>NC_057824.1:27444313-32444313 GCF_910594005.1 Cervus elaphus
CACATGTCAGTTCATATATGTGAAGTCTATCTGTGGGATACCTTTCCAGAAGTGGGATTGCTGGGTCCGTGAGCAGTGTGTTTGTACATTTGGATAAATGCTGCCCTCCTTCAGGGTTGTACCATTTTGAACCCTTGCAAGTATCTGTCTCCACAGCCTCTTGTAATAGGCTGATTACCAGCCTTTGGATTCGTATCAGTCCGATAAGGTTCAAAGTAACTCATTGTGGTTTTAATGTGCATTACTTTGATTATGAAGGAGGCTGAGCATCTTTTCACATGCTTAACGGCTGTTTCTTTTCTATGAACTATTTGTTCATGCCCTTTGCACATTTTTCTTTTGAATTACTTTTTTTCTTAACAATTTCTAGGAATTTATAAATTAAATCAGGCCTCTGTGATGCGAATTGCAATTTCCTCAAGCTTGTCATTTTTCAAAAGTTTACTTTAATATATTTTGGTATAGAGAAGGCTTTAAAGCTTTTTCTTTAAATTTTAAGCAGTTAATATTTTATGGATTTTTGAGTCATGAAAAGGCCTCCAAGAATTTGGATTTCACCCATGTTTCTTTTCTCTAAGGATTTTTTTTCCCTTTATGGTTTCATTTTTACGCTTAAATCTTTGATCCATTTAGAATTTATTCTAGTATTCAGGGGTGATATATAGATTCAGCTTTATTCATATGGCTGCCACTAATTTTTAGCCATTTGTTTCAGAATAGAGTACACCTTCATTATATTCCAGATTTCCAGATATTTTGGGAGACCTCTCTGGGCTTTCTGGTCGGTTCCATTAAGTCTTTCTATTCCTGCACAAGTACACATTATTGGATTTATAAAACGTCTTAATGCCTTGTAAAACTAGTTTGTCCTGTTGCCCTTCACTTTCCTGGCCATTCTTGCTTGTTTATTTTTCCATGTGAACTTTAGAATCATTTGTCAGTTCCGGAAAAGAAAAACACACTTTAAAAAAGTTGAGATCATGTTAAATTTATAAACTAACATAGGGAGAATTGGTATCTTTCTGATATTGAATTTTCCATTCCAAGACCATCATGTTTTTTTCATTTGTTTGGTTTTACTCCTGACTCCTAGAGCACAAATTTTTCTCATACAGGTTTTTCCCATTTCTTATTAAATTTATTATATGTGTGTATATTTATGTGTATTGGAGAAGGAAATGGCAACCCACTCCAATATTCTCGTCTGGAGAATTCCATGGACAGAGGAGCCCAGTGGACTACAGTCCATAGGATCAACGAAGAGTCAGACACGACTGAGTGACTAACTTTCATTTTCATTTCATATTTATATGTATGCCTATATATACATATATGTATGTTTTTATAAGTGAAGTCTTTATCTTTTCTAAGTGGTTTTGATTGTATGAAAGCTGTTTATTTTTGTGTAAGTATAGAAGGTGATATACCTTGAAATTCTAATTAGTTTTTAACGAGCGTTAAATTCTGCAGACTCCCTTATACTTTTTTTGCCTGAAGAGAAAGAAAGCCTTGGAAGTCAGGCCTGCAGTTAAATTCTATAGCTGCATTTATGAGCTCAGTGGACATCTAGGGATCTGTTTGACTCCTCTGAGCCTCGGTTTCCTAATTAGTAAAAGGAACAATTCTGGCTTGGTAAGAATGTTTGGAGAATTAAGAAGAATGTGAAATTCATCACTTAGTGCCACTTCTGCCACTGTCACTGCCAACAGCAGCATGGATTGAGGTTGCTGTTCTCTTTTTCTTCTTCCTCTTTCCCCTCTCACCTGTAAAAGAGAAAGACATTATAAAGAAAAGTAATGAAACAATACCAGACTTGAAATTAAAAGTAAGCTGTGATTCACCCCAAGCAGGATAATCAGTGTCCTTGAGAAAAGAACAAACTCAACCCAGCGTTTGAGGCCCCTCCTGCCTCTCTTTCTGACCTTGCTGCTGGTTGCCCTCTCGGATACTCCCCGACCAGAGGCTGCGTAGCCTTCCCCAAAGGCCCCGAGTTTCCTATCGTGCCATCCCTTCCACTTAGGATGTTCTGCTACCTAATTCTGCCACTTCAAATGCGTGCTGCCCCACACCCAATAAAAAACAGGATCTGTCTCCTCGTGTCGCCCGTCTGTCCTGTAGCTTAGCCTTGGTAGACTGGAAGCTGTGAGGAGAGAAATTGTCACGTCCACCAAAGAATGCAGGACACCTGGGAAAGAGCAGACAGTCAGATGTTTTTAAATAAATGAATAATTGATTTAGATCTTTCTTTGACTCGATGGACAGGAGTTTGAACAGGCTCCGGGAGTTGATGAAGGACAGGGAAGCCTGGTGTGCTGCAGTCCATGGGGTTGCAAAGAGTCAGACACGACTGAGCGACTGAACTGAACCTGCCTTGTGTCATATGCCTGGGTAATTCTTCTGTCACCCAGTACATTGTAAGAATGTTGAAGATAAGGATTATGCCATTTCTCAATAATTATAGTAATAATGTGGTGATAGAGGTGGTGAGAGGCAAATGGATTTATTATGTAAGAACAAGTACTAATAAAAGTGAAAACTAACAATCATCGAACATTTTACTGTGTCCCAGAAACTGTTTTAAAGTCCGTGATGTAGATTATCTTTCATAACCCTCAGCCGGCTTAGGAGTTGAGTCCTGTTATTAGGCACTTGGGGAAACCAAGGCACATGGATTTATGGACTTGCTCAGGAGCAGACAAGCAAGGAAGTGGTAGCGCGGAGACTCAGGCACGTGTTCTTAATCTAGCAACCCAGCTTTTCACCTGCTGTGAGGTTGACTACTGTTAGGTATAGGTTCTTGAACCATTTAGGGAAAGTTATTCAATTCCACTTGAACCTGCTCACTTTTCTGCCCAATCTTCCCATTTTAGTAACTTCTATTTTATTCATTCTGATTTCTCTCAGACTTGATGTTCTCTGAGAGACCTTCTCTGACCACCCTGCCTGGCATGCCGTAGATGTTCAGTAAAAAGTAATTTTAACTGTTTTTTCCCTCTAGGTTCCCAGTAAAGGTGCTAAGAAAGAGAATGTGAGACAGGAAAATAATTAAACATTTTTACTGAGGTAAGTTTTTTATGATTTAACTTTTTTAAAGAAAACGTCTCTTATGTAAAAAAAATTTCTCTCCATACCTGCTTTCTGAAGATTACAAGAGGGAGATTGTTGTTGTTTTAGGAGTGTGTCAGTTGATAGAACCTGGGGTTCTTAAGGTGGTTGCCAGAAATGTGGGCTTCTGATTAAGGTCATTTGGCTCCCTTACTTCTTTGACTTGAATCTTTAATAAATTTCCGTTATCTCATTGTTTTAAAGCCTCGTGCTGAGAAGGAGATCCCACAGGTGGAAATCTGTGAGCTGTTTGGTGATTATACACGCTTGCAACGTTCAGTGAAAACTTTTGATTTTAAAGTAGGGATTTGAAGCCACTTGGTGAGATTGCAACACTTCATTTTCTTAAATGAAAATGTGTTGTTTATTTTCTTGCAGTAATGAGAAAAAATTTCCATCAATGACACCTACCTCCTGCCACCCAGAAATGACTGCCATTATTATTTTGATGAAACTCCATTTAGAAATTTATGAATATAGAAGTATTTACATACAAATCTTTTAGTAAATTGGTCTTTTATTTAATGCAAGAGTATATTTTATATATCTCTACACATGAATTGTAAAAGATGTGTGTAATCATATATAATCATTTTACTGACGATATTTGATTATTTAGAGGCACCATACTTTAATTGAGTCATTCATTTGATGACTGTTTAGATGGTTTCTAGTGGATAATAGTGTGTCGAACAACCCTGTACCTACATCATTACATGCTTGTTCATTTATCTTTTTTGAAGTATACCTACTGGGTCATAGATGATACGCGTTTTAAATGTAGGTGCTTGTGGCTAAACTGCCCTCTGTAAATAAAGACCCCTCCCCAACTGAAGTTCACCAGAGTCCTGTTTTTCATGTCCTTATCCACACTGAGGTTTGTTCATGTGTTTAATGCTTACCGGTCCAATAGAGGAAAAAATGGTGTCTTTGTGAGATAGCGGGGTTTTTGTTTTTAATTGTATTTGTTTATTTTGGACTCTGCTGGATCGGCGTTGCTGCACTCGGGCTTTGCTAGCAGGGGCCACTCTTCACTGCGGTGTGCAGGCTTCTCGGTGCAGTGGCTTGTCTTGTGGAGTACTGGCTCTAGGAGCTTGGACTTCAGCAGCTGCGGCCTGTGTTATCTTCCCAGATCAGGGATTGAACCTGTGTCTCCTCTAGCAGGTGGATTCTTTGCCATTGAGCCACCAGGGAAGCGAGATAGCAGGGTTTCTGACTGGAGTAAACCTTTCATGTTTAAAGACCTCTTTCATCTAATAGCCTTACTTACATAAAGAATTTCCTTATTAATAACATGCATGTGATTCTTGTGTGTATGTGAGACACTCTTGGACTTTAAATGTGATGAAAATGTTGAAATATGTTGAATTCTTTGTTTTTAGGTCTATTACCCTGATTGAAAGTGAAAGTCACTCAGTCGTGTCCGACTCTTTGACCCAGGCCAGAGTACTGGAATGGGTAGCCTATCCCTTCTCCAGGGGATCTTCCTGACTCAGGAATTGAACCGGGGTCTCCTGCATTGCAGGTGGATTCTTTACCAACTGAGCTATCAGGGAAGCCCCATTACCTTGATTAATTCATTATAAATATTTTAAAATTGTTGCTGTTCAGTCACTAAGTTGTATCTGACTCTTTGTGATCCCAGGGACTGCAACACGCCAGGCTTCCCTGTCCTTCACTAGCTCCTGGAGTTTGCTCAAGCTCATGTCTGTTGAGTTGGTGATGCCATCCAACCATCTCCTTCTCTGTCGCCCCTTCTGCCTTTAGTATTTCCCATCATCAGGATCTTTTTTTAATGAGTTGGCTCTCTACATCAGGTGACCAAAGTAATGGAGCTTCAGCTACAACATCAGTCTTTCCAATGAATATTCAGGGTTGATTTCCTTTAGGATTGACTGGTTTGATCCTCTTGCTGTCCAAGGGACTCTCAAGAGTCTTCTCCAGCACGACAGTTCAAAAGCATCAGTTCTTTGGTGCTCAGCCTTTATGATCCGACTCTTACATCTGTTCATGACTGTTGGATAACCTATAGCTCTGACTATATGGACCTTTGTCAGCAAAGTGGTGTTTCTGCTTCTTAGTATGCTATCTAGGTTTGTCATGGCTTTTTTTCCCAAGGAGTAAGCGTCTTTTAATTTTGTGGCTGCCGTCACCATCCACAGTGGTTTGGAACCCAAGAAAATAAAACCTGCCACTGTTTCCACTTTTTCTCCATCTGTTTGCCGTGAAGTGGTGGGACTGAATGCCATGATTTTAGTTTTTTGCATGTTGAGGTTTAAGCCAGCTTTTTCACTCTCCTCTTTCACCCTCATCAGGAGTCTTTAGTTCCTCTTTGCTTTCTGCCGTTAGAGTAGTATCATCTGCATATCTGAAGTTGTTGATCTTTCTCCCAGCAGTCTTGATTCTAGCTTGTGATTGATCCAGCCCAGCATTTCACATGATGTACTCCATATATGAGTTAAATAAGCAGGGTGACAATATACAGCCTTGATGTACTCCTTTTCCAATTTTGAACCAGTCTGTTGTTCCATGTCTGGTTCTAATTGTTGCTTCTTGACCTGCATACAGGTTTATTAAGAGGCAGGTAAGGTGGTCTTATGTTCCCATCTCTTTAAGAATTTTCCACTATTGGCAACTAACTGATATTACTGAGTTAGGTGAATATGCATTCACATGTATGCATATGAATGCCAATGTTGAGTTTCATCTGTCCAGAGGATTTTGCCAGTTTCTGATATGAATATGAGCTCTAACTTTATGTTTGTTTCAGATTTTATTTCAAATAAAAGTTGCCTAAGAAAGGTCTCACATGAAACAAACATGTACTTTGTCATTGGCTTATTGTTTGTTTTTTGACTTAATTGAAAGCCAGTTAAAATTCATCTTTTTCCTTGATATAGAATGCATCTTCTTATATTGTCTTTCATGTGGGTGCTTTTCTTTTCACTCCAGGTTAACATTGTTGAGGCTTGGACCTAGTGTGTTTTATGCACCAGCTTACATCCAGCAACTACTGTGATACGTGGCATGTACATGGCAGACACTCAAATCATTTTTGTAGGAATTAATGATTGGTCAATATCATCATTATTAAGTTAGAATTAAGATGCAAATGAGATGTGCCTTTAATTTTAATTAAGAAATTTAATTTCTTGGAGAAGAAAACTAGCACCTGTGATGTTTAAATGCACCTAAATCTAGATGTATATAATTGTAGTGACATTTGCTGCCATAACCTTTTGTGATGTTTTGTTTGGACTGTTGATTTGGACTCTGTCCAGTTTCTTCGCAGAATCATACATACAACTGTTTTAAATCTGCTTTTTGTTTTGTTGCTATTGAGGGGAAAGTAACTATATAAAGTAGGTAAAGGACTTGATCTGCTATTTACAATATGTTTCATATTATAAAGATGGGAATATCTTTCAGTTATTTGAAGACAAGGATAAAGTAAATTATAATGGAGAGAAATTGAGGTATATTTTAATTGTGTAGTTGAGCATTTGTTAAAAGTAAAAGTAGAGAAATGGATTGGCAGCCATTAAGAAAAATGTGTAAATCTTTGTCCAGTATCCTGCCTGATAAGCGTTTCTGACTCACAACCAGTTTTTCACAGCCAAAATAAACAGAGAGAGTGGAACAATTATCTAATAGATTTAGGCAATGTTGAGGATTCTTGTTTCATACACTTTGTTTCCACTGGAGTATGGGATTCTAAAGAATGCATGTGCTAGTTTTAATTAGTATTTTAGCAGCAGCTATTTGCATGTAAAATTTTTTTAATTTATTAAATAATCCCCTAGCAGTTTTTATTTGTACTTTAACTTTCTTAGCAACTCCTTCCTTAATAAATCTAAAGTTATTAATAAATCTAGGCAGGCTTGAAAGGAAATTATTGAGTCTTCATTTAGTAGGGTCTAAATTAATTACATTTTCTGGACTTTATCCTCTATCTTATTGTGGCTAGTGGTATGATCTTGTATTTGGTTTCTAAAATAAGTGAAGTTCTATGTTCTTATATCTCTTTTCTGCAATAGTATAGGAAGTTCCTTATATTATAGCTTTCATTTCACTGATGACTAACTTTCTTTAATTGCATGCTTTAAAACCCTAATTCTAAAAATACTTCTGAAAAGTGAGGCATTACTAGTAGTAGTTAAACTGGCGTCTTAATTAAACTTAAGACTTTATCATTTATTTCTCCTCTGAGCTGCGTTTGTAAAAATTTTTATACTGTATTTAAACAGATTTTAAGACATTCTTAGGCACTTAATGGGTTGGATTTTATGCATTTGCAACAGTTTCTTCCTATTTTAGGCATAAAGCTTAAAGTTTAGACTGGCAGTGTAAGTGGTTATTTGATTGGAAAGTTGGAAAGAAGAGAAGTTCTGTCTTCATATACAGGATTTGTGGTGGTAGAATATTCACATGAAACTGTTTCACGGTCAGGGTGAGAGTACTGAACTGCAGTAGGAGGGCAAAATGAGTGCTGACATGTGGTATAGAGAACATCTCCCGAGCAAGGGCAGCACTCGGCCTTCCTTCTGTAGCATTTACAGTGAGTTAGTCCCTCGCAGAGGTTTTATTAAATTCAGAGTCTTAGGGGGAGAGTTTGGGGAAGAGGGGTAGAGAACAGAAGCTTTGGGCTACAAGTTCCGTAATGAACATGGTGCTTGGTGGAGCTCCCCAGCGGTAGGCCTCTCCAGCCTCTGAATGTCCCATCCCCCTTGAGACCCTGGAGGCTTTGTGCTGTGATAGAACTTGGTCTGGAGCTGGGCGGAAGGAGTCTGCCATCTCCCACTGCAGAGTCTCAGTTCACTCCAGTTCAGTCACTCAGTCCTGTCCGACTCTGCGACCCACGGTCTCACTGCAGAGTCTGGATGCCCTCTAAGTAGACTCCGCCACGCAAGTATGAGGTAGTGGTGTCAGGACAAACGCGGGAATTCCACATGAGCTTTACCTCTGTAAAGCCTGTTTGTTCAGAGAGGACACCTAATTCATGGTGCGGGTTATGTTTGCGTCTGTTAAACCCAGTAAGTTTTGTTGTAAGTAGATTTCAGTTTGTTTTAATGTAACAAAGTTTTTTTGTCTGAATCTTCTGGCAGCCATCTCTCAAATGTTAACGTTAATAGCTGTCAGTGGGAGGGGTATCCGCCTACATCTTTTCTGCAGTGCTTGAAACCATCCCACTTCCTTTTTCTTTTTCCTTAAGAACTGATTACTGACACTTGGGAATTATAATCAGATTTCATCAATCTTTATGGAAAGGTTACCAATTATTGCACTGAAAAATAGGCATTTGTCTCTAATAGTAAGTGTTTCTCTTGGTATGTCTCTCTCAGTTCATTGCATTTAAATACCTCTTAGGTGAATGAATGCTTTGTGTCATGCCCTGACTTAATACATTTAAAGCAGATTTTATTGATGGCTTTCTTACTTTCAGTTATATGGGAGGGGGAATAATTTAATAGAGAATTTTCATAGGATCTTTTGGTTGCTTAGATGTCCTTGGGGTAGAAAAGAATGACTGGTATCAGTTATTTCTGTTGTGATACAAGCTCCAGAATCAATATTTGCATTGAAGAGTTGAGAGCAGTGAGGATTTTTACGGTGGGGATGTACATATTGAGCATTGGGCTGTACCTTCGGTGTGTATTCTTTTATTTTGTTCTCTAATGACTCTCAGAGGCTAGATTCAGTCACTCCAGTTTTAGAGAATAGAAGGCTTGGTTATGAGATTTGTACTTGGCACTCGGCTAGTACATTAAAAACAAAACAGTGACTTGAATCCAGATCTCTCTGGCTTTTCTTGTCACAGTTCTTAGAGTGGCTCCATTATCGTCGATTAGTGAAACGTTGGGCGGAACGAAGAAACAGCCGCTTTATCAGCACCATCACCCTCGTTCTCACCCTCCCCTCTGGTTCTAATGTTCTTCAGCATTAACTGGCGGAGGTTAGGAGCCTGCCAAGGTGTCTGGCTCATTGTGTTCAATACAACATAGGCTTGTTTAATTTAGCAGTGCTCTGAGATGAAAGGTTCATGACGGCCAAGTACAAACAGACCTTCTGTGGGATGTTAATTTTGTTATAGGAGAGAATGCTTGTTTTTCCTTGCTCTGTGTTAATAAAGAAGCTGGCACATTTTCTCATCAGTTAAAAAGGACTTTGACGTGTTTAAATCTGTGTAATCAAAGGGAAGTGAGTGGTTCTGATAAACATTTTTCTTTGTGCAGTTTTTGGTTAATTCCATTTTATACCTGCCAGCCAATTGCAGTTTGTGTGCTCTTTTGTTCTTTTCTTCTTTTTTTTTTTTAATTTGATTTTATGATTGGTCGCTGTGGGGATTTGGTGGTAGGAAAATAAATCATTTCCTCATTTGAACAGATTGTGTGTTTGTGTGTGTATGTGTGTTTACGACAGGTTATCCTGTAGTAGGCAAAGTGATTCAGTCAGGCCCCTGCACAGAGGTGTCACTATATGATTTTGTGTAGTAATTTTTTTCATAATAGCTCTATTGACATGTAATTCACATACCATAAAGTCCACCCATTTAAAACATAAAATTCAATAGATCTTACTGTATTCACAGAGTTATGCACAGATCCCCAGTCTCATTCCAGAACACTTTCATCACCCTAAAAAGATCCCCCAGACCGAGTAGCAGTCACTTCCCATTCTTCCCTCTCTTTAGTCTCTGGCAACCACCGTTCTACTTTCTGTGTCTCTGAATTCAGAGTATGTTATGTAAATGGAATTATACAATGCGTGTGACCTTTTGTGTCTGACTTCTTTCACTTAGCATGTTTTTGAGGTTTGTCTGTGTCATAGCATATATAAGAATTCATTCTTTTTTGTTGCTAAATAATATTCTACTGCATAGATAGATAACATTTTGTTTACTCATCCGTTGATGGCCACTTAGGTGGTTTCCAGGTTTTGACTCTTGCGAATGCTGCTGAGAACATTCATGTCTATGTTTTTTGGGTGGACATCTGCTATCATTTCTCATGGATGTGTACCTAAGAGTAGAATTGCTGCCTCTCATGGTAACTCTATATTTAACTTTTTGAGGGACTGCCAAACTGTTTTCCAAAGTGGCTGTACTATTTTACGTTCCCATCAGCAGTGTTAGAGGATTCCATCCTAGCCAACACTTATTATTTTTTGTTTTGTTTTTCATAGTAACCATCCCAGTGAATGTGAAGTGGTCTCTAGTGGTAATTTTGATTTGCATTTTCCCTAATGGCTAATGATGTTCAAAATCTTTTCATGAGCTTCTTGGTCACTTGTATATTTTTTAGAGAAATGCCTATTCATGTTCTTTTCCTATTTTAAAAATGGGATTGTCTTTTTATTGTTGAGTTATAATATTTTTGTGTATTCTAGATTTCTTTGTATATTTTAGATGCACCCCTCTGCCCTCCACATAAGTCTTTATCAGAGGTATGAATTGTAAAATTTTCCTCCCTTTCTGTGGATTGTCTTTTCCCTTTTTAAAAAAATATTCTTTGAAGAAGTTTTTTAATTTTTGAGAAGACCAACTTCTGTTGTCTTTGGTTGCTTATGTAGTCTTGCCTCTGTTTGAAATTTTCTGCAAGTTAAAAAATGTACCTTATTTCTATACATCTGATTTTAAAAGTTGCTGCAAAATTAAATGATCAGCTGTTAACTATACAATGGGTAGAGGTATTTAAACATCTTTCATATTTTCAAATATTCTTATCTAATACAAGGTGAGAGGACCAAGTTTCCTAACCTAAAACCCAATGTGCATTTTTTAAGTTAGAAAAAATGTCTTTCAGCGTTCTGCCTAGCTCAGAATGCATGGGACAGTCTGTGAACGTTTTAAGTATTTTGTATGTACTAAGCCCTTGACTAGGCTTGGGGATCCAGAGGTGAGTAGGCTTTGGCTCTATCCTCAAAGAACTAGAGCTCACATGCCAAGCTAGAAGCATCCACAGACAGTGGAGACCCATGGAAGGGAGGAAGGAGTATTCTCCTGTATCTGGGTGAGAATGCCTCACTGAAGAGTGGACACTTGAAGCAGCTTTATTGAGATATAATTCATGTACCACGAAGTCACCCATTGAAGCATGCAACTCAGTAATTTCAGTATAGTCACAGAGTTGTGCTCAATCTGAAAAGATGGGTGGCAATCAGAACTTTCTGTTGGGGTCTTTGATTCTCTCCTCCAGTTTCTTGCTACTGTGTACACCGTGTGTCTAGACCAGGTGTTTTGTAGCCATGGTATTTAGGATTCTTAGTGTAATAAAATGTAAAAATGGCTGTGATGACTTTGATGCCTAGAAGTGAACCTAAAGAAAACCACTTTACTTTCTTCAGGTTTTCAGAAAGAAAAATATCCTGCTTACCAGTTAGTTCAGCTTTGGACGGAGAGGGGGTGTGTGTCTCTCTCTAAGCTAAAGCCCAGGTAATTCCATTCAGTCAAAGCATAAAATGTGAGGCAAGGAGTAACAGGTGCGTGGCTGCAGAGCAAGATTGATTGTAGAGAGCTGGGTGTGTCCTGTTAAGGAGCTTAGATTTTGTCCCTGTTGATTCTGGAGCCACTCTCCAGCAGGGGGAGTGTGATGTAGTCACTCTGGCCCCTGTGTTATGGATGCTGCGTGTGGGGGCAGGACTGGAGACCAGAGACCCATTAGACTGTTGCGTTAGTCCAGTAAGAGTCAGTGAGGACCTGAACTAGGGTATTTGTGGCAGAGTTGGATAAGACTCAGTCTGGAAATGTTTAGGAGCTATCAGTCAGGAATCCTGGCTACAAGTAACAGAAATCCTCCTAAGTTTAAACTATCTTAAGTGAGTGAAGTCGCTCAGTCGTGTCTGACTCTTTGCGACCCCATGAACTGTAGCTCACCAGGCTCCTCCATCCATGGGATTCTCCAGGCAAGAATACTGGAGTGGGTTGCCATTTCCTTCTCCAGGGGATCTTCCTGATGCAGGGATCGAACCCAGGTCTCCCACATTGCAGGCAGACGCTTTTAACTCTGAGCCACCAGTTAAAAGAGGAATTAATTGGAAGGTTCTTGGAGAAGGTTGTAAAAGATATGAAATGCTGCAGATACCAGAACAACCTAGGGACCTTGGGAATTGGAAGAGGTCTCATCATCACAGGTACTCTTTCTCCCAACTCTGGGCCCTTGGGCTTCTGCATAGGGCAGGGGCTGTCTTCATACTGTCCTACCAAGAGGAAGAAAAAGCTCCTCTTGCCCAGCTCATTTTTAAAATCCTAGGGGCTCTCTTGGCTTTGAATTTTGTGCCTTCACCAGGCACTGGGAGGGGGTCTTTGACAGCTGTCTACCACCATCATGTTGGGAGTTCCCAAAAAGAGGAAGGTTGTTGTGGGCAGAGCCAGCCGTGCACACCTGCTCGAGGAGTACTGAGATGGAGGAGATCTGAGGAGGAAGAGTGCCTCCCACGTGTGTGTCTCTGATAGCCTGTGATGGCACCGTTGCCATCTGAGAATGCGAGTTCAGGGAGCAGGCACACCAGAGTGCTGTGAGTTCAGTTTTAGACCAACTTGGACTGGGACCTGGAACTAATCACAATTTGCAAGTTACATATTTTTATGATTATTTGACTGGTTTGGCTTTCTTCATAATTAAAAGTCTTGTGAGGACAGGAACTGTCTTGTTTTCTTCATTCTGAACTTCCAGAGCCCAGCATAGTATACTTGACACATAACAGGTATTCAGTGAATATCTGTGTGAATGATCCAGGTGAACACGTTCAACAGGCAGCTGAGTGTACAGTTTGGATCTCAGTCAAGGACAGGAAATATGGATTTGGGAGGTATCGATTTGGAAGGGCTGTGTAGTGGACACAGTGGCTAAGGGACTGTTATAAAAGTTCAGATACTGTGTAGACCTGAAATTTTCATGTCCAGGTAATTATGCCTTTTTTCTTTGCCATGCCAAGTATTATCAGTAATTATCCACTGACAATCCTGCTAATTAGTTTTTTAATTTCCATGACTAAAATTAGATTTGTGATAGGTAGAGAAATAAAGGTGATAAAGACAGATTCTGTTTCCTTTTAAAAATAACTGACTCATAGGATGAAACCTTGGATATGATTTCAGATCACTCCTGTAAGCTCTCACAAAAGATGTTTATAAAACACTTGGAACAATACAGATTGTACTAAGAAAATGTGCTTTGATCAACTCTGGAGATACAAAGCAGGGAACTTAATAAATCAAGTCCTATTTGTGAATGGAAAGGACTGGAAGTTCACCTTAAAAGTAAGAATTGAGTTCATAGCAAGACCTAAGTTTTGTTTCTGAATAGCAGATGTTAACTTATTTTCATCTTTTATGTGAAAAAAAAAATGAATTGCAGGTTTCAGATCTTGGCATCTTGAAATCTGACTCCTGATTCCTATCTCTTAATAGCTTTTGGAACACTAGTCTAGAAATGGAATTTGACTTTGGTTTTTTACCCTTTAATTTTGAGGTGAATGTGCTGCCAGCTCTGTCTTTCCTCTATATTCAAGAAAACCAAATCACAGGTAGCTTGGATATGGTATAATTTTTATTATTTAAATATTAGAAAAAATAGGGTCTTGTTTATCTAGAGTAGTAATATTACGTTGACACTTGGGAAAGATGGTTTTTGGGGTTTTGTGCTTTTTTTTTTTTCATTTTAATGCATAAATAGAATTATATTACTTTTATGAGCTCAACGCTCTCAGCCTACCACCTTGCCATATGACAAGACATTATAGTAAATTGCATGTATTTTAAGTGTCTTTGTTTATTGCCTAGATTCCTTTCTTACCCTCCTAGTAGAGATGTGAGCCATATTCGTTTATTTAATTTTTCGCCAAAGAACTTTAACTAAATTTGCCTGACTCCCAATGCAGGCAAGTGTCTTTTAGCAAGTTAATTTAAAGGAGCATTTCTAAAAACTCAACTTGCATAGATTATAGCATCCCAGCTTTTAAAATTACTGTTAAGATATATGTTTAAAATAGGACACAGATGATTTTCTTTTGGTTTATAGATTAATGCTTATTCTTTAAAATAGTTTCAACACATATCTGATAGACTGAGACTCTGTGCCTTCTGAAATTTTCCAAGGCTCCTTCAAGACTGGGAAAGAGAATACATTTCAGATCTTAATGATGAAGTCAAAATTATGAGTTTGACTCCTGCATAAACTAGTTAAGTTATAAATGGGAAAATCTCCATGCTGAGACCCCAGACCTCAGCACACTGTATCCTTTTTGAAATCAGTTACAGAGCTGAAATGAAAGAAGGCTGATTTCTAGAGATACCCCTTATCAGCTCCTGGAGAATAAAAACTTTAAATACCTCTAATATGGTTTAGCTTATTCTGTATTCTGAAATGATTTTTATCAAGAGGTTCTTACCTTCATTCTTTACTAGTTAATTTTTCAGAGGTAGCATCATTCAAAATAGAAAAGTTCACAGCCTAGATGTCAGAGAGGGGTTCGTCAGCAGCCGTTATTGATGGGGGTGAACAGCAGCCCTGAGGGAAGAGGCCTGATTCTCTCACGCAGCCGGGCCTGGGGCTTGTCAGGGCTACTTCTGTGCTGCTTCTCTTTCACATATGCCGTATCTCCGCTCCTTAGTTCTTTGATTTTTTTTTATGACTAATAAATATAATTTTATCATATATGTTAATATAATTTTGTCATATAATTTTATTACCATATCATTCATGATGAAAGTGATAGAGGAGAGTAAAAAAGTTGGCTTAAAACCCAACATTCGAAAAACTAAGATCATGGCATCTGGTCCCATCACTTCATGGCAAAGAGATGGGAAGACAATGCAAACAGTGAGAGACTTTATTTTGGGAGGCTCCAAAATCACTGCAGATGGTGACTGCAACCATGAAATTAAAAGACGCTTGCTCCTCGGAAGAAAAACTATGACCAACCTAGACAGCATATTAAAAAGCAGAGACATTACCTTGCCAACAATGAAAGCTATGGTTTTTCCAGCAGTCATGTATGGATGTGAGAGTTGGATTATAAAGAAAGCTGAGTGCCAAAGAATTGATGCTTTTGAACTGTGGTGTTGGAGAAGACTCTTGAGAGTCCCTTGGACTGCAAGGAGATCCAAGTAGTCAATCCTAAAGGAAATCAGCCCTTAATATTCATTGGAAGGACTGATGCTAAAGCTGAAACTCCAATACTTTGGCTACCTGATGCAAAGAACTGACTCATTGGAAAAGACTCTGATGCTGGGAAAGATTGAAGGCAGGAGGAGAAGGGGAGGACAGAGGATGAGATGGTTGGATGGCATCACCGACTGGATGGACCTGAATTTGTGCAAGCTTTGGGAGTTGGTGATGGACAGGGAGGCCTGGCATGCTGCAGTCTATGGGGTCGCAAAGAGTTGGACACAACTGAGCGACTGAGCTGAAAAGTAATTTTAAAAGCATTAAATAATGTAGAAGGAAGAACATCCAAATAGTTTATCTCTACCCAGATTTATTCTAATTAAGGAAGGATTTGTCTGAATTATGGAAAGTTTAAAACAATTGAAATGCACCTCTGATTAAGTGTGTGTAGAATTTAGGCAAATGTGTTGCCTAGAAGTTATAAAGACTGGTGATTCTAAATAATATATGCATACTCTCTATGTAAACTGACATTTCTAATGGACTTTAGCTGTGGTTTCTGTAGTTTAAGTAGCTGATGAATCTTGATTATGCTCTCAGTAAACAGTCTTTCTCACTAGGCAGAGAATGCAGACACTTTTCAACCAGTGCTTGCTCCTGTGTTAGTCATACCTTAATTTAATAAGTTTTATTCTGCATCTCAGAGGTAGTGAAATAGTGTGCAGAAATGCTCTTAAGGGTGGAAGTGTGTAGTTTGTAGGCTTCTTTTACAGATGTGTTGTCCATGAAACCTTGTTTATAGAACAGCTCATCTTCAGACGGCAGTAGAGGTCTGGACTGGCCCTCACATGGGTTTGGGGAGCTCCATTTGAAACTGTTGTTCAGGCTGTCGTGAATGAAAGGTCGAGTCTGGGAAGTAATGAAGGATCAATTACTCGTCCGTATATCCTATTTGTTAATACTTTATACTGTATTATTTACTTATGTGAAAAACACAGGTGCAATTTTAAATGTTTGACATCACCATACACATGGTCAGAAGTAATAATCACACTGGCAGCGACTCTACCCTGTAGCTCTAAGGCAGTCTTTTCATCTTAGAGGAAAGACTTTGCTTGACTTGCCAAGATGATGATAATGAAGAGTACCCAAAAGCCGAAGCGAGGGAGAGAAATGATCATATATGTCTAGTCCTGTCAACAGCGTTGTTCTCTCTTCCATGTTAAGACTTACAGTCCAATTAAAGTGAATTAGAGAATAGTAACTGCACTGAGGATAAACACCGAGCACGCATGGTCGCACAGTCCACGTCCTCAGACAGGTGTGGTCCCTGTGGGGGCCTGGCCTGGGAGACTCACTGCTAAGGAGTTCATCATGGGGAATAGCTCTGTCATCTTGTTCAGGTTCTTAAGGTCATTGACGCTCCACCAGTCTGTGAAATGCTTCATCACAGAATTGCCGTGAGGGCAAGTGGAAGTGCTGCATCTGAAGTGGTTAGCACAGCGCCTGGCATGTTATACATCGTCAGTAGATGTTAGGTGACGGACATTAACAAGAGGGCAGCAGTGGACTAAAGAGGTGTTGTGAAGAAGCACAGATTCGGCTCTTAGCTTTAGTGGAACTCCACTGCGACAGGTGTCATTTTACCTTTTTAATTAAAGTAAATATTGGAGGCGAGTTGGAGAAGCTTCAGAACGAAAACTTCATGTTTACTCTCAGCTGTTGAATGTCTCTCCTTTTTGGACATGTTTCCTACCCTTTTACCTTAAAAAAATTTTATTCTCATTTTTACAAATCTGAAAAACAAAAATGAGAAGTTAAAATTACAGAATACAGAATATGCTGGTTGGTTTTTCGTCTTTCATTTTAATGGTTATTGCTTCTCTACAGGAATGAAAATATTCACAAACTATGCTCACAGAACTTGTGGTCTGGAATGCTGTGGTGACTGAATATTTAGGAGATTAGCGGTGTTTAATGTGGATGTGAGTTTGGATATGATGTGTTTAGAACATGTGACAGAATCATTTTGTCAGTCAAAATTTACTAAAAGCTTATCATCTGATAAAATTGTTCCTTTGAGAACAGAAAACATGATAGTTAAAGACAGCTTAAAATTTTTAGGAAAGGATAACAGTTTCTAAGGGAATCTGAAGCACAGTACATCAACAGTTTTCTCTAACAAGGGATATTTATTGATTTTTTTTTTTGTCCATTGCATGAGTTCATTGGATTCTTTTATTAAAAAAATCCTAAAAGAGGAGTACCACTGCACAAGAGAAAATATAGTATAGATTTTCAAATGGATACCCTTGATAAGCTGTAACCTGTTGTATATATTAATGGCAAGAAGTGTGGACCTATTGAGTTTTGTTTGTGATGAATAAATAAGCTTATATCTTCTATCAGATGTAATTACCATCTTTGGTCCAATTGACATGGAATTCTCTAAAATCAGCAGAAGACAATGTGCTGTGGCATAGTATCTTGTTTGATACTAACAGGGACTTTACTTAAAGTTGCCTAGTTGTTATAGATATTTAATTAATTATTGGTCTTGCTACTTGTTTTTCACATCTTTTTATACTTCTAAACTGGCAGAATCTCTTAGAGATGACAAGCTCCACTCTGTGTATGGAAGTACTTTTTTTTTTTTAACATTTGTCCTGAATTCACTTAGGTTTCAAGAGATAACCTTTGTTGTGGAATTTTAAGTTGTCAGTGTATAATTCTTTATTTATCGTATCACTGGCATTTATTATTTTAACTTTATATTAGAAGAATCATCCTATTTCCGTTGATACTCTTTAGTTGTATTATTTAAATGCAGTGACTGAAACCTTAACAGGCTAGATGCAGAATGGCTTTGTAATTTGCTGCTGACCATGCTGCCTGAAACCCAGAATGTACAACAATGACAGAGTACATGTGCAGTAAATGTTTATTTGAATTAATGAATTGCTCTAGGCTAGCTTGTGGTTATAATATTTTCAAAATTAAGTGACCAAGCATTCAGTACTGGTAGTTGAGCTAAACATTTGGGCTTTGTTTGAAGCCAATAAACAGACCGCTGTGTAATCCAGGGAGACCAGTCTGTTCACTTTTCCATCCAATAGTAATTTACTTTTACAGTTGTGTTTATATAGAGTAAAGGTCAAAAGAAAAGATGTATTTGAGGCAGTTATATCAATTGCTTCACTACAATGAAAGATTTCAAATATGCTAATGAAAAAGGGGCAATTTAGAATGGATACTGTAAAATATAAGCAGTTATTTTTTCCCCAGCTTTATTGAGGCATAATTGACCTGCAGTAAATGGCATGTGTTTAAAGTGTACGATTTAATCTGTTCTGACAAACATATACACCCTTGAAACCATCACTACAATAAGAATATTGAAAGTATCCATGACCGGCAAAAGTTTGTGTTCTTGGTAATGCCACCCTCACACCCTTCTGCTTGTATCTCCACGCAGCCAGTGATCTGTTGCTGTAGATTAGTCTGCCTGTTCTAGGGTTTTCTGTAAGTGGATTTATGTATTCTGTACTCATTTTTGCCTGGCTTCTAAAAGAAGCCACTGTAACTATTTCAAGGTTCATTCATGTTGTTGAGTGTATCAGCAGTTTTTTCCTTTATTCCTGAGAAACATAGATACTCCACAGTTTGTGTATGTATTCACTGTTGATGGTCATTTGGATGTTTCCAGTATAGACAATATAAATAAAACTGATCTGAAAGTTTATATACAAGTCTTTGTATGGACATATGCTTTCTTTTCTCTTAGGCAGATACCTAGGAGTGGAATGGCTCTATCATATGGTAGGTTATGTTTAAGTATTTTAAATCATAAAATTGTTTTTCAAGTTGTCATGTCCTTTTACATTTATCACCAGCAGTGCATGAGAGTTCCAGTTACTCCACATCTCTGTCAGCAGTTAATATGGTCAGTCTTTTTAATTCTAGTCATTCTAATAAGTGTGTTGTGGTATTATCTCATTGTGCTTTTAATTTGCATTTTCCTAATGACTAATGTGTTGAGTACTTTTTTATGTGCTAATTTGCCATTTCTCTGTGAAAGGTCAGATCTATTATTCATTGATTATATTTTTTTGTTTTCTTATTGCTGAGTTTTGAGAGTTCTTTATATATTCTATATACAGATTCTTTATTAGATAAATGATCTGCAAGTATTTTCTCCCAGTGTGATTTGTCTTTTAATTTTCTTAACAGTGTTTTTCAAAGAGCAAAAGTTCTTAAGTTTGACGTTCAGTTTATCAGTTTTTCCTTTTATGGGTTATGCTTTTGGTATCATATTTAAGAAATCTTTACCTAATCCTTGATCATAGAGATTATCTCCTGTTGTCTTGTAGAAGTTTCATAGTTTTAGGCTTTACATTTAGGGATATGATCTATTTTGACTTGATTTTTGCATGTGATACAAGGTGTGATCAGAGTTCATATTTTTTGCATATGGATATCTGGTTGTTCCAGCACCATCTATTGAAGTGACCATTCTCTCTTCACTGAATTGCCTTTGCACCTTAGTCAGAAGTCACTTGTGGTCTATTTTGGAGTCTGTTTTGTCCCATTCATCTTTTGTCTGCCATTATGCTTCAACTATGCTGTAATTATTGTAGCCTTATACTCAGGCTTGAAATTTGGTCGTATTAGTCCTCCAACTTTGTACTTTTTTTTCAAAGTTGTTTTGGCTATCCATATAAAATTTAGCATCAGCTTATCAGTGTATACAAAACAGCCTTTGAGAATTTGTTCAGGATTGTACTGAATCTGTGTGTCAATTTGGGCTTTCCAAAATGAAAAATGGAAACAGTGACAGACTTTATTTTCTTGGGCTCCAAAATCACTGAAGATGGTGTTTGCAGCCATGAAATTAAAAGATAATTGCTCCTTGGAAGAAAAGCTATGACAAACCTAGACAGCATGTTAAAATGCAGAAATATCACTTTACTGACAATGGTCTGTATAGTCAAAGCTATGGTTTTTTCCAGTAGTCATGTGAGATGTGAGAGTTGGATCATAAAGAAGGCTAAATGCCGAAGTGTTGAACTGTGGTACTGGAGAAGACTCTTGAGAGTCACTTAGACAGCAAGATCAAACCAGTCACTCATAAAGGAAATCAACCCTGAATATTCATTTGAAGGACTGACGCTAAAGCTGAAGCTCCAGTACTTTGGCCACCTGATGTGAAGAGCCAACTCATTGGAAAAGACCCTGATGCTGGGAAAGATTGAGGGCAGGAGAAGAAGAGGGTGACAGAGGATGAGATGGTTGGATGGCATCACTGACTCAATGGACATGAGTTTGAGCAAGCTCCAGAAGATAGTGAAGGACAGGGAAGCCTGGTGTGCTGCTGTTCATTGGATTACAAAGAGTTGAACAAGACTGAGTGAACAACAAAAACCAAAGATGGCACTAATGGTAAAGAACCTGCCTGCCAATGTAGGAGACATGAGAGACACGGGTTCAGTCACTGGGTCAGGAAGATCCCCTGGGGGAGGACACAGCAACACACTCTAGTGTTCTTGACTGGAGAATCCCACGGACAGGGGAGCCCTTACGGGCTACAGTCCTTAGGGTCTCAAAGAGTTGGACACTACTGAAGCAACCTAGCACATATGCACGCGTATGTCAATTTGGAGAGAATTGACTTCTCAGAACAGTATTAAGTCTTCCAGCCCATGAAGGTGTTTTATTTCTCTCCTTTATTTATGTCATTAATTTCTCTCAGCAGTGTTTTTTAAAGTACAGATCTTGCTTATCTTTTGCCAGATTTAGGCCTATTTCATGTATTTTGGCCTTATTATAAGTGGTATTTTTAAAAATGTCAGTATAAAATTGTTCATTACAGTTGAGAAATACAGTACAATTTATGAAAATACAATTTGATATGTATGTATATGTTGGGATGGCCAAAAGATTTGTCCAGTTTTTTCCATAAGATGACTCTGGTAATGCTTAGTTGTCTTTAACCTCATACAAAACAATTTTCATAGATTGTATTTTGATAGCTATCATCAGTGTGCATTAAAAAAGAAACTTAAATTGGTGAATTTTTGTGTAGTCATTTTAATATTGAAGATGGAAGGAAAAAAAGCAACATTTTTGGTGTGTTATGCTTTATTATTTCAAGAAAGGTAAAAACAACTGAAATGCAAAAAAATATTATAGCATATGGAGAAGATGCTGTAACTGAAAGTGTCAAAAGTGGTTTGTGGTTTCATGCTGGAGATTTCTCACTGAACAAGTAGACCAGTTGAAGTTAATAATGATGAAATCAAGACATTAATTGAGAACAGTCTGTGTTACACCTGTCTGGAGACAGCTGACATACTCGAAATATCCAGATCACTCGAAATATCCAGATCAAGTGTTGAAAATCATTTGCACTAGCTTGGTTATGTTAATCACTTTGGTGTTTGGGTTCCACGTAAGTTAAACAAACAAAAACAAAAAAACCTCCTTGACTGAATTTTCACATGTGAATCTTTACTAAAATATAATGAAAATGTTCCATTTTTAAAATGAATTGTGATGGTCAGTGAAAAGTGAGTACTGTACAATAATGTGGAATGGAAGAGAACAGGGGACAAGCAAAATGAACTGGCACCAACCACCCCAAAAGACTGGTCTTCATCCAAAGAAGGTGATCTTGTGTATATGGTGGGATTGGAAGGGAGTTCTCTAAAATGAGCTCCTTCTGGAAAACCAAGCAGATCCACCAAGTACTGCTCCCAATTAGACCACCTGAAAGCAGCACTGGAAGAGAAGCATCCAGAATTAGTCAACAGGAAACGCACAACCCCCCCTCAGGGTAGTGCAGGACCACCTGTTTCTTAGATGACCAGGCAAAAACTATTACTACAGCTTGGTTGTTAAGTTCTGATTCATCCACCGTATTCACCAGACATTGCACCTTTGGGTGTCCATTTATTTTGGTCTTTACAAAATTCTCTTAATGGAAAAAATTTCAATTCCTTGGAAGGCTGTAAAAAGACACCTGAAACAGTTCTTTACTCAAAAATATAAAATGTTTTGGGAAGATGAAATTATGAAGTTGCCTGGAAAGTGGCAGAAGGTAGTGGAACAAAATGATGAATGTGTTGTTCAATGAAGTTCTTGGTGAAAATGAAAAATGTTTTATTTTTACTTAGGAACTAAGTAAAACCAAAGGAACTTTTTGGCCAACCCAATAGATCTTATATCCTGCAACTGTGCAAAATTCACTTATTTTCTAGAGTCTGTTGCATTTTCTATATAAATAATTGTTATTCCTCATCTTAGAGGGAAATTATTCAGTTTTTCATCATTAAGTGATGTTAGCTGTAGATTTTTTTTTGTGGATTTATCAGGTTGAGAAAATTCTCTTCTATTTTTAGTTTGTTAAGAGTTTTCTCCGGAATGGATTTTGTTAGGTTATGTTTCTGCATTTATTGGGATAATTGTATAATTTTTATTAGTTTGTTAATGTGATAAATTACATTGAATATATTTCAGATTGTAAGCCAGATTGCATTCCTTGGATAAACCCCATGAGGTCATGATATATTATCCTTTTTATATATTGCTGGGTTTGATTTGCTAAAATTTTGTTTGCAATTTTTGCATCTGTGTTCATGAGGGACATAGTAGCTTCTTGTAATGTCTGTCTATCTTCAGTATCAGGTTAATGCTGGCTTCATAGAATAAATTGGAAATTATTTCCTCCTATTCAATTTTCTGAAAGAATTGGTAATTTTCTTTTCCTTTAGTGTTTGTTCAGAGTTCACGAATAAGGCCATCTGGATCCAGAGTTTTCTTTGAGGGAGGATTTTAAGCTATAGATTCAATTTTAGAAATAGATTCAGGGCAAAAAAAAAAAAAAGATCTGGGGCTATTCAGGTTATGTTTCTTTTTGAGTGGGTTTGGTATTTTTTATTTTTCAAAGAGTTTGTCCATTTCATCTGTCAAATTTATTGCCATAAAAGTTTTTATTGTAGTCCCATATTATTTATTTCATATCTAGAGTGTATGGTGATATCACCTCCTTATGTTGGTATGTAATTTGTGTCTTATTTTTTCCTGATCAATCCGTTTGGAGACTTATTTATCAAATTTATTTACCCAGTCAAAGAATCAGCTTCTGTTTCCTTTATTTCTCCTTTTAGAAATTTCATTGATTTTCTCCTGTAATCCTCATTTTTTCCTTCCTTCTCCATACTGTGTGTATGTGTAATTTTAATTATTTTTCTTTTTTTGCTAAATTTTTCTAATTTTATACAATCTAGTTCTTTAAGGTCTTGATTTAGGTTGTTTCCTTCCCAAGATAATTGAGGATATCAGAGAAGTTGAGACAGCAGTTAAAATGCACAGCCCTCTACCCATTTATTATTATTATTTTTTAATTTATTTATTTTTAATTTATTTTTATTAGTTGGAGGCTAATTACTTTACAGTATTGTAGTGGTTTTTGTCATACATTGACATGAATTAGCCATGGATTTACATGTATTCCCTATCCCGCTCCCCCCTCCCACCTCCCTCTTTACTCGATCCCTCTGGGTCTTCCCAGTGCACCAGGTCCAAGCACTTGTCTCATGCATCCAACCTGGGCTGGTGATCTGTTTCACCCTAGATAATATACATGTTTCGATGCTGTTCTCTTGAAACATCCCACCCATGCCTTCTCCCACAGAGTCCAAAAGTCTGTTCTGTACATCTGTGTCTCTTTTTCTGTTTTGCATATAGGGTTATCATTACCATCTTTCTAAATTCCATATATATGTGTTAGTATACTGTAATGTTCTTTATCTTTCTGGCTTACTTCACTGTGTATAATGGGCTCCAGTTTCATCCATCTCATTAGAACTGATTCAAATGAATTCTTTTTAATGGCCGAGTAATATTCCATGGTGTATATGTACCACAGCTTCTTTATCCATTCGTCTGCTGATGGGCATCTAGGTTGCTTCCATGTCCTGGCTATTATAAACAGTGCTGTGATGAACATTGGGGTGCACGTATCTCTTTCATATCTGTACCCATTTTCTTAATGTCATAAATGCTGTGATAGAGGCATGTAAAAATACAATGGGAACATACAAGAAGAGAGGTGAACCTGTGAAGAGTGAGTGAGAGGACCTCTCTGGCGACTTTGACGCCCCAGGAGTTTGAGGTCTCGCTTGAGGTCTCTCTTGAGGTCCCACTTGAAGTCTCGCTTGAGGTCCCATTTGCCGTCCCATTTGCGGTCCCGTTTGCGGTCCAGGATAAATCTGTAAGACTTAGTGCGAAGTATTAGTTCCTACAGTTTATTCTGCATTGGTTGCAGATCTCCCTTTTGGTTGCTGTATTCCGAAAACTGAGTTAGAATATTCCAGGAGTAACTCTGCATATACCTAATATTCCCCTGGGGTTAATCGAGCGATCTGCGTTTTATTTCTAGTAAGACTGTTTGCAGTGGTCATGGTAACTCCAGCTCTAACAGTGGTGGCAGGTGTTGCTGACAAGAGTGTGTTGAATAGGAGGAAAACCTGGGGGCGGAATGTGAGGGGATTGTTACAGAGATTTACATCAGTATCTCACTGAGAACTTAGTAATGATTATTTCTCAAACTGTTCCTTGTTTAACAGGTTATAACTTCTTAAAAAGTAATTTTATCATTAAAAAGCCATAATTTTACAGTTATTTTATAAATGGAGTGAAACCAGCATAATGTAGTAACATCTCAGAGTCTGTATTACAAGGTTGAGTTCTTCTCCAATCTGAATCAAGGTACTATATTTAGGGATTTTGAAAAATACATAACAGCTGTTTGCTGGGAGGCACTAATAGGACTGGTGGTCAAATGTAGAGAAGAAACAAAAGGGAAGAAAGTGGAGTTATTTTCAAGTGGCCACGAGGGCCAAGAATTGTGTGTATTATTTTATTTTCTCTTAAGGCTCAGGTTCACAGTGCTTTTTTAAAAAAAAATTATGGTTGGAAGAACAAGCTACTCCTTTAACTGCTTGCTTCTCAAAATTATAAAATTTTCCATCCCATAAGTTTGTAGAGGAGAAAATAGCAGTGGGATTAAGCAGCTAGTTTTGATAGTGTCAGGACCGGAACCCAGACTCCTGAGTCAGAAACCTGGATTCTAACACAGCTTCCCTCCTTTGTATTCTGTGTAGCGAAGAGTTTAGCTTAACGGTACTTTTCTTCTGGTTGTGGTTTAAATGAAAAAATAAATGAGTTATCACTCAGATGTTTAATACTATTTTGGGCAGGGGACCCATTTTCCTCTTCTCAAGGATAGAGGAAATAATTAAGGGTCATGCTGATAAGAAGCTACTTAGAGTTTTTGTGTCTGAAAGTGATTCCATCTCATTCACTCCATCTACTTTATTTTTTTAATTGACATATAGTTGACTTAAAATGTGTTAATTTCTGCTGTAAAGCAAAGTGACTCAGTTATATACATATATACATTCTTCTTTATATTCTTTTCCACTATGGTTTATCCAGGATATTGAATATAGTTCCCCGTGTATACAGTAGGACCTTGTTGTTTATCCATCCTATATGTAATAGTTTTCATCTACTAACCCCAAACTCCCAATCCTTGCCTCCCCCTTGGCAGCCCCAAGTCTGTTCTCTGTGTCAGTGAGTCTGTTTCTGTTTCATAGATAGGTTCATTTGTGCCATAGTTTAGATTCCACATGTACGTGATATCATATGGTATTTATCTTTCTGTTTCTGACTTAGTATCATAATCGCTAGTTGCATCCATGTTGCTGTGAATGGCATATCTCATTCTCTTTTAATCACTTCTAGAATTATAAGTTTTTTTTAATTGGACAAACATAAATGAATGTCCATGCATTGTCTGTCTTCCTAAAAAAATTTAAAGTCAGAGAATTGATCATGTCCATACCCCAGCACCCAGCAAAATGCCTGATTGCAACTCCATCTTTATCTATTCCTCTGTTGATGGATACTGGGCATTGTCTGTTTATTCAGATCAAGAGGAACCTATAAAGGCCTAGTTTGTTCACATTATCTGGGCTGAGCATATTTTCTCATTCTTTCCTTTTCACCATTTTGTAGAGACTCTGATGGATACTTCAGAGAGCTATATGACACAGTCTCCTAACTTATTCCTGAAATTCATATTCGTCAGATGCAGCAGCAACCTGATGAGTGAACATGATCAATGAAGTTCATGGAGTAGATGGATGTCTTTATTTTTCAGCAGGACAGCAGAGTGAAGTTCTGTTAGTCTATTCATCTAACTGAATCTTAGCTTTTAAATGTATCAACTGTTTGAAGTCTTTGTTAACTAAATTGTTGGACTTTCACCAACAATTATAAATCAAAGAGCATCCAATTTGTCAAAAAAAATCAAAACAAAACAAAAAAAAATGAGAATTGTTTTTGTTAACACAGAATTATTTCCAGTGGTGAAGTCTGAAAAAGGCAGATTTTTAAATGTAATCTTTAAGTGAAAGTGAAAGTCACTCAGTCCTGTCTGACTCTTTGTGACCCCATGGACTATGTAGTCCCTGGAATTCTCCAGGCCAGAATACTGGAGTGGGTAGCCTTTCCCTTCTCCAGGGGATCTTCCCAACCCAAGGATCAAACCCAGGTCTCCCGCATTGCAGGTGGATTCTTTACCAGCTGAGCTACCAGGGATTCCCATAATCTTAAAGAGGCTTAGTAAAGTCAGATGAGCTGTTCCTTTAAGATTTAATTAACTCATGAATTTAGACTCCACAGTCCATTTTTTTGCATAGCTGTCCCATTCACTGGGCAGCTTTCCCAGTTAGGACAGATGATCACTATATTTTGTGGCTTCCATGATGTAGAAATTATAGCTGAGTGTAGTTAGCCCACCCTTGAGCTGAGGTGTATTTACATTCTACTTTGTTATCCTTTTAAGGATTTTGGGCTGTCAAGGTAGCACCAGTGCTTTTGTTGGTCAGATAATGAGGGGTAAAGGTAGTGGACAGGAGGAAGGAAACCTTGTATTTTTTTTAAAAAAAGAAAAAAATGAGATGTGAATGAATGCTCAGACATTGAAATTTAATATTATGGAAATCAGCAAACTTTCAGAAAGTAAGCAGTCTAATTAAGAATGAAAAATCGAACCCATTTTTCCTTTCCTTTGAGTTAAAATGCTGAGCTCGTAGAGGCCTTGAGAAGGTTGTCTTTTTCTACCATCAGCCCGATGCCCCATTGCCTCATGGAGGCCATGTTTCAAATTAGTCCAGAGGGGTCTCTCCTCTGATCTCTTTCTTACATACAGAATTGTCCATGACATATTTTATAAAAAGTCAGTTGTCAGGAAGGAGTGGCATTTATTACTTTAAAAATAAAATGTCACAGTTTATATCTTTTGGGTTGTGGGAGTCTGACATACAGCTGTGGCCTGATTAGGTGTATTGTTCTCGAGTAGACATTTTAGATTTATTAAGTAATAAGGTTCTGTCCGTTTGTTAATGGAAATTATAGTCTAGTTATGTTTGAAAAATTAAATTTCGATTTATCGTTAGTGGTAAAGCTAGAGTGTTCTTAGAGAGGAAGTTATAGAAAGTTAAATGCTGTCATTCTGTCTCTTCATACTAAGAACAAAAGCAAATAATTGTGAACTATTTCAGTGAGTTGAACCTTAAGTTAGAACTTGCCTTTTCCGGTATCATAAGGAGCACTTTGCCTAGTTTCTATGGAAACACATTTAATTATTGAGTTGAAATTTGTGATGTAGATCCTCGATACAAATCTGCTGTGAAAGATAGATGTTGCAAACTAAGACTCTTAATGCTACTCCTACACCTGGGTCAAGAAGAAACACTGACCACACACTTGCTATATGGAAAGTCCCATGCAAGAGACCTGGGTACACAGATGGGAAGACAAGGTTCTTCGCCTCCAGGAGCTCAGATTCTTGTAGGGAAACAGTAATCAGCCATGTGGACCAGAGCTGGACCAGTGATAGAATGCTGGTATGTGCAGAGTGCACTGGGAGGGAATATCTGTGCAGAGTGCACTGGGAGGGAATATCTGAGGTGACTTTAAGGATGTGTGAAGTTTCCTGGTAGACAGGGAGTTGAGATGAACACTGTGCCCACAGAGGAACTGCCTGGATAGGGGCTAAGAGGTGAGGAGTTTCTGGTTGTTGTTTTTAGTTACTATATATCTTCTTAGCCGTACTATTGGGAGATATTTGGGGGATCTTAAATTTTTGAATTCCTGAGCCAGTTGAATGTAGACTGTGGAGTCGCCCTGCCAGCTGCCCACTTGACTGTGCCACTCTGAGGTATTTAACCTCTCCAGTCCTCATGAGGATGCAATGAGAGCCTGTTGGTGAAGGGCCTAGTTCAGAGTTTGACGTTTAGTAAGCTCTGGGTAAATGTGAATTGCTTTTTCAACAGCATCAGTATTATTGTTCATTCTAGCCTCCTGGTAATCTTGAATGTTTTTTGTAACGGTGAGGGATCTGTATTTGTAAAACACTTTATGCTTGCTTGTCTGTTGAGTGTCTGACTGTGTGCTGAGCACACGATGTGTCTCATAGAGTACCGACTGTGTGCTCAGCACTGGGCTGGGACTCGATGCTGGGGAAGTGTGCCTAGTTCCTGTCCTTCGGCAGCTTCCAACTCAGTTGATGATGAAAACGGGCAAATCTGAAATAAAGTGAGTGCGCACTGAACTGTACTGTGTGGCGGCCTGTGCGCACATTCTGTATATTAAAGTACAGGCGTCTTTCGTTTTGCTGTGCTTCATTCATTTTGAAAATCTTGCATGTTTTTACACACTGAAGGTTTGTGGCCACCCTGCATCGAACAAGTCCATTGTTGCTATTTTTCCAATAGCATTTGCTCATGTAGGTCTCTGTGTTACATTTTGGTAATCTCACAGTGTTTCATACTTTTTCATTACTGTTATATTTGTTTTGCTGGTTTGTGATCAATCACCTTTGATGTTATTATGACTCACTGAACGCTGAGATGATCGTTAGCTTTTTTTTTTTTTGGCAATAAAACATTTTTTAATTAAGGTATGTCCATTGGTGATGGACAGGGAAGTCTGGTGTGCTGCAGTCCATGGGGTCAAAAAGAGTCGGACACAACTGAGCAACTGAACTGAACTGATTGTTTTTTTAGATGTAATGCTACTGTGCACTTCATTGACTATAGTATAGAATCAACATAAATTTTATCTATACCGGGGGCCAGAAGACTCATGAGACTTACTTTATGATGATGCTTGCTTTATTGTGATGGTCTGTAGCAGAACCCTCAGTGCTTGTGTAGCCCAGTTACTTTTCCAGGGGGTCCAGGAGAAGGAATGGCAACCCACCCCGGTATTCTTGCTGGGGAAATCCCATTGACAGAGGAGTCTGGTCATGGGGTCTCGAAGAGTCAGACATAACTGAGCAACTAACACTTTCAGACATAGTTACCAGAGAGAGCCCAGGGGGTAGAAATAGGAATTAGACAGAATCAAAGTGACCGATGACTCGGGGGGAAAAAAAGCCAAACAGAAAATCTTTTCTGCATGGTGGATGTGCTGGTGTAAGAGGGAAGCAGTTGCCCCCGTTTGTAATCCAAAGCTGCCACCCGGATTCTCTCTCGTTTAACATCTGGGTAAATGAAACCTCATCATTTTGCAGGACCGTTTAAGAGGTCAACCATGTATCTGTCATGTTCCTTTTAGAATGAAGGGATTTATTATATCCTTTGCTGAGAGTAGTTTTTGGTCAGGTATAGGAATGAATGCTAAGTATAGAAAAGGAGGTGGGTGCAGTTAAGGGGTTGAACACACCAGTAGACAGATTTCATTTTGGTCTCTAACAACTCTCCAACAAAAAGTTCCAGAACAAACTGTTTGCACCATCTGCTGTGCTAGAAATGAGGGATAAACACAGAGATGAAAAGATGAGCAGTTCCTTACCTCAATGACCTTAGAATCTTACAGACTGGTGAAAAGACAAAGGTAAACAGATAAGTTAGCAGAATGCAGTTACTGGAGAGGAAGGTGCAGAAAGATCAGTGGCAAAGTGCACCAAGAAGATGACACAGCAGGGGACATTGCACAAACTCCCAAGACACACTTTCCTTTGTGGTCCTCTCAAGTGAATGATTCCAGGCAGGGATGGGATGCCCTGATCTCTTATTCCAGGCATCTGCCCCCACTGCCTCTCTCCCGGGCCCCCCTTTACCTCACGGGGGCCAGGGTGCAGCAGTGGACTGTAGTGCTTCTGCATGGGAGCTTACAGTGAGTCAAGCTGCTGTCCCCCAGGCTTGGTCTCCTCCACCAGGGCCATGTGCTTCTCTGAGCCCTGGATTTGCAACAGTTGCCAGGCCTGATGTTAGGTGTAGTGAAGGGGTACAGCTGGGGCAGGTTAGAGGGTATTCAGGGAACCATAGTATCTGCAGTGTCAAGTGGCTGTATTGCTCTCTCCTACACAGTCCAAGTGTTGGGAATTCTCTAATATACTTGAGTCTTGAATATTTGTATAAGGTGAAAGGCTACTATTCAGGAAAGAATACTGTGAGAATGGAAGGTTGAATTTCATTATAAGCTTCAATTCACTTAGCAGCTTCCCTGGGCTTCCCTGGTGGCTCAGCTGGTAGAGAACCCCCTGCAATGCGGGAGACCTGGGTTCGATCCCTAGGTTGGCAAGATCCCCTAGAGAAGGAAACAGCTACCCACTTCAGTATTCTGGCCTGGAGAATTCCATGGACTGTATAGTCCATAGGGTCACAAAGAGTCGGACACAACTGAATGACTTTCATTCACTTAACAGCGCTTGATAAAAATTCCTAAATGTATAGTAGTAACCTATTGGACTTATGCGCAGAGGGATCTTGGAGCCTATGGTTCTTAGGCATGCCTTTCTGGCTGTGTACTTGAGGGCAGAAGAAGAGGGTGACAGAGGATGAGATGGCTGGAGGGCATCACTGATGCAATGGACATGGACTTGGGCAAACTCTGGGAGATGGTGAGGGACAGGGAAACCTGGTATGCTGCAGTCCATGGGGTCTCAAAGAGTCAGACACAACCGGGCAACTGAGCAACAGCAGCACGGGTGAGCTGATGAAACCTGAGAGAGAGATGGCCATGGAGGCAAGGCACCGTGGGTGACTGGGCCTCTGCATAGAGATTTGGGAGTCAGGGTTCATGGCCTGAACCCCGAGGGGCTTTCTTCTCTGTCCCCTGAGATTCAAGATTTTGAATGCATTTTATTTTTAAAGAGAATACTCAGTGATCTCAGCTCAGAGCCTGAAAAGCCGTGTTTAATAATAAACTTGGTGTGTGTGTGTTTATGTGTTTCAGTCAAAACAGCTTCATAGCAATAGCAGCAACTACACCAACAAAGAAAGGCTTTGTACCATCGTGTCTATCAAGCACTACAGTAGCATCAAGCTCTTGGGACTTTTAAAACCAAAGTCCTAATGTCTGTTATTTACTGTAAGGAGACATGAACTCCTTATCCTAATCTGAAATATGTATAATCCATTTTAAACTTTGTACCACATTTTTTATTTTATTAGTCTCTTCTGTTCCTGGCTTGATTTAAATATCAAAATTATTGGAAGAAATTGTCCCTCTTTAAAGGATTTGAAGCTTAGCTGTCTAAAGGCTTAAACATAATTTCTTCATTGTTCCTTTGCAATTCCTATAAAAATACAAAATTATTTTCATACAGGAAGCTGGAAAAGCAGGCTGTTCTAAAGGAAGCTGTTGTGTAGTTCCTTCCTTTGTAAACTCTAAGCTGAGTGCTTTTCCTCACTCCAAGTTCAAGGGCTTGGTTTACGTGCATGAAAATAAACTGAGCAGCACCTGCCTCTCGGTCACAGAGGGGATGTCCTGAGGCTGCGAAGCAAACGCATGTGCTCAGCTTCAGCTTCTGAGATTCTCAAAGCGTGTGGTAAAAAATAAACTCAGTAACGAATAGTATAGAATGTTCCAGGGTTTTGGCAGCTCACCTTGGGGTTCCTTGGTAGCTCAATCAGTAAAGAAGCTGCCTGCAGTGCAGGAGACCCGGGTTTGATCCCTGGGTTGAGAAGATCCCCTGGAGGAGGAAATGGCAAATCACCCCAGTGTTCTTGCCTGGAAAATCCCATGGACAAAGGAGCCTGGCGGGCTGCAGTCCATGAGACCGCAGGAGTCCGCCACGACGTGGTGACTAGACCACCACCGTAGGAAGTTAGAAGAAAATAGAAGCCAAGCGGTCAGGTTTGAGGCCTGAATTGTGTGCATGTTAATCGCAGTACTGTCGTCACTGCAGGGACTGATACTTTGAAAATCTGTCCTTGAAAGCATGAAATTGTCACTGTTTTCCCAAAGAAGGATATGGCATGTTTTATAGCTTTTTTTATTTCTTTTAAAAAAATTTGTTGTTGCAATTCTGTGGAATAGCAAGAGGAGAAAAAATAAACAATACTAAATACTTCTGCTATAAAATTATGCAGAGTTATCTATTGAATTCAGTTAGTTCAGGACAGACTACTCTAAGTATCTCTTTTAATGTGGACAGCTTGCTGAAGTCCATGGTAGCTTGTTAAAATTTTTCTTGACATAGAAGAAATGAGATAGCCGACTTGTCCATATTTTTTTAGTGTAAATAATTGTGCTTGGTTTTCATAAAACACTGGAAGCTCTATTCATGTTAACTTCTGTCAAGGCTCAAAGTTCACTAGCAAATTACCTAGAAACTCCACTATTTTCTAATTGGGAAAATATGTAGAAGCCTTGCTAGAAATATTAATGGCTGCATTTTGTTATCAGCAGAGTTCTGTGAGCTGACAGTATGAGGAATAACAAACACAAATTCCGGTGTTTGCCAAGGAATCATACAAGATTTCCATCACAGATGAGGCAAACAGCATCTGAAATTCTGTTACTGAGTCGGAATAGGAGGGGAAGAAGGAAACAATAAGGGTCAGTATGGTTTACCCTTTAATTTCAAGATCAGTTTAATGACCCCTAGGGCAGGGCTTGTGTCTTAGTTACTCTGTTGCCCTGAGAGTTACTAGAAACTTCAAAACCATGCCTGAGCTGGGCTCCCCATGAAAGGACAAGGCAGGCTTATCTTCAGGAAGGTCCTGGATGGAGGCAGTCCAGAAGCTTTGAAGCGCTGATGGTTAAGAGCTAGCTCTCCTGGACCAGATACGTGCAGAGGCCAGACTCAGGCGGCTAGTTCCAGAGTTCAGTTTTTGTCACTGAAGTGTGGCCCTGAAGGTCTCTGTGGGCAAATAGGGCTGTCGTGGAAGGCACTGCAGAGGTGGACGGGAGACAGGGGTCCTGTCCCAACCCTCACAGTGACTGGTTTTGGGACTTAAGACCAATCACTTCACTTCCATGGGCCTCTGCTTCCTCCTTTATAAAGTGAGAGGGCTGAATCCCATGCTGTCAGAGGTCCCAGCCCTCCCGGCCTCCAAGTGCTCTGATTCTAAAAACTTCACAGTGTAGCGTCGTGTCTTCCATCTTGTGACAGTTTCACCCAGCCCCTTTGCTGAAGTTCCAGTTGAAGTTGTTTCACAGTATGTGGTCCATTCACCAGGTTCAGTTCATTTCTCTCTGGGAAATGTCTTTTTTCCTTCCTTTCTTCCTTCTCACTGCCTCCACCTTTGACCAGACTCTCACCATGTGCGTCAGGAATGTTTGCCTTCCTCTCTTGCCTTTCATCCCCCATCCCTCCATCCCCAAGTGTAAATCCGTTCTTTCCCATCCCCCCTCATCCCATGCTGTGAGTCTTATCTCCCTTAAATCCTACTTTCGTCACAAGCATTTTCTTGTTCAGAAGTCATCAGCCTGACACTCTGTGGTAAGATTCTCTGTAATCTTGTCCCACCCTATCCATCTAACTTTATAACTTCTACCACTTTCCAACACACCATGCTGTGTAAAAGACTGGTTTTAGCACTGTATTTCATAAGTAATCCATACTCTTTCCTGCTTATTTAATTTGTTCATTTTGTTTCTTTCATCTGGAATACTTTTTTCTTTTCATAACCTATCCTTTTAGCAAATTCAAGATGCTTAAAAGGGGGATATCTGAATAAGGCGGTGTAGCTTAGGGGTGGGAGTGGTGGGGAGAGAGGTGGGTTTGCCGTAGCGTAAGGGAAAGAGCATTTGGGGGCCAGGCTGGGAAGGACCCTAGATGTTAAACACACACAGATTTTGGGTCATGGAGACAGGAAGTTTTAAAGAAGCTCACTCACATCAAGTGGCCTTTGCCCTCAATAAAATAGAAGCCACGTTCATCTGCTCAGAGTGATGGGGGGAGGGTGATGCTGGTGATGCTGACGAAAGTAGAAAACCACTGCTTGCCATGGGCTTTGGATAGGCCTTATCAGAGGTAAATAAAGCATTTACTGAAAAACAGTAAGAATCCAGTTGAAATGAATTAACATGAGTTTGTGGTGGGCTCATTTCAGTTTTCTGAATCCATTCAGTGGGGAAACCCTGACTTGCGTGTTGCAGTTGTTGAAGGGCAGGTATCCCACCGCTGCCTTCTGCCCCGTTCTAAGCTGGGTGCAGAGGCGAGTGAGGGCAGATGGCTGGGGAGCTTGGCGCAGGAAGGGCTGTGGCCTCAGCGACGGGTGCATCCATCCATCCATCCATCCTCGCTCTGCTAGTTTCTCCTTTCTCTCAGTCCTCTAACACCTCTTTGCTTGCTCACACTCACCTGATGGCCTCACTTCCATTCACTGAGAAGCAGCCAGAAGAGAATGTCCTCAAGCCTTCCCTGCGCAAGCTGCACCCGGCCTTCCCCCACCCCCCACCCCCGCCACGCCCCTTCCCGCCCACCGCCCAAGCCCTGCGCACAGTTCTCCGCTCACTTGGAAGGCATTGCTCTGCTAGCTTTCGTCATTTTTCCGTGTTCAGGGGTAGAGTGGGGGTAGCGTGGGTTGAGGATCTCCTCATTGGAGTTGAGAGACTGCCAAGGAATGAAGGGCAGTAAGAAGGTGGTGGATCAGTGGTGTGGAGACCCCAGGAGGTGAATGGATTGTTGGATCCGGAATTAGAAAGCAAGTGAGCTGGGAGTCTGGGCGGCAGTGGCCAGAGGCTGGGTGCAGGGAATTGCGACGCTGAAGGCTCAGTCTTGGTCTGGTGGTGATCGTGGGGGCAGGTGGCTGAGGAAGAGTGAGGAGATGTTGGACCATGGCCTCAGCAGTCGTGACAGAGTCTCAGGATTTAATATTCAAAGCGGAGGGACCTAGGGAGCAGGGAGAGGAAGGTTTGGGCACCGCAGTGATGAGCAGGATGGTGCCGCCTCGGTTCCAGCCCAGGAGCAGCAGGGCTGTGCAAGGGAAGCCTGGCATCTCCTGAGAGCTGCAGGAGGGCCAGACCAGAGCCCGGGCTCCTGCTTCTGCCCTCCACCCAGAGGCCGGAGCCGAGGTTTTCCAGCAGAAGCCCGTGTTCTCATCCCCATCCCACTCAGGGCACTTTTTTTTTAGCTTGACCTTCTTCTCCAGGGCTGGGTCATTCAGGTGTCTCCTTCTCTGAGCATTTCTGGCACCCTCTTTGAAATGGTGTCCTCTTGCCAGACACTCACCCACCCTTCCCTGCCTTTGTTTTTCTCTACAGCATTTATTACTATTTGACAAGAGATATTTAACTAACTTACTTTCTTCTTTGTTCCATGATGGCATCTGGAATAGCACTGACTCAGTGGAGTTTGAGCAAACTCCAGGAGATAGTGAAGAACAGGGAAGCCTGGTGTGCTGCAGTTCATGGGGTTGCAGAGGCAGACACACCTTAGTGACTGAAAAGCGAACAACAAGACTCTAAACGTCTTATGTCTTGTAATAACAAATGATGGCAGAGAGTTCATGTGTGCTATTATATTTTAATTTTTAATACTCTTTTCCCCCTGTACCTAGAACAGAACTTGGCAAAAGGCAGATAGTGAATAGTAGTAGTTGAATGTAGGATGGATGGAAGGAAGGAGGAGAGATGGGACAGGTACTGGAGGCTTGAGGAAGAAGGAAATGATGTATTCACAGGAGGCTCTTCCAGAATTCAGGTTCTGAGGTGGGTCTAGGATGTGACTGTTCTTGTGGGAGGTTGGAGAGAATGGGGAGGTTCCTGTTACAGAGGAAATTGAATTACTGGGCATGACGGCAGAGATTACCGAGAAAGAAAAACTACAAATCAGACCCAGTCAGTGAAGAATTTAGGAGTGTCTGGGTGGTCAATAGATGACCATCAAAATTGGGGAGGAGAGGGCGTAGGAAAAAAGAAAGGGTATCTGCAAAGAAGCTGAGTAACAGTTGTGAAGTATTACTGCTTTCTCTTATATCAAGCTTGGTTCCCCCCTGCCCAAATTTTCCCAGGTGCATTTAGTCAAACGTAAGCTCCTTTAGTAAATCTCTCAATTTTTTTAGGATAAAAAATATTACACAGAACTAAAATGTGCTAACACTAGTGTTAAAAATCCTGTTACTCTGGCATGGCATAATGAGTCTGTCAGTAAAAATAGCTACTGTGGCTGGTAGTTCCTTTTGGTCTTTTGGGGTAGAATATTAGCATCTGCTTTTCAAGCTGTCATAGGTTCAAAATATAGCATATGATTTATACTGATGTATTTGTGGTTGGAAACTTTTAATGTTGCCAAAGTCTTCTCAATTGATACCTGAATATCTCAATTATGTTTCTGGTAAATTTATTATTTTAAAATACCCTGCCAGACCATACTGCTTTACAAAGTTGGCAGCATATTGCTAATGACCTAATTTATTATTTAAACTCATTGTAAGTGTTCTAAATGTTTCAGTATACAACTATTCAATTTTCCTGTTTGAAGTGCATTTTTGGTGTATTTTATTACATAGAAGGGTTGTTTTCCTCTAAACAAGCATAAAATAAATGTTTAAGTATTTTAAACCCTCCTTCCCACATTTGTTCTATTTTTAGATGCAGAGTACTTTCCAGAACATCAGAAAGCATAGTCCAGTTTCCAGTAGGATTTCTTCAGGGTAATCGCTTCTTTCGAGCCTACACTCAGGCTTCAATTTTCCCTGTTTCTGCTGGCTCTGAACTTCACTGAGTTAAACCAGTAGTTTCTCCTGGTCTCTGGTCTCCTACAGTTTTCTGGTTTGCTTCAGTTTCTTATTCTCCTTCTAGTCCCTTTAGATCAATAATTTTAAATTATGTTTTAGTCTTCAGTGTCACTTGCTTAGAGAGGTCTTCCTAGATTCTTTTCTTGCTGCTGCATTTGGCCCCACTGCTGTATGTTGTCATCATGCTTTCCCGTCCTAGCTGTTTACACCTGATTGTAATTATGTGCTTCCTGTCCGTGTGCCCCTGTAAAATCCGTAACCTCTGAGGGGTCACGTCTGTCTGTCTTATGCTTGCTGCGTCCTTAGCACCTAGAATAAACAGTGCTGGGCGCACAGAAACCTCTTCACAGATGTGTGTTGAATGAAGGAATGAATGAATGAGAGTGACTGCCCCCTTGCCACCGCAGCTGTAGCCCATGCCCACTTGACACAACTGTTTGCAGTACTCAACACAATTATAAAACAGCCTGGTCTCCTTTACCAAGAAAACATCAGTCAAGTTGCTAATGTGTTTGTGGCTGTGCGAACAGCGATTCGGAAGGTGACCTCAATTCTCTTTCGACTCCTGACTGACTTGACTTGGAATTATTCTACTAAACATGAAAATCTGTTTCTTGCTACTGATTATACCTATTTTTTCTTCTGTGTGGCAGTCCCACAGGGAGGAATTATGAAGTAAATACATTTCTGTGAAATAATTTTTTAAAGTTCTTTCCCCAAATCCCACTACTGTGAGTTTGCTAGGGTCACTTGCCAGATTTCTAGGTTGTTTTGAGGCAACATTCCATAAAATGAATTGTGTATGTGTATATGTGGTATCTGGAAGTTTCATAATGTTGTTAGAAAGAAATAATAATTCAGTAACCTGCTTTGCCTAATTTCATGTAGTTTGACGAAAATTTATTCAGCACCTTGTATAGGTCCACAATCCCTTATCTTAAATCCTGGGGCCCAGCTGCATACAGACTTCTTTGAATTTTAAAAAGTGAATATGCCACCCCGTGAGGTCTGGGGCAGAGTCTTGCAATCAAACATTAATCCTCTGACTTGAAGCATTCAAATAAATGGGATAAATGTACTATAAATAGCTGCAAGTCAGTTCAGGTTCTGGTTTTGCTGACACATAATTCTAGTTAGGTTGGGCCACAGATGAATTGCAGAAAACTTGGCTTTTGGAATTTGAGGGCTTGACAATGACTGGTTGGAGAACTCTGATTGGTACACATCACAACCTGTTTCCGAGCATCTAAGTGCCTCCCGCCATCCTCAGAACCACCGTGAGGTCAAGCCACAGCTCTGTTACAGGAGCTCCCTCCTGCTCAGTTCCCTGGCAGTTCATTCTCCTAGGCGATTGTCCTAACACAAGTTTTGTTCATATCCCTCCTCTGTGTCAGTCCTTTCAGTGGCTTTGTATTGCCCCAAAGTCTGCATTTCTACATACATCACAGCAGGTCAGCGTGATCTGGGCCCATTTACCTCTCCAGCCCTTCCACGGCAACTCCCCATGTTTCCATCAGGCCAACCCTTTTCTTCCCCTCCATTGTGCCCTGCCTACTGGCTGTACCTTCCATCTGGAAGCTGCTTGGTCCTGCTTCCGTCCTTCCATTCCATCCTAACTCATTATTTTTCATGTTTTGAATTAGCTGTCTCTTCCCAGGAAACCTTTCTGCCCCTGCTTCTAGACTAGGAACCTCCCTGCCTTTGTGTGGAACACCTTGTATTCCTGTTGCATTGTGATGTAATTACATTGCTGATTCTCTGGAGCAGGTTTTTCAACTGCTGCGTGATTGACTTTTTTTTTTTTTTTTAATATACCCAAGACCTGGTGTTTAATACTCTCTGAGGCCTCTGACACTTGACCCACTTGGCCTCTGGCCGTCATCTGCCGACATTTGTTCTGCTTGATCAGTCAGCTTCTAGACTTGGTTCCCAGTGGCCTTTACCAGGTTTCTCCACCTTGGCATTATTGACATTTGGGCCAGATAATTCTTTGCAGGTGGGGAGGTGTCATTGTAATCATCATATAGGATGTTCAGCATCATCCCTGTAGAGACCAGTAATGCCCCACTGCCCTCTGCCCCATTGTGACAACCAAAAATGTCTTCAGACATTGTTAAATGTCCCCTGGGGGACACAGTCACCCTAAGTTGATCAATTTGTCTAGAAGGAAAGCTCTTTTAGGCAGAGGTTATGCTTATGTGGATCTTCATAAACTTGTCACATGTAGTCCACTTAAATGTATTCAACTGGGTAAATGAGGATGAAGGTACTGGGCAAGGAAGGGGATGGATGGGAGAATGAATGAGCCTTTCACATGAGGAGGATGAGAGAATATATAGCAAGTACTTTGTGAGGAGTTGAGTTACTGTACAGTGGGCTCACGCTCTGTTTGGCCTCTTCAAATGGCCACTTCTTTTGCCTTTTGGGCCAACCCCTAAGGACTTCTTTCCTGCCTTAGAGCTGAGCTGATTGCTCAGAGGTGTCTTAGAATCAACCAGGAAGCATTTGTTAAAGCACCATGAAAATCACGGGCACAGATATGGGTCAGAAGCGACCCTGCCCTTGTTGCTTTAGCCTGGTGGGAAAGACACTGTCCAGAGGCCCTTCCACCCCTCCCTTCCTGGCATGTCCCTATTTCTCCTATCCCATGTAGATTGTTAGGCCTTTCTATTATGTCATCCCATGGCACCTATTCTTTTCCTTCATAGTATTCCTCACAATTTTAATTATGTTTTTCTTTATTTAATGTTTCTATTCTTTGAGACTAAACTCTATGGAGGGAGGAACAGTATGTTTTGTTCATTTATCTTTCTGTAGCTCCTGGCATAGGATCTGGTGCATAGTAGGCATTCAGTACATAATTTATGTGAAAATGAGAATGTGTGTGGTGGGCCCTCCAAGAACCCGCATTCCAGTGGAGGAGACAGTGCACACTACAATGTCAAGTTCTGTACCAAAGGAGCCAGAAAGTACAGTGTTGATTTTGGGAATAAGATAGGAGAGTAAATTGGACTAGAAGTATCTGGGTTGACATTTGGGGAAGAAACTTACAAAATACAGAAGACCTGGAAAGAAAGAAGAAAAGTTATTCATGGCCAGAGGCTAATGTTGTTGTTCAGTTGCTCAGTCATGTCCGACTCTTTGCAACACCATGGATGGCAGCACACCGGGCTTCCCTATCCTTCACCATCTCCCAAAGTTTGCTCAAACTCATGTCCATTGAGTCGGTGGTGCCATCCAACTATCTTGTCCTCTGTCATCCCCTTCTCCTCCTGCCTTCAATCTTTCCCAGCATCAGGGTCTTTCCTGGCATGGGCTTCCCTGGTAGCTCAGCTGATAAAGAATCTGCCTGGGGAATGCAGGAGACCCTGGTTTGATTCCTGGGTTGGGAAGATCCCCTGGAGAAGTGATAGGCTACCCACTCCAGTATTCCTGGCTTCCCTGGTGGCTCAGATGGTAAAGAATCCGCCCGCAATGTGGGAGATCTGGCTTCAGTCCCTGGGTCGGGAAGATCCCCTGGAGGAGGGCATGGCAAGACGCTCAATACCAGGAGACAACCATTTTGATAAATCTCTATGTCTGCTTCTTTTAATATTTCTTTAAAATACAGTTACTTTATGCTTTGAAATATTTCATGAATACAGAAAAATATAGAGAATAATATGATCTTTGAACAGTTTTAGTCAAATCATAACATTTTACTACCATTGCTTTACATTAAAAGCTTAAAATCATATAAAATAAAATATTGCACATATATTTGTTGTCCCCTGTGTAACCTCCCAGCTGCTATTTCTCCACCTTCCTTCTGCAGAGAACCATCATCCTACAGTGGGTGTGTATCATTCCCATGCTTAGCTTTCTTCTTAATTACATACATATGTGTTAATCAACAATGTTTGTGGATCTTGAACTTTGTACAGTATGGTATCATCATACTGTGTATGTATTTCTGCAACTTGCTTTTTCATTTACCTTTGAGATGTATCTGTGTAGAAGTGTGTACCAGTAATTCTTCCTTTTTGCTGTATGTATTCTAGGATTATACTATAGTTTGTTTCTTCTCTGTCAGTGGAAGTTTGGTTATTTTCATGCTTTGCTACTAAGTGATGTTACTGTGAACATGCTATCTTGTACGTATTTAAGCTTCTCTGAAGTTTGTACCTAGAGGTAGAATTGTTGGTGCACAGGGTGCGTGCCTCCTTGACTTCACTAGCTGTTGCCAGATCATTCTCCAGTGTTGTACAAACTTCAGCCCTCAACAGCACCCTCTGAGAGTTCCTGTTGTTTTGCATCCTTGCTAACCCCTGATGTTGCCAGATTTTCGGAGTTTTCCTAATTTGAAATTGTGCATTTCCTTGATTTCTGGTGTGTGTGAGCATCATTTCTTACATTTATTTTTGGCTGTTTCAGTTACATCTTTTGTGACTGGTGTGGCTTTCTATTGGGTTGCTTCCCCCCCCTTATATCTTTAATTATTTATGTATTCTATTTGTCTTAGGTGGTATTTTGCATTTCGAGTATGTTCTGCCGGTGGCTTATCTTTCCACTTCTTTTACGGTGTGCTTTGTTGTGTTTCAGTTTTACACTTTAGCCAAGTCATACTTATTAGTCTGTTCGTTTATGGCTGGTGCCCTTTTATACCAAATTTAATAAGTCTCTCTGTACTCTGAGTACTTTGGGATCATAAAGAGATCCTACCATATTTTCTTCCAAAAGTTCTGCTCTTCAGTGTAAGCCTAATACACATGGAATTTATTTGTGTGTGGGTGGCTCAGAAGTTAAAGTGTCTGCCTGCAATGCGGGAGATCTGGGTTTGATCCCTGGGTCGGGAAGATCCCCTGGAAAAGGAAATGACAACCCACTCCAGTATTCTTGCCTGGAGAATCCCATGGACGGAGGAGCCTGGTGGGCTACAGTCCACGGGGTCGCAAAGAGTCGGACACGACTGAGCGACTTCACTCACTTTATGAGATAGGGAACAGTTTTCCATGTGAATATAAGCCAGTTGCACGAGTCTGTGTCTTTGATTGCAGAGTTTATTTTCCCCCAGCTGGTTTGTGATGCTACTTTATCCTGCATCTAGTTTGCTCAGCGTACATGGGCTCTGCTCCGTCAGCCTGTGGTACATCCTTGTGTCAATTCTACACTGTCCTAATTACTATGGCTTTCTGTCTTTATATATTATGGATGGCCCTGTAGTAAGAACCTTCAACAGATGGCTATGATTGGAATTTCAGGTCTGGTGGTTGCATTAGGAAGGTAGGTGGATGTGATGCTGTGGAGGGTTTTGAGGAGGACTTTTAGGGCACAGGTTACATCTACCGTGGGACCGCATGGGTTACTGGATGTTAATGGGGATCCCAGCAGGGACTGGGGTTTCGATTTTCCAGCAGCAGTTAATGGTTTTTCAAAGGGAACTCCGGGTCTCCTGTATGTGGTTTTACCTGTATATTCCTTATGAACTTATATATGTGCCTTATTTTTTTTTTCTTGGAGACCTTTTCATTAACTTTTCATTTAAAATGTTATTCTCTTAAAACCTCACTAGATGCTTCAAACTTCTATTACCTGAGAAAGCCCTGAGGAACTGGTTATTATGAACATTCACTGCTTTGGTGTTAACAGCGTTCATTTCAAGACTTGTTCTTAGCATTGCCATTTTCTTTTTCAGTTAAAATGGCACTTTTTTTTTTTTTTTAAGCTTTAGGCTTGTTTTTCTTCTGTACTTTGTACTGAATTGAATCAGGAAAAAAAATGAATACTATTTTTAAATGCTATTATTCTTTTGAAGAAAGCCTTCAATTTAAATGTTTGTCTAAACTGCAGAGGGTTTCTGTCAACTGTGCTTGCTTCTACTGAGAATGAGTAACATGATCTTTTTTAGATGTTACAGAGCGAGAGCAATGTCACGATGCTTCAAATTATATCACTGTCTTCCTTCTTTTGGTGGCATCTGAACTCTTCTTAAGTAGAACTGAATTAGTAAGAATTAAATAGCTTAGAGAAATTGGCAGAATAAAGGTCATTATGGATATGAGAGTTGGACCATAAAGAAGGCTTGAGTACCCAAGAATTGATGCTTTCGAAGTGTGGTGCTGGAGAAGACTCTTGAGAGCCCCTTGGACAGCAAGGAGATCAAACCAGTCAATCCTAAAGGAAGTCAGTCCTGAAATTCACTGGAAGGACTGATGCTGAAGCTGAAGCTCCATTACTTTGGCTACTTGATGTGAAGAACCAACTCATTGGAAAAGACCCTGATGCTGGGAAGATTGAAGGCTGGAGGAGAAGGGGTGACAGAGGGTGAGATGGTTGGATGGCATCACCGACTCAATGGACATGAGTTTGAGCAAACTCCGGGAGATGGTGATGGACAGGGAGGCCTGGCGTGCTGCAGTTCATGGGGGTCACAAAGAGTCGGACACGGCTTAGCCATTAAACAACAACAAAGCTTCTGGTGCTTCTGCAGTGTTAAAAAATAACTATTAAAAGAGATATAGAATGGGGGGAAAAAAAAAACCCAAAACCTGTTTTTTTTTTTCCCTCCCAAATTGAAAATATCTTTTTTCCTTTGAAAAAATATCTTTTTTTCTTTCACACTCAATATAAAAAAATTTACATAATGCCAAAGGATACAGAGTAGCACTGCCCAGGAGCACTTTGGGCAGTGATGGGGATGTTTTGTTCCCTGTGGCTAGGACAGTAGTAATGAGTCATGTGTGTCTGTTGAGCACCTGAAATGTGACTGGTGTGACTGCAGAACTGAATGTTTAATTTTATTGAAGTATTCAGTTCAGTTGCTCAGTTGTGTCCGACTCTTTGCGACCCCATGGACTGTAGCACACCAGGCCTCCCTGTCCATCACCAACTCCCAGAGTTTACTCAAACTCATGTCCATTGAGTTGGCGATGCCTTCCAACCATCTCATCTTCTGTCATTCCATTCTCCTCCTGCCCTCAATCTTGCCCAGCATCAAGGTCTTTTCAAAGGAGTCAGTTCTTTGCATCAGATGGCCAAAGTATTGGAGTTTCAGCTTCAGCGCCAGTCCTTAATGAATATTCAGGACTGATTTCCTTTAGGATGGACTGGTTGGATCTCCTTGCAGTCCAAGGGGCTCTCCAGAGTCTTCTCCAACGCCACAGTTCTAAAGCATCAATTCTTTGGCAGTCAGCTTTCTTTATAGTCCAACTCTCACATCCATACATGACTACTGGAAAAATCATAGCCTTGATTATACGGACATTTGTTGGCAAAGTGGAATCTTTGCTTTTTAATACTTTGTCTAGGTTAGACATAGCTTTTCTTCCAAGGAGCAAGCGTCTTTTAATTTCATGACTGCAGTCACCATTCACAGTGATTTTGGAGCCAAAAAAAGTAAAACCTGTCACTGCTTCCACTTTTTCCCCTTCTGTTTGCCATGAAGTGATGGGACCAGATGCCATGATCTCAGTTTTTTCAATGTTGAGTTTTAAACCAGTTTTTTCAATCTCCTCTTTCATCCTCACCTTCAACTTTTTGGTTCCTCTTCATTGTCTGCCATAGAGTCGTATCATCTGCATATCCAAGGTTGTTGATATTTCTCCTGGCAGTCTTGATTCTAGCTTGTGATTCACCAGTGTGGCATTTTGCATGATGTACTCGCAGTATAAGTTAAAGAGGGTGACAATACACAGCCTTGTCACACTCCTTTCCTAATTTTGAACCAATCAGTTGTTGCATTTAAGATTCTAACCGTTGCTTCTTGACCCACCTACAGGTTTCTCAGGAGACAGGTACGTTGGTCTGGTATTCCCATTTCTTTAAGAATTTTTCATAGTTTGCTGTGATGCACACAGTCAAAGGCTTTAACGTAGTCAATGAAGCAGAAGTAGATGTTTTTCTGGAATTCCCTTGCTTTCTGTATGATCCAACAAAAGTTGGCAATTTGATCTCTGTTTTCTCTGCCTTTTCTAAATCCAGCTTATATCAGGAAGTTCCCCGTTCATGTACTGCTGAAGCCTAACTGGAAGAATTTTGAGCATAACTTTGGTAGCATCCGAAATGAGCACACTTATACGGTAGTTTGCCCTTCTTTGGGATTGTAATGAAAACTGACCTTTTCCAGTCCTGTGGCCACTGCTGAGTTTTCCAAAGTTGCTGACATATTGAGTACAGCACTTTAACAGCATCATCTTTTAGGTTTTTAAATAGCTCATCTTTTAAGTTTTTAAATTTCATCACTTTCACTAGCTTTGTTTGTGGTAATGCTTCCTAAGGCCCACTTGACTTCATACGCCAGGATGTCTGGCTCTAGGTGAGGGACCACACCATTGTAATTATTCCTGGTTATTAAGACTTTTTTTGTATAGTTCTCCGGGTTTTCTTGCCACCTCTTCTTATCTTTTCTAATTCTGTTAGGTCCTTACTGTTTCTGTCCTTTATCTTGTCCATCCTTGCATGAAATGTTTCCTTGATATCTCCAATTTTCTTGAAGAGATTTCTAGTCTTTCTCATTCTGTTGTTTTCCTCTACTTGTTTGCATTGTTCATTTAGGAAGGCCTTCTTATCTCTCCTTACCATTCTCTGGAACTCCGTGTTCTGATGGGCATATCTTTCCCTTTCTCCCTTGCTTTTCGCTTCTTTTCTTTCCTCAACTGTTTGTAAAGCCTCCTCAAACAACCAGTTTGCTTTCTTGCTTTTCTTTTTCTTTGGGATGGTTTTGGTCACCACCTCCTGTACAATATTACGAACCTCCATCCATAGTTCTTCAGGCACTCTGTCTATCAGATCTAATCCCTTGAATCTATTCATCACCTCCACTGTATGATCATAAAGCATTTGATTTAGGTCATACCTGAATGGCCTGGTGGTTTACCCTATCTTCTTCAATTTAAGCCTGAGTTTTGCAATAAAGAGCTCATGATCTGAGCCACGGTCAGCTTCAGGTCTTGTTTTTTCTGACTCCATAGAGCTTGTCTGTCTCCCGCTGCAAAAGATATAATCTATCCAACTTCAGTGTTGACCATCTGGTGATGTTCATGTGTAGAGTCTTTGCTTGTATTGTTCAGAGAGGGTGTTTGCTAAGATCAGCGTGTTCTCTTGACAAAACTCTGTTAGCCTTTGCCCTACTTCATTTTGTACTCCAAGGCCAAACTTGCCTGTTACTCCAGGTATCTCTTAACTTCCTACTTTTGCATTCCAGATCCCTGTGATGAAAGGACATCTTTTTTTGGTGTTGGTTCTAGAAAGTCTTAATAGAACTGTTCAACTTCAGCTTCTTCTTGAATATCACAGTATTACTGTGATATTGAATGGTTGCCTTGGAAATGAACCGAGATAATTCTGTCTTTTTTGAGATTGCACCCAAGTACTGCACTTGAGGCTGCAGACAAGTGTGTTGAGTACTTTAGTGATGTGAATGGGGTTGAGTTGTTCAAAACTGAGAAATCTGCCTTTTGTTTTTTATTTTGGTACCTGTTGGAATTCCCTGTTCCAGTCACCTGGTGGAATTGCCTAGGAGATCAGATAAAGACCTGTCTGGAATCACTTGACTGCAGCCTCAAAGACCATTTACGGCTGACAGTCTTTACCAGTGCTTTGTTCTAAGGAGAGGGAGCTGGATGTCATGCTAACAGGGGTGTCTGCCCTCTGCGTGACACCTTGGATAGGTTGGTGGGGGCGGCTGCCTCTAGCCTACCTGACGGGCGGGTGTATGAATGGCTACACAGGCACACCCTCTGACATACCGTGTTACATCACCCTCTGCCCAGCCCTTCTGGAAAGGCCATCTTTGCTTCATGGTGAGAATTCCATTGGGGATAAATACTTGGGGCTCTCTCTCATTTGAAATGAAGTCTTAATTCTTACCCAAAGTTTAATGGAAATCCTGGCTTGGCAAAGAGAGAATGGTTATGTCAGCCAAGATCTCCTAGAATTCTCTAAAAATACTCTGTTGTTGCTCATCTGATAGTCTTTTTCTTCTTAAAATAATTTGATTAGTAGTAATGCCATGTAACTAGTTGCTTTTCTCATTGGGCAAATGAGTTTTCATGCACTAAATCTGTTTTAGAAGGTTTATAATATGCTGAGGTCATTTCCATCATGTTCCAAAAGATGATTAAAGGTTTTTAGTCTTTATCTGAAAAATATTTTTCTTAAGGACATTGATGTATTTATAGGAAGTAATTAAAATGATGCTGCTTGAAAAACAAAGGGCTTACGGAACATAGAAACCTGAGCTCCTTCCCCTTCATTGGTTTAGTCATTTCCAGTACAGAAATTGTAATCCTAAACAATTACTTTCAAGGACTAAATTCAAAATCCTGAACTTTTCTGGCTACTTTAGGAAAAAGCTGAAGAGATGACAAGGTTATAAGAAATAAAAAGTATATAGAGTGTTTTTATTTTATTAATAATACTTTTAAAAAAGCTTGGTAAATTCTTATATTTAAGAATATAGTTTGGGTACTGAAATTAGTTTGGGTACCTAGTTTTTTTATTTTTTCAGAACAACCTATATATATAGCCATGTTATATTGCCAAATATCTAGAAATCCAAAACCTGTTAAATCCCAAATATTAGAGAAAACAGTACAAAATATGAATATTGATTTCAACCTCCATTACTTTTAGAGCTAGCTTGTGTATGCCTGTTAGGGAAGTTTAAAAACCGTATTATCATTTATTCATCAGAATGTTTTTGTGTGTGTGTCAGAACATTTGGTAGAAATAAACTCTTTTTTCCTTAGAAGTTTGCAGTATTAGCAGGTCAAGACAAGCTAGAAATGAGGTTTAACGTGAAGTTTTTGTAAAATTCCCATAATAATTGCATTAGGGGACCAGGAGTTGCTAATATTTGTTGACTACTTAATATCTGCTCAAAGCGCTGCTCTGCACCTCAAATCCATTCAATTCTCCTTTTAATCCTGTGAAATAAGTACCTTTGTCACCCCATTTTTAACTAAAGATCCTGAGGCTTTGGAAGTTTAAGTGGTTTGCCCACCGGCTAGAAAATTTCAGAGCTGAAATTTGAACCCAAGCAGCTTTTGCCACCACAGGTCTTATGTGACAAGGTCTCTCGTGAAATGTGGGCTGAACACTGTGACAGGTGAATACGTCAGCAGGAACCAGCCCTAACTAAAAACCAAGCCAATGTGCAATTATTGAATGCCTGCTCAGTGCCAGCCTTGACTCCAAGCACTTGACAGGTACTGCCACATTTAATTTGCAGCCCGACAATGGACATGAGTTTGAGTCAACTCCGGGAGTTGGTGGTGGACAGGGAGGCCTGGCGTGCTGCAGTCCGTGGGGTCGCTGAGAATCAGACATGACTGAGCGACTGAACTGAAGAGAGAGATCATTTACACCCATTTTACAAAGAGGTTTAGGGAAGTTAAGCAGCTCGCCCACAGTTGTGCTTCACATAACTCCTGAAGTTAGGATAGTGTGTAGTAATGGATTAACATCAATTTAAGAAAGATTTTTATTAATTTGTTGCAAGGATTTCCCTAGTTCTCTTCAGTTTTGATTTTAGTCATTGACTACGATGAATATACAATAGGCAAACAAATTTCAGATGGCACAGCGTTGAGAGTGTATATGTCGGAAGATGGCACAACATTCAAAAACTGATTTTTGTGTTTATTTGTGTCCTTTTTACCGTTCATGTCTTCAAACATCCCTGGAGAAGGAAATGGCAACCTGCTCAGGTATTCTTGCCTGGGAAATTCACAGACAAAGGAGTCTGACAGGCTACAGTCCATGGGGTCGCAAAAAAGTCAGACACAACTTAGGAACTAAACAACAGCAAAGTTCAAAAATAATAATAAAACAGTACTAACATCTGCTCTCCCCCCTGACGGCAGTCACCCTGTTGCACACCACACTCACACTCACTCAGTTGAAAATGGTTCTACTGCTTTCTTGTGTTTTCAGAGTTTCAGTTTAGCAAAACTGAGTATGTTTATATTCTTCTTTTTCTCTTTTTCTAGTTCACTGTTTCACTTACCAATAAATCTTATATCTTTCCGTGTCAGTATTATGAGAGCTTACTCATTCTTTCTTATAACCATGTAGCATTAATGTTTTGTTTGGTTGTACGGTAATTTAACTCATTTCCTATTGATCTTGACTGGAGTTGTTTCTAATTGGTTGCTATTAAAAATCATACTGCAACAAATACAATGTCATTGTTTTACATTTATGTCTAATATGCACATGACAACACTTTTTAGAGAAGTACGTATTCAGGCCTGCGCTGGGGCTCCGTTGCTGCACTCGGACTTTTCCTAGTTGCGGCACGCAGGGCCCCCTCTGGCTGCTGTCTGGGCTCCTCCTCGTGAGGCTTTCGGACTTTTCCTAGTTGCGGCACGCAGGGCCCCTCTGGCTGCTGTCTGGGCTCCTCATGAGGCTTTGCACACAGGCTCTGTGTGCTTGGACTGCGGCAGCAGCTGCTGTGCTCGGGCTCGTTGCGGCTCATGGGCTTGTTAGTTGCTCCACGGCATGTGAGATCTTAATTCCTGGACAGGGAATTGAACCCATGTCCCCTGTATTGACAGGCAGATTCTTAGCCACTGGACCACCAGGTAAGTCCCACAGTCACTGTTTTTGACAAATATGTAGGGTTGTGTAACCACACCCATAATCGAGGTACACAGCAGCTCCACCTCCCCACTCCCTTGGCCTCCTCTTTGTCATCAGCCCCACCTCCGCCAGCCAGGGGTCTGCTCTCTGCACTTTCCACAGTGTCCCTGTACCAACGCCTCTGAGGGTGGCTTCTTCCACTTAACATAATACGTCTCAGTTTCAGCCTTCTTTTTTTTTTTTTGTCTTTTTTTTTTCATTTATTATTATTTTTTCATTTATTTTTATTCGTTGGAGGCTAACTACTTTACAATATTATAGTGGTTTTTGCCATACATTGACATGAATCAGCCATGGATTTACATGTGTTCCCCATCCCGATCCTCCCTCCCACCTCCCTCTCCACCCGATTCCTCTGGGTCTTCCCAGTGCACCAGCCCTGAGCACTTGTCTCATGCATCCAACCTGGGCTGGGGATCTGTTTCACACTTGATAATATACATGTTTCGATGCTGTTCTCTCAGATCATCCCACCCTCGCCTTCTCCCAGAGAGTCCAAAAGTCTGTTCTATATATCTGTGTCTCTTTTTCTGTCCTGCATATAGGGTTATTGTTACCATCTTTTTAAATTCCATATATATGTGTTAGTATACTGTATTGGTGTTTATCTTTCTGGCTTACTTCACTCTGTATAATGGGCTCCAGTTTCATCCATCTCATTAGAACTGATTCAAATGTATTCTTTTTAATGGTGGAGTAATATTCCATTGTGTATATGTACCATATCTTTATTATCCAAAAAATATGAAACGCTTCACGGATTTGTGTGTCATCCTTGCGCAGGGGCTATGCTAATCTCTGTATTGTTCCAATTTTAGTATATGTGCTGCCGAAGCAAGCACAGGTTCAGCCTTCTTGTTACAGAGGATGTTGCTCATCCCTGTTATTGCTCAGTGGTATTGTATGATATGCATGCACCACAGTGTTTTATTCTATCCAAACTGAAGGGCTTTGGATTGTTTCCAGTTTTTTAGACTTAATGAATAAAGCTCCTATAAGCATTCACACGCAGATTATAGTATCTTTTAAAAAGCAACCTTATTGAGGTATCATTTACATACCTTAAGATTCACTCATTTAAAAGTGTAAAATTTAATGGATTTTGGTTAATTTACAGAATCGTGCAGCCATCACTACAATCTAATTTTACATTTCTTCACACCAGAAAGAAACCTTTGCCCATTTACAGTTAATCCCTCTTCCTACCTCCAACCCTGGAAAAACACTAGTCTGTTTTCTGCCTCTACAGATTTGCTTTTTCTGGAAATTTCATGTAAATGGAATCATGCAACATGTGGTCTTCAGCATCTGTCTTCGTTAATGTAGCATAATGTTTTTAGTTTTGTTTGTATTATATCAGTGCTCCTTTCTTTTTTGGTGGCTGAATAATATTCCACTGGAATGTATACCACATTTGGTTAATCCATTCACTAATTAATGGACATTTAAGTTGTTTATGGTTTTGAGCTATTATGAACAATGCTGCTAGGAATGTATGTTTACAAATTTTTGTGTGGATTTTATGTTTTCATTTCTTTTGGATGGATAACTAGGAGTGGAATTGCTTGATCATGGTGAAATTACACTCCACACCCTTTCCAACACTTTTAATTGTCTTTTTTATTATAGCCATTCTAGTGGGTGTCAAGGGCTATCTCAGTGTGGTTTTAATTGCACTTCCCTGTGCAAGTGACTGATGATACTGAGCATCTTTTCATGTGTTTATCAGACTGTAATCTGTATATCCTCTTTAGTGAAATGCTTATTCAAATATTTTGCCCATCTTTAAATTGGAATTTCTGTCTTTCACATTCTGGATCAGGCAGTTTGTTACCTGATATGTGATTTGCAAAATGCCATAGATTTTTTTTTTTTTCAAATGAAGGTTCAGTAGGTTTTTTTTATTGAATAAATATTTCTGCATTTGTTGTATGCCTTTGGTTAGTTTCTGGAGTTTTGAAAAGGTTATTTTTGGCAGTTTTGTCTTGTTTTGTCATTGCCTTTGGGGAGAGGACTTTCTGAACTCTTTTCTCTGCCTTTCTGAAAGTCCCACCTACAGTTTCATCTTGAACGTGTAAATTCCCAGAAGATAAATTCCTGGATCAAAGAGTTTGTGTATTTGTAATCTTAATAGGTGTTGACAAATTTTTATCCATAAAGGTTATACCACTTTATATCCTTCTAATTTATGAGGTAAGGCCCAATCTTGCCAATCTGTGTTATTAAATTTTCAGAATTTTGCCAGTCTAAATGAAAATGGTTCCCTGTGGTAGTTTTAACATTTCTTTCTTTGTGAGGAGGGTTGGGCATCTTGTTATATTTTTAAAAAACATTCCTTTTCTGTGAGCTTTATTCATATCCTTTGCTCATTAAAAAATTTTGATTATTGATCTTTTCTGTTTATAAGAGCTTATTCCTTTGTGTGATAAGTTGTAAATACAGACTTCCTGGTATGTCATTTTGATCACTTTTGATCTTGTTTATGGTTTTCCTGGCATGTAGACGTTGATATGAATATACATATAAATACATATGCACATGTTTAGTTGTTCAGTCATGTCCGACTCTTTGCGACCCCACGGACTGAAGACAGCCAGGCTCCTCTGTCCATGGGATTCTCTAGGCAGGAATGCTGGAGTGGATTGTCATGCCCTCTTCCAGGGTATCTTCCCAACCCAGGGATCGAACCCAGGTCTCCTGCATTGCAGGCAGATTGTTTACCATCTGAGCCACCATATATAATTATATAACTTATTCACCTTTTTCTGTGGCTTCAGGAGTTGGGGTGATAGGTCTCCCCCAAGACAATGGAGGGGCAATGGCATTGGCAATGAAATGGCAGTGGCAAAGAAATAAATTTTCTTCTATAACCTTTATGATCTCTTATTTTAACCTTTACATCTCTGATTCATGGGCAATTTATCCTTCTGAGCCATGTTAAGTTTTTCTCCCCCACCCCTTTCTTCAAAAAGTCCATCTTTTAAGCTCTTAATTTGCAATTCCAGTGTTACTATATACTAAATTTCCATGCATATATGTATCAATTTTTAGACCTTCTCTTCTGTATCTTGTCTTTCTGTTTCTCACTTCAGATACTAATGTCCTACTGTTTTAATCATTGAGGTTTCATAATATATTTGCATATTTGCTAAGGCTAGTAGTACTCTTGCCTCTCTTTCAGTGGTTTTCCAAGCAACTTGTGCTTTTTTTTTCTTTTCTTTTCCATAAGGGCTTTAGCATTAGCTTGCCCAGGTTCCCTACTCCACTTCACAGGAAAAATGATCCTTTTTGTACTTTTATTTCAATCATTTAAATTTTATAAGTTGAATTAGGCAGAATAGACATCTATGTGATATTGTCTTCCCGTCCAAGAATATAATATACTGTAGTTCTTCAAGTCTTCATTGCAGTTCTTCAGTAATGTGTTAACATTTTCCTTGTAAAGATTTTGTACATTCCCAGTTACATTTATTTCTAGATATTTTATATTTTTCGTTGCTATTGTTAATGGGTATTTTCTTCCATTACATCTTCTATTAATGGTTATTTGTTTAAAAGATCATAAATAAACGAAGCAATAAATGTAAGAAGAGCTTTTTTAAATAGAGATAATTATGAGGCTCTGGCCTTGAATTAAAACAAGCAAAAAATCAGTTAAATAGGAAGAGGATGATTGGAGAAATCATTATAATAGTGGCTACTTATATGCTGACATTCCAACTTTATCATAATCCATTAATTTAAAGTAGGGTCTCTGACCTGTTTATAAATTAAAGAATTACGTTTTATTGAGTTAATACACCTTGCTCAAAGTTATATAGCTTCTTAATGATATTGCTGAATTTTGTCTTCATATCTAACTCCAGAACCTTAATTCTGAACTGATATCCTGTAATATACCATTCCTTGCAGAAAAGGATTTTGTTAAAGGTTCATATGTATAAATTCACACCAAATTAATAAAAGCCTCACCACTAAGTGAAATAGTCCTCCTTCAATTTTCATCAGTTCATGTGTGCGTTCATTAGAAGAGTGGATTCAGTTCTGGGCCTCATAATTAAGAAAATGTAAATAAACTATCTTTTAATTAGTTCATGTTAGTATGACCAAAATTGTGAAAAGTGAAACTGTGATTTAAAATAACATTGTCCCAATAAAATTTTTTTTAATTAAAAAAAATTAACACTGTCAAATGAATTGATAGTAAGCTCACAGAACACTGAGAATGAGCTATGAATTTTTTAGTATTTCTACTATTGGAAAATTAATTGAATTTTCTCTTCCTGGTGCCAAGTATAGACCCTGGATTAAGGAGTACATGTTACCTAGAATAAATATTACAGTTACTATTGTTATGTAACATATCACCCAAAACTTAGTGGCTGAAACCCACAGTAGTTACTTATTATCTTCTATGGGTAAGGGGTTTGAGGAGAGTTCAGCTGGGCAGTTGTGGCTTGGTGTCTGGTTTGGTTGCATTCAGACAGTGGCTGAAAATGCAACAGCAAGGGAAGGTGACTGAAGTAGCTGGGGGCTACCCAGGCATTTCTGTCTCTTTACCTCATCTTAGGGCTGGTATGTGTTCTTCACGGGCTAGTTTTGGCTTCCTCACCATACAGCAGCCTCAGGGCATCTCAGCAGCTCCAAAGATGAGTATTCTAAGGGACCTAGGCAGATCTATTATGACCTAATCTTATAAGTCATGTAACCCCCCTTCCTCTACAGCACAGACGAGCCTAGATGCAAGCAGAAGCAGCTTAGGCCTCAGCTTTTGATGGGAGGAATGCCAGAGTCAGGTTGCAAGGAGAAGACTTAGGGATGAAGGTAGTGTCATGTCTTCCTTTTGAAAATGCAGCCTGCCACGGTGATGATTTCCTTTCAGTGCAAGAAAGGACCTTGCGATAGAATTCTGAGCTGAAAAGGACTGTTTGTGGGGGAATGAGATGTTTTCCTCATCGTGTATGTTCTGAAGAAGACAAGGTATCCATAAGGTAGTGTGGTTGTAATGTCTGAAATTATACTCCGGTGTTGTAGAAATGATTCTGGGAATGTTTAAGCTTAACTAGTTTGGACATAATAATGTGTTTTTTTTTTAATTTATGAATGTGGTTACTGTGCATTAAGATGCATATTACATCACTTTGTGAAAAGTTTAGAACTTTTCTAGATAACTTTCTTTTCTAGTTTTCTAATTTCCCCCCCTAGTTTTCTAGATAACTTTTTTAGATAAGAATATCTTATCAAAAGAACTAAAATCAACAACCTAGCTTTCCACCTTAATAAAACCAGAGAAGAAGAACAAACTAAACCTAAGGCAGGCAGGAGGAAGGAAGTAATAGAATTTAGAATAGAAATAAATAATACAGAAAATAAATAATAGAAAAAATCAGTGAAGCCAAAAGCTGGGTTTTGATTAGAGTTTTTTGAAAAAGGGGACAAACCTTTAGTTAGACTAAGAAAAAAAAGAGGAAAAATTCAAATTACCAGAATCAGGAATGAAAGTGGGAACATTACTACTAACATTACAGAAATAAAAAGAATTTTAAGGGGATACTGTGAACAGTGAAATGTCAACAAATTCGGTAACTCAGATGAAATGGACCGATTTTTAGAAAGATGTAAACTGCCAGAACTGATTTAAGATGAATTAGAAAATCTGAGTAGACCTATAGCAAATAAAGAAATTGAATTAGTGATGATACAACTTGCCAAAAAGGAAAGCCCAGAACCAGATGGCTTCACCAGTTTAAAGAATTAACTCCAATTTTTCGTAAATTCTTCCAAAAAATAGAAGATAAGGGAATATTTAACTCATTCTTTGAGGCTGGTATTACACTGATACCAAAACCAAACAAAGAGAGCACATGAAAAGAAAATTACAGACCATACCCCTTGTAAATAAGGGTTATAGCAACCCAAATCCAGCAGCTTATAAAAAGGATCGTATACCATGACAAGTGGGATTTATCACAAGAATGCAAAATTTATTTAACATCTAAAAATCAATGTTATACACTATATAGCAGAATAAAGAGGGAGGGACCCACAATTATCTTAATAAATACAGAAAAAGCATTTGACAAAATCTAACATCGTTTCATGATAAAAACACCCAAAACACTAGGAATACAAGAGAGTGTTTCCAACCTGATAAAGGGCATCTGTGAAACACCTGGAGCTAGCAGCATACGAATGGCGAGAGACTGCAGCTTCCGCACTTGGACTAGGGACAAGAAAGGCTATCCACACTTGCCACTTCTCTTCAGCATTGTGCGGTGTCTAGCCAGGGAAGTAATGCAAGGAAAGAAAGAAAAGGCACCTGGATTAGAAAGGAAGTAAAACTGTTTAAATGCAATGTCTAGAATATAGGCAAGTACATAGAGACAAGAAAGTGGATTAGTGGTACCAAAGGCTGCAGGGAGAAGGGGGATTTAGGAGGTGACTACTAATGGGGGTGGGGTCTCTTTTAGATACCATGAGATGTTCTGAAATTAGATCGTGATGGTTGCACACCTCTTGACTCTGCTAAAGATCATTAAATTGTACACATTAAAATGGTGGGTTTTACAGGATGTGAGTTTATCTCAACAACAAAAAACACTTATCTACAACTGTTGTTTCACAGCTGTTTGAAATTGCGGTTTTACGATGTATGCTAAAATATGTTTAATGGAGAGAAGAATTCACAACAATTTTGAAAGCACTGTGCTACAGTGAGAATAGATTATTTTGTATTTAACTAATGGCATTAGAAACTTAGGTAAAATTGTACTATCTGCTAGAGAGCTGTTGCAAAACTCTGAATATTAACTTTCATTTGGTTTGTACTCTCAACTGTTGTCTCAGAGTGCAGTATTAACACGTTTTGCATAAAGTTAGACAGTAATGAAATAATATCTAAGAAGTAATTTATATTAAAAGATTCCAGAAACCTTGGAAAGACCAAGTTTCCAGTATGAGGTGCCCTTGGCATCAACACCAGTTTAAAAATGTTTCGTGGTTGAATCTGCCTTATCCATCCTCCTCTTGCTCAACTTGTGGGATGGGCAACCTTCTCCCAGTCCTGTGTCCTGGGACGCACTGAATGGGCGTGTTGAGGAGGTGACACTGAAGTCTGGTGATGGATCTCTGCCCTCCCTAATTATTAAGTTATGTGCTAACCAAAGTCAGCTGTGTTTATTCCTAAATATGTTTATTCCAGTAGTAGTAGTAATCATAATTATGTAGTTTAACCAAATATTATGTAAACTGATGAACTGTGCATGCAAAAATGTTAAATGTCTGGGACCACAAAGCCATGTTACTTAATACTTAACTGTTAAATTGGGCGTGGGCAAGAAACTAAGTAAGTTGGCTTCAGAACTGTAAAAATACAGACACACTGTGTCAAAATCCTTTACATTTTTGTTCTATTTTAAATAAATGGAAACTAGGAGTCACAGACAGTGGTGGTTTATGCCAGAGAGCTGACATCTACAGGGAGACGGCCTCGACTCTATGTTGGAAGACTGGCAAACACATGGGTCTTGCACTCCAACTGAAAGAAAATGTCTTACGATTTCTGTCTATCAGCTGTAATGACTCCTCTGTCAACTGAGTTTTTCAGTTTGCCCGTATCTAGTGTGCCTCAGACACACAGGCACAGACAGGAGCACCTCAGACTAGAGGGTTGCGCTTCTGAGAACTGGGTTATAGTTTAGAGGACATGCGCAGGGGACTCGTGCTTCCCAGCTGTGCTACTTAACTAGTCGGGATAGCTTGGACAAGTAAATTAAGCTTCATCTTTTTTCATGTATTAATATTTTACAATATTTTATTTAATATCTTTGCTTAAATTGAAATTCAAATTCTACTGCTTTCTGATATCAAAAAGAATAAAGAGCTTAAAAAACAACAACAACAACAAAAAAAGACCACCCTCCTAAAAGGAGGAGGGGCCCTTACTCGTCCCCTTTCTTTCTGTTTTTCTCTCTCTCTTCTCTTCTTCCTTCCCCTCACTCCTCCCCTCCCTGCCTTATAGAACTTAGAAATAGGCGTACAGTATATATTTTTTATCTGTTAAGTAAAACATTTGTTTAATCTGTTTATAAATATTTACTTCTTAGCTTTTAAATCAAATGCCAGCTTATGGTTCAACAAAACTAGAGTTTGTTTTTAACCTAGTGTTTGATAAATGTGGAAATCATCTCAGCTTAAAATTAATCCTCCAATCAGTTCTTATTCTCTGAGAATCATTCATTTTGGATCAACTTGGAAAATGCAATTGTTCAAGCTAAAAAGATTTAGGTTTTGGCTGTTTTACTTGGGGAACAAATAAAATTTTATAGCTTTTTCTGTCTTTCTATATAGTGATTTAAAAGTGACATGTGTTTTAAACTTTTGCTAATTCAAATTTTTATTTATACATAGATTATAATGAATATTTCAGAAACACTCTTTACGTAAATGTTAGGTACAGTACTTCAGAATGCATCGCTTTGGAGAGTGTTAACTATGCACTTTGCTCCATGTTCTGTTCATTTGAAACATGTCTACAATAAACAAGTTAAAAAATAAATCACCATGTTGGCATTTTTAGAGCTACAACAGCCACTTGAAGCACAGAAGAGCAGTCATGTAACTTTTTCTATACAGTGTATTGTCAGTGTTCGGTATATTTATAGTACATTTCTGCTATGTATTTAATAGCTGCAGATAAAAATCCAGCCACTACAAATGAGAACCCTGCTTAGAAGTTGTTTATTTGAAAGAGTTATAACCTGATGTCAAAAACATGTCCTGTTTATGTGCAGTACATCTACAGCGTTAGATTTCATTTTCTTCCCCTCTAAAGTTTAATTCCAGCTACACCTTCAGGGTTTGGTAAAGTAGAACAGTGAGAAGAGAGAGCTTCCCTCACCTGCCCTGAAGCAGATGAGGCCACTGGCTCCTATCCAGTGCTGGTGTGTCCTAACTGCCTGCTCGACAAGGTCTACACACAGAGGTTGTGGAACCCAGGTGCCCAGCACGGTGCCTGAGGCTCTAGACCTCCAGTGTGTGTGTAAAGAACGGTGTACGTGGAACGTTCCACAACTGCCTCTCCCTCCTCTGCACCGCTGCCTTCTCCCCCAGCAACATCTGTCTCTCCCAGTTATTTTCTCCAACTTACTGCACTTTGGCACATAAATGTCGTGTTCTTGTGGAAGGTGTATGGGCTTTAAAGTTGCAGTCCTGGCTTTTATGCCAATCTGTCCATTTGCTTCATTTTTCCAAGCTTTGATTTCCTTGTCTGTAAAATGAGAGTGATACCTACCCCAGGGAGGGCATGAGGGCAAAATTAAGAAGAGCGTAGAGCAACTTAGTTTCAGGCTGAGTAGGAATGTAGTAGATATTCTTCCCTGTCCTTCGCTGGTCATTTTCATTTTTTGAATTAGAAAACCAGATCCCTGAGAGGTTAAGTGGTGGTGGTGGTGTAGTCGCTAAGTTGTGTCTGACTCTTGTGACCCCACGGACATGCCTGCCAGGCTCCTCTATCCAGAGTCGTTTCCAGGCGAGAATACTGGAGTGGGTTGCATTTCCTTCTCCGGGAGATCGTCCTGACCCAGGGATCGAACCCAGGTCTCCGGCACTGCTGGCAGGTTATCATGGACTGAACTACCAGGGAAGCCCAGTGATTTACTTCACTAAGTAAAGAGAGTGAAAGTGAAGTCACCCAGTCATGTCCAACTCTTTGCAACTCCATGGACTGTAGCCTACCAGGCTCCTCTGCCCTGGGATTTTCCAAGCAAGAATACTGGAGTGGGTTGCTACTTCCTTCTCCAGCGGATCTTCCTGACCCAGGGATCGAACCCAGGTCTCCTGCATCGTAGGCAGACGTTTTTACCGGCTGAGCCACCAGGGAAGTCACTAAGTAAATCACTGGTTAAGTTATTTACTTCAAGTCAAATAGCTCTTTCTTCAGCCACACCCTTTTCCCCAAGTGCCCTCGGAGGGGGGCCTGTGGTTTCTCACGGTGAACACTCATTCCTGCCTGCCAGCTTTTTCAGCTCTCCAAATCAGCTGCCCTCAATTCTTTATTCTCCCTTACCTATCATATGAAGCTCATTATGAAGCCTTGAAATATTGTCTCTGAAGTATTTTTTAAATTTATTCCCCTTTCTGTATTTCCACTGTCTAAACCTAGTCCATCAGTCTTTCAGCTTGAGATTTTTTTTCTTAACATCTTGGACTAATCAGTAATCATATTTTATTTATTTGCTTTTTTATTGAGGTATAGTTAAAGTATTAGTTTTAGATGTACAACAAACATTGAGATTCAGAATTTTTATAGATTATACTTCATTTATGTGTGTTAGTTGCTCAGTCGTGTCTTACTTTTTGAGACCCCGTGGTCTGTCCATGGAATTCTCTAGGGAAGAATACTGGAGTGGGTTGCCATTCCTTTCTCCCGGGGATCTTCCCGACCCAAGGATCGAACCCTGGTCAATCCTGCATTACAGGCAGATTCTTTGCCATCTGAGCTACAAGTGAAGCCCATACTTCATTTATAGTAATTATCAAATATTGGCAGTATTCCCTGTGCTGTACAGTATATCCTTGTAGCTTATTTATTTACATGTAGTAGTAGTAGTTTGTATGTTTTAATCCCTTACTTCGTCTTGCACCTCCCCCCACTTCTAACCTGTGTCTGTGAGTTTATTTCAGTTTTGTTGTCTTCATTTGCTTATTTTTCAGAGTCCATGTATAAGTGGTAACATACAATTTTTGTCTTTCTTTGTCTGAGTTACTTCATCTAGGTCCATCCATGTTGTTGCAAATGACATTTTCCATTCTTTTTTGTGGCTGAGGAATATCCCATTCTATACATACACTGCATTTTTATCCACCTGTCTGTTGATTGATTCTTAGGCTGCTTCCGTACCTTGGCTATTGTAAATAGTGCCACTGTGAACGTTAGTGTCCATGTATCTTTTCAAATAAGTGTTTTCATTTTCTTCAGATACATACCCAGTAGTGGAATTGTTGGATCATATGGTAGGTCTGTTTTTAGTTTTTTGAGGACCCTCCATGCCATTTTCCATAGTGGCTGCACCAGTTTACAGTCTCACCAACAGTGAACAAGCGATCCCTACATCCTTGCCGACATTGGTTATTCAGTGAGATTTTTATCAGTAGCATACTTTTCTGCCAGAATGATCTTTCTAAAATACAAATCTGATCATATCACTGTTTCTCAGAATCCACGTTTCTTGACAGTTGTGCTTTAACTGGCTGCACCAGCCTTGTCTTTGCTTCTCCATGTTTTGCTCTTTCTATACTGGCCCTGTCGGACGTTTTGGTATTAGGTGATGGCTGTTCGTGCCATTGCACTCTTACTAGTGAGAAAAAAACTTCTGTGTCTGCAAAGTCCTATTCACCCTGGGAGACTTTCCTGACTTACCCAAATACAATTAAACATTTAATATTTTTGGTTTCCACAGCACTTTGTACCTACTTATATTCTATTGTTTTTTACACATGCTATATTTGCTTCTGACCTCTTATCTCACTCACTGGGCAAATGATTTATCCTGCCTTTAAAATTAAGAAGTTCCACTAGATCAGTGATTGTCAGCACTGGCTACACATTAGAATCACTCTATTCAAGCAGTTGTATCAAAATCTCTAGAGGGCCTCTCCTTTATCCTACCTATTAGGAATTTTAAGTTACTCAAATGATTATCATATTGTGAAGAAGATTGAAAAGCACTTATACTAGACAGATTCTAAGATACCTTTAAGCTAAAATGTTCTGTTATTCTGCAAACTTGTATAGTCTGAAAATATAAATGCATTCAAGTGATCAAAACAGGAATTAAATTAGAAAAAATAAGGGTACAAAATACTTTTCATGGTAAGAGTTAATGAAAACAATATGCAGTGAAGTAATATTTGTATAGAAAAATGTGCTTTTAGAACTCTGATTTTCTGGTTTCATCCTAATTGCTAAAAGTGACTATGGACAGATGGGATAAAATGTTCTTTTTTGTGATTCTTTTTTTCCTTGGTTATAAAACTGGAAGGTGAATGTTACTTGTACAAAAATGTAAACAGACTTGATCCTGAATTCTTGGTAACATTAAGGAATGTAACGTTTAATGTTAAGGAATTTAACAGAATAGAAACAGCATAATATTTAGAAAACATCTTCACATATACAGTTGACAGCAACTGTATATATATGTTCTTATATTTGTAGATAAATCTTGAGCTCTTAACATTGTATGTTTAGCAAATTGCCACCAGGAGCTTTGAAGGAAAAATTGATAGCATAAAATAACCCAGGGTTGCTACCACTAACTTAACCAGTACAATGACTCAAAATTCTGTTTCTCAGAAGTCATTTGATATGAAATTTCAATTTGTTTGATCATAAGACCTCATAGTAAATACTCTTCTAATGCAGAGATTACTTTTTGGTCAACTTTGTCTTTGAACTTCTTGATCCAAGTTTTATCTTATTTGAGTTTAGAAATTTATTTTTGCTGGCTATTAGCCAGCTGTTTCCCTAATATTTTTAATTTGGGGGTGCTTTAAAGGGCAGGGACAACAGATTGCTGTTGCTAAAACACTTTTTTTGTTGTTGAATGTATTTGGATATTCTACCTGTCTGCATTTGGCTGATTATATATTAAACTTCTGAAGTTTGATATTCTTTGAACCCTTTATTATTTCGCATTTCTTTTATATAGTAGTGATTATATACTACTTATAATCTATCATTTGAGTTAGTCATTACGAGCAATAAGATACAATGAAGAGATATTTGACTTTGGATTTGGTTCAAAACATATGTTAGCACTGATTTGAGAACTACCTTAGCCCAGCATCTTTTAAACTGTATTAATAAGATCATTATTGGTATATTTTGACTCCATTGAGAAAAAAAAATTTGAGTGAATCAATAGATGAACAAATGAGAGTGATGCCTCTTCTTTTTTTCCTGTATTATTTTCTGTCTCTGGTGTAATATCTGACAATGAAGAGGTTTGGCTTTTGAGAGCAGAAGCCGTATCCCAGCTTGGTCTTGCTAGTGTTGTGTGTGCTTTGACCTGGTATTGGATAAATGTTGAATTAGTTTCATTTTGGAATGAAGTTATGTATTAGGATATGTCAGATATAAACTCCATACTCATTCATTCTGTCAGTTCTAGACAAATTAATATTTTATCACAGTTTGTCTTATTAAAGCTGAATGATTGCTTTACTTTCTTAACTATTAATAGATTATGACCCAATGGAAGAATTCATTCTAATGCTGTTTCTTTAACGTCTCAATTAGATACTGTTGGACAGAGACTGTTTCTTTGGATTTCAATTTCAAAAGAAAATTATCAAGCATTTAAGTAGATATTAGATGACATCCTGCAAATTTGGTAGTAGAATTTCAGAATAGAAAGAGTATGTACTCCATCAAAAATGTTCGTGAATATTAAGTTAAAAATTTTGAACACTTTTTCTTTTGCTACATTTTGTTAAGATTTTCTTAACTTATAATTTTCTTAATTTGGAGAAATGTGTGGGAGTTTAAGGTGAGCATAATGTCAAGGAATAATAAGTTTGAAAAAAAATGTTTAATATGAGGAGCAGATAATAGTGCATGAAAATATTTTAGAACTTTACGTTTAAAGAATCTTCCAAATCATTAGTGCTAATGTTCAGAGTTTGTACATCTTGCCATTAAAAGGGCATTATGGTACTTGTGTCTTAGAATTAATTTGCTATTAACAGATCTTATTTTATATGAATAAATAATTTGGGATGAAAATTCATAATTTTGAAAAAATCTGAATCATTTTATTATCCCATAGCAAAATAGGTCATTTTATATGCAAATTCACCTACCTAACACATCCTTATCCATGGCTGATTCATGTCAATGTATGACAAAAATTACTACAATATTGTAAAGTAATTAGCCTCCAATTAATAAAAATAAATGAAAAAAAAATCTTTATATATATATTTCTTAATTTATTTATTTTAATTGGAGGCTAATTACAGTATTGTAGTGGGTTTTGCCATACATTTACATGAATCAGCAATGGGTGTACATGTGTTCCCCATCCTGAACCCCCCTAACACATCCTTTTGAGATCTGCTTTAATTGATGTGAATGTAGTCATTCCAGCCTTTCTGGGCATTTTGTTGTATGACCTGTCTTTTTCTTTTTTTTTGTCTTTTTCTATCTATATACTTCCACCCTATTTATGTTTTCATATTTAAAAGTGACACTTCTACATTTTTAGACTCTGAAAAATCCATTCTGTCAATCTTCCTCTTAATCATTGTGTTTATTAGTTCATTTACATTTAATATCATTATCGGTAAAGATCTGCTGTTTTACTGTTTGCTTTTGTTTGTCCCATCTCTTTCTTGTTTCTCTGTTCTTTCTTAAATTAAGTGAGTATTATATAGAATTCCTTTTGTAATACTCCTATTGACTTTTTATATTCCTATTGGCTAAAACTGGGCTTGTTTGGTTTTAAATGGTTATTCCAGGAATTACAATATACAACCTTAACTTCTCATTCTGTCTCAAATTAAAATCATACAACTTGCTTATAATGTATATAGAAATATAAAAATGTCATAATGTGGTTACCCCTCCCCCATCTTTTATACTATAATTGTCATATATGTTACATCTACATACATTGTAAACCAAATAATACGGTGTTATAATTTTTACTTAGAAAGGTAATATTAAGGAAATAAAGAGGAAAAAACTAGTATATTTATCTACATGTTTACCACCTCTGTTGCTTTTCATTCCTAAGATCCAAGTTTCTGTGTGATATTACTTCCCTTCAGCCTGAAGAAATTCTTTTAGCATTTCTTGTAGTGTGTGTCTGCTGGTGATAATTTTGCCTTCATTATTAAAGGGTATTTTTGTTGGGTATGGGATTCTGGATGGACAGTTGTAGAGACTCTGGATTCTCTAGGATAAGTTTCCCTCTTAGAGCATTATTTTATTTTAGCAGGCTGTTAACTTTGCTAAACTCACTTTTGCAAACTCTTACCTTTCCAATGGTGAGCAGCAGGTAAAATCTCAGCTCTTTCCTTTTTGCTTTAATAAAAGGAGTTAGGAGTTTGTCCTGCACGTGCATAATTTAGGGGTCAGCCAGAGAAGTGGGCAGTTTATACACAGAATTTAGAACCTCCTCCTTTATGGGTCTCTCCTTTTTGGGAACTCTTTTAATATATAGTGTGTCAAGAGGTAGATCTGCATGTACATGGTCAGTTGGCTTGGTGCAGAGACAGTTCAATGGAGAAAAGATAACCTTTTCAACAAATGGTGCTGGAACAAACTGGAGCAAAAAGATATCTTATGCCAGAAACAAAAAGTTGTAATTCATATATCATAGCAGATATAAAAGTTAACTCAAAGTGGATCATGGACTTAAATGTAAAATATTAAACTATAAAAACATCTAGAAGAAAACATAGGAGATCATCTTTGTGATCTTGGGTTAATCAAAGATTTTTATGTGATACATAAAAAAAAATGGATAAATTTGGCTTCATAAAGTTAAAAAAATCTGTTCTCTACAAAGCACTGTTAAGAACACAAAAAGATAAGCCATAGACCAGGGGAGAGTACAGGCATACCCCAACAATATTGCAGGTGTAGTTGCAGACCACTGTGGTAAAGCAAATACTGCAGTAAAGCAAGGCACACAGATTTGGGTTTCCCAGTGTGTATAAAAGTTTACACCATACCGTAGTCCATTACATGTGCAATAGCATTAGGAGTGAAAAGACAGTTAATATATCTTAATTAAAAATTTTGTTGTTGTTCAGTCTCTAAGTCATGTCTGACTGCCACCCCACTGACTGCAGTACACCAGCCTTCCTTGTCTTTTACTGTGTCCTGGAGTTTGCTCAGACTCATGCCCATCAAATTAATGATGCCATCCAACATCTCTTCCTCTGTCGTCCCTTTCTCTTCCTGCCCTCAATGTTTCCCAGCATCAGGGTCTTTTCCAGTGAGTCAGCTCTTCACATCGGGTGGCCCAAGTATTGGAGCTTCAGCATCAGTCCTTCCAATGAATATTCAGGATTGATTTCCTTTAGGATTGACTGGTTTGATCCCCTTGCTGTCTAAGGGACTCTCAAGAGTCTTCTCCAACACCACAGTTCGAAAGGATCAATTCTTCGGTGTTCAGCATTCTTTATAATCCAGCTGTCACATCCGTATATGACTACTGGAAAAACCATAACTTTGACTGTACAGATCTTTGTCAGCAAAGCAATATCTCTGCTTTTTAATACATGGTCTAGGTTTTGTCATAGCTTTCCTTTCAAGGACACCTTCATGGATCGCAGCCTTGTTGTGGCGAAGGGGCTTGCGTAACTCAGTGAAGCTATGAGCCATGCCATGCAGGGCCACCCAAGATGGATGAGTCACAATGAAGAGTTCTGGCAAAGCATGGTCCACTGTAGGAGGAAATGGCAACCCACTCCAGTATTCTTGCTTGGTGAACCCCATGAACAGTATGAAAAGACAAAAAGATGACAATACCAGAAGATGGTCCCCACAGGTCGGAAGGTGTCCATTATACTGCTGGGGAAAAACAGATGGCAATTGCTAATGGCATATTTTAGTAATAAGTATTTTCCATAGGACTGGAAGAGGTCAGTTTTCATTCCAATCCAGAAGAAGAGCAATGCCAAAGACTGTTGAAACTGCCGTAGAGTTGTGCTCATTTCACTTGCTAGCAAGGTAATGCTCAAAACCCTTCAAGCTAGGCTTCAGCAGTGTGTGAACCAAAAACTTCCAGATGTACAAACTGGCAGAGGAATCAGAGATCAAATAGCCAACATTCGCTGGATTTTCCCATAGAAAAAGCAAAGGAATTCCAAAAAAAGATCTGCTCCTGAGAAACCTGTATGCAGGTCAAGAGGGAACAGTTAGAACCCTACATGGAGCAACAGACTGGTTCAAAATTGGAAAAGGAGTATGTCAAGGCTGAATATTGTCATCCTGCTTATTGAACTTCAGTACAGAGTACATCAGTGCAAAATACCAGGCTGGATGAATCACAGGCGGCAATCAAGATTGCTGGGAGAAATATCAATAACCTCGGATATGCAGATGACACCACTCTAATGGCAGAAAGTGAAGAGGAACTAAAGAGCCTCTTGATGAAGGTGAAAGAGGAGAGTGAAAAGCTGGCTTAAAATTCAGCATTCAAAAAACTAAGATCATGGCATCTAGTCCCGTCACTTCATGGTAAATAGATGGTAAAAAGTAGAAACAGTGACAGATTTTATTTTCTTGGGTTCCAGAATCACTGAGGATGACGACTGCAGCCATGAAACGCTTGCTCCTTGGAGGGAAAGCTATGATAAACTTTGGAGCGTATTGAAATTAGACTAATGGGCTTCATTTCAGTATTGCTGTATACTGGGGAATAGGGAGGCCCAGAGACGGGGAGAGAGACGGGGCAATGGCCATTGCTAAAGCCATCAGAATGTATAACATTTATCAGTGAAGGTGGCCATCTTAGGTGGCACCCCAGAATAGTTTCAACAGTAATATCGAAGATCACTGACCATAGATCACCATAACAAATTTAATGATAAAAAAGTTTGAACTGTTTCAAGAATTACCTAGCACCGCAAAGTGAGCAAATGGTGTTGGAAAAATGGCGCCAATAGACTTGCCTGATGCAGGGTTGTCATGAACTTTCAAGATTTATTTTTTTGTTTTTAAATGCAGTATCTGCAAAGTGGAATAAAGTAAAGCACAATAAAACAGAGTATGCCTATGTTTACAAGTCACATATCTGATAAAGAACTTTTGTCCAGAATATGTAAAGAGTTCTTGAAACAATAATAAGAAAATAAAACCACCTATTTAAAAATTAACTGAAGATTTGTTCAAATACTTACCTCAAGAAGATATACAGATGACAGATAAGCATATTGAAATATGCTCAACATCATTAGGGAAATGCAAATTAAAACAAGATACCACTACAGTTCAGTTCAGTTTGGTCGCTCAGTCGTGTCCGACTCTTTACGACCCCATGAATCGCAGCATGCCAGGCCTCCCTGTCCATCACAAACTCCTGGAGTTTACTCAAACTCATGTCCATCGATTCGGTGATGCCATCCAGCCATCTCATCCTCTGTCATCCCCTTCTCCTCCTGCCCCCAATCCCTCCCAGCATCAGGGTCTTTTCCAGTGAGTCAACTCTTTGCATGAGGTGGCCAAAGTACTGGAGTTTCAGCTTCAGCATCAGTCCTTCCAATGAACACCCAGGACTGAGCTCCTTTACGATGGACTGGTTGGATCTCCTTGCAGTCCAAGGGACTCTCAAGAGTCTTCTCCAACACCACAGCTCAAAAGCATCAATTTTTCGGCACTCAGCTTTCTTCACAGTCCAACTCTCACATCCCTACATGACTACTGGAAAAACCATAGCCTTGACTAGACGGACCTTTGTTGGCAAAGTAATGTTTCTGCTTTTTAATATGCTATCTAGGTTGCACTACACACCCATTAAAAAAACCAAAAATTTTTAAAACTGGCCGTAATCAAGTGTTGGCAAGGACATAAACCAACTAGAATTTTCCTCACTGCTGGTAGGAATGCGCAGTGGCACAGCCATTTTAAAAAAGTTTGTTAGTTTCTTTAAAATTTATACATGCAGCTGCCATACAGTCTAGCCATTTCACTGCTATGTATCCAAGAGAAGTGAAAGCATATATACATATAAGAACATTCATCGCATCTTTATTTATGAGTCAATAACTGGAATTAACTCAGATGTCCATCAGTAGGAGAGTGGATGAACACACTGATACAGGATGCTGCCAAGCAGGCAGCCTGTCAGATGCTTTGCCATCAACTGATGCGGACCATCATCCTTGTAGCTTCCAAGTTTCTTTACAGTTTTCTTTTTGCCTGCTGCCCAGCCCCTAAGCCAGTGTTACATATTTAGGGTTTTAATTGTGGCTTTGGTACTTCTGTTACCCAATTTCTATATTAGTCAGAATGAGCCAGGTTATGCTGTGATAGTAAACGATCCCAAATCTCACTGACTTAAAGTTGTGTCTCTCTGCTGTGAACTGTATGTCCATTGTGGGCTGGCTGGGAGTTGTGTTCTCTGTTCTCACTCTGAGACCTCGGCTGATGGAGGAGTCTTTATCTGAAACATTGCTGGTTGCTGGGAATGTGGACTTAAGTATTGACACCAATAGCTATAACTTCCTTTGATGCATAGTACAAAAAGTATACAAAATACCTTTCACTATTTATTTACCTAGGTAAACATGTTTTTAAATGGGAGATATATTATTCCTATATGTTGGACAAGGAACCTGAATCCAGAGAGGGTAAATGAATGGCAGTTGCCACACAGCAGTGAAACAACGAGAACTCAGGGTTCCCATTTTAATACTTAGGTGCAAATCAAAAAAAGAAATGTACCATCTATTCACACGTTGTTTATTTTGTCAGTCTCTCGAGCAGACCACATTTAAGAGGCGTCTCATACCTGCTGCTGCCGGTGGCCGGGACACAATGGATCACACAGGGGCACTGGACACCGAGGATGAGCTGGGACCTTTAGCCCATCTCGCTCCAAGTCCTCAAAGTGAAGCCGTTGCCCACGAATTCCAGGAACTCTCCTTGCAGTCCAGCCAGCACCTGCCTCCTCTTAACGAAAGGAAGAATGGTGAGTTCAGCGTGCGGGTGGAGCTTGCCTTGTGAGCCAGCGTATCCCTCTGGTAGTAATTTGTTGGTCAGTCCCACTGGGCAGCCTGTTCCTGAGGAGAGAATCTCGGAGGGGTGCTAGCTGGTTTTGAGTAACAGCCCGGGTTTCATGTGCCATTCAATTCTTTCATCATTTCCCCAGCATCTCTGGTAGTAACATTATCTTTGGAAATAAGCTTTGGGTTCAACCACTTTAGCACAAGCAGAAGGTCTCAGGCTAGCATAGCATTGGAAAGCAGCTTTCTGTGCTGACTCCAGGGAGAACAGACTGGACTTGACTAGATTCTCCTGCCATGTTCCCTGCCTCCAGTGTGCTGCACTATACCTGTAGAATTACCAGCATTTGAGCTCTCAGTGATCACTAAGAAAACAAGAATTTCTTGAGTACTTTTTATATTAATGAGGATAGGATATGGCCATATCCTCAGTCATCAGCTGGCTCATACTTGTATACAAAATGAATAGTTTCTGTTCTTTGTTACCTGTTCAGAAAATTCTCTTGATTAATCAAAGTATTTCTGGAATCTCCAGAAAGCACAATACTGTCAGTTTTTAACAAAAATGAATAGAGATAGATGAGATACATCTATTTTATCATACTTAAAACAGAAAAACTTAACGAAGTGTTAATATTTTCAAACTCACTAAGCATATATATCTAAAGGGCAGAATTAAGAATTTCAAGGGGATCTGCCACAGTTCTCATGAATCTTCCATTCTCAAATGTGTACTTTAAATTTCGGCTTTAAAAGCCAGAAGAAATAAAACTTGCCCTGTGAAGCACTTCCTTATGTATTTTGTTACTTATCTTTCTGGGTTCCAAGCATTTCCTGATCCTTTTCAAATAATGGCCTTATCTTATTCAGGAAAATGGGTTTAAGACACTGCTATTCTCAGCTCTTCAGTACCTGGCTTTGGGTGGGGTGTCCTTATTCTCCCTTCCAACACGATACCTGATGCTTGTGTCTGATGTGTATTGGGCACAGCCCTTGTCTGTGCAGTTGGGATAAAGCAGCATCTTGCTCAGGCCTGTCAAAGCTGTCAGGAGGCTGTGGTTAGCTGGTAATGACTTTAGAACCTTCATTTAGGAGCTTAACTTTGTCTTAGACCGTAGGGTAGAGTATAACCACATTTACTGAAACATGACTAAATTGACCACATTTACACATTATACTTAGACCAGTATCATATTCAAATTATTTCCCTCAAAAAAAAAAATAGTTGAACTCGTATAAAAGTGCAATAATATACAGTCGCTGAAGAAAATAGTCATATGTAGCAGAGGAGGGAGGTGTAAGGGGAAAGTTTTTGCTTCGTGGGAATTTTAGTTGATACAGCTTGTTGCATTCCCTTGCAAGAGTGTGCTCTTGAATATTTATGCCTGAACATAAGGTAAGCTCCAGATATGAGCTGGTTTTCCCCTTATAAAGTTTTAGAGGGAGGGAGATGAAATGGTAAAAATTTGAATTTATTAATTTAGTTACATGTATATAATTAACACCACATATTATGAAGCAGTGCAATAATATAGAGGATTTGCTTTATCCACACTCATATTTCATAAAATCATCTTACCTAAACTCTGTGTGTCTGTGTGGTATTTTTAATCAGTAGGAACCCCCCTGCATCATTAGTGCAGCACTGAAATCCAGGGTGCATCTTCATTTGTCTCTCTTGTTTGAGTTACACCAGTTTTTAGATACATGCACGATCTGACACTGAAGGTTTTATGTTTAAAACACAAGTACCATTCACACAACAGTGTGGGCTGTTTTCTGTGTGTCCTACAGTGTTTGATTTGCAATTGGTCATAACATTTTATGAGGCTGTAATTTCTGTTGTAGAATTTAATCATCTTTTTTTTTTTTTGAGTAGGTAACACATGTATCTGGTTTAAAATGCAGGGGATACCAGTGGCTACACAGTGAAAAGTCAGTTACTCTCCCGGTCTTGTCCCTCAGCTACCCGGTTACTTCTCCAGAAGTAATTGCTCTTATTTGTGTCCTTTCTGAGAGAATGGTATTTGAGTACCTTTTTAAAAGCAGTGTCTGGAAACCTTCTTTGTAACAACAGCCAACACTTCATTTTAAGGTTACCTGGAAATAATGTGTTGGTTCTTTTCTTCCTTTTTTTCCCTGATTCTATTAAAACGTTTCTATAAACAGCCTAAAACTAGCTTCTAGGGAAGTTGGTTTTTAAGCTAATGCATTTTCCTCAAGTACTTTTTTGTTCAAGATTAAGTAAATGAAAGAGCATCTCATTATACACTGTGTAAGGACTCAAATATAGACAGTCTCCTCTTTCTTAATAGTGACTTCAGAAAGTTAAAAATCTTACCTTATATTCAGGCATGTTATACTCTAATTTCAAGCCTATGGAATGTTAGCCTAATTTGCATATACACTTCAAGACACAGATGAATTGTTGTGCAGCTGTCAGAAATACAGGTTTTGGGATGTGGAAATGTGAAGAGAGTAGAACCACATCAGACAGTCTATAGGCGGAAAATCCATACCTTTCTTACCGTGGTGATTTTTTAATGCTTATTCTTCATCTTTTTAGGTCTTCTTAATGCCATCTTTAAATCATATCACGTACAAAATGTAGATGTTAGCCTCAAAATTAATTAATAGAAAGTACTGTATTGGGCTTCCCAGGTGATGCTAGTGGTAAAGAACCCACCTGCCAATGCAGGAGACGTAAGAGATGCGGCTTTGATCCCTGGGTTGGGAAGATCCCCTGGAGGAGGGCATGGCAACCCACTCCAGTATTTTTGCCTGGAGAAGCCCACGGGACAGAGGAGCGTGACAGGCTACAGTCCATAGGATTGCAAAGAGTCAGAGATGACTCCAGCGACTTGAGTATACATAGCACAGTGAAAGTGAAAGTGAAGTCGCTCAGGCGTGTCCGACTCATAGCGACCCCATGGACTGCAGCCTACCAGGCTCCTCTGTCCATGGGATTTTCCAGGCCAAGAGTACTGGAGTGGGTTGCCATTTCCTTCTCCAGGGGATCTTCCCGACCCAGGGATTGAACCCAGGTCTCCTGCATTGTAGACAGACGCTTTACCGTCTGAGCCACCAGGGAAGATATTTTGAAATAATCAAATATAGATTTTTTGTGTGTGATTATGTTTTATTGTTGTTTGCTAAGCTTTTGAATTTTGCCTGTTAGAATTGCTTTCTTTTGGAGAGGAAATGAAGATTTTTCAATTTGGGGTTGGTATATAGACAGATTGTATCACTAAATAGTTTGTAAATAAACTTTATAAGGAAAATGAAGTTGATACCTAAGTACAGTAATGAGTCTAGAATCTTCCCTTATTTTTGATTAAAACTTACATTGGCAATGGTAGTGGAGTGACAGAATATTCCCACTGCTGGGGTAAATATGAAAGATGTTTAGTAAAGATAAGCTAGGGCTTTCCTTTACCCTTGAATGTGGGCAAAATATTTCTAGAGTTAATGGAATTTCAACAGTAAGTGTACCATTTAGGCAATTAATTCTTCCCAGCAAGACAGTCTTCCATAATGGAAAGTAGATATACTTTTACTAAATAACGTACCTTTACTAAAACAATGCATGTTGTTCAGTCGCTAAGTCATGTCCAACTTCTTGCAACCCCATGAACTGTAGCATGCCAGACTCCCCTGTCTTTTACTGTCTCTCGGAGTCTGCATACACAGGAAAATTGAGCTTTGTTTTGACATAATATATACATAATAGATCCATTTTCACGTTTCTGTGTTAACATTCCTTTAGATGGTTAACACTGAGAAAAAGAGGGATTTCAGTCAAAGGGAAACTTGGTTCTTTTATTGTTTATAAAAGAAAGCCTTAGGTGCTGTAAGGTGAGTTTCACTTTATGAAAGCAGGGAAGGGCAGAATAGATGGAAACAACATGCCTGAAAGAGCTAGAGCTCTCTGTCTGTGCCCACACTTAGATGAGGCCATGAGGAGCAGCTTTTCATTCATGAGGCCACTGAAGACCGATAAGTGTGCTGGTTGGGGGACTTGAGCTTTTAGCTCACTACCAGCATTATCACAGGGTAAACCAACAAGCTGACATAGATTCCCCCCTCATAAAGAGTTCCTGGTTTTAGTACTTCTTTGCACGTCTCTGAAGACCTCCTCATGTTAACATGACTGTATTCATGCCACAGGCCAGCTGATAGCATCACGTGCTGGGAGAATGAGTATCTGCCACCTTTCCCTTTCTGTGTTAGCAGGCTTGTGCTACTAAACAGTCACTGTGTTTTAGGCCTTCATAGAGAAGAGTGACTTATTTGTTATTCTTACTTTAAACTTTGGTATCATTGGTTACTGCACTTATTTGGCCTTTGAGCTTGTGGGCCCATCTTGAAAACTTTTTTTAAAGATTTTCCATCTGTTAAATGGGTCACACTGAACAGTTTTAGACTTTGCTTGTTCTGTTGCAGATGACCTCTTTTTAGAGAGAAAATAATTTATTACAAAGTTTGTTACATGCAAGGAATTCAAGGTGGCTCTTTACATTGGATTTAATACAGGTGTTAATACAGAGGCAAACAGTCTCAACTTTGCATGAAGGCCAGCAAAAGGAAATTGCTCGCCTTGTACCGTAGAAAATAAGTTGTATATGTTCACAGCTGATCTTTTCTTTGGTTTTTACTTTGAAAACAATTCCCCACACCTCATTAACCTTTAGACTTACTGTCAGTCTAGGTGTTTGGAAGAGCACAAAGGTGCTCAGGATTTGTCTTGTGTAAAACCCTGTGTTTTAGAATGTACACCAGCTGATATGGACTAGTAAAGGTTGGTGAAAGAGAAGATAGTTCTATTTTTCTCTGGAGCAAACAGCAAGACGTAAAATTCTCAGTGTCACAACTGGGAAGGAAATAATTAGATGCTAAATAGCCAAGACGTGGAACTGTGGGATTCTTGCTTTCCCTTTCTATAACTAGAGGTAATAGAAATGAATAATTTTATGTAAAATTGTTTTGTTGTTGACTTTATAATTAACATATTTAGATTCTTCAATATTTGAAATAATTCTTAAGGATATTGATAAACATTCTGATACATTTAGATAGTAAATTTCCTTTCCAACTCTCAAGAGTTACTGAGTTTCTTTTCCAACTCTCAAAAGTTACTGGACTAAGAGAAATATATACTCTGTAACTGTAATTTTCCTTAGTTTTTATTATATTTTTAAAATTAGTCTTTAGGACTTACACTAAACACAATTAAAAGTTTTAAAGTTAGCTACAAATGGGCAGCTGCAAATGAAATTCTTGATTAATTGTGGCAGCTCTCATTCTTTTTGTTTGTGACAATTTCTTGGAGCCTTCAAAATGAAAAGGAAGCCGTATAAGTAGCTTAAGGGTGAGGTCCTCTCTTTCACAATGGTCTTTATAAAGTCTCCTATTAAATATCATGTTTTGTTTCACAGTATAAATAAGCACCTGTAACCCTGTCCACCTTCCTTTTTCTACTATAGATTTCTTATTTGGATAGTTTTGCTGTTACTGAGAGTTCCGTTTGCTTCAGTGCATTGCTGGACACACCCAGACAAAGCATACATGGAGGGAGGGTGGAGGCTGGACATGAGCTCACAGCCTCCCTTTGTAGCCGGCAGTGTCAGAACACTAACTTAGGAGTGCTCTGGTTATCACTATCACCGAGGGGATGGGTGAGGCTGCAGTTTCAGAAATGCATCAACAAGACCACAGGCCCAGTTACAGCGCCCTTGAAGCCTCATTTTGAGTTATTCTTCCAGTCTTAAAAATTGTGTCCTCTTGCAGAAATTCCTTTGAAATGTCAACAATTAACATTTATTATAAGTAAGCTTTAGAACATAATAGTAATTAGCAGTTTAATCCAGTATGAGACCTCATTATCTTAAACCACATTTATGTAAAATTTTTACAAGACTTTTCTAGAGTCATATAAGTAAACTTTTTCTTATATAGATTTGATAATTTTTATAAAACTAGAGTTCACCATATGATGTATATTAGTCACTGGAGCAGTGAATAAACTGAAATCAATTTATTAAGAAACAGTCTTTCTCCTTCCCTCAGAATGCAATTTTTAAAAAGAATATATGTAATATGAGTGATTAGTTAATAAATATTACTCAGTTATAATTCCCTATCTACTTAGGCCTTTCAAGGCTACTTGGAATTGAATAGTTAGTTTATAATCAGACTTTTTGTTGGGCCGAGAGACTTTGTTGAAATTAAGTCAGGGTTCTTCTCACTTAGGTCTGACCCTAACCCAGCCATAGGGACCTCCTCTAGCTACAAAGGTAGAGAAAGGGTAGGTAAGGGATGCCTGCTCTCTGCTATAACCCGATAAATATACAGAGTATACTGGAAAAAGGTGACCTGTGATTTTTTTCTTTGTTATTATATTTTACTTTAAGGCATCAGTGATGAAGTATTATTGTGAAAGAAAGCAAAACGACAAATATGTTGGAGTAACAAATGAACTGTAATTTTCTCTTTGGTTTATAGTTAATAATCACCCAGACTAATTAGCAAATATCCTACCCAGTGTTTATCTAACCCTTTAAATTAATCCATGTTACCCTCACCTGCTGCCCTCACTATTATTAACAGGAAGTATAGTCTTTTGGGAGTCAGGACTCCAGTCTCCTCTGCTGACTCAGTCTGTGAGCGTGGGTAAGTCTCGAGCTCTCTGTGTTGCGGTTATGCCCATTGTAATTGTAATATTCATACGGTAGCTTTCAGCCCATGTGTCTTTCTCTGGCTGCCCTTCCTCGTTACATCGTGTGTTCTTATATCTCATTATCACTTTCGCCTTGTGCTGTTCATTGGGCAGCAGAAACAGAAAGAATGGAAGATAACTTCCATCTCAGTTAACCAATGGAATTTTCCATAGATACAAATTAGTAATGTTGCTGTTTTAATATGTTCCTCACAGATGTATTATTAAACATACATGCCAGCTCATTGAGTTAGTCAGACTCCCCTCCCCCCATGTTTAAAAGGAAAGAGAAATTGGCTCAATTTGTGTTATCCTAAAAAGATTACATCTAATGTGGAATATGCAGTGTCTTTCTATTCATGGTTTTCAAGGGTTGGCAGGTATGTGTTAACATTTTTATTACAGGATCAGACTCAGTTAAAAGACAATATTTTAACTTTATATTAAGCCCCAATCATTCATGTCCTTTTCTGGTTGCTTATGTTGTTGTTTTTATTAAGAAAATGCTAATCGTTGGGTATCTGTTTCACTAACTTAAATTTTTGATCTGTGACCTCTGTGTTTAGTAAAGTCTGATCACAGCCATTTTGCCTTTGGTTCTTATAAGTTAAGTTTAAAAACGGACAAATGTTAGAATTTGTCAATACTCTCTGCAGAATTGAGATTTATAGCTACAAAATAGGAGACGTTGTTTCACAATCCTTGTTCTGACAACAGCAGTTTAGAAATATATCGATTAGAGCAGCCATCATATACTATATAAGAGAAAAGCTTGCCATATCAGAATGCTCAGCTTTCCCAAAATATTAAAAGAAGTTAGTATTTCAAGAGTAGAAATGGGTTTACTTTTTATTATTAGAAAATATTTATTGAATGATCCTTGTGTCTCTTACCCTAAATAATTCTTAGATCTTAGGCTTCTAGTACAGTGTTGGCAGTTCAATAGGATATTCTCATAAAATTGTTAGACTCATAGATCTTTCAAAGTAGTTCCCTCAACTAAAGAAATTAATTTAGAGATGATTCTCCCAGATAACTGGGAGGAAGAAGAACCTAATTTTAAAGAGCGAGTGCAGAGATAAGCCTGCTCTGTGGCACTAGACGTGTGGTCTGAGGGCACGCAAACGTGTGTCTGTCATGTGTAAATAGGAGTCAGGTTAGGTGTACAGCCCAAGTTACTGGAGGCTTGAATGAAGTAAAGCGCTGATGGTAACTCCATGTACATGACACAGTGTAAGTACTGAGTACACGCCATAGGCACCCAGCATCGCATGCTTGATGTTAAAGTAAAATACCATGAAATAAGCAGTGGTGAAGCATGCACAGTGAGGAAGGGCACCAGCTCTGGAGCCATCCCATCTGGTTCACCGTTACTAGCTGTGTGAACTGAGATGAATTAATTGTCTCCTTTTTGCTTCAGTTTCCTCCTCTGCAAAATGGGGACCATGTAGTACCTGCCTTATGGGGGTTGCTGTGAGGGTTGAATGAGTTCATATAAGTCAAGTATTTAGAACAACATGGTCATATAATTAGCACTTTGTAACTATTCATTATTATTGTGTATATTTTGAGGATATAGTGTTTAAATTCATACTCGGGAAATAGTTTTTTAGGGTTCCAGCATGGTGTTTGATACCTTACTGTTTCTTGCAATAGTCCCAGTAATTTTGGCCCCCATTTGCATACATATTTCTTTTTTAACATGTCAAAATGACATGCAGTTTTTGAATGTTTTGCTATGTACCTACGTAGCATTTGAAGAGCACTTATCTTGTGGGAGCTAAGCAGGCGAATGCAGTAGGCACGCGTTTCCCATGAAGTTCGTCTCCCTTGTTGGTACTGCCAGTTCCCACAATCCTAGCATTCCCTGGGCATCAGTCAGTGTCTGCAAGGAATGACTTTCAAATATTAAAGCATGTGAAAAGACAAACAGGCCAAAACTCAGAGCTCTCTAGGGACTACGACCTCCAAAACAGACTCCGTTCTGACATTTTCACAGGCCGCTTGAAGGAATTCCAGTAGGGTCATTCCATTTGGTAAACTCCTAAACAAACCCTCTGTCATCAAGGACTGATTTATAGATTTTTCTTCTTCTTACGTAGTTGTTCTGAAGAGATTAAGATAGTAGATATGATTGCTGAGACTCTTTCAAGCCATCTGATGTATATGATAAGTACTGTACAGAAGACTTTTGGTATTTTGAAGTAATAAAACAGCTATTTGTTATGTTTAGAGAGAGTTCTTGCTCTGAGTTGTCTCTTAAATTTTTTTCTTTTTTGTTTTGATTCCAGGAAATCTATGTCATAATCACATCTCTAAATTAAAATTCTTTCATTTATGAGCCCAGTTATTTAACAACAAAATAAATTAATTTCAGAAATGATCTTTTAAAAAACAAATGTGTGTATTAAAAATATGTATATAATGACTTGTCTCACAATGACTTTTGAAATATATGAAAATAGTAATAGATCTAGTGATACAGAATATTCTTGGTGTAATGGCAGTTGTTTAGATGATGCTTCAAGGTCATAGGGTGGGGGGACAGATTTGTAAATTGTTTTTTAATTAATCTGAATTCTGTTACTGTATTGTGTATTATGAGGCATTTCTTTTAAAAAATAGTGGCAAAAATAGATGAGAAGGGCAGAATGCAAGAGATTTGAAGGCTGGACAACTTAAGGAAATGGGTAATTAGGTTTATTTGGTTTATAGTTGACCTTAGATGCTATAGCCTCATGGTTGTCCTGGTCTGAAGTGTAAGTGGCATGTATGAAATTCCAGGGGTGAACAGCATTTCACGTGTGAAGGATCGGGCTTATTGGGGGACTTTGTGTGGTTGGTTTCCTCCTGTGCAGGTTTCTTTTCAGTGAGTTAGTCCTTTATGCACAATCAAAAATTGCTTATGATATGATATCTGATTCTGTTGTAGGATTATAAAATGTTTTAAACAACTTTAAAATGGAAAAAAAATGAAACACAGGAAGTAAATTGATATATGACCTTAACCAAGCCTCTTAAAATTAGTAGTAAAAAAGAAACCCAGGATGTTTAAGAGATCTCCTTAGTAAAATGGAATGAAATAGAAAGATGCTTAGTAATTGATCATCAATAATTATTGAATGTACTTAAGAATTTTTTGCCTCTTGATTGAGGTATATAATATATATAATGAAAAAGATATTTATGGTCATGTTACCTTTTTTCTCAAACTTAGAATTAAAAAATGATGTTTTAACTAGATGTGCTCTTAGGAGAAAGTATTGCTTTTCTAATACGCTTTTAAAAGGTAGATTTTTTCACTCTCACTTTTTATTTCTGTGAACTAGTCTCTTTCTCAAAGAACGGGAATTTGATTAAATAACTTGCTGATAAAGTAGTGACGTCTCTGGTTGTAAATTTGTCTGCACAGAAGTAGAGAAGCTGCCTGCTTGCCTGCTGAATGTCTTCTCCACCCTCAACAGAAACAAATGCTTATAGTTTCAAAATTTGAAGGTTTTATTTGGACACCCAAATATTTTAATTTGGAGGGTTTTCCAAATAAATGAATTTAAATGTACTCAAATCAAATTAGCACTGAAAAATTTGAAATTTAGAGAAATCCAAGAACTTAGTCCTAAACTCTGAATTTCAGAGGCTAGTGGCTTTAGAGAGTAACTGGTTTTTGTTTTCTTCACCCATTACTCTGAAACTATTTAAAGTAGTTCTTATGTTTATCATTTCATGATATATCCTTCCCCAGCTTTTACCTTTAACCCACCTGTACCTTTGTGTTTAAAGTACATTTCTTATAGACATCATAGAGCTGGACTTTCCTTTTTTTAAATGTAGTCTGACAATCTCTGTCTTTCATTTGTGATGTTTAGATTATTTATATTTAAGGTAATTATTGATATGTCTGATGTATTAGTTACCTATTGCTGTGTAACAAACTGCTTTATACTTTAGCAGCTTCACACAGGACACATTTATGATCTGAACACTTTCTGTGGATTAGGAATTCAGACACAACTTAACTTGGTACCTCTGCTTCACAAGCCTGTAGTCAGGTATCGGGCAAGGCCCTGGTTTCATCTGAAGGTTCAACTGGGGAATGATCCACTTCTAACCTTGGTTAAGTTGTTCTTGGCAAGATTTAGTACGTTGAGGGCTGTGGGACTGAGCACCTCAGTTCCTTGCTGGCTGTTGGCTGGAGGCCCCCCTCTCCAACATGGCAGCTTATTTTATCAAAGTCAGTAAGAGAATAATGCTAGCAAGACAAAAGTGATAATTTTTTGCAACATTTCCTTAACATTGTCCTGGTGTATTGATGGGTTTCTCTGACAGCTCAGTTGGTAAAGAATCCGCCTGCAATGCAGGAGACCCCAGTTCGATTCCCAGATCTGGAAGATCTGCTGGAGAAAGGCTAGGCTACCCACTCCAGTATTCTTGGGCTTCCCTTGTGGCTCAGCTGGTAGAGTCTGCCTGCAGTGTGGGAGACCTAGGTTCGATCCCTGGGTTGGGAAGATCCCCTAGAGAAGGGAAAGGCTATCTACTCCAGTATTCTGTTATATTGGTTAGAAGCAGATTGCTCAAGGAAAGGATTATTTAAGACCATAAATATCAGAAGGCTGGGATCATTGAGGATTGTCTTAGAGGCTGCCTACCACAATTGAGTTTAAATCTATCATTTTGTTGTATGTAATGTTTGTCCATTCTGTTCTGTTTCTTTATTCCTCTCTTCTTGCCTGTTTTTTTTTTTAAGATATTCTTTTTGGGGGGGATTTCATTTCATTACTATTTTTACATCATCTTATTAGCTGTGCTTCTTTATTCCCTTCATATTTACTGATTTTTTCTAATGCAGGTCTAACATGTTGTTAATGCTATCCAGTAAAATGTTTATCTTAGCTATTATATTTTTATCTCTAGAGGTTCCTTTTTGCATTGTCCATTTCTGTTTTCATTATATTCCCTTTTTGCTTTAAATACTTGTACATAGTTGTCAGGGTTAATAATTCCTTTTTTCTGTCATTTCTGGGTTTTATTGATAAATTTTTCTCATGTTTAAGAAGTGTTTTCTTGCCTCTTTGCAAGTAGCCTTATAATTATTTATTGGAGATCAGTTCAGTCACTCAGTCGTGTCCGACTCATTGCCACCCCGTGGACTGCAGCATGCCAGGCCTCCCTGTGGGTTACCAACGCCCAGAGTTTACCCAAACTCATGTCCATTGAGTTGGTGATGCCATCCAACCATCTCATCCTCTGTCGTCCCCTTCTCCTCCTGCCCTCAATCTTTCCCAGCATCAGGATCTTTTCCAGTGAGTCAGCTCTTCGCATCAGGTGGCCAAAGTATTGGAGCTTCAGCTTCAGTCCTTCCAATGAACACCCAGGACTGATCTCCTTTAGATTGGACTGGTTGGATCTCCTTGCAGTCCAAGGGACTCTCAGGAATCTTCTCCAACACCACAGTTCAAAAGCATCAATTCTTCGGTGCTCAGCTTTCTTCACAGTCCAACTCTCACATCCATACATGACAACTGGAAAAACCATAGCTTTGACTAGACAGACCTTTGTTGGCAAAGTAATGTCTCTGCTTTTTAACATGCTATCCAGGTTGGTCATAACTTTCCTTCCAAGGAGTAAGCGTCTTTTAATTTCATGGCTGCAATCACCATCTGCAGTGATTTTGGAGCCCAGAAAAATAAAGTCTGACACTGTTTCCACTGTTTCCCCATCTATTTGCCATGAAGTGATGGGATCAGATGCCATGATCTTAGTTTTCTGGATGTTGAGCTTTAAGCCAACTTTTTCACTCTCCTCTTTCACTTTCATCAAAGGCTCTTTAGTTCTTCTTCACTTTCTGCCATAAGGGTGGTGTCATCTGCATATCTGAGGTTATTTATATTTCTCCCAGCAATCTTGATTCCAGTTTGTGCTTCCTCCAGCCCAGCGTTTCTCATGATATACTCTGCATATAAGTTAAATAAGCAGGGTGACAATATACAGCCTTGACGTACTCCTTTTCCTATTTGGAACCAGTCTGTTGTTCCATGTCCAGTTCTAACTGTTGCTTCCTGACCTGCATACAGGTTTCTCAAGAGGCAGGTCAGGTGGTCTGGTATTCCCATCTCTTTCAGAATTTTCCACAGTTTATTGTGATCCACTCAGTCAAAGGCTTTGGCATAGTCAATAAAGCAGAAATAGATGTTTTTCTGGAACTTTCTTTTTCGATGATCCAACGAATGTTGGCAATTTGATCTCTGGTTCCTCTGCCTTTTCTAAAACCAGCTTGAACACCTGGAAGCTCACAGTTCACATACTGCTGAAGCCTGGCTTCGAGAATTTTGAGCATTACTTTGCTAGCGTGTGAGATAAGTGCAATTGTGTGGTAATTTGAGCATTCTTTGGCATTGCCTTTCTTAGGGATTGGAATGAAAACTGACCTTTTCCAGTCCTGTGGCCACTGCTGAGTTTTCCAAATTTGCTGGCATATTGAGTGCAGCATTTTCACAGCATCATCCTCTAGAATTTGAAATAGCTCAACTGGAATTCCATCACCTCCACTAGCTTTGTTCGTGGTGATGCTTCCTAAGGCCCACTTGACTTCACATTCCAGGATGTCTGGCTCCAGGTGAGTGATCACACCATCGTGATTATCTGGGTCGTGAAGATCTTTTTTGTATAGTTCTTCTGTGTATTCTTGCCACCTCTTCTTAATATCTTCTGCTTCTGTTAGGTCCATACCATTTCTGTCCTTTATTGAACCCATCTTTGCATGAAATGTTCCCTTGGTATCTCTCATTTTCTTGAAGAGATCTCTAGTCTTTCCCATTCTGTTGTTTTCCTCTATTTCTTTGCATTGATCGCTGAGGAAGGCTTTCTTCTCTCTCCTTGCTATTCTTTGGAACTCTGCATTCACATGGGTATATCTTTCCTTTTCTCCTTTGCTTTTCGCTTCTCTTCTTTTCACAGCTATTTGTAAGGTCTCCTCAGACAGCCATTTTGCTTTTTTGCATTTCGTTTTCTTGAGGATGGACATACAGCTTAGCACTCAGCAAAGGCTTATGCAGACTGCTGGAACTCCTCAGCATAGGTCCCTCCTTTTCTGCATTGCAGCTTCTGGCTGCCTTAGCCTCCTGAAGCTCTCATCTCTGTCTCAGTTCAGCGAGTCTCTTTGAGTTTCAGTCTAGAGATTGCCTCCAGACAGAAAGCTACTGCAGTTGTAAGGCTCATCTCATTTGTTTCCCTATTCCTAGGGGCCACGGTCCTGTGTTGCCTGCTTCTCTGCGTAGGAGAGCAATTGTTTCGTGTATTTTGTCCAGTCAGGCTACCTAGTTTCTTATAGTGAGAGGTTAAGAGTAATTCTGTTATTCCGTAATAGCTGAAAACAGAAGTTGGGAATTGGGATTTTTAACTCAAGGCCCATGCTTTTCCTGTGAAGCATGTTTCCTCTTTGGATACAGGTAGCCTGACTTTCTGATTAGACTGTAGCTGCAGTGTTATTTTATTTTGAGATCCACCCAAACATTGCAACCTTATTGGACACACCAGGTTACTACTGGCTGTTTGATCACTGTATGAATGAAACCAGATTTTTGGTTAAAAACTGAGTTTTGGTTGGTTCTCATGACAAGTAGCTTTCCAGCTTCTGCTCTTGGCATGAACGGTCAGCAAGGTTGTCGTAATGTTAAAGCTTCTTAGATAACATGGAGCCAATGACATAGTTATTCATTTGGTTCAAGAATCATCTTTTTACATGAACACCAGTGTTTGTAGCAGCATTATTTACAACAGCAAAGATATAGAAGCAGCGTAAGTGTCCACCAACAGATGAATGGATAAAGAAGATGTGACTGTATGTAGTGAAATACAACTCAGCCACAAAAGAGAATGAAAATTTGCCTTTCCACAAACATGGATGGATCTGGAGGGTATTATGCTTAACAAAATAAGACAGAGAAAGACAAAGACTCTATGTTATCACTTATATGTGGAATCTAAAAAATAAAACTAGTAAATATAACAGAAAAGAAACTGGCTCATAGATACAGAGAATAAGCTAGCAGTTACCAGTGAAGAAGGGCAAGACAGGGGTAGGAGAGAAAGAGATACATACTACTTTGTAAACTAAATAAGCTACAAGGATATATTGTATAGCACAGGGAATATAGCCAATATTTGATGAAAACTATAAATTGAGTATCATCTGGAAAAATTTTTTATCACTGTGTTATACACCTGAAAACTAATATAATAGTGTAAATGAACTATCCCTCAATTAAAAAAAGTAAAGAATCATTAAAAAAATTTGGGAGCCTCAAGGAAGAAAGTTTCCATTTTTGGCAGAATTCATTCTTCTTTAATGAAGAACTGATTACATATTATTTTCTCCTTAAAATTTTGAAATTAAGAGAAACTGTCTTTGCCTCAGTATTCTGATTTGATTCAGCTTGGCAATATACTGTTTAATGGGTAATATCAGAGTGATTTGATAGCTCATGGTTATGTAAACATGAGTGAGATTCTACTTAGAGCTAGCCAAACTTCACGTTGAATCTTCGCAACACATAGACCCTCATCCTTTGTTGACAAACAACTTTAAAGGAGAATTTATATTGGTAAAGAACTTCATCATGGTGGTAAATGGTATAAATAGAAATAAAGCAGACTACTGTCTAGGAATCACAGAAACACAGTTTAATCAAAATCTCTGTAGTCTGACTCCCCATAGTCATCCTTCCTGCATTTCCCTGGGGCTCAGCTGCGGAAGGCTTCCACCTCTGTTCGCAAGGCCACCCTCGCTGCCCATCTCTGGCCCGTGTGGCTGTCTCACAGTCACTGGGAAGCCTGAGAGGTTAAGAGAGAGAGAACAGATGGGAGGAGTTGGTAGTGGGTGGAGGGAGTGAGGCTTAGTGTCAAAGCTGGCCCCAGAGACCCAGACGGACAAGGCAGGGTGCTGCCCCTCTGAAGAGCTTTTGCGGTTGGTTGTCACTCTTACTTCGTCCAGGTGACCTGTTGATTCCAACAGGTATAAATAAGATAGTACTGAATACCAGGAAAGTAAAAAGATTGTTACATTTTTGAAAATTAGAATCATCAATATATACTCATATAGTGTACTTTAGAGTATACGATACTTGTTTTTTTATCAAATAAGTTTTTTTTTTTTTTTGCTTGAGTTTTGCTTCGTTTTTCTGTATCTTGAGAGACAATTTGGGTGGAGCTATCCAAAATAAAGAGTGGTGCCTTAAGAATTGCTTTGTAAATAATTAACTTCAGAGAATCCCTGAGCCCAGAACTCAAAGATTGATAGAAGTTGTGCCTTTGTTGTTCCTAATCCGTCTGTCACCAGCTGAAGTTTGCCATTTCACAGTACCATTGGCAACAAATGCTATTTTTTCTACTTCTTATACGATCATTTTAAAGAGAGTGAGACAAAATGTTAATGACCCTGGGGAAAGCCTTTCATCCAAAGTCCCCTCTATCATCGGAATCACTTAAGAGTACTAACTGAGCTTTCCTCTCCAGATGTCTTTTCCATTTGTCAAGTAAGTTTCATGTATGCAACTCTGTTTTGTTCTCCCAAATGTTTGAAAACATAATTGTTTGAAATAATGTTTTAAGAGATTTAAATATGGTAATACAGATTCTTTTTCTGATGGAATTTTTATTTTTAAGCTGCATACTCTTTTTTTTTTTCCTGTATATCCTTTATAAAGTGTTATTCCCTACCTTTGCTGTTTTTAAGGAATATAATCATGTAAATTAAATGATTACAATCTGACCTTCTTGTACCCTGTGTCAGAAAAACAGAACACTTTTTTGGTCTCATTCCCTTCTATGCTATAACTGATCAGTTTATAGTTTTTTAATCCACCTACACCAAGGCACTGTGTGTGTTCTTCCACATGTTTCTTATACACATCACTGCATTCTTCCCCCTTGCTCACACAGTGGACCTGGAACCCAAAATGAAAAATAGTCAAGTTCAAGTGCTGAATTCTGACAGTAAAGAGAGGTTTTCTTCCTGGAATAGGTAAAGACATTTTAACTTATTTGGTAGGTTTTACTTGTTCCCATTTTATAAGACCAGTAAACTGAGAGTCAGAGGGTTTAAATAATGCAAAGGTAAGAAGCTAAAAAGAAAGTTGTAAAGATGGGACCTCAGGTTATAAAGACCACTGTTACAATAGAAAAGATAGAGGGTATGGCAACCCACTCCAATGTTCTTGCCTGGAGAATCCCCATGAACATAGGAGCCTGGTGGGCCACAGTCCCATGACATGGTTGCAAAGAGTTGGACATGACTGAGCGACTAAGCACAGCACAAGTTTTATTTAGAAGAAAGTTAAAAACAAAGGTGTTTTTAAGATAAATATTGTTCTTAACTTTATATGTAAAGAAAGTAGTTACAGAAGGTATACTTGATGAGTCATGTCCAGCTCTTCGCGACCCCTTTATCTGTAGCCCACCACGTTCCTCTGTCCATGGAATTATCCCCTTATACAGGGGATCTTCCCAACCCAGGGATCAGACCCAGGTCTCCTGCATTGCAGGGAGATTTCTTTACCGACTGAGCCACCAGTTCAGTTTAGTCACTCAGTCGTGTCCAACTCTCTGCGTCCCCATGGACTGCAGCACTCCAGGCTTCCCTGTCCATCACCAACTCCCGGAGCTTGCTCAAACTCATGTCCATTGAGTCAGTGATGCCATCCAACCATCATCCTCTGTCATCCCCTTCCCCTCCCCCCACCCCGCCTTCAGTCTTTCCCAGCATCAGGGTCTTTTCCAATGAGTCAGCTGTTCACATCAGGTGGCCAAAGTATTGGAATTTCAGCTTCAGCATCAGTCCTTCCAATGAATATTCAGGGCTGATTTCCCCTAGTATTGACTGGTTTGATCTCCCACAAAGGTATACATGTAACTGTGTATAAAGCTAAAATTATTTCATTTTAAGCTAAAATTTTAAATGTTAAGATTTTACTTGAGCAGATTTACCTAAAAACTTGTTGAAGATTAAAACATTCTACAGTCACTGTCAACCTCCTTGAATCTGTCCAGACTGCCTCCCATGTTAACTTACCTAGCATATGTAATGGGTGCTCTGGGAAGTTCACTCATGGACAATCACACAAATAACGAAAAACTCACAGTCATGTTCAGTATTTCCTTCTCATGTCATATTTCACTTTATACTCTTTCTTTGAAAAGGGTGAACAAAACCAGAGAATTTACATTATCAGATATTAAGACCTCCTATAACATTGTAGTAGTTTAGACAGATAAACAACCTGACCAATGGAGCAGAATAGAGAAATCAGACAATATTCTGTTACCTGATTTGTTAGAAAAGTGCCATGTATAATACATGCAGTAAGGAAAAAATGATCTTTTTAAACAAATGGTTGCAGGTTAGTTAAATATCCAGTGAAATGAAATTAATCTGGAATTTATATGGTACACAGAAAAGTTCAGCTCTGAAAGGTAAAGCAGTAAAACTTTTGGGGGAAAAAATTCCCCATAACCTTAGGGGGTGAACAAAATATCTTAAATAGGACACAGCACTATTCATAAATGAAAAACCTGATAGACTGTGCTGTAATTAAATGAATTACTCTTCCGCACCTAAAGACATCATTGAAAGAGAAAAGACAACCCCCGGAGTGGGAAGAGATAATTCATAATACACGTACTTAACAAGACTCTTCTCCAGGATATAGAAAGGTCTCCTATAAGCCAATATGAATAAATGGACAAAAGCCTCGACACAAACTTCACAAAAGAGAAATACAAATGGTATGCATAGATATGGATATGGATTTATTAGTGTTTGAAGGTGAAGGTGAAGTCGCTCAGTCGTGTCCGACTCTTTGCGACCCCATGGACCGTAGCCCACCAGGCTCCTCTGTCCATTGGATTTTCCAGTCAAGAATACTGGAGTGGGTTGCCATTTCCTTCTTTAGGAGATCTTCCCAACCCAGGGATTGAACCCGGGTCTCTCCCGCATTGTAGGCAGACGCTTTACCGTCTGAGCCACCAGGGAAGTCTCTCTATTAGTCATTAGAGGTATGCAAATGAAAACCACAGTAAAGTATTAATGGCAGCTAGAATGGACACACGGAGATAGATAACATCGTTGCATCAAGGATGTAGAGCAATTGGTGGACATGTAAACTGGTATAAAACCATTTTAGAAAACTGTTTGCTTAAGCCTAAGTGTCAGCAATTCCACTTCTAGATTTACTCAACAGGAATATATGCATATGTTCTTCGGAAGATGATGTATTAATTTAAATGATATGAAATTGCCATTTTCTGTAGGTACTATCAGCAATTCCATATGATTCAGTCTACTGGAATGTTCACAGTAGCACTGCTGGTTCTAGGCAAAGACTGGAAGCTCTCCCAGTGCCCATTTACAGTTGGGTGTTCTAATTGTGATGTGAGCCACGGGAATGAACAGGCTGCAGCTGCTTGTAAGAACATGCACAACCTAACAAAAATAACATTGAGTGAAGGCAGCCAGTCTTAGAAGAGTACATACTATATAATTCCACTTATATAAAGTACAAAAACAGGCAAAACTAGTCTGTGATGTGAGAAATCAGGGTAGCAGTTATCCTTGCTGTGGGACAAGGAAACAGAAGGGAAGCGAAAACCAGGAGTCTTGGGGTATGAGAAATGTTTGGTTTCCTAGTGCTTGTTGCATGGGTGTGTTCAGTTTGTTGACACTCAGCATATTGTACACTTACAGGCACATTTTTTGTATGTATGTTACATTAAAATTAAAAGGTAAAAAATAAAAATCCTAAACCTAACTTCAATCTTAATACCATTGGCTTCTTCCTCTCTTTTCTCCCATTCTTACTTATATATTCTTTCTCCTTGATTCCTGAAATATCTATTTGCTCACTAGCTCAGTCCTAAATGTATGAACTGATTTCAGGATTACACTCCAATACCGCTACTAACAACAAACATGAAATCCTAAATTTCTTTGTAGTTTGTTTTGTTGTTATATATTCCATTGAAGGTGGATTGTCATGACTGTGTTTAAAAGTTTCTTAGATTCTTTTCTTTCTTTTGTGATTTTATCAGTTTGATAGATAATTAGGTTCATTTATTTTTGCTTGTATGAAATTTTAATTTGTTGCCAATCCTTATTGATTTAATTTCATTTTTTAAAATATGCAAAACATGATGATGGTCCACAGAACTGTATAAAAAGGATACCCAGATAAGACTCTTTTCCTTGTTTTCTTCTCCCCTACTCACACTTATCCTTTTGCTTTTTTTCATTATTATTCCTTGCACATTATTATATATTCTTATTTAAATAGGTAACAGATTTCATAGTGTACCATTTTTTATACTTTTATATCATTTGGATAGATTTTCTTGGAGCTCAGTTGGGAACAAGTCAAGCATGACCATTTTGAAGAAACTTTTTAAAGAGGTGGTTCAACTTCCCAAAGAAAAGAAATATTTCAATTTGCAGGGAAATCAATAGTCATTACAGCCTTGATTTCTGTTAACACATTTCCCAATATTTAGCATTATCTATCAATTTATCTAAGTCCAAGCTACATTTTAATTTAATGAGGGCATTTACTTTTCAATAATGTTGTTTATTGAGAGATAAAGCCTATGTAAAAAACATTTTCCAAGTAGTTCACACATATTTATACTGTACTTGTAAAAGCAAACTTTTATCTCCTTTTCTCTTAGTTATTTTCACTGGAAATCATAGGTAAGAAGAATGGAATAGGTACCTGTGTTTATTGACGGCTTCTTATAATGTGGGCACTGTACTGGGTGTTGTACTTGGGTTACTTCATTAAATCCTCCCTGCAGTTGTGCTAGAGATGTAAGAGTCATCTCTTCTATTTTACAAATAAGGAACTTACCCTACTATTGTTGTTGTTCAGTTGCCCACTCATGTCTGACTCTTGTGGCCTGCGACCCCATGGACTTCATCACGCCAGGCTTCCCTGTCCCTCACCATCTCCGGGGGTTTGCCCAAATTCATGTAAGTTCTATCGGTGATGCCGTCCAGCCATCTCATCCTCTGACACCCTCTTCTCCTTCTGCCCTCCATCTTTCCCAGCATCAGGGACTTTTCCAGTGAGTCATCTGTGTTCTCAAATGACCAAAATACTGGAGCTTCAGCTTCAGCATCAGTCCTTCTAGTGAATATTCAGGGTTGATCTCCCTTAAGATTGACTGGTTTGATCTCCTTGATGTCCAGGGGGTTTTCAGAAGCTTTCTCCAACACCATGGTTCGAAGGCACCAATTCTTCTGCGTTCTGCCTTCTTTCTGGTCCAGCTCTCACAACTGTATGTGACCACTGGGAAGACCACAGCCTTGACTATATGGACCTTTGTTGGCAGAGCCGTGTCTCTGCTTTTCAACACACTGTCTAGGTTTGTCATCTCTTTCCTGCCAAGAAGCAGTCGTATTCTGACTTGATGGCTGCAGTCACCGTCCGCAGTGATTTTAGAAGAAGGAAATCGGTCACTACTTCGTTTTCCCCTTCTATTTGCCATTCAGTAATGGAGCTGGATGCCATGATCTTAGTTGTTTTTAATATTTAGTCTTAAGCCGGCCCTTTCACTCTCTCCTTCACCCTCATCAAGAGTCTCTTCAGTTCCTCTTCACTTTCTGCCTTACTATTACCTTATTAATGTTTGGAAATTTCCCAAAGTTACATGCCTGGAAGTGGCAGGTTGAGATTTGTCTGAACCCAGATCTTGATGACTTCAATGAATTAGTTATGGGACTTAGTTATGGGCATCTTTCCTGTTTTTAGAGTTGTTGTTGTTCTGTTGCTAAGTTGTGTCTGACTCTTTGCGACCTTGTAAACTGTAGCATGCCAGGCTTTTTTTCCTTCACTATTTCCCGGAGTTTGCTCAAATTCATATCCATTGAGTTGGTGATGCTATCTAACCACCTCATCCTCTGCCTTCCATCTTTCCCACCACTAGGGCCCTTTCCAAGAGTTGACTCTCTGGATTAGATTTTAAGAGTTTAATCATTTTTAGTTGAAGTTTAGGATTGACTCTGTATGAAAAACAGAAAACTCTATAAAAAAGAAGAAAACTGAAGACAAAAAGAAGATTTTGAATTATGTCTTTTCTTTTTGTTTCAGGTTTGAGATTTTAGCACTTTTTTCCAGTCTAAAAAAGATTAGACTGTTGCTCCCTTGGCTCAAAATATAGTTTTTATGGTAATTACTGATCCTCTGTCCCAGTACTGAGTTTCCTTTAAGTTAAGGATGTATCTAGTATGAGTAGGTTGTCAGTTTAGATAATTTAACTGCTTGATGTGGTAGCCTAAAGTCTAGTCACCACCACCATTTGAGGATAGATCACGTGGTCAGTAGAAAGACTGTCTGAGAAACCACAGGAAAATGACTTCTGATCCTTTGCTCCCCGTCCATCTTTGCTGCCTTGGAGAACTGCAGTAAGCTGCTGATCTGTTCCTCCTCCCTGCCTCACAGCTGCCAGACCCTCTTTCCACACACGCAGGTGTGACACCCTTGCCCACTGCTAAGTGACTCCACATTGTCTTTAGGATAAATCCCAGTCACCTTATGGACTCTGGAGTCCTTTCATGGCCAAACCTTGCCTAGCCATCCCACCTTCTCTTGTGCCCTGCTGTAGCCTGCCCTCCGCGCACTGCTGAACCTCTGGCTCTCCTGTCCCTTGTTCACTCTTGGGACTCTGTTGTTGTGCAAGCTGCTCTGTCTGCCTTCTTGTTCGTGTTCTCCCCTCTCACCTGCACAGCCTTGTTTGTGTGGCACCGTCTGCTAACACTCCTCCTCCTTGTCCTGCACCATAAAACAACTTCCATCACTAGATGACTCAGAGTCAACTGCTGTAGGTCATTCTAACCATGAAATGGTTAACAGTCTCTGCCTTGAGTATTAAACCTGAGTTTGTGAGTCTTCTCAGTTCTGGTATACTTTGTTATATAAAATATTTAGTGTTAACTGGTTTTTTAGGTACTGTTTTGTAATTTACCTTTCTTTGAATGTTTTGCTTTTAAATGACAGGAGGCTTAGTTTTTCTGCAGTTAGAGCCATTTGTTTCTATTTCTCCTTCCCCATAGTTGAAGGTAAGAAGTAGAGCATAATAACTTTGAAGGAAGAAATTGTGATAATATTTGCTTTCTGTGCAAAACGGAGCAGCTGTTTCCAAGAGTGCATGTCAAAAATTAACAAGAATGGTATGGCATGTTATTCTCTGATTGTGGAAATTAAAAGATACCCTAAGGTTTTTCTTTGGTTGTTGGCCAACACTTTATTCTGAAAAAATTCAATAATCTTGAAAAGCTGAAAGAATTACATACAAAATACTCATATAACAAATACCTAAATTCTGTATTAACATTTTTCTGTATATCCTCTGTTCATTTACCAATCCTATCACATTTTCCATGTACTTCAAAAGTAATTGTGGATGTTAGTACACTTCAACTGTAAATACTTCAGAATGAGCATCATTATGGAAAGTTCAGTGGTGATTTACATTTTCTAATACAAAATATGTGTTTATACATGGGTGTGATGAAATGCACAAATCTAAAGTACACCATTATGGCTCAATGATAAAGAATCTGCCTGTCAAGCAGGAGACGTGGGTTTGATCCGTGGGTTGGAAAGATCCCCTGGAGAAGGATATCACAGCCCACTCCAGTGTTCTTGCCTGGGAAATCCCATGAACAGAAGCCTGGCAGGCTGCAGTCCATGGGGTCAAAGAGAGTCAGACACAACTTAGTGACCAAACAACAACAGCAAAGTACCCCATTAGATGAGTTTTTTCATACACATAGTATCCCAGACCCTTACCAGTCAGGATATAGAGTGTTGCCATCACCCCAGAAAGTTTCTTCATGCCTCTTCCCAGTCAGTCTTTACCCCAGCCCCTCAGAGACAATCACTGTTCTGGTTTTGTTCACCGCAGATGAAGTTTGTCTTTTGGGGCATTTTGTATACATGAAATCATACAATAGGTACTCTTTTTAAGCCTTTTTGCACTTGGGATTCGCAGTATGTATCAGTACTTCATGCTTTTTTATTGCTTAGTAAGGTCCCATTGTGTGCCACAAAATTTGTTTATCCGTTTTCCTTTTAATGGACACCTGAGCTGTATCCAGTTTGGGGGTGTTATGAATAAAGCTGCTATGAATATTCTTGTATAAATATTTATTTATATATGTGGGAGAAAATTGCTGGATATTTATTACATTTTATAAAAAAGTATACCTTTTTCAGAAGTGGCTGTACATTTTGCACCCCCAAAAATGTATGAGAGTTCTAGTTGGGCCACATCCTCACCAACATGTGGCAAAGTTAGTTTTTTTTAACCATTCCAGTAAGAATGCAGTGGTGTCTCATGGTGGTGTTAATTTGCAGTTTTATGAAAGCTAATGGTATTGAGCAGTTTTCAATGTACTTATTGGCTGTTTGTGTGAAAGGTTTTTTCCAAACCTTTTGAGCATTTTTCTAAGAATTTTATAGTGAGCACTCATACACCTCCCGAGTTCTACCGTTAGTATTTCTCCATGCCTGTTTTATCTCTTGTGTACTCATCTGTCTTCTTCCAGCCATCAGTCTTTTTTCACATATTTCAAAATAAAATTGGAGGCATCTATATGTATCCGCTTGGAGCTCAGAATCCATTTTAAATGTCCTTATTTTGAGAACAAATTGTTCATGCTTCTCCTTCCCACTTTCCTTCACCGCATTCCACTGCCTGTCTCTTGGCCTAGGTGTGCTCTGAGATGATAGTCAGCCCTGCTTAGGCCTGATTCTAAATATGACTTAAAACATAATAGTATTGCCTGAAGTACGTCTGTCCATTTTTAACCTGGTTGCTTGTCTTTTTATTATGACATTGTTGGAGTTCTTTATATATGCTTAATATGTGTGAAATATGTGTTTTGCAAATATGTTCTCCCAGTCTGTGGCTTGCTTTTTCATTTTCTTAAAATGTGTTTGATGAGCAAAAGGCTTAATTTTTGATGAAGTCTAAGTTTTCAATTATTTATGATGATTGTTTTCTGTGTCCTCAGAAACCTTTGCCTACCCCCAGCCATGGAAGTATTTTCCTTTATGCTCTTCTACAAGCTTTATCATTTTTGATTTTACGTTTATGTCCATGGTGCACTTCACATGGACTTTGGTGTCCAGTATGAGGCTGGGGTCGAGACTTATCTTTTCCCAGTGGATTTCAGGTTGTTTCAGCAATGACTGTTGAGAAGTCTTCCATTCCTAATGGGGATGCTTTGGCATCTTTGTTTAAAATCCAGTGATCATTTAAATGTGGATCTGTGTCTGAGTGCTTCATTCAGTGCCACTGATCTATTTCTTAATCCTTTTGCCAGTCCTGTCCTGATGACTATAGCTTTACAGTCAGTCATGAAATCAGGTAGGGTAACTCTTCTAACTTTGTTCTCCTTTTATAGTATTGCTCTGGATGTCCTAGTTCCTTTACATTCCACTTCTGTTTTAGAATTAGCTTGTTTTAAAAGAAAAAAAGTATCTAGCAGGAATATGATTGAGATTGTGTTGAATCTGTAGATTAATTTGGGCTTAATTCTAGTCCATCAGTATAGTAGCTCTCCACTTACATAGTTGTTCCTTTGTTTCTCTCAGCAAAGTTTTCTAGTTTTTATTGTAAAGATCTTATGCATAAATTTATTTTTAACAATGTTGCCAGTGAAATAGTCCTCAAATTTCATTTTTTTTGTACTCTGACTTATGACTTAAACACTGCTTTCTATTCTGCTTTGCTATGATTTTGTAGACTTCTGATAACCCTTTCTTAACCAGTTGTCACTGAGGTGGAAAGTTATGTATTAATTAATGTTTCTATCAAGCATAAGTTGAAAACCCCTTTGAAAGACAATTCATTGTGCATCAAGTCAGATTAAGATGTATTTTCCTGAAACTGCTAGAAGCCTCTAAGAATGAGTTTATTTGTGCCTATATGTTATGGCCACTTAAGTGTGCATGAATATCTTAAAGAAAAAAGAATAGATTGCTATTACATTACCATCCTTGTCAGTAGATGCATTTTGACCTAATTGGTTTTATGATTATTGTTTATTGATGTAGCAGATTTATTAAGTGTGGGACGATATGCTAAATGCCAGGGTTACAAAGGGGGAAAGAAGCAATCCTTGAATTTAGTTCATTCCACAGCCATTGGTAAGTGTTATTGGGGTTGTATTTGCTATGGAAACAGATCAACCAAATATAAAAACACCGAAGAAAGTTGGCTTAATTTTCGTCATATATTTTTGAAAACATTATTTTCAAAATGCTAAAAAGAGGGCTTCTGTGTTATTGCTAAGCAGTATACTGTTATCTTTAATTTGTTTCAGTGCTTAAGTGTGTGTGTGTGTGTGTGTGTGTGTGTGTGTATAGCCATTTGTGACTGAAAATTTCTGTCACTGAGCTAGCACACACTGTAAGAAACCTACTTTTTTCCCCACTCTGGCTCACAGCACTAACTCCAGACTCTGGGAATGAAAAGTTCCTGCTTGAGCCCTAGAGTATATTCATCTATTCAGATTGTGTGATGCTCATGAAGTTCTATGCTATTATAAATGTGGTGAAGTGGTAATGAGCCTCATTTTGAAAAAGAATTGTTGATTACTGGGAACATTAATATCATTCTGAGCTGTATGTATTTAATTATACACAGTTAGTGCTTTACAGATCTCTGTGTTCAGGAATTTGCCCTGTTATTTTAAGATTTTTTTCTAGAATATTCTGGTTTCCCAGTCTTTTTATATTGGTTCATTTGAAAATTGTGTGTAGTCTAATAAAAACAGAGATGTACGTTGTCATGGTGTTTCCCAAGGTTTCTTATCCTTCTTTATTAAATTTATGCTTATGTGTATGTGTAAAATGTTCATAGTACATCTAGTATTCCCCCTTCTAATTTTCTTCTTAATGTTTTGTTTATATTTGTATCCTGTGTATAAATAGTTTCTAACATTGTGACTTAAGAAAATGTTTCTGCTTGACAGTGCCTTTGGTAAATTTGCCCTATTTCCTATTTTCTTTCCCGTTTATCTTCTTTGTTAGAAGTTCTCACCCTTCGCTTTGAAACTTCCTAACTCTTCTTAAGTTCACATATAAGTAGTGTTGTCTAAGGTTAAAAAAAAAATCTATTTCATGTTTCTAGAAATAGTATCGAGGGGGGAAATTTAAAGCACAACAAACACAACACTGGAAAAGAAACCATCCATAACTAAGAAGCCGGTATCAGTTTTTAAGAGAAGTGTTTTTATTGTCAGTCATTGTTTGCACTTCTCATTCTTTGCTTTGCATTTTCTTTGGTTTGTGTGCGTGTGCACATGCACACTGCTTAGCTACTTATTAGTGCTTTTCAAAATAGTTTGACTATTCATTATAAAAATGGCAGTGGTATATACTATGGCAAATTGGTGAGAAAGAAGAGGAGAAACAAGTTAATATGTATTCCCGCTCAGATACCACTGTTAAATACTCAAATGTACTTAGGTAGCACAGTTAAATTTTTTAGTATCTCCTTAATCTTTTCTGTGTAGGCTAGTTTGGTCTTAAAATGTGGTGCCATCCATTGCAACAAAAAGAATAAAATACTTAGGAGTATATCTACCTAAAGAAATGAAAGACCTATGTATAAAAAACTATAAAACACTGATGAAAGAAATCAAAGAGGACACAAATAGATGGAGAAAGATACCGTGTTCATGGATTGGAAGAATCAATATTGTGAAAATGGCTATGCTACCCAAAGCAATCTATAGATTCAATGCAATCCCTATCAAGCTACCAACAGTATTTTTCACAGAAGTAGAACAAATAATTTCACAATTTGTATGGAAATGCAAAAAACCTCGAATAGCCAAAGCAATCTTGAGAAAGAAGAATGGAACTGGAGGAATCAACCTGCCTGACTTCAGGTTCTACTACAAAGCCACAGTCATCAAGACAGTATGGTACTGGCACAAAGACAGAAATATAGATCAATGGAACAGAATTGAAAGCCCAGAGATAAATCCACGTACCTGTGGACACCTTATCTTCGACAAAGGAGGCAAGGATATACAATGGAAAAAAGACAACCTCTTTAATAAGTGGTGCTGGGAAAACTGGTCAACACTTGTAAAAGAATGAAACTAGAACACTTTCTAACACCATACCCAAAAATAAACTCAAAATGGATTAAAGATCTAAATGTAAGACCAGAAACTATAAATCTCCTAGAGGAGAACATAGGCGAAACACTCTCTGACATAAATCACAGCAGGATCCTCTATGACCCCCCTCCCAGAATATATTGGAAATAAAAGCAAAACTAAACAAATGGGACCTAATGAAACTTAAAAGCTTTTGCACAACAAAGGAAACTATAAGCAAGGTGAAAAGACAGCCCTCAGATTGGGAGAAAATAATAGCAAACGAAGCAACAGACGAAGGATTAATCTCAAAAATATACAAGCAGCTCCTACAGCTCAATTCCAGAAAAATAAATGACCCAATCAAAAAATGGGCTGAAGATCTAAACAGACATTTCTCCAAAGAAGGCATACAGATGGCTAACAAACACATGAAAAGATGCTCAACATCACTCATTATCAGAGAAATGCAAATCAAAACCACAACGAGGTACCATTACACGCCAGTCAGGATGGCTGCTATCCAAAAGTCTACAAGCAGTAAATGCTGGAGAGGGTGTGGAGAAAAGGGAACCCTCTTACACTGTTGGTGGGAATGCAAACTAGTACAGCCACTATGGAGAACAGTGTGGAGATTCCTTAAAAAACTGGAAATAGAAGTGCCATATGACCCAGCAATCCCACTTCTGGGCATACACACTGAGGAAACTAGATCTGAAAGAGACACGTGCACCCCAATGTTCATCGCAGCACTGTTTATAATTGCCAGGACATGGAATCAGCCTTGATGCCCATCAGCAGACGAATGGATAAGGAATCTGTGGTACATATACACCATGGAATATTACTCAGCCATTAAAAAGAATTCATTTGAATCAGTTCTAATGAGATGGATGAAACTGGAGCCCATTATACAGAGTGAAGTAAGCCAGAAAGATAAAGACCAATACAGTATACTAACGCATATATATGGAATTTAAAAAGATGGTAACGATAACCCTATATGCAAAACAGAAAAAGAGACACAGATGTACAGAACAGACTTTGGGACTCTGTGGGAGAAGGCGAGGGTGGGATGTTCTGAGAGAACAGCATTGAAACAAGTATACTATCAAGGGTGAAACAGACCACCAGCCCAGGTTGGATGCATGAGACAAGTGTTCAGGGCTGGTGCACTGGGAAGACCCAGAGGGATGGGATGGAGAGGGAGGCAGGAGGGGGGATCGGGATGGGGAACACATGTAAATCCATGGCTGATTCATGTCAATGTATGGCAAAAATCACTACAATATTGTAAAGTAATTAGCCTCCAACTAATAAAAATAAATGGAAAAAAAAATGTGGTGTCATTTATATAAATTTGTTTCCTGGGTTTGTTCGTTTTCATACTTTTTTGGTAATTTTTAATATTTTGTAAACATCAATTTAATCATTGCATATCCTGTCAAATAAGTGCATCAGATATATTTCAGTTAACCAGATCCTCACTCTTAGACATTTAAATTGTTTTGTTTTTTTGCTGTAGATTAAAATCTTTGTGTACAGTAATATACTACCACTTTGGAAATTGTTAAAATACATTTTAACTACATTTGTTAATGTATTCCTTAATTAGTTAGGTCATTTAAAGTCTTCAGATGTATCCTGGCTGAGACCAGGGAATTTGGGTGCAGACAGCTCTGAGTTTAAGAATCCCAGCCAATTACCTTACCACTGTTTCGGTTTCTTCATCTATAAGTTGGGATAGAAGTAAAATAAATATCACTATCTGTTATGGTGGTTTGAGGGAATGAAATGAAATGGAGTTCTTAGCATAATGTCTTTCTGAAACAGGTTTTTCATTGATTGATTTTTGGCTGTGCTGGGTCTTCACTGCTGTGCAGGCTTTTCTCTACTGGTGGGGAGCAGGGGCTGCTCTCTAGTTGCTGTGCATGGGCTTCTCATTGCAGCGACTCCTCTGGTTGTGGAGCACGGGCTTTAGGTGTGCAGGCTTCAGTAGTTGCAGCACATGAGCTCAGTGGTTGCAGTTCCGGGGCTTTAGAGCGCAGAGTCAGTAGTTGTGGCACATGGGCTTAGTTACTCTATGGCATGTAGGATCTTCCCACATAAAGGATCAAACCCATGTTTCCTACGTTGGCAGGCGGATTCTTTCCCACTGAGCCACCAGGGAAGCCCTGTAGTGTCTTATATACAGTTAGTCCTCAATAACTGTCTGTAATAATTATTATTATTGATAATTATTTTGTTTCTATTTACAGGAATAAAGGAGTTAAAATGAGATTTAGTCTGATTTATATATTATGCCCTATATGATGAAAAGGACATCTTCTTTTGATGTTAGTTCTAGAAGGTCTTGTGGGTCTTCATAGAACCAGTCAACTTCAACTTCTTTGGCATTAGTGGTTGGGGTATAGACTTGGATTACTGTGATGTTGAGTGGTTTGCCTTGGAAACAAACTGAGATCATTCTCTTGTTTTTGATATTGCACCCAAGTACTGGATTTTGGACTCTTGTTGACTATAAGGGCCACTCCATTTCTCCTAAGGGATTCTTGCCCACAGTAGTAGATATAGTGGTCATCTGAATTAAATTCACCCATTCCCATCCATTTTAGTTCACTGATTCCTAAGATGTTGATGTTCACTCTTGCCATCTCCTGCTTGACCACCTCTAATTTACCTTGATTCATGGACCTAACTTCCTGGGTTTCTATGCAATATTGTTCTTTATAGCATAAGACTTTCACCACGAGACACATCCACAGCTGAGTGTGATTTCTGCTTTGGCCCAGCCACTTCGTTCTTTCTGGAGCTATTAGTAATTGCTCTCCACTCTTCCCACTAGCATATTGGACACCTATATGTAGCGTACATCATGCAAAATGCCAGACTGGATGAATCCCAAGCTAGAATCAAGATTTCTGGGAAAAATACCAACAACTTCAGATATGCTGATAGTATCACTCTAATGGCAGAAAGTGAAGAGAAAATAAAAAGCCTCTTGATGAAGGTCAAAGACGAGAGTGCAAAAACTGGCTTATAATTCAACATTCAAAAACGAAGATCATAGCATCCAATCCCATTCAGTTCAGTTCAGTCGCTCAGTCATGTCCGACTCTTTGCGACCCCGTGAATCGCAGCATGCCAGGCCTCCCTGTTCACCACCAACTCCCGGAGTTTACTCAAACTCATGTCCATAGAGTCGGTGATGCCATCTCATCCTCTGTCGTCCCCTTCTCCTCCTGCCCCCAATCCCTCCCAGCATCAGGGTCTTTTCCAATGAGTCAACTCTTCACATGAGGTGGCCAAAGTACTGGAGTTTCAGCTTTAGCATCAGTCCTTCCAATGAACACCCAGGACTGATCTCCTTTAGGATGGACTGGTTGGATCTCCTTGCAGTCCAAGGGACTCTCAAGAGTCTTCTCCAACACCACAGTTCAAAAGCATCAATTTTTCGGCACTCAACTTTCTTCACAATCCAACTCTCGCATCCATGCATGACAACTGGAAAAGCCATAGCCTTGACTAGACGGACCTTTGTTGGCAAAGTAATGTCTCTGCTTTTTAATATGCTGTCGAGGTTGGTCGTAACTTTACTTCCAAGGAGTAAGCGTCTTTTAATTTCATGGCTGCAATCACCATCTGCAGTGATTTTGGAGCCCCAAAAAATAAAGTCTGACACTGTTTCCACTGTTTCCCCGTCTATTTCCCATGAAGTTATGGGACCAGATACCATGATCTTAGTTTTCTGAATGTTGAGCTTTAAGCCAACTTTTTCACTCTCCTCTTTCACTTTCATCAAGAGGCTTTTTAGTTCCTCTTCACTTTCTGCCATAAGGGTGGTGTCATCTCCATATCTGAGATTATTGATATTTCTCCCAGCAATCTTGATTCCAGCTTGTGCTTCATCCAGCCCAGCGTTTCTCATGATGTACTCTGCATGTAAGTTAAATAAGCAGAGTGACAATGTACAGCCTTGACGTACTCCTTTTCCTATTTGAAACCAGTCTGTTGTTCCATGTCCAGTTCTAACTGTTGCTTCCTGACCAATACCATTACTTCATGGCAAATAGATGGGGGAAAGTGGAAACAGTGACATTTTATTTTCTTGGGCTCCAAAATTGCTGTGGATAGTGACTGCAGCCACAAAACTAAAAGACCCTTGCTCCTTAAAAGAAAAGCTATGACCAACCAAGACAGTGTATTGAAAAGCAGAGATATCACTTTGCCAGCAAAGGTCCGTATAGTTAAAGCTATGGTTTTTCCAGTAGTCATGTACAGATGTGAGAGTTGGACCATAAAGAAGGGTGAACGCCGAAGAATTGATGCTTTCAAATTGTGGTGCTGGAGAAGACTTTTGAGAGTCAGTTGGGCTGCAGGGAGATCAAACCAGTCAATCCTAAAGGAAATCAGCCCTGAAGATTCATTGGAAGGATTAATGCTGAAGATGAAGCTCCAATACTTTGACCACCTGATGGGAAGAGCCAGCTCATTGGAAAAGCCTTTGATGTTGGGAAAGATCGAAGGCAAAAAGAGAAGGGAGCAGCAGAGGATGAGAAGCTTAAATAGTGTCACCTACTCAGTAGACATGAATTCGAGCAAACCCTGGGAGATAGTGAAGGACAGTGAAGCTTGGCATGCTATAGTCCATGGGGTCACAGAGTTGAACATGGCTTAGAGACTGAACAACAACAACAAATACAGTATGCCTAAAATGTTATCTTCTCTCTTTGAGTGGTTCCTCAAAATATGTTTACACTGTAAACAAGAGAGTTTCAATTTGTGAAACGATAAAAGTTCTCTTGTTGTAAGTTAATTTTGTAGCTCAAAATTCTGGGATGCTTGTTCTTATATTTTGGGCTTCTCATTAAAATTTTTTCCTCTAATTAGCATTACTGGACTGCTGGCTATGGGGTTGCTAGGTATGTCATCTGTCCCTCAGACACTCAAACTGGGTGCAGTCCTCCATAATGTATAATGGAAGCATTTTTTAAAAATCTTGTTAATTCTTTTCAAGTGGATTCATTTTTAATGTTTTTAAAGAAATATCAGGCATAGTTTATTTGCCAAAATCATAGAGAATGACGATAGTGTGTAATATATGAGTCATTTCCTAGAACTATATCAGAATTATATGAGGTAAGGAAATACCTATTTTGCACAGAGTCAGAATACAATGATTTGCTGACAGGTCTGATGAAATAAAACACTCATTTCTTTCCCATTTAGAATCCATTGAAATTTATAACTGTAATAAGTATTTTTTCAATGGTTGTCTTGCTCCTTTTTATAGACGTCTGTATTTGCTTATCTAGAATTACAGTACCTTAAAATTGAAGTGAATTACATACAGACTGCTATTATGAAGAAGCAGCTTGGATAACCAATTCAAGATATTTTAATATAAAAGATGTCTTGTTAATAAGGCTTAGTTTTTTCAATCATAAGTATAATGCATAATCATTTTAGACCATTTTTGAAATTTGGGAGGATAAAGAGCAGAGAATGTATTAATAAAATTAGTAAGTCTTGTCGCTCAGTATTTTCTCCTAAACTTTTTTTTTTCATTCATAGAATTTTTAGAAAAACAAAATGGAGACCATACTGAGTATCCATTTTTATGGCCTCCTTTCTCCCCTCATCTTCATAGTGCACATTCTTCCATGTTATTAAATACTCCTCTGAAAATGAAATCAGCGTCTTCACGTCTCTGGCTCACTGTAGTGTGCGTTAGTGTTCGCCGCTCAGTCGTGTCCAGCTCCGTGTTGTGTCTGACTCAGTGTTGGCTCACTGTAAACATTGAATAATTATTTTTTTTTATTTTGAAGCCATTATTTCAGTGGCTATATCATTATATATTTGCCATAATTTAATCACTCCTTGTTGATTAACTTTGAAGATCATGTCCTGGGCTTTTTTGCTATAGTTAATGCTAAGATGAATAGCATTGCACATAAGTCATTTTACTTCTATATTTATTCCAGAATATTTCTTTAGAATAAAGTCATAGATATTGAATTACAGGGCCAAAGAATTTAGATCTCTTTCTGGGTTCTTTAACATGTTTCTAGGGACTCTCTGGAAACATGATACCAATTTATACTTTTATTGGCAGTGTTTGACAGTATTCACAGCATTTTATCTATGTGAAAAATTTTTGCCATTAAAATTTTTTAAAGTTGAGTCATGTTTTGTGTTGCATACACTGAAATGCACAGCCCTAATATGTACAGTGGGCTGTTTTTATGCTTTATTTTGAAATAATTTCTGACTTAAAGTTACAAAAAACAATACAAAGAATCCTTCATGTCCTCCATCCAGACCCCTCAGATGTTAATGTCCTAACTAACTTGCTCTTTCACTCTCTCCGTATCTGTGCGCTTTTCCCTGGACACGTGAGAGTAGGTTGCAGATGTGTTGCTTTCTTACCTATAAACACTTAGGTGTGTGTTTCCTAAAAGTAAAGATATTCTCATTTAAACAAAGTACAATTATTTACATCAGAAATTAACATTGATACAGCACTACTGACAGATCCCAGACCTTATTCAAATCAAGCCAGTCATTCCAATAGTATCCTTTGTAGCAAAAGAAATAAGGTGAATTTTCCCTGTTTCATAGGACAGTCCAGGATCACATGTTGTACTCTAGTTGTCTGGTCCCTTAGTCTCTTTTAAAATGGGATTTTTTCTGTAGTCCTATACTTTTTCTTTTTTCATCTTTTATAAAGTTTTTGAAGAGTACAGGTCAATTATTATGTGGAATGACATTCCATCTGGGTTCATCCCATATCTCCTCATGATTAGACCAGATTGTTCCCCCTTTGCAGCAAGATCACAGAAGTGATGCTCTGTGTTCTCAGCTTTCTCTTTGTAATTTTGTAATTAATATTAAGCTGGTGCAAAAGTAATTATGGTTTTTGCATTGTTGAAATTGCCATTTGATACCTGACTACATTTTGAAATATTTGGTTTTGTTATGCATCATTTTAATACACATTTCTTGCTTTATGTTTTTTGCTAATGACTTATTACTTACTGCTTATTTTATATTTATTTTAGACTAGGGAAATGATGTTAGGCAAAAAGCAGTTTCAGGCAATTTTCTTATTTGAGTTCAAAATGGGTCATAAAGCGGTGGAGACAACTTGCAACGTCAACAGTGCATTTGCCCCAGGAACTGTTAACGAGTATATAGTACAGTGGTGTTCTAGAAGTTTTGCAAAGGAGACCAGGGTCTTGAAGATGGAGGAGCACAGTGGCCTGCCATCGGAAGTTGACAACGACCAATTGAGAGGATCATTTGATCCTCTTAACAATTACATAAGAGGCTGCCAAAGAACTCAGTGTTGACCATTCTATGGTTGTTTGGCACTTGAAGCAAATTGGAAAGGTGAGAAAGCTCTATAAGTGAGTGCCTCATGAGATGACTGCAGTTTAGAAGAATCATTTTCAAGTGTGGTCTTCTGTTATCCTATGCAACAACAGCAAACCATTTCTTGATCAGATTGTGATATGCAACAAAAAGTGGGTTTTACACAACAATTGCGATGACCAGCTCAGTGGTTGTACTAAGAAGAAGCTCCAAAGCACTTCCCAAAGCCAAACTTGTACCAAGAAAGGTCATGGTCACTGCTTGGTGGTCTGCTGCCTGTCTGATGCACTGCAGCTTTCTGAATCCTGGGGAAACCATTACATCTGAGAAGTATGCTCAGCAAATCCATGAGATGTGCCAAGAACTGCAATGCCTGCAACCGGCATTGGTCAACAGAAAGGACCCAGTTCTCCACAACTCCTGACCACACATTTCACCACCACTTTTGCACAAGTTGAACAGATTGGGCTACGAAGTTTTGCCTCATCCGCCATATTCACTTGATCTCTCACCAACCAACTACTACTTCAAGCATCTCAACAACTTTTTGCAGGGAAAATGCTTCCACAACCAGCAGAAGGCAGAAAATGCTTTCCAAGAGTTTGTAGAATCCCAAAGCATGGATTTTTACACTACAGGAATAAGCAAACTTATTTCTCATTGGCAGAAATGTGTTGATTGTAATGGTTCCTATTTTGATTAATAAAGATGTGTTTAAGCCTAGTTATAATGATTTAAAATTCACGATGCAAAACTGCAGTTACATTTGCGCCAACCTAATTCCCATCTTGTCTGTCACCATATGTATTAAAAATTAGGCATCCTTACGGCTATCCCCAGTTTCCACCCAGCATCACAGGTTCATTTTAGTCTTCCCCCTTTCCATATTTACTTTTTTAAAGAACTTTTATAAAAAATTTAATTTGTTTTTGGCTGTGCTGGGTCTTCGCTGCTGTGAGGGCTTCCTCTTTAGTTGTGGTGAATGGGGGCTACTCCCTAGTTGCAGTGCACAGGCTTCTCACTGAGGTGGCTTCTCTTGATGCAGAGCCAGGCTGTAGGTGCATGGGCTTTAGTAGTTGCGACGTGTGGGCCCCAAAGCTTGCAGGCTCAGGAGTGGTGCATGGGCCCAGCCGCCTCACAGCATGTACGATCTTCCCGGACCAGGGATCGAACCTGTGCCCCGTGCAGTGGTAGACAGATTCCTATCCATTGCACCACCAGAGAGCCCCCCCTTCCATGTTGTTAACACCATTCTCTGACAGTGAGACCCTCCTCCCATCATCTACAGTATGTTTTCTTGTATATTTAATTCTCAAATCCACATAAAGTAGTTTCAGTATCACTAACCCATACCACTATAAAAAATAAACTCACAGTGCAAGTTTAAGCTGTTCAGCATGATGGCTTGACTTACATACATCATGAAATGTATAACCACAGTAAGTTTAGTAAACATCCATTATCCCATATAGATACAAAATGAGAGAAATAGAAAAAAATTTCTTCCTCTTGGTGAGAACTCTTAGGAATTACTCTCTTAAGTTCCATGTATAACATAGAGCAGTGCTAATTATATTTATCATGTTGCACATTACATCCCTAGTTGTTATTTATCTTACAAATCAAAGTTTGTTCCTTTAGACTATCTTCACCCGGTGCCTCTTCCCCTACCCTGACCTCTGTTAATCACAAGTCTGGTCTCTTTTTCTGTGAGTTCGTTTTTGAAGTGTAATTGACCTGCACCACTATGTTAGTTCCTGGTGCACAATATAGTAATTCAGTATTTCTGTACGTTTCAAAGTGATCACCATACAAAGTGTAATAACCATTTGTCACTATACAAAATGTTACATAATTATTGACTCCATTCCCTACACTTTACGTTCCACACCTGTGACTCATTCACTTTGTAATGGGGAGTTAGTACCTCTTAGTCTCCCTTACCCTTCCTATTGCTCTCATCCCCCACCGTTTACCCCCTGACAACCACTGATTATTCTCTGTGTGACTGTGTTTCTCTTCTGTTGTGTTTTGTTCATTTGTTTTGTCTTTTAGATTCCACATGTAATTAAATCATATAGCATTTGTGTTTCTCTGATTCATTTCACTTTGCATAATACCCTCTAGGTTCATCCATGTTGTCACAAATGGCAGTGTTTTGTTTTTTATGACTGAATAATATTCCTCTGTGTGTGTGTACTGTATCTTTCTTTACACAGTCATTTTTTTATGGGCACTTAAGTTGCTTCCATATCTTAGTTATGTAAATAATGCTTCAGTGACCATAGGAGTACATATATCTTTTTGAATTAGTGTTTTCATTTTCTTTGGGTAAATACACAGGAGTGGAATTGTTGGATCATATGGTAGTTCTATTTTTAATTTTTTGAAGAACTCCATGCTGTTTTCTGCAGTGGCAACACCAGTTTACATAACCACTATCAGTGTACAATATTAGAGTTACTTTTTTCCCACATCCTTACCAACACTTGTTGCTTGTTGTTTTTTTGATAATAGCCATTCTGGACAAATGGGTGGTGATATCTCATTGTGGCTTGGATTTCCATTTCCCTCCTGATAAGGTGTGTTGAGTATCTTTTCATGTGTCTATTGGTCACATATGTTCTTTGGAAAAAACGTATATTCAGGTCCTCTGTCCATGTTTTTCTTGGGTTATTTTGTTGTTGTTCTTCTATCTTTTTGCTATGCTGTGTGACATGTAGGATCTTATTCCCCAACCAGGAATCAAACCTGTGCCCCCTGCATTGGAACCATGGACTCTTAACCACTGGACTGTCAGGGCAGTCCCTGGGTAGTTTGTTTTAATGTTGAATTGTATGAATTCTTTGTATATTTTGGATATTAACCCCTAATCAGATACATCATTTGCAAGTATCTTCTCCCATTCCATAGGCAGAATTTTTATTTTGTTGAAAGTTCCCTTTGTTGTGCAAAAGCTTTAGAGCTTGGTGGTAACCCCACTTGTTTACTTTTGTTCCTGTTGCCCTTACCTAAGGAGACATGTCCAAAAATATTACCAAGACCTGTGTCAGAGAGCAAACTGCCTATATTTTCTTATAGTTTTATAGTTTCAGGTCTAACATTTAAATCTTTAGTCCGTTTTGAATTTATTTTTGTATACAGTGTAAGAAAGTAGTCCAGGTTGATTCTTTTGCATGCGGCTGTCCAGTTTCCCCAACACCATTTATTGAAGAGACTGTCCTTTCCCCTTTCTGTATTCTAGCCTCCTTTGTGGTAGTTTAGTTGAACATATAAGTATGAGTGCCTTTCTGGGCTGTCTGTCCTGTTCCGTTGATCTGCGTGTTTGTTTTTGTGCCAGTACTGTAACATTTTGATTACTGCATCTCGGTGGTATAGTTTGAAATAGGTGTATGATACCTCCAATTTTGTTCTTTCTTTAGATTGTTTTGGCTATTCAGGGTTTTTTGTGTTTCCATACAGATTTTTAGAAGTAGTTGTCCTAGTTCTGTGAAAAATGCTATTGGTATTTTGATAGGAATTTCATTGAATCTGTGGATTGCCTTGGGTGGTATGGTCATTTTAATAATACTAATTTTTCTAATTCATGAGCACAGTATATCTTGCCATCCATTTGTGTTGTCTTCGATTTCTTTATCATTTTCTGAGTACAGGTCTTTTACTTCCTTAGATTTACTCCTAGGTATGAGGTTGTTTTCTTAATTTCTTTGTTATAGATTGTTGTTAGTGTATAGAAATGCATCAAACTTATTTGTATTAATTTTGTATCGTGCAACTTTACCAAATTCATTGATGGAGTTCTAGTTTTTTTTATGGCATTTCTAGAATTTCCTATATATAGTATCATGTCATCTGCAAACAGTGATGGTTTTACTTTTTCCTTTAAAATTTGGATTTCTTTTTTTTTTCTTATCTGATTGCTTTGGGTAGGACTTTTTTCAATACTGTGTTGAATAAAAGTAGTGAGAGTGGGCATCCTTGTCTTATTCTTGATCTTACAAGAAAGGCTTTCACCTTTTCACCATTGAGTATAAGGTTAGCTATGGGCTTATCAAATATATCTTTTATGATGTTATGTTCCCCCTTTACCCACTCTGTTGAGTTTTTACCATGAACGGATGTTGAATTTTGTCAGTAGTATTTTCTGCCTCTGTTGAGAAGATCGTGACTTTTTTCCTTCAGTTTGTTAATGTAGTGTATCACATTGATTGATTTGTGATACTGAACCATCCTTACATCCCTGGAATAAATTACACTTAATCATGGAATGGTCCTTTTAATGTATTGTTAAATTCAGTTTGGTAATATTTTGTTGAGAGTTTTACATCTGTGATCATGAGTGATGTTGGCCTATAATATATGTGTGTGTATATGTGTTACGTTCATCTAGTTTTGGTATTGAGGTGATTCTGGCCTGGTAAAATGAGTTCAGAAGCAATCCTTCCCTTGCAATATTTTTAGAATAATTTCAGGAGAGTAGGTATTAACTCTTCTTTAAATGTTTGGTAGAATTCACCTCTGAAACTGTCTGGTCCTGGACTTTTATTTGTTAGGAGTTTTATTATTACTGATTTATTTGCTTTCCTGGTAATCAGTCTATTCATACTTTTTCTTCTATATTCCTTCTTGGGAGATGGTATATTTCTAGGAGTTTGTATATATATTTCTTCTAGGTTTTTCATTTTGTTGGCATGTAATTGTTCATAGTTGTTTGATATGATCCTTTGTATATTCTGTCTTTATGATCTGCCCATTGATGTAAGTGGGAGTGTTAAAGTCCCCTACTATTGTTTTCCTGTCATTTTCTGCCTTTATGTCTGTTAATATTTGCCTCATGAATAGGTTCTCCTATTCTGGGTGTGATATTTTTACAATTTTTATAAGTTCTTCTTGGATTGATCCCTTGATCATATGTAACATCCATTTTTGTCTCTTGTTGCAGTCTTTGTTTTAAAGTCTATTTTTTTCTGATATAAATATCACTATCCCTACTATCTTTTCATTTTCACTTCCATGGAATACCTTTCCCCATTCCCTCACTTCTCTCTGTGATTGACTTTAGATTGGAAGTCTCTTGTAGGCAGTTTATATATGTGTGTGTGTCTTGTTTTTTAACCATTCAGTGTTCTGTGTCTTTTGATTGGAGCATTTATTGATGTATATACTTTTTGCCATTGTGTTCTTTTGGGGTATGTGGCCTTTTCTGTAGTTCTTTTTTGTTTCCTTTCTTCTTTTGTTCTCTTGTGATTTAATGACTGCCTAGTGTTACGTTCAGATTCTTTTCTCTTTTGTGTGTGCATCTGTTATAGGAGGAGGGCATGGCAACCCACTCCAGTATTCTTACTTGGAGAATCCCCATTGACAGAGGAACCTGGCACGCTGCAGTCCATGGGGTCACAGAGTCAGACATGACTGAGCGACTAAGCGCAGCACATCTATTACAGATTTTAATTTGTGCTTACCGTGAAGTTTGTGTATATGTATATACACACACATAATTATTTTAAGTTGCTTATCTCCTTTGTTGTTGTTGCTTATCTTTTAAGTTCAAACTCACTTTAACAACCCTGCATTTTTATTCCCCACCGTCACCACCCACACTTAGTGTTTTTGACCTCATATTTTACATCTTTTTGTTTCATATGTCTCTTAACTGCTTATTGTGGATATAGATGACTTCACAACTTTTGTCTTAACCTTCCAGCTAACTTTGTAAAGTGACTGATCTTCTACCTTTACTGTATATGCCTTTACCAGTGAGATTTTTTCTTTTGTAATTTTCATATTTCCAGTTGTGGCCTTTTCTGCTTAGATAAGTCCTTTCTTGCAAAGCCAGTTTCATGGTGCTGAACTCGGCTTTTGCTTGTCTATAAAACTCTCGATCTCTCCTTCAGATCTGAATGATAGCTATGCCAGGTGGAGTATTCTTGGTTGTAGGTATTCCCCTTTCACCACTTTACACATATCATGCCACTCCCTTCTTACCTATAGAGTTTCTGCTGAGAAGTCAGCTGTTATCATTTTGGGAGTTCTCTTGTAGGTAACAAGTGGCTTTTCCCTTTCTATGTTTAATATTCTCTCCTCTTATTTAATTTTTTCCATTTTAATTACAGTGTGTCTTTGAATTGACTTTTTTGGGTTGATCTTATTTGGGATTGTTTGTGCATTTTGGACCTAGACTTCTATTTCTTTTACCAGATTACAGAAGTTTTCAGTCATTATAATGTCTTCAAGTGTGTTCTCTGTCCCTTTCTTTCTGTCTTCTCTTTCTGGTACCCCTGTAATGTGAATGTTAGAACATTTGATGTGTCTCAGAGGTCTCTCAAACTGAACTCATTTTTCCCTGCTTTGTTCAGCTTGCATGATTTCTCCTATTTAGTCTTCTAGTTTGTTGATCCATTCCTCTGTGGTATCTAATCTGTGGATTCCTTCTAGTGTATTTTTTTAATTTCAGTTATTATATTCTTCGGCTCTATTTGGTTCTTCTTTATAATTTCTAACTCTCTGTTAAACTTCTCATTGTGTTCATCCGTCTTTCTCTAAAGTTTTTTGAGCATCTTTATGAATGTTACCCTTTACTCTCTTATCAGATAGATTGTTTATCTCAATCTTGCTTAGTTCTTCTGGAGTTTTGTCTTGTTCCTTCATTTGTAGCACACTCCTCTGTTGCCTCTTTTGGCCTAATTTTGTTATTTATTTCTGTGTGTTTGGTAGGTTGGTTACATTTTCTGATCTTGGAGAAATGACCTTAAGTAAGAGATATCCTTTACGGCTGTATAGCCTAGGGCCCTCTATGTGGGCTTCATGGGCCCTTCTGTTATGGTGAGTCAAACAGTATAGGCATGATGGTAGAGGTGATTGGCCCCTGACCTGATTGGTTGTCTGGCCACGCCTGGTATGGAGGCTGCCAGGCACTGATAAGCGGGGTTCCGTCCTGATATGGCTGGATGCACAGACCAAGGAGCCCTGGTGCTGGTGGGCAGGGCTGGGTCACAGGGTGGCTGGCTGCAGGGCCTAGGCTTCCTGGATGTGGTGTCATCTGCTTGTGGGCAGCCTGGGCCCAGGGCTACTACTGGAGATGGGGCTGGATCCCAAGGCAGCTGGTGGAAAGGCCCAAGGTGTCCCATAGCTAGTGTCATAGGCTGGTGGGCAGAACCAGTGCCCAGGAGGTTCCTAGGGCTGGTGCCCGCCCACTCATGGGTGAGGCTGGGCCCAGGAGCTTGTGCCAACCCACTGATAGGCAAGGCCAGGTCCTAGAGCTAGTGCTGGCTCACTGGTAGGCCAAGATCCTGGGGTCTCTGTTATGGGGCCTGGAGGTCCTGGAGTTGGTCCTCCTGGTGGCCAGGGCCAGGTCCCAGTGTAATACCTACAGGGAGGACTCTAGAGTGGTGCTTACCAGCCCCAGTGTCCTCACGGAAGAACGAATTCCCCGAAACGGCTGTTGCCAGTGTCTGTACCCCCAGGATGAGCCCCAGTTGCCTCATGCCTCTCTGGGGGGCTTTCTAGGATCAGCAAATAGGTCTGACTCAAGCTCTTTTCAAATTCCTGTTTCTGCCCTGGATCTCGGAGTGTGTGAGATTTTGTGTGCACTCTTTGAGAGTAAAGCCAAATGTTCTGGGGGCTCTTCTTCCCGATGCAGGAGCCACAGGCTGGGAAACAGCACAGCTCCGTTACTCCTTGCAGAGAACCTCTGCGCTGTGACTGTCCTCTGGTCTGCGGGTCGCCCCCGGGGTGTGAGTCCTGACTGCGCCCCGTGCCCGCCTCCTGCTTGCGTGCTGTCCTTCTCTGTGTCTTCAGGCGTTGGAGGGCTTTTCACCTCTTTAGGTCGTTGTTGTGGATAGACACTCTAAATAGCTGTAATTCGTAAACAGTAACTGTGTTTGTAATTTTGTTGTGCACATGGGAGGAGGTGAGCTAAGGGCCCATGTTATTTATTCAAAATATAGTTAAGTGCATTTACTGTGTTTGTATTCAAATTTGGGTGTTCCCTCATCCTTGAAGATTTCATTAATTTGTTTTTTTGAGTATGTGATATATTAACAAACAGAAAAACATCTATTTCTGCTTTATTGACTATGCCAAAGCCTTTGACTGTGTGGATCACAATAAACTGTGGAAAATTCTGAAAGTGATGGGAATATCAGCCCACCTGACCTGCCTCTTGAGAAATCTGTATGCAGGTCAGGAAGCAACAGTTAGAACTGGACATGGAACAACAGACTGGTTCCAAATAGGAAAAGGAGTACGTCAAGGCTGTATATTGTCACCCTGCTTATTTAACTTATATGCAGAGTATATCATGAGAAACGCTGGGCTGGAAGAAGCACAAGCTGGAATCAAGATTGCTGGGAAAAATATCAATAACTTCAGATATGCAGGTGACACCACCCTTACGGCAGCAAGTGAAGAAGAACTAAAGAGCCTCTTGATGAAAGTGAAAGAGGAGAGTGAAAAAGTTGGCTTAAAGCTCAACATCCAGAAAACTAAGATCATGGCATCTGGTCCCATCACTTCATGGCAAATAGATGGGTAAACAGTGGCTGATTTTATTTTTCTGGGCTCCAAAATCATTGCAGATGGTGACTGCAGCCATGAAATTAAAAGACACTTACTCCTTGGAAGAAAAGTTATGACCAACCTAGACAGCATATTAAAAAGCAGAGACATTACTTTCCCAACAAAGGTCTATCAAGTTAAGGCTATGGTTTTTCCAGTAGTCATGTATGGATGTGAGAGTTGGACTATAAAGAAAGTTGAGTACTGAAGAATTGATGGTTTTGAACTATGGTGTTGGAGAAGACTCTTGAGAGTCCCTTGGACTGCAAGGAGATCCACCCAGTCCATCCTAAGGGAGATCAGTCCTGGGGTGTTCATTGGAAGGACTAATGTTGAAGCTGAAACTCCAAGACTTTGGCCACCTGATGTGAAGAGCTGACTCATTTGAAAAGACCTTGATGCTGGGAAAGATTGAAGGTGTGGGGAGACGGGGACAATAGAGGATGAGATGGTTGGATGGCATCACTGATTCAATGGACATGAGTTTGAGTAAACTCCGGGAGTTGGTGATGGACAGGGAGGCCTGGCATGCTGCAGAGTCCATGGGGTCACAAAGAGTTGGACATGACTGAGCGACTGAAGTAAAGTCAAAACTATGTAACCCCGTGGACTACACAGTCCATGGTATTCTCCAGGCCAGAATACTGGAGTGGATAGTCATTTGCTTCTCCAGGGGATTTTCCTTCAACCCAGGGATTGAACCCAGGTTTCCCACATTGCAGGTGGATTCTCTACCAACTGAGCCACCAGGGAAGCCCATATACCAGAAGTTGTTTACTACAGCAGTTTGTTTGTAACTGCACAAGACCGTAAACAACTTAAATGCCCACACACAGGAGAATGGCTGAGGAAACTGTGGTTCATCCACACCATGAATACCCACAGCTGTAGAAAGGACCAAGGGAGAGCTCCATGAACTGATACCAGGGGATCTTCAGAGTTTGTTGGGGGCGGGGGGGGGGGGGGGGGAGCAAACAATGAAACAGTATCAGTGTTACTTCTTATTTAAAAGAGAAGGGACAATAATAAAATGTATACTTATAGCTCTGGAGAAGGAAATGGCAACCCACTCCAGTATTCTGGCCTGGAGAATCCAGTGCACAGAGGAGCCTGGTGGGCTGCTGTCCATGGGGTCACACAGAGTTGAACGCGACTGAAGTGACTTAGCATGCATGCATGCTTTGGAGAAGGAAATGACAACCCACTCCAGTATTCTTGCCTGGAGAATCCCAGGGACAGAGGATCCTTGTGGGCTGCAGTCTGTGGGGTCACACAGAGTCGGACATGACTGAAGCAACCTAGCAGCAGCAGCAGCATACTTATAGCTGATTCAGGAGAGAAAACAATGAAAGGAAGGGTAAACTAGAACCTAATGGGATAAATCACCTTTCATGGTTGAGGACAAAGGATAGAAAGATTTAGGGGATGACAGTGGGATGGGAGAGAGAAGCAGGCAGCAGCACATTTCTGAGAACATTGCTTTTGGTATAGTTTTGACTTTCAGAACCTTGTTAATATATCACATACTCAAAGGAATAAAGGATGAGGGAACACCCAAATTTGAATACAAACATAATAAATGCCCTCAGCTATATTTCAGATAAATAACATGGACCCTCAGCTACCATTTTATAGTGTTGGAGGTATATAATTAAGGTAAATTCCTAGATATGGAATTGCTGAGTCAAAGGTAAATGCTTTTGTAGTTTTATTAGATATTGCTAAATTCCTCTTTCTTTTTTTTGTTTTTGTTTTTTTTTTCCCCGCTAAATTCCTCTTTCAAAGGGCTGTACCAGTTTCCCTTCCAATTAACAATGTGTGAGAATGTTTATTTCCCTGCAGCACACCTACAGAACGTGTTGTCATACTTTTTTGCCATCTGGTATTTTGATGTAATTTTAATTGCATTTCTCTAATTATAAGTAAGTTTGAACATCTTTTCATATCTGTAACAGCCATTTCAGAATCTTTTTTATTTTTTTAGAAGAATGTGAATTTTCTGTTCATTTCTCTGTCAGGTTTTTAAACTTTTTAATTTTTTAAGAGTTATTTATGTATTGAAGCCATGAGCCCTTCCTCTTCAGTATTTTTGTTTTGCTTTGCACATGGCCAAAATTTATCACTTTTCTTTTTATTGCATTTGGATACAAGGTCATAGAAAACTTTTCATTACGTCCAAGGGTCATCAATATTTAAAGTACTCGAGGATTTTTTCTTTTTTTAGCATTTTCATTCCTGATCTTCTTGGAGTTTTATTTTTACCTAATCAGACTCTTTCTCCCTCCTCTATGTGGCATTTTTGTGTGTGTATTTTCCCAGTTCACCTTGGGTGTTTTTACTTTTTTCCAGATGTACTTAAGTATCAACTTGTCTAGCTCCGTTAAAAAGCCTTTTGATATTTTCATTGAAATTGCATTAAATGTGTAAATTTACTTAGTGAAAGCAAGCATTTTTATGATGTGGTATTATCTTATCCATGAACAAGGACTGTCTATGTGTTCAAGCCTACTTATAGGGTTTTTTCTAATTTTTGCAAATTGCTTATTAAGCTAACTTCAGAGTTTTTGTCGTTTTGCTATTATTAATGAAGTTTTCTCTACTATTATGGTCTCTAACCACTTGTTTATATATCTGAAGGCTGTCGATTTCTGTATGAGTTTGAATTTATCCTACTTGGAGTTTGCCAGGTTTCTTAAATCTGTAAATTTATGTATCTCATCAGATTTGGGAAATTTTCAAGCATTATATTTGCAGTTATGTTTTCTCCCTCATTCTGTCTCTGCCCTACTGAAACTCCAGCTGCATATAATATCATCTTATGATATCATCTTATGATATCATCTCATGGGTCACTAGGGTTCCGTTCTTTGTTTTATTTAGTCTTTTTTTTTTTCCTCTAAGGCACATAATTTATTCTCATTCTTTAATTTGTATTATGATTTATGGATTTGAAATTTTCTCTGCTCACTACTTTAAATATTTGCCATAGTTTCTGACTATACCCAAAGAATTATCCTTTTTTAAAAAACTTTCATTTCATTTTGTGGTTTTCCTCTTTTCTGTAATTAATTAGAAGATTAATTTCCAGGTAGATAAAGCCTTTTTAGTTTTTTACTTTATGAATAACCTTTAACATTATTACATTGACATCAAAATGTTGTTTATAGTATTTTTCATGTTAGGGAATTCACTGGAGTTTTTTTTGTGACCTAATATGTGATTGTTTGTTGAACAGTCCATGTGTTCTGTGAAGGTGTCTTCACTGTCATTGGGGTGTGAAGTTCACTATATAGCAGTGAGATCTTATTGGTTATGCTATTTGGCCTTATATATCCTTACTTATTTTTTGTCTGCCTCATCTGTCTTTTACTGAGGTTGGGAGATTAAAGTCTCCTGTTACTTGTATGTTTTTGTCTGTGTCACATTGCATCTCCTGTCCTTTTTGTTTTATAACAGTAGTTATGTTTGTTTTATATCATACGTAGTCACAGTGATTATCGTCTCATTGTTGATCATGGCTTTTAGCATTAAAAGATGTCCTTCTTTGTCACATAAAACATTTTTTACTTGAGTTTTATATTTTCTGTGTTCAGGATTATTCCCACTTCACCATCTGCATCTGTAACACACCTTAGTCCACCAAAATCCTGTGGGCCCATCACAGTGCACCAGGTCACACCAGCACCACATGTGTGAGGTATCATGCAGTTATTATACATGAGACTTAGTTATTTTATTGGTTTGTTGGTTTTTTTTTTTTTTGTTTTCCGATTCTCTAGGGTGATTCTGCCATTCAGTCATTTTCAGAGTTCAGACACCCAGGTAAATATTCTTCTATTGCATTAAAATTTTGTAAATAGTAGAGAGACTGTTTCAGAATTATTGTGTTACATAAAGGAATTTGTCTGTTTTCACAAGTTCCATTGCCTTTATAAAGTAACAACAGCAAACTTATTGAAGTATAACTAAATACAATAAATTGCACAGATTTAAAGTATTCAACTTAAGAAATTTTCATTTCTCTATAATCAGGACAGCATTTTCATCACCCTTAAAAACTTCCTCATGCCACTTTGTAATCTTTCTTTCCACCATAGTCTTCAGGCAACGACTGATCTGTTTTTTCACCTCTGTAGATTAGTTTGCATTTTCTAGAATTTTTTTGGTAAATAGAATCATGTATACCTGTGTTCTCTTTTTGTCTGTCTTCTTTCCTTCAGCCTAGTAATTTTTAAATTTATCCATATTGTTATTGTTTTTTATTAGTATTCCACTGTGTGGATACACCAAAATTTACTTATTCATTTACCTGTGTATTGATGGTTGTTTGCAAGTTTTAACTATTACAGATAAAACTATGAATAAAGTTCTGTTGAAGAAACCATAGCTTTGAAAGCTAAGCATACTACTATGTGACCAAGCCTTTATTCAAATGAAAGGAGAATAATTAACTACACAAAGGTTTGTTTAAAAAATGTTCATGACAGAATTATTCATAGTATCTCAAAGCTGAAAACTACCCAATGTCCACTGACAGATGACTGGATAAACAAAATGTAGCCTATCCATACAGTAAACTAATGCCCAATAATAGAAAGGAACCAACTGCTGACGTATGCAGCACCGTGGATGACTCTCAGAATTGTTAGGCTTAGTGTGAGAACTCAAACACAGGAGACCACGTGGTATAAGATTTCATTTTCTTGCAATTCTGGAAATACGAACTATCCCATAGTGATAGAAAGCAGATCAGTGATTACCTGAAGCAGAAGGATGTACTGCAGAGGCGCAAGAAAAAATTTTGGAAATGATGACAATGTTCTGTACCTCAAATGGGACCATAGTTTCACCTCTATAAAAACTCACCAAATTAAACACTTTCATTGGCTGTATCTTACTGTCTTTATACCTCAGTAATCTTGATTTTTAAATTTCTGTCAGACATGACCAAAAACATATAACAGGTAGTTTCAGTTGTTAGTTTCCTGTAAGGAAGATGCTTGTCAACTAGCCTGGACTACTGAGTGTAAGAATTAAAGAGAAATGTGACCATATGAACATGGTTTAAACACTGGGATAGATCTCATAGGAAACAAAAAGATGAATGAGATCCAGTTGCAGCTTTTAAAGAGGTAAAGTTTACTAAAATGGGGCAAGGGGTATCAAGGATGGGAAGAGCATCCAGACATGCTGAGAGAAAGCACAGAGGCACACCCACTCCCCCAGAGGAGTTCCCTCTGGCTCTTCCAACCAGAACTGTTTATGTGGAGACACTTGTTGTTCATGAACACACTTGATTGTCAAGGATTAAGACCTGTGGAACAGTTTTTACTTTTCTAATTAAAAAAATTGGGGGCTTAAAAAAATTTGTTGTCAACCAAGTTTGTGTGAGAAAATTAATCCCTCCAGATGTGAGTAGAGTGAGTATTTTCTCAGTTATCCCAAGGATGACATAGCTCATACCATTTTAGACACATAGGAGAGAAGTTAGTTTTATACAGTGGATGCCTTTGTGCATTAGGGCTTAATTCTCTTGCAGACCTCACTGAGAAAAGCTAGTAGTCTGCATATGTACTGCCTAGGTTACAGATCTCTCCTCTGCTTCTTACAAACTTTGTAGCTGGACAAGTTACTTCACCTTTCCATGCCCCAGTATGAAAAAGAGACAGTAGTAGGCAGAGTTATTGGGAAGAGTAAACTGAGCCGGGGGTATGTGAAGTGCTAGCACCATGTGGAAATGCAGTGCTTCAGTGCACAGTAAATGAGATACAAACAGGAGTGGCCAACATCATCATCTTTTTTATTCACGAAGGCTGATACCGTGACAGGTATCATGAGTGTTCAGACATGATTCTTTGGTGGTGTTGAGAGACATCCTGAAAAGCTTCTGAAAGAGAGTAACATTGGAGTTAATTCCTGCTCGGGTATGTGTTTCCATAGGCAGATGTCAGAAAGAGAATTTCAGACGGAAAACTTGAGCAAAGATAAGGAAAACTCAGAGCCTGTCAGGGTATAAGCAGTTCGATTTAGCTGAAGCACAGGAGGAGCGTGTTCAGGGTTAATAATGCTACTTAGGAAAAGTGAGAAACAAAGCGGTGATGGCTTTGAATGCCAGGCTAAGAAGTAGAGGCTGAATTAGGTTGGTAGGGAGAGGCCTGGATGAATGTGGGTCAGTTGAGTGACATTCTTTTATTTATCCAAGCAGCATCAATGGAGCAGTGAGTGAGCCAGGCACTGGGACTGTGCAGATGAGTGAGACAGCAGGCGTTGGTTTTTAAGTGCATTGTCTGGAGCTAGACCTATGTGAGGTCTAGGCTAAGCCCATTGCTTGTCTTAAAAAAAAAAACAAAACTTTGTTTTTCCAGAAAAGCTGATCGTATAAAATTAGAGATGATTTCATCCTCACTATAGCATATAATCTTAACATCAAGGGTGTTTTAGCTGCCGAAGGAAAACTCGTTTAGGATCTGCCGTTTAGAAAGCAAGAATTGCCTAAATCTGAGGTAGGGCATGAGTGTTCCTCATGCAGTGGTGGGTGTGTAGTGTTGATGGGTGATGCCAGTGCAATCTCAGTGGGCACAACAGATCGTCAAGAAGAAGTTCCATTCATTGATCACAGTTTTGTAAGTAGTGAACTAAAATCCTAAGTAAAATGTCTTGTTTCTCCTCTGCTAGAAAAAAGATTGCTTTTTTCCTCAAAGACAGGAGGTGGGATGGAAGTGGTAAGGTGGAGTGGAGCATATGTCTGAAGCCCCTAATATTTGTAAATCTAGTAGCCCAAGTTACTTGCTGAGAAAGGTGTAAGGGTCGTTAGCTAGCGTGGCCTTGAGGAAAATGGAGATGCTCTGAAACAGTGGCGCAGACAATTCAGAGCCAGTAAGAGATAAAGGAACATCTTGGAGCAGACGTGAGGGCATGGCATGGGTTTATATTGAATTTGGAGAGTCCTCTTGCTTCCTTAATTTCTCAAGCCCTTCTTGGTGTCATCACCACCTTTTATCACTGCTCCCAAGATGGCAAAATAGGATCCCCATTCAGCTTAGGTAAGCAAAGACAAAGGCTTCCTTCTCACCTCAGGATGATGCTATGGAAGCCAAGCCACAGAGAACACGGGTCCGTTCTCCCCATTTGAGTTACACGGTGAAGCAGCAGTTCACAAACTTAAGAAATGTACTGACCCTTTAAGAACAGTTAGTAGATGACTTGATTTTTACTAGTGTAGTGTTGCAGAGTTAGGTACAACTATAAAAGAAATATAAACTTGTGCTTCATAGCGCTTACACAACTACAAAACAAGAACACTTCTGTATGTTATTTACAGAAATCTGCAAAGCTAACAAGATTCAAATCGGTATTAATTTACTGTGACACCTCCATTTTTGCATAAATGTGACTGCTGCTGGACGTGTGACTGCGGCGCCCCAGCGCCCTGGCACGGGCTGGGAGCCTGCCCTGCCCGCTCCCGCGGCAGCTCGCTTCTCCCCCCGCTGCTCTGTTCAGGCCTGACCATGTCATCACCCCAAGGTCCAGCTCTCTTTACTGTTCATTCTTACATGGCAGCACATGATTCTTTTCTCAGGGTTAACAAAATGAAAGCACGAAATTTTTACATTTTCCACAAAGGACTCATCCAAGAAGCCAACTTGGATTCCTAAAAGTATGTCGTAGCGTTTGTTCTACCCGCTTCTCAGAGCCCGTGGCTCACGACTTGGCTGTGATTAGTCACCTGGAGTGGGTTTTCGATTTCATTATTCCAGTTAAGTGGAAGAGTATCAGCAGGGTTCACTCCATGTATAAAAATCTTTCAAATTTAATCTAATACATGAAATCTCAAGTAGTGGAAGGACACCAGAAGGTATTAAGTGCCAAACCAAGAAATGATGAACTTTATCTGCACCCTGCTACAGCCTCAGAGGGTGGGGTTGGAAAACAGAATGTGGTGTGGTGGTTGCTGGGGTGTGTGTGGCGGGGACGGGGGGTGTTGCTGGGGTGTGGGTGTGTCTGTCTGTCTGTCTGTGTGTTTTTGCTGGAGAAACCCCACACTTAGCAGACAGGGAGCCGTGGGGGAAGCAGACAAAGGAGATCATTCCAAAAGTGAGCCCCAAAAGACTCCACCATTTGGTGAGTGCCTATCATGCCTGTCCTAGGAATTTTATATGCATTTCCCCCTGATTTTTATAATCACAGAAAACAGCTGCTGCTGTTATCATCGTTAATACACTTCTATAGATGAGGCAGCCCCAGCACAATGATGTTACCACTTTTCTAAGATCTCGCAGATTTCAACAGCCGAATTTTGCTTAACCCTGAAGTCGTGTTCCTTCCCCAAAACCATCCTGCCTCTAACCTTCATAAAATCCATCTGTGATCTTCTCCTCCTCCTGAAATCAAATTACCAATTTTTCTTAATACATGCCTCTGAAAAATCACACGTAAATTTAGTAAAAAGAAAAAACCCACAAGCTTTCACTTTTGGTGAAAAAAGAATGTTGGAGTGAGGAAACCAGGATTTAAGGATATGTGTTCACCATCAGAGCAACTTGAAAACACATCATTTCATAGTTGAACTGCACTTTTTTTAATAAACCAAATATCAATATGCGTTTCCCTCAGAGCTGCTGAGAGTCATAAAGACCCTCAAAGTCCTGCTAAATTTACTTGTGATCTAAAAACCATTATCACAGATGGTGAACATTCGTTATTTTCTCATTGAGGATTTCCTGCACACAGTTCATTCTTACTGTCTTACTGTTTTTTTTCCCTCAACAAAAAGGAAATACTGATTTTCCTTCTTGTACATTAAGCATTCTCAACAGGAGTGAAAATGGTTCTTGGAAGATGGGCAAAAAGTATTTTTTAATATATAATGTACAGATAATGTATAATGTACAGGGGCTTCCCTGATAGCTCAGTTGGTAAAGAATCCACCTGCAATGCAGGAGACCCCAGTTCGATTCCTGGGTCGGGAAGATCTGCTGGAGAAGGGATAGGCTACCCACTCCAGTATTCTTGGGCTTCCCTTGTGACTCAGCTGCTAAAGAATCCGCTTGCAATGTGGGAGACTTGGGTTCAGCCCCTGGGTTGGGAAGATGCCCTGGAGAAGGGAAAAGCTACCCACTCCAGTATTCTGGCCTAGAGAATCCCATGGACTGGGTAGGCCATGGCGTCACAAAGAATTGGACACAACTAAGCAATTTTTACTAATGTACAGAGTACATAAAGTACATAGAGTACATAAATATATACAGTGAATCTGTGGTATTAAAATTTCAAGGAAAAGTGATTAGGAAAAATTATATTTAAAAGGGTCAGGAGCTAAAATGTAGAAAAGATCGAGAAACACTATGGTAATCAGTTTCTTTGTTCCAAGCGCTGACCTCGGCCTCACACTGGTCATAACTGGGTGACATGCCATCCAGTCTTCACTAGGACTTGATCCTCTTAACTTCTCACTCCTCCCTTCCATCTCTGCTAAACCTTCAAAGCTCGTCATTTCATTCTCCCTTATATTCCATAACTCAGAATTTAAGGAAGTCTGCTTTGACAAAATACAACCTAAGGAAGGCTCTTGGTTGTAAATCTTCAGCCAGTTGTCTGTGTTTGTATGTTTATAAATTAACTCTCAGGCTTAGAAGTAGAGAAAGGATTTGGATGACTTTCTTAAATCTGCTAAAGTATATCCTGTCTCTTGATTATCCCTATGAAGGATTTGGACAGAAGGAGACCAAGGCTCCCAGCCTCTGAGATGCAGTCAGAATACTGCCATTGGGTGGTGCCTCTGTCCTATGAGGACTCGCCTGGAAAGAGCGAGGAAACCCCTTCTCCCCGCCAGTTGCCCTGCCCCACAGGAAGTTCTCTCCCCTCAGCTTTAGCAGATGTTAGTCAGCAAAGTGTTAATGGTACAGTTTCAGTCCTGACAAACCTGGCCTCATCTTCAGAGAAGTAAAGCAGACGTAGGAGGGAAGTGCCATTTGTGCGGCTGGCTGCATTCTAGAATGGGAGAGTATGACAGGCACAGATGACAAGCCCAGTGATTATTAGGCTGTGTGGCCCTGTTGCAGTGTTCAGTTATGCTACAATACTTAGTCCTTCAAATCACTGATATTCTTTCAAAATCTTGTTATCTTGGAAATATCAGAAAAATGTATCCTCATGAACAGTCATTTCTACAATCTCTTTGTATATGCAGTGGATACAATGTCCATGGATTTAGACAGTGGTAAAAATGAATGACTTTTAAGATACGTTGCCTGATTTGACAGACAGCACTGTAACTATCCTTGTTTACAAAAAACATTTTAAATCAGGATTATGTACTTGGGCTTAATAATTATAAAATCATTGGATTTACCATTTAGTAATCATCTAAAATGTGGTATTTTATTGTGGTGTTTATAATGTTAAAAAGGAGAAAATTAGGGATCGTATATGCATCTCACTGAAAATATGGCATCTTGAGGGGAAAAAAAACTTAGGTGTCATCTGGAGTGAAAGTTTTCCTCCCTAAATGGTTCCAACCTGACTGATTTTGTCTCCACAAATGCCATGACACTGTGCTCGGACTGTGCGAAGGAAGCCCCAGAATGCCCGCATTTGATTCAGTGAATGGCCCCCCACATACCTGTTCCAAAGCACCAGGAGGTGGAAGACAAAAAGACAAGAGCAGCCTCCTCAATCCCGGGGCCCAGAATGCTGCAGGAGTACACACAGTCTTTAGCGGTCTCCTTGCATTCTGCTACTAATGACTTTACTCATTACTTCTGAACATGTTTTACGTTGGTGGAACATTAACATCCTCAGGTTTTTCCTTATTGAAGCACAGCATCATCACACTGATGGTCTTTTTCGTCAGCAGTTTTATAAGCGTATGTTGACTCTGCCAAGGTTTTGTGTAGGTCCCTTGAGTCACGTTTGTTTCTGTTCTGATTCCCGGAAGCCTTTCTTGGATTGTTCTAGTCTCAAGCCATACAGCTTTTCTCACGCTTATTAAATATCTATGCTTGGGGTAGTGGGAAAATTGACTTGATTTATGGCACTCTCTTTCATACTAAAACAACTCTTTTGAGTATAGACACAGACACTGTGGAAGCAGATTTATCATAGCCAAAGTGAATTAAGTCACTTACCATTTGAAGTTAAATGCCGCTTGTGACAACAGAGCCAAGTGCCACATGCTGGTGATGTAGCACATTTAGTAAAGAACAGGGCAGATGTATTGGAAAGCAGTCCACGTGACAACTGTGGGCTTTTCTTACCAGGCGGGAAAGCAAGACTCCTTCCTCTCACCAGCCCTGATTCAATTGGAAAGACATTATGTGGGGCTGAGCAAGGCAGCTGCCCTGTGGGAGTGGGGGCAGAGGTCCAGTGCCGGGCTTCAGAGTCTGTGGGCGGGAAGACATACCTGCCTAGGGTTTGGCCACAGCCGTGAGAGTAATGGGGTGAATGGGGTATCCATGAGTGGGGTGGTAGAGACCCATGGGACAAGATTCTCACTATGGGAGGAGGACCCTACAAATACAGAAAAGAAAGAAACCTAGCATGACCTGGGTGGGGTTGGATTGGAAGCGGAGGCGTTGGGGCGGACTCATGGTTTTCAATATATATAAATAAATATAGATGTGCATCCTTAAATATAGGTCTATATTTACATCTGTTAATCATGAGACACAAATACATTTGTGCTTACACACACAGATACACATAAACTCAGACATATATCCTACGTCTGACTCAGAAAAGGCCTGGGAATAGTGACACCCAAATAGCATTAAGCACATCCAGAATTCACACCTTGGTTTCTCAACAGAGCACGAAAAGTAAAAGGTGAGCTTGGAACATCTTAATGCCAAAAAGTAAGAAAGTGCTCAAAGAATGATGAGAACAGAACAGTAAGAAACTGAAGCCAGCTCAAGGGGATTCCCATGGGCCAAATCTGAAATTATTTGAGCATCAAAACAAGGAATGATTGGAACATTTTATAACCCATTGAATGAAATTTGAATGGCCGAGTCCTTACTGTTATAAATAGATAACATAAACTGAATAAAGAGAGTTTTTTCTTACAATAGGATGTACCACTAATAAATATAGAAGGAATGATAGAATTTTCAAAACCAGTCATGCTAGTAATAAATAACTCAGCCCCATGAAATAATTAATTACCAAGAGAAAAATTAATTTTGCAGTGAAGAAAGCTGGCCAGTGCCATTTTAACAAATCAATCAAGATAAACACCATCAGCTATGAGAGAAACTGAATTTGTCCCCTACCACCTAAAGGGATGGAAAGAACACACTGTTTCTATGGTATTCCTGCCAAAAATACTCCTGCTATGACTTGTATCTAATCTTGAAGACACATCAAAAGAACTGAGAGTAACTCTACCAAGTAACCACCCTGTAATCTTCAGGAGTCAAGGAAAGAAACAACAAGAAAGACTGAAGAACTGTTCAAGATGAAAGAAAACTAAAGAGACTCAAACTCTGTGCCATATGTGGTCCTGGTTTGGGTGTTTGGGTCCTTCTACTACAAAGGATGTCCTGACAGCTGACAGAATGTGAATGGAGTCTGTAGGTGGCAGTGATATGTCGGTGTTAATTTCCTGATATTGATGGTCATATTTTGGTTCCGTTGGAGAATTAGCCTTGTTTGTAGGAATTACAAACCAGAGCACGTAGGGTAAAGAGGTGTTGTGTCAGAGCCTCCTCGCAGATGGTTCGTGGAAATAGGGCTCTTTGAGTTTGAAATTATTTCAGATTTTTTTAAATAGCAAAATAAATGTCCTTTCAGGCCTATTCACCACTAGAGAAATTATTATTCCCTTTCAAAACTACAGAGGCAAGACTTTTAATACAAATCTACAGCCAGAAAATATTTCCTTATTTTGAGATCTTTTATATTTATCAGATTAAAAATAATAAGCTTGCAGAGGATCCTTAAGAGAAGACTTAAGGATCTTTTCTGTTTTAACATACTAAATACACACACAAACATGGCCAATAAAGAATTTTTAAATGGCTGATGGAGCTTTGAATCTACCCAGGCTTCTAAACCTGGGGCCAAAAAAACAGTTGAGTACAATTTTAAAAGTAGCATCCCTGAAAAAGAGAGTGTTGGGGTTTATTGTTTTTGTTGTTCCTTTGGCAAAGCAGTTAAGAATGTGGACCCTGCAAAGCTGCCTGTTTGGAACCATGGACACTACTTATAAGATATGTGATTCTAACAAAATATTTGATTTTTCTAGGCTTCAGTTTTCACATCTGTAAATTAGGATGGATGTATATGCATGCGCGTTCAGTCATATCTGACTCTTTGCAACCCCATGGACCATAGCCCACCAGGCTCCTCTGTCCATGGGATTCTCCAGGCAGGGGTACTGGAGTGGGTTGCCATTTCCTTCTCCAGGGGATCTTCCTGAACTAGGGCTTGAATTCCTGTCTCCTGCATTGGCAGGCAGGTTCTTTACCACTGAGCCACCCGGAAAGCCTGTAAATTAGGATACCAACATTGAAATCACAGGTCTGTCAAGAGAATGAATGAGATAATATATGACGAGCACTTAGACTGTGGCTCATTTTAAGCACTAAACAAAGTTGGCTGCTGTTGTTATTTCAGGAGAAGTTAAATTGATTCATCAAAGCACTCTAGTATGATTATGTTGCCTTCTTCTCCCTTACCAGGAGTAGAATTACTCGAAGGCAATAACCAGTAATGGTCTCTGCTGTTAAACCTGTCCCAAGATCAAACTAAAGCCTAGAAACGGAGCATGTTTTAGAAGACAGCAGGCACTGCAGTGCCATATTGGTTGAATTTCAGATTTGCTGCTTACAAGCTTACAAGACTCTGGTCTTGATCTATTATAAAATGTCTAGAATGTACAAACAATGATAGTGATCGCAAAGGTCTGTTGGGGGTTAAATGAGATAATCTTTGCAAAACCTTCTTTGGACTGGCCCAAAGAATGTCTGCAAAAAAATGTGTAGTTTTTTTTTTTTTTCCTTACTCCTTTAAAGGTGTAGGAACAGTTAATTTAGAAGAATGGAGGCCTTGGCATCAGAAATAGTAGCAGAGCATTTGAGGGCATTTTTGAGAAGTGTGTTAAGTTCATCCCTGTTTGTTCCTGCAGGGGGTTAGACTACCAACGATGGGCTTAAGTTGCCTCAGAAGGAACTTCAGTTGACAAGAAGCATGCCATGTGTTGTGTAATCCCATTCTCTAGAGACGCTGAAGAAGGATAGATAGCTATCTTTCTAGAACAGCACGGATTTAGGGCAAGCGAGCCTTGGAACCAGGGACAAAGGAAAGAATCTTGATCCAGTCCCCATCTTTGTTAAATGAGGAAGAGGATATTGATTTTTCCAGGCTGTAAAAATGTAAGCCTTTCTTTTTGCCAGAAAGGGGTCATGTCACATGCACAAAGTGTATGTGTGTGGTTTCTTTTAAAGAGAAGATGTGCTCCCTTTAAAGAGCATGTAGTTGTTCATCTAGAAATTAGTGATTCTTGGTTACTGATCTAGGACTTCTTCAGAACTCTGAGTTTTACCAGAAGAGCTCTGAATATGATCTTCTGCTTTCATTCATTCACTCAGTCATGCAACAAGTATTTGTTGAGAACTCCCTCCTACTGTTCCAGGCACTCTGTTAGATGTTGATTACTTCAAAAGTGAGCAAAACAAAAGCAGACTGCTCCTGGAAGAGGACTCAGTCTCCTGCTCTTAAAACTTCTAATGGGTTTTATGGCGGCTCTTTTCATAGGAGCTGACTTCAGACTGTGAAAGTGAGATTCTTTTGGCTCCAGCTCTGAATAGATAGGCGTTTGGTGTGTAAAAGCAGGCATCTCGACTTTGCCTGGAGTTGCCTTACCTGCAGATTTCCTTCAGGCAACATCCCTGTGCCTAGTGGAAGCCAGTGACCTGGGGGAGAGGTACTCATTGTTGATAGCGCGTGTGAAATTAAACTTGGCTGGTCGCTGGTGGAATATGTTATGAACTAGAAGCTCTCCGTGTCTGCCTTCAATACAGGGGAGGAGATTTTTCCTTCCCACAATCATGGCGATGTTAACTCTCTCAGCCGACTAGTGGCACAAAGGAAAACTGCCGCCTGGGTCTGCATTGGCGAAGGCAGAAAGCTGCAGTTACGGGCATTTCCCTGTGACAGGGAGAGCCGGGAGAGCTGGGTGCGGAAAAGCACCCCAGAGAGCAGTTGGTGGTGACATGCCTCTGTTTTTATCCAGATATGCTAGGAGCATGTTTATTCACTGTGGTGCCTCTGCTGCGATAAGACCCTCTTCCTTCAGATGCCCTAGACCACCGTTTGTTTAGCTGGAGAACTTAATGAGTAATGGATGTGCTTGGCTGGCTGATAGAAAGTATTTCCACAGCCTGCGGCTGTGTTTATAGAGAGCCAGAGAGAGACCACAGGCAGCAATTTGTCTTCTTAGGTATCAGCAAAGTCTTCTCTTTTAACAACTAGGGGATTTATTTTTAACTGCTTGAGTCAGTGTTTGTCAGATGATGCAGACCATCAAACTGCAGATTGAAGTCCCGGGTGCGGGGGAGGCTGGAATGGCAAGGGAAAGGGGGCTGGCTGAGAAAAGGGGTGGGATTTCAGCATCGTGCCTCCGTGGCTCTGCCTCCCAACGTGGGAGAGAGTTTCGGGCTTCCAGCAGCAGGAGTGGATTTGCAGGTCAAGCTGGGAACGAAAGGGTAACGGTTGCCTTCAGCTGCTTAAAGATACAACTGCCCAGGGATCGGGGTATTGTGAGGAGGTGGCCGGCGGCCGGCACCCGGCAGGGACCAAAGGATTCCCAGTGCCGGCCTCTGCTGGTCGGCAGATTGAGCGTTTCCTCTGCTGGATGCTGCCTGTCTCCAGGAGCCTCTCACCATGATCGATAGCTCCAAGAAGCAGCAACAGGGCTTCCCGGAGATTTTAACTGCTGGCGATTTCGAGCCACTCAAAGAAAAGGAATGCCTTGAAGGGAGCCACCAGAAAAGTCTCAAGGAAGGTCAGTCTGTCTGTGGACAGGGGCAAAACGGCCACATTTACCCTCCTGTGAACCAGGCTGAGCGTGTTTGTCTCCTTCCCACGCCGTGTGTCTGCCCTCCGTCTACTCATGTACCTTATACGCTCTAAGTTCTTTGAAATGAAGGCATAATGCTGTTCTCGGTAGCTCTTTCTGAAGATTCATTAACTGATGGAACTCTAGGGATTTGGCAGTAATACAGTAAGGGGACTTAAGAAGCCAGTCCTCATTTCAGTAAGATGCTTCCAGGTTCATTTTGTCTATTTTCTCATGTTCTCCCATTTTTCTGTGCCCCTCACCCCCACTTTAGGAGAGGCCATTTCCTTTTCGGTCTTACTCAGAACCCTGCTCCTTGTAGGTTGACAAAACATATAATTCCAGGAAAATGGTTTTTGTTTTTTTTTTTTTCCAATTAACATGTGTATGACTTTTATTGTTTAAAACCAGGAAAGTAGCTAGCTCTTTCTTAGTTATATCTTTAAATGATTGGTTTATTTGGTTATCATGCACATTGCATCCTTTTTTTTTTCTTTTTTTAAAGTACATTGCGTAGTCTTGTGGTTTTTTTTTTAACAAAGCATAGAATACGCTTATGAATGCTGTCAGTTATCGTTAGCGGCCACTGCACAGGTACCTCCCTGATTACGAAAATGTCCAAAGGCCTGGGCCCTACTGTCCCGTGTCCCAGCACACCAGTGTGGCAAGACCAGTGCCACTGTGCTTTACTGTTGGCAGCCGGAGGCCGAGGGCCACGGACTCAGAGATTCAGAATCTTCTGCGAATAAGCTTTCCTTAAATCTGAGATTTGAAAATCACCCCCCCCCCCCATGCTTGTTTAATTTGAAATTTGTTTCTAGTATTTTCAGGAGGGAAAAAACCCCACGCTAACCTCTCTTCATTTTATCTGCCTTCAGCTCCTGCCATCAGCCACCCTCTCACCTCTCCACTGGCTCTTCCTCATCTTCTGGAGACCCAAACAGTCAATGTAGTTCTCTTCCCCAGCTGCAGTTTGAGCTTCTTTCAAAATGATATTCCTCCTTTCTTTTTTTCACACATTTAGAATATGAGAATATGATAGATTGTTGCATATTTAAAAGATAATAAGAAACAGTGGTTGTTTCTTATTGGAGTTGAACTTCTTTTGGGTACTGGTAGAAAAAAAAATCTAGATGGAAACAGACGACACACAATGAAGTATAAATAGCTGTTGCCAGGAACCAGACAATGGGGTTGCCTCTGCTCCTGGCTGGAAATCGTCTTGTAGATTTCTCATAAAATCGATACCAGAAGAGTTTTTAGGATGTGTTCTAGTGTCTCACTGAGGGGAACCTACGTTTTTAAACTCATTAGCTTAAAAAAGGGATTATTTATGTATCATATAAGTCAAGTTCTAGTGTTAAGCTCCTATTAGCACCATACATTTTTAACTGTTTTTTATGCTACTTGAAAAACTGGGAAAGTAGAGGAAAATGGAATTGGAGAAATAAAAAGATGTCACAATAGCAGGATGATAAGGAGCATAGAGAGAAAGAATTAAAAATATAAAAACAGGGTAGGAGAATTATCAACAGGAACAACAAAATTGCCTTAAGATGTACCAATTCTTTCCCTAACCACTATGACCTGCTTTGAATTTATATAAATTTATACATGTACCACAGTATAATGTCACAGCGGGAGAGCACGGATCCTAAAGTGAGATATACTTGGGAGCAAATCCCATTTTCTAGCTCTGTGACCCTGGACAAGTCCACTGCTCTGAGCCTTAGTTTCCACCTTTGTACAGTGAAGATAAACAATACCTACTTGGTAGTGTTTTTATGAGATGCCCAGTTTAACACCAGTGTAACCATCCCTCTTCTAATTTTTTAACCCTTTTGTTGCCTTTCCCTTCTGCTTAAAATTTAATTTTTAAAATCCTGTATATACTGACAAAGCAGAGAAGTGTTTGTATCTGTTGTTGTTCAGTCACCCAGTCACATCCAAGTCTTTGCGACCCCATGGACTGCAGCACACCAGTCTGTTACTTTCATGTAAATTCATCGGTTTAAATAGGTATATGGGAAGAGAACTTCCATGTTTTTAAACACTCCACAGAAATGATTGGATGATAAAATGAATCTGTCTCACCACAACTGCACTGACTATGCTTTGCTTTCTATCTTAACAGACTGTACTTCTGCTTATTTTTTGCTAGAGATAGGGCGGAGGGCAAAAATAACAGCCAAACAAAAAAAAATTAGATATCAGAGGTGATCTGTTACCTCAAAGGTAGTGATACCAACAGCGGATTAGCCGTGAATTTAAGTAGAAGAGAAAAGATGGGGAGGAATTATGCAGAAAGCGTCTGCTTACTTGGCTTTGTGTGAAGGTGGCTAGATCCCCGTGCAGGCTTGAACCCCTGGAATCCAATGTGTCACAGCCACTGTCTGCAGAGGAGCTCCACGGTCAGCTTGTCAGACTCGGGCGACGGCCACTGCTGGGTGTCGTCTGCTTCCGGGCCCTGGGTCGTGCGGCAGTTCTCTGCATCCGTGAGAGTTGACTGATGTGGCAGCAGTGTTCAAACACTAAAATGTCCTGGAGGCTAATCAGGCCCAGTGCCCTCTTGTCAAAAGACAAACTTTGGACCATCAGTCATGCCTATGGTTTATGCCTCATGTTGAGGGATACTAATTTGAAATATTTATTATCTTTCACATGAACCGTATTTGCTGTTCATGTTCATTTTTGGCAAAGTTGGGTTTTGTATTTGTTTGAAAGAACAACCTCTGGGATTTTTTTAAATGCCTGAATCAGAAGTTTTCAGGTAACAAAGGAAGGATAGATTTTGATCCATTCAGTTCTAATCATCTAGCCACAGCTGGGTGACAGTGTCTGCTGCAAGGGGTGGGCAGTCTGCTTCTCAAGCAGTTGCTCTAGCTCTTACTTATTGGGGGACATATTAGAATTCCTGTTGTTGTTGACAGTGCTAATTAGCTGAAATTATTATTAGGGGGAAAGCAGGTAATCATGGGTTTCAAAGTTTATGTGACACATTAACAAGAAAATTTAGTAATACCTGTTGAAACTTCATGAGAAAAATGTTCCAAGTGTCAACTGCCTGTGAATAGTTGTCACCACATATCAGAGAATTGTTTGGATTACAAAGCACATCTCCTCACAGTTTTGTTAATCCTTATATAAACTTTTTTGATAAATACCTACCTATGGGTATAGTTGGAGAATCTAATTATTTTCTGCTTTAGGTGAGAAATAGCAAGAAATGTCGTAAATTCTGATCAGATTCAAAATAGGACATTTTCCTTAGACTAGTTTCTTTTCTCAAAGCAGCAATAAAGGAATATCAACTTTTGATTTATCCATGAAAGGTTCAGAACATTTTCTAATAGTGCTCAACGTAGATAAGATTTAATTTAATTTCTGATTCTAACAGCTAAAGGATGTTACAAATCACTGACTTGACAACTTACAAATTAACAATCACAAAACTTTAGGGAAAGTCAAATAAATTGAGATGATTTAATTCAGATAAGTGGCTTAATATGAAGCATTATCGAGATAATGAATCATAATGCCAGTGCTCCCAGCTAGTGATATCCCATATATATCAAAGACAAAATGGTATTAAATTAATTGAAAGAGGAAAAATTGATGTTCAATATACAGAGCTTTCTAATGGTGAAAATAAAATAACCAAAAAAAGAAAACTGGCTTGTATATTAATTACTTTGACTAAACTACATGCTCCGACAAACAGCCCCCCAACTCAATGTTTTAACTAATGAAAGTGCATGTTTTGCTTAAAACTAGTCCCAGGCGGGTTAGGCAGCTCTCCTAGTCAGTAGTCCTCTAAGAAGTGACTCGGGGATCTGGACTGCTTTCATTGCGTGGCTCAACTGTGGATGTTGAGGGGAGGAGTTGTAGATTTAGAGAACTACATTCCCAGTCCCGTCACAGACTGGGAATAGCAGTTGGGATAAAATATGTGAAAGTTTGTGGAAGATTGCATCGTAGATAGTGAAGTGGATTAATACGTTGCACTGGGACATGGCTATAGGAGATCTGTGTGTGGAAAACAAGAAGCACACTTGAGATATTCTGAGTAGTTCAGCCTAGGAAAAACAGATAAATAAAAACCTTTATCAAAGCACCAGAACTTTTCTGAGTGACAGGAGCTATCCATACTGTACCTGCACTGTACATTAGCCTCATTTAAATTTAAAATCATTAAAAATGAAGTAAAATCATTATCCACATTTTAACCACTCGGTTGCCACATGTGGTTAAGAACCATGCAGCTTATAAACCATTTCCATCACCGCTGGAAATTCTGTTGGGAAACTGTTCATCCCAGCTTTGCAGGTCCAGAGTGTCTTAAAACCCAATCCCTGTGCCATTTCCTAAAGAAAGTCACCTGAACCTGTCACCTAAAATTAATTTCTTCTCTATCATATCCTCCCAGTGACTTGCTCTGCATCTGTTTATGGCATGTCACCTTTTGCTACTGTGACAGGTGTCTGTACTGTCTTCACTGTTAGACCATACTGTTTCTTAGAGATAGTGTCATTGTTTGAATAATTTTTATACCTCACCTCCAGTGTCCTGCCTCTCATAGATATATTACTATTATGCATTAAGTATTTGGAGAATATTATATCCCTCCTTGCCTTCTTTTTTTTTTTTTTCCTCCCTGCCTTCTTAAACAATATAATCGTTTGAATTATTACCTTCAGATATAATTTAAAATTCAGTTATGAATTAACGGCTACCCCAGAACATAAAGCATTGGGGCCTTAAGTCGTTGGTGAGATGTATAAACCATTTGCCTACACAGAGAATGATCTCTGGATCATTGCTAGACTCATAGAATCGTTATTTATTATTTGATCTTTGTCATCTGCCACATTCTGCCTTTTTGATTCACTGGTTGTAATCTTGAAAAGTAAGCAACAAATAAAAGGTAATAGTGGAATCCTGATTCTGTTGTTAATGCAACTAAAATTTATTGTCATACTAGGAGGAGTGGACAAATAGGAAGTGAAATAGAGAATGCTAGCTAGCCTTCTTCTAGAAATAAAGCACATGAACTTTGCAACATCTGTTTTTGCTTCTTGGGGAATTTCTTCTTTCTTCATTTTCTGCCAGTGTTCTACATAATTAAAAGTGTTGTACAAGTGAGATATCACTAAATTAATTTTTTAAAATAAATTTGAAGTGTAAGATATGGTTCTTAAATTCAAATAACATACAGGTATGGAGGGAAAAAGGAAAAGATTCCTCTTCCCAGATGTAATTCAGTGTCTTTTAAAAATGGGTATATGCTACCTGTGAGATAAAATTATATAATTTAACTTTTTATTAGAAATCATTTTATTTAGCAGAAATTTGAGTGCTTCTTCACAGCATCATGTCAGAGGTTATAAACCTCTATAAGCTATGGCGTTCAAGGAGCTTAGAGCCTGGAAGGCAGGAAACTGAGTGATAACATAGAATTTAAAATACACACACACACACACACACACACACACACACACACGTGCAAGAGACAGCAGAAGAAACGTCTGAGTGCTTAGGTCCGCTCGAGTGAAAATCGAAGACTCTGAGTGCCAGGCGTCTCTCTTGTGCTTTGGGCCTTCACTTATCAACATTCCTGAGGCTCATTTCCTCTAGGGTCTCCCCCCCCCATCGGCTTACGGTGGGAACCTGAATAGGAGCGATCCCCAACCCCTTCCTTGACCTCCTCCTCACGGCCTGTCACCAAATCTGGTTGCTGAATCTGTCAGTCCTACCTCAAAGATACTTCGTTTGTCAACAGCTGTGTTTCACCACAGCCCCACCCTTGTCCAGGTCCCTTTCCTCAAACAGAATCTTAACAGGAATCTTTGCTCAAGTAGAGAGAGAGGCGCCCGCTGACCTCTGCCCACACTGCGGTCCCTTCGGCACGGGGAGCCCTGCCTCTGTCTTACTTCTCCCTCCCCGACAGCTGTTGTCTCCCAGAAGGCCTCTCCCAGCCCACCCCGCCGCATCGGCCTGAACGGCTGCAGCTCATCCTTTGACCTGCATCATCGTGTGCAGTCGCTGTGACATTGGGATCACACGCAACTTGTGACAGCTCTCTGTTCTTCTGTTTTTGTGGGCAGGTTGGCGTGTGTGTGTATGTAGGCAGGTAGGTATACCCTTGAACAGCATGGGAGTTAGGAATGGCGACCCTCGCCCCCGCTGCACGCAGTCAAAAATGGGAGTACTGCTATCTCTGTCTCAGAAACAATGGAGCTGATAAATGAGTCAACCAAGGGCAGGAACTGAAACAGTTTACGCAGAGGCAGGACTCAACCCCTGATTCTTTCGATTCCACATATCGTGATCTCTGATTGAACAGAGATCCACTGTTCCCCTACACCACTCCCCCCTCCACCACTTAGTTAACTAAAGATCTGTAAAATGAAAATACAAGTACTGTATTTATTGGAAAAAAAAAAATCACACATAAAGGGACCTATACAGTCCAAACCCATGTTGTCTAAGCATTGTTCAGCTGTGTGTGATGTTTGTGTGTGTCCCATTCCTGAATCCACAAAATGGGAATAAAAACCAAGATATTGAGCCAGGATCAAGAGAGTAGCATGTGCTTACTATTCTGGAAAAAACTGGAGGTAAATAACGTCCTTCTGTTTTCCTGTTTTGTTGTTAATTGTGTTTTTATTCAGAGAGGCTGCCTAAGGAGTTTACACTAAGACATTTCAGAATCTCTTGTACAGTGTGCATTTTCCCATTTGAGAGGGATTAGGAAAGAGCTCTCAGCTGTCAGCACCTCCGCCTATAGCTGCACACTGAGAGTCTAATGTAGCAGGGAGACAGAATCTTCGATTACCCCGAAAATAAGAAAAATAAACATTATTTTCTTTTGGAACCATGGAGGGTTAAGAATCTTATCTAGGCATATAATGGGTGCAGAATGAGCACGATCCTACAGGTAAAAAATTGTCTGGAAAATCAAGTTTTTTTAAGCCTCTTTACAGTGCTGGTGGTAACCAATTAAGCAGATGATTTTACTTTGGAAGTGCCTGTTATTTGTGGTAATCTTCCATTTTCCCACTGTGTCCTTTAATTTCCACTTTTTAACCAAGTGGGATTTCTTTAAATGCACGTAGGTACGTGTGATACCTTTCTGTGTGTCTGCCACAGGCTAGTGTCGTCCCTGCCATTCTGTGCCAGGTCCCTGCCTTGACATCCTGTTGTCATAGCATGGAAGCATACTTTAAATTCATTCCAACTTTCGACAAAAAGGAGAGGGGAATTTGTGTGAAGGTATGATCAGTTTAAAGAAACATGCCCCATTTTTAGCAGCCTGTTTCCATGGAAACAGAAGCAGCAGCCAACCACAGAGTTATCAAAGTGCCTGTAAATTTCCAAGGCTGAGTGTTGAAAACACTGTCTTCCTGACCTCATGCTGCAGATTAATGCAGGAAACCTATAGTGCATCAGCCTGGACTGCTTGCATTTTTAGTTTTTACTTCATTTTTGCTCTTTCATTTCTAATAGAGAGTAAATGCTGCATTCTTGACTGTGACCTCCCTACCAGCAAGGGGTAGTAGTTTAGAATTCCACAGTTTGTACCACCTGCCTCTTCTCCCACACCTTCACGCCCAGTGGACTTCGTAAGGGTGCAGTAGACTTTCTGGATGAAAGGCTGTATTTCTATCTGAGGCAGTCTAAGGCTAACTTTCTTTTTTATTTATTTGTTTGTTTTGGCTGCACTAGGTCTTCATTGCCGTGCGTGGGCTTTCTTCAGTGGCAGTCAAGTGCAGGCTACTCTCTAGTTGCAGTGTGCAGGCTTCTCATTGCAGTGGCTTCTCTTCTTGCAGAGCATGGGCTCCAGGGGGCACAGGCTCAGTAGCTGCAGCTCATTGGGTCAGTGTTCGTGGCTCGCTCTCTGGAACACAGGCTCAGCAGTTGCAGCTCACTGGGTCAGTGTTCGTGGCTCCTTCTGTGGGGCACAGGCTCAGCAGTTGCAGCGCACTAGGTCAGTATTCATGGCTCATTCTATGGGGCACAGACTCAGCAGTTGCAGCTCACTGGGTCAGTATTCGTGGTTCGTTTTATGGGGCACAGGCTCAGCAGTTGCAGCGCACTGGGTCAGTATTCATGGCTCGTTCTGTGGGGCACAGACTCAGCAGTTGCAGCTCGCTGGGTCAGTATTCGTGGCTCCTTCTGTGGGGCACAGGCTCAGTAGCTGTGGCACAGGGCTTAGTTGCTCTGAGGCATGTGGGAACTTCCTGGACCAGGGATCAAACCCATGTCCTCTTCATTGGCAGGTGGATTCTTAACCCTGGATTACCAGAGAAATCCTAAGGTTTACTTGCATGTTTTTTTTTTTAAATTAACAATGTTGTCTCTCCTTTTTCTAAATGGAAAATAATGATAATATAAAAATTCCTGATCAAAATGCTGTTTGTGCTTGGTAATATTAGAGGTTTAGATTTATGTGTATATTGTGTATATATTTGCTTCAGACAGGAAGTGGTAGTTGGAGTTTGCTTAATCAGTGCAGATAGCATGACTCTTACAAGGCAAACCACCATTTTATTTCTGGTCTCTTTGTATTCCTTTATTTTAACAACTTGAAGAAGAACTTTATTTTATAATTGACAAATTAGGCCCATGAAAATACAACAAGAGGTCTGTAATCTTTGGTTGTAATCTTCTGTAATCTTTTTACCATCTATGAGAGTACTTAAGCGCTTTCTGTTGGTACTGTACGGCTGCTAAGCCGTGTCTGACTCCTTGCGACCCCGTGAACTGCAGCACGCCAGGCTTCCCAGTCTTTCACTATCTCCCTGAGTTTGACTCAGTGATGCCATCCAACCTTCTCATCCTCTGTCACCCCCTTCTCTTCTTGCCCTCAGTCTTTCCCAGCATCAGGGTCTCTTCCAATGAGTTAGGTTTTCACATCAGGTGGCCAAAGTATTGGAGCTTCAGCTGCAGTACCAGCCCTTCCAGTGAATATTCAAAGTTGGTTTCCTTTAGGATTGACTTTTACACTTCTCTAATACAAGCTGAATTTCACATTAATTGTAAATGGAGGTGAAATTACTGTCTATCAGTTTTCAATGCTCTTTTTTACTCCTTTGCCCTTAGCCTTCCCTTTTTCAGTCTTCTTTTACCTTCAAAACAATATAATTAGATTTAAATATAATTAGATGTCACCAACATCAATTCCAAAATGTCTGAAGCCTCAAATTCATACAACTAAGCAAGACAAGTGTTGGTTCTGTCCCATGATAATCACTTGCCACATACAAAATCCTCTTGGTATTTATCCTTAAATTTGGCTAGAATTCTCTTTCCTTAGAAAATAGTAACTCAGTTATATGTTGTAAGTATACCATGCAACATTAAGTAAAACACATTTATTAAAGTTTCTATATGGCGAGCATTGTAAAAGGTGCTAGAATATAAGGACAAGGTCTAGAAGGGGAATTAGAGGCCCCACCCAGCACAACAAAACCTAGAATTTGGTGTGGCAGGGAATGCAATGTAATACATAGCTGTTACTGTAGTCATCAAATCATTAGAAGACAAAGTCACCATTGGTGGTTAATGGAATTATGATGGTGAGGGGGGCTAGCCGGCCATGAGTGGGAATTAAGAAATTTGATTATCGAGTAATTAGTTTCTTAAGGTCTGTTGTTCCGCCAACTGTTCCATTTTTTCTGTTGAGATAAAATTCCCATAACATAAAAGTAACTTTTTTAAAGTGAACGATTTCAGGGGCATTTAATGTATTCACAGGGTTGTGCAAGTACACGTTTATCTAGTTCCAAAATGTTTTCGTTAGTCCAGGGGAACACCTTGTGGTCATGAAGCAGTTACTTCCCCCCAGTTTCAGGCAGCCAGCAGAGTAGCTGTCTCTTTGTATTTACCAGTTCTGGATATTTCACATCTATGGAATCATATAATATTTGACCTGTTGCCAGCTGGCTTCTTTTACTTAGTGTGGTATTTTTTTAATTCATCCATGTTGTCACACATACAGTGCTTCACTTCTTTTACAGCTGAATAACATTCCACTGTATGGATAGACTAGAATTTGCTCGTCCGTTCATGTGCTGATGACGTCAGGACTGCACCCACCTTTTGGCTGTTGTGACTAGTGCTGCTGTGAACGTGAGTGTGTACGTGTGTGTGTGAGAGCCCGTTTCCACTTCACCTAGAAGTGGAATTGCTGGGCTGCAACTGTTCTTAACTTAAAAATTTCACCTGATGAGCTTGAGAAAGAACTGCCAAATGTTCTAATTTTGTATCTTGTCGTCTTTTTCTCTGATAAAAAATGATATAGTTCAGAGCCATTGAGTGACTTGCTTGTTTCTGGACTGACTTCTCTCCCCTAAGCTGTTACATTATGAGTTGGAGCATTTTAGGGAAAAATAACCATGTTTTTCTTTTCCAACTTGTTCTTCACAGTCTGCAATGAGTATTTCAGACCTTCTTCACTGGCCTCAAACTGACTTTTCCTTCTTATGCATCTCATTTTGAACAGATGATCTTTCCTCCTCCTCCTTTGAGAAATTAAAAGCCATCATTTGAAAATTTGCTGGACATCCCAGACCAAATCTATAAACCCACCTGCAGCCATATGCAGTTCTCTGTGCCCTCCTGTCATGATGGAGGAAGTGATGTTCTTGTTTCCTCTGAATCCCAACCCCCTTCAGGAAACTTGCTGCCTCTTACTCTCTCTTTTATTCTCGTTCATATTCATTCATTTCCGTTCTCTCCCTCCCCAACCCCACCCCCTTTCCCTGTTGCTCTTTATCACTTATAAACCTGTTCAGGTATGTTCCAACCTTAAGTTCCACACCCCTCAAGCCTTCACCTCACTCCTACCTTGCTGCGCAACATCTTGAAAGCATTTCTGCCATTACTGTCATTCTCACACTCACCCCTCCTTACTCCCTAACCTCTTCAAGTCCCATTTCCATCCATCACTCCACAGAGCAGCTCCTCCATGTATTGCAGCAGCAGCATTGGGCCCAACTGGTCACGAGCCCTTCTGGAAACACTTCTACACACACTCTCCAGGCTCCTCCTCTTCCTTGGGCATCTTCCATTTGTTTCCTTTTTTGACTTTCACCCCCATCCGACCCATAAAAGTAGGCTGTAAGTTGGATTTCCTAGGAGCTTGCTCCTGGGTTTGCTTGTTGCTTCCTCTTTCTATATTCTCTACCGTGGCAAACTCCCATGGCTTCAAATACCACATAAGTGACAACATCCAAATTTTAGTCTTCTGCCAAGACCTACCTTCTGAAATCTGGAACCGTGGAACCAATTGTCACTTTGCCGTCTCCACTTCTAACTCAGGCATATCCGAGACTGAGCTCCCTAAATGGCCCTCATGTGTTCTTTATCTCAGTTAGTGGTCTACCCAGGTTCTTAAGCCAGAATCCCAGGCACCATCTTTATCTTTTCTCCTTCAAACACAACATCCAGTCCTTTACCACATAGGGTTGATTTTGTTCTAAGTATGTATCAAATCTCTCCATTACATCTCTCAGCTGTGTTGGAGTTGAAGAAAAAAAACCGGGAAGCCTTATGCTTACTAGGTTTCTATCCTGGAATACGAGAAAAATTTTACTAAATTTATAAATCAGTGTATGGTTTACAAGAGAAAACTTAACCAGTTCTTCTGACACCCACTGTAAATATCTCTGCACTCAGTCAAAAACCAGCCCCATCACCCTCACTAATTCTTTTGATTGCTCTTGTTCCTTTACTGTTCACTAGTTATATCAAATTTTACTGTTACTTTGGCATGACATTGTTGGTAGTTGTGGCTAAAAGTAAGTGATCTTTGTTTCTGAATTTAAAAATTACTTTACAGCCTGATGATGTATATTGTGGGGAAAGGATGAACAGAAAGAAAGGTTCTCTTTTATCTTGTAAATGGGGAAATAGATTGGTGCAACCATTTGGATTGCAAAGTGACTCTATCAAAATTTCAGATGTGTGTATTTGTATTTAAGTGTTTATACACAAACACGAACATAAGGGATGCCACAAAATGAAAATAATCGTTGCAGCACTGTTAATAATAGCAGTAAATCTGGGAACTTCAGAGTATAAAATTGATACATCCATATGTTAGCTATAGCCAGTAAGAAGAATGACCTAGATTCCATGTTTTTTTTTTTTCATGTTTTTTTTTTTTAAGTAAATAATCAAACTATGTGAATGGCATGATCCCATCCCATATATTTCCTTCGCATAGTCTATATTTAACATTGTCAGAATATTCACAAAACATTCTCTCAAACCATAGAAATTTAACAGTGGTTACCTTTGTGGAGGAGGACTGGAGGTCTCTGGTAGGATGGACTGGCTTTCACTTTTTTTTTAATTGAAGTATAGTTGACTTACAGTATTGTGTTAGTTTCAGGTGTATCAAAGTGATTTATGTTTTTAGATTATTTCCCATTAAAAGTTATTACAAGATATTGAATGTAGTTCCCTGTGCTATACAGTAAATCTTTATTGCTTACGTGTTTCTTATAGTTGTTTGTGTCTGTTAATCTTATATATATACCACATCGTCTTAAATCAGTCCTCTTGATTGTCACTTGGGTTGTTTCCATGTCTTGGCTGTTGTAAATAGTAAGCACTGGAGTCCATGGATCTTTTTGAAATGGTGTTTTCATTTTTTCTGGATACATATGCAGGACTGGGATTGCTGGATCATATGGTAACTCTGTTTTTGGCTTTTTAAGGAACCTCCACACTGTTTTCCATAGCAACTGCACCAATTTACATTCTCATAAACAGTGTTTAAGGGTTCCCTTATACCCTCTCCAACATTTATTATTTGTAAATTTTTTGATGATGGCCATTCTAATCAGTGTGAGGTCATTGTGGTTTTGATTTTTATTTCTCTAGTAATTAGCAGTATTGAACCTCTTTTTCATGTACCTCTTGGCCATCTGTATATCTTCTTTGAAGAAATGTCTATTTAGGTCTTCTGCCCATTTTCTGATTGGGGTGTTTGATTTTTTTTTTAATTAAGCTACAGTATGATCTGTTGTATATTTTGGGTATTGTCAGTAGCATCATTTGCAAATACTTTCTGCCAGTGCAATAGATTGGGTTTTCATTTTGTTTATGATTTCCTTTGCTGTGAAAAAAGCTCTTGTTTCTTTTGCCTACAGAGACTGATCCGAGAAAATATCTTTTACTTTTTTTAATGCCCTTTTTTATGTGCATGTGTCACTTTTAATAGAAATATTCTTACAAAACATGAATTTTTAAATAGAGGAATTATTGGTACATGTATTGATACATTTCTGAGTCCCAGGCTTAGAAGGAAAGTATTCAAGATGTGACTGCTTACTCTGAGACTACAAAATACCCATTCACAGTAAAGCACTAAAAATATGGGAATCTTTACAGAACTAACCCCATGGACTGTAGCCCGCCAGGCTCCCCTGTCCATGGGATTTCCCAGGCAAGAACACTGGAGTGGGTTGCCATTTCCTCCTCCAGGGTCTTGTTTAGGGGCCAGTTAATCCTTCCTGTATCTAAGTTCAAAAGATAATATGAAGATGTTGATTTTTCTAAATTGTTTTGTTATTCTAGGGCCAGGCAACTAAATACATTTAACAGTGTTTTGCCAAAGTCCAACTGCTTCATTCTCTTAACTACTCAAACATCTTAAAAAATAATTTTAAAAAACTGGAACCAGGGTCTGTTTTTTACCTAATATTATCTTCAGAGTCAATACTTAGTCATACTATTCTTTAGTTTCCCATCTTTGCTTTGCCATTGATTTACCTAGCCTTCATTTGACTGGCTCAGGGTTTGACTGTGTTTTTTCTCCCCTCATAATTCTGCAGTTTATTCTGTCCTGTGTCTTGTAATTAAATAACATACATTGAATCTTCTCTCTGCCTTGCAGACAAACACTCATCTCCCCCAACACCTACTCGTCCCACCCTCCTTCATACCCCGTAACTGAAACTAGCTGTTTATAAAGAATTTCTAAGACCATGGCTGCCTGCTATACTGCTTCCCAGAAAGTGTCATTTTTGCCTTGTTTTTGTAATATACCGTCCTCAAATGTCCCCTTGCAAGTCCCCTGGCTAAAAACTGTGCTTTGTTTTGGCTCATTCAACTCATGGTAAACTGCTTTATGTTGTTTAAAATGCTGCTAATATGGGTTTTTTTCTTTAGAGTGAAAAGGCACTTTAATTACATCATATTGTGGAAACATTTCAAACATTCTATTTATAGAAACAAAAGAGAATAGACATAATCATCTTGGTTCAGAAAGCAGCTAAACATTTGAAGGGGGTATAAATATTATATGAAAGACATTATTCTAAGGGGTTTTTTTGTTTTTGTTTTTTTTAAATATTGGAAACTAATCCTAAAGTCTTGTTCTAGAAGCACTTTAATCCATTTAAGATGCAGGAGAAAGGAACTAAAAGAGGATGCTTTTTACTATCTGAGCTATTTCTGATGGTGAAGAATGACATTTCCTCTTTGCTATTAGATAAGCTACCTTTCATTTTTCAGAATGGTGGTTAAAATAAAATTTTTACTTTTCTTGTATATAAAAAAGAGCAAGTTCAAAACATTTATGTTGGGACTTCCATGGTGGTCCAGTGGTGGAGAATCCACCTTTCAACGCAGGGAGTGCGGGTTCCATCCCTGGCCAGAGAACTGAGATTGCACGTGCCATTAGGCAGTAAAGCCCACCAGCAGCAGCAAAGACCCAGCACAGCTAAAATAAACAAACAAAAACCACATATGTTGACACAGTCTTGTTTTTTGTCTGTTGTAACAAGGAATAACACCAAGAATTTTCAAAATTATACTCATTTTTCTCTTTGTTGAAATGTAGTAGGAAACCATGAATGTTAACCTTAAGAGGTAATAACCCACATCATCTTGGAAAAATTCAAAAATTAATTAGAAAATTTTTCTCTAAATGCAGCAGATGTAAAGTAGTCTATATTCATGTTTTCACATGTCTACTATAATTTCAAAGATGATGGTTTACATACAAATTAGTCCTTACATTATGGCTATGCCTTATATGTACCACATAAGGACATTCCTCCTTTTAGGAATTAAGGAAATAAGGAATAAACTTTTTTTTTTTTTTTTGGCCGTCTCCACAAGCGGCACTTTATTCTGGCAGGGGCGGCCGGCCCGTCACAGGCTGAACCAACCCAGGAATAAACTTTATACACAAAAATATCCACCATAGCATTAGATATAGGAGTTGCAAAAATTGGAAACAACCTAAGTGATCAATAATAGGGATATATTTAATAAAGTATGCATATCCACCCTCATTCCAAGATGCCATTTGCCTAAAAATATGTATCATGTTTGACACATTTGTCTCACTAGTATGATGCTTTGTTTGTTTGTTTTAAACCAAACAAGGGGGCTGTTGATGTTTTCTTTACCCTTTCTATTTTACTCCTTTCTTTGAAGATTCCCTCAGGAGGAAGGAAAAATACTACTGCTGGGGACTCTCCAACAAACATGGACCACTATGTTCCAGAAGTGTCAGCCTTTGAACTAGAGATTGTTCTGACCCTTTTCTCTTCTCAGTATTCTTTCCTTGGCATTCTGCCTCTTGAATATGACCACCTTGATTTCAGACAAGCATTAGCTTCGACATTCACAAAAGAATGTCAGAGTATGCAGACATTTGGGTGCTTTCAGATCCACATGTCATCTCCCTGGTTATATTTGTTCCTAGTGAAGTACAGTGGGAACATACTATTCTCAATAAACTGTAAGTTATCAGGGAAAAGATCTTCGTGTTAGAGTATAATTGATTCAGAGAATTGCAAACATTCTAACTGAGAACCATGTGCATATATTTTTTGACTCATTAATTTTTTCTTTGCTGTATGCAATAGAATCTTATCTCAATTGCTTCAGTACTAAAGGAGATGTCAGTGAAGTTTTGTGGTCCTATGGCCCCCAAAAGAAGCGGATAAAAAATTTTTTTTCGATATTGAGTAAAGGATGACATTCATATTTAGCAATGAATATGAAAATAAAAGCTGTTTTACAGTCAGGTCTCTTTTTGAAGTATATCTAAGAGTGGGCTCTGCTCTGCAGTCAGACCAAGCAAAAAGGCTGTGACGTGAGGGCCGCAGGTCCCGCAGGTCAGGCCTCTGGTTAACTGCAAGTCGGAACCATTATGGGCATTGCATTTGAGCCTGGTCCAAACCAGCCTCATCACACACTTGCTAAAAAAAAAAAACAACACAAAACTGTCTTCTTTCCCTACGATTTAAGAAATACACACAGGTAATTTTTTTCTTTTCTTGCATATTGACAGCCCTAAAGCGTGCCCTTAGTAATCCTAACCTTGGTTTTCATCCATGGTCTGAAATAAAAATTAAACATGGAAACTTAAAATTGAATGTAGGCTAAACCAAGGAAAATGTTTTTCGTAGTTACTTCATTTGTTACTCTTTTTTGAAATCAGTTCACTTTCCAGAAACAGAGAGATGCTATGAAAGGAATCTGCTTGAGAAATCTAGGGGAAAAATATATATTTTATTAAATTTGGCCAACAGGATTTCCCCATTTTGTGATAGGTACCTTGTTTTCTACAAGTTGAGTGATTCGTTTACTCTCTTAATTAAAATGGTTAGGTATCAGTTGATTTATGGCTTTCTTAGAACTTCTAGAATGAGATACAGTGTTACGTTTGTATACAGATTATTAAACTTTAAGGTCTTAATTCAGAAATTTTCCCTTGGGTCATTAGTAGTATCTCATAGGTCTAATTTTTATTATGAAGTTGGCCTTCTTTAAAGCTATTTAAGATTTATTCCAGATGGAGTAAGTTCCTCCAGATACATTAATCTTTCCTTAAAATACATTTTTGCTATTAACTTATTTTTTAAAAAGCTAAGGAATCTTACTAATAAGACAATGTATAAGCAAACTATTTTTGTTTATTTTCTAAGTATGATGTGATTTTATTTATTAAAAAAATAGTTATTAGCTTTAATCATTAACTTAAAATTATTAACTGACTAAGCAAAAAATATGCTGAGAGAACTTCAGAGTTCACCCAACAGGTAGAAATCATAAACGGGTTTTTTTTTTTTTTTGACAGGTTGAATGGTAGTATCCCTATTCAGTTATGAAATAGAAGATTAATTAAGCTTAATTATATCTCCTCTGGACCTTACAGTTGCATGTAAACTTCAATGGTGATTATTTCCTTTTTACAGTGCTCCAGCTGAGGCTGCAACAAAGGAGGACGAGAGAACAACTAGTGGACCAGGGCATCATGCCACGTAAGATGGACGCGTCCTTGTCATTTCTAATGTGATGTAACAACATGGGCATGTCTAAGAAGAAGCTGCATCACACTCTACTTTCGGTGTTATCCGTTTAATCCATATACAATTATTCAGTGAATTTACAAGGGAAAATCAGGCATCAGCATTGCTGACGGAATCATTTAAAGTACATTCTGGAAATCAGATGCAACTTAAAAAATGAACTTGGATTTTATATTATCAAAAAGCACCTTTAAATTTCTGTAATTAGGCTAATACCAGTTCTTCAATTCAAATTCCAGCCCTAGTTTTAAAATAACTGAAATAATCACACTAGATCTAAGTGAATCCAAAGATACTTGCAAAAGTAGCATAATAAATTAATTCAAAACCTTATTTATTTAATTCAAATTAATTATCTTTGCTAGATGATGGTCTATATAATTATGCATCTCAGTTCAGTTCGGTTCAGTCGCTCAGTCGTGTCCGACTCTTTGCGACCCCATGAACCGCAGCACACCAGGCCTCCCTGTCCATCACCAACTCCCAAAGTCTACCCAAACGCATGTCCATCAAGTCGGTGATGCCATCCAACCATCTCATCCTCTGTCATCCCCTTCTCCTCCTGCCCCCAATCTTTCCCAGCATCAGGGTCTTTTCCAATGAGTCAGTTTTTCGCATCAGGTGGCCAAAGTATTGGAGTTTCAGCTTCAGCATCAGTCCTTCCAACGATCACCCAGGACTGATCTCCTTTAGGATGGACTGATTGGATCTCCTTGCAGTCCAAGGGACTCTCAAGAGTCTTCTCCAACACCACAGTTCAAAAGCATCAATTCTTCGGCACTCAGCTTTCTTTATAGTCCAACTCTCACATCCATACATGACCACTGGAAAAACCATAGCCTTGACTAGACAGACCTTTGTTGGCAAAGTAATGTCTCTGCTTTTTAATATGCTGTCTAGGTTGGTCATAACTTTCCTTCCAAGGAGTAAGCATCTTTTAATTTGCATCTCAATTACAGGACTAATAAACATCCTATTTATAATTAATAAAATCTTCCTTGCCCAAGTAAAGATATTTTGCCAAGTAGCTTTAAGTTTCATCCCTTCATTTTTCAGTTGATTAATTTTAGAATATTTGTCCAAGGTGATTCTTTCCCTTTAATCACCAAACACAGCCCCGCCCATCAACAGAAAATCGGATTAAAGATTTACTGAGCATGGCCCTGCCCATCAGAACAAGACCCAGTTTCCCCCTCAGTCAGTCTCTCCCATCAGGAAGCTTCCATAAGCCTCTTATCCTTATCCATCAGAGGGCAGACAGAATGAAACCTAGAATCACAGAAAACTAATCAAACTGATCACATGGACCACAGCCTTGTCTGACTCAATGAAACTATGAGCCATGCTGTGTAGGGCCACCCAAGATGGACGGGTCATGGTGGAGAGTTCTGGCAAAACGTGGTCTGGCAAACCACTTCAGTATTCTTGCCTTGAGAGCCCCATGAACAGTATGAAAGGCAAAAAAAATAGGACACTGAAAGATGAACTCCCCAGGTCGGTAGGTGCCCAATGTGCTACTGGAGAACAGTGGAGAAATAACTCCAGAAAGAATGAAGGGACAGAGCCAAAGCAAAAATAACACCCAGTTGTGGATGTAACTGGTGATGGAAGTAAAGTCCTATGCTGTAAAGAGTAACATTGTATAGGAACCTGGAATGATAGGTCCATGAATCAAAGTAAATTGGAAGTGATCAAACAAGAGATGGCAAGACTGAACATTGACATTTTAGGAATCAGTGAACTAAGATAGACTAGAATGGGTGAATTTAACTCAGATGACCATTATATCTACTACTGTGGGCAAGAATCCCTTAGAAGAAATGGAGTCAACAAGAGTCCAAAATGCAGTACTTGGATGCAATCTCAAAAATGACAGAATGATCTCTGTTCATTTCCAAAGCAAACCATTCAGTATTGCAGTAATCCAAGTCTATGCCCCAACCAGTAATGCTGAAAAAGCTCAAGTTGAATGGTTCTATGAAGACCTACAAGACTTTCTAGAACTAATACCCAAAAAAGATGTCCTTTTCATTATAGGCAATTGGAATGCAGAAGTAGGAAATCAGGAGATACCTGGAGTAACAGGCAAATTTGGCCTTGGAGTACAAAATGAAGCAGGGCAAAGACTAACAGAGTTTTGCCAAGAGAACGCACTGGTCAAAGCAAACACCACTCTTCCAACAACACAAGAGAGGACTCTACACATGGACATCACCAGATGGTCAATACCTAAATCAGATTGATTATATTCTTCGCAGCCAAAGATGGAGAAGCTCTGTACAGTCAGCAAAAACAAGACTGGAAGCTGACTATGGCACAGATCATGAACTTCTTATTGCCAAATTCAGGCTTAAATTGAAGAAAGTAGGGAGACCACTAGACTATTCAGGTATGACCTAAATCAAATCCCTTATGATTATACAGTGGAAGTGACAAACAGATTCAAGGGATTAGATCTGATAGAGTACCTGAAGAACTATGGACAGAGGTTCGTGATATTGTACAGGAGGCAGTGATCAAGACCATCCCCAAGGAAAAGAAATGCAAAAAGGCAAAATGGTTGTCTGAGGAGGCCTTATAAATAGCTGAGAAAAGAAGAGAAGCGAAAGGCAAAGCAGAAAAGGAAAGTTATACCCATTTGAATGCAGAGTTCCAAAGAACAGCAAGGAGAGATAAGAAAGCCTTCCTTAGTGATCAATGCAAAGAAATAGAGGAAAACAACAGAATGGGAAAGACTAGAGATCTTTTCAAGAAAATTAGAGATACCAAGAAAACATTTCATGCAAAGATGGGCTCAATAAAGGACAAAAATGGTATGGACCTAACAAAAACAGAAGATATTAAGAGGTGGCAAGAATACACAGAAGAACTGTGCAGAAAATATCTTCATGACCCAGATAACCACGATGTTGTGATCACTCACCTAGAGCCAGACATACTGTAATGCAAAGTCAAGTGGGCCTTAGGAAGCATCACTATGAACAAAGCTGGTGGAGGTGGTGGAATTCCAGCTGAGCTATTTCAAATCCTAAGAGATGATGCTGTGAAAGTTTTGCACTCAATAGGCCAGCAAATTTGGAAAACTCAGCAGGACTGGAATAGGTCAGTTTTCATTCTAGTTCCAAAGAAAGGCAATGCCAAAGAATGTTCAAACTACTGCACAGTTGCACTCATCTCACTCGCTAGCAAAGTAATGCTCAAAATTCTCCAAGCCAGGCTTCAACAGTATGTGAACTGTGAGCTTCCAGATGTTCAGACTAGATTTAGAAAAGCCAGAGGAACCAGAGATCAAATTGTCAACATCAGTTGGATCATCAAAAAAGTAAGAAAGTTCCAGAAAACCATCTACTTGTGATTTATTGTTTACACCAAAGCCTTTGACTGTGTGGATCACAACAAACTTTGTAAAATTCTTAAAGAGGTGGGACTACCAGACCATCTTACCTGCCTCCTGAGAAATCTGTATGCAAGTCAAGAAGCAACAGAACTGGATATGGAACAACAGACTGGTTCCAAATCAGGAAAGGAGTACGTCAAGGCTGTATATTGTCACCCTGCTTATTTAACTTATATGCAGAGTACATCATGTGAAATGTTGGGCTGAATGAAACACAAGCTAGAATCAAGGATTGCCAGGAGAAATACCAATAACCTCAGATATGCAGATGATACCACCCTTATGGCAGAAAGCAAAGAACTAAAGAGCCGCTTGATGAAAGTGAAAGAGGAGAGTGAAAAAGTTGGCTTAAAACTCAACATTCAAAAATCGAAGATCAAGGCATCCAGGTCCCATCACTTCATGGCAAGTAGATAGGGAAACAATGCAAACAGTGAAAGACTTTATTTTCTTGGGCTCCAAAAATACTGCAGATGGTGACTGCAGCCATGAAATTAAAAGTCACTTGCTCCTTGGAAGAAACGCTATGACAAACCTAGACAGCATATTCAAAAGCAGAGACATTACTTTGCCAACAAAGATCCGTCTAGTCAAGGCTGTGGTTTATCCAGTGGTCATGTATGGATGTGAGAGTTGGACGATAAAGAAAGCTGAGCGCCGAAGAATTGATGCTTTTGAACTGTGATGTTGAAGAAGACTCTTGAGAGTCCCTTGGACTGCAAGGAGATCTAACTAGTCCATCCTAAAAGAAATCAGTCCTGAATATTCATTGGAAGGACTGATTCTGAAGATGAAACTCCAATATTTGGCTACCTGATGCAAAGAACTGACTCATTGGAAAAGACCTTGATGCTGGGAAGGATTGAAGGCAGGAGGAGAAGGGGACGACAGAGGATGAGATGGTTGGATGGCATCACCCTCTCTATATAGGGACATGCGTTTGGGTAGACTGTGGGAGTTGGTGATGTACAGGGATCCCTGGCGTGCTGCAGTCCGCGGGGTTGCAAAGAGTGGGACACGACTGAGTGACTGAAATGAACTGACGTAATCACCGAATTTGGAGGTGATTTTATATTTTAGAGGAGAAGAGTGGTTTTTTTGTATAGGCTGTTAGGATTGTTTGGGAGCCTTAGTCTAAAAATGGGTTTTCTCTAAGAAGTAATTCATTTGGCTTAAAGAAACTAGAAAGAAAGTAACAGAATGCACTTAACGCTTTCCAGTCTTCACAATCATTGCTGTTGGCTTTTTCTGGTTTGTGATAAAGGTTACATGGATTTTTCTGTGCGATAAGATGTCTTTCCCAGTGAAAACTTTTTTTTCTAAAGTGAAAATGAAAGTTGCTCAGTCGTGTCTGACTCTTTGTGACCCCATGGACTATACAGTCCATAGAATTCTCCAGGCCAGAATACTGAAGTGGATAGCCGTTCCCTTCTCCAGGGGATCTTCTCAACCCTGGGTTTGAACACCGGGTCTCCGTCATTGCCGGCACATTCTTTACCGTCTGAGCCACCAGAGAAGCCCAAGAATACTGGAGTGGGTAGCCTATTCCCTTCTCCAGTGGATCTTCCTGACCCAAGAATGTAACCGGGGTCTCCTTTTTTTCTGAACTACTACTAATTATCTACATGTTTTAAATCTCGTGTTGTGGTAAAACCAGGTATCAGAAGCTGGTTTGATAGGGACTTCTCTGGTGGTCCAGTGGTTAAGAATCCACCCGCCAGTGCCCGGGACATGAGTGTGATCCTTGGTCCAGGAAGATCTCACAAGCTGTGGGCAACTGAGCCCGTGCTCTAGAGCCCCTGAGCCGCAGCAAGAGAAGCCACAGCAATGAGAAACCTGAGCACTGCGACGAAGAGTGGCCCCCACTCGCTGCAGCTAGAGCAAGCCCATATGCAGCAGCGAAGACTCAGCCCAGCCAAAAGTAGTTTTTTTTTAAAAGGCAGAGGATTCATGTTGATGTACGGCAAAAACCATCACAATGTTGTAAAGTAATTATCATCCAATTAAAATAAATGCATTAGAAAAACCAAAAAAAAAAAAGCCAGAGGTTATAAAAAAATTTTTTTACAGAAACTGATTTGATAATCTGCCAAATTTTTTTTTTTACCACTACATACTTGATATGAGCCAGTCAAACAGGATCAAAGTATGGTGCTTTAAACGTCACTGCAAAGCCAGCGATAGTCTGCTTTTAGGAGCTGGTCCCTAGCCAAACCTATTTTGGCTGGACTTGTGTGATTCTTTGCTGTGCATTAAGTACCAGAGTCGAATGTTACCAAGAACTGATTGCTCAATTCTGAGAGGTGACAGCCCAGGTAAGCCTAGTCCTGATTCCCATCCCCGTCGCCTGACTACCCACAGTGATGACTGCAGGGTGTGGTCAGACAGTGATGGATATAAGCACTAAGATTATGTTTACTGATAGAAATACTGTAGTAGGTAATACTTTTAATAAGTACTGCCTTTCTCTCTGGGACTCTGGAACATTTAATGTACTAGCAGTTAACCGATTAAGGAATCACTGTGTCTTTAGAGTGAGTTGCATTATGGTATGGTAGGAAGAGCATGAACCTGCCAAATTCAGAATTCTAGATTTAAATTCCACTTAGACGACCATCTAGCTGTATAACTTCAAAAATTCCCTGAACTTCTTTGAGCCTTTCATCTGTACTGGGGCTAATATGAACCTCACAAGGCTGTTGTGGTGATCAGCAGCAATATAACTGTAGATTGGACCACAGAGCATGCGACTGAGTGCATTGTAGGCTCTCGGTAAGTGGCAGCTCTGATCCCTTAGACATGGTCTGCAGAGTGTCCTTGTGTTCCAGGCTAGAGCACGCCAGCGTTAACTGCCCTGAGGACCTGTGGGCTTTGTCCAGTAGCTTGTATGACCATAGGAGCAAAGACCTGTTAAGGAACCATCCACCAGTTCCCTTGGTAATGGTAATTTGCCCCAACTACAGGCTGGAACTAGTCTCACCTGATATATGTGTTGTCATTATGTTTATAACTCTATTTTAAATGTTCACTTGTTTTCTTTGTGAAACATGTAATTTTTTTTTTTTTTTTTTTTCGATGCAAAAACAGTGAGGAACTTTATTACAAGCTCGAGCAGGGACTCTCTTCACACAACAGCGAAGGAGCCCCCAGTGAAAGCTGCGAATCATTTTTATACTGTATAGCAGGGGAAGCGGGAAGGGAAGCTTAAGGGGATTGGCTAATTCATACTGTGCAGCAGGGGAAGCGGGAAGGGAAGCTTAAGGGGATTGGCTAATTCATACTGTGCAGCAGGGGAAGCGGGAAGGGAAGCTTAAGGGGATTGGTTAATTCTTCAACTAAGGATGTCGTGGGTTAGAGTAAGGGGGGGTGAGGGACTTTCCTGTCCTCCCCTGATTGGCTCGTTGAGTTTCTCCTTAAATTTCATTTTCTCTCCTCGGGAGGGGGTTTTACTCAAAATGGCGGTGCTATCCTAGAATGGAGTCATTTGGGTTTCACATTTCCCCCTCTTCTAGTTCCTATGGAAGGCCCAATCATGGGTCTTCTACAGAGTCAACTATATCATCTGTGGAGACAGTCAAATATTGAGATCTGAGTAACATTAGGTGGACAGTATTAAATCTATCTTTTACAAAGGACATAATTCTATTTAATATACAGGGACCTACAGTTAAGATTAATAACAGTAGAATGAGGGGTCCTAATAGAGAAGAAATCAGGGTGGTCAACCAAGGGGAAGTATTAAACCAAGACTCGAACCATGATTGTTCATTTTCTCTTTCTTGTTTTCGCCTACTTAGGCCTTCTCTAACTTTCTGTAGAGATTTCTGTACTACTCCTGAATGGTCAATATAAAAACAGCATTCTTCTCCTAGGCTGCACATAGTCCTCCTTGTTGTAAGAATAGCAAATCTAAACCTCTTCTATTTTGTAACACTACCTCAGCCAGAGAACTTAAGGATTCTTGGAGGTGGGAAATGGATTTTTCAAGCTGTTCAATATCTTCATCTATGGCAGCCCTCAGTTGGTTATACTGCTTATTTTGGAGCGTTAAGGCTGCAATTCCACTTCCAGTTCCTATAGCCCCTAATCCCACCAGGACAGCTAAAGTTAGGGCAGTGACTGGTTCTCTTTTTACCCTATACTGATCTGGTGTCTCTAACCTTGGTTGCAGTTCTTCTTCTGAACAATAGTTTAGCCGGGGGATTAGATGGACTAGGACACAGGAAACATGTAATTTTAATTCTGAAACATTTAAGGTTTCAATTTTGAAGCTGTCCTAAAGGAACTAGGAAATAAATGGCACTGTAGAGGCACACTAATAAGATTAAGAGGAAATATCACCATGATAATACTGTAACATTTAACTGAAGTATTAACTCCTCTATTTATACCATGGAAATGATTTCTTTTCCTCTCACAGCTCTGAAGAGCCCCGCGGCATTCCATGAGCAGATAAAAAGCTTGGAACGAGCCAGAGTAAGAAATTTTCATTTAAAATGTTCTGCCTCTTTCTTTTGTGTTAAAATACCTGTGGACAAGTAATAATCTTACTCCTACATATGTCAATAGAGAAAATAGAGTGTATTTTCAAGATACATGGTATATGGAGCAGTGTATCCTGGGGTAGTTTTATCCTGAAGGTTTGTAGAAAATACAGGACATTCAAATTTTGTTCTTTAAAACTAGTAACCTAGTTTTGTACATAAAGGAAAAATCACACTTCTTTCTTGCTTTGGGGGCATAACAAGTTTTTAGAATAATGATGGAACATCTCTGCCGGTTGTTAGCTCTGCAGATGGATAACCCAGGGGATGGATTTACACCAGATCCTTCCTTGGGTGGTTTCCCTCCCAGGTCTGTGTTAGTGGGACATTTGACCAAGGCTGGGAGAATTTGACTGAAGGAGCAATGTTGCCATATTCAGTTCTGTTTTATTCTTTGAGGTGACTCCATCATAGTTACATTAAAGTGATGTTTATTATTTTTCTTTAAAGGGCCACTATTTGTTCTTTTCATTTTATAGGAAACTTCTATCATGCAATATAAAAACGAACATGTTCCACAATTTCCTTAAGAGTTTTCCCAAGATGCAATAATGATCTCTTAGAGTCATATAAACTACAAAACTCATTTTAAAGCCATATTGTTTAGAATTGAATATAGTTCTGAATAAGAAAATATGGTTAAAGCCATGAATTCATCAAAGACAATACATTGGAATTTTTAGGAAATGTGTTATCTAGGTGAATTTTTACTTGACCTGAAGTGTAGTTTTTTTTTATTTTTAGATACTTATATGTTCAGATCCTCTGTTCAAAAGTCATCTTTAAAATTATGAGCCTCTGCTTTTCCAAGTTTTAAAATAAAAGTCTATAAAGTGCTTACTTTATATCAACATAGACTTCAAATCCCTGTACAATTTTGAAGGCTGCAATTTAAGTCCTGTATTGGATAATAGTTTCTCACAAAACTAATTTCTACTCTTTTCTTTCTCTCAAAATCATGACCAAAAGCATATGCAATTTATTTAAATGGAGTTACCTTGAGGAAAAAAAATGTAAAACCACAATAAATCATAAATAATTTATGGTAAAACTTTCTCTTTCTCTATCTAAAAGACCGAAAACTTTTTGAAGCACAAGATTCGGAGTCGACCAGATCGTTCTGAACTTGTCAGGATGCACATTTTAGAAGGTAAAAGTTCTGTTTCTGCTTATCTTGCTACATTTTCTCAAGAAAACAAGTGAGACTTCCACAATTTCTGTTTATTTCGATTTTAATAACTTTTTACCCCACAGGCTGACATCCTGTCAATTGGATAGCAGCATGAAGACCCCAAGCTAAAAGTGTTATGTTAGATACACGGGGAAGGTCCACTTCTCCAAATAACCAATTGATGGACTGAGTCTTCCCTGCCCACTGAGGGTGCTTATAGGTGTCTCTGCCATACTGTTCTGGAAAAACATTCTCCGTCCACATTTCACCAGTGGGCAGTGTGGGCCCACTCACCATAAAGGGTGTGATAGACACAAGTCTAACCCTAGATTTTCAACTACTTGGACCCTGTTGTGTCTACCTGGGGCAAGCCCATACCTAACATTTTTCTTTGTTGCTGCTTACCCACAACAATCCAGCTTGATCTGACCATTATCACCAACAAGCTCCCCTCAGCCCACCACATTTTTCTCCATGCCTGAGCCTCATCTTTTACAAAGCTGGTAAGGACAATTCCATTCCATCTTTGGTGAGGCCTGTGGCTCAGGTCGTGGCTTTTTCTCTCTAAAGATAAAGCCTTCTTGGAAGGTGGTACTTCTACCATAAAGTCCCGAGATACATTTCCTTCCATTGTTTTGCTTCAGTGACTTAATTTGTTGAGCAAGACGAGGAGCCTGACCTTGTGATAGCCTTGAGAGTGTGAAGCCTTGAGAAGATACAGCAACTTCTCAAACATTTAGAGATAGTTATTAGGTAGGAGGAAGATTAGATTTCTTTTCTCTGGCCTAATAGATAGAATTAGGTTGATATTACAGAGTATTAGATTTTAGCTTAGCATAAAGGTCAGTCAGTTGTCTACAAATAAAATCTTCAGAAAGGGACATGGTTGTCCTTACTAGAGGTGTTGGTTCACTGGCCAGCAAGCTAGGCACCAGTCGGATGCCCCCCTTCATGGAGCTTACATTCTAGTGGCAGAGAGATTATACACAGGCAAAACAAGTCAATTACAGATTGTGAAAAGTGCCCTACAGGGAATAAACACAGACTGACACCATGTAAAGAATGTTGTAAAGCAGTTCCAAGTATCAAGATGGTCCCTAAAACCCCAAGTAGAGTCTCTTCTAATCCAGATAATCTATGACTAGGTAACTATCTTCGTGTCTGGGATGGGAGGCAAGAAGTCTATGCCTTTCTCCACTTCTACTGGACTAAAAAAAGCTTTTCCAGAACTCCAGTGGTAGGGTAGGAGCAGCCACAAGCTGTCAGGGATAAGTGAATCTTCAGAGAAGCAAGTTTGCTGGTAAGTAACTTAGTAAATGACTCCTTCTGTGCCTGAAAATATCTTGACCTGTAAGAGACATTTTTGTAGAAATGACACTGCCTGTTTCAATTTGTCGTCTGACTGTAACAGGCTTTATTAACATAATTAAAGCTAAGGCAAATGCATTTAACTATCAAAAGAAATCATATTTGCTTTTTCTAAAAACAGACTCTTCAGCATTTAAAAACCTAATTATACATAGGAATAAACCATAAGTGATGTCTTTAGAACATCTATTCTGAAGTTGAGATTTTTGAAGTAAGAAAGAATGTCTCATCTATAATTTTAAAAATACCTTAAAACCACCAGCAACTTATTTTCCATCATCCCAATTTTGATTGAATTGGATGTTTGGCAGGCAGAAGTTTAAATTATTTCCTGAAGTTTTACCTCTGCCTCATGGAGATGAAGATGCAGTTAGACCAGAATAGAAGCATACTGAAATGCCAGCCTCTACTTACTTGCTTTTGGAATATCTTCTTCCCAAACATTCCTGATATCACTTGGATAGTGTCAGTGGAAGGGAGGCAAAGGCATCTTCAGAATGATTTACATGATCTCCTTCCCCCACTTATCATCTTCCTGTGCAGTTAGAAGGGCTTTATCTACTAAGATTGGAGCCAGAGTTGTTTTATACAGGAAAATTACAAAAATGAAATGGACACATATGTTAAGTTACAGAAACATCCATTTATTTACCAATATGCCGACTTAGGACTAAGAACTTCACATGGGGAATCATCTGCAATTTCCATTCATGGTGGATCAAAATGTAAAGATACTTGAAAAGCAGTCTGACTTTAAAAATCTTAAATTTTATCATTTTTCCCCAAATCTTTTATAGTTGTTAGTTGTCCTGATAATGTGAGAGTGATTTTTTTTTAATGACTTGCTTTTATCAAGTCATGTCAAAGCATTTAACTCAGGTTTCCAAGAAATAATCATTTTATTTTTGAAGTTTATGATTTCCCCGTAACATTTAGTTAAATTGTGAGTGATGATGGCAGTCACCATAGTGATGCGCTGTCTTGTGGACAGCCGAGGTTGATTTTTTAAGCGCATAAGGTGAAAAGAGAAGTGCTCCGCCGTGCTGAAGGGTAGTTTACTGGCCATAGGGTCTCTGTGCTTTGGCCCTCAGCCAGGACATCTGACCTACAAAATGAAAACATCAGACAATCCTGAGGTTACTACAGGGAGTTTCATTAAAAGACCTTCTACTGAATAATTTAAGGAGCAAGCAACTTTAAGCACAATATTGAGTTAATACCAATAGTCAGTCATAAATATTGTTTAGAACAATGTAATAAAATGTTAATGAGCATTACCAGAAACACAGGAATTATGCAAATATATGCTGTTTATGAGTTATGATATAGTAGTTTCCCATCTATTATACAACTTTATGCATTCATGGGTACGTGAGTTGATGCTTCTATATGACAGTTAATTACTGTGTAATTGAATGTCTCAAGGTTATTTATTCAGAAATAAATCCAAATTTTAATTATTATGAAGGACTCTGAGATGTACAGGAATATGATTTGTAGCTCTTGCCACCAACTCCTGCAGAGAAGCTTATATTCTGAGATACAGTGTCACCCCTTTGAAGAAGTGACTTTCCAATGAAGCCAAATTGAAACTGCAAGCTTCTTGAGCATGGACCACATCTCTCTCCCCTGTTCATCCTCTGTATCCCCAGTACCTAATAGATGTGAATTTGACCCTCCTATCATAAATAAGCAATAGCAGCACGTCGGTTTTGGCTTGAGTTCATATTAATTTGAGTCCAAGGACATCCACATTGTGTGGACAATATAAAGCTTTCCAAGACTAGAAATGTAAATTGCAGATGGGAGCATTCTCAAGCAGTCATTATCTCACCATAAATAAGTTTACACCAGTTTAAATTAGTTAGCCTGAAATAACATTATGGAGTAGAGACAGTAATTCAAGTAATGATTAAATTTTTCCTGTGTTTCCTCTTTTAGAAACATTTGCAGAGCCGTCCTTGCAGGCTACTCAGATGAAGTTGAAAAGAGCTCGACTAGCTGATGATCTGAATGAAAAGATTGCTCAAAGACCTGGTCCTATGGAGCTGGTAGAGAAAAACATCCTTCCTGTAGACTCCAGTGTTAAGGAAGCAATTATAGGCAAGACTCTTAAAATTTTACTATTTCCTGGGAGATAAAGAAACTTGGAAGTTTTAGATAAGAAAAATCTAATTTTAAAGCCAGCACCAATCATGATTATTGTTTTCTGGGTGATTTAGAAATTAACATTTGTACTTATCTCCATATTATTATTATTGTTATTATTAATAGTATGTATTATAAGATTAGTACCAGTTAACACAGAGATTCCTCTAACAAGAGGTTTGTTACCGTGACTTATGGGAGCATCATATTTTGCATTAGTATGAGTTTAAATCTTAGGCAGTCTATATTCAGTCTTTCTGTGATTCCATTCAATTCCAGAGAAACGGGCCCCAAAAGGTAAGGTGTCAGTACAGCAGCGCCGCTCCATGAGGTGGGACTTATCAACAGATACACCAGTCAGAGCCCCATCTGGCCTCATAATGTTTTTCAACAGTTGGATCCAAGCAAGCTCCACACATTGTCTTTAGCTGATTTATCTCTTAGGTCAGTCTCCTGGGCGGATCTTCTTCCTTTCTTTCCTTTTTATTTGCGGATGAATGAACTTATTTTGTCCTTTAGCACTTCCACACTCTATAGATTTTTCTGAATGTATTTGTATCCCTAGGTGTCATTTAAAAAATTTCTTGTCTCCTGTATTTCCAGTCGTTAGTAGTAGGATCCAAAGGCTTGATCTGATTCAGGTTTGGTTCCCCCCCCCGCCCCAGGTATTTATCATAGGTAGTTGTATATTCTCCCATTGTTATGTCCAACTTTGTTTTTAAAAAGCTTTCTTCAGTCCTTATAATGATTAATATTTCTCCTTTTTCATTTTAACCTTAGTATTCCAAGGCCAAGATCAATTAAGAATCACTTCTTTCTTTAGGAGTTGGGAAAGAGGACTATCCCCAAACTCAGGGCGATTTCTCATTTGACGAAGACAGCAGTGATGCTTTGTCTCCGGACCAGCCAGCCAGTCAGGAGTCACAGGGGTCAGCCGCGTCCCCAAGTGAGCCAAAAGTTAGTGAATCGCCATCTCCTGTGACTACAAACACTCCAGCCCAGGTATTGCTTTTCTCGTTTTTAACCCCTAAACCAAGAAAGTGCCTTGTTTTTTATATATCTTGGTAATGCGTTTTCACCAGAAAAAAAAGTCTGAAAGTGCAGAAAAGCATAGATTTTTCACATGTAACTTAGCTATTCACATTTTCAGTAGATTCTTACATTTTCTTTCTGTTCTGTGTACACAGTTTTACTTTACAGTTTTGTAACTCAATTTTTTCAGGTAACTTTTTTTGAGTTACAATTCACATATCATAAAATTCACCCTTTTTTTTTTAACCATCTTGACCACTTTAAGTGTACAGGCCTGTAGTCTGTATTCACACTGCTGTGCAGCAGATCTCCAGTTTTGTCTTACAAAACTGAAGCTAAATCCATTAAACATCAACTGCCCATCCCCCCAGGCCTGGTAAGTACTTCTATTTCAATCTCAATGAATTTGACTACTTTGAATATCTCATATGGCTTATATCATTTAACAGTGTCCTCAGGGTTCTTTTATGTTGTAGAATGTGACAAGATCTCTCTCAGTTGTTAGGCTGCATAATATTCCATTTTATGGATATACCACATTTTGTTTATCCATTCATCAGTGAACATGGGATTGCTTCCATCTCTTGGCTGTTGTGAATAATGATGAGTACACGAGTGTGAAAATATCTGTTTGAGACCTTGCTTTTAGTTCTTTTGGGCACATATCCAGAAGTGGGATTGTTGGATCATATGGTATTCTATTTTTAATCTTTAAGGAACCACCATACTGCTCTCCATATTGGTTGTAACATTTCACACTCCACCACCAGTGGAGAAGGGAATGGCAGCCCCCTCCAGTACTCTTGCCTGGAGAATCCCATGGATAGAGGAACTTGGCGGACTACAGTCCATGGGGTCACAAAGAGTCGGACACGACTTAGAGACCAAACCACCACCACCAGTGCACAAGTGTTCCTGTTTCTCCACATCCTCAGCAACACTTGTTAATTTCTGTTCTTTTGATAGCAGTTATTCCAGTGAAACAAAGTAATCTCACTTTGTTTTTATTGAAGTATAGTTAATTTACAGTTTTGTGTTAGTTTCAAGTGGACAGCAAAATGATTTTTATACATATAAATATATGTGTGTGTGTATATATATGTATTTTTTCAGATTCTTTTCCATTAAGTATTGGGAGATATTGACTATACTCACTTTTCTTTTTTAAATTGGAATATAGTTGGTCTACACTGCTGTGATCAGGCATGCGTGCACAGAGCACCGAGTTCCCTGGGCTGCAGTAGGCTCTCACTAGTTATCTGTTCTATGCACAGTAGCGTACATATGTCAGTCCCAGCCTCCCCAGTTCATCCCACGCCCACCCCTCCTTGGTATCTATACATTTGTCTCTGTTTGTACTTTGCAAATAAGATCATCTCTACCATTTTTTCTTGATTCCATGCATGTGTGTTAATATAAGATACTTGTTTTTCTGGCTTCACTCTTTATGACAGCCTCTAGATTCATCCATGTCTCTGCAAATGGCACAGTTTTTGTTCCTTTTTATGGCTGACTAATAAATAGTCCATTGTATATATGTACCACATCTTTATCCATTTCTCTGTTGATGGATATTTAGGTGACTTCCATGTCCTGGCTATTGTAAATACTGCTGCAGTGAACACTGGGGTGCATATATCTTTTTGAATTATGGTTTTCTCTGGGTATATGCCCAGGAGTGGTACTGCTGGGTCATATGGTAGTTGTATTTTTAGTTTTTTAAGGAACCTCTCTACTGTTCTCCATATGGGCTGCCTCAGTGTACATTCCCACTAACAGTGTAGGAGGGTTCTCTTTCTCCACATCCTCTTCAGCATTTATCATTTGTAAATTTTTTTGATAGTGGCCATTCTGACTTGTGTGAGGTGAATGCCTCACTGTAGTTTTGATTTGCTTTTCTCTGATCATTAGTGATGTTGAATCTCTTTTCATGTATTTGTTGGCCATCTGTATGTCATCTTTGGAGAAATGTCTGTTTAGGTCTTCTGCCCATTGATTGTAATGTCTCACTGTGGTTTTGATTTGCATTTCTCTGATCATTAGTGATGTTGAGCATGTTTTCATATGCCTTTGGTCATTTGTATATCATCTTTGGAGAAATACCTTTTCAAATCCTTTGCTCTCTTTAAAATCAGATTGCTTTTCTGTTGTTGAGTTGTTGGAGTTCTTTATATGTTCTCGATATTAACCCCTTAGCAGATATATGATTTGCAAATACTGTCTCCATCTTTTAAGTTTGATCTAGTCCTCTTTGTATATTTTTGGTTATGTGACCTGTGTTTTTGGTGTCAGACTAAGAAATCATTGCCAAATTCGGTGTCATAAATTAGATTGTTTTGGATTGATTGGATCCTGTTGTCTTCTAAGATTTTCATAGTTTGGGGGTCTTAAATTTAGGTCTTTAATCGATTTTCATTTTTGTATATAAGATAAAGATCCAAATTCATTCTTTAGCATCTGTATATCCATTTTCTCCAGCACCATTTGTTGAAAAGATTGTTCCATCCCCACTGAATAGTTTTGGCACTGTTGTCAAAGATCATTTCATCATATATAAGAGAATGTATTTACATGCTTTCTATTCTTTTGCATTGGCCTGTGTCTCTGTCTTTATATCAGTATCACACTATTTTGATTACTAGAGTTTCGTAGTAAATTTTGAAATCAGGAAGTGTGAGATCTCCAACTTTTTTTCTTTTTTTTTCAAGATGGTTTTGGCTACTTGGGGTCCCTTGAGATTCCATGTTAACGTTAGGATGAATTTTTCTATTTCTGTTAAAAAAAAAAAAAAAGGGCACTGGGAAAATTCAACCTTTTAAAGTGTATAATTCAATGCTTACTAGTATATTCACAGATTTGTGCAACTCTCACACTATCTGATTCCAGAACACTTTCATCCTTCCCAAAAGAAGCCCATACATATCCGCAGTCACTCCACTTGGCCCTAAGCAACCATCAGTATACTTTCTGTCCGGATTTACCTACTCCAGACATTTCCTTTTTTTTAATAAATTCTGGAACCATACAATACATCATCTTTTGTGATTGGCTTCTTTCACTTAGGTGTAATGTTTTTAAGGTTCATCCATGTTGTAGCATGTACCAGTACATAATCCCTTGTTATGGCTGAGTAATGCTCAATTGTGTTGATACACCACATTTTGTTTATTCATCAGTTAGTGAACATTTGCTATTATGAATAATGGTGCTGTGAACACTTGCAGACAAGTTCTTTATGTGGACATATGTTTTCACTTCTCTTGGGTATATACCTTGGAGTGGAATTGCTGTGTCATATGGTAACCTTCTGTGCACCTTGCTTGTATACCTTAGTATTTAACTGAACTGATACACTGTATCTCTATTAACCAATTCCTTATTGTTAGTTAGTGGTGTTTTAGTCACTAATTCTTGGAACCTCATGGACTATAGCCCACCAGGCTTCTCTGTCCATGGGATTTTCCAAGCAAGAATACTGGAGTGGGTTGCCATTCCCTTCTCCAGGGGATCATCCCAACCCAGGGGTCAAACCCCAGTCTCCTGCATTGCAGGCACAGTCTTTACCATCTGAGCTATCAGGGAAGTCCCTAGAATTGTTTCCTGTTTTTCACTACACACTGGTTTTTTAATACATGCATGGGTGGCACTTGTCTGATTCTCTCTTTGAATAATTACTAGATGCTACATGAATTTGAAACCTTATGTTAGGCAAAAGATAGGCACTTCAACTGCCTTCCAAGAAAGAGTTCCACGGTCACTTGTCTTTACCACAAATAGGTAATATCATTTCTTCAAACCCTGTACACTGGAGATTGGAATGTTTTATTTGGCCGCTTGATTTTGGTTATACTGAATTTATTCAACAAATATTTACTATGCATCAGATTATATAAGTATTCAATCTAGTGCATGCAAAAGAATCTAATATTAATTTTTTAATAATTACACTGGAAATTCACATTTCTTGTTTCTTCAGTGAGTGTTTGTGTTTCTTTTGGTTTTATAAGAACTTTCATGCTACACATAATTTGTTTTTCCTCTTTATCATGTTTTTCCCTTACTGAAATTTTAATAGTATTTAGTTATTTTAAAAGTTAGGACTTGAACTACTTAATGTGATGGGTCAAGTTCAGTAGAAAATGGTCTTACTAAAACCAAGCATCATAGAATTTTTGAATTGTACAGGAATTTAGCAATAATCTGCCCTCACCCTTTCACCAGGGGAGGCCTTGGTTCAGAGCAGTACAGAAGTTTGGGGATTAAAAATGTTTGCATATTTTCTTACAGCATTTCTTCTCATTCATGAAGAGCTATTTGTTAAGGACTGTGTGTTTCAACATTATCTTCTGTACTGCATTTATCACCATTATCTGAAATAGAGGTGTGTATCTTTAATGCCAAGTACAGGGCCTGGTACAGAAAGAGTGCTTAGTAGAATTCAGCACCACGAGCGCTGACTGATGCCAGCTTGTAGAATCAGTGTTTCTGTCCTCCCATTTGAGAGTAGAGCGTCTCCCACTTGGAGCTGTCAGAGGTAGCTGGAGGAGCTGCACTTTATACTCTCCTGTCAGAGTTTACAGGGCAAGTGTGACTGGCCCCTCAGCTTCACTGGAGCCTGACCTGGAAGAAAGATGAGGGTCCGCGACCAGCCCGTGGTCCAAGGTCTAAGCAGGCAGGAAAGGGGAGAAGGGAGGCCAGCCCCTACTGTTCTTACGTGTTGGCTGCACCCTGGTTTTGAGCTTTAAAAATAGGGCTAAAAAGAATGTCAAATATCCAAGTTAATACCATTAGAAAACAGTTCTACTTACCCATTGGGGTTGTTTGTTCTCTGTTTCTGTCTGAGTAGGTCAGGACATCAGACCACTATTAGCATGGTCTTAGCTTTTACTAATAGAGAATTTCTGTCACCTCAGTTATCTGCCTGGTAACAGCCTCGTGATGGTTCCACCTGTAAGAAACTGTAAGTTTATAAGTGAGAAACTTCAGTCAGAGGCAGTCCCACCAGTGGGCTGACATTCCAGAATTCCTTGAAGGAAAACCGGAAGGGAGAACAATTGTGTTTCTTGAAGAATAAATACAGCCTATTTCTTGTCAGTGCAGCACACATGAAGCCTTAGGTCATTCATGAACTTAAACATTAATTTTCATAGCGCTCTTTAGTGTTGCTCCAGTGCCACTTCTGTCTGCTGTTTACTTGTCACTAGTGCCTTTGGAAGAAGACCCACTTTAGAGAATGGTACGTTCCTACTTACACATTCAGGTAAAAGAGCCTAGAATCAGGGCTGGCTTACAGCACCTTTCCCATTACATAATTCCTGTACTATATACCTTGAAACCTTCTTCAATTGTGTGTCCTTTATAAAATTCCCTTTCAGTATTTTACTATTTATAAGTAAAGAATCTGACAAAGATTCTTAATATTATACACTTTATTCTTATTCATGTAATTAAATAAGCATCTCCATGTTAACTGTAGTGTACTGATGTCAGAGAAAGATAATCCTTAAGTAGGATTGTAAGTATGTTGTAGATATTTGTTTTTGTCTTTTTAATCAACTGCAGAGGCCAATTTTAATGCCTGTAAAGTCTGTGGTTTTTGTGTCTAGAAGTGATAATTATGTTTTGCTTTGGGAAATTCTATACTTTATTTTCTCACTTGATATATAAGTAAAATGTATTAATCTTCCTAAATATAATTACTTTCACATTTGTAGTTTAAGGGAAAGTATCAATACCTGAGGGACTTCCCAGGTGGCACTAATGGTAAAGAACTCGCCTGCCACATCTGCAGCATAAGAGATGTGGGTTTGATCCCTGGGTCGGGAAGATCCCCTGTAGGAAGAAATGGCAACCCATTCCAGTATTCTTACCTAGAGAATCCCATGGACAGAGGAGCCTGTCAGACTACAGTCCTTAGGGTCGCGCAGAGTCAGCCACAACTGAAGCAACTCTGCATGCATGCACATCAGTACCTGAAAACATTGCTTCTCGTTAGACATCAAGTTTCCAGAGAGCAGGGATAGGCCCTCATTTGGTTTTGGATGTTCTTTGAGATTCTGAGTTTTTAATCTTTAAAATGGAAATTCAGAAAAAGGAAATTCAGTATAGGAGTTTGATGGTGAATTTAGTTACTATAGACCAGTGGTCCTCAAATTGCCTGTAGTGAAGGGATAACATGTTTTTTTATATAGTTTAATTTCCAATGTATTGTGGACTAATCCTTTTGTAATATAAAGTAAAAGTAGAGTGACATCAGCTTTCCTAAGACTTCTGTCCTTGTCACTGGCAGGTAACTGAGGTCCACAGACCACACTTTTGAGAGGCTCTGACATAGATTTCACTTTGCTTCTTGTTTACCTGAACCAGGTTTTTGCATATGGTGATTGATCATCATTTTATGCTACACATTTAATCCTGTGGCTTAAACACATTTTTCTAATTTTCCTGCTCAATTCTTTTCTTACTTGGCCTCATATAAAGTCCAAGACTTATTCAGGGAATTTCGTTAAAGTTCTTTAAAAGTTACACTTACGGATAATTCGTTGAGAGCAAATTAGGCTCAAGATTTCTATATGCCTTGCTTTATTGCAAAATGTCTCATGACATATAGTCTCCTTAATTCTTTTTCAGAACACACGGATAGATACCAGAAGTTTAAGTCCTACAGGAAAAGTATTCAAATAAAAGAGACATTTCCTCCAAAAAAAATTTTTAACACATAATATCTAGACAAAAAACATTTTTCAGACACTTTTACAATCCCAGTGCTAAAAAGCTAATGACCTCACAATGTGAACAATATAATATACCACTACATCCTTCCTTCAAAATGTAAATTCTTTGAAATATGTATTTCTGTGTGGTCTGTAAAGAGACTAAAACTGCTTTTCCTTGGACTTTTTAAAATTCTGATCAAAGTACATCTGGAAAGGAATTTGCCAAAATATTAATAAAACACACATCACATACTAGAGCTCTATTTTATGCTGAGACAACTCTTGAACAATGGAAAGCTGTAGAAAATTAAGAACAGCAAGCCACACGTGTGTACCAGGAGCTGTGACACTGGTCCTTTTAATTGGAGGACTCTTTTTCTCTCAGTGATTTCTTAAGCCATTTAAATAATCATTCATTATAAACACCCAGATGTTTAACTGTAAGTATGATCTAACAGGATCTGTGTTCATTTTCAAATTCAAAGTAGTGCTGAAAGGAACCTTGTTCATCTCTTACCCTCTGTTTTCAAGAAGACAAACTTAAGGGAATTTGGTAAAATATTTTTTCCCATTGTTTCAAGTAATGTTCAGGTAGATGACCTTTTGCCAAATAATAGAGAAATTTTAGGTTTAAGCTAAAAAAGAGAATGAGCAAGGTCTAGTATGTAAGCCAGGTACACATATAATAAATAATCAAAGTTAGACTAGCTTTCATTGCAAATACTTACCAATAAAGGCCTGAATAGAACATCAAAGACATTGACTTTAATTTCTATTATTACTCCTTCAGTTGTGCTTTTTATAACTTACATATCATGAGGAAGGAGTCTGCGACTAGTTATAGAGTTTTGAGCTGAGTTCCAACATTAACTGCGAAGTTGTTTTCCATCCCAGTTCTTGACTCAGTTCTGTGACCAACAGGAAAGTGCCTAAAATAGTGCATTATGCAGAATAGGCCTTTCTCATTTATTAATAAATAAATCTTTATTGAATATAATTGAGATGATGATAAAAATAATAGCCAATGCTTGCTGAGCTCTTACTTTTTTTTTTTTTTTTTTTTTGAGCTCTTACTTAAGTGTCGTTCAGGCACTAAACAACTTACTTTGCATGTATTATCTGGGGCAGATGTCATGAAAAAGCATCTATCTGATCTGGCCTGCATAGGATTTGAGCAAATGACTTTGTTCTAATTAGGCAAACAGTATGATACTCTTCTTAAGACTGTTTTCCAGCACATCATCCTGTGTTATCCTCTTATGATTGATAGTGACAACTATTATTTCTATTGCCTAAGAAGTACATACATAAACCTAAGAAATACATACATAACATTTTTTTGTCTACTATATAGTCTCACACAGTTCAGATACCAAAAATGAATAACAGTAGTTTTATTCTTTATTTTACTTTCACATTCTGACCCGTAAGAGGCACTTTAACCAACTTGTGAATCACCAACATGGTCACACCAAGGTTGTAATAGACATTCCACATGATTCTGTAGAATATAATAAATAATATGTGACAACTTTATAAAGAGGACTGTATTTTTTTAAAGTGGACATTGGCTCTAGGTTTTCCAAAGTTGATCCTAAAGTATATGAAATTGTTATGAAGTTACCACCAAAAGTAACAAATTCATTAATGATTAGAATAGTTGCTTCTCTGACTAATCACTCTTCTGCTGTGTGGTTCTACTTTATAGTCATTCATAGTACTGGTTATAATTGAACTATAAAAAATCAGAAATACTAAATGCATAGATTCACATTGAGATTGTTACACATATATTTGCATACTTACTACTATCTCACTACAAAAGATAATGCCCATCAACAAAGGAAGGTCCAGGCCCTCATTCTCTCACAGAAGCAGTAAGTAAACCACAGGCTAAAATAATTTTATAGAACTCTGGAAACCAGTCAGAGATGTACATCAACCAAACACCCAATTAAGAAAAAGCCACATTCAAAAACATAGAACATTGCCATGGTGTTTTCACTCATCCTTTCCCACTCTTAGCACAAAGGAAGTAGCCCAATACCCAGTTTCGTCCCTCAGGATGGAAGGAGTAGAGCAGAACTTGTTTGCAGTATTCTGGCCTGTTGTGGGCTAGGTAAGGGACTAGTTTCTGATTTGTTTGACTCGGACTGGGGAAAGTGCATAGTTTGGATCTCAGGCTAGCAGAAGCTATAGAAGGTAGTGGCAGGAGCCATTATCATGTGAAAACTGTAGAGTAACCAGCAGACCCACAGACACCTGAGGGCAACAGATTAACAGATCAAAGAATACAGTGAAAGTGTTAGTTGCTCAGTCTTGCCAGACTCTTTGTGACCCCATGGACAGTAGTAGCCCACTAGGCTCCTCTGTCCTTGTAATTTCCCAGGCAGAAATACTGGAGTGAGTTGCCATTTCCTTCTCCAGGGGATCTTCCCAACCAAGGGAATAAAACAGAACTCTTAATGCCCAGAGAAGTCAGGATGAGACTCTGGGAAATGAAGACATGCAAGGCCCATAAAATTAGTGAAGGTCTTCAACAACAGTCTGCAAAGTCTGGGAGAGGTGGATGTTTCCTCGCATGCCCAATTTTAGACCCAAGATGCAACCAAAAGGAAAAAACAGGCATACAAAGCAACCGGGAAATATAGCCCATTCAAAGCAACAAAATGATCTCTAGAAACTATCCCTGAGAAACATGTCAGACTTCCTCAACAAAGACTTTAAATAACTGTCTTAAACATGCTCAAAAAGCTAAAGGAAAACACAAGCAGTGAACTGAAAGAAATCAGGGAAACAATATATGAACAAAATGAGAATATCAACAAAAGTTGTTTTTAAAAAATCATGGAGCTGAAAAACACACTAACTGAACTGAAAAGTCCATCAAAGGGGTTCAACAGCAGACTCAGACAGCAAACTTGAAGACAGGTCATTTGAAATTATGGAGTCTAAGGATAAAGAGAATGAAAAAAGTAAACAGAGCCTAAGGGACATGTGAGATCCCAGCCAGCTGATCAGTTGGGGCATTATGGGAGTCCCAGAAGAGAAGAGAGAAAAGGGGCAGAGAAATTAATTTAAGAAATGATGGCCCAAAACTTGTCAAATTTGAGGCAAGAAATGGACATACGAACCCAAGAAGCTCAATGAACTCCAAAGAGAATAAACCCAAAGAGATTCATACTGAGACACATTATATAATCAAACTATCAAAAGTCAAAGGCAGAATCTTGAAAGCAGCAAGAAAAGTCACTTATCACATATAAGTGGAAATTCCCCAATAAGAATATAAGTGGATTTCTCAGAAGAACACTGCAGGCCAGAAGACATATTTCGATGATATATTTAAGTGCTGAAAGAAAATTTGTCAACCAAGAACTCTTTATCAGCCAAACTGTCCTTTATAACTGAGTGAGAAATTAAAACAATAAAGCCAGACAGATATCAAAGGAGTTCATTATCATTAGACGACTTGCCCTATAAGAAATGCTGCTGCTAAGTCACTTCAGTCGTGTCTTACTCTGTGCGACCCCATAGACAGCAGCCCACCAGGCTCCGCTGTCCCTGGGATTCTCCAGGCAAGAACACTGGAGTGGGTTGCCATTTCCTTCTCCAGTGCATGAAAGTGAAAAGTGAAAGTGAAGTCGCTCAGTCGTGTCTGACTCTTCGAGACCCCAGGGACTGCAGCCTACGAGGCTTCTCCATCCATGGGATTTTCCAAGCAAGAGTACTGAAGTAGGGTGCCATTGCCTTCTCTGATAAGAAATGCTAGAAAGTCCTTAAGTTGAAATAAACAGATGCTAGATAGTTAACTCAAAGCCATTCAGAAACATGAAGTTCTCTGGTAGAAAAGTAAATACATGGACAAATATAAGGAATGGTATTATTATAATTTCTGTATATAACTCCACTTTTTATTTTCTATTGGATTTAAGCAATTTAAGCAACAGATGCACAAAAAATTATAAATCTGTTAACGGCTACATAATATATAATGATGTAATTTGTGACAATAATAATATAAAGTGGGGAGATGTGGCTATAAAAGTAGTTCTTGTATATAACTGAAATTGGTATCAATATAAGTTAGATGTCATAGCTTAAGGATGTTATGTGTAATTCACATGGTAACAACAAAGAAAATATCTATAGGATGTATATCTATAGGAAATGAGAAAGGAATCGCTGCAAAAAGTCAACCAAACACACAAGTGTGAAGACATGCTCGTGGATTAGAAAACTTAACATTGTGCTGAGGTCAGTACTGCCGAAAAGCAGTCTATGGACTCAGTACAATTCCTGTCACAATCCCAGTCACAAAACAGTGTGGTTTAGGCATAAAAGGACACATAGACCAATGGAACAGAATCGAAAACCCAGAAGTAAGTCTTCATATATTTGGTCAAATGATTTTAAGACAAAGTGTCTAGGTCATTCAGTCTCAAGGAGACAAGACAGTCTTTCCAACAAACTGTGTTAAGAAAACTCGATGTCCACATGCAAAAGAATGAAGTTGGATCCTTACCTAACACCATATATGAAGATTAATTCAAAATGATCAAAGACCTGAACATAAGAGCTAGAACTGTTAAAAACTCTTGAGGGGAAAAAAAAACAATAGGGGAAAGCCTCATGACACTGAATTTGGCAATAATTTCTTAGATATGACACCAGGCAACAAAAGAAAAAATAGATAATTAGGCTTCATCACGGAGAAGGCAATGGCAACCCTCTCCAGTATTCTTGCCTGGAGAATTCCAGGGACGGGGGAGCCTGGTGGGCTGCCATCTATGGGGTTGCAGAGAGTCGGACATAACTGAAGCAACTTAGCAGCAGCAGGCTTCATCAAAATTAAAACCTACATCAAAGCACACTATCAACAGAGTGAAAAGCAACCCACAGCATGGGAGAAAAATAATCTGCAAATCATGTATCCAGTAAGGGGCTAATATTCATAGTATATAAAGAACTCTCACAAATAACAGGAAAAAAACCTGATTTTTAAATGGGCAAAGGACTTGCATAAACACTTCTTCAAAGAGGATATATATAAAGACTAACAAACAAATAATAGTCAACAACACTAATCACTAGAGATGCAAATCAAAACCACAATGAGATATCACCTCATACCATTAGAATAGCAAATATCAAAACTAACAAAAATTAACAAGTTGTCAACAAGGATGTGGAAAAATTAGAACCCTTGTTTGCTGTTGGTGGAATTGTGAAATAAATGGTGCAAATTGCTATAGAAATTTGGTATGGCAGTTCCTCAGAAAGTTAAAAATAGAATTACCTTATCAGCAATTTCATTTATGGGTATATGGCCAAAAGAACTAAAGCAGTGATTTGAATATCAGTTTGTACACCCATGCTCCTAGCAGCATTAAAAGTAACCCATGTGTCCATCAACAAATGAATGGATAAACAAAATGTGGTATATATACAGTGGAGTATTACTCAGCCTTAAAAAGAAGGAAATTTTCCATGGCTGATTCATGTCAATGTGTGGCAGGAACCACTACAATATTGTAAAGTAATTAGCCTCCAGTTAAATAAGTAAATTTTAAAAAAAGAAGAAGGAAATTCTGACACAAGCTACAAAATGGATTAACCTTGAGGATACTATACTAAGTGAAACAAGCCATCCACAAAAAGAAAAATGTATGATTCTACTCTAAATGTAGTTAAATTTATACATATAGAAAGTAGATGGTGGTGGTGGGGAGAAGGGAGAATGGAATATTGTTGTTTAATGAGCACAGAGTTTCAGTTAGGGATGATGAAAACGTTCTGAAAATGAATAGTAGTGATGGTTGCAGAACAGTGTGGATGTATTTAATGACATACAGTTATACACTTTAAAATGGTTTAATTGGTAAATTTTACATATATTTTACCACCATTTTTAAAAATAATAGATTTTTTTAAATGAGTGACACATGTCAGTCCTCACTACTGTCAGATATTCAAGTACCAGCCGAACGTCCTCTAGCTACCATGCCAGTGGATTTTAATGTTCAGCTATTTATTCTATAAATGACATGCTTAAACTTACAACTGTGTAATACAGAAACAAGGGGTCAGTGTTAGGTGATATGTTTTAACGAAGCTGGAATTTTACACAAACTATCCATCTGCTAAATATACAAAGCATATATTTTTGATTTGTATTTGACTCATTTTATCTGAGGCTTGGAATATGGAAATATTTAAAGAATAATTGCATCTTGAATTTCTTATTTGCATACTGCCATCTTAAGATCTCTGCTACATCCTAAGTTGAAAACACATTTATTGTAGATTTAAAGTCTACAGTACAAAACACTTTTGTTTTTAAATATCTAGTTTCTATCCCTCCAGATTGTATAAAGAAATTCTAATGAAAAAGGAACTTACCAGAGACGAATGATTGGTCTTTGGCAAGTGTTACATCTTTTCAGAAGGAGCCAGTGCAGATACATGAAACATAAAACTCTAATCAGCTTAAACACTTGCTCTGAACTTACTTTTTTCTTTTGTAGCAAACTTTTCTATAGTGATTTCTAATATGAGAAAGAAAGTGGAGTCGCTCAGTCGTGTCCGACTCTGCGACCCCACGGACTGTAGCCTACCAGGCTCCTCTGTCCATGGGATTCTCCAGGCAAGAATACTGGAGTGGGTTGCCATTTCCTTCTCCAGTCTTTAATATTTGAAGTGCTTTCTTTTGAGTTTTATGTAAAGTGTAAGTATCCATCATTAAAAAATAATGTTTTCCTATTTCATATTAAAATGACAACCATTGTCATGAGACCAGAAGTTGTGAAAAGAACAGTGTATCAGATCCAGTAAAACAAAGCAAAGTTTGCAACTTTTTTGTTTTTTGGGAGAAAAGATTCTCAATCATTTTGAGATTAAATTTTTAATAGTCCATAAGGTGAATTTAGATCTTGATGTTGATGAAGCATTAAGATTTTAACACATTGCTCAATTTACTGTAGAACAAAATAAGTGCAGTATCCTCTATGCCTTGGATATTCTTTTAGTCCTTTTTGGAATACTTTCATTTCCAAAATAATAATATTGAGACTTTTGGGGTAATTCTAGCCATTGGAATTCCAACATCTAGATATATGATGGAAGATGGGAGAGTAGGGGGGTGGAGGTTTCCTTTCTAAGGCACATAAAAAAGACCAGCAATATGTAAAGAAGCATTTAGATATTTCTCCCTTTTTAACCAGAATTTATCTTCCCATTAGGTAAAATTAACAATCAATTTATCTCAGTTGAGTTATGCAGGAGTCTGTGGTTTTCTAGGTAGCAGAGTCAAACTAAAATGCCAAAAAAGCTAAAAGATGGAAGCATTAAGGCAGAAGTCAATCAGACAAGGTCTAGAAATAGAGGCCATACATTTTCATAAATATTACAGTTGATACCACATTTATTAAGACTGCTCTCTAATAAATCATTACTATCATATCACTCAATAGGGGCTAGATTGGTAAAATAGCTTGCTAGTTTAGTAGAATTTATCTGCAAGGAAATACATATTTCAAAATTCAGATATCTGGTTCTGCTTCATATGCCAGTTATTCAATAGCCAAAGAATGTTCTTCCCCTGTGTGAAAACTGACCCAAAGATAAGTATTCGCGTATCCAAAAAAACAAAAAGAGTACATGAAAGAGAAATAGGTGACATAAAGCCACATCCCTTAAAGCAGGGATCCGCAGGTCATCATCATTCACTGCATGTCAGAGGTTCACTGAGGAGCCAGCCATCTCCAGGCTCTTTGGGAACAGAAGTCACCCTGGAATACAGGTGTCAAGACTCATGGAAGAATCCCTTCATTTCTGTTTGAAAATGAAATTGAATGTGGCCACCTTCAAAAAGTCAAGTCTTTTGTATCGTCAACACTTACTGTTAACTACTAGTTACTTAAAAACATAAATCAATGACAAAGTGAAAGCACAGTTCAGGGAGAGAAGCGACATGGGCATGGACATCTGACTGCACCCACCCACAGGTCCCAGGCTCATCAGGCCTGGAGTGACCCAGCATGAGTAACGCCACCAGGAATTTCCATTCACCCACTGAACAAATATTTATTGAGTAACTAGTATGTGCCAGACAGTAAAGAATCTGCCTGCAATGCAGGAGACTTGGGTGTGACCCCTGGGTTGGGAAGATCCCCTGAAGAAGGGAAAGGCAACCCACTCCAGTATTCCTGCCTAGAGAATTCCATGGACAGAAGAGCCTAGTGGGCTATACAATCCACGCGATTGCAAAGAGTCAGACACAACTGAGCAACTTCAGACCAGATGAGACAGTATGTGCCAAGCTTCATATTTCTTGCAGCTAATAGCCCTCTGAGTTTTCAGGTCATTTATTTTAAGGAGGGAAAATACAGTTTGCTATTTTTAAACCCAAATACTTCAACAAGAGAACTGATTTTGATTGTTGTAATGAATTTGAGAGTTGTTCAGGGAAATAGAAATGATAAAGACATTTTCTCTTAAGATAAGGCAAGGTCCAAGTAGTAATCAATATGCAACATTTAACTGATTTATTATAATAGTACTTTCTCTTTCCAGTAAATGAATACTTACACTGTACTTACAGAAGATTGCTAGTGGGAGTGGTTTCTGGGGGCTTTATTATTATATGACCCCAAATTGAGATTCAGTAATTGCTGGATTTAACCTAGGCAACAAACTCACTTCTTGCTCTAAGTGTGAGGGGACTGTCAATGCACAGGTCAGTCCTATTAGAATATATTCTTCAGATTTTCCTCTGTTGCAAGAACTGGGGGGCGGTAGTTAACAAGAGCACTAATCAGGTTTGGAAACAGGAACAGAAGCTGTCGAGCACTTTTAAGGACACGTGCGTGGATCGGGCCTACCAGAAGTGGATGCTTTCTTACCAGAGGCTGCCTGACCATGGACCTGGGGTGAGGTTGAGGGGATTCATGGGCCGGTAGTGACAACTAAGCATCACGTCTGAATTAGCCCAGATTAGTGTGACCTATAGGGCAAAACAGCCTCTTGAGTACCGTGTCCTGTTTCAATCATTTTTATGAGTCTTGGACTTTCTTTCTGCCAAAAAAGGGCGGTTCTGACCATAGTTCTAAGAAAACACTAGAGTTTTGTGAATCCAGCCTTATTTAGCTTTAGCTTCTCGTTGCTATCAGGGCAAAAAGTAAATCATTGGCTCAATGGACGTAAAGCAAGTTATTCCACCATCTATGTCTCAGACATAATACCATATTTTTCTTCTGTTTCTTTTCTTTTCTAGCTTTTCTGTTTTCACTGTTAATGATTTCACAGACTTGTCTCCTTTCTGCCTTTTCCGCCAGTTTACTCCAGTGTCCCCAGCAGTTCCTGAATTCTTGAAAACTCCTACTGCGGATCAGCCTCCCCCACGGTCCACAGCACCCGTCCTCCCCCCAAGCACCACGTCCTCAGCAAAGCCCGGGCCAGCACTGGTGAAGGTAGGTACCCTGCATGCGTGCAACCCTCAGCGACTTCACCTTCAACTGTGGTGTCTAGCCCTGAGCATGGAGGACAGAGGCTGTGTCCATATTGCCCAGCCTGCCTTTTAGTCAAGCCTTGAAAACAGAACCTCAGAAGGACTTGCTCACCCCAGCCTTCATAACAAACCACCACCTTCAACAAATGACTCTCGTTTGATCGTCACAGAAGAACATCACAAAATTCAGTCTGTATAAAACAACTACAGCAGTGCAGAAAGGGTTGAGAAATCACTTTATCAGCAGTTCCCAATTCAGCTTCCACCAGGCCCGCAAGACGAAACTCAAGGGGAAGGAAGAGAGAGAGACTTTAGCACTTGGGATTCATGAATCTCACACACAGATGTCTGTAATGGAATGTGATTTCAGACTTCTATACACAAGGTCAAATTCAGCAGTATTACAGATATATTATGTGACAGGTTAAAGGTTTTCAAGAAGAAAATACGTGTTTTGTGTTTTTTTTGTTTAGTAGATTTGGCCTGATACAGCTTGGTTTGTTCTTCAGAGAAGCTGCAGATTTATGGCACTGTTCCCTGCATTTTACTTGGTCAAAATAGTTTTTTAATGTGGATTTAGAACCGCTAAATAAAGGAGGGGGAGCTGTAACCTGAGAAATAGTTTAATCATTTCAGATGTGGCTTTTGCCAAAACGAGCAAAACACAGATCACAAGCTTTTAGAACTGAAAAAGGACCTCGGAGAACGAGCTAAGCCTCAGCACCTTTCAGGTGAGGATACCGAGGCTCAAAGAAGGCAGGCTGTAACAAGGTCAGGACCCTGTCTCTGAATCCCTGTCTGGCCTTTGTCCTTCCTTCTCATTTAGCTACAGTGCTCCTCCTTGGAGGCAGTTAGCTGGGCGTGCTCCTCACTCCCTCTGTCCCCAGGACCTGCGTTTGTCCTTGACCTTCCTGGAGAGAAGGCTTTTGCTACTCCAGGCTGGTTCATCTGTGTGGCCAGGGGTCCATGCCTTCAGGGCCCAGATCAGTGTGTTTCACCCCATTCCATCACTTAGTACTGGAGCCAGAAGTTCCAGAGAGCGTCTGTGCAGCTGCGCCAGTAGAATCAGCTCTTCCCTCCTTGTCCCACAGCCCCCAGTGTGTCTTTGTACCTAAAGCATCTTAGAAACAGTTTCCTATACCTTGTTGCTTTGTGTTGTTTTTGTTTTGTTGTGGACCGTTTTTTTAAAAGATGAATTTATCTTATAATATGAATATTAAAAAGTAGAAACTGATCTGATAACTTATAAATGAAGGAGATGAAAACCCAGAAGAGACATCTGATTCTTAACCATAAGACAGGGTCCCACACCCCATTTTTCAAAATAAAAATGTAATATTTTGGAAAAAATGTTTTAAATTCATGTTCACATCACTCAGCATTTTTTGTGTGTATTTGCCATAGAAATTCATAGCTTTATATTCTGCTTTATTCTCAATTAGAAGCACTTTTCTGCTTTTATGTATTCACCGTAGATTTTAATGATCATAAAATATTCGCAGAATATAAAAGATTTGTTATATTTGTGATAAAGTGAAATACACTTAATCATTTCCCTATTGTATGTTTAGTGTGAAGCCTCTTTTTTCACAAGGAGATTGTAATGTGTAAGCACTAGGCAGTGTCCACACAGGACCCAAAGCAAATGTTTGTTGAACTTGCATAGGTGATGCAGAACTGAGCATATTGCCCTTAGTCTAAGGGAACAATGCAGCAGGAGAAGTAAGTTCTTAGGAGCAAGATTTTTGGTCACAGGGAGCACATGAATGTTCTCACAGCTTCTAAAATGTGTTTAGTGTACTGCTTTCCAGAGAGGCAATCCCAATTTCCAAGGTGCGTTACTTTTTTTTTTTTCCTTTTCAAATCAGATATGCACACAGTAGAATAGACAGCTTTCTCTTAAAATGTTCTCTTTTTTTCTCGAAAATAGCAAAGCCATCCCAAGAATCCGAATGACAAACACCGTAGCAAAAAGTGCAAAGATCCCAAGCCCCGGGTGAAGAAGCTGAAGTACCACCAGTACATTCCGCCGGATCAGAAGGGGGAGAGGAATGAGCCGCAGATGGACTCCAACTACGCCCGGCTGCTCCAGCAGCAGCAGCTCTTCCTGCAGCTGCAGATCCTGAGCCAGCAGCAGCAGCACTACAACTACCAGACCATCCTGCCCGCGCCGCTCAAGTACGCTTCGTGGCCGGGTTTACTGTGGTTTGTACGAGCAGCCCTTGGTGTCTGAAGGCTGCACGCCGTGATGTGTGTGTGCTCAGCGGTTATTTCCATTCTGTTGTCATCAAAGCCCATAGTGTCAAGTCTACATGAGAAGTCTGCATTCCAGTTCACTTTTTGTCCTCCATACCAGGTTCTGGACTTTTCAAGTTAGAAACAACTTTTCATCCAGCAAAGATTTGCCTGTTTGTTTACTTGAATAATATTAGGTGCTATGAGAAAAGCAAGAGAAGTGTAAACCTAATATAAGCACTTTAAAAAAAAAAAAAAAACAGTTGAGCATAAATGCTGGAGTGGTCAAGGAAAGTTTTATGGAAAAGGCAGGAGGGAAAGGGCCTGAAACTTGGGAAGGACCCTTCCAAGCCGAGAGGAATGATCTGAGCACAAACACAGAGGGAGTTAGAGCAAGCAATGCCTGTTTATGTTGCATGGTGAGAAAAATGGCCTGAGTAAAGAGTATGACTCATTTTGAAAGCAGAAGACAGATTTGACAATGTCTAGAGAAACGTGAAGTTGGGAAGACTTTAATCTTGATACGGTGAATGTTTCAGAGGACCATGGTGACAAGGTAAAATCAAAATGCAAGAAGGAACAGTCTGATGCCAGTGTTGGAGGGGAGTCTGGAAGTAGGAAAGCCAGTTAGAAGCTTGGCAATAAAGCAGATACAAGAGTATGAAGGTATACTGAGAATGGGAAGGAAAGGAGCAGGTGGCAGGAGTCCCAAAAAACGATAAAAGGTCTCAATGACCAACAACTATGAAAAAGGAACATGTGTCCAAAGTTTGAGCCCAAGCAGGAAGGACAGAGGGAGTGAGTTCTGAAGATTTCTGAAACTGAACTCTCATAGCAGGACACCCACAGCTAATTTTGATTATGTACTAGAGGAAATCACTGGTTACACATCCTCAGAACACTGTTCTGGAAAACAAATAAAAATGCAAAGTCTCTGTCCTTCATTTCATTCACTTTTCAGGAAAAAGGAATTATTTACAGTCAACTTGAGAAAAGAAACTCTAGAAAAAGATCCAAAATCTCATGACAAGAAAAAATTATACTCTGATCCAACCACTCAATATATGACCACATGATCTGTAGAAGCCTATGTTTTCTACACACAGGCTAAGCCTTCCTCCATGGAGAGCCTGTATTTTCTAGGAGTCGAAAAGGATTAAGGCTTACTAAAAAGCTTCTCTGTAAGAAATAATCTCCTCATATGCTAAGAATTATCAATTCACTTTTTTCTTTGAAGACCCAAATATCTTGAGGAAGATTAGACCTATTAGTCATTCAGACCTTCCTGTGAAGTGCTTAAATCTGAAACATCAGGGCAACAGAGATGAAGGAAGAAAAGAGTGTTTGTAGCATGTTTTTATTTTAAGAGCAGGCAGGCCCGAGAGAGCTGTTGACATTGGAAGGGACCCAGGGAAGGCCAGAGAACTGGACGAACATCAAAGACAAACCACTGCTGCTTTACAGCTTCATCCAGGACCGGGGAGGCGGCCCCCACCCCGCCGCCGTGGGACCCCAGTGAGGGAGGAGGACAGTAGGGGTGCTCTCGGCAACCCAACCACGTGCTCAGCAGCATCCTCACAGCGACTCACAGTCGATAGGACTGACCCCATGCCCTATTGAGGAAACTGGTAACTGAAGAGCCAATAAAAGGTGGTGTCTTAATGACATAATCCTTTCTGTAATGTAAGAAATTGTGTGGGGCCAGCTTTGCAGATGAGAAGAAACATCTGGCAGAGGGAGGGGGGTGGTGGGCACCCAAACTCGAAAGTTCTTTGTCTTTCCATGAAGGCTTTAGTTCCCTTCTCCTCAAACACTCCCGCCACTGAAGTCACCAAGCCACCTGCCCCAAGAAAGCGTCATCCAAAAAGATCCAAGAACTCGGAGGAGGAAGGAGCTCTCATTTCTGTGTCTTATTTCACCGGACACCAGTTTTATGTAATCTCCAGATCCTAAAAATGGAGATGTTGTTTTCAAACACATTGTTTCCTTTTACCAAAATTCAATATAAGAAACCAAATGTGGGAGTTGTGTAGTGCCCACAGCGGTGGAACTTTACTGATAACAAAGCCCTTTGGTATCTTGGGAGAAGCAAGAGCCTGGAGACATGGGGCTTTAGTTCCCACATGGCCACGTCCTGACAGAAGGGAAGGGTCCCAGCAGGTGTCTGGACCTCAGGATCCCCAGCCATGCAGTGACTGCATTCATCAAGTATCCCACCTACCTTTTCCCCCTCTGTTGATTTGGGGGAAAAATAAACCAACTTATTTTTGTTATTTTAAAACTTGAATTAAACACTATACTGTTAATCATAGTAATGAGTATTCTAGAATCTCAGCATGACTAAAATAAATAGTTTACACTGGGGACTTCCCCAGTGGTCCAGTGGTTAAGAATGCACCTGCCAGTGCAGGGGACGCAGGTTCGATCCCTGCCTGGGAACTGAGCTCTCACATGCCATGGGGCAGCTAAGCTGGTGCTCTGCACCAAGAAAAGCTACCTCAGTGAGAAGCCCCCACTCTGCAACTAGAAAGTAGCCCCCACTTTCAACTAGAGGAAGCCCGTGTGCATCAGTGAAGACCCAGCACAGCCAAAGATAAATTAATTTTTAAAAATTTAATATCTTCTCAAGGAGAAGATATCATTCATGAAGAAGCAAAAGTTGTTTGGAGGCAGTTTTACAGTTTTTATGTGATAAAGCACAGACCTATGTACATGAACAAGAATGTAGTGCATCTCTGGTATTAAAATTTCAGAGAGAGTGATTAGAAAAATTATCTAAAGAGCTTTTCTGGGGGACAGTAGTGAACATAAGGCTGAGAAACAATGATTAAAATGATTTCATAATTTGAAAATATGGTTTTTAAAAGTTGACTCTTTAGAAAGAATAGTGATATATTTTAAAATATTTGTCATTTCATTCAAACTTCAAGTACTTAATTTCAGCATAATGCAGGCAGGTTTAAAAAGTCTCAGATGCAAGTCAAGAGTTAGCTGTTGACAAGTCCAGAATTGGCTTTAAACACAGGCTTCTTAAAACCCATTTGAGAAAGTTCATCCAGCCGTGGACCTCACCCCAGAGGCACCGTCACCTCAGATCCCTGCTTCAGAATATGGAATTCAACGTCTCTTTGGTACCAAGCTTCAGTACCACAGCTTCTACTGACAGTTAAGCCTGAGGCTGCAGTGATATTGGTTGTACGGCGTCGACGACCACATGCACCTTTCTCTAATGAGCATCATCCAGCCAGAAAAGAAAATGCCCTTGTTGCCAAGCATATCACAGCCAGAAGGCATCAAAAGAACCTGTCTGCAGCATGAAAAGTTTAGGGGAGTTAATACAAAAGTACAACAGATTCACCAACACTTTCAAAATAAGCTTTTTAAAATGTAGTGTAAGTTAGAGAAGTCCATAAATTATAAGTGAGAACTGATGCCAAAGTAAGCACGCTGCTACATCAAGAAGAGGAACACTGTCAGCTCCACTGTCCTTGGGGCACATCCCCCCTCAGTGACGACCCTGATTTGAATCCATGGATTAGTTCTGCTCAACATGGTGTTCGTGAGTCATGTCTTTATTCATGCAAACAGCAGCAGCTAATTTTTATTGTTGTCTGTTTCACAGTTCATCCACCCAGCATCCTCTTGATGGGACAGCTGGTTGCTTCCAGTTGGGGCTCTGATGAATAATGCCATAGTAAATCTCCTAACCTGCATCTCTTGGTTCACATGTGTGTGTCTTTGTCAGGTGTTGATCTAGAAATGGAGTTGTTGGATCGGATGGGTATGGTGTTCTTTAGTAGATACTAAACAGTTCTCCAGAGCAGTTGTACTAACTCTGCTTCTGCCAGTTGTGTATGAGGGTTGTGGTTGTCCAAGTACTTGGTGGTGTCAGTCTGACATATTATCACAGCGGCTCTGCTGGGTGTGCAGTGCTGTTTTGCTGTGGTTTTCATTTTCCTCATACCTGATGAAGTTAAGCATTCGTTCATATATTTATTGATCATTTGTGATATGTTTGTTCATGATTTTCCCAGTAGGTTTTTCTTTTTCTTTTTTTTTTTTTTTTTTGGTTTTTCTTTTTCTTACTGTCAATAATTTGCAAGACTTGTGTGTGTATTCTAGATGAGGCATCTGTCAGAAGTATGTTATTACAGACATCTTCTCCTGGGGCTTGATTTTTAACCCTCTGAAAGATATCTGAATGCTTTTTGTGTCCTAAGAAATCTTTGCTTATCAAAAGCTATGAAGATACTATCCTAAGTTTTCTTCTCAAAGTTTGTTTTCCAGTTCATATTTAGGTTTTGGGATGGTGTGAGGCTAGGGGTTGATCAAGAGCCCTGTTCCTCTCATGTGACTGACTGTCCACTTTGGCCCATTACCAGTGATGGAAGGACCACCCTTTCCCACTACACTGCCATGTCACCTTTGTCCTTGTATGCAGTGTCTGTTTCTGGATTCTCTGATCTCTCCCACTTGTTGTCCTGTCCTTGCATCAGCATCATCTTCATAACTGGCTCTGTAATAAGTTTTGCTGTCTGGTAGTATGCTGCTTCCAGCTTTGCTTTTCTTCTTTAAAGATGCCATGGCTGTTTTTGGTCCTTTGCATTTCCGTATAAAGCTTTGAATCATCTTCTAACTTTTTACCAAGCATGCAAACAGATGAAACCTGCAGGGATTTTGATTGGGGTCTAATTTGACTGACATCTGTACCATATTGAGTCAGCCAACCCATGACCAGGTAGTTTTCTCTTTGTAAGTTCACAGATTGTTAACAGGAGCAATGTCAACCTCAGAAATCATTTTATTAGAAAATCTAATTTTCTTTTTCTTTTGAAGGCCACTCAATGACAAGAACAGCAGCAGTGGGAATCCAGCTTTGAACACTACCACATCTAACACACCAAGACAGAATACACCTGCTCCTGTGAGAAAGCCAGGACCTCTGCCATCAAGCTTGGATGACCTAAAGGTGATCATTTCAAGTGGGGTTTATTCACCCGTAAGAACCACAGAACTGTAAACTATGCCAGATCTGTCCAGCAGGTGTAGGCAGTTTCTGATAGACCTTCAACTTTACCAGCAATAGGATAACCATTATAGAAGTACTTTCTTTTTACATCCATTAAGTTTCCTTTAAAATGACCAGTAATAAATTTCCATTTATTGAGCAAATGCCATGAGCAAGCACCTTCCTCCCTGCTTGTTGCAAAGTTTGGGAGAAGAGGAAGGTGTAACAGGTGAACATGATCTCCAGGGCCCTCTTTACTGGGTTCCACCCCTACGCAGCCTTCTGTTATCTGTGATAACTTGGGCCAGTGACATGCCCTCTCTCCCCACCTGTGAAACGGGAGTAATAATGCCTACACCTCATGTGAAGGTTAACCGAAAGAATAAAGCACTTCTGGCCGTGTCTGGCCCATGGCAATTACACAGTAAATGTAACTGTTATCATTTCTGGTAGTAAATCTTTTGCAGTAGCAAAGGAATTAGCCTCTAATAACCCTTGTTTTATCACTGGCCTCTCAGGTCCTTTACATCTATAATTCTGTGTTTTTGCGTGTTTAAAAAAAAAAACATGTCGCACTTACATGCAGTCATACAGAGCTGTCTGACAGATGTAGGCACCTTTTCCAGCACAGAGGTGTGCTGTAGATTTGTCAGAAGGTCGTAACACCAAAAAAGCGATCTGATTGATTTGTACTTCCAGGTATCAGAGCTGAAGACAGAGCTGAAGTTAAGGGGTCTCCCCGTGTCAGGCACCAAACTGGACCTCATTGAACGCCTGAAACCCTACCAGGAAGTGAACAGCGGCGGCCCTGCTGCCAGTGGCATCATAGCTGTGCCCACACCCGCCGTCGTCCCCAGCAACCCCGAAGTCACGGTGGCCCTGCCCGTGACAACACTACAGAACTCTGTGACCAGCTCAGGCTCCACTTTCAAGGCCGAGCTGCCCCCCGCTGGCAGCAGCAGCGCGGCACACGTGGACAGTGGTAGCTCCCCGCTGCCCATCTCACCCGCGCCTTCCGAACAGTCCAGCCTCAGTGCTGAGGACACGAGCATGGCCGACACGTTCACCGAGATCATGACCATGATGTCCCCGTCGCAGTTCCTGTGCTCGTCTCCCCTGCGGGCGACCAGCACCGAGGACAGCCTCAGCCCCACCAGCAGTACGCTGTCCACCCTGGAGCTGGACGCGGCCGAGAAGGACCGCAAGCTCCAGGAGAAGGAGAAGCAGATCGAGGAGCTGAAGCGGAAACTGGAACAGGAGCAGAAGCTCGTGGAAGTTCTGAAGATGCAGCTGGAGGTGGAGAAGCGAGGGCAGCAGCAGCAGCGGCCCCTGGAGCCCCCGCCCCCGGCCAGCGCCCCGGCCCCATCAGTCTCCAAGGCCGACCCGACGCGGGCCACCACCGCTTCCACCACCAAGGACGAGGCCCCACTCCCCGACGGCCCTGGCCCAGTGGCCGGCCAGACCCTTGTTGCCAAAAAGGCCGTAGTCATCAAGCAAGAGGTGCCTGTGGCCCCGGCCGAGCCACCAAGCCTTGTCCCACAGTTTTATGTGAGTTCCCAGGGCCAGCCGCCCGCCGGGGTCGCTCAGCCGCAGGCTTTACTGACCACGCAAACTGCACAGCTGCTGCTCCCCGTGTCCATCCAGGGCTCCGGTGTGACCTCAGTGCAGCTCCCCGTAGGCAGCCTCCAACTCCAGGTGTGAAGCGTGTCTTCTAACTCCTTGCCTTACAGCCTGCCTGAACCAGAAATGGCTCGTGGCGAACACAGACCCGAGCTGCTTCATACATGCATCCCAGTCAGGCTGCCAGGTGGCAGGAACCGCGTGCATGTGTCGGGGGTTGTTCGCAGATGTGGACAGCTAACACTGTTTTCAGAGTAAAGTCAGACGGGGTGCTTTTCCTTCCTGCTGCCTTTCACCCTTAATGAACACAGTATCGCATGTGGAGACATGTTTAAATACCAATGGCATTCTCATGATGATGACAGCGACTGTCACTGGGTACTTCTTGTGTTCGAGGCACAGCACCAAGTGTAACACTTCAGCTGGCATGCTTCATTTAATCCTCCCTTTCCCTAGAAGACCCAAGTGAGAAAGCCCCCGTCTAGAAAGGAAAGTGAGGCCCTGAAAGGTTGAATAAGTTGTCCAAGGTCAGAGCTGGCGGTCTAGGCCTGGCTGCAGGGCTCCTGCTCTCACGTCCACTCCTGTCTCTGCCTCCTAAATGTAGTTCCTGAAAGGCACCACTAAGGTGAGATGCTGAAACTAAGGAGAATGTGAGCACAGACTCAGGAGTGAGGCTGGTATTGACAGAGGATAAAACACTGGTGAGCATGAAAGTTTCCTTTGAGGCCAACCATTACTTGAAGCCATTGTGTGCAACTTGACTTTGGAAGGTTTTTTCAACAAAACTTGGGCTGCAGTCCACAGAAACCATGTGGAGTCCTGCTCCCCTACCCTGACCTCCCAGAGAGGAGCAGTCTTGTCCCCTGCCCCAGGGTGAGAAGGCATGACCCAAAGGCCCTGGGCCTGTGCTGAAATTCTGGCTCCCCTGTTTAATCTTTAGAGTGTCTGTGAAATTGAAAGTCCGCTGTATAATATGGCTTTTCTAAGCATTCGTTTTCCTATCCAAATCTTCCACGAGAGGTGATGTTCAAGGAACAGGAACTGCATTTTATTCTGGGCCTCTGAGCGCCCAGCAAGTGGCTGGCTGTCCCCCTGGGGAGCACAGACGCTGCAGCTCAGAAGTAGGAATTCGGACAGTCTGGCCTCACAGATTTCCTTGCTGCTCCTAAAATTACTACAGTTACTACACCTGACTTATTATGTATGGAACTGCTGTCAGTTCTGACTTTGCACAAACTTTCAAATGAAAATCTTAGCCACTTACGAAACAGTAAGAGCATGAAAGTAACTGGTCTGGTGTTTAACTCTAGTTTCAAGTTAGGGTTCAAATCTATGTACTAATGAAGTGTGTATATATAAACATTTTACCTTATTATTTTTTTTCAGATGTGAGCCTCACATGACCAGTTATCCCACATCTAAACTCTTCGTTCTAACCTTGATTTGGACAATTCAGTTGATTTTTTTTTTCCTTCCTCCTAGACTCCACCACAAACAGGAATCCAGACGCAGCCTCAGATAGCAACCGCCACCTTGTCCTCGGGCCTGGCCCAGGCTGCACCTCAGAAACAAGACGCTTTCCCAGCACACGTGCTCAGTCAGCCTCAGCAAGTCAGAAAGGTTGGTGAATGCCGACAGCGACAGGCTGTTGCTGATTTGTATTAATGAGCGTCTTCGTAGGCGCCTCCTCCGTGGGAAGCCCCTGTTTGTTCTTTTCTGTGATGCCTGTTCCACCGAGTGAGCCTCAGGTCAGAGGGCATTTGGCTGCCATCTGAAAGAGCACTCACCTTAGCAGTTAAGCTCCTCTTCCAAATTTCCAAACTATTTTTTCAATCCTCATATATAGAATTTTCTAAGGTTTTCGAGTTTCTTTTCAAAATAATCATTTTCTAGGGGGAGAAGTGCCCTGGGAAAAGATATTTGAAGATGAAAGAGACTCTTTTTGAAAGGTTTATCTTGAGCAACATCTTCATGTATTTTTAAGAGTCTGCCTTCTCAGAGAGTAAGAGCCAGGCAGCCTAGGTCTGGCTGCCATTCTAGCTCACCACTGCCAATGTGCTGTGCTTCATGCAGGACTCTTGAGTATTGGTTCCCCATCTTTAGAGTGACGCTGCTGATCTAGGCCGTAGAGTCCTCTACAGGACTTCTCCAAGAGTTCTGCTGAACAGGCCCGTGTCACCCAGACTCCCTCTTATCCAGTAGGTGGAGCTATGTGCACATCTCCTTGCCAGAAAAATATTAAGTCCTCAAAAATAGGTCTTACTATTTTAAACCTTGAGAACGATTAGTCTCAGAGTTTTAATCTTTAGCATAAAAGAACCTAGATAATTAGGTGTAGCTGTGATGTGCCCAGAGTGCTGTGGACTCTCTGGGCTAAGTCAACCGGAGTAACAGACAGAAGTGACCTCTTGGGACGGCGACCGTCATGTTAACACACCTGCTCTCTTGGAATATCCTCTGAGGAGTGCACTGAGCAAGGAGTTAGAAGTGGGCCCAAGTAACAGTTTAGTGCAGTGAGAAGCCTAGCAAATGTTCAGATGGTAAGACTAAAGTTTTCTTTTAAGGAAGAGAGAGAAAAAGAGTATACAGACAGATAAATAAGAAAGTATAGCTACAGACCTCATCACCCAGAAAAGCTGTACTGTTTAGAAGGACACACACTCACACAGATAGATTCTTTACAGTCTGAGCCACTAGGGAAGCCCCAAGAAATACAAATACAGAGGATAAATTTTTCTCTCTCAGAATACCAGTAGTATAAAGTATATTTATGAGCAAACCAGTTCTGTGAAATACAGCTACAAAATAACACTATGGCCATACATTTGCAAAAGGCCCTAAAACCTTTGGCTCTTGATGAGGAGTTAACAAACTTCATAATTCCACAGGAAGAAATTGTCACCTCTGCCTAACTGAGCAGAAGAGAGCTGCTCAGAAGGGGGCAGACTTTAAATGGGGCTTTGCAGTGATTTGGAGAAATGTTCAAGAAAAGTGGAAAACTGAGTGTGGCCTTTCAGTTAGGAAGGAAAGGGAGCCTGGTAGTAAGAAGGGCAGCCCACCAGCCAAAGATTAGGATTTTACCCAAGGGCAGGAGAGTGAGTGAGTGTAGGAGGGATGCAGTCACACGCGCACATGTGTGTGTGTGTGTGTGTGTGAGAGACTGTCATCGTTGAGGTGGGTTGACAGGCAGGGAGGTGCAGCTGGACCACAGAGGCAGTTTTCTAGTGATGGATAGTGAGCACCTGGATCAGGACACTAGACCACAGGGCCCAGCCCCGGAGGCGTGTCTGAGGTGTGTGAGTGCTGAGGGTGGAAAGCAGAGCAGACTGATGGGTCCATTTACCCCATAAAGTGTCAACATTAAAGGCAAAACCAAGAATTACTTTCCCTCAGAGGCTGGGGCAGTGGGAAGAGGGGGAAAGTTTAATTTGCAACATATTCAATTCAAAATATCCCAAATGTATGTATGTAAATGTGACAAGTGTGTCTTTGGCACCTGGGAGCAAGCCTGGAAGAGAGAGGTGGACCTGGTGGTTATGAGATGAAGAGCCACGAGAGGAGATGAGGAAAATCATACCCACAACACGCTGCCATCCAAGACAGACCACAGATGCTCAGGAACCGGGGCCCGTGGGCGGCATCCAGCCCACCTCTGTCTGGGGACGCGCTGTCCTGAGCCCACTCTCTGTTTCATGTCTCATCCAGGCTGCGTCTGGGCCGCAGGCCAGGGTAAAGCAGTAATGATGGGGGCCACACAGCCCCCAAACCCTAAACTGTACATTTTGTGGCTTACACAGAAAAGATATGCTAAGCCCTGTTCTAAAACATGGTTTTCTTTATTAGAGAAAGCAAAAGGACAGACTGATGAACAAATATTTATTCATGACAGGTTTTCACCAGCTCGGCATCCAGTACAGTTCTGCCCTATCAGAGACCACCTGCTCCAGCGGTGCAGCAGCCCTTTATCAACAAGGCAAACAACAGCGTCCTTCAGCCCCGAAGCACCCCGCTGCCCTCCCTGCAGAACGGCCCCAGCCCTCCCAACAAGGTAACCCGGCCCCCTGGGCAGCAAAGTGCACACGGGGCACAGGTTCATCCAGAGCCCAGGCCTTCGGGCCTGTGAGGCTGAGCATCGGCATTCACGGGGTGGCGGGGTGGCGAGGAGACCAAAGTCCCAGGGTGTACTTATTCCGGGGCAGCTTGGCGGTCAGCACGGTGAAGGTGGCCCCGCCCGCCACACCTCCGGTGGGGGGAGATGCTGCTGCCGGAGCCCGGCTAACCGTTCCTCCTCTGTCTGCCACAGCCTGGCTCGCCCCCTCCGCCCCAGCAGTTTGTGGTCCAGCACTCTCTGTTTGGGAGTCCAGTCCCCAAGACGAAAGACCCTCCCCGCTATGAGGAAGCCATCAAGCAGACGCGCAGCGCCCAATCTTCCCTTCCAGAGGTGAGGAGGCCGGGCTCCAACGTGGTAGGTCCTCCTGAGCTTGAAGCCCTGGTCTAGATGGACTTGCCTCCCAAGAGACACAAGTTTCATGACTTGGGAGCCTTGCTTGCCTTTTAAGTGCTATTTGAAATCAAAATATCATTCACATCGAAGACTCCCAAGGGTTTTCAGCGGCCACATAACCTGCAGGTCCCACTTACTCAAAGTTTCAGTGTTTGTCTTTAACTTCCCCTCAGAGCCAGAGGCGGGTCATGTGAAGGACAGATGTGTATATGTGTGACCAGGGCATGCGTGTTATACAGATCCTTTCCTAAAGCCACCATTTGTCAGGCTGGCATCAAACTGACCCCCTCCCAGCTGGATGGCCTTCTAGACCACCCAGCACCTGCCCCCACTCTGTCCCTCTTCACTGCTCCCTCACCCCCAGCACCCGCTACCCCGCAGGCCAGCCCACATGAGAGCTCTGCTCGTGTACTCAGCAGACGCACGTTAGAAGGACAGACTGAGGCCCTCCTGGCCTACCGTATCTATCCCAGAGATGGGAAAAGGCAGAGTTCTGTCTGTAAAAAGCATCTGGCCACAGGTGGGCGCCCAGTGGCAAAAGCCATGTCAGACATTACCCTGAACATGCCTGGGCTCACTGTCAAGGCAGAACCCCGGCCTCATAAGGGGCTGCGGGGAATGGCCCTGACACCACTGCGTGGATGCTGGCAGTGGACAGGAGGTGTGCTGCTCAGAGCTAGACCGTCTGCTCGCACAGCCACAGCAGACGCGCCTGCAGGGTCATGCCGCTCTCCTCGACCCCACAATCCACGTGTGACTCCATGGGGCCTTCACATGCAGCTGGGGTTGTGTGGGGCCAGGGCTCGGCACTCTCCAGGGAGCAGTGGCCACGCCGTGACCACCTTGACCTTCTTCGTTGCCCCAGCAAGTAGCTGCAGACACTGCTCAGCAGCATCAGGGCCCAGTTTGGCCCACCCACAGAGAGCGAGCAGGTGCCCAGGGCAGGCTGCCTCCTCGAGGAAGCAGACGATTCCCAATGCTTCTTCATATCCACTTAGTACCAAAGGAAAATAACTTTCCTAGTTGTAAAATGTTCCTTTAGTTCCAGACTCAGCAGGGGCATTTATTTGTGAGGGGAAAGCTGAGTTTCAGAACTTGGTTTAGATATCGCAAAAAGAATTGAAACAAATGATGCTGGACTAGACTGTGATCCCCTTGGTCCATCCAGAAGGAACATATTTTCAAGAAAATCCTTCCAAACCTGGTTCTCACATACAGGTTGCTACATACCATTTAGATGATCAATGTAACAACACAGACTCATCCTCACACCTTAACCTAAGAGCTGATTTTAATCCCTGCTCTCTGTCTCTGGCTCATGCACATAGACCACGGGAGTCAGGTTCTGTCTGGATGAGTAGCTATCTGTAATTCCTCTCAATACACCACTGAGCATTAAAGTCCAGGGATTATGAGGTTTTCAAAATACATTGACTTAGACTTCCAGTTCCACTACTGAATAATAAGTAAGGCCCTACCAGTTCAGTTTCCCACAAATAAGAGCTATAAAGCCTCGTCATGGTAAAGTCACTGAAGAGTGAACAGATGGGGTCATATTCTCAGAAGTCTGCAATAAGAGGGAGTTCCATGGCATGAGCACTCTGTTTTTGCTGTTTTCACTCTGGGGTCAAGCTAAGTGGCGAGGTTACTGGTAGAAAAACCACAGCCTTTATGCCTTGGGAATCCAGAAGACTGGTTTTTCACCTTCTGGGTTGCTCCCAACTGAGAGATGAGATCCCCAAATTCTGTCTGCCCACATCTCTGGGTGACCCCTAAACCACATAGGCATGGGCTAGAGTCATAGCACATCAGCTAAAGACAGAAGATCTGACCTGAGATTGGAACTTCTGCCCAAGAAACCTTTTGTGGTTCAGGTCCAACCCGAGTTAACTGCCTACTAAAATAAAAGAAACTACTCATCTGAGAAAAATAACAGAATACAGTCTCCACAACTTGGTATCCATGACAGCCATTCACAACATGGCAATATACAAAGAATCAGGAAAATGTGACCTTTTCTTAAGGGAAAAAGGCAATCAGCTAAGACCAACACCCAGCTGATTTGAGTCACAGAATTTGCACAACTATTATAACTATCCTCAATATTGTAAAAGAAAATTTACTTGTAAGAAAGAGGAAGAATGTAAGTATATATAGAAAAATTTTTTAATGAAATGGAAATTCTAAAACTAAAAATTAGAGTCTGAAATGAAAAAAATTATAGATCATCTTAGCAGAATGGAGGTGGCAGAGGTTTAAAAAAAAAAGTGAACTTGAAGAAAAATCAGTAGAACTTATCCAGTCTGGATAACAGAAAAAAAGATTAAGGAAAAGGTGAGCAGAGTCTCAGATACCTGTTATTTGATATCAAACAGTCTAACATGGGTATGGATGGTAGTCCCAGGAGAGGACGGAAAGAATGAGGCAGGTAAATATTTTAAGAAACACTGATCAGATTTTTTACAAATATGATGAGAAACAAGTTTACAGCTTTAGGATGCTCAATGAACACCAGCAGGATAAATAGATGGCCTAGTCATATCATAGTGAAATTACTGAAAGCCAGATTTAAAGAGTAGATCTTGAAAGCATCAAGATCACAGCAGTACAATACACACAGGTGACAACTGCTGTTGGCCCTTGAGCAACACACGTTTGACCTGCACAGATCCACTATATATAGATTTATTTCCGTAAATACATAGTGCAGTACTATACGATCTGTGGCTGGTTGGAACCATGGATATGGAGGGCCAACTCTGTGGATTTTCAGCTGCTCGAGGGAGGAGGGCAGTTCGCCTGACCGCTGTTTGGTTCAGGGGTCAACTGTATTTGATTTACGGTTGACTTTCCATCAGAAACTATGGAAGCATGGAAAGAATGGAACAACATCTTTAAAGCTCTTGGGCGGGGCAGGAGGAGAACATTGTCAACACAGTATTCTCTATCAAGTGAAAATATCCTTTAGTTTGCTTTCTTTCTTAGAGATTATTGCAGACAAGGAAAAATTAAGGATTCATCACTACCAAACCTGTATTATAAGATACTACACTATCTTGAGGGGTTTATAAAATATATAGCTATAATACTTAAAAATAACTAATAAAAGATGGAGGAAATCAATGATATTTATGTTTAATGGGGTTTTATATTTTATAGGAAATGGTACATTAAGTAGCCTATGGAAAATTAAGGGTATATATTGTATACCTACAGTAACACCTTAATTATTGCTTCTTAAAAATGGAAAAATTAAGCTAGAATTCCAAAAAATCAATATTTTTAAAGGCCAAGCAAAGAGGAACACAAAACAGGACAAATAGTATAGAAACAAATACTAAAATGGTAAACCCAAACTTAACTGTATCAATGATTGCGTAAAACATACTAGTAGAATAAATAATAGTTAAAATGCAAAAATTATCAGAATAGATGGAAAACTAGACCCAAATATATGTTGTGTACTTGGACTTAGCTTCAGAAGCCACACACCATCTTTCCTGCCAGTTCTGTTTGTTAGAAGCAAGTCACTAAGTCATAAAGCCACCCAGCTTGCGCTGTCTTAGATCTCTGGCTGTGGAGAGAGCCAGCTCTTATGCCGTATGGACAGTCCAGCAGCACCCTGCAGAGGCCCACATAAAGAGGAACTGAGGCCTCCCATCAACCAGCTTGTCCTCAAGAAGTAAGTCACCTTTACCAGGACATTCTTCAGCCATGAGATGGCTGTACCCTGGCCAGAATCTTGACTACAGCACCATGCAAGAACCCACACCAGAACTACCTACCTATACCATTCCTAAATTCCTGATCCTTAGAAACTTAGTGTTTTAAGCCACTAAGTTTTTTGCGCTGATTTGTAATACTGCAGTAGATAACTACTTTATGCACATACAAGGGGCATACTTTAAATATGAAGACAAAGGTTGAAAGAAATGATTGGAAAAATATACAGTGCAAACAGTATGCATAAGAAGTTCTGGCCAAAGACTGGGACAGACATTTCACCAAAGAAAATACACAGATGGCAGATAAACACATGAAAAGATGCTCAGCATCCTTAGTCATTAGGGAAATGAACATTAAAACAGCAATGCAATGCCATTACTAACTGTTAGGTGTCTAAAATGACTGCCCATACCAAGTGTTAATGAGAATGGAGAACAACTAGAAATATCCATTGCTGTGGAAATGTAAAACAACATAATTTTGGAAAACAGCCATCTGTTAGAAATTTGAACATAAACCTACTCTATAATTCCAGCATTCTACTCCTCAGTATTTACCCAAGAGAAAAAAGAAAACGTGTCTATACAAAGATTTGTACACAAGTGTTCACAGCAGCTTTATTTGTAATAGCCAAAGAGTGCTGACAATCCAAACTGATATTTCCATACAGTGGGATACTCAGCAATAAAAAGGAAAGAACTTTTCCTGCTGTACTCCACAACATGGATAAATCTCAAATTTATTATGTCAAGTGAAAGAAGCCTCCTCTATGCCTCTGCCAAAAAGTACAAACTGTATGACTCCATTTATATAAAACTCTAGAAAATGGAAACTCTTCTGTATTCAAGGAAAGCAGATCATTGGGTTGCCTGGGGCTGAAAGGAGTATTGCAAAAGGGCATGAGGAAACTTCAGGGGAAATGGGTATGTTCATTACCTTGATTGAGTTGATAGTTTTGTGGATGTATACATATGTCAGAACTTATCTAATTGTCTGCTTTATGTAAGTGTAGTTTATTGTATGTCAGGTAATTCTCAATAAAGCTGGAAACCTTTAAAACATATATTTTTACATAAATGCAAATGAATGAAGACATTTTTAGAAGAAAGCGTTAGAAGCTGCTCAAAATGCAAATAGTGATAGAATATAAGTGTATAAGTCATCTGAACTGGGTGTTCACCCCATTCTCACTCTATTAACTAACCAGCTGTGCCACGTAGGGTGGGGCTTCATGTCTCAGGAGACCTCAGAGTTTCAGAATTATCGAAGGATAGGTTAGAGAGGATGTTCTGTAAGTTTGCTAGTGCTCCCAGGTGTCTAATGCTCCCAGGTTTGTACAAAAGAAAGCTAACATATGTTCTCCTTTGTTGTAGATTTCCAATGCACACAGTCAGCAGATGGATGACCTCTTTGACATCCTCATTAAAAGCGGAGGTAGGTCAAGGTCACATCAGATCCCTGGAGAGTCTTATCATGAGTCTGTAGCAGTTTTTCTCTAGAGTCCACCACACATCTCTTAAGTACTGAGAAACATATTATTCTAATTCTACCTCACTTTATTCTTTTAAATCCGTTCAATTTAGACTTAAGATGGAGAAGCCATTGTTTCAGTATAACACAGTAATATATCGATTTGACAAGAGATAGATACCTGTTGAAAAAGATAGGCCATCTCAAAACAGCACAGTAGAACCATGTTTAAATTCCACATTGAAAACTTCAAAACTTGCTCCAAGTGTGTATTGTTGTGATGGGATAAAAACATTCCAATTTGTGTGTTAATTTGCAAAAACCAAGTTACCCTGAAACATGTATATTAACATACATAAAATAGATGACCAGTGCAAGTTCGATGCATGAAGCAGGGCACTCAAAGCTGCTGCTCTGGGACAACCCAGAGGGATGGGGTGGGTAGGGAGGTGGGAGGGGGCTCAGGATGGGGGACACATGTATGCCCACGGCTGATTCATGTCAATGTATGGCAGAAACCACCACAATATTGTAAAGTAATTAGCCTCCAATTAAAATAAATAAAATTTTTTAAAAAACCAAGTTACCTAGCTTGGGCCCAAGTAGCTTTATTAAAATTCAAAGGCAAAGCAGTTTCTACACATGATTGAACATCTTAGATTTTTTACAGTCTTGTCATCTTACGTAGGAATAAGGGAATGTTAACCACAAAAAAAAAAAAATTCAAGGATCTCTCTGCCTAAACTTACGTATCTCTAAAAATAAGTATAAAGTCAGTATTTCAAAACTATTTTGGAATATTTCTAAAGTATTTGCAAATTACCTTGATGAAGGAATTTTATTCAGATCTTAAAATTGTGATCAAAATTTCTCCATTCATAGGAGGTTCTGTTTAATTTTGAGGTTAATGATTTTGTCATAATGTTTGACATTAACAGAAAATTCTTGATATTTGACTACAGATCTGTATGTGCAAATAGCACTTTTTTGCTAAGAACTATGTTGGCCTTGCAAAATAATTGAAACTCATGATAAAAATTAAAGAAATAGATATTCCATAACTGAACTTAAGGTTAAAAAAATAATAAAATGCTTTTTGCCAAATCTGGTTAAAATAAAGATTTCTTGAAATGATTAAAAAAACAATGTTTACAGCCTAAACTTGGAAACTAAAGTATGACAGTCACAATTGAGTTATTTTCTAAAAGGGATAATTTTTTATGACAAAGTATCAATGAGTATATTATTTTATGTTATTATATGTTAATACTAGTGATAATGAGAACAGAGATTTAACATTGATGGTAAAACTAATTACTTAGGTTGCACTTTCAGCTTTCAAAACAATTCTAGAGCTGACAACAGATAGTGAAACGCAACATAACTATCCTAAAAACATACACAATAAACACAGTTGACGATTCACATACAGGAATCAAATTATAAGTTCTTTCTCTCGTTTATGCATCCCAATCATTTAATTGTAAGAGTGATTATTAATCCATGTTTCCTAGTGTATTTGCATATAAATGAAACCAATCAAATACTCATAAGAAAGTAAAAAAAGATACTTCATTCAAATGTATATAGCCAAGTGAACACTGGTATCTAGAGCAGAAGGTCGATTAATTTGTTACTTGATCTGACAAGGAATAACAAGTAATTAGTGCTTCCTAAGACACTGTATAAAATCTTAAGGATTTGATAAAACTCAGAAAACAAAAAAGAAAAAATAAGTAATCCACTGTCTCTTGGAGATGATGTGTTTGCTTCAACTCAGAAATGACATAGGAGAACATCGTATCTTTTAACTCTTTATATAGAATGTAAATGGCTAAATTGGGCATACAGTTCAACTATAATAAAAAAAGAGAAAAGAATATAATTAGATCTTTCCTAGCAGGAAGGCTGTACCTCATGCCTGCACAAATTTGGGGTATCCACTTTGACATTCACTGTAAGGGTGGTATCTGCTGATAGCTGACTCGAGCTATGGGGGGAGACAGGAGGCTGTCTTCAGCCTGCAATGACTAAGAATAAGGACCCAAAAGTCAAATCATCTAAAGCCGTCAACTCCCCCTTGCGGGTAGAGACTGCTACTAATGCTTACTCTTACTGAAAGAACTGAAAGCACATCAGAATGCTATCAGCGTACATGTTTATATATCTAACGACATTATCCATCACCATAATCACCTCAACGCTTATCAAGGGCCGCACCCAACCAATAGCAGCCTCTTCCTAACTCTAAAAGGGACCATGTATAAGTCATTGCACAAAGAGAAGATAAGTGCCCTAGTAATTAATAGAAATGTTGAAATAGTATGAAATCATTGCTAATTACTTGAATTATTTTACACAGAGATTTCCCTCCCTATAAAAGAAGAACCTTCTCCTATCTCCAAAATGAGACCAGTGACAGCTAGCATCACCACAATGCCGGTCAGCACGGTGGTGTCCCGGCCACCACCGCAGGTCCAAATGGCACCACCCATATCCTTAGAACCTATGAGCAGTCTATCTGCCAGCTTAGAGAACCAACTCGAAGCCTTCCTGGATGGAACCCTACCTTCAGCTAATGAAGTCACTCCCCTGCAAAGCGGCAGCGAGGACAGAGAGCCCTTCTCCCTGATCGAGGACCTCCAGAACGACCTGCTGAGCCACTCGGGCGTGCTGGACCCCTCGCACTCGCCCATGGAAACGGCCGAGGCCCAGTTTGCTGCAAGCACGCCCTGCCTGTCCCTTGACCTCTCTGACTCGAACTTGGACAACATGGAGTGGTTGGACATTACCATGCCCGGCACGTCATCAGGACTCACACCGCTCAGCGCCACCACTCCCAGCATGTTCTCTGCCGACTTCCTAGACCCACAGGACCTGCCGCTGCCGTGGGACTAACAGCACAGATTTCTCGTCTCAGAGTTCATGAGGTTTGAAAAAGACGACGATGTTTCGAAAAGGTCAGATTTTAGAGACAGATCCAGAGTTGCATCATTGCAATTATAATATGTTGTCACAGAAAGATGGGTTGGACGGTCAGAGGCTGGAAACCAAGTTTGAAAACATTTCATTGCATCTAGCAGTGAATGCCTGTGATTTAATATAGAACAGAGCCTTCTGAAAAAAACACTACTCCAAGAAGACTCATCTGTTTCTCCAGACTTCAGTAAAGAACGAAAGGTACCTTTAGATTAAAAATGCGAAGAAGAGTAAGGTATGCAGGGTGGCAACACAAGGGCCTCTGGTCATCAGCTACAGTTAAACCTCTGTGGTCACTTTAAGACCTTAAATAAAAGGCAGACAGCTCCACTCAAAAAGAAAGGAGGTGAGCGATCACTGCACAGGGCATCTCCTAGAAATGGCCTGAGCCCAGCCCAAGATGCAGCCAGGGTCTAGGGCAGTGGCCAGCACCAGCCAGTTCAGTGACAGCTTCCCGCTGAAGACTTTTGGTTCCATTCAGAAACCAATGTAATTTTTTTGTCTGTTCTAGTTTATTTTGTGATTTGGGGGAATCTTACTTCAGATCTCCAGATTTAAATTGAAATGGGAGATCTTTCACCATAACCAGACAATGTCTACAAAATACTGTCGTAAACAATCCACTCTAAGAAGTCGAGGTGTGTTGATAACACTGAAAAGTCTATTAGCAGCCCTCCGGGTTGATTACATTGATTTTAATGTGTATATTAGACACTTGTATGTATACTCTGACATTGTGATTTGTACAGCCTACGTTGGAGTGAGGAATTGGATACCCAGTGGTCCTACTTGTTTTAATAACTCGAATATTTCTAGAGTACTTGAGCCACATGTATTTCCGTATTTAAGGAATTGCTAACTTTCAGGTAACCAGGCCCATCTCAAAGAACCAAGAAAAGGCTTTGGCGTGAAATATCTTTCTGAGCTGGTGAGCTGCCAAGAGAAGGCAAGGCAGCAGTCTGTCACCCCCCTAGGACATTCCCAGAACGGTTACGGGGACGCGGTGTCGCCGGGTCGGCCGGCAGCCCCAGCCCTGGCCGTCCTCTTCTCTGTCACTGACCCCTGGTCACCGTTCCCAGGCCTGTAACTGGATGTCATACCTGAGCTCTCACTGTATCATCAGGCTGAAGGTTGAGAAACTGGAGGTTTTATTAGTAGTTTTTTTATATTGAAAAAGTCATATTTGTTGAGTAGGATAGTTTCAGTTTTCTAAAATGCCAACTATCACAGGATTTCCAAAATTATTTCAGTCAATTGCTAGTCATTTAAGTATATGACAAAATATAAAATAACTGAAAAAAAAAACCCCACCTGGAACCTACTTAAAAGTGTGGAGACTTTTACTAAATAAGAGCATTTGCTCTCACCTCACCTTGGGTAAACCCTACAGTCAGGTTTTCTGTGGGTCGGTAAATGGTGAATGTTCCCACAGTGACGGGCAGCCTGACCCATTACTTGGAAAGAGTCTGTGAATCATTTCTAGGTCTTGTGTTTTGCCTAAGAACTGATCTTACTTTATATTTTTATTTCAGTTTGTGGATTTTACTCTGTAAGAAAAGTCCATTTCCCCAGTGTTCAGTTGCCCAGCACCCTGGAGCCCTCAGTTGAAAGCCCTCCCAACTGGAAAGTGCTTCTGGATGGTTCGGGCAGAAGCGGTCAGGCACGGTGTGGTCTGTAGTAGGTCTTTCGAGTGCTTAGAGATTGGTCATCCAACAGGTGGGAAATTGTAACCGTCGACCAGAGCGCCACCTTCTGACCGAGCCCAGCGGGACGGTCAGCATCCTGGGCGTGAGTAGGTTCCTCAGAGGGCCCGTCTCCAGGGCCGGGGCTACTGACTTGGGAATGTGCTTTTCTTAGGGGAGGTCTGGGCCCTCAGCTTTTGTCCAAGGCTTGTCTGGCCCACACTTAGACTCTGAGCATCATATTCATTCAGACTGAAATATGTTACTAAATTAGCAGCAGGTATCAGTGGGCCTGTAGGAGGCAACTAAACAGCTGGTGGTATTGGCTCTTGTTGACTTGACTTTGTATCTCCGTCATCCTGCACTGAGTATGTAGATTGTTCTTTAGCCCTCAGCTCCCTTATTGCTAAGATAGGTTTGAAACACGCCACAGGAAGGCTGCTCTCCAAAGACACACACTGCACTGAATGCCATCTTATATATAGCCTGCTCTCTCTTGACGATGAATCGCTGAAGTGCCCACTTCACCTTCACGCAGCAGCATCTCCCCTGAAGGCAGCAAGGAGTGTCCAGTTACTGACGCTCGCGGCTGCCGCCTGCCCTCCCGTCCTGGCGTGTGTGTAGTTGGTGGGAGGCGGTGGTGCTGTTGTGTACCAGCCTGCAAAGTACCATACTGCCCAGCAGACAGCTGCCTTCTAGAAACACTATCTCACGTCCAGTCTTACTTCCTAAATATTCCTGAAACACCGTAGTATCAAGCTTACCTTGCTAGTGTATATAGGTGCCAGGTCACGTCATTAAGGATGGGAGGAACAGAAAGTTACGCCGAAGATGCTGCTACGGAGCCTTGGCGAGTCCAGGCGTATGTGGTCATCTTGTACATTTCAGCAAAGCATGTACTAGAAAATCTCATAGGACGCTGTGTGCTTCACATCCCAGTGCTTTTCCTGAAATGTGCAATCTACTGTATAGTATCTGCCACGTATTTGCACACAGATGCAGTCTGAGTTCATGCACCTTCATGCTCAGATACTGTTTGTGTGTGTTTTATATGAATGTTTTTATGGCACTAAAGAGATCTTATTTAAATCTCCATTTTACAAACTTCATGGTCTGTGATCCATGGACATGCAGTCTCAGAATCGTGGTGAAGGCAACATGGTGTGGTCCCCCCAGCTGCCGCCCATAGAGACGCCGTCATGAGCTGTGAGGTCAGTGGACGCCGAGTGACAACCGATGAGGAGTGTGTCATGTCACCTATTTGGTCACCAAAGCTGACTCGGGCTTCCTCCACCCCAGGTCATTCTAGCCATACAAGCTGTCTCCAGAGTCCCTTTCAGGATCCCAGGCTGAACCTGGCCACCACAGCTGGCAAAAGAGCTGTCCCACCAGGGCCGGACCACCTAGTTACTGTCCACAAACAGCCTTTGGCTGGGTTTGCACCCCTCACTCACACACGTGTCTGGGCGCGTCCGGCGGCCCCGCCAGGAGTCAGGTGGAGGGTGTGCAGCGGCAGCGGGGGCCACTTCGAGAGCTTCCCAGAGACCGGCTGTCAGCATCCCTCAGCAGAGCCCCCGGGGCCGCGCAGCTCCACAAGCACGGCCCCGCAGGTCACCAGCCGTCACTGCGGACATCAGTCCTGACCGCCGGCACCAGAGCAGGGCACCAGGCAACGTGACCCCAGCCTGGAGGCCGCGCAGTCAGCCCACTCTCTCAGAGAACACTAACTGGAAGGTCAGGGCCGCCAGGAAACGGCTCACACGTGCGGACGTGTGTATCTGGAGAGCAGCCTCACTGCATTTTCGCTCATCTTGTACGTGGTTTCGGTCAAAACTGGAAAATGACAACTAAGATGTAGTCATTCTTTTTCTTGGTTCAAACCTTTGATAACTTGCTCCTTCAGTGATCTTTCTGGGCTGCGTTTTTATTTGTGAAGTGACTGCATGGCAATAAGCAGGTCTCCGTCTGTCCCCATTCGCCCTTTCTTGCAGTATTTGAGGAAATGCATCATTACAAAGGGTCTCTACCTGAACTCTCAGATTCGAGGCCTGTAATTCAAAAAGCTGCACATGTTTACAAACGAGCTCTTCCCCTCCACGCAAACACGTTGCTCTGTAAATCACATCAGAAAATGTCACGACCCTGTGGTAACAGGGTGGCAATCTCAGATCTGCAGGGTGCTGTCTGGAATCAAATACATCATGTCATTGGCAATCTCGACGCAGTTGTCATGTTGTTTTAACAGAGCTCTGTGCCAACCACTAAGACAAAGCTTTAACCAAGTTCTAGAATCACCGGGACTCGTAACGATTACCTCTCCACATCATGCTGTAAGGACACTTGCTGACTTAGGAGGAGGAAGTATTTAGGAAAGGGTTTAGTTGCTACCAAAAGTACTTAACCTCGAGTAACTACTAGTAATGCAAACTTGCTTTAAAGGAACCAAAGGCATTGCCAAGTATTTGCCAAAAGAAGGCACTTTTTATTTAAAATTTGAGACTAATGAGCTCTCAAAAATCAGTCCCAAAAAGGTATTATCCATTTAAGGTTATAATTTTCACAAAGATGTAGATATTCCTCTATTGTTTTCATGTAAAATAGTATAGATTTGTTTTGTTGGGTTAAGAATAATACATATTTAGCAGTAATACAGAGTTTTTTCCTTTCTACATACAAATTCGTTCTCTTGTTTTCTTGCTTGCAATAGAAATGCAATGAGATAGGTGTTTCTCTTCTTATTTTCATTGTCACATTATGTCTTAGCATCTCACTCTATGAAAAAAAAGGAGAAAGATACCAATCTACAGAGCCCTGCTTATCAAAGCACTAGTTGAATAAACAAAAAATGATGGCAATCGGGGGTCCATTCATGTATTGCCTTTATGTTGTTTTTTAAATGAAAAACCATGATGCCTTTGTATTTGCTGTTTGCACCCCTGAAATCAATTCCATATCATGTTTGAATGCCATACATTTTGCACATGTACTGTACATAGGTAATGCATACTGTATTTTTATATGTGTGCACATTTATCATCTGATCTTTTGTACATAGTGGCCGTATTGTAGCTGATCGGGAAATGTTTGATATCTCAGCAATTTTGCATTTTTGTGTCTCAAATAAAAAAAAAACATTTTGATGTACTATGACTTTTGCTGTGCAGAGGAAAAACCACGTGCTGTGGGTCAGGGGAGCTGCAGGGCGGGGGCAGGGAGGCCGGGGGAGACCCCATGTCCAGAACAAGCTTTACAGCCAAGTCACCAGACCAACCAGCAGGCGCGCTGAGGCAGCTTCGGTGAATCATGCATGCAGTGCACCCTTGCCCCAGGTCCAAATAGAAACAGGTAGCACCTGAACTTGACCATACCAAGATTTACACCAAAACTGTGTTCATTCTCCCACAGTCATAAGGAAATCCCGAATGAGGCGAAGGCCATGGTGCCCAGGGATGAATGCACACACACATGCCTGCAGAAAGCTGGCTCTCACTTTGACACTAATAAATAAGCCACCGACAGGATTCCTGAAAGACCCGGGTAATCCTTCAGTTCAGCCTCGATTCAAAAGCAACTACTTATATGAGGTGTTTTTATAGGCCAAAAGAAATGGTCTTTAGAATTCAGTTTCTTTGAGAAAGATGTAATCTGATTTTCAATCCAGAAGCCCATGGTTAAAATATAGTTTTGAGAACAGTATTATATTTCCCTCTGTTTTGATGAAATAAAACAGTAATGGGTACAACTTCATTGACAACCAACACTTTCATATCAATATCTTATGAAAGCGGGTATTTTACCACCCTCAGAGAGGGAGAAAAGAAAGATCACTGGTTACTTGCATACAATGAAATTTCATTATCTGTGACCTTTTAGGGACCGAGAGATCTGCCTCAGTGGCCCAGTAAGTAGATGACGCTTCCAAGGGTCTAAGACACTTGTAACATCACATGTTGCCAGCCAGGATCCTGCCCTCAGGGAGAGAAAACCATGTCAGAGGGGACCGAGAAAGTGCCCCAGGCATTCCCAGGAGTGAGCAAGGGACAGAGCTGAGAGCTTTAGGGAAGAGATGTGTTAGGACGTGTGAAGGACAGTCTAAACAGAGAAGACCACTGGGACGAAGTCAGAGTTAAAGAGATTTTGGCTGAGGCCCTGCCCTGTGCCAGGTGGAGGGCTGGATACCAAAGTCTGGCTGCAGGACAGAGTCTGGTCAAGAAATGCTGACAGGGGGCCACCAAGGGAGGAGGGGAGACCTAGTGCTGAGAAACAAGTCTGGAAGGGTCGACAGCTGGGCTTTTAAGGTTCCCAGACCCCAAAGGGCTGAAGACTCTTCTGGAGATAACGCCCTTTTCTTTGGGAAGTACAGGCCTCCAGAAGCCTTGCAGAGTGTGGACACAGTCACCAGTTAGCACCTCTACAATCCTCTGCAGCACACTTGCTCTCAAACCAAGGCGACCACCCAAGCCTTTGTAAACAGACACACCCACACATGTCGTGATGGCTGGAGATGAATGACAGCTCCTCCACTGAGTCCAGGGAAGACCAGTTTCAGGAAGATGCAAACTACATGTCACCAACAACTTTCTGTGTCACATAATCCCAAGTCATCTAACGACCATTCCTTCATTGCTCCTTCCACAAATAGCTTCCCTTTCTGATGGATTCAGAAAGAAACTCATCTGGACATCCTGGCTGTCTTTTCTGCTAATTTTTATGACAGCTTATTACAATTAAACATACAGTGTATACTTAGACAAAAAGCAAGGCCACTTGTCAGCTATCTGACTACCCCCTTGTGGATACGGCTATGCAACCGATCATTCAAGGAGGACGCTGCTGACAATGGCCCCGTGGGCTCTAACCCCAATAAATGTCCTCACCCTTCTCCCCACGCCCCGGGACACAGCACCAGGGCACAGGAATACAGTTGAGAGACAGGTTAATAGAAATAGCAGCAAATGTATTAAATGCAGCTAGATGCCAGACCCTGTGCCAAACACTTTGTGTTATAACCTCATTTAACCATAAGCCTAAGAGCGAGGAACTCTTACTGTCCCCATTTAATAGACGTGGCAATTTAAGACAGAGAAGGGGAATGTCTTGCCTGGAATTAGAAAGCAGAATGTGGATTTGAGACCAAGCTTCTAACATCCCAGAACCCAGACCATTTCTGTACACTCGGTACACACAATCCAACATCTTTGTTCAGATACATGATGAAATCGATTGATGATAGCAGATTTAGCTAATGTCCGTTTCGCCCCAACTGGGTGTGTCTCAAGTCTCCTCAATCTCACACATTTTACAAAGTAGCTAGCTGCTCACACGCATGGTTAACAGCTTGTACTAGGTAAACTCCAATCAGAACATGGGTTACAGGACGGGTATCTTAAGTGAAGCCCACTGTGGGGCCACGCCCAATGACTCACTAAACTGCCCACCTGGACGGGGACTTCTGGAGCCACCTGCGCACATGTGTGTGCCCAAGTCGCTCAGTCGTGTCAGGCTCTTTGCGACCCCATGGACTGTAGCCTGCAAGGCTCCTCTGTCCATGGATTTTCCAGGCAAGAATACTGGAGTGGGTTGCCATTTCCTCCTCCGGGGGATCTTCCTGACCCAGGGATCAAAGGTGTGTCTCCTGCACTGGCGGGAAGGATTTTTTTTTACCACTGTACCACTTGGGTGGAGCCACTTGAGCATATCCAAAACCCTAGGAGCTACAGAATGATTTTATGATATCTAGTAAAGTTGAAGATAGAAATCCTGTGACTCAGCAGCTCAACTGTGTGATACTCATCCCTGAGAAACACAGGCAGTCAGGCAAGAATTAACATGAAAGCCTCATTCACAAAGCAAGCATCGAAAACAACTTTCATGTCTTTCATCTTGCAAATAAGCAGCAATTTACATAAATGAACTATATCTAATGTATCAACGTGAAAGAAGCTCAAGGTGTTGAGGATGAGTGCAGAATGAAGCCTACGTAATTCAAGTAACATTTTAAATCAACAGTGCTGTTCACTCTTGTATATAAAGTATAAAAATATGGATTCATGTCAAAACCAAGATTCAAGATACTTCCGGAAAAGAGGAATAAGATTGCAAATAATGTCAAGTAAGCTTCAATTAATATTGAATGTTTTAATTTTTTCTGTATTTTATTTCTTTAGTAATTCTATAGCCATATAATAAAATATTAACACTTGTTTACTAATACTTGATTTATTTGCCCTTATTTTCTATGAGGTGGAAAAAGATAAGCTTAAAAAGAAACAGAATTACACAGGAATCCCATGAACAACTGCATGCCATATTAACTTAGATAAAATAGACAAATTCCTTGAAAGATATAAACTACCAAAAATTGACTCAACAAGAAAGAAAAACTGAAAGCCTTTCCTTTAAAATGAGGAACAAGGACTTCCCCTAGTGGCTCAAGAAATCTAAGTGGCTAAGTGGCCATCCTAGTGGCTAAGAATCTGCCTGCCAAAGCAGGGAACATAGATTCAATCCCTGATCCAGGAAGATCCCATATGCCTTGGAGCAACTAAGCCCATGCACCACAACTACCAAAGTCTGCACACTCTGGGACCCTCAGCCACAACTAATGAGCCCCTTTGCCACAACTACAGAAGCCTGTGCACCCTAGAGCCCAAGTCGCAACTACTGAGCCCATGTGCGGCAACCACGGAAGCGTGTATACCTAGAACCTGTGCTTCACAACAAGACAAGCCACCACAGTGAGAAGCCCACATACCGCAACTAGAGAGTGGCCCCCACTCTATGCGGCTAGAGAAAACCCGTGTGCAGCACAAAGACCCAGAACAGCCATAAATAAATATGACAGTACGCACATGTCAAAATAAAAGAGCAATAAGTTGTCCACTCTTAGCGCTTGTTCAATATAGCACTGGAAGTCCTAGCCAGAGCAACTAGGCAAGAAGAAGAAATAAAAGTCATCTAAATTAGAAAGGAAGAAGTGTAGCTATCACTATTTGAAGATGACATGTTATATAGAAAAACCCTAAAGACTCCACCAAAAACCTGTTACATTCAGTAAAGTTGCAGGATATAAAATTAATATACAAAAATAAGTTGCACCAATAACAAACTATGAGAAAGAGAAATTCAGGAAATGTTTAGAATTGCATCAAAAAGAATAAAATACTTCAGTATAAACTTAACCAAGGAGGTGAGAGACTTGTTTACTGAAAGCTGTAAGACACTGATGAAAGACACAAATAAATGGAAAGAAATTCCATGTTCATGGACTGCAAGAATTAATATTGTTAAAATGTCTATACTACCCAAAGCAATCTACAGATACAATTCCTATCAAAACTGCAATGACAATTTTTTCACAGAAATAAAACAAACAATCCTAAAATTTGTATAGAACTACAAAGGACCCCCAAATAGCCAAAACAACTTTGAGAAAGAATAACAAAGCTAGTGTCATCACATTTCCAGTTTTCAAACTATCCTCCAAAGCTATAGGAATCCAAACAGTATGGTGTTGGCATAAAAACAGACACGTAAGGGAGTCCCTGGTGGCCTAGTGGCTAGGACGCTGGGCTTTCACTGCTGCAGCCCAGGTTCTGTCCCCAGGCAAGCGACTGACATCCCACAGCCGCATGATACAGCAAAAAAAAAAAAAAGAACCCACAGAAACACATAGATCAATGCAACAGAAGAGAAGGCCCAGAAATAAACCCACACATATATGGTCAACCAGTGTATGACAAAGGAGCCAAGAGCATACAATGGGAAAAAGACAGTCTCTTCAAGACCATTTATTGCAACATCCACATGCAAAAGAATGAAACTGGACCCTCACCTCATCTGACAACACACACAAAAATTAATGCAAAATGGATTAAAGCTTTAAATGTAAGTCTTTAAACAATAAAACTCCAAGAACACGTAGAGGAAAATCTCCTTAACATGGGTCTTGGCAAGGACTTTGGATGTACCAAAAGCACGACAAAAGCAGAAAAGAAAAAAAGGAACTCTATCAAACTAAAAATTCTCTGCACAGCAAAGGAAACAAAAAACATGAAAAGGCAGCACAACAGAACAGAAAATATTCACAAACTATATATCTGATAAGTTAATATACAAATCATACAACTCAACAGCAAAATAAAAAACAAATAACCCATCTAATAATGGGCAAAGGATATGAAGACATTTTTTCCAAAGAAGACATATAATCAGACTTTGTTTTATTGTGCTTCACTTTATGGCACTTCACAGATACTGCATTTTTTATTTTTTTTTTTTACAAATGAATATTTGTGGCAACCCTTTGTCAAACAAGTCTATTGGAGTGCAAGCAAGTCTATTGGAGTGCCATTTTCCCAATAGCATTTACTATTTTTGAGTCTCTGTGTCACATTTTGGCAACTCTCAAAATAATATAAACTTTTTCATTATTATTATTTGTGATCTTTGAATTTATACTATGACTTGCTGAAGGCTCAATGATTAGCATTTTTTTGGCAATAAATGTTTTTAAAGTTTTATGTACATTGTTTTTTAAACATAATGCCATTGTACACAGACTACAGTATAGCATAAACAGAACTTTTATACACACTGGGAAACTAAAAAATCCATGTGATGCACTCTACTTACTTAGAAGTGGTCTGCAACTGAACCTGCAATATCTCGGAGGTATACCTGTACAAATGGCCAACAGGTATATGAAAAGATGCTCAACATCACTAATTATCAGGGAAATGCAAATCAAAACTACAGTGAGATATTAACTCACACTTATTAAAATAGCTTTCATCAAAAAAGACAAGAGAGAGAATTCCCAGGTGGTCCAGTGGTTAAGACTCTGTGCTTTCAATGCAGGGGATGCAGGTTGGATCCCTGGTTGGGGAACTAAGATCCAACATGCCATTAAGTGCAGCCAAAGATTAAAAGAACAAATTTTTAATTAAAAAAAAAAAAGACAAAAGATAACAAGTGTTGACGAGGATGTGGAGAAAAGGAAACTATTGTGCACTGTTAGTGGAAATGTAAATTAGTTCAGTTTTTATGGAAAACAGTAGGGAGGTTCCTCAAAAAGTTAAAAATAGAACTACCATATGATATGGTCATCCCACTTCTTGATGCATATCCAGAGGAAATGAAATCAGTATCTCAAAGAGGTATCTTCACTTTCATGTTCATTGAAGTATTACTTATAGTAGCCAAGATACACAAACAACCTACATGTCCATGACATATGAACAGATAAAGAAAATGTGATACACACACACACAGGAATATTATTCACTCTTATAAAAGAAGGAAATACTGTCATTTGCAACTAAATGGATAAAATTTGACAGCATTATACTAAGTGAAATAAGTCAGACAGAAAAAGACAAATAATGTAGATGATATCCCTTAATATGTGATATTAAGGCCAACCTTACAGAAACAGAGTAGTGATGACCATCAGGTACAGGAGTGGGGGAGGAATGGCAAGATAGTGGTCAAAGAGAACAGACGAGCAAGTATGAGATGAATAAGTTCTTGGGGTCTAATGTAGAGCATGGTGAAAACCGTTAACAATACTGCATTATATTGAAATTTGCTAAAAGAGTAGATCTTAAATATTTTCATCACATTTCAAAAACTAGTCAGTTTGTGAGATAATGAATGTGTTAATTAGCTTGACTATGATTATCCTTTCAAAATGTGTAGATGTATCAAATATACCATACATATATACAGTTGATTATACCTCAATAAAGCTGGGGAGAAAATGAAAAAGTGCTGAAAGAAAAAAAAAGTCCGGTGAAAATTCCATATACAACAAAGTGTCCATCAAAAAGGAGGAAGAAATTAAGACATTCCCAGATAAACAAAAACTAAAAGAGCTATCACCACTAGACCAACCCTACAAGAAATGCTTAAACGACTCCTTCAAGTTGAAATGAAAGGATGATGGACAGTAACTCAAAGTCCTATGAAAAATAAGGTTCTCTAGTGAAGGTAAATATTGGTATATGGACAAGTAAAAACCTGTAATATTGTCACTTAGATCTTAACTCCGATTTTTATTCATTCATAATACAATTTAAAAGAGAAAAGCATAAAAATAACTCTAAGTCTATATTAGTAGGTACATAACAAATAATGATGTAATTTGTGACATCAACAGGTGGGTATAGAGGAGCTGTAAAGAAGTAGAATTTTGTATGTGAGAAAAGTTTACTAGTTCTCAGTTTAAATGGATTTTTATAACCTTAGAATGTTAAATGTAACCACAGTGTGTTTTATACAACACAAAGAAAATACACGGAGAATATATACGAAAGAAAATGAGAAGGGAATCAAAACATGTCACTACTGAAAAAAAATGTGTAAACACAAAGGAAGACAATATGGAAGGGAGGGACAAAAAGGTTTAAAACATACAGAAGGCAAATAAAATGGCAATTCCCTATCAATAATTAAATTTAAGTAGATTAAATTCCCCCAATTAAAAGACACAGATTGACAGAATGGATTTAAAAAGAGAATCCAACCTGATGCAGCCTATAAGAAACTCACTTTAGAGCTAAGGAAATGCATACATTTAAAGTGAAAGGACAGAAAAAGTTATTCCATGCAAACAGTAACCACAAGAGAATAGGAGTAGCTACACTAATATCAAACGCAACAGACTTTATATTTTTAAAGAAAAAAAACTACTGCAACAGATAAAGAAGGACTTTATATATTGAGGAAAGGGTCAATTCACCAAGAATATAATGATTACAAACATGCAAAAATCACAAACTCTAAATATATAAAGCAAACATTGACAGGGTATATCAAGAATTTCTGCAATTCAATAACAAAAGACAAAACAGCCCAAGTTAAAGATGGATAAACAACTGAAACAGGCATTTCTCCAAAGAAGGTATATTAATGGTCAATAAACACATGGAAAGATGTTTAACATCATTAATCATTCAGTCAGTTCAGTCCAGTCGCTTGGTCATGTCTGACTCTGCGACCCCATGGACTGCAGCACTCCAGGCCTCTCTGTCCATTGCCAACTCCTGGAGTTCACTCAAACTCATGTCCAGTGAGTCGGTGATGCCATTCAGCCATCTCATCCTCTGCCATCAATCAAAATCAAATGAGATCTCACCTTACACCCACTAAGATGGGTACTCTTTCAGAAAAACAGAATAACAGGTACTGGTGAAGATTTGGAAAAGAAATTGGGATCCTTGTGCAGTCATTCATGGGAATGTAAAATGGTGCAGCTGCTATGTAAAATATGGCAGTCCTTTCAAAACAAATTAAACATAGATTACCTGTGATCCAGCAGTTCCCCTCTGGGTATATACCCAAAAGAATTGAAAACAACATCCTAAAGAAATATTTATACACACCTGGCTCAGACCATGAACTCCTTATTGCCAAATTCAGACTTAAATTGAAGAAAGTAGGGAAAACCACTAGACCACTCAGGTATGACCTAAATCAAATCCCTTATGACTATACAGTGGAAGTGAGAAATAGATTTAAGGGACTAGATCTGATAGACAGAGTGCCTGATGAACTATGGACGAAGGTTCGTGACATTGTACAGGAGACAGGGATCAAGACCATCGCCATGGAAAAGAAATGCAAAAAGGCAAAATGGGTGTCTGAGGAGGCCTTACAAATAGCTCTGAAAAGAAGAGAAGTGAAAAGCAAAGGAGAAAAAGAAAGATATTCCCATTTGAATGCAGAGTTCTGAAGAATAGCAAAAGAGATAAGAAAGCCTTCCTCAGCGATCAATGCAAAGAAATAGAGGAAAACAATAGAATGGGAAAGACTAGAGATCTCTTCAAGAAAATTAGAGATACCAAGGGAACATTTCATGCAAAGATGGGTTCAATAAAGGACAGAAATGGTATGGACCTAACAGAAGCAGAACATATTAAGAAGAGGTGGCAAGAATACACAGAAGAACTATACAAAAAGATCTTCACGACCCAGATAATCACGATGGTGTGATCACTCACCTAGAGCCAGACATCCTGGAATGTGAAGTCAAGTGGGCCTTAGGAAGCATTACCACGAACAAAGCTACTGGAGGTGATGGAATTCCAGTTGAGCTATTTCAAATCCTGAAAGATGATGCTGTGAAAGTGCTGCACTCAATATGCCAGCAAATTTGGAAAACTCAGCAGTGGCCACAGGACTGGAAAAGGTCAGTTTTCATTCTAATCCCTAAGAAAGGCAATCCCAAAGAATGCTCAAACTACCACACAATTGCACTCATCTCACACGGTAGTAAAGTAATGCTCAAAATTCTCCAAGGCAGGCTTCAATAGTATGTTAACCATGAACTTCCAGATGTTCAAGCTGGATTTAGAAAAGGCAGAAGAACCAGAAATCAAATTGCCAACATCCACTGGATCATCGAAAAAGCAAGAGAGTTCCAGAAAAACATCTATTTCTGCTTTATTGACTACGCCAAAGCCTTCGACTGAGTGGATCACAATAAACTGTGAAAAATTCTGAAAGAGATGGGAATACCAGACCACCTGACCTGCCTCTTGAGAAACCTGTATGCAGGTCAGGAAGCAACAGTTAGAACTGGACATGGAACAACAGACTGGTTCCAAATAGGAAAAGGAGTACGTCAAGGCTGTATATTGTCACCCTGCTTATTTAACTTACATGCAGAGTACATCATGAGAAACGCTGGGCTGGAAGAAGCACAAGCTGGAATCAAGATTGCCAGGAGAAATAATAACCTCAGATATGCAGATGACATCACCCTTATGGCAGACAGTGAAGAGGAACTAAAAAGCCTCTTGATGAAAGTGAAAGAGGAGAGTGAAAAAGTTGGCTTAAAGCTTAACAGTCAGAAAACTAAGATCATGGCATCTGGTCCCATCAACTCATGGGAAATAGATGGGAGACAGTGGAAACAGTGTCAGACTTTATTTTTGGGGGCTTCAAAATCACTGCAGATGGTGATTGCAGCCATGAAATTAAAAGACGCTTACTCCTTGGAAGGAAAGTTATGACCAACCTAGACAGCATATTAAAAAGCAGAGACATTACTTTGCCAACAAAGGTCCGTCTGGTCAAGGCTGTGGTTTTTCCAGTGGTCATGTATGGATGTGAGAGTTGGACTGTGAGAAAGCTGAGCACCGAAAAATTGATGCTTTTGAACTATGGTGTTGGAGAAGACTTTTTTTTTCCATTTATTTTTATTAGTTGGAGGCTATTACTTTACAATATTGTAGTGGTTTTTGCCATACATTGACATGAATCAGCCATGGATTTACATGTGTTCCCCCTCCTGAACCCCCCTCCTACTTCCCTCCCCATCCCATCCCTCTGGGTCATCCCAGTGCACAAAAATAAACTCAAAATGGATTAAAGACCTAAACGTAAGACCAGAAACTATAAAACTCCTAGAGGAGAATATAGGCAAAACACTCTCCGATATAAATCACAGCAAGATCCTCTATGACCCACCTCCCAGAATATTGGAAATAAGTGCAAAAATAAACAAATGGGACCTAATTAAACTCAAAAGCTTTTGCACAACAAAAGAAACTATAAGCAAGGTGAAAAGACAGCCTTCAGAATGGGAGAAAATAATAGCAAATGAAGAAACAGACAAAGGATTAATCTCAAAAATATACAAGCAACTCCTGCAGCTCAATTCCAGAAAAATAAACGACCCAATCAAAAAATGGGTCAAAGGTCTAAACAGACATTTCTCCAAAGAAGACATACAGACAGCTAACAAACACATGAAAAGATGCTCAACATCACTCATTATCAGAGAAATGCAAATCAGAACCTCAATGAGGTACCATTACACGCCAGTCAGGATGGCTGCTATCCAAAAGTCTACAAGCAATAAATGCTGGAGAGGGTGTGGAGAAAAGGGAACCCTCTTACACTGTTGGTAGGAATGCAAACTAGTACAGCCACTATGGAGAACAGTGTGGAGATTCCTTAAAAAACTGGAAATAGAACTGCCATATGACCCAGCAATCCCACTCCTGGAGAAGACTCTTGAGAGTCCCTTGGACTGCAAGGAGATCCAACCAGTCCATCCTAAAGGAGATCAGTCCTGGGTGTTCATTGGAAGGACAGATGCTGAAGCTGAAACTCCAGTACTTTGGCCACCTCATGTGAAGAGTTTACTGATTGGAAAAGACCCTGATGCTGGGAGGGATTGGGGGCAGGAGGAGAAGGGGATGACAGAGGATGAGATGGTTGGATGGCATCACCGACTCAATGGACATGGGTTTGAGTAAACTCCGGGAGTTGGTGATGGACAGGGAGGCCTGGCGTGCTGCGATTCATGGGGTCGCAAAGAGTCAGACACGACTGAGCAACTGAACTGAACTGTGCTTAGCAGAATTATTCACAGTAGCCAGTAGGTGGCAGCAACCCAAGTGTTCATTGATAAATGAATGGATAAACAAAACCATACACATACCATGGAATACTATTCAGCCCTTTAAAAAGGAAATTCCAGTGCACTGTACATGGATGAACATTGAGGATCTTATGTTAAGTTAAATAAGCCAGTCAAAAAAGATAAATATTATATAATTCCAATACATGGTACATTCTCCAGGATAGATCACATACTAGGACACAAAACAGCCTTGGTAATTTTAAGAAAATTGAAATAATATTAAACATCTTTTCTGACCACAACACTTTGAAACTAGAAATCAACTACAAGGGGAAAAAATGGGGAAAAAAAAAAAACCACACTAACATGTGGAGGCTAAACAACATACAACTAAACAATCAACGGGTCACTACAGAGATCTAAGAACAAATTTAAACATACCTGGAGACAAACAGAAATGAAAACATAACAATCTGAACTCTACAGGATGTAGCAAAAGCAGTACTAAGAGGGAAATTCATAATGATACAAGGTTACTTCAGGAAACAAGGAAAATATCAAATACACATCCTAACCTTGCTTTGATTCATGGGGTCGCAAAGAGTTGGACACAACTGAGTGAACTGAACTGAACTGAACCTTACACCTAAAGGAACTAGAAAAAGAAGAACAAACAAAACCCAAAGTTAATAAAAGGAAAGAAATCATAATGAGCAGAGATAGAGACTAAAAAACAATAGAAAAGCTCAATGACACTAAGAATTAGTTCTTTGAAAAGAAAATTGATAAATCTTTAGCCAGACTCATCAAGAGGGCCCAAATCAATAAAATCAGAAGTGAAAAAGAAGTTATGACCAATATCATAGAACTACAAAAGGTCATAAGAGACTACTACAAACAATTATATGCCAATAAAATGGACAGCCTAGAAATGTACTATCATCTCTCAAGGCTGTATGAGGAAGAAATAGAAAATAGGAACAGATCAATTACCAGTAATGAAAATAAATCAGTAATTTAAAAACTCCCAATAAAAGTCCAGGACCAGATGGCTTCATAGGTGAATTCTACCAAACATTTAGAGAAAAGTTAACACCTATCCTTCTCAAAGGATGCTTCACTTATCTAACTTAATCCATCCCTGTTATTGCAAATGACAACATGTTCTTTTTTTATAGCTGAGAAGAACTAAAGAAGCTCCTGATGAAAGTGAAAGAGGAGAGTGAAAAAGTTGGCTTAAAACTCAACATTCAAAAAACTCAGATCATTGACATCTGGTCCCATCACTTCATGGCAAATAGATGGGGAAACAATGGAAACAGTGGCAGACTTTATTTTGGGGGGCTCCAAAATCACTGCAGATGGTGACTGGAGCCATGAAATTAAAAGACACTTGCTCCTTGGAAGAAAAGCTATGACCAACCTAGACAGCATATTAAAATGCAGAGACATTACTTTGTCAACAAAGATCCACCTAATCAAAGCTATGGTTTTTCCAGTAGTCATGTATGGATATGAGAGTTGGACCATAAAGAAAGCTGAGTGCAGAAGAATTGATCCTTTTTAACTCCAGTGTTAGAGAAGACTCTGGAGAGTCCCTTGGATTGCAAGGAGATCAAATAAGTCAATCCTAAAGGAAATCAGTCCTGAATATTCATTGGAAGGACTGATGTTGAAGCTGAAACTCCAGTACTTTGGCCACCTGATGTGAAGAACTGACTAACTGGAAAAGATCCTGATGCTGGGAAAGATTGAAGGCAGGAGCAGAAGGGGACTACAAGGATGAGATGGTTGAATGGCATCACCGACCCAATGGATATGAGTTTGAGCAAGCTCCAGGAGTTGATGATGGACAGGGAAGCCTGGCATGCTGCAGTCCATGGGGTCGCAGGGAGTTGGACACAACTGAGTGACTGAACTGAACTGAGTATACCATTGTATACATACACTGTGTATGTGTCTCCTAAAATCTCCTAAAAGTTAATTATTTAAACAAAATTAACAACAAAATGGGCTTTACAACATATGTAAAAGTGAAATATGTGAAAACAATAACATAAAAGTCAGGAAGAGATGTAGGAGCATATTATTGTAAAATACTTATGTTATATGTTAAGTGGTATAGTATCACTTAATGGTGGACACTAATAAGTTAAAGATGTATATTATGAATCCTATGAAAGTCACTCAGTCACATCTTTGTCACCCCATGGACTGGTTGCTCACCAGGCTCCTCTGTCCATGGAATTCTCCAGGCAAGAATGCTGAACTGGGTAGCCATTCCCTTCTCCAGGGGTTCTTTCCAACCCAGGGATTGAACCCAGGTCTCAGTTGCGGGCAGATTCTTTACCATCTGAGCCACCAGGGAAGCCCTATAGCAAACACTAAACTTAAAAAAGTAATATCTATAAGTCAAACAAAGGGATTAATGGAACTATAAAATCTAACAAAATCAAAAATGTATAAAAAGAGAGAAAAGGGAAGGAAAAAACAGATGGGACAAACAGAAAGCAAATAGTAAGATGATAAATTTAAACTTACTCATCACTTGTCTCATTAAATTTAAATAGTCTAAATAATTCAGTTAAAAGACAGATTTTCAGAATGCCTAAAAAATCAAAACCAAATTTTGTGCGGTCTATAAGAAACACTTTAAATATAAAGACACAGATAAAGATTAAAAAGAACCATATAGGAAAGGTATCCCATGCTAATACTAATCAATTATTGGAATGGCTATATTTATATAAGACAAAATTTCAGAGATTCCAGAGCAATGAATATTATCAGAGATAAAGAAGGTCATTTAAACCCTCCTTCTAGAATAATGGAAATAAAAACAAAAGTGAACAAGTGGGACCTAGTTAAAATTAAAAGCTTTTGCACGGCAAAGGAAAAAAAGGTGAAAAGACAACCCTCAGAATGGGAGAAAATAATAGCAAATGAAACAACTGACAAATGATTAATTTCCAAAATATTCAAGCAGCTCATACAACTCAATACCAGAAAAACAAACAACCCAATCAAAGAGTGGGAAAAAGACCTCAACAGATATTTCTCCAAAGAAGACAGACAGATGGCTAACAAACACATGAAAAGATGCTCAACATAGCTCAGTATCAGAGAAACGCAAATCAAAACTACAGTGAGATATCACCTCACACCGGTCAGAATAGCCGTCATCAAAAAGTCCACAAAGAGTAAATGCTGAGTGTGGAGAAAAGGGGACGCTCTTGCACTGTTGGTAGGAATGTAAACTGATGCAGCCACTACAGAAGACAGTATGAAGATTCCTTAAAAAACTAGGAATAAAACTACCATATGACCCAGCAATCCTACCCCTAGGCATATACCCTGAAGAACCAAAACTGAAAAAGATACATGTACCCCAATGTTCATTGCAGCACTATTTACAATAGCTAGAACATGGAAGCAACCCAAATGTCCATCAACAGATGAATGGATAAAGAACTTATAGTACATATACACAATGGGATATTACTCGGCCATAAAAAAGGAACGCATTTGAGTCAGTTCTAGTGAGGTGGATGAACCTTGAGCCTGTTGTACAGAGTGAAGTAAGTCAGAAAGACAAAGATAAATATTGTATACTAACGCATATATATGGGATCTAGAAAGATGGTACTGATGAATTTATTTGCAAAGCAGCAATGGAGAAACAGACATAGAGAACAGATGTATGAACATGGCGAGAGCGGAGAGAGGGTGAGATGTTATGCAGAGAAAAACATGGAAACTTACCTTACCACATGTAAAACAGACAGCCAATGGGAATTTGCTCTATGTCTCAGAGAGCTCAAACAGGGGCTCGGTATCAACCTAGAAGGGTGGGATGGGGAGGGAGATGGGAGGGAGGTGAAGGAAGGAGGGGACATATGTACACCTATGGCTGATTCATGTTGATGTTTGACAGAAAACAACAAAATTCTGTAAAGCGATTATCCTTCAATTAAAAAATAAATTTAAAAAAGGAGGTCATTTCATAATGACAAATTCATGAAGAAGTCAAATGAATCCTGAATGTTTATGCACCTAACAACAAACTACAGGAAACAAAAAAATTATAGAACTTCACAGAGGGACAGAAAAATCCATAATTATAGGAAAAGATGTCAATAACCTCTCTCAGTAATTGATAGAACAAGTCAAGAAGAAATCAACAGGATTTTATTTAAAAAAAGATTTAAACAATGCTATTAGTTTGACATTATTGATGTTTATACTGTACAATGCTTCACCCAGCAACAGAATACATTCTTTTCAAAGGCACATGATCCCCAACCACAGTGAAATTAAACTAGGAATTAATAAAAGGAACATCTTTTGAAAATCCCCAAATATTTAGAAATGAACACACTTCTGTGTAACAATAAACCAAGGGAGAAAAGTATTTTGAACTGAATGAAAATTTTAAAAATACAATATATCAAAAGGTATGATATGCTGCTAAAGCAGTACATGAAGGGAACTTTTATAGCACTTTAAGGGAACTTTTGAATGCTTTTATTAGGGGAAAAAAACAAAAAAGTTCCCAAATCAGTGGCCTCAGCATCCACTCTAAAAAAAAAAAAAAAAAAAAAAACTAGAAAAAGAAAAGCAAAGTAAACCTAAAATGGAAAAAAGGAAATATAAAGGCCGGAGCAGAAATCAATGAAATAAACAGAACAGCAATACAGAAAAATTCAGAATTGGAAACTGGTCCCTGGAGATCAGCAATTTTGACAAACCTTCAGTAAATCAGACAAATCAGAAAAATTAAGCAAAAGGGCACAAATTACCAATATCAGGAATGAGAGGGGTGGTGTCACTACAGATTCTACAAATGTGAAATGGATAATGTGGAAATATTGTGAAAAATTTTATCAATAGGGTCAAAAACTTAGATGAAACAATTCCTTCAAAGAGTCAAACTTCAGTCACTTAAGAAAAAATAGATAACCTGATTAGCTCCATATCATTTAAAGAAGTTGAACTAACAGTGAAAAACTTCTTCATAAGGGAAAACCCAAGCCCAGAAAGCTCTCCTATTGAATTCTACCAATCATTTAAGGAAGAAATATTACCAGTTGTCTGCAAACGAGAAAACTGAAAAGGAGGCAACCTATTATCCCCTCAACTTATTCTGTAATATGATGCCAGTATTACCCTGACACTGAAACCAAAGACATTACCAGAAAAATAAATAAAATTGACCAATATCCTTCATGAACATACAAAATATCTAAACAAATTTTACAAAATTGGATCCAACAATGTATAAAAAGGATAATATATCCTGATCAAGTAGAGTCTGTCCAAGGACTGTAATGACAGTTTAATGTTTAAAAATTAATCAGTGTAATTTACCATATGGGCTTCCCTAGTGGCTCAGACGGTAAAGAATCTGCTTGCAATGTGGGAGACCCAAGTTCAGTCCCTGGGTTGGGAAGATCCCCTAGAGAAGGGAATGGCTACCCACTCCAAAATTTTTGCTTGGAGAATTCCATGGACAGAGGAGCCTGGAGGTCTATAATCCATATGGGGTCTATATGGGGTCTCAAAGAAAACTAAAAAAATTTAAAACCATGATCATATCAAGAGACACAGAAAAAGCAACTGAAAAAGTGGGCATTCATTCCTGATTTTTTTTTTTAAAAAAATCCCTCACTGATTAGGAGAAGAAGGGAACATCCTTAACCTGATAAAGGGCATCTATGACAAACCCACTGGGAACACCATGCCTAATACTCAAAGACGGCTTTCTCCTGAAGATCAGAAATAAACTAAGAATGTCCTCTGACAGTGTCCTCTAAGAGTGTCCTCGCCACTTCCACTCAACATTATACAAGAAGTTCTAACCAATAAAGAAAAACAAATAAAAGCCATTCAGATTGGAAAGGAAGAAGTAAAACTGTTACTATTCACAGATTACATGATGGCCAATATAGAAATCTGAAGGAATCTACCAAAAGACTACAAATAGGTGAGTTTAACAAGGTGGCAGAATACTAGGCCAGTATAAAGAATTCAAGCACATTTCTATCTACCAGTAATGAATAATCAAAAATTGAAATTTTAAAATAGTATCATTTATAAAAGTCTCCAAAATCGTATATGAAAAAAAAAAAAATCTGACAAAAGACGTTAAAGATGTGTACACTGAGAACAACAAGAACACTGCTGAGGAAATTAAAGAGTTCAGTCGCTCAGTCGTGTCCGACTCTGCGACCCCATGGACCGCAGCACGCCAGGCCTCCCTGTCCATCACCAACTCCTGGAGCATGCTCAAGCTCATGTCCATTGAGTCAGTGATGCCCTCCAACCATCTCATCCTCTGTCGTCCCCTTCTCCTCGCGCCTTCAACCTTTCCCAGCATCAGGATCTTTTCCAATGAGTCAGTTCCTCGCATCAGGTGGCTAAAGTACTGGAGCTTCAGCATCAGTCCTTCCAAAGAATATTCAGGGCTGACTTCCTTTAGGATTGACTGGTTTGATCTCCTTGAGACTCTCAAGAGTCTTCTCTAACACCACAGTTCAAAAACATCAATTCTTTGACAGTCAGCTTTCTTTATGATCCAACTCTCACATCCATACATGACTACTGAAAAAACCATAGCTTTGACTAGAAGGACCTTTGTCAGCAAAGTAGTGTCTCTGCTGTCTAGGTTTCTCATAGCTTTTCTTCCAAGGAGCAAAATTTTCCAAGGAGAAAATTAAAGAAGACTTAAATAAATCAGAATATATATCTTATCCAGGGATTGGAGGATTCAATAATGTCAATATGCTAAATTCTCTCCAAATTGACCTACAGGTTAAATGCAATCCCAACAGTCTTATTGTATAAATTGTTACCAAATTCTAAAATTCACATTGAAATATCAAGGAACTAGAATAGCCAAAAGGAAGGGCAGAGGTGGAATACTAACACTACCTGATTTTAAGATTTATTATTAAAGTACGTTAGTTAAGACAGTGTGGAACTGGTGTAAAAATAGATTAGTGGAACAAAATAGAGCACAGAGACATGTGAACAACTTATTTTCAACAAAGGCGCAATGGCAATTCAATGGAGAAAGAATGATTCTTTCAACAGAAGACATTGGAACAATTTGATATCTATATACAAAAAAGTGAACTTCCATTCATAACCCACATCATATACAAAGTTAACTCTAAGTTGGTCATAGACCTAAATGTAAAATCTCAAATTACAAAACATCTATAGGAAAACATACAACAGCCACAAAAAAATTGTTAGTTTGAGTTAGGCAAAGTTTCCTAGATATAAGAAGAAAAGAGTGATCCACAGGGGGACAAATAAATTGAATTTTATCAAAATTTAAAACTCCTGCCCTTAAAAGAACACTGTTAAGAGAAGGAAAAGAGCCACAAATTGGGAGAAAATATTTGGAAATCATACCTGATAAAGGATTTGTACCCAGAATATATCAACAACTTTCAAAATTCAATAATAAAGTGTTAAGACTCTGCACGTCCACCACAGGGGCCACAAGTTCAATCCCTGGTCAGGGAACTAAGATCCCACAAGCCATGTGGCATGGCCAATAAAAAATGCATAAGGCATATGAACAGACAATTCTCCAAAGAAGATAGATGAACACATGAAAATATGTGAAAAATAAATGAAAAAATTTTCAGCTTCATTAGTCATTAGAGAGAAATGCAAATCAAAACAATGGGATACCACTGCGCACCTTTCAGAATGGCTAAATTAAAAAACTGACCACACCAACTGTTGATGATGACGTGGAGGAACTGGACCATTCCCACACAGCCAGTGGGGATGCAAAATGGCACAACCACTCTGGAAAACAGTTTCCTAAAAATATAAACATCTGATCTGGACATTCCATTCTTATATGTTCACCCAAAAGGAATGAAAGCTTTTTAATGTCCTTTCAAAGGTTTGTACACAAAAGTTCATAGCAGCTTTATTTGTAATAGCCCCAAACTGCAAACAACTCAAATGTCCATACCACCCATCAGTAACGAGGAACAAATTCTTGGCTCTCAACAATGCACAACATGGATGGGTCGTGAAATAATTACACTGAATAAAAGAATCCAGGAAAGGAATGCATAACACAACAAGGTCCTACTGAATAGCACAGAGACCTATATTTAATATCCTATGATAAAGCATAACGGAAAAGAGTATTTACAAAAAGAATATATACGTAAAACTGAATCACTCTGATGTACAACAGTAATTAACACAACATCATAAATCAATTTCTTTTTTTAAAAAAAGGAAAAGAATACATACTGTTTAGAGTCCGTTTATATAAAATTCTAGGATATTTAAACTAACAGACAGTGACAGAAAGCATAATGGTGGTCAGACTGTAGGGGAGATGGTTTACAAAAGGACGAGAAATAACCAAAACCCCAATTCAAAAGAAAAAAGCCACCCTAGATTTCTATGGGTGTTTTTCCCTGAATGGAACTAGAGCTTTTATCTGAGATAAGTTGAAGTCTGGATACAGTGTTTAAACTTTCCCTAAACGTTTGTGTTTTCTTTAGAGCTGGTACAGGATTAAACAGCATTCCCTAATATACGGCGGCAACTGGCAAAACACACACAGCTAAGCACCAGAGAAACCATTCACACTTGGCATCCAGCGAACAGCTACAGAGACAGAAAGCATTCACAAGAAAACACAGTGAGAGCTTTTTACCAACCATGGAAGGAGAGAGAGAAACAACAAACTGTTTCTGATAAAATCTTACTCTTGTTTCCATAAAAGCAATTCTAATGTGTCCATAACGGAACGAGGGAAAAGGTCGTCCTTCATGTTCAACGTTTTTCTACCGGCTTTTTACGCCTACATGTATGGTTTTACAGGGCTACAGCATAATCACGAGGGGAAAATGCAAAAGGTATGTTCTGCTCTGTAAGTTCATCATCACATCTGCTCTCATTTCTTTCCACCCATTTATCTTTTCAAGTTGCCAAGAACATCCCTGGGAATAATCCCCTCCCACACCAAAAGCTGGGGATAGGATAATTGGTATCTGATGATGGAAGATGACATTTTAAAATAGCCACTTTTAACTTCTTAAGATACATTTCATCTTTAAGCATGTATAGACTGCTTCAATGCTTAGAGTTAAAAAATGGGGGGGTGGGTAATGTGGAAGATGCCCCAATAACAAGCATAAATTCACCAAAATTTTGCAATGGCTAAAAAAAAATGTTTTTGAAACCCATTAGATCAAGTGTCACTTATGAAACAATGATCTTAAAATACAAGGCCTAGGAAAAGGCCACCATCTATCTATCAAAATGACTTCCTCGTTAATGAGTAAAGGTTTGAGTTTTCTAAATATGGTATAATATGAATAAACCTAAAGGAAGACTTTCCCTGGTGGTCCAGTGGTTAAGACTCCATGCTCCCAGTGCAAGGGGCCCAGGTTCAATTCCCAGTCAGGGAACTAGATCCTACATGCTGCAATTAAGACCTGGCACAGCCGAATAAAATAAAACAAACTTAAAGGAAAATAATGACTCTCTGCAGTACTAAGAATCACACACCATGTACCATTCATGTGAGACGCTGATACTACTTTACAGAAAGTGGCAATATATGTGAGGGAATCCACTGAGGACATTCACACAATGCTTCTTATAAGCTCACAGTACGAGATGGAAACCACAGGAATTTGTTCATTTGTTACCAACACACTCACCCCCGCACCTCGTCTCCACCACGCGGGGCAGACCTCAGCCAGGCAGGACATCACACAAAGTGTATGGCTGATTGTTTCTGCCTCCTCCCAACCAAACTACACAAAGTTGAAAATGAGAGCCTTGTGTAACAACAAATAGCACGCCCGTAGCCCAGTATTACCAATGGCCTGCTCACTCACCAGCAAGCAGAAACGCGCAGAACTGCCTGCTTGAGGCTGCTACAGTGCAGCAGAAAGTTAGCTTCGGAAAGCAATGACCCTGACATCTCTGCTAAAGAAGCTTCCACACGTGTGCTCAGAGAGCCACGAGCAAAGATGCAAGAGCAGCTTCGCTTGCAGTGAAGAAAAACTTGGAAACAACATAGATGGCCAGCAATAGGGGATTTATTATTACTGAGCTACAGTCCCCCAGCAGACTAGAAGGCAGCAATTAAAAGGAGGGACTTTCCTGGTGGTCCAGCGGTTAAGACTGTGCTCCCAATGCAGGGGGCCCCGGTTCAATCCCTGATCATGGAACTATATCCTGCATACTGCACGTTAAGACCAGGTGCAACCAAATAAATTAAAAAATTTTTAAAAACAAATCAGGGAGAAGTGAAGTGAAAGTCACTCAGTTGTGTCCAACTCTTTGGGACTCCATGGACCCACCAGGCTCCTCTGTCCATGGAATTCTCCAGGCAAGAATACCGGAGTGGGTTGCCATTTCCTACTCCAGGGGATCTTCCCGACCAAGATCGAACCCAGGTCTCCCACACTGCGGGCAGATTCTTTACCATCTGAGCCACGAGGGAAACACTGCGTTTCCTATGTATGAACACGTGTCAGTACAGAAAGACAAAGATGTGGAAGGATCCAAAATAAACTCCTGAGAGTGGTCCCCCTGGAAAAGAGGAGGAGGATAGAGCACTGAGAGGGCCAGAGTCCTCTACCAAATGCAGAACAAATAATGAGAAATAGCAATTTTATTCTGTTACTGTGGACTGCTTTTCACATACATAAAACCTTTGTCAACTCTGGATGCCCATATTTGTACCTCAGATAATCTAGGTGACCTTTCAGAGCATATCTGGGGAAAAATAAAAGGGAAAAAAAGAGAAGGAACACAACTTTGTATTATTCATAGCTGCCAACATGATCTTATTCCGGAATGAACCAATTGAAACATAATTTCCCAAGGTTAGAGGTTCTAAGATGGATTTGATGAGGCGATGCCAGGGCATTCTGTACAGCTGTAATTTTTCTGCAGAATTCATCTTTATACCACTCTGTGACCGGTTGGCGTTATTTGTGAAAGGGGGTGTAAACAACTCCTGACTCTCTTTCCAAGGAGAGCTTTACTTCTGAGTTTTTCAGACATCACACAGGTGATCCATTCTGCTTCAGTCCTCAGCTTGCTACGTGCTGCAGGGGCCTCCACGCGGCAGGGATCTGTGGTTAGATGGAGAGACGGAAGAAGGTCGACAGAGGTACCAGGAACATTCTAGCTGCTCTTCCACTGAAAAGCACAGGAAACTCACATGGCATAGAAGATGCCAATGAAATGAATTTAAAATCCAAGACTCCGAAGCACCAGCAGCAAACAACTGAGATATTCAAGATGGGGGGACCTAATAGTGTTAAGGTATCAGTTTCTCTCAAAGTCAATTACAGCTTCAATACAATCCCAATCAAAATCTCAGCAGGCAATTTTGTAAACTGATGAGCTGATCCTAAAAAGTATACAGAAAATCATACAGATATGAATGACTAGCATAGGCAGACAATTTGGTAAAACAAAGTTGGAGGATTTATAATACTTGATTTCAGGACTCACCATAAAATGCAAAGACTGTGGTGACTGGTATAGACAGATATCTAAATCAATGGAACATAAAGAACTCCAGGAACAGACTCCATGTCCACCGTCAAATGGATTTTAACAAGGGTACCACAGCAATTCCATGGAGAGAGGATAAGTGTTTCAACAAGTGGTGCTGGATATAGGAAAAAATGGACATCAAGCCCACTTTCACATCATACACAAAAATTAACTCAAAAAATGTTTGCACTTTGGTTCTTCCCTGGTGGTCCAGTGGTTAAGAATCTGCCTTCCAATGCAGGGATGCAGGTTCAATCCCTGGTCGAGGAACTAAGATCCCAAATGGCACAGGGCAGCTGAACCCACATACTGCAACTACAGAACCCACACACAGGCTCACCACAACTAGAGAGAAGCCCCTGCGCTGAACAAAGACTGCATGCCGCCAAAAAAAAATAAACATTTTTTAAAAATTAAAACTTCTGCATTTTGAGAGACAATATTAAGAACATGCAAGCCACAGCACAGGAGAAAATATTCAAAATACATATATCTGAAAAACAACTCATATTCAGAACATACAACAAGCTGGTCATTCAAAAACAGTAAGATAAACAAGCTACAAAAATGGGTAAAGAATCTGAGTAGACACGTCACAAAAGATGATGTAACAAATGGCCAATGAGCACATGAAAAGGGGCTTAATTTCTTTAGTCATCAGGGAAATGCAAATTAAAATGAGATGCCACGTATTTACTAGAGTAACCAAAATGCAAAATACAGATGGACTTAGAGATTACCATACTAAGTGAAGACAGAGAAAGACAAATATTATATCGTTTATACACAGAATCCAAAAACAAAAAAATTATACAAATGAATTTGTATACAAAACAGAATTAGACTCATAGTCATAGAAAGCAAACTTATGGTCACCAAAGAGGAAAAGTTGGGGAGGGATAAATTAGGGGTTTGGGACCAGCAGACACAAACTGTGTGTGTGTGTGTGTGTGTGTGTGTGTGTGTATGGGCACTCACACTAAGTTGCTTCAGTCATGTCCCACTCTTTACCCTATGGACTGTAGCTCACCAGGCTCACCCTCTGTCCATGGGATTCTCCACACAATACTGGAGTGGGTTGCCATGCCCTCCTCCAGGGCATCTTCCCAACCCAGGGATTAAACCCACATCTCTTATGTCTCCTGCATTGACAGGTGGGTTCTTTAGCACTAGTGCCACGTGGGAAGCCTATATATATGTGTGTGTGTGTATATGTATATTAATATATTATATACATATGTGTATATACATAATATATATTATATATGTATATATATAATACATACATAATAATACATAATAATATTATGTATATATGTATATATATACACATATATATGTATATTAATATATATAAAAGCAGATATAACCTATTATATGTAAAAATAAACAAGGTCCTACTATATAGTACAAAGAACTATATTTAATATCTTGTCATAAGCTGTAATGGAAAAGAATCTGAAACAGTATATATGTATGTGTGTATATATATGTATGTGTATGTATAACTGAACCACTTTGCTATATACCTGAAATTAACAACATTGAAGTCAACTATATGTCAATCAGAAGAATAATAAATAGAGAATTTGAAAGATGTGATTCAACTGGAACGCATGTATTTCTGGCAGGAATGAAAATGGCACCACGTAACCTGGCCCTCCACCCCCTATTCCGTGTGGCCTCCACCCATTCAGCTCACAGCTTCATATATTACAACCTGCCCAGCCCCACCAAGCCTTTGTGGTGCTCAGCCTGCTCTAAAATCCTGATTTTATCAGATAAAGCAATGAAAGGGGGCCGTGGCCTCCATCTCTGGGTTCTAAACTGTCCATTCCTGGAACTCCCCTGGTGGTCCAGTGGCTAAGACTCAGCGCTCCCAGAGCAGAGGGCTAGGGTTCGATCCCTGGTCAGGGAACTAGATCCCACATGCCACAACTAAGGGTCCTAAGAGTTCGCATGCCAAAACTAACAATCTGCTCAGGGAACTAGATCCCATATGCCACAACTAAGGGTCCTAAGAGTTCGCATGCCAAAACTAACAATCCCACATGCTACAACTAAGACCCAGTGCAGCCAAAGAAATAAATATCCATAAAAAATAAATGGTCCATCACTGACAGTGAATCATGGGGATGCTGTGAGTAGCTAAGTGAGCCTTCTTCAGGTGAAGTCTTGATTTAGGTTATCAGAGAAAACCCTGCTGGCATCAATCACCTCAGCTGACCTAAATATCCAAGCCTGATCGTTTTTGTTTTTTTTTAACCTTCTTTTGCATGAAGATGAATTTCTCCAAGAATACTTTAGCACGGTGGTTCTCAAAGTGAGGGCCCAGAGACCAGCAGCACCAGCACGGCCTGGGAGTTGTGAGAAAGACAGAACCTCAGCCCCACCGCAGTGTCCGTCTGCATTTTCCCGGGATGTGCAGGTCCAAGGGCTGAGCGTGCCAGGGCACTATCAAGGCTCCATGGAGCTAATGCAGGTGCAAGCCCCTTACACACTTCAGTCTGCTGAAACAGATGGAGCCCTTGCTCTGGGAGGTGGGGGGCAGGGGGTGGGCAGCAAGCGGGGTGAGGGTGGCCAGGACAGCAGCCTGGCTGCAGGAGTCCTGCCCGGAAGGGGACAGGGTTTTCTAGATACCTTCATTTTTTTAAGCGACCTCAACTGTGGTGAATCAATTTTAGGCGCCACTGTCTCTGAGTCGGCTCTGGGTGAATCATGAACCATAGGAAGAGGAGCGAGGGAGTAAAAAGGCTTGGTGGTTTCAAGGACCCTTACCAGGCCTTTTTGAAAACCTAATAAAAATCGTGACATCCCTTTGCCAGAAACACACACATTTTACATACACTTCTGGGGAATTCACAGATTTCTTGGTCTTGAGTGCAATGGGCACCAGATTAAGAATCCCTGCTCTGGGGAAAGGCACTGAGAAATAGAAGGGCAGGAAAATAAAAGATTCAGAACGACTTTTTTTCCAAAGTGGAAAAAGGTGACAAAATTTCAGCACATAAACACAGATGCTTATAAATTATTCAGATCTAGGCTAACTCAATTACATAGATGAAACCCAAAAGATCAAACGTATTCCATCATGTCACCTGGCTTCATCACCAGATCAATTTCAACACTTTCTCACTTAAAACAGCACTTTCCCAGACTCCTCAAAGCACCATCTGTTTCAGCCAGCCCTAGTTCTCCCTCTAGCATCTGGGGAGGCCTAGGATCAGGTCACAGTCATTTGTGTGACATCAGGCCCCCTGCCCCAGGGACCCTGTAAGGGCACAAGAAACATTTACTGGATTTAAGTTCCTTCCATAAGGGTGAACAGTGGACAATTCCTTATCACCTAAGAAGGTGAAAGTTTCTGCTTGATCAGGGAAGGGCTTATTGGAAGTTCAGCACGGGACTGTCCTGATACCGTGGTTGGAAGACGCTGTCCAGGGAAGTTCTCCAGTACCACGGAGAGGACCACACTGAAAGGAACCTACATGTTAATTTCCCCGACAATACTTTTTGAGGACATGGTTGTGCAGGGGCACGGATCCTTCAGCCAGGTGTCCGAGATCTGTGGCTGCTCAGGGCTCCTCACACCTGTGAGATAAAGAGGCTCAGACCTGTGTTCTCTACTTCAGGACTCAGGGATGGTCAGAGGGCCAGCCTCCCTCAGGACACCCCAGACCCTGAGTACCATGGGCATCCCACCTGCCCATCAAGATATACAGATGCATCTCTATCATTCAACGCCCTCCCTCCCCTTGGAAGACAAAGCTGAAAAAAAGCACCTGTTAGAATCTAATTTCCATTCCACCAGCCAGTTAGTTCTGGGTTCAGCCCACACATGATGTTCTCTCATTTGCTAATTTCTTTACCCTTTTTATAAGCCCCGTCCTTTCTGCATAATAATTTCAACAACTCAATGAACACCAAAAAAATGGATGGCGACAGTGGAACCAATTTTATCATCAACTATTTGAAAGCAATGCTCAGAAATACATGTCTTAATTGTGAATATGTTCAATTTTTTTTAAATTTAAATTGAGCTACAGTGTGGCTTGCACCCAGACCTCAAGCCCTCCTGGCGCAGTCTCAGAGTTCCTATCCTAGTATCCGAGGGTAAATGTCAGAGCCTTTTCCAGTCGCCTGACCAAACCCTGTCATTTAAAACAACTTGGTGAACACAATTTTAGGGTTTCTATTTGCCTAAACACCTGCACTGTAGGCTGTGGACATTCTTAATTTACATCTCCTTACACCCTACAAACATCACTAGTACCAGGCCGACAAAGGCTCAAATAGTAGAACGTTCTGTGCAGGGGGAGAAAAAAAAAAAGCTGCAAACAACCCAAAGCCTTACTCCCAGAAACTGATTAAATCAACTATGTCACTGGGTGGAAAGCCGAGCAGTAATTAAGGAGAATACGGCATCCCATCCATGCATGATGATATTATAGTATATAATGCAGTATATATAATTTATGACGCAATATTGTAATAGTACACATCACATTAATGTGTAAGAGAAATTTAATTCATTTAAAAAATAATATATGCTATTATCTATCGCGATTATATTATGCACTACAAGCCAATGTCTTAGTTAACACATTAACTCATAGAAAATCAAAGAGGACAGAACTGTCAAGTCAGTCCACTTGAATAAAAACAAAAGAGCTCGTTCGAGTCTATAAACGTGAATATGCGTATCAACTGTCCAGAGCATTGGGGTTCAGCCTTTGCCGGCGCATCAGCATCACCTGGAGAGCCTGTTACCGCCCAGATCGCTGGGCTCCAGCAGCAGGTCTAATTCGGCAGGTCTGGGCTGAGCGTGTAGAAGCTGCAGTCCTAACCGGCTCCCAGGTGCTGCCGCTGGTCCCGGGGCCAGGCACATTCCCGGGGCTCCAAAGGAGGAGGAGTTTGGGAGTTTTTATTTCAGAAAACTTACACTTACACATTGATTCAACAGCCCTTGTTGAGCGTCAGCTCCGTGCAGGGCAGCGGTGGATCGCCCCGAAGGGTCCGCAACCTTTCCTCCGCCTCCTGGGTGTCTCACCCGAGAGGGGAAACTGAGGCCCCGAGACCGGTCATCCAAGGTCGCCAAGTCTCTATGGAGGAGCTGGGATTCGAACCCCAGGCTCTGAAACGACGGCGAGCGTCCCGCCCGCTCCCGAGCTCCAGACGAGCTTCCCCCAGCGGAGAGCCCATGAAGATCCTGCGGACTCCGCCCGGGCCCGGCTCGGACGAGCAGGAGCCGCGGGGCAGCCCCGCCGGAGCGGCCGGCACGCGCACGCTGGAGCCCCGCCCCCGGCCGCGACGAGGGGGCGGAGCCGGGCGGGCGCGCGCGCTGGACCTGCGCTCGTGCTCGCGGCGCGAGCGCAAGGGAGCGGCGCCAGGATAGAGGCTCGCCGAGCCGCCATTCTAACGCAGGCGCGGTGGCCAAGTGGTAAGGCGTCGGTCTCGTAAACCGAAGATCACGGGTTCGAACCCCGTCCGTGCCTGTAAGGCGGACCCTTCCCCTTCCAGGGGAGACTTTTTAGGGGTGTGAGATCACAACGATCATCGATTTTCTACCCATCTTCGATCCGGTATTTAGGTCCTCGCCCAGGATCCCAAGCGGGCCAAGTGTTTTCACTCAGTTTAGATTCAGGCTCCCTCGCCCGCGCAGAAGGTCCGAGTCTCGTTGGCCTGGCCTGAGGTCGGGATAGTCGGGGGCGCCGGGCGGACCGGGGTCGCGGGCTCCAGGGCTCACGTGGAAACCGTGGCCCGAGCGCTGACTTTAGTGCAGAAGAACTTACTGCTGATGGCACTTGGCTCGAGCCACTGAGCATTTTTCTGAACATTAAAGTCCAACTGAATCCACTCTCCTGAGAGAACTGCCGTTGCCTTCCTGAGCCCACACCCAGAGTCAGCTGGTGTCTGGCTTGCTATTTTTAAAAGGAAATCCATTGTAGGCACTGCGTTAGAGGGAGGAAATCCTGCCCAGACTTGGAGCTGGTCCGACAGGAAAATCTGCACCTTTCTCTCTCTCTCTCTGAGCCTCCGTTTGCCCCCCCAGTAAAATGGGTCTCTGGTCAGGGTTGGCCGAGAGACTGGCCTCAGTCAACGCAGCTACTGTCGTTGGGCACCTGTTTTCTTTGCATCACCAGGGGGCTGCCCGCCTGCATTTAAAGATGTTATGCAAAAAGATATTATGCAATTACCCCTACCCTCCAGGAGCTGGCGTATTGTATAATCTGAAAACCAGCTTGACCTAAATTGGGGAAACCTGTTTTCAGCGCGAGATGTCTAACGGAAGAAAGCATTCATGGAGCTCCTGGTGTGGGCCGGGTGGAGCCGGACTCTGGGGGCTCTCTCAGTGCGAGAAGGTGGGGGAGATGGATGCGAAGGGGGTCGGAGAGCCTGGCAGGAGCGGCTGGGGCTGAGTCGTCCTCTGCCGCAGAGTTCTCCCACTTAGCAGTAGTCATCAGCATCACCTGGAAGGAAAGTTAAAATGCGGAGCCCTGGGCGCCACCCCAGAGTGTCTGCATTGTTTTGGTCTGCTCTGGGGCTTGGCATTTGCATTTCTAAGGAGCCCCCAGGTGATCCTGATTCTGCTAGTTCCCCGGACCACCCATCCAGAACCATTTCCCTGAAAATAAGGGTATTTTATAGCCGCATTCTAAACCCAGGAGCACGTGTATATGCATGAACACAAACATGTGAGTTACTACATATAAAACAGCGAACACCAGGGCTTCTCACACTTCAACCTGGGGATGATGTGAAAATGCAAGTCTGACTCTGGGGCTTTGAGATGGAGCCTGAAACTCCGCGTTTCTAACCTGTGTTTTGGCGATGCCAACGCCGGCTGGTCACCTCACCCCCTCACTGAATACAGGGGGAAAGAAGGATCCTGACCAAAGTACTGAAACTGATCAGGACACCAGGGAGGCTGGGGAAGGGAGATCTTCCCCCACACTCTCTTCTCTGAAGTACCTCTCGATAACAGTAGCGAATGCACATTTCCTGAGTTATTTTACAGATGTGAAAAACCTCCACCAAATGGAAGATGTCAACTACAGTACTTGATGACCGAGCACATAGCCCCCAGGCCTCCTAGAGCTTACGATCTGATAGTGGTAACCCCTGTGACACCACCCTGTACGCTCACCATCAACCAGAGCATTGTGCGCAAGCTGATCACATACGCTGCGACACCCCAACCCCCAACCTGGCCTTTATAAACTCTCTGATGGTGGGACTAAAGAATCCACCTGCCAATGCAGGGAAAATGGGTCGATCCCTGGTCCAGGAAGATCCCACATGCGGAGCAAGCCCATGGGCCTGTGCTCTAGAGCCTGGTAGTCACAACTACTGAAACCCTCACCCCCTAGAGCCTGTGCTCCGTAACAAGAGAAGCCACTGCAATGAGAAGCCCGCACACTGCAACAAGAGAAAAAGCCCATGCAACAAGAGAAAAAGCCCATGCGGCAACCAAGACCAGCACAGCCAAAGTTAAGTAAATAAAACTTGTTTTTTAAATGCTTTGCTGAAACCCTTCAGGGAGTCTGAGGGACTGAGGGTATGAGCCACCCATCTCCTTGCATAGCCCTTGCAATAAACCTTTCTCTGCTCTAAACATTGATGTTTCACTTTGTTTGGCCTCCCTGTTCATCAGACACATGAACTTAGGGTCACTAACAATAACAGTTACCTTTGTTACCTTGTTACCTTGTTAACTTTCTGGAGGGAAGTAGGATGGGGGAGCTGTGCAAAGGATTCCTTCACTTTTCACCCTGTGAACTTTCACATTGCTTGGATTTTCTACCAGATGATCACCTCCTAGAATCACCTCCAAAGTCCACAAAGGCAACGATAACCTATTAGCCTGCAGGCAAATTAAACAATCCAGAATTGCCACATCAATCAATGCTCAAGTGTTCTGTGCTCTCCACTGGGGTGTGTCATCATTTCTTTTTTAAGTGACACAAAAGTACATTTATGTTCCTCCCTATTAAAAATATCCCCAAAGAGTTCTCCCCATTAAAAGACCACACTGCCCCCAACAGGCAGGCCAGTATCTGTGGCGCTGGTTAGATGTCCACACAGATTTCCTGTCCTTCCCTCCAAAACAATGAAGCGACACTCCTCTGTGACACCATCCCAGGAAAGAGTTCATTCTCACCCACCACTACCGCTGCCACACCCCAGTCCACCCCACCCTGCAGAGGGTGCTCCCCTCTGTGCCCCAGGTGAAGAAGGACTTTAGAAAATTTACCCAATGGACTGTAGGCTTCCATTTATGCACACACACAGATACAATGCATAAAACATCTATTGAGAATCCCTTGGACAGCAAGGAGATCAAACCAGTTAATCTTAAAAGAAATCAACCCCGAATATTCATTGGAAGGACTGATGCTGAAGCTCCAATACTTTGGCCACCTGATGTGAAGAGCTGACTCATTGGAAAAGACTCTTATACTGGGAAAGATTGAAGACAGAAGGAGTAGGGAACAACAGATCTTATGTCTGAATAAGCAATATGTTCTGTGTTAATTTAAACTGCTTGTATTCATGAGTATATAAAGTCATGTTTGGATCTCGGTAACTTTTGTATGAATTTCATGTCTGAAAGTCACTTTGAAGTCAGAGGTCTTTGTTCTGTGAAGAATCATATTCTGATCTCCCTTAGAAATGTAAAGAGAATAGAAGACCCCCAATGCTGGTATTAGGAGGAAAGAGAGGCAGGTGTCACTGACCTTAGAGGGACCTCCCGAGACCTTGCTGTGCAAACTGGACTACTGGGAAGGAAATGGGTTTGCATAAGGAGCCCAGGGATTTCTGGGAAAGTGGAAATTAAATTAGAGATCTCTTCAAGAAAATTAGAGATACCAAGGGAACATTTCATGCAAAGAGGGCACAATAAAGGACAGAAATGGAATGGACTGAACAGAAGCAGAATGTACTAAGAAGAGGTGGCAAGAATACCCAGAACTGTACAAAAAAGATCTTAATGACCCAGATGACCACAGTGGTGTGATCACTCACCTAGAGCCAGACTTCTTGGAGTATGAAGTCAAGTGGGCCTTAGGAAGCATCAATATGAAGAAAGCTGGTGGAGGTAATGGAATTCCAGCTGAACTATTTCAAATCCTAAAAGATGATGCTGTTAAAGTGCTGCATTCAATATGCCAGCAAATATGGAAAACTCAGCAGTGGCTACAGGACTAGGAAAGGTCAGTTTTTATTCCGGTCCCAAAGACAGGAAATGCCAAAGAGTGTTCAAACTTCCACACAATTGCACTCATTTCACATGTTACCAAGGTAATGCTCAAAATTCTCCAGGTCAGGCTTCAAGAGTATGTGAATGGAGAGCTTCCAGATATTCAAGCTGGATTTAGAAAAGGCAGAGGAACCAGAGATCAAATAGCCAACATCTGTTGGATCATAGAAAAAGCAAGAGAATTCCAGAAAAACATCTACTTCTGCTTAATTGACTACACACTAAAGCCTTGACTTGTGGATCAGAAAAAACTGTGGCAAATTCTTAAAGAGATGGGAATACCAGACCACCTCACCTGCCTTCTGAGAAACCTGTATTCAGGTCAAGAAGCAACAGTTAGAACCAGACGTGGAAAAATGGACTGGTTCTAAATTGGTAAAGGAGTACATCAAGGCACTATATTGTCACCCTGCTTATTTAACTTATATGCAGAATACGTCATGCGAAATGCTGGAATGGATGAAGTACTAGCTGGAATCAAGATTGCTGGGAGAAATATCAATAACCTTAGATATGCAGATGATACTATCCTTATGGCAGAAAGTGAAGAGGAACTAAAGAACCTCTTGATGAAGGTGAAGAAAGAGAGTAAAAAGCTGGCTTAAAACTTAACATTCAAAAAACTAAGATCATGGCATCCAGTCCCATCACTTCATAGCAAATAGGTGGAGAAACAATGGAAACAGTCACAGACTTTATTTCTTTGGGCTCCAAATTCACTGCAGATCATGACTGCAACCATGAAATTAAAAGATGCTTGCTCCTTGGAAGAAAAGCTATGACAAACCTTGACAGCATATTACAAAGCAGAGATAAATAAATAAATAAATAAATAAAAAGCAGAGATATTACTTTGCTGACAAAGGTCTGTCTAGTCAAAACTATGGTTTTTCGAGTAGTCATGTACGAATGTGAGAGTTGGACCATAAAGAAGGCTAAACACCGAAGAATTGATGCTTTCAAACTGTGGTGTTGGAGAAGACTCTTGAGAGTCCCTTGGACTGCAAGGAGATCCAACCAGTCCATCCTAAAGGAAATCAGTCCTGAATATTCATTGGAAGGACTGATGCTAAAGCCGAAACTCCAATACTTTGGCCATCTGATGCAAAGAGCCAACTCATTAGAAAAGACCCTGATGCTGGGAAAGATTGAAGGCAAGAGAAGAAGGGGACCAGATGGTTGGATGGCATCACTGACTCTATGGACATGAGTTTGAGCAAGCTCTGGGAGATGGTGAAGGGCAGGGAAACCTGGTGAGCTGCTGTCCATGAGACTGCAAAGAGTTGGACATGACTGAACAACAACAACCCACTTTCCCGTTTTCTAAAGTGGGTTTCCCATTTTCTATAGGTCCCGTTTAGACCTATAAGGATAGCTCATGATATTCAGTGGCAGAAAGAGGTTCAATATGACTTTTGAAGCCAAACAGGGAGCCAGAATCCAAGTGTTAGCAAGGGAGGGCTGTTTGTCAACAGAGACTGCACAGGAGCAATCCTCAACAGCAACACCATGTGGCAGCAAGAACAGCACTAGGCGGATCTGCCCCGCATCTGCAGGAACCGATGGGAGACACAGACTGGCCTGTAACCTCTCTCTGCCTCTATTGCTCCATAACAGCAGGGTGGTACACATTCACTGGCTTCCCCTCTCATGTAATTCTTCTGGTGACAACATCATAAATATTCACCAGCCAGAATGGTTCAGTGAAGGGTGAGCCATCTGCCTCATGGCATCATGTTGTTTTAGTCACTAAGTCGTGTTGGACTCTTTGCAACCCCATGGACTGTAGCCCTCCAGGTGCCTCTGTTCATGAGATTTCCTCAACAAGAATACTGGAGTGGGCTGCCATTTCTTTCCCTAGGGGACCTTCCCCACCCAGGGATCAGACCCAAGTCTCCTGCATCGCCTGCGATGGCAGGCAGATTCTTTACCACTGAGCCACCTGGGAAGCATCATGGGCAGTCATTAAAAGAAACAATTGGTGGTCCAGTGGTTAGGAATCTGTCTGCCAATGCAGGGGACATGGGTGCTATCTCTGCTCGGGAAAGACCCCACATGCCTCCGAGTAAGTAAGCCCACAACTGAGCCTGCGCCTAACTACTGAGTCTGTGCTCTATGAGCCGGCGAGCAGCAGTTAGAATCTCCATGCCTAGAGCCCATGCTCCGCAACGAGAAGCCATGAGAAGTCCACGCACTGCAATAGAGAGTAGCCCCTGCTCATCGCAACTAGAGAAAGCCACACACAGCAACAAAGACCCAACACAGTCAAAAACAATAATAAGTAAATACATTTTCTAAAGGGGGGAGGAACAAATAATTTTTAAAAAGAAATGACTGATTTATCGGTTTGAAGAAGTGATAATGGGATACAGCTAATTGAGCAAAGTTGATATCCTGGTTTGGGGCTTTTGTCTTACAGTTTTACTGAAGTATATAACTGATGAACAAAAAATGGTGCATATTTTATATATCCAACTTAATGCATTTGGACACTTGCATATACCTGGGACATAGCCCCACATTCAAGGTAACAGACACACCCATCATCTTCAAGTTTTCTGTATTCCTTTGCTTTTTTTGTGTATATGATAAGAACATTGAATGTGAGATCTACCCTCCTAACAACGTAGTGCTGTTAACTATAGGCACTGTGTTGTACAAAACATCTCTAGAACTTACTCATTTTTTCTTTTTATTTTAAAAAAAGTTTTTAACTGAAGTACAGTTGATTTACAATGTTGTGCTCATTCATTTTATATAACTGAAACTAATGTCCTTTTTAAAAAAATAAATAACTATAACTACTACATAAACAATAGAGCACAGGGAACTATACTCAATATCTTGTAATAAACCTCCTAAAGTTTGGAGATATGTGTACAGGTATAGCTGATTCATTCTGCTATGCAGAATTCCATGGACTGTATAGTCCATGGGGTTGCAAAGAGTCGGACACGACTGAGCGACTTTCCACTTCACTTTCACTTTCAGAAACTAACACAACATTGCAAATCAACTGTACTCCAATAAAAATTGATTAAGAGGAACTTCCCTGGTGGTCCAATGGTTAGGTATCTGCCTTGCAATGCAGGGTACAGGGTTCAACTCCTGGTCAGGGAACTAAGATCCCACATACTGAGGAGCAATGAAGCTTGCAAGCCACACCCACTGAGCCCACGCACTCTGGGTCCACACACTACAACTAGAAAGTCCATGTACCACAGCAAAAGAGCCGCACAATGCAATGAAGATCCCACATGGTACAACAAAGACCCAAAACAGCCACATAAATTAAGAAACAATTTTTAAAAATATATCTTATATATCTTATAATATATATCTTATAACATATATTATATATTTATATATAATATAATATATATTTACATATATTATATATTTATATATAATATAATATATATTTATATATATTATATATTTATATTACATATATATTATATATTTATATTACATATTTATATATATTATTATATATTTATATATATATTTAATAATATATATAATACATAATAAAATATATCTTATAATAAATCACCGACTCGATGGACATGAATTTGAGCAAGCTCCGGGAGTTGGTGATGGACAGGGAGGCCTGGCATTATGCAGTGCATAGGGTCACAAAGAGTCAGATCTGACTGAGCGACTGAACTGAACCGACTGATGTGTGTTTATGTACACACACACATATATCTGAATCACTTTGCAGTACACTTGAAACAAACACATTAACTATACTTCAATAAAAACTTTTTAAACATATGTGAACCAGTCAATCCTAAAAGAAATCAGTCCTGAATATTCATTGGAGGGACTGATGCTGAGGCTGAAGCTCCAATTCTTTTGGCCACCTGATCTGAAGAGCCAACTCATTGGAAAAGACCCTGATGCTGTGAAAGATTGAAGGCAGGAGGAGAAGGGGAAGACAGGGGGTGAGATGGTTGGATGGCATCACTGACTCAATGGACATGAGTTTAAGCAAGCTCTGGGAGTTGGTGATGGACAGGGAGGCCTGGCGGTGCTGCTGTCCATGGAGTGGCAAAGAGTCGGTCATGACTGAGTGACTAAACAGCAAGATGCAATAAATAAATAAGCAATTGACCAATACAAGTAGTGCAGTGTAAACTGTTTTTCGAATGTGAAGAACGTCCATACTACAGACAGAAGGCTCAATGTTATTTGTACAAAATAAGTCAGCATAACTACTGCATATACAATAGGGAAACAACAAGGACCTACTGTACAGCACAGGGAACTATACTCAATATCTTGCAATAAACATCCTAAAGGAAGGGGATATTTGTATAGATATGGCTGATTTATTTTGCCATGCAGTAGGAATTAACATAACATTGTAAATTGACAATGAATTTGTGGGGCAAGAGGTGGAGGGGAATTGCAAGAAAAATAACTAATTTTTCCCCCTAATATTGTGGCATTGGAAAGAGAAACTGTGTCCCTTTGGATTCACTATTAACAATAGAAACAAGAGAAAATGTAAAGAAGCTGGAGATGGCAGGCTCTGGGGAGCACAGGCGCTAACACAGAGCTGGCGCGGCATCCGTGAGACACAGCGTGTCCGGCGCGATGGTTCTCTCATCCTCCGCTCTGAGCCTCTCCGAGGGGAGCCTCCCCTCCACTGCCCTGGCACGTCTCCCATCTGGGCTGACATCATGCGCTGAGAAAACCTACATTAAAGAATAAAAAATGGGACGCTTAATAAGGGAGTGAGTGGTTTGTAGCCGAGCAGGAGCCGAGAACCGTGTTTCAAAACCAGACGCGTATTTCAGGCATGAGTAGCACTTAAAAGAAAATATTGTGGCAGGCCTCTGGAAGCAACAGACGTTGTTTATGTCACATCGACTTGAGTTTTGCTTAGCAAATCACCAGGCTGGCGCACGACACGCTTTTCCCGAGGCTGTGTTCCCTTCGGCCCCTGCCCTGCCCTTCCGACACAGGTGAGCTGAGCTGATCTGTACTTACTGGGGGATTAAAAGGAACCCCTGAACCCGAGGCCCTGCTGGATAAAAAAATATATATCTGTAATAATTCTTGAAACAGGCCCCGATAAGAAAGTCCACATGGTCTTTGAGACGTGCTGGCGAATGGACTCTAAGAAATCCACTACCCCCGCCTTTTAGGATCAACACCCTTGTGTTAATCCCTTCCTCTGAAGTGTGAGTGGGGCCACAACAACCCACAGGATACAGCAGAGGTGTCACAATGTCACGTTAGACGGCAACACCCATCTTGCTAGCAGACTCTCTCTCTCTCACTCTTGTGGGGAAACAGGCGGCCGTGTGAGGGAGCCCCACCCGACAAGAAAACGAAGGCTTCTCGCCAAAACCAGGAAAAAACCGAGGCCCTTAGTCCAACAGGCTGCAAGGAACTGAGTTTGTCAACAGCCACATGAGTATGGAAGCCAGTCCTTCCCTGGGTGCTGTGGCCTGAGTGTTTGCATCCCCCCAAAATTCATGCATTGAAGCCCTAACCCCTTGTGTGATGGTGTTTGGAGGCCTTTGGGAGGTGACTGGGGGTCAATTAGGTCATGAGGGTGGGACCCTCATGGTAGAATTAACACCTTATCAGGCCCTCTGTCTGAGTGAAGTCCATCAGAGAAGGAGAAATATCATATGACATCCCTTCTATGTGCAATCTAAAATGAAACGATACAGACGAACTTACTTAAAAACAGAAAGAGACTCACAGACTTAGAAAACGAACTTATGGTTGCTGGGGTGTGGGTGGTGGGTGTGCAGGGGGAGAAGGGGTACCTAGGGACTTTGGGATGGTCCTGTACACACTGCTATTTATAAAATGGATAATCACCAAGGACCTCCTCATGGAACTCTGCTCCCTGTTATGTGCCAGCCTGATGGGAGTGGGGTTTGGGGGAGAATGGACACATTTTTATGTATGGCTGAGTCCCTTTGTTGTTGATCTGAAACTATCACAACATTGTTAACCAGCTACACCCCAGTACAAAATATTTTTGGTGTTAAAAAAAAATTAAATTAAAAAAAAAAAAAAGCTCTCTCTGGGCTCTGTGAGGACTCAGCAAGCAGGCAGCCATCTGTACACTGGGACGAGAGCCCTCACCAGACACTGAATCTTCTAGTACCTTGATCTTGGACTTCCCACACTCCACAACTGTGAGAAACAAATGTGTGTTGTTTAAGCCACCCAGTCTGTGGTACTTACTTACACTGAACTGACAAGGACCCTGGCGGGGCATTGAGAACTCAGCCCCAGCCGACACCTGGATTGTTGCCTTGCAGAGAATGCAGCTAAGCCATGCCTATACTCTGATCCCCAAGTCTGGGAGATAACGCACGTGTGTTGTAGTCAGCTGCTAAGTTACTGGTAATACTATTATGCAGGAAAAGTTTGATGGGGAATACCAAAATCTCATTGTCTGAGTTCCCATGTGGTTCATGATGACATGTACCTAGTAGCCCAGCAAAAAGCCTGGGATTTATCCTTGTGTTCGTTTTCTCCACTGCTGTACCAAGCTCCTACATTTTAGTGGCTTAAAAGAGCACAGTTTCTATAGGTCAGAGCCCAGGTGGACTCAGCTGGTTCCTCTGCTCGGAGGTCTCTCAAAATCAAGTGAAAGCAAAGTGTCAGTCGCTCAGTCATGTCTGACTCTTTGTGACCCCATGGACTGTAGACCCCCAGGCTCCTCAGTCCATGGGATTCTCCAGGCAAGAATACTGGAGTGGGTTGCCATTTCCTTCTCCAAGGGGTCTTCCCGACCCAGGGATGGAACCTGGGTCTCCTGCACTGAAGGCAGGCTTTTTTTTTTTTTTTTTTTTTACTGTCTGAGCCACCAGGAAAGCCTGTCTGACCAGATGAGCTACTCCAAGGAGGCTTATCCAGGTTGTTGGCCAAATCCAGTTTTCTTGCACTTATAGGACTGAATCCTCTGTTTCCTTGGCTCTACAAGTCTCACCGTCGTGGCTGCACTTGGGGTCCCACATCTGGGTCAAATCCTTCTCCTATTTCAAATCTCACTGACTTCCCTTTCTGCCTCTTTCTCATGCAAGCCAAAGAAAGTTCTCTGCTTTTAAGAGCTCATGGATTTGGGGACTTCCCTGGCAGTCCAGTGGTTAAAATTTTGCCTTCCGATGCAGGAGGTGAGGGTTTGCTCCCTGGTCAGGAAGCTAAGATCCCACATGCCTCGTGGCCAAAAAACCAAAATGTAAAACAGAAGCAATATTGAAACAAATTCAATAAAGATTTAAAAAAAAAGAAAAAAGCTCATGGATTTAGATTGGGCCCACTTGGATAATCCAGGCTAATCACTTTATGGATTTCAGAGTTGAAAGCTTAATCACATCTTTGAAATCCCCTTTGCCACAAAACAGGGCATAGTCAGAGGTTCTAGGGATTAGGGTGTGGACAATATTTGGGAGATCATTATTCTGCCTACCCCAACCCTTGTCTCACCCCTCCACCTCCCCTGCCCATCTCATTAGTCACTGCCTTAACCTTTCTCCAAATCTGTGTTGCTCTGGCCTCCTCTGCGTTGCTCTGGCCTGACTGGCCCCTTTCTCCTTTGCTGTCTGGCCTCTGGACTCTTGCAGGAGACTCCTAACTGGTCCCCTTGCTTTCAGCCTTGCTCTTCCTTCATCTCTTCCCATGGTCCCCTGACCTCTCTCAGACACAGCAGTGAACATGTCACTTACATCCTTTGGTCCTTCACAAGGAGCCCACCACTGCCCAGGATAGATCCTCCTTCCCTCCCTCCTTAGCATGGCATTCTGGGCCCCAGGTGTCCTTTCTACCACCCTTGCTCTTGCCCCACCAGCCTTTGTTAGTCCTTCAGTTCAGCATGATGTTTAGTCCTCTGTGTATATGCTGTTCCTTCAGCCTATAATGCTCTTCCTTCACCCCCATCTTGGAAAACTCCTACTCATTCCTCAAAACCTTGCCTAACTGTAACTAACTTTTTTTAACCTATTTATTTGGCTGCACCAGGTCTTATTTGTGGCATGGGGGATTTTTAGCTGCAGCATGTAGTGTCTAGTTCTCTGACCAGGGAATCCAGGCCTCCTTCATTGGGAGCTCAGAATCTTGGCCACTGAACCACCAGGGAAGTCCTGAACTATTACTAACTTCACTATGATTGGGCCTCATTTCCCCAACCTCTTAGTTGGAGCTAGTTGCTATCTCCTGTATGCACCACCAGCACCTTGGGTGTATCACTTTGATAGCACTTATCACAGGATGTTACAGTTACCAGCTCACAATGCCAAATATCTCCCGAGAACCTGGAAGTTGAAAGCCCAAATGTCCACAGAAGCCAGATAGATCATGTGAACACATGAAATTGTTTGGGTACAAGACAACAGGGACTAGAGTGCAGAGAAGAACTTGAGAGGACATACCAGGTGAAAGGCCACCATATTTCTGAAAACCTCATGTAGGCAAGACCCAGGAATCCTATTCTGAGATGCAAACCATGCAGAAATTCTCATTCATATTCACCAGGTTGCTCAGAGCAACGTTGTTGGGAATAGCTAAGTGTCCATTAAGGGAAGTGGAAGAGTAAACAATGGTTGATCCACAGGGTGGAATCAAGTTCAATGGTCCAAATGCATAAACTATAATTCCATCATAAGATGTGGGTAAAATTCACAAAAAGAGGGGTAAAAACGGCAGGCATAGAAAGATGATACACCATGATACCATCATACAGAATCAACACTTTGCAAAGTGTTGATTTTTGTTGTTTCTGGCTATGGAGGTAGCAGAAGCACAGAAGTATGCTCAAGAGTGATGAAGTCTAGATTCAGAATGGTGTTATCCATGGGGATGTCAGAAGATGGACCGAAATGAAAAAAGGTCACACGAGGGTCTCAGTTGAATCTGGATTTATGTATTAATTCAGTTGGGTGGTCAGTACACAGGTGTTTGTTATTTCCCCTCCTTTTTGGTTGGCCTGAAATAGCTCACAGTTAAAAAAACAAAAAGTGGGTCAAGTGCGGTCTAACCCACATCTCATCTAGCACAGAGCCTGGCACAGAGATGGTTAGGGAAATGCTACCTCCACTTCACAGATGGGATAATTGAGAGGAAGAGAGAGGAGGCCCTCTCCTTGGGCCCTGGAGGATGTCCTGGTGTTGGGTACCAGGCTGGAAAAGCATGGGCAGGTGTAGGAGTGGCTCATCTCTGGGCAGTTTCTGAGGTCTCCCCTGGAACCAGCCCTCCCTGGGTCAGGCTTATTCTGATCTTTGCAGAATGTGGCATTTCCAGGCGATACCAATCCAATACTGAAAAGGAACTGACCAGCTTTTTTGGCTGCGCTGCATGGCATGTGGGATCTTATTTCCTGGATCAGGGATCAAACCCAGGTCCCCTGCAGTGGAATCATGAAGTCTTAAGTACTGGACCTCCAGGGAGTTCTCTGACCAGCCATTTCAGCGTCCACTGTGGGCTCCCAGAAGGTACCAGAGGGGCTGGGGGTGGGGAGTACTCCACCAATTACACCGCTTGGCGGCTTCTCCACTGTCCACACATCTCAGTGAGAAGCAGCCCCTGGCCTCTTCCCAGACTCTGTCCCAACCTCCCGCCGGCCGGCCCCCCACACGATCAGTTATCTTCCTCAGACTGTCTCTCGTGGGTGTATCTCCGACCTGTCCAGGTTCCTTTTGACCTGTCCCCTCACCTATTATCCTGTCAGACCTACCGAGAAACCTTGTTCCCAAGGCTAAGAAAGAATTTTTCTGAGTCTTTGGGGGAGAGGCTGTGGCTATTTAAAAAAATGATACTTTCTTTTCACAAGGCTGACCACTCTCATGGATGTGACCCAACAACTCCGTTCCTCCCAAATTCCCAGCCCAGAACAGCCAGGGTGACCCACCACCCATCCCTGTTTGCCTGGGACTATCCCAGCTTTATTCCCAGAAACCCCTCAATCCTGGGCAAACCAGGATGCTGGGGTCTCCCCAGTTCCTTCCTTCCCAAGGAAGCCAGTTTGAATGTCGTCTCCGGGACTCTGTTAAGAGGCTTGGGGACAAGCCGCCGCAGCTCTCGTAACTCCTGTTAGGAATGACTGCCAGCTTCTGACCACCCGGGAAGGCCCTGCTGCTGCTGGAACCCCAGGCTCCACAGCTTTCCCTGATGGGGCCCCAAGCTCACGTCTCTCACACCCCGCCATGTTGATTTCCGCCATATCCTGTGCCGCCTACGCGGTGTTCCGCTAATATTTTTCTTTGACTTCACTCACCTTGATAACCTGGATGATTTTTATTTCAAAAGAAACATGTTATCTCATTTCCACAGATGGAAAAAGAGCACCATCTGCCATAAATAGATGATAATTATTTTAAAATGCAATGAAAGCAAAATGGTGTTGGTACGTTGCATATCAACAGTGCTACCAATGAAATGTTCTAAGCCAGAAGCTTGGGCTCCCTTCCTTAACAGAGGATTTACTAAGGGTTAGGAAGCTATTACACACAGAGCTATACCCCACTGAGACTGTCTTCTTCACAAGATCAGAAGAGGTATAGGAAAAGTGAAAAGGGAATGCATTTCTACTTGGTTATTCAGAGCTATCTAGTGCCTCCTCCATGCAGGATCTAAAATCAACCTTATTTTACCATAGAGGCCTTGTTTGTTAGCAGGATGTGCTTAGTTGCTCAGTCCTGTCCAACTCTGTGAGACCACATGGACTGTAGCTTGCCAGGCTCCTCTGTCCTGAGATTCTGCAGGAATCTCCAAAAATACTGGAGTGGGTTGTCATTTCCTTCTTCAGGGGATCTTCCCAACACAGGAATCAAATCTGAGTCTCCTGCATTGGCAGGTGGACTCTTTACCATCTGAGTCAACAGGGAATACTCAAAAGAGTAACCTGTTCCCTAACCGGGAATCAAACCTGGGCTGCGGCAGTTAGAGCGCTGAATCCTAACCACTAGACCACCAGGGAGGGTCGTAGGACAATAAGCCAATAGCTGGCAGCAAGCCATCTAATCCTTTGGTGGCTTTCAGAGTGTAGCGACCCCACCACCAGCCAACATCTACTGTGAACTCTCTGGATGCTGAGCCTGGGAGAAGGACCTTTACATGACAAGTTGCCGAATCTTCCAGCAATGCTCATAGCAACCAGAAATGAAAGCTGAGAGAGGTTCACTGGCTTGTCTAAGTTCACCCAGCTAAAAACTGCAGACCGAGGGCTCAGATCCATATCTGCTCATCTTGTGGTCAGTGTCACCCAAGGATTGCTGTATCCCTGAGAAGCAGGTAGAGATCCAGACCCTGGATGAGCCCAGGTTGTCCCTGAAAGCACTGATAATTGCACATTGCATCCGTTAGTGGTAAAACACTTACGGTCATGTGAAGATCAGCTGGCTGAACTGACCTCAGTTCCCACTAGAAAACGAAAGCATTCTAAGTCAAGAGGTCAAAACTCGAAAACATACACGGCCAGGCAGGTGACCTAAGTGGATCAGTCTGGATACTTTATTCTATAAGGACCAGGAATTTCTTGGCTCAATCTCACTTAAACAATAAGATAATTTATTATGCATTTCTCAGGAAATCTAGAAGTAGGGTAGGTTTCTGGATTAGTTATTTGAGCAGCCCCATCAGGAGCTGGAGAAGATTCTTGAAAGTCCCTTGGAGAGCAAGGAGATCAAACCAATCAATCCTAAAGGAAATCAACCCTGAATACTCATTGCAGGGACTGATGTTGAAGCTTTAATACTTTGGCCACCTGATGCAACCAGCCTACTCACTGGAAAAGGCCATGATGCTAAGAAAGATTGAAGGCAGAAGGAGAAGGGGGTAACAGAGGATGAGATGGTTGGATGGCATCACCGATGCAACGGATATGAACTTGGGCAAATTCCCAGAGATGGTGGGGGATGGGGGTTTCGAAGAGTTGGACATGACTTGGCGACTGAACAACAACATATTGGGCCATCAGACACAGAGGTTCCTTCCAGCTCTCTTTTCTGCCATCACTGTGTTGGTTTCAGCCCCCAAGGCTGGTCCCCAAATGGCTCCCGACGTTCCAGGCGTCATATCCAAATCCATTTTGTCTCATTGGGTTGGGATTGTAGCACATGACTCTTCTCCAACCAGTGACAGTTTCCCTTGGGCCCAGTGACTGAGCTGGGGAGAGGTGGGGAAGGACAATGGGAAGAATAGAACTCCCATTACTAAGTGGAGAAAGCATGTAGGGCGGCCACTTGAAACAGAGATGCTGCTGCTTATAAGCCTCTGTGTCCTCCTCTTTCTCCTGGTCCCGAGACAGGCACCACATTTCACAGCCCTGTTGGGCCTCATGACTGGTTCCTACCAATGTGGGACACTTCCCAGTTGATGCAGTCAAAACCTGGTCTGCTTTCCTATAGCCTCCCTCCTGATCCTCCAGCTCAATGAAGGAAGAATGAAGTCCTAGAAGACAGAGCCGTGAAGTGGGAGACACTTGTGTGCCTAAAAAACACCTCCAACCCCTGTGATATTGTAATAAAGAATTTATAATCTATTACAAATTAATCCCTAAGGGGATGTTGCCTACAAGCTTAAATTATACATAATGGCCCATCTCTGGAAACCCTGTTTCTCAAGTAAGGAGCATTAAGCTAAAATACCTTTGTTTAGCTCACAGGAAACAGCCTGATAGTCCCACCTATGAATGACTACAGGAAGGAAGAAATTAACTCGTCTCCTCTGGAGGCTGATGGGAACCAGAAAACCTTTGACTTTACTCCCTCCCCTTGCAGTATAAAAGAAGCCGGAACTCTAACTCAGGCAAGATGATTCTTAGGGACACAAGTCCACCATCTTGTTGGTCTACTGACTTCCTGAATGAAGTCACTATTTCTTACCCCAACAACTCATCTCTCCATTTATTGGCCTGTTGGTGAGCAGTATGAGCTTGGACTTGGTAACAATATGAGCAAGAAAGGAACTGATACTGTGGTAAGCCACTGAAAGCCTGGGGATGTTAGTTATAGCTGCTGGCCTTTGCTGACTAACACTTTTTTATCCACTATTCTGCTCCAACCAACTGTGACCCTGCAGGAAGTCAGGCCCATAGCTGCCAAATCTTCTGCTCATCAGTTTTGTTTTGTTTTTAAGAAGCTTGAAATCTGGATTATTTAAATATGAAATTTCCTGATTTAAAAATGTTGGCCACCAAATCAAACTTATTACTATTAACTTAAAGACTCTGTAGGCCAAACGAAACACATCTGTGGGCCCCACTTGGTGTGTGAGCTGCCATTTGCAACCTCACATCAAAAAAGCTCCAAATTCAACAGCATTTATTTTCAAATCACTACTGGTCTGAGAGGTGGTACTGGGTCAATGGTCATGTGAGTTCCAGAGAAGAATTCTATGAACGAGATGTTGGTCAACTCTCAACCTGGGATGGATGTGGAGCATTCTTCTAGTTTCGTGACACAATTTGGCCACCCATGTTGAAATTCCAAGAAGCCAACTCTGGGTGACACTTTCTGGGTGAGCAGGTCTAGCTGGGTGGAGCTGGCCCACCCACCCAGACCCTGGAGCTGCTTCCACTTTGGCGTCATTGGGCTGAGAGGCAAGCGAGGATGAAGCTGATGGCAGGGACACCAATCACATCTTAAAGGAAAAGCCCTTGCCCTCGTAAATCTATTCCTACATCCCAGGCATGGCTGCTTCAACACCCCTATTGAAGAGCTAATGATAATTGCTACAATTTATTGAGCACTTAGTATCTGCCAGACCCAGACAAGCACTTCATGAAAATCATACAATTTAATACTTTTAACATCCCTACTGCTGACAATGAGGGAACAGATTCAAGAGGACTAAGGATTTGTCCCAAGTCAGAGTCTGATTTCTACCTTCTCTCTTTTTACTTTTTTACTTTAAAAATCCCATGTATTTGGAAATTAAATGTCTACTTTTAAATGATGAGTGTAACTAAGAAACCATAACAAGGAAATAGAAAATACTTGTAATAGAATAAAAATGAAAAGAGAATATATCAGAATTTGCTGCATGCAGCCGAAGCTGCTCAATGCAATACAATGTGGAGTCTTGAATAAGGTATGAAAACAAATAATTCTACCTTTTCTTTTCATTACAAAGCCTTTCTTAACCAGTCTCTTGGGGACTGAGGTCATGATCCCCTTAGCAGGAGAAGATCTTGTTCCCGGCCCACCAGGAACCACTCACCCCTTGGTCTCACCAATAGCACTTTGTCTTTCTGTCTACCCAGGGCCTGAAGTTACCCACCTCCTGGGGAATTTGACATATCAGGTTCATTACCTCTTTTTCGGTACTTTTCCTTCCTCCTCTTATTCATTTTCTAACAAATCTTTATTTTGCCCTACCATGTGAGAGTTGGACCATAAAAAAAGGCTGAGTGCCAAAGAATTGAGGTTTTCAAACCATGGTGCTGAGTCCCCTGGACAGCAAGGAGATCAAATCAGTCAATCCTAAAGCAAATCAACCCTGAATATTCACTGGAAGGACTGATGCTGAAGTTCCAATATTTTGGCCACCTGATACAAAGAGCCAACTCATTGGAAAAGACCCTGATGCTGGGAAAGATTAAGGGCAGGAGGAGAAGGGGGCGATAGAGGATGAGATGGTTGGATGGCATCACTGACTCAAAATGGACATGAGTCTGAGCAAATGCTGGGAGATAGTGAAGGACAGGGAAGCCTGGTGTGCAGCCCATGGGGTTGCAAAGAGTCAGACACAACTTAGCAAATGAACAACAAATGTGCCAGATAGGCCAGGGTGGCGGGCCTATAGGACCTGAGTGAGCAGATTGCCTTCATGTTTTCCCGTTTCATAAAGAAACACAAGGCTACAGGCCCACAACAGACTGGTTCAAAATGGGGAAAGGAGTATGTTAAGGCTGTATATTGTCGTCCTACTTATTTAACTTATATGCAGAGTACATCATGAGAAATGCTGGGCTGGATGAAGCACAAGCTGGAATCAAGATTGCTGGGAGAAACATCAATAACCTCAGATATGCAGATGATGCCACCCTCATGGCAGAGAGCCTCTTGATGAAGGTCAGAGAGTGAAAAAGCTGGCTTAAAACTATGGCTGATTCATATCAATGTATGACAAAACCCACTGAAATGTTGTGAAGTAATTAGCCTCCAACTAATAAAAAAATTAAAAAAAAATAAAATAAAATAAAACTAAAAAAACTAAGATCATGGCATCCGGTCCCATTATTTTATGGCAAATAGATGGGGAAACAATGAAAACAGTGTCAGACTTTAATTTCTTGGGCTCCAAAATCACTGCAGATGGTGACTGCAGCCATGAAATTAAAAGATACTTGCCCCTTGGAAGAAAAGCTATGACCTAGACAGTGTATTTAAAAGCAGAGACATCACTTCACCTACAAAGGTCTATATAGTCAAAGCTATGGTTTTTCCAATAGTCATGTATGGATGTGAGAGCTGGACCATAAAGAAGGCTGAGCACTGAAGAAGTGATACTTTTGAACTGTGGTCTTGAAGACTCTTGAGAGTCCCTTGGACTGCAAGGAGATCAAAGCAGTCAATCCTAAATATTCACTGAAAGGACTGATGCTGAAGTTTCAATACTTTGGCCACCTGATGTGAAGAGGCAACTCATTAGAAAAAATCCTGATGCTGGGAAAGATTGAAGGCAGGAAGAGAAGGGGACAACAGAGGACGAGATGGTCGGGTGACATCACTGAATTTGAGCAAACTCCGGCAGATGGTGAAGGACACGGAAACCTGGTGTGCTGCAGTCCATGGGGTCACAAAGGGTTGGACATGACTGAGCAACTAAACAACAATAACAGGCCCACAGGGACCTGTGACTCTTGGTGGCCTTAATAAAACTCAGGCAGGGGACTTCCCTCATGGTCCAGCGGCTAAGACTCTGCACTTCCAATGTAGAGGGCCCCAGGTTCAATTCCTGGTCAGGGAACCAGATCCCACATGCCACAGCAAGAGTTCACATGTCGCAGCTAAGACCCAGTGCAACCAAATGAAATAAATAAATATTAGAAAAAGAAAGAAAAGACAACTTAGGTGGACCAGGATGTCTCCATCTGCCATCATAGAGCCCGAGGGCCAGGGCCACGGAAATGGTTTCCATTTCCTGCTCTTTGTCCCCAATTCCTCTCGTTCCCTACGGGGCACAGGCACCACCGTGGCGGGTGGGCACGGCCAAATGTATGGCCTTGCAGTTGCTCCCACCCACTCAGCAACCTGTTGAGGGACCCAGGCTAGGGTAGGGTGAGAGTGTGGGGACCGCTGGCTTTAAGGGAGCTTCAAACCAAACTTGAAAGGACCACTGAGCCTAAGGCCTGGTATTCAGAAAGCTACTTTAGGCTAGATTCTGAACGTTATCTCCAGAAGTTGTCCCAAAGTTGTGGTCACTGTCGCCTCCTGATCAGACTTCAGCCTTATGTCCCGGGAACCTCGGTGGACACACCTAAGGATGTATTTTCTGTAAATCCTGCCACTCTCTCATGCCTGGTGTAACTACTTCGTTATGACTATAATCCTGTTTGGGTGTATGTTTTTTTAAAAGTCCACCCCTGTTTGATGCAAATGTTTAAAACCTATTGTACAGGGGCTTCCCTGGTGGCTCAGAGGTAAAGAATCCACCTGCCAATGCAGGAGACAGAGGTTCAATCCAAGATCTGGGAGGATCCCACAGGCCTCGGAGCAACCAAGTCCATGTGCCACAACTACTGAGCCCCTGCTCTAGAGCCCCTGAGCCTCAACTACTGATGCCTGCTGGCCCCCGGGCCTTTGATCCGCAACAATGTTAATCAATCTCACAGCAAGGAGTAACCCAGGTACCACAACTAGAGGGTAGCCTCTACTTGCCGCAACTAGAGAAAAACTCTAACTTCTAGCAGCAATGGATTTGGACCCAGCAGAGCCAAAAATAAGTAAATAATTTTTTTTTTTTTTTTTTAGAAAAGAGGGTAAAAGAAAGATTTTTTTTTTTTTTTTACAAGAATCTTTTGCACAATGACTTTTGTCTGCCTGCTTTGGAAATCTTTCATTTTTGATATTCTAGGAGTCTCAGGAGATGGCCTCCTTTCTGCAGGCCCAGAGGGAAACCTACAAAGAGGCAGAGTGAGACTCCTGCCTGGCTCAGTCTCTCTCTCTCTCTCCGGGCCTGGGAGCCAGGAGTCCAGGCCTTTCCAGGAGGCTCGCCCTCCATCCGTGTGGCCTCTCTGCACTCCTGGCCTGGGCCCTGGCATCCTCCCTGGGCCAGAAACCCAGGTGCGGGTGGAGCTCCTTCCTGGGAGAAGGCCAGAGCCGGCCTCTGGGGCTTCCGGCCCAGGAGCGGGTTGTTTTTGGGAGTCTGGCGGCACTTCCGGTGCTTAACTGGATTTCAGGCCTGCCACTAGCTTGAGTCATGGGAAGCTGAGCCAGAACAGGCAAGGGCAGGCCTCAAAGGGATCCAGGGGGCATCTTTTAGGGTGCTTTTAAAGTGCAAGGCAAAGGCAGGGCCCTCAGTGCCTTTGGTGAGACCTTGCCCATGGGCCCTGCTGGTCCCATTAGAACCTGCTTTTTCCTTCTGCATCCAGCACTTTAGAGTGTGAACTGGGGAGTGATGAGGTGAGCTTCCAGAATCCTGCGGCTCAGGGCACAGATGTGGGTTGGGGGGCAGCTCGTGCCAGGACCCTGAGCCAGGCTGCTGTAGTCTGGGAGCCACTTCAAGCTCCCCAGAGGCGCTTCCCATGGGCTACACCACCCCTCTCACTGCCCCAGTATTTTTCCTCTTTCCAATCTCAGCACAGACATCCCCTCCTCCACGTTAATAACACAGGGCACAACCAATCGTCTGGTGAGTGCACTCAGAGGTCCTTCTTGATCAAATGTTAATATTACAGGAGAAATCCAGTTTTCAGTTTTGAATTACCAACGAATTTGGCAAACCTTCTGCAAAATGAGAGCAAAAAGAGAAGAAATCTGAAATATAACCCTGAAGCTGCAGGAAGATCAGAGCAAAGAGAAAAAAAGAAGCATAGGGACACTTACTCAACAGAAACATCTTTAGATGAAGGAACAGAACAGTATGTCAGCAGGATCTCCGAGTGACCATTTCTGATGTTTGTCAGTATTGCATTCAGACACTGAGTGACTTTCTACTTTGGGTATAGAGGGTGAAGACCTGAAATGCTTCCTATTTAGAGTGATTTGGAAATGTTAATCCATCTACAAAAGTCATATCACTAATTTCCAAAAAAGAATGTATTAAGTAAATGTCTCAATATGTTAATGAAGCCTGTTTTTTCAGCAAAATTTTTTTTTCACTTCTTAGGAAGCTTTTGTTATGTTTTATCAGTATATTTAAAACTGCAACTTCTGCTATTTCCCTAGTGATCCAGTGGCTAAGACTCTGTGCTCCCAACTCAGGGGGCCTGGGGTTCAATCCCTGGTCAGGGAACTAGATCCCACATGCCATAACTAAGAGTTCATATGCCACAACTTAACCCGCATGACCCAAACTAAAAAAGATACTGCATGCCACAACAAAGATCAAAGATTCTGCATGCTGCAACTAAGACCCACTGCAGCCACATAAACATTTTAAAAAACACTTCAACCTTTAAACACAATATAAATAAAAAGAAAATATTTCGAAGAGAAACGGGAATTTTGATTGCCAAATTCTCCTACATGAACTTTGTCTCGTTATTTTCCCCCTAAAAGTTCTATATTGCTGGTACTGTTGTCCTATTTTACAGATGAGAAAACTGAGGCCCGGAGATGCTAAACTGGGCTCAGGGACTTGCAACTGGTGAGAAGCAGCAGGGGGTACAAAGCCTCTCTCTGGCTCTACCCCAAAGAGGGGACCGACCCAGAGGACAAAGCAGCCTGAATGGAGGCACGCTGAGTGGGACCAGTAGCGAGGCCCAGGTGGGACGTCCCAGCCCAGCCTCAGTCTCTCCTGTTCCCTGACCCCAGGCAGCTGGCCTCCAACACTCACGTCCTGGACCAAGAGGGAAGCATGGTAACCTGTGGCTGACTTGGGTCTCTTCCTGGGACAATGAGTTCCTCGAGGGCAGGGACCTATCCAGTTTGCCAGTGTGGTCCCAGCATCAGCTCTGTGGTCAGCAGACAGAGGGCAAGCAAGCCTTAATTCAATGAACAACCTCCAAGCCTCAGCCTTCTCTCATGGCCGAGGTAAGGTAATGGGGTGAGTTCAGTAAGAGTATATATACTATGTGCTTGGCACGTAGTAGGTCCTCAGGAGGAAATGGGGGTTAATGATCATCAGTCCTTTGCCTTAAGAGGGGTCTGACTTAGCCCCCCTTTCCTTCAACCCTCCTCCAAGCCCTTATTGGAGAAACCATCCCGCAGGGGTGGGGGCGGGGGTTGGGAGGGCGTCCCCCAGCCCGGGGTGAGCCCAGAGGCCCCCACCACAGACTTCCTTGCCTCTCCTTGAGCACGACCCCCCCCCCCCCGCCCCCAGACTTCTGGAGTTGGAGCCCAACACAAGGGAGAAGGGACACGAGCTGCAAGGCCAGTGGGTCAAAGTCCAGTGCAGAGGCTACAAGCCACCTCCCAGGGAGGTGGGGGCAGGGTAGGGGCGCAGCTGGGGCCGGAGAGGAGGGGGCTGTCTGTGTGGCTCACTTGCTCTGGCTGGGGTCCCTGGGAGCCAAACCACCCCCCCCCCCCCCAAATGGCATCAGGATCGCCCACGGGGTTGGGTGATGTGTTTTCCGAGTGTGACACCCGGCCGCCAACAGAGGACAGCAAATACATTTTTTATGATCCTGGGAGGCTCAGTCCAGTCACGTTTGCGTGAAAAGAGGCTGGGCGGCCAAAGGGAACAAGTCATGTCTCAGTTATGTGAATCCTCTTCGGGCAGAGTGGTCACTAGTGGGATGACCTGGGGGTTCTGGGAAAGGGGTGCAGCGCGGGGGCAGATTTGAGGAGGGGGCTGGGTTGTGAAAGAGGGTTGGAACCTTCTGAAGTTTATGGAGCGGGAGTAGCTTATGCGGGGCGGGGGGCGGCGGTCAGCACCAGGGGTCGGATCTTAGCCAGGTGGAGAGGGTACCCTCATGCCCCACCCTTCAATTTCGAGACTATCTCCCAGAGCCTGGGACTCTGAAAGTATCAACAGGACTGGACTGGATGAGGGGAAGCACAACTTTAGGTTTGGGGTTGGTATTTTGGGGAGTTCTTGGGAATAGAGCATGTCCTTCCAATTTCAAACCTGGGGCTTTTGGGGGACTCCCAGGAGGGGGTTAGGAGGCCGCCAAGGGGTGGGTGACCAGGTGTGGGGCCAGACTTGGTGCAGCCCCGACTTCTACTGTTGGTTCACAAGGGGAGGGGAGTGAGAAGGGCTGAAAGCGCCGGCTGGCACTGTCACTGAATGTTCCCGAAAGTGGGGGGGGGGGGGTGATCTGGGGGCGAGGTCTGAATCTTAAGCAGATGTATCCCCATTGAGACATCCCCGGCTGAGGGATCCCTGGAGCGCATCTGGGGGAACCCTATCCTCCCCCCACCTCCTCGGAGGGAGGCCCAGCCTAGGCTCCCTCCTCTGGGCCGCGGGGGTATTGGAAGTGGGGAATCTCCCATCTCCCCCGTTCCCCCCCTCCCCAGTTTGGAGAACCCCAGCCTCTGCCCCCCCCCCCCATAGGTCGGGGCTGACGTCGCCGCCACATTTCGAGGAATGCCCCTATCCGCCGACTATATTTGGCGAGGGTTTCTAGGAAGGCCCCCCCACTCCAGACCCGGCCCCCGCCCCAGCCCCCACCCCGGGCCGGCGGGCGCGCTCGGCTTCCAGGCTCTCGCCCTCTCTCCCGGGCCGGGGAGGAGCGGCCCAGCCGCCTGGGCCGCCGCCGCCGCCTCCCCAGCGCGGCCAACCCCGGGCTGGCCCAGCCCCCGCCCCGGGCCGGCCATAGGGCGTGGGGGGGGGGGCGGGGAGCGGGGGAGGGTGGGGGCCGGGCCGGGCTGGGGGGGGCGGGGGCGCGGCTTTGTGGCGGCAGCGGACCGTGGAGGCCGGGTGCAGCCCCGTCGGCTCCGCGCTCCGGCAGAAAGGGCTTTTCTACACCCCCCGCCCATCACTTGGATCTGGTCTGGGTAAGGAAGGGGGATTTTTTTCTGGAAGTCCCCCCCCCCCCCAACCCGCGGTGTAGGATTTGAGGCTGGGCTCCAATCTAGGCGGAGGCTGCAGGGCCCGCGGGGTGCCCCCCGCCCCGCGCACGCCTCCCAAAAGCCCTGGAAGGCACAACCCCGGGGGGCCCCCCTTGCACCCCCAGAGGCGGCAGCGGCGGTGAGTCTACCCTTTCTTTTTTTCCTGCATGGCACCCCTCCCCCGGGCCAGGGTAGGGGCCGCGGCAGGTGGGTGCCCAGGCCCCCGGGACGGAAAGGGGTGCGGGGCGGCTGCCTGGGGGGTGGGTGGCGACGCGAGAGGGGAGGTGGTGGCGGGGGAAGCGCGCGACTCTCCCGGGACGCAGCGCTAGACGCTCGTCTGGGAGGGGATCCGCCGCCGCTGCGCGCCCCCCAGGCAGCGGGGCTGGGCTCCCCCCTCTCCCCACGCCCCTCCCTGGCTCCGGAGAGGGGCGTGTTAGGCGGGGAGGTGGAATGGGGGCGAGGCAGCACCCCGCAGCACCCCTCACCGCCCTAATGCCGAGGCTCGGAAATTAACGAGGCGCTTTGGAAGCCTCCCACCCCGCCCCCACCCCGGAAAGCCCGTTCGGGAAACTGACTCGCGGCGTGACCCCGATATCGGTGCCACGCGGAGCGCAGGCCGCCCGCTCGCCCGTCCACGCCCGCCGCACCGCGCCGCTCCACGTGCGCCCGGGGCCGCGCTGGCACGGGCAGAGGGGCCCGGCTCCAGCCTCCGGGGGCCGGGCCCCGGAGACGACCAGCGAAGCCGGGAGCATCGTCCCCGGAGAGTTACCACCTCCCCGAAGTAAAGTTGGCCGCCCCCTCCCTCCGAGGAGCAGGCAGCCATGGCACTGTTGGCTGTAGCTTTTGCTGGACAGGAGTTTAAAAAAAAAAAATCTAGGTTCCGGGGTGCGGATCCGGGTGGCAGGGCCCGAGACCACACCAAGTTGCTCTGGCAAAAGTTAGGAGAAGAAAAAGGAAAAGTCATTTTGATTTGGGGGTGGGGGGGTTGGCGTTTCTGGTTTCTCCTGCTTCCGAGCCCCACCGTGGGGAGCGTTGGAATGTGCCGCTAAGATCCTCTGAGGACACATCCATATTTATAATTTATTTTTAGGAGAAGTTGTGAAAAAGGGAGGGGGTTTAAAATGGGGAGAAAAGGTGTGTGTAGCCGGTGGCCTTTCCAGAACCCAGAGGCTAATTGAGCTATTAAGATGGAAATCACTTCCCCCAGTCTGGGCAAGTTGCAAATTTGACTTTAATAAGACAATTAAGGGCACAAACAACTAAACTTTAGCTGCATTTGGGAAGGAGTAGGGGGTGTGGGACCGCAGGAGGCACGGGGCACTCCTTTTGCGTTTCGGCTGATGGACATTTTGGATGCTGAAAGTCTCTGGGAAGATGTCAGGCCCAGCTATGGGTCTAGGGGTAAGGGAGGGAAAAGATAACCCATGGGGCAGGCAGAAAACGCGCTCCCCTTTTACCAAGCAGCCCTGGCTTTGGGGAGAGATCAACTGTTATTCCGTCATTCCTTCAGGAAAACCCAGTAATGATTCCTTTAATTATCCAGGATTCTCCAAAAATCTGCCTCAAAGGCAGCCTGCCCCACTTGCTGTGTGAGCTGTGGAGGGGGAGAAAGGAGGCTTTGGAGGCTGTGGTCCCAGAATCGGGGTTTTGAGGGCGAGATGAGTTTATGTTTTATCCAACTGGCCCACAAAGTCCCGCTTTTGGGGTCATTCTAGACGGCGAGGGATGCAAACTCCGGCAGCCCCGTAGGAGAGGACAGAAAGCTAACCACTGCGAAGCTGGTGGTGGTGGAGAAGAGCTCTGGTGGGAGAAAGTGGGGAGGTTTGCTACTTTTGGTAAAGGCGAAAGGCTGTGTCTAGATGATCATTTCTGTGTATGTGTATGTATGTGTTCTCTGTTGAACCTGCTGTTTTTAAGGGCCTTTCTTTGGGAGGCCCAGAACGGTATGAGAAGGTGAAAGTAGCCCCCCCCCCCCCGCAGCCCCGCCTCCTGCCAGTGGTTTAATGAGATGTTTCAGTAGACAGGATTTTAAGGGAATGAGTGATAATATGGGTCGTGTCAAATCGTTTGACACCCTCGAAACCAAACATAGCTGAAATCCTGAATTGCAGTTACATTAGATTTGCCTGCTTGCCCCCACATGGAATTGCAATGTTTCTTTGCAATTCTGTTACCCTGGATCTTAGTTATTTTATTAGGAACTCTGGATAATGTATTGTCAGGGAATTCTTTAAGGCAAGGGTGATGGGGGTACAAATGTCCCTCCCATTAACCTTATTAAGTTCTGTTAATTTACACACACACCCCCTACCCTCCAGTTGTAACTTACATGAATTTTCACATTGCTTAAGTTTATTTATTTGCAAACCTGGATTTCAATCAGGTGTTCACAGCAGGGCATAGAAAAGGAAGCTGTAACCTGAAAAACTTTTGAACACAAAGTACCTAATAGAAAATTCGAGTTCAATAGAAATGGCACATAGATACACTGATGACATGTGCGCTCCCGGGGCCTTGGCAAAAACCAGTTCTTTACTTTTCAGAGTTCTTTCTCTTTGTTATGGGACACGATGAAACAGCACAATTTTCAGAAGTCCACAATCCCAGCGTGGCTGGGCGATGGGAAATTGTCACGTTGTGAATTGCTGAATCGTCACCCCCATCATAGTGCCAGAGAGCTGACTGTCAGGTCCTATTTGCTTTGCTAAATAAGGACATCTCACCAAATTAGCCTCTAATGATACTTCTACAAATAGGGTGTTTTACGTGAATTAACGAGGCCGGAACACCAAATGTCGCACCAAGATACGGAGCTCTAATCGCAGCGATGAAGCTGCATGTTAAAATGACTGAATTGTTAAGTGTGAAAAATCAGAATTGAGTGCTGAATGCGAACCGGGGGCTGCTTTAATTTGAGCATTTGCAACAGGAAAGCCCCTGCTTACACTCAGCCCTCTGAAAAGGGTGCATGTAATTATGAATACGTTAAGCAAACTCACCCCACAACACACACACAGCTCCCTGCCCCAAGCCTGGAAACAGGCATAGTAGTATGGTGAAGGGGTTATAAATCGGCACTTTGCAGTGAGAAGTGGTCATTAATTCGGCAAAGAATCACAGTTTCTTTTCATATTCTGACCACTGCCCTCCCCCCACCCCAACCAATAAGAAAAAAGAAAAGCTCAACCGTGGGACTGCTGAATACAGCTCCCCTGTGTGAAATTTCACTAATCAGATGTCATCCCGCGCCGCCCCCCCCCAAGTGGATTTCAAAAAACAAAAAATAGCAGCTCTGAATTTCACTCTTAGCAATACACAAGCTATAGGACTCCCCTAGGGGGAAAAAATGTTTCAATAGAAAAGAATATAGAGTAGCTGGGGTGTGTGTGTGAAATATTTAGAAGAGGGGCTCCAATGAAACTCCTGCTTCCTTAAAAATAAAACAGTGTGTTTCTGACTCAAGCCAATGAAAGCTGGAAAAGTCCCTAAGGGAGCACTCTCTCTATTTCTTGCTTCTCAGCCTCCCACCCCCTGAGATTAAGAGCAGAAAGAAGAGTCTGGCCAGAGAAATTTACAGCTTCCTAATAGTAGACCAGCTCAGCCTCTTGTAATTGCGATTGTAGAGTAAATACAGCTATTTTAGGCATGAGGATAGAAATGGATCTGATGAAAAGTGAAGGCAAACTTGGTCCTTAGACTACTTGCCAGAAAAGGCATCCTCCAGTAAAATAATCCATTTTCTTTCTTGCTCAGCATCCCAAACTTGGGAAAAGGCAAGGTCCTTTTTGCTTCTCACATGGGGAACAAGGCGAAAGTAAGCGCCCAGGAAAAACACCGATGCAAATGCCATATAAAAACGGTCACAGACTTTAGGCCTAGTGGCCGTGCAGGCTTTTCAGTCCAAAGGGTGCGTGTAGAAGAGAGTTTGGAAAACCCCCCCTCCCCTGAAGTCCTCTTTCCCAGCAATGTCCATTGTAGGGGGCTGCGCAAATATTTACAGTTTTCGAGTTTCTGGTTTTACACCATCTTTGTGATATAAAACATTTGAGTTGAAGGAACCCCAAGGCAAACCCCTTTTTTCTCAGTGTCTCTGGAAAGGCTGCACCACTAGCATGAAAGGGGAGCACACCTAGAAAATGAAAACTCGTGTCGGTGTCCCAGGAAAGCCATTGGCGAAAGGCACTAACTGGGAAGAGGGTGGCAAATTTAGCGTTTGGTGGAGGCTTGGGCCCAGGCGGGGAGGGGAGAGCCCCAAGGAGGCTGCGCAGCGCGGTGTGAAAGTTCTCTGCGAGACGTGCCGAAAACCAGACTCCCTGGTTGGAATAACCTGTGAGATCAGTGCCTGGGCCTGTTGGCATCTCTGCCCAAAACATCCTGGACCTCCGCCAGCCCAGGCCTGAACGTGGCCTTGGAGCCACCACCAGAGCCCAAACAAGCCCCAGACAGGTGCTCAGCAGGGTCTCTCCTGCTGGGGCCCTCGGAGGGCACGCAGCATTTCTTGGCTAGAAGGGTGGTGGCCGGTTGTGGGGGGTGCGGGGAGCTTAGACTCTTGAGGACAGCCTCCCCAGAGACTGTTTGGGGTTGACTGTCCCAGTTACCACGTGGCCTCTGCGGAGGGCAGAACCCAACTTTGTTCAGAGCAGGCTAACAGGTTCCAGGCCCGAGAGTGCTGAGCATTCTCTCAGCAGCCCCCTTCAGGGCCGCGATCTTGCCATGATCCTGCCATTTGGGGTGGGCCAAGCGGGGGCATGGCATGGGGCCAGCCCCGGAGCAGGGATACATTGAAGCTACCGTGCAAGCCACCCCTGTGGGTGTTATTTTGCCTGCCTTCTCCAGCCAGAGGCTGCCCCGTCCACCTGGGGTCCTGAGTCCTCTTGTTTCAATCTGAGTATAGGAAAACCCATGCCAGGAGGCCAAGGCTGCAGCCTGAAAGTGGGGAGAAGGCTATGGCAGTCACCCGAGGGCCAGGAGGGAGGGTCACAGTGGGTAGATGAGGGGCCCTGCATCTGAGCCAGCCCTCTGGGGGTCGGCAGAGAGAGAGAGAACTGCGGGATAAAACATGCAGCAAAGAAGCCTGCTCAGCCTTGGCACCGGGACGCCCGCTCTGGGGGGGGGTGCACCCCGCCCCGAGCCAGCCAATCCCACGGGCCTCCCATTTGGTCTCAGTAACTGGACTCCGGGCCACCAAAAGGCCCGTGGGTTCCTGATTGTATATCTTCGAATGGCATTAAAAGGTCCAGACCAGGCACTTGTAGGCCAGGCCATATTTAGCTGCAGGTTCACCCGGAGAATATTTTAGGTGCTGTCTGAAAGGCGAGATCTGGGCCTGGTTGCCGGCTGTCACATGGCGAGTGTAGGATGGCTCCCTCGCAGGCCTGGCCGGGTGGCTGCTGATGGCCACGGATGCCTGAGTCCCTGCCAGAGCGTCAGAGCCACGCGACACGGTGCCAGGGAGCCAGGGAGTGCCCGGGTCGTGGGTTCTGAGTCAGCACAGCTTTTCGCCCCGTTTTTCTCTCTGATGGCGATAAGGCCACTTCCATTCACAGAACTCACAGAGGCTGTTTTCAGCCCCTTCTTCCCCGATGGCCCAGTGTGATATGCCAGCTTGCTGAGTGAGCAACCGCCTCCTCCTTGTGTCAGCAGCAGTGGAGTGGTTAACCCTTTCAAGGTCAGGGTGGGGGGACAGGGTGCTGACTGGCTAGCAGGAGGGCCCTGTCCCCAGAGACCCTTGGAGGTCATGCATCCCAGGGAGGCCCTGCCCTTGATTCCTTGAGTCGGCACCTTGGACCTTAGCCGTGGTTTTTCCACTCTGGACCCATCGGTGATAACCACCAGGCTCCCCGACCCAAGCTCTCGCCCTTCACTTGTTCATATGGCCCTGGAAACCCCTGCTTGCTTATAGATATTTTCATCCGCGTTTCTGAGTTGATAACTTTCCACATCCCAAAAGAAGGAGGGATAGAAGGATCCGTGATTCACTCAGATTAGTAATGAGGGTTGGGAATAGTCATTTGTGGTCTGGGGGAGACGGCCCCAAGTTCCCTAGAGTCACTTGACCTGAGGGACTGATCCTTATCACCTGCCCTGGGATCCCAGATCCTGGTTTTCTGGACATGGAGGAGGTGCATCTGTATGGAAACCGCTGTGTGGAGACCCATTTAGCCAATTCTTAGCCTTTAGGGAGCCTGGGTGGAGCCACCGCCGTGCACCAGGAAAAGCGTCGGCCTGTCTCACGTCTGCTCTAACTTTCTGCTTTTTTTCCTTTTTAGTTTTGGCTCTTGGGGTTCCAAGAGCCCCCACTTCCTGCCCAGCTGGTTGGTTACCGCAGGGAAAATGAGGGACTTTTGGGGGCAGATGTGTTTGCATTCCACTATCATAATGCCCCTAAAAATCCTTATTGCTCTTGCAGTATTCCTCGGGGTTCCCTGGGCCGGCCGTGGCAGCTGAGTTTCTCCAGCAACTAAAAGAAGAAAGATGTCCCCCCCCCCCGCCCCCGCCCCCGCCCCCAACCCTCCTTTCTGGTCCCTGGGAGTGCTCCCCTCATGGTGCTCAGAACTGGTTGGTGATCACCACGGAAAATAAAAAGAATGCCATCCGCAGATGGTTGCTAAACATGCTTTTTGCCCTCCAGGGTCTGAATGTTGGAGATGAGGCTTGGGAAACGGGACAACTGCAGCTGCTGTCCGAGTGTGCTGTGGGGGTTCGTGGCGGGGGAGGTGGGGAAGAAACAAGTGTTACCTGTTTGACGAGGCCGGTTCACATTTAGCCTGGGCCTTCCAACAGGGCCTCTGGGCTCCTCACCTTGGCAGAAGCCCTGGACAGCCGTGACTGGCTCACCAGCTTCCCGGAATCAGCCCACTTTCCCACTCTCTGCCTCGGTTTCCTTCCCTGGGAAGGGAAGGACCACCACCCCCGTCCTCCAGCCTGAAATGGTTCTCACTTGTACCTGCTGCATTATTGTGAAGTTCAAGTGATAGACAGGCTCAGAAGGCGCTGGGAAAGTGGGGACAAGCATTACACATGGAAGCCGTCTGCGCTGATACTAATACCCGCGCAGGCAGAGACAACTCAGACAGGAGCAGGACTGCGGTCCAACATATGCATAGGTTTCTGCAATCCTGGAATCAGGCAGCCCCAGCTCTGCAACTCTTGGCCGTGTGTCACCCCCCTAGGCAAGAGATTCAACCTCTCTGGACCTCCATTGCCTCTCATAGGAAACCCACGTTTTGGGATAAAAGTTTCTCAAGTCTGATAGGCACAGGATTTTAAGCGGTTCCTGGCTAGAGACGTAAATTATTCGAACAGGTATTTCTTTTGTACGGCGGATTTTTACTGTGGCAAGCGGTTGGCTTTCAGTTTAGGGTTCCGGGGAGAAGGGCTCTTTTCTTTTTACATCAATTTCTTGCCTGGAGAATCCCCATGGACAGAGGAGCCTGGCGGGCTACAGTCCATGGGGTCGCAAAGAGTCGGACACAACTGAGCGACCAAGTACAGCACAGCATGTAAGATGAGGAGGGTAAGTTGTTTGCAAGGAAACGTTCAACCAAAGGGAAATACAGGTGGTAGGATGGGGCAGGACTCAAGATGATCCTTTGTAAAGTTTCATCTGCTTTTCTGTTTTGATCCTGGCTTGTGGGATCTTAGTTCCTGGATTAGGGATTGAACCCGGGCTCTCGGCAGTGAGTGCTCAGAGTCCTAACCGCTAGGCCACCAGGGACGTCCCCATAGTCCACTTCTTCAGAATTATTTGTCTTAGGGATTTTCTGCACCCGTGGAGCTGGTGTGCCACTTCCAACCTGTGGCGGGCTCCACCTGTGACAACCTGGGTGCCATGAGCCCCCCCCCCCAGCTCCGGCCCTGCATGCCAACACCAGTGAGACGCCTCGGATCTCTGCCCCCACGCCCACCCATAACTCTGACTGGTCTCTTATTTTAGGATCTTGCTTCCCCAGTGCCCTCTTTCCTGGCCAGGGCACCTCTCTGAGCCTCAGTTTTCTCAGTGAGATGGGGAGAATAATTACTCCCCCCCCACCCCGCCCCCGAGCAGTGTGAAGATCCAGAACTCAGTTGGGCAGCTCTGGTGGTTCACAAACAGGGCATGGCTCAGAAGGCGGTGGGCACCAATGACCCTGGGATGGGCAGGGGCACAGCGGCACCCTTGGCCTGGAGGGGCACTCCTTGGACAGGCTGGTGCCCGGCCCAGCCATCCTCTCCCCGCCCACCCCCTGGGATGGGGAAACAGCGGGCATTGGGTCCCAGCCAGCAGGGGCGGGTCTGGTTTCACTTTCTGCTGTGTCATGGGGTGGGGGGTGGCATCGGGGCCTGGCTGGCCAGCTGGGGCGGGCACCGAGAGGCTGGCGGACAGCTGGGGCCCAGCTGCCAGAGCACAACCTGTGCCCTCGTCCTGCTGCCTGCCGGGCTGGGGGCTGGGCCCCAGGGCTTCCCTTTGAATGCCTCTTACCCGCCCCTGCCCCCGCCTTGCACAGTGGGAGAACCCCAAGTGAGAAAAGCCAGCAGGGTGTGAGATGGTTCTTGTAGCCACGAGATCGCCCCCAACCCAGACACATTCTTCAGCCTGCAGTCTTGAGGTTCCCGGAACTGCAGCTATTGATTCTGGGTCAGAGCGCTCTGGCTGGACGCCTGCTCCCTGCTGCCTCCACTGGAGCATGCCTCCTGAGGGCCTCCTCTGTGCTCCGCACGGTCCCCGGCACCAGGGATGCCTCGGGAAGCAAGACCACGCCTGCCCTCCTAGGGCTCCTGGTTGATGCGCGGCAAAATCAATAGACTGAGTAAAGAGAGAAAGAATCCCACGTGATGGGGACAGTTCCACACGGTCTGCTTCACATTAGCATCTCAGGGAAGGGGCGTGTGTACGTGTGTGTGTGTGCACATGTACTTGTCAGGGATGTGGCAACTCCTGGAGCACATAGGTCAGTTGAGAAAACAGGCCTGGGGGGCCAGGTGTCCCCGGTTTGAATCTGGATTTTTCCACTGATGGGTGTGAAACCTGAAGCAAATTTCTTCTCTTTGGGCCTCGATTTCTCCGTCTCTATAATGGTACCTACAGAGCGGGGCTGCACCGAGGATGTAATGAATATCCGTAAAGAACTAAAGATGGTGCCTGGCATCGACCGTCTGCTGTCTAAGTCTCAGCCACTGTCTACTAACTAAGCATCATAAATATGCCCTGTTCTCATAGATGACATGAGGCCATCGCCGCGGGCTGAGAGCAGCAGTGATAGTGTTGAGCCCACCCTCCCCCTCTCAGAGCTTTACCCGCCTCCTCTCTCTAGCTGCACCAGCCTCAGGTAGGCCTTAGCATCTCTGTTCGGATGAGGAAATGGAGGCTCAGGCAGGTGAAGAGATGTGTCTAAGTGGACCCAGCTTAAAAGCAGTCTGACCCTGGGGGTGGAGTCAGCTTCACAGTGTGGGCCCTGCTGGTTCAATGCTTCACCCTTGACATCCTGAAATTCTGAATAATTTTGGGAACGCGGGGTTCATGTTTTCATTTTGCAAATAGCAAAGCCAGTCTTACCCAGATCTGACTTCCTCCAGAGCCGGCCCTCTTAAATCCTACCATCAATCTCTTGTAGAAGGATGGTCCAGAATAGTTTTCCAGTTCATCATTAAAGTATTTAGTGTGGGACTGAAATCCTAGGGAGCATACAGGACTTCCTACGGGGCCAGATTGCCCTAGTGTTTATTTGATTGTCTGTTGCCCCCATTAGAAGGAAGCCAGGGCAGCTGCCAAGGGCAGGGGGTGAATCATTCATTGCTGTATCCCCAGGGCCTGGCATGTACTAGCTGCTCAGTTAATAATTGTGAAATGAAGCAAATTAATGGCAGGCCGCTGGATCTCCTTAACTAAAACAGATTTAAATGACACTTCCAAAGCAGGTCAAAGTGGTGGCCACCCTCCCCTGGCTTCTGGACAATCCCCTGAAGGGTGTGTAGACAAAGGTCTCTTCCCTTCCCAGGCGGCAAACCTGAATGCCAATACCTTGCAGCAGATTACTGTTTAAACAGGTTCTGGGACTTCCCTGGTGGTCCAGTAATTAAGACTCTGTGCTCCCACTGCAGGTTCAGGAATTAAGATCCTCCACGCCATGTGGTATGGCCAAAAAAAAGCCAAAACAGGCTCTGGTGGGGACCTCAGAGGCAACACAACTGTTTAAGGAAAACACAGGCCTGGATTCCTGAGCACCAGTTATTGGAGAAGAGTCTCAGCCAAAAGAATATTTTAATTCTGGGCAGGTTCAAGTCCCAGCCAAGGATCAGGGGGTACAGTTTCCTGGACTGCTAAGTGAGAGTTTGGATTTGGGGGGGTTCAAGTTCCTCTTTTCCTGTGAAATTAGAGTTTTTCTACATTCTTGCCATTCCTAATTTGCTCCCTTAAAAAAAAAAACAAAACAGTTTTACTAACAAGCAAAGAATCATCTGAAAATCCTTTAAGAGATTTACAACAATAATTAATGTGTTTTTGGCGACCTGTTTTCACAGGCTCGATCTCTGTTGCTTCAGAGAATCGGCATATGAAGTAGGAGTTACTGGTCTCATTTCTAAAGAACATCATAACCGCCAGCACACACTGAGGGTTTTATATGAGCTAAACACTTTACATGTATGAAGTCTCGTTGCATGAGCAACCTATCGGGAGACACTGTTACTGCCTCTGCCTTCCTGATGAAGCAACCAGCTTAGAGAGAGGAACTGACTTGTCCAAGGTCGCACACCCAGTGTGTGATGAGCCAGAGTTCAAGCCGGAACCTTCCAGATCAGGGGTCAGCAAACTTTTTCTGGAAAGGGCCAGATACTAAATATTTTAGACTTTACAGGTCATACAGTCCCTTGTCACAGCGACTCCACTCTGCTGTTGTGACAAGAAAACAGCCAGAAACATTAAGTAAATGAGTGGTCCTGGCTGCGTGTTCCAATAAAACTTTATTTACAAAACCAGGAAGGGGGTTAATTTTGGCCCCACAGGCTATATAGTTCACCCCCGCCATTCCAAACCCTAACACCTGCCTTCCAGTTAGGAAGTACCTGGCCCTGGCCACGTTCTTCCTCACCGTCTCTCCCTACCTGTGAGGCGACTCAGTCATGTCTCAGAACAGAGCCCACTGGGGCTTGGGAGAGGGTGAGTTGGCCCCTCTTTCCTTGGGATTATGAAGCTCTTGGAATTTACAACTATTAGGACTTGTTAGTGACTGCCATGATCGATCGGCACGGGGACTCTAAAACTGTAATTTTAATAGGTGTTAAGTGAGTAACTTAAAGAGGAAAGTGTTAAAAGAGTTTTAGGAAAATACCTCAATGGGGCACTTTGGCTGTGGAAGGAAGTTCTCTTTGGAGAAGGCAATTCTCTGGAGTTGGTGAGAATGGCAACAGGAGGGAAAATGTCTTAAGGCAGAAGAAGGTAACGAGAAGGGGAGATGGGAAGAGTGTGTGTACACACGCGTGCGTGCAGAGAGAGGGTGGAAGAGAGAGATCTCCCAAAGGCAGGAGGCTGGAACCCATGGATTCCTGACAGAAGGGGTGGGGCGGGGAGACATGACTTTTTTCCCCAACAGCTTTATTGAGGTGGAATTCATTCACCACATAATTCAGCCATTTCAAATAGTACACCCCCCAGATGGCTTTGAGTATGTTCACAGAGTTGTGCGACAGTCATCACCATCAATTTTAAAACATTTTCATCACTTCAAGAAGAAAACCCTGTACCCTTTACCAGTCCACCACTCCCACCGAATCTTCTAACCCCCTCCCCATCCCCCACTCCTAATCAATTGCTAATCCCCTCTTTATCTGTATAGATTTGCCTGTTCTGGATCTTTCATACAAATGAAATACATATTTCATACGGAATGTGACCCTTTGTGACTGGCGGGGTGTGGGGGGCATCCCTGAGGAGAGAACAGGTAAGGACCTGGCAGTTCCAACTGTTCTCTGTGGGATATTCAATGAATGCATGAACGTCCATTCATTCAATTTCTTAAACTGTTGTTTAGTCATTGGGGTCACAAAGAGTCGGACACGACTGAGTGACTAATACGTTAGTCACTAAGTCCTGTCTGACTCTTATGATCCCCATGGACTGTAGCCTGCCAGGCTCCTCTGTCCATGGGATTTCCCAGGCAAGAACACAGGAGTGGGTTGCCACAGGAGTGGCTTGCCATTTCCTTCTCCACGGGATCTTCCCAACCCAGGCATTGAACCTGCATCTCCCTCTATTAGCAGGCAGATTCTTTATCACTGAGCCACCATGGAAGCCCAATTATTTGAGTACTTACAATATTACTATAAATTATAAATTTGGGGGGGCTCCAAAATTACTGCAGATGATGACTACAGCCATGAAATTAAAAGATGCTTGCTTCTTGGAAGAAAAGTGATGATCAACCTAGACATCATATTAAAAAGCAGAGACATCACTTTGCCAATAAAGGTCCATCTAGTCAAAGCTATGGTTTTTCTAGGAGTCATGTATGGGTGTGAGAGTTGGACTGTAAAGAAAGATGAGCACCAAAGAATTGATGCTTTTGAACTGTGGTGTTGGAGAAGACTCTTGAGAGTCCCTTTTGGACAGCAGGGAGATCCAACCAGTCAATGCTAAAGGAAATCAGTCCTGAATATTCATTGGAAGGACTGATGCTGAAGCTGAAATGCTGATACTTTGGCCACCTGATGCGAAGAACTGACTCATTAGAAAAGACCCTGATGCTGGGCAAGATTGAAGGTGGGAGGAGAAGGGGGTGACAGAGGATGAGATGGTTGGATGGCATCACTGACTCGATGGACATGAGATTGAGCAAGCTCTGAAAGTTGGTGATGGACAGGGAAGCCTGGTGTGCTGCAGTCCATGGGGTCGCAAAGAGTCAGACACGACTGAGCCACTAAACTGAACTATAAGAGGCTAAGTATGGGGCATGAGCTGTAACCAACAAGACAGACAAAGTTCCTACTTAGGAACAGGAGAGGAAATCATAAACCAAAGAGGAAGAAAACATTTTGCATTTGATTAAAGTAATAATAAGCAACAATGGCAGGAAACGATTACACCACCAGGTCTGAGTAAATCCTTGCAAATATGGGGTTTACAGACAGCATATCTCAATGCAAAGCCCAACTGAGGGTTGTGGCAATCTTCCCCTGAGAATGACTATGGAAGCAGCACAGCCAGAAGAAGGCTCTGGAAGAGGTAGGTGGCTCTGGGTTTTTTGTTTTTCTTTTCCTGCCAGCACTTTCTACCCCTCCGAGTAAGAGACACTATGCCCAGTGGGAATATGGCCAAAGATGGCTGCTGACAACACTCAGGCCTCAGCTACAGTAATAGGTCCAGGTGTAGACACGTGACTTGATATGAAAACTCATAGCAGCCCAGTTCTGAGCTGGGCTACAGTGCTTGGTCCACGTGTCGTCACGTGACCTAAGCAGGGCCAAGGCAGGATTGTTTTAAGTAGAGCTGGGGAGAGGATTGCTTTCCCCACCCACTCACCAGCATCCAGAGCTACTAGTGACCGCAAAGACTGAGGCCAACATGGAGGGAGGGAGAAACAAGGGATGGGCTGGAGGTTTGGGGAGGAGACAGAGAGACTGGTGCTGTGTTCTGTCCCTGGACCCAAGAGTGACTCAGCCTCTCTCGTCCTTCAGCATGGTTACCCGAGTAATGAATCCCCCATCATACCTCAGTCAGATCAGCTCTGGTTTCTGTGTGCACCAGAGCATCCCAGTTCAGGACTTGGGAACTGTTTGTTCCTTCTCATGGACTCTGTGAAACTAAGCGGGGTAGGTTATCCTCAAAACATTCTCCCCTCGGTTTGCCTTGCTGTATTTGGGGATGAGAGGTTCCCCCAGGCCCCTCTCCATCTCTGCCCACCACCACCACCACCCTGCTTTCAATTAATTTACCGCTGAATCAGAGCTCAACATTTATTCTTGGGCTTCAAGTCCCAACCTCTATCTGCTTGCTTGCATCTCCCTGACCTCATTCCACTTCTCCTCACCCTGCTCTCCACCAAGGACGGAGCCCGCAGCTTGTCCTGGCCTCTGCTCCAACGCGCACCACGTTAATGGAATGATTTGCTTACATGCATGTTCTCCCTATGAGTGGTGACCTTGAGCCTGGAGACCCAGGTCTCACTCATCTTTGCACCGCAGCCGCTGGCTTGCAGCAGGCGGGCAGCAGGTGTGGGAGGCAGGCAAAGGAGAGGGGGAGAGAGGGTCGCTCCTTCCTACTGATTCAGGTCAACCAGTGGGTCAGGTTCTATGCTTATTCCTCTGCCAGATACTCTTGCATCAGGGGAACACACAGCTCATGCCCTCATCTCCTTCAGGCCTCTCCTCCAACGTCAGTTCTCCAACGTCCTGTACCGCAGTTCCCATGAACTGCATTCCCCCAGTCCCCATCTCGAGCCTTACCTTCCTTCATGCTTTCTTGTTCCCTTCCACCACCACTGGTCTCTCTGCTTCTCTCACTGAGATGTCAGCTCCAGGTGGGCAGCTATCTTTGATTTGTTCTCTGCTGTGTCCTTAGCACCTAGTAGATGCTCACTAATCATCTGTGGCACAAATTCACCAAAACCCAGCCCTACCAAATTTGTTTCTCCCTATGCACTTCATATGGTCCAGGTGTGGTCATGTGACCTAAGCAGGACCAATCCAGGGTTGGTTTCCGTGGAGCTGCTGAGACGATTGCTTTTCCCACCCACCCTCCCAGCATCCAGAGCTCCCTGTGGCTGGTGAACTGCATTCCATATGTTGATATGGAGAAGGAAATGGCAGCCCACTCCACTCTTCTTGCCTGGAGAATCCTCTTGGACAGAGGAGCCTGGTGGGCTACAGTCCATGGGGTTGCAAAGAGTCAGACACGACTGAGTGACTAAGCAACAAAAATGCCCTTCATGCATTTTACAGGTGCTATGAGTGTCAGGTGATGTGTTAGGTTCCTAGGGCAAATTTTTACAAACTGAGTGGCCTAATACAACAGAAACCTATTATTTCAATATTCTGCAGGCTAGAAGCCCAAACTTGGCAGGGCGGCACTCCTCCCAGGTGCTCCAGAGGGAAATCCATTCCTTGCCTCTTCCAGCTTCTGGTGGCTCCAGTATCCCTTGGCATGTGGCCGCAGCACTCTAATCTCTGCCTCTGTCTTCCTGTCTTCTTCCCTGTCTCTCTCTGCTTCTCCCATTAAAGGATGCTTGTAATTGCATGTAGTGCCCATCTGAATAATCCAGGGTAAATTCCACCTCAAGACCCTTAACTTAACCACAGCTTTTCCATATAAGGAAACCTGTGAAGGCTCTGAGAGAGAAGTGGACATACCTTTTCTCACTCGAGGAGTCACCATTCAGCCCTCTATATTATTTGCTTAAAGACCAGAAAAGCAAAGGTTTCCCACCACCACTTCATTGGCCTGACAGATATGTGATGAAAAGAGTATTATCATCATATTACCTTGCTCCTGTCAGAGTGTGGAAATGATTTTTTAAATGCCATTTTCTGTGTTTTTAATTATCCCAATTTTCGAAAATAATATCATGCATATGGTAAGAAAAACAGTACAGAAACATGGGAGATACAGGAGCCCCTTTGCAATTTTCCTCTTAACTCCAGTTTCACTTTTTAAATGTAATCACCATATGCAGTCTGCATAATCTTCATAAATTTTCTAAGCATATTCGAGAGCATACACTTTTTTGGCTTCTAACATTAAGAACAGTGGCAGGGGGCTGGGATGGTTTATATCCTGAAGGCAGGACAGCCCTCTGACCCACCAGAAGCTGTCTAATGACTTCTAGCAAAATGCACCACACTTAACCTGTCCCCTGCTCTCAGCACTTCGGTTAACTCCAGGATTTTAACGTTATATATACTCTCTGGTATCTGTCCAGCTATACTCCATCGGATACACTCCTAGATGTGGGATTTCCATGTCAATGTGTACATTTTAAATTTCTACAGCTATTGCCCAGTGCCATTCACCAAGGCGGTGAAATTCACACGCCCATCAACAATGCACAGGTGAGGGTGTCTGTTGCCAATACCCTTGCCCATCCTGGCAAGATAGCAGCATGTCAGATCTCAAACTCAGGTAAGTGGACTCTCCACGTGGGCCTGGTGGGGTGGACACAGCCTGAGAGGTTGTCCCCATAGCCATCTGAGGCACTGAGCTGCTCAGAGCTCTCGTTTAGGTTTTTATAAAACAAAGACAGAGTCTGGCGAGGTGAGCCAGAACCATGCAGTGAGACGCATTGTGCAACTCAGTATTTATTTCTTTAGCACAGCTAGAACTTAAATATGGTCAAAACATATTCTCCTTTTAATTTACACAAACAAATATGTTCCCGGGCTGACACCTCCGGTGCCAAGTTTCTAGGGGAAACGCAATTCTACTGTGAGATGAGAAACCAGCAGAGAGAAGATGAGGGTGGAAAAGCCACCACCGTTTGCTTCGCACGTCCGAGCTGAGCTTCTCAGAAGGGTGTTTCAGAACTGGGCTGCTGCCTCTTGATCTCTTTCTGTCTTTGTTGCAGATAAACCTGCCAGTAATTTCAGCAAATGAAACGTGGAACATGTAAAGGCCAAATGATGGAAAACACTCCGGTTTTAATAAAAGGAGGTCTGCTCGGCTGGGACTCCTCTGTCCTGCTAGTCAGGAGATGCAAAGATTTATCCAGAGAGGGGCTGATGAATTGAAGAAACAGAAATGAGGCCAATGTGAGTTGCCTTTCAAGAGCTGTGCTAATATAAAACCAAGCAACTTGAATTTGTTCCAAGAGGGGATTAAAGCAACATGTTATTTTGAGTGATTGCTTAATTTATTGAGCTGTGGCTAGATCGGTAATGAAATACAGCCCTTGCAACTGATAACCTCTCGCTGTAATTGAACTTCTACAATTAAGAAATATCTTCTGAGAGTTTCTCTGGAACAGCTCAGAATTTTTAGTCTCGGTAGTTGGGTACTTTTGAGCTCTCATTTTCCAGGCAAGTTTTCCTTTCTTTCTTTAAGAAGTGACAGGCTGATGTTAATAAGGAAAATAAGCAGCATTTTATTGAATGTCTTGTGTATACCAGGCACTTAATATACATTATCTCTAATCCCGACCACAACCCAAGGAAGTCATTCTTATTCGTCCCTGTTTTATAGAGATGAGGCCTAGATGTTATGTGATTTCCCAGAGTGGTGGTGTCCAGGATGATAGCTACTAGTCACTTGTGGCTATTTCTGTGTAAATTAGTTTAAAATGTTTTAATCTAAAATTTCACGCTTAGGTTGCACTAATAGCTATATAGGGCTAGTGGCCACCACATTGGATGGAGCAGATATATAGACCATTTTGATGACTGCAGAAAGTTCCATTGCTCAGTGCCATTCCAGAGGTTTCCTAGGTAGAGACAGGCAGTGCTAGGTTTCAACCTCAAGTTAATGGGCTTTGAAGGCACCATCTACCATAGCCCTTGTTTCCTTCTCTTCCGTTGGCTGAGAAGGACGGACTAGAGCAGTGATTCTAAACCCTGGCTGCACGTTAAAATTACCTGGACTCTTATATAATCTCCTATCTGGCCATTTTAATGACTATATTCCAGATAGGCAAAATAGCTGTAAGACTGAATTATTTCCTTTATCAATGTTTTATTATCTATTAACATAACTATACTGACTTTCTAAAATTTTGGTGAATTGAACATTAAAAAAAAAAGAGTACCTGAACTGGAACTTCCCTGGTAGTCCAGGAAAGCATGGATCTGCCCTCTCGATTTGGGGGTGGGGCGAGGGGAGCACTAAGTACGACTCCTGGTCAGGGAACGAGATCCCACATGCCACAATGGAAGATCCCACATGCCACAATGGAAGATCCCACATGCCACAATGGAAGATCCCACATGCCACAACTAAGACCCAGCACGGCCACATAAATAAGATTACCTGGACTGCTTTTTTAAAAAGTGTTAGGGTCCCAGCCCCAGAGATTCTGACTTAAGTGTGATTGAGAGGGGTTTTTGTCATTCCTCATGTGACTCAAATGTGCTGTGTGGATTACGAGCAATCAGATGCGAGGCTCCACACACAGGGTGGTGAAAAGAGCTGGTTCATTTGCCATGAGAATGTGATCCCTTGTGGACCATGACATAGGCTTCTCTCAGAGCCACTTCTAAACCTCATTTCTGAGGGGAAGACTTAAGTGCTTTCTCTCATGCTTCCTGCTTGATGGGAGACCCAGTGGGGAGCTCTGCCCTTAGAAACAGGCTTTGTTGCACGGTCATGCAAGAAAAGAGATGTGGATGTAAGATCACAGAGATGAAGTGAAAAACCTGGAGTCCCCAGTCCAGATGGGAAGTATTGGTATTACAAAATAATACACTGGTATTACACCTTGCCTTACAAAATAAAGCATGTGTTTCCTACGCCTGTCCACTGAAAAGGTTTGACGTAACGGGCAATTCAGGAACAGTGAGCACTCGCAGCGCACACATTGTGGTCTCTAAACCCCACTTCTGACTAGAAGTGCTCTGTGGAGATAGGGCTGACTCCAGGTCTGAGGCAGGAAACGTGCAGGATGAGCGTGAACAGCTTGTCATCCAGGTGGCTCAGAAACTGTCACAGACCTAAGGGGACTTGTCAGAAAGGAGTCAGGAAGACAATGTGAAAAGATTCCCACTGGCCAGAGATGGGACATTTTGAGCATCGATAAGTATAATAACAGCAGTGGATGAAAATGGGTTATGTATGTCCAAACCTGTAAGTTCACAGTGATACTTAGAAAAACAGGAAAACATAAACTCATTTATCATCTTTGGAGGATGTTGGGACTGACTTTTTTTTTTTTTTTTAATCTCAGTTCCCAGACCAGGGATTGAATCCAGGCCACGGCAGTGAAAGCCTGGAATCCCAACCACTAGGCCACCCGAGAACTCCCTGGGACCAGCTTCTTAGTTTGAAAACTGTCAAATAGAGAGGAAAGAGTCAAGCATGTATCCTCCTGGTATGAGCCATACTTTACAGGAACCGAATGGCTGATTAGGAGAGGTTTCTTTATAGATGTATTCCAGCTAACAAAAGACAGAAGAATAGAATTAGTAAGCCACCATTTTCAACCTCTAATGGATCTAGACAGTGGTCATCAATGGTTGCTAACATCATGAAGGGGGACAACCACAAATTATGTGCCTTCAAATAGAAATAGGAAGCATCCACTAGGAAGCAGTCATACAAACACACACACACACAAACAAACATGAATCTAAGTGGACTTCTAGATCTAACTACTGATTTATAAGAAACACAGTGCAGAGAGGAACAGGTATCAGTATAATACCAGCAGAGGGATGCAGTAAGCAAAACCCAGACTGGGACACACTACAGAACAACCAACTCAGTTTCCACAATAAATTGCGGGAGAAGAAAAAGAGAGGGGAGGAAAATCTGTGGGTGCAGATCAAGAAAGGGGTAAGAGGTGTATGAATCAATCACAATGTATGAACCACATATGAATCTTGATTTTAGCCAGCTGTAAAGAAGATAGCTTGGAGAAGGCAATGGCATTCCACTCCAGTACTCTTGCCTGGAAAATCCCATGGATGGAGGAGCCGGTGGGCCGCAGTCCATGGGGTCGTGCAGAGTTGGACACGACTGAACCGACTTCACTTTCACTTTTCTTTTTTTTTTCCACTTTCACTTTTCACTTTCATGCATTGGAGAAGGAAATGGCAACACCCACTCCAGTGTTCTTGCCTGGAGAATCCCAGGGATGGAGGAGCCTGGTGGGCTGCTGTCTATGGGGTCGCACAGAGTCAGACATTACTGAAGCAACTTAGCAGCAGCAGCAAAGAAGATAGTTAATGAGACAACCAGAAAATTGTGAACAGTGGATATTTTCTGATTATTAAAGCATTATTGTTAGTTTTAGTCGGGATGATGGCAGTAAAAAAAAAAACCCTTATTTTTGGAGTCATAAACTAAAATATTTGCAGAAGCTGTCTGGAATTTGCTTGTAAGTATCTAGGATGAGGAAGGAGGGGAAGGGGGGTTATAGATGGAACAAGGTTAGCTGAGACTTGGTGATTGTTGAAGCTGGGTGATGGCTAGCTAGGGTTTATGGTACCATGTACTTGTGTGCCCTTGTGTTATTTGTTCAACCTGCCTACCCATTGCTGGCATCTCTGAGGCAAGCCTGGGTCGCAGGTTTGCGATACATCTCAGTGCATGCGTGTGTGCACACCCTCTTCTGTCGCCATGGCAACTAGCGAGGTGAGAAAGCAGCGTCCAAAAGGTTCCTGTCCACATGAGGATCAAGCCAGGCTGCTGGTGTTATGCTCGGCCCATCATATTTGCTCCCTTCGGAGAATTCCTAGTCAGATCTTCACAGCCCTACTCCCTCCACCAGATTTCCTCCTGCACTCCTTTGCCATCACTCACGCCTTCCCTATGCACCCCCTGAGGAAGCAGAGGCCCATAAATGGAGAGAACAAGACCCTGAATCAGTTCCAGGCTCAGTTCTTGACTTCTCCACTTAATGGCAGGACTTTTCACCTCCCTAAGCCTCAATTCTCTCACCCGTAAAATGGGCATGATACAACCTCAATGAACTCAACAGATCTTTATTATGGGGAGACAGTGGCAAAAAGGACCTTATCTCCACCTCATGGAACTAGACACCTGAAGGTGAAAGGCAGTCAAGAGTATGTACTGTGATAGAGCTATGACCAACATACACAGCGTACTAAAAAGCAGAGACATCATTTTGCAGACAAAGGTCTGTATAGTCAAAGCTATGGTTTCTCCAGTAGTCATGTACAGGTGTGAGAGTTGGACCATAAAGAAGGCAGAGCACCGAGGAATTGATGCTTTAGAACCCTGATGTTGAAGAAGACTCTTGAGAGTCCCTTGGACAGCAAGGAGATGAAACCAGTCAATTCTAAAGGAAATAAGTCCTGAATATTCATTGGAAGAACTGATGCTGAAACTCCAGTACTTTGGCCACCTGATGCAAAGAGCTGACTCATTGGAAAAGATCCTGATGCTTGGAAAGATTGAGGGCAGGAGAAGGGGATGACAGAGGACGAGATGGTTGGATGGCATCATCAACTCAATGGACATGAGTTTGAGCAAACTCCGGGAGATAGTGAAGGACAGGGAAGCCTGTCATGCTGCAGTCCATGGGGTCACAAAGAGTTGGATACGACTTAGTGATTGAACAACATTAGCAACTGAAGAAGGGACTTCCCTGATGGCCCAGTGGTTAACACTCTGTGCTCCCAATGCAGGGGGGCTAGGTTTGATTCCTGGTCAGGGAACTAGATCCCACATACTGCAACTGAAAGTTCACATGCCACATTGAAAATCCCAAGTGCCGCAACTAAGACCCGGAGCAGCCCCCCCAAAAAAAGAGTATGTACTGTGATAAAGTACATGCTTAAAAAATTTTTTCTTTGAAAACTGGCAGTCACTAGTTAGGAAATACCGTAACTCATTTTATTTGACCCTGCAGCTTGTGGGATCTTAGTTCCCCTATGAGGGATTGAACCCAGGGTCCTGGCAGTGAGAGCACCAAGTCCTAATCACTGGGACCACCAGGGAATTCCCATAACTCTTAATCATAATGTCATAATTCTTAATCACACTTTTTGTTAACCAGGATATCCATACTTTGCAACTTGAGAGTATCCAGCTATGCCAGACCCATAGAATATTTTTACTTAACTGAGTGCTCATATTTCCATGAAGTAAGTACTATTCTTCCAGTTATTTTATGGAGGAGGTGAGATACTTGCCCAGGGCTACACTGTGGGTACATGGCCCTGCCTTCTTTGCTCAGCCCTCTGCATTGATTCAGCTCTGAACGCAGGAGCAGGGCCAGGAAACCAGAACTTCCAGGAGATGAAAAGCTCACCAGGTCAAACTCTTATTTTGCAGTTGAGGAAACAGTGGCCCAGAGTGGCCAAGTAACTTATTCCAAGCCACACAGCAAATTGCCTGCTTAACCTGTGTCCTAGCTGCTTGGGGAAGTCCCACATGCTAAGGGAGGCTGCTTCCTGCCCCATTTCAGCCTGTCCCAGGGTGGGGTGACCAGTCATCTCGGGGTTTCCCGGGACTGGGAGCTTTAGGTGCTTAAATCAAGAAAGTCCTGAGCCAATTGGGATGAGTCAGTCACTCTGTCTCAGAGTGAGGCGTCTAAAGGGATGTTTTCGAGGATGTGAGAACCAGCGCCAAGTCCCCACAGAAGTACTGGGGTTTCATGCCTTATATAATTAAAACTGATTATTAATATCTAGGCTCCCCCACCCCAGCCAGACTCCCCACCCACGGGAGGCAGGGATCAGTATGTAATGTTCACTTCTGTTTTACAGCCCCTGATTCAACGGTGACACATGAATGATGTTCAGTAAACAGTCATCAGATGGACCAACCAACCAGGCTATCATCACCTCTGACTGCGCCTCCATCTGAAATTGCAGAAACCCTCTGTAGCCACTGTGACCTCCAGTTCCCATTTCAGACAGGCTGACATCCACGATGTCACATGATAGAAGGTGACTCCAGAGAGACTGACTACAACAAGGCTCCTGGAGGGAGCTATGGCAGACAAGAGTGGGTGTGGTTTTTCTTTAATTATTGTACCTGTTTTGTCTGCTCTTTCTTGGCTCTGTTCACATCTCCACCCCAGTGCCAGTACAGGGGGAAAAAAAAAAAAAAACAGAACAAAAAACATCGCAGAGTTTGAGACAAGATAGCTGGCCGGTTCCCTCTCTGCTTGTAATTAATGCTGAAAATGACTTGCCTTGGCCACAAAGGTAATAATAAAGTCAGGGAGTCTGATTATTTGGCTACTAATTTCCTTCTAGTTTTTTTTTCCCCCTTCTCGTTTCCTTAAATTAATTCCAGAATTCCTCCAGATTTCTCGTTGCTAAGCTATAAAGTTCCAGGTTTCCCAGCGCCCATGCTGATTGGCAGGGAGGTTCCAGGCAGCTCCAATCAGAGGCAGGTTGCTGAAAGGAGCATCCACATTGCAGCTTGCCCCGGGGTACTGGAATTTTTTCCCTGATGTTATGAACCATCAAAGTCTTTCTCTAACTGTGCAAAACCTGTTCTCTTGATCTTGTCTGCCTCTCTCTTGGTGTGCAGGCTACTGGGGCACGCCAGAAATCCTGGAAAACCCCCCTGGTCCTGGAGGAATAGAGAGTCCCTGGGTTGCCAGGTTTGGGGTCAGTGAAAGAAATGCCCAGGGCCTGTTCATGGCTGACCAGAGATGACAGCGTGGTGTCCTGCCACGGGCTGGGGGCTGCCTCAGACCTGACCTGTCAGACCTCTCTCATGCCATCTCTTAAGCTTGGTGAGAGGTTCAAGGGGGTTGAGGGACAGTAGATGCCACTGCATGTAGGGTTGTTCGGGGGTAGAGGCTACATTTGTAAAGATGTTAAAACAGGTAGATGGGGACTTCCCTGGTGGTCCAGTGGTTAAGAATCTGCCTTGCAATACAGGGGGTGCAGGTTCGATCTCTGGTCAGGGAACTAAGATCTCACATGCCGTGGGGCAACTAAACCCACGTGCCACAACTACAGAGCCCGGGCACCACAATGAAAGACCAGACGCAGCCAAGTAAATAAATAAAAACATGCATATGGTAAGGGCACCTGGGAGAACCATTCTGGTGTTTCATCTCCAGAACACAGATACAAGCAGCCACTGTGAACTAAGTTCCTACTGTGCACCAGAAACTTTTATTTTTTAGAATCACTTTATTGAGGTGTGGTTGACATGCGAAAAGCTGTCTATATTTAATGTAACAACTTGAGTTTGGAGATACCTATACACCAGTGGGACACAGAGAAGAGAGTGGTGGTTGCCAAGGGGGCAGTGTGGGGGAGAGAGAAAGTGGGAGGCTGGGGTTGGCAGAGGTAAGCTTTTATATATAGAATGGATAAACAACAAAGTCCTACTGCATAGCACAGGGAACCATATTCACTATCCTATGATCAGCCATAATAGAAAAGGATATTAAAAAAGAATATGTACGTATAATGGAACCACTTTGCTCTACAGCCGTAATTAACACCCTGTCAATCAATTATGTGTGTTAAGTGACTTCATTCGTGTCCAACTCTTTCTGACCCCATGGACTGTAGCCCGCCCGGCTCCTCTGTCCATGGGATTCTCCAGGCAAGAATACTGGAGTGGATTGCCGTGCCCTCTTCCAGGGGATCTTCCTGCCCCGGGGATCGAACCCACATTTCCTGCAGCTCCTGAATTGCAAGTGGCTTCTTTACCACTGAGCCATTGGGGAAGCCCCCCCCCCCAACAAATAAGTATATACTCATGAAAGTATCACCAGAGTCAGTCTATGCCATAAATATATCCATCACCTCCAAAAATTTCCTCCTGCCTTCTTTATATTCTTCTTTTTATTATGATAGGAAAATTTAACACAAGATGTACCCTCTTGGCAAATTTTAAGTGTACCATACAGTGTTGTTAATTGCCAGTACCATGCTGTACATTAGATCTCCAGAACTCAGTCATCTTGCAGACCTGAAGCTTTGGACCCCTTGACCAATATCCTCCTCTCCCCCTGCCTCCCACCCCCAGCAATCCTCATTCTACTCTCCAGTTCTCTGTGTTTGACTATTTTAGATTCCATACAAGTGGTATCACGTAATATTTGTCCTGTGTCTGGCTTATTTCACCTTGCGTAATGCCTTCCAGGTTCATCGGTGTATTCACATAGGACAGAATTACCTTCTTTTCAAGGCTGAATAATATTCCATTGCATATACCACATTTTCTTTATCCATTCATCTGTCCATGGATATTTAAGTTGCCTCCATGTCTTGGCTATTATGCTAGAAACTTAGGACATATATATCTCCTTCCACCCCCAAAATTCCCATGGACACAGGACGTGATGGATGTCTACTGGTTTTCCTGCACTATTTCATCTTTCACTAACAGGGGCGCCATGACAGAGGGGAAATCATGTGACCCAAGCCTGGCCACAGTGATTGGCTCTGGGATGGGCATACAGCCAAGCTGGGCCAATCAGAATCCTTCTGCGTTTTTTTTTTGTTTTTTTTTTAGCCAAAACTATAGGAAGAACCTGGCTCTTGCCACTGGATTTGCTGACCTAGTGACCACTATGAACACAGGTGGAAGGTGCCTGAGGGAGATAAGGAGCCCCTGTGATAATGCTTGAGTTCTGCATGTAGGAGATCTCAGATCTATTTCCTGGGTTCTAGTTAAAGGAACAGAAGCTCCAATACTTTGGTCACCTGATGTGAAGAACTGACTCATTGGAAAAGACTTTGATGCTGGGAAAGATTGAAATCAGGAGAAGGGGACGACAGAGGATGACATGGTTGGATGGCATCACTGACGCAATGGACATGAGTTTGAGCAAGCTCCGGGAGTTGGTGATGGACAGGGAAGCCTGGGTCCTGCAGTCCATGGGGTCGCAAACAGTTGGACGTGACTGAGCGGCTGAACTGAAATTATTATTTAGTGTGTTCAAGCCAGTTTGACTTGTGTGTCTATTGCTTTTAACTGACAGAGTGTGAATAATACTGATACATGTTTTCTCCTTGTGGTGCTTGACTCTGGGGTGGGCAATTTTCAGGTCTTCCCACATAGGGTCCTCACAATCACCTGGTGAGGTATTCCATTTTGCAGACAGGAAAGCCAAGGCTCAGAGGGATGAGGGAGCCTGGTGCAGATAATACTGCCAGTATGTGCTCAGGGATTCAAACCTGGTCTAATGGATGTCTTGGTGGTTCATCAAATTCAACTTGTCCAAAGCTGAATTTGAGAACCTCTCTCCAAGCCTGATTTCCCCCCAGGATCCCCATCTCACGGATAGCACCTCCTTCAGTCTGGTGGGGTTAACTGGAAGCCAGGCGTTCTCCTTGACCCCTCCCAGCCTCACCAAGTCTTGTCCGCTGCTGTTCCACAAGCCTGGAAGCAAGCAATTTACTCCTTCCTCTGCCCACCTCCCCACCCCTGCCCAAGCTGTCCTCACTTCTCAAAACCTTGGCCTTTTAGAATTGCCTTCCACCTGGTTCTCCTATGAAAAGTGAAAGTGTTAGTCACTCAGTCCTATCCAACCTTTTGTGATCCCATGGACTGTTGCCCGCCAGGCTCCTCTGCCCAAGGGATTTTCCCAGCAAGAATACTGGAGCAGGTAGCCATTTCCTTCTCCAGGGGATCTCCCTGACCCAGGAATCAAACCCAGGTCTCCTGCATTGCAGGCAGATTTTGTACTGTTTGAGCCAGCAGAGAAGCCCCAGTTCTCCTATACACACTGTCATATACATTCCTGCCCCCTCCTCCAAATACAGCTCCCCTCGGCACTCAGAGGATTTGGCTCAGAATGCCAGTCTGGTCATAAAGCCTTGCTGGGAGAGTCTGCGTTTATTGATCTGATGGCACATTTGTCTCTGGGGAGGAGTTGAGAGTCATACAACCCCTTGGTCCTACCTGACTTTCAGGCAAAAAGTCAGCAAGGCCAGATCTGGGGAGGACACAGTCGCCTGCATCCTTAGCCCCTCTGTCGTTTATTTCAAAAAGACTTGCAAGCTCCTCCCAGGCCCTGTCCCCTGCGCTGGGGGTCCAGAGACGAACAGCAGCAGACTGAGCAAACCTCGTGGTGTGCTCGCTGAGGGCCCAACCCTGCATGCTGGGCCACTGACTGGCTTGCTCCTCCAGCCACTCTATGAAACAGTGACTGTTATTTTTAAACACTTTTTGGAAATTTGTTTCCTTCTCTTATTTATTTACTGCAACACTGTGTGGCATGAGGGATCTTGGTTCTCTGACCAGGGATTGAACCTGTGCCCCACTGCAGTGGAAGTGCAGAGACCTAACCACTGGGCCACCAGCGAATTCCCCAAGCAGTGATTATTATTCATTTCACTTTCCAAATGAGAAGGAAAGGATCCCTGTTCTCATGAAACTTCTATGCTAGTAAGGAAGACCAACAAGAAGTTAAACACACACACGGGTGACATAATACACAGAATAATGGACCAAAGGTAATTCTTAGAGTCTGAGTCCAGAGGCTCCTAGATGCTTTCATCTCATCTCACAGTCTGCACCCCAGAAGGCCAAGGCTGAACTCAGACCTCTCCCAAACTCCTTGGGAGTTCCACAGGCCACCACCTTCTCTCCCCACTCTCCACTCTGCCTTGAGGGACCTGTGATCACACCTCAGGTTAAAAGTCCAAGGCTTGCCCCAAGCCCCTCTTGGGTTTAGGCGTGCACACACTGGAAGCCAGCGGGGCAGATCTCGGGGAGACACCTGGGCAGGCTTTGCAAATGGCTCAGTGCTGCTAGGGCAGGGAGTCTGATAGTCCCGGACACCCAGGACGTGGCCCAGAAATGCGGAGGTGGGGGTCCATGTGGGCATATCCCTTTGGCTCCATGGCTCCCTACCTTGTGTGGAGGAGCCTGGCTGGAGAACTGGGATGGGCCCCTGCAAGTCACAGGGCCAGACTTGCCCGAGTCTAGGCAGTTCTGCTGTGCTCACGGCCTTCTGGTCTATTACGGAGCCATTGTTCTCTGCACCCTGACCCTCCCCCATCTCTATACGTCCGCCTCTGGCTTCCCTCCTGTATGGACTGAATGACGTCCCCCCACATTCACATGTCTACTCAGAACTTCAGAATGTGGCCTTGCTTGGAAGTCGGGTCTTTGCAGATGTCATCAAGATAAGATGAGGTCACACTAGAGTAGAGTAGATGTTAAATCCAATGACTGACATCCTTATAAGGAGAGAGGGGAACGTTCCTGGAAGTTCCGTGGTTAAGACTGCACCTTCCGATACAGGAGGTATGGGTTCCATCCCTGGTCGGGAAGCTAAGATCCCACGTGGCTGGCGGCCAAAATACCAAAATATAAAACAGAAACAATATTTTAACAAACTCCACATAGACTTTAAAAATGGTCCACGTAAAAAAAAGTCTAAAAAAGAAAGAAGAGAAGACACACAGGAAGAAGGCCTTGAGACAGTGGAGAGAGTGACTGTGGTGATGTAGCTACAAGCCAGGAATGAACGCCAAGGGTTATGGGAAATTTGCTGGAAGAGGCAAGGGCAGATTCTTTCCTAGAGCCCTTGGAGGGAGCATGGCCCTGCTGACATCTTGACTTCAGACTTCTCGCCTTCAGAACGGTCAGCTGGTAAATTTCTGTTGTCTTACACCTCCAGGTTTGCGGTGGTTTGCTATGGATCCCAAGGAAGGTCATGCACCTCCCCGGCAGGTCTTCCTTCCCCCTCTCCAACACCTGGTGTCAGGATGGGGTAGGAAAAAAATGTCACTAGCAGATCCCCCTTGCAATTCACCTGGGCAATCCCAGAGGCAAGATGTTCTTAAAGACCACCTCTTCCAGGAAAATTACCTCCACCCTTGCCCTTGGCAGCCCTGGAGAGAGGCTCTGGCTCTAGGGGGATGTGCCCCATCCATGAAGCAGGACCTCAGAGAATGTGGGCTCTGCTCTAAGAGCTAGCCAGGGAGCCCCTCACTGCAGCCCACCCCAGCCTCATGCACACCGGCCAGCGCCTGACGCAATAGATGTCAGAACCCCCCTTGGGCTGCGACCACATGTGGTTTGTTGCTCAGCATTCCAGTGGGAAGCTTGGCTGTGTTTGTCACAATTGTTAATGTTTGGTTACATTTAACCAAGGCCAAGGAGGTGGCGGTATGTGTGTGTGCGAGAGAGAGGGTACACAAAGCCTGTCAGAGGATCGCCTGACCTTCCCCACTTGCCAGATACAGATGACCAAAAAGTAAACTGAGCAAGATGGCAGGTCTCTCTAGAAATCAGAGTGTTTGAACTCAACAGCAAAGAGCTGCTGTTTATTCCTAACTCCATAAAATGAGATGACTTCTCACCACCAGATGAGTATATACTGTCATTGGGACCATATAGTGTTTGAATGTCAAAGCCATTTGTCTGCTCATCTATCCATCTACCCACCTACCTATCCATCCATCCACCTGTCCATCCACTTGTCCATCCACCTATCTATCCATTCACCCAACGTTTGCTAAATTCTCATTATAATTACTATAATAACAGTTCCTATTCAATGGACACTTTCAATGAGACAGGCTGTGTGCTAAACACTTGGCATGCATCATGTTTAATTCTTACAAACAATTCTATAAAATAGACGCCAACAGACCCGGTTCACAGAGTGGGGAAGTGGGGTACAGGGAGGTTAGGTCACTTGCCTAAGACTTTATAACCTACTGACGGTAAAGAATCTGCCTGCACTGCAGGAGCCACGGGTTTGATCCCTGGGTCAGAAAGGTCCCCTGAGGAAGGAAATGGCAACCCATTTCCATGTTCTTGCCTGGAAAATCCCATGAACAGAGGAGCCTGGTGGACTACAGTCCATGGGATTGCAAAGAGCTGGACATGACTGAGTGACTAACTTTTCATTTCTCATGGAAGATCAAATATGGCCAGAAATTCCCTGCTGCTCTTTCCACCAAGAGGCAGATTCTATTTCTGCACTCCCCTCATGACTTGCTTTGACCAATAGAATGTGCCAGAAGTAATGTTGTTTGAGTCCCAAGCCCAGGCCTCAAGAAGCCTGGCAGCTGCTGTCTTTGTTGACTCAGAATGCTGACCTGAAGCCTCCACAAAAGGAAGCAGGTCTTGCATGTTGGAATATGAGAGGCCAACTGAGGCCACCCAGCCAACAGCCAACACCAGCTGCCACACATCTAAGGGAGGACATCTGGACCTTCCTGTCTGGCTAATCCTCCAGCCAAAGGAACCCAATGAAAACTAACAAAGGGATCACCAAGCCAATCACAGAATCATGAAAGTAATAAATTGTTGTTTTAAGCCATTATGTTCTGGGGCGTGTTTGTTATGCAGCCAAAGCTCACTGAGACATGTTATAAGAGGCCAAGCTGAGATTCGAACCTCAGTCTCCCATTTCTAGAATCTGGGTCTCTCAGAGGCAGGGACTGTGACCACACAGTTCAAGAGGATATAGCCCCTGAGCGTGAGCAGCTCAGGTACAGAATCCTACAAAGACCCTTCTGGGGCATCCATGTGAAGGAAGGTGTTCTCAGGACATTGACAAATGTGTTTCACTTACACAGAGGCCAACTGCCGCACACCTGCCAGGTGACAGTCACCTAGCTAGGTGCCGTGTCTGTGGAAGCAAGCAACAATCTCTGATCCCGGGAAGCTCGAAATTTAGGGAAGAAGGCAGACAAAAGTTAACCAGTAACCGAGCCACGACCAGTTGTGAAAAAGTGTTGTGAAAGAAACTAAGAGGCCCTGAGGAGAGAAAATGATGGGATGAAGTAAGTTTAAGCCATTATGTTCTGGGGCGTGTTTTCCTGACCTGATCAGGAAAGATGTCTCCAAGAAGGTGATGGTTAAGCTGAATCCACCAGAAGAGTGGAGAGACAAGCAAAGAGTTACAGGAAAAATAATCCAAACTGAAGCAACTGCATGAGCAAAGGTCCTGAGGGAAGATGGAGACCTGGAATTTCTAGCAAAGTGGGAGCAGGGTGGGTAAGGAGAAGAGCAGATGCAGACCAAGAAGGAAGTGTGGGCCAGGCCAGAGCATGTGGTCTTGGAGGCTTTCTTAGTCCCTTTGGGCTGCTAGAACCAAAATACCACAGACTGTGTGGCTTATACACAACTCAATTTATTTCCAGCAACTCTGGAGGCTGGGAATTCCAAGGTCAAGGACTGTGTTAGTCACTCAGTCCTGCCCCAAGGTCAAGGTGCTGGCCAATTCGGTGTGTGCTAAGGACCTGCTTCTGGTTCATAGATGGCCATGTTCTTGCTGTGTCCTCAGAGGGGAGAAGGGGAGAGGAACTCTGTGGTGTCACTTTTATAAGAGCACAAATCCATCAATGAGGACCCCCACCCTCATGGCCTAATCACCTCCCCAAAGACCCACATCCAAATACCATCACATGAAAGATGTGGTTTCAACATATGAATTTGCAGGGGATGCAAACCCTCAGTCCAAAGCAGGAGTTATGGGACTTCCCTGGTGGTCCAGTGGTTAAGACTTCACCTTCCAATGAAGGGGGTGCAGGTCCGATCCCTGATCAGGGAGCGAAAATCCCACATGCCTCATGGCCAGAAAACCAAAACATAAAAGTAAAAAGAAAAACTCAGAAGCAGTGTTATAACAAATTCAATGAAGATTTTTAAAGAAATAAAAATAAAGCAGAAGTTATGAGAATAAAACTAGAAATTTTTTCCAAGTGTTTTGGGACAGCCATGGGAAGTTTTGAGCAGAAGAAGAACATGATTTTATTTAGATTTCAACAGATACCTCCACTGTGTGTGGATGACCTATTGAAGGGAGGTCATGGAAGGAGGGACATTAACAAAGATGCTGCTACTGCTGTCCAGGAAGATCTGTTGTTTGGGGCAGTGGCTGTGGAATTGAGGAAGGGATTTGAGATGTGTTGTAGAAAAAATAAACTCAATAGGACTTAGAGATTGGATCGGGTGGGAAAAGAAGTATCTGATGTTAGCTTGAGCTGCCCCGGGAGCAAATGCTGAGACAAGGATCAGAATGGTAGACGTGAGACTTCCCTGGTGGCCCAGTGGTTAAGAATCCGCCTGCCATGTCCGCCTGCGACATGATCCCTGGTCTGGGAACTAAGATCCTACATGCTGCAGAGCTACTAAACCTGTGAACTGCCAGCCACTGAAGCCCATGCACTCTGGAGCCCGTGAGCCACAAGAAGAGAAGCTACTGCGATGAGAAGCCTGTGCACTGCAACCAGAGAGAAGCCTCCACTCGCCACACTAGAGAAAAGCTCACATGCAGCAACGAAGACCCAATGCAGCCAAAAATACAACAACAACAAAAATTTTAGGTGGTAGAAGTAATCTGGTGGGAGAGGATCTGAGGCAGCCTGGGTGGGGAGGAGGAAGGGAGCCAGGAAAGAAAGCCAGTGGTGATGTGTCACAAAGCGCGTGACTTCTGTGGGCAGCCAGGGCTCATTTCCACTGAAGAGCCTGGGGAGACGATGGTGAACATCCACTGTAGAACGGATCCAGCAGAGAGGCGAGGGAACTGGGGTATTTACACACCATCTCCCTCCAGTCACTGGTCAAGGGCTAGTTGTCACTGTTCAGAGCATGTATGTGTTAGTTGCTCAGTCATGTCTGACTCTTTGTGACCCCATGGACGATAGCCCACCTGGCTACTCTGTCCACGGGATTATCCAGGTAAGAATCCTGGAGTGGGTGGCCATTCCCTTCTCCAGGGGCTCTTCCCTACCCAGGGATTGAACCTGGGTCTACTGCATTGCAGGCAGATTCTTTACTGTCTGAGCCACCAGGAAAGCCCAGTCACTGGTCGAGGGCTGGTTGTTACTGCTTAGAGTAGTGAAAACATACCTTATTTCCCCAGATGGTTTCTACCTATGGCTGGATATTTCCATTCAATCTTGACATAATTAGGTTCTATCTCTGTCCCATCTGAAGGGGAGCCAGTGGGCACAGTTCCCAGCCTCCTTCACGCCATGCATGTCTGGAACCATGTTCTACAACAGATACAGGGGTTCCCATTCAACCCCTAAACAAGCAACTCTGTACTTTCCTCCTAACTCACTGTGGCCCCCTCAAACATGGGACATGGATGATGTGATGTAAGATCCCTCTCTGTCCCCAGGCACCAACTCTGACGCTTGCCAGCTGTGCCCCCTTGGGCAAGTCACTCAACCTCCCTGATCCTCAGTTTCCCCATCTGAAAGATCACAGTGATAAGCGCACCCACCTCGCTGTGTTCATGAAGGCCTTGGAGTGCGGTGCAGCACGCAGAACCCACCGGATAAACATAGTCACTCCCATCGTTAGCAGAGGACCTAGCTTGGTACCTTTCTAAGGATATGTTGTTTTCAACTTTCCTTCCAAGCTAGAGGGGTAATATACATTCCTTGAAACAAGCCAAGAAGCAGAGGTGAACAAAGAAAACGACAGATCTCCTTCTCTGCCTTTACTCCAATCACACAAGTCCAGCCCCTTGGCACACACCCTGTGTGTCCCTGGAGGAGGTAACAGTGGTTATATTTCCTTCCAAACCGTTCTCTTTGCAGAGTCATGCGTTTGCCTGTGTGTGACTTATTGCTTTCATTTGTGCAGCTATGAGTTCATTCCATCCATATTTCCCCAGGCCAGTACCATAGAAATCAATCTCCCTCTTTTTAGTGGCTTCCTAATGTTTCTCAGACAGCAAGGAGATCAAACCAGTCAATCCTAAAGGAAATCAGTCCTGAATATTCATGGGAAGGACTGATGCTGAAGCTGGAGCTCCAATACTTTGGCCACCTGATGGGAAGACTTGGCTCACTGGAAAAGACCCTGATGCTGGGGAAAGATTGAGGGCAGGAGGAGAAAGGGGCAGCAGAGAATGAGATGATTAGATAGCATCACCAACTCAGTGGACATGAATCTGAGCAAACTCCAGGAGATAGTAAAGGACAGGGGAGCCCGGCGTGCTGCAGTCCACGGGGTGGAAAAGAGTCAGACATGACTGAACAGTATTCCCCGCTGGGGAGTTGCCCACTCCCCTCCACTGATGCTATTTAGGATGTTTCCAGTGCTTCACTCAGCCATTCATGCTGCCCTGACCCCCTTAACATCCACGTCCTCATTTCTATAGTAGGGGTTCTCTAGAGTGAAGTCGATGGGCACAGTTCTGTTTTCTTTAATAAAAATGTGCTGCTGAGTGTGTGCATTGAGTGACTGATAGTGGGTGGCCTCAATTTTATTCTGCTGTCTCCAGAAGCCCCCTAGGGCCCTGATGGCCTTAGCAGTGCAGACATCCACCCGGGCCCACAAAAGGGACATGGTTTCACCCACCAGCAGGGAAAAGAAAGCTCTTAAGCTACTTTCAGAGCTTAAGAAAGGCCTGGGGAAGGGACTTCCCTGGCAGTCCAGTGGCTAAGAATCCGCCTTGCAATGCAGGGGACGCAGGTTCGATCCCTGCTTGGGGAACTAAGATCCCACACCATGTGGGACAACTAAGCTCATGTGCTACGAGAGAGCCCACATGTCACAACTAAAGACCTGAGACAGACAAATAAATAATGTTTGAAAAAAGGGAGGAAGACCCGGGGAAGGAGGAAGAACCAGGAGCACAGGTGGGCCCTGGAGGTGACCTCAGTTCTGGATTTTCACAGAGCCTCACTTCCCGACACGAGGCTGGAGGCTGTCTCCAAGCTGGCAGAGATGAAGACAAATGTCACCCTCATCCTTTGCCAGTGCTCCTGGGGACGGGCGGTGGCTCCAGTGGCAACACTAATGAGATTGGGAGACAGCAGAGAGCCTGCCTGCCCTGGGGAGCCCCGTGGTCAGAGAGCCCTCCAGATAAGAGTCTACGACCTGAGGATCCCCAAGGTGCGGTGCAGACTGAGCCCCTGTAGTGCCGTGAAGTACCACATCACGCAGGCAGGGAGGGGACCTCAGTCCTCATTTACAAATGAGAGACTGAGCTGTGACCCCAGGGACGCCGCCGCACCTGTCTCCACACGTGTAAGACGGGGCCATGGTAGCCTGTCCAGCCCTCCCAGGTTGGCCGTGTCCCAGGTTGGCCGTGAGGGTTCAGCCGAAGTGGTGGGATGCTGCTGGTGCCAAGCGCCTGCCTGCCCACCCCCTCCCTGCCCCCGCTCTGCCAGCATCCTTGCTGACCATCCTCTGGGGTCCTTGATGGCGGCTCCGGCACGCCATCCTTCTCCCCATCCCAGCCACCTGCACCGGGGCTAATTCCTGGTCCTCACCACCGCCGATAACTGAACATCACAGTAACGCCACCTCTACTTTCTCCCTAACCGCCGCACCCTGGCTTCTGGACCGCTTTCCTCCCTGGGGGATTATCGGCACCCAGAGCAGCAGCTGGCACATAGTAGGGCCACAGAAATGATGTGTCAGATGGATGAACAGACAAACAAAGGTTTGGCAGCTACTACTAGCAAATGAGAATTGCTACAATACTAGGCATACATTCCTACAGGAAAATGAGGGGAAAGCTCTTTAGAAACGGGTAAGTCTTCCTGGAGAGTCAGCAAGAGGCAAAGCCTGAGGCAGAGGAGGTATTTAATGCCCACAATGTCATGCAAGCATTCGTTCAACACACACGTGCTGGGGATGTCCCTGGTGGTCCAGTGGCTAAGACTCCATGCTCCCAAAGCAGGGGGCCCGGGTTCGATCTCTGGTCAGGGAACGAGATCCCACATGCTGCAACTACAAAGATTCCCTGTGCTGCACCTAAGACTTGGCACAGTCAAATAAATAAATAATAGTAAAGCAAAACATTTGAGCTGCAGGTGAGCAAAATAAACCTAGGACTTCACCAGGAAGAGGAAGAAATGAACCGTCAAAGGAGCAGAGAGGTAGGCAGGGCGGCGATGGGCAGGAAGGATCTGACCTTGGCCACCCAGAAGCCGATCAGAGCGTGTGCCTGCCCTTGTCCCGTGGGCTCTGCCCTTGGTGCTGGTCACGGGCACTCTGGGGGTGGGGCCGGGGTGGCGGGGGTGATGGGGTGCTCTGGGAGATCTCCAGACTACAGCTACTTGCTGAGTCTGGAAATGTTTCAGTATTCCGATACCTCAATAAGCGTGACCCAAGCCAACAGTGTGGCAAGAACATGCCAAGTTGGGGGGACCGCCTTGGGCAAGGGTTTTATGCCAGCCGCCTCTAGCTAGCTCATCAGCTGGGTCCTGGGGGAGACCCAGACCTCCCGGCTCTGGTTCCCAGACCAGGGGCCTCGCCCTGAATGGCGCGTGGTGACGTCCTCCAATCTCCCTCCCTGGCACCAGCCTTGTGGGCTCAGCCATGCCCTCCCTGGGAGGTTTATTTTGGGGGTGATGGGCAGGAACAGCTGGGGCTGTGGGCCGCTGAGGCCCTCGGAGGGGAGGCTGCTCTGGGAGTCCCCAGGTGCCTCCGAGGGGTCCCCTGGAGGGACACCCCAGGTGCTCTCTGTCTACCCAGGGTGAGTGGGAGGGAGCTTGCCTGGCACTCACAGCTACCAACATCCCCCAGACATCCACAGAAGGGACAAAAAGCTAGGGAGGAGGGAGGAAAGTTGGAGGGACCCAGTCCTCCTCCCAGTGTGGGGCTGGGCCCCTGCTCCAGAATGAACAGCTGACTCACCCCTAAGCCAGCATTTCCCAGAGGATGGAGCAGGGAGGCTCATTCCTTATGCCCCAGAGACCCAGGGATGGGGCTGGGGTCTGGCCAGAGGATCTGAGGGGAGGCCTGGCTCCCTTTTCACAGTCCTGTGGGCTGACTTCCAGTGTGTGTCACTCAGTCGTGTCCAACTCTGTGACCCCATGGACTGTAGCCCGCCAGGCTCCTCTGTCCATGGGATTCTCCAGGCCAGAATACTGGAGTGGGTAGGCTTTCCCTTTTCAGGGGATCTTCCCCACCCAGGGATCAAACCCAGGTCTTCTGCATTGTGGGCAGATTCTTTACCAGCTGAGCCACAAGGGAAGCCCTCCCCTGGAGAAGGGAATGGCGATACACAGAAAGAAGGGGGACTTAAGGATTTCACTCCCTTAGTTCAGTCGCTCAGTCGTGTCTGACTCTTTGCAACCCCACGGACTGTAACGCTCCAGGCTTCCCTGTCCATCACCAACTCCTGGAGCCTGCTCAAACTCATGTCCATCGAGTCAGTGATGCCATCCAACCATCTCACCCTCTGTCATCCCCTTCTTCTCCTGCCTTCAATTCACTTCCTGAATTAGACATAGAATGCCATTTCTATGTCTAAGCATCTCTCTCATCTCTTGCCTTAACTCTCTGCCCAAGATAATTAGAACATGAGGCTGGGTTGTCAATTTCCATTCATTAAACACCCACCTCAGCCAGGCCCCGGGCCGGGAACCTGACAGACTGCGCCATGTGAGCCTCGGGACGACCCTAAGCAGAGGCGGCGTGGATCTCCTCGATTTACAGCTTAGGCACACAGAGGCAGGGCGTCTTGTTCAGAGTCAGGGAGAGAGCGGTAACCAGGACCCAACCCAGACCAGCCTTAGTCCAGAGACACTGGTTACACCTCTGGGAGTGCTGGGGACTTACCAGAACTCGTGATGGTTACAAAAGAGCTTTTGAGACTCTGATGACCCCCGAGGCATCAGGCACAGGTAGCATTAGGCAAATCACTGTAGGAAAATGTGCCTTCCCCTCAAAGGTAAATTAGGGAGAATTTGATTTACAAAAGTCTCCGTCCTCTCCTCTTGGCACCTTCTCCTTTTCCTTCTTTCTCAGCGAAGCGTCTGCCCTTCCTCCTGACCTCCAGAAGAAGTAAAACAGGTGAGACAGGATCACTTTCTGGGTCTTTATATTAACACTTTGGCTTACATATGCTGAGGCCAGGGAGCAGCCAGCTACAGTCTGGTTTGGGGTGGGTTTTTTTTTTTTAATGTAGTAAGACAAAGGCCCACTCAGTCAAATCTATTGTTTTTCCACTAGTCACGTATGCATGTGAGAGTTGGACCTTAAAGAAGCCTGAGTGCTGAAGACACTTCAGCTTCAGTGATGCTTTTGAACTGTGGTGCTGGAGAAGACTCTTGAGAGACCCTTGGACTGCAAGGAGACCAAACCAGTCCATCCTAAAGGAAATCAATCCTGAAAAAGGAAATCACTGGAAGGACTGATGCTGAAGCTCCAATACTTTTGCCCACCTGATGCAAAGAGCCGACTCATTGGAAAAGACCCTGATGCTGGGAAAGATTGAAGGCAGGAGGAGAAGGGGACGACAGTGGATGAGATGGTTGGATGGCATCAATGACTCAAAGGACATGAGTTTGAGCAAACTCTGGGAGATGGGGAAGGACAGGGAAGCCTGGCATGCTGCAGTTCATGGGGTTGCAGAGAGTCGGACATGACTTAGCAACTGAACGACAACAAATAACACAACATGAAAACATGAGATCAACCCCTTAAAAAATGTTTAAGTACACAATGCAGTATTGTCAACTACAGGTGCTCTGTTATATAACAGATCTCTACAATTTATTCATCTTACACGACTGAAACTTGATACTCATCAGACAGCAGGTCCGATCCCCTTTTCTTGTATCCCAAGCCCCTGGCCACTATCACCCTGCTTCTGTGAGTTTGACTATTTTTTCATTTTTTGGCTGTGTTGGGTCCTTGTTGCTGTGAGTGCGGGTTCTCTCTCGTTGTGGAGAGTGGGGGCCACTCTCTAGTTTCGGTGCTCCGAGCTTCTCACTGCAGTGGCTTGCATGAACTCTAGGCACTCGGGCTTCCGTAGTTGCAGTGCATGGGTTTAGTTGCTCTGCAGCATGTGGGATCTTCCCGGACCAGGGATTGAACCTGTGTCCCCCGCATTGGCAGGCGGATTCCTAACCAGTAGACCTGCAGCCAAGTCAGAGGTTGAATATTTTAGATTCCTCATACAAGTGGAATCATGCACTACTTATCCTTGTGGAACTGACTTATTTCACTTGCCATGTATTCCAGGTTCATCCATGTCACAAGTGGCAAGATCTCCTTCTCTCCTAAGGCCGAATGCTACTCCACTGTATGTGTATACTACGTTTTCTTAATTTATTCATCTGTCAGTGAACTTTAGCTTCCATATCTTGACTATTGGGAAGAATGCTGCAATAAACACAGGAGTACACATAGCTCTTTGAGATCCTGATTCAATCCCTTTGGATATAGATGTAGAAGTGGAATTGCTGGACCATGGGGCACTTCTGTTAATTTTTTTTTTTTTTTTTAATTTTTTTATTAGTTGGAGGCTAATTGCTTCACAACATTTCAGTGGGTTTTGTCATACATTGACATGAATCAGCCATAGATTTACACTTATTCCCCATCCCGATCCCCCCTCCCACCTCCCTCTCCACCCGATTCCTCTGGGTCTTCCCAGTGCACCAGGCCGGAGCACTTGTCTCATGCATCCCACCTGGGCTGGTGATCTGTTTCACCATAGATAGTATACATGCTGTTCTTTTGAAACATCCCACCCTCACCTTCTCCCAGAGTTCAAAAGTCTGTTCTGTATTTCTGTGTCTCTTTTTCTGTTTTGCATATAGGGTTATCGTTACCATCTTTCTAAATTCCATATATATGTGTTAGTATGCTGTAATGTTCTTTATCTTTCTGGCTTACTTCACTCTGTATAAGGGGCTCCAGTTTCATCCATCTCATTAGGACTGGTTCAAATGAATTCTTTTTGACGGCTGAGTAAAATTCCATGGTGTATATGTACCACAGCTTCCTTATCCATTCATCTGCTGATGGGCATCTAGGTTGCTTCCATGTCCTGGCTATTATAAACAGTGCTGCGATGCACTTCTGTTAATTTTTTGAGGAGCCTCCATATGGTTTCCCAAGTTGACTGTTTTTTCTGCTGTGCTATGTTTATAAATAAAGTTTTACTGGGTCACAGCCCTGCCCATTTGCTTCTGTATTGTCTGGGGCTGCCTCTGACCCTCAGAAAGACTATACAGCCTGTAAAACTTGAAACATTTACTATCTGGTGCTTTACAGGAAGTTCACCAACCCCTGTCCTAGCCCTCGGGGCTTCCAGGGAATTGAGGCCAAGGCGCCATGTTTGGACCAGGAACATGTTGGAAGCACTAGGGTAACGCTTATGCTGAGTAGGGGAAGAAGAGACCCCACTCTGATTCCTGAGTGTCAGAGGGACCCCCAAGAGAGAAAAGGGATGTCCCCGGCCATTGGGTCCTGTCCCAGGCAGCCCCAATCGTCCAGATCTCAAGGGACCCCTGACACCCCCCCCTCCGCACGCATCATCTGCACCTGTCAATGTCAGCAGACCACGGCATCCACTCTCACAGGTAGGTTAGCCGTGACAATCCGAGGCTAAACCTTCCCGCCAGCCTGGCCAGGGTGGAGGCACCAACAGCAATGGAATAAATTTATACAAAACTCAAAATCCCAGACATCTGAGTCTGGAGCTATGTCTTACCCATCCACTCAAGTTGACTGTATTTTAGGGACTTCCTTGGTGGTCCAGTGGTTAAGAATCCCTCTCCCAAGGCAGGGGATGGGGGATCAATCCCTGGTCAGGGAACTAAAAGATTCCACACACCACAGGGCAACTAAGCCCCTGTGTCACAACTAGGGAAGCCCACAACGAAGACCCAGAGTAGGAAAAAAAAGAAAAAATTCTACTCTATTCAGAAGTCACATGACAGAAGCCACGTTGACCTGGACTTCAGGACCGTCTCCACTGAGTAACAGCAAATGCATAGATGAAGGCATGGGTCCCCTGGTCCCTCTTTTCCTCCAAAGGAGGAAAGCCTCACCTTGTCCTCATGGGGAGGAGGCAGGAGGGCAATGGCCCCATTTCACAGGTGAACAAAGTGAGGCACAGGGGCTGTTTCTTCAGTGAAACCAGCCCCCAAAGCTTTGGCGGGCAGAACCATCTGGGGAAAAAACCCTCCCTGGGCAGGAGTGGGAAGGCCTCTGACCTGAGGGCTGAGGTCTGGCTCACTCTGTGTCCAGGGCTGGAGTCTGGGCAGGCGGTGCTCAGCTCTGCTGGTGTCATCCATGAGGCGTGAGGGCTGGGGTAGTCGTGGGGGTCCACGCAAGGACGACACCCCAGACTCCGCATGCTATGGTTTCCAGGAAGTAGAACCGATAGCAGGAGGCCAGAGCCAGCTCCAAAGGGACACACCACCCAGGACTCCCACTGACAGCAACCCAACTGGTCCCCATGCGCTTGAGCTCAGCCCTCCTCTCCCTGCCTTCCCGAAGACGCACACTCAGGACTCAAGGCTGTGAGATCGCCCCATGCTGACTGCGCTGAGCACGCAGACAGAAAGCAGACAGAAAGACAGGAGACACCACTGTCACTTAACAAATTGCTCCTGTCAGGCCAGGGCCCCCTGCGGCAGAGGCAAGATGCAGACACTAGCGAGAAGGGGCTCACATCCTGTCATCTGGGGCCTGTTCCAAACTGTGTTGCTTTCAGAAAGCCAACCCTCTGCCACCATCTACCCACTCTTGTTACTTGCCTACTACATGCCAGGCACTGGGCACACTGATCTCATTTAATCCTTCCAACAGCCCAAGGTGGGGACCGTTGTTACTCCCATTTCATGGATGGAGGAACTGAAACCAGAGAGGTTGAGTAACCTGCCCAAGGTCACACAGCTACTAGAGGCTGAAGCAAGATGCAATGGGACATCTGAGCCCCAGCTGCTGCTTTAAAACATGCTTTGTTTCAGGGACTTCCCAGGTGGTCCAGCGGCTAAGACTCTGCGCTCCCAACGCAGGGGGCCCAGGTTCAGTGAACTAGACCCGGCATGCCGCAGCAAAGATCCTGTTGCCACAACTAGGGCCTGGGATGGCCAAACAACTAAATCAATATTTTAAAAACAAACAAAAAAGTGCTTTATTTCAAAGATGCCACTTTTTTTTTTTAATTTGCAATTTTGAAAACTAGATGGTTCACATGTTGTTGTTTAGTCATTAAGTCATGCCTCACTCTTTGTGAGCCTGTGGACCATAGCCCAGCAGGCTCCACTGTCCATGGGATTTCCCAGGCAAGATTACTGGAGTGGGTTGCCATTTCCTTCTCCAGGGGATCTTCCCAACCCAGAGATCAAACCTGCATCTCCTGCACTGCAGGTGGATTTTTTTTTTTTTTTTTAACCACTGAGCCACCCAGAAAAGAGGCAATGAACAAATCTATGTCCCTCCCCGTCTGTGTACCCCAACCACCAAGTTTCACCCCCCACTTCCACAGTTAACCTTTAGTCATTCAGTGGGTAGCAACAGTTTCTTTATGCAAATATTAGCTGATACAAATATACACTCACTCCTCCCTTTTTATGCAAAGAGGAATATACTGTTTGGAACCTTGCTTTTCTCACCTAATAAAGCTTAGAGAAGGTTCCACACTGTTCTTTATAGCAGCAGAGTACAGTATTCCATTATAGGATTGTGCCAGTGTCGTTAATCAGCCCCCTACTGATGGAGGGTTTAGGCTGCTTTCAGTATATGGCTTTTAAACAATGCTGCAAAGGATAACCTTGTACATAAATAATGTCCCACGAGTCCCAGTTTATCTGTAGGATTATTGCTGGGCAGCAGCCCAGCTGGGACAGAGGGTTTCTGCGTTTATAATTTGGGCAGATATTGCCAAAGGAGAGACTAGATTCCAAACAAGGCACAGCTCAACCTCCTAAGCGGGTGGGCAGAGACCGGTGAGACACAGCCGCCAGCGGTGTGGTCCAGGGCAGGGGGCGTGGCCCAGGGCAGGGGGCGGGCCCGAAGGGGAATTACAAACAGCTCCACCCCCTCGCCCCACCAGCGCTGGCTCCTCTTGCCCAGCCACCTTCTCAGCACTCGCTCCCCACCTGCTCCCTCTAAATCTTCCCATGATGACTAAACCGTCACGGCAGCGCATGACCTTAAACACGATGAATTAGCACACAGCTGCAACAGGTAAGGAGGTCAGCAGGAAAGCACCAAGCTGTGTTAAATGAGAGCAAAACGCGAAAACACCCCGGGAAGGGAAGCCCCCATCACCCCCTGACCATCCCCCAAAGATGACCACGTGCACCGGGGCGAGGTATCATTTCCCTGACCAGCTGAACCATTCAACTAGGACAGCGAGATGCCTGCCACCATGGTCTGTGCATTTCGTAATTGGGAGAGTATTCGTGGCAGCCCCACCCCGTGCAGAGGGTTTCACGTGCATTATTCCAATGAAGCCTCCCAGCCACCCATGAGGTCAGTTCTATTATTACCCCCGTCCTCCCTCCAGAAGAGGACACAGGTGAGGTAACTGCCAAGCCACACACTCCACAGAAAGTCTCTTTGGATCATCAGAGCCACAAATCATTAGCAGGACATTTGAAGGGGTGGGTAATGGGGCTAAAAATATTTATTTGGAACAGATTGGAAGGGCAGACCAAACTCCCCGCTCAACCCCCCACCTCCTGTTACAATAGCTTTGGGTTCAGGGAAGGACTGGTAAGCGTTCCTTTCTAGCTCTCCTTTTAGGATACACATTTATTTATTTATTTATTATGCAATAAAGTTAACATATGCTTATGGCAGAAAATCAGAACATCCAGGGAGAAAATGAATCCAAAAAGCCCACCACTCAGGGGAAGCCTCTATTAACATCATGAGACTGTGGCTGCCAGCCTCTGTTCTCGGCATGTACATACATATTAATATGTTAATTGAAATAGAATACAGGTGCAGAAAGGTATACAGATCAATGCATAGCTCAATTTTGAGTGAAAACTCTTGGGTAACAAGCATCTGCATCAAAAAACAGAACTGGGACTTCTTTGGTGGCTCTGTGGAATAAGAATCCACCTGCCAATGCAGGGGACACAGGTTCGATCCCTAGCCTGGGAAGGTTCCACATGCAGCAGGGCAACTAAGCCCCTGTGCTGCACCTATCAAAGTCCAAGCAGTCTAGGGCCCCGGAGATGCAACTATTGAGCCTGTGTGCCCTAGAGCCTGTTCTCCACAAGAGTCACTGCAATGAGATGCACTCACATCGCAAGTAAGAGTAGCCCCTGCTTGCTCTAACTAGAGAAAGCCCATGCAAAAGCAATGAAGACCCAGCACAGCCAATTAACTAATTTTTAAAAAGATACAGAATGTGAGTGACCACACACGTGTTTGAAACAAAATCAAGATCTTCTGATGTCGTGGGATGATCGTGCCCCCACCCAAAAAACAGGTGTTGAAGTCCTAAGCCCAGGTACTGTGGCTTTATTTGGAAGTCGGGACTTTGCTGATATAATTAAGTCAAGATGAGGTCGCCATGGATTAGGGTCCAATCAATGGGATCCTTACAAGAAGGGACCCAGAGAAGAAGGCCTGGGCTCTGATGAAGGAGGCAGAGATGGGAGGGATGTAGTCACAACCTGGGGACACGGAGAACTGGTGGCAAACACCAGAAGCTAGAATCGACAGGCAGAGAGTCCTTCCCTGCAAACTTCAGAGGAGGCAGGGTTTTGCCAGCAACCTAACTCAGATGTCCAGCCTCCAGAGCTCTGAGCGAAACAATTTCTGTTTTGCTTTTACATTGAACCATATTTCCTCCAATTTCTGTTATTTTAAGCCACGCTGTTTGCGGCAGTTTGTCATGGCAGCCCAAGGAAACGAATACCTATGATGTATGCAGTTTAGTATTTTTTCTGGTGTGGGAGTTATAGGAGCTCACCTTTCATCTGGACACGTGCTCCAGCTCCTGGACTGATCTAAGAATGTCACCTCCTGCAGCCTGGTGACCACTGCAGACACATGAGATGATGTCACCAGCCAAAGCGCTTCAGTGGCTCACCCATGTCCTGCGGCCTGGTTCCTGTACCCACTGACCTCATCTCATACCTTGCTCCCTTGTCCAGCCACTCAGGCCCCTTTTGCCCCCTCCATCTCTGCAGCCACAGGGCCTTAGCACATGCTGTGCCAGCTGCCACAGGTGCCCCCTACTCTTCCCCTCGACATGCATCCAATTCATCATCATCTTTCAGATCTTAACTCTTCCTGGCCTCCCTACAGCATGTACCTCTTAACACCAGTGATCTGGGGACCTCTTAGGGTGTTCAGGGGAGAGGCTTCCAGGGAATGGCCCCTGGTCTATCACTGCCAAGGTTCTTGGCTCCACTTCCCCCACTCCCGGAGAAGAGACCTCCTACTTCACCCACCTCCAGCCAATGGTCCCCAGGGCTCCTTCTAAACCTCTTCCACATCTCATCTCTTACCACTCATGGCCATGTCTCAGCGATGTAATAGCAACCCCCTACCCCCCTATTCTCCACATTCAGCTGAGGGCTCTAGAAAACTCACCTCACCCCCTTACTGAAAACCCTTTCATCCCTCCCCCCTGGCATCAGGACACACTTCTAACTCCTACTTCCCGAGTCTCATTTTTGTTTTGTTGTTTAATATTTATTTATTTGGCTGTGCCAGCTCTTAGTTGTGGCATGTAAGCTCTAGTTCCCTGACCAGGGATTGAACCTGGGCCCCCAACACTGGGAGCTCAGAGTCTTAGTCACTGGATCACCAGGGAAGACCCTCGACAAGGCGGTTCTGATCCAGCCTCAGCCCCCGGTGGCGACTCACCTCAGTCCTCTGTCCCCAACAAGCTGGCGCCATCATGCCTCTGCACCTTCTCCCACTGTCCTTTCTATTCTCTTGGGGGCCCTTTCTCCTCTGGGCTTCTCCTGCCTAGATGCTCACTGCATCCTTTATAACTCCCACCAAGGTGTTACCTCCTCCAGGAAGCCTTCCCTATGGCCCCCACTGTGTTTTCCCTGAGGCAAGAATGATGTTTCAATTGAACTGAAGGACCAAAAGTGGGTATCAATGAGCATTTATCAGAGAAATTATATTCCTATTATGAGGCCTGTGATAACAAAGAGTCAGGTTTTCATTTCACATCCAGATCATCACGACTGTACCAGGATCCCACCAGGATGGAAACTTCATCCAAGCTGCTGAGTTAGGCTTCACCCCATGGGCCCAGGGATGAGAGCTTGGGTATATCACTCCAGCCCTTATCAGCCACAGATGGCGTTCTGTTCCAAACCCCACCACCACCAGGCCCATCTTCAGAGCGCCTCCAAAGCCCACCTGTCTTACTCTGAACCCATCTCAAAGGAGGGGTGCAATTCTGTCCCCTGAGATCCAGGCCCACAACCCGCCCCCCAAAGCCTCAGGAAGTCACTTCTGACCCTGTTCTGAGGCTTACCTTCCAGGGTGGGTTTATTCTCAGGCTGGGGGATGGGGAACTCACTACTTGAAAGGAAGCCCACCCCTCCCAGAAGAAATGATCGGGACCCATAGCTGAAATAAAGCCATCCTGCTGACTGCCAACTCTGCAATGTCATTACACCAGGGGCCACCCAAGGCAGGCAAGGTCTCTCTTGGCCTTGACCCACTCAGTCCTGCCTCTCTCCACGCTCTTCTCCAGCATCAAACAGGATACGGAGGCATCTACCTTCCACCTGAACTGGCTGTCCTTCTGGGCCCCAGCCCCCAAACCCCCAGCAGATTGGCACACGGATGCAGTGTTGGCCAATCCTTTACAGGGCAAGGCAGACGTCCATACTTCTGTGCGGAATGGTTCAACTTGAAAACTGGACTCGAATTTTCCCCATCTCAGGACTTCCATAGTGGTTCCAGAGGCTAAGACTCCACGCTCCCAATTCAAGGGGCCTGGGTTTGATCCCTGATTGGGAAATTAGATCCCATCCTATCCCACATGCCACAGCTAAAGATGTCACAATGAAGACCAAAGACCTGGTGCAGCCAAATAAAGATCAATCCATTTCTTTCCCAGATCTCTTAAGTGGCCAGACAGGAGCCAAGGTTGTGGACCTCAGGGCTCAGGAGGCCAGCAGGGTCCACGGGGAAGTCAGGGATGGTTTTGGCTTTCCCAAGCATCACCAGAGGGGATGTGGTTTAAGTCACGTAACTGAAAACCAAGTCACATCACTGCTCTGAGGCTCCGAGGCCAGCTGGGATAGGCTATGGAGATGCTGGACGGGCAGCGTGAGCATGTGGAGTTCTGTCTGGAAACACAGAGGCCAGGGTGGGGAGAGAAAGCTGGAGCATCATCACCTGTGACTCATCATGCCCCGGGGTGAACATCCCTAGAAAGGCAGCCGGGGTAGGGTTCTCAGCCGGGTGACAGGAAGCTCACGTCGTGGTGGGTGCACGGCCATCTGTGATCTGGGCTGATTTCCTCATCTTCCTCCGAGGAGGGGAGGTTCTCAAGAGCCGACTGTCAGGGACCATTTCCCAAGCTGGGAGCTGAGGGCCGCCTCCCTCCTAACAAGACCGGGCAGCCCAGGATGGGGAAGGAGGGACTCAGGGGCAAGTCTGTGCCCATCTGGGGCAGGGCCTTGGCAGGGAGTGCAGCAAAGCTCAGCTCACGTCTGCTCATCACCTGCCCTGCAACTGGCCCAGAGAAGGCTCTTCCCAGCAGGGCCTGGCACGCCGTCAGCGCTCAGTACATACTTGTTGAACGTATGGCTGGTTGGTTGGCTGGATGAATAGATGGCTGGACAGATAGACGGATGCATAGATACGTGAATGGATAAACAGATGAATGGATGGATGGATGAACAGACAGATGGAAGCATGTGTGGATGGATGGATGACTAGATGGATGAATGAGCGAACAGATGGATGGGGAGATGCATGGGTGGACAGACAAGATGGATACAGAGGTGGACGAATGAATAGATGACTAATGGATGAACAGAGAGACGGATGCATGAATGGATGGTGGACAGACAGATGAAGAGAGGGACAGATGGAGCTGTCAATATTTAAGGATCGAGAAAGGCACTCTGCAGGCCCACGGTGCCAACTGGGCATGCCAGAAGCGGCCCAGGCTCAAGGTAACCCTGAGCCTCCAGGAGCAGAGAGAACCATGCAGCTCTCTCTTGCCAGCGGTCCCAAACCTTTTTGGCACCAGGGACTGGGTTTGTGGAAGACAATTTTTCCACTGACTGGCTGGGGAGAGACAGGGGATGATCTGGGGATGATTCAAGCGCATTACATTGATTGTGCACTCTATTATGATTACATCAGCTCCACCTCAGATCATCAGGTATTAGATCCTGGAGGTTGAGGGACCCCTGATTTGGGCAATTTCACATACGTGAGGAGGGGGCAGGGGTGTGACTGCATTTACGTACCTCCAGGTCTTGGCCTACGCTGTTCCTTTTGCCTAGAATACCCTTTTCCACTTCTTTGCCTGTTCGTCTCCCACTCCATCTTTTATGATCCATCTCAGACTTCTGTGTCCAAGGAAGTCACCTGAGAGGTCCTCGTTCCTCTAACCTGGCCTGCCAGGGTCTCCTGGCAGAGCTCCCTGCCTCGAGTCATGATGGTCTGACCCCCCGATCCCTGACCCCCTCCCCACAGTGGGCTGTGGGCCCCTGGCAGGCAGAGACCATGGCCAGGCTCCTGTCTCCATCCCCAGCGCTGAGCCAGGCACGCGCAGCACTCAGGAAATGCCAGTGAACCAAAGCAGGCACCCAGAGCGGGGTGGGTTGTGTCCCCCCACTCCACCAGCACACAGAAAATGTGATCTGATCAGAAAGATACTTGCTCAACTCAACTTTAAAAAATGAAAGTGGAGCCACAGAAGCGAAGCAGGCTCAGAAATAAAAACACCGAGCTCTAGACTTGCGGTTTGACGGGCCAGGAAAGCTCCATACTTGTGTTGTGTCTCATGGTCCACAAAGAGCCGGCCCGTGAGTCACAGCAGCCACGCTGGCTGAGTGTGAAACAGAGGCCCCCGGCTGCAGGGACTCGTGCAAGGTCAGGGTGAGTGCTGGGACCCGGGCCGGGGCCTCACCTGCCAATCCACTTGTCCCTCTTGTGACCACTGGCCGCTCTCCAGGTTAGGAAGCTGTTGGCAGCTGGGCCCGCTCCAGAGGCAAAGGCCGATTGCCCTACATGGAAGTGATAGCAAGGCTCAGAGAGTCTAAGTCACCGACCCGGGCTCACACAGCAAGGAAGGAGGAGAAGGGCCGGCCTGGAACCTTGGGCTGGGCGGAGACTTCATCCCTTGGGCTCCTGCACTGCCGCCAGGACCCAGAGCTGGGCAGGCGGGCCCCCTGGGCAGAGTCTAGATCCCTCAGAGCCCCAGGCTGGCTCCTCCTGGGCTTGAAAGACAAGACTCCTTCAGCAGAACTGGCGACAGAGTATCCTAACGGGCTCAGCCAGGAGACACCCAGGTTTGGGTCAAACGGACACGGTTCTGACTTCTAGCTCCGCCACTTGTGACCTGGGGGAGCTTCTGCATGCGTTCGGCGGTAATAAAGCCTGCCAACAGGGTGGTCGTGCTGATCACATGAAATCGTATATTCAAGCAGCAGCCACCGCACCTGGGCAACCACAGGTGGTACCATCCTCACTGCTTATAGCATCTTCAGGACACGGAAGCACAGTGGAGAGGCTCAGAGATTGCTTCAGGGGAGGATGAATTGCAAAGAATGGGTCTCCTCTGCTTTAGCCACAGCTTCTCAGGCCTATAGGGGAAGGATGGAGGTTCGGGCGGCAGGTGGGGCTGGTGGGGAGTCCCTTCCAGCAGAGACCCGGGTGGCAGGAAAGGCAGGGCCACCCACTGGAGCCGAGCAGAGCCAACTGGCGACAGATCCACGGCCCCCTCTGTGATGGAGAGGGGAAGGGCAAAGGTCAAGAGACAGGAGCTGGTTCAGCCTGGCAAGGAGGCAGTGGGCAGGTCCCGGCCCCCTCCTCTCACCAGGGTCTCTGCTCCCCCTTCACCCCCGCAAGGCTCCTCCTCCCCCGTCTGCTCGCTGCTCACGCTAAGACTTCCCACACCGTTTCCTGCCACCCAGCAAGGAAGGGTACCTTCCCCAGAGGCTCTGGAGTCAGATGAGGCCGGATTCAAATTTTGATGTTCCCACTTGCTAGCTCTGGGCTTTGGCTGTTTGTTCTGGAAAGAGGGGACTGAACAGCCCCCATGGGAAAGGAACCAAACAGCACACAGGCTGCTCCGGATCCCAGGACAGCCCCCCTGGGTCTCCTAACGAACGCTTCTCTTCCAAACCATAAACCTGTACGGCCATTCGGGAAGACAGCTTGTCCGTTTCTCCAACGCTAAACATAAACTCGGACATTTACACCATCCCACTCCATGCCCACTGGGTGGGCATTTAGCCCAGAGAAGTGAGCCACGCACAACCCAGCAGCATCTTCATTCAGAACAGCTCCAAACTGGAAACAGCCCACACGCCCCTCAACAGGTGAAGTAGACTGTGGCACAGGAACGTAGCCGGTTACTCCCCAGCCAGAAAAGGGAACGACCCAGGGACACAGAAAACAACTCAGACAGATCTCAGGGGCATGATGCTGTGTGGGGAAAATGCCAGTTTCCAAGGGCACAAGCTAGGTGAGCCCATCTACTGTCATTGTCAGATGGCAAAATTATAGAGATGGAGACCATATTAGTGGTAGCCAGGGGGTCAGAGGTGGCTGGGGGCAGGACAGCGGGTATGACTATGTTGTGATGATGGAGTAGTTCCAGGCTTCCCTGTGATGGTGGTGAAGCGAATCCACACACATGACAAAATGGCACAGAACTATGTGTGCACAGAGGCAAGCCTGTGCATGTACACACACATGTGCACACACACATACTCTACACCAATGTCAATTCCAGGTTTTGATACTGTAGCATAAGCCTGTGAGGTGTAACCATTACAACTGGGTGAAGGGTACATATGACCACGCTGGACTGTCTTTGCAATTTCCTCAGACTCTATAATTATTTCAGAAGTAGTGGTGTTTTTTTTTTTTTTAATGGCACGCATGGTATGATGTCTACAATCGGCTTTTAAATACTCCAGCCATAAAGGGAAAAAAGCAGGAGAAGGAGCCCGCAAGGAGGTGATAAAACAAGATTGCAAAACACTGGTGATGACGCCGCCAAGGGGTGGGGATGCCGGAATCACTGTCTGGTCCTCCCGATTTCTGTGCATTTTTGAAATGTTCCATAATAAAGCTGTTAAATTAAAAATGCTGATACGCATGGGTGGGCTCACGTAGGCTCAGACATCAGCGTGCTGGCAGGCGTGTGCTGAGAGCCTTGACTCACAGCCGCTCCGAGCCCAGGAATCGTTCCAGACAGCTGTATGTGTATACATGTGCATTAAAGGAAATAAATAACGCTTAACCACTGTTGTGGAATCCAGCCAGGCTGGGTCGCACATTCGTCAGGCCATCTGCAGGGTGGGGCCCAAAGGGGTCCATGCGCTGTTCTGAACTCCCAGAGGGAACTTTCTGGAAACTGGGGGAGGTGGTGGATGGTGACTGAGATGGTTCCTAATGGAGGAGGGTGTTTGGGAGGGGAGAACTCCCAAGAAGGGGTTAGATCACAGAAGTTTCCCAAGAGTCTGGGTGCTGGAGAGGAGATGACTTCAAGGGAAGAGGAGGCTTGGGGAGGGGGTCTGTCACGGCAGGGGAGAGGGGGGTGGTCCCTCAGTGTCCCTGGGGGACGGCTCTGCCAGTCAACCCTGCCTGATCCCTTTCGTGGCATTATCATCTCCACCTTTAAAAACGATGGCTTGGGGATTCCCCTGGTGGTCCAGTGGCTAAGATGCCAAGCTCCCATTGCAGGGGGCCCAGGTTCGAGCCCTGGTTAGGGAACTAGATGCCACATGCCGCAATTAAGGGTTCATATGCTGCAACTAAAGAGCCCATGAGCGGCAACTAAGCCCTGGCACCACCGACCAAATATATTTTTTTAACTTAATTAAGAAAAAAATGACAGCTTGACCTTGGGGGAAGTCACTACTTGCTCTGAACCTCAGTTTTGTTGACTAGAAAATGGGTCCAATGACAGCACAAATCTCGCAGCGTTTCTGTAAAAATCAGATATGAGGGCCGCAGCCAGGCACAGAGCTGACGGAGCACCAGACCTGCACGCAGGACTCCGTGCATATTAAATCATTCAGCATACGGCACCGTGACCACCCCCACTTGCAAGATGAGAAACCAGGTCACAGAGAGGTGGGGAAACTTGCCCAAGGTCACACAGGCCTTAGGTTGAGCACTGTGATTCAACCACTGAGATCCAGGCCCATGGTATAAAGGTTATTTACGGTGATGATTTTAAGTTTTAAAACACGTTCATAGCTAAAGCATGAGTTGGGAGGGAAATACAGGGTAGAAAATGCCTTTCTGTCCCCACTTGAAGACTTGCCACCAGCTGAGCTGGAAAGATGACTAAAGGACCCGGCGAGTCTAGGCCAAAAATGAGCACTCCCAGGAATGGCAGGGAGGCAGCCCCCAGCCTGGTCTTGTCAACATCACATGTCACAGAGGATAAGGGGACTTCGAGATGGAGGGGATGGCATTTGCCTGTCAAGCTCAGAAAATGCTTGCTTGTTCATCACTGTAGAACAGAGCCTCAACTGCTCCCTCTGTACAATGGGCCTACTGCCCGCGGAGCTGTGAGATGCAGCCAGTGCCCCACTGCATTCTGCAGCCATCGGTGACTTTCCTTTTTTAAATGTATTCATTTATTCACTTTCGGCTGCATGGGGTCTCATTGCTGCGTGGGGTCTCATTGCTGCGTGCAGGCTTTCTCCAGTTGCAGCGTGTCGGTTCCTCACTGTCGTGGCTTCTCCTGTTGCAGAGCGCGGGCTCAGTAGTTGTGAGGCACGGACTTAGTTGCCCCACAGCATGTGGAATCTTCTAGAACCATGGATCGAACCCATGTTCCCTGCATAGGCAGGTGGATTCTTTACCACTCGGTGGCTCAGACGGTAAAGAATCTGCCTGCCACAGCAGGAGACCCAGGTTCGACCCCTGGGTCGGCAAGATCCCCTGGAGAAGAGAATGGCAAACCATCCCAGTATTCTTGCCTGGAGAATTCCATGGATGGAGGAGCCTGGCAGGCAACAGTCAGTGGGGTTGCGACAGAGTCGGACACCACTGAGTGACTAACCTTTTTTTCCTTCTTTACCACTGAACCACTGGGAAGTCCTTTTTCTTCTTTTTTGAAGCAGCTTCCTCACAAAGAAGGCCACACCAGCAAGAACACGAGCGCAGGTGTGTGAGGAGAAGCAGCTGGAAGCATCCAGGCAGTTCTCCAGCACGGAGGCCCGTGGGGCCCCAGGCTCGTTGCCGCCCGCCACTCCCTCCCCGCCGCTCGGCGGTGGAGCCGGGGCAGACCCCAGACTAGAAACACACATCTCGGGCCCTCCAGGCTCCCTCTGCAAGGCTCCGGGCAGCTCTGGTTTCCACAGTCGGCTGAGTCACCAGGAAGCCTGGTCGGCGGCTTATGACTGGGGGCTCGGGAGCCCGCAGGCGCGGGGCGAAAGCAGGGCTGCCCCGGGGACTGCACGGAGGCCTCCCTGCCACCCCCGCTCCAGGAAGGACGCTTCTGCGCTGGAGCTGCCCCGGGCCGGGGGGGTGGAAAGCCTTCAATTACCGCTGATGACAACCTTCCAGGCGGTTTTACGGAACAGTTTATGGAGAGTTTGATCCAGACGGGAAGAGGTTCCTTGTGGGATGAAAGGTTAGCTGGGAGGGCGAGAGAGGGCAGGAGATGGAGACAGCCTGGGCAAAGGAGACAGACCCATGGAGCGTCATCGGACCAGTCTCGGCCAGAGGCTGCTGTGCGCCATCCTTCCATCCCACGCCCACCACCTGGGCTCAAGACTTGATGGCACCCGGCGCGGGGGTGGCTGGGGAGGGGGTGGGGGGCGGTGACCACAACAGCCTGGGCTCCCGGCACCCGTCTTCCCCTCTAAGCCCCCACTCTGGCCTCCATGATCGCCCCCTGGCAACCTCTGCACTGCCCCCAGCGAGAACCATAAACTCACATACCCTCCTGACCAGGCCGGGGGCCAGGGAGCCAAAGGAGGCTGGTGGGAGGCAATAGGGAGTGGTGGAGACTGTGGCCCGTGGGCCTTCCGAGGCCCCGGCACCGGGCAGCTGTCACTCCGCTCCATCTGGGGTCTGCCAGGTGGGGATGGGGGTTCAGGGCTGCCAGAGTCTTCCATCGTTCAAGCGAGTCAGAATTCTGGATTGCTCTAAATCCTGATTTCTATATACACTGCAGTTCATTATATATATGTAGAGAGAGAGACAGAGAAACAGAGAAATCTAGGTGCTGCATAAGCCACACAAAGCCCGACTGGGCCTGACTCTGCCCCTCAGCCTCAGATGAACAGAGCCCTGGTGGCTGGCCTCTGCTGGTCCCGTCTCCCCAGATCCCCTCTCCCCTTTCTCCTGTCCTCCTAAAGTACCAACATCTCCCCACACATAGTCAGGGGTCTCCAGCTGCCTCCACTGCCCCCCATCGCCTTGGGAGCCTCGCCTCTTAGAACAGCATCCCTGAGCTCCCCAGGGTGAGGGGACTCATTCCCTGGGGCCCCCGAGAGCCCCTACTGAAAGCACACAGGACTGAAGTAACCACCCTGCTCCATTCTCAGCCGCTGACGACCCGATAACAGCATCTAGACAAAAAATATACACAATGCTTCAACTTGCAGCTCTCCCCCAAGGTCTGCAGCTCCAGGATGAGTTGCCCCTGGCAACCTCTCTGAATGCTACACCTTCCCTCATTTCACTCTGCAGCAGCCTCACTCTTTCATCCCCTGAAAGTGGGCCCAGCCCCCTCCTGCCGCAGGACCTTTGCACGTGCCAGGTCCCAGAATGCCTGCCCAACAGATCTTGCCATGGCTTGAGCTGGAGCTGTGGAAGGTGAGGAGCACACATCCCTCAGCAGACCTCAGCCTCACTCCTTTGTAAAGTGACACCTGCACTGGCTTCAAGCCTCCCAACGGGGCCAGCATCACAGCTACCCTGTGCCTCAGCGCCTTAGCCAGGCAGTGTCTGCCACCGGGGACGTCTACCTTTGGACGCTCTTTTCATTTTCCCCCTGCAGGGCTCAGTTCAAAAGTCACCTCCTTGGGGGCCTCCCTGGTGGTCCAATGGTTAAGAATTCACCCACCAGTGCAGGGTATGTGGGTTTGATCCCCGGTTCAGGAGGATACCACATGCCACGGGGCAGCTAAGCCCCTGTATCACAACTACAGAGCCCATGTGCCCTAGAGCCCAGGCTCCACAACAAGAGAAGCCACCACAATGAGCACCCCAACGAAGAGCAGCCCCTGATCACCGCAGCCAGAGAAAGCCACCCTGCAGCAAAGAAGACCCAGCACAGTCGAAAATAAATACATTAATTCTTTATAAAGTCACCTCCTTAGAGAAGCTTTCCCTTCAAAACTCCAGGACAGGTCTCCCCAAGGCCGCTCCCTGGGTACCCCTCTCCCTTTGCCTTATTTTATTTCCTTCTGGAACTCACGGGCCCCTGACATCATCGTGTTTATGTACTCCTTCCTCTCCCTCTCCCCTCATCATGGATGTGAGTGCCACAAAGCCAGGGGCTTCCTCTGGTCCTTCTCTGCTGCACCCCCAGGTGCCCCACGAGCATCCAGGCACCAATAACCACACGTGATGCCGGTGCCCAGTAAACCGGCACATTATTCGGAAGACTCTCAAATTTCAGAAATTATTCACATCTGAGAAAAAAAAAATACATCTTAGAGGCACAGAAATACTGGGTCTGAAATATGTGCCTCCTGGATGCCCCTGCATCCCAGGCGGATGAGCCCTGTCAGAGTCCCTTCGTGGAGGTTGAGACGTCTGCCCCACAGGCAGCTGCCTGAGTCCCAGTCCGGCTCTGTGGGCTCCAGGCAAACCTTGCCTCATTTCACATTCATACCAGACTTGGGAGGCAGGTGGCCGTGTCCCCATTTTGCAGATGAGGAAACTGAGGCTCAGTGAGACCAAGGGTCTCCCATCAAAGTTACACAGCAGAAAAGGCACAAGATCCTACCCATTCCCAACCTTTCCACACCCCACGTGCCCCAGGAGAGGGGGAAGGACAGGAGGAAAGAACTGACAGGGAAGCCTGGAGCCCTCCTGTTGCAGCCCCAGCCGCAGGCCAGGGAGCTGCCTCCAGTAGTCCTGCGGGAGTGGACCCAGAGGAAACTTTGGGGGTGGGGGGAGGTGGTGTTGTGATCCATAACCATGGGTCAGCAGGGCCTGGCACACAGTTCTGCTCACAGGGACCAGCCTACAGGGCACATCACCTCTGCCCTTAGACCTTCTGGCTGGCTTGCAAACACAGGAAGAACTAAGAGGCTCAAGTCTTCTTCTTTAGACCCCAGACGATAATGTTCCTCAGACAAAGAAAGGCACTGAGACATTTTCTGCAGAAACTGTGGTCTTCCAGCCTGTGCTGAGAGCAGGGAGACACGCGGTGCCTAGTGTCCCCCAGAGGGCAGCCCACTACTCCATCATAAAGCAACAGTAGTTTGTTGAATTTCATGCCACCCACTTGGGCTGATGTCATGGCTCTTTCAAACCCCAGGGCCTTTGCACAGGCTGCTTCCTCAGCCTTGGGGGTGGCGGGTAGGGAGAAGTGTAAGTAGCCTTTCGGACTGATTTCATTGCTTTGTCCCAAGTCTAACTCCTCTGCAGACATCTCCCCCCCGAAATTTTTCTTGCCCCCTTTCTATACCCTTCCCCCCGGTAGAATTAGCTCCTCTGTACGCAGTGTCAGTTCTAACATGGTGCCTCTAAAAGTGGATCCCGGGGCTTCCCTTGGCTCAGTGGTAGAGAAATCACCTGCCCATGCAGGGGATAAGGGTTCAATCACTGGTCTGGGAGGATCCCACATGCCACAGGGCAACTAAGTCCGTGCACCATAACTATTGTGCCTGTGCTCCACAGCCTGGGAGCTGCAATTACTGAAGCCAGCACACCCTAGAGCCCATGCTCCACGACCAGAGAGGCCACTGGGATGAGAAGCCCGTGCACCACAAGTAGAGGGTAGATCCCACTCACCGCAACTAGAGAAAAGCCCCTGCAGCAATCAATGGAGGCCCAGCACAGCCAAAAATAAACAAACAAAATTATGCATGTGTGTGTGCTAAGTCACTTCAGTCATGTCCCACTCTTTGCGACCCCATGGACTGTAGCCTGCCAGGCTCCTCTGTCCATGGGATTCTCCAGGCATGAATATAGGAGTGGGTTGCCATTTCCTTTTCCAGGGGATCTTCCCAGCCCAGGGATTAAACCAGCATCTCTTACATCTCCTGCATTAGCACGCGGGTTCTTTACCACTAGCACCACCTGGGAATCCCTGATAAAATTCTAAGAATAAATAAATAAAAGTGGATCCCATTCAGGGATGCATCCAGTCTGTATACCACTGGCCGTGCTTCTGACACCTGGAAGGGGTCAAGGGCATGTCTATTAGCAAATCGTTCTCACAATGGAAGGACAGCACACTATGCTGTGCCCAGGGACGGCTCGCCAGGCCTTCACACAACTCACGGAGTCCCTCTCCTTCCTCCTGGCTTTTACCTGGGGACCCGTCCCCTAGAAGAAGCATCTCAAACCCACAGAGGGAAGTGTGGACAAGGGTGACCCCATCCCCTGGCCAGGGCTGACCCATCTTTAAGACATTGCTTGACCCAGAGAGTCTCTGAGTCCATTTCTTGGTCTTCCAGACATCACACTCCATCACTTGAGCAAGGAAGGAACAGAGGGTGGGTGGAAACCACGCTGCCACCTACCCGCACCCCGGCAGCTGGGGCTGCAGCAGGAGGGCTCCTGGCTTCTAGCTGGTTCTTTTCCTCTCCTTCCTCTCCACTGGGGCATATGGCAGGGGTAGACTGGGGGTCTTGTGCCTTTTCTGCCATGAAACTTTGATGGGAGACCCTTGGCCTGGCTCTCTGCCCATCCAAAGCCTGATGCCTGTTGCCTAGAGATGCTCCCCAAATGTGTGTGAATGAAAATCAAAGGAAGGCTCAAGGGTTAGGAGTCCAGAGTCTGATCGACATAAAAAACAGACACTTATCAGGTGCTTGCTATATGCTAGGACCTTCTAGATGTGCCCTTCTATTTTATCTCATTTAATCTGCAGAGGGCATCAAAGAGACTGGGCAAGCAGGTGGCAGAGTTGGAACCCAGCCCCTGCAGTCTGAACTTCAGGCTACTTCAGACTCACTGGTCTGACACCTGTAAAATGGGTCACAGCTCATACCACCTGGCCCCCTGGAGTCCTTCCAAGAGGACGAGAGAACACATGTGGGCCAGCCTGAGGCCCACGTGAGCAGTGGGGGACCCAGAGAAAAACTGATGCAGCCCTGAGGGGTTCCCCCAGAAGTCAGCGGTGGGAGTCTGTTCTGTGGGGCCCCAGCCTAGGGATGGGGAGCCCCAGGCCCCTGATCCACACAAAGGCCACGAGGATCAAGCCCCAGGGGCCACAGGAACTGGTGGTCAGGACAGGTGGGCGTGGTGTGTGGCAGGCACAGAGCCGCTCACGGTTACTCTGACCTCCAAGGCAGGCCAACTGGTAGTCACTCTTCCCAACCTCATCAGCAGAGCTTGGCTGTGGCCACGGCCAGGAAGCCCAGGGTGAGGGCTTTGGCTTCTAGCTGCTTCCACTGAGGCCAGTTTGCCCAATGTCATCACTGGCTCCCCAGCCTTTAAGGTCTGCTATATCCACACACATCACCTCCATCATCACTCACCTAATATCTTCCATAATAGGACCGCTTAAAAAAATTCATTATTTATCTGAAATGGAAATATTTTATCACTACTTGGTGCAATCAGTCCGAGTGGCTACTTATACTTCTCTCTTACCTATAACTTTATGGTAAACTAATAACTACAGACGTAAAACACGGTTCACCGTGTATACCTAAGACCATCATACACTTCAGCAGGAGGACAAGTGCCCCATTCTGTCCAGTTTCTGGAAAGAGGGTCTCAGTTGCTCCCTCCTCAACCCCTAGACCCCGGAGGCCCCCTTTCCAGGTTTTCCAAAGCTGGGGAGTCCCAGCACATTCCTTCGACCCAGCACACAATGTGGGGTTATAGGCCTGAGCCACCCCTACATATTTCCTGGGAAGAAATCCTGGGCTGTTGACTCTAAAGAACCCCACTCGATTAGAAGCCAGGACCCCTGGGTTTGAGCCACAGTCAGGGGACCCTGGGAGGGTCATTGCCGAAGCCTGAACTTCCACTGCAAGCAGGAATAATCCTCCCAGCACTTCCCTGCTGGTCCAGTGGTTAGGAAGCCACCTGCCAGTGCAAAGGACATGGGTTCAATCCCAGGTCCGGGAGGATTCCGCATGCTGTGGGGTAACTAAACCCATGCACCACAACTGCTGGGCTTGCCGGCCCTGGGATCTGCGCTCCGCAGCAAGAGAAGCCCATGCATGACAACCAGAGAAAGCTCACACGCAGCAACGAAGACCCTGTGTGGCCAAGAAATAAGTATATAAATATATATTTTTTTTAAATCAAGAGTTTAAACGAATAAGCCTCCTTAGGGAAATTTCACTTCCCAAAAGCTCCCAGGACGGCTACCAGCCCATCTTGGGCTCCCAGGAAGGCACAATGACTAGCAATGCCCTCCTCATCCCTGGACAAAAGTGGTGGGTGTTGATATTCTCATGGTTGACGAGCGTGAATAACACCATGGCAGCCCTGAAAAATATCCCCATTGGTAACAGAGGAAGAGAGGGCAACAGGTACTGGGTCCCCACTTGTCAGAGAAGCCACAGCCATGCAGCTGACCGCTTCCTTTCTCAGGCTCCCTGCCTCAGTCTCTCCATCTGTAAAACGGGCGAGCCTTCTGTTTAAAGAGGGACACGGAGGGGCTGAGATTCAGACACTGCCTGAATTTGGAACTTTTCATTCCAGGAGAAGTCTCTCTCCGAGTAGGCAGGGCAAGGACACTCAGTACCTGACACCTTCCCAATTGTGGGGAAACAGGGTGATCTCGCCAGCAGCCCCTTCAGCCCAGCGGTTGGGGGAGATGGACCCCACACCCATTCCCAGCCCCAGCTTAAACCTTAATTGGTTTAAATCAATCCCAACCCAGCATACCTAAATCAGTTAGCCCCAGGGGCTGGTCCCAGGCCTGGGGTGAGAGTGAAGGACAGTCAGGACTGGATTTCGCAAACAAAACACAGTTAAATTTGAATTTCAACTTAACAACAAATAAATTTTATCATAAGGATATCCAATGGAAACATTTGGGATATACTTTTACTAAAAATTCACTCATTGTGGGTCTGAATAACCTGGTGTCTTGTATTTTATCTGGCAACCCTACTTAGGACCCTCATTAGCCAATTGTGGGAAGAAATGCTTTCCCCAGCCCATGGGGGAAACATGCTTTCCTCGCTTTCCCCAGACAGCAAGCAAGAAGCAGGTGGTCTCCTGGCCACTGGCTGTCATCTCACACCCACGGGGGAGGGCGGCCACAGGGCAGGCAGCACATCGAGGAAGCAGAAGGGGGCTCAGAGAGCCAGGGCATTGCAGGGGCTCCTGCATCACTGCCTGGCGCCTGCATTTATTGAGCACTCATGGATCAGGCACCACACTGAGCCAGCCTTTACGTACATTACGACTCAGTATGTTCCCGGGAAAGCCAGGACAGGCGAAGAAGGGAGGCTCGGTGCTGCGTGGTTGACTGTCCAAGGCTGGATCTGGAAACAGGCAATTCGGTTTCCGGGGGATAAGCCACTGCACTACCCTTTTAAAATGCCTGTACATGGATTTCCCTGATGCTCCCGTGGTAAAGAATCCACCTGCCAATGCAGGAGACGTGAGTTCAACCCTTGATCCGGGAAGATCCCACATGCCCCGGAGCAACTAAGCCCGAGCACCACAGCTACTTGTCTGTGCTCTAGAGCCTGGGAGCTGCAACTACTGAAGCCCAGGGGCCTAGAGCCTGTTCGCAACGAGAGATGCCTGCACCCCGAGACTAGAGAGGAGCCCCTGCTAGCCACAATGGGAGAAAGCCCGTGTGCAGCAAAGACCCAGCACAGCCAAAGATAAAATTAATTCATTTAAAAAAATATCTGCCCACTCCTTATCTTGCTACAGGTGGGTACAGGATGGGGGGTGGGGTGCTGATTAATTACGTTAGTGATTAATATGCATTTGACCTCGACTGCCCTGGTGAAGAAACACACAGAGCATGATGTGACGGGGCTGCAACACCCATTGAGTTTGGGACGGGAGCAGGGAGGTTGGGCCACCCACCCGGAGACCAGGATGTACGCACCCTGACCCAGTCCCCCTTCCTCCCAGATTTCCTTCCTTTTGGGAATGGAAAGAGTTATCACAGCCAACCCCAGGGTTGGAGAGCAATTCCACTGGGCATCCAGTCTGGCAGAGAGGAGCCACCAGCCACCCAGGGCTGGCCCGAGTGAGAAATCCCCGTCAGCGCCCAGCCAGGATGGGGAGAGGCCCTGGGTCCCAGGGCATCAGCATGCATGAGCACCCAGCCCCCGCTGGCCTCTGCTGTAAGAAAACCCCCGCCCACAAAGCGGCAGGGACAGTGGAGCAAGGAGCCAACACGGCAAGCTTCCCCTGCTGGCGCTGAGCCCAGCCTGGCACCGTCCCCGGCTCCCTCAGACAAGGATGAAGCCCACACATCCTGAGAACCTGTGCTCAGCCTTCGGAACCCTTGAGCCCAGGGCCACCAGGGGAGGAGGGCTTGTTGCTCAGCCAGTCTCAGTCACCCACTCCAAACCAAGGCCAGATGAGAACCTGGGGACAGATAGATGAATGTGGCATATTCCTGCCCCCAGCTGGGCCCCCCTGGTGACTCAGATGGTAAAGAATCTGCCTGCAATGCGGGAGACCCGGGTTTGATCCCTGGGTTGGGAAGATCCCCTGGAGGAGGACACGGCAACCCACTCCAGCATTCTTGCCTGGAGAATCCCATGGACAAAGGAGCCTAGCGGGTTACAGCCCATGGGGTCACAAAGAGTTGGACATGACTGAGTGACTAACACTTTCACTTTCAGGAGCTCCAATCAGCCCAGGAAGGAAGGAAGGAAGACAGTGTGCCCAGAGCTGGGGCCTGAGCCAAAGAGGGGGCCACAGAAACCCAAAGGGGAGCTCCATCACCCCGCCTGGAGAAGCTGACGGAGGTGACACCCAGGTTGGGCTCAGGAACGAGGAATCAGGTGATGAAGAGGATTGCCCCGGAACCACCGTCTTGGTTATCTCTCAGCTAGCCAGACTCCCTGGTTCCTTGGCTCCAGCCAGCACTGTGAGATGGATCACAACCCATTTCACAGAAGAGGAAAACTGAGGGGCAGAGAGCTCTTGGCCTCACCCACCAAGGGACAGGAAGGGATCTAAACCTGGGATTCTGCTGCCATCGCTCTGGGACGGGGCTGCTTCCCTGTCCTCTTGCTGCTGCTGCTGCACTTCAGTCGTGTCCGACTCTATGCGACCCCATAGATGGCAGCCCACCAGGCTCCTCCGTCCATGGGATTCTCCAGGCAAGAGTACTGGACTGGGGTGCCGTCGCCTTCTCCGCCTCTTGCTGCTACTCCCGGCCAATCCACACCAGGTGCCAGAGCCAGAGCCAAAGCCAAGCCTTCTGCCCAGGCCCTGGAAAGCCCCTTTGGCTAGGAGATTTTCTCCAGCAAAGGGTCACACGTTCTCAGCACCCAGGCCCAAAGCCGTCAGGGTGGACCACAGACCTCAGGGAACTGATACACCCTCTTCTCCGCTAGTTTGTGCCAGGTGAGCAAAACGGGGCCTGGTTGCCTCTGGGCTCACATGGGCAATGGGAAATCACCCCAGTATTCTTGCCTTGAGAAGCCCACAAACAGTATCTTCAAAGCAGCAGCTCCTAATACTTAGTGGGGGGTTGGGGGAGGATGAAGGAAAAGGTGCCTTAGAGGGCTGACGGCTCCCAGCCTGGGGTTTGGTATTTGGGCATGAACCACAAAATCCACTTAGCGGCCCTCTGATAGAAGCTGGGGTCAAGGTCAGGCTTGGAGGCTCTGAGGTAGACAAGGCAGGGTTACAGAGACTCCCTCACTAGAAGGGAGAGGGTGAGAGGTCAGAGGTGAGGGGTTCCCCCATCTCAAGCAGGTGTCAGAGAAAGAGACCTCCACTAACTCTGACTGCAATTCTGAGACAGCTGGGGCTCAGAGGCCCTGGGGGTCCTGAGGTTTTTCTCTGAGCAATGCTCCCCCAGATATGCTAACTGGGGTTTTGGTTCCACAATGAGCTGATTCAGTGGTCCACATAGACACCCACTGCAAGTTCTCGCCATCCCCAGGGCCTGCACTGGAAATAGAGACGTTCAATGCCCCTCTGCAACTTTTATCCAAACTATGTAAAGAACTCTTACAGGGGCTTCCCCTGTGGTCCAGTGGTTAAGACTTCCAGTGCAGGGGTCACAGGTTCAATCCCTGCTTGGGGAACTAAGATCCCACATGTCAAACAGGCAAAAAATAAAAAGACAAATAAAAAATAAACAAGGACTCTAACAACTCAATGAGAAGAAAACAAATCATCTAATTAAAAGTGAGCAATATTTGTGAAGGGATATTTCTCCCAAAACAGGCCAATGAGACCATGAGAAGATGCTCAGCATCCTTAGCCATCAGAGGAGATACAAATCAAAACCCCAAGGAGATGACCCTTCTCACCCACTCAGATGGCTAGAACCAAAAAACAGACAATAAAGACATTGGCGAGGATGTAGAAGGAACTGGGGACTTTGTGTAAAACAGAACAGCCACTCTGCAATACAGTTTGTTCTTCAGAAAGTGAAACAGATCAACAACAAGGTCCTACTGTCTAGGACAGGGAGCTATAGTCAATATCCTGGGATACACTACAAGGGAAAAGAAGATTACAAAAAAAGAATGTCTATATATATAGCGCTGAGTCACTGTTGTACAGCTGAGATTGGCACAACATTGTAAATCACTATTTTCAATACCACTGTTAAAAAAAAAAAAGCTTAACCAGAGAATTACCCTATGACCCAGCAAATTCACACCTGGCTATCTATGAAACGAAAGAGAAATGAAAACACATGTCTACATAAACTTGTAGGAGCATGTTCATAGCAGCACCGTTCACAATAGCCAAAAAGTGGAAACCACCCAAATGTCCATCATTTCATGAATGGATAAACAAAACATGGCCTGTTCACACAAAGGAATATTACTCAGCCATAAAAAGGAGTGGGTTCTGATACCTGCCACAACATGGATAAACCTCAAAAACACGCTTACTGAAAAAGTCAGTTTTTCACTATTTTATACATATACTTATATACATATTTCACTATTATATATAAAATGTAGAGCTTCCCAGGTGGCTTAGTGGTAAAGAATCCACCTGCTGATGCCAAGACACATGGGTTAGATCCCTGGGTCAGGAAGATCCCTTGGAGAAGGGAATGGCTCCAGTATTCTTGCCTGGAGAATCCCATGCATGCACTGAGGAGCCTGGCGGGCTAGGGGTCACAAAAGAGTCAGACAGGACTTAGTGACTAAAGAGCAACTATATAAAATGTATATAACGTGTTCAGAAAAGGTAAGTCAATAGAAACGTAAAGTAGATTCGTGGCTGCCTGTGTCTGGGGGTGGCTGTGGGGATGACTGCAAATAGCACCAGGCTTCTTTTTCAAGAGATGAGATTGTTGTAAAATTAGATTGCGGTGAGTATTGTACAACTCTGTGAATTTACTAAAATTTGTAGAACTGTGCACTTTCAAAAAAAATTAATTTTTTACTTTATTTTTTGGCCACACCACAAGTCATGTTGGATCTTAGGTCCTGGACCAGGGATCAACCCTACTCCCACTGCTGGGCTGCCAGGGAAGTTCAAATTGTTCACTTTAAATAAATGAATTTGGAGGGATGTTGAGTAAACCTCAATAAAGCTGCTAAAAAAAAAAAGATGGCCCCCCAGACCCAGAGAGGTATCTGGAGCCCCCCTGGGTGGACCCTGAGTGTGTGATGATCCCCCATTGGCCTGCCTATGTCTCCTCATCTGCAGAGTTGGACTTGACTGAGCGCCTGGACCGAACTGAACTGAAAGCAGAGTAAGGGCTTCCCAGGAGATGCAATGGTAAAAGAATCTGCCTGTCAATACAGGAGATGTAGGAGATGCGGGTTCTATCCCTGGGTTGGGAAGATCCCCTGGAGGAGGGAATGGCAACCCACTCCAGTATTCTTGCCTGGAGGATACCCATGGACAGTGGAGCCTGGCAGGCTATCGTCCATGGGGTCACAAAGAGTTGGACACGACTGAGCATGCATGAAAGCAGGATAAGGGGCCTCCCTTTTGGGGTGACCCTGCCCTCCCCCCAGCCCCTCTTGCTGAGGACAGATCCCAGGGGAGTTAGGCAGGGGAGGGGTATTGCTGTTGGGGAATCAACTCATTGTGACATTCTCGGAAACGCAACCACAGCTCATCAGCCAGCAGGCTTGGGCAACATGAACTGACACGGATGCCAACTGAGATGAGGGGCTGGGCCAGGCCCCCCCCGCCCGGCAACAGTCCCCTGGGTCATGGGCATCAGCGTCGGAACTCCACTCCCAGGTTCTCTGAGCAGAACAGGAACCCTGGAACTATGCCATGCCAGAGGCCCGAGCGGCAGTTCAGTCTCCACCAGCTCGGTAACAAGGGGCGTTAGCAGTGTAGACTGCTGGTTAGGTGCTCAGACCCTGGGCCCAGACAGACTGGGTCAAATCCCAGCTTGGCCACTAGGTAGCTTTTGACAGCCAGTGAGTTTAATCATTTCTCAGAGCCTCAATCTTTTTCATCCAAAAAATGACCAGGGACCTCTCTAGGGGTCCAGTGGTTAGGAACCTGCCTCCCAAAGCAGGTGACATGGGTTTGATTCCCGCTCTGGGAAGATCCCACATGCCGAAGGGCAACTAAGCCCATGCATCGACAACTACTGAAGCTCACGTGCCATAGAGCCCATGAGCCAAAACAAGAGAAGCCACCTCGATGAGAAGCCCATGCACCTCAACTAGAGGGAGCGGCCTCTGCTTGCCGCAACTGGAGAAAAGCCTGTGGGCAGCAGTAAAGACCCAGCACAGCCAAAAACAGAATAAATGAATGAATGATTTTTTTAAAAACATCACAACAAAAAATGGTCATACAGTGCCGGTGTGGTAGACTCTGGCGAGGATTAAAGCCATGGACATAGAACCTTCTGTGACCCTCATCCTGCCTTCACTCTGATCTCCTCCTGCTGGTCACTGCAGGACCCAGAAGGCAGGGCTGGCTGTGAGTGGACAGACAGGCCCGAATAATCTATTAGGCTATTGAGCAGGATGGTGGGCAGCTTTTCTTCTTAACCCAGAAACTCTCACAGAAGAGTTAGGAAAACCTAAACAGAATCCTTGGTGGAGCAGTCAGGTGATTCCTCAAACGGCTAAACCCAGAGTTACCCTATGACCCAGCAATTTCACCCCTAGATATGCACCCAAGAGAACCGGAAACTTACATCCACACAGAAACTTGTACACAAATGTCACTGCGGCCTTATTCATGAGCGCCAAAAGGCAGAAACCACCCAAAGGTCCATCAACAGATGAACAAACAAAACGTAGTATATCCATGCAATGGAATATCATTCAGCTGTAAAAAAAGAATACTGATGCAGGCCAGGACATGGATGAACCTTGAAAACTGAAAGCAGCAAGATACAAAAGGCCACGTATTCCACGATTCCACTCATGTGAAAGTCCAGATAGGGAAATCCAGGGGACAGAAAGCAGACGGTGGTGTCTGGAGGTGGGGGGAGGAGGCTAGGAGGGCTGCTAGTTCACGGGTACCAGGTTTCTTTTTGAGATGTTGAAGATGTTCTAAAACTGATAGTGGTGATGGTTGTACACATCTGCAAATATACCAAAAGCCACTGAGTTGTACTTTTAAATGGCTGAAGTTATGTAAACTGTATTTGAATACAACTGTTAAAAAAAAAAAAAGAACCCTGGAGTTTGGACACTGAAGGACCTTTGAGACCACTGCGTCCAACTCTGTGCCCAGAGATGAAGGAAGTGAGGCTAGGAAGGGGAGAGATTTGCCCAGGGTCACTTGGGGCTTCCTGTTGCCTGGGGCCAGAAGGAAGAGGGTGGGTGTGTGGGGGGGCTTGACCTTCAAGGTCAAGGGCAGAGGGGTTCCAGGGGGACAGGATTGGTGACTGCCTGTTGGTTGGAATATCTGGCAAGCTCTGTGCAGACCCCTAGCCCCCAGTCTCTGGTACTTCAAGCAGTCCAGGGTCTTCCATCTCTGCCAAGATGAAGGGCAGGAGGGAACCACGTGGACACCCTTGTGTAGACAGGGAGGCTGTGTCCCAAGTATGTCAAATGATCCCCTTATTTTAAGGGGTTTATGTGCTTAGTCGCTTAGTCGTATCCAACTCTTTGAAACCCCATAGACTGTAGCCCGCCAGTCTCCCCTGTCCATGGGATTTTCCCAGGCAGGAATACTGGAGCAGGTTGCCATTTCCTTCTTCACAGGATCTCCCCAAACCAGGGATTGAACCCAAGTGTCCTACAATGACAGGCAGATTCTTTACCATTAGCGGCACCTGGGAAAGGCTACTTTAAGGGAAGAGGGTGTGAAAGAGACTCGGAGGGGTGAAGGGGCTCACCTGGAAGGACACAGCCCAGAGTGGAAGCCAGTTTATGTGATCCGAGACCCCATAGATGGAAGGGGTGCCTTGCTTCCAGACTGGGGTGGGCAGGGGTAGGGGGAATTCTCCACTGAGAGGGCATACCAAGGAGCCAGTGTTGGGACAGTGAGTCACAGGAGTCCCTGAGTCCAGGCAGAGCCCTGACATCTCCACCCTGCCCCGGGCCTTCCGTGGTCTCTGAAATGACCGGTGGGGTTAGGGCCGGGGAGCCACCCACCTCCCGTCCACTCCACCCAGAGGCTTCTCTCTGCCTCATTCTCCCCACGACCTGGGCGAGTGCCCAGGCTCACATCCCTTCCCACCCAGTGAGCCGCCCAGGCTTTGGAAGAGGGTCTCTGGGGTTGGACAGCTGCTCCCGGGTCTCCCCCAGCTCCTCAACGGCCCAAGGATACATGTCCCCCCCCCGGCCCACCAGCCCATTGGGATGATCCCGTAAACCCAGTCAGGTCACACATCAAGGCTGTGGCCAAGGGGTGAGAAAGAGCTGTGAGCTTGAAGGCCAAGATCCCATAAGTAGCTGCATCATGTTTAATGGGCCTAAATCTTTCTGGAGGTTCAGGGGGGCCCTGGGGTGGAGGAGGACCGCCGGTCACAAGGTGGAGACACGGCCTGGCCAATCCCCAGGGCGGGGAGAGGCCTCAGGACACACCAGAGTTGCCCTCGGCTCTGAATTTAAGAGCTCTGAGGGAGTTTCGAGAAACACTGGCACCTCTCAGATAGGCCTTCGCTGGCCCTCTAAGCGGTCCTTTCCCAGTCCTGGATCCATCATTAAACCAGGCCCACCAGGTCACACCACAGCTCTAGAGCCTTCAGTGGCTCCCTAGCACCCAGCACTGCGACACCCCTCATCGCCACTCCAGCCTTAGGGACTTGGTCCTGGACTCCATCCTCTGATGCCTCCCTGGTTTGCCACATGCTGTTCCCAACTGGCTTTCTTCTTCTCCACCCAGAAAGTTCTACTCAGTGGTCAAAACTCCAGCCCCATAGCAGTCATCTCTGACAGCCTTAGGGAACTTGATTCAGAAATGAAAGGCAACCTACAAACTTGAGAAAAACTATTCCTGACATTTGATAAAATGTTATTGTTCCTTATAATTTTAAGTGGAAAAAAATAAAGCATGTAATGGTGAACACAGCACCCTACTTTTTGTGTTGGACGAGAAGAAGTAAGAATATCTGTTGTTTGTAGTTTAGTTGCTAAGTCATGTCTGACTCTTTTGTGACCCCATGGGCTGTAGCCCGCCAGGCCCCTCAGTCCATGGGATTTCCCAAGTGAGAATATTGAAGTGGGCTGCCATTTCCTTCTCCAGGAATATCTGTATCTACCTATTATGTTCAGTTTTGCAAAAAGAAAGGAAAATGAACAGAAACTCATAAAAACAGTACCTCAAACCAGCTGAAAGGGAGCTGGTTGGGATTAGAGATGAGGGGTCCCAGATGGGAGTGGGCTTTTGAACTTTGTTCCATTCATATATTGTTTTATGCTCCAGAAATGAAATTAAAAAAGAAAACAAAAACACCCAAATGTGAAAACAAAATAGAAGCAAGTGAACCTACTCGTGTAACAAATTGATAACAGAACCACAATGAGAAAAGTGTTTCTCAGAACTTCTGAACACAGCGATCAGACTGTTATTTCCTCAGAGTGACACAGTGTAAGGATGAAAAGAAATGCAAAGGAATCTTAGCTAGCATCCAGTAATGTTTTTTTAAAAACTGAAATGAAATTCAGAACACATAAAATTAACCATTTTAAAGGTTACAATTCAGTGACATTCAGCATTCACAATGTTGTATAACTATTGCTATTACAGTTCTAAAACATTTTTGTCACATCAAAATAAAACCCTCAAACCACTAGGCAGTCACTACTCATTCCCCTTCCCGCACCAATCTGCTTTTGTCCACTATTTTTAGAAATTCCCACTATTACAATTTTGAAACGATTCTACACATATTGTAGATAAAGCAAAAAGTAAAAACTGATATTAGAAGTCTAGATTTTCAGTGTAAGAGAAAAGAAGTACAAATATAACATAAAAACAGTTAGGATGAATAGGTATTTGTATACCCATGTCCACAGAGGCATTACTCTCAACAGTCAAGAGGTGGAAACAAACCAAATCTCCATCAATGGAGGAATGGATAAACAAAATGTGGTATAACCATACAATGGAATATTGTTCTGCCTTGAAAAGGGAGGAGATTCTGACATATGGTACAACAAGGATGAGACCTGAAAGATTATGTTAATTGAAAGAAACCAAACACAAAAGGACAAATACTACATGATTCCCCTTATATGAAGTACCTAGAACAGCCACATTCATAGAAAGAAGAATGGTGATTACTAGGTGCTGGGCAGAGAAGGTAATAGGGCGTTATTGTTTAATGGGTGTAGAATTTCACTTTAGGATGATGAAAAGTTCCGAGATGAGGGATGGTGGGTGATAGTTGCAAAAAATGGTTAAGACGGTAAATTTTGTTATAAGGCAAGTCACACGGGACTTGCCTGGTGGTCCAGTGGCTAACACTGCACGCCTCCTATAAAGGGGACCAGGGTTTGATTCCTGGTCAGGGAACTAGATCTCATGTATCACAACTAAAAGATCCTGAGTGCTGTAAGATCCAGCACAGCCAAATAAACATTTTATCACAATAAAAAACTAATGAAGAAAACACTCTTTTGGATATGTGAAATCTGAATCAGAAATATCAACACACATTCAGGTACCTGGCTTCCCTAGTAGCACAGACGGTAAAGCTTCCGCCTGCAATGCATGTGACCTGGGTTTGATCCCTGGGTTGGGAAGATCCCCTGGAGAAGGAAATGGCAACCCAAGCCAGTATTCCTGCCTGGAGAATTCCATGGACAGAGTAGCCTGGCGGGCTATAGCCCACGGGGTCAGAAAGAGTCGGACACGACTGAGCGACTAACTTACACACATTCATGTATCGATATGCATACATGCTGAAGCTGAAGCTCCAATACTTTGACCACCTGATGCGAAGGGCCAACTCGTTGGAAAAGAGCCTGGTGCTTGGAAAGATTGAAGGCAGGAGGAGAAGAGGGCAACAGAGGATGTTGGTTGGATGGCATTATCAACTCAATGGACATAACTTTGAGCAAACTCCCAGAGATAATGAAGGACAGGGAAGCCTGGCGTGCTGTAGTTCATGGGGTCACAGAGAGTCAGACACAACTGAGCGACTGAACAACAACAAATGTGTACATGATTTTCATATACAAATATATTTTCTGAAATGGTCTAGGAACACTGACATCCCAGTAGCACTGAACACACCTAATACTCAGGTCGTGGTTTCTAAACATCGTTTCTTCTTAACTGAGGCTTTTTGGAGAAATGGCTGATTCCAGGTGGCCTTATGATATCTTGTACCAAAAAGCAAGAAAAAGACAAAAAGAATCATGCCAAAGGTCACAAAAGCCAGCTTGAAGGGACTCCCCTTGGCTAAACTTAGACTTCTGAACTTTGAGATGAACACTGACTATAATGAATGGCAAGGTATTCAATAAATAAATATCTCTATGTCCACACTGATACCGTGTGTATCCTCGTCATTCACAGATTCAGTATTTGCAAGTTTGTCTGCTCGCTCAACTTTATTTGTAATCCTCAAATTAACACTCACTCACCCAGCAACAGTCACAGTCATTCTTGGACATGTACCAAGTGGTTAAAAAAAAAAAAAGATTCATTTGACATGGATTTTCACAGGTGAGGCTGAACAAGGCAACACCTGCCTACTTGTTTCAGTTCTCAGACCATAAACAAAAGTCCTTTTTGTGGTCTGAGAGCCAGGGTACTCCCCCCCCACCTTGCATTTTTGTGGTTTTTCTCGGTGATTTTGCTGCTAAAAATGGCCACAGGCATAGTAAAGTGCTGTGTAATGCTCCTAAGCCCAAGAAGAGTCTAAGATGTGTGTTGCAGAGAAAATGTGCATGAGATAAGCTTCATCCAGGCATGAGTTTCAGCACTGTTGGCCATGAGCTTGATGTTAGTGAATCAACAACACATATTGAATAAAAAGACTTTAAACAGAAACGCACATAAAACAAAGTTACATAGTGATAGACTGACCAAAAGATTGTGACCCAAGACTCTCAGGAAGCTAACCCTGTATTTCCTCTAAAAGCAATGGTTCAGGGTTTGAGGTGACCCCACAGAACCTAACTACCACGAATGATGGAAATTGACTGTACTTGACAAAATAAAAGTGGGGGGAAAGCTCCTCCCATAGAAGAATACCAGGCTTCCCAGGTGGTGCAGTGGTAAAGAATCCGCCTGCCAATGCAGGAGATGGGAGATGTTAAGAGACACAGGAGACACAAGTTCGATCCCTGGGTTGGGAAGCTCCCCTGGAGTAGTAAATGGCAACCCACACCAGTATTCTTGCCTGGAAAATCCTATGGACAGGAGAGCCTGGTGGGCTACAGTCTATAGGGTCCTAAAGAGTCCTACACGACTAAGCACGCATGCAAGCGAGCAAATAGAAGAACACTAGCTAAAAACATAGAAGGAAAGAGAAAAATAAGCTTTGCAGACTCCAATGTGGTAACCAATTCATAATCAGGCAAGGATCTCTGCTGGCTGTGGAAGCCCTGGGTGAAAGGCTATTTGGGGACAGCATACTCTCCCAGCGCCAAGATATCATCACCCCATGGGCTGCTTATTGCACAAGGGACAATAGAGTGTAAAGTGGGGAAAGCAAGCAGGCAACACCAACATTAAGAAATAAACTCAGCATCACTGAGTGATATATAAACAGCTGGTATGAGTTGCCCATTGTGATGCAATGAAACGTCACCCATGGGGTATTCTTGCTTAACCAGCTGCATCAGAAACTAGTTAAGCCTCAAGGCTTAAGCCTTCCAGGTGACAGGACATACAGGAGACAGAGGAGCATGAAGCCCCTCAGGATCACATCATTAGACAATGTGAATTTGAGAGCATCTATAATGTGATGATGATGGGATTCCCTGGTGGCTCAGATGGTAAAGAATCTGCCTGCAAGGCAGGAGACGTGAGTTCAATCCCTGGCTGGGGAAGATCCCCCGGAAAAGGGAATGGCTACCCATTCCAGGATTCTTTCCTGGAGAATTCCATGGACAGAGGAGGCTGGTGGGCTACAGTCCATAGGGTTACAATGAGTCAGACATGACTGAAGCAACTAGCACTTTCATTAGATGAAAGATCTAGATTCTTCTAAAAGTCAAAGTCATGGGGGAAAGAAAGATGGCAGGATGAAAATAAGAGTAAAAGACTGAAAGACCACCCGGAGTAGGAAATGGCAACTCACTCCAGTATTCTTGCCTGGAAATTTCCATGGACAGAGGAGCCTGGAGGGCTGCAGTCGAGAAGACTGAAAAGACATAACCAAATGTGAGGTGTGAACCGGGTGGGATAGGATCCTGGTTTTAAAAAAGCAGCTATGAAAGGACTTCCCTGGCGGTGCACTGGTTAAGAACCTGCCTTGCAACGCAGGGGACACGAGTTTGATCCCTGGTTCTGGAACTGGGATCTCACATGCCGCACAACAACAGGGTCCATGCACCGTACCTGCTGAGCCTGTGTGCTCTGGAGCCCGAAAACCACAAGCAGAGAAGCCCCCACGCGCTGCAACAAAAGACCCCTCATGGTGCATCGAGGATCCTGCAAGCCGCAGCTGAGAACTAATGCAACCAAAAATAATTTTTTTAAAAAAGCAGCTATAAAATATATTTTTATAGATTGAGACAACTGAGAATATCTGACTGTAGACTGGAAACTGGAAGCTATTGAAATTCTGCTAATTTTCTTGGACATAATAATGTATTCATCTCTCATAGTACAGTTCATTTTGCATCCAGCCAGGCCTGGGTCCAACTTCTGGGCAAAACATACCAGTTAGCAATTACTCCCACTCTTTGCTAGGCCCCTGAGGGGTGCTGTTTACACAGGGTGCAATTGCCCAGGTGTGCATCCTTCTTGCTGGCTGTGTGACCTCGGGCAATTTACTGAACCTCTCTGGACCTTATCTGTAACATGGCAGAAAGAACAGTACCCAACTCACATGACCATTTGAGGATTAAATTAAATAAAACCCTCTGGCTCAGCTGGTAAAAAATCAGCCTGCCATGTGGGAGACCTGGGTTCGATCCCTGGGTTGGGAAGATCCCCTGGAGAAGGGAAAGGCTGCCCACTCCAGTATTCTGGCCTGGAGAATCCCATGGATTGTACAGTCCATGGGGTTGCAAAGAGTCGGACACGACTGAGCGACTTTCACTTTCACTTCATTTTCTCTTGAAGGGCTTAGTTCAGACTGGCACAAAACAAGTTCTCAACAATGTTATAGATTTTCAGCTGTAGAAAGAGCAGCTCATCTTTCCAGAGGCTGCTTCGAGCCAATGACCGAGCACAGCGATGCTACTAAGACATGTCTCTTCCTGAGAGAGATTTTATGTATATTCCTTATTTATGGACATACACACATACACACACACACACACAGATCTTCCTCGACTTACCATGGGATTACATCCCCAAATACCCATCATAAATTGAAAATATAAATGGAAAACGTACTTAATAAACCTGATCTTCCAAACATCAGAGTTGAGGCTTACCCACCTTGAATATGCTCAGAATACTTACATTAGCCCACGGCTGGGCAAAAGCATCTAACGGAGCCCACTTTACAGTCAAGTTGAGTAACTCACATAATGTATTGAATACACACTGAACGTGAAGTACAGAATAGCAGTAAGGGCATTCATTGGTCTTTTACCCTTGTGATCACATGGCCGCCACTGCCCAGCATCACAAGGCAGGAGCATATTATGTATTGCTCGTCCAGGAAAAGATCAAAATTCAAAATTTGAAGTTGGGTCTTTACTTAAGGCACAGCGCTTTCACACTGTTTAAAGCAAAAAAAAAAAGTCAACTTCCCTGGGGGTCCCGTGGTTAGGAAATCTCCTGCCAATGCGGGTACGCGGGTTCAACCCCTGCTGCAGGAAGATCCCACATGCTGAGTGGCTACTGAGCCTGCCCTCTTGAGTCTGGGTTCCATAACAAGGGAAGCCACAGCCATGAGAAGTGAGAAGTCTGTGCACAACTAGAGAGTAGCCCCCGCTTGCCACAACTAGAGAAAGCCCATACACAGCAACAAAGATCTAGAGCAGCCAAAAATAAAACTTTTTTTTAAAGTAAAAAATTTAAGTTGAACCATCATTAAGTAGAACAACTGTATATTGGAGACTGTCTGTCTGAGAATATATACACCCACATACATATAATTAACAGGTGGGACATTTCACCTTGAATTTTAGAGGCCAACTCATGCACCTCTGAGCAAGTTCAGGGAGGTGGGTCTTGTCTCCGTCCAATTTGCAGATGAGAAAGCTGTGTGCCCACAACACACAGGGCTGGGGTCCCAGTCAGGGCCCTTCCCATGGCCCCTCATCTCTCTCCTGCTGGACTTGTCATATGAACTAGGGGCGGGGAGGGAAATTAGGGCTGCCCAGACTCCCTGGGTCATGTATGGATGTGAGAGTTGGACTGTGAAGAAAGCTGAGTGCCGAAAAATTGATGCTTTTGAACTGTGGTGTTGGAGAAGACTCTGGAGAGTCCCTTGGACTGCAAGGAGATCCAACCAGTCCATCCTAAAGGAGATCAGTCCTGGGTGTTCATTGCAAGGACTGATGCTGAAGCTGAAACTCAAGTCCTTTGGCCACCTCATGCAAAGAGCTGACTCATTGGAAAAGACCCTGATGCTGGGAGGGATTGGGGGCAGGAGGAGAAGGGGACAACAGAGGATGAGATGGCTGGATGGCATCACTGACTCGATGGACATGAGTTTGAGTAAACTCCGGGAGTTGGTGATGGACAGGGAGGCCTGGCATGCTGCGATTCACGGGGTCACAAAGAGTTGGACACAACTGAGCGAATGAACTGAACTGAGACTCCCTGCGGGACAGAGACGAAGAAAGGGCCCTGGTCTGCCGAATACCTCTTTTGTTTGTTGCCAGTTTCTCACTAAAGAAGACACATGAGACTGGGCACGGCCCTGGGGTGGGGGGTGGGGGGTGGTCGCCGTTCTGTAAAGGCTTTTCTACCCCCTGCTGGACACAGAGTGACACGTGGGTGTTGCCACCAAGGAGACCACAGTCCAATATGTCCATAAATCCTTGTGTGTCGGGGGCTTGTGAAGCCAACCAAGAACACGTTTTCACTGAAAGGAGAGCATTGTAGCCATTTCTAGCGAGCTACCTGGGAGGAGACCAGGCTTCAGGTGAGTCACGGCGGGGAGGCGTCTATTAGTCACCCTGCTGTTGCTGTTCTGTGCTCAGTCGTGTCTGACTCTGAGACCCCACGCACTGAAGCCCGCCAGGCTCCTCCGTCCATGGGATTGATTCTCCAGGCAAGAATACTGGGGTGGGCTGCCGTTTCCTTCTCCAGGGGATCTTTCCCACCCGGGGACTGAACCCAAGTCTCTTGTGCCTCCTGCGCGGCAGGTGGATTCTTTACCACTGCACCACTTGGAAAGCCCCTGTCAGTCACTGGAGGGCAAATAAGGGGAGCCAGGGGGTGTAGGGAGGTATCTTAAGAGAACAGGGTTCAGCAAACTATGGCCTCCAGGGCAACACTGGCTCGCTTCCTGCTTTTATAAATAAAGCTTTATATGCACAGAGCCACACCCATTCATTTACATACTGCCTACTGCCAGCCCCTCCCACTTTCTCGTATCAGACTCTCTGTGCCAAGTAGCATCCAGGGCACCGTCTCCCCCTCCGGTCATGACCAGGCTCCCTCCCAATCTGCCTGCCCACGGGTCCCTTAGTGACCTGTATAGACAGCGCTGGCAGCTGCTCCCTACCAGCTTTTTGTAGCTATTTATGCAGCAAAAGCTCAATGAAATGTCTTTTTCCCTTCAAAAATAACAAGCAGAGCTGAATTGCTGTGACAGAGACTGGACGGCCCACGAAGAAGTTGCAGGAGTTCCAGGCTCTGTCAGTTTCGCTCTCTGCCGCTGCCTCCCGAGCACCTACCCCAGCGTGGAGGGCTAGCAAGTGACATGAAGCTGCCTCTAACATCACCTTCTAGTTCTGTTACCGTGAGCTCTTTCCAAGCACTTCTGCAAAGCATCCAACCTTTGACGGAACAGATGACAAGGAGGGGCCCCCCGATGTGGCCCTCAGCCCCCTCTAGCCTGCCTGTCCCTGGTGTGGCTGATCTCCTGCCCTGCCCTTGGCGGCCTGGGGCTGCCCTGCAAGCCCAGCCAGGCCTGTGAATCATCAAGGGCTGACTCACTCACTGTCTAAAAATATATATTGTCTCCTGTTGGCGGGTGTTGCTTTGATCACTGTTTGCACTCATTCCGGTCATTTTCTGCTCAAGTCAGAGCCCTGTGCGGGCAAGGTCTGGTTTTTCACCACTCCGGGTCCCCATGTTCCAGTTCTGTCCACTGCCTGAAAAGCATCTGGAAGGAAGCGCTTGGATGTTTTGTACAGACTGCCCACTGCTTCTCATTTACTGTGTGACCCTGGGCAAATCACCCAACCACTCTGAGCTCTCAATTTCCATTATCTGTTGCCAGGACGAAACGAGCCAAGGAGGCTCTGCCGATGCCGCGATGCTTCTTCCTACCTGAGTAAGGGGCGGGGTGGTGGCGATCTACCTACTGACCCCTGGGCTTTTCTCTGCCAGTGATACCATCTGACATCATCTCAACATCCAAGAAAATCAGGAAGCTGAGCCGATGCCGAGTTCTGGATCTCGGTGCCAAGCGCCGGGGAAGCTCCAGTTACAGAAAACAAGTGGAAACCACAGGCCCTGGGCTGAACGTGGAACTAATTTGGGAAGCAGTGAGGAACAGCAGAACACAGCCCGGAGGCTGATCTACCCCGAGCCAGGCCACTGTCCAGGTGGGACATCTGGGGCCCCATGGAAATCTCCAGCTCCTGCTTCTTTCTGCAGAGGGCTGGGGGCCAGGACGGGGACCCACCTCAGGATGGCTGGGTGGAGATTCAGAGCATGGGCCTTGGAGGTTGGAGCAACTACAGTCGGATCCTCCTTCCTCACTCCATACTGTGTGACCTGGGGGCTGTGGCCTCACCTCTCTGAGCCTCGACTGTCACATCTGTGAAGTACGGGAACTAGGAATGCCTTTCTCACTGGGTTGCTACATAGAAGGTTTAGCACTGTGCCCAGCACCAATCAAACCCTCAGGAAGTCAAAAACGTGGAAACAGGACTTGGGAGATGGGGGATACGGGAATGAAGACTGGTAAGGTCCTTGTTCATGAATTCATTCAACACACACTTATGGAGCATCTCCTCTATGCCAGCTACCATAGGGAACAAGAAAGACCCAGCCTTGCCCCCAAAAGAAAGCGAGCAAATAATATGTAACTGTAATAATCTTATGAAGAAAAAGAACAGGGTTCTTGGATGGAGAATAATGATGGGGGGCTTAGGGGAAGACTGAAAAATTGGCATCTGAGTGAAGGTCTGAAGTGTGAAGCAGATGTAGCAAAAGGAAGATTGGAGGAGGGGGCTCTAGGCAGTGGAAGAGCATTACAGCGGCCCAGAGGCAGGAGAGAACTGAGGGGCGAGGGGTCAGGGGGTTAGAGATTCAGCAGGGTCAGCCACAGTCAGGATTTTGGATTTTATTCCAGCCGTCCAGGGAGTGGTGCTGGGGGCAGGCAGCGTTGTGAATGCTCCCTCTTGGGGGAGGCGCTGAGTTCTCTGGAGCGCAGGGCTGGTCCAGTGCCCCCCTGCCCCCTGCAGGCAGCATGCCCTTGAGCCCAGATGCAGCAACTGCCATGCCATCCCCTAAAGGCTAGGGAGATGCCCACAATCCACTTGGGGGCCTCTGCAGGCCAAAGACCAACAATGGGATGGGAGGGGTCAGCTCAAGACGGTGGACTTGAGGAAAATTAGGGACAGTCCCTCCTACAAAGGATGAAACAGACACAGAGGGGAGAAGTGACTTGCCCAGGGTCACATGATGTGTTAGTCCCATTCTTATATACATCCGTCTAGAAATGATTTGCTGAGCCCCTACAAGATGGCATGTCCTGTGATGAGCACAAGGAATAGGAGGGTACATAGTAAGACTCGGTCCTTGTCTAAGGTTCCCCACACGCCCCAGACAAGGATATTGAAACTGACATCTGTAGCCAAACCCAGAGAAGACTGCTCCCCAAATCCTCCACCTCCTAGTTCAGTTCCGGTTTTGCCGTCTGGCCCTCCCCCAGGCCTGCTGATTGGGGGGTTTGTTTGGGAGCAAACTGTTCACATTCTTCCCCCCCCCCCCCCCGAGTGGTACACACACCACCCAGTCCTCCTGCCTTATCTTCAGGATCTTGTCTCAGACGGGCCATTCGAGTCAAGGAGATGGTGCCTCTTGGACAGATGGAAAGACAGATCAAAAAAGTGAGCCTGTCAAGAAAAAGTCTACAAAGAATAAATCCTCGAGAGGGTGTGGAGAAAAGGGAACCCTCCTACACTGTTGATGGGAATGGAAACTGGTGCAGCCACTGTGGAACACAGTGTGGAGGTTTCTGAAAACCCTAGAGTGGCCGTGTGATCCAGGAATCCCACTCCTGGGCATATAAACAGAGAAACTCTAACTGGGAAAGATACACACATCCTAATGTCCACACAGCACTAGTCACAACAGCCAAGACATGGAAGCAAACTAAATGTCCACTGAAGGATGAATGGATAAAGAAGATGTGGTGTGTGTGTTTATACACACACACACACACACATATATACATACACTGGAATATTACTCAGCCATAAAAAAGAATGAAGTGTCATTTGTGGGAATATGGATGGATGCAGAGATCATCATACTAGGTGAAGTCAGACATAGACAAATACCATGATATCACTTGTGTGTGGAATGTAAAATATGATACAAGCGAACTTCTTTGCAAAACAGAAACAGACTCACAAACAGAAAATCTTATGGTTACCTGAGGGAAGAAGGGGAGGGGTGAATTAGGAGTTTGGGATTAGCACATATAAACTACCATATATAAAACAAACAAGGTCCGACTATATACTGATAGCAGAGGGAGCTATGTTCAATATCCTGTAATAACTCATAATGGAAAAAATATATATTATACATATATAAATCTGAATCACTTTGCTGTAGACCAGAAACTAACACAACACTGTAAATCAACTATACTTCGATAAAATTAAATTTAAAAAAAGCGAGCCTCTTGCATTCATCCATCTCACTCCACTTCTCTACGAGGGCTGTCCTACTGGGCCGGCAGGAGCCTGGCCCACCCCCAGCCCTCTAGACACGGGGGCAGGCCCTGTCTCTCAAGCAGCTAAGCAGCTGCCTTCTGAGCTGACCTGGGAGGGTGATGTCAACTCTGCCCTTGGAAGGGGGTTCCAGAAGGAGGGGCACTTAAGGCACAAGTGGAGGGGAGGGGGGCGTGGGCAGGTGGTGAGAAGCCAGGCTGTCTGTCTCCCAAAGGCTCTGTGAGCCAGGCAGCAGCAGGCAGGGCGGGTGCATCAGAACCCTTGTTCCCAGACGTCTGTCTCAGCTGCCAGGCCCCGGCCAGGCAGGTCAGCACTGGCCCTGGGTGCACAACAGGGATTCCAGCACGGGCAGCGCACACCTGAGCCATCCCCTCCTCCTCCCCGCTTGCTGGTGTTCAGTCACTAAGTCTCTGACTCTCTGCGATCCCACGCACTGCAGCATATCAGGCCTCCCCTGTCCTTCACCATCTCCCAGAGTTTGCTCAAGATCACGTCCATTGAGTCAGTGATGCCATCCCACCATCTCATCCTCTGTTACCCGCTTCTCCTCCTGCCCTTAATTTTTCCCAGCCATCAGGGTCTTTTCCAATGAGTCAGCTCTTCACAGCAGGTGGCCAAAATATTGGACCTTCAGCAGCAGTCCTTCCGATGAAGATTCAGGGTTGATTTCCTTTAGGACGGACTGGTTTGATCTCCTCTCCCTCCACTCCCCACCCCTAGCAAAACAGGAGCTCCCCAGCACCCCGTGTCACTGTTCCTCCCAGAGTCCAGGGTCCAAGTTCAGGGGCGACAGGAAGTCATGGAGATGATCATCCATCCCAAGTTTGTCTGGTACCTGGGGATTTGTGGAACATGGGCATTTCAGTGCTAAAACCAGAACAGTCCTGGACAACCCAGGGCCTTATGGTCACCCTAGCAATTGCTTACTCAGTGAGATTTGAGGGTATCCAGAAAGTCCCCGCTTCCCAGACCATCTCAGCTTCCTTATTCATCTATGGCAGGCACCTAGAATTCCACTATTACAGAAGAAAATCTCTTAAAGATGCTCAACATACTGGCAACCAGAAAAGGCAAACTGAAATAACGAGATGCGATTTTTTTTTTTCCCTCAAAGATTGGCCCAAATGAAAATATTTGTTAACAATGAGTCTGACCTTGGTGCTGGGAAATGATCTTTCAATGCTAACTAGTACAGAGCTTCAGGAGGGTGGCAGGGAGGGGGTGGCTAGTATGCACTGCTGTGGCCCAGCAACCCTGCTTCCGGGGGCATCCCTGGAAGAACATTTGCCCAAGGGCCACAGGAAAGGATGCTGGTCGGGAATGAGATCCTGACACAGACTATGACGAGAATAAAGCTTGAAAACGTGATGCGAAGTGAAAGCAGCCCGACTCATGGAACACATCGCATAACTCCATTTCTATGAAATACCCAGAACGGGTCCATCCAGAGAGACAGAAAACAGGTAATGGTTGCCAGGGCCTTGGGGAGTTTAATGGGTACAGGGTTTTTTTTTTTGGGGGGGGGGCAGTGATTAAAAAAAAAGTAGCTGAACTGTTCACTTTCAAATAGCTAATTTTGTTGTGTGAATTTCCAAAAAAGTGTCTCGTCAATAATATTGAGACCCACCCAGTGCTCTGTGACAATGGGGTGGGATGGAGGTTCAAGAGGGAGGGGACATATGTATACTTACAGCTGATTCCTGCTGTTGTATGGCAGAAACTAACACAACCTTGCAAAGCAATTCTCCTCCAATTAAAAGTTTAAAAAAAAAATTACTGACACCCAGGAGCCACCTGACTGTCACTCAGGGGGCACCCCGGGCCCCTGGCACAGCCACCAAGAGAGGGAGGCAGGGAGGGGAAGTGGGAAGACCTCCAATCTAACCTGCACTGTGGCCGAGTTTCCACATGCACATGTCCAAGGCCTGGGTTTGTGGGGCAGCTTCAGAGCAGGCCCTCAGGGTGGGGTGTTCATGCCTGACCCCCTGGGGCCTGGCTACCTCCGTCTCTCCTTATTCCACACTCAGCCTGGGCCCGACAGTCCAGCCCCCGCCCACCAGGCTGGTGGGTTCTTAGAGCCCATGACTGCAGAGATAGCCAAAGAGGACTCTCCATCTAAAGATTTAGTAAAATCTTTAGTAAAAGGACATAGTGTTCTCCCCACCTCAAAATAAATAAGAAATAAAAGAAATGGGGACAGGAAGAAAAGAGAAATAAAACAGGACAAATGCAATGATGTTGAAACTGGGCACACTGCAGTCTGTTGTGTTATTCTCCCTACTTTGTAAACGGTGAAAATTCTTCTAATAAAAAGTAAAAACCATGTGCCCCAAACAGGCCGAATTGATGAATGCTTAGAGGAATGGATTTTGTTGTTGTTCAGTCGCTCAATCACGTCTGATTCTTTGCGACCCCATGGACTGCAGCACACCAGGCTTCCCTGTCCTTCACTGGCTCCCAGAGTTTGCTCAAACTCAAATCCATTGAGTCCATGATGATGCCATCCAACCAGAGGAATGGATAGATGTGTGATAAATCAGGTTTGGTAAACTACTAACAAAACAATGTTATGACAATACATTTACATACAAATGTAATACAACGTTTTTTTGTAAAGCAATACAAATGTTATAGCAATATATTTGAGATGTTTCATAATGAAAAGTTAGGGGGAAAGTAGCAACATAAGTAAAAATACAAAACCTTTAACAAAAGCCCTCATTTCCTACAGAACATCTTTCAGAGCTTAACCGGCATCAGACTGTCGCCTCACCTGCCTCCGACTGTCACCTCTCTGAGCCTCGTGTCCGGGACATGTAGGGAAATGACACCCCCCACCCACCCCCATCCTCACTAGGAAGCAGAAAAGCCAGCACCCCACCCCAGGCCCAGCACACAGTAGGCCTTCAGGAGAAAGCTGCCTCCAGTCCTCAAAGGTTCAGAGCCACTTCAGTAACTCTCAGATTCTGGGGGAACACTGGCCACCTAGCTTTTCCTGGGGGCTGGTAGGGTTCCTGCCTGTTTCTTCCAGGTTCAGCTCCATCAGTCCTTCCTTCGCTGGTCCAGAAAGTTCTCTGCGGACCAGACCCTGAGCTGGATGCCAGGCCCCCAACATAGACTCTAACAGATCCTTGCTTTTCAGGGACCCCCCCGTCCAGAGATAAACGAGGTCCAATCCAATAGAATAAGCACACCAGGGGAACGGAACCCAGGACCCAGAGCAGCAAAGCCTGAGAGAGCTGGTTAAAAAGCAGGGTTCCGTGGGCAGGCCTTTGGGGTGCAGGCTTCCCACTAGGTCCAAAGGAGCCAGGGCCTCAGTGCAGGGCAGACCTGAAGTTGGGAGGCTGGGCTTCTCCTGGGTTCAGTGGCCCTTTCCACCTCCGCAGGGAGCCAGCATGAGCCCCCAGCCCTAGGAAGGCAGGATTCCCCCCTCCCCACCGTCCAATTCCAGTGGGTCTGCAGCAGCTACAGAGAAAAGTAAAGAGACACAGATGCTCCCTTCAGGGAAGAACGTGGGCAGGAAAGGAAGCACTAACCATCTCCCCCTCCTCTCCTAGTCAGGCTGGGCCGAGATTCATCACCTCCGAGAGCCCCCACCCCCCCACCCCCGTCTAGAGATCCGACTCCACACTCCCCCATTTAAACGGCCTCCAACACATCTGCGTTCTCCTGAGTGAGCCCACCCGGAGTTACGCTCGGGGTCTCGGTTCACTGCTGTGGGAGGGAGGCCCCATCACAAGTCCCCACTGGGTAGGGGGGTCACCCAGAGCCGGTCCCCAGCCACCAAGGTCAATAATTATGGCCACCCACACTGTGGGCCCTTCACACACACCTTCTCATGGACGCTCTGCCATGCGCTGAGCGAGGAAAAGCATGTTCTCCATTCCGCGGAGCAGGAAACGGAGGGTCAGAGAGATTCGATCCTTTACCTGACGCACCACAACTAGAGAAACCCATGGACCTCAGCGAGACCCAGCGCAGCGAAAACAAACAAACAAACAAAACTTTGCCTGAAACAAACAACTCAGGGAGTAGACGGCTGAGCCAGCACTCAGCAAATAACAACACAACACTTACAACAGGAAGAGTAGCTCCCGCGTGCTCCCATCGCTGCTGCGACAGTTCAGCTCGGTTCAGTCGCTCAGTCGTGTCCGAGTCTTTGCGACCCCATGGACTGCAGCAGGCCAGGACTCCCTGTCCATCACCAACTCCTGGAGCTTACTCAAACTCATGTCCATTGAGTCCATGATGCCGTCCAACCATCTCATCCTTGGTGGTTCCCTTCTCCTTTTGCCTTCAATCATTCTCAGCAACAGGGTCTTTTCCAATGAGTCATTTCATCGCCAAAGTATTCAGGTGGCCAAGTATTGAAGCTTCAGCATCAGTCCTTTCAATGAATATTCAGGACTGATTTCCTCTAGGATGGAGGTGGTTGGATCTCCTTGCAGTCCAAGGGACTCTCAAGAGTCTTCTCCACAGTTCAAAAGCATCAATTCTTTGGCGCTCAGCTTTCTTTATAGTCCAACTCTCGCATCCATACATGACTAATGGAAAAACCAAAGCTTTGACTAGATGGACCTTTGTTGGCAAAGTAATGTCTCTGCTTTTTAATATGCTGTCTAGGTTGGTCGTAGTTTTTCTTCCAAGGAGCAAGCATCTTTTAATTTCATGGCTGCAGTCACCATCTGCAGTGATTTTGGAGCCCCCCAAAATAAAGCCTCTCACTGTTTCCGTTGTTTCCCCATCTATTTGCCAAGAAGAGATGAGACCAGATGCCACGATCTTAGTTTTCTGAAGGTTGAGTTTTAAGCCAGCTTTATACAACCCAGGTGTACGTCCTCATCTAGAGACCCTTCACCAAGTCCACCCCTTTGACAGGGTAATTGACACAGCCACAGGTTCTGGGAATTAGGACGGTAATCAACCTACTGCAGGAGAGATCTATTGAGCACATGCTAAGTGGCCCTGTGTTTGGCATTTTTTAAATGTTGTACTTATTTACTCTTGGCTGTGCTGGGCCTTCGTGGCTGCACGTGGACTTTCTCTAGTTGCAGTGAGCGGGGCTACTCTCTAGTTGCAGGGTTCGGGCTGCTCATTGTGGTGGCTTCTCTTGTTGCAGAGCACAAGTCCAGGAGCACAGGTTTCAGTAATTGTGTCTCTCGGGCTCAAGAACGCAGGCTCAGTAGCTGTGGGGCACGGGTTTAGTTGCCCCGAGGCACGTGGGATCTTCCCGGACCAGGGATTGAACCTGTGTCCCCTGCATTGGTAGGTGGATTCTCAACCATTGGGCCAAGTCCTGTGCTTAGCATTTTATGTACATCGGTTTAGCGCGGCATGCCTCACACTTTAACAGGCACACGGATCCCCAGGGAATCTTGTTAAACTGCAGACTCTAGCCCAGGAGCTCTAGAGTTCCAACAGGCACCCAGGTGGGGCTGATGCTGTCGTCCAGAGATCGCCTTGTCAACAGCAAGATTCTAGAAGAGGGGCCGACAAACTTACTCCATAAAGGACCTGAGAATAACCATTTTCAGCTTGGCAGGCCCTGTAGTGTCTATTGTGATGGCCACAGTCTCAAAGCAGCCACAGATGATACAAGAATAGGCATGGCTGTGTGATGATAAAACCTTACTTATGGACACTGAAAATTGAATTCCACGTAGTTTCCATATGTCTCAATACTTTAAAAAATTTTCCACCATTTAAGGGACCACCACCCCGGTGGTCCAGTGGCTGGGACTCCACGCTCCCAATCCAGTGGACCTGGGTTTGATCCCTGGCCATGGAACTTGAACCCACACACCTCAACTGAAAGTTCACACGTTGCAACTAAAGACGCCACATGTGCACTAAGGCCCGGCACAGCAAAATAAATATACAAAAAAAAAAATTTAATGTAAAAAAAAATCCTAGATACCTGGAGTAGGAAGTAGCAACCCACTGCAGTATTCTTGCCTAGAAAATCCCATGGACAGAGTAGCCTTTTGGGCTACAGTCCACGAGGTCACAAAGAATTGGACATGACTGACCACTGAGCACGCACCCATCTTCCAACTTGAACATTTACTCATAATTCTATGCTTTCTTATTGACGTTAAGTTGTCCAGTCATGTCCAACTCTTTGTGACCCCATGGACTGAAGCACGCCAGGCCTCCCTGTCCCTCACCATCTCTCAGAGTTCGCCCAAGTTCATGTCCATTGAGTTGGTGATGCCATCCAATCAACTCATCCTCTGCTGCCCTCTTCTCCTCTTGCCTTCAATCTTTCTATGATTCTATGCTACAGGTCCTAATCCTCTATTTGCAAACCTGGAGATGGCACGTGTTCCCAAATTCGAGCATTTCAGTCTTCCAAAGATAATAAAGTGCATAAAAGTTTTTAAAACATAACATAAAACCCTATAGAAAACATTTTTTTTTCAGTCATTTCAAAATGCAATAACCATTCTTGGTTTATAATCTGTGCAAAAACGTGCCAGGCCAGTTCTGATTTTTGGGCCACAGTTTGCAAACCCCCTGATCTGGAATGTCAGTCCCAAAAGAGCAGGTATTTCTGCCTTCTTTTCTTTGCCATCTGGAAGAAAGCCTGGCACTTAGTAGTTGCTCAAAACATATTTGCTGAAAAATATTGACACAGAGAACAAAATCATGGTTACCAGAGGGGAGAGGGATGGGGCACGAAATAGGTAAAGGGGATCAGTGACAGTAGAGCGACCTGTGGAAACTAAATTGTTGGTGGCAAGCATGCAGTAGGGTACACAGAAGTAGAAATATCATGTGGGACATGAGAAATATATTATGTAATAAATCAATTTTATCTCAACTAAAAATAAATAGAAGATAAAATACGTTATAGATAAAGTATGTACGTGCATACTCAGTCACTTCAGTCATGTATGACTCCTTTGCAAACCCATAGACTGTAGCCTGCCAGGCTCCTCTGTCCATGGGATTCTCCAAGCAAGAATACTGGAGTGGGTTGCGGTGCCCTCCTCCAGAGGATCTTCCTGACCCCGGGATCAAACCCAAGTCTCCTGAGTCTCCCATACTGCAGTTGGATTCTTTACCACTGAGCCACCTGGGAAGCCCAAAATAAGTATAAAAATGTTTTCAAAAGAAATAAAAAGCCTAACTCCAAATAACATTAATAAAAATAATAATAAGATTAATTTGTTGAAGGAAAGAGCAAATCATCTCATTCAATTCTCACAGCTACTTCACCGAGGCGGTAACATATAATTAGGAACCCTATTTACACAGGTGGAGCAGATGAAAGCAATCTCTCTGGATTTATTGATGGAAAAAAAAAGGCACAGAGGTGGCAAGTCCCCGACCACGCAGCCTAGAGGAGCCAAACTCCCTCTTAGCCCCGCTTGTATCCTCCCCTGCAGCCCAGGGGCCCTGCCCTACAGCCAGGGCCACAGAATTGCCTGCCTCCCCAGCTCCTGCAGAGGAAATTCTGCTCCCAAAACAGCGGGTCTGGGGCCCTTCACCCATCTGCAGCCAGGTCTTGCCGGGCTCTCACAGCGCCACGAGACGCAGAGGGAAACTCTGCCCTTTGTTGGCTGGGAACAGTGAATGCCCCACTGGGCAACCAGGCACAAGCTCCACCCAGTCAGCGGCTCGGGCAGGTCAGAGCCCAGCAAACAGATTCCCTCCGGGGGCCAGTCTGGTAACGCAAACACGTGAAATGGGAACGGATGGGGTTGAAACCATGAGCGCTGAATCACAGCTACTGCCACAAGCAGAGACGCCGGGCCAGTTCTGGGGCTTCTGGAAGCCTTCTATGGCCAACACATCAGAGACCCATGTGGTCTGAAGCCCACAGGAACCTTCTGGTCACCCGGCCTCTAGCTGCCCAAGGCCACTGGCTCAGCAGACCCATGTCTGGGCTTTCAATCTTGGAGCAGCTAGAGAGAAGGGAGTGAGGACCGTGCTGACCACTGATGTCCCCAGGGAGATGAAAGGCTGGCCTTTGGGCTGGGGAGGGGGCTTCCCTTTGAAGTGGCCCCAGCTGCAAACACAATGTGGCCTTTTCTGCTAACGTTTTTCATCAGTGGAGAAATTCTTCTCTTCCTGGAAGGGGGCCAGCTTCCCATATGAAGTCCTTGGGGTGAAACAAGAATCATGTAGACTCAGAAAGCCCCTGTTAGATTCCTGCTACTGTAACAACATATCACAACTGGGCAGCTTATAATAAAGTAGCTCCCCTGGTAGCTCAGATGGTAGAGACTCTGCCTGCAATGCAGGAGACCTGGTTCCATCCCTGTGTCAGGAAGATCCCTTGGAGAAGGAAATGGTAACCCACTCCAGTACTCCTGCCTGGAGAATTCCATGGACAGAGGAGCCTGGCAGGCTACAGTCCATGGGGTCGCAAACAGTCGAACACAATATGTAATAACAGAAGCTTATTCTGTCACAATTCTGGAGGCTAGAAGTCCAAAGTCAAGGTGTCTGCAGGGCCAGGCTCCCTCTGAAGGCTCGAGGAGGGAATTCTTCCTTGCCTTTTCCAGCTTCTGGTGCTCCTGGCAACGCTTGGTGTTCCTTGGCTGTTGGCAGCATCACTCCAGTCTCTGCCTCCTTTGTCACACGGCCTCCTCCTTGTGTCCAAGTTTCCCTTGTCATATAAAGACATCTGTCACTGGATTTAGGGCCTGTGCTAATCCAGGATGATCCCACTTTAACTTGATTATATCTGCAATGACCTTATTTCCAAATAAGGTCATAGTCATAGGTTCTGCCTGGAAGATGGTGCAGGGGCTGGGCTCCAAGTGCTGGAATACCCTCACCGCTCACCACCAGTCCACTTCCTCAGCCTACACTGGAGCGAAGTAGGGGAACCTGGGCAGGAGGAGAAGCAACTGGTTAAGGACCCCAGTGGCCAGGCCAGGAGCTGATGCTGAAGGACGCTGCAGTAGCACATGATGTTGCAGCCTGCCCGGCCTCCTTTCCTCCTCCTCCTGGAAACGGGGCCTGGAGTCTCCTTTGAAGATTTGCCCCTCCCCCACCCTCAGTTGTGAAAAAGCTGGCTTAAAACTCAACTTTCAAAAAACTAAGATCACAGCATCTGGTCCCATCACTTCATGGCAAATAGATGGAGCAAAAATAGAAACAGTGACAGACTCTATTTTCTTGGGCTCCAAAATCACTGCAGGTGGTGACTGCAGCCATGAAATTAAAAGACGCTTGCTCCTTGGACGAAAAGCTATGACCAACCTAGAGAGCATATTAAAAAGCAGAGACATCACTTTGCATACAAATGTCCATATAGTCAAAGCCATGGTTTTTCCAGTAGTTGTGCATGGATGTACATGCCCTTTGATGCTTGGGAGTCAGAGCACAGAGCAGTCCAAGTGTGAATTTAGGATGGGAGGACATTTCTGTCCATGTCTGACCCCATTTGCTCCTGAAACTTTCTCCTAAATCTGAGGAGTGATGGTGAGAAGTCCTGGTATTGAACAGATGATGGCTCATAAGGCATTCTATTTGATTATGAGACATAAAGAATTGTGACATTTTGATCACACTACACAAAGCCATCTATAAATCCAATGGAATCTCTTTCACAATTCCAGTGGCATTTTCCACAGAAATAGAGAAAACAGTCTTAAAATTTGTATGGGACCACTAAAGACCCAAATAGCCAAAGCAATCCTGAGAAAGAACAAAGCTGGAAGCACAACACTTCCTAATTTCAAACCTCATTACAAAGCTATAGTATCCAAACAGTGTGGTACTGGCAAAAAAGAGACACAGACCAATGGAACAGAATCAAGAGCCCAGAAAAAAAAATCCCTCTCATATATGTGACAACACCACTCAATTGAGAAACAATAATCTCTTCAAAAAATGCTGTTGGGAAAACTGGATAACCACATGCAAGAGAATGAAACTGGATCCCTATCTTGCCCACAAAACAAACATAAGAACTGAAACCATAAAATTCCCAGAGGAAAACACAGGGGAAAACTCCTTGACACTGTTCATGGCAATGATTTTTTTTTTTCGAGCTGATACAAAAAGCACAAGCAAGAAAAGCAAAAATCAGTAAACAGGACTACATCAAACTTAAAAGCTTCTGTACCGCCAACGAAAGATTAACAAAAGGAAAAAACAATCTATGAAATGGGAGAAAATATTCACAAATGATACATCTGATAAGAAGCTAATGTCCAAAACATATACAAACTCATACAACTCAATAATAAAACAAATGAAACACAATTTGATTTTAAAATGGGGGAAGGGGGACTTTCCTGGTAGTCTAGCAGTTAAGAATCTACCTTCTAATGCAGGGGATGCAGGTTCGATCCCCGGTAGGGAAACGAAGATCCCACATGCCGTGGAGCAACTAAACCCACGTGCCACAGCCAGACAGCCTATGTGCTCTAGAGCCTCTGCTCCGCACTCGAGAAGCCCACGAGCTGCAAGGAAGACCCAGAACAGCCAAAATTTAAAAAAAAAAAAAAAAATGGGTAGAGGAACTGAACAGACATTTTACCAAACAAGATATTCAAATGGCCACAGGTACCTGAAAAGGTGCTCAACATCACTCATCATCAGGGAAATTCAAATCAAAACCATAAGGAGATATCACCTCACACATGTTAGGATGGCTGTCATCAAAAATTTAAGAGATAACAAGTGTTGGGGAGGATGTGGAGGAAAGGGAACCCTTGGGTACTGTTGGTGGGAATATAAATTGGTGCAGTCACTATGGAAAACAGTACAGAAGTTCCTCAAAAAATTAAAAATAGAATTACCTTATGATCGAGCAATCTCACTTCCGGGTATATACTCAAAAGAAATGAAAACAGTGTCTGCACTTCCATGTTCGTTACAGCATTAGCCAGAATTGTGAAAGTATGGAAAAAAGGAAACATCCATCAACAGATGAATGGGAAAAGATGATTTGGTTTACATATACAATGGAACATTGTTCAATCACGTGGAATAAGGAAATACTCCCATTTGCAACAACATAGAAACTTGAGGGCATTATACTATGTGAAATAAGTCAGACAGAGAAAGACAAATACTTCAAGATATCATTTATATGTGGAATTTTTTTAAAAAACTGAACTCATTGAAAAAGAGGGTAGAAAAGTGGGGGAAATAAGGAGATGCTAGTCAAAGGTTATGTTTCTAGTTCTAAGATGAATAAGTTCTGGGGATCTAATGGGCAACAGGGTGGTTTTAGTTAATAATACTGTATTGTGTACATGAAAATTGCTGAGAGAGAAAACCTCACTACAAAGAAACAAATGGTAATTTCCCAACGTGATGCAGGTGCTAACTAATCATTTTGCAACATAAGTGTATCAAATCAACACTTTGTACACTTTAAGCTCACAAATGTGATATGTCAATTATACTTCAACAAAACTGGAAAATTTTTTTAATAGGAAAAAAAATTTTTTTAAAGGATAGTGACATTTTAAAAACCCATGTTGGGGCTTCCCTGGTGTGGAAGCTCAGTGGTAAAGAATCTGCCTGCTAATGCAGGAGACACGGGTTTGATCCCTGACCCAGGAAGATCCCACAAGACCCTAAGCCTATGCACCACAAACTACCAAATCTGTGCTCGAGAGGCTGGAGGCCACAACTACTGAGCCCAATTGCTGCAACTACTGAAGTCCACGAGCCCTACAGCCTGCGCTTTCCAAGAAGAGAAGCTGCCACAATGAAGAGCTCGTGCACCGCATCTACAGAGTAGCCCATTAGCTGCACCTAGAGAAAGTCTCTGCAGCAACAAAGATCCAGCATAGCCAAAAAATTAATAAATAAATGAAAAGGAAAACATTAAGGGGAAAAAAACCTTCCATTAAAAAACAAACAAACAAACCCATGTTGGGTTTTCCCTGGTGGTCTCTCTGCTTCCAATGCAGGGTGCCCAGGTTTAATCCCTGATCAGGAAACTAGATCCCACATGACAAATGCCATAACTAAGACCTGGCGCAGCCAAATAAATAAATATTTTAAAATGAGTAAATACATGCATGCATGCATGTGTGCATGCTAAGTCGCTTCAGTTATGTCCAACTCTTTGCGACCCTGTGGACTGTAGCCCACCAGGCTTCTCTGGCCATGGGGATTCTTCCGGCAAGAGTACTGGAGTGGGTCACCATGCCCTTCTCCAGGGGATCCTCTCAACCCACGGATTGAAACCATGTTTCCTTTGGCTCCTGCATTGTAAGCAGATTCTTTACTGCTGAGCCACCGGGGAAGCCTGCTTACATGCAAACATGAATAAAAATAAAAGCCCAAGTTCAGGGACTCCCCTGGAGGTCCAGTGGTTAGGACTCTGCACTTGCACTGCTTGAGGCACAGGTTTGATCCCTGGTCAGGGAACTAAGATCCCGTGTGCCATATAGCAAGGCCAATAAATACATAACACGTTTAAAAAACAAAAACAAATCCCATATTTGTGGAGTAAAACTCATTCATCTAACTAAGGCTAAGGGATCCCACCGGGAAGGCTGACTGCCTCCTCCCCACCCAGCCTCCAAGCCCTCCCGTCTGCCTGTTCTCAGGCTGGGGTCAGCTCTTAAACACACACAAAGCATTTGGAACCATCCCCAGCTCACAGCACGGCTGCCTAAGTGCCGGCCCTTAGAGCTGTTACGATTCTGTCTAGAGCTTTACGAGCTTCAGGTAAGAAGACCTAGTTTGCTAAAACACCAGCATGTCCTCCTGGGATGAAAAAAATCTCTTGAGCGCTGAGCATATGACAGAAAAAAATCGAATTTCCTTCCAACTGTGTAAGGAGAAAAAATATAAAGATGCATTGGTGAGTCCCAGACATCACTAACCTCTGTCCTTGAGTCACTGACTTGATAACCAAACAGCCTACTCCTGTAATCACTCATTTCCTGCGTGCCATTGCTTTTAGGAACCACATGCCCTGACTACCTCTTTCCTTCTGCCTTCCCCAAGCTGAGGCCTTCCCTTGAGGGTCCAGGTTTTTCCTCCAGCTTCACGCAGCGAGTCTTGTGACCCACCCCGAGCCAGGGTGAGCCCACTATGTTTTCCCCAACCTGGATGGCCCTGTCCAGCCCAAGACAGCATCCATCAAGACCCTGGCTACTCTCTAGTTGCGGCTGACTCTCATATTCAGAAGATATATTCAGGTCTGTACATATTCACAAGAATATTCATGGTTTACTGCAAACACATAATCACCCTGAGACACAGATGGGCACACAGACAGCTGTGTATCCAGAGAGAGAAGCCATCCCCAGTGAATCCTGGTGTTTGTTGGGTCCCCACACAGACACCCTTTGACCAGAGACCTCTGTACATGCGGTTTTAGCTCCAGAGTTGTTACCAGGCTACCCGCTAAGGTCTGAGAAGGTGAACACCGGGGAGTTGTGCGTGCTAAGTCGCTTCAATTGTGTCTGGCTCTTTGTGATCCTATGGACTGTAGGCCACCAGGTTCCTCTGTCCAAGAGATTCTTAGGCAAGAATACTGGAGTGGGTTGCCATTTCCTTCTCCAGGGGATCTTCCAACCCAGGGATTGAAACCTGCATCTCTTACGTCTCTTGCATTGGCAGGCAGGTTCTTTACCACTAGCGCCACCCCAGCTAAATACTGATGCCAGGGTCACAAAAACCCAACGATGATGTTCCCTGTGGACACCTGAAAGAGGCTCATCGTCAGCAAACAGTTAACTCTACCTTTTGAGCATGAAGGGCAAGTAAAGTGAGTCACTCAGTCATGTCTGACTCATTGTGACTCCATGGACTGTAGCCCACTGCAGCCCGTCAGGCATCTCCCTCTGTCCATGGGATTCTCCAGGCAAGAATACTGGAGTGGGAAGTCACTCCTTTCTCTAGGGGATCTTCCCGAACCAGGGATCAAACCCGGGTCTCCTGCATTGCAGGCAGATTCTTTACCGTCTGAGCCACTTTGAGCTTATCAAATTCCCAACAGAGACATAATCACCGAGAGTGGTGTAAAGAAAAACCATCACCCACGTACCAGCCCTAACTCTGTCGCTAAGCTTAAGAGCTGTCAACCACTCATTGCATAGTCTTAAGCTGGACACATACCCAGCTCCAGACTGTGTAATAAAAGCTCGGGCTCCTTAGCAGAATAAGAGTATTAGTTTTCTCCTTAACAATCTTCTCCCACCCAAAGCTTCACCTTTTTCTGTGCATACATACGTACACAAACGCACACTTCTGTTGGCTCTCCCTTCCAAGGGAGGGTGTTCAAACTCTCTATGGGTCATTTTGTTGTGACAACTTTCTAAATACAGAGTTCTTGTTCACTCTGTGCTTTATCCCTCAAGACTGAGCTGAACTTTTCAAGTTAGGTGTTCCTAGAGATGTTAGGAGCTCCCCAGGTGGCTCGGGGATAAAGAATCCGCCTACCAATGCCATAGACACAGGAGACGCAGGTTCAATCCCTGGGTCAGAAGGATCCCTGGAGAAGGAAACGGCAACCCCATGGACAGAGGAGCTTGGCGGGCTACAGTCCATGGGGTAGCAAAGAGTCAGACATGACTGAGCAGCTCAACACACACAAGCACATGCACACACCGGATGTTAGTGACCAGTCTCTGCTTACACAACTTTGACATTGGTCCTTTGCATTTTACAAGCATAGCCCAGATAAGCACCTGCAACTTCATGCTAGAAACTTACCAATTTTTGAAATTTATTATAAACATGTTAACCCAGCATTAAAGAAGAATAGTACCCCACATATGCACCCATTTCCCCTCTAACTCACTGATTTTGAAGAAATTGCTGCTTTTATGAAATTCAAAGGACTGGAAAGAAGGCTTTTAATAATGCAGTTAAGGCTTCTGTGAATATTTTATTATGTTCTCGTATATCCTAGCTCACTAATAAAAACCAGGAGCAAGAATACTGGTATATTTTACCTTCCATCATGATGGAAGGAGATTAAGGGGAAAAAAGTCTTGGCACTTACTGCCAACCTTTTTTCCTCCCAGAACAGTGGTTGATTTCACTCAAAACCTTTGGTCTCAACCCATTCTAAAAAAGTGGGTTTCATTATATGCGAAATGATTCAGGAGTACACAGTCTTCCAGGGTGACAAAGTCCCTAGGTCCTGGGAGAAGGGTGGTCATACTTGGGGAAGACAATTCTTGCCTCAGTTAGGTGCACATATTTCCAGGGGACCCAGGGGGGACACTCTCTATATTTTTCTCCCAGTTATACCCATGAGGGACAGGTTGGCTCTTAAGGCACTGCAAGGATTTCAGGTCTCAGACAAGAGAAATCATTTCCAATTGCCTGAAAGAAAACCAGCATGAAATATGACACTCATTTACTCAAAACTACCTCATACGCCTGACCTCGACTCCTCTTGGGGAGAGAAAATTCGGTTGAAATAGTACAGTGTTTTTATAGGCAACTCTCTAAATGCTCAAAGTCTTGGGCAACTCTCTAAAGACTCAAAATCTGCTTCAGCAACAGTGGTGCAGAAAGAAGGTGGAGCAGAGACCTGGGAGATCTCTCTGGAGGATGGGGGGATCCAACTCCTACCTCTTAAGCAAGTGTCTGGTTCACGCTGTCAATGGGGAGACTGGATTCGAGGGGCTCTCAGGTTTTGCAGAAGTCATTCTACTGGTTGGATTTGGGGAGGGGGGTGCTCTGAACTATAACAGAGGAGAGGGAGACCCAGAAAATCACATAGAAGAGCTTGGTGGGAAGCCCGGGGAATAGACCCTGGATGGCGGCCTTTCACGAACCACCTCTCTTTAGGCACTTCCTGGGTGCTGGCAGAGGGTAGGTCAGCACTTTGCAGACTCACCTCATTTCATCCTTGCAACAGTCCTGTGAGGCAGGTGACAGTGACCCGTGTTTGCCTCCCAATTCCTTCTTGCCCTTCCTTCTTACTCACAGAACCCGGGGAATGTGTCCATCTGGAAAACTGTATTAGTTAGTTAGTCCTGTGTAACAAATATGCCCCAAATTAGCAGAAAACAAAAACGTTTACTATCTCACAGCTTCTGTGGGTCAGTTTTGTGGGTTTTCTGGATCAGGTCTCTCAAGAGATTGCAGTCAAGATGTCCACCAGGGCTGCAGTCATCCGAAGGCTCAACTGGGGGAGAACGTTCCTCCAAGCTCACTCATGAGGCTGTTGGACTGAGGGCCACAGGTCCTCACTAGCTTTAAGTCAAAGACATCAGTTACTTGCTTCATGGGTCTCCCCACGGGGCAGCTCACAACATGGGCACTGGCTTTCTGCAGAGTAAAAGAGAAGAGAGAGCATCCAATAAAGAAGTCACCATTTCCTTGTAACCTAATCTCAGAAGTGACATCCTATCACCTTCTCCACATTCTATTGATTAGAGGAAAGTTACTTGGCCTGGCTCACACTCAAGGGGAGGGAATTATACAAGGGAGGACCACCAAGAGGCAGTGAGTAAAGTCTTCCTACCGCAACTACCATTCCCAGACTTCCTTGAAGCCAGATATGGCCATGTGACTAAATTCTAGCCAATGACATAAAAGCAGAAGTTTTGTGATGGACTTTGGAAAGGCTCCTAAAAAGGGAGTCAGGATGTAGTTCTTCTTGTCACCTGGAACATAATGGCTGGAGGTCTAGCAGCTATTTTGGACTACGAGGTGACCTTTGGAAAGGAAGTGAAGGTGGGAAAACTGAAGGAGCCTGGGTCTGTGACAAAATGACTTCATGGACTCATCCAACCTGCCCTAACTGCCTACCTTGGGAGCCTTGTATTTTTGGGTAGAGAGTGGGTGGTTAATATATTTTTAAAATTTTAATTTAAACATTTAAAACTTACTTTATTTTACTTTTTGAGTCAAAATACATGTAACTCATTGGAAAAAGACCCTGATGCTGGGAAAGAGTGAAGGCAGGAGAAGAAGGGGATGACAGAGAATGAGATGGTTGGATGGCATCACCAACTCAATGGACACGAGTTTGAGCAAGCTCCGGGAGTTGGTGATGAACAGGGAAGCCTGGTGTGCTGTAGTCCATGGGGTCACAAAGAGTTGGACATGACTGAGCGACTGAACTAAACTGAACATGTAACATAACATTTACCATCTTAGCCATTTTAAGGGTTTAGCTGAGTAGTATTATATTCACACTGTTGCACAACCATCAACACCCTCCAGTCCCATAACTCATTTCCTCTTGTAAATCTGAAACTATACCTATTAAACAATAACTCCCCATTCTCCACTTCTTCCAGCTCCTGGCAACTACCATCCACAGGAGTCTTTTACATAAATGTTTAAAGTCACCAAGTTCAGAGCTCTGTCACTCACAACCCAACCCAGTCTTAAATATGGTAGTATTATTGTCCCTATAGTACAGAGCAGAAAACTGAGGTTCCTAGGTATACAGAAGTTATACAAGGTCAAAAGCAAGTAAGTGGTTAACCCTGGGCTTCACTTCCAAGTTGTTTCATTACAAAACATCCTTCTTCCAATGCTTCTAGATAGAGATCATCTAGAGTTCCTGCTCATCTTCTGGAGCTTTCATCATGTAAAATAAAATGGAAGACATGAATGGTGTGTGATAGCAGCCTGGAAAAGCAGTCCTTTTACTAAGGTGGGGAGCAAAGATTGCTGTTTTTATTCACCATGTTCCCCGTCTCTCCTGTAGGGACACTCAACAAGGAACACGGTGAACTGGGCAATTGTTGGTTTGGGAAACATTCCCAATTTCAGAATAAGTGATAAAGGCTGGACTGAAAGAGTGAAAAGTCTGGGTAGCAGATGGTCTGTGTTTGAAAGCAGGCTGCCCCAGGCTATGGGCAGAATTTGGTAACAGCACTTTCAGAGCAGGGACAGACAGACTGAGGTGCCTTCTGGCAAAAAGCCACCTCCTTTTGGAGAAGATCCTAATCGGACCCCCACTAGAGTATGAAGGAAGGTTCTGGCAAAGATGGGCCATCCCCTAACTGATGAACTCCATTTCAAATCCCAGGGCCTGCCAGAGAAACCAGCCTTCCGCTGGTGAAGTGATGCTTGTCAACTCAACATCTGTGTGGCCTTTTCCGCAGGTGAGGTACTTACTTTTCATTCCCTTACCAGGAACTACGGCAGTAGCTGTAGACAGAACACTTAGGTCAAAGAGTGCCACTCAAGGGACTGCAAAGGCTTGACTTTCTCCAGTTAAGCTAAACATTTCTGTTTTACTCTTTCCACAAGTCAACAGTCACTACATACTAGCAAGCTCTTTCCCAGACAGCAGGGTCCTTCCTGTACCCAAATATTCCCTGTAGTAGTCAGAGCAAGGGCCCGAAATGTAACTCAAACTAAGATAGGCAATAGGAGGAAGATGGTTTATTGATCTACATACCCGGAAAGGAAGAAGGCAGATCTGGTACTGGGCACAGAGGGATCCACGACCCCAGGGCTGCTGCCCATGTGCTGGCTCAGACTGGGTCGTCCTTCTCTACCACTGCAAGTGGGTTCTCAATGGATGGGAGAATGGCTGCCAGCAACGCCAGGCCACGTGCTTCCATCGCCACGCGCAGAACAGGCTGGCGCCTCCTCCTGGCAGCTCAACCTGCCTAGGAAGTGATTGGCCCGGCTCAGGGCGAGGGAGCACTCTGATTGGCTGGGCCTGGGTCACGTGCCTCCCGGGGTGGTGGTGGTGCTGGGAAAGGCGGCATCCTGCTAGAATTACATGACTGGGGGTGCTCGGCTCAAAGGAACGGAATGTTTCCAGGGTTTTTAATGTGCGGGTTGTAAATGTGTGGATGAAGGTTTTCCTGCGCATACGTGCAAACCCAGCAGCCCCACAGAATCCAGCTTGCAGATGGATCGCTCAGTGCACTGGCGCTCCTGGGCCTGGCTGGGGGCTCCTCGCCTCTCACCACTCTCCGCTCTGCTTTCTTTCCTCCTGACAACCTCCCGCATTCGCCCACCTGCTGTGTTTGAATGGAGATTTTAACCACCAGCTATAAAGGTCCTGAGGCTGACTCTGCCATATACTCTCCAGGATGGGTGAGCTTCCTCCGTTGGCGGAGCGGGAATTCCCTCCCTAGTCCCTGCCTAAGCCCTCTGACAGCTGTCCTCGTGTTCTCCGAAGACAGAAGAGCTGCTGGTAAGCCGGGGTGCTAATTCCAGATGACATTTGACCTTTCAACTCCAACGGGCTGAGTGGCAGCTGAGTGCAAAGCCACAGCTGGACCTTGACAGTTCTTGGCTGAAAAGAGAGGAAACGAGGGAGGTGCAGACCCCACGCATCTTCTGGGGAGGAGGGGCAAGCGGATTTGCTTGACATATCCCAGTTCTCGGGCTCTAAAATCACTGTGGATGGTGACTGCTACTGCTAAGTCACTTCAGTCGTGTCCGACTCTGTGTGACCCCATGGACGGCAGCCCACCAGGCTCCGCCTTCCCTGGGATTCTCCAGGCAAGAACACTAGAGTGGGTTGCCATTTCCTTCTCCAATGCATGAAAGTGAAAAATGAAAGTGAAGTTGCTCAGTCGTGTCCCACTCTTAGCGACCACATGGACTGCAACCCACCAGGCTCCTCTGTCCATGGGATTTTCCAGGCAAGAGTACTGGAGTGGGGTGCCATTGCCTTTTCCGTGGATGGTGACTGCAGTCATGAAATAAGAAGACTTTTGCTTTTTTGGCAGGAAAACTATGACAAACCTAGACAGTGTGTTGAAAAGCAGAGCCATTACTCTGCCAACAAGGTACGTATAGTCAAGGCTTATGGTCTTCCCAGCGGTCACATATGGTTCTGAGAGCAGGACTGTAAAGAATGTAAAGAACGCCGAAGAATTGATGCCTTCAAACTGTGGTCCTGGAGAAGACTCCTGAGAGTCCCTTGGACAGCAAGGAGATCAAACCGGTCAATCTTAAGGGAAATCAACCCTGAATACTCCTTGGAAGGACTGATCCTGAGGATGAAACTCCAGTATTTTGGTCATCTGATGTGAACAGATGACTCATCGGGAAAACCCCTGATGCTGGGGAAGATTGAGGGCAGGAGAAGAGGGCCTCAGAAGATGAGATGGCTGGATGGCCTCACCGATGCAATGGACACGAACTTGGGCAAACTTCGGGAGATGGTGAGGGACAGAGAGGCCTGTTGTGCTGCAGTTCATGGGGTCACAGATAGTCGGACACGACTGGGTGACTGAATAACAGCAACATCCCAGTTCCAGGCAAGGAGACGTGGGGTCTAAGCTCCTTTGCTTGGGGCGGAAGATAAAGCATTTCTTTCCAAGAAGCACAGCTCTGTGGGTGACCCTGCACATTTGGGTCTGTTCACAGCAGCCTTAAGGTGGCCAGGAGTCCAGGAAAATCTGGAGGGGGGGTCGGTATTCAGAACCACCCAGAGCACCTTTGGGTCAGGAAGCAGATAGATGGCTGCCACTAGTGGTTGCTGTCCTCTCGTTGCTGTGAGAGGCAAGGGCAGCCCTCTTAAGAGAGTGGACGCTTGTACCCAAGAGAGAAGCCACATGAGCCCCGAAAGAGACAGAGAGTGATGGCAGACCTCTGGAGTTGGAGGGGACCTCAGGACTCTGTCTCTTTGCCTCCTTTCATGGCTGCATCTCAGTCACCCACAGGCTGTCAGCTTGGTGTCCTAAAGGAGGGTCTCCAGACCAGCCTTTCTCAGGTAGTTTTTGATCACTCTAGGTCTACAGTTTCTGTCTAGCCACACTCAATCGTGTGCCGCACATTGGACGCTATTTTCTCTCTTGTTTTCTTTTTTTCCCTGCACTGTGTGGCATGTGGGATCTGATTTCCTGACCGCATGTGGAACCTGGGCCCCCTGCAGTGGAATTGTGGGGTCTTAACCACTGGACCACTAGGCAAGTCCCTGACCCCATTTTCTTAGTTGTCTGATTCCTTTGGAGGCAAAGGAGAGGAAGAACCTAGTGATGAGGAGCGGGCCCTGGCAGACATAGGGATGGACTGTGATCCCCTCTTTGGTTTCCAGGCCCTTGTATGAAATCATCCTTTCACCCTGTGTTTCCAGGGGCCCCATTTAGGACAGGAAAGACATGGCGATAACTCAGGAGTTCATGGCCATGTGTTTAGCTTTCCCTCCCTCTCTCTGTTTGGTGCTGGGGTCCAGAAGGAAGCTGCAGGGAGGGACGGGGCCTCCCCCACTCCCTGGAGCGGCTCTTCCTCTGCGGAGGGACATTGCTTCCCGAATTGAGCCGTTTCTCGGCACCTCGGTCTATTTTTGCAGTCGAGCCGGCTGCCCCATGCCAAGGTTTCTTACCACAAATAGAACTTCTGGAAAGGCCTACTGGTTTCCTCCGGGCTTTCAGACACCTCTTCACATTTCGCTTGGCTTCCCTTCTGCAGCCCCAAAAGGGAATATCTGGAGTCTGTGTTCCACTGTGATCGCAGCCCCCCCACCCCCGAGGCTCTGCAGGGCATCTTCTGGCTGCCGGCGGGGCCTGGCCCAGACGCCGAGCCCCAGAGCCCTGGAGCCCCGGGGGAAGCCTGAGCACTGGCATGAACTGAAGCTGTAGGTTTGCCCCTGAGGGGCATGGTGGGGGCAGAGGAGCCACCGGGCCCGCCCTCCGTGCCCCGCTGCCCTCAGAGCCCCGGCCCTGCCAAGTGCCGCTGGCCCCCACCTGTCCTTGGAGAAGAAGATGTGAGAACTCATTGCAATAAGTGTGGGCAAGTGATACAACAGAGACACTTCCTTCGCAGGGGACACCTGGAGTCTGAACACTCCAGAAGCAACTCCAATGAGTCAAATTAAAACAAGTAGGAGTATAACTTATTGACACATGAGTAGGAAATAAGTATATGAAAAACAAAGTGACCTTATAGTGGAGATGGAAAATGTAAAAAAGAAAACAATGTATGTGCTTTGTTGCTCAGTCGTGGGATGTCCCACTCTGAGACCCCATGGACTGTAGCCCGCCAGGCTCCTCTGTCCATGGGGGTTCTCCAGGCGAGAATACTGGAGTGGGTTGCCATGCCCTCCTCCAGGGGATCTTCCCAAGCCGGGGACTGAGCCCAGGTCTCCCACGTTGCGGGCGGATTCTTTACCATCTGAGCCACCGGGAAGCGCCCCCCAAAACAATACCATTGCACAAAAAATACCCATGTTAATTTACTGTTTTATGTATAATGTTATAAACTCTGAAACTTATTACATAAATATTTAAATGAAATTAGAATGCTAGATCTTCCACCACGAAAAAGTGGGGGTGAAGTAAGAGGTCACCTCATTCATGTCCTAGGGACTGCAACCAGGCAGGCGCCACGGATGCCCAAGACCAGTGTCGATGTGTCAGGTCCGAGGTTAGAGAGGATGCCAGGGAGGGAAGTCCCTGGTGTCCAGTGGTCGGGAATGCGCCCTGCAGTGCGGGGGACGCAGCTTCAATTCCTGCTGCAAATAAGACCCGATGCAGTCAAATAAAAAGAAGATGCTGGGGAAAGCCACTTCTAAAGGTACTGCAGACCGGGCTTCAGAAGATCCCAGAACAACATCCAGAAACCCCATCATTTGAAAGGCTCCCACATTGTGTATCCCTGCTCCTTCTGTCAGGGTGGCCGCTCAGAGTCCGATCTCTGGGAGATGGATAGCGTTCCAATTTCAGTGCTGCCACTTATTAGTTGTGGGATCTCAGGAAGCTTCTACATGGCTCTACACTCTCCTTGAAGGCAGGGAGAGAAGGGGACGATAGAGGATGAGATGGTTGGACCGCATCACTGACTGGATGGACATGAGTTTGAGCAAACTCTGGGAGATGATGAAGCACAGGGAAGCCTGGCGTGCTGCAGTCCATGGGGTCACAAAGAGTGGGACATGACTGAGGGACTGAACGACAACAGTTTTCCTTTCTCCTCCTGAGGGACTGAAGGGGATAATAATAACATGCCCGGCACATAATAAACCTCTAAGTCTGAATAACAAGTGTCTACAAGAGCGGGACCGTTCACGTGAAAGAAACATGTGAGTGGGACCGTGAACATGAAACAAAGAGTGACATTTTCCACATGGTCCCAATTATCCAAAGTAAAGATCCAAATGAGCTAGGTGTTGCGACACTTCACGTGAACTAGAGATGGGAGTGACCTTGCCCTGGGCTCTGCCCCTGGCTGGCACAAGTTTGGTTTATTAACAAGTGTGTGCCTTTCCTCTGCAGCTGAGCCAGCTTCCCGAAGCCCAGAGGCTCCAGGACCTGGGCAGGCACCACCAACACCCCGAGGGCTTGTTTCCAGACTGCTGGCCCCACCCCTGGAGTTTCTGACTCAGGAGGACTGGGGCGAGGCCTCCATATTTGCATTTCTAGCAAGTTCTCAGGTGATGCTGCTACTGCTGGGAACGGGGGAGCCTGAAAGACCCGGGCTTGGCTCTTCAGGGCTCTGGGGCCTCCTCTGTGAGTGAAGTGACTTTGCTGGCTCACGAGGAGGGCGTTCTGGACTAGGATTCTAGTCCTCTGGCAGGAGTGTAAATTGGAAAGTAATTTGGCTATCCATGTTGAGAGCCTTGGCCGTGTTTCTGCTCCCTGAAGCAGTAATCCCCCTTCTGGGAAGCCGTCCCTTAAGAAACAGCCTGCGATATGCACAAAGCTTTCTGAGAAAGAGGGGGGTGCGAGTCAGTTTAGAATTCTGCTCCTGCTCTGTGGATAAAGGGAGGGCGGATCCAGCCCCCGCCCAATGAACTGACTCCTGATGTGTTCGGGACGTGCCCACATGAGACTCGGGTGTGCAGAGGGATTCCAGCCACCCTCATCCCTCAGCACTTCCATCATTGCCATCTCTCTCTTTTCCCCTAAAAATTCTTTGCCATTATGGTTTATCCCAGGATATTGAATACTGTTTCCTGCACTATGCAGTAGGGCCTTGTTGTTTATCCAGTCTATGTATAATAGTTTGCATCTGCTAATCCCAAACCCTCAATCCATCCTTTCCCCCTCCCCTCCCCCCGGCAACCACAAGTCTGTTGTCTAGTCTGTGAATCTGTTTCCCAGATTGGTTCGTTTGTGCTGTAGTTTAGATTCCACATGTAAGTGGTATCGTGGTATTCGTCTTTCTCTTTCCGACTCACTGCACCCAGTATGTAATCTCTAGTTGCATCCGTGTTGCTGCAAATGGCATTCTTTTGTTCTCTTTTATGGCTGAGTAGTATTCCATTGTCCTTCCCTCATGGCTCAAGCGGTAAAGAATCCACCTGCAAGGCTGGAGTCACAGGAGACGTGGGTTTGATCCCTGGGTTGGGAAGATCCCCTAGAGGAGGAAATGGAAACGCACTCCATTATTCTTGCCTGGAGAATCCCATGGACAGAGGAGCCTGGTGGGCTACAGTCCTTAGGGTTGCAGAGTTGTGTACGACTGAGCATGCACAGGCTAGTACTCCGTTGTATACACGGAGCACATCTTCATCCATTCATCCCTCCAATGGACATTTAGGTCGTCTCCACGTGTTGGCTGTTGTGCATAGCACTGCTGTGAACACAGGGGTGCGTGTATCTTTTTCAATTAGACTTCTTTCTGGCTATATGACCAGGAGTGGGATGGGTTGATCACGTGGTAATTCTAGTTTTAGTTTCCTGAGGAACCTCCACACTGTTTTCTATAGTGGCTGCACCAACTTACATTCCCACCAACAGTGTAGGAGCATTCCCTTTTCTCCACACCTTCTCCAGTATTTGTTATTTGTAGATTTTTTAAAAAGTGATGGCCATGCTGATCGCCCCGCTGCTATCCGTGTCTCCTCTCCAGTCCACGTCCTTCATGTGGACATATGGTGGTAGCGGGTCATGGTTAGGCACGTGGGTGTTGTGGTCAGATGTCCTCGGGGTTTGAATTCCAGCTCTGCCACTGACCGTGACCTTCAGGCCAAGCGACTGAACCCACCCTCAGCTGCATCTTCAAGTGGGGATGAGACTAGCTATCCATCAAAAGGCTGTGAAGTGCGTAGAATAGAGTACGTTCCGAAATACCTTGTCCACTATCAATTACAGAAAAAACGCACAGTGCAGTAGAGAAGGTTTACTTTCAAAAAGCAAGGGTTAAATACCGGGGGGAGGGGGGAGTTTCAGGTGGAAAGTTCTAGAGAGCAGGGGTTATGTGTCTTTGAGAGGAGGCGGTTTTTCCTAGTGAAATTGAACAAAGGCAGCGAATGGGGTGGGGTGGAGGGAGACGGCGAGCAGTCACTCCCTGTTATCTTTCGGCAGCTCTCAGTGACCCGGCGGTGAGGAGCAGGTGGGTGGGGGTCTGGTCTGACTCACCAGGAACTCAGCCAGCATCCGGTGAGTGGCAGGCGATCACAGGGCGCAGACACCGTGGGCCAGAGCCCACTGCCTCTAATGTGTGGTTTCCTCAACGCCTGTTGTTAATGGAAATTCTTCTAGCGCCTGAGTGGGCATGAGCAGATGGAAAAGGGAGACAATGAGGGCTCTGAAGCTCCGAAAGGTGGGGTGCTCCTATCATACCTCCATCAGGACGCCAAGAGCCTGCTGATTCACACACGCCCAGCAGGAGATGAAGTCACCTGGACGATGGAGAATTCTGGGGCTCTGTATAAACAACCCAAACTCCCAAAGGACACTCCATTTCCCCACCCTACCCCCCCCCACTTAGACCCAGCCTTCAAAAGTGCACAGAAGTCTAAGCTTCTGAGTCACCATCATCTGTCAAGGTAACTTGTAGGTTCAGCTATTTAATTTTTACCCTGTTCAACAAACAAGAGGACAACCACTTGGGTAATAAGAATGAGTAAAATGAACAACTCTGAGTTCCCACACTGTGGGGACTGGTAATGAGACTAGGCCACAGACTGCAGGGCACAGAGGGGAGATGAGCAGAGAGCTTTTCAGTCTCCTCATTGTCAGGTGGAATGTGGGAGGTTACCACTCTCAGCCATGTGCTTCCGCGGTCTGGCTGTTGCCAGTAAGGAATATCCCACCGGCCAGGGTTGAACCACCTGCAAGGCAGCTGGGCGGAGGAGTGCTGGCCCCCACCCACCCTCTTCCTGGAGGCAGCAAGCTTCAGAAGGCAGGTAACCAGTACTCCAACTGGTTCCAGAAATACTGCAACTTTCCACACACAAGTCGCAGGAATCAGGCATGAGTACGTAAAGCCTCCCACCACACAGGGGTCTGCCCAAATCCATGATCTGCACACCAAGCAAGGGGCTCTGACTTCAAGCTTTCTGGCCTATTGCCCTATGTTCTCACTCAAGAAAAATAGGCCTGAGGGTTTAATCTCTTTTCTTATGAAATACAAATTGAAGTCCACGCCACCACTCCCATGGGCTTCCTAGGTGGCGCTAGTGGTAAAGAACTCGCCTGCCAATGCAGGAGCTGCAAGAGACGAGGGTTCGATCCCTGGGTCAGGAAGATCCCCTGCAGGAGGGCATGGCAACCCATTCCTGTGTTCTTGCCTGGAGAATCCTATGGACAGAGGAGCCTGGTGGGCTACAGTCTGTGGGGTGGCAGACTTAGACACGACTGAAGCGACAACACGCATCACACCCCCATCCCCAAATAAAAGAAAGAAGAAAACAGGAGCTCTTTTTTGCTGTCTTTTCTTTTCCGACAGGGTTATCTTATTGAAAACATTTCAGGGGGCTTCCCTGGCGATGCAGTGGTTAAGACACTGCGATTCTACCATAGCGGCTCAGGTTCGATCCCTATTCGGGAAAACTAAGATCCTGCGTGCCATGAAGCGAGGTCAAACAACAACAACATTTCAATTTTAAAAGCCCTTCCCAGCTGCTTGGAGGTTGTCACCAGGCCCAGCCACACCAAATACTTTGTCAAGTTCAGGTTCACCACACAATCGGAAAAAGCAGAAGGCCGAGGCAGAAATGGGCGAGGGGCTGAGGACAAAATGAACTACTTTCTGCAGGGACCAGACGACTGGAAGGAGAGCGTGGCCCAAAAAGGAGAAACACGAACTGGACTTCAGGTATTCTATTTCCCTCCCTGGACAAAATTGGATGCAGAGATTTACTCTATGAATCATTTGGGGGAAAAAAAAGATTCCCATTGAAGTCATGAAACTTGAGTCATGAGATTTAAAAAAAGCATTAAAAAAGATGCCACTATTTTTAACACATACTGTTTCCCAGGTCGGGAGAGAACGGTGCAGCCTCAGCAGTAACCCAGGGTCATGGCATTTCCCTCTCACCATTGAGACGGGGCTGCAAAACTGTCTAAGTGGGAACCTCACAGACAGGAATGATGCCTCTCTGTGCTGTTGTCCTTTTCAGCAATAATAACAGCCCACTTTTAAAATAACACTCAAGACCCATTCTAGTTATTATAGCGACAGGTTTCTTAGCAAGGTGGGCTGGCTCAGTGGTAAAGAATCTGCCTGCAATGCAGGAGACAGGGGTTTGACCCCTGGGTCGGGAAGATCCCCTGGAGAAGGAAATGGCAACCCACTCCAGTATTCTTGCCTGGGAGATTCCATGGACAGAAGAGCCTGGTGGGCTACAGTTCATGGGGTCAAAGACATGACTCAGCGACTAAACAGTAACAACAACAAAAGCAACATACTTGGAAAGGTCTTCACTTGGAAAGGTCTTCTCGACAAATGCAGGTGGAATAACTGGATGTCCACATGGAATTAGGGAACCTCAACTCCCATCTCACGCCAAATACCAAAATACTCATTCAATCAGACTTCAACATGAACACTACAACTACAAAGCTTCTAGAAGAAATGCAAAAGAGTATTTAAACCTTGAAGTTATAAAGTTGATGATTATCAAAATGAAAAACTTCTGCCCAGTAAGGTATATTTTTAAGCAAACAGGTTGTTGGGAGGATAAGTGAAACAGGTGAGGGAGACTGAGAGACAAACTTCCAGTTATAAAATAAAATAACAGGGATGTAATGTAGAGCCTGGGGAATACAGTTAATAATGTCATAACTTTGACAACAGATGGTAACTAGACTTGGCATGGTGAGCACTTTGTAATACATAAAGGTATTGAATCACTATGTTGCACACCTGAAAATAACCAAATACTGTAAGTCAGTCAGCATTCAATTTATTCAATTAAAAAAAAAATCAGTCAAGGTGCTGGTGGAGCAGATGCTGAATGTTCTCACCACAAAAACTGATGTGGTGATCATTTTGCTATGTTTGAGTGCACCAAGTCAACACATTGTACACCATACGTTTACACAGTTGCACAACTGCAACTCAGTAAAACTGAGAAGAAAAGAAGGGGCAGGGAAGAAGGAAGAAAAGAAACAAGCAAGCCAAGACTGGGACTAATCATGTACAAAACTATCTGACAAAGCACAAATGTCCAGAATACATAATGAACATCTATAACTTACTTAATAGTAGAAAGACTTACAGCTTGACAAAATATAGGCAAGAGAGTTGAGCAGATACTTCACAGAGGAATATTTAATATATACAAATGGCCAAAAAATACCTCATTAGTCAACAGGGAAATGCAAATAAAAACTGCAGGGAGATATACTATAGGGCTGAAGACCAACACGCCAAATGCTGCCAAGGATGAGAGCTACTGATGAATCTAAATGATACATCCACTTTGGGAGGTGATATGAAGTTTCTTATAAAACTGAGCATCACTGATCTAGCAATTCCACTCCTTCATATTTACCCTCCAAAATGAAAGCTTCTTCTGTTCTCAAGAAGACTTGTACTAGAAGGTTCACAGCAGCTTTATTCATCATAGCCCCAAACTGCAAACAGCCCAAGCATCTCTCTATCGTGAATGGATACAGACTGTGACATGTGCGTACACAGTGGTTAAAAAGGATACAAAGGGTGATGCGGATGAACCTCAAAAACATTATACAGAATGAAAGAGGCTTCACATCAAGAAGCATGACTTCATGATTCATGAAGTTCTAACAGGTTAAAATGAATCTGTGTTGAGAGTTCAGACCAGTGGTAATCTCTGGGGATGGGAGTGGGGTAGCGGGGGACTGGAAAGTAGCAAAAAGGAATATTCTGGGGGTGATGGTGATGTTCTGTGTCTGGATAGATTGTGTTGCATTTGTTAGAACCTATCAGAAGGTAGGCACACTTAAGATTTGATCATGTCTCACCAACCCAGGTTGGATGCATGAGACAAGTGCTCGGGCCTGGTGCACTGGGAAGACCCAGAGGGACCGGGTAGAGAGGGAGGTGGGAGGGGGGATCGGGACAGGGAATACATGTAAATCCATGGCTAATTCATGTCAATGTATGACAAAAACCACTACAATATGGTAAAGTAATTAGCCTCCAACTAATAAAAATAAATGGAAAAAAAAAAGATTTGATCATGTCACTAAAAATTTTATCCCCTCTGGCTATAAACACATAAACTCTGGCTCATAACAAGCATGCTCAAAGATTTGGGATGGGGAGTGCTCTGATGCTTGCAACTTACTTAGAAATGCTTTTGAAACTAAGATGGATTGATGGAGGGAAGCATGGCTGAATGGTTATGTAATAAAGTAAATACAGCAAAATGGCAGTTGTACAGTCTAGGTGGGGAGGAAACTGGTTTTCGCTGAACAATTCTTTCCACTTCTTTGTATGCTTAAAAATTTTCATAATACGATTTTGGTGGGGGGGACGTGGACAAATACAAAGCTATAAGAAAATAGAGCCGCAGTACTCAATCTCCACCCCAGCTCTAAAATCAAAGAACTACAAAAGGACTTGAAGGGAAATACTGAGGTCCCCACTTCCACACCTGCCTCCAGGTTTGGTTACAGTACTTAAACCACAGGACTTGGTGGTTCAGTGGTGAAGAGTCCGCCTGCCAATTGAGGGGACACAGGTTCGATCCCTGGTCTGGGAAAATTCCACATGCCAGCCGGGCAACTAAACCCATGAGCCACAACTACTGAGGCTTAGGCACCTCAAGCCTCTGCTCTGCAATAAGTGGCCTCCACTCACCACAACTAGAGAAAATTCGCACATAACAAAGGCCCAGCACAACCAAGGAAGAGAGAAGAGAGACCCCAGGGACTTCCCTGGCAGTCCAGAGCTAAAGATTTCATGCTTCCACTGCAGGGGCATGGGTTCAATCCCCGGTCAGGGAACTAAGATCCTGCAAGTCACACTGCATGGGAAAAAAAAAAAAGAAACCCCAGAACCACAGCCCCATTATCATAACACGGCCAAGTCTCAGTATGGAAAAGCCAAAGCAGCCATCCTAGGGTTTCAAACCCAGAAAAGACATGGAGAAAGCCTGTGTGTGTGTGTGTGTGTATGAATAGGCAGGAGGGCCAACTTAGTTCACCTACTGTAAGTCATTTGATATAGTTGGGAAAATAGGGGTCTAGGCACATACCAGGGCTTAGCTGGGTATTTAACGCTAATGTAACCCCTCCCCCTGCCCCCATCATGCCTTTGTCAACTCCAACCAGGGTTTCAGATCAAAAGCGTCTACAAGTATCACTACAACTCACTGGGCATTCATGTGAGTGCTGGGTGTTTGACATGATTCCATTTAACCCTCACCACCACCCTGTAAAGTACGTTAATAGTATAACCCTGCTTTTAAGATTGAGAAAACTGAGGCTCAGAGAGGGTAAATAATATATCCAGGAACACACAGCATGGATGCAGGCATATGCCAGGCTCTAGGGCAGAAGCCCTTTCTAGAGAGCAACTCCCCAAACCCTTCTGGACCACAAGCTGTGTGTCTGTGTGTCTGTGACACTTTTTGAACAGGAAAAACTGGGCTTCAGGTGACAGTGAAGAATCTCATACCTGAGAACAACAGCCCTCCGTCTCTCCCTCTGAGGCCTTGCATGGTGTAAAGGCCCAGGGACCCCACGCTCGGCGTCTCCACGCTAGGCAGCCCATCAGGCCAGAAGTACGTCCATACGCACACCAACCACCCCCCTGCGCTGGTCGGCCCTGTGTTCATGCTGTTACGAGAAGTGTCAGGCGCACCTGTTTCTAGCTGTGGGCTGTAATGACTCGGCGGGGTCCAGCAGCACCTCTAAATCCTCCTGGAGATGCTCCTCTGTCTCTCCTCACCCTCCCGTCACGCTTTCCCATTGGGCTGTGCACAATGACGGCGTCGAGGAGCAGGGGAGCCTGGGTTTGTAACTTGGGGGCTATCAAACTCTCGGGGAACTGGGACATTTCAAGAGGCCCTTAAGTGGGGAAAGTGTCTTACAAATCTGAATTCCCTCAAGACCTTGAACTCTGCTCAGAACCTTCCCACCATGAAGATGCAGCTCTCTGACACCTCTGACCACCGGCTCCCCTCCAGCACCAGGCGCCTGACTCATCAAGGCAGGTCTAAGGGGTTAGAGGTTAAGAGAGCGAAAAAAGAAGAAAAAAAATACCAGGCTTACTGACTTTGCAGAGCTTTTTCTGGGGTGATCTTTAAAGAGAAGTACATCTATGTAGAGATTAAGTATGGCATTCACTTACAAAAGAAGAGAAAAGAAAAAACCCAGAATCCTAAGAAAATCTCTTTAATTTTCATCTTTCGGAAATACATTTTTCATTTTTTTTTATTTCCATGATACAAAAATGTTAAATATCTAACAATGATCTGTAGGAAGCAGATCCACAGGATTCTGTCGCTGTTGTGATCTGTTTCGACAGAGAAAGGGCTGGTACACGGTGTTGATTTGTTATGATTTCACACACATGCACACGTACGCACACTGGCCACCTCACCCCCAGATACCACCAAACAGATAAGACACTGGTCTAAGACATGGAATGCAGCGCTACCTGCGAAAACAGAAATTAACTTTTCACTTGTACACCCCACCATGAGAAACTCACATCTTAGGGGGAGAAAAAAAACAAAAAACCTCCAAATAAATATGCCCCAAAGGTCAAGGCATGTGTTGACGGTGGTAGACATCTTCCTACCAGGAAAACAAGCTTGGGAGTTTCGTGGTTTCAGGCAGCAATGATGAGAAGCCGGCAGACACAACTGAAGTCTTCATGGGAGGCCGTACCACACCCTGGGGCTGCACCCAGGCCTGAGCATGAACCTCTTGAGAGGTTCAACCCCAAATTCATGGTCACAGCACACAAGAACGTCAGCTCTTTCTGCAGGTCTCACGGTTGGTCTTCCCCTTTGGGTGGATTCTCATACACAGATCTGTGACTGGAGGGTTTCACATAAGCAACAAATAATGACCTTAATGACCTGGTGAATCATCAACGCACGACATAGTCGACAACACGCTGAGCGCCAGCACACGTGAGGCTGAGGAGGAAGGAACACGGCCTTGAAAATAAAAACTGGGGTTTTTTCAGGAGACACACTTGGTTTCAGGCTCCTCCCACACCACAGTGGATTCAGTGAAATGCGCTATGGCTTGCAAACGTGCCAGCTGCCTCTTTCCTTCTCGGCAACAGCACCAGCGGGGTTGTTCCACTCCGGTCCTGGTTACCACGTGTCGGGGACTTCGAAGAGCTTGGCCGAGCTGTCTGAGATGCTTCCTGGTGGGAGAGGACAAAAGAAGGTGAATAAAGAGAGGGCTGCCTCGGGCGGGGGAAAGAAAGAGGAGCTGCCCAGACAGCGCCGACCAGGGCCAGGGCTGGGATGGTCTTGTCACTGGAGAGTGGTGCCCGGCATACAAAGGCCATGCTGCAGAAATATCACCACGGGATCCAGGGAGTGCCTCCTACCTGGGCGTCTGTACTGACTTCACAGGAGTTAAGCATCCTCCAGTGAGCACACAGTCCTGTATTCTTTGCTAGCCAGCATGCCAGGCACTTAGTTCATTTAATCTTCATAAAAGCCCAGTTCAGTGGCACTAATGTGCCTATTTTACAGCAAGTGGCTGAGATGGGGGTCCAGATCCCCCCAGAACCGAGATCCCTGCCAAAGGCCCAGGAGGCTGAGTTTCTCTGTGCTGCAGTGACTGTTAACCAGACGAGAAGTCTCAGGGGCTGGTGGCTAGAGGGAAGCTGACCAGTGGGGGTTCAGACATCCCAAAAGAGATCTGCAAAAGCAGCTTGTAGCTCTTTCCTATTTCAGCAACACTGGCTACAGTCTTCGTGGCCTAAAGGAGCCTCTTCTGTTACACACAGTTTCACCCCAAAGTTACAAGCCCTTCTTCATTCGGAAACTTTCTGCAACAGCACCATTGGACACTGCTTGGACCACTGATGTCCACAGCCAGGTACATGGGAACTAAGTCAGGACACGGCATGTTCATGATGGAAAATGAGGCTGGCCAGGCGCTCCCATACTCAGGATAGCATGCATTATTTAAGCCCCAAGGTAGGGTTGGCAGGGAAACAGGCAAAGCCAGCCCCAGCTAACAGTCCAAGACTGAAAAAGGGGAGAGGTCCGTGATGATGCCTGAAGTGGAGAGCAACGTTCAAAAACAGAGGGGCACTTGTTCAGCTGAGGGTGGTTACTGTCCGTGACAGGAAGGCCTAAAGGTAACTAGGTCCAAACATGTGAAATAACATGAGGATTTCTGCTGGCATGAGAATCCGCCCCTCTCCTCCTTTACTGAGATAAAACCCAGAGAGACAGGATGAGAAGAGCAGGAGGGGACGTCATCTGAAGTGTTCTGTCGGGAGTCTCACAGCTGCATGGAACATGCGTGTCCCGGGACTGCTCCAGAGAACTGAAGATGAGGAGATGGTCCCCGTGACCGATTCCCGTGATCCAGTTAGAAAAGGAATAACGGTGGGCCTTCCCTGGTGGCCAGTGGTTAAGAATCTGCCTGCCAATGTGGGGGACGTGGGTTTGATCCCTGGTCCAGGAAGATTCCATATGCTGTGGGGCAACTGAGCCCATGAGCTGCAACTTCTGAGCCCGCGTGCCCGAGGGCCTGTGCTCGGCAAGACGAGAAGCCACTGCATTGAGAAGCCCTCGCACTGCAACTAGAGAGCCGCCCACCGCTCGCTGCAACTAAAGAAAGCCCTCGCACAGCAACGAAGACCCAGTGTAGCCAAAAATAAATAAATACATAAAACTTAAAAAGGAAAGAAAAGGAGTAAGGGTTATTGAAAAACAAAGCAAAACACAAACAGTCCCCTCCAGGGAACAACTAAATTCTGCAGACGGCCCAGGATAAGATTAAACTAGCCTGACCCCCTTCTCAACCACGCAGTCACACAGTACTGAATGACAGGGAGGAAAACTGACATCAGTGAGGGCGTTTTTATAACTCGCATATCAAAGAAAGAATACAGCAGCCAACCAGATATTCTAAAGGTAAAAGCCACAAGGCCAAATGTGGGGGGGACCGAAATAACACTGAGAGGGAAAAAGATAAGTGGCTAAAAGCAACTGCGCTGTCATCCTTACCATAGCACCCGCCCTTACCTGGATGGGAGTATATGTGAGTCTGGTGGCCCGCCGCCCCACACACAGAAGTAGGACTTCCCTGGTGGCCTGGTGGTTAAGAATCCACCTTGCAATGCAGGGAACACAGGTTCAATTCCAACTAAGCCTGAGCTCTGCAACTACTGAGCCTGAAGCACAAGGAAGATCCTGCGTGCTGCAACCAAGACCGGAGGCGGCCAAAAACAAATAAACAAAAAGAAACCACACAGGAGTGACTCTGCAAAGAGCAAGTGAGAAACAAGGGGATGAGCAAAGCTGGGGAGAGAGGCAAGTGTGGTGGGACTGTCTCAGTGGCTGGAAGATCCGAGCAACTCTCACCACTGTACCTGTACGGTGCAGGCGATGCTACTTTGGGCCTCAGAGGATTTCCATGATTCAGTTATGTTCCCGGCACAGAGCCAGTTCTGAATGCTCGTTAGCCCCTTCTCCTTGTGGATAAGGTGACCCAACACTGATGTGGTTACTTCCCGGGGAAGCCAACAGCCTGCAGTCAGAGAGCTGCCTAAAATGTGCAGCTGCTGAGAAAGAACGATGTGTACAGAGCAACCAGAATTTTGTGAACCAACTAAAAGAGACCCAGACCAGAGGGGAGCTGAAAGTTAGTGCTGGTGCTCATTCTAGCCCCTTCCAGAAAGGGAGAGCTGTAGACTGTTGAAGGATCCATCTCAAAGCTAGTGGATAAGAAGCTGTGGTCAGTTTTCCAGGGAACTTGCTTTTCACGGCCCTGTGTGGTAAGTAGAATGCAAAGAAGTACTCAGGAACGACTTTTCCTTTTCAACAGAAACTTCAGGACATCTGTCTCCTGCTATGATGGACTGTACCTTGCATCATATACAAAGGTGAACTCAAAATGGATGGTACATTGAAGTGTAAAACCTGAAACTGGAAAACTTCTAGAAGAAAACCTAGGAGGAGAACTCTGCAATCTTGAGTAAAGCAAAGCTTTCTCACATATGACACCAAAGGCATAATTCAAGGGAAAAAAATGATAAACTGGATTCCATTAAAATGTAAAACATCTACTATTGAAAGGTACTGTTAAGAGAATGAGAAGCACTGTTCAGAAGAATTTGTAAAACACTCAACAGGACTTGTATCCTGAATCCATAAGAACTCTCAAAATTTAATAAAACAACCCAATGAAAAAACAGGCAAGAGATTTAAACACTCATTTCACCAAAGAAGATATTTAAATGGACAAATAATCACATACAAAGACATTTAACACTGTTAGTCACTAGGGAAGTTCAAACCAGAGCTGTAGGAGATGCCAGTCCACACTACAGGAAGGGCACAAAGGTCACGCTGAGCCCTGGTACCCCGGAGAACACTGTGCCAGGTTCTTATAAAACCGAACACACGCTTACCACGCAACACAGCGACTCCACCCTCAGGTGTTTATTCCAAAGAAACGAACACTTAGTTCACATAAAAGCGTACACAGAATGTTTATATCTGCTAGATTCTCAGCCGCTAACAACCTAAATGCCAAAAGGCAAAATGGATAAACAGTGACACGTCTGAAAAGTGGACTGTTACTCCACAGGAGGAGGGGATGAACCAGTGACGTGGGCAACAACAGAGACAAACGTCAAAGGCGTTACGCTAAGGGCAAGACCCAAGGGGTTACTTGTTGAATGATTCCATTTAAGTGACCCTCGGAAAAGGCAAAATTACAGTGACAGAAAGCAGATTGGCTGCCAGGATCTAAGGACGGGGAGGGGCTGACTGCAAAGGGGCACAAGGGAATCTTTTAGAATAACTTTTTATTTCTTGAGCACAGTGATGCTTATATGACTGTACACATTTGTCAAAACTCGTCAGCCTGTACACCTCAAAGTAATGACTTTCACTGTATGTAAATTGAATCTTAATAAAGCTGACCCTGCAAAAGATATGAGGAATGGTGTTTTTAAACCCCCCCAAATTTTAATATAAAGTATTATGCCGATAATTAAAATTATTTGACCAAGAGTTTTTAGATGGGGGAAAACAAAATACTAAATAGCATATAGAGTATGATCCAACTATGCATAAAAACGACAGGTAGAGAGAAATACTTGTTAACAGAGTACCAAGTAACTGCGGGATTTTATATTCTCCTATTTTCCTTCATTTTACTGATTTTCATAGTGAGCCCATTATTTTTATTAACAAAACAACAAAAGAAAGTAAAAAGTGGAAACAAAAGGTGACTGTTTCTGCTGATTTGCCTTTCACCTACTTAAGAGTTGAGGGCTTCCCTGGTAGTTCAGGCAGTAAGGAATCCACCTGCAATGCAGGACACCCAGGTTCATTCCGTGGGTCAGGAAGATCCCCCGGAGAAGGGAATGGCAACCCACTCAGCATTCTTGCCTGGAGAATCCCATGGACTGAGAAGCCTGGCGGGCTACAGTCCATGGGGTCTCAAAGAGTCAGACACAACTTTATATTCCCTTCACTTCACTAATTAGAGTTGAAAGGGAGAAACTCTGAGTTAAGGCAGCTCTTCCCTCATGTGAATCTGAAAAGTTATGCAGCATATCAGAAATCCGCCATCAAATCGTTTCTACAGAGTGGAACTCTTCATACGGAAAGATCCTCTGGGGTGCCATATGGGAGTTTTTAACTAGGAAACGCTCCAAAGGGCCTGGTCATGGGGTGGTTTCCGCAATAAGAAGGCAGGGCTCCCCTGTGTGGAGTGTGGGGAGTCCCCGCGGGCTGCCTGGAGAAAGAGAAAGGGCACTCGGGGAGAACACTGCCCTTAAGTGCAGCATCCCCCTCAGTGAGGCTGAAATCCACATCTGAACTGAGGAATCAGAAAGCTCCCGAGCTGCAGACGGCGTTTCTGACTTCAGGAGGCCTCTAACAGCAAGAGGAGACTGCTGCTCCAAGAAGAGTCTCCATTTTTACAGTGAACCCTAAGGGCTGAGGCTGGGAAAACCAGCAGGTTGGTCACAGCTCCAGTAAACTCTTGGTTCCTGGCAAACATGAGAAGCTCTAACGTGCTGTGTTTTAAACGTAAGGGGGCGAAGAGACGGAACGACGCCGCTACGACATGGCACCAAGTCACCGGGAACAGCCACAGCTCCCAGCCCTGCTCTGGGAACGCTAGCAGCGCTAGACAGGGAACCTCGGCTAGAGGACAGTCTGTCTGTATTTTGAGACTGGCCAGTCCGACCAGCATCAGGCCACTGGAACATGAATTCACTTCCTCAGCAAGAGCAAGGGCACTGTGGACACCCACCCGTCAAACACGGTCTGAGAAACACTTCTTAAGAGACAGCTGATTCCAGCACATACGGCACATGGAAATGTTTCCTTTATGCACCAATGGAGAATACACCTTGAATGCCCCAGAGAAGGGCAGACAGCATTATCAATCTCCATCAACTCCAATATGTATAAAAGGGGGAGGACTGATAGTATACATTTGCTTCCTGAAAATAGGATAGAAACAACTACATTCAGGAGAAAATTATTTACTAAGTCACATGACATGTAGATAAAAAGCTCCAAAAAGGAAGAGTATCTTGGATTTTTATCACATGACTTTATCACAATAAAGTCTGGGTGGGTAGTTGTTTCTGATCTAGAATGGCTGCCAGAAACATTCACCTTTGGGAAGAACCCTTCACTTCCTCTGAAGTTTGGAGACACTTCACATATTCTTCAGGGCCTTTGCTCTGGCTCTGACAGCCCTCCCCACCACCCTCAATAGCAGCTGTATTTGACTTTGCATATCTGTGATTCTTTGAGCCTTTTTCCTCTCTATAAATCAGAGACAGTGACATCTACACTTTACTCAGTTTTTATAATGACTAGATCATAAAGGACATTCCCAGCACAATGTCTGGTATATACTATTAAATGGTCATTTCTTCTGCAACTTAGGTCATTTTGTTCTGTGGGAAGGCATACAGTACTTAACTCTCAGTATATCTTTGATATTAAGATGTATAACTAAGAAAAATGACACTGTTTTGGGGGGAGGGGGATGTCTTGAGCATCAGTTGGCCAGAAATTGCTACGGTACATGATATCCTGTGAAAAAAAGTGAAAGCGTTAGTTGCTCAGCCGTGTCTGACTCTTTGAGACCCCACGGACTGCAGCCTGCCAGGCTCCTCTGTCCATGGAATTCCCCAGGCAAGAATACTGGAGTGGGTTGCCATTCCCTTCTCCAGGGGATCTTCCCAACCCGGGGATCGAACCCAGGTCTCCCTCATTGCAGGTGGATTCTTTACCATCTGAGTCATCAGGGAAGCCCCCGTGATAGCCTATGGTCCTACTTTTTGCTACTTTCCCCTTGGAAAACAGAACACTTCCTACTGGTGGAAGGCTGTCTTCTATGTTTCCCACGCCTTCACCGGCAGTGCTCTGGGCACCCAATGCACCCCACTGAGTCATGGGAGCACCTGGCAAGGTACCGGCCCCGCTGAATTTGGGGACTTCAGTACAAAAAGATTTGGAGTATCCTGTGCATATTTATATCAGAAAAGCCTTGGCCATCATGGATTTGAGTGTCCACATAGAAACGGAAATTAGATAGTAAGAGCAAAAGATGCAGACTAGGACCAAGACAAAAGCATCGATGACTCCCCGGGTGGCTCAGTGGGTATAAGGATCCACCTGCAACGCAGAAGACACCCGAGATGCAGGTGTGATCCCTGGGTTGGGAAGATCCCCTGGAGGAGGGCACGGCAACCCACTCCAGTATTCTCTCACCTGGAGAATCCCACGGACAGAGGAGCCTGGCGAGCTACAGTCCATGGCATCACAAAGAGTTGGACACGACTGAAGCGACTCAGTACGCATGCATGCAAAAGCACTGAAAGAGTTTTTCTGGCTGAGAATTTCATCACTGGCCTTATAAAACGAATTCATGCAAACACTGTTATCACATTGTATGCTTTCATGTATTCAATTTATTGAACACATATTTATTGAGTATCTAATTTGTATAAGGACAAAATCCCTGCATGGAAGGTTAATCTATAGTGAGAAGGATGTATTTAAAATAATAATTACTCAGATATACCACCACAACATTTGATCTTGTTATAAAAGAAAACTAGTGATAATAGTGTGTTCTCTGGAATTTATCATTAAATCTACTGATGAAACACTTTATAGTTAAAAAAAAAAAAAAGATACTGTCCCCAGTAGGAGGGGATGCTCAGCTTGATGCCTTAGAACCCTTCTCTGCAGGACAAATGGAGCCACACTGTACCAAACACTCTAATCCAGCTCCACCTCTGGGCTCCTAGGATAATCTGAAGCTTTGGGAGTTTAACACAGACCCTTCAGACTCAAAACTTTGTTGTTGTTCAGTTGCTCAGGCACATTCAACTCTTTGTGACCCCATGGACTATAGCATGCCACGCTTCCCTGTCCTTCACTATGTCCTGTAGCTTGCTCAAACTCATGTCCATTGAGTCAATGATACCATCCAACCATCTTATCCTCTGTCATCTCCTCCTCCTGCCTACAATCTTTCCCAGCATCAGTATCTTTTCCAGTGAGTCAGCTCTTCACATCAGGTGGACAAAGTATTGGAACTTCAGCTTTAGCTTCAGTCCTGCCAATGAATATTCAGGGTTGATTTTCTTTAGGATGGACTGGCTTGATTTCCTAGCTGTGTAAGGGACTCTCAAGAGTCTTCTCAGCACCACAGTTAGAAAACATCAATTTTTCTCTTGTTCATTTTAGGAACTCCTTAAAGTAACCGAGCAACCAAAATTGGTTGACCTGCTGGGCCCAGCACCTGGTATTTTGACCTACATCCTGCAGATACTTTTAGGACTATGTGCTTAAAACAAACCAGCTAAAGAGGATCCAGGGAACTTCCAGGCCTGCACTGTTGGAAGACCTAACCCAATGAATGGCGTTCCAGAAGAAAACTCATTGCTCTTAAGTTATCTGATTCAATTAAAAGTTGTCAAGATGTTTCTCTTTTTTCTTTAGCAGGACAGACAAAGAACTAAAAAAAATTTTTTTTTTTTAAGCTCAAATCTTGTGGCAGTGACAGCTTTACTGTCAATGGGAGAGAAAAAGAGACTATTTAAATAATGGTGTTATAAATTCAAAACCCCAAATAACTCACAGAAAGTTTTCACTTAATATGACGAAAGTTATAAAAGGAGCTAATCTATTAATGCAATCTATTATTAGGTATTTTAATATCTTTGAGACTGTGTTGAGACAGAAGGGAAAAAACCTAAAATCCTGTCCTGAGAAGTAACAGATAATTAAAAATATTCAGGAGATTGAGAAGCGAAGGAAAGCTATCCAAGGAGGGAAAAGCCCCCCGATCCTGGTTATGCTCTGGGTGAGCTCTGAAAGCCACGCTAACATTTAGTATCTAACATCTGTGGAGCAGGTACATGTGAGAGAGGCATCAGGGCATCAGAGGTGAAGACAATGTTACAGAGTAAAAACTTCTCTAATACTTACAGGAGGGAAATGAGGGGAGACTCACAGATTCAAGGAGACAGTGAAAACACACAGCCCAGACTTCAACTAAGAACTCACATTTTCAGTTAAAGTGCAGCTTCAGCACAGTGCATAAAAAGGCATCTGTGACATTCCTGCTGTCTTGGATTTCATTAATATCAATGAGATTCAGAAAACGCCCTGCAGGCAGATCAAGCCACATGTAAAAAGAGGAACTAACTGAAACACAATGGATTCTTGGCCTGGGTATGAATCAAGTTCCAGGGCTCCACTCCTATCCTTCGACATGACTGTTGGTTCCAACTAACGGGGGTGACTGTCACGAAGTCAGATACAGGAGAGGAGTTAACTTCCCTCTCAGGCATCCCCTCATTCCAAGGAGACAACACGTAACTGCACTTAAAAATATCCACTTTCTTGCAGGCCTGACTTAAGTGCTCCATGACCTTGGGCAAGTCACACAATCTTCAGGCCTCGGTTTCCTCTTTTCTTCTTTTCCTTCCTCCCTCCTTCCTTCAAAAAATTTTTAATTGAAGTATAGTTGATTTACAATGTTGTGTTAGTTTCTGATCTATAGCAAAATGATTCAGTTATATATATACATATAGATGTTTTTCATATTCTTTTCCATTATGGTTTATTACAGGATATTGAATATAGCCCCCCATTCTATACACTAGGACCTTGTTTATCTATTTTATATATAGCAGTTTGTATCTGCTAATCTCAGACTCCTAGTTTATCCCTCCCCTGCCCCCTTTCCCCTTTGATAGCCATAAATTTGTTTTCTATGTCTGTGAGTCTGTTTTTGTTTTGTAAATAAGCTCATTTGTATCGTATTTTAGATTCCACATAGAAGGGATATCATATTGTATTTGTCTTTCTCTTTCTGACATTTGGCTTAGTATGATAATCTCTAGGCGCATCCATGTTGCTGCAAATGGCATTATTTCATTCTTTTTTACGGTTGAGTAATATTCCATGTATATATGTACCACATCTTTATCCATTCATCTGTCAACGGACATTTAGGCTGTTTCCATGTCTTGGTTATCATACACAGTGTGGTTATGAACACTGAGGTGCATGTTTCTTTTAGAATTAGTTTTCTCCAGATATATGTCCAGAAGTGAGATTGCTGGATCACATGGCAAGTGTATTTTTAGCTTTTAAAGGAACCTTCATGCTGTTCTCCATAGTGGCTGTACCAACTTTCGTTCCTACCAATTTTTTTGTACACTCTCTACAACATTTATTATTTGTAGACTTTTTGACAATGGCCATTCTGACCATTGTGAGGTGATACCTCATTGTAGTTTTTATTTGCATTTCTCTAACAATTAGTGATATCTAGCATCTTTTCATCTGTATGCCTTCTTTGGAGAAATGTCTACTTAGGTCTTTTGCCCATTTGTTGATTGGGTAGTGTACTTTTCTGCTGCTGATTTGCATGAGCTGCATGTATATTTTGGAAATTAAGCCTCTGTCGATTGCATCGTTTGCAACATTTTCTCCCATTCCATAGATTTTATCTTTTCAATTTGTTTATAGTTTTCTTTGCTGTATAAGAGCTTCCCTACTGTCTCAGAGGGTAAAAAGGTTGTAAGATTGAGTAGGCCCCATTTGTTCATTTTTGCTTTTGTTTCTATTGCCTTGGGAGACTGACCTAAGAGAACATTGCTAAGACTTAAGTCAGATAACGTTTTGCCCATGTTCTCTTCTAGGAGTTTTATGATGCCATGTCTTACACTTAAGTCTTAAGCCATTTTGAGTTTACTTTTGTGTATGGTGTGAGGGAGTCTTCCAATGTCACTGATTTACATGTGGCTGTCCAGCTTGGCCAACACACTTGCTGAAGACACTGCCTTCTCTCAGGCCTCCGTTTTCTTCATTGTAAAATGGACCATGATGCCTACCACAGAGATTTGAAGGAAAGTGTTTCAGGCAAGTGTGAGGGGCAGCGCTGGGCCCTCCACAAGCACTTGGTCAGCAGCGGCTGTCCTTTCTGTCACTGTGACAGTTTGCTGAGCAGGTTCTGGTTGGATCTCCTAGGCAGGGCCTTTCTCAGGCTCTGGCTGCCCCACAGCCCCTTTCTTGCCTAGCACTCGGGCCTGCAGAAGGTCTGAGCACAAACGGCTGGGTGAGCTCCTGGTGCCTCCAAAGCATGTCTGGGGGACGGAGGGGATGTGGGACTCGGCTCACCTTCTCTTTCTCCTTTTGGTTTTTTTCCCTACTCCTTTTTAAAAAATTATTTATACTTACTTAATTAAAAAAAATTTTTTTTAATTAATTAATTTTTTGGCTGTGCTGGGTCTTCACTGCTGTGTGTGGGCTTTCTCTAGCTGCAGTGGGGTTGGGGGAGACTACTCTCTAATTGCAGTGTATGGACTTCTCATTGTGGTGGCGTCTCTTGTCCCCGCTGGCATGTGGGATCTTCCCACACCAGAGATCAAACCCGTGTCCCCTGCATTGGCAGGCAGATTCTTAACCACTGGACTACCAAGGAAGTCCTTGCTCTGCTTCTTACTAGCTACATGCGCATTTCTTTGCCACTCTGAGCTCAGACATCTCCATCACTAAAACAAGGATGAGTTCCTAGGTCAGAGCTGTCGTGAGAATGAAATTCAACCAGGAGAGAGAAGGCTCCTACTGCACTGTCTAGCACACAGTGGGTTCACAACATGTGTTCATTTCCCATTTCCTTTGCTTCTTATGTAACTCTGCTTACAAGAGAAATTCAGGCTGTCTGGGGTTGGGCTAGAACAGTGAAAATTCTACTGAAAATAACACGTGTAGGAGTTGAGCTCTGTACAAACTCACACACACATTTAAAATACTGAGGTGACTTTATACACATCACGAAACCTCTAAACAATGGAGGAGAGGGAGAAGGTTACTAAAATGGACTGATCATCTTTAACAAGGAGGCCCCTGCCAAGCCTCACGCTGTCCAGAGCCAGGGCTGTTAAGGGATTCCTCAAATTAAAATGAAAATGATCCAAAAAACATCTGGTCCCGTTTTGGGCTACATGGGTTTGGCCATCAACTGAAGCCCTGATGTAATTTCTCCCCCCACATGAGAGTTGCTAGAGCACTGAAGAGGACTCAGCTCCGGAGCCTTGGTCAGACTCGATACAAACCTGTCGGAGAAAGGTCCTTCTTCATCCTTTTTAGTTTCTTGGCCTTTTTCCTTCCCTCTGAGAGAGGTTCTGCACAGGGATCTGTCTGCTCAAGCTCAGTGTCAGAAATCTCCCCCGATACTCGGGCCTCCAGGCCGGCTTCTGCTCGACTGGGACTCAGGTTTCTCTTTCCTACTGTGCTGGTGGCTGTGAGACTGAAATGCAAATAGAGGAACAACATGAAAGGTGCCGAGAGGAACTGAAGACTAAGCCTATAAAAATATTTTAACGTTCTTAATTCTATTAACACTTAACTAGCAATCAGACAATGCAGGCAGCTGCTGCCTGGGGGTGCAGGCAAAGACCTCACTGTGAACTGAAGTCTAAACCTCTACCTGCAGCAAGCCTATTCAGAGGGATCTTCTGTACCAGCCTTGTCACAGATAGACACAAATCTAAAAGTGTTTAAAAGAAACAAGTTTCAATGAAAATCCCTGGTCTTTATTTTGATAAGAGTTACGAACAGCCGACTCATTGGGAAAGTCCCTGATGCAGGGGAAGACTGAAGGCAGAAGAAGAGGGCGATAGAGGATGAGATGGTTGGATGGCATCCCTGACTCAATAGACATGAGTCTGAGCAAACTCCAAGAGACAGTGAAGGACAGGAGGCTTGGCGCCCTGTATTCCATGGGGCAGAAAAGAGTCAGACATGACTGAACGGCTAAACAACAGCCCTAACTGAAGAGTACAACAGACAGCACAGCAATCGTAACAAAGCAGTCGCATGGATTACACTAGATCACAAAATAGCATTGTTACTTACATCCCTGCCTAATAGATACATAGGAGAACAGGAGAATTCTTGAGTCTGTCTGTGGTCACACTACTTGTGCATTTGAATATACTTAAGGGGCATACTCCGGGGCTTCCTGGGTGGTTCAGCAGTCAAGAGTCTGCCTGCCAATGCAGGAGACACAGACTTGATCCTTGGGTTGGGAAGATCCCTCGGGTAGGAAAATGGCAATCCACTCCAGTATTCTTGCCTGGGAAATCACATGGACGGAGGAGCCTGGCAGGTTACAGTCCATAGAATCGCAAAGACACAACCATACCCCACCTTCATATAATTCTCTTCTATTCCAAAAAAGTGATTTGTCAAGATTATCATTAAACCTGGCTTCATTTTTAAAGCTTTACAGGATTTGACATGTTGAATTAGATCAGATTACATGTCCTGATTTTCCTTAAGAAAGTATGTTCCCTGAAATAGAACTTGATAAAAACAGAGACCACATGGCCAATGTGAGTCCTGTCTCCTCTAAATGAGTCTTACAGGTTTTTTTTTTTTTTATATAGCCCCATGTTATGAAAAGTATTAAGAATCCAGTCATTCCCCCTAAGGGAGGCCATTCCAGCCCAGAGAGAAGGGTGGATAGCGTGAGAGAGAACATGAGCATGGCCCTGGGTCAGCCTTCCCTAGGAATTGAGTGCTTTAAAACATGGGTCCCCAACCCCAGACCACGGACCTGTACTGGGTGATGAACTGGGCCGCATGGCAGGAGGTGAGCGGTGGGCCAGCGAGCCAAGTTTCATCTGTATTCACACCCGCTTCCCATCGCTCCTATTACCGACCAAGCTCCGCCTCCTGTCGGATCAGTGGGGGCAGTAGATTCTCATAGGACAGCGAAACCCATTGTGAACTGTGCATGTGAGGGATCTAGGTTGCAAGCTCCTTATGAGAATCATCCTGAAACCACCACCCACCCCAGTCAGTAGAAAGAGTTTGTCCTCCATGAACCTGGTCCCTGGTGCCAAAAAGGGTTGGGCGCCGCTGCTTCAAAAATGTTACCTATAAAGCACTCAGGCTACTCAATTATTCAAGTTCAGAAATGTTACTCCTGCACTTCCCGCTTCCCTGTACCTTACACTTGCTAACTCACAAGAAGAAGGTGGTGGTGCTTAAAAGCCATAGGAAGCAAAAGCCCAGAGCAGACGGCCTCTTAAGACGGGCTGGCTGGCCTGCCACTGTCCTCTTTTCACCTGTATTATCTGCAGCTTTCAGAAACATCTTTTATTGAGGGGACATGAAGAAAAAGGAGAATACCAATAGCAGTATTTTGTGGGGCGGGGAGGTGGGTAATAAAAATTCAAGCTAAAGTTTGCTGTTTGAAAACTGATAATACCTTTAAATTTTTCTTAAAAACTAAAACTATTTTTGGCTGGTGTCAAGGAATTTTGGAAAATTCAGAAAGCACAAAAAGGAAGATAACAAGGCCATATCCCTCCATCTCAAAAGGGGTAGGAGGCCTAAATATTCCTCTGTGCTGTAAACCCTGGAACATGACAGCCTCTGAGACATAAATGTTTAATGAAAACTCAGATGGAACCATCGGTACTTCAAGAAATACAAAGCCCTGAAATATCCCTAACTGCACACAGAAATCTAGCAGATGATAAAGGTAGTAATCAGGGATTTCCCTCGTGGTCCAGTGGTTAAGAATCTGCCTTGCAATGCAGGGGACACAGGTTCGATCTCTGGTCCAGGAACTAATTTCCCACATGCTGAGGGGCCACTAAGCCCAAGTGCCACAACTAGAGAGCCCGCTCACCGCGACAAAAGATCCTGCATGACGCAATTAAGACCCGAGGCGGTCGAATAAATAAAATTTTTTTTGGTAATGGTAGTATTCAAATTCTCCTGGAGGAAGAAATGGCAACCCATTCTGGTATTCCTGCCTGAAAAGTTCCATGGACAGAGGAGTTGGGTGGGCTACAGTCCAAATGGTTGCAAAGAGTCAGATACAACTGAGTGACTAAGCTCACACATTCAAATTACTGGGGCAGAAATAAACTTTCAAAAAAATGGTGGTGGGACAAATGGAAAAAGATAACCCATTCTTCACCCACAAAAAAGAAAAAATGTTAAAATGGATCAGATATCTAATGTGAAAAATGAACCTAAACACGTACCGAAGGAAAACATGGATGAATTCCTCCAAAACCTGGGTGTAGACAAAGGCATTATGACTCACCATGACTCACAATCCATATATAATAAAAGATTTATAAATCTGATCACTTAAAAATAAAAATCCATTGCATGGCACAGTGAAGACAAATGAGAAACTAGGAGAAAATATTTGTAAAGTGTATCACAGACAAAAGGCTAATGTCCCTAGTATACAAGTAAAACTCAAAATTAAAGGAAAAAAAGACCAAAATTCTATAGGAAAATCAGCAAAACTATGACTAAATAGCTCATTACACACACAGATAGACAGACCACACACACACGCCCCTTAAACACACACAAAAAATGTTCAATTACTCCTTATACACACAGAAAGATGTTCAATTCCATTCATGATGCAAAATAAAATGAAATACTGTTTCTCACCATTAGATTGGCAAAAACATTCAAATGCTTGATGAAATACTCTGTTGGTGAGACTATGGAAATAGGCACTCACACGCCACTAGTGAGAATGAAAAATGGTCCAACTCTTCCAGAAGCAAATGTGCCAGTATTTAACAAAACTATGTATGTTTACCCTTTGAGCCAGCAATCCCACTTGGAGGAATTCAGAAGATATACCTCCAACAATGCAAAAATATTTACATACAAGATTACTCATTGCCACTTTATTTGTTATTAGGATACTTTATTGCCAAATATCCGAATGTCTAAGTATAGGAAATTGGTTAAATAATTCGATTATAAATTGGTTGAATAAACTGCTATGTACAGTCAAAGTAACTAAGCAGTTACAAGAAAGAATGATGATCTCAAAGAACTGACATGGAACAATTTCCAGTGAAAATGGTGAAAAAAAGCAAAGTGCAAACAAGCAATTTATGAACTTGTATTCCCAATCTTGGGTGGAACATTGGGGTGGATGGTAGAATTTAAAAAAAAAAATCCCGAACCCTTCAGTAGGTTTGCTTCTGTAGTTGAATGAGAGAAGCGATTCTGAAAATGTCTGGATACACGTTAATGCTTAGCAAATTACTGAAAGTATTGATGTAGTTGGAAGACAGATATGCAAATATTGGAATGGGAGACGGCAAGGGGGACCCTGTGGGGATGGAATGAAACTGGAGATATGAATATTGGCATGGCATATCTAAAAAAAAATTTTTTTTAGTGGCTATTTTCTATTATTTTCCCTATTTCTTTCTTTGTAAAGAAGTATTTATTTATTTGCTTGCAACACAGGATCTTCAATTTTCATTGTGGCATGAAGGACCTTCAGTTGAAGCATGTGAACTCTTAGTTGTGACATGTGGGATCTAGTTCCCTGATCAAGGATCGAACCTGGGACCCCTGCATTGGGAGCACAGAGTCTTAGTCACTGGACACCAGGGAAGTCCCTGGACTTGGGATTTCTAAAGAAAGTATGTGTACACATGTGCATGTTTACGTGCATGCATGTATATGACATATATGTGTATATATCCGTGCACATATTTCCCAGTATTGCCCACTGAAAGAACACAGAAGGAAAAAAATTCCAGTGGTCACAAGCACACGTAGTGTCCAGATTATAATGTCTAACACCATGCACCGCTGTAAACAAAAAGGGCTCCTCAAAGAACTTGATTCCAGGGCTGGGGTAAAAGAGGCACAAAATGAGCCCAGAGTCTCTTGCTACACAAGAAAGTAGGAAACTGCTCAAGAGGTGATGGTGGCATGTCACAAGGACACAGGAACCAGGTGGAAAGGGCTCCTACTGACCAGGTATGTGAGCACCCAAGTAATTTAGGGGGCAATAGTACATTCTAAACCACTGAGAAAAGACAGGAACCCATGGGTCTGCATCAACACACAACAGAGAGAGACACAGAGAGGAGGGAAGAGCTCTTAATTCTGGTTACATGCTGAGTAGGAAATGGTAAAGGTAGAGAGAGATGGAATTGGCAAATTATCCGTCGGTAACCGTCACATGAAGAATGACTGATGCAAAAATATCAAGAGATGCTACATCAGAGGAGATGCTTTGATGAAGTGCAGGATATCTGCATGATCTTAAAGTGTCTCTCCCAAGACTGACAGCCTGAGAAGGGCACAGCATCACTTCTGCAGTATTCTAGTCAGGATGCATAACCTGAATGTAATCATGAAGAAACATCAGACAAACCCAAATGAAAAAAATACCTTATTGAAAAAAAAGTGGGGTGAAGGTCTGGTGTCCTTCAAAAATGTCATTGTCATAAAACTAAAGAGACTAAAGAGACACTGAAAATTAGTTGCAACACATTGTCACAGACTGGATCTTATACTAGAGACAAAAAAGCTATAAAGATAATATTAGATCAAATAATAAAACTAGAATATGAATAGGAGATTACTGTATTATATCAATGTAAAATTACTGAAGTTGATAACTATACCACAGTTACACTAAAGAATATCAATACCCTTAGAGTATTTAGGGATTAAAGATCATGTTGCTGCTAACTTCCTCCTGGATGGCTAACTTTTTGGAGTGATGTTAACACTCTGTATCTTTATACAGAATACACTTTTGCCAGAACTGGACCTCAACATTAGGTAGGTTTTCTATGAGTATCAGGATTGACTGCATTAACTTTAGCCTGAATTTGCAGATGACGATTTTGCAGGTGTTTGCTGGAAACATTATTTATATCCTCATCGTAGGTCACTGGGGTATTCTTGGCCCACAAAACCCATGAATGTGTAGTGTTCCTCTTGATAAACTAAGTCTACTATGCATCAAATCTATGTGAGCACCTTGCCTCTGGGAGGTTCCCGTTTTTATATGACTTTTAATTTTACAAAGCATTTTCAGAAACATTTTCCCCAATTAATTTACAACACATTTCTTAGTTCTTTTTTTTTTTCCAGCACCCGTCAGCATGTGGGAATATCAGTTCCCCAATGAGGGGTCAGAGCAAGGCCCCGGGCACTGGAAGTGAAGAGTCTTAACCACTGGACCACTAGGAAAGTCCCCATATATTTTTTTTTTTTGCTTCACTAGGTCTTTGTTGCTGTGCATGGGCTTCTCTCCAGTGGCCAACAACAGGCTCTAGAGTGCATGAGCTCAGTGGTTGTGGCACATGGGCTTGGTTGTGGCCTTGCAGTATGTGGGATCCCTGACCAGGGATCAAACCTGTGTCCCCTGCATTGGAAGATGGATTCTTAACCACTAGATCACCAGGGGAGATCTCCAGTTCAGTTCAGTCGCTCTTTTGCAACCCCATGGACTGCAGCATGCCAGGCTTCCCTATCCATCACCAACTCCCAGAGCTTGCTCAAACTCACGTCCATCACATCAGTGATGCCATCCAACCATCTCATCCTTTTAAGGATGGTCACAGTTTCTCTTCCAAGGAGCAAGCGTCTTTTAATTTCATGGCAGTTCTTAATCTACAGTTTCTGCTGTCAAATAAGAAGTCTTTGCTCTCTAGGAGGGGCTACTGTTTACTGGATATTTTGGCTGAGATAGCCCTCACATAGGTATGAAATTAATACAGTTCAGATATTTAAATATGCATTTGTATGAAATATCTACACAGATATAAAATTTTCTCAACTGTTACTCTTCCATTAAAAATAAAAACTGTGACTGTATCCCATATAGCTTAACTAAAGTGGTTTTGGATCAAAAACAGTTTTTATTAAACACTGAAAACCAGATTTAGGCAGGAAGGCCTTTAAGTTTTTGATTATCCATTTTTATGGCCCAGTGGTGTGTGTGTGTGTGTAGACACTCTCAATATATGCAAGTTGATAGGCTAGTCCTTTACAGATTGATTTTAAAGGTCAAAAGTCAGAATGAGACCCTGGCAAAACAGCCTCCCATGAGTCTGAGCTCACTTCGCATGCAGAATTAGAATGCACAAAGTGAACTACTTTATAATGCATATCAAGTGCACATTTAAATCCATGAAACAAGTGGTGATTGATTTAAAAAATAAAATGTTAGAGAAACAACATGGTGTGTCAAAACTGAACAGTAAACCTTTCTTAGTGTCTATATGGGGGAATGCAAATGATAAGCTGGCCTGGCTACAATAGCTCTTAGGTCAAACTTAGAATTCTGTTACAAGACATCGTTAACAATGCAGCAACTACAAATCAAACTCTGCCAGGGTGAATATCTCCATTAACTTCCTCCTTTTAGTACAAAAGAAGGTTTGCTAACAGAAAGGTCACATTTATGAGCTTCTACAAATGCCTTTTTCTGTAAAACCACAAAAATCTGACTGCCTCAGGAAAAATTTCCCCTCTTTACTTTTAATTAGGGCATTATCTACATGCAGTTAAATTCACTCATTTTAAGTATACAGTTCAGTCAATTTTTATTATTTGTTTGTTTGGCTGTACCGGGTCTTAGTTGTGGCATGTGGGACCTTGTTCCCTGACCAGGGATTGAACCTGGGCTCCCTGCATTGGGAGTGTGGAGTCTTAGCCACTGGACCAACCAGAGAAGTCCCCAGTTTGGTTAATTTTTGAAACTGTATGTAGCCAGGTAAGCACTGTAACAATCAAGATAGACATGGCTTTCCTTTCTCTAAAAATATTCCTTGTGCCACTGTGCACTCAATTCCCTTCCCAGCAACCACTGATCTGCCTGCAGTCCCCATAACTTTGCTTTTTCTAATGGTTCATATGAATGGTTCTAATGGTTACATATGAATGAAATCATACAGTATTTAGTCTCTTCTGTTTGACTCTTATGCTTAGCATAATACTCTGAGAACCAGCCACACAGTTGAAAGGATTGATATTTTATTCCTTTTATTACTAAATAATATTATTTCATAGTATGGCTATACTGCAATTCATTTACTCATTTACCAGTTGATGGACATCTGGGCTGCTTCCAATAGTCTGCTACTATAAATAGGAGTACTACACACATCCGTGTAAAGGCTTTTCTGAGTTTTTTTAATCGTGGCAAAAGACACACAACATAAAACTACCGCCTCAGTGGAATTAAGTACATTTATATTGTTGTGCAACCGTCACCACCATCCTTTCCCAGAACTCTTTCCACTTTGCACAACTGAAACTCTGTACCCATTAAACATTAATACCCCATTCCCTTCTCCTCCCAGGCCCTGGTAACCACCATTTTACTTCTCTATCTATGATTTTGACTACTCTAGTAGGTACTTCATAGAAGTGGAACCATATAGTATTTGGCTTTTTTTCATTTAGCACAATGTCAAACAAGGTTCATCCATGTTGTTGCGTGGGTCAGAATTTCATTCCTTTTTCAGGCTGAATAAAAGCCCATTGTATAGGGCATCTCTGGTGGCTCAGTGGCAAAAAAAAAAAAAAAAAATCCATCTGCCAATGCAGGAGATACGGGTTTGATCCCTGGTCTGGAAAGATCCCACATGCCATGGGGCAACTAAGCCCGTGGGCCACAACTACTGAGCCTGTGCTCAAGAGCCTGGGAGCCACAACTGCTGAGCCCATGTGCTGCAACTGCCGAAGTCTGCATGCCCGAGAGCCCGTGCTCCACAGCAAGACAAGCACTGCAACCAGGAGCCCCGGGAGTGCTGCTCTTAGTCCACTGAACACACCATGGTTTGCTTATCCATTCATCTCTCAGCAAACACTTGGGTTGCTTCCACACTTTAGCTGTGAAAATGCTGCCATCAACATGGGCTGTACAAATCTCTCTTCAAGACTCTGCTTTCAATTCTTCTGGGTATATACTAAGAAGAGGAATTGGTGGGATCATACGACAAACCTATTTTTAGTTTTCTGAGGAACCATCATATTGTTTTTCACAGCAGCTGTACCAGTTTACATTCCTACCAACAGTGTACAAAGTTCCAATTCTCCTATCTTTGTTAACACTTATCTTCTAGTTTCGTATTTTTCCTAATGGATATGAGGTGGTATCTCACTATGATTTTGCTGTGCATTTCCCCGAAGATTATTGACACTGAGAATCATGTGCTTGTTGGTCATTTGAATACCTTCTTTGGAGAAATTTCTGCGCAAGTTCTTTGCTCATGTTTGAATCAAGTTGTCTGATTTTTATTGCTGTTGGGTTTTAGGAATTCTCTATATACTCTAGACATTAATCCCTTATCAGATATACGGTGTGAAAATATTTTCTCCCATTCTGTGGACTGCCTTTTCATTGTGTTGTAGTGTCTTTTAGTGCACAAAAGCTTTTATTAATTTTCATGAAGTTCATTCAGTTTATCTTTTTGTTGCCTGTGTCTTTCATGTCATATCTAAGAAATCACTGCCAAATGCAATATCATGAAAACTTCTCCCTATGTTTTCTTTGTTGTCTCCTCAGAGTTTTATAGTTTTAGCCCCTATGTTTATATATATATATTTTTAATCCAGTTTGAGTTAATTTTTGTATATGGTGTTACGTTAAGGTCCAACTTCATTTTTTTCATGTGGATGTAGTTTACCCAACACCATTTATTCAAAAGACTGTCCCTTCTCCACTGAATAGTCTTGGAACAACACTTGTTGAAAATCATCTGACTATTGGTATATGTCTGAATGCCAGAAGAACACTGTTTTGATTACTGTAGCTTCATGGTGAGTTTTGATATCAGCAAGGGTTAGGTCTCCAAATTTGCTTTTCTTTTTCCAAGACTGTTTTGGCAATCAAGGATCCCCTGAGATTCTGTAAGCATTTTAGGATGGATTTTTCTGTTTCTACCAAAGATAGATTTTTGAAAGAAACTGCACTGAATCTGTAGATCACTGACATCTTAATAATATTCAGTCTTCAAATTCATCAACAGGGAGTATGTTTTCATTTATTTAGCTCTTTAATTTCTTTTGTCATGTTTTAGAGATGGTAAGAGAGACCCACCCCTCTCTGTCTTCCTCTTCTTATAAGGGCACTAATCCCATCATGAGGTGCCCCACTCTCATGACCTCATCTAATCCTTATCACCTTCTCAAGGCCCCATCTCCTAATCCCATCTCATTGGGAGTTAGGGCTTCATCATATGAATACAGAGGTGGGGTGGGAACTTAATTCAGTCCACAACATAAGGTCACTAAGTCTTTTTTTTTCCATCTCTAGAAGTGTTACAATTTTAATTCTTACATTTAGGCCTGCAAGGCATTTTAAGCTTCATTAGGTATATGGTGGCTATAAGAGTGGAAGTTTATTTTTTGCATTTGATTGAGAACAATTTGTTGTCAAAATTAACCTTTGCCTATTGAATTACCAGCACTTTCATCAGAGATTTTTAATTTTTCCAAATTCCTGACAGTTATTAATCTTAGGATTTGAGAACAAGAAATTTGAATTGCCAAATTACACATTATTCTATATTTTTCACCACACTTTATTAGATGATTTTAAATAATAATGAGTTATCATAAAACACTGAATCACTTCTGTGAAAGGGTTACATTAAGAAGTTTCAGGGACTTCCCTGGTGGTCCAGTGGTTAGGAAACTGCTTGCCAATACAGAGGACATGGGTTTGATCCCTGATCCAGAATGATCCCACAAGCCTCCAGGCAACTCCTGAGCCTATGAGCCACAACTACTGAAACCCAAGTGTTTGGAGCCCTTGCTCTGCAACAAATGGTAGTCTCTTCACTGCAACTAGAGAAAGACTGTACACAGCAACAAAGACCCAATGCAGCCAAAAATTAAATAAATAAGGAAGTAAATCTTGAAAGAAAAAGAAGTTTCAGGGGTTACTTTGGTAAAGTAAGATATAATAAATGTGTAGGTTACTATTATTATGAACAAATATACTGTGACAATATCATGTATTTCAATACATGTAAAAAAAATCTCCACCTGATACAGAAATCTGATAAAAAAACATTAGCACTAAATGAATGCCCAATAAATATCATTTAAAAACAGAAAGATGTCACAAGTATTTTGTGTTTAAAAGTTATTCTTAAATGAGATTTTAAAACACATAAGCATTAGTATTTTTCATAAGACAAATGTTCCAGATGGAGAAGAGATTCTTTCAGGTCGTGCTGATGTTGATCAAACTATTCCGAGTGTGTCCAAAGCAAGTACAAGTTGGGTGTTAAACTACGCACTGCTTCATATAGACTCATTTCCTTTTCTAGAGATGAAAATACTTCGTCTGCTTGCCTTGATTTTGGTTTTGATGCTAAAATTGATACCGTTTGTCCTAATTCAGATTTTAGATCGACTGATTTCACATTGGAATATTCCACAATGACACTTACATTTTGTCTCTGCATTTCTTCCGCAGAAGTACTTACAAAGAACTGTAACCTACAGCAAATATTCAAACACTGGAACACTACTGGATTCTATTAAGATAATGTAACATTCAGATATCCTATTAACAGTACATGGTTCAAAACTGCCAAATTAAAGATTGCTTCCAAAACTTATTTCTTGGAGCACGATTTGCAGAATTTTTATAGTGTACAACTGTTTGTAATCTCGCTAACATTTTTTTTAAATTATTTATCGCTGAGGTGGGTCTCTGTTGCTGTGTGTAGGCTTCCTCTAGTTGCGGCAAGCAGAGGCTACTCTCCAGTCATGATGTTCAGGCTTCTCACTGCGGTGGCTTCTCTTGTTGCAGAGCACGGGCTCCAGGGCGCAAAGGCTTCAGCAGTTGTGACTCGTGGGCTCTAAGGCACAGCTCAGTAACTGTGGCACATGGCTCAGTCACCCCACAGAATGTGGGATTTTCCTGGACTAAAGATCAAACCCATGTCCCCTGCACTACAGGGCGGATTCTTAACCACCGGGCCACCTGGGAAGTCCAGTATATTCCTTCTTACAAGAATAAGTTAGTATTAATAGCAGACAGGGCCGCAAACACACATAACAAAGCAACAGTGACAAGCGAGAATGACTGACCTGATGGTGGCCCTGTTCATCCTGTCTGCTCTAGTCCTTACTTCAGAAATGTTGACCTTAACCTTCGACACTGATTCCGCTCTTGCTTTTGACTTGTCAGATGATTCCTTTGAGGTAGTAATGCCTACGATTTTTTTTTAAAGTAATGCCTATGTTGATGGTTAAATTTTAATTCCCACAGACGTTTTCCTTTACCCTGATCTCTTAACTGATACTTCTTATGATGTGGAATAATACACAGATGTCCCTAGAAATGCCAGGAAGGACACCTGCATGGCAACCCTCCTGGAAATAAACCGATCACAAACTGAACTCTCTGCTCTGTGTCATTATCTGCTTGTCCTTCCTTATGCCAGCACCACGCTGTTTTTATCTCTGGCTTCAGTGTTAAGTCCTAAAGTCAAAGGTAAGCTCTTTAGCTGGCTGGGAAGTTCACACTGCTAAATAAAATAACTGCCACTTTCATTTTAAAGGGGAGCGTAGTTCACAAAATTCTCTCATTTGATACTTGTCTATGAGCATTTGAAGCTGAACAGGTGTTTCCATTCCCATTTTACAAGCAAGAAACCACATCCTCAGAATAAGTGACTTCCCCCAGACTGTGTAGCTGGCTGGACAGATCTGAGGTTGTCCTCCAAGCCCACTGCTCTTTGAAAGGCTCCACAGCCTTGCCCCCCACACCAGCTCCCCAGGGCTGGTTCTTTCTGGGCAGGTCTCAACTGAGAAGACACCACCTTGGAAAGGCGTGTCCTGGCCCCCTGAGGAGCCCAACCAGCTCTCACCCCTCCCTGTTTTGTCTTCCTCTTCCTACTCATCTCTGCCTGTTTCATACTGATTTCCTGACTTGCTTATTCTCTCTCTCTGCCACTAGAAAGTAAGTTCAGCGAGAGCAGGATCTTACTCTGCTGACCTCAGGGTTCTCCGTAACCTATGCAGGGCCTGCAGAGTCAGTCAATCCTTTTCAGTCAAGGTGTGTTGAATGGATGAAATAAGTGAATGCTCTCCCCATCAGACCAATAAGGTAAGTGACAAACACCAGACTGCTTATCCTGTCCTGAATTATATATAATATTAACATGGGTTTACCGTCTAGGACAGTAAGTTCCCTACATATGAACCTTCAAGTTGTGAACTTTCAAAGGTGTAAATGTGCCTTCCATCAGCATCAGGAAAATGAGTGAAACTGCGTGTGTTATTTGTGTGAAAGGTATTATAAACCTGTTATAGGACAGGACTCTATAGCTGATTGTGTTAGCTGGGTACCTAGGCTAACTTTGTTGGACTTAACAAACTGGACTTATAAATGCACTCTTGGAATAGAACTCATCCCTATGTAGGGGACTTACTGTACACAGTCAACTTCCCCAGAATGCCTAGAAAAAAGCACATTCCCCACATGAAGAGAGAGAAGGGAAAGAAGAGGTGCCCCCCCGTGCAGACTACCTCACTCGGCAAAATGAACTGGAAAAAGCTGAGGAAGTGGGAGCTAGAAAATGCATTTTTATTGTTTTCACGAACTCCCGGGCTGAATTCAAATTCCAGGAGCATGACTGCTTCTGTGTCTGCAGGCATGGTCCAGGTGGATGAGAGGAGGATGCCACAGAGCCTAGACTCAATTCAGAAGGCACTTCCTTGAAAACTGCTGATCAACTGTGATTCTAATTTCAAAAAAGAAGCTCGAGTTTGAAAAGCAAAATTAAGTACGGCGCATCTGTATGATGGCTACCCAGGAATAAAGGCTGTCACTTGTGGAACAAATGGTGGTGGGTGGGGAGGATATACGAAGATGTTGCATGAGTATGTGCTCAGTCCTAGGCATAATGTTTATTTGTAAATTAGCATAAAGGAGACAAAAACTGGTTCTGGGTTACAAGAAAAAAAAAAATCAATGGCATTCAATTAGAAATACATTTTACAAGAATGTGGTCTGAACCTAGCTAAATAGTCCCCTATCCCTAACTTACTTTAATTCAATATAGAAAAGATGAATTGATAACAAACATGAATGACATTAATACTAATACCTAAATTTAAGAACTTAGACTTAACATACAACTAATTGAAGCTGAATTCAGAATATCTGGAATTCTCAGGGGCTAGGATAAAATTTAATTTTGCAACTAAAATTTACTTTTGCCTCTGATGAAAGGGTTTACTAATCATACTCTAATATTGGGCTTCCCGGGTAGTTCAGAGGGTAAAGAGTCTGCCTGCAATGCAGGAGACCTGGCTTTGATCCCCAGGTCGAGAAGATCCCCTGGAGGAGAGAATGGCTAGTCACTCCAGTATTCTTGCCTGGAGAATTCCATAGACAGAGGAGCCTGGTGGGTTACAGTCCATGGGGCCACAAAGAGTTGGACACAACTGAGCAACTTAGCACACATGTAGCACCAACAATCAAACCAAAATGACTCCTCTCACCATACCCAAAGCTCAACTATTGTAGAAAATAAACTGCTTTTTAACAACTTCCAAGAAGTTAAACATGACCAACTGAACAAAGGTATTTATCTGTAGAGAGACAGAACTATCCTTACAAAGGCACAGGAGAGGCAGCAGGAGAGGATGAGATGTGTGCTCACCTTGGAGACACTCTCTTTGGAGATGACAGGTTAAGGAGAGGAGTCCCACAAAACACTGCATAGACGGGGAAACAGAAATCTAATTGTTGTATAAAAAGCTGGTTCACCCAATAGAGCCCTGCATAGTCTAGGCAAATAGCAGGCACCAGATTCCTGTAGGTAATAAGGACTGTGCTATGCCAACAGAGGGAGAGGCTGTTCTAGGACCCCCACCCCATCCCTGTGAAGCCAGGGCACCAGCATTCCCCCAAGGTCAACAGAAGGTGGAGAGGAGGTTTCAGCTCTGGAGAAACTGATCCCCTCAGAGAGGCACCAGGTCCAGCAGTGGAGAGCGGGATTGAGTTGGGCAATAAGAACTGGCTAACAGAGGAAGGAGGGCTTCCCAGGTAGCTCAGCTGGTTAAAGAATCCACCTGCGATGCAGAATACCCAGTTCAATCCCTGGGTCGGGAAGTTCCCATGGAGAAAGGACAGGCTACCCACTCCAGTATTCTTGGGCTTCCCTGGTGACTCAGACGGTAAAGAATCTGCCTGCAATAAAGGAGACCTGGGTTTGATCCCTGGATTGGTAAGATCTCCCGGAGAAGGGCATGGCAACCCAGTCCAGTATTCTTGCCTGGAGAATCCCCACAGACAGAGGAGCCTGGCGGGCTACAGTCCATGGGGTTGCAAAGAGTCGGACACGACTGAGTTGACACAGCACAGCAGAGGAAGGAGCATCCCCCATTTACTAAGAAGTGAGCCTCCAGCTTCCTTCCACCTGTCAGAACCCAGGGCACCAGCAGTCAGGTCATCTCCCAGAAGCTACAAATCAGAAAATCAATCTCTAAAAGAATGCAGTCATTACAGCTAGCATCACACTTAATGCAGAATGCTTTTGCCCTAAGATCAGGAACAGGGCACAGATGTTGACTCTCACCACTTCTATTCAAAACTCTACTAGAGGCTCTAGCCAGAGAAATAAGGCAAGAAAAGGAAATTACATTCATAAGGTCCTTTGGACAGAGAGAAATAAAAATGCTTTTTTTTTTTAACAGACTGTCTAAACAGAAAACACCATATAGTTTACAAAAAGGTTATTTAAAAAAGTGAATTTAGTAAGACTCAAGGATATAAGGTCAAAATAGACAAATTAACTGCATTTTTTTATATTATCAATGAATGACCAGAAATTGAACCTTAAAATGTATGACTTACCAAAAAAATATGACTTACAGTGGCATCAAAATGTAAAATACTTAGGGACAACTCTAATAAAGCATATGTAAAATCTACATGCTGAAAACTACAATACAGTGATGTGAGAAATCAAAGTAAACCTAAGTAAGTGAAAATATACACTGTGTTCATGGGTAAGAAGACTCAACATAGTTAAGCTGTTAACTCTCCCCAAAATGATCTTATATGAACAGATTCAACAAAATCCCAAAGTTCTAACAGACTTTTTTTAGAAATCAACAAACTGACTCTAAACTTTTTGTGCAAAAGCAAAGGACTTGGAATAGCATTATTTTTTTAAAGAAGAAAATGGTTGAAGGATCTACTATTTGATTTCAAGGCTCACTATAGAGCTTCAGCATAAATCAAGACAGTGTAGGACTGGCATAAGAAAAGACAGACAGATCAATGGAATATAATACAGTTGAGAAACAGACCGAATGCATATGGCCAGCTGGTTTTTTACAAAGGAGTCATGGTAATTCAATAAAGGACAGTATTCTCAAACCATGGTGCCAGAATAAATGGACATCTATATGCAAAAAATGAAACTGTATTCATGCCTCATTCTGTACATAAAAATCAACTTGAAATAGATCATATACCTAAACGTAAAACTTATAGAAAAAAAAGAAAGAAAATCCTTATGACCCTAGTAAAGATTTCTTATGTACATCGCAAAAAGCACAAGCCCTAAAGAAAAGCATGAGTCTCAGAGAAAAGATAGATAATTAACAAAGTCAGCTTCTCACCTCATCACTCTACAGAGAAAAACCATCAGTAAGTTCTGCCTTTAAGAACTTCTCATCCCTTTTCAGTCTTTCTTAAACAATACTGAAAGTCAAAGTGTTAGCTGCTCAGTCATCTCTGACTCTTTATAATCCTATGGACTGTAGCCCACCGGGCTCCTCTAACCATGGGATTCTCCAGGTAAAAATACTGAAGTGGTTTGACACATCCTTCTCCAAGGTGATCTTCCCAACCCAGGGATCGGACCCACATCCCTTACGTCTCCTACACTGGCAGGTGGGTTCTTTACCACTAGTGCCACAATACTGAGGGGCCAAAAATAGTCAAGCCTTTGAAGAAAGCCTTTGAGAGACAAAAACCAAAACACACCAGTATTCAGAGAGAAAAAACTGAGGAAATAATGTAGGAAGCTGAGGGAAACTTAACATGACTGGACAAGACTACTGTATTTGCAAGTAGTCTTTCTATGTCAATGGACATAGAAAAATGAAGATGTAGCAGTAAGTATACTACTTGAAAATAAGGTAAATTATCAAATGAAAAGATTTGAAAGTGCTTACCTCTGAGGGACAGAATGGGGGTGACAGAGGACCTCTGCTTTTTATTATAATTTTTAAAAATATCATTTGGCTTCAAAAAAACAATGCTTACGTATTTTGTTGAAAGTATTTTAAAAGAAAAGCAAGTGCCAAGGACTTCACAAAGATCCACTTAACATGTGAAAAATCACCATACCAATAGTAAATTGCTACTTGTCTGTCTTAAATTGCCAATTAAGAAAGAGTAAGCTCTCTTACTTAATTGGCTTCATGACCATGAGTAAGAGACAGCTTCTCTGACTCCCCAGTTCTCCCCTGTGGAGGATGTACAAGATCACCTCCAAGTCCCCTCCAGCTTCAAGCAACACTTCTGTTCATACAGTTACAGGCACTGCTCATTCTTTAAAAGAATTTATCTGCTATTGTACAACTACTATAACTCAATTTAAAAAACTTTTAAAAAAAGAACGTCCTACAATCTGGACTAGTCTTCTTCAGCCTCCATTTCCATTCACAATGAATGAGGCAGTACTGTATTCCATAGTTATTAGCATTTGTAAGTAGAAACGACCCGTTAAGAAAAAGTTCAAAGCCAGTTACCTATAAAACAACCAATTATAGCATGATTATCTTAATGCTATATGTTTTTGAAGACATTTAATTTCTTTGGAAATTGTCATTTTTGGTTTTTGGTTGTCATTTTTGGTTATTTTTCTCACAAACCTAGTAAACCCAATCTGAAAAGGAATAAACCCCATTAATGTCAACTGAACAGGCTCAAATGTGGAGGTAAACTACTGTTTCACAAATGACAACAAAGGAAGGGGGAAGGTGGGGTTTTTTCATACTCATGGAAGGCTCCAAATCCTTCTCTCTGCTTAGGCACCCACCTTCATCTGACGCCCACTGAAGCCAAAAGATCTGAGGGAACAGAGACAGAGAAACTGTGAATGAAAGAAGAGGATAGAAAGAAAGCTAACGACCATGTGGACAACGCTACTCTAAATTCTAACAGTATCATTATATTCATGAATTTAGCTATCTAAACAGACATTCACATTACAGAGATAGCAAATTAATGACGAGATGACTAATTAAAGCCAAGACCCAAATCAAGATCTCCAAATTCATACTTTTCAACTGGCAAGAATCAAAGAATACAACTACGTTTCTAAAGTAGCATCCTTAAGTATTATTCTTATGAGTACTAATGGACTATACTGAAACAAGGTAAAATACAGTACTCTTATTTGGTGCTTACTTTGGAAACACTGCCACTGAAATACATTCCAAATGTTTATCCTGACAGATGCTTCTATGAGGGCGTGCGGACTCAAATACTGATAATGGTCATTCAAAATTAAACTTACAGAACACCTGAAAACAGGATGAATTGGAATGTGTGGACAGTTTTACCATATTCATTAGCAACAATTTTTTAAAGAAGGCTACTGTTTTAGTGCAAATAAGTAGGAGTTTTAAAACTGTCTCCCTTTAGTGCTTTAGCACTAACAATTTGGTCTGACAAGTCAACAGGGTGGGATGGCTTTAGCAGAAAAGAACAAGGTACTTCCCAAAGGTAAGTACCTTGACTTGGAGAACATGTTTCAGCTCCCTGAGAACAGAGAACCACCGACCAGAAGAAGTTCTGACACCAGGAAACCACAAGCTTCTTGCATTCTGGCTTGGTTTCTGAAGACCCTTCTGGGGATAATTTGTGACTATAGCAAACTAAGAAACTAATCCCTTCCAAGAATTTAGAATCACTCAATTAAGATGATGAACTAATGTACTTCATGGTCTTTCCCAAGAATTCCCCAATTCTTTACATCAACTATTTGACAACTGATGTTAACACACAAAAAATGGTGGTCTGAATACTGATTCCTATAGCATCACGAGTTTGATTTCCTTTTAAATTACTTTCCTTTAACATATGTGATTAGTCAAGGGTGACAGGTCTTCAGACTTGAGATATTCCAAGGCTTCCACAGTCAATCTCCTCCCACCTTCACATGGCTCTTTCAGATGAAACAGTAGGTAAGACAATAAAATAAGCTGGATGTTGGTATGATTATGAGAAAAAAAAAGTTATTCCATCTTGCCTGACCTTTAGCAAAGTATGTGAAAGTATCCAAGCATGGCCTCATACTGTTCAAAAGGAAAAAAGCAGACTGCATGGTCTTCTCCAATCAGAAGCTGGGTGGGAAGATGTGTTCCTCATGTCTTAATGGGTTCACTGGTTTATTTAAACCTTTCTCTGAGTGACTACAAGGCATCATTTATCAGGTGCTGGAGTGAGCACTAATATGAATAAACAACAACCCCAACTTTATCTTTTCACTTCCTATGAGAGTCCCCACGGCAAAGAATTCCCAAGGATTCCAGGTGGCAGGGAAGGCATGTCAGAGGGCCTTTCTGGGGGTGTGGACGGATCACAGATGGATATGTGAGGAGACAGGAGGCATTCCGGAAAGAGCGTGAGTGGGATCTGGGATGAAAGAGTGATGAGCGCTTGAATCTGGGTGCTGTCATTTACTGGTTTTGTGACTCTGGGCAAAAAAGAGTGAGTCTCAGGCTCCTCAATTATAAAACAGATTATTGTGAGGGTATAAGAGGCGCGTGGCAGATACGGAAATGCCAGTGCCTCCTCTGTTCCCACTCTGGACTGTGGTGAGCAAAAGGCTCGCGTTTTGTAGAGATGATGTTGATCAAAGTCTTCAGAGGCAGTGGCCCCAAGCTCTGCAAAGTGTCACGAAAGGAGGGGAGGCAGAGAGAAAGGAGGGCAGAAGGAAGGTGCCTAGTGGCTCGGGCAGGTTGCAGAGCCTGGTCTGGATGGCTGGAAGGGTGAGAGGCGAGTGCTCCCCAGCTTCCCGGGGGGCGGGGAAACCACCACCCAGACACCCATTTGTTAACCCTCAGGTGCCTGGAACCTGCAGATCACCAGGAACCACCCAAACCGCCCGCCCCTGTTTCTAGGAGGCCCAGTTCCACTTCCCGCCAATATTTTATTAGGAAAACTTTCAATACACAGGAAAGTTTGAAGAGTTGTACAGTAAACAAGCATTTAGGCATCACTTAGACTGTATAATTAGTTCTATTTTGGAAGTGGAGATTTGAACATATACAGCAGATTTTAGTTCTTATTACATGTGGGAAAAGGGGGTACAAAAGGGAGGATCTGAAGGCTCCTATCTGGCAAGGGTCTGGCTTCTGTACTACCAGTGATGCAGTGGGATGAAATAAAACCCTTTGGTGACCCCTGAACGGACAAAGGGACACACACACCTCACACCTGTAGATGGTACTGAAACATGGAGGCCTATCAGTCCAGTGACAAACCTGGTGTTTGATCACAGCGGTCATTCCGCATCCTCACAACTCCCCCCACCCAAAATAACACAAGGACGCCGTGACTTCTGCTGGCTTCCAGTGTAGTAGCAGAATATTAAAAAACCGTAAAGTGTCAAAAAAAAAAAAAAAAAGAAAGAACTGCCAGAAAAGTGAACTGCCAGATTTCTACACCTGGCAATTAAAACACAGGATTTACATAATTCATAGTTTATTTCAACAAAAACTACACTACAAACAGGAATAATCTTAACTGCACATGATCTGAGTACCTCAAACAGGAAATCTGTTTTGTATTTCAATGTGAAAAACAGCATTTCAACTTCCCTATCATCTAAGTGTGTTGAGGGCAATTTCAATGGTTAGCAGCATTAGAAAAAAAATTATACTCTTATATGAAGACAAGCACAAATATATAGAACTCATTATTAGAAACACAGATAATTACTGTTAATTATGGTTAATCAAACAAATAGCATGAAGATTAGGAAAGAAAACAGTAATTTTCAAACATTACTGCTATCGTGAAACATGATCGCATCTACGACGGCACCAGCTCTGTGATCTGGAGCAAGACACTTCTCTCTGAGTTGTCTTATCAGTGAGACAGGCCTAACGAAGCGATGCAGGCCTCCTCGGGGGTTCTTCCTCAGTCCTCTGCCTAGAGAAAGGACCACTGCTCTTTTTTTAATCCACGTATAATTCTATTTATTTATTTATTATTTTTGGCTGTGCTGGGTCTCCGTGGCTGTGAGGGCTTTTCTCTACTTGTGACGAGCGGGGGCGACTCTCTAGTTTCGGAGCAAGGGCTTCTCATTGCGGTGGCTTCTCTTGTTGCAGAGCACAGGCTCTAGAGCTCAGCTTAACTGCTCTGCAGCATGTGGGGTCTTCCCGGATGGGGGATCAAACCTGTGCTGGCAGGCGGAGTCTTTCGCCCTGAGCCCCCAGGGCAGCCCCCACTGCTCTTCTGAAGATGACAATTGATAATCCTGCCCACAGGTCCGACTGCCCCTTCCCTCCAGTTACTGTGCGGGGCTGGGGAGACTCGACGTCTCCCCTTCATCCCCAGCCACTTTCCTCTCGCTGTGCTGCAGTTGCTCTACTTAAAATCAAATGAACCACCCACCAAGGGCCACTACAAAGGGGAAGACCAGTGCTGAGCATCCTAGAAGGATGACACCCCAGTACTTCTGATATTGGCTTGTACATCCCAGAGGCACTTCTCTTCCTTTGGAAAAAAGCCAGAAACTACAAACAAGAGTTTTACACTGATGATCTGTGGGAGTAGATATCTAAAGCCTCTCCCCAAAGAAGTTTGAAATTCGGATGTTTTAACCTTAGGGCTTCTTTAGCACAGGATTTTTTGGTGTTTTTTTTTTTTTTTTTTAAAGCAGGGGTCCCCAACCTCTGGGATCTAATGGCTGATGATCTGAGGTGGAGCTGATATAATCATAATAGAAATAAAGTGAGCAATAAATGTAATGTGCTTGAATCATCCAGAAACCATCTCTCTGCCCCCCTTTTTAACCTCGGCCCTGGTCCTGGTCTTCCTCAAAACTGGTCCCTGGTGCCAAAAAGGTTGGGGACCGTTCTTTTAAAGAAGACATGATTTGTTAAAATGAGACATCTTTCTCAAATATGCACACTCCTAGGTGTATACGTGTCATCTTCCTGAAAGGCAACGTAATGCACTCGCTATGGCTCCCAAAGGCCTGTAAGTTAGAATCCTGCGTAACTTCAGCTAAATTATTTAGCTTCTCTGAGACTCAGCCTTCTCAAAGATAAATTAGGAATATTCCAAGGCTTCACTGAGTTGTTAGAGTTTTGAAATGATATAAAGCACCTAGCACAGTGCCTGCAATAAAGAATCTGCTTAATAAATGAGATTTCTCTCTTGTTTTTCATATTGTTCTGCAGAGATTCCAAAAAGCATGATGTGTGTCAGTGAGCTTCACATCTTTATACTGACGAGGACAAAGAAAGAGATAAGAAGAGGAGAAAAGTAAAAGCAGAATGCTTTATCCGAATGATTTATGATTTATCTGGATAAATGATTGATGATTTATCCAGGGCTCTACTGGTTGTGAATTAATTTTTCACAAAGCAACTTAATACAACATTCATGAATTTTGCTACATGGTTGATCATTTAAACTAGGATGAAACATTCAGGTTTAGCTAGTTAGTATGTTTTATTATGGAGGCTGAAGAACATGAAAACCATTTGCAGTGTAGAGAATCACTTTTTAAGAGATGCAGAATAAAAGTGACTTCTAAGATATACAGCTAGAAGCCAAAGCAAAGGCTTTGAAGGCCAAGAAAGCAGTGTTGAAAGGTGTCCCCAGCCACAAGAAAAAGAAGATCCGGACGTCACCCACCTTCCAGCGGCCCAAAACACTGCGACTCAGGAGGCAGCCCAAATATCCTCTGAAGAGCACCCCTAGGAGAAACAAACTTGACCACTGTGCCATCATCAAACTCCCCCTCACCATCCAGACAGCCATGAAGAAAACAGAAGACAACAATACACTGGTATTCATTGTGGATGTCAAGGCCAACAAGCACCAAATTAGACAGGCTGTGAAGAAGCTCTATGACATTGACGTGGCTAAGGTCAATACTCTGATCAGGCCTGATGGAGAGAAGAAGGCATATGTTTGACTGGCTCCTGACTATGATGCTTTGGATGCTGCCAACAAAATTGGGATCATCTAAACTGGGTCCAGCTGGCTAATTCCAAATATAAAAGTTTTCACTATGTAAAAAAAATAAAATAAAATAAGATATACAGCTAAATGAGAAAAGGAAGGTGGGGGAAAGTATGTGTGGTCCATTACCATCTAACAAAAAGGTTTTATATATAATTAATTAAATCCTGGAGTCTAACTGGATTGGAAATATCACTATAAATTTATCTTAAAAGCAAAAAAGGAAAGGAAGGAGGGAAGGTTTCTCTTCACATTTAAGAAGTTTATAAACAATGACAAATCTAATATCAATAAACACCCTTAGAAACCAAATTATGGTTTTTAAATACAATTTCCAATCAAAAGGAACAGGGCCCTTAAGAAATGGCTGATTCTACTGCCTGCAATGCACGATACCTGGGTTCAATTCCTGGGTTGAGAAGATCCCCTAGAGGAGGAAATGGCTACTCTCTCCAGCATTCTTGCCTGGAGTATTCCATGGACGTAAGGCCCTGGCGGGCTATAGTCTATGGGGTCCCCACAGAGTTGGGATACAACTGAGCAACTAACACTTTCACTTTTTCATTTTCAAATACCCTGCAAAAAAAGAACCGTTTAGTATTGGCTGGACTATGGACATGGATTTGATAGCTCTCTCTCTCTTTTTTTAATGGCAGCTGTGATACAAACTCCAGGACACCCACCCAGCCAAAGAGCCAAAAAATAGTTCCTGTAACATTCCACCTTCCTCCATATAGTCCCTTTTGGAAACCTGCCACCAAACTTGGGGACTTCATGCCAACAAAATTATAAGTGTTGTTAGGTGTTCATGTAAGGACTCTTGCCGTAGCATGGATAGCTGTGATCACTGAGTCAACTGTCCGTGGCTACCAGTTATGCCAAGACTGTAACAGCATTTTTACTTTATACACGACAAAGAAGTTTTGCAAATAAAATCTTAACACTTTGAAAAAAAAAATAAAGAAATGGCTGATTCCAAATATAAGGTAGAAAATGTATAAGAAGAGCCTGGAATATCTTCTTAAGAATATCAGAAGTTAAAGAAGCTACTAACAACTATTGGGATTGCAATAGAAGACTCAAGAGACAACTGGAAATGGCTCTCACCAGTCAGGAACAAGACAATCTGAGCAACAAAAAGAACAGTAACTGTAACATATTAAAATATATAAAATACATATTTTATATGTATTTGATTCAAACAAAATAAACACCATTGCTCACCCTTGAAAGGTGCCAGGAAATCAAATTTTTCTGAAAACTAGTTTTAAAAAGGTGTGTTGGGTGAAGAGATTAAATCATTCATTCCACTTTTTTTTTTTTTTTGGCTGCACTGTGTGACATATGAGATAATGAAGGATCGACCCTCAGGCCCTGTACTGGAAGGGTGGAGTCTTAACCAATGAACCATCAGGGAAGCCCCATTCTGCTTTTTCTATATGAACTATATCTGCAGGTAACCAAATAGATGATAAGAGATTTTTCATTTTAAGTAAGAGCATCTGGGACACTAAATGAAGAAGTAACAAGCTATATTATTACTTTGCAACCTTTAATGAAATAATGAATCTAGCCATTGATCACTAACAGCTACTAAAAATCATCAGATAAAAAACTGATAGGGGAACTTCATATTAGATGAACCAGGCCAGCAACATCTGAACCCACGTGAGCGATCTCATCACAAAAGGACAGAAAAGTAGACTTTTTGTGCCACCCAATGTAACGCAACAGGAAATACACAACACCATCTAGGAACTAGTCTTGCCATTCAGTTCAGCCCTGAATCTGATCAAGTTTATAGATCTAACTACCAGTTGATTATAAACACAGTAGTCAGGTAACACGTTACACAACCTTACAAGAATGTTCCAGAATATGGGAACTTCTACAGAGCAAACAACCTGGTATTTTAAAATCTACCGCAAAGTTACAGGGGGTACGGGAAGAGGAGAGGAGGATTCAGAGATTAAGAAAGAAATGGGGATACATGCTCATCACAGAGCTCTAGCCGCTCCCGAGCCTTCACACATTTCTCCAGCTGCAAGTGTGCAGATCTGTTCAACCCAGCCTTCATCAGCTGGGCATTGGGATATTTCCTCATGGTTTTGAACATGATGTTTATTTGTGTAACTAAGTTCACCTGAATCTCAAGAATTTTGGCTTAGGCAAGTAATTTCTGTGTAATTATCAGTGATTTCATCTTAATAAAGTCCAGTGATCAGCAAAAAAAAAGAAAAGAAAAGAAAGAAATGTGACCCATCAATCAAATGTAATACATGAACTTGTTTAGAAACTGGAGGTCAAACAAAACAATTATTTTTTAAAAAAATCTGTGAACAAAAAGTCTGAGACTTCCCTGGTAGTCCAGTGGTTAAGAACCTGCCCACCAATCCAGGGGACACAGGATTGACCCCTGGTCTGGAAAGATCCCACATGCCACAGAGCAACTAAGTCTGCATGTGGCAATTACTGAGCCAGAGTGCTTTAACTACCGAAGCCTGTGCACCCTAGAGCCCTAGCTCTGCAACAAGGGAAGCCACACAATGAGACGCCATGCACGGCAACGAGGGAGCAGCCCCCACTCACCACCACTAGAGAAAGACCGCACAGCAACGAGCAGCCGGCATGGCCAAAAACAAACAATGTGAAAAACAAAAGAAAACCTGAACACTGGATCTCTGATACTGAAGAGTCATTATTAATGTTCTAATGTGGGAGGAGTATTATAGCTTTGTTTAAAAATGGTTGCTCATCTTTTAGATACATACATATGTAGACTCATGAAATCATTTGCTGTCTATGACTTATTACAAAATTACCTGAAATGGAGAGGGAGAGAAAGAGTACTAATTAAGCAGGACTGGCCATATGTAGATTATTGACACTTTGTGGTAGCTAGATGCTCATTCATGATGTTATTTTCTCTACTTCTGTATATATTTGAAATTTTTCTGTAATGAAAAGTTTCAGGATTCATTAAAGCAGAAATTCAAAAGAACCTCTCTTCTGTTTCCAAGGATATCACTTTTAAGTGAAAAGACACAAGCTCTTGGATGTTTTCTTAGATGTGTGGTGATTACAGTTAAGACAATAGTTCCAGAACTTCCCTGGAGGTCCAGTGGTTAAGAATCTGCTTTCTACAAAAATATACAAAGGAGAAAAGACAAACTCTTTAACAAGTGGTGCTGGGAAAACTGGCCAACCACCTGTAAAAGAAAGAAATTAGAACACTTTCTAACACCATACACAAAAATAAACTCAAAATGGATTAAAGATCTAAATGTAAGACCAGAAACTATAAAACTCCTAGAGGAAAACATAGGCAAAACACTCTGACATAAATCACAACAAGATCCTCTATGATCCACCTCCCAGAGTAATGGAAATACAAACAAAAATAAACAAATGGGACCTAATTAAACTTAAAAGCTCTTGCACAATGAAGGAAACTATAAGCAAGGTGAAGACAGCCTTCAGAATGGGAGAAACTAATAGCAAATGAAGCAGCTGACAAAGAATCTCAAAAATATACAAGCAGCTCATGCACCTCAATACCAGAAAAATAAATGACCCAATCAAAAAACGGGCCAAAGAACTAAACAGACATTTCTCCAAAGAAGACATACAGATGGCTAACAAACACATGAAAAGATGCTCAACATCACTCATTATCAGAGAAATGCAAATCAAAACCACAATGATGTACCATCTCACACCGGTCAGAATGGCTGCTATCAAAAAGTCTACAAAAAATAAATGCTGGAGAGGGTGTGGAGAAAAGGGAACCCTCTTACACTGTTGGTGGGAATGCAAACTAGTACAGCCACTATGGAGAACAGTGTGGAGATTCCTTTAAAAAATAGAAATAGAACTGCCCACTGCTGGGCACACACACCAAGGAAACCAGAACTGAAAGAGACACATATATCCCAAAGTTCATCACAGCACTGTTTACAAGCTAGGACATGGAAGCAACCTAGATGCCCATCGGCAGATGAATGGATAAGAAAGCTGTGGTACCTATACACAATGGAATATTACTCAGCTATTAAAAAAACGCCTTTGAATCAGCTTTAATGAGGGTGATGAAACTGGAGCCTATTATACAGAGTGAAGTCAGAAAGAAAAATACCAATACAGTATATTAATGCATATATATGGAATTTAGAAAGATGGTAATGATGACCCTATATGCGAGGCAGCAAAAGAAACACAGATATAAACAACAGACTTTTGGACTCTGTGGGAGAAGGCGAGAGTGGGATGATTTGAGAGAATAGCATTGAAACGTGTATGTTACTATATATGAAATAGATGACCAGTCCAAGTTCGATGCATGAAACAGGGCACTCAAAGCTGGTACACTGGGATAGCCCAGAGGGATGGGATGGGATGGGGAGGCAGGCAGGAAGGGGGGTCAGGATGGGGGGACACATGTACACCCATGGCTGATTCATGTCAATGTATGGCATAAATCACCACAATATTGTAAAGTAATTAGCCTCCAATTAAAATAAACAAATTAATTCAAAGAAAAAACAAAAATAAAAACATAAATCTAAAAAAAGAATCTGCCTTCTAACGCAGGATGTGGGTTTGACCCCTGGTCGGGGAACTGGGATCCCACCTGCAGCTGGGCGACTAAGCCTCCGCGCTGCACGGACTGGGCCCCCGTGTGCCACAGCCAGAGAGAAGCCCAAGTGCTGCACCAGAGGGTGCGGGGCGTCTGAAGATGCCACGTGCTGCAACTAAGACTTGATGCAGCCCAGTAAGTGAAAAAGCAAACGAAAAAGACAACAGTCCCCTGTGTGGCACGTAGCTAGGTGCAGTCTGTCTGAGTACCTTCTTCCTTTGAGGATAAAGCGGCATACCAGACCTGGGAAAATGTACAGGGGGTTTGATGGATAGTGGAAAGCACGGGGCTCTGTAGCTGCCCTGGTTTCAGGCCCCAGTTCTTTGTCAAGAATTGTTTAATCTCCCTGGGCCTCTGTGAAATGGGGATAACCTCCCCACCGCCACCCCACAGAGCTGCCATGAACATCGCAGGAATGAAAATATGAAGAGTCCTAGCTCAGAGCAGGCATTGGGGATATTGGCATTCAGGAATTTATTCATTCATTTATTCACCAAACATCTGAGTATATCCACTGGGTCAGACTCTATATGTGCTAGCAAAATCAAGACATAAAAAGCATGGCACTTGCCCTGAAGGAAAGCAGGGAAGTAAATTAATTATTATAGTGGTGAAAGCAATGTATTTTAAGTTCTGAAAGGATAAACTTTTGGATCTGGAATTCTATATTCAAGCAACACTACCAATTATGAAAGTGAAATAGAGACATTTCTATAGAGTTTACTAACCATACACTATTAATACATATATATGCAAAAAGAAAAAAAAAAATCCCTCCAGGAAAAGATTACTTCCCTTAAAAAAAAATACACATGAAAGTCTGGGATATTTAGAAAATTATCTTTGGGTAGCAAAGCTTTAATGGCATAGGAATCAATTTTCTCCTCTGTGGGCCCCATTATGCTACTTTTTCTTTTCAGAATATTGCATTTACACAATCATATTATAGATGCCGCATACAGGCTTCCCAGGCAGCACTAGTGGTAAAGAACCCACCTGCCAATGCATGAGACATAAGAGACATGGGTTTGATCCCTGGGTTGGGAAGAGCCTCTGGAGGAGAGCATAGCAACCCACTCCAGTATTCCTGCCTGGAGAATCCCATGGACAGAGGAGCCTGGGGTGCTACAGTCCACAGAGTTGCAAAGAGTCAGACTCGACTGAAGCAACTCACGGATTATAGATGCTGTATACCTACTGCCATCTCTTGGAATCAAGATTCTCAAGAAAGCACAAAAGGACAGATACACGAAAGCAGTGAAAATAAATAACATCACTCTCCATAGTGAGAAGGGAAACAGAATGTAATATACAAGTGTTAAGTTTCTAAATCTTTTTTAGAAGTGATCAAGATATATTGGTCAAAGTGTGTAAGACAAGAAACAGAGGTATAATTTAAAAGTACAGTGATAATAGAAAATGAAGAAAATGATAATAGTAGCTGCCACTGGGAAAAAGAACTGGGAGTGTGGAGCCAAGATTTCCTCCCTTCACTTTATATTCTCCTGTACCATGCAAATTTTAAAAAATTATGCACATTTATCACTCCAATGGTTTAAAAAGTGTCACGGGAAACACTTTTTCTGCTAAAATATATGTAACTTACAAGTTCTACAGTGAATTTTCCAACATTTAGTCTGCCTAAATACAAGAAAGATATTAAGGTAGCTAGACTTGATAACTTTTATAGTCTTTTCCAGAAGCTAAGGGTCTATCCAAAGGGAAATATAAATTGTGTCATTGTCATTTGGATAATATAAAGACACACCTGTGAAGTCTGCTCCTGAGCTACTGAACCACGAACAAAAAAATAGGAAATTTCCCCAGGAAAAGGCAGCTGAAAACCAGGAACAGAAGCAGCAAAGCTAAATGGAGATTTCTGCAGTGGAACCAGGAGCAAGAGAAAATAAACAAGAGAAAGTCAACACTGAGAGGGAGGAAGTGGCCTCCAGGGTAAAAGGGGTGGGGCTCAGGCTGCAAAGATTCATTCTGAGATGGGGGGTGGGCTGGGCTGGGCTTCCCAGGTGGCATTAGTGGTTAAGAACCCGCCTGCCAATGCAGGAGACACAGGAGACACGGGTTCAATCCCTGGGTCGGGAAGATCCCCTAGAAGAGGGCATAGCAGCCCACTCCAGTATTCTTGCCTGGAGGATCCCATGGACAGAAGAGCCTGGCAGGCTACACTACATGGGGTCGAAAAGAGTTAGACACGACTGAAGTGACTCAGCATGCAGCATGGGGCGGGGTGGGAGGGTGGGGTTGGGGTGGCAGGGGTGGGGTCTGGAAGTGAGAGGCAACCGCTCTGTCAGAGAAGTTGGAAAGCAACAATTGTGCAAAGAGAGGACCAAGACAGAGAGGACAAAAGGGCTGAGTACAAGCTTTTTCTGCTCCAGGCAAGTGCTGTCTAACCGTCTTCTTGAAATCACGGGAGAAGGAGCACCAAAGAAATTCCAGTACATAGATGGTCGGCGGGAATTTGAAAACAGGCAGTACCCAGTGAAAGGGTCAACAATCTCTCTTCTGTCTGGTGCCTGTATTTATTATTTCAGTGTGTGCTGCTGTGCTGAGTCACTCAGCCACGTCTGACTCTGCAACCCCATGGACTCTAGCCCGCCAGGCTCCTCTGTCCAGGGGATTCTCCAGAGTGGGTTGCCATTCCCTTCTCCAGGGGATCTTCCCAACCCAGAGATCGATCCCAGGTCTCTTGCATTGCAGGTGGACTCTCTATGGTCTGAGCCACCAGGGAAGTCACATTTATACATTTCAGCGTGGTAAAGGGATTTCATAGGCTCACTGAAGATACTGGTTCACCCAATCTTATTTTTATTATATACCTCTTAACCAAAAGTTCTACTGCAGGGATCTTCAAAAACCTAACTCTTTGGGTTGAGAAGAAGCTACCTGCTATTTGAGGAGATTCTCAAAGGGTGTTGAGAGTTTGTATCAGTTTCCTCTTCATGCCCTACCTACACTGGGTACAACGTAAAAACACTTGGAATTTAAGATCTAGAAGGGACTCTGGCCTTCTTTCCAACAAGATGCCTCACTTACGATGAGAAAACAGAGACAGATACTGGGCTGGCGCTGGTATTCACAGAAGGGAAGGATGAATGTGGTCTTTCCCAAGGTACCAGCAGAGTGCGAGCTGGAACCGTCCGTACCCAGCGGCCTGTCGTCAGCGTCCTTTTCACTCTGTGGGCTCTGCTGTCCCTATGGCTTTTTTTTTTTTTTCAGTCGGAGGAGAGAAAACACTTGCTCCACAGACTCATTTATGAAGAAACATGTAAGCAGTCTGACAGAGCAATGGGTCCTGGGACCCAGTCTGCTTCATCTGAATCTTCTGTGTCTCTAAAGAGCTTTCCCTCCATTTCCTAATGAAACATGCACGTTCAATTACTTGCAGAAACCACTAACTTTAGATGAAAATTATATGAAATCTGAAAACCACAGTTTTGATGTATGCTTTAGCATTTCCTACATAAGGAGGAATTCCCACGAGCTACAGAGGGTGAGATGGTTGGATGGCATCATCGACTCAATGAACATGAGTTTAGGCAATCTCCGGGAGTTGGTGAAGGACAGGGAGGCCTGGTGTGCCGCAGTCCATGGGGTTGCAAAGAGTCAGACACAACTGAGCACCTGAACAACAACGACAACTACATTTTCAAAGAAGGCTGAAATTCAGTCTCACAGAAAGGCTAGAAGAAAGACAAGCCAAAGGGTTGTTTCCTAATAGTTGAAATAAGCCAAAAAGAGCAAATAACCCACAGACATGATGGACCAAACCTCTGTAAGGGCAAAGTGGCTTTGGAAAACCATTTTCTTTAGTCACAGAACATCCTTAGTAAAATGAGAAGGGAAAGAGCATCTGTTTTTTTAAGACTGTTTCAGACATCAGTGTCTACTTCTATTAGTGAGATCTTAGATGTTTTAGCATGTGCTGCAAAGGAGGATTCTTCAAACGTTATCCAACCTGTACTTACTCACTCAGATCTCTTGCCACCAAACCAAATCTCCTTTTCCCCTTCTCAAGCAAATCCAGTACAGTTTCCCAGAACCGAAGCCCTATCTTTTGTCCAGTTATCAACTATAAACTCTGTGAATATTCTGAATCTATTACAGAAAAGAAAAGACTTCCACCACAACATCAGTGCAAACAGAAGAAGAAATGGACCACCACCTCCAGGGAAAGTGCTGACAGCCAGCCCTGGAAGCTCAGCAGTCATGAGGTGTCTCCCAAGGTCTCAGGTCAATCCTCTAAAGCCAACAGAAGCGAGTCACAAAGCCAACCGTAAGGGCTCTGACAATCTTAACTGGACTTTCCTAATTATGCCTGAATTTCTGTTTATACTTATGCTATTTTCCCCAGACTTTAGTCCCTTATTTTTTTTTTTAGAGTATTAACTGTTTTAAAGAAAGAGAGAGAGAAAAGGAACAAGAGCAACAACATAATCAAGTTTACAGAATGTAGAAGTAAAATATGAGACAAAAGTTCACAAAGGATAAGGGAGGCAGATGGAAATACACTCTTGTAATCATCTTACACTGTTCATGAAGCAATGTAACCTTCACTTGAAGATAAAATGTGATTCATGAAAGAGGCGTACTGTAATCTCAGAGGAGTGCTTGGCCAACAGAAATATATTATGGCCAGATACGCAATTTTAAATTTTCTAGGAGCCACCATTAAAAAATAAACAAATAAAATGAATTTCAATATTTTAAATTTAAATTTAAATATTTTAAAGCCCAATATATAAAAAATGTTATCATTTCAACATGTCATTAATCATTCAAAATCACACATGTTTTAAATGTGTAACATCTCAGTGTGGACTAGCCATATCTGAAGGACTCATTAGCCATGTGTGGTCAGTGGCTACCATACTGGGCAGTTAGCTCTAGAGCAGGGGTCAGCAAACTTTTCTGTAAAGGAACAGAGAGTTAACATTTTGAGTTGTGTGGGCTACACGGTCTCTGTCATAACTACTCAAATCTGTCATTGTAATGCAAAGCAATCAGAGACAAAATGTAAATTAATAGGCACGGCTGTGTTCCAATAAAACTTTATAAAAACATGTCAGCCAGATGTGGAAGGAAATGGCAGCCCACTCCAGTATTCTTGCCTGCAGAATCCCATGGACAGAGGAGCTTGGTGGGCTACAGTCCACATACAGTTTGCCAACCATTATTCTGGAGCAATGACAAAAAATAACACAAAGAAATATAAGCAAAAAGTTGACAGGGAAGATAAAAATGGGAGGCTATAGTATCAGTAAACACTAAAGAACACACAATTCATCCAAAAAGAGACAGAAAAGAAGTACAGAAGGACAGAGAACAATCAAGACAAATAAGAAAGAAACACCAAGATAGAAGACAGGTTCATCTGCATCATTAATTAGGTTAAGAATAAATTAGGCAGGCATTGCCAGAATGGATCAAAAAGCAAGATTCAACCGTAAGCTGTTTATAAGAAACCTACTTAATTATAAAGACAAATAAGTTGACAGTAAAAGGCAAACATATAGCATAAGAAACAAGAGTGGCTATATTAATAGCAGATAAACATCAAAAAAGTTATTTCTAGAACTGAGAAGAAATATTCCACAATGATAAAATGGGAAATTCATTAAGAAGACATAACAATCTATAAGACAGGCATCCATTTATCAAAAGAGATTCAAAATACATGAAGAAAAAATTGATTAAATTAAATGGAGAAATAAATCTACAACCACAGTTGGCGATTTCAATACCACTCTCAGTAGCTCAAAGAAAAAGTAGACAACCCTCCCACCCCCCCCCAAAAAAAACCCAACTACAACAATTAAAAAAACTTAACTCACAATCAGTAAAGATATAGAAGAGTTGAGCAAAACCATGAACCAATGCAACTTAAAATGATATTAATGGAATATCACACTCACCCGAGTACACATAGAACATGCACCAAGACAGAACACATGTCAAGCCATAAAACAAGTCTCAATAATTATCAAAGAAGTTCTAAATAACTCATGTGTTAAGGAAGAAAGCACAAGAGAAGTTAGAAAATATTTGTAATAGATAATAGTGAAAAGACAACATGTCAAAATATGTGGAATGCAGCTAACAAAGACTAAAGGAAAATTCACAGCTTTAAATACTTCTACAGAAAAGAAGAAACATAACTTCAATGAGTTAAGCTCCTACCTTACAATGGGAGAATAACATATGAAATCCAAAGAATCCAAAGAATAACTATTAAATTCAAAATAAGCAGAAGAAATGATAAGAAGAGTATAAATAAATGAAAAAAGAGGACAAAAATGCAATATTAGATAAATCCTGGTACTGAGAATTAATACCTAGCAAGGAAAAAAAGAGAGACAACACAAATTACTAATATTAGAAGTTTTTAACAGGATGTAATTATAGATCCTACAGATACTGAAATTATGAGGGAATATTTTCAGCTAATAATTTTATGCTAATAAATTTGACAACTTAAAACAGAATATTCCTTGGAAAACACAAATTCATAAAGCGATATAAGAAATAATAGACTCGTATCTATTAAAGAAATTCAGTTCACCATCAGAAACCATTTCACAAGAAACCCTTATGACCAGATGTCTTCACTGGTCTAAGTAAGTGTTAGTCACTCAATCGTGCCCAACCCTTTGTGACACCATGGACTGCAGCCCACCAGGCTCCTCTGTCCATGAGATTTTCCAGGCAAGGATACTGGAGTGGGTTGCCATTCCCTTCTTCAGGGGATCTTCCCAACCCAGGGATTGAACCCAGGTCTCCTGCACTGCAGGCAGATTCTTTACCGACTGAACTACAAGGTAAACTTGACCAATAATTTAACTAACGCCCCCTTCCCCTCAAATCATACACATACTGTCACCAAATAACAGAAGAGGAACTTCTTAACTATATGAAGTCAGTATAATTCTGATACCAAAACTTGATGAAGATATAAAAAAAGAGCAAACTATAACCTAATGAACATCATGAACAAAGATACAGAAATAATTAACAATATATTAAAATCTGGCAACATGTAAAAAGGAGTGTTGATACATTATAACCCAGTGGATATATTGGGTCCATGACCAATGGACCCAATCCATGACCCAGTTGGATTTCTCTCAGGAATGCAAATCTGATTAAGCATTCAAAAGCCAACCAATGTCATTCAAAATATTAACAAAGGGCAAAACTATATGACAATTTTGAAAGATAGGACTTCCCTGGTGGTACAGTGGATAAAAATCCACCTGCCAATGTATGGTACATGGGCTTCACCCCGTCCAGGAAAATTCCACAAACCATAGAGCAGCTAAGCCTGTGTGCCATGACTACTGAGCCCGAGCGCTAGAGCCCACGAGCCACGACCACTGAGCCCTCGAGCTCTACAGGCTGTGCTCTGCAACGACAGAAGCCACCGCAGTGAGAAGCCTGCACGTCGCAATAAAGAGCAGGCCTCGCTCACTGCCACTAGAGAAAAAGCCTGCAAGCAGCAACAAAGACCCAGTGCAGTCAAAATAGATAAATAAAATTAAACGTAAAAAAATTAAAGAGGCAGAAAGATACAGAAAGAGTATCTGAAGATACCCAACAACTATTCATGATACAAAGTCTTAGCAAACTGGAAATGGAGGGGAACTTTCTCAACCTGAAAAAAGACTTTTACGAACAACCTAACAATCATAGTTCAAGGGGAAACACTGAACTAATTTCCCTTTTCTAATACTGTAAGCAAGGAAAGGCTATCTACTCTTCCCACTAGCATTAAAGGTGCTAGTTGGTGCAATAAAGCAAGAAAAAGAAATAAAAGACACAAAGATTAGAAAAGATATAAAAGTGTTATTAGTAAGCCAACATGATTGCATAAATGAAAAACCCTGTAGAATATTAGGAAAAAACCCAACCTATCAGAATACGCAAATTTTAAAAGGCTGAAGGGATGTAAGATCAATATATATATATAGACTTGGAGGGACTGATGTTGAAGCTGAAACTCCAATACTTTGGCCACCTGATGCAGAGAGCTGACTCATTTGAAAAGACCCTGATACTGGGAAAGATTGAGGGCAGGAGGAGAAGGGGATGACAGAGGATGAGATGGTTGGATGGCATCACTGACTCAATGGACATGGGTTTGGGTAGCCTCTGGGAGTTGGTGATGGACAGGGAGGCCTGGCATGCTGTGGTTCGTGGGGTCACAAAGAGTCGGACACAACTGAGTGACTGAACTGAACTGGTATATAGACTTCAATATATATAATGAAGAATTAATTATATATCCATATAGAAGCAGCAAACAATTTGAAAATGAAACAAACAATTCTACTTATGGTCACATAAATAATATAAATATTTAGGGAAAAATGAACATAACTACTGAGCCCACACGCTCTAGAGCACATGCTCCACAAGAGAAGCCCATACCCTGCAACTAGAGAAAGCCTGCATGCCCCAACAAAGACCCAGCACAGACAAAATTTTTTAAAACATTCTTTTTTGTGGAATACAAAGGATCTAGAATAGCCAAAACAATACAAAAAAGAAGAACAATTGTTTATTGGCGGGTTTATGCTACCTGATTTTGAAAGTGAAAGTTGCTCAGTCATGTCCAACTCTTTGCAACCCCATGGACTATATATAGTCCATGGAATTTTCCAGGCCAGAATACTGGAGTGGGAAGCCTTTCCCTTCTCCAGGGATCTACCCAACCCAGGGATCGAACCCAAGTCTCCCACATTGCAGGCAGATTCTTTTAGCAGCTGAACCACAAGGGAAGCCCAAGAATAATGGAGTGGGTAGCCCATCCCTTCTTCAGAGGATCTTTCTGACCCAGGAATTGAAGCGGGGTCTCCTGCATTGCAGGCGGATTCTTTATCAACTGAGTTATCAGGAAAGCTTACTATAAAGTCAGAAGTAAGAAAGTGTGGTATTGGCATGCTGCTGCTACTGCTGCTAAGTCACTTCAGTCATGTCTGACTCTGTGCGACCCCTTAGACAGCAGCCCACCAGGCTTGGCTGTCTCCGGGATTCTCCAGGCAAGAACACTGGAGTGGGTTGCCATTTCCTTCTCCAATGCATGAAAGTGAAAAGTGAAAGTGAAGTCGCTCAGTCGTGTCCGACTCTTTGAGACCCCATGAACTGCAGCCCACCAGGCTCCTCTGCCCATGGGATTTTCCAGGCAAGAGTACTGGAGTAGGTTGCCATTGCCTTCTCCAGTATTGGCATAAGAACAGGTATAAAAATGAGTGGAACAGAAGGGTCCAGAAATAGACCTAGACATACATGGTCAATTTATTTTTGACAAAAGTGCCAAGTCAATTTAAAAGGGAAGAAAAGTCTTTTTAACAAATGTTGCCAGAACAACTAGATGTCCATATAGAAAAAAATAAACCCTGACTCTTATCTCATACAAAATTCATTTGAAATGGCTCAGGGTTAAATGTAAAAGCTAAAACTATAAACCTCCTAGAAGACAGGTTTCTAGAAAATTATTGCAACCTTAGGTAGGCAGAGTTTAGTGACAAGGAAAAATCCACCAACCATTAAAAAAAATTATTAATAGGACTTCATCAGCATTAAAAATATCTGCTCATCAAAATACATCACTAAAAAAATGAACACACTACCCCAGACTCAAATAAAATGTACTTGCAGCACAAATATTTGACAGAAGATGTGGATCCAGAATATATAAAAGAACTCCTACAAATCTACAGTAAAAAGAGGCAAGAGACTTAAATATCTACCTCACACAGAAGATATCTGAATGGTTAGGAAGCACACAAAAAGGCGGTTAACCAGAGAAATGCAAATTAAAATCACAATGCAATACCACATATCTTCTAGAATGGCTAAAAAAGACTGATAGTTCAAAGTGTTGCCAAGGATTTGGAGCAACTGGAACATTCACATAATGTTCCAGCAATGGGAGTATAAAATGGAGCATCCACTTTGGACAACCATTTGGCAGCTCCTATAAAACTTAACATACACATATCCTAAGAACCAACAATTCTCACCTTAGATATTTACTCAACAGAAATGAAAACACATACCCACAAAAAACCATTTTACTGAAATGTTCACAGTAGCCTGATTTATAACAGTCCCACCTGGAAACAATCCAAATGTCCACCAAGAGACGAAAAGGCAAACACTGCATACTCATACAATGAAACGCGACTGAAAACGAGCTCTCGATACACACAGCACTAAGGGGGAATTTCAGAAAGACTGTTAAGTAAAATAAGTCGACCACAACACTGAGTGATGACATTTTTATAAATACTAAGAATAATCAAAATTAATCCACAGTGGTAGAAATTTGGAATAGCTGCTTAGGATAGGGGGGCTTGGCGTTGCTTGAAGAGGGATACAATGAAAATTTGAGGTGGGAGGTAGAAATGTTCTAACATCTTGCTTTGAGTGGTGGTCACACGGGTGTATATAACTATTAAAACTCTTTGAACTAATAAGTATTTTAGATTTGCACATTTTGTCATATGTTAATTATACCTCAATTTAAAAAACTTCTAAAAACCGTTTTAAAAGTATAGAAGGCAATCCAAAATATTAACAGCGATTGCTTCTGGGAGGTGGGATTATGGCTAATTTTTTCTTTGCTGATTCACACTTTTTTCATCTTTATAATTTTCTGTACTGAACCCCCGCCTTCCTCTCCCACCACCATTTTCTACGGCACTTATGTTTTAGAGTTTCACAAAGATCCTAAAATGCCGCCAGTATTCATCTTCTGAAAGTACTATAGGATTACAGGTAAGTAACAGAAGTGTGTGTCAAGCTCTCCTTCCACAGCGGGCGTGTGGCTCAGTGTCTACGTGGGACATGGAAGGGGCTCAGCAGCTCAGCCAGAAGCAACGGGGCAGCCTGGGGAGGGGAAGAGGTCCGACGTGGGGGAGCTCATCTCTGACCCCGGCTCACTCACTGAGTGGAGGGCGGGTCACGGAGCCCCTGTTTCTTCACCCCTAAGATGGGAATAAGATGTATCCCCTTTTCTGCCTCACTGGGGTTTTGTGGGTGTTAGCTGAAATGGTCTATACAGCACAGAAGGAATTAAGGAAGTAGTAACTTCTGATATTATGTGAAAAGTCAGAAAAAAGTCTTTCTCACAAGTCAGATTTACTACTCTTAGTTCCATGAGAAACAAATAAGAACTTTGCTGGGACGACGCAAAGCTGTTCAAATCAACAGCCGAGAACTCTTACCTGTTGGCGTAATGGTGATTCTGCAAACCATAGGAGACGCACTGCGTGTTCGGCCGCTTTGGCTCAACCTCCTTCCAACTATCTTCTGTCCACTTTCTCTTCATCTGCTTCTCCTCACGTTTTTTCCCCACATAGTCAGCATAGGTCTGGATGCGATAGCTCTCTGCATACTTGCTGGTATTGACAGCTACAAGGAAAAGAAAAAATCCTTAACAAAGGGTCTGGCCTGGCCCCAGGACGTCGGAAAAGTGGCTTGAGGTCATCAAAGGAACCCTGAGGTCAGGTCTGCCATTGAGAAGCCAGGTGGCCTTGGGAACATCCCACGGCTCTCCCCATCTGAGTCTTCTCACCTGGAGAAAACAGAATCCTGCTCCCCAGCCTCCCTTACAGTGCTCCGTAAACTGTGAAGAACCAGAAGGATGTAAACAAGACATTAATTTTCAGAATATCTGCAGGTAACATTACTGCCTGAAAAGTGCTCATTTTCAGAGTAAGAAAATGAAAAACAAAACCAAACCACCAAGGAAAACTGTTGTGAAAATAAAGATGACAAGAAAGCAGTATGGCCAGCAGTGCTGATCCCTGTAGGTCTACTGCATGCCTGTGCCTGGGGCTCTGCACACGTGATGTCTAACCTTCACAGGACACTTGCAAGCGAGAAATCACCTTTGTTGAATATAAGCAAGCTGGGGCACGGAGGCGGAGGCTGCCACAGGCCACACTGCACCAGTGGCAGGGAGGAAAAGCAGGCTGCTTGGACCTTAAGGCCAGGGCCCTGCTCGAAGTTCTGCACTTCACTTTGGACTCTGCAGATTCAAGACAGTCCCACCATAGTTGAGACCTGCCTCTTCTCTTTCTCTCCTTAAAGCCTGCTAATTCTCTGTAATGTGCTTTCTGGCAGGAGTTCTTGAGAGCCAGAGCTTGTTCCCTTTTTGGTGTTAATGGGTGATAAGGCCAGGACCGTCTTCCTGCCTCCTTGGAGGCTGGGGGCTGGAACACGGTAGTGGCCTGGGAGTGAGGACCCACAAAAACCATGTGGAGAGGCCCCTTGTGCTGCTCTGGTTTCGGCAGTGTGAGCACACACTTCCTGCCCACTGGTTATTACCCCCCCAGCAGCAAGACAGTAAGGGCTGGGCCCTGCTGGCGGGGGGCTGCGGGAGCAGACCTGGGACCTGTGCTGCTGGAAAAGCACCATGATGTCTGAGTCTGCGTACCCACTTTCAGCAACTTCTTGGTACAGAGTAAAGGAAGTGAATGTTAGTCGCTCAGCAGGGTCCGATGCTTTGTGACCCCATGGACCATAGCCCACCAGGCTCCTCTGTCCATGGGATTCTCCAGGCAAAAAGACTGGAGTGGGTTGCCATGCCCTTCTCCATGGAATCTTCCTGACCCAGGAGTTGAACTCGGGTCTCCTGAGTTGCAGGCGGATTTCTCACTGCTTGAGCCACGTACAGAGTGGTTCCCAGTAAATATCATGTGAATGAATGTAGCAAGTGATGATGGACACACCAGACCTGGACAAGGGACTCCTGTACTCCAGGGACCTTGAGCCGCAGGGCCAGACACCTAGATGAGACGCAGATACCCCCTGCATATCTGACACAACCAGCTTCACTCCAAGCAGACCATATTTGCCCAAAACTCCTCAGCACAACAGTAGTTTATAGAATGTCATGCCTTAAATGCTTAGCCATCTGAAGAGCAAAAGCAAAGTAAAACACAAAAAGAAAAATAAGGAAAGACTCCCACTCTTTATTTAAAGTATTTTTTTTCTTAAGAAAAAAAATTTTTCTTAAGAAAAATTTGCTATACTTTTCAAATATTCACTCTAGAATTAAAGAGGGGTAGGGTGGGGTGAGGAACAAACCCTAAAGGTATTAAAGAACTTTCATACTGTCCCAAGGAAGTAGAGTGAGTTAATGAAATGTGAGCTCAAAACAGTGTGCTCTGACTCACTCACAAGGAGATAAACAGAAAGCAATCAGTTCTGCAGATAACACTATCGACCAAAGTCACTCAGATCAGAGAACTGCAGAAACAGGATCCTTTGCTGAAAATCCTATTCCTCAGGACGGTTACTTTTCTAGCTTCCAAGGGACTGCACTTCTGACTTTCTCAGCTCATTCATCTAACTGCCCCACAATCTGTGCCTCCAACCAACATCATCCATCCATGCCTCTGCCCAGCAGTTGCTCACTAACTGCCTGTCCGTCCCAGGGACCATGCTAGACATCTGGCAGAACAAGACACAGTCCCCACCTCTCGAGCCCACCTTCTCACAGGCAGGCTTTATGCAGTTATGTAAGCCTGAGACTACCTACTACATGACAGGTTCACCTCTCAGTGCGATGGACGCTGTGAACCCACAGATTCTACGTGCTTATTCTGTACCGGTCGTTGGCAAGTGAGCATCTGCTGGATTTTCCTCTTTAGGTTTCACTCCTTACTCAGGCAGGTTTATTTTGAAGCGTGTCCCCAAGGGAAGACATCTGCCGCAATGCCTCTCTCGAGTTTAGTTTGGACTACCGAGTCAAAGAGGAGGCTTGAGTCAACATTCACCATGAAAGCAAAGGTGATGATAAGGTCATAAAGGAGCCGAGATGATCTACTTAACAGCATCCGACTGTTTCCAGTAATTTGGGTCCCAGCCCCATGGACAAATGCTTCAAAAGCTCCCTGACCATGATGGGGAATTTATCTGAGCACATTTGGAACGAGGAGCGCTTAAAGGGGGAAACAAATAACAATCCCCTTTTCACTGCTGGCCTTCACATGGCAATAATTTACCAGCATTCCTTCAAGTCCCAGCAGCTTTGCAGCTCTCGGCCTTTAATCTGGAAGCCAGCTCTGGCGCAGAGCCACCCCTCTAATGGATGAATCAGCAAAATGAATTGGCTGTCAGCTGCGTCCTTCAGTGATTCCAGCTCGCCTGTCAGAAGCGGCGTGGAGCAGGCGGCTTGGTAACACTAACCTTTTCCAAATTTGTCAGGGAAATGATTCAAGGCCATCTTTCGGCCATGCCACTCTGTTGAAGCCACTGCAAAACCAGACACGGTGAGGGCCCTCCCCAGCTCCCTGTGGGTGAACAAGAGCACCTCCTCTCCCGCAGACTTCACCCACCCACAGCTTCGCTGAGCCGGGCGCCCTGTCTCGAAGCATTTAATCTTTACAACCACCCCACAGGGAAGAGACGTTCTAGTCATCACACAGATAAAGAGACTGAATATCAGGGAGCCGAGCACGCCTGCTTACGGTCTTGCAGAGCAAGCGACAAAGCTGGTTTGGAACCAACATGTGAGCTTTTAAAAAAATATAACATTGCCACAAGTCTGACATATATTTGTGTATTTATGTGTCCATTTAGATTGAGGATTATCTCATAAAATGCTTCCTTGAAGAGGACTTTTAAAGAATTACTTACAATGTTTAGGTTTTTTTTCTCCTAAAAATGTAGACCCTTCCACTACTATCAAGGAAAAAGTCTCTCCAACTAGGTCGAGAGCTGCATTGTGTTCACAAGAAGACTTAATGTAACACATAGAGACCCTCCTAAATTGATCTATAGATGTGATGCAATTCCAATTTTTAAAATTCCATTTTAATAAAAACATTGAAAAAATTTTTAAGAGATTAAGAAAAATCTCAGCAGAACACTGAGCAGCGGCAGCCAGGGACTAGGGGGATGAGGTCAACCCCCGGGAGGTGAGGGAACTCTGGGAGTGATGCACTGCCCTCTGTGTCTTGACTGTGGTGGAGGCTACATGATGGTGTGCGTTTGTTAAAACAAAGACCCGGCCAACAGAACAGCGTATGTGTATTTCATGGTATATAAATTACATCTCAATCATTCTGTGGAATTTGAAAGGTCTGATTCCAAATTTTAAACGGAAGACAAATGGGCCAATAATAGCCCAAACATCTCTGATGAAGAATAAGAAAGGGGGACTTCCCTGGCTAGCTAAAAAGCTTATTGTAAACCTGTAGTACTTAAGACAGTGCCGTAATGGTACAGAGATAAACAAACTGACCCGTGGTACAGGAGAGCCCAGAAACAGACCTAGGCATCTGTGAAACTCTGATATCTGACAGCGGCAGCATGACGGCGTGCAAAAGGAAAAGTTGGAAAAATTGTTTATCCACGGGAAAAAAAGAAAAAGAAAAAAAACTGGATTCTTACTCACACCAGGCCAAAAAATCAACTCCAGATGGATGAAGCACTTAAATGTCAAAAGCAAACTTTGAAAACTTGAAAAGAAAATAAAAGTGAATATCTCTTCCTGAGCTTGAAGTAGGAAAGAATTTATGAAGATACAAAAAAAATGTTAAGCATAAAGAAAAGATCAATAAGTTTGGCTACATTAATATGAAAACTTGTGTCTGTCAGAAGATACTCTGAGGAGGGCAAAGACAATCTACATGCTGGGAGGAGATATTTCTAACATGTGCAACTGATGGAGGATTAGCACCAGAATACATAAAAACGCCTAAAAATCAGTAAAAGAGGACCCAACAGAAAATTGGGCAAAAGACACAAAAAGCACGCCCAGTCATTTCACAGAAAAGGGAGCATAAAATGCTAATAATTATATAAAGGAGTTGCTCAACCTCAGGCAAAGCCAAATTATGAGCACTTAAATAAGGTATCATTTTGTAGATTTGTAGGGGCTGGGGGAAGGCAGGGGGAACAGGAGACAGAGGAGGAAAGAGGAGAGAGCGAGAGTGAGTCTGAGGGCTACAGAGGCACACAGCATCAAAAAAGCAAGAAAAGGATCAACGTGATTTTTATGAAAGTGGTTCCCCCTTCCCATGTTCCCCCACCAGGAATCAGGGGTTTGGGATGCTGGAGGAACAACAGATTCTTGTTACAATTTGTTAACGGTATTTCAGCTCTTCCGGTTGAGTAGTGGTTTCACAGATGTTCATGACATTGTAAACAAATTGTTTAGGTTTTCTGTTGTATACTCGGTCCAACTCCTAAGGGCTGTTTCTGAGACTAATTCTGAAGGTCTCTTGTAGGAGGTAAGAGTTACTTTCAGTTTCAATGTCTCTGGCGATAAGGAGGTGTCCCTGAATGGTTGGAGTGCTGTAAACAAGCACGGGGGTGCTGACACGCCGGGCTTCTCAGACCTTCCCCGGGGAAGCTGAGGATACTTGTGAAGCCTGGTTATCAAGCTGCTGCAATCATTTTATTGCAGCAATGGCTAGGAGGGGGTGGTGAGGTGGGGGGGAGCATCAGGAAACTTCGAAAGCAGTTACCACCATCAGCCCTGCGTTTTCTGCAGTGGCTACCCTCAGCCAACATCAGGTTCTCAGTCAGTTTCTAAAGGAATTACCTAAATGCTTATCCATCGGATAGTTACGAGAAAGGGAACTATTTACTGGTTACTTATTCTGCCAGGTACGGAAAAATCCTGTAAGGATTATCCTGACTTTATAGATAAGGACACCGAAGCTCGGAAGAAGTGATGGGTTCAAGGTCCTGAAGATGACAAGTTTTGGGATCCAAACCAAAGCTGCATTCTTCTCATGACACCATGTGCACTGAAGGGTCCCAGACCATGTCATTTGGAGTTAACACAGGCAAAGCCTCTGTCCGCGAGAGCCTCAGAGTCCAGCCATCTCTCCATACAACAGTGTTGTGTATAAAGCAGAAGGAGTCTCTCTGTGATAAGCTGGTGTGTTCACCTCCCACCAGAAGTGACGTGTGCTGAGAGTGACCGCTGCCAGCTCTGCAGACCCGGGCCCTCCAGCCCACCCGCCAACGTGTGCTTTAATGTTTGGCGGTGCCCGCTTTGATGCCCTTCACGGCCTCTCCTGACTCCTCCCTCCCTCAGCCGCCAGCCTGGGGCCCTGCACCACTGTGTCCTCAGTCTGGGCTTTCAACCCGCACCAGGAGGGCACCCAACGCTGCTTTGCGTTTGCTTGTTTATTTACATGAGAACATATTGAATTGAGAAGTTGGTTCATATTCTATACAATTTGATCAAGTTTGGGTTTTCAACAGCATGACCATTTCCCCACTTTTACCAGAGAGAGAATGAACGGGTTTATCTTGGATTCTCAAGAAGACAGCCAACTTTATAAAAGAGTGTGTGCAAGTTCAGTCATGCCCTACTCTTTGCGACCCTATGGACCTGCCAGGCTCCTCTGTCCATGTGATTCTCCAGGCAAGAATACTGGAGTGGATTGCCATTTCCTTCTCCAGGGCATCTTTCCAATCCAGGGATCGAACCCACATCTCCCCCGTCTCCTGCATTGGCAGGGAGGTTCTTTACCACTGAGCCACCTGGGAAGGCCTTTAGAAAAACACTCAACCCTAATAATGGTCAGTAGGAACATTTGCCTGCCTTCAAAAAAAATGATCCTGGATGTACTTCCCCTCAAACCATCTAAAGGAACTAGGTGGATAAGGTGCTCACAGGACTTGGTGCTCTGTCAAAAGCATGTGCAGTACAGCTATTTCCAGGGTGTCCAACAGGTGAGAGTGGGCAGTTGCCCAGGACACAAACAGCCCTGTTTTACCCTCGCCAGTCCATCCTCACCTGTAAAAACCCTGCAGAGTCTTCAAGATAAAGTCCCAGCCTGCGAGAGGACGTCAGGGCATTTAACTCAGTGCAGCCCTCCCTCAACTCTGACTTCTTCCCACGTGTGTTCCCAACAGGGCCAGGTGCTCTGTGAGGACTGTACTTTACTCATCTGTGTAGGGCCTGGGTTCTCCCATGGTACTCTGGCAGGAATTTAAACTAAGATTATGGAGGGAGGGAAGAAGCACAGCTTTTGCATCTGTTGGCAGCTTGTTTCAAGAGAAGAAAGCCAGAACCAGGATACAGATTCACATCTTCAGTTAAAAGTTCCATGATGAAGGCTGATTCAGGGGACAAAGAGTCCTGGGCTGGACACAAGGGGAGTGAACTCTGACTCTGTAGGGCTGGCTCTCTGGGCAGTGACAGCCCACGCACGTCACCACCCCCGAGCCTCACAGCAACACCAGGAAGCAGATGGTGAGGGCCCTTACAGCAGACTTGGCCAGGACAACGCACCTACCCCGGACACAGGGTTGGGACCCAGCACGCGTGATTCCTTGTCCGTTGTTCCTCATACAGTGCGTACTCACCCAATGAAAGGTTTCTGTTTGTTTGTTTGCTTTTAAAGCACTAAGGCTAGGGACTTCCCTGGTGGTCCAGTGGTTAGGACTCCATGCTTCCACTGCTGAGAGTCTGTGTTCGATCCCTGGTCGGGACACAAAGATCCCACAAGCCTTGCGGCGCAGCAAAAACAAAATTAAATAGAATAAAAAATAAAGTACTAAGGCTAAAGAATGAACACTAAAGCACGTGAAAGAGATGCAAGCCCTGTAAAGAGGACAGCGGACATAATGGAGTAAGAGGTGGGGACAGGGGCCAGTGGTCGGTCTCTCCTTGTGGTCCAGTGGCTAAGGTTTCTGACTCCCAACGTAGAGGGCCCGGGTTTGATTCCTGGTCAGGGAACTAGATCCTGAATGTCACAACTAAGACCTAGCACAACCAATTAAATAGAAAAATATTTTAAAAAAAGAGAGAGAGAGAGAGGCAGAGGGGCACTGGTTTCATCCACCGCCGCCTTCCCCCGGCCTCCATCACAGCACCCGACATGAGACAGTCAGGAAAGAAATGAACTAAGGCCAGAGAAGCAGGCTGAGGTCGCGACGCTTGAAAGGATGTGAAGGGCAGAGTGTGAGAGGAAGAGCAGCTGAGCGCTCACAGAACCGGGCTCGCAGCCCACACTGGGTCCTCGGCACTGTGAGGGCAGGTGCTATAAGCCCCATCAAAACTTGACGGGCACCAGAGAAGAAGTGGGTCCCGTCCTGGTTCCACCACTTACGAGCCTGCCTACCCTGTGCTCCTCCACGTCACCCCCTCATTCTGCCTGTGGCTCACCCGATGCCTTTCACCTCACGGTCTCTAATGAAGGCCAAGGAAGTAGAGAAGAAAACACTTTCCACAAACTGGAGGAACGCTGATGTGCAGATATGCTGACATTTATTTGAAATCTACACAGAGGGAGGCCATGAAGTCAAGTGGGAAAAACCACAAGTTCTGAGGCCACAGAGGTCTGGGTTCAAATCCTGCCCAAATCTTTACTTGCCTGAGGCAAGTTCCCGGGCCTCCCTGGGCTTCCCTCTCTTTATCCATCAAATGGGGCCCATTTACCCATCTCAGAAAGCGATTAGGAATGGCAGCGCTCTTAGCACAGGGCCTACCACACAGTAGGTGCTTAATTAATGAGGCTACTGTGGATAAATCACATAGCTCAGACTAAAAGAACTACAGAGACACAGATTCAGCAAGCTGCAACTCATCACACGTGGGGAGCTGGAAGTGAGGGGGCCTCACACACCCAAGTCTGCAACAGCTCATGCAATAGCACTATCATCTAGAATTGGGGTCTTTCCCATGCAAAAAAACACATGAAAATAAAAGACTATACATGAACCCATACATCAACCATACGGGACAAGTGTGAAATCAGAAAGTCTGAACCATAACTTTAAAAAACGGAAGCAATCAAAATTAATTAATTTTCTTTAATTCTCCTGGCGACACCAAAGTCTGCTTCTGAAACGTGCGTCTCATTCATTCACTCCACAAACACTGGCCCCAGGTTCTGTGTCAGACACCGGGGCATGGTGGAAGGGGACAGATGATCCCCTCCCAAAAGCAGCTCACAATCTGGACGAGGAGGAAAAGAAAGGAACAGAACAGACTGGCAGGGAAGCACCGGGGAGTTAGGTGAGGAATAAAGATAGTAGCACAAGGAGCAAAAAGCTGACGGTGGGAAGAGGCCACCGCTTCAGTTCCCAGCTCCCAGGGCCTCTGCCAACGGCCTCTGCGTTCACTGAATGGCATCGCCAAGAAGCACTGCTTCCATGAACCAGCCTGGGGGTGGCGGGTCGGGGGGGAGGGGAGGTTCTTTTCATGGTTCCTAGCTGAAAAGTCAATTAAAAATAAATAAAGCCACCACTTATTGAGTGCTTACTACATATAAGCACTCTGCTGACTGCTTTACAAACAAATATATTTAGCTCCTGCTTGTTCCTTTACTCACCCCTCCACCTGTTCGTGAATACAGACACTAATGTTTGAAACTCTCACTTGTTCATGTATTCGTCTATCCATTCATTGATGAACAAACACACCATCTTCTACGCCTGGGCCACTGGGGATGAATCGGAGATCCGGTCCTTGTATTCACTGGGAGGGCAGAACAGGGCACAGAGCCCCACATGTGCTGAGGGTTAGAAAAGCCCTCTGGAGTTTCCAGTGGGGTGCTGCCTGGTCAAGCCTGGGACACAGGGACCGTTTCTCTAAGGGAGAGACACTCGGGCTTTCCTGAGACTGAAGGTGGGAGAGCAGATGGTGTAAAAGACCCTGGGGATGGGGAAGTGCACTCCAGGCAGGAGGAGCACTGACTAGGAGACACAGTCTGGACGGAGGAACTGAAACAGGACCTTACCAGTGGAGACTGCAGGGGGCGCGGGGAGGACCTGTGTGAAGCCGAGTGACAGGCACCCCACGCCGCATGCAGCGGGAGCCACAGTCTGGCCTGAGGCACCTGGAGAGGGTACGAGTGTGACCTGATGTGTGTGTCTGCAAGGTCACTGCAACCGATGGGGAAAACGGGAGGGATGGAGAAGGCGCGGAGTCAGAAAAGAAGTCCCAATGGGACGCCGAGAAACAGCGACACTTAACTCACCTTACAGACGGGAGGAGCAGGGCCGAGGGGGCAGGGGACTAACCTAGGAAGTCCGGGGCTGTGGGCCAGGAGGGAAGAATGGTCAGGGTGCTGGGGACCAGGCAGGAGGACAGGGCCCTGGGGCTTCGGGGCACAGAGGTCACCAGGGACCGCAGCTGAAGCAGAGGGCAGACGGCGAGGGTGATGCATGCAGACTCCTGGGATTTGCAAAGGGAAGGAATCACTGGGAGCAAAGGGTGCTGAGATCAGGAGTCCTTCTGAAAAGATGGAAAGGATTCAGCAGGTTTTCGGGGTGCTGGAAAGAAGCTGCGGGTGGGCCTGAGGATATGGGTCTGTGTGAGGCCTGGAGAGGAGGTGGGGCCCAGAGCATGTGTGGGGCCCCACTTCCGAGTGGAGGGAGCAGTGGGTTAGAGCTTTATGAAGCCAGGGTAGGAAGCCCCACCTGGAAGCTGGCGGCTTCCTGGGTGGAGGGAGGGGGTCTCCCTGAGCGCCCCTGGGGCTGAGGCAGGGAGGACAGAGGGGCAGGAAAGGCCGTGGCGCTGGGACAAGCGTCCAACCAGAGACAGTGGCCTTCTGTGCAGAGTGACCAACTCTCCCATGCTCTTTCTGTCCTCAGAGCAACCCCGCAAGGTGGGCAGCAGCTCTGTTTTCAGACACAGAAACAGAAGCTGAAAGAGGATGAATAACCTGCAGAGGGCCGAGAAAATGACGATTTTATGATGGAGTCAAACAGGAGCAAGTGGCGTTCCAAAAAAGTTTAGAATTGAGAGTCACTTAAAAAGAGAGAGAGTTTTTTGTTTTTTTTTTAAGATAAAAACACTTGACTTAAAATAGGAAGTTAGGAAGCAATTCCATACTTAGCAGTCCTGACAAACTTGACAGACAGCTGAAAGAGCTAAGGTAATTTGCAACATTCTTCACACTTCTTGGGAAAAAATTAAGGTTGACGTCTCAACTACACAGGAATAATTCAAAGTAAAATCAAAGATCTCCTCCTACAATGTGCGAAATGGCAGATCCTAAATGTCAGGAACACTGAATAAATTGTACTCTAGGGAAAACTAAATAGTACATGTTTTTAGTTATACTATTTTATAACAGTGTCTTTAAGGTCTGCATCTATCACAGAGGAGTACAAATAAATAATACTCGTGGTTTACAGAGAGGTTACCATGTTCCAGATGCTGTGTGAGCTCCAATCCTAATATACTACCATACAGTCTATAAGACCCTAGTATATTAACCTTAACATTGACTCTTTCATCTCTAATCCTATCCTCTACAAGACAGCCCTATTTTGAATATGGCCAAACAAGAGACGCAGATGTGTTAAGTCCCTTGCCCGACATCACAGTGCTGAGTGGTGGTGAACAGCCAGATTTAACCCACTGCTGACACAACCCTCCAGGGGCACCTTCAGTCTAAAGGCAAACAGCCGCAGCGGGCTTTAAACTGCAACAGTATCACTAAAGCAGACCTACCTTTTCTACCCAACCCACTCTGATGCTTCCTATCGTTCCTTTTCTCCCCTTTTTTTAAATTCTGGTGTCAACTAGCACTGATTTCCTGACCCAAAGCTTGAAACAAGCCACAGCTCATTGACACCCACCATTCAAAGTGGCATTTCTGTGACAATGCGCTTTGTGTTCTGAAAGGTTAATCAACAAAAGGACTTTTAGGACACAACCTATTCACCAGCCAGAGTCCGTGCGTATCTGAACTGCTGGTGGAGGCAGTGGCTGGGTGTGCAGCTGGAGTTAAGCAGGGTTCACTAGCTCTCTCTGGTGATGTTTCAGATGCCAGACGCAAACAAACACCAAATAGAAATGTCCCCGGCGTACACCAGGACAATACTTTTGGACTATTGACCTTGGCAGTTTGAGCACTTTATGAAGCATTAAATCTGCCACAATATTAGCGCTATTGTGATAACACATAAATGCACCATCTTTTCTTTACGTCCCAAGACCGTGTTTACAGAAAGCCTGACAGAGCAGCACATTTTCAGATTTAAAGGTTTCCACAGTTGAAAAGCTTAAAAGTCTGTTTGTGTATAAGCCAACCAGATATACTGTGGGAGATGCTGAGCCGCAATATTTACACTTTCACTACAGGTCTCTCTGTGGCTGTTTTGATGTGGTTTTCATTTGATAAAAGAATTTACCTACACCTCGTGACTCAGCTTATTCATTAACCAAGTGAAACCCAGGAGGGAAGGCGGGGGCCCCGGGGAGAGAAAGAAAATGACAGGCCCTTATCAGCAGGCAGGGCTGAGCTGTCTCACCTGCAGGGTGAGTCATTACCCCTGGGAGGGAGGGCATCCATCCCCCAAAGCAAAGGGGCCTCTCCCAACCCAGAAAGGAGTCATAGAAACTCCGTATAAAGTGTACACAAGGCAATTCTGTGTATGGTTCCCGTTAACCCTTCCTTGCCGCGCTACCAGTCTGGAACCTCTCAGGGTTCTCCCAAGGGCATCGTGATGCCACTCATAAACAAGCCCTCTTCCTCATCCTGCCTTCTTCCCTTCTTCCCTTCCACCCACCTTGCCCCCACCGCTGCAATCCACCTACAGATGTGGAACCCTCTGAAATCCCCATCAAATGTGACTTGCCTCTTCTGTGTTTTCAGGACACCCCATATATGACCTGCCACCACCAAAAAGATTAGGAAACAATGCCAAGACGACCTGCTCTAACACTCAGGCCAGCGGCCTCGGTGCCGTGGGCACAGAGCCCTCACTGGGCTAACTCTTCCTGCCTGTTCACGTGCTGCCAGTCCTCGTATGCCAGCTGCTTACTGTACTAGAGTCCAGTCTCTATGCAGGGAGAACTGCTTCACAGCAGAACGAATGGAATCTGCTCTGCAGACCACAGGCTGCCTTGGGACCATGCAATGTATTTGTTTTAACCGGCAACATCTGACTTCAAGAGTGTATAGAGAACCACGTGCTTCGCCAAAGGGGAAATAAACCACAAGTGATGAAGTTAGCCTTATTTTCCACATCAGTTTTACTCTTTGCCTTTGCTGAGACTATGTGCCCAACGACTGTTTTTTTCCCACTGATAGGTTCTGTCTGTAGACTACACACTAAAATCCTACAGTTCACCAAACAGCCCAAAGGGGCAGCACAAAACCCAGTGAGAATTACTTTGGTTTTAAAAGTCCCATTCCAGCTTGGCATTTAACACATTCATTCTACACTGACAGTTAAGTCGCCTGCATATGAACCAGTTTCATTCCAAAAACGCATGTGTTAGTCCAATTTGTTCCTAAGTCCAACAAAGTTAGCCCAGGTACCCAACTAACACAATCGACTATATAATACTATACTGTAATAGGTTTATAATACTTTCACACAAATAATACATAAAAAAAACCAAACACAAAAAAATAAAACACTTTAATCTTACAATACAGTACCTAGTACAGTACAGCAGCTGGCATACCTGGAATCGCGTGAACAGGCAAGAGGAGTTACAGACTGGAGGAGAGAGAGGAGGTAGGAGACGGCAGAGCTGAAGGATCGTCAGCAGGAGCAGCGCGAGCCGCAGTTCCACTCACGCCTGACGTAACTGGACATGCGATTCCATGTTCAAGTCTTTGAAAAGTCTGCAACTCGAAGGTTCGTATGCAGGAGACTGACTCTATTTTTCTCCTTTTAAGTCACCCAACCATTTCCCTATAGACTTCAGGATTTTAGGAAGGCTAGTCCACCTCTTTTATTTTCTTCATTCTTAAATCTGTCTTCCTGTTACGGGAGGCAGAGGTTCCTGACATCAGTGGTCAGGCCTACAGGCAGCATTCAGGTCTGACAGGAAGATGCTAAGTTAACAGAAATAGGCGCGGCAGCTCAGGGTCAAACACTTACGTATACAGGAGGGCGGGGGAAGGAAGAAAAGGAGAGAGAAGAGAGGAAGGGGACGGACGGGAAGAGCACGCCTGCCTGAGAGCCAGCCAGATGGAGCTTCTCCCATTTGGTGAGGAACTGCTTTCTGAAACTGGCAACTTGCAAATTCAGAGAAATAACAAGTTCTTCATGACACTTGCATATTTAAAGTGAAACTGTTAGTCGCTGTCATGTGTAACTCTCTGCGACCCCATGGACTACAGTCCACCAGGCTCCTCTGTCCATGGACTTCTCCAGGCAAGAATACTGGAGTGGGTAGCCATTTCCTTATCCAGGGATCGAACCCAGGTCTCCTGCATTGCTGGCAGATTCTTTACTGTCTGAGCTACCAGGGAAGCCCCTCCTGAACATTTAAAAAAAACTGTGAAATTCTTTGCCAGCAGGAGAGTAAAGAAGGCTTTTTTTTTATAATGTGATATTGGCACTGGTTAGCTATCCTGTCTCAAGTTATTAAGATCTCTACATTATTCTGAACAATCATTTTGTTTTCTATATCCTAAGGAGATGTAAATGTAGAACTTTTTGTGTGTTTGGACCTCCAATGGAAAAATCAACTGGTTAGAAAAAGAGTCAAGTGCTATATTTTAAAGCACTTATGTGAAAAAAAAAACAAAAACAAAAACGAATACAGTGGCAACTGTGATACTGCTAAGTTTTAAAGTATTCTGGAATATTTTATGACATTACACCTTAAAATTTCCAATGGCCCAAGAGTTTCCGGCAGTGTCAAAATGCTTAACACAAATTAGGAAATTGAAAAACAACGTTTGCAAGGCCTGTATTGGTAGAGTGGAACACAGACTGCTTTCTAACTGATAATGGAGCGTTCAGGGACTTTAAAGTGCTCTCTGCATTAATTTTTCCCTAGAAAAATATTTATCACCCTTTAAATTACAGCTCTGCAGGCCCACATCTACTGCCTCTAATGTAAGTAAAGTCTCATTTTAAAGTACGTAAACTTAAGTGTCATGAATGAATTTACTTATCCTGCCTCTGCACAGCATTACACTATGATTTTGATGAAGAAAAAATATGAGGATCTGAAGGCAGCTTGCATGGGACAGAGCCGCAAAGCTCCACAAACCATGGTTCTGCGGTACACTCACAGACGGCTCCCTCTCTAGGTCAGGGGAGGGAGCAGTTAGAGGCCTTCACCAACAGGAAACGCACAAACCACGCTTGCTTCCACGGCTTCAACTGGATTCTTCTGTCAAAACCAAATCAAGCCGCCAATTAAAATAAATTAATTTTTTTAATGCGAAAAAAAAAAAAAACCCCAGCACGGAGGTGCATCGCTACAAACAACAGGGTGAAACTGTCCACGAGACTGACTCACAAAAGAAGTCACTCTGACTAATGTAAAAAGGAACATGTTTTCAGTAACAAATCCCCCTTGGGACTTGATTTGGGAGTCAAACTGTCCAGCTTCTACCTTTAAATGATAGATAAGAACAGAAGAGTGAGCGGATATTAAGATGCAGGCAGGGATGGGGAAAAAGAAAGGAGAAAGTCGCCTTGCGGAGCCAAGTGTATCTCCTACTCCATCCCGAGTAGTCAGCCAAGAGCTGATAGAGGGCTTTTTGGTAAAGTAGGTAGAAAAAAAATCCCCACCAGCTCCCGGGTTGCCAGGCAACCTGCCACATTTTATTAAAGCGGGAGCGGTGAGGATCCCCAGAGGGCGGCCGGAATGCTGCGTCATGCCTTCTCCTAAGCTCCAGGCACACACTCGCCCCACAAGCCCGCCCGTGGGGGGAGGGAACTGGACACACACGATAGGGAGCAGCTACCTGAGTGTGGCCAGAAAGTCACGGATGGGGCACAAACCCCACACAATCACGCAGCCGTTCTTCTCCAGTTCAGACCGGAACGCAGCAGGGGTCACTGCTGTTGCCACAAAGAGCACAGGCAGACCCTGTACTTGGTTCTCTGCAAGCCTGGACTAAATGCCGTTGGGATTTTTCTTTTTTTCTTTTTTTGCAGCTTGTGGGATCTTAGTTTCCTGACCAGCGACTGAAGCCGAGCCATGGCAGTAAACGCACCAAGTTCTAGCCACTGAACTGCTAGGGAACTCTCTGTTGGGATTATTTAAATTAAAAAAGAAAAAAAAATTTTTTAAGTGATTCATGGTTGAAGCAGCACAAAGGCACAGTGCAATGAGTGAGCATATGCGCCCTGGGAATGCAAAGTCCTACCACGGGGCCCCCACTTCTCCTCTCTGGGCAGCTGCTTCCTTGTCCTGGAGCCGAGGTGCGGCCCATGGGTCATTTCAGGGAAAGCAGTTCGTGCGGTGGAGTTGCAACAGTGTGTGCCCAACAGTGTGCACACCTGGAGCAGACAGGCAGGGAGGCTAAAGGTGAAAACCACGTTTAGTCGAAGTTACCCTTGAAAATTCCCTTTGGAGGTGTCACAGCGGCATCAGATGTGGCTGTTTTCCCCTCCAGGGTCAGAGCGCCCCGCTGTTTCACCTCTTGCACACCAGGGGGAAGGGATGGCTGGCCCATGAGGACAAGGTAACTGAACACACACGCAGGTGAGCGCACTTAATCTCTAATCGGCAGGAGTCTACCTTCCAGGCAGAACGTGGGAGTGGATATTCTCGTGGGAGAAGCAGATTCCTGCCTCATCTCATCTCTGACTCACTCACTCTCCCTGAGTGGTGGTGGTCTTCGTTCAGCCGCTCAGTCGTGTCTGACTCTTTGGGATCCCATGGACTGCAGGCTTCCTTGTCCGAGTTTGCTCAAACTCATGTCACTGAGTGGAGTGACAAGCAAAACCAGTCTCACTACTGAAAAAAACAATTTCCCCAACAAGTACTTTTGAATTCATACAAGCTGAAGCATTTTATGCTGCTTCTCTAGCTGGAACCGAGTGAATACACAATCCAGGCCTTTGTGCCCGTCCTCTGGGCACAAAGACCCCAGCAAGTCCTTCAGGACAAGCAGCGTGCTGCAGTCACTTTATGTCACCGGCGGTATATCTCCAGGAGAGGATATCTAACACAGCTATTTCTCTCTGCTCCCAGGAGCCCTGGGCTGGCAATGACTGCCAGTCACTGAATAACCATGGCTACCCACGACTGGAGAGCAGGGAGGAAAAGTTAAATAATTAATCTGGTCATTTAAAACGTTTTAATATTAAAATAAAATGGATGCATTATAGAGTGGGATTTTTCAAATGTGTGAGGATGGCTTAAATAAAACTGCAGAGAAATGCCAACTTGCATTGCCTGCCCCCACCCCCACACTTGGGCATCCCATCTGCCCTCCTTTGGAGTCAGGAGTACTTAGTGGAGTCTGAGAGTTGCCCTCTACTGCACAGACCCTTTGTGATAAATAGTAACTGAAAAAACGACCCACTCTTCCTGGTGGAGCGAGAGCACCAAAAGGGAGGAGACACCCGGCCTCCTCTTCTTGGCAGCCAGGTGGTAAAGGTCATGTCCACGTGGAGTGGTTTACACAAGACAATTGCACTCAATGCACACAGGATACTCATGGAGCTGTTAGTTTTTTGTGGACAGGAGCAATCCTGGAAAGAGGTGACCAGTGTGAGAAAAGGATAATGCCGCATCTACTTTTTCCAGCAAAGGTGACAGCAGTGTCAGTATCATGTAGCAAGGAAAGAAGAGGGAGCCTCAGCTCAGAGGGCGTGCTCTCACAGGTCCGTCCGGTTGATCTGCCTCAGAAGGCTGATAATACTCCTCCATCCCTGCGCCCTGTGGTCACAATGGGACTGTGGGAATCCTGTCCTGTAAGCTCACAGCTTGACCCTCATTCACCAGACAAGTATTTTGAGACCAAAGTGAAGTTATCGCCTCGCATCTGTCAGCTCATTACCAGGTGATCTGGACCAGGGACTGGGTGAGCTTGGAGCAGGGACCACCTGCCCTAGAGCTGCACTTACTACCTCCTGAGACCCATAGGCTCTGCTACCATCACGATCTAGAGAAAATGGCAATCTGTTGAACGACTTGCCCCAATTCCTGCAGCTGGTGTAGGGAGGGGAGCATTCAGACGCAAGGCATCTCCGACACCCTACCAACCAAGAAGAACGACATCAAAGAAGGGACCAGCCACTTACAGGAACATAGAGTCATGGTGTCAGTCCTTTCCATGTGCCATTTTCAGCAGATAGATCACTGACTGTCAGTGGGATGTTCTGTCTGAATGAGAGGGGTGTACCCTTTGACCCAGAAATACTCTTTCAGGAAACCAGTCTATGAAAACAATCTGAAATGAGGACAAGTTTTTAATGCACAAAGATGCATTAAACATTTTTAAGGGTAATATACACATATATTAAGGGTATATATATTACCCTTACACATCTTTGTCTAAGGATGTATATATTAAAAACCTGAAACATAAGCCTCCAAAATGTTCAACAGTAGGGGAGTAGCTAAATAATTATGCTATTCAAATTCATCAAAACTATGCTTTTCAGGGGGTTAAGGACCAAGCAATAAATAATCAATAAACTCTCTCACTAGTTATTTGGACACAAAGTAATCTTTTGAATGTCTACCTCACAGGCTACATCACTGATTTATTCAACAAATATATCTGCTGATCACCTACTATGTGTCAGGTACTACTTCAGGCATTGAAAATCCACTGAGAATAAAAATTCTGCCCCCCCACCCCGCCCCTGGAAGGTGGTTATACGGATATACTCACTTTGAGGAAATTCATTGAGTGGTATACTTATGATGCATGCACTTTTCTATATGTATGTTAAATCTACATTTAAAAGTTTAAAAAATGTCTGGCATCATAGATTTTATATCCCAGTGGTAGACTGAAGACACTCCACAAAAAAATAAAATACACTGTTTACATATAGTGCTCTGGAGAAGAAGAAGAGTGGGGAGGGCTGATGTGGGAGTTGCGATTTTAAATAAAGCGATCAGGGAAAGCCTTAATGATAGCGTCACCAAACAAAAATGTGTGTGTGTGCACGTGTGCTAAGTCGCTTCCATTCTGTCCGACTCTGCAACCCCATGGACTGTAGCCCACCAGGCTCCTCTGTCCATGGAATTCTCCAGGCAAGAATACGGGAGTGGGTTGCTTCCTTCTCCAGGGGATGTTCCCGACCCAGGGATCAAAGCCCCTTCGCTTACATCTCCTGCACTGGCAGGTGGGTTCTTCACCACTAGCGCCTAGTCAGACACGACTAAAGCGACTTGGCCCTGGCCACCTGGAAAACCCTAAAAACACAAATCTCTGCGTGTGTGCAAGTTAAAGCTGAATTTCAGACACACAACAGATAATTTTTTAGTATATCCCATACAATATTTGCGCCATGCTTATTTTAAGCAAAATCTGGCAACTTAACCCTACTTAGTGATAAGATGGCATCTGAGCAAAACTCATTCCTGATGGATTTAACACTTAATGCTTCTATACAGAACACAGAAGGCAAAAACTGTAACGGGATAAATTGCTGGTTGTTACTATGATAAAATGTAAAGCTTGGTGTAGCAAAATAGACTATCTTAAGACGCACACAACAAACTGGGACAAATATTTGCAAAATCCAAAACCCAGCATTAATCTCTCTAAGCTTCAATTTCTTCTGTAAAATGAAGGAGGGGTGGTTCACAAAATCGTTATGAAGATTTCAGAATAGTGTCTAGTAGCTAATAACTAATGGCTCACTAAACGTTAGAAAAGGAATAATCATAATAAAAGTGTACCCACAAATCAGTAAGAAAAGCACACAACTCACAAAATGAGACGAACCAATCAAAGTAATTCTAGTGCACACTGCAGCGCATCAACTAAGATCTGAATGACATCCTTGCACAAGTATTACCCACAGAGTACTTGTTAATACAGAGGGGGAGAGCTGCAATGGAGATTTCTGAGGCCACCATTTAACAAAACTACCAAACAAAACATCAGTGATAATAGAACAAATAGCGTCTGTGTCCCTCAGTGAGACGTGCTAAGACGATCTCACCTATGTAGTCCTCCTGTCAGACACGTGGAATCCCAGGACACAGACAAACCCCAAGTGAAGGACACCACAAAGCAACACCTGGTCTGAACGTTCCAAGAAGTGTCAATGTTACGAAAAACAAAAACGGGCCGGGGACTGCTCTAGATTGAAGGAGACGGGGAGCTAAGATGACTCCACCGGCTTTGAAGATGAAGGAAGGGGGTGAGAAGCAAACGAGTGCAGGTGACCCCTGGAAGGTGGGGGGGAAAAGCAAAGAAATGGACTCCCCTCCCCCGAGAAGGGGGAGCTCTGCTGACACCTTAATTTCACCAACTGAAACCCATTTTGGACACTTGCCCTCCAACTGTAAGACACTCCAACTAAGCCGCAAGATAACCAGTCTGTGTTGCTTTTAAGCTGCCAAGTTTGTGGTAATTTGTCAGAGGCAGCGGAAAATGAATACCAGGGTTTGTTTTTGTTTTTTACAACCTGTAGAAGCTAAACTGTAGAAAATTGAGAGAAATACAAGAGTTATGCAAATGACTTCTGCTCACAGAACTGTGAAAATACATTGTCTAGTATGTTAAATTCTCATCTGAATTGCTTTTAACATCTTTTTGGTTTTATCATTAATTAATGAGCTGAATAAAATCTTTGACACATGTTTAAAACCAGAGAGCTATGATGACTAAATGCAATATATGATTTTGACTTGATCTTGGATCAAAAAATAAGATGATAAACTGTAAGAGACAGTGCTGGAACATGTGGAGAAATTATATTATGGCCTGAACATTAGCTCATATCAATATCATAAATTTAATTTAAAAAAAATAATACATATATACGTGTGGCTCAAACAGTAAAGAATCTGCCTGCAATGCAGGAGACCCAGGTTTGATCTCTGGGTCAGGAAGATCCTCTGGAGAAGGAAATGGCTACCCATCCCAGTATTCTTGCCTGGACAAATTTCATGGACAGAGGAGCCTGGTCAGCTATAATCCATAGGGTCACAAAGGGCTGGACAGGACTGAGCAGTTAACACTAACACTGTATTTCCTCATCTTTTGATGAAAGTGAAAGAGGAGACTGAAAAAGCTGGCTTAAAACTCAACATTCAGAAAACTAAGATCACAGCATCTGGTCCTATCACTTCATGGCAAATAGATGGGGAAACAACAGAAACAGTTAAAAGACTTTATTTTGGGGGCTCCAAAATCACTGCAGATGATGATTGCAGCCATGAAATTAAAAGACACTTGCTCCTTGGAAGAAAAGCTATGCCCAACCTAGACAGCATATTAAAAAGCAGAGACATTACTTTGCCAACAAAGGTCCATCTAGTCAAAGCTTTCTTTTTTCCAGTTGTCACATATGGATGTGAGCTGGACCATAAAGAAAGCTAAGTGCCAAAGAATTGATGCTTTTGAACTGTGGTGTTGGAGAAGACTCTTGAGAGTCCCTTGGACTGCAAGGAGATCCAAACAGTCCATCCTAAATGAAATCAGACCTGAATATTCATTGGAAGGACTGATGCTGAAGCTGAAAACTCCAAAACTTTGTCCACCTGATGTGAAGAACGGACTCATTTGAAAAGACCCTGATGCTGGGAAAGATTGAAGGCGGGAGGAGAAGCGGACGACAGAGGATAAGATGGTTGGATGGCATCACCGACTCAATGGACATGAGTTTGAGTAGGCTCCAGGAGTTGGTGATGGACACAGAAGCCTGGAATGCTGTAGCCATGGGGTTGCAAAGAGTGGAACACGACTGAGTGACTGAACTGAACTGTACATGTTATGGATACACGTGCATATATGTATATGTGCAGAGTGAGGGGGAGATAAAGGAAATGTAACAAAGGCTGCCAGCTTACCTATAGGTTTATAGGTTACATTTTTCAAAATAAAAGGAGAAAATCATAAAAATAAAAAGAATGGCTGATAACAGTTTTAAAAAGAGAAATACTTGACACTGGCTGGATTACAAACTGACATAAGCTTTATACTTTATATTCCCTGGAGAAGGAAATGGCAACTCACTCCAGTATTCTTGCCTGAAAAATTCCATGGACAGAGCAGCCTGGTAGGCTACCGTCCATGGGGTCGCAAACAGCTGGACACGACTGAGTGACTTTACTTACTTATTTAACCTTTATACAGGGCAATCTGATAATATATGAGAAATTGTAACTGCTCTTAACATTTTTTAAAGCAAATCTCTGACTTTATCATATTACAGACAGAGGCCAAGTGAGATCCCAGAGATTTTATAATTTTGCATTTGCAGTTCATCCTTTTACACAAAATTCTTGTGCCCAAAGAGGATTGTAAGTGTTGTTAAAATGAAAATACAATGTATGGCAAAAACCACTACAATATTGTAAACTAATTAGCCTCCATTAAAATAAATTAATTAAAAAAAAGAAAAATCACCTAAAAATTCTGTAATAAGAATATTATTGAGTAAATTATGGTACATCGACTTGAGGGTTTATTTAACTAATGCAGGTGGTTAAAAGTTTTTCAGAGTTTCTCTCTGCAGGGCCCAGCATACCTTTGCTTATTACCAAATATTTGTTTTCTCATCTCCATGTGAATTCCTAAATTCACTGGAGGAATACAAGCCTTTGAATTCCTAAACCCTGGAGGAATACAAGCCTCTGGGACTTTCCTGGTGGTCCAGTTGTTAAGAATCCACCTACCAACGCAAGGGACACCGGTTCGATTCCTGAATCTGGGAAGATCCCACATGCCACAGAGCAACTAAGCCCGTCTGCCACGACTACTGAAGCCTGCACGCCTACAGCCTGTGGTCTGCAACAAGAGAAGCCACTGCAAAGAGAAGCCCGCGCACCACGACTTGGGAGTGGCCCCCTCTCACTGCCACTAGAGAAGGTCCTTACAGCAACAAGACCCAGTGCAGCGCCCGTCCGCCACCCCCACCCCGCCCCGCAACCACCAAAAAAGAGAGAGAGAGAGAGAGAGAGAGAGGAGGCACATAAGCCTCAACTGTCTAACTTATCCTTGGGTCTCACTGTATTCACATATATATGTATAAATACATCTATCTATTGTGATGTGCTCAGTAGTGTCTGACTCTTTCCCACCGCACAGACTGCAGCCTGCCAGGCTCCTCTGTCCACGGGATTTCCCAGGGAAAAATACTGGACTAGGTAGACAGTTCCTCTCCCAGGGGATCTTCCAGGCCCAGGGAGAGAACTCGGGTGTCCTGCACTGCAGGCGGACTCTTTCCTGCTGAGCCACCAGGCTTACATATGTGTGTACAAATACCCTGTATGTGCAAGTGTGCATGCTTGGTCGCTTCAGTCGTGTCTGACTCTGCAATCCTACGGACCAGAGCCCACCAGACTCCTCTGTCCATAGGATTCTCCAGGCAAGAATACTGGAGTGGATTGCCATGCCATGCAATCCCTCGGGGATCTTCCTGACCCAGGGATCGAACCTGCGTCTCCAGCACTGGCAGGTGGGTTCTCTACCACTAGTGGCACCTGGGAAGCCCCATATATCCAGTATATATATAATTATATTTGTCTTTCTTCTGTTAATCTGTCTCATGTCAATACAATTCTTAGACAAGCCAGAAGAACCTAAAAAGGACAGAGGGAAACTTTTCCCTTCCCCAACAAGTTTAAATAACTTGAGAAAATCACTCATAACTATTAATGAAAATAGCAAAAGCTAAATTATGGACACTTAGACCTACATAAAGAGGCAAAATACCAGAAATACATAAAGAAAAAAATACCAGATGGTTATTACTATTATTTCTAGGTGATTGTCTTTATGCCATTTGTGTGTGTTTCTCCCCAGTTTTCTATAGTGAGCATTTGTTCATTTTTTTAAAATACTTTTTAAAAACAAAAGACAAAAAAAATTGGCATTCTTAGACCTAGAACACAGTGTAATTTTTTTGTTACTGGAGTTACCCAATTAGACGATCTGAAAGCTGAGAACAAGGGAACACAGGCTCATAGGCCCACAGTGCTGGGTCTTCTGTAACAATAAAGAGAGCGCTCTCTTTAAAAAGAAAACTTTTAAACTGACAGTGGGACAGCAAACTTTTTGATAATTACAGAGGAAGGTTATGAGCTATTTACACATATTATTAATACACTGAAAATGTTCTACTCAAAAGGCTTGATTCAATGCCAGTAAAGATCAAATAAATTTTCTTTGAGATGGAGCAGTCTTAATATTTTATTTAATTAATTTGGGGTTTGGCTATAGCTCAACCTCAAAATCCTAGTCTAGGCTGAACCAAAATTCCTCAACTCACTTCACTTTTAGCTGCAGGCTTTAAGAGAACAGAGTTATCCCTAACTAAATGAATATCTTGGTATCATTCTGAATGTAGACAAGTCAACATCTTGTGTTGACAACTTTCAACATTTGATAGAATTTAAAAATTATTCTTGACAGTCAAGTGTTCTGAGAATGATAAAAATTATTCTGAGAATGCAGAAGGTAAAATTTTTAAGAGGCAAAATTTTCAAAGAATAAGCTAAATTATAAACAAAATTATTCTGAATGATTAAAATTATTGAGAGAAATAATCCACTTAAAAGATTTCACCTACTTGGATGACTCTCAAGAAAACCCTCTGCATTCAGAAAGGAACCTCCCCTACAAGGCTGCAAGCTGTCACAGAGAAGATGCAATCAGCGTATCTATCTGCTTTTTTGACCTCACTGATCAGCCTCTGATGCTTTCAGACAAGGTTCCTACTGCATGGATGGGCATGGCAATTTTCACAGCTTGCTTCTCTCATTCAGCCGGTCGTGCATGCTCAAAGAAAGCACAGACAGTGCACTTGAGATACTGAACTGAAGGACAGAAGGCAAAGAAAGAGCTTAATTCAAAAAATGTGACTTAGTACACAATTATTTAGTAACTTTTTCCTTTGGCTCTAAGTAAACAGATTATTTTAAGATGTTGTCACAAATGACAAAGCAGTATAATTACCAATATGTTTTCTTTTAAAAATTATATTGAAGTATAGTTGACTTACAATATTGTGTTAATTTCTGCTGTGCAGCAAAGTGATTCAGTTATACACACACAAACATTCTTTTCCATTATGGTTTATCATAGGATATCAAATATAGTTCCCTGTGCTATACAATAGGACCCTGTTGTTTATCCATCCTATATATAATATTTTGCATCTGCTAAGCTCAAACTCCCAAACCTTTCCTCCCCTACACCCTCCTTGGCAACCGTAGTCTGTTCTCTATGTCTGTGCTGTTTTATAGATATGTTTTTTTATGTTATATTTTAGATTCCACATATAAGTGCTATCATATGAAATCCGTCTCCACTTTCTGACTTACTTCGCTTAGCATAATACTCTCTAGGTCCATCCATATTACTGAAAATGGCATTATTTCATTTTTTGTGTGTGGCTGAATAATATTCCATATATATATATATATATACCCCACATCTTCTTTATCCATTCATCCACTGATGGACGTTTAGGTTGTTCCCATGTCTTGGCTGTTGTAAACAGTGCTGTTATGAACATAGGGGTGCACGTATCTTTTCAAATTGAACTTCTATCTGGGTATTTCCCAGGAGTGGGATTGCTGGATCATATGGCAACTCTGTCTATAGTTTTTTGAGAAACCTCCATATTATTTTCCATACCAATATGTTTTCCTGTGAAGAGATACTTAGGGCGTGAAAATTTTAAACACTATACCCCACCCATCACTTAAGAGAGCTATCAAACGGATGTGTGCGTGCGTGCATGCTCAGCTGCTTCAGTCATGTCCAACTCCTTGCGACTCCATGGACTGCAGCCCACCAGGCTCCTCTGTCTATGGGATTCTCCAGGCAAGAATACTGGAGTGGGTTGCCGTGCCCTCCTCCAGGGGATCGTTCCAACCCAGAGATCGAACTCACGTCTCTCCTACATTGGTAGGTAGGTCGTTTACCACTAGTGTCACCTGGGAAGCCCATCAAATGGATAACAAATTATAAAGATAAACTCATGTCATCATTATTGTTTAAAGTTCACAAATACTTGATCAAATATTACCAAAATCTAAGAGCATCTGAAAAGCATCTTTACATACAATATTAACACAAGCATGAGGGCAAAGTGCATTAAATAACAGAGATTTTTATAGCTGGAGCAAAAAGCCTATAGAAGCAACTGTTTCAGGTAGAAACCTGCTTCATAGAAATAAGTGCATTTTGCAACCGTTGGGGGAAGAACTCTATTCTTTTTTTTTTTTTTTCAATTACCTTTATTAGTTGGAGGCTAATTACCTTACAGTACTGCAGTGGGTCTTGACATACATTGATATGAATCAGCCATGGAGTTACATGTATTCCCCATCCCGATCCCCGCTCCCACCTCCCTCTCCACCCGATTCCTCTGGGTCTTCCCAGTGCACCAGGCCCAAGCACTTGTCTCATGCATCCAACCTGGGCTGGTGATCTGTTTCACTATAGATAATATACTTGTTTCGATGCTGAAGAACTCTATTCTTAAAGGAATAAACATTTTGGCATAGTATTTCTTTTGGTAAAGAAGGAAGAATATGGTTAAATGTCCTTCTTACTTCCGGTCACTAAGAAATGGGTTTCAGAACTCATCAGAGGAGAGATATACAATTTACTGTGCTAACATATGCCTGTTTTCTTTCAGAGGAGAGTTTAAATCTTCACGCAGAGCCAACAAACAAACACATCCCAACAAAACGACAAGAACAACTGGTGGGAACATTCCTCTTCAGAAAAGATTCCCAGACACTCAACAATTAAACTTAACCTGCTCAATGTTGCTGCAGGCTTTTCTAGCATCTTTTGAGGCCCAAGACTCTCCCCACGAGAGAGAACAAACAGCAGAGAGCTGGAAGAATATGTTCATTTGTGAGGAAAAGGAAAAGGTCAGGGCCGCTTCCAAAGCATGGGGGTAATGAGTTTCACCTGTTTTTTCAACAGAAGCTGTAGAAAACCTAATAAAACAACATATTCTCCTCAAGCTATAAACTGCCACCCAGGGTAGCTTTTTAAATCAATATATATGCAATGGCCAACTTAACCACTACTTTATTTCTTGGACATTTTCAAAACTTCTTGGGGGAAGGGGGGAACCAAGGTTGGGAAAACTATCTTAAGGGATAATTAAGTACCTATATAGAACCCTAAATTATGAAAGTTTTATGAAAATTCACTTTTTTAAAGCACAAGAAGAAAGATGAATCTGTGTGATATGAAGATGATGATCAAGGCCTTAAAGAGAAAGAAAACAATTGCTCAATCAAAATGACAAATTAAGGAAATCCAAACCTTGAGCTGGACTTAGTTTCTTAATCTGTCATTCTGTGTTTCCAAAGACCTCACCAGGTCACTGCACTTTGAACTGAGGTCTTCGCTGACGCCCACAGGAGCACACAGCGGCAGACCACCTAGTTACCACCGCCCTGGGATGCAGTGTTTGACTTTGCTGTGCAGACAGTGCTCAGTATCTAGCCAAGCTTGCTCTTCTGCCTGCTAAACCAGGGAGGAGGAGGGACCGAAGAAAGCTTTACAGAGAACAGAAAAGGTAGAAAATAACTGGGCCACAGAGGGTGGGAAAAATCACCAACGTCCAAAGTTCTAGATGCCAACTGATCATGAGATTGCTCAATAAAGGCAGTTTCTGGAGGGAATTTCCTGGTGGTCCAGTGGTTAGGATTCCACACTTTCACTGCTGAGGGGCTGGGTTCAACCCCTGGTTGTGGAACTGAGATCTTTTTTTTTTCTCAAGGGGAAGTAATTCCCCTTGAGTTCCAACAAAACACAAAAATCAGATGACAAGTTCTTCTATTACCTCCAATCTACACAAGCATTTCCTTTAAATTGTACATTAGTTGTCTCTTATTTTATAAAAAAACACAAAATTTAAAAGTCACTGCTAGCTCAAAACCTAAAAGCATACAGCTTGCTTATCTCCGTGAGCTGACGCAGGGTGATAAGTCCAAGGTTCCATTATCTTTCAAAGGTCAAGGATGAAATAGCTTGGTCTGCGCTAGGGACAAAGCCTATACCCTGCACCCTTAATGCCCCGCTCAGAAATGAAAATGTTCTTTTTCACAAAGGAGAGGGAAAGAGAGCCCAGACACATTAAAACAAATCCATTCCTATGGCTTAGAAAACCCCAAGCCACATCCTATTTGATGGCTCATTAAAAAAAAAAGAAAAACAGAAAAAAAAATTACTTGGGAAATGTTCAAGCAACAGATGAATTCCAACGCGAGTCAGAGAGGGTAACTAATAATACATTGCACATAACCTAAGTTTGAGTCAACACTGAAATCATGACAAAAATATGAACCTGAGATATCTTTGTCTGGCTCTCTTCTGCCGCCTGAATTAATAGGCTTAACAGATTCAAGGAGGGATCCACGTTCCTAGAGGGTTAAATGCACCTCAAAAGTAATTCTGAAAAGCTTTTGGGATCTAAAAAGAAGTGATTTTCTTTTCTCCTCTTGGAAGGAAGTGTAAGTTAAAAAGCCATTAATTGCGTACAAAACCCAGTAAGACAAGAAAGTTATCTCCCACACTGGAGGTGGGAGCTGCCAGGCAGTGGCGAGCTTCCTGAGCGCCAGGCTCGTGCTGAGGGTGGTACCAGCAATCCTCTCACTCAACCTCATCCATCCTGGGAGGCTGGCGAATGGGGCCCCCGTGAGGAGGAGGCTCGCTGACTTGCTACAGATGGATGAGCAAAGTAATAGCTCGGCTTCGTTTTCTATGAGAGGAAACCTAGGCTCAGAGACGTAAAGTAATTGGCCAACATCAGTTAAGTGTTTTAAGAATCAGGCCGTGGAAATCAGAGTGAGGTCATGGAATGCCAGAAAGATCCTGCTCTTTGCACTCTGTCTTACTCCATCTGCTGTCTCTTTTTATCCATATACTTCTAAAAACCTTTCCTTTCCAGGTGAAACTGGCATTAAAAGCAGTCATCTTGCCCATTTAAGGACTGAGGCTGAAGCTGAAATTCCAATACCTTGGCCACCTGATGTGAAGAGTAAAAGGAAAAGGTCAGAGCCTCTTCCAAAGCATGGGGGTAATGAGTTTCACCTGTTTTTTCAACAGACGCTGTAGGAAAACCTAATAAAACAACATATTCTCCTTAAGCTGTAAACTGCCACTCAGGGTAGCTTTTTGGACTCATTGGAAAAGACCCTGATGCTGGGAAAGACTGAAGGCAGGAAGAGAAGGGGACGACAGAGGATGAGATGGCTGGATCGCATCACCGACTTGATGGACATGAGTTTGAGCAAACTCCGGGAGTTGGTGATGGACAGTGAAGCCTGGCGTGCTGTAGTCCATGGGGTCGGAAAGAGTCAGACACGACTTAGCAACTGAAGCTGAACTGTCCATTTTAAAGGGCTTTTTTTCTTTCCCTTCCTTTTTTTGAAGTCTTATAACTAAAATAAATGCTTCTCTTCCAGAACCAACCTAAAACATATTTTCAGAACTGCAACAAATAAAGTGCACTTTTAAAAACAAAAATATTGGGGAGGGAGGTGGGAGGGGGGTTCAGGATTGGGAACACATGCAAATCCATGGCTGACACATGTCAATGTATGGCAAAAACCACCACAATATTGTAATTAGCCTCCAACTAATAAAAATAAATTAAAAAATAAAATAAATAAAAACAAAAATATTATAGTACTGTAATCTTGCTAATAAATAATACAAATATTTACTATACATGTATTTATTTTATCTGAGGGCTCTCAAAATTGCTATGAGGGAGCCATGACAAATGGATCCCGCTACTAATCACTCTACTTCCCTGCTGAGCATCCTGTAAAACCCTGTGTTTACCATACATGCTGTGAACCACACTGTCTGAGTTAGGACCCAACCTACGTGGTTGTGACGGGTACTACTGTTCAGACAGCTCACTGAGGACAAAATCTGTAACTCGGCCTGGAGGCCCTGCCAGACGTGGCCCTGCCCAGCCGCCCACCTCTCTCCCATTCCTCACAGCGCTGACCTGGTCCCCTCTGACTGATAAGCCCGTGAAAGAGGTGCTCCATCCTCCTGGACAACTCCCACCACAAAGCTCACACTCACCACACCTTTGCTTCTTAAGCTCAAAACTCTCTTCTCAGAGAGGCCTTCCTGAGTGCCCTAGACTACCTCTGTTTCCTCTGTCCTGTCCTCCCATGTAGCACTTTCTACACTTTATTACTAACATCCTCCTCTCTCACTAGACTTTAAATTCCATGTGGGGGTGGGGAGGGATGTGTTACTCACCCTGTATCCTATGTCCAGCATGTATGTGCTAATTCAATAAACTGCTAAGAGCCTCGTGTGTGTCAGGAACCATTCTAAGCACTGGGCATCTAACCTGGAACTTTGATTCTAGTAAGAGGGAACAGACATGGGGGAAGTGTACAAACTAAATGAAAAGTCAAATTACAGTGCTTTGGAGAGCAGTAATGTAAGATTGTGTGTGTGTGTGTGTGTGTGTGTGTGTAAGAGTTACTGTCGAATGGCATGGTAAGGCAAAGAGATTTGAGTCAATTATGTGACAGAGGTGAATTGAGAGAGTGAGAATCACTAAACATCTAGGGAACAATCATTCCAAGTGGGGGATGCAGCTTGTTGAAAGGCGGGCAGCAGGGACGGCAGGCTTGGAACAGCAGGCATACAGTGGGCACTTGATAAGGATGTTTTGTATAAATGAGATAGCATCGAAAAGTTGCATAAGATCAAGCTGTTAATTATCACAAATGCCAAGGGGAAGCTAAGCTTTCATCATATAACTTCTCTGTTGGTAATAACACATCATATGGTCCGCAGAACAAAGAACAAACATCTTTACAAATTCCCGAAATCAACACATCCCTGTTCCTCGCTGTCTCCTCAAACCAAACTTGCCTTTGTTACTGCGCCAGTCAGATTCTAAAATATATACCCGCTCCTGTCTCTCACAGTTCAGCCATAGCAATGCATACAGAACTTGAACCTAAGTACTTGGAGATGTTAACTTCCTTTTAAAACAATGTCCCCAGTACAAACATGAAATGCCTTTAACCCATCACAGGTAGCAAATTCTATGGTATGTTTCACGGCCGTGAGATCACTAGGACTGACGACAGAATTCAAATACACATGCACAAAAATATTTCATTGCCAACACAATGTTTCTCCAGAGGTTTTAACAGTTAAAAAAGTAAACTGCCAAAATGAGTAACAGAAAAGGGACTGTGTTCAAATCCCATAGGAAGTTATTATAAAAGAGGCAGAAATACTATTCCTATGGTCAATGAAAGCATGCCAGAAGGACATGCCTACCAAGGAGATGAAAACTGTGTCTAATACTTTGAAATGAACTGTAAGAATTTAAGAGAATGATGAAATATATGTGAGAACAAAATGAGAACTAGAAATACTCAGAAATGAGGGGGCAGCACTCAAGAAAACATTAGAACTCAAGAAAGAATTTGACATAAAAGAAGTAATTTTATAAATGAAGACTAAATTAGAAAGCAGAATGAATAAATCCAACGTCTTAAGGGACAGAGAGATGAAAAGGAGGAAAAAAATGTTAAACCAAAAAGAAATGCAGAGGTTGAAAATGACACAGAAGACAGACAAAGATCCAGACAGAGACAACAGAAGTTCTCATAAACAAAAATAAAAGCAATACACAGAACAATACTGAAAATTAATGCTACTTCATGTTACTTCAGTTATTCATGATTGAAGTAACCAAAAACAATTTTTAAAAAGACAATAATGCACACTGAAAAGACGCATACCTGGGAAAACAGATCCAAAACATCTAGTCTGAGAAGTATTTTAGTAAAACTGGTAGACTTTAAGGCAAAAGAATCTTTGGGGCATCCAATCAAAAAGAGCAAGACATTGAGAAGGGAAAATGTCAGACTGCCTTTGACAGCAGCACCTCAAGCCAGAAGAAAATGAAACATCATTATTTTAAATACTCAAAGAATATTTGAGCCAACATCTAAAAATATAAGAATGCATAATAAGCTAAACTGATTCTCAAATAAAAAGGCTATAGACAAACTAACATGCAAGAATTTCAGAAGCATTTTTCCCACGACTTCCTAAAACACGTACTAGAGAAAAAGCTTCAGACAACCAAACTGACTTAAGAGACATCACTGTAAGTACTCATAGTGAGCACTGAATGTATATTTACCTGTAGAACTAACACTAAGGGATGGTTATAAGAGATAGAGTATAGTACATGTGACTGTTTGCTCTGACAATGCAGATATTAAAAGAGAAAAGCTGAGAATAAGGAAGGCATACAAGAAGAGCAGAATAAGAGTTCCGGGACTTCCTGGTAGTCCAGTGGCTAAGACTCCATGCTGCCAATGCAGGGGACCTGGGTTCAATTCCTGGTCAGAGAACTAGATCCTACATGCTGCAACTAAGACCCAGTGCAGCCAGATAAATAAATAAAAATAATTTTTTTGAAAAAAGAGTAAGTATAGTTAGTAATGGTGAGTACAAGGGTATTTCTTCAAGTCATATGCAGAGGAGAGGGAAGGCAAGGAAAATAAGAGGTTATTAACTAATTTCAATATTGCTCGTATAGGTAGGGAACCAATAAATAATGATGAAAATAGACAAGATTAAAAACAATCTATAATGTGAGTTGTGGCAGACTGCCAGTGCCCCCAAATTCTTCCTTCTGTTCATGCACACCCTGTGAAACGTGACTTTTCTGCTCTTCCCATCAAGATGGGTAGTGGGTTTACTGCTCCTCTTCAGTTTCAGACTGTCAGGGGACCTGCTCTGGCCGAAGGGGTGTTAACGAGCAAAACGCGAACAGAGGGAACCCAAGGGCAGTGAGAAAGGGCCTGGCTAAGGCGTTACATGATGGCATTAGAACATGGTAGCCCTTCAGACAAAAATACAAGTCGTTCTTTTAAAAAACAAAACCAAACCCAGGGCTTCCCTGGTGGCTCAGTGGTAAAGAATCTGCCTGCCAAAGCAGGAGACATGGATTCGATTCCTGATCCAGGAGGATTAAAAAAGGCACGAAGCAGCTAAGTCGGTGCACCCCAACCACTGAGCCTGTGCTCTAGAGCCCGGGAGCTGCAACTGCCGAGCCTACGAGCCTCAGCTCCTGACGCCCGAGCGCCTCAGAGCCTGTGTTCGGCAGGAAGGGAAGCCACCGCCGTGGGAAGCCCGAGAACCACACCTAGAGAGCAGCTTCTGCTTGCTACAGCTAGAGGACAGTCTGTGCAGCATCAAAGACCCAGCACAGCCGAAAACAGATAAGTAAATAAAATAAAAATTTTAAATCCACAAAAACAATAAACAAAACATCAAAAAACATATTAAAGGCAAGAGAGAATAAATACAACAGATCATTCAGAGAAAGATTACCCATATAAAAGACTTGTATAACTACATATATAATATAAAACAATGACAGAATCGAGGCCAAGCATATTGGTTATATGAACAAATTTAAATGGGCTTAAACTCATCTATTAAAAGAAAAAAATTCAGATTGGCTAGCAAAGCAAAATCACCCATTTGCTGTACTATTATAGTGATATGACTGTGATGCTCTCTCCCAGGTATCTTGTGAAATGAAAAAAAGCAAAGCTGAAAAAAAAGTAAATACAGATTGCAGTTTATCTAAGAAATAAAATATAAATATGTCTAACTTATCTGTTTATATTAAGAAAAATAAACAAAAGAAGGATAAAATACACTTTTAAAAATAGTTACTTATAAGGGTAGGGAGAGAACAGGGTAGAGAAGACTGTGCTAAAAACTAGCCTTTTCTGAATAGAGTATACCTTCTTTTTTGCAACCAACTTTGGGACCATGATGATATTTTAAATAATTACAAAATAATTATATTTTTAAAAGATATCCCTAAGAACTACAAAATTTAAAAATGAGCCTAATTATATCCAACTGGGGGCATAAACTCAGAGAGGAACTAATGGAAAAGGCTTTAGAACAGCTATCAGACTGTGTGTCCCTCGTCCCTTGGGGAAGAGCCCAAGCCAAACAGAACTGCAGAAAGTCTGAACTGTTCTCCATCACACTGGTGCTGACTGCATTGGTTGGCTGCTCTGAGACTTCTGGGTGTATATCATGAGATAAAACAGACGAATAATTACATGATGCTCTATTTTCACCCTTCCCAGAATTCTCCGGTATACGGGAGAAAAAAGATATATTTAAGACAAAAGAGGTTAAGTGAAAAACTTCAGTCCTGAATCAGAAATACCAGTTTAAACTCAGTTTTTAAAACTCAAAAAATCTCATATTTTTATCTGAAAGAAAAGCGAAGATGTTTTTCTTAACTCTGTCTATTGTAAAGGCTCAGAAACAATGACCAACCTAGCCCAGCGAGCAGACTGGCACCCAGACTGTGGTCTTGAAACACCATTTTCCATGAAGAGTAACCAGAGCTCCTCAGGGGAGTGCTGACTCCAGGCCTGGGGCAGAGCATGTACCAGGCGCGCCTGGAACATCTTGTCGTAGAACAGGGCAGGTCACAAGGACTTGGCCAGAGGCTCTTGCTTGTGAAGCTGGGAGAACTGGATCATTGATAAGGGTCAAAACTGTACCTGAGTGGATCGCATTATAGATGTTTATGTGCCATTTGGTCCATGGATTCATTGTGATACCAAACCAAAATGGCCAACTGGTCACACATGGACAATTCTAGTAAATCAACTCACTTTACAAAAAAAAAAAAAAAGCAATAAATGAAAGAAGCAAACACATATTCTGCTTTTCCTTTATCAACTGCAAACCACACTGGAGATAGTGAGAGTTTCTCTTTACGAATATATTCCAACAAATAAAGGAAACAGGAATGCTAAAATGACAAAATCACCCTACTGCAACCTCTAATGAAATAATGGATCTAGGTGAAGCATTAACAGCTGTTCCATCACAAAACGAGAGACACCAGACATCATGGGCTTCCTGATGGGAGAACACAATGGCATCTATGAAGGGGTCTTGCATCCTGGCCAAATCAAATCTTATTTGGGTCAAGCCTCTAGATTTAAGAAGTAATTTACAGGCAACAGGAGGACAGAAAAATATATAAGACAACACAAGGAGACATAGTCAGTAAAATCAGAACTGAAGGAAACTCTACAGGACCAATGACCCTGTTTCTTCAATAAGTGAGAGAAAGAGAGCTACAGATTAAAAGACCTAACAGACATTTCAACAATCACAGTGTGTGGTCCTCGTGTGGATCTTGACTCAAATGGAAAAACTCATGACACTTGTGAAATAACTGGAAATTTTAACAATCAAGGAATTTTTGATAATAGTAAAGATTTAATTTTTTTAAGAGCAATAATAGTATTTTTTAAATGTTTTTGTTTATTTATTTGGCTGTTCTGGGCCATACTTGCAGCACCCAGGATCTTCAACCTTCATTTGCTGCATGCAAACTCTTAGTGGTGTGTGGGATCTAGCTCCTGGATTGCACTGGGAGTGCAGCGTACCTGGACCATCAGAGAAGTCTCATGGTTGTTTTGTTTTTAAAGAATTTGTCTTTGAGAGATACACACTGAAACACAAACCAATGAATATGATATGGTGTCTAAAATATGCTTCAAAATATAAAGGGAAACAGTGAGTATCAGCAGACCTGAAACAGGACTGGCTGCTATAGTGGCTGGGGCTGGGGGGGAGGGTGAGCACACAGAGGATTCATTACATCCTTCCGTCTTCTTGTGCATCTTTAAAAGCTTTCTGCAATTAAAAAATTTTACCAAACCAACGACGGGACTGCAGGAGCCTCTCCCCGCCCCACATCCCTTTGAGACTCACCATCTGGGGCCCCCATCCGGTGACTGGGCCACAATGGGTTACCCTCTGGTTTCCTCATCTGGCTCCCTGAACAGGCTTAATGAAGGTAAAAGATCTGACAGAACATCATTTCCACTTCCACTGCTTTTCCAGCTCTATCAAGCTGCTATAACAACACACTTTGACAAACCTAAATACTCCCTTTTCTTTTCCATATGGAAAACAAAGTAAAATAGAGCACTTGACATACCACAGACCAAATTCCTGTAAATTTTCCCCCCTCCAACTTCTATTTTATCTCTCCCCTCTCTCCCCATATCCCCTGCCCACCCCCTCAACTATCCCTTTTTGGTAACCATAAATTTCCTATGTCTGTGAGTCTATTGCTTTTTTTTAAATAAGTTGACTTACATATATATATATATGTATATATATATATATATAAAAGATTCCACATAAGTGATACATATTAATATCATTTATGTCAAATTCCTCTTATTTTTTTCTAGAATTGCAGGAATTTGCCAAATAAATAGATATATATTTTTAAAAAGACACATCTAAAGCAACCCAAAAAGGTTGAAACTATGAGGCTGGAAAAGATATGAAGCAAATACTAACCAAAAAAGGGAAGTTTTGGTCTAATAAAGCTGTATCAGACAAAACTGAGTTCAGTGCAAAAACAACAAACCACTAATTAGAACAATGGGACTAACTTGCCCTAAACCAGAAACTGACAGAATCATAAGGAGAAGCCAAGAATTTCAAAACCACAGTAGGAGCTTAAAAAAAAAAAATCCCAATTAATAAACTTAGAGATCAAGCAAAGGAAAAGAATGAGTAAATAAATAAAAGATCAGAACCACATATTTAACAACCTTGATTTGCACATATGGTATCCCATACTTCACAACTGGAAAACCTCACCTTCCTTTCAAACATACTTGGAATATTTGTAAAAAGTGACCAGGTCACAGAGCAACACTTGACAGATATCATGGACTATCCTTCCAATTCAGGAGCCTTAAGAGACGCGGGTTCAACCCCTGGGTTGGAAAGATCTCCTAGAGGAGGAAATGGCAACCCACTCCAGTATTCTTGCCAGGAGAATCCCATGGACAGAGTCCATGGGGTTGCAAAGAGTAGGAAACGACTGAACAACCAAGCATGATCTTAACCACATTTTCTAACGTGAAGTCATAGAACCAGAAATGCTCTGGTGGGGATGGGGGTGCAAGCAACAATAATCTCCACTTTCTGCCCCTTTCCTCTAAATACAGAGAATCTGCCCTCCCACTAACCTAAAATTAATATTGTATATGTGTAGAGAGTAAGCTCTACTGAGGAAAAATCATACATTTCTGGAGAACGTGGAATGATTGTGCCATTTAATATCAAAGACACAGAAACAGCTAACTGCATGGCCAAACGGAACCTGCTTGCATCTGCGTGCCTCCAGGGAGCGATGCGAGGATTAGGGAGATAAAGGACTAAGTCATTCAAGGGAGCCCAGATGCAACACAGGGGCTGATTGTAGCCTGTGAGTTTTATTTAAATTCTCTTTTTCCTTAGCCTAACACACTGAAAACATTTCATGAGCTGTTGTTTTCCCAAGGCAACTGCCTAGTTAGGAATTCTCTGGTTTTGTTTTTCCTTATCAGAAAGGAAGCTCTCAAAGAAGAGCTGAGGCCTGAAGACAAACTAGTATATTATCATACTCCTGGTCCACCCCGAGCAGTTTAGATAATCAAGATTCATTACCAGGTACACTTTCCTGCCCAAACATGAATTATGAAAAAAGATCTTGACTCCAAGGGGCAGCTGTTCACTGCTGCTGCTAAATTGAGGCATTAGGAGTATTCGATTTACCAAGGCAAGGAGACAAAGATCAAGCTCTAACATAATCACTTTTCAAAATGCTTGCAAGCATTTACAGGGTAGGCGAAGGACTAGACTAGGAGGGATGTGTACATGCTAAGTCACTTCAGTTGTGTCTGATTCTCTGTGACCCCATGGACTGTAGCCCGCCAGACTCCTCTGTCCATGGGGATTCTCCAGGCAAGAATACTGGTTGCCATTTCCTCCTCCAGGGGATCTTCCCAACCCAGGGATCAAACCTGAGTTTCCTGTGACTTTCTGCATTGCAGGTGGATTCTTTACCACGGAACCACCAGCCTAGGAGGGATAAAGTTCCCTTTACTCAAATTAGAAACCTAACAAAAATTTAGAGAAAAGTCTTTAAATGTACCTAAAATACTTCACCGAAAACATTTTATCTCCACTAACATATAATTTTCCAAACAGTATTCCATTAAAATGTTTCCGTAGCAATACTAAAAATGACTACCAACTGCATGTAAAAATTTCTCTAAGGAGTTAACATCAACAAAATAAGCCATCGGTCCCATTCCGATCCTGCCCCATGGGGTCTGTGTGCCTCTTTCCTCATTCGGATCCATTAAATCTTTCTGTTACCAGACAACATAGCAGAATTTTATACATATGTGTAAAAACTGCAACTCTTACTTTGTATATCAAAATGAATCTCTCAAAAAAAAAAAAATGAATCTCTCCTTTAAATATAGCGCAACACAGTACACGTTATGGAGAGGAAGGCAGGTCCCTCCAATTAATTCTCAGTCATTTCATGAGAAAGAGGAGAATTTAAACAATAACAGATTTTTAAAAAGAGTCTATGACAGATATTTTCCAGAACAAACACTACTAGCACTACTTTAAAAAAATATATACGCACACATGGGGGTCGCAAATGAACTAGTTCCTTGTTTCTGTTTGTCTGAAGTTATCCAGAATACTTGGAGGTAATCTCACTGCGGAATCTCAGTTGAAAGATCTCTCAGAAAAACACGCAGATTAAGTTCCTATGCCTTGCCTCTCTTACTAAATGTGACCCTCCACAGATGAGGAAGTAAATGCACCAGTGAATAAAGGCTATTCTCTGCCAAGAAGTGAAACAGATGACCCCCACCCACCTGCGAGATAAGGATATGTCTGGAAAGTGCAGGAAGCCACGTCTGAAGTTGTCCAAGACTTGTCAGTTTCAATACTTAATACTGATACGGTCCCGTCAACGCAGCGGTCACAGAAGGGACAGCCCTCCCGGCCAGCGAGACAGGGCACCCATCACACTCACGACAGGAAGGGTGCACACACCCCAGCCGCGTGAAAAGTCAGGAGTGCCTGTGTGTGCAACAAGCTCCCAGGCAGGTGCGTGAAGGCAGCAACGTGCCAGCCAAGTGGTGTGCTGGGGCAGAGCCAGTCCACCACATCCACTGCCGCCTGTCTTCACTGTCGCTCAGCCGTGAAGGCATCCCACGTGCCACACGACGGGTCAGAGCTGCTCAGTGAATCCGGGGATCTGATTAGCCTAACAGACTTACAAGTGACACTTTAATTATGGGCTCCACTCAGGGAAGACCGGACTCTGTGTTCTGTGTACAGAGGTGAACAGAAAGATTGTGTAATGGGACAGCAAGTCCCCTTTCAACCAAGTCTGCCGCACGTTACTTTCTCTAAGTACCTGGCAAAGGGATTAAGTGTGTCTTCCACAGTCTTTTACTATTCTCCCACTCCAGGCCCCTTCCCTTCTAAAAGGGACCAACATGCAAGCTAAATTCTGTGAAAAGAGAAGAGGCTGTGAAGAGGCTGGCAAGGTAAACCACACAGCCCGGGTTTTCTCAAACCTCACCACACAATTAAAAAGGAGGGGTGGAAATCCACGAGAGGATTCATCTGCAGAACTAAGGTGTCAGAAAAAAGAATAAAGACAAATCATTTTCAATGAAAGTCAAATGCAAGAGTTGTAGGAATGACAGGCACAGATGTCCAACATACAATCTCGATCCTTTAGCTATACGGCCGTAATAACAAATGCCCAAAGTCGCGATACTCTGAGGAGATGGCTCCTGGTAACCCACCTCACCACATGGAGCTCCTCAGTGTCCATCCACCTGATGACCCAGCACTGGGGGTGTCCCTGTGCCAGGCACCACCCGGGTCACCGCTGGTGAGGCTGGGCCGCTTGCAGCAAGCCCATCTCTGCGGCAGGGCTCCTGTCAGGCAGAAGCCAAAACCTCTCACAGCTCTCCTTGGAAAACAAGTAACAAGTAGGCAGCCCAGAAATCCTTTTTCCTTAAGGGTGCTGCTTGGAACACATGGAGGAGAAAGGAAGGCAGAGATGAAAAGAGTCAAGTCTCATGTTTCCGTAAGAATCCTCCAACACTGGGCTACTGCTCCCCGGGGGAGACCAGGGCCAGGTCCCTGCGAGCCTTGGGCCACAACACTTTCCTGAGCCAATCAACACACACGCTTGTCGTTTGTGTACTTCTGTGTAAAGATACCTTATTTAACACACGTTGCTGACTCACTACTACTGAACTGAGCAACAAGCGACTGTAACTCATGCCTGAATGCAGCTCCTCTCACTACAAGGCACACTGGTCTTGTCTGGGAATACAGACAGCACTTTGGCCCCATGCTGGGGGCGGGGGCATTTCAAATGGCAAAAATCACCAACAGAAAGCACAAAAATGTGCAAAAAGTGGCAATAAATAGGCGATGAAAAGGACCCTTGTTTACGCTATGAGCTGCACCGAGAAGCATCGCCTTGTTCAACCTCCACTGGGGACCGTGTGTGTCTGGAGAGTCACGTTTCTTCTGCTCTGCGCATGTCCGTGAATGACCACAAAAGCTCCCTGAGTGCTGATTTTGAGGTTGCAAAAAAATTTTAACGAGTAGGTGAATTCACAAACACAGAATCTGTGCATGATGAGGACTGACTGTACTTTTAAGACTGTGCCCAAACCAGCCTCCCGAACTGACTCTGGGAATAAATCCGTAGACCAACCTTAGAGCAATCTTATGACTTCTGGGTCTGTAGGGTCCTCGGATTACTTGCCAACCTCCTCAAAAGCTGACCTCTGTAACAGGAAGGGGCTCCAGGAGCTAGTGCAACGGGGGCCCTGTGTAGGCTCCAAGGGAAACCTCTAACTACAAAGGGGGTAAATAAAGAATTAGAACAGCAAGGCAGGAAGCCACAGGTAAAAAAGGGATGGACAGTGAAAAATCATTTTGGTAGCACTTTTGGTCTTGTGTTGAAAAGGTGCACATGGAGGGCACTTTTATCTGAGAGGTACATCATTCTGCAAGCTTTACACCAGTCTCCATGATGCGGCAATACACGCTTTTTATGGAATCAGTTCGGTAATATTATTTTAATGTCTGCATTTCTGAATGGGGATGGGATAGGGCAAGAAGTGCACGTCTGCTAAACAGCTAGCGTGAGACCATCACCTTTCTTACTGCCATCAATTGTTCCCAGCACTGAAAAGTATATTTTCTCATCTTGCTTTTACAGCTGAAGGCTCAGAGAAGTTAAGTCAAGCACCGAAGATCACACAGCTAATTTTACTCCAAGTTCATCATAGCATCCAGGTTTCTGTCAAATGGTTACAGTAAGCTGGGTGATTCAATTAACTTGAATATCCAATGAAACAATCAACTGAGAACAGTATTTCTGGCAAACCTGATTCAGGAGATTTTCTCTAGGTACTCAGATCTTTTCCAAAAAGGAGAGAGGAAATTGTCTCTCTGTGGAAACTTCTCTCCTCTCTATTCATAAATCTTCAAACCAAATATGGAAGACTGCACACAGATCAAACAGCAGATAACAGGGATCTTCACTCTGACCCCTAAAAGAGCGGCACTTTACCCCGAGTGTGAAAGTGGCCCTGAGCAAGCACCTAAGGGAGACCCTGGTGGCAGGTTTCTCTAAGCTCCAGACTCTGAGGTTTTCGCTCCCACAAATGCTGCCTAACTACTGCCGTACTGCATGAGGGTTACGCCGTGCAAACGGCACGCTCTATCTGTCCACACTACTTAGTGTGAATAAGCATCTAGAGGACAGGTTTTACTAGGAGATGGGAAGGTGGATTAGCTGCCAGCACGACAGCACCACCTTCTGGTCGGTGACATGGAATGAAGGCAAGACACAGAAAGTCACACCTGGATGTAAAAAGCATTTCAACAGTTTGGTAACCCACAAGAGTGGCAAACTAGGAAAACTTAGTTTCCGCAAAATCCAAATAATGTCAGTAGTAAGCAAACACCCTCATGGACCAATCTTGGAACAGAAGAAAATTTAACTTAGTGTAGGTCACTACTGGTCGACTTCCTACTTCTGGAAAGTCACGCCCAGTCTCTCAGCTCCCCCACACCATGTAACCCACGGTTCCTACAGGAAAGAGACAATAGGAGAGCAATTGTTATCATGCAGGAAAGAAACTGACAGGAAAGAGATTTCTTATCATGTCATCACCCATGCTCACACCCACACACCTCTGGGTGCACAGAAAGGCTCTCTGCTGCTCACATACAAAGTCGACATCTGACTGGGCAGCAGTACCAGCAGCCCTCAGGATCTGGTCCTTTTCTACTATATCCCCCACTGGTCCCAGCTGGCAGTGAGGGAGCATCATCCTCTTATGGGTTCAACAAGTTGTGGGACAGATAGAGGAATGGACAACGACACAAAATCATCTTTAGGTTCCCCCAAAGCATGAGACTCCCTGTGTTGGAGATGGATGCTGGGTCTGAGGTCCAAACAGGGCTTCCTACCACGGCCAATGCCACCCCCTACAAAAATTCAGACCAGGATCATCGGCTATGCCCCAATAAAACAAAAAGTATAAAAAAAAAAAAGGAAATTCAGACCAGGTGAACCTCCCCGCCCCCCCATCAGTGAAAAGACCTGACAATTGCCGGGAGCCTCTAAAATCTAAATTATTTCCTAATCTCAAGATTAGGAAGAGACCCTAGCAGCTGGTTTTCCAGGCCTGCCTTCTTCAATACAATGACCCCACCCACTGGTCAAGAAGGCCCAGGGGTGTGAGCCTTTTCCTGTTTTCACCTGTCAGATACGCCACTGACCACCTTCCAGGAGGAAGAGTGAGCGAGGGTGGTGAGACGTTTCAGTCACAGTATTCCTCTCTGGGCTGAGAAGCATGGAGGTCTCCACATAGCTCATGGAGATGTAAGAGCGAAGGAATGAGCCTTCCTGCCAGATGCTGTCCACACCAAGCCCCAGGCCTGCTCTCCTCTAGAGACAGGAGGCGCCTGAGGACGGAGATCGCTGTCAGTCACCCTCACTTCCTCCCCTACTGCTCACACCTGCCAGAGTGCTCCGTGCACAAGAAGAGGAGACTCTCCATCACACGGAAGCTTTACTTGTCTCCTAAACTGTCTGAATTCACTCTTTTGGCCATGACCTGCAACACTACATTTTTATTACAACCCAGTACACACACATATACACTCCCACATGTACAGATTTATACCTGGAAAAAAGTTCCATTAAAAAAAGCAAACCTATCATTATTACATGAGATTCACTCTGATATTGTCTTAACTTTTTTCCTTTTATAAAAAAAAGGCTGGTCATATTCACTCACTAAAACGGTTTCACAGCCCAGTGAGAGGGAGCCAGTCTGACAAATCCTGTCGTAAACATCCACTCTGCTGCCTACGCCAGCTCCGCCTGCACCATTCTCTCTCTTCTCTGTTAACTCAGATCAGCCCTCTTTCCAGGACCCCACCAAGGCGTCTTCTCAAAGTCTTCCCAACTCTTCCCAGCAACCACCCCATACACCAAGGATGTAAAATGACATACAACACTTGCCATCTGTATACCTTTGTTCACTCACCCATTCAAGTATTCTCTCCTTCCTTGCCTCGCTTCAGTATCTTTTGTATAAATGTTTATATGTTTGTCCAAAGACGAACCCACTTAGGTAGGATTCTGGTTTTTTTTTTTGCAATCTTATTTGTCAAGAGATAAATTTTATGAACTCTAAATTAGGATCTGAAGTGCACTGTCACCAATTCCTGGAAGCCAATGGCCCATTTATTATTCTGCGTAGCATTTATAGATGTGGCAGCTTCCCAGATAAATTCAATTTGGCCTCAGTCTCAGAGAAGGCTCTGAACTAGAGTAAATGCAAAGACCAACCTCCTAGACACTTAAAAATAAACAGAACCTGCTTGAATATATCCGTCTATTTTTGAGCTTGTGCCACAATGACACCAGCACATACGGAGGCGTGCCGTGGGGGGCGGGGGGGGGGGGGTGCGCTGCGCCACCTCTGACAGCATTCAGGCTTGCAGAGTAACAGCTCAAATTGACACAATAAGCACTCCTTACCTGGAAATCCTTTTGAAAGCCCCAGACTCCACAACAACAACAACAACAACAAAAACAAACTGAGATGCGTTATTTTAAAACCTGATTTAAAAAACTACCCCAAGGGGACTCCCCTGGTGGTCCAATGGGTAAGATTCTGTGCTTCTACTGCAGGGGACTCAGGGTCCATCCCTGGTCAGGAAAACTAAGATTCAGCAGGCTTTGCAGTGCAGCCAAAAAACAAAAAAAGAGTACCCCAGGTCACCATTACGGTGATGGAGGCTTGTACAAGGGATCAGATGCAAACTCCCAGTTTTAATGCACACATTTCATGTTTCTACCTTCTAACTTCCTTTCCAGCCACTCGAGCACGTATACCCACGTTCCAATCAAATCAAAGGATGTGCTGGCCCCATTCTTTGCCAGAACTTTCTCAGGTTTCCGCTACTAGGCTAACTCACTCCATCCAACTCGTAACTGGGAGCAGCACCGCCTACTCCAGGAAGCCTCCCCAGCTGATCCTGTTCTGTGTCTCCCTGACAGTCTGAGCCGGTTCTCTCTCCCAGAGAGAGAGTGTCCTGAGCTGAGTGTCCTCCCAGCCCCCAGGGTGTCCTGAGGCACTAGTTGTCTAGACACCTATCTGCATCACGAAACCAAGAATTCCTTGAGTGTGGAAACCCTTGTTATTTCATCTCTATTTCCTAGTTCAGGTCCCCCTTGGTTCTTCAACAGTAGACAGGCAAATATTTATGCAAAGATTAACACTGCAGCTTTCAAATGAAACCCAGCTTTTTTTTTTGGTCACGCCACACAGCTTATGGGATCCTAGTTTCCCGACCAGAGACGGAACCCTTTCCCTCTGCAGTGGAAGCTCAGGGTTCTAGCCACTGGACCACCAGGGAATTTCTAGAAACCCGTCTTTTTAAAAAACCTTGCAAACCACCTCATAATTATTCTCTTCTCTGCCATGACTATAAAGAACACTGAACATAAAAATACAAGGTTTCTACCAATATACAATGATAAATCAATAAGGCTTACATTAAATATACGATTATAAAAATGCACATCTAAATGTGACCCAGCTCATACTATAACACAGTTCATATTTTGAGAAACAATAATTACTAAAATCAGTAGGTATCCATCCTGCAAGTAGTTCATACTGTTTTGCTAGATAGTATGCTATAATAATTTATTTCCCTTTCCTTTAAATTATCTACATAATAACAATAAAGGATTTTTGAGGGGAAAAAGGCTCAGTTGCAAAGTTTTATCTTCATGTGTTGGTATCTTTTCCATGCTGTCTGTGTGCTCAGTTCCTCAGCCATGTCCAACTCTTTTCAACACCATGGACTGAGGCCCACAGGCTTCTCTGTCCATGCCATTTTCCAGGCAAGAATACTGTAGTGCGTTATCATTTCCTACTCCAGGGGATCTTCCCGAGTCAGGGATCAAACCCGAGTCTCTAGCATCTCCTGCGCTGGCAGCCCGATTCTCTAACCCAGTGCCACCTGGGAAGCCCTCTTTTTCGTTCCTTTCCCCAATACTGTAGCAGTTTGCTCTTTGGCCTGTGAAGCAATTAGAAAACAAACCTCCATGAAGCTCCCCATGTTGCTCCAATTAAGAAAGAATAAAAGACATTCCTACTAGTAGGACAGTGTAATATAAAGCCTTATTACTAAACACTTATTTTAAGCCATGCTTGCTTTTTATGCTTTTTATAAGCATGCAACCTGAAACACACTAGTAAATATCTAGATATGTTGATATTAAGGTGTAGAAATTAAGGTAAAACCCTGATCTGAATTGCCAGGGTCACCATCACCATCAATTACAAATTATTTAACACTCCAATGGTCTAGTATTTTCTGGCATTTTTTCTGAACATAATGAAGTGTCATTCATCCTGCTACAAAAGTGATATTTGGGCTTCTTTCCAGGATAAACAAGAAAAGACGGGTTGTAAAAATACTCAACAGTGGAAATATGATCAACAAATAATACAAATCAAAAATGCTTCATACTTACCTTCCCAGAATAGCAGATTTACACCAAAAAGTTGAAGAAGGAAAATTCAGAAGAACTAATTCCATAAATTTCATGATCAAGAAAAAGGTACCATAAAATAACTACAGTCAACAACATGCTAGACATTTAAGAATTTTAGAAGCAAGAAGTTTCCTTCTGCTGTCTTCCTGCACATGTAAAAATGAAAGAAGTACGCCTTCATTGTTAAATTTTAATATACAGGTAATACCTGTCCTACAGAAAAATCAGAAAACAGAAAAAAAAAAAAAAACCACAAGAAAGTAAAATTTACCTGTAGTTTCACCATCCCAAGAGATTTCACTGGCAATATTTTTCATCCCCTTCATGGGTCACAGCCAAAATGAATGTGTCATAGTGAAGACTTCTCATAAAACGTTTCCTCCTCCTCTCCAATGCAGGAGGAAATGGCAAATCATTCTAGTATTCTTACCTGGAGAACCCCATGAACAGTATAAAAAGGCAAAATGATATGACACCGGAAGATGAGACCCCCAGGACAGAACATGTCCAACATGTTACTGGGGAAGAGCAAAGGGCAATTAATAACAGCTCCAGAAAGAATGAAATGGCTGGGCCAAAACGGAAACAACACTAAGTTGTGGATGTATCTGGTGTTGAAAGTAAAATCTGATGCCTTAAGGAACAATGTTGCATGGAAACCTGGAATGTTAGGTCCATGGATCAAGGTAAATTGGACGTGGTCAAGCAGGAGATGGCAAGATTGAACATCAACACCTAAGGAATCAGTGAACTAAAATGGACAGGAATGGGTGGATTTAATTCAGCTGGCCATGATATGTACTACTGAGGGCAAGACTCCTTTAGGAGAAATGGAGTAGCCCTTATAGTTAACAAGAGCGTCTAAAATGCAGTACTTGAGTGTGATCTCAAAAACGAAAGAATGATCTTGGTTTGTTTCCAAGGCAAACCATTCAACATGACAGCAATCCAAGTCTATGCCCCAACCACTGATGCCAAAGAAACTGAAGTTGACTGGTTCTATGAAGACCTACAATGCCGTTTAGAACTAATATCAAAAAAAAGATGTTATTTTCATCATAGGGGACTGAAATGCAAAAGCAGGAAGTCAAGAGATACCTAGAGTAACAGGCAAGTTTAGCCTTGGAGTGAAAAATGAAGCAGGGCAAAGGCCAACAGAGTTTTGTCAAGAGAACACACTGGTCATAGCAAACACCCTTTTCCAACAACCCATGAGACAACTCTACACATGGACATCACCAGATCGTCAATATAGAAATCAGATTGACTATGTTCTTTGCAGCTGAAAATCGAGAAGCTGTATACAGTCAGTTAAAAAAAAAAACAAAACCTGGAACAGACTGTGGTTCAGATTATGAGCTCCTTATTGCAAAATTCAGATTTAAATTGAAGAGAATAGGAAAAACCATAAGGCCATTCAAAAATGACCTAAATCAAATCCCTTATGCTCATATAGTGGAGGTGATGAATAGATTCAAGGGATTAGATCTAGTAGACAGAGTGCTTGAAGAAATATGGACAGAGCTTCAAAATACTGTACAGTATACAGACCAAAATCATCTCAAAGAAAAAGAAATGCAAGAAGGTAAAGTGGTTGCCTGAGGAGGCTTTATAAATAGCTGAGGAAAGAAGCCAAGCTAAAGGCAAAGGAGAAAGAGAAAGATATACCCAACTGAAGGAAGAGTTTCAAAGAACAGCAAGGAGTGATAAGAAGGCCTTCTTAAATGAACAATGTAGCAAAATAGAGGAAAACAATAGAGTGAGAAAGACTAGAAATCTCCTCAGGAAAATTAGAGCAATCAAAGCAACATTTCACGCAAGGATGGGCACAACAAAAGACAGAAACAATAAGGACCTAACAGAAGCAGAAGATGCTAAGAAGAGGCGGCAGGAACTGGATAAAGAAGGTCTTAGCGACCTGGAAAGCCACAATGGTGTGGTCACTCACCTAGAGTCAGACATCCTAGAGTGTGAAGTCAAGCAGCCTTAGAAAGCATTACTACCAACAAAGCTAGTGGAGTTGATGGAATTCCAGCTGAGCTATTTAAAATCCTAAAAGATGATGCTATTAAAGTGCTGCACTCAATATGTCAGCAAGTTTGGAAAACTCGTCAGTGGACAAAGGCCTGGGAAAGGTCTGTTTTCATTTCAATCCCAAAGAAGGGCAATGCCAAAGAATTCTCCAGCTCCCATACAACTGCACTCATTTCACATACTTGCAAGGTTATACTCAAAATCCTTCAAAGCTAGGCTTCAGCAGTATGTGAACCAATAAGTTTCAGATGTACAAGCTGGGTTTAAAAAAGGCAGAGGAACTAGAGATCAAATAGCCAACATTCATTGGATCACAGAGAAAGCAAGGGAATTCCAAAAAAAATCTACTTCTGCTCCACTGACTACACTAAAGCCTTTGACTATGTGGATCACAGCGAACTGTGGAAAATTCTTAAAAAGATGGGGAGTACTGGACCACCTTACCTGTCTCCTGAGAAACCTGTATGTAGGTCAAGAAGCAACAGTTGGAAACAGACATGGAACAACTGAACAATTCAAAATTGGGAAAGGATTTATGACAAGGCTGTATATTGTCACCTAGCTTATTTAACTTTTATATGCAGAGTACATCATGAAATGCTGGGCTGGATGAATCACAAGCTGGAATCAAGACTGCTGGGAGAAATACCAACAACCTCAGATATGCAAATGATTCCACTCTAATGGCAGATAATGAAGAGGAACTAAAAAGCCTCTTGAGAGTCAAAGAGGAGACTGAAAAAACTGGCTTGAAACCAACACTCAGAAAACTAAGATCATGGCATTTGGTGCCATCATAGCATGGCTAACAGAAGGGGAAGAAGTGGAAGCAGTGAGAGATTTTATCTTCTTGGGCTCCAAAATCACTGCAAACGGTGAATGCAGCCTTGAAATTAAAAGATGCTTGCTCCTTGGAAGGAAAGCTATGACAAACCTAGACAGCATATTAAAAAGCCAGGTCCATATAGTCAAAGCTATGGTTTTTCCAGTAGTCATGTGCTGATGTGAGAGTGGGACCATAAAGAAGGCTGAGTGCTAAAGAATTGATGCTTTCAAATTGTGGTGCTGGAGAACACTCTTGAGAGTCCCTTGGACAGCAAGGAGATCAAACCAGTCAATCCTAAAGGAAATCAATGCTAAATATTGACTGGAAAAGACTGTTGCTGAAGCTCTAATACCTTGGCTACCTGGTGCAAACAGCCTACTCACTGCAAAAGACCCTGATGCTGGGAATGACTGAAGGCAAAAGGAGAAGGGAACAGCAGAGGATAAGATGGCTAGACAGCATCACCAACTCAATGGACATGAATCTGAGAAAACTCCGGGAGACGTAGAGGACACAGGAGCCTGTTCTCTGAGACAGACGCAATGGAACCTGCTCTCTAACTTATTCTGTGTAACCCTGAAAAGTATGTTGATAAACCCGAGGACCACAGGACACACAACTACATTCAAAGATGCACAAAATTATCTGAGTAAAGGAAAAGATACATATACCTCACCACAGAGACTGAATATGTCTAAATAAAGATGCCAGTGGAATTAACTTGTTAAAATAGCAGTGAAAAATCCAAGTGGACCTTTTGAGTGACCCTAACAGAACAATTCTAAGCTCAATCTGAAGAATAAATAAAAACTTATCTTGAAATAGGAGTAAAGAGGCCTAAAACTGTACAAATGTCCAGCACAAAACTGGTTAAATAAGTGATACATTCATGATGAAATGTTATTCAACTAAACATGAAAAAATATAAAGAGCTTATTACACAGACATGAAGCACTATTAAAAGAACACAGTAAAACAATACGTAAAGCATAAAATACTATAAGATGAATATATACTTAAATATAATATACACAATTCAAAAGTACATCTCAAATGCTACTGCATTATCTGTTAAGAATGAGAGGGGTGCTACACAAATTCTTAATTTTTTGGTACTTTAAAACTTTTCTATTAACAAAAATTATCACTGTTCAATAAGAGGAAAAAGCTACTTGTTTTAGATTTTTTTTCTTTAAGATCATCATTATGATGTCACGTCTTCAGAATTTATTTTAGGAAAATAATCAGATAAATAAAGGCAAAGATGCTCATTAAAGAAGCTATTTAAAATAGTAAAAATGTGGATATAACTTATACATCCAGAAGGGATTCCAGTTAAATAAGTTATATATATCTATACAATGAAATAGAGTGCATCCATTAAAAGAAAACTTGTAGAAAAATGTGTAATGGCATGGGAAGTGCTTGTGAAATAACGTTAAATTAAAAAGCAGATCTAAAAACCATTTAGGGCTTCCCTGGAGGCTCAGTGGTAAAGAATCCACTTGCCAATGGCCAGAGACATGGGCTCTCAAGAAGATCCCATCCCACGTGCCTCAGAACAACTAAGCCCATGCACCACAACTACCGATCCTACACTCTAGAGTCCTCGAGCCGCAACTGCTGAGGCCTGAGCTCCCTGGAGCCAATGCTCTGCAACAAGAGAAGCCACCACAGAGGGAAGCCCACTCACCACAACTAGAGAGCAGCCTCTGCAGACCTCAACTAGAGAAAAGTCTGTGCAGCAAGGAAGACTCAGCACAGCCAAAAATCTAAAATAAATATGTGATTGTTTTTGAAAAACGCATTTCAAGTCAGGTCTCTAGTATTAAAAACATCATAAAAATTCTCATCCAGACAGAGTAAAACAACTGACAGGAAACACTGACCAAAATACTGCTAGCATTCATATCTAGATGGTGAGACCATGGTTCAACTGTTTTCTTCTTTGTATTTCCAGATATTTCTCACATTTTCTATAGTGAGTTTGATTTACTTCTAAAATTGGAAGTGGGAGAGCAAAACAAAAACAATATTTTAACAAATGACATGACAACTATATTTGATGGATAAATTTCCTGAATATTCGGCCAGTGCATCACAAAGCAAACAGTCTTCGAACCAGATATAATATGGCCCCTAAAACACAAAGATCAAACCCAGTTCCTTGAACAATAAGCAAATGAAGAGAAGGTGAAGCTCCAGCCTCTGAAGCACAAACCCTGTGTTTCTCCTGGTGACATTCTCACTGCCACAGGACTCATTTCTGCACTGCTTGCTTTAACACTGCTAATTCTATTAAGAACTTGGGAAGCCTTATCTGGCAGTCAGGAAACTTTCTGCCCTATTCTTACACCAGCTAATGCCTTAATTAGGAAGAGTCCAAGTTACTGTCACGCTCCTAAATAAATCTGCCTGATACAGATTTCACAGCAGAGGTGCATAAGACTGCTAACTCTCAAGATTAAACACATAAGGGAATTAGGCAAACAAGAAGGTTCCTAATAAATATTATTAAAAATTTCCACAGTGCCTTTTGTGGATTAAATGATTTACAGGGGGAATAAAAAGAGTCAGTTGCTCTTACAAGTTTTCAAATGAGAAGATATCAACACAAAACATACAGACATGCATTTTTTTTTTTTTAAGATTTTGACCACAGTCCCTAGACATGCATGCTTCATACTAATAATGATTTTCCTTTACCAAACTGAAGTACTTGATAAGCCACTACTACGGGAAAAAAAAAAAAAATCTTGTTCTGTATAAAAACAAATATAAGGACTTCCCTGGAAATGGTTAGGACTCCCCGCTTCCACTGCAGGAAGCACGGACAACCCCTGGTCACGGGACTAAGATCCCACATGTTGCATGGTGTGGTCAAAAAACAAAACAGAACATTGCTTTCAGGATCCAGTACTTATGGCATAAAAATCATGTATAATTTTAACCAAAAGTTAAGTCATCTATCCTCTCCCTCCAAAACAAGCTTATTTAAAAGAATTTTTATTTTAAAAAGGCATGTTGTGGTTGAACTCATTTATTTATTGCCATAATTTATAATTCAAGATAACTGTTGAACCCACATACCATTTAAGATTAGGAAAATTACCAAGAAAGGAAAAATATCACTTGTTTTTTGGTTCTTGACTGTTCTGTGCATTTCTCCTTTGACAAGAATAAATATACAGAAACACACTAGCCAACTATGAAAAGCACCACAGATAGAAGCAAAACCACCAATCATTTGTCAGGATACTGTCTATCAGTATATGCGTGGTATTTAAAAGGAACTAAATTTTTATTTTGGGGGGCTCAAAAATCACTGCAGATGGTGAGTGTAGCCATGAAATAAAAAGACGCTTACTCCTTAGAAGAAAAGTTATGACCAACCTAGACAGCATATTAAAAAGCAGAGACATAACTTTGCCATCAAAGGTCCGTCTAGTCAAGGCTATGGTTTTTCCAGTAGTAATGTATGAATGTGAGAGTTGGACTATAAAGAAAGCTGAGCGCTGAAGAATTGATGCTTTTGAACTGTGGTGTTGGAGAAGACTCTTGAGAGTTGCTTGGACTGCAGGGAGATGTAATCAGTCCATCCTAAAGAAAATCAGTCCTGAATGTTCATTGGAAGGACTGATGTTGAAGCTGAAACTCCAATACTTCGGTCACCTGATGCGAAGAGCTGACTCATTTGAAAAGACCCTGATGCTGGGAAAGATTGAAGGCAAGAGGAGAAGGGGACGACAGAGGATGAGATGGTTGGATGGCATCACCGACTCAATGGACATGAGTTTGAGTAAACTCTGGGAGCTGGTGATGGACAGGGAGGCCTGGAGTGCTGCAGTCCATGGGGTTGCAAAAAGTCAGACATGACTGAGGGACTGAACTGAACTGAAACTTTTTAACTGGTTAGAGGAAGTAAGCGACAGGTTGTTATTGTATTAACATAAAATGTTATTAAACAAAGAGGAAGACGTAGTTCAAGCATGGCATAGTACAGCAGGAAGTTTTGCATCAAAAGCAGATGCTACAGGGGCAACAAATGAAAAGCAAAAGTAAAAGCATTCCACCTCCAAGATGGAGGAATAAGCTCCTAACAAGCTGACCTTTCCACTGATGACAACTCTGGGGGAAAACGCTAAAAACAAGTATTCAAGGGCCCTGGGACAGAAACAGAGAGACACTGGAGGGGAGTCAAAACTTGAAGGAAGCAAACTAGCACAGAGTGTATTTCCTGGGTTTTTGGATTTTTTGTTGGTTTTTTTTTTTTTTTTTTTTTAATGTGTCTTTGCCCTAAAGGGAATCTGTAGTAAAAAGGGCAAAGGAATTAAAACTCTGATAGAGAAATTCCATGTCTTTCTCGTCGGAGGAACCGGGGTGGGGGGAAAAAAGGGTAACCAGTGGCAATATGGAATGACGAAGAAGTCCTAGAAAAGAGGAAACCAGAGTATGAGCACCCCAATGTGGGCTTTCCAGGGGCACTATTGGTAAAGAACCCATCTGCCAATGGAGGAGACACAAAACACACGGGTTTAATCCCTTGGTCGGGAAGGCCCCCTGGAGGAAGGCATGGCACCCCTCTCCAGTATTCTTGCCTGGAGAATCCCATGGACGGGGAGCCCGGCCGGCTAGAGTCCATACGGTCGCCTAGGAGTCGGACATGACTGAAAACCGACTGAGCACACACAGCACAACTGGCTGACCCCTGGCCATGCGCGTGGCAGAGCAAAAGCAGTCGCAACTGCTAATATCCAAGCTACTTCCCACCACAAGCATGAGAGGCTTTGAAGTTTAAGCCAATTGCATGTTAAAGCTAAAACAAAAACAGCAACACTCTTCTGAGGAATATAAGTGAACCCAAAGTCACCACAAAAGAATAGTCACACTGTCCAGGAAACAATCCCAAATTACTGAATATATGAGGAGTCAGGAAAATGTGACCCAGTCTCAAAAGCAAGGTAATCAACAGGTACCAATGCTTAGCTGACACAGACACTGGTATTACTAGACAAAGACTTTAAACTAGCTATTCCGAATATGTTCATCAAGGTAAAGATATATAGGCTCAAAATAAAAAATCTCAACAGATAAGTAGAAAAGTGAAAAATAAACTGAATGAAAACACGGAGCTAAAAAATACATAAAATTTAAAAATTCACTGGACGGGCTTAATAGCAGAATAATGATGACTAAGGGAGGAGTCAGTGATCTTGTAGGGAGGGAAAGAAGGGGGGGGAAGGTAGAAAAGAAATGAACAGAGCATCAGGGAACATAGGAAAAAAATCAAAAGGTCTCCTACATATAGGTAACTGAAGTCCCAAAAGAACAGGTAAGAGAATACAGAGCAGGAAAAATATATCCAAATAATGTCTAAAAACTTCCCAAACCTGATAAATGACACAAATCTATAGATTCAAGAAGTTCAGTCACCCCCAAAAGGATAATTACAAAGAAAGCCATGCCTAAGAACATCATATGCAAACTCTAAAAAAACCAATGGTAAAGAGAAAAATCTTTAAAGTAGTCAGAGAAAAACAATTTGTTACACAGAGGGCAACAATGATTCAAATGACTGCAACCTTGTCATCAGAAACCATGGAAGCCAGAAGAGGGTGGAACATCTTTAAATGCTGAAAGAAAAGCCCAGAATTCTATACCCAGCTAAAATGTCCTACATGAATGAAGGCAAAAAAAGACATTTTCAGAAAAAGAAAAACCAAGAGAAACAGTTGCCACCACACCAGCACTATAAGAAATACTAAAGGAGTTCTTCAGGCTGAAGTGAAATGATACACTGAAGAAACTTGGATCTTCAGGAATGAATGAAGACATGTGAAATGGTAAATATCTGGGAAAATACAAAAATTCATCCTTTTAATTTCTTAAAATACATATGACTACTTAAAGCAAAGCTATAACACCATTCTGTGGGATTTATAATCACAGCACATGTAATATATACGCCAATCACAGCCAGAAAGACAATAGTAATTAGAGTAAATGGAGCTATTTAAATGTACTGAATTCTGTGGAATATACATACAAAGGTTTCTACCTTCTATATGAGAACATGAACTCTAAGAGGACTGTGAAAAGTTATGAATACATGTTGAAATTTCTAAAGCAAATAGGCATAGCACTAAAAAGCCAACAGAAAAATTAAAATGGAATTTTTAAAAATTTTTCAAATAATCCAAAAGAAGATAGGAAAGGGGGAAACAAAGGAATAAAAAACAGAGTGAATAAACAAAAAACAAACTTTAAAATGACAAGCCTTAGCATAGAAATAACTACACTAAATATCAATGGACTAAATACTCCAATAAAAAGTCAGAGTTATCAGAATGGATTTTTAAAAAAAAGCAATACCCAACTATGCGCTGTCTGCAAATACAAGAGATTATTTTATATATACATAGATAGGCTCATAGTAAATGGAAGAAAAAGGATACACCATAAAGGATTTACCAAACATAAAAAAGACTAACTATATTAATATCAAATTAGACTTAAAAATAACAGTAACACAGAAGATAAAGACAGGCATTTCATAATAACAAATGAATGAATTTACCAGAAAGACAAAACAATTATAACAGCTTCAAAATAAATGACATGAAACATGACAAAATGAAAGGGGCAAACAGACACTTCTACAATCATACGAGATTTTAACGCCGTCTCTCAAAAATGGACAGAACTACTAAATAAAACATCAGTAAAGATACAATACCTGAACAACAGTGATATTTACAGATCAAACCTTATCCCGCAGCATTTACATACAAGTGTACACAGTATGTTCAGCAAGACAGGTCATATCTTATATGAGGCTATAAAGCAAATCTCACTGCGTTTAAAAGGATTGAAATCATACTAAAATTTCTAATAACAACACAATTAAATTATAAAGTAGTAACGATAAGAAATCTAGGAAAATTCGAAGTACTTGAAAATTAAACAACACCCTTCCCAATAATCCCTGGTTAAAGGAGCCTTTAGAAAACGTGTCTAACTTAACAATAATGCAAACACAAAGTACAGTTGATGGAATGGACCTGAAACAGTGCTTCGAGGATAACTTACAGCTTTAAATGCTTGTATCAGAAACAAAAAGAGGTCAAAATCAATGACTGGGAGAGGGTCTTAGCTACATACACACTGCTGGCTGGGCGTGAGGCCTTGTGCACTTACACTGGAGAAAGAAGGTCCACCCAAAAGTGAAAACTGGGGCAGACTTATGAACTGCTTGAAAGTGGGATGCTGAACATTCCCAAACCTTGTCGGCAAAAGCGGAAAGCCTTAATGGCTCAAGGTGCTCAAGCACACCTGACTGATCACTGGCTGGACTGCTAAGCTATTGGAAGCCAGGCTCAAAAATATTTTAGAAGACGGCGGGGCGGGGGTGTTGGCGGCGGAGGGGGAAGCACATAACTTTCTACTTCAAGAAACTGATAAGGGGTAACAAGACGGCGACTGAGACGGTGGAGCTTCATAAGCTGAAGCTTGCTGAACTAAAGCAGGAGTGTCTTGCTCGTGGTTTGGAGACCAAGGGAATAAAACAAGATCTCATCAACAGGCTCCAGGCATATCTTGGAAGACCATGCTGAAGAGGAGGCAAATGAAGAAGAGGTACTGGGAGATGAAACAGAGGAAGAAGAACCAAAGACCTTAGAACTGCCTGTCAAAGAGGAAGAACCTCCTGAAAAAACTGTTGATGTGGCAGCAGAGAAAAAAGTGGTAAAAATTACATCTGAAATACCACAGACTGAGAGGATGCAGAAGAGAGTTGAACGATTCAATGTACCTGTGAGTTTAGAGAGTAAGAAAGCTGCCCGGGCAACTAGATTTGGGATTTCTCCAGTTCCATCAAAAGGTCTGTCGTCTGACACCAGGCCTATGGTTAACCTGGATAAGCTAAAAGAAAGAGCTCAAAGGTTTGGTTTGAATGTCTCTTCAATCTCCAGAAAGTCGGAGGATGACGAAAAGCTGAAAAAGAGGAAGGAGCAATTTGGGATTGTCACAAGTTCAGCTGGAACAGGAACCACAGAGGATATAGAGGCAAAGCAGAGGCAAAGAGCAGAGCGCTGTGGAATTGCCTGATGAAAAGCTTTTAATGCTTTCTGTTCTCCAGTGTTTTCCACCTCTTTGACTCTTCCTGGTCACCTACATACCTAAATGCACAGTTATGTGCCTAGGTCCTGCCTTGCAATGAGGGAGCATGTACCCCAGGTACATCTGTGAACTCCAGCAGCAGTTTGACTTATTGCAGTTCCAACTTAAAGGTTTTTGTTGTTGTGTTGTTGTTTTTTAATTATTATTTTGCTTTTTAATAAAAAAAAGAATAGAAAAAAGAAAAAAAAAAAAAGAAACTGGTAAAGAAGAGCAAAGTAAATACAAAGCAACTTAAAAAAGAAAGAAAACAGCAAAGCAGAATCCAACAAAATAGACATCAGCAAACAAGACAGAAAAAAGGAAGTCAGCCAAAAGCTGGTTCTTTGAAAAAAGCAACAAAGTCAGGAACCTAGAGTGAATGAGGAAAAACGAGAACACAAATCAATCCCACAAATAAGTACCTCTTCAGATTCGGTAAACTTTAAAAGGCTAACAAAAAGCACAGGTGAAGTTATAAGCAGCCTCTTTGGAAATCCAGTACTGAATAATCACCTCAAAAACCACATCACAACTCTGATGTTTATCTGTTCAGCACAATCACAAGCTGGGCTTTTAAAAGGATGATTTAACATAAATACACTCATACTAGGGACTGAAGTGAAGCTGTAAAGCCAGGTACCTACCCATCCCCGTAAACTCATCATGAACAAGCTCCTAAGGCAGCATATCAGGAATTTCTGTAACTCCCTGAATGGGGGCTAGCTTTACAGAATAACCACTAGGTTTTTTTTACCTCTTCTACAGTGCCTTCATCAATTTTTGCTTTTTAAAATTTCTCTGTAGTATTCATGGTGTGCTCCAAACTCTGACTTTCAAAACAAATGAAAAGCTAATTTTCCTCAAGCTATTTCTATAAGAATTACAGGCAGAGGGATAATGCCTTATAATGTATTTAAGGGGTTTCCCTGGTAGCTCACAATGTAAAGAATCTGCCTGCACTGCAGGAGACCTGGGTCAGGAAGATGCCCTTGGAGAAGGGAATGGCTACTCACTCCAGTATTCTTGCCTGGAGAATTCCATGGACAGAGGAGCCTAAGGACACATAAGACAATGTCTAAATATTGAGAGTAAGACTAGGAAGTGCCAGTACATTTGAAATATTGTTGAGCTCTTTCCCCCATTTAATAAGACTGCATTGCTGCTGCTGCTAAGTCACTTCAGTCGTGTCCAACTCTGTGTGACCCCATAGACGGCAGCCCACCAGGCTCCCCCGTCCCTGGGATTCTCCAGGCAAGAACAATGGAGTGGGTTGCCATTGCCTTCTCTGAAGACTGCATTAGGTATATAAAAATCCTAAATATGTCTGAGTTATTCAGATGTGACCATTATAGGTGATTTCTTATTCAATGACTCCGAGAAAAATTCTCAAACGATGAGGCTCAGTGATCTCCTCCATGGCATCAAGTCCCACACTGGCCACAGGCTGTCTTCCTAGACAGAGGGGAAGAATGTGAAGAAACAAAGAAACAAAAAGCAACAGGAATCAAACTAAATGGCACTCAGGAGAAGAGTTTTAATCATTTTGATAGACCTGAGAAAGAGCTGTCATAGTCATGAAAACGCTTTGAAGAAATCTTGATTAGACTCAGCACGATGAAGAAAAAAAAAAAAAAAAAAAAAGACAGGTGTCAGTTAAAAAGCAACTCCTTAAATGTAAATCAAAAATAGTTTGTAACTGAGCCAAAGAAGCCATTACAAGCTGCAATATAAACAGGCATTTAATGATTTTTCCAATGTTATGTTATTGATCTAACAGGCCCTGTGTTTCCGCTGAAATGAATAAGTAATTTGTTTAAGATAACATTAACAGGATTTGCAGCATATTAAATATCTTGGGTCTCGCTCATCAGTAAAATTACCACGATAAAAAACAAATTCTACAGTGTCTTTCAGTGAAACATTTGCATCGTTTCAGAAATCATAGCACAAGGCCTGAGACACGAGATACACCCAGCAAGTGCAAAAAGGCATTTCTAAGTCATGACACCTTGAATGGCATTTATTCAGCTTCTAACATATTCATACACTTCTAACATTATTCATACACTTCTAACATCAGACACTACAACTCGAAGCCCTGAAAACACAATGGCAAACAAGAGATGAGGTCCCTGCTCTCAGAGTTTCTACATATTCATACACTTCTAACATTATTCATACACTTCTAACATCAGACACTACAACTCGAAGCCCTGAAAACACAATGGCAAACAAGAGATGAGGTCCCTGCTCTCAGAGTCTCCAGTCCATCTGGGAAGACAACCAGGGAAGCAAGGTATGCTAAGAAAGGGTACCAGGCTCCGTACAGAGAACGGGGCCCAAACCGCTGTAAAGGAAGCCTAAGAAGATACCTGGAGACACTGATGCTGAGGCTGAGGCGGGGATGGAAGCAGGACAGAGCCAGGCTTCTGGGGGGAGAGGATGGTTTAGTAAGAGACGGCTTCTGGCTAAGAAAACTGCAGTCATAGGCACAGTACATGCAAATGGCCAGGTATTTACGTTAAGAGTTGTCTTTTCTGTCAGAAGAGAGACTACTGTGGAATATTAGACTTGCTTAGTAAAGCTGCATGTATCAAAAGACAAGTCACAGGACTTTCCTCGTGGTCCAGTGGTTAAGAATCGCCTTCTAAAGGAGGAACGCAGGTGTGATCCCTGGTTGGGCAACTAACCCCACGTGCCGCAACTACTAAGCCCTCCGGCTCTAAAGCCCATGCTCTGCAACAAGAGAAGCCACTGCAAGGAGTGAGCACACTGCAACTAGAGAGTAGTCACAGTGCACCAAAACTAGAGAAAGCCCACATGCCGCAACAAAGATCCCCAAAATAAAAATAATAATAAAATAAATAAAAAATAAAGAAGAGAAGGAATTAAAAAAAAAAAAAAAAGCAATCACCTAACTTCTTAACCTAGGAAGAAGAAAGGTAAAAAGGTCACAGTTTCATCTTGGCCGATTCCCTACATGGCCCTTTCACAGGCCAGGCATGAGAGGGGGATCCAGGGGTGAGTGCGTTTGTGCCTCAGTCATTCAGTCGTGTCTGACTCTTTGCAGCTCAATGGACTGTAGCCCGCCAGGCTCCTCTGTCCATGGGATTCTCCAGGCAGGAATACCGGAGTGGGTAGCCATTCCTTTTCCAGGGGATCTTCCTGACCCAGGGATCAAACCTAGGTCTCCTGCATTGCAGGCAGATTCTTCATCATCTGGGCCACCAAGGAAGCCCCCAGTGGTGAATAAGACGGCCAAATGAACAAATCAGAGGACTTCTGTGGCTACGTGATTCTGAAATCTAGCTCCCTGATTTCAGGTATCACTGAATAAAATATTGAGCTTAAAAGCTACTGTACTATTGAAAGATGCAAAAATAAGTAAGGGAACAATCATTACAGGACATCAAATACAGTATAACAGGAACATTAAAAGAAGCTTTGACACCTCTTACCCATAAACAAGGAATTATGTTTGCATTTTCAAGTAAATACTACTCACTAGTGTCTTACAGATTCCAGATTTACACACACTTATGTTTACTGTTCACAGCGAGGGAGGCCAAGCAGTATCATAATAATTACTACCAATTATCAAGCACTGCTGGTGGAGTGCCAGACTCTTTGCTGGGAACTTAAAATCTGTGATCGTGGGGCTTCCCTGGTGGTCCAGGGGCTAAGACTCCGAGCTCCCAATGCAGGGGCTGGAGAGCCCCTGGTTGGAGAACTATATCCCACAAGCTGCAAAGAGCTCACATGCTGCAACTAAAGATCCTGCATGCCACAACAAAGATCAAAGATCCTGAGTGCCACAACTGAGACCCAGAGAAGCCAAATTAAACAGACGGACAGATAGTGTGTGATCTCATCTTACAAAGTAACTATCATCATCTCCATCTCTCAGTGAGGAAGCTGTGGCTTAGAGTTTATGTAACAGGCCTCGAGGTGCGTGGCTGACAGGTGGCAGAGGCAGGTTAGGTCCCATGTCAGTGTGACTTTAAAGCCTTTGCATCCCCTTCGCTCCCACTGCACGGCATAATTCCTTGTTTACGGGTAAGCGGTATCAAGGCTTCTTTTAATGTTCCTGTTAAGCCATATTTGATGTCCCGTAATGATTATCCCCTTAACTCATTTTTGCGTCTTTCAATAGTACAGTAGCTTTTAAGCTCAGTGACCAGAGCGAGGGAGGTGAAGGGCAACAATGAATGAGTAAAGATGTGACGAGATTTAGAGTGGAGGACTTCCCTGTTGGTACAGTGGGTTAAGAATCCATATTCCAATGCAGGAGACATGGGTTCGATCCCTGATCTAGGAAGATCTCACGGGCTTCGGGACAACTAAAGTCCCTGCAACACAACTCCTGAGACTGTGCTCTCGAGTCCGGTGCTGCACCTACTGAGCCCACGCGCCGAGGGCCCGAGCTCCGCAAGAAGAGAAGCCACTGCAATGGGAAGCCCACGCGCCACAGGAAGAGCAGCCCCCGAGCGCCACAACTAGAGGAGGCCCACGCACGGCAGGCAGACCCAGCACAGCCAGAAACAAATGAGAGAGATACATGGGGGAAGAAAAAGATTTGGGGTGGGGAGTGCCCATCAGTGCTCTCCCAACCATGCTGAAGTCTCAGGACCGTCTTAATCTCAGGGGCCCTGCCCCCACACCTGAAGTCATCCTTCGGTTTCTAATAATCCATTCCCTTCGGATTCCATGTAAACTGTCTTTCTAAGGATTGTGGGGGGATGGGTCACAAATAAGCAAATGTGAAAACATGTCACTATTAACAGCAGTATCATTCACACCCTGTATCCAGTACTGTTCCTGGTGTCATGAGCTCCTGCAGTGCCTTTCATACTGAAATCTACTTCGAAACAACCATCATAAAAGTTCAAAGCAATGCCAGCTTTATATACATAATCATTTCATGTAATCCTCACAACAATCCTAGAAAATCCATAACACAGTCCTCAGTTTATAAAGATAAGCAGAAGCTTATCAAAGAATCTGCCCAAGGTCACACAACTATAGCAATATGATTCCAGAGCCTAAACTTTCCATTTTTATAACATGGCATATATTCCTGTGATGGTTATATACTTTTTTTTTAAAATACAAAAAAAAATTTGACCTGAATTTGTGTTTGTAGAAATTTTCATATAGAACTGCTTATATTCTGCTCATACATCATCAGAATTATATACTGTTAGTCTGTGGCACTTCGTTTAATAAGAAGAAAATGTTAATCAGCATACTTAACATTTTCACATGTTTTTATTATTAACACCAGGGAACTTGAAATCTATGTGAAGAAATAGCTGAACAATACATATATTCTTCAATAGCTTTGCATCCTAAGAAAACGGGATGTTTTGTGATGGTTAATATCAAAACTATTTAGGGTCCAACAATAAGAGAGTTGGTATTCGACGTTTTTATAATTCTAATTTAGAAGCAACTGAAGTATCTTTCAGTTTATTTGTTTGTAAAACAAGTATTTGATACCAGTTTAATGGAATAAGTGAATCACAAAAAGTTATAAAATAAATGGGAAAAAGTACAGAGGCAAACAGGTCAATATAGGAATCACCATCTGGTGTCCCCCATTCCTCTCAATTTGCTCTTTTTATCCTTCCAAGTAAACATACAAATCATTTTAGAAAAAGGGCTATAAGAAAGGAACAGAAAAGTGAAAAATATATGATAGAGTATCTCTAAAGAATCAGTACATTTGTCTTATTTTCTCATCTACGTGCAATACTTACTAACTACTTCCTTTATTTTAGAGACAAGCTCAAAACAAACCAGGCAACAATGCTTGTGAACCAGCTGACTGAACACCACAGCATCTAGACTGGGACGTGGGCAAGCTCCCGCCTTTTAGCTAACACACAAGACAAAGGCCCAACACACTTACCAATTGGTACCTGTTCAGGCTGGCTGAGAGAAACAAATGCTGACGTGTCATCAATCCAGGATATCTGAATGTTACCTGCAATATTGAATTAAAAGCAAAGTAAGCATTTAGCTATTTAGATAGCTATCAGATTCCATTTGTATATCTGATATATTTCGGAACATCCATCAATTTAAAGAGAGATGAGGTGTTAGTTTAAAAGATGATCAAAATCTCAGCACTAAAGAGAAATAAAACTTAAATCTATCACAGTAGCTACTACAGTTAAAACTTCAAGAAAGCAGATAAACCAGGACAACCAGAAGAATCTTTAAAAGTTTGTTTTAAAAACAAACAAAAAAAGATCCTTCTGGATTAAATCCTGAGGCAGTTTATCATTCAACCCAATCTCCTGCCAGGGTTAGAGACTTTTTTCCAACCAAGATCAGGAGAAGGGAGTTCCCTGGTGGTCTGGTCATTACGATTCGGCACTTTCACTGCTGGGGTCAGGATTTAAAATAAATAAACAAATGAAAACTAATGAAGACTTAAATAAATGAAGGAATATGCCAGGTTCATGTACTAAAAGACTAAAAGTCCATGAGCCTGGTATATTTTTTAAAAGATCACTAGTAAAAACCAGAGACCATGTGTGTAAGAAATAAGAAAAATTCACTGTTGATCTCAAGGCCAGGGAAAGAACTCAAATAAAGAAAAACAGGTAGAGGATAGAGGATGAGGCATCAGAGAGAGGAAACCAAGACAGACCAATACAGAAAAGAAAAACACAGAGGGACAGAAAGCAGTATAGTGGCACAAAATGACTTTCACATACAGAGACAAGTCCTCTGCAAAGGCGAAACGCAAAGAGTGGAATGCAGGAGAGCAGACAGAGGCAGGAGAGGAGCAGAGGGCTGGGAGCTGGAGAAAACCCAGGGCAAGCAGAGATCTACCCACTACCCTCTTCCTGAAAAAACACAGGAGACTGGAATTTTTTTTAAATGGCTAAACATCACCAGAACTTAGTGATGAAAAAATGTCTTATTATCTATTAAAATTTTTGAAGGCTTCAGAACACTTGAAAACTGCTTTGCTTCTCCTTCACAGGAAAGAACTTTTACTTCCTGCTGCACCATGGGGTGCCAGGACCTTCTCAATTACAAAAGTCACGACCATGACTTCCTTAGCTCTCTACCCTGTATGTTTTTTTTACACAAATAATATTTGGGGGCTTCCCAGGTGGCTCAGTGGAAAAGAATTCACCTACCAATGCAGGAGATGTGGATTCAATCCCTAGGTTGGGAAGATTCCCTGGAGGAGGAAATGGCAACCCACTCCAGTATTCTTGCCTGAGAAATCCCAGGGACAGAGGAGCCTGGTGGGCCACAGTCCATGGGGTTACAAAGAGTTGCACACGACTTAGTGACTCAACAACAATATTTAGCGTTTCTTAAGTAATTACTCTAGGCCACATACTTCTGAATGCGTTCCATGGATCAGCTCATTTGATCATCCTGACAAGCCTATTAAATAGGCAGTACCATTATCACCATCATCATGTCCAAGGAGGAAACACAAATACAGAGAGGTTACCTGTTCAATATCACACAGCTAACCTTTCTTTAATTAAAATGAAAAATATTCTACTCAGAGCGTCCTGCTGAATTTAGCCAATTAAAGCTTGAGTAAATAGGGGTAAGAGCAACACAAGATGGGAAACAACATCAAAAGCTTACCAAAGGAATGTGCTGTGAAATCTAACTGCATTTAAATTAAAAAGCAGGACCAGAATTTCAGAAGTCATTTAGACTATCTGCAAAGATGAGGATAACTTGCTAGAAACACACTTGTGTTCATTTACGTTCCTAAAATTTGCACGACGTTTTGTACTTATAAAAGCTAATATATGTTTATTTTAAGAAATACTGAAAAGCACAAAGAGGAAGAAAAAAATCCTATCTAAAACATTCAGTGATAAGAGCATGGTGCATCCTTTCAGTTTGATTTCTAAGTTCAACAAAAATGATGTTAGTTATATAGGAATTCTACTTTGTATCTGCTTTTTACTATAGATGCTAAAATATAAATACCTTACCATCTTTTAACAAACTTCAACTCTTTCTAAAATGGCTACATGCTAAGCTGTTGGGAACACATTAACATTCACTAAACATGCTTATTATTGGACAATCAAGTCTTTGCTGTTTCCATTTTAATCACAAATTTCCAGAGATGACAGTTTAAATACTTTGTTAAAATTAAGAGACACTGCTGAAGACTTACAATCAGAATGGCCTTTATAAACCCTAATCAGAAGACTGTTCAATTGAATCTAATGGCCTGACCTGATAAAAAAAGGTAACAAAAGAACCTACCTCATACTTGGTCCTCTCAAACATCTGTGCTTATCTGCTGGGCTATTTGATATCAAGCAGCAACTGCCTGCCCTTATGAAACAGGTATTCTCTTTCAATTTCACCTTAACAATTATTTAGCCTAGACTTCTTCCCCATGGGTCGTAAGGGGCTAACTGTTCTTGATTTCCATGGATATAGATGAATAACAGTGCTCTACTGTGGGATGCTAGCAAAAGGTCCTCAGGTCATATTGGCATAAGAAAGCAGCATACCAAGCTCCAAAAACTCTCCGAGTGAGATGAAAACTTTGCATATTAATCCTCTTTTATGTCCAAGCTAAAGCCATCTATATACTTTGACCACCTAGACCGTAAGAAGAGCAGGACCCTGAAAGGACATCTATACTTGCTTGACTTACCAAAGGCACTGAAAAGCTGGTAAAGGTCGCTGGTTTTCCATTCTTTGGGGAATGTCACATGGAGGACGTGATCACGTTTAGGCTGCACTACAAAACAAATTTTTGATGAAAGGTTGATGGCTGAAAAGCGGACAGCTGACCAGTGGTTCGTCAATGAAACTGAGGCCAGGCTAACTTGGAGAATAATTATGAGAGCCTTGCAATTACCAAATGAGCCCTAACATTCATGTGTATCCAACTTAAAAAAAGAAATGCACTGTCCAAACTGAATGGATGTGCTTGAACAGACGCGGTCCTGTCACAATCTTGATTTCTAATCCCACACCCACCACGTGACTGCGACACAGAGCAAGAGACCTAACCACTCAAGCCACTCGTGGTTACAGACTGGGGACGACGAGACTCAGCTCACAGAACTGCTGCAAGGACGACAGGTTTGAGCATTAAAACTAAGATGAAGTGTGACACAGGATGTCCTCAAACTTCTACTGCAGTGATTATTATCACCGTGTATAAAGCATAATTCCTCTGTTTCTATATGCCTATGGCATATATTAAGGCAATTTACCAAGGCTACAAAAACAGCAATGGAAAAGAACAATCGGAAGAAGCAACAACTACCTCTCAAACAGCCTGGTTGTCTGAGGTCTTCAAAAAGAAAAAAAAAAAAAACCTAACCACAAAACTTAAATATATACATACTCAAATAACTGGAAAACAGAAAGTGTACTGTTATTGACACAGCTAGTACATCTTGAAATCTATTACATATACAATTTTTTTTACAGAAAATCATGAACTCAGAGTGCTGAGTGAAAATGAAGTAATGATGAGAAGATATATATTTTTTTAAATTCAACTCATGTATAAACTGGAAAATGTAAGTAAAGAGATGGGTTAATCAAGGCCCAAGGGTAACATTAACTTAAGCGTACTATTCATATCAACCACAAAATCACTGGCTATTTTTAAGTGAATAAAGCTCTTTCTTCAGTAATTCTGTTCCTGTTCTCCTTTCCAGACCACACACTTAAATGTGCAGATGCAATGAGAAAATAAAAAATTCACTTACAGTCTGGTCCTTCCAAGTTTAGATAGGGGATATCCATGACTCTCATAAGAAATAACCTACCAAAAGAAAAGGAAAATGGATAATGGACTAACTTCTATTTAAAAAAAAAAAACCAACTGATATAAACATCTAGAAAATTCTTTTGTAGAGGCTCCTTAATTACATTACCTTATTTCTAAAATCATTTTGAAGAGTCTTAAGATCCACTTCACATCTTTCTCTAGAGCTAAATATTAGTCAGACAGGACTGAGCCCACTTCTTGAGTCTGAAATATTTATTACAAATAGAAAACAAAAACTGGTATCCCCAACACCTACAACAGTTCCTGGAGCTGTTCCTGGAGTAGTTCAGGAGCTACTCAATAAATATTAGCTAGATGAATAAAATTAGTCATCAAAGAGTCAAAACGAAGTCCTCTGCTGAGCTGCCCTGTTAATCCAGAGAAACTGAGAGAAAACAAGTCCTACAGTGTACTGACCATCTTAACCCCCGTGAACAACTGTCCCCACAAACTGTAAAGGTAATCCCTATGGACTGGTGTTTTGTGAGCTAGGAATGTGTCACCAATGTCTTTCTTTTCTTCTTTTTTTAAAGTGAAATGCCATCATTGGATGAGTACTGATCTTACTGGGTGAACTGTCATTACTCCCATTTAAAACATATTAAAAGCATGAAGCAAAATAATCCTTGGTAAAAACAAACAAAAAACCTAACACACTGATAGAAACCATAGCAGTCATTTATGTATACTTTTAAAATGGATACAAAGGCACTTTTTAAAAGAGTGCTTCTAAATTACAGCTCTCCATAATGCCATTCAATTTGCTTTTATTTGCAAGATTGTGGGCAAAATATCAGGCATTCTGTTGTCTGTAAGATGATTTTAATGAGTTTTATTTAGATAACGGCATATTGTGCATTTCTGGTAGGGACTGCATTATACAGCAAATTAAAAAGGCAATCCAAGTGCCCAACAAGCAATTAGTTTGGCTTCACTGACCTGCAATTAAGGCACATTATTACCAGGCATTCAAAAGCCAGGCAGGGCATGATCCAGTTTACAAATGGAACCATCAGCATGAATACCACTGTTCTGTGAACGCCAGAAAAAACAAAGTCCTGGTACTCTGCGGTTTGAGGACTTGTTGCCTAGCCTACAATTTAATAAACCAAATCCTATGGCTAAGAAACCAAATTTATTTTTAGTTCACTAATTTAGGCTCAAGTGTACTATTCTGGATCTGGTAGCTGGTTCACCCAGTTTAATCGATACCGCCTGCAACGCCAGAAAACAATGAGACATATAAAAGCATAGATTCCCCTCGAAAGTGGTTGTTATTACTACTGACAACCAGAACCTGATGAGTTAGTCCTGGGTTAGAAGGATCAATACTTTTATGGTTCACGTAATTCTCAATTCTCCATTTAGTAAATTGAGAGATGGCTCCCAACTCTAAACCAAAAATAAAAAAAAAAAAAACCAAAACAATTTTCAGTAAAAGTTGAAGAAACATATCAACCACTATAAAAATAAATTGTGTACCCAAATTTCAACAGAAGAATAAAAACTGAATCAACAAGATGTTCACTGCTATACCTTCAAAGGCACCAGTAATCAAAATCAACCTCCAGATTCAACAACCTATGTGCGTGGGTAAATTACAGTTCATCATTCCAACAGAATTAATTTCAAGATAACTTTCAAAAAATTCAAAACATCAGTAACTTGTAGGGCAATTTTTAATTTAAAAAAAGCACAAAATTTTATACTATTGTGACAGCTTTGTAAAACACTGATATCATTAAACCAAAAATAAAAAATACTCCCCACTCCCTGCTCTGAAAAAAAGCAGCCAATGGTTCTGGGAAACTGAGTTTTGTTCTTCAAAAATCCTTTTATGATTATTTTTTAAACTTAAAACAGAGGCTACCAGAACTGTGAGCCCCAGGGGTAATAACTAGAGATTTTCTTAGAGAAAGTTCAACTGAAAACACCAGTAGAATCAATCCGTATATCCTGTGCACTACCCCACCTGCTGTGGGGAGACAAATATAAAGTAAAATCACAAGTTTGAGTGTTCAGCTGCTTTATTTCTTTTAAAAATACTGTTTTCCTCTTAAGGTCATGTGGCCTCAACAAGTTTAGAAAATCTATTGTATAAATACAAACAAGGGTGACATTTAAAAAGCAGATTTCCCCAATTCTCTCACCATGTAAATATATATTTTCTTAATTTTAAAGATACATTTTGTCAAGCATTACACTGGCTGTTTGTCCTTTAATATTTCATCTCGATTATAAGTATCATTTCTGTTCAAACTCAGTAAAAATTTATTCTCAGCAGAAACACTCAAAAGATTTTTCTTAAGTTAGTTAATCCTACACTACCTTGTTTGCTTACTCAATACTTTAACTAAATAGAAACCCCTTCCAAATGAATTATATTAATAGCCCTTCTCACTCATCCTTCCAGCTTCATGTTTGGGCTTTACAGAGAAGCAAATCACCCCAAACCCTGGAAGAACACGCAAACCAATCTGTCTGTGACTTGGCTGACTGCACCCCATGCAACTGGGAAACCGATTCTAAAACTGGAGCTGAGCGTCTGTGGAACAGAACCAAAGTCAACTCGCCGAGGGCCTCCCTCTCCTTTTAGGCCAGACAGTTTGCAGGCCACTGCTCTGGAAGCATCCCCGCCTGCCCTTTTGAGGGAAAATTAAAACATTTCATTGCATGCACGCCTCATACTGACTGGCTGTCAGATGGCCTACACTGACACCCTGGGATGATCTGATAAAATACCTCATGTGTGGCTCATCTGACCGAACAGTTTTCATTTTAACGTAAGAGAAATGCACTAGGCGAGCAGAAATACTGACAAGCACATGAAAGGATGCTCCTTCCCTGTGAATTGCATTGAAGAACAGTCTCTCCCAGAAGGCCTTTCATCTGCAGATATTGGAAACACACTCGGACCATTGCTTGCAGGAAATGTTATTTTTATTTCAGTGAAGATTCAGGGTGGCTATAATTTGGTAGAGACACACAAGACTGTGTGGGGCCCAGCCACGTTCCTGCAAGCTTCCTGATGAAACACTATTTTTGCACTTATTCTCTGAAGGACTGACAATGATTCTGTCAAAGACTAAAATTAAAGTTCCCATCTGATACAAGGGCCAATCGTACATTGGGATTCTATCCCAGTACACTACATGACTCATGTTCACATTCTAGATGCTATAAAATAAATTCTACCCTTTGGGGCATCTGTCAGTTTTTTAATGTTCTGTGATGACACTGGCGATGTTGTTTAGCGCGGCTTTCAAACATCCCGACAGATCCAAGGGTGGAGCACAGTACACTCCGGGGTCATTCACTCAGCAGACTGGATGACTTCAGCTCAGCCTCTTAATCGGCTCCACAGAACAGGCTGTGGACAATGCCTTTATGTCCAAAACAGCCACCCGGCTCTGCTGCCCATATGCTGCATGGCACTCATGGAAAGTCATCTGCTGACATTCTTTTCTGACCATGGCAGTATGACACTGATCCAGACTATGTTAGAAGGCTTGTAGTCACAGGAGAATTTCATTTCAGACATAAAGCTTCTTAGGAGCCTAGAAGCTTGAGCACTTATCAAAATGTGTTTCCCCAGATAGGCATCTTGATAGAAATGCAAATTCCCGGGCCCCACCCACTTAAGCCCCACTGACTCAGAACCTGGGAACTGAAAATCACTGGGTTCACAGAAAAAAAGTATGTTCAAGACTGTGTTAATTTCCACGAATGATGATTCACTGATCAGCTGGGTAATAATGACTTGTCTCAACTTCTCCAAAAAGGTATTAGTCTCAATGATTTGTTTGCAGTAAATCATTTTGACTTAAGAGAAACACAAAACTATTAAAACAAACACCAAGGACTACCTCAACATCCAGGCAGCAATAACAAGGCTTCCACCATTCCCTGAAACCAGGAGGTCAACTGTGGCAAACAACTAGGTTCTCTGCAAGATGTCAACTGGGGGAAACAATTGCTGACCACTGTTTTCCTCATTTTGAAGAAGAATGTAAAAAAAGATGGTGTAAACTACTCTCTTGGCAATTCACTGGCAAAAGTCCAACCCTTTCTGTAACTTGGCAACAAAGCAGCCCCTCCGCATCACAAGCTTTAGTCACTAATACGGCCTCCAAGGCTGGCACACACACACACTGAATCTCCAAACTTGTCAAAATTCTCCGACCTTACCAACAAGCTTCAGACCCCAATTCTGGCAAGCACGAGACACAATGAGCAGCTCAAAAGAGGTACACTAAGGTCAGAGGGTATTCTTTGATGACACAAGAGCGTGTCTTGGACTGTGGCTTATCTGAATCATTTGCAGTTGTCCAATGTGAAAAAGGAGGGCAAAACAGTGCTGGTATTAACCTGTTTTATGCAGCTGTGCTCAAGAAAACAAGAAGGGCAAAGGTAACATTCAAAAATGCAGACAGGAAGTCCTGAAGGTGATTCAGGAATATTTTGCACAGAGGCTCAAACCTCTGGGAACCAAAGAGATCATTACAGTTTGTTAAAATTCCGCATGACCAAGTCTACGTGTAAAGCCAATAATTCTATTCAGAAATGAAAGGAAACAGTTCATTTAGCTCCTGCAGCAGCATGGTTTCCACTGCTGCTACGTGATGGCAGAAAAAGACTGTGGATCAGTGACTTGTACTCAGGGCCACTTAAAGAAGCAATCGGCAGGACTTCCCTGGTAGTCTAGTGTCTAAGACTCTGCACTCCTGGTGCAGGGGGCCCTGGGTTCAATACCTGGTCAGGGAACTAGATCCCACATGCTGCGAGTCATGATCCCACAGGAGTTCGCATGCCTCAACTAAGGATCCTGAATGCCGCAACGAAGACCCGGCACAGCCAAATAAATAAATTTAAAAGAAGAAAAAAAAGAAAAGAGACAACTGGCAAGAAACCAGTAATACCCAGCACAGGGCAGTGGATGTGCACCTGACAGAAGGCCCGACACACAGGTCAGGTTATAAGAGGACCAGGATGTCCCACCTGACAAACCACTGAAGACCAGCAATGCGATGCTGCTGACCACCGGTTTTAACGTCTTTGGAAAAATCCTTTATTGAATTTTTTTAAGTTACCAAATCATATAACAGTACAATCTCAATTAGCAAATGAAACAGAGATAGAAAATTAGCAGGAAACACACCAAATGACAGCTGAGCTGTTTTTTTTTTTTCATTTTGGCTGGTGGAATTACGAGTGGGTAATTTGTGTTTCAATCAGGATAAAAATATACTATTTTTTAAAAGGACAAGGTTCCTGACTAAAATAAGTGTTTGTTACGGCGCACTCAGCCTCCTCTGGTCCTCTGGCGTCTGGAGGACAGGCACCGAGTCCTATCACAGAGGGAATGAGGAAGCAGCTTTTTCCTACTCCGGCGGCTTACCCTTGGCCAGCATGGGAGTAGAGACAGAGTCAGACCCAAAGTTTCCCCATTACTAGTCTTACACTAAGGGCCTCACCATCTCTTTGCCAGGTACCCCCTCACATGCGTGTGAGCTAAGTTGCTTCAGTCGTGTCCAACTGTGCAACCTCGCTGGGCTCCTCTGTCCGTGGAATTCTCCAGGCGAGAATATTGGAGCGACTTGCCATTTCTTCCTCCGGGGGATCTTCTTGACCCAGAGATTGAACCCACGTCTCTTACATCTCCTGCACTGGCAGGCAGGCGGGTTCTTTACCACTGATGTCACCTGGGAAGCCCATACCCCCTTCACATCGGCTTTTAACCTGAGCTCTTCCCACAGCGTCATGTGAAACTGAGCCTACAGTCCCCGCAGGAGCCTCTAAGGGACAAATGAGGACTCGCGTCCTCAACCACCTCTAGTGCAAGAACTCGGGATGTAAGATCTCAGACATAGGCTTTTGTTGGTTTTTTTGGCAATGCTCTAAGGGCTGATTAAATTATAGCTTCGTGCAACGGGGCAGAGTCCAGATATAAGAAATGAGGCTGCTCTCTGAGAAGAGCTTTGGGTGGACTGAGGAAAGCAACCAGGATGAAGGAGCAGAGAAGAGAGCCATGCTGCTACAGGTCAGAGGACAACCTTCCCACGTCTGCAGCGCAGAACCAGCTGCTCCCAGGCCTCCGGCCTCACGGTCACACCTGCCCCCACACACCAAGATCACCATCAGGGAAACCCTGCGAATCGGCCCATCCTAGGGGTGAGTGAGATAATGAGGTGTCTGAATACAGGACCTTTACTTCCTGTAAGGTCAGATCTGTACACACACACACAGGCCTGGATGATCTAGGATTTCTGATGTCACAGCCTGTCTTCATAAGAGAGGACAGTGTTTACTCTGGTTCTGCCTGAGCAAAAGGAAAACCCTCCAGCCCGCAAACTTTTCATTCTTCCACCTAGAAACTCAGTATTTCATTTAATGAGTAAACATGCGCATTTCTTCAAGACTACACATCTCTTCCTAAAAAGCTCTACCTCAAAGAACAGATTTCCAAGCAAAACTGTACTCCTCTTATGCCACTACAGACCGGAATACGGAGATGCTGAGTACAATCTCATCTCAACACGATTTGAGTGGTGAATTAATTTGCACCTAACTCCAAGTCCCAAGCCTTCCAGAGGAAAATTGAAACCTTTAACGACTGCCAGCTCTACTGTTCTTGCAAATGGTCTTGGTATTTCCTTCAGGGCACAGCAGTAAAAAGCACTTCATGAGAACCGTGTATGCAAAGGCTCATCATTATACATATTTATGCGCCATAAAAAACTAATTTTATCATCCAGGATAGGAAGCATGCAGACATCTCTCACAAAATAAGCTCACTTATTTTGCTCACTAAAGCTCTTATGTAAAATAAGAGGGCAACCACTGGGTAGAGGAGAGTCCTTGTGGCACCAGTTATTTTCATTTCACTCAGGGTGGGGGGAAGAGGGGTGCACGTGCAATTTTCAATCTAGTCACTTGATATCTTGACAAATAGAGAGTTACCCAACATTTGTCCCAAAGCCAACTCAAGTCCCTTCTCAGAGATGTAATGCAAGAAACAAGTGTGTGTGTGTGTGGGGGGGGGGGGGGGGGGGGCGGGGGGGGAGACAGTGCGGGGAAGAAAGGCAAAAGGAAAGAAAGTCAGCAGCATGTTTAAACAGTCTCCATCAAATGAACCATATCAAATTACATCAAATAAAAGTGTTAAACTAAACATTGTACAAAGGCAACGTCTGCTGGACCTATAAAACAGCAGATTGCAAAATGTCAGAGGAAACTGGTCGCACTCGATCCGGTGGTCCAAGTCAACATCTTTTAGAATCACTGCCCAAACCAAACATGCAGAGAAAGAAATCTTTCAGCGATACTAGCATTGTCTCTTAAGAAAATGTCCTACTAACTGTTGAGCTGTCTCTTTTAGAGAATGATGCTTTGGAGGAAGAATCCTATCCCCAGCTGAGGACAGACCTGGGTTGTCCCTGACTCAACTGTTTCTGGGGCCCGCAGCAGATGGCCTCAGCTTGCAAATGGGGGACCTTATTACCTACCTCCTCAGGGATGCTGTCAGAAATTACAGTCGCTGTGGGTGAAACACTCTGAACCATGGAAGATGTTCAGTGGAGAAGATATTTGGCAGCTAGTCTAAACTCCTTCGTGGCTCAACCAGTAAGGAGTCTGCTTACAATGCAGGAGACCTGGGTTTGATCCCTGGGTTGGGAAGATCCCCTGGAGAAGGAAATGGCAACCCACTCCAGTATTCTTGCCTGAAAAATCCCATGGATAGAAGAGTCTGGCGGGCTACAGTTCATGGGGTTGCAAAGAGTCGGACAGGACTAAGCAACTTCACCTCTCTTCACTTCTTTTCTTGTAAATTTCTTAGGGTAAACTGCTAACCTCTGACTCATATAAATTAACTGTGAAACAGACTTGGAAATAACCATGACCTACCTGCTTACAGCCAGGGCCAAGGCAAGGCAAGGACTACCTAAGAACACGGGCTTTACTACCAACATGCCTATAAACAGGCCTCCAGAAAGCGAGGTCCACAGCCTAACTCCCAGAGCCTCTGAATGCTGCCTTATTTGAAAAAAGGATCTTAGCAGATGGAACTAGAAATTAGGTCAAGGACCTTACATGAGGACATATCTTGAACTATCCAAGTGAACCCTAAATACCATCACAACTGTCCTTACAAAAGAAAGAGGGAGACAGGATACATACAGAGGGGGAGGCAGAGACTGGAGTGACATGGTGACTAGCCAGGGAGTGCCAGCACCCCCAGGCGCTAGAGAAGCAAGGAACAGACCCTTCCCAGAGCCTGTGGGAGAAGCACAGCCACACCTATACCTTAACTTCAAGCTTCTGGCCTCCAGAACTGTGAAAGAATAAATGTCTGTTGTTTCAGGTCACCTACCACGCTTGTGGAGATTCAAATAGGAATCACAGGAAGCTAAGATGATATCCTGCTAAGAAGGAGGCAAGCTGCTTAAACATATATCCAGGGACTGATTTTTTCTAACCTCTACAAATTGTAATGATAAACAAGTTAAGCTAGAGAGACATGTACTTTAAAGCAACCAGAGCCAATACAAGGGCAGAAGGGGCCCACGGGGCTAGCGCACCAGGCAGAGGCATGTGGTGTGGGTTTCCCTTAAGGTGTCTCTAAAAAGTGGCCTCTGATAAAGCCACAGAAGCAGCTTGCCTGATAACTCTTGGGAAAACAAGGTTGCACGGCAGAAATTAGGTAAGGCAGTATCAGTCTGAGGCAAGCACCCCTTGCTGGGAGAACTCAACGACTAGTTTGCAAACAAGCACTAGTTTCCAGCCTTAAGAAGCCCCACGCTCAAGGCAGGCTCACCTTGTCCTTCACCTTCATGAGAATCAGGGCGTCACTTTCGGGGCAATCAAACCAAGCCAATGCTTGGAGATTATTTCCATCCTACTGATTTGGGAAACCCAAGGTATTGTTTCAATAGATTAAGATCTCACTGAAGCAATGAGTTGCTCAAGAAGAAACAGCTCACAAAAGGACAAATGCATCGACAGAAAAGCAGGTGAGAGGTTTACCTGGGGCTGAGGGGAGCAGGGGGATGGGGAATCACTGCCTAATGACCACAGAGTTTGTTTGGGGTGAGGAAAAAGTTCTGGAAACAGACAGTGGTGGTGGCTGTGCAACACTGTGGATGTACTTACTGCCACTGAATTGTACGCTTAAAAATCGTTAAAATGGCAACTTGTATGTTACATATAGTTTACCATAATTTTTTTTAAAAAATGCATAATGTCACATACCCCAAACCACTGAATTGTACACTTTAAATGGGTGAATTGCATGGCGTGCAAATTTATATCCCAATAAAGCTGTTAAAAAAAAAAAAAAAGAAACCACTTTCAAAGGGTCACTTAGTAAATGCTACTTCTTTACTTTCCTCTCCCAATAAAAACCTACAACTAGAAATGCTGCCCAGCCCAGACTGAGATTTAACCATATGCCTCAAAGGGGGAAATAAAAAGCAAAAAGACATACATGCAAATCTTCCTGAGCACCACTGAGTTACAAGCTTGCTTTATCCCGCTATCCCTCTTTTTTCTGATCAAGGCTCATAACTGAATACAAAGCCCACCTTATAAGAGGCCTACAGTACTAAAGATATGATTATATGGTATTTTCTTTAAAAATGAAAAGCTCTCCATTTGTTCCCAGCATTTGGTCAACAGAAGTCTTCAAAGTATAAATGTCCCCAAAGCAGTGACAAGCTGACTGAGGCCTATGACATGTCAGGCACTGTGCATTTTATACACATTCTCCCGTGGCACTCTGACAGCAACCCTATCCAATGGGCACCATCGTTCTCAACTACAGATGAGGAAGCTGAGGCACACAGAGGGTAACTTGCTCAAGGGGGTCCAGGTATAAGGAGCAGGGGTGGGATTCAAATCCAGGTACCTGATCCCACAGACCACAGCTGCTCTCTACTACACAGGACCCTGAAGTGAGGCAGTTCTACTGGAGAAATTAACCAAATGATTTTAACACGTGAAACGCATATGGAAACCCATTATGCTGAGCACTGTGACAGTCACAGGTAGGCGTTCCCAACAGCACAAACTGTATTGCACCTCTCACTTATGTTGTAAAGCTGGAAAGCTCTTGAGGGAAATTACTCTAACACTTAAAACAATGGACTCATGGGCTTCACTGGTGACTCTGTGGTAAAGAATCCACCTGCCAATGCAGGAGATGAGGGTTTCATCCCTGATCTGGGAAGATCCACGTGCCGCGGAGCAAATAAACCCATGCAACGCAACTACTGAGCCCACAGGTCACAGTTACTAAGCCCAAGCACCCTAGAGCCCATGCTCCGCAACAAGAGAAGACACTGCAATGAGAAGCCCGAGCACTGCAACCAAAGTAGCCCCCACACACCCCAACTAGAGAAAGCCAGAGCAGGAACGAAGACCCAGCACTGCCAAAAATAAACAAATTAAATTATTAAAATAAAAAAGAACCACAATGGACTTGATACCCAAGATTACCAGGATCTCAATGAAGACATATTGGCTCCCTCACCCAGGATGCTAAAACCCAACAGCAATTGCTGGGAGGCTTCCCAGATGGCACATTAATAAAGAATCCACCTGCCAATGTAGGTGTAAGAGACGCGGGTTTGATCTCTGAGTCAGGAAGATCAAACTGGCAGCCTCCTCCGGTATTCTTGCCTGAAAACCCACAGGCAGAGGAGCCTGGCGGGCTACAGTCAGCGGCGTGACAGAGGCGGACACTCAGTCTGAGCGCCTGAGCACGCGCGCAGGCAGACCGGCCTCGCCGTCCTGTTGCTCCAGCGCCTCTCACTCCTCTGTATGAGAAGAGGCCGGCAGGACCGCAGAGGGTAAGGTGAGAGCCGCCCTGCAGGGGCCAAGTACTGCTCTCATGAGAGACAAGCAGGACCTGCACTTCCGGACACGTGGGTCACCAGTGAACGACATGGTTCAACGTGAAGGGTGGCTGCTGGTAACTGAGACAATAAGCGTGGTTCCGTCCAGCACCAGCGAAAGGAGGTTTCGCACGGATCTGAAGTATTTTGTTTTTCTGCAACCCTTCAGTTTAAAAAATCTCTCTGATGTTAAAGGTGAAGCACAGGCATATTAGCAGAAAGAACTTACTGCCTGCATATGATTGCTCTCCATGGAGGAAAAGGGAGAAGACATCAGTGTGCTTTATCTCAGGCACCGTAATCATTCCTCCTACTCGCCACTTATCATTGCTTTGTGTAGCTATACAACCTTCCATAAATGGCTGGATTCATCTGCCTAACAAAACTTTCTAAAATGCTTCAAATCAAAGCAATCTTGCTTCTATTATGTACCAATCTGACATACTTCATTGTCCTCTGATTTTTCCTAAGCAAACACTAAAAGGTGAGTACAGGGAAAGTGGATGCCTCACATTTGCTCCAGTTTTAAATCAGCACTTCAATCCATTTTCTTCTCTATCATGAAACTTAAAACAAAAACACATGCTGCTACCATATCTACTGTTTTGAATTTCCCAGCATGTCAAATTCTCTTGTACTTCAGGAAAGGAAAATAATAGACCCTGGCCACCTACTAAGTCTGAGGAACTATCAAAGTCCTTTAGCATCTCATGTGACTTCTATAACTTACATGGGAGGGGGGTAGTTCCAGTCCTGTTTTTACAGAGGAGGAAATGAATTGTCTTATCTTCAGCTTAGATGGAACACATGGCCCTGTCATCCTAGGAAGACTCCCGTTGAAATTCAGAATGCTGTGGGACTTCCCTGGTGGTCCAGTGGTTAAGAATCTGCCTTTTGAAGCAGGCGGTGTGGGTTCGATCCCTGGTCCAGGGCTAAGATCCCACATGCATCATCACCAAGAAGCCAGAACATAAACAACAGAAGCAATACTGTAACAAATTCAAGAGACTTCTAAAAGAAAATTTAAAAAAATTTCAGAACACTTGTGCCAAGCATGACGCAGCTGTCCTTGACAGTAGAGTGCAGGCACCTCTTCCTTTTCAATCCCACTACTTAGAGACTGGCCAAAATAAGATACATGTTCATTTCCTTCCTCCTTCTAAGAACTGAGAAAAATCGAAAATAACCTTTCCCCAAAACCCTTCATAAAAGGTTATCTATTAATACAAGAGCGCTCAAGGTGTCTTGCAGAAACAGATGGCTGTTAATAAAACATAACACTGAAGTCTGATTATGTGCTTTCTGTCGTGCAATAAAAAGTATAAGCAGAGAGTATTTTTAGCTCCTTCTGGGCCTAAAAGGATTTGACCAAAGGATCTTCTCTAAGTCTGGTTTTCTATGCATTGATGAAAACTGACCAAGGTCATAAAAGAAGGTAAACCATTTCCTGAGCAGAGAGCCCGCAACATAGAGGAAGAGCACGCTGCACACAGCCTGTCATTAGCAGTGGTCTCATCCCAATTTCCATCGTTCAGCAATCTTAGGACTTTCATTCTGAGTCCAAAAAAGAAGGGAGAAACACACAAGGAGCCCAGGAAAGGAAAGAGACAAATGGTACCCTGCAAAGTCCTGCCGGGACATTTCCCTGGACAAATTGGGCTTAGAAAGTGCCCCATCTCTGCAATCTGCTCAAGCACCAACTGTCTTGGGATCTTCTCAATAGCTGACTCGGTAAAGCTTCCCCAAAAGGCACACCTAACACAGTCAGATGCTAATTTAAAATAATGCAGAAATAGGCTGGGTTTATCTCCACTCAAGGTCTACTTTTTAAACATAAACCTCGTGAGAGCAAAGCAAAATATTATTTACACGTGTAAGTCGTCTCATGTCCACCCAAATTCTTATTAGGGCTATGCGTGTTTGGTTAAGCTTACATTGAGAAAAGCCAGGTGCCAAAAAGAAGGCTGAGCACCAAAGAATTGATGCTTTCAAACTGCAGTGCTGGAGAAGACTCTTGAGAGTCCCTTGGACAGCAAGGAGATCAAACCAGTCATCCCTAAAGAAATCAACCCTGAATACTCACTGGAAGGACTGAAACTAAAGCTGAAGCTCCAATACTTTGGCCACTTAATGCAAAGAGCCGACTCATTGGAAAAGACTGATGCTAGGAAAGACTGAAGACAGGAGGAAGAGTGTGACAGAGGATGAGATGGTTGGATGGCATCACTGATTCAGTGGACATGAGTCTGAGCAAACCCTGGGAGGTAACGACAGGAAAGCCAGGCATGCTGTGCTCCATGGGGTTGCAAACAGTCCAACACGACTTAGTGACTGAATAACAACAAAAACAAATAAACCCTCAGAAAAATTTAGATTCTTCTAAAATCAACTGCTTGAGATAACACTGATAGCAATTGTTGCACAGCTTTTTACAAGAGCAATTTTGAAGAAAAGTAACAAAATCAAGGTTTAATATCATAAATGAAACCTGCATTTAAGTAAGAATGAGGTCAATATTGGTTTCCTAGGTGGTGCAGTGGTAAAGAATGTACATGCTGATGCAGGAGATGCATGTTTGATCCCTGGGTCGGGAAGAACCACTGGAGGAGAAAATGGAATCCCACTCTAGTATTCTTGCCTGGGAAATCCTATGGCCAGAGAAGCCTGGTGGGCTACAGTCGAAGGGGTCACAGAGAGTTGGACACGTCTGAGCAACTGAACATGCATCCACTCACAACATCAAAAGCAACTGCTTTTCCCACTTTCTTAACAGGTTCAGAATGGGTGGCTATACTTAACCAAGCTAGTCCAATATAGAATAAAAATAGTCCTTATTTTGCACTTTAAATCCTGCTAGGATCTTTTTCCCTTCAAAGATAAAGAAACAATTCTTCCTTCACAGATAGGGAAAAATAGAGAAAAAAATCAAATTGGGCAAGAATTTTCAGTGCAATATCACAGGAAGATTCCTAAATCTCAACTATTTTTGGTATACATCTAGGTTTCAGCAAAAAAATAATCTGAATGGACACCAGTCCCATTTTAAAGTTAAGTTATGTGTTTACTGCCCAGTTCTTCTGAGTAATATCTTTGCACATAATTAGCAATACTAAATTGATCTAGAAATATATAAAGTCTTATTTAAACTTTTAAAGGGCTTCCCTTGTGGCTCAGCTGGTAAAGAATCCTCCTGCAATGCAGGAGACCTGGGTTCGATCCTTGGGTTGGGAAGATCCCCTGGAGAAGGGAACATCTACCCACTACAGTATTCTGGTCTGGAGAATTCCATGGACTTTATAGTCCACGAGGTTGCAAACAGTCAGACATGACTAAGCAACTTTCACTTCACTTAAACTTATAAACCAAAGCCTACTTTGACTGCTCTTCATTTTGGCTACACAGATAACTGATAAACAAGAGACAGCCTCTATCTACCCCCATTTGCAACCATCACCTGACTTTATTAGGAGCTGATTTTAGTGCAGAAGCAGGATTGTTGTTTTAAATATTTAAATGGGAGTAAACATCTCCCCAGTTGCAAAATACTGCTGAATGACAAACTTAACATCACATGCATAAAAATGCCAGAAAGGCCACAATCCAAATGTATTTAGTGTCACTCACAGGTTCCATGGTTGATGCCATAAGCGGGCCTAAGATTTACAAAGATAAACACTGCCCCCAATTTAGAGTTAAGGGGTTAGAAAATCCCACTGTGAACTGGATAGATAGCAAGAACTCAACTGGTGGCAGAACTAATTTTCCATGCAGAAAAATTCAACTTAATTTTCAATATACACTACATTGTTACCCAGTCCTCTTTGAAAGACTTTTTTTGAAGTGAAAGATGTTTTTGAAAAATCAAACACATTTACCTCTGAACTTCCACAGAAAAGAACAAAGATTTAAAAAGGAAGAAGCCACAGGATGACAGAATTCACTAACTCAGACTACAAAAATTCCAAACCTGTAGGAATCCAGATGTTTGGAATTAACTTCTGACTCTGCAGCATGGCACCTATGGACAAGCACTGTGATACCAGAATTTATAAACTCCGGAGGAGACGGCATTCTTACTTGGGAAAGCACTAATAGACATGTAAAATGCCGCATACAATATAAGGAAATGACGTCACCAAGCCGACCCTGAAATGGCTCTCTCAGAAATGGTGAGTGATGTGGGCTGCCCACTTCTGTCTGGCTCACCTAAACCTCCCAGAACCAGCCCTGCGAAGAGAGCCGGGGTAGAGACGAAGGCCTGGGGCCCTGGCACAAAGCCAGGCTGTGGCCGGCTTGATGATCACATTCACAACTTTAGTCTCAACTGTGCCAAGAAAGCGACAGCCTCGCTTTGAAGTGACAATCTAGAGATTCTTTGGAAATGCTCTGAAAGCAGACGTTTCCCTACAATCACACTGACTTCCTCCGACGGTGAAGGTGCAACTTCACCGGATCCATTCAGATGAGGGTTTGGGATGCAATGACCATCAAAACTGCTCCACAGGTTATCTCAGAAGTCATTTGTGTAACCAACATCTTCACAGAAAGGACATTATTTAGTTAGGTAATAATGTAAGCATGAAGAATAATCTCACTTGTAAAGCCTGTTGGGGTTAGTTAGGTCTGACTGTGTACACAGACACATACACAGAGTCTCCCTCGTGGGACATTTAAACTCTGAAGCCATCAGTCCTTTGTCTTGGAAGAGATGTGCTACCTTTCATGATGTTTTCTAATTTTTTTTAGCCAATATATTGAATACATTCTTTTTGAAAAGGTCAACTTCTATTTTTCAAAAAACATCTGAGTCACCAGAGATGAGGAATATCTTATCTAAAAATGCCCAAGAGCTCCCAGTCACCCCTCACCAATATCCCAGATACTGGGCTTTTCCACCAAGAGAGGATGCTGGGGCCCTGGGACTCTGATTACTTACTTGTTAAAAAAAGGTTCGATGAGTTTTGATCTGGCAGATACATGACTCTTTGGAGGACTAAGAAAAGAACCTAATGAAGAAAAGAAACAGAATATCACAAACAGTCAAGGAGACAAAGCCTGAAAAAAATATATTGAAAAAAAAAAGGAAAAAATATCTTGAAATCAACAGTACGGTTCCGCAAGGGTAAAATAAGTGCTCATGTGGACCAAGTACCACAACCCCAGGTAAGCATTTGATGGTTCTTCCTGTGCACTCCCCAACCCCCACCCAGCCCCCTCCCCCTCCTCCCTCAAAACCCTCCCACTTTCTATTGGGTGAGTGGATCCCAGGGAAAGGGTAGACAGGGAAGATTCCCCTCGGGACCATGGTGTGTTGACAGAGGCAGGTACAGCGTGTACCTAGGTAGTTGGCCATGGAGATGAAACACAGTCCTGTAATATAAGCATCATAGCCAGCCTCGTGGAGCTGCTCAGAAGCCGTGTCGTAACTCGGAAAGCCTTCTGCACTTTCTAAAGAGAAAAAAGAAAACACAAAGAGTCTTCCCAAGGTCATCACAAATCATGAAGACTGGTAAGCATGCTGCCCTGCCAAACCCAGATGTCTGTGCGGCAGAAACACCCTAAATAAGCAGAAAAAAAGCTATCTCCTTCTTAATTCTCTCCACACAAGACCTTGAGATAACAGAGTCACTGAAAATGAGGGCTTTGGTCTGGACTAGAGAAGTGTCTTGGTTACATTATCAAAGACTCAGCCCCAGGCCTCCCAACTGCATGCTGTTGGATGCTATTTACAACCATGCATAACTCACTCTTGTGACCATGACTCCTCCTCTGATTGGGACGCAAGGGGTATTTCAGAGCAGTTGTCCCCAATCTTTTTGGCACCAGGGACCAGTTTTGTGAAAGACAAATTTTCCATGGGGGTGAAGGTGGTTTGGGGATGATTCAGGCATGTTACATTTACTGTGCACTTTATTTCTATTATTATTAAATCAGCACCACCCCAGGTCATCAGGCATTAGATCCTGGAGGTTGGGGACCTCAGAGCAATGGCTAAGAGCATGGCCCCCAGCGTCCACCGTCTGAGTTTGAATCTCTGCTCTATCACTTAGCTGCTGTGTGATCTTGGACACGTTGCCCCCTCTGGGCCTCTACCATGGTAGAAGGGCAATGACAATCAGAGCCCCCTTGTGAGGCTCTTGTGAGGATCAAATGAGCTCACTTAAGTAAAGCTCTCATGCCACGTTTGGTACATGGTAAACACTCTGTAATTGTTATCTGACAATACTCCAGCTCACCCTCCCCAAAAGCCAAAGATTCCCATCAAGGTTGGCAGTTCAAGTCAATAGTGTCCTTCACTATGTCTCCGAGCTCACACATACAAAGATGGAAAGCACAACCACGTCCACAAACAGACCAGAATTTGCTGTAATGCTGCCCTTGCAAACATGGCACATCTTCATGGGAGAGACAGTTTTACGACATGCCTCTCTGGTCACAGTGATGTTCACAGATGCTGAGAGAACGAGGTTTGCCGAGCCTGCTTTAGACTAAACTCTCCTTACTGGAATATTATGTAGAAATAACGGGATAAAACTGTAATTCATAAATAGTTATTTCCTAGAACCGTTTTGTAAGTGAGTTTCAAAAATGTTACAACAGAATCAAAAGCATGAGTGGAAATTAACAATGAAAAAGCTATAATTGTTTTTATATCAATACAATGCTCTTTAAGCAAGAATTCTTTAACCTCAGTAAGTATCGAATATTAGATTTTAAGCTTAAAAAAAAAAAACTCTTTTAACGTGATAGCCAACTAAGTCATGGCCTCTTTTCTACTACCAGCTGAGACACTTATTTCCAAAATCAATTATTTCCATTATACTGCCCATTATATTATTAGAGGAAAGGTCTAGGTTTTCTCCCCCCACGCTTTTCTTAATTCCTTTTTTGGACTATTCCAGAAAGGGAAGCAAATAACTGTATTCTTGGCTGCTTTAGTACCTTCCATTGTCAATTTCTGAGCCATTAGCCCTGTTATCAATTTCTCAGGAAGCTGCAGGCTACATCTAATGGGATGTTAATTACAATACCAGCAGCATGACTGAGATCAACAGGAACCAAGGAAGTAACTAACACCTGGAAGGTTCACCAAACACATGGGTGGAACCATGGCCAGATATGGCAAACATTTCCACCCCGGAGAAACGTCCCTCCCTTCTCTGGTTTTCCTCACCACTGCTGTCCAGTGCCTAAGCTACCTCTGAAGGAGGCAGAGGTGAAGCCCCCTCCCCTTCCTCATCTGTAAACCCAGTTCTTGGGCTTTCCTGAGACAAAAAGTATATTTTCACTCTACCCCTGACAATTAATCACCAGCTCTTTGTCTTCGCTTAAACCAAAAGGAAGACCCATAAAGTTTGGGGACAATTCCAAGATTAAGAAACAAAAAGTCCTGAAGATGCCATTGCTAAACTTCTCAATAAACAGGCTACCCAATCCTACCCGTGCAAGGTAGAGTTAGGATTAGAAGACCATCTTTATTTAGAAAACAGCAACTCAACCAAGGGTATGAGCAAGTTAATTCAGCCAAAATTTATAAATGTACAATTTATTTAGTTTCTAGAATAGTTTTACCTTTCTTCCATAATAGACATCCATAATTATCATTGAGAGTGTGGAGCTTTCTACGATCATTTATATTCTTACCAACTTTAGGAGGGTTGAAAGGTGTCTCTTTTAACCGCTTTTCCAATTCTGCAAGGGATGTGTTGTTAATGATATCCTGCAAACCAGGAAACACAGGGAGGAGCTGTCATCGTCGCAGAGCAACATTTACTAGAGATTCATGAACAATCAGGACCAAAAAAAAAAAAAAGTACCTAGTACTGCCCCCTTGTGTTCTTTAAAGAAACACAGGAGTCCTTCTCAGTGCAAGAGAGAAACCACAAGTTTAATTTCCACCATATGGAAAGTACAGCCACATGAAAAGTTTTTATAGATGTGTTAAGTATCTACAGACCTTTGGCCAGAAAGCTATACTGTTCTGGCATTCATTTCACTCAGCCATATAAAGTCACTTCAGAAAGAAGCAAATGATTACATTTTTACCTGAATTCTCTTGATTAGACTATATACCCAAAATATGTAAAATAAGGAAAAGGAAAGAGTGTATGCATCTGTAATCTATTCAAAAATTCATTATATGTTTTAACATTAAAAATTTACATTCAGAAGGAAAAAACCCTCACAATTCCACTACCCAAAGACAACTCCTATTGACATTTGATGTATTTATTTCTAGTCTTTTCCTCAATTTCTTTTTTATCTTTTTTGTTTTTTCAGAGAACAAAAGGTGGTTAAGGGGAAGGTGTATTGGAAAATGACATTCATTAATTGACAAGAATTCTAAAGCTGTAAGCAGCAATCTGGAAAATTTCAAACTATAATTTATCAATAATAATTCTGATTTTTAAAATACCTTAAAAGGTTGTGTGCTGGCCATCAATTTTGTATCCAAGAGCCTAGAAACAGAAGAATTTTTTAAAAAGGTAAACAATGGATAGCAATGTTCAAAATGTACTTTACTCCAGTGAACAATAGTGGACGGGGGCACCAGTCATCTGCATCTCCACCACGTCGGACTGTGGATGAGGTCCCCTCATCCGGGCACTTCATCACAAGGCTGCGGGGAAGCCCACAGCCAGAGCACAAGTTCCAGAGGGCGCGGGCTCACACTGACATCGGGGTGAGTCAAACATCCTCATGTGTTTGCGCGTGGCTCAAACACTGCTGCAGGGCTGATGCTCCCAAGCTCTCATCCTCTCCTACCACTATCCAGATCTGTACCACATAGTACCCTAGAGGGTCAAAACCTGCATTTGCAGTCTCACACAACTGTTATTTCTCACTACTCTGCTTCAGAGATTGCAATAGAAAAAAAAGAGACACACACACACACACTCGTAGGAAAATACTATTTCCTCTCACATAAATATGAGTACTGCAGATAATTGGGCAGAAACAGTCTGGCTGAAAGAGCAACTGCTCCAAGTCCTCTGCAGACAGGTCCTCGGATACAGACTCTTGCTCTGACGGCTCCATGCGGCTGACGTGGGATCTATCAGAACACACCATACTAACCATGGACAACACCAACAGGCTAAGGCACTGACAAAGTTGAGAAAAAGGAGTTCTCTAGCCAGACAGTTTTTGACCGATGACAGAATACTCTCAACATATCCAACTCTATCCAACTATATATTCAACCGTCTTCAATACTCAACTGAATACCCTCAACTGGATGCTTCACTGTGACAAGGTTCACCCAACAGACAAGGCAGGTAAGCGCCAACTCAAGCAGACCTCACAGGTCCCTCAGACAGTGGGAGGCAGGATGAGAAAAAAAGCAGCTGCTGTCCCATTTTCATCCTTGGGTCAAATTCTGATTTTTACATTTTAACAACAAACATCATCAACATTTGTAAAAGCAAACCATCAGCAAGGTGGAGCTCTTAAGCCATTTTCCAGCTTATGAAAACTGAATTGTGACCATGATCTAATGGTTTTAATAAATTACTGTATACCTTTGTGTAATTATGGATGCCCAGATGGCTGTTTTAAACCAAAGGCAAATCCTCAAGGAAAGCTTACCTGGGGAAAACACATGTTGTCATCTCCTTAAATTCATTTAAGTCCTAAAAAACAAGAACGTGACCTGTTATGATTTTACTGGTATATTTGCAATATTTAAAACAAATATTTCAAGTCCCATGGGTCTCTTCTCAAACCATGATACCAACACAGGCCTCTGAAGCTAAACTGTCAGGCCCATTTCTCACTAATATCTAAAAATTTGGGCAATTCCTCACTGATGGGGAATCATATGACCTGATACTAAAATTCTGCATAAACAAAATAGATATGTGAGCATTTTATGGCTGAAACAGAAGAGTTCGGGAAAAGGGTTTCTATTATATGTAGAAAACTATCAGTAATACTTCTCTTACACAACTCACCGTAAAGTGAGACATGTAGAGTTATTTAAATAAAATGGTTCACAGTATCTTGTGATAAAGCATAATGGACAAGAATGTGAAAAGGAATATTTATGTTTAAGTGAGTCACTTCGCTGTACAGCAGAAATGAACACACTACAAATCAACTGTACTTCAATAAAATTCTTAAAAAAATAAAGTGGTTCATGCAGGAAATGGACATACTGTAAATTGGATCATACTTTTAATGGAAACACCACTGAAATATTGGTTAAAATGGCCACTAAAACAGAGACTTTCCAATACACATGATTCTTACTTTAACTACTTGGAAAACTGCTTAAGTGGCACCAATAGCAAATGCCTAAATTAGGCAATTCATTTCCCAAGTTTATTTGATCAGGAAGTCTAGAGCTGGAATGAGATTGCTCTCATTTTGAATTAACTTATTTATATACATAATTGCCATACTGCACTGCCTACTCATACTCCTGACCCACTGTGACTACAGTTCTCTTCAGCGTTATTCATGCTTCACAGGAAACTGCCATTTCCCATTAGCTTTTCGAGCCTGTAAATATAGTCTGTATTTAGCTAGCTTTAAGTATTTACCAGCTTTTCAATGGCTATCGTTAAATTAATGAACAATACACGAATAAGCGGTTTCAGTGCTAAGTCAAACAAAAAGACAATAAAGAGTGTAATCTCTCAGTTTAGAAAGTCTCACAAGCAAGAAAAAAATTAGAATTATGGCCAGTTCCAGGGTCAGCATATAGCAAGGTAGACCAATGCCTTCTAAAAGGTCATGCTGAATGAAGTAGCAAGACTTTTAAGAAAAGACTCTTCCCCTAAAAACCTGCCCCCAAATATAGATTCTTTAGTGCACTTTTAAATACAACATTGGTAACAGTGTATGTAAAAGTTCTATCATTTTAATTAGGCTTGTTCCTTTCCTGTCATCACTTCTTCCAAAGGTGGATGGAAGAAAACCATTTTCTCCTTCTGACAATGACAGAACACAAAGAAGTTATATAACATACTCGGGCCTTAGTAATAAAGCAAGGGATAAAACCACTTACCCTAACCCACCTTCTACTTTGCAATAAATCATATTCTCTTTCCAGTAGAATTTGATTGAAAACTAGCTACATGCAAGATAACATTTATTTAGTCCTTACATACAAAGGCTATGCTAGGCATTTAGACAAAGATAATAAAAAGGTCACACTCCCTGTCCAAGGAGGGAATCACTTAGAGAGAAAAGTGGAATAAGATGTAAAGGCAAAATTTATGCAACAGAAGAGGTACACGGTTCTCTGGCAGTTCAGAGAAAGGAAAGATCACTCTTGGGCAAGGCAGCAAGCAGGGAAAAGGTGTACACCCAAAGAGGCACACACTGGACCTGGGTAAGATGGGCAAAGCCGTAAATAGCAAACACTGAGAAAAGCCAGAGGAAATTCAAGTTGAAGGATTTCATATACCAAAAATTACAGACATGCAAAAGCACACGTTTTCTGGGGGTTGAAAAATGAGCCAGTCTGGCTGGGAGGAAGGACAAAAACGGGTCCAGACTACACAAGAAGGTTGGGCCAGATCACAGAAGGCTTGATAATGCCAGGCTAAAAAGAATCAACTGTATAGAAAAACAAAGAACATGGGATTAACTCAGAATTTAACTCAGGGTCAGTGATGTGGACAGAGCCATACATCAGGAGATTACAAAGCTGACACAGTTGGAAGACACTCATTTGTTAAATCAGTACTTAATGCCTGTTACAAGCCAAGCTCTGTTTGGTGTCTGAAACACCTATAAACACAGCATTAAATACACTTTCCTTACAGATAACTTCACTGCTCTGAAGGTCAAAAAGCCGTGAGAAAGGCTACTACTATTCAGTCAATAAGGAGTGACAGCTCTGAAATTAACATTAGCCCTTTAGATTTACACAATGCAAATTCACACCCATCATGTTTGTTTTGAGACTCACAACTATGATGCCTTTGAGCCCCTGAGGGTGATGCAGTTTTTATGAAAAGCAAGGACAATCTTAAGGCTGCAGAAATAGGAACAGGCTTCCCAACAGACCTGCGGTATTCAGTGTTGGAATTTTCCAAAGAAAAGTAATCAAGATGCTGAAGGAACGACGCATTGTGAGAAACGTGAAGTAACTGAGGCTTTGCAGATGTATAAACGACACTGAACTCTAAAGTAGGTATTATCCAATCCAGAAGCCATAAAAGGTGAATCTGGTGGTATACGCAGACACAGCAGTAGAGAATGGACTTGCGGACAGGGCGGGGGAAGCAGAGGGGAGGATGAATTGAGTAGCGCTGACACCACCATGTGCAAAACAGCTAGCTAGTGGGCAGCTGCTGTGTAACACAGGGAGCCCAGCCTGGTGCTCTGTGATGACCTAGAGCGACAGGGTCGGGGGAGGGAAGAGAGCTCAGGAGGGAGGGGACACATATATAATTACAGCTGATTCGAGTTGTTGTATGGCAGAAACCAACACAATACTGAAAAGCAATTATCTTCCAATTAAAAAAAAAATCTGGCGGTATGATAGTTTAAAGCAGAGGCTGGAAACCACGGTCTGCAGGCCAAATCTGGCCTATCACCTATTTTTAAATAAAATTTTTCTGGGACAAAGTCATACGCATTTGTTGACACACTGTATTCTACAGCAGTTTTCAGGTGACAATGACCATCTTAAGAGTCCTGACAAAGACTAGTCAGCCCGGAAAGCCCCAAATATTTGACTATCTGACCCTTTATAGAAAAAGTTTGCCAACCTCTGTTTAAAGGATGGGCTGAAGGTTAAAGTGAGGCAGGGAATCCTGCCTGGAGTTTGCCAACTTCAGATGAGGAATAAGGCTACTTGCTACTTGAAATGGAAAGAATCCAGATGTGAGAGACAGCCTGGAGACAAAACTGCCAGGATTTTCTAACTGGCCAGATCTGGGGGACAGAGGAAGAGCCAAAACGGATGTTAAAAACCATGTTGGTGACTGGGTATCATTTACAGTAAAGCAATCAGGAGAAAGAACGGGTTTGGAGACAGAAGGAGAGAAAGGCTACGTTAAGTTGCACACCCTGTTTGCGACACATGAATTTTAAACCCCACTCATTCTGAAAGCTACCCAGGTAGAGACGTGCGGGGTCAGTGTAAACTGTGACCGGATCTGAGGAGAGATGCCAGCTGGAGAGGAAGATGTCGGTGTCTCCAACTGAAGTTCTAGAAGGCGGGTGAGGTCACTGAAGGACAGAAAACACGGGGAGTAAATGAAGGCGAGGCACTGCAGTGATGAGCAGCAGTAAGATGAGGCCCTAGGCAGTCAGGGAGTGAAGAGGAGCAGACAGAGAGAAGCCCTTCTCCCGGACTCTGTGCTTTGGTGCCCTGAGACCGCACAGCTCCAAGAGTCCCAAAACACCACGGTCCACAGAGAATCTAAGGGTTACCTTGCAAGAGGCAACCAAGACTTTTACACAACCTGACCCAGTCTACAGACCTCTAGCACCACCACCCACCCGCCCCCCCACCCCTACCCCAGCCACCCCTGCTTCAGCGCCCTGCTGTGGCTCACGTTAGCAGTATCAAACCCGAAGACCACATCTGCGGCTCAGCAACCCCTGCTCAGCACTAACTGAGCAAACAAACCTCCGGCATCAAGACGAAACAAATGTTTAACCTCGCTCCAGCAATGGCAGATGTCCGAAGATCCTTTAAAATCTCTTCAAAAACATTCAACCAAGTGCAGGAGACTGTCCCTCGGGGACAGGTGCAGACAAGGGAACGGCACCCCACAAAGAACACTTTCTCAGTATTGAAGATGAGAATTTTTAACACAGGCTGACAAGTCACTCACCGCGGGCAGAGGGCAGTAGAACTGATGAACCGTGTGCATGACATCCAACAGCATGTTGTGTCCAATGACAAGCTTCCCCTGAAAAAAGTCAAGGTTACGAAAGACTCCTTGGTGCAAATTGTATCAGGGCTTTTTATTGAAGAGCTCAAAAAAACAGAAAATGCTAAGTATCTTGAAATGTATGGCTTGGTTCCATGAGGATTTTGTACTAAACTTACTTTTTGACACTAAGGGGGAAAAAAAATGTATAAAGATATGCAAATAAAGAAATTTGGGCTGGCTTCATTCCTCTTCTGGTGTAAAATCCAGAATGCAAAGTAAAAGCTCCAAATGACTTTGATTTCATTGATCTTTTTCTCTGATTTTATTCATTTTCTACCCAAAAGAATCAGAAGTAGTAAAATTTTTACTAACACAAGAATCAGAAGTAGCAAAATTTTTATTAAAGAGCTCAAAAATGTAACTGAAAATGCTAGATACCTTGAACTGTCAAATAATTTGTGAACAAACTCCAAATATCTATTTCAGAAATGTATTCTTCAAAACAACTCACTTATTTTCAAAAGACACACTCATAACAATGCTAGAAGGTAAAAAATAACTAACTTTATTAAATAGAATGTTTTCATTTCCTTCATCATGTATGTCAAATTCCACAGGGCTTGTTTCAAAATATTGTTTCCAATGAAATTCACTGCTCTTCAACCAACGAGGTACAATATATGTGCAATAAATTAGTCCATTTTGATAAAAATTAAACTGCAAAAATGGAACATCAATTTAGATTTAGCTAGCCAGGTGACAGCATTTTTAACATAAAGCATCTGGAGCTTTTCTCTACGTCCCAGTGGACCTTCAGAGCAATACTCCTTGACTCACAAAGGTAAGCATAATCCTCTGAAATAATAATTCTATACAAAATCTCCCAAATCCAACAGATGAGCTATCCTCTCAGCTCAGTGTGTGGGCCATTCTGAATATCTATACAGTGCTAAGATACCAAGTATTGATCGAAACCACAGAGAAGGAAGAAACCCAAAATGGAAGCCCTAAAAGATAAACCTAACTGTATTATAAATGAAGCCCTCGACCATACTGAAGGTGGCTGGGAAGAACAAAACTAACATCAACACAGCAGATAACAAGAACTGCAATTCCCAGTGTTGGAGGGAAAAAAGTTACAAAGAAGAGAGAGTAGGTTAAAAGTAAACCCTGTGGTACTGGACTAGAATCTGTCGTGTATCAGTATAAATTCATTTTTTAAAATATGCATGTAAGTCAGACACGGAAATATCAACGTGTGCAAACATGCGTGGCCACACACATGTATCATTCTTAGCTCTGTGCAGGGAGGGAACTAGTAGTAGTAACACCACAGCAGCCCAGCACCAGAACTTGGTTTCTAAAAGGAACCCGGGCTCCTTGGAGAAGTCATTGATTCTAGAGCTGAGGAAAGGAAGATACAAGATGAGTGTGGAATATCTTGTGACGTCAGAAAGTAAGGAGGTGCTCAGAAAAGGAAGGGGCTTGTTACAGGCGAGCCAGCCTGAAGAAGCACCAATGGCCCATGTGGTACCATCCAAGCAACAAAATAAATGATAAGAACACTAGATTAAAATCTGTAGAGGGACCTCCCTCATGGTCCAGGGCTTAGGAATCCACCTGTCAATGCAGGGGACACGGTTCGATCGCTGGTCCAGGAAGACCCCACAGGCTATGGGGCAGCTACCCCGTGTGCCACAGCGTCAGAAGCCTGCATCTCTAGGGCCCATGCTCCACAACAAGAGAAGCCACTGCACCGGGAAGCCGTGCACCGCAACCAGAGAAAAGTAGCCCCTGCTCCACTGCAACTAAAGCCCACAGGCGGCAATGAAGACAGCACAGCCAGAAACAAATAAATAATGTTTTTAAATTAAGAGATAAATCTATACAATGGGGACTTCCCTGGTGGTCAAGTGGTTAAGGATCCACCTTCTACTGCAGGGGATGTCAGTTCGATCTCTAATCAGGGAACTAAGATCCTACATGCCTTGGAGCAACTCATCCCGCAAGCCCCAACTACTAAGCCTGTGTGCCACAACTAGAGAGCCTGCACGCTGCAACTAAGACCTGCTGCAGCCAAATAAATAAATTGTTTAAAGATATGTAGAATGAAATAAGTTTCTTTGAGTCCAAAAAAAAAAAAAAAAGGATTAACAGAAGGGGAGCAGGGGCGGCTCTTCTAGAAGATTTCCAGAAACAAATGGAGAAAGAGGGAAACACAAACTCGCCACTAGAATACCACAGTAATGACGGCTGCAGGCAAGATCCACCGACAGATGCTGTCACTGGCAAAAGCTCAAGAAAAAACAGGGTTTTCAGCATCTCAAAACATCGCCCCCAATATATTTATTAACTACAAAAGGGAAAACAGTAACTCTACAGTGCATAGACCCAGCAGACACCACCTGAACTGAGTGATGGGGGTCAACGTCATGAACCATCATTTCTGTGGTCTGCCTGCCAAAACTGTGTCTTCAATCCTACGTGAGAAAAGATCAAACAAATCCAAACCAAGGGACACCTGACACAATTACAATCAATACTCTTTAAAAACATCAAGGTTATAAAAGACAAAGTAAACTACAGACTGCAGAAGACTAAGGAGAAATAACAAGTAAACTCAATGTGGGATCCTAGATAGAACCATCAATAGAAAAAGGACTTAGAGGAAAAACAGGTTAAATTCAAGTTAGCTCATAATATTGTACCAAGGTTAATTTCATGGTTTTGCAACTGTGTGGTTATACAAGACAGTAACATCAGGTGTCGCCAGGTGATGGGCGTATAGAAATCCTCTACCAGTTTTGCAACTTTTCTGTGGGTGAAAAATTAATACGAATTTTTTTTAAAACTAGAGAAAACAGATTCATTACTAAGAATGACAGGGAAAGAATCTGGTCTAATACAGAGCTCACTGGCTATACAGAGCTCAACTATGTTAGTAGTTGTAAAGTATGTGACTTAAATTTTAAATGTCTGGATCACTAATAAACAGGGCTAAATTTTTATCACGGTATGCTCTGTGACACGCACTACGAATGGTCCACAACTTGCCATGAATCACTCTGCAGAAGAGGGACCACAGAGAGGAAAAATAGAGGCACAGCTGGCTAAAGGATCTGAATTGTTTGTACAAGGCAAACAAATGCCCCCATCTTGGAAAAGCCCCCTAAACCATCATGCTGGTTATGGGAGCTCAAAGCCAACTGCTGCCCCACATCTGTTTCAGGGACAGCTTCAGTCAATCCACCACTGCTCTGAAAACGGCTGGTTAAGTGTGTATAATGTAAGCAAACACAACTAGAAACTCCCCTCTGCTTCTGTGTGGGTGTGTGTGCCTCTCGGTCATGTCCAACTCTTTGTGACCTCATAGACTGTAGCCCACCAGGCTCCTCTGTCCATGGAATATACCAGGCAAGAATACTGGAGTGGGTTGCCATTCCCTTCTCCAAGAGATCTTTCTAATCCAGGGATCAAACCCAAGACTTTTGCATTACAGGCAGATTCTTCACCACTGAGCCACCAGGGAAGCCCTCTCTGCTTCTCTGGATACACACAATCTTGTTGCTGTTGATCAGTCATATCCTGACTCTTTGGACTGCAGCACATCAGGCTTCCCTGTCCCCCACCATCTTGTGGAGTTCACCCAAGTTAATGTCCATTGAATCAGTGATGCCATCTGACCATCTCATCCTCTGTCACCCTCTTCTCCTTCTGCCTTAAATCTTTCCCAGCATCAGGGTCTTTTTAGACCCTGAATATTCAGGACTGATTTCCTTTAGTTTAGGACTGACTGCTTTGATCTCCTTGCAGTCCAAGGCACTCACAAGAGTCTTCTCTCCAACACCACAGTTCAAAAGCATCAATTCTTCAGTGCTCAGAGTTTTTTACGGTCCAACTCTCACATCCATACATGACTACTAGAAAAACCGTAACTTTGACTATATGGATCTTTGTTGGCAAAGTGATGTCTCTGCTTTTTAATACGCTATCTAGGTTTGTCACAGCATTTCTTTCAAGGAGCAAGTGTCTTTTAATTTCATGGCTGCAGTCACCACCTGTAGTGATTTTGGAGCCCAAGAAAAAGTCTGTCATTGTTTCCATTGTTTCCCCATCTATTTGCCATGAAGTGATGGGACCAGATGCCATGATCTTAGTTTTTTGAAATGTTGAGTTCTAAACTAGCTTTTTGGCTACTTCTCAAGAGACCCACACCTTTGTTTTTCTCCAGGCTCATCCCTGGTTCTATTCTGTTCCAGTAATATCATTTACTTGAAAGAGCTCCTGAGGAGCCAGCCCTTCTCTCTCTCAAGGTCTAAGTTCTGTTTACCCCTTCCCAGGGCCAGTGGCTGCCTCCCCAAAAGTGCTCCTGTGTGACAAGGCTGCACCTACTGTTGAGACAACCACGGACTCCTGAAGCACCGCCCTCAAGCTTCCCCGATGCAGGGCTCAGCATTTAAGGGACAAGATGACTCCTCCAGGGAGACAAATCCTTCTCCCTAGGCCAGCTATTCAAGGACAAGGAAGTCTCGGACTCCAGGAAGTTTAGCATCAGGCAAGCAGTGTGTCTTGGATGGGTAACTCAACAGAACAACCAGCAGCAAGACCCAGTTTCTCTCTGCAAGATGGGTGTGCTTCTTTTCTTAAAGGATGTAAGAAACAAGGGAAAATATCTACTATATCTATCACAGAATGCTCCAGCACATTTACATAAACAGTTGACACATTTTTTAAATGCATCAAATGTTATCAAGATATAATTAATTCAGGGCTTCTCTGGGGTAGTGGTAAAGAATCTGCCTGCCAATACAGGAGACACAGGTTCAATCCCTGGCCCGGGAAGATCCCACATGCTGGGGAGCAACTAAGCCCGTGTGCCACAACCATCAAGCCTGTGCTCTAGAGCCCAGGAGACACAACTACTGAGCCCATGTGCCATGTCTACTGAGGCCCACGTGGTCTGGAGCCTGTGCTCCACAACAAGAGAAGTCACCGCAATGAGACGCCCGCGCATCGCAACTAGAGAGCAGCCCCTACTTGCCGAAACTAGAGAAAAGCCCTCACGGCAACAAAGACCCAGCACAGCCAAAATAAATAAATAAATAAGATTATTTTAAAAACAAAGATACAAGATTCAATTAAGTGGAAGAATTCAACACAATTATTTTTATCCTCTAGATTTCTTTTAATGAAGGAATACAAGGTTTCAAACACTGGATTATTTCTCCTCATATTCTTTAGTTTGCTATTCTGCTTCTTGTTGGTTTTGAGAATAATAAATATCAGTTTCATGGAGCCACATAAGGCCATCACAGTATAATCCTCTTCTGCATTTTAATAGAAATGCTTTCTGAAAAAATGGTTTGGATGTAATTCAGCAATTACGATGTCACACTGAGCACATTATGACAACAAGCTATCTTTATGAAGTTCTAACTTCTCCCTCCAGACCAGGAAAACATTCTAACATCAATGTGACCAGATGATGGATTTGCAATGATAACTTGGCATTTCACAGTAAATGTTATGTCCAGGAAATTAATTACAAAGTGTGTTTCACTTACCGAATTAGCAATGGCATGAATGACTCTAGAAAATCCCACGGCATCATTCAGTTCTTCCTAATTTAAAAACAAAACAAAACACCAACTATTGAAATATATATGTTCCTTATTTGAATGAGTTCTTTATTGAATCGAGGCAAAAAAAAAAAAAACCAGAGACTGAAATTTTATATCCAGTTAGATGACTTTTGTTTGCTTTGAGTCCATCACCCCCAAACAAGTGTGTTGGAAATGATTTCTGCATGTACCATTTTTCTGTTTCAGAGAGAGGGCTGAGCAAGTGGCAAACTATTCACTAGTTACTAAGATAACAGTGCTAGGGTATACCCATCACTTCCAATCAACTGTTGAAATTTCCACATCCCTCAAGCTGCCTTGAGGGGCTTCCTGGTGGCTCAGCAGTAAAGAATCCATCTGCCAATGCAGGAGACATGGGTTCAATCCCTGGGTCAGAAAGATCCCCTAGAGGAAGAAATGGCAACCCATTCCAGTATTCTTGCCTGGGTAATCAATCCCATGGACAGAGGAACCTGGTGGGCTACAGTCCATAGGGTTGCAGAGTCCGATACAACTTAAGGACTAAACGAGAAGTTGTCTTATAAACAGGGACTTTTTAAAAGCTGCCACCTGCTGGCCAAATCAATACTGCATTCCATTCTGAGGAGAACCACTCAGACCATCTGTTAATTAAGAATTCTCTGATTTTTTTTTTTCCTGAGTGAGTGCTTAGTTGCTCAGTCGTGTCAGACTCTTTTTGACCCCATGAACTGTAGCCCACCAGGCTCCTCTGTCCATGGAATTCTCCAGGCAAGAATACTGAATACTGGAGTGGGTTGCAATTCTCTTCTCTAGGGGATCTTCCCAACCCAAGGATCCTCCTGCGCTACAGGAGGATTCTTTACTAACTGAGCCCCCAGGGAAGCACCCCCTCAACCCCGCCATCTTTTTTCCTGGTCAAATGCATTTTTACAAAATTTTTATAGCATCACACTGAGACGCATTCCCACTCAGCTTCTTCTCTCCTGTCTTCTTCATGACGGTGCTTAAACAGACTCAATTTCTTTCCTATCTTGAAATCCTTTCCTTAACTCTAAACTCTAGAGAACCATTCTCCTTCTCCTTATCTCTTCACAGCTAAATTAATGACTCTTCTCCTGGGATGTCCCTGGTCCAGGGGTTAAGACTGTGCTTCCATTGCAACGGGCATGGGTTCTACTCCTGGTCAGGGAACTAAGATCCTGCATGCTGTGTGGCATGGTCAAAAATTTAAATTAAAACAAAAAAAATTCACTAGGTCCAGTTTAATTCCCAGGAACCTGCAAGCCCCCTGCTCTCCCACTTCACCCTCACTGAAATTGTTTACCTCCTTAAACTACTCTTGAGTCTGAAAAGCAGTGGTGGTTTTGTGGAGAAACTGGAACACTTGTACTTTGTTGGTGGGAATGTAAAGTGGTACAGTCATGTGGGAAATAGCATGGTAGTCCCTCAAAAAATTAAAAATAGAATTATCATATGATCCAGCAATTCCACTCCTGGGTATATGCCCCAAAGAACTGAAAGCAAGGACTCAAGAGAGTCCTTGACAACCATGTTCAGAGCAGCATTAGTCACAAGAACCAAAAGACAGAAGCAACACAAGAGTCCATAAACAGGTAAATGGACAAACATAATGTGGTATATAGAATATTATTCAGACTTCAAAAAGAAAGGAAATTGTGATGCATGCTACAATAAAGATGAACCCAAAATGCCATTACGCTAAATGAACAAAGCCAGTAACAGAAAGACAAATACTATCCAATTCCACTTATGTGAGGCATTGAGAGGAGTCAAATTCATAGACAGAAGGTAGAACGGTGGGTTCCAGAGGCTGGGGGATGGGAGGAGTGGGAAGTTATTAGTTAATGGGTATAGCGTTTCAATTTTGCAGGATAAAAATAGTCTGGAGATGGATGGTGGTGATGGTTGTAGGACAATGTGAATGTACTTAACAGTACAGAACTGAACACTTCAAAATGGCAAAGATGGTAAATTTCATGTTACATATTTTACCAGAATTAAATTTTTTAAAACTATTTTTTTTAAAAGAAAAAAAAAACACCTGTTCTCAAAGCTAAGCCCCTCTAGAGGAGGGCATGGCAACCCACTCCAGTATTCTTGCCTGGAGAATTCCATGGACAGAGGAGCCTGGTGGGCTACAGTCCATCAGGTCGCAAAGAGTTGGACATGAAAGACCATTTAACACTTCCACTTCACTTTCTCCTGTTTAAGGCCACTGGTGTCTCTTAGCTGGTTACTCTTCAGTTTAACTCGTCTTCCTGCTCGAAACCATTCTCCAGAGGACAACCAGAGTGAGGTTCCAACGTAACTATGAGCATGCATCTGTAGGCCCATATCGTCTCAACTTTGTTTTAGGAAAACTAGTTAACCGGGCCTGAATTTAGCCACGGTGAGATCACTTAATGGGCCAAGATGCTCAGTGACACAAAGTCTGAATGATAACCACTAACTCTTGCTCTGAGATGGCTTCACGGAGGTGAAGACAGTCCACCGCAATGCCACCCTCACTTTGCTGGCTACGTCTAAATACCTACCCTCATTCTCTTTCAGGTTTTGCTATGAATTCAATTCTTCTATGGTAGAAAATGATTCACTAAATTGAATCTAACAAAAGCTCTACAATTCTCTTGGCATTTCTCACCCAAAGGAAATGAGTGTAGTTCAATCACCTGTTCCTTAGCGTGTTTCTGCTGCTCTCTTCTTCTGCGTTCTTCTTCATCTACTTTGCTGATAACAATATATCGCTCTTTCTAAAAGACATAAGGCAGATATTCAATTTTCTGGAAGCTACCTGAGCCTCCTCACCCTCTTGAAATTCAGGTTCTGCCACCATTAGAAGTTATAATTTTTTATCAGTGCACAGTCTTTCAGGGGAAAAACACATTCAAAGTATCTTGAAATGCCACCAAAGTTGAGTTGTTGCTTTACAAACTAGAACTCGTCTCCATGTTTCCACGACATTTTCCTATGATTTATTAATTCACCCCAACAGAGTCAATTATAAATATCAAGAGACTGTGAGAGTAAGACACTCCATAATGGACACTAAGATGTTGTATTTGAACATGGATTTCAAAATAGTTGGTTTTAAAATAAAAATTCTATGTAACCCAAATAAATTTAAATCATTATATACCTAAAACTAATACTGTAAGTCAACCATACCTCAATTTAAAAAATTTCTGTATTGTATCTTATTAACATAAGAGAAAAATCCTGGATTTTCCAGTAACTTGTCGGGTAACTAGCATCTTCTTTCTCACACTGCATTCTGGATCAATCAAACACCACAAAATCTCCTGTGTCAAAGTTTGAGATTTATCTTCTAGCAAGATTTAATACATAATCTCTTACTTAATTATACATCTCACTTAAGAACAAGAACCAAATTCTAAAATTCTATAGTTCCGTCAAAGGAACCCACCATCAGCCCACCATTACCCATTTCGGTTCTATCACTGCTCTCTGGGAATACATGATGACAGCATGCTTACGCCCCAGATTCTAAAACCTAATTTTAGTGGCCCATGTAACAAGAAGCAATTACTCCAGGAGTACCATGCATACCAGCTTTCTGTGATGATGAGAACACGTACTAACATTTGCATGCTCTCAAGTTTACAAAGTTCAGTTCCATCCACTACTTTTTAAAAAGCCGTGAGACAGTAGAGCTCATCATCACCATGCTCATGAGTGGATTTACAAATGAGGAAACTGAGGCTGGCAGCGGGGAAATGACTTGTCCAATGTCGCCCAGCTCACGTGTATGGGAGTCAACTCTGATTTTCAACTTCCTGATCTGACTGCACTTTGTATTTGATTATTGTGGCACTGGTTCAGTGCATTTAATGTTGGCCCTGGATAAGCCTTGGGGTTACCTTTTCAGTTTCTAAAGTCTCAACATGAATGCCTTTGGGATACCTAAAGAAAAGAAAGAAAACGTGCTTATCAATAGATGAGATAATGACAGCTAAGACCCTAAAGTACTTTTAAAACAACTATATAGCTATAATTTCATTACATCAGTTTTATTAAGTATGCAATAAATATCACTACAGGAAGACTGTAGAGTAAGCCTATTCCATAATATTTCAGTTTCCAAATGTTTCCCTATCTCTGCTCTTAGAATACAGCAATGTATCTCATTTCAAATTAAGTTTTTAGGACTTAGGCAGTTTCTGAAATGTCAGGCATCATATAATACAGTCAACACATTACTTCACAGTCAAATCTTGCTTCTAAATGTCACAATGCTTACTTCCTAAGTGAAATTTTGAAGGTCTCTTTAGATGGTTTGGGAGGTTTGAGATGAGTAACTCTGTGGTAAGCTTGCACAGTAGTTGGCATCCGCCAAGAAGAGGAATCTGGAATCCATGGGGAGTAAGTTACAAGGATATCATGAGAGGAAAGGAGCCTGATCAAATAATAACGGCCCTTTTCCTGGTCTGGTCAAAGTAAATTCACTGGCAGATTCTAATGAAAGAACAAGAACCCCAAACAAAGTCAAGTGCAAACATCCATCTCTCCAATCCTGACCTTCAACTGCTAAGTTAAGAGATTCACTTGAAAATATAACTAAACTAATGGAAACACCTCCAGAAAAAAACACATACAAAATTTTGGACATTATTTCAGGAGATTCACAGGCCTCCTGAAACCCACCCATGGTCTAATCCCTGCTTTAGAAAAAGCATTCACCTTTCATTTAATCTACTTTATTTCAGTATTTCTTATAAACAGCAAAAGTATGAAATTAAAAATTTTGTGTACAATGCTACTGAAATATAGTAAAGAAGGCAGCCTAATATAATTAAGTATTTTAAGCTGCATAAATTAAATGACAAGAATCTAAGTAAAAATTATCCTGTTTCAAAAAAGAAAAACAAAGACCATTCACCTGAGTATTTCCCAGGTCTTAAAGCCAAACTTTATTATATACCTTCAAAGGTACTACACATACCTTCATATACCTTCAAATAATACTTCAATTTAGGATATGCCAAATTGATCATTAAAAGAAAACTGTAAAGCTTTTACAGCAGCTACTAAGAAGCAAGAGCAAATAAATTAAGCGGGTATTTAACTTAAGAAATTGGGGGGAAAACAGTAACAAAATAAAGCGCTGCCCAAGAACACAGCATGGTCAAGTCACCAAAACCAGCAGACCATCAAAAATGAAATAAAGGCTAAAAAACTGCTTTTAATTTTTTAATCCTGGGTCCCTCACAGAGCCCTCATGTATAATATAAACACTTACTTCCAGCTCAAAGTCTGATAAATCAGTTTTCTTTGGAACCTACGAAAACAAATGAAAAGGTATTAATTTGCAATCATTGAAGCAAAATTCAAACTGACCAAGCACTGGTTGGGAAAGACCACATGAGTTTTAAAAGAAGCTTCATTAGAAGTGACAGTTAACATGCAAAAAAGAACAGAGAGGATGCTTGAGGTGGGAGGATTCCTCACCACCTTTCTTCATCAAAATGCTCTTTACTGGGACTTCCCTGGTGGTCCAGTGGTTAAGAATCCACTTTTCAATGGAGAGGACTCGGGTTTGATCCCTAGTCGGGGAACTAAGATCCTATATGCCAAGGGGCAACTCAGTCCACACACCACACAAGCTGCGAGACAAGCCCGTGTACCACAATCGTGTCCCGACACAGCCGAATCAATGAACTGAACGTGAAAGTGAAAGTCGCTCCGTCATGTCCAACTCTTTGCGACCCCATGGAACGGTTCATGGAATTCTCCAGGCCAGAATACTGAAGTAGCCATTCCCTTCTCCAAGAGAACTAATGAATTGAAAATGCTCTTTATCACTGCTATTATTATACTGCCTTTATAAAAGAGGCAGAAGTCCTTATCGAACCAAAATATTACCTCCTGTGGCTGTATGAAGAGAATTTTAAGTAGACAGATGCATTAAAACACTTCTGTGAAGCTAGTCACAAAGGAGAAGGAAGGAAAGCAGGCTGTTTCAGTTACTGACTCTTTGAAACACCGATGCTTTTTACTGCAGAGAGAAATGAAAAGGACAGAAATAGCCTAACAATGGACTCTGCTCTTCTGAAGTCTTTCTGTATGAAGCACACATCAAGGCTACAATAATTACGCCACTCTTGAGCATGTCTTAAAGCAAAGGTGCACAACAGTTTTCTTCCCTCCAGGACAGGACAAAGCACTCATTCAGTGTCTCAATATACCATGGTCCCCACTGCGTTAACACTAAAGTTAGTGCTGAAATCTTGGGAACATACCTATAATAAAAAGACTATTTATGAATGTTTTTAAGAGACCAAGAAGAGCACATGCCAGAAATCATCTACCTTTCCCAAAAAAGAACAAGTGAAATATTCAAGGCAACTGACCCAGTACATGGCTCTAAATCCAAGTTCTTGTCCTCTTCACTTTGTAATAAATCTTCTATTTTCTTTCTGAAGAATTAGAAGAAAAACATGACCATCAGCATCATTAAGGAACGAAGTCATCAATCAAAAGAACGACCATACTCAAAAGCAGTAACATATGACAATGTAATTTTACCAAATCATAACTTTTTAGTTCAGTAAGGCTTAAAATACTTTACTTTGGCAGATTCTTTTTGTCATTGTTATTAATGAGTTAGTGACAACTTCTCAAGGATTCATTGATACAAGTGATTTACATTTTTACTTTCCTAGTCAAGTAGTTTTGTTATTCAGTCGCCAAGTAGTCTATTGTTCAGTCGCCAGGTTATGTCCAAGTCTCAACAACATGGACTGCAGCATGCCAGGCTTCCCTCTCCCTCACCATCTCTCAGAGTTTGCCCAAGTTCATGTCCATTGAATTAGTAATGCCATTCAACCATCTCATCCTCTGTCACCCTCTTCTCCTTCTACCTTTAATCTTTCCCAACATCAGGGTCTTTTCCAATGAGTCAGCAGTTATACTGATAACTAAACTAAGCAAAACCAGACGCTCCTCCCATGGCACATTTGCTTGTCAGAACTTCACCACAACAGAAAAAAAAACACAGATATGTTGCAATATCTGGATGGGCCTCTGCCTCTGGGGGAACAGTGGCTGTCAGGCCTGTGGTCCACACAAGAGGTCTGCCCCCTTGCCAAGGCAGTCTCAGGCCTGGTGACACATGGCAATTCTGCGCACAGTACACAGAACTCCATTTACAATTGACAGCAGATGGTTGGATGGCATCACCAACTCAATGGACATGAGTCTGAGCTAACTTCAGGAGACAGTGAAAGACAGAAAAGCCTGGCTGCAGTCCATGGGGTCACAAAGAGACGGACACAACTCAGCGATTGAACAACAACATATAACACAAACTCAGGTATGCCACAATTAAATCCTGCCCTGACATCACCCTCTGTGTGTGCTGTGTGTGGCTATCACAAGCCTGAGATACAGGCATCGATCCTGCCCCAAGACACAGGTCTCATCGCACGTCTGCTTTCAGTTTAGGAACTTACACCACTTGGTCAATAAACTTCTTCTGATCGTCAGGAATTGTCACGGGACACTTTGAAGTGTTAGGAGACATGTAGGACAGAGCTCCTGCGCCGTTGGACTGCGAACGCTTCTCATCATACTGCTCTCTTAACTGTCTTTCTTCTTCCTGGTTTAAGTACGGAATTCCTGAACAGAATTTTTAAAAGCGGGCATTAGCAGAAGTCACTGTTTATCATAAAAAATTTTGTAACAAACCACAGAGTCTAAAATACTTGGGAAAGACCATATTTGACTACAGCTCAAAAAAAAAAAAAAATCAATGGAAACAGCAAGTGATTTTGAAATGTATGTGTCTTATTTCATTCACTCCATGTGCTCATTCGTTCATTCATCTCTCAATAAATTGTGATTTTGCATGTACACTGTGCCAGGCACCATACCAGGTGCTGGTGAGCTAATGATGAACAAGGTAGATGCGTCCTGCTCTGTAGTGAAGGGAACAACCTTAGGACGACCAAAGAAGGCCACCAGGCAGGAGGACCCAAAAGGTGAGCATGGATCAGACACGCAGGAACTGGGGGAAGAGTATTTCAGGCAGGGAACAGACATAAATGCCCAGAGGACAGAAATGGCTTGGACTGTTCCAGAAACAGTTCCAGAGAAGGAAGCTGTAAGCAGGAGAACGGAGTAATGTCAGGCTGCAGAGGATGGGGCAGGATTACACGGGCCCTTAAGAGGCCACGGTAAGAATTTACTTATTCTAAGGACAACGGGATGCTGTTGGAAGGCTTTAAGCACAATAATCACATTATCTGCTCCGTTATTTTCATGTACTTTTTAAAAATTATTTCCTTATTTATTTTTGGCTGCACTGGGTCTTTGCCGCTGCGCACGGGCTTTCTCCAGTTGCAGACAGCAGGGGCTACTCTCTAGCTATGGCGGGCACAGGCTCTAGAGCTCACTCAGGTTCAGTAGCTGTGATGTACGGGCTAGCTGCCCTACTGCATATGGAATCTTCCTGGACCAGGGATCAAACCCATGTGCATTGCAAGACAGATTCTTAACCACTAGACCAGCACGGAAGCCCTGCTCCATGTTTTTAAAAGACCATCTGGACTTCTATGAGAACTGAAGTAGGGAGGTCAGCCAGAAGGAACTGTTCACTGTGGTTGTCCAGGCAGGAGATAACCGCTTAGATCAGAGATCAGTACACCTTTCCTTAAAGAGACAAACAAGAAACATTTTAGGCTTATGGGCCATATGGAGATCTCTATGGCAACATGAGATCTCAACATCTTTGTAACATGAAAACAGCCACACACAGTGAGTAAAATAAATGGACACAGTTGTCCCAATAAAGCCAAAAGCTACCTCCTGGACATATTAAATCATCTAGGGATGTACATATAAATGAAGAGCTACAAATAAAAGGCTAAAGCTTAGGAGAAAGGTGCGGAGATACAAATTCAGGTGTCATCAGGATAAAGGGGGGCATTACAAGTCATGGGACAGTTAACAAACTGTGGAACCAATGATGAAGTTAGAAAATCATCATTTGTCAGCAATAATAACTGTCTCAAGCAAGACTCATCAGTGGATGCTAAACCTAATTGAAGAAGTCTGATCAACATTCCAAACACCAAAAGCTGCACAACAATATGCATGTACTTAATACCAGCCAATTGTATACTTAGAAATGGTTAACAGATGACGTACTGTACGTGTGTTTTTCTAAAAGTAAACAGAAAAGCGATAATCATCAGTAACTCGGCTCACTGGTGTCACGTTCTCCTGATATGATGTACTGAGCAGCACACATTTGCAGTGTCTCTGCCCGAGACGAATGGATGCCTCTGGACTTGGCTGCTGCTGCTGCTGCTGCTAAGTCACGTCAGTCGTGTCCGACTCTGTGCAACCCCATAGACGGTAGCCCACCAGGCTCTCCCGTCCCTGGGATTCTCCAGGCAAGAACATTGGAGTGGGTTGCCATTTCCTTCTCCAATGCATGGAAGTGAAAAGTCAAAGTGAAGTCGCTCGGTCATGTCCAACTCTTAGCAACCCCATGGACTGTAGCCTACCAGACTCCTCCGTCCATGGGATTCTCCAGGCAAGAGTACTGGACTTGGCTGAGGAAACATCAAAAAAGTCCCAATTGAGGGGCATGCCACAAACTAGCCTCCGCTACAAAATACTGTCAAGGTACTCAAATCAAAGACAGAGAAATTGTTCTGGATTGTAAAAGAGCAAAGAGATATGACAGCTTAAATGCAGCGTGTGAGCCCAGAGTGAATCTGGATGGGGAGAAGTTGTTTTTCTCTTTTACTCTAAGTAGCAAAACTTATATACATTAGGTTTGTAAATGAGGTAACAGTACTAGAGCAACGTCCATTTCCTAATTTGGATTACTGTACTGTGTAAGAGCAGGTACTTGTTTTTAGGAAAATGCACACTGAAGTAGTTAGAATAAAGAAATGTCATGTTTGGAACTTACTCTAAAATGGTTTGGGGGAAAAAATTATACACAAGCATGTAATGAGAGAAAGGATGACAAGGCAAACAGTATAATGCCAACATTCAGGAAACTGGAGGGCAGGTACCAGGAATGCTCTGAGGTATTTTGGCAACATTTATAAAGTCTGATATTATTTCAAAATAAGAATTTAATAATAAAAAGTAGATAAAACCATGGAATATATGAGACTAACATTGAAGCCAGAGGAGACGAAAAAGAGTCAGTCAGAATGGGGAGGAGTCCAGAGGGAGGCAGGAGGAAAAGCACAGAACGAAGAGTCTGAAAGCCAGGGGAGAGTGTCCAGGGGAGGAGGGAGCAATCGACCCAGTCAAATTCCGCCAAAGGCGGAGTGAGGACAAAGAAGGATCCACAGGGTGTGAGATCCTGGCAGTCTGACCCGACCTCAAGTCCAAGGAGGGCTGCAGACAGCAGACGGGCTCAGGTGGGTAAAGAGAAAACTAGAGGGGAAGAGGCAGGAATGGCAAATGCAAACCCCTCATTTAAGATGCTTTCCTCCGAGTGGGAGCATCGCAGGCCAGAAGTGGCACTGGGGATGTGGAATCAAGTGAGGGGCGGGCGTGCTTGGTCAGTGTTATTCTGAGACAGACAGATCCCCACGGGCGTGATTCATCTTCACATGCCACCTACTTCTTTGGTGGTCGGGTGAAATCTACAGGCCCTACCTCAAAATGACGTCTTCAAATGCATAAAATAAAATACACAAGATTATAAAGGAAAGTAATTATACTGAAATAGTTACCAAGAACTTTTTTTATATCTATGATATAGTAATGTAAGATACCAGCTTCCTGGTCAACACATTAAATAAGACCTAACGGCAGGCACTTCCCCACTGGTCCTAAGACTCTGCGCTCCCAATGTAGGGGGCCCGGGTTCAATCCTTAGTCAGGGAACTAGATCTGGCATGCCATAACTGAGAGTTCACATGCTGCAACAAAGATCGAAGATTCCAAGCGCTGCAACTAAGACCTGGTGCAGCCAAATAAGTAAATTAAATACATAAATATTTTTTTTAAAAGACCTACTGGCAGATGAAATAACGATGGTAATTTCAAAGTACTGGCAAAGGTAAACAATATTCAAGATATCTGCCACAACAAAAATGCCATTTGAAGATACCTAGGATTTCACTGAGGACAAACTTCCTGCTACTGCTAAGGTGGCTGGGTTGTTGCCTACATTCCTAACAGAAGAAATGAACAAATTCAGTTCAAGGTTAGACAAAATATAGATGTCAACTCATCACCACCTTCCCCAGATTCACAGACTCCAGAACTCACTCTATAGCAGGAAAGCAGCCTTTGGACTAGATTAAGGAGCTCTGCACTAAAAGATGAAGAAGGCAATGGCACCCCACTCCAGTACTCTTGCCTGGAAAATCCCATGGATGGAGGAGCCTGGTAGGCTGCAGTCCATGGGGTCGCAAAGAGTTGGACATGACTGAGCAACTTCACTTTCACTTTTCACTTCCATGCATTGGAGAAGGAAACGGCAACCCACTCCAGTGTTCTTGCCTGGAGAATCCCAGGGATGGGGCAGCCTGTTGGGCTGCCATCTATGGGGTCACACAGAGTCAGACACGACTGAAGTGACTTAGCAGCAGCAGTAGCAACACTAAAAGAATGTTTACAAAGGTTGATGGAATGATCAGCAGAGAAGGGAAAACATCCAGCAGACAGAAGGGCAAACTGGAAGGGCCAGTGCCTGACACAGAGGGAGGGACTAGCCTTCTAAGGAACACCTGTGAAAAGGCTGGGCCCAGGCTCGGCGGGGAGACCTGTGGGTCTGGTGGTAAGAACACAAACTGGCTCTTGCCTGCTGGCTTCTATTTTCATTGAGTCATGACCAGCAGCTGAGAGGGAGGCCTGGAGAGAGAAAGTAAAAATACTGATATCGTAGAAAGTCGGAAAGGGAATTTCTAAGTCAGAAAAGCAGGATTTCTGAGCATGATGGAGTCCTTACTTGATGCTTGTGCTCATGCGTTTAAAGTGACAAATGAGCTCAGGTATGTTCCATTTTACTGCAATACTCAGATGCTCAGGAAGAGAGAAAGTGAGTGATCAGAACCAACTAAAGCTGGGACTTAGCTAGACGAGTTCAATACGTGGAGAGGAGCAAGGGGAAGAAGAAAGGATAATAATGGACCAGGCGGACAAGGAGCGAAGTTAAGACCAGACAGTAGAAGGTAACTGACAGTGAGAAAGCAATGGAGATCAACCAACTGCTGAAATGAGGTAGCCAAGTGGATGTGAAGGACGAGAGGAGGCGCTGTCAAGGAGAAATGATGGAGGTGGGCACAGTTCCTCCTGACAAGACCCATGATGCCATTAAGGGAGTGGACAGCTAAGGGGAGGCAGAAGCGAGGACTGCTGACCCCCTGGGAGTAGACACGACAGAGCTTGTGCAGGTGCTCCATGTGGATGCTGGAGTCACCGGGAAGGAGAAGAGAGGTAGGAATAGAGAGAAAGATGAGCCAAAGTCTAGGCTTCTGGTGTCCTTGCAAACAGAACCTAAAATAATTGAGGCTGGGGTGAGGAGGGGGGAACATTTGCAGGAATGAACATTCCACCTGGAGGTTAAAAGAGCATAAATTCAGGTGTTAGACAGCCTGCACTAGAATCCCAGTTCTATCACGCCCAGGAAGTCAGCAGAAGGGGGACGGCAGAGCTGGTTACACAGCCCTGGGAAGAGCCGTGGCTCCTGAGAAGAACTCAGCTGGACTGAAGGTGGCAGGCCTACCACCCGGCTGCATAGACAGCTGAAACCATCTGTGCTTGGGAAAATGGTGACGGCAGTCACCTGGTTCCACTTCAGACAAGGAAGTCAGAGGTATGTCCAAGGAGGCTGCCAGGAGGAAAGGGTCTAGCATGTGCAAACCCTAGAGTGCAAAGATTTAATAAGGAAGAGGAATAAAGGTCCGGGTCAGATTTAAAGCACAGGGATAAGAGTCTCAGTAATAACAGATGGCCTGGGAGCCCTGATGCAGTTGTGACTAAAATACTCCAAGGTCTGACTACAAAACTAGAAAATGAAGCATCCTTCATGAAGCTGTTTCTCTCCTTCTATGAAAATAAAACCATCAGGCTGGAAATTACACATTCATAGGAATCTGGTTAAAGCAGTTCCTTCAAAACATTTCTGCAATAAGACTTCCCAGATGGTCCAGCGGTTAAGACTCCATGCTTCCAGTGCAGGGGGCATGAGTTCAATCCTTGGTCAGGGAACTAAGATCCCACATGCCAAAAAAAAAAAAAATTGCACACATTCCATCATAGTACTCTAACTATATGTGGAATTTGTATTTTATAGTAGCTTTCAGAGTTAAACATGAGCCACAGGAAATAAAATTACTTTGTTATACCCAAATTGTGTTACCCAGCAGGTTTACCCACTAAGTTAAGCAGTTTGGATTCAAAAATTTTTTTAGCATTTCCAAATATCAAAAGCACCAGTAGATATGAAGATGCAACACCACTGAAGCAATTAAACAAACAACACGACATGGTCCTAAAGACCCTACAAGGAGATCATGCTGAGGGAAAGAGACTGTAGTTGAAGTCTATGTCCTGGAACCTTTGCTGAGAAATATCTCCTTCCCTACCTCACTCAGTAACACATCCACCATGGGAAAGAAAGCAGTTTACAAGAATAATTAAATGAAAAGTAGCTACTGACCTTAGAGCAGCAGGCACTTAATACTGCTGGGAACGACAGAGGCTTTCCCAGGCACTTTTCGGGAAGTAAATGAATGGAGGAAAACAAAACCACTCTGACGTGCTTGAACGTCCAGTGTTCATTAATTAAATATTTAACAATCACCTCTCTGAGGGATCATGCCCTACGCTGGGGATAAGGACTTGGACTTGGTCCCCCTACCCTGCCAGGTTGCTGGTCAGCACATTACCCAGCAAGTTAGCCGTCAAAACTGAATTTTTTCCTCCAAAGACCATCACAGTATTATTGAAACATGGCCGATTTTGAAAATACGACACTGGACCACTTGTCTCAGTGGAAGACAACAGGGACACATACCCCACAGGGAGTCTGCCAGGCGACTGAGTCACACCAGTGACAGCACAAGCCCCACCCAACGACTCTGGGGGCTCGAGAGGCCTCATCAGAGCCAAATGAGGCAGCAGCGCCTCTCCTGTGCCACTCATGCTGGGCCAGGCCTTCAACAGCGGGGCACAATAAAAACTCTAACGGTTGCACAGGCTGGAATGGAAATCTGAGACCCTGTCTCAGACAGTATGCACAGAGGGAGAATTCTCAACCGAATCCAGATTTACAAGCTCTGAAGAGAGGTCACGTGTAATCTTACCGTTGCGAAAAACTTTGTTAAAATCAAATCCTTGGCTTGCTAGAAAGTCAATGCTTGAGCTCTGAAACAAGAGTAAATAGAACATGCATTTCAGTGATGTTCATGGCAAGTGTGTGAACATAAGCAGAGAAAGAACTCTGGGGAGTAAACGAAGGCAACCAGGCAAGGGGGTAGCATGCCATGGGTCAGAGAACAAGGGGCTTCTACTCCATGGCTGCTGAACTGTCCATTCATTCACTTCAACTATCTGGGCTTCTCCCTTATAGTTTGTAAGACAAATATCCTTTGTTACCCAACATTTAAGAAAATCTTACTGGGTGAACATATGTTCTCCCAAGAGGCAGGAAACTCCTGAATAAAAATTAAATGTATTTCTATTATCTCACCCCAGGTTCAAGTTTAAGGGAAAAAATGTGCAAATTATAAGGTATCAATATTCACTTCAACTTAGATTCTGGAAGCCCAAAATCTTAACTGGATGTTCTTTACATTCAACATCATAATACAGAAAAATTCCCAGTAAAGAGACTTACTAAACACATATCTCAAAGTCAAAATATATAAGTAAATGTAGCAAAAATATCAAGCAAGTAATAATACACAAGAATGGAAAAATTTTCACAAAGTCCTTACTCAACTGACTGAAGGTGGAAAACTTCACTGAGCTTCTCTAATTTTATTTTCGTTTTAAGTCAGAACCGCCTTGTCTAACTCAATGAAACCATGAGCCTCGCTGTGGAGGGCCACCCAAGACGCAAGGGTCATGGTGGAGCGTTCTGACAAAACGTGGTCCACTGAAGGGAATGGCAAACCACTCCAATTTCTTGCCTTGAGAACCCCATGAACAGTATGAAAACGGAAAAAGATATATGACACTGAAAAATGAAATTCCCAGGTCAGTAGGTGTCCAATATGCTACTGGAGAGAAGTGGAGAAATAACTCCAGAAAGAATGAGGAGACTGAGCCAAAGAGAAAACAATGCCCAGTTGTGGATGTGTCTGGTGATGGAAGTAAAGTCTGATGCTATAAAGAGCAATACTGCATAGGAATCTGGACTGTTAGGTCCATGAATTAAGGTAAATTACAAGCGGTCAAACAGGAGATGGCAAGAGGGAACAGTGACATTTTAGTAATCAGTGAACTAAAAGAGACTGGAATGGGTGAATTTAACTCAGATGACAATTATATATACTACTGTGGGCAAGAATCCCTTAGAAGACATGGAGTAGCCCTCACAGTCAACAAGAGTCTGAAATGCAGCACTTGAGTGCAATCTCAAAAATGACAGAATGATCTCTGTTCATTTCCAAAGAAAACCATTCAATAACACAGTAATCCAATCTATACCCCAACCAGTAATGCTGAAGAAGCTGAAGGTGAATGGTTCTATAAAGACCTACAAGACATTCTAGAACTAACACTCAAAAAAGATGTCCTTTTCATCACAGGGGACTAGAATGCAAAAGTAGGAAGTCAAGAAGCACCTGGAGTAACAGGCAAATTTGGCCTTGGAGTACAAAATGAAGCAGGGCAAAGGCTAATAGAGTTTTGCCAAGAGAACACACTGGTCATAGCAAATACCCTCTTCCAACAACACAAGAGAAGACTCTACACATGGACATCACCGGATGGTCAATAGCAAAATCACACTGATTATATTCTTTGCAGCCAAAGATAGAGAGGATCTATGAAAGAAAGTGAAAGTGAAGTCGCTCAGTCGTGTCTGACTCTTTGCGACCCCATGGACTGTAGCTCTCCAGGCTCCTCTGTCCATGGAATTTTCCAGGCAAGAGTACTGGATGTGGGTTGCCATTTCCTTCTCCAGGGGATCTTCCCAACCCAGGGATCGAACCCAGGTCTCCCGCACTGCAGGCAGACACTTTACTGTCTGAGCCACCACGGAGCCCAGGAGAGGCTCTATAACAGTCAGCAAAAACAAGACCAGGAACCAACTGTGGCTCAGACCATGAACTCCCTATTGCCAAATTCAGACTTAAATTGAAGAAAGTAGGAAAAACCACTAGACCATTAAGGTATGACCTAAATCAAATCCCTTACGATTATACACTAGAAGTGACAAATAGATTCAAGGGATTAGATCTGATAGACAGAAAGCCTGAAGAACTATGGACAGAGGTTTGTAACATGTACAGGAGGCAGTGATCAAGACCATCCCCAAGAAAAAGAAATGCAAAAAGGCAAAATGGTTGTCTGAGGAGGTCTTACAGATAGCTGAGAAAAGAAGAGAAGCTAAAGGTAAAGGAGAAAAGGAAAGATATTCCCATTTGAATGCAGAGTTCCAAAGAACAGGAAGGAGAGATAAGAAAGCCTTCCTCAGTGATCAATGCAAAGAAATAGAGGAAAACAATAGAATGGGAAAGACTAGAGATCTCTTCAAGAAAATTAGAGATACCAAGGGAATATTTCATGCAATGATGGGCACAGTAAAAGACAGAAATGGTACAGACCTAACAGAAGCAGAAAATATTAAAAAGAGGTGGCAAAAATACACAGAAGAACTATACAAAAAATATCTTCATGACCCAGATAACCACGATGGTGTGATCACACACCTAGAGCCAAACATCCTAGAATTCGTGATGTCAAGTGGTCCTCAGGAAGCATCACTACAAACAAAGCTAGTGGAGGTGATGGAATTCCAGTTGAGCTATTTGAAATCCTAAAAGATGATGTGTGAAAGTGCTGCACTCATTATGCCAGCAAATTTGGAAAACTCAGCAGTGACCACAGGACTGGAAAAGGTCAGTTTTCATTCCGATCCCAAAGAAGGACAATACCAAAGAATATTCAAACTACCACACAATTGCACTCATCTCACACGCTAGCAAAGTAATGCTCAAAATTCTCCAAGCCAGGCTTCAACAGTATGTGAACCATGAACTTCCAGATGTTCAAGCCGGACTTAGAAAAGGCAGCAGAACCAGAGATCAAATAGCCAACATCTGTTGGATCATCTAAAAAGCAAGAGAATTCCAGAAAAACATCTACTTCTGCTTTATTGACAACGCCAAAGCCTTTGACTGTGTTCAGTTCAATTCAGTTCTGTCGCTCAGTCATATCCGACTTTGCAGCCCCATGGACTGCAGGACACCAGGCCGCCCTGTCCAGCAACAACTCCTGGGGTTTACTCAAACTCGTGTCCATTGAGTCAGCAATACCATCCAACCATCTCATCCTTTGTCATCCCCTTCTCCTCCCCGCTTCTATCTTTGCCAGAATCAGGGTCTTTTCCAATGAGTCAGCTCTACGCTTCAGGTGGCCAAAGTATTAGAGTTTCAGCTTCAGCATCAGTCCTTCCAATGAATATTCAGGACTGATTTCCTTTCGGATGGACTGGCTGGATCTCCTTGCTGTCCAAGGGGCTCTCAAGAGTCTTATCCAACACTACAGTTCTAAAGCATCAATTCTTCAGTGCTCAGCTTTCTTTATAGACCAACTCTCACAAACATACATGACTACTGGAAAAACCATAGCTTTGACCAGACGGACCTTTGTTGGCAAAGTAATATCTCTGCTTTTTAACATACTAAAAAGAAACTAAAGAGCCTCCTGATGAAAGTGAAAGGGAGAAGTGAAAAAGCTGGCTTAAAACTCAACATTCAAAAAACGAAGATCATGGCATCCAGTCCCATGATTTTGGACTCCAAAATCACTGTAGATGATAACTGCAGCCAATTAAAAGACACTTGCTCCTTGGAAGAAAAGTTATGACTAATTTAGACAGCATATTAAAAGGCAGAGACGTAAAATAAATAAATAAATAAAATAAAAGGCAGAGACGTTACTTTGCCAACAAAGTTCCATCTATTCAAAGCTATGGTTTTTCCAGTAGTCAGGTATGGATATAAGAATCGGACTACAAAGAAAGCTGAGTGCCAAAGAATTGATGCTTCTGAACTGTGGTGCTGGAGAAGACTCTTGAGAGTCCCTTGAACAGCAAGTCCAAGGGAGATCCAACCAGTCCATTTAAAAGGAAATCAGTCCTGAATATTCACTGGAAGGACTAATGCTGAAGCTGAAACTCCAATGCTTTGGCCACCTGATACAAAGAACTGACTCATTGGAAAAGACCCTGATGCTGGGAAAGATTGAAGACAGGAAGAGAAGGGGACAACAGAGGATGAGATGGCTGGATGGTATCACGACTCGATGGACATGAGTTTGAGCAAGCTCCGTGAGTTGGTGATGGACAGGGAAGCCTGGCATGCTGCAGTCGATGGGGTCTCAAAGAGTTGGACATTCCTGAAGTAACTGAAGGTAGAACAGTTAAATCTGACCCTTTATAGAGCAGCCCTTCCTGAGCCTCACTTGATGTTACACCATCAGTCTAGACTGAGGATGCTCTGCCAGTTCCAGTAAGCTCATTACCATATCCACTTTAGGGATGCTGCTGAAGACAACGTCGTCTACATTAATGACTTCTTTACAATAACAGAGGGCTTCCCTGGTGGCTCAGATGATAAAGAATCTGCCTGCAATTAAGGAGACCTGGGTTCAATCCCTGGGTCAGGAAGATCCCCTGGAAAAGGGAATGGCTACCCACTCCAGTATTCTTGCCTGGAGAATTCCATGGAGTCTGGCAGGCTACAGTCCATGGGGTCACAAAGAGTCAGACATGACTGAGTGACTAATACCATGATAACAGAAAGGGAAATGTCTTGGGGTCTCTACCCTGAGGAAAGCTGAACTGGTCCTAAGTCCTGGTCCATTTTGATCCTTTGGACCACAGAACTGACGGTGTGTTTCCCCCTTGTCTTGGCTGGTAGGAAGCTCAGAGACAAGCAGGTAAGACTTTCTTTGGCATGAATTCTGTGTTCTAATCATAACACAGTAATCACACCCTCATTTTTCTTTTCTTCGAATTTTTCACTTACTTATTTTTAATCTTAGGTTAAAAGGTTTTATATATTATATATACTTTTATGTACTTTATGTATCTTTATTACTTGACACCAGTTCTTTTAAACTATGAGCAACCTAATCAAATATACATGGGTATGTGCATGCATGCACACACACAGACAGATACAGACACATCATTTTCTATCATGTCCAGGTTTTCTGTGATGTGAAATAAGCAACCATTTCCCCTATATCTTCCTTTTTCATCCTGTTCTGAAATAAGACCCAGTGCCTTCTGACTTGGGCCACAAGCCCCTCTACCTTCCATGCCTGAGTACTCTTAACTCTGCTCCCCTAATACCCATCACTGACAGAGACACCAAAAGATGGCTTATGGAAAGGCGTTTTTACCCCTCCTGTCACTAGACTCCATCCTAACTTTCTTCTTTAAAAATCAGAGTCAGAGATCACGTATCCCCTTTTTCAAGCTATTTATTTTCTACTCAAATAATACTCTTTAGACTGCACAAGAAAATGTACTCTATGCCCCTGAATTTAAAGCCTCTTAAAATGGTAAATTTTAGGTTATGGATTTTTTTTTTTTACCATAATAAAGAAAAAACACTTCAAACCAACAAACTTTATTTATAATATACTAAACACTATCTTTGGTTTGTTCTAAATGTACCATTTTCAGGATTCAAAAGATGAGCATAGATATTAGAGAGGACAATTTGAGGCATCTATCAAAATTTTAAATCTATAAGTTCTATGACTCATCAATTCCCCTCATAGGAAAGCTATCCTATAAACACATTCCTGGAGTTCAACCTGAAACTTAGTCTGTGACAACCTGGAGAGGTGGGATGGGGTGGGGGAGGAAGGGGAGGGAGGTTCAAGAGGGAGGGGACATATGTACACTTATGACTAATTCATGTTATTGTACGGCAGAAACCAACACAGCATTGTAAAGCAACTATCGTCCGATTAAAAATAAATTTTAAAAATAGCTTAAAAACATATGTTGATTCGGTCAAAAAAAAAAAAAATTCCTATATACAACCAAGACACATGCACATGGACACTGACTATACCACTGTTTAAAATAGGGAGCCACTGGAAAACTTTCCAATTCCAATTAGATAAATTATAATACACCTGTATTATGAAATATGAAGACATTGTGTTAAATGGAAAATGCAAGTTATATAAAATATGAATGTTATGATTCTGTGTATATTAAAGGAAAAAACTAAAATTGTGTTTGTGTGTGTGTGTGTATATATATATATGTAGACACAGGAGTATATGTATATATGGCACAAAAGGAGTGAAATGGGGAAAGAAGTGGCATGGGGGAAGAGGGGATTTAAAAACAACATTTTTTACTCTATAGACAGCAGCAGTGTCTTGACTTTTCACGACCATGTATGTATTTTCTTCCATGAACTCAACTACAGATGTTCAGGCAGAAAAAAGAACAGAAGAAACAGGAAGTGAAGACAATGCAGACGCCTTGCAATTCACCTGGACGGGCACGCGCTGCAGGCGTGTGCATGGCTCTCAGGGCGTCATTCCTCCACATCCTGCCTAGTGTGCGTGGCTCACTGTGTGTACAGATACTTAGTTTTCAGACAGCACAGGAAGTTGTCTTGTCCCCCAATTTTCCCTGCTTTAAGGATAATAAAAGCTTTTCAAGATCAATTTTTAACTAGACACAATCTTCACCCTACTCGCCGACTCTAGAAGCTAAGTTCCTTTAAAGATGCGACTCTGCTGCAGGCATAGATTTTTAAACAAGACAAAATCCACCTTAGATGGAGGACCAGAAAAAAATTCAAAGATACTGTCATTTACCTTATCCATACAATTGCCAAGTTTACTTACTGAGTCTCAACCTCTTCTCTGCCTTTGTTTTTCCAGAACAGAGAACTGCACCATTTGAGCCCATTAATCTCTGGCCTGTCTTCAAGTCTATGACGTTTTCCTTTTTTTAAGGAGTGGCTGGCTATCAGGACTGCATGAAGTGTTCCAGGTGTAGTCACAGGATGATTTTGTGTGATGGGTAGGGTTCTTCTGACTTGTCTCCAGTTGTGTTTGTGTTGGTCTTTTAGAACATACTGTCATCCCTAAGATGTCTCACTGCCACTGTGTGCATTTGATTAATTCCTGGCTAAAACCATGGAATCCACTTTAAGGAACTGTCTTTTCCTGCTACCACTGGAAAACTACATCCATACAAATGTCCAAACTGAACCTATCTTTCTCAGAGAAAATTTACAAATACCATTTAATGAAGTATTCTATACTCATGTGACTGGTAAATAGCTGTTAAATGAGGATGAGACATCCACCTGAGGTTGGATGGCATCACCGACTCAATGGACATGAGTTTCAGTAAACTCCAGGAGTTGGTGATAGACAGGGAGGCCTCACGTGTGGCAGTCCATGGGGTTGCAAAGAGTCAGACATGACTGAGCAACTGAACTGAGCTTATTGCAAAGTAAAGAAATATCAACTATGGTTTATCTGCTAATTTAAGAAAAATACTGGATACAAAAGTAAAATTACCTTCTCTCCAGCTCCTGACATACAATGAATGCTGCTTCATTTGTTTACATCCTGCCTTATTACAGAGAGAATCTGACATGACTCAATCACTCAGAAGCCTACCCTCCAGGCTTTCTTAACTGCATTACTACTTAGATGCAGGAAAAGGGACAGATGGGAAGACTCAAAGGAACTAATGTTACTCCAGGGAGAGAAGCTCAGACATAAGATTATAAGGAAGAGAAGACCAAAACTCAGGTTTCATCACATATCCATATGATAGACACTAATTCACACTGTCCTTATCAATAGAGATCAATGATCTCCTTATTCGTTAATCAGATTATTAAGAGAGCAGAAAGGGGAAGCTGACATTCACCGAATGTCCACCAGATCAGCTACAACTCTGAACTGGCCATTCTAAAGGGGACCCTCCCTGAATCCTCACCTTGGCTCATAAAGTCAGCCCTTTCCTCCTCAGGAGGCAACAGTGGTCTTTTTCTACCCTCTTTCCTAACTGGTAAGCTTGGGAAAAGAAACGGAGCACATGTAACTTAGCCCCTTCTGGGTTCCCTAGTGGCTCAGACAGTAAAGAATCTGCCTGCGATGCAGGAGACCTGGGATCGATCCCTGGGTCGGGAAGATCCCCTGGAGGAGGGCACAGCAACCCACTCCAGTATTCTTGTCTGAAGAATCCCATGGACTAAGGACCCTGGGAGCTACGTTCATGGGGTTGCAAAGAGTCAGACAAAATTGAGTGACTATACTTTCACTTTTAGGTTTGCTCTTTTCAAAGAGGATACACACATACTCTGCTCCTCCAGAAAATAAAGGTCTACCCTTGAAGAGGCGTGCAGTGAAAATGGGGTTGGGAAAAAAACCTGCAGGTCCTAATCTGTAGGTTCAGTTCAGGGGTAAGACAATAAAAAACATCCCCCAAAGAGCCACAGTACGAAGTCATGGTCTCAAATTCAGCTCTACTTATAATAAAGTTCATGTTCCCATTTCCCTCTGCCTGTCTCTTACATCTTATTCCTTAACTCACTCTCAGGTCAAAGGAAAGATGGGAGTATAATTTATTTATAATCCAAAAACTGAAGGTCAGTGAGGTAAAGTGATTTGCCCAAAGTGCAAAGTTGGTTATAGAACCAAATTTTAAAGAGAATTCTGATTCCACGTTTCCACACAGCTTCATCAGGGATTCATAACAGAAAAAAAAAAAAAACAAAACTCAGTTATACTACTAACCTGACAAACAAATTTGACATCTGGTGAGGATCTATTGAAGGGTTTCGGGAAAACATAGAAGTTAAAAGACTTTGTTATATACCTGGGGAAAATAAGATAAAAGGAGACTTAGGGTGTTACATTATGCCATGACAAAAGAATTCCCACCACTTGTTAAAACAACCTACTTTGAATCTGTGTAGTCATACTTAAAAGTGCAAAGGCCAAACTGAAACAGCAAAAAGTCCATGGAATGCTGGAAAAGGGAAATAAAATATCTGTCAAAACAATGCTGTATAGTCGACATGAGCAACAGTACTTGCAATCAGGTAGGTTTTCTGATTATTCTACTTGACTTTGGCAGAATACTTCTGATCCAAACCGATTATAGATTATCTATCAGAAGCATTATTAATTTATGAATATTTCTTAATATTTTTCCCAACTAAGCACTTATGCATCATCCAGAGCATCATAGTAAACCTATTTCCAAATGATTAAAATAACCACATCATATTTCCTGTAAATGAAATTAACAATGAAAATACTAAATCTTCCCCAAAATGTTTTCCAGCAAACAATTATTTTTGCTGTTGTTTTAAATACCACTAAATATCAATTCATAGCTGGGGTTGAGAAGTTAATAAGCAAGCTTGATGATTTTATTCCTCTATAATTTAACATATGCAAGACCAACATGGGAAAAAAAAATAAGATTTTCTAGCACACCCACTTACCTTTTTAAGCTTCTGATACCTTTCTTCTGGAGTGTCAAAACCATTTGTTAATGCGGTGACTGAAGGTCCATCACTGATTCCTAGATTTTAAGAAAAAAAATTTTAACCTATTAGTAAATGCTAACAGAAAATGTCAGTCAACTATTCAGTGGCTCTATAATTTCTTATTTTTATGAATTAAAACTAACGAAGTGCTCTTTATTTCACTTTTTCAAAATTAGCATGAATTTCGCAGGCTAACAAGCCAAACCCTGCAATAAATAATTCAGAGATACAAATGTTTCAATTTGAGAATGGACAGTTTCAGTATCTAAAACAGATTTCAAATAAAGAAAACCCTATAAATATCTCACCAAAAAATTATTAGAATAAATGAATTCAGCAGAGTTGCAGGATACAAAATTCATATTCAGAAATCCACTGTAAATTTCTATACACTAATAACAAACCATCAAAAAGAGAAATTATAAAAACGATCCCACTGACAATTGCATCAAAAAGAATAAAACACCTAGGAGTATATTTAACCAAGGTGAAAGACCTGTCCTCTGAGAATTATAAGACACTGGTGAAAGCAATTGAAGAAAACATGAAAAACAGAAACGCTCATGAACTGGAGGAATTAATACTGTTAAAATGCCCATATTACCCAAAACAATCTATAGATTCAATGCAATCTCTATCAAAATACCTACGGCATTTTTCACAGAACTAAACAAATAATCCTAAAATTTGTATAGAACCACAAAAGACCCCGAACAACCACAGCAATCTTGAGATACCACCTCACATCTGTCAGAATGGCCATTCTCAAAAACACAAGAAATAACAAATGTTGGCAAGGATGTGGAGAAAAGGAAACTATCATGTACTGTTGGCGGGAATGTCAATTGGTGCAGACACTATAGAAAACAGTATAAAGCTTCCTCGAAATATTAAAAATAGAACTAACATATGATCCAGCAATTCCACTTCTGGATATTCATCAGAAGAAAACAAAAATTATTTTTTCTTCAATAATTCTAACTGAAAAAGACATATACATCCCTAGGTCACTACAGCATTACTTAAAATAGCAAAGATAGAAGCAACTTAAGTGTCCAAGGATAAATGAAAAGATAAAGATCCTATATATATGTAAAGATGCTATAAATGTGTGTGTGTGTGTGTGTATACACGCATATATATGCATACATGGGGCTTCCCTGATGGCTCAGATGGTAAAGAATCTGCCTGCAATGTGGCAGACCAGGGGTTGAGAAGATCCCCTGGAGAAGGGAATAGCTACCCACTCCAGTATTCTTGCTTAGAGAATTCCACGGACAGAGGAGCCTGACGGGCTACAGTCCATGGGATTGCAAAGAATTTGTGTAAAGAAATATTATTCAACCATAAAAAAGAAAAAAAAAAAAAACCTTGTAATATGGATGGACCTAGAAGGTACTATGCTAAGTGAGTGAAATAAGTCAGACAAAGAAAGGCAAATACTGATATTTCATTTACTGATAAAATCTTAAAAAAAAAGAAAAAAGAAACAGAAAGAGACTTATTGATACAGAGAGTAAATTGATGGCTGCCAGAGTGAAGGAGGGGAGTTGTGGGGGGAGGGGGGAGGCCAAATAGATAAAGGAGTTTAAGAGGTACAAACTTTCACTTATAAAATAAGTAAGTCACAGCACAGAGAATATAGCCAATAATATAGCTGACAAGAACTTTGTATGGTAACAAATGGTAACTAGACTTAGCGAGGTAACCAATCCATAATGTATAAAAATATCAAATCACTGTTATACACTTGAAACTGACATAATTGGTTGATCATAATTCAGTAATTATAATTATATACCATTATTTATATAACTATATATATATAATTAAGCAATTATAATCCAGTAATGGATTATGCCCAGTAAAAACAAAGTTATGTCCAGCATGGATTTCTTTAGAAAGAGCTGAAGTCTTTGAAACAAGCACAACTTGTAGCAAAAACGGCTATCTTTACCAAAAATTGGATATCTCTGATCCAAAAAAAAAAAAAAAGAACCTTGCAATTATAACTGTTAGTTACACTAATCTAAGTACTAGATACATGTGTACACCCACGCCAAGGCAGGCAGTGAACACGTTCACTAATGCCTAAAGGAATACCCTCATTTATCTGCAGAAGTCCAACCCTAAAGTCAGCCACAAAGCACAAATATTCTGAGTCCTCTTAGAGCAAATGTCTAAACTAGTCAAATTCATAGAGACAGAAACAATGATTGCTAGAGGCAGAGGGGAGGGAGGAGCTGGGAATTACTGTTCAATGTGTAGAGTTTCAGTTCTGGAAGATGAGAAAGTTCTGTGGAGATGGACAGTGGGGATGGTGGCACTCCAGTGTTAAAGTTCTACATGTCACTTAACTTTAAAACCACTTAAAAATGGTTAAAAGGATACATTTTATGCTATGTGTATTTCACCACACATCAAAAAAGGCCTGACCCTAACTCTCCAGCGCTGTCCCACACCTGTCCAGCTGTTTTTAAGCAGCATCAAAACCGTAGTCTCTTATCTGCAGCCCTCAGAGTTCGAACAACCACAAACCCAATCAGGAAAGCCACCGCACCTCTTTCGTGCTTTTGAAACGTTTAAGAGGAAACGTGGAGACTCATGCAACCTGACCCAGAAAACTCAAACAGGGAGGAGAGACCAGCAGGTATAAGCCCAGGCCAGGGGTCAGGAGGGCGCGGGGGTGGGGGGTGGGGGTGGCGGGCAGGAGGAGGCTTGGCTATGCATTGCAGGGTGCCAGCCTCGAGCTTGCAAGCGAGGGATACCTGAAAACTCCCCATCGATGGCGAAGAAGTCGGCCTCCTCTATAGCCTGGTACACTTTGTGGAGATTACTCTTAAAATCTGCGGAGAAACCGAGAAGAGGCTCAGAACCGGTGGCCTGGCTTTCTGCCCAGGGGTTACTAGGGGGATAGGGAAGGAGGGAAGGGGAGCTGCCAAAGATCCTGGGATGAGAGGACAAGTCCCTAAGGGGTGCACAGACCCGAGGGATATAAGCCCCGAGGGGTGCACGGGCCAAAGACGAACAAGGCCCCAAGAAGCGCAAAAGGGGAGCAAACCCCTGAGGGGACTGCCTCTGCCCCAGGCCGGGTCAAGTAGACCTGCCGCGCTGCGGGCCTAGCAGGCCGGGTGAGGAAGTGCCCCGAGGACGCAGGGAGGTGTACAGCGGACACGCACTGCTCCTGATTATCTCCATTCTGCGGAGTGGCCAGGCCTCCGGCCCCGCCCGGGCCCGCCTCGACCGTTCCACTCCCGAAGTTCCGCGGCGACAGCGCTGGCAGCCACGGCAGAGACCGCGGGGGCGACTTCCGGAAACAGCGCGCGCCGGCGCGCGTCACGTGCGCCTGCGTCATGGTGGGGCGGGGCCAAGGGTGGGTTTCGTTCCCTGGAGGCAGCAGGGGTAAGAGAGTTCCAGAAAAACATCTATTTCTGCTTTATTGACTATGCCAAAGCCTTTGACTGTGTGGATCACAATAAACTGGAAAATTCTGAAAGAGATGGGAATACAAGACCATCTGACTCACCTCTTGAGAAACCTGTATGCAGGTCAGGAAGCAACAGTTAGAACTGGACATGGAACAACAGACTGGTTCCAAATAGGAAAAGGAGTATCTCAAGGCTGTATATTGTCACCCTGCTTATTTAACTTATATGCAGAGTACATCATGAGAAACGCTTGGCTGGAAGAAGCACAAGCTGGAATCAAGATTGCCGGGAGAAATATCAATAACCTCAGATATGCAGATGACACCACCCTTATGGCAGAAAGTGAAGGGGAACTAAAAAGCCTCTTGATGACAGTGAAAGAGGAGAGGGAAAAAGTTGGCTTAAAGCTCAGTATTCAGAAAACTAAGATCATGGCATCTGGTCCCATCACTTCATGGGAAATAGATGGGGAAACAGTGGAATCAGTGTCAGACTTTATTTTTCTGGGCTCCAAAATCACTGCAGATGGTGAATGCAGCCATGAAATTAAAAGACGCTTACTCCTTGGAAGGAAAGTTATGACCAACCTCAGTCAGTCAGTTTAGTCACTCAGTCGTGTCCGACTCGTTGCGATCCCATGAATCGCAGCAGGCCAGGCCTCCCTGTCCATGACAAACTCATGTCCATTGAGTCAGTGATGCCATCCAGCCATCTCATCCTCTGTCGTCCCCCTCTCCTCCTGCCCCCAATCCCTCCCAGCATCAGGGTCTTTTCCAATGAGTCAACTCTTCGCATGAGGTGGCCAAAATATTGAGTTTCAGCTTCAGCATCAGTCCTTCCAATGAACACCCAGGAAAGATCTCCTTTAGGATGGACTGGTTGGATCTCCTTGCAGTCCAAGGGACTCTCAAGAGTCCTCTCCAACACCACAGTTCAAAAGTTCAATTTTTCAGCACTCAATTTTCTTCACAGTCCAACTCTCACATCCATACATGACCACTGGAAAAACCATAGCCTTGACTAGACGGACCTTCGTTGGCAAAGTAATGTCTCTGCTTTTTAATATGCTATCTAGGTTGATCATAACTTTCCTTCCAAGGAGTAAGCGTCTTTTAATTGCATGGCTGCAATCACCATCTGCAGTGATTTTGGAGCCCAGAAAAATAAAGTCTGACACTGTTTCCACTGTTTCCCCATCTATTTCCCGTGAAGTGATGGGACCAGATGCCATGATCTTAGTTTTCTGAATGTTGAGCTTTAAGCCAACTTTTTCCCTCTCCTCTTTCACTGTCATCAAGAGGCTTTTTAGTTCCCCTTCACTTTCTGCCATAAGGGTGGTGTCATCTGCATATCTGAGGTTATTGATATTTCTCCCGGCAATCTTGATTCCAGCTTGTGCTTCTTCCAGCCAAGCGTTTCTCATGATGTACTCTGCATATAAGTTAAATAAGCAGGGTGACAATATACAGCCTTGAGATACTCCTTTTCCTATTTGGAACCAGTCTGTTGTTCCATGTCCAGTTCTAACTGTTGCTTCCTGACCTGCATATAGGTTTCTCAAGAGGTGAGTCAGGTGGTCTTGTATTCCCATCTCTTTCAGAATTTTCCACAGTTTATTGTGATCCATACAGTCAAAGGCTTTGGCATAGTCAATAAAGCAGAAATAGATGTTTTACTGGAACTCTCTTGCTTTTTCGATGATCCAGAGGATGTTGACCATGTGATCTCTTGTTCCTCTGCCTTTTCTAAAACCAGCTTGATCATCTGGAAGTTCACGGTTCACATATTGCTGAAGCCTGGCTTGGAGAATTTTGAGCATTACTTTACTAGCATGTGAGATGAGTGCAATTTTGCGGTAGTTTGAGCATTCTTTGGGATTGCCTTTCTTTGTGATTGGAATGAAAACTGACCTTTTCCAGTTCTGTGGCCACTGCTAAGTTTTCCAAATTTGCTGGCATATTGAGTGCAGCACTTTCACAGCATCATCTTTCAGGATTTGAAATAGCTCAACTGGAATTCCATGACCTCTACTAGCTTTGTTTGTAGTGATGCTTTCTAAGGCCCACCTGACTTCACACTCAAGGACGTCTGGCTCTAGGTGAGAGATCACACCAACCTGAACAGCATATTAAAAAGCAGAGACATTGCTTTGCCAACAAAGGTCCGTCTAGTCAAGGCTATGGTTTTTCCAGTAGTCATGTATGGATGTGAGAGTTGGACTATAAAGAAAGCTGAGTGCAGAAGAATTGATGCTTTTGAACTGTGGTGCTGGAGAAGACTCTTGAGAGTCCCTTGGACTACAAGGAGATCCAACCAGTCCATCCTAAAGGAGATCAGTCCTGAGTGTTCATTGGTAGGACTGATGTTGAAGCTGAAACTCCAATACTTTGGCCACCTTATGTGAAGAGCTGACTCATTTGAAAAGACCCTGATGCTGGGAAAGATTGAGGGCAGGAGGAGAAGGGGACAACAGAGGATGAGATGGTTGGATGGCGTCACCGACTTAGTGGACATAGGTTTGGGTGGACTCCAGGAGTTGGTGATTTACAGGGAGGCCTGGCATACTGCGGTTCATGGGGTTGCAACAAGTCGGACACAACTGAGCAACTGAACTGAAATAACAAGTAAGAGTGTGACCATATTATCCTCTCCAGGTGCCACAAGTCCATTTTCCTCTCCTCATTCAAAGGAAATTTATATATAGTTAACTATGTCCTCTATTCTTAGTGTAAGCAGCAGTCTCTGTGTAAATGTGAAAACCAATACAAGTAGTCAAACTTAAAATCTGAAATATCTCTCTGCCTACTGGTATCAGCTTTGAAAGTCCTAGATAGAAAGTAGTGGCCACATATGGCCACTTAAATTTTAAGTAATTTAAGTTCAATAATTACCAAACTTACAATAAAGCTAAATTAATCAAAACAGTGTGGTACTGACATAAATAGACATAGAGATGAATGAAATAGAGTAATCAGCCCATAAATACACCTTTGAATATGCATTCAAATGATTTGGATGCCAAGGTCATTCAATGAGGAAAGGGTATTCTTTTCAATAAATGGTGTTGAGAAAATTGAATATCCACATTCAAAACAATGAAGTTAGACCCTTACCTAATACTGTATAAAAATTAACTCAAAGTAAATCAAACACCTAAATGCAAATGCCAAAACTATAAGGGTTTTAGAAGAAAGCATAGGGCAAAATTTCATGACATTGGATTTGGCAATGATTTTTTTTTGGCCAGGACACCAAAAGCACAAACAACAAAAGAAAAAAATCAACGAATTGCATTACATCAAAATTTAAAACTCTTGTGCTTCAAAGGACACTATTAACAAGGTGAAAATGCAACCCATAAAATGGGAGAAGATATTTGCAAATCATATATCTGATAATGGGTTAATATCCATAATACAAAAAGAACTCCTACAACCCAAAAAACATAAAAGCAAACAATCCAGTATAAAAATGGACATGCGGAGGGGGGCTTCCTCGGTGGATCAGTTGTAAAGAATCTGCCTGCCAATGCCAGAAACATAGGTTTGATCCCTGGTCTGGAAAGATTCCACATGCCATGGGGCAACTAAGCCCAGGCACCACAACTATTGAGCCTGTGCTCTAGAGCCCAGGAGCCGCAGCTACTGAAGCCTGCGCACCCTGGAGCCTGTGCTCCTCAACAAGAGAGGCCACCACAATGAGAAGCCCTAGCATCGAAACTAGAGAGTAGGCTTCACTCACCACAGCTAGAGAAAAGCAACAAAGACCCAGGACAGCCAAAATAAATAGATAAATAAAATTATTTTTCAAATGGACAAAGGACTTAAATATTTCTCCAAAGAAGATATAAATGGCCAATGAGCTCATGAAAAGATGCCGAAAGTCACAAATGCAAGGGAAAACCAAAATGAGGTTTCATTTCACGCCTATTAGGTGAGAAATTGGAACTTTGCCCACTGCTAGTGGGAATGTAAAATGGTACAGCCCCTATGGAAAACATGGCTTGTCTTTAAAAATTAAAAATAGAATTATCAAATGTAATGCAGCAATTCCACTTCTGGGCATGCACCCAAACTAACAGAAAGTAGAGGTTTGAATAGGTATTTGTACACCCATATTCATAGCAGCATAATTCACAATAGACAAAAAGTGGAAACAACCCATCATCAGATAAACTGGATAAACAAAATCTCATGTATACATACAATGGAATATTATTCTACCTCTAAATGGAAGGAAATTCTGACACATGTTACAAAGTAGATGAACCTAAAGAACTCTATGGTGGGTGAAATAAGCCAGTCACAACAAGACAAACACTGTATGATTCCAATTACATGTGGTACCTAGATGGTAGTTATCAGAGGCTGGGCAAGGAACTATTGAGAATTGTTGAATGAATATGAACTTCCAGTTTGGGAAGATGATAAAGTCCTAGAGATGGATGTTAGTCATGCTTGCACAATCATGTGGATACACTTAGTGCCAGTGAATTGCACACTTGAAAATAGTTAAAATGGTAAATTTTGTCATGTATCTTTCACTGCAATGTTAAAAATATGCTGCTGCCTATCGCCAGACTATCCTCCAGAAAATGAGTTCATACACTCCTAGCACTAGCACAGAACATCAGTCTTTTTACTCTGCACTTTTGATTGCAAGGGGAAAAAATGATCAGTTTTATCAATCTCCAGGCCAGTGAGTTAAAGCAGATAATCAGAATGAATTCTTAACTGGTGGCTCAGACAGTGAAGAACCTGCCCGCAATGCGAGAGACCTGGGTTCGATCCCTGGGTTGGGAGGATCCTCTAGCGGAGTGCATGGCAACCCACTCCACTATTCCCGCCTGGAGAGTCCCCATGGACAGAGGTTCTTGGCGGGTTACAGTCCACAGGGTCGCAGAGTCAGACACGAATGAACGCCTAAGCACACCACAGCACAGCTTGACAACCAAGACGCTGGGTGAGAAAAAAACGTGGTGATAAGAAAGATATTTTAATAACCCGATTCTTAATACTGCAAAGGAAATATAGCGATGGTCCTCTGATTTCTGCATACAATGTAAGCGCCAAAAAAAAATGGCGAGTACAGTACGGCCTTGTAATATCACTTTAATTTCCGGGCAAAGCTGTTTCCTGCAGTTAACAAAAAACCAGACACCCCGCGGGAGCACCTTCAGGGTAACGCCCTGCCCTCAAGATCTGTCCACCCAAGGGGAAGGGGCGGGGCTGGCGGTAGTACGCCTGCGCGGACCCCCCAGGTGCGGGAGTGGCCGCTCTAGGCAGCGGGGAGGGCGCAGGGTTCAGGCGGGTGGGGAACGACTGCTGTCTCTCCTCTATGGTCGCGGGCAGGCGGGGTACCCTCCTCCGCAGTCAGTCCAAGGTTATTTCCGGAAGTGGAGCGGCTCTCTCTTCCTCTGTGTCCGCGAAGGGGCCCAGGCAGGGGTCTACGGCCAGGTTGGCCAAGAGCGCAGAGGTAAGAAGCGGCTTGGCGGAGGGTAGCCAGGGTGCGGCCGGGCTCGATTTTGGGTGTGGAAGGAGGCGGTGGAGGACGGGCTCGGAGGAGGTGGGCGGGATCTCCCCTCCCAGACCTGGGTTCTGTGCAGCTTCAGCCCTGGCTTTGGGGCGCGGACGCCCACTTGGCCAGCTTCTTCATCCTTCCCAAGAGTCCCACCTCGGCAAGCCGGTTCCTGGACCTCACCTGTGTTCCCTCCCGGGTCACAATCTGAGCCTGTAGTTTCTGGACCTCCCTACGGCGAGACGGAGAGGACGTGGCTGCCTCACACCTTGGAGGGAGATGACCAGGACCCCGCCCCCGGGAGCGCGGGCCGCACCCTGCGACAGCGCGTGCGGAATTGACCGGGCTCCAGATAGACGCCAGGCTGGGCTTCAGATCTAATTAGCCGGCTGCGTTCTGGCCCCAGGGCTGAACGAATGATCCCGTTTTAGAAGAGGATAAGGGACTCGCGGAAAGGAAAAGTGAAACCCAGAGTCACACTCCCAACTCTTGTGATTCTGACTTCGTGGCTTAGAAAACTGCACTTATGCAAAAGAGAGTTTTCTTTATTTAAAAAAAAAAAGGCAAAAGAGAATCAGGCCGTGTCTGATAGGGGATCTTTGGCGGGGCAGAAGGCGGCCCTCCAACTTTGGTGGGGAGAAGGAGCCTGGTGCTGTCTTGCCCTCCGCAGTCCTCGTTGGGTCCTCCCCACCGAAGCCCATTGGCCAGTCCTTGGCCAGACCTTGTAGATGGTCTTGATGACATGCTCTGAAACGCCAATGGGAAGGAGTTTTACTACCTTCCACACCTGGTACACGTCCCAGAGCAGACGCGCAAGAGTGCACGTGTGTGTTGGGTTCGGTTTGGTTTGTTCTTGTCACAGCTGTCTTGTAAACAAGCCCACCTAGGGACGTACAAACCCATGTGCTCTGTGTTTCCCTGCAGATGGCTATAAACTTGATGGAAACATTGAGCTGCTCCAGGGCAGTTTTTTTTTTTTTTTTTTTATGTTCCGGTATTTGGCACCGGTACTACCTACCTAGCTGGCACTAAATAAACACCACTATTAATAATTCTGTTAATGCCAATCAGTCATACAGCAGATTTTCTGACTATCTGTAGAGAGAAATCAGTCATTTAAGCCTCCTTCAAAGGAACTGTTATTATCCTGAACTTAGAAATGGGAAATAGAGGCTCAGAGGAGATAGATGGACTGTGTCACTCTTAAAATGGTACTATTTCAATTATACTAACGTCTCCAGGTTAATCATAGTCTAGGAGATGAGAAAACATGCACAAATGAAAGTTACATTAGTGCACAGAGGCAGGAAGGGTTAATTTGAGCTATGAGGAAGGTTAGTCATTAAAGATTTTCGAGTGATGGTTGATTTGGGTCTTGTCAGTTGGACATTTTTCACCCAGAGATGGTGTGGAGCTGTGTTACAGACAGAACAATGTGGGGAAAGCGCAGGAATTAACAGGTGGGACTAGAGTATCACCTCTGAGTAGGTGAGTAGCAGCAGGTGATCAGGATAACTTAACTTTGCACTTACTGTGTGCCAGGCACTATCTGAGTGCTGTGAGTGCATTAGTTCATTTAATCCTGTCAACAACCCTATCAGGGAGTTACTATCCATATCCCCATTTTACAGATTAAGAAACTGAGGCACAGACAGGTTAAGTAACTTGCCTGAGGTCACACAACTAATAATTGGAGTCATTGGGATTTGGCACTAGTCATTCTGGCCCCAGAGTTTGTGCTCTTAGTTTAAAAATTCTGTTGATTGCAGCTGGGCCGTAAAGATTCTTAAATGACCATCGGTTTTATACTGTCACAGTTGGAAAGGTTTTGAGTAAAGGAAGGACTTGATCAGGATTTTGCTCCAGGAGGATGATTGGGACTGGAGAGAGGAGGGATTGGAGAGGAGAGGAAATGAAATTGGAAATATTATTTAAACTTGATTTTGTTACTGTCTTGCCTCAACTTTGTGTGAAACATATACTTAGGATTGTAAGTGTTTATTTGTATGTAACAGCTCTCAGTTCCCAAACATCCATGTAAGTAAGATCTGTGACAACCTAGAGGGGCGGGATAGGGTGAGAAGTGGGAGGGAGGTTTAAGAAGGAGGGAACATATGTATGTCTATGGTTGATTAATGTTGATGTATGGCAGAAACCAACACAATATTGTAAAGCAATTATCCTTCAATTAAAAATAACTTTTTGTGTGTGTGTAAAGAATATTCTAAGGGGCTTCTTTAAAAGGAGCATTCCTGGGCCTCTCTGCCAGATATCTTTGTTTGAGCCCACCAAACTTCTCGGTTGATTCTGGCAGAGGTTCTAAGAAATTTCTGTGATAGAAATCAAAGGTTTGTGGGTTCTATTTTCAGCTCCAAATACCTAGAACTCAGCTTTGTGCCAGCCACTCTCAGGTACGATGATAGAATTCTCTGATTTGGTTCCTGACCTTTAAGAGCTCAGGATTTGGTTGGAGAAGCACAGGTTGCTTAACCAGCAGTGTGCAAAACCTGAAAAGGATTCATGAATTTAGAAATGTGTGAGTCATAATGGGATAGTTTACAGACCAGTAGCTATGGTATGGGTTAGTGGTGACCACCAGTAGTTTTTGATCACTTTCTAAATTATTGGACATCTCCAGTGTTTGATACAAGATAAGTCATTTATTTGCACATCCTCCTCAGACCCTGCGCTGTGTGCTCTTGTCTTGCACAGCATCATTCCAGGGCAGTAAGTCACAGGGCCTCCCGAGTGTAGGCAGCAAGACAGTCTCCAGTTACATAGAATCACTGGGATGTTGTAAGTGTCCCAGATCTTTTTCTTCCCCCATGGATTTTCAGACAGTCGTACCCTGTCAGTTAGCTATTTCTTTGGGAGAATATACATAAGGTTGGGGTGATAAATACCTTGGGCTAATTATTCCCTAGCAGTTGTTTTCTATCAGTTGTACCAACAGACCTAACCCATGAGCTGGCTGGCTACCTTTGCCCTAGTGATTCCTGACCCTGTTGAGACAGAAAATCTGTCTCTTTGGAGTTGGAAAAACACAGAGTTTTATACAGTAAGAGCCTGGAAGTGCTTCTCTTATGTTGATGAAAGCCAGTTTCCAACACCTGCAAGAAGTATTTACCACGTTCTCTTTTTATTGCCGCTTCTGATCTTTGCTTTGCTTACATTTGGACTCGTTTCTCTGTATCTCATAATCACGAGAAATGGGTAGTCTCTCTTTGGACATTTGATAATTTCTGTAGTGTTCTGCTAGTGTCTACAGTGGTGTCCCCAGGGCTGGACTTGGGGTGCCAGAAATGGGGTACACCCAAACACCATCACCCCTACTTCTCTTGTGAATATTTCTGCTTGTTTATCTCCTAGGTGGAAGAGCATGCTCGCCCTAACAGCCTCAAGCTGCAGTTCTTGTTCTGAAATGCAGTGATGTCAGATTCTGGTTTGAATTTCTCGGCTTCGCGGTGGCGCCCCTATGATGTGGCCTAGGCTGATGAAGTGTTACGAGGACAGGCTTTCCTTGAGACCATGATTTAAAACCTGACCCAGAATTCCCTGGCTTCCACTGCAGGAGGCATGGGTTTGATCCCTGGTCGGGGAACTAGGATCCCACATGCTCCACCGTGCAGCCAAAAAAGAGAAAAAGTAAGAAAGAAAAGAAATTTGTGTTGTCTGAAAAAAAAAACAAAAAAATATGACTCTGTCCTATACCAGTTAGGTCTCCAGTTTCTCATCATTAAATGGAGGTGATCGTAATAATTATCCCATAAGATTATTATACCTCTCACATTTATATAAGGGCTCAATCAATATTAGCAATTGTCATTATTCTCTGTTGTTGGGCAGTATGTAATGGGAAGAAATAACCTAACTAGAGACCCATCTAAAGCCAAAATCTTTGTATTCTTGCAGCCAACATCTCTGCTAAGAAATAGTTGAAATCATATTTTTCAGGCTGGAATCCCAATACATTAGCTCTTCAAAGACTTATTCCTAAAATGTTCATTATGTATTACAGTCACAATCAGTGTTTTGTTGAGTGAAGAAGTAGAACCGTAATTTCACTGAACTAAGCAGCTTGATAATTTCACTTTCTAAACAATTAGCAGTCATCACATAGCAAGGTCTTTAGAAGCTAAGGTATAAAAATTCTTAAACTGAAAATTAATGCATTCTTTGAGACTCAATAAAAATCATTAATTAATATAATGTTACTGAGGGACTAAAGAATGAAGCAGGCTATTTGCAGGGCCCCTGCCTTCTCCTGGAGAGCAGGCCTCCAGGTAAATCCATAGATGAGCACTTGACAAGCAACTTTCCTTCCAGGGACAGAGTAGCCAAATTCGTTCCAGGGTCTTTAGTTACATAGAATTGTTGGGACATTATGTGTCCCAGCTCTTTTTTCTCCCCATGGATTTTCAGACAGTTGTACCCTGTCAGTTAGGTATTTCTTGGGAGAATATACATAGCTTTGGGGTAATAGATATCTTGTGATAATTATTTTCTAGCAATTGTTTCCTATCAGTTGTGCCAACAGACCTAACCCATGAACATTTTAGAAAATGTCAGCTGTGCAGTTTGTTCATGTGCTTATATTCATGTCATATTTCACATATTAATGCTTTCTAAGGTTTTATGCCATTTCTTGACATGGCAACTTTAGAGATTGTGTGCTGCTCAGGAAGTCTTGTCTCTTCAAGTGTTAAAAAGTTACAGGGTAGAGAATTCCCGGGCACTTAGTGGTTAGGACTGTGTGCTTCCACTGTGGAGGGCACAGGTTCAATCCCTCATTGGGGAACTAAGATCCCACATGCTGTGAGATGCAGCCAAAAACATAATACAAAATTTTTAAAATGTCCATGTCTCTTGCAATAAAAGCAGATGTGGTCATTTTAATAAATAAAAGTTACATGGTAGAGGAAGTTGTTGGTTGTATGGCATGGGCAGAAAAGCTACCACCTTAGCAATTCTTCACATGAATGGATTGACAAATGTCACCTGCTGGAACGTGATGTGGAAGAAGGGACCATGAGCACTTCCTATGTGCTGTCTTCTCAGTTCTGAGGCCAGTCCTGTCGCATCAGCAGCAGTAACCCCATTGCTTATGTCTGGTGATGTGAGCCTTGGGGACGATGAATAATTTGCCTGTGATCTCATGGCTGGTAATGAAGCCAGGAATCAGAATCTGTCTTCTGATTTTAAAACTGAGGTGTAAAAAAAAAAAAAGAAAAAACTGAGGTGTATTACTCTGTCCCTCAGAACCAGGAATAGGTAAGACCTCCAAAAAATTAAGTGTTTTAAAGGCCTCTACTGAAATATTTGATAAATAAGTGCTAGGTCTGTGAGGATATGATGAGAATAAAGCCAGCTTAGGATTTTTAAGCTTGACCCCTGCCCTCAATGCACAGCTGTTCACACACAGAATCTGCTGCGTCTAAAGCAGAATAGAAGGGGTAACGTAGAAAAATGTGAGGAAGACCTCATAAGTAACCACCCGACAGCAGAGAAAGAGAAAAACTCTAAGCCCATAGACCTCCAGAAGCTTTCTAGCCTAAAAGGCCAGTCAACCCAGAAATGTCACACACTCATGGTGGACCCAGAAGGCAGCACCTTACCGAACAAGTTATGAAAACACAAACAGCCACTGGAATCCAGCAGCTAATGGAAGTGAGGAAACCAGCTGGGTGAAGACTGCAGCTCCCTCTGAAGCGGGCAGCGGCTCAGATACATAGCTTCAGCAGATTCTTAACACACAAAAGGAGCGCCCAGGGTTGCCAGATCTTCTGAATTTTCAGAAGCAGCCAGGAATCTGGATTTGCCTGTGAAATCAGATTGTTTTAAATGCTGGCATCAAATTCAGTAGAAAGTGGGAGAGGAGGAGGAGAAAGAAAAGCACCTCGTGAAAATTGCCTGTCTGAAGACCAGATGTTGGGACTTGGTGGTCCAGTGATTAAGACTCTGCGCTTCCAGTACAGATTCGATCCCTGGCCATCCCACATACTGTGCGGCTGGAAGAAGAAAAAAAAGACCAGGCGGTGCCTCTGTTGAAGCTGCTGGGTTGAGGAGGACGGCTGCTCTTGACAGTAATGCTGCGTCACTCTGGAGAGCTCACCTGGGTTCATTACAGCCACCTAGGAAGCTGTGGGGAGCAGTGGGGGTTACATTAATAAAGCCCTTATCTCACTGGATTATCAGTGGTTCTTAGCCTTATCTGAGTCTTGGTCCGCTTTGCATGCTATGCATACTGAGTCAATGCAGTCATATCTGACTCTTTGCAACCCCATGGATGTAGCCCACCAGGCTCCTCTGTCCATGGGATTCTCCAGGCAGGAATACTAGAGTGGGTTGCCATTTCCTTCCTTCTCCAGGGGATTTTCCTGACCCATGTCTCCTGCACTGGCAGGAGGGTTCTTTACCCCTAGTGCTACCTGAGAAGCCCTAAGAGAGTAAATAAAAACCTAGATTTCCTTCAGGAAAACACTCATGTAGACAAGCACAAACTTGGCCTGTGATTTCAGAGTGTGCCCTGACCCCTCGAAGCACCGATACAGACATCAGTTGAAGAGCCAACTTCACCTGTTAGAAACCGCAGCTCTTCAGAGTGACTCAGTGCAGAGGTCTTCAGTTCTGTGGTGTCCAGGCTGTTGTTTTTAACTTGTCTCTGTTTGCAGTTTTGCAGGCTTTTCCAACTCAGGCATTTTTTTCCCACTAGTTTTAAGCAAGGTAATCAACACTGGTCTTGTCATGCAATGATTAAGCACAAACCAAAGTGTCTCCATGTGGACAGGGCACTGGGACTGGGGTGGAAGGCTTCTCGCCCCAGTCCTAACCACATCCCCCCAGACTTCTCTGAGACCATGACAGAGGAAGAGCAGCAGGCTGTGGGTGTGTTCTCACACGTGCTTCCCTGCGAAGGAGCTCAGCCAGCAAAGCAGCCTGTTGCTATGTGTGCGGAGTTTGTAGAGAATCGTCATAAACATCCTCAAAGAGGCCTTTGCAGTGCAGGGGGTTGTTTCTCCAAGTCAAAAGGCCACAGCTGGGAACTTTAGTATCTGAGCTAGATTTTTATCACCTAGGAGGCACTTTACTCCTTTTGCTTTCCTGTTGCTTTCTTTAGTAGAAAAAAACCCAAATACTTATACAAAAATAGCAGAAAAGATCAGTTGAATTCAGTTAAGTTGTGCACCCTATCTCTGTTAACTTCCAGTTTTTCAATTTAGAGTAAAATGAAACGAGCAGAATTCCTAAGAAGTAATCAAAGTCCATGCAGTTTCTAATTTGTCGAAGACAATTAAAAAAGAGTTGGTGGCCACCTCAGCTTTTCCAAACATGACTTGTAAAATACACTTTTGATATCTTATTTTCTCTCATGAGAAACAACTTTCAGATCTAATAAACTAAGAATTATTGGTGCATTCTAGTTTTAAAAGGTGAGAAATTTATTTCCATATATGTTGCCATTTCAAATGACTTCGAGATCCACACACTTGGCCTCGCCCTTACCTCACAACTACGGTTTCATATCTCCACATGCTCACTAGGCAGTTCTTGGAAATTTTGTCATCATCTCAAACTCAACCCTTCCGAAATTCGACTTACCTTGTCTTCAAGCCGGGCCCCATTAGTTTACAGGGACTCTTTTTTTTTTTTTTTTTTTTAATGTATTTACTCAGTTGTGCCAGAGCTTTAGTTGCAGCATGCAGGCTCTTAGTTGGAGCACGTGGGATCTAGTTCCCTGACCAGGAATTGAACCAGGGCCCCCTGCATCAGGAGTGCAGAATGTTAACCACAGGACCACAAGGAAAGTCCCTGCTGTGACCCATTTCTATCAGCAGAACCGTCTACTTCCCCAGTTCTAGAACCTAGACAACCTCTTTAATCATTCTTCTCTCTAGTCACCAAAGCTCAGAAATGACTTTTGTAATATCTCTTGCATAGATTGATCTCTTTCTTTGCATTTTCATGTTTGTCACCATAGTTGCAGAAGTAACAGCACCTCCCTTCTACCTTGTCCCAGCCAGCCCACCTTCCTGATGAGATTTATCATCCTCAAGCACTGGAACGAGTAGCCTGTCCTTTCTCCAGTGGATCTTCTGGACCCAGGAATCAAACCGGGGTCTCCTGCATTGCAGGTGGATTCTTTACCAGCTGAACTACCAGGGAAGCCCACTCCTCAAGCGCAGCTTTACTGATTTCATTTGCCTCCAAAACCTTTATGTGCCCTCATCCGCCCCCCTGTCGTGAACCAAGCATGGGACACAGGGCTGTGTCAGACCTGTATCTCCTGGTGTGTCACTCGCTGCTCCCCAGGAAGCACCAAGAATAGCGCCCAGACCAGGCCATCTCTTCTCACCCTGTGCAGCCCTCACCAGAAGCCTCTGTATCCTGCCTCCAACAGTGAATGTAGATGTGCTCGTGAATGCACTTCAAGTGCCCACCAATGCCCAGCTCCTTGGTGATGCTCAGTAGCTAAAAATGGTCCAGTGATTATTTCCTGGGATAACTCTGTCCACATGGTAGTTGTTTAATTAGTGTTGGACAAATAAAGGAATCACTTTATCAAAATGATGATTCCTTTCTCTGAAAACCTGTATATATGAGCTCTCTCATGTAATTTGAAGAGACTGCCCAGAGGAAAGCAGAAAATGTTTAAATGTTTCTTAAACATACAGATAAGACTTCCCTGTCCAGTGGTTAAGAATCTGCCTGCCAATGCAGGGGACACCAGTTCAGTCTTGATTCGGGAAGATTGCACATGCCACAGGGCAGCTTGAGCCTATGAACCTCAACTACTGAAGCCTGCAATACCTGCCACGCTCGAGCTTGAGCTTGGCAACAAGAAGCCACCACAGGGAGAAACCTGCACGCCACACGAGGAAGCCCTCTCTTGCCACAGCTAGGGAAAGCCCAAACAGCAGTGCAGACCCAGTGCAGCCAAAAATAAATAAAATTCAGTTAACTTTTTTAAACTTTTTAAAAACATACAAATAATCAGCAAATTGGTTTATTTTTATGATTTTCTCTGTGTTTTCACAGTTATAACATCATTTTCATTAAGAACAGCTTAATAAATGCAGAAAACCAAAACCAAAAAAATCATGATCCTCTCCCACCCAACAAAGCAACTACTAACATTGTTCCGTCGCCGAGTCATGTCTAATTCTTCTCAACCCCATGGACTGCAGCACGCCAGGCTTCCCTGTCCCTCACCATCTCGTGGAGTTTGCCCAAGTTCATGTCCATTGAATCAGTGATGCCATCCAACCATCTCATCCTCTGTCACCCCCTTCTCTGCTTGCCCTCAGTCTTTCCCAGCATCAGGGTCTTTTCCAATGAGTTGGCTGTTTGCACCAGGTATTGCCAAAGTATTGGAGCTTCAGTATCAGTTCTTCCAAAGGGTATTCACAGTTGATTTCCTTTAGTATTGACTGGTTTGATCTCCTTGCTGTCCAAGGGACTCTCAAAAGTCTTCTCCAACACCACAGTTCAAAAGCATCAATTCTTCAGCTCTCTCCCTTCTTTATGGTCCAGCTCTCACATCCATATATGACTACTGGAAAGACCATAGCCTACTGACATTAGGTTGGTGCAAACGTAATTGTGGTTTAATTAAAGTTGTGAATTTTAAATCATTATAACTAGGCTCAAACGCATCATTATTAATTAAAACAGGAACCATTACAATCAACACCACTTTTGCCAATGAGCAATAAGTATGTTTATTCCTGTAGCATAAACATCTGTGCTTCAGGATTTGACAAACTCTTTGAAAGCATTTTTTGCCTCCTGCTGGTTTGTGGAAGCATTTTCCCTGCAAAAAGTTGTTGAGATGCTTGAAGAAGTGGTAAATCGGTTGACAAAAGCTCAGGTGAATATGGTCAATGAGACAGAAGTTCATAGCGCAATTTGTTCAACTTTTGAAGCATTGGTTGCTGGGTGTTGTCATGGAGAAGAACTGGGCCCTTTCTGTTGACCAATGCTGACTGTAGGCATTGCAGTTTGCAGTGCATCTCATTGATTTGCTGAGCATACTTCTCAGATGTAATTATTTCTTAGGGATTCAGAAAGCTGTAGTGGATCAGATGGGCAGCAGACCACCAAAGAGTGGCCATGATTTGTATTCTCATGTTTATAGATTTTCTTGTTTAAAATAGTGTGATCATGCTTAATTTAAAATTTGTGCCCTGTAAAAAGTGATACAATTCCCTGAAAATCAGAGAAATTGTTACCATTTATGGTCTACTTACCTTTTGCCATGCACTTTAATTGCATTCTCTTATCTAACTCAAAACTTCCCAATGAGGTAAATGCTATTGTTGTTTATTGTTGTTGTTTAGTTGCTAAGTCATGTCCAACTCTGTGACCCCATGCATTTTAGCCCATCAGACTCCTCTGTCCATGGAATTTCCCAGGCAAGAATCCTGGATTGAGTTGCCATTTCTTTCTCTAGGTGATCCTCCTGACTCAAGGATCGAACCTGCGTCTCCTGCATTGCAGACAGTCCTTTACCACTGAGCCACCAGAGAAGCCCCTGTTACCACCCCTATTAATAACTGAGAGACCTGAGACTCAAATCCAGAGGGCAGAGCTGGGACCTGTGTTCTCAGCCACTGTACCTGCAAAGAGTCCTTCTCTGCGAGACCAGTGTGGGTGATCGACAGCAGTTTACTTTCTTTCCTGTAATAATAGTGAGATTGAGAAACATCCCCCCCAGTGTCTGGTGCATGCTAATTCCAGTAGCAATATGAATAATAATTTCTTTAGCCCCTGTTTACACCATCCACCACCCTAGTTCTCCATCTCTAACCTTCACAAGGGCTTCCCAGGTGGCGCTAGTGGGAAAGAACCCACCTGCCAATGCAGAGACGTAAGAGACATGGATTCAATCCCTGAAGTTGAAAAGATCCCCTGGAGAAGGAAATGGCAACCCACTCTAGTATTCCTGCCTGGAGAATCCCATGGACAGAGGAGCCTGGTGGGCTACAGTCCATGGGGTTGCAAAGAGTAGGATAAGACTGAAGCAGCTTATCACAGCGCAACCCTCATAAGACACTGTGAAGTTGAGGATATAAGGCTGGGAGAGCCCAGGTAACTTAGTCCCAGAGATGGAGAGTTGAACTTCTAACTCCATGCCCTCATCATACTGCTTCTCAATAAAAATCCCTTAAGACCCAGATAAGAATGAGAAGAGAATGGTCCTTTGCCATTAGCTTATTAGTGACATTAGCATGTTTCTGTGGCACCAAACTAGCGGGATCCAGAAGGCAGGATGTGCATGTTTGGGTTGATTTGGGGAGAAAGGAGGGATATTTAGCCCCTGGCCAGTAGGCCTGGCGTGGGGCATCTCAGAACCAGGCCTCTCTTCCAGGTACTGTCCCTAAGGGAGCCTCTGAAGTCAGATGTTAAATAATTACCTCAGAGGAAGGCAGATTTGTTTGGATAAAATCTGTTGTTTATACGAAGTGTGTCTGTTATTGCCAACTCTAGACATTTTAGTGGGCCAAGAATCTGGTTTATTTAAACTTATGTACATTGAAAGGACGTCACAGATTTCATTGAGAAAACTGAGGCCAGAGAAATTAAATCTTCCAAGGAAGTTGGCAGGGAAGGATCTAGAATTCTCCAGCCTCCCCCAACCCGAGCCCACTGAACTTTCCTCTGCACTCTTTTGCTTTACTTAATTTTTGAAAGTGTGACAGTAGGTCGAAAAATTGAGTGATGTTTATGTGATTTATGGAATGTAACTTTTTAGAAACCAAGTTTGTCACATTTAAAAATCAGAGCTTTAATAGAACATCTGTCATCTCAAACACCTGCTAAATTATTTGTCCTTTTTCTGTTGTCTCTCTTTTTCCCCTAGATTTAATGAGGTCTTGCATCGGTCTGCTGAGTCTGGAATTTTCTATGTCTATGGATTCCAGAATTTGCTAAGAGATGGAGGAGTCTCCGCAGAATGATCTGAATGCAGCAAGCCTTGAGAAAAATGACCCGCTCGAGAGCGCCAGCCCTCAGATTTCCATTAATGAATTCTCCTGCCACTGCTGTTACGACATCCTGGTTAACCCCACCACCTTGAACTGTGGGCACAGCTTCTGCCGGCACTGCCTAGCTCTGTGGTGGGCCTCTTCAAAGAAAACAGAGTGTCCAGAATGCAGAGAAAGATGGGAAGGTTTCCCCAAAGTCAATATTCTCCTCAGGTAATGCTCAAGTCCACATGGGTAGTTCACTGGGCTTGTACAGCCTGGTTTCTCTTAATGGGAGCAGCCACGTCTCGAAAGGCCAGAGACGTGGAGCCCACTGCCTCGGGGGTCACTCTGGATCCGCTGGCGTGTGAGTCAAGGGGCTCAAGGGCCTGCAAGTCCCGACTCCCTTCCTCACAGGTGACCGTGATGTGTCTGTTATTTATTATAAATGAGGGCAAGAAAGAAACTGGTTATCAGACCATTTTCTGTAACCCTTGGTACGTAATACTTCTGACTGATTTGTGTTCACTGAGAACACCCTAGGTCTAATAGAGAAAATGGTCTAACTGTATGATTCTGAGTAATTAGTGTGATGCTGATTTTCCTAATCTCTGATTAAACTCTGTTCATTTATCACATTCATAGAGTTTCCCATGCGTGGCATTACATAGCAGATAAGACCTTCAGATGGTGGGGTTTTTCCTTCTTCTTCTTCTTTTTTTTTTTCTTCTTCTATTCATAATGTTCATCCTGTTCCTGGGAGGTCTATGAGGCTAAAATCCTTTCTGTTGCCTTCTCTCTATCAAAAGAGTACCAGGAAGTTCCATAAAAACATTAACCCAGCATTCTCTTTTTCATAGGAAGTGTATTTGCAAACACTTTGCTCTGACCTGTCAGTCTCGGTTTATCTGCAGGTTAATCTTAAATTGAAGAAGGGTTCTCTGGTGTGGAAAAAAAAAGGTTCTCTAATTGTGTATTGAAGATAAAGAGCCCTACAGCATGGCCTGATGGTCGGTCTAACTTTTACAACTGAGCTTCACCTTTTTTCTTTTTTATGAATTAATTTTTAATAATATAAGCAGTTCATGTATAGTCATTTACATTCTTTTAAAAAATCAGATCATTGCTGATAAAGACCTTTTTGACCCCACCTCCCCCCATCTTAACAATTCTTCCTTTTTCTCAGAGTAATTTCAATTATGATACTTTTATACATTTATGTGCCAATAGGAAATGCAAATATTTTCTTACGTCAGTTGTGTATGGTCTGTGTTTCCGCAGTTTCCTATTTCATTCAAACAGTATGTTTGAATTAAATTTATTCATCTTGATACCCAGTGATATCCAGTAAACTTACTTTTAAAACGATGTATTGTTCCTCGGTAGGAATATGCTGTGTTTTGTTTAGCTGCTTCCTTAACGGTGGACATGTAGATGTTTTTGATTTGTTGTTGTTACCAATAGGGCCATAACCAACCTTCTTGTCCATTCTTTCTGAATCCTGGCATATGTATTTTTAAAATATCTGTTTATTTTTGGCTGTGTCAGGTCTTCATTGGGACCTGCAGGCCAAGTAGTTGTGATGCATGGGCTTAGTGGCTGCATAGCTTATGGGATCTTAGTTCTCCGTCTCGAACTCACATCCCCCGCATTGGAAGGTGGATTCTTAATCACTGGACAAGCAGGGAAATCCTTGGTATATTATTAAATGTTGACATCAGTGTTATTTTGTCCTGTAAACATTTTAAATGTATTTAGTTAAACAACTGTCTTTTTTTTTTTTTCTGTCTCTTCTTGATAGGGACGCCGTTGAAAAATTATTTCCTGATGCCATTAGAATGCGATTTGAAGACATTCAGCAGAATAACGACATAGTCCAGAGTCTTGCAGCCTTTCAGAAGTTTGGGAATGATCAGACGCCTTCCGCTCCCCACCCAGGCCGGGGGAACCAGCACAGGGGAGGGGGTTTCTATTCCGGAGTGCTCACAGCTCTGACTGGGGTGGCAGTAAGTGCCTGTCTCTGTGCCCCTCCCTCCCACTGTTTCCACTGAAGTCAGTTCTGTTGAAATACTCCTAAGTGATCGCACATGGTAATTCACTGTGTAAGTTGAAACCTGGGATGTTGCCTATACAGGTATCTACAGAGTCCGGTATTCAGAGCCCAGTAACTGTTAATTTTGTCCCATTTCATCTTCACAACCTATGCAATAGACACTGTCATTATTCCTGCTCTAGAGGGGAGGAAACTGGTGCAGAAAGGTGTTAGGGCTGGAACCGAGGCCATGTCTTGAGCATAGCACTTTACTAACTTCAAACCCTAAAGACTTTCTTTTTAAGTTCTATCCATGCTATGAAAATCTTACGGTTAACAAATTTTCCAATAGCAAAGGCACATGGGTCAGTCACATTGGCCAAATTGATGGGGTCGAGGGTGCAGTGATCCCAGGTGCCTTGCAGTGAGTCCCATTTCTGTCTGTGTTCCCCGACAACAACCCAAAAATCAGCAGAGGTGAGCCCACCCGAGGGTTGTGCTTCCCAGCTCCCTGTGGCAGTGGTGTGGCCTGACTTCCACGTCGACAGGCTTGGCATCCTCACCTCCCAGCCTGGCGTCCTCCCTCCCCGGCCCCACACGCGTGTGCTCGGAAGCTGGCGTCTCTGATCTTCCTGTGCAGTAAGGTCCGTGTCGCTTTTCCCCAGGTGGTCCTGCTGGTGTACCACTGGAGCAGCAGGGAATCGGAGCGGCACCTCCTGGTCCACAAGGCTGTGGCCAGATGGACGGCAGAGGAGGTGGTGCTCTGGCTGGAGCAGCTTGGCCCGTGGGCCTCTCTCTACAGAGACAGGTTCTTATCTGAAAGAGTAAACGGAAGGTGAGGAGCAAAATCTGCTGCTGCGTCACTGACATTTCTGAAACAGTGTTTTTGAGATACTGTCCACATACCCTGAAACTCACCCATTTGAAGTGTATAACCCATGGTTTTTAATATATTTGCAGATATGTGCAGCCATGGCCACAGTCTGGCTTTAGAACATTCTCATCACCCCCCAAAAGAAAGCTCCTGCTAAAGGCAGTCAGTCCTCATTTTCCCCTCTCTCAGCCCCCGGCACGCACCATTCTGCTTTCTGTCTCCTGGATTTGCCTGTTCAGAGTATTTCCGTTCTTCATTCATTCATTCTTCAGTTGATGGACATTTGGATTGATTCCATTTGGGGGCTTTTAGGAGCACTGCTGCTGTGATCGCTTGTGTAAAGGTTTTTGTGTGGACTTGTATTTTCTTTTCTTTTTTTTTTTCCTCCATTTATTTTTATTAGTTGGAGGCTAATTACTTTATTGGACTTGTATTTTCAATACTCAATACTCTTGGAGCGGAATTGCTGGGTCATAAGGTAACTCTGTGTTTACCTTTTAGGGAACCATTAAACTTTTCTAAAGCAGCCATACCATTTTATGTCATTGGTTGACATCTTAATTGTTTGTTGCTTGCCGATTATAAGGGTAATGTGTTTATTTCAAAATAATAATGTGGAACTATAAGACATTAGTTCTTAAATGAACTTCTAAATGAAATAACTTCATCATCCTGCTCTTGAGGAAAAAACCACTTGCTGGACAGCTGTCCAGATTTTTTTCAATGTTTATACAGGTCTACACATAGAACTGTGGGTTATTTATTTATTTAAATGGAAAATATGATTGTTCTAAGCAGACCTGTGTTTATATGTATATATATATACATATGTGTGTGTGTATATATGTATGTGTATATGCTAGAGTCTATTAATTGATCTCTACGAACACACATTTGTGGTGTTTCCTTCTTTTTTCTGCTTTGGACAGTACCAAACTGCATTGGTCCAAATGGAGGAACCCATTAGTTTGAGGAACTCACTCATCGCTGAGCAATGGGGCAGGCTGCTTCTGCCTATCAGCAAAGCTCCCTGCCCCTTCCTGAGCCCTGTCCATCTTTACTGGGTCCCTCCCTTCCTTGGAGGGATCACACAGGGATGTACTTAGACCACCAAGCCACTGCTCTCTAACCCATTTGAATCAGACATGTGGTCCTCACTGCTCGGCTGTCTTCCTAGTGTCCCCAGGTAACCTGCCTGGTGCCCCACCTCCCACCTCACCCCGCTCCCTCCTGGAATTATGGTTGAAAGATTCTCTGCCTTGTTAATACAATGTACTTTGCATAACTGTCTTCCTTCCAGAGGAGAGCTTCCTAAAATTGGCATTGCTGAGTGAAGGAGAATAAACCTTTATGGGGTACTTTAATGAGGAATCACTGGTAGTAAATTCATATTTTCTGATGAAAGGGGACAGATAATGTATCTGCTGTTATCTTTATTTAATCACTACCCCCAAACAGCTACTCTTATTATCATGATATTTCATTGGATTTCCTTCTAGCTTTTTTTCTCTCTACACACACACACACACACACACACACACACACACACACACACACACACACACACTTTGAAAAATAGTAAGGTCAGAGTGCATAGCTGAAAGATCAAGGGTGGGAACAAAATGGTCCTCCTGAGTGTGCCTTGGGTGAGTCATTTTATTTGTCTAAGCCAGTTTTCTCACCCACAAAATGGACATGATAACACCTACCTTGCAGAATTGGTAGATGGGTCAGTGATGATATAGCAAAGTGTTTTCAGAGAGTCCCTGGCAAATAGTAAGCTTTCACTTGTTTGCTGTTAGTCATATTACTTCATATGTTAGGTGCCTTACCTCAAGCCCAAAGTGTGTATTTGTGTTGATAAGGTGGCGTTCTGACTAGAAAGTTTGCTTCTACCCCGCCCCCCAGGTTGCTTTTAACTCTGACAGAGGAAGAATTTTCTAAAGCACCATATACCATAGAAAGCAGCAGTCACCGAAGAGCCATCCTCACGGAGCTGGAGCGAGTGAAAGCCCTGGGCGTGAAGCCCCCCCAGAACCTCTGGGAATATAAGGTGAACACTCTTATTTCTTCAGTGGGAAAAAAAAAAAAAAGTATTGAGAAGATAGCAGTTGTCTGTCTGCCCACTGCCCACAGACATGGCAGACACAACTGAAGCCCTGTGTCAGGCTGTGGGTCCTTCCTGGGCCTGTTCTACTTGTGTTACGGGTGTGTCTCCACAGCACTAGGAACAACGTTCTAGATTTTGAACCTTAACCTAAGAGGCATGAAGTGAGCGGATCCTTCTGCAAGTAGCTTTTCTCTCTGGCCCCCGTTCACCAGCGTGACCATCCGTCCACTCTCCCATTGATGGCCAGTCTTCTCAGTGCTTTACACTGGGCAGTGGGATTACCGGGTCGCAAGTAATGCACGTCATCAGCTTTACTCCATTCTGATAAATTCTTCTGCGCTGTGTACCTGGTTCTCTTTTATGGGGAGAATGTAGTGAGTACCGTACTATAAGATGAATGCTCTGTTTTTTATTAGTCATAGAATATCTGAAATACACAGACCTGTACCCTAAAAAAGACATCATGGAGAAAACTAAATACAAATAACCAATTAAGTCGATGGGGGGTGGGGGTAATGCTCACTGATAATTCTAGTACAAATTGAGACAACCCCCTGTGTTGTTCTCAATTCTGACATTGTCAAGGATGAGAACATTTCATAATAACACGAGCAAAGAGGCACTCATGTTTGCCAATCCTAAATTGGCACTATCTCTTCAGAGAGCAGCTTGTCACTAACTATTCACATTTAAGCAGCACTTACTGTGTGATCTTCATTTCACTTCTTTGCATTGAGCGCACAGGCAGCATAGTGCTCTGATGAAGGAAGGACCCGGGAGCCTGACTCCTGGGCTCCTCGCCATTGGTTCTTGAGGGGTGAAATGTGGTATGTGTTGCAGGGACCTGTGGCTCCTGCAAGACACACTGGGAATGCCAGCACGTCCCTGGGCCTCCTGGTCCCTTTTCCTTCCCAGCCAGTGACCTCAGAGAATCAACAAGAACTGTACGTTTGAGTCACGTTTAAACCATTAAACACGATGTTGACCCCAGTATCATTGGCAGTGGCATGTGGAAAACCACCTCAGTGCCCATTGTTAGGAACAAGTTGAGTAAATACAGCTCAGCCACACTTGTAGCCATTACGAAGGAGGAGGTGACGTGGGGTGCGCTTACCAGAAAGGATGCCCAAGTGGTATTGTTAACCAAAAACAAAAAGCGCGTTAGAAAACCTACATGTTTGTGTGGATCATAGAAAATCTCTTGAAGGATACACAGACTGCTACCAATGTTTCTATCTAGGGATTGCAAGATGGACGAAAGGCTGAATTGTATTTTGTCATTCAATTCAATTCTGTGCCATTTGAAAAAGAAGATTGTGTTTATTATGTGCATATATTACTTTTTTTTTTTTCAAACTTTGAACTTTTTATTTTGTATTGGGGCATAGCCCATGAACAATGTTGCTGGTAGTCTCAGGTGAATAGCAAAGGGACTCAGCCATACACAACACATGTATCCATCCTCCACCAAACCCCCCTGCCATCTAGGCTGGCACATAGCATTGAGCAGAGTTCCATGTGCCATACAGTAGGTCCTTGCTGGTTATCCATTTTGAATATAGCAGTGTGTGCCTGTATGACTTTAAAACTGAAAAACACAGTTTCAAATTTTTTGAAGAATGGGAATAGGGGTCCTAAGATAGAAGATTTATTGTTTTACTATTTTTTTTTTATTCTTTTACTGTTGTTTGTCAATTTTTTTTTAAATCCCTACTTCTCTTTTGTCATAAATTATTAGTTTTGTTAATGCAGTCAAACTCTGGACTTTTTGTAGCCAATATTAGTCCTGTGGTAGACTTTAATATCTGACAGAACCTTTCTGGGTCCTATGACCCTCTATTTAGAGTCTTGTCAAAGTAGACTTAATATTAGCTGGAGTGAATGGGATTGGGATTCTGGTCCTGGCATAAAAGGCAAGCAGAATCTTGTTCCTTCAGATCTCCTCAAAGGTGGTCATTTGATGTTGTGTGTATAGGCTTCCCAGTGGTGCTAGAAGCACCTGCCTGCCAATGCATGAGATGTAGGGGACACAGGTTCCATCCCTGGGTTGGAAGGATCCCCTGGAGGAGGGCATGGCAACCCCCTCCCGTATTCTTGCCTAGGAAGTCCCATGGACAGTGGAACCTGGCGGGCTGCAGTCCATGGGGTCTGAGTCAGACGCGACTGAAGTGACTTAGCACACACTGCTGGCTGTGTGTCAGGACTCCCCTGACGCTGGAGTCCGAGTAGCTACTCCTGAGTGCCGCTGCTCTGGGCAGACTTGAGAGACGGCTCGCTCCCCTCTGTAGCCCTGCCATCACGGTCCCCTCCCTGGGAGGTTGGTTCATCCTCCTCCTCTGATGGAGAGGAGTCCAGAGTTGGGATATTTTGGTCCAGCTGACCCCAGACCTACAAACACTAACCCGGTCATCATCCCTTCTCTCGTCCTTCCCACGATGTGGCTGCACACCACCAGGCTGTTTCTGGGACCTGTGTTCTTTTGGAGACCGCACACTCAAAGGAGTGGTTTTGCCCCCAAGGCCATTGGTTCTGGAGGGGTGAAAAGCATTAATATTGCAATGACTTGTGGCTCCAGAGACCACAGTACATAAACAAATACACAGTATTTCTTTGCTATTAACATTTTATGGGGTGGGGGTAGGTTTATGAAAAAGTCTTTAAAAGGCTCCTTAAGAGGTAATAATGCAAAAAAGGTTGGGAAAAGCTGCTTTAAAGTGAAGAACTACTTCCATATTTCTGTGTCTCACCTAAGTTACAAGATAAAGATATTTTTCAAAAGTTAGACTTTTTTTTAACTTTGGAAAATTTTAAATACACACAAAAGCAAGATAATAGTATGAAACTACCATCCACCCATAAGACAGTAACTTGTGGCTATGTTTATTTCACAGTAATACCTATTCCTACTACTCCTGATTATCTTGGAAATATGAGATAATTATATTTCAGAAGTAAATATTTAATTGAGTCTCTAAAAAGTAACGACTTTAAAAAACAAAACTAAAATATCACAGTGTACACCCCAGAATGAATAATTCTCTGTTGCTATCAAACAATCTAACAGTATACAAATATCCCACATTTTTTTTTCCCAGTTGACTTGTTCTAGCCAGGGTCCAAATAGGGTCCACATTTGATGGTTATATCTTTTTTTTTTAATTGAGGAAAAGTGATTTACAATATTATGTTAGTTTTAGGTATACAACATAGTGATTCAGTATTTTGGTATATTATATCCCATTTAAAGTTATTAAAATATCAGCTATATTGCCTGTGCTATACAATATGTTCTTGGGCCGACGTATTTTATATGTAGTACTTTGTACCTCTTAATCTCCTACCCCTATCTTGCCCCTCCCCGCTTCCTTGTCCCCATTGGTAACCACTAGTTGTTTCTCTAAACCTGTGAGTTGGTTTCTGTTTTCTTATAGTCATTTGTTTCTTTTATTTTTTAGATTCCACATTTAAGTCAAAATATATGTATTTGTTTCCTGCATCTGACTCATTTCACTAAGCATAATATCCCCAGGTCCATCCAAGTTGTTGCAAATGGGAAAATTTCATTCTTACAGAAGAGTAGTATTCCATTCCACGTATATTATATCATTATCGTCATCTTGACCCATTCATCTGTTGATGGATCCTTAGGCTGTTCCTGTAGGTTAGCAACCATAAATAATGCTATTATGAGCACTGGGTGTCTGTTTCTTTCTGAATTAATGTGTTTTTTTTCTTCAGATATATTCCAAAGAGTGCAATTGCTGGATCATAATGAAGGACTATTTTTAGATTTTTGAGGAACCTCCATACTGCTTTCCACAGTGGTTGCAGCAATATTAAATTCCCACCAACAATGTACAAGGGTTCCCTTGTCTCCACACCCTCCCCAACATTTGTTATTGGTGGTCTTTTTGATGATGGTTTTTCTGACAGGTTGTGATATCTCATTGTGATTTTGATCTCTGTTTCTCTGATAATTAGCGATGTTGATGTGCCTTTTCACGTGTTGGCCATCTCTATGTCTCTTTTGGAAAAATGTCTGTTCAGGTCTTCTGGATTTTTTATTTATTTTTAATTGGAGGATAATTGCTTTACAATATTGTGTTAGTTTCCCCCATACATCAACATGAATCAGCTATAGGTGTACAAATGCCTCCTCCCTCTTGAATCTCCCTCCCCTCTCCCACCCCAGCCCTCCCTGTAGGTTATCACAGAGCCCCCAGTTTGAGCTCCCTGCATCACACAGCCAATTCCCACTGGGTATCTGTTTTACCCATGGTAATGTGTATGTTTCAGCATTACTCTTCCAATTTGTCCCTCCCTCTCCTTCCCCCGCTGTTTCCTCAAGTCTCTCCTCTGTGTCGGCATCCCTGTTGCTGCCCTACAAATAGGCTCATCAGTACCATCTTTTTAGATTCAATGTATGTGCGTTAATGTATGATACTTGTTTCTCTCTTTCTGACTTACTTCACTGTATATAATAGGCTCTGGGTGTCTGTATTTTTTTTTATTTACTGTTGCATGACGGCTGAGTAATATTGTACACACGTACCACAACTTCTTATTCCATTCATCTGGCAGTAGACATTTAGGTCGCTGCCGTGTCCTGGCTATCGTCAATAGTGCCGCAGTGAACACTGGGGTACATGTGTCTCTTTCAGTTGTGGTTTCCTCAGGGTGTATGCTCAGTAGTGGGATTGTTGGGTCGTATAGTAGTTTTAGTCCTAGTTTATAAGGACTGTCCATACTGTCTTCCCCAGTGGGTGTATCAATTTACACTCCCACCAAAGTGCAAGAGGGTTTCCTTTTCCCCACACCCTATCTACCATTTATTGTTTGTAGATTTTCTGATGATGGCCATTCTGATGTGTGAGGTGATAGTTTTAATTTGCTTTTCTCTAATAATGAGCAATGCTGAGCACTTTTTCATCTGTATATTAGCCATCTGTATGTCTTCTTTGGAGAAATGTCTGTTTAGGTCTTCTTCCAACTTTTTGATTGGGTTGTTTGGTTTTCTGGTATTGAACTGCATATAGGGTTGTTTGTTGGTTGTCATGTCAAAAACGCGAGAGACATGAGTTCGATCCCTGGGTGGGAAGATCCCCTGGAGAAGGAAATGGCCAACCCACTCCAGTGTTCTTGCCTGGAAAGTTCCATGGACACAGGAGCCTGGCGGGCTATAGTCCATGGGGTTGCAAAGAGTCAAACATGACTGAGCGCACGCGCACGCACACACACCTCTTTTATATCTCTTTTGGTCTGTAGATTCTGCCTCCCTCTTTCCATTGCCCTGCACTTACTTGTTGTAGAAACCAGATCACTTTCTCCTGTGGTTTCTGACATCTTGAATTTTGGCACTTGTCTCTCTGGTGTCACCTAACAGGTCCTTTTGTCCCCTGCATATCTTATAATCTAGTAGTCTAGAGGCTAACTTTGGTTTAGATTGGTGGGTTGGCAAGACTGCTTCATAGGTGTGGTATTTTATTCCATCAGGAGGCTCATAACGTCCCACGATCATTGATTGTTTAAACCTCTGAGTTCATTAAGGGTTGCCAAATGGTGATATCATAACTCCCTCGTTTCTTTTTTACTTGTTGGCTGAAACACATCTTTAAATGGAAGGTTTCCTCTCAACAAGCATTTTGATTATTCTAAGTACAGTTTATAGGGCTCCCCAGGTGGCTCAGTGGTAGAGAATCCATCTGCAATGCAGAAGACACAGGTTTGATCCCTGGGTTGGAAAGATTCCCCTGGAGAAGGAAATAGCAACCCACTCCAGTATTCTTGTCTGGGAAATCCCAGGGACAGACGAGCTTGGCAGGCTACAGTCCATGGGATTGCAAAAAAGTAGGACAAGACTGAGCGACTGAGCACGTGCACGCACACATGCACACACACACACACACACACACACACACACACACACACAAATATGTATGGACGTCTCTTGTGAGCCAGGTGATCTTTTAGAAGAAGATCTCAGCTATGAACCAGTCAGGCCCTGCTTTCAACAATGCTGACTTTTTTCACCTAATGTTTTAACGTGAGCATTATCCAAAGCTCCTCCTTTGCATTCCTCAATGGCTATATGAATTTTGGACTAAATATCTACTATAACTTCAGGACTAAGGTCACAGAAAATATTTTATGTGTGAGACCTTCTGTATTTCAGATTATTTTTATTAAGTGATGCCCACAAATTGGTGTTTCCCAGGTGGCTCAGTGGTAAAGAATCCACCTGCCAATGCAGAAGACACAGGTTCAATCCCTGGGTCAGAAAGGTACCCTGGAGGAGGAAATGGCAGCCCACTCCAGTATTCTCACTGGGATAATCCCATGAACGGAGAAGCCTGGTGGACTACAGTCCATGGGGTTGCAAAGAATCAGACAGGACTGAGCATGCCCACCCACTCACTCATTTACTTTCCTGAAAGGTTATGTTCTTCTAACTGTGCCTAGGACCTTGCTTCTCATCCCCCTGCCTCTCCCCAGCCGTGGAGAGAGGCTGGATCTTTGTGTAATGTAGTCCGTCAGATGAATTTCTTGGCCGCCTCTTCTCATTCATTCATTCATTGTTAGGGCAAACCACATGGCAGAGGGCATGAGACCGCAGAAGGAGCGTGAGCTGGGCGAATGCAGCCATGGTTGTAATGAACATTTGTGCTCTGCAGGCCGTGAACCCCGGCAGGTCCCTGTTCCTGCTGTATGCCCTCAAGAGCTCCCCGCGCCTCGGTCTGCTGTACCTCTACCTGTTTGACTACACTGACACCTTCCTGCCCTTCATTCACACCATCTGTCCTCTGCAAGAAGACGGCTCTGGGGAGGACATCATATCCAAGCTCCTGGTGGGTCTGCAGAGGGCTTTGAGGGGCGTCACGCCACCACTGCCCATCGTGGAATGGTTGTGGATATGTGGCTGTAGCCTAGCAGGGAAGAGCAAATAGCACAAGTCTCCACTGGAATCTTACAAGGAGAGCCCTTACAAAGAAAATACAGCAGGAACTTCCCCACTCCCAGAAGCCTGTGTTGTTTCCTGCATTGCATAGCAAGAGGGGTTACCCTTTAGACTTGAAATATTTAGAGGAAAGAAAAAAAAACCCAGCATTGCTTCTTTTATAAAATAAGATAGTATAGTTCCAGATTGCCTGAGGGTTAGATTTATGGGCCCTCCAGCTTGGTAATGGTTTTCTTTTTCTTTTTTGGTAATGGTTTTCTTAATGGGATCTTCTAAATCGGGTTAGTATATGTCCTGTGGGCCTCAGAATAGGATGCCGTCATCCTGCTCACAGATGGAAATCCTACTGTTAGCTGACCACCAGGCCTTTGACAGGGCTGGTTACCCACCCCGGCTCTCTTGTATTCCTTCAGAATAGTTGATCACATTGACTCAGTGATTCTGTGTCACTGGAGGGTAATGCCCTTTACATTGGTACTTCTGGGGGCAATCCTTCTGATGTGTTTATATCAAAAGTCATATGGATATAGGAATCATTGTGTATGATATTGAAACAATTCCAAAATCTCCAAAGACCTTTTTTAAAACACTTGGATCAAGTGCCTGTCTAACTGACTTTAGCCTTGATGTCATTTTAAGCCTGCTAATTAGCCCCTTTGCATGGTGTTTCTCTAATTACCAAGTTTTCAGCTGTTCTCGGCCCTTGCTGGACTGGGAGCACAGACGACCCCTGACCTTGCCATTGTAACAAGCCCTGTCTATCCCTGTCTGCTCACCGCCTGAAAGAAAGTGAAAGTGTTAGTTGCTCAGTCGTGTCCAACTGTTTGCAACCGCATGGACTGCAGCCCGCCAGGCTCCTCTGTCCATGGGATTCTCCAAGCAAGAGTACTGGAATGGGTTGCCATTCCCTTCTCCAGGGAATCTTCCTGATCCAGGGATCAAACCCAGGTCTCCCACATTCCAGGCAGATTCCTTACCAGTCTGAGCCACCAAGAAAGCCCCAAATGCCTATGAGTTGTTTAAAAACTCTTGTTATGAATTACCTGCTAAGTTTGTCATTAAAGTTTTTCATTTTCCCCAAATTACTTTTTAAAGGTACACGTTTAATTTTCCCATGACCTGTGATCACTCCACCACAGGTGAGAGGTTGAATTTGGGAAATTGTGTGAGCTGCTCTTGCAGTGATGAAGACATTTTAAAACTGGTTAACTTTTGTCCATTTCAACCTTCTGATTAATATCTCATGCTTAGATTTTTTCTTCTGAGCTTCCACAATCATATAACAATGTAAGAGATTCAGTCTCTTTGGTGACATTTATTTAGTGTAAGATGAGTTATTACAAGGTGAGTTGATAGATGGAGGAGATCTCACTTGAGATTGTTGGATGTGTATGTCTGTGTGTGTGTGTGTGTGTGTGTGAATAAATGTAAAATTCTCTGGGCTGACCACAGTATCTTGTGTAAAGGTCAGTCCTCATAATTTTTTGTGTCTATTTTTATGTACCTTCATTTACTCGTGTTTTACTCCTAAAGGATCTTAGAGAGCCCACATGGAAGCAGTGGCGAGAATTCCTCATCAAGTACTCCTTCCTTCCGTACCAGCTGATTGCTGAGTTTGCTTGGGACTGGCTGGAGGTCCATTACTGGACGTCACGGTTTCTCATCGTCAATGCCATGCTACTCTCAGTTCTGGAATTATTCTCCTTTTGGAGGATCTGGTCAAGAAGTGAGCTGAAGTAAGTGTGTTTTTATGTTGGAGATGGTTGGAGCAACAGAGACTGGGGAAGAAATTCCAAGGGGAGGAGAAGTCCTCTTGAGTGTTTTTCAGACTCTAGTAGACACCCGGCAATCTGGTTTAGAAACACTGCTTAAGCAGCGAACAAGAAAATGACTTGGATGGGGAGGCTCTCATGGTGCTCATTGTTAAAGTGTGCCTCTAGGTGCCTTTTCCCCACATATAATATACCAGATAATTCCTGGGGGGTGGGGTATACATGAAGGAGTTGAATAACTGAGGAATAAACAAGTAAGAAGAAGAGGATGCTTTATAGAAAGTAGTGTGGTAGAACATAAAGAGATCTGAGGAGGAATTCTGTAGGCATTTCTCTGGATTAATGTGTAAAATGAGAAAGTTGGACTAGACAATCGCTGAGTCAGGACTTTTGGTTGCAAGGGACAGAAACCAACCTAGGTTTGCTTTCCTACCAAGGACATGCCGAGGGATGGCTTCCTGTGTGGCTGGACCCAGAGACCCGAACACTGTCCTTAGGGCCAAATGTCTCTCTCCCTCCCACAGCTCTCCTCTGTTCACCTCAAAGGCCCCTGTATTCGGGGGCCCCTGATCCCTCCAGGTAGAGACCTACAGCTTAGGAACCCTGGAGGAAAGAGACACTTCTCTCCCCATAGCACTTGTGAAAGCCTCAGGCTCCCAGGCCTTTGGTTTGATTGACCCAGCCTGGGTCACAAGCCCCCTGAACCCGTCACAAGTGCAGGGATTTGTGGGCTCGCCTTGTCCAGACACCAGCATGCACTCGCCCCCCCATCGAGGGGCTGGTTTCAGCCCTACACAGGCCACATGGAAGAGAACAGAGGAGGGAGACACCCCAAAGGGAAACTCAGAAGATGCTTCCAGGAGACAGGACGGCTGCTGGGCAGGCAGAAGCAACGTATCAGCACGCCTGCACCCTTTTAGCCTGAAACAGCCCGTGACACGAAGGCTTCTTGGCCTCGCCCATCAGGTAAATAGTGAGAACCTGACAGGAATCTCCATTATTTATTCAGTTCCGTGATCCCAGTTATTCATGCTCAGTTGATTGAACCTCTCCTCTGCCCCTGCTGCTCTGCTGGACACCGCAGATCTGTTGGTTAAGAGGATAGTTTATACTCTGAAGGCCTACAGCCTAGCAGAGAAAATATCGGGTTAATATTCAATTAAAGGGGCTTCCCTGGTGGCTCAGTGGTGAAGAATCTGCCCGCCAATGCAGGACACACTGGTACCCTCCCTGATCTGGGAAGATCCCACATGCCAAGGAGCAGCTAAGCCCGTGGGCCACAACTATTGAGCCTGTGATCTCAACCCCAGGAACTATAACTCCAGAAGCCCGTGTGCCCCAAAGCCCATGCAACAAGAGGAGCCCCTGCAGTGAGAAGCCTGTGTACTGCAACCAGAGAGGAGCCCGTGCTCGCCACAACTAGAGAAAAGCCCACGCGGCAACGAAGACCCAGCACCGCCAAAAATAAACAAACAAGTTAGGATCTGTGTATGTTATATTAAACACATACACGTGTGACTCAGCCAAGAAGCGGGTGGAGTTGGGGCTGTGCTGGGAAGGCCTCCCCTGAGGGGACCCGGTGACATTTCCTTGAGGAAGCTTCCTCCGGGCTGCGTCCCCGGAGCTGAAGGTGACATGGTCAGGAAAGCTGTGTCTCGGGCCCCGCGGGCAGGAACAGGGTCTCTGCAGCTCCAGTGGCCAGACGCTGCGGCGGCGAAAGGCCCGGGCAGGTCTGAGCGCCCCGGTCTCGCCTCTCACACGCCTCTCTTCCTTTTGCAGGACCGTGCCTCAGAGGATGTGGAGCCATTTCTGGAAAGTGTCGACACAGGGGCTGTTTGTGGCCATGTTCTGGCCCCTCATCCCTCAGTTTGTTTGCAACTGTCTGTTTTACTGGGCCCTGTATTTCAACCCAATTATTAACATCGATCTCGTGGTCAAGGAGGTCCGACGGCTGGAAACCCAGGTCTTGTGACTGACGCTGCCGAGGTTCCCAGGGACCCTCACAGCCTCCCTGCCAGCTGAGCTCTGGGGAGAGGGGGAAGCGGACTTCCTATTTTCCGCCCCTAGTAAACAAGGTGCTGCTTTGTCTGTCAGAGGCCACGGCCAGGTCCCCTCCCTCGGCCCATGGCAGCAGGGACTGGCGCCCCAGAGCTTGGCCAACATGGCGGCCGCACCTCCCACCCAGCCACCTTCCTCGCAGGGACTTGGGAGGCTCCCCCCCTCGATGGCTGGCAGGGACTCATGGTCCTCGGAGGACACACAGTGGGTCACAGTCCCCGCTTGCTGCAACCTCAGTGACTGACAAGAGGCTCCCAGGGCGGGTCGGAGCCCTAAGACGGAGCCCAGGGCCAGGCCTCTCCTCCCAGTCAAGTATAGGAAAACAGGAGAAGATGTTGTCATAGGCAAGAGGCAGTTGCACATAAAAAATAAGGAGGAAAAACCACAGTCTGGTTGATGATTCTGTCTTGTGTAAGAGTTGCTAGAAGGTTCAGAGTTAAACCTCAGAAAGCAGTCAGTTTGAGGTTAGAATGATGCTGGTTAGACTTGCCACCACTGTCTTCTACTTGGAACCATTGAAAGTTTGGATCTATTTGCTGGAGTAGTTGAGTGGGATGTCAGGCAGTTAATCATCAGGCTGAGCTGCTTCCGCGCTACGTAAAATTGTCATTTGGGGGTTTGCTTTAAGAATGTAATCTATAAAATCCAAGCCAGTCCGTTTGTTTAAGGGAATACCTTGTACATTGACCTCACACTGTATAATCTTTATTGTCCTGCTCTGATGTATAAAAACAATGTGTAATTACACCAAGTGCTGTAATTGTAAATATGAGATGAACAGTGGCCTTTGATTTCCTGCCAGGTGACAATAGCAGGTGTGAAAGGCAATCAATCTGAAGATCAGCCCCATATTTATACAGAAATCAGCTTGCATCCAAAGTGTTTTTTTGCAAGTCTATGAACCATTCATTAACCCTTTGTATCTTTGAAGATTTCCCTCAAACTCTGCATCTGAAAGTTTGAAGAAATGACTTGAAATAAAAATAAAGTTTATATATATATATATATAATATATATATACAGACAGATAAAACTTCTACATAGAGAAAAATTGACTGTTTAGGAAACATGAAGAAAATCTATGTTGCCCAGTACAACCTACTGGTCACGCTTACTGCCACCGCCCCCTCCCGCCCCATCCCCCCCACAGCTGAGGAGCCACTGCGGATATCTTAAGTGAAAGGGCAGAGAATGTTTTCCTTACCCCTGTGTTTTCTCATCAGGCCCTGGGCCTGCCTGACTTGATCAACCAGAGACACTGCCAGCCCAGTGGATCCAGGGACATTGCAGCGTCTACATCTCCCTGGCCTGGTGCCTCCCAGGGTTCCTCTCCTCCTTTTTATTTTTTAAAATATGTGTCTGTTCAGCTGCCTCAAGTCTCGGTTGCAGCACGCAGGATCTTTCATTGCAGTGTGTGGACGCTCTAGTTGTGTGGCCTGTGGGTTTGGTAGTTGTGGTATGCAGGCTTAGTTGCTCTGTGGCATATGGGATCTTAGTTCCCCAACCAGGGATCAGACGCGCGTTGCCTGCATTGCAAGGCGGACTCTTAACCACTGGGCCATATTTTCAGATGAAGAAATGGAGGCTGGGTAGCCTTACTGGAGCTGGGGTCCATGCCAGACTCCCTGTCCAGTGCTTCTCACCTGTGCCCCTTGGCCTCCCCACAGTCCTCACCTACTCCCCAAATCGTGCTTCAGAGATGAGTAATGCACGTGCTCTGGGAAGGAGTACCAGGCAGACTTAGCCAAAGCAAACAGGAGAGGCGGGGTGCTCCCTGTTTATCACCTGCAAGAAGAACAGGCAGAGCAGAGTGAGGGACACCCTCTCAGAGCAGGCCCAGGTGTCTCAAAACGAGTGTCTATTTAAAATATTCAGACCCTTTAATGCAAGAGTTCCATTTCTGCAAATCTCAGGGAATAATAAAAAGGTGGGAGAGGGTAAAGATTCACAAGCATCCTCGTTACATCAGTAATCTTTCCTATAAGAATAGGAAATACTGCCCATGTCTGAAAGCTAGCAGTCTATAAATAGTATCTAATAACACTTGGAAATGAAGTTTTCACAGCTTTTTTTTAAAGACACAGAGAAATGGGGGAAAAAGTCATACTGTATGGAGTCTCAATTACATTTTTTTTTTTAATCGAGTGAGGTTTTTAAAAATTTATTGATTTGGCCACACAATGAAACATAGTGGATCTTAATTCCTCAATCAGGCATTGAAGCCATGCCCCCTGCAATGAAAGCACAGAGTCCTAACCACTGGACTACCAGGGAATTCCCTCTCTGACATTTTTAAAACATTGCCTACAAGACTGAGAAGCAGCACACTAAAATGCTAAATATGGGTATACTGGACTGTGAGAATTGGAGTGGGTTTTCTTCTTTATATATTTATTTTCTTTTTTTGTTTTGTTTTTTAGCAATGCTTAGGTACTATTATACTTCTGTAATCAGGAAATAAACTTTAACTGTTAAAAGAGGAGTGGGATATGGGAAGAAGACTTGAGCTAAAAACTACTAGATTTGAACTTCACAAGTTTGGGCAGCGTGTGGCTGGCTTGTTTATTGCCCAGAATCTAGACACATGGTAGGTGTTTGTTCTCTTTTGACTACCTGCCATCAGGAGCAGGTTAGAAGATAAGGCTTAGCCCTTTTTCACAAAGGCTGAATGTCAAAGTGGTATCAAACCCAATACAGTCAGAAGTAAACAGGCATGGGACCTTTGACATTAATCAAACTGGAAACCAAACTGGCTCTAGCCCAAGTTCCGGGACAGGAGAGAGAGCAAACACAAGGGTTGCCGCTTTGACGCTTGGCCTCAGCTCCCTTCTGCAAAGAACTGAATGAGGTTGTTGATGAGCAAAAAGGAGTTTTATTCCCTTGTTCAAAAACATTTCAAGTCAGGCTAATCAGTCACACTTGGGTGAAGAGTTTTTACACAAGAAATGGGGGTAGAAGAGGTATTTAATGTTGTACTTTGCTTGGGCTAAACAGTAAGCAAACTCCTGGTCACACTTGCACATGAGTTCTTGGCATTTGTCCTCCGTTGGTTCTGGAAGAAGTGGAGAAACTGAAGTTAGAACAGGGATTTGCAGAGACCTGAGGATAATCACAAGGGAAGCTAGTAAAGCTGGGAAGAGGAAGGGTCATAAGCTGCATCCAGGTAACACTTTGACAGTTCACCACAGTGATCTCCCTCATCATGACAACTCCCAAGGAAGGTGATATTCAGTCCATCTTACAGAAAACAAAATTGAAGTCACCAGGGTAATGTTTTCAGAGGAGAGGTCCAAAGTCCATACACCCTTTTATAAAACTCTCCTGCATCAGTATTACACTATTGCATTTGAGGATCTAGTTAGACAAGCAGAGGGTCCCTGGGAACCATCCAGGCTTTTTTTATTTTTTGGATCCCTGCTCTGTGTGACCTTACTGTGAAGTTTCTGAGTGAAGTCCTCATTTAAATGGGGGCACTATCCACTTTGCAGGTTTATTATGAAGCCTGGGTGAGAAAGCGTATATAAAGTGCCAGGCAGAGGCTTGCCCCTAGGCATACACACCATCAATGTTGGTTCCACCTGCACTTCCCTGCGTTTTCTCTCCAAGTCTCTTTCAGATGCTCCTTCAAGAAAACAGCTTGTTCCCACAGTCAATATAATACTCAGTGGTAAAAAGCTGAATGACTTCCCACTGAAATCTGGAACAAGACAAGGATGCCCATTCTCGCCATTTCTATTCAGCATAATATTAGAAGTCCTAGCCACAGCAATCAGATAAGAAAAAGAAATAAAGGGTATCCAAATTGGAAGAGAAGAGGTAAAATTGTCATTATATGCAGATGACATAATACCATATAAAAAAACAGCTTGTTTTAGGTAACAATTTCATATTCCATCTCTCCCTTCCATCTTGGGCCTACTTTATACAGAGATGCAAAGGCTGCCACCCAAAGATAAATCTCCCTCTACCTTGGGAATTTTGCTGCTACTGAATCATTCCTTTGGGTTGGAAAGATTTTGTGATCTTCAAGTTGTATCTATTAATCTAGAAGATATAACAGCTCTGGATACATCACCTGCCTTTGACTGTGGGTTTTTAATTATTCACAATATGGGCGGTGGAGCTGGGGGTGTGGGGGGGGGACACCCACTATTAAAGCCTTCCAAATTTCTTCCAGAGGTACAGTAAAGCATGAGGTTGGAGGTAGCCAGCTCAGCCATGGATACAGTTCCTTTGGCCACATCACTGCATCCTTCCCAGGCTGTTTCCACAGGGGCCACATGAGGGTACTACAAGTACCTACTTCTAAGGGCTGTGGGGAGAATGAAAGGAGACGAAGTCAGTAAAATGTAGGGCATACAGCAGGTGCTTATGAACTGCAGCTGACCTCCTTAAGCTGCCAGCTAATCTTAAAGATCCCCTCTTAAAATGCACAAGTTCCTTAGAGATCCTAGCAAGGTGAAGCATGAGAGAAAATTCAGCTTCTGTCTCAGGGCAACACTCAGAGAGCTTGGCAGCACCTGGAGTGATGAACAGGGGCAGGGTTGGGGGATGTCAAGCAGGAGGCAGGGGGCCTGAGGCCCTCTGACCCTGTAATGAACTGAGTTGATTAAAGGTGTTTATCAGCATGACTGCACACAAGGTTTCCCAAACTCAGGCCCATGGCAGCTTCAAAACGATAGCTTTATGTGTGCTCAGTCTATCAGTCTTGTCTGACCCTTTTGTGACCCCATGGACTTTAGCCCACCAGGCTCCTCTATCCATGAGATTTTCTATGCAAGAATACTGGAGTGAGTTGCCATTTCCTTCTCCAGGGGATCTTCCCGACCCAAAGTTAATATTCATGTCTCTTGCATTGCAGGCAGATTCTTTACCACTGAGACACCAGGGATATCTTTAAATCCCCTTTATTTTTAATAGTAAATCAATTTTTAAACTATGATTTAATTATATTAAATAGTATTAAATTGCATTAAATAAATCATCACTGACATAAGTGGAAAATCAAAATCTTATACCACAAACATATAAAACTGACTTAAAAAAAAAGCCAGTGAAGATAAAGTTCTAATATCAAAGTCTAGTTAAATGCTGTTACCCACCTGAAGGCTATGAGCCCCCAGAATGGAGGCTCATAGTTTTAAAAAAAAAGGAAGATTAGCAAGTGTAAGAGAGGTTTACCCTCTCTAGCAGTCAAGACTATCATGCAATTGACACTTCCTCCTTGCCTAACTGGAAAAATTAACAAAGGACTGAAAGGAAAAATCCTTCTCACTAAAATTCATTTATTAAGCTTCTCACACTCTGGGAAACTATTGAGAAGGCAAAACACAAACACCCCCAACTCCAAGAGCCTGTGTTTAAACACTCTGCCTTGGGGGTCCCCTGGTGGTCCAGGGGTTAGGACTCCAAACTTTCACTGCCACGGGCACAGATTGGATCCCTGGGCAGGGAACTAATATCCCAAGCCATGCCGCGTGGCCAAAACAAAACAAAACAAAATTTTAAAAAACAGAACAAAAAATTGCCTTGGTTATAATTAAGTATATTTAACAGAAAAAGTCGAGATGATGGAAGCCTGTGCTAACTGTGCAGTTATGTGAAGGGCTGGCTCCGTGGTCCCCATCTCACCCAGACCTCCCAGGGCAGGGCCACTGGCCCTGGAGGCATGCAGGGCCCTCTGGGGCTCCTGGGCACAAGGCCTTTGTGTCCCTCATTTCTTTGATTCTAGGGAACAGCCTTCCCTAGCCTCCATGAGTTCTCCATGAGTTCCTCCAGCTCCTTCCCTGAGTTCCAATAGGCAGAGTCAGGCAGTCATTAACTAGGGAAGGGAGGAGATGGGAGACCAGGGAGAAACAGTCAAGAGCAGGCTTGGGACAAGGTCCCGTTTTCCTGTCCACAGATCCACACAAGAATGTCTGAGATATTTTGCAGATACGGAAAGGCTTCCAGGTGGGAGAAGTTACCAGTAGTATGCTGCCCACAAGCGCGTAGGTCTCAGGCTAGTTGGACTTGAAGGTTGATGATGTTGACTCCCACTTACCTCACCACCAACCCACCAGAAGAACGTCCTCGAGCTGATCACTCGTCTTTGGACAATTAATATAAAACTTCTCACCATCTTCCCAAGTGGGTTTTGAGGGCATAAGCCTGCTCTGTCCCCCACTTTGCATGACAAAGCAATAAACCTATCCTTTTCTACTTCACCCAAAATTCTGCCTCCAAGATTTGATTTGGCACAGGTGTACAGAGAAGCTGAGCTTTCGGCATCAGCACCCTAACCTTACGGAAGAAAAATCCAGAGAAGGGGCATAGGGACTGATCCCCAGTTCAGCTCAGCCTGATCCCAGGCCTCCAGGCTTGTCTGCCAGAGGGAATAGGGTATCAACTCAGGGGACTCACCTGCCCTTACAAATCCAAGTTTTAAGACGGGATTTTTAAATCAATCAATTACTAAATCTGTCTGCACCAGGTCTTAGTTGCGACATGTGGGATCTAGTTTCCTGACAAGGAATCGAACCCAGGCCCCCTGCATTGAGAGCATAGAGTCTTAACCACTGAACCACCAGGGAAGTCCCAAATAGAGCTTTTTAAAAAAAAACTTTTTTGCTTTATATTGGAGTATAGTCAATTTAATGTCAGTTTCAGGTGTAAAGCAAAGTGATTTAGTTATACATATACATATCTATTCTTTTCATGAAATTAAAAGATGCTTCCCCCTTGGAAGAAAAGCTATGACAAACCTGGACAGCATATTAAAAGACAAAGACATCACTTCGCTGACAAAGGTCCATAAAGTCAAAGTTACAGTTTTTCCAGTAGTCATGTACAGATGTGAGAGCTGGACCATAAAGAAGGATGAGTACCGAAGAATTGATGCTTTTGAACTCTGGTGTTGGAGAAGACTCTTGGGAGTCCCTTGGACAGCAAGGAGATAAAACCAGTCCATCCTAAAGGAAATCAGTCCTGAATATTCATTGGAGGGACTGATGCTGAAGCTAAAACTCCAATACCTTGGTCACCTGATGTGAAGAGCCGGCTCACTGGAAAAGACCCTGATGCTGGGAAAATTGAGGGCAAGAGGAGAAGGGTGCAACAGAGGATAAGATGGTTGGATGGCATCGCTGACTCAATAGACATGAGTTTGAGCAAACTCCGGGAGATGGTGAAGGACAGGAGGCCTGGTGTGCTGCAGTCCAGTGGGGTCGCAGAAGATCAGACACGACTTGGTGACTGAACAACAACAATCTATTCTTTTAATAGAGTTTTTTTAAATTACTTAATTTATTTTAATTGGAGGATAATTACTTTGCAATATTGTGATGGTTTTTGCCATTAATGACATGGGATGCGACTTATATTTAAGAAAAATGAAGGGGTACAAACACACTGGTGTATTTTTTATGTATTGTGCACTCAAAAAAAAGACAAAACCAGAACAGCACCAGACAATTAATCCAATGGAGGTCTGGGTAGTGTCAGTGGGAGTTTCATTTCCCACAACACTTTTGTGGGAAAAGTTGCAATTTGAAACTTTTCTACTTTGAGCCATACAGTACTTTCATCGTGGAAAAGTGATCTCAATTAACCAAATGCGAGGGGCCACTATTTTTAATTTAGTTTACATTACTTGTTAGCCTTAAAATATCTATACCACTCAGGGGCAGTGCTAAGAGGAGGTGGCTGGTGGGGCCTTTGATGGCCCTCCTCCTCCCTAATCTTCACCAGGCCTCCCTTTAGCACCTCCCCAGGTTCTACAATAAACACCATTTACAGTGTTAAATGCCCTTGCAGAGTAAATACTCCTCCAGGACAAGTCCTCTAACCTCCCTTTCCGGCTGCCCGCCAGCCCTTTCTACATATAAATTCTAAGGGTGCCTCAGATACACCAGCTGACCCCACAGTTCTAAGACTCCATGCTGCAAAAACCTCTCACAGATGCACAAGGCCTTATAAACAACCACGGTCTCTGCAAAATGAAGTACATTGGTGCCTCAGACTGGCCATTCTCAGCTGCGGGCCGTTGTGTCCCCACTGGGCCTATGGCAGTGTCTAGAGACATCTTCGGCTGTCCCACGTGGAAGGTAAGAGATTCCTTACCGGCATCTGGTTGGTAGAGACCAGGGATGTTGCTAAACATCTACAATGCCCAGGATGGCCCCCACACCAGAGATCCAGCCTCAAATGTCCATAGTGTCAAGATGGAGACACTGCTGCAGGTGATTGTCAGGCTTTAAAAGAATGAGGCTGGGGCTTCTCTGGTGGTTCAGTGGTAAAGACTCCATCTGCCAGTGCAGGAGACAGGGGTTTGATCCCTGGTCCGAGAAGATCCCAGAAGCCACGCAGCAACTAAGCCTGTGAGCCACAACTATTGAACCTGTGCTCTAGAGCCCGAGAGCTACTGAGCCCATACACCCTAGACCCAACGGTCCACAATAAAAGAAGGCACGGCATTGAGAAGCCTGCCCACCACAACTAGAGAAAGCCCATGCAGCAACAAAGACCCACCAGGGCCTAAAATAAATATATATTTAAGAATGAGGCCAACCTAGATGTTCCAAGGTGTCCAAGACACAATATTAAGTGAAAAAAAAAAATGATGGATGTAACGTGATCCGATTTTTGTTCTTTTTTTAAAAACATGTATTTATTTTATGTATTTTTGGCTGTGCTGGGTCTTCGTTGCTGTGAGTGGATTGTGGTTGTGACAAGCAGGGGCTACTCTCGAGTTGCGGGGCCTTCTGTTGCGACTCTCGGGCTCTAGAGCACAGGCTCGATAGTTGCGGTGCCCGGGCTTAGCTGCTCCAGGGCCTGTGGGATCTTCCTGGATCAGGGATCGAACTTGCATCCCCTGCATTGGCAGGCAGATTCTTAACCACTGGAACACCAGGGAAGTCCTGATATTTATTCTTGTTTGTCCGTTTACACATGCATAAATCTGAAAGAAAACAACATGCCAAACAACAGAAGCTAGTTAACGCCGTGGATGGAGCCTAACTTCCTACATGGCAATGATTCTGGGATGTTTTGATTTTCCATAACAAACGTGGATTAGGTTTGAATCAGAAAAGGCATGGGCATGGATGGGCAGACAGACGGATGGACAGGTGGACAGATAGATAAAACTAATATGTAAAAATTGGTAAATGAACCAGCTGGTACAGGAGCCAGCACTGTTACTGGTAAAATTTCCACGGGCCACACCCTTGGAGCAACATGACCTGGTGGGCTAGGGACTTCTGAGCAAAAAGCCACTGAAGCTCCAAGGTTGCACTGTTCCCGCAGAGTCGGCTAAAGGACAGCTGTCTAAGGATGGGGGACTGGCACAAACACTCCAGCCATTTCCCCTTCCCTCCCCCATCCATGGGAGTCCCCCGGCTCCACCTTCCACTACCTCCACTGTTGTCATCTGTCCAAGGCACCTCTCACCCAGATCCCTGCAACAGCCTCACACGGGGACCTGGCTCCCATCCTTGCTCCCTCCAGCTATATTCCAAGCAGCAACCAGAGTGGTTTGGTTAAAATGTAGATCAGATAGATCAGGCCCCTCCTCTGCTCAGAACATCCCCTGGCTCCCCGTCTCTCCCAGAGGAAAGCTGCCAACACCTTGCGGGATCCCTGGTCCGGGAAGATCTCTCATGCTGAGGAGTCCGAGTGCCCTAGAGCCTGCCCTCTGCAGCAAGAGAAGCCACCGCAGTGAGAAGCCTGTACACAGTGAGAAAGCCTGGCTCTCCTCATCCCACCATCATCACCTACCACTCTCTCCCTGGGTGACTCTGCTCCAGCCTCACCCTCCTCCCGTGCTCCTCAAACCACCCAGACATTCATCGCTACTGCAGGGCCTTTGCACTGGCTGTTCCCACCACCTCTTCCTATGGCTCCTTTATTCCCCAAGTCTCTGCTTCAATGGCATCTTCTCAGTGAGATCTCTCTGACCCCTAGCATTCTAGTGTGAGGATACATTTTGACTGAGGCAAAATTCCCATAATGAAATTTACCATTTGAAAATCTTCAGTGAATTTGCTACAATACTGCTTCTGTTTTATGTTTGGTTTTTTGGCCTCAAGGCATGTGGGGTCTTAGCTTGGTTGAAACAATCTCTGGTTCAACCAGAGATTGAACCCACACTCCCTGCATTGGAAGGCAAAATCTTAACCACTGGACCACCAAGGAAGTTCCCTCAAATTACCATTTTGCCACCAAGTCAGTGGCATTTAGTACATTGATAATGTTGTATACGGAGAAGGAAATGGCAACCCACTCCAGTGTTCTTGCCTGGAGAATCCCAGGGATGGGGGAGCCTGGTGGGCTGCCGTCCGTGGGGTTGCACAGAGTCGGACACGACTGAAGCGACTTAGCAGCAGCAGCAATGTTGTATGATCATCACAAAACATTTTTATCACTCTGAAAGAAACCCCATATTTAAGTCACTTCCCACTTCCCCTCTCTGGAATCCCTGGCAACCATTTAGAGACAGCTTTCTGTCTCTATGGATTTGCCTAGGCTGAAATTTCATATACATGACATCATACAATGTGTGACCTTTTGTGCCTGGCTTCTTTTATGAGCATCGTGTTTTCAAGGCTCATCTATGTTGTAGTATGTATAACTAAAGAATCTGCCTGCAATGCAGGAGACCTGGATTTGATTCCTGGATCAGGAAGACCCCCTGGAGAAGGGAATGGCTACCCATTCCAATGTTCTTACCTGAAGAATTCCTTGGGCAGAGGAGCCTGGCAGGCTGTAGTTGAGGTCGCAAAGAGTCGGACATGACTGAGCAACTCACACTTTCATTTTTCACTTTCACGTATAGTACTTCATTGATTGCTTTTCCAACAAGCACTTATAAAAGCAATTGGCATGGACACTATTTCCTGCTCTCTTTTTAGACCACAGAGCCTTGCTCCTCTGTTTTACACATCAGGGAGCCCGGCACGGAGTAGATTCTCAATAATGGTTGTTGGGAGAAGATAGAAAAGGCATACATCATTTCCAATTCTTGTACAAACCCAGCACCAGAGTTTTATTATTCCCATTCTACAGATAAGGAAAGTGAGGCTTGAGGGATTCAGTAACTTGTCCAAGGCCACAGATCTGGGAAAGACTGTACCAGGATTCCAGCCCAGCATCTCCTGACCCAGTGTCTGTCCCTCCTCTATGCTCCCCACTTCTCCATGAGCAAGAAAATCCTTTGAAAAACAAGGCTTGGTCTCACTATTCTATGGCCTCAGAAGCCCAACAGATTCATGTTATTCAAGAATAATAAAAAAACTGAAAAGGAAACCCAGGTCCCAAGGGTTAAGTTTAAAATAAAGGCTTGCCGGTAAATATTATTATATGCTTAACATTTTTTAAAAATATATTTGTCAAGCCCATAAATGGAAAATGGGCCACACCTGTAATTAAGCAAACAGCTAAGTTCAGAATATCTCCAAACAGAATAAGAGAATATTTTTAGCCGAAAAATGCATAATAGATATTTTGGTTCTCTTCATTCGGTTCAGGGAAAGCAGTTCTGTAAATAGGCACAGCCCCGCTAGCTGACACACTAATGCGTATTTCACAAACACCATTTCTAGATGGTTGTGTGTGTGCGTGCGTGCGTGTGTGTGTGTGTGTGTGTGCGCTCAGTCGTGTCCGACTCTTTGTGACCCCATGGACTGTAGCCCACCAGGCTCCTCTGTCCATGGGATTCTCCAGGCAAGAATACTGGAGTGGGTTGCCATGCCCTTCTGCAGGGGATCTTCCCCACCCAGGGATCGATCCCACATCTCTTGCATCTCCTGCATTGGCAGGCGGGTTCTTTACCATTTGTGCCACCTGGGAAGCCCTTTCACATGGTTAGGGGCAGCAGAACATGCAGGTTGAAGGGAAAAAGAGAAAGGTCTTTAACATATTTTCCACTCAAGATCCACTTCCCCTCTCCACTCACAATGGAAGGGGGCAGTGTGGGGACAGAGAATATGCCCAGAAGTGGGCTTATCATCACCATGTTAGGCAGGTCACTTCTTTCCCTGGGCTTCATTTCCCTGCAACTCTAAGTGAGATGGTTGGATGAGATGATATCTGGGGCATTTTCAGTCCTTGATTGACTGAATCAAGGACTCCATATTAATTCAGCTTTGCTCTATGCCAACTCTTAATGTAGACTAAGAAGACATGGCTAAGAGTCTGTGCATATCTAAGAATATCCTTCTATGTAACCCTTAGTATAGCCTCCTTGCCTCTGTTGCTGCTGCTGCTGCTAAGTCACTTCAGTCGTGTCCAACTCTGTGTGACCCCAGAGACGGCAGCCCACCAGGCTCCCCCATCCCTGGGATTCTCCAGGCAAGAACACTGGAGTGGGTTGCCATTTCCTTCTCCAATGCATGAAAGTGAAAAGTGAAAGTGAAGTCTCCTTGCCTCTAGAGCAGACCAAGTCTGCAGAAGCTGGGGTTTCAGTGAAGAATCACACCAGACCCTCAGTTCTCTCAGGTGGAGGCATTGGGGATCAGAGAGAGGTTCAGATAAGGATGAGGGATGGAGGAGAGACGCGGGAAAAAAGTAGCAACCTCCACCCAGTCAGGGTATCACATTATAAACTCTTTTTTTTTTCATCTTTGCAACATCCATCTTCCAGGTAAGAAAACAGGCTCAGAGATGACACCGATCTAAGGGCCAAGTGATTTTCAACAAGAGTACCAAGACGTTTTAACGGGGACAAAAGAGTCTTTTCAACAAATGGTGCTGGAACAACTGAATATCCATATGCCAAAGAATAAACGTGAACTCTTACCACCCACCATAGACAAAAACCAACTCAAAGTAGATCAGTGACCTAAAGTTAAGAGTTCAGTGAAAAAGAATACATAACTGAGTCACTTCGCTGTTCAGCAGAAATTAACATTATAAATCAATAATACTTCAATAAAATTAAAAAAAAATAAAAGAGTTCAAACTATAACACTGTTTGAAGAATACAGGGGTAAATCTTCATGACCTTGGATCTGGCGACAAATTCTTAGATAGGACACCAGAAATGCAATCAACAGAAGACAAAATTGGGACTTCCCTAATGGTGCAGTGGTTAAGAATCTGCCTTCCAAAGCAGGGAGGTGAGCGTGATCCCTGACTGGAGAACTAAGACCCTACACGCCGCAGGGCAACTAAGCCTTCACACCCCAACTAGAGAGACCACATGCTCTGGAGCCCTAGCACCACATCTCCTCAGCCTGGGCATTCCGGAGCCTACGCGCCACAACTGGAGAAGCCCACTTGCCATAACAGAGACCCAGTGCAGCCCCAAAATCAAAAAGACAAAACTGATAAATCAGGCTTTATCAAAATTAAAACTTTTGTATACCAAAGACATTATCAAGAAAATAAAAAGGCAACAGAATGGTAGGAAATCTTTTGCAAACCACGTAGATGATAGAGTCCAGCAACCAGAATGAGAAACTCTCACAATTCAACAACAATAGGAGAAACTACTCAATGAGCAAGAGACTTGAATAGACATTTCTCCAAAGAGGATGGAAAAATGACCAACCAGCACATGAAAAGATGTTCAACATCATTAGTCATGAGAAAAAGGCAAATCAAAGTCACAATGAGATACATGAATTATCTCCACTAAATAAAAAATTAAAAAAGAAAAATAGCAAATGTTGGCAAGGCTGTGGAGAAATCCACTATACATTGCTAATGAGAATGTAAAACAGTGCGGCACCTATAGCAAAAATTGGTGTGAAAGTGTCAGTCACTCAGTCATATCTGAATCTTTGCGACCCTATGGACGATAGCCCACCAGTCTCCTCTGTCCATGGAATTCTCCAGGCAAGAATATTGGAGTGGGTAGCCATTCCCTTCTCCAGTGGATCTTCCTGACCAAAGGATCAAACCCAGATCTCCTGCATTGCAGGCAGATTCTTTACCATCTGAGCCACCAGGGAAGGGTTCCCCGAAAAGTAAAATGGAATTACCAGATGACGCAACAATTCCACTCCTATGTATATGCCCCCAAAGAAATGAAGACAGGTATTCAAACAAATATTTGTTCGCAAATGTTCACAGCAGCACCGTTCCCTGTAGTTAAAAGGTGGAAATGTAACAGGAGGAAAAGGGGCAGGGCACAACTTTTGAAAGAATGACATAACCCAAGGACACAACATAAACCGATTAGAATCAAATGGGACCAAGATGGCAGAAAAGACTAGACCTTGATCCTCAATCAATCAGCAAGTGAAATGACACACCCAGAGGCGCCATGAGAGTTCCAAGGCCCTGTCAGAAGACCAAGGAGTGGGCAGTGGACCAAATCCCGGAAATATCCACCTCTTCCCCAAAACAGCTGGAATAATCCTCCCACTCATTAGCATGTGAAATTACCCAGCCTATAAAAACCAACCACACCACACTTTGCGGCCACACTCACCCTCTGCGATGGCCCACACTCTGTCTGTGGAGGGTGCTTCTCTCTGAATCTGAATCAATCCACTTCTCACCTATCACTTTGTCTCTCACTGAGTTCTTTCTGTGATGAGACATCAAGAACCTGAGCTTCATTAGGTCCTGAAACCAGGTACGTGGGTTTTGTCTGGGTTTGAGTCCTAGCCACGTGAGCTCAGTTGGTAAAGAATTCACCTGCAATGCAGGAGACCCTGGTTCAATTCCTAGGTCGGGAAGATTCCCCTGGAGAAGGGATAAGGCTACCCACTCCAGTATTCTTGGGCTTCCCTTGTGGCTCAGCTGGTAAAGAATCCACCTGCAATGTGGGAGACCTGGGTTTGATCCCTGGGTTGGGACGATCCCCTGGGGAGGGGAAAGGCTACCTACTCTAGTATCTGGCCTGAAGAATTCCATGGACTGTCCATGGGGTCACAGAGAGTTGGACACAACTGAGCAATTTTCACTTCACTTCACTTCATGTGGGTTCAAGTCCCAAACTGGGTTTTGGCTGGGTTCAAGTCCCAGCATGTGGGTTCAAGTCCCAATCTGAGGTAAATGGTTTCAGAAACAATACAATGTCCTACAATGAATGAATGAATAAACAAAATGTAGTATATACCTACAATGGAATATTATTCAGTCATAAAAAGGAATGAAGTTCAGATACATGCTACAACATAAATAAACCTTGAAAACATGAGGCTAAGTGAAAGAAGTCAGACACAAAAGGCTTATTGTATGACATCATTTATATGAAATATCTAGACTACATAAATCCATAGAGATTGAAAGCAAATTGGTGGTTGCCAGATGCTGGAAAGAGGAGGAATAGGAACTGAGCACTTAAAAGGTACGTGATTTTGGAGGGATGTTGATGAAAATGTTTTGGGAACCCCTGGTGGTCCAATGGTTAACAATCTGCCTGCCAGTTGCAGGGGACACATTACTGGTCCAGGAAGATGCCACATACTACCAAGCAACAAAGCCCGAGTCAAAACAACTACTGAGCCCACATGGCCTACAGCCCTGCTCCACAACAAGAAAACCCACCGCAAGGAGAAGCCTGTGCACCACAACTAGAGAGTAGCCCCCACTTGCCATAACTAGAGAAAGCTCGCACACATCAGAGAAGACCCCGTGCATTCAAAAATAAGTTAAAAAGAAAATGTTTTGGAAATAGATAGAGGTGATGGTTGGAGGACATTGTGAATGTATTACATGTCACTGAAATGTACACTTTAAAATGATTAATTTTATGTTACGCTTATTCTCAGTTAAGAGTAAAAAGAAAAAAAAAGTTATGGAGCCCGTTGTCTGTGCGTTTCATTTCTAGCTCCTCAGATAACTTGGAGTCTCACTGCCCAAGTCCCAGCCTTATCTACATCGTGCCTGTACAATTATTCACATCCTGTTTCTTCCCTTGATTCAGCTTTTTAAACTTATGTGAACAGAAACTGTAAATGGAAAACACCATCCATCAGAAGATAATCCTAAAAACAAGTACTTCATTCCTTTTCTTATTGGTTTGTTTTGAAAACCAGTAAGATTGCCCTGAGGGACAAAATAGTTTTAACCACAGGTTTATTTTTCTTTCAGCTTTACAGGTAGCTAGTCATGTAAAATGTACAGCAGTATCAGGTTATGTAGGAATTATCCTCATTAAATACATGCTGCTTGTGGTTAAAGAGAAGTAACAGAGAGATGACAGATGGATAGATATGAAGGATTTTTTAAAGCCAGAATTAAATTTAAGAATAGAACTGTTTTTGAATAACATTATAAGCCAGAAATCTACTCTCTCTGTTCAAAAGGATCAGGGAGGGTCCCACAGATGTTTTAGCTAAATTAAAACTGACGTTTTCCTAAGTTCACAAAATTAGAAGGATTAAAAGAAAATTGAAAGAGAAATCACTTTCTCATGGGGGTGTTCGGGGTTACTCAGAACTGTGTTCATGTCCTTCCCTAAATCCTGGGCTCCATGAAATTGTGCCTGGTCTTGCTCTTCGGAGGTTCTGTGTTGGGTGATTTCTTCAACAGACCATTAACGACATCTATTAGGCATGAAATGCCATGACACTGTCATTTCATCCTCACCAGAGGCCAGCTTGATTTCCGCCCCCAGTTTACCAGTGAGGAAACGGAGGCCCCAAGAGATCAGGGCTTGGTGACATCACAGAATCTGAATCACAGACCAAGCTGTCAGCCTCAGGCCAGGGTCTGCAAACTCAGACATCCCCTGGGGCCGGCAGGGCTAACACAAAGGGGATCCATTGGACACAGGCATACTCTTCATTCTGATAAATAAATGGGCTCGCTCACCACTCCCATTTTTCTCAAATCATTCAGCCTTTGGACCTACCTTCTGTTTTCCTAGGTTGGACAGAAATATTCCTTTTCCTTAACAAAATCAACAGCACAGGAGAAATGAACTATGGTAATTGACCCTTGGCCTCAATGTCGGAGAGACAATAGGGCATGGTGGAGACTGGGGCAGATGGGAGAGATGGCCCCACCTACAGCGCGAAGCCCCTCTACGCTCCAGCCAATGGCTGCTGCTGGGTGTTATGCTGGGAACTCACCACACATGACTCTCTGATTGACACAATTCCAGGAGTAGGGCTGCAACTTGGGATTGCAGCCGTAGTTCTCGGCATGCGTGTAGCAGCAGTCATGAGCATGACAGCACCTGTGGAGAGCAGACGGACAGACCGAGGGGTGAGTGAGGGCAAGGATGGTCCCTTGGCCATCCTCCTGTGCCATAACTTCAGGAGATCGAGGACCCACAGGGGACGGCATCTTCCGGTCCAGGCTTTGTCCCTGAGAATCCCTGTCCTGGGAATTAATTCCACTGACCCCAGTGTGTCTTGCTCTACCTCTACCTCTCTGCCATGCTCAAATCTGGCCCTTGCCTGCCTAAGTCTCTGAGCCTCTGAGCTCCAGCCACACTGGTCCCTTCCAGCCATACCCTCCCTACCTCCTGATTTTGCCCCCAATCTGCCTCTGCCTGGGAGAACTTCCTGCCCACTCTTCCTGCTCGAGGTCTCAGCCCAAGCACCAGCCCCCACCCCCAGGATGGGGGAGGCAGGCAAATCTCCAGATGCCGTGGGCATGGTGAGAAACACTAGGATGCAGGTGACGGGATTCTGGGAGCCAGAGGGGATGCCAGGTCCAGCTAGGCTTCAGAGAAGACTTCCAAGAGGGGGTGATGCCTGGTGGGCTATGTCTGGAAAGATGTGCAGGAACCAGACACCCAGAGTGTGGGAGGAAGGGCAGGGCCCGCGGCAGGAGCCTTGGTGGCACAAGGCTGGATAGAGACCTGTCAGTGACAACTACATCCTCTAAGATCCGGAAGAGACAATCAACCTTTTGCCCCCTAATCACTCTGGAAATGGAGGTGAGTGGCTCTGGGACCTGGTCTGTAAAATAGGGATCACCATCGGATGGCCGTGGCTGTGGTGGCAAATGAGAGGAGGTCATGGCAAGGTCTAGGCCCACAGTCTGGCACAGAACAGGCCCTTTTCACCCAGCAGCAGAAGGCAGTGATCAGGGGTGTGAATCCAGCCAGGCCGCCTGGGCACAAATCCCAGCCCCCAGCCCTCACTCTGTATGTGGCCCTAAGACAAGTAGATCTCTCTGGGCCTCAGTTTCCTTATCTCTGAAATGGGGTTGTTGTGAGAACTCGAAGGGGCTCTCAGGACAGTTCTGGTGCATAATAAGTCTGGTCAGGGATGTATGATTTTTTTTCAGCTAAAGTAATCATCTCGCAGCCAGACTGAGGGGCACCTGGCACCAAGGTCTGGCCGCATGGGCATGTTGCCCGGGAGACCCTTTGCCTGCAAGGAGCACCATTTGCTGGGGGCTTCGTATCTAAACCCCAACCTCAGCTTTGAGTATTTCCTCATAGGCCCTAACCACCCCAGGCGGTGGGCATCTTAAGCCCCCAGCATGCACTCACCAGTCAATGGCATCCTGGGGCTGGCCATGGCCCCCCAGACCACAAAAGCAGCCGTAATTCAAGTAGACCAAGGCGGGTCGAGGGCCAACACAGTCAATAGCCCCAGCCAGTCCTAAGAGCCCACGTCGGTGCACATGTGACCTCTGGGGAGCTGGGGGTCAGGGAGGGAGACAAAGGTTAGAGGCTGCAGGTGGGGACTGTCCTGGCCTGGGGACGGGCACTAGCCTGAAAAGTGTCTGGAAGACTTGTTGTTCAGTCGCTCAGTCGTGTCCGACTCTTTGCGACCCCATGGACTGCAGCACACCAGGCTTCCCTGTCCTTCACTACCTCCCAGAGCTCGTTCAAACTAATGTCCATTGAGTCGATGAGGCTATCCAACCATCTCATCCTCTGGATGACTATCTCAGGGCTGCATCCTGCTTCTCCTTCTTCCTAGCTGTGTGACCTTGGACCACTCAACTTCTCTGTGCCTTGGTTTCCTCATCTTAAAACAGGGGAATAAGGGGACCTTACTCCCTAGAATGGAATGAGATCATGCGTGTAAATTAAAGGCACACAATGAGCTCTAACTATTATTATCAATATCTTCAAGGCAGCCGTGAAGGAGAAAACAGGTCACAGAGCCACGGCATCTGAAAAAGAAATCATACCTCTAGGCCCTGCACTGGCTGGCCCCTCTTCCTGGAATGCCCTCATTCTCAATCCTTTGCCCATGTTAACTTCAGACACAGTTGGATTGTGGGTTGTGTGTTAAATGTCTGTCCAGATGCCTGTCCTGGGCACTGGACATCAGAGATGAAACAAACAGGGTCCCTGCCATCCTCTACAGGGACCTCCCCGACCCCCTCACCACTGCCTTCCAGATTCTTTGCATCTCCTCTTATTTTCACTGCCTGGGCACAGCTTCCTGCCACACAGGGAGGCCCTGTGACCCCATCCCAGCCATTTCTCTGGATCCTCCTGTTGCTGTGGCCCATAGCAGGACACAATTGGTGCAACTGGAACCCCCGCATCTCACATGGGAGAAAGAGGAGGCTCAGATGGGAAGTACGACCCTTACAGTCACGGGGCGGGGGCGGGGGCACTTCTGACTCCCAATCCAGTGGTTCCTCCTCACCCAATAGCAGCAGGAGAGGGAGGCCTAGGGTGACAGAGGTAAGGGGCATTGAGGAGTCCACTGCTCGTGGTCACGGGTGGTCAAACCCACTGCGACTGGGCATCAGAGAACCCCAGAGCCACTCCTGCTTCTGGTGAGGTCCGAGAGTCCACTCTGGTGTTTGATCAAAAAACTACAATCAGGGACTTCCCTGGAGTTCTAGTGGTTAAAACACTGTGCTTCCAGTGCGGGGGCAGGGGTTCAATCACCGGTCAGGGAACTAAGATCTCACAGGCTGCACACAGTCAACAAGTAGGAAACACACTCACACAATCAGAGCCACAGCGCGGAGAAGCTTGCACTTGAACTTCACCTGGCACGGGCACACACTCCCCAATCTACAGGCAACACCTGTTGTCAATCTCCTTGTCTTGTGGGCTGCTAGTCTCCCATTCACAGATGGAGGGATTGAGGCTAGGAGAGGCAAAAGGACCCATCCTAGGTCCCAGCGTGGGTGACCTGCTGAACAGAAACTTGTTCCCGTGCTGGCCTGACCCCGGGAGCTCACTCCCCACCCACGGCTCCAGGACTGAGAATCCAGAGATTCGCAGTGTCTTCAATCATCGCCCTTTCACATTTTCAAAATCTAGAACAAGATTGTATCATGCTGACTTTTCTTTGAAGAATCCAGGTCAAAATTCAAATTCAATTTTTTATGTTGTTGTTGGGTTGGTTTTTTTTTTTTGTTTTTTTTTTTTTTTTTGGTTTTGTCTGGCCGCAAGGCACAGCCTATGGGATCTTAGTTTCCTGACCAGGGATTGAACCAGGCCCACTGCAATGGAAATTCAGAGTCCTTCTTAATCACTGGATAGCCAGGGAATCCCCTCAATTATGTTTTTTTCTCAGTAGAAAAAGGAGCATATTCATCAAGGGGAACAGAGATAAGTTAAATAGAAACAAAATGTAAAAATGAGTTTAGAGTTAAAAGCTTTGCCCTCCTCTCTGGATGACCAGCCCTCACCCTCACAGGACTTGCCCAGTGCTGCTCCCAGCTGCCCACATCTCTGCCTGCAACCTCCCCAGGCTCCCAACCCCCTCCAGGTAAAGCTCGGGGTCCTCACTGAGCCAGAGGCTCTGCAGGAGCCCACCCTCTCACCCCTCCGGCATCCTCTCTCAACGTGGACCCCACGTGGACCCTATTCCTCCAATTAAACTTCCCATCACACAGTCATATACACCCTGTATAGCAAATGCCCTTACCTCATTCTCACCTAGCTCACTCATCACCTCCTTCTAGAATCTGCCTCCCTGCCATGTGACCACAGGGGCCCTCCTCACCCTTTGCCGCTCTCTGCTCATGGCAATGACCCTCCAGCCTGGACAGATCTCTGCCCTAGGAGCCTCAGGTCCCCTGGCATGAGTGGTCTTTCAAAAAAGGTCCCTTGACCCCTGGACCCACCAAGCCCCATGGAACACTTCCAGTCTAAGCACATCTGGGGACTTCCCAGCGGTCCAGTGGTGTACGATTCTCTGCTTTCACTGCAGGGGGCATGGTTTGATTCCCTGGCTGGGGACTTAAGAATCCGCCAAAAATAAATAAATAAAATTAAAAAAAAAATAACAAGCACATCTGAAAAGACCCCAGTTCCAAACCCATACCCCAAAGCTGTCCCCAGAGGTCCTCCTACCCTGACTCGACCCCGACTCTGGCATCTCAGGGTCCAGGGCTCAGCCTTAGGGAGAACCCGAGCATGGGTGGATGCCCAGCACTGGGTTTGTAACCAAGGCAAACACTCCCTCTATGCCAACTTAGGTGGGGCAGGTCATTCTGGGGGCTGTTTGCTCTGTCTGCCCACAACAGCCTCTGCTGGGAGTGCCAAGGCTGCCCAGGCTTCCTATGGGCCTGAGGATGTGTGTGTGTATGCGTGCAGTGTGATTCTGTGTGTGTGCTTCTGTGTGTGTGTGCTCATATGGGACTGTCTCAGTATTCCTGTGTGTGAGTGTGTGTGAGTATGTTCCCCTCCGTGTGTGTTTGCCTGTGTCTGTGTGTGAGCCTGAGGAGGGCATGGCAGCCCACTCCAGTATTCTTGCCTGGAGAATCCCATGGACAGAGGAGCCTGGCAGGCTACAGTCCATGGGGTCATAAAGAGGCAGATACGACTGAAGCGACTGAGCAAGCATGCAGCATGTGTCTGAGGCCATCCGTGTGTGCCCAGATGTTGCTGGTGGTGTTCTATGCCTATGTGTCTCCTTGCTTGTGATGACCACATATTTCCCTCTGGTATCCATGTACCTAGAAATGGGAGGTTGCGGAGGGGACCTCTCCAAGGGTGATGTCCAGGAGTGGGTGAGAAGGAGACATCACCTTCTTCCCTGGCTCCAGGTAGGGTTAGGCCCCTTCTTCCCCTGTTCCTTTCAACCTCTGGTGTCTCCCTGGTGGTCCCACTGCAGACCCCAGGGACAGACGGAGAGAAAGGTGGGTTCACAGCACCCCAAGTCAGGTGCTGGGGAGGTCTGATCACTGGAGAGGGTGACAGAGGGGAAGTTTGGGGAGAACACAGAGCCCCCCTGGAGAAGGCTTCAGCGTCCCTGGAAGGGGTGAATGAGGCAGGGGCTTTTGGGGAAGAGGTGGAGGTGGGGGAAACACACAGGACTCCCAGGAAGCCAGGAAGCAACGCGCAGGTGGGCTACACAAAGGAGGGCCGGGGACTGTAGGGCTCCTGGGTCCCCTGGAAGGGCTGGGGAGTTGGAGTTCTTGCAGATGGGTGGGGAGGCAGGGTTCCAGGTATCCCGGGGAGGACTGAAGGAGTCCCAGGAAGCCCGGGGTCCTCGGATGGGGGCTCGTCCCTTCACTCACCTGCTCTGAGCCCGGGTCCCGATCCCAGGAGCAGCAGCAGCAACAGCCCTACCGTCGGGCACAAAGGCAGCGGAGCCATCGGACCCGTCGGCTGGAGGCAAGTGTGGAGCGGTCGGGCGGGCCAGTGTAGTCACCCGGCCGGGTCCGAACCCCCTCCCCACGCCCCGCCCGGCCCCGCCCCCGGCCTCCCTCTCGGGAGCGCCCTGGCGGAGCCGCAGAGGCGGCTCGGGGCTGCGGGAGGCGCCTGCAGGCTGGCGACCTCTGCGTCTTGGTCATCTGGATGCGCGCCCGGCCCACAGGGAGAATCCGGCCCGGGCTTTGCGGAGAATTACGGAGAGGCGTTTAGCGCGCGTCGGGTCGCGGAGTCCCTAGGTTCTCGGTTGCTGTTATCTTTACCTGCGAGCCCCTCCCCTCCCGGAGCTCACCTGGGCTTCCGACGGGAGGAGGCGGAGGGGAAGGGGAGGGGCTGGAAGGATCTTAAAAACTTTAGATGTCCCTAAAGCTTGGCCTCCCTGTCCTTGTTCCTTGTTTCTGCAATCCACTGCCCACCGCCAGTCAGGAACGGAGGGGAGCCGAGACTTGCTCAAGGTCACAGAGTGACTTCTGGTAAAAAAAAACAAAAACAAAAACAAAAATGAGCAACAGCGGTGGGAAAGGGGAGCCCGGCTGCAGCTGCGTCTCAGCAAGCCCCCCACCCCGGCTCCCTCCCAGCCTCAGGCTCTTCATCTGGTTGAGGCATTGAGTCCTCCAAGGGGCCTCAAGAGGCCAAAAGAGGTACACGTAGGTGCTCCGTGTCGAAAATAGATGACACACGTCTGTTCCCCTTTGTTCCCGGTGATAGCCCTACCCAATTAGTCATGACTGATTCTGAGAGCCGAACTCCTCCCCAAGCCCTCGGAAAAATAGTGGCAACTAAGGTGACCTCGCATGTCACCTGCTACGTGTACTAAGGGCGTCGGGTGCACGGCTGTACCTCAGACCCCTGATGTTCTCATTTTCACAAGAAGAAAGTGAAGCTCAGAGAAGCTAAGAACCAAGAAGTTGGGGAGCCCAGGTTCACATTTATTTCTACATGGTGCCAAACCCCTGTCTGCCTCCCTGGAGGAAAACCTGAGCCTCCGGGCATCCACCTGCCATACTCTGAGGTCACTCTCCCCTTGCTTTGAGGAGTGAGCTTCTCAAAGCAAAACCGAAGTCTCTCCTCTTGAACACCCAGCACTGGCCTGCCTGGCATAAAACAGGTATCCAGTTAAGGCTTGTCCAAACAGATTATGGGTTTCAGACTCTCGAAAACATGGGATAAAAAAACATTTTTCTTTCTTCTGAAGGTCTTCATGAGCAATGGAGAATGAAATATCCCACATAAATCTAGGGAGAAAGACTTCTGCTTTCAAGGAGCTTCACAATCGATATGCATGGAGGAAAACTCATTTATACTGTTAGAAGCGTTAGTCGCTCAGTCGTGTCCAACTCTTTCCTATCGTATGGACTGTAGCTCGACAGGCTCCTCTCTCGATGGGACTTCCCAAGCAAGAGTACTGGGGTAGATTGCCATTTCCTCCTCCAGGGATCTTCCCCACCCAGGAATCGAACCCGGGTCTCCTGCATTGCAGGCAGGTTCTTTACCATCTGTGCTAGATCCATTATAATTAAGAAATTAGGGAATCTGCTTTCAATATTGGAACTTTTGCACCTGAGACTCTACTGCTTTAACTGGTTATCCTCATTATCTGCAAAGCTCATTTTGCAGAACAGTTTGTTTCCAGTTATATTAAATAACTGGAGTATCGAGACCATCACCAAACATGTGAGTGAACGTCGCTCAGTCCAGTCTGACTCTTTGCGACCCCAGGGACTATATAGTCCATGGAATCCTCTGGGTCAGAATACTGGAGTAGTAGTCTTTCCCTTCTCCTGGGGATCTTCCCAACCCAGGGATCGAACCCAGGTCTCCCCCATTGCAGGCGGATTCTTTACTAGCCGAGCTATAAGGGAAGTCCCATCACCAAGTATACTAAAGACCTACTCTCTCCTTAATTAACATATTTAAAGTAACTTAAATTAAAAGACTCTTGCTCCTTGGAAGAAAAGCTATGACCAACCTAGACAGCATATTAAAAAGCAGAGACATTGCTGACAATGGTCCGTCTAAACAAAGCTATGGTTTTTCCGGTAGTCATGTATGGATGTGAGAGTTGGACTATAAAGAAAGCTGAGCCCCAAAGAATTGATGCTTTTGAACTGTGGTGTTGGAGAAGACTCTTGAGAGTCCCTTGGACTGCAAGGAGATCCAACCAGTCAATCCTAAAGGAAATCAGTCCTGAATGTTCATTGGAGGGACTGATGCTGAAGCTGAAACTCCAATACTTTGGCCACCTGATTAGAAGAACTGACTCACTAGAAAAGCCCCTGATGCTGGGAAAGATTGAAGGAGGGAGGAGAAAAGGGGAAGACAGAGGATGAGATGGTTGGATGGCATCACTGACTCGATGGACATAAGTTTGAGCAAGCTCCAGGAGTTGGTGATGGACAGGGAGGCCTGGTATGCTGCAGTCCATGGGGTTGCAAAGAGTCAGACTCAACTGAGCAACTGAACTGAACTGAAATTACAAGTCTGGTCCAGTGGTGCCTCCACTGAACGTGCTGAGTGAAAGGGAATATGCCACAACGTGAATGGAGCCAAATCATCTCATTTCCTAAGGGTGAGTTAAGCATATTAATTAACTGTGATCTAGAGTTGGCCTCGGGCTTCCCTGGTGGCTCACTGCTAAGCAGGAGACAGGGTTCGATCCCCGGATCAGGAAGATCCCCTGGAGAAGGAAATGGCAACCCATTCCAGTATTCTTGCCTGGAAAATTCCATGAGGGAGGAGCCTGGCATGCTACAGTCCATGGTGTCACAAAGAGTTGGTCACGATTTAGTGACTAAGTGACAGAGTTGATCTCAGTCTAATCTGCAGGTTTTATCCTGGTCTATTGACAAAAGATTGCTACAAATGTTTGGTGAATAAAATGATTTATTTAGGTGATATAAGGGAGTGCTCTTCTATGATTAGAAGATAAAATAGGGGGTATAGCTCAGGGGAAGAGAATTTGACTGCAGAAGATAAAATAACTTTATACATACAGGGGAGTTTGTGAATCTCTGTACATGATCCAACTCGTGAGACCACAAATAATAGAAGAGTGAATCCTGATACAGACGAGTACATCCTTTGACCCAGAAACCCATTTCTAGTAATAACACTAAGAAAATAGACTTCTCAGATAAGATTTATACACAAAATGTATCCTGAACAACAAAAATCTAGAAACAGTGCATATATACAGCAATTAAAACGTTATGAAATTTTCATACACGTTCATTCTAATAGAGAGTGTTTTTGAAAAATATTTGATGGCCATTTTAAAATGCTTTAAAAAGCAGGCATTTGCAGTGTAATCCTACCTTTATCATTACAGATCACACAACAGACAGAGAGCCATATAGAAACATGTGTGTGTGTGCTAAATTGCTTCAGTTGTGTCTGACTCTGTGCGACCCCATGGACTGTAGCCCGCCAGACACCTCTGTCCATGGGGATTTTCCAGGCGAGAATACTGGAGTGGATTGCCATCCTGTCCTCTAGGGGATCTTCCCGATTCAGGGGTCGATCCCGTGTCTCCTGCGGCTCCTCCATTGCAGACCGATTCTTTACTGCTGAGCCGTCGGAGAAGCCTCATATATAAATATATCTGTATGCATATACCTACTACATGAGCTTATATGGGGCTTTCTCTGGAACAAACAGAAGAATGAAAAAGAAAATTTGGACGAATGAATGAAACATATCAAAATGGTTACTGGTAATCTTCTGCTGCTGGAATTGCGTGATTCTTACTTTTATATTTGTATCTTTGTTTTGCAGATTTCTATAAGAGCTTCAATTTTTGTGATTCAGAGAAAAAATTAAAACAAAACAAGATTAATAAACTTTTGATTCAAGAAAACTTGTCTATTGAAAAGTTATCTTGATATCATTCAGAAAACTCAAAGCCACAGATATAAGGATAAAGATACCCATCAGTTTGGGGTTTCTGTTTTGTGGTTCTTGAAAAACTTTATATCCCTGTGGTTACCATGGGCTATGGGGAGGAAGAAGAGAAGAGTTGTTGATTAATGAATATAGTTAAATGTATGCATGTACCTCTTGATTCAGGAATCCCATTCTAAGAATCTATCACAAAAATATACTGGGGAAAAAAATGAAATGGCATATTCTCAAGTCTGGGCTTTCTGGATGGCTTAATGGGTAAAGAATCTGCCTGCAATGCAAGGGACGCCAGAGACTCAAGTTCGATCCCTGGGTTAGGAAGATCCCCTGGAGGAAGAAATGCCACATACCCCAGTATTCTTGCCTGGAAAATTCCATGGACGGAGGAACTTGGTGGGCTACAGTCCATGAGGTCGCAAAGGATTGGACACGATTGAGCACATGGCACCCTCATTTTAAACTTTTGTTGCAGGAAGAGGGACCCCTTCCAGTACCCAAGAGTGGGCTCTTGTCTAATATTTGGAAATGAATTGTCTGAGGAGACACACATGCTGACAAAGCGAGAGACTTTATTGGGAAGGGGCGCCCAGGTGGAGAGCAGCAGGGTAGGGGAAACCAGGAGAACTGTTCTGCCACTTGGCTCACAGCCTCAGGTTTTATGTTGATGGGATTAGTTTCTGGGTTGTCTTTGGCCAAGTCTTTGTTTTGACTCAGCTTCCTTCCTCGTGGTGCAGACATAGCCCAGCGAAGATGAATGCCAGCGAGAAGGATTTTGGGAGGTGATAGGACACGTGGTCTTCTTTTGACCTTTCCCAAACTCTTCCAGTTGGTGGTGGCTTTTTAGTTCCGTGTTCATTAGCAAGATCTTCTGTTGTAAAATAACTCATGCAAATGGTTACTATGGTGCCTGGCTACGGTGGGCAGTCAGTCAGTGTGTTTCGCCTAACAACTCCCCCTGGGAGACTTCATACTCAAGATACTTTTTGGGGATTGGGATGGAGGTCTCTTTCTTCTGTAACTTCTTGCTTCTGTGCATGGGCATAGTCCTGCCTAGCAGAGCAGAAGTCTCTCTCTACCTAATCTAAATATAGATATGAAAGAAAGAAAAGCAAGTCACATCCAACTCTTTGTGACCAGAATTCTCTAGACCAGAATACTGGAGTGGGTAGCCTTTCCCTTCTCCAGGGGACCTTCCCAACCCAGGGATCGAACCCACGTCTCCCACATTGCAGACAGATTCTTTACCAATTGAGCTGGATCTGAAACCAGCATTCACCCTTCTAATAACAGCCAGTTAGCCTGAAACCGTGAAATAGACAGAGGCCAAACAGGGCCGAGGGAAAGAACGCACAACTTGGGGTGAGGGCTGCAGGGTGTGTGACTTTGTTCTGATTGGTTGGTGCGAGGCAACAGGGTGGTGCTCCAGGAATCTTGTGCTCAGCCTGAAGTTACCATCCTCCACGTGGGTGGGGCTCCAGTTCTGCCAAAGAACCCAAAGATATTGTTATGTATATTCCTTGAGTAGGAAACAGGACCCTGCCCTAAGGCTGTACCATCGCTTGTCTGTTCAGTTCAGTTCAGTCTTTCAGACCCCATGGACTGCAGCATGCCAGGCCTCCCTGTCCATCACCAACTTCAAGAGTTCACTCAAACTCACTTGACTGTTCCTCCCCTGTTTTTGTATCCTGTCCCTTCCCTGATCAGCAACTATTTGAATCTGCCCTTTGGAACTCAGGGACTATCAAAGAGGCTGGATGAAGTGTATATCCTACAAAAAAGAAATAGAAGACAGAAAGACCCCCAAACCCCATAGACTCCTGCTCACTTTAATTCAGGGAACTGGGCAATTATGGCTCTGGTAACTTCCTGTTGAAATGGGGCTTAGTGCTGCCTCAGTCTGAAGAATAGACACTGAACTGGAAGTATTTCTGAGTACCAGATCCTGGACCTGAGTCTTGTATGATTAAAACCTCAATCCCTTGGTCTGTTATTTTGGGGCAACAGACCCAAGTAGAAGTAGTTGGAAGTGACAACTGGAATCTTAATAGACAAAATACATCTCATTTCTTTTCAGAAGAAGAGGCCTGAAACCCACTCTGGACCTGGCACTTTGGGGAGACATATAGTCAAGTAGCCAGCTGTCTGGCTTTATAAAAAGTAAGATTGAAAAAAAAAAAAGTAAGATTGCAGTTACTAGCTGCCAGCAGACATTGTTTTGAGAATGTCTGGTGGCATCCAAGTCTGACACAACTCAGAAAACTCAAGTTCTTAGCAATGCAAGGACTAGTCTGACATTACACCCATAGTGTCCCCTGGTTATTTCCTTGGATGTCTGAACCATAGCTATTCATAGGCAGGGATGAGTAGGTACAAACTTGTTATTGTTCAACAACCCAGTCTTGTCTGATTCTTTGTGACCTCATGGACTGCAGCATGCCAGGCCTCCCTCTGCCTCACCATCTCCCAAAATTTGCCCAAGTTCATGTCCATTTGCATCAGTTATGCCATCCAAACATCTCATCCTCTGATGCCTTCTTCTTCTTTTGCCCTCAGTCTTTCCCAGCATCAGGGACTTTTCCAATGAGTCAGCTGTTCACATTAGATAACCAAAATACTGGATACAAACTACTATATGTGAACTAGATAAACAAGGTCCTACCGTATAGCATAGGAAACTATATTCACTATCTTTTATCTTACTACAATATTATCTTGTGGTGAGCTATATTGGAAAAAAATCTGAAAATTATATATATATTGATTATATATATTTATCTGAATCACTTTGCTATACCTCAGAAACTAATGCAACATTGTAGATCAACTACATTTCAATTTTTAACAAAGAGAAGAAAAATTAACTTGGTATGATAATATGTCATAAGTAGCAAAACTGAGTAAATGAGATAAGAGCTTCTAAGGTGAACTCTTTAGAAATAATGTTTTAGATTTGTATATTTTAAAAAATTGGGGGGGGGGGGCACATCTCAGGGCTTGTTGAGATCTTAGTTCTTAGATTGAACCGTCACTCCCTGCAGTGAAAGTACACAATCTTAACCACTGGACTATCAGGGAAGTCCTCCTGTTCTTTTTTTTTTTCTGATGGGTTAGAAAGTCTTTTTCATTTTCTATATTTACTTAATTTTGGCTCTGCAGGGTCTCCATTGCTACCCAGGCTTTCCTCCAGTTACAATGAGCAGGGGCTACTCTTTGTTGTGGGGTGTGGCCTTCTCTTTGTGGGGGCTCCACTTGTTGGGGAGCACAGACTCAAGGCCAGTGGGCTTCAATACTTGTGGCTCCCAGCCTCTAGAGCGTGGGCTCATTTGTGAGTTGTGGTGCATGGCTTTGTTGCTCTGAAGCATGTGGGGTCTTCCCAGACCAGGGATCGAACCTGTGTCTCCCCAGTGGAAGTATAGACTCTTAACCACTAGACCATCCGGGAAGTTCTTTTTGAAAACAAAGTTGTCCAGGTTTTATTCACCATCAACTCCTCTCTCTTCTCCTTGCCCGCACCTGTGCCCGCTTCAGCATTCGCAGTCAGGAGTGGGCCTCTCTGGTCTCCTCAGCTGTACTCTCCTGGACATCTAGAGGTCAGAGAGGAGCCCTGGCATTAGTGGTAGGTCTCCCCTGGAGCCCAGCAGATCCAGCCAAGCCAGCCCTTCCTTCAGCAGGTGTTCTAGCACTTGCCTTGCTCACTCCATCTCCCATTTAAGACTGGCTTTGGTAGGGGCTTCGGCAGTAAAGAATTCTCCTGCCAATGCAGGAGACACGGGTTCAATTCCTGGTGTGGGAATATGCCACATGCTGTGGAGCAACTAAGCCCCTGTGCACTGCATCTCCTGAATCTGGGAGCCGCAACAAGAGAACCCACTGCCGTGAAGCCCATGCACCACACTGCAACTTGAGGGTGGCTCCTGCAGCAACAAAGACCAGCGTAGCCAAATAAATACTTGAAAAAAGAAAAGACTGACTTTGATATCACTGACAGCCACAGAGCCATTGTCCCTGCCACCTGCAGCACCACAGCATGATCCATGTTTAGCTCAGTGGGACGGACCGAAGGAGGTAAGTGTCACCCCCAGGGATGACGCCACAGCCAGTGCCGAGGGCCTTCAGCTTCCTGATGGCCCCAATCAGGTCATCTTGGCTGACATCCTGGGTGAATTTGACCTTTCCTTTTAACACCTGTTGATGCCATGTAGTCCCTCCAGAGTTATCAGGTCTCCATTCTGTTGCTTCAGGGCCAGGCACACTTGGACAATCTAGACACCCAGCTTGTAATAGATGTCTCCTACACCTAGGGTCTCAGACCGAAATCCTTTCCCAGAAGCCAAAGAATCCCCCCCATTAGTAGCACACATGTCCTGGAACTGCATCTGGAATTCAGGATTCTTCTTCCAGATCCCCTGCTTGGGCTTGCTAACATATTCTTCCAGGTTGGTCTTGAACACATCCAACTGCTTGGACATCCATCTCAGCCAATACAGTCCCTCACTCCCTATACTTGGCCATGCAATGTTATTCTTGGGGATGGTATCAGTTCCCACCTGGCAACAGTGCATCCCTGCCCTGGCCCATAGCCATCCTGCTGCCAGAAAACTGGGTCCAGCTCTACTCTGAAATTATTTCCTATTATATATTGAATGGATAAACAGCAAGGTCCTAGGGTGTAACGCAGGGAACTATACTTAATATCCTGCCATAAACCATAATGGAAATAAAGAGAAATATATATATATATATATATATATATATATATATATATATATATAATACACACACAATGGAGTCAATTTTCTGTACAGCAGAAATTAATACAACATAGTAAGTCAAGTATGTTGTTGTTTTTAGTTACTCAGTCACATCTGACTTAGGCAACCCCATGGAATTGTAGCCCACCAGGCTCCTCTGTCCACGAGATTTCCCAGGCAAGAATACTGGAGTGAGTTGCTATTTCCTGCCCCAGGGGATCTCTGACACAGGGATCAAAACCAGGTCTCCTGCATTACAGGTGTCTCCTGTATTGCAGGTGGATTCTTTACCGACTTAATCAACTGTTGTTCAGTCACTAAATCATCTCACACTCTTTGAGATCTCATGGACTGCAGCATGCCAAGCTTCCCTGTCCTTCACTATTTCCTGGAGTTTGTTCAAATTCATGTCCGTTGAGTCAGTGATGCCATCCAACCATCTCATCCTCTTCTCCTCTGCCCTCAATCTTTCCCAGCATCAGGGTCTTTTCCAATGAGTTGGCACTTTGCATCAGGTGGCCAAAGTATTGGAGCTTCAGCTTCAGTATCAGTCCTTCCAATGAATATTCAGGGTTAATTTCCTTTAAGATTGACTGGTTTGATCTCCTTGTAGTCCAGGGGACTCTCAAGAGTCTTCTCCAGCACCAGAGTTTGAAAGCATAAACTCTTTGGTGCTCAGTCTTCTTTATGGTCCTGCTCTCACATCCATACATGACTATTGGAAAAACCATAGCTTTGATTTTACAGACCTTTGTTGACAAAGCTATGTCTCCACTTTTTAATACACCATCTAGGTTTGTCATAGCTTTTCTTCCAAGGAGCAAGCATCTTTTAATTTCATGGAATTTGGAGCCCCCAAAATAAAATCTGTCACTGTTTCCATTTTTCCCCCATCTGTTTGCTGTGAAATGATGGGACTGGATGCCATGTTCTTCGTTTTTTGAATGTTGAGTTTTTAGCAAGCTTTTTCACTCTCCTCTTTCACTCTCATCAAGAGGTAGTTTAATTCTTCTTTGTTTTCTGCTATTAGGGTGATATTAGCAGCATATCTGAGGTTGTTGATATTTCTCCCTGCAATCTTGATTCCAGTTTATGTTTCATCCAGCCCAGCATTTCACATGATGTACTCTGCATAGAAGTTAAATAAGCAGGTTGACAAAATACAGCCTTGACATACTCCTTTCCCAAATTTCAGCCAGTCTGTTGTTCCAAGTTTGGTTCTAACTGTTGCTTCTTGACCTGCATACAGGTTTCTCAGGAAGCAGGTAAGGTGCTCTGGTAGTCCCATCTCTTTAAGAATTTTCCATTTTTTTGTGATCCACACAGTCAAAGGCTTTAGTGTAATCAATGAAGCAGAAGTAGATGTTTTCCTGGAATCTTCTTGCATTTTCTATAATCCAACGGATATTGGCAATTTGATATCTGGTTCCTCTGCCTTTTCTAAGTCCAGCTTGAATATCTGGAAGTTCTCGGTTAATGTGCTGCTGAAGCCTAGCTTAAAGGATTTTGAGCATTACCTTGCTCACATCTGAAATGATTGCAATCGCCCAGTAGTTTGAACATTCTTTGGCATTGCCCTTCTTTGAGACTGGAATGAAAACTGACCTTTACCAATCCTGTGGCCATTGCTGAATTTTCCAAAGTTGCTGGCATATTAAGTGCAGCACTTTAACAGTATCATCTTTTAGGATTTGAAATAGCTCAGCTGGAATTCTATTACCTCCTCTAACTTTGCTCGTAGTGTTACTTCCTAAGGCCCACTTGACCTCATGCTCCAGGATGTCTGGCTCGAGGTGAGTGGCCACACCATCATGGTTATCCAGGTCATTAAGACCTTTTTTGTACAGTTTTTCTGTGTATTCCTGCCACCCCTTCTTAATTTCTTCAGCTTCTGTTAGGTCTTTGCTGTTTCTGTCTTTATTTTGCCCATCTTTGCAAATGTTCCCTTGATATCTCTAATTTTCTTGAGATCTCTAATCTTTCCCATTCTATTGTTTTCCTCTATTTCTTTGCATTGTTCACTTAAGAAGATTTTATCTCTCCTTGCTATTCTTTGGAATTCAGTTGAGTATATCTTTCCTTTTATCCTTTGCCTTTTGCTTCTCTTCTTTTCTCAGCTATTTTTAAGGCCTCCTCAAACAACCATTTTGCCTTTTCTCATTTCTTTCTCTTTGGGATGGTTTTGGTCACCGCCTAATGTACAAGGTCACAAACCTCCATCCATAGTTCTTCAGGCACTCCATCAGATCCATTTGTCACTTCCCTTAAATCTATGTGTCACTTCCACCATATAATCATAAGGGATTTGATTTAGGTCATACCTCAATGGCCTAGTGGTTTTCCCTACTTTCTTCAATTTAAGTCTGACTTTGGCTATAGAAGAGCTCATGATCTAAGCCACAGTCAGCTCCTGGTCTTGTTTTTGCTGACTGTGTAGAGCGTCTCCATCTTTGGTTGCAAAGAATATAATCAATCTGATTTTGGTATTGACCATCTGGTGATGTCCATGTGTAGAGTCTTCTCTTGTGTTGTTGGAAAAGGATATTTGCTATAACTAGTGCATTTTCTTGGCAAAACTCTATTAGCCTTTGCCCTGCTTCATTTGTACTCCAAGGGCAAACTTGCCTGTTACTCCAGGTTTCTCTTGACTTCCTACTTTTGCATTCCAATCTCCAAAATTCCAAAAATGAAATGACTTTTTTTTTTTTTTTTTTTTGGCGTTAGTTCTAAAAGCTCTTGTAGGTCTTCATGCTGCTGCTGCTAAGTCACTTCAGTCGTGTCCGACTCTGTGCGACCCCATAGACGGCAGCCCACCAGGCTCCCCCGTCCCTGGGATTCTCCAGGCAAGAACACTGGAGTGAGTTGCCATTTCCTTTTCCAATGCATGAATGTGAAAAGTGAAAGTGAAGTCGGTCATTCATGTCCAACTCTTAGCGACCCCATGGACTGCAGCCTACCAGGCTCCTCCATCCATGGGATTTTCCAGGCAAGAGTACTGGAGTGGGGTGCCATTGCCTTCTCCATGTAGGTCTTCATAGATCCATTCAAATTCAGCTTTTTCAGCATTAGTGGTTGGGGCATAAACTTGGATTACTGTCATATTGAACGGTTTTTCTTGGAAACAAACAGAAATCATTTTGTCATTTTTGAGACCACCAAAGTACTGCATTTTGGACTCTTCTGTTGACTATGAGGGCTACTCCATTTCTTCTAAGGGATTCTTTCCCACAGTAGTTTATATAATGGTCATCTGAATTTAATTCGCCCATTCCCATCCATTTTAGTTCACTGATTGCTAAAATGTTGATGTTCACTCTTGCCATCTCCTATTTGACCGTATCCGATTTACCTTGATTCGTGGACCTGATATTCTAAGTTCCTATGCAACGTTGTTGTTTAAGGCACCAGACTACTTTCATAACCAGACACATACACACTGGGAGTCATTTCCACTTTGGCTCTGTCTCTTCATTCTTTTTGGAATTATTTCTCCACTCTTCCCCAAGAGCACATTGGGCACCTTCCGACCTGGAGAGTTCATCTTTCAGTGTCATGTATTTTTGCCTTTTCATATTGTTCATGGGGTTTTCAAAGCAAGGATACTGAAGTGGCTTGCCTTTGCCTTCTCCAGTGGACCACATTTTGTCAGAATTCTCCACCATGACCCGCCCGTCTTGGGTGGCCCTGCACAGTACGGCTCATGCTGTCATTGAGTTACACAAGGCTATGATCCCTGAGATCATTTTGGTTAGTTTTCTGTGATTGTGCTTTTTGTTCTGGAGGCCATGAGATTGAAGTTCTTACTTCTTCTGTCTGCCCTCTGATGGATGAAGACAAGATGCTTGTGCCAGCTTCCTGATGGGAGGGACTGGCTGTTGGGAAAAGGGTCTTACTCTGGTGGGCAGGGCCATCCTCAGTAAATCTTTAATCCAATTTTCTGCTGATGGGTGGAGTTGTGCTCCCTCCTTGTTAGTTGTTTGGTCTGAGGCGACCCAGTCCTGGAGTCTGCACTCTATATGGTAGGGCTATAGCCTCTATGGTAGGGCTAACGGCAACCTCCTCCAAGAGGACTTATGCCAACATGCCACACCTCCCAAGACTGCTGCTGCAATGCCTCTGATCCCTCAGCAGGCCACTGTTGAGCCACACCTCCATAGGAAACCCCCAAATACTCACAGGCAGGTCTGGTTCAGTCTCTTGTGGGGTCACTGTTCCTTTCTCCTGGGTCCTGGTGTCCACAAGGTTTTGTTTGTGCCCTCCAAGTGCCTCTGTTTCCCCCAGTCCTCTGGGATTTCTGAAATCAAACCCTGCTGACTCAACTATAAATCAATAATTTAAAAAAAAGTAGATGAAAAAGATTCTAGGTATATATATAACTGAATCTCATTGTTATACAGAAGAAATTAACACAACATAGTAAATCAATTTTATTTCAATAACATAAATTTTAAAATGAGCATTTCAAATATTTAGGAGAAAGACAAACTTTTTTTCTAATATTGCTACTGCTACTGCTAAGTCACTTCAGTCGTGTCTGACTCTGTGTGATCCCGTCCCTGGGATTCTCCAGGCAAGAACACTGGAGTGGGTTGCCATTTCCTTTTCTAATATTGAGTTTTCTAAAAAGTGACTCAGTCTTCTCAGGTGGCTCAGTGGTAAAGAATCCACCTGCCGAATAGAAGATGTGGGTTCGATCCCTGGGTCAGGAAGATCCCCTGGAGAAGAAAATGGCAATCCACTCCAGTATGCTTGCCTGGGAAATCCCATGAACAGAGGAGCCTGGCAGGCTACAATCCGTGGGGTCCTAAAGAGTTGAACATTACTGACTGACTAAACAACAGCAAATAGTGACTCACAAGGGCCTTTGTTTTAAAAGTAATACAGAAAATGCTGAAGTCTCATTAACACAAACTGATTTCCAAACCCCCTCCCCACCAAAGAAATAGTTTCTCCAGATTTTTGTAAGTGAAAACTTTAGACTTAAGTCTCTCTTTTTAAGTGTTAGTTGCTCAGTCATTTCTGACTCTTTGCAACCCCAGATATAGCCCACCAGGCTCCTCTGTCCATGGAATGAATTCTCCAGGCAAGAATACTGGAGTAGGTAGAGATTCCCTTCTCCTGGGGACCTTTGCACCCAGGGATTGAACCCAGGTCTCCTGCACTGCAGAAGGATTCTTTACCATTGAGCCACTTTAGAGTTTTGCTAAATTAAGGTAATGATGGAAAAGTCATTGACTATCCAGATCATTTCAAATAAGATATAAAATACTGAAGCATTCATTGCTGAACAAGCATTAGTTTACCTACTTTGTCTTCTTATGAAGAAAAAATTAAAGATGTTGGGTTTATTAGACACATACCTTATACCATATTAAGAAGAAAAAATTATGCTATGAGAAAATGTATGTTTCAGGAGGTTATAGAGTATGTTCATAAGTTTTCCAATCAGGACATGTTGGTAGGACAAACAGTTCACAATTGCTTACTCCTTTTTTTTTTTTTAATTGAAGTATACTGATTTACTTTGGATGGCATCACCAACTCAATGGACATGAGTTTGAACAAACTCCAGGAGATGGGGAAGGACAGGAAGACTTGGTGTGCTGAAGTCCATGGGGTCCCAAAGAGTCAAACATGACTGGGCAGCTGAACAACAACAAAACTATTGTCTCGTAGTGACCTATGATCCTTTTTGACCAAATGTTTTGAAACTTTTAATATTCTTGACAAATTTCCCAAGAGTCCACATCTTTTGTTTTTTAATTTATTTTTAATTGGAGAATAATTGCTTGACAATGTTGTGTTGGTTTCTGCCACATAACAATGCGGATCAGCTAGAAGTATACATATAACCCCTCCCTCTTAAAACTCCCTCCCTCCATCCCACCCCTTTAGGTTGTCACAGAACACCAGGCTGAGCTCCCTGTGTTATGCAGCCAACTTCCCTCTAGCTATCTATTTTACAGGCTTACTTGGTAGCTCAAACGGTAAAGAATCTGCCTAATGTCTATGTATCAATGATACTCTCTCAATTCGTTCCATCCTCTCCTTCCCACACCAACAGTCAAATTTAACTAAATTTCTTTTGACCTCTAGCTAGCTTTGAGATGCTTCAGAGTATCCTGAAGGCATCTCAGAGACAAAGATTAAGCCAATTAGGATGATTAAGTATGTTAAATTACATGGGAAACATTGTCAAGCGGTTGGAGATAAACCTTAGGTTATACTGTGTGGGTAAATGCAATTAAGATAGATGTTCTAGAAATTAAATAAAACTTCTAAGACTTGAATATGTCTTGGTAGAATTTTTTCAGTCATAATTCTTGGTATTATCTTAAAATCTTGTATGTCACCAGAGTAACCAAGTTTATTTGCCAATTGCATTGTAATCAGGTGTATAACCATGGCTTTAAAGTCTTATTATTTATAGATAGTTATTGCCATACTCTGATGCTTTTGCAGAAAAGTAGTTCATCTCCAAGAAGAGTCATAGAAAGGAGTTTTTTTAAATACATATACAATTTACTGAAAACTTTCAGGTCATACTGCTGAACTGGGTAAGAAATTAAAGAATTCTTATGGAAACCCTAAGGGATTAATGGTTAACAGAAGATCATAACATGGACTAGTCATGTAGGGGTGACGGCACTGATGAATGTGGTTATAGCTTTTATGGTTTTTGTCTGCAATATTACTGATTTAATGTGTGTTTTCTATTAGGAAAGCTTTCTCAAGTTAATTATGGCTCATAGTAACATGGTAATCTATACCTTTGTAAGAACAACTGAAACATTTCTCTTTTTTCTCTACCAGATCCTTCCAGAATTTTGAAACTCTTACTGTGTATTCTTATTTTATGGAAATATAATTATTTTTATATGTTCAATAAGAATGTGTTCTCCTTATAACAGTATGGAATTGTGAACATTGGTCATATTACCATGGCTTTGACTGGAATGGCATATTTGAGAATATGCATAGAATCAAAGGACTTGGTCAGTATGGTAGGGAATTTTTCTGCAATGCAGGAGACCCTTGTTTGATCCCTGGGTGGGGAAGATCCCCTGGAGAAGGGAATGGCAACCCACTCGAGTTTTCTTGCCTGGAGAATCCCATGGACAGAGGAGCCTGGCCGGTCACAGTCCATGGCATTGCGAAGAGTCAGACACGACTGAGCAACTAAGCAGTACTACTGTAGAGTTCAGTATGATCAGACAGGACTTCCCTGTTGATCCCGTGGCTAAGTCTCCACACTCCCAATGTAGGGGGCCTAGATTCAATTCCTGTTCAGGGAACTAGAGCCCACATACTTCAACTAAGAGTTCGCTTGCAGCAACTAAAGATCTCACATGCCACAACAAAGACTGAAGATCCTGTGTGCTACAAATAAGATCCAGCACAGCTAAATAAATAAGCAAATATCATTAACAAATATGACCAGGCAGTTTTACGGAGCTAAAGTGAATTTTATAAAACCATAAAGTTTTGGGTTTATTAGACACCTACCTTATACCATATTAAGAAAAAAAATTATGCTATGAGAAAATGTATGTTTCAGGAGGTTATAGAATATGTTCATAAGTTTTCCAATCAGGACATGTTTGTATGACAAAGAGTTCACAATTGCTTACTCCTTTTTTTTTTTAAATTGAAGTATACTGATTTACTTTAAAAATTTTTTAATGCTTCTTAGTTTTCACTAGAAAATAAAAATTTTATGAGTTGAGAATTCTAATTAATATATTTAATTAAAACTAAAAATTACTAAAGAAGACATCTTTGAATGCAAGGGAAGAGAAAGCATAAGGAACAGAAGTACATTTTGTTAAGGAAAAGAAAGTAATTTGGCCCTAAAGTTGGTTACTTCTAAATGGGAAAGAAAATAAGGGACAAATTAATATGAATATACAAAGTTATAGTATACAAGAGGTTAAAAAGAATCTTTAGAAAGGAATTCTATGTGTGGTCGGGACTGTCCAAGATTAGAATGAATTTAATCAAGTAAACGAATTTTAATATTAAAGGCAGGATGGTGAAAAACCTGAACTTCTTTTCTCTGTTAGGAGAACCAAGTTGTTGTTTGTTTTTTTAACATCAAGTTAGTTTTGATAACAGATTGTGAGATTTTTTTAAAAACCTTTTAGGTACTTTAACTTTCTGTGTTTGCATTGAAATCTTTTATTGTCACTTTTATTAAATGAATAACTATTGTCTCACTTCCTTCATGGCTCAGACAGTAAAACAATCCACCTACAATGCAGGAGACCTGGGTGTGATCCCTGGGTTGGGAAGATCCCCTGGAGGAGGGCATAGGAACCCATTCCAGTATTATTGCCACAAAGAGTTGGCAAAGGGACTGAGAACCCCCAGGGAATTTGACTATGAAGACCAGTGGGACTTGATTAAAGAACTTCCACAGGATTGGGGAGACAGACTCTTGGAGGGCACAAACAAAACCTTCTGTGCACCAAGACGTAGGAGAAAGGAGCAGTGACCCCACAAGAGACTGAGCCAGACTTGCCTGTGAATGTCTGGGAGTCTCTGGTGGAGGTGTGGGTCGACAGTGGCCTGCCATGGGGTCAGGGGACTGACTACAACAGTCCTGGGAGCTCCGGCATAAATCCTTTTGAAGGAGGTCACCATTATTCTGAGCATGGCCTTGCTCACCAGAGCAAGACCAAGTTTTCCCCACAGCCAATCCCTCCCATCAGGAAGCTTGTCCAAGCCTCTTATCCTCATCCATTAGAGGGCAGACAGAATGAAAACCAGTCACAGGAAACTAACCAAACTGATCATGTGGATCACAGCCTGGTCTAACTCAATGAAACTATGGGCCATGTTGTGTAGGGCCACCCAAGACGGACGGGTCATGGTGGAGAGTAAGACAAAACGTGGTCCACTGGAGAAGGAAATGGCAAACAAGCATTCTTGCCTCGAGAACCCCATGAACAATATGAGCAGGCAAAAAGATATAAAACTGAAAGATGAACACCCCAGGTCAATAGGTGCCCAATATGCTACTGGAGAAGAGTGGAGAAATAGCTCCAGAAAGAATGAAGAGGCTAAGTCTAAGCAGAAAAAACGCCCAGTCGTGGATGTGTCTGGTTGTGAAAGTAAAGTCCAATGCGGTAAAGAATATTGCATAGGAACCTAGAATGTTAGGTCCATGAATCAAGGTAAATTGGATGTGGTCAAACAGGAGATGGCAAGAGTAAACATCAACATTTTAGGAATCAGTGAACTGAAATGGATGAGAATGGGCGAATTTTATTCAGGCAACCATTATATCTACTACTGTGGGCAAGAATCCCTTAGAAGAAATGGAGTAGCCCTCATAGTCAAAAAAAGAGCCCAAAATGCAGTACTTGGGGGCAATCTCAAAAATGACAGAATGATTTCTGTTTGTTTCCAAGGCAAACCATTCAACATGACAGTAATCCAAGTCTATGCCCCAAACACCAATGCTGAAGAAGCTGAAGTTGAATGGTTCTATGAAGACCTACAAAATCTTCTAGAAATAATAGCAAAAAAAAAAAAAGATGTCTTTTTCATCATAGGGGAATGGAATGCAGAAGTAGAATGTCAGGAGAAAAGTTTGGCCTCGGAGTACAAAATGAAGCAGGGCAAAGGCTAACAGAGTTTTGCCAAGAGAACACACTGGTCATAGCAAACACCTTCTTCCAACAACACAAGAGACGACTCTGCACATGGACATCACCTGATGGTCAATACCGAAATCAGATTGATTATATTCTTTGCAGTCAAAGATGGAAAAGCTCTATATAGTCAGCAAAAACATGACATGGTGCTGACTGTGGCTCAGATCATGAACTCCTTATGAGGAACTCCAAATTCAGACTTAAATTGAAGAAAATAGGGGAAACCACTAGGCCACTGAAGTATGACCTAAATCAAATCCCTTACAATTATACAGTCTAGGTGATTAATAGATTCAAGGGATTAGACCTGATAGACAGAGAGTCTGAGGAACTATGGATGGAGGTTCATAACACTGTAGAGGAGGCAGTGATCAAAACCATTCCAAAGAAAAAGAAATGTAAAAAGGTAAAATGATTGCCTGAGGAGGTCTTACAAATAGCTGAGAAAAGAAAAGAAACAAAAGGCAAAGATGAAAAGGAAAGAGGTACCCATCTGAATGCAGAGTTCAGAACAAGGAGAGATAAGAAAACCTTCCTAAGTGAACAATGCAAAGAAATAGAGGAAAACAATAGAATGGGAAAGACTAGAGGTCTCTTCAAGAAAATTAGAGATACCAAGGGAATATTTCATGCAAAGATGGGCACAATAAAGGACAGAGATGATATGGACCTAACAGAAGCAGAAAATATTAAAAAGAGGTGGCAAGAATACACAGAAGAACTATACAAAAAAAGATCTGCATGACCCAGATAACCATGATGGTATGCTCACTCACCTAGAGTCAGACATCTTGGAGTGTGAAGTCAAGTGGGCCCTAAGAAGTATCACTATGAAGAAAGCCAGAGGGCATGATGGAATTCCAGCTGAGCTGTTTCAAATCCTAAAAAGTGATGCTGTTAAGGTGCTGCACTCAGTATACCAGCAAATTTGGAAAATTCAGCAGTGGTCACAGGACTGGAAAAAGTCAGTTTTCATTCCAATCCCAAAGAAAGGCAATGCCAAAGAATGTTCAAACAATTGCACTCATTTCACATACGAGCAAAGTAATGCTCAAAATATTCCAAGCTAGGCTTCAACAGTACATGAACCAAGAACTCCCAGATGTTCAAGCCAGATTGACAAAAGGTAGAGGAACCAGGCAGCAAATTATGGAGATCTGTTCGATCCTAGAAAAATCAAGAGAATTCCAGAAAAACATTTATTTCTGCTTCATTGACTAATCTAAAGCCTTTGACTGTGTGGATCACAACAAACTGTGGAAAAATTTTCAAGAGATGGGAATACCAGACCACCTTACCTTCCTCCTGAGAAATCTGTATGAAGGTCAAGAAGCAACAGTTAGAACTGGATATGGAACAATGGACTGTTTCCAAATTGGGAAAGAAGTATGTCAAGGAAGATCCTGTGTGCCTCAAATAAGATCTGGCACAGCTAAATAAATAAGCAAATATCATTAACAAATATGACCAGGCAGTTTTACGGAGCTAATGTGGATTTCATAAAACCATAAAATTCTTGGAAAAACAACCCAGTACCCTGCTTAAAGGATTCCCAGCAGTCTTACCAGGTAAATACAGAAGGCCACCTCCTGGTAGATGCAGGAATCTCAGGATACTTTCTTTGGGACTTGGAAAAGAGAGGAATTCACCCAAATCTATAGATATCACAGGTGAAATCTGATGGTAAGAACTTGGCATGGCTTTCCTAGCCTTGAGAGGCCTTTTTTTAAAAAAAGTATAGTTGATTTTTTGAAGTATAGTTGATTTACAATGTTCTGTTAGTTTCAGGCATAGAGCAAAATGATTCAGTTATACATATTTTTTTTTCAGATTCTTTTCTCTTATAGGTCATTAAAAAATATTGAGTAAAATTCCCTATGCTAGACAGTAGGTTTTTGTGGTTATCTATTTTATATATAGCAATGTGCTTATGTTAATTCCAATCTCCTAATTTGTCTCTCCCCCATCCATTCCCCTTTCATAACCATAAGTTTGTTTATTTATGTCTGTGGGTTTATTTCTATTTTGTATAGAAGTTCATTTGTATAATTTTTTAAGTTCCATATATAAGCAATATCATATGATATTTCTGTTTGGTTTATTGCACTTAGCATGATAATCTCTAGGTCGATCCATGTTGCTACAAATGGCTTTATTTCAATTTTTGTGGCTAATATTCCACTGGATAAATATACCAAAGTTCAATCTGAAATTCCTTATAAAAAGATCCAGCAGAGCTCACTTGAAAGAGCCTATGTGATAAATTTATGCATATGTAAATAATCAGGCCAAGTTAATTGAAACCAGATTTAGGCTGCAAACAAATTAGTCTTTTGGTTTTTTTGATACACCATACTGCTTGTGGGATCTTAGTTCCCCAACTAAGGATTGAACCCGAGCCTTGGCAGTGAAAGCCATTGGGAAATTCCCCCGAATAGTCTTAATTAAGCTATATCTGTAGAAATGAGGGTAATTTTAGACAGAAAAAAGATTATGCTTCAGAGGAAATTAAATTCTAATTTTGTCAATTTACTCAACTTCCCAGATAGTTCCTTGCTGTTATGTTACATTATTGTATAGTTAAACTGAATTATTAAAAGGACTCTCCAGGTTTGTTTCTGAAGCTTATCACAGCAATTTTTCTTTGGATGAAGATCAGATGCCTCATGACCTTCAGCCAGGAGATTGTGCATACAGGAAAGGCACCAGTTAAAGGGCTGTCTCCAACTTAGATAAAAGGACTCACTTCATGGAAAAAATGGGGAAACAATGGAAACACTGACAGACTTTATTTTCTTGGGCTCCAAAATCACTGTAGATGGTGACTGCAGCCGTGAAATTAGAAGATGCTTGCTCCTTGGAAGAAAAGCTATGACAAACCTAGACAGCATATTAAAAGGCAAAGTTCCACCTAGTCAAAGCTATGTCTTTTCCAATAGTCATGTATGGATGTGAGAGTTGGACTATAAAGAAAGCTGAGCGCCAAAGAACTGATGCTTTTGAACTGTGGTGTTGGAGAAGACTCTTGAGAGTCCCTTGGACTGCAAGGAGATCCAACCAGTCCATCTTAAAGGAAATACCATCCTGAATATTCATTGGAAGGACTGATGCGGAAGCTGAAACTCCAATAATTTGGCCACCTGATGCGAAGAGCTGACTCATTTGAAAAGACCCTGATGCTGGGAAAGATTGAGGGCAGGAGGAGAAGGGGATGGCAGAGGATGAGATGGTTGGACGGCATCACCAACTCGGTGGACATGAGTTTGGGTAGGCTCCTGGAGTTGGTGATGGACAGGGAGGCCTGGCGTGCTGCAGTGCATGGAGTCGCAAAGAGTCGGACACGACTGAGTGACTGAACTGAACTGAACAGAACTGAACCTGCAATGTGATAGTATTTGGAGGTGTAGACTTTGGGGGTGAATCTGTCATGAAAGTAGAGCCCTCATTGATGGGATTAGTACCTTTCTAAAAGAGACACTGGAGAACTCCGTCATCCACTTCCTCCATTTAAGGACATGATAAGAAGACAGCTGTCTTTGAATCAGGAAGCGGGCCTCACCTGTTACCAAACCTGCTGTCACCTTGATCTTAAACTTCCAAGCCTCCGGGACTGTGAGAAATATATTTCTGTTGTATATAAGCCACTCAGTCTATGTTAATTTGTTATAACAACCTAAATGGACTAAGACACTAGTAAATAAAATGAGAAAAGGAAATAAAAGGTATACAGATTGGGAAGGAAGAAATAAAACTGTCTTTGTATACAAATGACATGATTGTCTATGTAGAAAATCTTTAAATGAGTAAGCAATTATAGCAAGATTGTAGGATCCAAGATTAACATACAAAAGTTAAACATTTTCCTGTATACCAGTCATAAACAAGTAGACTTTGAAATTAAAAACAATACCATTTACATTAGTACTCCAGAAATTACTTAGTATAAATTTTACAGAATATGTACTGGATCTATATGATGAAAATTACAAACCTGATGAGCAAAATCCAAGAAGAACTATATATATGGAGAGATAGTCCATGTTCATGCACAGGAAGGTTCACTATGCCACATGGTTATCCTTCCCAATTTTATCCATAAATTCAATGAAATCTCAGTCAAAACCCCAGCAAGTTGTTTTGTGGATATCAACAAAGTGGTTCTAAAGTTTCTGTGGAGAGGCAAAAGACCCAGGGTAGCCAACATGATTTTGAAGGAGAACAAAGTCAGAGAACTGATCCTTCCCAACTTCAAGACTTATGAGTGAAAGTTGCTCAGTCGTGTCCGACTCTTTGTGACCCCATGGACCCATGGAATTCTCCAGGCCAAAATACTGGAATGGGTCACCTTTTCCTTCTCCAGGGGATCTTCCCAACTCAGGGATCAAGCCCAGATCTCCCACATTGCAGGTGGATTCAAGACTTTTAAAGCTACAATAATCGAAATACTGTGGTGTTGGCAAAGAATACACAAATAGGTCAATAGAGCAAAATAGAAACCCCAGAAATAGACCCAATTAAAAAAATTATAGTCAGCTAATCTTTGATGAAGAGTGAAGTCAATACAATGGAATAGTCTTTTCAACAAGTGATATTGGAACAGCTGGACATACAAGAGCAAAAAAAAAGATCAGACACAGACTTTACACTGATCACAAAAATTAACTGAAATGAATCAGAGACTGAAATGCAAAATTTAACACTATAAAACCCTAGTAGGCAAAATAGAAAATCTAGATGACCTTGGGTACGGTGATGAATTTTTAGATGTAACATGATCCAAGAATTAAATAAATAACAAACTAAATTAAACCTGAAAACTTCTGCTGTGTGACAGTCTCAGGAGAATGAGAAAATAAGACAGAGTGGGAGAAAGTATTTGCAAAGCCATATCTAATAAAGGACTACCATCCGAAATTTTGGCTCTCCAGGTGATACGGTGGTAAAGAATCCACCTACCAATGCAGGAGACATGGGTTCAATCCCTGGGTGGAGAAGATCCCCTGAAGTAGGAAGTGGCAATCCACTTGCCTGGAAAACTCCGAGGACAGAGGATCCTGGTTTGCTATAGTCCCTGGGGTATCAAAGAGTTGAACACAACTGAGCGATTGAGCACACACCTATCCAAAATTTACAAAGAACTCTTATAACTCAACAACGAGAAAATAAGCAACCCAATTAAAAAATGACCCCAGAAGCATAACAAACACCTCACCAGAAAAGATAAACAAATGGTGAAAAAGCATGTGAAAAGATGCACTACATTATATGCCATTAGAAAAATGCAAATAAATACAACAATGCAATACCATTACACACCTATTAGAATGGCCCCAAATCTAGAATATTGACAATACCAAATCTGGTAAGGATATTCCACAACAGGAATTCTCATACATTGCTAGAAGGAATGCAAAATGGTACTGTCTCTTTGGAAGACAGTTCAGCAATTTCTTACAAAACTAAACATGCTCTTACTGTAAGATCCAGCAATTAAACTCCTTGGTATTTACATAAAGAAGCTAAAAGCTCCTGTGCACACAAGAATTTGCATGTGGTGTTTTTTAGCAGTTTTAGCTGTAATTGCCAACACTTGTTTAGTTGCTAAGTCATGTCCTACTCTTTGTGGCCCCATGGACTGTAGCACACCAGGCTTCCCTGTCCTTCACTATCTCCTAGAGTTTGCTCAAACTCATGTACATTGAGTCAGTAATGTTACCCAACCATATCATCCTCCTTCTTCTCCTTCTCTGCTTGCCCTCAGTCTCTGCCAGCATCAGGGTCTTTTCCAATGAGTCAGTTCTTCGAATCAGGTGGCCAAAGTATCAGAGCTTCCGTTTCAGCATGAGTCCTTCCAATGAATATTCAGGGTTGATTTCCTTTAGGACTGACTGGTTTGATCTCGTAGCAGTCCAAGGGACTCTGAAGAGTCTTCTCCCGCACCACAATTCAAAAGCATCAATTCTTGGGGCTCAGCCTTCTTTATGATCCAACTCTCACACCCTTACATGACTACTGGACAATTCATAGCCTTGAATATATGGACCTTTGTCAGCAAAGTGATGTCTCTGCTTTTTAATACGCTGTCTAGGTTTATCATAGCTTTTCTTCCAAGGAGCAAGTGTCTTAATTTCATAACTGCGGTCACTGTCTACAGTGATTTTAGAGCCTAAGTAATTAAAATCTGTCACTGTTTCCACTTTTTCCCCTTCTATTTGCCATGAAGTGATGGGACTGGATGCCATGATCTTAGCTTTTTGAACACTGAGTTTTAAGCCAATTTTTTCACTCTCCTTTTTGACCCTCATCAAGAAGCTCTTTAGTTCCTCTTTGCTTTCTGCCATTAGAGTGGTATAATCTGCATATCTGAGGTTGTTGATATTTCTCCCAGCAATCTTGATTCCATTTTGTGATTCATGAAGCCGAGCCAAAACTTGGAGGCAATCAAATATCTTTCAGTAGGTTAATTGATAAACTGTGGAATATCCAGACAATGGACTATTACTCAGTGCTAAAGTGAAACAAGCTATCAAGCCAGGAAAAAAACAGGGAGAAACCATAAATAAGTGCATACTGGGTGCTTCCCAGGTGGCTTAGTGGTAAAGAATCCCTCTGTCAAGCAGGAGACGTGGGTTTGGTCCCTGGGTCAGGAAAATCCCCTGGAGAAGGAAACGGCAACCCACTGCAGTATTCTTGCCTGGGAAATCTCATGGATAGAGGAGCCTGGCAGACTACAATCCATGGGATTGCAAAGAGTTGCACACAATTTAGCAACTAAACAGGGCTTCCCTGGTGGTTCAGATGGTAAGGAATCTGCCTGCAACACAGAAGACCTGGATTCGATCCCTGGGTTGGGAAGATCCGCTGGAGAAGGGAATGGCAAACCACTCCAGTATTCTTGCCTGAAAAATTCCATAGACAGAGGAACCTGGAGGGCTACAGTCTATGGGATCACAAAGAGTCAGACAAGACTGAGTGACTAAGACTTTCACTTTCACTTTCATGGTGACTTAAACAGCCGCAGCAGCAGCACTAAGTGAATGAAGCCAGTCTAAAAAGGTTACATATCAAATGATTCCAACTCTACGGCATTCTGGCAAAGGCAAAACTATGGAGACAACAAAATGTTCCATGATTGCAAGGGCATAATTTCAAGGGTGGTGGTGGGGAATGAACAGATAGAGCACAGGAGATTTTTAGCGCAGTGAAAATCCTCTATACAATAAATTCAAGCAGAGTCATTTAGATCTTCAAATTTAGCCAGTGGCATATTCAACAATAGAAGGTTAGATTATTATGCAGCCATCCCTATTTGCCCTGCCCTCCTCCGGAGGATCTTCCCAACCCAGGGATCCAACCCGTGTTATCTTATGTCTCCTGCATTGGCAGGCAGGTTCTTAACCACTAGCGCCACCTGGGAAGCTCAACTAAATTCTAAGTCATCAAAATTATGTGGGGAAAAAAATGTAATGATTGAAGAAAAGATTCAAATATGTTCTTGGGGCAAGAAACTAGGTTATAAAACACTACTTGCAGTGATATAGCCCACATTTGTCATATGTCTATGGCGAATTGAGAAAGAGCTATAAAGGTTATGTACAAATTTTAACATTTTCTCCATTGGTTGTTATTCTCTGTGGTTTTTCATAAATTTCTAATTTTTCTACAAAGAATAAGTATTACTTTACTAATTAGAAAAATGTTTTAAGAAAGAAGATAATTTTATTTTCAAGATCATTATCTTGATTCTTAGAATAAAGGTTACAGAAGTCTTTTTAAAATATATTTTTACTTATTTATGAATTTTTGGCTGCCCTGGGTCTCTGTTCCTGCCCTTGGGCTTTCTCTAGTTGCAGTGGAAGGGGGCTACTCTCTAGTTGTGGTGCTTGGGCTTCTCATTGTGGTGGCTTCTCTTGTTGTAGAACGTGGGCTCTAGGGCTTAGTTGCCCTGCTGCAAGTGGGATCTTCCAGGACCGGGGATCAAACCTATGTCCCCTGCACTGGCAGGTGGATTCTTCACGACAGGACCGCGAAGGAAGTCCTAAATATGTTTTTAAAATGCCAGGAGACAAGCACCATCCCTTCCACCTGCAAACTCCATGCCCAGTCTCCCTCTCCCACCTGCCAGCACCATCCCCCACAAAAGTTCTCCAGTGAAAGATGGAGTCTAATCAAAATAGATATCAGGAGAGTACTGTGCCCATATTTCTCTACAAATTTTCTGAATAGGAAATACCTTGGTTTTCTTTCTTTTTCATATTTATTTTAATGCAGTAGAGTTGACTTACAATATTGTGCTAATTTCTGCTGTACAGCAAAGTGATTCTTTTTTTTTTCTTTGGGCCACACTTCATAGCATGCAGGATCTTAGTTCCCTGACCGGGGATTGAACCCTTGCCCCCAGGATTGGAAGCATGGAGTCTTAACCACTGAACCACCAGGAAAGTCCTACTGTACCTTTAGTTTTATTTTCTTTTCCATTATGGTTTATCACAGGATATTGAATATAATTTCCCATGCTATACAGTAAGACTTTGTTTGCTCACTTTGTTTGTTTTAAATCAACTGCAAATATCCTTTTGCATTTGGTTTTACCATCACTGAAATGGAGATAATTCTTCTCAATAACTCAAAGTGTTCTGAATTATTCATAATTCAAGGCTACAAGTAAATAATGTTACTCATGATATTATTCTGTGAATCATAGATATTGTCAACATTTTGGTGTAATTTTCACATTGTGTTTTCAGTGTATGGAATGTTTTCCTTTTGTTTTTTCTTTCAACTTTTTCCATTTCTTTAGTCATCTTTTTCCATTATCTTTGTGAAATTTTACTTAAAAATTTTCATTCTAAAAAGGACCCATTCCTCTTGCTTTCACAGGTCTAAAATTAAAAGCAATGTGGGCAAGATTTATTAAACAGAATTGCCAGATTTAGGAAATAAAGATAGTGTTGTTTTATTGTTTAGTTGCTAAGTGGTGTTTGACTCTTTTGCAGCCCCATAGACTGTAGCCCACCAGGCTCCTCTGTCCTTGGGATTTCATGCCCAGTTAAATATGAATCTTAGATAAGCAAAAAAAAATTTTTTAGTATGTCTTAGGCAAGTGGCGCGCGGCAGCTGTGTGGTGTGGGAGCAGCGAGCGGCAGAGAGGAGATACCCCACGTCCAAGGTACGGAGCAGCGGCTGCGCTTTGCTGGAGCAGCTGTGAAGAGATACCCCTCGACCAAGGTAAGAGAAACCCAGTAAGATGATAAGCTCTGAGAGAGGGCATCAGAGGGCAGACAGACTGAAACCACAATCACAGAAAACTAGCCAGTCTGATCACACGGACCACAGCCTTGTCTAACTTAATGAAACTAGGCCCATGCCGCGAGGGGCCACCCAAGACGGACGGGTCATGGTGGAGAGGTCTGACAGAATGTGGTCCACTGGAGAAGGGAATGGCAAACCATTTCAGTATTCTTGTCTTGAGAACCCCACGAACAGTATGAAAAGACAAAAAGATAGGACACTGAAAGATGAACTCCCCAGGTTAGTAGGTGCCCAATATGCTACTAGAGATCAGTGGAGAATAACTTCAGAAAGAATGAAGGGATGGAGCCAAAGCAAAAACAATACCCAGTTGTGGATATGACTGGTGATAGAAGCAAGGTCTGATGCTGTAAAGAGCAATATTGCATGGGAACCTGGAATGTTAGGTCCATGAATCAAAGCAAACTGGAAGTGGTCAAATAGGAGATGGCAAGAGTGAACGTTGACATTCCAGGAATCAGCAAGCTAAAATGGACTGGAATGTGTGAATTTAACTCAGATAACCATTATATCTACTACTGTGGGCAGGAATCCCTTAGGAGAAATGGAGTAGCCATCATAGTCAACAAAAGAGTCCAAAATGCAGTACTTGGATGCAATCTCAAAAATGACAGAATGATCTCTGTTCACTTCCAAGGCAAACCATTCAATATGACGGTAACCCAAGTCTATGCCCTGACCACCAGTAACTGAAGAAGCTGAAGTTGAACAGTTCTATGAAGATCTGCAAGAACTTTTAGAACTAACACCCAAAAAAGATGTCCTTTTCATTAAAGGGGACTGGAATGCAAAAATAGGAAGTCAAGAAACACCTGGAGTAACAGGCAAATCTGGCCTTGGAGTACAGAATGAAGCAGGGCAAAGGCTAATAGAGTTTTGGCAAGAGAATGCACTGGTCATAGCAAACACCCTCTTCCAACAACACAAGAGAAGACTCTACACATGGACATCACCAGATGGCCAACACTGAAATCAGATTGATTATATTCTTTGCAGCCAAAGATGGAGAAGCTCTATACAGTCAGCAAAAACAAGACCAGGAGCTGACTGTGGCTCAGATCGTTAATTCCTTATTGCCAAATTCAGACTTAAATTGAAGAAAGTGGGGAAAACCACTAAACCATTCAGGTATGACCTAAATCAAATCCCTTATGACTATACAGTGGAAGTGAGAAATAGATTTAAGGGGTTAGATCTGATAGATAGAGTGCCTGATGAACTATGGACAGAGGTTCGTGACACTGTACAGGAGACAGGGTTAAAGACCATCCCCAAGAAAAAGAAATGCAAAAAAGCAAAATGGTTGTCTGAGGAGGCCTTACAAATAGCTAAGAAAAGAAGAGAAGCAAAAAGCAAAGGAGAAGAGGAAAGATAAATGCATTTGAATGCAGAATTCCAAAGAATAGCAAGGAGAGATAAGAAAGCCTTTCTAAGTGATCAATGCAAAGAAATAGAGGAAAACAATAGAATGGGAAAAGCTAGAAATCTCTTCAAGAAAATTAGAGATACCAAGGGAACATTTCATCAAAGATGGGCTCAATAAAGGACAGAAATAGTATGGAACTGACAGAAGCAGAAGATATTAAGAAGAGGTGGTAAGAATACACAGAAGAACTGTACAAAAAAGATCTTTACAACCCAGATAATCACGATGGTGTGATCACTCACCTAGAGCCAGACATCCTGGAATGTGAAGTCAAGTGGTTCTTAGGAAGCATCACTATGAACAAAGCTAGTGGAGGTGATGGAATCCCAGTTGAGCTATTTCAAATCCTAAAAGATGATGCTGTGAAAGTGCTGCACTCAATATGTCAGCAAATTTGAAAACTCAGCAGTGGCTACAGGACTGGAAAAGGTCAGTCTTCATTCCAATCCTAAAGAAAGGCCATGCCAAAGAATGTTCAGACTACCACACAATTGCACTCATCTCACACGCTAGTAAAGTAATGCTCAAAATTCTCCAAGCCAGGCTTCAGCAATACGTGAACCGTGAACTTCCAGATGTTCAAGCTGGTTTTAGGAAAGGCAGAGGAACAAGAGATAAAATTGCCAACATCCACTGGATCATCGAAAAAGCAAGAGAGTTCCAGAAAAACATCTATTTCTGCTTTATTGACCACGCCAAAGCCTTTGACTGTGTGGATCACAATAAACTGTGGAAAATTCTGAAAGAGATGGGAACATCAGCCCACCTGACCTGCGTCTTGAGAAATCTGTATGCAGGTCAGGAAGCAACAGTTAGAACTGGACATGGAACAACAGACTGGTTCCAAATAGGAAAAGGAGTACTTCCAGGCTGTATATTTTCACCCTGCTTATGTAACTTATATGCAGAGTACATAATGAGAAACACTGGGCTGGATGAAGCACAAGCTGGAATCAAGGTTGCCAGGAGAAATATCAATAACCTCAGATATGCAGATGACACCACCCTTATGGCAGAAAGTGAAGAAGAACTAAAGAGCCTCTTGATGAAAGTGAAAGAGGAGAGTGAAAAAGTTGGCTTAAAGCTCAACATTCAGAAAACTAAGATCATGGCATCTGGTCCCATCACCTCATGGCAAATAGATGGGGAAACAGTGGAAACAGTGAGAAACTTTATTTTGGGCGGCTTCAAATTCACTGCAGATGGTGATTGCAACCATGAAATTAAAAGACGCTTACTCCTTGGAAGGAAAGTTATGACCAACCTAGACAGCATATTAAAAAGCAGAGACATTACTTTGCCAACAAAGGTCCATCTAGTCAAGTTATGGTTTTTCCAGTAGTCATGTATGGATGTGAGAGTTGGACTATAAAGTTGAGCACAGAAGAATTGATGCTTTTGAACTGTGGTGTTGGAGAAGACTCTTGAGAGTCCCTTGGACTGCAAGGAGATCCAACCAGTCCATCCTAGAGGAGATCAGTCCTGGATTTTCATTGGAAGGACTGATGTTGAAGCTGAAACACCAATACTTTGGCCACCTAATATGAAGAGCTGACATTTGAAAAGACCCTGATGCTGGGGAAGATTGAGGGCAGGAGGAGAAGAGGATGACAGAGGATGAAATAGTTGGATGGCATCACTGACTCAGTGGACATGAGTTTGGGTAGGCTCCTGGAGTTGGTGTGGACAGGGAGGCCTGGCATGCTGCGGTTCATGGATTTGCAAAGTCAGACATGACTGAGTCACTGAACTGAGCTGACTGAGGCAATATTCAGATAAAAGTTTTTATCTGAAATTCATATTTAACTCAGTGTCCTATATCTAACCTGGCAGCCCTAGATTTAAAGCATTACAGTACTCAGTGGTTCTCACATTTCAGGGTGCATTAAAGCTGCTTATTAAAACACTGATTGCTGGGCTCTACCCTCCTGACTCAGCAAGTCTAGGTAGAGCTTGACAGTTTACATTTCCAACAAGTTCCCAGGTAATGCTGTCACTGCTGGTTGAGAACCACTGCCCTAGCTTAGATGTAGCCTTCATCTGGGCATCCCAGGTGGTGCTAGTGGTAAAGAACCTGCCTGCCAATGCAGGAGACATGAGAGAAGCAGGTTTGATCCCTGGGTTGGGAACATCCCCTGGAGGGCATGGCAACCCACTCAGTATTCTTGCCTAGAGAATTCCATGGACAGAGGACCCTGGCAGGCTACGGCCCATAGGGTCGCAAAGAGTCAGACACAACTGGAGTCACTTAGCATGCACGCAGCCTTCATTTAGGAGTAACATTTGTGTCAAATAACATCAGGTGAAGACACATGAGATATTTACGGTTTCTAACTCCAAGAAAGAGTTGTATAAAATCAACGTATTGGTATTATTTTCTGATTATGTTCAAGTTACTTTACGTCAGTTTTTTTAAAATGTATTCTGTTTTCAAAAATAATTGTATTTATTTATTTTTGGCTGCATTAGGTCTTTGTTGCTGCACACGGGCTTTTTCTAGTTAGAGCGAGCCGAGGCTATTCTTTGTTGTGATGCACAGACTTCTCATTGCAGTGGCTTCTCTTGTATCAGAGCACAGGCCCTAGGCACACAACCTTTGGTAGTTGCATTGAGGGGGCTCAGTAGTTGAGGCACACAGACATAGTTGCTCTGCATCATGTGGAATCCTCCTGGACCAAGGATCGAACCTGTGTCCCCTACATTGGCAGGCAGATTCTTAACCACTGGACCACCAGGGAAGTCCAAAAAATGTATTCATTTTTAACTGGAGGATAATTGCTTTACAATATTGTGTTGGTCTCCATCACATATCACCATAAATCAGCCATAGGTATACATAAGTCCCATCCCTCTGGAGCCTCCATCCCACCTCCTCTAAGGAGCTGGATGAACCTAAAGCCTGGTATACAGAGTGAAGTAAGTCAGGAGGAGAAAAAGAAAGATCATATATTAATGCATATGTATGGAATCTAGAAAGATGGTACTGATGAACCTATTTGCAGGGCAGCAATGGAGACAGGAGTAGTTTTTGACCTGGGGTGAGCTTTAAGATAACCTGAGTGCTTTTATTTTTCTGGGCTCCAAAATCACTGCAGATGGTGATTGCAGCCATGAAATTAAAAGATACTTACTCCTTGGAAGGAAAGTTATGACCAACCTAGACAGCATATTAAAAAGTGGAGACATTACTTTGTCAACAAAGGTCCGTCTAGTCAAGCTATGGTTTTTCCAGTAGTCATGTATGGTTGTGAGAGTTGGACTATAGAGAAAGCTGAGCACAGAAGAATTGATGCTTTTGAACTGTGGTGTTGGGGAAGACTCTTGAGAGTCCCTTGGACTGCAAGGAGATCCAACCAGTCCATCCTAAAGGAGATCAGTCCTGGATGTTCATTGGAAGGACTGATGCTGAAGCTGAAACTCCAATACTTTGGCCACCTGATGCGAAGAGCTGACTCATTGGAAAAGACCCTGATGCTGGGAAAGATTGAGGGCAGGAGGAGAAGGGGACGACAGAGGATCAGATGGCTGGATGGCATCACCGACTCAATGGACGTGAGTTTGGGTGGACTCCAGGAGTTGGTGATGGACAGGGAGGCCTGGCGTGCTGTGGTTCATGGGGTCACAAAGAGTTGGACACAACTGAGCGATTGAACTGAACTGAACTGAATGCTTTTAATTTCTCCAAATGCAGGATGTTATTCTCATTCATGTGGTTTGGTGCAGGGCAGGGCTATCTGCTTTTTTAAAAGCCCCTCAGATGGTTGATTCTTCTGGGCAACAAGGTTGAGAACCACTGCCCTATAGCCTCAAGCATTACTCACAGTCCCTGTTATCATGACCCTTCACTCCCTAAAGAACAGCAATGAAACCACAGGCTTAATTGGGAGAGAAAAAAAAGTCCCGTAAATCTGAGTTGTAAAAGTGCTTCTCTCCAGAAATCCACGTTGTTGTAATTGATGGCAATCCATCCCCAGGATTTTAAAAGGCAAGAGGTGAATCAAAGGTGAATGTTTCTTCTCTGAAGAAATAGGTTGTCTTGAAGGTTAAAGGAGGTCTTGTCTGTTTCTTAAATTTCTTCTAATTTTTTGTCAATGAGACGTTAATACTTTTTATAGTAGGTTAGTGAAATCAAAATTTAATATAAAATGCTTTGATGCCATTTAGATGTTTGTTTTTACTTTTCTCTTGAAATTAAGATTTCCTTTAGGTGAACTTGAAATTCCTTCTGCTTAGACTTCTAGTTGCCAAAGGGGAGGAGGGTCCGGGACAGCAGGATTGGAAGTTTGAGATTAGTACAGGCAAGCTGGTATATATAGGGTGGATAAACAGAATACTCAGAAGAACTATACAAAAAAAGATCTTAATGATGTAGATAAGCACAATGGTGTGATTACTCACCTACAGACAGACATCCTCGAGTTCAAAGTCAAGTGGGCCTTAGGAAGCATCTCTACGAACAAAGCTAGCGGAGGTGATGGAATCCCAGTTGAGCTATTTCAAGTCCTAGAAGATGATGCTGTGAAAGTGCTGCACTCAATATGCCAGCAAATTTGAAAACTCAGCAGTGGCCACAGGACTGGAAAAGGTCAGTTTTCAATCCAATCCCAAAGAAAGGCCATGCCAAAGAATGTTCAAACTACCACACAATTACACTCATCTCACATGCTAGTAAAGTAATGCTCAAAATTCTCCAAGCCAGGCTTCAACAGTATGTGAACCGTGAGCTTCCAGATGTTCAAGCTGATTTTAGGAAAGGTAGAAGAATCAGAGATAAAATAGCCAACATCTGTTGGATCATGGAAAAAGCAAGAGAGTTCCAGAAAAACATCTATTTCTGCTTTATTGACTATGACAGAGCCTTTGACTGTGTGGATCACAACAAGCTATGGAAAACTCTTCAAGAGATGGGAATACCAGACCACCTGACCTGCCTCCTGAGAAATCTATATGCAGGTCAAGAAGCAACAGTTAGAACCAGACATGGAAGAGTGGACCGATTCCAAGTTGGGAAAGGAGTTCACCAAGGCTGTACACTGTCACCCTGCTTATGTAACTTACATGCAGAGTACATCATGCGAAATGCCAGGCTGGCTGAAGCACAATCTGGAATCAAGATTGCCAGGAGAAATATCATTAACCTCAGATATGCAGATGACACCACCCTTATGCCAGAAAGCAAAGAGGAAAAGAAGAGCCTCTTGATCAGAGTGAAAGAGGAGAGTGAAAAACCTTGCTTAAAACTAAACATTCAAAAAATAAAGATCATAGCATGCGGTCCCATCAGTTCATGGCAAATATATGGGGAAACAATGGAAACAGTGAGAGACTTTATATTTGGGGGCTCCAAAATCACTGCAGATGGTGACTGCAGCCATGAAATTAAAAGATGCTTGCTCCTTGGAAGAAAAGCTACGACCAACCTAGACAGCATATTAAAAAGCAGAGACATTGCTGACAATGATCCATCTAGTCAAAGCTATGGTTTTTCTAGTAGTCATGTATGGATGTGAGAGTTGGACTATAAAGAAAGCTGAGCACCAAAGAATTGATGCTTTTGAACTGTGGTGTTGGAGAAGACTCTTGAGGTCCCTTGGACTGCAAGGAGATCCAACCAGTCAATCCTAAAGGAAATCAGTCCTGAATATTTATTGGAAGGACTGATGCTGTAGCTGAAGCTCCAATACTTTGGCCACCTGATGTGAAGAACTGACTCATTAGAAAAGACCCTGATGCCCGGAAAGATAGAAGGGGAGGAGAAGGGGACGACAAAGGATGAGATGGTTGGATGGCATCACAAACTCAGTGGATATGAATTTGAGCAAGCTCTGGGAGTTGGTGTGGACAGGGAAGCCTGGTGTGCTGCAGTGCATGGGGTTGCAGGGAGTCAGACACGACTGAGTGACTGAACTGAACTGAGGACTAGACCAGAATTACACTGAGAAACTCCTCCGGAGAAGTAGGGTTTTCAGCAGTTTTATATCTTGTTGGAACAAAGAACATTTAACAAGTTAGAGATACATTTCTTCAGGGTCACAAAAGAAGAATATTCCAGCAAGTACACAGCAAGGCAGCATAACCTTGGCACCTGGGAAGGCAGTCTTACTTCTCATCAGAGGGGGACCAGCATTGACATACCAGGAAGAGAGGCATTTAATCTCTCTTTTTAATATGGACATTCTGTACTTTTGATTCATGTGTCCTTTTCTCTAATGATTAAAGTAGATGTACAACTACACTTGCTAGGCCACAAACAGGCTATTTTAGTAGCATAAAATTCAGGTTAACTCATGGATAAGCCAGAATCACTTCCCTATATCTTGATATGTGAAAATTTCTTTTATCAGTAACTCAAGAGAAACAGCTAACATTTGTAGATCACTTGTGATGTTCTGGGTAATACTCCCAAACCACTCCATGAATACGATTGTTGTCTTGCCCCCTCTACAGATGGAGACACATGAGCAGAGAGATTAAGCAACTTGCTCAAGGTCAGGGAGTCAGAAACTGGCAGAGGCAGGACGTGAACCCAGGAAGTACAACTCCAGCACGCAAGCTCTTCATCACTGTCTTCCCATAGGGATCTGCTCGATGCCAAGATCTTTCACTACAAACTCAGCTGTCCACCTAAATTATAAAATCTTCCATAGCTTCCTCAATTTGGACTAGAAGAAACTGTTGGTCCACCAGATAGTAAAGCTTGCATTGCATTCTTTTAAGATGCTTGGTATACAAGTACAATCTGATAAAACAGCACATATTCAGGGGAAAGCATTTGGAGTACTCAAACTCAGTTTTTGGCAAAGATGTGTTCCAAGGGGCATAAGTTCTGCAGGATTTTAAAAGGTCTTTGGTGGGATGTGGTTCAACAGCCAGGTGACCTGGGGGAATACTGGGTTTAATGAGTGACAGTATTCATGGACAAATCTCCCAGAAGACTCTTGTGCATGATGAAACTCCAGGAGTGTATAGCATTTCACAAACCCATTTGATAAAGAAAATTTCTGTTTGTGAAGCATCTCTCTGGGGATGAGTGTTCCCTGGAACTCTGTAAAAAAAAAAAAAAAAAAAAAATACCTGACGTGCCGGCATTAACTGAGTTAGAGGGAATGGAAAGCTTTCTTATCAAGTGTAAAAGATTAACCAGCTATAAAAAGTCACAGAGTCCCTCTGGCTTGTGCAGGTCTTTCTGCCTCCCATGCCCCGCTTCTCAACCTTTTTCATTGTTTCCAGCTGACAACTGTACACAGAAATTAAGTGAGTGATAGCTTTCTTCATCTAATCATTAGATTTCAACTCTGGTAGCCAAAAATAATTTTCTTCTCTTTCCTGTAGTATCTGTTCATCTGTTTCAGAATCATTATGCTAAAGAAGTATTTGAGAACTTCCTTGGTGGTCCATTGGTTAAGACTCCACCCTTTCAATGCAGGGGGTGTAGGTTCAATCCCTAGTTGGGGAACTAAGATCCCACAAGTCCTATGCATCGCAGGACACATGGCCAAAATAAGGGAAGAAGTATTTGCATATTGATATTTGAGAAATATCGATAACCTCATATATGCAGATGACACCACCCTTATGGCAGAAAGCAAAGAGGAACTGAAGAGCCTCTTAATGAAAGTTAAGGAGGCGAGTGAAAAAGCTGGCTTAAAACTCAACATTCAGAAAACGAAGATCATGGCATGTGGTCCCATCATGCAAAAAGATGGGTAAACAATGGAAACAGTGAGAGACTTTATTTTCTTGGGCTCCAAAATCACTGCAGATGGTGATTGCAGCCATGAAATTAAAAGATGCTTGCTCCTTGGAAGAAAAGCTATGACCAACCTAGACAGCATATTAAAAAGCAGAGACATTACTGTGCCAACAAAGGTCCGTATAGCCAAAGCACTGGTTTTTCCAGTAGTCATGTATGGATGTGAGAGTTGAACCATAAGGAAAGCTGAGCGCTGAAGAATTGATGCTTTCAAATTGTGTTGCTGGAGAAGACTCTTGAGAGTCCCTTGGACTGCAAGGAGATCCAACCAGTCCATCCTAAAGGAAATCAGTCCTGAATATTCATTGGAAGGACTGATGCTGAAGCTGAAGCTCCAATACTTTGGCCACCTGATGTGAAGAACTGACTCACTGGAAAAGACGCTGATGCTGGTAAAGATTGAAGGCAGGAGGAGAAGGGGATGACAGAAGATGAGATGGTTGGATGGCATCACCGACTTGGTGGACTTGAGTTTGAGCAAGCTCCAGGAGTTGGTGATGGACAGAGAAGTCTGGCATGCTGTAGTCCATGGGGTGGCGGGGAGTCAGACATGAACTGAACTGAACTGACTGATTTGAGTAACTACAATGTGACAGGCACTAAAGCTGCAAGGAATAGGCAAGTTTTCTGTTGTCTTGGAGGACAGCCAGATGATCTTCATAGACCCCAAGAGATTTAGTGGAGAAGAACCAGCATGGCCCCTTGGCTTGCAGAAGTCATGGGGATTAAACAACCAGCCAGGGTGCCACTAAGTCCTGGGCTTGACTCTTTTCTCATTGCTCTCTGAATCTTCCTTCAGTGTTATTTCACTCATTCCACAGCATCTGCTACTTTCTGGTTGGGTGGTGTTTCCACACCCAGTTATATCAATGTCAGGCTGGAGGTGTCTCCCCTAGACCTGTCTACCTAGATCTTGCCCAAGCATTCAATCCTGGCATGCCTACTACAGAATTCATCTTCTTTCCTCTAGAACTGGTCTTTTCCTGGGCACCCAATCTTAGAAAATGTAGCTAATGTAAACCCAGTTACTCAAGCCAGCTGATCCCAATTCTATATCCCTCACCCCCCAAACTCCCCCCGCCCCACACACCATCAGTCCTCAAGGCTTATTTACTTGTCATCAACACTCCCCTGTCTTTACTAATACTGTCTTCACTGAGGTCTTTACATCTCTTTTCTAGACTCCCTGATATTAGCCTCCTAAAATCCATCTTTTTTATGACAAATGTATTAATTCTCAAATGTTAAATGTAAATGTTATTTGCTATTTCTTGGCTGTTGGAGACCCAAGAACATCCTTGGTTTGCTATTTCACTAGAAGGGCTCACAGGGTTCAGAATAGCTGTTATACTCATGTTTATGGCTTATTATTATTAAAGGATAGATTACAACCAGCAAAGGAAAAAGTCATATAAGGCAGAGTCTAGGACATTCTAGGCACAAGCTTCCAACTGTCCTTTCCCAGTGGAGTAGCTTGGACAGCACTTAACTGTGCCAGCAGTTCACAAAATGTGTGAAGTACTGTCAGCCAAGGAAGCTCACCCATGTCCTGGTATCCTGTGTTCCTTTTTTTTTTTTTTTTTGTATCCTGGATTCTTATTGGAGGTCAGTTATGTAGGCACATGGGCACAGTCTACAGCCTTTCCCACCAAGGTCAGGCTGATGTAGTGTAGCCCAGAGCCCCTAAGCATACAAAACTAGGCACTCACCTTAAATCACATTACTAGCATACACTGTATGGTGTGGTCCAAAGCCCAGGTATACAAAATACTCTTAGCAGATAACCTATGCCAAGATCATAGGTTATCTCCAAAGAGTGATCAAGACCTGTCCTGAAGAACTTTGGAATATATAGAGTTTGGACAGCCCAGGCCCACTGCGTTGACAAGTTACTGTACATTTCTTTAAGAGTCATGAAGATGTGTTCCACTCTCAGGATCAAACCTCTATTGGTGAACTTGTTGTAAGATTCCATATTATGTGGGCTCTGCCTACATCTTCAGCTTCTTCCTTTCTGGCCTCTCCCCTCTTTATAGAACCCAGTTTCTACTGTGGCCATGCTGTTACTTATTCCTCATGTAAAATCCTGTGTCAATCCACTCTTCTTTGGTGTTTACTACTATTCTGTCTAGCTAGAATATTTCTCCCACTTCTGCCTAGCATACGCCAGCTGTGTCTTGGGATTAAGTTCAATAAACTGCTAGGACCCATTCCTGATTATTCCCTGTCATCTCTCCATCCATTCTCACCTTGTCACCTGTCTGCCTCTACAGTCTCACCAATAAAGCTTTATTGCACAGATTTAATTAAGTAACTGTTGTCTTCTACCAGATTTAGTTGTATGATATACAACTTAATGATATACAACAGGGCTTGATATAGCTGACATGTTTGCATCTCAGTATCCAGATGTTTTGCAAACTTTGAAGCCCTGTCCTCATATCTCAAATCTGATGTGCCTCCCACAATTCTAGCCTGCTTTGTGAAGTTGTCCGAAACTTTATTATTTTTTTTTTAATTTTATTTCTGGCTGCTCTGGGTCTTCATTACTTTGTGCAGGCTTTCTCTAGTTGCAGCAAGCAGGGGCTTCTCTTGCTGCGGAGCGTGAGCTCTAGGGCACAGGGGGCTTCATTAGTTGCAATGAGAATTCTCAGTACTCGCAGCTCTATGGTTCTAGAGCACAGGCTCTAGGGTGCATGGACTTAGTTGGTCTGGAGCATGTAAAATCTTCCCAAACCAGGGATCAGATTTGTGTCCCCTGCATTGGCAGGTCAATTCTTTTTTTTTTTTTTTTTAACATGTTCAATCATTTTATCTCCAATATGGTTGGGTCCATGTATAAAACACTAATCTCTACGGAATCACCCTTGGGGTTCTCCAACCCCAAGCCTCCTTTTAATATAGATTATATTCATTTGAAGCATTACCGTTCAAGTACAGTCTAATGGTAAGTTAAAGTGAAAGTGAAGTGTCCAACTCTTTGCAACCCCAAGGACTGTAGCCTGCCAGGTTCCTCCATCCATGAGATTTTTCCAAGCAAGAATACTGGAATGGGTTGCCATGCCCTCCTCCAGGGGATCTTTCCTGACCCAGGAATCGATCCCGTGTCTCCTGCATTGTAGGTGAATTCTTTACTGACTGAGCCACCAGGAAAGCCCCACATATATATGTATACATAATAAAGAATATAGAAATAAGAATGAAGAATATACAAATAAATCTGAATCATTTTTGCTGTATACCTGAAACTGAAACAGCATTGTAAATTAACTACACTTCAATAAAAGTTAAATATAAAATTTTAAAAATAAAACATAAAGCTCAGAGTGGCAAATCCTATAGACATTTCACCCACGTGAAGTTAATTACAGATCACTATCCAGATACACAACAATTGAGGCTCAAACGGTTGGTTCTTCAGTTTATATGGATTTTACTTTCTGTTGACCATATATTTGTTTTCCTAAAGTAAAAATAAACTTTTATATAAGTTCACTAAGATTTATTCAATACAGTAAGTCCCCTACACACAAACCTTCAACTTGCAAACTTTCAAAGATGCGAATGTGCGTCTGATTCTAGCAAGGAGCCAGAACCTGGGCCATCACCCTCAGGCACAAGTGAAATTGCAGCTTGCCCCTCCCTCTCCTATTGCCGATGACCCTCCAGCTCTGTCACCTCCACCTCCTCCCTCTCCTCCAATCTGTAACTCTGCTTGCCTGTTCACTCATGCCAGTCCTTGTAGGCCAGCTGTTGCAGTGTGCTAAGTACTGTACTGTAAGGTCAAAAATGTTTTCTTTTTTGTTTCTTAGGTTTTTATATATTATTTATATGGAAAGTATTATAAACCTATTACAGTACAGTACTATATAGCTGGTCGTGTGAGTTGTGTACCCAGGCTAACTCTGTTGGACTTACGAACAACTGGACTTATGAACCTCCTCAGAATGGAACTTGTTCATATGTAGGGGACTTTCTGTAACAGATTGCCTCCTGCGGTTGTTTAAAGCCATACAAGCTGGGCATTCTTTTCTGTTGAGCATCTTTCATGGAAGATATTCAAGATGATCCTAGAACATTATCCTCTTGACTGATACCCAAAACTGGATAGGGTAGATCTCGAGTCTGAGTAGTCATGCTCCTTATGGGTACAAATGAACCGCATATTGAAAGCAATGTCCTTCCAAAATGAGGAATTCTTCAGTCAACCTTTCAACGGTAATTCTGGTCATTCTTCCTCTCCTCTTTCTCCCACCACCAAAAATGTGCTGCAGCTGGCCTCCCACAAGCTCCTATTTTAAACACCTTGTTGCAAGAGATGCAGCTTGGAAGGCAGTTCTTGATGCTATACTTTGAATTCATCCTCCACTTTATGTTACGATATATGCTGTTATTGATTGGAATAGCTTTGTCAGCTGAAGACTGGATAAGTTTTACCCTTGGACTGCTTCTTCTCTGGGTTCTGATTCTCAACATGTGCATATTACAGCACAACAATGGAGAAAGGGAGTGATAGGCAAATGGAACAAACAGGCAAATAGGACACATTATGGTGTCCAAATGCAGAAGGAACCCTCACCTTCATCTGGGCTGCAAGAGCAAGCCCACCATCCATTTCTGTGAGCAGAGTCAGGCCTCAAATGTATCTCCATTTTATTTATTCTTCTTAAACCTGAGATAAATTTCAGTTTTTAAACTACAGCGGCTAACATCTTCCTTATTATTCCATTCGTTTGTCTTTTCAGAAGAGCTTTTCTTAGACAGTGTTTAGGGCAGAGAGAAACATTCTTCATCCTAATAATTCCAAGTTCTTTCCAAATATTAGCAATACAATAAGTGATCAACAGAAGAGTTGGGTTGAGGGAGACATTCTTCTGAGCCAGGTCACGAAACCTGTTGTAAATCCTACAACCAGTGTTCTCCAGAATAAACGGCAAAATTCCTATTCCCATTTAATGTTAACCAAGTCATCAGTCAGAAGTTAAACATGGTCCAGTTTTAATAGCCTTGGCTGCTTATAGAACACAAGTTGGTGGGTTCCAGAGAACACGAACAAAACCAGCATCATAATCCCTGTCCATTTAACAGAAGCTTCTTGGGTAGGATAAGTATGTCTTTAAGGCCTTCTCAGGATTCTGATATTGAATAATAACAAAAAACGTGGACTGAAGTCTAAGCTCTTTGCCTCTTTCTCCCACCAGGATATGTCTTCTTCTCTTGCAGCCACTCCCTGTGAAAGTGGAAAGCAACTGAGCCAGGTCTTATTTTTTAAAATATTTATTTATTTGGCTCCATCAGGTCTCAGTTGCAGCACGTGGGATCCTTCACTGCAGTGCACAGACTCTCTAGTTGCAGAGCTCAGGCTCCAGAGCACAGAGGCTTCACCATTGCGGCATGTGGGTTTAGTTGCTCCAAGGCCTGTGGGATCTTAGTTCCCAGATTAGGGCTCGAACCCATGTCACCTGCACTGCAAGATGGCTGCTTAACCACTGGACCCCCAGGGAAGTTCCCCAGCCACAGAGACATGTTTCAGTTCCTCTACATCAGGGGTTCTCCACTGGGACAGTTTTGTTTCCCAGGAAACACTTGGCAATGTCTGGAATCACTTCTGGTTGTCACAACATGGAGAGGAAGGTGCTACTGGCTTCTCCCTGTGAGTAGGGGCCAGAGGAGCCTGCAAAATGTCCTCCCATATACAAGACAGCCCTCCCGCAGCAAAGAATCATCCAAGGTAGTCTGTATTAGTCTGCTCAGGCTGCCATAACAAAACATCACAGACTGAGTAGTTTAACAACAGAAAATTTCTCTGTTTTGGAGGCTAGAATCCTCACAGAGAGATGCAGGCAGCTTTGGTTTCTGGTGAGGACTTGCTTCCTGGCCTGTAGGTGGCCATCTTATTGCTGTGTCCTCAAAGGGGCTCCTCTCTGTTCAGGTGGAGGGAGAAATTGCTGGTGTCCCTTTCCCTTTTATAATGACCTCAGTCCTACGGACTTAAGGTGTTATCCTATAACCTCATTACCTCCTTATAGACCCTCTCTCCAAACAAAGTCACACTGGGGCTTGAACATATGAATTTTGGCAGCACACAATTCAGTCTGTGTGTGCTCAGTCGTGTCTGACTCTTCGTGACCCTATCGACTGTAGCCTGCCAGGCTCCTCTGTCCATGGGATTCTCCAGGCAAGAATACTGGAGTGAGTTGCCATTCCCTTCTCCAGGGATCTTCCTGACCCAGAGGTTGAACTCAAGTTTCCTGTGCCTCTTTGCAGCAGACTGCATCTTGCAGGTGGATTCTTTACTTCTGAGCCACTGGGGCAAGAAGCAAATGTCAGCAGTGCCATGAATAAAGCGAGGATAGCCAAAAGGAAGAAACAGCCCAAATATTCATAAGTGGATGAATGAATAAACAAAATGTAGTATATCTATACAATGGAATATTATTAGCCTTAAAAAGGAAAGAAACTCTGACACATGCTGCAAATTGGAAGGACCCTGAATGACACAGATGCTAACTTTAAAAAGTCAGAGACAATAAGACAAATATTGCATGATTCCTCTTATGTGAAAGGTACCTAGAATAGTCAAAGTCATAGAGACAGAAAGTAGAACAGAGGTTATCAGGTGATGGGGGAAAGGGATGATGAAGACTTACTATTTAATAGATACTGACTTTTAATTTGGGAAATTAAGTTCTGGAGGTGAATAGCAGTGATAGTTGCATAGCTGTGAGAACATGTGCCACTGAATTATAAGCTTAAAAGTAGGTAAAATGCGATAGGTGATGTCAGTATCACAGTGACATCCCTTGCTTTTGTCCCTTTTCCTAACCAACAACAAAAATTTGGCACCCATCCATGGACAAAGGTACCATTGAGGGAGCAGTAGAATCCATAAGCCAATGGATGCAGGAGAAGTCTTGTCCACCTGTGCTCAGGTAATTGGCAGACAGACGTTCCTCCTAGCTATAGACCCTGCAGTGGCCCATGAACTGGCTCCAGCCTCTCTCTGCTGTGGTCTGGGAGTCCCTCGAATCAACCATGGGTGAGAGAGCCTTTGTGGAAGTCCAGCTTTCCAGAGGAAAAGTTCCAGAACACGAAAGGAGCAAAGTAGGACTTCTCTGGTGGTCCAGTGGTTAAGAATCCTCCTTGCAATGCAGAGAACATGGGTTCAATCCCTGGTCAAGGAACTAAGATCCCCGCAGAGCAACTAAGCCCATGAGCCACAACTATGGAGCCCACATGCCACAACTAGCATCTGTGTGCCACAGAGAAAGATCTGCATGATGCAACAAAGATCCCGCATGCTGCTACTAAGACTCGACGCAGCCAAATAAATATTTTTTAAAGAGAAAGATCACAAAAAACTGTGTGGATCACAATAAACCGTGGAAAATTCTGAAAGAGATGGGAATACCAGAACACCTGACCTGCCTCTTGAGAAACCTGTATGCAGGTCAGGAAGCAACAGTTAGAACTGGACATGGAACAACAGACTGGTTCCAAATAGGAAAAGGAGTACATCAAGGTTGTATATCGTCACCCTGCTTATGTAAATTATATGCAGAGTACATCATGAGAAACGCTGGGCTGGAGGAAGCACAAGCTGGAATCAAGATTGCCGGGAAAAATATCAATAACCTCAGATATGCAGATAACACCACACTTATGGCAGAAAGTGAAAAAGAACTAAAGAGCCTCTTGATGAAAATGAAAGAGGAGAGTGAAAAAGTTGGCTTAAAGCTCAACATTCAGAAAACTAAGATCATGGCATCTGGTCCCATCACTTCATGGCAAATAGATGGGGAAACAGTGAAAACAGTGGCTGACTTTATTTTTCTGGGCTCCAAAATCACTGCAGATGGTGATTGCAGCCATGAAATTAAAAGATACTTACTCCTTGGAAGGAAAGTTATGACCAACCTAGACAGCATATTAAAAAGCAGAGACTTTGACAACAAAGGTCCATCTAGTCAAGGCTATGGTTTTTCCAGTGGTCATGTATGGATGTGAGAGTTGGACTATAAAGAAGGCTGAGCACCAAAGAATTATGCTTTTGAACTGTGATGTTGGAGAAGACTCTTGAGAGTCCCTTGGACTGCAAGGAGATCCAACTAGTCCATCCTAAAGGAGATCAGTCCTGGGTGTTCATTGGAAGGACTGATGTTGAAGCTGAAACTCCAATATTTTGGCTACCTGATACGAAGAGCTGACTCATTTGACAAGACCCTGATGCTAGGAAAGGTTGAGGGCAGGAGGAGAAGGGGATGACAGAGGATGAGATGGTTGGATGGCATCACTGACTCAATGGACATGGGTTTGGGTGGACTCCGGGAGTTGGTGATGGACAGGGAGGCCTGGCGTGCTACAGTTCATGGGGTCGCAAAGAGTCGGAATGACTGAGCGACTGAACTGAACTGAAATAGAAAAAAGAAGCAAAGAAATAAAAGTCTGGACACAAAGGAGAGGGTAAGAGGAATCATTTCACTTTCCCCACATCACTCTGCCCCCAAGGCAGCCCAACTCAAGTGAAAGAGAGGTTTTCTCGGCAGTGATTTCTCCTGCAAGGAAAGGGAGAGCATGGGACTGAATGGCCAGCCTTCCCAGTTGTGCAGGATGTAGGGGAAGGGGCTCATTCCTCTCTCACCCCACCCACAGTTATTGAATCCTGAGCTCCAGGACCGGAGGACGGGAAGAAGCTGGGTGAATGGAGATAGGATTCTGAGATCCTACTAGCTGCATCGGGACTCCATCCGGAAGCCTGCCCATGTGTCGCTGTGAAAGCCTAGCTTGCCAACTGACCCACAGGTGCCCTCAGTGCTCCAGGTGCCTCACCTACACCACCTGACCCCTCTGTGGCCAGGTCCCTGTGCGTGCTCCTGACAGCAGCAGTGAGGGCAAACTGCGGTGGACAGCTAGTGAGAACTCTCAGGAAGCCAGCCTCAATCTGTGAGCCGGGGACAGACGACAAGCTTGGCAGTGCCAAAGCTAAAGCACCATCTTTGGGAAAACAAAAGAGAAACTGTCAGAACTTTGCAGGATCCACAGAAGACATAGAGGCTTAAGAATTCTGCCACAAGAGGGAGCAAGAAGCACAGAGTAGGTATGTAGTAGAGCCAACACAAGGCAGTAAAAACTGGAGAAGATGACTGCTACTTTACGTGTGAAACTAGCAAAGCAAAACTCCAAGGAACATGAAAGATGAAGGTAACATCACACCACCAAATGATCACAAGAATCTGCCAGTAACCAAATCCAGAGACACTGAGATCTTCTATTCACCCAATAAATAATTCGAGTAGCTGTTTTAGGGAAACTTAAGTGAGTTTCAAGAAAACACAGAATGACAATTCAGTAAAATCGGGAAAACAATCTACAAACAAAACGAAAGGTTTAACAAATACATAGAAATCACAAAAAAGAACAAAACAGAAGTTCTGGGCACTTCCCTGGTGATACAGTGGTTTAAATCCACCTTCCAATGTAGGGGACTCAAGTTTGATCCCTGGTTGGAAAACTAAAATCCCACACATCCAGAGGGCAATTAAACCCTGGTGCAGCAACAACTGAGCCCACATGCTGCAACTACTGAAGGCCACACACTCTAGAGCCAGTGCTCCACAGCTAGAGAAGCCCTCGGACCACAACTAGAAAGTAGCCCCTGCTTGTTTGCAACTAGAGAAAGCCCTCATGCAGCAATGGCAATGAAGATCCAGTGCAGACAAAATAAATAAATAAACAGAAGTTCTGGAGCTGAAGCATACAATGAATGAAATGAAAAATGCAGTCGAAAGCAACCACAGATGGATCAATAGAAGATTCTGTGAGATAGAAGATAGGAAACTAGAGATTATCCAGTTAGAGATCAAAGAGAAAGGAATGAAAGGAACCTATGTGGTCCATGGATCCATAAAAAAAAAAGAAGTATTTCCCAAATTATTAGTTTCAAAAGGAAAAGAGAAGGAGAAGGCAGAAAGTTTATTTGAAGAAGTAATGTCTGAGAACTTCCTAAATCTGTGGAGCGATCTGGGTATCCAATTTTGTGAAGCTCATGGGTCACCTAACAAAGTCAGCTTAAAGAGATCCTCTCCAAGGCGCATTAAAAAAAAAACAAACTATCAAAACTCAAAAACCAAGAGAGAATCTTAAACACAGCAAGAAGGTGGGGAAAAAAGCCTGTAACTTACAAAGGACCTCCTTCAAGCTATCAGCGGATTCTCAGCAGAAAACTTAAATGCCAGAAGACAGTGGGATGATACACTCAAGAGTGTTCAAAGGAAAAAGCAAAACAAAACCTGCCAACCAAAAGTACTTTACTGGCAAATCTGTCCTTCAGGAATGAAGGTGAGATAAAGCCTTTCCCAGAAAAATCAGAACCTGAGGCAATTCATCACCACTAAACCTGCTTTATAAGAAATGCTGAAAGGAAGTTTCCAAGCTGAAATGAAAAGATACTCATTAGTAACATGAAAACATGTGAAAATATACAACATACGGATAAAAGTAAGTATACAGTCAATTCAGAATATCTAAATACTGTGATATGATGAAGTGTTAACCACTTAGCTCCTTTTGCTTGGGGGTTTTGTTTTTTCCTTTCAGCACTCTTGAATATATCATCCCACTGTCTTCTGGCATGTAAGTTTTCTGCTGAGAAACCACTGATAGATTAAGGGAGTTCCTTTGTTATTAAGGTTAAAGAACAAGAGTATTAGAAACAGCTATAATAATTTGTATAATAATTTGTTAATGAATAAATAATAATGAATAAATATAAAGAATAATGATAATAAAAATAATGAATAAAGATAAATTATGACATCAGAAAGATAAAAGGTGGAAGTAGGGGGGAAGAGTTGTCTGCAATTGAAATTAAACTGCTATCAGCATAAAATAGACGGTTATATCTATAGGACATTATGGGCAAGTCTCATGTGCAAGCCTCATGGTAGACACAAAGCAAAACCCTACAGTAGATTCACAAAAGCTGAAAATGGCTTTAGTGTAGTCAACAAAGCAGAAACAGTCAACAAAGCAGAAGTGGATGTTTTTCTGGAATTCTGCTTTATCTATGATTCATCGGATGTTGGCAATTTGATCTCTGGTTTCTTTGTCTTTTCTATTCATAATGGAAAAGAATATAAAATATCTTGTGGCTCAGCTGGTTAAGAATCTGCCTGCAATGTGGGAGACCTGGGTTCGATTCCTGGGTTGGGAAGATTCCCTGGAGAAGGGAAATGCTACCCACTCTACTATTCTAGCCTGGAGAATTCCATGGACTGTATATTCCATGGGGTCACAGAGTCAAACACGACTGAGTGACTTTCACTTCACTTTCATATACAGACAGATATACATACGAATTACTTTGCTATACAGCAGAAATTAACATTGTAAATCAACTACATACTGCAATTTTCAAAGTGCAGCTTAAAGTATGTAACATCTTGTCACGGTATATTTCTCGTTGTTTAGTCGCTAAGTCGTGTCAGACTCTTTCATGACCCCATGGTATATTAGCACTATGTAAAACCAAAGAGAGACCAACACCTTTCAACTAAAAGGCATTATCATGTAAAAGAAATCTATTATTTCTGAAATTTAAATCCAGGTAGTATCATGTTAGCTACTGGAAAGTTAACAAGCAGTTGCTCATTTTTCTTCTGGTTGATGAACGCCTTCCCAGCCAATAAAGGAATCAATAAGTTCATTAAGTTATTGACTTAATAAAGAAAAAAATACTAATCTGGGGTGTGAAAATGGCTTTCTCTGAGAAACTATATTGTTACAATTACCTAATCCCTACCTCATATCAAGGACTCGCCACACCATTGATTTTCAACAATCCACTGCTGAAAGTCTTTGATCTGTGCTCCTATATAAGAACTACTTTTTACTATCAGGAAGTAAAGCAAACATTTCTTCCATAAAAAGAATAACTTAAAAAATGTATTTTCTCAAAAATATCCTGTGGTTTGGAACTTCTCTGGTAGCTCAGTGGTAAGGATTTGGTGCTTTCACTGTCAGGGTCTGGGTTCAATCCTTAGTGGGGGAGCTAAGATCCCATAAACCCCTGGGTGCAGCTAGGGGTGGGGTGGGGGGGAAGATGTTAATGAGTTACTATGTTGAAAAATTGTAAAACGCGGCAATTTTCCATTTTAAACAAGATACACTAAGAAGTGTATTTTAATACTATTATTGATGTTTGTTTCCATTAAGACCAAGAATGTAAAATTGTAACAAATTCTGGTTTTGTTACAAATACTCTACAATAAACTCAAAACAAGTAAATTAAATACACCAATTTTTCAATATTTTTTCAACTAATTTAACACTATAAGGAAAATTAAAATTTCCTTGGTGGCCCACTGGTTCAACTGCAGGGGGGGCAGGGTTCTATTCTTGGTAGAGGAAGATCCCACATGCCTCACAGAGTGGCCCAAAAAAAAAAAAAAAAAAAAAAATCCCACCAAAATAAAACTCAAAACAAAACTAAAAAAAATTGGAAGGAAAATTAAAACAGAAAAAACTTAAAAGACGGGGGAGGGGCAGGGGAATTCACCTCTAGGTCTGATCTCTAGGCAAGCAAGTAATCGCCCAGTCACTAAGAGGCAAATAGCTAAGGTCCGAATTAAGATATCTATCTACAGACCCTAACCACGTCTTCACCAAAACCAGGGAAAGCCTTTAACTCTGAAAGTGGTAGCACCTGACACCAAGCCGCATTCCTAGCTGGGAAGTGGAAGTTACTGCAAGAGTCCTTGCCCTTTGCTCTCCTTCAGGATTTCGCCCCCGTTCTGGAAGGCGGGGGCTCGAGGGAAAGAATGTAGATACGTCTTCCTACGGCGGGGACACCGAGCACGTGAGGTGAACGCTCGGTTCTTCGAAGGTCCTAGGCGGCACACGCACACGCGACTGGAGAATGCGGAGGAAGCACTGCGCATGGGGAGAAGGCGGCCCGGGTTGGGGGCGGGGCGATGGGTGGGGCAGACTGCGCATGCGCCCGGCTCTGAGGTGACGCCATTTTTTTTTTTTTTTTCCTCTCTACGCGCAGGTGGGTGGTGGCCGAGCTTTCCCGAACTCTCCTCCTGCCTCCTTCTTGGCGCGCCCCCAACGCGTCGCCATGGCGACCCAGCGGCCCTTGCCCGCCTGTGGCGACGCCGCTTACCTGGTAGCTTCTGCGGACCCGGCGGCGGCGGCGACAGTCGGAGCTCATGGAGGTTTCGGTTAACCACGTCGCCAAGACCAAGGAGCGGTCGTGCCTGGGCCGCTGCAAGCATTTCTTTTGGCTGGGCGTCACCTTCGACACGGTGGGCGCGGCCACGCTGTTCACCGGGGTCTTCTCCCGTTTGCACTACTATGACATATTCCTCTACCTGGGTGCCAGCATGATCTTCCTCAGCCTCCTCTGGTGGACTTTCTGGTACAGCGGTAACATCGAACTGTCTTCTGAAGAGGCCTTGAACAGCCCCTACCGCCTGCCCTCCGCATCCACGCTGGAAGTCCTGAGCCAGACCATCAACAACCGCTTCACTTTCACCATAGGCAGCGTTTCCAGCACCCTTATGCGGATGCGGCGGCGGCGGCGGCGGCTACGCCAGAGGTTCCTGGAAGGGCAGACAGCTCTGGATATGACCGTCACGGGCCAGGTCGAAAACCAGCTAGACCAAGACAAAGACCGGGAGGAAGGGGCCGCGGAGAAGGGCGAGGCTCAGGACTTTGGCAGCAAGGATCTCCCCAAACCCGAAGCTATCAAAAGTTTTAAGGAAGCTTGCTCCCAGGTGCCCGATGCTGGTGACCTGGGCCGTGAGGCTAGTCTCCCAAAGTTCGTTAAGGGACCGTCGACCAGTCTGGTGCAGCCATTCACACCGTCTCCTCTGGACCAGCCTCCAACTCCAGTCATCCTGACTTCTAAGAGCCTGCCCGTAGTCTCCTTGGCTTCTATGAGCCAAACTGCCCCTATTCTGACTTCGAAGAGCCAGCCTGTAGTTGCCTTGGCCTCTACGAGCCAGCCCCTTGCAGTGACTCTTGTCTCTAAGAGCCAACTTGCAGCCCCTTTGGCCTCTACTAGCCAGCCTCCACCTCTCCTGACTTCTAAGAGCCAGTCTGTAGTTTCCTTAGCTGTAGTTTCCTCTACAAGCCAGCCCCCTGCAGTCACTCTTGCTTCTACAAGACAGCCTGCTGTCCCCCTGACTTCTACTACTCAGCCTCAGGTGGTCTTTGCCTCTAAGAGCCTGCCTGTTGTCTCCTTGTCCTTTGCAAGTCAGCCTCTGACCATACTTACCTCTCAGAACTACCCCCTGATGCCTGTGACCTCTCAGAGCCAGCTCCCGGTGCCTGTGGCCTCTGAGGGCCAACCCCTGGTGCCTGTGGCTTCTGAGGGCCACCCCCTGGTGCCCAGGGTCTCTCAGAGCTACCCCCTGGTGCTTCCGGCCTCTCAGAGCCAGCTCCCGGTGCCTATGGCCTCTGAGGGCCACCCCCTGGTATCTGTGGCTTCTGAGGGCCACCCCCTGGTACCTGTGGCTTCTGAGGGCCACCCCTTGGTGCCCAGGGTCTCTCAGAGTTACCCCCTGGTGCCTAGGACCTCTCCGGGCCAGCCCCTGGTACCTAGGGTCTCTCAGAGCTACCCCCTGGTGCTTCCGGCCTCTCAGAACCAGCTCCCGGTGCCTGTGGCCTCTGAGAGCCACCCCTTGGCGCCTGTGGCCTCTGAGGGCCACGCCCTGGCGCCTGTGGCCTCTGAGGGCCACCCCCTGGTGCCTATGACCTCTCAGCGTCAGCTTCAGAATCTTTTGGAGGTCTGTCAAACTGGACCACCACCTCTTCAGGCCTCCCAGTCGTCGAGTCTGTCCACCATCTCTCTGCTCCAGGTTCTGCCCACCGAGTCTTTGCAGACCCAGCCTGTGGACCTTCAGGTGGCCCAGGCTATTCTGGAGCTTCAGACCGTGTATCACACCCAGCAGGCCTCCCAGAGCACCTCTTTAGTCCAGGAAATTAGACCAAGCCAGCCTCCATCTGCCCAGGAGTTTCACACAGAGCCAGTTGCTCTTGAGACCCCGCCACCAGCGGACCAGGAGCTAAGTCAGGACCGTCCTGATGCTGCGGCCCTGCCTCCTCAGTCTCCAGCTCCAGCTGCTCAAGCCCAGCAGTCAGAGCCCTCCGGGCTGGTCCCCACCCTGGCCCAGGAGAGGAAGAGTCGCTCCATCTAGCACAGAAGCAGACCCCAGCTCTCTGAGTGGCCCTCAGGCCTCCGCCAAGTAAGTGATTTAGGAGGAATACCTGCAGTATTCCTTAACTGTTTCCAGGTCCGTGTTCTGGTGGTTTCCTCAACTGCCTCTGTTCAGACACATAAAGTTACTGGAGGTGAAGTGACCTGTTCCTTCAGGGATTTGATTATTTGAACTTAGGTAGGTTTTTGAAACCTAGTGCTCTGAGTGGATGAATTGTTAAGGCTTTATGGCTCTACCAGCTGGAGGGTGTTAATTACCTTCACTCAGGAGTTCTAAGGTTTGGGGGGGGTGTGAAGGTACAAGTTTCTGAAACAAGATAAGTTTAGGTGGTACAGGACACAGCACAAATAGCAGTGAGCCTTCTGGTGGAGAAGATCTTTTCAGTTCTTTTTCAATCTTTTTGATTATATGAAGGAGAATGTCCTTAGTTTGGGGTTACTGATCTCTAACACCTCTGTGATGCTTTGGTGGGCAATACCTGCACCCAGCTAGGACTTAATACCATTCATATTAACAAAGTTATTTTAGTGGATAACTTCTATCTATGCCCAGTATTATTAATTTCTTTCTTTCCAATAGTGATGGTTGCTTTTTGAAATCCACTTACTTAACTAAAATTATTTTACATGAGTCAACATAAAGGTAAAAATTAATCATGGCCTGAATCTTGGAAAGATTCTGAGATTTGGAAAACATTTTGTTATTTGTATTAAATCATATACACTTATGTACCATAGTACACATATGGATATGTGTACTGAATCACACGACCCTTTATGCTGACCTATGAGATGAATGTTATGGTTAAGACAGCTGAGGAGGAGGTTCATTGAACTCCCAACTGACCCCTTGTCAATTAGAACAATAGAAGAGATCATGTGAAGGTCAAAATTGGTGACCCTGCTTCTCAGTGGTTTAAGTGCCGAGTGTCAGTATACTGGTCTTTGTCTCTAACCCCGTGTGATAAATTCCTTGAGGGGGTGCAAGGAGGAAGAGTATGGAGCAGAGCAATACTTTGAGATTATGTTAATGCTCCTTATTTACGTGCTACCAACATATTCCAGAAGGTGTTCATCCTTATTTCATATTGACTGGTTTCATCTCTGACGTGAAATACAACTGAGTATTAGATGGAAGTCAAACCCTTAATTTCCTTGCAGTTTTCTCCAATTCACCTTTAAGAGAATGTGTAAGTTTCTAGGTATACACACACACACACACACACACATATATATTCTATAGATAATCATAGGGGCAAAGCATTTTAGCTCTTTTGATTTTTATACAATCTGGACTTGTGGATTCTAAAATGAAATACATTCAGTGATTTAGGTTTCTTTTTTTTAAACAGCAAAACACTAACAAATTGTAATAATTCCATAAGTTAAAGATTTAGTGTTATTGAAAAAGATCATTTTCCCATTAATTCATATGATTGAAATAATTTTCCATACAATTCTTGAAGGAGCGTTTGCTAAGTGCCAGGAATAATGGTGAACATATATAAACACAAAGGTTGCAGACCTTGCCATCAGAAAGTTTAGAGAGCATGTTCTTTAAAGAGAAGAACACTTTAGACAAGGAAGGAGAAGGGGTAGCCTGGTGTCTACCCCTTATTTTTGACAGGAACTGTCGTGCAGAGCCTTTCAAATAATTAATTCATTGGCCTGGCATTTGTTGAATTTCTATCAAGTGCCAGGCATTCCATTAGGTGTTAGAGATTCAGAGATAAGTTTCCCCTGTTCTCCAAGCACTCAGTGTTTATCAAGGGTGGCAGATCTAGGAATAATTAACACAGTGAAGATCCCCTGGAGGAGGAAACAGCAAACCTGCTCAGTATTCTTGCCTGGAAAACCCCATGGACAGAGGAGCTGGTGGGCTACAGACCATGGGGTAGCAAAGAGTCAGACATGACTGAGCGACTGAGCGCACACACACACACACACAACAAGTGCTGTAACACAAGTCTACTTGGTCTTCCAGAATAGAGGTGTGGGCTGGGTGAGGGATTTTTGATCTAAAGCCAGTGCATAGCAACGAAGACCCAGAGGTATCCATTGGATGAAGAAGACGGAAAGAACATTCCATGCATGGGGAAAAATCAACAGAAAGACTCAGAGGTTTAACAGTCCGTGACCTGCTGGGGACACACTTGGGAAAGGATAATCTGAGGCTGTAGTCAAGAGTGCTTGGGGGTTTTCATTCCTGGTGGTCGGTTGTCGAGGTTAGTGGGCAGTAACTGAGCCAAGATGCTTCGGAATCTGCTGGCTCTTCGTCAGATTACCCAGGCAGTTTGAGCATAAAGTTCCAGGGAAACAAAAGCTGTTTGAGGAAGGTAATGGCATTCCAGTGCATCTGAAAAGTGGGCTAGCTGATGCCCTCCTGTATAGAGCCACCATGATTCTTAAAGTTGATGGACTGGCCTATGCCATATATCGACTGACTATGACTTCATTTCCCAAGAAGCAGGATTGACTTCAGTTTATCCTCCCAGCAGTCACTTGGCTCAACTCTGTTCAGCTCACCATGAAACCAGTTATCTGATAAATAACTGAGTTTTGGGGGGATCAATATTTATTGACTTGTACTAACCGCCACCAATAAAGCAGTCTTTACCATGAAAAAAAGAGTTCCTGGGACTCCAAGATTGGGAGGTGAGAAAGTGAGAAATCTTTGCAGGCCTTCTTGTTTAAAAATTGCTTATTTATTTTTGGTTGTTCTGGGTCTTTGTTGCCCTACATGGGCTTTCTTTAGTTGCGGCAATCAGGAGCTACTCTTCATTGCAGTGCACAGGCTTCTCATTGCAGTGGCTTGTCTTGTTGCAGAGCACAGGCTACAGGCACAAGGGCTTTAGCTGCTCCGTGGCATGTGGGATCTTCCTGCACCAGGGATCGAATCAGTTTCTCCTGCATTGGCAGGTGGATTCTTATCCACTGTACCACCAGGAAGTCCCCTTGCTGGCTTTTTAAGAAGGGTAATTGCGTTCATAATTCTACCTGCGTGCTCCGTTATAAAGTAATGGCAATAGGCCAATAATTAGCGAATGATTGCTAAATTCTCTCCCAGCTAGTTCTAAGCTGAAAACAGCCCTCTTTGATGTTCGCAACAGTTTCTGACTGGAGTGTAGGCTCTTTGGGTATTCACCCTGGAAGACACTGTCAGTGCTTATTTACTTGGGCACAGCATTTTCCTTTGGCTACAAAGGTGGTTGCCAGGCCCTTTCTAGCTTCTTGGACAGCACTACCATAGAAATGAGTATTGTTTCCCCAAGGAAAGGGAAGCGTAGGCAAGGAAAGCTTTTTTTATATATATAATTTATTTACTTATTTTTGTGTGTATTTCTGTTTTGGCTGTGCTGAGTCTTCATTGCTGCGTGCAGGCTTTCTCTAGCTGCAACAAGTGGGGATTACTCTCCGGTTGTGGTGCACAGGCTTCGTATTGCAGTGGCTTGTCTTGTTGCAGAGCACAGGCTCTTGGGTGTGGGTGCTTCAGCAGTTGTGGCTCACCAGCTTAGTTGCTTCATGTCATGTGGAATCTTCCTGGACTGGGGATCGAACCTATGTCCCTTGCATTGGCAGGTGGATTCTTATCCACTGTACCACCAGGGAAGTCCCAAGAAAAGCTTTTTATTAAAAGAGATAGCTTGTACACAAAGGAAAAAGTGGAAAAGAAAAAAACACACAACTACAAAACAAAACTTTCAGCTCCTGGAGTAGAAAGGGTGAGTTGCTTTTATGACAAAAGGGAGGGTTTGTCTGATAGAGCACTGATGACTTCCAGAAGTCGTCAACCTTCTTTGGTTATCAGCAGGTTGCTCCGGAATAGGGAGTGCTTCTGTGAGGGGAAGAAATGCATGAGAATTTTCTGTAAGAAAGCACAGGAACAGATAAGGTTACAATTTATAGTTGAGCTTCTTGTCTTGTGGCAACTAGGTGTACTCCTTAGTGTAATAGAGATGAAGTTAATCTTTCATTCCCGCTGGCCCGGTTTTTTGTCTCTGAGCCCCAGACCCCTGGGGCGTTTGTTCTTTAGCTCATAAGGCCTGTTTTTCTCAAGGCCCTTGCCCGGTCCTTTTCCAAAATGGCTATGCTCTTGTCTTCCTGTCTCAAGATACCATCAGGTAGGATTGACACCATTTTGATACATTTCTTTATATTGACAGTAGGATGAGTACTTATCTAACATGGAGGCTGAGACTTCCTTGGTGGGAACTGAGATCCCACATGCCATGTGGTGAAAAATAAATAAATAAAATAAAATGGAGGTTGGCAATATTTTTTTCTATAAAAGCCCAGATGGTAAATATTTTAGGCTCGGTGGGTCAAAAGGGAAAATCTGGGCTATTACGTGGCTGCTTATATAACAAGAGAGTAACTGCTCCAGCCCACCCCCACCCCCATTCCCACTCACTGGGGGGTGGGTTGTACAGCTGCTTTGACTCCAGTTGCCTCAGCTGGAATCACCCACCTGACCAAGAGCAGCTGGCCTAAGGCAGAGGGAGACTGGCCTGGCCAGTCAGGTTCGCAGGCAACATGCTGTATTTCACTCTGCCCCAGTGACACCCAGGTCCCAGGGTGCATTCTCTCCTCTCGGAGAACCCGGCCCATCTCCTTGTCATCTGCTGGCCAGAGGAGAGCTGGTCTGCCCAGTCCCTGACTCCCCGATTGCGATTCCACCATTGGGTGCCTGCCATCTGCCGACTGCGGAGTTTAGAGTGCTCAGGTGGTAGCGTTCAGGCCCTGAGCAGACCGCTGGCCAGGCAGGCAGGCCCTGGGAGCTCTGGGGAGAGCAGGAGTAGAAACTGGTGCCTGGGCTTGGTCTTGGAGGCTCACAGCCACAGCCCACAGCAGAGCAGGTGTGGAGACTGGGAAGAGGCGCTGCTGGCAGCTGGTGAGTGGAGGCCAGATGTGCTGCCAGACCCTAGGCTGCTCAGGCCAGCCCCTCGCAGCGCAGAACTATCCCGCATCATCAGTGTGAGGTTGAGAAACCCTGATCTAGAATAAAAAAAAAAATTATGCTATAATTCATGAAATGCTTGAAGAAAAATCTTGTTTTGATCCTCAGATGACTCATTGCCTCTTTTTTTTCTTCTTAAAACAAAAACAAAAAAACACCACACCAACATTTATTTGGCTGCAGTGGATCTCTGGTTGTGGCATGTGAGATCTAGTTCCCTGACCAGGGATTGATTCTGGGCCCCCTACTTGAGAACGTGGAGTCTTGGCCTCTCGACCCCCAGGGAAGTCCCAGATTCACTACCTCTTAAATAGTAGTAGTCACTTCTCCACTAGACCATGAGGATCTCATTCACTTTTGTTTTATTCATCTTTGTGTTCCCATTTTGTATAATTTGGAATCAACACACATACACACACACGGGGAATTTGTTAATAATAGTAGCTAGCATTTATTGGGTGTTCATACATTGCCCACTGTGCCAAGTAACTTACAGGCTTTATCTCATTTGTCACAACAATCAGAGACAGGCACCACTCTTATCTCTACTTTAAGCAAAGGAGATTTGATTTTGGAGGGTTATGTAATTCTTTCAATGTCATATAAATGGAGAAGCTGGAATTGATATATAATTAATGTATAATTTGTTATAAAGTATATATGATATGCTTTCCCTGCAAGCAATAGTTATTAATGAGCGTTTTTCTTAAGCCTGTTAGTTATAACAAGCTGTAATACCCTGGATCAGTCTGTGGCTTAGTTCTCCATTTAAAGCTCTACTTCCAGAGAGAATGAAAATCAACAACTTTTTAAATTTTTTGTTCCACTCTCATCTCAAAATTGCTTTTTTCTTTCCAGAACCCACCAGTATTCCTCCAGATTTCAACACCAAGTTTGTAAAAGCACAAATACTTACCTTCGCCTCATTTTGGAAACCTCCAGCTGGAGTCCTGACCTATCTCAGACCAGCAAACGTAACCAGACTGCCTCTGCCAAGTATACGTTTCAGGGTTGGGGAGAATGTTCCAGCCTCAGATAATAAAGACATTATCAGAATTTTAAGCCATAATAAACTGTGCCAATGAACAGTTTGTTGAATAGCCCAAATGAACTTTGTTTTAAAATAAGTTAGTTTTTAAAATAGATTTCTCTTGTGAAAGCATTCCAGCATTCTAAGTGGAAAATAATGTCACACACTTTGGGTAAAGATATAAGGACAAATCCCACAGAAATAGACATTGAAAAATGTGGCTTCTTTTTTAAGGATACCGTATGGCCTCATCAAGCTATCAGAAAGATTAGTACAATCAATGTATTACAATTTGTATGTTCACTTGTTTTAAATAGCAGGAGTTTCCCTTTTTCCCAAGGATTTAAAACTGCTGATTTGATTGCATATATTAATGATAACTTCCAGATGTTCAAGCTGGTTTTAGAAAAGGCAAAGGAACCAGAGACCAAATTGCCAATATCCGTTGGATCATCAAAAAAGCAAGAGAGTTCCAGAAAAATATCTATTTCTACTTTATTGACTATGCCAAAGCCTTTGACTGTGTGGATCACAATAAACTGTGGAAAATTCTGAAAGAGATGGGAATATCAGACCACCTGACCTGCCTCTTGAGAAACCTGTATGCAGGTCAGGAAGCAACAGTTAGAACTGGACATGGAACAACAGACTGGTTCCAAATAGGAAAAAGAGGATGTCAAGGCTGTATATTGTCACTCTGCTTATTTAATTTATATGCAGAGTACATCATGAGTAACGCTGGGCTGGAAAAAGCACAAGCTGGAATCAAGATTGCTGGGAGAAATATCAATAACCTCAGATATGCAGATGACACCACACTTATAGCAGAAAGTGAAGAAGAACTAAAGAGCCTGTTGATGAAAGTGAAAGAGGAGAGGGAAAAAGTTGGCTTAAAGCTCAGCATTCAGAAAACTAAGATCATGGCATCTGGTCCCATCTCTTCATGGCAGATAGATGTGGAAACAGTGGCTGACTTTATTTTTCTGGGCTCCAAAATCACTGCAGATGGTGATTGCAGCCATGAAATTAAAAGATACTGCTTGGAAGGAAAGTTATGACCAACCTAGACAGCATATTAAAAATCAGAGACTTTGACAACAAAGGTCCATCTAGTCAAGGCTATGGTTTTTCCAGTGGTCATGTATGGATGTGAGAGTTGGACTATAAAGAAAGCTGAGCACCGAAGAATTGATGCTTTTGAACTGTGATGTTGGAGAAGACTCTTGAGAGTCCCTTGGACTGCAAAGAGATCCAGCCAGTCCATCCTAAAGGAAATGAGTCCTGAATACTCATTAGGACTGATGCTGAAGCTGAAACTCCAATACTTTGGCCACCTGATGTGAAGAGCTGACTCATTTGAAAAGACCCTGATGCTGGGAAAGATTGAGGGCAGGAGGAGAAGGGGATGACAGAGGATGAGCTGACTGGATGGCATCACCGACTCAATGGACATGGGTTTGGGTGGACTCCGGGAGTTGGTGATGGACAGGGAGGCCTGGCATGCTGCGGTTCCTGGGGTCGCAAAGAGTTGGACACGACTGAGTGACTGAACTGAACTGATTAATGATAATTAAAATTCATGTGGGACTGTTCTCCTTTTATGTTCTTCCTTTGTATCATTGGATTATTTATGCAAGAATGCTCTAATATAGGGATAGTTTCTTTTTTTAGATTTCCAATTACAAGCAAAAGTACGTGGCATGGTATGTTTTATCAAACCTTCCAAAAGTGTTAGTTGTTTTTATATTTCTTCCCATTTTCTGTCCCATGCTTCAGTATTTATGTGTTCAGAATTTTTAAAAATTAACCCAAGCTGGAAGCCTTTATGCATGGCAGATAACTTGGAAAAAAGAATAATGGCAGGACATTATGCTAAGTGAAATAAGCCAGTTACAACAAGACATACGCTGTGTGAATCCACCTATATAAGGTTTCTCATGTCAGAGAATCAAACTCACAGAGACAGAAAGAAGAGTGATGGTTTCCAGAGTCTGGGGATAGTGGGGGGCGGGGGTGGGCAGTTGTTTAACGGGTACAGAATTTCAGATGAAAAGGGTTATGGAGATCGGTTGTCCAACAGTGTGAATGTACTTAACACTACTGAACTGTACATTTGAAAATGGTTTAAGATGGTAAATTATATGTGTGCATGCCTGCGTGCTAAGTTGCTTCAGTCCTGTCCAACTCTTTGCAACCCCATGGACTGTAGCCCACCAGGCTCCTCTTTCCATGGGATTCTCCAGGCAAGAATACTGGAGTGGGCTGCCATGCCTTCCTCTAGGGGATCTTTCTGACTCAGGGACAGAACCCGTGTCTCTTATGTCTCCTGCATTGGTAGGCAGGTTCTTTACCCCTAGCACCACCAAAACTTTGTGTATTTGACCACAATCCAAAAAGAATAATTGGATTAAACCAGCAATTTATAAACCATTTAATATATAGAGATTTATTTTTAAGTAATAAATATATGCAACAGCTGAGCTTCTGTATATAAAATGCACCAGGTAAGCACAGTTGTTTTGCTGTTGTTGCTGTTTTTAATTTTATTGAGTGTTTGTTTATTTGGCTGTACCAGGTCTTAGTTGCAACATGTGGAATCTAGTCCCTTGACCAAGTATCGAACCCAGGCCCCCTGCATTGGGAGTGTGGAATCTTAGCCACTGGACCACCAGGGAAGTCTCAGCAGAGTTGTTTTAAGAATTCAAGAGCTATAGTTAAGAATTCAGAGAAAAATCAACTTTAATGTAGTGCAGAATAAGGGACCAAGTAAGTGCAAAGGACATTCTTGGAGGGCAGAGTGTGTGTACATACGCACATTTCAGGAACCTGCAGAAGAGCCTTTTATCTTGCAGAGGCTAATCAATACTAGTATGATTGGATTTTATCTTGGGTAAATAGAGTTGGTTCTTAAGAATTGTGATTAGTGACCCTCAAGCGCCACCAATGCTGAGAAGCAGATAGTCACCTTGAAGGAAAAATAGAAACAACTTTACAACCATCTTAGTAAATACAGGTACTCAGGTATTTTACAAACACTGGGTCCCCAAGTGACTGGCTACCTAGAGCAGAGCTGCACCCCCAGCCAGGACTCCACACAGGCCTTGACATGAAGAAGAAACAAATCTTACTAAAAACATACATGTATGAATCAATCAGTAAACATACAATAAAGTGAAAACACTAGACTCTTCTGGTTTATCTTACCCTCGGTTTAAAAGAAGTATTTTTATACTACTCAGCCATTAAAGAATAAAATGTTGCCATTTGAACAACATGGATGGACTTGGAGGGCATTATGCTAAGTGAAATAAGTCAGAGAAAAACAAATGCTGTATGATATCAGCTGTATGTAGAATCTAAACAAACACAACAAACTAGTGAGTATAACAAAAAAGAAACAGATACAGAGAACAAGCTAGCGGGTACCAGTGGGGAGAGGCGAGACAAGGTGTGGTGGAGCGAGAGATACAAACTATTATGTGTAAAATAGGCCACAAGGCTATATTGTGCAGCACAAGGAATACAGCCAATATTTTATAACAGCTCTAGATGGAGTATAACCTTAATTAGTATCACCATGTTGTACACTTGTAACATAATATCATACATCAACTAGACTTCAATTTTTAAAAAGTGACATAGAAATAAAACGTTTCATAGGATGAACAAGTTTTTAAAGTTTAAATCTTTGACTAGGTAATGTAATTCCATATTGCAAAATCCAAAAAGCATAAAATAGCACATATTAAAGCCTCCCTTCAACCTTCAGAACATTGCTACTGATAGACATCAAAAATGTTATTAGGGGCTTCCCTGGTGGACCAGTGGTTAAGAATCTGCCTGCCAGTGCAGGGGAGACGAGTTCGATCCCTGGTCCAGGAAGATCCCAAATGCCGCGGAGCAACTAAGCCCGTGCCACAACTCCGGAAGTTCTCACTCCCTAGGTGCAGTGCTCTGCAACAAGAGGAACTGCTGCAATGAGAAACCTGAGCACTGCAGCTCGAGAAAGCCAGTGCAGCGTCAGTGAACCCAGTGCATCCAATAAATACGTAATTCAAACACATAATTTAAAATAAATACATACTTTATACATACATAATTATAAACAATTTAAATACACAAATACATAATTTAGTAAATATTTTAAAATAAATACATGATTTAAAAATAAATACATAATTACATACATAAATACATAATTTTTAAAAATGTTACTGATTTCTTATAAACCCTTTCATTCAAGCATATATATAATGCATTCATTGTATATATATCATTTATAAACACAAAGTGCTTATACATTCTAGTGTTTCTTTACCTGCTTTTTAAAACTTAATATGTATCTCAGAGATCTTTCTATTTTGGGTGTTAAAGAGCTTCCTTTTCTTCTTTTTTTATGAACACAGTATTCCATTGAATAGATGTATCATAATTTCACTTGCTTCCTATTGATGGACATTTTGGTTGTTTCCATTTTAATAAATATTTAAAAGCAATAATAAATATGGACCTAATAAATACATATTGACCAATCAGCCACTAGTGATTGAGCATTGACTTTAACAATTCCAAAGGCTGTTTAGTCCATTCCCTGCCCCCAAATAAACAAGTGAAAATCGTAAGTGATCTGCCTATACCTAGTTAGTGGCAGAGACTGAACTAAAATCTGACAGCCCTGAGTATGAGTCCTCCTTCTAGCAAATCAGTATAATTATTTCATTGTGTTGTAGTTTCCTTAAAAAAATACATTATCTCAGAGATTTGAATTTGAGCTCAGAAAGGACAATGAATCTTTTTACTTTATTACCCAAACATTTTAATTTTTTTAAGGATGGAGTACAGGAACATGGTTAGCAAAGAAAAAGGGAAATAGTACTAAAAGCTATACAGTGAAAAGTAAATCTTCCTTCAGCTTTTGAATCCCACCCCCCCTGCTCCCCAATCCTTAATGGCCCTTTTCCAGAAGCAATCATTGTTTTTAGTGTCTGGAACATCTATCCAGAGAGTCTGTGCAAAACCCAGCATATATTTTTATACAAGTCTGTGCTTTTTTCAAAAGTGACTAGCAGGATACCATGAATCTTTTTCAGTACCTTCCCTTTATCTGTCCCCCTTCCCTTTTAAAGTTTCTCTAAAGTTAACAAAAGTATATATAATCAAAGCTATGGTTTTTCCAGTAGTCATGTACAGGTGTGAGAGTTGGACCATAAAGAAGCCTGAGCACTGAGGAACTGATGCTTTTGAATTGTGGTGCTAGAAAAGACTCTTGAGAGTCCCTTGGACAGCAAGGAGATCAAACCAGTTAATCCTAAAGGAAATCAACCCTGAATATTCATTGGAAGGACTGATGCTGAAGCTCCAATACTTTGGCCACCTGCTGTGAAGAGCTAACTCATTGGAAAAGACCCTGATACTGAGAAAGATTGAAGGCAAAAGGAGAAAGGGGTGGCAGAGGATGAAATGATTAGGTAGCATCACTGACTCAATGGACATAGGTTTGAGCAAACTCCGGAATTATTTTGGGTTCATGGATCCACCTTCTCCCCAGGATTGCCATCCTCCTCCATAAACTGTCTTCCTTTTACCTGACACTTGTCTCTTGGTATTGGATTCTTTAGCGAGGAGCAGGTGAACCTGAGTTCAGCAACAGTATGGAGAAGTTTTTCCAGTACCATTATCAGATTATATTATGGTGAAAGTGAAAATCGCTCAGTCGTGTCCAACTCTTTGCAACCCCATGGATTGTCCATGGAATTCTCCAGACCAGAATACTGGAGTGGGTAGCCTTTCCCTTCTCCAGGGAATCTTCCCAACCCAGGGATCGAACCCAGGTCTCCTGCATTGCAGGTGGATTCTTTACTAGCTGAGCCACAAGGGAAGCCCTATATTATGGTGAACTGCTACAAATAATACATTACTTCTGAAATGTAACATCCACTCAGCTTAGATTTTTGTACTTTGTGTCTTGCATTGCAAAAAGCTAACATATTTGAATATTAAGAAGGGAAAGGAACGCATATTTGCATTACAAAAGGGTTCCCAATCATTCATTTATTTCAAGATTCCAATTATGACTGTTTTCTCAATGGATTCTCTTCTCAACCACCACCACCTTCCTCCAGAGGACTATTACCGTAACCCTGGACTGTTAGACTCAAATCCTAACTCATATCCCCTATTCTTCTCTCGCCATGGGGTCTTGCACACACTTTTCTCCTTGGTTTAAAAGCGCTATCCCCACATAGCCTGTTGACCCTTTCACCCTTAGTGGTTTTTAAATTTTTGATTCAATAATCACTTTCTCAGGGAAATAGATGTAAATTATGCACTTTATAGAACCCAGCAGCAAGTACCATGTTACCTCCTTTAAAGGACTTAATAGATTTGTACTTGTGTGCTAAGTCACTTCAGCCCGGTCCGACTGTTTGTGATCCCATGTACTGTGGCCCACCAGGCTTCTCTGTCCATGGGATTTTCCAGGCAAAAATACTGGAGTGGGTTGGAGATCTTCCTGGCCCAGGGATGGAGCCCACATCTTCCAAAGACTATTAAAGGCAGAAATGGAAACTGTATGACTGTTCATGATATAATTTTGTATATTGTTTTACCTCTTTGGCCTCCAGTTGTTTCATATATGTTTTGTGTCTTCAATTGGACTAAAAGTTCACCTCGTTGATATTCAGTTGCTCAGTCATGTTTGACTCTGCGACCGCATGGACTGCAGCACGCCAGGCTTTCCTGTCTTTCACTATCTCCCTGAGTTTGCTCAGACTTATGTCCATTGAGTTGGTGATGCCATCCAACCGTCTCATCCTCTGTCAGCCCCTTCTCCTCCTGCCTTCAATCTCTCCCAGCATCAGGATCTTTTCCAATCAGTCAGTTCTTCACATCAGGTAGTCAAAGTACTGGATCATCAGCTTCAGCATCAGTCCTTCCAATATTCAGGGATGATTTCCTTTAGGATTGACTGGTCTGATTGCCTTGCTGTCCAAGGGACTCTCAAGAGTCTTCTCCAACACCACAGTTCAAAAGCATCAATTCTTTGGTGCTCAACCTTCTTTATGGTTCAACTCTCACATCTGTACATAATTACTAGAAATACCATAGCTTTCACTATATGGACCTTTGTTGTCAAAGTGATGTCTCTGCTTCCCCCCTCCCCCAAATTCCTGGTTTAATAAAGACTTGTTTATTTTGAGAGAAAAAAAAAGGTCGCAAACATCAGGCTGTTCACAAAAATAACCCACAGTATCAACTTTAAAAAACAAATCTTAAGACTATTCAGTTCAGTTCAGTTCATTTCAGTTGCTCAGTCATGTTCAACTCTTTGTGACCCCATGAATCACAGCACGCCAGTCCTCCCTGTCTATCACCAACTCCTGGAGTTTACTCAAACTCATGTCCATTGAGTCGGTGATGCCATCCAGCCATCTGATCCTCTGTCATCCCCTTCTCCTCCTGTCCCCAATCCCTCCCAGCATCAGGGTCTTTTCCAATGAGTCAACTCTTCGCATGAGGTGGCCAAAGTACTGGAGTTTCAGCCTCAGCATCAGTCCTTCCAATGAACACCCAGGACTGATCTCCTTTAGGATGGACTGGTTGGATCTCCTTGCAGTCCAAGGGACTCTCAAGAGTCTTCTTCAACACCACAGTTCAAAAGCATCAATTCTTCAGTGCTCAGCTTTCTTTATAGTCCAACTCTCACATCCATACATGACCACTGGAAAAACCATAGCCTTGACTAGACGGAACTTTGTTGGCAAAGTAATGTCTCTCTTTTTAACATGCTGTCTAGGTTGGTCATAACTTTCCTTCCAAGGAGTAAGCGTCTTTTAATTTCATGGCTGCAATCACCATCTGCAGTGATTTTGGAGCCCCAAAAAATAAAGTCTGACACTGTCACTAGTTATTTTTCTAGAGGGTGCATTTAACATGCTAACTCTCATTTACAAAAATACATTGTTACATTTGTGTTGAACAGCCCCACATAGCACTCTTATGTGGGGTATAACACACATACTTCTAACTCAAAGCTGCTGTCCGGTTCTACTCAACTAATGAGATTGCCTTTGTACTTAGCGAAGCAGCTACTGTATGAATTGAAAGAATTGTACGCCCTCTATAACAAGAGATTATTTTGGAGACAGTTGATACATCCTTTTTATTGTTAAGTCATAAAGACATATCAAAATTAATGCAAAAATTACAGGGTAAAGACTTAACACAACTACTAGGAGGGTCAAAGGAAGTGAAGATGGGACTAGGTGCAGGGCAATATGAATTAATGAGCATGGGAAGGACAAGGGTGGGGAGAACAGTGAGCATGTGCTGAAGATACTAGGGGAGAGGATCTGGTGAAAATTTTGATCTTAGACAAGCACCTAGGTAAAGAAATAATGGGACAAGATTTCTAAACCCCACTATGTGCTTAAGAGTCATCCTCGCCACTGGTGCTGTCTCTGTCATCCTCTCCTTCCTCAGCCTCTTTTTCATCATCCTTGATCAACTCCAGCTGGTCATCCCCCCATCTTCATTATCGTCATCATCCAGTAGGTCCCCCTCCTCAGCAGAGTCATCTGCACTCCCCACTCAGACTCCATCTTCACATTAGTCTCATCTTGCTTCAGGGAGCTGCCGCTCCGCTCCTCTTCTGACTTACCCTTCTTCATCTCCACTCCTTATTAGCTCTGTTCCTTTTCAATCTTTTTTCCAGGCTTTCCAGTAAAGGACTCACTTTTTGTTTTATCTGGGTTAACTCCTTCTTAGTGGTCTGAAGGTCATCTCTTTTCAACTTTCCAGACTTAGAGGAAGATCCCTGCTGTCCGCTCTTAGAATTGAAGCCATGTTTGCCCCTTCGTGAGGTGTTTCCTGATACCAGCTGGCGTTTTGAGGGCACTACAGCCCGAGCAATAGGAGGAGGAGGAGGAACACGTGCTGGGTAACTGTACATCCTGTCATAACAATCCTGTTGAAAGTCGCAGTCCAAGGCAGAAGATGAGCTGAGTGGAGGGGATGGAGAAGGGTGTTCTGGTACTGACCCGTAATCTCTGCTGCAGATCGTTTCACACCTGCTTTTCCTCGGTTCACTTTTGGCTCTGCAGCCAGATTAATATCTACAACCTGGCCAGCAATCATTCTCCCATCCTCTCCTGCCACAGCAGCTCAGGTATTTCTCTCATTAACACACTGAACGAAGGCAAAACCCCTATGAACAGAGCAACCCACAATTTTGCTGTCTTTTGAGAAGATTGCCTCCACATCAGATTTCTTGACCACAAGGGTATTGAGATTCCCGATGAATATATGAGAGTTCATGGAGCAAGGATCCGTCTTGTTGGTAACATTGCTGGCCATTGTCTCTGATGATATGGTGCCTCACAAAGCTGAAAAACGTAGCTGAAGATCAAAAAAATTGTCACAGGAGGGGGAAGGGAGAAGAGATTCGATTTTGAATCTCCTACCCCTGAGTTCTACGTGGAGAAGCCGATTACTGCTGGAGGTCGGCAACGCGGTCGCAATCACTCAGTCTTCGCCTCTTCACAAAACGTGTCTCTGCTTTTTAATATGCTGTCTAGGTTTCTCAGAGCTTTACTTCCAAGGAGCAAGTGTCTTAATTTCGTGGCTACAGTCACCGTCTGCAGTGATTTTGGAGTCCAAGAAAATGAAATCTGTTACTGTTTCCACGTTTCACCCATCTATTTGCCATGAAGTCATAGGAGCAGATGCCAAGGTAGTTTTTTGAATGGTGGGTTTAAAGCCAGCTTTTTCACTCTCCTCTTTTGCCTTCATCAAGAGGCTCTTTAGTTCCTCTTTGCTTTCTGTCATTAGTGTGGTGTCATCTGCATATCTGAGGTTGTTGATATTTCTCCTGCAATATTGATTCTAGCTTGTGTTTACCCAGTCTGGCATTTCGCATGATGTACTACTCTGCATAGAAGTTAAATAAGCAGGGTGACAGTATACAGCCTTGACATACTCCTTTTCCAATTTGGAACCAGTCAGTTCTTCCATGTCTGGTTCTAACTGTTGCTTCTTGACCTGCATACAGGTTTCACAGGGTGCAGGTCAGGTGGTCTGGTATCCCCATCTCTTTCAGAATTTTCCACAGTTTGTTGCGATCCACACAGTCAAAGGCTTTAGCATAGTCAATGAAGCGAAGTAGTTTTGTTTTGTTTTGTTTTGTTTTAATTCCTCTGCTTTTACTGTGATCCACCAGATGTCAGCAATTTGATCTCTGGTTCCTCTGCCTTTTCTAAATCCAGCTTGAACATCTGGAATTTTTTGGTTCACGTATTGTTGAAGCCTAGTTTGAAGGATTTTGAGCATTACCTTTCTAGTGTGTGAAATGAGCACAGTTGTGTTCACTAAGATCGTGATTTATACCAGCGGTTCTTAATTTTGGCAATATTGTCTCCCTGGGGCATTTGGCTATGTCTGGAGACCTTTGCTCGTCACCGTGGCCCAGAGGGGAATGCTATTATCACCTAGTGGGTGAAGACCAGAGATACTGCTAAACATCCTACAATGAGCAGGACAGTCTCCTCCCCTCATTAGGTATTATCTGGTCTAAAATGTCACCAGTGCCAAGGTTGAGAAACTGATTTATATTTCTCCGGGACAAGGAAAGCTCTAAATTAATGGTCTTTGGATATACTTATATTATGTAATCATATATTAAATACATTATATTGTATATAACTTTATATTACATACATGTAATTATATGAATATTTATTTATAATTGCATACATAATATGTGAATATGGTATATTAATTAGTAAATATATATACATTATTAATATTCATTAACTACATGAAAGATATACAGTTGACATCTTGTATTAATGAATGATGTTTTTATAAAGATAAGTGACTCATAAAATAACTTTTGACTCTTTGGAAAGGGGAAAGGAACAAATGAGATATTTATTATTGGCTTTGCTATTTAGAAATTATTCATTTGGAACATCCCTGCCATTCAATGATTTGAAAAACATTTCTGGAGCATTGATAGTGACGCTTTCATCTACAGCAAAAATTCATTGGAAGCCATTTCGTACCATATGACCTCATCTCTCTAGACTGGGTTAGAGGAGGGCTTATTGTTGTTATTTAGTAACTAAGTCATGTCCGACTCTTTGCCACCCTATGGACTGTAGCCTGCCAGACTCCTCTGTGTGTGAGATTTCCCAGGCAAGAATACAGGAGCGAGTTGCCATTTCCTTCTCCAGGGGATCTTCCCAACCCAGGGATCATACCCATATCTCCTGCATTGGCAGGTGGATACTTACCACTGAGCCACCAGAGAAGCCCCTGACTCGAGTTTGGCCAGTGAGAAATTCTTTTTTGGTGCTTTAAGATATCCTGTAACCTTAGAACAAATTCTTCTTTTCTGCTTAAACTAGCTAAAGATAGCTTCTGTTACTTTCAAGCCACGATTGTGGCTTTACCCAAAAGAACTGCTCTGGGGATGAGTGTAAAATTCATCTCTAGAGGAAGACTGCTCTTTTGAAAAACAGTTTAATGGGTCATCTGGGTACATGAAAGTAAAATTTCACTCTAGAGTGAAGAAGCTCAGAGCAATTATGAATAATCATAATACCCAGTGATACAAAAGGATGACTACATTGTAGGCGAGGTTGTATCTCTGCAAGCACATGTTTTTATTTGTTTGCTTTTTGTTGTTGTTGCAGTTGGAGAAAGGAGGGATCTTTATTCCTACTGGTACTTTTTTTTTTTTTAAGAGTTGGAGACAAAAAGCCATGAGAGTCTGAGGAAGGCAAGACTGGATAAAGGAGGCTTTTATCCTGTCACGCTGAGTTGGCCCATGAAACAGAGTGAGTAGAGGATCCATAATGAAGGAACATGACCCAAGAACTCCAACAGAAGATTATGCCACTTAGATTTAGGATTTTTCCTGTATTGTGCTCAGGTGTTATTGAAAAAAAAATTTAACACGGAAGCCTTGTCTTAACTGTGCTTTATGAAAATAAGGAAGAAGCTGTGTTCAAGCTTACAGACAAAGTATTGCAGGGAGTGTATATTGGCACAACCACTTAGGAAAGTTCTTTGACTGTGTCTAGTATTCCTCCAAGAGCAACTCTACCCTAAGACAAATTCTTGCACCTATGAGTCAGGAGACTGTGTAAGAGTATTCATAACAATATATGTAAGAGTAGGAAGGAGCTGGGAAAGGAAAAAATCTAAATATTAGAGACAGGAAAATGGATTGATAAATCATGATTGTTGCTGTTTAATTGCTAAGTTGTGTCCAACTCTTTATGACCCCATGGACTGTAACCCTCCAGGCTCCTCTGTCCATGGGATTTCCCAGGCAACAATACTGGAGTGGGTTGCCATTTCCTTCTCCAGGGGATCTTCCTGACCCAGGGATCAAACCCGCATCTCCTGCATTGCAGGTGAATTCCTTTTCACTGAGCCACCAGGGAAGCCCATGCTATATGGTAGGAGAAACACAATTACACACAACAGGATTGGATTCTAGAAGCAAAATGTTGATTGAAAAGAAACAGCAGTATAATACCACATTGAAGTAATTTTATCATTGAAAGACAAGAGAAAATAAATAGTATGTTTGTTGTCTGGGAATACATATGGTAATTGCATAAATAAAAGTTGAAATGATTTTTTAAAAACTCAGGATAGTGGTTACCTTGAGAGGAAGCAGGCAGACGGTGGGGGTCTGGAAGGAGCACATAGGAAACATCAATAATACAGGCTGTTTCATAAGTTGGTTGTACATTCACAGGTCTTCACTTTACTATGTTTAATAACTTACATTAACATATATTCTTTAATTCATATTAGACTTTTTACAAGTGAAGGAATAAAGTAACTGTCAAATTCCTTGACAGTACAGTTAAACTTCTACCAACTGAGAGTGCAAAGAATTGCGATTTTTTTTTTTCTTTTTAGCTCTGCTTTGTGGGTATAGGGGAAGAGATTCCCACTTAAACAGCTATCTTGAACATCTTTGTGAGCTACCACGCAATTTCCTTGGTTCCTGGGACATGGATGATTTCTGCCCAGCATTCTGCAGGAAATCTGAAGCAGTGAGGCAAGAAATGGTGTGCCCATATGGAGGCAGCAGAAGGACAATTACTGATTTTACACTGTTGCCAAAACAGAACAGTGCTTTATATTTTAAAAGTTGCTGTACATAGTTTATGCCCTTTTGATATAGTTCTATGCAGTTTCCAAAGGTTGCAACAATTCCCCCTTCTTAGAAAGTGAGGGGAGGGACATCCCCTTTTCCCTCTGCCTCCTTCCCACCCACCCTGCCTTGGCACCTGTTGTTCCCTATGTTAGGAAGACCCTTCCCTGCTTTGCTGGTCTGGCTGACTCAGTAATCTTTAAAAATTTTAAGTTTAAGGGTTAATGCCTTTTGGGAACTGTCTTCTTTCACTTTTTGATTTCTAATCCCAGAATTATCATAGCTCTGAGATTTTGGGGTAAGATGTGTCATCAACCCCGTTTCCAGGAGGGTAAGATCAGCTTGGGTGTTTGTGAGAATAGCCCAGTAGGTAGGAAGAAGCAGGTTTCTGGGTCAAGCCGACTTGTTCAAATCCTGACCCACCCCATCTTTCTGTGGGTTTAGATTAATCACAGGGCTTCCAGTTCTTCATTTTTATTATTGATTTTGATTGGAGTGTAGTTGCTTTACAATGTTGTCAGTTTCTACTGTACAGCAAAGTGAATCAGCAATATGTATACATATACCCACTCTTTTTCAGATTTCCTTCCCCTTCAGGTCACCACAGAACACTGAGTAGCATTCTCTGCTATACAGTAGGTTCTTACTGTTTTATGAGTGCCTGCATGCTAAATTGCTTCGGTTGTGTCCAATTCTCTGCGGCCCTATGTACCTTAGCCCGCTAGGCTTGGGTTCTTCAGTTTGATTGAGGGAGGCTCTGACTCCAAAAAGTTAAAAGTCGACCTACCAAGCCACTGATTAGCCCCTCCCAGTGTCCCCGCCCCTTCTCTGGGAAACTCAGGGCTGGACAGACACCTCCCAGGCAACTCTCCAGTCTCGTTACAGTTGTTGTCCAGTCTCTCATTCATGTCCGACTCCTTGTGACCCCATGGACTGCAGCACACCAGGCTTCCCTGTCCTTCACCATCTCCCGGAGCTTGCACAAACTTATGTCCATTGAGTCAGTGATACCATCCAACCATCTCATCCTCGGTCGTCCCCTTTGCCTCCTGCCCTCAGTCCTTCCCAGCATCAGGGTCTTTTTCTAATGAGTCGGCTCTTCACATCAGGTGGCCAAAGTACTGGAGTTTCAGCTTCAGCATCAGTCCTTCCAATGAATATTTAGGACTTAGTTCCTTTAGGATTTACTTGTTTGAGCTCCTTGCTGTCCAAGGGACTCTCAAGAGTCTTCTGCAACACCACAGTTCGCCTTCTTTATAGTCCAACTCTCACATCCCTACATGACTACTGGTAAAACCATAGCTTTGACTAGACGGACCTTTGTTGGCAAAGGTCCAACTCTGAGTCAAAGTTGGCTCGGTACAGTGCACTGGCTAAGTCGCTTCAGCAGTGCGTTCTTTGCGACCCCACGGACTATAGCCCTCCAGGCTCCTCTGTCCATGGGATTCTCCAAGCAAGAACACTGGAGTGGATAGCCATGCCCTCCTCCACCGGACCTTCCGGACTCAGGGATCGGACCCAAGTCTCCTGCATTGGCAGACGGATTCTTTACCGCTGAGCCACCAGCGGAGTCCACAGCCGCCGTCAGCCGCTCGCTTGGCGGGGAAAGTCCTCCAAGAGGAAGAAGGAGCCTGATTCACGGCGGGTATTACGCCTTGGCGGCGCTCTAGTTTGGACCGGGCTAACCCAGCTCTTCCCGCGTGGGGCTCCTGATTGGCTGAAGCCCGTCGCTCTCACGCGAGTCTTCCGGGATGGAGGCGGGCCTAGAGGGAGAAAGACTTCCGGCACAAGCCGCAGTTGTCGCGTTTGTCCGGGCGGATGGCGGCTCCTCTGCTTCACACGCGGTTGCCCGGAGATGCGGCCGCTTCGGCCTCTGCGGTCAAGACGCTGGGCTCGTCGAGGACCGGGTAAGAATCCAGAACACTTCCTTCTGCGCGTCCGGGACCAGAGCACTGGACCGGGATTAGGGGAGCGGAGCTGAAGGGTCTGGGCCAGAGCTCATGGGATGTGTGGGAGCCGAGGGAAGAGGGTCGCTTTAGGTCGTCAGGAGTGAGCCCGTGCCCCTTAGATGAGTAATAAAGGCGGGAGAGGGGCTGGGAAAAGGAACCTCCTCGGTTCCAGAGTCCCCTCTTCTCCCCACTGGGCTCCCTCATATTTTTCCAGGCCTGGGTACTACATTATACTCCTTTACTCTTCTTCCCTCCTGCTGCTTCGACTAGATTCAAAAAAAGATACTTGGGCTATTTGGATTATTAACCAAATGATGCCACCGATGGCAGATTGTGTCTTTAAGTTTTTGTTTGCTTGAAGGTTATTTTGACGCACGTTTGCTTAACAGTGTTTTATATCTAGCGCAACTTTTAAAACCCGTAACTCCCATAAAACACTTTGGGGTTTAACTGTGAGAGTCTTTCAGTTCAGTTCAGTCGCACAGTCGTGTCCGACTCTTTGCGACCCCATGAATCGCAGCACGCCAGGCCTACCCTGTCCATCACCAGCTGCCGGGAGTCTACCCAAACCCACGTCCATTGAGTTGGTGATACCCTCCAACCATCTCATCCTCTGCCGTCCCCTTCTCCTGCTGCCCTCAATCTTTCCCAGCATCGGGGTCTTTTCCACTGAGTCATCTCTTCGCATAAGGAGGCCAAAGTATTGGAGTTTCAGCTTCAACATCAGTCCTTCCAATGAACACCTAGGACTGATCTCCTTTAGGATGGACTGGTTGGATCTCCTTGCAGTCCAAGGGACTCTCAAGAGTCTTCTCCAACACCACAGTTCAAAAGCATCAATTCTTTGGGGCTCAGCTTTCTTTATAGTCCAACTCTGACATCCATACATGACCACTGGAAAAACCATAGCCTTGACTAGACGGACCTTTGTTGACAAAGTAATGTCTCTGCTTTTTAATATGTTGTCTAGGTTGGTCATAACTGTCCTTCCATGAGAGTCTTTAGCAGGATGTTATGTTTTTTTCACTGACCTGTTTAAAAGAAACAAACTTTGTGAAACTCTTGGCATAATATCATAATTTTTTTTTTTTTAAGTACCTACTTTGGATGTTATAGTTGGGGACAGTATATCAAAAGAGACAAAGTCCGTGCTCTCAACTGAGTTTAAAGTCTAAGGAGGGAAAGACAGTAAATCAACAATAATTTCAAATAGTGGTAACTACTGTGAAGAAATAAAACAGGGTGATGGTAGGGGAGGGGGAGAGGATGGGTACTTAAGATTTCTGATGTGGAAGTCCTCTCTGACATTTGAGCTTCAACTTGAAAGAAGACAAGGGTCCAACCATGTATGCTGGTTGAATGAGTGTTCATTCACACTGGAGAATGAGTGTTCATTCACACGGAGAATGAGTGTTTCTGACAGAGGGAATAATAAGTTATATGGGAATCTGATTGGTGAACTTGAATAGCAGAAAGGACTCTGGCTGCAGTATGTAATGGTTGGAAGTGAGGTCAGAGAGATAGGTAGGGGCTAGATTAATGTAGGACCTTGAAGACGATAAGGAATTTAGATCTTTTTATTCTAAGTGAAGTAGGAAACCTTTGGAGAATTTAAGCAGAAGAGTAGCATGATCTGTCTTTTTTAAGTTTAAAAAAAAAATACTGGGTTGCTGTGAGCTTTCTCTAGTTGCAGCAGACAGGGGCTGCTTTCATTGTGGTTCGCAGGCTTCTCACTGCAGTAGCTTCTCTTGTTGCAGAGCACAAGCTTTGGGGGGCCCAGGCTTCAGTAGTTGTGGCGGCTCATTTAGTTGCCCCTCGACACATGGGATCTTCCCGGACCAGGATTCAAATCCATGTCTCCTGCATTGCCAGGCAGAGTCTTAACCACTGGGCCACCAGGGAAGCCTGTCTTTAGTTTTTGAAAGATTTTTAGATCACTGAATGAAGAATACATTGATGGGGGATTCAAGTGGGAGGAGGGAGGCCAGTTAGGGGACTTGAGCAGTGGTCTCACTGAATAATGTTGGATATTATAAATTTTATTGTTTCCTGTCATGTACTTAATGGCTTGATACTTTGGGTTCTGTAGGCTTTCAGACATGCTCACATTAGAGAATGATTTCTTCAGTTCTCCCCCAAGAAAAACTGTTCGGTTTGGTGGAACTGTGACAGAAGTGTTACTGAAGTACAAAAAGGTAAGAGGGGATAGTGAGAGGTTTGGTGGGTTTTTCCCTCAGATTTATTGAAATGTAATTGATGTATTGAGGTTTGATTTTTGGTGGTCAGAATACAATTATAGCTATTATACTAAAGACCAGTAGACAAATAAGATGGATTTTCGATATCAATATTGAAGTCAAATCAGTTTAACAATAGCATGGTGCTGTCAGCCCACAATTAGAGTAGTAGCCCCTTTTCAGCGGTTTTATACCTTCAGATGCTTTATTTAGCTAGTGTCCTTTAAAATCTTTAGCAAGTGGTATAATTTTAAAAAACCCATTAGATTAGAGCATTTTATTTCTCAAGTAGTTACGTAAGCATTGCTTTGGGATAATAAACCATCTCTATTAATGGGGATATCTTTGGGCTTTGTTTCTGTGTTAGTTTAGAAGCGATTCTACTGTGTCTCAGTGATGGTGGGAAAATGTGCATTCTGTTTACTTTCATGTGTGACCTGCATTTATATCCATCGATATGCATGGATACTATCGTGGTCAGATGTCAATACACAGGTGTACACAAGTGTACCAAAACACGAATGGCCTGTTGTCATTTTCTTCTTTCCAAGTCCCCCTAGCTACAGTAACATGATTTAAAAAAATTTTATAGCCAGGATTTTGTAATCCAGAACTGAAATGTCAGTGTTACAGTTTTCTTTTTGTGATAGTTTAAAGTCCTGCTGTTGGTCTTTAAAAGGGAAACCCAAGCAAGCAAAAATTCATTTTTTTCCCCTTCTTCTTAAGGGGGAAACAAATGACTTTGAGTTGTTGAAGAACCAGCTGTCAGATCCAGAGATAAAGGTAACTAATTCTGTGTTTGATTATTAGCAAACTTGTTACCACTTTGTAGAGATGTTAATTCACACTTTTTGTCCTATTCCATTCTCTAGAACTTACTTTGTGATCCTGCTTTAATGGTTCTCAACCAGGGGCACTTTGACCCCTGAGGGAATTTAGTGATGAGTTGGGGACATTTTTGATAAGGGAACAGTGGTACTGCCATGCAGTGAGTGGGTGATAGGGGTGCTGATGAAAACCATACAACACACGTAGCAGTCCTTCACAACAATGAATGATCTGGCTCCAAATCCCAGCAGTCCTGAGGTTGGGAAACCCTGCTTTAATTTCCCTTTTTCGAACCTGTCTTCCATGCTGCATGCAACTCTCATGTCTCTCCTGTGCTAAGAGAACAAAATGAAACCAACAAACGATGACTTGTATTTCAACCTACTACTCTGTTTCAGTGTTTTTGGAAATGGTTCGAGATATGTACCCGTCATGTAAATGTTATTCCCCCTTTCTTCCTTTACTGCCCAGTTGTGGGAAGAATGGTCTGTTACCATGGGCGGTGGTGGTCAGATTGCCCGGGATAGAATCCCAGCTCCATTGTGTCCCCAGTGTGTGATCTTGGGCACGTTGTTTAACCTCTCTTCCTCTGTTTCCCTCCTTGTAAAACCAGAGAAATAAGTTCTTTAAGCATAGAGGTCTTTCGAGGATCCAGTGAGAGCAGTCTCTGACTGAGAGGACTTTGTAATTGTTCATGTTGACAGTCTGTACCTTCTCATTCATGTTTAAATCCACTGTGAAGTCCACTGCCGTGTTTACTGTGACAAAGGTTACCAGGGATTTCCGACATGCTGATTTCAGTGGACTTTCTCTTTCAGCCCCATAGTAATTCCTTGTAGCAATTTGTACAGTTGACTGCCCATTTCTTAAAACCTTTCCTTCAGTTTCTTTGATCTTCCTGTCTTCTTATTGCTTATCTCTCATCACTCTCTTGACAGGTTCTTCATAAATTTGGCATTGATTGGATTTCCAAGCTTACCCCCTGTCTTCACTTTACAGATTCTTCCTGTGTGATTCCTTATGTCCTCGTTGCTTTGGGATGTATCTGTGCCCTCATAATATAGCTATTTGCATTTATAGATCAGATTGCTCTTGTGGGCTTCAGGCTTTGTTCTTTCTTTTTAAATTTTAATATAATTTATTTTTTTATCAAAATATAATTGAATTACAACATTGTGCAGACTTGTTTCTTAACTGCAAACCCACAGGTGTTACAGGTGCTGTGGATTTAGCATTTTCTCTCTTTCAAATCTACTTCTACGGGCTTTATGTGCTTAAATGATTGTCTGTCTCGCATACACGTCCCCTCCACCCCTTATATCCTTAACAGTGCATCTGAGTCATCTCTAAAGCACATTCTAAAAATGCCACTGCCCTGCTTCATGCCCACTGAGGAATAGAGGACCAGCCCCTTAGCATGGCCTGAAGCAGACTTGGAGTGTTCAGTCTCACTAGATACTCTGTTTCTTGAATTTGCCACTTTATGGCTTTGCATTTGCCTTTTCTTTCTGGTTGTGAGAGGTTCTCAGTATCCACTTTGCTTGCTGCCTGTCTGAGCATGGGCTCTGGTTACATCGCCTCCCTCTCTTACTGGCTTTGTGATTGAGGGCGAATGACTGCATTTCAGTGCCTAGCTGTCCCCAGCTATGAACCGTTGGTAGTTCTACCTATTGCGTGGAATGTTAAAAGTCTTAGAATAGTGCCTTGCACCTAGTCTTGTATTAGTGTTTATTATTATTATTACTGTAATTATAAAACCACTCTTTGAGACCCAACTGAAATGTCATCTTCACTAATGAACTTTCCCAGATTTTGTCTAAGCACATAATTGTGCCTTCATTCAGCCCATGCCCCACACTACCAGCAGATCTCTAATTAGAAATGTGGCTTACAAGGACTTCATTGATATGTCTGGTCCCTCTTTGCTCTCCAGATTTATCTGTTGGCTTGCTTGTTCATGGTATACTCCAGCCAGACTGAACTGCTCTTGGTTTTCTGAAGACATGCTTTCACCTTTGTAAACTGTAGAACCCGTGAGAGTACTCAGTCTGTTTAAAGACAGTGGAAGCGTCACTTCCTCTTTAAAGCTTTCTGTGACCTGTGCCTTCTTCTCTGGGTGCACATTCTTTGTGTTCTACTGTATTTCATATCAGCACATCTCCAGGGAATTTTTACAGACCTAAAAATCACAGACTAAGAATTTACAGACTAAGAATCACATCAGTTATGTTTATGTTAGTTCAGAGGAGTGTTGATATAATTTGCTTCTAATAATTGTTCAGTACCACAGTCTCTGACTGGTTTACTTGAAAACTGGAGCATTAAATGTTGTCCTTGTGATTTTGTTGCACTCATTTTAGTGGGAAAGTGACAGACTAGAGCTAATTTTGTATGTAACTTAGCTTGGGCTCTCTGCTTCAGGTCTTGTTATCCTTAATGAATGTGGACACTGTGAAGTTACTGTAGTGCAAATGAGTTGTGACTTTATTTTGATTAATTTAGACCCATTTGCAAGTTCGGTTAAGAAAAAGTTACATTGATTGATGACTCTTGTTAATCACCTTAGACTGAATATTATCCACATGCTTGCAGGTCATCGTGAGTATAGAGAAAGTAGAGGTACCTGGTGGTCTCTGTGGCCTTAGAATATTTGGATCTGTTACAATTCTTCACTTTTAAAAAGTCACAGGTGTCAACATTTAACATTTGAGGTGTTCTCACTTTTCTAGGGCAAGCAAAAATGATTAGAATTAAATATTGCACTTGATTCCTTTCCCTGATATCAATTACTATTTTACTTCTTCTTCTTTGTTTTTAGAAAAAAGTAAAATTTATTGTAACATCTTTTTCTGTTTTGATACAAACTAAGAAATCTTCAACCCAATTTTGGCTTAAGTCCAAGTTTGTGACTTTTCCCCCCTAATTTAAATATTGCTGATTGATGACCAATGCCAGATAATATCATTTCTCTGTTATTTTAGAGGTCTTGTGATTTTGAAAATACTTTTCTTTTTTTAACTTAAGGATGACCAGATCATTAACTGGCTGCTTGAATTCCGTTCCTCCATCATGTACTTGACGAAAGACTTTGAGCAGCTTATTAATATTCTGTTGGTAAGTTCACCATATTTCAATGACTGTTACATGTAATTCAGTACTTTGAAAATAGTATCTGTTGAAAATAGTATATATTGTATGTATTGAAAATAGGATATATTACATCAGTAAAATGTTTCTTTTGTCTTTCCCTCCCATCTCTAGAGATTGCAGTGGTTGAATAGAAGTCAGACAGTGGTAGAGGAGTATTTATCCTTCCTTGGTAATCTTGTATCAGCACAGACTGTGTTCCTTAGACCATGTCTCAGCATGATTGCTTCTCATTTTGTACCTCGTAAGTCATTGCTCTCTGCTTGCTTCAAGTTTTCTTTTTAAAAATATCTCTGTTTGGAGAAGGAAACGGCAACCCACTCCAGTACCCTTGCCTAGAAAATCCCATGGACGGAGAAGCCTGGTGTCCATGGGATATCTCAAAGAGTCAGAACTGAGCGACTTCACTTTCATCAATAAATTACAATTTTCAAACTCAGGAAAAAAAAAAAAATATCCCTGTTAAAATGGCTACCTTCCCACTGTATTTTGGAGATTATGCCACCATGGACGAGTCCAGGATGCTTACTGGAGCAGCAGTAGTTCTGGTACTTGTCTGTTTCCTGTAACAACCTCCATGGAAGTGTCTAGATTTATTTGTTGCTGTGATTTTTATGGATTTAATTCACTTTAGTGAGCTTCTGGTGAAGTCTTGGAACTCAGGGATTTTTAGCTGCTTAAACCTCATGACCACATTGTAAATTTTATTGTATTAAGTTTGGACAACAGAAAAATTGCTCTTTTTATGTAGCTGTTGCTTGTTTAGATCCATGTTAAAAGTATAACATATTTTCTTTTCTCCTCAAAAGCCCGAGTGGTTATTAAAGAAGGTGACGTAGATGTTTCGGATTCTGATGATGAGGATGAGAGTAAGTACAAAGAGGATTAAGCAAAGGCCACCTCTTGTGTCTGAGCAAATGCGTGCTGACCGCTCAAGTATCCTGGCTCCTCCAGGACTTAGTCTCACAGGCAGATGGTAACAAAGAACAACCTTTGATGGGGTCTTTTTGTTATACTTAACAAAAAGAATATCAGTTATATTTAACTAATTACTATGCAATCAGTTGCCACTACTGGCATTATTTATAGTCTTCATTGATAGTCTTGGAGAAAAGTTTTGAGATTATTATTTTGCTGACATGTGATTATTTAACTGACAGATGGTTCAGTTTTGGTCAGCAGGCGATTTTAGCCTTAAGCAGGTAGTTTTTCAGTTTTCAGTTTTCTACTAATGCTCATGCTCTCCCTTTTCACCTGTAGATCTTCCTGCAAATTTTGACACCTGTCACAGAGCCTTACAGATAATAGCAAGATATGTCCCATCGTGAGTATACTTCAGTTACTTATTTTTGTATTGTGGTGTTTGAGTCTCAAGAAAATTATGATCAGTTCATAGAAAATTATAAACGTTCATAGCATCAAACCTGAAGTTGTATGCTGCATGTTTTTGTATCTCGTTGCTGTCATATCACAGTTTAGAAAAAATGGCATTTCAGTTCTCTATGCATTGTCTTCAAGTATTTTTCAAAACCTGTATGCCAAGTCTACTCTCCAGCTTTTTATAGTGGTTGGACGTTTGTTTTTAACTTCACAATATCCAAAAATTTTCAGTGAGAAACCCCTATGTGTTTTGTGTCTTGTCTTACGAATAAAAGTTTGTTCTATATGTAGGTTTCTTTTGGAGGGGTGAACTTCAAATTCCCCCAGTAAGTTTAGCACATAAGCTAACTTTAAAAAGTCCAAGTTGATAATTTTTTCTCCTTTTAAAAATAACATGTGTAGTGGGAAGTGTTTAGATTTTAAACTGAAGCTCTTTGTTAAAACTTTTGTAGAAAAAAAGGATCCTCCTTTAATATGCTGATGATAGCAAACTCAGCAGAAGTTTATTTTTCCCTAAGTTGTTACAGATTTTCTCTGAGGTGTTTTCACTTACAGTTGCTTGAGGTAGGAGTCACCTTTTGCCTCTTGTATCCATATTTGCTCTTAGAATGGAAATGTTACCTTCTGAGAAAGTCTCGTTATCATGGATTTATTGAATTTTTTTTTTTTTTTTAAATAGCACACCATGGTTTCTTATGCCAATACTGGTGGAAAAATTTCCATTTGTTCGAAAATCAGAGAGAACATTGGTAAGAAATCTTTTCATGGGGGAAATAATGGAAAAGTTGTTTTGTGTGGTTTAGTTTTAGGTGAATTCGGGTCTTTTTCTTCAAAGTTTTGTCTGCTGAATTTTAAACTCAAGACTAAGAATTGGACTCAGATTCCTTTCTTAGCAAGCCACTGACTGAGGGTTCTGAGTGCCTTTTCTCTTATTCCTGTGTGCGTGTCAAAGGCAGAGTCCATTTCAGAAATATCTAGATAGAACTTAATGTTAACATAGATAGGAATTGCTGGAAGATAACAGTTCATTTATTACCAGTTGTAAACATGCCTTATTTGAAGGCAGAACCTTCTGTTAATGGAGTCTTGGAAGTCTTTTGTGTAATATTTAGATCATCTGTGTAGCTTTCAATAACTAACAGTGGTTTCCTTCTAAATACAGAATATTTTTTCCTAAATAATGTATTACAGGTATTAAATAAAAAGTTAATAGCTTTTGCTGATATTTGTGAGAGTGTGCTTCAACTGGAGTGTTATAAATTCTGTATCTCTTATGAACATAGATGCAAAAATTCTCAACGAAATACTGGGAAACTGAGCCTAACAACATACAAAAAAGAATTATGCACTGAAATTTGTCCTAGGAATGCAAAGTTGATTTGATACTCCCAAAGCAATTAGTATAATAGGCTGTATCAATAGAATAAATGGTAAATACTGTATGATCATCTTAGTAGATGAAAAACACCAAAACCATTTTGTGACAAAAACAGACAAGAACACCCTCAGCCTGATAAAGGGCATCTGTGAAACAAATCTGTGAAAAATTCGAAACTGTCTTTATACTCAGTAGTGAAAGATTGAAGGCTTTCCCCCCACAATGAGGAACAAAACAGGGATGTCCACTTTTGCCACTTCTGATCAGTATTATTCTAGAGTTTCTAGCCAGGGCAGTTAGGCACGAAAAAGAAAAAGGCACCCAGACTGGAAAGGAAGAAGTAAAACTGTCTGTTTTTGCAGATGACATGATCTTATTTACAGAAAAATGCTAAGGAATTCACAAGAACACTAGTTCAGTGTAGTCACAGGGTGCCAGATCAATGTGTAGTGACTGACTGTGTAGGACAGTGGGGAAGAGAATAAATAGTCTTTTCAACAGTTGCTTCTGGGACAGGAGTATGTTCATATGCCAAGAATGAAATAGGACTTCTCTTCACATTATATACAAAATTGAACTCAAGTTGGATAAAACTGTTAGAAAAAATGTAGGTGAAAATATTTGTGATCTTAGACAACAATTTCTAGATATACCATAAGCAGCCACAGCAAGAACAGTTAAATTGAATTGCATCAAAATTAAAACCTGTTGTGCTTCATAGTCTTCAAGAAAATGAAAAGACAACTTAAATAATGGAAAAATATTTGCAAATCATATATTGGATAAAGGATTTATATCTAGAATATGTAAAGAACTCTTTTTTTTTTTTTAACATTTTATTTTTATTTATTTGGCTGCATAGAATCTTAGTTGTGGCATGTGGGATCTAATTCCCTGACCAGGGATCGAACCCAGCCCCCCTATATCAGGAGTGCAGAGTCTTAGCCACTGGACCACCAGGGAACTCCCCTTAAAGAACTCTTAACTGACTCAATAATAAAAAGTCAAATAACTCAATTTAAAAATGGACAAAGAGTCTGAATGGGTATTTTTCCACGATAGATATACAAATGGCTAAGGAGCACATGAAAAACTAAACATTAGTCATTAGGAGGATACAAGTCAAAACCACAATGAGATTCTGCTGCTTACCTACTAGGATGGCTGTACTCAAAGCGATAGATAATAACAAGTGCTGGCAAAGATGTGGAGAAACCAGAACCCCCCATGCTCTGGTGGGGATGTAAATGGTAGATGGTGCAGCTGCTTTGGAAAACAGCCTTACAGTTCCTCATAAAAGGTGGAATTGCCATATCAACCAGCATTTCCACTGCTCCCAAGGGAAATAAAAATATGTGTCCACCTAAAAACTTTTGTATGAATGTTCAAAGCAGCTTTACTCGTAGTAGCCAAAATATGGAAGCCAAGTGTTTAGCAGCTTAGGAATAAATGGAATGTGCTATGCCTGCAGATTGGAATATCAGTCGATAATAAACGTGAATGGTTTACTTGCTGCAACATGAATGAACTTTGAAAACATTATGCTGAAACACCACATGTTGTAATATTCTACTTACGTGAAATATCTATGCTAGGCAAATTCATAGAGAAAGAAAGTAGACCAGTGGTTACTTAGGGCTGGGAGGAGGTACATTACTGGAAGATACAAGGTTTTTTTTTTAGGGTGATGAAAATTTTCTGAAATTGATTATGGTGATGGTTGCACAACTCTGAATAGTTGAGAACTATTGAATTGTACACTTAAAGTAGGTGAATTGTGTATCAACAAACTTGTTTTAAAAATACTGTAGGAGTATATAAATCACAATTATGCTGATATTGTGTATATAAACTGTAGTTTCTGTGTTGCTTGATAATCTTTTTTTCTATTTTTTTATGTTTTAGGAATGTTATGTTCATAACCTACTCAGGATTAGTGTGTATTTTCCGACCTTGAGGCATGAAATTCTGGAGCTTGTTGTTGAAAAGCTACTCAAGTTGGACGTAAGTATTGGATAACCTGTTTTCTCTTCAATTTTCTTTTCCCAAATATTATGTTATAAAATTTGTTATAATAATTGAAGCAATAGTAGCAACAATAGAAGAGAAGCCACAGTTCCACCTTTGATTCATTGAACATTTCTTAAACATTTCCTTTGAACATTGGTGTGTTATTGTTTATAGACAGTCCTATCTCTCATGGTTGGGGAACAAGGCATTAACTAGATAGTCATGTAAGTGGAAAAGTATTGTGGTAAATTCTGTGACTGGAACACATGCATTATGAGCGAGAAAACCTGTTGTAGTCAGAAGTTGGGAAGACATTCCTAGGAAGTGACCTACAGTAAGTTGCAGAGGGAATGAGAAAGTGGTGGATTCTGGTGACACAGGGAGGAAAGGGCCTTGACCGGATTGGAAGTAGAGGAATGAGGGGTAAGGAAGAGGAATCCCTCAAAGATAGGTCCGTGTGGAACGAAAGCCTGGTGTTGCCATAACAGTATTAAAAAACGTCAGGAGGAAGTTGCAGGATGATGCGTTCATCTTTGGATGGGTTGAGGTGCGGGTGAGGGAGCTGAGTGGAGAACAGTCACCGGGCAATTGAAGCTGCAGGTTGAGGACTGAGAGCAAACCCAATACGAGAGAGAGAAAGTGAGATTGGAAGTGGGAGGAAAAGCAAGAGTCTGGACACCCAGGGAGGATCATCTGGAGGAAGGCAGGCTTCTCTCAGCAGCATGAGACGTTGCTGGCCTTCTTCAGGAGGTTGGGAAAAGCAGAGTCCTTGGGTTTGGTGTTTCAGAGGCATCAGTTGCTGCAGAGAGCATGGCTGATTAGAAAGTGGGGCTGCTGGAGACCTGGTGAGGGTTTGTGGTGTAGAGAGAGGATGAAGCAGGGGTGAGAGGCATGTTTCAGGGTTGAGGAGAGGAGGTTTGTGGACTAAGGAGATAGGGGTTGATGGGAAGCATGCTGATCCTGTAGCGGGGAGGGAGTTCCAGGAAAGACCAGAGGTTGGGTGGGCTGGTGCATTGTTCACTTGGAGTCAAACCTCTCTGGTCACCTGCATCCATAATCTTTATAAAGTCCTTCTCTGATGTATGCTTATGGAACATTTTAGAGTACATTTAGGAAGAAGGTCATGTATATAAATATGTTAAAAAGGCATATTTGAGTGGTATGTTAAACAAGCTACCTGGAGGGTTATATGCTAAAATAAATTTTCAGTAATTCAAAATTGACTTTCATTTAATATTTTCTCAGTTGATTGATCGTGTGCTCTTACACACCATGCATATGCCTGTGCCTAGTAAGTGTGGGGTAAATGTTACATTTTGAAGCTATCTGATACAGACCAACATAGCACAGTTCGTATTGATTTTTATGAAAATATGTGCTGCAGGGTGCTTGATTTACAACCTTGTCAATTCTCTCATGACCGAGTTTCATTTATAGGTTCGTGCCATAATTGTGTATTGAGTTACAGTGCTGTATAGGGCGCTAGTGTGGATATCTTTAGAACACGTACATTAGGTGAATTTCCAGTTGCTGAATACCGTGGTTGTATTTTACATGTTTTTATTCTTTTTTTTTTTTTTTTTCTTTGTCATGATGTAGGTGAATGCATCCCGGCAGGATATTGAGGATGCTGAGGAAGCAGCAGCTCAAACTGGTGGTGGAGCTGATGCCACAGAAGCCCTGTTTAACATGGTCAGCATCTGTGACTGTAGTCAGACACACACAGCTCACAGTCCCAGAGGGTGGCAAGAGACGGCTAATGGCTCCTCACCTTTTTCAAGGCTTTCGGTTAAAGCAGTAGTTCGGCAAGCTTGAAAATGATTCCTTCAATGGGTAGTTTGCTGCCTTGTTGCTTATCGACTAGTAGAGTTCATTTCCAAGGCTTTGGATTTGGGTTTGGTGAAGTCTGTTTCCCTTTTATTCTTCCGTCTGTTCCTTAAGTTTGTTTGTGTACACCACGTATTGTTTGTAGAGGAGTGATACATAGAAAAGCACATCAGTGGGATTTCTGTGTCTACAAATTGTGTACCTTCACGCAGTGCTTCTCTGCTTGGAGTCGTGTCTTGAGTTGGGTTCACTGGGAGGAGCCTGAGATGGAGATTCAGGTGCCCTTGGGACACAGGGTGTGGGGAAGCAGGAAAGGGCGGGGAAAGGAAGGAAGTGAGAGTTGGGTTTCGATTGGAAAGTTACTGCAGCCTGATCTGCGCCCCCGCCCAGGAGCTCTGGGGCATGAGTTACAGGACAGAGTCAGTCCTACCTTGAGACCAGGGGGTGGTCTCTCGTGACCTCTTGTCAGTTACTCGGTCTGATTGGGGGGGTTGGGAGGGGCCAAGGCAGTTCTCTGGAGAAGGGGGCAGCTGTGAGTTGGCAGCCAGTGCTCATAGCAGCTGAGGGGGTGCGTGCCCTGTCCCAGGAAAGGAAACCTGGCACCAATAATTTGTGCCAGAAACTGGGGGAAATCTGTGATGTTTGCGTGGCTCTTCTAAATGAGAATCAGAGACTGGATCTGTGCTTTCATGTTGAATTCCAAGGGTGGTTCTGATTCATGCCTCTGGTTGAGAGCCCCTACCTGGAAAGATTTCTGGGTTTTCTCTTTATCTTTTAAAGGAAACAGTTACCTCAGAGTTTTCTCCCTAAACTACTTTTACTGAGTTTTTATAATGTCAGTTTTTACTTTACCTTCAAAGGATGAAGATGAAGAAGCTGACCACGAAACCAAGGCTGATCCGGGAAGGCTCGATCAGATGGTGCATCCTATGGCTGAACGCCTGGACATTCTGCTGTCTTTACTCTTGTCCTACATTAAGGATGTCTGCTATGTGGACGGTAACAACCTGTAGTAGTCACAGCTGTGATGCGCTGTGCTGGGTATTTTTCATCCTGATGGAAAATCACTATAAAAATCCTTGTTTTGAGTATGAGGAAAAGAAAGTTTAGAGATTGTTTGCCAACATGATGTAGCTTGAGAATTGTGGGCCTGGGACCCACACTCAGTTGTGTTTGTCTTCAGAGCCCTTGGTGATCTTTTCACTGCCTACTGTATTGAAAAATTATATATGGAGTTTGGACAGTATAAGGTGGACCTCAAGTTGGAGACTTTTAAAATTGGTATAGTGGATATTTTGGAGAAGGAAATGGCAACCCACCCCAGTACTGGACAGAGGAGCCTGGTGGGCTACAGTCCATGAGATCGCAAAGAGTTGGACATGACCAAGCATATGCGCACATAGTAGATATCTGGGGCATTTCAGGTGGCGTTTGTGGTAAAGAATGTGTCTGCCAATGCAGGAAATGTTAAGAGGGCGTGAGTTTGATCCCTGGGTTGGGAAGATCCCCTGGAGGAAGGCATGACAACCCACTCCAGTATTCTTGCATAGAGAATCCCACGGACAGAGGAGCCTGGCAGGCTACAGTCCATGCAATTGCAAAGAGTCGGACACGACTGAAGTGACTTAGCATGCATGCATGCACACACTTGGTGTTACGTTTGAAATTTAGAGTCTGGGTACTTTTGGTTGTTCCAGGTGTTGGTGGACAAATTGATGTGTTTCTTGCCTTAATGGAATTTTTAGGTTTTTAGTCAAGACACTTTGCCTCGAAAAAAGCAGGTTTTTTCTATTTGCATTTCTCAGGTTTAAGAATGAAACTCAACCACTCAGAACAGTAGCGCTTGAATCTGAGTTGAGTATGTTACTACTTTAACTTTTTTGCTGCTATAAAAGTAATACATGTTGGTTAGAGAAGATTTGGAAAATACAGGAAAGGATTTTTTTAAAAAAGACAGTTTTATGTGGTCACACTCCTATTTGGAGAACCATTATTAGCATTTTTTTTGTTGTTGTTGTTCTGTTCTATTTGCATGGGTGTATGTGTTTTTCTCAATGGATTTGGGTAATCACACTATATATAGTATTTTATAATCTTCCCTTTTTACCTCTTATGAACATTTTCTCATACAATTCACGGTTCTTCTAAAAATAGTTATTAATCATATGGATTTAACTGGTTCCTTATTTTTTTCCTCCCCCTGCTTTATTTGCCATTATGAGTAACAGTGTAATGAATCTACTTCTACCTATATTGTCACTTGTTTGCTTGTGATAAATTCCTAGCAGTAGAACTTGTAAATGGCAGTTTTCCAATGTGTAGAATCACAGTGTTATGTGTGAGATGAGGGCCCACTTCCTTACCAGTCCTGGATTTTTATAATTAAAATGGAAACTCTGTACCAGATAAAGATGGCATCCTATGCCCCCACCCCCCGACCCCCCGTTAACTTCATGGATGAAGTATTTCTTAATGGTCTTGTTTGCTTTTTTAAAAATGTGGTAAATGAAACTGGTGGCTTGAAAATAATGTCTTTATAAAACTGAAATGCCACATTTTCTTCACAGGTAAGATTGATAACAACAAAACAAAAGATTTGTATCGAGATCTCATAACCATCTTTGACAAGCTCCTGTTGCCCACCCATGCCTCTTGCCATGTGCAATTTTTCATGTTTTATCTCTGTAGCTTTAAATTGGTGAGTATGTCATTTGCGTTATCGTAGCTTTTGTTATTCTTGCCCCAAATTTTCCTTAAAAAAATGAGGGGTGGAGGGAAATGTTGAAGAGGGACCATGAATTGAATGTTTCTTTGTCATGAGCTCATCTTCCTTAGCGCCTCTAGTGAAATAGAAAGCCCTTCTCAACCTGTGGAAGGAGGAGAGGGCGTTGTTGCCTCTCAGCTGAAGCTGTGCTCTGAAAAACGTCATCTGCGTTTGGTCCACTCGGTGGTGTCCTTCCCTTTAATTCAAGCCTTCACTAAAATCTCATATGGACACATTTGTAAAGCAATTATGTTCCAATTTTTAAAAAACCTCATGTATAGTATGTAACTTAATTTTTTAAAATTCTGTTTCAGTTGATATTAACAAGCCCAAACTAAAGTTTTAATCCAGAATTTTAAAACTTTAGAGTTTGTTTTTCTATTTTGAGAACAAAGCAAAACAAAAGAACACAGGACTCTTCTTTGCGCTATTTCATAGCTTCCTAGTCCTAGTCTAGGAGAGTACTGGTCATGGGTGGGAAGGTTAAACTCAATCTGCCCCAAAGCATATGTTAGTAGCTTTTGAAAAGAGCTGTTTGAGAGAAGTTAGAGGTTGTATTCTTTGTTGAAAAGAAGTGAATTGGTCAGTTTTCCCCCTGCAGTTAGCATAATTAGTCAAATATCAACTGTACTTTAATCCACATTTCTGTTTCTGGTTAAGTTTGTTATGTGCAGTTGGGAGGGTAGGGCAAAAGGGATTCCCATGTGAGTGTGGGTAGTCACTGCTTTCTAGTTATGGCTAAATATCAGAATCATAGGGCTTTATTTATTTATTTATTTATTTTTGTGGCTGCACCCTGGCAGAGAGAGCACTGAGCCCTAACCCCTGCACTGCCAGAGAATTCTCACTTAACAGAGCTTTTAAAAATTGCTGGATCCCAGAGTCCTGTCATGAATGTGTGGGATTCCAAAGCCCTAAGTCTGTGGAATTGATTCTGATGCTCAGCTGGTTTTGACATCCATTGAATTATTTAAAGCTGGGGAATTCCTTTTGTTTTTGATAGTATTATCTCAGAGTGCTTTCAAAATAAGAACCATGATAACCCTATTCATTATTTAGCAGTATATCTGAGATACTGGAGGTTTCCCATGTTGGTGAGTTAAAAATCTTAGAATTCTGCTAGCTAGAATATCTGAAGCATTAGAAAAAGAGGAGACCAACACCTTCTCTTTTTATAGGGATTTGCGGAAGCATTTTTGGAACATCTCTGGAAAAAATTGCAGGATCCAAATAATCCTGCTATCATCAGGCAAGCTGCTGCAAATTATATTGGGAGCTTTTTGGCAAGAGCTAAATTTATTCCTCTTATGTAAGTAACCTGATTTTCCAAGTGCTTTTCTTATCATGCTTTAAAAAAGAATATAGTATTGTCGCAAGTCAGAGAAATAACTGCCTTATTTTTGTGGCCTGTCTTTAAAGTGAAAAATTTGTTTCTCCATTCTGTGCAAGATGTTTATATTTCCAAGAGGCAATTTCAGAATAAAATGTCTCATTTTTAAACTGTAAAACCTCACATGCAAAGCTTTTGTCACCTGTATCGTTGCACTTGAACATGAAGATCCGTTTGTCTTCACGAATGGTGTACAGTGTTGTATACTGTTTTGATTCTTTTTATAGGTTTGTCATTTTTCATTTGCATTCCGAATCAATTGTATCTGTTAAAGCTGAAGAAAAAAATCCCCTTTGAAGGTAATGGATCTATTTAGGAGGCCAGTTCTGGGCCTATTTCTTCTAGTGATCCATGAAGATATCCTTGGGCCAGAACACTATTAAAAACCCTTCCCTTAAAAAAAAAAAAAAAAGAAAACCCTTCCCTGACAACTAAAAGCTGTCTGGGCATTCTGTCCTAAATTGTTGACCACAGGATTTCATCAGAACCCCCAGGGGATAGTGAAGTCAGCTAGGCGGTTTTTCTCTTCTGAGATGTGGGTAGACATGCCTCCTCTTTGACCATTTTCCCTCAGGAGGACTGGGAGGCCATCGGAAAAGCCCTTCTGAGTTGACCAGGAGAAACTCTTCTCCAACTCTTGACACTTCAGGCCGCCTTGGGGCCTTCCTGTTGTTCATGGCAGGTCCACATTCTTGACTTTGTAACGGAAGGCTGCCTTTCCACCTGCCCATCCTTTCCTTTGCTTGCTTCTCCTCTGTGCCCGTGGGTAATAGATAAAGAAGCCAATGGACAGACTTTTCTTGGTTTGCAATGAGAGCAGTTGTGTGTTTTTGTGTCACTGTAGTGTGTTATGAAGCAAGTGAAGTTGACTTGAGTTTCTCTTTTCTCTAGTACTGTAAAATCATGCCTAGATCTTTTGGTTAACTGGCTGCACATATACCTTAATAACCAGGATTCAGGAACAAAGGCATTTTGTGACGTCGCTCTCCACGGACCATTTTATTCAGCGTGCCAAGCTGTGTTCTACACTTTTGTTTTTAGACACAAGCAGCTTTTAAGTGGAAACCTGAAGGAAGGTCAGTGATGTGGGGTTGATGGATATGAAACTGGATTTTCCTATGTACTAGTTACCCTTCAGAATGAAGATTTATTACTTTTTTGACAAAAATTGTTAGAAAACTGCATGTGCACTCAAGCTTTTACAAATAATTTCTAGCAGCTTGTGGGCCCCTAAAAGTCCCATAAGCCTTCTTTTTAACAGTCGATGGATTTGTGATTGAGAAGCTCCGCTTTAGAAGGTCGCAGCAGGAGTCCTTGTCAGATGTGAGGTGTGGCTCAGCTCTTGCGCTGTGGCCGCACCGGGCTCAGCGCTTCTGATCCTCAGCCCCCACCCCGTGCCGCCCCCATCCCCTCCCATCCCATCCCATCCCTGCAACGGCCCAGTGAACTGTGGACGTCATCCCTGCTTTACAGACGAGACCAAACCCCAGGGAGGTAACTTACTGGCAGGATGAGAAATTAAAACCAGGTGAGGGTGACCCTGAAGCTTGAGGTCATTCCAGGTATGCTGCTGTATCCAAAGACTTGAGTTAATTTACTGGTTTTCAGTTTTGCTAATTTCTAAGAGTTAAAATTTGAATCTACCAGATGAAGCTTGTTTCTTGGGTTAGTGTATTACAGTTGAAAGTAGTCCCCAAGAACAGCATCAGTTAATTCAGTTTAAGTTGTTTCAGTTTCATGAATAACTCACATGGTTTAATAGGCTGTTTCCTCTAAGCCAGAGATTCTCAGACTCTGCACAGCTGATACCTTAGGCTGGATAATCCTTTGTTGTGGGGGCTGTCCTGTGTATAACAGGGCGACTAGCGGCTTCTTGTGCTCTCTACCCACTCGATGCCAGTACTACCCCTGTGTGTCCTCTGTTCGGACAACTAAAACTATCTTCCAGACACTACCAGATGTTCTCTTGGGGGCACAGTGGCCTTTAGTTGAGAATCACAGCTCTAAACTGAAGCTTGTACATGTTGCATTACATGCACTTTCTTATATCATGACTACTGCTGAAAAGATAGGGGGCTTAAAAATAGGTGTATGAACGGTAGTAGGACAAGGTTTTATCACGAGGTAAGTAAAATCAGTGCTTTTCTCTGTAAAAATAAATGCTAAGAGTCTTAGTTAAAGAGGATCTATTTCTTGTAAGCCTTTACATTATTGCATTTTTAGTCACTTTTATCAAAATATATACATCAAAGAATCTCCTAACAAAAAATATACTTAGGCACAACTTGGTTTGCTCACCTCTTAGAATAAGGGTGGTGGTCTTTTTAACATAGGAGAGAAGTATAGTCATTGATTCTAAGACAGTATAGTATCTACCTAATTTTTCCTTCCGCCTCCATAGTTTTGTTATAAAAACAAAACAAAAAAACCCCGAAATACAGTGAATGCACACTTGAAAAATAGGCTCAACTTTACTGATAATTTAAGATGCGTAAGTCTTGCTGTTGGTTTTGTTAACTGTCGTATCGGTGTGTATATACGTGTGGAATTCAGGAAGGAGAAATCGCATACTGTACAGTCATTACCTCAAGGGAATGGAGAATTCTCTGTGCCCAGCTGCTTAATGATTCCACGATTGCTAGCAGAAGTCAGGTCACGTGTCTGTGTGTCCCTCTCTGCAGTCAGCGTGTGCTGAGCTTGATGTGTCTGAGTTCCAAATTGTCTTACAAGCTCATAGCCCACTAGGAGTGTCTCTACTTTCCTGGGTCTTTAAAAGAGTAAACTCTTTTCTTTAGAAAAGTTGGTTTGGTCGTAAATGCGTGTGGTTGAGATAAAGGATGTTTTTTGGGCTTTGCACTATTGGAATATCTACATGAACCTTTAAAGCATTTGTGCAAATACCCTTTTAAAATTTGTATTTTTTTGAGATACAGAATAATGAGTGCTGCTTAGACTATTGTGTTTGTATCTTTTAAAAAATATTTTTTTCTTGGTTTTTAATCAAAGGTTTGAGGTACCTTCAGAGTCTAAATTTTGAACGGATAGTGATGAGTCAGCTGAATCCTCTGAAGATTTGCCTGCCCTCGGTCGTTAACTTTTTTGCCGCAATCACAAAGTAAGTTCTTTCTGCTTTATTTCTGGAAGTTACTTAAAAGTAAACTTATGTTAGTATTGTAAAATTCCATTAAATTCCTGTGATTTTACTTAACACAATTCATAACAAAAAGATTTAAAAACCAGTAACCCAGTGCCTGCAGAAAACACTGCATTGAAGGTGTTGTTTTTATACTTTTGGTGGCATTGGAAATTGCTACTGCTTTTTAATCTAAAGAGGATCATTCAGCAGAAGCTCAGGTACTTTGAAGTAAGCTCACAAGCCAAGAGGTACAAACCACAGATGTTTATTAGAATGACTCCTATAATAGTAATAAAAATAGACTAGACATGAGATGAACATCCAGCAAATGGGGAAATGGTTCAGTGGAGGCTTTGTGGCCGCAGCTAATGCATGGCGTGTTGTGTGCCAAGCATGGTTCTGATAAGCAGTTTACACAGAACTTGCCTGTTCCTCACACTGTCCTGTGACTGTATTACTAACCGTTGTTTGTAAATGACAAGGTGGGGCCACAGAGAGATTGACTGTCTTGGGAGAAGTCATGGGTAGACTGTGGCAGAGCTGAGGTTTGAATGCCAACAGGCTGGCTCCTTTGTCAGCATTCACTGAACTATCCTGCTTTGTGTAGAAAGTGAATTGGCGACCTTGGGCCTCTAATTAGGGTATTGAGGACAGAAAGAAGAAAGTGTTAGTCGCTCACTTGTGTCCGACTCCTCTCGACCCCATGGACTGTAGCTCACCAGACTCCTCTGCCCACGGGGTCAGATGATAGCTTAAAGTCCTCAACAGATGGTGCTATTAGAAGACAAAGATAATTTCTGCTCCCCTAGTCCCCTTTAGGGAGAAGGCAATGGCACCCTACTCCAGTACTCTTGCCAGGAAAATCCCATGGACAGGGGAGCCTGGTAGGCTGCAGTCCATGGGGTGGCTAAGAGTCGGACACGACTGAGCGACTTCATTTTCACTTTTCACTTTCATGCACTGGAGAAGGAAATGGCATCCCATTCCAGTGTTCTTGCCTGGAGAATCCCAGGGACGGTGGAGCCTGGTGGGCTGCCGTCTGTGGGGTCGCACAGAGTCGGACACAACTGAAGCGACTCAGCAGCAGCAGCAGCAGTCCCCTTTAGACATCAGCAGCCTCATTTTTCCTTCAGTGGGTATCTAGTCTAAAGATTTCTCTCTCTCCTAAGATCTCAAAAATGATAGTAAAAAAAAAAGGAATAAGAAACCAACCAGCAATAGTGCCAGTGGGTGGATGTTTCTAGCATGTTGCTGGAAGATAGCCTCTGGAAGAATAAGGATGGATGGAGCAAGGCAGAGGCTGCTGCCTGTAGAGCATGTGTGGGTAGGAGTAGGGGCGCAGCTGAGGGGCAGGCTGGTCACAGAGGCTCGAGGATTGGGGCTGGGGTTAACGGCGGAGGTGAGGAGTAAGACGGGAAGCTGCGAGCAAGAGGTGGGAATGAAGGTTTGTGTCAAGGAACTTATGTAGTATTCTGTAGCTGCTACTTCTGCATACTTATTGAATTAACCATGTTGACCCATGTGGCTGTATTTTGATGTTGACTGCTGTGTAATGTTCTCGTAATTTTAAAAAACTGATTCTTTGTTGGGATTTAAGCTGCCTTGGTTTTTCAGTGTTGGGAACATGGTTGTATGTGTCCTGGCGCACAGGCACAGACTCCTGTCACTCAGAAGTGCAGTCGCCAGGCGATATAAGTACACAGCTTCAGTTTTACCAGATACTGCAAAGTGCAGTTTTGCCATGTTACCTTCCCAGCAAGAGTCAAATGTGATCCTTGGCTAATGAAACCGAAATGACCATATGGTACTTAAGACTGCAGTAATGACCTGAGAGCCTGTGAACAGATGCCTGAATGAGTACCGTGGGAGGGAAGCGGGGAGCCGGGGCAGTTAGCAGAAGTGAGCTAAGTCCTCATCTCAAAGAAGCGGCCCAGTGAATGATCTTGAATTGCTAAGTCATAACCCGTAAAGGGATTGACCGCGTCTTGGTCCGATGGGTTTTTATTGCAAGGTCTTCTGTCCCCTTAACTGTTTTCACCCCCTATTCCTTTCTTTACCATTTTCTGAGGTTGTGATTGAGTAAACCCCATGTAGAGGTCCTCCTTAGGACCTGTCTTAATTTCTTCAGTAGCCAAGTCTCTCCATCAACAATGCGTATTTTCTCTCAGTGAAACCCAAAGCCCTTTTTTTCACCAACCCACTAATTCTCTTGCAAACAGTGAAAATAAGTAGACAGCTACATAATATTGTAAATGATAAGAATTACCTGTGAACCCATTCGTTTTCAGTGAGTGGTGCCTATTAATAATCTAAGCCCACTCTCATATTCTTAACGTGATGGTACATTTTCTTCCTCCTTCGCCAATTGTAAATGGTAGGCCCAGAGGACTATTCCCAGAAAGGATTACTTTCTACTTTACACTGTTTTTTCTTGTAGTTGTTAGTTGAGTAGGGTCTGTGTGTTGGGGTGGTCGTCACACAGAAACGGGCGTGTCCATGCAGAGTAATTGGCACGTTAATGCTTCTGTCGGTGTTGGTTCTGTTCCAAAGCAAATACCAGCTCGTCTTCTGCTACACCCTCATTGAGAGGAACAACCGCCAGATGCTGCCCGTTATCAGAAACACTGCTGGGGGCGACTCGGTGCAGACGTGCACGAACCCACTGGACACCTTCTTCCCCTTCGATCCTTGTGTGCTGAAGAGGTGGGTGTTACACCGTCGACCTTTCAGTGGTGAATTTAAATGTGGTGTGTGTATGCCTTTCCCAGGATCAGCATGTAGTGTTTCTTGGTCGTGAGTGGCTCTTCTAGCCTCTGATGGGGTCTTGTGGTCTCCTTGTGTGTATCCCAGGCCCAGTGTGGAGAAGCCGGTTTGAGGCTGCTGAGGGTCTGCCTCAGTTGGAGCCCAGATTGATACCAAGGGGTTTTTGTTATCCTTGAAACTTATTGGTTTGAACATAGAAGAGGCTGGAGAAGGAGGATGCTGCCTTTTCTTTGCTCATAAATTTCTCCCAAATGACTCATTCCTTCTTCTGGAGACCACATCCCATAGTCTTGCATGATATAAACAAATGCCAAGTGATTTATCTGGATGGGTAATTATAGAAAACCCCAGGCCAGTCTTAACATCTCATGTATATAAGGAAGCAGAATTTCTGTTATGACAGTTTGTAACTAGAAGCAAAGGAAGTTCTAGAATAATAGAGTTTCACCTTCAGTTTGAACATACTATAACTCACTGTCAATCTTTGCACAGTCGAAGTAGTTTTCACTTGAAAAGATGAGAAACAGTAGGTGTAATACTCCATCTATGTGAGTGGATGTACTCGTACAAAGAAGGAGCCACATTAGTTAACAGATCCTGCATGGGATATTTTTGGACACTATTATTTGAGTTATAGTTTTTACTTTCTCATTTTGGATCTTGTGAGAAAAGAGCTAATAAATATGACTTTTGCTGTAGTATTAATTTAATTTGATTTTGAAATGTGATCTTTTTGACAGGTCAAAGAAATTCATCGATCCTCTTTATCAGATATGGGAAGACATGAGTGCGGAAGAGCTTCAGGAGTTTAAGAAACCCATTAAAAAGGTAAATAAAGTTGTGATTTCAGTACACTTTCTGGGGATCTCCTATGTGGCTACACATCACAGTAAAGGAGTTAAAGGCAGTGTTACACTTGAATACTACATTTGTTCATTCAGCCGTCACAGAACAGCAGACTCAGGTTATGTTCTTATGAGAAGAGTGTTTGCCTTTTTTTGTTTGTTTGTTAAAGATGTATGTATTTATTTTTGGCTGTGCTGGGTCTTTGTTGCTGTGTGGGCCTCCTGTAGCTGCGATGTGCAGGGGCTGCTCTTGTGGTGGAGCGTGGGCTCTAGGTGCACGGGCTTCAGTGGGTGTGGCCTGAGAGCTTAGTTGCTCCAAAGCAGTGGGATCTTCCCAGACCAGAGATTGAACCTCTGTCTCCTGCATTGGCAGGTGGATTCTTAACCACTCAAGCACAAGGGAAGTCCTGCTTGCTTTTTAATGAATTGTTCAAACCAGATATTTCACATACTAACTCTGGGACATGAAGGATAATTAAAAATCGACTTAACAAATTTAGATCTTTACCACTTGATAGTTACCACCAAGAAACAGTCTCAAATTTGCTTACTGCTGAAACGTCCCCGGAAGTTCACACTAATTTTGTAGGTCTTCATGAATCGGTGGTGAAGATAGCAATGTCGCCATCTGTTTCTTTGTGGCACATTTGTTTCTTCATTAAAAATCAGATTTAATATGCCTTTCTTTTTCATAAGTTATCATTGGAATGCTTTTTATTTTTTCTTTAAATTTTGCATTTGAGGAAGGTGGTTATTCATTCCATGTTATGTTAGATTGAGCAAGAGTGATATATCGTGTTACCTGTCCTCCTTGAACTTAAAATCTGTTTAAAAAAATCAGATTTTAAAGAGATGTTCACAACATGTCATGAGCAATTGTGTGTGAGTGGTTTGTAATAAAGAAGTATGCATCAGAGTTAACCTTCAAAATGGAGATTTTTTTCCTTCGCTTTTTTTTTCTCCAGAAGTAGCACATTCCTGAGGAAAGGAATTCCTGAAAGCATTTCAAACTGCTGCTTGCAATCTTGTTTGTAATCTCTGTTTTTGTGCAGGAGGTGGTTGAAGATGAAGAAGATGATTTTTTGAAAGGTGAAGTTGGAATTACACCGAGCTCCTTTGACGTGCATTTCCGCAGCCCTTCAAGTAGTGTGGGCTCCCCACCTGTCTTATACCTGCCGGACCAGTCCCCCCTGGTCACACGGATTTGTGACTGAGGCTGACGTTCCTCCCGTAGTACCCTTCAGTACTGGCCTTCATACTGTCTGAGTGTTTCTTTGAACTCGAGCGAGTACATGCTTCAGGCATCTTACTTTCAAGTTAGACTTACTCTGGTGTCTGAACAGATGTGGTTGGGTTTTTTGTTTTCTTCTTGTTTTCTTTTCTGTTTTGTTCCTGTGGAGACTAAAGGAAAAGACAGAGTATCATGTGCAATATTTTTACAGTGGAGTTGATGATAAATGTTGAAAGCTTGGCTCATACTTACAAGACTTTGTTGACATGATATCTTTTCACTGAACAGTCCTCTAGGACACTCTTTAAAGTCTTCAGAATGAGTTTAACTATTTTGGATACACTGTGTACCCTCTGCTTAATTGCATTTGTGTTCTGGAGTTTCAGTGAGGTGCAGGGAACATAGGAGGACAGATGGGGGAGGTGGCCAGGGCTGGTCCTGGATGCTACAGGTTGGAGCTGGCGCTGAAGGAGATCTCCAAGGACTTCAGAAACCAATAGACGCCTGGAGGGAAGAGAGAGAGGATTTAGAGAAGCAGAATCAGACAGATTGTACATTTGTGAGTGTAAAAATGGATTTAAGAGGAAAAAAGGAGTTCTGGGTTAATGTAATTCACATTGACTAAGAGACGGGTTAAACTTTTATAAAACACAGTATTTTATCTTGAGGCTCCCAAGAGTGCTGTTAGAACTGGAACTACTTGTTCGTAGTGGAATGTTATGTTGGTCACTGAGAATTCCTTTGTCCAAAAGTGGGGGAAGAGAGGGGATTTTAGGTTATTTGATGGAATGGTTTTGCTAGCAACAGGAGACCAGGGTTACAACGCAGTCCCTGTCTACTGGCTATTCATCGTATCATGAATTCCAGCTCACTGAAATCTTCCTCTCTTGAGTCTATTTTTGTATTTTTATAACCAAACACTGAGAGAGAGGAGGCTAAACAACATTGCTGCATAACAGACTTACGCAAGCGCTGCTAGAGTCATTTTGAAGCTCCTGCATATTTTAGCTTCATTTGTTATCTGTGTACTTTTTTGTTATTTGTGAAAATGGACATCTTTAAATATATTTATTTTTCCGTCACTTTTCCTATTCTTTATTTAAAGTTAAGTGATATTTTCTTGATCACAAATATTTTATAATGAAATACTTTTCTCTTTCCTAGGGCTTTGTATGCTCTTGTATATTACATTGATGGCAATGTAGACTTTGCAGTTTCAGTCTGTAAATATGTTTTTGAAAAACAAATTTTTATTGTTTTAAAAAGGTTTGGATATTGGTGATTTTCTTTTGGTGACTTGGTGGAAAGTCCTTTGAGGGCCTTTAGGTTCTCTTTTTAACTGCTGACAAAAAGATGGGATTTTTGTATAGTGCATAAAATGAGTGATTGGAAACGTGTCCATAGAAATTAATGGTGAGTGGAGTCTTTGTGGGTTGGGGAGTAGTTTTAATGTAGAAGGATATATTTATATAGAAATCTAAAGTTTCAGAGGAGTTGGAAAAAAAAATCTGTTGTGAGAATAAAACAGTGACGTGGTTAACTTGGAACTTTTTTTCTTACACTCTCTGAGCTCCATTTTGAAAATCAAAGTGGAAGTTAATAACTACTTCATGGTTGTGAGGATTTGATGAACATTCATGTAAAGTTGGTTGTTTCGCCACCTTGGGTAAAGAGAGATACCCCGATAAAGAGGCTTGTCACACAAATGTTCTTTTGATTTCTGTGTTTTTTTTCTCAATTGATCTACTGTATTAAAGCACCATTTTGCAATAGAAAACTGAAATTTAGACTTTACTAAACTGATATTTTATTAAAGAGGCAAAAATAACTGTCAGTGTGTCTGCAAGTTATTGTTTAGTCACTAAGTTGTGTTTGACTCTTTTGCAACCCCATGGGCTGTAGCCCACCAGGCTTCTCTGTCCATGAGGTTTCCCAGGCAAGAATACTGGAGTGGATTGCCGTTTCCTTCTCGAGGGGATCTTCCCAACCCAGGGATCAAACCCACGTTTTCTGCATTGGCAGGCGGATTCTTTACCTCTGGGGCACCAGGAAAGGCCAGGTTGCAAGTCCTCAGAAATAGTTGCATATTGGTGATGAGGATCACTTCCGGGTGCACCTAGAGGGCATCCCAACCAACCGGTCCAAGGAGAACAAACACTTCCCAAAAGTTACAGATTTTTAAGGAACATCTGTGAAAAAAAAAGTTGTTTAATCTCCTTTGGAATTATGTGAAAACAAAGAATTTTTCTATCCCTCTTACTCAAAATCAGGCTTTCAGTGGAGTAGGATTCCCAGGGTCCATCATTTTGTCTGCCTGCTACGGGCAGGCCTTCTTTAATGAGAAGTGGCTAATTCTTACAGATGTGAAAAGACTTATAAAGTGTCGAGGGTGTCAGACCTGTCTTCTTTCTGAGGAACTATGTGACCCTGAGCAAGTTACCTAGCCTCTCTGAGCTCCACTTTGAAAACAGAAGTGGAAATTACTAATAACTACTTCATGGTTGTGAGGATTTGATGAACGTTCATGTAAAGTTAGTTGTTTCACCACCTTGGGAGAAAGTTACGTAGGAAGCACAGAAAAGTCTTTTCAAGGTGAAGATAACTTCCATTTCTCCCATGTTTACCTATTTGGTACCAACTTAAGCAACCTGGAACAACAGACTGGTTCCAAATAGGAAAAGGAATACATCAAGGCTGTATATTGTCACCCTGCTTATTTAATTTATATGCAGAGTACATCATGAGTAACGCTGGGCTGGAAGAAGCACAAGCTGGAATCAAGATTGCCGGGAGAAATATCAACAACCTCAGATATGCAGATGACACCACCCTTATGGCAGAAAGTGAAGAGGAACTAAAAAGCCTCTTGATGAAAGAGAAGAGTGAAAAAGTTGGCTTAAAGCTTAACATTCAGAAAACTAACATCATGGCATCTGGTCCTATCACCTCATGGGAAATAGATGGGGAGACAGTGGAAACAGTGTCAGACTTGTTTTTGGGCTCCAAAATCACTGCAGATGGTGATTGCAGCCATGAAATTAAAAGACGCTTACTCCTTGGAAGGAAAGTTATGCCCAACCTAGACAGCATATTTAAAAAGCAGAGACATTACTTTGCCAACAAAGGTCCGTCTGGTCAAAGCTATGGTTTTTCTAGTGGTCATGTATGGATGTGAGAGTTGGACTGTGAAGAAAGCGAACTATGGTGTTGGAGAAGACTCTTGAGAGTCCCTTGGACTGCAAGGAGATCCAACCAGTCCATCCTAAAGTAGATCAGTCCTGGGTGTTCACTGGAAGGACTGATGCTGAAGCTAAAACTCCAATACTTGGGCCACCTCATGCGAAGAGTTGACTCACTGGAAAAGACCCTGATGCTGGGAGGGATTGGAGGCAGGAGGAGAAGGGGACGACAGAGGATGAGATGTCTGGATGGCATCACCGACTCGATGGGCATGAGTTTGAGTAAACTCCGGGAGTTTGTGATGGACAGGGAGGCCTGGCGTGCTGCGATTCATGGGGTCGCAAAGAGTTGGACACGACTGAGCGACTGAACTGAACTGAACTAAGCAACCTCAACTGGAGGAGAAGGGCCAGAAGGCTCTGCCTGCTAGGCAATGCTTACTGCAGCATCCTAGAGACATTCTAATAATTTCTGCTCTGTGTGAAGTGAATCCCCCTTGATCATCTCACTATTATGACTTTTCTAAAATTGTTTTGTTCATTGTGGAGTCGGATCTATTTGAATAGTATTGGCTCCAAAGTGAGAAGACTTACACCAGTGTACCTGTCCTCAGTAGGGTCTGTAGGGCATTTTGCTGATCTTTACTCCCAGGGCTCTTAGCCCATCTCTGAGTGCCTATTAAATGTCAAGCACCAAGCATTATTGTGCGTACTTGCGCCCCTAAGTCGCTTCAGTCGCGTCTGACTCTACAGATCCTATGGACTGTAGCCCACCAGGCTCTCTGTCCATTGAATTCTCCAGGCAGGAGTCATGGAGTGGGTTGCCCTTTCCTCCTCCAGGAGATCTTCCCCACCCAGGGATCAAACTCGCTGCTTTTTAGTCTCCTGCGTTGCCTGGGAAGCCATGATCTGAAAGAGATCATTATTAGTGATCTCTAAATGTGTGGGGTTAGCAAACTTCAGGCTCCATTTTTTCATCTTAAAACAGTTTATGTTTATCATTAAATACAGCCCTTTGAAGCAACAAGGCAGATTCGCAGACTTGCTCTAGGTCACTGATGAACTTAGGCAGGCGACCCCAGTGCCCAAACTCAGGCCAGGTTGGCTGAATTGTGAGCCTGGAGCTGAGGGCAAAGGCCCTCTGGAGAAGCGCGGCTCCTCCCCATCCTGCGTGTCTTTCCACGCTTTCAGAACTACATTTCCCAGCGCCCCTTGCGGAAGAGGCGGGCTCCCTCCGGTTTGTACTACGTTTCCCACGGGGCCCTGCGACCCCGCTCTAGATTTCCTTAGCCTCTTGGGACTGCGCCTCCGTAGGACTCCATTTCCCGGAGGCACGCGCGGCGGCGCGGGGGCGGGGCAGAGCGGAGCGGGGCGGGGCGGGGCGGGGCGGGGCGGCCCGAGGCTGGGGGCGGAGGGCGGCCCGGGGGTGGGGAGGCCGCTGCCTCCCTGGGCCTGCCGGGCTGGCCGCCTCCGCGATGCCGCTGCTCGTGGACGGGCGGCGAGTGCGGCTGCCGCAGTCCGCCGGGGACCTGGTCCGAGCCCACCCGCTTCTGGAGGTGAGCAGGGCCTGGGCGGGGGGCTTCGAGGCGGGCCCGAGGGAACCCGCAGGCGGGCCAAAACCCTCCTCAGCCCGCCGCCGCCGCCACCACCAGCTCTCCCCGGAGTCAGGTTCGAAACTTGGCGCAGCTGAGGTGCTGTCGGCACAGCCGGAGCCCGGGCTTGAGGCGTCTGTGGAGCTTTTACCTTCTTTGGACTTCACAGGACATCTGCGGAGGCCCCCCTCTTTTTCCAGGGGAGGGGACGGAGACCCAGAGAGGTTAGGTGACTTGCCCAAGGTCGCCCAGCACCGCGGCTGGAGGACACGCCGGGACCCCTTCTTCACAGATAGGGCGGTCCCAGTCCCCCAGTCCGGATTTTGACCCGTTTAGGCGAATCTGGGCAGCGCCCTGGGTCGCTTCCTCGCCGCGCATCCCCACCCCCGGTGAGCGCAGCACGGTCCTGGGGTTTTCAGGAAGCCGGAGGTTGTTCCGGGTGTGGGCAGGGGCATCCCGGCGGGTCCCCTGGGCTTCTCGCCCCGGGGTCTGGGGCTCCCGGGTATTTTTAGACGGAAGAAAGGGCCCTACGTGTTTTTGCCCCGCTGGGCTGTGTTGAAGACCACACCCTATGGAAGGTTTTTTTGTTTTGTTTCCTGCTTTTGTCCTTAGATAGACCTGTGAACCCTTATTCCATGCAAGAGCAGAGACTGTTTGGAAAACGGTTCTTACTGTTAAAAAAAAAACAAACAAAAAACCAGAACCAAAACTTGCCCAAGATCCAGTTCAACCCATTTCATGAATTTAAGAAATGCCCGCTGAGCCCCTCATGTGCCTTGGTTATGGCTTTTGCCTCTTTCCTTACAGTCAGGGTATGTGTATAGGGCGGGGATGGTTTTTATGGCTTTTAGCCACAGAGTGGCTCAAACACCATAACTGTTCATTAAGTGCCATACAGGGGAATATGCCCCTTTTCACTCTGCAAAGTGAAGCCCAGGAACCTGGCCAAGTCTGTGGGCTTAGGAAAGATATTCTCAAGGTTTCTTCTGTACCAGTTGGGTGGTGTGTAATGATTTTGTCCAGCAGGCTTGTTTTGTTTATTTTCCCTTGATCTCCGCCTCCCCCCACGAGAATGTAAGCTTCCTGAAGGCAGAGTATGTGTCTTCCTTTTGTATCCTCAGAGCCTAGGGCAGACCCTGGCAGTGAATCTGTGCTTTGTAAGTATGTGTTTCACAAACGAGTGAGCAGAATGACCCCTGAAAGAGGAGGCGATGTTCCTGACCAGGGAAGAGGGGACAGCTCTGTGTGATTCTCAACTTCCATTTCAGGAAAGCCGTAGTAATATCAGCCAGCACGTACTGGGCACCCAGCAGACACTAGTCATCGTATCAAGCACGTTCCTTCCTCATGCTGTGTCCCTGCCACACCATTAACGGCGGAAGTTGGGACTGGGACTCACGGAGGGGAAAAGCGGCAGCTGCCTAAAGAACGTAGTGACACTATTTTTATGTCTGTTAGAAAGTTTCTATGAAAGTTAGTCCAGGGCAGCACCCTGAGTGTGGAGAGAAGGGGAATGAGCTGAGATACCAGGAACCCCTAGAAGGGAGGTTTGGCTTCTGGGGAGACTCGGCCCAGAAAGGCTGTGCAGTGGGGACCCGTGTGCCTCACAGGAATGTGGCTGGGGTGGGCGGTCCCTTCCACATGCAGCGGCCTAAGGGGAGAGGGGAGGCATTCCCGCTGGACCAACTGGACTGTGCCCCCTGACCCCGGGGCGGGGCAGGAGGGGCTCCGAGGGCGGGTGACCTGGCTGGTTTCCCTGGCACAGAGGGCAGGAGGGCAGAATGGGAGGTAAGCCGGGAGAGGTCGGTCATACTTAGGCTGCAGAGGTTTAGATGGGTCGTTCAGCTGACACACAGTTTAGAGAAATGAAAGGTTTAATTATTATTTGTTTAATAGTAAGTAGTATCCCCTTGGTAAGAAAATAGACGTCTCAAAAAGAAGAAAAAAGAAATCTGTGACCACAACCATGCTTCACACTTTGGTGACTATCCTTACAGAGGTTTTTCTTTGTATATGACGTACATGATGGAGTGCTGTGTGTCCTGTTCTATAAGGGGTCTTTTTTCCTGCGGCAGTAGGTTGTGAGTATGCAGTAGCAGCAGTTACTAGCCCGTCCACATCTATGTTTAACATAGGATAATAATAACAGCAGCAACGGTAATAGCAGTGCTGTGGAGCTCGCCAGGCATCCCAGCCCTAGGAGGCAGGTGCTACTGCTGTTTCCGTTTTATAGCTGGGGACTCTGAGGGTGGAGTAAGTTGCCCAAGGTTTCGCATGCTGCGGGAGGTGAACCCTGGCGGGTTTGCCTTTGCCTCTAGAGCAGCGCTGCTCAGTACGGTAGCCATTGGCCACAGGTGGTAGTTTACATTTAAAATTCGATAAAATTGAAAAATCAGCTCCTCAGTCACACTGGGCTTCCCAAGTGGCTCAGTGGTTAAAGAATCCGCCTGCAGTGCAGGAGACGCAGGAGATGCGGGTTCGACTGCTGGGTCGGGAAGATCCCCTGGAGGAGGATGGCATGGCAACCCACCCCAGTATTCTGGCCTGGAGAATCCTGTGTACAGAGGAGCCTGGCGGGCTACAGTCCATGGGGTCGCAAAGAGTCGGACACAGCTGAAGTGACATGAGCACACACGCAGTCACAGTAGCCATGTTTCAAGTGCTCGACATCATGAGTGACAGGGCTGCAGGATGATGCAGGGCAGGTGCAGATGCTGCCGTCCCCGCAGAGAGCGCCTTCGCACGGTGCGGCCCGGAGCCTCCGCTCTTACCAGTCTCTGGATGCTCAGAATCCGGTTCCGCAGCGTCTTAAGACTTAATGGTCCCGTGGAATTCCGCATCACGTAGTTCCTGCTTTTAAGCATGTGAGACATTTCTGCTCTTTCCCCTTTAGGAACATTCACAGAGCTGAATCCCTGTAATTATCCCATGGAAGGGCTTTTTGAGCAGAAAAGCCCTGTAACGGAACCAGTGTTTTGAAGCAAGGATGCAGGCAGCCATCGGGAGGATCGAGTGGGTAGGGCAGGCCTGGGGGTCAGGATTGGGGAGCAGAGGTGGAGAGTAGGGACAGCCACTCCCTGCAGGCCTGCTCCCAGTTAATCCTCCCAAGCCTAAGCAGTGGCCTGGTTTCCCAGAGGACGGGATGAAGCACAGGGGCTCAGGCTCTGCCCAGGTCACTCACTCCAGGACAGAGAGGGCGCCCCCCGCCCCCCAGCATTGTCATACTTTGTACCTTTCGCTGGGGGCACGAGTTGCAGGAATTGAGGTGAGAGGGGCATGGGGTCCAGGGGTAGAATTCTCACCTCGCACACAGGAGACCCCGGGCCCTGTTCTTGGCCGCAGGATCATCGTGCTCCCGTTTCTTGGGCTTCCCATGTGGCTCAGCAGTAAAGACGCCACCTGTGAATGCAGGAGATGTGGGTTCGATCCCTGGCTCAGGAAGATCCCCGGGAGGAGGAAGTGGCTACCCGCTCCAGTATCCTTGCCTGGGAAACCCCACGGACAGGGGAGCCTGGAGGGCTTCAGTGCATGGGGTCGCAAAGCGCGTCAGACTGAGGGAGTAAACAACCACAACAGCAGGTGTGAGGAAGACGGGACGGAGGTGAGGTAGGGCCTGTGGTGGGAGGAAGGCTCAGGCCCAGGGCTGGGCTGGGCAGTGCTTTCCTACTCGCTTTCCCGCTTTTGAAGGAAGAACGGACAGAGTCTGGCAGAGGGGTGAGGGGACTTGGTCGTCCTCTGGGGTGCACCTCAGCGATGGGTGAACCCAGGGATCAGTCAGCTACAGCCACGGGCCGCGTTCTGTTGGTGGATGACCCACCAGCCCAGAGTGGTTTTTACATTTTTAAACGATTGGGGGAAAGAAAAGAATGCTTCCTGACACGTGAAATATGAAGTCACTTCGTGACATATGAAGTCTCGTGAAATTCAGTGTTCAGTGTCACTCATAAATATTTTCTGTGGATACGGCCACTTGTCACGTGTTCTTTGTTGATTTCACACTGAGGCACTGAGACCGCATGGTCTGCTAAGCTATTTACCGTCTGGCCCTTTTCTGAAACAAGTACACTGACCCCGGGGATGAGAGGACAGTGCCCTCAGACAGGAATTGGGAAATGAGGATGAGCAGTAGCAGTGGAGACTGAGGGAAAAGGTTTGGGTTTGTTTGTGTGTGTGTGTGAATCTGAGTGTTCAGAACATTAAAAAAACACTTGAGAAGCCTGATGCTGCTTTTATTTCAGAAAGGATACGAGTTCATGTAGTAGGACTGTGTGTTTTTGCTCAGAGGAGAACTTTAGCTGATCTTTTCCTTTTTGAAAGTGACGGACCAAAGCAGCGTAGCTGTTTCCCCTTTCAGGCCGTCCTCTCTCCCGGTCACGTGCGCTTCTGTTTCTCTGGCAAACAGTAGGAGCTGTGTCGATCAGGGATGTTGTGATTTGGGGTTCTTAGCTACACAAGCGATAATTCATTTCTCAGAAATAGCTTTGCTTTTGGGTGGTGACCCAGTTGTGAAAGGGAGCGGTAAAAATTTGCCTTGACTCCTCCCTCCCTCTCCCTGAGACGAATCAAGAGGTGAGTCTTCAAGGAATGATTTTAAAAAAAAAAAAGGAAATTCTGCAATCTCCTTTATCTTACCTTGCATTGAGGTGAGAAGTGGTATGAAAAGGAAGAGCGCTCACTGCTTTGAGGTGTGGTGAGTTTTTGCACAATCGGCTGCATTTCTTTCTCCCTGACTCGGCCATCGGATCGCACCCTGCACTTCATTCAGTCCTTAGTTCCTCTTTTTTTAGAAAAATATTTTAAATTGACGTATAGTTAATTTGCGATGTGTTAATTTCTGCTGTATTGCAGTGATTCAGTTTTATGTATTTATACTCTTTCTCATATTCTTTTCCATTATCGTTTATTACAGGATATTGACTGGTTCCCTGTGCTACATACAATTAGGACCTTATTGTTTATCCATTCTGTATGTAATAGTTTGCATCTGCTAATCCGCAATTTAATCCTGTCTGAAGTGGTTCCTCACTATTTCTCACTGTCGTTCCTCACTGTAACTGCTGCCTTGCTTCTAATTAGTGGAAGTTTATTAGAAGAGAACTCTCTATAACTCATCGAATGGATTGTCATGTTCTCTTCTATCTCTTTATTTTGTTCAGTAAGCCAGCACTAACCGAAATTAGCCCCAGCTGTGAGGAATGGCCAGCAGCCAGTGTAAGTCTATAAAAATGTTCCCGGTCTAGACAAGTACCTACATGCTCGGTATTTGTACACGTGGTTAGGAAATTGTTTATTGAGGAGTTTACTTGTTGTAAGTAAGAAGGAAATTAGGATACATTTTAGTGATGCATCCATTTGACATTTTTTAAAAAGAAAAATTTAATTCTCATTAAAGAATTAATTGGGCTTCTCTGGTGGCTCAGACAGTAAAGAATCTGCCTGCAATGCAGGCGATCCAGGTTTGATCTCTGGGTCAGGAAGATCCCTGGAGAAGGGAATGGCAACCCACTCCAGTATTTTTGCCTGGGAAATCCCATGGACAGAGGAGCCTGGTGGAGTACAGTTGCGGGATTGCAAAGTCAGATGTGACTGAGCGAAGAATTAACTGGCCACCTGAGTTTTCCCTGCTCCAGATTTACTACATAAGAATTTATAGAAACTCAGTAGACACCTAATATTACCCTACCTTTTCGTTAATTTGCTTATTTTTGAGTTCTCCTTTTCGGTTTTCTACTTCAGCTTTTTTTTTTTTTCGGCCGTGCCATGTGGCTTGTAGAATCTTAAGTTCCCTAACCAGAGATCAAACCCGTGCCCCCACATGGGATGCTCAGCGTCCTAACACTGGGCCACCAGGAAAGTCCCCTGGTTTCTACTTTAATAGCATAATTACCTCATGGGGCATTTGGAGAATAGAGGAAGGACAGCTGGGACAGTTAAATGACGGGCGTTGGCCTTGTTCCAGCACCATCGTGGTTATATTGCTGGCTTTCCTTCCAGTATTTTCCCCTATATGTAGTTACATTTTTAGCATTGTCGTACTAATAGCATATTTACAGCTTAAATTTTTTTTTCCCCACTCTTGTGTCTCGCTCTTCAGTTTTACATTTCTCAAAACTCCTTTCCTGTAGTCTTCACTTTTTGTGACTGTGCAGTTAACAGTTGTGAGCTGGTTCTGCATAATTTGCTTACCTTTTCTGTTGTCGTCCCCAGCTTCATGACATTCTCAGTAACACAGGGATAAGCGCGTTGGCATTTGAGGTTATTTCCACAGTACAGGTTTCCAGAGAGGGGGTTACTAGGTTGGGGCATAGGGAAGGCTTGGACCCATCCTCATCTTTAAAGAAAGTAAAGAAGGGCTGTAATTTCTGAACTACTCACTCCACTAGTCCATCTGATCCGATTCTCTTTATAGTTGCAAAGAATTGTGGAAAAGGATCTTTGCATCTTATTTCATAGGTTTTAGAATGTTGTTCTCTAGGGCGAAAAACCCCCAGAACTTCCTGGCTTTCTTCATTGTTCTACATGGTAGTGTTTTTATTTATCCCACTGCGCTTTTATTTTAGCCTTTCTGTCAGATAATACACACACCTCAGACCTCACGAGGGTGTGTTTCCACCCAGGGCACACTTTGGCTCTCTCCACCTATCTAGTTACTCAAGCCTCACTAATTTCCATCACTATTTTTTATTTTTTTTTTTTAATTAAACAGGAAAGAGCCAGACTTCTCAGAGGTCAGTCTGTTCAACAAGTGGGACCCCAGGGCCTTCTGTATGTTCAGCAAAGAGAGCTTGCAGTGACCTCCCCAAAGGATGGTAGGTTAGGAACCAGTGAATTGGGCCTTCTCCCCAAAGGCTAGTGGATATTTTATTTTATTTCTTTTTTAAACAGGCTCCATCTCCATTCTGGGTTCTGATGATGCCACCACTTGTCACATTGTGGTCCTGAGGCACACAGGTATGACGAGAGACACGCAGGAAACGGTTCCTCACCTGGACCCACCGTGTGGGCCCATGAGCGTCTCGATTTGCGTTTCCTGGCTCCGCTCACCTCTCTTCCATCTGCATGGCCCCTCCCCGAGGCCCTGGTCAGATGGGTTGGCTGGGCAGCCCAGACGTCTCTGTTTTTCCTTCTTGCAGGCTGTTCAAAGATGAGGCGGTCCGAGTGGACAGGCGTAGACCTGGGCTGCGCCCCGAGTTCTCATCGGGAATAACATGAGTCGTTTCACCCTTGTTCTTCAGGTAATGGGGCTACCTGCTTGACCCACTGTGACGGAAGCGACACCAAAGCTGAGGTCCCCTTGATCATGAACGCCATAAAATCCTTTTCCGACCACACTCGATGTGGAAGGTGAGCGCCCCACTCCTGCGTCGCGTGATGTGGGGAGCTTGGCCCCGTCGTGCGGAGGACGCTGCCGTGTGCCCGCCGTCGCCTCAGCCGCTGCTCGGGGAGAGCGGGCGCCCGGACTCGGGCCGGTCCTGGAAGGGGGGTCTGACGCTGACCTTGCAGTTGTGTCTCTGACGTTCTCGAGGCCTGTGTGTCAGCCGATGCCTGTGACAGCCCAGCAGCGGACTCTCCCCCTTTCCTCAGGAGTTGTTTGTTGACCGTTTCCTGTGAACCAGAACTGCTTACAGGTGCCAGGGGCCTGTGAATGGAGGAGGCAAAGCCCTGCCTCCCGGGGGCTCACAGTCCACGGGGAGGAGACGTCAGCAGGACGGGATGTAAAGGAGCGGGTGGGCTGTGAGGAGAAGGAAGCTGGGGACGAAGAGGGTCAGTGTTCAGACTGTGTGCGAGAGCTGGCGCCCGCCTGCTCACAGTGACGGAGAGCGTGCTCACCTGCTTCCCGGGTGCGGCCCCGGGGTGGGCTCTCAGGAGCCATGTGGCTCCTTAAGGGCGTGCCCGTGACCCCAGCCCGGCTGTCGCCTCCCCTTTCTCTCCCATCGCCCGGCCTGGCAGACATGGCTCTCATCTTATTCGAAGTCTGGGGCAGCAGTTCACTGGGATGAACTAGTCTAGTCATACACATGTTCTTCAAATCCCAGGGATTTAAGGAAGGCCTCCTCGCCGTCGCGGTTTCCTAGTGGAACACAGATCCGTTTTTTAAGTTTGACTCTCCCCCTGCAGGGTCTGTGACGGGCTGGGCCGGCCTCGACCTTGTGTGCTGTCAGGACGCTGAGTCTGGCAGGTTATGTGGCTGGACCCGTGCCCCGGGCCGTGGTTCTCAGCACACGGTGTGAGAGAGGGGAGTCGAGGCCACCAGACGCGCGCGCTCAGCTGCTGACGCGCAAGGTTCTGGGGCCTTCCTCGGGAGCGTGCTGCCTCAGCTGAGGGAGTGTGAAAGGTGGCCGCACTCTGTTGAGCGCGGGTCCCCAGGTTGTCACAGGCCGAGGACGGGTTAGCAGAGAAGCGAGCGTGGGAAACACAGGGTTAACAGAGGTGATGCGGTTTTTCCAGCTACAGGGTTTCCTGGAGCTTTGCTCTGCTGCTCTGCGTGGTGGCTCCCCTGGGAGTGGGCGAGGCCTCCCAAACTTATTTAACCCCAAGAACACTTTTCTGTCTCGTGTGGCCAGTGTTCAGGGGGACGCTCGGAGGAAAAAGCTGGTGTCATAGATAAGCATGTGCTTCAGACACCAACCCAGTTTCCTTCTCTGTAAGACGGCGATGAGACCCCCGTCTCTCCAAGATGCTGGCCTCCTGGTGGTGGAGGTGCGCCCGCGCGGGGCCCGATCAGTCCCGTCCCTCCCCGGCCCTGCACCCCGGGTCCTCAGGGGTCACCCTGTCAGGCCGAGACTTTTAAGAGGCTTCTGACGCGTCCCGCTCAGGGCGGGTGAGTAGTGTGACGTGATCGTCACCTTCCAGACCAGGCTTTCTTACTCTTGCCTTCTGGTGGCATCGTGTTTGAGACACAGCACCCCTGGGCCCCCGGGCAGAGCCCCAGTGCGTGCGCCATGGCGTGAACGGGGCCGGGAGCCGGGAGCTGAGGCTCAGGGCAGAGCCAGGCCTGCCGGGCCGAGCCGTCCCCCTCTGAGCACCCCCTCCCGTCTCTTTGCCAGGCTGGAAGCGCACCTTGTGGGAGGCTTCAATGACGACAGGCAGTTGTCACAGAAACTGACTCATCAGCTCCTTAGTAAGTTCACGTTTCTCCTCAGATCTGATAAAAATGTGTACCTATTTTTGCTTAAATGAAAATCCCAATTAGTACAGAACGTACGAGGGGCGCACCTGCTGGGAGCCACCCAAACTGCTCAGCTCGGAATCTTCCATAAACACCGGAGGGTGGAGAGCTAAACGTTTAGAGCTCACGGGATGGGGACAAGGTTCCCCTCAAAACAGCAGGTGATGCCTCACAGTAAGCCTGTGAATTGTGTGAAAAAAACCACCCTCCTGCAGAAATGTTCATGTTAATCTGCAGAAAGTTAAAACCCTGATAATAAGGGTTTTATTATCCTTATTATTTTATCCAAAGATAAAAACCCTATCTTTTCTTTGTTAAATTAGCAAATACTACCATGAGAAAAAACGACGTTGTTCTGTAATTAACCATGAAGCAGCAAGGTGGGCGTGTCCCTGCAGTACTTTGGTGGAACCTTTGGTGGAACCTGTCAGGAAAGCCTTTTGGCATCATGATCCATCACAGACCCAGTAATTTCTCTTTGGAGAATCTTTTCTCAGAAAATTAATCTGAAATGTGCGTAGAGACTTACACCCGAAGGTGGGCAGTATAAGATTATTTACAACAGGAAATAATCTAATGTCCATTAGTAGAGGCATAGTTATTCATGCCATTAAAAAATATTTAACGAAGAGGTTTGAATTGCGTGGGAAAATAACACGTACAAACAATCAGGATGTGAAATTGTCTACACGGTGTCTGAGCTCAGCTGTGCACGGGCAAACATGGCAAGACATACACTGTTAAGTGCTAGGATTATCAGCAGGAAAAGCCCACGCACTTACACCTTCAAAACCCACATACTCCTTATACCCATCTGTATTTTCCAAATGTTTCATAATGGTCAAATTTTTTTTATGACCCATAATCAGGAAAAAATGTTCTTTAGGAAAAGGTTAAAATCTTATGACTCAGTTTGTCCTGCCAGCCTCTCAGAATAGGGAGAAGAAAGGAAAGTCTCGGAGGAAGTTTTCTCTGGGCCTGATGCTGGGAGCACGTCTGGCCCTCGGCAGGCAGGGTGCTGGGCGTCCACTCATTGGTCTCCGCCTCCGATGGACAGGCCAGGCTGTGGTCTAAGGGTGGTGGTTCCCACGCTCCATCCCCCTCTTGACTTGCTCAGTGTGTGCTCTGCTGCTTAAGGGAACTTTTTGACATCAGTTTTAAAATTCTCATTGTAGGTGAATTTGACAGACAGGAAGACGACATTCATTTGGTGACACTGTGTGTGACAGGTGAGCCCCGCCGTCCTCCCCGGAGCAAAGCTGTAGCTTTGGGGGACGTTCTGCCCTCACCCTGAAGGCAGGCCCAGCGTCTGTGCCTCAGTCGCAGTCAGCACGTGTCGTTGGCTTGCTGCCCTCTCCCAGCTCTTCTCATATCTGCTGGCATGGCCTTCGCTGCCCTCCACATCCAGACCCCGCGCAGCCTCCACTGAGATCCTGACCCCCCACCCCTGAGGGCTCTCCTCTGACCTCCTCGGGATTCTCAGCAGCCTCTTTCATTTCCTGGGAGAAGAGCTGCCGCCACGCGTGTGGGTGGCCGGCGGCTCGGACTCTGGAGGGGCAGTTTGTTCCAATAAGCTGACCGCCCCGGGGCTCAGCTGGGAAATGGGGACACAAGCCCTTTCATGTTCTGATCCCCCGCCTTTGCAGGCAGGGAGGGCTCCTTCTTGGCCTCTGTTTATAGAAAATGAAAACAATTATTTAGTATTTTTTAAAAACTAGATCTTAAAATTCCTTTTTTTTTAATGTGTTAGAATTAAATGACCGGGAGGAAAATGAAAGCCACTTCCCAGTAATTTACGGCATTGGTAAGTAGCGCGTTGGGTGGAGGGTCTGTGCTCTCCTCTGGTTAAAGGCCGACTCTGCAGCTGGTGGGCCCGCGGCTGTGAGTGTGGCAGCGCCTTGGGCCCAGGTCCTGACTCCTCTCTGGATCTGCTGGGCGAGCCTGGGCAGGGAGCTTACCTTCTCTGACCTTATGTCTATGAGAGAAAAAATGTCCACATCCTAGACTGAAGGGGAACAAGGTAGCAAATATAAAGCTCGGGCTTCGCCCAGTTAGGGGACAGCACAATGTCAGTGGTCTCTGCTCCCCCGAGAGGCCCCTCTGCTTTTTTCCTCGAGCCAGAGCTCTGGGGGCTGGAATGGGGTGATTTGAATCTTCTTATACTCAGGGAACTAATTACGGTTCTGATGGAGAGCAAAGAGCCTACAAAGCAAAGTGAAACCATCAGGCTAAAGAAAACCCAGAGTGTCCTTCCTCCTGTGACAGCCCCAGGGACTCCCGAGGCCTTAGCAGGCTGGGACTGGCTGTCTGTCTTTACTGTAAGGATTTATTTGGCCGCATTGGGTCTCAGTGGTGGCACGCAGGAGTTTTCCTGCGGTGCCTGGGCTCCTCTCTAGTTGAGGCACCTGAGCTCAGCACTTCCGCTGCGGGCCTCACTGCCCTGCTGCGTGTGGGTCTTGGTTCCCTGACCAGGGATTGAGCCCAAGTGCCCTGCATTGGAAGGCAGATTCTTAACCACTGTACCGCCAGGGAAGTCCTGAGACTGGCTGTGTCTACGGAGGGCTTCTGCCATATCCACAACATTCGGTTTATCTGGCAGGGTGTTCACTGCTTTATTCTCTGTACTTTGTATGTCAGAAATAGTCATAACCAACACATGCCACCAACCTTGGCGCCGATCCCAGGCCACGTTTGCAGCCTTGTCTTGTCAAGGCTTGTCTTCCTTGTCACAGGGCAGAGCAGGGAGGCCTTGCCACGGGCTGCCTGAAGAGATGGCGCGTCTCCCGGGTGGGGGCGGCCCTTGGTCTGGAACCAGCTCTTACCGAGTCCAGCTCGGGCCTCGGCACTTCTCAGGGAGATGCCTGGCCAAAGGGTTGCATTCTCCCTTCCCAGAAAGGGAGAGACTACTGACACGTAACTTTGTTCAGTCCCATCACGGGTGATGGTATGAGTGTGAGACTTACCAGCCCCTGTGGCTTTTGCCAATTGGAGTCGTCCTGTCGTCCCTCAACAGCTGTCAATGTCAAAACTGCGGAGATCTACAGAGCCTCCTTCCAAGACCGAGGTCCGGAGGAGGAGCTGCGGGCCGCCCGAGCTTTAACAGGAGGACCAGTAAGTCCGACAGCATCTTGTGTTACAGGGTGAAGGGAAACGGGGGGCATCAAACTCTAAAGCCTTGAGCTTTATCCACCTTGGAAATGAAAAGTTTCTGATGGCTTCTGGAAAGCTGCCCGTGATCAGGAACCACCACACATTCACAGCACGTAGAGAAGAGGAATGTTTCAGGTTAGAATTGCAAGACCCCGGTTCTCTGCCCTGAAGATGTTGGGGATGTATGTGAATCCCCCCCCACATCCAGATCCAAACAAAATGAGCCCCTTGTACCTTGTAAGAACCTTACCAGTGAAGTTACTGCAAAGAAAGGAGAGCTAAGCGGGGAGAAGAGGTTTCTCTCTTCTGTTCTGCAGGTCACGTTGTCCCCAGACGAGGTCACTGGAAAGCAGTTTGCTGGGATGAGTTGATGACCCCAAAGAATAATCAGATCAGTTAAAAAGTCTGATTGCCTTTGGGTCTTTTTAGTTAACTAACAAACACCTTCATTTTAAAAGTTAGGGAAAAAAAAATAAGACTTACACACTGTTTGAGGAACGAGTGAAAAAATCGTTTAAAAACGTGTAGTGTGAAAAAAACAAATCGCATCAGAGCACCCAAAAGAAGTCTGCTTGCTTAGGAAAAGCTGCCATTTTCACTGGAAACGTCTGGACCCAGAGGGCTGTTTTGCCAGCCCTTTGACATTGTTACGTCTCCTTTCTCAATCTCTCAGGGAGCAGAAGAGTCTTGATTTAGCTAAGATTCAGGACATATTTTAGTCTCAGTAACCAAAACTAAACATTGCTGGTTAAGCTGGAAACTACCATTGGCACATTTGAGAATTCAGGGAATTGATCATTTGGCAGATTTTTACCAATTGGCTTTTCCCTTCTTTTGAGGGGACAACAGGCATGTGTGGTTTTAAGCTCCAAGATGACTGTGGGTGTGAACAAGGATGCAGCGAGGGGCATGGCCTTGGGTCAGACATGCGGGGTCTGCAGCCCAGCCCTGACGCTTACAGACAGGTGACTTTGGGCAGCAGGCCCATCTGTCTGAGCCTCACGTCTCCAACCAAAATGGAAAACCACCACCTTCCTGCCGGATTGTTGTCAGAACTAAACAAAATGATGTCCGTTGCCCACAAAGTGCAGGACCAGACCGGTGGGAAGTAGTTAAGTGGCAGCTTGTTTTGGTGAGACAAAACCTGAAAGAAGCTTCTCTACCAGATAAATGCCTTAAGTTCAAGACGACACGGGAGCTTGCATTAAAGGCGGTGTTTCTGCTGATAACACTCCTTAAATTCTGCCCCTGAAATGTTCTTTTTTTAGATGATTAGCATTTACGATGCAAAGACAGAGCAACTTCGTATAGGACCGTATTCCTGGACACCGTTTCCCCACGTGGATTTCTGGTTGCAGCAAGAGGATAAGCAGATACTAGAGGTGAGCGCCTACAGGCTGGGCACCTCTCTGGCCCCTGGTTCCCTCTCTGTGGAAGAGCGTGTAGACGAGATAGCAGCAGCTTTCCCTACTGTGTCTGTGGAGGGCGCCACCCACAGACCCTGCTGAGCTGCTCCTGACGTCAGTCGGGGGTGAGTGGATCCTGGGTAGATGTCTACACAGCAGAGCAACAGGCAGCCATCTGCTTTGTTCTCGTTAACCCAGGACACCTGTGTCTTATGTAACTTTACAAATTATATATATTTATACAGTGATCTGAGAACAGCCTGATGAATGTGTAATGAGCACAGAGACACTCTCGAGAGCTTTGTCAAAGTAGGGAACAGAGCAGGTTCTCCTCTCACCCCAAATCTTGTTTTTCCAGAACCTTTCCACGTCACCCCTGGCTGAGCCCCCCCACTTTGTTGAACATATTAGATCTACCTTGATGTTTTTAAAGAAACACCCTTCTCCAGCTAACACACTGTTTCCTGGGAACAAGGCTCTACTCTACAAAAAAAATGAAGATGGCTTATGGGAAAAGATCTCTTCCCCCGGAAGCTAAAAATAGGAATTACCAAAGAAAGCACCTCTCTGACACAACAAAAGACCACTGGCGGGGGGGGGGGCAGGGAAGAATGTGAACTTGGAATCTTTATCTGTTGAGTCTTAGGTATCTCTCCTTACTCAGTGTTTTTCAGATGACTTTAAAATAAAATCTTATTTTGGCAAAGGCATTTGTTTAGGTTTTCTTCTTGGTTAGTATTAAGAGGCCTGAGGAGAAGCTGGCTTTCTCACTGTTCTATAAGCAGCTATTTCAGATACTTGGGAAGTCTTTGTAATTCTGCTAAATTAGTGAATAAAGGAAAAATTGTCAGTCTGTTTAAAATGCAGTAAAATTCGGCGAGAATTTATATATCTCAGATTTTTCTTAACCTCAAAATACTTTAGAAGCATCAAATCAAACCTGATATTATGTATTTTTAGAAACCTTTATTCTTTTGAAGTTGCTATCCAAAAGGTAACGTTACCATGCCCAATTAATGCTCAGATTTATGAAGTGAGCTACTGGGAACAATTTCAAGAACCTTTATTGAAACCAACATTCAAATAGTATCTCAAGGGTGAAATTCTGTTTCAGCAAAACCAATTTAACAATTTCAAATATATATAAAAACATTTAAAAATTAATCTTGTTAAAGGTGATAATTTCCCCTTCCCCCGTTTTATCTGCTATACTTCATCGCACCAAAGAAACAGGGAAGACTTATTTAATCATTCGCACCAGGAAAAAAGGAAAGGAAAAGTGTGCTTTGACAAGTGCCAAATGTCAGAAATCACATCAAATCAGAGTGTAGTTATAGGCTTAATATGGCGTAACTAAGGCTTTCAAGTCGACAGTCCCCAACCCCATGTGAATGCCACCATCTTAAGGTCTCCCATAGCTTGACTGCTGGACTTCAAAGGCACAGGGGCCGCTGCCGATGATAAAGGAAGTGACGCAGTACTTAGAGACGGGCAGTAGTTCAGGGGTTACTTCAGTTACTTCAGCAGTCGTCTGGCTTGATCAGCCTAAGACTGCCCCTCTGGATTTTGTTTCTGAGTTGGGCCCAAAGGGCTGAGCTGCTATGAACAGATGCTCCAGAAGCTCCCGTGAGAACAGGTCAGAGGTGGACTTAAATTTAGAATTTCAACATAACGAGGTGCTACACAGCATATTTAATATGAGGCTCTTAAGAGCAGCATCTGTGGAGTTTTCAGATATTAAACGTAGAAATAGAAATGAGTACAGTCTGTACTTCTGTGCCAATTTAAAAGCTTTACCAGTATTTAAAAATATACATATATATATATATATAATATGGTTGAGAAGAGTCTTTACAGTTACTCTGAATAGAGGAGTCCTTTAATTTGTTTACAAATAGCATATAAAGGGAGACGCAGACTGGCGGCAGAGCGCGTCAGACAGAAGCAGTGCTGGGTCCAACCTGACCTGCCGCCGCGTGAGCGGACACGGCCCTGACCGACGCCTCGGGGGCAGCAGCAGTAGGGGTGCCGGAGGGGGCTTCGGACGCTCCTGTTTACAACCCCGCTGCGCCCGCTCCTGAAGCCGGACAATCCAGCTGCATACTGCGACCTGATCCAACTAAACACCAAGACAGATGGCAGAGATCGCCGTCTGTCTGCAGCAGGGCCCCAGGGAACCCAGAGAGTTCTAGAAAGCTGTCTCACAAGAACGTACTATGTACAACCTAGTAACGTCTTACATGTGTCTGTTTAGAAAGAGAAGCGCAAGTATTTCAAGTGGCAGGCACTTGAAATTCTAATGTTTCTGTGAATAAAAAATGTTTAAGGTAACGGGGGTGGGGGAAATGGTATTACTACAGTTGGGTAGACAGAAACAGTAGTTGTTGGTTGTTCTACAACACCCACAAAATCAGACACATCAACTGCCATCCCAGAGGCCTGACTCTCAGGCACATTTTTGTGCAACCATCCCAGTTAAGCACAAATAACAGTAATTTCTCTCATATCAGCATGTGGCACGGTTCACATTTTCAGAATAACTTCATCTTCCCTGAAACAATATTCAGTACAGTCTCCAAGCAAACACTGAGTTTTATCTTAAGCTCTCTGGCTCTTCTACCTGCGGGTGGTCACCTTGCAGGCCCTGGGCCCCGTCCTGGGGGGCTCCAGGCGGCTCGGCTTCCAGAGGGGCGGGCGCCCCTGGGTGCCGCTTGGGGCTGTTAGCTTCTGAGGCCTCTTGCCCCCCCGACAGTTGCTCCATCTTCTCTAAGTCTTCGATGTGACTGACTGAGCTGGTCTCGCTGATGGCATCCGAACCACGCAGGGACCTTCTAAAAGGCTTTTGACCTAGAGGAGATCAATGAACAGCACTCACGGCTCAGGAAAGGGCACCCCTGCGGCAGGAGCCAGCTGTGCTCTAAGGATCTGTATTTAATCAGCAGAAATCCCAGGGGTCCCTGGCTCTGAAGCATTAAGTGATGAGGCGAGAAATGAGCGCTGATGTGACACTAACATGCCCCCAGCGCCAGGGACTTTGAGGGAACCCCGGATGGGAGAAACTCAGAGGAGTGGACACAGGTGGAACGTGACGCTCCACAGGTGGCTCCCCAAGGCTCAGAAGTGGCCCAAGGGGCAGAGGCGTGCGTGTGCACTCAGTCACTTCAGTCGGGTCTGACTCGGCGACCCCATGGACTGTAGGCCGCCAGGCTCCTCTGTCCTTGGAATTTCCCAGGCAAGAACACTGGAGTGGGTTGCCATTCCCTCCTCCAGGGGACCTTCCTGACCCAGGGATCGAACCCATGTCTCTTAAGTCTCCTGCATTGGCAAGTGGGTTCTTTACCACTAGCGCCACCTGGGAAGCCCAGGGGCAGGGACCGCTGTTCTTAGATGGAGAAAAATAGAACTTCTGGTTGAAGAACCAAGAAGACAGAAGAATGCAGGTCATAAAAGCATTATGGGAGGCCAGGGTCTTTTCCCCAGGGAAATACCAACACCTTTCTTCAGTGGCAGTGAACTCAGGCATGGGGACTGACATACCTGGAAGCCTCTGTTTAGTGCGAGTGCCTGTCGGGGTCTGAGGTGGTGTGACCCCCGAGCCTTGCACTTTGTAGACGTACGTGTGTTCCGTGGACTCCAGGGAGCCTGCAGGAAGGCGAGGGAGGTGTGGGGTGAGCGCCCAGCGCAGGCGGAGGCCCATCAGCCTCGTTCCCACGAGCTTCCTGCCGAGGCTCCAGCTCCCCTGAGCCAGCTGCTGGCGGCTGGGCCATGAGCGTTGGCCCCGTGGGGTGTTCCAGCCTTGTCCCCCCAGCCATCCTGTGTGCGTGTGAAAGCAGCCACCCTGCTGGGTGGCCCGAGCGTGCCTGGAGAGCCAGGCCCTGGTGGGAAATGTCCTTTAGCAACAAGGAGCGGACGCCTCTCGGCTGAAGGCTGAGGCCTGGCGGGTTGAGAGTCAGATTGTCCCCTGCTGCCCTGTGACCGTGTAGCCGTCATTTCTTGGGGAAGGGCCCAGGTTTCGAGAGCCTACTCCACTGAGAGCAGGGGAGGAGGAGCCTGCAGTTCAGTGTCCTCTCCCCCACACCGCAGCAGCTGGGAATACTCGCTGTTTGAACTGAAATGGCTCAGACTGCAGCCTTTCACCTGCCCCGTGCAAAAGCAGCCCTCGACGGGGGCGAAACACTAATGAGAGCTGCAAAGAATGTTAACGCTGATCTGAACGGACCGCTGCGTGGGCTCGGACCCCAGGAAGCGGAGTCTGCGGGGGCACGGGCATGTGCCTCTGTGCTGCTCCAGCCGCCGGGACAGGAGAGGAGGATGAGAGTCCCAGGCAGACAAACCTCGCCTCCTCTCAGGTCCCGGCCCAGCGCCTGGTGTGAAGCCTGGGACGCAGACATGGCTCCTCATCCCGGGACACCTGGCCAAACACCCAAGATGCGAGAGAGCGGGAGGAAGGTAGGCCTACCTGCCGTCAGGTTGAACGTCCTTCCTTTTTGTGACGCCTGTACTGGAGAAAACCAGTTCAGCACGGATCCGACCACAGGGATCTGCCGTAACACCCCCTGCAAACACAACCGTTGCTCAAGGCCATCGTCCGGAGGCCAGCTCCCAGCCTGAGTCCAGCCGGGGGCCCAGCCTGGAGCCTCACCTCTTCCAGAAGCCGCTCCTCATTTGCCTTCTGCAGCTGAACCTGAGCTTCTTGGATTCCTTTCCGAACCACTTCTGTCATGTTTTCCAGAAGCTGTGTTAAGACCAAGAAAGGCATTATCTGTTCAAGCTGCTTGCTGGGGTTCTAGAACTATAAACACAGCACTGGGGACATTTTTCAAAAGTGTGTTAGTAACCGGTACTTTCACATGTCAGTGTGAAAATATAGCAGAAAATCAAATAGAAGAGGTCAAAATGCTAAAGGAGGGCTAGTGCTAGGTGCCGTGGTGACTGGCCTCATTTGCCAGGGAAAAGAAAGAACTTCCCCTATGATCTGAACGTCCTACCAACAGGAAACGGACACAACAGGGGCTTCCCTGGTGGTCCAGTGGTTAAGAATCTGCCTTCCAATGCAGGGGACACGAGTTCCATCCCTGGTCTGGGAACTAAGATCCCACATGTCTTAGAACAACTAAACCTGCGTGCCACAACTGGAGAGCCGGCACTGCAGGAGGACCCAGTGCAGAAGGAAAAAATAAGACACGGTGCTCAACATTCGTGGAAACAGAGGCAAAGGTGATATAGGCGGGGTTAGAAAAAACTTTAAGAAGCCCACCCGTGAACGAATAAAGTTGGCTCCTAGGCTCCATTTCAAACCCCTTTTCTTCGCATCCCTCCTACCAAACGTGAGTCACATGACACAGGTGTCCGCCTCCTCTCAGGCCAGCCTCCTGCTGGTCCCTTTAACCTCCCTTTGAGGGATTGCTAACGACTCACACATCTGCTGTGGAGAGTGTCCCGTAGGCCTAACAGCCTGGTCCTCTGTGCCAACTGGCCGAGAGCAGCAGGTCTATTACTGGCGGGAAGTTCTGTTATCCGAAGCACCATCCCATCCAGCCCCAGGACCAGCTCTGACCAGCTCCCGCCTGGCCTTGCGGGGCGGAGGTGATATGAACGCATCTTCCTTGAATGCACATTTACCACCTCACTTGCGCATATGCGTCTTCCCCGGGCTGGCTCATGAGTTCACTGAGGGCAGGGACTGCCCTGGTACCTGCTCAACGCCTGGCTCACAGGCGGCCTTTAAACACTTGGGGAAAGAATGAATGGACAGACATTGCCGAGGGAAGCTTCTTCCTTCATGACTCCAGCTAGTTGCCCAGGGAAAACCCAAAAAAGGAATGAGGCACAGATTTACGGACCCTTGAGTTCTCCTCGATTTCTCGGGCTGTGACTGCGATGGTCTCCACTAGTTCGGAAACATCGATGTCATCACTTGCCATGCCAATGTAAATACAGCTCTTCATGCTTTTATACTCAGGGCCTGTGGGCAGAAACAACAGACCAACTTGGTTCCCAAGTCCGCTGTCACGAGTCAGACACGGGCCATTCCCTGCACACCTTATGGCCAGGCACCGGGCAGCCTCCCCGAGGGGGTGAGGACATGGATCGACTGCGGATTCGGGACCCAGCAAGGCTGTGGAAGGGGCAGGAAGCTCTCTCATGCTGTGAAGAGCTACACCAATTAAGAAAGCCCAACTCCCTTTAAACCAGTTAGAAAATGACTTCCAAAGTCCACAGCTGGCTTATAGCAGTAATTACCCATTTTAAATGTAAGGTCAGATTCCAGTTCGTTTAACTTTTTCAGGAGCCCAGCATGGATTTTTTCCCCTTCTGGATCCAATTTCAAACTGCTCTTGTCATCATTAGCGTGTTCATACCTATAAACAATATCACATAACAGCACTTCAGTAATCTAAAATAAGTGTCCCTCCAGACACAGGATGACAGGTGGGGTAGAAGCTGATGGAAGTTACTAAGAGTGTGGAAGGAGACACAGGGCAAAGGAGCCACTCAGAGGGTCTCAGGATCAAACCTTAAGAATGTCCCAGGGGAGCCCGTCTCCAGGTGCATGAAATGTCCAAGGAGGGGTGTAGTCTGGAAGCCCCATCGCTCGTAAGGGGAACAGGAGGCTTCGCTCATCCCGAGAGGGAATGAAGGGACTCAGACGCCCACTGAGTCAGAGGCTGCAGGGTTTGCCCCCACTGGGAAGTGGCTCTCCTGGGTGAGTGTAGCGCTCTGTTCACGCGTCAGTGGCGCACTAGTAACTTCCAAGTTGGCGCAGAAAGAACACACGGCAGCTCCTGCTTCAGGAGTGCGTGCTGGGCCGCGTGCGGTGTGCTCTTTGAAATGCCCAGGTCTAGGTGAACTTGCATCAGGCACTAGTGCTGTGACTACACATATTCACCTTAGGTTTTAAGCTGGTTCACACCCACGGTCTTACCGTACCTGACAACTCCTATTCCTGGCCAGTTGGGGTCATCAACGTATAAGAGGCCTGCCGTTGCCATCACCTCCTGCTTGAACTCCTCTCGCAGCTGCAGTGTACAGGTCAGGACCGGCAGCTTGCTCTGGACACAGGCCACCAGCTGATCCACATCCTCTCCCCGAGTCCCTAAAACTGGACACGTGCACAGAATGTCAGGGAAGCGCTTAAGGAATGGCTGGAGATGAGGCAGCTGTGCTCTCACTTCCGCCATCAGAACATCGGCAGTTCTCAGTACAGCCAATCAGCTGCAGTTGAGGAGTCAAAAAAAAAAAAAAAAAAAGCCACTAAACCCAGATACGTGAGGATATGAGATACATGAGATACATATGGATGTGAGAGTCAGACCATAAAGAAGGCTAAGTGCCAAAGAATTGATGCTTTTGAACTGTGACGTTGGAGAAGACTCTTAGAGTCCCTTGGACTGCAAGGAGATCCAACCAGTCCATCCTAAAGAAAATCAACCCTGAATATTCATTTGAAGACTGATGCTGAAGCTCCAATACTCTGGCCACCTGACGTGAAGAGTTGACTCACTGGAAAAGACCCTGATGCTGGGAAAGATTGAGGGCAAGAAGAGAAGGGGGCAACAGAGGATGAGACAGTTGGGTGGCATCACCGACTCAATGGACATGAGTTGGCACAAACTCTGGGAGATAGTGAAGGACAGGGAAGCCTGGTATGCTGCAGTCCATGGGGTCACAGAGAGTCGGACACGACTGAACTACAAACCCAGATATGGAAGAAGCAGGTGTTAAAAATTCACATAGCTGACGTCCTAGGTATAGACACATTTTATTCTTACACAGAAGATAGCATTAGCCCCTATGATTTAACACACAGTGAAATCCTACCATAGAAATCAGATTTTTCTTGAAGAAAGATTGCTTAGGTCAAGTGATAAACATTTCATCAGGTTGGAAACAAGAAGACAACCACACAGTTCTCACTCTCCATTAACATAGAGGGAAGAGAGAGGTTTTAGGAGGTGTGGGGGAGGGGCAGCAGGGCAGGGTGCTGATGGCGACAGTACCAAGTACTTCTGAAGGTCAGAGCCTGAGAGTCGCAGGGTTCAGGGATCCAACAGGCTTGGTGACATCACTATGCCCCTGCTTCCACTGATTCAAAAGCTTATGTGATCTAAGCCTCAATATGTGCAGCCTGAGGTGTCCACAGTTACTTTTTCCAGTGCGTGAGGCTAAGCCCAGACCCCCTGATCAGCAGGACCAAAGGCTCCCAGAATGTCCCGAGGCCTCTGGCCACAGTCACGACGTGCGGGACAGGTGCCTGCACTTCCCTACTTTGAAGTCTGTGGGAAAATACCTTTCCGAAAATGCCGAAAACTCCTCATGAAAAACCATCAAGCATTTTCTGAACATATTTAGATCATCTCAGAAAAAAGCGCAATTAGACTTCTGATGCATCTCTATGCAGCTTATTTTTAAGTGCCTATTATAAAATATGCCAAGCACCACCCAAGCCACCGCATGTTCACCGTCTTACAGTTTGATCTTCATATCACCACTGCGAGGTGGTGGGGAACAGGTCTGGAGACAAGAAACTCGCTCCAGGCCCCACAGGTATGAAGTGGCCGAGGGGGACAAGAAGCCCCAGGACTTTCTGTCATAAACGTCCACGTGCTTTCAGCTCTGTTGCTCTCTAAGAGGCCTACGACAGTGACCTCGACCTTCACTGGCCTGTTTGGCGCCCAGGCTCCATTCCAAGTACACTCAGTCAACCAGAATCTCTGCAGGTGGGGCTGGGCGCTGGGGCTTTTCAGGGCTCTGCAGGGATTCCAAAGTCACTCTGGACTGAGAACCCCTGAACACAAAACAAAGGGCCACAGGACATCAACACACAGGCACTGGAGTGACTTCACAGATCTCTCTTTGTGAGGAGGCACCCTGGAAAGGGCCTTGTCTACCTAAACGCACTTAAATGAAAAGGAAAAGCCTCCCCAGGGAGAGAAGACAGCCTCATAGAGCAAAGCGATCTGTCCACAGCCCAGACTCTGACCACCTGGCACTGGTGCCCTCCGAACAGCACCAGGGTGCCCCATGGAGACCGCTTACCTGCCGCCGTCATCAGAGGGCTGAACCGCATGCATGTGCCCTCAACCTCCAGATCCATGACCGTGAGGCCGCTCACGGGCACCAGCTGCTTCAGCTGTTCTCCCAGCTGCAGGGAAAGGGGCAGAATGAACGCACTCTGCAAGGAGGGCACCCGTGTCTCCTCGTCCACTCAGCCCAGACCCAGGAGGCTTCTGGAGGCGAGTTTCCTTTCATCTGTGATTTTCTTTGAATACTTATGGCACCTTCATTTTAAAAATCATAAACTTTACATTTTTTCTTACTAAAAAAATGTTTGCTATAGAAAAATCTAGGCAATACAGATAAACCAAACCAAACCAAAACTGACCCACAATACACCACTGAGAAACACCTCCTGACTGCTGACATGTGGTGTAACCCCCACCTTCTGCGCGTGTCTATGTGTGTTTCTCCCGTTGCTGTTGTGAAATAGGATGTACTACACGCTGCGTAGTAAGCTGCATTTCTTCATGCAATTCACAGTGACCATTTCCCTTCTGCCATGAACACGCAGCTACATGGTTTATACTGCCTGTTTTGAACTTCACTGCATGGGTGTACCTTATTCACTCAAACACCTAGGTTAAGCATGTCCAATTATTATTTTTTTTTTAGGCTACACTTTGCGGCATGCAGGATCTTAGCTCCCTATCCAGGGATTGAACCTAGGCCCTGTGCAGTGGAAGCTCTTGAGTCCTAACCACTGGGGGCATGTCCAAGGTTTTGCTAGGGTTGGTGCTGCTCTGGTGAACACCTTTACATTGTTTAGAATATTCTTTATATTGAAATCATGCCATGATTTCAGTGACAAAAGACAGCCAAAGCAAAGGGCCCCTCCACCAAAGGCATGCAGGGGAGGGTCCATGTGCCTTCTGGGATCAGCAGAGCTCCACAGTGCCTGTACCACAGGCCACATTTTGCTTGTTGTCATTCAGCCTTATAGGGCCGGACAGAAACGGTTCTGTGAAGAGCCTGTGGGAACAGTGCTGAGAGGGCCTGCCGGAACTCGTGCAGCCTCTGGGGCTGTGGCTTTTGCTTAAGAAGCCCAGGACAAAGCCCCATGCTTCACGGGGGCTCCCCCGTGAGTTTCTGTCTTCCCAGAGGTGACCATGCATTATCCCAACCATCCAGACGTGGCAGGAAGGGCACGTGACAGCGTTCTTACCCAGCGGTTCAGGGCATCACAGGAGTGCCTCTCCCGGCCGACAGCTGAGGGGGCCGCGCTGGGCGCTGGGGTGGCATTAAGTCCTGGATCTGACACAGAACACAGAGGGGGTTTGCCTCCCAGAAACACAGCCAACTACAGCAACCCCCCCAACCCGTCTCACTTAGCGCCCAATGTGAACCTGAGAGAAAAGCCTCAAATATTATGAAGATTAATACACTTACATCTATTCACACAAATGTAATTCTTAATTTCATTAAAAAATTTTTCTCTCAAGGAATTCTGAGCAGAAATCCAAGCATAAAATTATAAGTTCACCAACTAGTCTACAAGCACCGAGCCCTGTGCAGGGGACTCGGCCCAGCAGCACGCCAGGCCTCACAATACAACCGGCCTCCTGCGATCAACTGCCGAGGTGCCCGCTCGTGCCAGGCGCTGCACTAGGCATGGGGTTAGGATATGAGGCAGACAAGGTTTTTGTCAGGTTGGCGCTTACGTTCTATGGGAAAAACAGCATAAAGAAATGAAATCACCAAATACTGCTGTCAGGGCCTTGAAAGAAGGTGAGGCTCTGAAACGATATGAGGGAGTCGGTCACCTCAGACAGGACAGGCAGGGAAGGCTCCACGAGGGGGTGGGCACTGCGGGGACCCGAAGGCTGAGCAGGAGCCGGGAGGATGAGGGGGTCGGCCGCGCAGAGGTCCTGCTCCAGGACCTCAGAGAGGACCAGTCTGACTGAAGCGCAGTGAGCAAGAGGAGGAAGGCAGGGGGAAGGGGAGGGTTTGGACTCGCAGGCTGCGTGAGGCCTGGTCCAGAGCCTTGACCTCATCCATCGAGCACGGGAAGACACGCAGGCTACGGGCAGGGGAGGGACAGGATGTGGAGAACAGTCTGGAATGGGGTCCATGGCTGTCGGTGAAACATGAGAGCACCCTGGGCTAAGCAGGGCGCCTTTGGGACATTATTCACAAAGAGAGATTCTTGAATCCGCTTACTGAGTCACAACGCGTAGGAAGCGGGGCCCCCAACTCTGTTTTCAAGGGACTCTCATTCATTCCAGCAGTAGTCCAGGGACTGGTGTTTGGAAACCACTGGTTTAATCACAGCAAACTGTCAGTACAGTGCTAAGGCAAATAGGCCTGGAACCTTAATACATCTTTTTTGCAATGATGACAAGATTTTAGCAATCAAAATATTTTGGGCTACCTAGTTAACTTGAAGTGGTTTAACACTCAAAGCCCTTACACACAGAAAAATAACCGTCATTTAAAAATCACCTACCAGAGCCTGGGAGTTCCTGGAAAAATCTGAATACCACCACTGGGGAACTAAGCTCATCTTCCACCTGAAACATGGAATCCAATTATTACCACATGACAGTAAATTCCAAACACCTACAAAATCAAACGGCGAGCTTGGAAACCAGGCTGCAGATGTTGCCCTTAGTAAACACATAAAGAGAATTCCCTGGTGGTCCAGTGGTTAGGAATCAGTGCTCCCGCTGCCAGGGCCTGGGTTCAGCCTCTGATCAGGGGACTAAGACACCACAAGCTGTGCAACAGGAAAAAAACCAAAACCAAGAAAACAAACAAACCACAAAACCCAACCACCACCACCACCAAAAACCACATCAAGTTCAAAGGCTAATTTCAGTTGCTAGGGAAACAAAAATCAAGGGTTTAGTAAAATTCTTAGAGGTAATTATAAGCCAGTCCTGAGAATGCATTATAATATCTGACACTGGTACATTGAGAAGCAGAAGGAAATTTTGATAGTTATGAATAAACATGGGTCCAACATGAAAGATCATAAAAGACAAGAAAAAAGTGGCACTAGAATTAGTGTTGAGAGTCCAAGCTTTCAAGAATCCAGAAGTGAGGCCACTGCAACCAGGACTGACTGGAGCCTTTTCTACTCATCGTGTGCAACTCGCTAAGCAGAAGGCAAGTCCTGCTGGTGTGTGGATAACCACAGTCCAGAACTGAGGCTATGTTTCTCTAAATCACCGAAGCAGTACTAACATTCAGGACAGGCATCAGACAACCATCTTCACTAACAGATTTCCTAACAGATGAAGACAGCCACTGCATTAAGACTGCCCAGCCCGAGTTTCATGTTCTCCACTGAACAAATGTACATACAGTCAGCCGTCAGCTTCCCCTCAGGGTCAGGACAGAGGGAGTGGCAATGCCCTCCACAGGCGGTGGTGTTGGAGAAGGGGGTGGGGGGTAGAGGCAGAGGGGTTCTCCAAGCATTCAACAACTCCAGCACTACAATTCTAGTCTTAAAACCTATTTCCCAAGGCACTGGTAGGGCTACACTAGGGCATGCAAACTGGGGAGACAGGCCCAGGATCTTCCCCTCTAAGCTGTTCAAAGGAACAAATGTGTGTGAGTCCGATTAAGCAACAGGTAGATTTGAATCTGCCAATTATTTATGGAGTCAATTCTCGTGCTTTCGTATCTACTATCTCTTTTAACTTTCACATAAACAAATAAATCTATTAGTTATCTTTATAGTCAGAGTGGTTTAACATTTATATAGAATGGAGTAAGCATAAAAAGTAAATGGTAACAAAGTAACAAAACTCTACATTCCTATTCTCAGTTACAACAAGGTAGAACTTGAGTGCCAACACTTCTATAGTCTTCTGTTTCTTACTTCTTTGAGCCCAGTGTTGCAAATGTCAGTGTGCATAAGAAATACCGCACAGGGCTATATATGTAGAATTCTGGTTCTGGCCACATGGTAGACCAAGCTAACACTGAAGTCATCAATTCTAAATACCTGAAATGCTTGATTAAATGTAATCAATAACCAAAAGAAGTTCAAATCATTGTTAGGCTCACAAAAAAGGTGAAAAACTTCATCCACTGATCAGTAAGAAAACTTAACTCTGCCTAAGGCTCTTCAGAGAGAGAAAAAAAATTCTTTCATGAGAAATGAAAACATCAGGTGTGCTCTGCACCTGTGTATGACATCCTCTGTGGGACTCCTAAAGCTGGGAAACCAGCATAAATAAATGCACCCAGGCCAATCACAGAAGAGAAAAAAATCTCGCTTATAACAGAAAAATTATGTAACACAGGAAGCAAGAGTCAGCAGACACAATCGAGAGGACGATTTGTGGCCCCAAAAACTGAGACTGAAACAACCATTGGGAACACATGACGATCACTGTGTTTAAACAGAGAGACAAAGGACCAGAAATCCTTGTTTTAAAAAGATTATTAAAAAACAGAATAACTTGAAAAAGGACTGAAGAGAATATCGCAGAATGAAAGTGGTCATTGGAAGTAAAAAGCGCAGTGAATGGGTTAAACAGCAGATAAGATGCTGCTCAAGAATAAATGACTGAACTCAAAGAAGGATCTGAAGGGAGGCACTAGAAGGCAGCAGAGAGAGAAAGAGATGGAGGCGTCCAAGAAACTGATGGAGGGCGGAATGACAGGTTCAGTATGCAGCTCGCTGTGTTCTTGAAGGGATGACATATCTGAAAAAGTTAACTTTACAGAATTAAAAAAAAAAAGAAGAATCCTCATGTTAAATCAGCACAAGTCCCAAACAGGATTGAAAAAAAAATTCCTCACTTAGAGGTATCATGGTCAAAGTGGCAGAACACTAAGGACCAAGAAAATCTTAAAAGGCAGCAGACATAAACATGAAACCATGTTCACTGTCCCACGGAGGCATTCTGGAATTCTCAGGTGTAACGGTGACACTGTTAGAGTTTCCCCTCACAGGCCGACTTTAGAATCCACTCCAAGTGCTTGATAAGAGCCCAGTAAAACAACAGCCTCATCAGAGCGCAGTTGCCGAGGAGACTGAACTAGCACCCTGAGAAAGCGGGTCTCGAGTGCCACCCCTGGCCCTGGCACTGAGGGTGCTGACCTGGGGAAGTGGGTCTGTGTCTCTGCAATGGGCGAGGCTCCAAAGGGCCCTCCAGGTGGGAAGGAAGAAGGTCACAGGCGCTGGGAGAAGGGAGCGGCTATGCAGCAGAGAAGCTTTTCTGAGATACGCTGGGGTCAAGTCCTGGCTTTGCCACATACTAGTTCTGGGACTCCGGACACACAGCTCATCTGAGCCACAGAACAGAGATGCTTCCGCTCAACCCCAGAGGCTTACTGTGATGATTCACGAGTCAGCACCGATAACAGCACCAGATAAAGGCTATAGCAAGGAGCAAAAGACAATAAACGACTGCTTCCACTTTATGGGGCCTGACGGTCTTCATTCTGCCTTCCCACACGTTAGCTGATACGCCCCTCCTAACGAGCCACCAAGGCAGACGAATCCATTCTCCTGTAACTACCCTGAGATAGAGGGTCCATGGGCGGAGGACTCAGGCTTTAAGAGTACATCCCAGCTCTACAATGCCTCGCCACTTCCTTATCCTAAGTTCCTTATCCTGTCTGTGCCTTAGCTTCCTCCCCAGTAAAAGAAAAAAGGAATAACCACTGTATCCAACTCACAGACTCTGTGTATTTATTCACACTTGAACACCTACTGTATGCCAGGTACCACACTGGGCGTAGGATATAAAATCATGAACAGACAAAAGTCTTTGCCTTTACAAGGCTTCTCCAGACAAAACAGACAAGGAACAAATACAGACCACAATTTCAGGCAGTGATAATGATGAAGGAAAAAACTCAGAGCAGAGAGAGTGATGGATGGTGGGTGTTACTCCGGTGGGGCTGGGGCTCAGGGAAGGCCTCTCTGAAGACGTGATATGTGGAAACTAAGATCTGAAGGATAAGAAACGGGTAATGAGAAGAATTAAGGGGAACAGTGCTTCCAGGTATGGGGAACAGCATGTACAAAGGAGACTTGTAACAGTTAAATGAAACAGGCATGGAAGGGGGACTTAGTATCACGCGTGCGACACAGCAAGCACGTCACAAACAGCAGCTGCCGTGGTGACAGTGACGATGATGATGGTGGGTTACTGACAGGAAGATGATGACGACGGCGTTGATGGATTACCGACAGGCCACAGTGCCTCACGGTGTCTGCCAGTGACTGTCCGCTCTACTGAGTAAAGCAGCCACTGGAAGGAGGGAGGGAGCAGGGTTACGCCTGGGCTCTATGTGGCCTTACAAAGAAGTCCAAACCAGCTGGCGATTAAGGAGCAACATCAGCTCCCCCTGGTTTGCAGGAGAATGCGGAAGGAGAGGTGTGAGGAGGAGCCCGAGAGGGCTCAGCAAGGGAGCGACAGGAAATACACAGGCCCAGCACTGCCTGTACCTCACCAGCGTGCTCATTCCAGTCCATAATTTAGTCTCTGTTTGCAACAAAGAGTGTCCAACCAACATACCTTCACCGACAGCTGAGCTCACAGGCTTGGGAGGTTAACAGAATGAGTCAGTGTCACAGGGTCCCCGTGGCAGAGCTGAAATTGGAACCCAAGTCTCCTGACTTACATGGATCCTCTGTTTCTCCGGTGGGGCCACTGTCCCCTTCCAAGCTGGGAGTGGAGTCACCTCAGGTCAAGTGAGTAGCTCCCAGCTCCTACTCAGAAGGCAGTGAGGGAGCAGCCCCTGATCAGGCACTTAAGCCGAACCATGTACTAAAGTGGACACAAATTACACTCACTTGAACCCCAAATAAACTCAAATGTTAGTTTTAAAGTTAACTATATCCTGTAGAATTGTCAAAGAAGTGCTCCTTCATGCAAATGCTCTCTGGGATCAGAGGGCTTCACAAAGGGTGGCCCAAAGTACTCTGAGAGACAAAACAATTTTCCACTTGAGGAAGCTGGGTGTTCTAAAAATCCCTGGACAGGTGAAATCAATGGTGCTTATTACATCTTTGTGCAATTTTAAATTTTAATAGAACAAAAACTGTGAATGGATTATTTGAAAAGTACTGTAGGTGTTCAAACAGTGTATGGGGCAAATTTCTAGGCTTTCTGCTAACTGCAGAATTAGGTCATCAGGACATGTATGACTTTCCCAAAGAATGGTGGTTAACTGGAGCTGCCACAATTCCATGGACATGCACCAAATTTGGAGAAAATCATGCTAAGTTACTGAAGGTAAAAGTTACTGACTTTAAGAAACAGATCAAATTATATACTATACCAAGATTTTGATGTGGTTCACTTTCTTCAAACTTTCTTGCAATCGCTGACTCTGCAAATGACAAAAAAACAGTTTCATGTAATTTCATATTAAGTAGTTTTCATAAGGGTCTTTGCAAGTCTGCAAACAAGGATCTTGGGCAGATAAAGTCATCTGCAACTTGATGATTTCTAAATTTGGCTGCCAATTTTTGCATTTCAACATCTGCATATATTCCCCAATATGCCAGTTACAATTACATTTAGTGATTCCAAAAAAGCTTTTTCTAATGAGACATACGTGAATTTGTTATGTTCGCAACATAGAGGTCATTCATTCATTCAAAAAATACTGAGTGCAAGGCAACAAAAGCAAAATTAAACAAGCAGACTACATCAGACTAAAAAGCTTCTGCACAGCAAAGGAAGTCATCAACAAATGAAAAGGCAACCTATGGAACAGGAGAAAATATTTGCAAATCATTTATTTAATAAGGCATTAAAATCCAAAGTATATGAAGAACTCATACAACTCAATAGAAAAAACCCAAACAATCCAATTAAAAAATGGGCAGAAGGTCTGAATAGACATTTTTCCAGACAATAGGCACATGTAAAGATGCTCAACATCACTGATCATCAGGGAAACACAAATCAAAACCACGAGATGTCACCACACACCTGGGAGAATGGCTGTCATCAAAAAGACAAGAAACGACAAGTGTTCACAAGAACGTGGAGAAAAGGAACCCTTGTGCACTCTTTGTTGGAATGTAAATTGGTGCAGCCACTGTGGAAAACATATGGAGCTTCCGCAAAAAATTAAAAATAGAACCACCATATGATCCAGCAATTCCACGTGGGTTATCTGCACTGAAGAACAGGGAAATACTAATTTGACAAGGTATGTTCACTTCAGCATTATTTACAATAGCCAAGATACGAAAACAACCTAAGTGTCCATCAAAGGATGAATGAGTTAAGATGTTAGGTCATATAATAATACACACACACACACAATGGAAAATAACCAACCATAAAAAAAGAATAAAATCTTGTCATTTGCAACAACATGGGTGGACCTTTGGGCTTCCCAGATGGTGCCAGTGATAAAGGACCCACCAGCTAATGCAGGAGACATAAAGACAAGGGTTCGATCCCTGAGTCGGAAAGATTGCCTGGAGGAGGGCATGACAACCCACTGCTGCATTCTTGCCTGGAGAATCCCATGGAGCCTTGAAGGGCTCACAAAGAGTCAGGCACAGATGAGCGTCTTAGCATGCACACATGGGTGGGCCTTAAGGGCATTACTCCAGGTGAAATTAATTCAAACAAAGACAAATACCATGTGATCTCACATGTGAAGTCTAAAACAAAACAAAGCTGATAGTTACAGAGAAGACTGGTCTCTGCTAGAGGTGGTGGCTGGGGGAGGTCGGTGAAGGGACTCAAAAGGTAAAAAGTACAAACTTGCAATTATTAAAAAATAAGTCACGGGGAATACAGTCAATATTACTGTAGTAACTTTTTTTTTTTTGGCCATGCTGAGTGGCATGCGGGATCTTAGTTCCCTGACCAGGGATCAAAACTGAGGCCCCTGCAGTGGAAGCGCAGAATCTTAACCACCAGACCGCCAGGGAAGTCCTGGAAACTAATTCTTAATATGCTATCACTGGACCTTATATTTTGGGGGAGCTGCAGAGACCAAATGAGAGCCTGCATCCATGGGGCACACAGTGCTAGGCACTGAGTTTAATGCTCTGGAACTGCTTCTCATGAAGATGAAGAGGAGAAAAAGGAAGAAAGAGAGGAGGAGGACACTGATTTTTGCTCTCTGGGAACGTGAGGCCTGGTGTGGACTACAAGGCAGGACGGGACATGGGAGACCACACCTGCTAAACCTCTGTGGGCTTTTCACATGTGCGTTTAGCAGCGTGAGTAGCAGCAGAGGCCAGTCCTCAGGAGGGTTTGCGATCCACCGTGGTGTCTGCCGGCAGGTAGATGCCAGAGTGCAGGGACCTCAAGTGTCTGGTGGCTAATGTCATCATTATTCTCTTGTACTCTGTAAACCAAAGGGAGCTGAACACCTCTCCCTGGGGTGCCCCAAGCGTCCCCAAACTAAGTTACCATGGCAATGAAGGCTTCTCCTTCCAAAGAACCAAACCTCAAGATGAGAGCCAAGAGCCCCAGGAGAAAATGTTTTTAAAATGTGCTTCTGTAAACATCATGAGCATGAATCTTAATATTACTTCATGTAAAAATGAAACTACTCAATTTAGAATGTTCGTATTTCATTAGAAACTCATGTTAAAATATCATATTATAACAGGACCCCTATTACAGTAATATGGAAATACTAATTTTTCTTAAATATAAAAATGACACAAGGATGTACGAATTCCAAGAATATATTTAAAACAAAGATTTATTTTTTTCTTGTTTTTGGCTGCACCCATGCAGCATGCAGGATCTTAGCTCCTCAACCAGGGAAAACAAAGATTTATTTTTAAAACTATCTGCATACCTTACCATATGATTAGGCCCTACTGTAAGAGCTTTACATGTATGAACTCACTAAGTCTTCATGACAATCTTTCATTACATCATCACCTCTATTTTACAGGTGGGAAATCAGAGGGACAGAAAGGTGACATCATGCTGTAGACTTAGGGAGAACTCAGCTCTCAAAAACTGCGTACATAAGGCATTTTTTTGTTTTCTGAACTACAACATAATTATGTAGTTTTCACAATTAGAACACCTCAAACAGAGAATTAGAATTGTCCCTAAAGCCTTGCAATTTGGGAGCCCAAGCCAGCGGGTGTTAAAAATATCCATGCCAGCCTTACTCCCCCCAGCCAACATATTCTTTTACCCTCAAGAGTCGGTCGGTCAAGTGGAACGCTTATCCCGGCCTCCGCATCCTCCTCCACTCCTTGGCTGTCACCAGGACTTCTTTTCTCCCCCATGCTGACACCGGCATTCATTTTAATCGGATTTCATTTGCACACAAATGCTGGGACAGCCCCAGCAGTCTCTCCCAGAACTTTGAACAAGAAACCTATATATGCAGGGCAATGAGTCTGCTTGCTTATGAGAAGGGAAATCCAGACAATGAGGAATTGAAGGCACGGTAAATCAGTGAAGGACTTTTCTGTCTGTTTCTGCCATGGAGTATCTGTGACTTGTGTGAACTTCAGGTTTCCACTCACCAGCTGACAGGCATGCTTGATCCTCTCCACAATCCCATCGAGTCCCAAGTACTGTAAAGACAACCACAGTGGCAGGGCACGGAGCTTGTCTGCTGGCTTATTTGATGTAAGACCGGAAACTAAAGTCTAAAAAAGTCAATATAGGTTATTGCTTAAAGTCAATGAAATCACATAGCAGAACTAACCACTTTCCATTTACTATGCACTTAGTTTGTGTCAGATGCTATGCAGGCACTTAGCTTGCATTATTTATTTGATCATCAAGCAACTCCATGAGCAAAGTATTCTAGGCGACTTGGCTCAGAGACTTTGCTTTTTCCAAGGGTTTGTGGCTAAGATGTGGCAAAGCCGGGATGAGAATCCAGACAGGTTCATCCCAGAGCTGGAGCTCTTAGCCACTCAAGAGGTAGCCCCTTTCCAAGGCTGTTCTGAGCATCCTCAAATACTTGGCCAGAAACACATGAGCAAGGCTTAACTGTTTAAGAACCATTGAAAACTTATTTCGCAGTTGCCTATCACTAACTGGTTCACGAACAAGAACCATCACTATGGTTTTAAGAACTACATCATGTTACAACTTTTTAGACAATGTGGAGGATCAAGAGACTTAAAATAATCTTAATTATTAATTCCACTGTGGGAATTCAGTCTAAGGAGTAATTTGAAACACGAGTGATGCTCATTATTTCAGTAACAAAAATTTGAAAACAGCCTACAAGTTCACAAATGGAGGATGACTGTGGTACTTAAATGATGGGAGTATTATACAGTGATAAAAGTTTTTCATACACATGGGGAAGTATGGGGAGAATAAACAGAAAAAATATATATGGCACAGTTTCCCTTATGTAAAAAAAAATTTTTTTAAATGAAAAATCACAGATGTAGCATTAAGGAAAAGATATACTTTTTCCTTTTTCTGCTTTTGCCCCCAGACGCAATGATTACTAGCCACTCCCTACCCCCTCCTGGTGAGAGGAAGTTTACCAAGGCAGGATCGTCATGCTTATAGAGGGTCACGGCCGGAACAGCTGGCAAACCCAGCCACGGGCCCGGCGTCAGCACCATGCTGTCACATTTGGTTGCAGCCTGCCACGGAGAGAACAACTTCCTGTTAGACATCAGGATCCAGTCAACCCAACACCCCTTTCCATTCATAAAAACCATCAGGGATGAAGCGATTTTAAAGTCCTTCTTAAAAACACGGTATTTAGTAAATCAACAACATACCAGCACTGAAGAGGAGACATAACCTAGAGCCAAGGTTGCCAGATTCACACTGGAAGAAAAAACACAGACCTGAGAACTAATTATTTACTGCTGCTTATTCGCTAAGTATGTACTCCCCCCGCCGCCAAAAAAACAAAACAGGACTGTGCTGTTCCATGCTGACATTTACATGTCTTTCAACTGTGTTGGTAGCATTTGCAACAGCAACATAAAGTGTGGTACATATTATACAAATTTCAGGAAAACCTGGAAAATTCATTTTAATTAAAATGTTTCAGGGGATGTCTTCTACTTATCTGTGTAATAAGTGTCTTACTTTCTAACTTGGTAGGTATTATATCCATCTCATCACGCTTCCCAGAGGGACAATATTAAGAAGCAACACACCATGTATGTATGATGTGCTGGAAATGGACCCCCAGGGCTGCCCCACATCCTCCCCTGCCACTTCTCTTTGCAGCACTCCAGCGGCCTTCTGGGAATCCACCCCCACCTCCTCTGAGAGACCTCAGCCTCGCAATCACCTAAACTATCAGAGAATTACATTTCCCTGGCCACAGCGACTGGCTCAGCATGAGACTCCTGGCAGGATTTCTGACCCTCCGGACACAAGGCTGGAAAGGCGGCTGGAGTTGCTGCAGCTACTCAGCACCAGAACAGGAAAGGCTATCGACCTCCAGACGGAGCCACCGCGGGGTAAGTTCAGCCAAGGGACCTGGCTGACGTGGTGCCTCCCGCCGATCCTAACACCGGTCTGAGTTAAGGGAGCCAGTAAGATCTCTTTATTATCTGCAACCCAAAGAGTCCTTGGGCTTCCCTGGTGGCTCAGCTGGTAAAGAATCTGCCTGCAAGGCGGGAGACCTGGGTTCAATCCCTGGGTTGGGAAGATCCCCTGGAGAAAGCAACAGCTACCTACTCAAGTATTCTGGCCTGGAGAATTCCATGGACTGTACAGACCATGGGATCACAAAGAGTCGAACATGATTGAGCGACTTTCACCTTCACTTTCACTTCACCAAAGAGTCCTTAGAGACAAACGTGACGACAGAGTGAGCTCTTCCCAGGCACTCTGCAGGCCCACCGTGGAACCAAACTCCCCTCCACTCACCCCTCCACGTGCAGCCATATGCCATATTGCTCACAGAGCTCTTTCAAACGCCCAATCTTATCTGTGTGCCCCACTGCTGCAGTTCCTAGCATAAAACACACAAGAAAGGACATAAATATTTTCTGAGTCTTTACAGCATAAAAGCTTCTATATACATTATCTCCCTTTGAGAGAAGTAATATATCTGTTTTGTTGAGATTTACCTTGTAAACTGGCTTAAAATCAACCACTACAAGCTGATTATTCAAGGATTATTCAAGTTTTGAAAAATAAAAAATCAAGCTTGCTGTCAATTTAAATCCTCTCTATGTATATCTATATACACTAATTTTCTATGTACTTGATCTGTTGTTTCAGAATATATTCAAGTTTCCCACCCAGACTGTGGGTTTGTCAATTTATACCAGTATTCTATCAACTTTTCCTTTATATATTTCAACGTTATGTTCATAAGCATTTATATGTATTATATCTGAGTAGATGCCATGAATCATTACTATGAAGTCTATTTTATCTCATAGCAACCCTGCTGTAGTACTTTTGTTCCGTCAGCATTTGTCCAAGATGTGTATGTGTACTCAGTTGTGTCTGATTCTGACCCAAAGGACTGTAGTCCGCCAGGCTCCTCTCTGTTTATGGAATTTTCCGGGCAAGATTACTGGAGTGGGTTGCTATTTCCTACTCCAGAGCATCTTCCCGACTCAGGGATCGAACACTCGTCTCTTGTGTCTCCCACATTGGCTGGCAGATTCTTTACTGCTGCGCCACCTGGAAAGCCCTCGCTCGAGATATCCCTTACTTTTTGTCACTTTCTGGGTTATTTTTATTTAGATGTGTCCTCTATAAAAAATAGAGGGAGACTTCGGTTCAATCCCTGGGTTGGGAAGATCCTCTGGAGAAGGGAATGGCAACCCACTCCAGTATTCTTGCCTGGAGAATTTCATGGACAGAGGAGCCTGGCAGGCTATAGTCCACAGGGTCGCAAAGAGTTGGACACAACTGAGCAACTTTCATTTTCTTTCACTTTCTATAAAAAATAATATGAATTTTTTTTAACCCAATATGAGGTGGTGTTTAAATTTAGAAAGCATTCTGAAGTCAGCTTAAACACATTACACACGCTGACCCACCCCCTTGGTGACATTTACATGGCAGGCTTTGCTGGGAAGACCCTCCTCATAGAACATGAGTAAAATGAAGAGTCAGCATGCTCCCAACTGTCCGAAATTTCCAGTTAGCAGAAGCCACCTAGTAAGATTTCAGATCTTCACCAACTAATTCAATGAACACAACTAAGACAACTGCTTCTCTTGTAGGGGCTGTGCCAGGGAAAAGGCTGAAAATGCCATCTCCCAAACCCAAATCCATCTCAAATTAAAAAAAAAAAATCTTAAATGACACATTTAGTTTAGCCAAAACAAGATCAAAAGCCAAGGCATGGGTTGTGTGACATGAGCCATCAAAACATAAAGCACATGCTGTGTTTAAGCGACCGGAGGCCACACTCGGATTCTCTTCACCCTGTGGCAGTGTCAGCTGGCTCACCACTGGGATGCGGAGTCTGCTGACGGCAGCGTGGTCACACTGGTAAATCACTCAACCACATGTAAACTGAAGCCCCTCCCATTTGTTAAGTGATTGATAGTACACTGGTTCTGTTTCTATTTAAATACATATACACTAAATCAGGCAGAAGAGACAGTTTTTCTGGTGGCAACAAGATGGATGGATGCTTTTTCTGTTTATTATTGTTTTTTAATAATCAACTTTACTGATTGAAGTATAATTTATGTACAATAAAATCCACTCATTTATGTGTGTGCTGCATGCTTAGTCGCTTCAGTCAATTCAATGAATTTTGACAAATGTATACAGTGTGTAACCAGCATCACCCCTAAAGTTCCCTCACTACCCCCTGAAGTTTCACTCTTCTCTTCACTCCTCATTGGCCCCAGACAACTGTGATATGTTTTCTCTGCTGTAGTCTTACCTTCTTAGAATTTCATATAAATGGATCAAACACTATGTAACTTCTTTTGTCTTTTTGGCCCTTTATGTCTTATGTCTTTGGCCCTTAATTAGCATGCTTCTGAAATTCATCCATGTTGATATGTGTTTCAGTAGTTATTTCCATTTATTGCTATAGTAACCCATGATTTGTTTATACTACAATTTATTCATTCACCAGGGGAGGGGAATCTGGGTTGTTTTCAGGTACGAACATTGGATCTCTACAGCAGCCTAAAGGTTTCAGTTACTGCACATCTGTACTAGTGTTTGGCACTGAATTTTTTTATATTCTCCATTCTAACAGATATATAGTAGTAGCTCACTGTTGTTTTAATTTGCATTTCTTTAATGACTAACGATGTTAAGCATTTTTTCAGTGCTTATATATTCATGTATTTCTTTGGTGAAGTCTCTACTCAAATCGCTTGTTCACTTTAAACACTGTATTATTTATATCCGTAATACTGAATTATAAAACCTCCTTATATATTTTGGATAGAGTCCTTTGTCAAGAAAATGTTTTGTCAATATTTTCTCCTAGGGATTTCCCTGGTGGCCCAGTGGCAAAGACACCATGCTCTCAGTTCAGGGGTCCTGGGTTTGATCCCTGGTCAGGGAACTAGCTCCCACATGCTGCAGTTAAGACTCGGCAGAGCCAAATAAATAAATAAATGTTTAAAAAAAAAAAAATATTTTCTCCTAGTCTGTTACTTGCCTTTCCATTTTTTCAACATGGTCTTTTGAATAGCAAAAGCCTGGAGTGGGTTGCCATTTCCTTCTCCAGGGGATCTTCCTGACCCAGGGATCAAATCTGTGTCTCCTGCTTGGCATTCTTTACCACTCAGCCACCTGACAGCAAAGTCACTCTTTTTCAGATTCTTCCATTAAGGTTATTACAAGATACTGAATATAGTTCCCTGGGCAGCCAAGGTTTTAATTTTTGATAAAGCCCAATTTATGGTTCTGCCTTTGTGTCCCAAGAAATCTGTCCTCAGCCAAGGTCACAGAGGTTTTCTATATGTTCTTCTAGAAATCTTACTGCTTTGGCTTTTATGTTCAGGTTTATGAACTATTTACAATTAACATCTTCATGTAGAATGAGGTAAAGGTTGAGGTTCAATTTTTTCTATATTGATATCCAATTGTTCCAAAACCACTGATGGATAAGACTATCCTTTTCCTTCTAAATTACCTTTGGCATCTTTGTAAAAAAAACCCCCAAGTGACCATATTTCTATGGGTGAGTCTATTTCTGAACTCTATTTTCTTCAGTTAAGCTCACGCTCTCTTATATGTAGTTGTATAGTAACTCTAAAAGTCAGACAAGATAGGTCTTCCAATGCTGTTCTTCTTCACAATGATTTTCACTCATCTTAGACCATTTTACGACCATATAAATTTTAGAATCAGCTTATCCATTTCTATAAGAAATTGGAAGGTGCTAAGATTTTGGTATGGATTGAGTTGAATATATAGATTAATTTTGGAGAGATCTGACTTAATAATGCCAATTTATTCAATCCATGTTGATGGCACACTGTTCCATTATTTGGGTTTTCTTGAATTTCCCTCAGCAACATTTTGTAGTTTTCAGTGTATACTTCTTGTATTATTTTGTTACATTTATCCATGAAGGATTTTTTGATGTCATTATGAATGGCCTTTAAAATCCAATTTCAATTGTTCATTGCAACCTTGATAGATCTGCTTATTAGTTCCAATGACTGTTCTTTGTGGTTTCCTTAGGACTTTCTATCTATACGATGATGCCATCTGTAAATAAAGACAGTTTTATTTTTCCTCTCTAATCTGTATGGCATGTAATTATTTTTCTTGCCTTACTGCACTGTCTAGAGCTTCAAGTACAATGCTGAATACAATTTGGTGAGCACAGCAGAAAGCGGTCTAAGTTAACTTGCTGTCTCAAAAGTGGAGATTTAAAGTGTGACATTTAAAAATTCAATTTAGAAAGAAAGCACATGATGGAGTAGAAAAGCACTTACATCCTAAATGAAAAAGTATATACACACAAACAAGAACTCCCAAAACAAACCGACATTTTACATTCTTAAGACTTGACCTCTTTTAGGCTAAGGACCAATCTTCTTTTTTTTTCCCGATCCTCTATCTTGTATGTCCAAAATGAAAGATTCTGGTTCATGACACCTACCAGCATTTGCAACAAGCAGCAGGGGCAGTTTTCCTCGTTCTATGTCATCTTTAATCAGTTTCTCCAGGAAGGCAACATCCTGGGATTGAAAGACAAACCACAAAAACATGAGACAACCAGCATAAAAGCTATACAAGGAAAAATGATGACTTCTGAATGAAGCAGATACTCTCAAAATTGATCAAATCAGTTTTTCTCTTGACAATTTTCCTTTTCAATCCTTCTAATTATTGATGAGAAAACAAAATCATTTTACTTGAAGATTAACTAGAAAACTCAGTTAAATGAGATTAAAGTTAGAAACTACATACACAAAACCAACATTTCTCTACTTTAAAACATTTATGATTTAAAAAATTCTCTTAAACTGGCCTCCCTGCCACCACAAAAACAGTCAAAAATGTATCTCTAATGTCATGCCAACAAAGGTGCATCTAGTCAAAGCTGTGGTTTTTCCAGTTAGTCATGTATGGATGTGAGAGCTGGACCATGAAGAAAGCTAAGTGCCAAAGAATTGATGCTTTTGAACTGTGGTGTTGAAGAAGACTCTTGAGAGTCCCTTGGACTGCAAGAAGATCAAACCAGTCAATCCTAAAGGATATCAGTCCTGAATGTTCATTGGAAGGACTGATGCTGAAGCTCCAATACTTTGTCCACCTGGTGTGAATCACTGGAAAAGACCCTGATGCTAGGAAAGATCGAAGGCAACAGGAGAAAGGGCTGACAGAGGATGAGATGGTTGGGTGGCATCACTGACTTGATGAACATGAGTTTCAGCAAGCTCTGGGAGTTGGTGATGGACAGGGAGGCTTGGCGTGCTGCAGTCCATGGGGCTGCAGAGTCGGATAAGACTGCAACTGAGCGAATGAACTGAGCTGAATGTTATTCAATGATGTATCTAAATCAGAAAACCTAACTACCTTGAAAAAGAAATGCAGAATCCTAAAACCTATCCCTTTTGCTTCAGTATGTCTGAAAATAAGCAGAATCCAATCCCAAGGATTATGATAAACAACCTCACTTTCAAAATCTGCCCATTCATAAATCCAGGTAACAGTGATAAGCATTTGAAAGGGATAAGCTTTAGAAGGAATTTCTGGTGCTTAACTGAACTCCATGTTTCTACTTAAAGCAGGTGATACAGTGATTATAAGACTCCTTAAGAGCCAGGTGCTGCTCACCTTAATGCCAGTCAACCTGTGCGGACGTTCAAACCTGGAAACAATGGGAAGATCTAAGCCACCCATGAATAATCTAATAACTATCTTGAGGCCAGTGAACAGAACCACAATTGAAAGGAAGATACAGTTTCAAAACACAATTCTTTCTTATTTTATGAACTTACCATCAGAGCTTATCTCTATATTTTACCATTGTAAACGTCACCATCAGAACTTACCATCTGATGCTGGGATCCAAACACAGTGTTACAGGGCACCCGGCACAAGCAGGGGAAAGGCAAGCCAAGCTGCAGGAAGAAACGTGCAGTTTCACAAGAAGGACCTTTGTCTCCATCCCCTCACGTCCCCAGAGACTGTGGTTCTAAGTCACAGCATTCTTTTAAAACAATCCCTCCCTTAGGAACACTTAATATATAAACATACAGATGTTAAAGTGTATCTAGAAAGTCAAGCCAAAAAAAAGAAAACAACTGGGGGGGAGGTAAATTTCCAGGAGCTGTCTTTTAAGAGGATAAAGACAATGTAAAATTTTCTAAATGAGTCAACTAAATGAGTAACTATCAACTCATCTTCTAAATGAGTACCTAATCTTTGTTGTATTTTAGAATATGCCAAAAAAACTTTTCCAAATGGAGAAACAAGCTGAGCCTTTAGCGTTTTGGGGGGTAATTTAGGATCCTCCCTCCAAGGATTAGTGGTAAATAACACCTCCTAAAGACATTCAAAGAACAACATGTATTTGTGGGCCCACCCATTCCTAAAAAGCAATAAATATGGACTAACAGATGTACACATCTCAAGAGAAATGAAGTCAGAGATATGGAGATGGTAATTGTCAGATAAATTTTATATTCTTAATTTTTAGCTTCCAAATCCTTAAGGAGATTATGTTTCAGGAATTTTTTAACACTTGAGCATACTGCTCTATATAACTAAGGCCTGTAAGCATTTACAGACCAAAAATTTAACAAGCACTTTATTCACATTTTTTTCCTGTAAAGAATCTTCGTTCTAAATTATGAACGTGAAACCCAAGTAAAACACACAATAAATAAATACAGAAATTAAAAATGAAAATGTCTTCCCATTCTCCCCACCCCGCAGACCCCTCAACTCAGCCACCAATGTGTCACTGTCGGGCTTCCCTGGTGGCTCAGACGGGAAAGACTCGCCTGCAATGCAGGAGACCCGGGTTCAACCTCTGGGTTGGGATGATCCCCTGGAGAAGGGAATGGCTACCGACTCCAGTAATCTTGCCTGGGGAATCCCATGGACGGAGGAGACTGGCAGGCTACAGTCCACAGTCACAGACTTGTACACGACTGAGCGACTAACATTACCCCATTAACAGGTTAGTACAGAACTTTCCAGATATTTTATAGGCAAAAATACAATGTATGTATACAAATATATTTTTCCAGGTATAAAAAAATGCACATTAGCATGTAAATCTTTTTAAAAACATGAACACCTGCCACTGCCTTTCCCACTTAACATCCTCACACATCTTTTGAAGACTCGATTGCTCTCCCAAGACAGCTCTGAGACCTAAGAGCCTGGCTCACAGCAGGTACTCAATAAGTAATTTGTTTCATGTTTCTACAGAGGTATTATAAAATTCCTCATTTTGTATACCCTTAAGAAGAGGGCAGGATTTCTTTTTTTTTGATGTGAAAATGGGTAAAAATACTCTGTATTGCTGACCTGATTTAGTCCATTTAGGTTAATATTTGTTGTTGCTGATTAGTCACCAAGTTGTGTCTAACTCTTTTTCAATCCCAGGGACTGTACCCCATCAGGCTCCTTTGTTGACGGAATTCTCCAGGCAAGAATACTGGAGTGGGTTGCCATGCCCTCCTCCAGAGAAGAAGAGGACACAATTTCTTGCCACCAGTGACCAAGGCTCAGAATCAACTCAACTCCCGAGTTTCCCCTGTGTATCTCCTGGGACTCCTCCATCTTACAGAAGACAATCCCTCCAATCCTATGGGTTTTGCTTTAAAATGTTCTTGGCCAAGAGGCTTAACAAGTTCTTGACTCAAGGTAGCACCCTAATCAAGCTTTCATAAATTCTAGAAAAGGATAATGCTCTTTGATCTAATAATTCCAGACTGGCTCTGAAAATCCATCTGAGAAATATAACCCCAAGTATAGAAAAAGCTTGATGCACAAAGATGTCCATAACAGCACTAAACCAAGAGAATTTCCCAAAAATGGTCATAAAAAGCTAAAGAATACAAACACTCTAATTGCCCAAAAGGAAAAAAAAAAAAGTTAAAATACTATACACTCACTTGAAGGAATATCATGAAGTCATTAAAAATATACTTTACTCTGAAGAACTGATAAAACATGATATGCGCCTATTACAACGGTAAGTGAAAAAAGCCATGTATAGCCATGTAAAAACATACATGCCCTCTGACTGATCAAAGTCTGAAAATAAATAAAGTAAAATGTTGACTGTGGCTGCCTTTGGGTAACTAAAAAATACATATATATCTCTCTAAACTTATTAATACACATTCATATATAAAAATGACATAACACACATGTAAGAAAATCATTTTTCTTTTCACTTGAAAAAAAAAGTGGCTAAAGAAATGGGTCAAAAACTCCTAGGACAGAACAAAGCATCATTTCTTGAAACGACTGCCCTTATGCCACATTACCTGATTACAGAGGTACTGGCCCAGGCCAGGCCTAGCAGCAGCACTTAGATAGATCACAGGCTTCCTGTTATATAACACGTTGAACCCATCCACTACGAAGTCTTCGTAACGGGAATGGATGGCAAGCCTACAGATCTTTGCGAGTCCTTCTCTTTCTTCTTCGTGGAAATAAGCACAGCCATTTTCATACCTGTTAAGAGACACTCATATGTCAGTATGTTCTTACCTCTGATTTTATAAGTCCCAGTCTTATAACCATGGAAGTAAATCTTTTCTCAGCCTAGAAACTGTCACCCAGACCAGTCAAAGGAGATAGGAATCACCCTCATCTCAGACGGCTGACAACTCACGGCAGCCGGAGGTTATAAAGAACAAAGGCAACGACCCTTCATCCACACTGAGCTCCAGGAACAGTAGGAACTAAGGAAAACCAGTAGGAAACAGGAATGCCTCAGGTACAAAAAGGCTGAAGGTCATGGATCAGCTTACTTCACCAGGAAGTCGGCACTGGATAATGTAGGCATGGTTTTTAGTAGTGTCAGCCCTAAAACATCCAAAGTAAGTAAAACTGTCAATAACGCTAGTCAGGCTAAGTTTTGCTTTCACTATTATCTGCTTGGAACCTTTTATTCTTCTCCAACTCTAAAGAGAAAGAGAATTTCAATTACAGGTGTTGGATTTTTATTAGAAGAAAATTTCTCCTTTGCCACATAGGCAAACTCATACTTTTGCCAGGCCAAGCTCTTTTCCACCATCTGAAAATGAGTCTCCCAAGTTATTAAACGTTCCAACGTTAGGTAAACATTCCTTTTCCATAGAAGTAACAGCATAAATAAACACAAAATACCACTGGTCTTGTATCTTCTACCAACTACATACTTTGCTAGAATTCCTTAATAATGACAGTATTTATCACTGTATAAAGCAAATCAATTTCACAACACATACTCGTCTTCCTTATAACAGCATTTCCTTTCTACTAAAACACAGCTAATACTTTAAATAAAAATGCTCGAATCCAGGGACTTCCCTGGTGGTCCAGTAGTTAAGAATGGGGGCATGGGTTCAATCCCTGCTCGAGGAACTAAGATCCAGCATGCCACACAGCATGGCAAAAAAAAGAGAAAAACTCCCCAAAACTTGTCTCCATTTCACTGCTACATCTTCTATCAACATGTGCCAACTAGGAATCTTCTTTTTCTTTATTTTTATTTTTTTAAAATCATGGAAGTATGATAACACATTTATAGGAGACTTAGAAAATACAGAGTAAGGTTACATAGAGTTCTACTATATATAGTAACAAATAAGAAACTGTGGACATTATTCAACAGTACAGGCTCATGTTCTTAGCTCTTCACACGTATTAATTCATTGGTTCATTTAATCCTCACAACAATGTCATCAGCTGATATTAAGGCTATCTCCATTGCACAGATAAGTAAACTGAGGCATGGAGTGGTTAAGTAATTCTTCCAAAAGGAAAGGGAAGAGGCAGATCTGATTCTAGGCAGCACAGCTCCAGAAGAGAGACTTCTCACAGTGCATATCCAACTCATAAATGCCTTTACCGGAAACTAAAAACTTATTACCTGAAAATTCTGCAGAGCCATAAGGTAGTGTCTGAAAGTATCCTGGTAGTAAGTTTTCTCAGCTTCTCTTTATCCAGAGTTGAAATGTAAGCTCCCAGACTATGCCCCAACAAAGATATATGACCTTGTTCTCCAATATTCTGAATTCTGTTAATCAAAATATATTAGATTTTAAAAAAGGTATTAGTCTAAGCATAAATAAATAAAACTTAGAGACACAGTATTCCACAAAAATTTCTGTCACATTTGAAATGCACTTAATGGCCTAGAAGGCAGAAATTGAGATAAATTTAGAAAATTCAATGTGTAATAAGGTATTAATAGCTTAGGGAGAAATTTTCTTTCTGAATTCAAGTCCTAGGAGATAAATATCCTTTTTATTGAATACCAACTAACTACACAAACTGTTTTTAAATAATTTTCTCCAAAAAAGTTTCTTAAATTAAAGACTAGCTGTAAGAATTATGGAGAGTAGAGCTGAGATAAAATGTGCAGAAAACAATTTAAGAATCAATGGATGAAGATAAATTCCCTGCATTAAATAGCTATTTATAACAATTCACCAAATTCAAGGGGAACTAGGTATTGTTTTGCATATAATTAAAGAGGATGGACTAATTTCTCTTATAAAGAATAAATATAATAATGAAAATGACAAAAAAATCAACAGGATTCTGAGCAGAGACAGTTCATAGAAAAGGAAATATAAATGGGTCTTAAAACATACAAAAAAGACACTTAACCTGATTCTTAAGAAAAATGCAAACTAAAGCTATGCTAAAATATCATTTCTTACCTATCAGACTGGCAACAGTCCTTAAGTTTGCTAATACCCTTGTAGGTAAAGGTGTGGGGGGAAAACTCTCACACACACAGAATGGGCATGTGAATGGGCACAATTCCATGAAGGGAAATGTGGCAGTATCTGTCAAATTTACAAATACACAAACTTATTCGGTCTAGCAATCCCACTTCTAGGACTTTAATCTCCAGAAACACTACTTTGAGGAAATGACACATGTGCAAAGTTACTAGCTGCAGGAATGTTTGTAAGAGTAAAACATGAATCGGAGACTAGTTAAATAAAATATGGCTCACCCACTGAGTAACACTGTGTACATGTTCAGTCGTGTCCGACTCTTTGCAACCCCGAGGACCGCAGCCCACCAGGCTCCTCTGTCCATGGGGTTTTCCAGGCAAGAGTGCTGGAGTGGGTTGCCACTTTCTCCTCCAGGGGGTCTTCCCGACCCAGGGGTCAAACCCACGTACCCTGCACTGCAGGTGGAGTCGTTACTGCTGAACTATCAGGGGAGCCCCAGAGCAACATTAAACAGCTCTTAAAGGAGAAAGCTCCTTGTGGACTGCTATTCCAGGAACTTTAAGACATTAATGAAAAAAGCAAGACACAGAACAACGTGCAGAGTATTTTGGTCCTGGAAGCAGTAAGCATAGACATCTGGCTTGGGTGTACGTTACGTGTACATGAAGTATCTCTGAAGAATACACAAGAAACTAGCAACTTATCTCTAGCAAGTAGAACAAGCTAGGGAGGGAGAGGTAAGAAGGAATACTGCCTTTGCATATATACCTTTTCTATCTTTTGAAATCTGAACCCAAAGAATGCATTACTTATTCTAAAAAACATTGTATTTAAAACAATTAAAGAGAAAATAAAACTAGATAAATTGCTTGATAGATGCATAAATGGAAATAAGATAAACAGATGATTCACAGATGGCGTGTCCTGCCACCAATGAATTCAGCTGCAGTACTTCTCAATAATCAAAAGCCCAGAAACAGAAGCAGCCAGAAATAGAGAAGCACACAGCAGCTACCCTCTGGCCCCTGCGCCAGCCCCTCCCTAAGACACAAGACCATAAAAATGACAAGGTTTTAGTTTTAGTAAATGATTTCCTTTTACAAAATACATTATCTAAAACATGTCAAAGTCTCCCTGAAGGAAGTGAATGTTGTTGTAACTTCATATATAATCTGGAATGAAATAAGGCTTATTATTGCAGCAACTTGTATGAATGTAATCATTATCAAAATCAAGAACACATATACTTTCAAAGAGAAGTTGCCAACCGTTCTCCATTACCGGGTGCTCTGGGGCTCCTCGTCTTCATCTCCGTGCATCAGATTCTGAACTAACTGGAGGATGCTCACCATGTCTTGTCCACTGCGGAACAGAAAAACAGTTGACAGACAGGGGAAAAACACATGCCACCCGCTCCCCTCACCACCAGTCTCTCACTATTTCTCTTGTCTAAACTAGCTTTGATATCGTCTTGTTACAACAGAAATAATGTTTTTTGAGATACAGTATACACCATCTTGTTTTTTAAAAATAAACCTTAAGTTATCAACTGAATTCTGAATATAACCACATGTACATTAAAGTATTAGTTGCACTGCTCGCTTCAGCAGCATATATACTAAAGTATTAGTTGCTTAGTTGTGTCCGACTCTTTGCGACCCCATGGACTGTAGCTCTCCAGGCTCCTCTGTCCATGGAATTCTCCAGGCAGGAATACTGGAGTGGGTAGCCATTCCCTTCTCCAGGAGATCTTCCCAACCCTGGGATTGAACCTGGGTCTACTGCATTGAGGCAGATTCTTGATCATCTGAGCCACCATGGAAGCCCCTTACTTGTGATTAATTAAATCTTCTACCTGAATGTAAATTTGATTTTTAAAAATTTCACTAGCTTTAGCAGTATTTCTCTACCAGTTCATTTGAGTCTTGGACACTGCTTAGTAAGCATGTTATAAGGGCAAAAATAGTCCTTCTAAGCTGCTGGAAAATCACAAAAGCAGCAAGAGTACTCCAATACCACTGGTGTATCTCCCATCCAAGTACTAACCAGGCCCGACCCTGCTTAGCTTCCGAGATCAGACGAAATCGGGCGCGTTCAGGGTGGTATGGCTGTAGACACCACTGGTGTATCTAAGTTCCCTCCATGCGGGATTCCTGTCTGTTTGTTCTAATAGAGTTAAACATGAAACGCAGGCATCGCTTATTACCACCTCTTCCCCAAACTGGAGAAACTGGAGATTTCCTTGGAGTATAAACAGACTTACTTCTGTCCAAGATACGTTTTTAAATGCTCATTACGTGAGGAGGTGGAAACATGAGAAGAACGTGAGGGGTGCAGTTGTTAGCAATGGCAAGGTGACTCGCAAAACATGTGATGTCAAAATGCTACCACTCTATCAATGAGGTGACATAAAAAGTTCTCCCTTTTGAAAAACAATGTCCCCAAACCCATCTTCCTCACAGTTCTGACCTTCACATGTGAGAGACTCTGGTCCTTAGACTTTATGTAGAGATGAGGCCAGGTGACCTTCAGGAAACCCTACATTACAAAACTATGAGGACGCCATTCGATCATGAAAAACACTGAGCTCTGTGCCTGGGAAGTGGGCTCTCAGATGTGGCTATTAACATTATTAGTGTGAACACCCTGGACATGTGTCATTAATGCATTCCCATTCTGAGAATTACAGATGTTCCTGGCAGTATCTCTTCTAGGGAAACTTCTGCAAGATGAGTAGAACGCTACAATTCCCTTCAGAGGGCCCAGAATGAGGAGACTTATAAGATCTGGTTCCTGTTCTCAGCTGGAAAATGAACTTCACCCATTGAAGACCTCCAGTCAGTATCCTCCATCCACTGGGATCCTTCTTCTGTTCTTTTGCAATCTTGTACATGTTTATATTCGGGTCAAAGGACAACTTAAGGGAGTTGTACTATTTACCTATGTACAGTTTCCTGGTTATAAAAAAAAAAATAAGTTTGTCCGAAGGAAACTGGGCCAGGACTTAAACTCCAAATTAAGTGCTAACATCCTGTAAAAACTGTTGACTGGATAACTATTTTCCTGATATTTTCCCTGCCACTTCAAACCACAAACATGTGACAGATTTCGTTTAGCTACCAAAAAATAAATCACTCTACTAATAAATGAGCTGATATTTTCCTTTCATTTTCCTTTCCTTACTATATAATACAGTGGTAAATTTTATCAAGTTAAAATAACTCTCACAATAAAGCTCAGTCTACCAAATAGATTGCTGTTTTCAAGGATGAAACAAGTATGATAGTTGAGTTATATTGTGAGTCTGAATATGCTTCTAAGAGGTTGTGTTAAACTCTGAATGGGGAAGGGGGAGAAACAGTAGGTACAGCATCATCACCAACCAGCCAACAGCATTTCAGTTTTCTGATGACACATTGCATAGAACTCTCAATTTGCTTTGTGTTCATTAGAATTGTAAATCAGTGACGGTAAAATCTTGGTTTAAAGAAAATGTACACCCCACGTAAAGGTGCTTATCTTTTTTTTTTAACTTTTTATTTAATACTGGAGTACAGCTGATTAACAATGTTGTGATAACTTCAGGTGGACAGCAAAGGGGCTCAGCCATACATACACACGTATCCACTCTGCCCCAAACTCCCCTCCCGTAACACTGAGCTGAGGTTCCCTCTGCTCAACAGTGGGAAAAGTGCTTCTCTCCCTTGCCACCTACCTGCCTTGCAGTGGCCCTGGAATATCCCCTGATGGGAGCTTCTTTCCATTTTCCTCCTCTGTTCTTCTAATTTAAGGGAAATAAAAAATTGTTATATTTCTAACACTGGAGCATGAACATGTGATAATGTTGCTCATAAGCTCTAGTAACTGATGTGGGATTTGAAACACACATTCCCCCCACCCCCACCCATCTCAGCCCCCCCAGGCTGGGGTATAGTTTAATTTCAGGAAAAGAATACTAAAAAAAAAATAATAATACTTCAACCCATTTCTTGTTTACTTGATGTGCTATATGACCTGAATATACAGTAAGAAGTATTTATAGAGTCAAGTTAATATATTAAGTAAACTTTTAATAGGCAGAACTGAAAATTATAAGTCCTGCCCCTCAATTTCAAAATCCTTTAATGATAAAGCACCTTCCACTCAAGACAAACACCAGTTTTAAAGTCAGCTGCAGCTAAGCATGATGTTCTGAAAGCAAGAGGTGTCTTTAACAGCAGGAAACCAGTGCCACCAGTTTCGCAGCAGGTTGAACATGTTTAATGGGGTCACGTCTGTTCCACAGGCTCACCTCTGACTGTCCTCGAGCATCTTCATGGCTTCCTTCAAGTTTTTTCCCATTTCAGCTAGAGTAGGGTCTGCTATCTGGAAAAAAATTTTTCAAAAGGTTAAATGTTAACAACCTTCTATTACTTCCACAACAGAGTTCACCAAGAAAAAAACTATAAGTCCATTTTCTTCTGGATTTATTATAATATACTCGGGTTATTAAGCACATGCTTGATTTCAAAATTCCAACAATTAAAGGTATAACATGAAAAAGTCCCACTCCCCCGGGGAGGCCACTTTTGACATCTATCTCTCCAAGACTCCCTTTACTCATGTGCGCTTCTCCACATTGCTTTTTTTCTGTTTTACAGTGAATACGGTTCCACATCAGTGGGTCCACTTCATTCTCCTTAGCGGTTATACCTTTTTGCATGTGAGGGATGTATTATAGTTTATTTAACAGTCCTGAATTAATGGACCTTTTAGGTTACTTGAGTTTTCCACTATTAGAAGAAGATCCAGGAAAGTTCGAATAGCACACTATTTGTTTTACAGCTGTAGTAGGCTGAAAAATGGGGCTTCCCTGGTGGACCAGTGGTAACAATCTGCTTGCAATGCAGGAGATGTGGGTTCGATCCCTGGGTTGGGAAGATCCCCTGGAGAAGGAAATGGCAACCCACGCCAGTGTTCTTGCCTGGGAAATCCCATGGACAGAGGAGCCTGGAGGGCTATAGTCCATGGGGTCGCAAAGAGTCGGATACTGCTTAGCGACTAAACCACCACCACCGAGCTGAAAACTAGCCCCCCAAAAGATGTTCATATCCTAGTCCCTAGAACTTGTGAATGTGTGTCCCTTATGTGACAAAGTCTGTGCAGATGTGATTAAACTATGGATCATCCAGGTGAGCCCTAAGTGCAACAGCATGAACCAACAGGACAGAACAGGAAGGAGACCACACGTGACCACAGAGAGCAGGAGATGTGTAGACAGTACAGAGGGAGGTTTGAAGATGTTGCCCTTAAAACTGGAGTGATGGGACCCCCAATAAAGGCAGGGTGGTTGGCAAGCAACATAAGCTGGAACAAGAAAGCAAGGGACACACCTTTGGAGGGAGTGCGCCCTGCCATCCCTTGATTTCAGTTCAACGACAATGATTTCAAACTTCTGCCCTCCAGAACTGAGAGAGAATATATTTCTGTTGTTCTGAGCTACCCAGTTTGTGCTAACAGGTTACAGCAATCACATGAAACTCCTACAGTCAAGAATTTGCAAGTGCTTCTAAAACCTCCGGACACTCACCCAAACTGGTAATAGTGACGTCTTCAAAGATTCAGAGGGAGTCTTTATCATTCACGTCCTTTTGGATTTTAGTACCAAGTGTACATCTACCTCCCATTCAAAACATAGACGGAACTAAATTTTTTAAATTCTCGCAGAAATAAAACATTCACTCTTTCTTAACATCTCTAAAACAATTTTTAGGGAGACAGCCTTGTTGCCTTGAATCTCTATGTAGTATGAGTTGAGTTATAAACAATTATAGAAGCTCTCTTTTGGTCGCCTCTTAATCAAGTGTACTTCAAGTGCGTTTATCTGCATTTTCTTCCTATTGTCTACTGTGCCTAGCAATAGTTTATCTTATGTAGATGTGCAATGAGTATTACCTCCAGTATTGCATTACCTCCTCAAAATTGTGTTCTTTTTCTTAAAGAAATTCTACTGTTTACCAGTGTGAGAATACTGGAGTGGGTAGTCATTCCCTTCTCCAGGGGGTTTTCCCCATCTACGGATCAAACCTGCATCTCCCACACTGCAGGCGGATTCCTTACCGTCTGAGGCACCAGGGAAGCCCCACTGTAAGTATCAGAAAATGTCAAATCAAGAAGGGACCTTAGGGGTCTAGTCTAGGAATTGCCAATCTGCATTCTTTTGAGCCTTAAGACTCTTGGGAAGAACTTTAGGGAGAAGGGGCTTGGCAGCAGCCTGGAGCTTCCAGCTCTGCTCCCCTTTAAGGAGATCAGCTGTTTTTAACAACAGGGTTTTGAGTCAAGTTTCCAAAAAAGCAAAAGTATAGCATGAAAGCCTCTGTTTCCAGTCTAACATTTTAATTATTTATAAAACTCACTTATTTTTGCCCGCACTGCAAGGCAAGTGGGATCTTAGTTCCCCAACCAAGGGTGGAACCAGTGGCCCCTGCAGTGGAAGTACAGAGTCCTAACTACTGGACCGCCAGGCCAGGGAAGTTGTGGTGTCACATTTCAGAGAGGAAACTAAGACTTAGAGAAAGACAGTGACTTGCCTAGGCTCATGGAACTAATAAAAGACGGAGAGCTGCCAGAATCCTGGTTTCCTGATCTGTTTCTGCCTCTATTACATCACACTGATTCTACAAGAGGTTAGAAAAGAATCACGTAGCCACATCCAACCTGATTTTTTATAAAAGATAGAAAAATCACTTAAAAAACAACAGGCGTTTCCAATAAAAATCACAATTTAAATATAACCACAAGGTGGGTGAGAGAGCAATCTAAAAGGTCTCCTTGTTCTTCCTTAACAATTCTGAGTAGGACAAGGAACAAGATAACGGTCAAGAGAAGTGATCTTGCTCCCCGGTCTGCTGGTCAAGGTCCTTACACCCACATCTCCTGTGACACTCCAACCTCTGAGCATCTGGCCAAATGCAAAGACAAGCAGTTCGCTTGATTAGTTACTCTTCCCTGTTTCATGCTCATAACATCTGTGCCGTCTGAAACGTCCCTGTGCCTTTTATCTACTGCTGACCACCTATTTCTGGCGTGCTGCGATTCATGGGGTCGCAAAGAGTCGGACACGACTGAGCGACTGAACTGAACTGAACCACCTATTAAATCAGGATCCACCACTTTCAAGAAACCCTTATGGATAAAATCCCTTTCACTTTTTCACATCCCCTCTAATGATGTCGATACCATTTTTTCCTAAATCAAACATCTGGACTCACTGCCTGACAAACGACTGTACTAACATTTACAGGGACAGCAGGACGGAAGGCTTGAGCCTGGGGCCATTCTCGCATGTACCTGCCCAATCTCTCACACCCCTCACTGGGAGCTGTGCTACAGGTGGTCTGCCCAGGACAGGTATTCTCCCCAGCAAGATCACGTGCTTCTTGAAGGCAGCTATTCAGACTCCCACTGATTTTGCCTTCTCTTATAGGCCTAAAGGGCTTCCCTGGTCGCTCACTGGTAAAGAATCTGTCTGCAAGGCAGGAGATGCAGATCTTATCCCAGGGTGAGGAAGATCCAGTGGAGAAGGAAATGGCAACCCACTCCAGTATCCTTGCCTGGAGAATCCCATGGATAAAGGAGCCTGGAGGGCTAAAGTCCATGAGGTTGCAAGAGTCAGACACAACTCAGCAGCTAAACAACAATAGGCCTAAAATGTCTAAAGTCAGCCTGAGTCTTGGATTGCCATATTGCCTCTGAAACCCCTCAGGAAGGCACAGCATATTGGATATCAACATATTGGCTCTAAGTTCAACACAGCTAACTTTTCCTATTAAGACTGAACAGATTTTTCAGTTAAGAATAGACAAAGTAGTTGACTTAAGAAGCTGCTTCATATGATAATACTTATTTTTAAACATCAGAATCACATGTGATGACAAGACGCTGACACTGAAAGAGGCAGGAGGGAAGTGCAGCTTCATATTTCCCCATCTGAGTCTCTCTCTCTCTCAAGAGCACACATTCATTGAGTGGAAAGGCTGACATTTAAATTGTTCTTGCTCCTACTCTCTTTTAGGGAGTGAAGTGGGGGCAGGGGGTGGGGTAGTGGATGGGTAAGGAAAATAGCACGTTTAGTTAAATGTGAATAGAATGTGACTCCAAGGCTATAGACCCGCATGGGCTTGTTCTGTTAACAGGATAATCCAAAATATAAAACGTTACCCAGCTGCAGGATATCAGGCCTTAAGTCAAAGAATGCTCTAAGAAAAATATTTATCAATTGGTTACTTAAAACTAAAAGCCATGCCTCCATACACTTCTGCTGAGGACAGTGACTACTTTCTTCTTCACATTCCCCAACCTCAATACCTGTTACAGGGCCAGACAAGGGACATGTGTGATAAATGTTAAGAAACAATAGCAGGGCAACAGCTAGACACAAACCAAAATGAGCGAAGAATTAAGTTGAATAAAGATGTCCATCATTCAGTATTTAGAAGAAGCCTGTTTTACACTAGTCAGGGAAGAAAAAACTAATATTCTATGTCAGGTTCCTGGGGAAAATGTCACATTTTTCAACCCTTAGCACCTAATACAGGGTCTGGCACAGAAAAAGGACTCAATGAGATTTGTGATCCTTAATTTACTCAATTGCTCTCTATACTCTAGGCATCATCTAATTAACACCTTTATACACATTGTTGTTGTTTATTCGCTAAGTCAGTTTGACTCTTTGTGACCCTATGAACTGCAGCACACCAGGCTTTTGTGTACATCACTATCTCCCAGAGTTTGCTCAAACTCATGTCCATTGAGTTGGTGATGTCATTCAACCATCTCATCCTCTGTCGTCCCCTTCTCCTCCTGCCTTCAATCTTTCCCAGCATCAGGGTCTTATCCAATGACTCAGCTCTTTGCATCAGGTGGCCAAAGTATTGAAGCTTCAGCATCAGTCCTCCCAATGAATATACAGAGTTGATTTCCTTTCGGATGGACTGGTTTGACCTCCTTGCTGTCCCTTGAGAGGGACTCTCAAGAGTCTTCTCCAGCACCACAGTTCAGAAGCGTCAGTTCTTCAGCACTCAGTCTTCATGGCCCACATATGGTCTTGACATCCATATACAACTACTGGGAAAACCATTTATCATTGACTGTACGGACAATCATTAGCAAAGGGATGTCTCTGCTTTTCAACATGCTGTCTAGGTTTGTCATGGCTTGCCTTCCAAGGAGCAAGCATCTTTTAATTTCATGGCTGAAGTTACCATATGCAGTGATTTTGGAGCCCAAGAAATTAAAATCTGCCACTGCTTCCACTTTTTCTCCATCGACTTGCCATGAAGTGATTACATACATTACTTCCTAGCAAACTCAAAGGCACAGAGTTAGTAGGCTTCAGAGCCAGAATTTAAAACAAGGTCTGGGGATTTCCCTGGCAGTCCAGTGGTTAAGACTCCAAGCGTCCGATGCAGGAGGTGCAGATTTGATCCCTGGTCAGGGATCTAAGATCCCACGTGCCCTGAGGTGTGGCCAAAAAAAAAAAAAAAATTTTTTTTTTAAATAAAACAAGGTCTGAATTACTCTAGAACCAGTGCCCTCAGCCACTAGGCAATACTGCCCTTCAATTTCATCAAATAAGAAAACAAAGCAACTTACACTTTGAAAAAGTTCTTGTCTCCAAATCATAATTAGAGCTAAGTGAGGTCTCATTTTAAAGGTAATCCTTGTTTGACTGATGTTTTCACCTAGATAAATGTTAGTTTATCAGAAGACTCTTCGTATGGATAAGATTTCTATTCTACAACAGCCTCAACTAGATGATCATAAACTTATTACCCAAACCAGAGCATATTTACGAGTCAAGGCAGCACTGTTAATAATTAAGCCAGGACGACAGGTACAAACCGGGACAGTCCTGGGCAAAGCAGGATGTACAGTCACCCCAGCCTTCACTCCAGTGTTTACTTCCTATCTTAAATCAGTACTGCACCGAGCGAAGGCCAGGCAAATGTTTGCAGTGCTGGCTGTTCATGAGTGGTAAGGTAAAACCAAAGACAGCACACAATTCAAAAGGAGTGCACTGCGGGGCAGGCACTGCCCATGGCGCTTTCCTCAATGCTCAAGATCGCACGGTACTGTTACGAGAGACACCTTTTCCTACCTATAAACAACATACTTTCCCTCATTGAAATCTTGAGTACAGGGACCTGATTAAAAATTGGGGGCCAACTAGAAACAATTCCTGAAAAAAGGCCCCTTTATTAACAAAAAAAAGCAACAGAGTCTAACCATCCCCCCCCCCTTTTTTTTAACACAAAGGGGCTGCTTCCTCCAAAAGTTTATTGCGTAGATGAATTTACTGGACAAGATAGGGATATCTTTGTCTCCAAGACAGTTCAGGATGAAGGAGGTGAGTAGGCAAGAAGACACTTGAGGTTTTTCAGACTCGTTGTTGTTCAGTTGCTCAGTCATGTCAGACTCTTTGCGACCCATGGACTGCATGCAGCACTCCAGGCTTCCCCGTCCTTCACTCTCTCAAACTCATGTGTTTGTTCAAACTCGTGACCGTCAAGTCAGTGATGCCATCCAACTATCTCAACCTCCATCATCCCCTTCTCCTGCCTTTGATCTTATCCAACATCAGGGTTTTTTCCAATGAGTCAGCGTTTCACATCAGGTGGCCAAAGTATTGGAGCTTCAGCATCAGTACTTACAAAGAATATTCAGGGTTGATTTCCCTTAGGACTGACTGGTTTGCTGTCAAAGGGACTCTCAAGAGTCTTAGGGTGGGAGTGGTGGTTTAGTCGCTAAGTCGTGTCCAACTCTTGCGACCCCATGGACTGTAGCCTGCCAGGTTCCTCTGTCCATGGGGATTCTCCAGGCAAGAATACTGAAGTGGGTTGCCATTTCCTTCTCCAGGGCAAGAGCCTTATACAGCACCACAATTCAAAAGAACCAATTATTTGGGGCTCGGCTTTCTTTACAGTCCAACTCTCACATCCATACATGAAAGTGAAAATGAAGTCTCTCAGTCGTGTCCAACTCTTTGTGACCCCCATGGACTATCTAACCACCCCTTTTGAAGTCAGTTGGCGTTTAGTCTGTTTCCCTTCCATCATCTTTTCTGCTGTCTTGAAGCAAGAAAACCCAGGCTCAACACGAACATGGTGTTTCAAGATGCTTTTCTAGGAAAGGGCCCTGAGCCAACACACTCTTCTGCATTGGACTCCTAGGGTCTCCACTCAACTGGGGTCCTTCAGCCCTCAAGAGGCTTGGAGCAATTATACTGTTTAAAAACAGAGCGCAAATGTGCAACAAAGCATATACAGAGTGTGTATACCCACTGGTTCACTTTCTAATTACAAAACCACCACATGTACACTACTGAAAATTCAGAATCCATTATTAAACTGTTAGCCATTAGGCTGCAAATTTGTAAATTATATTTCAGCTACGGCTGATTCTGTGTAATGAAGTGGATTCCATATTTTTGCTTCAATTATGTCTAACAGAGATGCATGGCTTAATGCAATTTCAAAGCTCCTAAGGAGAACCATTTAATTGCTCATATGGTGACTGTCAGAGAACTAGACAGCTCATTTTGTAAAACAAGCCCTGCCATTCACTCTTTTTTTTTTTTTTTTTCCATTCACTCTTTTATAAGCATTTTTTAACAATGACTTTTATACTAGTGGATTTCCATCACTTTCAGTGTGGGATATTAAAATATTCTGCCACTATCAAAAGAAGAAATAGCATATATGTAATGTTAAAATACCACTAAAATTCTCACAATTTAAATGTTAGAAGAAAAAAAATTGAAAGTCAAATGCAAGGTAAAATAGCAAAGGAGGTCTAAAAGTAACACTCAACTTTTCAAAGTTGTAGGAAACTAAATTTATTTGGAAAATAAATTGTTTGAATTAACTAAAAAAAATACTTATTTTTGCCTTTGGCTAGAATTATATCACCTCAGTTATGAGGTAATACTCCTATTATTTGAAATATGTTATATTTATCATTTTACTCTATTTCATTCTTCTGAAAAACTGCTGGTCATGATCTGCTAAATTGATCTGACATCTCATATATAGGATGTAACCTGCAGTTTAGGGGATGGAGACTCACACCATTTTAATGGATGTCACTGAAAATTCATATCCAGTTATTAGTAACTGAATAAACAATCATTTGTTAATAGACAAGTTTTATTAACTGAGAGGTTGTTTGTAATAACCTTTCAAAAATGGACACTACAGCAGCAGCAGAATAAAATCCCAGGGCCAAAGATTTGGGAACCACTGCTCTCCAGGGCTTCCCTGGTGGCTCAGACGGTAAAGAATCTGCCTGCAATGTGGGAGACGTGGGTTCGATCCCTGGGTTGGGAAGATCCCCTGGAGGAGGGCGTGGCAGCCACTCCAGTGTTCTTGCCTGGAGAATCCTCATGGACAGAGGAGCCTGGGGGGCTACAGTCCATGGAGTTGCAAAGAGCCAGACACGGCTGAGCGACTAAGCACAGCACAGCCAGCTCTACACACACTTAAAATTCTTTCAGCTTCCAAGGTGCTTAATGAGCCTTGAACGCATTTTCTTCAATGAAACCGGCCCACCAAAGTGTGACCCGAAATTATATTATTCACTTTCACATGAAGGACAGAAACATAGGACAGAAACGATATGGACTTAACAGAAGCAGAAGAATACACAGAAGAACTATACAAAAAAGATCTTAATGACCCAGATGATCAAGATGGTGTGATCACTCGCCTAGAGCCAGACATCCTGGAGTCCAAAGTCAAGTGGGTCTTAGGAAGCATCACTATGAACAAAAATAGTGGAGGTGATGGAATTCCACCTGAGCTATTTCAAATCCTAAAAGATGATGCTGTGAAAGTGCTGCACTCAACATCCCAGCAAATTTGGAAAACTCAGCAGTGGCCACAAGGCTTAAAGGTCAGTTTTCACTCCAATCCCAAAGAAAGGCAATACCAAAGAATGTTCAAACTACCACACAACTGCACTCATCTCACATGCTAACAAAGTAATGCTCAAAATTCTTCAAGCCAGGCTCCAACAGTATGTGAACTGTGAACTTCCAGATGTTCAAGCTGGATTTAGAAAGGCAGAGGAACCAGAAATCAAATTGCCAGCATCCGATGGATCATCGAAAAAGCAAGAGAGTTCCAGAAAATAAGGCAGTTCTATTCTGCCTTATTGACTATGCCAAAGCCTTTGACTATGTGGATCACAATAAACTGTGGAAAATTCTGAAAGAGATGGGAATACCACACCACCTTACCTGCCTCCTGAGAAATCCGTATGCAAGTCAAGAAGGAACAGTTAGAACTGGACATGGAACAACAGACTGGTTCCAAATCGGGAAAGGAGTACGTCAAAGCTGTATATTGTCACCCTGCTTATTTAACTTATATGCAGAGTACATCATGCAAAATGCCAGGCTGGATGAAGCAGAAGCTGGAATCAAGATTTCTGGGAGAAATATCAATAACCTCAAATATGCAGATGACATCACCCTTATGGCAAAAAGCAAAGAAGAGCCTCTTAATGAAAGTGAAAGAGAAGAGTGAAAAAGTTGGCTTAAAACTCAACATTCAGAAAAGTAAGATCATGGCATGCAGTCCTATCACTTTATGGCAAATAGATGGGGAAACAGTGGAAACAGTGACAGACTTTATTTTCTTGGGCTCCAAAATCACTGCAGATGGTGACTGCAGTCATGAAATTAAAAGATGCCTGCTCCTTGGAAGAAACACTATGACCAACCTAGATGGCATATTAAAAAGCAGAGACATTACTTTGCCGACAAAGGTCTGCCTAGCCAAAATTATGGCTTTTCCAGTAGTCATGTATGGATGTGAGAGTTGGACTATAAAGAAAGCTGAGCGCTGAAAAACTGATGCCTTTGAACTGTGGTGTTGGAGGAGACTCTTGAGAGTCCCTTGGACTGCAAGGAGATCCAACCAGTCCATCCTAAAGGAAATCAGTCCTGACTATTCATTGGAAGGACTGATGCTGAAGCTGAAACTCCAATTCTTTGTCCACTTGATGTGAAGAACTGACTCATTTGAAAAGCCCCTGATGCTGAGAAAGACTGAAGGCAGGAGGAGAAGGGGATGACAGAGGATAAGATGGTTGGATGGCATCACTGACTCAATGGACATGAGTTGGAGTAAGCTCTGGGAGTTGGTGATGGACAGGGAGGCCTGGCGTGCTGCAATCCATGGGGTTGCAAAGAATCAGACATGACGGCGTGACTGAACTGAACTGATGTGACTATACACAACTGCCAAAACTCAAACTGTGTAATTAAAGTGTGTGTTTTTATTGTAAATAAATTGTTCCTTAATTTTTAAAAAAGGAGGGCAAACTGATTGAGTCAACTGAAAAGAAATATTCAGCAAATAACAATACAAGTGGTAAAGTGATGTGACAAAGTTCACAAACGGTATATGAGTAACAGCTATTTTAAAAATGCAGAGCTAAACCTCTAAAAAGAAGCAATGCCCCGGAAAGGTAAAGTCTAAATGTAATTTAAAAATATATAAATCATAACATTCATTAACAATAGAAGCATACAATACTGCAGTTTCAATCAACTTTTTTTCAGGGTAGGAATGTTCATTTGGGAGATTTCTAGAACTACTGACAGAAGAAAAACTAAAGCCTATGAGAACACCAACTGATTGTACCAAATAGAAGGCCTTGATACTATCAAATGCTAGTTTCCAATATTTGCATTAGACATAAAAAAATCACTACACAGACATTACCACAACATTGTAAGTCCAGTATGGTGGTGGTGGTTTAGTCACTCAGTCATGTCCAACTCTCGCAATCCCATGGACTATAGCCCGCCAGGCTCCCCTGTCCATGAAATTCTCCAAGCAAGAATACTGAAGTGGGTAGTCAATCCCTTCTCCAGGGGATCTTCTTGACACAGAGATCAAACCTGGGTTTCGTGCATTGCAGGCCGATTCTTTATTGCTGAGCCACCAGGGAAGCCCAAATCTACTATACTTCAATTAAAAACAAACAAACAAACAAATCACTACCTTTCTTCTACTTCTCAAGGCAATCAGATAAAGCTCTGAATTGATGTTTTTAACATTCCACCTACTCTTTGGCCTTCCACAGCTTTCTAAGCAGGTTTAATCCTGGACAGTGATAATCATGCATGTATCAAGTTTCCAAAAACCATACATTTTCCTCCCAGGTGAAAACATAAGAGATATAAACATAGAGAATGCCTGCTGTCTAGCACAGGTTAACCATGAGTGAAGATGCCAGGGACCCTCCAAGAGGACAGAGCACCCTGCAAACCGGACTTTCTCACTGGGGCCTCAGTTTCTATATTTCTAAATACTTTTGTGTAGTTCCAACAGGAAAAAATTTAATTAAGAACCAGGAACTTTCGTCTGTTTGTCTTTTAAGAATTAGACACTCTTGGAAAATCTTTTATTTTTAACTATCATGGGCTCTATGCTTGAGTGTGTGAGAACATGAAGATATCCTGTACTTACTGGCTCATTAAGCAAAATATTTTAGTTGAAAAGGGATATACAAATGGTGCATAAGGTGTTAGTATGTAACCTTACAAATCCCTCAAGAAAAGAGGCAGAAAAGAACAGACAGGAAAAAGAAGGGAATAATAAGAGGGGAAAAAAATCTGCTATCAGTAAGGATGAAACACAGTGACACCAGATGAAATCTGGCATCAACAGATGTATACAGAAGGAAAAAGGGCCATTCAATTCACTGCCATAAGATACATGCTGGGCAGGCTTCCCTGGTGGTTCAATGGTAAAGAATCTTCCAGCTAATGCAGAATACACTGGTTCGATCCCTGGTCTGGGAAGATCCCACATGCCACAGAGCAACTAAGGCCATGAGCCACTGAGCCTGTGCACCAAGGGCCCATGCTCTGCAACAACAGAAGCTGCTGAGATAGGAAGCCCACTCAGTACAACTAGAGAGTAGCCCCCTGTTGGCGCAACTAGAGAAAAGCCCGCTCAGCAAGAAGACCCAGCAGAGCCAAAAATAAATACATAACTAAATTTAAAAAAAATTTTTTAAACATACATGCTGGGAAGACCAGGGATCCAAAAATTTCAAAAACTGCATTCCAAGAGACTACTACTTCTGGAGAATCAATTCACTTAGACATTTTATCATGAGTGCCAATAACTACAAGAAAGGAAAAATACCACAACAAGCAAGCTCTAGCTCTAAAAAGTTTACTAGTTTATTTGGAATCACATAGAATCACATACTTACTCTGGAACAAAAAAGAAAACTGCTTAAAGAAAAGCATGCTATAGTCACTGGAAAAAATAAGTCACTGAGATATGCTTCTTTTTTTTTTTTTTTTTTTGATATGCTTCTTTAAGAAGGTGTTTCCTCATGTAAATTATCATATGTGAAATGAATCGCCAGTCCAGGTTCGATGCATGATACAGGATGCTTGGGGCTGGTGCACTGGGATGACCCAGAGGGATGGGATGGGGAAGGAGGTTGGAGGGGGGTTCAGGATGGGGCACACATGTACACCCGTGGTGGATTCAAGTCAATGTATGGCAAAACCAATACAATGTTGTAACATAAAATAAATAAATAAATAAAAAGAAGGTGTTTCCTAGGACTTGGTGGGGGGATCAATTCAGAAAGATAAAGATATCCATTGCCCTTATCAATACAATTATTTCCAAAACTGAATTGGAATTATGCAGATTTAATGTGGTCAACCTTATCTTAACAAGAATTCTGAGGAAAGGAAACCATCAATTCTTGAAGCCTCTATGTATCTTTAGGCCTTTATTGAGTAAAACTGTGACTCTGTGACTCTGCCAATATTCAGCTATTTCCAGGGGCCAAAACCAGCAGTTTCATAGGACTCCACCCAATACAATGTCCAGTCTAATAAGCAATTCAGTCTCACTAGGTCACTGAAAGCCTTATAGCAGCAACATGTTCAGTGTCACTGAGCTGCACCTTCAAATTGAAGGCTTTATTTTGCTGTTTCTACTTTTTATGCATATAGCAAAAAGATCTTAGAAAAGTTTACTGCCCCTCAGTCATTTGAAACTCAATGGTTTTTCCACAGGCATTAGAAAACATTTTTTAAAAAGTAGATAGGGCCCCAGGCTGGACTCAAGAAGTATCTAACATTAAGGCAGTTAAACACTTAACATTTGCCACAGAGGAAACAACAAAAACAAAAACTATTGTGATAACAACAGAAATTAAACAAATATTACACTCAGAATAATTTTATAGTCCTTAAATATTGTTTGGAGAGAATGGATTCGATTTAAGCTAGATAAATTAAATTTCTGAAAGGAAGTTTTGGATATTTTCAATGTGATTGGAGGCATATAAATATATATATCTTTTAATATCTGATTTAACGTCAAGAGACAACATGGCTTCTTTTCTCTTAATTTATGTTCTACCAGCAGTAACACTAGGAGGTTCCCTGGTAAAGAATTTGCCTGCAATGCAGGAGACCCGGGTTCAATCCCTGGGTGAGGAAGATCCCCTGGAGAAGGAAATGGCAACCCACTCCAGTATTCTTGCCTGGAGAATTCCATGAACAGAGTCTGGCAGACTACAGTCCGTGGGACTGCAAAGAGTCAGACACAACTGAGTGACTAACACACTTAAGCAGTAACATTAGGCACAAATATAAAGTAAAAAGATGCATTATATTTACATTTAGAACAAACCTAGAAAAGTCGTGATTCTGAACTAAGTATTCTACCTAAAGAATCTCTTCCACATAAACTTTCCTGGCCACTCACTCGATGCCCTTTGTCTCTTAATTCCTGTGCTTCTTTTTATCCCTCTTTGCTATACAAAGCACTTCCCTGATAAATCAGTTGATAAAGAATCTGCCTGCAACGCAGGAGACCACGGTTCAATTCCTGGGTCAGGAAGATCCCCCAGAGAAGGGATAGGCTACTCACTCCACGATTCTTGGGCTTCCCCTTATGGCTCAGCTGGTAAAGAATCTGCCTGCTGTGTGGGAGATCTGGGTTCGATCCCTGGGTTGGGACGATCCCCTGGAGAGGGGAAAGGCTACCCACTCCAGTATTCTGGCCTGGAGAATTCCATGGACTGTGTAAAGTCCATGGGGTCACAAAGAGTCAGACATGACTGAGCGAACTTTCACTTGCTATATACGGCTTTGCCTAAACTTGTATGCCCCTTACTATAACCTCTTCCAGAGATCATATCTTAGGCATCTTGTGTCTCTTTCTGAACTCAGCACAGGGCTTTGACCATAGATGACCAGCAATAAAAAATTTTAAGTCAAAGTAGGTTTCTGCTCTGGGTGAAAACAGATGACACTGAGCTCAAGCAACTGCTATCTATAATTATAACTCAAAATCCTAGATAAGGTGGAACACCCAGGCCTGGGGATCACCAATAGCTCTACTGTTAACTACTGCACATCTTGAATAAATTGCATCTGGAATCTTGAATAAACCAAGAACCATAGATGTCATAAATGTTTAGGATCAGGAACTCTGTGCCATGTTTCCCTGACACCCAGCATTTAATAATCATTTACTGCCCTAGGCACCATGCACCTATCTGCAAAACCCTCCATCACAATAATGCAGAGGTCAGCTTTAAATGAACATTATAAGTGATCATCTCTTCATGGAAGTCTTCCTTTTCTCTGTAAGAGTAGGATCCACAAAGGCATATAACAGAAACTGCTCATTTCAAGTTTGGCTCATGGAGGGTTCCTTCTGTGAGCATTTAAGTAAAGAGCAGGGATAAAAATTCTGATAGTTCTTATCAGTAATGATCAGCAATGTTCCCACCATGCAGCTCCTACTGCTCCTCATAAACCGTGAGGTGGGAAACAGAATTTTCCAAAGTCAAGTCCAAGGGGTAGCGGACACTTAGTTCAAGATGAGTACAACGAGCAAAAATGGGCTTGGTAGTAATCATTCAGGTTAGAAACAGGCTCCAAGTTGCCTCTCTTAGAACCAAGAGTTAGCTATACAATAAATAAATTGGGCCCGCTCTGCATCACTGTCCAACAGAACTTTCTGTGGCAATGGAAATGTGCTATTATCTGCGCTGCCCTGGACCATAGCTACAAACCACGTTGTGACCGCTGAACGCTTGAAATGTGGCTTGTGTGACTGAGGAACTGAATTTTAAACTTACTCAATTTTAATTAATTAGATTTAAATTCAAACAGCCAAATATGGCTGATGGATGATGCAGCTCTAGGTTCTCTAAGTCAGCGGTTCTCAACCAGAGGGGATCCTCTCATCCCCAGGGGACAACTGCCTCAATCTGAGATGGCTTTGGTTGCCACACTGGGGGGAAGGGGATGCTACTGGCATCGAGCGGGTGGAGGTCAGGGATGCAGCTAAACACCCTACAGGGCACAGGACGGCCCCCACAGCAAAGAATGACCCAGCCCAACGTCAGGGGTGTCAAGGAGGAGACATCTGCTCTAAGTTTACTCAAGGCTGGAATTTAAGTAAATGCAAAACAAATTGCAATACACCTTGTCTAAACATAATACCCAGGAAGAATGAGACTTTTTTTCCAAGCAACAGGAAAAGGTCTGGGCTGTTCTACAAGCTTAAAGTAGCAGGTTTTTACTAACAGGTGCATGTAGGTGTGCTGAATACCTCATTAAGATCTTCAGCATCAGTGTTATTACTTCCTGTGGCATTTTTTAAACTTGGATCAACAATTAAACATAAGTAAACACCGTGAGCCTCGTTCCTTACGAGTCGGACATTAACAGTATTGAGGGTTTGAGGCTCCTCCTCTTCTAGTTTTGAATTTCTTGCCCCTTGAATTACACTGCGTTTCCCTTGTAACTCAGCGGGTAAGGAATCCACCTGCAATGTGGGAGACCTGGGTTTGATCTTGGGTTGGGAAGATCCCCTGGAGAAGGGAAGGACTAACCACTCCAGTATTCTGGCCTGGAGAATTCCATGGACTGTACAGTCCATGGGGTCGCAAAGAGTTGGACACGACTAAGCGGCTTTCACTTTCACTTTAATTAACCTATCTCTAGTTTTTCCGAACATCGATAATTTCGAATACAAAAAGACAACTGATATATTGTGAAAGAAAAATCAAGGCAAGGAAAAGGCTCTGTCATCACAGGTTTACAGTCTGAATATTACTTAAAAAGCAAGGGTACAAAATTACATTTGGACCAAAGGCAATGTACTGACTGATCCTATTAAACGATGATAGCACAGTACAGTGTAGAGTGAGAGATTACTTGAAATTTTAGAGGATGGGTATTAAATAACATTGGGGTTTCTGTAGCTAGTATTAATTATGCAGGGATCAGTTTAAATGGGATCATTCAGAACTGCTCAAACAGTTCTTAAATTTATACATACTAGCAATGTAGAATTTAACACAGAATAGTCTATTCCTCAAAGCAACCAGAATAATGGGCACAATGCAATGTTTTACTTTGATGCAAACTATTTTTCAGAACACAAAATCCTCAACATTCATATTACAGCAATGCTTTTTCTTTTCTGCCCACTTAGCACCAAGAGAAACTGTTCATTACAAGGAAAGCCCTCTATCACTTCAAGGAATATAAAAATAAGACACAGTACTAGTTCTGAAAAACTTACATTCAGAACTTCCACACTGGCCAAAGGCAGAGACTTCCAGCCCACACATTCTGAATTCCTAAAAGATCACTGTAATTTTTGTGAATGCGCCAGGCTTAAGCATGCTGGCGTTTCAGTACCTCTTCAGATCTTCATTTGAAGAGTTTAGATCTTTTATCATCAATTAACACTTAGGGAGCAAACACTGCAATATACTAATCAAATACCAAAAAAATAGTATGTAAAACAGGATTCCAACCCACTTTTTCCTAGATTTGCCTGTAATGAACTATTCCTGGAGGAAAAAAACACTCCAGTTCTTTCGGTTTCTAACTGAAATGACACAAAGCTGCTCCCATCTTCTTTAGGAAATTGGAAAGGAAACAACACTGAGGGGACATTGTTAGCATCCTTTTGTATTCAACCACTGGCGTTTGTATTCAACTACTGGTCCACATATGTTGTAGACCCGGGTTCTCAGTCTTGGCACTACTGATAATCTCTGGCATGGTGTCTGTCCTGAAGCAATGCCGAGTGTTAGTGGAATCCCTGGCCTACTCACTAGGAACCAACAGCCCCTCCCTAATTCCTGGTTGTGACAACCAAAATATGTATCCAAACGTTGACCAAACATCCCCCGGGGAGGGGAAAACTGCCTGGTGGTTGAGAAACACTGATTTAGACTGAAACTCCAAAAAAGGTAGACACTGTGCTCATCAAAAGCCTAGGAAAACTGTGCCTAGCCAGAAACATTCATCCCAGAGGCAGTGGAAGAAAAACATACTATCTTTGCCCTTTCTTGATTCCTTCCAACCAATTTATGAGAAATAACCAACGTATAGGCTAAATCACAGTGGGCACATGAAGACCTCTGGCTCAACTTGTAGTTAACTCCCTTCAACTCACCAGTGACAAGTGAACAAATCTACAGCAGCTGCTGCATTGAAAACAACGACCAAATATATTTACCAGTTCAAAATTAAAATAAAGCTGTCTTAAAACACTACCATTGCTCCTGAACCCCACATAACTGAAAAACCGGGTCTGGACAAGCAGACTCCCAAGCTTAGTAGACAGAAGGAGTTCGGAGGTGGGCAGAAAGTCAAGGTCTGAAGGTAGGGATCCGTGAAGAAACCCAAGCTCTGGTTCTCGTTTACCCGCCCTAAATCCGGGACAATTAGAATCCATTTCACATGCCAGAGCGGTCAGCGAGGTACACCACGCTGCTGTTCTCCCAAGAGAAGACCAGAGGAAAACGCTCCTACCAGTGGATTTCCGACTGACCCCAGGGCCTCCCTTCGCCACAAAAAGGGGGAGCCAGAAAGTTGTGCTGCAGCAGCATCGCCCCAAACGAAATTCACCATCTGCAGAAGCCCCGCCCCTTTCGGGACCTCAGGGGTCTTTAAACTACTGCATCAGAATCACGTGGGGACCTTGTTTAACCCACAAATCCCAGTCCCGCCCCCCTGAGGTTCGGACTTCAAGGCTGAAAATCTGGATTTTTTTTTTTTTTTTTTTTAAAGCAAGGGCCTCAGGTGACTCCTAGGCACGCTGAAGAAGGCAAACTCGGAGACCGCAGAAACCTACAGGTTTGCAGTTGGCTCCGAAACAACTGGGGCTTCATTCCAGGCGCTTCTGGGGCCGCAGACTGCTGGCTCTGTCATTCGAGAGGGCGAGCCGAGCGGAGGCAGGCCCCACGGTCGGCCCCGAGGCCCCCGACTGGGCTCCGGGTCGCTCGCAGCCCCGAACAGAACCCGGCCCCGACGACCCCTCCTGGACCACGGGGACCCTAGAGACCCCCGGGCCCCGTGACGTGACCAGGCCCCAGCCGCGAGGGCCGAGACGGACGCCCTCGCAGCCAGGCCTCCTCAGGCGGGCCCGTTAGCCCCCGGCCTCCTCCCGGGTCACAATGGCAGCTCCCGAGCGGCAAACAGTCGTCCCGGAGGAGGGGGCTCTCGGGCCGCCGCGCCGCGTCCACCCCAAGCTACGGACCTTCTTCTCCAAGGACGCGTCCATGGCTGAGGCGGCCGGTGGAGCCCGAAGGAGGCCCGGCAGTCCCAGGCGCTACTTCCGCCTCCCGCGCCCCGCCGCCGTTTCCACGCTGGCAGCGCTGACGTCCAGCGCGCCCGCGGCGGGCAGGGCCGAGATGAGGTGGGGCTGCCCGGCAGCGCCGCCGGGAGGGTAATGCGGGTCTCGGGATGGGGGGCGGGGCGCGGCGAAGAGGGGCGGGGCCTGTGGGGCGGTGCGAGGTGCGGAGGGGGCGGGGCCCGCGTGGTGGCGGTGCGCGGCGCGGAGGGGCGGGGCCTGCGTGGGGGCGGGACCCTCCAGGCTTCTGTTTCTGGCCTTCACGCCGGCCAGCCCAAATGGTCCCAGGTGAGAGTCGGGGATACCGTTCCAAACGCTCCTCAAAAAGCCTGTCGCGGGCGTCAGGGTAGAAGTGTGATAATTACAAGATATCGTCATGAAGTGAAATGCTGGAGATGCTAGTAACTCACCGGCACTTCCGGGCTTAGTCTTCCAAGCTCCCCCACTATCAACATCCCGCAGGAATGGAACAGGCCATTCCCCACAGATGGGCGCCGCGTCGGTGGTTTCCTAGGTGCTAAGGAATGTTTCGAACTTCAGAGGGTTTCGAGTATCGGACTCCATCGAGAGTGCCGGCTGCTCTGTAAAGGCGCAGGTCGGAGCTGAGGAATTTGTCTCAGATCTTGCCGCAGAATTTTAGACTGGAACGACTTTTGATACAACCGGCACAGTCTATTTCTTCATGTCGGGCCGCAATTATAGATAATAATGATAATAATAGATCAGTGGCTGCTCTTCCATTTTATGCTACATCAGCCTTGTGATGTAGAGATCATCATTTTCCCCGTTTCACAGTGCCAATCTAGGTAAGATCCCAGCGCCTGTATGCCACACGTACTGCCTCTATAACCGCTTTCACCCCTGCTGGATAATCATAAGGTGTTTCCAGGGAATGAGGGAGGACTTAAATGTCCTTATTTTTCCCTCTAAACGAGAGAAACTGAAATGAACTAGTCTATCGCAGTTGCAGTTCGTAAAACAATTCACCACTAGAAAACCGATGACATTACGACCACAGAAACTCATTTTCTCTCGTTTTGTGCACCTCTTCTGCATGTGTAAATGACGATCGCATTTCAGTGTAGTAATTACATTGTTTGAGCTCTCTAACTTGTATTAGATAAATTGCCCAGTTACGTTAATAAAATTATGTTCTACCAAAAGAAGCCTTGTGTGTAGATTTAAAGAGTGTACAGGGGGAACCATTAAGGTTCTCTAGACAGCTCTGCAAACAAAAAAATGATAGATTTCTGTCTTCCAAGATTTAAAATGTACCTCTGCTTGAGCTAAACAACTCTCCTTTTCAAACATGTTGTCAGTTAGAAAAGTTGTTATACCATGAACACATATACCTATTCTACAGTGAACATTTATCTATATTGGCTTTATAAATATTGTATTTACATCAGTATCCATCTATCTGGGGCTTCTCCAGTGCCTCAGTGGTAAAGAATCTGCCTGCAATGTCAGAGACACAGGAGATGGGAGTGATCCCTGGGTTGGGAAGATCCCCTGGAGGAGAGCATGGCAACCCACTCCAGTATTCTTGCCTGGAGAATCCCATGGACAGATAGATGAGCCTGGCTGACCTCTGTCTCAGTCTGAAGTAAGCAATCCATCTTTCTATCCCTCAGTACGTTTTATGTTGTGATACATTCCAGAGTTGCAGACCTCAATACATTTCACCCTTTAACACCCCATCCTTTGGGTATCATTAAAAACTCCTAATTTTTAAAGCCACCTCCAAGTATCTGGATTATATTAAAAAGTAGATTCTACAAAACAAATACTAGAGATGTGAAATTTATTGATACATTATCTATTTTAAAAGTAGACTTTAAAACTCAACATGAAAAAGTGATAATAATTGGTTCATTCAATATTTACCCAAATACTTATTGACTACCATCTTGGACAGTCAGGGGCTAGACTACCCCTGACTAGAATAAGCCAAGATCCTTCTGTTAAAAAAATACTAAGGTAGAGGTTTTTACTTTGGGACCTAGGAGGAGGTCTGTGAAACTCCTGAAACTATGCCCCAAATTTTGCAGGAGTGCATTTTTCTGGAGAGAATGAGCATAGCTTTCATTTTATACTCATGTCACACACACACACACATACACTCTTCTGGAAAAACAAAGCCATTTAGCCTATAGATAGACAGATAAATTATAATACAGCATTCTATGGGCTAGTACGAAGAGAGGGTACAATGATAAAAATATTGTAGGAAGTTGGAACATGAAACCACTCACTGTGTGGAAAACTGAGCTTATATGTTCTGATATAGACTTTTCCTGATTAATAGACAAAAAGCAAACCAAATAAAGGAAGTTTCTGATTATTTTTCCCTTTGGGTCCATTCACATGGTTTTTGTTATATCCTGAATAATATTTACATACCCACAATATGGGCTTCACTGGTGGCTCAGATGATAAAGAATCTGCCTGCAACACAGGAGACTTGGGTTCAGTCCCTGGGTTGGGAAGATCCCCTGGAGAAGGGAATGGCTAACCACTCCAGTATTATTGCCTGGAGAATTCCATGGACAGAGGAGCCTGACAGGTCCATGACTGTCAATAAAGTCCACGACTATTTGCAAAGGGTTGCAAATAGTCAGAAATGACTGAGCAGCTAACACACACACATTATACTGTAGTTTTTAAGTCTTTAAGTTTTAGAATCAACCAAGTTTCATATATGGAATATACACTTATTATTCATCACTGTTGTTCAGTTGCTCAGTCATGTCTGACTCTTTGTGACCCCATGGACTGCAGCACTCCAAACTTCCCTGTCCTTCACCATCTCCTGGAGTTTGCTCAAACTCATGTCCATTGAGTCGTTGAAGCTATCCAACCATATCATCCCCTGTCACTCCCTTCTCCTGTCTTGAGTCTTGCCCAGCATCAGGGTCTTTTCCAGTGAGTCAGCTTTTCCCATCAGGTGGCCAAAGTATTGGAGCTTCAGCTTCAGCATCAGTCCTTCCAATAAACATTCAGGGTTGATTTTGTTTAGGATTGACTGGTTTGGTCTCCTTGCAATCCAAGGGACTCTCAAGAGTCTTCTTCAGCACCATAGTTTGGAAGCATCAATTCTTCAGAGCTTAGCCTTCTTTATGGTCCAACTCTCACATCCATACATGACTACTGGTAAAACCATAGCTTTGACTATGTCAAAAGTCATAGACCTTTGTCTATAGACTTTTTTCCTTAGACCTTTGTTGTAAAAATGACATCTCTGCTTTTTAATATGCTGTCTAGGTTGGTCATAGCTTTTCTTCCAAGGAGAAAGCAACTTTTAATTTCATGGCTGCAGTCAGCATCTGCAGTGATTTTGGAGCCCAAGAAAATAAAGTCTGTCACTGTTTCCATTGTTTCTTCATCTGTTTGCCATGTAGTTATGGGACCGGATGCCATGATCTTTGTTTTCTGAATGTTAAGTTTTAAGCCAACTTTTTCACTCTCCTCTTTCACCTTCATCAAGAGGCTCTTAGTTCCTCTTTGCTTTCTGCCATTAGGGTGCTGTCATCTGCGTCTCTGAGGTTGTTGATATTTCTCCCGGAAATCTTGATTCCAGCTTGTGCTTCATCTAGCCTGGCATTTTGCATGATGTACTCTGCATATAAGTTAAATAATCAGGGTGACAATATACAGCCTTGACGTACTTCTTTCCCAATTTGGAACCAGTCTTTTGTTCCATATCCAGTTCCAACTATTGCTTCCTGACCTGCATACGGGGTTTCTCAGGAGGCAGGTAAGATGGTCTGGTGTTCCCACCACTTGAAGAATTTTCCACAGCTTGTTGTGATCCACACAGTCAAAGGCTTTAGTCTAGGCAATGAAGCAGAAGTAGATGTTTTTCTGGATTTCCCTTGCTTTTTCTATGATCCAGCGGCTGTTGGCAATTTGATCTCTGGTTCCTCTGCCTTCTCTAAATACAGCTTGTACATCTGGAAGTTCTCAGTTGACATACTGTTGAAGCCTGTCTTGAAGGACCTTTAGCATTACCTTCCTAGCATATGAAGTGAGTGCAATTTTACAGTAATGTGAACATTCTTTGGCATTGCCCTTCTTTGGGATTGAAATGAAAACTGATCTTTTTCAGTCCTTTGGCCACTGCTAAGTGGCTAATTTTCCAAATTTTTCTGGCATATTGAGTGCAGCACTTTCACAGCATCATCTTTTGGGATTTGAAATAGCTCAGCTGGAATTCCATCACCTTCACTAGCTTTGTTCATAGTGATGCTTCCTAAGGCCCACTTGACTTCACACTCTAGAGTGTCTGGCTCTATGTGAGTGATCACACCACCATGGTTATTCAGGTTATTAAGACCTTTTTTGTATAGTTCTTCTGTGTATTCCCGCCACCTCTTAATATCTTCTGCTTCTGTTAGGTCCATACTGTTTCTGTCCTTTATTGTGCCCATCTTTGCATGAAATGTTCCCTTGGTATCTCTAATTTTCTTGAAGAGCTCTCTAGTCTTTTCCATCCTATTGTTTTCCTCTATTTCTTTGCACTGTTCACTTATGAAGACTTTCTTATTGCTCCTTGTTATTCTTTGGAACTCTGCATTCAGATGAGTATATCTTTTCTTTTCTTCTTTTCCTTTAGCTTCTCTTCTTTTCTCAGCTATTTGTGAGGCCTCCGCAAACAACCATTTTGCCTTGTTGCATTTCTTTTTCTTGGAGATGGTTTTGGTCACTGCCTCCTGTACATGTTACAAAACCTCCATCCATAGTTCTTTAGGCACTCTGTCTTTCAGATCTAATCCCTTGAGTCTATTTGTTGCTTCCACTGTATAATCATAAGGGATTTGATTTAGGTCATACCTGAATGGCCTAGGAATTTAAGGCAGGAGGAGAAGGGGACGACAGAGGATGAGATGGTTGGATGGCATCACTGACTCAATGGACATGAGTTTGAATAGGCTCCACGAACAGGGAAGCCTGGCGTGCTGCAGTCCATGGGGTCACAAAGAGTTGGACACAACTGAGCGACTGAACAGAATGGCCTATTGATTTTCCCTACTTTTTTCAATTTAAGCCTGAATTTTGCAATAAGGAGCTCAAGAGCCACAGTCACTTCTCAGGCTTGTTTTTGCTGACTATATAGAGCTTCTCCATCTTCAGCTGCAAAGAATATAATCAATCTAATTCTGGCATTGATCATCTGGTGATGTCCATGTGTAGAGTCGTCTCTTGTGTTGTTGGAAGAGGGTGTTTGCTATGACCAGTGCATTATCTTGACATAACTCTGTTAGCCTTCGCCCTGCTTCATTTGTCACTCCAAGGCCAAACTTGCCTGTTACTCCAGGTATCTTTTGACTTCCTACTTTTACATTATTCACCATGGCAATGTAAAAATAATAAATTACCAAAAATTGGGCAGGAAGAGGTGAGGTGAATAGGAACATAAGTGGACTCACTAATGTCCTCAGCTTCATTCCAGAGAGTAAGTAGATACTCTCTAAAAGAGCTAAATCAAGATTCAAAGTTTTAACTACAATATTTAAAGACAGAAAGGAGCATCTAGAGGCTTCCCAGGTGGCACAGTGGTAAAGAATCCGCCTGCCAATGTAGGAGATGACACAGGAGATGCAAGTTAAAACCCTGGATCAGGAAGATCCCAATCTTCCTGGAGTAAAAAATGGCAACCCATTTCAATATTCTTGCCTGGAGAATCCCATGGACGGAGGAGTCCATAAGGTTGCAAACAGTCGGACACTACTAAGTGAGCACAAACACACACCACCTCTAGAAGAAATAAAAGTAAGAAAAATCAGAAGTTAGAGAAGAAAGAAAAGCAGATGCAAACAGCAATAAATTTCTCATTTAATAGTAAGGTGTAAATAGATTCTTTCTGAATTAAGAAACAAATAGAAGGATATTTTTTACAAAGTAGAAGGTAAAGGCTTCTGAGGAATGGGACTAGGAGTTTAGAGATGAGAGAAAAGAAATGGCAATATTCCATTTTCTATTCTTTTTCAGTTTTTGAATTTTTATCACTTGCGTGCGTTTTCTCTTATGAATGAAAAAAATTTGTATTAAATTGCCTGTAATCAAATCCCACTGGCCTCCAAAGTGAAATTCACTGGGGGTTCTCAGTCCCTTTGTCAGATTCCCAGGTTGGAAAATCTGTTGTGGGTCCTAGAACTTTCTTAACAGTGCGAGAATTTATTTGATATAATTATTCTGCAGTTTGTGGGTTGTCTGCTTGGTGGCTTTATGGTGGGGTTAATGATGACCTCCTCCAAGAGGGCTTATGCCAGAAGCAACAGTTAGAACTGGACATGGACATGGAACAACAGACTGGTTCCAAATAGGGAAAGGAGTAGGTCAAGGCTGTATATTGTCACCCTGATTATTTAACTTACATGCAGAGTATATCATGCAAAATTCCAGGCTGGATGAAGCACAGTCTGGAATCAAGATTGCTGGGAGAGATATCAATAACCTCAGATACGCAGATGACACCACCGTTATGGCTGAAAGCGAAGAAGAACTAAAGAGCCTCTTAATGAAAGTGAAAGAGGAGAGTGAAAATGTAGGCTTAAAACTCAACACTCATAAACTAAGATCATGGCATCCAGTCCCGTAACTTCATGGAAAATAGACGGGGAAACAATGGAAACACTGACAGACTTTATTTTCTTGGGCTCCAAAATCACTGTAGATGGTGACTGCAGCCATGAAATTAGAAGATGCTTGCTCCTTGGAAGAAAAGCTATGACAAACCTAGACAGCACATTAAAAAGCAGAGACATTAGTTTGCCGACAAAGTTCCGCCTAGTCAAAGCTATGTCTTTTCCAATAGTCATGTATGGATGTGAGAGTTGGACTATAAAGAAAGCTGAGTGCCAAAGAACTGATGCTTTTGAACTGTGGTGTTGGAGAAGACTCTTGAGAGTCCCTTGGACTGCAAGGAGATCCAACCAGTCAATCCTAAAGGAAATCCGTCCTGAACATTCATTGGAAGGACGATGTTGAAGCTGAAGCTCCAATCCTTTGTCCACCTGATGTGAAGAACTGACTCATTGGAAAAGTCCCTGATGCTGGGCAAGATTGAAGACAGGAGGAGAAGGGGATGACAGAGGATGAGATGGTTGTTTGGCATCACCGACTTGATGGGCATGAGTTTGAGTAAACTCCGGGAGTTGGTGATGGACAGGGAAGCCCAGCATGTGGCAGTCCATGGGGTCGCAAAGAGTCAGACATGACTGACTGAACTGAACTGAACTGAAATTGCCTGTAAAAAATAGATTCGAATCATTTTTACTACTTTAAAAATTTAAGGGAGAAGTCTGCAGTCCCTAAAGGCGACTTCAGGTGGCGACCCTGAGACAATTTGTATCCTAAGTTACTTCCTTAGTTACACCAAGTTCACTAACAAAGTTTTTCTTTAAAACATCTTACTGTTAAAATATAGAAAACAGCTTAAAGGAAATGAATTGTCATTGACTAATACCCTGTAAGCTTCACCCCCCATGAAAGGAGCCTTTTCAGACACCCTGTAAACAATCACACCTTCTCAAACAATCCTAGTTCCCGCCCAAGAAAAATGAGCCACTTTCCCATATTATAGTAATCATTCACTTACATCTTCTTTGCAGTTTTATCACCCAAAGATGCACCCCTAAACATTACAGTTTAGCTTCATCTTTAAAAACAAAAACAAAAAACACCTATTCATATCCGTATCTTTTTATCTCTTTTAATCTACAGGTTTTCTATATATTTTTCCTCCGTTGCAATTTAATTGTTGAAGACACCAGATTATTGTTCCAGATTTTCCTTAGTCTGGATTTTCCTCTGTTTGGTGTATTTCCTGCAGCTTGGCTGTTTGAATCTAGGTTTAATCAGATTCAGATTTGAAGTCTGCCGAAAAGAATTCAAAGATGGTGTTCTCTTCACCAAGAGGCACTCAGTATCTGGTTTTCTGTCTTTTTGTATTCGCTCAGTCGTGTCCGACTCTTTGTGACCCCATGGACTGTAGCCTACGAGAATTTTCCAGGCAAGAGTACTGCCGTTTCCTTCTCCAGGGGATCGTCCTAACCCAGGGATCGAATCAGGGTTTCCCGTATTGCAAGCAGACGTTTTTACTGCCTAAGCCACCAGGGAAGCTAAAATTCTTTAACTTACATTAATTCTGACCTCAATGGGAAGAGCTGTGAATTTTGAAAATACCATATACATTTTTAAATCTGAGGAAGGTTTTTCAAGAGTATAAATCCAAACTATGATTTCATATCACCATACTTTCCATTTTTAAGATTCTTGTCTTTTGGTTTTATTTTAAAATTTTATTTAATTTTTTGGCTGCACTGGGTCTTCATTGCTATACGTGGGCTTTCTGTAGTTGCAGCAAGCTGGGACGGCTCTAGTTGTCGGGTGAAGACTTTGCTTGCTGGGGGACTTCTCCAGCTCTAGAGTACAGGCTCAGGACTTGTGGTGCCTGAGGTTAGTTGCCCTGAGAAATGTGGGGTCTTCCTGGAACAGGGATCGAACTGTGTCCCCTGCATTGGCAGGTGAATTCTTAACCTCTGGACCACCAGGGAAGTCTGTCATGTTTGTTTTGACATAGCTTCAGACTTGTGTACAAGAAGAGTACAAAGAATTTTTGAAAACTCTTCACCCAAATTCCCCAAATGTTAACATTTTACCGTACTTGCTTCATTGTTCTCTCTTTCTTAAATAAACCCACACATTTTTTTTTCCTGAATCATTTCATAGTCAGTTGCAGATGCTACTCCCTTGGTTTCTCAACAATTTAATGTATACTTGTGAAGGACATCCTCCTTCACAACCATACAAGCACCAAAATTGGGAAATTAACATTGATACTACAATATTCTTTAATCAATAAACTCTGTTCAGATCTTGACAATTGTCCCAGTGAAGTCCAGGGAGGCAGAAGTCTAGAATAAGGCATTCTAGAATAGTTCTTCCAACCTTGTGTTTCACAACAGCGAAGGGTACAGGTCAGATAACTTTGCAGAATGTCCATCAATGTGAGGTTTCCATCTACTTTTAGAAGGTCCTTATGTTGATATTTCAAATGCATAGTGATTTTCTTCATACAAATGTCCAGAGCCTCACCTGACATAAAAATAGATTAATGTCTTATTATTCACAAATCTCAGGTAATGAATAATCATATTTTCTTCCCCAGAAGCTTGCAAAAGATTATAAACTATCCTTTCAATGGTAGACTTTTAAATCAAAGGTGTAAATATTGAATTATGCCCAGACCAGCTTTTCCTTGGTTAGTTCTGTAGCATATTTTCATAGCTCAGATTCTAGACCCAAGTCAATCTAGGGTCTTAAAGCTATGCAAGTGAAAGCTCCTTGGACAAGTTGCTTAAGCTCATGCTGTTTTGGTTTACTGATCTGTAAAATCCAGGTTATACGTAACCTTTCAGTATGCTTTAGCATACATTTGTATGCTTTTTTTTTTTTCATCAAAGAAGCACATCAACAAGAACTCCTCCTTGGACCCCCATCCCTTCCAGTTGCTCTCGTGGTCTCAGTTTTCATGATACAAGCACCACCAACTCATTTCTTTTTTTGTTTGTTTCTTTATTTTTGGCTGCATGGGATCTTATGTTGCTGCATGGGCTTTAATTGAGGTGCGTGGGCTTCTCATTGCGGTGGCTTCTCTTGTTGTGACTTGTGAGCTCTGGAGCATGGACTCAATGGTTGTGGCCTATGGGCTTATTTGCCCTGCAGCATGTGGAATCTTCCTGCACCAGGGATGGAACCCATGTCACCTGCATTGGCAGATGGATTCTTAAACACTGGGCCACCAGGGAAGTCAGACCAACTCATTTCAATCTAGTTCTAGCTGCCTTCGCCCAAGCGAATCTTGTCCATCCATAGAATCTTCTCAATCCATTTTACCTGATGTCTCAGCTACATGGGATCCAGATAATCACCCTCCTTTTGCAATTGAGACTTTTCTTGCTTCCTAAAGTATCAAACTCTCTTGGTTGTCCTCTCCTCTCTGCCCTTTCTCAGTCTTTCTTCCTCTACCTAACATATAATCGTTGGATTTCCTCAGCATTCATCCCTAAAGTCCTTTCCTTATTCTATACATTCTCATCCTCCATTATTCACTTATCATCTCAACATCTTGTTTTTCAAACTGAGAGTCACCTCATTAATGGGTTGTGAAATCAGTTTACTGGGTCATATCTAGCAATTTTTAAAAAATCAAGTGGAATAAAAAAGATCAGAACACGTGGTATATGGAATAAGGATAGTTAGGAGAAACTCCAAATGTCCATCAACAGAAATAGATTGTGGTCCAGCCATACAATGGAGTGGAATATTATACAACAGTAAAAAGGAATAAAGCACTGATATATGGAATAGCATAGAGTAGGGATTAGCAAACTTTTCTGTCAGGTGCCAGAGAGAAAGTATTCTAGGCTTTGTGGACCATTTGTCTGTTGCAGATACTCAGCTCTATGTAGCATGAATGTAGCCACAGATAGTACATAAAGAAATGAGTCATGACAGTGTCCCAATAAAACTTTATTTATAGGCACTGAATTTTGAATTTGATATAATTTTAATATCATGACATATTCTTATTCTGATTTGTTAAAGTCGTTTGAACATATAAAGCCATTCTTAGCTCTTGGGTCTTTAAATAAACAGGCAGTAGGCAAGATTTGGCCCATAGGCTATAGTTTGCTGGTCACTGTCATAGATGAACCTCAGAAACATTAAACTGAGTGAAAGAAGCCAAACACAAATTAATGCAGACTGCATATATACGTTGTGATTTCATTGATATGAAATTCTAGACAATGCAGACTCATCTATAATGACAGAAAGCCTGGGGCCAGAGGTCAAAGGGTTTCCCCAGTGGCTCAGGGGTCAAAGAATCTGCCTGCCAATGCAGGAGACTCAGGTTTGATCCCTGGGTCAGGAAAATCCTCTGGAGAAGGAAATGGCAACCCACTCCAGTATTCTTGCCTGGGAAATCCCATGGACAGAGGAACCTGGGGGGTTAAGTCCATGGGGTCACAAAAGAGTCAGACACGACTGAGCAACTAAATAACAACAAGGGGTCAAAGGGAATTGAGTGCATGGGGGTACTAAGGGACTTTTGAGGGTGATAGAAATGTTCTGTATTTTTAAAAAATATTTATGTATTTGGCTGTGCCAGGTATTAGTTGCAACACTCCAAATATTTTCACTTGCAGCATGCTGAATATTTTTACTTGCAGCTTGCAGGATCGTTAGTGTGGCATTCAGGATCTAGTTCTCTGACCAGAGATCAAACCCTGGGCCCCTGCATTGGTAGTGAGGCGTCTTAGCCTATGGGCCACCAGGGGAGTCCTCAGTTTGCCTTTGAAAAGGCTTCACTAAGGAATTTTCCTGTTGGTCTAGTGGTTAGGACTCCACACTTGCACTGCTGAGGGCCAGGGTTCAATCCTTGATCTGAAAACTTAAGATCTGGCAAGCTGAATGGTGTTGGGTGAGGTGAGGTGGGGTGGGGTGGGGTGGGGGGTTGAGGGGCGTAGGAGTAGCGGCTTCCCTGAAACCCTTTGGGGAGCTCAGGTTTTGAGGGAGGACATGAGCCACCCGGTCTCCAAGCTTGGCCCTGCAATAGGCTTTTCTCTGATGTAAACTCTGAAATTGATGTTTATTTGGCCTTACCATGCAGCAGGTACTCAAACTTGCCATCAGTAATAATGCAAGCTCTCTGTTAACAACTCTGTTCTCTGTTAAACAGAGAAACTGGATCCTCTGCTTATAAGCCTTCCTTGCTGCTAGAATAAAGCGTGTGTCCTTCACATGACCCATAGGTATGGTATTACCCTTTTCAACCTCTGGTCTCGGCTGTCATTCTTTGGGCAATGTCATCTGTACTTATAGGCATCTATGTGTCTCCTTCAATGTACTTAGCATAACTGTAATTAATTAGTTATTTAATGCCTGTCTCCCCTGATAGACTACGAATGCAATTTCTGTAAAGATGGAGTCTGTCTTAATCTTATTTTGTCCACAAGGACTAGCAGGTAAGCTCTAAAAAAATATTGTGGAAGGAATGGATGAGTGAATGATGAATCTACATACTGGCACAATGTGCAGATTTTATTTCTAAACATTTCCATTATTTTCAGTCTGGTTTTAATGGGTTTATTTATTGCTCAGTTGCTAAGTTGTGTCTGACTCTTTGCACCCCGTGGACTGCAGCATGCCAGGCTTCCCTGTCCTTCACTGTCCCCTGGAGCTTAAAGACACTTCATCTTCCAAGCGGCGATTTTTACCTCCCAAGTCTGAGCAGGCCAATGTCTAGGATGAAGTTCAATGAGTAGTTACTGAATGCCTTGATTCAACAAATATTTTCTGAGAGTCCACTGTATGCCAGGCAGTATTCCAGGAATCAGGAATACAGTGATTGAAAGAGATTTTTTTTAATGTATTTATTTATTTTTGGTTGCACTTGGTCTTCGTTGCTGTGAGAAGCCTTTCTCTAGTTGCAGCAAGCGGGGGCTGCTCTTGTGGAGTACAGGCTCCAGGCACAGGGGCTTCCGTAGTTGCAGCTCTCGGGCTTTGTAGTTGTGGGGCACAGGTGTAGTTGTTCTGGGGCATGTGGAGTCTTCCTGGACCAGGGATCAAACCCGTGTCCCCTGCAGTGGTGGGTAGATTCTTATTCACTGTACCACCAGGAAGTCCTTAAAAGAGATTAAGCCTCTGCTTTTGGGGATCTTAACATTCTTTAGAAATGGGATAGTAACAAGTGGCTCTATAATATATTTGTTTTAGATATCATAAAAGAAAGTAAATTATGAATGAATTCACGCCTCAGGCTGTAAATTTGAAATCTTTGTTCTAAAACATTGGAAATATCTATTCAGTGATAACTAGCTGGAAATAGAAGAAAATTAAGCAAAACCAACTTACTACTACCAACAGTTTACTAATAGTTAAGACCCTGAGGAAGACGTTTCCAGGCATTTCTGTTGCTTAAAGGACTTTTCTTTGATGTTTGAGCATCTCTAGAAATTCACATTTGACCATCAGCTAGTCATCACTGGAGAAGCATTGGGCATGAAGTCTTAGAAAATGTGAAGCAGATATTTTAACACTGATGCATCCATAAGAAAAAAAAATTTACTAGCATTGTATTTAATCTTTTTTTAAAATATTTATTTATTTATTTTGACTATGCTGGGTCTTGGTTGCAGCACTTGGGGTCTTCAGTTGCAGCATATGAACTCTTTAATTGCAGCATGTGGGGTCTAGTTCCCTGATCAGGGATCCAACCTGGGTCCCCTGCGTTGGGAGCATGGAGTTTTAGCCACTGGACCACCAGGGACGTCCCTTTACTAAGATTTCAAACTATGATTTAATGTATGTTTAAATTGTTCTTTTCTTTTTGTTAAGATGTTCTAAGTAGGATTTTAGAGTATATTGAAATTTTAGGTGACATTGTAAAGAGGTGAAATAGCATAAAATGGTAATTTTACCTTTCATGTGTCTCAGATTTATATTTTATGAAAGAATTCAGCATCCTCTAACATTTGTTGTTGTTTTCAGCCGCTAAGTCATGTCTGACTCTTTCGTTGTATACCCCAAAAGAAAAATGAACAATGACATTAACAGACAATATAAAAAAAGAAAAATGTGTGCAGACGATGATACACATGAAAAAGTGTCAACATTACTAGTGATTAAAAAGTGCAAAAATCAAGTGAGATTTTTGCCTGTCAAATTAAGTGTGGGTTTTTTGTTTTTGTTTTTTTTTTTTTGCTAATAATGTTAATCTGCTGTTACTTAGAGTAGAAGAAATACTCTCATGCATTACTGGTTGAATTTCAAATTGTTATGACACCAGGATCGGGATGGGGAACACATGTAAATCCATGGCTGATTCATGTCAATGTATGGCAAAAACCACTACAATATTGTAAAGTAATTAGCCTCCAACGAATAAAAATAAATGGAAAAAAAAATTGTTATGACACCTTTTATAGATTTCAGTTACATTCAATGGAGTGCAGTTTGCAATTCAGTAATAACAATAGAAAAACCTAAAATATACATATCTTTTGTCCCCAAAATTCTGCTCCCAGAAATTTAAACTAAAAAAATCATTAAGTTAAAGGTTTAACTATAAGAATGTCATATCAGCATTGTTTATAATGAAATATTTTAAATGATTTACATATTCGGTAATATAATGAAAAATTGGTCATTGTGGTAAACTTGGTCGAAACACACCTTTCCAAACAATGATGTAGATAACCTACTTATTGACATGAAGAGATGATATGTTGACTCAAAAAGATATCTAAGAAAATATCATATATATCATAAACCTATTTTTTTTTAAGGAAAAGTATATGAATACATGGGCTTCCCTGGTGGCTCAGTGGTAAAAAACCCACTTGCCGATGCAGGAGACGTAAGAGATGTGGGTTCGGTCCCTGGCTTGTGCAGATCCCCTGGAGAAGGAGATGGCAACCCACTCCAGGATTCTTGCCCGGGAAATCCCATGGACAGAGGAGCCTGGTGGTCTACAGTCCATGGGGTTGAAAAAGACTTGGACATGACTTAGCAACTAAGCAACAGCAGGAACATATGAATACATGGAAAAGGTTATTAAAAATAATTAAAATTGGAAACTGCTTAGCTGTGGAATGTTGATTTTCTTAATTCAATTTGTTTTCCACACATGTTGTACAGTCACTTAAAAGGAGAACATTAAATAGTACGTGTGCTGTTGGTGGTGGTTTAGTCGCTAAGTTGTGTCCGACTCTTTCGATCTCGTGGACTGTAGCCCGCCAGGCTTCTCTGTCCAGGGAATTCTCCAGACAAGAATACAGGATTGGGTTGCCATTTCCTTCTCCAGAGGGTCTTCCGACCCAGGAATCGAACCCTGGTCTCCTGCATTGAAGGCAGATTCCTTACCGACTGAGCTATGAGGACCCAAATATTTGTGCTACTTGTTAATTTATAGTCTCCTTGCTCCAAATCAATTCTTTTTGCCTGGTTTGCAAAGATGGATCTGGGCCCTTTATAAATATGTCTCCTTTGACAACTTGGCACAATGTTATGTTACATTTTGTCAGTAGAGGGCGCCGGAGAGACATTACAGGAGGAAAGAATTTTGCTTCTAGGTTCTTGCTGCGGCGGGGAGCAGCTTCCCCTAGATGTCAGGAAAAACTCATCCTATGTCTCCCCTACCCTCGACACTTTACTGCGGATACAACACGACTTCGCTTCTACCAGATGTGAGGGTTTCCCACTCACCTAGCGGTTCTGTGACATCATTGCTGGAGATCTGCCTTCTAGGGTAAACTGTTGTGGGACCTCATTGGAGGTTTGTTGTTCAGCTGCCCAGTCATGTCTGAACCTTTGCAACCCCAATGGACTGTAGACTGCCAGGCTCCTCTGTCCATGGGATTTTCTAGGCGAGAATATTGGAATGGGTTGCCATTTCCTTCTCCAGAGGATCTTCCTGACCCAGGGATGGAACCCACGTCTCCTGCATTGCAGGCAGATTCTTTACTGCTGAGCCACCAGAAAAACCACCAGAGTGAGTACCAGGGTGTGATACAGTGATTTTCTTTTTTCTTTTTTTTTATTAGTTGGAGGCTAATTACTTCACAAGTGATTTTCTTAAGCATTAAAAAAAATTATTTATGTAATTTGGCTGTGCAGCATAGGGGATCTTAGTTCCCCAACCAGGGATTGAACCCCACCCCCTTCATTGGATGAGCGGAGTCTTAATCACAGACCTCCAGGGAAGTCCAAACAATATAGTGATCTATAATAAGAAATATTTATTTGATCTGTGTCCCATTTCTGGCACAGAGTACCTAAAATGCTTGGATTTCCTGAGTGATTACAGCAATGTGAACATCACTTTGTTATAATATTTGGTCTACAATTTTGTACTCTGTGCCTGAAATAGCTTCTGAGTCCTCAAACTGAAAGGAGGAGTGTCTAGTTATTTGCAACAAGCCCCTTTCAACTACAACTGAGTTTAAGTTAATGAAGCAACTTTTGGACTGCCGTTAAGGACGGACTTGTTGCCAGGGGAAACCAACTGCGACATTAGAGGGTTGGGCGTTTTAGTCCTGCCCGCACCTCCAGGGAGGGCGCTGAGGACTGGAGGTTGAAGCAATCACCAGTGATTTAATCAATTGTGCCTTTGTAATGTAACGCTTCCATAAAATCCCTAGAGGATGGGACTCAGAGAGCTTTTGGGTTGGTGGACATGTGGCGATCTGGGGAAGAGTGCCTCCCTTCCCAGGGCATGGAAGCGTCAAGCCCCGTCCCACATACCTACTGCTCTATTCACCTTTTCCATCTGGCTATTCCTGAGCTGTGACAAACCTAGATGGTATATTAAAAAGCAGAGACATTACTTTGCTGACCAGGGTCTGCCTACTCAAAGCTATGGTTTTTTCTAGTAGTCATGTATGGATGTGAGAGTTGGACCATAAAGAAAGCTGAGCACCGAAGAATTGATGCTTTTGAACTGTGGTGTTGGAGGAAACTCTTGAGAGTCCCTTGGACAGTAGGGAGATCCAACCAATCAATCCTAAAGGAAATCCGTCCTGAATATTCATTGGAAGGACTGATGCTGAAGCTGAAGCTCCAATCCTTTGTCCACCTGCTGCGAAGAAGTGACTCATTGGGAAAGACCCTGATACTGGGCAAGACTGAAGGAAGGTGGAGAAGAGGATGGAAGATAAGATGGTTGGATGACATCACTGACTCGGTGGACATGAATTTGAGTAGACTCCAGGAAATTGGTGATGGACAGGGAACCTGGCATGTTGCAGTCTATGGGGTCACAAAGAGTCAGATGCAACTGAGTGACTGAACTGAAATGATTCCTGAATTATATCCTTTTATGATAAACTAGTAACCTAGCAAGTAAAATGTTTCTCTGAGTTCTGTAAGTCACTCTAGCAAATTAACCAGATCCAAGAAGGAGGTTGTGAGAAACTCCGATTTATATCCGGTTGGTCAGGAACATAGGGAAACAACCTGGATTCGGGGTTGGTGTCTGAAGTGGGAGGAACTCTTGGCGGACTGAGGCCTTAACCTATGGGATCTGATACTCACCAGGTAGTGTCAGAATTAAATTATTGGACATCACACCAATCCCTCCCAATAAGATCAGGATTTCAGCCCCAGAGGTGTTTTATCTCAGTCCTAGGAGTAATGGCTGGTCCTTATATCTGCTATTTCTGTATTCTTTAGGGTTCTCTTGTATTCAACCCCTCATCATTTGAATTTACCACTAACAATTCTTTATACAGTCGATAGTCTGTACTATCCAACATAATGATAGTCCAACTCTCACATCCATCCATCCAACAACGTTAAGAGGGTCTGAAAACGATCATATGGAACCAAGCACTTTCAGATAACTGGTGCCAATGTCAAGGGAGTAAGAGTTGCCTAGGTCATAGAGACAGAATTCTTTTTATGCATATGTAAATTTATTTATTTAGGGCTGTTTTGGGTCTTCGTTGCCACATATGGGCTTTCTCTAGTTGCAGCAAGCAGGGGCAACTCTGCTTTGCAGTACATGGGCTTCTCATTGCAGTGGCTTCTCTTGTTGTGGGGCATAGACTTTAGAAGGCATGGGCCTCAGTAGTTGCAGTGCATGGGGTCAGTAGTTGTGGAGTGCTGGGCTTAGTTGCCCCAAGGCATGTGGAATTTTCCCAGACCAGGTATTGAACCCACGTCCCCTGTATTTGTAGGCAGATTCTTAACCACCAGACCACCAGGGAAGTCTGAAACAGATTTCTTAGGCATGGTTTTTCTACATTAGAGCTGACATGCAATGATTTCATGATGGGATTGCTGCATATCGTTTCTGCTAACAGGAGAAATTAAGGCTCTGGTTGGAACTAGGCTTGTATCTTCTTCCTTCTAACCTCCTCTCTGGAACTTTTTCAGCTAGAGTACCCGTTCTTTCTCTATGGATATTCATGTAGTGAAATGGAGCAGGACTCTATGATCCTTGCCCGCCTACCATATCTTCTGCCTGCCTTTTGCCTGTGGAAAACTTTAATCAAAGAGCAAGTTTAATCAGAGAAGTGAGAAATGCTCAAATGAAAACAGTCAAAGGAGACTAAATAATAATAATGTTGTCATTAATTATAGTCAAGGACCTTTAGTTCTTTCTCAAGGGCTATAGATAATATTCTGAGCCATATCCTGTGAGCAGTCTTATAGATACCAAAACACCAGGTGGAGAAGTTAACTATGTGATGAGCAGACTGTACCCAGGACGTGAGCTGCACAATTCTGAGAACTGGCTGCAAAGAAATGGGAACAAGTGCACCCCAAAACTGAAGATTAACTGTACCTATACCTAAAGCAACTAAGATGATGCTAGTCAGGCCACTGATGACCAACTGAACATGACTGTTAGAGATGACTGTGCTGTTTCTGCATATAACCTCCACCCCACCCCCCAAATCTGTCTATGAAAGCTCTCACCCTCTGCTTGTCGGGGCTGTGGGGGGAATCGGCCTTTGGACAGCTGTCCGCCACTCTCCCTCTCCTCCCCCCGCCCACTCCCCTCCCAAACCCCAGTTGCCAGCATCTGAAATAAAACAAAATTTCCTTTCCATCCACCTGGCCTGTTTACTGGCTTTTGATCGGTCTGCAACCAGACCCCCATGCATACCTTTCGGTAACAGTAGGGCGTCAGCAGTGGTGGTACCTCCTTCCCCCACCTCCATCGTTTCAACCCCACCCACTGAAACCCATCCAAAGAAAAGTAATTTTTAGAAAAGAAAATGATATTAACATTTACACAAAGCATAGCTCTTTTTATTCATCTGTAACCACACTAAACAAAAACCTTGTGTTTACTGGGCATAACCAGCTTCAAATCAAAGCACCCCTTTCCATTCAGATCAAGGCTGGAGAAATTCCATTAAGAAGGAAGGGGTCTGGGGGTACTTCCCTGGTAGTCCAGTGGCTAAGACTGTGATCCCAATGCAGGGGACCTGGGTTCAATCCCTGGTCAGGGAACTAGACCCTACATGCCTCAGCTAAAAGCTCCTGCACAACCCAAGGAAGATCAACGATCCCGTGTGCTGCAACTAAGAACTGTTGCAGCCAAAGAAATAAATAAATAAAAATAAATATTAAAGAAAAAAGAATGGACTCTCTGGTGGTCCAGTGGTTAAGAATTCACCTGCTAATGTAGGGGACATGGGCTCCATCCCTGATCTGGGGAAATGCCACGTGTCTCTGGCAACTAACCCCTCGAGCCACAACTACTGGAGCCCACCCCCCCTAGAGCCCCCTTGCACTGCAACAAAAGTCACTGCAAGGAGAAGCCCTCACATCGCAACTAGAGTGTAGCCCCTGCTCGCCACGGCTGGAGAAAGCCCAAAGCAATGGTGACCCAGTGCAGCCAAAAATAGATAAATAATCATTTTTAAGAATGAAGGGATCTGGACTGAAGGGGTGGGTGGGTGAGAAAATGTGGAAAGAAAGAGGATTAGATGGGAGTTTTTTTTACCAACCTCATTTCAGGTGACAAGGAGTCAGTCTCTGGCTTAGTATCCACACCCTCAGAAACAAAAGATGTCTCAGAGGTGATGTTGAAGGGACTGGAGGAACTTCCATGACCTTTTCTCAAGGTCATGGGGTTTTTTTTTTTTTAAAGCTGATTGCTTCCTTTGTTCATTGGAAAACAGACCTGTTGGTCTTGGAGCCTATTAAGCAGAGTAAACTTTTGTCAGTAGAAATTTCCAGATTAGCGGAAAAAAGAAGATTTTAGACATTGCAGCCCACTTGATGGTTCTTATTAAGCCCCCATTCATTTAAATAAAATGAAATAATAATGGTTACAATAAGCTTCCCTGTAATCATCTTAATGTGTGTTTAATGTGATCCTTAGTTGTAAATTGAAGCTCAGTTCCCACATCAGTACTTTACTCCCTGCTGAAAGAACTCCTAACAAAACTCTTTTCCATTTTAACTCAGCACTACATTCCCTGGTTATCCTCCACTGTTCAGGGATATTAACATCCCGTAAACCTGTTAATTCATTATTGCCAGAGGGCTCGGAATCACAGCTTGTACAGATGATGAAACATCAATGGAATAAATTAATTTATCTCACAGCATCTCTTCTCCTTTGAAGGCCAGGCAGGTTCTTTAGCATTTTTACCAAATTAGATTGTCTTTAACTGCTGCATTCTTTTTATTGCTTTTAAGAAGAGACAAGTATATACCAGTCTACATTAAACCATCTCAACTTTCAAAATATTCATTGCTCTTCCTTTCAACTCCCATTAAGTAAATACGTTGAGCTCCTTCATAAACATCACCATAGATTTTGGAGGATATTTGCCTCTATATAGGTTGTTACCAATCCTCAGCCTCGCTGGCTTTCTGTGAGTAGAAAAAGAAGTCATATATTAAAGTGGTTAGTAGAAAATTGACACATGCAGTGAGCTCTCCAAGAATGTCAGTCCCAATCGCTGTATTTTAAAAACACAGGCTGTCCGAACTTCCCTGCAGGTCCGATGGCTAAGACTCTGCGCTCCCAGTGCAGGGGGCCCACGTTCAGTCCCTGGTCAGGGAACTGGACCCCACACACCACAACTAAGCACAGTCAAATAAATAAAGAAATATTTTAAAAAACAAAACAGGATGCCCTTGGGAGTTCCCTGGAGGTCCAGTGGTTAGGACTCAGTACTTTCACTTCCCAGACCCAGGTTCAATCCCTGGGCAGGGAACTAAGATCCCATAAGCCACAGGGTGTGGCCCACCCCCCAAAAAAATTTAAAAATAAAGGTACAGGCTGCTCAATTCACTTCAAATTTCAGATGAACAGTTAAAATTTTTTAGTGTAAGCATGCCCAAACACTGCACCAGGGTATACTTACACTAAAAATGATTCATTGTTCATATGAAATTCAAAATTGAATGGGCATCCTACATTTTACCTGGAAACCCTAATCCCTCCCCTACCCTACTTTTCAGAAAATTTCCCCAATTTTGCTCTATTTTTCTCTCTAACAAATTTGGTTAAGGGAATTGTATAGGAGTCATTAGGATGATCTCCTTCTTTTTTCTTAATGAAGACCACAATTCCCTCTAATTTAGGCAGGAATTAGATTTTTTTTTTTTAAGGAAAAAACCATTGTGAACACAATTCCATGCCACAAGCCCATAGTTTAGTGCCTGGCCCATAACCGTGCTCAATAAATATTGATCAACTGAATGAATAAATGAAAGATTGCCTGGGTTAACAGCTGGTCCTATCGCAGTTTGTTGAGATATGGGTCCTTTGGTTTCAGCTGATGTGATCAATTGTTGTTAGTGATTGAAAGGATTACAGAGAAGTAAGACATGAATAATAGCCCTCCAAAGATGTCCCAGGTGTTGCAGTGGTAAAGCATCCACCTGCCAATGCAGGACAAAAGAGACAAGCGTTTGATCCCTGGGTCAGGAAGATCCCCTGGAGTAGGAAATGGCAACCCACTTTGGTATTCTTGCCTGGGAAATCCCATGGACAGAGGAGCCTGGCAGGCTACAGTTCCTAAGGTTGCAGAGTCAGACAGGTAAGATACGTGGAGGTTAAACTGCATTATCCAGGTAGGATGAATGTGATCAGCAGGGTCCTTCTAAGAGGAAGAATAGATGGGTCAGAGTCAGAAAAGACTGTGTGATGATAGAATGACAGAAAGAGAGACTGGAAGATGCTACGAAACTGACTTTGAAGACAGAGGAAGGAGCCATCCAGGAATGCAGAGGGCCTCTAGAAGCTGGAAAAGGCAGGGAGATGGATTCTCTTCTGGGGCATCTGGAGGGAAGGTGGTCCGTGGGTCCATTTTAGACTTCTGACCTCCAAGCCTCTAAGACAACAGATTTGTGGTAACTTGTCATAGCAACAGTAGGAAAAGAATACAAGGGGAATTTAATAAACAAACAAAGGTGCATGCCAGGAGCCTGCCAAGTGGAGACAAATCTGACAGAAGATTTACTTGGAACCAGTAGCAAGGACAAGGAGCACGAAGGGATGGAGATCAGTACACGAGCAGATAGCAAAGGTCAAAGGACATGGAAATTGGCAGAATCTCAAGAACTGAAGAGAATGGGTGGATTGGTCGGCTAGGGCTGCCAGAACAAAATACCAGACTAGGTGGGTTAAACGATTTCTTTTCTCACAGTTCTGGAGGCTGGAAGTCCAAAGTCAAAGTGTCAGCTGTCTTAGTTTTTCCTGAAGCCTGTCTCCTTTGCTTGTAGGTGGCCCCCTTCTCACCCTGTCCTTACACGACCTTCCCTCTGGGCACGCACTGCTCTCGTGTCCCTTCCTGTGTCCAGATTTCCTCCTCTTATTAGGACACCAGTCAGATTGGATTGGGGCCTAGCCTAAGGGCCTCATTTGAACTTAACCACCTCTTTTAAGGCCCTTTCTCCAAAGACAGCCACATTCTGAGGTACTAGGGGTTAGGGCCTCGACATATGAATTTGTGGGACACAATTCAGCCCATAAAGTAGGGCTGACAAATTGAGGAACAAACTGTAAGATAACTGGTTAATGCCCCTGATTGGCGACTAAGGTGCTCTGTGACAATTCAATGCAATGCAAAGTGATCCAGGATTGAATGCTAGTCCTTGTAAAAGGACGTTAGTGGGGCAATTGGCAGTAATTTGAATAAAGTCTGTAGGCGGGGTATTACATCAGTGCCTGTTTTCTTGTTCTGACAATTGTACTATGGTTATGTAAGATGCCAATATCTGGGGAAGCTTGGGTGAAGAGTATATGGGAACTCTGTACTACTTTTGCAACATTTCAAAAAGTCTGGCATTATTTCAAAATGAAAAGTTAAAAATCAAAAATTAATAATTAACTGAAATAGGGTAAACAGAAGAGAGAAAGAGAGAAAACGAAAATGGAATAGGATGTGACCACGGAGGAAGGAAAAATGGAGAAAAAGAAGACAAAGTGATTTCCATGAGGTCAGAGGTTACACCTGCTGTTTGAGTTTCCAATGACCCCCTGCTTCTGGGAACTCAGCGTATGTTTTGGGAGGTAATATTCATTGAGGCACAGCCTCTGAAGAGGATTGAATCCCACCTCACATTCAGGAAAGGCCTCAGAGGTTAATTTCCGACATTGTCTCCAAAGACTGGTACATAGTCAGTGCACTGTATGTGTCGAAACTGTGAAACTCTTGCATGTAAAGACATTTAAAATACACCGCCACCTTGGTAATCCAGTTTTTGGTATGCCCACTTTTCCCCAAGCTTCTCCTTCTTTTTTAAACTTTTTGCTTGTTTGTTTTTGAGGTATAATTCACATGCCACACAATTCACAATTCATTCAATGGTTTTCGTTACCAAGCAATCGTTACCATTACCTAATTACTAGATATTTCATCACGCCACAAAAGAACCCCGCACCCGGTTAGCAGTCACTTCGCACCCCCGCCCGCTCCGCGCCATCGCCCAGCCCCTGTCTGGTCAACCGTCCGAATGGATTTGCCTGTTCTGGGTGTTTCTTGCAAGGGGATCAAGCATTTGTGGACCCACCGCACATCAAAAGCTCAGCCCCCAGGATCGCCAGGGGCCACGGGATTGGCCGGCGGGGATTGGGTGTGCGCGGGGCGCCCAATCGCCTTCGAGCATCGGGAGGAGGCAGGTGCAAGTGGTTGGAGGCGGCGCGCGGGCTGCCCGAGCGGAGGGCGGAGGCCCGGGAGCCAGCGGCCTGCGTTCGTGGGGCGCCTTGGGAACCGGCATGGTGCGCTGGTGGCAGGCGCTCACGCGCGCCGCCGGGCGTTACCCTTGGCCAGCGAACGTACTGCTTTACGCCGGGTTCTTCTCGGGCGGCGACGCGCTGCAGCAGCTGCTGCGGGGCGGCCCGGCCGACTGGCAACATACGCAGCACGTGGCTACCGTGGCCGTGGCCTTCCACGCGAACTTCAACTACGTGTGGCTGAGCCTGCTGGAGCGCGCGCTGCCTGGGCGCGCGCCGCGCACTATCTTGGCCAAGGTGCTGTGCGACCAGGCGCTGGGCGGGCCGGTGTACGTCTCTACCTTCTACGCCGGTGAGGAGCCGGGCGGGGACCTGGAGGCGAAGCTGGGGGACGGGGTCGGATCCGGAACTGGGGGGCTGGAGGCAGGGGCTTCCTGGGGCTGGGACGGAGCAGGAGCCTGGGGCTCTGTGGGGCGGGGGCTGGGGCTGGAAACCCTCCTGTGGGGGCCAAGGGTTAGGAGACTGGGAGGGTCGGGGCGACAGCGGGAGATCGAGGTGTTGAGGACCGAGTAGTCTGGGCACCGCGTATTAAGGGGGTTGAGGGGAAAGAAATTGAGACGTGATTGCTGGAGACGCCTGGGATTAGGGCGCGAGAGGCTCATTTGGGACACTGGGGTTGCAAATAGTCTAGGGCTGGAAGTTTCAGGGGGCCTGGGGCGTACGTAGGCCGAACTGGGGGAGGCAGGAATGGAGATCCATTTTTCCCCTGAAAAAAAGATGCATGGGAATATCAAGGAGACCCCCAGCTGGTTCCCACAGCCGCTGCGACCCCTATGACAAGGTTGAGGGGGCGGGTGGTGGGATGGTCCGGGGAGGGTAAGGGCAGGCGGTCCGCTCCTGGGAAAATTCACGCCTGGGGCTGGGGGCCTCGTTTCCTCTGGAGGGATAACCCTTTCCAACACGAAAACAAAATGTGAGGGGATTCAGGACGGTCTGGGCAGAGACGGGGGAACCTGAGGTCCCGCCTAAGTGTTCACCTGTTAGTCGCTCAGGCGTGTCCGACTCTTTGTGACCCCATGGACTGTAGCCTCCCCAGGCTCCTCTGTCCATGGGATTCTCCAGGCAAGAATACCGGAGTGGGTTGCCAATTCCTTCTCCAGGGGATCTGCCCGAACGCAGGGATCGAACCCAGGTCTCCTGCATTGCAGGCAGATTCTTTACCATCTGAGCCTCCGGGTCCCACCTGTTTCCCCTCAGAATGTGTGCTCAGGGCCATTCTCCTACTTTTGTAACAAGGTTTACCTAAAGAGAGTCCCATCCCCACATCAAAAACCGCAGAAAATGTGAGAAATTATGAGCCCCCTGTGATGAGAGGACTCTGTACCTGTGAGGGTGCAGGGAGCGCCCCCCTCCCCCGAAAGTGCACCACGGAGCCTGAGGGCCTAACTTTGGGAACCTTCCTTAGCACCCTGAAATTCTAAAACAGTGGAGAGGGCTCTGTGGCCTTCATCTTCATAGCGTTTTCTATCACCTGGAAAGGAGTGAGCAGGGGACGGGCACCCATCCATTAAGAAAATTCAAGGATCCTGGGCCTGGCGTTGGCATTGGGGATCACAGATTCCCCCCACGAGGGATCTTGTCAGTGCCTCTTGGTACTTTCTTCTAAACCGGGTCGAAGTGGTCAAGTTACCACTTTGAAGGAACCCACCCTGCCCCATGGATCTCATTTTGAGGACCAGAGTTGCTCACAAATTCCACAGGAATCATGCCTGATACAGTGCCAACCACACGGTTGACAGCGTCCGTGAGGTCAGGGCCTAGAGGACCTGAGAGGGGGAGCTGCCTGGTTTATCAGATCTGTGCCTTATCCCAGGGTGTGACATCCAGGCCAGGTTTGACAAGTTTCCTCGGACCTGTTGCTGCAATGGCCTTGTACTATGGTGATGGGGTGGAGGGTGGCGGTGTTGGCTTTTGGGACTCAGATTCCTGTTTAATTCTCGAAAAACCCAGAGAGGCAGGTACCATCATTCCCATGTTGCACATGAGGAAGGGGCTTCCCTGGTGGCTCAGACAGTATGGAATCTGCCTGCAATGCAGGAGACCTGGGTTTGATCACTGGGTCGGGAAGATCCCCTGGAGAAGGGAATGGCAACCCACTCCAGTACTCTTGCCTGGAGGATACTATGGGCGGAAGAGCCTGGTGGGCTGCAGTCTATGTGGTCACAAAGATTTGGACACAAATGAGTGACTAACACACACACACACAGACACACACACATGGAAACTGAGGCTCATAGGAGAAAAATGATTTGCCCGAAACAAACGCAATTCATGGCATGGTCTTCATCTCCCTGGGGAATGTCAGTATGCCTGAAACCAGAAAGATGCTACAGTCATAGGGCTGCTGGGGCGTGTGGGTCAAGCCCTAGGACCCTGAAACAGATTCCTGCCCACACAGCTTCTTTGTTTTTCTTTTCACATTTCTGGACCCTACTTCCCTTTCCTCCTGTAAAAATGAAGTGGGGGTGGTAGGATGGGGTAGGTTGGATGTCTGTTCAAGGCTCTTTAGACTTGGAAATTGCCTGTCTTAGATGATCCTTTGTGCTGGGGCTCCCTTGGAAGCTAGAATAGCTGTGATTATGAGATCTGGTTCAGGATCCACACCTGGGTTGCACTTGGATCACTATCAGCCTCCCGAGTGCTTTTCCTCCTTTGTAACTTGACCATCCTCAGCCCAGGCTTATGAAAGAAAACACATAAAGTGCTTAGCCCTTAGTTACTGCTGAGTAGGTGGAGTGCAGTATTACCAATATTGGGCTCAGTTTTCTTGTAAGTCCTGTTCTAAGAATCCGCTGCAATTGACTTAAAAGATTTTATTTCCCCTTCCTCCTAATCAGAGTTAGGGGAGAATTTTTAAAGCACTCTTATTTTTACACCCTTCCTAAAATAAGAGAGTTTTATTCTTTTCCCCTGACTTCTTTTTCAGGGTTGTTGAACATCAAAGTTTTCCACATGTTTTTAGGAGCACTGAATTGATGTTCCGCTTTCAAATTCCAATTTGAAAGCCTCTTTAGATGGGAAATCTGAAGTTCTAGAACACCCAGGGTCTGGCGGCCTTTCTGTAAAAGGAGGAAATTAATTTTTTTAAAATTTAAGAATTTCAAAAAATCTTTTGAAAGGAGAGGGAAAATGTCACCAATAGTCCCACTATAATTATATTGAGGTTTTTGTGAATTCTCTTACAGTTTTTTTAAAAAAATAATTCTGCTATAACCTCATACCCTGCTATTGTCACTTCATATTAATCATCACTTTAAAATGTATCCAGTTTTAGAATGCAGATTGTCTTCTGTTTTCTCTGTTGGGTCAGATGGGACATACTGAGTGAGTGATAGCAGTAGTCACTGTGCATATTGGAATAGAAAACTTGACCATGAACTGTTACACAGTATTCTTCCTATTGAATCTTATTAAAATTCTTTTGGTGTGTGTTTTTGCAAATAGGTATGAGTATTCTCCAGGGAAAGGATGACATATTTTTGGACATGAGACAGAAATTCTGGAATACGTATAAGGTAAGACAGACTTTTGAAAATACAACCATGATCTTTCTGTATCTTTTTTTTTTTTTTTAACATTTATTTGGCTGTGTTGTGCCTTAGTTTCTGCACTCGGGATCTTTCATTGTGGTGTGCAGGCTTAGTTGCCTCGAGGCATGTGAGATTTTAGTTCCCCATTAGGGACTGAAACTTCATCCCTGAACTGGAAGGCAGATTCGTGGAAGTCCTTTTTTGTATCTTTTTAACATAAAATACATTTAAATAAAAATGGGGAATACATGTAAATCCATGGCTGATTCATGTCAATGTATGACAAAAACCACTACAATATTGTAAAGTAATTAGCCTCCAACTAATAAAAATAAATGAAAAAAAAATATTCTTAAATTAGGGCTCCAGATGGTTGACACAAAGGCACAATGTTTTGATGGATTTTAAATTTGTTTTAATGGTTGAAGGAGAGGCTTTAAGAATGTCTATATGTGTCTCTGAATTTTATTCAGTGTTCACAATGATTTCTGACATTCTTATATTTATTCTTGTTGGTGATTACAGTGATTTTTGGAGTCAAAGAGGTTATTGCAAAATAGGAATAGTAGAATGTGAGTGGCTTAATGGAATCATTGCCACATTTAGAGCCGATGTTTCCAGGTATGCATTCTGCTGAGTCCCTGTGAAAGGAATCTTCTTAACTTCACAATGATATTTACAGAAAAGGAAAATGTTTCTCAGGGTTATTCCAGGGCTTGAAACAAGTCACCTCTTGTACTGTATACTCAGTTGTTTAATCGCTAAGTCATGTCTGACTCTTATGCCACTCCGTGGACTATAGCCTGCCGGCCTCCTCTGTCCATGGGATTTCCCAGGCAAGAATACTGGAGTGGGTTGCCCTTTCCTTCTCCAGGGAATCTTCCCAACTCAGGGATCGAACCTGTGTCTCCTGAATTGGAAGGTGGATTCTTTACCACTGTTACCTGGGAAACCCGAACCAACAGCTTAAAGCCTGTTAAAATAAATCCATCTTGAAAGCTAAACTTATTCTCTAGGATGAAGTAGCAAGAATACATTATTAGAAAATCACCGTGAAGTGGGTTTGGTCTGTGGTTTAAAAAATTCATTGATGATCCTGTGTTTTATCGGTATTTCCCTGAATCATTTGCGTGAGCAAACAGGAAAACTGCAATATGTAAACATATGTTGTTAACAATGATTTGAAAGCAGTTGTCTTCCAGAATTGGTCCTCATTCAGGTAGACTTTTCTATAGTCTAGATCTATGACTATAACTAATAAAGGTCTTTATTCCTGTGCCTAACAACTTTCTGTACAACTTCCCACCCTCTTCCACTTGAGAGACCATAAGTAGTCTAATTTAATCTGCTTAGTCTGAAATATACTACCACCTTCACATTCTTCCTGCCTGGTGTTTCTTCTTTAAACCATTGTTTCATCTTTGTTTTTATTTATTTCTTTATTTCTTTTGTTGTCTGGTGGCTTTTTTTAAAAAATACTTTATAGAACAAACTTGGAGAAGGAAATGTCAACCCACTGCAGTACTCTTGCCTGGAAAATTCCATGGATGCGGGAGCCTGGTAGGCTACAGTCCATGGGGTCGCACAGAGTCGGACATGACTGAGTGACTTCACTTTCTTTCTTTCTTTAGTTCCTTTTGGGGAAGGAAATGGCAGCCCACTCCAGTGTTCTTGCCTGGAGAATCCCATGGACAGAGGGGCCTAGTGGGCTTCAGTCTAGGGGGTTGCGAAGCATTGGACACGACTAAGCAACTAACACTCACACACATAGAACAAACTGTGTGATCACTTTGTGCAATTTAAAAGCATCCTAATAAAGTTTTCCTTTATTCCAGAGTGGTCTGATGTACTGGCCTTTTGTACAGGTGAGTTTCAAACTACTAAGAATGCGAATTCGTGCGTTTGGTTTACACGGAGCCCTCACAGATGTGTTCTCTCTGTTACAGCTGACCAACTTCAGCCTCATTCCCGTTCGCTGGCGAACAGCTTACACTGGACTCTGTGGTTTTCTGTGGGCCACCTTCCTCTGCTTTTCACAACAGGATGGTGATGGCACCTTCAAATCAGCTTTTACTTTCCGTCGTACAAAGGGGACAAATGAAGTTGAAAGGCCCCCAGAGAAATGACAAGTCAAGAACTCCCTGAAAGGGACTCATTTTTTCCCCTTAAACACAGCGAATTGCCTGCAGATAAAATACTCTGCTTACCAGTTATCTGCTCCCTTCTGAAGATTTACTTTCCTATAGACCTGACTGCTTTTTAATTAGCAATGATAACTTTCAATTTTATCCAAATATCCTTTTTTTTCCCCATTCTAATCTGAAGGTATTAATTCTCTAATATCTTCACTTCTCTAATGGTGGTGGTGCTCAGTTGTGTCTGGCTCTTTGCGACCCCATGGACTGTAGCCTGCCAGGCTCCTCTCTCCGTGGAAGTTTCCAGGCAAGAATACTGGAGTGGGTTGCCATTTCCTACTCCACTTTGACTCCTCTACTGCCTTGGTTAATATCAATGATAGTGGCAAAGTGGCATTTTATAATCATTACTATTTCTGGTCTAATATTTCATTGCCGGTTGATGTAGAAAACCCCCATTTTGATGGTATACATCTCTTCTAAAAATCTCAGGTTGTCTCCTAAACACTTTTGGATCAGAATATTTTTTATACCAAAAATTGTCCTGACAGTAAATTTTTGTTTACACCAAATTCAATCAAAAAGTTTGAATAAACAGGTTCCCCCCCAAAATATTGTAGAATAATTTATTGTTATGCTAATATTAAATCTCTGCAAGTACATTTTATGTATTAAAAAATAGTTTATGATCAGTGGTCCTGAATAGAGTATATTTTACTGATGTTTTCTATTTTGATAGTTTTCAAGGTTTTGGTTTTTTTTTGGTTAATGTTTTCTCGATTTTAGCATATTCACTTGGTTAAATATCCCATTTCCTAGATATATGAAATGTACAAAATAATTGACTTTAAAAAGAAATATATTGAATGAAGTTTCTAAAAAAAAATTAGCAAGTTTTCTTCTGGAAGAAAGAACTCAATTCCATAAAGTTTCAGGGAAAATATTTATCCTGAAATTCACACTGATGATATATTTTTTTTAAATTACTGCTTTAACCTAAGTCTTTATAGGTAATTTTTAAGGTTGACATGAGAAACTCAATCCAGTTTTTCATTTCTATTTTCAAAGTCAGTGGATTTAAAAATTAAACGACTATTTTAAGAAGTTTTAGCAATTTCACCCAAGAATTGCATCACTATTCTGTTGTTTCCAATGGAGTGTTTCACAAATTTAAAGATGTGAAACATTGCGATGTTAATATATTTATCTTGAGACTTTATATTTAAGATTAATTTAAGCTTGCTTGCCTAAATATTTAAGCATATAATTTATATAGCTTGTAATTTAAATTTATATGTCATAAATATATGACTTTTAAATAATCATATTTATATGATTTATTTGAATCTAATAGATATTAATATATTTTACATCATTGGGGCAAGAGTAAGGACATTTCTAGGAAGTTTAATTCTAAAATAAATGGTGTTTTGTATAGTTTAAAAAGTAGTTCATACAACAGAAGAGCTATTTCACAACATGTAAGACATGTTTTATCATTTAAAAAGTATGTCCAGGACTTCCCTGGTGGTCAGTAGTTAAGACCTGCCAATGCAGGGGACATAGGTTCAGTCCCTGGTCTGGGAAGATACCACATGCTGAGGGGCAGCTAAGCCCTATCTTGTTCTACAATTACTGAGCCCGCGCTCTGGAACCCACAAGCCACAATTAGAGATCGATCAATCAATTTATCTAGTTAAAAAAAAAAGCATATCCAGAGTAACTATAGTAAGGGCTGTTTGACAGTGTTCTAGATCAGCTTCAGCACTACTTACAATGGAAGAGTAGTGTTTGGGAAAACGTTTGCGAAAACAAACCTTGGGGGAAGGGCGAAAAGCTTATTATTCATAAAAGTTTGATAATCTTGACTCAATAATGTGTTACTCCATACTGCAGAGATATGTAGCATGTATTCTCTGAATTTTTTCAAATAATACCGTTTTAATTTTTCTCAAGAGTCTTTTTGTGCTTTAGTGTGAGAAGTGGAACTCATTCGAAATAATGCAATGTTTGTTTTAAAATGCTGCCCTCCTTGATAAAACACGCTCTTGACCTTCCAGGGTTTAGAATAGGCCAGATGGATGCTATTCTTCTTCCAAATTTCTCCATTCCATAAGGCTTCTTCTTCTCTCTCTCTTTTTTTAATCATTACTTTTGGCTGTGCCTCGCAGCGTGCAGACTCTTAGTTCTCCAACCAGGGAACATACTCACGTCCTCTGCTTTGGAAGTGTGGAGTCCTGGCCACTGGACCACCAGGGAAGTCCCCCATGAGGTTTGTTTGACAAGCTTGCGTGTTGCCCCTGGCCCTCTTTTCTGGCCCCCTGTTGCTCAGGCAAAGGCAAAACCTTTCATTCATTTCCCATGACAGAGCTAAAGAAGACTGGATTTTCAAAACAACTTCACCTAATACATGTAGGAAACAAAAGGGAAATTTGGAGGATGTCAAAACATTTGTTTTCAAAGCTTACAGACTACTGCTTTCTGATCCTGGGTCCAGGCCTTTGGGGTATTTGCCCTGTAGCTGTAATGGCACCTATCCAATTTCCCTCCTTTTCTGACTCTTTGATAGTTGCCTTATAATGATGCCATGGCCACCACCCCCAGGGAGCTGTCTTCCTGGCCCTGCTACCATTAAAATCAAGGGTGCCCCGTCTTGACTTTCCTGGTTTCCATTTCCAGTTTCAGACATAGGCCTTTTACCCAGATAACTGAAAAATGAATTCTCAATTCAGGGGAGATCTTTTCCTTCTACACGAGTGGATGCAACCTGTGTTAACCACTAGGTTAACCATAGTAGATACAACTTCATAACCCTCATGTAAATAATAAAGGTTGTTAAATGGCCATTGTAGGATGTGAAGAGGAAAAACAGCATGCGATAACTGTTAAAAGAAGTCCATGGTCTTGGGGACATCCCTGGTGGCCCAGTGGTTAAGAATTCACCTACCAATGCAGGGGACATGGGTTCAATCCTTGACTGGGGAACTAAAGACCCCACAAGCCACAGAGCAACTCAGCCCGAGCACTGCAACTACTGAGGCTGCGTGCCACTAGAGAGTCCATGCACCACAGCAAAAGGTCCCTCATGATGCTACAAAGATCCCACGTGCCACAACTAAGACCAATGCAGCCAAGTAAATAAATATTTTTTAAAAATTGGAAAAGAAGTCCTTGATCTAGTTGCAAGTATAAAAAAATGATAATCAGGTTCTCAGGAGATCTAATCCAATTCTCCATTCAGTATCTGAACAGCCTCCATGACAAGTGGTCAACAGAAAGCTTGACTATTCGTAGTAATGCCACCCAGCCATAGGCTGGTGACATAAGCAGTGAAAAGTGAAAATGAAGTTGCTCAGCCATGTCCGACTCTTTGCAACCCCATGGACTGTAGCCCGCCAGGCTCCTCTGTCCATGGGATTCTCCAGGCAAGGATACTGGAGTGGGTTGCCATTTCCTTCTCCAGGGGATCTTTCTGACCCAGGGATTGAACCCGGGTCTCCTGCATTGCAGGAAGACTCTACCGTTTGAACTACCAGGGAAGCACATAAGCTTTTAAAATTGCTCATGGTGCCTGAGCAATCTGGGGAGGCTCCATGGAAGAGATGCCACAGCTGGATGTTGAAAGATGGAGTCAAAGACTGAGGGTCTGTGAACTGGAGTGGTGATGGTAGGATCAGATGAGTTCTTTTTTTTTTAATATTTTTTATTTGGCTGCACTGATCTTAGTTGTAGCACTTGGGATGTTTAGTTGAGGCATATGGAATCCTTAGTTGTAGGGTACAAACTCTTAGTTGCAGCATGCGGGATCTGGTTCCCTGCCCAGGGATTGAACTTGGGCCCCCTGCATTGGGTGCATGGAGTCCTAGTCCCTGGACCACCAGGGAAGTCCCAGGATGAGATGTGATCTTGAAGGAGAGAGCAAAGGAAAAAAAAGGCATGTAACTTCCAACATAGAAATATCCATAACCATTTATTAACTTTGAATAATGTAGATACTTCTGTCTAGCTTACTTGTAATTGAAAATCATGCATAATTTGCAACCTATCAATCTTTTTCATTTGTAGGAAAATTAATGAAAGTTACTCCATTTTATCTATATCATAGTTGGTTTGGTGAGAAAGAATTAGGCAATGTGAGAGTTTGCATGTGTTTAAAATTTTCTGCCAGCAAAAGTTCATCTAGTCAAAGCTATGGTTTTCTCCAGAAGTCATGTATGGATGTGAGAGTTGGATCATAAAGAAAGCTGAGCACAGAAGAATTGATGCTTTTGAACTGTGGTGTTGGAGAAGACTCTTGAGAGTCCCTTGGACTGCAAGGAGATCAAACCAGTCAATCCTAAAGGATATTAGTCCTGGGTGTTCATTGGAAGGACTGATGTTGAAGCTGAAGCCCCAATCCTTTGTCCACCTGCTGCGAAGAACTGACTCATTGGAAAAGACCCTGATGCTGGGCAAGATTGAAGGCAGGAGGAAAAGGGGACAACAGACAATGAGATGGTTGGATGGCATCACCAACTCAATGAACATGGGTTTGAACAAGCTCCAGGAATTGCTGATGGACAGGGAAGCCTGGTGTGCTGAAGTCTTGGAGTCGCAGAGTTGGACACGACTGAGCAACTGAACTGAACTGAATGTGTTGTGATTTAAAAGGTTAAATCCCACTCAATGTCATTTCTTTGGATAATAATTTAAATAATTCAGTGATTTTTAGTATGTTCTTAGAGTTATGCAACCATTGTGTAATTTTATTTTACAATTTTACATTTATTTTACAACTTTACAATTGTACATTGTACAATTTTATTATTATTGTTATTGTTTGGTTTGCATAAAAATTAAAAAGGTATTGTTTGCAAACATTCAGAGAATACATGCTGTATATTCTCTACAGTACAGAGTAACACACTATTAAGTAAAGATATCAAACTTTTATGAATGATAAGCTTTTCTCTCTTCCTCCAAGGTTTGTTTTTCTCAAATCTTTTCCCAAACACTATTATTCCACCATAAATAATATTAAAGTTCATCTAGAAAACTTCCAAGTAGCCCTTACTATAGTTACTCTGGATACATTTTTAAATGACAAAACATGTCTTCTATGTTGTGAAATAGCTCTTCTGTTGTATGAACTACTTTAAAACTATGCAAACCAATTATTTTAGAATTAAACTGTCTAGAAATTTCCTTACTCTTGCCCCAGTAATGTAAAATATATTAGTATCTATTAAATTCAAGTAAGTCATATACTTAAGTCATATACTTATGACATGACTGAGTGACTGAACTGAATTGAAAATTTTCTGAAGCCATGTGTGACAGTAGCATGGAAAAATGTTTTCCTCAAAATCTATCACTAAGGAGATTCAATAGACAAAGTGATCAATTTGCCCAGTATACCGTGAGTGAAATTTGGCACGTAGGGGTTCATAAAAATGAAGGGTGCTTTAGGAAAACTTTATCTTATTGGCACTGATTTTTTGGGGATCCAGAATAAGGAAACTGTCCAAAGGAGGAACGGAATTAGAGCTACTAAAAGATAACTCAAAGAGGAAAACATTTTTCACATTCTAATACTTCATTAATAATTACGATTTAGATTTATTACTTTTAAGAAAATTTTGTTCTGTTTCTTTCACTATAAAACATATAGATGTAGAAATTTAACTTTGCTATTTCAGGTTGTATCTAAGTGCAGGAGACGCAGGTTCGATCCCTGGATTGGGAAGGTGCCCTGGAGAAGGAAATGGCAACCCACTCCAGTATTCTTGCCTGGAGAATCCCGTGGACAGAGGAGCCTGATGGGCTACAGTCTGTGGGCTTGCAAAACAGTTGGACATGACTTAGCAACTAAATAACAGCCCAGAACTACAATTTCTAACTCATCCATGTTTTGTTTCTCTTCCAAGGATTGTCATCCTTTAGGATTCTTTTGAAGCTATTGAAAATTTATTTTTTTCTAGGTGGGCAACTTTACTGTTAGTTCAGTAGAGTTTCATATGAATTTCTACACTGTTTGCCAAGACAAATTATACCCAGAACATACTTAACCATATATTCTGGAGGCAGCTTTCAGCTGAAATTAGGTTCATCTTCTGAAAGTTTTAGAACATTAATGGATTTTTTGTGCCTGAAGATCTTGACCTTTAATATACTTAATCTAGTTTTGCCTATAATGCTTAGAATCTAAAGAAACCAAGTCATAGAAAATGCAGTTTTAAACCTAATGAAGAAATTTCTTTTAATATTGTCAGTGGCGAATAAGTGAAATGGGAAATCTGGTTTCACAGTAAATGTTGTACTTGGAATTTCAAGCTATTATAAACCATAGTCAACCAAGTGTATAGTTAATAACTGATTAACATTATGGGCATATATCAGAAGCTTATCTTTTTTTAGTTTGCTTCTCTGTTATAAGTCTGTCTTTCCTTAAATCTTTATTTATCCATACCTTCCTTTCTCTCTGTCAAATGGCTATAACAAGCCCTCTTCTATCCTTCATCCCTGCACAAACCTGACCACCCAGACACTCCTAGGGGACAGGAAACGATGATGAAGTTAGAGACCACACAGTTCAGTGACATGACAGCCATGATTCAGAGCTTGCTCTTTGGGTCTTGTCTTCCTTCTGGAGAAAGAAAAAGGAGGACGTTCAGCCCTTGGGAGAATTTTGAAGTGAGTAAACATTTTGGAGGCAGGTTCCATCTGAAATTAGGTTCATCTTCTGAAAGTATTAGAAACTTAATAGGTTCTTGTGCCCAAAGACTTTGACCTTGAAGCATCCCTTTTCTTTTCCGAAATCCTCTTCTATCTCTGGATGCCTGTTCTCTGCATTCTCTCTGTGCATGTGTGCTGTTGATTCAGTCATGTCCAATTCTTTGCGACGTAGCCTTCTAGCATCCTCTGTCCATGGGATTCTCCAGGCAAGAATACTGGAGTGGGTTGCCATGCCCTCCTCTAGCAGATCTCCCTGATCCAAGGATTTAACCCACATCTCCTGTGGCTCCTGCATTGCAGGAGGATTCTTTACCGCTGAGCCGCCGGGGAAGCCCACATTCTCTCTGGCTTAGTGCTGTATCTTCCAAATCAGTTCTCATTTCTTTTCCTCACCTCTCAAATCTCCCATTCTCTTCATGTGACTGATTTCAGCTACATTTAGAAGAGTAGGTTTATTAAACTAATTTACTAAGATGTGCATGACAGCCTTTCTAGTTGAGTTTTGCTTTGCTTTTTAAATTACTGATGAAAGCGAATCTCTGGATGGAGTTTTAGGGAACTATTGCCAGGTGGGTGGGTGGGGGTGGAGAGAAGAGGGTATGTTTTGGCAGAAGATTTCTGATATACTTTACATTATGTGGTCTACTTCCCACTGAATTAAAACCACCTGGGCAGAGATCATTGCAATTTATTGTGAACTTTCACAATGGATGATCATTATCTGTTTGCATATTTATAATCCCTATGGAATGAATTTCTGAAAGGAAGAATATAGTTCTTATTTATACTTGTTTCTGAAATGTCTCGCACAGTGTTTGGCATGGAGCAGAAGCTCTGTAACACTATTGAATGAATGAATGTAATTTGTGGATTTCTCAACTGTTTTTTGCCTCTGGACTGCTGCTGAGCGGTCTGGATGGATGACCCTTTCATTTTCATCCCTGTGTGCAGGTAGCTGTCCTGTCTTAAGCTGGATACAGCTCAGACCTTCACCTACTTTGGTCCCAGGCCCAGAAAAGTGTGTTTTCTCAGAGATGGTGAGGACCTGTAGGCTTTGATGCCCCTGGTCCAACTTTCACACACCCCCTGAAAACCATCTCTTCATATCTCTCTCTAACTCTCTAAAGATTGGATTGTTTGTCTTTAAGAAATGCATAGGATTTCCCTGGTGGTCCAGTGGTTAAGAATCCACCTGCCAGTGTGGGAGATATGGATTCAGTCCCTGGTCTGGGAAGATTCCACATGCCCTGGAGTAACTAAGCCCACGTGCCATGACTACTGAGCCCATGCCCTAGAGCGCGTGCTCCACAAGAGAAGCCACTGCAATGAGAAATCCGCTCACCACAGCTAGAGAGTAGCCCCCACTTACTGCAACAAGAAAAAGCCTGCACAGCAACCAAGACCCAACATAGCCAAAAATAAAGGAAGAAAAAGAAAAAGAGTTGGGTAGAATCTTTGGGTAGAAGGAGGCCCAAGGAGTTGGGCCTCCTTCAAACCAGTAAGCTACCATTGAAAGAAAGTGAAAGTCACTCATTCGTGTCCAACTCTTTGTGATCCCATGGACTATACAGTCCATGGAATTCTCTAGGCCAGAATACTGGAGTGGGTAGCCTTTCCCTTCTCTGGGCGATCTTCCCAACTCAAGGATTGAACCCAGGTCTCCCACATTGCAGGTGGATTCTTTACCAGCTGAGCCACAAGGGAAGCCCAGGAATACTACAGTGGGTAGCCTATGCTTTCTCCAGCGGATCTTCTCAATCCAGGAATTGAACCAGGGTCTCCTGCATTGCAGGCAGATTCTTTACCACCTGAGCTATGAGGGAAGCCCTTTTGTGATGGTTAATTTTATGTGTCAACTTGACTGGGCCATGAGGTGCCCAGATATTTGGTCAAATATTATTCTAGGTGTTTCTCTGAAGGTGTTTTTGGATGAGAGTAACATGTATATTGTAGACTAAGTCAAGCAGATTGCCCTCCCTAATGTGAGTGGGCTTCGTCCAATCAGTTGAAGGCCTGAATAGAACAAAAAACCTGGCTTCATCCTGAGTAATAGCATTCTTACTGCCTGACTGCCTTCAAACTTAGACATTGACCTTTTTCCTACCTTTGGACTCAAAACATTGGCTCTTCCTGTGTCTGGAGCCTGTCAGCCTTCAGATGAGAGCTACACATGTTGCTTTCAGGCCTTCAGACTCAGGATGGAACTAAAGTGTTGCCTCTCCTGGGCCTCCAGCTTGCTGACCCACCATGCAGTTTGGGACCTGTCTCCATCATCATGTGAGACAATTTCTTATAATAAATCTCCTTTTCTCTCTATATACACAATCCTATCGGTTCTATTTCTCCAGAGAACCCTGCATAATGCCTCCTGTTTATGTATATGAATATTTATGTGAATATTTCATAGTTTGTGGCTCAAGCAGTGTGGTTGTCTTGGTGGTGACACCCAGCTCACAACTGTTACAGATTTACTCTGGACATTAATTTCTGGGGCCCCTGAAATCATAATATGTAGGTGGTTATATAGGGGCTTCCCTGGTCTCAGCTGGTAAAGAATCTGCCTGCAATGCAGGAGACCCCGGTTCGATTCCTGGGTCAGGAAGATCCCCTGGAGAAGGGATAGAGTACCCACTCCAGTATTCTTGGACTTCCCTGATGGCTCAGGCGGGAAAGAATCTGCCTGCAATGTGGGAGACCTAGGTTTGATCCCTGGGTTGGGAAGATCCCCTGGAGGAGGGCATGGCAACCCACTCCAGTATTCTTACCTGGAGAATCCCTTGGACAGAGGAGCCTGGCGGGCTACAGTCCATGGGGTTGCAGAGAGTCGGACACGACTGAGTGACTAAGCATACACAGGTGGTTATACACACCTATTCCCCAGCCACCATATATGACGTGGAAATGGAAATGCAGTCAGGTAACCAAATAATTGCCAAAGAACAGAACTGGCTGTATTTTCACTTTAGGTTGGCAGTGGATGGAGTATGTATGTTGTGAATTCTGTGAATGTTGGGGGCTGAGAATTGATTGCCGTTAGATTAAAAGCCATTTCGGAGCTGAGTGTATCACAGTGTTTGATGATGCTTCCTAGTGAAGGACTCGGTCAGTGTGATGGATAACCGACCTCAGTACTGAGGTCAGACAGTGGGGCAGACACCTGCTGTGTCTGAATAGTGCCTTTTTAATATTCATGACGAAGAACTATTTGTTCATCTTCTCACGCTTTTCAGTGTCTCATCCCTCTGAACCATGCAGCCAGAGTACTCTTCATATTTTGTGTGGAACGGGTTGCAAAAACACCACCGGTTGCTTCATTTCTAAATTTTAATTTTATGTATATTAAATTTTTAGGGTAATGTGATTTAATGTATATGAAAAATAAATGAATTTTAGTTAAATACAGAAAATTACTGTTTTGTGTTATTGGTGGTATGAATATTCTGGGAAATATGTAAAGGAAATGAGATTTATACCCTATAATCTTTCCTAATCATCTTTACTGCAAATATGAGATTTATGTCTTTACTCTGGATTGAGATACAGGTTGTCCTTATCTAATGTGTGCTCTCTGTCACTTACTGAATTCTTCCAAATGTTTGGTCTACATGCTATGAATGTGTGTATTCTGATAGAGCTGAAAATTTAGAATTGGTGTCGTTCCCAACTGACTTCTCAAGAGCTATTCTTTTTGAGCATTAAATAGGGGGAAATGTGTTATTAAGATTCCTCTTATTAATACTGAGGAGGCCAACTTGAGCTTCAGCTGGAAAATTACAGAAGGTGCTTTTTCCACCATCCCATGTTCTTGTGGCTCCTTTGGCCTGGAGTCCACTAATTTCTTTTTTTTCTTTTCACTCATTTCTTTCTTCCTGATTTAAATCCTTTCCTACTGTGTTGACTGAAATAGATTTCCCTGAACACAGTCCATGTAGGAACTGCAAGCATGTATCTGAAAACCATGTTGCTTTGTTCTGGAGTTGACTTCAGCAAATGTAGACATTTGTGAACATGTGTATGTACTCACATGCCTCGGGGTCACGTTAGATTTTTCCATGACTCCCCTTCTGTATCACTGCATCTTCCTTTCAGGTCCCTTTCTTTACCTTATTGTTTTGTTTTTAAACTTTATTCTTTATTGAAAAATTTTTTATTGAAGTATAGTTGATTTACAATGCTGTATTAGTTTCTGGTGTACAGAAAAGTGATTCAGTTTATATACATATATACACACATTTTTTTTCATATTCTTTCCATTATGGTTTATTACGGAATATTGAACATAGTTCCCTGTGCTATGTAGTAGGTCCTTGTTTTCCAATTTCTCCGTCTCTTTTTTTGTCTTTCTCAAGATTTTATCATATATAAATAGCATGTATAATAGAACATATGTTTCAGAAAACTTATGAATTTTTGCCTAGCTAAAACATTTATGACATTTGGTTCCACTTGTTTGACTAAATATGGATAGAATGCTAGATTTCTAGTTTACATTCACTCAAAACTTTGATATAGTTCCATTTATTCTGGTATCTAGTATTATTACTAAAAGTGTAGAAAGATTATTATCTTAAAGATTTTAAAAGATTTTGAATGAGGCTTGAAACTTCTGATCCAATTCTGAGACTATAAAGAAATGGCTATGTTGTATAAAAAAAAAAAACAGGAAATTAACATGAGGTATAGTATTACTAACTAAAGTATGGATTTTGTTCAATTTCACAAAATTTTATGCTAGTATCCATTATTTGTTTTCATACCTCATTCAAGATTCCACATTGTATTTAGCAGCACTGAGCAGCTTCAGCCGTATGCAATGAATTCTGATAAATGCTCTTTTCATATTTATTCTGTTGCAAATATTTCAAAATTTTCCTTGTTATGGCTTCTTAGATACAACCACTGTTTAAAAGTGGACATTTAATTTCCAAATATGTGGAGTTTTTAAAGTGTCTTTGATATTAATTTCTCATTTAAATGCTTTCTTCTCTGCAATCACCCTCTGTTTTTCCAGTCTTAACTTTACTGAGGCTTTCCATGGCTAAGCTACAGAGCTTCCTGATAGCTCAGATGGTAAAGAATCTTCCTGCAAAGGAGACACGTGCACCCCAATGTTCATCGCAGCACTGTTTATAATAGCCAGGACATGGAAGCAACCTAGATGCCCATCAGCAGATGAATGGATAAGGAAGCTGTGGTACATATACACCATGGAATATTACTCAGCCGTTAAAAAGAATTCATTTGAATCAGTCCTAATGAGATGGATGAAACTGGAGCCCATTATACAGAGAGAAGTAAGCCAGAAAGATAAAGAACATTACAGCATACTAACACATATATATGGAATTTAGAAAGATGGTAACGATAACCCTATATGCAAAACAGAAAAAGAGACACAGAAGTACAGAACAGACTTTTGAACTCTGTGGGAGAAGGTGAGGGTGGGATGTTTCGAAAGAACAGCATGTATATTATCTATGGTGAAACAGATCACCAGCCCAGGTGGGATGCATGAGACAAGTGCTCGGGCCTGGTGCACTGGGAAGACCCAGAGGGATCGGGTGGAAAGGGAGGTGGGAGGGGGGATCTGGATGGGGAATACGTGTAACTCTATGGCTGATTCATATCAATGTATGACAAAACCCACTGAAATGTTGTGAAGTAATTAGCCTCCAACTAATAAAAAAAGAAAAAAAAAAAAAGAATCTTCCTGCAATGCAGGAGACCTGGGTTTGATGCCTGCATCAGGAAGATCCCCTGGAGAAGAGAATGACAACCCACTCCAGTATTCTTGCCTGGAGAATCCCATGGACAGAGGATCCTGGCGGGTTACAGTCTGTGGGGTTGCAAAGAGTTGGACATGACTAAGTGACTAACAGTTCTACTATGGCTAAGTCAAAGATCTCTCTTGGTAAATGTCACATTGCACTTGAAAATATGTAGGTTATTTAAAATTATCTTTTGATATTGATTTCTAACATAATTCCACACTGATAAAAGAACATATTCTGTATGATTTCAATACCTTTAGACCAAGAAAAATTTTTGCACCTTGTTTTATGTCCCTGGATATGTTCCAGTGTCTCTTGGTTTATAATCTATGGGAGCTTGAACAGAATTTGTATCCTGCTTTTGTTTTAAAACATGTATTTTTTTTCATTGAAGTACAGTTGATTTACAATGCTGTGTTAGTTTCTCATGTACAGTAAAGTGATTCCATTTATATACATATATATATGTATGTTCTTTTTCATATCCTTCCCATTAGGATTTATTACAGAATATTGAATATAGTTTCCTGTGCTATGTAGTCAGTGCGATGTAGTAGCTCCTCGTTGGTTATCTATTTTATATATAGTAGTGTGTATCTCTGCAATGTGGGAGACCTGGGTTTGATCCCTGGGTTGGGGAGATCCCCTGGAGGAGGGCATGGCAACCCACTCCAGTATTCTTGCCTGGAGAATCCCATGGACAGAGGAGCCTGGTGGGCTGCAGTCTAAGGGGTCGCAAAGAGTTGGATGTGACTGAGTGACTAAACACACACAACACAATGTGCATCTGCTAATGTCAAACTCCTAATTTATCCCTCCCGCCCCTTCCCCTTTGGTAACCATGTTTGCCTTCTATGTCTGTGAGTCTATTTCTGTTTTGTAAATACTTTCATCTGTATTATATTTTAGATTCCACATATAAGTGGTATCATGTGATGTTTTTCTCCATCTGACTTATTTCACTTAGTATAATAATCCCTAGATCCATCCCTGTTGCTGAAAATGGTATTATTTAATTCTTTTTTATGCCTGAGTAGTATTCCATACACAGTGGAATGGACGTGAATTTGAGCAAACTCTCTGGTGGCTTAGACAGCAAAGAATCCATCTGCAATGGAGGAGACCCCAGTTCGATTCTTGGGTCAGGAAGATCCCCTGGAGAAGGGAATGGCTACTCACTCCAGTATTCTTGCTTGGAGATAAACAGAGCTTGGTGGGCTACAGTCCATGGGGGTCACAAAGAGTCAGACACGACTTAGCAACTGAGCAACAAAAACAACAAAATATATATACCACATCTTCTTTATCTTTTCCTCTGTTGATGGGCACTTAGGTTGCTTCCATGTCTTGGCTGTTGGAAATAGCCCTGCTGTGAACGCTGGCATGCATGTATCTTTTCAAATTAAATTTTCTCCAGATATATGTCCAGGAGTGGGATTGCTGGATCATACAGTAACTCTATTTTTTAGTTTTTTTTAAGGAACTTCATACTGTTTTCCACAGTGACTGTACTGATTTACATTCCCATCAAATCCCTTTAGGTTTTTCAATATTATAATCAAGCTGTTGTGAATATAGTGGGAATTATATATATAATATTATAAATTAATTTTATATAAAAATTAATATAAACATGTTAGATTCTATTATATATTTTAGATTCCTAATATATAGGAAGGTAACTTGGAGGGTGGGAGATGGAATTCCCTTCCTTGTACCCAGCACTTAGCTTTTAGTTCTAGAATTTGAATAGCTATAGAACAGATGAAATCAAGTTACATGTAAAGTTCAGGTCTGTTAAATTTTCACGGGTCATTCTTTCTGAATGGCTTCTGCATAAGGGTTATATTAATAAATTGGAAAGTTGAAACAGAAACTACTGAACCAAAGTAAAAATATTCCCTGTTCACTTCTTCAATCACAGGTCTCTAAATGGAAGATTAGAAGAATGTTCTTAAGGGGGAAAATGGTGTGTCATTAAAGGTTCTTGCACATTTTGGCCAATTTTACTTTAATTTTTTGCTACTAAAGGGAAGTGGGAAAAAGTCAGTTTATACACGGGTTGAGTGTCAGAAAAAATGCTTTATAATATTTAGAGCACTTAGTAAAGGGACAAGAAGTATTAATATACTGAACAGTAAGATATAAACCCACTAGGCAAAAATTGTAACATGCCAAGTTTTTGCAGACTGTTTTTGCTCTATAATGATAAGTATTGCTAAAGTGAACCAGGATTTCCAGGCTTTTGGCCAATAATGAATCTGTGAGAACAGTATTAGAGAATCTCCTGCAGGTGATGTGTGAAATCTCTGAAAAGAGTTAATGAACGAAAGTAATTTATTTTACCCTCTGGAAGAAATTTTAAGGCGCAATATATACATCTAGAGTCATTTCTTAACAATTTGGAGCAATTATGCTTTGCTCTGAAGAAATGAAAATGATTTCACTCTGTAAAAAGTAAGAAGAAGAAAAAAGGTGTATAAAATAGTCCATTGTAAAGCAAAAGCTAGGGGAGGCAAATTTTGTTTATATTTATTTATTTGGCTATGCTGAGTCTTAGCTGCAGCATGCAGGATCTTTAGTTGTGGCATTTGAACTCTTAATTGCAGCATGTGAGATCTAGTTCCCCAACCAGGGATGGAACCTGGGCCCCCTGCATTGCAGGCCTTTTGTCTTAGCCACTGGACTACTGGAGAAGTCCCAAATGCAAATGTGTAGGAAGTAAAAGGGAAAACCAGTTTATCTGTTACTCCCCACTGTGCTTTCCCCTCTATAGACTGGTTCCCATGTTGTCCCATTTGCTTGCGTGTCATATCCTAGGATGCTGTGTCCTTGCCTTCTTTTTATCCAAATTCTACTTGTTAATCAAAGTTGAAAAAAAAAGTGTTTTTTGTTTTTTTTTTTTTATTTCCTAGGTTCATATTCATCCCCATCCTGGCTTCAATCAGAATGGCAAGGCTTTCCCTTCCGTTCTCTACCCAGGATTAAGGAAAATAGGCTTATGTACACAGAACAATTCATTTACTTATTTTGGCCATGCTGGCATGTTGTGGGATCCTAGTTCCGCAGCCAAGGATCGAACCCATGACCTCTACAGTGAAGCGTGGAGTCCTAACCACTGGGCTGCCAAAGAATTCCTACACATAGGATAATTTAGAGCGCTGGATCTTGTCTGAGCCACAGATGAGTCTGGCTGGCTGGAAAATGAACATGCGGGCATTGGGGAGAGCTACCACAGAGCTCCTGGGTATGGACCCAGGCTGGACTTGGCTTAGGCAGTAACTTGGGTGATTTGTGAGCCTTGACCTGGTTCCCCTTTGCCGATGAGGTCCAGTGCTTGCCCCAGAGAGGCTGGAGGCCTTTCTGTGCTGACTCAACCCTCCAAGCCATCTCTCCAACCTGAGGGACTCCTCTCCTAGGGCCCCCTGCAGCTTTCCCTCTGTTAAGGAATCTGTCTCCCAGGGCAAGGTCATCTGACTCTTCATTTGTTCTTCATAAATCTATCAATCATTGCAGAAACTTTATGCTGTGAGCCCTGAGGGACTTGACTTTCAATACTCAAATACTCAATATATTTAAAAAAATACTCAAAATAGAAGTTAGTTTTTGGACTGTAAGAGCTTTTGAAAATCCTTCTACGATTGGTTTCCAAAGACTGTTTCGAAATCCAAAAACTAATAATTGACTGACTTCTGGATTATCAGCATTTTTTTTTTAAACTGTATTTTACTTCCTCTGAGCTGCTGGGACAGGGTAGGGCCATGGATACAATAAATGGTGGGAGAGGACTAAAGATTCACGATAGTACTTACTGCTCATTCATGCATTTATCCATTTATTCAACAAATGTTGAACTGAGCACCTACTTTATTTTAAAGTTGGTGATCAAAGCCCCACCCCAGACACCTTGCCATAAAGTCATCTCTGCCAGTTCTGGTTTTTATTATGCCTTTTTTTTCTCCCTGACCCTCAGAGGATTTATAGTCAGTATCACACAACTTAGGGCTTCCCAGGTGGCCCAGTGGTAAACAATCTGCCTATCAATGCAGGAGATGCAGGAGATGTAGATTCGATCCCTGGGTCGGGAAGATTCCCTGGAGGAGGGCATGGCAACTCACTCCAACATTCTTGAGAAGAAAATCCCATGAACAGAGGAGACTGGCGGGCTATAGTCCATAGGGTTGCAAAGAGTTGGACACGACTGAAGTATGACTTAGCACACACATACACACACATACACACACACACACACACACACAGAGGCACAGCAGTTAGGGTCTTTGAACTTTAAGGGTCTATAAAGATCTTTGAAACGTGTGTGTGTGTGTATACACATATACATGCATGTATATATACATATATGTCTATAAATACATAGATAAGACTTCAAAATACAAAAAAGAATCTTAGCAAATCAAAATGAATAAGTTTAAATGTCTTTAAAAAGGAATATAATGTTGGTCAGTCATTTGCAACTCAATTCTCATAAGTATGTATATAAGTATATACATAATTAAAATATATAGGCAATGCCTAAAAAATATAGGCAGTGTATATATATATATATATATATATACATGTAAAATTCAATTCTCATAAGTATATCATTTATATTAAATGTGGGATGTGGGTGCATTTCAATATGTTTGATACACTGTAGGGTAATCCTCTAAAAGAAAGAATGTCTGGGTTTTACAAAGGTTTAAAAATAGCTCTGCTGATGTCAGGCAGGATCCAAAATATTGTTTCTGGATGCGTGCCTGAAGGGAGAAGGATGCAGTTTCCAGACATGGAGGATGCTAGAATGTAAGACCAACTTGAAAAATCCAAGGAAGACCTGGGTGAAAACAACAGGGCTGACAGGATAATCAAGGTCAGAAATTGAAGGCAAGGGAGAAAAAAAAAGAAGAGTTTTTCTGAATTATCATGAATATGAAATAATTTATTATATAGTGCTAAAAAAAAATCATACCTTCTTTTTCAGTGGTCAAACCAGTTAGTCATCTCATGTCACTCCTCTGAGAATGACCCCGTCAGTGGCTTTCCACCCCACTCTGAGGAACAGCCAGGACTCTCAGAGAAGCCTGGAGATCCTACCACAGTTTGACCTTGACTTTGACCTTCTGTGCTCAGTTCCTGCCACTTCCCTCTCTGCCTCACATTCTCCAGGCACAGTCTTGCTTTTGGGTCTATATTATTCAGTTGCTGTTGTGTAACATATTACCCCAAAGTGTAGTTAAAACAAAAACCATACATTATCTCACAGAGTTTCCGTGGCTCAGGAACCTGGGGGTGGCTTAGTTGAGTAGTGTGGGCTCCAGATCTCTCATCAGATTACAGTCTTCAGTGAAGAAGACTTGACGGGCTGGAGGATCTGCTTCCAAACTCGTTCAGCTGGCTGTTGGCTGGAGGCCTCGGCTCATCCCCACAAGAACCCCTCCATTGGGAAGCTCCCAACATGGCTTTCCCTAGAGTGAGATCCAACTCAGAGAAAGAACACTCAAGAAAACCCCAACACAGGCCTTTTGTGAGTTAGTTTTCAAGACACACACTTTCACTTCCACCATACTTTCTTCTCCTCTCTTCTAAATCCAGCCCTCAAGGGAGTGAACCCCAGGAGGCAGGGGTCACCCTCATGGAGGCTGGAGACTGCAGGACGCTTGCACTGGCTCTTCTCTTTGATAATTTCATGGCCAACCCCCTTACCTCCTTCAATTCTTTGCTTAAATGCATCTTCTCAATAAGGTTTATCCCTACCACTCTGGTTAAAATTGTCACCAACCCCCCCCCCCCTTTTCTATTTATTCCCCACCCCCCACCCAATCCTGCTGACTTGGCTCTGCTTCATTTTTCCATAGCATGTAATATCTTCTGTCCTATATAGTTTACTTATTTATTATGTTTGTTGCTTATTGAATGTTTCCACCCTTCTCTTCCCCCAAGCTCCAGGAGTGCAAGGTTCTTTGTCTATCTTGCTGACTGATGTGTCCTAAGCTCCCAGAAATATACTATAATGGGTACTAAATAGATACTGTGATTGAGTAAATAAATGAAGACCATAAACAGAAATACTTTATTTTAAAACTGCATTATTTACAATAGCCAAGATATGGAAGTAACCTAAGAGTCCATCAATGGATGAAGAAGGTGTGGTATGCAATGGAAAACTACTCAGCCAGAAAAAAGAATGAAAATTTGACATCTGCAGCAACATGGATGGAAGGCGTTGTGCCTGGACAGTTGCCTCAGTCATGTTCCAAATCTTTGTGACCCCACGGACTGTAGCTCACCAGGTTCCTCTGTCCATGGGATTCTCTAGGCAGGAATACTGGAATGGGTTGCCATGCCCTCCTCCAAGGGATCTTCCTGACCCAGGGATTGAACCTGTGTCTCTTATGCCTCCTGCATTGGCAGGTGGGGGTTCTTTACCATTAGCGCCACCTGGGAAGCCCTTGGAAGGCATTATGTTAAGTGAAATCAGTCAGATAGAGAAAGGCAAATACTGTATGCTGTCACTCATATGTGGAATCTAAACACTACAACAACCTAGTGAATATAACAAAAAAGAAGCAGACTCAAAGATATAGAGAACAAACTCTAACTAGTGGTTACCGGGGTGTGAGTTGTGCAACATAGGAGTTGAGTACTGGGAGCTTCAAAGTATTGGATTAAGGAAGAGTACAAGGATGCCTTGTACAACATGGGGAATATGGTCAATATTTTGTAGTAACTGTAAATTGAGTGTAACCTTTAACATTGTATAAAAATAATAAAATGAATTGATTTAACTTCTCAATGTCTCAGACAGTTCAGTCACTTGGTTGAATCTGACTCTTTGTGACCCCATGGACTGCAGCATGCCAGGCTTCCCTGTCCATCACCAACTCCCAGAGTTTACTCAAACTCATGTCCATCAAGTCAGTGATGCCATCCAACCATCTCATCCTCTGTTGTCCCCTTCTCCTCCTGCCGCTAATCCCTCCCAGCATCAGGGTCTTTTCCAATGAGTCAACTCTTTGCATGAGGTGGCCAAAGTATTGGAGTTTCAGCTTCAGCATTCATCCTTCCAATGACTATTCAGGACTGATTTCCTTTGGGATGGACTGGTTTGATATCCTTACAGTCCAAGGGACCCTTAAGAGTCTTCTCCAATACCACAGTTCAAAAGCATCAATTCTTCGGCACTCAGCTTTCTTTCTTTTTTTTAAAAAATTTTTTATTTTATTTTATTTTTTTTAATTAGTTGGAGGCTAATTACTTCACAACATTTCAGTGGGTTTTGTCATACATTGATATGAATCAGCCATAGAGTTACACGTATTCCCCATCCAGATCCCCCCTCCCACCTTCCTCTCCACCAGATTCCTCTGGGTCTTCCCAGTGCACCAGGCCCGAGCACTTGTCTCATGCATCCCACCTGGGCTGGTGATCTGTTTCACCGTAGATAGTATACATGCTGTTCTTTTGAAACATCCCACCCTCACCTTCTCCCACAGAGTTCAAAAGTCTGTTCTGTATTTCTGTGTCTCTTTTTCTGTTTTGCATATAGGGTTATCGTTACCATCTTTCTAAATTCCATATATATGTGTTAGTATGCTGTAATGTTCTTTATCTTTCTGGCTTACTTCACTCTGTATAATGGGCTCCAGTTTCATCCATCTCATTAGGACTGATTCAGATGAATTCTTTTTAACGGCTGAGTAATATTCCATGGTGTATATGTACCACAGCTTCCTTATCCATTCATCTGCTGATAGGCATCTAGGTTGCTTCCATGTCCTGGCTATTATAAACAGTGCTGCGATGAACATTGGGGTGCATGTGTCTCTTTCAGATCTGGTTTCCTCAGTGTGTATGCCCAGAAGTGGGATTGCTGGGTCATATGGCAGTTCTATTTTCCAGTTTTTTAAGAAATCACTGTTTTCCATAGTGACTGTACTAGTTTGCATTCCCACCAACAGTGTAAGAGGGTTCCCTTTTCTCCACACCCTCTCCAGCATTTATTGCTTGTAGACTTTTGGATAGCAGCCATCCTGACTGGCGAGTAATGGTACCTCATTGTGGTTTTGATTTGCATTTCTCTAATTCAGCTTTCTTTATGGTCCAACTCTCACATCCATACATGACTACTGGAAAAACCATAACTTTGACTAGATGGACTTTTGTTGGCAAAGTAATGTCTCTGCTTTTTAATATGCTGTCTAGGTTGGTCATAGCTTTCCTTCCAAGAAGCAAGTCTTCCAAGTCTTTTAATTTCATAGCTGCACTCACCATCTGCAGTGATTGTGGAACCCAGGAAAATAAAGTCTGTCACTGTTTCCATTGTTTCCCTATCTATTTGCCATGAAGTGATGGGACCAGATACCATGATCTTAGTTTTTTGAATGTTGAGTTTTAAGTCAAACTTTTTCACTCTCTTCTTTCACTTTCATCAAGAGGCTTTTTAGTTCTTTGCTTTCTGCCATAAAAGTGGTATCATCTTCATTTCTGAAGTTATTGATATTTCTCGCAGCAATCTTGATTCCAGCTTGTGCTTCATCCAGCCTGGCATTTCACATGATGTACTCTGCATATAAGTTAAATAAGCAGGGTGACAATATACAGCCTTGATGTACTCCTTTCCCGATTTGGAACCAGTCTGTTGTTCCATGTCCAGTTCTAACTGTTGCTTCTTGACCTGCATACAGATTTCTCAGGAGGCAAGTCAGGTGGTCTGATATTCCCCTCTCTTTCAGAATTTTCCACAGTTTGTTGTGATCCACAAAGCCAAAGGCTTTGGCATAGTCAGTAAAGCAGAAGTAGATGTTTTTCTGGAACTCTCTTGTTTTTTTCTATGATTCAACAGATGTTGGCAAATAGACAACTACAGCATATGTTCAGTTCAGTTCAGTCACTCAGTCATGTCCAACTCTTTGCGACCCCATGAACCGCAGCATGCCAGGACTCCCTGTCCATCACCAACTCCCAGAGTTCACCCAAACCCATGTCCATTGAGTCGGTGATGCCATCCAACTATCTCATCCTCTGTCGTCCCCTTCTCCTCCTGTCCTCAATCTTTCCCAGCATCAGGGTGTTTTCAAATGAGTCAACTCTTCACATCAAATGGTCAATGTATTGGAGTTTCAGCTTCAACATCAGTCCTTCCAATGAGCACCCAGGACTGATCTCCTTTAGGATGGACTGGTTGGATCTCCTTGCAGTCCAAGGGACCCTTAAGAGTCTTCTCCAATACCACAGTTCAAAAGCATCAATTCTTCAGTGCTCAGCTTTCTTTATAGTCCAACTCTCACATCCATACATGACCACTGGAAAAACCATAGCCTTGACTAGATGGACCTTTGTTGACAAAGTAATGTCTCTGCTTTTTAATATGCTGTCTAGGTTTATCATAACTTTCCTTCCAAGGAGTAAGCATCTTTTAATTTCATGGCTGCAATCACCACCTGCAGTGATTTTGGAGCCCCCAAAAATAAAGTCTGACACTGTTTCCACTGTTTCCCCATCTATTTCCCATGAAGTGATGGGACCAGATGCCATGATCTTACTTTTCTGAATGTTGAGCTTTAAGCCAACTTTTTCACTCTCCTCTTTCACTTTACCAAGAGGCTCTTTAGTTCTTCTTCACTTTCTGCCATAAGGGTGGTGTCATCTGCATATCTGAGGTTATTGATATTTCTCCCGGCAATCTTGATTCCAGCTTGTGCTTCCTCCAGCCCAGCATTTCTCATGATGTACTCTGCATATAAGTTAAATAAGCAGGGTGACGATATACAGCCTTGATGTACTCCTTTTCCTATTTGGAACCCATCTGTTGTTCCATGTCCAGTTCTAACTGTTGCTTCCTGACCTGCATATAGGTTTCTCAAGAGGCAGGTCAGGTGGTCTGATATTCCCATCTCTTTTAGAATTTTCCACAGTTTATTTTGATCCACATAGTCAAAGGCTTTGGCATAGTCAATAAAGAAGAAATAGATGTTTTTCTGGAACTCTCTTGCTTTTTCTATGATCCAGCGGATGTTGGCAATTTGATCTCTGGTTCCTCTGCCTTTTCTAAAACCAGCTTGGACATCTGGAAGTTCATGGTTCATATATTGCTGAAGCCTGGCCTGGAGAATTTTGGGCATTTCTTTACTAGCGTGTGAGATGAGTGCAATTTTGCAATAGTTTGAGCATTCTTTGGCATTACCTTTCTTTGGGATTGGAAGGAAAACGGACCTTTTCCAGTCCTGTGGCCACTGCTGAGTTTACCAAATTTGCTGACATATTGAGTGCAGTACTTTCACAGCATCATCTTTCAGGATTTGAAATAGCTCAACTGAAATTCCATTACCTCCACTAGCTTTCTTCATAGTGATGCTTCCTAAGGCCCACTTGACTTCACATTCCAGTATGTCTGGCTCTAGGTGAGTGTGAGTGATCACACCATCATGATTATCTGGATCATGAAGATCTTTTTTGTACCATTCTTCTGTGTATTCTTGCCACCTCTTCTTAATATCTTCTGTTTCTGTTAGGTCCATACCATTTCTGTCCTTTATTGAGCCCATCTTTGTATGAAATGTTCCCTTGGTATCTCTAATTTTCATGAAGAGATCTCTAGTCTTTCCCATTCATATATTAGATACTCTTATCTCAAAAAGAAAACTGGGGACTTTCCTGGTGGTCCAGTGGTTAAGAATCCATCTGCCATCGCAGGGGACATGGGTTTGATCCCCCCTGCAGGAAGATCCTATGTGCTGCAGGGCAACTAAACCCAGGAGTCACAACTACTGAAGCCCATGATCGACATCAAGAGAAGCCACTGCAATGAGATGTCCATCTGCAGCAACAAAGACCCAGTGTAGGCAACAAATAATAAGTAAATTAATAAAAACTGGAACCCAAGCAAGTTCAACCTTCCACAAGATAGAAGAAATGAAAGGTGAACTAGAAGTCTTTTAACAAAGGCATGCAGCGGAGAACGGACAAATCTGGCCCACAAGAGTGCTTTTTATGGCAATCACAAGGTTTGGAGACGTTGGAACTTTCACGTTAAAAATCTGGGTCTCTGGCATCTCCTGGAAGATGAGGTCCTCTGATTGCTATAGTCCTCTATTGAGCATTGTATTACAGTATCTGCTTCCATTAGGTCGTTCACTATAGGCTTCATTCTCTACTCTCTTACAACCTGCCCAATGTAGGCCCTTGAAGGCCCTGAGTTTGCAATCCTTTTTCAGATGGTACACCACACTGGCGATGTTGACCAATATGCTGGGTGTGCTAAGTCGCTTCAGTCATGTCTGACCCTTTGTGACCTCATGGACTGTAGCCCACCAGGCTCCTCTGTCCATGGGATTCTGCAGGCAAGAATACTAGAGTGGGTTGTTGCCATGCCCTCCTCTAGGGGATCTTCCCGACCTAGGGATCGAACCAGACTGAATTACAGTCTGGGATTAAAATTGGAATATATTCCAGTACATATTTTGTGTATGCATGCTCAATCGCTCAGCATGTTATGTCTCCTGCATTGGCAGGCAGGTTCTTTACCACTAGCACCACCTGGGAAGCCCTGTTGACCAGAAAACCACACACTAATAATTAGCTTAGTTGATAGAGAACATAATACAACATAGGGACATAGGACCATGACATTTCTTGGATCTGTCTCCTGGTAGAAGGATGAATCTGTTGGTCAGAGATGGTCTGATTCCATCTTGTTCACTGTTCTGCACATGTTATATTAATAGTGGTAACATTTTCTGTGGTACACTGTGATTCAGCTTTTCCACTTCTCATGGCAACAACAAATGTGTCCCTTCTGAGTCAGCATTACCTAGATGCTACCACTGACCAAAATTAGACCGTGTATTTTCAACACATAAACATGAGCAATTAAAACTGCTCTTAATATTGATTGCATTTGTAGGTCATGGAATTAGCCTATGCTCAGGGGTCCTGTGATCTACGTATGGCTGCTACAGAGCCACAACAGAATACAAATACAAATAGAAATACAACAGCATTCTCTGTTATGCAAGCATCATTGCATTATAATGAATAGGTAATATTAAATTGGGCTGATGAGTCACATTGCAGTAATCCAATATTTCCTTTGTAAAGTCCCTGAGGTCTATGCAAGGAAATCTTTTCTGGTAATCAGTAGAGTGATTTTGAGGCATGTGCCTCTCAGCACCTGGGTCTTTATTTACTAGTTGTGTGATCCTGGGTTAGGAGATTGCCTTTCCCCACCTCAATTTACTCAGGATTAAATGAGATCACATTTGTGAAAGCTTGAAGGACAGCTCCTGGCACATAGTGGGATTAATCAATGTTAGTATCTTTTTAATTGACATTGATTCTGAAGATCTGCAAAATAATAAAGTAGATCAGCCATCCTCTTGAAACTTGTTTTCCTATAAGCAGATAATGACCCTTTACTTAGCATTTCTTTTCTGAATTGACCAAAAATTATAGCAGACCCCTAAAATATATATCGGTTCTTCAGGTAGCTCAGTGGTAAAAGGGAAATGGCAGCCCACTCCAGTATTCTTGCCTGGGAAGTCCCATGGACAGAGAAGCCTGGCGGGCTGCAGTCCATAGGCTCACAAAAGATTTGGACATGGCTGAGTGATTGAGCATGCATACACAAAATATGTACTGGAACATATTCCAGTTTTAACTCTAGTCTGTAATTCAACTATAACCAGCTTGGTTATCTTATTAATGCTGTGGAACAACAAGAGTGTGTGTTTTCACATTTCCTGAAGTCATGCAATCCTTTTTCCTTGTTGAAATCATTTCTATAATTTATAATTTCTATAATCTATAATTTCTGTAATTTATCACTTTGTATTTCCCATTCCAACCATTAACATTAGTTCAACAAATATTTATGCTATGTCCCAGGTGCTGTGCTAGGCATGAGGGATGCCTGAGGTGAGAGAAGGTCCTCATTTGCAGCTTTATGGCCCAGTAGACAGACTTACAAGCGAATTACAGCTACCACTTACTGTGTGCCCACAAACTGCAGACATGGGTCTGCGCCGTGTCCTTTATATAATGTACGAATGGGCGTGGTGTAGCGAATAGTTCGGCGGCCTCTCCAGCATCCATTCTCCGCCTTCCTTCCCCATAGCTCCCGATTTCCTCGTAGAGAGCCTCAGGAACGGTGGTTCCACTCTCAGCCCAAAGGGTGGAGCAGCTGCTCAAGGGGAAGCCAATCAGCACATTTCCTGCCTCTGATTACAGTGATTGGTTCAGGGGTGGTCATGTGACCTGCAGTGGCCCAATTAGGTGTTAGGAGAGTGATACGCCTCACTTGAGCTGGAAAAGGCAAACAAAGGCGTTCTCTTACTTTCCAGTTGGGGTATTAATACGGATGTGAACCCTAGAACTGCCGTAATGGTTTTTACTAGCATGAAGGGCACAGGAAGAGGCCTGTATCATTGAAAGAATCTCAGAAAAACCCTGGTGATTTCTTAATCTTTACACCAGCCTGTTTCAAAGCCTGCTTTACCTCTGGGCTTTTCTGTTTCAATAACTGATAGGTTCTCTTTATTATTCAAACCATGGTGAATTAGGTCTCCTATTATTCGAAAGAAAGCATCTTAAAGGATACACATGACCTCACAGTAGATAGCACCTCCATTAAAAAAAAAAAAAATATATATATATATATATATTTATTTATTTATTTGGCCACATGGGATCTTTAATTGCGGTATACAGGGTCTTTTAGTTGCAGAATGTGGGATTTAGTTCCCTGACTGGGGATCAAACCCTGGGCCCCTGCTTTGGGAGCACGGAATCTCAACCACTGCACCATCACGGAAGTCCCGGCAACTCCGTTTTTATAGCTGAGGAAACGAAGGGACTTGTCTTCATCATCAACCCAGTACATGGCAGAGCTATAATTTGAACGGTGAAGTGAAAGTCGCTCAGTCGTGTCCGACTCTTTGCGACCCAAGGACTATACAATCCAGGGGATTCTCCAGGTCAGAAAATTGGAGTGGGTAACCTTTCCTTTCTCCAGGGGATCTTCCAAACCTAGGGATCGAACCCGTGTCTCCTGCATTGCAGACGGACTCTTTACCAGCTGAGCCACCAGGGAAGCCCAATTTGAACTGTAGTTTGATTCATTAAAAAACCCACACTCTTTCTAAGATTGTATGACTAAAATTGCCCTCAGCAGTGTGATAAGAAATATATGAAAGATACTATAGTGACACAAAGGAAGAAATGGTCAGTTCGTGTGTGTGTATGTCTTGTGGGCATGGAGATATTTCAGGAGAGGGAATAACATGCAGAGACATGCAGTAACTGGCTCATAGTATATGCTGAGTAAATGCTCTGTATTTCGCCTTACTTTGCGCTTCAGAAAAATTTGTACTGCCAAAGAATCTTAACTGGAGGGTTCCAGTATCTCCATGGATCTTCTTAAAGATAACATAAGGGTTAATTATCTGGGAGTTATTTTCAAAAAGCTATCATTCTAAAGCAAAGTTGCACCGATTAATTCGAACATCCCTTCTGTACCATTCTCAGGAGCTATGTCAACTCAGTGTGCCTGCCTCATGCTCAAGTTGCTTAGGTAGCTCAGTCAACAAGTCCTGTCTCTTTAATAGCTCTCTTTACTATCTTCCTGTTGATTCTGCTGCCATTGTTTCAAGCCCTCATTGTCTCTCATGTAAAGTCTTGCTACTCAAAGTGTGGTCCCAGGATGAGCAGCCTTGACATCACTTGAGAACACCTAACAACCTGGAAATTGTTAGGTCCCCGGACCTAACAAGATGGTCCCCGTACCATCTGGATTTTAAGCATGTTAAAATTTGGGAAGTATTTATATATTCTACAATTAGACTTTCCCAACTGATGTCTCTACCTCTAATTTTATGCCACCTCCACTCCTCACTGATGGTTCACACAGTAAAGAATCTCCCTGCAATGCAGGAGACCCGAGTTTGATCCCTTGGTTGGGAAGATCTCCTGGAGAAGGGAATGGCTACCCACTCCAGTATTCTTGCCTGGAGAATTCCATGGACAGAGGATCCTGGCAGGCTATGGTCCATGGGGTCCCAAAGAGTTGGACATGACTGAGCGACTAACCCTCTGTTCCATTCTCCCCAGGACCATCAAATGACCTTTTAGGAGTAACAATGACTGTATCTCCAACCTGCTAAAAATCAGTGATGAAAATAATTGTCCAAGGGTAGCAATCATTTGAGCCCAAGTTAGTTCAATGGGAGTAGAAGTAGAGAGGAAGGGATAGTCTAGATTAATAAATTTAGATATTCCTAGGTAATATCAGCAAGACTTATAGGACAAAATACACATTTTCTGGTTTGGCTGACTGGCTGGAACAAAACTGTAACCACCTGTGGAAGGGATTTAAACTGAGGTGCTTTGGAGACTTTTATTCTAGCGGAGCTGTATAACAGAGGGATGCATCCCACGCTGCCTGTGTGTATAGTAACTTCAGTCATGTCTGACTCTTTGCGACCCCATAGACTGCAGCCTTCCAGGCTTCTCTGTCCATGGGATTCTCCAGCCAAGAATACTGGAGTGGGTTGCCATTCCCTTCTCCAGGGGATCTTCCTGAACCAGGGATCAAACCCACATTTCTGGTGTCTCCTGCATTGGCAGTCTGGTTCTTTACCATTAGCACCACGTGGGAAGCCCCATCCCTCACTATCCCTGGGCTATTGGTTCTAGGACCCCTTGGATACCAGCATCTGCAGATGTTCAAGTCCTCTATATAAAATGGTGCAGGATTTCCTTATAACCTATGCACATCCTCCTGTATACTTTAAATCATCTCTAGATTGTTTATAATACCTAACAGAATATAAATAATATGGAAATAGCTGTAAATACACTGCAAATAGTTGCCACTGAGCAGCAAGTATACATTTTGCTCTTTGGGAACTTTGGGAACTTTTTCTCCCAAGTATATTTATTCCGTGGTTGGTTGAATCTGCAGAACCCATAGGTACAGAGGGTCGAGTGTACCCATCTGGAAATACAAATTTGTGAACTTTTGTTAGTTGTTTAGTTGCTAAGTCAGGTCTGACTCCTTTGCGACCCTATGGACTGTAGCCTGCCAGACTCCACTGTCCATGGGATTTCCCAGGCAAGAATGCTGGAGTGGGTTGCCATTCCCTTCTCCGCAGAATCTTCTGACCCAGGGGTCGAACCCAAATCTCCTGCATTGCCAGGTGGATTCTTTACCATGGAGCCACCAGGAATGCCCCTGTGAACTTTTAGCGTCCTTTTAACTCATTTTACCATTTAGGGTAACTCCTTTCCAGAGAGCATCTAACCTGTGTAGGTGATGATGGAAAATTGAAGAAATTAAGATCAAGTCTGGATATATGTAATGTATATGAATAGGATGGAAGAATTTGTTCCCTGGATGAAGTACAATTGTGGAGCATCCCATTAATATCAGTCCCATGTGCACAAGGATGCTACTGGATCAATCCTACATGAAACAGGTTTAGACAGTATCTAGCAGTTGTTCTGATATATTTAGTTTAAGCTAGACATACATCAGTTCAGTTCAGTTCAGTTGCTCAGTCGTGTCCGACTCTTTGTGATCCCATGAACCGCAGCATGCCAGGCCTCCCTATCCATCACCAACTTCCAGACTTTACTCAAACTCATGTCCATCGAGTCGGTGATGCCATCCAGCCATCTCATCCTCTGTCGTCCCCTACTCCTCCTGCCTCCAATCCCTCCCAGCATCAGGGTCTTTTCCAATGAGTCAACTCTGCATGAGGTGGGCAAAGTCTTGGAGTTTCAGCTTCAGCATCAGTCCTTCCAATGAACACCCAGGACTGATCTCCTTTAGGATGGACTGGTTGGATCTCCTTGCAGTCCAAGGGACTCTCAAGAGTCTTCTCCAACACCACAGTTCAAAAGCATCAATTTTTCAGTGCTCGGCTTTCTTCACAGTCCAACTCTCACATCCATACATGACCACTGGAAAAACCATAGCCTTGACTAGACAGACCTTTCTTGGCAAAGTAATGTCTCTGCTTTTTAATATGTTATCTAGGTTGGTCATAACTTTCCTCCCAAGGAGTAAGCGTCTTTTAATTTCATGGCTGCAATCCCCATCTACAGTGATTTTGGAGCCCCCAAAAATAAAGTCTAACACTGTTTCCACTGCTTCCCCATCTACTTGCCATGAAGTGATGGGACCAGATGCCATGATCTTACTTTTCTGAATGTTGAGCTTTAAGCCAACTTTTTCACTCTCCTCTTTCACTTTCATCAAGAGGCTTTTTAGGTTTAGTGAACTGTGAACTTCCAGATGTTCAAGCTGGTTTTAGAAAAAGCAGAGGAACCAGAGATCAAATTGCCAACATCCACTGGATCGTAGAAAAAGCAAGAGAGTTCCAGAAAAACATCTATTTCTGCTTTATTGACTATGCCAAAGCCTTTGACTGTGTGGATCACAATAAACTGTGGAAAATTCTGAAAGAGATGGGAATACCAGACCACCTGACCTGCCTCTTGAGAAACCTGTATGCAGGTCAGGAAGCAACAGTAAGAACTGGATATGTAACAACAGATAGGTTCCAAATCAGAAAAGGAGTACATCAAGGCTGTATATCTTCACCCTGCTTATGTAACTTATATGCAGAGTACATCTTGAGAAACGCTGGGCTGGGGGAAGCACAAGCTGGAATCAAGATTTCCGGGAGAAATATCAATAACCTCAGACATACATCAAGGTACATTTAATGGACTTTTCTGTTTATTCAGTTCATTCATTCATTCAGCAAAAATTTGCTGAGTACCATGTGCCATTCAGTATTGCAACTCTGATGATTTGAAAATGAACAGGACACATTTCCACTCTGTGAAAACATGTGAATTCTAGTAAGTTGTAGTACACACTTCTGGTGAGTATAACTTAAGTATGACATTTCTGGAGAGCAGCTTAATGACAGGTATCAAATACCTTTGACAATGTGCATATCCTCTGATTTGGCAGTTTCACTTTAAGGATTTCTTCCTAAGGGAATAAGTGACATCTACAGAGGATGAGATGGCTGGATGGCATCACCGACTCAATGGACATGAGTTTGTGCGAACTCCAGGAGATGGTGAAGGACAGGGAAGCCCGGTATGCTGCAGTCCATGGGGTAGCAAAGAGTCGGACACATAGAGCTGTAACTGCAAGACTCTCCTCACAGTTTTCTTGATAATCTCAGGAAGTTGGGAATAACCTGATTGTCCTCAAAACCGAGGAGATTGCTATGTAAATTACTCTGCAGGCAGCAGAAATCCAGTAGAGGTTTTTAAGCATAAGAGTGGTATTGTGTGTGTGTGTGTTTTAAAGATAATTTTAGAAGCAATGTGGATAATGATCTCCAGTGGGCAAAAACCTAGAAAAGATGTTTTTTTGCAATAGTCTAGGAAAAAGGCAATGCAGCCTTGAGCTAGAGCAAGGCAGTGAGGATGAAGGGGAAATTGGATTTGGGAGGGATTTCCGGGGTAGAATCTTCAGGATTTGTTGATTGACTAGGTGTGAAAGAGTGTGGAGTATTCAAGAGTAAGGTGTATGTGTTAGTCGCTCAGTCAAGTCTGAGTCTTTGAGACCCAGTGGACTGTAGCCCGCCAGGCTCCTCTGTCCGTGGGATTTCCCAGGCAAGAATACTGGGGTGGGTTGCCATTCCCTCCTGCAGAGGATTTTCCTGACGCAGGGATTGAATCCAGGTCTCTTGCACTGCTGACAGATTCTTTACTGTCTGAGCCACCAGGAAAACCCTCAAGAGTAACGTATGGAGGCTAAATCTGAGATTTCTAATTGAGGTGGAGCAGGTTTGGGGGGAAATTCAGGGAGTCTGGTTATGAACATGTTTGGGTGGAGGTTATAAATCTCTTCTCCCAGATATTGCCATGGTGATTCCTGGAGAAGAAAGGAAGGCTTTGAGAGGAGATGTGGAATTGTGGTTAAGTGCTTGGACTCTGACTGGCCAACTGAGATGGAATGCAGGATCCACCACTTACTAGCATGCTACAACCTCTCTGTAGCTACAAGTTCTGATCTCATAGGACATTGTTCAGAGTGTAGAGTTAAGAAGGGTGAGTCTTTTAAAGTGCTTGGTACATCAGTTCAATTCAGTTCAGTGGCTCAGTCGTGTCCAATTCTTTGCAACCCCATGGACTGCAGCATGCCAGGCTTCCCTGTCCATCACCAACTCCCAGAGCTTACTCAGACTCACGTCATTGAGCCAATGATGTCATCCAACCATCTCATCCTCTGTCATCCCCTTCTCCTCCTGCCTTCAATCCTTCCCAGCATCAGGATCTTTTCCAATGAATCAGTTATTTGCATCAGGTGGCCAAAGTATTGGAGATTCAGCTTGAGCATCAGCCCTTCCAGTGAATGTTCAGGACTGATTTCCTTCAGGATGGACTGGTTGGATCTCCTTGCAGTCCAAGGGACTCTCAAGAGTCTTCTCCAACATGACAGTTCAAAAGCATCAGTTCTTTGGGGCTCAGCCTTCTTTACAGTCCAACTCTCACATCCATACATGACCACTAGAAAAACCATAGCTTTGACTAGATGGACCTTTGTTGGCAAAGTAATGTCTCTCTGCTTTTTAGTATGCTGTCTAGGTTGGTCATAGGTTTTCTTCCAAGGAGTAAGCGTCTTTTAATTTCATACATAGTACCACTCAATAAATGTCTGCTCTCAAAACAGAAGTGGAGAGGGAAAAAAAGTTCACACAATCCAGTGAACTTTTTTTCAGACTCCTCCTTTTCACAATATAGCTTCGCTAGTGGCTCAGTAGTAAAGAGTCCACCTGCCAATGCAGGAGATGTGGGTTTGATCCCTGGGTCGGGAAGATCCCTTGGAGAAGGAAATGGCAACACACTCTAGTATTCTTGCCTGGGAAATCCCACGGACAGAAGAGCCCGGTGGGCTACAGTCCATGGGGTCGCAAAAGATTTGGACAGGACTAATCAACTAAACAACAGCAAACCTCCTTTAAAAGGAATACACAGCATGCCTTCTGGAACTCTTTTGAACTCTATTTTCTCTTCCAAATCCATTTCCCTCTTTTATGTATTTTCCCTTAGACTGCCTGCTATTTCCAAAAGGAGGGTAGAAATACAAGGGAGAAGTTTGGGGGCTGTAGATGGAGGCTGAACAAAAGACAGGTTTAACTGGGAAGAGGAGAAGAGGAGATACAAAGGGATAAACACTGGGAACCGTAACTAAGGGAGCTCGGGATGGGGAAACAGCCTGTGAAGGAGACCAGCCGTGGGGGCCGGAACAGCAGGAGTAGGAACCAGAGAGACCACGAGGGAGCAGGTCCTGGAAGCTGGGTGGGGAGGGAGTTTGGACTAGAGTCTGCTCCACAGTGTTATATATTTTTGGAGAGATTAAATAGGGTGACGACTGGAAAGAAGCTATTGGATATGACCAAAAAAGGCCACTGGGGATCTTAGAGCATTTCCAGCAGAATAAAGAGGGAATAAGTGGCGCTAGTGGTAAAGAACTCACCTGCCCATGCAGGAGACGCAAGAGACATGTGTTCAGTCCCTGGGTATGGAAGATCCCCTGACAGTGGGCATAACAACCCACTCCAGTATTCTTGCTTGGAGAATCCCATGGACAGTCCATGGACAATCGGACACGACTGAAGTGAGTTAGCAGCACTTGTCCAAGGTCATGTAGCTAGTAAGTGGTGGAGCTAGGATGGCAGCACTCAAGTTTCTTATTATTCTGCTGTTGTTCAATTACTCCAGTCGTGTCCAACTCTTCGCGACCCCATGGACTATACGCCAGGCCACCATGTCCCTCACCGTCTCCCAAAGTTTGCCCAAGTTCTTGTTCGTTGCATTGGTGTTGCCATTCAGCCATCTCATCCTCTGATGCCCTCTTCTCCTTCTGCCCTCAATCTTTCCCAACATCAGGGACTTTTTCAATGAGACATTGTTCACATCAGATGACCAAAATACTGGAGCTTCAGCTTCAGCATCAGTCCTTCCAGTGAATATTCAGGGTTAATCTCCCTTAAAATTGACTGGGGTTTGATCTCCTGGCTGTCCAAGGGACTTTCAAGAGTCTTCTGTAGCACCACAGTTTGAAGACATCAATTCTTTGGTGCTCTGCCTTTTTTTACAGTCCAGCTCTCACAACCATACATGACCACTGGGAAGACTATGGCCTTGACAATATGGACCTTTGTTGGCAGAATAATGTCGCTGCTTTTCAATACTCTGTCTAGGTTTGTCATGGCTTTTCTGCCAAGAAGCAATTGTCTTCTGATTTCATGGCTGCAGTCACTGTCCACAGTGATTTTGGAGCCCAAGAAGAGGAAATTTGTCATTACTTCCACATTTTCCCCTTCTATTTGCCATGAAGTAATGGGGCCGGATGCCTTGATCTTAGTTTTTTAATATTTAGTCTTAAGCTGTCTCTTTCACTGTGCTCCTTCACCCTCATCAAGAGGCTTTTTACTTCCTCTTCACTTTCTGCCGTTAGAGTGGTATCATCCGAATATCTGAGTTTGTTGATGTTTCTTATCAGTTTACCCTACAAGTATTATTCTTTACATGCCCACTGACATGTCCCAAGTGTGTCTTGTATTTATGTGTATTAGAAATTCATTTTTGTTATAGAAATGAAACACTAAAATCCCAGATTTGCTTTATGAAAGTGACATCCTCTTTTTAAAAACATATAATTAGTTAATTAATTTAGCTGTACCGGCTCTTAGTTGCAGCATGTGGGATCTTTGATCTTCATTGTGGCATGCAGGATCTTCAGTTGCATCATGTGGGATCTAGGTCCCCAACCAGGGATTAAACCTGGGCCCCCAGCACTGGGATCGCAGAGTCTCAGACCACCAGGAAGTCCCAATGATGCCATCTTAAGATACTGATCACAGACATTACAGAGGGAACAAATCAAAAAGAAAGAAATACACAAATGGAACAAGCCAATAATATACCCCAGTTTTGATGAGAGAAGGAGCGGTGCTAATCCCAGCTCTGCTTGATGAGATGTCTGATTCTGCCTGGGAATCGGCCTTGCTTGTGTAAGTGACAGCTGCTTTGCCAAATAGCTGGCACGGAGTAGCTCCTGGACTGTGCAGGAGCGGTGCAATGTGGTCTAACTGTTGCATTTTCCAGCCCTTCTTTGTGAACTTCTTTTAGTACTTTCTGAGACTCCTCATCTGTGGAACTCCAAGATATTTGCTAACCATCAATTTGTGTGTATGTGTGTGTGCTCAGTTGCTTAGTCACGTCTAACTTTTAGTTGTCTGACCCTATGGATGGACTATAGCCCACCAGGCTCCTCTGTCCATGGGATTTTCCCAGTAAGAACACTGGAGTAGGTTGCCATTTCCTTCTCCAGGTGATCTTCTCTACCCAGAGATCAAACCCATGTCTCTTGCATTAGCTGTAGATTCTTTACCTCTGAGCACTGGGGAGGCCCCAGCCATCAGTTTAGGAAAGTGTTAGTACTGAATAACACTGATATCCCTGGAAGGAGTCTGTAAATTTAGGAATATGATTATGACAAAGGTAATGACTACCTAGAGCTACATATTCTAGGATTGATGTGAGGATGATCTTGATATTTTAATGAACACAGCACAACACAGAAACCAACTTTTAACTTTAAGTAATGACAACAATAACATCAATAGTAATAAATGACATTTATTGAATATTTATTCAATGCCACGTGCTGTGATAAGCATGCTTCATAATCAACCCTATTTTATAGGAAAGCAAACAGTCTCTTGGAGAGCTTCTGGAGTTGGTTTAGTGTAAATAGCTACCAAACCTGGACTCAGAATCTTCACTCAGGCATCCTGACTTCCAGCTATGGTCTTAACCTCTAGAACTTTCTTTTCCTTTTTAAAAAAGAATAATTTATTTTTGTCCATGCTGGGTCTTTGTTACAGTGCATGGGCTTTTCATTGTGGTGGCTTCTCTTGTTGCAGAGCATGGGCTGTAGACACTCGGGCTTCAGTAGTTGGGGCTCACGGGCTGAGTTGCCCTGTGGCATGTGGAATCTTCCTGGATCAAGGATCAAACCTGTATCCCCTGCATTAGCAGGTAGATTCTTAATCACTGGACCACCAGGAAAGCCCTCTAAAACTTTCTTTTCTGAGTCTTATTTCTTCTCATGCTAATCACAATTTCTAGAATTCTCACATTCAAGAAGCAACTCTTCTTTTATTTCTTTGAGACCCTGGGAGATTTACTTTCCCCTCTGCATTGGGCTTTTCACTGGAACACAGATCAATTCCTCTCTGGCTCTTCCACTGATTCTATAATCACAGTGTGTGACCAACAGGATGTGACTCAGCTGGAATTCAAGCCATAGAGCCATACCGGTTATGAGGGGCATTCCACTTAAATGGCTAATAATTTCTTTCCTTGAAGTATTTCTGATTTTCTGAATGTTTTCCAGGAATCAAAGAGAGACAAGGCTGATAAATGATATACTTTAATAAAGACTGATCCATTAGGAGAAATTGGGGCTGTTTGGGGGAACCCATTTTGTGTGAATAAAACAGCTTGAACACTATGAAAGCATCTCCATGCCCATGTCTTCCCCCTTTCTCCATGATTTAAAGTGGAACAAAAAAACATATCATGGGAACAGGAAATGATCCTCCTGATGTTCTTTCACATATTCATTTGTACAGTTGAAACTTTCATTCTCTCTGCCAGATGCAGAAGTATAGCTATAGTCCTCCTGACCTATAGGCTAGTAGCAAAACGGCTAATGCACTAAAACCCCAGAATAATGCTGGCCAAAGTAGAGAGTAAGTGGGACACAGAAGTGTTGTAGGGGTGGGCTGTTGAGGGTGGGAAGGTGTTCACCCAGCCTTTCTGAATCAGGCGCATGTAATTAAGCCACTAACTGGGGGAATTACAGTCCTGGAATTACTGTCATTGCTTTGGAAATTCCAGTTGCCAAAGGACCTCAAGTGATGTCATAATCAATACACAAGCTGACAGGGGATGGATGGAGTGGGAATTAGCATATGGGAATAGCAGATGCAACTATTAAATACAGGAGGGATAAACAACAAGGTCATTCTGTACAGCGCAGGGAACTATAGTCACAACCCTGTAACGTCATGGAAAAAAATATGAAAAAAACCCAAACAGGCTGGAAACGGCAAACACTGTCAGGTAATGCCAAATCCCAGGTAGGACGGGGACAGATCTGGATCGTGTAGCCAAATCCCTGGAATTCTCCACTGGTTGGCTGCACAGGCTGGCCTTAGTCGTTTCACTAACCTCATGACAATGTGTGTGTTCATGGCAAATAGATGCAGAAACAATGGAAACACTGACAGGCATTATTATCTTGGGCTCCAAAATACAGCAGCCATGAAATTAAAAGAAGCTTGCTCCTTGGAAGAAAAGCTATGACCAACGTAGAGAGCATATTAAAAAGCAGAGACATTACTTGGCCAACAAAAGTCTGTCTAGTCAAAGCTGTGGTTTTTCCAGTAGTCATGTATGGATGTGAGAGTTGGACTATAAAGAAAACTGAGCCCCAAGGAATTGATGCTTTTGAACTGTGGTATTGGAGAAGATTCTCGAGTCTCTTGGACTGCAAGGAGATCAAGCCGATCAATCCCAAAGGAAATCAGTCCTGAATATTCATTGGAAGGACTGATGCTGAAGCTGAAACTCCAATCTTTTGGCCACCTGATGCAAATAACTGACACATTGGAAAAGACCCTGATGCTGGGAAAGATTGAAGGCAGGAGGAGAAGGGGACCACAGAGGATCAGATGGTTGGATGGCATCACCGACTCAATGGACATGACTTTGAGCAAGCTCTGGGAGTTGGTGATGGACAGGGAAGCCTGGCATGCTGCAGTCCATGGGGTCGCAAAGAGTTGGACACAACTGAGCGACTGAACTGAACTGAACTGATTGTGTTGTGATTTAAATGGTTAAATCCCACTCAATGTCATTTCTTTGGATAATAGCTTACACAATTCAATGGTTTTTAGTATATTCTTAGAGTTATGCAACCATTGTAACAATTTTATTGTTATTGTTTGGTTTGCATAAAAATTAAAAGGGTATTATTTGCAAATATTCAGAGAATACATGCTATATATTCTCTACAGTACAGAGTAACACATTATTAAGTGAAGATTATCGAACTTTCATGGATAATAAGCTTTTCTCTCTTCCTTCAAGGTTTGTTTTCTCAAAGATTTTCTCAAACACTATTCTTCCACCATAAGTAATGTTGAAGCTCATCTAGAAGACTGCCGAGTAGCCCTTACTATAGTTACTCTGGATACATTTTTAAATGACAAAACATGTCTTATGTTGTGAAATAGCTCTTCAGTTGTAGAACTACTTTAAAACTATGCAAAAAACTAATTATTTTAGAATTAAACTGTCTAGAAATTTCCTTACTCTTACCCCAGTAATGTAAAATACATTAATATCTATTAAATTCAAATAAATTGTATACTTAAAAGTTATATACTTATGACATGTAAATTCATATTACAAGTTATATGTATTCTCTGAATTTTTGCAAATAATACTCTTCTAATTTTTATGCAAGAGTACTTTTGTGTTTTAGTGTGGGAAATGGAGGGCTTCCCAGGTGGTGCTAGTGGTAAAGATCCCCACCTCCCAACGCAGGAGACTAAGATGTGTGGGTTCAATCCCTGAGTGGGGAAGACCCCCTGGAGGAGGACATGGCAACCCACTCCAGTGTTCTGGCCTGGAGAATCCCCATGGGCAGAGGTGCTTGGTGGGCTACAGTCCACAGGGCTGCAAAGAGTTGGATGTAACTGAAGCGACTTAGCACACTAGAGCACAGTGAAAAATGGAACTTCTTTGAAATAATGCAATGTTTGTTTTAAAATGCTGCCATCCTTGGTAAAACACGCTCTCGACCTTCCAGGGCTTAGAAGAGACCAGATGGCTCCTATTCTTCTTCCAGATTTCCCTATCCCATAAAGTTTATTTAAAAATTTTTTAAAAATTATTTTTGGCTACACCATGCAGCATACGGAATCATAGTTTCCTGACCCTTGAGAGTCGAACCCTTGCCCCCTGCATTGGAAGCTCAGAATCTTAACCACTGGACTGCTAGGAAAGTCCTGTCAACATCACAATTTTAGAATATTTTCACCTACAAAGAAACCCTGTACTCTTCAGCAGTCATTATCTTCACCTATTCTCCCTCACTCCCAGCCTTATGCAACCACTAACCTACTTTATTTCTCTGTAGATTTGCTACAGATAGTGTTTTCTCTGTAGATATAGACTCTAGACAACTTATATAAATGGGATTATATAATTTATGGTGTATTATGTCTGCTTTCTTTCACTTAGCATGTTTTCAAGATTTATCCATGTTGCAGCATGTATCAATGCTTCATCCCTTTTTATTGCCAAATATCATTCCACCTGCAGGAGTATACCACATTTTATTTATCATTCATCAGTTGATGGACATTTAGGTTGTTTTCACTGTTTTTGGCTATCGTAAATAATGCTGCTGTGAACATTTGATCAAACAAGTTTTAAAAAAAATAATTTTATTCATTCGTTTACTTTTGGCTGTGCTGGGTCTTCATTGCTGTGCAGGCTTTTTTCTAGTTGCAGCAAGTGGGTTGCACGGGCTTCTCATTGCAGGGGCTTCTCTCATTGAGAGGATCGGGCTCTAGGTGCACCGGCTTCAGTAGTTGTGACACATGGGCTGAGTTGTTGTGGCTCCTGGGCTCTAGACCACAGGCTCAATAGTTGCAGTGCATGGGCTTAGCATATGGAAGATCTTCCCTAATCAGGGATCGAACCTGTGTCTCCTACATTGACAGATGGATTCTTTACCACTGGACCACCAGGAAAGGCCTCAAACAAGTTTTTGTGTGGATGTATCTTTCACTTCTCAGGGGTCTATACCCAGGAGTGGAATTGCTGGATCATGTGATAACTGTGTTCACCCTTTTGAGAAACTGCCAGACTGTCTTCCAAAGTGGCCACACCACTGTACATATCCACCGACAATGTATGAAAGTTCCAGTTTCTCCACTCAAGTGTTGTTTTGATAGGTTTCTGCTTTGGGCTTGGACACTTCATTTGGTAAATACCCAAAATATCAGGGCTCAAAACATCAGCCAGCACAATGCAATGATAATAACAATAACAACGACATTGTGCCGTCATTACAACAATATCATGGGTTAAATAATGCCATTAGAATTTTAAAGATGAAGAAAGTAAAGCTTAGAGAGATTGTGACATGTCACACAGGGTCACACAGGTGGCAGGTGGTTGAGTCAGGGCTTGAACTGAGATCCTCCAGATTCCAAAGCCTGTATTTTTGAAAACCATGCTATTCTGATAAGCTCAGTGTCATGGACATTTGAAATTGTCAACATGCTGGATAAAGTATCAAATTATCAAGATGATATTGCATTATTTTCTCTCTCAATCAGCCTAAATGACAGTTGTAAAAGTATGCTGCATTGGCCCCTGCTGCCCTGGCTCTTTGTAATCAGCTAGCATCCCTCTGAGTCTTTGGCATTCCCAGCAGAGCAAGGCACAGAGCCAGGATGAGAAGCCAGGGCTGGAATAGCCACTTAATTCCATGCAGATGGTTACTTCAGCCAGTTATTGAACTTGAAGCATTATTACCCTGAACTAATGCAAACAGACAGGCTTCTAGGCACCGCTGTGGCACGGATGGTTTTGTCCTCTAAGATTACAGAATTGCATTACTCACACAGTCTTAGGAACGGAATTTATTCCTTTTTGAATGATAAAATGCACAGTATGAGTTTTCTGAATTTTCTAACTGCCTATACACTAACTGAGTGTATCGTGGATGGAAAATTCAGAAAATTAAGAGGGAAGACATCTCCCACAAATATCAAGTCTTAGAAGCAACCCCTGTTAACACTTTCATGCATTTATTCCTTGTCCTTTTCTTTTTCTTTTTTTTGTCCTTTTATTTTTCATGCGTTAAAAATATATTGATTTTTTCCCCTTATTATAAAAGTAATACATATATCTTGTAGGGGTATTGGAGAATTCAAAGAAAACATTATTTATTACCTGGATGTTCATAGGTAGTATCAACAATTTGGCATATGTCATTTCAGTGTTTTGTTAGATATGTGTATATATGTGTGTGTATATGGACACATTAAAAACTTGGGATCAAAGTATTTGTTTCATTTTATTTCTATAATTTTTATGAAATACTAGTATGATCAAGATCACAGTGTACACTTAGCCTTAACCAAAGATCAAGAATAACAGTGCATCCTTTCTATTACAATTTGTATTCTACTTTTCCTCTGATGCTCTGATTAACATTGTGTTATAATGGTTTTGACATTTCAAACTCTCTGTGAATATCATTTTTTTAAAGTATACCGTGTTCCATTGCATGCATTCCATAATTTATTTAGCCATGCCTTCTTGTAGGATGTTAGACTTGTCCTAGTTTTCCCACATTTTACATAAATTGTAAGAAATATCTTATTGGTAAGTATTTTTTGTTGCTGTTGTTCAGTCCCTCAGTGGTTTCATACACTTTGTGACCCCATGGACTGCAGCACACCAGGCTTCCCTGTCCTTCATCATCTCCCAGAGCTTGCTCAAACTCATGTCCACCGAGTCGATGATGCCATCCAACTATCTCATTCTCCGTCATCTCCTTCTCCTCCTGCCTTCAATCTTTCCCAGCATCAGGGTCTTTTCCAAAGAGCTGGCTCTTCGCATCAGGTGGTCAAAGTATTGGAGCTTCAACTTCAGCATCAGTCCTTCCAATGAAGATTCAGGGTTGATTTCGTTCAGGATTGACTGGTTTGATCTCCTTGCAGTCCAAGAGACTCTCAAGAGTCTTCTTCAACACCACAGTTCAAAAGCATCCATTCTTCGGTACTCAGCCTTCTTTATGGTCCAACTCTCACAACCACACATGACTTACTGGAAAAATCATTTATTTCTTAGGTTAGATTCTCAGGGGTTGAATTAATGAGTCCAATAGGTCTGGCCAGCTTTTCTTTTCTTCTTCTTGTTTTTTAAAAAAATCATGAACTATTTCAACCTACAGAAGAGTAAACAGCATAACATGATAAAATTCCCCGAAACTTTTATTTAGTGTTTTGTATTAAGATATAATTTTCACACAGTAAAGGGCATATATCTTAAATGTCATCTCTTCCTCCCCCTCCCCCAAGTCTATGTATTCATACACACACCACAGTACATCGTCAGCCAGATGGCACATTTCTAACATTTCAATAAGCTCCCCCTCATTTAGTTCCCCATTCAGAACTACCCCAAAAGTAAGCACTACTGTGACATTTATCACTGTGGATAAATTTCACCTGTTTCTGAACTTTATATGAATGGAATCATTCAGTATTAACTCTGCATCTGATTTCTTTTGTTTGATGTTAAGCCTGTAGGATTCATCCATTTTGTTGGTAGTAGTTTGACTTTTCTCACTGTTGTAGCTATAAGCTCAAAAACAAAATATAAAAGTGTTAGTGAGAATGTGGAGATGTAGGATCCCTCATACATTGCTGGTGGGAATGTAAACTAGTTCAACCACCATAGCAAACAGTTTGGAGGGTACTTAACAAGTTAAGCATGCAATTTACCGCATGGCACAGCAATTCCACTCTTCAGTGTATACCCCAAAGAATTGAAAACAGATACCCAAACGGATACTTGTATACAAATGTTCATATGGATACTGTTCACACTAGCCAAAAGGTGGAAAAACCCAAACAGCCATCAATGGATGAACGGATAAACAAATTTAGGTATATTCATACAATGATATACTATTCAGCCATGAAAAGGAGTGAAGCATTGATACTGGCTACACCTTGGATGAACCTCAAAAGTAGCAGGCTAAGTAAAAGAAGACAGATACAAAAGGTCACATGTATGATGCTATGTGAAATACCCAGAAAAAGTAAGTTCATGCAAAAAGAAAGGACTGGTACTTTCCAGAGACTGAAGGGAGTGGGGAAAGTGGGGTAACTGCTTAAAGGACATAGCAGTTTCCTTAAAGGTCATGTGGTGTTTTCTAACTAGATAGAGGTGTTGGTTATACCGCATTGTGAAGGTAAAATACCTTGACTTGGTTGCTTTAAAATGGTTAATTTTATGTTTTGTGAATTTCACCTCAAAAACTTTTAACATAGTCAAATGATTAATATTTTTCCTTAAGGTTTGTGTTTTTTGGGGGGGAGTCTTAAGATATTCTTCCATTGCAAAATAATCAAGGTATTCTTCTACATTATAAATTTTTAAAATTTTGCATTTCTCATTTAGGTCCTTAATCAACCTGGAATTTCTGGGTGTGTATGTGCGATGGGAAGTATGAAAGTCAAAGTGTTAATCGCTCAGTCGTGTCTGACTCTGCGTGACCCCATGGACAGTATCCCGCCAGGCTCCTCCATCCATGGGATTCCCCAGGCAAGAATAGTGGAGTGGGCTGCCATTTCCTTCTCCAGGGGATCTTCCCCACCCAGGGATCCTACCCAGTTCTCCTGCATTGCAGGCAGATTCTTTACAATCTGAGCCACCCAGGAAGAAATGTGATAGGAAATATAAAGGTGTGATATTTATTTTAGTTTTCCATTTGCGTAGGCAAGCGTCTCAGCACCATTTATTGGATAGTTCATCCTTTTTGTACTGATTTGTAATGCCTCCCCTGTCATATATCAACTTTCCAGATACGTGCGGGTCCAAATGGGGGCTCTCAATTTTCTTCTTAGGCCTTATGACAATAATTTAAGTTTAACTGGGACTTTCCTGATGGTCCAGTGGTTAAGAATCTGCCTGCCAATGCAGGGAACATGGGTTCAATCGCTGGTCTGGGAAGATCCTACGTGAAATGGGGCAACTAAGCCTGTGGACCACAACTTCCGAGCCCATGCTCCGCAACAAGAGAAGCCCACACAATGCTATTAGAGAGGAGCCCCTGCTCACTGCAACTAGAGAAATCCTGAATGCAGCAGCGGAGACCCGGCATAGCCAAGTCAGTAAATTATTTTTTTTAAAAAAGGTTTAACTACCTGGGAGTTAAGTGCTCCCTGTCTTATGTTCTTTGTCACTGCCTTGCCTATTCTTCGCCCTTCATTTTTTCACGTAATTTTAGGGTCAGCTTGTCAAAGTTTATGTTTTATGTTTTACATTGTGATATTTATTAACAAAGATGGCCAGAAAAGGACGGGGCCAAAATTACAAAGTGATAAGGATTAAAATAAAAATTGTTTTCTATTATATTGTTTCTAAGGCACTGTAGCCAATCTAGAAGTCGAAGTTTATTTTAAAATCCTATTCCCTACTGAGATTTCAACTGAATGGCACTGAAGAGAATTGTCATCTCTTTGATACCTAATCTTTGTAACCTTGAAGATGGCATACCTATCTCTTCATTTCTTTTCAGTTCATTTTTATTTTGCTTAACAGTACCAGATAAAAAAGTTAATTAATTTTCCCTGGTGACATGAAATAGTAATTTTCTTCTCAATGATTTTTTTGGTATTATGATTATATTTTAAGTCTGATTAATAATTACAGAAAACTACTACGCTTTTATGTTTGTCTTGTTTCCACCAAACCTGATGTTATTCATTTTAGTAGCTTATTTGTGGATTTGTTTGCATTTTTATATAGATAATTATACTGTCTGAAAAAGCAGCCTTGTTTTCTGTTTCAATTCTTATACCCTATTTGTTTTCTTATTTTATGCCAAGCTAGTACCTCTCAGAAGTGGGGATTAAGAGCATCCTTCTTTTGTTCCTGACCTTAGTAAGGATGCTATTAGAGGTTCAACAGTAATTGTGATGATTGCTATTGATTTATGATAGTTACTTTTTAGAAAGTGAAGGAAATGGTCTTCTATTCTTCATTTGCTGAGTGCAAGAACAAGCATGTGACTGCTAATTTTTCAGATGCTTCTTCTACATTCATTCAGATGGTCAAACAGCTTTCTCCTTTGATCTGTCAATATGATACATCATATCAATAAATTTTTTCTTTCAGGTCATTACTCCATTTTGGAAATAAACCCTATTTGTTCATGATGTATTTTTATTTAGAATTCTTATAGCTAGGTGAGATCACTTTAGGACTCTTTCATGTGGCATTTTAATCTGGCTTTAATATCAAGGTCATACTGTCCTCATAAGATGAGCTCTGAAACAATTTTTATAAAATAAGGATTATCTGTTATTTGGTAAAACTCACCAATAAATGATTCAACCCTGTTGCCTTTGTGGGACTGAGGAGAAAAATTAATTTCTACATTAACAATTCAGATTTTGCAGTGGTTAGCAGTTTGTGTTTATACTTCTTAACTGCACTTTGATGGTTTACTTTTTGAGAGAGAATTTATTGGACTGTGTTGGGTCTTAGTTGTCTCATGTGGATCTTTCATTGCCATGCATGGACTCTAGTTGTGGCACCCAGGCTTCAGTAGTTGTGGCACATGGATTGAGTTGCCCCATGGAATGTGGGATCTTAGTTCCCTGAGCAGGGGTTGAAGCCCGGCCCTCAGCAGTGAATCCATGAAGTCCTAACCACTAGACTGCTGGGGAATACCTGAGAATCACCCATTTCCACTAAGTTTTAAAAATTTTCCTGTATTCATATTATATCTCTCTTTTCTTCTTATTACTCACGAGTGCTTTGTCTGATGAGTCTCAGAAGGTTTACCTTCTTTAATAGTTATTTCCCCCAAAGGAATCAGCTTTTCAGTTAGACATCTACTACTCCTTGGTTTTCTACTAGGTTGGTACAAAAGTAACTGTGGTTTTGGATGGTGAATTTTAAATCATTATAACTAGGCTCAAACACATCTTTATTAATCAAAACAAGAACTATTACAATCAACACATTTTTGCCAATGAGAAATAAATTTGTCTATTCCTGTAGTGTAAAAATCTGTGCTTTGGGATTTGAAGAACTCTTGGAAAACATTTTCTGCCTCTGGTTGGTTGTGGAAGCATTTTCCCTGCTAAAAGTTGTTGAGATGGTTGAAAAGGTTGCAGTTGGTTTGCAAGAGCTGAGGTGAATACGATGGATGAGGCAACACTTCGTAGCCCAATTTATTTTATTTTTGAAACATTGGTAGTGCGATGTGTGGTCGAGCATTGTCCTGGAAAAGAATTGGGCCCTTTCTGTTGAACCATGCCAGCTGCAGACGTTGCAGTTTTGGGTGCATCTCATCGATTTGCTGAGCATACTTCTCAGATGTAAAGGTTTCACTGGGATTCAGAAAGCTGTAGCGGATCAGACTGGCAGCAGACCACCAAACAGTGACCATGACCTTTTTTTGGTGCGTTTGGCTCTGAGGAGTGCTTTGGAGTTTCTTCTTGGTCCAACCACTGAGCTGGTCATTGCTGGTTATTGTATAAAATCCACTTTTCGCTGCATGTCCAATCCGATCAAGAAATGGTTTGTTGTTGTTACGTAGAATAAGAAAAGACAACAAAATGATTTTTATTTTTGTATTGAGGTCAACTCACGAGGCACCTACTCATCAAGTTTTTTCACCTTTTCAATTTGCTCCAAATGCCAAAAGACCATAGAATGGTCCACATTGAGTTCTTCAGCAATTTCTCTTGTAGTTGTAAGAGGATGAGCTTTGATGATCCTCTCAATTGGTCATTGCAACTTCTGATGGCCAGCCACTGCATTCCTCATCTTCAAGGTGCTTGTCTCTTTTGCAAAACTTGACCCACCATAGCACTGTACATTAGCCATTTCTGGGCCAAATGTGTTACTGATGTTGGGGCTTGTCTCCATTGCTTTATGTAGGACCTATTTTGAACTTGAATAAGAAAATCGCTCCAGTTTTCTTTGTGTCTAACATCATTTCCCTAGTCTAAAATAAATATAAAATAGACAGGTAATAAGTTATTAGCAAAAAAAATAAAGCTAGAAATGCACATTAAAATAATGTATAATATAACCACATTTATTTGCGAGTGTTTTCTTTTTTTTTTTTTTTTGCGAGTGTTTTCTAATATCAAACAGTGAGATTCAACAATGCAAAACTACAATTACTTTTGCACCGATTTAATATTTCCTTAATTTATGTTTTTATCACTGTTACTTTTTCTACTCCACTTAGGTTTTATCTGTTCTTTTTTCTTACAGTCTTTTCAGTTTAACATTTAACCATTTTAAAAAATTTATTTATTTTTTTATTGAAGGATAATTGCTTTACAGAATTTTGTTTTCTGTCAAACCCCAACATGAATCAGCCACAGGTATACATATATCCCCTTCCTTTAGAACCTCCCTCCCATCTCCCTCCCCACCCCACCCCTCTAGGCTGATACAGAGTCCTTGTTTGAGTTTCCTGAGCCATGCAGCAAATTCTTGTTGGCTATCTATTTTACAAATGGTAATGCAAGTTTCCATGTTACTCTTTCCATACATCTCACCCTCTCCTCCCTTCTCCCCATGTCCACATCTATTCCCTATGTCTGTTTCTCCATTGCTGCCCTGTAAATAAATTCTTCAGTACCATTTTTCTGGATTCCATACATATGCTTTAGAATATGATATTTATCTTTCTCTTTCTGACTCACTTCACTCTGTATTAGGTTTTAGGTTCATCCACCTCATTAGAACTGACTCAAATGCGTTCCTTTTTATGGCTGAGTAATATTCCATTGTGTATATGTACCACAACTTCTTTATCCATTCATCTGTCAATGGACATCTAACATTTAACCATTTTTTAAAACCAGTTCAACCAGTTTTAAATGTATAAACTCTGGTATTAACTGTTTTCACATTGTTGTGCATTACCCCCATTCTTTTTAATTTAATTTAATTTAATTTATAACTCTTTTCATCTGTAACACTGCAAATCTATACCCAATAAATAAAACTCCCCATTCTTCCCTCCTCCCAGCCTCAGGCAACTTCTATCTTACTTTCTGTTCCAGTGATTGAGACTGCCCTAGGCACCTCACATAAATGGAATCATACAGTACTTTTCTTTCTTTGACTGGCTTATTTCACTTAGCTTTATATCCTCAAGTTCCATCCATGTTGTAGCATATTACAGAATTCCTTTCCTTTTTAAAGGCTGAATAGTATTCCACTGTATGGAAAGGCCATGTTTTGCTTACCTATTCATCCTAACCCATTTATTTTCAGCCTTACATTTTTAAAGGCATGCACTTAAGGCTATACATTTACTTACATCAAAACTTACAAGTTTTGATATATGATACTCCCATGCTTATCCAGGTCTAAATATTTTGTGATTTTCATTGTTATTTCCTTTTTCTCTCATGAGCTATTTAGAAGTTTTTTCATTGATTATAAACTTTTAATGACTCGTTACCAGTTGATAAATCATTTTCTTAAAAGGCTGGGCCTGTTTCATACCTCCATGAGCCATGTGGATCCCGAAAATCACCCCCGATTACATCTTAAAAATAAGAACAAACAACAGATAATCAACCCGTGTCCTATAGGTCCTCTCCCTTCCCCATACAAAGCTACATACCTGTGCAGTTAAGAAGGTCAGGACAATAAAGGGGCTAAGTCTAGATTCAAGTGCTCACCAGACCACTTGGTAAGTGTGGGAATTTGGGCAAATAAATTAATCTTTCTGCATCTCAGTTTCATCCTCTATAAAACAAAGCTAACAAAACAGTATCTGTTTCACAGAGTTCTTGGGGAGTGTTTAGCACCTAGCCATCATTCAATAAATATTACTATTTAAAAAATCCATCTAGCTATGGATTTTACTTTGTACTTTTAATGCTGCCATGCCAATATCAACCCCTGGGTTTCTGGGAAGTAAAGACTCATGTTCTAAATAGCTTTGTTATACTGATGTCCAAAATATTTTTATGCCTCTCAAGTCCATGCAAACACCTTCAGGGGGGACACAGGCACTGGGAGAGAAGACTGTCCCATTTTACATTCAAATTCAAAATACACATAAATGCCAACTACAGAGATTCTCACAGGCACAGAACACACAGATCCAGGTCCACACTCACGCTTCCGCGCACTCGCCACAAAGATGGATCCATCGCCCACAGATAGAAATGCTCTCACAAATCCCACTCAAAGCCTAGCAGCACGCTGACATATCACAAGCCACTCGCAGCGCCAGCCCCATGCAAAGCATCGCCACCTGCTCCAGTAGGGGGCTGCTGCTTTGTTTTTTACTTCCTTTAGGTTGGTTCTATTTTAGTTGTTGTTTTTGTTGTTCTTCTTCGAGTTATCATCTGCCCCCTTTTCTGTCTACCCAGCCCCCAGGCTCTCCGCCAAAGCCTCCACTGCGCATGCGCCCTCATCCTTTCCCCGCCTCCCCACCCTCCCCGGGTACCAGTCGGCGCTCCCCGGCTCTGGCGGCGGAAGAGATGGAACCGCGTCACGAGCGCCCGGCCCCTTAAAACGCTGCTGGCTGGAGCCGCCTCCCTCCCTGCAGCCCGCGGCAGGGATGGAGTAGAGGGAAGCCGGTCGACCTGCCCGCGGGGATCAGCGATGGAGTTGAAGCAATCTTTGTCCATCCATCTGGAAGCGGAGAAGCCGCTGAGGCGCTATGGGGCGGTGGAGGAGACGGCGTGGAAAGCGGAGGGACTGGGGAGAAGTGAGTACTCGGGCGGGGTGGGTGGGACAGTTGGGGATCGGTGCGCCGGAGCGGGTGGTCGCGGGAGCGCCGGGTTGGTAGGGAGCGGACCGAGGGGAGCGCCCCCGCAGCGGGGCTTTAGTCGCTGGAGGGGAATGCGCAGCGCTGCGACGCGCTCTCCCGCGAACAAAAGGGGGACCCTCCGGACTGGGTTTCTCCGGGAGGCTCGGAAATCTCCAGGCAGCTGAGCCGGGAGCGTGGGGTGGACGCGGGAGTCACCGGATCCAAGCTCGCAGCTGGGTTTGTAAAGTAGGGTCTTTCCCACAAGCCGAGCGAGGAAGGTCTTTTCTCCGCCTGGGATGCGCTAGGGCGGGCTGGAACCTTGGACCATCCTGGAAAGCGCCCACGGACCCGGAGAGGGGGGAGTGTCCGCTGGGTTTCTGCTTTTGCTTCTCCGTCGGCGCGAGGTTCAGGGCACACCTGAAATTCCCAGCGTTTCTTTCCCCCGCTTTCTCCGGGGTCGCGAGTGGGAGGGAAAGGGTTAGGGGGAGGGTTAACCCTGTGCACGCCCTTCCCCTTTCTCTCTGGACTCTGAGTCTTTCTGCTTTGGATACAATCTTAGAAGGCAGTTCTGAAACGGACCGATTGTAAATATTTGCTGCTTTTCTCTACGGTATTTTGGGGTCAACAGCATTAACAAATAAACTAAGGATTTTTGTGTTTAATGAATAGGATGCTGTAGTTGAAACTCTTGCTCGTAAAGTATAGAGGCAGCTGCAGGGGCCCTAGGGTCACTAGCCCTCCCTGCAAATCCGGGGCGCTTCATGGTCTCCCTGCCCTTGTACTTCATCCTTCGGGCTGGGAAAGGCCCTCTCGCCCTTCTCAAGGACCCTCGGCTTCCTGCGGTGGCGCTGAGCGGTGTTGAATCAAAATATTGTGAATATGCTCTTTTCCTGTCTTCACCTGATAGAAGATTGTGTGTGTGTGTGTGCTTTCTCCATAGCTGTAATTACAGATTTAGATCTTTTTAGAATGGCTCAACTGTACTCTGGTTTTCATGGGTTCAAATAGAAATCACAACCAATGTCATAGTTCTCCACCTGAAACCCAGAGAGTATCCAGCCTCTCTCCTTTTCTGTCTCCTTTTAAAAATCTGGGTTCTTCCTCCTGTTTCATCCTTTCAGAACCCTGTGGCTTTAGTACTTTAGCATAATAGCAGAGCTGAGGGTCTCTGGTCTCCTTGCAAGCTCCACATAATACCCACAATGGCTGCCTTTTGTTGATGGATTGCCATGTATTAGGTCTTGCCTGTGCTAAGAACTTTAAATCCATCCTCTCATGCAATCCCTAGAACAGCCTCCTTAAGAGGAATATTATGACTTATGACTCCCCTTGCACAGAGGGAAAAACTGGGGCTTGCTTTGGTAATGGGATTAAGAGGCAGAGTCAGGATTTGAACTCAGGTTTGTTGGGCCCCTGAGCCCCTCTCTGCTTTTTACATGAAGGTATTTTGCCATCAGGTTTCCTGGAGGTTTTGTAAATCTGTTGAGAGAGTCTCAGAACACATTTGGTGATTTTTTTTTTTTTTTGCCCTCCACCTGCACCCCAACCCCAGCCTGGTTCAGTGGCATGCAGACTCTTAGTTCCCAGACCGGGGATCAAACCTATGCCCTATGCATTGGGAGCTCAGAGTCTTAACCACTGGACCACCAGGGAAGTCCCACATTTGGTGCTTTTATGAGTATGTAGCAGCCTGTTGGTTATGGGGGCCTTGAAAGAAAACTGAATCTGTGCAGAAAAGAAGGCCTGGGTTTGAATCCTGGGTCTGCCCCTTTGCTGGCTGTATAACTGAATTTGTGACTAGTCACATCTTTTAAGCCTCTCTCTGCCTCCCTTCTCTGAAATGGAGATGCTAATAGAACCTACCTTGTAGCTTAATTGTGAACATTCAATAAGATGATGTACATAGAGTTTAAGGTAAGTGCGAAATGTATTAGCTGCTTCCATTATTTTATTACTACATCTGTGGAAAGAACCTGCTTCTATCCTTTGCAAAGAATTATATAAAGCAACACTGTGGACTAAAATTGCAATGTTGGCCAGGTCCCTGATAATTCTCTTATGGTTTTTTACTTTCTAACCATTTTATTAGGAAAAGTTTCAAGCATATGGGAAAATTACAATGGAAACTCAGTTGGTAGCGTTTTCACTCCTGAAATTTTTGTACTTCTCAGTCTTAGATTGCAAACTGTTAAAGGCTTGGCCAAAAGGCTTTCTCATCCTCTCTCTTCCAAATCACTGAAGATTCTGACTCTTTTCTCATTCAAATACAGGACCACAGTTTCTGATCTGCTTTTGGTGTTGATCCCCAAATCATTTTTTTCCATTCTCACTTATTCAAATTCAAAAGCTTCTTAAAGAACTGATCCAGATTTTCACTTTTGAATCTTAAATTTGGGATTGTTTGCAGGCTTTGATCTCTAGACTCTCATCTGTGGCCTGACTTTTTTTTTTATTATTATTAAAGTGGCTTTTTAATTTTTTTTTTCTGATGCTATCTCAACTCCTAGGGGATCTATGTACCCATTCCATAACATTTGGGGCCTCCATTAATTTATTAACGAAGTGTGAAAATTAGTAAAATTGATTCTGTGGCATAACAATTGCCAAGTCAACGTTGTTATGCACGAAATGCTGGAGAAAAAAAGAGAGGCCCATTAAAAAGAAGATATGCTCTGTTTAACTTTTACACATATTTAAACACTTTATGTTAAACACGGAGTGCGTGCATGCTAAGTCACTTCAGTCGTGTCTGACTCTGCGACCCTGTGGACTCTAGTCCTCTAGCATCCTCTGTCCATGGGATTCTCCAGGCAAGAATACTGGAGTGGATTGCCATGTCCTCCTCCAGGGGATCTTCCCGACCCAGGGATCGAACCTGTGTCTCTTACGTCTCCTGCATTGGTGTAGGTGTTACTTAAAAAAACTTGAAAAAGGGTGGAAAAAATTGCAAGACTGGTTATTTTCAGTTAAGGTTGTATTGATTGTTGTCTTTACTGTTGGTGGTTGTTGTTGTTTAGTCGCTAAGTCATGTCCAACTCTTTGCGACCCCGTGGACTGTAGGCCCCTCTGTCCATGTGATTTCCCAGGCAAGAATATTGAAGTAGCTTGCCATGCCCTCCTCCAGGAGATCTTCCTGACCCAGGGATCCAACCCCACGTCCCCTGCACTGGCAGGTGGGTTCTTTACCACTGAGCCTTAGAGGAAGCCCATTGTTACTGTTAGCTATAGTTTTTCGGTAGAAGATATGTATAGTACAGTAAGCAAGAGTCAAGTGACATGGATCCAAACCAGCTCTGACACTTTGTTCCTTTGTCACTCAGGGACAATTGCTGAACAATTGCTGTGAGTCATCTGTCTCATCTATAAAATGGAAATGTGTTGGTTTGAACCCTTGGGAACTTCCTGGGTGAAATCTGAAACTGGACATTTACACAGAGGGCAAGTGGAGGCCAAAGAAAGAGGCAGCCATTCCAGATTGGTAGGGGGCAGGTTTAATAACAAGAGAACTTACACATGAGACTTGTCTTGGGTGCTGCAAAATAGTAGGTCATTGTACCCACCTTCCAGATTCTCAAGAGTTTATATAGAAGCCTTAATGGGGTTCAGTCGTGTGTCCAGATGGTGCCAACAACACCCTACTGTCTCAAAGCCACATCCTTGAACTGGCTCCTCAAATGAGAAGAGTGGGCAGAGTGTACATTTTTTGGCTAGAAGAGGACTGAGTAATATTCCATTGTACATATGTACTGCGTCTTCTTTATACATTCATCTGTCAATAGACATTTAGGTTGCTTCCATGTCCTGGCTATTGTGAATAATGCCGCATAACATAAGATATAGTACATATCTACCTTGGAATATCACTCAGCCATAAAAAAGAAATGAAATTGTGTCATTTGTAGTGATGTGGACAGACCTAGAGTCTGTCATACAGAGCAAAACCAGATAGAGAAAAATATGTTAACACATATATATGGAATCTAATAAAAGGGTACAGATGAACCTATATGCAGGGCAGGAATACAGACATGTGGACACAGTGGGGGAAGGGGAGAGGGATGGGATGAGTTGGGAGATTGGAATTGACATATATACGCTCATGCTCAGTCGCTTCAGTCATGTCTGACTCTTTGCAACCCTGTGGACTGCAGTCCACCTGGCTCCTGTGTCTGTGGAATTTTCCAGGCAGGGATACCATAGTGGATTGCCATTTCCTTCTCCAGGGAATCTTCCCAACCCAGGGATCGAATGTATGTCTCCTGCATTGGCAGGTGGATTCTTTACCACTGAGCCGTCACCAAAGTCATATATATATATCTGTTGTTCAGTTGCTAAGTCATGTCCAACTCTTTTTGACCCCAAGGACTGCAATACCCCAGGCTTTCCTGTCCTTCACTATCTCCTGGAGTTTGCTTAAACTCATGTCCATTGAGTCAATGATGCCATCCAACCATCTCATCCTCTGTTGCCCTTTCTCATGCCCTCAATCTTTCCCAGCATCAGGGTCTTTTCCAATAAGTCAACTCTTTGCATCAGGTGGCCAAAGTATTGGAGCTTCAACTTCAGCAACAGTCCCTCCAATGAATATTCAGGATTGATTTCCTTTAGGATGGACTGGTTTGATCTTGCTGTCCAAGGGACTCTCAAGAGTCTTCTGCAGCACCACAGTTGGAAAGTATCCATTCTTTGGTGCTTAGCCTTCTTTATGGTCTAACTCTTACATCCGTGCTTGACTACTGGAAAAACCATAGTTTTGACCTATGTCAGCAAAGTGATGTCTCTGCTTTTCAATATGCTGTCTATGTGTCTATGTTTGTCATAGCTTTTCTTCCAAGGAGCACGTTTCTTTTAATTTCGTTGCTGCAGTCAGAGTCTGCAGTGATTTTGGAGCCCAAGAAAATAAAGTCTGTCACTGTTTTCATTTTTTCCCATTTGCCACTAAGTGATGGGACTGGATGCCATTCAAAAAACAAAATTTTTTGAATGTTGAGTTTTAAGCCAGCTTTTTCACTCTTCTCTTTCACCTTCATCAAGAGACTCTTTAGTTCCTCTTCACTTTCTGCCATCAGGATAGTATCATCTATGTATATGAGGTTGTTGATTTTTTTTTTTCTCTAAGGACAAGAGATGGGTGAGGAGCCTCCGGTTACTCTGTCTGGCTAGAGAGTCACCTGATAGTCACATACTCTGAATGACTTCATCCAGCAGGGTAGTAGGGACCACTTTAGGCTGTTGGGAGGATTAAATGAGATACTGTGTGTAACGTAGTTAACACAGTGCTTGGCACCCAACAGCACTGGTGGAGATGATTCCAGCCTGCTGGTCTGTTTTTCCTTGCATCCTTTTCTTTGTAAATTCTAGGTAAGGGTTGTATAGATACCACTGTCTTCCTCACTGGAAGATGTCAGAAGTGGCTTTCACGCCCTTGGAAATCACCTAGTATTTTCTCTTTTGAGAAGAGTCTAAATTGCCCCTATCCACCTTTGACAGCATTTTTCCACTAGAAGTGAGTAGTTTTTTTTTTCTTTTTTTACTCAGTTGGAAAATGCGTAGTGACATGTCAGTGTGGTTAGATATATAAAAATATTGCTTTCAACCAACTGTAATTAATTGAGGGAGACACAAAGATAAGGTGCCTTTTGACAAAGCATAGTGCTTTTTAAAAGCATGCTTGTGGCCAATTCTTGAAAGATTTGAGTGTGCCTTAAAGGATGATCAAGATTTTGAACAGGGGAGTTGGGGGGGAGGGTGGCACAGCGGGTAGGAGATGGCAGGAGAGATAACAGAATTGGCAGAGGCATAGAGGTGGAAATAAATGTGCTGTGAGGAGGAGATTGGACTGAAGTGGAAAGCTCAAATGATAATCTTTCTATAAACCCAGGAGAGATGACAGTTATTTAAAAATCCAAGGGTGTGTGCTGACTGGCAAACAGATCATTAAACTGGCCAATGTTTTAGGTTTAATAAACAGCGAGGAGACCGAATACTATGAATTGCTGGCAATCTATGTAATATATTCTTGGGGAGGAAGAGTCCGTGTTTCATCTGTTTGATTAAATATGCTAATTGTATTATTTCAACTTTATTTTGCTCTAGCCTTATTTCTATTTTCTTGTTACAGAAGTAGTACACATGTACTTTATAAAAATTCAAATTCATCTGAAATATAAAAATAAAAGGTGAAAACTAACCATAATCTGCTCTCCCAGCCTCATTTATTTATTCAATAAATAACTATTAGCTGCTTTATAAGTCCCAGGTAGTGTTCTGGGGGCTGTGAGTATGATATGGAGCAGGACAGGCAAGGTTCCTGCCTGCATGGAGCTTCTGTTCTAGGGGGACCTGGAAATGGGCTGGGAGTGAAGATGTCAGATAATACATAAATAAACGATGTCCAGATCATGATGTGTTACCTGAGAGTTAATAGGGGAGGGACGTCCCTGGTGGTCCAGTGGTTAAGGATCTGCCTTGCAATGCAGGGGATGTGAGTTCGATTCCCATTCAGGGAACTAGGATCCCACATGCCATGGGGCAACTAAGCCCCCACGCAAAACTACTGAGCCTGCAAGCGCAAGTAGAGAGCCTGCACACCACAATGAAGATCCCCCCTGCAGCCAAATAAATAAGTATTTTAAAAAAGAGGATTAGTAGAGGAGGGATATTTCCCATCCAGTGGTCAGGAAATGCTTTTCTAAGGAGGTGACATTTTGTCATGTAAATGTCAGGGATCCAGGAAGCAAATGTAAAGGCCCTTGCTATATTAGCGGAAGAGTCAGAAGGCCAGGGTGGCTGGAACCCAGAGAGTCAGGGAAGAGAGTGGAGATAAATCAGAGAGGAGCCAGGTTGGGTAGAAGCTTGTAGGTTGTGGTTAAAAAAAAAAAAATACAGGTTTTATGCACATTGCAGGAGAAGCTGCTGCTGATTGTTAAGCTTGAGGTTAACATGAACTGGCTCATTTTTTTCTTAAGATTTTTTTTTTTGACCTGGACCATTTTTTTTAAAGTCTTTATTGAAGTTGTTACACTATTGCTTCTGTTTTATGTTTTAGTTTTTTGGCTGCAAAGCCTGGGGGATTTTAGCCCCGCCACCAGGGATCAATCAAACCTGCACCTGTGCCCTGGAAGGCAAAGTCTTAACCACTGGACCAGCAGGGAAGTCCCTGGTTTTTGTTTGTAAAAGGTCACATCAGCTACTGGCTGGAGTATAAGACCATAGAGGGCAAGTGGTGATCGATGTCATTATCCTTTGCCGTAGTCCCAGGTTCCTTCTTTATCAACCCCATTTTGGATAAGTGATGGGAATTTCCTTAGTGTGGAAGGTGTGACCACGGTACAGGCAGCCTGGACTGCCTTTTGGGAGACTGAGCCCCAGCTTCTTCCCCCATGGCGCTAGTGGTCAAGAACCCACCCACCAATGCAGGAGACATAAGAGATAAGGGCTCAATCCCTGGGTCGGAATGATCCCCGGGAGGAGAAGATGGCAACCCACTCCAGTATTCTTGCCTGGAAAATTCCATGGACAGAGGAGTCCATGGGGTTGCAAAGAGTCAGACACAACTGAAGCGACTTGGCACGCATGCCCTGGCTTAAGTTCTCAGAGGTGTGCCAGCCTCTGCTTTCTGCCTGGAGAGGCAACTGATTGTGTAACTTATTGCAGGACACATGAATAGCAGGATATGAAGATTATGAATATGATATTAGCTAATATGTACTCTGAACAAAGTCACTTATTTACATTGCTCTGTTTATTCTGTTAAGTTTCATTTTTACATTTCCTTCCTATGTGTCCATTGGAGGAAAAATCCATTATCCCTATTCTTGGTCTCGATTAATTATTAAATACCTATTAATAATAATAGTAGTTAATGAGCCTTAGCTATGAACTCGAGCTTATTAGATTCTATTGGGTCAGTCAATTGTAATTCCCCTTTTGTAGGTGGGGAAACTGAGGCTTAAGGAAGTTAAGAAAACTAAAGGTCACAAAGCCAGTGAGTGGCAGAGCTGGAGCCTGATTGTCACTCTGTCTGACTCTGAATGTTCCTAGCTGGTGTCTGTTATTCGTGGCACCATGCTCAAAATTGCAGAGATCAGAGATGAAAGATCAGAGATCAGAGATGAAATACAGCTCCCAGTCATAAGAAGCTTACAGATTTGGGGGTGTCACAGATGTGAAGAACACCATGATTTATGTGTATCAGTTCAGTCACTCAGTTGTGTCCGACTCTTTGTGACCCCTTGGACTACAGCACGCCAGACCTCCCTGCCCATCACCAACTCCTGGAGCTCGCTCAAACTCATGTCCATCGAATCGGTGATGCCATCCAACCATCTCATCCTCTGTCGTCCCCTTCTCCTCCTGCCTTCAATCTTTCCCAGCATCAGGGTCTTTTCCAGAAGTCAGTTCTTCGAATCAGGTGGCCAAAGTATTGGCGCTTCAGCTATGTAATAATACACATGTTATTTATGTGTATAAACAGGATGAAACAGATGCTAAATGAAGGTACAAGTAGAAAGTGAACAGAAGAGCTTGGCTCTTCCTGGGGCCCCAGTATGACAGCAAGGAGGAGTGTCTGCCCTGGACCTGAAGGCTGAGCAGGGTTTCAGGGGGTGAAGAGAGAGAAGGGCATTCCGGGTGAACTGCCAGCCCCAGACAGGGAGGCAGAGATCCCAAAGGCCAGAGTCCATGTATTGATGCCAGCTTTTTTTTTTCCTGTAAAGAAACCTCAGGATCATTCTGGTTCACTCGAATGAATCACTTGCTCCCTGGATGGGCCTGAGAGCTGGAGATCAGCACAGGTGGAGGCTCTTTTAGCGTAGTCCTTCAGAATGGCACTCACCAAGCCCCCCCAAAGATGCTTACCATACAGTCCATTCATTCCTTCACTGTTCACTCACCCAATGGGCTTGAGCCCCTTCTATGTGTCAGCAAATGAAGACGACCCAGACCTCACCATTAAGGAGTTCTCAGGTGGGCTGTATTCCACCACTGTAATCTTGGGCAAGTTGCCTAACTTCCCTGGACCTCAGTCTCTTCATCCATAAAATGGGAATGTACTTAATACCACTGAACACTTAGAAATGATTGAGATGGGAATTCCCTGGTGGTCCAGTGGTTAGAACTCAGCGTTCTTGCTGTCAGGTGCCTGGGTTCGATCCCTGGTCAGGAAACTAAGATCCCCCAAGCTGTGTGGCATGGTAAAAAAACAATTTAAAAAAATGGAGAATAAAGAACTCTTTAAACACAGGTATAGGTTATACAGTATAGTAACAAATATATGATAGGTCCAAGTGGTCAAACCAAGGGATGGTTCTGGGGTCTGGAAGAGAAAAGGACATTTGAAGCAGGCTGAAAAGGTGAAGAGTATTTAATCACCGGCTGGAGGGAACAGCATTCCAGGCAGAGGGAACAGCACATGTGTAGACAGACATGAAACAGCACATTTGACCCAGGAACTGCAGGTGGATCAGTCATGCTTGAGAGAGACAAGACAGGTGGAGGACTTTTCCGGTGGTCCAGTGGCTAAGACTCTGAACTCCTAGTGCAGGGAGCCCAGTTCCATCCCTGGTCAAGGAACTAGATCCCACATGCTGCAATGAAAGATTCCACCTACCACAATGATGATTATAGATCTAGTGTGCCGTAAATTTCAGAGGCCTGAGTAAGGAAATCAGCTCTGACATTCACTAGAAGAACTGATGCTGAAACTGAAGCTCTAATACTTTGGCCATTTGATTTGAAGAGCCAACTCATTGGAAAAGACCCTGATGCTGGTAAAGATTGAAGGCAGGAGGACAAGGGGATGACAAAGGATGAGATGGTTGGATGGCATCATCAACTCAATGGACGTGAGTCTGAGCAGACTCTAGGAGATAGTGAAGGACAGGAAACCTGGCGTGCTGCCGTCCATGGGGTCGCACAGAGTCGGACACGACTGAGGCGACTTATCAGCAGTAGCAGCAGATTTGAGCAGATTAAGACTGCCAGGCTGTTTGGAGCCACTGCAGGACAAGGGGCAGAGGTAAAGAAAGTGGCATCTTAGGAAGACTTACCTGGCAGTTGTTGTAGACTGGATGAAAGGGCAGGAACTCTGGGGCGGTGGAAGACCAAACTGGTGTGTTTTGGAATCATCTGATAAAACAGCAACCCGTTCCAGTATTCTTGCCTGGGAAACCCCATGGACAGAGGAACCGGGCGAGCTACAGTCCATGGGATTGCAAAGAACTGGCCACGTCTAAGCCACTGAGCACGCATGCGCGCACGGTCATGACGTCACAAGACTGGGCAGTGGGTTGGGAGGAAGGGGCTAACCCAACATCTGGAAGGGAAAGAACATTGGTGATTGATTCCAGAGAGGAAAGAAAGAGGCTCTTCTAAGCATCGACAGAGTGACAGGTGGGAAATAACTGTTGTTAGCCTGAGGTCTTAGGAATTTACATAAGCATCAGTGCTGCTTACTCTCACTCTCAATAGGGTTTAAAAAGGTGCTTGGATTATGGGTTTGGGGAAAAGTTATAGTCATGGCCTCTTACCTTTACAGCACTTTCCAATTTATACTTCCCCTGTGTTTTCTAACTTACTCTTTACAAAAAGGACAAAGAGCAGGAGGTGTTGTGGCCCTTTGAAAGTGGGAAATAGGTTAAGGACTCACCCCAGGGAAAGAATGCAGCCTGTACAGGCTGAGCGAGAACACGACAGTCCAGGTTGTTTGCACTGGACCAGGGTGTCCGGAGGCATATTTGTTTGGATGACAGACAAACAACAGCTGCATCACAAGATGGTGACGAGTATGTCTGGATTTCATAAAATCCAAAGTGGAAAATAACTAAACGCATGACGCCAATCACTTGGTTCATTTAAAATTTCCAAACAGGGGACTTCCCTGATGGTCCAGTGTTTAAGAATCCACCTTCCGGTGCAAGGGATGCGGGTTTGATCCCTGGTCAGGGAACTAAGATCCTACATATCACAGGGCAATTAAGCCCATGAGCCACAACTAAGACCCAATGCAACAAGTAAGTAAATAAATATTTTTTAAATTCCCAAACAGGTAAGTCATCCATTCATGTATTTTTCCATTCATCTATTCATTTCTTCATTCTTTGAATATGTATTTAATGGTAGCCTCATATGCCAGATAATTGTGCTAAGTCCTTGAAAGTATAGTAGCACTTTGAGTAAGACATATATTGTTTATGCCTTCAGATAACTTAAGGTCTTCTGGTAAAATAGAACTACCAATGATCCAGCCATCTCCCTTCTGGATATTCCTGAAGTAAATGAAAGTAGTATATCAAAGAGTCCTCTGCACCTGCATATTTGTAACAGCATTATTCACAGTAGCCAAGACATGGAAACAACCTAAGTATCTATCAATGGATGAATGATAAAGATGTGTTGTGTGCAATGGAAAATTCTTAAAGAGATGGGAATACCAAACCACCTTACCTGTCTCCTGAGAAACCTGTATGCAGGTCAAGAAGCAGCAGTTAGAATTGGACATGGAACAGTGGACTGCTTCAAAATAGGGAGGGAGTACATCAAGGCTGTACATTGTCACCCTGATTATTTAACTTATATGCAGAGTACATCATGTGAAATGCCAGGCTGGATAAACCACAAGCTGAAATCAAGATTGGCAGAAGAAATATCAACAACCTCAGATATGCAGATGACACCACTCTAATGACAGAAAGTGAAGAGGAACTAAAGAGCCTCTTGATGAGGCTGAAAGATGAGAGTGAAAAAGCTGGCTTGAAACTCAACATTAAGAAAACTGAAGATCATGACATCTAGTCCCATCACTTCATGGCATGTAGAAGGGGATAAGGTGGAAGCAGTGAGAGATTTTATTTTCTTGGACTCCAAAATCACTGCAGATGGTGACTGCAGTCATGAAATTAAAAGCCACTTGCTCCTGGGAAGGAAAGATGTTTGCTCCTGACAAATCTACACAGCATATTAAAAAGCAGAAACATCACTTTGCTGACAAAGTTCCGTCCAGTCAAAGCTGTGGTTTTTCCAGTAGTCATATATAGGTGTGAGAGTTGAACCATAAAGAAGGGTGAGTGCCAAAGAATTGATACTTTCAAATTGTGGTGCTGCAGAAAACTCTTGAGGGTCCCTTGAAAAGCAAGGAGTATCAAACCAGTCAATCCTAAAGGAAATCAACCGTGAATATTCATTGGAAGGACTGATGCTGAAGTTGAAGCTCCAATACTTTGGCTACCTGATGCGAAGAGCTGGCTCATTGGAAAAAGCCCTGATGCTGGGGAAGATTGAAGGCAGGAGAAGGGGCAACAGAGGATGAGATGGTTGGATGGCATCATTGACTCAATGGACATGAATTTGAGCAAACTCCGGGAGATAGTGAAGGACAGGGAAGCCCAGCGTGCTGCAGTCCATGGGGCTGCAAAGAGTCGGACATGACTCAGCGACTGAACAATAACAATAAAAATTATTCAGCCGTGAGAAAGAAGGGTATCCTTCCATTTGTGACAGCAGAAATGGAACTTGAGGGCATTTTGCTAATTGACAAGGTAGAGAGAGAAAGACAAATACTGCATGATATCACTTATATGTGGAATCTTTAAAAAACAATCAAACTCATGGAAACAGAAAATAGAAAAGTGGTTGTCATGGGCTGGGGGAGGAGGGAAATGGAAGAGGTTGGTAAAAGGGTGCTAGCTTTCAAGTATGAAATGAATGAGGTCTGAGGATCCAATATGAAATATGATGATTGGAGTTGATTATACTGGATTATGTAATTGAAATTTGCTGAGAGATTAGGACTTAAATGTCCTCACCAAAAAATTAACAAATAAATACTTGAGGTGATAGATGTGTTAATTTACTAGATAGTGAGACTCTTTTCACAGTATTTACCTGTTTTGAATCACTACAATGTATACTTTGAGTATCTTACTTTTGGATTACTTCCCTGGTGATCCAGTGGTTAAGACTCTATACTTCCAATGCAGGACGCACAGGTTTGATCCCTGGTCGGGGAACTAAGATCCCACATGCTGAGTGTCATGACCAAATTAAAAAAAACAACAACAACATATTTTTGTCAATTATAGCTCAATAAAGTTGAAAAAACATCTTCAGGAACAGTTTCTGTTTCCAAGGATGCAGAACCAAAGGACCAAGCCTTGCAAAACCAAGACTCCTAGTCCTTCAGAAACAGAACTCTGTCGGCTTGCTGACCGGATGCCCTTGTAGCTAAATGTTGTCAGGAGATTAATTTCATTGTTTTTCCACAGGCATATTTTGCAGGCCCTTGAGAAGTTGAGTCCTAATAGGGTCAAACCAAGTTTTATGGGCTAACCTGAGTGCAGTTACTTGATTCTGTCTTCCTGCAAGTGCCATGACCACAGACACTCCATGTGTCAGATTCTCTGCTGAATGCTCCCCGGTGTCTACTACGTGGCCCAGCACTTGGAAGCCTCACATTAAAAGAAATCAACAGTTGCTGAATTGGGCAGCTGTTTAATCCACAAAGACTGAGAAGCAAATGATTTAATCCTGTTTTGTAAACATTCAGAATCATCAAACTAAAAAATAAAAGTTAGCTGGAACGTTGGTCTGTCACCTGCCCATCTCTCGGTTCCTGGGGCTGCTGGTGGTGGAGCCTTCTTGCTTTCCCGCTTCGAGGGAAAGAGACAAGATTTTCAGGTCGGATACAAAACAGTAGGAACAGTACCATGATTGTGAACTGGCAGTGCGCAGTGAACGCCCCAGTGGGTGTAGGCTGGGCGAGGTGATTGACATTTATGCCATAGCCCCTTGATTCTTGCATGCATGCTAGACTCAGTTGCTTCTGACTCTTTGCAGCCCCATGGACTGTAGCCCAGCAGGCTCCTCTGTCCACATTATTCTCTAGACAGAAATACTAGAGTGGGTTTCTATGTCCTCCTCCAGGGGATCTTCCCAACCCAGGTATTGTAATTAAGTCTCCTGCATGGCAGGCAGATTCTTTTACCCTCTGAGCCACCTGGGAAGCCCCTCCTTGATTCTTAGATGTCCGCAAAGGTGGGACGCACCATTCATAGTCAATCACATCTTTCAGGAGCAACAGAAATAAAAATCAGCATGGCAGCATTAAATTTACTGGTCCATTAAAAGTCCTTTTAATTTCATACAGAGAACAGAGTCATCTTAGACCCTGTTGGTGAAACTGTTGAGTGTTCCAGCCTTTGGGGAAAGCAGTCGGATGCGTGTGTCACTCTCTGGGACCCCATGGACTGTAGCCCACCAGGCTCCTCTGTCCGTGGAATTTTCCAGGCAAGAATACTGGAGTGAGTTGCCATTTCCTACTCCAGGGCATCTTCCGTGCCCAGGGATCAAACTTGCATCTTTTTTGTCTCCTGCATTGGCAGGTAGATTCTTTACCACTGTGTCACCTGGGAAGCAGGCAGTTGGATAACATCTATTAAAGTTTAAAATACTCATATGCTTTGACCCAGCAGTCTGACTCCTGGGACTCTACCCAGTAGAAACAGGGGCACCAGTATATAAAGACATATGTACAAAAACCAAAACCCAAAACACTGAACACAGTGAAGGCGCAAGAGTAGAAGAATGGTTGAATAAATGATTGTTCATGCACTGTGAAATGTAGGGAGCCATTAAAAAGGAATAAATTAGAGCAATAATACTTGTCTTAGAGGCATTATTAAGGGAGAAAAGTGACTTCATGGAAAATGAATGTAAGAGAATCTAATTTTTGTAAAACAAAATCTGTCTCTGTATGTAGCACACATATAATGTATGCATCCGTGTGTGTGGTGTGTGTGTGATTTTTTCTTTTTTTGGCTATACTAGGTGGCTTGCAAGATTACGATTCCTGGACTAGGATTGAACCCACGGCCTTGGCAGTGAAAGCCAGGAATCCTAATCATTAGGCCACCAGGGAACTCCCATGCGTGTGATTTTATTTGTGTGGAGAACACGGAAAAATGCAGAGCAAGTTGTTACTGTGGGCTGCCTGCAGAAAGGTGGGGTGACAGGGCTGGTGTGAGGGGCAGAGAGAGGAGGGGGCAATAGAGAGTCCAACACAAGAGAAAATGAGAAAAAACACACACAAAAAATTCACTTGCAATATTATCAAATGTACACATTGATGTTACATTATGTGTTTGTGGAATGGGAAAGGGGCATCCTAACTTCAGAAATGCTAAGATAGGGCCTTCCCTGGTGGTCCAGTGGCTGAGACTCTGAGCTTCCAATGCAGGGGGCACTGGTTTGATCCCTGGTCAGGGATCTAGATCCCACATGCCGCACCTAAGAGTTCTCATGCTGCAACTAAAGATCCTACATGCCACAACCAAGACCCCGTGCAGCCAAATACATAAATACATATTTTTAAAAAAGAATTGAGAGTCTAGAAATAACCCTGACTTTAAAGAAAATAAAGATCCCAGCATGCCACTATGAAGATCCTGTATGCTGCAGCTAAGACCCAAGGCAGCCATGTAAATATTTTTAAAAATGCTAAAATGTGGGAGCAGAAAGTGGGTCACAGAATTGAGGAGATAGAGTTTTATCTGATTTAATCCTCACTACAAGATAAAGCATTGTGTGTGTCTGTATATATGTGTGGGTTTTTCTGGTGGTGCCAGGGGTAAAGAACCTGCCTGCCAGTGCAGGAAATATAAGAGACTCGGGCTTGATCCCTGGGTCGGGAAGAAACCCTGGAGGAGGGCATGGAAATCCATTCCAGTATTCTTGCTGGAGGATATCATGGACAGAGGAGCCTGGTAGGCAACAGTCCATAAGGTCACAAAGAATCAGACATGACTGAGTGACTGAACAAAAGGGACAGTTATGGACATTTTATGGTCCTAGATTCAGTTCCCTTCTCCACTGATTAATGGGCCAAGATTTTTATTTCTCTCTCTGTATGCATATATGTATATACACACAGACATACACGTATATGTGTGCATGCATGCTAAGTCACTTCAGTTGTGTCCGACTCTTTGCAACCCCATGGACTGCAGCATGCCAGGCTTCCCTGTCCTTCACCATCTCCTGAAGTTTGGTCAAACTCATGTCCATTGAGTCGGTGATGTCATCCAACCATCTCATCCTCTGTCGTCCTCTTCTCTTCCTGCCCTCAATCTTTCCCAGCATAAGGATCTTTTCCAATGAGTTTCCCTTTAGTTACTTGTAAATGTTTAGCCATATTAAATTACTCTGGCTTTTCGTATTTTTAAAGAGAAAGGCACCTGAAATAGTGCCTGGAAACCTATTTTAAAGATCTGGGTGATCACTGTGCTAACCATTCCCCCTTAGTCCTTCTCCCATTGCAGTTCCCATGTGCCATCTTTCTCCTAGTGATCTCAGGGCTTAAAAAAAAAAGAAATAACTCTCTCCATAATCCTGGTCCCAGAGAGAAATTTGGGAAACAGGCCACAATAAGCAGAGGAAGGGCTGAAGCAGTCGTTCCTTCCTTCATGCTTTTCTTCCTGTGTTTATACCCCTCTGTCTTGGTCCATCCCTGCTGCTGTGACAGAAGACCATAGTCTGGGAGCTTACAAACAACAGCAGCTTCTCTCTCACATCCTGGAGGCTAGGAAGTCCAAGATCAAGGCCCTGGCAGACAGTGCCTGGTAGGGGCTTCCTGGTTCAGAGATGACCGTCCTTACAAGGGGGTGAATGGGCTTTCCAGGATTTCTGATATAAGGTCACTAATCCCATTCATGAGGGCTCCACCCCCATGACCTAATCACCTCCCAAAGGCTCTATCTCCTAACACCATCACACTGGGGGTTTAGATTTTTCATGTATGAATTGGAGCAGGACATAAATATTCAGTCTTTAGCACTCTCCTCAATTCAGGAATTAAGACAGCTGAGAGCTAGAAATTTGTCCAGGCCCTACTCCAGAGATGAAATACTTTTAGCAGATGGCTCTTAAAAGTGGCTATCATTGTGACAAGGAACAGATGTGCTTAAATTATTTTCATTTTGGTTCCATTTGGTTCTTCCACACCCAGCACTCCTGATGAGACCGTTTCACCCACTCTGTCTGTGGTGCATTGTGAATGCTGGAGACCCACCGTCCACCGCTGCACAATCCATCCATCCTCAACCTGTTTGATAGATGCAGGGAAGGTGTCCCCCGGGCACATTTAAAACCAGTGCGAGGGACACTGAAAGAGCAGCCTAGCAGGGGCCCAGGCGGCCGGGCTGGGATCCAGGCGCTTAGAGGTCTGCTTTTGTAGGGATCAGCTCTGCCTTGCGGCAGGGCTTACTTTCTCAAATGCTTATCCAAAGCCAGGACTAAGTTGGCTTTGTGTGTTTCTTCTCTATTGATATGGAGATTTCATTTACTAAGGTCAATTTCACAGACCATAAAATTAACCCTTAACCATCTTCAAGCGTACAGCTCAGTGGCACTTAGGGTATTCCCAGGCTTCCCTGGTGGCTCAGTGGTAAAAGAATCTGCCTGCAATGCAGGAGACGTGGGTTCGATCCCTGGGTCGGGAAGATCCCCTGAGGGAGGAAATGGCAACCCATTCCAGTATTTTTGTCTGGGAGATCCATGGACAGAGGAGCCTGGTGGGCTGCAGTCCATGGGGTCTCGAAGAGTCAGACACGACTGCACATGAGCACAGACATTTATAGTGTTGCGTAGCCATCACTCTGTCTAGTTCCGAAACATTTCTTCGCCCTCAAAGGAGACTCCACACCCATGAAACAGTCCCTCCCCCCATACCCTTTCTCCTACTGTTTTCTGTGTCATTGGATTTACCTATTCTGGATGTTCAACATACGTGGAACCATACGATGTGCTAGTTCTTTCACTTAGCATCATATTTTCAAGTTTCATCCATGTTGTAGCAGGTGTCAGCATGTCACTCCTTTTTATAAATATTTCCCTAATGAATACACTACACTTTTCATTCATTCATCAGTTGATGGGTATTTGGGTTGCTTCCACCTTTTGACCATGTGAATAATGCTGTTATAGACCTTTGTGAATGAGTATTTGTTTGAGTACCTGTTTTAAATTCTTTGGCGTAGGGACTTCCCTGGCAGGAAATATGGGTTTGATTCCTGGTTGGGGATCTAAGATCTCACATGCCACGGAGCAGCTAACTAGAGAGAAGCCTTCATGCTTCAGTGAAAGATCCTGCATGCTGCAGCTGAGACCTGATGCAGACAAATAAATAAAGATTAAGAAAGTTCCATGGGGTATATACCCAGGAGTGGAGTTGCTGGGCCATTGGTAATTCTATGTTTGACTTTTTGAGGAAGATACAGAGATATTTTTGATTTCCACATTCTCTGGCAGTTTCACCCTCCCCTGATTCTTTTCTGGATCCTGCCTTTCCTTGAACTTTATAATTTCAAGTGAATAAGACAGTCAATTTAGGAAATCAACATTTTGTGATCATTAAATACATGAATTCCTATCCAAGGGTTAGGGTTCATAGCTCCTCTCTCCCATTTACTAACTGGTTGATCTAAGGCTAGTTACAAGGCCTCTGCGCCTTCGTTCACTCATCTGTAATTATTGTTGTTGCTTAGTCGTGTCCAACTCTTTGCGATCCCATGGTCTGCAGCATGCCAGGCTCCCCTGTCCTTCACTGTCTTCCAGAGTTTGCTCAAATTCATGTCCATTGAGTCGGTGATGCCATCCAATCATCTCATCCTCTGTTGTCCCCTTCTCCTCCTGCCTTCAATCTTTCCCAGCATCATCTTTCCATTGAGTCAGCTCTTCGTGTCAGGTGGCCAAAGTATTGGAGCTTCAGCTTCAGCATCAGTCCTTCCAATGAATATTCAGGGTTGATTTCCTTTAGGATTGACTGGTTTTTTCTCCTTGCAGTCCAAGGGACTCTCAAGAGTCTTATCCAGTACCACAGTTCGAAATCATCAATTCTTTGGCACTCAGCCTTCTTCATGGCCCAGCTCTCACATCTGTACATGACTACTGGGAAAACCATAGCTTTGACTACACGGACCTTTGTTGGCAAAATGATGTCTCTGCTTTTTAATATCCTTTCTAGGTAGTTCTAGTTTTAATTTCTTAAGGAGCTTCCATTCTGTTTTCCACAATGGCTGCACCAGTTTACATTCCCGCCTACAGCGCACGAGGGTTCTCTTTTCCCCACACCCTAACCAACACTTGTTATTTCTTGTCTGTTCACCAGTAGCTGTTCTGACAGGTGTGAGAGAACTTCACTAGTGATACTGACATTTGGGGCTGGGTAGCTCCATGTTGAGGGAGCTCTTCTGCTTATTTTTGGATGCTTAGCTGCATTCTGGTTTCTACCCACTCGATGCCAAGGGCACCTCCCCCACTGTCTCCAGCCGTGACAACAAAAATGTCTCCAGACATTGCCAGATGTCCCCTAGAGGGGCAGAACTTCCCCAGCTGAGAACCACTGATCAGGTCTAATTCTTTTTTTGATGCTGATGCTCTGGTTTTATAATGTAGAGTAGAAGAGTCCAAAGAATTTTCCTGTCTCATCTCTTCATCTGGACTCCTAGGTTTCTTTCCTCTTTTCCTCCAGATTTCTCTCAGTCCACGCACACAAAGCGCTGACAATAATGTGTGCTCAGGGTTAAGCCAGGAGAAACATGGTTATGAGCTTCCTGAAGCATCCCTCTCCCCATGTAGGATGGGTTTGATTTTCCTCAGGCATTCTTTCCCCGGAAGATTTCTACTTCCTACAGATTGGAGTGAAGGAGAAATTGTCACTTTCACTTACAAAAGAAAATGCTTTAGGTAGATGACTAGAAATACCCTTCAAATCATAGCCCTTAACTCTGCTACCAGAGAGGGATTTATGCCACTCCGGAGAACAGTGACACTCTGTTTCTCTGGACCATTATCTGTGTCCAGAGACTGACCATTTCTTGTTTATTACCACCCCAAAGAGTGCCCAGACAGTTATGAAAGGGACCAGGAAAGTAGAACATGCCAGGTGACAGATGACATCTCAGTTTTTGCAAACCGAAGTGAACACTTCTCTGGGTGGGGTGGGGGAGGAAAAAGAATGCCTGGTTCTCCTATGAATGTGTTTAGATCCAGGGTTTTTTTTTTTTAATTCTTTAAAATTTATTTTATTGAAGCTTAATTGATTTACAATGTGTTGATTTCTGCTATACAGCACAGTGATGGTTATACATATATATATATACACACACATTCTTTTCCATTATGGTGTCACAGGATATTGAATATAGTTCCCTGTGCTATACAGTAGGACCTTGTTGTTTATCCATTCTGTATAGTACTTTGCATCTGCTAATACCCAAACTCCCAATCCATCCTACCACCCTCCCCTCCCCTTCTTGGCAGCCTCAAGTCTGTTCTCTATGTCTGAGTCTGTTTCTGTCTCATAGATAAGTTCATTTGTGTCATATATTAGATTCCACATATAAGTGATACTTAGATGAAGTTCTTAGCATAGAAGTGTACTCAGAACTCATGTGTCCCTGGTGATTCAAGTGTCTCTTCCTCCTCTTAAGAAGGCCAGTGTGGGGACTTCTCCAGTGGTTCAGTGGCTAAAAATCTGCCTGCCAGAGCGGGGGATGTGGGTTTGATCCCTGGTCGGGGACTAAGGTCCCACATGCAACGGGGCAGCTAAGGCCTCACACCACAACTGGAGAAGTCATTTCACCTCAGTGAAGACTCAGCACGCCAAAATAAATAAATATTAAAATACAGTTTAAAAAGGACTGCGTATGTATGTGTCTCTGTTCATACCCAGTTGCTTCTATGGTGTCCTGAAGGGCACAGAATAAGAATTGTTATTACTGGGGAGAGGCTAGTTCCCATGTGATCCCCAACTCTGGCTGTAGATTAGAAACTGCCCCCTACCCCGGAAAGCAGCTTTTAATATGATTAGCCCACTCCCCCTCCTTTGTGAGTGGATTGGAAACCCCTCGCCCAGAAGGAAGATCATTTTCCCAAGTGCTCAAGCTAGGCAGTAGCAGAAGTAGAACTTGAACCCACTTATTCTGTATAATCAAAACCAGCTCATAAGCAAGAGTTCCCTCCCTTTCTCTCCTAGACCATGATGGCCAACACCTGAAAGCTTGCAGTAAAATAAATGACTCACTCCTAAATTGTGACTCCATCATTGCTCTTGGGAAAACAATTTATCCCCTCTGTCCTGTTGTCCTGGATCAGTCATCCATTTCCGAACACAAAAGATGCTCTTGCTATTATTATTAGCAACTGTTATTCAAAAATTTGTCACGGATGGAGAGATACATAACCTGTGTGTGGTGGACCCATTGCTCTATTAATTTAGCTGCTTTTTTGAAGAAGGAAACACAATACCCTGCATTTAGAAAAGATAATTATCCATTAGCTAATGCATTTCCCAAAGAAGCAGCCTGCTACCCTATGACAATGTATCAGCTGCAGCAGAAATTCACCCGTAGTTCTGCTGGGGCAGGGGAATGCAGAAAAATATTAGTGTTACTGTTCAAGGATAATTTTCAGAACAAGGTGGAATCACAATTATCCCAAATATATAAAAATGAACACATGTTAAAGATTTTATTCTGGCCGTTCTCACCTTCTGTGATGGCCCACACTCTGTCTATGGAGTGTGTTTCTCCCTCAATAAATCCACGTCTTCTCTATTTTTTAAAAAAGATTCAATTCTACTCAATCAGTGAAGGAAACCTTGTAGATGTTATAGCTGATTCAAAAGAATCTGAAGGATGGACCTACTTATGGGTCAGAAATATTGAAATGAAGGTGCAGAGTTTTTCATGAAGGAGAAGGAAGTAATTTGGATGTGCATGAGAATTATTTTTGAGTTTTTACCAGTTACCTGCTACTCATGGTGTTGTAAAATAGCTCAGAGACAAGCAAAGACTAGAATCAGAGAGCCTGGCCAAGGTGACCTGTAGACCGCTTGGAGTGTTTCACTGGAACACTTGTGGGCTTCAACCTTATCTACACGCTTTCTGCAGACAGGTGATGTGAATTCAGATTCTTCATTAATCAGCATTTGCAAACACAAAGAAAGCTACTAGTTTTCAAGAGTTACAGTAAAGAAAAGTATCTTTTATTGCAGAAAATGATTTCAAATGAAATCTGATCCAGTGAAAGCCTGGATTTGAAAACATGGAGTCCAGAGGGACACTGAAAATGCCTTAAAATTCAGTCTATTAATTACCCAGATGTTCATCTCTTGATGCCAAATGGTGGGTGTTTTATTGACTTTTTAAAATATTATCCAGACATACAGCTTGATTGAAGCTCTGAGTGGGTAAATCCAGTCCTTGCTTTTTACCCATTTAGCTTCTCTGCCAACTAATATTGTCTACTACCTAACTACATATATGTGTGTGTGTGTGTGTGTGTGTAAACATGCACACATATATAAGGGGCTTAGCTGGTGGCTCAGTAGTAAAGAATCCATCTGGCAAGCAGGAGACATGGGTTTGTTCCCTGGTTCAAAAGATCCCCAGGAGAAGAAAATGGCAACCCACTCCAGTATTCTTGCCTGGGAAATCCCATGGACAGAGGATCTAGGCAGACTACAGTCCATGGGGTCACAAAAGAGTCGGATACAACTTAGTGACTAAACAACAACACACCTATGTATTTAATAAACATATATTATATATGTATGTGGGCTTTTCTGATGGCAGGTAAAGAATCCACCTGTAACAGGAGACATGCATTCGATCCCTGGGTTGGGAAGATCCCCTGGAGAAGGGAATGGCAACCCACTCCAGTATTCTTGCCTGGAAAAGCCCATGGACAGAGGAGCCTGGCGGGCTATAGTCCTTGGGGTCACAAATAGTCAGACACTACTGAAGTGGCTGAGCCCGCTCACGCACATATATGTATATAGCAAATACATACATATATACACATGCATGTATATACATATATATTAAATTCAGGGTCATTACTATATCCCATGATTGATAACTACCAACCTGCCTTTCAAAGAAAAGGCTGTTAACACAGGGACTGGCACACACTGGGAATTCCACACCTCAAGGTATTTGATTCCTTAGCAACTGAGAAAAGATGCTTCGCTTCCTAGGGAGGGAGAGATCTTAGGCGAGCAGCTAACCAGTTTCTAAAAATAGCCTTGAAAGAGAAATTACTTTGTCCTCTGTGGGACCAGGATCAGATATCTAGTTTTACAATATTTACTCAGCTGCCATTTCTATTATCTAAAAATAAAGTAGTTTGAACCTGACCAGTGAGTCTAAACCCCTTGGTGTGAGATGGCTTACCAGCTGGGCACAGGCTGCTGCTCGGTGTATAAAGCTCTGGCCTCTCCACTAAGGAACTTAGCAGCAGCAAGATTTAAAGATAGAAATCATGTCCCCAGTAGTCTTTTTGCCACACTTACAATGTCGGGCATGTGGATGCCCACTGTCTAATACAGAGGTTTCTCATATGACTGTAGGTCTTTTCTTGAAGGCAGCATTTTCTAAGCTGTGTTCTGAAGAATAGCAGCTGTTGATAGGTTTTCTAAGAAAAAGGGAGGTGGCTCAGCTGGTAAAGGATCTGCCTTCCTGCAGAAGACCCGAGTTCGATCCCTGGCTTGGGAAGATCCCTTGGAAAAGGAAATGGCTACCCACTCCAGTATTCTTGCCTGGAGAATCCCATGGACAGAGAAGCCCGGTGGCCTACAGTCCATAGGGTCACAAAGAATCGGACATGACTGAGCAACTAAACGCAGGATGTGGTCAGTAAGTTTGAAAACTGCTGGGTGAAAGGTTGTGCTGTAGATTTCTTGACTGTAGGAATCCTTACTAGGCTGATGCATGGAGCAGATCTCCATGAATACAGGAAGTCTCCTGCCTTTGGCTCTGGCCTCTGGTCTCAGTTCTGCCTGCTCTGCTATTGACCAGTGTGTTCATCACTTCTTCAGCCCATCTCTCCCTTTCACAAAAACTTCCCATGGCCTCCAATGCCCATGAGATGCTCCTCTACTGTATTTTGTCGGTTCTTTGTTTTCACTTTTTAATTGGTTTTAAAGACGTTCTGCCTGGTCTTCTGCAGCCTGCATAATCTCCATCTACTCTCTGACTGGAGCCATGAAATTAAAAGATGCTTGCTGCTTGGAAGAAAAGCTATGACAAATCTAGATGGCATATTAAAAAGCAGAGACATCACTTTGCCAGTAAAAGCCCATGTAGTCAAAGCTATGATTTTTACAGTAGTCATATAGGATGTGAGAGTTGGACCATAAAGAAGGCTGAGTGCCACAGAATTGATGCTTTCAAACTGTGGTGCTAGAGAAGACTCTTGAGAGTCCCTTGGACTGCAAGGAGATCAAACCAGTCAATCCTAAAGGAAATCAACCCTGAATATTCATTGGAAGGACTGATGCTAAAGCTGAAACTCCAATACTTTGGCCACCTGATGCAAAGAGCTGATTCACTGGAAAAGACCCTGATGCTGGGAAAGATTGAGGGCAGAGGAGAAGGGGACGACAGAGGATGAGATGGTTGGATGGCATCACCGACTCAGTGGACATGAGTCTGAGCAAACTCTGGGAGACAGTGAAGTTACAGGGAAGCCAGACATGCTGTAGTCCATGATGTCGCAAGTCAGACATGCCTTAGTGACTAAACAACACCACCACCACCTTCCCTCCCAAATGAGCCTTACTCCTCCCCAAGGCGCTAAAATGCCCTCCTGCTCTGGTTAGACTGGTCTCCTTCACATCCTCGTCTGTGAAATGGGGTGATCTGTGCCCCCTCCACACACACTTAGGGCGAGCATGCAGTGAGTGAACACCTTCAGGCTTTGAACACGGTGCCCAGTGCAGGATAAAGCCTGGATCGTGGGAGCTGCTATTATCCTGGTTGTCATTATGGTGGCTATTCCATTCTTGGGCCACTCCACCCTCCTCCTGCCTTTCTGCTTAGACTTGATTTTTTAGAAAATTTATCTGGCTGTACCAGTTATTAGTTGGTGGCTTGCGAACTCTTTAGTTGCAGCTTGTGGGATCTAGTTCCCCCATCAGGAATCGAACCCGGGCCCCCTGCACTGGGAGTCTTAGCCCCTGGAACACCAGGGAATGCCCCCTGAGACTTCATCTTACCTTTTCTCATAGCAGGTCCTTTTGCCTCCCTGCTTTGCTCACACCTTCACTTGATTTACACAATAGACACCCCCCTTCTGTAGCTGTGTGTGTACTTCAGTAGTGTCTGACTCTTTGTGACCCCACAGACTGTAGCCCGCCAGGCTCCTCTGTCCATGGAATTCTCTAGGCAAGAATACTAGGGTAGATTGCCACTTCCTACTCCAGGGGATCTTCCCAACCTAGGGATCAAACCCACATCTCCTGTGTCTCCAGCCTTGGCAGGCGGATTCTTTACCACCAGCGCCACCTCCAAGCCCTTCCTGCATAGAAATTCAGAAATCACCCAAGGTTCCAGCCTCACCTTCTCTGGAAGCCCCCACACCTTCCATGTTGCCTCTTCGTTTGAAGAATTCCTTCCATTTGACCTGGTATGCTTTCTCCGTTCTGTGCAATATGATGTTTAGTTGTCCTTGATTTGTGTCAGCCGCAAGGGTTCTCATCTTCAGAGCAGGAACCATGCCTTAACTTCATTCTCAATCTCCCTGTAGTGCTTAGATCAAATGTCTGCAAATTTTTTCTGTACAGGGGTGGATAGATAGTAAATATTTTAGACTTTGTGGGTCATATAGTTTCTGTTTACTGTTGTGGCCCCAAAGCTGCCATAGGTGAATGCCTGAATGAATGGGTATGAATGTGCTCCTTATAATTTTGTTTACAGTCACTGAAATACAAATTTCATATAATTTTTCTGTGTCATGGAATACTATTATTTTGCTCCCCCCCACCGAACATTTAAAAATGTGGAGGCCTTCCTTAACTCAAGTCCAGCTGTGGCCTGCAGGGTTGTGACTCTGTGGTCTAGACAATCAACAGGCATGTAAAAGAGGGTAGGGTCACACCTGACTTCTTGATTGCTGCTGGAGGAGAAAGTTCTGGCTGTGATTAATTCTGTTCTTCAAAACCAGCACTTGCTGGCTTTTTGTTCCCAGAGCTGGTCCTGTAGCTAGAGAGAGTTCAGTGCCCGAGAGAAAAATTTGTATGGATCAGCGTTCCTTTTAATTTGCTCCTTTTTTAATTGTTGTTTTTTGTTTCTTTGTTTCACACACAAGAGATGGGATTGTTTGCAAATGAGAAATTGACTTTGGGAAATTCTGAGTCTTTCCAAGTGTGGGAGCAACCCATTAGTCAGTTCTAGAGGTCGCAACTAGAATTTTAAAAATGAAATAGAGGAGACTAGAAAATATAAGAATGCCTCTAAGGTGCTAAGGGTAAATATTATTTTGTGCCGTGTTTATCTCACTTATGCCTATGTGTGATTATAGATTCCGGGTCACTCTGTATGCCTTACTGTGGATTAAATAAATTTGAAAAACACAAGAACTCAAGGAGACCGCGTGTCAAAATCCTTCCAGAATCAAAAGAGCTAAATAGCCAGGCCTTCCTTAAAAGATGAGGATCTGTGATGACTATTAAGTTTCAAGTGGCAGTAATTCAGGGCACTATCATCAGGCTGAATCAGACCCAGTGTTTTGCATCCCTGGGACATTGTGCTCAAGATTCAAATACCCTGAAGAGGACAAAGAGAAAATCTCTGAGTTAACCAGTCAGTTCTACGGCTTGAAAATAGTCCTACCGCCTGTGTGTGAAAACCCTCCAGATGAGAACCTATAAAGGGCACGCTAACCTATAAGCTTTTCCTGCATCCTAGTGGCTTCTGCAAATATTGACGCTAGCAACTGCTGCTCTCAGGGCAGCGCATCCATCCTATCCCAAGACAAGCTCTGGGACCAAAATGTGGCTGAATGTCAGTTGGAAGAGCCAGGTCCGATCCCGGGTTGGGGAACTAGATTCCACATGCTTCCACTAAAGAGTTCACATGCTGCAACTAAAGATCACATGTGCTACAACTAAGACCTGGCACAGAGAAATAAGTAAAATAAAAAAAACAAAGCCAAGTATAGCCAGAACATGGCATGTGTATGTCGGCCTAGCTAGATCAGGACCCAGCCCTTGGCTGAGAAGGGCGTTGTCTTGATTGCCGATCCCACTGGACAGCATTCCGTGAGTGAGGCATGTTCTCCCTTGGAAATACGATGGAGGCCCTATGAGCAGAGAAGACAGTGCAGCTTGCAGAGCAAAATCCCCCTGGAGATAAATCCCTCTCCAACAAAAATAACTAGTTTGTTTTTATTCTGACAATTAGAGGGATAATGCTTACAAGTTATGTTTTTTTTTTTTTTAATTTTTATTTATTTTTGGCTGTGCTGGGTCTTCATTGCTGCAAGGGCTTTCTCTAGTTGCAGAGAGTGGGGGCTACTCTCTAGTTGCAGTGTGCTGGCTTCTCATTGTGGTGGCTTCTCTTGTTGTGGAGCACAGGCTCTAGGGCCTGTGGGCTTCAGTAGTTGCAGCTCCTGGGCTCTCGAGCACAGGCTTAGTAGTTGAGGTGCCAGGACTTAGTTGCTCCTTGACATGTAGGATCTTCCTAGATCAGGGATCAAGCCGTGTCTCTTGCACTGGTAGGCAGATTCTTTACCAATGAGCTACTGGGGAAGCCCTGCTTATAAGTTTTGAAGTTCAAAAATACTTAAGATTATAAAAGAGAGACAATGTCATTTAAAATAATCCTGCTGGGACTTCCCTCGTGGTCCAGTGACTAAGACTCCACACTTCAAATGTAGGGGCCTGGGTTCAATCCCTGCTCACGGAAATAGATTCCACACTCCACAACCAAAGATTCTGCCCATGGCAACCAAAAATGCCACAACTAAGACTAGGCACATCCAAAGAAATAAAATAATCCTGCCAACCTCAGAGAACCCCTGAGCGCATCTTTCAGAGGCCCCTTTGCTCTTCCTCTCTTCTCTCCTTCCCCTTTCTCCTTCCCTCTTCCTCTAAATCATGCTTCTCAATGAGAAACAAATCACGTTTTAGAATCTGGTTCCTCTCACCACACGTCTCTATTGTCTTGGGGGTACACGCCCTCCCTGTGGAGGAAGAGAGTTCTTTTCTGTTTAGTGTTTGAATGGAGGTTGTCTTCAGACAGAGCTGCGTGCAGTTCAGAGCAAGTGAGAAGTAGAAGTTTTAGAGAAAATAATGCTTGACAAAGGGCAGAAGGAGAAGGGGGTGACAGAGGATGAGATGGCTGGATGGCATCACTGATTCAATGGACTTGAGTTTGAGCAGACTCCAGGAAATGGTGAAGGACAGGGAGCCTGGTGTGCTGCAGTCCACGGCGTCTCAAAGAGGTGGACACAACTTAGCGACTGAACAACGTATAGTTTGGAGCAAAAGTTAAAGAGAATAAACTGGAACGGGAAGTCTAATCTGGTTCTATAAACACACATTTTTGTGCTTTTTGTGCAATGGCTCTGCTTGGCGCTGAGGATGGGGAAGGAAATGGAGATGAGCAAGGCAGAGATGCTTCTTTCAAGGAGCTCCCTGCTAGAGAGATGATGGCCTCAACCAGCTCGTGGTAAAGCATGAACCTTGTGCTGTAGGGACACAGGAAAAAGCAATGAGCATGCAGTTGTCAGTTGCAGCCTTCGTTTTGTAATTAACAAGACATCTCCTCTGTCTCCATCCCAGCCTCACCTGAGTCCTCTCGTGTGTGTTTTGCTGTCTTGCAAAGACAGAAGGGGAAGCTATTCTTCCCCTGGATTCTCTGCTTTCTCCTCTGGTGAACTTTTCTTTCTCATACTTTTAGATCTCAAATGTCAATGCTTCAAGCAGGCTTCCCCTGACCTTAGACCCCCAGCTCATCACCCTTCTCTCTTTGCACACTGTTTGCTTTCCCATCACATCATTACTGTCTATTTTCCCTCAACTCTGTTAGCAGAGGGATCATACCTGCTTTATTTGCCCAGCACTTGGCAAGGGCTCCGTTAATATCTGTTGAATGAATAAAGAATAAATAAACGTGTTCAATGCCAGAATACACTCGTTAAAATTCAACTGAGTACATTTTAAAGGTCTTATTGGTTTTATTCAACCGTTCATGAATCGGGCAACATCCAACCTAGCAAATAGAAAGGATCTCCAAAGGACCATCCAAGGCAAGAGATTTTGTGGGCAGAAGGGAGCAGGAACTAGACAGTGCACTGGGCCAAAGAGTGTGTTGGTTATTATTGCAAAGTTGCTTGTCTTATGAGGGTAGCAGGGGTCTAGCAGGCAGATTACTAATAAATGCTGATCAGGGGATTCCTGATCGACTGGTTTAAGAGTCCATTTCTGGGAGAGAATTTGTAATGAAGTCAAGTCTCAGTGACATGGAGCTTAGCAAAAGCAACTCCATTTGGACCCTGTTGTCTTATTTTTAACACACTCCACTGAGGAAATGGAGCTGAGGCTGGTTGTCCTCATGACAATAAGGTAGGCTCTGACTACTTAACAAAGAAAGAAAGAAAGTGAAGTTGCTCAGTCGTGTCCAACTCTTTGCGACCCCGTGGACTGTAGCCTACCAGGCTCCTCTGTCCATGGGATTCTCCAGGCAAGAATACTGGAGTGGGTTGCCATTTCCTTCTCCAGGGGATCTTCCCAACCCAGGGATCAAACCCGGGTCTCCCGCATTGCAGGCAGATGCTTTTACCCTCTGAGCCACCAGGAGTGATGCTGAAAGCAATGTGGAGGATTTCCCTGGTGGTCCAGTGGCTAAGACCCTGCTCTCCCAATGCAGGGGGCCCAGGTTCATCCTTGATCAGGGAACTAGATCCCATATGCTGCAAGTAAGAATTCAGATGCTCCAACTAAGAATTTGCATGCTGTAACAAAAAGAGATCCTCAATGCCACAATGAAGATTGAAGATCCCAAGTGCTACAATTAAGACCCGGCACAGCCAAAGAGAAAGAAATAATTAAAAAAAAAAAAAGACAATGTGGTAATCAAAAAAGACATATGTACCCCAATGTTCATAGAAGCATTGTTTACAATATCCAGGACATGGAAGCAACCTAGGTGTTCGTCAATAGATGAATGGATAAAGGCAATGTGGTACATATATACAATGGAATATTATGCAGCCATAAAAGAGTGAATTTGATTCAGTTCTAGTGAGATGGATGAACCTAGAGCCTGTTATACAGAGTGAAGTAATTAGAGAAAAACAAATATAGTATTTTAATGCATAGGTGTGGAATCTAGAAAAATGATATTGATGAACTTATTTGCAGGGAAGGAATGGAGACCCCCATGTAGAGAATGGACTTGTGAACACAGTGGGGGAGGAGGAAGTGAGACAAATGGAGAAGGTAGCATCAGCATATGTACACTCTCAGGTGTAAGATGGACTGCTGGTGAGAAGTTGCTGAGTAGCATAGGGAGCCCAGTCTGGAGTTCTGTGATGACCTGGAAGGATGGGATGAGTGGAGGGGAGGGAGGCTAAAAAGGGAGGGAAAGTATATATAATTATGGTTGATTTGTATTGTTATATGGCAGAAACCAATACAACGTTAAAAAATCTTTTTTTAATTTTTTTTTAAAAAAGCAGTGTGGGATGCTGGATCGGATCCTGGAACAGAAAAGAAAAGATATTAGTGGAAAAACTGTGGAATCTAAAAAAATAAAGCAAACTAGTAAGTGTAACAAAAAGGAAACAGACACACAGACACAGAGAACAAACTAGTGGTTACCCCTGGGGACAGGGAATCTGGGAGGAGCAAGACAGGGATAGAGGATGAAGAGGTACAAACCATTAAGTATAAAACAAAGGAGCTACAGGGGTATATTGTACAGCACAGGGGATAGTCAGTATTTTGTAATAACTGTAAATGGAGTTTACAGTTCTACTCCATAGAAAGAGTAGAAAAGTTCTCCTTTTAAAAGTTCTTTAAAAATTATGAATCACCATGTGATACACCTATAACATATAATACTGTACATTGGATATACCTAATTTAAAAACAGGCTAGTGAATTCAGATCAAGCCTGTGATTTAGTGAATAGTAATGTGCCCATGGACTGATCCAGTATTCTTGCCTAGAAGATTCCGTGGACAGAGGAGCCTGGTGGGCTGCTGTCCATAGGGTTTCACAGAATCGGACACAACTGAAGCGACTTAGCATGCATGCATGCATTGAAGAAGGAAATGGCAACCCACTCCAGTGTTCTTGCCTGGAGAATCAATCCCAGGGACAGAGGAGCCTGGTGGGCTGCCATCTATGGGGTCGCACAGAGTCGGACACGACTGAAGTGACTTAGCAGCAGCAGCATGGACTGATGCTGAAGCTGAAGGTCCATTGCTTTGGCCACCTGATACGAAGAGCCGACTCATTGATGCTGGGAAATGTTGAGGGCAGGAAGAGAAGTGGGCGACAGAGGATGAGATGGTCGGATGGCATCACCAACTCAATGAACATGAGTTTGAGCAAGCTCCGGGAGATAGTGAAGGACAGAGAAGCCTGGTGTGCTGCCGTCCATGGGGTCACAAAGAGTCAGACACAACTTAGTGACTGAGTAACAAAAGCAATGTACTCCTGTTAAATTCTTAATTTTGACAAACATACCGTCATTTGGTAAGATGTTAACAGTGAGGGTAACTGAGTTAAAGGTACTTGGGGCCTCTGTATTATTGCAACTTTTCTGTAAATTTAAAATTATTCCAAAATGAAAACTTCATTTAAACAAGGGAGGGAAAAGAGGCAAAGAACTAGGCCAGTGAACCTGGTCAGTGTGTGACTATTAACATTTTTCCCCAATAGTTTATTTATCTATTTATTTATTTTTTGTATTTTTTTTCCATTTATTTTTATTCGTTGGAGGCTAATTACTTTACAATATTGTAGTGGTTTTTGCCATACAAAAGAGTTCCTTCTAGAATGCCGTTATAAGTTGTGGCTTTTTTTTTCTTTTTTTTTTTTTAGCTCTGTGATATCCAATCCAGAAAGATTTTTCTGTCGATAGCTTATATGGAAAATTAAAATACATATATATATGTATATATAGGCTGTGCTGGGTTGCTGCGAGGGCGTTTCTCTAGTTGCGGTGAGCGGGGGCTACTCTCTGGTTCCCATTCATGGGCTTCTCATCGTGCTGGCTTCTTTTGTTGTGGAGCACAGGCTCTAGGGTGCCCGGGCATCAGTAGTTGAGGTGCATGGGCTTAGCTGCGCTGCAGCATGTGGGATCTTCCCAACCCAGGGATCAAACCCGTGTCTCCTGCATTGGCAGGCAGATTCCTTACCACTGAGCCGCCAGGGAAGCCCCTCATTCATGTTTTGTGGGAATGAGTAAAAGCTAGAGATATAGCACTAAGTTTTCTCTTCCTTCCCAGGGGTCAAATATGAGCTGTCACTCACTTTCAAGACTGGAATGTATGATAAAGTTAACTACCTTAAAAAATGAGGGCAAAAATACTAAAAGAGTTTTCCTTCCCATGTGCTCAGTTCTATGACTTGATTAAATTCAAGTGTATTTTTCATTTTCAAGAAAAATATTAGGTCCCTCCACTTTAAAATATGTATTTTTATTTATTTATTTGGCTGTGCCAGTCTTAGTTGTGGCATGTGGGATCTAGTTCCCTGACCAGGGATTGAATCTGGGCCCCTTGGACTGGAAGCTTAAGAGTCTTAGCCTCTGGACCACCAGGGAAGTTCCAGGTCCCTCCATGTTTAAAACAGAAATATGAAATTTCCTAACTCCTAAAGCCTGACTTGGTATTAATTGAATAATAATAGCTACAGTCTCAGAGCACTTCAGCTTAGTCTAGGATATGTATTAAGGACATACTAAGTGTGTGGTACCATTCACACAGCAGCAGAGGAAACCCACAATGTGTAAAATGTTTACACGGCATCTTGGATCAAAGAATTTTCAGTCTCATAGAAGAGAGTCTTTTTGTGATCTCAAAGTGTTTTTAAAGTCTCAAAATGAGCTTGCAAAGTGAATTTCCATTCCTTTATGTGAAAATAATAAATGCATGTAGTATATGAGACTCCGGGAGATAGTGGAGGACAGGGAAGCCTGGCGTGTTGTAGCCCTTGGGGTCGCAAAGACTCGAACATGACCGAACAACTGAACAACAAAATAATACATTTAATCATATTTTGCAAAGTCAAGCTTTACTAAAATCAGACTCCTGGATCAAAATTTAGCACCATTCTGCTAATACTTAACTGACTTTTCTCCTTCTAACTTGTAATCATGATAAGCCTAGCCATGACATATGTATGATTAACTCCTTTGGTGCAGAGCACCGAAGCCTGAGTGTTCTAACAAGTTCTTCTCAAACTATAAGGACCAAGAAGAGTCAAGTTTCCAACCCTACCTGTCTTCCATTGGGTCAGTTTCTCTCGCCCTGCCACATAAGAAAATCACCTGCGCCTGGACACCACCCCCATCCAGTTAAAGATTCTACTCTCTGGAGATATGCGTGGGGCTAATGACTATAAATGACTTTGCATTAAGCTATAAGATCAAGATCGCTACTCTATTTTCCTGTGAACTTGCTGAAGTACTAAGCAGGGAAAATGGAGAGCAGCACTCAGGAAATCCCATTTGAAAGGCCATCTTTGAACATAGCAGTGATTCATTTGATGGAATTTGGTTATAAAGAGTATTTTGTGAGAAATCACTCACATGGGCCCTGTAACATCAATAATCTCTTGTAATGAAGAAGTCTTGAGTAGAAAAATGCTGTCTGAAAAAATACCCAACAGTGGTCACCACTAGGGTATTCCACTGCCAGGGTGTTCAACATCCTGATTTGCCTGGGAGTGTCCTGATTTTACTGCTGCAAAGTCCCGAATACTGGGAAACCATCGTTCCCAAATAAGTCAGAGTGGTTGGTCACCCTTCTACTACTGCTTGGTTTATGGAGATTCCAAGGGTTGATAAGGCCATTGCTTCCCCCTGGTGAACAATAGAACTGGTCGTCCCCTGCTTATCCATAGCATTAAAAGTCAGGCACTATGGGGGACTTCTCTGGTGGTCCCAGTAGCTAAAACTCTGAGCTCCCAATATGGGGCGCGGTGGGGGGGGGCAGGTTCAATCCCCAGTTGGGGAACTAGATCCCATTGGCTGCAACTAAAAGAACCCGTATACCACAATGGAGATGGAAGAGCCTGTGTGCCTCAACTGAGAGCCGGCACAGTCAAATAAAAATAAATTTAAAAAGCCATACTGAGAGTGACTTTTGCAAGAACATGGCCCCAGAAAAGAAAAATATAGGACTTCCCTGGTGGTCCAGTAGTTAAGAATCCACCTGTCAGTATAGGGGGCATGGATTTGATCTCTGGTCCAGGAAGATCCCACATGCCATGGGCAACTAAGCTCATGTGCTACAAGTACTGAGCCCATGCTCTAGAGTCTGTGCTCCACAACAAGAGAAATCACTGCGATGAGAAGTCCATGCAACGCAACTAGAGAGTAGTCCCTACTTGCCACAATTAGAGAAAGCCTGCATGAAGCCATGAAGACCCAGTTTGGTCAAAAATAAATAGAATTAAAAAAAAAGAAAAGAAAAATATAGAATGAAGCTGGCATATTGAATGCAAATCAACAAAGCAGTGCTAGTGTTAACTAGATATTAAGATAGCAAACAGCTTTGTTTTAAGACATTTACTTTAGAATGGTAGTCACCAACAAAATATTTAGCGTATATACTGAAGCCAGGAAGCTGAAGCCTCTGGCCAAACTTTGCCACAGTGTCTCTGAAAAGGCCTTGTTGAACATCTGACTGTTTTTTTAAAAAACAACTTTTAATTTTGTATTGGGGTATGTTGTGATAGTTTCAGAAACAGGGAAGGGACTCAGCCATATATATACATGTATCCATTCTCCCCCAGAACTCCCCTCCCATCCAGGCTGCCACATAACATTGAGCAGAGTTCCGTGTGCTATACAGTAGGTCCTTGTTGGCTGTCCATTTTAAATATAGCAGTGTGTACATGTCCATTCCAAACTCCCTAACTATCCCTTCCCCTCATCCCTCCCACCACTGGCAACCAGAAGTTCGTTCTCTAAGTCTGTGAGTGTGTTTCTGTTTTGTAAGTTCATTTGTATTATTTCTTTTTAGATTCCACATAGAAGTGATGTCATACGATATTTCTCTTTCTCTGTCTGACTTACTTCACTGACTATTCTTTATAGCAATTTTTGGCTAATCAAGTTGACATTTTTCTTTCTCTTCGGGTGGCTGAGATGTAAGAGACTGAAGTAATTGAGTGGCCATTTATAGCAGGGTTTGCACAGATACTGTCAATAAGCTTTTAAAAAGTCTTTTTAAAGGCATATCTGCTCATTATGAAAACTCAGACAGAAGTGTAAAAAGTAGAAAGCAAAAGCCACCTCAAGCTACCATTAGATTTGACATCTATCTTTTCAGTCTGTTATTTGACACATATATTTACATATGTATTTTATAATAAAGGGAATCATATTGTAGGTACTAAACATAGCCTAGTTTTTTCACAGTGTATCATGGCCATTTTCCTATGTCAATAATACAGGACTGTCTCATCCTTTCTGATGATTGGATAACTTCCCAATGTCAAGGTATATCCAACCATTCCCTATTAATGGACATTTAGGCTACTTCATACTTTTACTGTTATAAACAATGCTACAATCAATATCTTTCATTTTTACATATGAATAAAAATATTTTAAGTGGCATTGCTGAGTTAAAGGCATTCAATTTTGGGGGGACATTAAAAACATTCATGAGATTACAAAAAGACCCTCTTATATGAGACTGAAAATTCTTTGATCCGAGGTGCTGGATTTTATGTATTTTAGTTTACCTCTACTGCTGTTTGAATGATCCCATATGCTCAGTATGTCCTGAATAAATATCATAGATTGAATTAAAGTGCTCTGAGAAATTGTGCGCTGAGTGTCGGAGAAATAGTCATTATTCAATTAATATCAAGTCAGTCTTTAGGAGTTAGGAAATTTCATATTTCTGTTTTAAAATTGTTAAAAATGGAGGGGCCCAATATTTATCTTGAAAATACAAAATATACTTGAGTTTAATCAAGTCATAGAACTTAGCACATAGGAGTAGTATTTTTCCTCTCATGTTTGAATGTGGTTAACTTATGTGAGAGATACGTAAGTCTGAATTCATATTATGGGGTTTATTTTGAGACTAAATTAAAATTTCTTAATTTGAGGCAGAAAGGAAACATCATTATTTGAAGGCAACATGATGTAGTGGAAAAAGCAGATTACTTTGGGAATCAGATTACCTTGGTTCTAGTTTCTTTTCACCCTTAAACTGAAATCAGTCCTGAATATTCATTGGAAGGACTGATGCTGAATCTGAAGCTCCAATACTTTGGCCACCTGATGCAAAGAACTGACACATTTGAAAAGACCTTGATGCTGGGAAAGATTGAAGGCAGGAGGAGAAGGGGATGACAGAGGATGAGATGGTTGGATGGCATCACTGACTCAGTGGGCGTGAGTCTGAGTAAGCTCTGGGAGTTGGTGATGGACAGGAAGGCCTGGCGTGCTGCAGTCCATGGGGTCGCAAAGAGTTGAGGATGTGACTGAGCAACTGAACTGAGCTGAACTGAAACTATTTCCTCATCAGCAGTCCCCATTACCTTCCTGATTCTCACCTCTGGTTGTATCTTGTCTCATGGGTCTTCCAAATAATCAACAGTCATTTTCCAGAATGCAAGTATGATCCATTGCTTAAACCCATCTGGAATTCACCACTGCCTTTAGGATGAAGCTAAATTCCTTTTTTGACAGTGTAGCAGCCTGTCTTTCTAGATTTTCTCCCTCTGCATGCCCAGCTAGGATCTTTGATCTAGCTGCCCTCACCTCCATGTATTACTTTCAAGGCTCACAGTCTGTCATGCCTCCAGGCTTTGGTTCAGGTTGTTCCTTCCTTCTGGAAGCCCTGGTTCCCACTTCTCTGACCAGATAACTCCTACTCATTCTTCAATAAATAGCTCAAGCTTCTTGCTTTCTTGGAAGCATTTTCTGACTCCTATAGATTGAATGGACTTGTCTCCTTTTGGTGCTTGTGGACATAACCTATTACCCCATGCATCCTCTGCAATGTTGCACTAATCACACTGCATCATAACAGCTGACTTTTCTTGTCTTGCCTCTTTTGAGGGCAGAAGCCATGACCCGTTCATCTCTTGAGTCCCCTGTGTCTGCCACACAGTCTGACACATGTAGATGTTTGATGAACCTTCATGAAATAAAACAATGTGTGTTTATGTGTGTTAGTCGCTCAGTGCTCAGTCGTGTCTGACTCTTTGTGACCCTGTGTACTGTAGCCCACCAGGCTCCTCTGTCCATGGAACTCTCCAGGCAAGAATACTGGAGTGGGTTGCCATTCCCTTCTCCAGAGGGTCTTCCCAGTCCAGGGACTGAACCCAGGTCTCCTGCATTGCAGGCAGATACTTTACCATCTGAGCCACCAGGGAAGCCCAAAAAATCCTGTAGCTGTCCTCTGAGCCCCCTATGTCTATAACAGGGTCTGACACATGTAGGTGTTTGATAAACCTTCATGGAATAAAACAACTGATCTCTCAAATAAGTGATGAGATTCACTGATACAAAATTCTAGGATTTTTATGAGAATTAAAAGTTGAAAGGAACTCCAGAGAAACCAGTAAGGATATAACTCAAAATAATGTAGTGGAAAGAAAAAGGAAACAAAATGATTACAATTGTTAACTAGAAAATATCTCTTTAACATAGAAGTTAATAAAAGAGGGACAAGGGAACAAGAAAGATGTGGGGCAAGTAGAAAACAAATAAAATGACAGGGGTAAATACAGCCATATCAACAATTACATTAAGTGTGAATGGATTAAACACTCCATTCAAAAAGCAGAGATTATCAGACTGGATTTTAGAAGAATAGGATCCAACTATATGCTGCCCCAAAGAGACACCTTTTAGACTCAAAGGCACAAATAGGTTGAAAATAAAAAGATAGAAAAATATATAGCATGCAAGCATAGAGATCAGGAGTGGTTATACTGATGATGAACAAAATAGATTTTAAGACAAAAAATGTTACTGGAGACAAAGAGGGACATTTATAATGATGAAAGGGTCAATACAGCAGGAAGCTACAAAAACTATACATATATGCTTCTAACACCAAAAGTAGAAGGGAAGAGTAGAATGAGAATGTACGTTTTCAGACGTATTCCTTGGAAGTGCTCCAGGCTCTTTACCTCGTGGCCTCCTCTACTCTGGTAAGGTGTCATCAGGCTCAAGTGCCCCATACAGAAAAGAAATCACAAGAACACTAGCAGGAAACATCCTAAGAGAGGAGGCACCATCATTTTTAGGTAAAGGGGAGATGTTTAAGAGCCTCTAAACATCAGGACTTCTGGACTTCAGAATCTCATCACTTTCTTCTCAGGTCTCCTTTCCTGCTATTGGTTTCCCTCTCGTCACATCTCATTTTTCAGTAGTTCTGGCCTTGACTCTAGAAAGCTTACATTCTCTTCACTGAATCAGCATGATTTTCTACTTTAACCCCAGTCCTACTCTGTGATGGAACGTGCCATCTTCTGGTGTGACAGGAAGCCATAATTAAATTACTGATTTAAAATTCCCCTATCCTTCTCTAACTTCTAAGGAAGTTGATTTCCCAAGAATAATTCTCTGAGTGGGTTGAGGATTCTCTGAGTGGGATGCACATGGAAAAAGTCCAAAGAGGACTAAATAGCCGTACCTAAGAGAAAGAACCCACAAACTGCAGGTAATGGGGTGGGGTAGGTATGTGGGGACCCTGGAGCCAGTGTGGCCAGACAGAGGGAGAAGAATAAAAGATTCAGGGAGGAGTAAAGGGTATATAAGGAGAAAAGATGCAAATCAAGAGAACATTTAGAAATCTGGGATGAGTGAAATAGCTATCTCCCAATAAAACCTTCAGTTAAAAATAAAAGGACATTACTTACTATTAGGGATGGGTTTGCTGGTTTTGTTTTTCATTTTCTTTTTGTTAATTTGTTTTTGATGTGATGATGTGCCAGGACCAGCCTGAAGATGGCCAAGGGTAGACGCAGGGGTTGTTACTTGTGGCTACATTAAGACTAGGCAGTCAGCTTGATATCTCAACATCTCAGTGAACGTTGGTTGGATATTTACCAGCTTTGCCTAGTTACATGGTTTCCAAGATGAATGAGACATCATGCCTGCCCTCAAGAAATTTATGGGCTAGTGAGAGAGACAGATATATTAGCAGATAATTATATAACATGGTAAGTGCTTCATCAGAGGGAAGATCTGGGTATATTGGGAGCACAGAGGTTCTGATCCAGTCCAGGGACCCCAGACCCAGGGTTCATTAACCAGATGAGGAAGGGAACAGGCAAAGTTGCGGAAGTACAAAGAAGTATGGTGCTTCCCAAGACCTAAAAGAGGTTCATTAACAAGAGAACATACCCTTCATGGGTTCCATTCCTACCTAGCTTTTCTTCTTTTCTCTCTTCTTCCCTCCTTCCTTCACATGCTTATCCATTCACCTATCAGAGTTCATTCCTGGCTGTCTATGCTCAAAGCTTGGTGCTCAGAGCCAGAAATAAAACGGGAGAAATAAGTAAATAATATGTATAATTTTAATAAATTATATATATAATAATTTATATATTTAATAATAAATACATAACAGAAACAAAACAAACCTGTTCATTGCCCTCATGGAGCTAACCATACAAAGAAAACTATAATTTTCACCTGTGGTAAGTGCTTCAAAGGAGAAGTCCATGTAGGATTGCCAGATAAAATGCTGGTTAACTTTGAATTTCAGATAAGCAACAAATAATTTTTTTAAGTATAAGTTTGTCCTGTGCAATATTGAGGATATGCTTATACTCAAATTTTTGCTTATTTGTTTGAACTTAGCACTAATTGGGCACCCTGTATTTTTATTTGCTAAACCTGGCAACCTCAAGTCCGAGATGCCATGAGGTTACATGACTGGATGGCCTAGGAGAGGAATTGGGGAGAGGGAGTCTGTTTCCAGAGGAAGAAACAGCATGGGTAGAAGTAGAAGCAGCCTAGGGACTTCCCTAATGGTCCAGTGGTTAAGACTCCAGCTTGCGGTGCAGGGGCTGCAGGTTCGATCCCTGGTCAAGGAACTAAGATCCCACATGCAGTGCGACCAAAATAAATAAATAGATTCTCACTGTAGTCATATATGTATATATGCAGCCTGGATGGAGTATTTGAGACAAGGTCCCTGAGGCTTGAGCACAGATATTTAATTCACTGGGAGATGGAGAGAGAAGAAGCAATTGGAAAATGAATAAATAAATCACATTTTGAAGGAGGGTACTGTACAAGTAAATGTCAGGTACTGAGTGACTCAGTATATTGATTCTAAAAGATTAGTCAGGAGTGATGTGCGCTGGACTCGCTCAGCCCTTCTGTTGCCAGATGTCAGATAACTCAGACATGGAGGCCGGTCCCCAGGCAGCACAAGATTCTTAAACCATGCAGCGTCATCCCCAAATGAGTCTGGCTCTGCCTGTAAACATGTGACCACAGAGAGTTTCAAAAACTGGAAATGGTTCTGGAAGCCCAGAGTATTTCCTTTAAAAACATAAGGTGCAGCATAACGGATCTGTGAGAGAGAAACTACCGGGGAAACTTTCAGTTAATGAGGCAGGTTTTGTCTGCCTTGGTGAAGAAGATTTCTGAGCGTCCTGCACACGACCAAGCTCGCCGACCTGCATCCCAGTGACTTCGCATTGGGCCAGTCTCGGGAGCAGTGGTTCTCAACCAGGGCTGATTTGGTGCCCCAGGGGACATCTGGCAACATCTGGAGACATTCATTTTTTAAAATATTTATAAATTTAATTAATTTATTTGACTGCCCCAGGTCTTAGTTGCAGCATGTGGGATCTAGTTCCCTGACCAGGAACTGAACCCGGGTCCCCTGTAAGGGAGCACAGAGTCTTAGCTTCTTAGTGTGTGTGCGCTCAGTCGCTTCAGACTCTGTGTGACCCTACGGACTGTGGCCCACCAGGCTCCTCTGTCCATGGGGTTCTCCAGGCAAGAACTGGAGTGGGTTGCCATTTCCTTCTCCATGGGATCTTCCTGACCCAGGGATCGAACCCAGGCCTCCTGCATTGCAGGCAGATTCTTTACCATCTGAGCCTCCAGGGAAGCTCCTGGATCACCAAGGAAGTCCAGCAGAGACGTTCTTCACTGTCATAACTGGGCTGGTGGGGTGTGTCTGGCATCTAGTGGAAGAGCCCAGGGATGCTGCTGAACCTCCTTTAGTGCATGGGACAGCTCCTTTCTCCCCAGTGATGATCGATTTGGCCGCAAATGTCACCAGTGCTCGGGACAAGAAATCCTGACGACAAGACACTGATGTGGGGAGGAGGGAAAATGTCATCCTGATTCCAGTGATAGGAGTGATGTCCTGTGCTTCCAAGAGTACAGTGGCCCCTTGGGATCCCTGGAGATTTGTTCCAGGACCCCCTACAGTTACCCACATCTGAGTGTGCTCAAGTCCTTATGCCAGCCTTCTGGATCTGCAGATGCCGAACCTGAGGACAGTGAGGGCAACTGTATTGTGAGAGTCAGCACCTCTGAAATAGCCTAAAAGGTATCCATTTAGCAGCGGTTACAGCAGAAATGTGGTGGTCGTTGTTTAGTCGCCAAGTCGTGTCTGACTCTTGCGGCCCCATGGACTGTAGCCCTCCAGGCTCCTCTGTCCATGGGATTTTCCAGGTAAGAATGCTGGAGTGGATTGCCATTTCCTTCTCTAGGGGATCTTCCGCACCCTGGGATTGATCCCGCGTTTCCTGTGTCTCCTGCTTCGAAGGCAGGTTCTTTACCACTGTGCCCCCAGGGAAGCCCCCACAGCAGAAGTGTAGCCAGATCCTGAAATGAAGGGTGAACAGCCTGGAAACCAGCAGGAGCATGAAAAGGGATTCTCTTTAACCACCTACTCTTGTCTCATGAAGCACCGACAGCCTGAGCTGTGCTTTCTCACAGCCTCCTTGAATATATGTCATCGCAGCCTTAACAGTGTTTATAGTAACTTATCACCTTAAATATTCTTGAAATGATGTTACTTAAGGGGAATATAAACAGGGAAAGCCATCCCTCCTTCTCCTCTGAGCCCCCACCCCACTCCTGCTCCTGCTTCTCATGATGCACCTGCCTTAGCAGTGATACTGATTCATCCTGGAGCTGGGTCTCCAAGTATGGGTGTGCCCCAACATCACGGAGCACGCTTGGGTTCTTTCTGTGTGTGCTTTAATTTCAGGCATAAAGCTAGCACAGAAAAAAGGCTAACACTTTTGTATCCATCTTCCAGGACTGACCAGTGCCAAGATCTTTACTTAAATCAATTTCAAAGCAAGCAAACAAAAGAACAACACCTAAAGATTCAGCTGAAAATCCTTCTTTAGTTCTCTTCCTTTCCAGGAGTGACCTCATTGTGAAATAATATGAGTCCCTCTTAACCACGTATTTGAGTTTTTACTTTATCATATGTGTATACACACATAGGATGTGGTATTACCCTGTACATGTCCACTTATCTCTTGTTTTTACCACTAAGCATTATGTTTTCAGGACTTATGCATGCAGATATGTGTAGATCAATTCTTTTATTTTTTGAACTGTTCAAAGTATTTGTAATATAGGAACATACTACAAAGTCTTCAACCAGTGTCCTATTGATAACATATAGGTTGTTTTCAATTTGTCACTGTTACCAAACACTGCTATCACGGCCACCCTGGTATAAATAGCTTTTTGAGCTCAGGAGCAAGAGTTTATACTGGGTAGTTATCTAGAAGTGGAAGCATGAAGCAAACAGTATGCACGCTTTCGATTTTAATAAACATTGTCAAATTGTTGTCCAACTGTGATCGTATAAATTTACACCCTTCCTAGCAGGGTATGAGTTGCCATTTCCTTGCATCCATACCAAACACCCATAAACTATCAAGACTGTGAGAGGTTTGCCAATCTGGTGAGTGTGAAATGAGTTTTGTTATTTTATTTTTGCCTTTTCCTGATTATCAGTGAAGTTAAACATCTTTTCATCTGTTTACTGGATATATGAGTTTCCTTTTCTGTGAATTCTTAGTTCATATCCTTTTGCATTTTTTGTTTGTTTGTTTACTATTGTGTTGTCATTTTCATGGGCATTCTTTACATTTGGTTCCTGATCTTTTGTGTGTGATAAACATCACATCTTAAGTCTGTGGTCTGTCTTCTTTTTTAACATTGTATATTGAGATAATTGTAGATTGTATACAGTTGCAAGAAATATTAGAGGCATCTCTGTCTACTTCTCACCTGTTTTCGCTCAGCAGTAACATTTTGCGTAGTACAACATCACACGCAGAAAATTGGCATTGATACAACCCGTTGACCTTATTCAGATTTCCCCAGGTTTGTGTGCTCTTGTGTGTGTGCGTATTTAGTTCTATATCGTTTTATCATATGCATAGATTTGTGCAGCCACACCACAGTTGAGACACAGAATAGCTCCATCATAGGGACCCCTTGTTCCATTACTTTAATGACAAGAGTTACTCTCCCCCACTCAATCCCTGACACCTGCTAATCATTTTCTATTTCCATTTTATCATTTCAAGAATGTTATATAAGTGGAATCATACAGTATATAAGCATCTGAGTTTATCATTTTTTCAGTTACCATATTTCTCTTGAGATCTATCCAAGTTATTACATGTATCAACCGTTCATTCTTTCTGCTGGCTGAGTAGTATTTCATAGATGGATGTACCACAGTTTGGTTCATCCATTGAAGAATATCTTCATGGTTTCCAGTTTGGGTCTATTATGAATAAAGCTGCTATGAACACTTGTATAATTTTTTAGTGTGAATAGAAGTTTTTGTTTTTCTGGGATAAATACCAAAGGGTGCAATTTTCAAGTCACATGGTAGTGCATATGTAGCTTTGTAAGATGTTGTTGTTCAGTCGTTAAATAATGTCTGACTCTTTGCAATTCCATGGACTGCAGGCTTCCCTGTCCTTCACTATCTCCTGGAGTTAGCTTAAACTCATATCGATTGAGTCAGTGATGCCAACCAACCATCTCATCCTCTGTAGTCCCCTTCTTCCCCTGCCCTCAATCTTTCCCAGCATCAGGGTCTTTTCCAAGTCAGCTCTTTGCATCAGGCGGCCAGAGTATTGGAGTGCCAAACTATTCTATGCTTCTTCTAAGTGGTCAGAGTTCTAAATGCAAAGTTGTTTGTAGTATTCCTTTATTATTTCTTTAATGGCTACAGAATGTGTAGAGCTATCCCATTTCATTTGATATTGGTGATTTGTGTCTTCTCTCTTTTTATGTTCGTCAGTCTCCTAAAAGTTTATCATTTTTGTTGATCTTGGGGGATAAGGATTAGAGTTTTGTTTCATTGTTGTTCTCTATTATTTTTGCTGGTTTTGGTGTCACTGACTTCTGCTCTTTAAATTTCCTTCCTTCTGCATACTGTGTTTATTTTAGTATTATTTTAGTTTCTTGACATGGGAACTTCTGTTATTGAGACCTTTCTTCTTTTCTAATGTGAGTATTTATTACTATAAATGTCCATTTCAGTATACTTTAGCTTCATTTCATTTATTTTAGTAAGTCATATTTTCATTTTCATTTGATTCTTTAAAAAAATTTTCCTTTGCAATTTCTTTAACTCGAAGACTTTTTATATGTATGTTGTTTAGTCTCCAAGTTTGGGGAGATTTTTGTTATATTTCTGTCATTGATTCCTGGCTTGATTCCATTATGGTCAGAGAACATAATTTGTGTGATTTTAGTTCTTTTAAGTTTAATAATTGTTTAGGGGACCAGGATATGTTCTGTCTTAACATTCCTTCAGTTCAGTTCAGTCACTGAGTCATGCCTGACCCTGCAACCCCATGGACTGCAGCACGCCAGGCTTCCCTGTCCAACACCAACTCCCAGAGCCTACTCAAAGGATTCCTTGGGCACGTGGAAAAAAATGTGTGTTCTACTGTTGCTCAGTAAAGTGTTCCATAGATATCAGTTGAGTCAGTTAATAGTGCTAATCAATTATTTTATATCCTTGCTGATTTTCTGTCTAGTAGTTCTATCAGTTGCTGGCAGTGGAGTATTGAAGTAATAAATTGTAATTGTGAATTTTTAAAAAAATGTGTATTTGTCGATATATTCTTTCAGTTCTGTCAATCTGCTTCTGTTTGGTGTATAAACATGATTGCAGTGTCTTCTTGGTGGACCAATCCTTTTATAATTATATAATGTCCCTCTTACAGTGTTCTTTGTTCTGAAATCTACTTTATCTGATATTAGTATAGCCACTCCTTTTTTTGGTTAATGTTTGTATAATCTTTTTCTGTCTACTTTCAGTCCACCAATATTTGAAGTGACTTTCTTATAGATAGGACTTCCTTGGTGGTTCAGACGGTAGAGAATTCACCTGCCATGCAGGAGACGATCCCTGGTTTGGGACGATCCCCTGAAGAAGGGAATGGCTACCCACTCTAGTATTCTTGCCTGGAAAATTCCATGGACAGAGGAGCCTGGTGGGCTAGAATCCATGGGGTCGCAAAGAGTCAGACACAATTAAGCGACTATCACTTTCACTTTTTCTTTTAGATAACGTATTATTGGATCATTATTTTCTATCCACTCTGCCAGTCTTTGTCCTTCAGTTGATATATTTAGACCATTTACACTTAAGTTAATTATGGATGTGTTTGGGCTTAAATCTGCACCCGGTTCTATTGGTAATCATTATATACTTCACTGTCATGCACTGATAAGTTAAAAACAAGCATCAGTTATACTTAAGAATGTTTTGATGAAGCAATAAGAATTATTAATTTTATCTGCTCTTGACTCTTGAGTACATGTCTTTTATTTTTATTTTTTCATTTTTATTTTGTTTATTAGTTATTTAAAATATTCACATGGCTGATTCATGTCAATGTATGACAAAACCCACTGCAATGTTGCGAAGTAATTAGCCTCCAACTAATAAAAATAATTGGAAAAAAAAAAAGAAACTAAAAAAAATAAAATAAAATATTCATGTGTTTGCAAAGTCAAAACCTCAATCAAAGTACAGCAGAAAAGTTTAGCTTTCATTCCTGTCTCTTCTCTTCTGTTTCCTCTCACATCAATAAATTTTTTAAAAATATTATTTCCTTATTTATTTGGCTGCGCTGGTCTTAATTGTGGCATATAAGATCGAGTTCCCTGACCAGGGAATGAACCCAGGGCCCCCTGCATTGGGAATGCAGAGTCTTAGACACTGGGCCACCAGAGAAGTCCCAGTAAATACTTAAAACTGGATTTTGACTTATCCCTCTTTTTAAAAAAAGTATAAGCAAATATATATATTCTAGTATTTCCCGTTTACAAAAATATTCTGGATGACAGAATGAGAAGTACACATAAGCCTTTTTTTCTCAGAACATAATTTTTACTTGAGAGAACAAATGTGTTTTCTACTGTCATTTTTTCAGGCTTGAGTGTTTGTCAGTTTCTCAAAAATGAGTGAAGTGAGCCTGTCACTTCAAGGGAAACAACTGACAGTGTCTGTTGCCAGTGATACAACTTGAGCTTTCAGTAGATGATTAGGATTTTGGAAAACTTGCATCTGTTACCATGAATTTGACAGCTTCCCAATACAAGACTTTTCTGGCTATATCGGTAGTAATGTAAATTAAAGTAATTTTTGTGGTAAAACATGCCAACATTTGGAAGATTAGCCTAACTCAATGAACCAGTATTTTCTAAATGACCAATATATGATATTACAAAATCATGTTTAGTTAAAATATCTTTTCAAGTCTTAGACCAATGGATTTCTTAATGTAACAGAGTATAAAAAGTTCACTGATAAAGTTGTAGATTCCATATTGCAACATTGTGGCTTACCTTGAAAAATATACTCCACTGTGAGTTTTGGTGTAGTAAAAAATAAGAAATTCACAATAATCTGAAATGGCTATTCAGACCCTCCTCCTTTTACTAACCATATATCTCTGTGAGCCTGGATCTTGTTTCTATACTCCAACCAAAAGAATATATCACAACAGACTGAATGTAGACCCAGATATAAGAATCCAGCCAGATATTAGATTTGCAAAAATGTAAAACAATGGCACTCATTGATGGTATTTTTTTGGAAAAGAGTTTTTTCATTAAAAATATGTTATTAATGTTAACATGTATAGCAATTATAGATTTGCTATAAATTATAGAATTTATAGTGATTATTTTTAAATGAAATAGTAAATATTTCGAAAATTTCTCAGTTTTAATTTATTATATAGTAAATATTGATAGGTACAGTTTAAACAAAAGCTATTTGGGTTCCCAATAATTTTCAGAAAATTCTTAAGAACTGTTGATATATGGGGGATTTTCAGGTGGCACTAGTGGTAAAGAACCTGCTTGTCAACTCAGGAGACACAAGAGACCCAGGTTCAATCCCTGGGTTGGGAAAATCTCCTAGAGGAGGGCCTGGCAACCCACTCCAGTATTCTTGCCTGGAGAATCCCATGGACGGAGGAGTCTGGTGGGTTACATACAGTCCATGGGGTCACAAGCAATTGGATATGACTGAAGTGACTTAATGTGCACACACATTGATACATAACATGAAATAGCTATCTAATTTTACTTTTTCCATATGATGACAAGTTTCCCCAGTACTAGGGAATAGTCTACCCTGTCTCCACTGATTTGTAATGTAACCTCCTGCCTTTAGCACATTTCCATATGCATATAGGTCTGTTCCTAGACTTCCTTTTCCTGTTACAGCTTTCTGTTTGTCCATCCATATGTCAATTCCACCCTGTGTTAATTACTACTGCACAATATTCTTTTGCTGTCTGGGGAGAATTGACATTTATGATACAAGTCTTCTCATCCATGGTTATGGTATGTATTTCCATTTATTTGGAAATTATTTGGACATTATTCTCTTTATGTCCTTCAATAAAGTTTTATCATTTTCTCTGCAAAAGTTTCATATATTTTGTTAAAGTCCTTCTTATGTTTTGTTTTATTGGCTATTATGATTTTTAATTAATTTTATTGTAGTGTAGAAATTTTACTGATTTTGGGTGCTCGCTTTGGCAGCACATATACTAAAATTGGAACGATACAGAGAAAATTAGCATGGCCCCTGCACAAGGATGACACGCAAATTTGTGAAGCATTCCATATTTTGCTCTTTTTCCCATGGTCCAGAGATTGCCTTCAGCCCAAAGGAAACGCCTTGGACACGCAATGCTGAAATTGTGTTTTTTCACTATAAAATATGTTATAAAAAAAAAAGAAATTTTACTGATTTTGGATGTTAATCTTGTAACCAGAAGTTTTAACTTAAGTAGTTTATAGATACTCTTGAATTTTCTGTGTGGACAATCACAGAATCTGAAAATTAATACTGTTTGATTCTATTTCTTATACTTATTTTTCCTTGTCTTACTGCAGTGGCTCATTCTGTAGGTCTACTGGTAACAGTGATGATGTTGCATTTTGTCAAATACCATGACCTACTGAATTAGGATTTCTGATGATGGAGAAGAGTGCTTGTTATAGGTTGAGGTTATCTAATATGGTGGATAAGTAGTCCGTATATGGCTAAGAGCATGGCTTTTAGAGTCGAAGGGTCACAAAGAGTTAGATATGACTGAGCGACTGAACTGAACTGAACTGAACTGAACTGATCTGAGTTCATGTTGTTGTTCTTTTTCTAACTGGGACCTTGGCAGTCACTTAACTTCTTACAGTCTTAATTACTTCATCGGTAAAATAAAAATAAAAATAGAAACTTACCCTATGGCTCTGCAGATTATATGAAACAAACATTAGTTTGTGCTTTGAAATCAAGTGTGATTGGACCACGACCTGCTTCTCACTTGGGCGGTGGTAGTTTTGTCAAGGCCGTGCAGTGCTTTTCACTGCACTTTCCTTCAGGTCAAGCACACAGGTATCTCTTCTGTCTTACATTGAAGTTCGAGATAGAGAGCATGCCCACTCTATAAATATTAATCTGTTTGTAGAGGCCTCTTGAAAGGAAGAAAAACATTGGGATTAAAGCAAACTTAAAACACCTTTCCCCAATCACCTACTACAATTATTTGTTAAATCTTAAGAAGTCAGCCCCAACTTGAAAGGCCGAACTTGGAAATTCATTTGACCTTTTGGAAAGGCACTTTGGCAGTATTTAGCAATAGCTTAAATGAACAAACCTTTAATCTGGGTATTTCACTTTTAGGAATCTGTGTTATGCAAATATTTGCACAAATGCATGAAGTTCTCTGTAACAGAATTTCATTAGAGCATTGTGTCTAGTAATGAAAATTTGTATCCATTCCCAGTGGTTGGTTACCTCTGGAGAGAGGGGTGGGGCTGAAGGAGAGGTGTCTGGAGAAACTTTTTGCTTTTCTTAACACAGTTCTAGATTATTTGAATTTTCTACAATGAGTATTAATTCATGTATTGCTTGTGTAGTTATGCAGTATCATCAGGACCCTCAAACAGATCTGTGAAAGTCAGAAACATTTCTGACTTTCAGGATATGCAGGATACGATGCATCACCATTAATTTGGCAAGATACCTGCAATTCCCCAGTCTGCACCAAGGGCAGAGTGATCTTGAGTAAGAACGAGTCTTAAGAGAAGGAGAAAAGGAACTCAGGTCCCGATCATAGGGACCATCCAGAGGTGTGGGACAGTGCTAAAGCAGCATCTTCTCTGTCTCTAAGGGAAAAAGTCTCTACCCAGCATATGGACTAACTTGGGAGCCTTGATATGCATGCCTGAAATAGGACCCCAAGAGGTGAGCAGAGATGCTGTTCCTGCTGCCAGGGCTGGGAGTAGAGAGAAAATGTTTTCGAATCTCATCAATCTCTATCGATTGGTTGGTATCCTCTGGAAGAGGAGCCGGGTGGGGAAGGCTGAACCTGGTGTGTTAAGAAGCTGCTTACATAATTTGAAAAGATACATGCACTGTAGTGTTCATTGCAGCACTATTTACAATAGCCAAGACAGGAAAGCAACCTAAATGCCTATCAACAGAGAAATGAATAAAGGAGATGTGGTACATATACACAATGAAATATTATTCAGCCATAAAAAGAATGAAATAATGCCATTTGCAGCTTGCGGCAACATAGATGGACCTAGACATTATCAAGTTAAGTGAAGTAAATCAAAGACAAATATATGATATTACTTATGTGTGGAATCTAAAAAAATGATACAAATTAGCTTGTTTATAAAGTAGAAACTGATTCATAGACCTCAAAAGCAAATTTATAGTTACCAAAGGAGAAGGGTTGGGTAGAGAGATAAATTGGGAAATTGGGATTGACATATGCACAGTGCAATATGTAAAACAGATAACCGACAAAGACCTACTGTATAGCACAGGGAACGCTACTAAATATCCTACAATAACTGATATAGGAAAAGAATGGATATATGTATATGTATAAATGGATCACTCTGCTGTACATCTGAAACTAACACAATCTTAAGAAAGAGAGAGAAAGAAGCTGGTTACTTTCCACGAAGAGCAGCATGGGTGGAGGCCAGCCCATATTTCAAGGGCAGCAGAGGAAACAGTCCATGACTCACTGCTCCCTCCAGTTTCACACCTGGAGGAGGATACCGCTGACAGGGAGAGAAGGGAGACAACTTCCAGGGGCTGTGATGTAGGAGTCCCCTATGTTTTGAAAAAACTAAAAAAAAAAAACCCCAAAAAACGTTCTGCAGGCTTTAAAAATAGCCTGCATTTCTAGTTACAAAATTAATACATGTACATAATAATAATAATAATTTTACTGAGCATTTGTCCCATACCAGATACTTTGCTTTAAGATTTATATGCAGTATCTCACTTGGTATTTATAACAAATTGAGGAGAGAGGTCCTCAAATTATTTTCTTCGTTTTATAGACATGGAAAAATTATCATCACTGATTCAGTGGACATGAGTTTGCACAAGCTCCAGGAGATGGTGAAGGACAGGGAGGCCTGTTGTACTGCAGTCCATGGGGTCACAAAGAGTCCGACAAGACTGAGCAACTGAACAAACAAATGCACACATATATATGTGTATATATGCATGCATTTATGGGCTTCCTTAGTGGCTCAGATGGGAAAGAATCTGCCTGCGATGCAGGACACCTGGGTTTGATCCCTGGGTGCGGAAGATCCCCCGGAGAAAGGAATGGCTACCTACTCCAGTATTCTTGCCTGGAGAATTCCACAGACAGAGGAGCCTGGCTGGCTACAGTCCATCGAGTCCCAAAGAGTTGGACATGGCTGAGCGACTAACACTTTCACTTCACTTTCACATACATATATAGGTAGGAAAAACTCATACACATTTCTACCTTTCAAAGAAAATCAACAGTGTGATGCATGTTTTTCTAATAAGTTTTCCATATATTTTTTCCAATGCAACTAATACCTATTTATTTTTTCATGTCTTGCCTTGTTAGCCTTGTACTGTGTTTGCATCCTCAACTTACTAATGTTCTTCAATAACTTAATTTTAACCAGCCCCCACAGAGCTGAACATCTGACATTGCCAATATTTCACTGTTATAAAGGATGTTGTCATGAGTATATAACCTAGTGGGCTAACATCTGATTATTCATTTGTGAAGACCATAGAAGGTCTTTTTTTAAAATTGTGATACACCTGAAATATATGAGTTTCAGGTGTACAACACAGTGATTCAATATTTGTATATACTGATTGCTAAGTGATCACTACCAGAAATCTAGTTAATTTCTATCACCACACTGTTACACATTTTTTCCCTTGTGGTGAGAACTTGTAAGATCTATGCTGTTAGCAACTTTCACATATGCAATCCAGCGCTATTAGCAATGTTCACTATGTTGTACATTGCATCCCCAGGACTTATTTATTTTCTAAGTGGAAGTTTGTTCTTTTGACCACTTTCACCCGTTTTAACCGCCCCCCCCCACCCCTTGATAAATTCTTCTAATTTATTTGCGAGTCTATGCTCTTCCCTCTTCTAGAGACACTTTAGCAGGGTTAAGAGCAGACTAAGGAGTTTGATTCCCAGCTGTCTGCTACTTAACCACCTGTGCCTCCCTAAACAAGTCACTTCCTCTTTCTGGGCCTGGCCCTCCCATCTGTGGGCAGGGCTAATGTAACATTGACTGACAGTGATGCAGTAGCCTTTTACGAGACCTCGAAAATCTCCTTCACCTTCTTCTGCCTCCCAGTCTCCGCAGGACAAGACCCAACCCATCCTTCATGGTCTAGTTCCAAAGCCACCCCTGCTATGAAGTCTTTGATAGCTTTCTGGCTAGAATTATGTTCCTGATTTTTTTTAATTGAGATAAAATTCACATAAAATTAGCCATTTAAAAAAACTGAATTAGCCATTTAAAAAAACTGAAGTATAAAAAGAAATAAAAATAAAAAAACTGAAGTATGGTTGATTTACAGTGTTGTGTTGATTTCCGCTATACAGCTAAATGGTTCAGAAAATTAACCATCTTATTTATTTAAGATGTATTTTTACATCTGTGTTTTTACATGTGATTTACAGTGTTGTGTTGATTTCTGCTATACAGCTAAATGGTTCAGAAAATTAACCATCTTATTTATTTAAGATGTGTTTTTATTTTTTAATTTATTTATTTTAATGGTTTGATTTATTAAATTATGGACTAGTCCAATTATGGACTATGGACTATAAATTTATAAACTATAAAATTATTTAATTTTATATTTAATTTATATATTTAGCATATTTATTAAATGTGTGAAATAAGTTAAGATTTATTTAAGATGTGGCACACTTTTGACTGTGCCACTCAGCCTGTGAGATCTTAGTTCCCCAACCAGGGGATGAGCCAGCACCCCTTGCATTGGCAGCACAGAATCTTAACCACTGGACCACCAGAGAAGTCCCAGAAAATTAACCGTTTAAAAATGTTTATCCCACTGCTGGGCATACACACTGAGGAAACCAGAATTGAGAAAGACACGTGCACCCCAATATTCATTGCAGCACTGTTTACAATAGCCAGGACATGGAAGCAACCTAGATGTCCATCGACAGATGAATGGATAAGAAAGCTGTGGTACATATACACACTGGAATATTACTCAGCTATTAAAAAGAATGCATTTTAATCAGTTCTAATGAGGTAGATGATACTGGAGCCTATTATACAGAGTGAAGTAAGTCAGAAAGAAAAACACCAGTACAGTATATTAGCGCCATATATATGGAATTTAGAAAGATGGTAACAATGAGCCTATATGCGAGACAGCAAAAAGAGACACAGATGTAAAGAACAGACTTTTGGACTCTGTGGGAGAAGGTGAGGGTGGGATGATTTGAGAGAATAACATTGAAACCTGTATATTACCATATGTGAAATAGATCACCAGTCCAGGTTTGATGCCTGAGACAGGGTGCTCAGGGCTGGTGCACTGGGATGACCCAGAGGGATGGGATGGGGAGGGAGGTGGGAGGGGGTTTCAGGATGGGGAACACATGTACACCCATGGCTGATTCATGTCAATTATGAATGTATGGCAATGTATGGCAAAAACCACTACAATATTGTAACTAGCCTCCAATTAAAATAAATAAATTAAAAATAAAATAAAATGTATTATTCAGTGGTATTTAGTATGTTCATAATGTCTGCAACCATTGCCTATAATTAGTTCCAAAACATTTTTGTCACCTGAAACCCACACCCATTCAGCAGTCACCCACCCCTCCCCCAACCCCTAGAATAATCTTTCTGTCTTTGTGGATTTACCTATTCTCGATATTTCATATGAATGGAGCCATACACTGTGTGGCTTCTGTGTCTGGCTTCTTTCACCATTTTTACTTTTGGACGACTGAAATATTTTTTCTACATGCTTTTCCTCTCTTGTCTCATGAGTTTCTCCTTCCCCCATGGGCTTCAAAGCCCCTCTACTCCAGGACACTCTCTTGTCTATTCTGCAAACCTCCCACATCCAGCAGTGGCCTTGCCCAAAGGAAGCCCCAAGCATACTTTGGCTGAACTGAATGGAAAGTTTAGCCCTGAGTGTGTTCGCCTGGCCCAGCTGCTGAAGAATCCAAGGAATGAGACTTCCCTGGCAATCTAGTGGTTAAGACTCCCTCCATGCCTTTCACTGCAAGGGGCACATCCATCCCTGGTCTGGGAACTGAGATCCCTCCTGCCATGTGGCCAACAATTAAATCAAGGAAAAGAATTGAAGTCTTGAAGACACAGGCAAAGGACAAATCATCATTCCCTGCAGTTAATCCTGAGTGACCTGGGCGGCTTTGCCAACCCCTGCAGAATCCCGCTGGAGTACTCTTAGAACAAACACCCAGAAAATAACTTCAGTGTCTCAGCTGAGACATAGTTAAAGATGATCTGTGGGCAAAGTAGGGATCCTTGTCCTAACAGGAGGCTGTCCCTTTCTGCCCGTGTTCTTTCTATGGCTCCCTATTGCCCTCACCTTGGTTGCTGCGTGAAGAGTGGATTGTCAGGGGTTACAAGTGAATCCGTGGTGGCTCTACAAATTGTTCAGATGACGGGCTGCAGACGAGTCATGAGATGGCAGGCGGTGGATGGTTTTGGAAGATGATTTAGAAGTACAGGCACACCTTGGAGATACTGCAGTTTGGGTTCCAGACCACCATAATAAAGTGAAGATCGCAATAAAGTGAGTTTTTGGTTTCCCAGTGCATATCAAGATTATGTTTACATTATACCCTAGTCTGTAAGGGCTTCTCCGGTGGCTCAGACGGTAAAGAACCCGCCTGCAATGTAGGAGACTTGGGTTCAATCCCTGGGTTGGGAAGAGCCCCTGGAGGAGAACATGGCAACACACTCCAGTGTTCTTGCCTGGAGAATCCCCATGGACAGAGGAGCCTGGTGGGCTACAGTCGATAGGGTTGCAACGAGTCAGACATGACTGAGCGACTAAGCATACACAGCAACATAGCCTGTAAACTGTGCAACAGCATTACGTCTAAGAAGCAATATCTGTGTTATTATCGTTCAGTCGCCCAGTCGTGTCTGACTCTTTGCAACCTCATGGACGGCAGCAGGCTAGGCCTCCCTCAGCATCCCCTGAAGTGTGCCCAAGTTCATGTCCATTGCATCAGTGATGCCATCCAGTCATCTCATCCTCTCTTGCCCTCTTCTCCTTCTGCCCTGTCTTTCCCAACATCAGGGACTTTTCCAATGAGTTGGCTGTTGGTATCAGATGACCAAAATACCAGAGCTTCAGCTTTAGCATCAGTCCTTCCAATGAGTATTCAGGGTTGATTTTAATCTCATGACTCCAACTTGACTAATTTGCCCAGACCTGAATGATTACTATGGCAGGAGAGAGGGTAAGAGGTGGTGGTGGAATATTTTGGTTGGCCAGGTTTTGGATCACATGCCCAGTCCCCCAGATGGAAATCAAAACACAGATGCTGGCTGGGGAAAGAACTGACGTAATTCAGAGGCCACTGAATTCAAGGTCAGAGGCTTGATCTTGACCTTGCCATCAGTTAGCAAATCTCCTGGCCCTTCAGGTCCTCTTGTTGCCCATCTTTAAGGGAATCATCACACCCATTCAAATACCAATTACTACCACCCTGGGAAGCCATCACTTTCTTTTTTATCTCACTTGCTTAATCTTCTCAGAGAAGCATTTGGATTTTCTCCAAACCATTTCTACCTTCAGAAGTGTGACTTATGAGGAAATTAGGCAACTGCCTTTTACTTTCACCCCAGTCATTTGGCACAGTGGTAAAGAATCCTCCTGCCAGTCCAGGAAACTGAAAGAGAAGTGGGTTCGATCCCTAGGTCAGGAAGATCCCCTGGAGGAGGAAATGGCAGCCCACTCCAGTATCCTTGCCTGGAGAATTCCATGGACACAGGAGCCTGGCGGGCTACAATCCATGTGGTCACAAAGAGTAGGACACGACTGAGTGAGCATGATGAAGATGAGAGTCATTTCAGCAACTGGTTCTGAGACACTGTTTATCTCCCTCCCTCAGCTTCATCCCAGGTAAAACTGCCATTTCAAGCTGTTTCATTGGAGGGAGATGGAGAAGAATGCATCTTTTCAGAGGAAAACAAGAAGTCACAGATAATAAGAAAAAGCAAAACTGAAGCCCAAAACCAATTTGTTGACTCCCTGCCCGTCCAATACAGCATTTTAGGCATCTTCAGCCAGTCCTTCTGCCTACAAACCAGTGAGTGATTCCTGGGAGCTGGCCTAGTTAGTGCACAACTAAGGAAATAATTAGAAATCCAGCAAACCCATTATTTCAGAGGCCCATGCTGATGATTCAGAGAATATGAAAACTGCAAGAGTGGAGTGTTTTTTCCTTCATTGGGGTACGTTTGAGGATTCTCTTGGTTGTAGGTAATTGAAACCCATTCAGTTAGCCAAGGGGGAATATTATTTAAGGAATTCTGGGTTAGGCTTCTGGCATTAGGATTCTCCAGAGGAACTCATTAGGAAATATATATTAAAAAAAAGAGTTGTAAAGAATTGGTTCGAGTGATTATGGAAGCTGAGAATTCTCATGATCTGCCGTCTGCAAGCTGGAGAACTCAAGAAAACCAGTCTGAGCGTGGAGGAAGCTTCAGAACCCAGGAAGCCGATGATAGGAATAGCAGTCAGAGGGCAGGAGACTGTGAGAGGAGACCTCCCAGCTCAATCAGTGAAGCAGGGAAAAAAGAGGTGAGCTCCTCTTTGCTTCTGCCCTTTGTTCTATTCAGGTCTTCCGGGAACTGAATGCTGCCGGCCCTCCTGGGGAGGGCAATCTACTTTACTGAGTCCACCCATTCAAATGCTAATCTCATCCAGAAACACCCTCACAGACACACCCAGAAATAATGTTTAATCAGGGCACAGTGGCCCACTCAAGTTGCCACTAAAATTAACCATCACGGGGGTGCCTCACAAAACCCAGGGTGGAGAAGTGCTGGAATTCAGGAAGGGACTAGAATGTATTGTGAATCAGGGAGCTCCCTTCCTCCACCTCCGTTTCTCTTTATAGCTCTCTCATTTGTCTCACACTGCAGAGGGGCTTTTTCTGGTTTTCGGAACTTGTGGCAAACAGCTTATGTTGTTGTTGTTTTAATATTTATTTATTTGGTTGCTCTGGGTCTTAGTTGTGGCCTGTGGGATGTAGTTCCCCGACCAGGGGTCTAACCTGGGGCCCCTACATTGGGAGGTTGGAGTCTTAGCCACTGGACCACCAGGGAAGTCCCTACCAGGCTTCTGTTTTAAGACAGCAGTTAGACTGTGGCTGGAATCATCATCTCAGTACTCAAGTCTCACAGAAGGAGCCTATTGGTCCACGTGGGTCAGATATCCACACCTGGGCCAATCAGATGTGGGAGACTGGAGAGGGGCGGGGCTTATGTTGTCTGAACATGACCAAGTGGAAGGTTCAGAGAAAAGACATTTTCCAGAAAAGCTGGACTTCTAAGAAGTTAAGAAAGAAAAGTGTGTGCTGCATTGTGCTGCTAATTAAAGTTCAGACTGTAGTGCGTTGATGAAAAAGTAATCAATAGTCAATCTAAGAAAAAGGTGGGGAATTCTACTGGAGCCAACCTGAGGGTGATAACCTGGGAGACAGTCTTTTAGAAAACTCTGAGGAATGTTCTGCTGTTAGTGGTCAAAGCACAGTTAGGAAAATTAAACATCAAATGATGCATTACTGACGGTTTACACAATCCAGATCTACACGAGCGGTGAGTAGCAGGTCGTGGGTCATCATGGCCCTTACAAGATAAAGAAGGGAGTTTGTTTCCCAAGGAGGTCTGATTAGTGCAAATACACAACACATACTCAAGGGTAGGGAGGAGGCCCAAACGGGCAGAGAACAATTTTACGTTTAAATTTTCTTGTCTTGCCATAAAATATGAATTTTGTCTCATCAGGTGGAATCTCATTACCTTCATCTATTTTTTTTTTTTTTTGAAGAAAATAATAGTAAATTTAGCTTGTGAAATTTTAGTTCCCCATTCCCCAGTCAAGAGATTGAACCTGGGCCCCAGCAGTGAAAGCACTGAGTCCTAAGCACTGCAGGGCCCCAGAAATCCCCCCTCATCTCTTTTAAATAAAGCTGAGATTGGGACTTCTCTGGTGGTCCAGTGGTTAAAAAATCTGCCTTGCAATGCAGGGGACATGGGTTTGATTCCCGGTTGGGGAACTAAGATCCCACATGCTGCAGAGCCACTAAGCCTCTGCCCTGCAACTACTGAAGGCTTTGAGCTCTGGAACCTGTGCTCTGCAAGAAGAGAGCCAGCTCTGTGAGGGATCTCACAAGGAATAGACCCCTCACAATGAAAATAGAGACGCTGCAGGCCGCGACTAAGACCCAATGCAGCCAAATAAATTAATATTTTAAAATGTGTTTTTAAATAAAGCTGAGATAGTCTACCGCACCGTGTAGTCCGATTTAGGGGACCAGTTTATAGGGGTTTGAATCCTGGCCCCAGTATTTGCTGGCTGTGTGACTGTAGGCAAATTACTCAACCTGCCTCTGTGCCTTAGTTTATTCATCTGCCAAATAGGTAGAATAATAATATCTACCCTGTACGGTGGTTGGGACCATTAAACATGTGAATGTAAGTAAAATGTTCAGACTCTGCCTGGCAAATAGTAAAGGCTTAATAAATAATAGCTATTGTTCTTCTTACTCTAAAGTTCATTTCAGTTATGGCTTATATTAGTTCTTGGATTATTAAAAAAAAAAAGTAGAAGTTGCTAGAAATAGACTTTTCACAGTTATGGGAAAATAATCATTACTGAAATTGAATGTATCATTGCTCTTGCCTTTGGGATGATTTTTTGAGTTCTTAATAGTACTTCTGGTTTATAACCTTAACATGGAGTTTCTTCTAAACAAGTTTCTGTAAATAATTAGCAATTCTTTTCTTCATTTTTTTACTTGGCAAGAAAAGCCAATCTTTTGAACACGTTTCTCTGCTTAAGTTTGGCTAGTTTATAAAAGGCAAGTTACAGAATCTCTTTTGTCTAAAGGATCCTTTAGGACAGAGGTCTGCAAACCTTCTCGTAACACGCTAGTAGTAAATATTTTTGTCTTTGAAGCCAGATGGTCTCTATTCCAACCATTCAGCTCTGTTGTAGTGTGAAAGCAGCCATAGATAATACATAAACAAATGGAAATGGCTTCATTCCAATAAAGCTTTATTTAGGGACACTGAAATGTGAATTTTGTGTACTTTTCACATGTCACAAACTATTTGTTTTCTTTTGACTTTTTCCCCCAATATTTTAAAAAAATGTAAAAACCATCCTTAGCTCACAGGCTGTACAAATACAGTGGTGGGCTGAATTTGGTCCTTGGGCTGTAGTTTGCGACCCCTGACCTAGGAAAGAGTTGTGTTGGCATTTTTTACTATGGACAAGGGGAAACACAAGGACTGCCCTGGATCCACAGCCCTGTTAGCACAGCAGTATTTTCACCCTCTGCTGCTCCTTCTTGTACATTTCTGTTAGAAGATGTGGAGTATTTGTGTGACCATCTTGGTTATATGCAACAGAAAACTCAAATTGCTTAAGCAAAGAGGATGCACCAGGTTCTGTTCCTCCAGGAGAAGTTGATCCAGGGTTCCTCTGTTTCTCTCCATCTCTTGGCTTGTCTTCCTTCCGTGAAGATTTGCTGTCAGGATCCATGTGATGATTGGTCCATGGCCAGCAGAAACCAGGCCGAGTTTCTCCTCCTCCAAGAGTTTACACAAAAGCTCGGTACCTAATTACCTGTGTTTTGTTATGGAGCTTTGTGTCCATCTGAACCAGCTCCTCCCAGGCAGGGTCAGCCCCAAGAATCCTCAAGACTCAGGAGTGTTGCCTGCATCAGATTCCCAACTAAAATGGGAGTCCACTTACCAAGGAGAGGTGACTGGGTGCTGGGAGGCAAAAATCAACAAATGTCCACTTCCCACTGGGGACATCACAGTGTGACATTTAGAATCGAAATGCCTTGAACAAAGTGGGTGGGCGAGCTGCTTGGAGCAGGAAATTGCTCCTCACACCCCGTCTTCTGAAAGGGATGCCTGCCTTCCCTTTGGCAGATTCTCTCTGCAGGTTCCAGCTTCTCCTGGAACAGACTTTCTAGGCTTGACAAACCCAAAGCTACTGAATGCTTTAGATTTCATTTTCTGTGCAATCAGGTGGTCTAGACTCTCAGCGCTCAGTTGATTGAGATTCTGTTTCGGGGAAGCAGTGATATGAATAGCTAACGTCCTGGCTCAGCCACTCACTCATCTTCTTAGTAAAAGCAGACAGTGCCACACTCTCTAACCAAGCTCAAAATAGCTGTTTCCTGACGTGGGCTCTTGGTGACTCATGGTGGCGTTTTCCAGTCTTGGGGGTATTGATGACTGTTTCCTCTGCTCCTTTCCACACCACAGAGTCTCATTTTTCCTATCTTTCCCCAAATATCATTTATCACCTCCAGGTTATCCCTTGGGACAACTTCGTTCTGATCTTGTTTTTCTTTTGCCCTCAGCAACCCAGTCCAGATTCAGCATCTTTTTTCCTTCTCTTCCGCCAGACAAGTGTGTGGCCCTCAGTTACTTGCACCCAATTTGGAGGTGCCAACAAGTGTTGGAAAGGGAAAAAAAGAGTTTTCCTCTGTCCACCTCAGACTCCCTGGTGGCAGCCCTGTAAATGAAACTGACAAAACAGAAAAACAGCCAGGCTTATTAACATGTGCCATCACACATGTACCTGGGAGCACTCAATGATGAGTAGCTCATCGGGGTGGTTAGAACTCGGGCTGATATAGAATCTTCACAGAAGAATGATACATTTTTAGGGAAGTGACAAGACAAGAAAAGGGACTTTGAGTTTCGAATGGGAAGGTAGGTAGATGGGGGAAAGTAATGGAGGATAAGGATTGGTTAGTCTTTAAGTTTGTTGTGTAGATTCCTCTGGAGACATCTCCAGGCTGATGAAGATCTAGAGTTGTTTCCACTGATTAATTTCTCTCCTTCCTGGTACAGAAGGGAGATTTATAATTCTATAAATATATAACCTTTATTATAATTTATAATAAATTTAAATTTATTATCTCCATACAATTTATAAAGGTATATATAATATATACCATTATACATACTAGGTATGCTGCTGCTGCTAAGTCGCTTCAGTCGTGTCCGACTCTGTGCGACCCCGTAGACGACAGTCCACCAGGCTCCCCTGTCCCTGGGATTCTCCAGGCAAGAATACTGGAGTGGGTTGCCGTTGCCTTCTGTATATGTATTCTAGGTATATATATATGTATATATATATATATATATATATATATATATATATAAATGTTATACAATTTATAACCTTTATTATAAATTGATATCCTGCTTTTAGGCAAATTGAAGAGGGTAGGGAGCTTTTCTTGTACCTTTTTTTTTCCTCAATTGCTTTCAGCTCAAAATAATCCTTATGGGAAAAGGACGTATTTTGGGGTGACATATTCTGCTGTCCTTCACAAAGGACCCTCAGAACACACTCCAGTCCTGCCTGGGGCCTGGCCCAATGTTTCAGTCTCCATCTTATGTGCCTGGGTGTGTGTGTGTGTGTGTGCCCCCCAAATGCTCAACCTCCCGGCCACCTATCTGCCGCACCCCAGATCAGACAGCCCTATCTGTGGGAACAGGACAGCCAGCAACTGTAGGGCTGAATCACCTTCTGCAAAAGTCCACGGAGAGTGGGAGCTACAGAGGCGACCGTGGCTGAGCTGGAAGAAGCAGCTGGTATCTGCATAACTGCAGTTGTGTGCTTATTGATTGCATTTTATTTTATTTTATTGTGTTTATCGATCTCTTGCCATGACTGAGCCCTCGATTAAGCACTTTGCATACATTATGCTGCATTTAATCCTCCAACTCTCTGAGGCAGTTGCAGGAAGCTGATCTTCCTACCTCTATGCCTGCTCCCCACCTTTACACCCTCTCTCACAGAAGACAGCAATCTCATCTCTCCTCTGCTTAGAATCCTTCTGTAGGTCAGTCACTGGGAATAAAATCCAGCTTTCCACCAGCCTTGCATTATCTGGCCCCTTCCTGTCTCACCATCGTGTCACATCCTCATTTTGTTCCACCCACGCTGACCTTCTCTCTGTTCATGAACGTCAAGTTTGTTCCTATCTCACGGCTCCTGCACTTGCTGTTCCATCTGATGGTAACATCCTTTCCTTCTGTCTTCCCAGGCCAGCTCCTCTTGATCATTTAATGTCAGCTCAGATGTCACTTTCTCAAGGAGGTCCTCCCCAGCCACACTGTTTGAAGGAGCCGCCATCAATTGCTTACCAGCCCATAACCACATTTTACTCTCCACATAGTACAGTTGACTTAAAGACTGTTTACTTGCAGCCCATCTTCCACACTGGGATGAGTGCTGCGTATCTCTGTGCCTAGAGCCTAGAACATTGTTTGGCCCAGGGTAGGTATGTTGAATATATGAAGAGCCCCCCAGACCTTTTGAGGCTATGTCATTTGCCCAAGGTCCCACAGAAGAATTACCCCCTTCTCGGGGGTTGAGCCTTGCATGTTCAAAAGGGATGCCAGGGAGAATAATACTCCATGCTTATGAAATAAATCTTAACTGGCTGAAATCTTGGCTAGCTTTTGTGTCCAGTTTTTTGGCATCTTCAGCTTTTTTGAAGCCACATTGGTGCTTGAACTCAAATGCTCTGATTTTGAATCTCTTGCAGGGTTGCTGGCCCTAGCCACACCCCCAATTCTGGCTGGGACATGCAAGAAGTTCTGGGTTTGTGATCCACTGGGTTTGTGATCCACTTGAGATCCTCTTCATCTTCCAATGTAGGAATTTTTTTTCTATTTATAAAAATAATACCATATTCTGCCCTCAAGGAAGTGGGCATAACTCCCCATCTTGTGTGAATGTGGGCTGTGCTTATTGACGTCCTTCCAAAGAGGGTGGTGTGGAAAGAGGTAGGGGGAGAAACCTAATAAACATGACCTCAGCTATGAGATCAGGGTCAGCATCAAGAGTGACCTTGATCGAGAGTAACCTTTAGAGTATGTGCCCTTGATAGAAGGCAAGGAGAATGGCACTCTAGCTCTATGATCTTCCTCCAAAAACCCATAACCCCAGTCCAGTCATCAGAGAAACATCAGGCAGATCCCAGTGGAGGGACATTGAGCAAAACACCTGACGAATACTCCTTAAAATTGTCAAGGTCGTCATCAAAAGCAAGGACATTTTGGGACTTCCTTCCCAAAGGTGAGCCAGGTGCTAAGACTTAGCACTCCAGAGTCTCTTGTTCGGTACCTGGTCAGGGAACTAGATCCTACATGCTGCAGTGAAGATCTGGTGCAGCCAAATAAATAAATACATATTATTTTTTTGAAAAAAAAAACAAACAAACAAGGACACTCTGAGAAACTGTCTCCACCAAGAGAAACCTAAGGAGACATGATGACTAAATGTCATGGGGTGTGCTGGATGGGATCCTGAAACACAAAAAAAGAGGACAATAGGTAAAAACCAAGGAAATGTGGACAAAGTGTGAACTTTCATAAAAATAAAAAAGACAAAACAAAAACTAAGTATTTCCGGTCCTGATGTTTTTGCCTGTGGCCTTTCTGTTTAGGGTTTTATCTTACCTCTCCTACTGGACTTTCAACCTGGCAAGTCCATTTCAGTGTTTGTGTCTTTTCTTCTTCTGCCATAATCTGACTCTCCCTCTGGTTTCCCAGTTTACAACCCTGTTGGTGAGCACTGAACTTGACCCACTCATGCTCTCACACAGCCCATAAACAGGCTTCCCTGGCTGGTTTTCTTTGACCCTCGAACACCCTGAATCCCAGCCAAACCACTCAGATAAGGATTTATCCTAGGCTGTCCCTCATTCGCAAACTTTCTGAGTTAAAATTATGTTCTCCAAGCAGTTTATGTCTCCAGTTAAGTTTCCAGGCAGTGAGAGATGAAATGAGCCACGTGATTTTAAGGCTAAGCAATTTTTAAAAACTGAAATATTACTTTAGACAGTCTCAATTTACATTCCTCTAGATTCCAATCATACCAGCCCACCAAGCGGGCTTTTAAGTGGCACCATCTGGTTCTCTACCCACCCTTGCGTGACCTGGGCCCTCCGCTTACTTCTGAATTGGTTTGAAAATTGAAAGTGTTAGGGAGCCTTACTAAAAGATGCATGATTCACAGCTCAGGGTAGATTCGTAATTGTCTATATTCATGAAGTTGTTCTGAGATTTCAGGGCTGGAGGACATTAAAAAAAAAAAAGAACTTTGAATAATAGGATGAACCTACAGAAGTGCCAAACAGCATTAGTTGTTTATGCAGTTTTAATTGGACAGTTACATTATTGTTATTATAGGGTTATTGATTTCCATGGTTTTAATTCAGCATTCTTAACATTCCCTCTGAGTTAAAGAGAATGCTTTGTTCTCTGGTAGGGTCTCAGAGGACCTCAGGAACCAAGCTGAGCCCTTCTGCTTGGGTATGACAGAGCCACTTGGTGACTCATTGAGGGTCACTTAGAAGGGAAAATATGACATTACAGATTGTTAAATAAACTGCCAGAACTCATGTGTCACCCTCCTTCAAGCCCCACTCTGGAAGTACTGTATACACATTATTCAAATGGAAACCTCTCTTGGGAACCACAATCCCAATCCATGTTGAGGTCTTGTGAGCACCCTTAATGGTGATAAGCAACTTTTTTCTTGGAGAGGGAGTTTCATTTTTGGAAAAGTCATTCTGAGCCAGGTGGTGCAAATAAAGTAGGTAATCAAATCTTGTGAATATGAAAAAGTGAATATAGGTGTGTTAAACTGTTTTTTCTGGAATGGCTCATAAATTTATTTGAAAGCAGTGATCAAAGACTAGTTTTCTTATTGATCCCTTTCCTTATTCCAGAAAGGACTGAATCATCATATAAGAGTCTAATAAAAGTTTTAAAAGGCTTGAGGAATGTTAGGATTATTAGAAGCATTCTGAGGTGATTTCTTGAAGGACAATATTCGTGACCCCATGGACTGTTGCCTGCCAGGCTCCTCTGTCCATCGGATTCTCCAGGCAAGAAAACTGGAGTGGATTGCCATTTCCTTCTCCAGGGGATCTTCCCAACCCAGGGATCAAACCCGGGTCTCCTGCATTGCAGGCAGAGTCTTTACCGTTTGAGCTACCAGGGAAGCCCTTATTCTAGAATAGTTGCTTAAATTTTTTTTTCCATTACCTTAATATCACCTCCCATCCGCTTCCCTCCAGACCTAGGGCTCGTTTTGTGGACGATGCTGGTGGGACAGAGCGCTTCTTGTGGTCCTTAAGTAAGCATGGAATGGGATGGTGTCAGAGGTAGGGCATTCCCATTAAAGGGAGTTCTGGGGAGAGGGGTAAAGTTGGGGCAGGAGCTCCTGGGGCTGATCTCTGTCCTTCCCTGTCTCCAGCCTCAGCAGTGGTGTTGGTCTGAGATTGGCTGGTTTCTCTTTTGATGTTGGTGCTGCTTCTGATGGTGATGGTGGTGATGATGATGGTGATGATGGTAGGGATGATGGCAGTGATGGTAGCGATGATGATGGTAGTGATTGCAGGGATGATGATGATCGTGATGATGCAGAAGATGATAATGATGGTAATGATGATTGAGGGTGGGGATGCTGGTGGTGATAGTAGTCGTGATCGTTGACAACCTCGCTCTCCTTATGATGTACCAGGTGCCACCTTAAGAGCCTTGCACACAGCCTATCATTCAACCATCACCATAGCCAATGAGTAATCTATATTATTATCCCCATTTTACTAATGATGGACCTTGACAGGGGGAAAGGTGACATGACCAGCTTACCAGCCTTGCAGATAGTTATTATGGAATGAACGAATATTGCAAGCTAGGGTAGTTAGACACACTTTACAAGTGAAAAAGCAAAATCTCAGAGAATGTAAGTATCTTGTCCAGGGTCACAAGCCAGTAAGGGACAGAACTGACATTTCGACTTGAGTCATGCTATCAGCCGAGGGTGTTTGTTGTGTGATGGCTGCTGGCATGAGCTGGGTGGGGTGGATGATCCCCAGTGAGCAGGAGGGCAGTCTTACTGCTTGGTTGCCCTACTTCCTTCAATGGGACTAGGTCCCTTTCTACGGACCACAGATTTTGCCTCTGAGGATGATGATTACTCCACTCTGGGACTCTCCACAGTTGGTTTATCTGGTCTCCACTATTATATAGATTTAAAATAAACTGTGATTTACTGAATAATGGTCCCCAAAAGATGCCTACACTCCTATCTTCAGAACCTATGAATATGTTACCTCATACAGCAAACAGGAATTATTGTTGCAGGTGGAACTAAGGTACAGACTTTGAGAAGGAAGAGATTACAATGGATTACAAGAGTGGACCCAGTCTAATCACATGAGCCCTTAAGATGAGAGAGCCTTTCTTGACTGAGTCAGAGAGAGATGTGAAGAACTAAGAAGGATCAGAGAGATGTCCCGTAAAAAGGACTCCTCCTGTCGTGGCTGGCTTTGAAAATGGAGGAGGTGGCTATTAACCAAGGAGTGTCGGTGACCACTAGAAGCTAGGACAAGTGAGACTTATGTCAAACCTCTGACTCCAGAAAGATAAAGCAGTACGTTTGCAATAAATTTGTGGTCATTTTCAAAGGCAGCAATGGACAACTTAGACTGATTTTTTTTTTTTTTCACTTTTTCACCTCTTGCCTTTTATTGACAGTGAGTTGTTTTGCTGGGGAGGCAGTTGAGCATGAGGTCAACGTGAGAAGTGATTATCTGCAGAGCGAGGCCCCTGTGTGGCTTGCATGGTCTCCCTTGTGTCACCTGTAACTTATTAGTTACAGTTCTCAGCTGGCATTTGAACCAGTGGCCATTATCACTGCCCACGTTTTTCCTGTTCTTCCCCCAAGTCTGGAGTCCTCCATGTTCCTCTTTGTCCAGACCAGTGCTTCTGTGATGAAAGAGCTAACATTTATTGAGTACACTGTGCTACGGGCTCTATGGATCCCCTCAGTCAGTCTTCATAATGACTGCTTGCTGTGGATTCCACCGCTCTCTCCTCATTTCAGGAAACAAAGAAATGAACGAAGAAATTGCCTTAATGACATACAGATTGTGGGGGCCTCCTCCAGAGAGATTCTGATTCAGTAGACTCCAGAGAGGTCCAGGGAAATGAATTTTTTTAAAAATCTTTTGGCTGAGCCATGATGTGGCATGTGGAATCTTAGTTCCCTGATGAGGGATCAAACTTGCACTCTCTGCATTGGAAGCATGGAGTCTTAACTACTGGACCACCAGGGAAGTCCTGGGAAATGGACTTTGAACCACACCCATGTGGGTCTCTGGGCTTCCCAGTTAGCGCTAGTGGTAAAGAACCTGCCTGCCAATGCAGGAGACATAAGAGGTGCAGGTTTGATCCTTGGGTTGGGCAGATCCTCTGGAGAAGGAAATGGTAACCCACTCCAATATTCTTGCCTGGGCATTCCCATGGACAGAGGAACCTGGGGGGCTACAGTCCATGGGGTTGCAAGGAATCAGAGATGACTGAAGCAACTTAGCAGCAGCAGCATGTGGGTCTCATATCTGTGCTCCCAAGAGCACTGTTGAAAGAATGTGTCTACATCACTAGTTTTTGGGGAGAGGGAAGTGAGTTTGTCTCCTGTGGCGACATTCACAAGTATGTGAAGACACTTTTGGTGGGTGGGAGGATGCTACTGGCTTCTAGCGTGTAGAGGCGAAGGATGCTGCTGAACATCCTCCAGTGGACAGGACGGCCCCCGGCTGAGAATGAGCCGGCCCTACAAGTCAGTAGTGCTGATGGTAAAGAAACTCAGTCCCAACAGAGAGCTCAGAGGCTGTGGAGCAGAGAGGAGGTAAAACCCTTGCTTTCCCTTTGGTTTCTGAGCTCTCAGAATGAGCCTTCAGAGGTTCCCACATTCTGTGTCCTTCAGTTCAGTTCAGTCGCTCAGTCGTGTCCGACTCTTAGTGACCCCATGGACTGCAGCATGCCAGGCTTCCCCGTCCAACTCCCAGGGCTTACTCAAACTCATGTCTATCGAGCTGGTGATGCCATCTAACCATCTCAACCTCTGTCATCCCCTTCTCCTCTCACCTTCAATCTTTCCCAGCATCAGGGCCTTTTCCAGTGAGTCAGTTCTTCACATCAGGTGGCCAAAGGATTGGAGTTTCAGCTTCAGCATCAGTCCTTCCAATGAATATTCAGGACTGATTTCCTTTAGAATGGACTGGTTTGATCTCCTTACAGTCCAAGGGACTCTCAAGAGTCTTCTCCAACACCACAGTTCAAAAGCATCAATTCTTCAGTGCTAGGCTTTCTTTATAGTCCAACTTTCACATCCACACGACTACTGGAAAAACCACAGCTTTGACTAGACGGACCATTGTTGGCAAAGTAATGCCTCTGCTTTTTAATATGCCATCTAGGTTGGTCATAGCTTTTCTTCCAAGGAGCAAGCATCTTTTAATTTCATGGCTGTGTCCTTACCCTCAATTTATAGATAAGGAAACTGAGGCTTTGGGACTTCTCTGGTGGTCCAGTGGTTAAGAATCTGCCTTCCAGCATAGGGCACGCGGGTTTGATTCCTGGTGCAGGAAGATCTCACGTGCCTCCGAGCAACTAAGCCCGTGCACCGCAGCAAGAGAAACCACCGCCACGAGAACCCTGCTCTCTGCAACCAGAGAAAGCCCGAGCGCAGCATCGAAGCCCCAGCACAGCCAAAAATAAATAAAGTTAAGAAAAAAGAAACCGAGGCTGAGAGAGTTGAAGGGCAGCAGCTAGAAGGAGGCAGAGCCAAGACTTAAACCCAAGTCGACTTGACTCCAGAGCCTGTTTCTTAACCCTGTTGCTGATCAGACCTTCTCCCTAACTCCTTTTCTGACCTCAGACAAGGCAGATGTGGCTGAGAAAATAGAAACTCAGAGAAGCGAAAAAAAAAAAAAAAACATACCCGAAGTCCCATTAGAGAATAATAACCATGGTCACGATTTGAAGGCAGATCAGTTTCTTCAGCTGCAAAACCTTCCTGTGGAGTGATTGTGATTATAAAGAGGCATTACATATGAGAAGGCGGCGTGCAGAAGGAGGTATGATTACTCGCAGGACCCAGAGGCATCCTTATTCACAAGGCAGAGGGGGAGGATACGGAGCGTCTGAATTAAAAGCAGTTACTTCATCTTCTTGGGAAATGGTGACTCATTAAGAGCAACTGACTGTTTCCCATTATATTCACTTCATAGCGAGAAGGCGAGATGCTTGATACATCCCATACTAGGACGTTTGAGGGGTTGAAATGAGCTTCTATCCTCCATGAATGATTGATGATAGTAAAAGGCTGGGGTATCACCAGGAGCCTTTGAAATGCATCAGGATGTCTGTTCCCCAGTAATGGGGCTCAGATATCCTTCCCTGGTATTTAAAACTCTCCCTCAGGTCGATACCAGGAAGATGTGCCCGTGGGGACCCAGGGTGGCGAGCTAGAGGACCTAGCTCCTTGGCAGAGGGAAGCGGGGCCATTCTTGGACCCTTCATTCAGGGTGACGTGTGTGTGCATGCATGCCCGGTTGTTTCAGTCGTGTCTAACTCTTTGCAACTCTATGGATTGTAGCCCACCAGGCTCCTCTGTCCATGGGATTTCCCAGGCAAGAATACTGGAGTGGGGTGCCATGCATGCCTCCAGGGGATCTTCCTGACCCGGGGATTGAACATGCCTCTCCCCTGCACTGCAGACAGATTCTTTACCGCTGAGCCACTGGGGAGCAGGTGTGGGTCTAAATGATCAGCAGGCCCTCGTTCTCCAGATCTGATGATCCTGACCTTGTCTCCTCCCCCACAGTGGTCTGACTTTTCCAGGGAAAGGACAGGTGCGAGTAGTAAAAATGATACTGACCACCCTTTATCACACCCAGGCACTGCACCAAGCACTTGACCTGTCATCTTACTTCATCTCCAGAGCAGCAACTCTGTGAGGTAGGAGTTACTGTCCCATTTCACAGAGGAGGAAACTGAGTCTTGGGAAGAGTCAGTAACATGGTCCAGATCACACAGTGACTGGTCGAGCCAGGACTTGAACTGGAATCTGTCCAAAACTACCATCAGGGGAAAGCTGTGAGCTAATGACTTTTCTCCCTGACACATAAGCCCCTTCCTAGAAGGTCAGCTTGATGAGAGCAAGGGTTTTGTCTGTTTGTTTCATCCCCATTACTTAGAGCAGGATCTGGCATGAAGCAATTTTTCATTGATATTTATTAAATGAATAATAGCAAATATTACAGAGAAGTTTCTGTATGCCTGGCATGAAGATCAGCTGAGAAATGAGCGATTGTCCCCATTTGGCAGATGAAGAAACTGAGGCCCAGACTCATCAATTGATGGGACCAAGGTCAGCCTGGGAGGTAGTCATGACACCTGAAAAGTTCATGCCCATAACGGCCCCTCTCATAGGCCGTCTTTGAGGGCTCACCTGGCTCTCACAGTACCTGCACCCAACAGCTTTTTCTGTTTCTTTAATGTTTTCAGTAGGTAACACCTGCCATGGTAAGCGTTCAAACAACACAGTTAACAGTGAATCGGGCTTCTTTGGTCACTCAGTGGTAAAGAATCTGGCTGCCTACGCAGAAGACATGGGATATGATCTTGGGTGGCCTCGGTCTGTAGTGGCTGGGGTTCCCAGCCAGTGACTTGAGGCCGGGTTGCATCGGTGAAAGCACCAAATCCTAGTCACTAGATCAGTGGTCAGTGACAAGGGCCCTGGCCCTTCAGCTTTGCAGAAAAGAATTCCCACAAAGATGGAAAGTGGTGAAACAGGTAAAGTGTTTATTGAGAGGAAAAATAGTACAGTACATTTGGATAGACACACGAGTGGTCTCAGGGAGAGAGAGTCTCTGAGTTGCACCCTCGTGGCAGCTCGAATCACTTCTATGAGGCATTTCTTCCGGGTTTCCTTTGGCCAATCATTTGGATTTCTCTGGTTCACTGTCCATATTTGGTATATCACAGGATCCTCCCATGTGTGCGCACGCATCTCTTAGCCAAGACGGATTTTACCGAAAAGGTGTCTGGGTAGCACATCCCTTAGCACAACTCCCCTTTGGTCTCCAAGGAGCCTTTCTGTGCATGTGTGGTCAAGGAGGTCTTGTGACTTCAGGAATGAGAAATACGTGGTCTAGGCGGGGCCCAGCCTCCTCCCTTAATTGTCCTGCTATTTTCTTCTTGGAGTTTTGATCCACAGGGACTGAATCTCCAATAGCTTTGCCCTGGTGGAGGGGTGCTTATCAGCCTCCTGCCTCAGCTCACAGTCCCTGGGTGGGGAACATCCCCTGGAGAAGGAAATGGCAACCCGCTCCAGTATTCTTGCTGGGAAATCCCATGGACAGAGGAGCCTGGTGGGCTACAGTTCATGGGGCCGCAAAAGAGTCGGACATGACTTAGTGACTAAACAACAACAACAAAAACAGTAAATCACACCCGCATCAGTCATGTTAACAATGGTGGGCAATAGGGGAAGGGCAGATAGCAATTCTCTGTAGTGTCTTTGCAACTTTTCTATAAATGAAAATTTATTCCAAAATTTGAAAAAAGCTTATTAAAAAATTCAAATAGTTTCTCTCCTGGTGTTAGGTTCTTCCCTGGTGTCCCAGTGATTAAGACTTTGCCTTCCAATGTGGAGAGTACAGATTTGATCCCTGGGTGGGGAAGCTAAGATCCTAATGCCTCGTGGCCAAAAAACCAAAACAAAAGCAATATGGTAACAAATTCCATAAAGACTTTTAAAAAAATGGCCCACATCTATTCACGCAATAGAAAAGGACATATTAGGTTGAAGGTGATTGTCCTTTGATGCTTACCTCCAGGCTCCCTTGGTCTCCAAAGGCCCATTCTCTCATGTGTCCTTTTGAGGATGTTCTAAGGATGCCGGATGCCTAGTAAGTGTTTGTGGGACTGAAATGAATACGTCCACCATCATTAAATTGCTTCTATGATACGAGCTGGGTTGAAATAATGGCTCTAAATGGCTGATTCATCTTTGGGTGAAAAATTTGACACGCTTGCCTTCACGCCTCAGTTCTCATTTAATTTCCAGTGAGAACTCAAGAGATTGAGCCCACTGCTGTTTGTTGAGGGACCCTCAGAACCAAATCGTGCCATGTCCTTCCACATCCTGTCAGACATGGAGATGAGGACCTCTAAGTCCCTTCCAACCAAAGGAACTGGAATTCGATTCTACAGAAGCTTTCCCAGGGGGTAGGAAGGGTGCCCTCTGAGACCCAGATGCTCTTAGCCTCAAACTGAAATGCTATGGCTGTTGTCCCCCATGTCCTCAACCTGTCTTTTGTCTGTGGAAAAGCTTTAGCGAAAGAATAAGTTTAATCGGAAAAGTGAGAAAAGGCAGAAACAAAGGAAACCAAATAATAATGTAGTCATTAAGCACATTCAAGGACCTTTATTTCCTTCTCATGGGCTATAGACCATGTTCTAAACCATATCCTTTGAGCTGTCTTATAGATACTGAAATCACCACCCAGTGGAAGAAGTTAACTACATGATGACCAGACTTTAGCCATGCAAAAGCTGCCACAGTTTTGAGAACTGGCCACAGGGACATGGAAACACACCAGTCCTGGAACTGAAGGAATTATACCTATTTTAAAATAATCAAAATGATGCTGGTCAGACCACTGATGACCCATTTCAAGATGACTGTCAGAGTTGACTGTGCTATTTCTGCACGTAGCCCCCTCTGTCTATAAAATCTGTTGCCCACTCACTGTTGGGTGAAGGGGGGAAGTCAGCCTTTGGACAGGTATCCACCCTCCCCCCTGGTTGCCGGCATCCAAAATAAAGCAAACTTTCCTTTCTCCAACCTGGCTTCTTTAATGGCTTCTAAGTGGCAAGCAGCTAGATCTGAGTTCAGTAACAAAACCACAGTGAATTAGGTTGCAGGAAAATTACAGACATACCTCAATTTATTGTGCTTCCCAGATATTGTGTTTTTTACAAACTGAAGTTTTATGGCATCTTTGTGTCAAACAAGTCTATCTTGCCACCTTTCCAATAGCATTTGCTCACTTCGTGTCTCTGTGTCACGTCTTGGTAATTCTCACATTTCAAACCCTCCACCAGCAGAAAGATTATGACTCACGGAAGGCTCAGATGATGGTTAGCATTTTTTAGCCATCAAGTATTTTTAAATTAAGGTGCATACATTGTTTTCTTTTTTTTTTTAGACAAAATGCTCTTGCACATTCGATTACAGTAAAGCGCAAATGAAATTCTTATGTGCACTGAGGAACCAAAAACTTTGTGTGACTTGCTCTATTGAGATACTTTATTGCGGTGGTCTGGAACTGAGCCCATAGTATCTCCTATACTGTCTTTTGGAAATTGACCTTTACGATTGTCAAAGAAGAAAGCTCAGTTTGGTGGTTTGTCTTTAACACCTCTCCAGTACTTGCTAACTATGTAGTACTAATCTACATGGTTAAGAAAGAAAAGTTAGGCTTTCAATCTGAGCTCTAAGCAGACTATAGTATTTAGTCAGAATTTGATAACATCACTTTATTTCCATTGGACTTATTGTTATGACTATTTTCTAACTATACTAAGTGATATTGACATTATTTATGGATATGATAATACAGTTTCCTTTAAGGAGTTTATATGAGTGAAAAAAATCAGCATAAAGAAATATTGAATACATGATGGTATAGTTAGTGTCTTAGCTCAGGCTGCTAAAACAAAGTGTCATAGACTGAGTGACTTAAACACCAGTTATTTCTCAGTTCTAAAGGCTGGGAAGTCCAAGATCAAGGCACTGGCAGATCTGGTGTTTGGTAAGGACTCTCTTTCTGGTTTGTAGATGACTGTCTTCTTGTGTTCTTACATGGTGAACAACAGAGAGACAGGAAGCAAGCTCTGGTGCTTCTTCATAAGAGGGCACTAATCTGTTATGGGGGCCCCACCCTTGTGACCTCTATAACCCTGATTACCTTGCAAATACTCCACCTCCAGACACCATCACACTCAGAGTTAGGGTGTCAGCATAGGCCCTTGGCAGGGTGAGGGGAGGACACAAGCATTCAGCCCCTAACATAAAATGTGTGTGTGTGTTCAGTCACTTAGTCATGTCTGACTTTGTGGCCCCGTGAACTGTATGTAGCCTTCCAGGCTCCTCTGTCCATGGAATTGTCCAGGCAAGAATACTGTAGTGGGTTGTCATTTCCTCTTCCAGAGGATCTTCCCAACCCAGGGGTTGAACCTGAGTCTCCTGCATTGGCAGGCAGATTCTTTACCATTAGTGCCACCTGGAAAGTGGTGAATGTGGTGAATTGTGTGCAGTGATTGAGGTTTTGGAAATGCTATCCTGTAGCCCTTTGACCTATAGCCTGGGCTTTGGAATCAGATAGACCTGGGTCTGTGCCATTCACTGGTTGAATGACTTTGGCCAATCACTTATGTTCTTTCTGAGCCTCATCTTATTAACCTATAAAGAGAGGGTGATAATGAGTGTACCTACCTGCCAAGGTATTTAGGAGCAGGATGAGTTAGTGCTGGACTCCTAGTGATGCTTCATATGTGAGAGCTCTGGGTACATGAAATGAGGAAGCAGAAACAGAAGTGGATATTGCCCAGGGGACCCTGGACTTAGATTCATGTTGTGACCCATGGCTGGAGACGGCTGACCAGGGAAGATTTCTCTTTTGGTCCCCAGCAGTTTCCTTTCTCTCTAGATTTAAATTATAAATTTCTAGGAGACCGTCAGCCCTCACTCGCCATGCCCACCATCGCCACCCTGTCCCCAGGTAGCTTTACGTTTTCAAGATAAATGATTAAACCTGCAGGAACATCCCTGTCATGTCCGGGGCTCAGTGCTCAGCTCTGGTTTGCCAGCGCTGCTGTGCTCATGAGGCGTGAGTCTTCCTGGTGTGGCATTTGGGGATAAAAAAGATGGATTTAGCTGCTTCATCCCCCAGAAGTGACTCAGCTGCTCTAAGCTGAGTGACAGCCATGGCAGTTGGAGCCTTGGGGACTTCTGTGCCTCAGTGCTCCGCTCGTTCTAAACAACCATGCTTTGCTCTCTCTTAGCTCCTTGTAGCAACCATCTTCTCTAGCTGCCCTGACATGCTTATCTGTCTCCTAGGATTTGTCCTCATGGACACATCCAGCTGTTGGTTGCCTTCCTTCTAGCTGGAGAATGTTGCCGAGGTTTCCGTCATGCTAGTTCTGTCACACAAGGTCAGACTGAAAGAAACCGACCATGCATGATATTCACTTAGTGACATCTTGTACCCACATTTCTCAGGGTCTGGTCTGAAGACCTCCTGCATGAAGGTCCTTGGACATGACCCGTGCCCCTCAACCCGCGTGTATCCTAATTCCTGGGGTAGAGCTCCCCAGATAATCACCTGCTAAATCTTTAAAACAGCTCCTCTTCGTTGACATATATACACCACCATGCGTGTGATGGCTAGCTATTGGGAACCTGCTATAAACCACAGGGAGCTCAGCTCAGTGCTCTGTAATGACCTAGCGGGGTGGGGAGGGGGTAAGGGGTGGGAGGGAGGGTCTACATGTATACCTGTAGCTGATTCACTGTGTTGTACACCAGAAGCTAACACAACCCTGTAAAGCAATTATACTCCAATAATTTTTAAAATGCAATTAAAAAACAGCTACTCTCCATATATCTAGGGCAATAAAACCGACTCAGTTTTCTGTATTGTTAAGCTGATGATGATACTTCTTAAGTGGGGAGGTAGTTCTTAATAGAATTGATGGCAACAATGATTTTGGAGTAGGACAGGTCTGGTTTTAAATCTTGACCCCCACCACTTTCTCCTTTTCTTAAGCCTCGACCTGCTCATCTGTGACAGGGGAATGCAAACAGTTTTTATCACCCAGGGCTATTTTGGGAGTTAAATGAGGTGATTTGATCCTAGCATGTAATAAGTGCTGAATAAATGTTAGCTATTATTGTTACTGTCTAAATGTGTGTTTTGTTTTTTTTTAAACCTTTAAATTAGGGGCATGATAGCATCTACCATCTAGGGCAGGGGTTGGCAAACTTTTTCTGTGAATATTTGAGGTTATGTGGGCCATGCAGTCTTTGTTACAGCTACTCATCCTATTGGTGTAATGCAAAAGCAGCCATAAACAATACATAGATGAATGAGCATGGCCAGTGTTCCAATAAAACTTTATTTGCAACATCAGGGAGGGGACTGGCTTTGGCCCATGGTCATAGCTGGTTAATCCCTCACCTAAGGTATTGTGAAGATTAAATGAGATGAGACTTGTAATGAGCCTAGCGACACTTTGCCAACAAAAGTCTATATAGTCAGAGCTATGTTTTTTCCAGTAGTCATGTGTGGGTGTGAAAGCTGGGCAATAAAGAAGGTTGAGTGCCAAAGAATTGATGCTTTTGAATTGTAGTGCTGGAGAAGACTCTTAAGAGTCCCTGGGATAGCAAGGAGATCAAACCAGTCAATCCTAAAGGAAATCAACCCTGAATATTCATTGGAAGGACCGAGGCTGAAGCTGAAGCTCAAATCCTTTGGCCACCTGTGTGAAGGGCTGACTTATTGGAAAAGACCCTGATGCTGGGAAAGATTGAAGGCAGAAGGAGAAGGGGACAACAGAGGATGAGATGGTTGGATGGCATCACCGACTGGATGGACATGATTTTGAGCAAACTCCAGGAGATGGTGAAAGAGAGGGACGCCTGGTGTGCTGCAGTCCATGGGGTCACAAAGAGTCGGACACAACTTAACTGAACAACAATAGTGCCTGGCATAGAGAAAGGATTTGAACTTTCCATCCTGATTTGAACTCTAGGCTTTGCTTCTTTCTCCAGGGGAAGGAAAGCATCTTATGAGCAGGACTTTTCAACAGAAGGATCAGTGCCATCCTCTGCCCCAAGTCAAAGCTAAATGTTCATCTCAGCACCTGAAGCCTGGCATTGCCACCGCCTCTGTCCTTCTCTGAGGATGGAGGTAAAATGCCAATTCATGGGGTGTGATTAATTTTCTCTGTCCCACACTTCACCCCAGGGTGTGTTGCCATTTTCAGCGTGTGTCCTGTGGAAAGCAGTTGCCCGTCTGAACCGCGATGGCTGAGAAATGAGGATACTCACATCTTTGGAATGGTTAACTATGCACCTTTGCATCCATAGGTTCATTTAACCCTCATCCGAAGGCTGTATAATGCGGTGAAGGCATGTGGCTAGGGAAAAGAGAGAGAGAGGCTAGATTTGAATTCTGTTTCTGTAGCATTCTGGTTATGTGATGTGTGCCAAGTCACTTGCCTTCTCTAAGCTTCAGATACATCCTCTATTAGAGATTAGATGAGATTGTACATATAAAGCCTCTAGCACAGTTTAGCACATGATAGCTGTTAAATCCCATTTTGTAAAGGTAGAACATGATACTAAGAGGTTTAAAGGCTCACAGACGATCATGAAACTGGCCTCAGTTCAAAGATCTCTAACTCTGGCCCCCAGTTGGTTTTCACCATGCCCCCCTCATCCTCACCACCCCTGACTGCTTCCTGGGACTCTTGCTGCTTCCATCCAGGGCTGTGCTCCATGTTCAGTGACTAAAGTTATTGGAGATAGTGACATCGCTGTCAGGGAGCTTGCAAGCTTGTGGCCATTCATCACTGTAGTGGATTAAATAGTGTCCTTCCAAAATTCATATCGTATCTCAGAATGTGAAATAAGGTCTCTTGAAATAAGGGCTTTGCAGGGGTAATTGAAGATTAGAATGAGATCACACTGAATTAGGGTGGGCCAATGAGACAGAAGAGGACTGAGAAGGACACGCAGAGCCACGTGGGAGAAGGCGACAGGGAAACAGGCAGAGGTCGGAGCGATGCTGCCACAAGCCAAGGGTTGCCAGGAGACACCAGGATCTGGAAGAGGTGAGGAGGGCGCTGCCCGCCTGAGCCTTTGGAGAAAACAGACCTGCCTCTGGCCTCCAGACACTATCTAATCCACTAATATTTAATCACCGTGAGAGAATAAGCTCCTGTTGTCCTAAGGACCCGGTTTGTGGTAGCCACAGGAAAGATACCATCCCAGACTCCAGGTGTGAACAGATGGGGCTGTTGAACTCAGCACACCTGTGCCGGGAAGGGGCGGCCATGACGAGACAAAGAGTATGTGTTTGAGAGGCTCAGCCCCTTCTCTTACCAGCTTTGAGCCAAAAAATAAGGAATCACAAACAAGGAAAAGTGTTTGTTAAGAACGAGAACATCCCAATCCTTCTGGCTTGTGGTAAGGATTAAAAAGAGATGGGGCCTCTCTGGTGGCCCAGTGACTAAGACTTTGTGCTCCCAATGCAAGGGGTCCAGGTTCAATCCCTGGTCAGGGAACTGGATCCCACACGCCGCAACTAAGAGTTCGTATGCTGCAAGATTCACATCCTGCAACCCCCAAAAAAAGAGAGAGAGAGAGAAAGATGCTATGGCAGAGCATGGTGATAACAAAGGTAATTGTAACTGTGCATCAAGCATGGCGTGTCTCTGTTAATTCAATCCTCACAACAGCCCAGGGTGGAAGGAATTAGCAGATACAGGGAGCGTGATGTTGGCTTCAGAGGAAAGCAAGAACATTCCCTCCCCTATGTCTCCTCTACCGATGAAGGGTCGTCAGACTATTGCATCCTTTAAAACCCAGCCATTCACTCTGGAAATGTGGCCTAAAGGCACCTCTTGGATGCACGCAGAGATTTATCTCTGAGAATGCTCATCCCAGCGCTGCTTCTAGTGTGGGAAATGGCAAACAACCTAAGTGTCTGGGGGTTGGTGAAGTGATTCATGACACAGCCACAAATAGCAAAGCACACAGCCTTTCACACTGCTGCTGGGGAAGAGCATCCAAGGACGTGTGGAAACGCTCATGGAATGTTCAGTGAAATGAGCAGGTAATAAAATGGTGAGACCCTAACTTTGTATTAAAACACCAGACCTTCATGATGGTATGTGTGTGTGTGTGTGTGTGTGTGTGTGTGTGTGCACATATATATATAGGGCTTCCCAGGTGACTCTAGTGGTAAAGAACCCACCTGCCAATGCAGGAGACATAAATGAGATGCAGGTTCAATCCCTGGGTCGGAAAGATCCCTGGAGGAGAACACAGCAACCCACTCCAGTATTCTTGCCTGGAGAATCCCATGGACAGAGGAGCCTGGAGGGAGACAGTCCATAGGGTCGCAAAGAGTCAGACACAACTGAATGACTTAGTTTGTGCATGTGTGCATATGTGTATATGCACATAACATCTTGAACTACTCACATCTTGATATGTGTTTTTGCACTCTTTAAAAAAATGCACGTTTATATATAACATTATACATATAACACACACACACATATAAAACCATATGTATCACCCTATATATGCATACTACATATATAACATATATAATCACATAAATTACCATATGTATGCATTGGAAGAATGTACATAAAAAAGTTAATGTCAGTATATGAAGAGATATGTATATACATAGATCCACATACATGCATAGTGTTATGGATTGAATGTTTATATCCCCCACAAATTCATATGTTGGAGCCCTAATCCCCAGTGAGGCTGATTTGGAGATGGGAAAGCTGTTGTTCAATGGCTAAGTCCTATTCAACTCTTTGCAACCCCGTGAACTGCAGCACATCAGACTTTCCTGTACTTCACTGTCTCCCGGAGCTTGCTCAAACTCATGTCTGTTGAGTCAGTGATGCCGTCCAAACATCTCGTCCTCTGTCGCCCGCTTCTTCTTCTACCTTCAATCTTTCCCAGCATCAGGGTCTTTTCCAATGAGTCGGCTCTCTGCATCAGGTGGCCAAAGGATTGAAGCTTCTGCTTCAGCATTAGTCCTTCCAGTGAATGTTCAAGGTTGATTTCCTTTAGGATTGACTGGTCTGGTCGCCTTGCTGTCCAAGGGACCCTCAAGAGTCTTCTCCAGCATCACAGTTTAAAAGCATCAATTCTTCGGTGCTCAGAACTGAGATTAAATGAGGTCATTAAAAGTGGAGCCCTGATCTCATAGGGTTAGTGTCTTTCTAAGAAGAGACACCAGAGACTTCTCTCTGCATGCACACAAAGAGGCCGTGTGAGTACAGTGAACAGGTGGCCATCTGCAAGCCAGGAAGAGAGTTTTCACCAGACGCTCACCCTGCCAGACCTTGATCTGGAACTTCTAGCCTCCAAAACCAGAAGACAATAAATGTCTATAGTTTAAGCTACGCAGCGTCTGTTGTTGTGTTACGGTAGCCCTAGTGAACTAGTGAACTAGTACGTGCATATATACACTGTTGTTCAGTCGCTAAGTTATGTCTGACTCATTGCAACCCCAGGGACTGTGGTACGCCAGGCTCCTCTGTCCTCCGCCATCTCCCAGCATTGTGCTCAAATTCATGTAATAATTGCCTCCCACTCTTCCTCAGTAGCATTTTGGATACCTTCTTGACCTGGGGGTGCTCATCTTCCAGCATCATGTCATTTTGCCTTTTCATACTTTTCATACCCCGTGTCCATGGGGTTCTCCAGGCAAGAATACCACGTGCTCCAGTGGACCACATCTTGTCAGAACTCTTCACTATGACCCATCCGTCTTGGGTGGCTCTGCACAGCGTGGCTCGTAGCTTCATTGAGTTACACAAGCCCCTTTGCCATGACAAGGCCGTGATCCATGAAGGGGGCGTATATACATACATGCATGCAGATATATTTGTATACAGGCATATGTATGTAAGGGCTTCCCATGTGATGCGGTTGGTAAAGAATCTGCCTGCCAATATAGGAGACATGGGTTTGATCCCTGAGTCAGGAAAATCCCCTGGAGGAGGAAATGGCAGCCCACTCCAGTATTCTTACTTGGAAAATCCCATGAACAGAGGAGTCTGGCAAGTTACAGTCCATGGGGTCACAAAGAGTTGGACACGACTGAGTGCACACACACACACACACACACACACGTATGTAGTGTCTTTCTATATGTTTGGTAATTATATGGTTCTATGTGTGTGTGGCATATATATGGTCTTATTTTTTTTTGATATATGGCTCTACTTATATGACTATATATATATATAAAACTGTCAATATAAGGTCAGAAGAATGTCCATCAAAATGTGGTTCCCTCTGGGCAGAGAGGTTGTAGATGACATTTTACTTCCTTCTTTGCTTATCTCTATTATCTGAGTTTTCTACAACAAACTTGTATCATTTCATTTTACTATTACTTATATTACTTAGTATTCCTATAAGATAATTATTAATGGTATTGCTAAAAGTAATTATCACACCCATTTTTCTGCCTAAAAACGCTGGTCTTGGAGACTGGGACAGGATGAACGGCCATGGTCAAAGGGACCGAGACGCAGAAGCTGGGACCAGGCAGGGACTGCCAAGGGCACGTTATAACCTTGAACAGGTTTGGGTGACCCCGCCTGAGCCTCCTCCTGCCTTGTAACACGGTTCCCATGGAAACGTGCTTTCTAGTTTCTAAAGGGCCCCGCTCACAAATACAGACTTGGAACACTGGCAAAGATCCGTGTGCCTTCTTGGAGTGTGAAGGTCGCTGAAGCAAGGCAGGGACTGTCCCAAAGAGAATTCTTGAAAAACCATACAGCCCTGGGGGTCTTGACGCCTGCATTTTATGTCTCCTGCACAGATCAGCTGGACATCATCTCCATGGCAGAGACAACCATGAGACCAGAGGAGATCGAGCTGGAGATGGCGAAAATCCAGCGTCTCCGGGAAGTCTTGGTCCGACGGGAATCTGAGCTCAGGTTTATGTAAGTGCTTGGGGGAAGTGGCCAAGAAAAGGAAGGAGTGAGGAGGGGGAGGCTGCCCGGGAACCTGACATTTACTGTTTATGACTGTGTGCCGGGCACATTCTCACTACTGCCTCGAGAAGTGGGTATCTATGGTATCTATTTCTCTATTTCTCATTCCTGTGTGCTCACTCACGCAGTCATGTCTGACTCTTTGTGATCCCAGGGACTGCAACCTACTAGGCTCCTCTGTGCATGGAATTTTACAGGCAAGAAATACTGGAGTGGCATTTCTTCCTCCAGACGATCTTCCTAACCCAGGGATTGAACCTGCATCCCTTGCATCTCCTGCATTGGCAGGTGGATTCTTTACCTCTGGTGCCTCCTGGGATGCCCTGTTTCTTAGTATATAACTGTTAGTCAATATAAAACCCTATAAAAGATGATTAAATTACTGTCTGGGTCTTGCTTTCTTGGGTTTTTTTTTCTATTTTTATTAGTTTCATTCTCAAAGAGCATAGAACTTCTATTTGGTTCTAAAATTATAATTAAGCTTCTGTTCTTATCTACAGATTTTTTCTAACATTAAAAACATATCACTAAGGGTGAGTTGAATCGAGAGATCAGAATGACATACATATACTGGTGATGGTGGTTCAGTCGCTAAGAGTCGTGTCCGACTCTTGTGACCCCATGGACTGTAGCCCGCCAGGCTCCTCTGTCCATGGGATTTTCCAGGCAAGGATACTGGAGTGGATTGCCATTTCCTTCTCCAGGGGATCTTCCCGACACAGGAATCGAACCCAGGTCTCCTGCATTGCAGGCAGATTCTTTACCAACTGAGCTACGAGGGAAGCCCAGTACAGATACTACTGTGTGTAAAATAGATAGCTAGTGGGAACCTGAAGCTTAGCACACGGGGCTCAGCTCGGCGCTGTGTGGTGACCGAGCGGAGTGGGATTAGGGGGAGGGAGGTCCTCAAGGGGATATATGTATACATGTAACTGATTCGTGTTGTTATACAGCAGAAACAAATACAACATTATAAAGCGACTATACCCCAATTTAAAAAAGATTACTAGCGTTGACAATATACTCCCCGTGTTTTAAACAGAAAGGAGACAGAGAGCGTGAGCTCTGCTTTAAAGTGCTGAAGGGCTCTCTGCAGCCTGCAGATGCTCAGAGGGGCCAAGGTTGCTTTTGCAACGATGGCTCTCACTGAGCATTTCCTGACCTTTGCATTGTGCGTGTCTGTTTGTGTGTGTGTGTGTGTGTGTGTGTGTACACATGTTATCCCCACATCTGGCACACACACATCAAGTGCTCAGAGACATGATAAGCCAACATGCAAGCTCCAGCCGTGGGCCAGGCCTGCGTAAGCTCTTGACTTGTGACCTCACTAAACTTCCCCATCGTGCTCGTGAGTCTGATCGCTTAGAGACAAATGTCAACAGTAGACACTTGAATAAATCAAATTATCTAAAAGATACAGAAGGATGTCAGTGCTGTCAGGACATATTTTGGAGGCTCAGTGACATGCTCCCAGGGAGGGGCTGGCTTCTTGGCCCTTGGAAGTCTTGCTAGCAGCCTGCAGACAGCGGTGGATAACAATGAGGGTTTCCCCCCAAGCCCCACCTTTAGACTATGTAGCCTTGCCTGGAGGCACAGAATTAGATTGATCTCAAAGATGCACAGCCGACTCCGAGATGGCCAGGTAGAAATCATGACCCACTCAGACCTGGACAAATACCTCATCCATCATCTGTGGCCTCCTGGGCTAAGGGGCTGGGTGTCAACCCTTCTGGAATTTGGTTTCCTGATTCTTTCTCAAAGCCAGGTCTTCATACTGCTATAGGGTTTAAGGTGTAGGTGGGTCCCAGTCTTGTCTGCATTTTAGAGAAGGAATTGGAGGTTAAGAAACTGACCCGAGCTTGCTTTAGCTAATAAGTAGCTAAGGTAGGATGCAGTCTGAGTCCAGAGTTTTTATTAAGTGAATGAATGAGTGAAGGACGGAGGGAAGGAAAGAATGAAGGAAGAAGGAAGCTCTGAATGTATTTCCCAAGATGATGCCTTGAAGACTGTAAGCTTTTGAGGGCAGAGATCTGATCCATAGTCTTTTCTGTTGAATTATCCCAGAATCTTGAACAATGCCAAGCATTTATTAGGCCAATTAGTATTTGATGAATGTGGAAAAATTGTTCTTTCACACTCCATCCTTACCCCAATAGCTTCCCTCCACACACACACACCCCCACATACACACACCCACACACACACACACACACACGAGACCCCTTTGCATAGGATATGGGGGAAATAGAATTTTAGACTGTACTAAGCCTTTACAGGCTCAGGTGGGAAGCTCCAAGTGAGAGGAATGTGACAGCCCTTGACTGAAACAACCCCAATAACTGCCGCTGTAATAACCAGGGCGAGATTGGTTTTGTCACACCTGCTCGGAAGTAATCAAGTCACTACCCCTCCGCTCCCCTGGAGCCTGTGTGAGTCAGATCATATTTCATGGCAGAGAGTGTCTTCTCACTTTACTATCTCCTGCTGTGCTGACTCTTTCTGGATCTAGAGGCTGCTGTCCCAACACCCCCAAAGATCAGCATTGTCCCTTCGTGGGTTTCCGTTTTCTCTCTGGGTCTTGCCCTCTCCTCTGGGACTGACGGCTTCTGCGAGTTCTGCCTCCCTGCCCCTCCCCGGGAACTAAGATGAACTCATGGGAAGCGGGCTCAGCATCATACTAGCTCTCTCCTGTCCTTGTCTGTGTCCTTGGCACACGACAGCTTTCCGAAGAACTGTTTCCCTCAGGTACTGATACACTACACACATGCTGTGTGTGTTGTACACATTTGCTCACTTATTTTAACTTCTTGAATCCTCATAAACCCACTCTGAGGGAGTGGGTTCTATTCCTTCTACTTTACTGATGAGAAGACTGCAATTATAGAGGTGAAATAACTTTATCAAGGTCACCAGCTTGTAGAGGTGGAACTGGGATTTGAACTCAAGGTGTCTTTCCGAGGGGCAGAGCCCTGAACCCTAAGTTAGCCCCTTACTTATTCCCAGCAGAAGGACGCCTTTTCTCTTCGCCTCACTCTTCTAGAATGCAAAGGCAGACTCCTGCTGGGAGGCCCCCAATCCCACAATCCCACACTGGGTGTCATCTTGTTCCGCCATCTTGAAGGCAGTTGGGCGGAAACAGAAATGACTCTGATGCATCAGGCTTTGGACTTTTTCATACCCTTTCTCTGGAGAGAAGTGATTTATTTGAAGCCTAAAATGAGCTCCAACTTAGTCAAGGTTTTCAAGTCAACCTGCTGGGAATTTGCAGTAGTGCCATGTTCCTCTAAGGGTCCTTGGGGACCACAAGAGTCAACATTTATAGAACCCTCACTGTGGGTAAGGCCTTTGCTGAGCCCTATGCACACATTATCATATAACCTGTAATAAGTGCTTGCTAATGGAAGGACCAGTCAGGTGCGCCCCCAGCATACCTGCTCACCCTAAATAAGGCTCACAGAGTCAGGTTCAGAGAAGGGCTATGAGTGACCCCAGCGGGCACATGTCTCCACCACACCACCGGGTGCATCTGCTCTGAATGTTTTCCCTTCACTGGTCTCCTGCTTTCCAAGTTCTTAACTGGCGTTTAGAGATCTCCCTCTTGAAATCTGGCAATTTTATGAGCTTCATTTGAAAGGGGCAATAAACGCCTCAGTATCACGAAAACACCTCTTTAATTGGTGGCAAATGTCCAGGAGGTGAAACTTGAAGCCTCCTTTGTTCCGCCCTTGACCCCCCCCAATGCCACCCACCTGCCATTCCCTCCCACTGCGGCCTGGTCCCCATGCCTCTCGCCATCCTGGCCTGCGGAGGCTGTCGACAACCCCAGATTGATTTTCTCACCCTTGATTCCAGCTCTGACTCACACCATTAGCTTTCCATAACTCCTCCTGCAGCCCCTGCCGGCCCGCCTCAGCTCTTCTGCATCATCTCTGCAAGCCTGGTCCTGCTGTTTATCTGGGTTTCAGATAATTAAGTATCTTCGGAGGTGAGGGAGGGGGCGGTTATCTTCATTTTACACTGTGCTCTGGGCAGTGATATCTTCTAATTAATAAGAGTCAGAGCTGCAGCGGGCAGCAGAGATGGGTGTGTGAAGGATAGATTTCAGGAGCACAATCCTTGAGTTCCAGTATCTCCAGACTCTGGGCTTGGACCCCAGTAACTTCGTTTTATTAAGAAGGACTGAGCAGAAATAGAGACACAGATGTAGAGAACAAACGTGTGGATACCAGGGGGAAAAGAAAGGGGCGGGATGAATTGGGAGCTTGAGATTGACATATACACTTTATTGATACTATGTATAAAATAGATCATGAGAACCTATTTATAGCACAGGGAATTCTACTCAGTGCTCTGAGGTTACCTAAATGGGGAGGAAGTCCAAAAAAGAGGGACGTATGTATAGGTGTAGTTGATTAACTTTGCTGTATGGTAGAAATTAACACAACGTTGTAACGCAAATGTTGCTGTTGTTTACTTGTGTTGGACTCTTTGCAACCCCATGGACTGCAGCACGCCAGGCTTCCCTGTCCTTCACTGTCTCTCGGGATTTGCTTAAACGCATGTCCATTAAGTTGGTTATGCTATACAACCATCTCATCCTCTGCCACCCTCTTCTCCTTTTGCCCTCAGTCTTTCCCAGCATCAGGGTCTTTTCCAGTGAGCTGGCTCTTCACATGAGGTGGCCAAAGGACTATAGCTTCAACTTCAGCATCAGTCCTTCCAACGAATATTCAGGGTCCATTTCCTGTAAAGCAACTATACTCCAATAAAAGTTTAAAAAAAATAATAAAAAGAAGAACCAAGTGTGGTAGAGCACTTGGGCCCTAGAACCTGGAAGAGATTCAGGGTATGGTGGTAGAGGGTTCATGAGTTGTAAACAGCAACTTTTCAAATACTTGCTGTGTTGGGCTGTGTTCTAAGTGCTTTCCTCACTACAACTTAATCGACATACAACACCATCCCTGCCCTTTTTATAGATGACGAAATTAATGCTCAGAGAGGTCAAGTAACTTGCCCAGGGTTGTTCAGTGTCCACGAAACAGCAGACAGTGATATAACCCAGCACTCTGAATCCAGAGTCCATGATTTCAACCATCAAGCTGTAGACTCTCTCAGCTGGTTTTGAACCCCAGTTCTATTTCTTATTGACTCTGGGGACTGGAGCAAATCTTGCCGAATATTCCAGCCTCAGTTTTCCCTTCTGGTCAATGGGGTGTTGATGCTTCCCTGACAGCATTGTCGCAAGGGATGGAAAGAGAGGACATGTGAAAGTAGGGGGCTCTTCCTAGGTTACAGGCAAACCAAGATTCCCTTGCCTCCTCTAACTGTTAAATACCATGCCTTGAGGGAAAAGGACCAGGGCTGCTTAGTTATCTCCAGAGAAGACCCAGAAAACCACCTCTCTCCCCTAAGATCTGGGAGTGACTCTTACCCATCAAGTCCAACTCTGCTCTGGGGACTTGACTTTATTATTGTTGTTATTTTTAAAAATTTTGGTACCCCTGCCTCCTTTTTACCTTTAATGAGCTGATAATCCTGAAGCCTGTTAGGAAAAGCTTCAAGCCAAAGGCAAAAGGAAGCATGTGCATTTATGTAACTTGACACTTCTCAGCCACGTTTGGCAGTTCTGCGTCACTCTGGTTGCACCCTGGGTTTTAAATAGCATCTCTCCTAAGAACAGGTCACCGTTGCAGGAGCCACTGTACATATCAGGTGGTGGGAAGAGATGCCTTTAATTGCAGAAGATCTAAAAAGCAATTTGTCTTGGACAAAATATACCAGAATGTGAGGAGCTGGGAAAGGAGAAAGGAAGGAGGCCTTAAGGGAAGATGAAAAAAGATGACTGAAGAGGATGGAGGGTGAGTGTTCCAGGTGAGACCTCTGAATGGAAGGACCCTCCTGAATTCCTAAGTGTATGCAGAGGTAGGGATGAGGGTAGGGACCTGGCTGATCAAATAGAGAAAAAATATACCCCATTGGATAGGCGTCTGCTGCTCCTTGTTGCCTCTCAAAGTCAGAACAAGCTTTGGGAAAGGAAGATCTCTCTGGGTGCTTTGACTGTCTTACCATAAAGGGTTTCATGCCCTTGGCCCCAAGGATCTCCCCTGGGCTCTGCTGAGCTGGGAAGGGGAACCCTGTATTAGGTTCTTATGATGGTTACTTTTATGTGTCAACTTGACTGGGCTCTGGGGCACCCAGATGCCTGTTTAAACATTATCTTGGGTGTGCCTGTGAGGATGTTTCTGGATAAAATTAACATTTGAACCTACAGACTTGACTCATTAGAAAATACCCTGATGCTGGGAAAGGCAGGAGGAGAAGGGGATGACAGAGGAAGAGATGGTTGGATGGCATCACTGACTCGATGGACCTGAGTTTGAGCAGACTCCGGGAGCTGGTGATGGACAGGGAAGCCTGGTGTGCTGCAATTCATGGGGTCGCAAAGAGTCAGATACGACTGAGCGACTGAACAACAACCACAGAGTTGAGTAAAGTAAAGCAGGTCAGTTCAGTTCAGTCGTGCCCGACTCTTTGCGACCCCATGAACCGCAGCACACCAGGCCTCTCTGTCCATCACCAACTCCTGGAGTCCACCCAAACCCATGTCCATTGAGTCGGTGATGCCATCCAACCATCTTATCCTCTATCGTCCCTTGCTCCTCCTGCCCTCAATCTTTCCCAGCATCAGGGTCTTTTCCAATGAGTCTGCTCTTTGCATCAGGTGGCCAAAGTATTGGAGTTTCAGCTTCAGCATCAGTCCTTCCAATGAGCACCCAGGACTGATCTCCTTTAGGATGGACTGGTTGGATCTCCTTGCAGTCCAGGGGACTCTCTAGAGTCTTCTCCAACACCACATTTCAAAAGCATCAATTCTTCGACGCTCAGCTTTCTTTATAGTCCAACTCTCACATCCACATTGCACCTCCCCAAGGTGGGTTGGCCTCACCCAATCCGTTGAAGATGTGAGAAGTGCAGGAAGCAAGAAGGAGCTTTGCCTGCCTGACTGCATGAGCTGGGGTGTCAATCTTTCCTCCTACCTTTGGACTTGAACTGAAAAATCAACTCTTTTTGGGTGTGGCGCTTGCCAGCTTTGGACTGGGACTTATAATTTTGGTTCTCCTGGGTCTCCAGGTTGGCGACATACAGATCTTGGGACTTAGCCTCTGTAATCCTGTAAATCCTTATAAGGTTATATCTATCTATTCGTCTATCTATCTATCAATATCTCTATCCAGCCTAGAGCTGTTGTGTATAATTGGATATGCATGAGCCCCATGTGACTATTTCAACTTAAATTACTGTGTGCTGTGCTGTGCTTAGTCACGTCCGACATTTTGCAACCCTACGGACTGTAGCCCACCAGACTCCTCTGTCCATGGGACTCTCCAGGTGAGAATACTGGAGTGGGTTGCCATGCCCCCCTCCAGGGGATCTTCCCAACCCAGGTCTCCCGCATTGCAGGGGGATTCTTTACTGACTGAGCCACCAGGGAAGCCCCAAGTAAATTAGTTACAATTAAATAAAACTCAAAACTCAGTCCTTCAGTAGTCTTAGCCACATTTCAAACACTCCGTAGTCAGTTCTGGCTAATGGCTATCCTAGTAGAAAGCCATTGTTCTTTGAAGAGCATCACCCTCATCACGGAAGAAACTCTCACACATAAGCATCAGGAAGCACATTCCAGAATGTTCACATCAGTCTGTTCCCACCCCATCTCCCACCTTCTCATCTTCATCCATTCTCCCCCTGTGGCCCCCACCTCTGCTCGCCATGGACCTCCTTTCAGTCCCTCCTCTTCCACAGCAGCCTTCATCCGTGCTGTTTCTTCTATCTAGATGCCCCCCACTTCCCGCTCCCGCCTGGTTAACTCTCCCCCTGCCCCCATGGCTCAGATCCAGGGTCATTTCCTAGGGAAGCCTTCCCAGCACTTTCCAGTCTGGGTCCCGTCCTGTCCCGGTCACCAAGGTCTTTTTTCCTCCATTTATGAATCTGTGCTTATCATGCAAGTCCGTGTTCTCCATCTCTCTCCTGCTCGCCTCAGCCTTGATGAGGATACAGGCTGAGCCGTTTAAACTCCTCACAGTGTAGGCAGCACCCAACACGTGGCCCATCTCAGAGTAGATGCTCCGTGAAATTATACCTAATAAATGAGCAAGGGCTCGACTTCCCTTGTTTTTAGTGCCGGACTCATTTCCAGTTGGTTCCATCCACAGGATTCCTGCAGAGGGAGGCCATGGTGCAGCAGCTTGCAGTGCACTTTACAAAGCGTATGAGCTTCCTGTGGCCGCTGTAACAAACGATACCAAGCTGGTGACTTAACACACGGGCGACTTCCTGGTGGGCCAGTGGTTAGGGCTTTGCGCACTCATGGCCCAGGGCCTGGGTTCCATCCCCGATTAGGTAATTAAGACCCTGTAAGCTATATGACAAGGCCAAAGAAACAAACACCTCCACACCTATTCTCTTGTCATTCTAGAGACCAGAAGTCTGCAGTGGGTTTCTGCCATCGAAGTGTTGGTGGGGCCAAGCTTTTCCTGGAGACTCATTTTCCAAGGGGTGGATCCTTTTCCAAGCTCTTTCCCACTTCCAGAGCCTCGTGTCTTACGTTCCCTGCTGGTGGTCCCTTCCTCCATCTTCAAAAACCACAAGTGATACCATCCAATCTCTACTGGCATCAGCCCACCTGTATAATCCAAGATAACCTCCCCCTCCCAAGATCCCTAATTGAATCACACCTGCAGAGTCCCACTTGCAGTCTAGGGTAATGTGTTAAGTTCTGGGAGTTAGGGTGGGGATATCTTGGAGGGACATTGTTCAGCTGACCACCTTAAGAGACCGTGGCAATTCATTTCAGGGCCAAATGCAGAGCTGGACTCCCAGGGTGGCAGCAACCGTGACAAGGGATGTCTATGGCACGGTGGAGCTGAGGGGAAGACAACATACACCACATGGAGAACCTGCATCGCTTCATCTGATGCTGAGTGTTCATCTTTGAAATCTCCCAAGGAAAAAGCATCTTATGAGACAGAGTGCGCACAGGCTCAGTCATGCGTGCCTGACAGTGCAGGGTTTTCCTCGCTCTTTGCTTGTCTCTGGAAGCCTGATGTGAGTGGCAGCTGGGGTTGAGAGCTGCTTGTCCGTATCACTTGATGATCTCAATTGAGGACTCGGCTCTTTGCTCTGCACGTAGCCCCAAATCAGATAATGCTTGCCTGTGCCTCATTTCTCTTCAGATAAGAGCCAGCCCCCACTGACATCTTCAGGACAGGCTGCTCAAAAGAGAAACAGGAAGGGAAAAAATACACCTTAGTAGATTTGCCTTCTTGTTCTGGGTCTACACAGCATAGCCACTCATTTTGTTTAAGTCTTTTATTGAGTTTTTTACAGTATTGCTTCTGTTTTATGTTTTGGCTTTTTAGCCAGGAGGCATGTGGGATCTTAGCTACCTGATCGAACCTACATCCCCTGCAATGGAAGGCGAGGTCTTAACCACTGGTCCACTAGGGATGTCGCCATAGCTACTCATTAACACAGTATCTTGATTTATATCTTTTTCTTTGTTTAATTGGCTGCTAGTCCTTGAGTGATCAGTTACATAGATCTTTCCTCTTGGAATTCTGGCCTGGAACTCTTGTCCTTCTGTCCTTAGTCCCCTAAACACCTCAGGGGTTTCAAATTAGATTAGGAAAATCTAAGATCCTCCCAGTTTGGGTCCTGCCAGAGGAAAGGCAGCCTTTTTTTTTTTTTTCCTTCATTACTAAATGTCTTGGTTCTTTGACAGTTATTTTCTGATAAAGGGAAAGGCCTGTAACTTTCTCTAGATGATATTACACCTACCTTTGAATTCTAACTCTGCCATTTGTATGCTGTGAAATCTTGAACAGATACCTTAACCTCTCTGAGCCTTGGCTAACTCATTCATCAAATGGCGATGCAGCTAACTAACCTCTCCTAGGGTGATTTTGAGGAGTAAAAGTGATCATGTTAAGTGCCCCCCACATACAAATAGTGCCTACCACAATATAAATGCTCATTAAATGTTACTTTCCTTTCCTTCAGGAAGAAATTGAGTTTGGAAATTTAACAGATGCTTGGTAAGAGCAGACATCCAGCTCATGTGCTTGGCTTTTAGTAGTAGCCTATTTATTTTGAAGAGGGGGCATAGGAGAAGGGAGGAGATTGGAGGGTGGAATGAAGGTCTCTTCCATGATAGGAAGGTACATACAGACTGGAGAGGAGGTGATGCAAGGGCATCTGAGATCTGTTTTGAAACATCCGAAGGACTGTCACATAGAGGAGCAAGTTGGTTTCTTTGTGGAACTAGAATCACAAATGCTGCGGAGAAACCAGTTAACCATCCCAGCATAAGCGGGGCCTCAGCAAATACTTGGAATTACAAAAGTTGGAATCTTGGGAGGTCATGAGTTTCCATACATAGGGATATCCAAGCACTTATTTATTCCTTCCTTTATTCAGTAAGCACATGCAGTGAATAATACTTATGAGGACTTGCCCTAACAATCCAGGGGAGGAGACAAAGTCTGGAGATGTCCAGAGTAAAAGATGGAAGCTTCAGATGGGTGAAGGGCTGGAGTGCTGAGATGCTGTGATCAATTCTCAATGCTGTCATTACTAATTCATCTAATGAATCTTGAGCATATACATGTGCCAGGCACAATGCTCAGTTTTTTCAGTGGATCACTGGGTTTCATCTTCATGGCAACCTGATGAGGCGGGTACTAATGAGTCACATTTTACAAATGAGGAGATTAAGCTAAGAATGAGGAGGGATGAGATTCTAGCTCCAGTAGCTTAACTCAGCTGGTGTTCCCGAAGCACCAGTGGTTGCCTCCCAGCCCCACTGCCCTTCCTTAGAGAATCAGCTCCGCATGTGGGGGGTTCTGGCCTCTCTTAACTCCCCTCTTCCAGGCCAGAGCTAACTGGGCCAGATTGGCTTAGCCTGGGCTGATCAGAGTCTCTCTCCTGGAATACGGAGAGACTGGACCAGTTAGGTGATGAAAGTAAACAAGAGTGCTAGTCGTTCTGTCGTGTCCGACTGTCTGTGACCCCGTGGACTGTAGTCCTCCAGGCTCCTCCGTCCATGGAATTCTCCAACAAGAATACTGGAGTGGGTTGCCATTCCCTTCTCCAGGGGATCTTCCCGACCCAGGGATCGAACCCAGCTCTCCTGAGTGGCAGGCAAATTCTTTACCATCTGAGCCACTAAGGAAGCCTTTTTGTGGTTAGGTGATGGGAGATTTGTCACCCTGCTTATTTAACTTATATGCAGAGTACATCATGAGAAACTCTGGGCTGGAGGAAGCACAAGCTGGAATCAAGATTGCCAGGAGAAATATCAATAACCTCAGATATGCAGATGACACCACCCTTATGGCAGAAAGTGAAGAGGAACTAAAAAGCCTCTTGATGAAAGTGAAGGAGGAGACTGAAAAAGTTGGCTTAAAGCTCAACATTCAGAAAACTAAGATCATGGCGTCTGGTCCCATCACTTCATGGGAAATAGATGGGGAAACAGTGGAAACAGTGTCAGACTTTATTTTTTGGGGGCTCCAAAATCACTGCAGATGGTGATTGCAGCCATGAAATTAAAAGACACTTACTCCTTGGAAGGAAAGTTATAACCAACCTAGATAGCATAATTAAAAAGCAGAGACATTACTTTGCCAACAAAGGTCCGTCTGGTCAAGGCTATGGTTTTTCCAGTGGTCATGTATGGATGTGAGAGTTGGACTGTGAAGAAAGCTGAACGCCAAAGAATTGATGCTTTTGAACTGTGGTGTTGGAGAAGACTCTTAAGAGTCCCTTGGACTGCAAAGAGATCCAACCAGTCCATCCTAAAGGAGATAAGTCCTGGGTGTTCATTGGAAGGACTGATGCTGAAGCTGAAACTCCCATACTTGGCCACCTCATGCGAAGAGTTGACTCATTGGGAAAGACCCTGATGCTGGGAGGGATTGGGGGCAGGAGGAGAAGGGGACGACAGAGGATGAGATGGCTGAATGGCATCACCGACTCTATGGGCATGAGTTTGAGTAAACTCCGGGAGTTTGTGATGGACAGGGAGGCCTGGCGTGCTGCGATTCATGGGGTTGCAAAGAGTTGGACACGACTGAGCGACTGAACTGAACTGATGGGAGATTTGGAAACCAAAGACTGTGGATGAGTAGAGAAAACCATACTTTGGTGGGAAAGACAGCACCACTGCCTTAAGAGCAGCAAACAAGAGAGACTAGGGTCCTCAAAAGCAGAGAATGAACTTGGCTAAGACATTCCCATTCTGCTCCTCAGGCTGCCCTGCTGAACTGGGTCTGTGTAAGATGCCACATCTTCTTCTACCCTGGGTACCTACTCTCCAGACCCTTGGAGAAGTACCTCCCACTCATGATGCCACAGCCTGGGGAAAACCAAAATCCGTGACAGTGGTCTCTGAATACCTAGCAGGTTCCCTCTTACATCCTCTCTGCCCTTGGGCTTGGTTTCCTGGGTTCTATACCACCATCTGTGTGGATGTGCAATGCAGATGCTTCAGTTTCCATAACAACAAATCAAAACAAAGCCTGCGATACTCCCACAGGTCATTTGAGGAGTTGTAGAACTAAGGATCACAGAGGGGGTGGCACCGAGCTGTTTACAAGCTATTTAAAAATCCACATTTTATATTCCTGGCTAATAAGGTCTTTTTCATCAGCCTGCACAAGGTAGTTCTTTTTCTTGAGCCAGTCTCATCTCCTCCCTTGCTCTTGTTTTTCTCAGCTCCCTCCGTCCCCATTAAGACACTGGCCTCTTCCTGCCCCACGAAGAGCAATTTCACGCTCTTCTGAGAAGCCATGGCACCTAAAGGTGCCTGGGCTCTCGGGAACGCTACCCCAAGAGTTTGTTAAACTATGATTCCCAGAACATTTCCTCCCTAAGAGGAATTTGGGTACCAACTATTAAGGTACTAACATTCCTCTGACTTCTGACACCTTTACTAAACTATCTTTATTCCTTCTAGTCTGTGCTGAAATGTTCTCTTGAAAACTTAACTATGAAATAAAATTAAAAAAAAAAAAGAAAAAAGACTTCCCTGGTGGTCTGGTGGCTAAAGCTCTGTGTTCCCAATGCAGGGTGCCCTGAGTTCAATCCCTGGTCAGGGAACTAGATCCCACGTGTTGCAACTAAGACCCAGGGCAACTAAATAAATAAAATTAAAAAAAAAAAAAAAAAAACTTAACTATGCTAAGAGCTCTGCTTCCCAGAATCCCTTTCCCTGTGTGGTTCCAAGTAAAAGGTGGGAGACAAAATAGATAATTGATGAGAACTGACTGTGTAGCACTGGGAAATCTCCTCAGTGCTCTCTGGTGACCCCAAATGGGAAGGAAATCCAAGGAGGAGCAGCTCTGTCTATACACACGGCTGATTCACTTTGCTATACAGCAGAAAATAACACAGGACTATAAAGCAGCTATACTCCAAAAAAAAAAAAAAATTACTGCAATCATTATCACTAATGTTGTGATACTAAATAAAAAAGGTGCGCATTATTAAAAAAAAAAGAAATTAAATCTAAAATCACTTAGAACAGTACTCTCCAGACTTGTTATAAAGTATGCAATGAATGTTAGCTATAATGATGAGAAACTAAAAATAAAAACGGGAGATTCTGGGAGGCGGTAGGGAAGCAGCAGTGTTGACCCTTTGAGGGCAGCCGTGGTTACAGCATGAAGGTGGTTCCGGCTCATCCTCACTGTCCGCCGCTTCCTGTCCAGCTTGTGTTCTGGACTGTCTGACCTGCTGACCAAACGTGGCCCCATGTCTTCTAGACACGGGGCAGACAAGGCAACAGACTTGCATAGACCTGCCCCCTCTGCAGCCCCACCATAACCAGATGCACACGCCTGATCTCTCAGATCGGCAGCTCGGTGTCTCCTCTGGTCCTCACCTTCCCTCCCCTGACCTCCACCTCACCGGCTGCTCCCATGATTGTGGCCGATCTAATTCCTATAATGCATCCCTTGCCCCATAACTCATGGTGGCTCTGCTTCCCCAGTTGAGCCTTGATAACCCATCAAGAGGGCTTCCTTGCTGGCTTAGTGGTAAAGAATCCGCCTGCCCATGCAGGAGACGCAAGTTCGATCCCTGATCCAGGAAGCTTCCACGTGCCATGGCACACCTAAGCCCCTGCGCCACAACTATTGGACCTGCTCTCTGGAACCTGGGAACACAAACTGCTGAGCCCCACGTGCTGCAACTCCTGAAGCCTGCCAGCTGTCCACCCCATGCTCTGCAGCTTCTGTGGGGGGCCCCCACAATGAGAAGCCCACACTCCTCAACCTGAGAGTAGCCCCTGCTTGCCACAACTAGAGAAAGCCTGTGCGCAGCAACAAAGACCCAGCCCAGCCAAAAATAAATAAGTAAAATAATTTTTTAAGCAAAGATACACATCGAGAAGCTTTACAGAAGCAGCCAGTGGCTGGAGGCCGTGAAACTTGTCTGTCTTGCTCTAGGCTGGCCGTTCTTCTCAAATCACTGGCTCAACCTTGACTCACCCAGAGCCAAGGAATCACTTGGAGAGCTTTAGAGAACATGCTGATGCCTGGGCCTTACTTCCAGATTCGGAGTTAATCAGTCCAGAGTGTGGCTTGGCCATTGAGAGTTTGAAAACACTTTGGATGATTCTCCCTGTACCTTCCATGTGCGTTCCTTCACCTCTTCCCTGAATGAAATAGAGCCCAAGTGTCTGTCAGCTGCCTGCAGATGACTCATCTTGCTTTCTTGCCATATGTTTTAATGATGAAATTGAGTGAAGGTATAAAATGTGCCCATGTTGGCACAGCAGTAAGTACCTCTCTCTCCTGTAGCTTAGCTCGTGATCAGAATCAAAATGAAATGTATGTTTGTGGCCTCCCAGGGTGTCCGAGAACCCCAGTGCCATCTGTTGTCCTCATCATCACATCCATTATAGAAGTTCATTGATTAAGCCTTTAATTGAAAGCAGTCCTGTGTTTATCAAGAAATTTACATTTATAAGCTTTCTAAAGGCACATAACCAGAAGCAGAATTTATAATCACTCAGTAATGATCACTTTCAATTCATTCCATTGCCCATCTGTTTTTGACCCCTAAAAACCAACATAGGGTCTCTTTTTTAATTTTAAGAAATCACTCGAGCAAGCCAAGAGTTGAAAGATGTGGGATTTCTGAACTTCTTTACTGAACTACCAGGGATTCTGGGATTTAAGGGTAGTAATTGTTTAAGAGGAGAAGGGGGCAACAGAGGATGAGATGGTTGGATGGCATTGCTGACTCAATGGACATGAGTTTGAGCAAACTCCAGGAGATGGTGAAGGACAGGGAAGCCTGGCATGCTGCAGTCCATGGGGTCGCAAAGAGTCAGGCACGACTGATTGAGCACAGGCATAAAGTGAGATCTACATTTCACTTTGAAAGCAACACTTTAGAAAAGCCTGAATAGACTGGCATTTTAGCATGACTTGAACTATGCCGGCTCATGGCAAGGGACCTCTGCATCGTCCTTCCCCCTTAAAGCTGCTGATTATCCGAGGCTGTTCCACTGTCTCTGAGTACTAACACTGCCTCTTAGGTCACCATAAATGGCCTTGAGCTGTTCTGGAGGCAAAACTCCATGTGCTCCTAGAACGATTTAGAGTAGGTCTGCTTGGTGCCCTGGTGATTAAATTCAGGGATCCTTGCCCATGGTTTCATTAACTGCCTGGAGGAGTAAGCCTTCTGGCCATCTGTCGTCTGCCTGGACTCGGTTATCTCTGCCTTGCTCCCCCGACACAGTTAACCTGAGCCAGGGCGTGCTCAAGCGATCAGCAGCACTGGATTTGGAGATGGGACCTGGGTTGAGATCTTGGCTGTGGGACTTCGATTCATTTGGTCCAGTTTTTCCCGAGGTAGTGTACCTGTTGGAATGATTTTAGGTAATATTTAGGAAAGCGACTTAGCAGCAGGAAAGCATTAAGAATTTATTTTCATGTCTTTTAAAAAGGAAAAATATTGGTTCTTCTGTTTATGGTGCTATAAAAATTTTATATTAAAGTTTTCTAATGTTAAAAATTAAAAAATGATACCAATGAACCTGGGCTTCCCAAGTGACTCAGATGGTAAAGAATCTGCCTGCAACGCAGGAGATGTGAGTTCGATCCCTGGTTGGGAAGATCCCCTGGAGGAGGAAATGGCAACCCACCCCAATATTCTTGCCTGGAGAATCCCCATGGACAGAGGAGCCTAGCGGGCTACAGTCGATGGACTCAAAGAGTCGGACATAACTGAAGTGACTGAGCGCACATGTACACTGCAGCTGTGTTGGAGGATTGCGATTGCTGTGTGTTAGGATTCTTCAACACTGCTGCTGCTGCTGAGGCTGCTAGGTCTCCTCAGCCGTGTCCGACTCTGTGCGACCCTATGGACAGCAGCCCACCAGGCTCCTCTATCCACGGGATTCTCTAGGCAAGAATACTGGAGTGGGTTGCCATTTCTTTCTCCATCTTCAACACTGGGTTCCTGTAAATACAGACTGACTTATGTCTAGATGTGTGACGTGGGCTCAGCCACTGGGCCAGCCTCTATTTTGTGGGTTCTGATACAGGAACTAACTTTATCACTGTTTCTGACACCAAATATGTGTCAGCTTTACACATCAGTTTTCCAGTTCCCTAACACCAACTGGATATCCAATAATCCAATTACGTGCTGACCTGGAGTTGAGATCTGATCCTACCAGTTAAAGGGCTTCATCCCACATGACAGCCTTCAGATGCCTGTCACAAGTCCCAGGCCACCCACACTTCTGCCCAGCCAACTAAAAATTTGGGGGTTTCTATGACCCTCCCACACATACACACAAGGTTTGATCATCTGCTGGAATGATTCATGGAACTCAGGAAAACAGTTTACTTACATTTACAGGTTTATTATAAAGACTATAAAAAAATAAGAAAATAAAGGCTACAATTTTGGAAGAGCCAGATGAAGGAGCTCCATTTGGGCAAAGTGTAGGGGGAGGGGGTGAGCATGTAGAACTTCCACTGTCTTGTGGGCATACCTTCTCAGCAGATCACTGTGTCCCCCAAACCAGAACCCCCACAAATCTCACTGTTTAAGAGTTTTTTTTAATTTATTCTTATTTGGAGGGTAATTGCTTTACAGTATTGTGTTGGTTTCTGCCATACAACCATGTGAATCAGGTGTAAGTATACATATGCCAGTTTCTATAACTCAATCTGCATCCCACCTCTTCTCTCCAGAGATGTGGGGGTGGGTGGGGATGGAAGCACCCACCTTCTAATCCCGTGTTTGGTCTTCCTGGTTATCACCTGAAAAACTGAGTTCTCCTCTTGGTGGGTATTAAGCTGAAACCGTGTGGCTCAGATTAAAAGACCAGAAACTCATGGTCTTTTAATTGAGATTAGACACCTAGTTTCAGGACTTAATGAAACTCAGATTCTTAATGTCTCATTGCAGAAATAATTCAGGGAGAGACAAAATGGTGAGTAAGAAGTGGATTTATTTAGAAAGAAATACACTCACAGACAGAGTGTGGGACCTCTTGGAAGGCTAAAGGCATCAGGGTACAGGGGTTGTCAGTTTTTTTAGGAGTGGGTAAAGTCCGGTGGGCTGCAGTCCATGGGGTCTCTAAGAGTCGGACACAACTGAGAGACTTCACTTTCACTTTTCACTTTCATGCATTGGAGAAGGAAATGGCAACCTACTCCAGTGTTCTTGCCTGGAGAATCCCTGGGATGGGGGAGCCTGGTGGGCTGCCATCTATGGGGTCGCATAGAGTCGGACACAACTGAAGTGACTTAGCAGCAGCAGCAGCAAAGTCCTAAAGCAAATCAACCCTGAATATTCATTGGAAGGACTGATACTGAAGCTGAAACTCCAATACTTAGGTCACCTGATGCAAAGAGCTGACTCATTGGAAAAGACCCAGATGCTGGGAGGGATTGGGGGCAGGAGGAGAAGGGGACGACAGAGGATGAGATGGTTGAAAGGCATCACCAAGTCAATGGACCTGAGTTTGAGCAAACTCTGGGAGATAGTGAAGGACAGGGAAGCCTGATGTGCTGCAGTCCATAGGGTGGCAAAGAGTCTGACATGACTTCGTGATTAAATAGCAACAACTTCATAGGCTAATTAGTGGGAGGGGTACTCCAGCTATTTGGGGGAAGGTGTGGGGATTTCCAGGAACTGTGCCACTGCCCACCTTTTATTCAGCCTTGGAACTGTCATGGAACCTGCGGGAATGTCATTTATAAAATAGCTTGCTGATGTGTTACAATGAGTGTGTACTGAGGCTCAAGGACTGGTGGAAGTTGACTTTTTCTGCCACCTTGGGTCTAGTTAGTTCTAACCACTTATTGTCATGTCCTATGGCTGTGCCATTCTTTTAAATGTTGTGTCCAGCCCCCTTTCCCTCCTGTTTCAAAGCCAAAAAATCACAACCAAGCCAAAGATTGGGAGACAGAAGGATTTATTACTTGCAGCAAGTAAGGAGAGCACTGGGGATCATTCCCAAAGCAGTGTCTCCCTGAACAGCAGAACTGGGGACATTTTAAGCTAAGGGCACATGCATATTTCATGAAAGGGAGAGTCCAAGCTTTAGTTGATACTGGAGTCATGAGGATCAGAAAAGGTCAACATCATTATCCCTTAGTTTCCAGTAGATCTGGTGGTTGGTATCAGGCTAATCTTTACCACTGAAACAGAATTGGGTTTCTTTTCTCTTGCCTGATAAAAGCCATTTGTGTCTGAGGTCTTTTGTTGCCTTAAGATCATTAATTACTGAGACCTGTTTAAGGACAAGCATTGTGGCCAGGCTTAGATCACAAAATGGCTGTAGTCAAAAGTGGCTTCTCTTCTGTCAGGAAAACCATGCTTGATTCTCTTTCTCCAGGGCGCCCCCTACCCTATCTGCTTACATGGTGACTAGCCCCAACCTGAAGCTACCTAGGGGCCCCACCTGAGTCATGCTGGCATAAACTCAGGTGTTTATGCCAGCATAATAATCAGAGGAGATTATTATGAATATTATTATGAATAACACATCACTCAGGAAATTCTATGAGTTTTTAGAAGTTCTGTGCCAGGAAGCAGAAACAAAGACCAAATATATACTTTTTATTATACCACACTTGTTTTCCTCTGAATGAGTTACCTTCTAGGGATTTTTTGGTGAAAAGTAAATGAGCTAAGCCATATAGAGTAGTTATCAAGGGAATTCTCTGGCGGTCCAGTGGTAAGGACTTGGCGTTTTCACTGCCCTGCCTCAGGCTTGATCCCTGGTCAGGGAACTAAGATCCCACAAGCCACTAAGCATGGCCAAAAAAAGTAAAAATTTTTTAAAAATTTAAAAAAAAGATTATCATAGTGTCTAATGTATAGTAACTATTCAGTGAATATTAGCCGTGATACCACTGCAAATATGAAGTAGTGAAAAAAAAGTCAGCTGAATGTGTTCCTAAGAAGCCACGAGAATCTTTTATTATGCTTTTAAAATAAAAATTAACTAAAAATCGTAAATAAAGGAAGGGGGTGGGGCAAGCATGTTATTTCCATGTCATCCTGGGACACTGTTTAACAATGTGCCCAAGTATTAATGTTATGTAATCATCTGGGAGGGTGTCCGTACTTGACTGGGTTATTATTTACGATTTGATTAGAGCACTGACACTTATGAAATTACATGTTGACATGTAGATTTTGTCCATGCAAAAGGGTAACCCTAAAGGTGATGGTTTCATTGCCCTAGAGGCTGTTAACCAACTGTCTATCTAACCTAGCAATCTTATTCTAAGATTCTTATTAAAGAGTACCCATAAGTCCAGTTCCTCAAATGCTCTAGGAATGAGTTTTACCATCTTACTGGTTCCCTCTTTAGTGGGTTAAATACATTTTTGACAAGTGTTCATTCTGTGTGAGTCTTGGGCTTCCCAGGTGGCACTATTGGTAAAGAACCCGCCTGCCAATACAGGAGACATAAGAGACACGGGTTTGATCCTTGGGTCGGAAAGATCCCCTGGAGGCGGGGCATGGCAACCCACTCCAGTATTCGTGCCTGGAGAACCCCATGGACAAAGGAACCTGGCCCGCTACAGTCCACAGGGTTGCAAAGAGTTGGACACAACTGAAGCGACTTAGCCTGCATGCATGCATAAGTCACATGTTTACACTGAAACCACATTTATATGGAAACCATATTTCAGCATGGTCCTCATCGAGCCAGGTCCCGAGTTCCCTGGGCCTGTAATTGAGCTCAGCCAGCATTCAGAGAGAACATCCTTTTTTTTTTTTTTAATTAATTTATTTGGTTCTGTTGGGTCTTAGTTGCGGTAGGTGGGATCTTCATTGCATCATGAGGAATTTTTTGACGTGGCACATGGACACTTTAGCTGTGGCATGCAGTCTCAGTTGCTCCATGATCACAGAGGACATTCTATGTGCCAGGCACCGTGCTGAGCACCTCAGGGAAGACAAAAGTGGGTAGGACTGGTCCCCGGAGTCAAGGATTTCATACTTTCATATATGTTAGCTGCTCCCTAGGCCAGGAGATTGCGTTGAACATAAACAGTTTTGCAGCTCACCAGTATTAGATGAGTCCATTTTAAGACTAAGATAGGTCAAGACCAAAACAAGACAACTTCACAAGTGTGTCTGAAAATGAATAGGATGGGAACATTGTCCAAACTATAAAAAAATGACCAAGCATCTCCATAACCTGGGCTCATCTTAGTGACTGCAACTGCTTCTTTACCAATGGAAGCTTTAGTCTCACTGTTCTCACTTTGATATAAGGATTGTTAAGATACCCTATCAAAATATAAGAATCCCCCCACTTGCTGATGACATCCAGTCCTGAGTTAATGCCACTTCCTTTAAACCATCCTCCAAAGCACCTAACACAAGCCCAAATCTTATCCTAAGTTTTTCTTAATACCTCTTACTGGTGTCTTTTTGTCCAGAACTGAATTAAGGGGCAAACTATCCAGGTATCCACAGAAGGTGTTACAGGCTCGCTAAAGTGACCTAAGGTGAGAAAGTTGTCCCCGTCAGCCCTCCCCTCAGAGGCAGGAGCCACTTCAGAGAGAAGCTTGTTTCAGTTCCAGCTCTTGGTTGCAAACAACAGAAAACACTGCCTGACTCATGCACAGAAAAGGATTTACTGGAAGGCTTAGGGTGGCGTAGGGTGGGCGAAGGGCTCATAGAACCAAAGGGAATCTAGAAAATGGGTCGGAACCCAAAGGGCTCCAGAGGCTGGCCACAGGACCAGTCTGGCCAGAATGCCACCACCACTGTTGCTGGATATCACAGATCCAGTCTCACCATCCTTTCTCTGCGTCATTTGTTCAGTGGTCTTGGGCAGCATCTTCTGCTTGGCTGAGTGTGAAGAAGGAGTGCTTCCTTTTTTAATTTCTCCAATGAGCACTCACACAATGAAGAGTTCCCCTAAAACTAGAGTTTGGATATTAAACAACCAAAAATTCCAGCTTTTGTCCATAGTAAGAGTGAGACTCCCCGCCCCGGTGGTAAAGCCAGTCTACTGACTCCAGGTCATGGTGAAGAAAAGTAGCATTTATTGCAGGCGCCAAGCAAGGTGTCCAGAGCAGCTAGTGCTTAAAAGACCTGAATGCCCCAAGGCCTTTCTGGAAAAGGTTATTAAAGACAGGGTGAGGGAGGGCAGTTGTGGGGTATGTGGTCAGCTTGTGGACATTCTTCTGATTGGTTGGTGGTCAGAAGTCAACATCATCAACGTTCTGGTTTCAACTGGTCTGAGAAATGTACATGCTTGTGGGCAGCAAGCAGTTAACTTCTTCCATCTGGTGGAGGATTCAGTGTCTGCAAAACGTCTCAAGGGTATGGCTCAGAATATTATCTGTATATAGTTCAAGAGAAGGAACTAAAGGTTCTTGACTTTGTTTAATGGTTAAACTATTATTATTTTGTCTTGCTTGTTTTCCTTTGTTTCTGCATTTTCGCACTTATCTGATTAAATTTATTCTTTGGGATTTGTGGAAGGCCTAGGGGGCTAAAGTTTTACTTTATCCGAGAGTCAGGTGGAGGGACTTCCCTATGAGTCCACTGGTTAAGAATCTGCCTTTCAATGCAGGGGAAGTGGGTTCAATCCCTGGTTTCAGAACTAAGATCCCATATCCTGCGGGGCAGCTGAGCCCATGAGCCTCAGTGAAGACCCAGCAAAGCCAGAAAGAAAAAAAAAAGAAAAGAGGTGGTCTGTTTTGGAATGGCTCCTTAGGGTCCTGCTCAGTTACAACCCAAAGAGTCATCTGTGAGTCAAGTAGATGGTCTGTAAACAGCCTTCAAAATAGAGTGAGTTATGCTGTCTATAGGATTTTTGTATTTTTGAAGAGGGTTATGCTGTATTTCTTAATCCTTCCCTTGTGGCTCAGCTGGTAAAGAATCTGCCTGCAATGCGGGAGACCCCAGTTCACTTTCTGGGTCGGGAAGATGCCCTGGAGAAGGGAAAGGCTACCCACTCCAGTATTCTGGCCTAGAGAATTCCGTGGACTGTACTAGTCTATGGAGTCAGACACGACTGAGCGACTTTCACTTAATAACTTAATAAAGTGTTGAATTTCTTAGAACAATAAAGGAGAGGCTTCTCACTGCCTTAACATGAGCACCCAGGTGGCAATACTTACACTGGCACCCTGGCTCCACCATTTAACTGGCTGTGTGATTCTGCTTGAACCACTTTAAACTCTAGAAGCTATAGGATATTCATCTCTAAAAGAGAGATGGTCTCATAGTATCCACCTTGAAGAGTTATTATAACCCATGTAAGAATTAATTGAGATAATCTGTATAAAGCATTTAACACACGCCCGTCACACAGTAAATTCTAAATAAATGGTAGCTGAAATCATCATTGGCTTCCCTGGCAGCTTAGTGGTAAAGAATCCACCTGCCAATGCAGGAGACCCAGGTTTGATCCCTGGGTTGGGAAGATCCCCTGGAGACAAGAAAGGCTACCCACTCCATTATTCTTGCCTAGAGAATTCCATGGTCAGAGGAATGTGGCAGGCTACAGTCCAGGGGATCTCGAAGGGTCGTACTTGACGGAGCACCAGCTAGTTACACCCCTACTCTGTCCTGGAGGATACAGCAGAGGAAACCTTCAGCTTCTATGTGGTTTGCCAAATCACTAGGATCCTGCTTCCATAGAAAGAAGACTGCTAATCACTGGTCCTGAACAAATGTGAGAGTCATTTAAATGTTAATTTGCTTACCCTCAAAAGCAGATCTCTTCAAATAGTACCAAGTATCCAAGGGAAACTGTGGGTGCTGGTTGTAGCTAACCCAGGGCTTATAGAGGGACGCTGGGTGTTTTCATAGGAGGAGCAGAGCTAAGCTAAGAGGATGGATAGTGTGGCCAAAGCCATAGGCTACTTTTCAGGCTGGGAGACTTTTCCTGGGACTTGGGTTTAACAAACTGTGTTTCTAAGCTTTTCTTCCTTCAGTTGTTAGATACTCAGCGGAAAGGAATGACAGCTTTAGAACTCCTGTATAGGAGGGGCTTTGGGTCAACGATCACAGGGAAGAATCAGGGGATTTATCTGAAGGCTGCATTTGCAATAGCAGGCCCACAGTTTTCTATTGATTGGTGGTAGAGTTCAGTGGGGCTTCCCAGGTGGCACTGTGGTGAAGAATCTGCCTGCCACACAGGAGATGCAGGTTCGTGGGTTGGGAAGATCCCCTGGAGAAGAAAATGGCAACCCACTCCACTATTCTTGCCTGGGAAATCCCATGGACAGAGGAGCCTAGTGGCCTACAGTCTATGGGATTGCAAAGAGTCAGACACAACTTAGCAACCAAACAGCAACAAAAGATCAGTAAAAAGTGCATGATTTTCTCCCAAGTGGTTTTTTTTTTTAAACTTTACACAAAACTGGGGAAAAGGTTGATTGGCCATCTCAAAAACATTTTGATGTTTATTTATTTTGGTTTGTTTTTTCAAAAATATTTTATTTTATTTTTTCCATTTATTTTTATTAGTTGGAGGCTAATTACTTTACACTATTGTAGTAGTTTTTGCCATGCAATGACATGAATCAGCCATGGATTTACATGTATCCCCATCTCTCAAAAATATTTTAAAATATTGAAGTGGATTTGAGGGCTAATGGGAATTATGGGGTGGGGCTAAAGCCATCCCCCAAGAAAACCCACATCTTGGAACATACACTGGTTGAAAGTATTTTTAAAGGCTCCTGACAGCAAGGCTGGGGCAGAGGACGGGGGGTACCAGGGTAGAAGGGAACAACCTGGTTTATTGGGGTCACATTTCTAGCCAGCTTGTAATAGTGGTGATTGTCAGGGCTTTGGAGTCAGATTGTCTTTTTTTTCAAATCTTGCCTTCATCCCTTGCCATCTGTGTGATCTTGGGTGATGTACTTAACCTCTCTGAGCCTTCTATAAAGTTGAGAATGATCATACCTGCCCTATAGATGGTGAAGATTTAAAGAGATGGGTCTAGACCCTGTTGCTGAATCCTGGGAAGTACTCAAATGCATGTTCGCTTTTGTCAGCGTCAGCATGAGGGACAGATGAACTTGGAAGCTGGGAGGGAAGGTTTAGGGGAGAAGATGTGGTCGCTTCTGGCAGGAACTCAGCAGCGATCAGACAATGGAAGGCACAGGAGGCCCAAATGCTGAGAGCTCAGAATAGAAACTGTATTGACAGCTGAATGCAAAGCAAGATCACTTGAAATCCGGATGTTTAATTGGATTTCTCTGGGGGGTGACTCACCGCCATTGATGGATGCTCTCGCTCTCGTGGGGTCTCTATCACGGAATTTGAGAATTTTCCATCTGCACTGGCAGTCCTAAGGCCCTGCTTCCATAAAGATCCAGGACGGTGTGTACTCCTCCATGTCCGCCCACCAGCTTGCCTTCCTCTCTTCATCATGGATTTAATGCGATGTGTCAGGCACGTGTGGTGTGCTGGAATCACAGAGGGAAGAGGCAAACCCCTTAAAGGGTGCACAGTCTCTTTAGGGAGAAACACAAGTGCCCAGATGATTATCAGGGGAGTGACAGGCTGTGGAACTGAAGGAAGAGGACGTGATGCCACTTGGAGCATCTTGAAGACCCTGGAAGGAGATGCTGGGGCTGCCCTGAAGGCTGCATAGGAGTTAGAGACAGAGAGGTGTCCTGAGTGGGGGACACCTTGAAAGGAGCAAGGCTTGAGGATGCACCAGGATCACACAGGACAGCAGGCGGGCTCCTAGGAACACCGGCTCTATGGCCAGAAATGATGCTGTAAAGACAACGGCACAGAGCGGTTTCTGCCGTGGCTGTAGGGACCCAAGACTGGCCCATGGGAATTTAAAACAAAACCCTTTCAAAATCATCCAGATAATGCATGCATATTGTAAAAACAAACAAAAATTGAAAATACAAGGCAAATGAAGGAAATAAAAAATCCTCCAGGGAAATTCCCTGGCTTTCCTGTGGTTAGGACTCCACGGTTTCTCTGCTGAGGACATGGATTCAGTTCCTGATCAGGGAGCTAGGAACCTGCAAGCCTGTGCCGCAGTCAAAAAAGAAAATCCCTCAAAATAATCATTGTAACATTTTGAATGGAGTCATCCTGTCTTTTATCTAAGCATCTGTACTTTGCAAAATTGGGTCCTAATGTTTCTTAACTGCTCTGTGGTATGGTTCATTCTCTTGTATCAATAACATCTCTTTTGAGCATCATGTTTAATACCCGGGGAGAATTCCATTATGCCCCGTCCCTTCCTTTATTTAAGCAGCCCTCTATTGTTGTCGACAGTTATGCTGCTTCCAGTGTTTTACTGATGCAAACAAGACTCTATTGCACATAATCGTAGCTACATTTTTATGGCTCCCTTAATTATCTCCCTAAGATGAAATTCTAGAAATGGAAATCACTAGACTAGCGTTTAAATATTTTCAAAGCCCTTGACATGTGTTTCCATGTTGTACCCAGTTTTCTCCTCCCATCAGTCCCTTGGCTGACCTTTGCTATTTCTTCTTGTGTCTTCTCAAACTCCCACATCACTAGGAGGACCGTCCAGGGGGAATGGAGAGGCATCAGGCTGAGATGCAGCCACTCTTCTAACTATTGTGGCTGCAGATGGTGTCCCACCAGCCCTGCATGCAGCAGGCCTTTTGGACTAATGATGGCTCAGATGATGGGGCTGAAATCCAAACTCTGGCCTCCCTCTTCTTGTAGGATTGCAGAGAAAGTGAAGGACACCCAGTTAGATCTGAATTTCAGATCAATGACATCATATTGAGTATTGTTGTTGTTCAGTTGCTCAGATGTGTCCAGCTCTTTGCAACCCCATGAACTGCAGCACGCCAGGCTTCCCTGTCCTCACTATCTCCCAGAATTTGCTCACACTTATGTCCATTGAGTAGGTGATGCCATCCAACCGTCTCATCCTCTACTGTCCCCTTCTCTTCCTGCCTTCAGTCTTTCCCAGCATCAGCGTCTTTTCCAGTGAGTTGACTCTTCACATCAGGTGATCCAAGTGTTGGAGCTTCAGCTTCAGCATCAGTCTTTCCAATGAATATTCAGGGTTTATTTCCTTTACAATTGACTGGCTTGATCTCCCTGCTGTCCAAGGGACTCTCAAGAGTCTTCTCCCCAGCACCACAATTCAAAAGCATCAGTTCTGTGTTGCTCAGCCTTCTTGATGGTCCAGCTCTCACATCCCTACATGACTACCGGAAAAACCATAGCTTTGACTAGACTGACCTTTGTCGGCAAAGTGATGTCTTTGCTTTTTAATATGCTGTCTAGGTTTGTGATAGCTTTTCTTCCAAAGAGCAAGCGTCCTTTAATTTCATGGCTGCAGTCACTGTTCACAGTCATTTTGGGGCCTAAGAAAATACAATCTGTAACTGTTTCCACTTTTTCCCCATCTATTTGCCATGAAACAGTGGGACCGGATGCCACAATCTTAGTTTTTTGAATGTTTAGTTTCAAGCCAGCTTTTTCACTTTTCTCTTTCACCCTCATCAAGAGGCTCTTTAGTTCCTCCTCACTTTCTGCCATTAGAGTGGTATCATCTGCATATCTGAGGTTGTTGATATTTCTCCCAGCAACCATGATTCTGGCTTGTGAGAGCCAGGCATTTCACATGATGTACTCTGCATGTTAGGCTTCCTTGGTGGCTCAGATGGTAAAGAATCTACCTGCAATGCAGGAGATGCAGGTTTGATCCCTGGGTCAGGAAGATCCCCTGAAGAAGGGAATTGTTACCCACTCCAGTATTCTTGCCTGGAGAATTCCATGGGCAGAGGAGCCTGGTGGGCTACTGTCCATGGGATCACAAAAAGTCAGACAAGACTGAGTGACACACTCTCTCTCGCTCTCTCTCTCTCTCACACACACACACATGGAGTTTGTGTATATGTTAAATGGGCAGAGTAACAATATACAGCCATGTATACAAAAACACAAAAAGTCAGACAAGACTGAGTGACACTCTCTCTCTCTCTCTCTCTCACACACACACACACACACAGAGTTTGTGTATATGTTAAATGGGCAGAGTAACAAAGAGTAACAATATACAGCCATGTCCAATATACTCCTTTCCCAATTTTGAACCAATCCATTGTTCCATGTCCAGTTCTAACTGTTGCTTCTTGATCTGCATACAGGTTTCTCAGGAGACTGATAAGGTGGTCTGGTATTCCCATCTCTTTAAGAATTTTTCAGAGTTTCTTGTGATCCACACAGTCAAAGGCTTTAGCTCAGTCAGTGAAACAGATGTTTTTCTGGAATTCTCTTGCTTTTTCTGTGATCCAGTGGATGTTGGCGATTTGATCTCTGGTACCTCTGCCTTTTCTAAATCCAGCTTGTACATCTGGAAGTTCTCAGTTCATATACTGTTAAAGCCTAGCTTAAAGAATTTTGAGCGTTACATTGCTAACATGTGAAATGAGTGCAATTGTATGGTAGTTTGAACATTCTTTGGCATTGCCTTTCTTTGGGATTGGAATGAAAATTGGCCTTTTCCAGTCTTGTGGCCACTGCTGAGCTTTCCAAATTTGTTGGCATGTTGAGTGCAGCACTTTTACAGCCTCATCTTTTAGGATTTTAAATAGCTCATTTTTGCGTATAGGTATGTTCCAAAGATTGCACAGGGCATCCTTATGCTAAAAATGATTCCTTATTTATCTGAAATTCGAATGTAACTGGCACTGTTGTATTGTTATTTGCTGAACCTGGGAACCCTCCATGACTTATCACATCCATTGTGTGTTGGTTGTATCTCTGGAGAAAATACCGCAGGCTAGCCTGCAATAACTTTTAAATGGTTGCAGAGTTGTTCCTTGTATTGTTGGAAAGTAATATATGTAACCGATGCTGTATTGTTGGACATTCATGGTGTTTCCTTTTCTCTCCCCTCCTCTTTCCTCCCCCTCCCACCTCCATTCTTTTCCTCCCCTTTCTCCCCAATTCCCCTCCTCCTTTTCTTCCTCCTCCTTCTAACTTTCCCTTCCATCTCTCTAACTTACCTATTTGGAGTTTAATCTTTGTCCACATCTTTAATTCTTTCTTTCTTTTCTTTTCATTTTTTTGTCAAATGGGTAGCACAGCACAGTGCACGGGATTTTTGTTTCCCAACCAGAGATAGAATAGAGCCCATGCCCCCTGCATTGAAATCATGGAGTCTGAACCACTGGATCACCAGGAATGTCCCAGCATCTTTAATTCTTTGTGGACCACTCAGCTGAGGCCCTCAGGGCTAGGATTAGGGAAATCCAGGACCAGAATCTTCACAGCTTGCTGAGCCATCCAAGGGGATGACTCCCATGTTTCCATGTAGGCACTCTCTAGGTGTTACTGAGTCCAAGCTTGCTCTGCTCACCATACAACAGGCCAGTTAACCAAGAGACAGGGTGTTGAGGCAAAGAATATGACTTTATTTGGAAAGCCGGCAGACCAAGAAGGTGGTAGACTAATGTCTCAAAATAACCACCTTTTGGGGTCTGGATGCCAGATTCTTTTATAGAATAGAGAAGGGAGAGGTGAGGCAGTAAAGTAAAAAGACCATTAATCTCACAAATATCTCCTGGAATGGCCAACCTTGGGAGGAGATGTGTTAATTTCTTCCTTCCTGTAGCCATCCACAGGTGTTCAGGGTCCTGAACGAAGGGATTTTGGTTTAAAATTCAGGCAGAGGGGGATGGTTCCCCAAGGCAGGCCATTATATATAGACAGTGTCCTTTTAGTGAACAGAAAAAATGGGAAGCAAAGGTTAAAGTAAAAGAAACAGATGCAACATGGGGGTTAGTTCCTCTCTGTAACACAGGCAAGAGATTGGGGGGATAAAAGTAGAAAATAAAGTGGCAAAACTTAGTATTGCCTTCAGTGAAGGGAAGGATGTGAAGGATGAATGGTGTTGCAGAAACTGCCAAATCACATTAGCAGGCGCTGCAGGAAATCCGTCGGCCAACCTCATGTGCACTGGGTGTAGCCCAATTCCTTGCTGGAGTCTAGAGGAGAAAGCGGGCTGGGTCCTGAATCTAGGCGGCAGGTGGGTGAGAGCCTGAGGGCCCTCCTCACAGCCAGGAGTCTTAGCTGGCTTGATTTCTGGTGTTTTTCCAAAATGTAAATGGAGTTGGGAGGCCTGCATACAGTAGGCTTTCATCTAGGTTGTCTAGAACAGTGGTTCCCAACGTTTTTGGCACCAGGGGACAGTTTTCATGGAAGACCATTTCTCCATGGAAGGGTGGCAGGGGTTGGATGATGTAAGTGCATTACATTTATTGTATACTCTATTTCTAATCTAAAGCTGCCACTGATCTGACAGGAGGTACCAATCCAAGGCCCAGAGGTTGGGGACCCCTTGTGTGAATGATTGATTTGTTAGACAAGTCAGCAAATCAATGACTCAATGATCAATATTCCCCTCCGTGGGCATTTACTTCTTCATCCGTTTAAGGTGGGAGCTCTTTCAGCTCCAAGAACAAGGTTAGTCCCTGATTCCTTTCCATGTTTTTTTCTTTTTTCCAAAGAGTAGGATCAGGACAGAATTTTTCTTTTTTCTTTTTTTAAGCTTATTTTTAATTGGAGGATAATTGCTTTACAATGTTTTGTTGGTTTTTTCAGTACAACAACATGAATCAGCCATAAGTATACATATATCCCCTCCCTCTTGAACCCCCCTCCCACCCCACCCACCCCCAAATTTTTCTATAAAGGACCAGCTAGTAAAAATTTTCAATTTTGAGCCATATGGTCTCTGTCACAATTACTCAGCTAGGCTGTTATAGGGTGAAAGCAGTCACAGATAGTAGGTAAATGAATGGGCACAGCTGTGTTCCAATAAAACATTTTTAGTATTAGCTTGGTACAAAAGTAATTGTGGTTTCGGACCATGAATTTTAAATCATTGTAACTAGGCTCAAACACATCTTTATTAATCAAAATAAGAGTCATTACAATCAACACATTTTTGCCAACGAGAAATAAGTTTCTCCCTGTAGCATAAAAATGTATACTTCAAGATTCAACTAACTCTTGGAAAGCATTTTCTGCATCCTGCTAGTTGTGGAAGCATTTTCTCTGCAGAAAGTTGTGGAGATGCCTGAAAAAGTGGTAGTCGGCTGGTGAGAGGTGAGGTGCGTATGATGGATGAGGAAAACTTTGTAACCCAATTCACTCAACTTTTGAAGTGTTGGTTGTGTGATGTGCAGTTGGGTGTTATCATGGAGAGGAATCGGGCCCTTTCTGTGGACCAATGCTGGTTGCAGGTGTTTCAGTTTTCAGTGCATCTCATCTATTTGCTGAGCATTCTTCTCAGATGTAATGGTTTCCCCAGGATTCAGAAAGCTGTAGTGTATCAGACTGGCACAGACCACCAAGCAGTGACCATGACCTTTTTTTGGTGCAAGTTTGGCTTTGGAGCTTCTTCTCAGTCCAACCACTGAGGTGGTTGTTGCCTGTTGTCATATAAAATCCACTTTTCATTGCACATCACAGTCTGATTGAGAAATGGTTCACTGCTGCTGCGTAGAATAAGAGAAGATGACACTTCAAAATGACGATTTTTTTTGATTTGCAGTCAGCTCTTAAGGCACCCACTTACCAAGCTTTTTCACCTTTCCAATTTGCTTCAAATTCCAAACAACCATAGAATGGTCCACGTTGAGTTCTTTGGCAACTTCTCTTATAGTTGTAAGAGGATCAGCTTGGACAGTGACTGTCGATTGTCATTGTCAACTTTTGATGGCTGGCCACTGTGTTCCTCGTCTTCAAGGCTCTCGTCTCCTTTGCAAAACTTCTTGATCCACCGCTGCACTGTATGTTTGTTAGCAGTTCCTGGGCTAAATGTGTTGTTGATGTTGTGAGTTGTCTCTGCTGCTTTACGACCCATTTTGAACTCCAATAAGAAAATAGCTCAAATTTGCTTTTTGTCTAACATTGTTTCCATAGGCTAAAATATAAAATAAACAGCAAGTATATGACCAATCTAGATAGCATATTAAAAAGCAAAGACATTACGTTGCCAACAAAGGTCCATCTGGTCAAGGCTATGGTTTTTCCAGTGGTCATGTATGGATGTGAGAGTTGGACTGTGAAGAAAGCTGAGCGCCAAAGAATTGATGCTTTTGAACTGTGGTGTTGGAGAAGACTCTTGAGAGTCCCTTGGACTGCAAGGAGATCCAACCAGTCCATCCTGAAGAAGGTAAGTCCTGGGTGTTCATTGGAAGGACTGATGCTGAAGCTGAAACTCCAATACTTTGGCCACCTCATGCGAAGAGTTGACTCACTGGGAAAGACCCTGATGCTGGGAGGGATTGGGGGCAGGAGGAGAAGGGGACGACAGAGGATGAGATGGCTGAATGGCATCACCAACTCTACGGGCATGAGTTTGAGTAAGCTCCGGGAGTTTGTGATGGACAGGGAGGCCTGGTGTGCTGCGATTCATGGGGTCGCAAAGAGTCGGACACGACTGAGTGACTGAACTGAACTGAACTGAAGAAATCATTAGCAAAAAAAAAAAAACACACATTAAAATGGTGTATAACATAACCACATTTATTAAGAATGTATTCTAATCTCAAACAGCAAATTTCAACAATGCAAAACCATAATTACTTTTGCACCAAGCTAATAAGACACTGAACCCTGAATTTCATATAATGTTCGTGTGTCCAGATATGTTCTTCTTTTCTTTTTTCTATTTAAAAGTAAAATCTATTCTTCTTCATAGATTCCAACAAAGCAGGCAGGTTTGGCCCATAGGTCATAGTTAGTCGACCCTGGAGATTCAAGAGCAAACATATCTTCCAGGAAGTTTCTTAAGTGCCTTAAACAGAAAGTTCAGATTGAGGATGCTGGTCCTCCTTGGAGTGTACACGCTGATCACCAGGTCAGCCACCCTGGCTTTCGTAGACACATAGCCAACCTCAGATGGCTCCCATGTCAAATCCTTCATAATGACTGGTGACTGTGTGTCCTATCTTAGTGGATTCTTTCTTGTCACATCACACAGACACCACACTCCTCTCTACAGACAATGTTTGAGCTTCGCCCTCTGCCTGAGTGCCTGGCACTCTTCTCTGTGACCGGCCAGGTTGTACCCCTCCCATAAATGGCAGCCTCTGCTGAGGAACCTCCCCCCAAACTACTCTGGTCTCTGTCTCCCCTCAACTCCAACCACCATATGGGATGGAACGTTAACATTCCCACCTGAGAGGTCAGTCTGCCCAGGTTCAGGTTCCTGATGCTGATAATAAAGCTCACCTCTGTAGACTTAAAAAAATAGTCATAACCTAGAAGTTGCATTATGTTTCATTCGGTGGGGATTTTCAGGACTTCAGGCCCAGGAGGCAGCATCTCAAGTAGCCCTGAGAGAACTACTCTGAGGAGGCAAGCAAGGGGAGCCAAATTATATAGAAGTTTTGCAAAGGAGGGCAGGTAGTCTGATTGTCAAAAGATGACTGTGAATCAAAGAAAACCAGACATCCCAAGTTAAGGAATGTATCGCTTTTCTATGTATGGGAAGATGTAAGAATCTGGGTCACTGAAATCATTCCTTTGATATGTTCCTCAGCTATCTGGGGCCAGTTTCCTCGGTTTTCATGTCCTGAGTTCTCAGGGCTCACCGTCTGGAGTGGCTGTGGTCTGATGGCTGCTGGATGGCAGGTATTCTTTCCTTCCTGAGTTCCCTCAGGGCTGATCTGCTCATCATCCATGGTAGCTACAATTGCTGATGACGGTGACATCCTTTGTTTACTGACATGGCAGCAAGTATTCCATTCTGCACCTCACAGGGTTGCTGTGAGAGCTAATTGAGATGATTTGTATAAAATGCTTACACCAGAACCTGGCCCCAATAGTATGAAAACATTATTAAATGCCAGCTACAATTATACTTCTATGTTGTTTGACATTTTTCCATGAGGTTGTATTTCTATGATATGTATATGATTGCTGAAAGACCAAAAGTACCCTTTTAGGTCTAAAACAAAAGTAAAACAATATTGTTGGTAATTTTTTCATAGAAATTTGTAATTGACATGTGGCACTGTTGACTTGTAAAAGTATTCACAACCTAAAGACAGTTGTTTTATTCAGTGGGAATTTTTAGGACATCAAGCCCAGGAGACAACATCTCAAGTAACCCTGAGAGCTTTGAGGAGGTAAGGGGATGAGCCAGGTTATATAGAAATTTTGTGGAAAAAAAAAAAAAAAGGCAGGTAGTCTGAACATCAAAAAATTATATTGTTAATTAAGAAAACCAGATATCCTAAATCAAGGAATTGAACATTTTTCTCTGTACAGGAAGATGCTAGAGTCTAGACTCACTGAAATTATTCCTTTGATATGCACCTCAGCTATCTGGGGTCAGCGTCCTTTGTTTTCACATCTTGAGCATCCTTTCCTCAGGGCTTACCCTGGGGAGTGGCTGTAGTCTGATGGTTTGCTGATATTCTTTTCCTTCCTGAGTTTTCTTAGGGCTCACCGGCTCACAGTGATGGGCTGCAATCACTGATGACGATGACATCTTTGTTTACTGATATGGCAGGAAATATTCCATTTCTCAGCACAAACCCCAGGAGTTCAGCTCGATGAGTTTTTCAGTATTAGTAAATTTTCTGAATCAAAGCAGAGAACATCTGGAAAACCCCTGAGGGAGAGAAGAGTAATTCATGCTTGAGGGAGGTGACATTCTTTTAGGAACAGTGTCATCTCCCAAATGAGGGTCTGATTACAATCGAGGAAGAAGCCAGTTAACATGCCGACCACAGATGTGCCGCAAGGAGAAAACAGGCCTTCAGTGACGTGTCCCAAAGGCCTCCATGTGATGAATGTGTCACCTGAGCCTGCGTGGCAGGCACCTCGCTGGTCCCAGCTTACATGATGCTCAGAGGGCTGAGACCGCGGTTTCCCTGGAGAGGTCTCAACACTTATTCTCCCCCAGGGACAGTGTTTAAACTCATTAATCCAAGATTGCCAAACAGACACACACATTCATCATGTCAGTGCCATTAGGTTGGAGGAAATTGAAATAGCACAGAAAGTGAGACTCATTCTTTGATGCAGGAATATTGGCTGAGAGTTTTCAGGAGTGTCTGAGCGAGTGGCAGCCTACCAGCTCACCACCGTACTCAGGGCAGAGGGGTGGACAGAAGTAACCTTTCCCCTGTACCTATTATAGATGTGCTGAGCACAGGGCTGCCCCCTCTACACCTGTAAGCTGATTTCATTCTTCATAGAAGTGTCATGCGAGTGTATGCTCCTCGGTTCTTTGTCTCGTCACAACAAAAATTTGGAGTGACGGACATTAAAGCCCCTAGGCGGGTCACAGCTCTCGGAGGACAGACCGTGTTATAGCTCTCAGGTCTCGAACGGACCGTGTTATAGCTCTTAAATAAATCAGTGTTACAGCTCAGTGTTACAGCTCTATTTATTTAGATAATAGCAGGAAATCCATCTTTGAGGTGTGAGGGCATGTCGATCCAAAGACGCGAAGAGAAGATCGCCCAATCGCGCGGGAGAGAGAGGGAGCAGAAAGGGGAGAAGAGGGCTTTGGCTCCTCTTTTTGTATGTTTCTCTGTCCCTGGGCCTGTCTTATGTAAATTGGGCTTAGGCAGGAGCTAGTTTGCTTTACCTGAGGTTCTCACTCCGGTCCTCGGACCTTCCTTTGTTCTATTTTCGCGGGCTTTCCCTTCCAGGTCTTTTAGCCACTGCCATTTTGGACTCTTTTTCCCTATTCTAACTACCTAACAGAAGAATGAAAGATAAAGGTAAGATTCTTCTTCAACAATGAGAGCACAGTGGAAGGACTCGCACAAGTCATGTAGCTGGTCAACAGGGGACCCCATCCTACTCAGGTCCAGCTGGGTCTAAAGCGTGTTATCACCTCTATGTGCCAGAAGAACAGGGCTCCCTGGATCTTGTGTCAACTTACATAGAAATTTTATTTTTTTTAATTTAAAAATAGAAATTGAGTTATATTTTATTTGGTGGGAATTTTTAGGACTTCAAGCCTGGGAGGCAGCATCTCAAGTGACCGTGGAAGAACTGTTCTGAGAAGGTGAGGGGAGGAGTCTAAACATCAGACATTTGCAGCAAGGGGCAGGTAGTCTGAACATCAAAAGATTATTGTTAATTAAGGAAAGCCAGATATCTCAAGTTAAGGAATGTAGCGCTTTTCTAAGCATGGGAAGATACAAGAGTCTGGGCTTGCTGAAATCACTCCTTTCACATGTGTAAGGTGAGTGCACAGAAAAAGAGAGCTCTTTTTTAATATAAATAAATATTTTAATAAATAAAGTATTTAATAATTAAAATAATCAAATATTTAATTAAAATTAAATTAAATAAAAACATGCACCTCAGCTATCTGGGGCCAGCAACCTGTCTTCTAAGATCCTCCTCCCCCAGCTCCTCAGTGCTCACATAGTGTTCACCGTGGCAGCAGCTCAATAGCTGTCAGATTGTAGGTATTCTTCTCCTTCCTGAATTCTCTTAGGGCTCGCTGGCTCACACTATGGGGCTGCCATAGCTGGTGACTGTGACACCCTTGTTTACTGATATGGCAGGAGGTACTCTGTTTCACATTTGAAGCCTCTCATCCTCTGTGTGAGGAAGCAGAATTGTGGGGAGATGAATGATTTGCCCAGAGTCATTATGGTTTAATAAGCAATATATCTGGTGGCGGTGGTGGTGTTGTGCAGTCGCTAAGTCGTGTCTGACTCTTTGCGACCCCATGAACCACAGCACGCCAGGCTTCCCTGTCCTCACTCTCTCCTGAGGTTTGCTCACATTCGTGTCCTTTGAGTCAATGATGCCATCCAACCATCTCGTCCTCTGTCTCCCTGCTTCTCCTCCTGCCTTCAATCTTTCCCAGCATCAGGGTGTTTTCAACTGAGTCAGTTCTTTGCATCAGGTGGCCAAAGTATTGGAGCTTCAGCTTCAGCATCAGTCCTTCCAATGAATATGCAGGGTTGCTTTCCTTTAGGACTGACCAGTTTGATCTCCTTGCAGTTCAAGGGACTCTCAAGAGTCTTCTCCAGCACCACAGATCGAAAGCATCAATTCTTCAGCACTCGGCCTTATTTATGGTCCAGCTCTCACATCCATACATGACTACTGGAAAAACCATAGTTTTGACTATACAGACCTTTGTCGACAAAGTAATGTCTCTCCTTTTTAATATGCTGTCTAGGTTGGTCATAGCTTATCTTCCAAGGAACAAGCGTCTTTTAATTTCATGGCTGCAGTCACCATCCACAGTGATTTTGGAGCCCAAGAAAATAAAAAGCCTGTCACTATTTCCTTTGTTTCCCTGTCTATTTGCCCAAGTGATGAGACTGGATGCCATGATCTTAGTTTTTTGAATGTTGAGTTTCAAGCCAACTTTTTCACTCTCCTTACCTTTATCAAGAGGTCCTTTAATTCCTCTTCCATATCCTGGTCTTTGTGCCCAGTTCCTGACAGAGCTCCTGAAATGCTAGTTACTTCCTGAGTGACAGGGCTGCAGGGAGCATCTTTTGGGGAACATTTGTTCCTTGACACAAGAGCTTCTTAGATTCTTGGAATTTTCTTGAGTAATGAGTGTCGTTTCGCATGCTAATGAGATGCCTCAGTGGCTTTGGGTTGGGAGCTGGTCCACAGAAAGACCAGGCTTGCTTAGAAGCTTGTAACTTGCGGCACAACCCCTTAATTCTCTGGGGAGATTGTGGAGCCTGATCTCCACAATCATTGATTGTTAATAATTGATCATGCCTCCATGATAAAGCCTCATAAAACCTCTTGTGATGTTTAGAGGGCCTCCAGGTTGGTGAACACATGGAGTTGATGGGAGCGTGGCCCGCCTTGGGGAGAGCCTGGAACTCCCACACTCTTCCCCATACCTTGCCCTGTGTATCTCTTCATCTGGCTGTTCATCCGTACCTTTCAAAATATCATTTATAATAAGCTAGCAAATGTGTGTACATGTAATTCTGAATTTTGAATGGTTCTGGCAAATTATCGAACCTGGGGAAGGGGATCATGGGAGCCCCCAGTTCATAGCCAGTTGGTCAGAAGTTGAAGTGGTCCCAAATTGCAGTTGGCCTCTGAGTCTGACGGGACTGAGCCCTTGACCTGTGAGGTCTCTGCTCACTCCAGGTAGTGAGTATCAGATTGAGTTCAATGATGGGACACCTGGTTGGTGTCCACCAAGAATTGAAGAAGTGCCTTGTGTGAGAAAACCCATGCATTTGGAGTCGCAAGTGTAGCGTGTATGAAAAACCAGTTTTCCCTTTAGTCCTGGAGGAGGTTAATGGTAGGGCTCCATGTCCCAGATGTTATTTCTTCTTACCCATCCCAAGTTGTCCACTGCATCCACAACTTGCAGAGTGTTGCATTAGTTGCTCACTCGTGTCTGACTCTTTGCATTTCCATGGACTGTGGCCTGCCAGGCTTCTCTGTCCATGGGATTCTCCAGGAAAGAATACGGGAGCAGATAGCCTTCTCCAGGGGATCTTCCTGACACAGGGATCGAACCCAGGTCTCCTGTATTGTAGGCAGACTATCATCTGAGCCACTATGGAAGCCCCAGGAAGAAGCCAAGTAAATACGCCCTTAAAAAGTCAACCCTTTCCTCTGTCAGGCTGCCTCTGCCTTCACATTTTGGTCTCTGCTGGGTTTCCATTAGGCTCCAGACCATGTCATTTGCAGAGAGATTTTGTAAAGCAGCAGCATTATTATTCTGACAGAGCCTATTCACCTCTCCACACCCAGAGCTGGTAAAATGACCAATTTTCTCCATTGTCCCAGCTTGAAAGGTTGAGACACGTGATGACACGGGCTGACTTTATTTTCCTTCCTTCATCAGTCAGGTTCTCAGAAATGACATCTCTCTCTCTAGAATGAGCTGTTGGCAGCAGAGTTCCATTGGGGTTCAACACTATGCATGCAGAGAACTGAATTAATGGGGCTTGTTTGAAGTTCCAGCCAAGCTTCAAAAGTGCTTTGCATGAACTAGTTAAATGTTTTTTGAATAATATTATTTGATGACATTGGACAATCAACATGATGTAATGCCCATGATGAGCATGGGTATATGCGTGTTTATTTTGGTCCTACTTTAATTAAAAATGCACATGTCCACATACATGTATTGGTGATGGTGTCTTCAGCTATAAGTAATCCGAACATCTGTGCCACCCTCACCACAGTGGCTGTAGCAGCTTCAGGAGTATGAGGGGTTAGCACTCAAGACTCATTGTTTTAGGAAGAAGGACCCTTTCTAGGGCCCAGGAGTGGTCTCTTGTCTGACGCTTGGAAATGAATTGTGTGAAGAGATACTGTGCTCTGTTAGTCGCTCAGTCGTGTCCCACTCTTTGCGACCCCATGGACTGTAGCCCGCCAGGCTCCTCTGTCCATGGGATTCTCCAGGCAAGAATACTGTAGTGGGTTGCCATGCCCTCCTCCAGCGGATCTTCCCAACCCAGAGATCGAACCTAGGTCTCCCACATTGCAGTCAGATTCTTTACCATCTGACCCACCAGGAAAGAATTCACTGGGAAGGGGCACCCAGGCAGAAAGCAGCAGGGTAAGAGAACCCAGGAGAACTCCTCTGCCACGTGGCTCACAGTCTTGGGTTTTATGGTGATGGAATTAGCTTCCGGATTGTCTCTGAAACTGACTCAGGGTCCTTCCTGGTGGCACATGCATTGTTCACCCAAGATGGATTCCAGAGAGGAGGATTCTGGGAAGTTGGTAGGACATATGGGCTGGTGTCTCCTCTTTCCTTCTGACCTTTCCCAAATGCTTCTGGTTGGTGGTAGCTTGTCAGTTCTGCACTCCTTACCAGGACATCCTATTGTTAAGATAACTCATGCAAGTGGCGACTATCACATATATAGAACCCAATTCGCCTGCGTTGGCTGGCAGATTCTTTACCACTGAGTCGCCGGAGAAGTCCCACCTCGATATCTATTTTATACATAGCATCAATAGTGTATATGTGTCAATTTCAGTCTTCCAGTTCATCCCACCCCTCCCTGTTTGGTATCCTTACCTTTGTTCTCTATGTCTGTGTCTGTTTCTGCATTGCAAATGAGATCATGCTTAGTCACTTCAGTCGTGTCTGACTCTCTTGCGACCCCATGGACTGTAGCCCGCCAGGCTCCTCTGTCCATGGGATTCTCCAAGCAAGAATATTGGAGTGGGTTGCCATTTCCTTCTTCTTCACTGGGTTCTGATGCATGTCTGCCTGTGAGAGCTTCCCAGGAATTTCACCTTGTTTGTTAACGTGTCAGGGATTTGGATGGACTCAGGAGGACTCAAAACCATGCTAAGTGCAGGTTCTAGATGGATAAAGGGTGAAGGGCCACCCGCCCCCGCCCAGGGCAAATCCCCCAGACCTGAGTTACATGAAGGCAAAAGACTGGCGTGAAGTCCACCGCAACACTCAGGATGGAACAGTGGCTTCTGGGTGCACATGGATCAGGTTATGTGTAATTTTAGTTTCCTTATTTGTCCTTGTTTATATTTTTCAAAATTTCTACAGTTATCAGGACTCTGCCCAGCAACCAGATAAGAATTCTATTTTAAAAAATACTTTCCTGCTCTTCTTTTTTTTTCCAGCTTTATTTATTTTTTAACTGAAGGATACTTGTTTAACAGAATTTTGTTGTTTTCTGTCAAACATCAACAAAAATTTTATTTTAAAATTTTTTTATAGAGAGGAATATAATCAAAATAGGTTTGTTTTTCAAGAAGTTTGAGGATGTGGGCTCCATTTGTCAAATAGCTGCTTGTCCAGCATCATTTTCTCTTTCTTTTCCCTCCTGTCTCTTTCTAACAGCTATTAATAGTGACAGATACCATTTACTGAGCATTGTACTATGTACGTCCCAGGCACATGCTCAGTGCCTGACCTGCATAGTAATCCTGGACAGCTGTACCATTATAATTCATATTTCAAAGACGAGGAAAGTGAGAAAAACTTCTGGCACTCAGCCCCTTTGAGCTAGAGATGTCTGGTGCTAATCCTCTTGCTTCTAACATTGTTGTTGCTAATGGCTAAGTCATGTCTGACTCTTTTGCAACCCCATGGACTGTAGGTTCCTTTGTCCATGGGATTTCCCAGGCAAGAATACTGAAGCAGATGGCTAACAAACACATGAAAAGATGTTCAACATCTCTCGTTAGAGAAATGCAAATCAAAACCCACAATGAGATATCACTGACACCGGTCAGAATGACCATCATCAAAAAGTCTACAAACAATAAATTCTGGAGAGGGTGTGGAGAAAAGGGAATGCTGTTGCATTATTGGTGGGAATGTAAACTGATACAGCTACTATGGAAGATGGTATGGAGATTCCTTAAAAAACTAAGAATAAAACCACAATATGACCCAGCAATCCCACTTCTAGGCATATACCCTGAGGCAATCAGGCTTGAAAAAGACACCTGTATCCCATTGTTCGTCGCAGCACTATTTACAATAGCTAGAACATGGAAGCAACCTAGATGCCCATTGACAGATGAATGGATAGAGAAGTAGTGGTACATATACACAATGGAATATTACTCAGCCATAAAAAGGAAAGCATTTGAGTCAGTTCTGATGAGGTGAATGAACCTAGAACCTATTATACAGAGTGAAGTGAGTCAGAAAGAGAAAGATAAATATCGTATTCTAACGCATATATACGGAATCTAGAAAAATGGTACTGAAGAATTTATTTACAGGGCAGCAGTGGAGAAACAGACATAAAGAATAGACTTATGGACATGGGGAGAGGGGAGGAGAGGGTGAGATGTATGGAAAGAGTAACCTGGAAACTTACATTATCATATGTAAAATAGATAGCCAACAGGAATTTGCTGTCTGGCTCAGGAAACTCAAACAGGGGCTCTATATCAACCTAGAGGGGTGGGGTGGGGAGGGAGATGGGAGGGGGGTTCAAAAAGGAAGAGATATATGTATACCTATGGCTGATTCTTGTTGAGGTTTGACAGAAAACAAAATTCTGTAAAGCAATTATTCTTCAATAAAAAATAAAGGAATACTGGAGCAGATTGCGTTTTCCTTCTCTAGGGGATCTTCCTGACCCAGGGATCAAATCTGCATCTCCTACAGTCACAGGCAGGTGCTTTATTATGGCTGAGCCAGCAGGGAAACCCTGCTTCTATCATTACCTGTCGCTGTTTTGTTCCTTTCACCATCTCTCCTCTCATCTTTCAGAAATTGTCCATCAGATACCTATGTCAATTCTGTGGTTACAACCCAAGATTTCTCAACGTCACACTTGGCATTTTGAACCAGATAATTCCCTACCGAGGCAGCCCTGTGCATTGTGGGATGTTTCACAACATCCCTGGCTTCTACCCGCTAGATGCCAGTAGCAGTCTCCATGTGCACCCCGTGGTAACAGCAAATGGATTCCCAGACATTGCCAGATGCCCCTGGAGACCAGAATCATCCCCATTGAGGACCATTGATATACACAATGGCGTATTGCTCAGTTATAAAAAGGAACACATTTGAGTCAGTTCTAGTGAGGTGGATGAACCTGGGGCCTATTAAACAGAAGTCAGAAAGAGAAAGACAAATACTGCATATTAATGCATATGTATGGAATTTAGAAAGACGGTACCAATGACCCTATGTGCAGGACAGCAAAGGAAACGCAGATGTAAAGGACAGACTTTCGGACGCAGTGGGAGAAGGCAAGGGTGGGATGACTTGAGAGAATAGCATTGAAATGTGTATATTACTGTATGTAAAATGACCAGTGTAGATGACCAGTGCGACTTCAATGCATGAAGCCTGGCATGCAAAGCCAGTGCTCTAGGACAACCCAGGGGTATGGTGGGGAGGGAGGTGGGAGGGGGGTTCAGGATGGGGAACACATGTAAATCCATGGCTGATTCATGTCAATGTATGGCAAAAACCGCTATAATATTGTAAAGTAATTAGCCTCCAACTAATAAAAATAATTGGGAAAAAAAATTAAAATTAAAATAAGTAAAATAAAATAAAGGTAAAAAATATATATATATAAAAGTAATTATCCTCCAATTTGGATAAATTGATCAAACAAAAATCTAATCAGACCACATTCAGACTTCAAAGACAAAAAGAAAAAAAAAAGTCATACCTGGGCTTATTGCCACAGACAAGGAACAGAGAATTGTCATCAGAATCCACTGTCAGATGGCTATGCTGCCCTCGCCCCTTCTTAATACACAATAAACACCTATGAACTGTTCCCCTAAGAAAAAAAAGCCACTGATGTAGCCCGATTTCCACGCTCCATGTAGAGAAGGATTCTGGAGCACCTCTGGTTGGAACATCGCGGATAGGAGCCCAGGGGAACAGCTTGTACCCTTCTAGCGAAGCCCCCATGCTCATTCGTGGCAGCTGCCACCTGCTAGGACATTCCAGGGCAGGATTTGACAATCGCTTGGAGTGCCTCTGGCAACAGGAGCAGGAGATGGAGGCTGAAGTGAGACATTCCTGCCGCTTGTCCTGAAAGCTGGGATGGCGCGGTTGGAATGGGTCATTTGGGCCATTCTTGGCCAGCGAAGGGCAGGGGGCCTCAAACTGGTCTGTGGATGGCGCTTCTGAATGGAGATCAAGTTCTTGATCTCCAGAAGGAAGCAGAAAGATCGGTGAACTCGAACCAGTCGATCTCTCCAGTCGATCTCTACTTCTGGTCCCACCTACGCTTGCTGTGTAGACTCAGATGAACCCTTTGAGAATATTCATGCTTCTCTCTATCTCTTCCTGGGACAGAAGGTTAATGTGGCCAAACGGGTCCACTCCATCCCTCCACCTGCTTTACTCTTCTTTGGAGCATCTGATGTTTTATTGTATTTGTGTTTACCCTCTGCCTCCCCAGATTAAATTTCAGTAATGAGGGCAGGGGAGGCTGGTACATCTCTGAAGCCTATGACAGTGGCGAACACAGTAAATGCTCAATAAAGACATGCAGAATGAAGGCACACAACACGCCCAATGGGGAAGCTACTTGAAAATATGTCTCGGGTCATAGACATGTCATACCCTTTGGATTCAGTGGTTCTACTTCTGAGGATCAGTAGCTCCCACCCCAAATAATCCAACATGAAAGAAAAGCCTTAGGTGAATCCTACAGTGGCTAAAATACAAGCAACCTGAAAAATAATCTAAATAATCAAGATTAAGGGCATAATTAAAACCACCCTGATAAATCCACTTGGTAGAATTCCAGATAGCTGTTACAAACATCATTTACAGTGAGATGAGCTAATATTGCAATACACACACATGAAACTAGACTACATAATGCAAAATTGTGTGTGCAGCCCATTGCTGAGGGTATAGGGGTGATCTTCTTTTTACGCTGTTGCTGGGAATATCATGCACAGTCCCTTTGGAGGACAATTTGGAAATTCCTATCAAAATGCAAGAGTTCATGTCACTTAACCCTCCAACTGCATTTCTAGGAATTAATTCGCTAGGAATTCCTTTATTTCTAGTAATCTATCCTAGAATATATCTGGAAATAAGTCTAATGTCTATGAATGGGGGACAATGCTTAAATAAATCACTGTTTATCAATGTATCAGAATACTATACAGTCATTATAAATGAGGAGAAAAAAAATGAGGAGAAATGCATGTCCTGACATAGTAATATGCTCAAGACAAAAAAAGCTAATTGCAAAATGTTTTTGTACATGAATGATGTTGTATTTGGTAAACATTTTTTTTTAATCCAGAGGGATAGGTAAGAAACCCTTGACGATGGTTTTCTCCAAAGGATAGGGGAAGATTTTCTGTCTGTGCTGTTAATTTCTGTGACGTTTAAAAGCTTTTCACGTAGGTGAAGAAGGAAAACACTGACCCCATGACATGAAGTCGTTCACATAAGCCAACAAAAACCAGGCACGCAAAGACTGGAAGGAACTCTATCAAGGTGTTATTAAATGTGGTCATTCCTGAGTTGTGGGAGAATGGGCAGTTTTTGTCTTGTTAATTTTGATGGAAAACTTCTAAAGAGCGTGTGTGATCTTTACAGAGGACAAAGCCCTCCCACCAGTCCTCTTTGTTTGAAGCTGGGGTGGTGCTCAGGATATAGAATGTTCTGTCGATGTAACCTGTGGTCGTGCGGTGTCCTCTCTCCCCAGGATGGATGACATCCAACTCTGCAATGACATCATGGACTTGAAGCAGGAGCTGCAGAACTTGGTCGCCATCCCAGGTAACCATGGGGACCCCACCTCCGCCAGACAGCTGCTCAGAGTCCCTGTCTGGAAGACCCTAGCCCAGCCTCATTCTTGCAACTTCCCAACTTCCTAATCGTGTGATTCAACCAACTCTGCATGAGGCTGACTTTGTTCAAGTCCTGATTCTGCCCATCTCCTTGACCTCGGGCAAGTCATGTTACCTCTCTGAGATTCAATCTCTCCTCCTCTGAAAATGGGGTAGGAATAGTAATAGTACCTAATTCATTGGGTGTAAATCTTATTGTGATGAATGAAACAATGCAAACCATGTGCTTAGCTTGATGGCTGGTCCAAAGAGTCCAGCAAATATTAGCAATGATTACTCTTATTATCCTGTTTGAGAATAGGTAGAGTATGGTGGTTACAAGCTCTGATTTTGGAGTCAAACCCACATCTGTCATTTATTAATCATGTGTGCTTGGGCAAGTTATTTCACTACAATTCAGTTTCTTCATCTCTAATCTGGGACAATCATACTGTCTGTCTCAGAGGATTGTTTTGAGATTGATGAAGGGGATAAAACATACTTAGTAGGTGTCTAAGGTAGCTCAGTGGTAAAGAATCTGCCTGCCAAGTAGAAGACTTGGGTTCGATCCATGGATCAGGAAGATTCCCTGGAGAAGGAAATGGCAACCCACTCCAATATTCCTGCCTAGAAAATCCCACTGACAGGGGACCTAGCAGGTTACAGTCCATGGGGTCTCAAAGAATCAGACATGACTTAGCGACTAAACAACAACAACATCCTATTTAAGTGCTTAACAAATGAGCGCTATTGTTATTGGGCTTCCCAGGTAGCGCTAATGGTAAAGAACCTGCCTGCCAATGCAGAAGACTCAAGAGATGCAGGTTCCATCCCTGGGTCAGGAAGGTCCCCTGGAGGAGGGCACAGCCACCCACTCGAGTATTTTTGCCTGGAGAATCCCATGAACAGAAGAACCTGGCAGGCTGCAGTCCATAGGGTTGCACAAGAGCCAGACACAACTGAAGCAACTTAGCATGCACATATTATTATTATTATTATTATTATTATCATTAACCTGAGCTTCCTAGTGGCTCAGATGGTAAACAATCTGCCTTCAGTGTGAGAGACCTGGGTTCGATCCCTGGGTTGGGAAGATCCCCTGGAGGAGGGCATGGCAACCCCACTCCTGTATTCTTGCCTGGAGAATCCCCATGGATGAAGGGGCCTGGTGGGCTACAATCCATGGGGTCACAAAGAGTTGGACAGGACTGGGTGCCTAAGCACAGCACAGCATGTCATTAACCTAACACATCCTTCTCATCCTTCAGGTCATAACTTCTTTGACCCGTTTCCCAAAGAACGCCTTCCTTGCCCATCCAAGCTGAGTTAGATACCTCGGGGGGAACTTATACTTCTCAACATACAGACAATCCCCAACTCACAGCTTGATTTAATAATTTTTGGATTTTATAATGCTGTAAAGTCTCTAAAAATCTCTCCAGATGTTGCCAGATATCCCCTGGCTAGGGAGGTGGGAAATTGCCCCCTGAGAAACACTTTAAAACCCAGAGATCTGGGTTTGAAGCCAGGATTGCCAGCTAAATGACCTTCATTGAGCACCTTGATTTCCTGAGCTTTAAATTCCTTGTCTGCAAAATGAAACAAACCATGAGGCATGTACACGGTTGTTGTGGATGTGTGCCCTGAGATATCATAAGATAGCAAACATACCTTATTCTAAGAGGACTGTGTGCAATGATTGTAGAGTCTTCTGGCATCATTGCTTTAATGAGCAACTACTAGTTGCTTTAATGAGCAACTACTAGGGCTTCCCTGGTAGCTCCGATGGTAAAGAATCTGCCTACAGTGTGAGATCCCCTGGAGAAGGGAATGGCAACTCACTCCGGTATTCTTGCCTGGAGAATCCCATGGACAGAGGAGCCTGGCAGGCTGCAGTCCATGGGGTCACAAAGAGTCGGACGTGGCTGAGTGAATACCACTTTCAGTAGGTGCCAGGCATTCGGCAGGCCCAGGGAGGACACAAGTGAGTAGCCAGCCCTAATTGAAAGGAGGTAACAGGACTTCCCCTGGTGGTCCAGTGATTAAGACTCCTGGCATCCAATGCAGGGGGCGTGAGTTTGATCTCTGGTTGGAGAACTAAGATCCCACATGCTGTGTGGCACAGCCCCCCAAAATAAATAATGATAATAAATAAATAGAATTTTAAGAAAAGGGGAAGTGACAGCTCTGGCTGTGGGGCTTCTTCTCCAGGCAATTAAAATGTTCTAAAATAGATTGTTATGTTGACATGGAGTCCAAGTTCATTCTACTTGCCGCATGATAGGCCAATAAATCTGAGATGAGATGTTAAGACAGGGAAGGGACTTTATTCAGGAGCCGGCTGATGGAGAAGATGTCAGGCTAGCGTTTCAAAATAACCATTGGGCGGGCTCTGGAGTCAGGTTCTTTCGTGGATCAGAGATGGGAGGAGGTGAGGAAACAAAAAAAACCATTTAATTCCTGCAACTATCTCCTCGAATGGCAAACCTCAGGCAGGGTGGGGTGTGTTAATTTCTTTCTTTCTGCCATCTACAGGTGGACAGGGTTATTTTAGTTTAACAGTTCCGCAGAGGCAGTAGGGTTCCCTGAGGTAAGCCATTATTATGCTTATAATAAAAAAAGAGGCAAACAAGGGTTAAAGAGATAGGAACAGATTCAGCAGGGAGTCATAATTAACCCTTCCTGGTTACTGCAAAATAATAGAACTTTATGACCATACTGCAAAATAATAGAACTTTATGACCATGCTCCCGCCACCGGAGCCTGGAGAAGAAAATCCCTCTTTGCATCTTCCAACTTCTGATGGGGTTTCCATCAATCCTTGCTTCTTGGCTTATAGCTGCCTTATTCCAGTCTCTGCCTCTGTCATGGCCCTCCTCTCTTTGTGTATCTCTGTGTCATCTCCTCTTCTTTTAAAAAATTATATTTATTTTGGCTGCACCAGGTCTTAGTTGTAGCATGCAGGATCTTCCATCTTTGTTGTGGCATGTGGGGACTAGTTCCCCAACCAGGGATCAAACCTGGGCCCCCTGCACTGCACTGGGAGGGCAGAATCTTAGCCACTGGTCCACCAGGAAAGTCCTCATCTCCTCTGATAAGAACACTAATTATTGGATTTAGGGCTCATCTGAATGAGTATGACCTCATCTTAACTAATTACATCCACAAAAACCCTATTCCCAAGTAGGGTATTTCCAAATAAAATTAGGGGTGGCCAAAAGGAGAAGAGGGCTTCAGAGGATGAGACGGCTGGACAGCATCACCGATGCAATGGGCATGAACTTGGGCAAACTTTGGGAGATGGTGAGGGACAGAGAGGCCTGGCATGCTGCAGTCCATGGGGTCACAAAGAATCAGATACAACTGGGCGACTGAACGACAACAGGAGTCCTGTTTATCCTAATACAGGCAGAAAGCTCAGCCCAACCTCACGAGGGTTCGGAACCAGAATCAGGAAAGCTCTGGAATATTCTTGGCCCCTGCTCTCTCTCACCGTCCATTTTGGAGCTCTTTCCCTCTTCTCTCTAGCGCATGAGCCAAGCAAAGCCACTGTTACCAAACCACACATGGGTCCACTTGCCCCTGTGCAGTAAAGCCTGCCTGCTGACACCTGGTGGTGGGGAAGGGAAGGGCAGTGTTTATTGCAAGGACGAGCAAGGAGCCCAGGACAGCTGGTGCTCAGAATACCAGAGCTCCTCCATGGGTTTCGGCAAAGCATTCCTGAAGCCCAGGTGAGGGAGGGGCATCCCAGGGTCTGTGATTGGCTCGTGCACAATTCTCTGATTGGCTGATGTTGAGGTCACAGGGCAGTGTCCCAGGGGTTAACACTGTCAATCTTTAGGCTCCAGGAGACCTGGGGGCTACGGGCTCATGTCCATCAAGTAGTTAACATGTCCCATTTGGTGGGGGGTTTTAGCCTCTGTAAAACAACTCAGAAAATGTGCATCAGATACTGTTATCTAGGGGACTTCAGATAGGAGCTGAAGCAGAGGATGTGGGCGGGGTGGGAGAGGGGTGTCTGTCCCAAGAAGGCCCCAGAAGGTCCCTGCTCGGTTACAACTTCATCTCCCTTCCATGATTTTTCCACCCAAGAGCCTGACTCTATATCCCAATTTTCAATTTCCCAGGGGGCTATGATGGGCCCAGCATGGGTTGTTTCTCTTTTGAGAGGGAGAATTCCCAGAGCCCAGTCTTAGCTCGGCAGGACACATGGATGGCCCTGGGGCAAAGGAGACACGAGGGTGTGGCCAGCCAAGGCCTCCCCAGGCCAGAGGGGCTTCACCGGGGGCCATGGCAGCCTCTAGAGCATGGGTGGGAAATGTGTGGAAGCTGGGGGTCTTTGGTGGACACAATACCTGGGCTGCTTCACTGACCAGGCCTGGGATTAGGCGAGAAGAAAAAGGTGCTCAGCTGAAACATGAGAAATTCAGCAATTATATTTTCATGCAATATTTAGAATACCAAAATTCATTCAAAAAAAGTTTAAATAAACATGAGATCAGTACTGACACTCAATGGGCAGAAACCAGGAATGCTAAACCTTCATGGAAGGGACAGTCCCCGCTGGAGGATGTTTTCTTCTTAAAATGCCATCGGCAGTCCTGCAGAGAAACACATAAGGTCAATGGGTCACTTAGCAAAAGAGCCCAGGTCCTCCCCCCCACCTCCACTGATTCCCCTAGGAAACCGCATCTTCCCAGTCACTTCCCTGAAGAAATGCAGATATTAAAGTTCCCTTTCCTCTCCTGCCTTGCCGTTCACCTCTCCCCACTGTGTCCTCTGACTGCTTGTTGTTAAGAGCATTTCTGTGTATTCCTTGGACCAGCGCCAGGTTTCTAGATGGACTTAGGTGGGTTTAGAAGGAAACAACCCAATGTGCCCAGCAATACAGCAATAAAAATAATAAGTAAAGAGAGGACTGAAAGGCCAAGAAAATCATGCTTCTCTTGCCAGGGTCAGAAAATAATTCAGCTCATTATGATGAGACAAAGCCGCTCAATCACATCTGACTCTTTGTGACCCCATGGACTGTAGCCCGCCTGGTTCCTCTGTCCCAGGGATTCTCCAGGCAAGAATACTGGAGTGGGTTGCCATTCCCTCCCCCAGGGAATCTTCTGGACCCAGAGATCGAACTGCATTGCAGGCAGATTCTTTGCTGTCTGAACTACCAGGGAGATGGCGCTAGTGGTAAAGAACCCGCCTGCCAGTGCAAGAGACCTAAGAGACTCGAGTTCGATTCCTGGGTCAGGAAGATCCCCTGGAGAAGGAAATGGCAACCCATTCCAGTATTCTTGCCTGGAGAATCCTATGGACAGAGGATCCTGGCAGGCTACAGTCCATGGGGTGGCAAAGAGTCGGACACGACTGAGTGACTTCACACACACGTGATGAGAGAGAACAGCTGGGGCCCTCCACACCCTCAGGGCTTCTCAGGGACAAACTAAGATGTCTCACCCACCTCCCCTGCCGCCACCAGCCCCTCTGGGCTGGGAATGCTTAGACTTGGCTGTAGAGGCCATGGTACCCTCCCCTTGGACATAAAAAGTGTCTCCAAAAAAAAAAAAACAGAATAAAAATTGTGCCTCCCTCATAGAGTTGTTGGAAAGAATTTAGTAATTCTCAGCCATCAACCAGGGTGATTTGCCCCACAGAGGACGTTGGCCTTGTCAGGAGTCCCACTTTGTGGTCACCACTAGGAGAGGGGGCTCTCCTGGCATCTAGTGGGCGGAGGTCAGGGATGCCACTCAACATCCTACAGTGCTCCGGCCATGACAGAGAATGGTCCAGCCTCAAATGTCAGCAGTGCCAAGGTTGAGAAACCCAGATTAAATGAAAATATAATACATGGTAATACAAATATGATGATAATTGTTGCCATTTATTAAGCACTTACTTTTGCCTGCTTCTTATGCCATGAGACTTGCTTTTCCTTCGTTAAGTAACTATTTATTTCTTTTGCACCTGGTTCGGTAAATATGTAATCTAGCGGGCCTTTAATCATGAAGGCAAAAGTGATAATGTAAAATAAGAGCCTATGATAATAGTAGCTGACTGTTCATGAACCCTGACTGTACCAGGCAGGGAGCCTAGTGTTTTGACTTCTCTCTCTTAAAACTTGCAACAACTTTATGACTGTCTCTGTTAAGAGACTGGATGCTCAGAGAGGTTGAGGAATGTGCCTAGAGTCACACAGCCAAGAAGAGGAGGAGGTGGGGCATCAAGCCAGGATTGTGATTCTATGGCGAGGTGTCCCAGTTGTGATAAGGTCTACAGACCACCTTAGTCTACAGTTAGGAGGTCCTGGCATGGTCCAGGGAGAGATGATGGTGGCCTGGGCTAAGGAGGTGTGCTGGAAGAAATGAGAAGCAAGTTGGAGGGTCACTTCGGCAAGCCCCTGAAGATACTAGGAATCAGATGTGTGATGCCCACAGGGAATAAAGTTGGCAAGTAGGTGGGTGATGCTGGGAAACAAAAGTAGTAGTAGATGGCTGACTGGCACAAAAGTACCAGTAGATAGGTGAGTGGTGCCTGGAAGCAGATGGGTGATGCTTGCAGGCAGGTGAGTGATACCAGCAGGTAAATGGGTGATGCCTACAGGTAGGTGGGTGGAGTCTGCAGGTAGGTAGGTGGGGCTTAAGGCAGGTAGGTAGTACCTGGAGGCAGGTGAGAGATGCTGGCCAGCAGGGTGTGTCATACACACAAGCAGATCAATAGCACTGGCTGGTGGTATGGAGGCCTGGGTCAGTAACTGGTTTGCAAGGTGAGACAGACCCCTTTGAGTAGGTGGCCTCTCCTGTGGGTTTATGGAGGGGCTGAGGGCCCTGAGCAGAGGGCTGCAGCTGAGTATCTGGGGAAGCTGGGAGATGCCTGAACAGGCAAGAGATAGTGGGGATGAATAGCTTGAGGAGGGAGGTAAGTGAGTTCCTGGGGCCTCTACCCATAGCCACGTGACTCTGGTGTAAGATCTGGGGCCTGGCAGAGGACGGGGGAGTGTTGGAGGGCTGCTGCTGGTAACTTGGAAAGGACAGGGACATCACTCCCTGAGTCCAAGGGCGCTGTGGTTAATCCACCTGCAGAGGGCAAGGAGGCTCTGTGATGCTGACGAGTGATTTGCAGAATCAGACTTCGGGACCCATTACCATCGTCAGCACAGCAAGGATGAGCAGGAATACAGGGGCTGCTAGATCCCAATTCCTTGCTCCCCTCTGATTAGTGACAGAAACCAATTTTCTCTCTAACCTAAATATTATATTCTCCTTGTCTCTGGTTCTGCCTCCAGATCTAGAGGAAATAGTCAGTGACAGTTTGTTTGAACTGGCAGAGGGACAAGCTGCCCCATGAGTTTTATCTTCTAAAGGGGTCTGAGCAGAGGGAGCCAATGCAGGGTTGGGTTTCTGCCCTCTGGGTTGTATCAGTCTTCATGTCCACCCCTCGTTGTTTTGTCTCTGGCTATGATGCTCTAGCCCTTGGTATTTGGAACAGGTTGGGAAAGTGTGGGTGGCTTTTCTTCTGACCGGTTGGGTAAGCCTTACTGCAGAGTAGTCACTTCCTGCACCCGACCTGTGTCCTTCTCCCCTCGGCCTTCTTCAGGGCCCCCTTGCAGCATCAGTATCATTTAGCAAGCATCCACCATGGGCCAGCTCTGTGCCAAGTCGTTTACTACAATCCCCGCGTTCTCACATTCAAGCCTCGCTGTGTAGTTTCCAGAGGAGGAAACAGAAGCTTGAACCAATCCAGTTGCCTTTCCAGGTTCATCCAGCAAGTTCAATGGTCAAGCCAGGATTCCAACCCTGGCCCCTCAGACTCAGTTACACTCAAACTGTCTCTGCTAATGTGTTCTTCTTCCCAGAAAAAGAAAAAACCAAGTTGCAGAAGCAGAGGGAAGATGAGCTCATCCAGAAGATCCACAAACTGGTGCAGAAGAGAGACTTCCTGGTGGACGACGCAGAGGTCGAGCGGTTAAGGTAAGTGGGCAGCGTGTCCCCTGGGCGCGGGGCTGGGGCTGTTAGAATGCAGCTCAGCTTCCTTCCAAAGCCCGTCATCTGCTCCCAGACTCACAGCTTTGCAACTGGCATGGCCTGGCCAAATGCTCCCCAAACACTAGATCCTGATGAATCCTTCTGGCCCGAGGCCCCACGGCCCATTCAAGAGAAACTTAAATCCAGCTCCAAAATGTTTTGCAAAGGCCTGTGGATCTTAAGTGAATGCCATCTGAGGTGGCCACGGAGGAATTACATCACAGAGCACATGGAAGCGCTTCCTACACCTTCTTTTTACTGAGTTTTCTCCCAACTCGTCAAGGCACCTTTTCCAGAAACTTCTATTCGTTTCTACAGAAACTCTGCCCTCTGTCCTAACTTGTTTCCTCACCCACCCTCCCCACTTCCCAGCTCTGTTCTCTCCCTTCCCGTCTCCTGGGGGCCTCTGATGCCCCTCCCTAGCCTTCGGGGTCTCCTATTTGCAGATGCCCCTGCCCCGTTGATCTGGTCAACCACGGGCCCTGGAGCCGCAGTGCACCTGAAGCCCCCGCAGGGGACCAGAGGGCACGAAAGATGCCAGTGTTGATTCTCGAATTTTTTGTGCTGGAGCAAAACCTTGAGAGTCATCCACAGGGGAGAGGCTCAAAGGGCCGCTTCCACACCAGAAGACAACTTCCCTTTAATTCTCTGTGACCTCCCAAGTCCTCCAAGGCTGCTAGGATGCACTTTGCCCAGCTCAGCCAGGCTCGGACCATTGGCTTTGCTTATGGTGACCCTTGGGAGAGCTGAGACAACTTGCCTTCTGAGACCTGCCACATTCTTTGTCTAGGGTAACTTAAAGGTGCAGGATCAGGAGAGGGATTGCCCAGCTCACTAAATCTCTGGCAGGGAGGCGGGGTCCTGTAACACCCTGGCCTCTGCCCTAGGGTCTCACACCAGCGGGCGTGGGCATTTACTCCATCACTGATATGTGTTTCTGCTTCAGAGAAGATTCATCAAACAACGCACACCCACCCACTGTACACACATAACAACATGTGCACACCACCCACACATATAACATAACACATATGTACCACCCACATGTAACACACATGTACCATCCACACATAACACATGCACCAGCCACACACAATAGACATCAGCATATATGCACCACCCACATATAACACACAGCAACATACATGCACCATCCATAAAGTCTGATACATGATCCCACACTCTTGCCTCATTTTATCAGTTCCTTGATGCTCTCCTGTCTTACTGTTCTTTCCTCTCTTTACGCATCTGTCTTCACAGGGAGCAAGAAGAAGATAAGGAAATGGCCGATTTTCTGAGAATCAAGTTAAAACCTCTAGACAAAGTAACCAAATCTTCAGCCAGTGAGTGCATACATTATTCCTTCTCCTCCCGCATCCAAGAGAAAGGGAAATTTAAATGAGGTCTGGAAGCCAAGGGGACACAACAAAAATGCTTTCTAGAGATCAGACTTGAGCAGAGGATGGCAGCAGGCAGGGTCAGCTTCACGGATGAGGAAGCCCAGGGCCCCACACCTAGAAGAGCACTGTGCTTGCTTTCATGTCCTACTATTGCTGTCTTGGAAGTCTTAAGAATTTTCCAGCAAGAGGCCCTGCCTTTTCATTTTGCACTGAGTCCTGCAAACGGTGTAGCTAGTGCTGGTAGCTAGTCCTTGCTCATACGATTTGGTGCGTTTCATAGAAGGAGTTGGGTGGCCCCTGAGGCAAGAAGGTGGGAACTAAGGCTCACGAAGCTCTGGCCTCTGTTGGAGTTGGAATCGCTGGAGGAACGAAGGCGGAAGTTTGCCTCTCAGAATACCAGCCTCACAAGATACTCAGAGCAAAAAGGGTTCTGGGTGAAACAAGTTTGGGAAATGCTGTGCACTTGACCACTCTTTGTGGGCTTCCAATACCCATTAGCATATTAAAGTGATAACCAGTCCTGCTGGGTAGGAACTGCCTTCTCCTCGTTGGTCCAGTGAGACCACTTTGAGTTATAAGAAATGGGTGCCCGAGTCAAACTGGCCCTGGCAATAAAAGGTGATTTGCTGGAGAAAGAGCAGGGGGAGCCAGGGCTTCAGGGACTGGACACCCTTGCTCTTCTTCTGGTTATCCACTTGGCACCTCTTGTCATGTTAGCTTCATTTCCTCCTCCTACACAGGCCTTCCTGGGGCTGGAAATCCAGGACCATAACTTAGCAGAAGCAAGGCAACGACTGGTATCTAAATGTGTAAGATTCTGACCAGCCGTTCTTGGATCACGTTCCCACCTGCTAGGCCCATCACTCTCATGGAGGAACTGGGAAGTTGTGATTTTCTGGATCTGGGTTACATGCCCACCCCTATAGCCACAGGGGCATGAACTGTTATCAGAGGAAGAGCAATGGACAGTCTTGTTGCGAAGACAAAACTTAGAAGCTGCCACTACCAACTGAAGCCACAAACCCAGTTTTTCCCTAACTATCCATTAACAACATTCCATGAAAACACATTTGTACTGTGTGAAGGAATAAAGAAAGAGAAGGGCCCTGGTCCTTCTGCAGGCCCCTAACATCACAAGGCACATGGTTTTTGCCTAAATCCAGCATCTTCAATAGACTGTCTCTTCCATGAAAGGCAAATTAGAGAAACTCCACCTAACAGTGTGTAAAAGGAAACAAGCGAGGAAACTTGTCTTCTGTGTAAGATTATGGATAGAAAAAATAATCCCAGCCAGAAATCAAAACACCAAGCCTGTACCACATGCAAGTGTTGGGTCCAAATATACATCATCCATGTGGGCTGGAATCCAAAGATGAAAAATTAAAACTAATCTAAAACCAGTGAAATCTCTGGAACCCCAGCAAAGCAAATGTAAAGCTGCTCAACAGAGACCCCTCAGCTTCCATAACACAGACCACAGATTAAAAACAACTCCTGTGTAGATGATCTCTCAATAAAAAATTTAAAACCAATGAAGAATGGAAACACCATGAAAGGAGTCCATAGATGCAACAAAAGAGAATGTCTGTCCTCCAGAAATAAGAGAATATCTAAAAGAGATAATAAGTGTGTTTACAATGACTAAAGAGATAAGAGAAGGAATAATACTCAAAATGAAATAGCAAGGTGCTATGAAAAAAAGAAGAGGTAAATTAGCAAACAGTTAGTCTTCTAAAAAATTACTGTCTGAGGAACTCCCCGATGGTCCAGGGGCTAGGACTTTGTGTTGTCACTGCCAAGGGCCCAGCTTCAGTCACTGACTGCAGAACTAAAATTCCACAAGCTGCCTGGCAAAAAAAGAAAAAAAAAATTATTGTCACTGAAGTGAAAACTCAATGGATTAAACACAAAGACACAGCTGAAGGGAGGATTCATATAATTGGAAGACAGAGCTGAGAAATTACCCCAGAATGCAGCACCAAGAGACAAACAGATGGGAAATGTGAAAGCGAAGTTATGAAGCATGGAATAATAAGAATAATAAGGTTAAACTGACATCTGAGAGGCATTCCAGAGGGAGCAAGAATGGAGAATGACAGGCGATAATGCGTGAGCATTTTCCAGAACTGAAAGGTAGCCCTCTGGTGGAAGTGACATCTTATTTCTCAGTCAGATATTTCTTGGATGACAGACCCGGTGCTGGGCTTGGCAGATAACAACGGTGAGGAGAACAGAACAGGACAAGGGCTAAAAGCTGTAGTTAGAAGCCAAGGCCTGAAAGCCGCTGGACCTCCAGGGAGGTGGGAACCGTCACCAGGACCATATAAAATGCATGTCAGCTCCCCAGACTTCACCTCTGTGGCCTTGGGGCGGGGCCTGGCCGGGGTTGGGGTGGACCTGCGGCTGCAGACGGTCAGGGCTCTCCTCACCTCACCTCTCCTTCTTTCCTGTTTCCCCTCCCTGCCCCGCCCCCCCCCCCCCCCACCTTGCTGCAGGCTCCCGAGCAGAGAAGAAAGCAGAGCCCCCGCCTAGCAAGCCCACGGTGGCCAAGACGGGGCTGGCGCTCATCAAGGATTGCTGCGGGGCCGCGCAGTGCAGCATCATGTAGCCCTCACGCGGGGTGCCCCCGGGGCCACGGGGACCCCCTCCCACCCTCTTGTCTTCAGAGCCCCCATTTCACCGGGGCCCAAGAGCTCTCCAAGGCAGAAGGGGTTGAAGGCAAGCCCGTGACCGCCGCCAAGAGCCCAGCCACCCTGTACAGAGTGTAGCGATAGGGAGTCCCTCACCGTCGCATGGCCCTCCCCAGAGCATGCCGAACCCAGGAGTCTGTCTCCCTGTTTATCCAACCACCAGGAAAGGTCCTCCCTTGAAAAAAGTATTATCTCCACTTCTAGCTAGCTGTATCTCACCCACCATGCGAATGAACTGGGAGAGGGGGCATGATCCCCAGGTGTGTACAGTTGTGACTTTACAGCAGTCCAGCGCCACGCTGGACGCTTCCCCTAGCTGCTCTCCTAGCTCTGCTGTCGGGCTGCCCCAGACGGCCCTGTCTCCCCCGTTCTCTTTCCTCTCCCAGGGGTTTGGGCCCTGGAGGGCTCCACGCAGCCCACGTGTCTGTGGAGACGCAGAGGGCCCATCTGGAAAGACTGAGCTTGTGTGTGGTCGTCGTCACGTCTCCCGCTCCCTCCCCTCCCGGTGTCTGGGCGCGGCTCGCATCAGGACTGTGTCTGTCCGCTCTTGGTTCTTCCTTGGCCACGTCTGTTCCGGGTGTGTGGGGATGGGGCCCCCGGCCGGAGGGCACCCAGTGCTTGGAAGAAGAGGTAGCAGAGAGCTGGGAGCTCCAGCCCGAGGCCAGGGAAGATGAGAACAGACCCAGAGCAGACGTACTTACTCTCCACCCTCCGGGGCCCGCCGGCTGGATGGTGTGCCGGCAGGACGCCACTCACCGGCCTAACACACAGACCTCTGCAAACATCAGTGGCAGGCGGGAGAGGCGGCCTGACCCAACCGTGTCCAATCATTCGGTGGTGTATTTTAACCAGCCTGAAAAATTCCACCTGTGTAACTTGATGTACATTTGCTACAGCCAGCCCGGCACAGCCCATGTGACCTCTGTACGTGTGTGTGTCGTGACCGGCCTAAGTAGTTAGCGTAACTCCAGATTCGCTGATGTGCAGTCATCCATTGGAGACAATAAAACTGGAAACCACGTACACAGTATTTTTAAAGTTTTTACTTTATTCTTGACTACAGAAGTAACTTACCCATGTACATAGTTAATCATTTACAAAGTACCAAACGTATAAAAAAGTGTTTTTTTTTTTGTTTTTTTAAACTCCCAATATTTCTCCACCTACTCTGACATTTTGGCATATGTCCTCTCTGTCTTTTTTTATGCATTTTTTTTTCATGATTGTCATTCTGTTGTATCATTCTATAACAGTTTTCTTTTTCCACCTATCATAGGATCACTATCGTTCTGCCACGTCATTAAAAGCTCTTTGTAAACATTAAACACTTCATGAATATTTACAATGGCTGCTTAGTAATCCATCTTGTGGATATACTGTAATTTATCTAACCAGACCCTCCGTATTAAACATTTAAGCTGTTTCTAGTTTTTCAGTTTTATAAGTAATGTCAGGATAAACATCCTGGAGGGTGGAGGTGGGGTGGGGGGGGAGGGTGTTGGGTAAAACTTCATCTGAATTTCTGATTTTTCCTTAGCACAGACTCCTAGAAGTAAGGTTCTAATTTACATGGGTCACATTTTTTCAACATATTTGTAAATCAAAAAAAGAAAAAAAAAACTGAAGGTCTTTCTAGTCACAGCTGCTTTGGAATTGACACAAAATGTCTTTGAGTGTGATGGCCCCTCCCGGTAGGAGCATGCGCCCAGCCCCCCCCCCAATCTGTCACTGATGTGCTTCTTCAGTCTAGGCTTCAGCCCGCTCACCACTTCCTGTCTATTCTGAAGATGAAGAGGCTCCCTCAGGTCGCTGCCATTTCCATCACCTGGCCTCAGGGGACACTGCCCTAGACCAAGACCAAGTCTTCCTAGGGCTGCCATAATGTATTCCTCAACCAGCGGGGTTTAGACAACAGAAAGTGATAGTCTCACAGTTCTGGAGGCCAGGAGCCAGTGTCCTCAGGACTGTGCTCTCTCTCAAGGCTCTTGGGAAGAATGCTTCCTTGCCTCTTCCAGCTCCTCGTGGCCCCTAGTAATCCTTGACTTTATCACTCCAATCTTTACCTCTTCTACATCCCCCTCTGTCTGTGTCTCTGGTCCTCTCTTCTTGTGAGGACACCAGTCATTGGATTTAGGGACCTTCCCAGGGGGCGCTAGTGTTAAAGAACCTGCCTGCCAGTGCAGGAGACGTAAGAGACACAGGTTCGATCCCTGGGTAGGGAAGATCTGCTGGAGAAGGGCGTGGCAATCCACTCCAGTATTCTTGCCTGGAGAATCCCATGGACAGAGGAGCATGGCAGGCCACAGTCCATGGTGGCATAGAGTCGGACATGACTGAGTGAGTGTGCGCACAGTTACATTAGAGATGCACAGAGAGTGGATAGCTCAACCGTATGCCTGTATGACACTAAATCTGGGATGATCGCATTACAATCCTTAACAACTTCTCATAAGACCCTGTTTCCAAATAAGTTCAGATTCTGAGATGGCAAGTGGCCATGAATTTGGGGCAGGGGTGGTGCTGAAAACTCGGCCTCTGGGCAGTGGTGTTGAATCAAATCTCAGAGCAGAGTTTTGGGTGCAATAGAAAAGAATAGCTTTATTGCTTTGCCAGGCAAAGGGGGACACAGTGGGCTCCTGCCCTCAAAAATTTGTTTTTATAGCACTGGTTCAAGGACAGGGCTGCTGATGAGATTAGGGTGTGTGTAGGGCCTACACTCTTAATCCCAGGTAATCTCCTGATGAGCTGGCCTCAGGTGGTCTTCTCTGGAATGAAGAATGCTAACATCTTCCATTTTGGAGTTTTAGTTCTGAAAAGAGCTCAAAGATACTGTTAGGTGTACCCCTTGTATACCCCAGAGCCAGGACCGGCCCCCAAGGCTGTGTTATTGTTTCAGGGCTGCTCTTCTCTTGTCTCTGCGTCCCCCCTTTCCCTGGTTAGCAACAGTTCCAATCTGCCCTTTGGAATTCAGGGAAGGTCATGGAAGCTGAGATCTATTCCCTACAAACAAGAAATGGGACAGAAAGGCTTCCAGGCCCAGGAGGTGCATAGGGTCCTGCTTGGTTTCAGGGGGACACTATTTAACCCACTACACAGGTGCTTCCCACTCCTGCAATAAACACTCAGGCTGAAAAGGGTCTGCCTCTCTCCCTTCTGGGTAGAAAATGTGTGTCTGGAAGGCCTGACCTCAGACCAATTAGACAACAGTCACTCACCATTCCAACAAGCCAAAAAAAGATCGAAACCCTCATAAAAACCCTGCCCCTAGTGTACCCGCTGAGCTCTGGGGTACATCTAACTTGTGTTCCTGTCATTGCTATTGATTTTTTTTTAAGCAAAAAAAAAACCCACATCATTTATTGAGGTTTTCACAGAAGAGCAGAAGAAAGTAATTGTTCGATATGCTCCCAGATCCCCAGGGCTGCCTGCAAAGCTGGGAAATTTTGCAGATCTCAGGGTCCCATACCCCAGACTCACTCCTTTTGGGGGTCAATTGGGGAAAGGGGACAATGATAGCTGGAGACACATTTATTGAAAGTCTGTCGCTGTGCACTGAGCATGTGTGCATATTTTCTCACTTGCCTTTCACATCAACACCATGAGGCAGATACTATTATTGGTAAAGTAAGTCTTCATATGTACTTCACTGGTACATATAAATAAGTTCAGTTCCAAGAGCGTGCTCATAAGTCCAATTTTTTGTAAGTCCAACAAAGTAAACCTACATACCCAACTAACAAAATTGGCTATCATTCTATGTTTGGGTCCTGTACCACAAATAAAATCTTGCCATTTCCTGCATCATGAATCTCTTTGGTTCTTCAGTTACTTCCTTTTCCTCTTGTCTCTCTCTGTCCTTTCTCTGGGCCTCCAATTCCATAGGTCTTCATTAGTAGGCTCCGCATTCACTTTCACGTTCTTTGAAAGTTCACAACTTGAACTTTTGTATGCAGGTGACTTAACTGTATCTGAAAACTGGGTTCTCTTTTTGGTGGGTGTGGAGTGAATAGACACAACCAAACCAAAGATCAGGAGAAGGAAAGATTTATTACTTGCAACAGGCTGCCTGCTGTTAAATGCTGCACTCAATATGTCAGTGAATTTGGAAAACTCAGCAGTGGTCACAGGACTGGAAAAGGTCATTTTTCATTCCAATCCCAAAGAAAGGCAATGCCAAAGAATGCTCAAACTACCATACAGTTGTGCTCATTTCACCTGCTAACAAGGTAATGCTCAAACTCCTTCAAGCTAGGCTTCAGCAGTACCTGAACCAAGAACTTCCAGATGTACAAGCTGGATTTAGAAAAGGCAGATGAACCAGAAATCAAATTGCCAACATCCATTGGATCATAGAAAAAGCAAGAGAATTCCAGAAAAACATCTGCTTCATTGACTATGCTAAAACCTTTGTGTGGATACAACAAACTGTGGAAAATTCTGAAAGAGATGGTAATACCAGACCTTACCTTGTCTCCTGAGAAACCTGTATGCAGGTCAAGACTTAGCAACACTTAGAACTGGACATGGAGCAACAGACTGGTTCAGAACTGGGAAAGGAGTAATTCAAGGCTGTATACTGTCACCCTGCTTATTTAACTCCTATGCAGAGTACATCATGTGAAATGCTGGGCTGGATGAATCACAAGCTGGAACCAAGATGGCCAGGAGAAATATCAATGACCTCAGATATGCAGATGACACCACTTCAATGGCAGAAGTGAAGAGGAACTTAAGAGCCTCTTGATGAGAGTGAAAGAAGAGAGTGGAAAAGCTGGCTTAAAAGCATTAAAAAAAAACTAAAATCATGGCATCCAGTCCCATCACTTCATTGCAAATAGAAGGGGAAACAGTGGAAATAGTGACAGATTTTATTTTCTTGGGCTCCAAAACCACTGCTGACAGTGACTACAGCCATGAAATTAAAAAATGCTTGCTCATTGGAAGAAAAGCTATGACAAACCTAGACAATGTATTAAAAAGCAGAGACATCCCTTTGCCAACAAAAGTCTATACAGTCAAAGATGTGGTTTTGTTTTTTCCAGCAGTTATGTGCAGACAAGAGAATTTGATCTTCAAGAAGGCTGAGTGCTGAAGAATTGATGCTTTCAAATTGTGATGCTGGAGAAGACTGTTGAGAATCCCTTGGACCGCAAGGAGATCAAACCAGTCAATTCTAAGTGAAATTCACCTTGAATATTCATTGGAAGGACTGATGCTAAAGCTGAAGCTCCAGTAGTTTGACCACCTGATGTGAGAAGCCGACTCATTGGAAAAGACCCTGATGCTGGCAGGAGGAGAAGGGATGACAGAGGATGAGATGGTTGGATGGCATCACCGACTCAACTGACATGAATTTGAGTAAAGTCCTGGAGATGGTGAAGGACAGGGAAGCCTGGTGTGCTGAAGTCCATGGGGTCACAAAGAATCAGACACAACTTATTGACTGAACAACAACACAGAACACTGGGGATATTTCCCAAAGCAGTGCCTTCCCAGCAGCAAAACTGGGGAGGTTTAAAGCTAAGGGTACATGCATATTTATGAAGGGGTTTTAGAAGACTTCACCGTAGAATTATGACCAAGATCAATAGAGTCCAAGCCTTAGCTGACTGAAATCTGAAATTATAATCAACCTCATAATTCCATCCTCCACCTGGGTGGGGGCCTTAGTTCCTGCAGAACTCAGGGACCATATCAGATTATGCACATCCCTTGAGGAGGAACTAAGATTCTGCTTTATCACTGCACCATTGTTTGACTGCCTTTTCTCTGTTCTGTCTTCTTCTGTCCCCTTAAGAGCATTGATTCCTGGGACCTGTTTACGGGTATGCATTGTGGCCAGGCTTAGATCACAAAATGGCTTAAGCCAAAATGAGCTCTCCTATGTCAAGAAAGCCATGCCTGGTTCTCTTTCTCCAAGGAGCCCCTACCCTATCTGCTTTTGTTATTACTTCCGCTCTATAGATGAGGAAGTGGTCCTTGGTGCCATGACCAGTTAATGGCTGGCTGGTCATTCATCCCCTCATCCCTTCTTGTAGCCTCAATCATCCTTTCTCTCCCCATCAGCATTTAAGCAAATCTCTCCCGTTAACAAACAAAAAACCCTCTCTTCCATCTTTCCTGGCAGTTCACACGTTTCTCTACACCTTCACAGCCCTGACTTGTTAAGAACTGTCATCATCTTGCTGTCTCTGCTTTCCTCATCTCCAGCTCCCTCCTCAAACTGTTCTCATCTGGCTTCTGTCACTCTTGTCACTGACCCCTCTTGCTGAAATGCAACCATTTGGGCACATAGGGGAGAGAAACATCTACTTTTAATCTTTTATTTCTCTGTTATCTGTCTATGTAATCTTTTGACTGTGCCATGAGGCACGCAGTTTCTCATTTTCCAATCAGGGATCGAACCCATGGCCCCTGCACTGGACAGTGGAGTCCAAACCACTGAACCATCAGGGAAGTCCCATTCCTTTAACCCTTTTAGGTTCTGCAATGGGGACCCTGTCAATGAGACTGGCCAAAGAGAGATTAACAAGAGAAAAACAAGAGAAGTTTATTAACACGTGTGTCATGTATAACCCAGCAATGAGTAGTGCCAAGAGGTGGTTAGAATGTGGGTTTATGTACCATATTAGGCTAAAACTTAAACCTTAAGCTAAAATAGGGAAGCCTGGCAGACTGCAGTTCATGGAGTCGCCAAGAGTTGGACACGGCTTAGAAACTGAACAACAACAACAAGGTTAAAACCAAAGGAAAGGGGTTTGGGGCTTCTGGGCAGAGGAGACAAGTTATGGGAAGATGACCAGGAAAAGTATGGTAAACAAGGGTTGTTTATTATGCAGATTGAAGTCCTGCCTTCTCCCTGGAAATCCGTCTCTTCTTGGCCTGGAAGAGGAAGATACCTTTCACAAATGGGAATTTCCTTATAAATGGAGGGCTTCCCTGGTGGCTCAGCTGGTAAAGAATCTGCCAGCCATGTGGGAGACCTGGATTCCATCACTGGGTTGGGAAGATCCCCTGGAGAAGGGAACGGCTACCCACTCCAGTATTCTGGCCTGGAGAATTCCATGGACTATATAGTCCATGGGGTCACAAAGAGTCAGACATGACTGAATGACTTTCACTTTCACTTTATAAATGGAGATTTGTTTTCTAAAATGAAAAAATGTTTACCTTGTGTTTAGAGCTTTTTGTGTATCTGCTGTTTCTCAATAGCCTTTAGCTTGAAATAATCCTTATGCTGAAGGGGTGTGTTTTGAGTGGCATATTCTGACACCCCTCATCTGAATCCAACTGGCACATCAGTCCTCCTGCCAGCTGTCTGCCTGACTTGACTGCCAACACACCCCACTGTCTAGGTGTACCTCCCACCTCTCTCTAGTCTCCTTTATCATTTCCTGTCCTCAGGGCCTGGCCCTCAGCATTCTCTCCCCACCCACAGCCTCAGCCACCTGCTCTTAGACGGCACTCTGACCACTCCTAAGTTCTCTTATGCACCTAGACGTTTCTCCTACACTCAGACCCCTTCTTCCTGAGGGTCTTCATTCAGATCTGGGGCAGGCACACCGAAAAAGATATGTCCTAAACAGGGGTGGAAAACCAGCCCACCAACTGTTTTTGTAAATTAAGTTGTAATGGAACATAACCAAGTGCTTTTGTGTATCGTCTACGGCTGTTTTGTGCTGCAGCAGTAAAGTCTTTGTGTTTGTGGCAAGAGAAATAAATTTTATTTATTTATTTATTTTGAGAAAGAAATTTTAAAAATAAGAGAAAAAAAGAAATTTAAAAAAAAGAGAACTTAAAAAAGAGGAAGAAAAGAAAGAGAAAGAAATGAAAGAAAGAAAGAAAAAGAGAAAGCCATGAAGAAAGCTGAGCACCAAAGAATTGATGCTTTTGAACTGTGGTGTTGGAGAAGACTCTTGAAACTCCCTTGGACTGCAAGGAGATCAAACCAGTCAATCCTAAAGGAAATCAGTCCTGAATATTCATTGGAAGGACTGATACTGAAGCTGAAGCTCTAATACTTTGGCTGCCTGATGTGAAGAACTGACTCATTGGAAAAGACCCTGACGCTGGGAGGGATCGAAGGCAGGAGGGGAAGGGGACGACAGAGGGTGAGATGGTTGGATGGTATCACCAACTCAATGGACCTGAGTGTGAGCAAGCTCCGGGAGTTGGTGATGGACGGGGGCCTGGCATGCTGCAGTCCATGGGGTCGCAAAGAATCGGATATGACTGAGCGACTGAACTGAACTGAACTGTGGCAAGAGACCAAATGGCCTGCAAATCCTAAAACATTTGCTCTCTGGTCGTTTAAGAAAATGTCAGCCAACCCCCATCCTAAAGTGCCTCAGCTTCCTCTGTTTTTCCGTCTCAGAAAAGGGCACCACCAAATAGCCAAGATTATCCTAGAACTTGTCCTTGACTCTTCTCTTCCTCCTCACATCCATGCAATTGTCTTTAGCTTGTTGTTTAGTTGCTAAGTCATTTTTGACTCTTTTGCGACCCCAGGGACTGTAACCCACCAGGCTCCTCTGTCCGTGGGATTCTTCAGGAAAGAATACTGGAGTGGGTTGCTATTTCCTTCTCCAGGGGATCGTCCCAACCCAGGGATCGAACCCGGATCTCCTGCACTGCAGGCAGATTCTTGATTGTCTGAGCCACTAGGGAAGCCCCAAGTCTTTAACGTCAACCTCCTAAACTTCTCTAGAATCTGTCCACACCCCCATCTTCCCACCACCCAGTGTTGCCACTTCAGCTTTTCTTGGTCAACTGCAGTGGTTTCGTAACTAGCCTCCTTATCACTGGCCGTTCTCCACATAGTAGCCAGGTGATTTTCTGAATAACGCACACCTAATTGTCATTTCCCTCTTTAAAACCATTTCCAAGGCCTTGAGGACAACATCCATGTCCTTTCATATGGTTTCAAAGGCCCAATCAGATCTGGCCCCTTCCCACATCCTTGGCCTCATCCCACCTGCTTGCTGGCGTCCCTCTTTGACCTGGGGCTGCAGAAAGATCCTTTGGTATTTTTTGGTTCTTGCCACGCTCTCTGTTGGCATCTCTCCTGGACCTTCACACATTCTTCTTGTGCCAAGAACTTCTCAGATCTACCAGCCTTTCCCTGGTCTACCTGTGCGCCACTCTCAGAAGTCAAAATGATCTCAAAGAGAAAATCTAACCAGGTGTGCTGCTTCCAAGCCTCCCGCGCCTTCCCCTCCATCCTCACAGTCTCAGGGCTTGGACCTGGATTTCAAAGCCTCACTCCGTCCCCTGCGTGTCTCTCCCACCTCCCTTCTCATCGCTCCTCCAGCTTCAGACCCTTGCTCACACCAGCATTTAAGGGAAAAAACGGAGTAGGAGCATCTGGAAACACTAGGCAGTGTCCAGGAGGGCATGGGACACAGCATCCAGCTTGACCCAGAGGTTGTGAGATCTTAAGAACTTTGTGAAAAGGGCCCACAGGACTTTGAACAGCATGGGATTGCTGCGAGCATTTTAGCAAGGTGCTGGCGTGGAAGCCCAACGCATCAGGCAGGGGAATGCTCCCTTACACTCTTTCCCATCAGACGGAGGGCTCATCACCTGTATTTGGCAGATGGGGAACTGAGGCTCAGAGAAGGGAAGTGACTAGCCCAAGGTCACACAGCATATAGGTGTAGAACCAGGGCTTGAGTCTGAGAGCTGGATGAGACTCAAGCATGGGATGTTTCTTTCTCATTTCTAATCCCAGCATGACCATCACTCCGTTCCCTGTTGAGCTGTACTCAGAGGTGACTCATGGCCATGCCAGCAGTTGCTGAGCCCCTTACGAACCTTTCCATTCCGTGCTGGCTGGACAGCCCTGGGCTGCAGGGGCTCAATGACTGAGCTCATCTGCAGCTCGAGAAGAAGCAGTTAGAACATGCCCAAGGCCACCTGCCGAGACCCAGGACCGCTGAGTGGGCACCAGGGGCTGGGGTGAGACACCCAGGAAAGCTGGTTTGAGGAGCAAATGTCACTTTTCTGTTCATGCGTTTGTGAATTCCACTTGTGAATGCAATCCTTGGCAGGTACCAGGGATCACAGCGATGAACAGGGGGAGTCCTGTCTTCAGGTACCTGACGTTCTAGGGAGGGAGACTGGTGTCTAACAGGAGGGTGGAAGAGGCCCCCTATCGGATGTTAAATCTGAACAAAACCCACTGCCCAGCAGAATTAACCACAGGGAAGAGAAGCTAGACACTGGCGGAGGGCTCCAGCCTGCCAGGGTTAAGATCCCCACTCAACACTCCCTGTGTGAGCTGGGGTGGTTCCTTCACCTCTCTGGGCCTCAGTGTCCAAATCTGTGAAATGGAGAGAACCATGGAGGGTTAAACGAGATGGTGCATGGGAAGGGGTTGGAGCAAACCATGCAGTGAAGTGGATGAGTGTTGCCCACATCTGCACGTAGGAAGCAAGCCCAACCTGGGGCCTGCCCTCATGCAGCTGACGGTGAGCAAAGCCAGGGACACACTGCAAGGTGACAAAAGCTGCCGTAACCTAAGTGTCCACCGAACTCGGTTCCACGTGCTTCCCCAGTGTCCGCACTGTCCCGGGCGTGCACTCACACCTGACCCTGACTGCCCCCTCCTCGCTCTACACACCCCCTCATGTCCTCCCCACACCTGTCCCCTCCCTCTAGTTCTGCCAGCTCCACGTGGAATCAGCCCCGGAAAGTGATGCTGAATTGAATCCCAGAGGTTTGGGTGAAGTAGAAAAGAATAACCTTATTGCTTTGCCAGGCAACGGCAGACACAGTGGGCTCATGACTTTCAAAATTGTGTGTCCCAACCCGGGAGGAGTCTTATAGCAATAGTTCAAGGGTGGGGTTGCTGACAAGATTTATGTGTGCACAGGTCTCCTCCTTTCAAATTCTGGTGCTGGAGAAGACTCTTGGGAGTCCTTTGGACAGCAAGGAGATCTAACCAGTCAATCCTAAAGGAAATCAATCCTAAATATTTACTGGAAGGACTGATGCTTAAGCTCTAATACTTTGGTCACCTAATGCGAAGAGCCAACTCATTGGAAAAGACCCTGATGCTGGGAATGATTGAGGGCAGAAGGAGAAGAGGGCAGCAGAGGATGGGATGGTTGGATGGCATCACTGACTCAATGGACATGGGTTTGAGCAAACTCCAGGAGATAGTGAAGGACAGGGAGGCCTGGTGTGCTGCCATCCATCGGGTCACAAAGAGTCAGACACAACTGAGCGACTGAACAACAACCCTTGGAACAGCGAGAGGTTATAGTCAGGCTGAGGTATGTGGTAAGGATCAAGGCATTCTTCTTTCTTCTGCAAAGTTTCAAAGGGTGGGGTTGCTGACAAGATTGGGCTTCCCTGCTGGTTCAGACATAAAGAACCTGCCTGCAATGTGGGAGACCTGGATTTGATCCCTGGGTTGGGAAGACCCCCTGGAGGAGGGCATGGCAACCCCCTCCAGTATTCTTGCCTGGAGAATCCCATGGACAGAGGAGCCTGGTGGGCTACAGCCCATGGGGTCGCAGAGTCAGACACGACTGAGCGACTAAGCACAGCTCAGCCTCAGGTGGTCAGGTCTTCTTACCTCTGGTCGCTTTAAACCTGCCACAGGTGGCTTCTTGGCCGCTCCTCCCTTGATTAACAACTGTTCGCATCTGCCATTTAGAACTCAGGGAAGGTCATGGAGGCTGAATGAAAGCTGTTTCCTATAATCGAAGAAATGGGGGACACCGGCTTTGTGCCTAGGAGCCCCACAGGACCCTGCTCGGCATCAGGGTGACAATTCCTGATAACCAGTTTTTTATTCCAAGACTTGTTTTGGTGACATTGGGCTTGGCGTAAGTCTTCCATTTAGGGCCTCTTGTCTTGTTTTTCTGTTTTTAATTTACCTTTTGGCTACACTGGGTCTTCGCTGATGTATGCAGGCTTTCTCTAGTTGCAGCGAGGGGGGTCTACTCTCAAGTTGCGGTGCTCAGGCTTCTCTTGTTGCAGAGCCCCGGTTCTAGGCGCATGAGCTTCCGTAGTTGAGGCTCAGGGCCTTTAGAGCGTGGGCTCAGTTGTTGGGGTCCGTGGGCTTAGTTGCTCCGAGGCATGTGGGATCTTCCCGGGTCAGGGCTTGAACCGGAGTCCCCTGCATTGGCAGGCGGATTCCTGTCCACTGCACCACCAGGGAGGTCCCTGTTGTCTCGTTTTTAACAGTTCTTTTTGGTTGTAGAAGACCAAAATTGAAGCCAAGCTGGCAAAACATAAGTGTGCTTCCTGGCTTCTGAGCTGAGATGTCCTAAAATCTAAGGTACTAGCAGGTCCAGGGATTCAAAGGAAATCACCTGGACCTGTTTTCCATGTTTTGCTACTTCTCCATGCTGGTTATGTCCAGCTATCAAGCTCCCAGATTCCATTCCCCAAGCCTCCTGGAGGAAAAATCCAGCGATTTCAACAAGAAGGCCAGCCTGGAGTCTGGGTCACATGCCAGTCCCGAATCACTTGCTGGAGCAGAGGGTGCCGAGCTGGGGTCCAAAGGCTGATTTGGAGAGGAGGCAGTGATGTCAGCCCAGTTGTGTCAGAAGAGGACAGAAGAGATGCTGGGAAGTTAAAAACACATGTCTGCAGCATTTTAGAGAAGAAATAAGACTTCCCTGGCAGTCCAGTGGTTAAGACTCTGAGCTTCCACTGCATGGGGCGCAGGTTTGATCCCTGGTTGGGGAACTAAGATCCTGTATCCCACATACCACACAATAAGCACCACCACCCACCTGCCCCCCCCCCCGCCCCCGCCCGCCACCAAAAAAATAAAAAATAAAAACAGGCTTTCAGAGCAGGGCAGAGATTTGCTAAGGTGATCAGCGAGCTCACTGAAGCCTGGACAGAACTCAGAGCCCTTGGTCTGACTCAGTGCCCCTACCTGGCTCTTGACTTGCTCTGCCCACAGCTGTTTGTTTGTTGAGGTTAGAACAGCAACTCTCTACTCATAGAAACCACAGTCTATGCATTTGGAGGGAAGAAACCCCTAAGAAAGCATTTCCGTGGCTTCGGGCTCCAAGCACAGCATTGCCCTGGGCCAGGCCGCTCTGAGTTAACTGCCCCACTGGGAGACCTCACCCCCAGAAAGGCTCCAGAGCCTGTTTAGCCATGTTAAGATGAATTTTTTATTTTGAAATCTTTTCTTCTTTTGTGGCTGTATCTTGCAGCCAACAAAGGTCCGTCTAGTCAAAGCTATGGTTTTTCCAGTAGTCATGTATGGATGTGAGAGTTTGGCTATAAAGAAAGCTGAGCACCAAAGAATTGATGCTTTTCAACTGTGGTGCTGGAGAAGACTCTTGAGAGTCCCTTGGACTGCAAGGAGATCCAACCAGTCCATCCTAAAGGAAATCCGTCTTGAATATTCATTGGAAGGACTAATGCTGAAGCTGAAGCTCCAGTACTTTGGCCACCTGATGCGAAGAACTGACTCATTGGAAAGGACCCTGATGCTGGAAAAGATTGAGGGTAGGAGGAGAAGGGGATCACAGAGGATGAGATGGTTGGATGGCATCACTGACTCAATGGACATGAGTTTGAGTAAACTCCAGGAGTTGGTGATGGACAGGGAGGCCTGCCATGCTGCAGTCCATGGGGTCGCAAAGAGTCAGACACGACTGAGCGACTGAACTAAATTGAACTTGCAGCTTGTGGGATTTCAGTTCCCCAACCAGGATTGAATGCAGGACACAGCAGGGAAAACCTGGAATCCTAACCACTGAGCCACCAAGTGGTGATTTAGTGACTAAGTTGTATCTGACTCTTGTGACCCCATGGGCGGTAGGTAGCCCATCAGGCTCCTCTGTCCATGGGGCTTTCCAGGCAAGAATACTGGAATGGGTTGCCATTTCCTTCTCCAGGGGATCTTCCCAACCCAGGGATCAAACCCACATCTCTTGCATCTCTTTCATTGATAGGCAGGTTCTTTACCACTAGTGCCACCTGGAAAGTACTAATAATAAGTGAGTGAATGAAAGTCGCTCAGTCATATCTGACTCTTTTCGACCCCATGGATTGTAGCCTGCCAGTCTCCTTTTTCCATGGAATTCTCTAGGCAAGAATACTGGAATGGAAAGCTGTTCCCTTCTCCAGGGGACCTTCCCAACCCAGGGATCGAACCCAGGTCTCTCACACTGCAGGCAGATTCTTTACGGTCTGAGCCACCAGGGACGCCCATGTGGCCTTTCTACACCTTATTGTTCATAATTACCCTGACTGCTTTTAGTCCCTTATTGTCGCTTGTTGTTTAGTTGCCAAGTCGTGTCTGACTCTTTGCGACCGCATGGACTGCAGCACGCCAGGCTTCCCTGTCCTTCACCATCTCCCGGAGCTTGCTCAAACTCATGTCCATCAAGTCAGTGATGCCATCCAACCATCTCACCCTCTGTTGCCCCCTTCTCCTCCCGCTCTCAGTCTTTTCCAGCATCAGGGTCTTTTCCAATGAGTCGACTCTTCCCATCAGGCGGCCAAAGTATTAGTCCCTTACAGTTTCTTTGCATTCCGTTTCCAGGGGCACTTGCAAGCACTCTGGTGGGGGTCAGGGTGGTCTCAGGTCCCGACCTGTCTCAGTTTTAGCTGACAGCCCACATTTTAAACATGTTTCCCTGGTGATTCTAATGCCCTCTCTGATCTGAGAACCACCACCCGGAAGAGTCTTCCTGTTTGAGCCCAGAGTCCCGCTGCTGTCAAGGAGGCAGGGAAATATGATTGGGCCTGCCTCTTACTCACCAGGGACCCCACACCTGGCGCAGTGCCTGGGATGGAGTGGGGCTCAGTAAAGACGAGACCTGGGAGGTGTGCAGACCAGGGACTCCGGCCCAGCTATGCCATGGAGTAGCTGGGGCAATGGCTCACCCTTTCCAGCCTCACTCTCCCCATTTGTAACCTCAGCGTGGGGGCGGAGGCTTGCCGCTTCGAAGCTTGTTTGTTGACCCTTGGAAGGTTGAGCCAGGGCACCCCTTTCCTCTCGCACTGGGAGCTGGACCTCTGATGTCAGTCACTGACTCAAATTCATCAAACATAAACAAGATGTCTATGTAAATTCATCGATGGGCACTACGACTGGCTTCTGACTGATGGAATTTGGCGAAGATGCTGGGAAGTCATTTCCTTGATTAGATTACATCATAACAAGGCTCCCTCTTAGGGAACTGGAAATTCTCATTGCTGGCTTGAACTGAGCTGCCATTCTGGGGAGGCCCATGTGGCCAGCCTCTGGGGTGGCTTCCAGCTGACAGCCCACAGAATCTGGGGCCCTCAGTTGGGGCAGGAGGGCAAAGGGGAGGGTCAGCAGGGGCCAGTCCTCAGAATCCATGCGCAAAACAGCATCAGTGTCCCCATGCACAAAAGTGAAACAGGGTTCTATTTTAGAACACAGATTTATTTTCTGAAATGTCTTTCTTGATTCCATGTCTGGCCCAGACACACCAGACTCAGCCAACACCGAGGGCGGGGCCTCTGCAGCCTGTGGGTGGGTCTGTCTGCACTCACCGTGACTAAGGTCTGCAGGGAGAAAGGAGGCTCGGGGGGCAGGCAGTTCTCTCACACCAACCCCTGCATCAGGAAGACTTTCAGCAGAGGTGGAAGGGCCACCCTGACCTCTGCAGCGCCCCTAACTGGTTCACCAGCATGGAATGAGGGGCCCAGTGGCTGGGTCCTTAGCCTCAACTACAGATGTCTCTTCCCCTTTCCTCCTCTGGCCCCTGAACTCCCCATTTCCAAAGCCTTCCTTCCCAGGAGCTGTGGCTCGTTCCCTTCATCTCGCTGAGGGAAGGTCTGGCCCTCGACCTCTGATCTTGTCCCACACGCCTGAAGATTGAGGGGCTTGCTTTCCCACCAGTTCTGTGATTTGCCGACTGCCTCCCAGAGGCAGCCACAGTGTGAGGTGTTGATTGCTCAGTCATGTCTGAGTCTTTGCGACCCCGTGGACTGTAGCCAGGCTCCGCTGTCCTTGGGATTCTCCATGCCAGAATACTGGAGTGGGTAGCCACTCCCTTCTCTGGGGGGATCTTCCCAATCCAGGCACCGAACCCAGGTCTCCTGCATTGCAGGCAGATTCTTTACTGTCTGAGCCACCAGTGAAGCCCAAGGGCAACCAGGTCTCCTCGTATTTCCACCTAAGCTGTGCCCCAGGGCTGCCTAGAAGTCTGCTGGGAAAGACTCCACACTTGGGCCTTGCAAGTACGATCCAAACAAGCCCCTTGGCTCCGTCTCCACTGCCTCTCTCCCCCAAGAGTGAGCGAGGCCGGGCTGATGCTGTAACCACACATGCAGCTGGGAGGCTGGCGAGCGACTGTATGTACGAGCCTGAAGTACAGCCACACAGGAGGGTGTGAGGTCCAGGAACACAGTGATGGAGACCCCGCTGACCGCTGCTTTACAGGGCAGAGTCGTGTTCCTGCTTCTCCCGAGTCCCAGAGCCACTATGTGACCTGTCTCCAGTGTAGACGGGAGCTATGGCAGGTCACTGCTGTGGGGGGTGGGGGTGGGGGCTGGGATGTTTGTGATGGTCTGATGACTCGGACCCTGCCCATATGAAGCAGCTAGAAACCAGAGAAGCGAAGTTCCAAAGCACGAGGCTCCTTACGGAAGAGGCAACACACAGGTCAGCTGCACATCGCAGTCAGTCCTAGAAGGTCACATCTGTCTCTCGTGTGGATGGGTCTGCTTTCACTCTGTCTGTGTCTGCTAGGCTGCATTTCCAGGTGGGAAATACAACCAAGATGAATGTGATGCCCTGTTTCAACCACCAATCGAGACGTTCCAAATTCCCTTGCCCCGACTAAAGGGGCACAGTGGCCTCTCAAGTTTTCCGGCAAAAACTGGCTACAGTGAAAGGTGTTTTGAAAGGACTGCCAAAGGTTTTTAAGAGACCATTAGTGTTGAACTTTAAAAAAATTGCCCTTCATCAAGAATCAATTTATCTAGAAGTTCAAGTCTCTTCTGCGTCCTTTTCAAAATCTTGAAAGGGGGGTGGATGGGTGGATGGGGAGTAACAGTGGTCTCAGGAAAAGGGCTTCATAATGGTGAAAGAAATCTTTTCTAAATAGGCTTATTCAAAAAGCAAGCCTGGCAGTGACCAAAACCAAGGATGTCTGCAAAATGCATTTCTTTCCCAGGGAGAGAGTTCCCAAGTTTTATAACCAGAGGGTATTTTGTGATTACTGTATTTTCCTCACATGATTATAAGCTGGAGTGAGGCTGGAAACCCCGGAGGGTCCTGACCACAAAGTGCCAACAGTCCAGTCACCTGTCGGGGCCAGATGCCAAACTCAAAGGGGCTCCACGATGCCAGACCCACCTACTTCCCACCTCACAGATTCCCAGAGGGGATGAGAAGCTGACAGAAGTGGGGTACAATCCCTCCCCGCCCCAAACGAACAGAACATTCACTTGGGGAACTCAAGTGTGATGCTTGCTTTTAAAGTTTATTGACAACTGTTTGGTCCCAACACACAAAACAGCACTTGAACCACAAAAGAAGTGTTCAAACAAAGTAGACAGTTGAGAAAAACATCTCTTCCCCCCAAATCAATTCAAAACAAACAGTGCAAGATGGGAAAGGGGGTTTTGGTGATAACTTTTTTTTTTAAACAGATAAATCTGATATATTCTTTCCACCCAGAAATAAAGTATTTCATTGTCTTAATTCTCATACGTCATTTTGTCACATCAATTAAGCCTCTAGATAAAAAAATAGATAGCAACTGGACTGGCCGTTGTGGAGTACATTACGGACACCATGAGCTTTGCACATCTTCAAACGGCGACTGTTAAAGAGTCACGCACCCGTCCCAGGCTCCTGGCGACTCCAGTGAATGGTTCGACCACACCAACACAACAGCGCACAACTCGTCTCTTCTTTGTCTGGTGCCCAAAGAAGCTGCTCTTTGAGGCTGTTCCAAGTGACTTGTAATGGTGCCTTGGGCATTTTTTAAGTCCACTTTCTCTACCTTCAAGCAAAACTAAAGTCCACATGTGCAAATTCAGCCTTACAAAATCTTAGAATAAGGCCACTGATGTTCTCAACACCACCTTCATCATAATGTTTAAAAAGCTTTCTAAAAAAAAGTGCACCTCTGCATTTCACTGACTGTCACACTATGTCTATAGAGGACATGCCTTCAGGAAGACTGAGTGCCACGATGCCTACAAGGCTTTCCCAGGCCCGCTCCATCTTGTTCGGGGCTGTGTGCTGAGAACTGGGACTCGTTGGCTTCATTGAAAAGATTTGGGGAACAAAAAGTCTTACTTGTAAAAAATCTCTCAATAGCCCTTATTTTGTGGCATTTTATCAAAATGCTGGCTATGAAATCAGAGCCCATTTTCTGGCTTTCTAGAAGTTACAAAATAGAATCATTTCCCCAAAAGAAACCATCTAACTAGTGGAAGACCTTATGCCAACAGGTTTTTTGCTGCTCTATGAATGAATCCGCCTTTTTGCCCAACAAATACAACCCATTGTAAATGTCAGGTTTCTCCAGGAGGCGTAAGAGGCCGCCAGTCACCGGATGCCTCAGCCACCTCAAGGCGAAGGTCACTCCACAGGGCAGTGCTCCCTCAAAGGCTGGCTTTCCATAAATGCCAACATCAGACACCACAAAAAAAAACAAACCCAAACATGCTTCCAAGAGCGAGAAGTAACAGTAAAAGCAGACGCTATTAAAAGACACTGAGTTAACAAACACATAGTCACATGCACACGAAGCTTCCCAGCTATCAAAACCAGCTTTAAAATTACGAATACAAGGTTAAGTTGATCAACCTTGGCCTTCCTATGTATAGACAGAATTTCTGCCTCTTCCTAGTGGAAAGAGCATCGATACCGTTCCTGTCAAAAGCACCTCCCTCCTCGCCTCTGATTTGTAATTTATGCATTTGATGCATATTCTAGAAAATCAGACTCTCTTCCCAATGCTGCCTCTCGACACACAATAATGTGTGTTGGAATTCAAATGCTGACTTTTAAATTCATGACACCAAGACCATCTTCTTTTCCTTAACCTAATCCATGTCAAACTGGAACTTAACATAAAAGGGAAGCTTAAAACATCCTTGACTTTCTAGAAAGCTCAATGGAACCCCCAAGTGGAAACATTTTAAAAAATTTGAGATGAAGCCACATTTGTCAACTACAGACATAGCTAAATAAAAAAACAAGGCACACTTACAAGTCACATGGAAGCCAGGAGCCTTCGCATCCAACCAGGACATACACTCCTCCTGCCTTGCCCACCCTCTTCAGTGAGTGATCGCGTAGGATCACCAAACAGACTTTTGCTTCATCTTCTCATGCATTTGACTAATACTGTCTGAACACATCAGTAAACACAGGCTTAGAGACTACGTTACGCTACATGTAAGATTTTACCACTGGTGTGGCTTGATGGAAGTAAGACCACTTCCTTCGAGCTGAGTTCTCCCTGCTGTCTTCTTACGGAACACCATTCATTATACTTTATAATAATTAAGAAAAATTTGTTAAAATATATTAAGGATTCTTTAACAAATGCCAGGATATTTTTTTTTTTCCCAAACAAGTGGGGGAGAAAAAGAAAAGAAAGAAAAACTTCAGCTTAAAGCCGCATTCAATGTAAAAGAAACAAAACGTACAGAACATGTCTAAAGATGAAGTAAGTGGCTTCTAGGGGGAAAACAGAAAAGGTTGTGTTTTTTGAACCTGCTTTTGTGTGCAGAATCAGACAGTGTTTTCCCATCCTAATTCTATGTTCAAAACGAGACTCAAAGCTTGGTTATAGGTGCAAAGGAAAAGTTGGCTGCCAATTTTACTCTATTTTTGGGTTGCTTTTTGGCTGGGCTTTCCATGGGGTCCTTGCTGAGCAGCGACTCTGGGGTTTCCGAGGAGGGGCTGGGAGGCGCTGGGACAGCTGCCAACACGCCGGGTGAGCTCGGATCAGGGGGCAGGTTTTCGTTCTTTACTGGTACTGGAATTTCAATTTTCTCTTCTTGGTTTAAAATCATAATTTCTGTAAACACAGGAAAGCAAAACACATTCAGTTCTAGGACCTGGCGGCAGTGCTGATTTTCAGTTCCTCTCGTTTCTCAAAAATTAATCCCTGATCCTCTAATTCACACTTTAGCTCTGAGGCCAATACCAGGTATCACTTAAGTCAAGCATTTAAAAACTGCGTCTCTGCTTTTCCTTGAATAACAAAACTTCAGAGACTGTCATTTTGGGCTACAAGTCAATGGGCAGTCCGCAGTTTAAAAATACTTTTTTCTGCTTTCTCTGCCCATTCATTCTCTGTCAGGTAGTGGAGGACCCAGAAAGCCACATGTGACCTAAAGACTTTCAGACCAAAAGGGCCCTGATACATCCTCCTGCTCTCAAGGGATCTAAGGTGGGGGAGGGAGGCACACGGGCAGGCAGAGATAAGGCGAGAACCACACAGTCAGAAGTACCCTCAGAAAGCCAGGAAGAGGGACTTCCCTGGGGGCCCAGTGGTTGAGAATCCCCCTGGCACTGCAGGGGACGCAGGTCTGACCCCTGCTCGGGGAACTGGGATCTCACAGGCCATGGGGCTCCCGAGCCTGTGCACCACAACTGGAGTCTGGGCGCCACAACGGAGGGTCCTGCACGATGCAGTGACGATCCCGCGTGCCACAACTAAGACCCGACAGAGCCAAATAAATACACAAACATGTATTTTTTAAATTCCAGGAAGAGAAGCAGCCCGGTTTTCCTGCAACGCCCACAGACTGTCTTTCTCTGGCTGAGCCGCAAGTACCGATGATTAGCCCGCTGTGTGGCCAGAGCCACGTCACTTGGAAGGGATGTGTCCTGCACCTCGGGCTCCCACTGCGTGTGCAAGGGGCTTCCACACCGAAGGTTCAGAGGCCCAGAGTGACGGCAGGGACGCAGAGCCTCAGCTCAGCTCTCAGGCTGACACTCTCGGGGAGAAATGATGGACAGACCTGCCAACACCACTCAAGATTATTTCTCTCCCCATCACACAGGGATGGCTGAACTCAGTACGCTATACACACCGAGGTTACACCCACGGAAGAGCTACCATCAATTTCCTATCAAGTCTACGCTTGCAGGGACACCACCCCTGCCGTCGCCACAGCCCAGGTCCACCCAGCAGCCAGGGAGGTTCACGTCTCCCTACCCATCTTCCAGACAAACAGCCTCTTTCAGGTTCTTTCTCTGGGAGACGGGGCCAGAGGCTGGTAAGAAGATTGAGGCCTGTGGTCAGCAGCGTCAGCAGAGCAGGGAAGGACCCATCATGACAGAGGAGACGCTGGGGGAAGGCCCTCCTTGGACACGGCAGGCAGGCCAGCCTCTCGGGGGCCGGCAATACGGCACGAAGACGAGAGACCGGGGCTCCAGTCCTGGCTCTGCCCCTTCCTGGCCGGCCAGCCTGGGGCCCGGGCCACCTCTGGCTGTGGCACAAGCTGGGCTTCAAGCCGCAGATGCCCCCTCCCTCCCCTGCTCACAGCCCCCTGGAGCCCCAGGACCCTGAGACCGTCAGCTCGTGTCTGGTGACGGGCGGGGGTTGCCCCTGGAGCTGCTGTGCTTTACAAAGTGGGGAGCACAGCCCAGGAGGCCCCCGCGTGCTGCTCCGTGGGTGCCCCCTCCAGCCAGGCTGCAGTGCCCTCAAGACCACTGTCGGGCTCTGGCCTGCTGCTTCGCCAGCACCTCAGGCTGTGGGCCCAGCCCCGCAGGAAAGCTGACAGGACAAGGGTCTGGAATAATCCTCACAGGTATTTTGTGCCTGAAAACGTAGAGTCACTCCCTACTTGCATCACACAGTTAACATCTTGCCGTGAAGTGTTTGCTGCTTGACTAAAGCCACAGAGAACCCGCCCCGCAGTGACACAGAGTCTCCTACCTGAAGGCTCCTGAGGGTGCTCCTCAAACCAGATGAGATCGGCAGCCTGGAGGACCACGGGATCCGGCCTCAGCTGCGGGGACGGCAGGCAGGAGGGGACGGGCGCGCACAGGAGGTCCACCGGGGAGTCGTTGGCCAGCCGCAGGAGCTCCTGCTCCGCAGGATGGGGCCCTGGGGGAAGGCGGGCGGGGCGGGAGGGGCTGCTCAGGATGAGGCGGCTGCGGCCCAGGCCTGAGGCTCGCCTTCTCCCTGACTCCCTGAGGTCAGGAAGTACTCAAGAACGCAAGTTAAAAAAAAAAACCCATTAACAGAAAGGTCTGAGTCCTCTCTTTGGTAAGTGAAATGCCGCAGCCAGGACCGCCCGATTTGTGTTCTTATGAACAGCAAAGGACAATTAAAAAGCCCATAGTAAGCACCTGAAAGGCGCAAACATTCAGAATTAGAGGACTCGGGTCCCAGTTCTGTCGCTGCCTCCCTGCGCACTCTCAGGTAAGCAGCTACTTCTGGAATTTCAGTTCTCGGTTAGGATGCAGGTGACCGCTGAAGGCTGTGCTGACAGCCTGAGAGGACGCGCCTCATCCAGGTGCTTTGTGGAACTGTAAACCACTCCAGGGCTGATCACCCGATCAACACAGGGCACAGCAGAGCCTCTAACTATTTAAAGCGACTCGCAGAGCCCCAAGATAAAGTGGCAATGGGCGCACAAGTCAAGGGAGCTGATCCCCACCTCGTACACAGAAAGTGCCACATAAAGTCAGGGTGCCTCAAGGATATTCCTCAGTAACACTAGTCCTGTCAACTCTTTCCCAGGGAAGTCCTACGACCCAGACTCCCCGACACAACTTCAGTCAGGGGTCAGGTTCCACAGCCCCCTTCCCCGCCAGCCCCTGACCTTAGCCTTCTGTGTCCTTGCCCTGGCCACTCTTGGCAAGAATCTTGGGAAGTCAGTTTAGAGAAATCCCCTCGTCCTTGATATCTCATCAAGCTCCTCATTCCACCCAATCCCAACCTTTGGGGTCTAAGAACCCTCTCAGGTCGGCTGGAATCCCCTGAGCCTGACATCCTCTCTTGGGAGTTTCCCGGTCACCGACGCCCTGGCTCTGCTCCTTGACTGTAAGCGTCACTGGTCCTTGCCTGAAGAGCTAAGCTCCATCTCCCTTTCCGAGGGCAGCAGAGCTGATCCCACTGCAACTGTCTTCAAATATTTTAACAAGCGTCAGAGTCGCTTTAACATCTGAACACGTCTGCCATACTGTTGTGACAGGGGCTACCAACAGCCTTCAAGAGACTTAACTGGTCGGCCATCAAATGCAGGCCAGTTTTCTCTGTTATTAACCAAACACCAGGCTCCTTTGGGAAATATACCAACGCTTCCCTTTAAAGAATGAAGATGGTCCTGCGTGTCATCCTTTCCCCTGACCCACTCTGACTCCACCCCAAGCCCTGTCCTGGAAACATCACCAGCTTTGGTTTTCCCTCTCTCACCATCGCCACCCACTCCGAGTCTGAGTTCCGAGGCCGGGGGAGACTCGGGCACCTCCAGGATGCGCTCGGGAGCTGAGGGCTGGGTCTCGTGACTGGCAGGGGGAAGACCGAGTGAACTCACGCGACCTGGAGGACAGAAAACACCCATCAGAGGGGGAGCAGGTGAGAGACCCAGGGCTTGTGAAGGGGGCAGGGATGGGGCGTACTTACTTTTCATGTCATTTTTTAACACTACAATTCTCTTATGACCATGTCCTTTTATCCAGACGACCTGCACACAAGACATACTATTGGTTATGAAGTGGAAAAGGAGGGGAAATAGACCCTAAAGTTATATGTTTGGTAACATACTTAAACATACTAGGATTTAAAAAGTAATGCCACAAAAAATTTTTCAGCACTTTGTTTTAAAGCAACAGAAGATGGAAACACACGCCCCTTATAAAAGCTGTGTAGTCGTAGAAATCATGAGATTCAGTTTCACTCCTTATGGCTCTAAAGACATCACCTCCCAAATACCAGCTCTGGTATATAAATGAAGTTGGTTCTCACAAGGGAGCTCTTACCAGCTTCTCCAGATACTACGTTTACATTAAAAAGAATGAATGGCTCCCCCATGCCCCTCGAGCTAAAGCTCACTAAACCTAAAACAAAGACCCCTACCTAATCACGCTGCCCCCGCCTCTGCCAAGAAAGGGGCGGCAGTGGCCCGTGGTTCCCAGCGCTTCCCCTCACGGGCTTCTGTCACCAAGTCCCTCACCTCGGCTCTCCAGCTGTCCCAGCCTCGTGTCCTCTCCCACTTCAAATGTCAGGCTCCTCCTCCCCTCCTGGTTCTCTCCACTCCTCCACGGATGGCAACCCCAGGCTCCTGCCCTCTCCCCACGGAGTCCCCGCCTCCATAACTGAGGCAGGCACCCGCTGCTCCCCCCCAACTTCTCACTGCTCTGCACCTGTGCACAATGCCCGCCCCCTCCCCTCTTCATCGCGTGGTTAATCAGCTTCTGCACATCGTGAGGACTCTGCTCTGGGATCCCTGGGCCTGGGGGTGAGCCCATGCCTGGTCCTCCTCTGATGATTTTAACAAAGGTTTGCAGAATGAAGAAGAAACACTAAAATCATTCTTTTTTTTTTTTCGGCCAACAGTATGTATGTTAGTTCAAAATGCCTGCCTTTTCATTCTGTCCAAGAGAGGACACCCTTCAAGAAACTCAGAAAACTCCCACCTGCGGGATGGCTCCCAACAGCTCCTCCACACTACCGAAGCCGTATGTCTTGGGCTGCAGTGTTTCTCCGACATACTTGGTATAGGCCATGGAAAATTCATGAAGGAAAAGCTGCTGGTAGTGGTAAGTATGAAGCAAAGACCGAACGTTCTTGGCAAACAAATAGAGACTTGTGAGCTTCACGCACTCCTCTGTCTTGTCATTAGTAAAAACCTGGTCCAGGAGAAAACAGCAGTATTAGAAACTTCCAGAGTGACAGGTCCTGCCTCCTGGGAGAGAGGGTCTCTGAGAGTGAGGAGAGATGCCAAGTCAAACTTGAAAATGGGTCACAGGCCAGGGAGGAGGGGAGCCTGATTCAAGCATCTCCTCCAAGAGAGGACTATAGCCTTGAGCAAACTCTAATTCTGTCTGCAGGTCTCCGGCAGCAGACGTCTGAAGAAATGGTATGTCAGAAAGCATGGAAACTGGTAAACTCAATGAAAGGAGGCAGTGAAGAGGGAGAGCGGACCCGCAGGCAAACAGAGCGGCAGCAGACAGTGGGGACTGAGGCCACCCACCCTCATCTCCCCAGGGACCCTGGGATGCGGGGCGACGACTTCAGTGTCCTTTAAACAACAAAAGCACAAAACTCTTCTGTCCTCAAGAAAGTAAATGAACCTCTTTACATAAGACTTTCAGTCTTGAACCTGCCCTCCCTGGTATCTCTGAGAGAAGGGATCTTTCCCAGCCTTAGCTGGCCAGGGAAAGCCTTTTGTCCTGGAATGTCATGTAACTAGTGTTCATACATTAGTTCACACTTGTTTTGATGTGTGTCCAACCCTTTCGTGACCCCTTGGACTGTAGCCCGCCAGGCTCCTCTGTCCACGGAACTCTGCAGGCAAGAGCGGGTTGCCATTTCCTACTCTAGGGGAGCTTCCTGACCCAGGAATTGAACCACCTCTCTTGCCTTTCCTGAACTAACAGGCTGATTCTTTACCGCAAGCGCCACCTGGGAAGCCCTAGGTGTCCTTTCCATATAGGAAATTCACAAGAGTGTGGATTTATAGCCATGGGGGCTGAGAGGGACACCCAGAGCAGGGGGAATTCTTGTCAAACAGACCTAACAGAAATCTTGCAGAAGGCAGGCTAGGATGATCAGATAACAATGGCGGTAAGTTCTCTCCAAACTGGGCGAGCAGGCTCACCAGGTATGGTCTAGAAGGTGGTCAAGGGAGCTTGATTAATGTTTGCCCAAGGAGAGAGCTTTTAAATTATTTAATTATCAATCGCGTGGTCATATGGCAACAATCATTTTCTTACATTGCTGATTTAGTTAATATCCTAGTTAGAAACAATTTCTTTGGGGGGACTATATTAGGTTTCTGGTATTAAAGTTACTTTAGGTTCATAAAAGAAGTGGTGTGCTTCCTTTTTTTTTTTTTTTCCCAGGTGACCTAGAAGAGGTTTTTAAAAAGTTGGAGTTATTTGTTCTTTAGGTGAGCTGAAACTCAGTTCTTAACCCATCTAGTTCTGGTGCCTTTGGGGTTTTGGGGGTTTTTTTTTTTGCCATACCTCAGGGCATGCAAGGATCATACTTTTCCTGAGCACACCCCCTACAGTGGAAGCTCAAAGCCCTAACCATTGGACTGCCAGGGAAGTCCCCCTGGTGCCTTTTGTCAGTAGTAAAATTTCAGTGATCTTCAGTCTCGAAAATTCGTGTTAATTGGTCTAAGTTTTAACTTCTTAAAAATCTGGAGTCAATTTGATCTTTTTACTGGGATCTTACTTATTTCTCCTAGGAAATAAGTGACCACCTGGTGACCATCCAGTCAACCTTCCTTTCTGACCTGCCTCTGACTGGGAAGTGACCTGAAGCTATCACATAAGCCATCTAATTCAGAAAGAGGTGACAGCAGCAGCATCCAGCCCAGCACAGGAAAAAGGCACCTCAGTCCAAGGATCCAGAGGCCGGGGCTCTTGTCCCGGCTTGTCACTTGCTTGGGCAGGATGCCTGCACCTGCCAAGGCCTCTGCTCATCTATAAAACCACCCATCAGTCTGATCTGGACCATTCTGTGATTGAGAAATACCCGATAGAGTGATTTTCATTATGGTAGTTCCAGAATCATTACCATTCATACCTCAACTAAGTAAGGCAGACTCTTCAGAAGTTCGGTCAAGGTCATGAACCCATATTCACAGGGGTTGAGAGGAGTGCTGTGGGTGCTTTCATAGTGTCTCTTGAGCTCATCGACAGAAAGATAGGTGGTTCCCTCCCAAGACATCAACAACACTAGCAGCTGGGCAGTGAGAGCTCGCAGAGACTTGCGGTTGATCAGCTGAATCTGCTTGCCAGATTCCATGTCAGCAACCTGGGGGAAATAAGAACGCACTCTTCAGGACTCAGAGATGGCCCGAGTCACACCCTGTCCATCTGGCTTCAGACTGGCAAGTGAGAGCATCAGAGAAAGATCCGTTTTTCTGCAAAACTGAAGTACAGTGAATGGGTTTGCTGCAAGTTCTTGGGGACCCCAGACCAACACTATGGACCAGCTGCAGCAGAACCTGTTCTCTCCTGCTCTGCTAGGCCATAACCGGAAACACCCATGGACACCACCACTCCTCCAAGAGAAGAGACCAGCCTGCTGACACCCACTAGCACAGGTTATGGATTAAGGGTTGGTGTTCTCAGGGAGCAGGGGCTGGTGAGACTGCAGTGACCCTCCACAGAGCTGCTCTGCACGCGACTCGCCCCAAGGGTGTGTCCCAGGGACTGGACACAGGAGGTGACAGAAGGCCTTCTCTGTCCAAAGGCAAGCAGCATTCCTCTAGTCCATCAGTGAGGAAAAAACGGCTGGTGCTTTCACGTCTGACTGGATGTCTACTTCATAATTTTTTTTTTCAGATTCTCAAGGAGATAAAGGGTTTAACTGATTCACTGCACAGGGAGGGAAACCCTGTGAAAGAGACACAGGTTATCATTTGGGGACCAAATAGCATGTGAAGAAATAGGCATTTGGTGACTGAGACCTGCAGGCCTTGGTCAGGGGGCAAGTCTGTGACGTGAGTCATGCCTGGAGTGAAAGCAGGCAGAGCTCCAGGACACACACTGCTTAGGCACGGGCAGGCAAACCACTGCCCACCGTTCTGGCCGTTTTCCCCTTTAGCTGACTTCCAGCCAGCACCATGGTCAAGCTCAGGGGCATTGGTCCCTCAAAGGCAGAGCATGGGGGCAGCACTCGGCGAGCCAGTCCAATGCCAGTGTATCTTTGGTGCCGACGCCCATCCAGACACAGGACAGGAGGCTGGTGGGTGGACTCTGACTCCACTCATTGTGGTTATGGATTCAGATTCAGAACTGCAGATTGCCTCAGCAGACCTGGGGTTTAATCAGTCAACAGATCCAGGTCCAGGGGACTCAGTTATCTTCTCAGATTATCTGCCTAGATCATTATTAAGGATTCTTGACCTAGGCTACACCCTGGAATCACCTAGTGAGTTTATAAAAAATGCCAAGGCTCAAAACACACCTGGCCTCATTCTCTAAGAATGAGAGGCCTTGGCGTTTCCCAGAAGCCCCCAGGAGACCACAGGGCACAGCTGGGGTGGCGCTGGAGCTGCTGCCGTCTTCCCCAGCTTCACCGCTCACACCCGATGCCCCAGCTGCTGGCCCTCCTTCATCACGGGTGGTGGTCATGGCCTAGGGTCTTCGGTCCACTGAACACCACCACTGCCACTGTCCTGAGCAGATGAACACTTGGGGGCCTGTCTCACAACAGGGCTTTCAGTTTCTCCACATTCTCATCTCCAAAGACATACTCTTCTACTCTGTTCCACTCCAGACCCCAATCCAGGCCACAGTGGCAACCTTACCACTGCCCACTTCCAGAATCACTCATTCAACCTCCCCCGCCCACCACACACACACACACACACACACACACGCATCCTGACACCAGGGTGGGAAACAAGAAGGTGATGTGAATGCTCAACTCTTACGCTTCTTCAACTCTGCCAGCACAGACTCCTATTTCGTCCTGTTCAAGAGCCCTCAGCTTTCTTCACTTTGCTCTTTAATCCATCTTGGCACTGGCAGGCCATTAGTTCATTAACATTCTTGTCAATACTCTACACTCCTTTGTCCCTAGGCCTTTTCATTGCACCCCTCTGGCAAAATCCCACCTTGAACCGTCTCTCCCCCCATCTCTAAGCAGCTGCGCTCACCTTGCATATAACAGAGAACAGCTCTCAGAAGGGGACTCCCTCCTTGGCCTGGTGACACACACCAAACTCGCCCACATCTGAAGCTGCCCCACTCTGCTTCCCTTCCATCAAAATTTTAACCTCAGAGACGTGCCTCTCTCCACGGAATGCCAATGCCCACAGTTCTGGCCTCCTCGGGACCCCCACCCCATCACCCCTCCTCTCCTGAGTCGGCCTCTCTCAGGCAGCTCCTCCGTGGCAGCTCTCAAACACGCCAAGCCTCCACGACTGGAAAGAAGACCGGCCGGAACTCTCACTGGCTCACTGAGCACCACGGTCTCTCGCTCTTCTCCATCCAAGCAAACACGCCAAAAAGCTGTCAGTGACCTGCTGCCGATTTCGTGCCTCCTCATTGCTCAGCCCACTCCGCGTGGCTTCCGGCTCATGTCACCCCGCCGCTGCCCCTGCTCTGGCCGGTGGCACCTGTACCCGCCTGCACTCAGGCTGGCCCCAAGCTCGCGGGGCTCCTGCCGCACCCGCCCTCTCTCGGGAGCACGAGGAGGTGCTGCCAGCCATCCCTCCTCCTTGGCCTTGGCCATTGCCCCCTCCAGAGTCCTTTCTGTTCTCAGCTGCTGCCTCCCTGCCTCCTGTGAAGGGTCTTCCTCCTCTAACTGCCCGGCACGGAAACGGACTCCTCCCAGAGCTGTGACTGGGGCGGCCGCCACTTCACACGTTCTCCTTCCATTTCTTCCTCCTTGCAGTGAGTTTTCTTGGTTCTGGGACAGGGGCAGTCTGCAAACTGTCTGGCCACTCTGCCCAGGGCTGGAGGGTTGATGCAGAGCAGGCGGGGGAGGAAGAGGCAGCCACCCTCTCTAATTCAGCCTCACCAGCACCCAAGGCAACTCTGGGCCCCAGATTGCTCCTAAATCTACTCTGTAAGTTCAGAAGGAAATGCTATAGAACAGAAAGTGACACACATTGGAAAGCAAAACTATACTCCCAATAAAAATTAAAAAGAAAAAAAAAGCCTATCAGCAAGATGGATCTTAAAGAAAAAGAACCTGGAAAGGAGAAGACAGCTGTGATTTCAGTCTCCCCAAAACTTCATAGACAAAGATCTGTGTAGAAGGATCCAGCTTCAGGTCAGCAGGATTAAGACACCTGAGAATAAACACCCTGGGATAAACGGGCGACTGCGTCAGTTCACAGTTACTTTGGGGAGGCTGCTAATAGACCCACAAAGGCAATCCCAAAAATCTAACCTGCCAAACCCAAGTCATCTCTTATGACCCAATAAGGTATTAACAACACAGAACATGTTGCAAAACAGTAGCAAGCAGAGGAAGGTGTAAATACCAAAACACTAAATCACATGCAAATATCCCAATGAGGATTATACCACCACAAATCTCACTCTGTGAAAGAAAATAATCCCGCTACCTTTACGACATGGCAGAGTTTCTGTGTTAAAGCCGAAACTGAACTGACATCGTAGTCTTGGAGACGAAATGTGTAACCAAAAGTCTTAGCGTATTCCTTAAGCAGATCTGTCATCATAAGGCAGTTATCTTTTTGGGACCGAAGGAGTTTAACGAACTGGGCAGCTAGAGCTTTAAATCGTTCAACCTCTGTCAAAGTGAGGATCTTCTCTTCTCCACATTCTAACACCTTGGAAAACACAGGAGGAGGAAACAGAGAATGTTCATGGGATAAACTGGCATGAGAATATACACAATCAAGAACTAAGAAGCACTTCTGTCCAGTTTCAGTTTTGCAGGATTAGAAAGTTCTGGAAATTGGTTGCACAACATGAGGATATCTAACACTGCTGATCTGTACACTTAATAACAGGCAGATAGGTAATGTGTATTTTATCACACACACACAAAATTTTTAAGCACTGTGTGGGTCAATAATGGTGATAGCAGGGACTTCCTCAGTGGTCCACAGGTTAAGACACCACACTTTCCAGGCAGCGAACGCAAGTGTGATCACTGGCTGGGGAACTAGGATCCCACATGCTGCACATCACAGCCAAAACAAGTGTGTGCGTTCAGTTGCGCAAATTTTCATCCTGTTTTATAGCTCCCGCCTCCAAGGCAAAAAGGCCTGGATTTTTTTTTATTCTCCCCATACTGTTCTGAAAGATAGAATTTCTTCACTTACTTGTAAAATATCAGGTATGGCTTCAAAAAGTTCAAGTAGTTTGGTAAAACCATAGTATGCAAGTTTGCACTGCCGGCCAAAGTGGTGATGGTAAGAGGGGATAAACTTATTAAAGGGCATCCGGAAATGGGGTTGATGCCGCAGCAAATCCACAACATCTTTGGAGAACTGTTTTGTCCTTTCTATTTCATCCTGAGTACGTTCTTAAAAAACAAAACAAAAAACCCACAAACCACAATTATCTTCAACCTATTTGTATTCACATTATTAGTGTAGTCAGTCCTATGCACTAGACTATAAGAGATATCATCTTTGCCTTCCAAACACAACCTAAAACACTCTCTTCTCTCTTTCCAGATGGTTTTCAAATTTGATCAAGGGCAGAACACCAGGAACTCATGATACACACATGCACACATACACACCTATGTGACTTCATCTCACAAGCTAGAAATAATCTGTCTAGCCCCTCCGCCTCCCCACACCCGCTCCATATATATGAACATGACATACATATCTCTGTACTTGAAAAAGTAATCTAGAAATTATTTTATTAAATCACACTTCTGAATATTCACATACTTTGTTTATTCACCTGCCCTTCAGTTAAAATTGCGAGTAGCAACAGGCACCAAATGTTTAACAAAAATACAGGGGAGAAATGTTTTAGATGTATGTTTCTATTAAATTTTAAATTAGGATTACAGAAACACTGACCACAGTCATTTTAGCTTTGGAACACTATGACTTCATGGACATCAGTGTCCTGAAAGAGCACAGTTTAAGAATGTTCCACAGATCAACATGAGTGGAAGAACATGACTGTATACAGATTTAATTCTTCTTAGTTCCCATCTCAGACTTCAGCTGGAACTAGCAAAATGTGAAAGATGAAACATTCATTTGTGTCTTTTTTCCTTCTCAGGTGTGCAGAGGAAAACATCTTAAGAGTGAAAAATCAGACAAGCAACAGCCAGGTAGCTGACTCAGGTGGGTAATTACGGCAGAAGCAGCCACAGACAGGCTAAAGGAGACATTTTTAAAAAGTGCTGGTTATGCCCCCCTTTCCCCTTAGAGTGAATTCTGTAAAAACAGCCTGCTTTTCTTCTCAACAAGTGCCCTCCCCTACTCTGAAGAAGCCAGGATCCACTGCCTGGCAGTGCAGAGTGCACGCTCACGTTCCATGGCATCTCCAGGAACCACGAGGAGGGGGTGAGAGCATCATTGTGTGATTTCCTGTCACAGTGACCACCGAAGACAACCTCCTTGCAGCAAATGTAATGCACGTACCTCTCCTGGGGATGCAAATCACTGCTTCACTATCTTGTTGGGACAAGCAGATGGTGGTATCTGGGATCTCTGATATGATATCAATCAACTCACAAACACCATATTCAGTGACATCCCAGTCCTTTGAGAAACACCTAGGTTTTAATCATGGAGATGGGTGAAGAATGAGAAGTAGTACTTGCCAAAATCACTTTGTTTTTTCCAAAGAATGCTGAATGAAAAACTTAGATCATTATTCTTAAATTCGGAAGAACAAGTGTCTTAAAATATTTGCTTTTACTTTTTTCTCTTCTCAACTCACCAATGATAAGCCTGTGCGAATTCTCTCACAATGACTTGTTTGCTGGCTTGGGATTTGAGAAGTTTGAGTAGATCCTGAGTAAAGCGCTTCACCTGGGCCCTGTGGGTAAGGGTCAGCAGACGTTTGGAGCCCATTCCAAGAATCTGCAAACCAGATGCTTGGGTTATTTACACTCCTAAGACCTTGGCAGAGCCTGACTCTCTTTTTGATGGCTTGCGCTCTCTCTCCTGTTACTGCCCTCAGGGTACAAATCCTTCTATATACGAAATCTGCACTTTGAAACACAGGTATATAAATGAAGTGTAGGTGTCAGAATGAACAACTGCTCACATGCCTGGGATCCCTTTTCTTTCCTTGCACATTCTCCTAAACAGTCACATGTTATCAGCCTGGGCAACTGGTTTTGTCTCTAAAAGACAGCTCAAATTTTGCAGGCCGTGTTTGTAAGTGGGAAGCTGTTATCACACTGTAGGTTAATAGGCAAAGACTCCTTAGGAAGCATTGTCAGGCTCCAGTCCAGGAACTGGTCTTGAACTCCTCCATGAGAAAAGGAAGCCCGTGTTACAGCAGCTCCCATGGAAGAGTGACAGAGGACTGTGCTAGGAGGAAGGAGGGCAGTCTATAGAGGTGAGAAGGGAAGTACTCCTCAGAGCACTTAAGAGTTCCTTTTAGGTGGAAACTCAAGCTTTCTGAACAACTGAGAAGACACACACGTGTATAAACAAAGTTTTTACGGGATGCTCTGCTCTGAGCTGACTTCTCAGGAATTATGTTACCAGCTGCCCTGTTTCTTTGGCAGAGAAAGTCAAAGCCACAGCGGGACATTTCCACTGTTAAACAAATGAACTCTCAGCACTCCTTACCTGCAACACATGAGGCACTGCTTCTAATAATTCAATCAGCTTGGAATAGCCATAGTCGGATACCCGGCACTGCTTTGCAAAATGATGATGGTAAGATGGGATGAAGTTACTAATCGGTATGACACAGGATGGTTGGTTCTTCAATAGATCGATCACTTCTCTACTGAACTGGATCAGCTGGGGGTTACCCACAGGACTTTTAGAACGCAGAAGCCAAGGGTCTAACATATTTGGGGAGAAAACAGGAACATGCAAAAGACATAAAGCATGACTGCAGCAGCAGAAAGAAAAATAACTAACCTTTGCGTTCCCCGTGTGAACTCAGTAAGGGCAGTGCACAAGACCAAACAGCCGTGTCACTTCCCCACTGCTGAACTCAGGTCCATATAACAGGATAACCCAACTTCTTTACAGACTGGCAAATGCTTTCCCACTGCTTCTTGCCAAAGTGAAGCATACTTCAACGCAGTGAGAACTTAAGCGAAGAGTAGTGTGGCAAAGGCCAACAGAACACTGTGAAGCAAGTTTGCTTCAATTAAAAATAAATAAAGTTTCGGGAAAAAATTGGGATTCCAAATAAATTAGTTTCAGTTAAAACAAAAAAAAGGGACTAGTAGATACCGAGGAAGTTTCCAGCTTAAATGGTTGTATGTCAAAAGAACCATTTATAGGGTCTTCACTAACACACTTTCCCACAGAAACAAAGTTACAAACGGTTGTTATGCAGGTAGCCCAGAAGGGCCTAATTAACCCAGAGAGGGGCTGCAAATGTTACCCAGAAAACCATGGAAAGCAATGATGTAGAACTAGCATGAGATAAAACTAAGAAACAGGTTTTAGAATTTATCTTGAATGTTCATATGATTAAGACACTGATTATTTATAAAAGTATAAATAATCAGACGGAAGCCTTTGTAAGGGACTAGTGGGCTAATGACACAGGGGAAAGGAGGAAGGAAACAGCACTACACGGGGACCCAAAGGGTGTGCGCCTGAGGGGAGAGGCTCCGGTACAAACAGCTCCCTTGTCATCCTGACCTTTCTTCCTACAGGGACGGGGCAGGGAAAGGTGGGGGAGACGAGGAGGAAGTTTTGGGGCCGAGGTAACAGTGCTGTGCTCAGGTAACAGGATCAGACACCTGCAGCTCCAGGGTAGCCGAAGCCCAGAATCTCATGCACCTCCCAGAGCAAAGGCCCTGGTCCCTGACACTTAAAGAGTTAAATCTATTTTTCCATTGATCAAAGTCAAAAACGTCGATCAGAATAAATTGCTGGAGTAAATACTCACAGATACTTCAAAGATCTAAAAAGATTTTTAAAAGGCAAGCCAAACAAGCTTAACAAAATTAGATAACTAGAGAAGTTTTGTAACTGTGGAATCTGGGTTGAAGAAAAAGTTTTTGAAAAAATAATTTATGCTGGTACTTTCCAAAAGTCTAGTTCTGCCAAACCGTCAGCACTTTGGAGTTTTAAAAAGATCAAACGAGACAACCATGCTGCTTTATGATGGGCACACAGTGCTGCTATTTGAGAGAAAGGCCAGCAGCCTGTACTGCAGTAGACCGTGACTTGAAAGGACCAAATACCTGAAACCTACCTGTGTTTGGAGGCGGGGGCTTGTTGTGAATCCACTTAACTACTTTGACGCCATTCTGTGCGGTAGCGATGTTCACACCTGGCACGCAGGTGATGAGGTGTTCCAAGGGGACGCCCCCGCCTCGGTTTTCCTGCACTATTTCCAGTTCACCAAACTCTGCGGCATAACAATCTGGAAAACTGAAGTGGGGCAGAGGAAAAGGTTAATTAAAATAATGAAAAAAACAGCACCTGGCAAATAGATGGCTGCTTTTAACACATCCATTAATAAATAATTTCTGCTAAGATGCTCATGGTCTGGCTTTGAAAGTTCAAATGAAGTCCTAGAGAGGTGATCACTCTCTCTCTCTCATGCATTCTGATGGTACCAAAAATTCCGGGCAACTTTCTAGCAGAGGGGGTTAAAAGTAAGGTAACCAGGTTCCAAGTTCAAGCTCCTCTAAACATATTGTTCAGGGGCTTTACAGCAACTTGCTACCATGCTAGCCCCTCTATTAAGCCTACCATGTTGCCCATGATGTGGTTAAATGGGCTAGTTAAGAATACTTTTCTCCCTTAAATGTTGCAATCTACCACTATTTGAAACTGTGCACCTTCTCACAGTACTTCCAACCATCTCTTCTCTGTGGAGGAGAACCTGCCCCATGCATGCTGATGTTTCTAAAATTCAGCACAAACAGGAAATGTTCTTGTTGAAATATCAAGTGAAAGGATCCCATGTTAGATACACTTCGACTACTAGTGGTAGCTAAAAAGATTAGGCTGAAGCATGGTACAGTGCGTGCTCTGGGAGAGGCACAGGCAAAGGGCAGACTTTCCGGAAAGAGAACGAAGGCTTCACAATGGCTTTGACAGTCACCTTAATAAAGGCACGGTGCCCTCGTGTGTCTGCAGAAGACTATGGACCTGGGGCGCAAAGGTCTTCAGAGAGAGAATCACAAAAGGAATCTTGTAAGAGTCTGGATCAAATTCGTGTTCACTGCAGAAAAGAGAACAGAAACAGAAGGCTGGCATTTCTCAGCGGTCTAAGACGTTCCCAAGGTAATTCTAACAGATGCTCCACCTTTTACAGAATGACTGTTTCTCAAAGGAAATGGGTAACATACCTGAAATCCTTGTTGGGACAGTGCTGCCTGCAGACAGGCTCGTGATATTCTAACTCTTCAAATATAATTGGGCTGCAGTTTGTCGAGGAGCCGTCGTGAGACTGGGAAGACCCCAAGGGGCTCTGGCGGGCCTGACTGCTGGGTAAGAGACACACCAGCCTGCCATTTCCTTGTTCACGGATTGCAACCGTGTCTGTTAGTTTATACAGATCTGACACATTCAACCTGTGTCCAAACCTAGAAACAAGGAAAAAGAGAGAGAGATGCGGACTTAAAGAGAATATTTTTCTTCAACTGTAGAGAAATGCCTGACCTGTTTAGATAAAGCTCTGTAACCAAGAACGGATCCCTGTCTCTTCAAAAAATAAAACTGGGATAATTCTACTATAAATTCATTCACCATCAAACCAGTAACACTTGGCACTCCTTGCCATCATCCTGGGCCCACTGCCCATTACAGTGATTATATGTATCATTTGGTGTGTACCCTCCGACCCTACAGTCTCTGTAAATGCCTCACCTCAATTTCTGAGATGGAAAGCTATCTGCTATAACCCCTGTCAACTTGGCCTCCCCTTCACTTATAAATCCCTATTACCTCTCATCATCTCTGTTCCCCTCCCTCAGAGGTATTCCCCTTTCCAGCTACTCCTCACGTCCACTATGCTTCAGTCTCCTGATCTACACTAGACTGGACTCCCCAATCACCACTCTGACCTGTGTCTTTCATACATGGAACACAAAGGCGCAGGATCTGAAGGCAGACAGATGTGAGCTCAAATCCTGATTCTACCGTTAAGACCTTAGCCAAGTTATACAAGCAACCTACACCTCAGTTTGCCTGTCTATAAAACGGGGTGACAATCCCTACATCATGGAGCTGACATGGGGGTTACACATGGTATATACGGAGAGTACGCAGCACACAGTAAGTGCTTGTTCAGGGTTATCTGCTCTTGACGGTCTCCTCCCAGGGCCCTGTCTGCACGCTCAGATCTCCCTGCAAACATGTCTCGAGCCCCAGTCCCCACCCCCCACACCGCCCCGCTCCACGGAAGCCCAGTCTCCTCTGTGCTCGCTCAGTCTGGAGCTCTTGCATCGTCTCTGAAAGGGAAACAGCTGGTCTCTCGAGAGCCGCCTCTGCTGTTTCACCATGCAGTCTGCCACCCTGTTTCCCTCCAGGACTTTCTCCACAGGACTCCTCGGCGTCAGCTTCCAAGTCACCAGAGGCTGCCTCCTCCTCCGCTCCAAACCTCACACCACCTTCTCAGGCTGTCCCCGCTCCCGATAGCACTCTGGCCTCTGGGCTCCCGCCAGCTTCCAGTCCCTACTGCCATTCCACCCAGTGCTGCCCTCTCTCTGGCTCTCCTTCCATTCCTCTGAGCTGATCTGTTCCCAGGTGTTCCAAGCTCATCTTTAGGCAAACAACTGCCGTATCTTCAGAGCTGACCTCTTTCTTGAAGGAGACTCCACATGTGTAGAAGATCCCCTGAACACTCTTCCCAGACATTCCAATTACTCCCTAAAATTTGGATGCTCGAAGCCAAGATTAAAAACTTACTGTACCTCCTCAACAAGCTTTATTTCTTTTCTATTCCAGCTTAACCATATAACCTTTCCCTCAGTCATCTGGGGCAAAAAACTCAGAATCAAACTGACCTCTATTTTTAACCTTGCCTGCTACATAAAACTAGTTACTAAGCCCTATTTCACCAACATCTGAAACTTCTGTGGTGTCTAGTTCCTCTCTTCTGACAGTGTCTGCTTAGAGCCGGGGCTGGTGCCCACGTTCCGTGTCCCCCTCTCCCCCAGTTCCGTTCACTCCAGCTCAGACACCACCGCTGCCTGAAGCCTTCCCACCACACCTACCCTCTCCCCTCCTTTCTCTGACACTTCAGTGGCTTCCACTACCCATGCGTTCGATCATGGCCAAGTTCCTGGTTCCTTGCACCCTCTGTAACCTCAAAGCATTTTCTCCTTTGTAAGGACAGTTTTCTTTGTTCTATACAATAAATGGTGACTGTCTTTTTCCCTTCCAGACATACCCCCCACCCCCAACTCAAAGAAATGGGCTGTCTTCCCAGCTCCGCACCCTCCAGAGCCTTTCGCTCCACTGGCATTTGCTGAGTGTCTGCTGAGCGCTGAAGACTCAGTATTAGGTCTGATCCAGGGCCTGCTGTCCCAGAGCTTACAGTCTGGAAGGTGCCTGAAAATGTTCACTCAATGAATAACAGAACAAATCAGCCAAGTGGAAAAGATACAAGTACAGCTTTAGGGACTGAGGTCTAAATTTACTAAAAATAAAAGACGTTTTTAAAATGTGTGTTTTTAAAACTGGACTTCCAATCTGAACACCACTGTCTTGGTCTTATTTCCTCCACCGGCTCCCTAAGAGTTGCTACCAGGGTAAGTCGCCCATCAGCACTGGCTGGATCAATGAAAGCAACAACCTTCACTTACTTTTTTTCATAGATATCTGTAAATTTAAAAAGAGGCAGACAACAGGCAGGAGCATCCTGAAGAATGGACATTGTTTCTGCGCTGCAAGAAAAACGGTTAGCCCATTAGAGAACAGACGTCTTCCTCTCTGTTCCACGTTGTTTTTAAAAACAAGAGTTCATTTAATTACCACAATGTGTACACAAAATAAATATACTCATTTATTCTCAGAGTTTGAGCTTCCAGAAAAACTTAAAAGAATGGACTTTAGGAACACGGCAATTAAAGAATATTTAATTATACACTGGGACTTTTATCAGACTCAAGCAGAGCTTTTCACACCTGTGTATCAGAAAGCAAAGGGCAGATGAGCCTGTCTCCTGCCACACTGAAGTTCTATCAGAGAGATGGAAGAGGACTCCCCACAGCTGAGGATATACAACTGAATACACTTTAAGAGTGACTGGCTTTGCAATCTAAACAAGATGAAAAGGCAAAGAAATACCCAACAGGTAAAGGAACATGAAAAATGCCCACCAAGTCAAACAAAAGAGGAGGAGATAGGGAATCTACCTGAAAAAGAATTTAGAATAATGATAATAAAAATGATCCAAAATCTTGAAAACAAAATGGAGTTACAGATAAATAGCCTGGAAACAAAGATTGAAAAGATTCAAGAACTGTTTAATAAAGACCTAGAAGAAATAAAAAAGAGTCAATTAAAAATGAATAATGCAATGAATGAGATCAAAAACACTTTGGAGGGAACCAAGAGTAGAATAACGGAGGCAGAAGATAGGATAAGTGAGGTAGAAGATAAAATGGTGGAAATAAATGAAGCAGAGAGGAAAAAAGAAAAAAGGATCAAAAGAAATGAGGACAATCTCAGGGACCTCTGGGACACTGTGAAACGCCCCAACATTCGAATCATAGGAGTTCCAGAAGAAGACAAAAAGAAAGGCCATGAGAAAATACTCGAGGAGATAATAGCTGAAAACTTCCCTAAAATGGGGAAGGAAATAGCCACCCAAATCCAAGAAGCCCAGAGAGTCCCAAACAGGACAAACCCAAGGCGAAACACCCCAAGACACATATTAATCAAATTAACAAAGATCAAACACAAAGAACAAATATTAAAAGCAGCAAGGGAAAAACAACAAATAACACACAAAGGGATTCCCATAAGGATAACAGCTGATCTATCAATAGAAACCCTCCAGGCCAGAAGGGAATGGCAGGACGTACTGAAAGTAATGAAAGAGAATAACCTACAACCTAGATTACTGTATCCAGCAAGGATCTCATTCAGATATGAAGGAGAATTCAAAAGCTTTACAGATAAGCAAAAGCTGAGAGAATTAAGCACCACCAAACCAGCTCTTCAACAAATGCTAAAGGATCTTCTCTAGACAGGAAATACAGAAAGGTTGTATAAACGTGAACCCAAAACAACAAAGTAAATGGCAACGGGACCACACCTATCAATAATTACCCTAAATGTAAATGGGTTGAATGCCCCAACCAAAAGACAAAGATTGGCTGAATGGATACAAAAACAAGACCCCTATATATGCTATCTACAAGAGACCCACCTCAAAACAAGAGACACATACAGACTAAAAGTGAAGGGCTGGAAAAAAATATTTCATGCAAACGGAGACCAAAAGAAAGCAGGAGTCGCAATACTCATATCAGATAAAATAGACTTTCAAATAAAGGATGTGAAAAGAGACAAAGAAGGACACTACATAATGATCAAAGGATCAATCAAAGAAGAAGATATAACAATTATAAATATATATGCACCCAACATAGGAGCACCGCAATATGTACGGCAAACGCTAACGAGTATGAAAGAGGAAATTAATAGTAACACAATAATAGTGGGAGACTTTAATACCCCACTCACAACTATGGATAGATCAACTAAACAGAAAATTAACAAGGAAACACAAACCTTAAATGACACAATGGACCAGCTAGACCTAATTGATATCTATAGGACATTTCACCCCAAAACAATCAACTTCACCTTTTTCTCAAGTGCACACGGAACATTCTCCAGAACAGATCACATCCTGGGCCATAAATCTGGTCTTGGAAAATTCAAAAAAATTGAAATCATTCCAGTCATCTTTTCTGACCACAGTGCAGTAAGATTAGATCTCAATTACAGGAAAAAAATTGTTAAAACTTCAAACATATGGAGGCTAAATAACACGCTTCTGAATAACCAACAAATCATAGAAGAAATCAAAAAAGAAATCAAAATATGTATAGAAATGAATGAAAATGAAAACACAACAACCCAAAACCTATGGGACACTGTAAAAGCAGTGCTAAGGGGAAGGTTCATAGCATTACAAGCTTACATCAAGAAACAAGAAAAAAACCAAATAAATAACCTAACTCTACACCTAAAGCAATTAGAGAAGGAAGAAATGAAGAACCCCAGAGTTAGCAGAAGGAAAGAAATCTTAAAAATCAGGGCAGAAATAAATGCAAAAGAAACTAAAGAGACCATAGCAAAAATCAACAAAGCTAAAAGCTGGTTTTTTGAAATAATAAACAAAATTGACAAACCATTAGCAAGACTCATTAAGAAACAAAGAAAAACCAAATTAACAAAATTAGAAATGAAAATGGAGAGATCACAACAGACAACACTGAAATACAAAGGATCATAAGAGACTACTACCAGCAGCTCTATGCCAATAAAATGGACAACTTGGATGAAATGGACAAATTCTTAGAAAAGTATAACTTTCCAAAACTGAACCAGGAAGAAATAGAAGATCTTAACAGACCCATCACAAGCAAGGAAATCGAAACTGTCATCAAAAATCTTCCAGCAAACAAAAGCCCAGGACCAGATGGCTTCACAGCTGAATTCTACCAAAAATTTAGAGAAGAGCTAACACCTATCTTACTCAAACTCTTCCAGAAAATTGCAGATGAAGGTAAGCTTCCAAACTCATTCTATGAGGCCACCATCACCCTAATTCCAAAACCAGACAAAGATGCCACAAAAAAAGAAAACTACAGGCCAATATCACTGATGAACATAGATGCAAAAATCCTTAACAAAATTCTAGCAAACAGAATCCAACAACATATTAAAAAAATCATACACCATGACCAAGTGGGCTTTATCCCAGGAATGCAAGGATTCTTTAATATCCGCAAATCAATCAATGTAATACACCACATTAACAAATTGAAAGATAAAAACCATATGATTATCTCAATAGATGCAGAGAAAGCCTTTGACAAAATTCAACACTCATTTATGGTTAAAACACTCCAAAAAGCAGGAATAGAAGGAACATACCTCAACATAATAAAAGCTATATATGACAAACCCACAGCAAGCATCACCCTCAATGGTGAAAAATTGAAGGCATTTCCCCTGAAATCAGGGACAAGACAAGGGTGCCCACTCTCACCACTACTATTCAACATAGTGTTGGAAGTTCTGGCCACAGCAATCAGAGCAGAAAAAGAAGTAAAAGGAATCCAGATAGGAAAAGAAGAAGTAAAACTCTCACTGTTTGCAGATGACATGATCCTCTATATAGAAAACCCTAAAGACTCTACCAGAAAATTACTAGAGCTAATCAATGAATATAGTAAAGTTGCAGGATATAAAATTAACACACAGAAATCCCTTGCATTCCTATATACTAACAATGAAAAAACAGAAAGAGAAATTAAGGAAAACCATTGCAACAAAAAGAATAAAATACTTAGGAGTGTATCTACCTAAAGAAACAAAGGACCTATACATAGGAAACTATAAAACATTGATGAAAGAAATCAAAGAGGACACAAACAGATGGAGAAACATACCGTGTTCATGGATTGGAAGAATCAATATTGTCAAAATGGCTATTCTACCCAAAGCAATCTATAGATTCAATGCAATCCCTATCAAGCTACCAACGGTATTTTTCACAGAACTAGACCAAAGAATTTCACAATCTGTATGGAAATACAAAAAACCTCGAATAGCCAAAATAATCTTGAGAAAGAAGAATGGAACTGGAGGAATCAACCTGCCTGACTTCAGACTCTACTACAAAGCCACAGTCATCAAGACAGTATGGTACTGGCACAAAGACAGAAATATAGATCAATGGAACAGAATAGAAAGCCCAGAGATAAATCCACGAACCTATGGACACCTTATCTTTGACAAAGGAGGCAAGGATATACAATGGACAAAAGACAACCTCTTTAACAAGTGGTGCTGGGAAAACTGGTCAACCACTTGTAAAAGAATGAAACTAGAACACTTTCTAACACCATACACAAAAATAAACTCAAAATGGATTAAAGATCTAAATGTAAGACCAGAAACTATAAAACTCCTAGAGGAGAACATAGGAAAAACACTCTCCGACATAAATCACAGCAAGATCCTCTATGACCCACCTCCCAGAATATTGGAAATAAAAGCAAAACTAAACAAATGGGACCTAATGAAACTTAAAAGCTTTTGCACTACAAAGGAAACTATAAGTAAGGTGAAAAGACAGCCCTCAGATTGGGAGAAAATAATAGCAAATGAAGAAACGGACAAAGGATTAATCTCAAAAATATACAAGCAACTCCTGCAGCTCAATTCCAGAAAAATTAATGACCCAATCAAAAAATGGGCCAAAGAACTAAACAGACATTTCTCCAAAGAAGACATACAGATGGTTAACAAACACATGAAAAGATGCTCAACATCACTCATTATTAGAGAAATGCAAATCAAAACCACAATGAGGTACCATTACACGCCAGTCAGGATGGCTGCTATCCAAAAGTCTACAAGCAATAAATGCTGGAGAGGGTGTGGAGAAAAGGGAACCCTCTTACACTGTTGGTGGGAATGCAAACTAGTACAGCCGCTATGGAAAACAGTGTGGAGATTTCTTAAAAAACTGGAAATAGAACTGCCATATGACCCAGCAATCCCACTTCTGGGCATACACACTGAGGAAACCAGATCTGAAAGAGACACGTGCACCCCAATGTTCATCGCAGCACTGTTTATAATAGCCAGGACATGGAAGCAACCTAGATGCCCATCAGCAGATGAATGGATAAGGAAGCTGTGGTACATATACACCATGGAATATTACTCAGCCGTTAAAAAGAATTCATTTGAACCAGTCCTAATGAGATGGATGAAGCTGGAGCCCATTATACAGAGTGAAGTAAGCCAGAAAGATAAAGAACATTACAGCATACTAACACATATATATGGAATTTAGAAAGGTGATAACGATAACCCTATATGCAAAACAGAAAAAGAGACACAGAAATACAGAACAGACTTTTGAACTCTGTGGGAGAATGTGAGGGTAGGATATTTCAAAAGAACAGCATGTATACTATCTATGGTGAAACAGATCACCAGCCCAGGTGGGATGCATGAGACAAGTGCTCCAGCCTGGTGCACTGGGAAGACCCAGAGGAATCGGGTGGAGAGGGAGGTGGGAGGGGGGATCGGGATTGGGAATACATGTAAATCCATGGCTGATTCATATCAATGTATGACCAAACCCACTGGAAAAAAAAATAATTAAAAAAAAAAAAAAAGAGTGACTGGCTTTGAGTCACAGGATTATGGATGATTCTTCTGTCCCTAGCTTCTTTTATGTTTCTGAAATTTCCAAATTTTCTTCAATGAGTATTATTTTTATTCAAGGAAATTTTAAAAATTACTTAAAATAATGGTGAAGTTTTGACTTGTGTATGTTGTGAAATGATTATCACAATCAGTTAAGTGAACATCCATCATCTCATACAGATAAAAAACAAAAGAAAAAGAACGTTCCCCCTTGTGATGAGAACTCCTCTGATATACTCTCCTAACAACTTTCATGTATGACAGCAGTATTAACAGTATTAATCATGTTGTACATTACATTCCTAGTACTTGCATTATCTTATAACTGAAAGTTTGTACCTTTTGACCACCTTCATTCAATTACTGCCCATCCCCCACCTCCAGTAACTACAAAGCTAATCACTTTTTTCTGTGAGTTTGATTGTTTTTTTTGAAGTATAATTGACCTACAACAGTATATTAGTTACTGGTGCTCAAATCATTACACTGTACACCTAAAACTTAAAACAGTGCTCTATGTGAGAAGCATATTATGAATAAAACCATCACCAGACCGCTAGGATTAATCTAATTATAATGTAGACGTATGGGGCTGGGTGTCTATTTGACACTGAAGATGAATCTGCAACTTGAGAGTGGAGAATTTTGTTGATTTGCCCCTTACAGACAAATCTACCTTCTACTAAAATTGGAAGGTAGTATTCCAGACTTTCTAGGCTTATAAACTTCTGCTGTAGAGGTCCACTATTTTTAGAACCTGTTCTGGATATGTGGCATATTATTTTACTCTTAAATGCCTGCCAAGTTTAAGCTGAATCTTGATTAATGACTTGAACAAGAGTAAATTACTCTAGTTAGCTTATTACTAATGTCTACCTCATTTCTAACTCTATCAAAGGAGGGGGGGGAAGCATTACTGCATATGTAAGCATCACAAGAGGGTTGGGGATGGGATAAAATCTATTTTTATTATTTCTAAAATTGTTTCTGGCCCAAAAATAACATTTTTGAAACAAATGGCTTGTTCTTTACCTCAGTAAAGAGAGTGATTTATTAGCAGCTCCTGTGGCAAGTGAGACCAGGATTTTCTTGCTGCCAATTTTGTATCTGTGGAGGCTATTCACCGCACCAATAGCTTCTTGTAAGTTCTCCATCTGAACCACAGCTTTCAGCTGATAATCTGTGTGGGGGCTGAGCTCAACACTCTTCACCTGCAGCAGTAAGAAGAAAACAGAATTCCGATCTACCAGAACCGTGTCCTCTTGAACCTGAAGGTCAATCACTGAGGAACTCGCTTGTGGACTTCAGTGCTGCCGTGAGGGAACCTGTCTGAACTCTGCACTTCCGCCAACCACAACGGAAGCAAGCTAGGACGGGTGACCTGCAGGGACGTGACACCAGCCTGGCCGGCCTGTGCTCTGGCACAAAGAGCTCTCCAAGGCAGGCTCAGGGGCCAAGACACACTGGGTCTGCTCCAGAACCTGCCCAACTGGGGCAGAGCCAGGTTAAGAACCAGCAAAAGAAAAAAAAAAAAGAACCAGCAAAAGGTACATGTTTTAGCAACCTGCAACCAAAAAACTGAATCGGACACTGTAAGATGAACAAACAAAAACAGTCAACATCATTTTAGAATCCTGTTTCTGTATTTTAGCAGCCGGAGCTAACTAAAATCCATCAGTGTTTTATTTCCCCAAGAGCCACTTAAATCCCTGCCCGGGACCACAAGTATGTCTCTGCCAGGCTTCTTGCTCCCTGGGGCCGCATCCTAAAAACTGAACATATAGCACCAGCACGAGGAGACCTGGGTGAAAAAGAAGGCATTCAAACTCGTGAAGCAACGCTTATAGCCTGCCTGTGGCTATGTGTGCTGAGTCAAGTGCGCTCATCTTGAAACGCAGCGAGGGGTACAACAAAGGCAAGAGAGAGAGTGAAAAGGTTACCTTGCCGTGCCTAGAAAATGCTTCCTGCATGAGCTGCTGCAGCTCCTTCCGGGACAACCTGTAGTCCAGGTTGCTGATCTGGACGTCAACACCATGCGCGAATGGGTCTGGGCAGTCGGCACCAACGCTCGAATGCACAGCGTTGAAAGCAAGCGGGGATGCTCTGTTTAAGAGGTTTGGAGACAGACTCCTGCTTAAAACGTATGGAGTGAGGCTTAAAAACTGTTTAAAAATGTTTTAAAACTGTTATTCTACTTATTCAGTTTATGTCATTTAGCTTTGCTTGAAACTACATTAAAAACTGTTTTCCAAAATACAGTTTGATTCTCAAATGTGCTTTTTCTTAAAACATCACACTGATTAGACTCATTGTCAGAAGTACTATCTGTTGACACCCTGATTAACAACAACAAAAATTTTACTTAACATCAAACATTCTTTTGTTGGATTATTTAAAGCTAAAGGCAGAAATTACAGGCAGAGCTGATGAATCCATTTTCCACTTTGGGTATTTATTCTTAGGAAACCAGCCTGTGATACTAACGTCAGCCATTTACCCTCTCCCCAGCTCTGAAAAAGCCAGATATTCTTGCTTATATGTTTCGGCTTTTCTCCCTGGGAGGAAAACTTTTACATCAATTTGTAGACGCCATTTTACAGGTTCAAAGTCACTTTCAACAGTGCGTTTTCACCAACCCAGCAGAATAAATACAATGCTAGCAGGAGCTCCTGAGGCCTAACATGGCCTTAGGGCTCCTTCTGTTCTCCGAGCTTCCAGACTTCCTCAGAGTAAATTCAGAAAGCGTAAATAAGGTGTTACACAGATGGTTACAGTGGTTTACAGAGACCTCGTTTCCCTAACAGCTTCCAATAACTACCCTATGAATAAAAAGAACCAATGCATGTCAGTTTGGGCCTCTTTCTCAGTCTGATGAAGTGATAAGGACGTAGTAAGGACACCTTAATGTGCCCCCCATCACTGGCCAAGGACTCCAGGACAGGCTTCTCTGACCTCGGCTTACCGTGACTCCCGCATGGAGGATGGAGAAAGGCAAGAAACTATGCCCCCAAATGTTACCTGAGGGAAAGGGAACTGGTAGAAGAGCGGTGGAAGCTTTCTCTTTTACTTTTATTATTTTTTATGGTTCAAACATTTTCGATTTTTAAAATTTTTACTATAAATTTTTACTGGAGAAGTAAGGTGGCTTTACAACACGTGTTAAGTTTCTACCGTACAGCAGGGTCAGCCATCCCTCATTTTGGATTTCCTTCCCGTTTAGGTTCCCAAGAACATCGAGTAGGGTTCCTTGTGCTGTACAATAGGCTCTCATTAGTTACCTGTTTTATACGTAGTACTAAGGTTCCTCTTTTAGTTATGCACTTCTGTATTGCTTGAATTCTGTTCAATAAACAGATTACTTCATAAGCCCTTCTACTGCAGACAACCACTCCACGGATAAAGACCCACTCACCGAGAAGACCAAGGCTGAGCCGTGAGCAGGGGACTCACTTGCCTGGATGCGATCAACTTGCTAAAAGCAGACGGGTAACTCACTTGAAACAGAGTCTCCTCTTTCTCTTTTTTCTCCACAGGAGAACTGGTAACACTGCGGGCGCTGAGGTTCTCTTTCCTGGTGGAGAGAAACATTGCAGGCAAGAGGTCACCTGTTTCCCTTCACATCAAGACAAGCAGCTACGAGGGAGAGTAATGGGACCTACTTGGGATTGGTTTTGTAAACAGATTCTGCCAACCCTGGGGTTTTAGGTGCGGGCGCTGCAGCACTTAAGTTTCTGTGAGGAGGCACCCCCGGCCTCAGGTGGCCTTGCTGGGGCTCACTGCTTCGAGTGCCGGTCTTCGACTCCAGGCGGCACAGCTCCTTAAGAGAGACAAGAGCAAGGGAGTTTAATAGTTAAAGTCAAAAAAAAAAAAGAAAAAACAGTTAAAGTCTCCAAGATGTCTCAGACCTTGCACAGGAAACACCTGACTTCAAACAGCCTCAAAAACGTAGGAAAGCAAAAAAAAATACAGACACACCAAAAGCAGGTGAGCATCTAAAACGGAGAGACCATGAAAGCAAACCTAGCATAAACTTCAGGAAGCAAGAGGTGTCACAATTACCTGTAAACTTTTCACATTGGTGTTTTTGGGAGCAGATCCAGAATTTGCCTGCGACCCTTTTCCAGGTGCGGCTTTGGCACTGGAAGGTGACTCACTTATATCTTTGATGAGGCACAGTTTTGGATTCTTAAGTTTCTTAGGAGACTTCACTTTATCAGCAATTGCATTTGAACTCTTGGTTTCACAGAGTTCGCCGCTTTTTGGAGTAAATGACACGATGATCCTGTTACCGAAGACATCTTCATTTTCCATTCGCTTCAGAGCCCGTTCCGCGCTGTCTCGGTTTATGAAGCGGAGGATGGCGCTGCAGCCTGTGATGTTCAGCACTTTCCCGCCACAGTTATCGGACAGGCGTCTGAGCCTGTTACTGATGCTCTTGCCATCTTTGTTGGCTGGTAGGTTATAAACATAGAGCAGAGTGTGGCACTGTGGACACAGACAAAGTGTTAAAACAGGTGGACTCAGGGGCCCACACTCAATTACAAAGAACAATGATCTCCAAACTACAGTGATCTCAGGGGAGGGAGAACAGAGATTTCCATGGGAAAGGGTACACATACCTAGACTGAAAAACAGAGAGGAAGAAAAAAAGAAGAAATGTATCTAAAATAATCACTCTGGTGAATTAGAAAAACTATGTGGCAAGATTTAATGTTCTGAATAATCAGGTTTGGTTTTTTTTAATCATAAGGAATAAGGATCTCTACCATGGGTAACTTCTCACCTAAGATACTACATTTGACTTAAAGGCCTTTCAGATTAAAACAGGGAGTGCCAAACAGAAGCAGAGGGAGGAAATGTAGCTACAGCCAGGAGACATAAGGAATACCAACAAAAGTGAATTAGGGGTGCAGCTCCAAAGCTTGAAACAGGTATTGCCAACTGCAGACCATCCTAAGCATGTGTTTAATCTTGGGTATCTGGGGGCAGAGGGACAAGCACTCCAAGCGCCTGAATCTGGAGACAATCACGGTGGGACCTCCAGGGCCTGCTTTTTTCCCAAGGTGCTGACTTCCTCCTCACTAAAATGAGGAGGTTGGGTGAGATTATTCCTAAAGTGCTTCCGTAACTCTCAAGTATGTGAAAACTGTATTTCACGAATGGGACTGCCTACCCTTCTGGGCCATCCACGCTACAGCTCCTATTATTATAAATTATATACAGAAGCTACAGCTTCTATTATTATTAACGTGTGTTAGTCGCTCAGTCGTGACCAATTGTGACCCCAGGGACTGCAGCCACCAGGCTCCTCTGTCCATGGGATTCTCCAGGCAAGAATACTGGAGTGGGTTGCCATTCCCTTCTCCAGGGGATCTTCCTGACCTGGGGATGGAACTCGAGCCTCCCACAATGCAGGCGGATTCTTTACCATCTGATCCACCAGGGAAGCCATATGTATTCCCCAAACAGCTTAAACACAAGCTCAGTGTCCCAGTAACCATCTTATCCTGAATCAAGACTGTGAGAGATGCTCGTCCTGCTGCAAACACATGCACATTCTCCTATGAGTGGTTTATCAGGGCGACAGGTGAGGCGCCCACTACTCCTGACTCTGCTCGCGCACGGCAGGGTCTGCCACCAGAGGAGACAGGCTCAGAGGCCAGCTGCGGCTTCAAGATTAAGTGCCGCAACTGTACAGTCATTCTGCTTATTTGACTCCAACCACACCAAGATATGCAAACCATCATCATATTCTTTACCCTTAAAACTTGGGCAAAAACAGTAGTAACTCTCATTCCATTACTGCCATACACCTGACACAAAACACTGCTAACTGGCAAGTGCCTGTCAGTAAGGTGAATCTTACTTGTCAGTTTCCTGTGATATTTCGGAAAATATAAAACCGAAATTCACACACTGGGTTTCCCTGGTGGTACAATGGATAAGTATCTGCCTGCCAATGCAGGGGATATGGGTTTAATGCCTGCTCCAGGAAGATTTCACGTGCCATGGAGCAACTAAGCCTGTGCACTGCAACAAGAGAAGCCACCACGATGAGAAGCCCGTGCACTGCCAAGAGAGCAGCCCCCGCTCGCTGCAACTAGAGAAAGCCCGCGAGCAGCAACAAAGACTCAGCACAAACAAAAAAATGAAAACATAACAAAAAAATTCACACACATCAGTTCTCTGTATATTTGTAAGAGAATGGAAAGTTTCTAGGCCTACTTCAGAATCTAGCCAGCCTACTACAAAGAACACCCTCACCTGGGCTTGGACACCCATTATGGAGGACTGTCTTAAGTCTCCACAATCTTAACTAGACTACAGCAGAAAGAATGCAAACCCACTTACTGGCATCTTCAGTGGTAACCTGGGGGGCAGGTCAGAAATGAATTCTTCAAATCTGATCAGCTCGTTGGCGTGATGCAGCAGTGCTTCTGAGGCCTGGTTTTTATGGACCAAAATTATATGGAAACCATGCCGGTGTCTCAGGTCACTAAGTTCCAATGCGAAATTGACATCAGCTGAAAGACAGGGTACAGCCCACCCCCATCTCCACAGATTAGAAACACTTGACAGACAGGCAACTCTAGTAACACCCACTGAGAAGAAAGGAACAGCAAGATTGTATTCAAAGTGGCCCCCTGACCCCTTTAGAATAGGAACACATTTCATGTCAGAAGAATTAACGTGGTTAAGACAATTTTACCATAGACTCATGCTGAACCCCAAGACACATTACTTTTAGTAGTAAAAAGGAACAAATATTAATGTTCTGGGGAGCCCCAATTTCACCTTGGATTTCTCTTTTAAATAAGCAAAACGGGGCCCAGGAGTAAAAAAAAAGAAAAGAAAAGAAAAGAAAAATTACATTTTCTTTAATATACTTGGCCTTGCAAGAATCCTTACTCAAATTCCCAGGAGAAAAATACAGAAATCCATGTAGATCCATTTTTTTTTTTTAAACAGTTTTCAAAGATAAGCATAAGCATGTCCCATGTATTTCAGCATCTTTGGGGGCACACTTTTTTAACATATTCTGGCTTCTATGGTAATTCACACATAGACAGTTTAGCTGAAATTAGCAGATGTTTCTACACTTACTTGACACAAGAACCACAGTGGCGGGAGCGGTGTGAGTATTTGCAAACCTTCGGAGGCTCTGGCGGAGCTTGTCATCAGCAGCATTCTTTGCAGTAGCATTGATGTGGGCAACGGTTACCTGCATTAATTTATAATAAGGACAAATGAGAAAGAGCTGAGGTTAGAAAATCACTACACATTCTGCCCACATCTTAATAGACAGTTCTTGAGGAACCTTTGATTTCTATTGCCACTCAGGGATGGGGAAAAAAAAAATTACAATCAAATCTCAATAATTTCACATTCAGTTCTCCAGACAAATTAACTGGATTCATTATTATCCCTACTTTCATCTCTAATCTGCTTTTGTATTTCATCCATCCCCCTTTCAGAATAGAAAGTGAAATTTGAAGTAGTTAAATTAGCTCTCTCTAGCATCTTTTGCCAACAACGTGTGGGTGGCAGAGATTTGATATATGATTAAGGTAAGACTCGGGGCTGTGTTTGATGTTATTAGCTTCCAGCTTAAAAGATCAGACTTTGGGGACGATCTGGATTTAAATCCAAGTTCATCCACTTACTGGCCATGTGATCTTAAAAAAGTTGCTTAACCTCTTGGGCCCTTTCATTTGTAAATTCCAAATAATAAATCCTATGAGCATTCACAGAGCAGTTATGAAAATCAAAGGAAATGATACACGTGGAACCACTATGCTAGGAAAGCACTAGTCACGTGTAGGCAGACTTGCTAAAAAACCAGACATGATGAAATGGTTTCAGATGCTTAAAGAAATCATCTTTTCCTATTTTATTTATAAACTTAGCACAAACATATTATTTTTTTTTGTTGTTGGCAAAGTAATGTCTCTGCTTTTTAGAGTGCGTTTTTTTTTTCTTTCTTTTTTTATTAGTTGGAGGCTAATTACTTCACATCAAACATATTATTAATAACAAATTTTCAACTGTAGTTCTTTAAAAAAAATCATGTGCTTATTCTTCTACTAAGACAGATAAAAATTCTTTTTTCTTTTTTTTTTTACCTGGCAATTATTCAGCTCTTGAATAACTTCTTTATTTTCTTTACTGATGTCACATACACAAATGAATTCTGCTTCTCTGTGGCCTTTAAAAAACTTCTCCCGGATTCTCTGTACAACTGCAGTAGCTGAGCGGCCAGAAGGGACTGAGCAGTTTTCAATATCCCAAAAAACCCCAATGGGGGGTAAGTTCTCTAGCATCTGTCCAGCCAGCGTAACTTCTGGTGACCCTTGAGAAATGTGAACACCTTTGATTACACACAGCAAAAAATAGGTTAAGATATTAAAGATAACAGGTAGCTATCCCAGGGGCAGGAAAATGAAATTACAGATTGATGTTAAATTTAAGGATGCTGACCTCACTGGCTGGCCCAGTAAGACAGACAACCCCAAGTTGCCAAAGGATCTCTAAGCGTTAATTCCTTTTTCAGGAGAGAACAAATCCAAAAGTCAATTTACTTTAGGCGCACCATCAATCTATCACAAAGCGTGAGCCACCCTCACACTGACCAGGTATGCTCCTCAACACTAATACACAGGTGACTGGACACTGCCCTCTGGGGCCTGTCGTCACGCTGGGCCCACACCTCACTCAATGTGGGAGAACAATGAAAACGAATGGTGAAGGTGTTATAGCCTGTGACTTTTAATGACTTTTAACACTGCGGTAACATCGGATCCAACTTTTGAAAAAATATTTTTTTTTTTTTTTCTTTCTTTTTTTTTTTCCGTTCCTGGAAGTACTGCAATACCAGGTCGATGCGTGGAGTGGACTGAGCAAGCTCCTATTCCAACTCCCAGCTCCAAAAATCCATTTAATATATTGTCCTCGGATAGAGGACGTATCAGATATTAAACTGATAAGAACAGATACTACACTTGATCTTAGCCAAAAGGCCGAGAAGCGATGAAAAAATATTTTTAAAAGATAAAATATAATAACAGCTACTTTTGGGGGAAATGATCTTAGGTTTTCAAATACTGTTTTTTTGTCACCCATTTCTAAATACTAATTATGTCTGGGCAACATACAACAAACAAGTGTGATTATGAACCTAAGCTGACACCAAGTCCCTTCCAGCACTCATTTCTCCTCATATACTCCCCATTTTTCTATATACAGTTTCTGATCTCAAATAGCCCCAGCTCAACATAAATGGCAACTGACCTACTGGTCTATAAGAGTAAGAAGATTTTTACCAAGAGATGGAGATGGAGACTCACATACACAGGAGTTTCAGAACCCCAAGGAATCTTTTAAAGGCAGTTAAATTCAGTGTTAGTATCAGGTATTGGAAACTTTAAATATGCATTTTATACAATACTGTCATTTACCAAATTTCGAAGCGGCTTTGCCTAGAGTGGTCGCCAATAACAGCGTGGTCTCCTTTCCTGTTCCTTTGGTTCCACAGCCATTACACAGAGGAACAGTAACAGGTGCAGTCTGAGTATTTGGAGGTGGTATATTTGGCCAGACTTTAGCAGCATCAATTATACTATTTCTTGCCGGCTGTTTTAAAATTTTTTTAAAAAGAGGAGGAGGTTTCAGATACATTATTTCAGAACTTAAGAGTTACACGTAACAACTGAAAATACATTCTAAGTGTTTCTCCTTTCCACCTGCTAACCTCTGATAAAATATATTTTCAAATCACCTTTCCCAGAACTACCAAAGCATAAATTCACTTCAAAGTGGCCTGAAATGATCAGGGAAGATATTCACACAATTAGACCTTTACATTCTGGGGTATGTGTCTGTTACAGTAGAAACCCTCAGACACACTTCACAAAAAAAGGAAGTTAAAGTCTTTACTTGAGCCCCAGGTGTGACGGAGGCCAAATTTCAAGCTCCCCCAATTACTACAAAAGGCAGCCATCTATATTACAGGGATGAGTCCATGTATCAGGTGAGCACTAGTTTTAAGAAATTCCAGTTGTGCCCCAGCCTTTAAAAACAAGAAAGTGCAAGTCTTTGCCAAGCTACGCTCCCATGTAGGAAACAGATTTATTATAGGAGACTCTAAAAGCATGAACTGAATAACTACACTAGACTTTCCTGAACAGTCCCTCCCACTGTACCCTTTGCTTTCTTTCTGAACCACAAGAAGTTATGTTGATGGGGAGAAAACCACATCATGAAAGAGTCTTCAACCCCAGACACAAAACCAAGATTGTTTTTTGTTTTTTTTTTCCAAGATTTTTTTTTTTTAAAGATGAAGTCATTTTATTTTTAAAAAGTCATTCCTCAAACCTTAGCTGCACCCAACATAACAAATAAAAAGATACAAACCTTGTTGAGACAGTCTTCGCAGTAAAGTGAGCCCTTTAAACAAACTGGAGGTACCACATTTAGGTGCAAAGAGTTGGTGCATAAGTGAGGCGTGAGCTCCGACTGTGAAATGTGTTCTTCCAAGTGCCCAGGAGCCCCACTTGTGAAATCAGAACAGGGGAAATAGCCCGCAGAGGAAGAACAGCCCTGGAGAGCTGGAAACTGATGCAGCTTGTGCGCGTTACCATGGCACGACTGGAAGTGCAGCTTCCCACAACAGGGCAGGTGCTTGCAGGAGGAGAGGTTACTTTCTAGACACATGCTGGGAAAGTCGCTTGCAACGCCGGCCAAGGTGTTCCTAGCTGAGGCGTTCTGCAGTGGAGGTGCAGACTGGAAAGCAAGCCCTGACCCTACCTGACACGTGATCGTCCTGGTGCTCTGCGAGTCTAACAGGGCGCCCGGGGGAACCAAGCTACCAGTCCCTCCGCCACTGCCACCACCAAAACGCACTGGCGAAGTGGAAGGGTCATTAGTGCAATGGGCACAGCAGCTTACTTTGGGGACAGTTGAAAGCTGTACTTTAGGTTGCTGAAGAGAGTGGATATCTGGAAGTGGGACTGCTGGGAAAAGTTTAGAGCCAGCATGAAGGGGAGATGGTACATCCTTTAGTTCCACAGCAACTTTCTTGTTCTCCATGTAATCTTTCTGAGGAAAGAAAACCAGAACACAAGTTAATTTTATGAGGCTGGTGACTTGGGGTTACTCACAACTGACTACATTAAAAATGAACACTGTTCAAACCTTATTTACATCACTCGATCATAACCACACAAACAGAATGGCAGCTAAAACCAGGAGCATTCTTCAATGGGAGGTGAGCACTGAAACAGACAACTAAAATTAAGACTGTGTCCCTCCTGAATTTTAAGAGACTGGGGGAGGAGGTCTGTTCACATATTTAACAAGCCTGGTTAACCATCCGTGTCTCACTGGCGTCCCTTTGATAACTTCCCCTTGCCTCTCAGTGTCTTCTGCAGACAAAACAGGTGGTATGAAAAACAACACAGTCACAACCGTATTCACTAAAGACAGCTCATGAACAAAGCGCTTTAAGGAAAATACTAAAAATTTAGTAGTTTGCTAAATGACATTTAGCAAACCATGGGACATCATGACCTAAAGCCACAACGCCAACAACTCTTTTGTAGCCAGTGGAAAGAACTCGAGTAATAAGGAAACCACCTGGGAAACAGACATAAGAGAAATAGTTTATCCTATGTCTCCAACATAGACACTTGGGGCTGGTCCATTTTTTAAGATTATAGCATAGCCCTGGTGTCGGAGACCTGGGTTTGAATGTGATACTAAATAGTTTGATGACCTTGGGTAAGTGACTTAACCTCATCTCTCCACGCTTCAATCCTGTCATCCTTCAATTGGGAACAGAACGTACCTACTACATTTGTGAGAAGGATAAAATGAAACAGTGCACCTAAAGTGCTCAGCAGAGTACCTGGCCACTGAAAGGCAGTGCAGCGGGGTGGGGTAGGGGGTGTCCAACCAATCAACAGCTTTCACTGGCTGAGTGCAGACACAATTAAGATGAAGAGGACGCCCTGATACAGTGACTGAGACATACTCATCCCTTAGAGCACAGAAGGGTCCATCTGGCTGTGATGATTTCACTCCTTCTGCTGATTTTACACTCACCTGGGAGAGTATATTCATATGGGAGAAATTTGGACTTTCAGTTAAGATTTTCCCTAAAAGGGAGATAATAGCGCTGGTCTGACCAGTCAAAAAGTAGTGCGTTCTACCCTTGTGGGAATTACAATTCAGGCTGGAAATGAACTCATTGGCATGCTGATGGATTTAGATCTGGCTCTCGTGGGCAGGGTTACTGTGAGTCTGTCTTCCTGAATGTCTTCAATTCTGGGTGCCAGTGACAAAATCGATACTCTGCATCTGGAAAGGCGACCGTGCACTTCTGGGTCAAGTGACTCCTTTAGGCCCCAGATCTGCCACCCTGGACCCCTGCCTGAAACTGCCAGCCCTCCGTGCACTGTCCCTGAACTAAAATTCTTCTGAAATAACTCCAGTTACTGATGCCATGCAACAAAGGCAGCTATGTAATGAAAACGTGGAGATGACAGGGAATTGATTATAAATCCATAGTAAAGTCTCATTTAATTCCCAAGTACAAGAGAAAAAAAAAAAGGTGATAACATGATCCAGTAAATGAAGTCAGATAAAGTCAACATCGTTATGAAAAGACAAAAAAAGGAAGTCCCAGATATATTTAAATATTCAAGAGAAATCCTGAACAGAAAAAGATCATCAACAAGGTCATACAATCTTTCTGTGATTTTAAGACACAAAATTCAGAAGGCTACAGTAAAATAAAATCTATTTCGTACTTTCCTCCCATTTTATTCTAAAATGTGGATTTTTGTCTTTGGAATCTGTGACTTTAATGAGAAACAAATCTTTCCCAAATTTCAACATCACACCTTTCAAGCATCTAATGTTACTCATTAGTACAGGATTTAAAAAACTTGTACCCTCATTGAGTCAGGAATTACAATAATGTGCTATAAGAAGTAATACAAGCAGGACACAAGGGAAAACTCAGCCCAGACTCCAGGGCGAGAGACTGCCCCAGACCAAACAGATTGCTCATCTATTTGCACAAGAAATTTGCTATGTCCTTAGCCTGGCACATAGTTACCGTTTGGGGACTAAGGGGCAACGTTTGCTCAGGACGAGAAAAGCAGTTAGAGAATTTCCAAAGCCATGGCTTAGCATCATTATCTTGTTGAAGCCATCCAAGTGTTCTACTGCAGGGGTTCTCAGCTCCGTTTCCTTCCATCATACAGCCATGCGGAGTGGTTCAACATCCTTTCATCTTTCTTTTCTTTCATTCTTCCACCCTGTTAAGAATGAGGTTTCAGCGTTATTCATCTAAGTACAGACTTTACTACTGAAATATGAGACTACATTTACGGTGCATTGTTTCTTTTCAGTCACTAAGTTGTGTCCCACTTTTGCGAACCCACAGACTGTAGCCCACCAGGCTCCTCTGTTCCTGGGATTTCCTAGGTAAGAATACTGGGGTGGGTTGCCTTTTCCTTCTCCAGGAGATCTTTCTAACCCAGGAATTGAACCTGTGTCTCCTGCATTGCAGGTGGATTCTTTACTACTGAGCCACAAGGGAAGCACATTTATGGGGCACAGGTCATTTCAAACAGGGCTGAAGCAACCAAATCTGGGTGCTTTTAGCACAGGGACCAAAGACCGAGTCTTCCATAGGATGTAACAGCCACTCAGTAGTGCTACACTTTCCTGATGGAGATACAAGATTTAGCCACTCATATCCATGATTAGTGATGTGGGAAAGTAAAAATGTAATTGTCTTCCAAGTTAAGAAAAAAAATTATGGTGAAATGGCTCCCAACAAGTCAGACCTTAAGGAACAAAAGTAGAATGGCTATCAAAGGATATTGTAAAAGTCAAAGTGTCAGTCCCTCAGTCCAGCTGGCTCTTTGCAACCCTATGGACTGTAACCTGCCAGACTCCTCAGTCCATGGGATTTTCCAGGCAAGAATGCTGGAGTGGACTGCCATACCCTTCTCCAGGGGATCTTCCCAACAAGGGATCAAAGCCGGGTTTCCTACATTGACAGGCAGACGCTTTACCGTCTGAGCCACCAGGAAACCTGGCAACAAAGCATATTACAGCTTACTAAAACTGGTAAACTTGGTTGACTATTTATACTTGAATTCTAACTATATCAATTTGACTTAAAAAAAAATTTATCATCTTCCATTCCTTATGTTTCCTAGCTCTTCAAACAAAAATGAACTCTCGATGACCCTCTTTCTGGCCATGCATGAGAGAGGTCACAGCATCCTGGACACCTGCACACTCCCTCCTCTTCACTGAGCTGGAGCCAAGGTCCTCCAGCACCGAGTAGACTATATATAGTATTTCTTAATTCTTCTTTACTATCCCCCCCCCCCCCAAAGACTCTACTTGGGACAGTAAACAAGTTAACAGGAGAGAGCACGTAATTTGAACAAAAGAACCACTACATGTCCTCATTCTCAATTATGTAAGATTGTGAAACTGATTTCAGAGCAACTTATCTCACTGTGTCTTTGATATTGAGTATGGACGGTCCAAATTAAGTGACCTCTGTGGACTCTGAATTTGATTCGGCTACAGAACAAATCGAACCAACTTCTCAGTTTGCTTATTATGAAAGTAGAATCTGCTATGCCACCAAAAATCCAGCAGACACATCTCAAGTCCCAGATGTGCTGTATCTACTCCAGAGCAACACCCTACAAATCTTGAAACAGTACAATAAAAGCAGATGCAATCAATATCAGCCATTGGGCATGGAGGCAGCCTGCCAGTGATAAGGACGACTGAACCTCATCTCCAAGCCCTCGTCACCAAACCCCAACCACCACCTCCACTTACTGACAATGGCCGTTCTGAGGTCATTAATTTATCTTTCAGAAATTTCTGGGCATATAGAAAAGAATTTCCTTTAGCTCTTTCTCTGACAAGATTTTCTTATCAAGAGATTTAAACATCTACATAGTACAGTGAGAGGAGAGAAGTCACTTCCGTGGTCATTATGAGCACTATGTCAGTATAAGCACTATGTCTAAGCTATAGGAAAACCGATCACATAAAGCAGGGGGAGACAAACTATGGCCTAAAATTAATTGCCCACACCAGCCCACTGCTTGTATTTAAATGGCCTGCGAACTAAGAATATACTTCACATTTTTCAATCCTTGGGGAAAAATCAAGAGAATAATTGTATTTTGTGACGAAGTTATATGAAATTCAGATTTCGGCGTCTATGAATAGTTTTGAGACACAGCCATGTTTATTTAAGTTCTATGGCTGTGTTTGCACTACAACTGTGGAGCTGATTCTCTGCAATAGAGACTACACAGCCCACAGAGCCAAAAATATTTACAATTTGGCCCTTATGTGGAAACTACAAAACTTCTCAAGTTTTATTTTCTTCCTCTGTCAAATGTACCATAATTTCTCCCCTGTCCACCTCACAGCATTACTGTGGAGAAAACAAAACCAGATAAAGGACCCCACCATGTTTGTCTTCATTACCAAACGGCCTGTGCCAAGCACGGCCTTCTACATAGTATATACTAAGTAAATATTTGTTGAATGAGGGAATGAATAAAGCAGATATTCATCTACAAAACCCAGAGCTAATCTGGAAACAGAGATGAAGTTACTGCAACAATGGTGATAAACTATGGTACTTGTCCTTTCTATCAAATACAGACCTCATGTACCCCAACAATCTCCTCTCTAGAGCCTAAGAATTTGGGATATTCGTGATACACACAACATCGACATGCTCTCTCATGCTTATTCAAGGCGAATTCTGAGAGGAAGCTAACTAAAGCATTTTTCTTTAAGATCATTTATTTCCTCATTCAGCAAACATTTACTTAGTATCTGCTAAGTAGTAGGCTTGTGCTTGGCACAAGGGATACAGTGATGGAAACAACCAGAAAATGCAATCCATTTATGTCATCTTTTCTCCCCACAGTAAATGTGTGTGAAAGCCAAGGGAGAAATCGGCCACCTTTTTAATGAGGAGGAAAAAAAGGCTTGCTTCCCTGGTGGCTCAGCGGTAAAGAATCTGCATGCCAATGCAGGAGACACTGGTTCGATACCTGGGTCAGGAAGATCCCCTGAAGAAGCAAACGGCAACCCACTGCCGTGTTATTGCCTGGGAAATACCATGGAGAGAGAAGCCTGGCTACAGTCCATGGGGTCACAAAAGAGTCAGACACAACTTACTGTCTGAGCAACAACAGAGAGAGGTTTAATGAAGTTTTGGAATTTGCCCAAGATCACACAATTATTAATAGAAAAGGGACAGAACCAGGCTTATCCACTCCTTCCCACACAACCAAGGCACCTTTGGTATCGTCCAGGACAAGCAAAAGAAAGTAAAATATATTAGTACAAATGTGCACCCAGAAATTTTCCTAAATGCTCCTGGGAATGATAAGTAATTTAGTCACAGCGACTTGGTGGTCAAAGCAACTTCTGTTTCGCCATGTGAGTGAGAGTCTCACTCCTGCCATTATCTCTTAGTCTTCAAGCAATTCAGATAGTGCTTGAGAGCAGACTCTGACGTCAGACTGTCCTCATATTAATCCCCAATTCTGTTGCTTCCCATCTGTGCAGATCTGGACCACGCACAACAAGTTCTCTGAACCTCAGGTCCCAGGTGTAAAATAGGCCTAATAACAGCAGCACCTTCATAGGATTAAATGACACCAACGAAGCAGAAAACTTAGCAATGGCCTTCTCTTCACACCTGATCTAGTCCTCAACACCCAGTACTACCCCATCCCATGCCTGAGTTTTTCTGTTGCTTTTCACAGCTCTTCTTTCTAAAATTATCTCATTTGCTTGCTTTTATTAAGTCTCCCTCACTTAAATATAAACTCCAGGATAGTGTTTACTTATGGATCATGGGTTGTTGTTGTTTTTTATTCATTACTGTATTTCCTGCACCTAGGACACTTTCTGGCACACATCAGTAATTCTTAAATGAAGAGTTTAATAAAGGTCTAGGACGATAATTTAGGTCTCAACTTCCCTGTATGCAAAACATAATATTTATACTCAGATGTTGGAAAGTGCAAAAGATGTAACTGGAAAGCTCTAGGTAGTATCAGAAAGGTGCCAAAGAAACTAAAAAGTGTGTCACAGTGCCACAATACAATCTGCGGGACTGATTCAACCCTAAGACAACTCAGTGCTCTAGGTCAAGCCAAAGGCTGCACTCTAGGGAGTGTTGATAGACCGAGGAGGGGGCAAAACGTTAGAGGTGGATGCAAAAACACTAGCCCTTCTCTTCCTCTCTTAAACTTCCAACAGTGCACACTCCTCTAGAAAGGTTGCTCTCCACACCTGAAGGGCCCTCAAGGGAGAAATGAGACAAGTGTGGTCAGGGAGCCAAACACCCCCAAAGGGTAGTAGCAACGCTGCAATGACAGCCGTGAATTGACCAGAAAGGGAGGCAACCCGAACCTCCGGCGGGGGCCTGACGGGTGGGTCCCATGGCTTCTCCTCAGTCTAGCCGACCTCCCCCACCCCCGCTGGCAATAGGCAGGAGAAGGAAGGGACACACTCCCCCGTTCCAGCCTGGTGCCCAGAGCATGAAGCGCGTCGGGGACAAGTTCCCAGCGTGGCCAGCAAACTCACCTCAGCCGCCGGCCCCACCTCCGCTCACATTCCGGCCCCGCCGCCTTCCCCCCGCCCCCCCCGGCCCTTTGTTTTGATTCCCGACTCCGCAGCTCCCGCCGCCGCCGCCAAGCGCACCCTCCACTTCCGCTTCCGCACCGCACCGCCCCTGTCGCAAAACCGACGCCCTTCTTTCCCCATGGCTCCGCCCCTTCCTCCGCCCCTCCCCCGTGCCGTGTCCTCGCCGCGCGGGGCGTGCTGGGAACCCCGGGGGGGGCGGGGCCTCGCGGCCCTGCAGCCTCGTCAGGCTCAGTCCCCTCCCGATAAACCTCTAAATAGGGACCTTCCCGGGGGGCTACCTTGGCTTTTTTGGCGAAAACCCCCAATTTATGGAGGCTTTGATCCTGGCTTATCGTTGTGGCGTGGAACGGAACCTCAAAGTAGAGAATTAGGGTGCTTGTGAGGCGGAACCCGGGGAAAAAACCTGCCAACCGGGATTTGATACCATTCAGCTCTTTCGGTCTTTTGAGGGAAGGCGATTTAAGAGGGATTTCGAAGAAAAACCCGATCGTTTGGCATTTTTTCTCTTACTCGCTCTTGTCACGTGATGGTCCTATTAAAAAAAGAAAAACTAAACTAAATGACGCCTGTTTGTTATAGCGTCCTTCATCTAGTGCAACCTAGTGGTGAGCGGAAAAAAATAAAAATAACTGCCAACTGGGGTTTCCCGCGAGGTCCTTCGGGCCGGCAGGGTTCCTCGGGAAGTTGTGATACGGCTGGCAAAAATAAAGCCTGTACGAAAACTAGGCTGGATTGTGTCACCAACAATTAAGAGGTCCTCGTGACTTAAGTAAAAAAAAAAAAAAAAAAAAAGAGGATTCTTTTAAAGTTCTGGTCCAAAGCTCGTTACAAATGAATACTTTTCCAGGGACCGGTTGGGCGAGCAAAAGACTTATAACTGCAAAAGCCTTGTGAAGCCAGGAACAGTTTATGTTTTAGTGGCTAGATTTGCCGTGTTTGGGGGGTTTTTTTTGGGGGGGGGCGGCGGTGTTTTGGGTTTTTTGGCTGCATATTCTTTACTTTTATTTGAAATTATAAAAAAAAAATTTTACGTAGGCAAAACAGACATTTCTGAAACTGTCAGCTGTTCACTATTTCCTGTTGCAAATTAGGAGAAAAACAAAGCACATATTTAAATCTAGACATAGTTTAGGATGCAGTAGTCAAATGCAGCGTAAAAGTTTATGTCTGAAGTTTGCTAAGAAACAGGTTAACCTTGCAAAAGGATCAGTAGGTTAAAAATGGCCAAAAGAGAACTTTTTTCTCCCTGAAGTATGTAATGTGAGGCAACCTCATTAGGCAATCCACATTAAATAAGGGAGATTTCAGGGGAAGCTAATACATCCTTGTAGACTTTTTTTTTTTTTGTAGACAGGCATTGTGGAGGGCAAGATCAAACACGTAGCTGAAAAACCCTTTGTACTGGTAGTCCATTTTCCAGAGGGCGGATGACAAATTCACACATCACCTGCCTGCTCAGGTATTTATTACTGCTGAGTAAATCTTCATTGTGTCTGTGTGTGGGGAGCATTCTCCAAGTGGGAATTAGGACTGATGAAAAGCAACCCTGTTTCTAGCGTTTTTTTCAGAGTATCAAAAAATTCGCTTCTCAAAGAGGTATTTTTTTCCTTCCTTTCTATTCTTTCTAGGGAGTATCTCTGAATACAGATAGTATTAACTAAAAATATAAAAGGAAGCCAAATGTGAAATTTTTAATAGCTTTAAAAAAAGGTTTAGCCGTAAAATAAAGAGCAGACACATGTCTGACATTGCCAGAGCTGTGCCTGGTGTTAACAGGTAAATGAAATACAGTAAATAAAAACAAACCAATCATACTAAATGGAAGGCTAATGAAAAGTTTGAATTACAAATAGTTTTTAAAGACATAACTCTTTATTATTTCCTATAGAAAACTAGCCTAAACTACACTCACCCTTGGAAACACAATTATGCATCAACATGTAATTTGATGCTTGTGAAAGGGTGTTTGTTTGTTTTTTTTAACATTTTTCTTAAGATATGTTTTCTCGAGCACAGCCTCTGTGAATCTATTTCTTTGATGGGCAAACTCTTTGAACAGAAAGTAAGAGTACCTCTCAGTTACCTGCCCTGTCCATATTATAATCTTCATGTTTATGAAACCAAGACTAAGATTTACTTTTGTGCAACTTCAATGGCTGTTACATTCAATCCAGCTCCTAAATTAATCTAGCTGCCACAAAAGGCGTTTCTCCTCCAGCTACTTCTATGTTATGGTTAGTGTTTTGAAATGATAAATTATGATGGAAGGACTTAAGCAAGAGAAACCCAGCTTTCTGCTCAGTAATGTCTGAACGCTCCAAGGAAAACAAATTGAACAAAGAGAACAAAGTTTTTAAGTATACCAAAATTTCCCTTTCATTTTTTTCAAGGTTTTACCCATTAACAAACCCATTTACCTAAACATATTCCTGAGAGAAGTTTAATGATAATCACTTCAATGTCTTTTTCCTTTTATTTTTAATGGAAAAATGAAGAAAATTGAAAACCAAGTAGTTTAAACAATAATGTCATTTAGTCAGTACTGATAAGCTCATCAACGTGTGTTTCAGTTTATGTTAACTCGTTGCGGGGGTGGTGGTGGTGGTGGTGATTATTCTCTCCCAGAAACCTCACAGAATGGTGAGGTTCTGGAAAGGACAGAGCAAAAGTGACAAGAGGATTCAAATCATTTATTAGCATCTGGGGTCAGGATGGATGTTTCCTAAAAGACATTTTGATACCTTTCTTAACCCTGTTGATGTAGGTGGTAGATCCCTTTTGTGTCTCTGAGCTGCTTTCAGGAACTAGCAAGGAGTCAAAGAAGAATTAGGGTTTTCCCGGTGCCTCAGAGGTAAAAGAATCTGCCTGCAGTGCAGGAGACCCCAAGACACAGGATCCATCCCTGGGTCTGGAAGACCCCTTGGAGAAGGAAAAGGCAACCTATATATACTGGAGATATATATATCTCCAGTATTCTTGCCTGGAGAATCCCATGGACAAAGGAGCTTGGTGGGCTACAGCCCATGGGGTCGCTAAAGAGGTGGAAATGACTGAGTGACTTAACAACAACAAAGAGGAATTCAAGGCCATTCTTAACCATGGCAGGGATACAGGAGGGATTCCATGTTTGGTTGGAGGCCTCAAAGTAGCCAAGATCTCTCTGCCTCCAGTATCGTGACAAAGAACACTGGTTAGGAGTCAAACATACCCAGCTTTACAGCCTGATTTGTTATTGACTATTTGTTATTGTTGAGACCTTGGACAATGCATTTAAACTTCCTACACTTTTGCTTTCTCATCTTTAAAATGAAGACAATAAAGGTTCTTTCTTGCGGTTCTCATCATCTGGGTCTCAGCTCCATTGTAACCTGGTATAGTGGCCTTCTCTGACATTCTATCTGAAGGGACCTCTCCCAGCCCCTTTCTATTACATGACCTTGCTTTAGTCATAGCACTAATTAGCATCTGAAATTATTTCACATTTTCTGTTTGCTGATTTAGTGTCCCTTCTTAATACTACAAGCCCTTTGAAAACAGGTGTCTTGTCTGACACTTATTGTGCTATAAGTGAGTGCTCAGTAAAAATTTATAAACCTACTTGGTGAACAAGTAGGACTGCTGTGAAACCCGTATCAAGAAATTAGTATTATGCCTGACACAGACGGTGGTGGTTTAGTCACAAAGTGGTGTCTGTCGCTTGCCACCCCATGGACTGTAGCCCATCAGGCTTCTCTGCCCATTGGATTTCCCAGGCAAGAGTACTGGAGCAGGTTGCCATTTCCTTCTCCAAGGGATCTTCCCCACCCAGGAATCCAACCTGGGTGTCCTGCATTGCAGACAGATTCTTTACTGAGCTACCAGGGACCAGTAAAAACAATCATGATCACTACCTACATTTTTTGTTGTTCAGTTGCTCAGTTGTGTCTGACTATTTGCCACCCTGTGTACTGCAGAATGCCAGACTTCCCTGTCCTTCACTATCTCCCAGAGTTTGCTCAACCTCATGTCCATCGAGTTGATAGTGCTATCCAACCATCTCATCCTCTGTTGCCCCCTTCTACTCCTGCATAGATTATACTTAACTATGCGCTGAGGCAGTCCTAAACGTTTTACAAATGCTAAGTGAACTCATTTCATCTCTGCATAATCCTAGGGGTAGAATCCTATCACGAATTCCATTTTATAGATGAGGAAAGTAAATCACAGAGTTAACTTGCCCTAAGCAAATCAGTCAATCCTAAAGGAAATCAGTTCTGAATATTCACTGGAAGGACTGATGCTGAAGCTTCAATACTTTGGCCACCTGATGTGAAGAACTGACTCATTGGAAAAGACCCTGATGCTGGAAAAGACCGAAGGCAGGAGGAGAAGGGGATGACAGAGGATGAGATGGTTGGATGGCATCACCCACTAAATGGACACGAGTTTGAGTAAATAAACTCCGGGAGTTGGTGATGGACGGGAGGCCTGGCGTGTTGCAGTCCATGGGGTCGCAAAGAATCCATCATGACTGAGCGACTGAACTGACTGAACTTGCTCAAGATCATACAGCTACTAAGAGGCAGAGCTAGGATTCAAGGCCAGGCCCCAAAACAAACTCCTATAAAGGAGCTTTGCTGCCTTTGAAGAAGATAATGATGTCGAAATTTTTATATTGGTTGTAAAGTTCTGGGAAGGACCTGGGACATTGCTTACTCTAAGCGGACGTAGATCTTTGTTTTTCTATCTGTTTTCGGGGAAATCCAAGAACAGAAAAATGCAATTGGGGTTAAGGGCAGCGAGTCATATTTTCTTGAAATGGCCCTCAAGTCCAAGCCCGTTCCCCCGGAGTCTAGGGAGCAGCCCGCAGCCTCCAAGCCCGGCCAGAACCCTGCCCAGCAGCCGGAGCCTCCCAGAACCCCTCCCGCCAGCCCGCCTCGGGCCGCCGCGTGGCCGCGCCGCGCCCGGGACCTGGGAAAAAAGTTTCCAAAAGGCGCTGCTCGGCGCTGATTGGCCGCGGCGGACGCGGTCCCGGGGCGCGGCAGCCAATGGATGACGCCGGCCGCGGACGCGGGGGCGGGGGCGGCGGCCAGAGGCCGGGGGCTGCACCGCCTCCCGCCGCCGCCGCCGCCGCCGCTGGTCCGCAGAGCCGGAGCCGGTAAGTGCGGAGCTGCGGCCCCTGGGGTAGGGGTTGCTCGGAGGCTGCCGCCGCCGCCGTCCTCATCATCGCCACGGCCGCGGGGAAACTCTTCTCCCCGCCCGGCGCCCGCCGCTCTCTCGGGACCCCCGGCCACCGCCGTGCAGGGAACTTGGCGCGCCCCTCACTTGGGCGTCTCTTCCCGGGCGCTGGGCTCGAAAAATCGCGCTTCTCCGGAGCCTCCCTTCCTAACTTTGTGCCTTCCCACCCTTAGGTCCTGCGCGCCCGTCTCCTCACCCTTTCGCCAACTTTCTTTCTCTTTCTGCGCTCTCCTCCCTGCTTGATTTCCTCGGCCCTTCTGCCCTGCTCGTCCCGGGTCCCCGGAGCCCGGTTGCTCTGCCCTGTTCCTTTCCACCACCCCACCCCCGGCACCCCGACATCCTTCCTAGAGTCCCCTGGTCTCCCTTCTCGTTCAGTTTTCTGCCCCGCAGCCCTCGCCCTTTCCTCCTGCTGCCCCCACCTCCCTCTCCATCCTTGTAAGCCCCCCGCCGCCCCCATTCTCGCCCACGTCCCCACCCCGCTGCCACCCTCGGCGGAGGCCTTTTTCCAAAAACCTCCCCCCTCCTTGGCACTCCCCTCCGTTTGGGAACGTGTTTGGAACGGTCTTGTTCCCTCCGCCTTTCTCAGATCTCTGCTGCAGGACGGTTCAGATTTCCTTTAACAGCACTTTGGGGAAAGATCGGATAAAGGATGAAAACGCTTCTTTAAGAGCTTGAATGCGGTGGCTGGGCTTACCTGCCTCTCTAAGGTCATAGGAAACCCCTTTGGACACTGCTTTTTTGGGGGGAACCTAAGGTTATCTTCTCCAGTCTTCTCAAGTTCACTGTCTCCTGAGGGCTTGACCTTCCCTGATTTCTTGGTCCAGGGTTGGTACCTGATTGTGCCTTTCTCTACTTTTAGGTCCCTTTAAATTCCTTTCTAAAGAAATGGCCTATGCAGCCTGTGCTGGACAGAAATTTCTGATTTTCTCTGTGAGTTTTGTTGATGTATTCTAGGAAAGGATGGCATTGTAGGGGTGTGTGTGTGTGTGTGTGTGTGTGTGTGTGTGTGTTAGGAAAGGATGGCATTGTAGGGGTGTGTGTGTGTGTGTGTGTGTGTGTGTGTGTGTGTGTTGTAGGGTGTGTGTGTGTGTGTGTGTGTGTGAGTGTGTGTGAGTTGCTTGTGCATGCTGCGTGCTAAGTCGCTTCAGTTGTGTCCACACCTTTGCGACCCGATGGACTGTAACCCACCAGGTTCCTCTGTCCATGGGATTCTCCAGGCAAGAATACTGAAGTGGGTTGCCCTTTCCTTCTCCAGGGGATCTTCCCAACCCAGGAATCCAACCCGAATCTCCCAAATTGCAGGCGGATTCTTTACCATCTGAGCCACTGGGGAAGCATAGGATGTGGGTAGGGTCCTTTGAAGGGTAATTGGAGTCCGGGGACTCTCAGAGCCACTTGTAATCTAATCTCTGACCCGTCCTGCGTGCCCCCTCCCCCCCGCCCCCCTACAACCGCCACCATGGGTATTTCACCACTTCTGAAACTTAAATCTTTCCTCTTGGTGTGTCTTTTGTGTCAGATTAGATGCAGATGATCCATGCTCCTACAGTGTCAGAGGCCTCTGGTTGGTGTCTTTTTTCCCATTTTGGATAATAGTTTCTTAACTTCGCTTATTCTGTTAGGATGTTATTTTTGTTTCTGGAATGTGTTCTTTTGCTTTAGAACCTGTGAGGCCAGAGAGATTGCACTCCTTTTGCTCATAAGATAATTCCCTAACAGGACCGTGCTGGTAGACAGAAAGTTTTGTCTGCGGCTTGTACAATGTTTGCACCTAGTCCTGCTCTAGGTGCTTTGGGTCTGATGTGCTCAGCAGTACTTAGTAGGTGTTGGGAAATGTTTGGAAAGGAAGAGACTATACACCACTGTAGGAAAAGCTCCCTCCCTGGCATCTTGGTTCAGTAGCATAAAATTCTCCTTGGACAGTAGCTTTCTGGTTTTGTTGTTGTTGTTCACTTTTAAGCTCCTTAAGATTTCAAAGGCAATATGTGCTTATTGTAAAAAACATTTATTGTAGTAGGTGTCAGGAACAAGTTCTCATCTTAGTGTCTGCCTTAATCCCATTCTGGTACCTCCTTCCAGACCCTTTTCTGTTTGTGTACACAGCGGAAGGTACATTTGCAAACAAAAATGGCACCTTTTTTTTTTTTTTCTTTTTTTACACTTTAAACTTTTTATTTTGTATTGAGGTAGAGCCAGTTAACAGCTTGTCGTAGTCTCAGCTGAACAGAGAAGGGATTCAGCCATACATGTCCATGTATCCGTTCTCCCCAAACCCCGCTCCTATCCAGGCTGCCACATAACATTGAGCAGAGTTCCATGTGCTATACACTAGAAAAATGGCACTTTCTTAACATAAACTTTCTTCCATATCATTACTTTTAATTCTTCTTCACTGCACAGTTTTCCAATCAGTCTTCAGTTTCTCCAGCTCCCCCTCATCATTACCCTCAGTGATAGTGTACACCCTTGAGCATATGTCCTTGCATGCCTGCTGAGGTTTTTTTGTGGGTAGATCATTTCAGACTTTGAAAGCACCGAGACAGAAGTCAGACTTGCTGACTCTTGACTGATTTTGCCCCAGTGATGTCACTTATGCAAAATGTAAAGCCTGCGTCATAAAGTGGAAGCTGTGGGAGCCTGTGCTGGCCTTTGGCAGCTTCTTTCTCCTCCTCGCTCATGTGTTTTGATTGGGAAGGAGTGTGGTTGGGGTGGAGAAGTTAATCCCTGATGGTTTGTAGGTGTGGATTGCTCCTGACCAGCTGTGCTGGCTTTCTTCAGTCAGAAGAGAGCTGAGAAAGACTGCTTTGTCTTTTCTAGAGTTTTGAAATCAAAGGTGTGTGTCTCAAGTGTGTTTTCAGACTTTCCTAATAAGTTTAATCATGGAAAACATGCCAAAAAAAAAAAAAGCTTGCTGAAATGCTTTTGTAAGAGTAATAGATCTAAGTTATCCATAACAGAAAATAAATACCTCTGGGACCACTAGATCCCAGTTTGTGCTTGCATGCTGTAGCACACACATTTGAGGTGCCCAGCGGTTTGCCCACAGAGCTGCTGGGACAGGATGCGGCAGGATGGTGTACTGAGAATGCAAGTTGGCAAGCCAGATCCCTTGACACAGATGCAATAAACGCATGCAGTATCCAGTTTGAAGATAGTGGGTACAAAGTTGTGTATGCTATGACTACTCACTGACACCTGCTTGTCACAGTGCTTTTTGAAAGACCACATAGCCCCAAAACTGAATCTGACCTCTGTGCAGTCTATCGGCAACCCCAAGGAGACCTTGAATTTGAACTCAAAGTCTCCCTTGCACTTGGGTCTCGTTTGCCTCTGTCACTCCTTTGCGTCTATGGAGATGGCCAAGACATGTAACATTTCTGCTCCAGCTTCCCAAGAAGCCCAGTGATTGCCTTACCAATCCCTGGGTCGGGAAGAGCCCCTGGAGGAGGGCATGGCAACCCACTCCAGTATTCTTGCCTGGAGAATCCCATGGACAGAGGAGCCTGGCGGGCTACAGTCCATAGGATCAGAAAGAGTTAGACACAATTGAAGTGACTTAGCACGTGCACGCGCGCACACACACACACTGTCTCTCTCCAGCATCTTAGAGGTAAACAGAAAGGGTCAAGTTGTTTGGAAATGACATATTAAATGCCTAGCACCCCACAAACAGAAGATGATGATAAACTTGAGTAAATAATGCAGGAAAGGGGAACCTTTGCCAGTCATCTTGCCTGCTGTCTGGCAGACAAGACTGCGCGGTTAGAACTTCTCTAAGATATTTTCAAGTGGAAAAAAAGAAAGGTTTAGATTTTTAAGTGTGGTGTTTCATAAGAAAGTGAAGTTGAGCTGTTATTTCTTTCCTCTTAGCCTTGAGCATCATCTTCTTCTTCCCTAAGGGGTGTTTTTAAAATGCAGGGTTTGTAATTAGAGCCACAGTGGAAATGCCTCCTAAAACATCTCAAGTTCATTTCTTTACTGAGGCTTAACTTCTAAGCCTCGCTGGCCATGATCACAGTGCCCTTTTCTAAAACTCATCCGTGGTAAGACTGCAGGATGGTTATTAAAACTCCAGTAACTGTACTGAATATTCCTTGTCATGTAAACCTGGGAAGTGGGTAGTTTCCAACATGACACCCTGTCCTTCAGCCCCTTCCCATCAATGAGATGCCACTTGGGTGCTAAGCAAGAAAGGTTTTTCCTGATCCTATTAAGTACCTTTCTCGGCCATTTGGCTAAGATCAGGTGTGGTATGGTGGCTTCCCAGGTAGCACAGTGGTAAAGAATCTGTCTGCTGATACAGAAGACGCAAGAGACAGGATCAATCACTGGATCAGGAAGATCTCCTGGAGAAGGAAATGGGAAACCACTCAGTGTTCTTGACTGGACAGTCCCATGGACAGAGGCGCCTGGAGGGCCATAGTCCACGGGGTTGCAAAGAGTCAGACACGACTGAACGACTGAGCACACAGATATACATTAAGTATCCTAGAGATTTGTAGAAACTATCCTTCAGAGAGTCTCTTGCTTCTTTTCCTTAATCTCACATCCCCTTCCAGCGAGTGGTCAATCTCTATGTTCCCCTGTGTGTTTTTTCCTTCTGCAAGCATTTATTGAATGCCTCTTATATGCCAGACACTGTTCACGGCATTGGGAATTAAAAAAAAAACAAACCGATGGTGAGGGTCCCTGTGCTCAAAACTGATGTTCCAGTTGTTGCTGTTCAGTCACTCAGTTGTGTCCGACTCTTTGTGAACCCCATGGACTGCAGCATGCCAGGCTTCCCTGTCCTTCACCATCTCTTGGAGCTTTTTCAAACTCAGGTCCATTGAGTCGGTGATGCCATCCAACCATCTCATCCTCTGTCGTCCCCTTCTCCTCCCGCCTTCAATCTTTCCCAGCATCAGGGTCTTTCCTAATGAGTCAGCTCTTTGCATCAGGTGGCCAAAGTATTGGAGCTTCAGCATCAGTCCTTCCAATGAATATTCAGGGTTGATTTCCTTTAGGATTGACTGGTTTGATCTCCTTGCAGTCCAAGGGACTCTCAAGAGTCGTCTCCAACACCACAGTTCAAAAGCATCAATTCTTTGGTGCTCGGCCTTCTTTATAGTTCAACTCTCACACCTGTACGCGACTGTTGGAAAAAACCATAGCTTTGACTAGACGGACCTTTGTTGGCAAAGTAATGTTTCTGCTTTTTAATACGCTGTCTAGGTTTGTCATAGCTTTTCTTCCAAGGAGCATCTTTTAATTTCATGTCTGCAGTCACCATCTGTGGTGATTTTGGAGCCCAAGAAAATAAAGTTTGTCATTGTTTCCATTGTTTCCCCTTCTATTTTCCATGAAGTGATGGGACCGGATGCCATGATCCGCATTTTTTGAATGTTAAGTTTTAAGCCAACTTTTTCAGATAAAACAGAAACACAACTCATAAAGTGATGAAATAAAATGAAGCAGGGATTAATGTGGCAGTGAAGGGCTGGAGGAGGTATTTGGGGGGATCTTCAGAGAAGATCTCTCTGGGGAAGACGGTTCAGCTGAGGTCTAAATGGTGAGAAGGGAATCTGCGGGCAGAGATCTGAAGGAGGTGCATTCCAGGCAGAGAGAGCAGCCAGTGCAAAGGCCCTGAGGTGGGAGCATGCTTGGTATGTTCAAGGAACAGAAAGAAGGCAGTGTGACTACAGCGTAAGCGGGTGAGGGGCAGGGCTGTAGGAAATGTTTAGAGAAGTAGACAGGGACTCGTGATGATGAACTTGAACATGAGCTTTTCCCAAGCAGCAGGAAAAGTCAGTGTACATTCACTGTTCCTGGTTCCTGACTTTCTCACCCTCCTGTACACAGAGATCCCCCCCTGCCATGCGGTTGCGACTGTCCCCACGATCATCAGTGGCCACACGGCACTCAGTCACGATTGCGTGGGCTCTGGGCTCTGAACACTGTAGACGTTTGTCTGGTGACCTCATACAAGATGAGCCCAGGGCTCATTAGAGCTTGTGGCTTGAGCAGGGATTACCAGAATTAGGTTTGCCCTTGCCTGTCACCGTGGTAATTACTATTATCTACACTCTAGGTGCTCTTATCCTTTCCACTTTCAGCAGACAAGATCGTTCACTCCAGACATTCATTAGGCCTCTCTGGTAGCAGAAATCCAGGCCTAACTGGTACAACCAAGAAAGGAAGTTGATTACCCCTCCTCACCTTCAGTCGGGGATGCCTGGACCCAGGTGTCCACCTCTTGGCCCTGCTTTCCTGTTTTGCCTTCGTTCTCAGGCAGGCACCTCCCTTGTGATAGAGAGATGACCACCATGAACCCTAATGGAAAGAGAATTTCTTCTCCACTCCTCCCACCACGGATCCCGGCTTTACAGAGATAAAATTGACATTTCACATGGTGTAAGTTTAAGGTGTAGCACATGGTGATTTGAGACATGTATATATTGTGAAATTATCTTTATAGTAAGGTTAGTTACATCTTCAGAGAGTTTCTTTCTTGATAGCTCTTTCAAAGGCCTGGGCCTGGACTGTCACGGGCTCAGCTTGGATTAGGGCTACCCCTGAACCAATCATTGGCTCAGCTGGGGTTAGGCCCATCCTTGTAACTTGTTCAGCCTGGGTTAGGCCCATCTCTGATCCAGTCATTGGCTTACCTTGAGTTAGGCTGATCCTTGTCATTGGTTCAACTTGGGTTAGACCCACCCTTGTCATTGGGCTCAGCTTTGGGAGAGGCCCACCTCTGAGCCTGTTACTGATGCTGGAGGCATGAGTAGTCACATGCCATCTCCTGGGTGCAGAGGCTGATGACACGTCCACCTGAGCCCCATGGAAGGAGTGTAGAGTTGGTTCCCCCAAGACAACATTGGGGCGCTATTATAAAAAGATGGAAGAAGGGATGCCGGACTGGGGGAAAAATCAAGTTAACAACTTTCTGCTCCCTCTAGCTTCTCTGCTTTGATCAAGCTCTCAGAGAAACTCTGTTCCCCAGAAGGGAGTGGGTGGGGACATGGCATGTTTTTTCTGAATCAGGGAAGGGCGAGAAATTTGAAGGGAGGGATGTGAATACAGGTCCTAACAGATGTAGAGTTGTCAGCAAGTGCTTTACTCAGATGCAGGTATCGTTGTTCAGTTTCTACCAGGGACCCACCTGGTTGATGATCATGTCCGTGTCAAAACTGACATTTTTAGCAGAATGATTTGTACTTTCTACCTAGATATTCGGCTTATTAGTTACGTCTTGCAGAGTTGGGGGTTGTGTTCCTTCTTTTGTCCCCAAAGATAGAACCGTGAGCTATCTTGAAGGGAAGAAGGGACTTTGGAGGAATCTCATTTGAATTCCTAATAACCTTTTGACAAACAGAGTCTTAAACAAATTGAGAAAATAAGCTATTACATTGAGAAGCACTATCAGCAAGGAGTCCAAGGACTGATAAGTGTTAATAGAAATCTGTTCCTGACCTCTGCCCTGGATAGCTCAGCATCCTCAGAGCCTCAGGCCCTTATCACCACTCCCCTCTGTTGTTCAGTCACTAAAGTCGAGTTCAACTCTTTGCCAGCCCATGGACTGCAGCACGCCAGGCTTCTCTGTCCTTCACTGTCTCCCGGAGTTTGCTCAAACTCATGTCCATTGAGTCAGTGATGCCATCCAACCATTTCATCCTCTGTCATCCCCTTCTCCTCCTGCCTTCAATCTTTCCCAGTATCAGGGTCTTTTCCAATGAGTCGGCTTTTCGTATCAGGTGGCCAAAGTATTGGGGCTTCCGCTTCAGTCCTTCCAGTGAATATTCAGGGTTGATTTCCTTTAGGATTGACTGGTTTGATCTCCTTGCTGTCCAAGGGACTTTGTCTAATTTGTCTCCTTTCTTCTCATACCCAGTTCTCCAAAATCCTGTCTACTTCCTCTTCCTTGCCTCCCAGTCACTCCTCCACCCCCTCTATCCCTCCTCCCAGTGTTGAAACCATTCTTGCTTACATCACCAGTGACCAACATTTTACCAAGTCTCGTGGGTGGATATTTTTCAGAAGTCATCTGCATCTCGGATACCATGGACCATTCATTCCCCATTTTCCCCTTGAAACTGCTCCTCCCTGTGTAGTCCCTCTTCTAGTTCTCAACCCTTGCACTTGTTTCTCCTGTCTCCTTCCATCCCTGGTTCTTCCTTTGCTCAGCGTTCAGATACTGGCATTCCTCAGAGTTCAATAAATAATCCTCAGTGGATTCTTCGATGGTTCAGTCACAAGAAAAAGGGAAGAACCAGCTACAAACTCATGACTCTTAAATTTGTGTTGTTAGCCCAGACTTCACCCCAAGTTTCAGATCCGGTGTTACATCTTGATGGATCACAGGCCAATCCAACTAAAAGTGTCCGAAGCTGGTGTCAAGTATCTCCTTACCTTTCAGACTTCCCTTCTGACATTCTCCATCTGTGGTGATGGTGATGGTGGAGGCACCTGGTTGTCTAAGTTAGAACCCCTAAACTGCCCTGCTCTCCCCTTCCCTCCAATGTAATAAAATCAGCAAATCCTGGTAGGTGTATTCATCCATGGAATGTAACATATTGTAATATAATGTAATGAATGTAATGTAAATAATGGACTATAGTCTTCTGGGTTTAGTTTTTAAGATTTTTGGCTTTTTTTTTTTTTTGCCACATATAATCCAACATAAAGTTCAGGAATTTTTCCCCACCTCTATTAAAGATCAGCTGTTCAACCAGATGTAGGTAATAGCTTTAAAACTTTCTCTCCTAGACATTATGCACCAGGAGGAGTGACCACTTACCCCCGTTTCCACAATGGCGGACTCGGGCAAGACCTTCAGCTCCGAGGAGGAGGAAGCCAACTATTGGAAAGACCTGGCTATGACCTACAAGCAGAGGTCAGTTCTCCCAAGCCCACCTTGCGTTTTCTTCCCACAGTGACGGCCTCAAACATTTACTGTGGGCCTGCTGTGTGCCAAGCCCTGAGCATACATCATCTCAATTAAATCTCCATGGTGGCCCATGGAGAAACCATTCTCACCCCATTTTACAAATGGGGGACTGAGCCTCAGTGACAGCAAGTAATTTGTCTAAAAGGCACACAACCGGGGTGGGGGGAGGCGGGGGCAGCAGACCTGGGATTTGGACCCCAAAGCCTCGGGTCCTAAGCATAGGGCTGTGCTACTTCCCAGTTTATCTTCTGGCAGAGATTTTTGTTTGTCTGTTTCTTTGTTTAAGTGTAAACGGTTTCTTTTTATTCTTTTTATTGTTGCTATTTTGTAACATAGGCAAAATTATTTAAGTCAATAAATTTTTAAGGAATTTCTCATGTTCTGATTCTTTCCACTGCCAATCACCTTAGTTCCTCCATAGTTATACTATTCAAGATAAGTAAACTATGAAAAACTCAACATTCAGACTTTTTTAATCTTAGTTATTGGCATATCCCAATGATCTGTACCCCTCTATTAATAGGGTGTGACAGCTTAGGAATGAATATGATTTGAATTAAACACATTTTTAGAGAGTATCAAATTGTGGCAGTGTTTTATCAACTCCTGGATGCCTTATCTGGTCAGCCCTTGGTGTGTGGGAGAGAACTTCTTCCTAATCTAGCAGTCTAGGTTGTTACAAGCTTTTAAATTTGAAACCTGTTTCAGTGTCCCTATCTGGGAGCTGTGGGTGTGTGCTTAACATTGTTTCTTTCATTGTTTCTCGTGGATTCTTGTAATCTGCTCCTGCAGCCCTTATTCTAGCCCCTCTAAGGCTCTTGTTCAAGCTCTTTATTCTTAGTTTGATTTAAACTGAAAGTGAAGTCGCTCAGTCTTGTCCGACTCTTTGCGACCCCATGGACTGTAGCCTACCAGGCTCCTCCATCCATGGGATTTTCCAGGCAAGGATGCTGGAGTGGGCTGCCATTTCCTTCTCCAGGGGAATCTTCCTGACCAAGGGATTGAACCAAAGTCTCCCGCTTTGCAGGCAGACGCTTTACCATCTGAGCCACCAGGGAAGGGCTTGTTTCTTTGAAAAAAAAAAAAAGCCTTGAATTTTAAGGATTGAGAAGCCAGAATTGGGTGTTTGGGATATGGAGCCAGGGACCCTAGATAGTGGTATGGTAAGTGAACCTTTGTATTATGTCCAGTTTCTGCTTGTAAATAACTCTGCAGAGAGTATACAGTCTGAAGTATATTTACTGTATGTTGGGTCCCAGAAGATACACATCGAATGAATGAGTGGACGGTGAATTGGTTAAGAAAGGGCTGTGGTTGTGCACATGTGGGCACGGCTGCACGCTCTGTCTCTGACTCGTTTGACCTTGAGACGTGTGTGTGTGTGTGTGCTCGGTCGCTTCAGTTGTGTCCAACTCTTTGTACCCCATGGACTGTGGCCCGCCAGGCTCCTCTGTTCACAGGATCCTCCAGGTAAGGGTACTGGAGTGGCTTGTCGTGCCCTCCTCCAGGGGTCTTCCTGACTCAGGGACCGAACCTGCGTCTCTTAGGTCTCCTGCATTGGCAGGTGGGTTCTTTACCACTAGTGCCGCCTGGGAGGACCTTGAGACAGATGACCTCATCATCTGTATCATGCGGGTCATGACAGTCCCTGCCTCAAAAGGCAGTTGAATAAAGAGCAGATCCACGTCTAAGACTCAGCAACGCGTAAGCACTCAGTGATGAGCTGACATCTGGGAATCCCGCAGGGCAGAGAACACGCAAGAGGAGCTCCGGGAATTCCAGGAGGAAAGCCGGGAATACGAGGCAGAACTGGAGACCCAGCTGCAGCAAACTGAGAGCAAAAACAGGGACCTGCTGATGGAAAACAACCACCTTCGCATGGAGCTGGAGACCATCAAGGTGAGGGGAGACACACCCAGGTGTGTGGGTGGGCGTCCGCACCCATGACCAGAGAAGGGAGCCTGTAGGTGTGGCCCTGGCCCAGGCTCCCTCCCGCCCCCAGAACTGCAGGCATGAGGGGCCCTTGAGCTCCCAATGCCCCTGTAAGAGACAGAGGATGAGATGGTTGGGTGGCATCACCGACTCCATGGACATGAGTTTGCGTAAACTCCGGGAGTTGGTGGTGGACAGGGAGGCCTGGCGTGCTGCAGTCCGTAGGATTGCAAAGAGTCAGACACGACTGAGCGACTGAACTGAATTGAACTGAAGACAGGTCTCACACGTGTCCGGTGGCCATGCTTAGCAATCCCACAGCACATGTGGAAGGTAGACTTTTCTAGAGTATGGATCATGGCTGGAATTGCTGATTGTTTTAAAGCCCAGGGTTATGCTGTCTGAAATGCCACGTGTGGCAATTGACATTTAAGTTTAATGAAAGTAAAATAAACAGCAGTTTAATTCCTCAGTCTTTCTAGCCACCTCTCAAGTGCTCAGTAGCCACACGTCTCTAGTGGGTGTCAGTGTGAATGTAGAGGCTGTAGAATGTTTCCATCGTGTGGAAAGTTCTGTTGGGCAGAACTCAGGCTCCTCAGCCTGGGCTCTCTTGACATTTGAAGCCACATGACTCTTTGTTGCCAGGGCCGAGTTTTATGTTGCGGGGTGTTCAACAGCATCCCTGGTCTGCACCCACTAGACACCAGTAGCACCTCCTGCCTCAGGTGGCGACCGCAAAAGTACCTGCAGACATTGCTGAGTATCTGGAGAACCACTGCTCTGAGAAGTAAAGACTGAACACTGTAAGTTAGCAGACGCTCGCGAAGTGTTACGTTGGCCTTAGAGACGGCTCTCGGCTCTCCCTGCCAGGCAGGGTCACCTGGCCGGCTTTATAAACATCAGATGGGCCTGGCCCCACCCCGCCCTGAGATTCTAGTTCTCGGGAAGTCTGGGTGGGGCTCCAGCAGGCCTGCGTGTCTTTTTTTTTTTCTTTCTTAATTTCTTTTTTTTAAAACAGAGCTGCTCCTATTTATTTTGATGAGCCACGGGGGGAAAAAGCCAAGGTCCTGCAGTGTGAGCCCAGGGCTAGGTGTGATGCGCAGGAAAGAGGTGTGCCCTGGCTCCTGGAAGCCTCGTGGGGAAGACAGGCCTAACAGCTGGAAGCATTTAGCCAAACGATGCTCAGACACAGGCAAGAATGAACGTCAAGTGGACCTTGGGAATCCGGGTTTACTGGCACACAGGAGAAAGTGGGGCCAGCAGATAGATTGGGGATTGAGGGGTGAGGAGTAGCGGAGGAAAGACCCCACAGACTTTGGAAGCTGAATGGTGGACTCAGAGCTTTAATGGTGTAGACCCCAGAGTCCAGGCTAGCCATCCACAGGTCAGTCTGGCCCATAGATGTGGTTTGCTTAAGCCTTTGGTGGTTTTCACTCAACATTTTATCATGAAAGCTTTCAAGCACACAGTCCGGTTGAAAGAATCTCCCAACGAACACCTGTATATCCACCACCTTGGCTCTGCCAATGACCTCTGCCAAACTTGCTCTTTATTATCTGTCCGTCCATCAGTCTGTCTTCCCAGGCATTTCAAAGTGAATCACCAACTTCTGTATGCTTCCCTGTAAATACTGCAGTAGGCTATTAACTAGAGGTGAAGGTTTGCTTATGGTTCAGAATTCTTTTGATAGTAACATTTATCTCTTTAATGGTTTTTAAAAAAAATATTTAATATCTACATTCAGAATTGTGAGGCTTCTTGTAAGAACTTGGATTTCCAGTTTCCTTTGATCTTCCCCTGGTGGCTTCTGCCACCCCAGCCTGGCCTTCATCCATACCCGCAAAAGGCAGAGTCGTGGTTGCTTAGAGCAAGGTCACTCCAGTCCCAGCTACTATCCCCCCCATCTCCCCAACTCTGACGTCGGGGGCTGAGTGTCATCTGTGGGTTACACCTGGCCCACGTCACTCACTTTGTTAACAGCCTGACTGCTGCCCTGGGCACTGGGGAACCATTACAGCTTTTACACTGAAGGGGGCTCGGGGCCAGAAGACTGGTGGTTTGAACCGTGGTTTGGAGAGGTTAGGAGGACTTGCACAGATGCTGGTAAATGTGCATTTGCTAAGTAAGTAACCACTTCCAGACCAAGCCCTTGAACTGGCGGAAGACCTCTCTGTGAGGTTTGTGAGCCACAGGGAGAGGAAGGGGATGACCTCGGAGTGAAGAACGGCCCTCAGCACATATTTCTGTCACCGAAGGGAGAAGTCTTCAACTGAGTCGGACTCCTTGACAACTGGCTTATTCATCGCCAGATGAATAAAAAAGCTTGTAAGGGATCCAACAGAGCGTCTATTGATGCCTCCATCAGCTGACAGTTTATTATAATTAGCCCCAGATGAAAGCCCAACAGCTTTTTCATGTCCCCACGTTCAAAGGACATCATTTGAATCTCTGTGCTGGTGGACAAGCCCCGTTAACCGCGTCCTCTGGGAACCCGCGTAGGAATTTAGGTTAATAACCTGGGATCCTGTACCCTCCTGTTTTATTTTGGGGGTGCACCCAGGCCAAGGGTGGACGCGATCAGAGCCACGCCTGGGAATTCGCCCGAGCCTGGGCCGGCTCGGCCCCTGCTTGTCGGAGTTGAGATGCTTCCCGTGCTCACAGCCAGGAAGCAGAGCATCTGAGGAGACTGAGTGAATGAGGACAGACACCCCTGCCCTGTAACGTCTGTCTGTCTGTCCTGAGGCCCTTCTCCTCTCGCGAAGGCTCTGGCCACGCCTTTCTGGCCCTGGGCACCATTACCTCACCCTCCCCAGAGCCTCCACACTGTTCTTAGCAACAGCTTTGTGTACAGACTGACTGAGGAAAGACAGGAGTTGGCTTGTTTTTAACTTTCAAATTAGGCTCAGGCCTTTCCTGTGGGCAGGGAGTGTCTTCGTTCCTCTTGTAGACAGGGGAAGGCTGCTGAGATTGTTGGATGACAGACAATAATTTGGAAGCGGAGCCAGACAGGGAGAGCATGGGAGTGTGTGAGTGTGTATGCACACGCGTGTGATCACTTCCTCTGTGAACCTAGGTGGAAGTGGTCCAGGGCCATTGAGCGTCGTCATTCCGTGAGCGCGAGCCCGGGTGGCCCAGGATGGGTCTTGGCTCAGCCGTTTTCTCCCGTTGACTCTGGGCTGACGATGGGCCTGAGCCTCAGTTCTCACACCTCGGAAATGGCGTTCAGTCAGGCAACGGGAGGGTTGTCCTGAGCCCAGAGGCTCGCACAGAGTAGCCTGCAGTAAATGTTGCCGTTTAGTCGCTGAGACCCCATGGACTGCAGCCCGCCAGGCTCCTCTGTCCGTGGAATTCTCCAGGCAACAATACTGGAGTGAGTTGCCATTTCCTGCTCCAGGGGATCTTCTTGACCCAGGGATCGAACCCCCATCTCCTGCTTGGCGTGGGTTATTTACCACTGAGCCGCCAGAGAAGCCCACAGTACACGTTAGCTGCTGTGACTGGGGCCAGCAGATTCTTGAGACCTCATCTGAGCTGTTCCTTGCCTTGGAAAGCACCGGCCAGGTCACTAAGCTTCTTTTGGTAAAAGCAACAGTTACGGTTTTTTCCTTCTTCTCTTCCCTTCCTCCTTCCTCCCCCTGCCTCCCTGCTCTCCCCCCCTCCCCAGAGGTGCCCAGGTTCCTTCTAAATACCCCATGCCACCGGGAGAGCGTCCTGGGTCACAACGTCAGAACAGTCATTGAACACAGTCCTGCTCTGACTGTGAGGCATGAGAACCAAAGTCACTGGGATTCCTCCTCTTGTCCCTGTAACCCAGGGATGTCACGTGAAGGGCGTCAGTATTGCTCTTGCGGGTCAGGCTCAGAGAGGTTGATGATGCTTTCTTTGGCTGTGGATACCTTGCACAGAATGACTGCTTAAGATGGTTGGGGGCTTCTGGACACCAGAGGCGGCCGGGACCATTGTGGGAGGGGCCCAGGTGCAGACAGATGCTCAGGAAGCACTTGGAACTGGACAGCTCCTGGCTCCCCCCATCATCCCTCACTTGCTTAAGAGCCCATGTCTGTGGACAGAAGGTTCTCCTGACCGAGCTTAGGCTTGTCCCCTGGCCGTTGTGGAGGCTGCGAGAGGTCCTCAAGAAATTAGGGTGTCGGTGGGCTGTGCAGAGGGGAGGAACGGATGCTTAGTGGCTAGGAACCACACACGTGCATCGCAATGGGAGAGAGTACGTCCCAGGATTGACCTTCAGCATCCTAAGGAGATGACGGGGAAAGGAAATAAACATCCTTGTTGGGAGTCTTAAGTCATTCACTCAGTGTCGATTCTGTCCTTCAGGAGAAGTTTAAAACACAGCATTCTGAAGGCTACCGGCAGATCTCAGCCTTGGAGGATGACCTTGCCCAGACAAAAGCCATTAAAGATAAACTGCAGAAGTACATCAGAGAGTTGGAGCAAGCCAACGATGACCTGGAAAGAGCCAAACGGTATGTGGGGAAGGAGAAAAGAGGTCTGGGATCCTTCTGTCTCTGGGTCCCAGACACTGTGTCAAGGGTAGGGGATTCAGCAGAGAGCAGAGCCAGGGCCCTTGGCTGTACAACCTCGTGGGAAATGGACAACAAGCAGAAGTGCTGCAGGTCCAGGGTGCTGTGGGGGCACGTGGTCCGAGATGTTCATTTGTCCTTTGCTGGGAGGATGCTGGGCAAGGCTTCTCAAAGGAAATGCCCTTTAGGCTAAGACCGAGGGATGCCTCAGCATTATCCAGGGGAAGAGTACGGGGTGAGAACATTCTGGGCGGAAGGACAAGCATGTGCTCAGTTGGCCCTGGATAAGATGGTATTTCTTTCTTTGTTTTTTAATCTTTACAATGTTGTGCTGGCTTCCACCACAGACAGAATAACTCAACCATAATTATATATATATTTATATATGTATATATATCCCCTGTCTCCTGTCCCCCCATCCCACCCCTCTAGGTCATCACAGAGCTCCAGGCTGTGCCATATAGCAACTGCTCACCAGCTATCCATCTTACACCTGACGGTGTATATGTGTTGATGCCACTTTCTCCATTCGTCTCACTCTCTCCCTCCCCCACTGTGTCCCCAAGTCCATTCTCTACATCTGCGTCTCCATTCCTTCCCTGCAAATAGGTTTATCAATACCATTTTTCTAGATTCCATATATATGCATTAATATGAAATATTTGTTTTTCTCTTTCTGACTTACTTCACTCTGTATAAGAGGCTCTGGGTTCATCCACCTCATTAGAACTGACTCAAATTCGTTCTTTTTAATGGCTGAGTAATATTCCATTGTACATATGTACCACATCTTCTTTATCCATTCATCTGCTGATGGACATCTGCGGTGCTTTCAGTGATAAGACAATATTTCTTAAACCAATGTTCTATAGTTTAGCAGACTACTAACAATAATAAATAACAGTAATTGAATAACTACTGTGAGCCAGGTGCTTTTTTTTTTAAGAAAGCACTTTAAAAAATTTAGATGTAAATTACAGCAACATGCATCGATCATAGGGAGCGTACGGTTCCATCAGTTTGGACAATTTTTCAGTCCAAACTGAGCTGAATGCTCAGCTTTTCAGTCTAGTTAGTTAACTGTGAACCAAATGTAACAGTCTCAAAACCTTAGCGTTTCACTTACTGCCCTCAAACTTTATGCTATAGCTTTAATGCATGAAAGAAAGAGATTAAAAAGATAGCCTTTTATATTTACCCATATGTCTATGGTTTCCGGTTCATTCCTTCCTGAAGTTTCCCTCTGGTTATCATTTGCCTTCAGCTTGAAGAACTTCCCTTAGGATTTCTTGTGGTGCAGGTTTGCTAATGGTGAATTCTCCTCTCTGTAGTTTTTCTGAAAATGTCTTTCTTTTGCCTTCATTGGTAAAGGAAATTTTCGCCGGATATGGAATTCAGGTTGACAGGGTTTGGTTTGGTTTTCTTCTCTTTCAGCACATTAAAGATGTTCTGGTGTCTTTTGAACTCCTTACTGGGGGTTAGAAGCTAGTGGTAACCCAAGTAGTCACTCCCTGTTTATAACCTAGTGTGTTTTCTCTGGCTGCTCTCAAGAGTTTCACTTTATCTTTGGTTTTTAGCAGTTTGAATGTGATGTTCCTAGGTTTTGTATGTATTTTTCCTGATAGGGGGTTGCTGGACTTCTTTGGTCTGTAAATTTATCTTTTGCCAAGTTTAACTTTGGTCATTATTTCCCCAAGTGTTTTTGCTGCCCCATTCTTTCTCTCCTGTCCTTCTGGAACACCAGCGACACACATGTTGATCCTTTTGATATTGTCACGCAGTTCCCTGATGCTCTGTTCATATCTTTTTAAATTTTATTTTTCTTGGTTCCTCAAATTTGATCATTTCTATTGATCTGGTTTCAGGTCCACTGACTCCTTCTTCCCTCCTCCAGTTCTGGTGGGAAGTCAGTTCCAGTACTGTTTTATTTTAGGTACTTTATCTTCAGATCTAAAATTTCCTATTGCTTTATTGAGATTTCTTTCTTCACATCCTTGAGCATAGTTATAATAGCTTCTTTAAGATCCTTTTCTGCTAATTATAACATCTGGGTTACCTCAGGTTGATTTCCTGTAATCACCTTTTCTCTTGAGTTTTGGGTCACATTTTCTTGCTCTTCATTTGTCTAGTCATTTTGGTTTACATTCTGGACATTATGAATGATGTGTTACAGAAGCTATGGATTCTGTTATGTTTTTGTTTGTTTATTAAGTATGCTGAACTCACACTCCAAACTCTGTCTCCCCTTTTTGGGAAGTAGCTGAAATCTGATTCTTTTAATTAGGCTGCTTCTTGTCTGCATGGTTTGGGTCAGTCAGAGATAGGGGAAGAGTTTATATGCAGAACTGGGGACTCCCCCAAGGTGGTGGATTTTTATCACCCAAGCCATAGACACAAAGCTTATAAAGATACAGGACTCAGTCACTGCTGTTCCTTCCACGTGTTGGCTTCCTTCCAGCTTTTGCCAGGGCTGTCAGATCATTGTTTTTCTTCTTTTACCCAGAGTTTGTAGTTGTAATCTAGGATACTTGGTTTGATACAAGCTACCTTAGTATTAGCAGAAGTGGAACTTTTTTTTTTTTTCAATTAGTTTGTAAAAGTTCTTTATGTATTTTTGCCACTGATCTTTTGTCCTGCCTTGAAAACATATTTTGCAGAATAAACTTTTGTCTGTTGACTTTGTGGTATGATTTTCCATACAGATATTTTTCTTTCTTAGGTCATCAGTTATGTCTCCTTTTATTGCTTCCAGATTTACAGGCTTCACTATGGAGATCCCCTTGATTGTTTTTATTTATTTTCGGTTGGGCTGGGTCTTCACTGTGCACAGGCTTTCTCTATTTGCAGCGAGTGACTGGGGGACAGAGGGGAGCTACTCTCCTTGCAGTGTGCAAGCTTCTCATTGTGGTGTCTCTTCTTGGGGAGCACGGGCTCTAGGCACGCAGGCCCAGTAGTTGCGATGCACGGGCTTAGTTGCTCCCCAACATGCGGAATCTTCCCAGACCAGGAATCGAACCTGTGTCCCCTTCATTGGCAGGTGGATTCTTATCCATTGTACCACCCGGGAAGTCCATTGATCATTTGATTATGTATGTATTCTCTTTAATTTTTTTGAAAGTTTTTTTTATTAATTGTTTTAACTTATGCTTTTAATCTACCTGGCATTTATTTTTGTATCTAGTATAAATGTGTGTCCTATTTTATTTTCATTAGGTAGATAGCCACTTGTGCCAGTACTTTGTGTTAAACACTTCATCTGTTTTCCTCTGAAAGCATATCTCTGTCACATGTTAACCTTCCATTCAGTTGTCCCTTGGTATCCATGGGGGAATTGGTTCCAGGACCCTTGAGGATACCAGACTTTGTGGATGCTCAAATCCCTTAAATGAAATGGTATAGTATTTGCATATAACTTACGTGTAGCCTTCCATATACTTTAAATTATGTCTAGGTTAATTATAATACCTAATACAACCCAAGACTGCTGACTCAGCAATAAAGAATCTACCTGCAGTGCAGGAAACATGGGAGACACAGGTTTTATCCCTGGAGGGAAGATTCCTTGAATGAGGAAATGGCAACCCACTCCAGTGTTCTTCCTTGGAAAATCCCATGGACAGAGGAGCCTGGCAGGCTACAGTCCATGGGGTTGCAAAGAGTTGGACATGACTGAGCGATCAAACACACACAATACAGTCAATCAAAAGCTCCATAAACAGTTGCCAGTGAGCGGCAAATTCAAGTTTTGGTTTTTGGAACTTCCTGGATTTTGTTTTGTTTTTTTTTACAGAATTTTTGATTTGCAGTTTGTTGAATCCAAGGATGTGCCACCCACAGGTGTGGAGAGCTGAGTATAGTCTGGAGTCTAATGCAGGATTCTTTTCTCTTTTGACCCAGTGTGTAATTTGTGAATTACAGCCAACACTGTAATGACTAGAGATTCCCCGGTGGCTCAGACAGTAAAGAATCTGCCTGCAACGTGGGAAACCTGGGTTCGATCCCTGGGTTGGGAAGATCCCCTGGAGAAGGGAATAGCAACCCTCTCCAGTATTCTTGCCTGGAGAGTTCCATGGACAGAGGAGCCTGGCGGGCTATCGTCCATGGGGTTGCAAAGCGTTGGATGCAACTGAGCGGCTAACACTTCCACTTTCCGTAATGGCTCGGTTACTGTGGCCTTTATAGCATGTTCTGATTTCTGGCAAGCCCCTGGCATGCGACCATTTCCACTCATTGATGAAAACAAGTCACACGGCCAAGCCACATTAAGGGCTGGGAAAGTACATTCCACCCACAGTGAGGCTGAAGCAAGGGTGTGGATAGAGGGAGGGTGAAGAATTGGGGGCCATCATGCAGCCTGTCACAAAGAGAGAGTGCATTCACGTGATTCAAAAATACCAGACAGAGGGCTAGCGTTCTGAAATTCAAATTCAAGCAAATAAAAACAGAAATTTGTATTATTCCCCCCACTCCCTCCTTTCTTTTTCCACAAAAGAGCATTCTGTACCCACTATTGTACATATTGTACTAGTGCCTTGTCACGTAATAGATCTTGGAGGTCTTTCTGTGATAGGACACAGAGCATTCTTTGTTGTTGATTTCTTCCCAAGCGCATAATATTTTATTGTATGGTTGGTATTGTATGATACATAATAATTTATTTATCTATCCCCCTGTGGATGGATATTTGCTGCATTTCCATTCTTTTGCGGTGATAAGCGTTGCTATAGTGAATGATACTCATTGCTTGCACAGATGAATTTCCAGAAGTGGAATTCCTGGGTCAGAGGATATATGCGTGTAATTTTGATAGTTTTTACCTGGTTGTGCTCTGTCATGGTACCAGTTCACATCCCAAAAACTGTGTAAGTCTCTGTTTTCCAACTGGCTTCACTAACGGCATTTTTCAAGCTTTGGATTTCTGCCAGTGTAATAGGTGACAAATAGGTACATTTCTGGATTATGAATGACCTTGAGTTCCTTTTCATGTGTTTAATAACTGTTTTATTTCTTTTTCTGTGAACTCTGTTTATCTTTGCCTAGTTTCAGATTGGGTTGCTAGTTGTTTTTTCTCATCACTTTCAGGAGATGTTTATATTTTTGTCTCCTATGAGAATTTAAAGCGTTGGAGAGTTTCTCATCTGTCTTCCATCTTTGTCTGTTGCATGTTACTGTTGAAAGTTAACTTGGATTTCTATGTAGGCAAATTTATCTGCAATCCAAGGTTTATAAAGCAGTTAGTTATGTTTTCATCTAGTAGTCTTCTCCCTTCCTTTCTCTTTCTCTTTTTCTCCTGAAGATGCATTGGATTCATAGTTTAGCTAACTGCTGAATGTGAGTGTTAGTTGTTCAGTCGTGTGTGACTCTTTGCGACCCCATGGACTGTAGCCCTCCAGACTCCTCTGTCCATGGAATTTTCCAGGCAAGAATCCTGAAGTGGGTTGCCATTTCCTTCTCCAGAGGATCTTCCTGACCCAGGGGTCGAACATAGGTCTCCTGCATTGCAGGCAGATTCTTTACCATCTGAGCCATGAGGGAATCCTACTATTAAGAGACATTTCTAAATATAAAGATGGGTCCACTTAAAAAGTATCAGCAGATACATGCTTGACTTTATTTTATAATCTGTAGACAGTACATTAGAGTATGTAAAGAATCCTTACACCTTTTCCAAAGGAATACCTGAGACAGAGTAGGAATAAAGTTATAAATGGTGAATAGTTGAATGTTACAATCAGATGTGGTAGTGTTTTGCCAAAAGTTTTCACTTTTGTCTCAGGCTCGAAGATTTGTTAACGAAATAGGCCACTTGTTATATTCAAATAAATAATACCAATATTTATTAGAGGTTATCTAGCTTACTTTCAATATACTAACATTAAAAGAAAAGAGAAATAGACACAGCAGAGGCTACTGTGCTGGGTTTTGACCGACATCCAGACTCATACAGTGCTGGGGAGTCTCGTGATAGCACATCTGGAGTCCCAGTTGGGGAAAGGGTCCAGGCAGCGTGTCTGCTCTGGGTGAGACTTCAAATATTGCAGTTCGGGGTTCCCGCTTATAATCCCAGGACGCAAACTGACCTCATCATCAATCTGTGAGCAAATTGCAGCCCTGGTTTCATGTTAATGCTGTTTGTTCTCTCTTGTAAAACTTGGAATGTTGTTAAGCCTGGGGCTTGATTGGCCAAGACCCCTCCACGGGCGCAACAATTTCAAGATTGGTCTCCTGTCTTCTTGCGCTCACAGCAGACAGTCAGGGCTGTGTCCAGGCAGCTTAGAAGCAAAGTCAGAGGTTTGTTCTGCTTTGTCTTTGAAGCCTAAATAAAACCATTTATTTAAATTCCCTAACAGGTAGAGACCCAAATCATCATTTTAGAATGAATTAAGTTCTGGAATGCTGAAGTTTTATTTAAAAAAAAAAAAAACACTTTAAAACTTTCCAATTTTATTATAAATTTTTAGTAGTTATGTGTGAAAAATTTGACTGTCTACTGCAAGAACAGTAATTTCTTAGCACCATCAACTATCTGTTTATTTTGGTCCCTCCAGCTGTATGTCTGTAAAATTAAATAGCACTTTGAACCGAGTAGAGGGTGACCTTGTGAAAGGGTAACCTTGAATGATTCAGGAAATCTTGTTATTGTTCAGTCGCTCATCCGTGTCTGACACTTTGCCACCTTGCCACCTTATGGCTTCCCTGTCCTTCACTGGCTCCCGGAGTTTGCTCAAATTCATGTCCCTTGAGTCAGTGATGCTATCTAGCCATCTCATCCTCTGCTGCCCTCTTCTTCTTTTGCCTTCAGTCTTTCCCAGCATCAGGCTCTTTTCAAATGAGTCAGCTCTTCGTATCAAATGGCCAGAGTCCATCCAGTGAATATTCAAGATTGATTTTGTTCAGGATGGACTGGTTTGATCTCCTTTCAGTCCAAGGGACTCTCCAGAGTCTTCTCCAACACCACAGTTCAAAAGCATCAATTCTTCAGCACTTAGCTTTCTTTATGGTCCAACTCTTACACCCATACATGACTACTGGAAAAGCCATAGCTTTGATTATATGGACCTTTGTGGGCAAAGTGATGTCTCTGCTTTTTAATACACTGTCTAGGTTTGTCATAGCTTTCCTTTTAGGGAGCAAGCGTCTTTTAATTTCATGACTGCAGTCACCATCCACAGTGATTTTGGAGCCCAAGAAAACAAAGTCTGTCACCGCTTCCACTTTTTCCCCTTCTATTTGTCATGAAGTGATAGAACCTGATGCCAGGATCTTAGTTTTCTGACTGTTGAGTTTTAAGACAGCTTTTTCACTCCTTTTTCACTCTCATCAAGAGGCTCTTTAGTTCCTCTTCACTTCCTGCCATTAGAATGGTATCATCTGCATATCTGAGATTGTTGATATCTCTCCCAGCAATCTTGATTTCAACCTGTGATTCATCCAGCCCAGCATTTCGCATGATGTACTCTGCATATAATTTAAATAAACAGGGTGACAATATACAGCCTTATGTTACTCCTTTCCCAAGTTTGAACCACTCCTTTGTTCCATGTAAGGTTCTAACCATTGCTACTTGACCTGCATATAGGTTTCTCAGGAGCTAGGTAAGGTGGTCTGGTATTCCCATCTCTTTAAGAGTTTTCCACAGTTGTGATCTACACAGTCAAAGGCTTTATCATAGTCAATGAAGCAGAAGTAGATGTTTTTCTGGAATTCCCTTGCTTTCTCTGTGATCGAACAGATGTTGGCAATTTGGTCTCTGGTTTCTCTGCCTTTTCTGAATCCAGCTTGTATGTCTGGAAGTTCTCAATTCACATACTGTTGAAGCCTACCTTGGAGAATTTTGAGCATTACCTTGCTAGCATGTGAAATGAGTGCAGTTGTGCGGTAGTTAGAACGTTCTTTGGCATTGCCCTTCTTTGTGATTGGAATGAAAACTGACCTTTTCCAGTACTGGGGCCACTGCTGAATTTTCCAAATTTGCTGACATATTGAATGCAGCACTTTAACAGCATCATCTTTTAGGATTTGGAATAGCTTAGCTGGAATTCTGTCACCTCCACTAGCTTTGTAGTAATGCTTCCTAAGACCCACTTGTCTTCACATTTCAGGATATCTGGCTCTAGGTGAGTGATCACACCATCGTGGTTATCCGGGTCATTAAGACCTTTTTTGTACAGTTCTGTGTATTCTTGCTACCTCTTCTTAATCTCCTCTATTGAAGAGAAGATGTATCTCTTAATATGAATATTTACTGAAAACCTATTTTTCTGCTTTCCTGTTTTCAGTTTCTCATAACTATCTGTGAGATTAACTGCTTTCATAGTCATTATGTATTGCAGCATTTTACTATAATAAATATGCTTTTATGGATTTTACTCTTGTATAATAGATACGCTTTTATATATAAGTTGACAGAATTTCAGTGTATAAAGCACATAGAGCTATTTGTCGCTCAGGTGACAACTAGTATATTTACCTTTAATTGAAAGCAAATATTCACAAAGTAACAATAGACCTAAGTGCCGTGCCCTGCTGATATTACCCAGTCAAACTGATTGTATACCGGCAGGTGGTTATTGATCCACATAAGTTCAGGAACGCCAGAAATGCCACTGAAGTTGAGCTTCATTTCTCTGGCATTCCAGAAGCCAGTGGTAGATTTTGACCAATTAGTGAGTTTAAGTTTTTGATCCAGTTGAAGTTCATCTTAGGGTGCAACATTAGATCCAACATTAATTTTTTCCAGGTAGCTGCCTGGTAGTCCCCAGACCTAAAATTGAACCAGCCGTCTTTTTCATTGATGATTTGTGATGCCACCTTTATCATAAATTAAACTCTCATATGCATTTGGATCTATTTCTGGACCTTCGGTTCTCTTCGACCTGTCTGGTCTTATAACTTGCGCACTGCAGCCCTCTTCATTATTGAGGCTTCATAATAACATGTTCTTTGTTTTTGGTGGAAGTAGCTTCCCTGATCTCTTCTCTTTCACAGTTCTCCTGGCCATTTTTTTCTTTCAGTGTTATTGAGATATAATTGACATACAGCACTGTATAAGTTTAAGGGTATATATAGCTCAAGGATTTGACTTACATACACAATGAAATGGTTATCACAGTATGTTTAGTGAATACCCATCATCTCTTATAGATACAACATTTAAAAAATGGGAAAAAAAATTTTTTTTTCCTGGTAAGAACTCAGGATTTAGCCTGTTAACAACTTTCATAGATAAGATACACTGGTGTTAATTATCATTATGTGCATGTTGTGTTCTTAGTAGTTATTTATGTTTTAGCTAAAAGTTTGTACATTTGACATCTTCGTCCAGTTCCCTTGGCCCCTGAAACTGCAAATCTGATCCCTTTTTTAAATCCGTTTGTTTTGAAATATAATTGACCTACTGTGTTAGTTACTATTATATAACATAGTGATTCAATATTTCTATACATTTCAAAATGATGGCCACAAGAAGTCTACTTTATCTGTCACCAAGCAAAGATGCTTCATGGTTATTGACTGTATTCCCTGCATTGTATATTTCATACCTATGACATTTATTTTGCTACTGGAACTTTGTCCCTCTTAATCTAGCTTCCCTGATGGCCCAGTTGGTAAAAAATCTGCCTACAATGCAGGAGAACTGTGTTTGATCCCTTGGTTGGGAAGATTCCCTGGAAAAGGGAATGGTAACCCACTCCAGTATTCTTGCCTGGAGAATCCCATGGACAGAGGAGCCTGGCAGGCTACAGTCCATGGGGTTGCAAAGAGTCGGACACAACTGAGTGATGAACACTTACACTTTCAGTCTACCTCACCTGTTTTTCCTCCTCCTCCAACCCCCTCCCTTCTGGCAACCACTTGTTTAATCTCTGTAACCCTGTTTTGTTGTGTTTGTTCATTTATTAATATGTTTTAGGTTCTACATGTAAGTGAAATATATGATACTTGTCTGTCTCTGATTTAATACTCTCTAGGTCCATTCATGTTGTAACAAATAGCGAGGTCTCATTCTTTTTTTTTACAACTAACATTCTTCTCCTGGCCATTCTTGTTTCGTTATCTCATCATCTTTCAAATCAGTCCCCCTGTGCCTATACCCTGAATAAAAACCTGTTTGTATTTTTATTAAATGCTGAGTGTGAGTGATAGTCACTCAGTTGGAGTCTGACTCTGTGCGACCCCATGGACTGTAGCCCGCCAGGCTCCTCTGTCCATGGGATTCTCCAGGCAAGAATACTGAAGTGGGTTGCCATGCCCTCCTCACGGGGATCTTCCCAACCCAGGGATCAAACTTGTGCCTCTGATGTCTCCAGCATTAGCAGGCAGGTTCTTTATCCCTAGCGCCACCTGGGAAGCCTGTGTTTTTATCAGGATGGTGTTAAACTTTGTTAGATAACTTACAGAGAATTGATTTCCTTATGATTTGGGGTCTTCCTCCTCATAAATAGCATATGTTTGCATTTCAGTAAGCCTCTGTGGCCTTAAGTCTTAGATGTTTGCTGTTACATGAATTCCTAGCTGCAGCATCTTTGTTGTTGTTTGACATGCCAGCCTTAGGGTCATTTTAACTGATTCCCATCTTGTGTTCTTAAATATCATGCCTTTATTGTTTTTAATCAGGCATTTTTGGTAACTTTATCTTCTTTACTTCAAAAGACCCTTTGAGGTAGGAACATTAGTTCCTACATTAGGACTCAATCTGGACTTAGTAGGCAGTGCTGAAGAGATGAATGGTTTTTTAAATTTGTTTTTAATTGAAGCATAATTACAATATTGTGTTGGTTTCTGCCATACATCTACGTGGATCAGCCATAGGCATACATGTATCCACTCCCTCCCCACACCACCCCTCTGGGTTGTCCCGGAGCCCTGGTTTGAGTTCCCCGAGTCACAGAGCAAATCCCCACTGGCTCTGTGTTTTTCATGTGTTCGCGTGTATATTTCCATGCTATGGTCTCCCCGTCCGTACCACCCTCTCCTTCCTACCCCGCACCCAGTGTCCAGAAGTCCGTTCTCTATGTTGGCGTCTCCATTGCTGTCCTGCCCATAGGTTTATCAGTACCGTCTTTATAGATTCCATGTGTACGTGTTAATGTATGATATTTATTTTTCTCTTTCTGACTTATTTCACTCTGTATAACAGGCGCTAGGTTCATCCATCTCATTAGAATTGACTCAAATGCGCTCCTTTTCATGGCTGAGTAATATTTCATTGTATATATATGTACCATGGCTTCTTTATGCATTCATCTGTTGATGGATGAGATGAATGATTGACTCTCACTTAACTGTTGAAGGCCTGGAGGCCCAGAGAGGTCAAGTTCCTTAGGAACACTTAGATAGCCTTATGTGTTAGAGCCAGGAGGGCTTCATTCCAGACCTTTTTAATCACCATGAGATACAGTTCCGGGAATGTTAAAGGTCTTTTGGAGATAAATGCGGAATCAGTGAGAAGAATTTGCTGAATTTATCTGTGAAGCATCTGTTGTGTGTTTTGCATGTTACTCCACTTCCCCGACTCCTTGCGGAGGTCCTGTTACTACCCCGGCACCTCTGCTTTGCATGTGAGGAAACTGAGTCCCAGAGAACGCAGCTTGTCCAAACAGAGTTAAAGATCTTTTTTTTTGGTTGCATTGGGTCTTCATTGCCACGTGCAGGCTTTCTCCAGTTGCAGTGAGCAGAGGCTACTCTTCATTATGATGAAGATGCTCGTCGTGGTGGCTTCTCGTGTTGCATGGAACACAGGCTCTGGGGCGCATGGGCTTCAATAGTGGCAGCGTGCAGATTCAGCAGTTGCGACGCGAGGGCTCTCGAGTGTGGGCTCAGGAGTTGTGTTACTTGGGCTTAGTTGCTCTGCAGCATGTGGGATCTTCCAGGACCAGTGATTGAACCTATGTCCCCTGCATTGGCAGGCGCATTCTTATCCACTGGGAACGTCCCGGACAGAGTTAAACACACTCCCTTATTGCTGCGCTTGTCCGTGCCTTTAACATGGCATTCCAGTGACCCGCCGACATCATCCAAAATAAGTGGTTGTTAGGGCAGCTGGGCTGGGCATTTGGAGCTTTTTTAACTTGTTAAGGTAACTGAGGGATAAAGAAGGCCTCTCTCAGCCATGTAAATGCATGTTATTAGGTTGCACATGCATCTTAGTGGGATGTTCTGAATGCTGACTGCATGGTGGGTCTGAGACAAGATGGAACGTGCTGCTCTTGGCATTGGATCGGGGCCTGTCTGTGGTCCTAATTGGGTCCTGGCTCATGTTTTAAGTGCTGTTTGGACATGCCCTCAGTTAACCCGCGGGACAGCCTTGTGCGCCTCGTGAGCTGACAGGCTGTGCAGGTGAAGAGCCTGGTCCCGAAGTCGAGGGGCTGCTCATCTCTGGGATTAGGACGTGCGGGAGCCAGGGCCTGCTGCCCGGGTGTCTCGTCTCCTGGGTGCATAACAGATGCGTTTGTTCCCTCGGGCAACCTTGCTTGTCTCTCACCCAGGGCCACGATCATGTCGCTGGAGGACTTTGAACAGCGTTTGAATCAAGCCATCGAAAGAAATGCCTTCCTGGAGAGCGAACTGGACGAGAAGGAGAATCTCCTGGAATCTGTTCAGCGACTAAAGGATGAAGCCAGAGGTCAGGCGGCCAGGGCTTTGGTCCGTGGGTTTGACCAGCATCGTGCCCTCTCCCGGCCTGAGGGTGTCCTGTCCCACAGTGTCACCCAGCACGCCCTTTGCTGGAAATCTGCACCCTTCTCGGTGCTCTGGCCCAAGGGTGGGGATCACACTGGGCAGGTTGAGGCTTGATTCCTACCCTGTGCTGGGAAGCATCAAATGTCCAACTCTGTAAAGACCCCTAGTGGGTATTTAAGTCCATCACCAGCTTTATGCTTAGCAGGAGCCACAGGAGTTTTGTGGGGGGAAAATGCCTGTTGATGGACTTGCTAGCCAGCCCTTTACTTTTGAAATGTGATGGTTGCTAATGCAAGTAGCTTGGAACTCAGGAATCTCATCAGCATTTGCTCCTTGGAGCACTTCTAGAGGTAGGGCTTTTTTTTTTTTTCAATTTGGCCATGCCATGCAGCTCATGGGCTTTTAATTCCCTAGCCAGGAATCACACACACACCTTCGTCAAGTGAAAGTGTGGAGTCCTAACCACTGGATCACCAGGAAATTCCCCCAGCCTTCTAACACATTCGCAAGTGATCCAAGTTGGGTTCAGAAGTGCTGTTTGGACATGCCCTCTGTTAAACAGCACTTCTGTTAAAGTCCTGGTTATTTGTTTATGACATTCATTTGGTTTCTAATGTGTAGCCAGTAGAAGAGGGATTAAAAAGAAAAATTCTCGAGTTTAAAACATAGTTGTTCCTAAATGTCCGTCAGTAATGAATTGCCTACGTAAATTACATAGATTTATTTTGTGGAATGTTAAATAGTTGAAACGAACGTGACACAGATATAAATGTCATAGAAAGCTTGTTAGGACATAACATTGAAGGGGGAAAGCAGGTAGATAGTGGATGTATGTTTCTAGTTATGCTTAATAAAAATTATATGCTTAAAAGATATGCACACACATATATAAGCTGTATGTGTGAAAATGCAGAGAAAAAGGATTGAAATAATCACCCCCATGTTACAGTGATCAGAAATGAGGCTGAGTATTTGAGGGTGGATTGGGAAGGCATGTCTTCACTTGGTGCTCTGTATAACCTGATACATTGGAATTTTCTGGAAACAGTACAGTCATAATTAAAAAAAATTTTTTTTTAATTCTTTTTGTTTTTACTCAAAAGAAAAACTGTGTGGTCTTGCAAGCCTGCTGGGCAAGGTCCCATGTGTCAGCTTCATTGAGGGTTTCCACCGGAGTTTCTCACTCTGGTGGTGGTTCTTGCTCACCCTTGTCTCCTGCCCCATCACCCGCAACAAGGACTTAACCTGAATCCTTTTCCTCGCCTAGATTTGCGGCAGGAATTGGCCGTGCAGCAAAAGCAGGAGAAACCCAGGACGCCCATGCCCAGCTCGGTGGACGCCGAAAGGATAGACACAGCGGTGCAGGCCACTGGCTCCGTGCCGTCCACCCCCGTAGCTCATCGAGGACCCAGCTCTAGTTTAAACACTCCTGGGGCCTTAAGACGTGGTAAGGGGGATGGGAGTTGGGAGGGTTCTCTTGGCTTCATAAGGCTTTCCCGGGTGAGAGAGAAACAGGGCCAGGCGGTGCAGCGGGGAGCAGAGGCGGAGCTCCCAGGGGCAGGCTCAGGCGGCAGGTGGGAGGGGCCTCTTGAATGTGAGGCGATAGGGAGCAGTGGGGTCTGCGGCAAACTGAGGACGGAAGTCTCGTCCAGAGGGGCCGCTGCCTCTCTGCTTCAGCCGCGAGAGGTGTGGGTCCTTTGGTGAGGACCAGAGGCCAGAAGTCCTCGTGTTGTATGTGAAATCTCCCAAGTCAAATACTTCAGTAACGAGAGAAAACATTTTGTGGGTCCAGCAGTACATTCTGTAGAACTGGTCCCAGCGTAACCTGTGCTGAGTGGGGGAAAAACCAAGAAATGGAGTGCTCGCCCAGCCCCTGTGCTGATTGATTAGCTGTGGGGCTCTGATTGGCCACTTAATAACAAATAATAATAATAATAGACAGTTACTGAGCACTCAGGAGGCGCCAGCCCTTCTGCTCACCGTGCTCTGTGGGTATGTCCGACCTCCTTGGATTTGCACTGAGGCCCAAGAAGCGAGTGATGCAAGCCCTGCCTCCATGTGATGGATGCGGAGACGGAGACGCCGGGTTGAGGAGCTGGCCTGACATCGCACAGCTGGTGGACGGCGGGCAGGCTCCGGGCTGCCCCCACCACATACGGCCTGTCCCTCAGCTTGTGCCCGGCAGGCACAGGTCCCCGTCTGGTCCCACCTTAAGCACGTGCCTCAGCTGGGCCTCGGATGCCGCAGGTGTGGGCGGGACCTGAGATCCTGCATTTCTGACGGGTGATGCTGATGCCCAAGCCCTATGAGCCCTGCTCAGAAGAGAGAGGGGACTCTGAGGGGTGGAACCCTGACCACCGGGCCTTGTTCAGATGCTGAGAATGTTAGTTAGCTATATGGAGTTCCTCAGAGTTTCAGAGGACTTGCTTTGATTTGTTTTTTATTTCAAAGATTAGCATCTAAAGATAGATACTGAGTGTAGTCATCATAAGGCTACGAGAAGCTGGTCGTCAGGTACTCTCGTTATGTCGGGTAGCATCCTAGTGATTGAAACAGGGCCGCGTTGGGGGTCAGAGGGCACAGGGACCCACCTCCGGGTTTCACATTCAGAGACGTTAGTGCAGACCTTTCTGTGTGTGTCGGTGTCACGCATGCGTCCTTTTACACACACAGGTCTGGACGACTCAGCTGGGGGGACCCCCCTCACGCCTGCAGCCCGGATATCAGCCCTCAACATCGTGGGAGACCTGCTGCGGAAAGTGGGGGTAAGACGGCATCACGTGGCGTGGTGCCCGGGGTTCACGTGGCATCCTCTCTCTTCGGGAGACTTGAGGCGTGAACTTAGTGGTCACTTCCCCTCTGGCAGAGGCTTCACGAGTGAAGGTGTAGGCCTGGCTCCTCTCGTGTCCCTTAGAATTGCTGTGCGTCTGTGGGTGGTGGTTCTGGTTTTTAAAGTTTTGTTTGGTTGGTTTTGGCTGCACGGCTTGTGTCTTAGTTCCGCGACCAGGGATTGAACCCAGGCCCTGGGCAGTGAAAGCCCAGAGTCCTAACCACTGGACCGCCAGGGAAGGCCCTCGGGGAGACAAACCCAGGCTCTGACCCTGAGGCACCCTTAGATCCCCGGGTATACCGTTCTTTCCCTATGCCATTTTCCCCAGCAGTTGGGGAAATTTGAATGGTAATAATGATATTTTACTTCAAACTTTATTTACTTTATTTTACTTCAAACTGAGAAAAATTGAAAACTGCCTTCCCTTTTCACACTGTTCATAAAGTTCTTGAGGCAAGAATACTGAAGTGGTTTGACATTCCCTCCAGGGAATCATATTTTGTCAGACGTGGTTTTTATTTTCTCAGGGAGTTAGAGAAAATCTTGAAAGGCTGGGCAGAGAACATGACCTTACAGGTTTTATGTTAATTACAGGGAGGGAGTCTTTGGTGCTTAAGAAATCACATAGCTATTCTCTGTAGTTTCTCTTATTTTTAAAAATGATGCCTTTCTAAATTTTTAAAAAATGGAAAGCCACATAGTTTAAATCCTGCCAGTCTGTCATTGACCAGAATGTGTGTATTCAGAGTTAATAGAAGCCTGCAACTCCTTTCCTGTGTTTTTCTTTTTGGCTTTTGGTTTTCTGGTTTGCTGTTTTACAAACAGATTTTAACAGTTAGATTATAGAGAAGCCCAGGGTGATCTCAGTGCCCGTTTGGTTCCCAGAGGGTCTGTTTACAGCTAGGCAAATTCTTGTTCAAACCTCCTGCCACTCACTTGGTGTGTGTGTAACTAGGTAACAGCGACAGTGAATGATTCCAAAAGTCAATTTCATTCTTTCTTGTAGGCAGACTTGGATCATAGGTGGGGTTAGTGACTTTTCAGGAAGCTCCTAGATATCTTAGACCGCCGATGGTATGAGTTGGATGTACACTGAATTTGGTGGGGGGCGGGGAGGGCACGCTTTGGGGTTCTAACACAATGGTTCTAACACGTGGTTCTGGTTTGAGAACCACTGTCTTAAGTTATTATAATGTGAATGGGCTCTGATGGCCCATACACATCATCACAGTGATGGCATGATCGATGCAATGGACATGAACTTGGGCAAACTCCAGGGGATGGTGAGGGACAGGGCAGCCTGGTGTGCTACGGTCTAGGGGGTGGCAAAGAGTCAGACACAACTGGGTGACTGAACAACAACATGGGCTCCGATGAGAGGTGTAAGGGTTCTTGTCTTCAACTTGAGCAATGAAAGCATCTCTCTCTCCAGGCCCTGGAGTCCAAACTTGCTTCCTGCCGGAACTTCGTGTACGATCAGTCCCCAAGCCGAGCCAGTGGCCCAGCCTCAGGGCGGGGGAGCAAAAACAGAGACAGCGTGGACCGGCGGCCGGGCGGCAGCAGCGTGCCTCTAGGTGACAAAGGGTCAGTGCCTTGCGTTGCTCCTCCTCAGTGTCGGGAGAACCCGTCCACTCCAGCCAGAAGCCTCTGACCCCCGGCCAATAGCGTTGTTTTGAAAGTTGCAGGAATTATGTCAGCATATCTCTCTCCCTGAAGGCCGAGGTAGTTGAGTTCTTCTGGTTTGGGCTAATGGCCAGGGAGAGGGTCGTTTTTATTGACTCTACAGCCTCAGCTCCCACTCATGCTGTGAGAAGGCCCTTTGTATAAATCACTTGTTTGGGACTTAGGCTTCAAACACTGCTCTGCTTCCCCCAGAAGAGGATTTTGATTTTTTTTTTAACCCTTTAGAACCTTCAGGAAACTAAATCAGCCAGACTGGATTCCTGAAGCCAATCACTGGATTGGAAAACACAAACCTGACCTCTGACAGCTTCATTTATTTTCTGGCCTGAAGAAAAATCAGGGCGGCCTCTAGATTCTAGAATTTTCTAAGATGTGCCACCATCTCACTGGCCCCTGGGCCACGTAGATTTGGGGTGGTCAGTGGCGCAGACAGAGGACAGGAGAGGAAAAATTTGTTTTCCCCAGCATGCACGTGACTTCTGGGCCTTTAGCCGGGGGCGTTCTTTGGAGGGTCTTCTGCGACTGGGCTTTTTGTGTGGCTTTGGGGGAGGGCTGTGAGCGCTAGATGGCCAGTGTCCTTTTCTTCATTTCACAGGAGAGAACAGTGAGACCCAGTGAGACCCTGCTCCCGACCCTGATATTCACCCTTGTAACTTGGTGGGCCCCCGCGCTAGCCAGCCTAGAACAGCTGTAATGTCCGCTTAACTTGGTTTGCTCTGTCTGAAGGTTGGGAAAACGCCTGGAGTTTGGGAAGCCGCCATCGAGTGTTTCCTCAGCGTCGCTGCCGTCAGCCCAGGGTGTAGTCAAGATGTTGCTTTAGGAAAGCCACGGAAGCCGAGGCGAGCCCTTCCCCTCCTTCCCTCTTTAAACTAGGTTTTGGGTGTTTTTTTTTTTTTTTTTTTAAGTTAGTTTGAGAAATACGAGCAAGCAGTCACACATAGCCAAGGGACCAGGGCCATCGCCGGGGGCCCTGGGTTGGTGGCCGCAGGAAATGCAGTCCCTTAACCCCCGGCCTCCGTGCTGGCATGTACAGCCAGGGGCCGGGACCAACCTGACCTTCTGGAAAGGGCGACGTGGGTGCCAAGGCTGCCCCATCCTTGTCAGCTGAGCTGAGTCCCAGCTGGTCTTGAGAGGTGTTTTTAGTGATCGGAGACACCTATGAAGTGGAGTGTGAGCCCATCCTAGGCGCACCCTGCCCCCCACAGCTGGTGCTTCTTCCAGAACAAACTCTCCAGCGCGCTATGGCACAGCAGGGGTCAGCGCCCTGAAATCATGCCCGGGGTGGAGAATAGAACAGGCACGTACCTTTTATTCAAACTGTGGTGTGGTGTACCTCCGAGACTTTTTTTAAAGTGGAGTATAATTGCTTTACAATGTTTAGTTTTTGCCGTCCGGCAAAGTGAATCAGCTACGTGTATACATATATCCCCTTCCTCTTGAGCCGCCCATCCCACCCCTCTAGGTCATCACAGAGCACCGAGCCAAGCTCCCTGGGCTATATAGCAGCTTCCCACTAGCTCTATTTTATACACGCATACCTCCAAGACTTTTAATCTGCCTGACACTGAGGCTTTTAGACGCATGCTTGAGTTTCAGTGTAAATTTTGTGGGGACCAGGTCAGTGGAAAATCTGTGTCGCCTTTAGACCTATCCTTGTCCCGAGCCTCCCACCCTGGTCTGGGAGTGACCTCTGCTTCTGAGGGTTTCTGGGGTGTGATGGCCTTAGCCATGCAGCCCCTGAGAACAGGACTTCATGTAAAGCCTTGATGAAATAATCAAGGGGACCTTCAGATAAGACGAAGCCACCAGGGTTGCATTGGGAGCGTCCTCATTAAAGAAGAAACGAACCCAGGATTTCCATGCAGACGGCATGTGGCTCCTCCCTGCTGGTTTTGAACAGCCGCCTCACACTCTGGACACAAGTAAAAAGAACACGTGAATTCAGGCATATGCATGCAGCCTAACAGCCTTCCGTTACTAAGTTATTTTTCCAAAAGAACAGCAAAAATACCCAGTTGAAAACAGAACTTTTCAAGTGCTACTGAAATTCAGCAGAGAATTAAACTCGCATGCTCACCTCATTACCATGGCAACATTCTAACCTGTATCGGTAAAAGATGTACTTTTATTTTTTTAAAAGAACAATAAAATCAAGAGAAACTGGTTTTCAGCTAGATTGTGGCAGTCAGTAAATGCCGGTTAGTGCTTCTGTGTTTGAGCATCTGATGGTGAAAAACTTTTTTTAAAACAAGTGACAATGAAAAAAACCTACTTTTTAAAAATTTCCTTTCGGGTCAGCTTAGAGTTGTGTTTGGAACACGTGTATTTCCTGTTGAAGCTATATCTGACCTTTGGTCTTTCAGCGTGTCCTCGGTCACTGTGATTCCCTTCTTTTCAGTCTGTTTGAGCCCACAGAGTCTGAGTTTGGCGTCGTTTTGTGTCGAGTGGAACCTTTGCCAGGCATCTCTGTCTAGAGCATGCAGGTGAAGGAAAGGATGGGCCTAAACCCGGTTTTTATGGCCCTCACACCAAGAACGATTTATACATTTTTAAAGGATAGTTTAATAATAATAAAAAAAATGACCAAAATGTGACAGAGACCATTTCTGGGCGTTTATAGAAAAAGTTAGTCAACCCCTGCTGGGCGAAGTCTTGTGTTTTAACTCAAACATTCAAGGAACGATTATTATTCTTCACATTAACCACGTACCTGGTTTGTACCTTTATTGAACTTGTACCTTTATTGAACTACGTACCTGGTTTTGTTTTACTTTTTAAGAATTTTTTATGTGGATCATTTTTAAAGTCTTTATTGAACTTGTTACAATATTGTTTCTGTCTTAGGTTTTGGTTTTTTTGGCTATAAGCCATGTGGGATCTTGCTCAACCAGGGTTCAGACCCGTACCCCCTGCATTGGAAGGCAAAGTCTCAGCCACCAGACCACCAGGGAAGCCCCCATCACGTGCTGTTCTGATTGATGCGCATGTTCTTCTTGAGCCCTGTCCTGCTCCCTGGGCCTTGAGCTGCTCCCCTCCTGCGTGGAAGAGCCCCTCCCTCAGACTCACTCTGAGGTTCTGCTCTCCCCCTGGCCAGCTGTGGGGTGTCAGACAATTCCTCTCACCTCCCTAGACCTCAGTTTCCCCATTTAATGAAATAACAACCCTGACTTCATTAGCGTTAGTCACGTAGTTGTATCCGCCTCATTGCAACCCTAGGGACTGGAACCCACCAGGTTCCTCTGTCCCTGGGATTTTCCAGACAAGAATACTGTTGCCAGTGGGTTGCCAGTTCCTGCTCCACTGACTTCATAGGATGGTCACAAATGAGGCCACTCTGCCCCCTCTCCCTCCCCGACCCATCCTGTCCTGTCCTTTTTCTCTAGAAAACAACAGAAAAGCCAACTCGGTTGTAGTGATTTATAACCTTTTATTAGTGAGGGTGTCTTTAAGTACAGTCAGTGCATATAAAACAGTGTGAATTTCCTGCTCTTAGCCTTTGCGCGGCGTCTCCTTTGTAACTCACGTGACTACAGAAGGCGCTTCGTCTCAGTGAACTGTGTGCGTCTGACATGTGGGAACCGGAGGGAAGAGGAATTCTCAAACCGGCCCCCGCCCCCAGCCGAGGACGATGGAAGGGTCCACAGGCAGGAAAGTTGGGGAGTAGGGGCAGGGGCACCCATCTTGGTGGTAACTTTCTCCCCGTTTCATGTAAATTAAGTTGCCAGTGATTAGTTACTGTGGATATATTTTTCTAAAAATTCAAAAAATCTCTGCACAGTTCTTGGCAGAGAGGATGGGTGTGTCTGTGTCACCTGTTGGATTTTTCGCCTTTGGTACCTCGTTCCAAACTTAAGATGATGCCCTGAATGCAGGGCGGTGTTTATATTCATCGTGAGGGGTGTCTGTGATGTTTGGAGTTTGAAAATGGATTTAGACGGTGCTAAGCAAAGTCCACTGGGTTTGGTTCTGTCCCGTTTTGAGCAAGTCATTCATTCACTGGCTTTGGTTCCGTTGAAGTCGGCATCGCGAGCGTCCATTTCCTCCTCAGAACCGTCTGCGTTCTCAATAACTCTACGTCCTCCAGACCTTCTTGTGGGAACGAAAGAGGTCTCGTTCCCTCGCCTGTGGGTTAAAGACATACGTTTGTTTAGTACAGAAATCGTCTCGAGGTTGGAGGAGGTTTTCAGACTGAGCAAAGACCAAACAGAGACTTGGAACAAATGAGACGCAAATATATTCAGGTGGAAGTGAACAAATCCTGAACCGTCTAGAGGTATGGGTGCATTTAATCAGCTGCAATGGGGGCAGAATAGGTTTTTCAATGCAGGACTATCTGCTTTTAAAAAATGTCTGGCTTGGTCAGTTGCTGACCCACCGGCTTCTGGTCAGCTGTGGACTTGTATTTAGAAAAGAAGGGGAAGAGGTAAGTGGGGTGATGCCCCGCGTGGGATTATTCCTACCCTCTGGGGCCAGGATGAGGGGGAACTGTTGTGTCCGCACCTCCTCTTTTGCAGAAGGAAAAGCGGGGAGGGGGTTAGGTGTTTTGAATTGGAGGAAAGTGAGCGTGACCACCAAGGGCAGCCTTGAGAGGGAAGGAGGTCCCTGTGTGGTCGCCAGAAGAATGCTGTCTGGTTAAAGGCACCGACACACCCTGCTTCCGTGGAGCAGAATTCTTGGACTGAGTTCCCCCAGGGCAGGGATCTCGTCTGTTTTGTGCTCACCATGGCAGGCACCGTGCAAGGCAGAGGACAGGTGCTCAGTGCATATTTGTCAGAAAAACATTAGACCCGTTAATCTAAGGTGTTTTTTAGCTCTAACTGGTGGGACGTGCCTTTCTCTCTCTCTTTCCCACTCCCATCACCTCTTCTTTGTCCTGCTGGATGCCCTGTTCCCACCAGGGCCCACCCTGGTCACTGGCAGGGAGGCTTTGTGTAAGAAGGCGGGGGACAGGCAGGAGGAGGAAAAGTCAGACCCGCCTGCTCTTAACCTCCACCATTTGGAAGGAATGTTTGCCTTCTTTTCAGCGACCACAACAAATAATGTTATATGTTGAGCTCTGGCCACCTGACCCCATTTGACCGGTCTCAACTCATTTTAGGATGTCTAAGAAGAAAGCAGACTTTTGCAACAAAAAACGATCCACTTCACCACACAAAGGCTGGACAAAGGAAAGCCGCGAAGGTGAGCCCAGCCCGTCGATTCTTTAGTCACAGGGGGCGACTCAGACAGGTAAGACAGGAGGCAGAAGCAAGGCCCAGAGATTCCTGATCGCTGACAGGCTTCCCAGCACAAGCCATCTGGGGTCCAAGGGTGGGAGGAACCAGGCTGGTAAAGCCCATTGGGTATGGCAGATGGTACTTCCCAAGGGGACAGCGATCAGGAATAAATACTTAAAGTGGTAGACACTGCCAACTGAAGACTCAGGGCAGCCTTCCTCCCATCAGAGGAAGCTTCTAGGTCTCCAGCTCCTTTGAAAGTAACTTTATATCGCTCCCTCCCTGGAGGTGACCTTTAAAAAATCTCTTCCTCATTAGCAGTGTGTTCTCGGCATGCAGGTCTCAGCAGTCGTCCACACAGCTTTCTCCTCCGCATCTAACCTTCCAGGTTCAACACTGGATGGGGTGGGCTGGGAAACGGTGCCTCGGTTTCCCTTGGCCTCTCAGAAGAGCCTGCACTTGCTAACGGCCTGTGTGCTAAGTTGCTTTAGTCGTGTCCGACTCTTTTGCGAGCCCGTGAAATGTAAGCCACCAGGCTCCTCAGACCATGGGGATTCTCCAGGCAAGAATACTGGAGTGGGTTGCCATGCCCTCCTCCAGGGGATCTTCCTGACCCAGGGATGGAACATGAGTCTCTTACATCTCCTGCATTGGCACGCAGGTTCTTTACCACTAGCGCCACCTGGGAAGCCCACATTTGCTAATTAGAGGAGTTTGATCAATATGCTCCTTTGACTTAAGTAAATCATGCTGGGTCCCTGGAACTGCCCCTGTGTGGGCACCAGGCCTGAAGCTGATCTGTTTTGGTTCAGGAGCCTCGCTTGAAGGAACAGGCCTCATATCCTAGGCAAAGGTTGATAACTAGCTATCTCTGCCAAAGGAATAAGGGACTCCTCTAAAAATTTGCTTGAAGAGTCTGATCCTGGAGAATTTGGGTTCTGTTCACGGACTCAGGAACATATGTCAGGCACTGCTGGCATCCCAGGACTGAGCATGAGCCTGTAGGCTCTGCTACCCTACAAGGACTCAGGTTCCATCAACCGATGGGGCCTACGCAGCCAAGCCTGGGACCCAGCTTATCCCGCGATTCAGACGGGCTGGCAGGAGAGCTGCTCAAGAGCAGTGCCCCAGAGGCGTGACGCTCCCACCTAAAGCTCCTGCCGATACCTCCTCCAGCTTTAAGTATTTAAAGCGACAGCAAAGTATTTGCTCCAGTGACAGCAAAGCCAAGATTTCTCCAGGAGAGAAGACGGACAGAAGGCAGGGCTGGCTGGGCCTCAAAGAAGATGAGGGGGAAGCCAGGCCCTGGGGCCCAACTGCACTTGTGAAGACGTTGTTAGAATCCCAGAGAAGCCGAGGCCTCTGGGCCCTGTCTTGTGACGGCCCCGTGCACCCCCCGAGTCGTGGGTGTCAGTCCCTGGTCTGTGAACACGTGCCCGGGAGGCCTCTGGGAAAGACTCGGCCGGACCCGGCCCTCGTGCGCTCAAGATGCGGTTAGCGGCCGGCCTCGCTGAAGCCCCACGCAGCCCTAGTGAGGGTGAGACGTCGGGATGAGAGCTCGTTCGCTCGCACGCGTGTGTGGAAACCCCAGCCCGGGGGGCCTGTGGCTGGGGGCCACCACGACCCTGTGCTTGGCTAACTCCGACCTGTGAACCAGACCAGCCGATGGCAGCCGTTCTCTAGGAAGGTACCCGGACGGTGGTGCTGGTGCCTCCGCTCAGTGAGGTGCCTGAGCCGGACGAGGGGGCACGGCCCAGCCGTGGCCTCACCCGGGTAAGAACCCTCCAAGCCACGCGAGACAGCCTCTAAACTTGTCAGCACGCGGTGTGACAGGCCACATCAGCGCCACGTCAAACGCCCAAGCGGGAGGAAGGAGGAGACTTTGCGAAGAGGTCGTCTTGGGTGCATCCTGCTTTTGATGAAAGACCGTTCTGAACCTCAGATCCCTAAGCCTTCGGACTTTGTAGACATCTCAGAGATTTGGGAGGGCCCCAAAAGGGGGGAGGGGGAGACGGGGGACGCGTTGGCAGGAAGGAAAGGGGAACCTGGAGCCACACACGCACACACGAGCCGCGAAGCTGCAGGCATGATACCTGGTGAGTCATTGCGGAGCTTCCTGGGGGAGGGGGCCTCTGAAACAGAGAGAGAGAGGCCCCGGTGGTTACCATCCTCCTGTTCCAGTGCAAGTTTAATCATTAAAGGCGTTTGCTTCAATTCAGTAGTTAAAGCCACTTTTAAGGACCCTTACAGCCGGGCGCCTGCAGCCGCCAAGCACTCAGGGAAGCTGGCGCACAAAAGGACGAGTGGTTGGTTTTTTTCCAATTAAAAAGCAACTTTCTATCCCTCGGAGCTTAAAGAATGCAGGCTTCATGGCTCCCTCCCATTCTGCATTTCTCTTCTGGGAGGTAAAGGAATCTGAGTAAGCGAGGCCAGAAGATCCTTGTGAGACCAGAACCTGAACAGCTCCGGGCAAGGAGCCTGCAGCAGCCTGTGCTTCATTACCGCGGCTGTCTCCACTGCCTCTCATGCCCATAGCCAGAAGGTAGAGGCGGGCACCTGGGCGGCTCACGTGGAGACGCCTGGCAGTCTGCAGAGGGATGGGTGCGTTGGTCAGGCTCTAATGAGGGCTCGTGGTGCGATGTATCTGGCTGGTAAAATCGTGTGAAATGTGCGTTGTAATTCCTTGCTCATTGAGGAGCTGGCTAGCCTTGCGAACCTCACTCACAGCCCTCGTGCTTGATCTTGGGTTTTTGCACGTTTGGAGGACTCAGAGAAGGCAGAAAAGGTGGGAGCTGCCTTCCACCCATATGTATGTGTATGCTTATGTTAACTGTAGGAAAGTGGGTGGTCTAATACCGGCCTGTGCGGCCCAGAGAAGGGTCAGTTATCTGGGGCAGATTCCAAAAGGGATGGTCGGCTTGTGCTGTACGAATGACCGGTCCCAGGAATTCCCTGGCGGTCTAGTTGGCACTTTGAGCTCTCACTGCCGAGGACTGGGTTCAATCCCTGGTCCGGGAACTAAGAGCTCACAAGCCTCGAAGTGCAGCCAAAAGATTTTAAAAATTTAAAAAAAAAAAGACATCAGTCCCAAGAAAGGGACAGTGACAACAAAATGGTAAGAGAGCTGGGATGGCTGACTGTGCCCCCACTGCTCAGCCCACGTCCACGGAAGGGCAGCGTCCAGTCAGCAGCAGAGAGGGTTCTGGGGGTTCCAGCAGTGGGGACACACCACCCGTCCGTCACCTTGCACGGGCAGGGTGCTCCTTCCTGAATGCCTGCACTCCGAGCCAGCTGCTCACTACCCTCTCGTGACAGGGGTTCAGGCTTCCCCTTGTCTGCTAGAGTGGTTCTCAGAGTCTGGAGCTGAGATGCCAGGTGATTTCAGAGGGTTCTCAGGCATGCCCTTGGATTGCTGAATTGCACCGTGAGAAAGGGATTCCCCTTTCCACTCTTTAAATACATCTGATTATGTCAGAGAGTCTGTTTGGTGCTAATGTCATTTTTTGTCATTGTCTTTTTAGTGAGAAGTCGGCTTTCGGGTCACAGTCATCAGTTTGTGGCCACGATAGCTAGAACTCACTGTTGTGTTGTTTTCACTGTGTTTAACTTGATTGTGACCTGTTGATGCAGGGGACCCTGGTTTAACAACACAGGGGAGGTAAGTTTCATTTGTCAATAGACACATGTATGATTTACACAGTAAATTTCAAAGCAAGTATCAAGTCAACAAAAATACAGATGGTAAGAGACTAAGGCAAAATGGGAAAGGTGGTGTGAGAATGGCTGAGGTCGGAGAAACATCATCTCTGACTCAATGACTAAAGGTTTATTCTGTGCCCAGACACTGGAGATGAATAAGCAGACACAGCCTCTGTGTTTATGGCCTTGCAGGCCAAGAGTGAGGACAGAATGTATATGAGATAAGTAAAAGAATAATAAGTTCCACGATGATAGGTGGCCAAGAGAGAAGAGAATGGCAGGGAGTGAGGCAGGAAGTTCTGATCACATGGATGAGTAAACACCTGAAGGAAGGGAAGGAGGGGGCAGCTATTGCAATGAGCTGGAGGAAGAGCATTCCAGGCAGAGATAGCAGCCAGTGCAAGGGCCCCGAGGCAGAAGATGAAGAGGTGGAGGGGTACTTTAGGAGGCAGAAGACAGAGATCGTGCAGGACCTAGTGGACCTAACTGTTGTCAAGATGTTACTTTGAGCGAGATGGGAGCCCATGGAGGGCTCCAGACATAGGAGGGGCATGATCCCACACCATTTCTGTGTTGAGAACGGACTATAATAGGCCAGTATGGACGCGAGAGGCCCACAAGAAGCTGTACGTAACACATGCTGCTGAACTGGGAGTTTTATGGTGACAGGCTGCAGGGAAGTGGGGTTGGGTTTGTTCGGCTGATGGAGCGACTCAGCGAGAGAGAATATATTACAGGAAAGAAGGGTAAGACTTTCAGGAGCAACATCCTTGGTTAAACAAAAGGGTAAGGGGTCTAGTGGTGGGGTTGACCTCAGTTGGTGCTGGACAGTTGAGCACAGAAATGGGGGGAAAGTAGAGGAAATGAGCACAGATGTATGGAGGTATGGAGAAGTGGGGGCTTGTTTATACTTCATGATGGTTTCCATTTTTCAGTTAAATAGGAAGCAAAATCATCAGCAGAGACTGAGGATGGCAGAGGTAGTAAGTTCAGGGAGGGTGAAAAGCAAATGCCCAAGTGGGAGTGAGAGGGTGAGGGAGGGTTGAGGGGAGAGGGCAGGGGTGAGAGGGTGGGGGAGGGGTGAGAGGGTGGAGGAGGGGTGAGGCTGGGGAGGGGAGGGGTGAGGCTGGGGAGGGGAGGGGTGAGAGGTGAGGGCTGGGGAGAGGGTGGGGGAGGGGGGAGGCGAGGGGAGGGGTGAGAGGGTGGGGAGGGGTGAGAGGTGAGGGCGGTGAGAGGGTGGGGGAGGGTGAGGCTGGGGGAGGGGTGAGAGGGTGGGGAAGGGGAGAGGGTGGGGGAGGGGAGAGGGTGGAGGAGGGGTGAGGCTGGGGAGGGGAGGGGTGAGGCTGGGGGAGGGGAGGCGGAAGGATGGGGAGGGGCGGGTGAGATGTGGGGGAGGGGGGAGGCTGGGGGAGGGGAGGCTGAGAGGAGGGGTGAGGGGTAGAGGGACCGGGGAAGGGAAAGTCCTAGCAGCACTAAGTGGGGTCAGCTTGGCATCTCAATGGCACGTTTCTCAGTGGAAGTGGCAGCGCTCCTGTTGGCTTTCTCACACTGCTTTGAGCTGCAGAAGGTTGGCAGTTGGGTTTCATTTGGGTTGTATTTTAACCAGGTGAGCCCAGCACAGCAGGAAGAGGGACCAGAGTGTGAAGGATGTTAGGAGAAGCTGATCGAAACCGTGGAGTTGGTGGGGCTGCAAGAGGATGAGCCGAGGGGTGCAAGACCCCGGTGGAGACAGAGGGGAGAGCTGAAGCAAGGTGGTGGTGGGCTGATGTGATGCCTGATGGTCAGGTTAGGGCTGAGAGTTAGCAGGAGTGCAGGCGAATGGGAGGGCCCTGGAGGACAGAATGTCCTGGACTTGAGGCTGGATCACCCGCCTGCAGGGTGTGGATGGATGACACGGAAAGCGTGGAGCTAGGCCTTTCAGGGAACCAGGTGGACCAGGGCTGGAAGGAGCCCTGGGGAGCAGGGAGCACCTACTGCCTTCAGGCCCAGAGGTTCAGGGGTGGGTGAGAAAACCACCCCGCCCACTTAGGGCAGAGGGGCTCGGCACCCCCAGGGACATCAGGGGACATGCCACCGCGTCTAGCTTGTGGATGCCAGGGTGCTGCTCAGCATCCTGCCGGGCACAGGCCAGCCCATGACAGTCGCTCAGTCACGTCCGACTCTTTGCGACCCCCTGGACTGACTGTAGCCCACCAGGCTCCTCTGTCCATGGGATTTTCCAGGCAAGAATACCGGAGAGGGTTGCCCCGCCCTTCTCCAGGGGATCTTCCCAACCCAGGGATCAAACCTGGGTCTCCTGTTTTGCAAGCAGATTCTCTACCATCTGAGCTACCAGGGAAACCCATGATAAACAAAGAGTTGTTCAGCCCTGGATGGCAATCGGGCGGAGAAACCCTGAGTTAGGAAGAGCGGGGAAGAGAAAGTGCAGAAGAGAGGGGAAGAGAGAAGGGAGTCTGCTGATGTCCTGACACAGAGAAGAAGGGTCTCAGGAGACAGGGAGACAACACCTGGTTCTCCTGCTCCTCGCCAGGAGGACGGGAAGGGACTGGTGGTTGGAACGGAAGGGGAGCCGCTCAGAGGCACAGCCCCTGTGACCTGAGCCCCACCCACATCCAGCGCAGGCTGGTGCTGCATACAGGATGAGCTGAGCGGCTCTGGGGAGAGGGCCCCTGAGCCACTGTGGGTGTCCCAGGCCACCCCGCGCGCCCAGCCCACAGCCCCAGGCCCCCGGGCGCCGGTGCCTCACCTGAGCTTGCTCTTGAGCGCCGTCACCTCGCGGCCCATGGCCTCGTTGCTCTCCGTGGCCTCATCCAGCTCGCGCTGCAGCTTCCTGCGGTTGGCGTTGATGCGCTGGGACTCCTCCTCCGCCTCCTCCAGCTGCCTCTTGAGTTGCCTGACCCTCACGTTTCCTTTCTCGGCCTGGGAAGGAGAGGCCCGAGGGTCAGGCGGGTGCGTGGCGGGGCCTGCGGGGCTGGGCGGGGGGCCAGGGCGCAGTTACCTGTTCCTTGTACTGCTCTGCCATCTTGCGCTCATCCTCCACCTGCAGCAGGGCCTCCTTCAGCTTCTTGTCCTTCTGCTTCAGTGACTTGGCGGCCGCCTGTTTCTCTCTGCGCACACAGGGCAAGCAGGGAAGGTTCAGATGGGGTGGCCCTCCCTGCGGCCAGTGCGTGAACCCGACCAGCATCACCCACGTGGGCACTTTTCTTTTTTTTATTAAATTATTTATTTATTTGACTGCACTGGGTCTTAGCTGTGGCATGTGGGATCTAGTTCTCTGACCTGGGATCAAACCCTTGCCCCCTCCTTCATCGGGAGCACAGAGTCTTAACCACTGGGCCACCAGGGAAGTCCCCACGTGGGCACTTTTCCTGAGCCCGAATCAGAGCTCATTCTGAGAACAGTATTCGTCCATGAAAAGGAATGACGTGCTGACCCTGGCCACAGTGTGGGAGAACCTTGGAAACATGCTCAGTGAAAGAAAGCCAGTCTTAACAAGGGGCCCTGTGTTGTATGCTCCCACTTTGTGAAATGTCCAGAATAGACAATAGAGACAGAAAGTCGATGAGTGGTTGCCTGGAGCCGGGGATGCGAAATAGAGGGTGATGGCTAAGGATACAGGGCTTCTTACTGGTTCTTCTTTTTTTTTTTTTTTTTTACTGGTTCTTCTTAATGTGCCAGAGTTGACTGTAGTGAATGTGTGCCGATGAATTGTACGAGAGCCACTGAACTGCACTGGCGGCTCAGATGGTAAAGAATCTGCCTGCAGTGCGGGAGACCTGGACTCGATCCCTGGGTTGGGGAGGTCCCCTGGAGAAGGGAATGGCTACCCACTCCAGTATTCTTGTCTAGAGGATTCCACGGGCAGAGGAACCTGGCGGGCTACAGTCCACGGGATTGCAAAGAGTTGGACACGACTGAGCGACTGAGCACACATACCCAGAGCCGTATGCTTTAAATTGGTGAACTGTTGTGGCACGTGACTCATCTATAAAGTCGCCACACACAAAAAACAGTGTCAGGATCTAGACCCTGTCTGAAGGTCACGAATGTGCCGTGAACTTTCAGCTCAGAGACCGTGTGTAAGTAGGCAGCCTGCCCGTGACTGTGGGTGCCGAAGGGGCTGAGGACCTGGCTGTTTGGTGCACCCGTTAACATGACAGCCTGCAGACCCGGGTTAGGCAAAGTCCCGGGAGCTCCCGGGAAGCCCGGCTGATGTCACTGAGGAGTCCGGCCGCTTAGAGCAGCTAGTGTCTCAGAGGCTCACTCGGGGCACAGTGCCTTCCCGTGTCCTCTCAGTTCACCCAGCACAGCTGCCGCGCGGGGACCTCTGAGCCGGAGCCGATGCCCAGTGAGGCTGGCCTACCCCTCCACGCCCCCACTGATCACTGGCAAGCAGGTGGTCGCTGGGGTGCTGCTCGATGCCCGCCCTGTACCTGGCCTCCTGCTCCACCTGCTCCTCCAGCTGTGCGATCTTGGCCTCCAGGGCCGCAATGGTGGACTTGAACTTGGACTTGACCGCCCCCTCCATCTCCTGCAGCTTGCTCCGAAGCTCCTTGTTCTGCCGCTCCAGCTGCTGCCGCGCATTCTCGTTCTTCTGGGCCGCGCTGCGCTCCGTGGCCAGCTCGTTGCTGAGCTGCTCCGCCTGGGGAGGAGGGTGGAGGCTGGAGGTCACCAGGTGGAGGGCGCCCGGAAGCCCCCTCCCTCCCCTCCGGCACCCAGGCTGGAGGTCACCAGGTGGAGGGCGCCAGGAAGCCCCCTCCCTCCCCTCCGGCACCCGGCCATCCTTCAAGGCTCAGCCCAGGGGCAGCCCTTCCAGGCCACATCAGTGCCACTCTGGCTCCATGACGGGTCCCCAGTGCCCATCGTGGAGGGGTGCTCACTGTCGGGACGTGGGGGCTAAAGAAAAGGCAGGAAGGAGCCTGCCAAGCCCTCATGGGCCAGCCTCGTCTGCTGGAGGGAGCCACCACGGGAGGCCCTGCAGGCTGGGTGCTGGGGTGACCGGAGAGGAGGGAGTGGGCGCTCTGGAGCAGATGTGCTGGGTCCCTCCTCTCCTGCCTCGTTCACCCCCCTCCCCGCCCGGGCCTGGCACACAGGAGCCTGTCCGGCGCCAGTGTGGCGGCTGGTGCAGGGACGGGGGCCCGTCCCAGGGCAGATCTGGGCTGCCCTGGCCCCCACCTGCTGCGTGGCCTTCCGGACACGGTCACTCATGGCCTCCGTGTTGCCTTGCTCTTCCTCCAGCTCCTCCTCGAGCTGCGCGATGCGGGCCTCCAGGCGGCGCTTCTCATCCTGCAGCGTGTTCCTAAGGGAAAGGCAGCCGCCCTGGGACCTCCAGCCTCCCCTAGGCCTAGACAGCTCTCTCCCTTGGAGGAGCAATGCCTCGGGGTCGTCCTCTTTTACAGTCGAGACTCAGAGAGGCTTAGAGACTTGTGCAAACTGTCTCTAAACTTGTGCAAACTCACACAGCTGGGAAGCAGGGAGCTAGCTGGTGTCAGCAAAGCCAGGCCTGAGATGAAGACCAGCTCCCTCCTCCCTGACATCACCATATGCCCCGTCCCCACCAGACTACACCCCCAAATAGGATATGAAAAGCCCATGACCCCTGTCACAAGCTCAGCTGATCTTGCTGACATGTTCAGCCTTAACATGCGGTCCAGGAAGCCTCCTCTGACTGACTGCCTCTCATCATGTGAGCCTAGGGACCCCTTTCTCCCCAGGCAGCTCCTACCTTCCCGACACGCTGCTGGCCAGCTCCTCGGCCAGTTCGTCCTTCTCCAGGTCTGCCTGCTTGCGAGCCCTCTCGGCCGCCGCTAGATCCTGGACGGTGGGAGGTGGGGAGGAAGGAAACCAGTTGCCTGCCAGGAGGGGCTGAGCCGCACCCAAGCATCCACCCCACTCCCAGCAGCAGGCCCCCGGCCGTCTCCACGGCCATCCTTGAAAATGGCGTGGCCTCCTCTGAGCTTGGGGGGAGGCCTGCAGATCTGTCAGCGAGAAAACCCTGTGTCTTTCCACGCCCGTGCTACAGGGCCCCCGCCTGTGGGGTGCTGAATGCGGGCACCCGAGCCTGGGGTGCCCAGGGCCCCCCCCCCCGTCAGGGCCCCCACAGTGCGGAGAAGCCTTTACCTCCTGTAGCTGCATGAGGTCTGCCTCCAAGCTCTTGGCCTTCTTCTCATTCTCTTTGGCTGTGGCAAAGATCTCGTCCCGGGAGGTGCGGGCGTCTTCCAGCTCTCTCTGGAAGTCCTTCATCTGAGCCTGCGTGAGGACAGGCAGGACCAGCTAAGAAGTCCGTACTCACCGGGTCCTGCAGCCCGGATTACCTTTCTGTGCCGGCCCGAGTGTGTGTTAGTCACTCAGTCGTGTCCGACTCCTCGCGACCCCGTGGACTGTAGCCTGCCAGCTCCTCTGTCCAGGGGATTCTCCAGGCAAGAATACTGGAGTGGGTTGCCATTTCCTCCTCCAGAGGATCTTCCCAACCCAGGGATTGAACCTGGGTCTCCCACATCGTGGGCAGATTCTTGACTGTCTGAGCCACCAAGGAAGCCTAGGTTTTCCCACTATTAACCACAAAGCCCTTGGCCGCATGTGGCTGCCTGGGGGCACCGCTCTGGACGGGCTCCGCAGACCTAAGAAATGGTGCTGAGGTCTGAGTGTTAGCCTCTCAGTCGTGTCCGACCCTTCATAGCAACCCCATGGACTGTATAGCCCCGCCAGGCTCCTCTGTCCATGGAATTCTGCAGGCAAGAATACTGATGTGGGTTGCTATTCCCTTCTCCAGGGAATCTTCCCAACCCAGGGATAGAACCTGCATTACACAGGCAGATTCTTTACCATCTGGGCCACCAGGGAAGCCCGCAGCCAAACACCTGAGGATAGTGTTTGGCTGTTGCTGAGCTGCTCCGCCTGGGGAGGAGGGTGGAGGTCACCAGGTGGAGGGTGACCTCGCCACCTCCACCCCCAGGGCAGGAAACAGCCCCCAAAGCAAAAGTGTGGTGGGAAAGCACCAGGTGACCAGGCACCAGCGACAGGAGGAGGCTGCGTCCTCCCACGGCTGTGGCCCCGACCTCCCTGGTACTTGGGGCGTCACCCCCCGGCGCTCGGGGCGTCACCCACCTGCAGTTTTCGCAGCTGCTTGATGGCTTCCTCCCTCCCCTTGACGGCTGAGTCGGCCTGCAGTTCCAGGTCCTTCAGATCCCCTTCCAGCTTCTTCTTGGCCGCCACCGCCAAGGCACGTTGCTTTCTCTCGTCTTCCAGTTCCGTCTCGTATTCGTGGAGCTGGGTGAGGCCAGAAACGTGTGCTGCGGGGCAGGGCCGCCCCTCGGGTCCCTTCCCCCAGGGCCCAGGTTTGCACCACCACCGAAGGTGGGCTTCCCGTCCCCGGGTCGCAGGTGAGAAGTCAGAGTCTCCCCGAAGCCAGGAAGCGGCGGCGGAAGGAAGGAATGGCGGCTGGCCCCCTCCCCCCTCTACGGCTTACCTGCCTCTGGAGTTGTCTCCGCTTCTCTTCGTTCTGCTCATCCCGCGCCTGGAGGTCTCGCTCAAACTGCACTTTAAGCGCCTGCATGTTGACCTCCAGCCTCAGCTTGGCGTCTTCTGTCGCCTGCAGCTCGTCCTCCAGCTCCTCCAGCTGGGTCTTCATCTCCTCCATCTGGGTCTCCAGGGCCCGCTTGGACTTCTCCAGCTCATGGACCTTTGACGTGAGGGGTGATGTCGTGAAGGGCAGCCCCCAGTGACGGGCAGCTCATCATGGTCCAGGAGGTGGCTTTTGATACCCCCGGGATGTGTGACCAGGAGTTCAGACCACAGCCTTCCTCTTGGAACCCTTGACTCAGACCCTGACCCCAAAGGCTGTTCCCAACCAGGCCCCCTCTTTGCATCAGCCTGAGGGACTCCCTTCAGTTCCTGATTATTGCTTACCATGAATGAGGTGTGGGGCCCCCTTCTTTGCCCGTGGACTGGTAACTAACAGAGAGGGTCAGGGGCAGGGGGACATGGACAAGCAAAGACGATGAAGAGCCACTTACGTTCTTGCCCACGTCGTCCTTGGAGCTAACCAGATCCTCCATCTCGGCTTTGAGCATCTTGTTGGTCCTCTCGAGCTCCTCTTTGGCTTCCAAGGCTTCCTCAAGGGCCCGCGCCAGCGACAAGGCTTTGGTTTCCTTTTCCCTGGCTTCTGCCTCGGCTCTGTCCCTTTCATCCGCATATTTGGAAGAGATGTTTTTCTCCTCAGCCAACAACTGCAACACAGCCAAAGACCCTGAGGTGAGCTCTAGGCACGCCTCAGGGTCGGCTGCATTTAACTGCAAACATGGAGAAGAAGGCTTGTATGCAGCCACACTCATCCTTGTGTGCAGCCGGGAGGAGGTCACATATCTATGCAAACAGTTTATAATAGTCCTGCTTGCCAACTTCTGCGTCAGCTCTGCAGAGCCAGCATTCACCGTATCTTTGTGCTTAGAAATCACTAATGCTGCCCATGTTGGATAGAACATGCCGTGACCAAGGTCAGGGCGACAATCCTGCCAGAGGCCAGTTATTCTTTTGTTTCATGGCCACAGTCACTCCCTTACAGAAGTACCCTATGAGTAGGGAAATGGTGAGTATGTGGATGGATTTGCACACACCCTCTGCCTGGAGAAGCAGCTCCAAGAATACCCCATTCTGACGTTAATCTCATCTTTAGAAACAGAGGGGCTTCCCCGGTGGCTCAGTGGGAAAGAATCCTCCTGCCAATGCAGGAGACTTGGGTTGGATCCCTGGGTCAGGGAGATCCCCTGGAGAAGGAAATGGCAACCCACTCCAGTACCCTTGCCTGGGAAATCCCATGGACAGAAAAGCCTGGTGGGCTACAGTGCAAGGGGTCGGAAAGAGTTGGACACAACTGAGCAACTAAATATCAACAAAAAGAAAGAGCAGTATTCACTGTAGCGTCCACAACCCAGACTGCCAGAGTCCAGCCAAGATGGGCAAGTAACAGGGACTCCCAACAGCAGTCAACACAAAAACTCTCCACTGTTTGTGACAGGAAAATAATACAGCAGTCTCAGACCCTGGACCAGATGATGAACCAGCAGATATGAAGCACTAAGAACAAGCTGTCAGCACAGAGAAGCTGTGTAGAGGAGAGAAGAATCCCAAAATTCCATCCCCAAATTGATTTTTGGAATAAATCCTGAGTCACATGTAAACCAAATCATATTTACTGACTCTGAGGAACACATATTAAGAGCTGGTAATATTTAGGGGTTTGGGTCATACAGGTGTATGCATTTATCAGAACTCAGTGAGTGTACACTTAAGATTTATGTATTTCATTGTATGTGATTTTACTTCAAGGGAAGAAAAAATATTTTGAAAAATGAACCCTAGTTTATATGCAGTGTGGAGGTATCTAGAGGGTGATGTACAGTTGTCTGTAATCTGCTTTTAAACGCATCTAAAAGATAAGATACAAATGAGAGATGTAATACACTCATAAATAAGCATGTGATAAAGTCAGTGAAGTGTTAGTCATTCAGTCATGTCCAACCCTTTGCGACCCCATGGACTAGAGCCTGCCAGGCTCCTCTGTCCGTGGAATTCTCCAGGCAAGAATACTGGAGTGGGTTGCCATTCCCTTCTCCTGAGAATCTTCCTGACCCAGGCAGGGATCAAACCCAGGTGCCTGCATTCCAGGCAGATCCTTTTTCATCTGAGCCATCAGGGGAATCCTCAGTAGGCACCCAACAAATACTCGCTGAGTGAGTAAAATCAGTAAACCTCATTCCTTATCAGGGCTAGAACCCAAGGCACGACTGGGTTTCTAGATGGCCCTTGTGGTGGCGGTGGAACCTGGGAAGTCACGGCCACTGAGGCTTCGCCGCTGTCCTCACTGACCCCTCGAGGAGCCTCACCCAAGCTGGCCAGCCTTCCATCGCGCCCAGCAAAGCCAGGATGGGATGCTGCCAAACACGCAGCAGCAATGCCGGATGTTCTGCAGACCCAGACCCTCACCCCCCAGCCAGGGTCTGTGAGCGGAGGGGAGGGCCCTCCAGCCCCACCTGATCAAACTTCTTCTGCTTCTTCTCTAGGTTGGACACCAGTTGTCGCTGGTTGTCCAAATCGACGACCAGGTCGTCCAGCTCCTGCTGAAGCCTGTTCTTGGTCTTTTCCAGTTTGTCATAAGCAGCTGCCTTCTCCTCGTACTGCTGGGTCAGGCCTTCGATTTCCTTCTGGAACTTCTTCTTGCCCTCTTCCAGGAATTCCACGGTGCTGGCAAAGTCCTGCAGCTTCTTCTTCGAGTCGGAGAGCTGAAATGGCAGTGTCCAGGGTGGGGTGAGAGGAGGTGGGATAAGGGAGTCCCAGCCCCCGTGCCCCTGAGAAGCCATGACCATCATTGAATAAAATCACCAGCAGGGGGAGCTAGTGAGCCAAGCAAAAAAAAAATGGCACCACAGAAGGAACTCAACAGCAGGGGGAGCCAGTGAGTCAAGCAAAACGGTGCCACTGTCCGAGCCACTGATCTACCCTCCAGGGCAAAGACACGCCGTGGGCACCTGGATGTTCAGGGTGGAGATGTGGCGCTCCAGGTTCTGCTTGGCCTCCATCTCCTCGTCCAGCTGCTCTTGCAGGCTGTTCCTCTCGTCCTCCAGCTGGCGCAGCTTGGTGGACACGTTGAGCTTCTGCCGGGTTTCTTCTTGAAGCAGCTCCTACAAAAAGGACACGCCGAAGTCCAGGGGCCCACCCCTGTGAAGGCCGTACCCCAGGTGCCTCCAGATGACGTGGCCTGATACCCACCTGGGTGTCCTGGAGCTGGGACCCAAGGGACGCCACGTCCTTGGCCAGTTTGATGGCCTTGCCCTCCGCCTCATTGAGCATCCCCGTGACACTCTCCACTTCATTCTGTGGGTGCCCAGAGACTGGTTAGTTGGATCATCCAGGACAGGACTGTCCTTAAGTAATAGGGGCTCTCTGTACTCAGTGATAGGTCTTGGGGTGTCCACTCATTGAGAGGTTCCCATGAACTAAGGGGCCTGGTCATGGTCACTCCATGGCCACCTAGGGGAGGGAAGGACATCGCCTACAAGTTGCAATCTCTGGTAGACACTGGTTCCGAGACCCTGTGAGAGCCCTGTTATACTGTGGTTAGACTGTACTAATTGGGCCCTGAGCCCTCCACACGGATCCTGGAGCCTTGCCAAGGTTGGCAAACATGAAGAGCAGGTCTGTGGGTCCAGACACTGAGCAGTGGTCTGGACTTACCCAGTCCTAAAGTGGGGGAAGAGGCTGCAGGTGGCACCTCCACATCCAAGGGTCCTGTCCCTACCACCCCTCTCCCTCACCTTTCACTGCCCCTTACAGGAAAACCACAGACGCAGGCACTAAAGGTAGAAAGCTCTCTCTACCTTTCCTCTGCCTTTTACTCCAGGCCCTGGTATCTCTGAACAAATCCCTTCAGAAACGCCAGCCCACCATCCGTCCTCCTCCCACTTACAGTGAGGACATAAATGATCTTCACTCCTCCAGGATGCTGTGTTAGCATAGCAACCCCCCTGTGCTCAGCTGTGTGTGGAAAAACTCATACTTCACGCTGTCCTGTACTCTTGGCCCGGGCTCTCAGCGCATTAAATATTTATCAAAAGGTAGGCCATATTCCATGAATGGAAAGTCAGTCCAAATGTCTGTTCAAAGCTAATCAAGACCAAAGACCAACAGACCATGTCATTCTTCAGCTTGAAACCATCAGTGGTTTCCCATCACTCAGAGTGAAGACCGATATGCATATATAACAGGGCCCTGAAGGCCCTGTGTCTTCTGGCCACAACCTACTCCAGGCCCATTTTGTGCCACATATCTTCCCCTTCCTGTAAACTCCACTTGGCCCCAGTCCCCACCATCCCCTATCGTCCATCAGATTTATCATTCTAGCTCTACTGGCCTTACGTGACCTCTTCTGACTTCTCACTCAGTCCTGGGCCTTTGCACATGCTATTCCCTGTCTGTAAGTAGACAGACTTCTTATCTGTCAGACTGCACATCCTTCTTAGGGAAGCCTTCCTTGACTCCTCCTCCCACAGGCCCAGGCCCTTGTATTATTTATATTCGTTGCAGCATGTGTCTCTGCTTCCCAGCCTCATTTCATATTCATCTGCATGGTTATTAATGTCTTTCCCCGCACTGTGCTGGAGTTCTCCGGGGGGCAGGGACAGTGTTCGTCTTCCTTGCTGTTGTATCTCAGGATCAAACATAGCACCTGGCATACAGCAGGCACTCAATAAATACTCATTTTGAATGAGCAGGTAGGAGTTTTTAGAGGTTAAATTGAATAAGGCAACCACCTCATCTCCCCGAGGAATGTAACGCGAGGAAGTGGACAGAGGCTTCGTCCGCCGGCAGACCCTCACCCTTCAGAGACGGTCGCAGCGAAGCCGCCTCACCTGCAGCTTGTGGACCTTGTCGCTGAGCTCGGCCCGGACCCTCTCCCCGTCGCTGTACTTGGACTGCAGCTCTTGCAGCTGCACCTCCAGCTTCTTCTTCTTGTGCTCCACCTCCTGCTTGGCCTGGCTCAGGACTCGCAGCTCTCCGGACAGGTCCGCGTTCTCTTTCTCCAGCGCCTGCTTGTTCTTGTCCAGGTTGGCCTTGGCCTAGCCAGAGAAGCAGAGGGAGAGGGAGGCGTGAGGGCCACGGCTGGTGCTAGCAGGGGACCTTCCTCTTTGCCTCCCCCTCCCTTGGTAGGTCCGGGGACCTGTGCTCCCCAGCTCAGGGGCGGGACTCGGGGCGGTGAGGAGCACACAATCACCAGTAAGACTTTTGGGATTCTGTTTTCCTAAAGCTCAGAGGGTGCATCCCCTGGGCTGCATCAACCCTGCCATTACATCCTGTTTGATCCACGTTATACCTTTTAACATTTTAATAAAGAAATATTACATAGGGACGTCCCTAGTGGTCCAGTGGCTAGGACTCAGCGCTCCCCATGCAGGGGGCCCGGGTTTGATCCCTGGTTGGGGAACTAGATCCCACATGCCACAACTAAGACCTGGCACAGTCAGGTAAATAAAAAGAAATATCGCATAAAAATCTGGGTTCCTGGCTTCTCATTTGAAAAATCAAATGTTCTATTTCATGACTGAGTGGTGGTTAAATCATTTGTCAAAATTCACTGAACTATATACACTTAAAGTTGGTGAATTTTGCTGCATGCATCTCTATTTAAAGTCTGACTTCCGAAAAAGAAAAAAAAAGTAAAGGTCTGGAAACAGGTCTTGCCTTCCTCTAAGAGAGCAATCAGCTGGATCTGAGTAGCAGCTGGCCCTGTAAGCAGGGCAGTCACACTCCACTCAGCCCCAGTCCCCACCACTCCCTACTGTCCATTGATTTATCATCGGATGTACACTGCCATTTCTGTGAAAGTTTAGAGAAAGCTATTTTATCTAACCAGCTCTTGTAGGCATATGAGTTTCTCTAAGAAAAAAAGTATTCGGGGGAGAAAGCAGAAGAAAGGAGGGGCCTTCTCCTGGGTCTACAGGAGGAGGAAAGGAGCAAGAGAGAAGTGTGTAGGTCCCAAGAGTGGAGAAAGTGACAGTGGGCTTGCCCTCAGCTCCTGGGCAGGTCTGTGCAGTGTCCAGGGACCCTCAGAAGCCAGTCCTCTGGTGATGAAGTCCATTTACTGTTGCCAGGACCCCAGACAGGGACAAAGTACCTCTTAACGCAATAGTGCATGTTGATATGCAAGGACTCTAGGGGACCTCGTGGGACCTGGGCTCCCCTAAAACCTTTTTCCCAGAATGCTGGTGACATTGTACACGTGTAAGGGGAGTTGAGGTAGGAACAGTGCTATGAGTTTTCACCAACAATCTGAAAAGTTGCTAGAGGTAAAATAGTCTCCCTTTTCAGTGCTCCTGAGATGGTGGGCAGGCATTCCCAGCCTCCTCCTGCTCACACCAGTCAGGCATGGATGTCCAGAACATCTGAGTCTCTGCAAAGAGGCCTCCAGCACCTGCTCATCTTGGACGACCACCTGGCTCAGCGCTGGTCAGTTAGCTTTCCAAACATACAATGAAAGTCACACATGTACCTTACTACTGTCTGGAGGACTTACTATTCCATCAGGTGGGAAGAGCCCATTTGGATTCAACTTCGATCACAATAAAATTTTCTGGGGGACTTCCTGGTGGTCCAGTGGTTAAGAGTCCACCTGCCAATGCACTGGTTCCATCCCTGGTCCGGGAAAACTCCATGTACGGCCCAGGGGAACTAAGCCCATGAGCCACAACCACTGAAGCTCGCAAGCCCTAGAGCCTGTGCTCCACAACAAGAGAAGCCACCACGACGCGAAGCCGCACACTGCAACTAGAGAGGAGCCCCCACTTGCCGCAACTAGAGAAAGCCTATGTGTGACTGCAAAGACCCAGTGCAGTCAAAAATAAATAACTAATTAACTAGAAAATAATTTCTGGGAACTTCCCTGGTGATCCAGTGGTTAGGACTCCATGCTTCCAACGCAAGGAGCTCAGATTTGATCCCTGGTCAGGGAACTAACATCCCTCATGTCACAGGGCATGGTCAAAAAGTTTTTTAAAAATTATTATTATTTATTTTTTATTATCTGAAATATTATTTATTAATATTTATTATTATCTGTAAATAATAAAAAGAAGACAATTGAAAGGGGAAATATATGTAATAGATAAAACTATTGTGTCCAACACAAAAGAACTGACAAAATGCTGAAGGTTCATATTCAGACCCCTCGTGACGAGCAACAAGGGGTAGCCTTTTCTCCACTTGGAGCATGAGGGGATTCAGTCGGCGACAGTGCGTTTCAGTGTGGGGCCTGGAGATGTGCATTTTAGCAAAGGTCACGGGCGAGAGTAAATGAGCTGGTGTCTGTAAAACTTTGGAACAGTGGCATATACTCAATGCCGTACAATGGGTTGCTGGCGTTATTAAAATGTATGGGAAAATTCTGAGATTCTGATTGAATTGATTCCTTGAACCAGTTCAAGGAAGAACATTTATCTTTTTTTTTTTTTTTAATATTTATTGCTTTGGCTGAGCTGGGTCTTAGTTGGGATTCCCTGGTGAATTTGGCTGAGTCAGGGTCTTAGTTACGGCACCTGGGATCTTTCTTGTGGTCTGCGGGATCTTTTCAGTTGAGGCACGTGGGATCAAGTTCCTTGATCAGGGATCAAACCCAGGCCCCCAGCATTGGGAGCACAGAACCTTGGCCACTGGATCACCCGGGGAGTCCTGAAGAACATTTATCTTGACTGGCGACAGAAACTAATGCCAACACCAACAATTCTCAGGTAATACAACGGCCCTTCAATCTAGAAAGTTCTGGAGGAAAGCTGCAGCACTGATGGTGGTATAATTCAGACTTTTAGAGAAGCCATCTAGCAGGATGTCATAAGCTAAAAAAACTCTTCCCCGGGGATGAAACACGAGGACATTCTCCAAAGCGAGAGGAAGTTCCGGATACATAGCGTTTTAGTGCTAGTTAACTGCCTCAGATCCCGTGCACCCCCAAACAGCCAAGCATCAGAGAAAGATTAGATCTAGCCATTCTCAAACTACACCAGGGAAAATATGACAGTCAAAATATGACAGTCTTGCTCCAATCTGCAGAGAAATGAAGATGGCTAGACTGTCCTCAGTGTTCAGCTACCTTCCCAGAATTCTGCTAAACTCTGCTTATCCACAAGGGCCTACCTGGAGACCCTACCCTGGAGAGGCGAAGAGATGAATCCAGAGCCAGGGCTTCCCAGGTGGCTCTGGTGGTAAAGAACCCGCCTGCCAAAGCAGGAGACACGGGTTCGATCCCTCGGTTGGGAAGATCCTTTGGAGGAGGTCACGGAAACCCACTCCAGTATTCTTGCCTGGAGAATCCCATGGACAGAGGAGCCTGGCGGGCTACAGCCCATGGGGTTGCGAAGAGTCGGACACAAGTGAGGCGACGGAGCACGCACACACGCCAGAGCCAGCCTGCTGGGACTCTGTCAATAGCTGTGTGACCTCTAGGTACTCTGGGCCTCAGTTCCTTCCTGTGTCAAAGGGGCGTCAGTGTACCCATCCCAGTGGGTGGGGGGGAAGATTAATCAACACAGTAAACAGTAAGCATAAATGCTGGGTGCCATCCCTCCCGTTAGCATCACTGTAGCTTCTTACTGGCCTCAGTGCGGGCGCTCACAGGCTGCTGGCACGCCGTTCTTTGCGTTTTGTCGTCACCAAAAGCACGTCGCGAATCCACTCACCCTCTTGAACTGCTCCAGTTGCTCGGTGAGCTCCTCCACCACCTGTGTGTGCTTCTGCCTCATCTCCTGCACCTGGCACTCGTGGGATCGCGTCTCCTCGTCCAGGGCTTTCTTCAGCATCGTCACCTCCTGCTCCCTCTTGGCCCTGGGCAGGAAGAACACGGAGGCTGGCAGCCGAGGAGACAGAGGTCTGCCCCAGTGCAGAGGAACCAGGGGTCTCCCGGGACCTGGAACTGAAGTCTTCGTCGCTATCCCTCCCAAGCTGTGTGACCTCAGGTGAGTCACCTAAGCTCTCTGGACCTGGAATTTTCTCAAAAGAAGGAGGTAGCTATAAAAAAGAGGAGCATGCTACCTCCCAGAATCTCCCAGGGCCGACAAGCAAATACATAAAATAAAACACATCATATTGTTGGAAGAATGCAAAGTGAGTTGCAGACTGTTCTGTAAATATTAACATCAGCTTTATTTACTGAGGATATGCTCTATGCCAAGCTCTGACCTAAGTTCTGGGTATATGTCATCTGATAGAATATTCAGAGTGACCTTTAGAGGCAAGTGTATTATTAGTTCTGTTTAACAGATGAGGAAACAAAAGCTAAGAAAGAGTAAGCAGCTTGTCCAAGGTATTAAAACCATTGTGTGAATGACCAAGAATCTGAACCCAAATAGCCTGAGTTCACTGCTATGAGCTACTGCTCTGGGCCAGGGCAAAGGGAGCAGAAAGTTGTGCTGGCTTCTAGGCCCAGATAAGTGATGTAGCACAAAACCCAAAATGTGGGAAGTAAATCTCCATGTTAGCACAGCACTTGACACTTGTGTGTCTGTTGAATAAATAAATGACCTAGTTTCACTGAAGTTGGCATTCATTATCTGGCAGGTGACCCATTTTTGTTTCTCCTTTTTGGTTGGGTATTGTCAGTTAGCCAGCAGTGACACTTCAAGTGAAGACCAATCTGATAAATATTATTTTGAAAATTTAATGCAAAACTTATACACACTCAGGAAAAGACAGGAATGAAATTCCCCCAAATGTTAACCATGGTAGGACTGGGGTCGATGCTTTTGGTATCTATTCCTATAATTTGCAAGTCATTCTCTAATTGAGTATATCCTCCTACTGTGATGTAAGACAAGATTAAAAAATAAGCATGATTAGACATAGAGAACAGACTTAGGGACATGGGAAGGGGTGAGTGAAGGAGAGGGTAGGACGAATGGAGAGAGTAACGTGGAAACATATCCATGGCCATATGTCTAATAGATAGCCAGTGGGAATTTGCTATATGACTCAAGGAACTCAAATTGGGGCTCTGTAACAACCTAGAGGGGTAGGATGGGGTGGGAGGTGGGAGGGAGGTTCAAGAAGAAGGCCATATGCATACCGAAGGCCCATTCATGTTGATGTATGGCAGAAACCAACACAATATTGTAAAGCAATCATCTTTCAATTAAAAATAAATAAATTAAAAAAATAAGCATGCTTAACTTACCAGCTGATTTTCATGGTTCAGACATATTAAAATGTTTTATTATATTTAGATTTGATGTTCGTATTTATAATATCAAATATAATAAATTATTAGTATTTTCAAATAATTTAAAAAATCCAGTTTCTCCAATTACCCTCTTTGGGTAACAGGAAACTCCCAAATGCCAAGTAGATAATCATCTCCAGGGTAGGAAGATATGAGAACGCTTTTAGGTATCCATGTGGCTTAATTAGACAGAAATATTTATTACTCAGTTTTCTGAGATGTTCTTTTTGTTCAGAACAGAACTGAATCAGTTTGGGGTACACCTGAAACTAACATGACATTGTAAATCAACTATATTTCAATACAATTTTCAAAAAAAAATTAAGCATGCTTATATCTATTAAAGCAAAACGCAGTCAGGACTGAGGAGCCCCGTGACTCAGGATCTGTGTGGGTCTGCCCCTTGCCACCCGCCGTCCCGACCCATGGAGCGGCCGGCCAGCCGGCGGGGGCGCCTCACCTGAGCTCCTGCTGGGCGGCCGTGCTGTCCAGCGTGTCCTCCAGCTCCGTCTTCAGTGCCTCCAGCTCCTCCCCCAGGTCCCGCTTCTGCTTCTCCGCCTTGTTCCTCGCAGCCCGCTCGGAGTCCAGGTCCTCCTGGAGGTCTGAGATGTGACCTTCCAGCTCCCGGATCTTCTTCAGGGCATTGTTCTTCTGAGCCATTTCGTCGTCCAGCCTGCCGGGGACAGATCACCAGAACTAAGACCCCGGGGTCCCAGGCCCCCTGCTGTCCATCCCACGAGGTGGCCAAAAATGGTTTTCTGGAAGCAGTCATTTGGGTTCCACAGATATCGGAACACATTCCGCTCAGGTCCTGAGACACAAGACCCCTTCTTGCCATGCTGGCCTGCTTGCAGGTTCACGCAGGATGTAGTTTCCAAGGGCTGATGTAAGAAAAGAGGTTGTGCTGCACGTGTGTGTGTGTGTGTGTGTGTGTGTGAGAAAGTGAGGCAGAAACACAGAGACAGAGACACAGAGACACAGAGAGACAGCGCTTTGCACTGTCCCAGACAGCATGGGGCCTTGTCCGCAGCAGGAACCCAACAGATGCTTTCTGAGTGTTAGGCAAGTGTTCCTCCCCAGTAACCACTGGCTGGTTTTTCCTTCCATTTGCTCAGCGTCTGAGTTCTGCTCCAGGCAGAGTGCTCGGCCAGGCACTGCTTGTCGGGGGTGGGGATGTTAACACCAGGGGAGACGGTGACTGTGGGTCAGGGTGGAGGTGGGAAGCCTTGACCCGAGGGCATGGAAGGGACCCCCCTGCTGACCCCGGTGGAGCTGCTTCTGGTTTTGTCCATGATGGATGGGAAGGGACCAGCGGAGGGAAGACACCAGGTGGCCCGTCACCCTAGCGCTGTCACCTGGTGCAAACCGGCTCAGAGCAAGCTGGCCAGGGGGCCAACCAGAAAGCGACTCCCAGCCCGTCTCTCAAAAGCCGGGTGACTGGCCCAGGTTCCTTCACCTCCGCTGGCCCAGCTTCCTCCTCAGTGACTGCAGGTACAGCAGCACATCTGGCCAGGTGTCGGTAAAGACACTGCTTGGGCAGAGCTCAGCACACGGAGAGCAGGTAAATAACTGTGAGTTATACCCTGCTGTGATACCCCCAGGGGGAGGCTGTTAGAGGGAACCCAGCTCCGAGCTGGGAGAAGGGGGCGCAGAAAAATGGGTGGGGGACACACCTCATGGAACGGGCCGAGTCTGCTGTACCCTGGGCGGGAAGAGAAGGGGGCGAAAGCTCGGGAGGAGACTGGTATGCACAAAAAGAGGGGCCTCAGAAAGAGAGAGCCAGGGACAGGAGGGTCCTCCCAGCCTCAGATACATGGTGTTTGTGGTGCCGATGGAACAGACTCTTTGTACAACCAGAAATCCAGGACTGGGGTGCAGATGATGAAGGATGGGCACCCAAGAGGTGGGCATAGTGGCAGTAGAGAGGATGAGCTTGGTAGGAAGAGGTCAAAGGCGAGGTTCTGGAGGTGTCAGCAGGACCGAGAGGCACCTGGGAGGCCAGGTTGGGGCCACTTCATGTGAGATGGCGGCCTGCCTGGAGGAGGAGGACCAGGCCCCCCTGCAGATCGGCAGGGGCCCTCGGGGCATGAGCACACACTGGACCTGCCCCCGGCGGCCTCGTACCTGCCCAGGGCCGCCTGCAGCTCCTCCTCCTTCTTGGCCAGCTGCATCTTGAGCTCGGCGATCTGCGCCTGCAGTTCTGCGATCTGCTCGTGCAAGTCACTGGCCTCCCCATCCAGCTTCCTCTTGAGCTTCTCCAGCTCCTGCCGGCTCTTCTCCTCCTTCTTCAGCCGCACTGTGAAAAAGCCAGGACACTTCAGAGGGTAGACACGACCCAAGAAACCCCTGGAGGATGAGCCTTCCTGCTCAGGCACTTCACACACACACACACACACACACACAGAGGAACCATCACACACACACACACACACACACACACACACGAACCATCACACACACACACACACAGAGGAACCATCACACACACACACACACAGAGGAACCATCCCACACACACACACACACACACACACACAGAGGAACCATCCCACCCGCACCACAGTCTTGTGGAAGCAAAGTCAGCCCTGGTGACAAGCACCTTCTAGAATGAATATGTGTGTTCCCAAAGGGTGAGCAGGCAGCCGGGTAGGACGGTCCCTTTCCTGCCGTAACCCACCATTCTCAAATGTCCTGTCTTATTTCCTGCTTTTAAAATAACCACCTTCACTGTTCGCCTGAAACTATCACAACATTGTTAATTGGCTATATCCTAATACAAAATGGTTTGGGTGTTAAAAAAAAAAATAAAGTAAAGTAAAATATCCCCCTCAGAATCTCTCTGGAAGCCATTTTACCTTCCAGTTCTGAAATCATAGATTCGTGCTTGTTTTTCAGTTTGGTAAGATTCTTGGCTTTTTCTTCCTCTTCTGCAAGATTTGTTGTTAAGTCACTAATCCTCTCTTCAAGGAGTTTTCGCTCCTTTTGGGGGAAAAGAAAAAGAAATATCATTAGTTTTTTTCCTTTTCTCTGGGGACTATGTTTCAGTGTTAGTAACTTCCACATAAACAGTTGAAAGGATAATCCACGCTATAACCAAATGCGACCTAGAGTTTTAAAGCAGGAAAAATAAGTTCCTCAACAATAATACTTTCCAAAGACCAGCCACTCCCTCCCTCCCCTCAACTTCATGTCCCAGCCAAGGGGCCTCTTTCCTTTCTTGCCACACTCAGGGATCTTGCAAACAGGCGGGACCATCTGCCTGGGATGTGCCTCCACCCCATCTCCCTCTAACTGCTCCTCGTTCTTCAGGTTGCCACTGAAATGTCACCTCCTCCAGGAAGCCTTCCCTGAATGCCCCACCTCCATCCCCTAGTGCTCTGTTCTTATAAGAGGGTGAACACCTCCTTCAGAACCCTGATCATGATAGCAATTAGTGGTTGCTGGTACAATCATCTACTTGTTGTCTCTCTAGAACATAAGCCCTCGAGGATTGGGTCCTCCTCCACCGTGCACGCCCTGCCACTGACACCAAGCCTGTCTCACAGTTGGTGCCCAGCTGGCATCCAGGATTAAAGGTAGTCCACCCACAGTGGGGCTGCTTAGTGGATACTGACTAGGGTGACCTACTCATCTTGGGACTTTTCTGGTTTAGGGGCTGAAAGTCTCACATCCCAGAAGCCCCTCAATGCCAGGACAGCTGGTCCTCTGTTAGGAGCTGGAAGTGGGTGGTGAGAATGTGAGAGGGGCCCCCTGGTCTCAGGCACATTGCCCACCCTCCCTTGCACAACTTGGGGGTTGCACTGGTTGTGGTGTTCCTGATACTTGCTCCACGGTGGCCCTGGCACTGTTGGGACCACCGGGGACCCCATCCATGGCATGCTTGCATCCTGACAGTGGTCACAAGGCCGCTACATCAATGCCAGAGGTAACCGCTTGGCTGGCCTTTAATTCCTTGTACCTGGCTAAAAAAGGGAAGGTATCTGAAGGTATCCATAATCCTGATGAGCCTGTCATTTTAATGCAGATACTCAACCCCTCTCACTTTTTTAAAAAAAAATTTGGCCACATTACAGGGCATGTGGGATCTTAGTTCCCTGCCTAGGGATTGAACCCACTCCCCCATGCAGTGGAGTCTAACCACTGGACCACCAGGGATGTCCAACCCCACTCACTTTTGACAGTTTATTGTTCTGATCATCCATGACCAGAATATCATCCTCCAGTTTCTTGATCTTGGCCTCAGCTGTGACCTTCTCAAGTTGTAGCTTCTGCCTGGCAGCTTCCTCTTCCTCCAGCTGTTCCTCCAGGTCCTTTGTGGGGGAGAGAAAAGAATTACAGCCTTGCTTAACCCAAAATCTACTCTCCTGGAGCTCTGTGGACTCATGGATACAGAGGCTGGGCCTGATGGCCCCCTGCAGTGCTCTGCAGTCTCTTTTCGTCAGAAAGAAAAGGTTTGGGCAAACCACTTTGCTTTGTGGAGCCTCAGTCTCCCCATCTGTAAAGTGGGGAGAATAGATACCATGATGGTTTAAAAATATGCCCACAAATTCTTTGATACTCGTCCCTTCAAGAGGTGGAGCCTAATTCTTTTCCCCTTGAGTGTCAGCTGGACTTGGTGACTTGCTTCTAACAAAACCAAGAGGAAGTGATGGCATGTGTAAGTCAGAGATTAGGCTCTAAGAGGCATTGCAGCTTTCTCCTCTGTTCTCCCTCCATGCACTCCATCCAGGGAAAGCAAGCTGCCATATTGTCAGGACACTCAAGCAGCGCTGTGGAGAAGCCCACAGAATAAGGAACTGAGATCTCCTGCCTACAGCCACGTGAGTGATGGCTCACTCACCCATGGAAGTGGATCCTCAAGCCCCGGTCAAGCCTTCAGATGACTGCAGCCCAGGCTGCCATCACAACTGCAATCTCATGAGAAGCTCTAAGCCAGAATCACCCAGCTAAGCCACTCTCAGAGTCATGACTGTGTGAGATAAATGTTTAGTATTTCATTTACACACAAAAAAATTTTTTTTATTTATTTTTGGGTGTGCTGGGTCCAGCTTTCTCTAGTTGTGGTGTGTGGGCTTCTCATTGCGGTGGGTCCTCTTGTTGCAGAGCATAGGCTCTAGGCATGTGGGCTTCAGCAGTTCTGGCATGTGGGCTCAGCAATTACAGCTCGTGAGCTCTAGAGTGTGGCTCAGTAGTTGGGGGGCACACAGGCCCCACAACATGTGGGATCTTCCTGGACCAGGGATCGAACCCATGTCCCCCTGCGTTGGCAGGCAGATTCCTAACTACTGGTCCACCAGAGAAGTCCTAAATGCTTATTGTTTCTAAGCTGCTGAGTCTTGGTGCTTTTTGTTCTGCAGCAGTAGCTTACTGATACAATTACCCCTCACACAGGGCAGCTATTAGGAGAAAACGTGTTTGTGCATGGAAGGCAGGTCAACAGGACAGAGCAGGCTCCCGAGGAGACCTGTGTAGGCAGAGGGCTGTTCCTCTCCAAGCCTGAGTCTCTGTCTCAGTCCAGTGGGGACACACATCATCAGATGCACCTCACAGGTCTGCAGGGAGACTCAAGGGATTCGGCACCACCGCGGGCAGCCCCCGCAGTGCCTTACCAGCATCTGCTGGGCCATCTTCTTCCGTTCTGCCTGCAGCTGCTGGCCCCGGTCTTCCTCCTCCTCTAGGCGGGCCTCCATCTCGTGCAGGATCTCCTCCAGCTCCTGCTTCTTGGCTGCCAGCCGGACTCGCATCTCCTCGGCCTCGGCGTACAGCTCCGTCTCTGCCTGCAGCTGCTCCTGTAGCAGGTTCTTCTCCTCGGTCAGCTGCAGGCAGGGGGCAGGGAGACAGGCGGTGAGCCCCATGGCGGGGGGCGGGTGGCCCGCCCTCTGCAGCCCCAGCCAGGCTCCCGGGCTGGTACCTGCGAGTGTTTCTGCTCCAGCTCCTTGAGTTCGCTCTCGGCCTTCTGCTGCCGCTCCTTGGTCTTCTGCAGCTCATCCTCCTTGGCCTGCATCTCCTCCTCCTGCCGAGTCACCTGCAGCAGGGGCTTCACCTGCACAGAGTGGGTCAGAGCATCAGTTGTCTTCGTGGCACAAGGGATACACTCTCTTAGTAAGTAAATCAATGCTTCTCAGCCAGGGACAATTTTACTCCACCTGCAGCCCCTCAGGGGACATGTGGCAGTTTCTGGGGACAGTGGTAGCTGTCACAACTAGGTGTGGGCGTTGGGGAATGCTACTGACCTCCAGTGGGTAGAGGCCAGAGATGCTGCTCAACATTCTAGAATTCTCAGGACTGCCTCCATGACACAGAATTACCCATCCCAAAATATCAACAGTGCCGAGACCGAAAATCTTAGGGCAACAGGAAAAGGTGCAAAGTGAAAGGAGAAAGCCTCACTTCCCCCCATTAGTCCCATTCTGAGTGAGAACTGCTGCTGACAAGCTGATATGCTTCCTTCCAAAGAGAAAAGGAAAGAAAAGTCCCCCACATCCTACCTCCCATTATTAGTACTATCAGCATCTCCTTCTAGCCCTTTGTCCTACACACCAAAAAAATACACCTAAGACCACACTGCCCAGTGTTACATGCTGCTTGTTTTTAAGTTTATTTTTTTTTAATTAAGAAAGTTTTTTTGCCATGCCATGAGGCTTGAGGGATCTTAGTTTCCGGACCAGAGATTGAACCCGGGCCCTCTGCAGTGAAAGCACAGAGTCCTAACCACTGGACCATCAGGGAATTCCCTACGTGCTGCTTTTATTACTAAAAACTGCAGGATAATTGTCACCTCTGCCGTCACATCAGCGTTACAACTTGATTTTTAAATACCATCATTTTTAGCGATTGAAAAGTATCCTATTGATGGATGAACTGTTATAAATCAGTCTGCCAGGGCTAGGCATTGAAATTTTGCTCTTGTAAATGAATGCCCCTCATTTTTTATTTTATTTCAGATGGTTTTCTTAGGAGAGTTTTCCAGAAGTTGGGTCGGTGGGAATGAACATTTCCAAAAAGCAGCTTCCCCTCACTGCTCTTTACCACGATGACTCCTAACTCCTCGTGTTCAAGCCCCGCCTGGCACTAGAGGAACCCATGTCTGACACACTGCAGCTTCTTTCCTGCGCTGACCCCAGTCTGCCAAGGGCATCACTTCCTGTGATTACCTATCATCTACTCCTCCACTCACCTAGAATATTCATGAAGCCAGGGTATCCCCAGGGTAGGCCCCTTCCCACAGGCCTGGTGCACAGTGGCCATTCAATACATAGTTGCCCAGTGAAAAAGATTTGTGCCCATCGACACACGCAAGGGCACCTAAGAGGAAGCTGTGTCCGTCCCCACAGAGCAAGTCTTTGCCCAACGGACTCGTGACGGCCAGCGACATTGCAAGACCAAGCTGTACCCAGAGAAACAAACAGTGGATACACACAACACGCTGGATGCAGGGCTCTCCAGAGAAGGATGCTTGTGACAAAGTGAAAGTCGCTCAGTCGTGTCCGACTCTTTGCGACCCCATGGACTATACAGTCCATGGAATTTTCCAGGCCAGAATACTGGAGTGGGTATCCGTTCCCTTCTCTAGGAGATCTTCCCAACCCAGGGATTGGATCCAGCTCTCCTGCACTGTGGGCAGATTCATAACCAACTGAGCCAGAAGGGAAGCCCAACACCTGGAGTGGGTAGCCTATCCCTTCTCCAGCGGATCTTCCTGACCCAGGAATTGAACTGGGGTCTCGCGCATTGCAGGCGGATTCTTTGCCAACTGAGCTATCAGGGAAGCCCTGGTGACATAATTACGGGACCCATAGTTATATTTAATATATATAGTTAATATAATATTCTTGAGATGACAGAAGTATAGAAATGGAGAACAGCTTCGTGCTCGCTGGGGCTGTGGAGGGAAGTGGGTAGAGCTATAAATGGGCAATAGGAGGGATCCCTGTGGTGATGGAAGAAGTGCTCTGGGTCTGGGTTAAGGTCATGGTTGTAACCCACATGCCTAGAGGGGGCCCTTCTCAAGCCCAGAGAATCGCCAATGGGGAAGGTTTGGTTTTGAGCTCTCGGTTGCAAGCCTGCTATCCACCACCTCCAGTCCCACATGGGCAGCGTCCCAGGGAAGACCCAGGACTTGGACGGGGGTTGGCAGGAGGGGGCTTGGGATGAGGAGGCACTCACTTTGGTGAAGAGCCGCCACCACTGCCAGTTCCGCAGCTTGAGGTAGGCGGCGCAATTCCTCTGAATCACCTTCATGGCCGTCAGCTGCTGCTGCCTCTTGGCAAAGGCCCTGGGGAGAAGGAAGGGGAGGCGTGAGAAGATCCGCTCGGCCCAACACACACCTCGCTGCGTTGTCACAGCATCCAGCCCTGCAGCATCCTGGGAGCAGGACGCGTCTGTTTGGCTTGTGATTTTGTGACTCGCACAAGGACATTCCCCCCATTCTCTCTAGCCCAGATTCTCCAGCAAGCTCTGAGCATCAGTACAAGTATATCATCTGGAGGCCAGAGCCTTTCTCAATGGACAAGGAAGACCCAAGGCTCACAAAATTCCCTGAATTCAGATCTGTGTTCCTGGTTACACCTAGGAAATCAACCCATGCTACACCATTCCTGAGAAGCATCCGACACACTCATCCGTACCACGTCTTCCCCAAAGCTGAGTGTCTGAAAAACCAATCCTTTCCTCAGGTGTATTTTAAACTCCCAGACCTGACACAGAACAGCACCCCTCCTATTTAAGGGCTGTTGGGTTCAAAAGACCACAGAAGAGTGAACACCATCCTCTTGTCTCTGAGTGGCTGCCATTGCGGCTGCCATCTTGGACATGGGTGAACTTGAAGAATAAAATCTCCCCAGTCAGTCTGGAAGTGGGAGTAGTGGGAACAGAGAATTTAGTTATGAGACTTAAAGGTTAGGTCTGTCCCTGGACCAAGAGCTCCCCAGATCTGGCCTTGACCATCCTGGGTCTACCCGGCAATGAATCAGCTTGACACGATCAGATGAGTGCGTGGTCTGTACCTCCTGATGACACATGCCCTGGCCTAGAGCTACTCCACCAACCCCTGCAGTCCTGTTTGGGGTGTGAGTTTCATAGAGGAATCCTAGCCCTCACCCAGTCCCCTGGTTTCTCAAAACAGAGGGAGCATCAGGGCAAGACCATGCCTTATGAATCCCATTCAGACATGGGGGTATAGATACCAATACACCTTCCTCGGGTGCTTTATCATATTCTCACACTTCTTAAATGATAACCAGCTTTGTTCTCAACTGTTTACAAGCAGTATTTCATTGACTCCCCCTCATTAAAACAAGTTTACAAGGCAGGAATGATTATACTCATTTTCCTGAGGCTCAGAGAGCTAGAATAACTTTCCCAAGGTTCTTCAGCAAATAAGTAGGGAAGCCAGGATAGAACCCACATCTGACTCTCCAGAGCCCACGGTCTTAACCCGTTCCTGCCCTGCCCTTGTAACTAACACGTATCTTTAAAGTGGTAGCACTTCTTCCCCCTCAAGAAAAAGCTGCCATTCAATCAGTGACACATCTCAGAGCAGATGGCCTCTTAGAATCAGGGAATCAGGACGTGAGGCCAGAAAACCCCCTGAAATTTTGCATTTCTGGTCTGTGTTTGCAGGGAGGCGACAACATGCAGGTCTTTACTTTCTGGCCAGGTAGCCGCGACACATCGCCTGGAAGGCCATGATGACGTCAGTGATCTTTAAGTCTCGCTCCTCTTCCAGGTGGGCCAGGACCCCGGTTCGGAAGAAGATTTTGCTCTGCCCGATCCTGTACAGGTTGGGGTCGAGTTCCAGGGCTTTGATCTGCGGAAGGAAGGAGGGGAGAGTTCCCGTTCTCGGCTCTGCCACTTGGCGGGGGGCTAGGTGTGTTTAAGGAGGGTCCTGCCCGGAGCAGCTGTGGGCAACGCCACCCGAGGCTGGGAGGTCTGCAGGTGGATTTCTGGGGAGGGGCTGGGGACCAGGCTCACCATCAGGATGCAGGCCTGCTTCCCGTCCATGAAGCCTTTGGGAATGGCGTTCGCGGCCAGGATCTCATACCTTGAGACACAGTGCAGGAGTCACGACCGAGCGCATCTCCGTTGTCATCAGTTGCCCCTCCGCCCAGCCTGCTCCCCGCACCCGCCCCCAACACCCAGCCCACCCGCACCGGCCGGCAGGCCCACCGTTGGCGGAACTCCTGGAAGACGATCCTGTTGGGGAAGCCCTGGCGGCAGATTCGGATGCCTTCCAAGACCCCGTTGCACCGCAGCTGCTCCAGCACCAGGAAGGCGTCCAGCTTGCCCGACTGCAGAGATGCAAAGGGCGGTGGGCTGCTGGGGCCTCAGGGAGCAGGAAGCCCCGAATCTCAGGCCCGGTGACCCACCTCGCCAGGCCACGGCGGGATCACCAGGGGCACCAGGTGAGGGCTCAGCTGAGGGCCTGGTGCCACCTCTCTTGTTGGCACCAGCATCACCCGGGGCTTCCTCCTTGTCACCGCCCCGCTTCCTGCCCATCGCCAGTTCCACGGCTCCCACCTCCCGAACATCTCCCCACCCACCCACTTCTCCCAGCACTGCCATCCACTCGCCTCCCTCTTCTCCTGCCCCGATGACCACAGTAGCCTTGTGCTGTCTCCCCGCCCCGTCCTGCCTCTCCCATTGCCTCATTTGGTTTCTAAAATGCAAATCTGATCATGACATACCCCTGCTTTTAAAAGCCCCCTGATAACATCTTACAGAAGGAGCGCCAAGCCCTGTCAACCCCTAGGAATGCCACAATCTAAGCCCCACCCAGCAGTCCAGCCTCATCTCCGCCATCCCTGCCGCACACCATCACACGTCAATACGGAACGACTCCCCTGGAGTTTCTTCGCCCACACCCTTCATGTCTCTCCTCCACGCCTTTGCTTATTCTGGTCCCTCTGCCTAGGATGCCCTCTCCTCCCTGCCCTCCAAGTCACCGAGTTCACATCCTTTAGGAAGCTTTCTCTGAGCCCTGAGTTTTGAGTGGGAGCCTTGGCTCTTTGGTATTCTTATAATTTACCGCATGACATCCTCAGCTGGTGTGTCCACCTCTCCCACAACTCAGCACTGCTGACATCTTGGGCTGGATAATTCTCTGTGGCTTCAGGGGGAGCGGCTCTATGTGCTACGGGATGTTTAGAGCATCCCTGGCTTCTGTGCGCTGCATGCCAGTAATAGCCCCCTTCTCAATTAAAAATGTCTCCAGGCACGGCCAAATCTCCCCTGTGGGGGCAGGGAGGGCACACGATTGCCCCCCAGCGAAGCACCCCTGCCCTAGGTTATGACACCTGCCGGCAAGGACTACAATCTATTCAGCACCGAATCCCCAGCACCCGGCACGGGTGGGGCTCAGCAAATATTAGCTGAATAATGTTTACTGTAAATATGACAGTAAATATTAGTGAATGAGTGATCTGATACCATGTGTAGCCACTCCGGGGTTCAGAGTCCCTGGGAGCATTCTCCCTTCCTCTCTTGCCTTCTTCTGCCTCTCAGATGAGAAAGGAGTGCCTCCCACCCGTGTCAGATGGAGCCCTCTGGGTGGGGGGTGGTCAGGCTTTCCCCCTGCCCCGGCAGCCTGGCCTGCCTCCCCTTTCCCTGCAGACCCTGCGGGCGTCCTGAGGAGCCGGGCGGTGGCCTCACCCTCTTCTCGTGGTTGGGGATGATGCAGCGCACGAAGTTGGGCGTGGTGTTGCGCAGCGTGGTCATCAGCTTCCCCAGCTGCTCCTTGTATAGCTGCCCCACCGTGCGGAACATGCCCTTCTTGGTCTTGGAGGCGCTGGGCAGCGAGCTCTCCGTCATCTTGGCCATCTGGTCCAGCCCCACGATGCGGTCCACTGTGGGCGCACGAAGGGTGGCGTCAGCCCACCCAGGGGCTCTGCGCCCCTGCAGCAGGCCAGGGGGCCAGCCCGGAGGGTGGAGACCCAGGAGACCCCTGCTCATTCTCAGGGGCACCCCTCCCCATTCTTTCCTCCATCCCCAACACCTCCCCTCTAGCGATAGGCAAAGGGAGGTGTCGGGGGTTGCTTTCCAAATATTACGTATTTCTGAGACCCCGAGAACTCCCGAATGACAGAAAGAACACATTCTCTCTGACCCTGTCACAGAGACTTGGGAGTAAATCCTGTTCTTGCCACCGCCTTGGCCTGGCGCCGTTTTGTGCCTCAGTTTCTCCTTCTGTGAAAGTGAAAGTCACTCAGTTGTGTCCGACTCTTTGCAACCCCATGGACTATACAGTCCATGGAATTCTCCAGGCCAGAATACTGGAGTGGGTAGCTGTTCCCTTCTCCAAGGGATCTTCCCAACCCAGGGATTGAACTCAGGTCTCCTGCATTATAGGCAGATTCTTTACCAGCTGAGCCACCAGGGAAATGGAGGTAATAACAGCATCTACCTCCCAGGGCAGGAATAACTGAATAAGGTCTGCAAAAGGCTTACCTCCCTGCCTGCCTTCAACCCTTCATCCACCAACAAATATTTATTGAGAGCCTTCTGTGTGCCAGGCCCTGGGCATACAGACGTGAACAAAACCCAGATACTGTGTACCCCCCTGACCCCAGCTCATATTCTATGGATATTCCAACAGAAGGAAGGCAGACAATGATCACGTGTGCAAGTATACAATATTTTGAGTAGTGAGGTGAGCTTAGAAAGATAAAACAGGGATCCCTTGGGGGAGGAGATGGCAACCCACTCCAGTATTCTTGCCTGGAGAATCCCACGGACAGAGGAGCCTGGTGGGCTACAGTCCATGGGGTCACAAAGAGTCGGACATGACTGAGTGACTAACGCACACATACAGTTGACTGTATCCAGTTGGTTGGTGGTGTTGTGGAGTTCAACCCCACTGACATTAGACCCAGCACTTCTGCCCCATGTGCTCAGTTAGGCGCCATGTAATAATGTCTTTGCTTGTCTGCCTCGTCTGTAAGACCGTGGCTCCTTGAAGGAAGGAGTTTCAGAGTTTATCATGAGTCCCAGGTGTGAGATATAACCTGGGTTGAGATGCTGTTACCCCATCCCAGGGCTCTGGCACTCAGTAAATGTCGGCAGAACTGACCCCTGTCCCTAAAGCAAGGGCAGCGAGTCCTGTAAGCCCTAGACCCACAGGCTCCGTGTCAAGAGTGAAATCTGCTATAAGCACTGAGGCCCAGGAGTGAAAGCAGCAAAGTCCACCACCTAATAGTCATCACAGGGCCGATGTGTACTAAGTCCCTACTGTGGGCCCAGCAGGTGCTAGACTTCACTTGGATTATCTGTTCTCTCGTTCTTAAGGGGAAAAAAGTGTGGTCCCCAGATGAGCAGCATTAGCGCCACCTGGGAACTTATGAGAAATACGAATTTTCAGGCTCTATCCAGACCTGCTGAATCAGACCCTCTGGTGATGGGATCCAGTGATCATGAGTTTTAACAAGCCTTCCAGTGATCTTGATCCATGCTCAAACTTGGCCCCACTGATCTAATTTCACCCTCACAGTAATCTTAGGGAAGATGGGAGATTAACTCCAGCTGGTATAAAGAATCCGCCTGCAATGCAGGAGACCCCAGTTCGATTCCTGGGTTGGGAAGATCCGCTGGAGAAGGTATAGGCTACCCACTCCAGTATTCTTGGGCTTCCCTGGTGGCTCAGAGGGTAAAGAATCCGCCTACAATGCGGGAGACCTGGGTTCAATCCCTGTGTTGAGAAGGGAATGGCTCCCCATGGCCTGGAGAACTCCACGGACAGAGGAGCCTGGCAGGCTACAGTCCATGGGGTTGCAAAGAGTCTGAAACGACTGAGCGACTTTCACTTTCACTAAAGAGGATAGTGAAGCTTAAGAAAGTCAAGCGGCTTGTCTGAGATCACATAGCTGGTACACCTCAGAGATGAGAGTGCAGTTAAGTCTCTCGGACTCCACAAGGGGGCGCTCTGATCCAACATACCTCCTAAGACATTTCCTCCATCAACGCCTGAGCCCCGACTCAGGACCGTCTCTATGGGGCCCAGGTGCAGGATTGAGGGGCTCAGGAATTTGTACCCATCCCTCCTGGGAGCAGCTGTGGGAATTAGGGGCAGCTGGGGAGGGGCCGAAGGGAGTTCAGTCCTCCTCAGGGCCTTACCGTCCTTCCACAGGTCTGCCACAAACTTGTCAGAGGAGGCGTTGAGGAGGGAAGTCACATTGTCATTCAGCGGGTCCATGTTCTTGGTCAGCCAGGCGCTGGCATTGTAGTCCACCTGTCAAGGACCACCCCACTGGTCAGATGCTTCTGCTTCAGTTTTGAACTAAGGACGGGGCCCCAGACCTCTTCCCCCACTGCCCCGGATCTTCTGAAGTCAGAGAGGAAACACGAGCTGCTGCCACGATGGGAATCCACAAACACCATTGAAGGGACCAACAAATCAGAACTTTAAAGGGCCCTGCACACAGTAGGCCTCAGCCATGACCTACTGGGAAAGCCTCGTCTCTATCCCTGCCTTCTCCTAGTAGGCTTCCTCTGGCAGCCTCCTCCTTAAAAGCCCAGCACGATGCCTGAGATTTCCCAAAGGTACAGAGCTTTGATGGTGGCGAACACCCTCCCCTCACACTTAACGTTCACCTCTCATCCAGCAAAGGCTTGACAGCAATCTGCTTTTAAATTAAACCTGGGACCTCTTTTTAATTTTATTATTTTGACTGTGATATGGAAGGAACTGATCATAGTTCTGGTGGGGTTTTACACAATATGGGTTGTTACAGTGATGGGCACGTCTGATCTTGGCTATGTGCCAATAAAACTTTATTTATAAAAATAGGCTGTGGGCCAGGTTTGGTACCTGGGCTGTAGTTTGCCAATCCCTGGTTTAGAATGTTGCCTGTTTCTATGATGTAGTGGATATACTGGGGAGTCAATAAATGTCTGCAAGCCAGACTGAGGTATGTCTTTTCTACATGATCCAGGACCCTCCAGAGGCATAGGGAAAGGTCCTGTATATTAAGAACTATGACATGATGTTGACGGTGATGACAATGATGATGGAGGAGGGGGGGAGGGGAGAAAAGGAGAGGAAGGGGGAGAAGGAAGAAAAACAAGACATTGCAAATTTCCCTGAGTAGCACAAACTGGCAATGGGAAACCTAAGGCCATGATAAAGGAGATTCCTGTTGGACTCAAAAGTGGGTTTATTGGTCACCCCATTCCAGCTGGCCCTTCCTGTTGGGTTTAACTGGTAGCAGGAAGGATTTAGAGTCTATACAGGAAAGAACTGCCTGGCTACCATGAAAGTGAAAGTTGCTCAGTCCTGTCCGACTCTTTGCAACCCCATGGACTGTCCATGGAATTCTCTGGGCCAGAATACTGGAGTGGGTAGCCTTTCCCTTCTCCAGGGAACCTTCCCAACCCAGGGATTGAACCCAGGTCTCCCGCATTGCAGGCAGATTCTTTACCAGCTGAGCCACCAGGGAAGCCTGGCTACCACAGCTGGAGCATATTAGTGGCATCCCTAATATATATTTCACATATGCCTAGAGTATACAACACATATATTAGCCTATTATAGCACATATATTCTCTATCTTTAATATACAGGTATTATATATATATATAATATATACATACATTAGCCCATTATATGTTATATCTCTAAATCTTGTCCCTTCCTGATGCTTAGACAAATCGTGTATAAGGCTCGTTTGGGGTCTGACTTACACCAGATGCCTCTGGGTCCCGCCACTCCCAAGTTGCTCCTACTTGGAGCATCCTGCCTGGGTCCCCTGGGATGAAGGGACCCCTGGGACATTGGCCTGGTACCTTTCCGGCGTAGTGGATGATAGAGAATTCAGTTTTGTCCTTGAGCTGCTTGGGCTTCTGGAACTTGGGGTGGCTGCCCTGCTCCGAGCACAGCTTCTCCACAAAGGACTTGTCTGTGGCTTTGGGGAACCAACACTCCTCGTCCAGCAGGGCCAACACACCCGGAGGGTTGTTCTGTGGAAGACAAGCACATCATAGCAAGGACGCCCGCGCCTCAGGCTGGCCACCCAAGCACGTGTGTAGGCTCCCTTACCGTATCTACTTACATATAAAGGTGAATGTACACGCTCCATCTCCACCCCCTCAATCTATCCTCAAAGTATTCTGTTCCCAATGGACCAGCACTAGGGATGCAAGGGCCGGGAAGCATACACAACATCACAAAGATTTCACCCTTCTAGTGATAAATTGTGTTCCTTTACAAATAAATTCACCTAAGGGCTCCTTTGAGTAAAGTGCTCCCCAATGGCTGAGACAGTTTAAACTAAGGTGTCAGGAGCACCATCAAATCTGCACATGCCATTTGCTCTGCTGGAATGTTCTTTACTTTTTGGACTCAGATCAGAGAAGCCCTTTCCTGGCTATTCTGTCCAAAGCAGGCATCCCTAAACCACTCCCTGTCCTTTTCTGGGGTTTCAGTTGCTTCTCTTGTTTGTCTAGTTACATTGTCTGCTCCTCCAGGAGGGCAGGGACTGCATCCATCTCAATCAGTTACATCTCAGCCCCTAAAGAGAGGGCCCAGCATATAGCTGTTTAGTTGCTAAGTTGTGTCCAACTCTTTTACAACCCCATGGACCGTAGCCTGCCAGGCTCCGCGGTCTATGGGATTCCCAGGCAAGGATACTGGAGCTGGCTGCCATTTCCTTCTTCAGGGGATCTTCCTGACCCAGGGATCAAACCTGCATCTCCTGCATTGGCAGGTGGATTCTTTACAACTGAGCATATAGTAGGTCATTCAATAATGTAGGTCAATCACTGGTCATTCAATAATGATCTCTTGTGCACCTACTATGTGCATGGTTCTAGGAGTTTGGGATGGGTCAGCGAACAAAAGCAAGACCCTTGCCTTTGGGAATGAATGACTGGAGAGAGGGGAAGGGGAGGGATGGGGATGGTGGGGAAGGGAAGAAAGGGGAGGGATAAAAAGAAGAAACACCTTCAATAGGAAAATGTGGGCTAAAGGACAGGGTAATTTAGTTCACAAAGATCCAGTTTACAGCCTTGCAGGACTTGGGAAGCCGTGTCCTGGTGGAGCGAGCACAGGGTCTGCGTGCCGGCCGCACGTGTGTGATGTGGGGCCTCACCGGCCGCTCGATGAGCTCGATGCAGGGCTGCAGGTCCAGCCCGAAGTCGATGAAGTTCCACTCGATGCCCTCGCGCTGGTACTCCTCCTGCTCCAGGATGAACATGGTGTGGTTGAAGAGCTGCTGCAGCTTCTCGTTGGTGTAGTTGATACACAGCTGCTCGAACGAGTTCACCTGAGCACACAACACCGGGGAGACCCGTGAGCATCATGGTCCAAGGTAGAGGACTTGGACCCTGAGGAGCTCTGTGCTGGAGAGAGCTCCACACCGGACACCCTTTCCACGAGCCTGCTCTGCCATTTCAGCACCCAGAGAGGGCTCAGGCCCCAGTGAAGGCTGCCCGGGGCTCATGAGGGCTGGTAAGAGTTACTTATTCCCACGTCACGTGGTTTCAAGAATGCTGATCTCCATCTGTACAATGATTTATAGATAGAATAACTGTTAGGTATTTCAACACCTCAATTTTTTTTTTAGCCATACCCCATGCCAGGGGATCTTAGTTCCCCGATGAGGGATCAAACCTGTGCCCCTGCAGTAGAAGTGTGGAGTCTTAACCCCTGGCCTGCCAGGGAAGTCCCTCATTATCCCCATATTACAGATGTGGAAACCAAGGCTCAAAGAGGGAGTAATTCCATAGTAGATGTGTTTTGGGATATCTGTCAATCTTAACATATTCTCTTTCACTGAGAACTTCCCTCCAACTCATGGGAATGGGATTTGGTAGCCATTTTATACTCTATGAAGTACTGAAAGACCCTAAAAACAGTGCTTGGCTCTGAGATGATCATGTGACCCAACTCAGGTAAGATTCAATGACACTCATTTCCAAGATGTGGATGGAACTATTGGAAAGAATTGAAACTGGTTGGAACTAAGAGGCAGTCTGGATGGATGGCAGCCATATTGCCACCATGAGGGGAGAGCCCGCTTGAGAATGAAGCCAAAGTGGAGGATAGCAGAGAGAGGGAGATGGCAGGAGTTCAGGTCCTGCCTGTTGGATCCAGCTGTACCTCTGGCCTCAGTTTACAAACCAGTACATTCCCCACTGGATTTCTGTCTCTTAAACCCTCAAAGATTTAACCTTCATGAGACAGCTTCCCACCCTATAGTAGCTGCCTGCCTTTCTCCAAAAATAATGAATTTCTCTAAGTGGAAGCTAATTTCCAGAGAACTGGGACCATGTCTATCGTGATCCTGCCAAGTTGTACCTCAAAGATCTCAAATCCAGCGATGTCCAGGATCCCCAGGAACGAAGCCCCTTGCCGGTGGGTCTTGTCCAGGGCTTTGTTCACACGCGTAAGTATCCAGCGGAAAAGGCGCTCATAAGTGGCTTTGGCCAAAGCTTCTACAGCGAAGTCTGCCTGCAGGGGGTAAGGGGACAGGGTTACTCCCACTGGGCTGCATTTTCACAAGAGCCTGAGTGGTGGTCCTGGATTTTTATATTCCCTCTACCTACAGTTACTCCTTAAAAGATAAACAAAGAAAAGGAAAGTATACCATCTCTACAACTGGCAATAAGGGACAGAGTGGTTAGACCTAAGGAATGGCGATGTGGCTAAGTAGTCACTTCCTGTCAGAGGGACCTGGAACAGAGTGGAGCCTGCTCCATCTCAGGGTCACTTAGAGGCAGTCAGTCCTGCCTCTAGAAAGGGTCCAGAGACATTTCCAAAGGTTAAGTCAGCCCTCATACCTTCAACTAAGAGATCAAGATGAGGTCTGGAGTGAGCAACTCTGATAATTCTTGCTCAGCCAGTGCTGTACCTTCAAAACCTGACATGGGACTTTGATTATTCTAGTACTGGACAGACAGGGGATAAAGGATGGATGGATGGGTGGGTGGATGGGAAAGTCCTTCCCTGAAAGCCACCGGGAAGTCTAGGTCTTTTGAGCATGAGCCACCCATTGTCCTTGTTGGGCAAATGGTGTACTTTCCTTCACCACAAATTGGCTTTGCTGCATGGTTTAGTTAGATAACAGATGCATGAATGGGTAGGTGGATGGATGGATGGATGGATGGATGGGTGGATAGATGGGTGGATGGATGGATGGATGGGTGGGTAGATGGGTGGATGGGTAGGTGGATGGATGGGTAGGTGGATGGATGGATGGGTGGATGGATGGATGGGTGGGTGGATGGAGGGATGGGTGGATGGATGGAAGGGTGGATGGATGGACAGTGGATGGATGGATGGATGGAAGGGTAAATGGATGGAAGAGTCTTCAGGAATAAATGACAAATGCAGGAATAAATGGCAAATGCATCGTTTACCTGTTCTTTTGTTTGAGCCTTCTGTACCACATCCCTCCCGACTTTGATACGTGGGGTCAAGATGGATCTGGTGAAATCTGTCACATTAATTCCCATGAGGTGGCAAACTTTCTGAGCCGCTGGAAGGAGAAAAGAAGCATATTAAATGTATCACAAAAGTGAAGGCTTGGAAAAGAAGACAAATCACACGGGATCTCTGTGATCTGTGAATACACTGTTTTTTTCTCGATGAGATGGAACATGACGGTGACCATAGCATGAAAGAGTTCTAAAAACTGCTGTAATTAGTGACCTCACCCCCAGTGTTTTACAAAGAGGCAACGATGGGGTGGGATGGAGGTATGCCCCGACTGGGGCTTAGGGTCAGAGACAGTTTCAGGTCCTTGCTCTCTGCCCACTTCATAGCCATGTGATTTTTTGGGAAAACTACTTAACTTCCCAAACTCTAGCTGGCAAAAATGGTCAGCTATTTGGTATGTTGTTTGATTGTCAATGGGATTAAATGAGGTAGGTGTATACCTGACATATAGTTAAATTCAATAAGCATTTGTTCTACCATTCCGAGATATATGTGGCAATATATCTAGAGAGAAAAATATTGGAAACAACTTAAATGTTTATTCACAAGGGAGCAAACAAATATATCACGGTATTTTTATAAGTATTTTCTCTCTAGGGAAAAAAAAGAGTTGTAAGATGATGCCTATAGTGTGATATCATCCATGTAAATAAAAAATCACACTCACAAAACACCACTATATATTGTTCAGATACATGTGTGTGAAAGCATAAACATAAGACCAGAAGGGTATGTGGTAAAGTTTAACTGTGGCTGCCAGGAGATTCAGGGAGAAGAGCAGGACCCCGCTGGGAGAATAAGAGATGTCAGTCTTCTCCACACTGTGTTTTGTTTCAGTCTAAAGATAAAGAAGTATTCAAAAATATTCACAAATGTCCATTCTGAATGGCGGACACATGGGCTCTTGTTGTATCCATGTAGTTCTGCATTTAAAAAGGTTTTCTCAAAAAAAAATCCAACATTAGCTGCTTCCTTAATGTGAAGACTAATGGTACACAATGGTTTGGAATGGTGTGAGGTGGACGATAAATCGTGTAGTTTTAGGATTTTTTTCCCCCATCTTTTTGCAAAGGTGCTCTTTTCGTTTCTATTGCCCCGAGGGTCTCCCCTCAGTGCGAGGATTTCTTTAACTTTCCAGTTTTGAGAGTGTTAGACATAAGAAACAACTGACAGTTCAAAAGGGAGCTTGGAAAAGCAACCCAATATACAGCTTGGGACAGGGGTGTTGAGGCCACGGGTGAGCAAGTTGGGAACCTAAGTCATCCTTTTCAATCAGCCGCCAACAAGCAGGGTGGTATCCAGGCCATCTTTTCAAAACACAAAACACTTTATTTGCAGGTAGGGCTGTCAGATTTAGGAAAAACATATAGGACACCCAGTGAAACTTGAATTTCAGATAAGCAACAAACAATTTTTAGTATAATTATGTCCCCAATATTGCCTAGGACATACTTACAATCAGAAGTGTTTATCTGAAATTCAAATTCCACTGGGTGTCCTGTGTTTTATCTGACAACCCCATTTCAGGGAAATGTGAGGTCTATTTCCCCAACAAGACCACACATGCCATAAGAAAGGTGACGGTTCCTTCTCATTTCTCATTGTATCCCACTGCCCGGCATATGGCAGGTGCTCAAAAATACTTGTTTAACAAAATAAATGAGTGTAGAGTTTTAGAAGAGATACTCCCTAAAGATCCTGTCTGATCCAAAACTTAGTCGTCCCCCCCCACACTCTGACTGGAGAATTTTCCACATAGGATCTTCAGCAGTGAAAAGTTTGAAAAAAGAATTAAGTGATAGTAACCCAGTCTAGTTCTTATTAACACCCCAGATATACTCAGCCAGAAAAATAACCAAGGCAATGTGACCTTCCCTCCCATCACCAAAAGTCATTAATTATCACACAAAAAAGCAGCAAGCACCTGTGTTATCCGGCATGGAAGCCTGGTCTGTGTTCCTTTCCTTCTTGAAGACAATATTTCCAAGTTGTAGGACAGATGACACCACCCTCAATATGGCTGGAGGGAGGAGAGAAGACCAGATAAGACAGGGATGCCAACACCAAGATCCGGAGTCTGTAAGTCATTGAGGACCTGGAGCCAGCCTACAGCTTTCCCCCAGAGAGACTCCGTTCTGAGCCTTTGTCTAATCTGGTTCAGTCACTAACTTGTGTCCAACTGGAAAAAGCCAAACCATCCCAATTCCCTGCTAAGAGGAGAGAAGATCAGCTAGGGCAGAACAGAATATTTTTGGACTGTTGCTAAAAACCTTGCACTACAATGGAATTCTGCACAGGAGGGCATGGCAATCTATAGCCTGTGGACCAAATCCAGCTCATTACCTGCCCTTGAAAATAAAGTTTTATTGGAACCCAGCCAAACTCATTCACTTACATGCTGTTTATAGCAGTTTGCATGCTAAGTGGCAGAGTTCAACAGTTGCCATAGAGATCGTATGGCCTGGTAAGGCTAAAATACTTACTATCTGGCCCTTCGATACATCAAGGAGATTGAATGATTAACAATTACAAACAAACAAACCTGCTGTATCTCACAAACATGAATACTGAATGAACGACTCCAAATGCAAACAAGAACATATCATATAAATCCATTTAACAGGCAAATCTATGCCGTTGGAAGTCGGGACAGTGGTTATCCTTGACTGGGGAAGCTACAAGAAGGAGCATGAGGAGTTTCATGGGGGCTGGTGGTGTTTGTGTTCTCTGAGTTAAAATAGGCACCAGTTACGCAAGTGTGTTCGGTGTGTAAAGACTGATCAACTATATACACTTATACACAATCTTCTAAATGTAAACTTTACATCAATAAACTGTATCTAAAGACAAAACAAAACCCTGTGCTTCTCAGCATGCTCTGGCTGGATGTGTGAACGTTCATGTTAGGATGAAGAAGGGGGAGTCTTTTCCACTGGTTGTTGAGGCATCTCTAGACAAAACAGTGTGTTGCCAGACCCTGGGAACCCTTCTGACGCCATACTCAGCCCATGTCACTGTCAAAATGGTTTCTGTGCCTGAAATCCCCCCAAAACCATGAGTTCCTGGAGAGTGGGGGACTGTCCTATCTTCTTTATATTCCCAAACCTTCTCCAGGGTCCAGACACATATGGGGGAGGGAGGGTAGATGGATGGATGGAAAATGAACTGATGGATGGATGGATGGATGGATGGAAGGAAGATGGATGATGGGTGGATTAATGAATGGATAGATAATAGATGGATGGATCAATTAATGGATTGATGAATACAGATAGGTGGAGGATGGAGAGATGGATGGATGGATGGATGGGTGGAGGATTGATTAATGCAAATATTTGGCTTTAGATTACCTGAGGTGCAGATCACCCAGGATTTCCAAGAAGAAATCACTGTTCCAAGAACAAAACATAGAGATTCCAGCCTACTCTGATTCCTCAGGCCAAATTAAGGATGACAATCTTTTTTGGGGGGGAATTTTTGGAACCTTTTGGGACCTTTTGGGCTTCCCTGGTAGCTCAGTTGCTAAAGAATCCACCTGCAATGTGGGAGACCCCAGTTTGATCCCTGGGTTGGGACGATCCACTGGAGAAGGGATAGGCTACCCACTCCAGTATTCTTGGACTTCCTCTGTGTCTCAGCTGGTAAAGAATATGCCTGCTATGCGGGAGACCTGGGTTCGATCCTTGGGTTGGGAGGATCCCTGGAGAAGGGAACAGCTACCTACTCCAGTATTCTGACCTGGAGATTTCCATGGACTGTATGTATAGTCCTTGGAGTCGCAATAAAGTTTTACTACAACTGTCCTCACACGTTAGGGAGCCTGGCCCAGCTCAGGAGGAAAAAGGCCTAGACCACCCACCCATGTGTTCCCACTCACCACGGGAGAAACTTTCCTCTCAAGTGAACAAAGTTTCTGTCAGAAGGAAACAGCTGAGGCAGTTTCTTTAATAACATCTATGAGGGGGCTCTATAAACCATCAGGTGCAATAATCACAGTTCTTAAACTGAAAGTCTAAATGAGGGATTGCTGAAATGCCTGCATCACAAGCAGTGAAACTCAGGATTTCTCAGCCCGGGCCCTAGTGAATTTTTGGCCCAGAGAGTTGATTGTAGGGGGTGCCCCGTGCATCATTACAGGATGTTCAGCTGCATCCTTGCTGTCCAACCACTAGATGTCAGTATGCTGTTTCTGTGTTCAGTCGCTAAGTCATGTCCGACTCCGAGACCCCATGGACTGCAGCATGTCAGGCTTCTCGGTCCTTCACTATCTCCCAGAGTTTGCTCAAATTCATGTCCGTTGAGTCGGCAATGCTATCTAGCCATCTCATACTCTGTCAGTAGTGTTACCCTTTCCCAAGTTATGACAACCAAAAATATCTCCAGACATTGCCAATTGTCCCCTGGGGGCCACCCCCCCCCCCAACCCTGGTTGAGAACCACTGCTCTAAATGAGAAAAGCAGATTGATGGGGCCTGCAGGGATTCACGGGGGCCACAACCCTGCATGAAAGGCGACAGCTGAGACTCCAATCATGGCCACAAGGGAGGCAAACCCGGAGCTGCGGGACTTCTGCTTTTCCAAAGATGATGGGGAAACCCCGATTTTCATGTGAAATCTACCCAAGTTTAAAATTAACAACCGGAGGCTTCCTTAGTGGTTCATAGGTTAAGAATCCACCTCGCAATGCAAAGGATGTGGATTCGATCCCTGGTTGGGGAACTAAGATCCAACAAGACATGGGGCAACTAAGCCTGTGTACCACGACTAGAGAGCTGGCGTGCTGTAACTAACAGCCTACGTGTTGCAACTAAGACCCAAACAGCCAAGTAAATAAATAATGAATTTAATAATTAATAAATAATGAAATTAACAACTTTAATGTGGAGGTCAACCTCTTCTGTGGACTCAGGTGTTGCCAGTTTGCATTTTCTTGTGTAGATAACATGGTCACGGAAATGACAAAAGAATAGTCACCACTCCCAGGTCATAAGAGCTGGTGGGCAGCAAAGCAGCAAAGTGGACAGGCTGCCCAGATGGTAAGGGTGGCGAGGGCTGGGGTCTGGGGCAGTGGTTGAAAGCATGCACTCTAGTGATAGGATGTCCTGAATTCAAATCCTAGCTTCATCTTGCAGAGCCTCAGTTTCCCCATCTGCAAGATGGAGAGAGTAACAGAAGTACCTGCTTCATGAAATTTATATCGGGAGAGATGCTGCAAGCCACAGGCCTGGCCCAGTGGGTGCTAAGTAGCAGTTGACTGGTGGCCATCAAAGACGTGACCATCCAGAACCTGTGAATGTGACCTTATTTGAAAAAAGATCCCTGCAGAGGCAATTAAATGAGATCACCTTAGATTAAACTGTGTGTGCATGTGCATGCTCAATCATGTCCCACTCTCTGCAACCTCATGGACTGTAGCCCATCAGGCTCTTCTGTCCATGGGATTCTCCAGGCAAGAATAATGGAGTAGGTTGTCATTTCCCCCTCCAGGGGATTGTCCCCACCCAGGAATCAAATCGAGTCTCCTGTGTCTCCTGCACTGGCAGCTGGATTCTTTACCATCAGCACCACCAGAGAAGCCGCTAGATTAAACTGGTGGGCCTTAAATGCAGGAGACCTGAGTCCAATCCCTGGAGAAGGGGATGGCAACCCACTCCAGTATTCTTGCCTGGGTAATCCCATGGACAGAGGAGCCTGGAAGGTTATAGTTCATGGGGTCACAAAGAGTTGGAAATGACTGACAGATGAACACTAAACTGGTCCTAAATCCAACCATAAGTGAGCTGATAACAGAGCGAAGAGAAGACACATGGAGCAGAAGAAACAGGAAGAAGGCAGATTGGGGTGATGCGTCTACAAGCCGAGGACTTCTGGCAGCCACAGAAGACAGGTGACTGATGTGGGATGGATTCTCCCTCAGAACCCCTGGAAGGAACCACCCCTGCCCACACCTTGGTTTCAGACTCCTGGCCTCTAGAACCATGAGAGAATAAACTCCTGCTGTTTTAAGCCACCAAGCAGGGGGTCATCTGTTACAACGACAGGAAACGAATACGCCACCCTCACTGCTGAGAAGCAGGAAACGGGTTTCTCAACATGTAACAGATGCACCTACACACAGTATGTGCAGAGGGTGACCCACCTGCCAAAGCAGGAGACGTTAAGAGACACAGGTTCGATCCCTGGGTTGGGAACATCCCTTGGAGTAGGAAATGGCAACCTACTCCACTATCCTTCCCTGGGAAATCCCATGGACCAAGGAGCCTGGCAGGCTACACTCCATGGAGTTGCAAGGAGTCAGACATGACTGAAGCAACTTAGCGCGCAGGAAACTTTTAAAACGTTTCCATAGTTAGGGACTTCTACTAATTTATTTGAAATAGTATAACCAGGACACACACTTAGTGATTTTACAGAAATTGTTGTTTAGGACAACGTCCAGAGTGGATGGACCTGTGGAAAGCTACTCTCTGCATAAAAATATTCAGTCAATGATGCTATAGGTGGAACCCAGAAGCGGCATCAATTGTGAATGACTGACATCTGAAAATGGACCTCGATAGCCTCAGGGAGGATCTGAGGGCAGGAACGCTGGAGTTAGCTGCTGGGAATTCACATTCTGGCTGTGTTATTAGCAGCTGTGTGACTTCAAGTCAGGTACTAGCCTCTCTGGGCCCCCACTTTGCCATCTGAAGGCCCATAAGAACACCTACTTCATAGGACTGTCATGAGGGTTAAATGCATAGTACCTAAACCCAGGGGCTTCCCCGGTAGCTCAGCTGGTAAAGAGTTCGCCTGCGATGCGGGAGACCTGGGTTTGATCCCTGGGTTGGGAAGATCCCCTGGGGGAGGGCATGGTAACCCACTCCAGTACTCTTGCCTGGAGACTCCCCATGGACAGAGGAGCCTGGTGGGCTACAGCCCTTGGGGTCGCAGAGAGTTGGACACGACTGAGTGATTAACACAGCACAGCACACGGCAGCTAAACCCAGACAGTGCTCAATAAACAGTAGTTGCTACGATGTCATCATGATTACGATGGTCTTGCACTGCTGGCTACCTCTCTGTGCAAACTGAGGCAAGTACTTCTCTCTTGCTGAGGTCCAGGAGCCAGAGGAGACTGGTCACCTGGGCCCTCATGCAGCTCCAGGGCTCAGGCCTGACAGCACCCTCAGCTCCCCATTTTCCTTTGACCTTTCTGGGGAGACTTGGGAGCAGCCCTAGATTTATAATCAGGGTTGGTATACACACTGGTCTAAGTCCATGCCCCATGGGCATCAGTCCTTTGTCCACTCTCATCTTTTTAAAAAGTATTTATTTATTTTAATTCATTTACTTATTTGGCTGTACTGGGTCTTAGTTGCAGAATGCGGGATCTTCAATCTTCATTTCAGCATGCTGGATTTTTTATTTTTAGTTATGGCATAAAGGATCTTTAGCTGAGGCATGCAGAAGCAGCATGCAAACTTTTAGCTGTGGCATGTGGGAACTAGTTCCTTGACGGGGGATCAAACTCAGTTCCCCTGCATTGGGAGTGTGGAGTCTTAGCCACTGAACCACCAGAGAAGTCCCTGAACACCTTCATCTTTTTCTTTTTAATTTTTAAATCATATTTATATATATTTTTTATTATTTATTTTGGCTATCCAGGTCTGAGTTGTGCCACACGGGATCTTCAATCTTTGTTGCAGCGTGCGGGATCTTTAGTTGTGGCATGCAAACTCTTAGTTGCATCATGTGGCTTTAGTTCTTGGACCAGGGATCGAACCCTGGCCCCCTGCACTGGGAGTGTGGAGTCTTAGCCCCTGGACCACCAGGGAAGTCCTCACCCTCATCTTAACGCTTGCTCTATAGGCATACCAGGGCTTCCCAGGTGGCACTAGTGATAAAGAACCTGCCTGCCAATGCAGGCAGGTGGAGACCTACGTCTCCTACATTGGGACTGTGGAAATCTACCCTTTGCGTAAAAATATTCAATCAGTGATGATATAGATGACACCTGAAGCGGCATCAATGGTAAATGACTGACACCAGAAACGGATCTAGACAATCTCTGGGAGGATCTTGGGGCGGGGGCACTGGAGTTAGATGCTGGGAGTTCACACAGCTGCTAATAACCCAGCCAGGACATGAACTCCCAGCAGCTAACTCCAGTGCCCCTGCCCCGAGATCCTCCCAGAGACTGTCTAGATCTGTTTCCAGGTGTCAGTCATTTACCACTGATGCCGCTTCAGGTTTCATCTATATCATCACTGACTGAATATTTTTATGCAGAGGGTAGATTTCCACAGTCCCATTGTAGGAGATGTACAAGACGTGGGTTCGATCCCTGGGTTGGGAAGATTCCCTGGAGAAGGAAATGGCAACCCACTCTAGTATTCTTGCCTGGAGAATCCCATGGACAGAGGGGCCTGGAGGTCTACAGCACATGGGGTCTCAAAGAGTCAGACGGGACTGAAGTGACTTAGTACGCACACAGCATGCTGCAGACATAGCATCTACTCTATTATTTATTTATTTTCAAATGACTAGCTAGGTTGTCTGCAAGTGTGCTCAGTTGCTCAGTCATGTCCCAGACTTTTGTGACCCCACAGACTGTAGCCCGCCAGGCTCCTCTGTCCATGGAATTCTCCAGATTAGAATACTGGAGTGTGTTGCCATTTCCTTCTCCAGTACTCTTGACACTCAACACTTTTCCTTACATTCACTTCTCTTTCCTATGATTTACTTTAGTAGGAAACTTTATCTTAAGTGAAAAATCAGCTTTCCTTGCCATAAATAGATGGCCACTATAAAAATAGATACATGGAAAATAACTCATATTATCAAATGCTAGCAAGAGGCTGGGACATGCCCAGGGTGCTAGACCTGGGGTCTGCTTTCCAGGGTTAAAAGGGTGAAGAGCAGGTGCCAGGGAGGGGCTGAAGACCGCGTAGATGCCAAACTGCTCCTCTCTTTGAAAGTCATCAGACGGACTGAAAAGGACTAGAGAAGGGACCACTACCTCATGGTGGGTTTCTGCGTCATTGTCTAAAAAACGAGTCCACATTGTAGAACATTCTGGGTTCCTTCTAACCTTGTTTTCCATACCTTGGTTCTGACATAGATTTTTTTTTTAACTTATAGAACAAAACCCACCTTCCCACATACAAAAACAGCACAGCAAATCACAAAGTGGGGTTTGGGATTCCATGAGACCCAAGAATGAATCGTAGCCCCATCGGTGACTTGCTGTGTGTGTCTTTGTTTCTCTGTGCCTCAGTTTCTTCATCTGCAAACTGCGGTATAACAACAGTCATCTCCTAGGGTTGCTGCAATATTAAATAATGTGCATAAAGCACTTAGCAGATGGTTTTGTCCCCTGATGTCTTCACTTCAAATATATTAGAAGCATTTCCACATAAAGCAGTGTTAGAAAGGACCCACTGTTTTCTTTCATAAGGTCAAACAATAATTGAGTAAATCTTCCATTAATTAACATTTTAGCTTGTTCCAGTTTTTTGTTATGTACGTAAAACTGAACATTCTGGTATATTTTTGGTACACTTTTTAAAATGGAAAATTTACCAAATACCTGGCCCAAAGCAAGAACTTAGTCATGAGTTGTATTTTTTTAAAAGCAAAGATTAGAAGTAAAATTAACTCATGTTCCAAATAAAATGAATCATTCTTGGAGAGCTGATGTCATTCAGGAAGGGATGCTGTTAGTACTGGATTCTGAAGTGGGATCCCAGCCAAAAGCCACAAACACCCCCCCATCTGTTATCTGACTCATGAAACCTTCTGCTTTTCAGCCTCAAGTTATCTCTGGAGGAGCTGCCTGTCCTACAAAATGCAGTTGCCCTGCATTTTGGCAACTGTAGCCATCGTTCTGGGGCTTCAAAGAGGGTGCGAACTTGGCAAGAAAGGGAAAATTTCCACAGTCTTGTCCTGGTGTTTCCCAAAGAGATTAATCTTAAATATTGAGGCACATCTAATTCAGAAGGAAAAGTGTTTCTTGCACAGTATGGAAACCAGGAACGTCTCTATAAGCTTTCCTAGTCTGAGGACCAAACGTGTTTCTTGGTCTTTGGTATGATGATATTGATCAATGCTGACCCATCACCAGAACTGCCTTTCCGGGAAGAACCCAGGTACACCTCTGCCACAATTACTTTCCCTCCCCTCCACCCACATGTTCTTGATGAGGCCAATAACCTCTCTACCTCCAGATTCAAGAATGGAATAGAGACTGTAACAAAGAGACATAATAGAGCTTTCTACAACCCTGGCTCATTGTGAGTAGTTCAGGATTATGCCTGTCAACCTAGGCAATGAGACTTCATTAATGCACTCAGGCAAGGGATCCACTCTGCTCATTTCTGCTGGACATAAACCCAATGGATGTAAGGGCTGGAGCCACAACAGCTATTTTGTTGTCAAGAAACTACCACCTACTTAAAGACAAGGTTATTGAGACACCAAGTTCCAAAGACATTCTTCGAGTCCCAAGAATTTGCTGTTCATGAAACCAGTATCCCTGAATTTTCCAGCTACATGAATGAATCATTTTCCTTTTTGCTTAAGCCAATTTGGTCAGTTGTAGCCAAAAGAGGCCTAACGCAGCCACCTTTCTAAGACAGCAATAAGCCATGCAAAGTAATATTAATTTTCCTTCTTTTCCTTTTTGTTTTTTTTTTGAGTGGGGAATTCAGAGAGCAGAAATCTGTCCCGACCAAAGACAAGTCCCTAACATATTCCAGCGGTACTGAGGCAGGAAAGGCAGGGCTGGGCCCAAGGACGGTCTCCTCACACACAGACATCAGGTGGAAGGCAAAGCCACCTCCTTATTTTGCACTTAATCAGGCCATGCTTCATGGAGGAACAGCATTAGCACAGAAACTCTGTAACTGTGAGCAAGAACCTCTGACCAAGAAAACTGTGGAGCATACGCAGTAAAAGTGCATGGGTTGCCAACGACCCTACATGCCCTTTCATGTGTGGAGCCTGACTAGCAAAGGAAAATTTAAGGGAATTCAGCTCTTAGGGCTCATGTACAGGGGCTTCGAGAGACGAATGCTCAAGACCAGGGACTGATGTTACTAGATGCAATCCAGGCCCACTTCAACCTTCCCCTCAATGAATATTCTCCCCCTGATCAAAAAGACCCACCTAGTCAAAGGGCTAAAAATAAAAGGGGGATCAAAAAAACCCTGCAGGGCACCCCTCATTTGCGAGGACACCTATACTCTGTGTTGAGTGTGTAATTTTCAACTCTGCCCTAAATAAGCTGCTTCGCTGCTCACTATGCTCCTCAGCCTCAGCGTGTGTGTGTGTGTGTGTGTGTGTGTGTGTGTGTGTGTGTTCGTTTAATTTTTTTTCTCCTTAGTACCTCATGTTCTTTACCCAAATTCTTCTGGACAAGTTGAACAAGAGCCTGGACTTCTGATAAAGCATTTTTGGGGTCAGTACCCAGAGCAGGAACCCAAAGCGGGCCAAGGTGAAAAGACTTACACAGCTGTTCCTCCTCAGTGAACCCCATGATGGCCATGGCCTCCACAGTCTCATTGAACATCTCATCGTCCTGGGCGGCTGGGATGGGCACAAAGCCATTGGAGAGGAACGTGTAGTTGTTGAAGCCTTCCAAAAGCAAGTCATCTGGAAGGAGAGGAAGACAGGGCAGTGGTCAGGAAAGACACGTCCACTCTGAACAGGAGACAGGAACCTGATAAAGGGTCTGGTCCATCATAATTTCTTTCCCTTTCCCGAGACTTGGACAGTTCAAAGCTTCCTCTGTTTCATTGCATAGACGCGATCACTAGCCATCACCCGCCTCTTACAGTGGGGAAGCTTGTGCGCCACCCCAGCGTGCCGGGCAACTGAAATCTAGCCTGGGCCCTACTTCCTCAGCTGTGGCCCCTGACAGGACGGTGACATCTACTCAGAGGAAGGGAGATCTTTAGCTCAGTTGCCCAAAGGTATCCTGCCTTCAGGAACAAAGCTGTCTGAAAAGTTAGATTAATCTTTATCCATCCACTTATTAAACTTTTATCAAAATTAAACATGCACATTTTAAATATCAGTGACTGAGCTACAGATATGAAGCTGGTACTAACAGCCTGAGAAATGCAACTTGCAGCTTCTGGTCATCACTGGTTGAATAGAATTTGACAGGAATTTCACGAGCATCCCAAGGAAGGAGAAAGGCACCCTTGTTTTGCAACCTTCATTAGCATTTGTTCTTGAAGCACCCCAGTTTTCCTTCTCTAATAATCAAATAATTCTTTGGCCATATATGACTTTACTGTATCTTTTTGGATGTCTAGTTAGCACTGTGATTTTTGTTCTATGTATGTTGTGTAATAGTTGATTCTGTCCTACCCTTATAAAACATGTTAAACTTAACAAATACTTTATGAGAAAAAAATAAATTACTATCAAAAGGTTTATAATAAAAATACCATTGCTTGTCCCAGCCTTTCTCCAACTCCTACCTATAGTAGTTACCTACAGTAACTTCTTTTTATCTCTTTCAACTGTTTTTTCCTGGTAGTTATCACTATTTTTCTATATAATAGGCTTACTATATACTATACTTATATATCATATTAATGGCTACTTCTAGATATGGGTTAGATACTGCCCATTCACTTCCTGCTATGATAGAAAAAGATTTAGTGTTCTTACAACATCCTCCCTCTTCTCAAACTATTTCTAGCAATCACTGTGTGCCAGGTTACTTTAGTCATGTCCAGCTCTTTGTGACCCCATGGACTGTAGCCCTCCAAGCTTCTTTGTCCATGGGCTTCTCCATGAAAAAATACTGGAGTGGGCTGCTATTTCCTGCTCCGGGGGATCTTCCTGACCCAGGGATTGAACCCGTGTCTCTTACGTTTCCTGCACTGGCAGGAGAGTTCTGTATGACTAGTGCCACCTAGGAAGCCCCTGTAATAATAGACAAGGCTTATATCAGGAGTTGGCATATCTGGTCTGCTGGTTGTCTTTATAAATAAAGTTTTATTGAAACACAGACACCCCCATTTCCTTGTCTATTGTCTATGGCTGCTTTCACGCTACAGTGGCAGCCAGAGTTGAGTAGCTGCAATAAAAACCATGCGACTCTCAAAATCTATACGGACTATTTGGCCCTTTAGTAAAAACATCTGCCAACTCTCTGCTCATGACATTTATTAAATATTGTTCTCTATAAAGCTGTATTCTGTAGTTACATTCCTTTGCTGTTATTCACCCCTTTCTCCCTCAAATTTAGAATTTATTCTTTTTTTCTTACACCATTTGCTTTTATGACAAACTCCAATATATCAAGTGTCCTCTTCCAGATCAATCGTTAATTAGGCTGGATTTGATTATACTTTTGGAGGGAATTCAGCAAGATGCTTTACATTTTAAGCGAAGGGCTTTCATGGGTCAAGTCACTTGGAAGCTGCTTGATAAAGTCGAGGTTAAATTGACCCAAGATGCCAGTTAACTCAAGCCTTTGGATTAACTGAAATGCTTGATTAAAGTCACAAGGATCTGAGTCTTTGCCAAGATTTCATTATCCAGACTGAGGATATCTTTTAAAATGTTCAATTCTCTCTAAAACCCTAACCTCTTCTCAAACCTATCATCAAGTATACAAGTGGTTCCTAGGAATTTTACTTAGCCTTATCCCTGCTCTATTTCTGGAAGACTGGAGGCAAAGCACAAAACTTGAACCCGTTTCCAAACAACCAGACTGTTGACTTTGGTGGCACAGAAATGGAAGAAAAATATAAACATTTCTTTCTGGGCCACCCCACAGCATCTGTGCTGTAACAGCTAGTTTACCTATTTGCCACTGTGTAACATCCATTCCACTCCCCACTTTTACCCAAAATTGCTCCAGATGCCAAGTATCAAGATCAAATCATGAATGCTGCTCCCTCTAGTGGTGGAAGGTTACAAATACACCTCATCACAGCAAAGGTACCAGTACACTCATACTTTTGGTAATTTTCTAAGCAAAATAACTAACCCCAGGTCACAAAACTGATGGGAAGCAAAATTTGTACTGTTCTCCTAAAATTTAGGGTTTAAACTTATTACTATAATGTAGAGCATACTATGTACCTATATTGACAGGTATGTTCCTTTTTTTCAGAATTTTATATATTCTTGTAAGTTAGTAAAGATTCATTCTTCTGCATGCCTAGAACATATGTAATTTCCTACAGGATCGTGGCATTCAGTATAGTGTTTCTATATGAAAAATGTTTTTCTTACAACAGAGAGCAGCAAACTACAGCACAGTGCGTATTCCTATTTTTTATAAGTAAAGTTCTACTGTAATACAGCTGTGCCCACTGGTCTAGCATTGCCTATGGCTGCTTCTGCATTTACAAAGGCAGAGCTGAGCAGCTGTGACAAAAACCATGTGGCCTACAGAGCCTAAGAGATTGACTATCTTATAGTTGACCTTGCCCTTCGAAAAGGCCACTTCAAAGTTACTTTCAGAACAGGTATAACGAAAAATGCTTGGTTCCACTACAAAATTCCTTATGAACTCAGAATGCATCTTAAATACCTTCAAGTTTTATAAACTTGCAAATATGGCGCCTGTCTTTTTAAAATTATTTATTTAATTTACTTTTGGCTGTACTGGGTCTTTGCTGCTGTGTGTGGGCTTTCTCTAGTTGCAGGAACAGGGGCTACTCTTTGTTGTGATGCACCAGCTTCTCATTGTGGTGACTGCTTTTGTTGCAGAGCACTGGTTTAGTTGCTCCACAGCATATGGGATCTTCCCAGATCAGGGAACGAACCTGGGCCCCCTGCATTGGCAGGCAGATTCTTATCTACTGCACCACCAGGCAAGTACCTGGCAATTGTCCCCTCATAGAAGACACAGATTGTGTCTATTTGGACTTGCTGTCATCCAGTCTAATTATTAATTAATTATTTATTTCATGCCTCACTGAAACTGACATCTGCTATGCCACACAGTAGATGCTCAGTAAATGAAGATGACTGACAGAAGCCCCACTCACTCACTCAAAGGAGATGAGGAGATGCTGCCCAGAGATGTGTAACTCTTTCCCTGGCACAATCCCAGACTCTGTTTTAATAGTTATCGATTAACCCCGGAAAATGACGGAATGGAGGGCTAAGGTCTCCCAGCACATGTCCTTGCTGATCACTTACTTCGCATCTTCTCCTTGGCTCCAGCAATCAGATAGTAAAAGATATGGAAGGTCCTCTCGTCTCGGGCTTGGCGAATCGCACGTGACTTTTCCAGCAGATCTGGTTTGAGAGGAGTTAAGAATTCTAGAACTGTCATGCTGGAGAAGACTCTTCAGAGTCCCTTGGACAGCAAGGAGATCAAACCAGTCAATCCCAAAGGAAATCAACCCTGAATATTCATGGGAAGGACAGATGCTGAAGCTGGAGCTCCAATACTTTGGCCACCTGATGTGAAGAGTCGACTCACTGGAAAAGACCCTGATATTGGGAAAGATTGAGGGCAGGAGGAGAAGGGAGCAACAGAGAATGAGACAGTTAGATGGCATCACCAATTCAATGGACATGAATTTGAGCAAACTCCAGGAGATAGTGAAGGACAGGGGAGCCTGGAGTGCTGCAGTCTATGGGGTCACAAAGAGTTGGATATGACTGAGCTACTGAACAAGAACAATATAGAATTAATTCCAGGGATACCACACATGCTTCTCTTGCAGGGAGATGACCTTCCTCCCCAAGCCCTGGCACATCAACTGCTGGAGGGGAAATCTCCAGAACCCGGGAGAAGCTCCCTGGAGAGTTTTGAGGACTCTGATTGCTGAGGCAGATCAACCCACTGGTCCACATGAGCTGACCTTCCAGTTCTGGCTCACAGATTCAAAATGAGACCACTAGGTGCCGCTGGCTGGCCCCAGTGCCAGAGAGAAGTGAGGGGGACAAAGGGGGTTAAAAAAGTATAAAAAGACAGGAGTCAAGAGACTCCAGGATGGAAGACTTCTGGGAGGCGCATGAATGAGACATTTCCCCAACAACCATCACCAACTTCTCTTCTGTACAGTGAACTGTCTTTAGATATTACAGAGTAAACATAATTACATCCTCTATGGTCTGTTAATCCCTGTGCTGAATGCTGATATGCATTTTCTCATTTGCTTTCCTTTCTTGGAATACAATTGCTTTACAATATTGAGTTCGTTTCTGCTATACAACGAAGTTTCACTTCAGCTATAAGTATACAGTTATCCCTTCTCTCTTGGATCTTCCTCCCACCCACCTCGGTTCTTCACAGGGCACTGAGCTGAGCTCCCTGTGCCTTACAGCAGGTTCCCATTAGCTGCCTATTTTACACGTGGTGGTGTGTATATGTCAATCCCAATCTCCCAATTTGTCCCACCCTCTCTTTCCCCCACTGTGTCCACCTGTCCATTCTCTATGTCTGCATCTCTATTCCTGCCCTGGAAGTAGGTTCATCTGTACCATTTTTCCATTGTCTCATTTAAACCTCACAAACTATCCTAGGAACTAAGAGCGAATATTGTTGGCATTTTCAATACAGGGGAAACCGAGGCCCAGGGAAGCTCGGGGAAGGCTCATTTGCCAGGAGGACACAGTTAGGAAGCAGCGAAGCCAAGTGTTTGCAGTGGCCAAAACTACCTCAGCTGAGGGGCTGGGCTTCAGAGAGCTGGGTGCCAGTTCTGGCTGGCTGAGTGACCTTGACTCAGCTGACTAGCAACCGAGCCTCAGGATATTGTAAACATGCCCACTGATTAATCTAAGGAGAGCCGTTCTGCTGTGGGGGGAGAGGTGGAGACCATGGGTGCATGGGGATGGTGGGAGCCACACAGGTGGCTGGTGGATTTCCCAGCACATAAGAACTAGGTTCTACTTGACTAAAAATCTGCCAAGATGCTAACCACCGAAGAATGAATAATCATTTCTTCTCTGTGTCCCAAAATCCACTGGTTTAGACTGTGTCCTCCCTGCTCTATTATGTCAGGTCATGGGCACTAATTTATCTCCTCAAGGCCTCATAATTGTGGGCTTGCCTGGTGGCTCAGATGGTTAAGAATCTGCTTGCAATGCAGGAGACCAGGGTTCAACCCCTGGGTTGGGAAGATCCCCGGGAGAAGGGAGTGGCTAGGGCCACAAACTTATCTGTAATTCCTGAATCCAGAAACTTCGGAAAACTGAACTCAGCTGGTGGCCGTGACTGTTCTGAGCCTACACAAGGCTCTTCATTGTCTCTTTACCCCCCATTGGAGACCAATGTGTGTTCTGCTCTATCTCATTAAGTCCTGGCCCAGCTCTGGGGAGGTGGGGATGGTGCATGGTCAGGTGACCCCAGCCATACCCTGAGCCCCCACTGGGATGCATGAGTAGGCACTGGTGGGCTGGTGGAATTCTGATTCCTTAGATTTACAGAAACAGCTTCCGGTTTTCTTTGCCAGAAGCAGGCAGTTCCTCTGGGAGAGTTCTATTTCCACTGATGTCCTATTTGTGGGCTGGAGCTGCTCTGTTCCTAAGAAGGACAAGGGGTCTGGGCTTGGCCTTGAACCCTGGCTCGATAAGGATGAAGTGAAGTACTTGTGGATAAGTGGGTGGTCATTTCCTTCTCCAGGGGATCTTGCTGACCCAGGAATCAAACCCAGGTCTCTCACATTGCAGGCAGATTCTCTACCATCTGAGCTACGAGGGAAGCTCTAGCCAGTACTTAACTAGCTCTTATTCTGTCATGATTCTAAAAGCTTTGGTGTGTTAGCTGCTCACTCTTGTCCAACTCGTTTGCAACCCCATGGACTGTAACCTGCCAGGCTCCTCTGTCCATGGGATTCTCCAGGCAAGAAGACTGGAGTGGGTTGCCATTCCTTTCTCCAGGGGATCTTCCTGACCCAGGGATCAGACCTATGTCTCCTGCCTTGCAGGTGGATTCTTTACCATTGAGCCACCAGGGAAGTCCTCTAAAAGCATTACATGAATCAGTTCACTTGAGGCAGGTATTATTAGCATCCCCATTTCACTGATGAGGCACAGAGAGGTTAAGTAATTAGCCCAAGATCACTCAGCTAGTGAGAGGTCCACCCAGAATCAAATACAGGCTGCTTGAGGTCCCCAAATCAAGGGACCAGCACACTACAAGGCTTGCTCTTAAGTGAAAGCAACCCCAGGGAAGAGGTGTTCTGGATGGCACCCAGGTGCTGGAGAGAGAGGCGGCTCTTGTGCCTTTCAGGCCCCCTGGGGGCTCTGGGCAGGAGGTGGGTGGTGCCGGGATGGGGATCCCAGGTAGCCCAGGCTCAGCAAAGGATACACGTCTCAATGTTGGCTCCCACGATGTAACCCGTGACATCGAAGTTGATGCGGATGAACTTGCCCTGCCAACAGGAAAACACAGTTCACAGTGGGGTCCCCAGCCTTGTCCCTCAACCCATGCTGCAGGAAAGGAGGGCGAGAGAAGTCAGGGAGCATTCGGAGGGGCACCCACAAATCAGCATGGTCCCCCTCGTTAATGGAATTCAGGTGCAATCTTTCCTATAAATTTCTTCATGTAATTATCTTTCTGAGTCTCCTACGGAGGTCCCACTTCTTCTGTACAACAAAATGATTATTGTCTAAGTATCATCAACCACCCAAGTTCAAGGTTTCCCTGACCCCGTTAGGCTCAAGTGAGAAAGGGGAGGGGCCCATGAAGCCTGGGAAAACCGGTGTGGGAAGTTCTGCCTCACTGACTACCGGCCTTTGTGAAGGCCGGAACCATGTCTGAATTGTTTGCTGTGATTCTGAGTCCAGTTCAAGGTCTGGTATACAGTAGGTACTTAATAAAAATGATCCAAATAAATGAAGAGAGAGAATGATGTGTGTAAAAAATGCCTGTATGGATGTATACAACGAGTGCTTAATAAATGTGTTGAAACTTGCAAGTTCTTGGTACACAGTAGGTGCTTAATGCATGTTTTGCTGAATAAATGAATGAGTATTGTATACAAGTGTCTAGCACTTGTATCCTAGGTGCTCAATGCTCAGTAAATGTTTATTGAATGAATTATGAATTAGAATTATGTCAAATTCTAATACGGAGCTGACTATACAGCAGGTGCTCAATGAATATTTGTTGCATGAATAGTGAATGAATGAATGAGGGAGTGAGTGGTTGGAACACTCGCAGGGTGGTCAGTTTAAGACAGGACTGGAGTCACAGAGCAAAATGCAACGCACACCTCCATCCCTTTAAGCCTCAGATGCCCCGTGCACACACATGCACTCTGAGTTCTCGAGAAGGCAGGAGGGGACATCGGGGGACCCAAGCCTTTTCCAGAAAACTCATGTAGCTTCACCACTTACAAATCGGGAGGAGTTGTCGTTCTTGACCGTTTTGGCATTGCCAAAAGCCTCCAGGATGGGGTTTGCTTGTAGAAGCTGCTTCTCCAGCTCACCCTAAAATTCATTCACAAGCAGTTATTAGAGAAAGTGATGCAGGCACTGACGGTTCTGCCCTGGACAGAGGTTGTCAAAAACTCTGCCCTTAACCCATGGGTTCTCTCCTGTCCTACTACCTATCCACTCTGAGACCCCAATGCTAATGTCCAGATTTTCTCGAGGATTTCAGAAGAGAAGCAAAGGGATGAGCTCTGTTATGGCTGCGACATCTGTTCCCTAGAAGATAAGGCCTGCTCATCTATGGGACATGCTGAACTCTGGCACTGACAACACGGGGATGTCATTGACGTCATAGTGAATCCATGGAATTGTGCAGTGCACAACCTGCCCCGCTGTACATGGCAGTCCTGCTGCTGCTAGTGTTTGACAAGCAGCCTTCTTCAAGCTAGACCGCTACAACACTTATGAAGGCTTTAGTGCATTTTTTAAAGTTGCAATTTTTCCTTTCTCAGGACCAGTTTTCAGAAGTCTCCAAGGGAAGACAAATAAGGAATGCACAAACCCCACCAGGAATACTTTGAACCAACTGCAGAACAAAGCCTCAAAGCGAGTTGTTGCCTGAGCTCCATTCATCAGGTTAAACACAGCTGAGACTGTACACAGCCCACTGGCCCCCTCTGAGGGGGCTCCTGTGCACAAACGCGGTCACGTGATTAATTGTGGCAGGAAAGGGCCAACGAGGTAAATCATGCCAGGAAGCAATGAGCTGCTCTTTGCCTAGCCCCGCAACACCGCAGCTGCAGACTGGCCCAGCGGCTCTCCCGACAGCTCCTCCTAGGCCAGGCTGGGAAGTGTGGGTCCTAGGGGTTTTCTCCTGTTTTCTCTGCTGGTTCCCCTGTCTGTTTTTTTTTTTTCAGGGTAACTGGACTAGGCTAAAAAGAACCTGGGAAACATTCTAGAAAGAGAAGGTGAGGGCATGGCTTTCTCCCCTCCGCTGTGCACCAGGAGGGCACCGTGGGTGACTGTCCCTAAAGGAACAGAACAAGAAGCCACTACTTATTTCTGTGTTTATTAGTCACACAAGCCCTCCTCCTTTGCAGATTCCAAAGAAGATGGACAGGAAGCATCATCTCTCTGAAAATCGCAGCCACACTGGAATCCCCATGATTGGGAATGGTGGAAATTTACAAGGAGGGCTTTGCTTGACTAGTGGGGAGAAGACTAAAGGGGTCACTTTTGTCAACACAAACTTGGGGTCTCAGTATCCCCCGAGAAAGTCCCCTTTTTAGAACAGGAGTTCCAGCTGGTGGGGCCAAAAGATCCTTCTCAGGAGATCTGATCCAAGCCACTCATTTTATGGATGATGAGACAGTGACCCAGAGAAGTTAAGCGACTTGGCCAAAGTCACACAGGACCAAATCCCAAAGAAGCAGCCTGATTCTCCTTCTGATGCACTCATGATGCTGCTGCCCACATCTAACTAAGATGGACTGAGTGTGACCCTAGGGCACGCTAGGACCTCTTGATCTGAGGGTCTCTTTCAGGCTGGGACCCGTACACCAGCCCCCCAAGCTCTGCGTTAAGAGATGAGTTTGTATATGCAGAGGTTTGAGCAGGGCCTGGGTGGGTGTTGCATAGCTGGGGCCTTACCGTGCCACCGAAGCTAGTGCATCGTGAACCCCAAGACTTCCGTTTCTGGAGCCTTGGTGCAAGCAACCGGCATGCAAAGACAGACACGCACTGCACACACATGCAGAGGAAGACACACCGGTGCACAGGGAACAGGCCTCGGGGGAGGAATTCAGGGATGATGGCAGGGCGCGGAGACAAAGGCATGCCACAGCGGTGCCATTAACTGACTGTCAATCAAGCCAGGAAAGCTTCAGGGCCAGAAGGTCCTCAAAAGCTCAACCAGACAGGACAGACATCTCCAGGGCCTTCCAATCAGGGGTACCTCGGTGGTGGACACCTTGGTGGGAAGGGTAAGGCGACGTTCGTTCTGAACTGGGGAAAATCCATTCCAGGCTAGAGGACAACCCTGGGGATTCCGGTGGGAGTCCTGCGGGTGGCGATGCGCCCACACGCCCCACCCCGCCGGGTGGCATCGGACACCCGCAGGACGGTATTTCCGTGCGTTTGTAGGTTCGGGGATCTAGCCCAGTCTACTGTCAGCTACCGGGCTCAGTGGGTGCAACAGGGGCATGCACATCTAAATACACTCCGTGCCTCCCGTCCACACCAGGAAAACACTCTCAGTTACTCACGTAGGCAAAAGATGGGCCTTGCTGTGGTTGAACAATACAGTATAAAACAAACGTCAGTATTATTTCCATCACATGTACATCAGGGTCTGGAGAATATACAATTTCAATTTCCCCCCGCCCCCAGACAGCCTGGATTCTCCAAGATCCTCCAACTGAGAAAAGCAGCAGCTTTTCTTGGATTCAATTTCCTCTCTGCTTCGCTTGCTTTCTTTTCTAAATTCTTAAGAGATTCAGACATTTTCAAAGGTTTTTTAAAATTGCTGGGACCAAAGTACACTCTTTAAAACTGCATCTGACGAGACGCTGTCTGAGATACCTTCTCACATGCAGAGAAAAAAAGTGTCTGGCACATAGTAGACGCTTGATAAAGATCCGTCATTAGTATTATTTCTTCCTTTTACTATTCTAGGGAAAGGCAAGGCAGTGGGAGGCAGTGTTTGGCCGCCACATAAACCCTGGGGCTCTTTGTTCCTTACACCATGCCAGAGGCAGTGTGGATCCTGGATCTCGGGCTTCCTGCACCTGTTGGAGGTAGGAAAGTTCCCCAAGCTACAACCGGGGCTCGCCCCAGATCCCCAAGGGCCTCCAGACAGGCTGGTCTCTGTGGCTTCTCCAGTGTCGCCTCTGAGCCCCAGAAGCTAGATCCAGAGCGGCAGGAACTGGTGACACCCCAAGCCTGCTTCAGGCCTCCACTTTGCCATCCCCCCCATCCAGGCCCAAACCTTCGGAGGGAGGCGCTGGCAGGTCCTTCCAGCAGCCCCAGTGCTTGTCGCCTCCACTGGGATAGATGAGGCCAGGCTAAGATCGAGGAGGAAAAGAGGGATGAACCCAGGAAGGGAAGATTCTAAAAAGCTGCTCTTCTTTTCCTTAATCGAACTGTGTCCTTATTTGATGATTTACGATCTCTCTGTCCCATGAGTCCGGAAGCTCAGTGTTTAGAATACCTCAGAGTCATCGATGGGCCTCATACTAGCAGTGCCTAGAACACAGTAGCTGCTCAGTCAAGGGCACTGGACCAAAGCTCAGATGCTGAGTGACACCCATGTTTCCATCCCCTGGGGTTCCCATTGGAGGCACATGTGGAGGAATGACAGGTATGCCTCAACACTAGGGAATTTACAGTGATTCAGTTAAGGCAGTGACTCTCAATCAGGGGAGACTGCACCCCCCAGAGGGCACCTGACTTTCTTGGTCGTCATAACTCAGGGGAGGGGCTGCTACCTGCCTCCAGTGGGGAGTGACCAGGGGCGCTGCTAAAAAGCCTCCAGGGCATAAGACAGCCCCACCACAGAGAATTATCCAATCCAAAATGACAGTGATGCCGCAAGCGAGAAGCTTTGATGTCAATCAAAACTCCTCCTCCCAGTTCACAAAACAGGAGACGATCCTGGCCAAAGTGAGGAATCGCCTAGACCCAACAGGACCACCCAGGATGAAGAAAAATCCCTCCAGTGAGCTGTCAGGGGAGGACAGGGAAACACAGTCCTGAGTCCTTATAACATGGACCCCTGGCCTTCCCAATGGTGCTCTCTCTACCTGGTCAGCCCTCGAGCCCAAGGCCCATCTGCCAAGCTGTGGCCAGATGACAGGGGCTGCCACTCACCGTGATGCTTGTATCCTTCTTGCCCTTGTGGGAGGAGGCCACCATGGCCAGGTACTGGATGACTTTCTTGGTGTTTTCTGTTTTCCCAGCTCCAGATTCGCCTCTGAAAGACAGGAGATCAGTGACCGACCCAAACAGTAATACACTAGCAACTGATGGAATAACCAGCTGGGTGTTGTTTATCTTATCAGGTGTTCTGTGGGAATCCTCCCACAGCTCCGTGTCATTTGCCAGATGGGGAAACTGAGGCTCCCAGAGGGGAGGAGACTTGCCCACCACTGGCAGGGAGCTGGACTGGGCTTCAAACCCTGCTCCTTATCTCAATCTACTCCTCCCGAGGGGAGGCAGGAAAGGATGTAGATGAAAAGAGTAAAAGAAAACCTGAGTTTCCCTACCAAGGTCCAAACAGGTTTATTTGGAACTGTCTACTTAAAAAAAAACCAAAAACACTTTGTTTTTTAGAGAAGTTTTAGGTTCACAGCAAAATTGAGCAAGAGGTACACAGAGTTCTTAGATCTCCCTGCCCCTTGACAACCTCCCCCACCATCAACATCCCCCGCAAGAGTGGTACACTTGCTACAATCAATGGACCCACTTTGGCGCATCATCACCCAAAGCCCACGGTTTATGTCAGAGTTCACTCTTGTTGTTGCACATTCTAGGGGTTTTGACAGCTGTATAATGATACGTATCCATTAATATAGTATCTACAGAATAGCTTGATTAAAAATTATCTACTTCAAAGACATCATTACCCTTGTTAGAGATGAGATCGGGCAAGAGACTGCCTTCCAGGATGGATGTAAGTACCTCTCAGAGTACTAAGATATAAGGTAAAAGTTTTAGAAATGCCCCTTACAAAGAAGAAGAAGGAAGAGGAAAAGAACAAGGAGAAAAAGGAGGAGCAGGAGGGGAAGGAGAAGGAGGACAAAGAGGGAAATAAAAGTGGTTATTCCATCAGCCACTGAACCCACATAAGCCCCTTCATCCTCTAGAGAGCTCACTCGAAGGGTCAGGTGGCTAGCTAATGATTTCAGCTAAATATCAAAGGATAAACCTAGTTGAAGTGAGTCATGCTAAAGTGTAAATGATCAGCAGGGTGTTGTTTGTCTTATCAAAAGAATGCTCCCAGAATATGAACAGTGGTTTTTTATTTTTATTTTTTTAATCAAAACAGCTTCTTTTTTTTTTTTATAATTATATAATCATTTCTTTGTCATATGTTTTATTTATTAATTTATTTATTTTGTTTTTTGGCTATGGTGGGTCTTCGTTGCCGCATGCAGGCTTTCTCTAATTAGTGGCAAGCGGGGACTACTCTTCACTGCAGTGCACCAGCTTCTCACTGCCGTGGCTTCTCTTGTTTTGAAGCACAGGCTCCAGGCATTCGGGCTTCAATAGTTGCAGCACATGGGCTCAGCAGTTGCAGCTTGTGGGCTCTAGAACACTGGATCAGTAGTTATGGCGCACAGGCTTAGCTGTCCTGTGGCATGTGGAATCTTCCCAGACTAGGGATTGAACTGGCGTCCCTTGCATTACAAGGTAGATTCTTAACCACTGGACCACCAGGGAAGCCCCAAAACAGCTTCTTGAACCAGCTACACTTCTCTTGGCCACCTGAGGTCACAGTGATGGAATTGTTCAATCAAAGGATTCTAGACTGCCTCTGACTCCCACTCTTCTTAGGAAAAGGGAAAGATGACCTCAACTAAATCTTTCCTCCTTTCTTGTCCTCTCCTCTGATTTTCTTTTTTTGTTTGTTTTTTATTTTTCCTTCCTTTGCCTAGACTCACATTTGCTGAGCTCACTGCATATTCTGAAACGCGCTAATTTTTTTAAAGTCTGGATTCATCTACCCCGAGGTCGGGTCAAGGTTCTCCATGCTGAACCAGCCCCACCAGTGCTAGTGTGGTGCTTGTCCTTTTTACCTAATTAGGAAATAAAATAATGAAAGAAATTAACTTGCTCTGCCAAGGGCCCATTAGTAACTTTGTTCATGGCAAAACAGAAGGAAGGAAGGGAGGAAAGAAGGGAGGGCTGGAGGGAAGGAGAAAGCAAGGAAAAAAGAAGGAAAGAGAAAGAGAAACGAAGGGATAAAGGGAGGGAAGTAAGAAGGTGGAGGACGGAAAGGAGAGAAAGAAGGGAGGGAGGCAGGGAGGGAGGGAGGAAAAGATACATATGCCCCGAACTGTCAGACCCAACCCCATGGGCCACCGTCCAGGAATCAAGGGTGGGGTCTCCAGGAAGGTCAAAACATCATACCACGTCTCATGGCAGTATTAACACTGTCCTCTACCCAATTCCTAATGGTCTTTATTCCCAATGGTCACATTATTTCACGTGGCCTCACAGGCACTTTTTGAGATGGGAGCTACTGAGGCATTATCCTCATTTTCTTGAGAAGGAAAACTGAGTCTAAAATTTTTTTTCTTTAATTTTAAGGAGAGAATTGATTTTGGGGGGCGGGGGGAGTGGAGGCCCTGTGTTAATTGTTTCACATGCATTATCTCCTTTACCTCCCCTCCCCCAATCCTGAGGGGAGGACATATCACTTTCCTGTTATTACAGGATAGGAACTTGGGACCAGAGTGAGTAAACAACTTGCCCAAAGTCACACACCAAGGCAAGAGCACCCTCAGCATTGAAATCAGGTCTCTGGTTCCAATGTAATCAGGATTCTTCCTGTGACATTTTGCCAAGTCTGTCCATGACACAGACCCAACCCTCAAAGAACATGCTTTCTAAGGTCAGAGGAAAGGTATAGGGAATAGAGAATGGGAATTGATATTTGTTGAAGACCTACTCTAGGCTACTGGGCTCAGAAATCTTTTAATTTAATCCAACAACCTAATGAAGGAGTCATTGATTATTCCTATCACCCACCTGGGAAAACCGAGGCTCAGAGAAGTTGAAGTGTTCTAGGTCACAATTTATGTTATCACACAGATCAGAAATAGAGGAGTAAGATTTGTATATGGGTGAGGTTGATGCCAGAGCCCATGTTCTGCCCCCTACCCTTTTATTTTTAAAAGTGAGAAAAGGGGATGCAATGCAGGAATACAGAGCAAAGCCCTGACCCATCAAGGAGTTATTCCATATGTTCTGGGAGCCTTCACTTGCCTTAATAGGCCCTTATTGAAAATCTGCACAGGTACCAATGAGCCAAGCCACTCAGTCATTTACACCTTAGTATGAATTACTTCTATTAGGATAATGTCAGAACCCTTGATAAACATCACCCCAAACGGAGGGGGCTAGGTTCTGATCAGAGGAAGAAGGAGAGAAAATCTGAGTGTGGGAAACTGCCTATGTAGCTGGTCCTGAGTCCATTCAGATCCAAGACAAGAGTCAGGACAGCTGTGCACACACTGACCCCAGATCATTACAGCACCCCCCCTTTCCCGCCACGATTTCCTGGTCTTTCACCTCACAAGGTGGGGGAAGTGAGACACAGACTCTGGGAACCTGCTTCTCCCCACGTGGCTGCTTGGCTCAACAGTCTCCAAGTTTTATTGATAAAAATAAATTGTCCTGGGAGGTTCTGCCAAAGTAAACAACCCAAGCTCCAGGCTCATGGGCGTCTGAAGATTGATGTGCTCAGGGCTGCTTCAGAAACATCAATATCTTTGCTGTTCTGACCCCAGACTCTGGGAATAAAGATGTCTTCTTGGTCAGTGCACCCTAAACTTCAGTCCTACTTTTTTTTTTTTTAAATTTTAGGCTGCACTGGGTCTTCACTGCTGCAGGCAGGCTTCAGTTGCTGAGGTGCATGGGCTTAATTGCCCTGAGGCAGGTGGGATCTTCCTGGACCAGGGATTGAACCTGTGTCCCCTGCTTTAGCAGACAGATTCTCAACCACTGGACCACTAGGGAAGTCTCTTAGTCCTGTTTCTTAGGGGACTTTGTGTCCAGCTCCCTCATCCTTGAGGAAGACTTGGCCTCATGACCATATATGGCCTCCTGGCCTTGTAATTACCCTACTGCCAAGTCCTTTTAACCAGTCCAGGCTCAGCAGTTGGAAGGAGGCTACCCAATGGCTGCTTAATCCCTCAGCCCCCAGCTGGGCCGGATTCATGGGTATGTGACCTGTCCAGTTCCATGGGGACTACCCTAAGGAGGGTCTTGTGCTTGATTTAATGCTCTGATGTTGTGATCTTGAACTGCTTAATAATTTTTGAACAAGGGCCTTAGCTTTCTCATTTTGCATCATTTAACAAATCAGGTAGTTGGTCCTAGCTCCCACGGTGAAACACCATTTCTGAGTCATTTCAGCTGTGGTCTGCCCTTGGTATCAAAGCCAAAGTGTCTCTGAATCTGTCAGTCCCTAGTCCTCGTGTGACTCCCACCCCTGTAAGCAGCAAAGTCCTCCGGCGTTTGTGCTGTCCAACTCCTACACATCCTGCAAAGCTCCGTTAGGCACTGCCTTTATTTTGAGTACTGCCTCGAGCTCCCCAGGCAAAAGCAGTGCCTCTTTCCCCTGCAGCATCAACCAGCAGAGCAACACAGTGGGCTCCAGGGCCAGACTTCCTGAGTTCAAATCCCTGTTCTGCCCTGTGTGATTATGGGCAAGTCATTTAACTGCGCCCATGAACAGTATGAAAAGGCAAAAAGATATGACACTGGAAGATGAGCCCCCCAGGTTAGTAGGTGGCCAATATGTTACTGAGGAAGAACGGAGAAATAGCTCCAGAAAGAATGAAGAGGCTGGGCCAAAGCAGAAACACTGTTCAGTTGTGGATGTGCCTGGTGGTGAAAGTAAAGTCCGACGCTATATGGAACAATATTGCATAGGAACCTGGAAGGTTCAGTAATCTGGATGTGGTCAAGCAGGAGATGACAAGACTGAACATTGATATTTTAGGAATCAGTGAACTAAAATGGACAGGAATGGGCAAATTTGATTCAGATGACCATTATATCTACTACTATGGGCAAGAATTCCTTCGAAGAAGTGGAGTAGCCTTCATAGTCAACAAAAGAGTCTGAAATGCAGTACTTGGATGCAATATCAAGAACAATGAATGATCTTGGTTCGTTTCCAAGGCAAAGCATTCAATATCACAGTAATCCAAGTCTATGACCCAACCAGTAATGCCAAAGAAGCTTAAGTTGAATGGTTCCATGAAGCCCTACAAGATCTTCTAGAACTAACACCAAAAAAAAAAAAAAAAAAAAGATGTCCTTTTCATTACAGGGGACTGGAATGCAAAAGTAGGAAGTCAAGAGATACCTGGAGTAACAGGCAAATTTGGTCTTGGAGTACAAAATGAAGCAGGGCAAAGGCCATCAGGGTTTTGCCAAGAGAACGCACTGGTCATAGCAAACATCCTCTTCCGATAATACAAGAGATGACTCTACACATGGACATCACCAAAGGATCAATACTGAAATTAGATTGGTTACATTCTTTGCAGCCAAAGATGGAGAAGCTCTATACAGTCAGCAAAAACAAGACCTGGAGCTACTTGTGACTCAGATCATGAGCTCCTTGTTGCAAAATTCAGGCTTAAATTGAAGAAACTAGGGAACAACCACTAGATCATTCAGGTATGACCTAAATCAAATCCCTTATGACTATACCAGTTTCTCCAGTGGCTTAGATGGTAAAGAATCTATCTGCAATGCAGAAGACCCAGGTTCAATCTGTGGGTCAAGAAGATCCCTTGGAGAAGGAAATGGCAACCCACTGTAGTATTCTTACCTGGAAAATCCCATGGACAGAGGAGCCTGGTGGGCTACAGTCCAATGGGTTGCAAAGAGTCAGACACGACTGAGCAAGTAACACTGTCACTTTATGATTATACAGTGGAGGTGACAAATAGATTCAAGGGTTATATCTGATAGAGTGCCTGAAGAACTATGGATGGAGGTTCATATCATTGTATAGGAGATGACCAAAGCCATCTCCAAGAAAAAGAAATGTAAGAAGGCAAAATGGTTATCTGAGGAGGCCTTACAAACAGTTGAGAAAGTAAGAGAAGTGAAAGGTCGAAGAGAAAGGGAAAAATATACACAACTGAATGCAGAGTTCTTTGGAACTCTGTTCCAAAGAACAGCAAGGAGAGATAAGAAAGCCTTTGTTAAGTGAACAATGCAAAGAAATAGAGGAAAACAATAAAATGGGAAAGACTAAATATCTCTTAAAAAAAAAATTAGAGACCAAGGGAATATTTCAAGCAAATATGGGCACAATAAAGGACAGAAACAGTATGGACCTAACAGAAGCAGAAGATATTAAGAAGAGGTAGCAAGAATACACAGAAGAGCTATATAAAAAAAGGTCTTAATGACTTGGATAACCACAATGGTGTGATCATTCACCTAGAGCCTGACGTCCTGCAATGTGAAGTCAAGTGGGCTTTAGGAAGTATCACTACGGACAAAGCTAGTGGAGGTGATGAAATTCCAGCTGAGCTATTTCAAATCCTAAAAGATGATGCTGTGAAAGTGCTGCACTCAATATGCCAGCAAATTTGGAAAGCTCAGCAGTGGCCACAGGACTGGAAAAGGTCAGTTTTCATTCAAATCCCAAAGAAGGGCAATGCCAAAGAATGTGCAAACTACCCACACAATTGCGCTCATTTCACACGCTAGCAATGTAATGCTCAAAATCCTTCAAGCTAGCCTTCAACAGTAGGTGAACCAAAAATTTCCAGATGTACAAGCTGGATTTAGAAAAGGCAGATGAACCAGAGATCAAATTGCCAACATCCACTGGATCATTAAAAAAAAGCAAGGGAATTCCAGAAAAACATCTACTTCTGCTTCATTGACTATGCTAAAATGTTTGACTGTGTGGATCACAACAAACTGTGGAAAATTCTCAAAGAGATGGGAATACCAGATCTCCTTACGTGCCTCCTGAGACACTTGTATGCAGGTCAAGAAGCAACAGTGAGAATCAGATATGGAACAACAGACTGGTTCAAAATTGGGAAAAGAGTAAGTGAAAGCTGTACACTGTCACCCTGCTTGTTTAACTTATATGCAGAGTACATCATGTGAAATGCTGGGCTGGATGAAGCACAAACTGGAATCAAGATTGCTGGGAGAAATATCAATAACCTCAGATATGCAGATGACACCACCCTAGTGGCAGAAAGCAAAAAGGAACTAAAGAGCCTCTTGAGGAAAGTGAAAAAGGAGAGTAAAATAGCTGGCTTAAAACTCAACTTTCAGAAAACTAAGGTCATGGCACCCAGTTCCATTACTTCATAGTAAATAGATGGGAGAAAAATGTAAACAGTGACAAACTTTATTTTCTTGGGCTCCACAATCACTGTGGATGGTGAATGCAGCCATGAAATTAAAAGATGCTTATTCCTTGGAAGAAAGCTATGACAAACCTAGACAGTGTATTAAAAAGCAGAGACATCACTTTGCCAACAAAGGTCCATCTAGTCAAAGCTGTGGTTTTTCCAGTAGTCATGTATAGGTGTGAGGGTTGGACCATAAAGAAGGCTGAGTGTCAAAGAATTGATGCTTTTGAACTGTGGTGTTGGAGAAGACTTTCGAGAGTCCCTCGGACAGCAGGGTGATCCAACCAGTCAATCCTAAAGGAAATCAACCCTGAATATTCACTGGAAGGATTGATGCTGAAGCTGAAGATCCAATACTTTGACCAACCTGATGGGAAGAGCCAACTCATTAGAAAAGACCCTGATGCTGGGAAAGATTGAGGGCAAGAGGAGAAAGGGGCAGCAGAGGATGAGACAGTTGGATGACAACACTGACTCAATGGACGTGAGTTTGAGCAAGCTCAGAGAGTTGGTGATGGACAGGGAAGCCTGGCGTGCTGCAGTCCATTGGCTCGCAAGGACTCAGACATAACTAGGTGACCGAACAACAACAATTATTACTGAGGTCAACTTGAATCTACTTTCATATTAAATAGTATGAATCATTCTGAGGTCAACTTGAATCTACTTTCATATTAAATAATATGAATCATTCCAGATTTTGATGCTCTTTGAAAATTTCTTGCAATCTTGTAACTGACCAGTGTGTGTGTATGGTAGGAACTGAGGGCTTAGTCATCTATGAGAAATTTTCTAGGCCCAAAGTTCTGGGATTGAGGTTGTAAACAGGTGGCCCCACTGGCAAAGCCAGCCCAACCATGGATTTTATTTGGCTGATGCTCTGGGTATGTATGTTCATGTAAATTAGGTGCAAATATTTAAAAATTGAATATTTCACATAAAAACCTAAATTTCCAGCTTCTGTTGCAATGTAGAAGAGTCTGGCAACACTGGACCTGCTTTCTCTCCTGGAAACAATGGAAAGAAGAGGGCCGGGATAGCAACTCGCCCCCAGCCCTCAGATGGGTCATTTTCTGCAGTTCACCACACTCCCCACCACCCCCTACTGTCTCACACCCAGGCCTTCTCGCACATTAACAGTACTTGGTTGGCTTTGATTGGCCCTTGGGTTTGCAACCACAGTCCTAGATGTCCCATAGTGGCTCTTCTCAGACAGAGGGCTTCTGCTGGGAGACACACTCTGGCCAAACTGATGTCTCAGTTTTTAAAATAAAACACACTCTATCTGACCCCAGTGCCTCTGCATTTGCTGTAAACTCTTCCCCTCTTTTCTTCATTGTCTCTGCTGAAATAGCACTTCTTCCAAGAAGCTCTTCCCATTCTCCCAGTTAGAATCTCTCTGATTTACACATTCTCCTAGTTCCAAACATGTCTCATTCTTTGTCATTTTCAGTTTGTAATTACACATTTACTTGAGTGATTTGCTGGGAAAGATTGAAGATAAAAGGAGAAGCGGGTGGCAGAGGTTGAGATAGTTGGATAGCATCACCAACTCAATGAACATGAGCTTGAGCAAACTCTGGGATATAGTGAAGGACAAGGAAACCTGGTGTGCTGCAGTGCTTGGGGCCGCAAAGAGTTGGACACAGTTGACTGATTGAACAACAGTAATTTTTTAAGTTTCTGAAAAGGTAGTTCTTTCACAGAATCAAACAGCAGATTCAAGCAGTACCAAAGGGAAGAATGTAATTATTGTTCTAGTGGCTGTCTTCCCTCTTGAGAAGAGGGGTCATGTTTATTTTGGATTCTTTCCTATATGCCAAGTATCACCAGTGGAACTGGCTCATACAATCTGTTGAATAGTGAGTGAGGACAGGAGTGGGTGTAGGGGGACAAAGGAAGGAGGGTGTATTTGTTTCCCATTGCTGCTTTAACAAATTACACAAACAGTGGCTTAAAACAACACAAATTGATTATCCTGCAGTTCTGGAGGGCAGAAGTCTGACATGGATTGTACTGAGCTAATACCAAGATGTCAGCAGGGTTGTGTTTCTTTCCAGGAACACCAGGGGAGAGTCTGTTTCCTTGCCTTTTCCAGTGTCTAGAAGCTGTTTTCATTTTTGGCTTCCTCCACCTTCAACGCCAGCAATGGTGGGTGAAGTTCTTCTCACATTGCATCTGCCTCTGACTCCCCAGATTCCTCCCTCTTCCACTTGTAAGGACTCTATGATTACCCTGGACTTGCCTGGATGGTGTAGACTCCCCCCTATTGTAAGGTCAGCTGATTAGCAACCTTAATGCCATAGCAACCTCCATTCTCCTCTGCCTCGTCACCTGACACATTCACGAGTTCTGGTGATTAGGAGGTGGCAATCTTTGAGGGACCACTACAGGTACTTTTAGTGCACATTGTTTTATTGCAGTTCACAGATATCATGTTTTTCACAAATTAAATATTTGTGGCAACCTTGCATCAGCATTTCTCCAACAGTGTTCGTTCACTCCATATCTTTGTGCCACCTTTTGGTAATTCTTATAATATTTCGAACTGCTTCCTTATTTTTCTATTTGTCATGGTGGTCTGTGATCCGTGATCTTTCATCTCATCTATTGCAAAAAGATTACAATTCCCTGAAGGCTCAGATGATAGCTAAGATTTTTTAGCAATGGGTATTTTTTTAAATTAGTTACTTTACATATTGTGATGGTTTTTGCCATACATCAACATGAATCAGCATTAGGTATACATATGTCCCTTCTCTCTTGAGCCCTTTCTCACCTCCCTGCCCATCCCACCCAGCTAGGTCGTCACAGAGCACTGGCTTTGTGCTCCCTGCATCACACAGCCAACTCCCACTGGCTATCTATTTGACATATGGCGATATATATGTTTCAGTGCTCTTCTCTCAAATCATCCCATCCTCTCCTTCCCTCACTGTGTCCAAAATGTCAGTGTCTCCTTTGCTGACCTGCAAGTAGGATCGTCAATACTGTCTTTCTAGATTCCATATATATGCATTAACATATGATACTGGACTTTCCCTTTCTTTCTTTCTGTGACTTACACTACTGCGTATTATGGGCTCTAGGTTCATCCACCTCATTAGAACTGACTCAAATGCGTTCCTTTTTATAGCTGAGTAATATGCCAAGCAATGGGTATTTTTAAATTAAGGTGTATACATTGTTGTTCTTAGATGTAACACTGTTGCACACTTAGTAGACTATAGTATAGTGTCAACACAACTTGGATATGTACTGAGAAACCAAAAAATTTGCGTGACTTGCTTTACTCTGATATTTGCTTTATTGCAATAGTCTGGACTAAGCCTAGGCTATCTCTGAGGAATACCTGTATTCTGCCCACCCCAGGAGAGATTTTCCTGAATCCTGAAAATTCTCTGAGTGATTCCAAACTGAGTTCATATCTTCTGACTATGTATCCAGGTCTTCAAAGAAATAATGATACCGACCACTAAATACAGCACCATGTGGCTACTTGTGAAATTTTAGGGTAACAGTTTAACACAGGCCAAGCCTTCCTCACTAATGGAGATGCCATCTACTTTCACAGAGCTATTACAGAATTACATGCAATTCTGTCTGTAAATTATTTAGTTCAGGGCCTAGCACACAGTGAATGCTCAATAAATGCTGGTTTTAAAGAGGGGGGCAGCGCAGAACAAGATGGCACCAGGCATCACCTGTGGTTTAGGGGTGCTGGCCTCAGCATCAGAGCATTTGTACAACAAATGTTTCATGACCATCTGCTCTGTGCTGGGGATAGGGTGGTGCATGGAACCTCAAAGAAATCAAACAGCCCTGTTCTCATGGACCTTTTTCTTTAATAGGTTGGATCTTACTCAGAGAAACAGAAGAAAAAGCAGCTCCACTTACGTGCAGAGAATGGACTGGTCCTCCCGATCTGAGAACAAAAAGAAAAAAAAGAGCCACGAGTTAGAATCAGCTCTGAGTTGAGGGTCTGGATATGCTGCCGCCCAGGACTCCCATTTAAGCTCCTATACCCTGGCCCCTCTGGGGGTGATAAGGGGCCAGCTGAGCTCATCTTCCAGGGCATAGGGGACAAGACCAAAGACAAGAGGGCAACAAAGCCCTGGAGGCAGCCCCAGAAAGATGTTGGAATCTGACCCATTCAGGAGACAGTGAGCATCCCAGCCCCACCCACTCGGAGTGGAGGGGGGTTCCCAGGAGACCCACTCTGTACAGATGAGGTCACAGACAGAACACTGACTTTGGATCCAGACAGACTGGGTTTCCTCTTGGCCACTTCCCAGCTCTGCGGCCTTGGGCGAATATTCTTAACCTCTCCAAGCCTCAGTTTCTTTATCTGGCAGTGGACATTTTTGGCTTGAAAATCCAGTATGCTTTCCCTCTTCTTCTGGCAAGAGTATCCTATGTTTCATAAGGAGACATGTCCAGGGGACTTCCCTGGTGGTCCAGTGGTTAAGACTCTGAGCTTTCAATGCAAGGGGTGTAGGTTTGATCCCTGATCAGGGGAACTATGATCCCACATGCCGACAGAACAACAACAAAGGAGACAAGTCCCCTGCACCACTCCACTCCCATTATCATGTACTGTCTTGGTGGGACTGACCCACAAGCTCTCCCAGCCAAGAGGCAACAACGTTTCCCAGGCTGCGGCAATCAGATTCTCTGAGCTAAAACTCCAACCTGGGTCAAGGATGGGGAAGCACAGCGGGTGGGCAGAGCCCTGAGGGGGCCTCACTTCCTGCCCCCCAGAGCCCAAGCAGCCTCTAGTTTGTGACATTTTCTGAGGCTGGCTCCCCACTCTTCCCACCTCATTTGTGAGCTCCCCAACACTCCTCCAGAAACTCCTTTCCAAGGTAAGGTCTCTGTCGCTTACCACCAGAGAACCCTGGTGGACGCAGAGGGCATCATGAAACTGCACGTGATTAAGCAGACGTGACGAATCACCTTTCACTCTTAAAGTGACCTCAGGAGGTGCAGCCGAGATCCCCTATGAGGGTCATGTGTAAGGGGACAGGCTTCAACCATTGGTCAGTTAACCATAACCGAGAAAGCACATCCACTGCTGGGCAATGGTGATGCAGCTTTTCTTAAATTCATTCCTGGCTCCAACCCCACCTTCACATTGCTCAGCCTCTCCTGATCAAAGATCTCCCTGGATCTAGGGACGTCTTCCTCCAGAGCCTTTCTCAGAGTGATCTTTCTGACACGCTGAGCTACCCGATCTCTCTGCTCCCCAACACTCGTCCACTTTGAAAGTCTCTGGAAATGTTAAACCTAAATTTACCATATGACCCAGCTATTCCACTCCTGGAAATCTACCCAAGAGAATAGAAACATGTGTCCCTATAAGACTAACACAGGAAGGCTCACAGCGGAGTTATCATACCAACTAAAAAGTGGAAACAGCCCACATGTCTATCTGCTGGTGGACGGATAAATAAGATGTGGTCTATCCACCCAATGAAATATTATTCAGTCATAAAAACAATGAAGTCCTGATACAGATTACACTGTGGATGACTGTCAAAAACATGGTGTTGAGTAAGTCTGACACAGAAGGCTGCATACATATCGTATTATTCCACTTACATGAAATGTGCAGGAGAGGTAAATGCATAAAGATAGGAAGCAGATTAGTGGTTGCCGAGGGCTGGAGTGGGGTGACTGCAAACAGATATGAGAGATCATTTGGGGGCTTGGAGACTGGATTGTGGTGATGCTTACATAACTCAATTTACTAAAACTCACTGCATTTTACACTTACAGTGGGTGAATTTGGGGTATGCAAGTTTTATCTTAAGTTGTTTTTAAACATGTCCATGTCCCCCAGGGCCCTTACGTGAGGCCCAGACTCCTCAACATGACATCAAGACCTCCCATGACTGGCCCTGCCCACCTCCCCAGCTTCGGCATCTCTATGTCCCTCACTCTGTTTCCAGCAACCCCACCCAGGTCAACCCCCAATCACACTCTGTGCCTTTGCTCAGGCCATGTCTGCTGCCTAGCAGGTCTTTCTCTTCTTTCCTGGCTACTTCCCTCAGTCTCAAAGATAATACCTCTTCCAAGAAGTCTTCCCCATAGCGATGAAGCCAGGAGGCAGCTTGGCTATAAGTCTCTGACAACACTCCTAAGCTATCACAGTAGTCAGCCTTGCTAGAGAGAAGAAGCCCCAGGAAGAGCCCCTCAGTTCAGTTCAGTTCAGTTCAGTCACTCAGTCGTGTCCGATTCTGCAACACCATGAATCGCAGCATGCCAGGCCTCCCTGTCCATCACCAACTCCCAGAGTTTACTCAAACTCATGTCCATTGAGTCAGTGATGCCATCCAACCATCTCATCCTCTGTCACCCCCTTCTCCTCCTGCCCCCAATCCCTCCCAGCATCAGGGTCTTTTCCAATGAGTCAACTCTTCGCATGAGGTGGCCAAAGTATTGGAGTTTCAGCTTCAACATCAGTCCTTTCAATGAACACCCAGGACTGATCTCCTTTAGGATGGACTGGTTAGATCTCCTTGCAGTCCAAGGGACTCTCAAGAGTCTTCTCCAAAACCACAGTTCAAAAGCACCAATTTTTCAGTGCTCAGCTTTCTTCATGACCACTGGAAAAATCATAGCCTTGACTAGATGGACCTTTGTTGGCAAAGTAATGTCTCTGCTTTTTAATATGCTATCTAGGTTGGTCATAACTTTCCTTCCAAGGAGTAAGCGTCTTTTAATTTCATGGCTGCAATCACCATCTGCAGTGATTTTGGAGCCCAAAAAAATAAAGTCTGACACTGCTTCCACTGTTTCCCCATCTATTTGCCATGAAGTGATGGGACCAGATGCCATGATCTTAGTTTTCTGAATGTTGAGCTTTAAGCCAACTTTTTCACTCTCCTCCTTCACTTTCATCAAGAGGCTTTTTAGTTCCTCTTCACTTTCTGCCATAAGGGTGGTGTCATCTGCATATCTGAGGTTATTGATATTTCTCCCAGCAAGCTTATTCCAGCTTGTGCCTCTTCCAGCCCAGCGTTTCTCATGATGTACTCTGCATAGAAGTTAAATAAGCAGGGTGACAATATACAGCCTTGACGAACTCCTTTTCCTATTTGAAACCAGTCTGTTGGTCCATGGTCTCCATCAAATAATCTGACTGCTGCCTCCAAGCCCTCCTTGAGAGGAATCCTAGAGCTGTCACTGGTTCCTACCCATCACCAAGACACGCCTCCACTTCCACAGCCCCTATGTTGCCTGAGTGCCTGTCCCAGGCTGGCACTTTTGTTCCTTGTGTCTCTGCCCCCACAGAATTATGAATTCCTCATAAGCAGAAACATCCAGATCTGGACCTCACTTCCCTCAGTTTCCAGGAAACTGCCCAACCCCTAAGCCCCTGACACAAGGAAGGTATAGTCTGGCGAGCACTGAAAAAAGCAAACCCCAAACCTGAAGACTTGAGCTTCTTGATGGGAAAGTTCAACACACATGCAAGAAATTGAGACCAGTGACTTCCCTGGCAGTTCCGAGGTTAAGAACCTGCCTCCCAATGCAGGTGACTTGGGTTTGATCCCTGGTTGGGGAACTACGATCCCCCATGTCACGGGGCAACTCAGCCTGCATGCTGTGGCTAGAGAGGCCAAGTGCTGCAACGAAAGAGCCTTCATGGGCCACAGTTGCCTGTAGGGGCTATCTTTAGAGGGTCCGGGGTGGTTCCACTCAGGCGAGTTTGGCCTCTGAGCTGAGGGCCAACGGGAGGTCCTTGCAGGGAGAAAGGCCACAGGAAAGAGGCAGCTCACCCTTTGGCATGAGAACTTTCCATCACCACAAAGTCCCATTTCTGGTCCAGCTGCACTGATTCCCATCAGGCCAACATGCTCTGCCTCCTGCCTCTGCCTCTGCCTCTGACCTTGGGCTGATCCACAAATTTCAAGAAACAGCCATATCAGAAACCCGCACATGTGTGCCCAAGGACAAATGCTTAAATTGGTCACTGCGGCAATATCAGTCAAAGCAAAAGGCCAGAAAGGAGTGATTTTGAGGTGGACAGATGATGGACTGTCTCCACCCATCTGCTTTCGGGACAGAGGTGGCCTTTCCAGCAGCCTTGGGAAACCTGAGCCCAGAAGACAAGAGATTGATAGGGTCCATGCCTGTCTGGAGGCTTTTCCTCCAGGTCCCCAGGAGAGGAAGTGGCTCCAAGGGGAAGGCTTGGCAGCTGCCAGGGCAGCTCCATGCTGGGTGCTGCCAGGGGACCTCCAGCCTGAGACATTCCCATCGGAAACACACTGCTCCAAGCGTGGGAAGCTAACTGTGTCATGGTTAGTTAGGGGCAGGAGGGCTCGGTGTGCGTATTGCTTGCTGACCTGAGACCAACTTCCCCGGGCTTTCTAGCTGATTCCTTCCCTAAGCCTGAGCTCATGTCTGACATGAGAGAGCAGAGTTCTAAGAATGTGCAAAGGAGTCCTCCAACCCAAGCTTTGCACACGCTGTTTCTTCTTCCCAGAGCACCATCTGTATTGCTTTTGTACCTGCCTTATCCATTCTCTCTTTTTTTTTTACCCCAATGAGGTGAAAATCACATAAACATAAATTAAACCATGTAGAAGCGAACAACACAAGGTAGTTGCAGGTAGTACCTTCACAAAGTCGTGCAACTCACACCTCTGTCTAGTTCCCAAACATTCTCACCAACCCCCAATAAAACCCCACACCCGTTAAACAGTCACTCTCCATCCCCTGCTCCCATTAACCCCTGGCAACCACTGATCTGCTCTCTGTTTCTATGGATTTACCTATTCTGGACATTTAACACAAACACAAGTGGTCTTTTGTGTCTGGCTTCTTTCACTTAGCATGATGTTTCTGAGGCTCGTCCCTATGGTAACATGTATCCGAACTTCATTCCTTTTTGTGGCTGAGTAGTCCTCCATTGTGGGCAGATCTCATTTTGTGGTTCCACTCATCCATTGATGGGCGTTTGGGTTGTTTCTAGCTTTTGGCTATTGTGAATAGTGCTGCTATGAATATTCAAGTACAAGGTTTTGTTTGAGCACCTGTTTTCAATTCTTTGGGGTATATATTCTAGTTGATTCTTGAAATGTCACCCTGAGGGTCACCTCCTCTATAATATTTTCTCTGACCCCATACCTCCCTAGAGCTAAGCTGGGGGCCTTTCTTATTGTATGTCCCTGCCAGGCCTGCCATGGACAGTGGTGCAAGTCAAACAGTGCATAACTCTAAGGGGCAACTATTTACACTGGTCACTGTAGATCTGTATATTTATTACAACCATCTTTCAGCAGATGGAAGAAAAGTGCCTTAGGAAAGGGGTAAAAGTAAAAGTGTTAGTCACTCAGTCATGTCCAACTCTTTGCGACCCCATGGACTATAGCCCACCAGGCTCCTCTGTCCGTGCAAGAATTCTCCAGGCAAGAATACTGGAGTGGGTTGCCATTCCCTTCTCCAGGGGATCTTGCTGAGCCAGGGATCAAACCCAGGTCTCCCTCATTGCAGGTGGTTCCTTTACCATCTGAGCCACCAGGGGGTACCTTTGTCTAAATCTATAAAGGTACCACCCAGTCCAGTGGTGACCCTAGCTCCATTAGTCCAAAGATTCCCTGCCTTGCAGTGCTTAACCTCATCATGATCATTCTTTCGCCTCAATACCTTTTAGAAGAAAGGGATTACTCGGAATGGTAATGGACCATTTTCCTATGATACGACAGGCAGAATTTTTCTTTTTCATCTTAGTGAAAATTATGCTACTCTATATTATTTATAATAGCCAAAGAATACAAATGATACAAATGTCCATCAGTTGGTAAATGGATAAACAAAATGTGGTCTATTTGTACAATGGAATATTATTCAGCCATAAAAAGGAATGGAGCACTGATACAGGCTAAAACATGGATGAACCTTGAAGATACTACGCTTTGTGAAAGAAGTCAGTCTCAAAGGAGTGCATATTGTATCATTCATTCCACTTATTCTAAATGTGCAGAAGAGGCAAATCTATAGGGACAGAAAGTAGACTAGTGATAGTGTTGAGCCAGGAGTGGGGAAGGGAATGACTACAAGAGGGCACAAGATATCCTTTCCAGATGACAGAAAGACACACTTAGATTGTGGTGATGGCTGTGTAACCTTGTAAATTCACCAATAACCAGTGAATTGTGTTCTTAAAATGGATTGATTTATGGCATATAAATTACACCAGAATAAAACTTTTTTAAAAACACAATGTTACTTTTACACCATCTCTGAATCAAGAGATCTGATTGCTCAGTTATCACACAGAATCTATTCATTTTTCAACAGTTATGAAACTTTTTTCCCCTTAAATAAATCACTAATTCTTTTAATTTAGATTACAAAATTAGTACACAACCACTGAAGAAAGCTTGGCAAATACAAAATCCCCCTAACCTGTGATGGTTACCATTTAGATATATCTTCTTTTCATTATTTTTTATAGGAGTTTAGAGTGATTTACACATTTGACACCATACTATGGCATGGTTTTTTAGTTCTTGTCATTTAACAGTGCTTCCTTCTTGGGCTTCCCTGGTGGCTCAGGTGGTAAAGAATCTGCCTGCAATGCAGGAGACCCAGATTCAACCCATGGGTCGGGAAGATCTGCTAGAGAAGGGAATGGCCACTCACTCCAGTATTCTTGCCTGGGAAATCATATGGACAGAGGAACCTGTGGGCTACAGTCCATAGGGTCACAAAGGGTCAGAAACGACTGAGTGATTAGCTTTATATGCATTGACCATGTTGTACAGTCTTTGTTATTGACATTAAATGGGCTTATAATAGTCCACAGAGAGGTTCCCGCTCTTTCTCCAACTTCATCTGGTTACTCCTCTCCCCCTCTTACATCCCAGCCATACTGACCTTCTTGGTGCTTTGTAAGACATCATACTCATTCCCGCCTCAGGGCCTTTGCACTATCTCCTCCTTTTGCCTCTAAAGCTCTTCCCCATTTCTTGATGTGACCAGATCCTTCTCATCTTTTATTTGTTGTTGTTTAGTCACTCAGACACGTCTGACTCTTTGCGATCCCACGGACTGTAGCCCACCAGACTCCTCTGTCCATGGAATTCTCCAGGCAAGAAAACTGGAGTGGGTTGCCAATTCCTTCTCCAGGGGCTCTTCCCGACCCATAAATCAAACCTGGGTCTCCTGTATTGGCAGGCAGATTCTCTACTACTGAGCCACTGGGGAAGCCCTTCACTTTCCACATCCCAGTCCAAATATCATATCCTCAGATGGAGCCACTTCTGACTACCGCACACCCATAGCCACTCCCTTCAATTTCTCTTGATCCCATCTTCCTGTTTTATCTTCTCCTTAGGGGGAAAATAACTTCATAATTTTGCCACCTGAAATTATTTCTTTGCTTACTCGACAAAACTGCTTTTAAAGCTTCTCCTATTAACCCCTGAGCTCCTGAGGATCAAAGGCTGCGCCTGATCCCAGATGGCAGGGACAATGTGTGACACATAGTAGGTACTCAGGAAATGCTTAATGATTTGAATCAATCTCAAACTATCTTTCTCTCTCTCTCTCTCTCAGAAAGGCAATTCCGACTGAAGCCACGGTGAACGCTTCTTCCTGTATTCACATATTCACTCAGCGAACAAGTCCAGAGCGCCTACTCTGTGCCAGGCACTGGAAACAAAGAGTTTACTAAACCGACCTAGCCTTTGCTTTTGAAAGGCTTATGGTCTGGTGTGAGGGTCAGACAGGCAAAGAAGTGACTGAAAGATGTGGGCAAATGCCACAATGCATACGTGCCCGAAGTGCTACTGAAGGTATAGCTGCTTTACCTTATTAAAATTTTTTAAAAATTATTTATTTATTTGGCTGCACCAGGTCTTAGTTGCAGCATGCAGGCTCTTACTTGTGGAATGTGCGATCTAGTATTCCTGAGGGAGCCAGCTTCCCTGACCAGGGATCGAACCTGGGCCCCCTGCATTGGGAGCTTCTATTAGCCACTGGACCAGCGGGGACGTCCCAGTATAGCTGTTTTAACATACTCTGAGAGGCAGGAGATCCAGCAGCTGTGGTGGCCACTGAGCGGCCTGGAGAAGGATGTGGAGGAATCCCCAGGGGAGAAGCCACCAAGGAGGCGGAGCGTCCCATCAGGAGGGCCTGGACCGCGGCACCTCACGGCCGGGAAAGGGCACCGCAGCGGAGAGACGGCCGGCGGACCCGTATCCCAGCATCCCGCGCGCGGGTTAGGCCCCGCCCCCCGCCCCGAGCTTGGGGACCACCTGGTCTCACACCCCCGCTGCGGACACCCCGGCGTCCCCTCCGTCCCCTGGGCCTCGGGGTCTGGCCTTGGATGAGCAGGTGTGCCGGGCAGTTCTCCGAGGAGCGAGAGGGCTCCCCGCCGCCTCCCCCGCATCAGGCCTGAGACTCCCAGGAGACGCCCAGCTCCCCACAGACCAGCTATTTCGGCCTGATCCCAACACCAGCTCTTGGTTTCTGGCTGGGGAAGCCAGAGGCCAGCGGGCTGACCATAAAAGGAGAAAACCCAGCTGGGTCTGAGCGAGGCCTGGGCTGGCTGCTTCCCTCCCGCCTTCCCGTGCCAGGGTGCGTGGGATCTGGTTAGGGGTCGGGGGTGGGGGGGTGGGGGCGGTGGCCAAGCCCTGTCTCCGGCAGGGTCACCGCTCCCCCTGACCTCCAGGCCCCTGGGGGTGAGGCCTGGCCTCCACCGAGTGCAGAAAGGTGGCTCCCCCACGAATGCCTGCCACCCTCCAAGGTAGACGCAGAAAGTTCCAGACCCCCTGCCCCCCGTGGAGCTGACAGCTCACGCCCTGCCGCTGCCCTGCTGGGCACCACGCTCCCCAGGCACCGTCGGAATCAGCACACACAGCCACCGGGCCAGGTGCCATCCTTGTTGGGACAAGTGAGGAAACCAAGGCACAGAGAAGTGGGCCCATCTGCCGAGCCAGGATTCCAGCCCAGCTCAAAAGCAATGCCCTGTGCACACGCTGTTATATTTAAAATGGGTAACCGACAAGGACCTTCTGTATAGCAGCATGGAACTCTACCTGGTGTTATGTATCAGCCTGGATGGGAGCCAGGGGTTTGGGGGAGAATGTACACATGTATATGTATGGCTGGGAACCTTAGCTGTTCACCTCATGCTATCACAACATTGTTAATAGGCTATACCCTAATACAAAATAAAAAGTCTAAAAAATAAATAGCACCCCGGAGAAAAAAAAGTGATGCCCTAAACCTCTGTACTGTGGATGTAGTTCTTCTCTCCACCCTCCTGTCCCAACAGCATGGGGAGGAAAATTCTGGGTAAGCTGGGGTACTCTGAGAGCTTGTGCTGGACCCCAACAGGACTCTTCCAGACCCACATGAGGCAGATCTGGCCAGCGAGGGGGGCGTGGGTTCACAAAGACCAGTATTCTCCCGGTGGTCTCCTGGGCCTTGGCTCCAGCCCCCAGTCTCTGCATCCTTCTCTCCACTCCAGCCCCACAGTCTCGTGCATCTCATCAACTCCTTTAAGCCCACATGTTACCTTTCAAGGAGGCCTCTCTGTCCTCCCAGCTTAAGGAGATTCCAGGGTCTCCTGCCCTCCCCCCATAGCACATGTATTTGTGGTTTGATTTGATTAATATCTGCACCCCTCAACAGACTGTGCTCCCCACAACAGTTCCCTCACAGCGGGGCCTTAATCTATACTTTTGGACAAAAAAGGGAATGGAGAGCCAGATTCTGAGGCTGGGAGGACACAGTGGGAAGGCCAGAGCACTGAGTCCAAGAGGAACAAGTCACCACTAAGTGTCAGTCAGAGCTTCCCAAGTCCACTCCCCTCAGCATATCTGCTTTCCAACTCAATATTTACTGGTTATTAAAAAGTTCTCCTTAGCTCTCTCCCAGCTGTGTGAGACACCATGGGCCATCCATAAAACATGTATCAGAATCAGATGATCCTTCTTCTTCATTTCCTGCCAAAGAACGTGATCTTCTTGTGATAACTCAGAGGGCCGGCCAGACGGGGCCAGACAGATGGAGCTGCCAGCACCCCTCGCCCCGCCAGGCCAGATGCTGAGGGGTGTCGCAGGAACAGTCTCTGCAGCAAAATGTCTGGGAAATTACTTCTGGGCTCCACTTTTTGGGCAACTCAGAGCATCATCTTCCTTACCAAGAAGACAGGGATTAAAAACCCACACTTTGCAAGGATGTGAAAAAGATGCAGGGAGATTGGATACACAAAAAGCTTAAAAAGGGCCCAAGACCCATTCCAAAGCTCAATAACAAGAAATCATTGTCAGCTTTATTATTATCACTGCTCCATCATCTCCATCCTCCACAACAGTGAGCTTATGAAGTGGTTATAGATGGCAGCGGGTCTGATGCAGGAGGACAGGCTCTCAGGCCAAGTTCAACCCTTTCTGATTATAAGGCCTAAGCCAGTCCATTAGCTGGCAGCTCCATCTGTCTGGCCCTGTCTGGTTGGCCCTCTGAGTTATCACGAGCATCCTCAGTTTCCTCATCTGTTAAATGGGGCTGACAGCACTACACTATCTAACGTACCATACCGCCTCAGAGGGATGATAAAACGTTTCCAGTGAGGGAATTCTCTGGAGGTCCAGTGGTTAAGCTTCCACCCTTCCAATGCAGGACCAAGGTTCGATTCCTGGCTGGGGAACTAAGATCCCACATGTCACAGGGCATGGCCAAAAAATTAAAAAAATAATAAAACTATTGGATTTAAAAAAAATCTTTTTTTAAATAAAAAATGCTTCCAGCATGGCCAAAGGTGATGTCACCAGGTTTGACACTCAGCTCTGGAGCCCAGCGCCTCGGTGTTCTGAGCCTCACTGTCATCAGCCTGTCACACGGAGAGTCTGTCCTGCAGAGGACCGGCGAGGGGTGAGGGCCGCAGGATCTACAGGGCAGCGAGCTGAGCGCACACAGATGCCCTTCCTGTCTCTGCTGAGATACAGAACCTCTGGTTGAGCACGGGCCAGCCCCCCAAGGCCTGCTGACCCGGACAGAAGGTTCAGACTAAGTGTGGGAACTTGCAAAGCAGAGAACCGAGTTTGGATCGTTCTGCCCACCTCCCCACCCCTACAGACTTCTCTGCAGCTTAAAGAGGGTTCAGCCAAGAGGCTGAGCTGATAAAGGTCTGGCTATTTTTTTTTTTAATCCCCTTAGCGTGGCCAGTTAGTCTAATTAGGTGCGGACACAACACTTCCAGTGACAGGTCCTGACGGCTGCTCTCAAACTCAGAGTGAAATCTCACCTGCCTTTCACACCCTCCCCCACCCCAGGGACCCACGAGAAGAGGCTGGAGATCCAAACTGGCTTTTGTCAGGAAAGCTTTGCTGACGCTTTCCCCACACTCATCATGCTATAATTTGCTGAAGTCACTCACGCCAGCTTCTCGAGTGCTGAGCCCTCAACGCTAACCCCCTGAGATGGCAGGAGATGGCCCTGCAGGAGCAAACAGCCTTCTGCGGGGCAGGAGGGGCTGTGGAACAGCTCAGCATCTCCTTGGTCCAGCAAGCCTGGGGCTTCAGAGTCTGATAAACCAAGTTCAAATCTGCTCTGACACGCCTGCGTCAAGTTCTTCACCTCCCTAAGCCTCAGTCTCCCCAGCAATAAAATGGGGCTAATAACTGCCTCCAGTACTGGATTATCTAACCAGTCATGTTTTTCCACAGTAGTCATGTATGGATGTAAGAGTTGGGCCATAAAGAAGGCTGAACACTGAAGAATGGATAACTTTTGTGCAGTGAATGTTGGAGAAGACTCTTGAGAGTCCCTTGGACTGCAAGGAGATCCAACCAGTCAGTCCTAAAGGAAAGCAATCCTGAATATTCATTAGAAGGACTGATGCTGAAGCTGAAGCTCCTATACTTTGGCCACCTGATGCAAAGATCTGACTCACTGGAAAAGACCCTGATGCTGGGAAAGATTGAAGGCAGGAGGAGAAGAGGACAACAGAGGAAGAGAGAGATGGTTGGATGGCATCACCAACTCCATGGACATGAGTTTGAGCAAGCTCCAGGAGATGGTGAAGGACAGAGAAGCCTGGTGTGTTGTAGTCCATGGGGTCGCAAAGAGGCGGACATGACTGAGGCAACTGAACAACAAGTAGTCATGGAAATATAGGTCCATGAGTGAAGAAAGGGAGGGAGGGAAAAATAAATAAATTTTTAAAGGAGTCAATATTTGCTACTTCTTAAAAACTATCATGGTCAGTGTTCTGGGAAAATTTAAAATATTGTTGGCTTTCTTTACTTTATAGTTTAGTGTTGTTTTTATTCTGGATTACATACACAGGCACCATAATAATTTCAAGGCTTCATTTTAAAGGTCCTAATCTGATCCCAGGTGGCACAGTGGTAAAGAATCTGCCTACCAAGGCAGGAGACACAGCTTCAGTCCCCGGGTTGGGAAGATCCCCTGGAGGAGGAAATGGCAACCCACTCCAGTATTCTTGCCTGGATAATCCCATGGACAGTGGAGCCTGCAGGGCTACAGTCCACGGGGTTGCAAAGAGTCAGACACGACTTAGTGACTGAGCGCCAGCACATGGATCTGATCCCGTCTGCCCAGAGGATGAATGGAGAATATTCCTGGAAAGCCCTGTGCACACAGGAAGCACACAACAGAAATCCACTACTGGGGCTTTCCTGGTGGTCCAGTGGCTGAGACTCTGAGCTCCCAATGCAGGGGGGCCAGGTTCAATCCCAGGTCAGGGGAACTAGATCCCACATGCCTCAACTGAGACTTTGCATGCTGCAACTAAAGATCCTGAGTGCCACAACTGAGATCCAGCACAGACGGATAAATAAATATTTTTTAAAAATCCATTATCACCTCTTTGGAAACGAGAGTGTGAAAGAATTTCCATCAAAAGGTAGTGGGTTGAACACAGGCAGTTAGCGCTCCTCTTTCCCCAAACCTCATTAAAATGACAGTAAAGGGGTTTTGAAAGTGAGTGAAAGTCACTCAGTCATGTCCGACTCTTCACGACCCCATTGACTATATAGTCCATGGAATTCTCCAGGCCAGAATACTGGAGTGGGTAGCCTTTCCCCTCTTCAGGAGATGTTCCCAACCCAGGGATCAAACCCAGGTCTCCCACATTGCAGGAGGATTCTTTACCAGCTGAGCCATAAGGGAAGACAAAGAATAGTGGAGTGGGTAGCCTATCCCTTCTCCAGGGGATCTTCCTGACCCAGGAATCAAGCCAGGGTCTCCTGCACTGCAGGAGGATTCTTTACCAACTGAGCTATGAGGGAAGCTTTATTTTTTGGGCTTCAAAATCACTGCAGATGGTGACTGCAGTCATGAAATTAAAAGATGCTTGCTCCTTGGAAGAAAAGTTATGACTAACCTAGACAGCATATTAAAAAGCAGAAACATTGCTTTGCCGACAAAGGTCTGTCTAGTCAAAGCTATGGTTTTCCCAGTAGTCATGTATAGATGTGAGAGTTGGACTATAAAGAAAGCTGAGTGCCAAAGAATTGATACTTTTGAACTGTGGTGTTGGAGAAGACTCCTGAGAGTCCCTTGGACTGCAAGGAGATCAATCCAGTCTATCCTAAAGGAAATCAGTCCTGAATATTCATTGATGCTGAATCTGAAACTCCAATACTTTGGCCACCTGGTGCGAAGAACTGACTCATTGGAAAAGACCCTGATGCTGGGAAAGATTGAAGGTGGGAGGAGAAGGGGACGACAGAGGGTGAGTTGGTTGGATGACATCACCAACTCAATGGACATGAGTTTGAGCAAGCTCCAGGAGTTGGTGAAGGACAGGGAAGCCTGGCGTGCTGCAGTCCATGGGGTCGGACATGGCTGAGCAACTGAACTGAACTGAACTGAAAGGGATTTTTCTCAGGCTTCCCAGGTGGCGCTAGTGGTAAGAGACACGGGTTTGATCCCTGGGTCGCTAAGATCCCCCAGAGGAGGGCATGGCAACTCCCTCCAGTATTCTTGCCTGGAGAATCCTACGGACAGAGGAGCCTGGTGGGCTACAGCTCATGGGGCCGCAAAGAGTTGAACACGACTGAACACACAAAGGGGTTTTTCAAAAACACATGAAACTGTCCAAATAAATGGGAGAGGAGAGAACAACACAACCTGGGAATGAACAGCACAACAGCAAATGGGATGAGCGATGACAGTCCAGGAGAGACATCTAAGCTGGTGGTGGGGAAGCGGAGAAGCAGAGTCCCCTGCCTCCAGCCCAAACCTCAGTAATGGGCAACCTGGGGCCTCGGGAAGAGGGTGGAGGACAATGAAACATAAGGACTGGCTGAATGTCCATCTGAGAAGCTGCTAGACACTCCAGGTACCATCTATACTCCCTGCAGCCAAGTGACTGCCCTCCCCACAGCCCACCAAAGCGGGCAGATCAGTTCTCTGGAGAGGGAGAAATAGAAGGTCTCTGTCTTGGGGACACCAGGAATGGCAAGAAGACAACGTGCCAGTTTCATCCCCTAGTTTGAAACCCTCATCCTCTTCTCAACTCGATCCTTAAAATGATGGTTGTTGTTGTTTAGTCGCTAAGTTGTGTCTGACCCTTTTGTGATGCAGTGGATTGTAGCCCACCAGACTCCTCTGTCTATGGGATTTTCCAGGCAAGAATACTGGAGTGAGGTGCCATTTCCTCCTCTAGGGGATCTTCCTGACCCAGGGATCAAACCCATGTCACCTGCATCTCCTCCATTGGCAGGCAAGTTTTTACCACTGAGCCACCTGGGAAGCCCCAAAATGATAGTCGATAGATCTTTACCCTTCAAGCAGAAGACTGTACAAGACTTCTCTGAAGAATTTCACTAGCCCAAGAAAAAAGACTGAAAGATACACTAGGAGTCACCCGATGGAGCAGCCCAGCCTCACCAGCAAGCCCCTCCTGCAAACACGAAGCTGCCATCAATTTTTTGGTGCCCATGCATTAGAGCATCCCAGATGAATGGACAGTCAATGAATCAGCAGGCATTGGAAGAAAGTCACTAACAAGACAAACATAAATTAAAACAAATAAGTAAGCAAATATGCCTCTTGGAGGTAACAGGGGCCTACATGTGGAGAAGTACCCTCTAAGGAAAGGAATATGCATGGAAAAAGAATCTGATAAGAAAGAAACATTCAGGAAACAAAACAAAGTTCTTGGAAACTTTTTTTTGGAATGATAGTAGTAATTGAAAACTCAGTGGAGAGTTTCTAAGATAAAGTTGAGGTAACTGCCTAGAAAATAAAAAGGACAAGAGAAAGAGATGAAAATTATAAAAAAAAAATCTGAGAATTCCAGTGTAGAAATAAGAAAACATCTAGAAAAAAACAGAACAGAGAATACAAAGAAAAAGAAATCATTAAGGACATAATTCAAAAAAATTTCCCAGAATGTAAGGACAGGAATTTATAGACTATGAGGATCCACTCAAGTCACCAGCACAATGAGTAAAAACAGACCCACACCATATCCAATCATGAACAGGGAGATAAAGATTAAAAAAAAAAAAAAAAAACACTTCCAGAGAAGGAGTAAGGAGGAAAAAAAAAAAAAAGGGTCACATACAAAGGATCAAGAATAAGAACTTTTATCTTCCCCAAAATGAAACTGAATCTCAAAGTTAATGAAGCAATGTCTTAAAAATTTGGAAAAAAAATTATTGCTTGCTTAAAAATGTAAACCCAGTTAAACTATCCCTTAGGCTTCCCTTTTGGCTCAGATGGTAAAGAATCCATCTGTGATATAGGGGACCTGGATTTGATTCCTGGGTTGGGAAGATCTCCTGGAGAAGGAAATGGCAATCTCCTCCAATATTCTTGTCTGGAGAATTTTCCATGGACAGAGGAGCCTGAGGTTGCAAAGAGCTGGACAGGACTGAGTAACTAACACTTGCGCTTCACTTTCACAGGCTTTCCTTTAAATATTAGAGAAGCAGCAAGACTTTCAGATATGTAGTATCTTAAGTTGTCTCACATATGTCCTTTCTTGAGAAGCTGCTACAGAAGGTGCTCCATTTAAACAGGGAGTAAATTAAGGAAGAAGAAGACATGGAAACTAGGAAACAGTCCACCATGAGAGCATTCAAAGGAATTCCAAGAATGATAAAGATGATCCCAAACGTCAGCTACTGGTCACAAGAGGGTATCCAGGGCAGGTCAAGACTCCAGTAGCAATCACTCCAAAAAGAAGCTATAAATAGGATCTTGAACACATATCTTTATTATAAGACATATTATAAGAAGATTGACACATTTAGAAGGAGAATTTGTGGTAGAATTAGTGATTAAGTACATAGATACCCAAGTTGGAAAAAAAAAAAAAGGCAATTACTAACTCCAGGGGAAAGAATAAATTGTATAGGAAAAGTCATCATAAGACAGTGCAGAGCTCAGCTGTGAATGGCATCTACACAGTCATGATAATGTAAATTCTGAATAGAGCTTTCACCGAAGTTAATATACAACTACATTGGGAGCTTATGTGATGGGGCATGGTTGCGTGTGTGTTGGGAGGAGGCCAGAGGACAAAGCAAGGGGGTGATTGAGTGAAATGCTCATGTTCCATGATGAAAGTCAATAAGCAATGCCTAAAACTGAGGGAGAAATTTAAAATATGAGTAATATATTCAAGTCTCTTAGAGATTACAATGTTAAAAACCCAAAATTCAGTTAAGAGTTGATAATGGTTATCCCTGGAGAAGGGGAAATTAGAGAAGCAACCAAGGAGTGATTTTTTCTTAACAAGCCTCGAGGAACTGACTAAATCATCTTCTTGTACACCTTCAATAAAGATGAAAGCTAAAAGTGTAAAAAAGGAGTAAGGAATTCCTTTAGGCCTCTAATACTCCAGCAGCATGCAGAACAGTGCATACGGAATGTTACTATTTGTGGGGAGAACTTGGGAAGAGAGAAATGGATGTGTATCTTCCGACATGTGCAGAAAATATCTCTAGGAGAGTATCTAAGAATATCTAATAAACTAGAATAATAACCCCATGGTTATCTCTGGGGAGGCAGACTAGGAGTCTTAAGCACAAGGGTTGAAAGGGAAAATGGTCAGCTTTTGAATTTGAATCTATCATCTCTCCAAAAACAAAAAAACACTGGGAAATGTAAAAAGTACATACGATATTTACACATACACATACATAAGACATATTTTAAATGCTGACTTCTCTCATTGTCTCCTCCCTACTGGGGCCTGGCTTCCTTTGGGGAGGGGCTTGTGAATGAATTATGTCTTAGAAATCCCCTCCCATATTCCCAACTCCCCTGTTACTATTCTCAGCCAGAATGCTCCGCCCTATCCTTTCCCCTCTTAGCGAGTCATAGAGGCTTTGGTAACTCCCCCACCACTCTTGGATAACCCACCCCACCCATCCTGACCCTGGTCAGTGCTTTTCTTTTTTTAAAAAGAGTTTTTAATTAAAGTAACTTTTTTTTTTTGGCCGGGTTGAGCAGCATACAAGATCTCAGTTCCCTGGCTAGGGGGTTGAACCTGTACTCCCTGCAGTGGAAGCATGGAGTCTTCATCACTGGGCCACCAGGGAAGCCCCTGGTTCTTTTCTTTCAACAACTCTGAGAGTTCTTCCTTCATTCATTGCAAATATTAACTGAGCAGCTAGTCCATACCAGGCACCAGCACACATCCCAGAGATTCCATGATGAGCAGGCAGACAAGCGTGGTGTTTGTGGGTTTCACGGAGTTTAGGGGGCCTCGGGAACTTGAGTCCACATGACAAATTTTAAACATTTCATTCTGTGTTGGTGAATGCGTTCTCCACCCTTTCCCAATCCTCTCTCTCCACACGCCATCCTGTTTCATAAAGGACTTGAAGAGAAAGACATAACTGCTGACTTAATGCTTCCAACAAGACAGAAAGTTCAGCACGATCCCAGCCCAGTGACTGGACAGCCTGGGACAGGAACATTCACCAACAGAGTCACAAACCGGCCCCACACGTTCCTTCACAAAAAACAAATTCCCACTTTATAAAGAAAAAAGAAAGATTTTTCCTAAGCTTTTATTTTTTCTCCTTGTTTTTTTTTTTTTTTTTGGAGATTTTTTTCATCAGAGTTTGTCATCACTCATGCCAGAAAGCACCAGATAAGGCCAAAACAAATGCATACATAGCAACTGTTGATTAACCTTTAATTTAAAAAGAGCTTATCACTTATGGATGGCATTTTTCTCTTGAGGTTTAAAATTTCTAGGTAACTTTATATTTCACTATATAATTGTGGGTTAAAATACAGAGCCTAAGAGAAATGAAATGTATTTGCCTTGGGGGTCCATGTACAGAGTATAACATTGCCCCGTGGATGGGAAGTTGTCTAGGGAGGCAAAAGTTATCACAACACAAAAATATTCTTCAAAGAGTCAAGTATTTGGGAAACCAGATCCCACTAAAGCATCTTTCTCTAGTCTGCATTACTGCTGTCCTCTAATTCAAAGGCTTCCCCTTGCCAGCTATTGGGTATCAACATCCATCGTCGATAGAAACTTCATCTCCTGTGTCTCCTGCATTGCAGGCAGATTCTTTCCTGCGGAGACATCAGGGGAACCCTAAGTTTCTTAAAGTTACATATATAAATTCTAAGAGCACTATGGCAATGTTTACCTGTCATTCCCTCTTCCCCTTTTCATTCTGGTATTCAGACTAAATGTGCTTAGTAAGAGCTCCCTTAGGCTTCCCTATTGGCTCAGTGGTAAAGAATCTGCCTGCCAATGCAGGAGATGTCAGTTCGATCCCTGGGTCAGGAAGATCCCCTGGAGAAGGAAATGGCAACCCCCTCCAGTGTTCTTGCCTGGGAAACCCCATGGACAGAGGAGCCTGGCAGGCTACAGTCCATGGGGTTGCAAAAGGGTCAGACATGACTTAGCAGCTAAACAACAACAAAAAAGCTCCCTCAGCTCCAGAAAAGAACTAGGAATAGTCCAAACCAATCATAAATGTTCCAGTCCTCTTTGCCAATGATTGGTTTAGAGGTTTGCATGTGATCAAGACATAACAGACTTAACAGACAAAAGGGATGCCTGCTGATGAGTTTCTGGAAAAGGTTTTCTTCTCTCATAAAAAAGAGACGTAGGGAAAAAACCTATCCCTTCACTTCCTTCATGCTTTTGGATATTATCACATGAGGCTGTGATGTCTGGAGCTATGGTTGCCATCTTGTGATGATGAGGAAGCAGCCAAGAAAATCCCAAAAAAGTCTGTTTTTGAGCTGCTAAATTAACTAAGCCTGAAATCATCAACATCCAGACCACTTGTTATATGAGGTAATAAATTCCTGTTGTTTAAGCCATTTTAATTGATTGCTAAGCTTCTTGTACCAAAAGCACCCCAAATGATATGAATACTGTAACTTTGTGATGTTTAGCTTTCCAAGGAGGTGTGTGAACCAACATTGTATACTCTTTCATCAGGAGAGACTACAAAGGATTTTTTTTCACAAAAGCACATACCTAACTCCAAGAGTCATCACTTTATAGCCTAAGATTATATCTCGCACAATCCTCTTTGCAAGGCTCCATATTCTGGTCTTTAGAAGTAATGGTAGTACCCGTCTGGAATGGTCTAGTTTGAATCATACTGTGGGGCATGGTTAATCCTGTCAGTAATTTGGGGAACTTCTACCTGAGCCCCTTTACCTTGAGTTGGGAGAGTAATTTGTCTTAGGTACACCTGCCCTCAGGAGCTTCCAGAACTGGGCTCCTTTCAATTCTCAACTCAGAACATTCTTGGAGAAAGCTATGCCAGGGCTTGCAAGTCAAGCACAGGAGCCAAGCAGTAAACCCAAATGCACCAGGCCAGGTGAAGACTAGGGAACTGGAGAAATCATATGTCCTTTTGAGGGGCTGACAGGTGGGATCACATGTTGCCAGATGTTCCAATACTTTCAAAATAACCTAGAAATCGGGCTTTTTATGTACAATCTCCACATTTTTAAAAGTTGGCAACTAATTAAAGTATCCTTAAAACTCCATGTGGACCAAAAACCAAACTTATCTGAGGGCTGGATCCAGCCTACCAGCTGCCGGCTTACCACCTCTAGGCTCTTCACACCTAAAAATCACATAACAACTGTGCACAGCTTTAAAAACTGCCAAAGCTCTTTCCTGTTGCTCTTTCTCAAGTGTAAGGACAGAAGAACTCCTGTATCTGAAGGCCAGATCCATTTATAGGAGGAGGTATTCCATTTATGGGAGGAGGCATGAGAGAACTTTCTAGAACTATTTCCCATCTTGGTCTGGGTGGTGATTACGACTGTAGGCATGTAAAAATTAATTTTAGCCTGGACACTGAATTTGTGTACTTTTTGCATTCTCCTGTATGTATGTTCTACCGCAGTAAAGTTATTAATGATAGTAATAATAATAATACATAAATGTGAGGTAATACGCAAAGGTCTTCAGTGTGGAAAAGCCTGCTTTACCACTGTACAACACGCTGCAAGATAGATCTTCTCACTCCCTTTTTACAGATGAGGAAACTGAGGCTGGAGAGGAAAAGACATTTGCACAGGATCCCACAGGATGTGAGTGACAGCTGGCTGCAAATTCAGATCTGGTTGGCTCAGCGCCAGGGCCGTTCCCCACCAGCTTCCCTTCCAAGGTGACAGCATCCTACCATCTTCCAGACGGCTGGCCCACCCAGGCCTCGGGCAACCAGGGGTCGGCGAGCCCATGCCTGTATTTGCCCAAACTGTCTGCCCTCCCTTCTCTCCCGGGCTGCACACACATCTGTTCTGCTTGTTTTTTCCCTTTTTCAGTCACAGCCCTGCTGTTACCCAGCTCCGCCTGCCAAACCCCACATTCTTGGCGAGAACTGCAGGCGGGCAGGACAGGAGGGGCCTGGTGAGTGACTGTAAGCAGCCCAGGTGGGCTCCCTGGAGGAGGAGGAGCTCTATGCCTCTGCAGGCGGCTCACCTTGCAGCATGCTCCGGTAGGCCGTGTCGGCAATGGCATAGATGTGGGGTGGCATCTCGTGCCGCTTCTTGCCCTTGTACATCTCGATGATCTTCTCTGAGTAGATGGGCAGCTGCTTGTAGGGGTTCACCACCACGCAGAAGAGGCCTGAGTACGTCTACAAAAGAGAGAACCGAGCTTACTGCAGGAACCCGGCAGGGACAGAGCTCTGACATCCAGTCTGTGACCACCCACCACAGCCTGCATGGTCTGAGCGCCACTGTGTGCGTTTTCTCACTTCATTCCCACAGGGGCAGCCTTGAACATATGTGCTCAGAGTCCCATTTTAGAGATGGGGAAACTGAGGCTCAGGACTTCACAGGTGGTACCAGCGGTAAAGAATCCACCTGCAATGCAGGAGACACAGAAGACGCCGGTTCAATCCCTGGGTCAGGAAGATCCCCTGGAGGAGGAAATGGCAACCCACTCCAGTATTCTTGCCTGGAGAATCCCACGGACGGAGGAGCCTGGTGACCTATAGTCCATGCGGCCACAGAGAGTCAGACATAACCGAGCAATTGAGCACACATGCACAAACTGAAGCTCAGCGTCCTGGTGGGAATTTCTGGCGTCACTGACCCCAGGGACAGGGGAGAGGGGCAAGGGGTAAGCTTGGATTTCCAGGACACCATTTATAACTGTGGTTTTAAACAGTTCTGGGTTCAGACCCCAGGGCCACTCCCAACCACCGTCACTTCATGTCCCTGCCCTCACAGGCTTAAATAACACCTACAATTTCTCAAGCACCTACTATGCACCAGCCACTCAGCTAAGCACTTCACAGGCGTCTTCTTTAATCCTCACATTAGACCTCTGACAGGGGTACTATAATTTCCCTGTGACCCAATTGACAGATGAGGAAACTGAGGCTCAGTGAAGTTCTCACCAAGTCACGCAGCTGCTGGGAAATTCAGAACTAAAATCATGACTTCTTACCCCAGAGCTCATACTCTCCTCGATCATGAAAAAGGACAGAGTCCCTCATCTGTAAAGTGGGGATACACACAGCTGTCTTTAAATAGGAATGGTACTTACCCATTACAACATGGATGAACCTTGAAAACAGTACACTGAACAAAAGCAGTCAGACACAGAAGGTCATGGATCACACGGTTCCACTTACATGAAATGTCTAGAACAGGCAAATCCATAGAGACAGAAGACAGGTCTCTGGTTTCCCGGGACTGGAGAGACGGGGGAATGGGAGCGACTGCTAGTTGGAATGGGTTTCTTTGGGGGTTTATAAAAATGTTCTGGAACTAGATAGCAGTGGGAGTAAGACTACACTGCGAATGTATCAATGCCATTTGTTCCCTTCAAACTAATTAAGATCATGAATTGGTTATATGGATTTTATCACAATTAAAAAAAAAAATTGGGAGTTCCTGGGGGTCCAGCGGTTAGGACCTCCCACTGCTGGGGGCCTGGGTTTAATCCCTGGTCCAGGAATTAAGATCCAGCAAACTGCACAGCAAGGCCAAAAAAAATTAATTAATTAGTTTAAAAAAATCATCCTGCCCTACCAAGTGCAGAGGAACATCTGAAACTGATCAGAACAAGGAAGGGGTATGAAGATGCTCACACTTCCCTCCGTGCTGGGGGCGGGGGAGGCGTGGTCCTGATTACTACTGCTCTTTACTATATCCTGGCCTTTCCCACGGGCTGAGCTCAGAGCCCAGGAGACAGGCGCCAACCTGTCCCAGAGGAACTGCTTTCCCAAACGATAATATCAGCGCTGCCCAAGGCTCCGGTGGCCACGAAGCACGTCTTCCCTCCAACTCCCCCAGAAAGTGACTAAAGGAGGAGGAGCAGAAAGTCCACCCCTGGGTTACACTCGGAGCAAAGCAAACACCGGAGAGGTTCGGCACCTCGATCAAAGTCACCCAGCACTGAGCCCCCCGCTGTGAGGCGTGGGCACTGTCCATCAGCTGTGGGCCTATTCCCGTCCCACAGAAATAATCGATCATCTCTTCATTCAGTCTCTCATTCATTCATGCATTCCACGTGTGAGGCTCTGGGGTTACAGAGCAAGACAAAACACCCAAGGACCTGCCCACAAAGGGCTTTCAGTCATGGCAGCAGCTGGTTGGCAAGTGAGGGACTCCCTCCAGGGCTCCATCTGCTAAGGGGCGATGATGATGACAGTTGATCCGGGGTGAGGGGAAAATGCTGTTTCTGAAAAGGAACAGGACTGGGGGTGGGGGAGGTCAGAGGGAGGCCGTAATCTCCCAGGTTCCCACAAGTCGTATCTAAACATCCATCAGCCACTTATTGAGCACTGACTGCATACCAGGTCTGTGTTAAATGCTGGAAACAAATAAATCGATGATCATTCCTGCTCTCAAAAAGCCTCTTTCAAAAGGGAGATGAGGATGTCCAAATAACATCATAAGAACAAGGATGGAGCCCTGTGGATTATGGGAGCAAGGACGAGAGGGCCCTAACCCGCGAGGAGGGGGCGGTGCTCAAGAAACTTCAGCAGGAGAAGAGATAAGGGGCTAACAAGTTCAGGGACACAATAGGTGCTCACTAAATGCCTGCTAAATGAATGCCTGAGGGGTCAGTTAATTATAAAGCTTCCCTGGGGCAGGGGCAGCGCTGCCTTCATCTCTGTGACCCAGGGCCTGGCACTGGGCTGCACACAGTAGGTGCTCCGTAGACATTCGTTGAACGCGTGGCAGAGCTGTTCCAGGGCAAGGCCTGTGTGTTTCCTGTTCCTGTATGTCCTGGTCCGCAGCCCAGGGCCTCCATGGAGTAAGAGCCCAAGAATGGTCAATCGTTTGAATGAAGGTCAGCCACGCCCTCCCTCCTCTTTAGGCCTGAACTCCACCTCCAGCTCTTCCCAGGCTGTGCCCACTGCCACCCCATGTCACTTTTAGAATGTGTCACTTACCATCCAAATCACTCCCTCTAGGGAACTAGGGGCAGTAAAGGGTAGTGGTTAAGAGTATAGAATTGACCACTGAGGACTTATTTGTAACTCTCACTCTGCTACGTCTTGGCTGTGTGACCCTGTGTAAGTTTCTTTTTCTCTCTGAGCCTCGATTATCCTTACCTGCAAAATGGGCAGGTGTAATAGCCACTCCTTCATCGGTTCGCTGTGAGATAGCTCTGGGGGAGCATTCAGCACAGCGGTGGTGTGTAACAGGGACTCAGTAACTATTAGTGACCACCCAATGCTCCCTCTGTTTCATGATGAAAACTTTGCCACCTTGGAAACTTCACACGTAATGTTCCCTCTCCTTGGAACACCTCCCCCTGAGTTTCTCAGAGCCATTTGCATCTGCTCTTTCAGGGCTCACTCTAAATGTCACCTGTTTGACTGTGAGCTGCACATTATCATATCTCCAGCCCTTAGCACAGGGCCAGGCACATAGGAGACACCCAATAAATATTTGCTGAAGGAAAGAAGGAGGGGGAAGAGAGGGAGGGAGGGAGAAGGAGGGAGGGACGGAGGAAGGAAGGAAGAGAGACAGGTGTGGCTTTCCCAACTCCATCATCAGCTTCCGAAGGAGAAATATCACCTTCTTCCTGTTTGCCTAAGGTACCGCCTGGTGCGATGTACACAGCAAGCACTTAATCCATGCTTCCAGGAAGATCTGAATCTCTGTCCAGTTCAGCACATCTTTCCAGGGCACCATGGCCCAACGGGAAGGACTGGGTCAATGGCAGCACACCCCACACAGAGGCTGGGCTTCTGAATCTAGGGGTTCAGCCTCCATTGTTCCAGCTTGGTTGATCTCACCTGATGCAGCCCTCCTGCGCTTGGCTGTGTTTCTGCCGCCCCATCCCTACAAGCCCCTTCTGAGCTGATCAAGTTCAGAGGTTTTCAACATTCCCTGCCTCCCATGTCCCAGCGGCCTCTCAGGGCCCTGTGCCACCAGCAGGTCCCAGCTGCAGGCCTAGGGTTTCCCTCTTGTGACCGTATTAGGAAGCGACTTCACTTTTTCCCTAACGCTTTATATGGTCAGCCGTGGAGTCCTGAGCTCCCAAGGCCTCCGGCAGAAATGAGGAACAGTGGGGGAAGGTGGAAGAGAAGCAGGCTTCACAGAGGCCCAGGCGGAACCTCAGACTTGCCCTCACTTCTTGTGTGACCTGAGCCTCATCCTCCTCATCTATAAAACAGTGGACAGGTTGCAGTGCAGTGTCATGGCTTTCTGAACATTCTAGAGACAGACCTGGCCCACCAAGAATGTGATCCGCTACAGCCTTGATGTTAACGGCAAAAAAAAAAAAAAAAAGAAACAACCTAAATATCCACCAATGGGAGACCAGTTCAATGATTATGGCACACTGCCCTTAAAAAGAATACATATATATATATATATACACACAAATATACATATAGGGACTTCCCTGGTGATCCAGTGGTTAGGACTCCATGCTTCTACTGCAGGGAGCTCGGGTTTGATCCCTGGTTGGGGAACTAAGATCTGGCAAGCTGGGCAGTGCAGCCAATACACACATACACACACACACATATATATATATATACATTTTGGGCTTCCCAGGTGGCTCAGTGGTAAAGAATCTGCCTGCCAGTGCAGGAGACATAAGAGATATGGGTTCGATCCTCCTGGCTCAGGAAGACTCCCAGGAGGAGGAAATGGCAACCCACTCCAGTACTCTTGCCAGGAAAACCCCATGGACAGAGGAGCTTGTCAGGCTACTGTCCATGGGATCACAAAGAGTCGTACACGACTGAAAACATACATACGCATATATATATATGTGTGTATTGGCCTCTATATGTATAAAATATTAGGGCTTCCCAGATGGCGCTGCTGGTAAAGAACCTGTCTGCCAATGCAGGAGACATAGGAGACGTGGGTATAAAATATTACTGGAAGACTTAATGAGGAACTGGTGTCCATGGTTTCTGTAAGGAGGGGAACCAGAAGATGATGAAATGGGGATGAAAGGAAAAGTTCTAAAATACCCTTATATACTATCCAATATTTTATTTAATATTTGCATGTGTTATCTATTCAAAAAGTGTTTTTTAAGTCTGAGTGACTAGATAGCTATGAACAGACACAAGAAAAAGCCACAAATAAATAAGAAAATTCCCATTTTCACCTCCCCCAGCCACTGGCAACACCATTCTATTCTGATTCTGAGTCTGACTGTTTTAGATTGTCCTGTAAATGGAATCCTGCATGATTTGCCCGTCTCTGGCTATTTTCACTCAGCATAATGTCCTCCAGGTTCAACCACGCTGTTGCAAATGGCAGGATTTCCTTCCGCTTTAAAGCAGAGTTATTATATTGTATGGTGTATTTACCACCTTTCCTTCATCCATTCTGGGCTTCCCTGGTGGCTCAGACGGTAAAGTATTTGCCTGCAATGCCGGAGACTGGGGTTCAATTTCTGGGTCAGAAAAGATCCTCTGGAGAAGGGAATGACTACTCACTGCAATATTCTTGCCTGGAGAATTCCATGGATAGAGGAGCCTCGTGGGCTACAGTCCACAAGGTTGCAAAGAGTTGGACACGACTGAGCGACTAACCCACTTCATCCATTCATCACATTCATTCCTGTAGAATCCATGTTACATATCTGCAGCTCAGATGTACCTTATCTTCCTCCTCTCAATTATCAAGCAGCCTCAGGCCAAGGGCCGGGCCTTGTAACTCTCAGCACCCCACAGAGAGGGAAGGGGGGAACAGCAACACTTAACAGCCCTGATCCTGTCCCTTCTCAGGTAAGTCACATCATCTCTCTGCCTTGGTCACCTCGTGTGCTGGGTGGGAAGTGAGCTTCAACCTCACTGGAGAGAGCTGGGAACGTCTTGGGACAGCAGCCAGTACAGGCAAGGCCCACATCACTGAGCTCCCTCTGCCTGAAACCCTTGTCCCATCTCCCAGCCCAACACCAGGGACGGAGCCATGAAAAATCCCAGGCAGAGAGAACCCAGCCCGTGACAACATCCAGAAGAGCAAGGGAGTGCCGTACCGGGAATCGGAGCCACATGGGGGCCCCACACGTGTCGTCAATGATCTGGGGCAGCTCAGGCAGGAACCTGCATCTCTAGATATGGAGGATGGACATGTGGACGTAGCGGGGGAAGGGGAGGTCGGAGGAAGGGACAGAGTAGAACTAGCATGTGTGAAATAGACAGCTAGTGGGAAGCTGTATGGCACAGGGACCCCAGGGAGCTCAGGGCTCTGTAATGACCTAAAGGGTGTGGGATGGGGGTGGTGGGATGGAGGCTCAAGAGGGAGGGGATATATGTATACACAGAGCTGATTCACGCTGTTGTGTAGCAGAAACTAACACAACATTGTAAAGCAATTATCCTCCAATTTAAAAAAAAAAGAACCTGCATCTCTAAGGCTTCTACCTCTTCTAGACCCAAGGGGATGAGACATCTGCCAGGACTCAGCAAAAAGTGCCTTGTTTGAGATGAGCCTTGCAGGATGGAAGGGAACATTCTCTTCGTTACCAGGGGCAAAGTCAGGCACAGTCAGCTGCCTGAGCTTCACCTGCCATACACCTGTAACAAGGGCCACGCCTTCCGCCATCATGCGCTGGGTGAATAACTTGGGGTGCTCCCCCACCCCGTCCTCTTTCATCTCCTCTGTCATGGACAACAGTTTCTAGTTAAGTGATTAAGTTGACCAGAAAAGAATGAGACAGGAGTAGACGCGTGGTCATAAGACTGAAAGGCTTTTCATCTAATCTGTCCGGAGAAGCACAGCAGGAATTTGAAGATTTGATTCATTTTTTTTTAATCTGCTGTCAGAAGACAGTCTGGGTCTTGGGACCTTCATAAGCCCCTCATTTTTCCTGGTTTCTATTTTGGGCCCAAACATCTGTGTCAGAGGACAGCAGGCGAGATTCCTATTCAAGCCCGTCCTTGACCTCCCTGGATGAAGATGACTTATCTTGGACAGGAGGCCCACAGGAGCCCAGTTCCTCTAGAGCTCCCTGCAGGCTGGTGTCCTTAGGAAAAGCCACTCTGTACCAACAGCCCCAGGCTGAGAATGCTTCCAGACAAGCAGTGGTGTGGACAAAAGAGAGTTTCCCTGCTTAGTTAGGGAGCATCTTAGACTGTCCTCGGAGGGTCTTTAGTACTCTGAGCCACAGCTTGCTCATCTATAGGATGGGATGAGCATACTTCATTCAGTGGATGTTGTGTTAACTAAATGAGATCAAGAGAAGGTATGTATAGAATTATGAGTTCTATACTGGGAGCTTCCCAGTTCCCCCTTGGCCCTTAAAAACAAACCCATTGTAACTCTCTCTGAACTATCTATGTGGTTTAGTTGCTAAGTCATGTCCTACTCTTTGCAACTCCATAGACTGTAGCCCCCCAGGCCCCTTTGTCCATGAGATTTTCCAGGCAAGAATACTGGAGTGGGTTTTCCTTTCCTTCTCCAGGAGATCTTCCCGACCCAGGAATTGAACCCGGGTCTTCTGCATTGCAGGCAGATTCTTTACCGACTGAGTGAAGAATAATTAATTATGGTACATCCATGGGATAGATCACAAAGCCCATAAAGGGGCAGTTGGGGTCATGAGTGAGCAGTAGGGATGTTCATCACTAACTTGTACATGGAAAGAGAACAGGTCCCAGCCTGTGTGCACAGACTTTTCAATACATTATTGTTTAGCTGCCAAGTCGTGTCCAACTCTTTTGCGACCCCATGGACTGTAACCTGCCAGGCTCCTCTCTCCATGGGATTTCCCAGGCAAGAACACTGGAGTGGGTTGCCGGTTTCCTCCTCCAGGGGATCTTCCTGACCGAGGGGTTGAGCCCGCATCTCCTGCATAGGCAGGCAGATTCTTTACCACTGAGCCAGCAGGGAAGTTCCTTTTCAATACATAAACATGCACTATTCTCACAAAGAAACATAAACATCTTATCAGCTGTTATCTCTGGGGGAGGACTGACTCGTGTTTGCTGGGCTTTTCTGAATTTTCCAGATCTTCTGGAATGAATGTGCCTCATTTTCCTAATTAGGAAAAAAAATCTGCAAGACATTTTTAGAGATGACAACGGGGGTTTGTAATTTTCATGTGGCAAAACATGAAGGGCAAGACCAGCAGTGCCTCAAGACAGAGGTGACTGTTTCTGTAAGTTTGCAAAGAATCCAAGAACATCTCTCTGGCAATGACAAAAATGAGCATAACCAATAAAAACAATACCTAACATGCTGAGTGCCTCCAACGTGCCAGGAAGCATGCATGTGCTTTCTTTTCAGAGTAACCCACTCCATGTATGCACATGTGCTCCCTCACTCAGTAGTGTCCAACTCTTTGCAACCCCATGGACTGCAGCCTGCCAGGCTCCTTGGTTCGTGGAATTTTCCAGGCAAGAATATTAGGGTGGATTGCCATTTCCTACTCCAAACCCACTCTATGAGGCAGGTACTATTCTTGTATTCATTTTACAAGGAAGGAAACAAAATGTCAGAGAAATTAAATAACTTGCCCAAAGGACAGATGTACCCTTTCTGAGAGGCAAGACAAAAGGCTGGAGTGGGATGCCTTCTGTCCACCAGTCTGGCTTGATGGGGCTACCATGTCCTTCTATATCCTAGGGAGCTGGTCCAGCCCACAAAGAATCTGTACCCCTGAGTTACACATCATCCAGTCCAGACTGTCCAACAGAGCTTTCTGCAAGGATGGGAATGTTCTCCACCTGTGCTGTCCAATATGGCAGCCACTAGCCACGGGTGTCAGGTGGGCACTTAACATGTAGCCAGCACAATGAAAGAAGTGAACTTTTAAATATTGATGTTTAATTAGTTTACATCAGGCCTTCTCAGGTGGCTCAGATGGTAAAGAATCTGCCTGCAATGCAAGAGACCCAGGTTCGATCCCTGGGTCTGGAAGATCCCCTGGAGAAGGGAATGGCTAGGCTCTCCAGTATTCTTGCCTGGAGAATTCCATGGACAGAAGAGCCTAGTGAGCAACAAGTCCATGGCGTTGCAGAGTCAGACATGACTGAGAGACTACCACTTTCACTTTTCACTTACTTTACATCTAAATTTAGTTAGCCACATGTGGCCGGGGGCTGCCATATTGGACACTGCAGCTCTAGTTCACTCTGACCTGCATGGTCAACCCAGAGGAATCCAGGTCCAATTTAGTCATTCCCATTTGTGACAGGGCAGGCCTCCACCAAACCTCGCCAGGATCCTCATGTCTCCTACTTGGCTGTGGGATGGATCAGCCTTCTCAAGGAGGTTAAGAGTTCTCCTTTATTTCCAAGACGGTGGAAGAGCAGGGAACTACTTCACTGAAATCTGTTGAGCATGGACCACGCAACCAGGTGACCACATGGGATCTGTGGATCTCATTTACGTGGGGGGAGGGTGATCTCATTTTGCAGATGGGAAAACTGAGGCTTCAATAGGTGAAATAACCTGTTCAACATCACAGAACTAGATAGGGCAGGGTAAATGGGAACCCAGGTCTGAACGATTCCACTCCACCATGCAACCTCCCTCAGTGAAAATTTCAGCCTCCCAACCTGCACCCCAAAGACATCTGCAAGCCTCTCCACTCCCTCAGGGGTGCAGGAGACCAGCAAGAAGTGACCGGTTTCCCCAAGATACTCACGTATATGAGTCCGGAGAAGTACCTCTCCCGCAGGTTATGCAGCACAGAGGCTTCGTTGAGACACGTCAGCTCCGCCATGTCCTCCACCTTGGAGAACTTGGGCGGGTTCATCTTCTGGATGTCATCTTTGCCAACTGTGACCTTCTTGCCATTCTCCACCAGCTCCACAATCACCTCATCCCCTTTCTCCTCCTTGATGCTGGCTGCCTCGAAACCCTGCTTCTCCGAAGGGACCCAGACCAGCTTCTTGGCAGCCCAGTCAGCCTGGGCCACTGGGTTGTTGATGAAGTTTTTGTCCACAAAAAGGAACTTCTCATCATCACTGAGCTGGTCCTTCTGCGCCATGGTGCCTGGTTGGTCCCCTGGGGAATAAGGCAACTGGGTCAGAATGAGGCCAGAACCAGACTGGCCTAAAGACAGATAAAACCTTCACCTCACCATGTCTGGTGATGCAATCTGCAGAAATATCTCACAAAGCACAAAGGTGTTCACAGCAAGAAGGTTTATGTTGTCAAAAAATGGAAACGACCCAAAGGCTCTTCAGAAAAGGATCTGCACTACTACATATTGTCCATCAACATGGCATGAATATGTAAACCATGATATTCTCATACAATGAAATGCTATCCAGGGGTTAAGGTGCGAGAAGTATGTCTAGATGTGTTGACATAGGAACAAATTCGAGTCTTATAGTTTACTGTAAAAATAAAAGGGGGTGGTCCTCAAATGTTTAAACATAAGTTTATCACATTATCTAACAACCCCATTCTAAGGTATATACCCAAAAGAAATGAAAACATACGTCCACACAAAAACTCAGGTGAGTGCTCATAGAAGCATTTCTCCTAATAGTTAAAAAATAGAAGAAAAACCCAAATGTCCATCAACAGATGAATGGATAAATAAAATGTGGCCTATACATTTAATGGAATATTACTCAGCCATGAAAAGGAGTGGAGTACTGAAATACACTGAGTGTTAATGAATCTTGAAAACATCATGCTAAGTGAAAGTATCTAGTCACAGAGGACCACACATTATATGATTCCACTTATATAAGAACGTCCAGAATAGGCAAATCCACAGAGATAAAAAGTAGATTAGTGGCTGCCAACAGCTCGGAGAGAATAAAAGGGTGACAGTAGAGGGATCAAACTGCAAACGTCCATTGAATCATAGAAAAAGCAAGAGAATTCCAGAAAAATGTCTACCTCTGCTTTATTGATTATGCCAAAGCCTTTGACTGTGTGGATCACAACAAACTGTGGAAAATTCTTTAAGAGATGAGAATACCAGACGACCTTACTTGCCTCCTGAGAAATCTGTATGCAGGTCAAGAAGCAACAGTTAGAACTAGACATAGAATAACATACTAGTTCCAAATTGGGAAAGGAGTACATCAAGGCTGTATATTGTCACCCTGCTTATTTAACTTATATGCAGAGTACATCATGCAAAATGTCAGGCTGGATGAAGCATAAGCTGGAAACAAGATTGCTGGGAGAAATATCAATAACCTCAAATACGCAGATGACACCACCCTTATGGCAGAAAGTGAAGAGAAACTCAAAAGCCTCTTGATGAAAGTGAAAGAGGAGAGTGAAAAAGTTGGCTTAAAGCTCAACATTCAAAAAACTAAGATCGTGGTATCTGGTCCCATCACTTCATGGCAAATAGATGGGGAAACAATGGAAACAGTGAGAGACTATTTTTTTGTGCTCCAAAATCACTGCAGATAGTGACTGCAGCCATGAAATTAAGACGCTTACTCCTTGGAAGATAAGCTATTGACTAACCTAGACAGCATATTAAAAAGCAGAGCCATTGCCAACAAAGGTCCATCTAATCAAAGCTATGGTTTTTCCAGTAGTCATATATGGATGAGAGAGTTGGACTATAAAGAAAGCTGAGCCCTGAAGAATTGATCCTTTTGAAGTGTGGTCTTGGAGAAGACTCTTAAGAATCCCTTGGACTGCAAGGAGATCCAGCCAGTCCATCCTAAAGGAAATCAGTCCTGAATATTCATTGGAAGGACTGAAGCTGAATCTGAAACTCCAATACTTTGGCCACCTGATGTGAAGAACTGACTCACTGGAAAAGACAATGATGCTGGGAAAGATTGAAGGCAGGAGGAGAAGGGGATGACAGAGAATGAGATGGTTGGATGGCATCACTGACTTGATGGACATGAGTTTGAGCAAGCTCTGGGAGTTGGTGAAGGACAGCGAAGCCTGGCGTGCTGCAGTCCATCGGGTTGCAAAGAGTTGGACGTGACTGATCGACTGAACTGAACTGAACTGAAGTAGAGGGGAGTGGGGTTTCTTTTTAGGGTAATAAAAATGTTCTAGAATGTACTGCAGTGTTGGATACACAATTCTATGAATATGCTGAAAGCCATTCAATTGCACAATTTAAATGGGTTAATTGCATGGTATTTAAACTGGATCTGAATAGAACTGCTTAAAAATGAAATATAGGGAATATTGTAAAGCACTAGTAAAATAACCCATTTTTATTTTAAAATATTTAAAATTCATATAGGCAAAATAACTGGAGAAATATGTACTTATCGAGTACAGTTTTGAAGGGATTTTTACTTTTCAAGAGTTTTTTCTTAATTTTTTGTAGTAAAATATACATAAGATTTACTATCTCACACATTTTCATTTCAGTGACATTAAGTGCATCCATATTGTCATGCAATTATCACCACCATCCAATACCAGAACTATTTTCCGCTTGTAAAACTGAGACTCCACACCCATTAAACACTAATTCCTCATTACCTCCTCCCTCCAGTCGCTGGCAAGCACTATTCTACTTTATGTTTCTATGAATTTCATTACTCTCAGGACCTCATGTCAGTGAAATAATCAGTATTTATCCTTTTGTCACCAGCTTATTTCACTTAGTATAATGTCTTCAAAGTTCATCCATGTTGGAGCATGAATCAGAATTTCACTCCTTTTTTAAGGCTTAATAATATTTCATTGTATGGACATATGACATTTTGTTTATCCATTCATCTGTTGATGGACACTTGAGTTGCTACCACATTTTCTCTATTGTGAATAAGGCTACTTTGAACATGGGTACACTTTCTATTATGCACTTTTGCCATGAAAGAAAGTGAAAGTGAAAGTTGCTTAGTCATGTCCGACTCTTTGCGACCACATGGAATTCTCCAGGCCGGAATACTGGAGTGGGTAGCTATTCCCTTCTCCAAGGGATCTTCCCAACCCAGGGATTGAACCCAGGTCTCCTGCATCGCACGTGGATTCTTTACCAGCTGAGCTACATGGGAAGCCAATATAGTTTTATAACTTATTAAATTTATGATTAACAAAAATAGATACTTTACAAAAGCCTTCAAATAACCAATTCACATAAGAAAAAGATGTCCAGCCTCAGGAGTAAATGGTGAACTACAAGGTGAAGCAATGAGATATTGCTTTTCACTCACCACTCGGCTAAGATGAAAACCACTGATAATGCCTGTGTTGTCAGAGGAGTAGGGGCTGGGGCTCTGCATACATTGCCCTTATGGATGGAAAAGTCCTAAAAATTCACACACATCCCTTGACCAGCAATTCCATTTCTAGCAATTTAGCTTACGGAAACAGACAAGTGTTAACAGATGTATAAAAATGTGCACTGCAGTGCAATTTGGCACAGCAAAACCTACAAGCAATCCAAATAGTTTTCAGGAAGTGCCTTGTTAAATTACAGAGCATTCGGGCAACAGAATGCTATAAGCCCACAATTCAAGATGTAGACTTTTATATACGCCGCACAAAGCTTTGCCCTTTCAACCCCCCAACCCCCGTGCTGTTGGTGGGAATATAAATTCATGCAGCCACTGTGGAAAATAGTATGGAGGTTCCTCAGAAAACTAAAAATAGAATTACCAGCAATCATTACCAGAATGATCCAGCAATCCCATTCCTGGGAATATGTCTGGACAAAACTACAATTCATACAGATACATGCATCCCTATGTTCATAGCAGCACAGGTCACAACAGCTAAAATACGGAAACAACCTAAATGTTCATCAACAGATGAACGGATAGAGAAGATGTAGTGCGTATATACAGTGGAATACTACTGGGCCATGAAAAAGGATGAGACATTGCCATCTGCAGCAACATGGATGCAACTAGAGATTATCATACTAAGTGAGATAAGTCAGAAAGAGAAAGACAAATACCATATGATATCACTTACATGTGGAATCTAAAATATAGCACAGAGGAACCTATCTATAAAATAGAAATAGACTTATAGACAAAGAGAATAGACTTGCGGTTGCCAAGGGGGCGTGGGGAGGAAGAGGGATGGACTGGGAGGTTGGGATTGGTAGATGCAAATTATTACACTCAGAATGGATAAACAACAAGGTCTTAATGTGTAGCACAGGGAACTATATTCAATATCCTATGATGAAACATAATGGAACAGAAGACAAAAAAAAAAGAATGTTAAAAAAAATAATGAAAGTGATAATTCAGAGACTTCATGCTGTTTACAGATTTGCCCATAAGTCTTGAACATTAAAAGACTCTAAATTAATTAAAATGCAAATTATAGACTTGTAAAATAAAAAAATAAGGATTTTTTCCTTTCATCTTAACCTATTTGTCATTTACATGCTTTAAAGTTCTCTCATTGTAAATGTACAATTCAGTGATTTTTAGTAAATTTACAGAGTTGTGCATCTATCATGATGCTAAATTCTGGAGCATTCCCATCATCCCTAAAAGGGTTTCCTCACGCTAGTCTGCAGTCAGTCCCTGTTCCTACTCCCAACTCCCTGGCAGTTACTAATCTACTATCTGTCGCTATAGATTTGCCTTTTCTGGACATTGCTATAAATGGAATTGTACAATAGGTGACTTTCGACCATGCAAAGACAATATGACAAAAACCAATATGAATAAATGGAATACTCAGCAATAAAAAGGAACAAATTATACAATAAAATAGAGAAATTGCAAAAGCAAGCTTAATGAAAGAAGTAGAACCCAAATTCTACACACTCTATTATTCCACCAATATGGAGATCTGGAAAAGGCAAAACTGTGACGACAGAAAACAGATCAGAGGTTGTTACAGGCTGGGGAGGGAACTGACTTGCCAAGAGGCACAAAGGAACTTCTGGGGCAATGAAAACATCTATATCCTGATTATGGTGATGACTGCATGACTATATACATTGTCAAAATTCACTGAGCTGTACACTTAAAAATCAGTGAATTTTTTAAAAATTTAGAGAACTACTATATGTAGTTTATACCTCAATAAAGCTGAATAAAATAGTTAAAGAAGAATGTCTTATCATTTTATATATCCATGTATACATTTTTTAAAGTCTAGAAAACTACACACAAAAATGTTCAACTGGGGTTCTATTTGGTCAAATATGGGACAGTCTGAACATCAGTAAGGTAAATACAAGAGTTGAAAGATGAGTATGTTTAAATCCATAAGTTCATCATGGTTAAAAAAAAAACAAATCACAGATCATTCTTGTAAGCTGCTGGGGAATCAACCCATTGTTTTGAAAACTGGTAAAGAAAGAGGGGGAAACTAAAACATTGATTCTGCTTCTCTACAAATTCTTCCTCAAGGTCACTAAACAATTGACAAGAAGTCTGTCTTTATCTAAAACATCAAGTCATTAAATGTCAGATTCTCCATTCTATTGTCTAGATATGACTAGGTGACGAGCTGCTGAGGCAGCAGACTCTTCTCAGACCTTCCAGTGGCCCATCCCAGGCCCTCTGACCACACCTGCAGCTGTCCTGCCCTCTGAACACTGGCTTGGGCTCAGCTACTCCAAGCCGACCCACCCCTCCTCCCCCACCCCCTGGTGGCTCCAAAGAACTAAGGTGCAGGCTGAGTGAGGATGTATAATCACAAGGACATACTGCGTGGTTGATGCCCCTCCTTCAGCAGAAAACAATTCATAGCTCCTTTGAGCTATGAATCCCCTCTGGAGGCACATAACCTCTGATCAGTTTTGTTTTTGCAGCGGTAAGGTTACTAAGTAGGGGTAGGTGGTGTTGGCCCGATCCATCCATTGTAAAGTTCTCCATCCATTCAGGCTTCCCAGGTGGCTCTGGTAGTAAAGAACCCACCTGTCAATACAGGAGACGCAAGAGATAATTTGCACGCTTGGACTCCAAATCCCACGGAGGTGAACTAACTTCCACATCCCACCAATGGGCCCCTGTCCAAGGCAAAAATCAGAGGGGCAGGTACTCCTGCTTTCCTCTTCTGGGGTGAAAATAACAGTAATAAAAACCGGGAGCTAATTTGTTCAGAAAGGTTAGTTATTTCTCCTGGGCAACCTGATCTAGTAGCTCATTAAAAAATAAAATAAGAAATGAGTGAATCATTCCCTAAATCTGAAAAAATCACTCCAGTTATCCCAAAAAGTGAACTAAAAAATTGTAGAAAATGTACACTGTTCCAGGTTTAACAATCAAATTTCCTGCACTATAAATTCTTTTGGGAGGCGGTGACTCCGGGCGTGTGGGATCCAGATTCCCCAAATAGGGATTGAACCCAAGCCCCCCTGCAGTGGAAACATGGAGTCTTCATCACTGGACCCCCAGGAAAGTCGCTCTTAATTTTTAAATTGCTGTTGAATTTCTCCTGGGACATAGTAAGTCCAACAGCATCCTCCCTTCACCCCCCTTTCACTGCTTAAAAAAAAATACTACCATCTACTTAGAAGAATTCCTGCTATATAAATGTAGAAGAAATGATGAAACTAGAACGTAGCAATTCTGGAACTCTGAATAAAATAATGGGTCTTGCCAATGACTATAAAAGTTGCTAAAACATCAGACCAGTGGTTCTCAAACTTCCTTGTGCATCAGCTTCATCTGGGAGGTTGTAGAATCACAGATACCTGGGCCCACCCCAGAGCTTCTGAGCCAGTAGGTCTGGGGTGAACCCAGGGATCTGCATCTCTAACAGGCTCCCCGGTGATGCTGAGGATACTGGTCCACAGTCTCAGACCCACCCCACTATATCAGACAACAAGCAAATGTGCTATGTGCTCAGTTGTGACGGACTCTTTGCAATCCCATGAACTGTAGCCTGTCAGGCTCTTCTGTCCATGGGGTTTTCCAGACAAGACTACCAGAGTGGGTTGACATTTCCTCCTCCAAGGGATCTTCCTGACAAAGGGATCAAACCTGCGTCTCTTGTGTCTCCTGCAATGACAGGTGGGTTCTTTACCACCAGCACCACCTGGGAAGCTTGAATAGCAGATGGAGAACTTTACAATGGATGGATCGGGCCGACACCACTTACACCTACTCAGCAATCTTAACGCTGCAAAAATGAAGCCGATCAGAGGTTATGTGCCTCCAGAGGGGATGCCTGGGGAAGTGGCACCACCACCAGTGAAATATTCTTACAGAAAAAAGGGGGTGAGGTGGGGACAGACACTGACGAAGCCTCTGGATCTAACATCTATTTAAGGGAAATGCAGGCCACAGGGAACATGCCAACCAAGGTCACGGGCGTGTGACAAAGTCCACAAGGTAAGCGTAGGATGAATGACTCAGTTTCTTTACCAGGTAAACCGTTTTAAAAGGGGGGAATCTATAGATTAGAAGAGGCTTTGGGGGCACTTCCCTGGGTGGTCCATTCTCCCAACGCAGGGGGCCTGGGTTCGATACCTGGTCAGGGAACCAGATCCCATATGCTGCAACTAACACCCAGAGAAGCCGAATAAATCAATAGATGTCTATTGAACAAAGATGCATAATATTTTTTAAAAAACTCTGTTTCTCAAAATGGTACCCAATTAAGTAAACTACAACTCCACATCATGATAAGAACAAATCACACAAACACTTGTGTGAAGAAAAGGCAGACACAAGAAGGACATACTATGTGATTCTGTTTACAGGAAGAACTCAGAGATGCTTTGGGCTCAGTTCCAGACCATTGCAATAAAGTAACTATCACAACAAAGCAAGTTACAGGGATACTTTGGTTTCCCAGTGTATAAAAAGGTCGCATTTACACTATGCTATTGTCCATTAAGTGTGCAATAGCATTATGTCTAATGTCTAATTATGTCTAATGTCTACCTTAATGAAAAATACATGATTGTTAAAAAATTCTTACTTTCATCTGAGATTTAAGTGAGTCACAGTAGCAACGACAAAGATCACTGATCACAGATCACATAACAAACACTACAATGAAATCACCTTAAATATACAAGAATTACCAAAATGTGTCACAGAGACATGAAGTAAGCAAATGGTATTGGAAAAATGGCACCAACAACTTGCTGAACATAGGTTTGCCATAAGCCTTTAATTTGTAGGGGGAAAAAAAAATCCCACAGTATCTGTGAAGCACAATAAAATGAGGTGTGCCTGTATATGAGATTCGAAACCAGGCAAATCTAATCTATGGTGCTAGACATCAGATGTAACGGGAAGGGTAGGACGTGATGGAGGTTCGTGGAGCTGATAACTTTGTTTCTTAATCTGAGTACCAGTTACATGGGTGGAAATTCATCGAGCTGCATACCTATAAAGATGGGTACTGTTCTGATATAAAATACACTTCAATGAAAATTTTTTCTTCTTACCTTTAATTATGGTAAAATCCATCTAATAAAATTTACCATCTTTACCACTTAATTGTGCAGTTGAGTAGTATAAGTACAATTAAGAGAAGTTTTTGAATGGTAGCCGATTATACCCAAGAAGACCGGGAGATGTGTTTTATTTGTTTTGAGAAGCATGACAACTAAAGGGGCTCTTCCTAATTTCTATGTTGGTGAGTTGCCTTAAAAATCAGAAAAAATAAAAATAAAAAAAGAAAGAAAAGCAAAAACACAGCAGAAAAACAAAAGGACACAGGAATTTCCACTGCCAGGAGCCCTGTCTAATCTAGGACTCAAAATTACAAATAGATCAAGTGCAAAGATTCGGTCTTCATCCAAAAAAAGGAGAGAGAGGCTGGGCTGCTTCCCATGTCGTTGAGGTCTCTGACAGCCATAATGTGTGAAATCCGCTTTGGTCAGAAGAAAGAAAAGGAAAGAGGAGCTTGGCTTCACTCTAGAACGGCGTTTCCCGGAGTGTGTTCCTTGGAACTCGAATCCCTCGAAATATTAATACTTGGGGTGGGGGTGGTGCAGGATTCAGGGAAGTTGAGACACTATCCATTTGAGAAGTGCTACCCATTGAGTTTGAGTAAACTCCGGGAGTTGGTGATGGACAGGGAGGCCTGGTGTGCTGTGATTCATGGGGTCGCGAAGAGTCGGACACGACTGAGCGACTGAACTGAACTGAACCCGTTTCCCTCCATCATCTAGAGGGAGAGCTTGCATCAGGACATCCAAGGTCTTGACATCTGAAAGCTATTTCAGTCCTTTGACCACACGTCTTTGAAAACATGAACATTACAGACCCCAAACACCAATTAAATCCCACGGATTTGCCCTTGAGAAAATGTGGTGAGTCTAGCAATTAATATTACTAATATTAGTAATCATAGCTGCTGCTCTTTTTTTTTTTTTTGGCCACATCATGTGACATGGGGGACCTTAGTTCCCTGAGCAGGGATTGAACTGTGCCCCCTGCCCTGGGAACAGAGTCTTAACCACTGGGGAAGCTCCACAGCTGCTCTAATTGACTGTCAGCTATTATCTCGTTTAAACCCCTCAAAAATGCTACGCAAGGCACCATTATGCTGAGGCACAGAGAAGTTCAGTAATTTGACCATCATGGCACAGCTAGATATGGTAGAATCTGAATTAAAAATATGTTTCCCAAGTAATCTTTCCTGTTTTGTCTACCCTCTTTGAAATAGAGAAAGAACTTGAGGACTGAAAGAAAAACAGGCACACACATGGGACACACCCTGGATCTGTCTTTGGCAACTTGAAGGCTGCAGGTAACTTGGATTTATTGCTATAAGGACTTGCCTCAGCGTGCAGCCAGAACCTTGAGCCTTCAAAATTTGCGGTAGTGGACAAGCAGGCAAAAAGTGTCAGGTCAGGCATTAGGTGAGGACAGGGGGAAACGAAAAGCAGCGTGCCAGACTGCAGCAGTGGCCAGAGGGCACACTGCAGTGATAGGATTCGCCATAAACTAAATGCAGGGAAACTGCGGTCTGCGACTCCCTGCCGAGGTCCTTAATTCAGAGCAGGATCTCTCCAAAGGGCGGCACTATTGACTTTTGGGGATGGATAATTCTTTGCCGGTGGGATGGACGGTGGGCGGAAGTGTGGGGGAGGGCTGGGCAGGCGGAGCCTGCAGGGAGGGGGCCTGCCCTGTTCCTTGTGAGGCTGTTAGCAGCATCTCTGGTCTCGACCCAAACGATGCTGGTAACACACCCTCCCCGCTGAGACGTGACAACCGAAAATGTCTGCAGGGATCGCTAGATGGCCCTTAGGGGGAGGATTGTCCCAACCAACCTGGAATGCCAGCTACAGACGGTCACACATGTGGAGGGTGAGGACAGGAGAGCAGACAAGAGAAGCCCAGACAGCCAGACCTCAAGGAGACGCCCACCCTCCTGGTTTCTTCCTCTCAAGCTCTCCTCCCCTACCATCCCCTCCACCTCCCATTCCGTACTGTCCAATGTCCTGCATCAGCTCTGAGAGCTGAGAGGACACGTTCAGGCTCATTACCCAGGAGACTGATGGATACTACGTCCAGTTCGTGATCAAAGGCTGCTATCCAGCCTTTTGATGAAAGCAAAGGACTCTTCACTGTTGGCGTCAGCAACATCTGACACAGCCAAATGTGTCAGCTCTGTGCACATCCTGGCTTCCTCAACAACACCCAGCTTCCTTCTTTGAGCTCTTCATTAGCCTCTGTAAGACCACAGGTTTACGCATCCCAGTTCTGTGCTGAACTCACTGGGTGGCTCTGGGCAAGTCACTCTCTCTCTCTGGGCCTTGTGTTTTTCACTTGGGGAAAGAAATAGGAAGGGCTCTAACATTTTGTGGTATCTGTGATTCCAGATCAAAAAGGTTGGAGTTGGACCAACTGAGAATGTTTAGCTATTTCAGCTTGTTTTAGCACCGGTTTTATCTTCCCCAGAGGAACTCAGGGGTAAAAGATCTTGCCCCTTCTGCTTCTGTATTATTGAAAAATGAATGAAATTCCCCAGAGTAAACAGTAACAGGATTTGCACGTCATCAGCCCTAGTTAACAGCTACCCTCAGTATTTTACTGCCAAGATTTTGGACCAGAGACACCAACGCAAATGTGGCCGGGGTCAGGTGAGCCATGCAGAGTGACCCAGTCTGGAGGTGGCTGGACAGAGCCCTCTGGTCTGTCCAGAGGAGACATGGCAGCTTCCCAGCTCCTGCTGGGGTCTCTGAGTGAGGATGTGGGCCCTGCACTGCCAGATATCCCACAGACTTGGAAGTCTGCATTTAGGTATGAAATGAAAGTGAAGTCGCTTAGTTGGGTCCGACTCTTTTGCAACCCCATGGACTGTAGCCTGCCAGGTTCCTCTGTCCCTGGGTTTCTCCAGGTAAGAATACTGGAATAGGTAGCCATTCCCTTCTCCAGGGGATCTTCCCGACTCAGGGATCAAACGCAGGCCTCCTGCATTGCAGGTGGATCTTTTACTGTCTGAGCCATCATATCCATCCCTAAAGGAAACCAGTGCATGTTTCAAATGCCATGCAGGCAAAATGAAAACTTTTGGGCCTGATCTAGAACACAGACCACCAGCTGACAAGACCTCTGCAGAGAAGAAACTAGGTCAAGACCTGGTCCAGGTGAGGGAGGAGTCAGTGTGCAGAGGGAAGCAGGGGGAGGGGCTGGGCCCCCAGATGCCCCAGATCTCCAGGCAACTGTCACCATGGGCAACCGGGACTCTTAACCTGTCATTAATAACAGGCACTATTATCACTGTGCTATGTGTGCTAAGTTGCTCAGCTGTGTCTGACTCTTTGCAGACCTATGGAAAATAGCCACCAGGCTCCTCTGTCCATGGGATTCTCCAGGCAAGAATACTGGAGTGGGTTGCCATGCCCTCTTCCAGGGATTCTTCCCAACCCAGGGATCAAACCGGCATCTCTTACATCTCCTGCATTGGCAGGTGGGTTCTTTACCACTAGCGCCACCTGGGAAGCCTCTATTCCCCTTCCTATTCATGGGACATCGAGCTAGGCTATTTATTTTATATATACCATCTTGCTGTGTTTTTTAAGTGTTCGATGAGGTAGGCATTATTGATTATTCCTATAAGGCTATGGAGGTCCCAGAAAGTAAAGGCTTTTGCTTGTAAAATTTGGAGCCAAGATTTGAACCCAGATCTGACACCTGATCCAAGCAGAAAGTCTCATCCTTGCTTGGCTTCCTTGCATGGACTTGTCCTTGTGTGGCTTCGCCACAGCTGCACCCCTTTCTGACATCTGCCTACCTCATTTGAACACTGTTTTTAAAGTACCTCCAGAAGGAAGTTCTTACAATTATCAAAGCTAATTAATTTTTCCTCCCTACCAAGAGAACTTGGTCAGCAAGAGGTCTGGTGGCTCCCACGGAGGATGCTTAGAGGATAGAGAGAAATGGTCATTTCTGGTCCTAAAAGCCCCATTGTGTCTTGTTTCTTGCAACTCTGGCTTAGCACAGCTTAAAATACATGTAGTCTCCTATGTGTCCTTTAGAAATTTAAATCGACAGTGTCTTTAGAGGACTGTTTAGCAATATCTATCCATTTTAAATGTGCGTGCTCTCTAACTTAGCCAATTGCATTGCTGGGAATTTATCCTGCAGATAAACTCATATAATTAGATATAGATACACAAAGACGTCCCTGAAGCCCTGTTTATATGTGGAGTGAAGCTGGTAAATTTCAATAAGAGGTTGTTGTATAAGAGGCTATTTTGTTATTCAGTCACTAAGTCATGTCCAACTTTTTGCAACCCCATATACTGTAGCATGCCAGGTTTCCCAGTCCTTCACTATCTCCTGGAGTTTGCTCAAATTCATGTCCCTTGAGTCAGTCATGCTATCTAACCATCTCATCCTCTTTTGCCCCTTCTCCTTTTACTTTCAATCTTTCCCCACATCAAAGTCTTTTCCTGACTCCTTGATTAGATGCTATACTTCCATATAATAGAATATTACTCAGGTGAGTTAAAAACACAATATGCTGATATAGAAAGTTAAAAATATGCAATAAAGTGAAAAACCAGCTAATTTACAAAGCCAACAATATTTGTGTAAAAAAGGAAGATTTGACGTAGAAAAGTTTTGGAAAGATGCTCAAGAATACATTAACAATGGTTATATCTAAAGATGGGGAAGAGTGGAGAGGCGGGGAAGGACAAAGAAGGTCAGGAATTCTACCTGGAGAGGCATTCTACCTGGAGACCAGGGAAGGGTTATAACCACCCCCAGTGGTCTCAGACTCTGAGGGATACAGAACCCTTCTGAGATTCTGTATCATTTGCTGCCTGCTTCACCAGCGGAGGGGAAGTTCAAGCCTGTACGGGTGAACAAAAGGCAAGCCTATGGCCCTTTCTTAGGGACTTTGATGAGGACCATTCCTCTTTCACCTCCGAATCACTGATGTGGCTCAGAGACACCTGACTTCCTCTGTAGGGACAGCAGGCAATGCTAGCTTCTTCCTTTATCATCTGACCCCTCACAAAATTTCCTTCAAAGTCAACTATCCTCCAACAAAGCAAAACAAAAAGTTCCTTCAAATTCCTACGTAGCCTTTTGCAGACTCAGGCTTTCTCCCACAGTGTGGCCATGGTTAAATGCGTTTAATGGTCAGAGTGAAGGGAAGAGACCCCAGGGGTCAAAGGAGTCACCTTGGAAGTCAGACAGGCTCCTCCCACTCACACGTGAGCTCTTCAAGGACACCACAGAGATCCTACACAAATCACAAAATACCTGGGCCAATATACCTGGTCATGTTCCTGACACAGGTGAGGAAATGTATCTATATTAGTGCAGAAGATTCTAATTACCACCTTTACCCAAATAGGAACTGAGTTTATGAAAAGAGATGGCAAGACAAGAAATTTAAGGGCAAGTTTCTCTTTTATGGAAAGACTACACCATAGGTTTCCTGGTTCTGCCAAAATTCTGCAACATTCTGGGCAACATTGAGCAAAATCTTTAAGGTCTCTGATCACATATAAATAACCATCCATGGAAGTTCACCAGGGGCCACGCACTATGCTAAATCTTTCGTATGCAAGATCCTCTTGAATCCTCCCAGCAGCGCAATTCCATACACACTGAAGTCTTGAAAGAGCTAGTTTTGTAAAATCTTGTCTTCCTCATTGGCTAGTCAAGCTATCTTGAGCAAGTTATTCAGTCTCCACATTTGTGAAACAGGACCAATAATAATAGCATCCACTCCAAAGAGTTGTTGTGAAGACTTAGTGACAAGATGCCTGTAACGGATTCGGCATGGTGTCCCAGCAAAAGCACTCAACAGATGTTAGATAGTCTCATTAGCCCCATTTTACAGATGGGAAAACTGAGGTTTGGGAAGGACAACATGGATGATTTCTACATTTGCTTGTGATGTTCTTGGATTCTGGTGAATTTAACATTGGATGTGGTTTGCCAGAAAAATCTAATGTGTATCTGAGTTTAGAGTTACATGGTTGTGCCTACAGCATAAAATTCACCTGTTTGGATTCAATATGCTGAGGAAAGGAGAAGACCACTTTCCCACCCAAAAAATAAAACTTCAAAACAAAAGAGAGCAGGAGAAGTTAATCCCCCTTTTCTCCCAAATGTCTTCCTTTCCAGACTCCCCAACTTGTTCCCAAATGGGAAGGACAAGGGCAGAGAAATCCCCAGACGCAGGACCAACAAAGCTGCAATACAGGGCTAATTTGCAAGGGGGCTGGGGATGGCCTCGTGGAAAACGCTACCATAAATGGGCATGTTTGCCTCAATCTCAGACCTCGCACAGAAAAGTAACGATAACAAATCCATAACAAATACCTTGTACGGAATAACATGTCTATTTCAGACATGATAATAAAACACACAGTGTTTACCAGCCCTAGAAGCTTCTCGAGGAAGGCCCAGCTAGTTCACCTTTTGGACTTTGGGGATGGCAGCCCATCTAATCTAGTCAACTAGATGATCATACCACCAGGGGACAAACAGTGCATTTTATTTTAAATTTGCAAAAGGTCAGTTTATAGTTTCTTCAAAGAGATGATAAACACTTGCCTTACTGGTCGCATCTGGTCCCATCAGAAACCTGATTCCAACAAAGTTTTTGTTCATGGTAAAGAAAAAAGTTGGTGGGGTCAGGGGTATAGAATTGGCAGGAATGGGATCCACCACTTGTAAGCTGTGTGACATTGGGCAAATTACTTAAACTCTCTGAGCCTCAGTTATCTTGTATACTAAACTGGCATCAGAATGCCTCCCTTAAAATGTTGCAATGACTAAATGAGGTCAATGAAGTCAAACACTGCTACAGTGCCTGGCGCATAAGCGCTCCATCAATGGTAATTTGCCTCAATGGGAAAGCACCAAGGAAACTGCACTTCTATGGGTCTTCAATGTCCTGTTTCACCCACTGCTATCAAATGACTTTCAGCTGAGCTTCTGCAAGCTCCTTCTCTGTATATAATGGTCAGTTTGCGATTTAATCTATGAGTTCTTAATACTGTACTAAATGCTCCCTCTCCTGGGGTTTCTCAATATTTGCTTTTACTTCTTGATGAGTGTGGTTTTGAACGGTGCCTTTCCTCAGGCAGCCAAATCCCCATCAGCTCCCAGTGCAGACAGAAAGCAGACAACCGGTGGCAGCCACTTTCTCTCACTTTGCCCACTTGGTGGGACATGAGAGCAACATGGGTGTTCTGCAGGAAAGCCCAGCCCCATCTTACCTAATGCACTTGCAGACTCTGTAAGCAAGTGCAGGCTTTGGCGTCTGAGTATTTGAGGCCCCTGGGGTCAACCTGGATGAGATTTTTAAAAATTTGGGTGGGGGGGAGGTGTGTGTGTGTCTGGAAGAAAACCAAGCTGTAACAAATGGATCATGATCAAGGCTTATCAGCAGCGCATCCTCTAGCGCAGGGGTCCCCCAACCTCCAGCATCTAATGCCTGATGCTCCGAGGTGGAGCCAATGTAATAATAATAGAAATAAAGTGCACAATAAATGTAATGTGATTGAATTGTCCTGAAACCATCCCCCTACCCTGATCCATCAAAAATTGTCTTCCATGGGGATGCCAAAAAGATTGGGGACTGCTGCTCTAGACTGGGGAAAAACACCCCCCCTTCTGCCCATGGTTTTTTAAACTGATGCTTCCAACTCCACTTGGAGCCACACATTGCCTGCCTATGAGATAGGAAATGACTTTTCAGTGGAAGCTGGATCTTTGATATTTCCAAGGCAGCATATCTCCCCGAGTCTCCTCATAACAAGAATCATCTGGGACTCATATACACAGAGTACAGTTTCTCTGAAGATTCTAAAGTAACCGGAGACGGGCCCAGGCATTATCTTTAATAAGTACCCCCCAAGGGGGTACTTCTCATTGGCTACCTTGGGAGATGCTGGTTTGGGGGAAATATAGGATGACGGGGCATAGAGAAGTGAAAATTGTGACCCCTCAGCCCCTCCCCAATGGTCCTTAAGAGGATGGCAACAGATGCGCCTCATGGCTCCCCAACCCCTATAGGATGCCCTGCAGGATCCTGTAACCCCCGATTCAACTTCGTCCGCCGCAGGACCACATACTTACAGATCTCCAACTGGGGGGGAGAGCGGAGAAGAAACTTGACGGAGAGCTCAGATCTGGTACACCTCCCAGGCAGGGGCGTCCAAATCTCCGCGCTCGCCCGGGACGCCTCTTTTTATAGACCCGGAGCTGCCCGCGGGTGGGAAAGGAGAGGCCGCCGAGGAGGGCGGGGAGGGGATGGGTCCCGCGCGGCTCCCTCCGCAGCGCCCCCTGCAGGGTTCGAAAAACGCCGCTCTGGTCCAGGCCTCGCGCTCTCCTGCCGCGACGCCCATAAAGGGGCGCACCGGAAGGGGGCCCCCGGGAAGGGCGCAGCGGGGAGAGGCGTTCGGGGCTTTCTAACCCCGGCTCTCGGACAGTCGCGGAGGCTCCGGGTCCCTAGAGAAACGGGTGGAGAGCACTCGGCGTCTCTAGGGGATGCTTGAGAATTTCTTCCTTGAGTCAGTTCCAGCCGCGCAGGCTTTAACCGCTTCTTCCGCAGGGGAGGAACTGTGGGGGTCCGAGTCGACACCTCCTCTCCCCGCTCCCCATTTTTTTCCGCCCCTACTGCCTGGAAAGGGGCTGGCTATGCTGCGAGACAGGCAGGGAAAGGGGATTTTCTGAACTTTGCAAAGTACAAGACAGGAGCCCCCAACTCTGCTGGGAATTGTGCGGAAAGGGGAAGTTTTTACTTTTCCCAACTTGGCATCGCCACTTCCACCCACAGCAAAAAAAAAAAAAAAAGACCCAATTGTTGTGACTTCAGGCACCGGGTGTACCATCGCTGGCTGTGTGACCTCAGGCAAGTCACTTCCCCTCTCTGAGCCTCGGTGTTTGAAGCTGAAGTGTGTGTGTGGTAATTATGTAATTTGCAAGGTGCATGTCAGGATCCAAAGACAATGTGGGTGCCTCCCTGCTCTTTGAAAGCGCCCTTTTCCTGCTCCTCCCCGCCCCAAGAAATTCTTGCAAATGAAGCTGCCTGAAAGCTTTCTCCCTGTCTCTGTCCCTCTCAGTACCACTCCCTTACCCCGTGTCCGCACCACCCCCTCCAGTGTGTCTGACACCGGGTCTCTCAGTCACCGTCACCGTTTGTCTGTCTTGTTCTGCCTTTCATTCTGTGTCTCCGTCACTCTGCCCATGGCTGTCTCTTACTGTCTCTCTGTCTCTGGTCCCTGTGTCTCTGGCTCCAGATCGCCCTCCCTTTCTTCCCCCATTTCTCTCCTCTCTGTCACACGCACGCACACAGGCCATAAAAGGAAGCCGCAGCGTTGGGCTGGCCCTGCGCCAGCCCGGGGACCCACGGGCAGCTGGGCGCCCCGCTCCCCGCCCGGCCGGACTCCTAGGTTCCCGGCCGGTCCTCCCACCCCGGGCGGGCGCGGCGGGCGGCGGGCGGCGGGGGGCGCTGGGCGGGAGACAACCCAAAAAGGGCAGGCGCAGGCTCCTTCCTGCAGGAATTCCCAGCGCTGCATACCAGCTCGGGGCTGCCCGCTCCCCCTGACTAAATATGGTGCCGAGCGGCCTCCCTGCGCCCCGCGGGGGTTGGGGGGGCGGCATCTGAGGGCAGTGGGGTGGGAGGGGGACCCCTCTGCTTGCGGCTGAGCCAGAAGGAGGTGGCCCCCCAAGTCCCACGTTGGTCCCAGATGCTTAAGCCAGAGGGTTTGCTGAGGGGGTTAAAGATGTTGGAAGACCCTTACCCGGCTCTGTGCTTGGTACTCGCCCCCGTCTTATCCAACAAACTTTCCTCTGACCACTAGGTCAGGTGATGGTGAGGCCTTTGCTAATGCCCCCATTTTGCAGGTGAGAAAACTGAGCCCCTGGAGGAGTGAAGTTTTGCCTGAACCCTCACTGGGTCTGAGGCCCACAGCTGCCATGATTCACTTCCCGAGGGGCATTACAGGGAAGTGCCCACAAGAATTAGCCTTGAGGCTAAAGACCCCCACTAGGGTTAGTTGGAATCTGCCAGTCCCATTTTCTAGTTGTTTGACCTGGTGCCTCAGTTTCCCTACCTGTAAAATGGGAAGAACAGCAGTCACTTCTTCACACCCCAGCTGTTTGTAAATGGTCCTTGAGAAGATCCATGTAAAATGAACATGTGTCTGTGTTAGTTGCTCAATTGTGTCCAACTCTTTGTAACCCTATGGACTGTAGCCCACCAGGCTCCTTTCCATGGAATTCTCCAGGCAAGAATACAGAGTGGGTTGCCATGCCCTCCTCTAGGGGAGCTTCCCCACCCAGGGACTGAACCCAGGTTTCCTGAAATTGCAGGCAGGTTCTTTACCGTTTGAGCCACCAGGGAAGCCCCAAATGAACATATATCCATGTAAAATGCTTCATGTTAGCTATTATTCAAAACGAACATGAAACCAAGCAGAGTTACACTTGGCCTTGAGGACCTTGTAATGATGACAGCCTATCCTGCCTGCTATTTCCTGCGGGCTGCCAGCCCCCTCTGCAGTTCTGCATCTCAGACCCTCTCTGGCCCTTCCTCATCCCTCCAACATCTTGCCTACTTTCCACCCTTAAAACACCCAGGCCCAGCTCCACACCCCACATAATGGGCCTAAGTCAGAGTCCGCAACAGCCAGCATTCAGCTGGCTGGGATGTCAGGGGTAAAGTTCTTCAGAAAGTGATGAATGGGCGGCTTCCCCATGTGCCTCGTAATGTCTACACTGTAAAAGGAGTGGAAACTGTCCCTACATTAGTACAGAGCTGATGTGGAGCAGAGAAGGGGAAGGGGGAAAAACTGAAGTTGATCATCTCCTTCCCATGCTGGAAAGATAATCCAGAGCAGGCTGTGAGAGTCCAACTCGCTGACCTCAGAGTGAAAACCGGCATGTTTCCAGAGGCATTCACATTGGTATTCCAAAGCGGTGCATCTGATTCTTTAAAGAACTTGGTAACTTTTAAGAGATTAATTATACTAAGCTATTAATAAATGAAGGCTTTATAACAGACACCGAATTGCACTACATTACCTCATCTAGTCTTTATAATAACCCTATGAGGTATATGCTTAAACATTTTTTTTTTCTCTTTTGCTGTGGAGGAACCAGGTTTGGTGAATGAAATAACCAGCCAATTTAGCTCAGCTAGCTAATGATGGAGCAGGAACTCCCACCCTGCTGTGTGGAGTCCAGCATAAGTAGAGAAGTCTGAGGGTTTGAACTCATGATCTGCTAAGCACCAACCAGGGGGCCACGGGATTGTCAGTGAACCCCTCTGAGCCTGTGTTTCTCAAAGAAAAGCAGAGATGGTCAGAATCTTTGCCTCAACATGGGGAAGGCCTTATATACAAGGCATTTCTGGTACACTCTAGAAGTCCTTAGGGACCGCATGTGTTTCACATAATAGTCATTCAATGTCTATCTAATGCAGAAGCTCAGATGTTTGACTCTTCAAAATCAGATGCCTTTGTTTTATTTCTCATGGCTCAAAAAGCCAGTTAAAGATTGAGGGGGGGAAATTACTTTCAAAAAACATAACTGTGACTGACTAAGGGCTGTCAAGTAAGTTTCCTTGGCATGGCTCCTGTGAGGTGACGTGTCCTGGGAGTTTCCATGAACTCATGGAACAAGATGGCAGCGGGGAAATTCCTCTTTTAGAGTCTTTTTTTTTTTTTTGGCAACGTGTTGGACCTCAGTTTCGATGAGGAGACGGTAGTGAGTTCTCACTCATTTTGTTCAGATTTCCAAGGAATGCATGAGAGGGTGTCGTCATCGATCTCTCTCTTTTTTTTTTAAATCAAATAGCTTTGACTTTACTACTAGATTCAAAAAGTCTGAAAGTGTGAGTGAGTCTCTCCAGCTTTTAATAACCTCAAAGACTGGGTTGATGCGTGGCTCCTGCATGTGGTCCAGCAGTCAGGTTATCCAGCTCAAGATCTGCACAGGACTCTGGATTCTCTACCTCTATCAGGAAAGGTCCGAAAAGTCTCAATAAAAATCGTCTTATGGTTTCTTACAAAAGTAAACGTGTTCTTACCATATGACCTAGCAGATCACACTCCTTGGGATTTCCTCAAATGAGTTGAAAACCTATGTCTGTCCTAAAGCCTGCACAGTTGTAGAGCAGCTTTCTTCATTAATAGCAAGTCTTGGAAGCAACTGATAAGTCCGTCTAAGCAAGTGAATGGATAAACTGTGGTGCATTCAGATGTCAGAGTATTACTCAGCACTATATAGAAATGGGCTTTCAAGTCATGAACAGAATGGGCAAAACTTAAATGAGTATTACTAAGTGAAAGAAAACAGTGTAAAAAAGCTACATACAGTATGAGTCCAACTATATAACATTCTGGAAAGGTAAAACTATGGAGACCGTAAACAGATCACTGGTGGCCAGGAGTTAAGAGGAGATAAAGGAAGGAAGAATAGACAGAGCGCAAAAGATTTTTACAGCAGTTTAGTTACTGATACTGTAATGATGGGTGGATGCATGTAGTGACATGTATGAAGTGAAGAGAAAGTTGCTCAGTCTTGTCCGACTCTTTGCAACCCCATGGACTATATATATATATAGTCCATGGAATTCTCTAGGCCAGAATACTGGAGTGGGTAGCCTTTCCCTTCTCCAAGGGATCTTCCCAACTCAGAGATCGAACCCAGGTCTCCTGCATTGCAGGAAGACTCTTTATCAGCTGAGCCACAAGGGAAACTCAGTGACATATGTACCCATAGGCTATACAACACCAAGAGTGAACCCTGACATCAGCTATGGACTTTGAGTAACAATGATATGTCAATGTAGGTTCATTGAATGTAATAAATGTACCACTTTCAGGGGATATGTTGATAACAGGGAGCCTGTGAGTGTGTACCACTTTGGGGGTATGTAAGAACTCTGTACTTCACACTCAATTCTGCTGTGAACCTAAAACTGTTTTTAAAAATTGTCTATTTTTTAAAACGTAGTTTTACCTCATTTTCATTTTTTAAAAATGAATGAGTACCACACAATCCTTGCAAAATGGCTGTTACAAAAATGCAATGCCCAGTGGCTGGGAACCACTGTCCCAAATGCCTTTAAAGGAATCTTCTCACAAGTGTTAGTCCTTCATGTACACTTGGCTTTAGGTTAAAAGAACACATCATATTTTACATAATCATACAGGCATGTGGGACATATACAAATATGTTATTGCACATAATTATAAAGCTGTTAGTTGATACTAAGCAAACATATATGCTAAGCTTAAATTTATCATCTTCAAAAGCCACCTCTGGTCCTGCTACAAGTTTTTTTTTACTGCCAAAGTTTTAAATGTTTGCTATTCCTAAATTCCTCTTCAAGTCCAATTCCCATCCTATTTTTGTGTAAGTTTTCTGCTAAAACTTCTCCTGCATGTCTAGAGGATAAGTTCTTCTAACAGCCCCATGAAAATTACTGCAATGATGTACTAATTTAGTTTATGAGTTCATGAGAAGAGTTTGATAGGTCTTCTATGTTTATCTTTTCCTTCCTTGAGTTTAAGTGTCTCAGCTCAAGAACCTATTTAAACTGCTAGAATATATGGGAATTCCCTGGTGGTCCAGCGGTTAGGACTTGGCGCTGCCACTGCCACGGCCCAGGTTCAGTCCCCGGTCGGGGAACTAAGATCCTGCAAGCCACAAGGCACAACCAAAAAAAACCCGTAACACTAAATGTGTTTTTTCAAACCACATATGGCCCCACAGATTATGACACTGTGCCCTCAGAGAATAACACCACCAGCCCCTACCACTGCCACCCGGTGAAGAGTAACTATCCCAGGGTGACATGGCTGATGCCAGTGGTCCTCAACCCTCCAACAACTAGGTTGCCGGAGATCCCCAAAGAAAGCCTAAGGAACCATCGCCAAGCCTTATTCTGGTTCCGGTGGACATCTCTTGATGACAGAAGAGTCACAGGAACGCCTTTTGCACGCCTTTTTTTTTTATTAAATGGTACACTGAAAGTATAAAAGTTGCCTAGGTACAAACAAATTACAGAATAATGCATACAGACACAATATGGACTACATGTGACAATTCTGTTTAGCTTCTATTTTTATGATTTCATATCGTATCCAAAATGACAAACTCTAGCACTTTTTCTTAATCTAGTCCTGCATGATTGCAATTCCTGAGGTAAACAGTGTCCACTGCCAACATTCCTGGGTATAAACCAAATCCTCTGAGAAAAATTTAGATAGTTACATTCCTCTATACAATACAGTGGAATTCATCATTGTAATCAGGTACTATAGATTTCATTTAAAAAATGGAAATGAGCCCTTTATAATATTTCTACATCTGTATATATAATTTTAGCTCACTAATAGGGCCTCTCAAAAATCTTTTGACTTGTAAAGTATGATTTAAGGGAATTTCTTTAATAGTTTTCAGCATTAAGATAAAAATTCTTGGTTAATCTGTAAGGATTGAACTCCTTACACCGAAAACTTGACTAGCACCAGAAATAAAGGTTTGGTAATTTCCAAAAGCAGCACAGAATCAACACCCCAAAAAGAAGGCCAATTTTGCCAGCTAGTCCTTCCTTATCACCCTCCCTATGGAAAATGTTTAAGCTAAATGTTGTCAGTGTATAGGTGCCCATGCAGTTTTGTTCTGAATATACCTTGTATCTTGTGCCAATCAGGTTCTGTCTACTATACTCATCTGCTGCTTCAGTGAAGCCAGCCTAAAGACTCCACATTATAAAAATGTCAATAAATATCAAAGCATTTTAGAGATGGCACTATAAGAAATCTTACTACTTTTCTATCCCAGGAATAAAACATGACATTTAAGAAGGCTTTCAGAGCCCATGCAAGTGAGGGTTGGCCCTTTCAGAGCTCATCTGGTAACTGCACAACTGAGGGCCACAAGGAAGATAAACAATGCCATCTTTTAAAAGGTACTTTCTGGTATTTCTCCTAAAGCCTGTCTCATCATGCTTATTCCACATTCTTCAAGTAATAAACTCTTTGTTTTACTTACAGCAAAATTAAAAGAATTATCCCCCACCCCCACCTTTTAATTAAATCTTCTAGGAGAAGCCAAAATTGTTTAAGAAAATAAAAAGTACATTGTTACCAAGTTTTAAAGTTAAATTTTAGACAGTAATTCAGATATTTAAACCTAATTATAAATGGTTATCTAAAAAATAGCTAGTTTCACGCCCCCCCACCCCAAATCAAACTTTATAGGAATTAGTTTTTTCTGGCTTTAGTGTTCTTTTAAATGTGTGTTTTTTTTTTTTAATGAATGCATTTTCCTGTAAATCCACATTATTACAGCCTGAAAGAAATTTAATTAATGTGCCATGGTGAAGAACAGAGCAGGGAACTCCCTGGAGGTACAGTGGTTAGGACTCAGCACTTTCAGCGCCAGGGCCCAGGTTCAATCCGTGGTCAGGGAACTAAGATTCCACAAGCCGCGAAGCACAGCCAAAAACAGAACAGAGCATGTGGCTAGAAATGCTTGATTTTTTTTCTTTAGAAGAATTTATAGGGTACAAAAAAAACCCCTTTCACTTCTCACAGATTTAGGGACCTTCAAAATCGTCCTAAAAACCACACATTTTCTTTCAAGTCAAATCTGGTAAACTAGACGACAGAGTTAGCTTTTATTCACAAATGCAGTAAAACATGACGGGCTAAAGGTTTTGTAGAAACTTCATGTTTTTACATAGTACAATACTAGCGATGAATTCTGGTAACATTGGGCGAATAAATAAGTTATTTAATACATACAAGTTTAAGATAAAAGATGCCCCAGTTGGAAGTGTCATCTCTTCACCGAGGGAGAAGTGTGCAGGTTTTCAGTATCAGTGCCCCTCCCCTGCTCCTTCCGCAAGTGGTCTTCTGCAAGAATACAAGCAAAGGTCAGTTCTCACCCAAGTCAAAATGGGCAGCAGGCAGACTTAACTATACATATTTTAGGATACTACATATTTCTATCATACAAGGTCTTTAGATGCCTTAGGACAGTGAAAAAAATGTTGGATTTTTTTTTTTAAAACACTATTGAAGACATGGGAAATGTTTAGTACTAGGGACTTATTAATTATCCAATTTTTTTTTTTTTTAAGTGAAAAGAGTACACCCTGGAGTAAAGTCATGGGTAAGTACTTACAAACTTACACTGTACGTAAGGATTGGAATTCACAACAAAGGACTGTGTTTTCAACTAGTATTTTGAGGGATGCCAAAGTTAACTAAAAAGAAAAAAAAAAAAACTCTTCTTCAAATAGAAATCCTCCCAGTAGCACCCTCTTGTGGCAAGAAGAAAACTTCCTACCAAACTCAGAAAACCATCCACGGAAATTGTAGGAAATAGTCTTTGGCCAAAAACAAGAGGGCAGTTTTTGTTTAGCTGTGGGAAAACTAAGCCCTTGTCACAAGTCCTGTTCCGGCACACCCAGAACCTGTGCCCCACAACGAGCGAAGCCACCGCAATGAGGAGCCTGCGCACCCACAACGAAGAGCAGCCCCTACTTGCTGCAACCAGAGAAAGCCCAGGAGCAGCAGCGAAGACCCAGCATAGCCAGAAACACACAAAGAAATCTTTAAAAAAAAAAAGTGCTTTCATGATGGCATGCTTTGGACTCATTTTCAAATAAAAGAGAGTTTAATTTTAGTGTTTTATGTTTCACCTGGATTGAGTTTATGTCAATAGAAGGTATTTAATCTGAAAAATAATTTTAATATCTTTGTAACTTTCTCAATGTTGTCAAATAAAATGTATCCTTCACACAATAAGCTGCTGTTGAGAAAGTAAATAGGATGCTTAAATATGTTACAGAAACCTTATGCAATTTGGGGTTAACAATTCTTCACCGTCCCTGTTGTGCCAAGAACATTTTTGACAAGAAAAAAAATGTGAATATCACTGTTCTCCTATTAGTGCACTCATCCTCCTTTCTGAGCCTTGCACAGAACAGGTATCCAAAGCTTTGATGACCTCAACTCTATTCTTTGATGTCTCTGGCACTTTCTACAGGGAGGAGCCAAGGTAACCCAAGGACTCTTGCATCCTCTCGAGCACTCTCCTGTTGCTGATCCCCTCCCACACAACTAAAAACACCAAGGTTACAGTTTGCTGTGCTAACAAGAGTTAATGCGTACACTATCCACTGGTGACAACTAAATACAGAAACTAGTATTATCATATATCCTTGGTAAACACGGAAAATGGTAAAGCCTTTTTGGAGGAGAATTAGATAGCATCTACCACATTTTTTAATATGCAATATTTGAACCAATTTTACTTCAAGGTATGCACGTAAGAGAAATGCTAATGCTACCCTGGAATACTGTAAAACCAAGAAATTTAAAACATACAAAAGTACATTAGCAAACAGTGATTAGTAGTAGTACCGCAGAATACTACAGACTATACAGGAATTTAAGAATGAGGTAGAAGCAGATTTACATAAATTGATAACATGTGAAAAACCAAAATGTAGGATAACATGTACAGAAACAGTGCCTATAAATAGAAATGACCCCTGAAGGACACCCACCAAGCTAACAGTGCTACCTTCTGTGAAGGAGAGGGAAATCGAGGTGTTAGGGACAGGCAAGGAGATGAGGTTAGAGGGAATTCTACATTATATCATTGATGTTTAGAGATTTACTCTTGTACCGGGTGTTTGGTTTTGCTTTTTAAGTTCCTGCCAAATAGTAGGCAATAATGGCAGTTCTTTACCAATACTTAAAAAAGTAACTAGGAAAACTTCTCATATTCTTTAAGTGGAAAAGTGCACAGGAATGGCAATCAAGGGTGCTGATTCTGCTAAAAATGACCAGCTACAGGCAGTGAGCCTCTTAGGCTTGGTTTTCTCAACTGCAAAATAAGGGATGGGAATGATTTCTTTTCCAACGTCCCATCAATTCAGAATTCTAAGATAAACAGAAGGATAACTCCTAGTAAAGGCAGAACTAACCTCCAAGAAAGCACGTTGCCTTCAGATCTCAAGAGACATGGCAAACATTTAACATGATCAATATTGCTCATGGCAATTTAAAAAAACTACAAAAGACAATCTGCACTTAGATGTTTCTTAAAAGTTTATTTCAGTCAAGACCTATTTGTTCTGATAATTAGCTGCCTGAGCTCCACCTATGACTGTCCTTAAAAAGAGAGATCATCTGTACCATAGTTGGAAATACTGAGCTATAAACTATTCAATTTAGATTATCAAATTGAGGTCTTAGTGTTTTGATAAAATCAAAACAACTGAAAGCTCATTGGAAGTTAAGTATTCTTGAAAGAAATATGAGCTGTTCTCCCAAGAATTTATTTGTGAGTAATTACATTACCACAAAGAATATTCATCCCACTCCCCACCAAAAAAGAATCCTGAAAATGCAAAGGACAACACATAAACCTGTGACTGCTCTATTTTCAGCAATCTTGACTTTTCTCAGTTTGAGAGGGAAAAAAATAGATAACTTGATAAAAAGCTCTTTCTTCAGGATGCTCAGGATCTAAGCTGCTCCAAAGAGTACAAATCTATGTGAAAATCAAGTTTTTCAATACTTCTTTATAGAAATTATATCAAAGAATTTTGTCTAGTCTTCTCTCTGCTCCTCACAAGATTGTCTTTCCAAAAACTATTTTGTTTTTTCTTGAAGATAAATAACACAGGGTAACTATATTAGATATAAGTGGAATTAAATTATGACTCAAAAACTTAGGAAAAACTACCTCAAAGATAAAAATAGATAGGAAGAAAATACACTTGCTGAAAGCTGAGTGATAAGTCTCAGAAAACTCATACCCATTTGCTTTCTTCCACTACGTTGTCTGCCAAGATTTGGGTTTGGAGGCTGGAATGAAGATCCTTTCAGAAATGTCTTTTGGTTGTCATCCTTAGTTCCATGCAAGAAATGAGCTAAAATCCCATATAAAAGAGGTCTATAGCAGGAAGAAAATAAAAATCAATTAAATTTGCATAAACAGGAAAAACTTTAAAATATCTATTCTGTAAAAGGTAGTCTCTGACACCAAAATAGCCAAATAATTCACCAGACTTAAAAGAAAAAAGTTGCATGGTTATTACCTAAATTGCAAACTGTTCATGTGTTTTGAAATTTAAATGTACAATTTGACTGTATAATTTTAAAATCCATAGGAAACATGTTAACAAGTTAAATTTCATCTAAACTGAAAAGCAAATTCAATCAATGCACAGGAATCAGCTTTTTTTTTTCTTTTTTAACTCCAAGTCCAGTATAAGATTTCTCACTACCTGACACTCTCTGATACAATACACACTTATTGGACTCATAAATCCTTGTCTGGGTTTAAATCCTGGCCCTGCCACTTGACAGGATTCAAGATTCAGCAAGATTTTTAATATCCCCAGCCTTATAAATGTTTCTTCCTCTATAAATGAGGGTAAGTAGTGTCTCTACTCATAGGGCAGTCATGGACCAAATATGTCAATAAATGTCAAGTGTTTAGAACAGTGCCTGGCATGTATTAAATGGTACGCAAATGTAAGCCATATAGGTGTCAGGTGAGAACTAAAATTTTAAAAACTACTTTACAGTTTACAAAAACATTCTTTCCTTTCTTTATTTTATCCTCATCTTGTGATGTCATAATCATCATCTCCAAGTTATATAAATGGGAAAACCACAGCTCACAGAGGATTTGCGAGAGGACTGCTTGGATAGTAAGCAAACTTGACACTTGAACCCCAAGTCCTGTATTTTTCCCTAGGAGTGTGCTGCCTGATGCCCCTGCACCAACGGGAAGCTGCTCTGATGACAATAAAGAGAGGTTTTCTCTTGTTTCCAATCTCACAGTTAGAAAGTATCAACTTAATGGATTGTCTTTTTGAGATTTTTATCTACTTACTAGCAGGTGTGATAGTTTAATAATATCCTTTCTCTTCAAAAGGCAGGAGCCTTACTCTCTTGAGTGTGAGCTGAACTCACTTTTTCTAGAACTAAGTCAGGCACTGAGGGACAGCACTCCCAGCTTCAGAGACCAGGTCATCAACAGCACTGTGGCATCCCCCCGCTTTCTCTCTCCGTCACTCTGGGGAAGTCAGCTGCCACTCAAGCTGTTCTATGGAAAGGTACGTAATAGTTAAGAACTGAGGCCTCCAACAAACAGCCATGTGAGTGAGCCACATGGAAATGGATCCTCCAACCCCAGCCAGGACTTGAGATGACTGCCCCCCGGCCAACATCTTAACTGCAACCTCACGACTGAGGCTAAGCCACAGAAGTCCCTCTCAGATTCCTCACCACAGATAATAAATGTCTGCTATATTAAACCACCAAATTCTGGGGTAATCTATTATACAGCAACAAATAACTAATTGCACACAAAAGCAATGTTTCCATTCCACAAGGAAACCAAGAGAATGGGTTTCTCTATTTAATAAGATGCCTCAGCTCTTATAAAAACAGGATCCACGAATATAAAATAGGTCTCTTGGTCAACTTTAAACCATTGTTTCCCCAAATGTTAACTGATCAAAGGGGATTTTTAAATTTAAAAAAAAAAAATTCTATTTGCTAAATTTACAATAAAATCTATTTAAGATTTAGATATTTTTAAATGTTATGAGAAAACATATAACCAGTTCATTTAACCTGCAACTTCAATATCAGGTTTCTTTTTTAAAAAATCCAGAGTTAAAAATAGTGATAATTGTTTTTAAAGTACAGCTTCACAATGCCTTATCTGCAATTTTGAAAAACAGAAACTCTAAAAACTAATTTTCTTCATAAATTTGGCACAAACTCACTTGGTGTCATGGCTTGACCTAATATAAGGTCATTAAATACTTTACCCTATATTTCGTGAAATTTTTTAAACTTTTACTGAAAAATATTAATATTAAATAATTAATTGTTGTACTTTTAATTATAATAATTATATTATAAAATAATTGTTATAATTATTAATTATATTAATATTAAATATTAAATAAAAATATTTACTGAACGTTGAGTGCTACTGCAGACTTCCACTGGCACCTACACCTAATGCTTGGTATATGGACTTCATTACTTTTTAAAATCTAAAATCTTCTCAGTGGAAATGCTTCAAACAAAGCAATAAGTGTCTTTCAGAAGGCAAACTGTTGGCAGCATGACACACGAGTCAGAAAAGAGCATGACTGGAGAGAAACGGGAAAGGGGCCTCCTGAACTGCCCGGTGCAGGGCGTAAGGACAGACAGGCACAACCACACGGGCAGAACTGATGAAACTCGCAGTGCCTGGCGGAGGAGTGAGAACGAGCCAGAAGTACCCGTGAGCTCTGAGATAAGGAAGGACCTGAACGGCTCTATGAGGAAGCTACAAGCGGGGGTTGAAGAGGTGAAAATAACGGACTTGATTTTTAGACACACCAAGTTTGAGATACCAGCAGAAATGTGTGCCCGCAGTTCATGAGATCTGTCAGATTTACGGCACAGTCACCAGTGTGGCGGCAGCGCTAAGGACTCAAGAATACTTAGTAAGAAAAGTGGGCAGAGGGACAAAAAGAAAAGAAAGTTAAGGACAAATCTTGGGGGAGAGTGCCCACAATTTAAAAGAACCTTCCTACAGGAGTTGGTGAAGAAACTGAGATGACCATTAGCTAGTCAGTCAGTTAGTTCAGTCACCATTCAGATGACCATTAGGGAGATAGAAAAACCAAGACAGTCAAGGGTCATAAAAGACAAGTGACAAGTGTTTTAAGGAAGAGCTGTTAATATTACAAAACACTGCAGAAATTCAAGTAAAACTAAGCTTCTCAAATTGGAAATAGGTATATTCCCGCTCTCAGTGCTGGGGGCTTGATACAAAGTGGCGGTTAAAGGTAGCCTATGATCCCAGAAGATTCATTTTACACAAAGATTGGAGGGAGAGTTCAACTTTATTGGCATGTCATTTTAAACGTTTTTATGGTAAAACAATTACATCACGAAGTAGAATGAAAACATTCAATAAACTTCTAGAATGAGAAACATAAGATTTCAAAGAAATTTCTTGCTAGGGAGAGACTACTTTGAGCTATATTCCCAGGTTTCCTAGGTATAATTTTTTCTGCCATTCAGGGATCCTCTAGAAAAAGTTTAGGAAACATTAAAGTAGAAAAAGAACTGAGAACCTATTAGACAGTGGTCACTCTTTCTCAAGAGCATAGTTTCAGTATAAATGATGAGGAGAGAATTTCAAATGTAGAGAAGGCAAAACATTTCAGTATAAATGATGAGGAGAAAATTTTAAATGTACAGAAGGCAAAAAATGTAGCTAACAAAATGAAAACAGAGGGTTGATTTTCACTAACTTCAGTAGTAAAAATAGGTTTTTGGGGGAAAGGGGAGAATTAAGTACATTCCTAAGCTGACGTAAAGGAAGCAGAAGACGAAGATTAAATATGAAGCAGAAAACAATTGACAGAGCAAAGCCTCAGATGAAAAACAAAAGGATGGATCAAGAAGCCAAGAGACACGACCCCCCAGAATGAAGCAGGGGTACTTCATCCTCCGAAACCACAGGCATCCTAGCACTCACTGCTGGACCCCTGGGTGCGGTACAGTGCCAGACACACACTGGACCCAAATAAACACCTGATGGATTAAATTGAAATAAAAGCACCACTATACAATTATGACCCCAGTACAATAATATCTGAAAACTTATTTTTTTTAAAAAAAAACTTCTTACATTGTATTATCCTTTGAATCTTCAAATGCATTTAGTTCATGGATGAGAAACTGTCTGTCCAGTGGAACTACAGGTTGACCAGATTCTGGGGGGAAAATCACAAAACACTGAGGCTTTATTAATCTAAAAAGTAAATAGGATTTTTATAAAAACCACACTTAAGAGGCATACACATTTTTCAGATTTTAGAAGAATGATGATGGCACACACCAAGACAGATGCAACTATGATTTTATGACTTTCAAAATACCTACTTTGTTAAATGCATATCTTTAATATAAAGTCAGTTTTTAAATCCCCCAATTTTGAGTTGGGAAATTACTGTTTCTATATACTAGACTTGAGAAGTCCTATTTTCTAAGAAGCCTACAAATTAAATACATGACAGCGCTGATATCCATTTGTTGGCAATAAATCTAAAAGTAAAATGAACACTAAATATGAAGTGCTGGCAAGGATTCAGGGCAACTGGGAGAACTTTGCTGGCAGGAGAACAAAATGGTGCATTTACTCACAAAGGTAAGCAAATACTTACCATATACAACCCAGCAAAGCCACTCTTAGCTCTTTCCCCAAAAGAAGTGAAAACAACGTTCAGACAAGCCTCCTTAAGTGAATGTTAATGGCAGCTGCATTCTTAAATGCCAAAAACTAGAAATAACCCGAATGTCCATCAACTGATAACAGATACATCAACACAGCCATACAATGGAATGCTATTTAGGGGGGAAAACAACAGCATAGTCTCAAATGCGTTATGCTGAGTGAAAGGAAGCAGATTCAAAATGCTACACCCTGTACAGTTTCACTTATGCAACATTCTGGAAAAGGCAAATGACCAGGTACAGAAAATAACAGATCAGACGTTGACAGGAGTTGAGAGTAGGCAAAGAAGTTGTCTACAAAAGGGCACAGGAGTTTTTTTGAGGTGATAGACATTTCTATATTGTGACTGTGGCGGTAGCCACACAACTGTGTGAATCTGGCAAAATCCACAGAACTAAATACTAAAAATGGTAAAGTATCTTTATGCTAAGTACATCTCAATTTTTTAAAAGTCAAGACCCTGTAGAAACTTGAATACTGTCACTGTATTTCATTCTAGGTAAGCACAAGTCCAGTACATCTAGTTGATGATATTTTCATATTCTTCTTTTCTGAGTAGTAACATTATACAGCCATCTATAACAAACTGAGGGAAGTGAAGATACTGACACTGATGATCCTTAAACCAATAAAAATCATCAGTCTTTATTCAGTTAAGGTATATACTTAACATTAAATAAAAGACCTAGAATATTAACAAAAGATCTATCCAATGGAAAGTTCCAGCATCACAATAAGGAATCCATTCTTTCAAAATCTACTTCATGATCTCTTTTCTTTGATGAGGCATATCTCCAAGGCACCAAATAGTCTTAAAGCATATGTTAAACGTTGGACAAGGGAATCAAGTAATGTACAAGTAGGGTGCTTTGATCGTCTTCCCAACCTCATCTCCCCCAGCCTAGGGGCAATACCAATCCTGACTATTGTCCACATTCTTCTAGTTCTTTTGCTTTCTTTCTTAAGAAATAAAATTTAACAGATAAAGTAAATTTCACTTTAATTGTTGACCCCCTTCCGCCAGTACCATTTCTCTCCCTCTCATCACTAGAATGAGCTTTGAGTTTACCTTCCTCATCATTTTCTTTTTTAAATTTTAGTTGATTCACAATATTATTTTAGTGTGAGGTGTACAACATAGTGATTTGAAATTTCTATAGATTATCTAGTCCTTTTTAAATATAATGCTTTTACATATATCTGAATACATGCCTAATCAATACATGGGAGCAATACTTTGAGGCTTTATCTTCAATGTTTTATATTTTTTAATAAAGAATATATATATTAAGTCTGTGTGTATTTTTAAGCCATATACATAGGAAAAAGACTGACAGCACATAGGGCAAAATGTAAATAACTGTTTATTCTCAGAATCAGAAATTATGACTTTCAAAGTATGCACCTAGGTTAAGTCTTTAGTCATTTTCTCCTACAGTCCAATAAACATCATGAGAACTTGTTCAAGCTATGATATGAAAAGAACCCATGGGATTTTTATGTCCCAGTCATGTCCCAGATGACACCGTTTGGTAATGGAATTAGATTTCTAGGCTAAACACTTTCTGAGAACTGGGGGAAGGGAAAAGGCAGATTTCACCTCAGGTGATTAACAATAAATAACCTCTTACCTGCTATGAGGACCGACGCTGTATACTTGTATTTGTTGAATTCCAAATACTCCCGAATTAGTTCATTAATTAGAAAGTTTTCATGAGACAATGATGGCCGAGGTTCACTTTCATCATCAAGGGCATTGAAAACTTCCGCACGAATCCTTGCTTTTAAATGCCCTAATACTCCTCTTTTTTCCAAAGTGTCCTTTAAAACTGTTAAATATAAAGTATTAATGTTTCAGTTATAGAATAAATTTTTGCCATTCTTAGGCAAACTTTAAAACAAAATGTTTAAAATATCACACCCTTTCAATCTATACGACAAACTGAACAATCATCACATTAGCTACCACAAGCCGTATTTGCAATAAAAAATAAAGTTCCCAAATTGCAATGATTTACTACTTTAATTTAGTTAACCAAATGTTAAGTTTATCCTCCCAACAGCGTCACTGTAAGAGGCTACAGACTGATACACAAGTTTAGTGAAGAGAAAAAGGGGGAAGAATTATACTCAGCTAACTAGGACCTGAACTTGTCTCCCAGAGTCTCCTATCTTTTCAAGAGTTGTGTCCAACTCTTTTGCGATCCCATGGACTATAGCCTGCCAGGCTCCTGTGTCCATGGAATTTCCCTGGCAAGGATACTGGAGTGGGTTGCCAGTTCCTTCTCTAGAAGACCTTCCCAACCCAGGGATGCAACCCACATTTCCTGCACTGCAGGTGGATTCTCTACCACTGAGCCACCTGGAAAGCCCAAGAGACAGGTTCAATCTTTCACTAAAAATCTCTGGTCTAGAAAGTATATAACTGAAAATAACAAGTACACTCCAAAAAGGATTATGTTGTGTCTTTTGTATAAAACTGATACCTGGAACCCTTGGGAAATGGCCCATTCTGAACAAAAGAGATGAGCTTTTGTTCTGGGGTTTTGTTTGTTTTTTAAAGATAACTATTAGTTAACTCCTTAAAACTCTAAGATTAGGGGCTTCCTTGTGGCTCAGTAGTGAACTTGTCTGCCAATGCAGGAGACATGGATTCCACCCCTGATCTAGGAAGGGATGCCGCAGAGCAACTAAGCACGTGTGCCCAAGCTACTGAGCCTGTGAGCCCAGGAGCCGCAACTAGCGTGCCCACATGCCAAAACTACTGAAGCCTGCAAGCCCTAGAGCCTGTGCCTCCACAAGAGAAGCCACCGCAGTGAGAAGCCTGTGCACCACATCTGGAGAGCAGCCCCCTTCTCACACAACTAGAGAAAAGCCCCTGCAGCAACAGACTCAGCACAGTCAAAAATGAATAAATAAATCTTAAAAAAAAAAAAAAGTAACATTTTTAAATTGAAGCCTAGTTAGAAATCTAACATGTAGCCTCATCAATGCCATCTTAAGGAATCTGGGATATATACGCTGAATGTAATCTAACATCTTGATGAGCAAGGGTCACTACTACAAATATCAGTAGTTATGATAATGCGATTTTAGCTATAAATAATAACATGGATAGGGTTAAATTGGCATCATCCCTTACAGTTGTCTAAAAACTTTTTCCCCCTATGTGGTCCCTAACAGCTAAATCACAACTCCAGAGAAGCAACACATTTCACCCATAGTGCCTAGAACAGAGTAAGAGCTCAATAAATGCTGCCTAAAGGCTTTATAATATTGTGCTGTATACTTGTGCTCAGTCGCTCAGCCGTGTCTGACTCTCTGCAACTCTACGGACTGAAGCCTGCCAGGCTCCTCTATGCATGGGATTTCCCAGGCAAGAATACTATAGTGGTTTGCCATTTCCTTCTCCAGGGGATCTTCCTAACCCAGGGACTGAACCGGAATCTCCTGCATTGGCAGGTGGGTTCTTTACTACTGAGTCACCAGGGAAACCCCATGCTGTATACTACTGGTGTAATAAATATAGTTTAATACTGTACTGTGCTATAAATAAGTACACCACAATAATGACAATTCATAAAGGGAGCCCAGGGACTGTATTCATGTAGGCATGGACATGAAACTTTTTTAAAGCTTTGATAAACAATAAAAATCTGGGTCATATAATTAAAAGGATAAATCTAGACTAGACTTTAACCTTCCTTGCTCTTTACATTTAGATCAGCTCCTCAACCTTTTTTTGCAGGGAGGTTAAAAGTAGTTATCACCCAATCAGTGTACAGGCCCATGAAGGGAAGGGAAAGTACAGCTTTATTATGTTGGAATCATTACTAAACCCCTGTTCTCTAATTCCATCTTTGGAAATTAAACAGAGATTCCCCCCTATACATATCCAATTACTCTGTATATCATACAGCATAGCCTCAAATTCAGCAGAGAAATGAGAATTAAGAAGCTGGACTTCCCTGGTGGTCCAGTGGTTAAGAGTCTGCCTGCCACCACAGGAAACACAGGTTTGACCCCTGGGGCAGGAATATTCCACATGCCACGTGGCAACTAAGCCCATGTGCCACAACTACTGAGTCTGCTCTAGATTCCATGCTCCGCAACTAGAGAAGCCTCCGAAAGGAGAAGCCAGCACACCACAACTAGACACGCTCACTGCAACTTGAGAAAGCCCGCACACAGCAGTGAAGACCCAGAGCAGCCAAAAACAAAAAAAAAAATACAGAAAAAGAAGAATTTGGAGTTAGGAACCTTGCATGTCATCACCACCTCAGGGCTAGATCACTAACTCTTGCCTCACTTGCCTTCTCCAACATGAGCTCTATGTTTCAGAGGCAGAACCAAGTAAGGCAGGAAAATGTGAAGTGAAAATGCTTTAAAAAGGTGAAAGCCCAAGTAATATAAATGATTGGCAAACATTTTCATTAGATTTCTCTTGAACACTAGGCACATTCAGAGCTGAGGAATGCAGAAAACACCTAAAGGGCTCCCTATATCTGTGTAATACATCCCTAATCTCCATGCCATTCTGACCGTCACTCTGACCTTCACACTACTATCATGTTTATTAAAACACTGCACCATGACAATTTCTTCAGATAGAGCTTCTTAACCTGGTTTATATCCTCGGAGTGAAAGTGGTGAAAGTGAAAGTTGCTCAGTCATGTGGGGCTCTTTGCTACCCCATGGACTATATAATCTTTTACCAAAATTGTAAAATATTAAACAATAGGAAACACAGTGTGCTGTGTGCTAAGTCACTTCAGTCATACTGGACTCTCTATGAACCGTAGCCTGCAGACTCCTTTCTCCATGGCATTTTCCAGGCAAGAACACTGGAGTGGGTTGCCATGCTCTCCTCCAGGGGATCTTCCTGACCCAGGGATCAAACCTGAATCTCTTTCCTGAATTGGCAGCAGGTTCTTTACTAGTTGTAAATCCTTGGAAGTAGCATGCAACATTACAGGTGATGTGTGTTTCCTGGGGAGAGGGTACACCAACTCATGTCGAGTCTGTGCTTGTGGATAGAGGTGTGCCTCTTTTTTTTGGCCCCACTGTGTGATCTGAGTTCCCTGACCAGGGATAGAACCTGTGCCGGCTGCACGGTGTGTGTATGGCGGCGGGTAGAGGGGTGGTGTCACTGCACCTTTAGGGAAATCCTAAAGGTATGCCTTTTTAATGACTGCTCACCAGCCTGAGGCCACAAATATACATTTATATCAATAGTTACTGAATCATACTCTTAAATCATTTTCTCCAACAAATCTCTAGGAATCATTGATTTAGAGCCTAAATTTCCCGAAAACTGGAACTGGTCTTACTAGCAGATACTGAGTATCACTCAGTAACGAAAATCTGCAGACCTTGTGCAGCATCTCCCAAGTTCTTACTCTCTGCCTTTTTCTAGCTAAATTACTTTGGGTGAGCTGTTTCACCTCTCAGCGCCTCAATTTCCTAATCTCTGAAATGGGCATTAAGTTGTTATACGGAATCAATTAGATAACACAAGGGTTGGGTAGTGCCTGACAGAAGGCTCGATCACTAATAACCATAATTACTATTACTTGTCTGGACATCTGCGTCAAAACTAACGGTATACAAATGTTCTCAGCTTAAAAGACTCGACTCTGTGGAAGTTTTCTTAAAAACACAGGAGAATATGGTCAGGCCAGACACCTTTCTACCTACAGTTTTTCCCCATGGAAAACGGTGACCCACCTCACGGCTGGATGTACGTATTCAGGGAGATAGCCAAGGAAACGGTTTACGTTTGGGCCGAACACCAACAGTGGTTGTTTCGGTATTGCAATCAGCAGTCCGGAGGAAAAGGCCAGGTCCAAGGCCTCGCCCCCGGCAGGATCCAGAAAGATGAGCCTGAGCCGCAAGGTGCAGGACTTCAGACCTCTCAGGTACCCGCGGATCCCGGGGCTCCTCCTCCAGTTTAAAGTCGGTTTAAAAACAGCCCCCATGCAACCACATCCCTACCCCCTAGAGCCCCGAGTTGCAGCCACCACACCCGCCGGATGCTCCGCAGGCCCTGACGCCGCAGAACGACCCTGGAACAGGCTGACTTTAGTGTTCCGCGGGCCCTCCTTTCGCCTCATCCTTTTCACAGACTGAAGGCCGACACATTTCACCAGGTAGACCTCCCAGTCGCACTCACCGGCCTTCAACTCGGCGACAGTCGCCATTTTTCAACGGCCGCCGGGGGCGCGCCTCGCCTGTGCGCACGCGCACTTCCGTCCGCGCCGTGGTCTGTAGCCAATAGGGGCGCCGCTCTGGCCGTGCCTAGTCCCGCCTCTCTCCATTTATGCTCTCCGTGGTTGGATCGGTGGTGAAGATCCAGAGAGACCCCACCAATCAGCGAGGCAGGAGCTCTAGGCGGGCGCTGAGGGAGTAGGAAGGGGAAGTTGGAGTTGAGGCCGGTAGGAACCGTTACTACGAACGCCGCTGCACCTTAGGGCTTAATAGGCTGCTAAACCCTTCGTATCTGCCCTCTGCTCGTCTCTGCAGCCTCAAGCACTAGTTGTTAATAGTTACCATGTATTAAACTTTAGCATGCGTGGGAATCACCTAGAAGTTTTCTTAAAATGGATTGCTGGACCCCATCCCTGAAGTTTCTGATTGGATAAATCTGGAGTGAGATCCGAGAACTGCATTTCTGACAGGCTCCTAGATGATGCTGATGCTGCCCGTCTTGGGGATCATACCTTGAGAACCACTGTATTAAGGACTTACAATGCTCCTGACACTCTTTGAAGCTTTTTACATGTGTTAACATTGATATCTCTTATGATTACTCCACTTCACAAAGGAGTGAAGTGAAAGTCGGCCAGTCGTGTCAGACTCTGTGACCCCATTGACTATACAGTCCATGTAATTCTTCAGGCCAGAATACTGGAGTGGGTAGCCTCTGCCTTCTCCAGGGGATCTTCCAACCCAGGTATCGAACCCAGCTCTCCTGCATTGCAGGCGGATTCTTTACCATCTGAGCCACCAGGGAAGCCCAAGAATACTGGAGTGGGTAGCCTATCCCTTCACCAGCAGATCTTCCCGACCCAGGAACCTCCTGCATTGCAGGCAGATTCTTTACCTACTGAGCTATCAGGAAGCTGTTTAAAGACTGAAGAGGCATAACTAAGATCACCAGCAAATGGTGGAGAGGCCTCTTGCTCTTCAACGCCTGTTCTCCCCACTGGCGCTTAATACTGGACAGTGCACATAAGGATTCCAAGAACTAGTTGTGAAGATGGTTGATGACGAATAAGCTCTAGCATTCCAAGGAAGTGAAAGAAAGAGAGAGAGAGAAAGAGAAAGAGAGAAAGAAAGTGAGAAAGAAAGAGAGAGAGAGGAAGAGAAAGAGAGGGAGGAAGGAAGAGAGAGAGGAAGGAAGAGAAAGAGAGAAAGAGAAAGAGAGGAAGAAAGAAAGAGAAAGGAAGAGAGAAAGAAAGCGAGAGAGAAAGAGAAAGAAAGTGAGAGAGAAAGAAAGAGAAAGAGAGAAAGGAAGAGGGAGAGAGAAAGAGGAGAGAGAGAAAAAAAGAGAGAGAGAGAAAGAGAGGAAGAAAGAGAGAGGAAGAGAGAGAAAGAGAGAAAAAGCGAGAGAGAGAGAGAAAGGAAGAGAGAGAGAGAGGAAGGACGAGAAAGAGAGGAAGGAAGAGAAAAAGAGAGGAAGGAAGAGAGACAGAGAAAGGTAGAGAAAGAGAGAGAGAGAGAGGAAGGAAGAGAAAAAGAGGAAGGAAGAGAGAGAGAGAAAGGGAGAGAGAGAGAAAGGAAGAGAAAGAGAGAGAGGAAGGACGAGAAAGAGCGAGAGAGAGGAAGGAAGGAAGGAAGATGGAAATAATGTACCCAAAACTGAGTGTGAGGTTCTATGATTCCAGTTATATAGCCAGGAAGATCAACATTTACGACCCAGAAGACTGCCCCTTAATCACTAGTCTTAACCCAACAATTGATTTTGAAATCTATTAGTATAACCTAATGAACGTATTTTCAATGAAATGGAATGGGATGAATAGAAGACAGATGTATTGTTTTCGAAACTTTTGTTTCAGGTCTATTTTGTGTTCTGGTTCCTGCTGTTATTTCTTGAAGTGGGTGGCAGTCAGGAAAAGCTTGACAGTTATCGTAACCTAGAGGAATCCTGTTCCATACTGAATTCATTTTGACTTCGTGGGACATGGATCTGTTCTGTAACCTTAGAAAGGTCCTATTGGGTCACACTTCCCTGTTCTGTAACACCCACAGTGCCTGAAATCCTAGCGAGCACCTGAAGAGATTTATAAAGATTAACCAACTCCATAGGTAGAATGTTTGAGCTCTTCAGAGAAACATATTTGTGAATATACTGATGAAGAACTCAAGAGAGAGAGGCAAATGATAGTGATTAATAGTAGTAATCATATAATAACTGTCAACATGCATTGCCACTCTGTGGCAGGCACTTCTCTAAGAGCTTTAAGTTCTCACCAACAGCCCTATGAGAGAGATACCCATAGAGCAATTATTGAAAGTAAAATTTCATTTAAAACTGTGAGGATATTGGGTAATACACTGTGTCGGTGAGGATGTGGGGAAACAAGTATTGCCATACCTAGCTTGCAGGCAAGTAAACTGGCCCCACCTTCTCAGAAGTCTTTTTCGCAATACATAATCAACCTTTCACATCCTTTGACCCTTCAATTCTAAGAGTCTATCTTACAGTTATACCTAATTACAAAGGATATTTGTATAAGAATAGTCATTGTCACTCTTCCGTAGATAAAAATCTATACACACCTATGGGAATGGCTGAAATAAAAACACCTAACAATGATAATACCAAATGCTAATGAGTTTGCATATACTGCTGGTAGTAGAACAAAGTGGTATAGTGACTTTGGAAATCAGTTTGGCAACTACTTATTAGGTCAAACATGCACTTACCATACAGCCCAGTAGTCCCACTCCTAGATGCTTACTCAAAAGATAAAAATTTCATAAGCTGGAATCAAGATTGTTGGAAGAAATATCAACAACCTCAGATGTGCAAATGATACCAACCAAATGGCAGAAAGCAAAAAGGAGTTAAAGAGCCTCTTGATGAAGGTGAAAGAGGAGAGTGAAAAAGCTGGCTTAAAACTCAACATTCAGAAAACTAAGATCATGGCATCCAGTCCCATCACTTCATGGCAAATATGGGGAAAAATTAGAAAGTGTCGGATTTCATTTTCTTGGGCTCCAAAATCACTGCAGTTGGTGACTGTAGCCATGAAATTAAAAGACACTTGCTCCTTGGAAGAAAAGCTGTGACAAACCTAGACAGAGTTTTAAAAAGTAGAGACATTACTTTGCCAACAAAGGTCTGTATAATCAAAACTATAGTTTTTCCAGTAATGATGTATGGATGTGAGAGTTGGACCATCAAGAAGGCTGAGCACCAAAGAACTGAGCCTTTTGAACTGTGGTGCTGGAAAAGACTCTTGACAGTCCCTTGGACAACAGGGAGATCCAACCAGTCAATCCTAAAGGAAGTCAACCCTGAATATTCATTGGAAGGACTGATGCTGAAGCTGAAGCTCCAGTACTTTGACCAGCTGATGTGAAGAGCCAACTCATTGAAAAACAACCTGACGTTGGGAAAGATTGAGGGCAGGAGGAGAAGGGGGCAACGGAGGATGATATGTTTGGATGGCGTCACTTACTCAATGGATGTGAGTTTGAGCAAACTCCAGGAGATAATGAAGGACAGGGAAGCCTGGTATGCTGCAGTCCATGGAGTAGCAAAAAGTTGGAAATGATTTATCGACTGAACAACAACAGATGTTTACTCAAGAGAAATAAAAACTGATGTCCACACAAAAGCTAGTATGCGATAATAGCAGATTTATTCACAAGTACCACAACTACAAATGACTCAGTGTCTTCCAACTGGTGATGGATATAAACTAACTATGGTATATCTGTATCATGAAATATAGCTCAGAAATAAAAACAAACCGAACATTGATATACACAACAAAATGGATGTATCTCAAATGCATTGTGCCTAGTGACAGCAACAGGCTCAAAGGCTGCATCCTGTGTGACTTCATATGGATGACATTTTGGAAAAGCAACAGAAAGCAGGTCAGTGGTTGCCGGGGCTGGGGATGATTGAAGGAGATGATTATGTATAAAAATGCACTAGGGAGACTTTTGGAGTAATGGAACTGTTCTACATCTTTATTGTGACTACAAGATTGTATATAGTTTGGTAGAAACCAACACAGTACTGTAAAGCAATTATCCTTCAATTAAAAATAAGTACATTTTATAAGATTGTATATGTTTATCAAAATTCATAGAGCTGTACACTACTGCATTGGAGGTACACTAGACCTTCAATCAAATTGACTTTTAAAAAATTACAAGAAATAAAAAAAAAATTACAAGAAATAAAGGAGTGAATAAAGGATACAACAATAAAGAAATAAAGGATACAACAATATCGTCAGAAAGGGGAATCGGTTCAGTTCAGTTGCTCAGTCGTGTCTGACTCTTTGCGACCCCATGGACTCCAGGGAGCATGCCAGGCCACGCTGTCCATCACCAACTCCCGGAGTTTACCCAAACTCATGTCCACTGGGTCAGTGATGCCATCTAACCATCTCATCCATCCTCTGTCATCCCCTTCTCCTCCCACCTTCAATCTTTCCCAGCATCGGGGTTTTTTTTTCCAATGAGTCAGTTTTTTGCATCAGGTGACCAATGTATTGGAGTTTCAGATTCAGCATCAGTCCTTCCAATGAACATTCAGGACTGATTTCCTTCAGGATGGACTGGCTGGATCTCCTTGCAGTCCAAGTGACTCTCAAGAGTCTTCTCCAGCACCACAGTTCAAAAGCATCAATTCTTCGGTGCTCAGCTTTCTTTATAGTCCAACTCTTGCATCCATACATGACTACTGGAAAAACCATAGCTTTGACTAGACGGATCTTTGTTGGCAAAGTAATGTCTCTGCTTTTTAATATGCTTTCTAGGTTGGTCATAACTTTCCTTCCAAGGAGTAAGCATCTTTTAATTTCATGGCTGCAGCCACCATCTGCAGTGATTTTGGAGCCCAGAAAAATAGTCTGTCACTGTTTCCACTGTTTCCCCATCTATTTGCCATGAAGTGATGGGACCAGATTCCATGATCTTAGTTTTCTGAATGTTGTTAAAAAAAAGTTAAGCCAACTTTTTTACTCACCTCTTTCAATTTCATCAAGAGGCTCTTTAGTTCTTTCTTTCTGCCATAAGGGTGGTGTTATCTGCATATCTGAGGTTACTGATATTTCTCCCGGCAATCTTGATTTCAGCTTGTGCTTCCTCCAGCCCAGCGTTTCTCATGATGTACTCTGCATATAAGTTAAATAAGCAGGGTGACAATATACAACCTTGACATATTCCTTTCCCTAATTGGAACTCCTTTCCCTAATTCCATGTCCGGTTCTAACTGTTGCTTCCTGACCTGCATACAGATTTTTCAAGAGACAGGTCAGGTGGTCTGGTATTCCCGTCTTTTTAAGAATTTTCCACAGTTTGTTGTAATACACATAGTCAAAGGCTTTGGCATAGTCAATAAAGCAGAAATAGATGTTTTTCTGGAACTCTCTTGCTTTTTCGATGATCCAGTGGATGTTGGCAATTTGATCTCTGGTTCCTCTGCCTTTTCTAAATCCAGCTTGAACATCTGGAAGTTCATGGTTAACATACTGTTGAAGCCTGGCCTGGAGAATTTTGAGCATTACTTTACTAGCGAGTGAGATGAGTGCAATTGTGTGGTAGTTTGAGCATTCTTTGGCATTGCCTTTCTTTGGGATTGGAATGAAAACTGACCTTTTCCAGTCCTGTGGCCACTGCTGTGTTTTCCAAATTTGGCCTTGGAGTACAGAATGAAGCAGGTCAAAGGCTAATAGAGTTTTGCCAAGAGAACTCACTGGTCATAGCAAACACCCTCTTCCAACAACACAAGAGAAGACTCTACACATGGACATCACTAGATGGTTGATAACAAAATCAGATTGATTATATTCTTTGCAACCAAAGATGGAGAAGCTCTATACAGTCAGCAAAAACAGATCGGGTGTTGATTGTGGCTCAGATCATGAATTCCTTATTGCCAAATTCAGACTTAAATTGAAGAAAGTAGGGAAAACCACTAGACCATTCAGGTATGATTTAAATCAAATCCCTTATGATTATATAGTGGAAGTGAGAAATAGATTCAAGGGATTAGATCTGATAGACAGGTTGCCTGATGAATTATGGGTGGAAGTTCGTGACATTGTACAGAAGACAGGGATCAAGACCATCCCCAAGAAAAAGAAATGCAAAAAGCAAAATGGCTCTCTGAGGAGGCCTTACAAATAGCTGTGAAGAGAAGAGAAGTGAAAAGCAAAGGAGAACAGGAAAGATATACCCATTTGAATGCAGAGTTCCAAAGAATAGCAAGGAGAGATAAGAAAGCCTTCCTCAGTGATCAATGCAAAGAACTAGAGGAGAACAATAGAATGGGAAAGACTAGAGATCTCTTCAAGAAAATTAGAGATACCAAGGGAACATTTCATGCAAAGACGGGCTCAATAAAGGACAGAAATGGTATGGACCTAACAGAAGCAGAAGATATTAAGAAGAGGTGGCAAGAATACATAGAAGGACTGTACGAAAAAGATCTTCACAACCCAGATAATCACGACGGTGTAATCACTCACCTAGAGCCAGACATTCCGAGATGTGAAGTCAAGTGGGCCTTAGGAAACATCACTACAAACAAAGCTAGTGGAGGTGATGGAATTCCAGCTGAGCTATTTCAAATCCTGAAAGATGACACTGTGAAAGTGCTGCACTCAATATGCCAGCAAATTTGGAAAACTCAGCAGTGACCACAGGCCTGGAAAAGGTCAGTTTTCATTTCAATCCCAAAGAAGGTAAGGGGAATGGTTAAGTAAATTAAAGTAAATGGAGTACCAAGCAGTCATTCCAAAGAGGGAGCTCCAAACATATGCATGTAATTATCAGTAAGGTGCAGAGAGAGAAATTTTTAAGAGCATGATCCAGGAGATAGTGTGTAGTAAATCACCAGTGATTTAAAGAAAGGTATCCTGTTTCATCCTGTTCACATAGAAACTGAGGTTTAGATGGTTTATGTAGCTTTCAGGTAGATGGCAGAATCAGAACGACCTCCAGTCCACCAACCCCTGCTCGGTTAATTTCAGTTATCCTGAATAAGAGGCACTTACTCCCTGCCACCCCCTTGCCCCTCCCCTCTTACTACTGGACCTTTGCTTATGCCCTTCCCTTGGCCCGAAAACTTCCTCCCCCTCTCTCTCCTCTCTCTCTAGTTGATTTCCACTCATTCTCCAGATCTCAGTTTAAACCTCTTTTCTTCCTGAATGTTCACTAGACTAGTGAACTAGTGAACTAGACTAGGTTTCTCTTCTCAAATCTATTTTTGGGGGTGGGAGGGGCCAAGAAAAGGGAGGGATATAGAAAGGAGAAGGCGTCCAGGTAGAGATGGAGACTTAAGGTCATGGCACATTTAAAAATATTTATTTATTTATTTACTTATTTTTTATTTTTGGTTGCTCTGGGTCTTCATTACTGTGCATGGGCTTCCTCTAGTTGTGGTGAGCGAGAGTTACTCTCTAATTGCGGTGCATGGGCTTCTCACTGCAGGGGCTTCTCTTGTTGCAGAGCACAGGTTCTAGAGCACAGGCTCCATGGCTTAGTTGCTTCAGGGCATGTGGGATCTTCCTGGACCCGGGATTGAACCAGTGTCCCCTGCATTGGCAGGCGGCTTCTTAACCACTGAACCACCAAGGAAGCCCATGTCCCCTTCTTGAGGGCAGACCACTTCTAGTGCCTGGACCATGCTGGAGTATAAAGGTCCAGCCTCTGAAGCCCAACTTGGGACAATTCTGTGGAATTCCGTCAGCTTCACAGCTTCCTGAGTGGTAGGCTGAGGACTTTCAGCAACCCAACTTCCCCCTCTCCCTCCCAATCTCCCTCCCTAGGTGTTGATTCCAAGTGCCCTCCCTAATCAACTTCCTAGTAAACTGGCTGTCAGAGAAACTGCCACTAAATCCCAGAGAACAGTGATAGATCTGAATGCCCTTGGTCCCCTACCTTCCCACATTCTCTGATGACTCCTCACTCAGCAATTACGGAGTTTAGGGCGTTCCCTGTGTTGCACCTGGAGAGCGGTAGGTGACACTCATCCTCAGAACTCCCCAGAATTCCCCCACCCACACCATCACTGTGGCAGTTCCACCTACACAGGCTGGGCTGAGACTCTTTGTTTCACATCTGGTGCCCACGCTGGCCTGCTTTGCAGGACAGAAACCTTGCCTACCTTGCTCCTCTGTGGTAGAATAATGTTTGTAGAATGGCTGAATGAATGAAGTCCTGCAAGATGGCTCGTTTTACAAATGAAACAGTTTCAGAGAAGTCACTGATCCAGAGAAACTGGCTATGAGTGGTGGAGCCTGAATGCAGCCCAGCCCGCCTCTTCCAGAGGGACGAAGAACATGGAACCTATGGAGATCAGAGGTCCTGATTTCTCACTGTGGCATACACATAGTTCTCACATTGGAACGTTGCCATATGAGATTTTAAAATGGAATTTGGGGTGTGTAATATGCGGCAGTGGCAAGTAATGTCAGTCCTTTAGAGGAAGTAAAACAGAATTGCCAGGTAAAATGACAATCTTATGCCACTGTCAACAGGACATTTTTGGAGGGATGAGTGATAAATTCACCCAATGCTTTGTTTACCAAAAGGATTTAGGATTAAGGAATTCTTGAGGTAACTCTTGTTGTCATATCCTATCAGAGGATCTCAGCTAGATCAAAGTTGCAGGTTGAGTTCCAAAGATTAAGTGACAGGACTTCCCTGGTGGTCCAGTGGCTAAGACTCCAAGCTCCCAATACAAGGGGCCTAGGTTCAATCCCTGTTCAGGGAACTAAATCCCACATGCTGCTACTAAGAGTTCACATGCCACAACAAAGACTGAAGATACCACATGCTGCAACTAAGACTCAGCACAGTCAAATAAATAAAAATTAATATTAAAAAAGAAGAGTTTAGTGCCCTGAACCAAGGTTTAGTTACCTTTCTCCTGGTAGGGTGCCTTTTCTTAGGAAATGCAGGAAAGGCTGTCTAGAGAATGGGGCTGAGGTGGGGAGCAGAGATGGAATTTTACAAATTGGAGACAGCTACTTTATAGAAACACAGACAAGTCAAGGCAACTTTTGAAAATATGACTTGCCTGCACATAAGCCATTCACAGCCCCAAAGACTATGGCATCTGAACCTAAGCTGCTGAGTCAAAGGGATGGGTCTGAATTCCAGGGGAATTCAAATTCTTTTCTGACTTATTAAGGAGTAAAACAGCTACTGTCTTTATCTGCAATATTTTTGCACTGGGCACAGTGCTAAAGATAGAAGCGGCTGTTATTTTTCAAATACTCAACTCTTCCAGACCATTGAGACATTTTCTGTGTATCATATAATTGAATCCTCACATTATCCCAGAAGGTAAGTACTATTGTTATCCTGATTGAAACAGATGAGAAAACCAAGGCTTCAGGAGGCAAAGTGACCTGCATGGGTCAGACAGCTAGACCAAGATTTGACCGTTCAGTCTGATGCAAAGTCCAAGTGTTGCCAAAAAATGTTGTGTGCTTGAAGCACAGTAGGACCAACAAACCAAAACACTGGAGTTCAGTGAGCCAAGTGAGGCTCATGCTCAAAAACCTTGAATTCCCCAATAGTTTGGGGGAGAAGTTTTATAGGTGAAATTTGGGGTGAGGGCTGCAGGATGTATGACTTTCTTCTGATTGGTTGCTGGTGAGGTAACAGGGCAGTGCTCCAGGAATCTTGTGCCTGTCCTTGAACTACCATCCTCCACCTCCTTGGGGGCCATAGTTCTGCAGAACTCATAGATATTGTTACATGTATTCCTTGAGGAGGAACCAGAACCCTGCCCCAAGGCCGCACTAATATTTCTTGGCTGTTCCTCCTGTGTTTCTGTATTCCCTCCCTTCCCAGATTAGCAACTGTTTGAAAATCTAAGAAATGACCAAAGCAGGCTGTTTAAAATAAACAGCCTCCTTTAAAATAAAGAAATAAGTTAAGGTTACACACTTTCAAGCTTTTTGTTAATATTTGTGGAGATTTTTAAGATTTGTATTTGTTCTTGACAAGTACAGGCTTCCCTAGTGACTCACTCGGTAAAGAATCTGCCTGGGATGCAGGAGACCCAGGTTCAATCCCTCAGGGTGGTGGGGGCGGGCAAGATTTCCTGGAGAAGAGAATGGCAACCCACTCCAGTATTCTTGCCTGGAGAGTCTTGGAGAGGAGCCTGGCGGGCTACTACTGTCCATGGAGTTGCAAAGAATTGGCACAGGAGATGACTTTGACAAGTACATTGACCCTCAAACAACACAGGTTTGAAAGGCACAGGTCCATGTCCTGGACAGGACCACACTGTCTGTGGTTGGCTGAATCTGTGGGTGGGAAACTGCAGGTGCCGAGGGATGAGTGTATACATGGATTTTCAGTTTCATGGAGGGTGGGTGCTCCTAATGCCCACATTGCTCAAGGGTCAGCCATAATCTTAAGGAGGCTGTGATCTAGAATTTGGGCAAGAGAGCCCTCTCAGCAGTTTGTATTTTTATTTTTTCCATTTATTTTTATTCGTTGGAGGCTAATTACTTTACAATATTGTAGTGGTATTTGCCAAACATTGACATGAATCAGCCATGGATTTACATGTGTTCCCCATCCCGATCCCCCCTCCCGCCTCCCTCTCAGTTTGTATTTTTAAAAGACCTCAAAAATAGGGAATTCCCTGGCAATTCAGTGGTTAGGTCTTGGCACTTTCACTACCATGGACCTGGATTCAGTCCCTGGTTGAGGAGCTAAGATCCAGCAGGCTGGGTGGAACACCATAAATAAATGAAATAGCCACTCTATTCAGCTGACTTCCCTGATGGCTCAGTTGGTAAAGAATCTGCCTGCAATGCAGGAGACCCCAGTTGGATTTCTGGGTTGGGAAGATCCACTGGAGAAGGGATAGGCTGCCCACTCCAGTATTCTTGGGCTTCCCTGGTGGCTCAGATGGTAAAGAATCTGCCTGCAATGCGGGAGACCTGGGTTCGATCCCTGAGTTGGGAAGGTCCCCTGGAGAAGGGAAAGGCTATTTACTCCAGTATTCTGACCTGGAGAATTCCATAGACTACAGTCCATGGGGTTGCAAAGAGTTAGACACAACTGAGCGACTTTCACTCACTCAGTCTCAAGCAAGTGTGGGCATGGTTTTAGATACCACCTGGGTATTTATATTTTGAAGACATGGTTTGGTTTACACCTTCAAGAGATATAGAGACAATGCAAGTTTTCTCCTAGGCATTTTGGAGTGTAATTGTCTATTATCAGAAGTCTAGAGTAATTATTATTAATGTTTTCCCTTGTTTCTGAGTATACAATCAATCTCAGGCCAATTCACTTTAGAGGAGACAGTCTCTAATATCATATCTATCTAATCTCAACTGTCAGCCTTCAGCTGAGCTATTTCCTGGTCATTTGCAGGAAGGCCTGGGAAAAGTTCTGGTCATCTGTTTCTTTTGTGAAAGGGAAAGTGGGCTTCGACCAGGGGTCCATAGATCCAAAAGATCCTCTTCTAGAGGATCAGGGATATGCTATTGGGGATAAGAAGTGTGTAAGAGGAGGGGATAGGGGATTTAGGTCAGGTTTGGTTTTTAATTTGTCCTAAATTTAATTTCTGTGCTTTCACCTTATTAAGAGAGTCCCAAAGACTGGCCATTATATTTCTTTGTATCCATTTTTTAGTTTGCTTTTTTTTCCATGGGTACCAATGAGACAATTGTTTTAAGAGGAGAAAATGTTCAATTTAGAAGTTTTTGCTATTCAAAAGATTCATTGTCTGATGAGTAAGGTTTTCTTAATAGCAAATCAACCCAAATAAGCCTTTTATGGCTTCATGGTGGATGCAAGAAGAGTGCAAAAGCCAGAGGTTTCACAAGACCCAGGAAGTTCATTCCCAAAGAGAATCTGAGAAAGCAAAGCAAAAGCTCAGCCAGGCAAGGTGACATCTCTCTCCATCACCCCATTGTATTGGCTCTTGACAACACTCTTACAAACGCATCCCTGGTACACTTGCAACCACCTAGGACAGCACTGCAGGGTTCTGGTTATCTACACAGTCTCTGTTAAAATGCAGACCTGAGTGTAAATGCCAGATAGTTACATGGCCTTGGGCAAATGGCTCTACTTCTCTGAACCTTAATTTTCTCATCCCTAAATAGAAAATGAATAATATACCCCCTTCCTGGGATGTTGGCTACTAATTAGCTAATGCCTGATAAGCACTCAACACAGTTTTTCAAGAAAACTGTCTTTATTCTTTAGTAATTGGAAAAAAATCAACTGATACAGAAAAAATGTTTAATCAACTGGAGAGGCAGGAGGCATTGGGTGACCCCCAAGAGAACTGGAGGCTCCTCTGGGAGGAAACCTGGGAAAGATGAGAAGGAGCATTGTGTACCAGAACAAGCCCCCACCACCCACATGAGACAGGTTATGCCACCTTCTGAGATGCTGAAGTGCCTCAGGTATGAAACCAAATTCCAGTTCATTTAGCCTGGCCCTGGGGAGGAAATACTGGGATGTGTGGGGAGGAATGTGGGCGATATGGCCATCTTTTACTAGAGGAACTGAGAGAGGAACTGACTTTATTTTCAAATACACTTTCTTACAAACAAACAAAAACAAACCAAGACACTTTCAACGGGGATGACAAATATCAGTACAAATTATACCAGAAAAAAAAAAAAGCAAACCTACATCTAGTCTTGGGTAGATTTATTTATTTGGAGTAACCTACATTCAGTGGCACTAATTACACAGTAACTATAACTAACATGAAACCGTAGAGTTGTAACTTTCCACAACTGCGTGGACTTGGGCCTTTCTGGCTGAGTACGTCTTCAAAAAACAGGATGCCCACCTCAGAACTAGGCCAGTGAAATCTGTTAAGGAATAAACCTCTGATATAGTGACTTAGAATATCTTACAACTGACAGATGACAAGCAGAACATGTTAGTTATAAAGGAGTTTATTTTATAGTTATATACACTTATATTTATTATATATATAGTAGTTATACATATTATATATATATTTCCAGTAGTCATGTATGGATGTGAGAATTGGACTATAAAGCTGAGTACTGAAGAATTGATGCTTTTAAACCATGGTATTGGAGAAGACACTTGAGAGTCCCTTGGACTGCAAGGAGATCCAACCAGTCCATCCTGAAGGAAATCAATCCCGAACATTCATTGGAAGGACTAATGTTGAAGCTGAAACTTCAATCCTTTGGCCACCTGATGCGAAGAACTGACTCATCAGAAAAGACCCTTATGCTGGGAAAGATTGAAGGCAGGAGGAAAAGGGGATGACAGAAGACGAGTTGGTTGGATGGCATCACCGACTTGATGGACATGAGTTTGAACAAGCTTCAGGAGTTGGTGATGGACAGGGAAGCCCGGTGTGCTGCAGTTCATGGGGTTGCAAAAGGTCAGACACGACAGAGCGACTGAACTGAACTGAAGATAGTTATAACTTGAATCAGTGCCTGGTGTGTCAGATGGGTAGAGAAGGAAATGGCAACCCACTCCGGTATTCTTGCCTGGAGAATCCCAGGGACAGAGAAGCCTGGTGGGCTAGAGTCAGATGGGAGAGGAGAGGGACCCTGACAGGCCAGATGGTTTGGATAATCATGGTTGACTTCGAAACACTGATAGCAAGATGACTTCTGAAATGTAATCTTGGATAAATTTTACAGATAAATGAAAAAGGCCAGTAATCATCCACTAGGATTAGTAAACAGCACTAAAAAATTTACTGCATGAGGACTGTGCTCTGCACCACAGTTTCCCAGGACAAAGCACCCAGATGTTTTCTTTCTTTTTTTTTTGAAAATACCCACAGCATGTGGAATCCAGGTCCCCTACCAGAGACTGAACTGGCACCCCTCGCATTGGAAGCTCAGACTGTCAACCACTGGATCACCAGGGAAGGGTCTAGATTTTTTCTTCTTTTCTCTGGCTTGCACATTTCAAAAACCTTCCTCCCTCCCTCTTTGCTCTTCACCGCACACCCCTTGTACCTCAAAGCACCAATCCTGTTTGCCATGCTTTTGTCTTGCTCTAGTTTTCCCGACTCCTGCTCTGTCTTGGTTGGCTCCCACTTACTGCACTCATCTTTCCAGAGATCCTTCCTCTCTCAAGCAGGATAATGGGTCCATTGGAACAGAAATGCTTGGCTTCTGGAGTGCATTTTTCTGAGATGTTTTTCTGATGAATATCTGATGTTTCCGGATAAATGTCCTTTTATCAGGGCTGCCAACAGAAAGATTTATCAGTACAACAGCAGCATCCAGGTAGGAGAGGGGCCTCAGGTGACCACCCTCTTCCTGCCCACCTGGGTCCCATAAAGCCAAGTCTACCTGCTTTCTACCCAGCTTGATATCTGCCACATGGTTCTCAAATACCATGAGTGCACACGCCTCTGGGAACTGGTCCTTGCTAAACACAGCACCAGGGCACACTGGCCAATGGGGAAGACAGCAATTAATCAAATATTTAATTACAAGCTGAATAGGTACTATAACAACAGCAACAACCAAATATAACAGAGACAACAGGGGCCACGCCCTGGGCTGGGGAGGAGGTTAGGGAATGCTTCCGTCTCAGACATTCTGGAACACTCTATCCTAAAACCTAGTGACTTAAAACAACTACAGTCATTTATTTTGCCCACAAAGCTGCAATTTGGGCAGAATTCAACGTGGCCACCAAGTCTGGGCTCCACATGGCATCATCTGGGGCAGCTTGACTGGGATGGAAGAGTACAGTTTTTTTCCTAAGGATATAAATTACATACTAAACAATCCACCATCTCAAACTATATGGCTGAGAGGTTTTTGGTATATTCATAAGGTTGTACAGCCCTCATCACTACCTAATTCCAGGATGTTTTCATTTCCCTAAAAAAAAATCCTGTACTCACTGGCAGTCACTTCCCCATGCTTCCCTCTCCCCAGCCCCAGGCAATCACTTCTCTACTTTGTCTTATGAATGAAAATAATCAATGAACAATCTATAATAAGAATAGACATGAACTGGGACAAACTTCAGGAGATGGTGAGGGGCAGGGAGGTGTGGAGTGCTGCAGTCCATGGCGTCGCAAAGAGTTGGACACAGTTGGGCGAATGAACAACAAAAATAAGAAGAGAAAAGAGTTTTATTTGAGCCAAACTGAAGACCAGTCTGGAAGCCTGATTCCCAGATGACTGATAAACTGCTCCAGAGAAGCATGGTTTCCAGCAGTTTTGTATCGTGTCAGAACAAAGAACATTAAACAGGTCAGGGACACATTTCAAGGAAAAAAACACATAAGTCAGCACTAAACAATGAGTCAGCATGACCTTGGCACCTGGGAAGGCGGTCTTATCATCAAAGGAGGACAACATTGGCATCCCAAGAAGAGAGGAATTTAATCTTTATTTTTTAACATAGATGTTCTTTTTTTTTAATCACAAATAATGTTTTTAATTATTTAGCTTCTTACAGTACTCACATAACAGAAACTGACAAATCCATGTTGTTGTTGTTTAGTCGCTAAGTCATGTCTGACTCTTTTGCAACCCCATGGACTGTAGCCTGCCAGGCTCCTCTGTCCATGCAATTTCCCAGGCAAGAATACTGGAATGGGTTGCCATTTCCCTTTCCATACCATAAATATTCTTTAGTTTTGGTCAACATGTCCTTTTCTCTAGTAATTAAAGCAGATGTACAATGTATGTTTGATGGGCCACAAACAGACTAAAATGTTAACATAAAATTCAGGTTAACTCATAAATTGGGGGATTGGGAATGACACATACTCACTACTGTATATAAAATAGATAACAGGTAAGGACCTACTGTATAGCACAGGGAACTCTACTCAATATTCTGTAATGACCTAAATGGGAAAAGAATCTCAAAAAGAGGGGATATATGTATAACTGATTCTTTGCTGTATACCGGAAACTCACACAACATTGTAAATCAACTCTACTGCAAGAAAAATAAAAAAAAAAAAGAGACTTCAAGTTAGCATGTATAAACCAGAATGACTTCTGTATATCTCAATATATGACAATTTCTCATCACTGTTTCTGTAGATACTCATAACTGGACACTTCATATAAGTGGAAGAATCCAAAGGGTGACCTTCGGGGTCTGGCTTCTGTCCCTTGATGCTGTCAAGGTTCTGGAGGATTCTCTTGAAGATGGCTGACTCACCTGGCCTGCTCATTGGTGCTGGCTGACAGCTGGGAGTTAGTGAGGGATTTGGGCCGCAGGTCCTAGCTCCTCTCTGTCAGGGCCCTTTTGCTTCCTTATGGCATGACAACTGGGTTCTAAGAGTGAATGTCCCAAGAGAATCAGGAAGACTTCTCACGTCTTGTGACTAAATTTGAAAGTCACGTACTGTCACTTTGATACTTGTCTTGTTACCATCAAAATCTTGGCTTTCTCTCCCCACCAAAGCCAAATAAAAAAATTCGGAGAAAGAGTTTGGAGAAAATAGAAAGATGGCTTTGATCCTCAGCTGGCCAAGGAGAGAACACTGCAGGCTAGTGCCGCAAGAACTGTGCCCCACTCCATGGGGAATCTGAGGGGATCATATGGATGGGGCTCAGAGTCTGGGGTATGTGATAAGGAGTAAAGTAGGAAAGATCTTGCATTCTTCTTTTTGCATTGTTTCCAAACAGTCATAGCTGATGTCAGGTAACATGGTAATTGGGTCTGGCAGTCCCATAGCCTGGTTATTGTTTACATTTGTCTCTGGTTTATTGTACTGCAGCATTCGTGTCTGAAATCCAAAAAGCTACAAGGAGTGGTCTGCGAAGGGAGCTTGGAGAAGGTAAGCACCAGGTACAGGATGTAATTATCGTAGAGTTAAAGGGTAACAGGTGCAGGATGTATTAATAACTCATGCAGAGTTAGGGGGCTATAGGTGCAGGATGTAATTTACATAGTGTCAGGTTAGCTTGCGGAAAAGCAAACCTAGTTACAGACTACAAATTCAGTTCAGTTCAGTTCAGTCACTCAGTCGTGTCCGGCTCTTTGCAACCCCATGGACTGCAGCACGCCAGGCCTCCCTGTCCATCACCAACTCTCAGAGTTTACTCAAGCTCATGTCCATCGAGTTGGTGATGCCATCCAACCATTTCATCCTCTGTCGTCCCCTTCTCCTCCCGCCTTCAATCTTTCCCAGCATCAGGGTCTCCAATGAGTCAGCTCTTTGCATCAGGTGGCCGAGGTATTAGAGTAAAACTAGGGAGGCTTCCCCGGTGGATCAGTGGTAAAGAATCTGCCTGCCAATGCAGAGACACGGGTTCAATCCCTGGTCCAGTAAGATCCCACATGCCATGGAGCAACTAAGACTGTGCCACAACCCACTCAGCCTGTGTGCCTAGAGCCTATGCTCCGCAACCGGAGAAATGACCACAGTGAGAAGCCTAGACACCACAACAAAGAACAGCCCCTGCACACTGCAAACTACAGAAAGGCCCATGCAGCAATGAAGACCCAGCACAGCCAAACATAAACGAATAAAAATTATCTTAAAGTAAAACTAGGGGTGATTTGCTCTTTCAGGCGCATCTGTGCTTGTCCTCTGGCCTAGTCACTGTTCCCTTTTTGTTGTTGGACTTGAGTCTCATTGGCCCTGCCTGGGTCATATGTCCATTACTGAGCCAATCACTGAGGCTGGTGGGGGTGTGTGGACCGTCCTAATTGGCCAGAACTGGGTCTTGAGTCCACCCCTACAGCCCTACTGAAAGAGGTAGGTGGGGGAGTCAACTGTCCCCCAATGGTTGGTCCTAATTGGATGTTACTGTTCTCAGGAAATGGGGGGGGGACCCAAAAAACCCTCATTCCTCTTTTGTCCTTTTCACTGCATCAGTCTCAAGCTAACCTGGATTCAAGGGAAAGGAACACAGACCACACTTTTCAATGAGCGGATTGTCAAAGGCACCTTGTGAGAAGAGTGTGTGCCATCGAAGACGTTAACTGTGGCCATATTTGGATAATAACTGCCACAGTTTCCCTGAGGAAGTGTGATGTCTGACCTGAAAGCTGAAAGGTAAGTAGGTGTTAACTAGGCACAGTGGAGGAAGCGCATTCCAGGCACGTGGAGTGGCATTTAGAAAGGCCCTGAGGTGGAGCAGTGAGCACATTTGAGGAAGAGAAAGTAGATCCAAGTAACAGAGGCAGAGAGAAGAGAGACACAAAGTGAATCCGAAGGGGCTGATCATACAGGACTTTGTTTGTCCTGTGCTTTAAGTGATGCTGTTTCTGCTCAGCTTCCCTTGTCTATTCCTCCAGAAGAGACAACACCCTAAAGTACCAACAGGGTACAGTTTACTCCCCCACCCGCCCCTTTCAGTAGGGCTGGAGGGGTGGACTCAAGACCCAGTTCTGGCCAATGAGGACATTCCCACACCCCCACCAGCCTCAGTGATTGGCTCAGTAATGGACATGTGACCCAGGCAGGGCCAATGAGATTCAAGTCCAAAGCATTCGTGGGGTGACTGGACAAGGGATGCACTCTGTTTCCGGGGTTGCTGGGTAGCATATAGTTGGAAGTGCCGGGTGCCATCTTCGACTCTGAGTGAGAAGAACCTGATTGAGAACGACACTGATAATCTAAAATCAGCCAGTTTTATCAGCAAAATGGGTTTATCTGGGAAAAGCAAAAAACTGAACTTGAACCGTGAACTTCCAGATGTTCAAGATGGTTTTAGAAAAGGCAGAGGAACCAGAGATCAAATTGCCAACATCCTCTGGATCGTGGAAAAAGCAAGAGAGTTCCAGAAAAACATCTATTTCTACTTTATTGACTATGCCAAAGCCTTTGACTGTGTGGATCACAAGAAAACTGTGGAAAATTCTGAAAGAGATGGGAATACCAGACCACCTGACCTGTCTCTTGAGAAACGTGTATGCAGGTCAGGAAGCAACAGTTAGAACTGGACATGGAACAACAGACTGGTTCCAAATAGGAAAAGGAGTACGTCAAGGCTGTATATTGTCACCCTGCTTATTTAACTTATATGCAGAGTATATCATGAGAAACGCTGGGCTGGAGGAAGCACAAGCTGGAGTCAAGATTGCCGGTAGAAATATCAATAACCTCAGATATGCAGATAACACCACGCCTATGGCAGAAAGTGAAGAAGAACTAAGGAGCCTCTTGATGAAAATGAAAGAGGAGAGTGAAAAAGTTGACTTAAAGCTCAACATTCAGAAAGCTAAGATCATGGCATCTGGTCCCATCACTTCGTGGCAAATAGATGGGGAAACAGTGGAAACAGTGTCAGACTTTATTTTGGGGGGCTCCAAAATCACTGCAGATGGTTATTGCAGTCATGAAATAAAAAACGCTTACTCCTTGGAAGGAAAGTTATGACCAACATAGACTGCATATTAAAAAGCAGAGACATTACTTTCTCAACAAACGTCCGTCTAGTCAAGGCTATGGTTTTTCCAGTAGTCATGTATGGATGTGAGAGTTGGACTATAAAGAAAGCTGAGCACCGAAGAATTGATGCTTTTGAACTGTGGTGTTGGAGAAGACTCTTGAGAGTCCCTTGAACTGCAAGGAGATCCAACCAGTCCATCCTAAAGGAGATCAGTCCTGGGTGTTTGTTGGAAGGACTGATGTTGAAGCTGAAACTCCAATACTTTGGCCACCTGATGCAAAGAGCTGATTCATTTGAAAAGACCCTGATGCTGGGAAAGATTGATGCTGGGAGGAGAAGGGGACGACAGAGGATGAGATGGTTGGATGGCATCACCGACTCAACGGACATGGGTTTGGGTAGACTCCGGCAGCTGGTGATGGACAGGGAGACCTGGTGTGCTGCGGTTCATGGGGTCGCAAAGAGTGGGACACAACTGAGCGACTGAACTGAACCGAACTTCAAGACTTACCGATCTACGGCAAACCACAAGCATGTCGGTAAAACAAAGGAAGCAAGCCAGCTTTTATAGGGGAAAGGTGGGTAGCGGGGTTGGGAGATGCTCTTCCAATGAAAGTTCATTGGAGGGAAGTAGGTGGCAACGACTTCTCATTGGCTGACCTGTGATGTTTCCCAGTGGCTAGACTTTCACATATAAGGAGATATGCTTCCCTTGGGCTAGTAAAGTACTTGCATTTCCTATCTGGGAGTGCAAGTATGTACCCTTTTTCCTACGGGGCAGGGAAATGAAGGTCAGTGCATGTAGGAAATGGCAACCCGCTCCAGTATTCTTGCCTGGAGAATCCCAGGGATGGAGAAGCCTGATGGGCTGCCGTCTGTGGGGTCTCACAGAGTCAGCCGCGACTGAAGCGAGGCAGCAGCAGCAGCAGCATGTAAATGAAGGTCAGCGTATGCAAATAATGGTGAGTGGTAATATGTGAGAGTTTCCTTTGCAGGTCATTACCGCCTCTAATTTTAGTTGAGGTTTCCTTTATTAGTTTCCAACACGAACAAACAGAAACGCAGTACCAAGTGATGTGTGCCTGTTAAGTCGCTTCAGTCCTGTCGAAATCTTTGCCACTCCATAGACTGTAGCCCACCAGGCTCCTCTGTCTATGGAATTCTCCAGGCAAGAATACTGGAGCGGGTTGCCATCTCCTTCTCCAGGGGATCTTCCCGACCCAGGGATTGAACTTGCATCTCTTATGTCCCCTGCATTGCAGATTGGTTCTTTACCACTAGCGCCACCTGGGAAGCCCAGGAGCTTTTGGACCATGATTAAAGGCAGATTTTCCGCTGGACATTTTTTCTTTTCTTTCTTTGTTTTTCTGGTGTGCCATGCAGCATGCACGATCTTAGTTCCTGCCCAAGGATGGAACCCGTGCTCCCTGCAGTGGAAGCTGAAAGTCTTAACCACTGGACCTCCAGGGAACTCCCACCATTGGACATTTTAGATACAAGTCAATACATTTTGGTTTAAGGTGATTTTAACTTTAATCTCTTGCAACCAAGAGTCGTGTTTAAATTCAGTTAGGATTTTGGTTGTCCTGCTGCTTACCCTTCCTGGAATGCTGCAGTACTTCATTTGGCCTCTTCTTGAACTTTGTGTTTGTGAGCAATAATTTTTATTGCTTCTCCGACTGAATGACAAATTAAATTTGTTTGAGATTAAGAGAGGTTCTTCAGAATATTTATAAGAACAGTTGTACACAATATGTATAAAATTTTCCTTCTTGAGTAAAAATAATATGTAATAAAGCCAATTGGCTTGTTGTCTATGATCAATCAAATAGGAAATATATGTCAGTTTATGGGGCAGTTTAAAATGTCCAAATATTATGTCCCTGAAGGTTTTGTCTAGATTAAAGATCTCCCTCAGTCCTTTTCAGAGGACAGATGGTTCTTTAGCATATTTGGGCAGATTTTTTTCAGAGTAAACTGGAGAACATGTCAAATCAGCAACTATCTGTCTAATTTATTTTCACCCCACTCCTTACCCCATCCACTAAAACAAAACAAAAAAATCCTCCTGATTGACGAGACTTTAAAAATCAAAGTGAAGTTGATTTAAAATATTGCGTTAATTTCAGGTTACAGCAGTGACTCTGTTTTATACATATATAATTTGTCCAAATCTTTTCCATTATATGTGCATATGTGCTAAATCACCTCAGTCGTGTCTGACTGTTTGTGACCCCATGGACTGTAACCTGCCAGGCTCCTCTGTACATGGGATTTTCCAGGCAAGAACACTAGAGTGGGTTGCCGTTTCCTTCTCCAGGGGATCCTCCCAAACCAGGGATTGAACCTGGGTCTTCTGCATTGTGGGCAGACTCCTTACTGGCTGAGCCACAAAGGAAGTATTATGAATAATGGTACTGTAAACATTTGTGTACATGTTAGCATTTTGAACACCTGTTTTCAATTCTCAGGCACATGTGGAGGCATGGTAATTCTCTGTTTACCTTTTTGAAGAACTGTCAAAAATTTTTTTTATTTAAAAAAATATTTTTTGTGACATGCCTCATGGGATTCTAGTTCCCCAGCCAGGGACTGAACCCAGGCTCTTGGCAGTGAGAGTGTAGAGTCTTAATCACTGGACTGTCGGGAGCCAGTGAGAGAAACCCCGCCGGTGACAAGGTCTGGGTTCAAGGAGCTGGCACGCAAATGCGTCCGGACCTCCAGGACCACTCTACACTAAAGGCGTCTGGACCTCCCGGGGTTTCTCGGGACTGCCCCACCATCCACTCCCAGGCCTTCGTCCTTTCATCTTCTGATGCTTGGCGTTCTTCTATGTTCCCTAAAAACTAGTCTGACTCTTACCTAAAATCCCTCCTTGAAACCTTTGCATGGCAGCAACACAGTCCCTGGGGGCACATGGGTCCCAATAAACAGGCCTATCTATCCCATAAGCAAAAGTAGATAGAGTCCATTACGAGATTGAGAAGATTGCTTAGGGTGTGATCAGGAGGGAATTCATGAGACCTCTGACCGTTAGGATTGCATACCAGAGCTAGTCCACCCGGGGCTGAGCTTCCCAAGATAAGGTTTGTAGATGGCTTTTCACAGTTGACTAGCTGCTGCCATTGAATTGTTTAAAAGTTATGTGTAGGTATTGACTGTTCTGAAAAGTTATTTATGATGTAACCCATGATTATGCACCTGGTACAATCTTCATTCCCCCCTCCTTAAACCTCTTTAAAGGATTATTGGTTTTAGGGTATATAAGTACTGATGTAAAAGAATAAAGTAGTCTTGATCCTGCACTCAACCAAGACTCAACTCGCTTTCTTTTCTTCGCCGACGCCACCCATCCGAAGGGAACCCCTAGACTCCACCAGGGCTGGACCCCGGCACTGGACTGCAAGGGAATTCCCTGTTTTCCATAGAGGCTACACTATTTTACATTCTGTCAGCAAGATGTGTTTGTGCTCCAATTCACATCCTGGTCAAAGAGGATGTTGTTATTTTCCATTCATTTATATTATAGTTGTCCTAGTGAGTTCCGTTCAGTCACTCTATCGTGTCTGACTCTTTGTGACCACATGGACTGTAGCATGCCAGGCTTCCCTGTATATCACCAACTCCCGAAGCTTGCTCAAACTCGTGTCCATTGAGTTGTTGATGCCATCCAGCCATCTCATCCTCTGTCGTCCCCTTCTCCTCCTGCCCCCAATCCCTCCCAGCATCAGGGTCTTTTCCAATGAGTCAGCTCTTTGCATCAGGTGGCCAAAGTATTGGAGTTTCAGCTTCAACATCAATCTTTCCAATGAACACCCAGGACTGATCTCCTTTAGAATGGACTGGTTGGATCTCCTTGCAACCCAAGGGGCTCTCAAGAGTCTTCTCCAACACCACAGTTCAAAAGCATCAATTCTTCGGTGCTCAGCTTTCTTCACAGTCCAACTCTCACATGCATACATGGCCACTGGAAAAACCATAGCCTTGACTAGACGGAACTTTGTTGACAAATAATGTCTCTGCTTTTTAATATGCTGTCTAGGTTGGTCATAACTTTTCTTCCAAGGAGCAAGGGTCTTTAAATTTCATGGCTGCAGTCACTATCTACAATGATTTTGGAGCCCAAAATAATAAAATCAGCCACTGTTTCCACTGTTTCCGCCATCTATTTGCCATGACGTGATGGGACCGGATGCCATGATGTTCCTTTTTTGAATGTTGAGCTTTAAGCCAGCTTCTACACTCTCCTCTTTCACTTTCATCAAGAGGCTCTTTAGTTCTTCGCTTTCTTGCATTAAGGTGGTGTCATCTGCATATCTGAGGTTATTGATATTTCTCCCAGCAATCTTGATTCCAGTTTGTGCTTCATCCAGCCCGGCATTTCGCATCATGTACTCTGCATATAAGTTAAATAAGCAGAGTGACAATAAGCCTTGACTTATACTCCTTTCCCAATTTGAAACCAGTCTATACCCAGTTCTCACTGTTGCTTCTGGCCTGCACACAGAGTTCTCAGGAGGCAGGTAAGGTGGTCTGGTATTCCCATCCCTTAAAGAATTTTCCACAGTTTGTGGAAACTGAAAACAGTTTGTTGTGATCCACACAGTCAAAGACTTTGGTGTAGTCAGTAAAGCAGAAGTTTTAGTTTTCTTGTGAGCTATAGTTTTCTTTTGATCACTTTAGCTGTCTGTGGTATCAAGATAACACTGGCCTCATAGAATGAAATAGGAAGTATCACCCTCTCTTCTATTTTTTGAAAGGTTTAAAAGGATTGGTACTAATTTTCTTTTACTATGTATTTTTCAGTTATTTTCTTAGTGGTTTCCTTGGAGTTATAATTAACATTAATGTATAATAACATAGTTAGAATTAATACTGACTTAACTTTGAAGTGAAGTGAAAGTCGCTGAGTTGTGTCCAACTCTTTGTGACCCCATGAACTATACAGTCCATGGAATTCTCCAGGCCAGAATACTGGAGTAGGTAACCCTTCCCTTCTCCAGGGGATCTTCCCAACCCAGGGACTGAACCCAGGGCTCCCACATTGCAAGCAGATTCTTTACCAGCTGAGTCATCAGGGAAGCCCCAACTTAGCTTTAATATTATATAAAATTTTTACTCCTATATAGCTCCATTCTTTTCTTTATGTTCTTGTTGGCACAAATTCCATCTTTTTTTACTCTGTGCCCATGAATACAGATTTTTAATTATTATTTTATGTTATTGTCTTTTAAATCAGATAGGAAAAAAGAGCAACAAGCTAAAAATATGTTAATACTGACTTTTAAATTTACTTATGTAGTTAACCAGTGTTTTTTTTTTCCTTTAATGTAGATTTGAATTATTGTTTAGTGTCCTTCAATTTCAGCCTAAAGAACTCCTTTCAGCATTTATTGGAGGTCAGATCTACCAGCAATGATCTCTCCCTAGTTTTTTTTTTTTTTTTTTTTCTGGGAATGGCTTAATTTCTCCTTTACTTTTGAAGGATAGTTTTGCAGATTATAGAATTATTGGCCGACAGTTTGTTTTTTTATTTCTTTCAGCACTTTCGTATGTCATCCCACTGCCTTCTGGCCTCATAGAATGGTTTCTGAGAAGAAATCATCTCCTGACCTTAACTATCCTTTGTATGTGATGAGTTGTTCCCCTCTTTCTGCTTTCAGGATTCTCTTTTTCTTAACAGTTTGATCTTAATGTGACTCAGTGTGAATCTCTTTGAGTTTATCCTATTTGAGTTTCATTGAGCTTCTTGAATGTTTAGATCCGCATTTTTCATCAGCTTTGGAAATGTTTGAACCATTTTTTCTGCCTCTTTTTCTGTCTCCTCTCCTTCTTTGACTCCCATTATGTATTTTTTGGTGCACTTGATGCTGTCTCAGAAGTCTCTTAGAGTCTGTTCACTTTTCATTTTTTTTCCTACTAAGTAGGAAAAAAATCTAAGTAACCTCAATTTATCCATGTCCAAATTTATCAATTCTTTTTCTGCTTGTTCACATCTGATTTTGAACCACTGTAGTGAGTTTTCATTTCAGTTATTAAACTTTTCAACTCAAGAATTTCTATTTGTTTCCTTTTAATAATTTTAATCTTTTTATTAACACAGTCTATTTGGTAAGATAGTGCTTTCATGCTTTCCTTTAGTTCTTTGAGCATCTTTTAAATAGTTGACAAGCTCTTTGTCTAGATATTTTGACTTTTTTTTATATAACTGGGTTTCATTTTGTTTCTCAGTTCAGGATTCAATCAAGGCTATGTGTTGCATGACTTCTTCACCATTTTTTTTTTTGGTTGTACAACTTGGCTTGTGAGATCTTAGTTCCCCCAAACAGGCATTAAACTCATGCCCCCTGTGTGGAAGTGTGGAGTCTGAGGTGCCAGAGAATTCTCCTCCACCTTTTTAAAAAATTTTGAGACATTGCCAGGAGAATCCAGGCCAGATGTCTAATGCAATGTCCCATTTTCATTTTCCCTTGATAATTAGATCCAAGTTAAACAGTTTTGGTAAGATGATACGTAGATAATGAACATGCACAGTCTTTCTAGGGCAATGATTTGAAATGAATTGGATCCAAATATTTTTGATTGTGATATCACTTTGCTCAATATTCACATTTTCAGGAGAGAGAGTATAATCGGCCAGATTGGTTCGCATGCTCACTCCTTGTCCAGAGAGGGGAAGCATTTTGATTGACAGTCTTATCAAGAGTTTTCCCAGTGAGGAGTGAATAGCACAGCAAAAGAAAACTAATGTTTCTGAAGCAGGGGGAATGGGTGCTAAGTAGGGAAAAATAGCAAACATCCACTATCCCTCTATCTTTCAATGATCTCAGCCATTCACTTGATTCCTACTATTTACTCTACCAGATTTCCAGAATGAAAGTTGACTTCTTTGTCCAATTCCAGACCATGTTTACAACCATCTGCTAAAAGCCTCTACTTGCATGCAAGTTTGAATGTTTACAACTTGCAGGTTGTAAAGGCATCAAAACTTAATGCCTTCTTCACCTGGCCGTACTCCGTTCCAGCAAAGGAGTTGAATTTATCAACAGCTCCGTCACCCTCCCAGCAACCAAAGACCAAATTCATGATTCACTGCGTCTAGTCTTTGTGGTCTGTATTTTTATTGCATCTTTTAAATCCTTTCCCCCTTTCATTCCCACATGCATCATCCTAAACTATGCCCAAAGTGTTGCCTGGAATTAGAAGTAATAAGGATTAAACATCTTTTCAGGTTAAACAAATTCAGGGAGCACTAGGAGATGCAAATTTATTTATCACAGAACTTCTCAGAGCCTTGAATAAGCCATTGTGATTTTCCAGGAAGAGATATTTTTTTCTTATTTTTTATTTTACAAAATAATTCAATTTATGGAAAAAATGCAAGCACACAATGAACTTCTCCATATCTTTTACCTAGATATACATTGTTTTTTTTTTTGGCCAGGTCATGCAGCATGCGGGACCTCAGTTCCTTTGACCAGGGATTGAGCCTGTGCCCCTACAGTGGAAGCATGGAGTCTTAACCACTGAGCAGCCAGGGAAGTCCCCCTGGATGTATTCATTGTTAGCATTTTCTTACATTTTCTCAACTCTGTCTTTCTCAGTCTCTCTGTCAATCTCTCTCTCTCTCTCAAATACATATACATATATATATGTATATATGTATACACACACACACACATCTATGCCTATCTTCTCTCTATACATAACATAAACATATATCCTCGGGACTTCCCTGGTGGCTCAGACTGTACAGAATCTGCCTGCAATGTAGGAGACTCAGGTTAGATCCCTGGGTTCAAGAGATCTCCTGGAAAAGGGAATGGCTACCCACTCCAATATTCTTACCTGGAGAATTCCATAGACAAAAGAACCTTGTGGGCTACAGTCCATGGGGTCACAGCCAGACATGACTGAGCGACTAACACTTTCACCTTCATATATCCTCAATAAATATACTCTATATATTCTGTCAAATGGCTTAGCAGTAATAACACATATAATTATATCATCTATATCTACATGCATATATATTGTTGAGCCGTTTGAGAATAAGTTGCATACATTGTGCTCTTTTACAAGTAAACACTTCACTTTGTATTTCCTAAGAATAAAAACATCTCTTATTGTTTAGTAAATATCCTACTGATAAATACATATGGTAAGACAATTCTAGGAAAGTTATGACCAACCTAGACAGCATATTAAAAAGCAGAAACATTACTTTGCCAACAAAGGTCCATCTAGTCAAGGCTATGATTTTTCCAGTGGTCATGTATGCATGTGAGAGTTGGACTATAAAGAAAGCTGAGCGCAGAAGAATTGATGCTTTTGAACTGTGGTGTTGGAGAAGACTCGAGAGTCCCTTGGACTGCAAGGAGATCCAACCAGTCTATCCTAAAGGAGATCAGTCCTGGGTGTTCATTGGAAGGACTGATGCTGAAGCTGAAACTCCAGTACTTTGGCCACCTGATGCGAAGAGCTGACTCTTTGGAAAAGACCCTGATGCCGGGAGGGATTGGGGGCAGGAGGAGAAGGGGACGACAGAGGATGAGATGGTTGGATGGCATCACTGACTTGATGGACATGGGTTTGGGTGGACTCCGGGAGTTGGTGATGGACAGGGAGGCCTGGTGTGCTGCGGTTCATGGGGTTGCAAAGAGTCGGACATGACTGAGCGACTGAACTGACTGAAGACAATTCTTCTCCCGCACATCAGAGGACAGCTATACACTTTGGAAAATGCTAGTTTACATTATTTCTATAGGCTCTTAACTTGCTGATTCCCAAACCTAGTTGGCTATCACCAGCATGATTATTATTGAACAGTGAATGTTTATTATATACAGATGTAAACATTTAAAATAAATGCACTCATTTAATCTTCATGTTGATGAAGGATAGGGAAGCCTGGCGTACTACAATCCACGAGGTTGCAAAGAGTCAAACACGACTAAGTGACTGAACAACACCACCATCTGATTCCAGAGTCCATCAGCCACATTGCTGTGCTGCCTATAAATTGGATGTTAGGACCACTTTTGTTGAAAACATCATTCCAGAGCCTACCATTCCAGATCAGCTGACTCAGACTATCCAAGAATCTCTAATACACTTCTCACAATGGTTTTGCTGGGCAGACAGATTACCTATTCTTGCTGGTAGTAAAGCTTCTTGTCTCCTTCCCCTTCAAATCTCAGTTGCTAGATGAATATGCACAAGGTACATCTTCGTCTGTTGCTTGTAAGTTAAGGAAACAGTCATTCAACATCATTCTAGGACTTAGAAGCTGGTTCTGGGTTTCCATCTGGGCTCTGCCCTTAACCAGCTCCACGGATTGGGGCATCCGTTTCCTCACCTGGGCAGTGAGGGTTGGATCAGAAGAGAAGGTATGGCCAATACGCAGGAAAGGACCTGTGGCAGTTGATAATTGCAGTTATTATTATTGGTGGTGGTGGTAAGTTTCAAACCCCTCATCCACAAATGGGCAAATCATCAACCTATCTTTGTCTCCATTTCCTCACCTATAGAGCTAGGATAGTGGTGGGCATTCGATGGAGGATGGAATGTTCAGAATGCTGCCAGGCATATAGTGAATATGTGGTGAATGTTAGTACTATTATTTATTCTTTTCTTTATCACTGTGCTCTGGACAAAAAGAACTACTTAGAACAGCTTGAATATGCTCCATTGTAGGCTGCTTCCCTGTGTTCTTCTGTGCTGTGCCCTCTGCCTGGGACACCATCTGCCTTTCTTCTGTGTCAAAACCCTAACTGTGTCTCCTCCTGTCCCATCAGCAGTGTCTTTGGTGCCAACGAAGCCTTTTCTTATCCCCTCATTGGGCCTTTATTGATCTCAGAGGGGTACTTATAGAAATCTGTCTCTTCTCCCCTTGAAGGAGCCGCTTTCTCTATTTCATGTAACCCCTAAACCTGAGCTGACCCCATTATCTGTTACCCTAAAAAGGCCAGAGCCATTTTTAGAAGGCTCTAGAGGGATTTCCCTGATGGTCCAGTGGCTTAGACTCTGCACTCTCAAAGCAAGGGGCCCAGGGTTTGATCCCTGGTCAGAGAACTAGATCCCATAGGCCTCAACTAAAGCTCCTGTGTGCCACAATTAAGACCCAGTGCAATCAAATAAATAAGTATTTTTTAAAAAAGAAGGCACTAGATAAGGTCTGCTCGGAATCAGGGAGAGCAAGCCACGGATCACTTTGTTACCTCCCATCTGTCTGTTGCTGAAACTCAGAAGAAATGAGCTGATATGCACCGACTCCTATGGTTGAAGGAGTTTCTTCTGAGTCACCCCCGGTCTAGGGAGAGATCTTACCACACCAATGGCTTCATCATTGCCTAATGGGGGCCCCTTTGGGGCTTTATCATGGACAAGGGAGCTGAGAAGCCTCCTCCGCACAGTGAAACCGATTGAAAGAAACACAGCGGGCGGACGGATTGCTACAAAGGCAGGCAGGCAAACATACAGGCAGGAACCTTCCCTTGGATAAGATGTTTCAGCTTCTTTCTGGGGAGGCAGATAAAACAGTCACCAGAGCCCAAGCCCTCCCACTCTTCACTTGTAAACTTTTAGGCATCTCCCTTAGATAAACTTTTTGTGAGCTCTTGTTAAATTTGTGGACTGAAATAAACAATAGTTACTGTCCCTCAGGGCCTGCTGGATGCCAGGCCCTTTAAAGGTGTTCTCCCACTGACTCTGCCAAGTGACAGGTATCCCACTGAGCTTCCGGCATTACTCTAAGGTCACCTTCTCAGGGAGGCCTACCTGGAACACCCTACTTAAAGCTGCAACCCTCCCCACCTCCATCCCATATACCTACGTTCTCAACGGAACCCTCACCACCTTCTAACATGCAGTTTGACTTACTTATTAAATAGGTCTGATTATTGTCTGGTGTTCCTCTCACTCTCCACAAGGGGGACCACCATAGGGTGGGTAGGGGGTCTTTGTCATGCAGGCTTATTTGGGGATCCCTAAGGCTTACAACTGGGCTTCCCTGGTAGCTCAGCTGGTAAAGAATCTACCTGCAATGCGGGAGACTGGGTTTGATCCCTGAGTTAGGAAGATCCCCCGGAGGAGGGCATGGCAACCCACTCCAGTATTCTTGCCTGGAGAATCCCATGGACAGAGGAGCCTGGAGGGCTATAGTCCATGGTGTTGCAAAGAGTTGGACATGACTGAGCGACTAAGCACAGCATAGCACGGGGCTTACAACAGAGACTGAATCATTAATGCAATGTATGATCCATGACTCATTTATTATCATGCATTATTTTTAACTTTTTGAAAAAACTGTGTAGTTTTTTTAATTGACGTATAGTTGATTTACTATACTTACTATAGTTGTGTTTGTTTCAGGTGTATAGCATTAAATGCAATTGTATGATCCATGAATCATTTATCATCATTCATTTATTTTTTTAATTTAAAAAATTGTGTATTTCTTATTGAAGTATAGTTGATTTACAATGTTGTTAGTTTCAGGTGTATGGCACACACACACACACATATATAATCATTTATTTAACCAGTCTATTCCCTTTTTGTTATAATATTACTTCTTTTTACAATTTTATTTATTTTTGGTTGTGTTGGCTCTTTGCTACTTCCAGCAGGCTTTCTCTAGTTGCCGCAGCTGAGTGCTACTCTTCATTCCGGCGCACGGGCTTCTCATTGTGGTGGCCTCTCTTGTTGCAGAGCGTGGACTCTAGGCACTCAGGCTCAGTAGTCGTGGCACACAGGCTTAGTTGCTCTGAGGCACGTGGAATCTTCCTGGACCAGGGATAAAACCTGTGGGTCCCCTACATTGGCAGGCGGATTCTTCTCCACTGTGCCACTGGGGGAGTCCCAACCAGTCTTCTTCTGATAGACTTTTAGGCTGTTGTCAACACTGTGCTATTATAAACACACGGTGGTGAACACCCTTGAGCAAATATCTTTGTATATTTGTGCATTTATGTCATAGCATAGATTCTTCCATGTAGTATTGCTACTTAAAAGGTCTGAACAGTCTCAGTGTTGACAGATGTTGTCAATACCTTTTCTGAAAAGACTGTTTCCTTTTATTCTCCCTCTATTAGTGCATGAGAGGCCTCAGTAAGGATTGGCCCAACTGGGGTAGGAGTGGGGAAGATGCCAACTCACCTACACTTGCCGAAGCTCTAACATCTGCAAATGTAGAATCTAAAAGTTCATCTTGTTCTCCTCCAGCTCCCTTCCCAAGGCAATAATCCTCTCCAACGCAGCCTTGTTTTGAATTCTTTCCTTGTCAGGGACAGGGGTCAAACTTCCCATCTGTGGTTTTCAGGATAGATTGCTACTGACAGGTGACTGGATGGAAATCTGCTTTTCTGCAACCATACCACACCGATCCCGGCTCCATTTTCAGGAGCCACAAAAACAGGGCTAATCCTTTTCCCATGTGACAGCCTTTCAAATATTTGAAGACTGTATCAAATCTCCTCTAAGTCTTCTCTTCCCTGGGTAAACCACCCCAGCTCCAGCCAGGCACACACCCTGGATGTGACAATGTTGACCTGGGGACCCTTTAGGCAGTGGCCAAGTGTGAAAGCTTTTGGGTTCCCTGAGCTTGAGTTCAAGTCCCTGTTTCCATACTTTCCAGCTGTCTGACCTTGGCCAAGTCACTTCTCAGACTTGAGTTTTCTCCCTTGAGTAAACTGCATAACAATAATGACCCCCTTGTAAGGTTGCTGTCTGGGCCACATTCCTCCATTTAAAAAAAAAGGAAAAAAAAAAACCCTAAAACTATATTTTATGATGGAATTGGTATAAAGACAAATATAATAAAGGCAGGGTTATATTTATTTTTCTTCTGATTTTAAAACGATGAAAACATTTTCCCGAGGCCATCAATGTATCCTGGCCTTAGGCACTGTGCCTTCTTTGGATGTGTACATGGACTCTGGTCACTGGGGGGAGTGAACAAGAGAAAGCAGGCCAAGTATATAAAGTTCTTAGCACAGGGCTTGGATCTTTGCAACTTAATAAATGGTGAGGGACAGAGTGGTCTGGCGTGCTGCAGTCCATGAGGCTGCAAATGAGTCAGACACAACTGGGCGACTGAACAACCACAACAAATGATGACCACAAATTTAAAAAAAGAAAAGGACTGTGCAGAGAACAGAGTGTGGCACTGGAGAAGGCTTCCCCCACAGACCTCTTTATCAGTGCCTGTGGGTTTGCAGACTCAGCTTCTTCTGAACACAAGCAACACAGCCATTTGTGTTCAGAAGTGGCCCTATGCTTTCTCACCTTGCCTACTAGAGTCTCATGAGAGAGTTTGTCAAAAAAGATGCAGAGTCTGTGGCATTTGTCTTGAGAAAAGAGGTGCCTTGGTCTGCAGATACTGCTCTAACAAAATATCACAGACTGGGTGGCTTACAAACAGCAGAAATTGACTTCTCATAGTATAGGCGTCTGGGAAGTTCAAGATCAAGGTGCCGGCATGGTCATGCTCTGGTAGGGGTCCTCTTCCTGGTTCATAGGTAGTACAGTTTCATTGTGTCCTCACATGGGGGAAGGGGCAAGGGAGCTCTCTGGGGCCTCGTTTAATCTTTTTTGTTTTTATTCTTTTGTTTTGGCCAAGCTGTGAGGAATGTGGGATCTTAGCTCCCCAACCAGGGATCAAACCGGTGGCCTCTGCAGTGGAAGCTCAGCGTCTTAACCACTTGACTGCCAGGGAAATTCCAAAGCTAAGCTTTTTTTTTTTTTTGTAGGGGGTGGGGATTTCTCTTTTATAAAGGCATTAACTTCATTCATGATGGTTGCATCCTCATAACTTAATCATTTCCCAAAGGCCCCACCTCCTAATACTGCCACACTGGGGATTCAAGTTTCAACATATGAATTTAGAGAGGGGGTCTCTAGCAAGAGGAAATACACATTCTTCAAAAAAGGGTCAAAAAAATCCATGGACTAGTAGAAGATATTTGAAATATACGTAAAAAGCAACATATTTGTGCCTATACTGAATAGAGCTCCTTCAAATCATTAAGAAAAGTACAGTTGGTAGAAAATAGCAAGAAGCTTTAAGATGCTCTTGCAAAAAGGAGGAAATCAATATGGGTAATAAATGGTGGGGGGGCTGGGGGAGTGCTCAGCCTCATTTGTAATCAGGGAAATGCAAATTGAAACCACAATGAGATACCACCATAAATTCTACATGCAGCACTTTTTCTGAATGCATGTTATGTTTAACCATTAGCATGTTTTTAAAAATGTGCACATCACAAGGTAAAAAATAATGCAAACAGATAGGTAAAAAGTCTCTCTACCACTGGACCTCCACACCCCACCCTCCAAATACCTCCTATTACTAGTGGCTGGTGAGGCCTGTCAGAGAGTCTGCTTGCAGTAGCATCTATGCATAAACAGCCACATTTCATTGGATGGTTAGTGCTATAAATTTGTTTTGTTTTGGCCACACCATGTAGCATGTGGAATCTTAGTACCTCAACCAAGACCTGAACCCATGCCCCTGCAGTGGAAGCTCCGAGTCTGAACCACTGGGCTGCCATGAGGTTCCCTCGATTAGAGTTTGATCAGGGAAGCAGAACCAGAGAGTTCTTACCATTCATAACAAGGGATTTATTATTGGGATTAAATCTTATAAACTGTGGAAGCTGGTGGAGAATTCAACGGGCCTTAAGTTGTTGGCTTGCCTTGAGAACCCCATGAACTGTATGAGAAGGCAAAATGATAGGATACTGAAAGAGGAACTCCGCAGGTCGGTAGGTGCCCAATATGCTACTGGAGATCAGTGGAGAAATAACTCCAGAAAGAATGAAGGGATGGAGCCAAAGCAAAAACAATACCCAGTTGTGGATGGGACTGGTGATAGAAGCAAGGTCCGATGCTGTAAAGAGCAATATTGCATAGGAACCTGGAATGTTAGGTCCACGAATCAAGGCAAATTGGAAGCGGTCAAACAGGAGATGGCAAGAGTGAATGTCGACATTCTAGGAATCAGTGAACTAAAATGGACTGGAATGGGTGAATTTAACTCAGATGACCATTATATCTACTACTGTGGGCAGGAATCCCTTAGAAGAAATGGAGTAGCCATCATAGTCAACAAGAGTCCGAAATGCAGTACTTGGATGCAATCTCAAAAACGACAGAATGATCTCTGTTCGTTTCCAAGGCAAACCATTCAACATCACTGTAATCCAAGCCTACGCCCCAACCAGTAACACTGAAGAAGCTGAAGTTGAACAGTTCTATGAAGACCTACAAGACCTTTTAGAACTAACACCCAAGAAAGATGTCCTTTTCATTATAGGGGACTGGAATGCAAAAGTAGGAAGTCAAGAAACACCTGGAGTAACAGGCAAATTTGGCCTTGGAGTACGGAATGATGCAGGGCAAAGGCTAATAGAGTTTTGCCAAGAGAACACACTGGTCATAGCAAACACCCTCTTCCAACAACACAAGAGAAGACTCTACACATGGACATCACCAGACAGTCAACACCGAAATCAGATTGATTATATTCTTTGCAGCCAAAGATGGAGAAGCTCTATACAGTCAGCAAAAACAACACCGGGAGCTGACTGTGGCTCAGATCATGAACTCCTTATTGCCAAATTCAGACTTAAACTGAAGAAAGTATGGATAACCACTAGACTATTCAGGTATGACCTAAATCAAATCCCTTATGACTATACAGTGGAAGTGAGAAATAGATTTAAGGGACTAGACCTGATAGACAGAGAGCCTGATGAACTATGGATGGAGGTTCGTGACATCGTACAGGAGACAGGAATCAAGACCATCCCCATGGAAAAGAAATGCAAAAAGGCAAAATGGTTGTCTGAGGAGGCCTTACAGATAGCTGTGAAATGAACAGAAACGAAAAGCAAAGGAGAAAAGGAGAGATATTCCTATTTGAATGCAGAGTTTCAAAGAATAGCAAGGAGAGATAAGAAAGCCTTCCTCAGCGATCAATGCAAAGAAATAGAGGAAAACAACAGAATAGGAAAGACTAGAGATCTCTTCAAGAAGATTAGAGATACCAAGGGAACATTTCATGCAAAAATGGGCTCAATAAAGGACAGAAATGGTATGGACCTAACAGAAGCAGAAGATATTAAGACAAGGTGGCAAGAATACACAGAAGAACTGTACAAAAAAGATCTTCACGACCCAGATAATCACGATGGTGTGATCACTCACCTAGAGCCAGACATCCTGGAATGTGAAGTCAAGTGGGCCTTAGAAAGCATCACTATGAACAAAGCTAGTGGAGGTGATGGAATTCCAGTTGAGCTATTTCAAATCCTGAAGGATGATGCTGTGAAAGTGCTCCACTCAATTTGCCAGCAAATTTGGAAAACTCAGCAGTGGCCACAGGACTGGAAAAGGTCAGTTTTCATTCCAGTCCCTAAGAAAGGCAATCCCAAAGAATGCTCAAACTACCACACAATTGCACTCATCTCACACGCTAGTAAGGTAATGCTCAAAATTCTCCAAGCCAGGCTTCAATAGTATGTTAACCATGAACTTCCAGATGTTCAAGCTGGTTTTAGAAAAGGCAGAGGAACCAGAGATCAAATTGCCAATATTCGCTGGATCATCGAAAAAGCAAGAGAGTTCCAGAAAAACATCTATTTCTGCTTTATTGACTATGCCAAAGCCTTCGACTGTGTGGATCACAATAAACTGTGGAAAATTCTGAAGGAGACGGGAATACCAGACCACCTGACCTGCCTATTGATAAACTTGTATGCAGGTCAGGAAACAACAGTTAGAACTGGACATGGAAAAACAGACTGGTTCCAAATAGGAAAAGGAGTACGTCAAGGCTGTATATTGTCACCCTGCTTATTTAACTTCTATGCAGAGTACATCATGAGAAACGCTGGGCTGGAGGAAGCACAAGCTGGAATCAAGATTGCTGGGAGGAATATCAATAACCTCAGATATGCAGATGACACCACCCTTATGGCAGAAAGTGAAGAGGAACTAAAAAGCCTCTTGATGAAAGTGAAATAGGAGAGTGAAAAAGCTGGCTTAAAGCTTAACATTCAGAAAACTAAGATCATGGCATCTGGTCCCATCACTTCATGGCAAATAGATGGGGAGACAGTGGAAACAGTGTCAGACTTTATTTTTTTGGGCTCCAAAATCACTGCAGATGGTGACTGCAGCCATGAAATTAAAAGACGCTTACTCCTTAGAAGGAAAGTTATGACCAACCTAGATAGCATATTAAAAAGCAGAGATATTACTTTGCCAACAAAGGTCCGTCTGGTCAAGGTTATGGTTTTTCCAGTGGTCATGTATGGATGTGAGAGTTGGACTGTGAAGAAAGCTGAGCACCGAAGAATTGATGCTTTTGAACTGTGGTGTTGGAGAAGACTCTTGAGAGTCCCTTGGACTGCAAGGAGATCCAACCAGTCCATCCTAAAGGAGATCAGTCCTGGGTGTTTGTTGGAAGGACTGATGCTGAAGCTGAAACTCCAATACTTTGGCCACCTCACGCGAAGAGTTGACTTGTTGGAAAAGACCCTGATGCTGAGAGGGATTGGGGGCAGGAGGAGAAGGGGACAACAGAGGATGAGATGGCTGGATGGCATCACCAACTCGATGGGCATGAGTTTGAGTAAACTCCGGGAGTTTGTGATGGACAGGGAGGCCTGGCGTGCTGCGATTCATGGGGTTGCAAAGAGTCGGACACGACTGAGTGACTGAACTGAACTGAACTGAAAGTTGTTGGAGATCAGTCAAGGCCAGCAGTTGGGGGAGCAGGGGTGAAGTTAAACATGAATTGGAAAGAACAAAGACAAACCACAAGCCGTATCTGTTTCTGACATTGTCTTTTTATTACAGCCATTCTGATGTGTGTAATGTGGTAGCTTCCCTGGTGGCTCAGCTGGTAAAGAATCCACCTGCAATGCAGGAGACCGGGTTTGATTTCTGGGTTGGGAAAATCCCCTGGAGAAGGGAAAGGCTACCCATTCTAGTATTCTGGCCTGGAGAATTCCATGGACTGTATCGTCCATGGGGTTGCAAAGAGTCAGACATGACTTTCACTTTCACTTTTCACATTATGATTTGCTGAACAATTTTAAAGTAAGTTACAGAGATCATGACATTTCACCCTAAACTCTCTAGTATACCACTCTGAAAAATGGTCACTAGTCAGTTCTGAGAAGTTTTTTTTTGCGGGGGAACTGCACTAGGTCTTAGTTGCGGCATGTGGGATCTAGTTCCCTGACTAAGGATCAAACGTGGGCCACCTGCATTGGAGCTCAGAGTCTTAACCACTGGACCACCAGCAAAGTCCCAAAGTTTTTTTTTTAATTCTTATTTTCTTGATAATTTCCTCCCCTTTGTTTTCCCAATTTAATTTTTCCCAAATTCTTATTATTTGGATAAGGGACCTTCTGCTGTGGTCTTCTAATATTCTTTATTTCCTTTTCTCTCTGGAAGACGTCCTCAATTTTTTTCTTTCTTTTGTTTCATTGAATAATTTTTACTTCTTAGTTTCTTGATTTTCCAAGAGCTTTCTGTTGTTGTTGTTCCCTGAATATTAAAAGATATCTTGTTCTTTACAACTTAAATTTATACAGTGCTGTATATCAATTATATTATAGTAACACTAGAAGTAATAATAAATAAATCTTAATTCCCGCCCCCAAAAAAGGTAGCACTGTCCTGGGAATGCTATACCATCTATCATCTCCCTAAGATGTTTATGGCAGCTTTTTAGAAGTTTACTTCATTCTTCTCATTGTCACTGTTTCTTCAAGTCTGCTTTTCCTGATTGGGAGCTGTCTTTTATAATCAAAGCTTTTCTCAGATGGTTGGGGTCTTTGGCTGTCTGTTCTTATTTCAGTGAGGCACTGAAAGCTTCTGCAAAGCTCTGCTGTGAAGAGAAGTTTGTAGATGGATAAGCTCTATTGTAGGGGCTTCCCTGGTGGATCAGATGGTAAAGAATCTGTCTGCAGTGCGGGAGACTTAGTTTGATCTCTGGTCAGAAAGATTCCCTGGAGAAGGGAATGGCTATTCACTCCAGTGTTCTTGCATGGAGAATCCAATGGATAGAGGAGCCTGGTAGGCTACAATCTAAGGGGCTGCAAACAGTCAGACACGACTGAGCAACACACACACAGACACACACACAAGTTCTGTTGTAGGTAGGTGAGAGAGACCCAGCCACATCTTTGGAGAGCTCCAAACATCAGTGTCTGTAGGTCTTTCTCTTTGGCTACTCAGCTTCCTGGAGAGGAATTCTGCAATCTCCTCCTTGAAGGCTTGGTAGTATTGGTGTTGCTCAGTAGATATTGACATATTTATACACTACCATGTGTTATTAAAATAGATAGCTAGTGGGAACCTGTGTTATAGCTAAGGGAACTCAGTTTGGTGCCTGTGATGACCTCTAGGTGGGATGCGGTGAGGGGGTAGGAGGGAGGTCCAAGTGGGAGGGGATATATGTATACATGTAGCTAATTCACTTCATTGTACACCAGAAACTAACACAACATTGTAAGCAATTATAAAAAATACAAAAAAAATATTTCTGTCTCTCTCCTTCCAACTACACCCAGTATGTGAGGTTGGACTATACCATGTCAGTAGCTATAACCAAGGCGCTATGAGTGAAAATAATGTATGTCCCAGCAGTGAACAATCTGAGAAAAGAATTAAGACAACCATTTCATTTGCAAGAGCATAAAAAAATGCTTAGGAATAATTTAACTTAGCAGGTTTAAGAATTGTACACTGGAAACTATGAAATATTGTTCAAAAAAATTAAAGAAGACCTAAATAAACTGAAAGACATCTCATGTCCATGGATTGGAAGACTTAATATTGATAAGATGGCAATGCTACCCAACAGAGTCTGCAGATTCAATGTGACCCCTATGGTCATCCCAATGAAATTTTTTTGCATAAGTGAAAAAGCCAATCCTCAAATTCACGGGGGATTGCAAAGGACACTGAATAGCAACAAACGAGCAAAACTTGGAATAGAAGAACAAAGAGGAGGGACTCTTCTTGGTTTTTAAAACACCACAGACCTACAGTAATCAAAACCATGTGGTCCTGACACAACCACATAGACATATACACCAATTGAGTAGACATATACACCAATTGAGTAGACATATACACCATGTATAGACATATACACCAATCGGATAGAGCTGAGAATCTGGATATAAACCCATACATATATGGCCAACAGATTTTTGACAAGGATTCCAAGGCCATTCATTGAGAGAAAGAACAGACTTTTCAACAAATAGTCCTGGGACAAATGGATATGTATGTGAAAAGATTGGAGTTGGATGCTTATCTCACACCATATACAAATATTAACTAAAAATTGATCAACGACCTAAAGATAAGAGCTGCAGCTATGAAACTCTTAGAAGAAAACATAGGGGTGAATCCTTATGATTTTGGATTTGCTAATGGATTCTTAGATATGACACCAAAAACATAAGCAGCAAGAGAAAAACAGACAAATTGGACTTCATCAAATTAAAAACTTTTGTGCGTCAAAGGACATCGTCAAGAAAGTTAGAAGACAACCTACAAAATGGGAGAAAATATTTGCAAATCCTTTATCTGATAAAGGTCTAGTATCCAGACCATATAAAGAACACTTAAAACAGCAACAAAAATGCAAACAACCCAACTAAAACATTGACAAAGAATTTGATTAGACATTCCTCCAAAGCAGAGCTATAAATGGCCAACAAGCACATGACAAAATGCTCAACATCATTAGTCACTGAGGAAAATACAAACATACCCACTAGGATAGCTACAATTTAAAAAAAAATCCAGAAACCAAACAGGCTGTGGGATTTCCCTAGTGGCTCAGATGGTAAAGAATCTGCCTGCAATGCATGAGACCTGGGTTGGATTTGTGGATCGGGAAGATCCTGGAGATGGGAATGGCTACACACTCCAGTACTCTTGCCTAGAGAATTCCATGGACCAAGGAGACTGGGGGACTGCAGTCCATGGGGTTGCATAGAGTTGGACACGTTGGAGCCACTAACACCCACACACAATGAAGCTTTGGAGAAATTAGAACCTTCAAACATTGCTGGTGGGAATGTAAAGTGCTTTAGCTGTTATGGAAAACAGTGGTTTCCTAGAAAGTTAAACATGGAGTTACCATGTTGTTCAGTCGCTAAGTTGTATATGACTCTGTGACCCCAGGGACTACAGCACACCAGGCTTCCCTGTCCTCCACTATCTCCCAGAGTTTGCTCAGGTTCATGTCCGTGTAACCATATGACCCAGCAAGTCCATTCCTGGATATATACCTAAAATATTTGAAAACAGGTATTCAAACTCAGGGCTTCCCAGGTGGCGCTAGTGATAAAGAACCCACCTCCTAATGCAGGAGACACAAAACAGGGGCTCGATCCCTGGGTCAGGAAGATTCCCTGGAGGAGGGCATGGCAACCCACTCCAGTATTCTTTTTGTGGTTGCTGTTTTGTTTTCTTTTTTTTCTTACTTACTTATTTTTAAAATTTATTTTAATTGGGGGCTAACTACTTTACAATATTGTGGTGGTCCCTCCAGTATTTTCGCCTGGAGAATCCCCACGGACAGAGGAGCCTGGCAGGCCACAGTCCACAGGTTCACACAGAGTTAGACATGACTGAAGCAGCTTAGCACACACTCATTCAAACTAACAGGTGTATCCACACATTGACAGCAGCCGTATTCACAACAGCCAAAAGATGGAAACAGTCCAAATGCTCAACTGACGAATGATAAACATCGTGCAGCATCTCTGCTATGGAATATGATTCAGATGCCGAAAGGAATGAAATGCAGACACTTGCTACAATGTGGGTGAACCTCAAAAACATCATGCTCAGGGAAAGAAGCCAGGCAAAAGGTCACGTATTGTATGATTCCATTTATAAATTCTATTTGATGGTTTTCATTGTTCATGGCTCTTACAATGTCTCTGGGAGCCTAGGGAAACACAGTTCCTGTGAACCTCTGGTCACAACATTTTCATGAACCAATCAACACATAATCTTGATTTAAATGTGTTCCTCTTTAAAGAAATCTTATTTAGGGAATTCCCTGGCCGTCCTGTAGTTAGGATTCCACGCTTTCACTGCTGAGGGCTCAGGTTCTATCACTGGTTGGGGAACTAAAGTCCTGCAAGCTGCATGGTGTAGCCAAAATTAAAACCAATTTTTTTTAAAGAAACCTTATTTAATACATATTTTTGGTTCATTAACCTTGGACCCCATGGCCAGCAGCACTCATGCCTGGACAAAGCTTACCTAATGCATCTCCCTTTTCAGAGCACTAGGCAGCACTTCAGTACTATACTTGGGGCCACTTTAAACAGCGAGTTCAGTTCAGTCACTCAGTCGTGTTTTTGCGACCCCAGGGACTATAGCACGCCAGACCTCCCTGTCCATTGCCAACTCCCGAAGTTTACTCAAACTCATGTGCACTGAGTCAGTGATGCCATCCAACCATCTCATCCTCTGTCGTCCCCTTCTCCTCCCACCTTCAATCTTTCCCAGCATCAGGGTCTTTTCAAATGAGTCAGTTCTTCGCATCAGGTGGCCGAAGTATTGGAGTTTCAGCTTCAGCATCAGTCCTTCCAATGAATATTCAGGATGGATTTCCTTTAGGATGGACTGGTTGGATCTCCTTGCAGTCCAAGGGACTCTCAGGAGTCTTTAAACAGCGAAATCACAAACAAAAAGCATGAAAATGCAAAATGTGGCACCAAATATACCATGGACACTTGTTTACAATATGAGAGCCGAAATGCCTTCTTCCTCTTCAGCTGGGAACACCCATGTAGAGCAACTCAAATTTGTTGCCACTCTATTCGTCTCCACCAATGACCATGAAAGTCCTATTGACTTTGAAATTACAATTAAATTAATTTAGTAAGACAAGTTCAGAAATATGGAATCTACATATAAGGAGTATTCACTGTATATAGGGCTTCCCAGGTGGTGCTAGTGGTAAAGAATTCGCCTGCCAATGCAGGAGACGTAAAAGACACGGGCTCGATCCCTGGGTCGGGAAGATCCTTCAAGAAGGAAATGTCAACCCACTCCAGTATTTTTGCCTGGAAAATTCCATGGACAGCAGATCCTGGTGGGCTATAGTCCATGGGGTCGAAAAGAGTTGGACACAACCAAGCAACTGAGCACAAACACCGTACATAGAATAATCCAGAATAGGTCAGTCCATAGACACAGAATTCAGACAGATGGTTGCAGAGACAGGGGGCGAGGGGCCTGGGTGGGTTTCCTTTTGGGCAATGACTTGAAGCTAAATAGAACTGATGGTTACACAACACTGTGAATATCCTAAATACCAGTGAATTGTTCATTCTGACACAGTGAATTTATATTTATGTCATATAAATTTCATCCCCCCACCCCCCAAAAAAAAGATGTATGACTCTAAGTGGGACCCTGAAGCTCTCTTTTCCCTTTGGCGTGGTGATCATCCACCTACAGATCATGGCTGCTCCAAGAAATGGAGTGAAGACAGCCCACATGGAGATGTAGCTTAAGCAAACAATACACTAACACTGTTTTAAACTACTGAGATTGAGGGATTTTTGTTACTGCAGCATAACTGAGCCTATGTTGACCATTTCAGAGGTCTAAGCCTGTCATCATTGTGGGAGCAAGGAGGGATGGGAACTTGGGAATCTCACCATTCCTAGGTATCCTCTTTCTTCATCCCCCTGTTTTCAGTTTCATGATTCACTTCATCCTCTACTGTGTCCCTTCCCAAATCTAGTCTCTCTAAGACTTCCTGTTTTATGCTGTGGCTGGGAAAGATAAAGTCACCTGCTCCAGAGGGTGGTAAGAATCCACCCTCTCCTCATGACAACTTCCACACAATTCTTCAGCTTCTGGTCCCAACTCAACCCAGCTTTCATAGGTGATGGGCATTTTAGTTTCCCAGGCTACTCTGGTGTTCTAGTGGAAATTAGCTTGGCCTTCATCTCTGTGTTCAGCTAATTCACTTACCACCTGTTTTCTATCTTCTGAAATTTTGCTGGCACTTTTCATCTAACGTTTCCTCTCCTATTTTCCTTTTCTCATTCGTTTAAGGCTTCCCTGATGGCTCAGAAGGTAAAGAATTCGCCTGCAATGTGGGAGACCCAGGTTCAATCCCTGGGTCGGGAAGATCCTCTGGAGAAGGAAATGGCAACCCACTCTAGTACCCTTGCCTGGGAAATCCCATGGACAGAGGAGCCTGGTATGCTACAGTCCATGGGGTCGCAAAGAGTCAGACACGACTGAGCGAATTCACTCACTCATTAGTTTAAACCTTTCTTATTCCTTGGTGGTCATTTCAGAGAGGTTATGGGAGGCATCCAGACTCATTACTTCATGGCGAATGAAGGGAAAGAGGTGGAAATAGTGACAGATTTCTTCTTCTTGAGCTCTAAAATCACTGCAGATGGTGACTGCAGTCATGAAATCAGAAGACAATTGCTTCTTGGCAGGAAAGCTATGACAAACCCAGAGAGTGGGTTGAAAAGTAGAGACATTCCTCGGCTGACAAAGGTCTGTATAGTCAAGGCTATGGTCTTCCCAGGGGTCATGTATGGTTGTGAGAGCTGGACTGTAAAGAAGGCAGAGCACCAAAGAATTGATGTCTTTGAACTGTGGTGCTGGAGAAGACTCCTGAAAGTCCTTTGGACAGCAAGGAGACCAAACCAGTCAATCGTAAGGGAAATCAACCCTGAATACTCATTGGAAGGACTGATGCTGAAGCTGAAGCTCCAGTATTTTGGTCATCTGATGTGAACAGTCGACTCTTAGAAAAGTCCGTGATGCTGGGAAAGATTGAGGGCAGAAGGAGAGAAGAGGGCATCAGAAGATGAGATGGTTCGATGGCATCTCCAATGCAATGAACATGAACTTGGGCAAACTCCGGGAGATGGTGAGGGACAGGGAGGCCTGGCACGCTGCAGTCCATGGGGTCACAAAAAGTCAGACACAACTAGGCGACTGAACAACAATGACAATGGAAGCTAGCAGAGATAAAATGTATTCAGTTGGCATGACTTGCTGGGGTCATGAATGTTTTTCTGTTCATCAGCTATAGACCAGCACAACCATTTCTGGTGACTGTGTAGCACCCCATTATATGGATATATCCCATCCCACCCTCGCTGCCGCAGAGGATGTCTGCAATGTCTGGAGACATTTTTGATTGTCAGAATGGGTTGTGAGATGAGGGGGCTACTCACATCAAGTGGGTAGTAGACAGGGATGCTGTCAAACATCCTGCGATGCTCAGGACAGCCCCCACAACAAAGAATTATCCGGACCAAATGTCGATAGAGCGGAAATGGAGAAACTGTGTTCTAAAGGATTCCTGTTGTCTTCAGAATAAAATTCAAACACCTCAGCAGAGCTTACAACACTCCAGCCTACCTTTCCCACACTCTCCCTGGCTCACCATGCTTCAGCCACAGGCATCTTCTCTGTTACTGGAACACCAGTAACCAAGCTTGTTTCTGCCACAGGGCCTCTGCGCTTGCTGTTTCCTCAGCCTGAATCTCTCTTACCCAGATTTTCTGGTTGCTCACATCCTCCCTGCTCTGGTCTTAGTTCAAATGTCCCTTCCTTTGTGAGATCTTCACCAACCCATCTTTCCCTCTCCACACACTCCACCCTCATCCTTATCCAAGGAACAGTCTGTTATACTTATTGCACCCTTCAAAGTATCAATCCTGAAACTGGCTGTTTTTCTGACTTTGTTTATATTTATTACTTGATGTTATCTCTGTGAGAACAGGAACCTGTCAGTCTTGATCTTAAGGACTTTGCCTGCCCATGGTTTCTGCTCAGCAGATGGACAGAAGTTCTTGTTTAGAGATTCTCAAGTATTTTACATGTGTTTCTTCTTAAAGAATTTCTAAGAACTCTTTACCCCTTGCATATTTTTACTTTAGGTCTGAAATTTGTTTTTTGTAAGTTTAAACAGTTGCAGTCTTAATTTCCCAGTTATTATAAATGATATTTTAGAACATAATTTTACTTCATACTTTTAAACATATCTATCATTGTCTATTTTTTTGAAATCCATGAGCATAATCACACAGCATTATGGAAATAAATGGAAAATTTTGTAGGGAAAAAATATAAGAACAGGCTCTTTGTTGGAAATTTTATTAGGTTTTTTTCTCCTTGAACTTGTATTTCCATTCTATTTCTCTCACAGACTTCTATCCTAATATAATATACTTGAAAAGTTTTAAAATTAATCACCAGATCATACTTCCCTGCAACAAAATGCTTATGTTATGTTAATATATGTGTGTATATATATATGCTAATATATATATTAAAGTCCTGTTTCCCCAAGACTAGAATTTTGAAGATTATCCAGTGTTTATAAGGCTCTAAGTTTTAAAAATGTTCTCTAAATTATCATTACAACTATTATTGGAATATAACTGATCAAAATAACATAAATATACTACATTATAATCAGTAATGTTATACACTGAGAAGAATATTTTGTCTTCAATGAGTTTTTAAATGAGAGAGGTGGGCTAGTTATTTTTTGGTGAGTAATTTTAGGTTCATCTGTCCATGGAAAAGGGGCTTCTCTGGTGTCTCAGTGGTAAACAATCCGCCTGCAATGCAGGAGACCCGGGTTTGCTCCCTAGGTCAGGAGGATCCCCTGGAGAAGGGAATGGCAACCCACTCCAGTATTCTTGCCTGGAGAATCCCAAGGACAGGGGAGCCTGGTGGGCTACAGACCATGGGGTCGAAAAGAGTGGGACATGACTAAGCAACTAAGCATGCACACATGTCTGGATTAATATTATTTATTGCTGAAATGCGACAGAGTTTAGAAAAAGTGCCATTGCCTTCCCCCTTTTTTGCTTTTATAAAATAAATTCTGAGAAATGTTTTTCACATAAACAGGAGACCTGAATGGAAATTTTGTAACAGCTAAGTAATCCAAGGTCACCCATGTTTGAAAGCCTGGGTAATTTGCCACATATCTCATTATGAGAAGTTATCACAAATTATTTGTAATAATTTATTATCCAACAAGTTGTGCAGTGCCTCCTTCATGTTGGTTGGAAGCAAATAACAAATCATCTAAATTGCAGAAGGATTTGTTATCCTGTCCTCGGGGGTGCTGTCCTTTCCAACTACACACTGTTATCTGTTATCTTTATGCCTTTGTTCGGCATCCAGGATTTTACACCACTCACAACACACCTCAGTAAGTTTCAAGATGAGTGAGAAGCACTGCCTTGCTTTCGTGCAGCGGAAGAAAGAGAATTGGGGAGGCGGGAACACGTTGGAGGCAGGCACTTTCTCAGGTATCTTAGTTTTAGGAGAGGGAATACGCAGAAGCCGAGTTTTAAGCAGATTCTCTTTCTCCTCTATTGAGATCTAACTTCATAAAGATGTTTTTATACAGATTATATAAATAGTTTAATATGAGTGTACCCATATGACGTATCCACTTTGATGGGTTCTGACAAATATACACCTGTGTAATTTCCATTGCATTCAAGGCACGGGAAATTTCCATTATTTCATAAAGTTCCCTCATGCTCCTTTGCGTCAATAGTCCCTCACCCAGGAGCTCCTATTCCAGGAAGAATGTATACTAACCTGATTCCTTTATTTATTTATTTATTATTGTAAGTTTACAGAAAATACAAAGGACAGAGGAACACATTAAACCATGCCAATGAAGAAATGAAAAAGGAGAAATCCAATACTGTGGCATATTCTACAGTATAATTGTCTTGGTCTTTTTAACAAGACAATGTTACACACACCTATATGTATGTGTATTAATATAAGAGTGAAAGTGTTAGTTACTCAGTAATGCCTGACTTTTTGCAACCCCATGAACTGTAGCCCACCAGGCTCCTCTATCCATGGGATTTCCCAAGCAAGAGTATTGGAGCGGGTTGCCATTCCCTTCTTCAGAGGACCTTCCCAACCCAGGGATTGAACCCCAGGTCTCCTGCATTATAAGCAGATTCTTTACTGTCTGAAACACCAGGGAAGCCCTCATTAATATAAAAGAGTGGGGACTCTTCTAGATTAACAGACACTTAAGAGCCAGAAACATTAAATATAGTACATGATCTTTCATTGTGAGAAAGTAAAAATTGGATCGGCCTGGGAGAGGAAAACTCAGCCAGGTCATTCTTTAGGCTGGGCTAACAGACAGGATGAGGCTGGCTGCCGAGGTAACAGGAAATAATTTTTCTTCCAAGGACACTTGCAGCTGTGGAGTGACATAGTGACCTCCTGCTCTGAGCGACCGTTACTTTCTCACTAGCTGAGAAACTGTTTTCTAAAATTATAGAAAATTCGCAGTTTGAAATTCTGTGAATACCAATATCCTGCCTTTCTCTCTCCTGGAACTCAGACAATGAGCTGCCCTGAGTTACAGGGCAGAGCTTCAGGTAAAAATGTTATGAATACAATGGTCCACAATTATTCAACTCTGTGCCTTCAGAAGAACAGGCCCACGGGTCCACTTGGCTGTCCAGGCTGATATTAACCCCTTTATTCCTTGATCTCTTTGAGCTGTTGACTGGAAAAAATACACGCAGTCTCAACATTGAGTGTTATGGTTTGTTCGGAGGAAATTTTTCAGATCTCAAGTAACCCTAGGAGAACTGCTCCTGGGAGGCAGGGGAGGAGCCAGGTTATATAGAAGTTTAGCTACAAAGGGCAGGTAGTCTGAACATCAGAAGATTATTGTAAGTTAAAGAAAACTAGATATTCCAAGTTAAGGGATTTAGTGCTTCTCTATGTATGGGAAGATGCAAGAATCTGGGCTCCTTGAAATCACTCCTTTGATAGGCACCTTAACTAACAGGACACTGATAGGGTCTGTATTCAGCTTTTTGCCACCCTGAAACGCCAGCCCCCTCCCCCAGGTACACAGCTGGAGATGGCTGCAGTAGCTGATGGCTCGATGACCACACATTCTTTACTTACTAATAGGACAGTTGACATTCTTCATCACGGTCTATTTTCCACCCAGCAGCCTGAGTGATGCTGACAAAAATCAAGTCACTCCAGCTCCTCCACTCAATTCCTTCCCGTGACCTTCTGCTTCACTCCAAGGATAACCCAAGTCCTAGCTGGGGCCTATGAGGCCCTTTGTGAACAGGCCTCATCTCCACTCCAACCCCACTGGTTCTCTGCTGTTCCCTGGCTGTCATGCTTCAGCCCAGACCTTCGATTCTCTGCTACCCACATGTCCACTCTCCCTTCGTACATCTACTTAAATACCACTTCCTTGGCCCCTCTTCCCACATCATGCTTCCTCTGTCACATCCAGCTCTTTGCGACCCAATGAACTGTAACCTGCTAGGCTCCTCTGTCCATGAAATTTTCCAGGCAAGAATACTGGAATGGGTTGCCATTTCCTCGTCCAGGGGATCTTCCCGACCCAGGGATTGAACCCACGTCTCCTATGTCGCCTGCATTGGCAGGCAGCTCCTTTACCACTGGGAAGCCCCTTCCTGCATCACTCCATCTAAATACTCACTCTCCAGACCCATACTTTATACTTTTCTTCTTAGCATTTAACCATCCTAAGTCATCTATATTATATTGTCCCATTTGCCTTGTAAATAGGTAAATCTCCTTCTCTCTCCCACTAGGATTTCAGCTCCATGGTATGGGTGGGGGATTTTGGTACATTTTGCTCTCCGATGCAGCCCAAACTCCTAGAACAGAGGTTGGTAAAATGTTTCAGGTGAACAGCCAGGCAGTAAACATATTAGACTATATGACCCCGTGGGCTCTGTTACAACTACCCAGCTCCAGGGTTGTAGCATGAAACGGCCATAAGGAAACATGTGGGACTGTGTTCCAATAAAACTTTATTTGCACAAACAGGTGGCTGGTGGTAGTTTGTTACCTCCTGCCCAGAACACAGCCTGGGAAAAAATATTTGCTGATTGAAATGGGAAGGAAGACGAAGTCATGCTCTTATTGTCGGAGGAGGAAGAACCAATGACAAATTTCAGATGGCGTTAGAGCAGGGGTGAGATGAGGGGATGGTGGCTAAGTTAGAGCAGGGGTGAGATGAGGGGATGGTGGCTAAGCCTGTCTAAGGGGAGCCCAGGCTCCTTGATGCTCCAGAGGCTGGGGGTTCCAGGCAGAGGGGTCAGCCAGGGGAAAGATCTGGAGGTGGGATTAGCTTGGCGGGGGGTTCAAGAAACAGAAAGCTCTCAGTGTGGCTGCAGAAGCACAGTGACTGAGGACAGAGGGGTTCAGGATGACATTGGGGGGCTTCCCAGGTGGCTGAGTGGTAAAGAATCCGCCTGCCAATGCAAAAGACACAGGTTCGATCCCTGATCCGGGAAGAGCCCACATCCCACTAAGCCCATGCACCACAACTATTGAGCCTATGCTCTAGAGCCTGGAGCCCTAAGTGCTGAGTCCGCGTGCCACAACTACTGAAGCCCGTGCACCCTAGGTAGTGTGCGTTCCGTAACAGGAGAACCCTGTGCACTGCAACCAGAGAAAATCCTGAGCAGCAACAGAAAGCACAGCCAGAAATAAACAAAATCTTAAAAAGAAAAAAGATGACAAGGATGGGTAAGGACCAGGTCACAGAGGCCTAGTAGGCTTGTTTTCCTTTTTTTTTTTTTAATAAATTTTATTATCTTATTTTTGGCTGCACTGGGTCTTCATTGCTGCACATGGGCTTTCTGTAATTCCGGCGAGCAGGAGCTATTGTCTCGTTGAGGTGAGCGGGCTTCTCATTGTGGTGGTTCTCTTGTTGAGAAGCACAGAGTCTAGAGCCTGGACCCAGGAGGTGTGGCACACAGGCTTAGTTGCCCTATGGCAGGTGGAATATTTCTGAACCAGTGACTTGATTTCTGAACCAGCACAGTCCCCTGTGCTGGCAAGCAGATTCTCAACTACTAGAAGAGATTGAGATTCTTAACCACCAGGGAATTTCAGGATTTTTTTTTTTTTTTAATTACTCTTTTGCTCCTTTTCCTCACATTTTTTAAAATCATAGTAAAATGTACACAACATAAAATGATAAATTTTATGACCTTTTTAAGTGTGCGGTTAATTCTGTGGCATTAATTATACTCATATTGTTGCCCAACTGTCAGATAGAAACTCAGCGCCCATTAAACATCAAGTCCCCATCACGTCCCTCACCCCTGGCAACCACCATTTCACTTTCTCTCTCTGTGAGATTGACTACTCTGGGAGCTTCATGTAAGTGGACTCATCCAATATTTCTCCTCTTCTGACTGTCCTGCTTCACTTTGCATAATGTCTTCAGCTGAAGCTGCAGCTCCAATACTTTGGCTACCTGATGCAAAAAGCTGACTCACTGAAAAAGACTCTGATGCTAGGAAAGACTGAAGGCAGGAGAAGGGGAGGACAGAGGATGAGATGGTTGGATGGTATCACTGACTCGATGGACATGAGTTGAGCAAGCTTCGGGAGTTGGTGATGGACAGGGAAGTCTGGCGTGCTGCAGTCCATGGGGTCGCAAAGTGTCGGACACGACTAAGCAACTGAACTGAACTGAAGTCTTCAAAGTTCATCCCTATAGCATGTGTCAAAATTTCTTTGTTAGGCTGAATAATATTCCATTGCCTGTAGATGACGTTTTCTTTATTCATCTGTTGATGGACACTTGGGGTGCTTCTACCTCTTGGCTATTGTGAACAACGCTGCTGTGACCACGGGTGTGGGAATATCAAGTTCCTGCTTTCACTTCTTTCGGGTGTCTACCCAGAAATGGAATTGCTGGATCACATCCCATAGACTTTTGTACTAAGCACAATAGGAGGCCAGGGGGACTTTATGCAAGGGTGTTGCTTTCTTGGTTTAATAGGACCTCTCTCCCACCCCAGTTGCTGTGTTGAGCTCTGATCACAGCGGGGAGGGACAGGGATGGGAGACCAGGGAGAAGGCTGGTACAGCAGTCCAGGTGAGAGATAGCAGGAGCTGGAAGCTTCCAGTATGGCTGGGGAGGCCTCTACGGTGCAAATAATTAGATGATTACAAATAATTAAAAGTCCTGTGAAATAAATGAACAGGAACAGGAGGTTCCGATTCCAGAGAAAAATAAAAAGGATCTCTCTGGCCTTTTTCATATATGATTCACTGAGCTCATGGTCTACCAGGGCAGCTGATGCTTGAAATTCAGATCCTGCATTTTCACCAGCAATTTATTTTGTTAGCTTTCATTGGGCGGGTTTGGCCCAGGGCCCAGAGCCTCTGGGTCTGAGGGTGTTCATTACTGTTCCAGGGCTGCAGAGAGGAAGGAAGGGGCTTGGAAAGAAGGGGAGGGGAAGACTTTTGAGTTTGTGGCTGAAAAAAAAGTGTCGGGAGGGCTTGGCAGTTAAGAGCAGGGCTGGGTCTCCTCTCTCCACATCCCAGCTGTGGGATCGTGGGCAAGTTACCTCATCCCTCTAACCCCCAGTTTCTGCTCCCGGAAAACAGAAACCTCATTTGTTTGGTCTGTCCTGCTTGCTTCTCACGAAAGCAGAGATCCTTGTTCTGTTCACTGACGTGTCTACAGCACCTACATGGTTTAGTTTAGTTTAAGTCGCTCAGTTGTGTCTGACTCTTTGCGACCCCATGGACCTACCAGGCTCCTCAGTCCATGGGATTTTCCAGGCAAGAACACTGGAGTGGGTTGCCATTTCCTTCTCCAGGGGATCTTCCCGACCTAGGGATCAAACCCGGGTCTCCTGCATTGTAGGCAGACGCTTTACCGTCTGAGCTACCAGGGCCTACATGGTAGGCCCCAATAAATATTTTTAATTTCTATACTTATTTTCTATATTAAATTTTTGAATAAGATATAACTTTGTTTGTTTTGGCCGTACTGCGTGGCACGCAGGATCTTAGTTCCCTGATCGAGGGTTGAAACTGTGTCTCCTGCAGTGGAAGCATGGAGTCCTAACCATTGAAACACCAAGGAGTTTCCTAAGATATAACTTACAGAGCAAAGCACAGCTTCCTTAAGTGGCCAGGTCAATGAATTTTAAAATGTGTCTTGTGCGTATATGTGTGTGGGTGCACGCTAGGTCCTTTAAGTCGTGTCTGACTCTTTTGCGACCCTATGGACCATAGCCTGCCAGGCTCCTCTGTCCATTGTCCTTCCTCCAGGGGATCTTCCCGATGCAGCGACTGAATCCACGTCTCTGCACTGGCAGGCAGGTTCTTTACCACTAGCGGCACCTGGGAAGCCTAATTAAATTTTCACATAAGGTCTAACATTTTTTTTTTTTTTGGCTGCAGCATGTGACATGTGGGATCTTAGTTCCCCATCCAGGGATTGAAACTGTGCCCTGCAGTGGAAGCATGGAGTCTTAACCATTGGACTGTCAGGGAGTTCCCTAAGGTATAAGTTTTATAGAGCAAGGGATAGCAAACTTAAGTGTCCATCTCAATGAATTTTAAAATGTGTGTGTGTGTAGGTATAAACCACCTAATGACCACCAGATCAAGTTAAGGACATGTTCAGCTCTCCAGCAGGCTCTCCGGTACCCTTTCCTAATCATACTCCCTAACAGTAACTATTATTCTGACGTCAATCGACATCTATTAGTTTTTGCCTGTGCTTGACCTTTATCTATATGTGATCATGAGAAATACACTCTTTCGTGCTTGTCTTTTTTTGTTCCTTATTACGTGTTGTGAGATTTGTCCATATTGTTACATGAACTAGTAGTTTGATGCTTTTTTATTTTTTTTGCTCTCTCATCCTCTATTGTGTGACTATGCCACAATTAATTCATCCTTTTGACTACTGATGGACAGTCAAGTTGTTTCCAGTTTGGGGTATCTGAATAAAGCTGTTCTGAACATTTTTGGTAGATGTCTTCTGGTGGACGTAAGCACTCCTTTGAGAAATGGAATTGCTGTGTCACTGTGAACTTGCGTGTTTAGCTTTAGGAAAAATTGCCAAATGGTTTTCCAAAGCGGTTGAACCAATTTACACTTCCACTAACCAATTACACTTTCCACCGTTTCAGTCGTGCTATAACAGCTGTGACAAGATTTGGTGATTCCTTTTAGTCATTCTGGTGGGTGTGTTATGGTATCTCACTGGGGTTTTACTTGCAACTTCTTGATGACTAATGATGGAGAGCACCTTTTCATGTGTTTGCTTAATAAATACTTGTTGGAAGAATGGATGAATAAAGACTTTGAGTACAAATGGAAATAAATCTGACCATCTTGGGCCCTGCTTAAAATCCACCAGTGACTCCCCATCACTCATGGGAGCAGGCTGAAATCTCTCCCCTGGCCAACATGGCCCTGCACACTCTGGGCCCTCCTGATCCCTCCTGCCAAAGATGAGTCCTTTCTGCTTCTCTCTCCAGATTCCTGTCTTCAGGTTCCTCCAGGGACTTGCTCTGTCCTGCTACATGGTTTTCCACAAGCTATTTTCTTATCCCAGAACACAGCTCAGACCCCCATGAAACCAAACTCATCACTTGTTTCTCAGCTCAAAAGATTCCTCCTCCAGGCAGCCTTCCCTGACTTCCACTGCCAGTAGGCCAGAATCCTTTAAAACCCTCTTACTTCCACTTTCCTCTTAGCTTTTATCACAGCTGTAAATACCCTTTATGTGATCATTTGATTAACCTGTTCCTACCATCAAAAAAAAAAAAAAAAAAAAACCAACAAAAAAACCCAAAACCACACACTTAAACCCTCACAAGAAACCCCACAAAGAAAACCCCCACAAGAAACCCCAATGCTTTATAAAAGCATTGTAAGAGCAGAAACTCTGTCTTGTTTCTAGCAAGACCCAGCATATAGTAAATGCTCAGTAAGTATTTGTTCACTATAAATGTCAAAGAAACAGCCCAAAGAGCATTATTACGTGAAAGTAATTAGCCCATAAAAATCCACTCACCCTGAGGGGGAACTAGGCCACTTACGGTCCACATCATCCCTGACAAAGTACTCTTGCCTCACTGGGCCTCAGTCTCCTCAACTGCAAGATGGGGATAATAAGAGTACTTACCTCTTGGGGTTCTAGTGAGCATTTCACAAGTTGGTTCAAGCTCATTGCTAACTCAGCCTTCGGAAGCCCCATGACAGTGAATGCTTATTAATTTTTACTGTATCTCTAGGCCTTCTTTTCTTGACTTCACAGGTGAGGATCCATAGCCTGGTTATTTCCTGATTGCTGCAGAGACAGTGGAGAAAATGCCAAGCTTCTCTGCACAGAGCTTTTTGGGATAGAGCTTGGAGTCTTCAGGCCTTGAGTGCCAGAGTCAGGCTGGTCATGGCTTCCAATACCACTCGGGCTGTTTGCCAGCTGTGTGACCTTGGGTCAGTCGCTTCACCTCTCTGAACCTAAGTTTCTCCATCTGTACAGGGCAGATTAGATTGAGTATCCACCTCCTGCAGTTCCCCATCCAGCTCTTGAGTCAGCAGGCTGGGTAAGCCTGGAGGACCCTGGAGAAGTCACTCAACCTCTCTGCCTCCAGTTTTCTTCCTTCATGAAAAGGGAGTCACAACAGAGTCCAATGAGGACGCAGCTCCGGCGTCTGGCACTCTGCGCTCATAGAGGGATCAGTGCATGTTACTGCCCCCGGTGGTTTCTATTAACTGTTGCTGTCGTCTCGATGTTGTTGTTACAACAGGATTGAAAACTGGTCTGGGGTCTGGACACAAGGGTCGCGCTCGGTCTTTCCCGAGCCTCTGATGGGGGTGTTGGGGGGGGTGGGATCGGGCGCCTGCGGAGGGCGGGGGGCCGGTCACGGCGGCCGCAGGGTCTAGCGTGCAGCCTCTCCGCGTGGCCCACGCGGGCCGGGCGAGGTGAGCGGGGCGGGGCTGGGCGGGGCGGGGCCGCCGCATCCCCGTGACGCGCCGGCCAACCAGGCGGCGTTGCGGCCCCGGCTCCCTCCGTCGCTGTCTCCCGCCCTCGCCGCCGCCGCCGCCACCAGCAGCCGGGCCCGTCCGCCCGCCGCTGCCCGCCGTGCCCGAGCCGGCCGCATGGCGCTCCAGGACTTCTGCAGCGTCGATGGCTCCGACCCCTTCTGGGTACGTGCTCGGCGGCCGCTCGGGTCGCGTGGGGCCGGCGGCCGCGAGCGGGAGCGTCAGGGAGGGCGGCCGGCGGGCGGGGAGGCCGGCCGGCTGGGGGAAGCGCCGGGCTCGGGCGGGTTGGGCCCGCGGTCCCGGGGTCCCCTGCCGCCCCGAACGCCGCGCTCCCCTTCCCGCAGCCGGCCTGGCGGGGCCCGCTCCCCAGCCTGCCCTCAGCCGGCCCCCTTCGGGAGCGCAGCTGATGGGGGGCGGAAAACTTGGGTGACTGGGTTCCAGGGAAGCAGGCGTTGGGGACGGGTTGCAAATGCCCGGCTCTGGGGCTTTTGGGGAAAGGTGAGGGGTCAGAGCCTGGGAGAGGGGGCCGAAGAGAGGGGCCCTTTCTTCTTTGGGGTTCTCCCTCCACTTGAAAATAACCTGCCACGGACGGAGACGCCAGAGATGGCGGGGGGGGGGGCGGGTGGTGGTGGTGTCTCCCTGCTTAAGTTCCCCCATCTCCTTTGTGGCTTGGAACCCCGCTTTCACAAGCACCCGGTTGCCAAAGGGCTGAGCTGGGGAGGGGCTCAGACTGTGGAAAGGGGCTTCTAGTGGCTGACTTGAGGTTTGCCCCCTCCCCAGTTTTTTGGCATACACATTATTTTCCTGTGGTTCGGTATTTTTGACATCTTTTACTTTCCTTCTGTTTAATTACTGTGGGTCCGGGTCGGGGCGGGGGGGCGAGTTTGAAGGGACAGGGGAAGAATTAGGGGAGTTTCAGGGACAGCCAGGAAGGAAGGTGGGGCTGCTCACCCCTGCCCTGACTTGCTTGACCCTGGGGTCAGGTTTGGGGTCAGCTGGGGCTATCCAAGGATTCTGGTACCAGTCGGTTTTTGTGCTGTTTGACACCTGAGATCCGAGGCTCTTCTGTGTGGGGACCAACCCCAGGTTCCTTCTGAATCTTTGCTGTTGAGCCTGGCCGGGTCTCCGGAGGCCACTCTGGCTTAATCCCCAGTGTCTTGGGCTTTAGTTTCTCTCTAATGCGATTTGCCTCTTTGTTACAGGAAGCACTGTGTCCCACTCTCTTGGTTATTACAGTAGGCAAACGTGGGCAGGATAGTTTTCCTATTTTTGTTTAGGAATTGGTTCTTTGGAATCACCCCTGGTTCTTTGGAGCCAGTGATTAGCATCTCCAAATACCTTCTTGTTCTGTTTTGTGGTCCTCTCCTTGAAGGACCACATTTGGAGTGTTGATAAGTCATCTTCGAGGTCCCCATGGGAAGGGTTTATTTGGGGGATGGGGGCGGTAGGTATCACTTGTTAGAACAACCACACACATCTGGCTGTGTCTCACATTTTCAGGCCAACAGGATTTACTCAGGGGCTGGAAGTAGTACATATGCTTTGCACTCGAGGTCCAGGATTGATTGGGGAGCAGACTTATTTGCAAAGTAGGATTGTACTTAGCAGAGACAGGAAAATCTGAGGAGTCCTTGCTCCCAGTACCCAGTGTAACAATAGCAAGATTATTTCTGCAAGAATCAGATGGGGATCTGGTCTAGTGTTGCTGTGATACTGGAGAATTTCCTTGTTTATTTTGTTCTGAATTACAGAGGGGATAAAATAGGTGACCATGAATTCTGCGCCAGGTTGTATTTTATTGATGGCAACTGGCGGTTGATGGATGGCATCAGGTTTTCCAACGTTGAATGGGTTTGGGGATGTCCTCTGTTTATTTAGTTGAAGAAGCTCATCTGAGGAAATCAGCTGTGTGTGTGTGTGTTTTCTCCTGCAAGGACTTTTGCTACAGAAATTGCCAGGTGCTTGGCTTTCCCTTCTGCCAGGCCCTCCGTCTCCCCGCCTGTCTATGGCCTTGCAGACTTTCCTCTGCCCTTCCTCCCTCTGGATTTCTGGACTCACTGGTTGTCCCAGTTTCTCAAGGTGCCCTGGAACCAGGGTTTGAGAGCAGGCAGTGGGGGCATGAGCACTTCCAGGTAGCCTGAGAAACCGAATGTAATCAAAAGGAGGTGACTTCTGTGTTTCCCAGGGTGCCCACTCAAGGCCAGGAGAGACTGCTGCTAGCCACTAGGTAACTGTGATCTTGGGCAAGCCGCTATGTCTATCTGTGCTTCAGCTTCCTCATCTGTAAAATAAGGGTGTGGGCCCCCACAGTCTCAACCTCCTACAGTTGTTTTGAAGAGTAAAATTAGTTCATCTGTGCAAGCCACTCAGCCCATGCCCTGCACAGAGGTAAACAATGGTTATTGCTTTCTTTGCAGAGATGAAGTTGTGTGTTTCAAGTTGCTGGACCTTCCTTTGGACCCACTTTTTCTTAAGCTGGGGCATGGGATTGGGCCATCCACCAGGTCATCCCTGGCTCCTTCCTTGACCAAGGGCAGAGGAAAGTCTGCAAGGCCATAGACAGGCGGGGAGACGGAGGGCCTGGCAGAAGGGAAAGCCAAGCACCTGGCAATTTCTGTAGCAAAAGTCCTTGCAGGAGAAAACACACACACTCACAGCTGATTTCCTCAGATGACTAGCCCACCTGAGACTCTAATCAGAGTTTTGTTCCTGAGTCAGTGTCTCCCTCTGAGCCCCAGGAAAGGGCCAGAAAAACCACACGATGTGGAAATAACCTGTGGTGAGGGTTCGGCTGACTTACCACCTTCATCCAGGCAAATGCTCTGGGATGGAAAAAGAGGAACTTGGTTATCTAGATAGAAAATAGGGGCCAAGTTCACCAGCCCTGGGTTTGCTTTTTTTTGAGGGTGCTTGGTGTGGGACAGGTTGGAAGGGCTGTTTTGTGGCTGATGTTTGAATGATGGTTGGGCAATTGGGCCTGGGCCTCCCCTTGCAAGCTAATTTTTTAACAAAAAAATTGTTTATTAATTTATTGCATGTCCAATGTAGAAAAATCAGAAAATGTCGAAAAGTAAGTGACAAGTCAGTAAGCAGTGGAGTATAGCGGCTCTGAGCAGTGCTTCGATCCCTAGAGTTCAAATCCTGGCTCTACTTCCTGGGCAAATCACTCCCCTGCTCCATGCCTCAGTTTCCACACCTGAATAATGGGGATGTTAACACAGTACCAAGCGACTCCTCGGCAGGTACTTAGGATGTTGTTGCTTGGTATACAGTTGGTATGGTGGTTGGTGGTTTAATCTCTTTAAGTCGTGTCCAACTCTTGCGACCCCATGGACTATAGCCCTCCAGGCTCCCCTTTCCATGGGATTCTCCAGGGAAGAAGACTGGAGTGGGTTGCCATTTTCTTCTCCAGAGCATCTTCCGAACCCAAAGATTGAACCCGCGTCTCCTGCGTTGCAGTCGTGTTGTTTACCACTGAGCCACCAGGGAAGCCCTGGTATACAGGTGGCCCTCGGCAAATTTAAGTGATGCACTGGCTGGAATTCTCTAGTTAACTTTTGCTGCCGTACTTGCTACTGCAGGGAGTGAACGGATCGGTGGCTCCGTGTCATGGTTCATGGAGTCCTGCTAATCATTTGGTCCTGGTGTTGATATTTGCCTCGGAGCTGCCCTGAGCCTTCTTTCACCTCAGTAAGCCCCTGAATATTCAGTTTGGCTGCCAAAAGGTGGGAGAAAGGAGTGTTTTATTTTTTCAGTTTTTTGCACACACTGCACAATATGTAGGATCTTCGTTCCCCTGACCAGGGATTGAACCCACGCCCCTGGCGTTGGAAGCTTGGAGTCTTAACCATTTGGCTTTACCAAGGAAATCCCAAAAAGAAGTATTTTAGAAGCCATTTGAAATTCTTCTTGGGGTAAGGTCTGACCTTGGCATCAGTCTAATTTCTGGCATAATTAGCTCCCTGTGGCTTCACTATAATGTAGAAAGAGCCAATTTTTTCTCCATCCTTTAAGCTTCCTGTGGGTTTTTAGATGCATCACTGTGCTTTCCTCCACCTTCCTCTCCTCTCCTTTACGTCCGCGCCTCCTTCTAGTCTCCTCTTCCCATGCGGACTAGAGCCATGGGGCCCCTGGAACTGGTGGGGTCGTCCCCTCTGCCCACCCCCACCTGAGGCCCAGCATGGCAGCTTGGCAAGGTCAATGGCTTTGGGAGGAGAAAAGGGGACTCTGAGAGGACAGGGCAGGGTGAAGCTAGTCTCCTCCCAGCTGGACAGGCTCTGTTTGGGGTAGCCTTGGAGGAGCCTTACCTTTGGAACGTGATGGTGGATGAAAAAGCTCTCTTTCCATTCACATTCTCAACTTTTTGGAACCGACATCTCCACCTGGGTGTCTCTAGTTTACCATGTCCCACGCGGAACTTGGGCTTCCCTGGAGGCTCACAGTAAATAATCCGCCTGCAATGCAGGAGACCTGGGTTCGATCCCTGGGTCAGGATGATCCCCTGGAGCAAGGATTGGCTACCCACTCCAGTATCCTTGCCTGGGAAATCTCAGGGACAGAGGAGCCTGGCGGGCTACAGCCGATGGGATCACGAAGAATCAGACATGACTTAGCAACTAAGCCATCGCCACCACGATGAACTTGGAGGTCTCCCTGTCGTCTCCCCTACGCCCCCCCTGCCCCCCACCACCCCAGCCCTCCCCATCTTGATTGACCAGGGCAGCTCTGCCCCAGAAGTTCAGGCCCAAACCCTGCATCAGCCCTGACTCCCCTCCTTGCCTCCCATTCCGCATCTGATAAGCAAATCAGCAAATCCTGTTGCCTGTTCCTGAAGTGCCTACTTCTCACTGCTTCCTTGCCTTCTTCTGGCCAGAGCCATCACAGCCTCAATCTTGCAGCTGGCTGTTCCCACCTCAGTGCTTGCCTTGATGCCCTCCTTGATCCCGCAGTCTGGTGTTAGCCCTGTAGCCAGAGGGATCCTGTTAAAGACACAGCTCAGACCCTCTCCCCCTTCTGCCCTATATACCCTGCAGTGACTCCTTGCATCCCTCAGGGAAAAAGCCAGAGGCCTCAGAGAAACTTACAAGGCCTAAGAGCATCTGATCCCTCACCTCTCTGACCACACTGCCTGCTGCCGTCTCTGTCCCTTTGCTCCAGGCCAGGCTGCCTCGGGGCCTTTGCAGTCGCTGTTTCCCCTGCCCAGAATGCTCGTGCACTTTCAGATCCTTGTTCCAGAGTCACCCCAAGCAGCCTTTCCTGGACTCCCTGCTGCTTCATCGTGGCTCCCTCCCACCCCGCAACCCAGCACTTACTGCCAAAATAAGTCTTATTTATTTGGTTTACTGTCTGTAAACTCCCACCAAAAGGTCAGCTTCACAGGGGGAGGGGTTTTTGCCTGTGCTTGTTCTTATGGCTGTAATCCCAGCCCCAGTGCCTGGAACAAAGTAGATGCTCAGTAAATAATGAATGAATGACAGGAGGCTTTGGAGTGACTTTTGAGCTGGATTGAAGTCTGTTCCCAGAGTCTTCTAAGGCTGAAATAGACCCTCACCTGTGTGGAATGGAAACCCAGGTGGACTGAGCCTTCTAGCTTCCACATCTGACTGTTTATGTTTCATCTTGCAAAGCTGAGAACTGAATCTGACCTCTCTTTTTCCGGGACTCAGTACATTGCACATACAGCAGGTGCAATTAATGTTTGAATTTGAGTGTCTTGAGGTACAAGTTCCATTGGGGGATTAGATCTAGCCAGCTAGTGTTCTGCTCTGGCTTTATTTTAACATGGAATTACTGATATTTCCTGATGGGAAGAATTCATGGAACCATCTGCATTTCTGACTTTTGGAAAATCAGGAGATCTGATTGCACGAGGGCCTTCGCTTGTAGGTCGTGGGTTGTCGGCTGGGGCTGCCCCCTCTGACAGAGCAGCCTGCCAGAACAGGCTGGGCCCAGGTTGGCGCAATCCCTTCCCCTCCTTATTGCTACTTTACTTCTAAGGCCCGGGATCCGTTGCCTTTTTCCCTTGTGCTTTCTCCCTTGGTCTGCTTCCCTCATCGATGGGGCCCTCCTGGACCTGTAGGTGTTTGAGTCAGTGTCTCCTGCTTTGAAGCCCTTGGGTGAGATGACTGGGGCCGATCTGGCTCACTAGTGTGGTGTTGCTCTGTCTGGCTTGGTCGTGTTGGCAGGAGGGGGCTGGATAAACGAATTATCAATGCCCAGGGAATTTGAAGCAAGCGTCTGGTTTTGTATGTTGGCTCCAGATTTTCATGGTGGGATAAGGCCTAGATTTCATCAGATCTTAATGGTCTGATGGACCATTATGGGACACCCCAGCCCATAAAAACTTGCCTGGACCTTTTGCAGAAAGAAATAAACGGCTAGTAAAATGCTTTTGAACTGTGATGCTGCAGAAGACTCTTGAGAGTCCCTTGGACAGCAAGGAGATCCAGCTCAACCCTGAATATTCACTGACAGGACTGATGCTGAAACTGAAGCTCCAGTACTTTGGCCACCTGATGTGAAGAGCCGACTCATTGGAAAAGACCCTGATGCTGGGAAAGATTGAAGGCAGGAGAAGGGTGTGGCAGAGGATGAGATGGTTGGATGGCATCACCGACTCAATGGACATGAGTTTGAGCAAGCTCTGGGAGATAGTGAAAGGACAGGGTCCCGCCGGGCGTGCTGCCATCCATGGGGTCGCAGAGAGTCGGACACAACTGAGCGACTGAACAACAACAATGTTTTGGGATAATGACAAGGATTTGAACATCCTGAGGCCAGTGCTTCCCCCAGCCTGGCCTGGTAATGGGACAGACAGGTCTCTTGTGGTGAAGGCATGGGATCCTGCTAATTTCTAGAAGACCGGGCAGTGAGAAAGCCCCCGTAGAGGAGGGCTGGTAGGTGTGGAGCGGTTTCTCGGCCTGGGCACGCTGGACTTCTTGGGCCAGGTAATTCCCTGTTGTGGGGCCGCCCTGGGCCTTGTAGGCTGTTCAGCAGCAGCACTGGTCTCTCCCCACGAGATGCCGGTAGCACCTTCTCCCTGTTGTGACAACAAAAATGTCTCCAGATGTTGTCACGTGTCCCCTCGGTGGGGAGGTCCCACAGCCATTGATGTGGAGGAATCCAGAGAAGAAATCTGGGGCAAGACTTTTGCCTCGTCCTGCAGTCCCCTGAGTTTTTAGGCTGTTGAACACCTCACATAATTGGCTTATTGGGGTTGCCGTGGAGAAGCTTAATGAGACGCGAAGAGGGTTAGACTCCAATTAGCCAGAGAAGGAAATTGCAAGGTTTCCAGGCTGTCTGCCTGCCTCTTTCTAACCGGGGGTGCCCTCTTCTCCCCTAATCCATTCTGGCTGGGGAGGGGGGTGGGAAAGGGTTGGGTGGTGTGAAGATTCGGCCCCAGGGTGAAGTGCTTGTCTAGAGAGATCAGCTTTGAAGATGCTCCTGCTTCTTAAACTGCCCCAGGAGAGGTGGACAATTACAAAGTGGAGACTCTACTTAAGTGTCCCCTTGGTTTAATTGTGGGATTGCATCTCTGGGGGGAGGTTGCCAGGTCATGGAAAAGGGGTCTAGATGTCCCGGGAGGGTGGCGTTTGGCCCATTAGGCAGTAATTGAGGTTTTACGAGGCTTCTCCCTTTCCTGTCAGTGAATTGTCTCCGTGAGAACCTTCCTTCATGTTTTACTGGCCACCTGCTTGGAGTACCTTCCTCCCTGGAGAGTGGTCATCAAGAGCCTGCATTTTCCTGGCGCAGAGTACTTGAGTGTGATCTTTACAACTGGATTCATTCTCCTGTTCTTCCCACAACCATTTCTCACTCATTCATTTATTCAGGCTTTTATTATTAGTTGATCATCAGCTGTGCACTGCGACTGTTCTAGACACTGGGGATACAGCCATGGACGAGGCGAACGGGACCCATGTTCTCACGGAGCTGATGCTGCGGGTGACCAAAGTGATTTCGGATAGCGGCAAGTGCCACAACGACATGAACTGGGACGAACTGGGGTGTGAGCTGCAGTAGGGCTATGTCCAGGGAAGGCCTTTCAAAGGAGATGACTCTTGACCTTTGACCCAAATGGCAAAGCTGGCTGTGCGAGGGCTGGGGGAAGGGAGTCTCAGATAGCGGGGACAGCACGTGCAAAGGCCCTGAGGTGCATGGAGTGATCAGTGGAACTGTGGAGCCCATCTAAGGAAAATCTGGCCTGGAGCCTGCTACCAAAATGCCTACAGCACTAATAAAATGACTTGTGGTACTAAGAAGGGCCTGGAAATCCCAAGGAGGAAGCTTGCTGCAGCTTGGCAGGGAGATGGAACATTATTACTTGTTCCCCGATATCATGGACTTCTGATTTATTTAGGTTTGAATGGGTCTCAGGTTTTTAAAAATCAAGTTTATAGGTTTTTAATGAGTCTCATCTGTTGCAGAACCTTGGCCACACTGTTCAGGGTTAGATCAGGTTGGAAATCCCCACTGCCCTTGATTCCCCTCCAAAGGTTTTTTAGGACCCATTAACATGATGAGGTGCTTTTCTTACGTGATTAGGTTGACTTTCTAAAGGGTTGCTAAAAAAGTGTTCTTTTTAAAATAGATGTTGAATTGACCTGGAAGGTCTTGCAGAGTAACTCAATTGATTATGCTGTTGCTTTCAAAGAATTATCTTTTAGAAGTTACAACTTTAGGGACTTCCCTCTTGGTCTTGTGGCTAAGACTGTGCTCCCAATGCAGGGGGCCCAGGTTCGATCTCTGGTCAGGAAACTAGATCCCACATGCCTCAACTAAAAGATCCTGCATGCCTCCATGCAGACCCACTGCAGCCAAATAAAAAAAATATTGAATAAATAAATAAAAAGTTAGAACTTTAAAAAAAGTTTATGGTTTATCCACTATGGAGAACAGTGTGGAGATTCCTTAAAAAGCTGGAACTAGAACTGCCATATGACTCAGTAATCCCATTGCTGGGCATACACAACGAGGAAACCAGAATTGAAAGAGACACGTGTACCCCAATGTTCATTGCAGCACTGTTTACAATAACTAGAACATAGAAGCAATCTAGATGTCCATTAGCAGATGAATGGATAAAGAAGTTGTGGTACATATACACAACGGAATATGGCTCAACTATAAAAAAGAATGCATTTGAGTCAGTTCTAATGAGGTAAATGAAACTGGAGCCTTTTATACAGAGTGAAGTAAGTCAGAAAGAGAAACACCAATACAGTATATTAACCCATATATATGGAATTTAGAAAGACGGTAACAATGATCCTATATGCAAGGCAGCAAAAGAGACACAGATGTAAAGAACAGACTTTTGGACTCTGTGGGAGAAGGTGAGGGTGAGATGATATGAGAGAATAACACTGAAATATGTATATTACTGTCTGTAAAACAGGTGACTAGTGCAAGTTTGATGCATGAAGCAGGGCACTCAAAGCCAGTGCTCTGGGACAACCCAGAGGCATGGGGTGGGCAGGGAGGCGGGAGGGGGGTTCAGGATGGGGGGACACATGTGCACCTGTGGCTGATTCATGTTGATGTATGGCAAAAACCACCACAATACTGTAAAGTCATTATCCGATTAAAATATAAAATTTTTTAAAAAGTTTAAAAATACTAGATAAAGCTGTATTCTAGAAGAATATGACGGGAAAGTATAAGTTTCAGTACTTCCCCTCCCTGCGCTCTGTTCCCAGGTGTCACCATTGACGGTAGTTTCTTGGGTCTCCTTCTAGAAAAATTGCAAGCATATGCAAATATGTATGAAGCGTGAGTGGGCGGGGAGAGACTGAATATCTTTTTTTCCCTCCCCAAATAGTTTCGTATTCTAAATAACGTTCTGTATCTTGCTCCTTTCGCTTAGAAACCAGTGTTGATTTTTCTGTCCGTGCTAAGTCCAGGGAAGTTGAAAGAAAAAAAAATAATACTTTAGCAGCCACACTCTCTTCTGTCACATGACTGTGCCGTGTATTCATCCAGTCCTCCCTGGGTTGCTCTCAGGGTCTTTGGTTCCAGTTTTCTGCATGGTGAGCAGTGCTGCCTCAAACACGCTGGGTGCTCATCTCGATACTCTCTGCGGAGAGATGTAAATGACTCAGCAGAGTCAGTTTCCCCTGAGAAATTGCTCGGTGGGGGATCTATGCATTTTGAAATGTGACAGTTCTTTTTTTTTTTCTCTTTGCTTTTCTCGGAGTCTCCTTTATTTATTTTTTAAAATTTATTTATTTTAATTGGAGGCTACTTACTTTACAATATTGTAGTGGTTTTGCCATAGATTGACATGAATCAGCCATGGGTGTACATGTGTTCCCCATCCTGAACCTCCCTCCCTCCTCCCTCCCCATCCCATCCCTCTGGGTCATCCCAGTGCACCAGCCCTGAGCACTTGTCTCATGCATCCGACCTGGGCTGGCGATCTGTTTCACCCTTGATAATATACATGTGCTTCCCTGGTAGCTCAGAGGGTAAAGTGTCTGCTTGCAACGTGGGAGACCGAGGTTTGATCCCGGGGTTGGGAAGATCCCCTGGAGGAGGGCATGGCAACCCACTCCAGTATTCTTGCCTGGAGAATCCCATGGACAGAGGAGCCTGGTGGGCTGCAGTCCATGAGGTCACAAAGAGTCGGAAATGTGATAATTCTGATTCTCAAGTGACAGCTATGGTTTCAGTCAGTCAGTCAGTTCAGTCGCTCAGTCGTGTCCGACTCTTTGCGGCCCCATGAATCACAGCACGCCAGGCCTCCCTGTCTATCACCAGCTCCTGGAGTTTACTCAAACTCATGTCCATCGAGTCAGTGATGCCATCCAGCCATCTCATCCTCTGTCATCCCCTTCTCCTCCTGCCTGCAATCTTTCCCAGCATCAGGGTCTTTTCCAATGAGTCAACTCTTCGCATGAGGTGGCCCAAGTATTGGAGTTTCAGCTTCAGCATCAGTCCTTCCAATGAACACCCAGGACTGATCTCCTTTAGGATGGACTAGTTGGATCTCCTTGCAGTCCAAGGGACTCTCAAGAGTCTTCTCCAACACCACAGTTCAAAAGCATCAATTTTTCGGTGCTCAGCTTTCTTCACAGTCCAACTCTCACATCCATACATGACCACTGGAAAAACCATAGCCCTGACCAGACGGACCTTTGTTGGCAAAGTAATGTCTCTGCTTTTTAATATGCTGTCTAGGTTGATCATAACTCCCACTAATGGATTTACTGGGTTTCCCAGGTGGTGCAGTGGTAAAGAATCTGCCTGCCAACGTAGGAGGTGTAAGAGACATGGGTTCGATCCCTGGGTTGTGAAGATCCCTTGGAGGAGGAAATTGCAACCCCCTCCAGTATTCTTTCCTGGAAAATTCCATGGACAGAGGAGCCTGGCAAGCTGCAGTCCATGGGGTCCCAGAGAGTCGGACACAGCTGAGTGCACACACACAATGGACTCACCAGCATTTATTCAGTACCTGTTGTGTTCGTGCCATTTGAGAGCATCGATCAGGCTGGGAATTGACCAGCCTCATGTTGCTTCCTTGTGTATGAGAGGATTTTGCCCAGCAGTTAAACCATCCTTCCAATGGATTTGGTCCAGAGAGTGATTGGTTTATGTTCTAATTTTAAAAAGATATGTTTAAATTTTAAACATCTTTTGACTTCTTTCTTTAAAAAGTACTTTTACATTAACAGTTCAACAACATGGAAAAGTTTTACTCATAATTTTATCTTGCTAAAATGACTTATTTATTTTTTACATGTAAACTTTCTAGTTTAATTGTAGAGTTTTCTGGTTCACAGAGTGATACTCCTTGTGAGAAAACAGCATAGAGGTATTTAAATAAAGTGTTAACTCTCTCTAACCAATAACCAAACTATTCTTCCTGTCCTTTCTCTGTAATCATGGAAATGTTTATAAACATAAATAATATGCTTAAAAATAAAGTGGGTTATATTATTATCATCCCTCTACTTTTTACTTTTGCTTCACATGCTACATGGCAGTACACATAATCTCACTAGTAATTCTTAAACTATTGTATAATATTCCAAGTTATAGATTTGTTACTGATTCAGCCATTTCCCAGTTAATAACATCACTTGCATTGTTTCCCATTTTTTGGTTTCTGTAAACAATGCTCCAGTAAACATCCTTGTCTATGGGTTAAAATTCTGTAAATTTTAGTTTTTAATCAGTATTGGGGCTTCCCAGGTGGTACAGTTGTAAAGAATATGCCTGCCAATGCAGGAGACACAAGATACTCAGATTCAGTCCATGGGCTGGAAGATCCCCTGGAGTAGGTAATGGCAACTCACTCCAGTATCCTTGCCTGGGAAATTCCATGGACAGAGGAGCCTGGTGGGCTACAGTCCATGGGATTGCAGAGAGTTGGACAGGACCGAGCACATGCATATGCAGTGGGCATTGGGTGGTTACTTTCCAGAAAGGTTGTAGCAAGTCCATTCCTAGTGACAGGGACTGGGAATTCCCATTTCTCTGCATCCTTCCCAGTCCTGTACACGGCTAAGGAAATGTGTAAGTAAGGAAAGTCGCTCAGTCGTGTCCGACTCTTTGCGACCCCATGGACTGTAGCCTACTAGGCTCCTCTGTCCATGGGATTTTCCAGGCAAGAGTACTGGAGTGGGTTGCCATTTCCTTCTCCAGGGGATCTTACATGGCTGACTTCTGTTTATTTGATGGACAAAAAAGATATCTTATTTTCACTGGCATTTCTCTTAGAAGTTAGAAGTTGAGCATCCTACGACATATTCCTTGGTGATTCACGTGTTCTATTGTGTGTGTGTAGTTGTCCTTTTTGTACATTTTTACTCTGGTTTGCTCTTTGCTGTTAATTTGTGGGCACACTCGGTATATTGGGACTGTTGGCTTCTTTTGTCTGTATTTTTCCCTCGGCCGTTGTTTGTTGGTGTGTTAACATCCGAATCTTGTCCAGATTTTTATGTGGTCTTTTCTCTATTGCATTTTCATTTATTCTTGTGAGAATTTTCCCATGTTCCGCACAACTTTTGTAATTATACCTTTAAATGTCCAAGCAGTAGTTTCTGGTATTGGTGGATTGTAATTTACATAATTATTGCCTGTGGTTTGACATTTAGGTTGCTGTTTCCCCCTTCTTTTTTTTTTTCTTTCAAAGAGAACATTGTTATAAATATCATATGAGTAGTGCCTGTTGACTTATTTCTTTAGAACATATTCTTGGGAGTGGAGAGAATATTTAAAATCATTGAAAATGTTTCATTTCCTGTCTACAACAAGCCCAGCTTGTTTTTAAGAAAGTGGTAGCTCGGTTCTAGCAGGGTCTCTCTGAGGGTGCCCATCATTGTGGTTGTTGTTTTTATGATTATTTAGAGCAGATGATACGTGTACGTTAGTGCCAATGCCTTCTCCAGTCCTCTAATCAGCCTTGTCAGGCTGGAGACCGGAAGCCCAGGGGAAAGCTGGAACTCCAGGGTCCTGGGGAAGGTGACCCGGTAAGTTATAATTTAGATTATCCAGGAGCTCTTTGATAAGGCTTCTTCCTCAGAAGCAATTTCACTCACCCAGGGTCAAGGAGAAAAGGCACATGGTAGATTAGACTCTGAGGATGGTAGTGCAATGGGGCTCTGCCTTCTTTTTTTTTTTTTTTTAAGAGTAATTTATCAATTTATTTATTTTATAGTAGGTCCTTGTTGGTTGTCTGTTTTAATTATTTGTTTATTTTTGGCTGTGCTGGGCCTTCGTTGCTGCCTGGGCTTTGCTCTGGTTGCAGAGAGCAAGGTTCTTATTGCGGTGGCTTCTCTTGTTTCGGCTCCTGGACTCCAAAGCACAGGTTCAGTAGTTGTGGTGTGCAGGCTTAGTTGCTCCGAGGCATGTGAGCTCTTCCTGGATCAGGGATCGAACTTGTGTCTCTGGCATTGGCAGGCGGATTCTTTACCACTGAGCCACCGGGGAAGCCCTGGTATCTATCTGTTTTAAATATAGCAGTGTGGACATGTCAGTCCCAAACTCTCAACCTATCCTTCCCCCCGTAACCATAAATTCATTCTCTAAGACTATGAGTCTGTTTCTATTCTGTAAGTTCTTCTGTACCATTTTGTTTTTTTTAGATTCTGCACGTAAGTGATATCACGATATTTGTCTTTTTTTTCTGACTTACTTCACTTAGTATAATAATCTCCAGGTCTATCCATGTTGCTGCAAATGGCATTATTTCATTCTTTTTAATGGCTGAGTAATAGTCCATTGTTTGTATGTATATCCATTCATCTGTCAGTGGACATTTGGGTTGCTTCCATGTCTTGGCTATTGTAAACAGTGCTGCAGTGATACTGGGGTGCGTGTATCCTTTTGAGCCATGTTTTTCTCTAGATATATGCCCAGGAGTGGGATTGCTCGGTCATATGGTTGCTCTGTTTTTAGTTTTTTTAAGGGATTTCCATACTGTTCTCCAGAGAGTGGGTGTACCAATTTGCATTCCCACCAGCAGTGTACTTTTGTCTACCGAGATCCCTGGGAGGTCTGGGGGGACCATTTCACACTTGATGCTGGAGTCAGAGCTGGCCCATTTTCACCTCATTTGCATATTTGGTGGGGAGGGGCTGGAGAGAGGGCTCATCCCGGGGTCAGACCCGCTTTGATCCCAAAGAGGGTATTAGTTGGGGGAGGTGGTGGGGATCAGAGAATTGGCAGCTGAAGGCATGGGCATGCTTGGGTGAGGGGAAGGTGCAGCATTAGAGAAAGCCAAGGACGTCTAAGGTCGGGGTCTCAAGGCCAGGTTCAGGAGCCCAGGCTCAAAAATCAGTCCTGCCAGTTCCCAGGCTGGTGCACCCTTGGGCCAGTTGCTTAACTTCTGGGAACCTCAGTGTCCTTATCTGTAAAGTGGGGATCACGATCTTGCTGTGAATCTCTCAGATTTGGAAGGAAAAGAGGCAGGATGTAGAGGAAGCTCAGAAAAGCTCAGCAGGCACGTGCTGTGTTTCTGCGGGAGGCTGGGCCGGAGGGGACCGTGACGGACAGTCGCAGGCAGTAGCGTGGGGATTTCTGGTGTGGCGATTCTCTTCTGGTTTATCACGTCCCTGCAACCTCTGGGTTCACGCAGACCTTGGCAGAATGAGGATGGAGCCCAGCCTGACCTCAGGGATTCAGACATTGGTCCCCAGCATCTGAGGATCCAGGCTAATTCACCCAGCTGTTACAGGGTGTCTGTAGGGTGTCAGGGTCTGGTGAGGCATGCTGGGGTGTTGGGTGTCAGCTCAAACTGGGCTGATGGGTGGGAAAGTTCGTTCTGGAGATTTTCTTTGTCGTCTGGCATTCAGAAGACATGTTTAAGTGCCTAAGTACACAGGGATGAAGGTGGGCTCTGACAGCTGAGAGCTGCTGACAGATGCATACTTGGGAAGGTCCAAGGTTTCAGTTACTGTAAACATGGCCGTGATTGAATTACTTAAAGGGGCTTTTCTTGTATTCTCTTCTTTGACGTTATAAGAGGTCCAGTATAAAATTAAATAAGACAGGAACTAGTACAGTAAAATGTGACAGTCCTCCAAAAGTACGCTCTTCTAGAGATTATCTGTTATGGGCATTTTAATTTCTACTTCCTTTTCTCCACATATAACATGTTAAGATGTTTTTTAAAAACAAGAATGAGGTTTTATGAGAACGTTCTCTGTGTTTCATTTACTGTTCATCTTGGAGTCCACCCATTTTTAATGAACTTATTTACTTGAAGATGAAATGTCAACATGAGCCTAATTATATAATTTGCTAATAATTGTTTCCTTTCCAGGCGGTTGGATAGCCTTGTTTTTTTTTTTTTTTTTTTGATAGCCTTGTTTTTTAACTTCTCTGTAAGGGAAATCCAGGGAAGATGTGAAGCAAGGTTGGGTGGATGTCAGAGGGCCCTTGTTCCACCCTCTTGGATGCCCCTGGCAGGAGACAGAGCCTCCGACGGTCAGTGTCCCAGGGCTGTGAGCTGTGCTCAGGGGACAGAGCTCTTGCCCACTGGTCCTGTGGCCTGGCCCCATTCAGTCTGCAACCTCTGAGGGGCTCCTGATTATCCTTGCACTGGACTTGGTGCTGGGAATCCAAAGATGTGCAGAGCAGGGCTCCCCGCCATCCTTGAGTTCCAGTCTTGTGAGAGATTGAACAAGTGAGCCATGAAAGGCTGTGAAGGGGGGCTCAGTGGTGCTCAGTGAGTGCAGTAGGAGTTTTATTTGATCCATGGATGGAAAGAAGAGACTCCCTGAGTGGGGAGATTGTGTGAGGATATAAATGTAGCTCTATATGACAAACATAGAGCCAAGCATAGTGGCTTAAGATACAAGCTAATTTCTCTCTGGGCTTCCCTGGTGGTAAGTAATCCACCTGCCAATGCAGGAGACACAAGAGATGCGGCTTGGATCCCTGGGTCAGGAAGATCCCCTGAGAAGGAAATGGCAACCCACTCCAGTATTCTTGCCTGGAGAGTCCCAAGAACAGCAGAGCCTGGTGGGCTATAGTCCATGGGGTCGCAAAGAGTTGGACACAACTTGGTGACTAAACAACAACCATTTCTCTGTGGTGTAAAAATCCCAGCTTGGCATGGCAGCTCTGTCCCCGAGGATGCCAGGGGCCCAGGCTCCTCCTGTCTCGTTGCTGTGCTATCCCCAGGTGCTGCCCTCATTGTGAATCAAGAATGTGCACCCCCTTGTCAACATTCCAGCCAGAGCGAAGGAAGCAGAAGGGTGCAACCCAGAAGTCACCCACATCACTTCTGTTCACATCCTACTTCTGTTCACATGGCCAGTAAGCTAGTCATATGACCACACTGCTGCAGGGGAGTCTGGGAAATGTAGTTTCCTTTCTCAATAAACATGTGCTCAGCTGAAGATTAATTACTAGGGGTTCAGGAAGAGTGGATATTGGGGTAGAACAGTTTGCCAAATAGGCAAAAGCAGAAAGTCAGAATGTTCTAGGCAGTGGAATAAAGCATGTGCAGAAGCTTCAGCTTAATAAGGAAGGCCATTGTGGCTGGAACTTGGAAAGAAGGGGGGGTATTGTGAGGAGACAGACCTGGACTCTAGACTTGGATCCTCCAGAAAGCCTTCGATGCTTGCTTTTCCCTCCCCTTGCTCCACCTTTAGCACCAAGGCAGGCGTATTACACAGAATCCTTAAACCAATGACTAAATCAATTCTAGTCTGTATTCCTATTTTCCTGGGTGATTTTGGTAAGAATTCACTCTTAGAAATAAATAGCATACATTGAGGATTATTCTGTCCAGTAGTAAATCCTTCTCTCTGAATGGTTTGTTTTCAGCTTATGGTAATGCTGAGTATGTGCTCTTATGGTCCCTTTTTTAGATGTGGAAACAGAGGCACAGTTAAATTTGCCCACATTCACACAGCTGACAGGGGGTGTAAACAGATCGTGTTCAAACCCCCCAGTTCGACCTCAGTGCCTGCCCTCTTCTCTGCTGTCTCACCCTCAGTTGTCTGTGTGTATTCTTCATGGTCTTGACATTTATATCTCAGTGCATCACTGTTAGGATTGCATTTGGTTGCAAGAAACAAAGCGTAACTCCAGTGGCCTAAACATTAAGGTATCTATTTTTTTACGTATCACAAGGTCCACTACCTCTGACAGGTTGCTGGCATTGGATTAGCAGCCCAGTGGACTGACACCATTTTCTTTGTCTTTCCCTCAAGGCCCCAGAATGGCTGCTGCAGCTCTAACCATCACATCTAGGTTCAAGGTAGGAGGAAAGAAGGAACACACCAACTTCACTTACCTCTTTTTTATTCAGGAAAGTAAATCTCATGGCCACCTCTAGCTATGAAGGAGGTAGGAAAAGAGCATTTGGTTTTATGCTTCTTTAGTGGGAGGCAGCAAAACAGAAGGGAGTGGGGAAAGACGAGTAAGCTAGCCAGTAGTGTCTGCCACATACTTATTTAGTGATTTAAATAAGTCCACTTTTTTGTAACGTAAATAAACTTATCTCCCCCACAAAGAAGTTTCATATCACTTTAGAATGTCTGTGAAGTTGCAGGTTGGTCATATTCTTGTATTTACCTAATAGCTGTTAAATATGTCACCGGTGAAGGAAAACGTAGGATATTCTGCAAACTGACTAGATCACTGCTTCTCTCCTCCAGGGAGTTTTGCCCCCAGGGGACTTTTGCCAACAGTTGGAAACATTTTTGGTGGTCGCACCTGGCATCCAGTGGGTAGAGGCTGGGGAACACTTTACATCTGAAGCCTGCTTGTAGTTTTCAGGCCTGTTCCCACAGCCAAGGAGTCCAATCTCCAGTAAACCAGAGGAGAAGGTAGTTTACTTGTGGACGTGAATTCAGCAGATTGCTCCTCCGCAAGTACCGTACAGAAACTGGGGAGAAGAGAGCTTGTGGACCCAAAAGTGGTTGAAATGATAGCTCCTTTCCCAGGCAAGTCTTATCTGAGCACGTGTTTCAGAAAGAACGCTGTGTTGACAGACAGGGTTTCTCTTGTGGAGCTAGGCAGAAACCATGGACTTTTGGAAAGGGCTGTACGTACTCAGTTGAGTAGGAGATTTTATTGCCTCCTCTCTGCCTGGGTTTGGCAAAAACAACCTGGTCTGGGCAAGGGCCTGTGGAAGGAGCTGTGGAGACAAGAAGGCAGCTGGCAGGTGGAGCTGATCAGGTCAAGCTGCTGGCAGTTTTGCCCGGGGTGGCCTGGTCAAGTAGCTTGACAATTACATGCATCCTCCCCCACCCCCATTAAAGTTAATTGAGTTGTTATGGAGCCACAGTGAGGGAGTGGGAGTGGTGTCTGCCTCTCAGGAGTTAGCTTTGCTAAGATGTAAGGGTTACCTTCATTTCTCCTTGATTCTGGAAACTTAGAAAAAAGTCTCTTGCCATCCTTAATGTGCAGTAGGGTTAGAGAAGAAGCTGGGGTGTTGAGAGAGGCACGCCATGTCTCATCAGATCCACAAGGCTGGCAGTGGTGACTTGCATCCCAATTTCAGAGATGCTGGGCTAGGAAAGCATGGCCAGCAGAGATTGTAGGATGCTGTGATCGCGAGTTGCAGATACCGCGTGAAGAAACACGGGTCTTCGAATCAATGCAGTGAGATAATAGTTTCTGGTCCCTCCCTCTTCTGTGTCTGAATCCTTTTATTGCTATAGGTCCGATGCTAAGTGTAAGTGAGACCGCAGCCTCCCTGCCTCTTGGTGGCCAATTGGGAAGATTGTTTAGAGTGAAATAGCTGCATGGGGAGCTGGTGTAGTAGCCTCTATTCAGATGCCTGATTCTGCTGCTTGCCCGCTGTGTGACCTTGGTAAAGTGACTTTGCCTCTCTCTGCCTCCGTTTTCTCACATGTGCAGAATGGGGGTGATGGGAGTGCCTGCCTCATAGAGTGGTAAAGTTAATATACAGCTAAGGTGCTGCTCCTCTGATCGTGAAGTGATGTTATCCTTGCTGTTGCTCGCCATCGCTGGTATTGCCGTCTTCATCGTCAGTCATGGTCACACAGCAGTCCCCATTCTGGTCCAAAGTGAAATCTGAGGATCCAGGAGGAAGTGGAAATGGAAAAAGTACTGGACAGCAACATAGGCCCCTTGATTGGCCCCTGAGTTAGCCACGGATCACATCTGGTCTTCTAGGTAACACCAGCTCCTTGGCCCAGGTCAGGAAGCCCTTTATTCTGTGCCTCAGTTTAAGCATCTGTAAATTGGAGGCTAGTAATGGGACCTGTGCCCTCAGAGGTTTGTTTCAGGGACTAGACAGGTTGAGACCACCCCTGGGGCTGTTTAAGGACTTGCTCCAAGGGTTTTCAAACCACTCTGGAAAGAGACCCACCTCCCTTTTCACCTTCAGCATCAAGTGTTTCCTTGACCTGGGATCTTTCCCTGACCCTTGACCACAGCTCTTCGGCGGTTGTAGATGGTGTCTTTGCTCTTGTTCTTGGTCTGCTTTCATATGCAGGTTAAAAACCCTGGTCAGAAGGAATTTCCTGGCGGTTCAGTAGTTAAGACTCCGAGCTTCCACTGCAGGGGGGCATGGATTCAATCCCTTTTGGGGGTACTGAGATCCCTCATGCTGCACGGCATGGCCAGAAACAAACAAAAAACCCCACAAACAGCCCTCATCAGAGGGCACGAGGCTGGGTGGTCAGTGCCCACGCCCCTCCACTGGAGGCTTCTCCAGGGCCGGAGGTGGCTCCGGGTCTGGTTCGTGACAGCTGGGTCATTTTCAGCAGGATCCCCTGCCACTATTTGCTCAGCTCTTGCGTGCCTGGGAGCTTCCTGGTTGTCACTGAGAACGGCCCAGCACGTGAAAATTGTTCCTCCTCTTGCCGTTTGGGTTATTTCCTTTGGACTCGTGCCCAGAGCTGGGATTGTTGGGTCACAGGCAGGGACAGAGGTTCGGCTTTTCTTTGGGTGTTTCTGGATTGCTTGGCAGATAAGTTATTCACCCCCTCCTTTCGTTGGTTGAACAAGTCCTCAGTGAGCGCCTCCTGTACACAGGTGAATTTGGTCCTACTGTGGGGAGGTTACAGGTTGTCTCTAAGAGGGACACTTAAAACTTGCCTGGTAGGGGCTGCTGGAGCTGGGTGGGTGGAAAAAAAAAAAAAAAAAAAAAACTTGCCTGGGAGCTAATTGAGAGTGCTGACTCGTGGGGCACTTCTGAAGCTCCGAGGACTGTGCTAAGCTCTTTGTAAGTCCTAATGATTCCATCCCGATGGTAGTGGAGTCGAGGCTGATGGGGAAACAGAGGCAGAGAGACGGGAGGTCACCCAGCTGGTAGATGGCAGGGCTGGATCCACACCCAGGCTGTCTCTTGAGTCTGGATGCTAACCTGTGTCCTGTGCTGCCCCGTAAACATGGAAAGGAAGGACGTACACAGGGTTAGGTCCTAGTGAAGAACCAGGAAGCGGGCACTTGAGACGGGTAGCCTCTCTCCTCCAGTACTGCTGGAAAGAGGAGGAAGAGCTGGCCAGGCCACAGGCATTCCAGGCTGGAACAGCGGGTGGGAGGCCCTAAGGTGGGGAAAACCTGGGTGCGATTGAAGAGCAGTGGGGAGGCCACTGAGCCTGGAGCATCAGAGGTCAGGGGCCAGAGAGAGTATCATGGGCCAAAGTGGGGGCACAGCTATGCCTTCCAGGACCCAGTGAAACTGATGATTAGTACTCATGGTGCTCGTTAGTCCCCAGCCGTGTATGAGACAATTTCTATTTAATCCTCAAAACAGCCTTATGAGGTTAATAGACTGCTATCATCCCCATTTTCCAGATGGGAAACTGAGGCCTGGGCCTGTTATGTGACTTTCGCAAGATCTTACAGCTCATACATAGTAGAGCTGGGATGGGATTCCAGATGTTTGGCCCAGGGTCTAGGCCCTCAAGGGTGGTACCATCTCCACTGTGATGGGAGTGTCCCTGGTTGTCACCACAGCGGACTGTTTGACAGGGGCCATTGTAGCTGCTCCCCTGGTGGTTCAGATGGTATAGAATCCGCTTGCGATGCAGGAGACCCGGGTTTGATCCCTGAGTCTGGATGCCCTGGAGAAGGGCCTGGCAACCCACTCTAGTATTCTTGTCTGGAGAATCCCATGGACAGAGGAGCCTGGTGGGCTACAGTCCATGGGGTTGCAAAGAGTCAGACACAGAGTGACGAACGTATTGTAGGTGCTTGCAGGTCAGTGGACGTGGTAGGAGGACTCGGATGGGACAGAGGGGAGTCTTTTCCAACAGACTGTGTCAGATGACTAAGCCTGGAGCCGGAGAGATGAGAGAAAGTCTCCTGGGGGAGGCTTCAGCATTCCGGCGCATGGCTTCATGAGCAGCTGTCCTCACTGAAATGATGATGACGACAACAATGACGACAACAGGGGCAGTAATAATGATATGTAAAGAGCTGACTCATTGGAAAAGACCCTGATGGGAGAGATTGAAGGCAGGGGGAGAAGGGGGAACGGCAGAGGATGAGATGGTTGGATGGCATCACCGACTCGATGGACAGGAGTTGAGCAAGCTCAGGGAGACGGTGAAGGACAGGGAAGCCTGGTGCGCTGTAGGCCATGGGGTCATAAGGAGTCGGTCACGACTGAGCAACGGAGCAGCAACCACAATAATGTGGTAGAAGGAGCAGCAGCACGCTTAACCCCCCCCCGTGGCCACCCCGCCCCCAACACCGGGTGCTTTTGGTTTCTTTTGCATAGCACGTGGGATCTTAGTTCCCTGACCAGGGCTCCACCCTGTGCCCCCTGCAGTGGAAGCTCGGAGTCTTAACCCCCACACCGTCGGGGAAGTCCCATGACATTGACTGCCAATAGTCCAAAGAGAGATGAGCGGCTTAAAGTCAGAGAGGTGGAGTGACTCCCCCAGGGCCACACAGCCAGGAAGCCGTGGGGACAGGATTCAAGGCCTCCTGCTCCAAAGCCTGTGCTTTTTGGCCCGTGAGCTGTGGTCCTCCCTTCAGCAGGGCCGGCTCTGGGCTGTCTCCACTGCGATGGCTCCGGGCGCAGATGTGGAGCCCAGAATTCAGGTATCAGTTGCGTGTAGGGGCCCTGGGATGGGGAGGAGAGTGAGCTGGAACTCCTTGGGTTGGAAGGCTCTGGGGCAGGGACTGTGACAGAGTGTCTCCAGGGGATTTTTTTTTTTTTTTAAGGATGAGGTGGCTTTCCCAGTTTCCTGTTCTTGGCCCGATTCAAGAGAAGGGAATGAGAAGAGTAAGCCAGGAATTTTTCTCTCTGGGTTTCACAACTCCCTGGAGCTTTTGCAGCATGTCGGTGATGCAGCACTTTGCTGGTGGAATCCTCAGTGAATCTCCGCTCCGCTTTGCTTAACTCGTTCAGGCCCTGGCCCGCCCTCCCAGCCCTGTTGGTCACCCAGGCCCCTCCTGGCATTTGTTCCATTTCGTTGTTCCACTCACACCCCAAGCTTGTCTAGCAACTGCCTTCCATCCTGCCCAGGGCTCCTCTTATAAGAGTGCCATTCCCTCCTGTCTCCATATGAGCAAACCTGGGGCCCCTCCCTTTAAAATTTTACCTACAGGCAGTAGCCTGCTGAGTTCCCCAGTGGAAAGTACGGTGACAGTAACTTTCATTAAGGGAGTGGTGGCTGGGTACCCATCTGTTGTCACGTGTGTATTTTCTCAGGGAGGTAGGACCTGTCGTAGCAAGCCAGCCCGCCGGCTGGCTGAAGTCTGCTTTGGCCACAAGGCTGTGCCACCTTGGACAAGTGCCTTTACCTGTCTGTGCCTTGGTCGCTTTCTCTGCAAAACGGGAACAATAGTACCCACTCCAAAGGGTTGGGGATGAAGATGAAATAGCATGCTATGTGGATTCAGTCTTCCTGATGACTCTGAGAAGTAGGTATTGTGGTCCTTGCCATGTGGAGGAGGAAGCTGAGTTTTCTTCCTATGCGCTTTGGAATGAACCCTTCTCTCTTTTCTGAAAATATCTTGCCGTTTATGTGTATGTCTTCGATGGCACTTAGGGCTTTTAAAATCCTTTAGCCACTTGTGTATCTACCCACCCTACCTGCTGCACAAAGTTCTAAACTTCTTGAGAGCAGGATACAAATGTGGATGTTTCTGCTTCACTCCTGTTACAAAGTGGGGTTTAGTAAAGGTGTAGCCTGGAGAATCCTGTGGGCGGAGGAGCCTGGTGGGCTACCGTCCATAGGGTCACAAAGAATTGGACGTGACTGAAGCGACACACGCATGAATGAATGGGCAGGTGGGCAGGTCTTCAGAGTCACTAGGTATCAGTGGCTGGAATGGGGCCAGATGGAAAAGCTGCTACAACAGTAGGTCAAAACTGGGGCAGTTAAGCTTCTCGGGGACATTGATGAGCTCTGTTGTTGTGACTGGGAGTGGGCAGAGGATGCTGCTGGCTTCTGGAGGGTAGAGGCCAGGGATGCTGCCAGACATCCCACAGTGCACAGGGCAGCCCCACAATAGGGAATTAAAATGGTCCCAAATGTCACTAGGGTGAAGGTGAGGAACCTTGGGTTAAGGGAACAGATAATCTAGTTGTAAGCAAGATGGCAACAGGAGAAGATATTGCATTAATTTTTTTCTTGAATGAGAAAAAATTGCAAACAAATGCAAACAAATCCCTTCTAGATGTGTCCTCTTACTGAGGTGATGAAGTGAGGGAAGGAGGGTCTATGTATATTTATTACTTTGTTTTGAAGATTGTTAGATTTAAGGACAGCATGTGTAAGGAGAGAAGAGGCTGAGAGCCGAAGAATTGATGCTTTTGAGCTGTGGTGCTGGAGAAAACTCTTGAGAGTCCCTTGGACAGCAAGATCAAACCAGTCAATCCTAAAGGGAATCAATCCTGAATATTCATTGGAAGGACTGATGCTGAAGCTACAATACTGTGACCACCTGATGCGAAGAGCCCTCATTGGAAAAGAACTTGATGTTGGGAAAGATTGAAGGCATGAGGAAAAGGGGACGACAGAGAATGAGATGGTTGGATGGCATCACCAACTCCATGTACATGAGTTTGAGCAAGCTCTGGGAGATAGTGAAGGACAGGGACACCAGTATATTGCAGTCCATGGGGTCGCAAAGAGTCAGAGGTGACTTAGCAACTGAACAATAACAACAACGCAAGGTGAAAACTCAACAGAGTTAAAATGATCCTGGGTCTTATTCATCTTTTTTTTAAAAAAAAAAACAACCAGCTTTACTGAGATATATTAATAGTTCACATGTCATGTAATTTGCCCATTTAAAATGTATAATTTGGCAGCTTTTAGTATAGTCACGGAGCTGTAGGTACATCACCACTATCGATTTGTAACATCCCATCACTCCATCTGTCTATCCTTGTGTCCTTGAGAGCTGGTGGAGCGTGTGCCCGGCGGGATCACACATGGTGGCTGCATCCAGTTTGCAGTTTGCTGAGACTCATTCTGGTGCCCGCTCATGGCTTCCACAGGTGCTTACGAGTGCCTGCCACATGCCAGGACGTGCAGGGAAGAAGCAGGGAGTGGTACATCCAGGAACCAGACCTGGGACTGACAGTCCGGTGGGAGAGCAGGATGCAGAAAAAGTAACATATAAAATTAGTAGCATCAGGGACTTCCCTGGTGGTCCAGTGGTTAAGAATCCGTTTTCCATTGCAGGGGATGTAAGTTCGATCCCTGGTTGGGGAACTAAGATCCTACATGCCAAGGGGCAACTACCCCTGTGCACCGCAATGAAGATCCCTCATGTTGCAACTAAGACCCAATGCAGCAAAAAATAAGTAAAAAAAAAAAAAAATTTTTTAAAATTAGTAGCATTCGATGGAGCCATGTGAAATGCAGCCAGTGTTTCTTGGTCTGTATCCAGGGTTGGCAGACTTTTTGTGTGGAGGGCCAGGTTGTAAATATTTTAGGTTTTGCAGGACAAGAGGCAAAATCAAGCCACACCCTTAGCAAAAAGCAAATTGTCTTTTTTTTTTTTTTTTTTTAACATTTAGAATTTTAAAACTGTGGAGTCCATTCCTAGTTTGGGGACTGTACAGAAGCAGGAATCTGGGCGAATCTGGCACATGCATTGTAGTTTGCCGGCCTGTGACCTACCTGGTAATTCATACGGTTTATCTCATCATACATTATATATTGTTGTTGTTTAGTTGCCAAGTCATGTCTGACTCTTTTTCGACCACACTCATTGTAGCCCACCAGGCTCCTCTGTCCATGGGATTTCCCAGGCCAGAATACTGGAGCAGGTTGCTATTTCCTTCTCCAGAGGATCTTCCCGACCCAGGGATCAAACCCATGTCTCCTTCTTAGCAGGCGGATTCTTTACCACTGAGCCACGTGGGAAGCCCACACTATACATAATATATACTGTATTTTTGCATGTTCCATAACAAATATAAAATGTTGAATAATATGTGATGTCAACAAATATATCATATCTAAAAGAAATGTCAGGACAGAGTGTGGTGAGTGCACAAAGGAAAGAGTTCAGTGAGGGGTTTGTTTGAACAGGGCTTGGGGGTTGGGCAGGCCTCCCAAGGAAGGGATGTTTCGGCACAGAATCAAAGGATGCCTCTGAGTTGAAGTCAGGGCAGAGGAACTGGCCATGCAGAGGCATCGGCTGGTCCAAGACCAGCGAGCAAGGGCGAGAGCCAGAGGCTGCCATGAGGAGTTGTAGGCAGGGTGGGATGGGATGGGGTTGTCGGTTGAAGCTGTCCCCTTGGCTGTTGTGTGGAGGATGAACTGGAGGAGGATCGGGCCACCTGTTAGGAGGCTGGGGTGGCGTAAACATTAGTCAGGTTTGGTTTACGTTGAAGCAATCACATACCTTCTAATGGTGTGTCACTCTTCTTTTTTTATAATTTCAGGTTAGCTTTCAAAAGGATTTCGTATTTATCAAAACGTCATGGGTAGGGAATTCCCTGGCAGTCCAGTGGTTAGGACTTCATGCTCTCACTGTTGGGGCCTGGGTTCGATCCTGGTTGGGGAACTATGATCCCACAAGCCATGTGGCACAGGGGGAAAAAAAAAAAGTTTGTGGCTGTGTCTTATTCCAGCAAATCCCTATCCCATCATTTCACCTGCTTTTGTTTTTGCTTTTAATGTGAGTGAAAATTGAAATTCCACATGTGGCCTGTGTTCTGTTTCTGTCGGGCAGTGCTGTTAGCGTCACTGAGGTTTTAGTGACGTATTGTGTCTGTGTTTAGTGATTCAGTCGTGTCTGACTCTGCGACCCCCTGGACTGCAGCCCGCCAGGCTCCTCTGTCCATGGGGATTCTCCAGGCAAGAATACTGGAGTGAGTTGTCATGCCCCACTCCAGGGGATTGTCCCAACCCAGGAACTGAACCCAGGTCTCCCGTATTGCAGGCAGATTCTTTACTGACTGAGCCTTCAGGGAAGCCCAAGAATACTGGAGTGGGTAGCCTATCCCTTCTCCAGGGGAACTTCCCAACACAGGAATCGAACCAGGGTCTCCTGCATTGCAGGCAGATTCTTTACCAGCTGAGCTACCCGGTTAAGTCCTTCGTTGAGATGTTCATGGCACACAACATATGTAATTTGAAGCTGCACAGTGTGATGATTTGATACACATGTATTTCGTGAAATACTAATAACTAGTAAGCCTAGTTACCACCTCTATCCCCTCACAGTAATTACCTTTTTTGTCTTCGTTTTGTGGTGATAATTGTTAAGACCCACTCTCTTAACCATTTTGAAGTATACAATACCATATTACTAACTGTAGTCATTGCCCTGGACATTAGATCCCCAGAACTTACTCATCTTACAACTGGAAGCATAACCTTTGACCAATATCTCCCCATTTCCCTCAGCTTCAGCCCCTGGCAACCATCGTTTTCCCTATTTGAGTTCCGTTTTTCTGGGTTCCACGTATAAATGAACACAGAACCCTGTCTTTGTCTGACATTTCACTCAGCATGATGCCCTCAGGCTTCACCTGTGTTGTCACAAATGGCAGGATTTCCTTTATGGTTGAATAATATTTTACTGTGTGTGTGTATCACATTGTCTTCACCCATTCATCCTTCCATGGGTGCTTGGCTCGCGTCCCCTTCTTGGCTGTTCTGAGTAATGCTGCGGTCGGTGAACGTGGGGCAGAGTGATTGCATTTCCTTCGAGTGTATTTCGTCATGCTTTAAGGACTCTGTTCCCACAGGAGTCCCTGGGTCAGTGTTTATCTTTAGTGTCGTGATTCTCATTGTGTGTGTCTAGGTTATCACGGGTAACCTGGGCCACCTTGTTTTCTGTCTGCAGAGCTTTCGTGCGATCAAGGGAAGCCGTGTTGGTCTTCGGGTCAGGCTATCCATGTTTTCTTTAGCTTACGGAGTGATTTCTAAGGGAATTCATTGTGTCATTGTTTGGAATAGCAAAAGGTTGGCAGTCACCCAAGTGGAGGGCAGTTGGGACCATGCAGAGCAGACGGACTTATGGGGAAGAGGAAGGAAGAGTAACTATTTACTATTTGCCTTTATATATATATATTGGGGCTTCCCTGGTGGCTCAGACAGTGAAGAATCTGCCTGCAATATAGGAGACCTGTGTTTGATCCCTGGGTCGGAAAGATCCACTGGAGAAGGGAATGGCTACCCACTCCAGTATTCTTGCCTGGAGAATTCTGTGGACAGAGGAGCTGGGTGAACTATAGTCCATGGTATGTGTGTGTGTGTATACACACACACGTATGAATTTAATTTGAGTCATGCGTGACCTTTTAAAGTGAACTTAAAAATGAGTCAGTATTTTCCATCATTCCCAGCTCCCCTTAGGGGGAGGCAAGGACGAGCCCACCCTTCAGGAAGGTGTCGGAAGTGCCCTGGGCCAGCAGAAGCCAGGGTGTCAGGGAGCAGGTACCATGAGGCTGACCTTGATTCAGAGCAGGGTGCAGGCAGGATGAGTAGGGGCCAGGGCCTGCAGGAGGGCGTGGAGGCAGGCAGGTGTGTCTCTTGCTGGGGACACCCCTGTCCAGCCCTTGTCCCCTGCTGGCTCTGCTGCATGAGTGTCCTGTGGCTGCTATAACAAATCACTGCAGACTTTTGGCTTAAAGCAGCACAGATTTATTCTCTTGGAGTTTGGAGGTCAGAGGCCAGAATGCAGTGCTGTGTTCCTTCACGTGGCTCTCGGAGAGTCCATTTCCTTGTGTTTTCTAGTGTCTTGAGGCCACTCCCCTGCGTTCATTGACTCCTGGTCCTGCATCACTTTGACCTTGGCTTTGGTCACCACATCTCCTTCTCTGACTCCAAACCCCCTGCCTCTCTCTTTAACCTTTGTGATTCCCTTGTGAGTCCACGGGGCCCACCTGGATCATCTCCCATCTCAAGAGCTTCCAACTTAATCACACATGCAAGGTCCCTTTTGTCAAGTATGGTAATACCCTCACTCATTCTGGGATTGGGAGGTGGGCATTTTGGCAGACTCCGGCCACCACAATTCCTGGCACATTGTGGGGGCACAGAACATCTTCATTGGATGAGAGAATCGTTTGGTGAGGCTGAAAGTGTGGAAGGGACAGCGCAAGAGGTGGACCTCTGGCAGTCAGAACAAGGATAGTGGGGACATTTGTTGCACACCTGCCGTATGCTCTGGTTCAAGCTTAACTGAGTGTGTGTTTACATCATCTGATTTGTGTTCCCAGTTTACCTATGTGATAGCTGAGGCTTAGCTGCTTGCCCAGTGATGCATGGTGAGGAGCTGAAACTCTGTCTGCCTGATAAAGGATGTGGTTGGGGAATATGGCCTCTAACTTTGGTAAGGGGCCAGGATTCTATTAAAATGGGATTACTCAGCCTCAGCTCTACTGACATTTGAGGCCGAGTGATCCTCTGCTGGGAGGCTGTCCTGGGCATTGTCGACTTTAGCAGCAGCCTTGACTTCCACCTGCGAAATGCCCAGCCCCACTTCAGGAATGACACTGAAAATGCCTCCACACGTCAAATGTCTCCTGGGGGATAACTTGCCTCTGGTTGAGAACCACTATCTGAAAACAGAAAGCGGATGATGATACATCAGATCCACAGTCTCCATGTAACTCAGTGAAAGTCAGAATCCCTCCGATGGCCTGTGCGTCCTGCATGGTCTTCCTTCCCCGTCTCCCACCTTCCTCCCTGACCGCATCTGTCATTACCCTTGGATCACATTGGCCTCTCTCTTACTGCTCCCGAATGCCAGATGTGTTCCTACCTCAGGACCTTTGCACTTGCTGTTTTTTTCTACTCTGAGTGCTCTTCTCTCAGATTCTTTCCCCAAATGGCCAAATGGCTTGCTTTCTTGTTTCCTTCAAGCCCCTACTCACCTATACCTTCTCTGAGTCCTTTTGCTCATCATCATCACACACAGACATTATGTATGTATTTTATATAACCCATAGTGTGCGTGTATATGCATCCCCTCTAGTTAGCGCTCTGTCTCCTGTCATCATTCTAGATTGTCAGCTCCAGGAGGGCAGGCCCTTTGTCCCTGCCGTTCACCGCAGGGTCCTCAGCACCTGGAGCGGTGGTCGGTGGATGGAGAGATGCTGTCTGTTCTGTTTGTCCCCGGACATGTTCCTGTGCCTGGCACACGCCTGACCCCTCACCGGTCCCTGTAACCTGACCGGATGGAGACCTCGGTGAAGCCCTGGCATCTGATCCGAGGGGTCTCGGCAAGGGGGTCAGGGCTGGATGGAGAGCGCAAGGACAAGTGTGTGCTTTCAGGGAAGGGCCCTGGAGAGGCCCCGAGGTGCTCGCTGGGCGGGTTGGGGTCAAGGCAGGTCAGAGCAGGACACTCAGGCACCCGTGATGGGCAGGCGTGGCTGTTTTCTTCTTGGCGCTGGATGTGCTGTTTAAGCTGGAGTCTTGGTTTGGCATGTTTCTCCTGTCCCTTTCTCAGCAAAGTGTCCACATCTGCAACCTGGGCAAGGATTTGGGGCTCTCCCCTGGGCAGGGCCAGGGCCTTCCCGGGCGCTGGGGGTGAGGGCTGGCTGGCGCCCCGCCCCTCCCCCCAGGTCCCCGGGCTTTATTCTTAGCTCGGGTGAGTCAGAGCGGGGGAGGGCTTCAGCTCTGCCCACAGCGTGATGCTGGCACGGCCGCCTTCTCCATCGCTGTGTCGGGCGGCGGCCTCAGGCCTTGCCCGGCTCTCTTCCAGGACCGCGCGGGGTGCTGGAGGCCCCCTGCCGTCTCTGTAAACAGGATTAATGTCCCGAAGCTCAGCAGGTCCCCTGACCTAACTCGGACCTCCCAGCTTTCTTCCTCTCAAGCTTCCCTTTTGCTCCAGAGCAGCTCCTTTGCCGGGGCTCTGGCACCCAGGACAGTTCTGCACATGGGCTTTATCCACGGCCTGTCGCCTCCCTCTCCACCCCCGCCCCGTCCGTGATGGGCCCCGGTCCTTGGCTCGGTCCTCCCGACCTGCTTCCTCCCTTTGCTGGGAAGCTGGCCCAGTCTCTGGGTTTGAATCTGGGCTCACCAGGTGCTGCCCAGGCCCCTTACAGCAACTCTTCTCACCTCTGTTTGCCTCTGTGTCCCTTCCTGTAAAATGGGAATAATCAGAACCTCCCTCACAGGGCGGTGATGGTGATGGTGAAATGGACCGATGCACGTTAAACCCAGACCATGGTACTTGGCGTCACAGCCAGGCTGCCATTTTAGTACTGCTCTTACTGCTGCTGTTGGGCTGAGTGTCAGCCCCCGGGGTTTGCGCCCTGTGTCGTGGCTGGTGGCACTGAGCCTCGAGCCTGTTCTGTGATCTCTCCATCCCAGCATCCCAGCCCCTGCTGCTGACGGGGCCCCTCCAGCAAGCCAAGTTCTCCCCCCCTTACCTCCTGCCCACAGGGGACCCGAGTATTGATGCCGTTATTAGTCATGTTTTGCAGATGAGGGGCCAGGGCGGGAGAGATGAGCTAATTTTCTGAAGGTCAGGAGCCAAGTGGCAACTGGATTTAAACCCAGGCTCACCGGCTCCAGGGTCCCCACACTTTGTAGCTGGTGCTGTTGTTTGCGTTCCTTTTATTTCCTTTCTCCCCCTCCCTCTCTTTCTTCTCTATTTCTGAAAGGGTGGACAGGCACTGGAGTCTCTTCCCCCTCCTTATTCGTGTTTCCCCCATCTCTGAGCGGCTGGCTGCTCCTGACCCTTCCCAGACCCTCACCCTGTTATTTTCTGTCCCGTCACTTTCCCCCCTTCACAGGAAGCGTTGTCCTTTGTAATTATGTTTTGATTCGTGACCTTATATCTGCCATGGACTGTGAGTCTTAAGAGGGCAAGGTCTGTTCCTGATTTATCCCTGTGTCCCCACGATGAGCCCAGAGCTTGGCAGAGTAGGTGCTCAGAACATATTCTTGTCTGATGGGTAATTGAACAAATGACTGAATGAAACCTTGCACTTATGTTTGTTGATTAGCCTCTTGGCCAAGAACTGAAACTGGAGCCTTTTGGACCATCTCACCCTTTTGATCATTCTACAATGGGAAGGTCCTGGAATTAAGTCTCATTTCACAGATAAGAAACCCAGGCCTGGCAAGGCCGCTGCATTAGTGTAGTGGGGGCAGTTTGTCCCCCTGCCCCCGCCAGGGGGACGTTTGGCAATCTCTGAGACATTGTAATTGTCACAGCTGGCTGTATATGGGGATTCAGTCTAACGTGTGCTATTGGCCTCTACCGGGTGGAGGTCAGAGATGCTGCTCAACACTCTACAGTGCGTGGGCCAGCCCCTTGAAACAAAGAGTGTTCCAGCCGCAATTGTTAGTAGTGCTGAGCTTGAGAAGTCTTGTTTTGGGGCAGTGATCAGTGACTTGAAGGAGACTAGAACCCAGACCTTAAACCGCGGTTCGTAACCATCACCCTGCAAGGCTCACACTGAGGGGACGAGTTGTAGAAGATTCCTGTGTCTTGAGTCAGCACTTTGCTTCTCCATTTCATACAGATGACCTTGGAATCCCCAAGGCCTGAGGACAGCATTGCCTTCCAGGCTGCCTCTGGGGTGGGGCCATTGGCCTTGCAAAGCCCTTAGTGTTCCAAGAACCTGGCTGAGAGATGGTGGAGCCCAGAAGTTAAGAACTCAGTGTCAGACTCTGCTGCTGCTGCTAAGTCGCTTCAGTCGTGTCTGACTCTGTGCGACCCATAGGCAGCAGCCCACCAGGCTCCCCCGTCCCTGGGATTCTCCAGGCACAAACACTGGAGAGGGTTGCCATTTCCTTCTCCAATGCATGAAAGTGAAAAGTGAAAGTGAAGTCGCTCAGTCGTGTCTGACTCTTAGTGACCCCATGGACTGCAGCCCACCAGGCTCCTCCGTCCATGGGATTTTCCAGGCAAGAGTACTGGAGTGGGGTGCCATTGCCTTCTCCGTGTCAGACTCTATGCGGGTTCAAATCCCCATGCTGCCTGCATCTTCCTGGCTGTGTGACCCTGAGCCAGTTCTGTAAACTCTGTGAGCCGCACAGTTCTCCCCTGAAAAGGTGGTGTTTTCACAGTCCCGACTTTGCAGGGCTGTTGTGAGGTTTAAAGGGACTTGCCCTGAGAAAGCATTGTGCACCCAGTCATGTCCGAGTCTTTGCGACTCCGTGGACTATGGCCCACCAGGCTCCTCTGCCCATGGAATTTTCCAGGCAAGAATGCTGGAGTGGGGTGCCATTTCCTCCTCCAGGGGATCTTCCCTACCCGGGGATCGAACCTGCATCTCCTGCATTGGCAGGCAGATTCTTTACCACTAGCGCCAACTGGAAAGTCCACACACAGAGTCTGGTGTGGCAACTATGTCCTAATAGAATAGGCAGCCCCACAACATGTGCTTTTTCTTTATTCCCAGCTCAGCATTTGGAAATTTCTACATTTAATAAACTCCCACTGCTGCTGTTTATTTAAAGTGTGAACTAGTTTTGTTTTTGTTATTTTTTAGAGGTAATACATGCAGAGTAAAAAAATTGAGACAGTACAAAGGAAATAAAACAAAAACTAGTAGTCGCCTTCCTCTCACTAGCTTCTGCCCTACCCCCTGGAGATATTCACTCTCCATGTTAACAAAATGCTAGCTTTTGTTGTTCTTGTCTCCTGCTAAGAAAATTTCCCTGCCTGGACAAGCATCTGTATCCTCTTGGAGACTAATTTTAAATGGGAATAGGGGTACATGCATATGACAAAAATTGCAAACAATACATTTTCTGTGTACATAGAAGCGTCTGCACTGAAATTCAAATTCTTGGCTAGTCATGTCGCCTACGGGCTATAGGACTCAGCCTCAGTTTTTGCATCTGTAAGATGGGTTTAGCTGTTCTCTAGGCCATGTCTCCTACAATTGTTTGTGATGTAAAGCACTTAGATCAGTCCTGGCACATGCTACTAAGAACCTTAGCCAGCCCTCAGTCTTTCTGTTTCCCTAGAAAGTAGAAGGCAGGGCATGCATCTTCATTTGCTTCACATCTTCACTCAAGAGGTCATCTTGACCCAGAGCCCTTTCCTGTCCGCTTGATACAAAAGGAGCATCCAGCACCCACTGTGATCCTCTGTTTCCCTGACTCTTCATCAGGGCATTTGCTGTCTAGACATACATAGAGTTGTTTGTTCAGTAGCTACCTCTTGTAATAGAACGAAACTGAGAATGGAAGCCTTATTTACCTCTGAAGGGTACTGGCACATAGGAATCTCATGATTAAGAATTGTCCATCGAGCCGTGGAAACCTGATGGTTGTAAGTTATTGAGACAATTGAATGGGAAAACGGATGTTCAGGCCCCGGGGAGCAGCGTGTTCCTGGTAGGTCCTTGTTACTCGACAGCAGCAGAGCAAATCCACTCCCCAATGCTCGTGATGCTGAGCAGCAGCCCAAGTTCACAGTCATAGCCTCTGCCTGTTGTCTGCCCATCCTCCTCTCGGCAGCTTCCGTCCTGTCCTGAGGTCGGCCAGCTGGGTCCTAGGCAGGGCTGTTTCTGTTGTCCCCTCAGACCCAAACAACAACAGCAACAACTCAGGCCCCAGCCAAGTGTCTATGAAGCTGTGTCGGCCAGGCCAGGGCTGTTGGGGTAGCACTGCAGAGACCCTGGGCTCTAGCAGCGGGGGCAAGTGGTACCCGGGCGCTCCTGGGACAAGCAGAGGTGAGCTGAAAGGGCTGGTCAGCATCCCGGCAGATGGTGTGAAGTCTTGCCTGAAGCTGGCCGGACTGTGATGGCTTCTGAATCTGACCCAGCAAAGGGGAGCAATGGTGTCCCTGGACATCCATAGAATGTTTGGGATGGGCCAGAATAAACCCGAGGGTGTGGTAGGCAGAATGGTGGCTTCCCCACAGATGGCTATAACAAATCCCCTGAACCTGTGACTGTGGCACGGTTACGTGGCCAAAGGAATGAAGATGGAACTAGGGTTGCTCATCAGCTAACCTTGAAAATATGCCATCGTCTTGGGTTATCTGGGCAGGCCCAGGGTAATCACCAGGGTCCTTTATTATAAAGTGGAAGAGGGAGACGGAAGAGAGAACCAGAGATGGCAGCGTGAGGAGGATGTGACCTGACGCTGCTGGCTTTGAAGGAGGAGGAATGGGCCGTCAGCAAGGAATGTGGGCAGCTTCTAGGAGCTGGAAAAGGCGAGGGAATGGATCCTCCCTAAGAGTCTGCAGAAGGAATTCAGGTCTGACAGCACCTTGACTTTAGCCTGGTCAGACCAATTTCAAATTTCTGACTTCTAGAACTATGGGATAGAAAAAAAAATCAGTGTTGTTTTAAACCATGATGTTTATGGTATAGATAATTTGCATCAGCAGTTGTAGGAAGCTGTTAAAGGTAATTGGTTCTGAACTTGGTGGTGTTTGGGTATGTTCACATCTTCTTCTTGGCCCAGATACCCTGTGGGTAAAGGCATGTGCTCCAGAAAATTCTGTTAAAATTCTTACATTGCCCATCACTAGGAGTCGTCAGGGATGGGGCGACTGAGTAGTCAAGCTTCCTAGGTTTGAGCCCCAGCCTCATCCCTTACAAACTGTGTGATCTCAGGCAAATTATTTAACTTCTCTGTGTCACAGTTTTCTCTTTTACCAAACCGGGGTCAAAACAGAACCTCCTTTCCATGTGATCATTAAGAATAAATGAGTTTATTCACATGAAGTGCATGGAAGGAATGCCTGGTATATAGTAAGTGCTCAGCTAAAGCTAGGTGATATTATTATCAATACATTGTCATATTGAGTGTAATGCTGTAAACTTCATTTATTTTTATTACTGATGTAAGAATTAAGATTAGTGACAATAACTCTTTATGAAGTATTAATATATGACACTGAGCCCTGGACCCATAGCTGTAGGAGATAAGTATTCTTAGCCATCTTATCTTTTTGCCTTTTCATACTGTTCATGGGGTTCTCAAGGCAAGAATACTGAACTGTTTTGCGATTCCCTTCTCTAGTGGACTACGTTTTGTCAGAACTCTCAACCATGACCCGTCTGTTGTAGGTGGCCCTGCTGGCTCATGGCTTCATTGAATTAGACAAGGCTGTGGTCCATGTGATCAATTTGATTAGTTTTCTGTGATTGTGGTTTTCGTTTTGTCTGCCCTCTGATGGATAAGGATAAGAGGCTTATGGAAGCTTCCTGATGGGAGAGACTGACTGAGGGGGGAACTCAGTTACAAATTGGGAAAAGAGTGCGTCAAGGCTGTATATTGTCACCCTGCTTATGTAACTTATATGCAGAGTACATCATGCGAAATGCCAGGTTGGATGAAGCACCAGCTGGAGTCACGATTGCTGAGGGAAATATCAGTAACCTCAGATATGCAGACACCACCACCCTTATGGCAGAAAGCGAAGAACTGAAAAGCCTTTTGATGAAAGTGAAAGAAGGGAGTGAAAAAGTTGGCTTAAAACTCAACATTCCGAAAACTAAGATCATGGCATCCGGTCCCATCACTTCATGGCAAATAGATGGGGAAACAATGAAAACAGTGAAAGACTTTATTTTTGGGGGCTCCAAAATCACTGTAGATGGTGACTGCAGCCATGAAATTAAAAGAGGCTTGCTCCTTGGAAGAAAAGCTGTGACTAACCTAGACAGCATTTTAAAAAGCAGAGACATTACCTTTGCCAACAAAGGTCTGTCTAGTCAAAGCTATGGTTTTTCCAGCAGTCATGTATGGATGTGAGAATTGGACTATAAAGAAAGCTGAGCACTAAAGAACTGATGCTTTCGAGCTCTGGTGTTGGAGAAGACTCTTGAGAGTCCCTTGGACTGCAAGGAGATCCAAGCAGTCAATCCTAAAGGAAATCAGTCCTGAATATTCATTGGAAGGACTGATGCTTAAGCTCCAATCCTTTGGCCACCTGATGCAAAGAGCTGACTCATTGAAAAAGACCCTGATGCTGGGAAAGATTGAAGGCGAGAGGAGAAAGGGACGACAGAGGATGAGGTGGTTGGATGGCATCACCAACTCGATGGATATGAGTTTGAGTAAACTCTGGGAGTTGGTGATGTACAGGGAAGCCTGGTGTGCTGCAGTCCATGGGGTCACAAAGAGTCAGACACGACTGAGTGACTGAACTGAACTGATTCTTAGCCGTAGTCATAAATGAGGCTTAGAGAAGTTAAATAATTTGTCTAAGGTCACACAGCAAACAGAGAAGAAAATTGGACGTGTGAGAAAAGGGACAAGGGGACAGATAGTTTTGAGGGGAAGGGAAGAGGGGTGATGAGAAAAGAGAATAGGAAGAAAAGTGAATTCCAAAGTTTCAGCTGAAGAGCTTATAAATAATAGTAATAATCAATATTTATTAGGGCTTTTTATGATTCCCTGTGAAGGAGATGATAGTACCTCCATTTTGCTGGTGGGCTTTTTGAGCCTGAGAGAAGAACAGCGACCTACCTAGCAGTATGCTACTAGTAATGGTGTACCTGAAGCCTAAATTCACTTGTGTCAAATTCTGAATTGTACTGTTGAAGAAAAGTTGACGCAGTGGATCAGAACTTCTACTACTAGGATGATTGTGTTGTAGGTGAGAGTAAGTTTATTTCGAACTTGTGTAAAAGTTGAATTTATTGGAGAGATTCACTGGGAGGGTGCGCTACAGGTGAAGCTTGATCCAGCAGCCCACAAAACACCAAGCTCCAGTTTCTTTCATCTCCGCCTTTCATGACATCAGCTTCATTTTCACACATGCCCTCGTGGTGCCACCCCTTCCCTCCACTCCCGACTCTTGGTGCTTTCCTTATAAATGGCTGTTGTTCAGTTGCTCAGTCTTGTCTGACTCTTTGTGACCGCATGGACTGCAGCACACTAGGCTTCCCTGTCCTTCACCATCTCCCGGAGCTTGCTCAAACTCATGTCCATTGAGTCAGTGATGGCTCAATATACAATGGCTAAGACACCTGTAAACCCCATATCCTCACTCTGTATCACTGGGGACAAGGGAGCATGTGTCCTTGCAGTGTTGGATTGATTTGGACCACATTCTGGAGCTGCTGATTAGCAGACTCATTCCCTGGAGCTTTGCCCTAAGCATGTGGCTGACCAAAGGATTTGTGTAAGAACAAGAGCTCTGGCTGTCATCAAAAAAGGGAAAATATGTGTGGGCCTTGGACAGCTCATATCCACTGCAGTGTGACTTTTGGGAAAATGTCTTATCTTGCCTCGGTTTCCTTATCTGTGCAGTGGGGATAACAGCAGTGCTACTTCTCCTGAGGGTGAGTGATGAGCATGGCCCATCGTGCTCAGAAGATGCTGGCTCTGAGCGAGGTAAGAGTACCATGTGACACCACACAATAGAAGTTTTATGAACTCCCAAAGTTTGTGGGCCAAGCAGGCTTGGACCGTGTTCCACAGATCCTTGAATTTCAACGCTGGGGAGAGAGGGACATAAAAGGGTGACGAAGGTGTCTTGCGAAGAAAAGCCTCAGTTGCGGGGATCGAGGGTGCCCTTTCTTTCTCTAAGATTTTCTTGGACCAGAGCCCCCGAAATGCAGATCCTGGGCCAGTGCTATTGTGCATGTTCTAGATCGCGTCTCCTGTCACTGAACTTTGTTTCCCAGCGGTGGAGCTGACTGTGGCTCAGATCATGAACTCCTTATTGCCAAATTCAGATTTAAATTAAAGAAGGTAGGGAAAACCACTGGACCATTCAGGTATGACCTAAATCAAATCTCTTACTATTATACAGTGGAAGTGACAAATAGATTCAAGGGATTAGGTCTGATAAGAGTGCCTGAAGAACTATGGACAGATGTTCCTGACATTGTACAGGAGGCAGAGATCAAGACCATCCCCAAGAAAAAGAAATGCAAAGAGGCAAAATGGTTGAGGGGGCCTTGCAAATAGCTGAGAAAGCAAGAGAAGCTAAAGGCAAAGGAGAAAAGGAAAGATATACCCATTTGAATGCAGAATTCCTAAGAATAGCAAGGAGAGATAAGAAAGCCTTCCTCTGATCAAATGCAAAGAAATAGAGGAAAACAATAGAGGGGGAAAGACTAGAGAGCTCTTCAAGAAAATTAAGGTACCAAGGGAACATTTCATGCAAAGATGGGCTCAATAAAGGACAGAAATGGTATGGACCTAAAAGAAGCAGAAGATATTAAGAAGAGGTGGCAAGAATACACAGAACTGTACAAAAAAGATATTAATGACCCAGATAACCACGATGGTGTGATCACTCACCTAGAGCCAGATATCCTGAATTTCAAAGTCAAGTGGGCTTTAGGAAGCATCACTATGAACAAAGCTAGTGGAGGTGATGGAATTCCAGTTGAACTATTTCAAGTCCTAAAAGATGATGCTGTGAAAGTGCTGCACTCAATATGCCGGCAAATTTGGAAAACTCAGCAGTGGCCACAGGCCTGGAAAAGGTCAGTTTTCATTCCAGTCCCCAAAAAAGGCAATGCCAAAGAATGTTTAAACTACTGCACAATTGCACTCATCTCACACGCTAGCAAAATAATGCTCAAAATTCTGCACGCTAGGCTTCAATAGTATATAAACCGTGAGCTTCCAGATGTTCAAGCTGGATTTAGAAAAGGCAGAGGAACCAGAGATCGAATTGCCAACATCCATTGGATCAGAAAAGCAAAAGAGCTCCGGAAAAGCATCTATTTCTGCTTTATTGACTATGCCAAAGCCTTTGACTGACTTTCCACAAACTGTGGAAAATTCTTAAAGAGATGGGAATATCAGATCACCTTACCTGCCTTCTGAGAAATCTGTATGCAGGTCAAGAAGTAACAGAACTGGACATGGAACAACAGACTGGTTCCAAATTGGGGAAGGAGTACGTCAAGGCTGTATATTGTCACCCTGCTTATTTAACTTATATGCAGAGTATATTATCTGCATGAGAAATGCCTGGCTGGATGAAGCACAAGCTGGAATTGAGATTGCCGGGAGAAATATCGATAACCTCAGATACACACGGCAGAAAGTGAAGAACTCAAGAGCCTCTTGTTGAAAGTCAAAGAGGAGAGTGAAAAAGCTGGCTTAAAACTCAACATTCAGTAAAGTAAGATCATGGCATCCAGTCCCATCACTTCATGGCCAGTAGATGGGGAAACAATGGAAACAGTGAGAGACTTTATGTTTTTGGGCTCCAAAATCACTGCAGATAGTGACTGCAGCTGTGACGTTAAAAGATGCTTGCTCTTTGGAAGAAACGCTATGACCAACCTAGACAGCATATTAAAAAGCAGAGACGTTACTTTGCCAACAAAGGTCCATCTAGTCAAAGCTATGGCTTTTCCAGTAGTCATATATGGATGTGAGAGTTGGACTATAAAGAAAGCTAAGTGCCGAAGAATTGTTGCTTTTGAGCTGTGGTGTTGGAGAAGACTCTTGAGAGTCCCTTGGATTGCAAGATCCAACCAGTCCATCCTAAGGGTAATCAATCCTGAATATTCTTTGGAAGGACTGATGCTGAAGCTGAAACTCCAGTCCTTTGACCACTTGATGAGAAGAACTGACTCATTGGAAAAGACCCTGATGCTGGGAAAGATTGAAGGCGGGAGGAGAAGGGGACGACAGAGGGTGAGATGGTTGGATGGCATGACTGACTCTATGGCCGTGAGTTTGAGCAAGCTCTGGGAATTGGTGATGTACAGGGAAGCCTGGCGTGCTGCAGTCCATGGAGTTACAAAGAGTTGGACCCAACTGAGCAACTGAACTAAACTGGTGGAAGCTCAGCAGAATCGGGGCAGTGTTCCAACCAGCTTAATTTTTGGAACTCCCTGTGTGAGGAAGCAGAGACCCTGGGGAGGAAGACTAGGGTTAGCTGTCATCTCTGGGGTTGGGGGCAGTAAGTAGCTGGTAGTCTCCATGAATCCTCCTTCCTTAAGCCTTTTAATGGCCCTGAGCATTCCCTATTTCCCCCGGAAACCCTCAGTAGAGGGGACCCCACTGCCTGTCTCCAGGAGTTATCAAGGGCACAGGGGCAGGGGTCAGTTCCCTTGGACAGTTGTTGTCACTAAATCTTATCCTACTGTTTCTTGACCCCATGGGCTATAGCCCTCTAGGCTCCTCTGTCCATGGGATTTCCCAGGCAGGAATGCTGGAGTGGGTTGCCGTTTCCTTCTCCAGGGGATCTTCCCCAGCTAGGGATTGAGCCCTGGCCTCCTGCATTGGGAGGCGGACTCTTTCCCACTGAACCACCAGGGAAGCCCCCTTTGGACAAAGGATTCATCAGAGACCTGGCCAGTGAAGAACACACCAGAGGTCCCTGACCTTGTTACATCACCACTGTGACAGTTGTGGTCAGGGCCACTATTGGGGGGTAGTTGTCGCCGTGGGGGTGGTACAAGTTCAAGGTCATGGTCAGATTTCCTCTTCTCAAGCTCCTCTTCCTTCCGCCTCTGCCCTCTCCATCAGGGCTGGCCATCTGGCACTGAGGAGGAAGCTGCCTTCTGAAGAATAAACCCCTTCCTTTGCTAAGCATTTCTCCGACCTCTCCTTCCCCGGAGTTCTGTGTCCTCAGATGCTCCCAAGTTTCCGCTTGCTCACTTCCGAACTTGAACTTTTCTTTGTCCTTGAAGCTTCCTAATGCTCAGCCGCGCTGAGGGTAGCGGTGGTGATTATTATTAATTATTGGTCTGCAGCTAATAGCCACCACTTACTATCTCTAGACCATGCCAGCTGGTGAAAAGCACAGTCCCATATGATAGTTCTTCCAGGCGTGCGTGTTTGGCCTGGCCACACTGCTAAGGAGATGGAGGCTTGGAGACATTAAGTGACCCGCCCAGGTGCAAGTGCGGTCAGTGCCTGACTTTTAATCCGCATCCATCCGACCAGAAAGCCTGGGTCATGGTCAAGTTCTACCTGGATGGATTGTTTTCTGAAAAACAAAGTAGGAAATAAGGCTGGGGAGGGGAGGCGTGGCTTGGGTCATTTGTTTACTCAGTAAGCCCTGCTGGGTGAGGAGGAGAAGAGTCAGAAGTCCTGGCAGGACAGAGGTACTGATGGACGCATGTGTCATCATTGCAGTGTGGGGGGCGTTGTTCTCATAGTTTGGGGAGTGAGGCTGCTTTTTTTTTTTTTTTTAATAATTTTGTTTATTTATTTATTTTGACTATGCTGGGTCTTTGTTGCTGCTTTTCTCCAGCTGCAGTGAGCGGGGCCACTCTCCAGTTGCGGTGCATGCACTTCTCATTGCGGTGGCTTCTCTTGTTGCAGAGCCATGGGCTGTAGGCACGCGGGCTTCAGGAGTTGCGGCTCCTGGGCTCTAGAGCTCAGGCGCAGTAATTGTGGTGCACGGGCATTAGTTGCATCCCAGCCTGCGTGATCTTCCTGGATTGGGGATCGAACCTGTGTCTCCTGTATTTCAGGTGGATTCTTTACCACTGAGCCGCCAGGGAAGCCCAGGAGAATGTCTTCTTAAAGGAGGTGTCTCTGAGTTGTATTTTGAAGGATGAGTAGGAGTTTGTTACTATGGAAAGACAGGAAGAGCATCTAGCAAGACATATCCCAAAGCACCATTCAATGGACCAGCAATTGGGGAATGCATTAAAGGCAGGGACCACAGGCCTTCCTAAATCTCTAGTTCCTTGAGTAGTGCCTGACACAGGCTTGATATAAATGCTCCTTTGAATGAACTGCCAAGTTGACACACATTGGGAAATGGGGCGGGAGAAATCATAGAAGAAACAGATGGAGCTTGAATGTGGATGTGGAAGGCCTCATGAAGCAAGCAAGAATTGGCTCCGAAAGGTGACTGGAAGCTATTGGATGTTGTTACCCAGGGGAGATGGGTGTTCAGATCTGTCCCATTTAATAACGCATAGGTATTTAAACCTATGGTTTTTCCTCTAAGGAGAAGAAACTGACTGCTTTTAAATACACAAAGTGGCAAAATCGTCAGTTTCATTCATCATTAAGAAGAAAGGAAGTTAAGCTACAGGGAGATATTTTCCACTATCAGATTGGCAGAGATCAAAAGCTTATAATATACTGTAGTTTGGGAAGCAGTTACCCTGGTACCTTGTGTGGTGCAGAATAAACTGATGGTACCCATTGGATTGAGCAACCGTTTAAATTTTAAATGCATACACCCTTCAATCCAGCAGGTCCACGTCTAGAAAGTTATCTTACAAATACGCTTGCTTTGTGTGAAATGAGGCACTTCCTAGATTTATTCACTGCTTCATTGTAAGAGCAGCCCAGCACCCCATTAGCTGATTATATAAGGTCAAGCCCATCCATACGATGAAAGACAGCTGGAGCAAAGCAAAGTAGAATAATCTCTCAGATCTGTTATGAAGAGATGAAAGGAAGGTACAGAACAGGGTATGGAGTATGTTTCTCTTCATTTGATTATAGAAGATACATATTTATTTTTGTTCTAGATGCATAAAATGTTTCGTGGAAGGATACACAAGAAATGGATGGTGTCGCCTCTAGAGAGAGGGACCAGTTTGCCAGTTTGGGACAAGGAGGGGAAGTTGGCTTGTCACTTCTACCCTTTGTTCAAAAGAAATGAAGTTGAACTAGCAAGAATAAAGCAGATCTCTGGCACTGACAGAGATCAGTTTCTAATATTAAGGGAAAAAAAGTGAGGTGCCAAACATGTATGTATTATGGCACCTTTGGGGGAAACAAAGTGGATAAACTATATTTAGAGGAATAACAATATATTGTTAGCAATATAGTAGTTTTGCCTGTGGGGTAGGAGGGGAGAGCTTTGAGTTCAGGGAGCAAGACTTATTTTTCACAGTGTACCATTTTGGGTAGTTGGGGAAAGTTTAGCACATAAATGTGTTACCTACTAAAAGTAAATTAATACGAAGAGAGGCCAAGTGGACACATTGGGAAATGGAGCAGGAGAAATCGTAGAAGAAACAGATGGATGAATGCCTGGGTGGACAGGTGGGTGGATGGATGCATGAATCAGTGGGTGGGTAGGTGGGTAGGTGGGTCATTGGATGGGTAACATGGGTAGAGGAGGTGGGTGGATGGATAGACAGGTAGATGGATGGATGACTTGGTGCCTGGATGGGTGGGTAGGTGGATGGAAGGGTTCAAAGATGAGTGGATAATTATATCTGTGGATGCATGTATAGATGTATGGGATAGAAAAGTTATTTGGCTGTGGTGGGGAGGACTAGGTGAGGCCCAGAGGATCTAGAAGCAGGGTGTGGCTAGCAAGCTACTGCATCAGTCCAGTCAAGGAATAATCAGGGCAAGGATCAGGTGATTGAAATGTCTCATAAACAAACCAAACTTCTTATATACATAGAGAAGTGAAGTGAAAGTCACTCAGTTGTGTCCGACTCTGTGACCCCATGGACTTAGTCCATGGAATTCTCCAGGCCAGAATACTGGAGTGGGTAGCCTTTCCCTTCTCGAGGGGATCTTCCCAACCCAGGGATTGAACCCAGGTCTCCCACATTGCAGGCGGATTCTTTACCAGCTGAGCCACAAGGGAAGCCCTTCCCACAAGGGAAGTTATATACATAACTCTATATAAAGTTTCGGTATTGTTTTCTTAGTACAAAGGCAAATTCCTTTGGAATGAGTTTTTTCTGGCCAGAATCTGCTTTGTATATAACAACTACCCACAGTTAAATCCCCCTTTTCACCATCATCTTAAGAATTTTAGGTGTGAAATCAATTAAAATAATCAGTCTTTGATATAAACTACTCCTCTCCATGATCAGATAAATAATTACCAAGGCTGTCTTCCAAGTGCCCAAGTCTACAGAGTCATGAACTTTGTCCTTTTTAGGGTTTCTTTGTGTCTAGAAGTTTCCTAGCTAAATTCCTTTGTGTTGACCTTTTACAGTTTATTTTTTCAATAATTCCTTGTTCTTGCTTCTGGAAAAATAGCCATTTATATCATAGAATAATTATACCTCTGAAGAACCAGTTTGGGTACTTACTTAATACTAGATCTTTCTCTCTCTCTTTTTAAAGTCAAATCTTTTCTTCTTCTTCCTTTTTTTCCTCTTTAACCATCTTAACCATTTTTAAACCTAGATAGTGTATTAAAAAGGAGAGACATCACTTTTCTGACAAAGGTCTGTATAGTCAAAGCTGTGATTTTTCCAGTTGTCATGTATGGGTGTGAGAGTTGGACCATCAAGAAGGCTGAGTGCTGAAGAATTGATGCTTTTGAATTGTGGTGCTGGAGAAGACGCCTGAGAGTCCCTTGGACAGCAGGGAGATCAAACCAATCAATCCCAAAGGAAATCAACCCTGAATATTCATTGGCAGGACTGATGCTAAAGCTGAAGCTCCAATATTTTGACCCCCTGATGGGAAAAGCCTACTCATTGGAAAAGACCCTGATGCTGGGAAAGATTGAGGGCAGGAAGAGAAGGGAACGGCAGAGGATGAGATGGTTGAATGGCATCATTGACTCAGTGGACAGGAGTTTGAGCAAACTCTGGGAGATAGTGAAGGACAGGGAAGCCTGGCATGCTGCAGTCCATGGGGTTGCAAAGAGTCGGACAAGACTGAGCGACTAAATAGCAGCAACCATTTTTAAGTGTACATCTCAGTAGCGTTAAGTATGCTTGACTGGTACACATCTAGGTCTCTTTTATAAAGCTCAGAACATATATTTTGATTGATCATTAAATGTAAAATGGTCTACTTGTTCCTGTTACTTTTTATTCTATAACGTTCTTTGATGTGGCTTTAAAGCTTGCGTGGAGTTTTAAGAATCCAGGTTCCTTGGAGATCCTTGGTGGTCTCAATCTGATTCCGGGAAGGCTGTTGGAATCAGGGGTGTCTGGAGAGCACCCATCCAGCGGTGGGGAGACAGTGCTGTGGGGAGGGGGCTGCATGAGGACTGGCCGGCTGGACCGCATCAGCCTTACCCAAAGAGTGGCTTCTCTCTGCTGCTGCTAACTCACTTCAGTCGTGTCTGACTCTGTGCGACCCCATAGATGGCAGCCCACCAGGCTCCCCTATCCCTGGGATTCTCCAGGCAAGAACACTGGAGTGGGTTGCCATTTCCTTCTCCAGTGCATGAAAGTGAAAAGTGAAAGTGAAGTTGCTCAGTCATGTCCGACTCTTCGCGACCCCATGGACTGACTGCAGTCTACCAGGCTCCTCGGTCCATGGGATTTTCCAGGCAAGAGTACTGGAGTGGGGTGCCATTGCCTTCTCCTGGCTTCTCCCTAGTTCCTCCTAATGGTTGTGAAGTGGGAATCTGGGCCCAGTGCTGCCAGACTTTCTGGTTTTTTATTTTTTAAAGAGACACTGGAAATCCAATTTTTATATGAAATGTCCTCATTTTTAAGTGTTGGCAGCTAAACTAAGATTTTTTTTTTTAGGCATGTTTAAAATACCAATGATAACAGGAGATCATCTCTGTGGGCCTGATTAATCAGCCTGGGAGTCACCTGTTTCAGACCTCTAATTTTATCCCGCCTAATTATGGTAGAGATAGGAAATTGAAACCCCTGGACAGGGTAATACCTTTCACCAAAGTCTTGTAACAGTTCAGTGGTCAGATCAGAGCTTGAATTAAAATTTCCATTATAGAAATCTGAAGGCTGGTTGAAGTTTTTTTCTTGGGCAGATATACCTGCTCTATTTATGTATGTGTTTATCTTTTTACCTATTTGGCGTTGTCTCTTATGAAATACAGGTGGCTTCTTAAAAAGATAAAAGTAAAATAGATTTGTTTCTGAGCCTGGATAGCTTTGTGGTCAAACGCAGGAACTCCAGAATCGAATTGCCTGGGTCTGAGTCAGGCTCCAGGTCTTAGCAAATAACAGGGTAGGTACTGTGAGATACTGGGCGAATCACTGAACCGCTCTGTGCTGTAGTTTTCCCTTCTAAGAAAGAAATGAGGTAATTATAGAATTAAAGGAGATAATACATACAAAGAACTTAGAATAGGGCCTAGAACACAGAACTGCAGTTTGGGTGTTATCTATAGTGGTGGTGCTGTTGGTGGTCATACTGCTGATGGTGGTGCTGATGCCAGTAACAAAGATGGTGGTGCTGCTGATGATGGTGGATGATGGCGATGCTGATGCCAGTAACAAAGATGGTGGTGCTGATCATGATGGTGGATGATGGCGATGCTGATGCCAGTGACAAAGATGGTGGTGCTGATGATGACTGCTATAGTGATGCTGATGGTGCTGATGAAAGTGATCATGATGTGATCACTATCATGTGATCACTGATGCATTGGTACAGTGATATGGGGATCATAGGGATGATAAAGAAGAATATTAGAAAGCTCTTAATTCACAAGATTGTGAAGTAGGCATGATTTATGATTGTGATTAAAGGGTGAGTCGATTTACAGGAGAATACCCTTTGGGATTCCTTTAAGTGGTGGTCTCCATCTTTTGTACGATAATGAAACCTGTGCATTATTGTCTCAGGAACTTACCTGTGAGGTAAGGTGAGACATAACCCTCATTTGTCATTCTGTGTTTGAAGTCTTTCTGGCTACTGATCTTTCCAGTTTGCCTGTTCTGCCTGGGAGGGCATCATAGCTCTTAAACCCCACAGCAGGTAGCTTTGAACTCTCCGCAGGCCCCTGGCCCGCTCTCTCGGGGGCGTCCTGCTTACCCGCGCCTGTGTTTGTGTCTGCAGGAGTGGAATGTCACGTGGAACACCAGCAACCCCGACTTCACCAAGTGCTTTCAGAACACCGTGCTCGTGTGGGTGCCTTGCTCTTACCTCTGGGTCTGCTTCCCCTTCTACTTCCTCTATCTCTCCCACCATGACCGGGGCTACATTCAGATGACACATCTCAACAAGGCCAAGACTGTAAGTCCCGTGGGATTTTATCGTGATGTGCGTGCTGGGGGGTGGGGTGTGTGCTGGGCGGGGAGGACTGGGTGTGCAAACTGACGTGTTCCTTCTGCTTAATTGGCCCTGAGCTGCCTTTTACTAAGGCACAGGATAATAATGTGGTGAACAAAGCCTGGGGCTCTGAATTCAGACGTGGGTTCAGAGGTTGGCACTGCCACTTATTAGCTATATGACCTTGAGCAAATTTCCTTCTTCCTTCCAGTTTTATTGAGTTATAATTGACAAACAGCACTGTATTAAGTTTAAGTGTACAGCACAGTGATTTGACTTACATAGGTCATGAAATGATTATCTCAGTAAATTTCATGAACATCCACCATCTCACATAGATACAAAATTAAAGAAATGAGAAGACATTTTTTTTTTTTAAGAATTTTTTTTCCTTGAGCAAATTTCTTAACCTCCATGAGCTTCAGTTTCCCCATGATTACAGTGGGGGTGATAGACTCTATCTCACGAGATTATATGGAGGTCTTCCTCCCTGACCAAGGATGTCTTTTTAATTAAAAAAATTTTTTTTATCTTGAAATAGTTTCACACTGCAGAAAAGTTGCAGGGATGATATTAAGTACTCCCTCAGCCCTGAATACCCATTATTTATAGTCACCGATTTTTAACATTCTGCCACATTTAACATTTTAACATCCTCTTACTCTCTTTTGCTCTCTCTGTATACACATAGTATTTTTTTTCTGGATTATTTGAGAAAAACTAGCATCCACCATGCCTCTTTGCCCCTTCTTCAGTGTATCTTTTCTCAAAACAAGGATAGTCTGTTATGTAACAACAGTACAATTAAATGTAGGAAATTTAACATGGACCCAATATTAAAAAACAAAACAAAAACTGCTATGTATATTCCACTTTTGTCACTTGTCCCAATACTGCCCTTTCTAGCATCCCCTCCTCCTTCCCCCAACTCAGGGTCACGCATTGCACTTAGTCAGACTGTTTTTTCTGTTATTTTGGAAGAACTTTTCACCGTTTTTTGTTTGTTTATGACACTGGCATATTTGGAGAACATGGGCCAGTTAATTTAGAGTCAGTTCCTCAACTTGGGCTCTTGGGACCATGTTTTCTCACGGTTTGATTGAGTAATGCCTGTCTGGCTGGAGAACTACAAAAGGGCCATGAGGTCCCTCTCTGGGTTACATCTAAGGCCACATGGTGTCCATCTGCCCCCTCATTGATGGGCTTAATTTTGGTCATCCGGTCAGCGAGTCTGTTTCTCCTCTATACAGGTGCTGGTATGCCCCTGGTAAGAATGAGCTTTCTGGGGGAGATACATGAAGGACATGTATATATCCTGTATATGTGTGTGTATATGTGTGTATGTGTGTGTGCGTGCATTCCACTTTCTCCTCTTAACATGTGTCTCGGTCCCTTATTAAAGCCCCATTTCCTGAGATTTATTTCCATAAGCCCTTGGCAAACAGGTAAACCTGAATGATTTTACCAAAGCTGTCCCCTTGCCTGTGATACCATTGCTCAGACCACATGCCAAGCCCATCTCACCATGCTGTCTGCTCCCCTGTCTTCAGCTGGATCTGGTGTCTTCCTCGTAGACCTCTGGCAGCAGTTTGTACTTTTCACGGAGAGCAACATCTCCCTTTAACGTGTAAACCAGAGGACTTCCCTGGTGGTCCAGTGGCTAAGACTCCACGCTTCCAGGGCAGGGGGCCCTGAGCTCAATCCCTTGGGGGAACTAGATCCCCCATGCCACAACTAAGACCAGGCACAGCCAAAGAAATAAACATATTTTTTAAAAAACTGTAAGATTTTGTCTGTGCCTTGCTGAAAAACACTCTAGTAACTTCTCATCGTAGGGAGTAAAACCTGGACGTCCTCTCGGTGGCCCAGCTTGATCTGGCTCCAGGCTCCTCTTAAGCCACCTCCTGTCACACCCGTGGCTCATGCCATAGCAGGCGTGAACCTGCCGAACACATTTCTGCCTCAGGACCTTTGCACTTGCTGTGCCCTCTGCCCAAGTTGTTCTCTCCCTCAAGTAGTCACTGTTGGCTCTTCACCTGATGGGAGAGGCCTTCTCTGACCACCCGATCTTACCTGTTTTATTTCTTCTCCCTGATGGCTCAGACGATAAAGAATCTGCCTGCAAGGCAGGAGACCCAGGTTCGATCCCTGGGTTGGGAAGATCCCTTGGAGAAAGGCATGGCTACCCACTCCAGCATTCTTGTCTGGAGATTTCCATAGACAGAGGAACCTGGGGGCGGGTGGCTACAGTCCATGGTTTCATAGTCAGGCACCACTGAGTGACTAACACTTTCACTTTTCATGCCACTCATTCCTTTCTCACGTTATGCTGTGTATTTTTCGGTTTGTTTCTTGCCTGTTGCATCCACTGGAATCACAGCTCCTTGAAGGCCGTGACTTCTGTCTGTTTTATTCACCATTCTGTCCTTCACATCTATGGCCCAGTAGGCCCCCAGTAAATTTTGGTTGGCTTAATATTGTTGGATGAATGGCCATCATGTGAGGGCCCCCATGTAGGCCTTGGATGTCGATAAGTCAGAGACTTGAGTCTTCAGGTGCTGGGGAGAATAGTGATAGACGGAGTCATGGCTGGGGTGCGGAGGAGACACAGACCATCATGGGCCCGGATACTGGCTCACCCTGCCTAGGACTTGACTGGGTCCCAGAGGAGGTATACTGTGTCTGATGGTTTAGGGGGTAGCCGGTTCCCCCAAGGCTGAGCTTTTTGCAGGGGTGCTGGGGGCAATTCCAGGGCCGTCCATTGTAAGCTGTGCATCTACTTCTCTTCCAGGCCTTGGGATTTTTGCTATGGATCGTCTGCTGGGCAGACCTCTTCTACTCTTTCTGGGAAAGAAGTGTGGGCAAGCTCCTGGCCCCAGTGTTTCTGGTCAGCCCAACCCTCTTGGGTGTCACCATGGTAAGTAGAGGCTGCCATTTGGAAATGAGAAGATCTTGCAGTAGAAATAAGGCTGTCTTGGGTGAATTTGGTTTGGTCTTATTGGGAGGAGGGAGGAAAGGATGATGGAACTAAGGCCTGAAGAATGAACGGGATGGTAAAGTTGAAGGGGCTGGGGACAGGGAGGATCCAGTGGAGAGACCAGCATGTGCAAATGTCCTGGGGTCAGAGCGGGGGAGATTGAGAATTGGCTTGTGTGGCTGGGACAGAAGCAGTGAGGAGGGGTGCAGGGGAGCTGGAAGGGCAGGGGGCTGACTCTGAAGGACCTTGAGCTTCAGGGTGAGCAGCTTTTGTCTTGTTTTTCAGTCCCAGAGTGGGTTCCAAACCTTTTCTGTGCCACACATCCCTTTCTTCTTTGCTAGTCTGGTCTCAGAATAATGTTCTTAAAATCATAAAACAGATAGGCTTGTGGAGGAAACCCATCATACACACATATGTATATGTATGAAGATCTTAATGAGGTCCATTTATGTTTTTACTTGAGGTTTATTTTACGTAGGGTAAAATTCAGTCTTTTCCTTGAACAGTTGATGAGTTTTGATAAACCAGTACGGTCAGGTGAGCACCATGTCCACAATGGAGATACACAACAACACAACAATTCATAACCCCCCGAAAGTCCCCTCGTGCTGCCCCTGCCCTCCCCCACCCCCCCACTGCTATGTCTTCTGCCCCTGTGACTTTGCCTTTTCCAGAAAATCATGTGAATGGAACCATGAAGGCTGGAGCAGTTGGAGTCTGACTTCTCAGCCCCTGCTGTTCCAAAGACCTTTATTTTTTTTTTTTTCCCTGCAGTTGTTCAGTGTGTTTGATTGTATGGACTGTGTGGATTCTTCAGTTGCGGACATTTGGGCTGGGAAACCAGTTATCTTTTTTTTTTTTCCTATTTATTTTTATTCATTGGGAGGCTAATTACTAGGAAACCAGTTATCTTTGATCACAGTTTGCAAAAGAGTAAACAGCAAAAACATACGTGCTTCTTTGTTAGCGCATCTCAAATCAGGGTCCACCAGCAGGTGTGATACCTCCTTAATATCCAAACAGCGATCCAGCGTACATGATAGTTGGAGGAGATGCCTTTTGCTTCTTGTTTTCGGGTGTGACTTCTAGTGGTGACAGAGCCCCGGGCGCTGCTGATGCCATTGTGCTCTGCTGCTTTCAGTGGTCATTGGTGGTGCTGATGAGGGAAAGCGAAGCTATGATTGTTTCCCATCCGAGTTCATGGACCCCCTGGGTTCTATCCAGAGCCTCATGGACCCTGGGTTAAAACCCCTCACCTGAAAGGGAAAGGTGTGGCATGGCAGGCTGTGCCTCTTCAAGAGCTGAGCGTGGTGAGAATGGGTTGTGAGCAGGAGTGGAAGCTGGGAGGCCAGCAGGGGCCCAGGAGCACCTGGGTCAGGGGGCTGGAGGCTGAGGCCAGGGTGAGCGGTGGGTGAACTGGGGGTGGCCTTGGTGGCAGAGCCAGGTGAGTTGCTGATGGAGAGATGCAGGGAGGGAGGGAGACGAGAGGACCGGGGAGGACAGATGAGGACAGACATCCAGGTTTCTGGCAGCTGGGGGCCGAGGGGCAGTGCCCTGGGTGCCCATAGCTCCTTGGGAATCCGGTTCATGACTGTGACCAGCATTGGGGTCTGCCTTCAGAGGGCTATCTGCGGAAGGGCGGGGGCATCTTCTTCTTTCAAGGAAAAGTGGTTTCATTGTTCTTTCTCCTCAATCACTAAGTCACATGTAAAACAGAAGTCATAGCTCAGGGTACCAGGAGTGAATCCCCCCACCACCGTCATTCTAATCAAGTTCCCTGAAGACAACTGTGTATCTGTCTGTAGCAGGTTAAGTAAGTTTCCTGATCTGCAAACTGGCGCTCAGAACAGGTTGTACTGAGTCAGAGCAGGTGAGTGCGTCCTAGGAGGCGGAGGAAAGAGAGGCTCAGTAAAGGAGAGCAGTCACCACGGCTGCCCGAGCCAGACGAGCCCAGTGCATCAGGGCTGCACTTCCTTCTCTAAATCAGGGGTTGGCCCGCAGCCTGTTTCTGTAAATAAAGTTTTATTGGCAGGCGACCATATCCATTCTTCCCTGTCTCATATGAGGCTGCTTTCATGCTACAGTGCAGATTGGAGTGGCTGTGAAAGAAACTCCATGGCCCACAGATCCTAAAATATTTACTCTCTGGTCCTGTAAGAAAAAGCGTGCCGATCTCTGTGATAAACTGAACTCCCCGCCCCCGCCCACCCCCCCCCCCCCAACTTTTCCATCCCATCCTGGATCTTGTTAAATTCTCATGGCTTTCGAGATGAATGCTGCTGTCACCTCCATTTTGCAGATGAGGCAGCGGAGGCTCAGAGAGGTTTGGTGACATGCCCAGGGTCACCCAGCGAGGCGAGAGCAGAGCTGGGAACTGGGACTGGAGCCAGGTCCTGCCCAGGCCACTCTGCTACCCCTGTCCTGGGGGCAGCCGTCCTCCGGGCCCCAGACTGGGCGGGCCGTGGGGACCCGACCTTCTCCTGACAGCTCTTGTTGCATGCTTCTCTCTTCCAGCTGCTGGCTACCTTTTTAATTCAGATCGAGAGAAGGAGGGGAGTCCAGTCCTCAGGGATCATGCTCACTTTCTGGCTGATAGCTCTACTGTGTGCCCTTGTCATCCTGAGATCCAAAATCATGACTGCCTTAAAAGAGGTAAGTGACCTCGTTCCATGTCTTCCGTCAGCAGCGCCCGGGAGATGCCTGTTCCTTCTGACTCGTGTGGAAACCATGCATTTCCTTGGGAACCAGAGAACGGCTATTACGTGGGTCTGGCTTCTTCCCTGGGGATTCCCCCCCCCGCCCCCCGCCGTGCTACCTTTGTTCTAGAAGCTTCTTTCCTCAAAGCCCCATTTGTCTGTGTCACTGTGGGGGCAGGAGCAGCAGGCAGATGCACACCACGCTTTGAGCCTCTGTCAGTGGTGACAGCCGAGCAGGTCGGCTCTCCGTGTGTTTCGCCGGGAATACAGCCGCGTGGGGAGTGGTGTTTGCAGGGCGACTGTCCCCAGGGGCCCTGGACTGGTTCCCACGTTGCATTGGTGCCACTCGAGCTGGGAAGTGGCCCTTGTTGCTGCTCCTAGGAGTTGTGAAGAGTCTTGCTCCTCTCAGACTGTCCCGCTGTTCCCTGCCACCTTCGGGCTAATCGGAAGCTGGCATCAGGCAAAGCAAGGAGGAGTGACCGAACGTTTATTGAGCGCCTGCAGTGTGCATTTCAGGTGGTCTCTAGTAGTGATGGCTGCTGCCATTTGTTGAGTTCGTGTTTTCAGAGTGCTAGGCTGGGGACGGAGTCTTTTTCGTGAATAATCTTACTGCTGTCTCACAGTCACCCTGGCGGGGTGTCTCAGCCTCAGCAGGGATTGGCGTCTGGGGCCCGAGTCCTCCTTTTGTTTTGGGGGTGGGGGCTGTCCTGTGCTTTGAAGGATGTTTAGGGGCCATGCCCGTGGCCCTCCCACCCCTGGACAGAACTATCTCCAGAAGCTGCCAGATGTTCACTGAGAGGCAGAGTCGCCCCTCCTGTTGAGAGGAGGAGGGGTCTGTTTGTAGGTGGGGAAACTGAGGCACAGAGAGGTTAAGTAAGCTGATCAAGCCCTACGACCATGGCCAGTGTGAGCTGAGCCAGGCCTTGAAGGTAGGTCTGATCCACTCCCAAGCCTGGCGCTCCTCCCCAGGTCAGCTGCGCTGACCAGGCAGGGTGGACCACACCACGATGTAAACACCGGTCTTCTGTTGTCTCGCAGGGGAGAAAACCCGGGAGATAACGCAGCCCCTGCAGCTGCTTCCAGAAAGTGATCTTTTCTCCTTCTCCTCCTTCCCCTCCTGTGCAGGATGCCCAAGTTGATGTCTTTCGCGACGTCACCTTCTACATTTACTTTAGCCTCGTGCTGATCCAGCTCGTGTTGTCCTGCTTCTCGGACCGCTCGCCCCTGTTCTCCGAAACCGTCAACGACCCCGTAAGTGTGATCACAGCTGAGCGCAGAGACACGCGTGTGTGCATGTGTATAGCTCACATGGATATGAGCCGGTATCGTCCATCTGGGAACTCATTCTGTCTTCCCCAGACACTGGGCCATAGGTAACGTCTTCCTCCCCGCTTTACCGATGGAAAAACCAAGCCGCAGACGTGGCTGGAGGGTACTTAAGGAGGGTGTCCCATTCATAGTTGTAAACAGCTGTGTCTTCCAGCCCGTTTGGTGGGCAGAGTGGTTTTAGACAGTATGAATGAACATTTAAATATCGGGAAATTCCACAGGCGTTAACTGTCCGGGTTTTCTAGAAAAGGGTTCTCGCAGCGTCAGTGCAAGCGGTCGGCCAGCGCTGGGGCACGTGGCCCTGGTTTCCTGCCGCAGTCCTCACTGCTTCCTGGTGTGTTAGACAGTCTTGCTCCTCTCACCTGGCCCCTGGAGGATTTGAGTTTGAGACCCTTGGTCTCCTCCATCAGTTTGAGGAAAATCCTGCTTGTGCAGAAGGGTATCAGTGGGCAGGGTGGGGGTGGCCGCTTTTCTGCTGGTAGGAGGACAGGGAACATGGCTGTTTATCACCCTGATCCTTCTCCTTTCTTCCTCCCTGCTTTCCTCCATCCTGTTTTCCTTCCTCCTCCCCCATACTCCCTTCTTCCCTCCAGGCTGAGTGCCAGGCTCTGATCAGGGCACAGGGCTGTGGCCGTGAATAGAGCGGAATTCTTGCCACTCAGAGCTCATGTTTCATGTGCAGGGGCACAAACAGTAACCCAGGACCCAAGTGTATATCCTACCAGCCAAGTGGTGGTTACAGCTCTAAAGAAAAACTCAAAGAATGGGGGAGGTGATGGTTGGGGGGTGTGTGTGGTTTTGATAAAAGCAATCAGGAAAGCCCACCTCACCCCATCCCCCGAGGAAACCTCACTGGAGCAGAGACCTGAAGGAGTGAGGAAGCCAGGCAGGCAGGTACCCAGGGGGAGAGGTTTCAGGCAGAAGGGTTGCGAGTGCAAAGGCCCTGGGGCAGGGCTGCCATGAATGTCGCCACCACAGCAGGAAAGGCCAGAGCAGCTGGAGCCGCAAGAGACAGGAGGGGGCTGGGGTGGCCTCTGAGAGGTGGGACAGTCACCTCTGGACTGGGCAAACTGTTTGGATTTTGTTCCAAGAGGGATGGGGAGCCTTTGGAGCAATCATCCCATGCTTTGTTCACGGTTAGTCAGCTGCTAATGGGTGAAATTGCAGTAGGAGCAGTTTTCGGCTGTGGTTCTGTGAGGTTTGGCCTGGACCTCAGCAAAAGGCTGTGGCTGCTTTTGTGGGTGATGAAAGGACCTGGGGCGGGGGGGATCAGCTCAGAGGAGGCAGTGATGCTCCAACATGAGATTTAGAAACCAGGGGGCATGTCCCATCCTAGGAGAGGCCCCGTTCTGCCATCTCCCTGCTCTAGGAGGAGCTGGGTTGGAGAAATTAGCAAAGTGTGTGTGTGTGTGTGTGTGTGTGTGTGTGTGTGTTCATGCACATAGGTGTGTATGCGTGAGGTGGGTACATGAGCATGTATTTGTATGCATGTGGATGTGTGTGAATGTGCATTTGTGTGTTTTTGTGGGCTCGTGTGTGTGTGTGTGTGTGTGTTGTGTGTGTATAAAATTCACAAGGTGTGTGTGTTCCCTGGCACAGAGGAGGGGCTCAGATGTCTCCGGCTCTCATGCCTGCTGATGATCAGCATTGATGTGCACGGGTGTGGGTAGATATCAGGCTCTTCTGTGGAGCTGCGGATCACAACGAACAAATCGCAGCCCCCTGAGGGGCTGCAGACCCTGGGGTGCTCGGGGGGTAAACCAAGCCCGTGGGAGGCAGACAGGCCCACGTAGGGATCTTCCAGTTCTTCAGGCTCACTGTGGACTGTTGCTGATGCTTTACAGGGAATTACTGATTTCTGGTCCCCTCTGGGATCTGGATAAAATTCCTTTCCCTTCTCTCCTGGGTGTGTGCACTCTGGGCTGACTCACAGAGCTGACTTCCTCCTCCCATTGTACTTCCTGCAGTTCCGAGGCGTGGGGCCTGCCCCGCCACCCCGGGGACTGAGAGCCTCAGTCTGATTGTGGAGGCAGCGTGGTAACAGGAGGAGAGGCTCGTTTTGGAGGCAGGCAGACCCTGGGCTTTAATTTCACCTGGTTCCTTTATCTCTTCAGTAGATATTTCTTAGGCACTGGTTGTATACGGTGCTTGGCTCTAGAGACAACAGCAGTGTGTGAAAAGACGTGGTCAGTGCCCTGCAGGGCTTATTTGTTACTGCCCAACACACCCACCCTGAATTTAGCAGCGTAGGACGGCAACAGTCCTTCGTTAGGACGTTTCACAGGCCTGGGCGTTGACTGGGCTCTGCCGTGTGGTTCTCACTCAGGGTCTCCCCTGCAGTCGCAGTCAGATAGTGGCGGGAAGGCTTCCAAGCTCACAGGTCGTGTGGTTAGCGCCAGCCCCTGGCTGAAGGCCCCACGTGGTCTCCCCCAGCCACCTGGGCTTCCTTGCAGCTTGGCAGCTGGTCTATAAGAGTGAGTATTCCGAGAGAGAGTGAGCTCTAGACCTGGGAGTGGCCAGGTCTCACTGTAGGACCAGCATGTGAGATGGCAGGTGATGCCTGGCTGTCTTTGAAAAATACTGTCTTCCTCAGGCCCCCAAGGAAGCTTAATCCTGTTAGGCAGATCAGCCGACCACAGTTGAGATGAAGACCTGGGGGTCAGGTTATGTGACTTTTGGATTTGACTTCGAGCGAGTCACTCCTCTTTTCAGGACCTTAGTGTCCCATCCTTGAAAACGGGTTGAGGCTCAGCTTGATGCCAGCTGCCCCCCACCACCCCAGAGCCGAGGCCGGTTGTGACCTGGGAGGAGGGCATGTCAGGTGTCATCTCTGCTGTCCCCTTGTCACTCTCCAGACTGGCATCACAGTGGAGCCGGGAGGACGGGGCCTGTCCAGCCCTGGTCCCTGTCCCGTCCGCCGAGCAGCCGTCACATGTAGCCTGTCCTCAGCGAGAGTGGTCAGCCAAGCCCAGGGTCAGGTGGGGCTGGCGGTGCCGGCCTGCTCCCCCTGCTGAGTCACTGAGCGCCGTCCTCTCCCGCTGGCCCCATGCCCGATGCGTGACTCAGAGCCGTGTCCTGGCCCTGCTTCCCGGCGGGGCTGCTCCCCTTCACGTGCAGGCCCAGGGCCCAGACCTCGGGGGCTTTCTGGGGCTCCTGCCTGTCCCTGGCCTCGGATCCTTTGATCTTCTGACCCTGAGGCTACTGCTTAGGGCACGGGGTCAGGGTTGCCATTGGCAGTTGGGGACACCAGGAGCAAATGTGGCAGGTAGTGGACCCCCCCCAAAACTTCTCACAGTGGCGGGGTCCTCAGACCGGCATCATCAGCACCCCCACAGATGCACATTTGAAATGGAGAGTCTCAGGCCTGCCAAGCCCCGCTGAGTCAGGGTCTCGTTTTCACAAGATCCCTGGCTGGTTCATGGTGGAAAAGCACCAGGTTAGCACATTCTTAAAAATTACTCAGCTCATTTGGTGTAAGAGGTATTTTTAGTCCTGTTTCATAAATATGGAATATTTTACAAGGAGCATTTCAAACCTGCAGAAAAGTTGAAAGACACAGTGAATACTTGCCATCTACCTGCCAGCTAGATTGCCTACAAGTTAACATTTTGCTAAACTTTTTACCACATATCTGTCTAGCAAGCCAGCTGGCTAAGATTTTTGGTATTGAAAACTGACCTTGAAATAACATCAGTTATCCTTCATCCACACACTTAACCATGTGAATCATTAGCCAGAGCTCAATATCTCTTAATGGTTCTATTTTAGGGTGTTTTTTTCTTTTCCTTCCTTCAAGTAAATTTACATAGTGACATTCCTGAATCTTAAGTTACCCATTTGATGAGTTCTGACAAATGATAACTCAAATTCCTATCGAGACAGAATATCCCTGGAACCCCAGGAAGTCCCCTCCTGTTCCTTCATGCCAGTCCTACCCCTTGCAGCCCAGAGGCAACTGCTGGGCTTAGACTGTTAACGAGAGCATGGAAAATTCCATTTTTAATTCCTTTCTCCAGCATTTGGTAATTCGTTGTGCCAGGGGCTCAGCTGGGTTCTGAGCACCTAGAAATGAACAGACCTTGACCACCCCAAAGGAGAGACAGAGGAGGAGGCAGAGGGCCAATAAGCCAGCGCTGTGGGATGGACAGAGGGTTCCCAGGCAGGGATGTGCTAGGGGCTGTGGAGGAGCAAGGAGCCAGCGGTCCTGAAGTCAGCCTGGGGCCCCAGAGCTGGCATCCAGAGAAGGGGATGCCTCAGGCCAGTAAGGTTGAAGGCTGGAGGATGGATGGGAAGGTTCTCCTGCTGGTGGAAGCAGCATGTCCACAGGCCCAGCGGTGTGATGGAATCTGTGGGTGTTTGGGAACTGCATGACTTTCTGCTTGGCTAAGTCGGGGGGCCAGGGAGCTGAGCATGAAAGATCAAGGGTAGAATTGAGTGTCACCTTGTGGACTTGGAATTATAATCTGAGGGAAAGTTTCTCAGCTGGAAGGGGTTGACACACTCAGGTTGGAAGTGTTTTAGACGATCCCTCTGGCTGAAAAGAGGGCGCAGGAGGCTGGTGGTACCTAGGAAACCATTACTGGGGCCCAGGCAGGTTGAGAGGAACGCTGGCCCAAAGAGTGACCCTGTTCAAAAGCCGTGGAAAGAAAACAGACAAGTTCATGGGCAAACACGCATGGTGTGTGTGTGCTATAGTAGAAGAAATTGTGGTCCTGAGCCTGGAGGAGATCTGCATAGCTGAGAAGCAGCAGAACGAACAAAGAACACCAGTGTTACAGACTGTATCACCAGATTTCTTAGTGTCAGACATTTGGGTGGTTCTAATCAATAATAATAATAGCAGCCTTGTGTTCATAAAATTAACTTATTTAATCCTCACAGCAACCCAGCACTGAGGTGGAACTGTGAGCCTCCCCCCATTTTACAGATGGGAACGCTGAGGTTCAGGGTGGTGTAATATGTCACCTAAGTTCATAGGGCTGGATTGGGGGGTGAGCCCTTCACACCTGAGCAGGCATCAGCATCACTTGGAGGGCTTGTTACAACTCAGATCATTGCTGGGTCCCACCCCCCCATAGCTTCTGAGTCAGTTGGTCTGGGTGGAGCCCAAGCCTTGCTGTTTTTAACTAACCCCCAGGCCCCGCAGATGCTGGTGATGAGGCGGGGTTTGAGAACCTCTGGTCTGAGCCACACTGCTGCCCACACATCTCTTACTGCTGGGCATTTAGGCATGCCGAGTTGCAGTCCCCGGCAGAAAACTGAACTAAAAAGCAAAATCAAAACCAGAAAAGGTGGGGGTGGGGGGTGGGGGGCGGGCAGAGAGTTTCTAATGGAAAGAGCTGTGGGCTGAGGGCCCCAGACAGGGTCCTCCGAGCAGCCCCTGGGAGGTCCTGGAGGACCAGTTCTCCGAGCCAGTGCCTGGGGCTGTTGTGCCAAATTAGCTTAAACCTCCCCCCCCCCCCCCCCCCCCCCGCCAGGTAAAGATGCCAAAGAACAGCTCTCTCTGTATGAACAGCTTGTTCCTCTTCATCCACCTTCAGCCAGGGCCTGAGTTAATCTCGTTTTCACTGAACGGGGGATTGGTCGTTAAGCCTCCTTCCTCCTGGGACAGGACTTCCTCCATTTCTGTCTCAGAGGCGCAGAAGCCCCAAGCCAACATCCTCACCTTCTCCACTTTGTGGATTAGGCCGGAAAGCTCTGCCTGGTTTCAGCTGAATGAAGTGCTGCTCAGATCCTTGGCCTAGCAGCCCTCCTTTTTTTTTTTCTTCTTTAATGATCAGTTCTTGATTACTTCAGAACTCTGATTATCTGTTATCAGGGGACTTCCAGAAACCGGCTCCCAAATTACGTGATTTCTTGTCTGGTGATGAGACCCGGTGTCTGCCCGGTGTGATCTGAAAGTCTGTGTCTGGATCCAGGGGGAGGGAGGAGGGATGGGGAGACAAACTGGAGGAGACTCCTGGGTGGTGCAGCTTAGAAACTCAAATGTTCATGTTGCTGACCCAGCCTTAACTGCATCTGGGGTTGGGGGGGAAGGACAAGGTTGGTTCTCGCAGGGTAGGGTTTGTACTAGCCAGAGGGAGGAGTAATCTCTGCCATTGGGCCGGCACTTCTTGTGGTCTGAAGTAGGACTCCATCTGGGCACAGTTGGGTATAAAGGGGTTGAATTCATCTTCAGTTATGCAGCCACCAGGTTCCTTCCTTCTCCCCTCCCCCACTGCCGTTTTATTGAGGAATATTTGACATACATCCCTGATTTAGGGCGTATCTGAATGGTCTAATGGATTTCTGTACTTTCTTCAATTTGAGCCTGAATTTTGCAATAAGATCTATCTAGTCAAAGCTGTGGTTTTTCCAGTAGTCTTGTATGGACATGATAGTTGGACCACAAAGAAGGCTGAGCGCTGGAGAATTGATGCCTTTTAAATGTGGTGCTGGAGGAGACTCTTGAGAGTCCCTTGGACAGCAAGGAGGTCAAACCAGTCAATCATAAAGGAAATCAGTCCTAAATATTCATGGGAAGGACTGATGCTGAAGCTGAAGCTCCAGTACTTTGGCCACCTGATGCGAAGAACTGACTCATTGGAAAAGACTCTGATGCTGGGAAAGATTGAGGGCAAGAGAAGAAGGGGGTGACAAAGGATGAGATGGTTGGATGGCATCATCGATTCAATAAACATGAATCTGAGCAAACTCTGAGAGATAGTGAAGGACCGGGAAACCTGGCGTGCTGCAGTTCATGGGGATGCAGAGAGTCGGGACTCGACTTGGTGACTGAATGGTAACAATAGCTTACCAGTCGGACTTATCCATTCAGTGGAAAGAGGCTTTGCCCAGACTCACTCAAGCCCTGTTAGTTCCAACCAGGCCCTAGAACTAAAAAGATCAAGAAGAGAGGGCATCCCTTCTTTAGGATGAGGGCAGAAAAAGTAGCTTGCCAAATAAGATCCTACAGCTTTCCTCCTAAGGACTTGGGGGAAAGGAGGCAGGAACTTAGAGGGAAGGCTTAGAGATGCAACATTCCATCCTAGGTTGTTTCATTCCTGATCCACATCCAGGCTTGGCTGATTTCAAAGTAACAGCAGGATTTGTGAGGCCCCTGGGTGTATAAGTCTGACACCCTGACAGTTTGCACTGGGGTCTCTATGCAGGTTAGAAAAAGGCACCTGGGGAGACCTCCCTGGCAGTTCAATACTTAAGACTCTGTGCTCTCTACTGCAGAGAGCCTGGGTTCCATCCCTGGTTGAGAAACTAGGATCCCACATGCTGTGTGGTGCAGCCAAAAAGAAAAAAAAAAAATTTTTTTTTTCAATTAGAAAAAGGTGTCTGGCCCTCCTGGGTGGGTGAATTTGAGAAAGGCCCTATGTCCTTCCTGCTAATGCAGTCCCCCCTTCATCACCACCCCTGCCCCCCATGTCCAGGCACCAGCTGAACTTCAGTCCCCACTTGCCCCCCTCGGCTGGGCATCTTTGTGCAGGGCTGACCCTGTGTTGATGCCAAGACCGAAAGAAGCTGCATTTGAGCTCCAGTTCCTCTCCTTAAGAATCACCATCTTGAATGGCATGAGGTCTGATGTAAGCAGGGGTCAGCCAACTTTTTCTGTAAAGAGACAGATGGTAGACAGTTGTAGACTACAGGGTCTCTGTCGCAAGTACTCAGCTCAGCTGTAGCTCAGAAGCAGACATGAACAGTACGGAAATGAATGGGCATCACCACGTCCAAACCTGTTTTGCAAGCGGCTGGGCTGTGGGCCTGAGTTTGCCAATCTTGACATGAAACATCTGTTTGGTGTGTCAGAGTCTGCAGGAAACAGTGGACTTGTTACTGGGGTTACCATTAGTATTAATGTTAGTGCTGCTAATGTCATCGCTTGAGCTTTTTACTCTGTGCCAGGAACTGTCCTGAGTACTTCACAGGCTTTATCTCATTTAATCTCACCATCACCAAGTAACATGGCCCAGGCACCTCAGCCAGTAAGTGGCAGGGCTGGGATTCAAACCTCCTTCCAATCACCTTGCTCCATGTTGCTTCACCTCTGGGTGCCTCCTACCCTGGCACCCGCCCTCCCCTACCCTACTTCAGGCCCCTTGTTTTGTTGTTGCCGCTGTTCTCCTCATAGCTCTGACCATTTATCTTTATATATTTATTTGCATCTTGGTTTGCTCACTGTCCTGGAGGTGGTACTGGGCGAGGACCTCACTCTTTGGCCTTGGATGTAATGATATTTAGCCATCTCCTGGCATATAAGCAGGTCCGCCCTCAGTATTTGCCTAAGAAATAAATGAGTCATTGTCCCAAGCATCTCTTCCTCTCTCCGCCAGCTTTTTACAGGGGCAGGAACTAGGTGATAGTTGAAGTGCATTTGTGACTCTTTGATAACCCGCCCACTTCCGGGGGGGGAAAAAAAGAAAAAGCCTGCAAAGCAAATATCACCACCTCCTCCGGGAATAATGCTGCGGCCTAAAAGACCTCATTCCTCCTGGGAGTCTCCTGGGGGAGGCTGAGCAGTGTCACTCACCTGACTCCCATTTCCCAGGTGTGAAAACTGAGACTCTGGGGTGAAAGGACTTGCCCAGGTAGAAAGTGCAGAGCTGAGATTCAAACTCAGGGCCATCTGGCTTTTGGTTGGTTCAGAATGTAGGTCTGTGGACTAGCTGCATCTGATTAAGGGTACCCTGATGCCAGGGTCCCACCCCCAGAGAGGGTGATCTAGTAGGTCAGGGCACCTGTGTTTATGAAGCTCCCCAGGTGATTCTGGGACAGATAATACTAGTGAAGCCTGGTGGTTCTCAGCTCAGGCTTCATATTTGACTCATTGGGGACAATTTTCATGATAGAAACTTTCAGCTGTGTACAACAGTGGACAGCATGGTGTAATGAGTGCCATGGACTATTTTATTTATTTATTTTAAATTTTTACCTGCCACGGACTATTTACCCTGCATCACATGTAAACATTTCATTAGGTATCTGCAACAGATAAGGGATTTAAACATTTTTAAAATTTTATTTTGAAATAATTTGACCCACAAAAAGTTACAACAAATGGTGTTGTTCTTGTATACCCTTCTCCAGCTTTCCACAATAATATCTGAGAGATAAGGATTTTAAGGAGTACAACAATGGTACCGTTATATGGCCTAATAACTTACTAATTCCTTAATATCACCAAGTATTCCAGAAATGCACTGTGCTTGCAGAGTGGTGCAGCCTCTTATTGGTATTGTTCCTTCTCCACCTGATAGCTGAACCATTTTATCGCAAAGACACACCCCCTCATCTCTTTGGTCACCCCGTGTTGTCATAGATAAATGCTTGTTTCTTTCCTTCTGTTTTCAAAACAGTGACTTGGTTCTGTAGTATGTTTTCATCACTGACACCAAGAGATTTTCCTTCTCTTCCAGTATCAAGGTGAACTTGTGTATTTAAAATGTGACATGTCTCAGCCCTTTTGCCTTACTGTCTGTGTTGCAGCTCAAAGTGTTCCTTTCTGGACTTGTGAGAGCCACTTTTGGTTGCATCTGAGGTCTTTTACCTGCCCTTGTCCTGTTGGGTGTGACAAGATATTCTGGGCTTATCTTGTACATTTCCTGCCCAGCCACTTGGCCAAGGAGACTGGGAGCTGAAAACAAAAACAAGAATTCAAGTACCTGGACCCACCCCAAACCAGCTAAATGGGAGCCCCTGGGGAGTGGGGCAGATACAGTGTTTTTTCCGAGTGCCCCCGGCCGGGGTGGACAACTGCTTCTCCTCATCAGTCCCTCTGGTGTCTTTTTTTTTTTTTTTTTAGGATTTTAAAATATCTTTATTGAATTTGTTACAATATCATTTTTGTTTTATGTTTTGATATTTTGGGCCACTAAGCATGTGGGATCTTTGCTCCCCGAGCGGGGATGGAACCCACACCCCCACATTAAAAGGCAAAGTCGTAACCACTGGACCTCCAGGGACGTCCCTCCCCAGCAGCTTATCTCTGCGAAAGTCTGGGATAGAGAGCAATGTCCTTGGCTAGTGATCTCGTCGTTAGTCTGGTGACCCCACCTTTGCCAATGCTCGTGTCCCCAGATTTAGACTTGAATATATCAGCGTCATGTGCAATCCCAAAGGCTCTGTCTGATGGCCTTGCCTGTGTGGCCCTGAACTGGAGTTCATCTTTGTGGCTCTGGGAAAGAGGTTGTTTGAAAGCTTACTTAGAATCTGTTGATGACTTCCTGTTGCCCTTGGGATGGAGACCAAAATCCCTTACGTGACCTCCACTGTAGACTGAGCACATCTTCCAGTGTAGACTGCTCAGGCCCCCTCTTGCTTCCTGGAGCCCGCTGTGTTCCCCTCTACCTCGGGGCCTCTGCACACATCAGTCGCTCTGCTGGGACCATCTTGTGTCTCCCCCTTCACTTAGTCATCCTCTCCCCACTCTTCAGACCCCAGCTTGAATGCCTTCCCTGACCTCCATCAACTGGATCAGCCCAGTGAGGTCCCAGTGACCTCACTGGTCATACCGACCTGCCTCCGGGATGTAATCCTTGTCACAGTTGTGGTTTTGAATTTGTTTACGTGATTGATTAATGTTTCTCTCTCCAGACCCTGAGTGTTTGGGGCTCATGTTCTGTCTCCACTGCTTCCAGTTCTGGCACCCTGGGCAAGGCTTTTCACCTCTCTGCCCCTCAGCGTCCGTAACTACAGAATGGAGACGATGCATTTATCTAGTTCCTAGTGTGATTGTGAAGATTAAAGGAGATAATTTTCATAAAACATTTAGAACAGAACTGTTAATAGCTAGCAGAGAATGTTAGCAGTTGACGTGGATTAGGGTTATGTCTGTTAGTTCAGATTTGTGTATAGTAGGTGCTCAGAAGATACTTGTAGAAAGAGTGAATGAATGAATGAAAGAAAGAGGAATAGAGGTCATACCAGGTTCTGTGAAGATATGAGATAATGCTAGTACTTTGTCTGTGCCTGCCAGTTTGTAGATGCTCATTAAATATTTGTGGAATAAATGAATGAACTAAGAAATGAATGAACCATTGGCCCACTGGGAGGACCAGGGAGCTGGCATAGACGAGAAGTTTAACCTATCCTTTCCCCTGGGTTCCCCACCCTGTGCTTTCTCTCCATAGAATCCTTGCCCGGAATCCAGTGCCTCCTTCCTTTCCAGGATCACCTTCTGGTGGATCACAGGGTAAGTCCTGGCCCCCAGACCTTGGGCGGGTGCTGGGCCACCAATGTGCAGCCCTCCCTCCCTCGCCCTTTCTGACAGGGTTGTGTCCTGAGTGTGTGTGCCCTGGGAATGGGTCTTGGCGACTCTGACCCTGAACCCACAGTCACATGATAAATGCATAACTAGCTCAGCCTGGGCAAGAAGCTGCAGACTCCCGGCTCCGGATTTGGTTGTTTTTGTTTTGCATTGGGTGTAATTATTATCATTAGCATCATTCCCCGCCCCGAGATAAATAACATAGGGAAAAGGGGTGAGGGAAATGTGTATGGACCAGTAGCAGCAGAGACAGCCACATCCACAGCTCAGCACACTGCCTTCTCGCCCGCCTTTTGTTTGCATGTTGTTTTCTGCACATTGTCGGCATCTTACTGGGGATTATTTAAAGCCCTCCTCCTCCCCCAAGCATTTATTCCTTGTCTTTATGAACTTTTTACACTTTTTAATTTAGTATTTTTATTAACTGTTTTTCAATTGCTGTGAAAGAAGAGCTCTGGGACAGTCGATGGTGTTTGGACATGGACCACTGGTCATGCCAGCCAAGCTCATGTTTCTGATTTTGGTCATAGTCTTCTGGTGATATCAGAGCGTGTCCTTTCTCTTAGGAGGATATACACTGATATTTAGGGGCGAAGGTGTGTAGGGTGTGTGAAGGTGTGTGAAGGTGTGTGCAGCCTCCTCTGAAATGGTTCAGAAAAAAGATAGAGGCATACTTCATTACGTTTCCCAGCTACCGTGTTTTTTCCGAATTGGAGGTTGGTGGCCACCCTGTGCCAATCTAGTCCTTTGGCGCCCTTTTCCCATCAGCATTCGCTCACTTTGTGCCTCTGTGTCGCATTTTGGTAATTCTCTCAATCTTTCAAATGTTTTCATTATTATTATATTTATTATGGTCATCTGTGATCCTTGGTATTATTACTAGGATTTGCTGAAGGCTCAGATGATGCTTAACTTGGCATTTTTTAGCAATACAGCATTAAAAAAAATTTTTTTTTTAAATATTTCTTTTTTAAGAAAATTCGTTTTCCTTTTACAGCCCTTGTGTCGAGGGCTGACTTTCAATAGATCGCTGCGAGGCAGCTGCTCTGCTATGTACAAAACCCCGAACAATACAGCATTTTTAGGTTAAGCTCTGTATGTTCCTTTTTAGACATAATGCTAGCGTAAGTATAACTGTAGTATGGGAAACCAAAACAATTCTTGTGACTCGATTTACTGTGATAATCACTTTTATTGCGGTGGTCTGAAACCAGACCTATAGTATCTCCGAGGTCTGCCTTGTATGTGTTTGCATACATGTGTATCTAGAGTCAGAGACAGATTAAGCACGTGTGAAATGTTAACAGTCATGAGCTTGGTGAAGGATCAACAGGAATTCTTTGTACAGTTCCTCTGGTTTCTCTCTGAATTTGAAATCTTTCAAAATAACAAGTTAAAATACTAAATTTCCCTTTTATAATGAAAGTATTCAAAGCAGGAAGGCTAGGCTAATAAACCTTAAACTCATCACCAAATATAATGATGGTTAATGCTCTGTGATATTAGCCTTAAACATTTTTTTGGAAAGTAAATTAGAAACATCCTGCTACTTTCCTCCTAAATAATCGTTGTATGTTTGTCTAAAAATGAGGCCGTTTTTCCTGGGGGGTCTAAGGGAATTAGCAGTAATGATGCCATGTGCCCACATGTCCATTCACCCTGAGAGTTCCCTGATCACGGCTGCCTGTGGTTGTGTGGGCCACAGTAGCGGGGAGGGCTGACTCTCATCGCCTCTTGTGTTTTGGCCACAGGATGATGGTCCAGGGCTACCGCCAGCCCTTGGAGAGCACCGACCTCTGGTCCCTGAATAAGGAGGACATGTCCGAACAAGTCGTGCCGGTCTTGGTAAAGAACTGGAAGAAGGAATGTGCCAAGTCCAGAAAGTAAGTGCCAGGCATCCGGCCGCAGGCATGCCGGACGCTCACTAGGTTGAGCTGGTAGCCCTGTCCCTCCGCCGTGGCCCGGGATGGTCGCAGTGCTGTCCCTTAAGCCTCACAGCCCTCCGTGGCCTGCTTCCTGTCTCAGAACCACGGTTTGCTCATCCGCAAGTGGAGTGGAGTCCGCCATGTAGCTCAGGCAATTCGGATAGAAAAGAAAAGAGAAAGATGTCAAGTCTGCAGATTCTGTTTGCTGCGACCCTCGGTGACCCTGTCCTCCCAGAATTGTCTCGTTTCCTCCCCTTCCCTCTGAGCAGCTGGCATCCTGAGCATTCTTACTGTTTTAAATGCTTCAGTTCAACACGCCAAATCAACTGCTTCTTGAGGTGTTCTGCCTAAGAAGCCCCAATCGAGGGAGATTTGGGCTGTACTGGATTTTTTTTTTTCAACAGACTTTTATTTTTTGGAGCACTTCTAGGTTCACAGCGGGTCTAAGCAGAAGCTGCAGAGTTGCACACACCCCTCCCCCACCCGCCGTCAGGGTACCCCCACCGGAGGGGCACGTCGGTAACAGCCTGTAAGACCACACTGAGTCTGTGGTTTACATCACTGCTCACTCTCTGTCTTGGATTTCACACCCTCCCCCCATGCGAGCTGTATGCCAACCCCAAGCTCTGTCATCAGGTTATTTTGGGAGTCAGGCGAGGGCCTCCCCAGCATGTATTATGTCTTATTCCTTCAAATATAAGACGTCATCACCTGTGCGATGCATCATTATGACATTATCACCTGTGTGATGCACCAGTGAAAAAGGAAAACAGCTGCCAGTTAAACCAGGGTATGACATTGACTAAGACTCATCCTGCGATCAGAGAAGCCAGACGAGAACTCGCGAGGGACTCTGATGGCAGGGGATGGTGTCAGTCCTCCTGTAGTCATTATGGGATGGTGCCCACCTTGGAGAGCTGGCTGACGAGGGCCCAGCCTGGTGTGTGTGCATGTGTGCTAAGTCGCTTCATTTGTGTCCGATTCTTTGCAGCCCTATGGATTGTAGCCTGCCAGGCTCCTTTGTCCATAAGATTCTCTAGGCAAGAATACCAGGGCGGGTTGCCATGCCCTCCTCTAAGGGATCTTCCCTACCCCGGGATCAAACCCACGTCGTTGGCATCTCCTGCATTGTTTACTACTTGTGCCCCCCTGGGAAGCCCCAGGCCTGGTGCCCAGCCCTGCAGAGCAGCGGGCCTCCCAGGAGAGAAACCCCGGCCCTGCAATTCCTCACCCTTTGCGGGAACGCCCAAGCTCCAGGTCTTCAATCTGGTTTCAGGCTGTAGGTGGGGAACGTGGGACATTGATGCTGCCGGCCACTAGGGCGTCAGCAGAGGACCTTGTGACTGTCTGCAGTGGCCATGAACAGAGGAGACGTTGTCTCCTGGGAGGTGGGTTGAGCTGAGCCTCTGTGGCTTCCCTGGTGAGGAGGTGCTCTGTGCACATGTGACTCTGGCCGGGTACTGTGTCTGTGACCCAGTTGGAGGGTCTCAGGCAGAGATGGGGTTTCTGGTTCCCTTCGGCCTGGCCTGCAGCCTCCTTCCTGGAGAGAAGGTGTGTCCTCAGGCTTTTTCCCATGCCGGGTGGCAGGGGGTGTCCACCTGGCTGTCCTCTGGGGCTCTGCCCGTGAGCCGGTTACCGCAGCTGTGGGAGAGGTCAGCAAGGAGACTTCCTAGGAGGAGGACCGGCCTTGCAGCGTGAAGCTCCATCACCGGCCTGGCCCTTGGCTGTTTCGTTCAGCAGATAGAGTTGATGACTGCTGGTGTGCTGAGCCTGGTTTAGGCCCTGGGGGCTCAGAGAGTGGAACGGGAGAGACAGGCTCCTTGTCTGGTGCAACTCAGATTTTGCATGGGATCCAGGGCTTAAGGAGTCTAACACATCCTGCGAGAAACTGGAGAGAGTGTGAAGTGAGATGATGAGATTAACAAGGAGGGGCCATGAGGGCCAGAGTGACCCGGAGCCGATACGGGTTGGGTGGTCAGGGGTGGCCCCCTGAGTGGAGATTCGGTGTCAGAGGAGGGAGGGAGCTGAGTGCAAACGTGGGAAAGGGCTTTCCGTTCGCAGGAACGGCTAGTGCAAAGGTCCTGAGGCAGAGGTGAGGTGGCGTGCTGACGGAGCAGCGCAGGGCTTGTGTGGCTGAAGTGTGGTGAGAGGTGGGGAGAACGGGAGGAGAAAAAGCAAGAGAAGTATTTGTAAGAGTTCATAGGCTGTGGTACTGGGCTAGGGTTTGATCCCAGATGTGAGAAGACAGGTGGGCTTTATGCAGAGCAGTGGCACATCCTCCGGGTCTCCGTTGTGGCATGTGAGATCTTTAATTGCGGCATGCAGACTCTTAGTTGCGGCACATTGTGGGATCTAGTTGACTGATCAGGAATCGAACCTGGGGCCCTTGCATGGGAAGTGTGGAGGCTTAGCCACTGGACCACCAGGGAAGCCCCCGGGAGTTCTGTTTTGTAACAGCCAGTTGGGGTGCTCTGGGGACGGTGGATCATGGGGTGAGAATCGAGGGCAATGGGTCTCTGGCTCTACTCCTGGAGGTGTGAACCATAGCCGGCACCCATGACCCCCGCAGGTGTGGGTGGGGGTGAGGAAGGTCTGGTGGGCGCCCCGGGGCTCCTGGGGAGCAGGGGACCAAGGCCTGGGCAGGAGGGGGTCGCCTTGGCTTCTTGGACCCAGGCCTCTGCCTCCTCTCCTCACCCCTGAGTGCCTCTTCTCAGGGCCAGGTCCGAGCTGCTTCCCCCACTCCCCTAACCTTTGGGTTTTATTTTATTTATTTTTTGGGGGGGGTTTTAAAATCCAGTGGTTCATTGATTTTCATCAGATGCTCTTGAGTGTAACAAAAAAAGTGGAAATTTCTCAACTTAACGGCCTCCCATAGATTAAGGCCTGTGGTTCCTGTTGAAACGACTATAAAATGATTTGGCAGCTCTGAAAAAGACTGGCAGTTTTTTTTTTTTTTTTTTTAAGTTAGGGACTTCCCTGGTGGTCCACTGGTTAAGACTTCACCTTCCAGTGCAGGAATGGGGTCCAGGTTTGATCCCTGGTCCAGGAGCTGGGATCCCACATGCCCCGTGGCCAAAATACCAAAACACAAAACAGAAGCAATGTTGTAACAAATTCAAGAAGGAGTTTAAAAATGGTCCACATCAAAAAAATTTTTTTTTAATTTATTAATTTATTTTAATTAGAAGCTAATTACTTTACAGTATTGTGGTTTCTGTCTCACATTGACATGTATCAGCCACGGGAGTTACACAGTTACAATACCACCCAGCATTCTACTCCCAGGTGTATACTTGAGAGAACTGAAGACGTGTGTTCGTGAACTTGTGCAGAGATGTATGCAGCAGCTTTGTGTGTGGTGGTCAAAGCTGGGAGGGACCCAGACAGCTGTTAACAAGTGAGTAAGTGATAGTCGCTCAGTCGTGTCCGACTCTTTGCGACCTCATGGACTGCACCCTGCCAGGTTCCTCTGTCCATGGAATTCTCCAGGCGAGAATATTGGAATGGGTTGCCATTTTCTTCTCCAGTTAACAAGTGAATAGGTGTGCAAATCTTGGTGTAGCCATGCAAGGGAGCACTTCTGAGCAATGCAACAGAATGAACTATTGATACACTCAGCAACGTGAAAAATCTCTAAATAATTAGACTGAGTGAACAAAGCCAGGCAGCGGTACCTACTAGGTGATTCCTTTTATGTACAAGTTAAGAAACATGAGAGCAAGTCAGTAGTGACAGAAATCAGATCAGTGGTGGCCTGAAGTAGGAGGAGGTGGTCAGAGGGGAGGGAGAAATTCCAGAGAGAGGAGCGCCCTGTGGGGGTGATGGGCGTGTTCATTGTCTTGATTTCCCTGATGGTCTGACAGATGTATAAATATGTCCATCAGGTTGTACACTTGAAATGTCTGCACTTGCTTTGCAGGCAGTTGTTTTTACCGTCTGAACCACCAGGGAAGCCCTGATCTTATATCAGTTATACTCATAAGAAAGCAGTAGTGTTTAAAGAAGGGGTGACTATTTTAACTTAATTGTTTCTATTTCATAAAGGAATGCAAACAGCAAATAATAAACAAAAAACAAAGAAAATGCTCCAAAATGCAGGTGTTAAGCTATGGTTCCCACCCTTTCGGATCCTTTGCCCCCTTTAATAAGAAAGACGTTATTATTAAAGATATTAACTATAGATATTAGTATAACACCTCCTTAAATGTAAGGAAATCCATAAAAATAACCCAACCATGTGTCTTAGTTTAAAAATCAACAAAATGTTCTTGCTAAGCGTTAAAGGTGAGTGATGTGTAATGAATCGCCACGTGTGTCTGTGTAAATGCTCAGGCACGCGCTAGAACAGAGAGCGGGAAATTGCTGTGTGCTCATAAACAGAACCTTCTCTGTGGCAGCTGCAAGTCCTGACCGACTGGGTCTGGTGGTTCTGGAGACCAGAACCATCGTCACCCTCACGGACAGGGCTTTGCGAAGTGGCGATTCATACTTGGCACAGTTCTGAACAAAACTTAATTTGTATGCTGACTGCATTTCTAAAAGAATCGAGGTGTATTTCATCTTGCAAAAAAAAAACATGCTATGTATGGATTTATCTCAGTCTTTCCCAGCATCAGGGTCTTTTCCAATGAGTCAGCTCTTTGCATCAGGTGGCCAAAGTATTGGAGCTTCAGCTTCAGCATCAGTCCTTCCAATGAATACTCAGAGTTCATTTTCTTTAGGATGGACTGACATGCTGCAGTCCATGGGGTCACAAAGTGTCAGACACAGCTTAACGACTGAACAACAATAACAGCAATGAATTTATGCTGAAGATGGTGTTAGAGTCGAGATTTGGGTGATTTGGGATATTTCCCTGATGGTCCAATGGTTAAGACTCTGTGCTTCCTCTGCAGGGGATGTGAGTTTGATCCCTTGTCAGGAAACTAAGATCCCGCAAGCCGCACAGCATGGCAAAAACAAACAAGTCCATAGATTTGGGTGATTTTAGGCAGACTCTGCAATGAACATGAACTTGGGCAAACTTCGGGAGATGGTGAGGGACAGGGAGGCCTGGCCTGCTGCTGTCCATGAGGTCGCAAAGCGTCAGACATGACTGGGCGGCTGAACAACAACAGGGCAGGCTCTTCACCTACGTGGGTGCCTGGAGGAATTGGTCCAGTATGTCAGTGATACCCAGCCTTTTTGGCACAAGGGACCGGTTTCATGGAAGACAATTTTTCCTTGAAGCAGGAGGTAGGGGATGGTTTCATGATGAATCAGAAACATTACATTTATTGGGTGCATGCTCAGTCGGTAGGTCATTTTGACTCTTGGTGACCCTATAGACTGTAGCTCGCCAGGCTCCTCTGTCCATGGGATTTTCCAAGAATACTGGAGTGGGTAGCCATTTCCTTCTCCAGGGGATCTTCCTGACCCAGGGATCAAACCTGCCTCTCCTGTGTCTCTTGCATTGGCGGGTGGATTCTTTACCACTGAGCCATCTGGGAAGCCCTAACTTTACTTCTGTTAATGTTACATTGTGATAATGTGGTAATACAAGAGGGGGAGAGCAGCTGTAAATAGGGATGACAACTTCACGTGCTCATCTGCCCCTCACCTCCTGCTGTGCGGCCCAGTTCCTAACAGGCCACCGACCAGTACGAGGACTGGGGACTCCTGCTGGATGTCAGAGAGAGCCTGGACTCTGGTCCCGTCATTGTCAAGTCAGAGGCTGAGAAACCCCCTTGACAGCCTGTTTTTGAGAAACAAAATCACTCTCCAACAACAACAACAGAGAGGGGGAGAATGATCTTGAGTCGTTTGTATGGGACACAGTTAAAATCCTACCCGGCCATACTTAGTCGGGGGGTGGGGAGGCAGTTGCCACGCCCATCTGTGGTTTCCGAAACCGTCATCCCTACAGCTCTGAGGAGGATGAAAATGTGCGTTAAGGGTGTTAAATTCATTCTCTGCCCTTCTGTGTTACACTGGATATTACGGATCAAAGACCATGCTCAGAGTACATCCATAAAATTGATTGATCTATGACCTTTTTCAGTTTGAGATTTTTGCCTTTGGCCACAACGTTAGAGATTTTTTTCAAACAAATGACAAGCACAGCGTGTGGGAGCCCCTCATGGTCCTCTGGTTGGTTCACTCCCTGCCCAGTCTGCTCTGGTTCCTTGAGGTTCTTGGAACGGCTGCCTCACCTCTTTCAAAATCCCTCAGTCTCAGGCCATGCTGATCCGGTTCCCCCTGCCTAGAGCGCCCTTTCTCTCCCCCAGTGGACTCGCTGCCTCATCCTGCAGGTCTCAGCTTTGATGTCACCCCCTCCAGGAATCCTCCATGATATACCCCGCTCACACAAACTGATCAGTTTCTCTCACAGGGCTGCTTGATGGCGGGGCTCTCCCCCTGGCTCAGCCCCAAGCCGGGTGTTCATGGAGGAGAGATCGATGGGCAAGTTCCTTTTTCTTCCAGCTTCCCCACCCTTCCTGTTCCCCTGTCCTGGGCAGTTTTCTCCTGACTCAGACCTTCCGTCTCCAACTTTCCTTCCATTCCTGGCCAGACCATCCAGATGCCCAGCTTTCTTCCTCCCTCCAAGAGCGCCTGCTTCCCTTGGAAGCCTCTCCTTCACTGGATGCTTTTTTCTCTCCTGACTCGCTGTAGCTGGTCCCTCCCACTGCTCTGCTCCTTCCACCCAGGCCTGAGCCTTCGTCCTCTCTGCCCGTCCGAGACCTTCTCCCAGGCCCTTTGGCCGCCCGTCTCCTGGCCCACCGGAAACGATCCTGTGTCGGTGGCAGGGCCCAGCTGAGGACGTGGTGCAGAGAATGAATGGGGGGTGTGGGCGAACTGAGCCACTTCCTGTCCCCCTGCCCTACCGTGTCCTCCTTTCCAAGAAGGCATGTGTGTGCAGAATGAAATCATACTAAAAATCCCCGCCAGGATCCCAGCTTCAGGGCATGTCAGTGACATGAGCAGGGAAAGAGCTTTCCCTGACAACCAGAGAAGTAGCAATAATCCTCTGTGGTTGGTAGAGTGTCCCCCCCACCAAAAAAAAAAAAAATATCCACATCCTGATCTCCAGAACCTGTGTATATGTTACATGGCAAAGCGTGCCCAGCCATGTCCAACTCTGTGTGACCCTATGGTCTGTAGCCCGCAGGACTCCTCTGTCCATGGGATTTCTCAGGCAAGAATACTGGAGCAGGTTGTCATTCCCTTCTCCAGGGGATCTTCCAGGGATCAAACCTGAGTCTCTGGTGTCTCCTGCATTGGCAGGCAGCTTCCTTACCACTGTGCCACCTGCAGAACTGGCAGAGTCTCTTTGCACATGTGATTAAGTTCAGGATTCTGAAATAGGCCTGATGGCGGGGCTCTCCCCCTGGCCTGGTGTAATCATCATGAAGGTCCTTATAAGGAGGAGACAGGAAGTCAGAGGGAAAGTGCTGAGCTGCTGGCTGGGACGAGGAGGCAGGCACCCCGTGCCCAGGTGTGTAGGTGTCTTCTAGACGCTGGGAAAGGCGGGAACAGAGTCTCCCCTGGAGCCTGAGGGCCAGCTTAGACTTCTGACCTCTGCAGCTAGGAGACGTGAGGTTCGTGTTGTTTCAAACCACTTGTTTGTATTCACTGGTCACAGCAGCCACAGGCAATCCTACAACTTGACCCAGGGGAGGCCAACAGTGGAGCCGAGGTTGGGGAGTGAAGCGCTTTAGGAGGATCCCATTGACTGCCATGCAGGGGCTTGGTTGTCAGGGAACAAGGGTGGAAGGAAATGGGGGAACGGGGAGGGGGCCCCGGCGATGGTCACTTGTGTGGGTCAGAGGCCATGGTGATGGATAGTGTGGATGGATGACTGCACACACATCCCAGGAGTGGGGCGTACATGACACACACCGGATTGGACCTGGGAGCATGGAGGAAAGGGGATCAGGGATGATTCCCATGTTTCTGGTCCTTTCTTGGGGTGGGAGCATCGAAGGGAAGGATCCGGATTTGACAGAGCCCAGACCAGTGCCCGGGTCTCTTACCACTTCCCAACTGGTGCCAGTGGTAAAGAACTTGCCTTCCAATGCAGGAGATATAAGAGACGCAGGTTTAATCCCTGGGTCAGAAAGGTCCACTGGAGGAGGGGTTGGCAACCCACTCCAGTGTTCTTGCTTGGAGAATCCCCATGGACAGTGGATCCTGGCGGGCTGAGGTCCACAGGGTCGCAAAGAGTCAGACACGACTGAAGTTTCTTAGCATGCATGCATGCATGTACAGACCAGTGCCCGTGGTTTGGAGTAGGGATGGGGGAGGGAACCAAAGCAGATCGGGAGGCTGTGGTCTCCAGGAGGGCGTTTCAGCAGGTCCAGATTGTTAGATGTGGCTTGGATGGAAGAGGCAACAGTCCCCTGTGATCAAGCGCTGTTCAGTGAGCTCCTGCTGTGGACAAATTCTGTAAATTGTGAATCTTACGATTGTGTGGGGAGGAAGTTTGTGTGCATATTTCAAGGCTGGAGCTCACGTTTGGCCATTTGAGGGTGTCGCTTTGACTGCATTTTGTGGGAGAGGGAAACTGAACCTATTGCTACATAACAGGTCACCCCAAAACAATGAACATTTACTGTCTCACACCGTGTCTCTGGGTCAGGGATCCGGGATGGGTCTGGCTCGGTGGTTCTGGCTCAGGGTCTGGCATGGCTGTAGTCATCGGAAGGCTTGGCTGGGGGCACAGATCTCCTTCCATGTTGCACATGGTGGGCGTGACTGTGCTGGCTGTTGGCAGGGTCTCACCATGGGGGCCTCTCCTGAAGGCTGGTTGAGTGTCCTCACGACCTCGCGGTTGGCTTTGCTCAGAGTGAGTGATTCACGGGAGGGCAGGACAGAAGCCATGATGTTTTCTGCAACCTAATGTTGCAGGTGACAACTCTCTCTCCATTTTTTGACAAAGTTGTGAAGTCATTTCTCCAATATCCTATTCTGAGTGGGAGGGGACTTCACAGGGGTGTGTATGAGAGTTCCGATTTCTCAACATCCCTGGAACCTTGTTATCTGACTTTTTGATGATAGCCATCCTAGTGGGTGTGAAGCAGTATTTCTTCCTGGTGTTGGTTTGCATTTCCCTGATGATGCAAAGAAGTTAAGCAACATTTCATGTGCCTATGCCATTCACATGTCTTCTTTGCACCTTTTAAAATGGGGTTGTCTTTTTTCTTACTGGCTTGTAAGAGTTCTTTTATTTCCTCTGTTTATCAATACAAGTCCTTTATCAGATTTTTGACTGGCAAATGTTTCCTCCCATTTCATGGGTTGTCTTCTCACTTTCTTGGTAGTGTCTTTTGAAGCACAAAAGTTTTTGGTTTTGATGAAGTTCAATTTATTTTTTCTCTTGCTGCTTGTCCTTTTGGCGTTGTATTTAAGTATCCATTGCTAAGTCCAAGGTCATAAAGATTTTGCCCCCTTGTTGCCCTCTAAGAATTTTACGGTTTTAGTTTTATGTTAAGTCTTTCATCCATTTTGAATTAATTTTTGTATACGGTGTGAAGTAAGGGTCCAACTTCATTGCTTTGCCTGTAGCTGTCTAGTTTTTCAACACCATTTGTTGAAAAAACTATTCCTTTCCCATTGAATGGTCTTCACAACTTTGTCAAAAATCAATTGGGTTTATTTCTGGATTTTGAATTGGGTTGCATTGATTTCTGTTTATGCCCATCCTCATGCCTATCTCTGGGGTTTCCCTGGAGGCTCAGATGGTAAAGAATCCACTTGCAATGCAGGAGATGTGGGTTTGAGCCCTGGGTTGGGAAGATCCCCTGAGAAGGAAATGGCAACCCACTCCAATATTCTTGCCTGGGAAATCTGATGGATAGAGGAGCCTGGTGGGCTACAGTCCTTGGGGTCACAAAACAGTCAGACGTAACTTAGCGACTAAACAGCAGCAACATGCCTGTCTTGATAATGGTTGTCCCATAGTAAGTTTTTACCGAAGCTTAAACTCTGGGAGTTGGTGATGGACAGGGAGGCCTGGCGTGCTGCAGTCCATGGGGTCGCAAAGAGTCAGACATAACTGAGCAACTGAACTGAACTAAGTTTTGAAATTGGAAAATGTAAATCCTCCAACTCTGCTTTTCTTGTTTAATATTGTTTTGACTCTTTTTGATCCCTGGAGTTTCCATATGAATTTCAGGATTAGCTTGACTATTTGTACAAAGAGCTTGGATTCTGATAGAGATTGCATAGGTTCTGTAGGTTACTTTGAGACTGGCACTCTTCTGTGCCCTTCACAAGTAAGTCATTTAATTTTCACAAAAGCTCCGGGAAGCAGGTCCTACTTTTCCACATTGTACAGATGAGGAAACTAAGAGCTAGAGAGGTTAAGACACTTGCCTACAGTCACACAGCTGGCCGGGGCCCTGAGTCTGTGGTCGTCACCACCATGCTCAGTTGCTTCTCTGCAGTGACTGGTTTTCCCCGGGGGGGCCAGGCTTCCCTGGGGGTGGGCTTCTTCGGCCTCCTCCCCGCTGGTGGGCTGAGGGTCTGGCAGACCCCAGAGCCGCTCCTCACTCCTTGTGTTCCAGGCAGCCGGTGAAGATCGTGTACTCCTCCAAGGACCCCGCCAAGCCCAAAGGGAGCTCCAAGGTGGATGTGAACGAGGAGGCCGAGGCTCTGATTGTCAAGTCCCCCCAGAAGGAGCGGGACCCGTCCCTGTTCAAGGTGTTATACAAGACCTTCGGGCCCTACTTCCTCATGAGCTTCTTGTTCAAGGCTGTGCACGACCTGATGATGTTTGCCGGCCCGGAGATCTTAAAGTAAGCCGCCCCCCCCATCCCCCATCCTCAGCCGGGCAGTCCTTTGCGTCCTTGACCTTCCACTTGCGACACCCCTCACCCTCCCTTGGGGTCACATGCTCAGGGTTCCCTGGGCTCAGAGCCAAGTCTCCACGTCCTCACCCGCTTTGCCTGATGCTTTGCTTTAATAAGCCATCGTAAAGTCCTGTTAAACCACGATGGTTATAAGAAACAGAAACCTACCAGGCTCCCCTGAAGCCAGAAAGGAGAAGACGGAGGCTTATCTTGGGAAGTCAACAGCAGGGATGCAGGGTAAGGGAGTTAGAGAAGGAGAGGTTCAGGAAAAGAAGGAGACCGGCACTTTACAAGAACAGATCACCTTTGATGAGGCGAGAAGGGGCAGCAGTCAGACTAGGGAGCTGCTGCACCAACCCAAGGAAAGAGTAAGGCTATGTAGGCATGTATGTGGAGATCTAGTGTCTTAAGGGGCCTGTTCTCCAAGGTTGTTTGGATTAGTTATCTCTTGCTGGGACAAGGAATTAATCAACCTTACTGTGCATTTTTTCCTTCGGGTGTGAGAGTTCTTTGTTTTGCATAGAATGGGGGGTGTGAGAGTTCTTTGTTTTGCATAGAATGAGGGGTGGACCCGGAGGAGAATTTTAACTCCAGGCTATTTTGAGCCACCTTAACTTTCCTTCAAGGGAAGTTTCAGATTGTAAGAAAGCTAGAGAGCTTTCTCCTATTTCAGAGAGCTAGCTGAAATAGGAAGGGAGGTTTACCTCCCTCCCTCCCTCCATCTCTGCTTCTCTCTCTCTCTTTGGGGCCACACGTTTGTTCTCTTTCCCTTCTTCCTTCTGCCCTGTGCTCCCTTCTGGGTCCCTTTTGGGTGATGAGGTGGAACGGTCACCCCTGCACGGGCAGGCCCGTGTGGGTTGGGCTTCCCATTTGTGAAACCAAAGCGAGAGTGCCCGACTCACCCGGCTGGCTCGGGAGAGCGTCACCTGCTGACACCAGAGGGCTTACCCACTGCGTGGACATGTGTTGTAAGGTCTCTCATGGCGGGTTCTGTCCTCGCTGCCCCGCAGGTTGCTCATCAACTTCGTGAACGACAAGAAGGCCCCGGACTGGCAGGGTTACTTCTACACGGCGCTGCTGTTCGTCAGCGCCTGCCTGCAGACCCTGGTGCTGCATCAGTACTTCCACATCTGCTTCGTCAGCGGCATGCGCATCAAGACGGCTGTCATTGGGGCCGTGTACCGGAAGGTGGGGGGCGGTCCCCCACGGAACCCTCGGGGGGCTTGGCTGGGTCGCCTCTCAGGCCCAGCTTGCAGAGCAATGGCATGAAGGTGGCCTGAATGGCTGTGGGTTAGCAGGGGGTGACCGTCAGGCTTGACAGCTTAGCAGAGCTACTCCCAGAGGCTTGTCTGGGGTGGGGGGGAAGGTCACCCAGGAGCCCCCCTGCCCAGTCTGCTGCGGGTAATTGCATTTCTTGGTTTGGGACAATCCAGGTTCAAATCCTCGCCTACTGTTAATATTCTGTGTGTGAGCATGTTCTGACTCTCCATCTGAACCAAGAAGATGGTACCTTCCCTGGGTGAGAGACCCTCAGCACGGACAGCCTTAAGGGAACTGAATTACCTCCTTGGTCCCTTCATTTCTTAGCCTCTGGGCCCCACAGGTTAGGAAGAGACTCTTCGGCAACTGGTAGGGAAAGATGGATTTGATCGTTGGCTGCATGTTAGACTCACCCAGAGAGCTTCAGAAACTTCCAAGGACCGGGCTGCACCCAAATCAAGTCAGAATCTCTGTCAGGAGTTTGGGGGGCCTGGCATCAGTATTTGTAAAACTCCCCAGCTGACAGCATGAAACCATCAGGAGCCAGGGTGGGTTTATCCCTCCAGGACATGTTGGCAGTGTCTGGGTGTCATAACTGGGGGTGGGGGTGAGGGAGGGTGGGCGTGTATCTAGTGGGTGGAGAGCAGGGATGTTGCTAAACGACCTGCATTGCTCAGGACAGCCCCCCAGAGAACCATCTGACCTCAGGTGTCAGTAGAGTCACGAATGAGAAACCCTGGCTGAGACCTTGGTCCTTCAGGGTGAAGTGGGACCAGCAGTGTCAGCATCTCCTGGGGGCTTGTTAGCAATGGATAGTCCCCCTCCAGGCTTACTGAGTCAGAAATTGCGTCATAACAGACTCCCTGGGGTGTGTGTGTGTACATGTACATACTCAAGTGCATGAAGCCTGGGTTTAGGCAACCTCTGAGGTCCCTTCTGTACTGAAGAGCTCAGGTTGGGGGGAGGCAGTGGGTGCTGTCGATAAGAGAGGGGCCTTTGTGACGAGACACACGGGCTGGGAAGGCAGATAAGCCACCCGGGGAGGAGAAAGCAGCAACCTCTCCGCTGGTGCGCTGTCTCCTTTCCTCCACGTGGGCCTGGATGGGGGCCCTGGCTGTCCCCTGCCACACCCACCCTCTTTCCCTCTTCTTTGTCCCGCAGGCCCTGGTGATCACCAATGCGGCCAGAAAGACCTCCACGGTCGGGGAGATTGTCAACCTCATGTCCGTGGACGCCCAGAGGTTCATGGACCTGGCCACGTACATTAACATGATCTGGTCAGCCCCTCTGCAAGTCATCCTTGCCCTCTACCTCCTGTGGCTGGTGTGTGTTTGACGTCATTCCCGTGGCGCGTGGGGAGGGACCTCCATGTGTGGGCAGCGGGGGGCGAGGGAGGGGCTGCCAGGGATAAGAACCTCCGTAGCTCACTGGCATTTCTTCAAAAAAAAAAAAAAAAAAAGCTTTTATTTTGTATTGGGGTATAGCTGATGAGCAATGTTGTGATAGTTTCGGGTGAACGGCGAAGGGCCTCAGCCATACATGTACATGTATCCATTCTTCCCCCAACTCGCCCCCCCCCCCCCATCCAGGCTGCCACATAACATGCTTGCTGGCATTTCTTGCCACCATGCACATTTTATTTTCTGGCCTGTCAGCCAGCTCCTGGATATTTTGTTCCTCTCTTCAGTTGTTGGGTCATGTTCTCTCGGGTAGCATGGTATTTATTTGCATGTGTCTCTTCTTGACAGTGTGTGTAGTTAACCACCCTGTAACGTATCCATTGTATGTCTTCCTCTGAGTCTTCCCAAACACTCAGCAAACTCATTTATTCATGAGTCCTAGATTATGTTGGTGTTTTGGTTGCAGGGGGTAGAAGTGCATTTTAGAGCGACATAAGCAAATAAGGGAATTTTATGGGTGTGGGTAACTGAAGAGTCTTGGGGATTGGCTTCAGGTATGGATGGATCTGGGAGTTCAAGCAGTGCTGTAAGGACACAATCTCATGCCCTCATCATTTCTTAGCTTGGTGTTTCTCTGAGTTGACTTCATTCTCAATGGGATTTCTTCACACGGCTTCCATAGCTTTGGGTTTATATCATCTTCACAGGTGTTGGTGCCAGACAAAAGAGAAGATACTTCTTTCCTTTTTGTCTCAGTCAGACTCCCAGGGAGCACTGTGGCCCAGCACAGTCCCATTCACATTCTTTAAAAAAAATCAGGGTGAAATAGGCAGCATTCTCCGATTGGCCAGCCTGGGTCACGTGCTCTCTCTCATTGTGAAAGGGGTGTGATTGACAGCCCTTCCACATGGGGAAGGGCAGTTCCCAAAATAGGAAGATGATGAGCAAAGATGCTCATAGCCTGATCCATGCCTTACTCTTTCTACCTCTGGGCCTTTGCACATGCCTTTCCTTCCACCAGGAATTCCCTTTCCTCCCTACTGATGAAAAGGACTTCCAGACTATCCCAGACTTTAAGACTGTGATAAATACCACTTCCACTGACCTTTACCCCCTTTCAATTAGGTGGACTTCTTCATCAGGCAGGTGTCTCGGGGCATCTACTTCCCCAGAAAGTGCTGTCGTGGAACAGTCCTTTTAGAATTGCCTTCAGGGTTGATTTGTGAACCACTAAGACAATGGCTTTATTTTAAGTGAGAGTTGCTGAAAGTGTTATTGACACATGGGGAAGAATAATTCTTCATTGTTGGGGGCTGATCTGTGTATTGTAGTATGTTTAGCTGCATCCCTAGCCTCTCCCCAGGAGACACCAATCACATACCACCTCTTCACCCCCACACTCCCACCACCATTTGTGAAAAGGTCTCCAGACGTTTTCAGATGTCCCTTGGGGGAATATACCTCGCTGGTTGGGAACCGCTGCTTTAGACCAAAACCAGGCTTTCTCTGACAGTCAAGAACATAGGATAACAGGCAACAAGATGGCTCTGAAATCAGGCTGCCCCAGTTCAGATCCTGCCTCTTGCAGCTCTTATGGCTTAATGTCACGACGTCTTGATGTCCTCATCTGTAAACTGTTGACAGTCAGGAAACATCACTGCAGTGATTGAGGTCAGGACAGTTGAATGAATTGCTGCAGGTAGTGTTCCCTGAGCAGTACGTGGTACAGAGATGTGCCCCGTGTCTTTTAGTTACTATGATTTGCTTTCAGAGTTGATTCTGAATGCTTCAGATTGTTGGTAGAAATCACCTTCATTCTTAGAGGTGGATTAATCTTCACCGAGCAGAACTCCATCACAGAGAACATTCGGAGCAGTTGTTGTTCAGTCGCTCAGTTGTGTCCAACTCTGTGACCCCATGGACTGCGGCACACCTGGCTCCCCTGTCCTTCACCATCTCCCAGAGTTTGCTCAAACTCATGTGCATTGAGTCAGTGATGTCATCCAACCATCTCGTCCTCTGTCATCCCCTTCTCCTGCCTTCAATCTTTCCCAGCATCAGGATCTTTCCAATGCATTGCCTCTCTGCAGCAGGTGAACGAAGTATTGGAACTTAAGCTTCAGCATCAGTCTTCCAATGAATATTCAGGGTTGATTTCCTTTAGAATTGTCTGGTTTGATCTCCTTGCTGTCCAGGTGACTCTGAAGCGTCTTCTCCAGCAACATAGTTTGAAATCATCAATTCTTTGGCACTCAGCCTTCTTTATGGTCGTACTCTCACATCCATACATGACTACTAGAAAAACCATAGCTTTAACTGGACAGATTTTTGTTGGCAAACAGACAGTAGAGCAGTAGAGTAGCTTTTTGGTAACTAGGACTGGAGCACCCAAGGGTGACTCCTTGGAAGGGACTAACATGCTTACACTGTAGTGCAACCATCTGTCTCAGCTAAGTGCATATACACTGGGCAGACTCCGCAGGCTGTCTCTTCTGAGGTGTGTAACTTGCAAGTTGAAAAATGTCAATCAGTATCTTGCCTCAGTCATGATCTCTTAACCTTTCTGAGGTGCAGTTTCCTTAATCTGCAAATGGGACCATAGAAAAGTCTATAGCTTCTTATCTACAAGTCCTTGTATCAAAAAGCTCTAAAAACCGAAAATTTGTCTTAACTCATTTGGTGGCGAGACCTGACCTGAACAGATGTGCGATTTATCATCTTGATTATCCCTCTCAGTGGGAATTTTCCCATTTGCTACTGAAAAAAAGCATTGCATTTGCTTATGGAATGCTGCGCCAGGGCCTGGTGGGGTGCGATATACAGGCATATCCATCTATGTCAGGGGGTCCCAGGACTCCAGCAGGTTCATGATTTGCTAGGGTTACAGCAAGATTCACAAAGGTTGGAGGGGAACCAGGGACAAGCTTCCAGGAGTCCTGTCACCCTGGAGTCACACAAGAGGTACTTAATTCCCCAGTTTGGACGATTGTGACAACATGTGTGAAACGTTACCAGCCAGGGAAGCTTGGGAGAGACCCCCCGAGTCCAGGATTTTTATTGGGGTCTGATCACACCAGCAGCCTCTACCTGGCACAGACCAAACTTCCAGACTTCCAAGGAGAAAAAGGCTTAATCGGCAGAAGCCATGTTGTTTGTCCAGTTTAGGCACAGTGAGTCAGTCTTATATCAGTTCTGACAATTTTGGGAGCCCTTCCCAAACCCAAGCACCCAGACCCCAGCCAGGGGCCTTTGAGCAAGACAGACCATCAGGTGGGCGTATTCACTATTTTTGTTTCACATCCCGTTACCTTTCTGAAATCCTTCAGTTCTCATTTGCAAAATCCACCCTGTTGGTAGAAACCAGTACAGTACTGTAAAGCAATTATCCTTCAATTAAAAATAAATAACAGCAACAAAAACAACAAAAAACTCCAACCTGGGGTCTCAAGGGTTTCAGATAAAGGACCGTGGCCTTAGTATTCTTAATGGGGTTTGTGGGGCCCCGAGGGATGCTCCGGGATAAATCTGAAAAGTGGAATAGCTACATGGGGTGGCTCAGCCTGGGGAGGTCCTGTGGTGAGGCTTTGTTCTCGTTTCCTCCCGTAGAACCTGGGCCCCTCCGTCCTGGCGGGGGTGGCCGTGATGATCCTCATGGTTCCCCTCAATGCTGTGATGGCCATGAAGACCAAGACCTACCAGGTAGGGGGGTGTCTCCATGGGGCTCTGAACTGGGCCCCTGCCTGAAGCCTTTCCACTGAAGGGTTGGCTGCCTTCCTTCTGCACAGGCCGTGGGGACCTCAGCCTTGCCTGCCTGTGGGAGGAATCCTCTGGGGCGCTTTCATAAATGCTGGTCCCCACGCCCCATTCCGGGAATTCTGAGTCACCTGATAATGGGTGGGTCCTGGGCATCGGGCGGTTTTTAAAGCTTCCCATTGGGGCTGCCAAGGTTGAGAGCTCCTGAAATAGTTAGACCTCGTGGGCCAGTGTCTGAAGCCGCATCTGTGGATATCCGGGAGATTCCTCATTTCCCACGGGTTCTGTTCCTTTACGTGGGTGTGTATTGTCCAGGGCTGAGCAAAAACCACCCCTTGCTTCCCCCCACCCCCACCTGACACTGGTCATAGCGCTGAACTTCTTACTTTCAGAGCTACTTAGTATTTTTTAAGTTTTGAAATAGTCAAGTAACAGAGTGAATGTCTTCTCCTTATATTTAAAAAGTTCAAATAATACAGAAGTGTAGGGCCTGTCCCATTCCCTGTCCTCTCAACCACAGTGAACACACCGAAGCAAATCTTGTAGAACTTTCTGTGTGTTTATGTAGAGATCAGACTCACTGTGTAGTTAGGCTGGGCGTGTATAAGTGTGTGCGTTGCGGTGCTATCACCATATATATTTTAACACACGCAGGCCCTTTTGGCAGCATGATTTTGTCGTTTGATGCCATGCCTGGGGGATCTTCCTGTGGCATGCCATGTGGTCTGACTGCATTCTCTGGAGCTCATGTCTAATGGTCTATAACAGAAATGGGCCAGAGTTCTTTTTTTTTTTTTTTTGTTCCTCCATTGATGGCTATTTATGATGTGCCCGTGGAATTTCAAATGAGAGAGCTTGGCTGCCCTGATGATGCTATAGGAGAGACAGGTTCCAGAATGTGGGCCTGATGGGATGAGGTTTGGAGGGGTAGGGGGCTGATTATGGCCTTTCATCTTCTTCCCTTGAAAGGCCCACCTCCCAAACAGTTTCAATCTCTGGCCTTGACCGCGTGTTGTTTAACCTGTCCTGTTCTGTGACCCAGGAGTGACATAGCACTTAATGATAGGGCTCTTGTGAGCAGGACTAAATGCCCATGAAAAGCTTAGAAAAGTGTCTGGCTTAAGGAAAAGGCTAGGTGATATCAAAATTATTTAACAACTCTGTAGCACGGGTACCCAGTTGTCAGAACCAGTGCCGGCTGGTATAGAAACACTTCAGTATTGTAACAACCATGTACTGGCTGATAAGCAGTAAAGAAAATAAGAAAATGGAGGGGGAAGAAAATATCATCTCTCATATTTGGATCAGCAGAGTAAGGCTTGTGCCCCTTCCTCCCTGGATGGCTGTACAGTTTTTCTTGCCTCTCTTCTAAATTTAAGAGGTTTTGCTAATAATGTCAAATCTAACATGATTCGAAGCAGTTTTTTTGCCTTGAAAAATGAATCCCTTGGAGGGCTCTCAGGGTCCAGAGTCACGGTTCACAGGGATTGTTCACCGCTTTCCCACCCTCAGGAAGGCCCATTCTGAACAGATGGGGTTGTTGGTCTGGTGCCAGGGCCAGAAGTGAGCGGCCAGCACCCACCACCCCCTCCCCTGGTGAGGTGTTGACCGCTTCTCTCTTCCAAGGTGGCCCACATGAAGAGCAAGGACAATCGGATTAAGCTGATGAACGAAATTCTCAACGGGATCAAAGTGCTGAAGCTTTACGCCTGGGAGCTGGCATTCAAAGACAAGGTGCTGGCCATCCGGCAGGAAGAGCTGAAGGTGCTGAAGAAATCTGCCTACCTGGCCGCCGTGGGGACCTTCACCTGGGTCTGCACCCCTTTCCTGGTGAGTGAAGCCGGATTTCTCCTGGCCCACACGGTCAGACGTTTTATCGCGTCGTCGTTGCCTAAATATTTTTTGGAAGTCGCTATTTCAGCACAGTCTTCTCCGACCACTCTTTTTAAAAGTACCACCCCTGCTCTGCCCTTTGTTTTATTCACAGCACTTGATAGCTCCCAGCCCAGGGCTGCCCGGAGTAGCCAGTTAGGAACTGGTTCACCATGAGTGGAGAAGTTTGTGCTGGAATGTAAGCCTCTGCTCTCTGCATCCTTCATCGAGAAAGTCTGCCTAAGAAACAAAAAAAGTCAGCAGAACTAAACTGCTTGCTTGGTGCCTTATTTGAGCCACTTGATGGTGTCAGCTCCTTATCTGTGGGCATCTGGTCACACACGGAGGGTTGGCAGTGACTTGTGGACCACATTTGAAGTGGCCATGCCAGACACACGCTAAAAGTCACTTTTTCATGAATTGTCTTTCTCCACTAGAATGTCAGCTTCAGGAGGGCACAGATGTTTTTCTGTTCACTTCTGTATCCTAGTGCCAGAACCAGTGCATAATAAGTGGCCAACAAATACTTTTCATTCATTGAAAAAAAATAATTCATATGAAAAGTTATGAAATAAAAAGTAATAAAAGTATATTATCCTTCCATCTATCCCTTTCCTCCAAAATGACAGTTTTGTATATCTTTTGAGGGAAAAAACATTGATGTGTGTAGCTATTTTTGAAATATTTATAATATATTCAAAAGGAGTCATACTCACATGGTGTTCTGGACCTTTGAATTTAGTATATAACCGCTCAGTTCATGCATTCAGATCTGCTTCATCTGTTTGAACCATGTATTCTTGTCCGGAGCATGGGTGTGCCATAGTGGACTTAACCCATCTCCCCTGGCTGGCCTTTTAGGCTGCTCCTTGTTCTTTGCTGTCACTGAATGTTCTGATACACATGTCTTGGGTTACTGTAATGGGTCTGTTCCTAGCTGGCCATCCTTGAAAAGTTTAAAGATGAGAGTGTAAGTTACTGTTTTCCCAACCTGGCCGCAAACCAGAGAACCGTATAGAGAGGGACTGTGGAAGCCCTGTAAGCACAATGGACAGTTAAACATGGTCAAGGATGACTTCAGATCATGCCCGCCCCTCCATGCTTCTTTTTTCTTTCTGTCTTTGTATTATTAACTATGTCATTCTTTTTTAAAAATGTTGTGCTGGTAGTGAGTGTTACTTCTTAGTTAGGTTGGCAAATAAGGTATTCTTATGGGAAGTTCCTATGACCAAAACCACAATTTCCATAAATAAGAAACAGAATTTTCTAATAGGCTACCGTGTGCTTCATCACAGTAGAGTTGCATGTGGAATATTTAAAGAAGCTCCTGCTTTTTTTGATGTTTATGAAAGTATATTCGTTTGGAGACTGGGTTGTGTTAGGCTCAGCTTGATGTCTCCTAGATTCTTAGCCCACACACAAGGCAACGTGGTGGAAATCAGTGATGCCTCAGCTTGTGCAGGCCTCACGCTCACCTGCTGGCCTTGTTAAAGCCATGCTCACTGGGCCCCACTCAGTTTCAGATCCAGTCTGTCTAGGAAGGCCCTGAGTATTCACATTTCTAACATGTTCCCAGGGGCTACTGCTGCTGTGGGCCTGGGGTCCACACTTTGTCCTCAGCAGTGGGGCCCGTAGACCAGTAGCGTCGGCATCACCAGGTTGCTTATTAGAAATACAGACTCTCAGGCCTCACCCCAGACCAAGCTAAGACAGATCTAAATTTTAGCAATTGCCCCACCAGGGGATTTGTATGCACATTAAAGTTTGAAAAACATGGGCAAAAAGGAGGAGTGATCACAGTTTTCTGTATAGGACCACCCAGTGAATAATTTAGGTGTCCTTGGCCGTGTGATCTCTGTGGCAGCTTCTCATCTCTGCTAGTGTAGTGTGAGAGTGGCTATGGATGGAACTTGACCGGTGGTCCAGGGGTGAAGACTTCTCCTTCCAAAGCAGGGGGCACAGGTTCAATCCCTGGTCAGAGAACTGAGATTCCCACATGCCTTGGGGTGTGGCCAAAAATTAAAAAAAAAAAAAAAAGGTAGGTATGGATAAGACAGAATGAATGGGTATGGCTGTGATCCTATAAAAATTACTGTATAGACACTGAAATTTGAATTTTGTATACTCTTCTACGTGTCATGAAATGTTTTTTTGGATCATTAAAAAATTTGGGGTTTTTTTAGATCATTTAAAAATGTAAAATCCATCCTAAGTTCATGGGCCGAGACATAGCCAGCTGAGTCCTGGCTTAGAGGAGTGGAATGTTTTTCTGAGTGTCAGGACCCGCACTGAATTCTCCTGCCAGCTCATGGAGTGACCTCTAGCCGGTCGTTTTACCTCCCTGCCTCTGGATCTTTGAGCAGGAGAGATGAAGGGGTTGGAGCTTCCCTGGTGGCTCAGTGGTAAAGAATCTGCCTGCAACGCAGGAGACACATGTTGGATCTCTAGGCTAAGAAGATCCCATGGAGGAGGAAATGGCAACCCACTCCAGTGTTCTTGCCTGGGAAATCCCATGGACAGAGGAGACTGGCAAGGTACAGTCCATGGGGTCGCAAAGAGTGGGACCCAGCTGACCATGAGCGTTTGGCTTGACTTGACTTTGATGAAGGGGTTAGGCCCCAGGGATGTGCGTGCATCCTTGCCCCCCTGCAGGCCCCTTGCCTCATCCAACACCCCTGGACAGTCATGGTGCTCCCTGCCACTGAATTATGTTCAGACAGTCCTCTAGGTGAATGAACACTGCCAGTGGACTGGAGTTGGCCCAAGCAGCAACGTCGCTTAGCTGCTCTGGGACTCTGTGTTCCCTAGGATCCCTTCCGGCTCAAACTCGCCCGCATTCCAGGCTGGAAGGGTCTGCTGTCACATTCTTTTCACACTCCAGTCTCCCCAGCCTTCTCCAGGTCCTTAGTGACTCTCTGTTTTGTTAAAAGTAAAAAATACAATACTGCATGGTAGTTAACAGGGGTTGTTCTTATTTTCTTCCAACTCTTCAATCCTGCCAGGCTCCTCTGTCCATGGGGTTCTCCAGGCAAGAATGCTAGAGTGGGTTGCCATTTCCTTCTTCAGGGGATCTTCCCGACCCAGGGATTGAACCTACATCTCCTGCATCAAAGGCAGATTCTGTACTGTCTGAGCCACCTTCTGGAGGCTCAACTGTTCAATAGTCTCTATGCATTAAATACAACTGTTAAGTAGTCCTTACTGTATATATGATCCATTTTATTTTAAAAACAGAAAGTAATGGATTCGTGTGGTGAAGACAGTTACAGCTGTTCCAAAGAGTCTGCAGCTGAGCTTCTCAACTCCAGCGCTGCTGACATTTGGGACTGGATAAGTCGTTGTTTCTTTGTGGGGAGCTGTTCTGTGCACTGTAGGATGTTGAACAGCATCCCTGGCCTTTCCCCACTTCAGATGCCAAGTGGTACCTCTCCCCCCATTTCCCCAGTTATGATGATCAAAATATCCCCAGGTGAGAAGCACCTGTCTGCCTCTACAGGCCCCCCATCACCCAGCTTCCTTGTTCATACCAATTTCTTCTGTGTATTTACGGAAAGAGCCTACGTGTATACCAGCATAACTTTGACTATATACAATAAATGTGCTTAAACTGCTACATCTATTTTATTTATTTTCATACTAGTGATAGCAAATCACACAGAAATCCAAGATGTTTGGATTCCTTTTTTTTTTTTTTTTCCTTTTTTATAAATAGGCAAAGATCTGAAAGCCAGAGGGGTCAGGCAGCAAGCTTTCATCTGAGCTGTGTTATGCTTAGGACGAAGGGACCTTTCCCCATAACCCTTTGCTCGGCACATCAGATCCTCTGACAAAACCTAGCCGTTTCTAGCTAGTCACCCGAACTGCCAACCCTTTAAATAATCATTTCCTGCCCTGGTCTCCCTTAGGAAAGCACAGCAAGAGATGCTTAAAGAGTATGACTGGCTTTTCTTGACCTTGAATTTGCCATTCAGCTTTGGGGTGATGGTGGACTTCCAGAGACAGGGTTGGTTGAGCTGTTCATCATGAAACAGATGAGCCTGGGAGTCAGTTGGGGACCTTGACCCTGGCCGAGACATCGAAGCCTCTGCCTACATTAGGAGAAAATATGTGGCCTCTGGTTCCCTTGGAAGGTATTTGCATGTTCTTTCCACTGGTGGATTCCTGCACTTCAAGGATGATGACGTGTTTACCCACCGGTAGGTGTGATGGAAGACAGAGTCCTGAGGAGGTCAGGCAGGAATGGGGATGCCATGTGGCAGGATTGATGGGATTGTTTTTCTGGAATATAGAGCCTGGCATTTATCATGTCCTCATGTCCACCTAATGCACTTTCCTAAAATAGCATCCCCAGGCAGCCGTCAGTATTTGGCACTTGCTATCTTAGAAGATTTGCGAGCTTCTTGTCATCTCTGTGCCTTGTCTGTCCCTGCTTTAGAATAATTATCCTTCTATATGCTAATTACCCATTGTGCAATTCTCCACTGACCAGAACATACATGGCTCTTCTCTTTTATTGCTTGTATCCCTGTAACATAGTGCATGGTAAGTTGCTTTAGTTGTGTCTGACTCTTTGTGGGTAGCCCACGAGGCCCCACTGTCCATGGGATTTTCCAGGCAAGAATACTGGAGTGGGTTGCCATTTCCTTCTCCAGGGGATCTTCCTGACCCAGGGATCAAACCTGCATCTCTTAAGTCTCCTGCATTGCCAGGCAGATTCTTTACCACTAGCACAACCTGGGAAGCCCCTGAAACATAGTGGACTTAGCAAATAGTACCCACTCATTAGGTATATGTGGATTGACTGACTAAATGAATAGTCAATATTACAATAGTCAGTTACAATAGATTGACTGAAGATTTGGATAAACTGTATTAGTTAGGAACTATCTTGCAGGTGGCAGAAACCTAACTTAGATCTACTCAAGTAAAATAAAAAGAAGGGAGATTTTTGAGTCACTGAAAAGTCTAGGAAGGTGCTGGTTTTAAGCATGACCGGGGTTTCAGGCATGGCTGGATCCAGGTGCTCCAAAGATAATGTTGGGTATAATTCCTTCTCTGTCTCCTACCTCTGCTCTCTCCACGGTGGTTTCTTTGTCAGATGCACTTAGGATTGATCCTGTCATCTCAGTAACCACAATGAAGAGGGAGCTCCCCTTTTTTCCATTAGTTCCCACAGCAAAGCTGTGGGGTTGAGTCTCATTGGTTACAGTTGATTGCGTGCTTGTCCCTGCATCGCTGGAGTCAGGGAACAGGGATGCTTGGATTGGCCAGGCCTGGGTCATGTGACTTCTGTCAGAGATTAGGCTGTAATGTAGACCTTTGATCTGTGGCTGAACCTCATGGGCTGAAGTTGGGGGAGGTTCAGCTCCCCAAAGGAAAACTGACGTGTTGTTACAACCAACAAGCGTGGATGCCAACCAGGCAGAAGGAACAGATGTTCTCATGAGGAGACGGCAGGTTTTTAGGGGTTGGGCTGGGGCAGTTGGTTCAGTCATTTGCCCCATTTCTCAGTGTGGAGAGAGGCTCTGTTTTCACCCAGAGAGGTCAGTAGTTCTTCCTTGTTTGTGAAGGATTTTCCAAGTCCTTGACCCTCACCGTTTGTAAGGCGTTTGTAAGGCAGATGCGCCTGCTCGAGAGACCCTGGTTTAGTACCTATTTCCCACTCGACTGTGAGTCTCAGGATCTCCAAGCCCGCCATACACAGTGCCTGGCACACGGAGGGTGCCCAGTCAGTAACTGATGGATGAGTAAGTGCCCTCCACGTCTGGAGAAGCGGACGCTGTGGATCTGACAGGGGCCACGCGATGCGCTTCCTGTGCTGCCAGGAGTCACCCCATCAGTTGGGCCAGTGGAGCTGGGATATCCTGGTGACATGCCTGGTTTCTGTGTTGTTGAAGAGACACCCCTGGGTGTGTGCTTTCCTGCAAATCCATCCACCCACTCACCCATCCATCTACTTACCCATCCCACCCATCCACTCACCCACCCACAAACATTTTCTGGGTATCTGCCACGATCCAGGTGCTGTCCCAGGCACTGATGATAGAGCAGTGAATACTACGGGCAAAAACCTTCACCCTCGTGGGGTGTTCGTTCATTCATTCTAACTGGGAGAGATGGACAATGCACGTAATGAATGCATAAAGAATATATAGTATGCTAAAGTGTCATAAGTGCAATGGGGGAAGAAAAAGGTTCTGGTTAGAGCAACAGGAAGGGCTTGCAGTTTTTAAACTGGATGATCACGGGACTTCCCTGGCGGTCCGGTGATTAAGACTCCATGCTTCCACTGCATGGGCCATGGGTTCGATCTCTGGTTGGGGAGCTAAGATCCTGCACTCTGCAGCCAAAAAACAAGGATGATCCGAGACTTCACTGGAAAGGTGATACCCGAGTGTTAAGTTGGAGGCAGTCAGGGGCCTGACATTGAGAAGGAAGAGTGAGTGCAGAGGCCCTGTGGCAGGACTGTGTCTGCCTCACAGAAGAAGTAACCACTGAGGCCACGGGGCTGGAACAGAGGGAAGGAGCGGGGAGAGTGCTGGGCGAGGAGGGCAGACAAGTTCAGAGCAGGGACGTTTACCACTCAGTTGGATCTTGGGGCCTGAGTCAAGATTGTGGCTTCTATACTGAGTAAAATAGACTGATATTGGAGAGGTGATTTTTTAAAAACTTTTATTTTATTGATATATAATTCACCACATTTATGTGTGCAGTTCAGTGGTGTTTATTGTATTAACAGGGTTGGACAGCCATCCCCACTGCCTAATTCCAGAGCACTTTCATCACCCAAGAAGGAAACCCTGTACTTATGGGAGGCACTCCCCATCCTCCAGCCCAGCGCATCCTCTTGTCTACCTTCTGTCTCTCTTGTTGTTGTTCAGTTGCTCAGTCGTGTCCAGCTGTTTGCGACCCCATGGACTGCAGCAGACCAGGCTGTCTGGTCTGGTGAAGGCTGTCCTTCACCATCTCCCAGAATTTCCTCAAACTCTGTTCATTGAGTCAGTGATGCCATCCAACCATCTCGTCCTCTGTCGTCCCCTTCTCCTGCTTTCAGTCTTTCCCAGCATCAGGGTCTTTTCCAATGAGTTGGCCCTTCGCATCTGACGACCAAAGTATTGGAGCTTCTGCATCAGCATCAGATATTCAGGGTTGATTTTGATTTGCCTATTCTGGATATTTCATTTAAATGGGATCATATATAATGTGTGTGGCCTTCATGTCTGTCTCCTTTGATTTAGCATCAGGTTTTCAGGATTCATCCATGGTGCAGCGGGCGTCAGCACTTCAGTCCTTTTTATGGTTGAATCCTCTTCCTCTGTGTGGATGTGGTGGGGGAGTTTTGAGTGGGGAGACTCTCCAGGTAGGAGGCGAGTGTGGCATCAGAGCCTAGGGGAGGAGAGTCAGCATGTGCAGTCGTCCCAGGGATCGGCTTTTTGAGCACCTAACCTCCCTCTTGGCCACGGATCCTGGAAAATTTCTGTGCCTTCCCTCAGGGTCACCTCCCTTGTTAATGTCAGAACCTTCTCTGCTTTCCAGTGCCCTGTTCTTGGTGGTTTGGTTGCTAAGTTGGGTCCGACTCTTGCGAGTCCGTGGACTGCAGCCTGCCGGGCTCCTCTGACCGTGGAATTCTCCAGGCAAGAATACTGGAGTGGGTTGCCATTTCCTTCTCCAGGGAATCTCCCTGACCTAGGAATCGAACCTAGGTCTTCTGCATTACAGGCAGATTCTTTACTGACTGGGACCCGGTTAATAGATTCTTTGGAAAAATAGTCCAAGGAATTTGAACTGAGTCCTGAAACAAGAAATAAAACAGCCGCCATCTACTGTATTTTACTGTTCCCCAGGCATAGGGTTAAGCACTCTTCACTAGTGCCTGGTTCCTTGCTGCCAAAAGCCCTGTGCGTGCTTATCCTGATTTCCCATTTCATAGATGCGAAAACAGAGGCTCCCTTGGAGAGGTGAGGTGACCTTATTGGCCAGGGTCACACAGCTGATAAACAGGCAGAGCTTATGGGTTTAATGTTTAAGATGTACGACCTTCTAATAGGTAGCAAAAGAAATGAGGCAGCTGAGACCCTGAAAATACCCTGAACCTCAGCCACACCAGAATCTTGGCCACACTGGGATCTCTTGATTGCTGGCCATCTGCCCCGAGCTCAAGAATGAGGTCCCAGGCAGTTTATTTTCCCTAAAGCCTTTAATGGCTCTAGGAGCCTGGGCTAATGTGGGGGTGGAGACTTGTACCCATCTGCTGGGTCCAAGGTTTTCCAGATTGCCTCGGTAATACGTGCCGGTGACCTGAGGGGGATGTTGTTAGCCTCGCTAGCAACACCTGGTACTGTGCTGGCGCCATCAGGGGTTAGGGCACAGAGAGACACCTGTTGATCTTTTCCCTCCTAAGCCGTGCAACCCAGCCCTGGATTATTCGGGGTCTTTCCTTTTTCCTGGTGAGGGAGGGCCTACTGTCTCAGACAGCTGAACCCAAATTGCAGTTGCCTGGGAGTTGAAATCCCAAGCCTCCCCACAGGACTTATGGCAAGTCTGATTTTGTAGGGAAGGGAGTAGGCTTCAGAGGACCCTTGGCTGTTTGTTTTTTCTTTTTTTTTTAAAAAAACCTATGTTGCTTTCCTGGGGGTACTCTGAGCTGGAAGGAGCTTTCAGCAGTGGCATGAATCCTCCATGTCCGCCCCCATTTCACAGATGAGACAGTGGAGGCTGGTGAGAGGAGGTGATTTGCCTGAGGTCTCAGGGCTCCTGTATGCCCAAGGTCATTCTATGCACTGAGGATACAGCCACATACACAAGTCCCTACCTTTGTGAGGTTTGCATTTCAGTGCAGAAGACAGACACTCAATATCTGTAATCTTACAGTGTAAGGTAGTGATAGGTGTTATGAAGAAGAATAGACCAGAATGTAAGGATGATGCTGGAGAAGACTCTTGAGAGTCCCTTGGACAGCAAAGAGATCAAACCTACGCCAGCAAAGAGGTCAATCCTAAGGGAAATCAACCCTGAATACTCATTGGAAGGACTGATGCTGAAGCTCCAGTACTTTGGCCACCTGATGGCAAGAGCCGACTCATTGGAAAAGACTCTGATGCTGGAAAGGGTTGATGGCAGGAGGAGAAGGGGGCAACAGAGGATGAGATCCTTAGGTAGCATCACCGACTCGATGACCGTGAACTTGAGCAAACTCTAGAAGATAGAAAAGGACAGAGGAGCCTAGTGTGCTGCAGTCCACGGGGTCACAACATCAGACACAACCTGGCGACTAAACAATAGCAACAAGGATGGCTGTTGTGGGTTGGGCCTCCTGTCAGAACAGGGAGAGACTGGATGGGAAAGTCGTTCTGGGCAGAGGGCACTGGCTCAGAGGTTTGATCTCACTTGGTGATGTTGAGGGACCCCTTGAATGCCCGTTCAGTGTCCCGTGGAGAACGGTGGTGGGAATGGCCGGGACTTTTGGCTCCTAGCCATTGGTCTATCCAGTTCATTCTCTGGGTGTTTAGTGGGTGCCTGCTGTATGCTAGACTTTGCCTGGGCATGTGTCACAGCTTCTGTGACTGAGATGCTGACCTTGTCTGCTTGCAGGTGGCCCTGTCTACGTTTGCCGTCTACGTGACCGTCGATGAGAACAACATCCTGGATGCCCAGAAGGCCTTTGTGTCCTTGGCCTTGTTCAACATCCTCCGCTTCCCCCTGAATATCCTCCCCATGGTCATCAGCAGCATTGTGCAGGTACAGGCGAGACCGGGGGGTTTCAGGGAAGGGACTCTGGGGAAACAAGGCCAGAGGGCACGAAAGTCCCTTGGTTGCAGCTGCCTCTTGTGTGACTCATCCCACTGTGCTCAGGGCCGGGGGGACAGTGATCGAGGCCCAGACCTTTGTAATTTTTTTGGTCCTGCCGTAAAGAGAGAGAGACGTTTTTATTTATTGACATGCATGCTCAAGTGTATGTGTGTGTGTGTGAGCACGTGCTCAGTCAGTCGTGTCTGACTTTGCGACCCCATGGACTGTAGCCCACCAGGCTCCTCTGTCCATGGGATTCACCAGGCAAGACTACTGGAGTGGGTTGCCATTTCCTTCTCCAGGGGATCTTCCTGACCCAGGGATCGAGCCCGCGCCTCTTGTGTCTCCTGCATTCGCAGGCGGGTTCTTTACCCCTTCGCCACCTGGGATGCCCCAGGTGTATGAAACAAAAGTTATTGTGGCTAGGCTTTCCTGAGCTCTGCAAGATTCTTTCTGAAACACTTGTTCCTCTTCTGTTCTAATCGAGTCTGTGCCACCCTGCCCTGTCGTACCGGGTCCTGTTTCTTACACCTCCGGCTACTTCATGTTGATGTATGACAGAAATCAAACCAATATTGTAATTGAAGCAATTATCTTTCAATTAAGAATAAACAAAATTTTTAAAAAATGCAGCCACTAAATTGGTTTTACAACCCACTCATGGGCTTGGCTCACCATTTAAGAAATTCCAGCTGGACGCCCTAGAAGCCCCCAGCCCGGGCGGTGATTCTAAAGGAGAGGAAGCCACTCAGTCACACTTTTACCATCTGAATCTCCTGCACTTTCCTGCCCACGGCGTTTGTCACACTCTTCTCCCTAATTGTGCACACGCTTCCATGAAAACTGTATCATTAGCCACATTGACAAATAAGCCTTAAGGTTTCATTGTCCAAGCAAGCCCTGGTCAAGGCTTTTAAAAAATAAGCCAGTAAAACCCCTTCTTATTATGACCCATTTCATGTGTATGCAGAAGTGGCAAGAACGGTATAAGAATGCTGTGTGCCCATCACCCAGATCCAGCATTTTGCTGTGATTACTTCATCTGATCCTGTCTTCTCCCTCCCTTCATTCCTTTCTCTCTCTCTCTCTCTTTCTGCCGAAGAATTTTAAAGCAAATCCCAGATCTCTTGGCATTTCACCCATAAATATTTCAGCATGCATTTCTTCTTACATAAGTAACACCATTATCATACCTAACAAAAGTAACAGTAATCTCTTAAAATAATACTTGTTCCATATTAAAATTTTCTGGATTATCTCTCAGAAATGTCCTTGCCATTGGGCTGTTTGAATCAGGACCTTTGCCTTTTTTTTTTGTTTGTTTTTGTTTTTGTTGAACATATGTTCAGTACATGCAGCGTGGTGCTTTGATACATGGACTTGTGGCACTGCTGTTATGACCTTAGTGTCAGGTATACCTCGGTCACCTGTCACAGTTATCATTTGTTTTTTGTGGTGGAAGCCATTCAGTTCGTCTCTTAGCAGCTGTGAAGTTTATCCTACAGTATCCTTGGCCACAACCACTGTGTAGTGCATTCAGCCTCCGGGACACCTTTATCTCCGAGTATCTAGTTTGTCTTAAGCAAGACCATTGCCTTTCGTTGTTTCTCGTCTCTTGTCAGCCTGGACGGTCCCCCGCCCTCCTCTGTAATGGCTGTGGGCTTTTTAAAGGAAAACAAACAAGAACCCAGACCCATTTAATTTTTTTCTTCTGAGGCATCCGCTCGGGGTAGGAAATGCAGAAACTTCAGAAATAAGGGAGGATGTGGGCCCCTCCGCACCCAGGGGAAACCACTATGAGTTAGCCTTGGTCTGTTTTTGCAAAAACGTGTTTAAAAATAACCGCAGCCTGTTGTTGCTCTCCGTGCAGGCAAGCGTCTCCCTGAAGCGCCTGAGGGTCTTCCTGTCGCACGAGGAGCTGGATCCTGACAGCATCCAGCGCCGGCCCATCAAAGACGGTGCGTCCCGGGAGCGTGGATGACCTACAGGCCTTCCCAGGAGGGTGAAAGTGCACCTCTCTCATCTTGCCTTCTGGCAAGAAGCAACCTGGGCGAGGCCCACCCCTCCCCGAGGGCCCCAGCTTCCATTCCATTCTGGGCAAGTGAGCAAGCTGAGGAAGTTGGAGACTCACCGAACCCCATCCCTGTAGCTGTGCCGCCTCAGGCAGGTCACTTCACTGCTCTGAGCCTCGCTTTCCCCATCTGGGCAATGGAAAGGACAGTGCCTTTCTTTTGGTTTTTTCTTTAATTGGGTAGATTTGTTATTCTGTAGCTTATTAATTTATCCTTTCCCAGCGGACCCCTGAGCAGGGATCTCCAGGCACTCAATAAGACATATTCATAGCACTAGTGGTAGTGACCGCTTCCGTTGTAATGTTGTCCTGTCCTAAGGACGTCACCATACTCACCGGTCCATTGCTTACCACAGCTCATGGAGCCCGTCAGCACAATCTGTGTTCTCACCCACGGTTCGGCGTCTCCGCAGAGATTTACTGAGCACCCACTGTGTGTCAGTCATTGTTCTAAGGAGAAGTTAAGTAACTTGCCTGTGCTTCTCCAGCTAGGAAATGGCCACATGGGGTTTGAACCCACACAGTCTGGCTCCCAAGCCCAGTAGATGTGGTCAGAGGAATGATTGTGTGTATGCATGTGAGCGGTACGTCACGTGTACGCACGTGAGCAGTGTAGCATGTGTATACGTGTGAGCGGAGCAGCAGGCATTCAGATGTCCTCAGTGGCGTGTGGAACACCCAGCACAGCACTTGGCAAAGATCAAGGTAGTCGATCCTCCCCGTGTCTGTGAGAGGCGGTCGCCATGGGGGGCCGCGTTCCTCAGCCTCAGCACCACCAACATTCGGGTCAGGGTCACTTTGCTGTGGGGACGTCCCGTGCATTGTATTGAGTTGGCCAGAAAGTTCATTTGAGTTTTTCTGCATAACGTTATAAAAAACCCAAACAAACTTTTTGACCACTGCTATAGGCTGCTTGAGCAGCACCCCTAGGTGCCAGTAACACCCATCCCAGGTTCGACAATTGAAAATGTCTCCAGACATTGTGTCCCTGGGGGATCAAAGTCACCCCGAGTTGAGAACCACCACTTCCTGGAACCTCCCTCCCGATTTCCCTGGCCTGTGGTTGTCCAGATTCTGTTGTGTCGAGGATCGAGTTATTTCCACCCCCCACAACACACACATATGTGTACACAGACATGTACACACACACACATACACATGTTGCAGAATGATGCCGTCTACTCCAGGGTTTGGGGTCAACCAAGGAGGTTTTCTAGCTCCCAAAGTCAGCTCACAGCAAGAGTCACGTTGGAAAACCCCTGGCCCTGGGTCCAGGCCTCAGTTGAGGCCTCAGCCCTGATTCCCTGCCCTGAAGGCAGCCCCTTAGGCGCTCAGCCTCTGAGATGTTTATCCACACTCTCTGGGTGCCAGATGGGGGCCCCTAGGCAGCTGCTGGCCAAGTCTTGTAGCCTCTAGCTTGACCGACTCTAGTGGCTTTTCTTAAATTCCTTAAATAGCACCTTCCAGCTTCCTCCTTGTTCACTGTTTCAGGGGAGGGATGGGGGCCGGGCAGGTTAAGTTTGGTTAACCAGTAACTTCCTCTCCTCACAGATTTTGTTGCTTTGGTGGGTGGGGCAATTTATTTCTGCTTTTGACAACTTAGAAACACCCCCAATCTTCTCTTTAGAGAAGGTTTCAAGTTGGCTCATCATTTAAGTAAGAAGTTGTTTGTGTAAGTGAGTGGCATGGAGTAAAAAGAGAATAAAAGGGAATGTTGATGCAGGCAGAGGGGCTAGAAACAGGTAGGTCCGCGTTAGGCAAACTTTCTCTGGCATGCCTTCCGCTCCCCCGCCACGATTCCCCATTTCCTGTTCCATCCCCGAGTTTGCACAGTTTACAGAGTTGGTGTTGAGGGGAAGACCGACCTGCCCTGACCTGAGCAGGGTGGCTGGAGGAAGGGAGAAATGGGATGCAGGGAGGTGAGTTAGGAGGCTGCCCCGGAATCCGGGAGTTTCAGGGTGGGGACCCCACTTTGGACATTAAAGGAGGGGCCCTGGAGGTCTAATGAGGGCCATGAGTCAGCTTGAGCTCATCACAGGCGACTGCATGCGGGCGCTGCTGACACCCTGTGACCTTAGCTTCTGCTCAACCCACCCCCGCCCCTGTCCATCCCCTAGAGCTGCCGGAAGCTCCTAGGAATGAGTGTGGGAGGCCCCGGGGGTCCCTGGCTCTCCCAGATTGTGCGGCCTCCTATCTTTCAAAGGCAGAGTCCTCTCGTGGTTTCTTTCGGCCCTCTGGGTGGAGGCCGCCTCCAGAGCTGCTGGTTGAAGTTCTTAAGAAACAGTGACTGATGTGATCAGATAATGCCTGGCATGGGTGTCCAGCCTCTGGAGTTGAACTACCTGATAAGGAAAAACAAAAAGTAAGAGCCTGCTGCTCAAGCGCAGGCCATGGCAGCGCCTGCGCCTGACATGTTATCTCTGGTGCCTTCCAGCTGGAGCCACGAACAGCATCACCGTGAAGAACGCCACGTTCACGTGGGCCAGGAATGACCCCCCCACGCTGCACGGGTAAGTGGGATGTGGAGAGAACCACGCGGCTCTGGGCAAACGCAGGTCCGAATTCCAGCCGTGCGCCAGCTCTGTGACCGTGAATGGGTCACTTTGCCTTTCTAAGCATCAGTTCGGCTCGGTCCCTTCGCACCTGCTTGAGCTTCGGGGAGGAGCAGATGACCGTGGGCCTGGCTCAGAGGGTTCCCTCAGACTGTGAGTGACTCGAACCTTGCCCATATAAGCTTAGGCAACAAAGGGAAACTTCTGGTTCACATAACTGCCAGGGTTCACTTTCAGGCTTGGTGTGATCCAGGGACTCAGACAGTGCCTCTCCTTCGTGTCCTTGTTCCCCAGCCATCTGTGCTACTTCCTTGTCAGACGTCCTCTTCCCTCAGGATCCAAATGGCCCCCATCGACTCCAGGTGGCCCTCCTATGTCATCAGGAGACCCACTTGCCTCTTATTGGCCCAGGTTGGGTCACGTGTGTCTGCCTGAGCCAATGGCTATGCCAGAAGAGACGGCGCACACTGATTGGCTGGGTGGGTCGGAAGCTGTGATGGTGGCCGGAAGGCTTGGGTCTGCTGATAGCTTGTCCTCTCACGTGTGATATCAGGCTGGGTTGTTCTCCATCCTCTCCCCCAGCTGCCTCGTTCACCCTTTCCCACCATTTCCATGTCTGGGACACTGCCCACCCCAGTCCTTGTTTTTCTAAGTCACAGCATCCTGGGAATTGACCTGCTTCCCTGGCTACTTGTCAAATGCCTCTAAGTTCTTTCCAACTGCAGGCCTTGCTCCGGGGCTCTCAGACTTCCTTAAGGAGTCCCCCATCACAGGGCCAGACGGGACATTTTTAGGGGCCAGATTTATCCCCCCCATACCCCTAAATAGTTGCCCCCTTACTGAGTAGCCAAATTACTGCTGTATTTTATTTGAGGATGTGGGGAGGGGCAGATCAGACTTTCTGGAGAAACGAGTCTGTGTAACACTGCCCTTGATGGGACTGCATGTTTAGGAAGTTCTTCCTTATGTCTAACTTAACTCACGTCCACTTCAACTTTAGCTTTTCTCTTGTCCTGTTTAATAAGTGAGTAGTCTGTGTCTATGCCTCTGTCCCTCTGTCCGTCCTTCCAGCCTCAAAAACCTTCTTGAACATCACCTTCCCTCCCTCATTGAATATCCACCCCCCAGCCCCCACCTACCCCAGATTTTTCCATCCAAACCTATAAAATGTTCCCATCTTGCCTGGATGATCACAGGAGCTGCCTCACTGGGCTGACTGTTCTATCCTGGCCCCTTTATCCATTCCCCTCCCAGCATAGAACAAAAGAATAATCCTTGTGACCACATAGCAGGTATGAAGAATTGAACAATGGGAGCAAAAGCCATCAGCCTGTCCACCAATATGTTGAAATCATAATAGCAGCGCTTGGAAAATGCAGCCGATGTAGGTGAACCCAAGGAGGCCCTGGACGTGCCTGCCTTCCCCCAGTGGGTGGGATCCCAACCCCACTTTGCTGTCTTCCGTGGAAGGCTAGCCGTGGTCCTATATGGTGTCATAGCCCCTTTTGCCCACAGAGTGTTGAGCCTGTTGTATTGGGTTGGCCTAAACGTGCATCAGGAATTTTCTGTAGCAGTTTATGGAAAACCCCGAACAAACGTTTTGGCCAACCCAATACTTCAATTACTGTTATATCCACCAAAGGGCGATATCAGTAGAGACGTGTTTTTGAAACTCTGATTCACATGTGTTAGGCCCTCCTCTCTGGCTTCCAGCTGGGAAGCGTGTCCTCTGAGGCCCTCTCGGGTCTGGACGCCACCCACCCACCTCTTCAGGACTGACCTCCCACTCCCTGCCTCATCTTGTGTCATCGACACGTCTACTCGTGGTCACATCTGTGATTTCACACCCGTGGGCCTTTCCTCAGGCTGTCCCCAGGTGTCTGGGTCATGCTCACCCTTCCTCTAGCTCACCCTTCCTCTAGGTTTTGGGGTGGTCTCTTTGTTGAGCTTCCCCATTAGTTCAGTAGTAAAGAATCCACCTGCAAAGCAGGAGGTGCAGGAGATGTGTATTCGATCCCTGGGTTGGGAAGATCCCCTGGAGGTGGACATGGCAGCTCACTCCAGTATTCTTAACTGGAGAATCCCATGGACAGAGGAGCCTGGTGGGCTACAGTCCATAGGGTCACAAAGGGTAGGACATGACTGAGCGACTGAGCACACACACCCCCTTCCTTGAGCACCTGCATCACGCCCCCAGGTGAAGTGGATCCCTCTCCACTCAAGCCCCCTTCTCCTATCTCGGTTGCTCCTGTGGGGATCTTTCCTAAGATGCAGCTTGGCACAGAAGCCTCTGGGACAGTTCCCTGAACTAATGAGCTAGTTGTAGAAACAGTGGGAGTGATGTCCAGGCCTCAAAGACTCAGGACAACCCTGCCTTCCCTTTCTCCCCACTCAGGGCCTGTTCAGTGTCAGGAAGCCAGGCTCTCCCATCTGAGCCAGGGTGTGTCATGTCGTTTCAGCATCACCTTCTCTGTTCCGGAAGGTTCCCTGGTGGCCGTGGTGGGCCAGGTGGGCTGTGGGAAATCGTCTCTACTCTCAGCGCTCTTGGCCGAGATGGACAAGGTGGAGGGACATGTTACTGTCAAGGTAGGAGATCTGGGTGGGGGCCAGGTAACTCCTGGCCAAGGGGAAGGCCAAAGGGCGATGCGGTGTTTTCTTTTATGACCTTTTATGACCTTGTTAAGCAAGTGGGAACTACTTTTGTTCTCCTTTTCTTCTGTGCCCTCCTAGAAGGCAAGATTGTGGTGTCATCTAGTTCCTGCTGTGTCTCAGCACCTAGAATAGTGCCCGGGATGTAGTTGGCACTGGATAAGTATTTAGTAAACACACAAATGCCCCCTGGTCCACCCTCTGCCCTCAACTCCCTCCCCATCTCCACCCTGCAGTGTGCATCCCGGGGCCTCCTTAAGCATGGCTCTTTCAGGCTTGTTCTTTCTCTTTGTGGTTCTCCTTGTATCTCTTTTGGCAAATGTAACAACACTTAAAATTTTTTATTAATGTCATTGGAATATTTCCTTGGAGAATTCTTTTTAAGGGACTTATTTAAATTCTCAGTGTTTGTTGGATTCTTAATATGGGGCTAAAGGGAGACTGTTTTTACTGCCTTTAAATACAGTGTTTTGAACTAAGTTGCAGAATGTCTTGGGAGAGAGTTTAAGAGGCTGCCTTAGTGAACAGATGTGTCGCGTCAGAATCAGGAGCCTTGTTTGGCATTTAGCTCTGTCCCCCGCCCCCAAGACCCTTCCCTGGGGTTGGGGATATTTTCTTACAGAGTTTTGTTGATACCAGCATTTCCGGGAGCATGGTCTGCAGCAAATTCATCTTACTGTTTAGGGAATAGAGTTCTGGGCTCATACAAGCTTGGGAAGTAGTACAGATTCTGATTCCTTCCCTGTTGGACAGTCTGATAAGTCCTGTAGGGAGAAAAAAAAAAACCTATTTAACTTTGGTTAATCCTGCGTGTCCCAGACACATTTGCCTGCACCTCTTTGTTGCCTAGACAGCAACTCCTTATGTCTTAAGATTACTGTCTCCTGGAGTCTGCTTCTGGGGGATGCTGGTTTCTGCCGTAGTTTTCATTTCAGAGCAAAATCTTTTCTTTGCTGATGATCATATGACCTTGAGCCTAATGTGTATGAGCGAAGTGTATGATAGTTGGGTCCAGACTAATGAGGGTTTCCCAGGTGGCGCTAGTGGTAAAGAACCTGTCTGCCAATGCAGAAGACACAGGAGACAGAGGTTCAATCTCTGGGTCAGGACGATCCCTTGGACCTATTGTTTTAAGAAATGATCTGTCATTACTTTCAAATACATGTTATAAAGTAAGGTTCATAGGCAGCATGAGCTAGGTTAATTGGAAGAAGACTTGGGATCATGGTGGGATCCACATTGCCTTCTGTTTGATTAGCCCTGGGTTTCCACAATCGCAGCCCTATTGACATTTCATGCCAGATCATTCCCTGCTGTGGAGGCTGTCCTCTGCACTGTAGGGTGTTTATCAGCATCCCTGACCTCTGCCCACGAGATGCCAGAAGCAGCCGCAAGTCATAACAACCAAAAGTGTCTCTTGACATTGTCACATGTGGCCCCCTTGGGGGCAAAATTACCCCCAGTTGAGAACCACTGAATACAGAGATGATGGACCAAAGAGTGAGGGTGTTTGAATATTTGGTTTGATGAGGTGGTAGATTTATTCGTGACTGGTTATTTTGTCTTGGTAAGGGAAGGGCTTCCCTCGTGGCTCTGATGGTAAAAAATCTACCTACAATGTGGGTAGACCCCGGGTTCGATCCCTGGGTCAGGAAAATCCCCCAGAGAAGGGATTGGCAACTCTGTCCAATATTCTTGCCTGGAGAATTCCATGGACAGAGGAGCCTGGCGGGTTACAGTCCATGGGGTCACAAAGAGTCGAACATGACTGAGCAACTAACTACAACAACAGGGACAGTGCGGGAAATGTGTTTAAAGTGTTTATTTTGTCTCAGTAGTTTAGTTGGTAGGGCTCATGCATACTGTGGGAATTACCCGTGGGTTCTGCAGTGAGGCTTTGTGAGTCTGGCCAGTTTAAGTTAGGATATTGGAGTCAGCAGTTTGGTTATTTATCTGAGAATGAAGATGAAGAGCTGAGCTCCCTGGGTTTCATTCCCAACCTCATCCTCCTAGCATCCCTTTATTTAACAGTCTTTGAGGACTCCCCTTTGCCCTTTTAGTGAAGCTCATACGCCTCATCCCGGAGAAGGGAGTGGCAACCCACTCCAGTATTCTTGCCTGAAGAATTCCATGGGCAGACGAGGAGCCTTGTGGGCTGCAGACCATGGGGTCGCAAAGAGTCAGACACGACTGAGCTACTGAAGTGATCTGAACTGAACTGAGCAACTAACACACATACACACACACACACACATGTCACTAGGACCACCAGCCCCGTGTGAGTCCCCTCCCACCCCCCAGCTCCTTCCTGCCTGTCTTCCTCTCACATCATGGTCCCATCACACTGGCCTTCCTGTTGCTCAGACTTGCCGAGTTCCTCTTGATTTTGGACACACAGCAGTCAGCGGCAGCCTGCAGCACGTAGCAGTGAGCAGTAACTGGCAGCCAGGTCTTAGTTTGCTGAACTGGGAGTCCTGACGCCTGGACCACAGGAGCCAGCAGTTAGGGCCTGAGTCCCTAGCCTCTTGCCCACTTGGTCAAGAACAAATTCAGGAGAGGAGGCAGAAGGTACGAGTAAAGTAAAAAGGTTGTTGAAAAGAAAAGTGCCTGCAAAAAGGTGCACGGGCAAACTCAGAGAGTCGTGCTTTTCGGAAGTTTAAATCCTTTATAAGGGGGCAGTTTTCCAGGTCTTTGTCTTCCCTGAGGTGTGCACACCTTAGCAGAGATGAATCTCAAAGTGAAGGCTTCTGGGAGGAGTAAGACTCATTATCCTCTGACTTTTGACCCTAAGGAGCCTTCCCATGCAGGTGTAGCGTCTCCTTTGTTCCAGAAAAAGGAGGGGAGTGGAGATCCCTTAATCCTTTACCCAGACAGGATTTTGCCCTTCTATGTCCTGGCCATGACTATTATCTTAAGGATATTTACAAGACAAAGACTGACTACTTACGCTGTTTCTGTTGTTCCATTTTGGAGGGCAAATAGAAGGCTGACTGTAAATGCCTTAACTGGAGCCCACCTCTCTCTTGTCTCAGGAAATGCAAAGAGGAGACTAGTTGTAAGTATCCAACCTGAAGCCCACTTCTTCATCCCCCATGAAATGCAGGCAGAGGCCACGTGTAGCTGTCTTAACCTGGAGCCTGTCTGTCCCCTGCCTCCCTCTCACGCAGTTCCTCAGACTGAAATGCTCTTTCCTCTTCTCTTTATCAGACCAGCTTATTTTCACCTATCAGTCCTTGTTTAAGAATTTTTTTTTCAGTTACCGAAATACATGAAACAAATGCTCTCCTCATAGTCTTTGTTCTTATGCCATTCTGACACCTTGCATTATGTGGAAATACACAGCAACTTTAGAAATCGACAGTTATTATACAGATGTCTTTGCTTAAATTTCATCAAGGAAATCTCAAGGGCTCTTTTAAGGTTGTCCCAAACTAAGTTTCCCTTAAAAAAAAATTTTTTTTAAGTGGATTATAGTTGATTTACACTGCTGTGTTTCTGGTGTACAGTGAAGTCATTCAGATAAATGTGTATATATATTCTTTTTCAGATTCTTTTCCAGTATAGGTTAAGTCTTCCTTTTAAAGGACTTTTTTGAAAGTCTCGTATTTTTCTCTCTTAGCCTGTACCACAACAATAATCAAATAATTTTTTTTTTTAAATTCAGGTACTTCCCGTTCTTGGGAACCAGGAGGTTTTTATTGCTGTTTATTTTAAAATTCATTTTATTTTAAATATTTTAAAAAATTTCTTAAGTTGAAATATAGATGATGTGGGGGCTTCCAGGTGGTGCTAATGGTAAAGAAGCTGCCTGCCAATGCAGGAGACATAAGAGACCCAGGTTCGATCCCTGGGTTGGGAAGATCCCCTGGAGGGGGGCATGGCAACCCACTCCATTATTCTTGCCTGGAGAATCCCATGGACAGAGGAGCCTGGTGGGCTGCGGTCCATGCAGTTGCAGAGTGTCAGACATGACTGAGGCGACTTAGCACGTAGACGACGTACAGTATTTTATAAGATGCATATGTGCAGTGTAGGAGAGCTAGGGGTTTTGTTTGATGGTATTCAGTGACTAGTTACTAAATACATAACTGTTATCTCATTAACGAGGATTTCAACTCTCAAACTCTCACTATTGGAGCCAGTGACTAACCTAGAATGGACTCTGATCCCAGCCCTGGTGTCTGTAGTCCTTTGGGACTTGGTTTCCCTCTTGTTGAAACCATAGATGTGGTGAAGGTATCTTGTGAAGTAAGGCCTTCCTGGACAGGGGGTAGGCCGGCTGCTATCTTGTTAACCAAGTCTGTCTGTCCTGCCGCCTTCCTTGTTTGCCACCTAGGGCTCAGTGGCGTACGTCCCCCAGCAGGCCTGGATTCAGAACGTTTCTCTCCGAGAAAACATCCTTTTTGGACGCCAGCTACAGGAACGGTATTATAAGGCTGTGATAGAAGCCTGCGCCCTCCTCCCAGACCTGGAAATCCTGCCCAGTGGGGACCGGACGGAGATTGGTGAGAAGGTCAGTAGACTTCAGCATGGCCCCTGTATCAGTCAGCTATTGCTGTGTAACAAACAAGCACAAAAACCTCAGTGGCTTATGATGTTAAACACTTTGCAACTTATGGGTGGGTCAACCATGACTGGGTGACCCAGGCTGGGCTCAGCTGGGTGGCTCTGGTCCACATTGCAGGCCAACTAAGCCCAGTTCCAGGCTGTGGGTTGGCACAGGTCTCCCCGTGTGGCTACTTCCTAGGGCCTGGGTGAGGGGACAGCAGTTCCCCAGGGGGAGGCTTTTTCAATGGCAGCAGCAGAAGCCCAAGAGAACAACAACAAAAATGTCATGTCTTTTAAAGCACACCATCCTCTCTACCCATAAAGCAAATCACTTGGTTGAACCCAAAGACAAAGGACCAGGAAGTGCATGTTACTTTTGCAGCCTTGTGACTAAAAAGTCGCATGACCATTGGCACTATACAGGGAATAGGGGTGTCAGTGGTTCAAATGTCACAACCCTTTTCAAAACAGTGATAATGCTAAAAATAATAATACAACAGCTAACTCTTACGGAGTAATCACTCTGTGCCAGGCACAGTGCTAAACACTTTATACACATCTGTCCTTTCAGCAAGCCCAAGAGATGGGATTTACTGTTAACCCTGTGTAATGGCAGAGGAAAAGGAGGAACAGAAAGGCCAGATGACTCCCAGAGCCCCTTCCCATCTCAGGGCCTTTGCACATGCTTTCCCCTCTGCCTGGCTGGCCTGCTCGATTGCCCCCTGGTGGCTAAGTGGTGTGCACATGGGAAGTGCAAACGATCTGGAGCCTACTAAAGAGTTTTCTCGTCCTTATTTTCAGTTATTAATACAAGCCAGTGGTTCCACCAACTTTCCTACTTTGTGAGCCATTTTTTTTTTATTTGAGTGAAATCTGCAGTTCCTTGGAAAGAAAAAAAACAAATTATTAGGGCTTTTGGGGTTTTCAAGTGGCAAAGAATCCTGAGTGAGAACTGAATTTACAGGCACTGGGTAGAATCCAAGAGCCGGAATGTGGTGGGGCTCAGGAAGGGACTGGTTCCTCCTCTGAATTTCATCTCTGCTTTTCTGCGGAGCTTTGTTGTTTTTTTTTCAAAAATGTATGTATCTGCCACTTGGAGATTCCTCACTCTGCCTATTTAGGTCCCAGTAACCAGTGTGTTTACTGGGACTTCCCTGGTGGCTCAGACGGTAAAGCGTCTGCCTGCAATGCGGGAGACCTGGCTTTAATCCCTGGGTTGGGAAGATCTCCTGGAGAAGGAAATGGCAACCCACCCCAGTATTCTTGCCTGGAAAATCCCATGGACAGAGGAACCTGGTAGACTACAGTCCATGGGGTCGCAAAGAGTCAGACACGACTGAGCGGCTTCACTTCACTTCAACCAATGTGGGGTCTTTCCAGGTGGCACTAGTGGAGATGTAAGAGATGCTGGTTTGACCCGTGGGTTGGGAAAATCCCCTAGAGGAGGGCATGGCAGCCCACTCCAGTGTTCTTGCCTGGAGAATCTCATGGACAGAGGAGCCTGGTGGGCTACGGTCCATAGGGCTGCACAGAGTTGGACATGACTGAAGTGACTTAGCAGGCACACATGCACCCAGTTTTGGAGGGAGAGGATGTGATTGGCTTAGTTTGGGTCTGATGTCTGCCTGGGGCCAAAAAGCTGTAAACTAAAGGAACTCTCAAAATGAACGTGGCTGCCAGGACCCTGTCTCAGAGTGGGGGGAAGGTGGGCATCTCTTGGGAGGGGCTGGGGGGGTTAGCCCAGCGGGTGTCCACTGACTCCAGCCAGATATGCAAGTGATGCTGGCTTATCTGCTGCAGGAGGGCCGTGTGGTCCTTGTGCCCTGGTTCAGATTAGGAAACAGTGCCCTTCCTGCTGGCCAGCGGGGCGCAGGCTGGATTGCAGCACCCCTGGGGCACAGCCTGCCTTGCCCGTGCGGCTTCACCAGTGAGTGAAGGCCCAAGATCACCAGCCTTCCTGTAGCTGGCCTCGCCTTCCTGGTGCCGCTGGCCTCGCCTTCCTGACCCTGCCCTGCTCAGCGGCACCCAGCGGCTCGGATTTTGTCTTTGCTGGTTTCACAGTGGAGGCTGAACCTGGAGCCGGGACTTGAACTCACGTTGGCGCAGGCGTGATCTCGCTGTTACCACTGCTGCTTCCGCGGGAAGTGGGCGCAGCTCTGCAGGGCCTCCAGCGAGGGTTGCTGCATGGTGACCCGGTGCACCCCTCTGCTTGTCTCGGCTTCCCAGGAGGCCCACCCTTCTGCCGTGTTTCTCCGCAGGGTGTGAATCTGTCCGGGGGCCAGAAGCAGCGCGTGAGCCTGGCCCGGGCCGTGTACTGCGACTCCGACGTCTACCTCCTCGACGATCCCCTCTCGGCCGTGGACGCCCACGTGGGCAAGCACATCTTTGAAAACGTGGTTGGCCCCAAGGGGCTCCTTAAGAACAAGGTACCTGCTGCGGGCGCGGCTTGGGGGCTGGTCCCCGCTTCTTGGTCAGGTCATGGTGTGTCCCCTTTGGGACCCCTTCGCTTGACTGGACAGGAGATCATATTTTCGAATCCATCCCTTGGCGGCCTTCCGGGGACAGCCTTCTTGTTCTCATTGCCTCCGCTAGGCAGAAAGAAGCCTTTCTTTCTGCTTAAACAATAGGGGTGGTGTCGCCGAGGGAAGTCCAGCCCCACCCCACCACCACCATCATCCCCTGTCCCCAAGGAGCCGGCTCTCCTTTCCCTGCTGAAGTGGCCGTGGGCTGAGGGACAGAGGTTTGAGCAGGAAAACGGCCACCACACCTTAACATGACAGGAAATGGTTCCTTTCCTCTTTTATTCTTTTTGAAATTTGTTTGTTTAGGGGAGTTACAGAGGCTCTTCTTCCGCCTCTCCCATTAAAAAAGAAGACATGCCCATGGGAAAAAATGTAGCAAATGCAGAAAACCACGAAGGAGAAAAACAATTATGCATCATCCCACCGCTTAGAGATTTTTGTATTTCTTTCAAGTCTTTTTGTTGTGTATATAAGCTTTTTTTCTTTGTTATTTTTGGCTGCACTGGGTCTTGCTTGTTGCCCACAGACTTTCTTTAGTTGTTGGGGAGGGCGTGGAGCTGGCTGGCTAACTGTCTAGTTTCCATCTGCCTGCTTCTCATTGTGGTGGCTGCTCTTGTGGAACACAGACTCTAGGGTGCAAGAGTTCATTAGTGGCTTAGGGACTTAGTTGCTCCTCGCATGTGGGAACTTCCCAGACCAGGAATCAAACCCATGTCCCCTGTTCTGGCATCCACCGATGCTTAACCACTGGGCCACCGGGGAAGTTCTATATAAGCTTTTTAATAGGATTATCACATCATGCATATATATATGTATATATATAATAAACATCATGCCACTTAATCTGTAGTAAGCATTCCCCTTCACCCCATAAGAATTCTGTTTAATTTTTAAATATTAAAAACCTGTTTTGGTTGTGAAAGAAATACGTGCCCATAGTAACAAAACCAGAGAGTATATGTAAAGTTTATAAAAGACAGTTCTTCCTCATCCTGCAGCCCTAGCTGCTCTCGAAAGCTGGGGCCAGCGAATCCAGCCCGCAGGAGCCTGTTTTGTAGGCAGCTCACCAGCCAAGAATGGTCTTTACATTTTTAAGTGGTTGGAAAAAAATTCTGAAGACAAATATTTTGTGACATAGGAAAATTGTATTAAAGTTACATATCCGCTTCCATAAATAAAGCTTTATTGGATCATGGCCAGCCCATCTGTTTATGTCTTGTGTATGACCAGAGGGCCCATAAAGCTGAAAATGTTTACCATTTGGCTGTTTAAGAAAAAGTTTGCCAACTTGTGTAAACGGTTTGATGCACATCCTCCCAGACTTTCAGTTAGATAAAATAGATACCCATGTACAAAGGCGGTAGTCTTTTAGGGGTGGGGAAATTTGAAAAAACTTAATTCACAGCATGCACATTTTTTTGTAGGAGTGTCATTCTTTTATTCATCTACACATGGATGGTTCCTTCCCTGCATCTCCTCCAGATTTTTGTTCAAAAACAACTTCCCCCATCACCCTTATTAAAATTGCAACCCCCCACCTCCCCATCTCAGTATCCTCACCCCTTTGCTTCCACGTGCTCACAATACAGCACACAGCATTTTACTCATATCGGTCGGGACCCTAGAATCTGGAGCAAGGATCGTTGTTTTCCCTCACTCCTGCCCGCCCCCCCCCCCCACCCCCCCCACCCCCCCCACCCCCCCCACCCCCCCCACCCCCCCACCCCCCCCCCCACCCCCCCCACCCCCAGATCTCGGCCTGCAGATTGCAATGCTTCTGTGTGCCTACATCCCAGGCGCATGTACAGGTGTGGGGCGGGGGGTGGGGACAAAATTCCCTCTTTCGCGCATGCGCTAATGTGGCTGTTCTCCGCCCTCCCTGCAGACGCGGCTCCTGGTCACGCACGGCATCAGCTACCTGCCCCAGATGGACTTCATCATCGTCATGAGTGGCGGCAAGATCTCTGAGATGGGCTCCTACCAGGAGCTGCTGGCTCGGGACGGCGCCTTCGCCGAGTTCCTGCGCACCTACGCCAGCGCCGAGCAGGAGCAGGGGCAGGCCGACGACGGTAGGGTTGCGCGGGCCTTGAGTGAGGGTGGTGCCCGGTCGGCCCCAGGTCTCCCCTGAAAGTTCCCCCCAGCCGCCCTGGAAGCTCAGGAGGGCATCAGGTGGGGGGCTGAGCCAGGCCCTCTCAGGAACCATCTGGAAGGACTTTCAGGACTGAATTGACAGGGAGTCCCAATACTTTAGAGAGCCGGGTCCGCAGAACTGAACACAAGTCCCAGTCCTTTCAGGCAGTATATCTCTGGGCCTGTGGAGTTGCGGGGGTTTCATGGCGAAAATGGAGGTGGTGATAATTACAGGCCTCCTGGCTCCCAAGAGGCTGAGAAGCCAGTGGCAGGTTCACCATGTTGGTCAGTTGCTCAGTCGTAGCCGACTCCTTGCCACCCTGTGGACTGCAGCACCCCGGGCTTCCCTGTCCCTTGCTGTCTCCCGGAGTGTGCTCACTTTCATGCCCACTGAGGCGGTGACACGGGTCGTGAGGTCACACCTGGTGGCTGAGCCTGCAGGTTGGAGGTTGGCAGGACCTGAGTTCCAGTCTCAGCTGCTGCTCTTTCCAGCTGTGTGATGTCTGGCCATTCCTGATGAAGCAGTGAAGCAACAGACCCGACCTTCTGGCGCCTGAATGTGCTAGATTACTGGGGCCTTTGGCACGGTGCCAGTGACAGCTGCTGCTATTACTTTTCTAGGGAAGAGTGCTCCCCGATACCCCACGCATGTGGCATCTGCCAGGTCCAGGTAGACCTGCCCACTTCCCAGCCACCACACCCGCTCTGTCCTCCTGAGAGCATGCCCTGAATTCTGGGCTGGGGCCTCACCCTGTCTTTATTTGAGGCGTCTAAGAATCCTGTTCTCTCTTTTATGTGTATGCATGTTAGTCACTCGGTCGTTCCTGACTTTGCAAGCTCATGGACTGTAGCCCACCAGGCTCCTCTATCCATGGGATTCTCCAGGCAAGAATACTAGAGTGGGTTGCCATTTCCTACTCCAGGGGATCTTTCCTATCCAGGGATTGAACCCACGTCTCCTGTATTGCAGGCAGTTTCTTTACTGATTGAGCCACCAGGGAAGCCCCATTCTTTCCTTTAGTTGGTTTGAAATTCGGGGAATTGGTCGCAGCCTCTGTGGGCTGCCCTGTGTTTTTGTCAGATGGGCACCTGGAACGGATCCTCTGCTGGTGCTCCCCCCCTCCCCATCCCCCCACCAGGAGCCTTGACCTGCCTTACCACGGAGGGGAAAGAAGTCATCTGATGCCTTTTCTGCTTTGGTTTCAGCTGTTGCTAAAAAGAGTGGAACCAAAGCGAGATCGCCTGTCCTGCTGTGATCTCCCTCTTCCAGGAACTAATTACAGACTCCCTGGGCCCCGGGGCGTGTTCGTTACATGCTCAGTCCCCAGGCAGCTCTCAGATAGGCTGCCCCCGCCCCCGCCCCGAGTTGGGGCTGCAGTTCGCCCGGTTGCACAACTCTCATGGGCAGAGTTGTCATCAGGGTGTCTGTGATGTGAAGACACACACATCAGTGAGTGATTGTTGACTGCTTACCAGGGCTTCTGTCCCCGACAGGGGTCATCTCGTTGGCTCACTCACTCCTCCTCACAGCTTCTCATGGAGGAGGGAAGATGGTGGTGCCCAGTCCACTGGTGAGGAAACTGAGACTTAAAAGAAGCTCGTCCCGGGATTTCCCCGGCGCTCCAGTGGTTAGGACTCTGTGCTTCCACTGCAGGGGGCTCAGGTTCAGTCCCTGATAGGGAAACTAAGATCCCACTTGTCAAATGGTGTGGCTAAAAGTTAAAAAAAAAAGGGGGGGGGGTCTTGTCCCTCATGTGCCAGGGGCAGGCGGGTCCCTGTCTCTGTGAATGCGGCTGAGCACTAAGACAGCTATTTACCATTCACTGATTTAGTCATTCAGTTGGGTTCACTGGGCACTCAGCTGTGTGTTACGCACTTGCGTTGTTCTCCTAGGGCTCCTGTAACGAGAGTCCCACTAGCTTGAACAGTGGGAGTGTGTTGTCTCCCAGTTCTGGAGGCTGGACGTCTGAGATCAAGGTGGCAGCCTTCTTCTGAGGGCCGGGGGGTCCCATGCCTGTCCCCCGGCGTCTCGTGGTTTGCTGGCACTCTGGCACTCCTTGGCTTGCAGGAGCATAAGCCAGCTCTGTCTTCGTCTTCACGCGGTGTTCTTCTTGTGTGTGTCTGTCTCCAGATCTCCCCTTCTTATGAGGCGCCAGTTATATAGGATTAGGGTCCGTGCTCAGGAGCTCATGTGGACACTTAAATCCACAGAGACCACGGCTCCACATGCGGTCACATTCCTAGGTACTGGAGGTCAGAACTTCAACGTATGAATTTAGTTGGTGGGGGATGTAGTTTAGACCTTAAACTAGTAGCGTTCTAGATTTGGGGGAGACAGAAGTGGGCAAGATCCAGGCAAGTCCTGCCCTCACGGAGCTCAGAGTCTGGCGGGAGAGAAGGCAGTCAGCCAGTGGAAATGGTTTTGTGCAGCATTAAGTGCTGTGAGGAGAGCATGTCGGGTATTGGGCTGGAGAGTTTGGGGGTTCAGGCCCTGCAGGCAGCGTGGTCAGGGTTCCCTCTGTGGGAGCAGCGTTCTGACACGGGTAACGGCACAGGCCTCAGCCTGGCATGAGCTCAGTCTGTTCAAGGAACAGGGAAGAGGCCAGTGTGGCCACACCTTGGTGGGCAAGGGCTGAGGGTGGGAGACGGGGCTGGCGAGGGGGTTACCCGTCCGGGTCTTTCAGCATGAGGAGTTTGGGGTTTGTTCTCAGTGCAGCTGGGAAGCCGATGATTGTCAGAGAGGGGAGGGCCCACAGCGAGAATGCATAGTTTCATTCCTCTGCCTGAGAGTTTGCTGGATCCTTGTGGTTTGAGGTTTTTCCCTTTTTTTTTTTTTTTAATGTGAGCCGTTTTTCTAAAGTCTTGATTGAATTTGTTACAGTGTTGCTTCTGTTTCCTGTTTTGGTTTTTTGGCCCCAAGGCATGTGGGATCTTGGCTCCCAAGCAGGGATCGAACCTGTGCCCCTAGCATTAGAAGGCAAAGTGTTAACCACTGGACCACCAGAAAAGTCCCCCTAGTGGTTTTTAATAAGTCCTTTATTGAGATATAATTCACACATCATATGATTCAGTGAGTTTTAAAAATACTCCAATATTTGATTTGTGCAGCCATCACCAAGATGAATTTCAGAACAGTCTCACCCCCTTGAGGAAGCCTCACATCCATTGGCAGTCATTCCCCATTTCCTCCCCGCCCTCCAAGTCCTAGGCAACCAGTTAATCTGCTTTTTTTTTCCTTCTGATTTTTGAGTTGTAATTTCTTCTGATTTGTAATTTACAAAGAGCACTGTGTAAGTCTGAGGCATGTGATTTGACTTAGTACATCCTGAAATGTGACCACAATAAGTTTAGTGTACATCTATCATTTCATATAGATGCAAAAGTAAAGAAATAGAAAAAGAATTTTTTTTTTCCTGTGATGAGAGCTCTTAGTAATTACTAAGCAGTTTTGGTTATATTAATCATGTACATTATATTTCTAGCAATTATTTATTTTATAATTGGCAGTTAGTGCCTCTTGACTACCTTCATCCGATTCTTGCTCCCCCCACCATCTCTGGTGACTACACACCTGATCTTTGTTTCTATTTTGTTTTTAAAGCATGATTTACCTGCAACACTGTGTTAGCTCCTGGTGCACGGTATAGTGATTTGATATTTCTATATGTCACAGTGATCACCACACAAATCTACTTTCTGTATAGATTTGTCTTACTCTGACCATTTCTGTATGAACAGAATCCTTTTGTGACTGGCTTCTCTCACTTAGCATGATGTTTCCAAGATGCGTCTGTGGAGGCTTGCAGCAGCACTTCATTTCTTCTGACTGTTGAATCATATTCCATTGTGTAGACACACCACATTTTATTTATCCATTCATCAGCTCATGAGCATTCGAGCTGTCAGTTTTGGACTATTACGAATAATGCTGCCGCGAACCCTAGAGGTTTTAAAAGAAAACTATTTTCTTTTGCCAGTGTGAGATAGCCGACTCTCCCTCTTAGCATTTAAACTCCCCGGCGAATGAGTTTCCACATGTCTATGCTCCTGTGGTCGGAAAGTTCTGCTGTAGGTCTAACCAGCTCTCGTCTTGCTACAGAGTCTTCTTTCTCGGATTGTCTCTCAGCCCAAGTCAAGCCAAGGTCACACGAAACATGGTGGCCATTTTGAGATAACTATGTTTCCCCCACCTGCTTGGTGGGCTACATTTAGGCAAAAAGAACCCTCCGTGGATTTATCTCAACTTTTTTCCGCAGAACGAATTCTCTTTCTTCTCCCTGTTCTATCCAGGTGAGCAGGGACCGTCCTTACACGCTGTTGGCCACAGAAGGGATTTTTTTTTCCCCTTCTCTTCATCCCCAGCCACACGCATATCCAAAGCAGATTATGCAGAACATGGGTTGCTGCCAATTAAAAAATTTTTTGTGTGTGCACGTCAGCACTTAATTTGGTGGTAAAATTACCACCCGGTGCCCTTGCACCGCTCTGAGGTCATTTCCCCAGTTTAGCCACTCAGCCCCCTGCTGGGCAGGTCACAAAGCTCCTCTGACTGTGGGTCTAAAATCAAACTTGCTGTCCTCTCCCCCCCCCTCTTTTTGCCTCTCTGGAGGGACCCTGACGATAAGGCTTGGCATCAGGGTCCAGCCTCGCTCGCTCAGCTGTAGCCAGTGCCAGTGACCTTGGATTTGTCTGAAACACATTTTTGGCTCCTTCTAAAGGGAAAGTTTTGTTTCCGTGTTGGATTAATCACATCTTTTGCAGGACACCCAGGCTGGAGGGCGTGTGTTTGGTTTGGGGGAATTCTGTCTGCCTCAGATGGAGAACGGGAGCTAGGCTTGGAGTGGTGGGGGGCGACTGACTTCCTCCCTAGGAATATGCCTTATCCTGTTTCTAGGAGACTTTTTGTTTGTTGGCAAAGAGATTGACAAAGTGGTTCATTAACCTTTGTACCTGGAAGGTATAGAACATTTTTATTTACTCTGGTGACTCTTAGGAACCTAAAACCTAGAATGGCAGTTTTCAAACAGAACATTTGTGCCTCCCGGGGACACTTGGCAATGTCTGCAGGCGTGTTTGGTCGTCACAACAAGGGAGGGGGGTACCCCTGGCATCTTGTCAGGAGAGACCAAGGATGCTGCTAAACACTCTGCCATGCACAGGGTAGCCCCCTCCACCCTGCCCTCCCCCCCAGCAGAGAATCACCCCCCCACGATGTCAGTGGTGCCGAGGGTGTGGAAGCCACTCTGCTTTGACTTCTCTCTGCCCACGTTCCATCCTTGTTATCTTGGGGAGAAAGACCTTGACTCCAGTGACGTGACCGCTTTTCGAAACCTTATTCCAGTCTTACTCTTTCAACCTCGTCACTCAGTCTTTCCCCGCCTTTTCCAGATTTTTGCTGAACTTTTTTTTAACCTGATTATAAAATCAATATGTGCCGCTTGTAGACCATGGCAAATGGTAGAAAAGCTCCAAGAACCAGCAAAAGAACATCCTTCAGCTCTCCCACCACCACGAGGGGAGCTGCCCTGCCATTTGGCCTGTTTCCCACCTGTCTTTCTGATTTAGGACCTTTTTCCTAGGGTGCGTTTTCACCGCCGGTTTTCCTGTCCCTCTTTTTTGTTTCTTAACACCAGGTCCCAGGTGCCTCCCCTTGCTGCAAAAGTCAGGCATAAGCACCGAAAGCCGCTGGAGAGCTGGTCAGACAGACAGCACATTCCTCCCCTCTGTCCTCAGGGTCCGTGTTTCTTCCCCTTTTGAGTCTGAAGAACTTGCAGGGCCGAGGCGGGAGGCTCGGGCCGGGTGATGTAGCTGGTCGATTCCGTTTTTGGTCAAAAACCAGGCGTTGACTGTAACGCAGTGACTTGAATTCTTCCCTCAAGGGGGAAGCTTGCCTGCTGGCCCTTGCCCAGGCAGAGTTCCAGCACCTTCTTGAGAATAAACAGTGAGGCTGAGAGGTGCCAGCCTTGAGGATGAGCGGCCGGCCGAACACATGGCCTGGGCAGTGCTTGTGTGGTTCAAGGGCCGGGAGATGCCTCGTTACCAGCATCACAGCCCCATCCCTGGTGCTCAGAAGCCCTCAAGGGAGAGCCATTGGGTTATAAGTCTTATGTCTTTGCTTCTGAATTATTTTACAAGATCCTCCCTCTCCCAACTCCCCCACCCCCGCATCATTCATATTTTCTCCTTACCTGGTTGTTTCTCTGTATCATTTAACACTGCCTCATGGTAAATTCTGAATCTACTACTTTATTATCTCTTTCTCTCCCTTGGAATTCAAGCTCCGTGAGGGCTTTTGGTCACCTCTGTGTCCCCAAGACTGAGAACAGTGCCTGGCACATCATAGATACTCAGGAAATGTGTTAAATAAGTGAATGAATGAGTTACATCTTTATCATTTAAGGCATGTCCTGCGTAATGGTTGGACATTAACACAGCTGTGTATATTCCCCAGATTGGGAACAACTGTGAGCTGATTTTACATATTTCTCTCAGGGCTGGTTTAGAAACCAGCTTTGTGGATTTGGGCTATGACACGGCATCACTATGTCTGATACGGTGCCTCTTCCGGCATTGGAAGGTCGTCTCTGCTTGTTCATGTGGTCATTCATTTGTTAGTCTGTCCATCTGCCTCTCTGCTGTGCCACGGGGACATCTGGTGCTTGAGCTACCATATGGAATGGTGCCCCCTGGATTGTGCAGTGCACATCCTGTGCAACCCCACATGGCCATCAGATGCACAAAGTGCTAGGAATAGAGTGGTAGATAAGACCTCGGAATGCTCTCTCAAGAGCTCACAGTCTGATGGGGGAGACAAACGCTAAATAATCAAGGGCATCATGGTGCTCAGTGTGTGAGGGAGGCAAGCCTGGGGAGCTGGAAGGACCCTGAGATGGGTCCCTGACCTAGTCTGGGAAGGTCCAAGGTGATATCCGAACCGAGTCACCTCCCCTCCCCCTTCTGTCCACGTGGAACTGGCTCAGAGCAAGGTGCTTGTGCCCTTGAAGAAGCAAAGACTGTGGACTGGCGCGGGGCCTGTGCCACCTCCTGGCTGGCACGCCTGCCCTTCACACTGTAATACTTTCTCTCTCTCTCCCTCTGCTGCCTGGAAAACAGGCGTGAAGACAGAAGGTCAGTCTGCATTTTTCTAGCTTTCCTTATGTTTGAACACTCACAGCTTTTAGAGAAGGGAGCCAGCCCCAGGCAGTAGGGTGCTTGTCAGGGATACACCCACATCATGTGGGACGGGGAAGCCGAAGCACGAATGCAACAGGTCCCTTAGCTGTCCTCGCCCCTCACCTTTAAGGAAAAACACTCATCCACCCTCTCTGGGCATTTAAATGGGGGTCTCACGGGGAGGGTTCTTTTGCCTTGGTTCTTAACACTCTCTTGGGTCTTGTGAATTCCTAGGCACCAACGTGCTGGATGAGGAGGAAGGTCAGTGACAGTGGGTTGGAGTTGGCTGTGCCTGCAGCGCGAGGCTGCACATGACTTGTCCTGCTGCTGCATGCCTGGGGAGGGGCCCTTGAACGTCTGCATTTCCATCCCTTTCCATCATTCATCCAGCATCTATTGGGCACCTACTGTGTGCCAGCTTTGTGATTGTCACTTGGGGATACAGATCGAATCTCCCCATCTCTCACTGGTCAGCTGAGTGACCTTGGCTAAGCTGTACTGTCGCAGGTCCAATGACCACGGCCAGCGAGCCTTGAAAGAGATCCTGGTTGTGAAATGCCCGGCACCCAGTAGGTGGAAGATGCATGGGATCGTTATTACGATCCCACCCACACCTCCTGGGCATGATTGAGACCCAAGCACAGGGTGACGAGCCCCTCATGGAGTAGCTGCAGGTGTCAGGGGTGCCCAGAGGTGGCATGTCTTCTAGAAGAACTTGAGCAGGAAAGGCTGCCCGGTCTCCCTCTAGGGACAGAAAGGCATAAACTGGCCCCAGAGCAGACCCATGCCTCCTGCCTTCCAGAGCCAGCAGTGTGTGGCTGAGGGTCCACACCAAGGCCCCCTTTTGACAGCAACTGAAGCTGATTTTGGCCGCTTAAACAAGGGTGTTTACCAGAAAGATACCAAGTAGCAAAAGGAAGCCAAAGGCAGAGAGCAGAAATCAAAGGCAAAAGTGGATGATCAAGACTCGGGCATTGGGAGCTCTGGACGTGAAACTCCTTTGGGGACAGAGCAGTTGTACAGATCTTTGGTCCTTGTGGGGCCACCACTCAAAGTCCTCTGGGGGAGGGGTCCTGATGGGCTGACCTTGGGCAGGTTCCCCCTTGGCTGGGAAGCCTGGGCATTCTGGGAGACTGGGGAAGGGGGCAAATCCCCTGCAAAGAACAGGACGATGTAGCGTGCACATTCCCATTCTCCTCCTGGGACTCACGGTCCCGCCCTTGCAGACGAAGGTTTTCCAGCTGCCCCAGTTGGTGTATCGCCAGTGGGCTAATAGGGTTTCAATGAAGAGGCCACCATGGAGGCCACTGTGGGGACCTGCACTGCATGTGAAGCAGGAGCGGGGAGGGAAGGCTGAGGTTTCCAGAGGGTGCCTGGGCAGCCAGGCAGGACAGGGAGCTCTCTGAAGTACCTGCTGCAAGATGGGGGTCTCTGGGAGTGTTGTAAAGCACCCCCACCCTGCACAGCGGAACACAGTCGAGGTGCTATGCATGTGTGTGTGCGCTGTCTGCAGGCCGCTGCATGGGAAGTCCTGCCTGTTATCGCTCTTCTTTTTCGTTTGTTTTAGGTTTTTTTTTTTTCCCAATTGAAAAAGATGCTGATTTTAAAGGAAACATTTAAACAGTGATTCTCAGTCGTGGATGTGCCCCAGAATTATCTATGAGACAGGTTTAACAATGCAGATAACAGTACGCATCACGACCTCGTCTTCCATTCACCAAGCACAGCCTCATTTCTTCCTCCCGCTCGTGGGGGCTGGTGCTGCTGTTCTTCCCATTCTGCAGATGTGGAAAGTGAGGCTCAGAGAGGGTCATTGCTTCCCCAGTTCACACAGCTAGGAGGTGAACGAGCACGTCCCACACATCCCAGCCCCCTGACTGCTCGCAGCGTGGGGTCAGCCTCCCTGGCAGAGTCAGTGCAGGGACCAGGGCCGGCCCCAGGGCATCCCCGGATGATTCACGCACGGCCAAGATTGAGAATCACCGGCTCAGAGCTCCCCCATCAGCCCAGGAATGACCCCAGCCCTGTTCCCTTGCCATCCTCTGTCGCTTCCCATGGCTGTTGCCTGAGAGAATCTATCTTTCTGGATTCTGCTTTAATTCTTGTCTCATCAGCATGTTCGCAGGTTCACTGCCGGCTGTGTATTCATACCCTTTCGTAACTTCTCTCCTGCATCCTCCTCCGGGGTCAGCCCTTCGGAGTCCTACGTTATGTTCTCTCTCGTGCTCTCTGTCTCCCGGCACCAAAGAGTGAGGAAGTCAGTGCCGAGTGGGTGGTAATAAACACATCCCTGACTTGCGGAAGATTAAAGGAGATAATGTATTTCAGCAGAACACAGCGGCTGACACTGAATAAACGTCAGCCACTGTCTCTGAGGTGACAGGGATCAGTGTTAATGCTGGGCGGATACTTCCTGGGATTGGAGCAGATATCCAGCTGGTGTGCCCATGGTGCCTGTATCAGTTGTTGAAATAGCTCCGTATTACTGGGAGAACAGCCACTGCCCCAGCAGTCCCAGGTAACCCCTTACCCCGATCTTCAGGACCTCCCCTTGATCCGGCAACCAGTGGGTTAACCCCTTGGCTGGGGGCGCCTGGGTCCCCAGTGTCTGATGCCCTTGTCCATAAGGGGTTGTTACTTATTTGGGGTTTCACTGATGCTTGGGGACCAGAAGAGTGTGTCCTTTCCCCTGCATGGTTCAATTGTGTCCTGACTCCATGAGCCAGGCTGCACACAGCCAAGAGACCATCAGCAGAACTGGATTTTCCTGGTTGCTGCTGGCACAGGGCACTTGCTCAGGGCTCTTGAGATGGTTGCAAAACACTGTCCCTGTCCCTGAGAGAGCTGGCCAGCCAGGGAGCCTGTCTGTGGCTGCTGCAAAGCAGGTCTTGCTTTCTGAGCCTCCTGGCAGCCAGGTTATCTGCCATCTCCCCACATGGTGACAGGTGTTAGTGTCCAGCCTTTGAAATCACTGTCCGCCCCCTCGTCCTTTCTGCCAGGCTTAGCAGGCGTCGGTGGCCCAGGGAAGGAAGTGAAACAGATGGAGAACGGCATGCTGGTGACGGACACTGCAGGGAAGCAAATGCAGAGGTGAGGCGAAGCGGGCTGGGGGACCCTGTGGATTCTCCCAGCACCACGTGTCTCCCCCCTGCCAGTTGTGAGGGAGGAGGAACAGGGTGTCCACAGCAAGGCTCACTGCCAAAAAAAGGCGTTTAGCTTCTGCTTCCCCTGCCCCCAACCCCAAATCCTGGCGGAACCTCACTTCCCAGAGAGCAGAGGCCCAAAGGGGAAGCCTCGTTGTGCTTCTGCCAGGGGGCATGGCTCACGCAGGCCTCACTGTTGGATTTAACCATCCGTCTGTGCTTCTGACACTCAAGCTCCCTACATGGCGTGGCTCTTTGCTCAAGTCACTCAGCGGGGCCTGGAATGTTGAGGCTGTAAGAACCAGCAGCCAATTCAAAATAGTCACAGTAACAATAGCAGCTGCGTTTTATGTGCCATTAGGAGCCAGATGCAGTGCCAAGTTCTGTATAGTCCATAAACCTGGAGGTCGTTTCTCTCGTCTTCCCATTTTACGGGTAGGCAGACTGAGAGCTGTCCACAGGCCATACAGCCAGAGAGAAGCCAAGCTTGACTATTTGAACCCGAGTTCAGCCTCTGAGCCAGTGCTCCTAAGTTTTATGCTTTGGTGCTTTAAAGAAGGTTGCATTTGGTCAGATCATGGGGTATTTGGAGGAGGGGCGTTGACCTGTCTGTGCCTTGGTTTCCTCCATTGTCGAATAGGGCCTTTGGTGCCCCTGCTGTGCAGGATTGTAGGAAGGCCTCTGTGATACGGCATGTGGTCATTTAGAACGGTGCCTCCTGCCTCCGGTGCTCAGTAAATGCCGCTCAGTTATTATTTAGGTGAGCTGGAGCTGCCTGGGGTTACTTCTTTTGGGGTGGGGGGATTTCATAGACACAGGCTGGGAAGAAAATTAGCATGAGCACCTGTGCCCCTCAGAACCCTGCCTGCAGTCCCCTCCTGGGCCCAGCTGTGTGTCGTACATGACACTCTTCCTTCTCTGCTGGGGCAGCAGTCAGGGTGTGAGCGCGGCGTGTGTGTGTGTGTGTGTGTGTGTGTGTGAAGCACTCTTAACAGTGCCTCGCCTGGAGCATGCAGGGGCTGAGGGGGCACTGTCCTGGTCTGTGCAGGCGGCCAGCATAAGGTAAGGATTAGCTGAGATGGGGCAGGCGCCTGCAGGCCATTTGGGATGTCGGAGTGGGTGACCACGGGACGCTTGCAGTAGCACACCATGGGTGGACCGAGCAGAAACGCACAGCACACTGGGTATTCATTTTTCTGTTGCTGCGTAACAAGTGATTACAAGCCTAGTGGTCTGTCATCTCATTTCCTATGGGTCGGGGTGTCTGGGCACAGCTTAGCTGGCTCCCCTGCTCAGGGTCTCTCAAAAGCTGTAACCAAGGCATCAGCCAGGCTGGGGTCTCAACTGAAGGCTCGTCTGGGGAAGGATCCGCTTCCAAATGCACGAGGCTGCTGGCAGGACTCGGTTCCTCAGTCCCTAACTGGCCGCATCCTGGTGGACCCCTCCGCCCCCAGCCCCCGGGCCTCTCCCACCTCCACACTCACCGCATCAGGGCAGACAGACAAAGAAGGCAGTAGAGTTGACTACAAAGTGGAAGTCATACCCCATCCCTTTGCTCATGTGAATCTGAGCCGTGTGCACATGCATGTGTGCACATGCACACATATGAACACACACACCCCACGTCATCCCTCAAGCACACATCTCCCTAGGGAGGAAAGCTCTCTGGGTGATGATCTGTCGTGATCCGCATAAAGCTGATGAGCACGGGGTGGGGGTGGAGGGGAGATGCTTTTTGAATAAAATCTGCCTAAAGGAATAGTTCTCCCATGGAACCCTGGGGCCAGACCCATCCCCTCTATGGGTCTTCTCTGTAAAATCAGAGGAGTGAATGAGGCCTGGTGCTTGGGGGGAGGCCGCCGACCCTGCCCAGGGCCTTCATCTGGGGGACACCCATGTGCCTTGCTTCCCCAGGCAGCTCAGCAGCTCCTCCTCCTACGGCGGGGATGTGAGCCGGCACCACACCAGCACCGCTGAGCTGCGGAAGCCCGGGCCCACGGAGGATACCTGGAAGCTTGTGGAGGCGGACAAGGCTCAGACGGGGCAGGTGAGGACATGGTCAGGTTGCTGTGTGTCTGTGGGAGCTGGGCCCTGGTTGGGGTGCTGTGGTCATCTTGACTCACGTCTTCTTCCCCAGGAGGCTTGAAAGGTACTGTTTTAAGCGCTGGAAACCAGGGTGGAGGGCCAGGGTGACTTGCCACAGGTCATGGCTGGTGAGCAACAGAGCTGGGGTGTGAACCCAACTCTCAGACTCCAGGGTGGTCACCTGTAGCCTCTGCTTTCCTGATGGCTGCCTCCTTTGAGCGGCTGGGGCCTTGGTAGCCGTAGATGACACGATGCCTTGAATCCAGGCTCCAGCCTCACGGGGGTCAGCTGTGTGTGGGTGGGTTTCAGGTCATCACAGACGCAGCCCTGAGGAACATTAATTGTGTCATCAGAAAAGATTGTTTTTTTACTTCTTTTTATTTTGTATTTTTGCCCTTATTACAGGCAGATCTTGTTTTATGGCACTTGGCTTTGTTGCACTTCACAAATGCTGTGTTTTTTACAAACTGAAGGTGTGTGGCAATCTTGTGTTGAACATCAGTGCCATTTTTCCAGCAGCATTTGCTCACGTTGGGTCTCTGCCACATTTTGGTAGTTCTTGGAATATTTCAAACTTTATCATTATTATAGTTTGTTATTATATAAAATATTATATTTGTTATTGATGTACTATGTTAACAGTATAATATTTGTGATCTTTGACGTTACTACTACAATTCACCAAAGACCCAAATTATGATTATCACTTTTTAGCAACCAAATATTTAATTAAGGTGTGTGCATTGTTTTTCTAGTCACAGTGCTATTGCACACTTAATAGACTTCAGTAGAGCATAAATATAGCTTTTATATGCACTAGGAAACCAGAAAATTCATGTGACTCAGTTTATCGGGATATTCGATATTTTTGCAGTAGCCTGGAACCAAGCCTCCAAGTGTCTGAGGTGTGCCTGTTTATCAGTGAGAAGGTCTCAGCTGGGACTTTGTTTTTAATACCTGTCTTAGTCCCTTTGGGCTGCTATAACAAGACCATGGTACAGGTGGCTCAGAAACAACATACGTTTATTTATTGCTCATAATTCTGGATGTTGGCAAGTCCAGGATCATGGCGCCAGCAGATTCAGTGTCTGGTGAGAGAGCTCCCTGGTTCATAAATGGCCATCCTCTCGCAGTGTCCTCATAGGACAGAAGGGTGAGGGACCCTTTTTATAAGGACACTAATCCCGTTTAGTCCACCCTCATGAAAAGCCTGATATGACAGGGAGACACACAGGGAAAGATACCCAGAGTTTCCTGAATCCACACCGAGCAGGTTGGGTGTCAGGCTGACCCAGAGCACACTGCACCCATCCGTGGTGTGCAGCTGCCCTTTGAGTGACCACATGTGATTACACGGCCCCCACGCTGGGCTCCATAGGAGACACTGGAGTGAAAGAGGCCCCCGGCTGTCACTCCGTGGAGCTGGGAAACAGGTTGAGCAAGGGCCAAGTGACTGGAAGCCAGTTGCTTGTTCAGAGGACTGAGGGTGGGGGGAGTGGATGTGACACTTCGTCATGGTTACTAGGCAGCATATCCCATCTTCCCATTATCTTCAAACTCTTCCTTCCTGAGAGTCCTGGAGTAAAACTTAATCCTGGACAGGATCTCTCGGGTCCTGTGTGGTCCAGCCACTCCATGTTCTCCAGCTTACCGCGCTGCAGCTATCCTTGCCTCCTTTCTGCTTCCCTTCTACCTCAGGGCCTTTGCACACGTTGGTCCCTGTGCCTCGAATGCCTTTTTTTTTTTTTTTTTTTTCATTTTCACCTGGTTAATTCTCTGATATCCCTTCCTTATGGAAAACCTCCTCTGATTCTTCTCCACCCTGGGTTGGGTCAGGATACCCAGTTTTATATTCCCATGGAATCATGTACCACTTCCAGCCCTTCTCTGGGATTATGCATTTATCTGGGCAGTTATCTTATAAAAGCCTGTCTCACTGCTCAACTGGAAGTTCCGTGAGGGCAGAAACCTTGGCTTTGCTTCTGCTGATTTCTTTGCCAAGTAACTAAAGGGGAGGAGGATTGTAGGCATGAGCATAGGTGGGGGCGCTGGACTGCACAGGGTCTGTTGAGGCTCCTGACCTTGGGTAGGCATGGCTGGTGGGTGTGTTCTGTAAGATGCCTTCTCTCCTGGTCCCAGGTCAAGCTCTCCGTGTACTGGGACTACATGAAGGCGATTGGACTTTTCATTTCCTTTCTGAGCATCTTCCTTTTCCTGTGTAACCACGTGGCTTCCCTGGCCTCTAACTATTGGCTCAGTCTCTGGACGGATGACCCCATCGTCAACGGGACCCAGGAGCACACGCAAGTCCGGCTGAGTGTCTATGGAGCCCTGGGCATTTCACAAGGTGAGCCTGCCTTGCCCCTCACCTGCTCTTGGCACTTGGAGCCGCTTCCATTTCTTGTTATAGAATCAGGTCCCCCAACTTGTCAGGGTTTTGTTAGACTCACAAACCAAGCCAAACACACAGTAACTATCACATAATAGACACTCAGATATTTGCAGAATGAACGTTTTTTGAATGCGCTGTTTCATGTGGCTCTAGGAGACAGAGGGGAAGCGAGCTCCAACATGCCTATTTTACAGATGAGTTAAGTTGAGAAATAGAAGGTGACCAAGGACCCTTGCCCCTCATTGTTCTGGCAGGGTGACGGAGTTTCTGTGAAGTCCTATTTGTGGACTTTTGCCTTCTGCACAAAGGTGGGAATTAGTTTCTACTTGTGGTTCGTAATACACGCAATGCTACCCTCATGTCTAGAGATGCCTACAGAGCTTAGTCATATCTAGAGATACTTGGAGTTGTCACAGCTTCCCTGTGGGAGCAGGTGCTGCTGGGACCTAGAGGCCAGGAATGTCACTAAACATCCTGCAGTGCCCAGCGTGGCCTCCACAACAGAGGATGATCCAGTCCCAGAGGTTAACAGTGAGGACGCTGAGAAATCCTGTGTATACCCTTGGTGTGTCATTATGTGTTGTCATGCAAGTAAAGGCTAACTAGAAGGGTAAATACGTAGGCTTGAATTATGGCTACTGCAAACTCAAGGATTGTGTATACCCTTCCTGTGGTCCCACAAAGATCCCCAGACACAGCAGCATTACCAGTAATAGCTAATGTTTACTCAGCACTTACTTGGTATCTGGTTCTGTTGTAAACACTTTAAGGTGTTTTATTTTACTTTTGCAACAGTCACGTGAGGTAGGAGCTCATTTTTCTTTGTTTTAGAGATGCAGAAACTGAGGCCCAGAAGCGTTCAGTAAGTTGCCCAAAGTCACACAGCTTATTCATGGCAGAGCTGGCATTGAGCAAGGCAGTGTGGCTCCAAGCCCACCCTCTTCTGGAGGGCAGAGGGATTTGCCCATCTGAGCTTTAGTTGGGCTTCCCTTGTGGCTCAGCTGGTGAAGAATCCGCCTGCAATGCAGGAGACCAGGGTTTGTTCTCTGGGTTGGTAAGATTCCCCTGGAGGAGGGAAAGGCTACCGACTCCAGTATTCTTCCATATCTGTAACATAGGTACTAATAGAACATATGCAGGGTCCTCATAAGGATTAGATGCACATAAAAGACACGGTGAGTTTTGCACATAGTATGTGCTGGGTAATAATTGCCACCATTATTGTTGTTATTAGAAGCTGGGAGTCCAGGCTGCTTTGTCCACATGGTCACACGGCCCCTCGCCCCCGGCCCCGCTCGGTCCCTCTCCTGCCGTGGAGTTTGACGCGAGAGTGTTTGTAGGTATCTCGGTGTTCGGCTACTCCATGGCGGTGTCCATCGGGGGCATCTTGGCCTCCCGCCGCCTGCACCTGGACCTGCTGCATAACGTCCTCCGGTCGCCCATAAGCTTCTTCGAGCGGACCCCCAGCGGGAACCTGGTGAACCGCTTCTCCAAGGAGCTGGACACGGTGGACTCGATGATCCCACAGGTCATCAAGATGTTCATGGGCTCCCTGTTCAACGTCATCGGCGCCTGCATTATCATCCTGCTGGCCACGCCCATGGCTGCCGTCATCATCCCGCCCCTGGGCCTCATCTACTTCTTCGTGCAGGTGAGAGGTGGGTCCTGGGGTCCAGGACGAGCACTGCTGTGTGTTGCCGTCCCGTGAGAACCGCTTAAGTTTAAATGGTTTAAACTTTTTACTTTACTTTTAACTTAAATGGGGACCATTTAAGCTTCACCAGCGTGAGGCTATGGGGGATGTCTCAGAGGAGGGTTAAGGTTTGTTTTTGTTGGTTTTGAATACCTAAGTTGATGGTTTTCAGCTTGCAATAACCAAACATCCTTTTTTCCTAATAATAAGGGTTTTTTTAAGGTGAAATAAGCTATAGCCACGAAGTCATCTTTATTATTAAACTTTCTCTAAGTATGAAATTCTTTAGGTCATAGGCAGATAATGGAGACATGAATAATAGCAGCTTTGATATTTTTTTCCCCTGTAATAGAGATCTGAAAGTGAATGTGGAAGTGTGAGTTGCTCAGTCTTGTCTGACTCTTTGTGACCCCATGGACTGTAGCCCACCAGGCTCCTCTGTCCGTGGGATTCTCCAGACAAGGATACTGGAATGGGTTGTCATTCCCTTCTCCAGGGGATTTTCCCAACCCAGGGATTGAACCTGGGTCACCTGCATTGCAGACAGATACTGTACCATCTGTGCCGCCAAGGAAGCCATAATAGAAGTTTAGAGGTATGCTATTCCGGGCTTCCCAGGTGGCTCTAGTGGTCAAGAACCTGCCTCCCAATGGAGGAGACATAAGGATGCGGGTTCAGTCCCTGGGTTGGGAAGATCCCCTGGAGGAGGGCATGGCAGCTCATTGCAGTATTCTTGCCTGGAGGATCCCGTGAACAGAGGAAACTGGCGGGCTACAGTCCGTAGGGTAGCACAGATCAGACACGATTGAGTCGACTTAGCACGCACACACACACATGACAGCTTGATGAGTTTGGTAGCTTCAGACTCCTTCACTGTTTTGTTTCGGGGGTTTTTTGTGTGTGTGTTTCTGTCATCTTTGCCTCCCATTTCTTAAGTTGGTTTCATGGTCCAAGATGGCTCCTGGAGCTCCAGCCATCACAAATAAGCTCCAGAAAGGGGAACAGAGTAAGGGAGCATTTGATGGCTGCGTCAGCTTCACTGTGGTGCGTCCAGTTAACAGATCAGCATGTTGAGGTCCAGGGGGCAGAACTGGGAATGTGAGCTCACATCTGATTCCACAGTTTAAGCTGGTAACTGTGACTGTGTTTTCCTGCCCCTGAAAAGGACACCTTTTTACCTTGCTCATGCTGATTGCAAGTGTTTAAATTCAAAGTCATCAAATACATGTATATTAGTAAAAATACTTTTTTAATTAAAAAAAGCAGCTGCAGCGTACGTGCTAACGGGAGACTGCTGTTTAGATGGGAGCCTATCAACCGCTGCATAAAATAAGAGTAAGAAGCCAGGGGGTGCTCTATACTCACACTGCACTGTGTGAGGCCTGTTGGTGTGGGTTTCTTGAGGCCTTGGCTGGGTCAGCCAGACCCCACACCCTCCCACACCGTGGCTTGGCGTCCACACTGTGGCCCGGCACTGGTGAGTGTGAACAAAGATGGAATCAGAGCACGTCCAGTTCCCGGACCCTTTCTGTGTTCTCTTTATATCGATGCCAACTTTTGTGGAAAGTCCTCCAGCTGCATTTACGAAAAATGTTAGCCATGTTCTTACCCCAGCTGGACCTTTTCCTAGAGGACCCAATTCAAAAGAACAAAAGGGGAGGCCCAGTGTGACGTTTGAGGCAGCTCAGATATCTACCTGCCGTTAGCAGGGCCTTGAGCACACCGTGGGTAATGTGCTAATGGACTGTTAACATCTCTTTAACAGGAGAACTGGGAACACACTGTTGAAGCACCAACAATTTTATTTTTAAACAACAAAGGGAAAGAAGTTAGCCAAAGGCCCATGCTGTCGGCACACTGTCATTATAACTAAGACAGAATGCGTAATGTGCGTGGGCAGGACTGGAAATGGAGGTAGAAAAATGAAAACATTGCCTTACGAATCCTTAGAAAGAGATTATGGGAGAATTTTTCTCGTAGCTTTTAACCATGTATTGTTGTTGTTCAGTGGCTACGTCGTGTCCAACTCTTTGTGACCCCTTGGACTGCAGCACGCCAGGCTTCCTTGCCCCCCACCATCTCCCGGAGCTTGCTCAAACTCATGTCCATTGAGTCACTGATACTATCCGGCCATCTCATCTTCTGTCACCCCCTTCTCCTCCCGCCCTCAATCTTTCCCAGCATTCGGGCCTTTCCCAGTGAGTTGATTCTTTGCATCCAGTGGCCAAAGTATTGGAGCTTCAGCATCAGTCCTTCCAGTGAATCTTCAGGGTTGATTTCCTTTAACTCAGCAGTCTCACTGTGTATGCCAAGAGAAGGGACTTCCTTGGTGGTCCAGCCGCTAAGATTCTGAGCTCCCAATACAGGTGGCCTGATTTCCATCCCTGGCTGGGGAACTAGATCCCACATAAAACAACTAACAGTTTGAATGGTGCAACCAAAGATCCACATGCCACAGCAAATATCGAAGAGCCCTCATGCCTCAACTAGGACTTGGCACAGCCAAATAAATAAACATTTTTTTTAAAAAAGAATCAAGAGACTATATCACAGAAACAAATAGGCTAGAATGTGCTTAGCGTTTTGATTCATAATTACCTCAAATGTCAGTCACAGGAGGATAGATACATACATCATGGTGTATTTATACAAAAGACGTGACCTAGCAGTAGAGAGGAATGAGCTGCTAATACACACAAGGAGGATGAGTCTCAGAGATACTATATTGATGAGAATAAGCCAGACACAAAAGAGTACATTTGTGTGATTCTGTTTTTATGAAGTTGAAGAACAGGCAAGAGCGATGAAATAGAAGTCAGAATAGTGGCTCTACAGGGAATTGACTGTGAGAGAACACGAGGCAATTTCCTAGATTCTGATCTGGTGGTGCATATACAGGTGTAGATGAACGTTAAATTCACCAAGCTGTAAAGATTTAGTGCACTTTCCAGTGGAAGTAAGTTGCATCTCAAAAAGTGGCTTTTAAGGGTGTATGTGTGTAAGGATAGGTGTTCTTTCTCTCTCTCTGGAAAAGAATTAAAACATTATACACTGAAATCTGAGTAGTGTGTATCTCAGGGATCATGGACTTAAGTAATGGTTTTCTAATCATCCTATCTATATCACTTGAAAAAAATTTTAAATGGATATACATTGGTATATGTCTAATATACACTAATTGTATATTATATATACTATATAATTACACTATATTAATACTACATTAATAATTAATATACACTAATATAGAAGAGGGCTTCCCTCATCACTCAGTTGGTAAAGAATCCACCTGCAATGCAGGAGACCCCGGTTTGATTCCTGGGTCGGGAAGATCCCCTGGAGAAGGGAAAGGCTACCCACTCCAGTGTTCTGGCCTGGAGAATTCCAGGGACTATATAGTCCATGGGGTCGCAAAGAGTCAGACACAACTGAGCAACTTTCACTTTCAAATATAGAAGAAAAGCTATGACCAACCTAAACAGCATATTAAAAAGCAGAGACGTTACTTTGCCAACAAAGGTCCATCTAGTCAAAGCTATGGTTTTTCCAGTAGTCATATATTGATGTGAGAGTTGGACTATAAGGAAAGCTGAGCACCGCAGAATTGATGCTTTTGAACTGTGGTGTTGGAAAAGGCTCTTGAGAATCCCTTGGACTGCAAGGAGATCCAACCAGTCAGTCCTAAAGGAAATCAGTCCTGAATAATCATTGGAAGAACTGATGCTGAAGCTGAAACTCCAATACTTTGGCCACCTGGTGCAAAGAGCTGACTCATTTGAAAAGACCCTGATGCTGGGAAAGATTGAAGGCAGGAGGAGGAGGGGACAACAGAGAATGAGATGGTTGGATGGCATCACCGACTCGATGGACATGAGTTTGAGTAAGCTTCAGGAGTTGGTGATGGACAGGGAAGCCTGGTGTGCTATAGTCCATGGGGTTGCAAAGAGTTGGACATGACTGAGCAGTTCAACTGAACTGATACATTAGTGTTTGCAGTTCATTTTCAGGAAAAGGAATGTAAGAGGTAAGGTGATGTGGAATTCTGTCGGGGCTTCCAGGTTGTTGGGATAAGTCGTTTCTGCTCCCGGAATTGCATGGCATCTGTGAAAGTTCCCTGAAACTTGCCTTAGTGTCTTGGCTCTCAGCCCAAGCCCAGCACAAGACAGGTGTATGTCGAACATTCATTTTCACTCACGAGCACCAGGTGCTCCTTGGTGTCTGGAAGAATCAGGTGAATCCACAGGGTGGATTCTCTCCAGGAATAGAGCTTAAAAGGAAAGCTAATAATTATTTTTTTAAAAATCAGGCTATTCCATAACAAAAATAGGTCTCAGTTTCACTTTTTAGAGGAAATAAAGTCCAGAGGACATGACAAGTGGAATAAGTTGAGCAAGTGAAACGTTTTAGAACAGTTTCCACCCAGGAGGAAAGAAAGCCAGGAGAGGAGGTGATCCCAGGAGAGGATGCCGGGGTCCTCGAGCCAGACCGCAGGGTCCGGAGTGCGTCCCAAGGCTCAATGGGAGCCACCGGAGGACAGGTGGTGTCCGACCATGTTCAGGGATTGGCAGAACCCCCAATCTGAGGTGGCCCGGGTTGGTGTGACCCCTGGGTTAGTCTTCAGAGTTTCTGGGGCCCCCAGAGGGCTCCCCAACAGGTAGTTCCAATTTCCATGTGAGCTGGCATCCAGAAAAAAGTTTGAAGTCCTCATAAGAGCCACCCACTCTGTTCAGCATTCTCCATGGAAGGTCTCTGCCCCTGAGATGGCCAAGGGCACCCAGCACAGCCCAGGAGGCGTCTGTGTTCACTTGCCTGGCTCTGCTGTTGACGAGGCCAGTGCAGACACGTTACATCTTCAGCACGTCCGGGAGAGGGAACTTCGGTCTCCTCGGGTCTTTTTGTACAGATGCAGAAACAGCCAGGAGAACAGAGGTGTCTTCAGATGACCAGTCCAGCCTCGGTCACAGTTCCTCAATGCTCCTGGTGGGCTCTTGTTCTGTCTCTTAACGAGCTGAACACCCGGGTTAGGGCAGGAATAGAGTGGACGTGGTCTCTGCCCACGGGGGCAGGCAGAGGCAGGATTTACGCTGAGGTCTGCTTGTCCTAAAGAAATGCTGCGGGGTCCATAAACCCTCGGGGTCAGTGGCATCAGAGAGGCCATGCCATGTTGAGGTCAACACTTTGAGGCCGGACTGTTGGTGTTCGAATCCCAGCTCTGCCACTTCCTAGCCACATGGCCCTAGGGAAGAGGTTGACCTCAGTTTACTCATTGTGAAACAGGAATGAGCGCCTCATAGGTTTTTAATGAAGATTAAAGAGTGGATGGCTGTGAAGGTGCTTAGAGCAGTGCTGGGGTGCTGGGCTCCACATGCAGTGTAGTGAGAGTCACTCACTCGTGTCTGACTCTCTGCGACCCCGTGGACTCTACAGTCCATGGAATTCTCCAGGCCAAAATACTGGAGTGGGTAGCCTTTCCCTTCTCCAGGGGATCGTCCCAACCCAGGGATCAAACCCAGGTCTCCTGCATTGCAGGCGATTCTTTCCCAGCTGAGCCACAAGGGAAAGCCCAAGAATACTGGAGTGGGTAGCCTATCCCTTCTCCAGCGGATCTTCCTGACCCAGGAATTGAACCGGGGTCCCCTGCATTGCAGGCGGATTCTTTACCAGCTGAGCTAGCAGATATCTGGGCTCCACCGGAGCGTGAGCTATTATTATCATCACTGCTGCCGCCCTGGTTACTGTTGTAGTCGGTACACCTGCCATTCCTCAGGTGAAAGCAGCCCGGTCCAGCATTCTGCCCCCAAGGGGTCACTTACGTCCAGGCTTTCTCCAGCACAGCCCTGGGAGGATGGGATGAGGGGCCCCTCGCCCACCCCCGGTTCCGTTCTCTCCCCCAGAGGTTCTACGTGGCCTCCTCCCGGCAGCTGAAGCGCCTCGAGTCGGTCAGCCGCTCCCCGGTTTATTCCCACTTCAACGAGACCTTGCTGGGCGTCAGCGTCATCCGCGCCTTTGAGGAGCAGGAGCGCTTCATCCGCCAGAGCGACCTGAAGGTGGACGAGAACCAGAAGGCCTACTACCCCAGCATCGTGGCCAACAGGTGGGTGCAGGGCTGTGGGGGAGGCTCCCGGAGTGGGGGCGTGGGGCCCAGCGCCGGCCTCACAGGAAGGAGGCTCAGACTCGGTGAGAGGAGAGGACGGAAGGACCATTAGAAACAGAAAGGACGCGGTCAGCCAGCACGTGGCCGCAGGGGCCACTGAAGCGCAGGCGCAGAGAGTTCTTCTGGGTCAGAAATACCGCAGGGCCATCCTTCAGCCCTGGTCCTGGTGATGCAGGACCGTCGGTGACCGCGGCCTCGGCTCCTGCGTGTTCTCCTCACATGCTTCTCTTCACCCCCGCCCCCGGGTGATGAGTGTGGGAAGCAGTTTTATTAGTAATAGTATTAGGTTAGACCATGTGAAATTGCCCTTTGGGGGGTCAAGCATGGTTGAATAGCATTGGGCTTGAAAGAGAAAGGAGTAGAAGTTGGCTAATTATTGACTGAATCTAGAACATCCTGTCCTCACTTGCTTACATCCTAAGATATTTTTTGAGATGTGAGAGAAGAGGAGACTCCAGGGAAGGGTCATAGCACCCTGGCAGTGACCCACTGCACACTGTGAAATCTCTTAGTGTGAGACGGGCGGGAAGATGGGACATTGCTGGAAAGACCTTGCAATTCCCTTGCAGAGTTTGTTTAGGGAGTTTGTTGAAATCTGGGTTTCTGTGGGAATAACTCACACCACGAGGATCCGTCACATGGATCTTTAAGAATGTGGTGGGAAAAAACAAATCGATAATACTGCCTCTCTAGAATGCTTTACATTTTCAAACATAAAAACAGCGTTCCTATGTGATAGCTTACAAAAGTTAGCTTTAAACTTGTAAATCTGTCTATATTTTAAAGGAAAGATAATACATTTTAATGTTTCTAAAACAGCAGTGATCTAGGTCTGGGGACCCTTTGGCTGTGTTGAGAAGGGTTGTTTATTTCTCACTCTCCCTCCTCCCCCTCCTGCCAAGAGACATTTGTTTTAAATCAGGGGTGCCTCTTAGAGTTGATGATTTTTCTTAGCATTTCAGAAGTTTGTGAGACATCTTTTTTTTTTAAAAAACGCACGCATGGGTGTAATTTTAAGGTTTCAGTGAGAAAAGGTTGGCTCTGAAGAAAGCGAGTTTCAGTTTCCTGGGAAGGTCACTTCTGGAGAACTCTCTTTTAGTCCCTGGGGTTGCCAGACCAATGAGGAATTCCTGAAATTGTGTCCCTTTAGCCCTTCTTCCCCATGTCCCACGAACTGGGCAAACAAGGCCTCTCTTAGGAACTATCGGGGAATTATTTCAGCAAGCAGAGTGGCCCCCCAGCTCCCCCACCCCCACCCTCGAGCAGAAACCCAGGCTCTGAGAAGCTGACTTGGGCATGTGTGTACCCCTGCCCCTCCGCCTGTGTCCACGCAGGTGGCTGGCCGTGCGGTTGGAGTGTGTGGGCAACTGCATCGTCCTTTTTGCCTCGCTGTTCGCCGTGATCTCCCGGCACAGCCTCAGTGCAGGCTTGGTGGGCCTCTCGGTGTCCTACTCCCTACAGGTAAGACACGGGCATGCTCAGGTGGACTTTGCTAATTCTCTTACTAGGGAGCCGGTTGTCAGGCGCTTGGGCCTTTACTTTGAATCTCTGTGGGCGTGGGGGAAAGGGACGAGGGCCACGTGGAGTTTGAGGTGCAGGTCTAGAGCCCAGTGACTGACTGAAGCAGGGGAGAAATTAGTCGGGCAGCCATCAGCCAAGGAGTGTCCCTGACGGCCTGAGAGGATGCCTCCAGCTCCCAGAAGAAGGCACTTAATACTATCAATTTCCCTCGAGGCACTGCTTTAGCTGCATCTCCCAAATTTCCACGCAGTGTGTTTTCTTAACTATCATCTAATTGGAAATACCTTCTCATTTCCTTTCTGATTGCTTATGTAGCCCCGCGGGTTATTTTGAAATGTGGCACTGGCATAAGAGACGCAGAGTAGCAGGTCTGGCCGCGGGATCTGAGGTAGCTGTCTTCTGGGCCTTCGTTATCTGAAACATTTCATAATTCGTGCTGTCTTCATGAGAAGAAAACAACTCAAGTTCACTCTAGAAGCCCCATCAGATGTCTCTTCCCCTCACAGGTCACCACATACTTGAACTGGCTTGTTCGGATGTCGTCCGAGATGGAGACCAACATTGTGGCCGTGGAGAGACTCAAGGAATATTCGGAAACTGAGAAGGAGGTAAGGCAAGCCCCTGGCCTGACCTCTTGACCGTGATCTTCAGTGTAACTCGACTCAGAAGAATCCTCTGAACCCCAGCATGTGCCTTCTGCAGGCAGCCTCCACCTGACCAAAAAAAAAAAAACCCTCTGTTGTTTGTTACGTGTTTTGAATGGGGACTTACAAATTACGCAAAATGAATCATACTAATTTTCTCTTTAGGTTTAAAGGTTAAGTACAAGTGAGTCGTTTAAAAATATCAGATATCAGTAACAGAATCAGTATATGGATATTGCAAAAATTATGCTGTTATTGGTAAGGAGTTTACCGAAGTTTGGGAAATCCTGCAGTTATTTAACCCAAGTCCTCATTTTATGGATGGAGGAAAGGGGCATTAGTGAGGGACGATGGCTGGTCTGAGATCACATTCATGGTCAGTGGGGCAGCTGGGAGGAGGACCCAAGGCTTTGATGTCACGTTGACCTGAATAACTGCCTTATTCTGTCTGTGCACCATCTCTGAATAGCAGGAGTAGTGTTAATGGCAATAGCAGTAAAGCCTGGAGATACCTCCATCCCCACCACCACCAGTAATAATAGGGACACACACATTGTGCCGTTGTGCGGTGTCAGGCCCTGTACTAGACACTCTGCGTAGAATAATCCATTTATCCTTTCACAACCTTGTAACTCACCTTCTACTATCACCCCCATTTTGCAGGCGAGGAAACAGACACAGAGAGGATTAGTTAGTTGCCTAAGATCACATGGGCTTGCTTCCCTGTAGCTCAAACGGTAAAGAATCTGCCTGCAATGCAGGAGACTGGGGTTTGATCCCCGGCTGGGAAGATCCCTTGGATAAAGGCATGGCAACCCACGCCAGTGTTCTTGCCTGGAGGATCCCGTGGACAGAGGAGTCTGGTGGGCTACAGTCCACGGAATCACAAAGAGTTGGACACGACTGAGTGACTATCACTGCATTCCAAGAAAATGCCCCTTGGGAATGAAACTAAAGTGACCCTGGTTAGACTCTGACTTGGGGATTTACTGAAGTGACAAATCCTTTAGTTTGGTGAACCAGGACCCACCTCATCAGGGAGCATTCTTCAGAATGGTGTGAGTGCCCCCTGTGGAAACAAGAGCACATTACACCAGCAGGTTCCCACCCTGCCATGATTTATCTATTTATTTTTATCAGCTTTTGAGGTATAATTCATATGCCATGCAGTTCACTCATTTAAAGTGTGAAATTCAGTTTTTTACTTTTAAAAATACTGTACTTATTTTTCACTACCTTTAATTATTTATTTTTATAGTTTTAGAATAAGAGCAAATTTGAAAAATACAAGAGAAAGATCACCCAGAGTCTCACCACTATTAAAATATATCTGTTTACTTACGTGTTTGTATATATTACATATGATATATATTTACAGGCAGAAAGTCCCACCCATTTCTCTCCAGCCCCCTCCGTGTTCTTATAGCAGTGTCTCCTTATTTATATGAGGGGTGTAAAAAGATTAACGTAAGAAGTTTATGGGGGAGAAAGGATGGAAGTTCTCTTTCATTGTCCTCTCCATTCCTCTCTTCCCTGAAGAGAGCCTGGAGCCTAGCCCAGAGCATATCCAGGAGCAGACCTCAGGAAATGTGAACTGAACAAAGTAGCTTTTCAGAAATAGGCGCGGTGTGACTGCAGGCAAGTTGCTTTCACTGTCTGTGTTTCAGTTTCCTCGTGTGTAAGCTTGGGATGGGAAAGGACTCCGCTCTTGGGATTGTAGTGAGGGTCAAAGGAGGTCATGTGATAGAGTGACCTTCAAGTGTTGGCCACCGCTTTTACTCTCGCCCTGCAGGCCTTTGAAGCCATCAGAGTATCTCCCCTTTAGCGTTGCGTCTGTCTAGAGGAGACTGCTCATTCATTGATTCAGTCCATGAATGTTTATTGAGCACCTACTGTGTGCTCTGGGATGTAGCAGTGAACAAGTCAAAGAACCTGTTCTCATAGAGGGGCTATTCCAGCGGGTGTGGGTGACAGAATAAACAAATACTTGCTTAAAATGCCAGAAGATGGTAAGTGCTCTCAAAGAGAATGGATGCAGAGAATGTGGGAGAAGAGGGGCCCAGGGCTCGGAGGATGGTTGCATTAACCTGGGAGCCACAGCAGTCAAGCAGGCCGAGGGGGTAGCTTGGCAGAGAATGTTCCAGGCAGAAGCAGCTGCAAGTGCAGAGGCCCAGAAGCAGCACACGCGGGTGTGTTCAGGGCACAGTCCAGAAGTCAGTGCGGGAGCAGCGAGGCAGTGAGTGGGAAGGAGGGGCCGTGAGGTCAGAGGGGTCGTGGAGGCCGCCCATGTGGAGCCCTGGGGCACGTGAGACGGGCTTCAGACCCCTCACACCCACCCACCGCCCGCTGTCATCGCAGGCTCCCTGGCAAATCCAGGATATGGCCCCGCCCAGCGACTGGCCCCAGGTGGGCCGAGTGGAGTTCCGGGACTACGGCCTGCGGTACCGAGAGGACCTGGACTTGGTTCTGAAGCACATCAACGTCACCATCGACGGCGGTGAGAAGGTGGGTGCCCCTGGATCCCCGCCCGTCCACTGTCGGGCACAGACTGCCACCAGGCCGTCCCAGTCCCCGAACCACAGGGTGGAGCTGGCAGGACTTTGGCAGTAAAATCTGCTCAGAGCGTCCCAACGGGGCTGCCGACTGGTAGCCCAGGAGCCAGAGGAGATACATTTTGGAAACAATTTAAATTGCCAATACTGAAAAATCTGGAATGTTTTATGTTAAAAAAAAAAAGTCATTTCCTGCTTTTCTTGAAAGATCAGAACTTCTGGCAGCACCAGGCCCATCCTCCCCGCCTGGCTCTTTCTAGATCAGACATGAGCCTCCCAGTTCACTGACCAATCCCTTCCTCCCGTTTTCAAGTGCCCCCTTTGCCCCTAGGCCTCTAGAATAGAAAGATGCCCTCCTCACTACTAGGGATGGCTCAAGGGTATTGCTGCTCCTAGAGGACGTCCTTGCCCTGAGACCCTCAGGCCCTCCTGAGGAATCAGACCAAGGGTCTTTCTGGCCATTTGCCAGAGGCCAATGTTTCTTTCTTCTCTGAACATTCAGGAGCTGTTAAACGCTCCACCGTGAGGCCCAGAATGTTCCGTTCCCATGAGAGAGTTTCTCCAACTTGTAATAAAAGGAGGAACAGAGTGGGTGGTGTTCTCATGGAGGCTTTCTGGCTTATGTTCCATAAGGAGGCTGCCCTGCAAGTTGCTGTCCGAGGGCAGAGGAGCCTGCCTCTCCCAAGCCCAGATAAGAAGGGGAGCGTTCTGCCTGGAACGTCAGTCATTAGCCATTAAGTGGGGAGCCCAGTTCCCTCCAGAGGATAAGTGGAGGCCAGGTCGTACCCGTGACCTCTCTTTGCTCACTCAGCTGGGATACAAGGGCATCTTCCTGAACCTTTGAGATATTCCAGCACCTTTGAGATGTTCCAGCACCTCAGGATGGGGGGGAAACACCATCATAGAACTGAAAAACCATTTGACTTGTTACTTAATACTATCTTGAGTTGCAAATAACTAACTTATTAAAGGAGCTGATTATAATTTTAATTTCTAAAAGGAGCTGGCAGAGAGAAGGGAGCCCTTCTTGACCTCTGCCAAACAGCCTCTAAAGGAATGTCTCTGGAAGCTGCTGAGGGGAGTGGATATAGTGGGAGGAGGGTGGGTCGACCAGATGACTGAACTGCTCTGTGGCTGGTATTTAAGGATGCTGAGGGGCAAGAGGTCAGCCCAGATACTAGCATTCCCACTTCACCTGGGCCCTTCCTGCCCCACAGGTTGGCATCGTGGGGCGGACAGGAGCCGGGAAGTCGTCCCTGACCCTGGGCTTGTTTCGGATCAACGAGTCAGCTGAGGGAGAGATCATCATTGACGACATCAACATTGCCGAGATTGGCCTGCACGACCTCCGCTTCAAGATCACCATCATCCCTCAGGTGGGCGGGGTCACACTGAAAGTGATGCATGTGTGTTTTCAGAACAGATGGACACTTTTTCCTACTTTGTGGATTTTGTGACTTTTTACTGAAATTATGCTATGTTTCTTCATGGAATCTCCCCTTCGCACATAAATAACAGGGAGAGTTAAGTAGGTTTCATTCATTCCTTCGCTCTTGCCACTCAGTAGGCAGTGTCCTAAGCATCTCACAGCATCCAGTTAAGACACTGGCTTCTCTGCTGGACAGGAATCTCTCACCCTCCCGAGAACTAGGTGAGAATGATGAATTTTCTAGACTGATTCCTCTAGGTGGTGATTGCATAGTATGTTGCCTTTTAGTGTTGTGTTGCCTTAAATTTCTTCTCAGATTCTTATTTGGAGGCAGGAGACGGAGGGGCATCCATGTACCTTGCAATTAGGAATTGCCCTAATCTGCGTGCTGGTTCTTGCTTCCAGAAAGTTCCCAACACATTTGTGTACTGAATGCTCCAGGGAATCTGACAAGAAAGAAATCCGTTTTATTTTCCTTAACTCAGTTTTCCAGATTTTCTTCCCCCCATCTTTGACATCTTCAGAAGTAGTGATTCGAAGGAACTCCAAAACCCCATGTTGAACAATTCTGGCAAGAACTTTCTACATGGCACCTATTTACCCCACCCATGTCCAACTGTGCCTTGAGCCTCACACGCCATCTGTCGTCTTCCCTCCAAACAGGACCCCGTTTTGTTTTCGGGTTCCCTCCGTATGAACCTGGACCCATTCAGCCAGTACTCGGATGAAGAGGTCTGGACGTCCCTGGAGCTGGCCCACCTGAAGGGCTTCGTGTCGGCCCTTCCCGATAAACTGAACCACGAGTGCGCGGAAGGCGGGGAGAACCTGAGGTAGGCAGGCGTGATGCTCGGGCCTCCTCATCACCTCTGTCGGGGCGTTGGTAGGTTTTGTCTGTTTGCGTCAGGTTCCGACCTGGGCTTGAGTTCCAGCTCTGCCACGTGAGCCATTTGTCTCCTAACCTCTTGGGCCTCAAGTTTCAGTATCTAAAACAGGTTTCATGCTGGGCTCATTTTTACCCTGAAGTGTAATCAGGACGATCCCAACAGCTCCTTTCTCACCCCAGGTCCATTCGGTGGAGAGTGAAGTTGTTAACATTTTGGAAAGGCTTCTCTCCCAGGCAGTAAACAGCACTGCTCTGGGCCCTCCCTTCCCCCACCCACAGCCCTAGCTGCCTGGCCCTTCCCCCAGGCTCCACCCAGGATCCAACAACTAAAGTGGTGATGCCTGGCACGGCAGGGACCCTGTGCCTCTCTCGCTGCATCTGTCACCGTGACAACCAAGCACCAACCCTCAGGTGTGCTCACCAAGAGCCGTGCCACTCACACACGGGGGTGGCCAGCCAGGTGGCTCTGCTAGTCTTGGCTCACCCACGTGGGTGGGGGCCACTGGCTGCAGGCGGATATTCTAGCTGGCCTCCACTGGGGCCGTTAGCCTCTGCCCCATGTGTCCCTCCTTCCCTGGCAGACCAGCCTAGGCATGTCGTCACGGTGATGGCAGAGGTGCAGGCGTGAGCACACCCTGGTGTGCATCCCCGTTCCAAGCCTCTAGGTTTGCCAGCACCCCAGTGGCCAAAGCCGGGCACAAGGTCAAGTCCCCGGTCCACTGAGAGAGGCCCTGCAGAAGGCACGGATATGGGGCCAGTTTGCTAATTGTTCTACTCGCTGTACTGAACTGATCAGATACCTTGGCTATCACCTCTGAGCTCTGTGTAAGAATGAATCTGAGACTGCTTCTAGCTCAGCAGGAAGACCGTGCTGATCCATTAGTGTGGCTGATGCGGCCGCAGATGTGGGGGGTGGAAGTGCTCTCCTGGTCTGAGCAGCAGACAGGGTCTCCTCTCCCTCCTCTCAGCTCGGGCCTGGGCTCAGCGTCAGGGGTGGTTTTGACAGTCGTTTCCTGGTCTTTCTCGCCCGGTCCAGCGTCGGGCAGCGCCAGCTTGTGTGCCTGGCCCGGGCCCTGCTGAGGAAGACGAAGATCCTGGTGTTGGACGAGGCCACGGCGGCCGTGGACCTGGAAACGGACGACCTCATTCAGTCCACCATCCGGACGCAGTTTGATGACTGTACCGTCCTCACCATCGCTCACCGGCTCAACACCATCATGGACTACACGAGGTGATGCTCTTGGCCCAGAAGGCCTCCGGGTCTCACAGTCCACCCCCCCCCAACCCCGTTCACCCACTCATTCATTCATTCATGCGACACTGACCTTACGCCTAGTGACAGCCCTGGTGTGTCTCTGTCCTGGTTAGTACCAGGCATTTTTGCCATCTCTCAGTCAAAAGTTAACATGTGTGTGGATTGTCTACCACATTCCTGGCTCCGTTCCAGACACTGGGGACCGAGCCGGGAGCTGTCGCACAAGGAGCCTGCCTAAGGGACCTTATAGATTAGTTAGTTGGGGGCTGGGTGCAGAGATAGACAATAAACACAGCAACAAATAAAAGCGAATTGTGCTGGGAGGGAAATACACAAGGCGATAAGAGAGTGCTGAAGGTTACGTCACAGGACGTCGACTAGAACTGGGGTCGAGGCCAGGCAGCCAGGTGGATGGCTGCTGCAGCAGGCCTGGTAGAGGGTGTTGGGGGTCTGACCCAAAGCAGGGGCTTGCCCAAGTAGACTCCTGGGGCACGAGGTGCCAGCCCCTACCCCACGCCTCATGTCTGCGTCCCTCCCTTGCAGGGTGATCGTCCTGGACAAAGGGGAGGTCCGGGAGTGGGGCTCCCCCTCCGACCTCCTGCAGCGGAGAGGTGTCTTCTACAGCATGGCCAAAGATGCTGGCTTGGTGTGAGCCCTGAGTGGGTGCAGCTGGTCAGAACTGCAGGGCCGACCTGCCAGCAGTCAGGGACGAGTCAGCATCCTTGGGAACCCAAGCTTCTCATAGACTGAAACCAAAAAAAAAAATGAAAACCGCCCCCCCCCCGCCGCCCCCACCAAACCAAAACACACACAGAGTAGCCGCCCTCTGGCCCTTGCCTGGAACTGGCCATGAAGAAATGGGAGAGATGCTGGGATGCAGCCCCTCCCCCTGCAATGATGCACACGCCCTCGGCTCTGTAGCCCCCGCAGATGCACACACGTTCTCACGCCCCGTGGAGGGCACACGTGTTCTCCCTGCTCTGTGGGGACATTCAGGCCAGCAGACTTCCAGAGAAATCGGTTGTGTAAAATCTGCTAGTGACCAAATCCAGCCAACTGCCTCAGGTCCCTCCAGCCGAAGTCTGTGGATTCCGCGCCTTGGAGATGCTTGCTGGTCCCCGGCACCTCTCCGTCCTTGCCTGGCTCTCCCCAGATGCTTGTCTCTCCAGGGCTGCAGTTGGAGGTGAGGGACCTGATGAAGCTCATGCTCACCCTTGGGCAGTGTCCCAAGGACCACTGATGGCCCTCTCACCAGCCATCTGGTCTACCAGGTGCTCAGACGCTGGGAACCAGCCTCCCAGCCCTGCCTCCAACGGGACTTGCTGGCTGGACTCGGGGTGACCGGGCCTGGAGGTCCAGGCTGGGAGAGGCCTCTCGGTGCTGGCTTCCCCTCTTGGCTGCTCACCTCCTTACCCACCTCAGTCTTTGCCTTCCTCCCTCTGTCTTTTTACCCACGGCTAGAATGGGTTTACGCCTCCAGGTGCCCGAGAATGAAAACCTGCTCATCGTTATGAAGCGTTCTAAGCCAAGAGCACCGGTCCCTCTGGGTGGGAGCAGCTGGTACTGAAAAGGGCCCCCGTGAGCCCCCTCCTTGTTCTTAGATTTCAGTTTTTCACCGGGGGCCACTGGTTCACTGTCAAGGCCAGCACAGTGGATAACTTGACTTAACGGTTACTGAGTCTCTTCTGAGACAACAAAAGGACCTTTTCACAAGTGTCAGTGATTTTTTTCTTTTTTTTTAAAGTACTGCTCCAGGGAGATAAACAGTCTCGAGACTTTAATTTCTTGGGAGGAAGCGTTGGGCCAAGGAGCGGCACCCCAGGGAATGGCCAGGTTGGCCCAGCATCTGGAGGTTGGGGTCTGTCTTAGCCCTGTAGGTCCCTCAATTGGAGACCAAAGTGAGACCCAAAAAGCAGAGAGAGGTCGCTATTCATGCTCGCTATGTGAATTACATTGCTGACTTCAAACCAGAGAAGCATCTTTCTCCTTTTAGGTGGAAATATATATTTATTTTTTGTAAGTTAAACCATTCTTTCACATTAGCTAAACCAAGTGTTTCTTGGGGATCTTTTTGTAATGACTTACACTGGAAACGTGAACATTTGCAAATAATTTGCAGTAAAAAAAAATATTTTATTTCTTTCTAAACGACTGTTGCATTTTCTTTCTAGTGAGGATTCCCGCTCTCTCTCCAGGACTCAGGATGGGGCACCCTCTCGTCTGCTGCTGTTCTTACTCCTTGGCAAGCATGGTGTTTCTAGCAGGAGCTCTTGGAATTGGGAACCTAGAGGTTAATAATCAGGTGGGGTTTGGTAGGGACTCAGCGTGGCACCGTGGATGGACTTGAGTCCTGCCCTCATCCTCTGCAGGCTGTGTGACCCTGGGCAAGGCACTTAGTCTTCGTTCCTCAGTTGCCTCATCTGTAAAATGGGGCTGATCATACCTGCCTCCTGGGCTTGCTCTGAAGATGAGCACTGATGTGGATGTTAAGTGCGCGGCCCAGTTCGGGTTCTAAGACACAGGCAGGGCCAGCATCACGTGTGGCAAGAATTTCCCTTGGGAGCTTCCCCGGTGGTCCTCTGGTCAAGAATCTGCCTTCCAATGGAACGCATTCCCCCCACCGCCACACGACGGTGTCCCACTCCCAACAGGCTGCCTTGCCAGAGGGGCTGGGGGGCAGGGGGTAGAGGTGCTCAAGGAAAAGCAGCTGTGAGGTTGTCACAGTTAGAATGAGAGGCATGTGTGAGAGGCTGGTGGGGGATTGATTTTAGCCTGATGCTGAGTGTTAAAAGTCCCGGGCCAGATCCCATATGGCCATGGGACCCACATGTGCCTGTGGGTATGTTGTGCTTAAAGTTCACCCGCTTCATGAAGAGGGGCAGGTGCAGCATTAACCCTGAAGAAGGGGACGCGGGGGCCCTGCACACCAGCTCCTCCAGGTGAGCGCCCCAGTGCCGTGGAAGGAGAAGGGGGACCAGACTTGGTTGTACGCCTGCTGTGTGTCAGGTCTGGACTCGGCGCTTTGCACGGCTCTCCCCTGGGAGGGGAACCTGGGCCAGAGAGGAGCCCCCGGCCTACCTGCCTGCTCACCTCGCTGCTGTTCCTCCAGCCTCAGGGCCCTCCCTCTTCCCCCAGCTGTTGGCATCCCCTGCTCTCTTCGCTGTTTGACAGTGGCAGCTCCATGCGAGCAGGGCTGCAGTCTGTCTGTTCCTTGCTGAACGCCCCCCTCTAGAGCCGGGCGCAGGGCACCGCGCTCAGTGACCGCATTCTCTGAGCTGGGACTGGACCGGGCCTGAGCCCAGAGTGGGGTAACCGGGGCCCTAGAACTGGGCCTTCCAGAGTCACGGCCGCCTCACTGGTGCATCTGGGATCCTCGTATCCACCTGACCAAGTGGCTTTGAGGATGAAAAATTTTTTTACCCAGATTGGGGTAAAGCACCCAGCATACGCCTCACCCTTAGGATGCCTTCATATGTCGTGATGCCATTTGTGCATTCATGCGTCTGTCCATCCATCCAACTATTCATCTCTTCCTCCATCCATCCAGTCACACAGCTGGTATATGTTGACCCCTCCTATATGCTGTGTATGTACCGTGCTAGGGCCAGGGAAAGCACAGCCAACACAAATGCACCAATCTCCCATCTCGGCCCACAAAGAAAAAGATCCCTTTCCCTCGGGGGGATTTCTGGAGTGGAATTGAGCTCTTATCCGTGAGCTGATGTTAGAGAAATATGCGAGGAGTGCTGTGGCACAGTACTTCGGTCGTGGGCTCTGGAGCCAGCCTGCCTGGATTCAAATCTCTACTTACACTCTGTTTTGCTCACCTGTAAAAGGGGCCTCATGATACCACCTTCCTCAGCAAAGCATCCTAGGAAGGCGCAGGGTGACATAACTTCCCTTTCCAGTTGTGAGGATTAACTGGGCAACAGGCATTTAGAGCTGGGCTGTGTGTGGGCAGTGACCAGTGGGACTTGGGTGAGGTTAAAGGACCTACTGAGGGAGGCACTGACCAAGGAAGGTCTGTATGTGGCTTTCCTGCCTCTTCACTGTCTCCTCCTGCCAGCCAGGCGCTGCTGGCAGGACCCACGGCAGGGGGATTAATGGCCCGGGTGGCCGGTGGGCTGGTGTCCAAGGAGCCATGGCGTGCGCCCGACAGCAGCCTAATTATTAACAGGCTTTCGAGGGTGCTGGCTCCATGGCCCACTCTCTGCTTCCTGGCAAAACACTTCCCTCCATGAAGGAGGCTCTTGTAGCCCTGGAACGACCCCAAGGGAGGGTGCCAACCGCACAGCTGCTGCCCATGGGAGCTCTCCCAGGGTGGCAGGTGGCTCAGCTCCAGGCGGAGACACAAGCAGCGTTGTATCTGGTCCCTTCCCGCATGTCGCCGCATCTTGCAGTTGGATGGACACCCGCCCGAGATGATGTGGACTTTGGCGTTAGGCCCAGGGGCAGATGCCCGCTCTGCCGCTTCCCAGCTGGGTGGGCCTTGCCAGGTCACGTCGACTCCCCGAGCCTCAGCTTCTTCATCTGCAGAATGGGGCAAAATCACTAGTAATGACATTTGGCTGGCATGACAGGCAGGCAAGAGATGCCAACGCCTACCCCATTTTGAAGTTGTCAAAATGAACTTCTGGTCACATCCTGAAAAAGGGGAGGTAGCAGCTGGGTTTAGATTACTCTGGGCTGAAAATCTCAGGTCAGGATGGACCCCACGAGCTGGGTGGGACAGGGCAGGCTGTGTCCCGGCAAGTAGGTGGGTGTCAACAGGCTGCTCTGATGCAGTAACACAGCCAGTGCCCAAGTATCGGTGCATTGTTGATGGTGGGGTCAGTGACTAAGCGGGCAGTCACTGTTTGATCACAGCTAGAGGAGAGGGTGCTGTTGGCTTCGAGTGGGTGGAGGCCAGGGATATCGCTGACCATCCTATACAGGGGGGCACAGGACGTCCCTGACCTTGGCCTTCCAACAGCATCTCCCCCCTGGCACCTGGCAGGCAGAAGTTGACCAGAAATGCCCTGGGTGTTCCAGCTGCTGCTGGGGCAGAACTTGGTCTTTGATAAACAAATGGATGAAACGCTCCAAATCCTGGGCAACTTCTCCGGGTGAGGCCCAGGAGACCTGGCTCCTCGCATCTCGGTTTTGGAACTGAACTGCGTGCTGGGTTTGTGCCTGGAGAGGCCCATCCCTTGTGTGGGTTGTGGTTTGTGCATCTGTTCAGACGAGATACTCCCAGCAGCTCAAGGATGAGGACGGAGCGGTGGTTCTCAGTCCTGGCTACACATTGGAATCACATGGGCTGGACACCACACCAGTGATTATGGGGGTGGGAGGGAGGTGGGCGTGGTGGACGGGTCCATGTGGAGATGGAAGCGGGCAGCATCCCAACTGTGGCGGATGCAGGAAGTTGTGTGGGTGATGCAATTGCATAGAAAGGAAACACATACACAGTGAGTACAAGTAAAACTGGGCATCTGAACAGGATCTGTGGGTTGTACCAATGTCAATTTCCTGGTTGTGATATTAATCTATTGTCTTTTAAGACATTACTCTTGGCTTCATAGGTGAATTCTATCTTAACATACCATACCTATCCTCAAGCCCTTCCAAAAAACTGAAGAGGAGGGAACACTCTCAAAGACATTCTTTGAAGCCACCATCACACTGATACCAAAATCAAAGACACCACCAAAAAAGAAAATTATGGGCCAATATCTCTGATGAGTATAGATGCAAAAATTCTCAACAAAATAAAAGTAAACTGAATCCAACAACACATAAAAAGATCATATACCACAACCAAGTGGGATTTATCCTAAGTTCACAAGGATGGTTCAACATACATAACCAATGTGATACACCACGTAAACAAAAGATAAAAACCACATAATCACCTCAATAGATGCAGAAAAAGCATCTGACAAAATGCCATTCATGAGAAAAACTCAGCAAAGTGGGTACTGAGGGAACATATCTCAAGATAATAAAAGTCATTTATGACAAACCCACAGCTGACAGAATACTTTGAAAGATTTTCTGCTAAAGTCCAGAATAAGATAAGGATGCCCACTCTTACCTCTTCTGTTCAAGATAGTACTGGGAGTCCTATTCACAGCAATCAGACAAGAAAAAGAAATGAATCCAAATTGGAAGAGGTAAAATTGCCATTATATGCAGATGATATGCTACTGTATATAGAAAACCCTAAAGACTCCACACAAAACCTAGAACTGATAAATTCAGCAAGATAGCGGGATATAAGATTAACATATAGAAATCTGTTGCATTTCTTTACACCAACAATGAAATGTCAGAAAGGGAATGTAAAAGAAAAATTTGAAAATTGCAACCCCCAAAATAAAATACTTAGGTGTAGACCTCACCAAGGAGGTAAAAGACATATTGCTGAGAACTCTTAAGATATTAATAAAGGGAATTTGTGGTGCTGGAGAAGACTCTTGAAAGTCCCTTGGACTGCAAGGAGATCAAACCAGTCAATCCTAATTGGAAATCAACTCTGAATATTAATTGGGAGGACTGATGCTGAAGCTCCAACACTTTGGCCACCTGATTCGAAGAGCCAACTCTTTAGAAAAGACCCTGATGTTGGGAAAGATTGAAGGCAAAAGGAGAAGGTGGCAGCAGGAGATGAGATGGTTAGAAAGTATCACTGACTCAATGGACATGAATTTGAGCAAACTCTGGGACATAGTGAAGGACAGAGAAGCCTGCCGTGCTGCTTGGGGTTGCAGAGAGTCTGATACGGCTGAGTAAGTGACTAACAACAAAGATGGTTCAAAGAAATAGATACTCCATGCTCTTGAACTGGAAGAATTGTTAAAATAGTCATATTTTATGACTATTTTATGATGTATATATAGCACAGGGAAACTATATTTAATATCCTACAATCATAATGGAAAAGAATATTTAAAAATAATATATATCTATAATCACTTTGCTATACAGTAGTAATTATCACAACATTGTCAATCAGCTGTACTTAAAATGGAAAGATGTTACTATTAGTGGGGAAGGGGTATACAGGAGCTCTCTGGACTATTTTTTTTTTTAACTGCTTGTCAATCTGTAATCATCTCAAAATAGAAGGGGTACTCTGTAAAAGGTACACACACAATTGCTCTAGTCCCAGGGATTCTGATTTCATTGGTCTGTGGTGGAGCCTGGGCACAGACAGGTTTTCGGGTCCCGGGTTGAGTCCAGGGGGCAGCCAGGGCAGAGAGCTGCTGTTGACTTTGGTTCTGGGATAGAAGAGGTTGGATAGGCCCTGATCAGGCTGACCTATGGGGTGGCTGTGTCCTCCTGGCTCTGGGATGATATGGCACTTTCTCCTCCCAGAGAGTAGAAAGGCGTCTAGACTCAATTCCATGGGGCCACTGATGACCCCAGGTCAGCACGTCTCCAGGGCTTGGCAGAATCTCCAGGTAGGTGGGGCCAGAGGAGGATGGAGGGGTCACGCTCAGACCAGGCCTGACTCCTGCGCCAGCCTGTAAAACAGGCCCTTCTGGGCCAGCAGCTGGGCCGGGCTGCCACTCTCTGCCACCTGCCCCTCGTCCATGACCAGAACCCTGCAGGGGAGAGAGAGACAGGCAGCTCCTTAGACTCCAGCCCACGGACTCAGTTGCTCTGAAGGCCCAGCATGTCACCTCCGAGAGTGTGGCCTTCCATGCAGCTTCTTGACCCTGATGACCCAGTTGGAAGCATCTGCTGGACATGTGTCCTCGGGCTCATCCTTCCCTTGTGGGCATCAGTCTTGCCATCTGTACAATGGGCACTTGATAATGTATTCCAGAGCCCTTCCGGCTCCAAACCCTGATGCCTTCCTCTGCTTGCAGGAGTGCCAGCTACATGGAGTGGGGTGGTGCAGGGCTTACCTGGCACAGTCCAGCACGGAGCGCAGGCGGTGGGCAATGAGCAGTACTGTGCACTGCGCAAACCAGCTCCCCAGGGCGGCCTGCATCTGGCGCTCTGTCCCTGGGTCCACAGCAGCCGTGGCCTCGTCCAGAATGAGGATCTGGGTTTTCCGGAGAAGGGCACGTGCCAAACACAGGAGCTGCTTCTGGCCCACACTGGGAAGGAGTGGGACAGTCAGGCCAGATGTCTGCATGTCGGGACTGACCCACAGGGCGTGCCCACAAATGTCCCCACTCCCTACGGCAGCCACAGGAGCGAGGGAGGCGTGTCCCTACTTGGGGGTCCCCTGTCAATAGGAATCCTCATCCTGCCATTTTTGAGCAGAGCGACATTAGGCAAGTCATACAAAGCCTCTGTGCCTCAGTCTCCCCATCTGTGGGATGGCTATTTCTATTTCTATTCTATGGTCTTCACTGTGTGCTGGTGGATACTGACTCATGGAGACCACAAAGGTGGGTGTTATGTTACAGAATCCTTCCTCACTAGGTTGTAAGGACAAGCTAAGTCATGTAAAAGCCGTGATCATCACAGAGTAAGTCCTCCTTTTACCCCAATTACAGATGAGGAAGTTGAGGGTCAAGGACACGCAGTCACTTAGCTCCCAGAGGCTGAAGGATGTTTGGGGGCTGTTTCCTGCCATGTTCAGCTTCTGCTCCAAGTAAACCCTTTAGGGAACCTGGACTGACTGTGGCCTGGTGGGTATCAGGTGCCTGGACCTTGCTCCAGATTCACCACTTACGAGCCAGGCAAGTTGGTCAGTCTGAAGCCCCAGATTCCACCTCTGTGAAATGGGATTAGTGAGACCGTAGCTTTGAGTATTAAAAATGAATAGTGAAATGAATATTTCTTATACACCAGGCACTGTGTCAACAACTTTACATGTATTGTTCAATCCTTTCATGGGTAGGCAGGTTCTAATTTTTATTCCCATTTTGCAGATAAGGAAACTGAAACACAGGGGATTAAGTAATTTGCCCAAGGTCCTCCACTTATGTCTATGCTCTTGTGACCACCAAGCTCGTCTGTCCCTCCTCCTACCATTACCACCCATGGGCCCTTACCCTAACACCTTCTGGGTCAGGCGGGTTGAAGAATCCAGAATGTCTTGATTTTTAAAAAGGCACACACATGTACATCTATGTTATTGACAGTCACCACAATGTAGAAACAACCCAAGCATCCATCAATGGATAAATGGATAAGAAAAATGTGATCTATCCATACAACAGAATATGATTCAGCCTTAAAAAAAAGGAGGAAACCTGGCACTTGTTACATCATGGATGAACCTGGAGGACATTATGCTATGTGTGATAAGCTAGTCACAGGAAGACAAGTTCTAGAATATTCTACTTGCTAGGTAGGGATACAGGGCCCCAGGTAGGGATACAGGGCCCCAAATGGTGGTCCAAAAAGACAACAGGAGAACATATACTTCTTTCCCTGCCTGGATCTGCCAAGTTCATGCTTCATTTACATTTGCACAACATCCTCCTCTCATCTCCTGCTCTGATTGGTCTCGGCTTATGCTTCATTTGCATAAGAAATTGGAGCCCAGAGGAAGACACAACCCCTCCCCTGATTGGTTTTGGGCTCGACTTATTTGCATGGGGTGCAACCAATCAAGCCCCAGGAACCACCAAAGAGGAAGTAACGAGAGAGAAAAAGGAAAACTGAGCCAAGACCATTCCTGTGGGGGTTGGTCTGCTCTCATGCCTCGAGAGAGTACTGCTTGCTTAATAAATCCTGCCTACTTGAGCTGTTCTAGTCTGTCATTTCAGTCCTTTGCTATGACAAGACAAGAACCGAGGGAGAAGAACTGACCCAATATACTTAAATGAAGTACCGAGAATTGTCAAACCCAGTGAAACAAAATTAAAGGGGGCTGGAGGGAGGGAAGAATAGAGAATTGCTGTTTAATGGCTAGAATTTCCATTTCACAAAATGAAAAAGTTCTGGAGACACAATGATGTAAATGTACTTAATACTATAGAACTGAACACTAAAACGTGGTTAAGATGGTAAATTTTATGTTATGTGTATTTTACTACAATTTCTTAAAGCTTTTAAAGGCATGCATCATATGTTACTTAACAACCCCAGTGAGCATGGGGTTAGCGTCCAGTATCAAACACAGTATTTTTGTAGCAAAATAAATGCTGAGTGAGAAAAATAAAGACATAAGCTGCCTCATGTCAGCAGAGGTTGGCTTTTGTCACCAAAGAAATTTAGAAACAAATTTAGGAAAAAGAAACTTGATACTCAGAGACTGTGTTGGAGTAGGAATTGCTTATGAGGGATGGGATTTGTCCTGTGGTTACAAACAGAACAGGGCTGATGATCCTATATGATAATCCTATGGAGGGGACTTCCAGGGCACATCACCCTGGCGGGGGGACACTGGCCACACCTGGCTCTCCCCCAGCACCTCACAGAGCTTTCGGCTGGCTGGGGCGGCCGTACCTCAGGTTGTTGCCTTGGTCGGCACATTCATAGTGCAGCTGGCCGGGCAGGCTGGCCACCGCGGCTCTGAGCTGCACCATCTCCAAGACCTCCCAGACGGCTTCATCCGTGTGCTCGTGGAGCATGTCGAGGTTCATTCGCAGAGAGCCAGGGAACAAGATGGGGTCCTGGCCAGGAGGGACGGCGGGTCAGAGCTGGGCCCAGCCACCCCTCCCGTCTCTGCCCGCCCCTCCCCAGGCCTCACCTGGGGGATGACGGTGATCCTGGACCGCAGCGTGTGCAGCCCCACTTGGGCGATGGGGACCCCGTCGATCCAGATCCCGCCCTCTGCCGCCTCCACGAGCCGCAGCAGGCCCCCGGCCAGGGAGGACTTTCCAGCCCCTGTCCTGCCAACGATGCCCACCTGCCAGGGGATGGGATGGCGTGGCCTGTTCCAACCAGGCCTGGCCAGAAGGCAGGCCACAGAGGGTTCCTGGGCATGCCTCTGCTAGATGTTTACCCTGCCCCCAAGATCCATCCATCTATCCATCATTCTTTGTGCATCCATCCTTCTATCTGCCCATTCGTCCTTCCATCTGCTCACCTGTCCATATACCCATTCATCAATCCATCCAACCATCTGTGCATTATTCTCTATCTTTCCCTCATCCTGATATATCTCTCCCATCTTTTCATTCATTTCCCCACCCTTCCTTCTGCTCCTTCCTCCTTCCATCCTTTCCTATCCTTTCATCCACACCACTCCATTATTTTCATCTTCCCTTCCATCCCATCTATTTCTGTCCCATCCTTCTATTAGTCCCCCTTCCTCCTATCCCTCCCTCCCTCACCCTTCCTTCCAACCACACTCTGATCCGTTCATCTGTCCATCCTTCCTTCCACGCACCATCCTTCAATGCATACGCCTTCCTTCTGCCTCTCCTTTCACTCCATCCTATCCATCCATTCATCCTTCCATCCATGCCTCTTCCTTCCTTCCATCCAGCCCCCAACCCCAGCCATCCATCCTTCATCTTTCCATCTGCCAGCCCATCTTTTAATCCATCCCCCATCCTTCCTTGACATTTCGTGGGGGATCAACACTGTTTAATAAATGAATGAAGCATCTGTGTCACCCTGTATGACAGGCACTCTTTAAGGCACCAGGAATATAGAAATTAAGGAGTCCCCACTCCAAAGGGCTCACCATCTGGTCTTGAAAATAGTGCCCTTGAGTAAACTTAATTTGAACACAGTGTGATGAACAAGCCCTCTCTATAATCAAGCTCTGGCCCTGCAGCAATGGAGGTAAGCCCGGAGCTGCTCTTCGTGTTGCCTGGGATGGAGGTTGATCAGAGAAGGCTTCATGGAGGAGGGGGTACTTGAGTGGGATCTTGAAGGATAAGCAGGAGTTCAGGGAGGGCGAAGATTCCAGCTGCATGATACCAAGTACTAACTAGGCTGTAACCTGTCCGAGGGCACCACCATGTACGCATCTGTCCTAGAGGCCGCTGCTCCACAAATGTTGCCTAATCCCTTGTAGGACAATGAGTGAAGTGGGTAGTTGGGTAGGGTCTTGAATGCCAAGCTCAGGAGTTTGGGTTTCACTGGAAGGACACGAGGAGGGAGGAAGGTCTGGAGCAGGGAAATGATGTGCTCAAATCAAGATCACAGGAAAACAGGTTGGAGGTTGTGAAACAGGAGGTTGCGGGGGGGGGGGGGCAGTCAGGGGGAGGGCAGAGAGGAATGCCACTGTGTGGGGAGGGTAGAGCAGGATTCAGGGGTTCAGTGATGCAGCCTGACTAGGCATCTGTAAATGGAATGATGCTAGGCTTGATGTTGGAGTAAAAATGCAAATAATCATAAATAAAAAAGAGTTGGTGAACACTTTTATAGCACTTGTTTTGTGGCAGGTAGGCACTGTTCCATTCAGTTTCTATGTATTTAACCCAGTTAAATTTCTCAACAGCTCTATGAGTTGACATTATTATTCCCATTATTACAGATGAGAAAACTGAGGCCAAAGCATGCAGTGACTTGCCCAAGGTCAGCCATAGCAAAGCCAGAAACTGAGCCCATGCAAACTGGATAATGTGTGGGACATTCAGCATAGCACCCAGCACATAGTAGGTGTTCAACTAATGACAGAGGAAAAAGAAAGAAGTTGGGGAGAGGCTTCCTTATCTGAGACATCAAGAAGGTGAGTGGTTTCACCAAGATGGAAGCTGTTCTGGGGAAGATGGTTAGTTCCATTGAGGGAGTGGTGGGTCTGGAGACTGGGGACCTGAGGTGGGGAGGGGAGGAGGGAGCTGGTGCTCAGGGGTGAGGCCCAGCCTGGCCACCACGAGGAGGAAGTGGTAGGTGAGCCACTGACCTTCTCTCCTGCATGGATCTTGAAGGACACGCCCCGCACGGCCAGCGGGAGCTCGGGTCGGTATCTCAGCCCAAAATCCCGGAACTCAATCTGCCCCCTACGAGGCCAGGGGGGCTGGGCTGCACAGGTAAGCGGCTTCCAGGGAGCCTGAGGCAGGAGGGGACACTGGGTCAGGGGAGCCTTTCTCCAGGCTTCTCATGAAATGGCCTACCTCTCTGATCCTCAATTTCCTCTTCTGTAAAATGGGCATGCAGGTGAAGTCAGTTTAGTCACATCTGACTCTTTGCGGCCCCATAGACAACAGCCCTCCAGGCTCCTGTGTCCGTGGGATTCTCCAGGCAAGAATACAAGAGTGGGCTGCCATGCCCTCCTTCAGGGGAGCTTCCCGACCCAGGGATCGAACCCAGGTCAATCACGTCTCCTGCAGTGCCAGGGGATTCTTTACCCAGCAGTGCCACCTGGGAAGCCCCATAAAATGGGCATATTTATTGCTATTCTATAGGGTTCTTACGGGTCATGGAATATAGCACGGCTAAAAACAAATAATATTGAATACTGGGAAAATTATAATGGTGTTGGCTACTCTTTATTATTATTAGCCAGTATTAACTGTCAAATAATATTCTTTCACTAATAGAGGTAGATACCCTCCTTTTTTCTTAATGAAAAGGGCAACTCTGTGCAGTGTAGAGACCGGTATTGCCATACACTATTCCCGTGACCTTGAACAGGTCACTCCACTCTCTTGAGCCTTGACTTTCCCATCTGTGAAATGGGGCTAACTAGAGCAGTGGACATGTGTTGAGTATTTATGGTGTGTAGACCCGGTATGAAGTCCTTTATTGTGGGATGATCTCCTAGTACACCCAGAACTATTAGGCTGCTGCTGTTTCTCTTCTGTTCCTACAATGCTGCTGCTACAATGCTGAAACATAATGATGTTTCAGTAAAACCAACCCCATGGACTGTAGCCTGTCAGGCTCCTCTGTCCATGGACTTCTCCAGCAAGAATACTGGAGTGGGTTGCCATTTCCTTCTCCAGGGCATCTTCCCAATCCAGGGATCAAACCCAGGTCTCCCGCACACTGCAGGCAGATTCTTTACCATCTGAACCACCAGGGACGCCTCCGACCATCATGTTACTATCATGCTATTACTCACAGTCCGCTGTCATTCAGGGTGCCCTGCTGTGCCCAAGCTAAGAAGCGGAGGAACCAGGATTTGACCTCGTTCTGGACCCTACCCTCTTAACTACGACAGCCACCTTGGCTGTGAGTCCGGTCTACCGCGGTGGGGGCTCTGAAGCCGGCGGCAGATCTGGGTCCGCCGTCCTCTGCTGTGAAACCCGGATGGGACCTGCCACCCCCACCCCGCCTCCCGCCTGTCACCTCCTTGGGCGTCTGGGCGTAGTCCTTCAACCGCTCCACCGACACAATGCTGCTCTCCAGGTCTGTCCAGCTGCGAACGGCCCACTGCAGCGTCTGGGTCACCTGGTACGAGAAGACCCCTCAGGGCAGCTTCAGCAAGACCACCCCGAGGTGAGGCAGGGGCTGGGAGGTGGGATCCGGGGCAGACAAGGGGGCAGAGTTTGACTGCAGCCACAAGGACCCCTCTTTCCCTTTAGTCAAACTGGGGTATATGGACTGGAAACAAGCCTTCAGACATCAGCTTGCCCAATCCTTCTTGAAGCAGTAGGGAGCCAGGACCAGAGATGGTGCATAGCCCTCCCAAGGACACCCAGCAGGACCCAGGCCCGCTGACTTCCATTCAGAGAGGGCTCCCTCCACTGATTTCCCATCACACTGGGAACCACACTGAGCTCCTTACCAGGGCCCACTCGCCCTGTCTGCTCCAGCCCTGCCCCCAGCCCTCCCCAACCTCATTTCCCCCTAATCTTTGCCTCAAACACTCTCTCCAGCCACATTGCCTTTTGTGTTGTTCTTCTAACACCAGTCACACCTCTCCCCCATCCCAGGGCCTTTCCTCCTGCTGACTCCACACCAGGACCACTCTCCACTTCCCTTCCCCATCATCCCACTTGAGAGCCATAGATCTCAGGCCCCCTCCTCAGAGACGCCTCTGGACCACGCGATAGAAAAGCACCCTCCCATCAGTCAGTCTTACTTGCTGCAGCCTTAAGCTTAGTTTCCTCAACTATAAAATGAGGACAATAACAGTACCCCTGATGGGGCTGTGGGCAGGACTGAATGAGCTAGTGTTTATAAAGCCCTTAGAACAATGTCTCATTCATAGTGACTGCTACTTGCGTATGCAACTGAACATGTGTGTATGTGTGTGTGTGTGTATATATATATATATATATATATATATATATATATTTTTTTTTTTTTCCTCTTAGAAGTGAAAACAGTGAAAGTCTCGGTCATGTCTGACTCTGCGACTCACAGACTGGAGCCCGCCAGGCTCCTCTGTCCATGGGGTTCTCCAGGCAAGAATACTGGACTGGGTTGCCATTCCCTTCTCCAGGGGATCTTCCTGACCCAGGGATCGAACCCAGGTCTCCTGCACTGCAGGCAGATTCTTTATTGTCTGAGCCACCAGGGAAGCCATCCTTTACAGATGTCATAACCTGACACTAGATATTGTTATTAAGAGTTAACAAAACGTTAACAGCACACTGGATATGGACTCTATATACGTTATCTCAATCAACCTTTGCAACATCTGGAAGGAAGGGGTTACTGCCCATTTTTCGGAGGAGCACGCTGAGGCTCCGAGAGGGAAGAAGAGTCTTGCCCGAGGTCCAGCCTTGGCTCTTGCAGAGCCGTGTTTTCCTCACTGGCTGGTAGGCTGGACTCGGGTCCTTGAAGGTCCCCCTGGCAGGGGTCTGTGCCCATTCTGCCCACAGCCTGGAGCCGAGGTTGGGGGGTGTCGGAAGTACCTGGAGGGCGGCAGAGACAGAGAAGCCCACGAGGCCGGGGCTGAGGTGGGCCTTGCTCAGCACTGCGCACAGGGCGGCCACGAACACCAGCCCGTTCCCCACCAGCTCCAGGTTGGCAGCGAGCCACCTGCGAAGGGACAGGTAAGACTAGGGTCAGTGGGGGCCTTCGGTGGGACCTGCTTCCCTGGGCACAAGGGCTGTGCCAGCGCAAGTGGCCACAGGGTCCCGGCTACGATCTCCTCCACACCCAAGCTCGGAGGGTTGGGGAGGCCCAGGCTGCCCCGTCTCGCCTGCGCCCAGCTCAGGACCCAGCACACAGTAGGTGCTCAAGTAAGCTCTGCTTTCTGTCCCTGGGCTGTGGCGAGCCACATCCCCTGTGTTCCCCCTGCCTGAACCCCACCTCCATCTTCACCTGACCAACATCCCACCCTCACACAAGTGAGCTCAGATATCACCTCCTTGGAGAGCCCTTTAGACCACTCCTTCCTTCCATCACTCTTGAAAACTAAACTAATCTGTCCTTGACTGTTGGCCTCCATCAACAGATTGTGAGCTCCATGAGGGCAGCAACTTCATCTCGTTCATGGCTCTGTCCCCACCGAGAACCCAGCACAGGATCTGGCACATAGTAGGTGCTCAACAAATATATATCAAGTGGCTGAAGAAATACACACCCCTTTTATTGCATTCCTGCTCTACCATTCATTCATTTATTCATCCGTTCAGCAGATGTGTATTAAGCACCTACTGTGTGTCACATGCAGGAGATGCTGGGGACGAGATAAAAAACCCTGTCTTCAGGGAGCTCTGGGTTTCACTGCACATAACACCTAGTCCTCCTAACACCACGATAGGGAGACTCTTGTCCCCAATGGACAGATGAGGACACGTGGGCTCAGAGGGTCCAAGTCCACACACATAATAAACACAGCAATTTGAAGCCACATCTGCCTGATTGAGACTCTGCCACTTCCTAGATGGCTGACCTTAGGGGAGTCCCTTCACTTCTTTCCTCCCTGGCTTACCCATCTGTGGGATGAAATAACATCTGGCTTATTACAATTGAGAGGGTTAAATGAGATACACCCTGCCATATATGGTGCAGAAATCATTGACCTTTAGACAAAGAAGGTGCTTCCTAAATGTTTGTAAGGTTCCTCCTCCTTAGGCTAGGACCCCAGGAAAGGGCCATGGCAGGTCCCCCAGAAGGCAGATGGAGTTGAGACACTACCCACAGCAATAGAGCTTCACAGCCAGGCCCAGCTGGCTGGGGACCTGGGCAGGAAATAGGAAGGAACTGACATTTAATGAATTCACATCTGCTATATGCTTGCCCTTCTCCACACTCTGGCATCACACTGCCCGGATTCAAATCCTGATTCCACCATATATTTGCTGTGTGGCCCTGGGCAAGTTCTGAAATCTCTCTGTGCCTAAGATTCATCCTCTGTAAAATAGTCTCTGCCTGGTCGTGTTGCTAAAAGGATTAAATCAATTAACCCACAAAGGATGCTCAGGACTGTGCTGAGCATGTGATGAGCACATTACGAGTATTAGCTATGAGTATATGTGTTTAATCTCAACAGCCGCTCCATGAGTGCAAACCCACTTTGAGGAATGAGGCTCAGAGAGGTTATGTGACTTGCCCAAGATCACCCAGCTAGCAAGTTGGAGAGCTGGGATCTGCACCCGTGTCTGTCTGTGCTCAAAGCTGGTGTTCTTCTTGCTTAGTACTGAAAGGAGGCTGAGGATGTTTATGTAGCTCCTTTGTCGTCAAGGCAACAGAGGGTTCTTCCCTTTTTCTGACATCTGTACCTCCTGCCCACCTGCTGTCGGGGATCCCCCAGGCCAATCTGCATCTGCTCACAGTGTGAGCCATGTGCACCCCTGGGATCTAGGCTCTGTTTACACTCCACTCGCTGTGTGACCCTGGGCAGGCCCCTTGACTTCTCTGGCCACACAGTATGACATTAGGGCTCATTCATTCTCAGGGGACACAGGCGGATGAGAGGGTCTTCTCTGACCCCTGCCTACCTGTCAGCCACCAGCCGCGGGAAACTGACTCTCTGGCTTTCATCCACGTGGGCGTCATTCTGAGCCATGAAGGGGCCCTGGACCCGGAAGGCCCTGACCACTGGCCCGCCCTGGAATGTCTCGGCCACGTGAGAACACACGCACGAGTATCTGGCTGACTCCAGGCGTCTGAGCTGGCACGAGCTGGCCACGTACAGGCTCTGAAGCGGGACGGCAGAGAAGTCACAAACACAGAGAGAGAGAGAGAGTCTGAGAAGCAGAGGGAGTTGTTACCAGCTTGCTGTGTGACCTTGGGTCAGCTGCTTCTCCTCTCTGGGCTCCAATGTCCTTGCAGCACCAGAGTTCCATGGGTCGTTTTAAAAATCACCTGGGAAGCTTCAAAAACTCCCAGTGCCTCACCCCAGAACTATTAAGTCAGAATTTCTGGCATCATCGCCATGGCTTTGGAATTTTTCAAAAGGCTTCAAGTGAGTCTAAGCACAGCCAGGGTGGAAAAACCACTAATCTGTTGTATATGTCTTATTCTCAGCTCCAGGGCCAACTGCTTCACTTAGGGCCAGTCATTGTGGGAACAAAGCCACAGCAGGCAAGGAAGGCAGCTGGACAAGTCAAATGCATTCACTTAACTCGAGGATTACATGTCGGGTGCTGGGAACACAGTGATGCACAAACAATGTATGTTGTTATCTGCTTTGACATTGGAACCGTTACATAGCTGGCAGGTGGGGAGGAACTTTTGTTGATCACCGGGCTGCATGCCAGGCTCTTTCCAAATACAGCTGACTCTGGAACAACATGGGTCTGAACTGCATGAGTTCACTTATTTGTGGATTTTTAGTAAATCTCAATAGTCAATACTACAGTATGACATGATCCACTGTTGGCTGAATCTGTGGATATGAAGGAACTGTGTATACAGAGGACCAGCTGTCACTTAGAAGCACATTTTTCAATAGCAAGGAGGGTTGGTGCCTCTAATCTCTTTGTTCAAGGGTGAACTGCAGTATTCGGTCATGGTGAGGTGGGCATTTGGAGGTGGACATTGTTGTGAATATAGAAGCAGTAAGCATCATTCACAGCATATACATAAGAACACCAGGGACTCAGAGGGATGAAGAAGCTGGTCTGAGCCTCTATAGCACACAAGTGCCAGGACCTGGATTCAAATCCATCTCTGCCCAACTCCAAAGCTTCAGACAGAGAAAGCAGTTCCTCCCCCAGCTCAAGAGGAGACTTGGGATAGTTGTAGAGGGACGTGATACCATGGATATTATCTGGCTACCATGTTGCTTTTTTCTACTTCTGATTTTTGTCTGGCTACCAAGTTTTTTTCTACTTCTGATTTCCTTGAGGGGCTGGGGGGTTAGCTGTCAATAATGAGATCTGATCAAGGAGGCAGTCATATGATACAGCCCTGCTGGGCAGAGTAAACTATTCCTTTGGTCACAGTGATGAGTTCAGGGTAAACACCCCCATGAAGGGCCAATCTGAATCTTCCCTGGAACTGATGTATGATTACTGAGCTGGAGAAAGGCTGCTTGTGCTGGGGTTGCTGAGGTGGGAGGCTGTAAGTACAGGGTTGCCACCGGGCCGTCAGACCTGCCCCCTGGGGAAGGCGTGTGTGCAAAATTAGGCCAAGGAGAGCTGAATACGTGATTCTTAAATATTAGCATGGATTGGAATTAGCTGGAACGTTCATTAAAATCCAGAGTTCCGGGCCCTACGTCCATAGTATCTGAGTCAGGGGGTCTTGGATGGGCCTGAGAAGGTGCATTTCTAACTAGTTCCCAGGTGAAACTGATGCTGCTGTTCTGATACCACACTTCGAGATCCGCTAAGGGGTGATGTGGAGTGACAGCACTCTGGGAACAACTGATCCCCTACACCCTGGGAGCATGTCACTGAAATCGGTTCTTGTGTTTAAGCTAACTTGAGGTGGTCTCTTGGTTTTAGCCACTGAAAGAGTCTAGCCTGATACAACAGTCTTCAAGAGCTTGCAATGCCTTCTTGGTTTCCAGATCACTGGAGAAGAGGAAGTCGATTTTAGCAGCAGCAGGATAAACTGTTAGATATTAATAACGTTGATGTGAACATTTGAGAGACAGAGATGAGAATAAGTGTTAGAAACAGACTGTGGTGTCTCTGCCTCTGAGAATTCTCCTAGGGGTGGCCCCTAGATGTCTGGCTGTGTGGAACCTCTTACACTGAGTCCTGTCTAGAGACAGGGGACTGGTGGAGGTGACCTTGGATGACCCAAGGAGCCTCCTTGAGCTCTCCTTACCTGAAACCCAGCATAGAGGAGGAGCAGTGGCAGGATGGCCACGACAGCCAAAGGGGTGGTCACTGTAACCACCAGCCCAACTTCCAGGAGTCCAAAAGCATACATCAGTAGAGACCGGAGTTTGTCTGGGATGTCCACATCTACTATGTCCGTCTCCTTGGAGAAGCGGTTGAGCAGGTTCCCGATGGGTGTCCGCTCAAAGAAGCCAATAGGAGACCGGGCCACATCCCACAGCAGCCCCTGGAAGAGCAGGCTCGATGCCCGGATCCCACCGAGGAGCACTGTGGCCATGGAGGCAAACAGCCCGATTGCTGGGGACAGAGACATCAGGGCATCAGAGCTGGAGACCCCCATCACCCCATGGTGGCTATCCTATGGTTTGACCACCCTGATTATCCCTTGATGGAACCACCACGTGCAGGGTTGAATAGTGTCTCCCCTCCAAATTCATGTCTACCAGGAATCTCAGAAAGTGACCTTATTTGGAAATAGAGTCTTTGAAGATATTATGAGTAAATGAGCTTGAGGTGAAATCATCCTGGATTTAGGGCAGGGTCTAAATCCAATGACTGGTGTCATTGGAAAAGAAGAGAAGGTCCCATGAACATGGAGGCAGTGATGCACCACAAGCCCAGGTATGCCAAGGATGGCCGGCGACCAGCAGACACTAGGAGAAGGGCATGGGACAGTTTCTCCTTCAGAGCCTCCAAGAGGGACCAATGTTTGCTGACACCTTGACTTTGGACTTCTGGCTTCAGAATGGTGAGAGAATAAAGTTTCTGTTGTTCTAAGGGACCGAGCTCGTGGTGATGAGTTTTATGGCAGCCCTGCTGTTCCTGTTGCCTAGTTGCTTAGTCATGTCTGACTCTTTAGCGACCTCATGGACTGTAGCCTGCCAGGCTCCTCCATCCATGGGATTCTCCAGGCAAGAATACTGGAGTGGGTTGCCCTTTCCTCCTCCAGGGGATTTTCCTGACCCAGGGATTGAACCCGTGTCTCCTGCATTGGCAGGTGGATTCTTTACCACTAGTGCCACCTTGGCAAGCCCATGGCAGCCTTAGGAAACCAATATATCTGCTTCCTCCCAGAGCCCGTGTGTGTGCTTGCAATGGAGCTAACTTCACTCTCTGTTTCTAGAGTGCAGAGAATTTCACCCCTGGACAGTCCAAACTTCTGCAGTTCAGGGGTGAACACATGACCCAAGTCAGGCCAATGAGGGTGAGACCTGGGACTTTTGGGAAGAGGTGCTCACTTTTTTGAGGTGGCGAGACTGGAGCTGTGAGATACCATCTTACCACCAAGGGGGGTAGCCTGCCTGCACAGGAAGCTATCATAGAGGAAGAAAATGAAGCTAATCTTCCAGCATTTGTTGGACCCCTGGATCCACAGCCATACCTGAAGCTAGTTACCTATGGATTCCAGACGCATAAGCCAATACGTTCTCTTGCTGTTTAAACTAGGTTGAGACATATAGTTTTATATAGTTTGTACATTATACCTATATAGTTTGTAGCTACATTAATTTCAAATAGAGCAGACGTTAGAGTAAGGAAAGTTACCAGGGATAAAGAGGGCATTATATAATGACAAATGTGTCAATTCTCAAGAAGACAGAACAATCCTTAATGTGTACTGCCTAACAATAGGGCATCAAAATATGTGAGGCAAAAACTTGTAGAACTGCAAGGAGAAATAGATGCATCCATTATTACAGTTGGAGACCTCAACTCCTCTCTATAAGAAAAGGACAGACGCAGTGGGCAGAAAATCAGTAAGGACAGAGATGAACTCGACAATACCATCAGTCAACTGGATACAATGAACATCAACAGATCACTTCATCCAGTGGCAGCAGAACACAAATCCCTAAGTTCATATGAAACATTCACTAAGACAGACCACATTCTGGGCCACAGAATACACCTTAACAAATTTAAAAGAGGAGAAACTTTACAATGTCTGTTCTCAGACGGCAGTGGAATTACACAGAAACAACAAATACTTAGAAAATCTCCCAATGCTTGAAGATTAAACAACACATTTCTAAGTGACACATGGGTCAAAGAAGAAACCTCATGAGAAGTTTTAAAATATTTCAAACTAAATGAAAATAAAAACACGACTTATCAAATTTGGAGGGTGTAGTGAAAACAGTACTTAAAATAAATGTATATCACTGAATGGGGCTTCCCAGGTGGTGCACGTGCTAAAGGACCCACCTGTCAATGCAGAAGACATAAGAGAGGCAGGTTTGATCCCTGGATGAGAAGATCCCTTGGAGGAGGGCATGGCTTCCACTCCAGTATTCTGGCCTGGAGAATCCCATGGGCAGAGGAGCCTGGTGGGCTACAGTCCATGGGGTGGCAAAGAGTCAGACCGAAGCAACTTAGAGACTGATAGTACTGAATAAGTATATATTAGAAAAAAAGGAAGATCTAAAATTCATCATCTGAGCTTTCACCTTAGGAAACTAGACAAAGAGAAAACTGAATCCAAATTGAGCAGAAGTAAGTAAACAATAAAAGCACAGTAGAAATCGATGAAACAGAAAACAGGAAATCATAAAGAAAATCAATGAAAACAAAGCCAAGTTCTTTGAAAAGATAAAAAAATAAAAAAAGATAAAAGGATAAGCTTATAGCTAGACTAAGAAAAAAGAGGAGACAAATTACTAATATCTGAACTTTTTTTTTTTTTTTATTAGTTGGAAGCTAATTACTTCACAACATTTCAGTGGGTTTTGTCATACATTGATATGAATCAGCCATAGAGTTACACGTATTCCCCATCCCGATCTGAACTTTTAAATAAAAGGACATCGTTACAGATCCCATGGATATTAAAAGTATAATAAATGAATACTATGAACAACTCTATGCCTATAAATTTGACAACCTTGGAGAAATGGACCAATTCCTTGATAGATACAATCTACCTAGACTTATGCAAGAAGAAATAATCCAAGTAGCCCTATTCAGAAATTATTAGAGAAACTGAATTGATAATAGCTTTCCAAAACAGAAAGTGCCAGGCTCAGGTGAGTTCCTGGTTGAGTTCTAACAAATATTTAAGGAGAAATTATATTAATCTCTACAATCTTTTTCAGATTCTCTATAATTTCTTTCAGAGGATTGAAGCAGTGGGAATACTTCCTAACTTATTCTATGAGGTCAACATTCCCTGAAGCCAAAATCAGAGAATCATTACAAGAAAGCTGCATAGACCAACACCTCTAAAGAACGAACATGTAAAAATCCTCAATAAAATAAATTAAATCCAACAAGATATGAAGTGAATTATACATCATGACCAAGTGGAATTTATCCCAGATGTACAGAGCTGCTTCAACATTTGAAAAATCAATTAATGTAATCTCCTACAGAACAGACTAAAGAAGAAAAATCACATGATCATATCAATAGATGCAGAAAAAGATTATAAAATCCAGCACTTGTTCATAACAAAACAAACAAAAACAACCCCCCAAACAACAAAAACCTCTCTCAGTAACATATGGCTACATTAAACTACAAAGCTTTTGCACAGTGAAGTAAATTATCAACAAAATGAAAAATTAACCTACTGAATGGGAGAAGATATTTGCAAATGATGTTTCTGATAAGGAGTTCATATCCGAAATATAGTAAGAACTCATACAACTCAATGTCAAAAAACCAAACAACCCAATTAAAAAATGCACAGAGAATCTGAATGGACATTTTTTCAAAGACTACATACAGATGGTCAGCGGGTGCTTGAAAAGATGCTCACCATCACCAGTCATCAGGGAAATGTAAATCAAACTACAATGAGATATCATCTCACACCTGTCAGAATGGCTATTCTCAAAAAGACAACAAAACAAGTGTTGGTGAGGATGTGGAGAAAAGAGAACCCTTGTGCACCACTGAGGGGAATGTAAACTGGTGTGGCCACTATGGAAAACTGTATGGGGACTCCTCAAAAAATTAAAAATAGGACTTCCATAAAATCCAGCAAGTCCACTTCTAGATATTTATTCCCCCAAAATGAAAACACTAATACTGCAATAATCATAGTTGGAGACCTCAACTCCTCTCTATGCACCACTATGCTCATTGCAGTATTATTTACAAAAGCCAAGATATGGAAGAAACATAAGTGCCCACTGATAGATGAATGGATATACAAGATGTAGTATATATACAATAGAATATTACTCAGCCAAAAAGAAAACTCTTGCCATTTGGGACAACATGGATGGACCTAGAAGGTATTATGCTAAATGAAATGACAAAGACAAATACTGTGTAATTTCACTTATATGTGGAATCTAAAGAACAAAACAAATAAACAAACATAAGTAAACAGAGTCACACATACAGAGAGAAAAACAGGAGGTTGCTATAAGGGGAGGGGAGGGGAGGGAGGAAAGAAATAGGTCAGAGAGGTTAAAAGGGACAAATTTGCCTTTACAATATAAATGGCTCAAGAGGTATGAAATATATAGTGTGAGGTAATAGTGTCAATAATTATATAATATCTTTTTATAGTGACAGATCATAACTAAGACTTCTCATGGTCATCATTTTGAAATGCCGACAAATATCAAATTACTATGTTATGTAACAGGAAACTGGCATGAGACCAATAGTCAACAAGTACCGTAAGGGAAAGTTGAAAAGTTGGAAGAGGAACTAACACAGTGTTGTATTATACTTCAAAAACAAATTCATCAGACTTCTGGTCACCAGAGGTGAGGTATGTGGGGAGGGAGAACTGGATAAATGTGGTCAAAAGGTGCAAGCTTCTAGCTATTAGGTAAGTAAATACCAGGGATGTAATGTACAACATGAATATAATTAATGCTGAAAGTGAGAGTGTTAGTCAATCATGTCCAACTCTTTGTAACCCCGTGGACTGCAGCCTGCCAGGCTCCTCTGTCCATGGAATTCTCCAGGCAAGCATACTGGAGCGGGTTGCCATTCCCTTCTCCAGGGGATCTTCCCGACCCAGGGATCAAACCTGCATTGCAGGCATATTCTTCACCGTCTGAGCCACTTGGAAGCCCTAATTAACACTGATGTATGTTATATATGAAAGCTAAGAGAGTAGATCCCAAGAGTTCTCACCACTAGGAAAAATTTTTTTAATATTTGTTTAATTTTGTATCTAAATGAGATGACAGATGTTCACTAAACTTATTGTGGTAATCAGTTCATGATGTAAGTCAAATCACAGTCCTGCGTGTCAACTACATCAATAAATGCAGAATAAAAATACGGTATAGAACTCAGGGGAAAAAAAAAGACTGTGTGGTATTGGTGAAAGCACAATCAGATCAATGAAACAGGATGAACAGGTAGAACACAGATAATTTTAGGGCAGTTGAAACTATTCCGTATGACGCTCTGATGGTGGAGATATGTCATCATACATTTGTCCAAGCCTATGGGATGTACAACACTCAGAGTGAACCCTGATGAAAACTGTGGACTCCGGGGGACTTCCCTCCTGGTCCAATCGCTAAGACTCCACACTCCCAAGGCAGGTGGCCCAGGTTGGATCCCTGGTCTGGGAACTAGATCCCACATGCCACAACTAAAGATCCTGCATGCTGAAATGAAGATCAAAGATCCCATGTGCCTCAACTGAGGCAAAGCACAGCCCCCGCCACCTCCCTACCCCGGCCCCATACAAAAAAGAAGACGACGACTGTTTAAAAATAACAATTGTGGACTTCAGGTAACTAGGATATAGGTTCATTGTTTGTGACACAGTCACCACTGGGGGGGATGTTGATAATGACCTAGGCTATATACATGCGGAGGTGGGGGTATAATTCTTTATCTTCTGCTCAATTTTCCTGTGAACCCAAAAAATAAAGCTATTTAAAAAAGAGAGAGAGAAGTTGGGGGCAATGATGGTGGGGAAGTGGTCCAGGACCCGCATCCTCTGGGGCTTGGGAGGGGGGCAGCGGCAGCCACGTGGGGCTGCTGGAAGCCACCAGCAGCCAGACTTTGGAGTGGTCCTCTGCTTGGTGGAGGGGCAGAGTCCAGCTGACCTGCTGCCCCACCTAAGTGCTCAGCTGCCCCCAAACCTGGGGGCCAACATTCTGCCTTTACCGATGAGGCTGGGAGAGACTCTGAGGGTTCTGTCAAAATAGGGTCTTCCCCAGCCCCAGCTTAAGGATGCAGGTCTGTGTTTGCACCCAGGACGGTTGCCTAGATGTTCAGGAAACAGAGGGTGAGCCCAGGTGTGTAGGTGAGGCAGCCCCGAGGAACTCTTGGGTGCCGCTGGAGGGTGGAGAGGGGTACCTTGGAGACAGCCCAGGAGCCCGAAGACCCAGCCCCGCAGGGCCGCGTGAGTCTGCCGCCCGTCCACGGTGGGGTCGTCTGCCCACAGGCTCAGCCAGTAGCCACGGCAGAAGGAGGCCACTTGCTGGCAGAGGAAGAGGAAAAGGGCGTAGAGGCAGAGCGGGGTGCCCACTGCCCGTAGGTAGGTCAGGTACATGGCAGCCTTAACCTGTAGCACACATAGGAGAGATGGGGGCAGAGCGATGCCCCAGGGGAGACAGGAAAGGCCAGGCGGGGCTCCCAAAACACGCCAACAGGCAGACGGAACCACCGTGCAGTACCTCCCACCTGGAGCATCACCTCCCCCCAGGCCCGCCCAGTCTCAGGTCCCCCTTCCTCTATGGCTCCCAGATGGCCAGTGGGAGCCTTAACGGGGACAGGTGGTGGCACTTTCCAGGTTGGGAGTGGTTATTTGAACACCTACTATGGACAGGCATGTGTCTCCATCCTCATCATATTTCCCACCTGACTGAGACACAGAGTGGTTAAGTCATTTATTTAAGGTCTAGTTCCTACAAATATGAAATTCTGCATGCAGCTGCACCCAGAATAATCGTGTTCAAACATCCACCTGACCCCACATTGCTGTTGCTGACCTATCCTTGACTTTCTCTTTCTCTTGGAAGAAATTCTGAACCTCGGTACACCCTCTGACCTCACCCGCCCGCTATGCACTATCTGCTGGTCTCATGGGATCCTTCTCTCTGGCTCCTTCTCACTTCAAGGCCTTGACCCCTGCTGTTCCCTCTGCCCGCAACGCTCTTCCCTGCTCTTTCCATGGCTGCTTCCTTCACCTGCTTCAGGGATGTCAAATGTCACTCCTCAGAGCATCCTATCCAAGCAGGCCCCCGACTCTTGGTTGGTCCCTATCTCATCACTTTCTTTATTTTCTTTACAGCATCTATCATTGCCTGATATCACCTTTCTTATTAGCCTAATTGTTTCCTAACCCCACCACCACTGGCCTGCAATCTCCACCAAGGCAGAAAAGTCATCTGGCACACAGTGGGGGTTCTGAAAATGTTTGCTGGGTGATGAGTAGGTGGATGGTTGAGTGGACAAAGGGGTGAGTAAACAGGTAGATGGGTGGGTGGATGAGTAAAAGAGTGGGTCTGTAAGAGGCTGGGGGGATAGAAGGATGGCAGGATGGATGGATGGGTGGATGACTGGGTGAGTGAAGAGTTGGATGGTTGGGTGAGATGGATAGAAGCCAGAGTAGATGTGTGGGTGAGTGGGTGGAAAGGAAAATGGATGGATGAATGAATAAATAGGTAGGGAGTGGATGGATAGACAAAGCAGCATAGGAAAGAAGAAATACTATAAACTTCAGATTCAGACTATCCTAAGTCTGAGCCCCGAGTGGTCACTTGCTAGCTGTGAGAACACAGACAAATCTCTAAACTCCTTAAGGACTCAGTTTCTTCATCCCTAAAATGGAGCTATCATCATCTGAGTTTATGGTGGTTGTGAGCATTAAGAAGTATGAAGTGTCTGGAATCTTACTTGGCACATAGTAGGTGTTCAGTGAAGGTGAGTTGTCCCCCCCCAACCTCTTCCCACACCCAGTGCTGCGTATGTGGGGAGGTCCCGAGCCCTGGGGGGCAGCAGTAGCAGTGGATGTGGGGTTGGGAAGCAGCAGATGGTTACCCTGCCATATTGCGTGCGGTCCTCTCCTTTCGGCCATCCTGGCCTCTCAGGATCATCCAGGGGAAGCCCTGTCTGGGCCTCTGAAGCAGCGCTGTCCTTCTCAGGGACTAACTTCATGAACCTGTCATTTAGAGCAAATGAGGACAAATCCGTGCCTCTCTTCATGGGGCGTATGGTAGCCACTGAGTCACTCGCTCACTCATTCATTCATTCAACTAACGCTGTGAGCACCAATTAGGTGCCACGTTCCTGTTCTCCAGTGCCAGCTAGATGCCACCTGTCACCCCAGAGTCGACCAAGCCTGTTCTTCCAATGCCATCTCACTGAGGGAGATCCTTGGTTTTCATTTTGGTCTAAGCATTGCTGCAATCATTTTGCACCTGCTGTTTACTCTCAGATTTGTCAGTCCAGGTTTTCAGCAAGTCTGCTGAACACTTCTGGATTGTTCCTATTAACTGTGGCTGAGTAGGCTGATGACCTTAAATATGAATTGCCACTTACTGTGAAATCATGGGCAGTTGACTAATCCCTCCGTGCCTCAGTTTCCTCAGTTGTCAAATGGGGATAATCTATGTCTACCTATCTATCAATCATCTATCAACCAATCATCTACCCATCAGTCTATTTATTCATCTATCAATTTATCTCTCTTTGTGATATTGTGATTTATGTTAAGAAATATATATATTTGGTCTTTGGCCCCATCCCTGGCACACAGCTCCTAAATACCTTGTAAATTCCTAAGTGAGAAGAGCCTTGAGAACATCTCTGTTCTACTGAGATGACTCTGGGTGGGTTCCTGGATGGGGGCTGCTCACCAGAAAAGCTAAGCCATGATAGAAGCTTGGGATTTTCAGCCCCACCCCAATTCTCCAGGGAGGGAAGAGGGGCAGGAAATGGACTTAATGATGAATCATGCCCACATCGGGAAGCCTCCATAAAATTCCAATTTTACATGGGATTTGGGGAGCTTCCAGATTAGTGCACACACCCAGAGGCTGATACACGAGGCTCCACGCAGACAGAAGCTCCTGCATGCGGGACCCTCCCAGACCTCGCCATGTGTGTCTCTTTACCTGGCTGTTCTGTCTCCTTGATCACATCCTTCAATAAACTGAATGCTGTGGGCTATTTGAGCAAATTAATCAAACTCAAGGAGGGCGTGATGCAAACCCCCAATTCATCCCCAAGTAGGACAGAAGTTGTGCAAACCCTGGGGACCTACTACTTGTGACTGGCATCTGAAGTGGGGGGAGCAGGCTTGAGGGATGGAGCCCTTCACTTGTGGGATCTGACATTCTCTCCAGGTGGTCAGCGTCAGAACTGAGTTCGTTTGTAGGACATCCTGTTGGTGTTCGAGAATCGCTTGCTGTGAAGGTCTGCGGGGGGTAGGGGAGCACCCGTCTGGTGTTAGAAGTGAATGATGTAGTTGTGTGAGAGCTTCCCTGGTGGCACAGTGGTAAAGAACCTGCCTGCAAATGCAGGAGACACGGGTTTGAACCCCGGGTTGGGAAGACCTCCTGGAGAAGGAAATGGCAACCCACTTCAGTATGCTTGCCTGGATAATCCCATGGACAGAGGAGCCTGGCGGGCTATAGTCCATGGGGTCACAAAAGAGTTGGACACAACTTAGCAACAAAAAGACAACAACAATGGAGAGAAAGGGGGATGATTAGCAAGTTTTTCCAATACAATATTCATCTACCTACATCTATGTATCTGTTTCTCTGTCTTATTATCTGTCTACCTACCTACCTACCTACCTCTCTACCTATTATCTATCTACCTAGGATCCATCTACACATCTATCTATCTGCTCTTACTTAGAATACCGTACATTGTGGGCCTGCCCAGGGAATGGCCAGGAGTGCTCTGGCTGTGATGGGAGGAACCGGTCCCAGCCTCAGGGACTGAGGTCCCTCCACTTCCCCCTGTGGTCCCCCAACAATTGGCGCCCAGTGGTCTATTGTTCTGTTTTGCAAGGTCACTTCCCATAAGAATGGAGCGCACAGGTGGCCCATCCCCTTGCTGCAGATGGCACCTCAGTGAGTCCATCAGTGAGTGGCTAGAGGGAGCTGGAGAAAGGGGGACACCAGGCCTCCCCCTGGTGACTCCGCCAGCACCAAGTGACACTGATGTCCCTCAAAGCATGAGCCACGGGGCCTGGCACGGACACTAACAAGCCTGGCCTGACTCCTTCTTTGCACTGGCCCTGCCCCACTGCAGCCACGAGACAGCTCTGACAAACTCCACGGCCTTCATCACACCTGAGGGCAGACTGGTCATTCTGTGAAAGGGACACGTGGGCACTTAGTCATTTTGGCTAACTGACCAGCCGGTGGTCTCTGGTGAGTCACCCTGCACTGGGCCCCGTGGTGGGTCTTCAGCAGGTGTTCAATCCAGAATGGTTGGGGCCGCCCCACCCTCCTGAAATGAAGGCGGTCACACAGCGCCTCAGCTTCAGCCTCAGCTTTCGGGCCCTCCCAGTGCTCAGAACCACAGCGAACTCACCTCTCTGATCCGCCCTCAGGCCTCCCACCTGCGGCAGAGCCTCTGGGGTCCTTGGCACCGGCCGGGGGTTCTGCTTCTGCAAGGTCAAGGGAGCCGCGTCACTCGATGGAGCTCGGTACCTCGGGGTCCGGATGCTGGCTCTGACACCCACTGGCTGTGTGGCCTTCACTAGCTGAGCATCTGCATCCTCTCACCTGGCTCCTTCTCTCTCACTCCGTCCTCCCTGGGTTCTTCCCGGAACCTCATTAATTCACTCACTTATTCACTTGGCAAAAATAACCAAGCATCTGCTGTGAACTTGGGGCTGGGAAACAGCAATAATCACTGCACCAAGTCCAACCACTTGAGTCCCCCCAATGCCCTTGCACAAGCAGTTCACTTGTTTCTGGAATGTTCTTTTCCAGGTAGCTCTCACCCAACCTCAGATGTCCTCTCCTGAAGGAAGGACCCTCCTGCCCACCATCCCCTAGGCTGGGAGGGTCCCATCTTCAAGGTCCAGGTGGGTGACACAGTGAATCAACACCTAGGGACTTTACCAGGGCGAGCCACTGCTTAGCAGAGGAGGCGGAGCCTGGGATGGGGGAAAACGGGCTGTGAGCCCCGACTCTGTCTTGGAGGGGCAGCAAACAGCAAACAGATGGAGGGTCAAACCCTGGTACTGCCACTTACGAATCAGGTCAACTTGGACCAGTCCTTGAACTTCCAGGCTTCGGTTCTCATCTAAAAAATGGAGGCTTCCCCGTGTCATACATCAAACTCCCACTGGCTATTTTACAAGTGGTCATGTACATGTTTCAAGCTGATGCTCTGTGACAACCTGGAGGGATGGAGTGGGGAGGGAGGTGGGCAGGGAGTGGGGGCTTCAGGAGGGAGGGAGGGGACACAGGTATGCCGATGGCTGATTCATGTGGCTGTATGGCCAAGGTCATCACAATACTGTAACTATCCTCCAGTTAAATAAATAAATTTTTTTTAATGAAGGTAAGTACAGTCAATCCTAAAGGAGATCAGTCCTGGGTGTTCACTGGAAGGACTGATGCTGAAGCTGAAACTCCAGTACTTTGGCCACCTCATGCGAAGAGCTGACTCATTGGAAAAGACCCTGATGCTGGGAAGGATTGAGGGCGGGAGGAGAAGGGGACGACAGAGGATGAGATGGCTGGATGGCATCACCAACTCAATGGACATGGGTTTGGGTGGACTCCGGGAGTTGGTGATGGACAGGGAGGCCTGGCGTGCTGCGGTTCATGGGGTCGCAAAGAGTCGGACATGACTGAGTGACTGAACTGAAGTACAGTACTGAGCTCACAGGTGCTAGGTGGTTAATGAAAGTGACCCTGGCAGCTCTTTTATCATCACTGTCGCTGAACGTGGAACGCTGACTTTCCTACCAGAACACTGTCAATTTTTCCAGTAAGGATTGTGTTCTCTGGGTAGGTAGAACCCCTAGCTGGCACGCCCGGGACCTCTGACCTCAAGGCACCAAGTGACCTCCTTGCTCGGTACCTGTAGCAGTTCCAACCACAGACTCAGGGGCCGAACACACCCAAGTTCTAATCTTGAGACCTCGGGCAAATTATTTAACTCTCTTTTGGCTGAGTTGCTCCTCTGAAAAGTGGTTGCGATAATTGCACAACGGGATGGACTCACAGAACACTCTCGTGAGCACGTTGTGGGCCCCTTCCTGCTCTGACCTGGACCCCACTGCCGAGCCCTGGCAGCCCCGTCCCCTTCCTCCTTGTCCACCATGAGGCCATGGGGGCGCTGGATGTGCTTGGGGCCTGGGGTGGTGGGTCCTGTCCAAGGGCAGGCAGCAGTGGGTGCCCAGAGTCTATGGTTGCACCCTAAATCTGCTGCCCCAGCACCCAATCCCGAGGAAGCTCTTGGCCAGGCCACACCATGCAGCATGGGGGATTGAACCCATGGCCCTGGCACCAGGAACCCAGAGTCTTAACCACTGAACTGCCGGGGAAGTCCCATCCAACAATGCTTCTGATAACGCTACATAACTCAGCAGGTTTAATCATGACATAAATAATAAACTCAGGATGAATCCCCTGTCCCAACACAAACGTCAAACTTTCAAACTGCCGGCAATTCAATGAAAAAGTGCACACTCCCCATCTAATAACAAAATCAAATGCTATCTCTGTGGTACCACATAGCACCCACAAAAAACACAAAGCTTTCTTGCATGGCTGTCTTGAAGATTTGTATGAATACCTACTTATCTATACTTGTTTTGATATAAAATGGTATAATTTACTTACCATTAAGTTACATTTACCAGTCAAGAGCTACATTCTTAAAGCCTTATTTGGTCTATCACAGTACATCTAGGTATACTAGTCTGTTTTCAGTCACTAAGTCATGTCCAACTCTTTGCATCCCGTGGACTGCAGCCCACCAGGCTCTTCTGTCCATGGAATTTTCCAGGCAAGAATACTGGAGTGGGTTGCCACTTCCTACTCTAGGGGATCTTCCTGATTCAGGGATCCCACCTGCATCTCCTGCGTCAGTAAGCAGATTCTTCACCACTGAGCCGCCAGGGAAGACTTCATACTATACTTGACCTTTCCTGATAGATCAGCAGGTAAAGGATCTGCCTACAATACCAGAGACACAGAGGACATGGGTTGGATCCCTGGGTCAGGAAGATCCCCTGGAGAAGGAAATGGCAACCCACTCCAGTAGTCTTGCCTGGAGAATCCCATGGACAGAAGAGGCTGGTGGGCTCCAGTCCAAAGGGTTGCAAAGAGTCAGGCATAACTGAGCAACTATGCACACATGCCCTTGACCTTAGCCAAAAGGCTGAGAAGCTAGTCTAGGTATATCATATTTCAGCCTTGTTACTCAAAGTGTGGTATATTGATCGCAATCATCAAAAGCCTTTGAATCCCAAAATCTTCACAGGGAGAGCTTGGAATGGCATTTTAAATGAGCATTTCAAGTAAATTTTTGCATCCAAAAGTCTGTGAACCACCACTGCAATGAAGAGATGTGAGCCTGGCTTATATAAAGACATATACACATGAAAGTTGGACTCATGCATTTGCATGAAAAAAATGAAAAATTAGGTGAAAAAAATAACTGTACAGTGCCTCATGGGGGGTTGTGAAGACCAAATAAGACAATGCATGTTTATAGAAGAACTTAGCACAGCCCCTGGCTCATAGAAAGTTCCACTGGCACCAACTGGGGGACGGGTGGCCGCATGGGAGGGCCATCTGCCTCTGGCCTGGGCCTTTAGGGAGGGTGTGGTCTGAAGGCTCCGCTCTGGCCAGTGGGAGCTGTGTAACCTCCTCTCCAAGGGTAGCAGAAGCCAGGCACAGAGAACCAGGAAAACCCAGCCGGTACCTCCTTCTCCTCCATCTCCTGGCTGTCTGGCTCCATCCAGAAGGCCCACCAGGGCCCCCTTCCTGTGTAGCAGCTCCTGGAAGGAACCCATCTCTGCAATGGCCCCATCTTCCAGTACCACGATCCAATCAGCCTGGGGCAGGACATGGAGTGCGTGGGTGACGAGAATCCGAGTCTGGCAGGAAGGGATGGAAGTTACACTCATGCACTTGACCACTGTTCCAGAACTGGGGGAGGGGGCTGGCAGTGTCCTGGGGGCTCAGAGTGGGGAGACCTTCCCTTCTTGTGCTCCTGCCCTGTTTCTTGAAAACGGCATGTTCCAACAGAGAAGTAAAGGAGCTCCTTCAACCTGTCTCGAAACCAGAAGACACAGTTCACCTGAACCTGGCCAGTGACCTGACGCAGAGCTGTGGTAGTTTAACCACAGACCCGTAGGCAAGAAATGACTGAAGGTGGGAGCCACCGAGATTTGGGGGCTGTTTGTTATGCAGCGTGGTCACAGCAAAAGCTGACCATTACAAAGAGGAAAACTGAATTCCAGGAGGGTGGTGGTGAGCAGATGTAGGTTAGAACTTTCTCTACCTTTGCACTATGGCCTCTTAGACATTTTCCCAAACTTACCGTCCCCCGGAGCAGCCCATCAGGCCCAATGACCTGGTTGAAAACGTGCTGGCCAACACGGGCATCCAGGGCTGCCAAGGGGTCATCCAGCAGGTACACATCAGCCTTCCTGTAGACGGCCCGGGCCAGGCTCAGCCGCTGCTTCTGGCCCCCAGAGAGATTCATGCCCTGTGGTGACACGGGAGGGACAGGAACCTGGATGCCATCACACCTGCAATGCCAGTGTGGTGGGGGACACGTCTGCTCACCAGAGCGAGCTACGGCTCACACTGCCTGTCCTCCATGGCCACCTCCAACTTGAAACACTCGCTCTCAAGACAACATCCCCCCAGCCTGCACCCTGCCTGGCTTCTCCCCTTTCCAGCCAAGCTTCCTGCATCTGCCTCTCCCTCCCCTCGAGTCCAGTTTCTATTCCCATTTCTTCACTGATACAGCCTTCCTCATGGACACTGGTCACTGCCCTGTTGCCTAATCCAGCAGGAACTTCTCAGTCCTTATTTTCATTCATTCATCATTCCACTCATATTTACTGCATGGCTATTGTGTGGGGAGAGCTGATGTTGGGGTAAGTGTGGAACATCCTAGGTCTACCTCAAAGGGGGATCCAGCAGGATTTGCTGAGGGATTAGACATGGGTGTAAGAAAAAGAGAGAATCAAGGAGGACACTGAGGTTTGGGCTCTGAGCTCTGCAAGGATGGAGCTTCCATTACCTAGGATGGGGTGGGTTTCAGGGGAGCAGGGAATGGGAAATCATGTTTGGTTTAGGATGTGACATAGGTGGACAGAGGTGGAAGGCAGCAGGCACCCCACTCCCTCCCCTTGGCTGCAGGACGCCTTGTCTTTCTCCCCAGATGTTCCCTCTCAGCTGCTCTTTCTGGCTCCTCCAGACCCTTTCCTGGAAACTCTCCTCTTCCTTCCAGGAAACCTTACCCATTTACTTAACTTTATCTCCCATTTTCCCACTCTCAATTCCTTAATCCAAGGGTCAGCAAATGTGTTCTATAAAGGGCCAGATAGTAACTCTTTAAAGGTTTGCAGGGACTTTCTTGGTGGTCCAGTGGTTAAGAAGCCATCTTGCAATGCAGGGGGATACTGGTTTGATCCCTGGTCTGGGAAGATCCCATATGCTGTGGAGCAACTAAGCCTGTGTCCCACAACTACTGAACTCACATGTTGCAACTGCCGAAGCCCCGTGTACCACAGAGCTCATGCTCTGCAACAAAGAGAAGCCACTGCAGTGAGAAGCCTGTGCACCGCCACTAGAGCAGGCCCCGCTCTCCGCAACTACAGAAAGCCCATGTGCAGCAACGCAGATCCAGTGCAGCCAAAAATAAATAAATAAAGCTTTGCTGCCCCATCCCCACCCTAGTCTCTGTTACAGCTGCTCATCTCTGCCCTCATCGTGCAAGTGCAGCCATGGACTACAGGTAAATCAATGTGCGTGGCTGGGTTCCAATAAAACTTTATTTACAAACCCAGCTGGTGGGCCGGATTTGACCTGTGGGTCATAGTTTGTCAATCCTGGCCCAACCCATAGCTCTGGATGCACACATCCCATTTATCAGACATCTCAACCCAGATCTCTTGGTGAGGTCCTGAGAGAGGAAGCAATCTGACCATTGTCATGCAGACAGGCAGGGCAGGAGCCTGGGTCACCTCATTCCCAGTTGTTCGAGAGCCCCCACCCCCCACCCCACCAACCCCTGCCATGTCTCCCGGCCTCTCTTCAGTCTCCATTTCCAACCATTCTCATTAAAGACTATTTATTGAGCACTTGCTATGTGCCTGGCCCTGAGCTGGGCCCCTTTCCTCCCCTACTTTCTTGCCCACTCTGTCTCCCCTGTGTCCTTCCCTCACAGGTCAGGGCAGCCAATGGCCCCCAGCCGCCCCGCCTCCCTGGCCCATGAAGGCCCCCCAGGACCCTCACCTGCTCCCCGGTTCGGGTGTGGACCCCTGCAGGGAAGCCATCCACATCTGGCCACAGGGCACAGGCCTCCAGGACCGTCTCCAGCCACGGTGCATCCAGCTCCTGCCCGAAGCACACATTGTCCACCACAGACATGTTCTGGACCCAGGCCTCCTGGGGCACGTAAGCCACCGGACCCTAAAGACAAACAGACTGATGGGGACGGGGTTGGGAGCAGTTTTGGAGGAGCGGTGGGAGCCAGGCTCTTGGCAGTGGTGAAAGGCAGTGGGGAGCTTAGCTGTGAGACGGTGAACCGGGAGGAGCAGAGGCGGGGGACAGTCCAGTGAATGGCAGGGGCCCGGCCTCACCTTGATGCTCACGGACCCCTCCACCTTGGCCAGCTCCCCGAGGAGGGCAGACAGCAGGGAGGACTTTCCTGCCCCCACGGGACCAACGACAGCGAGCAGGCAGCCCTGGGGCACCGTGAGGTTGATCCTGGTGACACAGAAGGGGTGACGTGTCCCTGAGTAGGACTCAGCCTGAGTCCGGGCAGAGCTGGTGAACCCCAGACAACCGGCCTTGGCTGCTGGTGACTCACCCAGGATGGGGGGCTGCTAAGAGGATGTCTGGGGCCCTCCTTCCTCTCCCAACCCCTGTATGGCTATGCGAGCTGCCATCCTGCATGTGACTGTACACGTGCCCACACATGCATGCACATGTGTACACAGATGCACACACACACACGGGTCTGTGCACACTCACTATACCACACACACATGCACATGTGTACGCACATGGGTCTGGGCACACTACACCACACACACATGCACACAAATACACACATGTACACATGGGTCTGTGCACACTCACTATACCACACACACATGCACATGTGTACACAGATACACACATGCACACACACAGGTCTGTGCACATTCCCTATACCACACCCCATACACATGTGTACGCACATGGGTCTGGGCACACTACACCACACACACATGCACACGTGTACACAGATACACACATGTACACTTAGGTTGGTGTACACTCACATCACACATGCATGCACATGTGTAGACAGATGCACACACACACAGTCTGTGCACACTCACTATATCACACACCATGCACACGTGTACACACATGGGTCTGGGCAAACTACACCACACACATGCACATGTGTACACAGGTATACACATGCATACATGGGTCTGTGCACACTCACATTACACATGCATGCACATGTGTACACAGATGCACACACACAGGTCTGTGCACACTCACTATACCACACACACATGTACATGTGTACATAGATGCACACATGAGTCTGTGCACACTCACTACACCATACCCCATGCACACCTGTACACAGATACACACATGCCAGCATACACAAGGGCACATGTAACTGTGCCCACATGCAGTACACACACAGACTGCACACAGATGCACATGCTCACACAAGTACACATACACATGCACACCACACATGTGCACAGAGACATGCACATGACATACACACAATCTGTGCACACACACGTGCATACACAAATGCTCTCTCACACACACCTGTGTGCACACACACATGTACACCCATACGTACACATGTACTCATGCACAGAGTTTACTGGTTGGGAGGATTTAACTAGCATCTCCTGTTGCCCAGGTCACAGCCACAGGCTCCTCACCACTGTCGCTACTGAAGCCCTTGCCCCCCACCCTGTCCATGCCCTGCAGTCCATCCCCCATAGGGCCCGAGGGACCTGTTCAAACCCAACTCCCCCATGGGCGCCCCAAAAGTTCCCGCTTCACTTGGGGTAAAAGGTGAGGTTCTGACAATCATGAAGGACGCCCAGCATCCCATCACTGCAGCCATTCTGATATCCTGTTTCTCAAACACACCTGGGGGATCGTGCCCCACAAGTGTCAAGTGGCAAAGTCTGGAGGTACTTTCGGCTGTCACACCTGGTGGGGCTGCTCTCGAATCTAGTAGGTTGATACTGGGAGTTCCGCTAATCCTGCGGCCGGGCACAGGACAGCCCCCACCACACAGAACTCTCAGCCCCAAATGTCAGTGGTGCAGAGGTGGAGATCCTGGGTCCAGGCACACACCTGCCTCAGGACCTTGGCACTTGCTCCTCCCACTGCCTAGAAAGCTCCTCTCCCAAACATGTGCAAGGCTCATTCCTTCCCGTTATCTGACCTCTGTTCAAATGCCAGGCCTTCCCTCACTGCACATACCCCTCCCTTGACATCACTCTGCCCCCTCACCCTGATTTCTCACTTGTGCCCCCTGCCCCACCCCCACCCCACCCCCTACCATCAGAATGTCAGCCCCAAGAGCACAGGGTCCTTGTCTGTTTTCTTCACTCTATTCCCAGTTCCTAGAACAGAGTCTGGCACATAGCAAGTGCTCAATAAACACTATGAAATGAGTGGATGACAAGCAACACAGATACAGTCCAGGGTGTTTCCTCTCCCTTCACAGGGAGCTTTGGGGTTGGCTGGGGTTTTCTACCACAGAGACCCAGCCAAAGAGCTGGGGGCTGGAGGTGACAATGGCCAGTCTGACATGGCAGGGACAGACGAGGCCATGGATGACTGGACCCTGGGGCTCCTCTTGGCCAGGCCTACCCTCAACAGCAACATGACCAGCCTGGGGACCAGAGGGGCATCTCCTCCCTGATAGGCAAGGCTCAGAAACCCTGTTCCCCATCTGTCTGTGGGAACTCTCACTTTCCCGTCGTCCCCCACCTCATCAACATCGAAGGGAAGGCTGTTACCAGGGAAACCACCTGTACCTGTGCAGGCAGGGAGCGCTCTCCTGGGACCAGGCGAAGGTACCTTCCTGTATCCGGATGCAGTCCTCCCCAGCAGCTACAAGGCATACAAGGCCAGTTACACGAGGTGCTCCCGGCTCGCCCCTCCTCCAGGACACCCACGGGCAGCAGGAAATCTCCCCCACTAAACAGACTGCCCCTCTACGCACCGGCTTGTGTGACCCTGCGGTGGTCACACTCCCTCCCTGTAGGATGGTTACATAACTCAGTGGTTGGCAAACCACAGCCTAGGGGCCAGATCCTGTCTGCTGCCTATTTCTATAAGGTTTTATTGGAACACAGCCACGCCCATTCATTTATGTATTCCTTGGGTTGCTTTCACACTAGAAAAGCAGAGGTGAGCAGTTATAACAGAGAAAAAAGGACTTGGAAAGCTTAAAATAAGTACAATTGGGTCCTTCACAGAAAAGGTTAGAGGGTAGCTGATACAATTTATCACCTGATCCAGGACTCTGGAGATGGAGTGTTATTAATTTCACTGGGACCATTGACGTAACCAGGGACATATAGTCTCCCCATGTCTCTGGGTCTCAGATATTTTATCCATGTAACAAGGGAGGCACCAGATTAGTGGTTTCGGACCCTGAATACACATTTAGAATCACCTGGAAAGATTTTTTTTTAAAAAAACACAAAGCTCTCCATGGTTCAGCTCAAACCAATAAAGGAGACTCTCCTTGAGGGTGAGGCCTGAGAATACTACATTTAATAAGTAGTCAACACCCACTGGACTGGATGGTCTCTAGGGGAGGGTTTCAGACACACTGCAGGATGCCCAGTTATATCTGAATTTCAGATAAACCATGAGCACTTTTCCAGGATAATTTTGCCCCACCTGTTGCATGGGAGATATGCTAAAAATTCCAAATTTCTTAATACGTGAAATTCAGATTTAACTGGGAGTCCTGGGTTTTTCTTTGTGAGTTTGGCTACCCTGCTCTGGGTGCTTGTCCATTCTTAACAGTCTGGGGTGTGGGGGTATGTCTGCATTTCTGTCTGTAAAGTGGGTGGGTCATGGGAGCACCTACCCTGTGGTGAGGTTCGAGGGGGTCATTGCTAAGTAAAGCACTTCCAAAGTGCTGGCTCATGGTAAATGCTCGGTCACTGTCAGCTGTAGGTGTTTGTGTTAACCTCACTGTCACACACCTTCACGGGAAGAGCAAGGACTGGGGTGGGGGCGTGGGGGCGTGGTGAGGCTCTGGTCGCAGGCAGGTGACCAAGTGTGTCAGAGTCATTACTTAAATACACTCAGGGGTTTCTGGTCCAGGGTCTACGGGGCCTCCTGCCAGGATTCAGGCATGACATCTAAGACCCTAAGCTAGTTATCGGGCAGCTCCTGAGAGTCGGGGGCCTGCTCTCTCTTGGTGGCCCTCAGGACAGTCCTGGTGGAGGTGGGTTGCCACAGTGGGGAGCAGAGGCCAGGAGTGGGGCTGTTACTGCCTGGACCCCACAGCTGGCAAGGCAATCCTGGGATTCCAAGCCAGCATCCACCTCCAAACACCCGAATCACACCAATTCGGCTAAACAGGGCTGTGCCCACCTGAAAACGTGCCAGAGCCATGAGGAACCTCAGAAACACCAATTTGGGGTTATTTAGAGGTCTCTTTGCTGACTTCTTTCAGCAAAGAGGATTTTTACCAATAATAATTCTAATAATAACTAAAATGCTTTGGATGCTGACTTGGTGCAGGGCCCTGCTCTAACTGCAAGGCTTCAGAGGACCCATTCAACCCTCACAACAGTCCTGTGCAGAGGTGTTATGATGATCACCATGTCCATTTGGCAGATGGGAACACTGAGGCTCAGGCGGATTAATAACTGGTCAAGGTCACCCATCCTGGGGTCCATGCTGGAACCAGAATTTGGATTCGGACGACTTGTAGGTAAGCAGCTTGATGCTTCCTTAGTCACAAGGGGAGGATTCATACACAGTACCTGTTTCCAAGTAACACAGCCTACGGCATGGTCTGCACATGCAGTCCCATCGCTGGTAGCCCCCAGCTGGGGTCCTGGCATTCCACCAGTGGGAAGGGGGGCCCTGCTGGGTCTCTTGTCTCTCCCACCCCCTCTTGCTAAACTCAGATCTCACCGCATCTGGAGGGACTCGAGTCCACAGCCCCAGGGTCAGTTTCTTCCAGGGAGAGGAACGCAGCCAGGCGGTCAAAGGACACCCGGGCCTGGAGAAACCAAAGCCTTAGGTCAGCTGTACCCTAAGGGCCACAAAGGAACTCAGACTTTGGGTGTCGGGTGCCTCAGGATAGGGGGAAAGCTTCCTGCCTACCAAGCCCTACGCATGTACAAGGCAACAGCACAAAGCTTTCCAGGTCGCGGACAATGAAGCGCATGAGGTTGGCGCAATGCTGGTGGTGACCTCCCACCTCCTTGCTTCCATTCTGCAGACCAGACCAGGGAGGAGGATGGTGGCTTTTTTGATTGCCTGTCATCAGGAACGATTACAAACTCTGTCCACCTGGGGGTGTCTCCGCTCCCAGCCCCAAACCCATCTTCCGGGATGTAAGAATAAATAGGAATGTCTCAGCTGGAGCAGTTTTCTCATTTTCATTAACCCAAGGAGGCACAGTGTGAGTAGAGACAGTAAAGGAAGAGAAATGAAATGAAATCCCTTTGTATTAATGGAAAAAAGGGACCAGAATGAATCCTCGCAGATGGATTTGCTAGAAAGGTGATGCTGCCTATTTTGAGGATGTTTGCCGGCTTCTTCCCACTGTGACCGCCCGTCTCTTTCCCTGTCTTGTTTCATGGTTTCAGCACAGTCTGCAAGGCTCCTCCCAGACAGCCTCCCCTCCCCGCGGCCTCACCTGGACGACGGAGTGGATGGAGAAGGGCAGGAAAGCCTGGGCCTTGTTGAGGATGTTGAGAACCGTGAGGGTCACGAAGGCTTTCTCGGCGTCCATGGCGTTCTCCTCGGCCACCAGAGTATGGACAGCAAATACAACCAGTGCCACCTGGGTGAGACACAGGCGGTGACAATCAGCGGCTAAACGCGGCCTGGGAAGGCGGCCAGCTGCAGGTCTCCAGGGGCCACGTGGCCACACCTGCCATGTTGGAATGGGTTCTCTTCCACCCAGATCGTCCCCCAAATTCTGCTAGTGATGGAGGGAGTTGTGTGTATGTGGCCCCCACTCTTAGTATCAGAAATTCTTAGTTCCAGGCATTGAACAATGATGCATTTTTCCATCTTGTTAGCATTTTCATGGTTCTAGACATGGTGGGATTTATGACTCTAGACTCTGGGAAGATGACTCAAGCTGCAGGTAGCAGCCACCACGGAGCGCTCTAGGTCCTGGGGGCACGTGTGGTTCTAAATGTCACTGGGTGGGGGCTTCCTTTCCAGGGGTTGGTGATAACGAGGGTCATGCTAGGTGATGGTCAGTCTGTGACGGTCACTCTGTGTGATGGTGACCCCATGACCCTATATGGGGAGCCCTCATCCCACACCCCCAGCACTCCCTCCCCCAGTCCTTGCTCTGCAGAGGGACCAGAGTGACATCACCAGAAACGTGGACACTTGGAAGGACACCAGAGACACGGAGAAGAGGAGGCTGGAGGTCTTCAAGGCGCCCAGCTCCTGGGCCCGGATGTGCAGGACTCTGTCCAGAAAGGCTCCCTCCCAGCCGTGGTACTTGACCGTCCTCACGTTCCTGAGGATGCAGCTGGTGAGCCGCGCCCGACAGTCCTTCTGCCTCATTTGCTCTTCCTGGGACCAGAGGGAAGAAGAGAGGAGAGGATAGGAAGTCTGGAATATTCCCTCTCTGCAACCACCACAAGCTCCCACCCCTACCCTGCACCTCCCTCCTCCCCCCTGCCCTGCACCAGCGCGGGTCCTGAGACCTGCAGGCTTGCCACCCACTTCCGGCCTTCTTCCAAATGCCAAACCTGATGGTGGTTCCTCTTTTTGGTGATGAAGAAATTCAGAGGGAGGAGGCTCACAAAGACAGCGATGGCGGTGAGGGCAGACGGTCCTAGAAGCTGGATAAAGAGGGGGCTGGATGTCATGAGATGCCTCCAGGAGCCCAGCTGTCATGTGGGGCTGGGGGAGTGGTTGTGATGCTCAGACTTGGGTCCTAAGGCAGTGAGGTGTCAGAGTCCAATGAGAGCAGCCACCAGGTCATAGAGACCGGGACCCCTGGGCTCCTGAGAAGGGACACCTGTGGAAGATGGAGTCCACCTGTGTTTGGTGGGGGAGGGGGGGAAAATGATGAACCTCACATAGTGGTGGGGGGTGGTCATAGTCATGACAGGACATACATCCAGATGGGCAGGGCTGTGCCTGGCTACAATGGTGAAAACGGACTCTGGATGGGGATCTGGGTTCCAATCCTGAATTTACACCACACTTTGGTGTGGCCCTGGGCAAGTGAGAGCTGGACTTAGGCTGAGTGCCAAAGAATTGACGCTTTTGAACTGTGGTGCTGGAGAAGACTCTTAAGAGTCCCTTGGACTGCAAAGAGATCAAACCAGTCAATCCTAAAGGAAATCAGTCCTGAATATTCATTGGAAGGACTGTTGCTGAAGCTGAAGCGCCACTATTTTGGCCACCTGATGCAGAGTTGACTTGTTAGAAAAAGCCCTGATGCTGGGAAAGATTGGAGGCAGGAGGAGAAGGGGACAACAAAGGATGAGATGGTTGGATGGCATCACCGACTCGATGGACATAGTTTGAGCAAGCTTCGGGAGTTGGTGATGGACAGGGAAGCCTGGCGTGCAGCAGTCCATGGGGTTGCAAAAAGTCAGACATGAGTGAGCAACCGAACAACACCTGGGCAAGATACTAACCCTCCCTAAGCTGCAGTTTCCTCAATTAGAGGGGAATGGAGCTGTTTCCACCACCTGTAGCAAGTGTGGCTGTTGTATAATCATTAGCTGAATCTTTAATTCACCCTCCCAAGGGTTGCCAGATTTACAAATAAATATATTTAACTGCAAGTCCAGTTAAATCTGAATTTCAGATAAACAGCAAATAAGTTTTTAGTGTAAATATATCCCATGTCATGTTTGGCATAGACATAATAAATATTTCTGTTGATCTGAAATTCACCTTTAATTAGACGTCCTGTATTTTCTCTGGCAGCCCTGCCCCCACCAGCTTTGTGACTGGGGACAGGACTCTTCACTCACTCTTTGGTTTCTCTCTCTGGAAAATGTGAAAGTGGCCAAGAGGATAAAGGATTTTTATGTGGCTCAAACAGTAAAATGAAACAGCTAGCCAGTCTGTTTCATTTATGCAGCAATATCGCCACCCAGGGGTCACACAGAGAAGCTCCCAAAAGGCAAACACCTGCCAGAGCTGGGAGAATACTCAAAGGACTGCGAACAGAAGGTTAAATGAACTCTGGCAAAAATGCTATAAATGCTAACCCCAATGCCCACCCCTCCCCTTTACCAGGGTCTCCTGGTGACTTTCTGATGTTAGGGACTGTCTGCCAAGAGGCAGACAAAAGTGATGGGTGGTATCATCTGCAGATTCACTGGGGTCATTGGTCAGCCTGCTTCACTGCCCTGCATTTTCCCCCGTGTCTTTCTTCCTTTTCTCTCCAATAATAACAGCTAACATCCATTTACTTGCTGAGCACCGACTGTATGTGCTAGGTCCTAGACTGCAAGGTGGCAAGTCAAAAGCATCCAGGCTCCAAGCCATTATGGGGGCGGGGGGTGGGGGTGGAAGCAGGAGCAGCGGCACAATAATGATGATAACACACAACTGGTATTCTGGAACATTCTGCACTCACCCACAGTCAATAAACCATTGATACACCCACCCAGGGGCCCGTGAAACCCAGCATGCAGGCCAGATTCCTCCGCCCGTTTACATGCAGACTTCAAGCTGTACAAAATAATCAATAGCTTTTCCACTAGCAAATGATTGATAATGAAGATCAAATGAAGATTCTACAACACGTGGAAATTATGTGAAATTCAAACTTGTGTCCATAAGTGATTTTATTGGAACCCCACCAGGCCTGTTTGATTAGTATGGTCTGTAGCTACTTGTGCACTAGAAGGGCACAAGCGTTGAATAGTTTTAAGAGTTTTAGTAGTTTAAGAGTTTTAAGAAGTTTAAGTTAAGTAGTTAACTTAGTTAAGTAGTTTAAGAGTTTTAATAGTTTAAGAGTTTTAAGAATAACAAGAGTTGAATAGTTTTAAGAGAGACCCTACTGCTCCCACAATGTCATACCCTAAGAAAACCACAATTCAAAAAGACACATGTAACCCCATGTTCACTGCAGCATTGTTTACAATAGCCAGAACATGGAAGCAGCCTAGATATCCATCAACAGATGAATGGATAAAGAAGATGTGGTACCTGTATACAATGGAATATTACTCAGCCACAAAAAGGAACACATTTGAGTCAGTTCTGGTGAGGTGAATGAACCTAGAGCCTGTTATACAGAGTGAAGTCAAGTCAGAAAGAGAAAAAAACAAATATCGCATATTAATGCACATATATGGAGTCTAGGAAAATGGTACTAAGAAATCTATCTGCTGGGAAGGAATGGGGACGCAGATGTAGAGAACAGACTTGTAGACACAGTGGGGAAAGAAGAAGGTGGCATGAATTGAGAGAGGAACATTGACATATATACACGACCATGTGTAAAACAGACAGCTGGGGGAAGCTGCTGCGTAACACAGGGCGCCCAGCCTGGCGTTCTGATGACCTAGAGGGACGGGAAGCAGGGTGGGAGGGAGGCTCAAGAGGGAGGGGATATAGATAGATAGATAGATGGATAGACAGATAGATAGATAGATAGAGTCATGACTGATTTGACTTGTACAGCAGAAACTAACAACATCGTACAGCAATTATCTTCCAAATAAAAAAGTTTTTTTAAAAAAATAAAAAAAAATATCTGACCTGGTCCTCTACGGACAAGTTTGTGAGCCTGACACCCACACCTGGAGCAGAGCTGAAGATCTTTAAAGTGCTCCACCCCCCATGTGTAATCAACAAGACAAACACTTACAGGGTACAGCTGGGTCTCGCTGTCTTAAGTGCTCACTGAATTCCTCAACTCAAGGGCGGAGGCACTTTCTTTAATTCCATATGCAGGGTATGATGTCGGAGGCAGTAGGGTCTCTCTTGGAAAAGTTATTGATTATTTTGTACAGCTTGAGGTCCGCACATAAGCAGGTGGAGGAATCTGGCCTGCATGCCGGGTTTTACGGGCCCCTGGGTGGGTGTATCGGTGGCTAAATAACTGTGAGTGTGTGGAATATTCCAGAATACCAGTTATGTGTTCTCATCATTATTGTACCTCTGCTGCTGCTTCCACCCCCACCCCACCCCACTCCCATAAAAGTTTGCAGCCTGGATGCTTTTTGACTTGCCACCCTGCAGTTCACGACCCAACACACACAGCATGCTCAGCAAGTACACAGATGTTAACTATTATTATTGGAGCGAAAGGGGGGAAGGACACAGGGGAAAATGCGGGGCAGTGAAGCAGGCTGACCAATGACCCCAGTGAACCTGCAGACGACACCACCCATCACTTTGCCTCTTGGCAGATGGTCCCTAACATCAGAAAGTCACCAGGAGACCCTGGTAAAATGGGAAGGGGTTAGCATTTGTAGCATTTTTTCCAGAGAGAGTTTATATGTCGTTATTACTTTGTAGATGAGGAAATTAGGCACAGAGGGGCTAGTTATGGGAAAGTTTCACAACTAGCAAGTGATAAAAGCAGGGTATGAGCTCACTGCAACGTCTGTGATTTTAATTAAAATTTTTAAAAGAAGCGAATTCCCTGGCAGTCCAGTGGCTGGGATTTCAAGCTTTCACCACTGCCAAGGGTGCAGGTACAAGCCCTGGTTAGGGAAATACCATCTCACAAGCTGCGCAGGCAACCAAAAAAAAGTCTTACATCACAAAACAGATGTAAGGGAGTCAGAACTAAGTTCTGATTCCGCCCCCCGCTCCCCGCCCCCAGTGGCTGGCTACTTTATGCGTTTTGAAAACTAAGTAGTAAATTCCTGCCCCTAAATTTTCTTTCTGTTTCATTTCTGTTGTAGTTGGTGGTGGTGGTGGTGCTGCTGCCCCAGTGTTACTGATAACTTTAGTCGTGTCCGATTCTTTGTGACCCTGTGGACCGTAACCCGCCAGGCTCCTCCGCCCATGGGATTCTCCAGGCAAGAATACTAGAGTGGGTTGCCCTTTCCTTCCCAAGGGGACTTTTCTGACCCAGGGAGCAAACCCATGTTTCTTACGTCTCCTGCATTGGCAGGCAGGTTCTTTACCACTAGCGCCAGCTGGGAAGCCCCGACATCACACCCCCAAAGTGCCCATGTCATCACCACCATCATTATTATTTGACAGACGAGGAAACTGAGGCCCAGACAGGTGAGCATCCTGCCCAGGGTGAAGTGAAGGCCGCCCTGGCCTGAGACTTTGGCCACGACATCAGCCCACAGGGTGCGGCCAGAGACAGGATTAAAGGGGACGAGGAGGAGGAGGAGGATGAGGGTTCGGCTCCAACCCCGCTCCCTCCGCCCCAGGACACCTGCCAAAGGTAGACAAAGCACACGATTATCCAGACGAGGGGCAGCCACAGCCCGTTGAGGTAGGTGACGCTCTCGGTCAGCCGCTGCACGTCCACAGACACCAGGTTGACCACGTCCCCCACTGCGCTGGACTTTCTGGAGCTGCTGGACAGAGCCAGGACCTGGGAGGGGCGGGCAGATGGAGACCTGAGTCGGAGGGAAGCCGGGGTGGTGAGCAGGCAGGAATGCCTGTGGAGGCAGGGAGACCCGGGGAGGAAGGGAGGTGCTAGGAGGGAGGGAGGGAGGCCGACAGCTTGGACTGAGCAAGAGCTCAGCCTCCCACAGGCTGGGGTCTGCGCTCTGCTGCCCCTGCTGGCTGAGGAAGGTTTCTTTACCATCTGAGCCTCAGCTTACCCATCTGTAAAGTGGGCTAATAAAAGCTCCTAAGCCCAGCTCCCAGGACCACCGTAAGAATCCAGGGAGAAAACAAAAATGAAAATACTGTGAAATCCCTAAAGTACTGGAAACAATAACAATAACACACTCTATCAAAACCTCGGATTTATGATGATAATGGTAGCCACCTGCTGAGAGCTACGTCCTAGCTGTGCTGTTCTGGGCCCAGTCACTCAGGCTTAGCCATGTCTGACTCTTTTGTGACCCTATGGAATGTAGCCCTATGTAGCCCTATGGAACATAGCCCATCATGCTCCTCTGTCCATGGGATTTTTCAGGCAAGGGTATTCAAGTGGGTTGTCATTTCCTTCTCCAGGGGATCTTCCTGACCCATGGATTGAACCCACACCTCCTGCATTGGCAGGCAGATTCTTTACCACTGAGCCACCAGGGAAGCCTGATATATAAAATACGTATTTTATCCACAGTGTTTTAGATTAAATAACACATACTGTGCCTGTTCCATGCAGCTGTCTGTTGTGTCCCATCATGGAAAAAATGATGAAAATGTTCATTTATTTAGCACAGTGCCTAGGACATAGGGTTTCCCAGGTGGTTCATGGGTAAAGAATCCACCTGCCACTGGAGGAGACCCAAGAGACGCAGATTCAATCCCTGGGTCAGGAAGATCCCCTGGAGGAGGAAATGGCAACCCACTCCAGTATTCTTGCCTGGAGAGTCCCATGGATATAGGAACCAGGCGGGCTACAGTCCATGGAGTCACAAAAGAGTTGAACATGACTTAGCAAGTAAACAACCATTTTTGTATCACTTTGGGGGAAAAAAAATCAATGCCAACTATTCAATAAATTAAAACATCTTGATTAAAAGAGGAAAGAAAAAGTGAAACTAGAATCAATGAGATGGATAATTATTAATCTCATTTCACAGACAAGGAAACTGAGGCACAGAGAAATTGACCAACTTTCCCAAAACCAGAGGTCTGGATTGGAATCCCGGATAACAGAGGCTAGACAGAGTGTTAGACTGATCCTCCCAGGCATTCAACGTGTCTTGTAGAAACTAACCTGGTTTTCTAACAGACACAAATTTGCCCTGATTCTGGAGTCACAGTGGACCCCTTCCAGCCTGTTGAATACTACATTCTACTTGCAATCCTCTCTGCTGGGTGTGTCAGGGAAGAAGTGAGGGGGTGAAATGATGAGCTGGAAACAACCAACTATAGAAATTCTCCAAAAAAATCTTCAAATCTTTACTGAGCACCTGCTCTGGGCCTCCCTCTGAGTTCTATGGTCAACAGAGGCAAGGTGCTTGATCTCCTGGGAGCGGAGTTTGAGCTGGGGAACAAAATGAAAGATTTACACAGTTCATTGTTTAATAGTAATTATGATGAGTGCCATGAAGTGTTTTAAAATATAGGTTTTATTACTATTTAAGTATGGCAAGCCCACAGACCAGAGAAGACACTATTGACAAGAGGGTTTATTACACTCAACAATCTCAATAGAAAGGGGTACTCTACACTATGGGGGGGCCACTTGGGGAAGCACTGGGGTGGGGCAGGGTGGGATGAACCATAGGCAAGAGCTTGTTGTGGTTTTCATGGGAAAGTCAGACAGGGTCAGCAGGCTTAGGATCGGCTAGTTTGAGTAATTCCAGCTGCTCTGGGCATAGGAACTGGGCCTCATTGTCTGCTAAACCTGGCCCTGGGGTGATCAGGGCAGGGACAATGGCCAGAGGCTGAGGGCCCCAAAAGGAGGCGGCTGGAGTGTGAGTCAGGGTTGGTTGGTTTGCATGTGAAAGGCATGCTTTCCGATGAGTCACTTACCATCTGGAAGAACTGGCTGACTTCAGAAGGGACAGAGGGACAGTCCCTCCAGGGTCAGCAAGGCCCCAGATGTCAAAGCACCAGACACAGAAAATAAGGAAGCATGGCTGGACTTCCCTGGTGGTCCAGTGGTTAAAAAAATCCACCTGCCAACGTAGGGGATATGGGTTTGATCCCTGGTTGGGAAGGATCCACATGCCTCAGGGAACTGAGCTGGTGAGCCACAACTACAGAGCCTGCTCAGTACAGTCCATGCCCCACGACAAGAGAAGCCATCACAATGAGGAGCGCAAACCCCACAGCTAGGGAGTAGCTCCTGCTCGCCGCAACTGGACAAAGCCCGAGCACAGTAACAAAGACCCAGCGCAGCCAGAAATAAATAAACAAATTTTAAACCAGGTTAATACAGAAGCAGCCCAGAGGGCAGACTGGGCGGCCTGACCCATCAAGAGATGAAGAGGCTGCCCTGAAATTCTCCAAAAAATGGGAAGAGCAAAGCCCTTAGGCTGCCTTCCCGCAGTCTCAGCTCCACGTGTGGACTCACAAGACGGGACAGGCCACACCCAGCCCCAGCGAGCCACGTGGTCAGAAACTCAGGAGCCACTCACGGCACCCTGGGGCTGTACCCTTTGCTCCCCTCCTCGCCCAGGTGACAGCTCAGGTGTGAGAAAGGGACTCAGGGGGACTGGGTCGTCCTGGCTCAGAGGCTGCAGACCCAGAGGGGCCAACATGTCTTACGGCAGCAGCCTCACGGGCTTTGTTTCCAAGAACGACTGCACAGAGAGAAGCCCAAAGCGCTGGCTTCCCTCCAGGTGTCACAGTTCACTGACAGAGCTTCCAGCCCAGATTCCATTTTCCCAGTGGCTCAGGGGTCATTTCAACTGTAAGCAGTGTTACCTGGTAAAATAGCTGACAGTCTACCTTTATCTGTTTTCCACACAGCCCAAAGGTTAGTCCTTTATCCACAGAGAGACGGGCGGAAGTTCACTGCATGAAGAATTGTGGAAAGGGTGACCAGGCAGTGGGAACCACATGTGCAAAGGCCCTGAGGTAGGAGGATGCTTGAGGAACTGAAAGGAGACTGGTGAGGCTAGAGGAAAGGGAAGGAGGTGTGAAGGAAGCATGTGATGTAATCAGACAGGAGAGGTCTCAGGGTCAGATCACGCAAGGTCTTACAGAAATAACCAAGAAGGTGAGAGTGCAGTGTGAGCAACTATGGGAAAAGTGATGAATGAGTGTGCTTGGGGGCGCAGATGAGAGTGACGGTTCAGTGACATGGCTCTTCTTGGCTGGGACGTCTGTGTGCAAACTGGGACAGGGTGGAAAGAGAGGAAAGGCCCCGCCCCGCCCCCGGGGCTCACCTTTCTGTACACCAGCCCAGTGACGGCTGTTCGCAGCCTCATCTGCAGCACCTTGAGTCTGTACATGTGTTGCTGCTCGAACAATGTTTGCAGGCAGGCGGAGAGGAACATCAGCACGGCGAGGAGATAGCCCTTCCAGGCCGGGGTGTTGGGGTCCCCGATAAACTCCAGGAAGAGGCTTGCAGGAGGAGAGGGAGGGAGAAGGTGGTGAGAGAGGGTGCCCATGGCTACTGCCTCTGCCTAAGCCTGGCCAGGTCTGGAGGACCAGACAGTACGGGAGGGTCTTCTGTTTTTGCAGAAGTGGTTGCAACTATTTCTCCCACTGTCCATGCTCATTTCCAACATGACTTACATCTCCAATCGACAGGCGGAGTTTTTATCCTCACCTGTTATGGCTGAGTTGTGTCCCCCAAAAATGTATATGTTAAGGTCCTAACTCCCAGCGCCTTGGAATATGACCGTGCATTTGACGACAGGGCCCTTAAAGAGGCGATTCAGTTCAAACGAGGCCATTAGGAGGGGTCTGAATCCAGGACAACTGGTGTCCTTAGAAGAAGAGGAAATCTGGACACACAAGGAGACACCGGAGGTGCGTGTGTTCCGAGGAAGGACCGTGTGAGGATGCAGAGAGAAGGCAGCTGTTTTCAAGACAAGGAGAGAGGCCTCAGGGGAAACAACTTGATCTTGAACTTCTAGCTTTGGTGATGTGAAGACGAAAATGTCTGTTGTTTAAATGGGACCTAATTGAATTTAGAAGCTTTTGTACAGCAAAGGAAGCCAGAAACAAAAATGAAGAGACAACCTCCAGACTGCGGGAAAATATCTGCAAACAACGTGACCAACAAGGGATTCATCTCCAGAATACACAAACAGCTCCCACAGTTCAATATCAACAAAACAAATAACCCAAATAAAAAATGGACAGAAGATCTAAATAGACATTTCTCCAAAGAGGACACATAGACGGTCAAAATGCACATGAAAAGATGTTCGGCTTTGCTAATTATTAGAGAAATGCAAATCAAAACTACGATGAGGGATCACTCCACACTGGTTAGACTTTGTTGTTCAGTCACTAAGTCATGTCCAGTTCTGTGCGACCCTATGGACTGCACCACGCCAGGCTTCCCTGTCCATCACCATCTCCCGGAGCTTGCTCATACTCAAGCCCATTGAGTTAGCGATGCCTTTCAACCATCTCATCCTCTGGTCAGAATGGCCATCACCAAAATGTCTACAAACAATAAATGCTGGAGAGGTTATGAAGAGAAAGAGATCCCTCCTACACTGCTACTGGGAATGTAAATTGGTGTAGCCACTAGAGAGAACAGTATGTGAGGGGGTAGGAATGTGAGTGAAAGTTGCTCAGTCAAGTCTGACTATTTGTGGCCCAATGGACTATACAGTCCATGGAATTCTCCAGGCCAGAATACTGGAGTGGGTAGCCTTTCCCTTCTCCAGGGGATCTTCCCAACCCAGGGATCGAACCCAGGTCTCCCGCATTGCAGGTGGATTCTTTACCAGCTGAGCCACAAGGGAAGCCCAAGAATACTGGAGTGGGTAGCCTATCCCTTCTCCAGGGGAAGCGAACAGTATGGAAGTTCCTTAAAATAGAACTACTATATGATCCTGCAATCCCACTCTGGGTATATCCAGAGAAAATTATAATTCAAAAAGATGTGTGTGCGTGCGTTCAGTTGCTCAGTCTTATCTGACTCTTTGAGGCACCATGGACTGTAGCCCACCAGGCTCTTCTGTACATGGAATTTTCCAGGCAAGAATACTGGAATTGGGTACCATTTCCTACTCCAGGGGATCCTCCCAACCCAGGGATTGAACCCTCATCTCTTGCGTCTCCTGCCTTGGCAGGATGATTCTTTACAGCTAACACCATCCAAAAATATACATGTACCCTAATGTTCATTGCACTATTAACAATAGTTAAGATGTGGAAGCAACCTAGGGTCCATCAACAGATCAACAGATAAAAAAGATGGATACTACTCAGCCATAAAAAAGAATGAAATAATGCCATCTGCAGCAACATGGATGGACCTAGAGATGATCACACAGTGAAGTGAGTCAGAGACAAATGTATGACATCACTTATATGTGGAATCTAAAAAATAAATCATACAAATGAACTTACAAAACAGTAACAGACTCACAGACGTAGAAAACAAACTCAAAGTTACCGAGGGGGAGGGATAAATTAAGAGTTTGGGATTATCAGCTACACACTAACTATTATAAAATAATAATAGCCAACAAGGATCCACTGTACAGAATAGGGAACTATACTCAATAGTTTGTAATAACCTATAAGAGAAAAGAGTCTGCTGAAATGGAATCACTTAGCTGTACATCTGAAACACAGCATTATAAATCAACTAAACTTCAATTTTACAAAAAAGAAAAGAAAGAAATGACAGTAGAAAAGATAAGCACTGGAAAAAGGATTTCTGTTCAAGACACCCAGTCTGTAGCCCTTGGCTACGGCAGCTTGAGCAAAGTAACAGGCCACCCCTTGAATCTGGGCTGAACAACCAGCTCCGGCTTCAAGAGAAAAGGCAGCTCTTGCATTGTCTTGAGACCCTGCCAAGCAGCCCCGTGAATAAGCTGGAAATCAGCCTTTTGAGGGTGACAGACCAGCAGGGGAGAGACGAGCCGTCCTGGCTGGGACCACGTCGGTGACTGCAGACACACGACTGAACCCGCCAAGGAAAGAACCACCCAGCTGAGCCCAGCATGAACTGATGTCCCACACCATCACAAGCTAAGGAAGTGGTTTGAAGCCCCTCACTTTGGGGGATCTTTGTGGTACAGTGAAAGCAAAGTGATGCAGTCAGGCCAAATTCGTTCATTTTCCCTCCCCAAGGGAAAGGGGAGTCACTTTTTCATTTATTTCTGTTCTTCCTCAGCACCCTTTTCATCCACCCTCGGTGCCTTAAGCACCAGAGGTCTAGGCAGGGGCGGAAGGAGGGTTGAAGGCCCTCCAGGCCCTGGAAGGACACCGTTCAGGGACCACCAGCCTCAACAAGGTACCCAAGGTCTGGACCCACCTGAGGAGCTTGGGCACCGTGAACCTGAAGACGTCACTGACGATGAGGCTGAGGGTCCCCAGGAGGAAGGTGGAGCGGCCCACCTGCCAGATGGCCCGCAGCAGCGGGCCCCTCTTCCCCCGCTGTTGCTGCAAGAGGGTCTCCGTCTCTGGGGCCTCCTTGTTACCGCTTCCTTTCCTTTTAAATGCAGTTGCCTTGGTGTGCCTTAGGGGAGAGAAGACATCAGCTCTGGGCCCTTATAATAGACTGAAAGTTTATGTCCCCACCCCTGTCCCGCCCACCACCCAAATTCATGTTGAATCTAATTCCCAGTGTGATAGTATTAGGAGGTGAGACCTTTGGGAGGTGATTAGGTCATGTGGGTGCAGCCCCCATGAATGGCATTAGTGACCTTAAGAAAAAGACTCCAAAAAGCTCCCTCAGGTGTTACCCCATTTCACAGATGAGGAAACTGAGGCTCAGAAGGTAAAGGTGGGGAAGGATACACAGCTGAGAAATGAAAGGGCTGGGATTCAATCCCAACCTTCAGAGCACTTTTTGATCCCTTAGGCAGCCCACCCCAGCCAGCCCTGAGGTGGTTCAGAACTGGTTGAGGACCAGTTTAGAATCATTGCTGAAGCCTGAGCCTGGCACCCCTGGTCTGAATGAAACCACAGATGGAAGCTCTGGCATCTGTGACGTCTGAGATCCCAGGACCTGGGTTGTCAGGGAAAGGTATGGGGGAAGAAGCGACAGGAGGAGGGGGAAGCCCACGGGCCCTTCCAGAGGCAGGCTCTGGCCACAGGGAGAGCCTGGCCGCCATGTAGTTGCCGTGTGGCCTTGGGCAGGCTGCTCCCCTCTCTGTGCCTCTGTGTCCTCATGCAAAGATGGAGCTGGCCCCCTCCGAGTCCCTTCCAGCTCTGACAGCCTATGAGGTTTTCAGAGCTTCAGCGGTGCTGAGAGCGGGGACCCAGGGCCAGGCTCTGGGATCAGTCCTTCACACAGGTGAGCTCATCGACTCCCCTCAACCTCCCTGTCCCCTGGGTGTCACAGGGTCCCCATCTGGCCCCGGAGGAGACTAAGGCTCTGAGAGGTGGTGATGGGTGCCTGAGGTCACACATGGAGGACAGAGCAGGGATTTGAGCCTAGAATTTTTTTTGAAGATTTTTTTTTATGTAGATAATTTTTAAAGTCTCTATTGAATTTGTTACAACACTGTTTCTGTTTCATGTTTTGGTTTTTTGGCTGAGGCACCTGGAATCTTAGCTCCCTGGGCAGGGATTGAACCTGTATCCTCTACATTAGAAGGTGGAAGTCTTAACCACTGGGCCACCAGGAAGTCCTGAGCCCAGACCTTGACTCATGATTCACACAGAGCCCGCTCCCTCACTCAAAAAGTAAAAAGAAAAAAACCCCTTGGTGAGTGCAGGTACCCAAGCCCTCGCGAACGAAGTCAAGGTCTTGCCCCTCACCCCGTGGTCCAGCTTGTGGTTTAGCTTGGCATCTCTGGTGAGCTGTGGCTTGGCCTCCATCATGAGCTGGGCATGGCCTGCCACTCACATTTGGATATTTGGGTCTTGAATGCCAAAAGGATACTACCTTCTTATAAAGGCCACCCCTGCCCACCCTTGCCCACCGGATGGAATCCTTTCATTCATCACCTTCAGAGCCATGCTGTCTCCAACTCCTTTTCTCATCTGTCTTGTTAAGACTCCAAGTGGGTAGACTAATTTTTTTTCTTGCATAAAATCCTTAATGGTTTAATGAAGAGTCTCCATTTCTAGACACAGTCTTGTGTGGCCTGGCCCCCACCCACTTCCCTACTTCATCCTGGTCCTCTTTCCTGGGCTTGCCCTGGTTTTCCTTCCGCTCCTTGACACATCCACAGCTCACCTGTCTCAGGCCTTGGCACAAACTGCCCTTGATCTAGAATATCTCTGCCCAGCTCTTTCCAAGGCTTGACTTCCATTTCAGCATCATCTCCTCAAAGACACTTTCCCTGCCGGTTCCAACTGCAGTAGCTCTGTTTCCCCATCCCCGACCCTTATTTTTGTCCTAGCATTGGCTTCAATTTCTAAGTATCTGTCTTCTCCACCAAAAAATCAGCTTTCTGGAATGAGAGGCCTCAGCTGTCTTGTGTATGGCTGTATTCCCATCAGCCAAACAGGGTCTGGCTGCCAGGCCCTCAGTCAAGCACCCACAGCCTGGGAATGGACTGACTTCTCCAGATTTCCTCCTGACACTGGACTTCACCCACTGGTTGCTTTTACTAGAACTGTGCAACTAGTCCCCTGGCCCGGTTCTAACAGAGCTGAGTTTCCAGTTGCCCTGCAGAGCAAACGGCCCAGCCCTCCTCCACGTGAGTGAGTTTAAGGATGAGTGGCGTGCCTGGGCCTCTTTCTTCAGAGAGATGACGTGAGACATCCCCGTTCCCTGGCCCCTCAACGTCAGCCTTTATACTCCCAGAGCCCAGCTAACGGGGTGAATACCCCTCCACCACAAGCTGGGCCTCCAGTCCCCTCTCCCCTCTCAAGAATATTCTGAGCATCTCCTCAGGATGAGAAGTTTGAAAGTGTTAGTCGCTCAGTCGTGTGAAACTCCATGGACTGTGGCTCGCCAGGCTCCTCTGTCCATGGGATTCTCCAGGCAAGAATATTGGGGTGGGTAGCCATTCCCTTCTCCAGGGGATCTTCCTGACCTGGGGATGGAACCCAGGTCTCCTGCATAGCAGGCAGATTCTTTACCATTTGAGCCACCAGGGAAGCCCGCCTCAGGATGAAGGGGAAGGACAAATCTCAACTAGCAGTCCTGGGACAACTTGGTATTTTTAGCACAGAAGGCTACAATGAGCCAGTCATTACCACCCTGCTTGCAAGGAAAGAAACAAATGTTAGTTTACTACCTGTTTTGAAGCCTACCACTATCCCCAGCCTCTGAGGTCAGCAGGCCTTCCAGTATTTCTAATTCAGCCATTTTTCTAACCCTGCACTCACATCTCTACCCTGGTCATCCCTGTAGCCCCAAGATGTTGCCTCTCCTTGGCCCTGGCCTGGGGTCAGGATGGATCAGAGACAAAGCTAGTACGGAGTCCACGCAGCATGCCTCCGTGTCAAACACTGGGAGCTGGTCCGGCGCCGCACACCCACTGGGCTGGGTATCCACTGACCCTTGGGTGGGTGAGCACCAACCAGGGCCACCTCCGCCTCCAGCCCCGCCCAAAGTGGTACCCAGGTGTGTAGAGTTTTTGCTTATACTTTTTTTTACCTGTATTTCCCCCAAATCTAGTTCAGCATCTGCATGGAATACATGCTCAGTAAATACTTGGCAAGTGAATGGGAAAAAGCAGAAGGAATGATGTGTGCAAAGGGCCTGCTGCATGATGCTATTAAAGATTTGTGATCCGAGGAAGGAAGGAAGGGAGGGAAGGAGGAAGGAAGGAAATGATTTGGTTTGGTTGACAGAACCTGGCCTTGGAGCCAGGAAACTGAGGTCCAACTTGCCTGGTCTGTCCCCTTCCCTCTGTGCCTCAGTGTTCCCATCAGTAAAATAGCTGAAGGGATGACCAGGAAAGGAATGCAGGAGACCCGGGTTCGATCCCTGGGTTGCGAAGATCCCCTGGAGGAGGGCATGGCAACCCACTCCCGTATTCTTGCCTGGAGAATCCCATGGACAGAGGAGCCTGGCGGGCTGTAGCCCCTGGGGTCCCAAAGAGTCGGACACGACTGAGCGACTTAGCACAATAGCAGGATGTTTTTCTCAGCCTGTGCCAGCTGCTCACCCCAGAGTTCTGTCACTGTGTCACCTGCAGGCTCGGGAGCCAGCTTCTCCCTTTCCAGCCAGTCTTACTTTCCATCAGGGAAGGTCTCTAGACTTGATGTGTGTGTTAGTTGCTCAGTCACGTCCAACTCTTTGCAACCCCATGGACTGTGGCCCACTAGGCTCCTCTGTCCATGGGATTCTCCAGGCCAGAATACTAGAGAGGGTTGCCATGCCCTCCTCTGCCCATGGACTGTGGCCCACTAGGCTCCTCTGTCCATGGGATTCTCCAGGCAAGAATACTAGAGAGGGTTGCCATGCCCTCCTCCAGAGGATCTTCCCAACCCCGGGATCAAACCCGGGTCTCCTGCACTGCAGGCAGATTCTTTACTGTCTGAGCCACCAGGGAAACCATGAGACTTGCTGGCTGGTCTTTGGTGTCTGGTCCCAAAGCCATTTCGTGCCAGATCCAAAAATGACCACAGAGCAAGGCAGGGGGTGTGAGGCCAGGGGTAAGCTGGGGGATGTAAAAGGGAGTGGGAGAGACTGGCAAACTGAAGCACATGTGCCCTGTTCCACAGGGCAACCACTTCCCAGATCCACCTTCCCATTGTCATGAGGGCTGTGACCTAGCACTGCCATTCTACTTTAAGAGACACCCAAATTCCTTCTTTTTGTGACATCACCAACAACTTCAATGTTGGCAACTTACCGAAAAAAAAAAAAAAAAGCATAAACCTCAAACAGCAGTAAGACACATGCTGGCCAAACACACCTATGACCCTGACTTGGCCCGCAGACAAATCGGTCTGTGACCTCTTAAGATGACGTCCTCACCCTTCCCGCAAAGGTTGCAACATATTTTAGAAACAAAACCAAAGTTCTCTCCTGTGTATAAGCAGTGAGCTCAGAAAATGCCTGAGCCAGATCTCTGTATAACCCTGCCACTCTTTCTTACTTTCAGTTGTTCACAGAGTCTCAAACCATTCTGGAGAATGTTCCTACTGCAGCTCTAATACTGGGTGACTGTATTATGCTGGCAGGGGAGGGCAGAGCTGGGACAGGGTGGGCAAGACCTCTAGGGCGAACTCAAAACTCATTTAAGAGTGGAGGGGCCGTACAGCAAGAAATGCCTGAGGTGAGAGAGAGCTGCCTTTTCGATTTGCTCATATTATCCCTTTTGGAAATCATACACCCTTCCTTTTGGGAGCAGCCCCTCCCCTCCCTGTCGCTCTGAAGGGACAGCCAATCATCAGGCCTGCCCTCCAGCGATGGGATAGGCCCCTGAGAGGCACATGACTCAGCCAGCCAATCAGAGTCCTTCCTTGAGATTTTTTTTTTTTTTTTTTTTAGGTGGATGGTGGGGAGGAGGGTGTTGAGTTGGCATAGTATGGGACAGGCCTTACGGTCAGATCAGTGTTGGGACAACAGCTGAGCTTAGAGATGGAGGGAAAGAACTGGACATCAGGCAAGTTCTGAATGCAGCTACACATGAGGTCAGACCCATCTTCTCTGGCTGTATGAGCCAGTAGATTCTGTCTCTCTCTGGCTTCTTCTAACGTGTGGGATTTAGCCATCGGTAACAATTACCACGAAGTCTTAGAGTATGCAAGGGAACCTTGCCAGTCCTGCCACAGAGCTACTTTTGTCTGTGCCCTGAAACATCAAGCTCCAGTGAGGTCAAGCGACCTGTCCAAGGTCATCCACCATTCGGCAGGGCTACATTTAACCCAGGCTTAATTATACCTATTTGAGAACTTATTTCTCAGGGACTGTGGCGCTGCCGCCCAGAGTAGGCGCGGGGCTGTTTGTGGGACCAAGGGCTTTGCTGACCGGCTTCGGGCTAAGCGCCCACCTTCCACACACTCACCGCGGGGTGGCGCTGCGGTTCCTTGTCCATTCCTTTTCAAGCTGGGAAACCAGTTCTCCTGAGGAGTTTTCGCTCCCAAGTGACCAGAGGTCTTTTGGCCCCAGTGGCCTCCGGTAGCCCTTCCAGACCAACCTGTAAAAGAAGGTTATCACAGCCAGCCCTTCCCGCATCCACCTCTGCAGGATCCTGGTTTGGTAGCTGTGTGATCCCAGGTAAGTTGTTCACCTCTCTGCACGTCCGCTGGCCCTTCGGTACAAGGAAAGCAATTTATCTAACTGCACTAACAGTGGTAGGCGCTTCCCAGTCTACAAAGATCATCTCATTTAATTTTCACATGAGCCTATATGACGGATTACTATCGACCCATTTTACACATGAGGAAGAAAACAGAGGCTCAGAGAGATTAAGTGACTTAATCAAGGGGTAACCTGTAACAGGGGAAATAAGCCTCCCTAGGAGTCAGAAGTCCAGAGTCAAAAACCATTACAGCAGAGGAAACTTGAACTTCTCCCCATTCTCCTTGTTCACTGCACCAGCCACCTGGCCTCAGGACCTTTGCACATGCATGTCCCTCTGTTTAAACCTCTTCCCTGCTACTTCTCACTTGTCCTTCATCTCTGGCTTAGACGTGATTTCCTTAAAAGCCCACTTGATGACCCCCACACCTGAGTCCAGGTAGATTCCCCCATTGAAAGATCCCTTAGTTTCCTGAGCTGTTTCTTTCTAATGCTTGCTGTGATTATCATTGTTTACTTTTTTTGGGTCTGATCATTTATTTAGTCTTTCTCTTCCATTAGCAATAAGTTTCATGGAGACAAAGATTGTCCCTCTTCTATCATCACCTCCTAGCTCAGGGCATGTGTGTACATGGGTGCTAAGTCGCTTCAGTTGTGTTTGACTCTTTTGCAACCGCTGGACTGTAGCCTGCCAGGCTCCCCTGTCCATGGGATTTTCCAGGCAAGAATGCTGGACTGGGTTGCCATGCCCTTCTCCGGGGAATCTTCCTGACCCAGGGATCAAACCTGCATCTCTTACGTCGCCTGCATTGGCAGGCAGGTTCTTTACCACTAGTGGACTCTGGGCACAAGATCTGTCAAATAAAATCACCACTTTTCAGTGCTGTGACCTTGGGCAAGTCACTGCCCAGTAATGGACCTCAATTTTCTCACCTTAAAATAAGAATGTTTTCTCGCGCTTGGGATTGGTATATAAGATGACTGTAGTTGGTGCACTGTTGAAGGAGGTCATCGAGAGGATGTAATTACTGGTGAACCTATGACCTTAACCCGGGCAATCTGAGGCTCCTCCCTCCCCTGTCCTTGGAACGTACGTTCTGCCCACTGTTCCCACATTAGGAGCTACTTCGAGAGTAAGTGTTAGACCACCTGGATGGTGTACGTGTCTGAACCCCATTAAGGCTGCTCTGTAAACTATAGGGATTCCAGTGAGATGTACTCAGCTTGCAGGGCCCAAGACAAGCCTCGAATGTAAGATCCCTGGCTTGTTGTTAGCCCTGCCTCCTTCCAGCCTGGAGTGGCTGCCTCTTTCTTCTGTCTCTCCTTGCCCTTAGCCGACTGAGGCCAGTTTTCAAACCAACATGCGTACACAAGAAATTAACTTCCCTGGTGGTTAGGAATTTAGGAACCCATCTTCCAAGGCAGAAGATATGAGTTTGATCCCTGGTCAGGGAACTAAGATCCCATATGCCTTGGGGCAACTAAGCCTGCAGGTCATAAAGAAAAGAAATTAACTACTGCAGACTTCCACAGCAGGAATGTTTTTGGTTTTTTTTTTTCCCCTTTTAGGTCTCTCATCTTTCTTGTGACACCAAGAAGGTCTTGTTTGGAGCTGGTCTTGAGCTCCTTTTTGAGACTTTTCAAGTTCCCTTTTCTAATACAGAGTAAACTCAGGCAAGCAACAGTTTGAATCCAGAAATTATTCATAATATTTGTTTTTCACTGAAACGACTCTTAGCATTCTACGTGGCAAGGGATTCTAGATTTTTGTGATCCTGGTAGTGATAGAAAGTTTCCCTTATAAAAGGTTAGTAAAGTAGAGAAAGGAGACGGAAATGGTAACCCACTCCAATATTCTTGCCTGGAGAATCTCATGGACAGAGGAACCTGGCAGGCTACAGTCCATGGGGTCACAAAGAGTCAAACACAACTGAGTGACTAAGCACAGACTCACAAAGTAGAGAAAGCAAATTAATCTAAAGAAAAAACATTAAGTAAATTGAGTATAAGTGATACCCAAAAGGCAAAAAGCTTGAGGAATGGTCCATAAATGCCTGCATTTGGTAAACAGAGGGCTAGTTTCTCTTCAGAGATGTTTAGCACACTTCCAGGCTCTTTTCACCAATTCCATACCCTCCACCAATTCCATACCCTCAGAGTAGTCTTCATTGTTGTTTAGTCGCTTAGTCATGTCCAACTCTTTGTGACCCCATGGACTGTAGCCCTCTAGGCTCCTCTTGTCCATGGGATTCTCCAGGCAAGAATACTGGAATGGGTTGCCATTCCCTTCTCCAGGGGATCCTCCCAGTCGAGGGATCGAACCTGTGTCTCCTGAACTGCGGGAAGATTCTTTACCATCTGAGCCACCTGGGAAGCCCTCAGAGTAGTCTATCCTTCATTTATTTAACAACCACTTTATATAAAACTTATTATGGGCCAGGTTCTGTTCTAAGTGTTTCAGAAACCTCATTTCATTTAATCCTCAAAACCCTGTGAGGTCGATGCTATTATGATCCTCTTGACAAGTGCAGAGATGGAAGCACAGAGAGGCTAAGTAGCTTGCCCAAGGTCACACAGCCAGGAAGTGGTGGAGACAGAATTCAAGTATGATCTGATGGCAGTGTGGTCAAGACAGGGTCCAGGAGGTAGGTATATCCTCCATGCCTGGTGTGCTGACCCTGGAGAAACATCTTCTCCACCAGCCTGGGAGCCTCTAGTGAGTAAAGATTTGGTCTTTTGCCTCCTCACCCGTGGTGCTTAGCAGATAGTAGGTGCTTATTAAACACCTACTGTGTTGGTGGAAGGACTAGATAGAGATATGATTTTATTGAGTGCCTTCTATATACAAGCACTAGCACTTTACATTTAATGAAGGTAGAGTTGTAATTTTACAGAGGGGAAAACTGAGACTAAATGCTTGTGATGTGGCCAGCTAAGAGACAGAGCCAGGACTCCAATCTCACTCCAGTGAGTGAGTGGCAGTGGGATATGGATGGTGGACACACTAAAATCCCAGCACCCAGGCTGGGATGGAGAAAGTCTGACTGATTTTGGTAGGCTTGGGGAAATCTTGGGAAAGAGCTATGGTTACAAATAAGAGCGGCACATGTAAGTGGGTGGGAGCACCACCCCCAGCCCCTTCCCTGCTATTTTACTTACCCAGAAACCCACCAGAACATGGCCTTGGAGGGGAAGGAGGCCCCAGCCTTAGGACATGGATTCTGCAAAGACAAAAGATTTAGAAGTGGGAGGTCTTGGTCTCATACTTCATGGCCAGTATGTGGCAAGCAGAACTAAGGGCAGGAAGACAGAATGAATTGACAACAAGCTTAATACTGAAAACCAGACTGAGATGTCCTGTATACTTAACCACAGTAGATACCAAAGGACTTGGTGCTTCCTAGCAGGCAAGGCAAAAAGGGATTTGGTCACAGGACTGAAAGCGCCTAGGTAAGAACTAACAGTTGCTCAGAACAACTTTCTTAATACTGAGACCAAGAAATTTTCAAAGCAAGGACCATGCATGACACAGACAACAATGTTTTCAACAATATCCTTCAGTGAATGTGGCAAGGAGGTGAAGAAGAGGTGAGATTTTACTAGCGGCTCCAGGAAGACTGCACAAATTTATACTCTTCAACCAATAGAGCATGAGAATGCTCACTGCACCACATCTTTGCCCTCAGTGTGTGTTAACAATTTTAACTTTTTTCCTGCTACTCATTGGACAAAGTCCTATTACAGTTTTAACTTAATTATTCAAACTGTTGAGCATCTTTTTAGATGATCTCCACGCAACTATCTTTTTCTCAGATAATTCTTTCCAGATTTCGCAGACTTATTCAGTGTTATCTGCTGTAAACTCTTATGGACCATGAACTTCTCCTGTGGAGCACTTCTATTGGGCAAGTCACTTTAATCCTGAATTTTTATGAGGATGAGTTGTAATTTTCCACACATTTGTGTAGTTGTGTGATTAATGGTTCCCCTATTGGGTGTTGGTCACATGAAGACAGAGACATCACTTTTTACCATAGATCCTTAGTACTGAGCTGGAGCACAGAATAGTTGGCAAACTACAGCCCCCATGCCAAATCCGGCCCACTGCTTTTCTCTGCGAATAAAGTTTTATTGGAACACAGCCATGCTCCTTTGTTGACATATAGTCTGTCTGCTTTTTATAAAACCTATATCTGTAGCTGCCATCCAGAGACCATATGGCCCACAAAGCCCAGACTATTTTCTATCTTGACAGAAAGAGTTGGCCAACCCGTGGCATAGAGTCGATATGTAATACGCTTTTGGCTGAATGAATAAAAAAAAAAATTAAAGGCCTGTGCTTTAATTTAATTTCCTTCCGTCACTTGCTGGGCACTGAGGACCCGAAGAGGAACAGGGACAAGCAAGGGATTGGTTGGAGATGTGGTGACTTACAGCCTGTGGGGGCCTTTTCGGGAAAAGCGGGGCTTGATCAGCAAGGCAAGACAGTGCAAACTGCGCCATCACCAGAGACAAGTACAGGTAGGCTGATAGGTGGCGGAAGGGGTCGCTCTGGAAATCCTGCGGGAGAGAGAGCAGAAGTCTCGCTGAGTCGGGACTTAGGAGGAGCAGAGACTGGGGAGGGTGTCGGGAAGGGGAGAAGGGGTAGAGGCGGAACGGGGTTTCTGATGCCGGGAGCAGTGCCCAGGCTGGGGGCTGGAGTCACCAGCTTTGAAAGTCAGAGTCCCCAGCCTTCCTGACCTTGAAAACACCTGGCTTACACAGATTCTGTCCAGACAAATGGCAGGCAGGGTCCATGCCTTTCCTTAGGTGACACTGGCCTTAGCCACCAGGACACAAATTGGACACTTTGTCTTTCTCCCTGGGCAACAAAGGAGCTCCGCCCCCCAATCTCCCATCCCACTCCCCGTGGCCAGTGTTCTCTGATTTAAGAAGGGAGCTGATTCATGTCAATGTATGGCAAAAACCACTACAATATGTAAAGCAATTAGCCTCCAACTAATAAAAATAAATGAAAAAAAAAAAGAAGGGAGCTGGCTTCAGGGAGCATTCACTCTGCCTCAGGCACACGCTGGAGTCTTTACAAACACTGTCTCGTCCAGTCCCTCCCCACCCTGCCCCAGCTGGGGTTTACTTGCTCTGTTACTCACTGGGAAACCAAGGCTCAGAGAAGCAACAGCACCTTGTTCAAGGTCACACAAATGATCTGCTCCAGATCACGAGCTTTTGCCGCCCTGCCATGATTGCTTTTGTATCCCCTGCCCTTTCTGGCCAGAGCACCCTAACTTCCCCCCGCCCCATGTTCAGGTATGAGGTTTCTGTAGAGCTGATTCCATCCCAGGGGGTGGGGGCAGGCAGATGATGGAGGCCTGACCAGTGAGCACGTTCTAGCCCCTGGCTATCGTGCCTGGGCTCGGAATGGACACAGGACCTACACTGGACCAACGACAGCTGGAACCATCAGGATCTTCCAGGTTTGCTATATTTGTGGAACGAAAGCCTGGAATAATTGGGGCTCCCCTTGCCATCCCATTGGAGAGTGAAGCCAAGAGGGGAGAGCCAAGGGACAGACAGAAATGGAGCTCTGGCTGTGTTCTCTGAATGTCTGGGCCGGCTACGCCTACTAGCAGGTCCCGGGTATGTGAGCTAATAGATGCCCCTGGACTTTTTCCCCTTAAGCCAGTGTGAACTGAGTTTTTATGTTTTTAAACAAGAGCCTAAGTTTCATATCACGATTTCTCGATTGGATTTTTTACTTCTCTGTTTTTGGTTTGGTTTTGGGGGGCAGATAGTAGACAATTTGATAGTGCAGCTACATTACTCCCCATAGTGTCATTTTTACTGTCGTTTCTGTCGGAAAGTTTGTCCTGGATTTGGGTGAGATGGACTTTGGCTCTGCAGTCCCAAGAGGAAGTCGTTTACTTCTCTAAACCTTAGGATTCCTCATCTTTAACATGGGATCATTCAGATCTTCACTGAATTCATGAGCTTGCCATAGGGCCTCGCACACGGAGCTCCAGAGCATATGTGGTCCCAATATTATTCTTTCTGTGCTGTGTTCCAAACAGCTAACTGGTAAGTCAATTGTGGGAAGCTACCCTCTCATAAATCAGTGATGGCCTGGGGGCTATTCCCATTAGTTACGAAAGTTGCATTGTTAAAAATCTGTCCTTAAGGACAGAAAGTGTTTCTCTGCCTTCTTTCAGGAGCTGGAGGGAGTAACCATATGAAATGTGACCAGCAGACTCTGATCAGTTTCCTGATCAGTTTCCTGATCACAGGTCTTAGGTGAGCTTGCCAGTCATGCAAATGGTTTTCAACTGGGGGCGACTTTGCCCCCAGGGTACACTTACCATTATCAGGAGACGCATCAGGTTGCCATAATGGGGTGGTACTATTGGCATCCAGTGGGTGGAGACCAGGAATGCTATTCAACATCCCACAACACATGGGGCAGCTCCTCCCCGCCCCCACCCAAAAGAGAAGTAGGTAAAGGGTGCTGAGGTTGTAAAACCCTGGTCAAGGTTATAGATTTTTCTCTTTGCAGATCATGCCCCCTAATGTGGAAATATAGGTGAGTGTGCAAACACAGATGCATGAGAGCACAGGTGAGGGTGGAGAATGAGGGGAGACATGTAACGTGGAGTCAGAATGAACACAGGTGTGTGCTGGAGGAGGTCATCCAGAGGACGTGACCCCTGGCTGACCTGTGAGCTGGACCCAGAGGCTCCTCACCCCCACTCACCACCCCTGTCCTTGAAGTGTGCATTCTGGCCACACTGTTCCTGCACTAGGAACTACTTCAAGGATGCCACCTTGAAAGAGCAATGTGTTGATGAGATCCACTGGATGGTACATATGACTGAACCCTATAAACTGTTAAGTTTCTGGCGGGCAGGTGCAGAGATAGTGTATTTTGCAGCAGCCAAGACAGGCATCGTATATAAGCTCCCTCACTTATGAAAATCGTCACCTACCAACTGCAGTGGCGGCCTGTTTCTTTGGTCTCTCTTGGCCCTCCGGGTCTGGGGTTGGTTTCTAACCTCACCGGGGAACCCCTGAGGTTTTGAACCAACAGTGTGTCGGTGCCCATGCAGTGTGTATATATGTGTGTGGGGGGGTATGAGTGTGGGACATTTGTGCACAAGTCCTGTACAGAAGCTTGAAAGCACAGACACAACTGGGTGGCAGCAAGTGTGAGTGCAGGTGAGTGAGTGTGTGTGTGAGTGTGTGCGTGTGTGTGTGTGTGTGTGTGTATGTGATGTTTTGGAGTCTGCGGTTGTGTGATACATGAATGAAAAAAAGTGAAGTGAAAAGTGTTAGTTGCTCACTGGTGTCCAGCGCTTTGCGACTCCATAGACTGTAGCCCATCAGGTTCCTTTGTCCATGGAATTCTCCAGGCAAGAATACTGGAGTGGGTTGCCATTTCCTTCTCCAAGGGACCTTCCCGACCCAGGGTTTGAACCTAGGTCTCCTGCATTGCAGGCAGATTCTTGACCGTCTGACCCACCAGGGAAGCCCAGTGGGTGAATGGGGGCATACAAGTGTGTGCAAGTGAAGTGTGTGACTTGAGTGTGTAAGACAATAAGAATTTGTGTTGATAAAAAGGTATGGGGTGATGAGAGCTTCTATGTGAAATGCCTGTGTGTGTTGCTTGAGTTTCAGGGCTTGTGGAGTGTGTTTCTCTGAAGAGAGAATAAGCCGTGGTGGAAGCAGGAGGAGGACAGATGGGACCCAGGGCCTGAAACCACCATACTGGTTCCCGGGTGACCCAGGCCCCCACTTACCCCTTGCGAGGCCTGCTGGGTAGCGCTGGTGGCTGGGAAGAGAAAGCAGAGTAGCCAGTACCCGAAGAGCACCCCAGATGCCTGGACGCCCTTCTTCCTCTCGGCATGGATCAGGAACACGGCGAAGGTCTGGACAAGAGGGTCAGGTGGGAGGTGGGCTGGGGGTGGGGGAGGCTGGGGAGGAGAGGGTCGGGAGGGAGCCCCCTCTGCCCCCCACCTCCACCAGGGCAGGAAAAGCTGCAGCCAGGAGCCAGCCAGCAGGTCTGGGGCGTGACTCACCATTGTGGTGAGCCACACGGTGGGGTGTATGAGGAACTCGAGGGCCTGGGGCGTTCCCTGCTGGATTCTCCAAAGAGTCACAGACACGCTGGAGATGCACAGGATTACCAGGGCGAACCCAAACACCTGGGGAAACGGGCCGGGATAAGGCTGGTGGGGGAAAGCAAGATGGTGGCCAACTGGCCAGGGACTCCACGTCCAACTGGACAGTGGCCCCGGGTGGGGCACTGTGATGAACCAGCGTGACCACTGAACAGGGCAGACGTGAAAGAAAACAACTGTAAGGGGTGATGCAGCTCAAGCTTGACCTGTAACTGTCACATAAATAATGCACCCAACAAATAACATCAGCGGTTTCCAACACACCAGTGGTGCTCCCACGGTGCACGGGAGGATGCATTCCTTCGGGGATGAAGGAACCACATGAAAAGCTATCGACTCTCCAGGTGAAAAAGTTATACCCTCTCTAAGTCTCTTTCCATCCCTACTGTTAAATCAAGGAGGAACTGTCTGTTGGGACTGATACGTTCCCAGGCCTTTTTTGACCGAGCTGCCATCGGTCAAATCGGTCTCTCTTTTGGACAAGAGACATCAAGAAGGGGAGAGAGCATGCACAGGCAGACCCGGGAGCCTCGGAGAAACCACCGAACGTGTCAGTCAGTCTCAAGCAGGAGTCAAAACTACCACCTGCAGTCTGCGTTTGGCCTCTTGTCTGTTGTTGTATCACCTCGGAACTAAGAGTGGGTTTCCCACTGTTCACTCACTGAACAAAACTTTAAAAAAATCCTAATACGCCATGATGTGAAATTGATATGAAATGCAAATTTCTGTAACTATAAATAAAGTTTTACTGAAATACAGTGATGTCTACTTGTTTACTGTTTGCTGTCTGTGGCTGCTTTACTGAGGCAAGAGCAGAACTGAGTCGTTGAGGCAGAGACCACATGATCTTTGGAATCTCAGACAAGTACTGATACTCTCTGGCCCTTTGAGGAAGCGTGTGCTGACCCTGGAGAGGTGGTTGGCAAGAGGTCAAATATTTACAAGGTGGTGTGGGAATAAATGAACCATGGAGGGCGTGCTCCTAGAGGTTTGGAGAACATGAGCAGAGACGCTCACATTTGGAATGCCAGTGTTTTTCTAACACTGGACAACAACGACACACCAATTTTAAGGACTGTTCTTTAGTACTGCAGGTGGGGGGGAACACAAAAATCAATGCCTAAGTGTTAACATTTAAAAGGTGCATCCTGGTGTGGCTCTAAAATCACCATGTGCATCTCAGGAGTGTACACTGCACACTTTGGGGAATGCCAGGCTGTGTGGCCATCAACTTGTCTGGGTGTGTGGGTGTCTGTGGGTGTGTTTGTGATGTACGGTTTTCATTATCTTCGATGATTGGTCTGAGAGCGTCTATGCCACTGAGTTTCCCTCTGCAGCCTCTGGGGTATTGTTCTATTTGATTAACAGGGTCCCATGTGTCCACTTTGGGGTCTCTGCCTAATTCCAGCCTGCTCCCCCACCCCCTGACCATTGTCTGATTACAGGCTCCCAGAGGAAAGGGTTACCATCTTGGCCTTGAAGAGGCGGGACATTTGGATGTAGCCCTTGTCATGGCGGTGGATGTAGAGGAGGTAGATGGGGCCAAGGACCCAAAGGTACATGGGGGGCACCCAGACCCCTGCCGTTTTCAGGAAGCATAGGCTCAGCAGGCGGGCAGCGGCAGGCTCCGGCTCCGTCTGGTTCCAGACCTGAGGGAACACCAGGGTGACCCTTATGATGGTACAATGCAGGGGTCCCAAACTCACCTCTTGGGGGGCCAGGAAACTCTTTGGACCCCCAATATTTGCACGGAAAATGTGCTAAGCACTTTTTGTTGTTCTTCGGTCACTGAGTCACGTCCAACTCTTTGCAACCCCATGGACTGCAGCACTCCAGGCTTCCCTGTCCTTCACTATCTCCCAGAGTTAGCTCAAACTCATGTCCATTGAGTCGGTGATGCCATGCAACCATCTCATCCTCTGTCGTCCCTAGAGTACTTCATAATTGAGTAACTCCACTGACCTCACCCAACTGGACAGGGGTGGTGCTGGGATTTGAGCCAAGGCAGTTGGGTCCTAGAATCTAAGACACCTGGGATCCGTGATGAGTGCTGGGCACAGACTTCAAACCACTCTGTTGTTGTTGTTTGGTCGCTAAGTTGTGTCTGACTTTGCGACCCCATGGACTGTAGCCCGCCAGGCTCCTCTGTCCATGGGATTCTCCAGGCAAGAATTCTGGAGTGGATAGCCATTCCCTTCTCCAGCAGATCTTCCCAACCCAGGGATTGAACTCATGTCTCCTGCATTGGCAGGCGGATTCTTTACCACTGAGCCACCAGGCAAGCCCTATAACCACTCTAGGAGGTAGGTATTACTGTTCCCACTTCATAGACCAGCAAACTCACAAGCTGGGAAGGGAACAGCTTCTTTTAGGCCCACACAAATAGGAAGGGACAGAGCTGACTCCACGCTGGCCTGGCTAACCCCAAAGCTTGTTCTACTAGAGGTCGCCATCTGTACTTCTTTCGTCAGATCTGCTGCTGCCCTTTCCTAACCCGAGAAGTGTGAATGTGAATTTCAGAAGACACAGTTGCTTTAATTCTCTCGCTGCTACACCACTGACGCCCTCCCACTAGAGTCCTTTGCTGAGGCAAGAACCAGGGACGTGGGGAGTCCTGTAGCTGGGGGGTCTAGAGGCCCCTTTAACAGGGCTGGTCTCTTTGGGGAACAGCTTGGTTAAGGAGGTCGGCCAGTCCTGCTGTTAGTCTGGCAGGTCTGTTACCCTGCCGGGGATCCGCCCCTCCCCTGGATCGCAGTCCGAGAGAGATCTGTCCAAGAGATCTCTCGAGCCAGCCGGAGAAGGAGAGTGCGCTGCACTCTCGGGGGGTGTACTCACCCCCGGGCCCGTGCAGGGCTCGCCTGGCCCGGCCATCGGGCGCCGTCCGTCCGTCTGTCTGTCGGCCTGTCGGTGGGTCCCTGGACGGCTTCCTCGGCCGCGTTCCGGCCGGGGGAAGGGGCGGGGATTCGAGCTCGCGGATGGCGAGGCCGGGGGCAAGGTCCGGCCGGGCGGCGGGGGTGGGGCGCGGAGGGGTGAAGCGAGGCGAGGTGGAGGGGCGCTCAGGGCGGCCGCTCAGGGCGGCGAGGGAGGGGGTCCCGGAGCCCCAGAAAGTGCGGTAATGTCTGCATATCATCCCCTCTCCCCCTGGCGCAAGTGTCATCCCGAAGTTCCCGAAATCTGTGGATCAGCAATTCCAGGAATTTATCTAGATAAACGAACCCGACAGGTGTGCACAAGTCCAGCGACCTGCGGAATGGGGGGATGGGAGGACCCCGGGTTAAGGTTGGAGCCGCAGCCCCCTCAGTGAGACCGACCCTGTCTGCCTCTAGGATGGTGGGAAGATTTTAAGATTACTAATAAAACGTCTAGCAGAGTGTTTGGCACACTGCAAATGTTCAATCAGAGTTAACTTTTATTAGCATTCGTAGTATTTTTCATCCCTAGGTTACTGAGAAGTGTTGCAAAGTGCCATTGAAGAAGTAGGTTTAATACGGAAATATGGTTACTGAATGCTAAGCGAGAAAAAAAAAAGATTATAATACAAAATAGTTTACGATACGTGTGCAAAGAAAAAAAATAGTATATACTTAACTTAGGGAAAGTGGGAAATGAAGTCAAGTCATTTACCTTTTTCTTCTGGGTCTTAAAGCGAGGTGTAACCCTAGCCACAGGTTCTTTTGGGAAATGACTTTTAACATATATGTATAGACAAAAAGATGGCAATGCACTAAAGCAGTGGTCATGGGACTCCTAATTTTCTTTTGTTTTTCTTTCCCTTCCCTTTTCTATTTTCTATCCTTTGCAATGACCATGTATTCTCTTTCAAGACAGGAATAAAAGACTCAGCTTTTTCAGACAGACAAGAACAGGTGCTCAGTTTGAGTGAAGAATTCAAATCCTTTGCACTCTCCAGGCTGCACTGCTACTTCGGTGTCTTCCTTTCTCTTGCCTTTTTCAGGGCCTCCACAGCACGGGGCTTCCTGGTCGTTTCTCCCCTTTCTTTCCTGAGATTCCCCAACCCTCTTCTTGGGCCCCGGCAGTATGCTTTCAGCTGTCTTCCTGCCTGGGTCTTCTGGAAGAGCAGGGATGCAAAAACTCAAGAATTTTTCTTGAAGCTGAGTGTGGCAGGTCTGCTGTTTATATTCCGATCATCTTTGTTTATTTGAGGTAGTTTTGGTGAAGGCTGATGGAAATTGTGGGGCGGCTTGAGCACCCCCCCCCAAAATCCCCATTACAACTGGCGTTGCCACGGTCCTAGTTCTTTATTTCTTTGTATATATGAAGATGAATTTGAGCGAAATGATGAAGGTTTGAGGGGGGATGGTCAGGAAGGCAGGAAGCACAGAGGAAATCAGCCAGGTGAGCCAAGAACAGAACTCAGATGCCCCAGAGCCAACTTTCCAGCTCTCTGAGCAGCACATGGATGAGGGCTGAGCCCTGCTGGTGGTGGTTTAGTCGCTAAGTCATGTCCGACTATTGCAACCCCATGGATTGTAGCCCATCAGGCTCCTCTGTCCGTAGGATTTCTCTGGCAAGAATACTGGAGTGGGTTGCCATTTCCTTCTCTAGGGGATCTTTCTGACCCAAAGATAGAACCCAGGTCTCCTGCATTGCAGGCAGATACTTTATTGACTGAATCAGCAGGGAAGCCCCCAACCCTAGATAAATCCCCGTCCCTCTCTGGGCCTTGGTTTCTCATCTGTAAAGTAAGATGATTCCATAGGTCAAGCACTTCCTGATTGATGACTTTCAGTCCCCTGGTGGTTTGCTAAGACAAACCAGGGAATTATGTTAGGAAACATAAATGGAAACATTTGTTTTGATTGTAATGATAAATAGTGAACCTCCAAAAAATAAACAATTACCTAAATGGTTTCTCTTTATAATCAAACAGTTGAGAGTCTCACTGTATTTGGAATGAGAATGAAGAGTGAGAGAAATCAGATGTGCTTATGGCTGAGATCCTCTAGTGGATGTATCCTTCCATTGTAGCCACTGTGTAGTTTAAAATCATTGTGATTCATACTGTGTAGTGCTTGAGTCTTAACCATAGTGGCAGATTTCAGTGGGAAATCTCTTTACTTCATCATTTAGGATCAAGGTATAAAAACTATCAAAATAAAAGCACTTGATTTTCTTAAGGAGTGAAATGGAAGAATTTCAAACATCTGGTCGGAAGAGCAGTTTTTGTCTATTTTGATATGGTGACTTGTAGTTCATCTACATTATGGTATACATTCAGTCTTGAGACAAAATATAACATGCTGATTTTTGAACTGATTCAGACAGATGCTTTCAGATGATTTTCATGCATTGCCTCACAGAGCTGGTTCAAAGTAAGTCAAACTGCATGCATCTCTTGCTTCCTGGGGAAAAATCCTCAGTTTGTTTCTATACAAATGTTACTAGAGGAAAAAAAAAATGTTACTAGAGGTGGGATTAAATAAAATTTAAACATTATGCTGAGCTTAAACGACATGTTTTGCTTTAAAAAAAAAGTTAATTGATCATTTATCATGGAAAGTTGCACCAATCGACACAAATCCCTAAAAAGGGTTTGAGATTATACATCACTTGTGAAACTTTCGGGTCAAATAGATTCGGGAAATTTGTTGGATACTTCGATCAATAGTCTCTCGTCATTTCCAGTTTCAGTGCTATTGAATTCCACAGTAAGGGATTTGGAATTCCAAATTCCTAATTCCAAACTAGGAAACTACGAAATTCAACTTTGCAGTTTATGCGTGTACACCCGCACCTTGCAACTGCACCTGCCAGACGGTGCGCGGAGTCCTCCTGGCCTCCAGAGGGCACCAATGGTCTCCTTTCATTGCTGAGCTTGCACCGTAGTTATTTTGGCTGGGGGCCTGGCCGTGGGGGCGGGACGCGCATGCGCGGTCGCGGCGGGGGAGGGGGGGGCGGGGGTGGGGACTGGGCTGTCGGTTGCCCGCAGAGGAGGAAGCCGGCGGCAGCGTGCGGTGTGAGGGGCGGGACCTGGAGGCCTGCGGAGGTTCAGGCTGCGGAGGCCCGGCCATGCGGGGGCGCCGGGCTATGGGGCCACCCGGGCTGGCGGTGGTGGCCGCCACCGTTCTGCTGCTGCTGAGCGGGGTAGAGCCGGCGCGCGGCTCCGAGGACATCGTGGTGGGTTGCGGGGGCTTCGTCAAGTCGGACGTGGAGATCAACTACTCGCTCATTGAGGTGAGTGCCCGCCCCGCGGCCCGGAGCTCGGTGTGTGACCCGGGGCCAGGCGCACAGCCTCGCCGAGCCGCGGTGGCCTCGCCTCCCAGGCGGCTGCCACCAGCCCTCCCCGCAACTCCCCGCGTTCTGGGAGCCCTTTCCTCTTCAGAGGCGCTGCTTTCTGCGGGCCCTCCGCTGGTCTCCTCCCCACTAGCGCTGGAGTGGGGTTCTTCTTATCTTGGGGTCAGCTACGGGGTTGAGGGGGGCGGAGCTCTGAAGGTGTGTGCATAAGGGTGTGAAGGACATTTCTGGTGACGATGATAATGGTTTATAACTTTTGTTAGGTCACACAAAACTAAGGATCCTCCAGATCGAGACCCCAGATACTTCAGAAGGCAAACTCCAGATCCCCACAATGCAGGCCCCAGGTCTCTTAAAACCCAGTCTCAGCAGAACGCAGACCCCAGATCCTCAAACCCCCAGGAACCCAAACCTGCTGAAACTCAGATTTCCTGAAACATATATTCCAGAACCTAGAGACCACAAGTCTTAACCCCCACAACACTGAGTTCCCCCCAAATTCTAATCTACCATTCCTCCTACCCTCTGGGAAGCTTTAAAGGAGCATGAATTCTCATCCCAGAGATCATGACCCAGTTACTGTCTATTGGCATCTCTGGGGCTGGGAAACTATTTTTAATCTCCCTGGTTCCCCCATTGGGACCCTTTCCTCCCATAATGAAGAGTTGTCAGTGCCCTGATTGCTGGGTAGTTATTGGAATTACACAAGAGATTTCTGTAGAAGTCTTTTTATTAAGTTGCAAAGCTCTCTTCAGTTAGATAGTTATTATCCCAGTGGAATTATGACCCATAAAGCTTTTGTGAAGAGGAAGGGAGATAGATGGAAGTGGGCATAGAAGATTACTTGCAGGACAGATAGGAAGGGACCCCAGGGAGGGCTGGCCTCTATTTTAGGAGGGTAGTTACTGATGATGAGTCAAAAGAAGGGAATTTGAGAGAGAGAAAAGAAAGATGCTGGGAGATGCCAGAGAGGAGGGAGTGGGGACCAAGACCCTAAAGGCAGTCTGCTTGAGTAGCTGGAGGGCTGTGGTGAAGAGTTGAACCAGTATGTTCCTACAAAGCAGGTTCCTGGGAATTGGGGGAGGAATCGGAAGTAGATTCTAACAGCTCTTTGACTTAGCCTTGCTCCAAGTCCCAATTTTTGTTCCTGTAGCATGGTGTTGGGAGAGAGACCGCAGAGCCCAGCATCATATATTTCCCAAAGAAGTTACTCATCACCTTCAAGACCCCTGTGTCTGTGGCTTCTCCATCATTTTTGGTCTTAAGAAGTCAGGCATGGGACTTCCTTGGAGGTCTGATGGTTTAGAGTTCACCTTTCAATGCAGGGGGTTCAATCCCTTGTCGGGGAACTAAGATCCCACACACCCAGTGGGAAATAAATAACCAGAACATAAATAGCAGAAGAAATATTGTAACAAATTCAATAACGACTTCAAAAATGGTCCACATCAGAAAAAAAAAATATATATATATATTTATAAAAAGAAGTCAAGTGTTTAATGGATCTACCCACTGGCAGTGGCAAGGCTTCTGGGATCTCTGGGGGCCATGCCACCTCCTGGGCTGTGGGCACAGGGCATTCCAGAAGCTGTCTTGAAAAGCTTTGCAACTTGTAGCTCCCTGGGGCTTCAGGAGAAAAGTTTAGAGCATTAGGGACACTCCCACCCCGAGCACTTAATAGTGACTGTGAGAGTGGAGGGCAGGTTTTGTGACCTAGTATGAAGTATGTTCCCTGAGCCCTAGGGCTGCCTGTCCAGATGGCCTGAGAAATTCATTCTTTCTTCACTTCTGATTATGAAATCCAGTGTTTCATACACATAATGTATCCTGTCATTCTGTGTCCTGACCTGTGCTTTGCAGAATAAATGTAAATAAGATATTTTACAGTCATTTCTTGGTTGTGTTTTCTGTGTCCCAGTAAAACTACCTCAGTCCTCTCCATCCTTCTTCCCTTCTGGGTATTTTTCCATCATATTCATTCAGTTAGTAACTGTTGCATGAGCCCCAGCGTATTCTGAAGCCTTGTCCCTGCTGGGTACCACAGTTCAGTGAACAGAGCAAAGTACCTAAAAAAGAAAAACTGTATTGATTGCTAATTCTTTAACAGTTAGGAGGTTTCACATTAAAAACTGCATTCCTGATTTCTCTGGAAAGCCAGCTAATCTTTGGGTTGCAAATCTTGGCTTGGGTTAAGTAGCAGTCCTGTCCCCTTTGAGATGAATGCCCATTGATGGGAGTTCCCTGGCCCCTCTGGACAGGTGGATCTTCAGCCCCTGCTTTAAGTGCATGCATCCGAATTTCTTTTTGGCCTGAGAATAAGGTGGGGTATTTATGGAGTATTTACACTACATAAGACACTGGCCCAGGCACCACGAAGTGTCAGCCGAGGTCACTGCCCACGGCGAGCCTGCAGTCTACACGTGATTTCCCAGTGTTCCTTTCCTAAGCACACACGTTGTAAATTTGGTGCTTTCCACATCATCTTAGCTGGTATGGCTGGGTTCTGTCATTTTCGTGTCATAGTCACAGATTATTAACATTGAAAGTCTTTAGATGGATGTTACTCCAAGTATTAATATTTTGGGGTTCATTATACAGATCTCTGGCCCTCACCTTAGACCCTCTGTTTTAGAAACAGAAGTGGAGTTTAGGAATTGCATTTTTTTAAGGTATTTTAAAAAAAGAAAATGAAATATGGTTGATTTACAGCGTTGTGTTTAGTCCCTGTTGTACAGCAGAGTGATTCAGTTATACATGTAATACATTCTTTTTCACATTCTTTTTCATTGAGGTTTATTGCAGGATATTGAATATAGTTCCTTGTGCTATTCAACAGTACCTTGTTTTTTATCCATCCTATATATACAGTAGCTTGCTTCTGGTAGTCCCAAATTTCCAATCCTACCCTCCCCAGGAATTGCATTTTAACAAGCCCCTTACTAACAGCAAAGTTGGTTTTAGACCCCAAAACGACATAGAGACAGACACTAAAATACACTGAAAAGCATTGAAAAGTACAACTTTTAAGGCTAGTTTCTAACCTGAAAAATAGCAAATCCCATTACTTGGGATACTTTGTCTTATTTCCCTCTGTCTATAATGCCCATTGTTAGCAGCTTCGTATAGTAGGTCCTCAGCAAATGCATTTTGACTGAATCCATTCAGGTTCATTGTATGTAGCTAATTCTCAACGGTGATATCATGACTTCTCTTTCCTTTCTAGATAAAGTTGTACACCAAACATGGGACTTTGAAATACCAGACAGACTGTGCCCCTAACAATGGTTACTTTATGATCCCCTTGTATGATAAGGTAAGCGGAGAGAGCACGTTAGTGGTTTATGGTGGGAGGTTGTCAGTGTGGCCCACGGGGCTGCGCTAACTGGGAAAGTGGCTTTCCCAAGGGAGCAAATACACCTCTGTTTTGTAAGTTATAAGCGGAATATGGCAATTCTGGCCAAACTGTGAGGGTGACGGCTTATGTACTGGCTTGATTGAATAGCAGTGATTCTCAATGTCTCCAGGGATACTTGGCAATGTCTAGAGACATTTTGGTTGTTACAACCGTGAGGGAGGGTGGTTCATTATCTCCTGCTTGGAGGCCAAGAATGGGGTTAAACAGGCTGCCAGGCTGTGCAGGTCAGGGAAAATGTCAGTGATTCCAAGTCTGAGAAACCCGGACTTAATAGAACTTCCTATTACTACTTGCAAGCGGGTTAAAACATTGTTAAAAAGTATTATACAGGGCTTCCCTGCCAGTGGAGGGGATGCAGGTTTGATCCCTCTTCCCGAAGGATCCCACGTGCCGCGGGGCAGCTAAGCTCGTGTGCCACGACTACTGAGCCTGTGCTCCGCAACGGGAGAGGTCACGGGAGTGAGAACACTGGGGACTGGGGGAGGAGCCCCTGCTTGCTGCCACTAGAGCAAGCCCACGCACAGCAGTGAAGACCCAGCACAGCCAGGAAACAGACAAATGGATAATTTTTAAAAAATATTATGCAAGTAATGTGTGCATTCATGAGTATTGTGGGGGAAAAAATCAAGGTTTTTTTTAGAAGTATATGAAGTAGATTTTATCTTTTGTCCCCAAGTCCCCTCTCCCTCTGTAGTGATGACTTCTGATAAAAGTTTCAGTGTGTATGCTAGCAGATGGCTTTCTCAGTATTTAGAGTTGTACGGATACCCAAGAATATACATGCATGTGCATATATGCAGACATGCACACCCATGTGCTCAGAGATGGATATCCATGCATGCCTGTATTCCTACCCCCCATCCTCCCAATATTTCATCTTTTTATGTGGAAATGTAGATAAACACAAGAAGTTACAAAAGTTATTACTAACAACACAGAGATAAATATTCTTGAACTTATATCTTTACATAATACATAAGATTGTTTTCTAGAGGCGGACTAGTTGATATTGAAATCTGTTTTTTTTTTTTCTAAATCATTCTCAAGGAACCCTTTACTCAAGGGTGTATGAATAAAATCTTGTTTTAAGAATTGGCTTTAGTTTCTAAAGATCTAGCTGACCCTGGCAGACTTAAGGTGAAGGGTTAACATGAGACAGTAGAATGTTTGGTATTGAAAGACCAGGAGTGGCTGAATACGGTGTCTCTAACTCTTTGCTGGATTAAGTAGGAGTTTCTGGGGTTGAACTTGCCACACTGGTAGGGAGTCAAAAGCCCACTACCATTTATGAGCGCAAAGTTTACACTTGGAATTCTATTCCAGGTGTGAAAATTCTACATTACATGATTGTACTAAACTAAGTTAAAAGTTGAAAGGTCATCAGTTCTTAGTCTTCTGCATTGATTTTTTTTTTTCCGCCTCATAGGGAGATTTCATTCTGAAGATTGAGCCTCCTCTAGGGTGGAGTTTTGGTAAGTTAACAAATAACCAGGTATACTTTGTAAGGGATTAGGCTGTATGCTGAATATTAAACTGATGGAGTGCCGAGATGGTTAAAATATGAAGGATTCATTTCTAGTGTGTAAGAGGGTTGTTTTTTTAAACTCCTCCATCCCTGTTACTTTAGAGTAGATTGGATTTACTTTCGATCTATCCTAAGGTTTTCTGTCTTGTTTCTTGAAATAGGCATCTTTTCTTGTACATCACAGGAAACTCCGTTTCTGCAGCTTCATTCATTAAGTGCCAGTAGAACTTGATGACTACAGGGGCCAGGAGTAGGGACTTGACTTCTGGCCTGGGATGGCTTCTTTCTTAGCCCCCTCAGTGTTTTTTTAATAAGCTTTTTTTAGCGAATTAATGGTAATATTAAACACTGTGAAATTTGACATAAAAATCCAGATCTACTGAAGAAATCAGAAGATCTGGCAACGTTGGGGCCTTACCAGCTCTGTGGCAACTTTGGACGAGTTCTTTCCGCTGGGTCAGCATCCATCAGGCTCCCAGACGGCTCATTGGTGAAGCCTCCACCTGCCAGTGCAGGAGATGCAAGAGACATGGGTTCGATCCCTGGGTCAGGAAGATCCCTTGGAGGAGGAAATGGCAATCCACTCCAGTGTTCTTGCCTGGGGAATCCCACGGATTGAGGAGCCTGGTGGGCTACAGTCCATGGGGTCTCAAAGAGTTGGACACAACTCTTCAAATGTGTGCATACATGCTCAGTTGCGTCCAACTCTTAAAAGCAGTCTTTCTGCACACATCCACAAAAAAGCTCCAAACTTCCCTGAGGTGAGTGTCAGTTAGCACCGCTGGAGGAGCGAAAGTGGGGTTGATCAGAAGATAGGGTTCTACTATGGTGTGGCTGATATTTTTGCAGAGCAGAGCCTGGAAATTTTTGTAGAGGTGGGTGTGTGATCCCAGTTCTGTAGCTTGAGGGGAGAAAGGGGGCCCAGTTGCTCCTACCAGGTCCGCCTGTGAGTTAGGGGAGGAAGAATTGAGTCCCTGCTGTCACAGAGGCAGCGACCTACATCTGGGAGACAAAGCTCTTCCTCAGGTCACAGCCGGGGTCCAGAAACTGGAGGGGAGTCACAGCCAAGCCCTGGCCAGAGAGGTCACACTGCCAAAGTGTTTTGTTTGAATCCCCTCCCTTCTTGTCAGTTCTTTTTCTTTTGATAAGCTTGTTAATTGAATCATAGCATGTGTGTGTGCATGTGTGCTAAGTCACTTCAGTCACGTCCAACTCTGTGCGACCCATGGGCTGTGGCCCACCAGGCTGCTCTGTCCATGGGATTCTCCACCCAAGAATACTGGAGTGGGTTGCCATGCTCTCCTCCAGGGGATCTTCGTGACTCAGGGATAGAACCCAATTCTCTTGGGTTCAGAAATTCTCATCACAGAGGTATCAGGCAATGAAGTTCAACAAAATGAAGACACATAACCACCACCTAGATGAGACAGAACCTGACCAACTCCCAGAAGTGCCCCACCCCAGGTGCTTACGAACTGCCCTGCCTGACCTAAAATGATAGATTATTTTACCTGTTTTGAACTTCATGTAAATGGAATCATCCAAGGTTCAGTTTTGCGGCTGGTTTCTTTCTCTCGACCTTGTTCACAGGATTCATCCTTCCTGTGTGTTACTGTATTAGTTCATTCGATTTCTGTGTGACTGGCAAGTGATTTACCCCTCTGCTCTTGGTGGGCAGTTGGGTCGTGTCCCGATTTTGGCCACTGAGAGCAGGGCTCCTGTGAACATCCTGATTACTCCTGTGAATCTTGCGGTGCACACGTGTCTCCGTTCCTGTTGAGTACTAATATATACCAGGGTGGAACTGCTGGGCAGTAGACTTTGTACATGTAATCCAGCCCTAGTAGAGATTTCTGGACCGCCAGAGTGGATGTTGCAGAGCTTTCTCTAGCCGCCGGGTGTAAGAGTTCAGTCCCCTACATCCTCACCAACACCGGCTGTCAGTCTCTTTCATCTTAGCGTCCTGATGGTGGAGCGGTTTCAGCCACTCATTGCGGTCTCAATTTGCATTTCCTGATGGTCCATGAGATTGAACACTTTTTCATATGTGTACTGGCCATTTGGATATTCTCTTTTGTGAGGTGCCTGATAAAGGATTTATCCATTTTTTCACTGACATCTTCCCCTGTGTGTGTGTGTGTAATTCTTTATTTTACATGACGTTCTCTTTTTTAAAAATTACCTCTTTTTTTTTTTTGGCTGCACTGCACAACATGTGGAATCTTAGTTCCCTGACCAGGGATTAAACCTGGGACCTTGGCAGTGGGAGTGCAGAGTCCTAGCCACTGGACTGCCAGGGAATTCCCCTGAAATTCTCTCGATTTGTCCATTTTTTTTTCTCTACCTATCACTTCACATTCTTCCTAACTTTTTAAAAACTCAACTTTAACCCATATTGTGATGAACTCTTCAGTTATTTTTAATTTCCTTGAATTGGTTGCTGATACTGAAAAATCGGGACACAGCAGGTAAGACCCAGATTTTCAGTTTTTCGTGAGAACTTGGAAGCTCGGGCAGCACCAGGTCATGCGGCAATAGTGGGTGGAAGCTGTCTGGTTTTTTCCATTTGCCTCAGTCAATACTTGGCCTCTGCTGACTTCCAGTCCACCTGTTTACTATGGACCCTGGAGTTTATGGTCTTGGTATAATGTGGCTGAACCCATGTACTCGATCAGGAGTCAGATCTGGAGCCAGACTTTTGGATTTGAGAATGGGCTCTGTCCCTCAGGAGCTCTGTGATTTTAGGAGAATCCTTCACCTTTCCGTGCCTCAGTTTACCTCTCAATCAGCTGCAGTGTTACTGCAGTGTTACTGCCTCCCTCTGAGATAGTTGTCAGGGCTAAGTGCACCTAGCTTAGTGGCTGGTCTCTGGGAGGTGTTCAGTAAATAAAAGTTTCTGGCGCTCACTAGATTTTCCATGGGACTCTGAGATACAACTCAGCTGTGAGACTGTTGTAAACGTATCTTATACTCTCAACCCTGGTTCCCTCTGGGGTGGGGGCGGGAGACTTTCCCCTCCTCCTCCTACCTTTGGATTTCCAGCCACGTGAGTGGCTCAGAAATGAATACAGTGAAAGTTAAGCAGTGCAATATGTTTTACGTGACAGTTTATCCTGTCCCAGAACTCAACTTGCTTTTGTGTCCTGTCCCCCACCCCCGGCCCCCCTGTCATTGCGCAGAGCCGACCACCGTGGAGCTGTACGTGGATGGTGTCAGCGACATCTGCACGAAGGGCGGGGACATCAACTTCGTGTTCACAGGCTTCTCCGTGAATGGAAAGGTCTGGCGTTTGTCACGTTTGCTCTGTGGTACAGACTCAGTCTCCTCTTACCTTTAAAAAAGTGAGAATTTTGAAACTGGGGGCTTTGAGGCTATAAGGGATGCACAGATAAGCTTCAGGAGGGCCTGGGAGCTCGATGAAACTGTATGTAAAATGTGGCGGGTGTTCTTGGCGGCTGGGTCTAGGTTGCTGGTCATTCCTTTGTCCAAGTATAGACAGCAGGATGGCCTTTTAGAGAGATAGGGTCTCGGGCCAGTCTCCCCATCCCGGCCTGCAGTGCCGTGGCTGAGATGCCCCTGTTTCTCGCCCACCTTGTCTTCGTGGTGGGTTTATTCTCCTTGCCCTTTACCCTCAGAGGGAGCAGCCAAGCCCACAATGGAGTCAGTGGGACAAAGTGTCATTTCACTGTTGCCGTTCCTTCTCCCTGTCCCCTTGCTTCCCCAGGAAGGGGAGCCACAATCTCTACCATCTTTTCCAAGGAATCCTGACCCAGAGAAGGTCGTGGGCAGCAGGCGCAGGTTGGGCAGTGCTGCTAAGGGGAGAACGTGCCCGCTGGGCGAGTCCTAAGCTCCTCCTCCTTCTCCACGGCAGGTTCTCAGCAAAGGGCAGCCCCTGGGCCCCGCAGGAGTTCAGGTGTCATTGCGAAACACAGGCACCGAAGCGAAGATCCAGTCCACAGTCACACAGCCTGGCGGAAAGTGAGTTAACGCTTGTGCCGCCCTGCCCTGCAGCTAGAGCTGGACCCTGGTGCAGGGGGGTGGAGCTCTGGATTGAGGGAGACCTGGGTTCAGACCCTGATTCAGCCTCTTACCTTCAGATAGGTTCATATCCCACAGGGCCTCAAGTTCCTTACCCGTAAAGTGGAAGTCTTTTGACCCATATCTAGCGGTGATGAGATGATTAAAAATGAGATTAAATAAAGCTCCCGCTGCAGGACTAGGCCTTCATTTACTGGCTGGGACTGGCTCTGGTTCCCAGGTGGCTCAGTGGTAAGGAACCTACCTGCTAATGCAGGAGATGTGGATTTGATCCCTGGTTCAGGAACATCCCCTGGAATAGGAAATGGCAGCCCACTTCAGTACTTTTGCCTGGAAAATTCCATGGGCAGAAGAGCCTGGTGGGCTCTAGTCCATGAGGTCACAAAAGAATTGAACACGACTGAGCCTGGTGTGACGTGGCACTGGCTCTGGAGCCCAACAGCCAGGTTTGAATCCTGTTTCTCCCGTTTGCTAGCTGTCTGCCCCAGGGCAAGTTACTTAAGACCTCTATGCTTTGGTTTCTTCATTTATGAATGAGGATAATCATGGAACCTACCACCTAAGGTTATTGAGAAGATTAAATTATGATATTATTGTTTCAAACTGTCTGGCATAGAATATGCACTTAATAACTTTTAGCTCAATACAGATTAGCTCAATTACGATTTTTAAAAATCATTTTATCACTATTACATCGCAATCATTTTGTAGTTGGAACTGATGACTATTTAATTAACCTTGTTGAGTCAAATTTAAAGCATTTATGTAATGGATTTATATCGTTGCATTGTAAATGTTAATAGATGTGCCAAGATTAATATCCGAATAGTTCCAGCTGATCATTTTGAAAGCATACAAATCACCATTGACTGCTCCAGTACACAAATCTGACTAAACTGCAAAATAGAAATTTATAATGAGCCTGTCAGTATATCATCCAGTTTCTAAATGATGACTGCTGGAATTATATTTTGGTTTTGAAAAACACTTCTTGTTGCCTCTCCAGCCCCCTCCTCTGATCTGTAGAAGGGAATGTAGGACTTCATTTGCTCTGGTCTCAGTAATTTGCTGCTGGCCCTGCTGGGGAAAGGGACTTGAGCTTTCCAAACCCCCTTCTTGTGCACACACTACACAGAGAGTCACGTGCAGAACTGGGATGCTGTGAACACGAGCTACAGGCTGAATCTTACCCAGACCGAAATCCAGTGGCAGTATCAACGCCACTGTAGCTGGTGGTTTCCCGGCCCTGTGCAGTTATTACAGGCGACATCTGATGTGATAAAATACCACCACAGAAAAAGGAACTGAATTGAAATTGTGGCATTCCTGTCACTGGCATTAGCCCGCGTGTGGTCTGGTGCTTTTGCACATCTGAAGGGCTAAATGTGTCAGAATCCTGGAGGCAGTGTTTCCAGCCTCAACTCATCTCACTCTGGTCTTGGTTTGTTCACAGCTGCTAGAACAGTCTTTATCGGCTTCTGGTTTCATCACAGTTGCTTTGCGCAAGAGCCCAGAGTGGCTTCTGTTTGTTCCTGATAACAGATCTTAATAAACTCTCTGGGGTTGGAGTCAAGCTCATTATCACCTGCCCCCTAACGCTTAGTGTCATCTTGTGTCAGCGTCCGTCTCAGCTCAGCGGGCCTGTCTGCCGATTGTTTGTTTCAATTTTGTCGTTTAATTTGTTTATGAGTTCCATTAGTTATTTGGTTGTGGCTTTTTTTTTTCTAAATATTATTTTTTGTCCTCACCATGTGGCATGTGGGATCTTCCTTCCCTAACCAGGGTTTGAACCCATGCCACCTGTAGTGGAAGTGTGGTGTTTTAACCTCTGGACCGCCAGAAAAGTCCCTGTCCCCCATTCTTCACACATCTTTCCTCCCTTCCCACTTCTCTTCGTTTAGACACTTCCCCTTTCCTCACCTCTTCATGCCTCTCTGTCAGCACGCGCTTGAATGATCTGTGACTGACCCCTGCTGAACCACAGAGGCTGGTGTTTAGACTAGAATCCCTGGGGGTGAAGGAAAACATCAGCCTGCCTTCTCGTCAGCACACGAGCCCCTTTCCTTGCACACAGCCAGTGCCCAGTAAGTGCTGTCTGATGAGGATTTGAACAGCGAAGGATTGAATTTCGTTCATGCTCTTTAACTGGCTCAAGGCGAGTTTGTGGTAACTCATGCATCATTTTCTTGTGTTTGGAAGAGTAGTCCTAAATTAGAAATATTCAGGTTGCTGGGAGAAAGTGAAGTGGTATTTTTTTCTTTCTTAGGTTTGCATTTTTTAAAGTTCTTCCTGGAGATTATGAAATCCTTGCAACTCATCCAACCTGGCCACTGAAAGAGGTGAGCATTTATTTCCATTATGTCGATGGCCATGCCAAACAGTGTGCTGGTTTGGGGACAAATGGAGTGGTTTTCAATTCTGGATATGAAGTTATTTTGTTTTTTCTAGAAATTCATGGAAAAAACAATGATGCTGCTGATTAGTTTGGTGGTGTTTATACAGGAAAACTCCCACACTGTAGCAGATTTTGCTTATGTTGGTTTCTGTTTTAGGTAATGACATTGTTCTCCTGCTGTGAAGTTGGTTTGTTATTAACTTATACCTATTTTAAGCTAAATCAACACCAGAGGGACCTGATGAGATTATTTTATTGTTCTTTTTTCTGTCTGTAACAGCAGTACTTACTCTGAATTCTTGTTCTTGTGCCCAAGGAGAATATGTAAGAATGTTTATTGCAGCTTTGTTTGTAATAGCAGAATGTTGTAAACAGCCTGTATGTCCATGAAGGGGAGAGTGGATTGTGGTTTCACCACATGATAGAATTCTGTACATCAGCAATAATGAATGAACCAGAGCCACGTTTATCAATATGACTGTACTTAAAACGTAACATTGAAGGGAAAAGGCAAGTTGCTGAAGGACAAGGAAATATGATACCATTTATATAGGGATTAGACACACTTGTGATCATAACCACTTCTGGATACATTCATATGTGGAAAAACTATAAAGATGCTGCAAATGGGAATGGCAGTGTATTCATTATGGTACGGCTGTCTGCAGCGGGAGGGAGGAAGGGGTATGCAGGTCTGCAGGGTCTAGAATTGTATTTCTTCTCTTTTATTCTTTAGCTGGTTGGAGCTTATATAGGTCGTCTTTGGTATAGACCCCTGTATCTTTTTGTTTGAATGAAATAGTTTATAGTAAGAGATTGAAAAAAAGAAGACACTTATTAAATGTGGTTCTGTAAATAACTGAAAAAACAATTTGAAATAAGACCTAAAGGACATTTCAAAAGGTTAGTTTTTATATTGGTTTTGAGGCTGTGTTTCATTCTTGCTAAAGAAGCATCAGTATTTCAGTTTTTACTCTGTGAATTTTTTTTTTTAATTTTTTTTTCATTTATTTTTATTAGTTGGAGGCTAATTACTTTACAATATTGTAGTGGTTTTTGCCATACATTGACATGAATCAGCCATGGATTTACATGTGTTCCCCATCCCGATCCCCCCTCCCACCTCCCTCCCCATCTCATCCCTCTGGGTCTTCCCAGTGCACCAGCCCCGAGCACTTGTCTCATGCATCCAACCTGGGCTGGTGATCTGTTTCACCCTTGATAGTGTACTTGTTTCAATGCTATTCTCTCAGAACATCCCACCCTCGCCTTCTTCCACTACTGTGTGAGTTTTATGCATTTATAAGTGATGATATAATTTCACACCTTGATGTGTCTGTATACTGTTTATGGTCTGGTTCTTTGGATTTTTCTCCTCTGGTCAACATTTAAAAATGTTTTACTGAAAACTCAGTAGCTTACACGTTATAAATAGAATACGTTTTAAGATTTGCATTGTTCGTTAGTTGTATGCATAAGGAATTTGAGTTTATTCATGTAAAATTGTGTTTTAAACTAAAGCAGGCTATTAAAAGTCAGGAAAATGGTTGCCCTTTGGGGGAGCAGTATCAGGAAAGGAGCAGGAGGGGGCTTCTGAGGACCCAGTGTCTGTTCTGTGTCTGAGTGCTGGATGCATGGTGTGTTTGGGAAAATAACTGTTCCTATGTAAATTGTACTTTAATGAAGAGGTTAAAAATACATGGATGCATACCATTCAGCATAGAAAAAAACGTGTTCATTAAAAAAGATTGGAACATACAGAAGAGCATAAAGGAGTGGAAATGGAAAATTTGGAAGGTGGAAAAGTGTAAAAGAAATAAAATGCCACCATCTAGATGAAAATATCATCGTTTTCATTTTGCCGCTTTTCCCTGCCCTTCATCTTGCCCATTAAAAATAGTTGTGATTATGCTACACATTCATACGCAATTTTATACCATTTCGTTTGTTGCTTTTCTCTGAGTTAATATTTTAGTAAGCACGTCCTCCTGTTGTTAAATGCTTTGTGAGCGTCTGTTCTTTTGGAAGTTAAAATCTTCTTTTGTAGGCGAGCACCACTGTGCGCGTGACCAACTCCAACGCCAATGCCGCGGGTCCCCTCATAGTGGCCGGCTACAACGTGTCTGGCTCTGTCCGCAGCGATGGGGAACCCATGAAAGGGGTGAAGTTTCTTCTCTTCTCTTCTTTAGTGACCAAAGAGGTAAGCAAAGAGGAGTGAAGAACAAGAGAGATTGTGGGCAGAGGGTGGAGGAGATGGGAGATCACAGACTAAGAAATTCAGGTCAGTCACAGACATGGAAAACAAATTTAGGGTTACCCAAGGGGAAAGCTGGGTGGGGGAGGGATAGATTAGGAGCTTGACATTAACATATACACAATGCTGTACATAAAATAGATAAACAACAAGATCATATTGTATAGCACAGAGGTGCATGTGTATTCAGTCGTGTCTAACTCTTTGCAAGTCCATGGACTGTAGCCCACCAGGCTCCCCTGTCTGTGGGATTTTTCAGGCAAGAATACTGGAGTGGGTTGCCATACCTTCCTTCAGGGGATAGCACGGGGAACTATATTCAGTATCTTGTAATAAACTGTGTAATTGTGATGCTGGAGAAGACTCTTGAAAGTCCTTTGGACTGCAAGGAGATCAAACCAGTCAATCCTAAAGGAAACAAACCTTGAATATTCACTGGAAGGACTGATGCTGAAGTTGAAGTTGGGCCCCCTGATGCAAAGAGCCGATTCACTGGAAGAGACCCTGATGCTGGGAAAGGTTGAGGGCAGGAGGAGAAGGGGGGACCACAGAGGATGAGATGGTTGGATGGCATCACTGACAATGGCCATGAGTTTGTGCAAACTCTGGGAGATAGTGGAGGACAGGGAAACCTGGTGTGCTGCAGTCCATGGGGTCACAGAGTCAGACTTGTCATAGTGACTGAACAACAATAAGCTATAATGGAGAAGAATCTGAAAAAGAATGTATATATGTGTAACTATCACTTTGCCATATAGCGGGTCATAACATTGTAAACCAGCCATACTTCAATTAAATAAAAAAATGCAGGTCAAAGTTGATGGATAGTCTTACCATCTAAGAACCTTGTGTCTCTCTCTTGACTCACAAGAAATTGAATGTCTGCACTGGGAGACAGTGGGATTCAGTGGAAAGTGCCCAGGCTTTGAAATGAAACAGACCCAGCTTCAGACAGATCCCAGCTCTGCCTCTGAGCAGCTGTGTGAACTTGGGCCAGTTTGTTTTCTCAACTGGATGATGGTGATCCATGGTAGGGGAGGGCAGTCAGGTGATTTTAGGCTGTACTGTTTTTAACTTTGCAAATGAAAAGTGAAGTGTTAGTCACTCAGTCATGTTCAAGCCTTTGCAACTGCGTGGACTGTAGCCCACCAGGTTTTCCTGTCCATGGGATTCTCCAGGTAAGAATACTGGAGTGGATTGTCACTTCCTTCTCCAGGGGATCTTCCCGACCCAGGGATGGAACCCGGGTCTCCTGCATTACAGGCAGATTCTTTACCATCTGAGCCCCCTGGGAAGCCCTTAACTTTGCAAACTTGTATGTAAAGATTTTTACATTGTGCCCTGTCCTCTACTGCTTCGTAGAGGAAATATTTCAGAAGTACTTTGTGAGGTAAAACTTATGCAAGTTTTTTGAAATGTGGCTATCTGGTAATCATCATAATGTGGAAGTGAAAAGGAAGTCATTATGGCGTTTTCCTCCTGACGTAGGATGTCCTGGGCTGCAACCTCTCCCCGGTGCCCGGGTTCCAGACCCAGGACGAGAGTCTGGAGTACCTGTGCCATGCGGTCTCCAGAGAAGACGGCTCCTTCTCCTTCTTTTCCCTGCCGAGCGGGGGCTATACTGTGGTGAGCAAAGCCGACTTCCCTTCTGTTTATGTTTGGGAGTCTTACGACAGGAGGTGTCAGTGCCCTTGGGATATCAAAGGACCGAATGGTTGGCCTGCAGTTGCACAAACATTTTATTTAGCAGTAACTTAAGTTGTGACTCTGTCCCCTCAGTAACAGCTGCAGAAAGCATAAGTCTTTTCTCTTTTATTTTTATTTTTTTATTTTTTGTCTTTTCTCTTTTAAATGTGAAACCGATATGATTAATAGTGTCTCTTTGCCCACTTTGAACCCCTGGTTATTTGTGGGCTGCTGGCTTTGACTGTTAATATTGATGGTTGAGTCATGTTCCTGGCTCTTGGTAATTAACAGGCTTTTCCTTACAGATTCCTTTCTATAGGGGAGAGAGGATTACCTTTGACGTTGCTCCTTCCAGACTTGACTTTACCGTGGAACACGACAGCCTGAAAATTGAGGTGAGGACTCCCTGCCTTCTGGAGGGATAGGTGTTGGAGTTGCCATTCCTGGGCACAGGTGTGGCAAACGTGTTAAAAAACAATATTTATCTAAAAGTGCTGTTGGAAAAAACAGAATCTTATACTTTCTTCCACTTTATTCTGGCATCCACGGAATCCTTCACATTGCTCACATAACATCTGTATCTTAGTGAATTGGAGCCCTGGTTCTATCTACTTCATTCAGTGAGATATGTTCACTGTCAGTGACATACTTCAGGTACTTTTCTAGTGATGGGCTGATTGGAGTAATTGAAAGAGGCAAAAATTCCTATTCTTGTGTAATTCATGTTCTAATGGCAGAAAGAGACAATATAGTTATAAATAAGTAAATCAGAAAGTATATGAGAAGGTCATGTGTTCTTTAGAAACAAAGCAAGAAAGGAGATTGTATAGTTTCGAGGTCAAGTGGGGGTTGAGGTCTCCTCGGTTGTACTTGGGAAGGCTTCAGGGGGAGGTGACTTTTGAGTAACGGCCTGAAGGGGAAGAGGCAGTGAAGTGTACTTACATCTGTGGGAAGAGTGTGTAAGACGAGGGGTGTGGCAGGTGCAAGAGTCCTGAAGTGTGGCTGGGAGGCGTGGGGATCCCCCGGAGGCCAGGGTGGCTGGAACGGAGGGAGTGAGGAAGGGAGAAAGAGGGGAGGGGGTCAGAGCGGTGACGGGCAGGTCCTGCAGGCCCTGCCGGGCTTTCTGGGCGACAGCTGGCACCTCTGAAAGGTTCTGAGCAGAAGCAGGTGTGCCCGCCTGGCTGCCACGTTGAGCAGGGTCTGCCGGGGGCAAGGTGGAAGCGGGGTACCAGTCTGGAGGCTGTTGTGGCAGGAGACCAGGTGAACTGACAGAGCCTGGGCCATATGGGGTGACCGGTGAGGTGATGGGTAGGGTGAGAGGTGGCCCGACAAACTCCTTAGACCTAAAACAGATGGTGAATGTGTTTTTCATCACATTTCTATCTTTAATTACAGAGGTAGAAAATGGTTACTATAGAAAATGCGCTAGGTCAAATCCCCAAAGAAAACAGCAGCCTTTTATAAGTGGACCACCTAGTGTTACAGTTATTGAAAAAATTAGCTTTTAATCATTTTCTTTTACATTAGAGAGGACTACATTGAAGTAGCTTAAGCGGGTGGAAGCTAGCTTTTAGGTCACATGCTCAGCGGGGTCTGACTCTGCCTTTTAAAATCCACTAAAGCATTTGACTATTCGCTGTACGCTGGAGTAGGGGTCGGAGGGTAAAGGTCAAGCCCTTGGTGCTTCAAGGGACTCCCCAAGAAGGATGGGGGCAGATGAATGGGGAAACACATTTCCCGATTGCAAACCAGAGTTTTAAACAGACTTGAATGGAATTTCAGGAAGCAGTCTATAAGCTAAATAATGTAGGACCATTGAGTCTTGTTCTTTTACTGTATTTCTAACACTTGATTTAGTGCCAGGTACTTGGCGGGTGCCTAATAAAGATGATTGTTGAGCGAATAGATAATTTAATAAGTGGGTTAACCATGTCTTTTTAGACAAAGAGCTATCTGACTAAAGAGGAAGCCATTTTCTTAAAGCTCTCAAGTGCCGTCACATGTATGCATTCCATCCATTCATTCAGGAGTCATTTATTGAGTGCCTACTGTGTACCAGGTAGCTAAGACAGAAGAGGTCCCTGTTTTTATGGAGCCCACGTTCTAGTGGGATGTAGACAAACTAGGAAGAAATCAAACAAGGACATTGGAAAGTTACTGGCTATTGGGAAGGTTTTTGCTGAAACCTCTAAAGTAGATTAGTGTGATTGTCAGTGCATGGTGGGGCAAGAGGCAGGGGCTCCCGAGAGAGGGTAGTCAGGGAGGGCGTCTCGGGGGTGGTGATGGTTTGAGCAGAACCTGAAGGATGAGATGGGACAGCCCATCTCCCGTCTTCTCCAGGTGCGGTAGGAGATCCAGGCTGAGGGAGCAGCTGGTATGAAAGCCCCACATGGTGAAGGCAAGTGGGAATCCCAGATCAGGGTGGCTGAAGCCCAGTGACTGCAGAGGGCCGGGTGCTGCCCCTCACAGGCAGGGAGGGTGCAGACACAAACCGACCTGAGAACGTGGGGTGAGGGGATGTGCAGCAGTAGGGGCCGAGCGAGGGGGTGTAGGTGGACTTAGGACTGGAATTCCGGTGTGGCGGGAAAGCAGAAGGGCCTGAGAGACCTTGCAGAGGTGGAATCCACGGGACTGTGATGCTGGCGGGTGGGCAGCGGGGAGCACGGTGATCCTGGGTTTGGCTGGGAGACTACGGGGTGGCCTGGCCCCCCGGAAACGGCGTCTGGAGGGGAGAGGGCATGGAGGGGGGCTCTCACAGGTCTGACTCAGTGGTCTGTGGGGAAGTCAGTCTCTCGAGCTTTTTCATTCAGTTATTTGACAAATAGCCATTTTCGGGGAATCTAAGGAAGAAGACAGACGTGGGAAGGGATTGCTGGTGGGTGAGTCGGGAGGGAGCCGGGCTGTCGCGGGGGACCAGGAGGAGCCAGCGTGGGCCGGCATGCTGAGCGGTGGCACGAGGGGGCTAAGGGGGCTTCCTTAGCTCAGGTACACGACAGCTTCTCCCTGTTCCTCATCTTCAGCCGGTGTTCCACGTCATGGGATTCTCTGTCACTGGGCGGGTCTTGAATGGACCGGAAGGCGAAGGTGTCCCGGATGCGGTGGTCACGCTAAACAACCAGATCAAAGGTGGGCAGACACGCTGGGCCCAGGCCTGATTGCCGGGGCTGGGTTTTGCTACAGGGGGAAATGGAAAGGAAACAAAATCTTAACAACAGTGTGAAAACAAGCCAGCTTTCGGTATCCCCATGTAGATGAGGAACATGCAGCTGTTTTCGGCTCATCCTTTGTTGGCATATTTTTGTTCTACAGTCAAAACAAAAGCTGATGGCTCGTTTCGCCTGGAGAACATAACCACCGGGACGTACACCATCCACGCCCAGAAGGAGCACCTGTACTTTGAAACCGTCACAATCAAAATCGCGCCCAACACGCCTCAGCTGGCTGACATCATCGCCACGGGGTAAGGGGATTGTGGGGGTCACCACAGGGTAAGGGGATCGTGGGGGTTCCGGGGCTTACATTGGCAGTCAGCAGAGAACAGAGCATCTTCAACCTGACCATGTGTTTCTGCCATGGAGTCCCATCCAGTCTCCGACACCTGTGGAGACTCAGCTGGCTTCTTTAGAAAGATCAGAGCTAAATGTTATAAACTGAAGGTACTTAGCTGTTGGCTGCTTCCCGAAAATCATCTTGCTTCAAAATTAAAGTGAGTTTATGATAGAAGAGGATCTGTCGTGCCTGACTTCACATCTGTGGGGCCTTCCTTGGCTTAATTGGAAGGTAGTGTAGTTGGTTGAGAACGTTGGTTGTTAAGATGCTTCGGATCATGGTCACAGTTCTTCCTGTTTTGTTGTGCTTAGCGTGAGTTGTGAGGGGACATGCTGTGGTTGAATTCCTATATTTCATCACATAGTGACCACGTTTAGTGCAGAGAACCCTGGCCTTGGGGTAGAGTCTGGGTCTTTCTTATCTGCATGTTCCCTAGAGAGCGGAGGTGGGGGGAGGCTGCCATCTTTTCCTTGGCAGTAGGTGCTCACTAAACAGTTGGCTCAGTTGGTAAAGAATCTGCCTGCACTGCAGGAGAGATGCGGGTTCGATCCCCGGGTTGGGAAGATCCCCTGGAGAAGGGAATGACCACCCACTCCGGTATTCTTGCCTGGAGAATCCCATGGACAGAGGAGCCTGGTGGGCTATGGGGTGGGGCAGGGTCTGCGTGGAGAGTGGCCCCTCAGAGCAGCGTGGTGTGGATGAGGGGGCACAGCGCCTGGTGTTGCTGGAGTGGAAAGTGCTGAGCGGACGGAGGGAGCAGGTGTCACAGGGCCTCTTCATGCCCCATTGGAAGCGGGGGGCTTTTTCCATCAGGGAGAAAAGTCAAAGGCCAGTAAACAGTTGTAAGCATGGAGGTAACATGGTTAGATTTTTGTCTTCAGTGAGACACGTTGGTGCTATGGCGGGGAAGGCCTCGAAGGGTCGAGACGAGGGTGCGGGAGGCCTGAAAGCGGAGTTGACGAGGGCCTGTATGATGGAGAGATGTCTCGGGGTGCCCAGTCTGAGAGGGAGAGGAGCCAGGCAGGGCTGAAGCGTCAGTTGTGACCACGGGGTCTGCAGGCCCACTAGGTGGCGCTCTTCACCAGGTGCTGAGATGGATTGTGAATCCGGAAGACTTGGTGGCAGAACCTGAAAAGTGTAGGAGCAGGTAGAAGTGGATCTGTGGACCGGAAATAGAATGTCAGCCCTCGAGGGGCGGCCTTAGAGGAGCCTGGGGCGGGGGCTTTAGATGTGACCTCCCGCCGGTCACGGGGGTCCGGGAGCTGAGCCCTGAAGACACGCTTTACTGGCCTGGTCACTGAGGAGGTTTTCTCTAGGCAGGTGGGGGCTCTGGGTCAGGGACTCAGCGAGGAAGCAGACCCCCGAGGAGCCTCAGGAAGTGATCCTGGGCTTCAGTTCTCCCTTTTTCACGAGCAGTTCTGAGCGGCGACTCTGGGGGAGGCCCCGAGGTGAATGCTGGGTGTGTACAGTGAGCCAGACTAATGTTGCAAAGTCAGGGCTGTGGGCTTTCCGGGAGGCAGACTTAAGGCAAGGAACCAGTGATCGTAAGATACAGTGGGTGTGCTGGACGCGCCTGGGGACCCCCAGGGGACTTCCTTCAGGGTGGGGGCTGTGGAGGCCGAGACCTTCGGGACGGCTGAAAGGTAGCCGAGTGGACGACTTGGCAGGTGGAGGGGGTCAGCTTGTTGCAGGAGGGGGGTCCCTCCTGGAAGGGAGCTCTGGGTAGAGGGGTGGGGGGGACAGACAGCGTGGGTGGGGGTGACGGTGAGGCCTTGTGGCCATCTCGTGGGGTGGGCTTTTCCCCAGGTGAGTGGAGACTGTGGATGGGTTTTCAGCCACGGAGCTATGAGTCAGGGTTCTTTGGGAAGATTTTCTTTTCTTTTCCTGACTGCTCTGTGGGGAATAAATGTGTTTGGCGGGGCGGGGGGGAGCCAGAGTAAACTGGAGGGAGTAAATAGGAGGTGCTGGAGGAGTTTTCTGGAGGATATGGTGACCAGTGGGACCTGAGACCGGGTTCTGGGTGGAGGGAAGGAGTAGGTAAGTTTGATGGGTGATAGGCCTGTGCCTCAGAGCCCAGGTTTCCTGTTTCAGGCATTTGGGGAGATGGAGGAGGTACCATTCTCCATTCATGGAGGTAGGGAAACATAGTTTGATTTTACATTTATTCTTTGAAATGGAATTTTGAGTCAAAGAGAAACAGCATTCATTGAGTATCTTTGGAAAAGCTGATCATTCTCCTTTTGGTCCATATAAGCACATTTGTCTTTTAATTCATTGATATTACTTTTTCTTTTATTCCCTTTTAAAACATTATTTATTTGAAAAAGAAAAAAAAAACTGAGTTAAATGACAGTGAGAATGTAGCTGTCTCAGTCGGCACCAAAATTACTAATTTTCTCTCCATAAATGTATTGAATTCTGATGAAAGAATTTTTTTTTTTCAGAGTTTAAACTTTTTATTTTGTTTTGGGGTATAGCCCATTACCAGTGTTGTCTGATGAAAGAATTTGTTGACACAAATTGATTTTTAAGGGCTTCAATGTAACAAACACTCTCCTACCAGCTTTTTAGTTCTTTTTCTAAACTAATGTGTATTTGAGGTTTAGTGTAATTGATCACTTCTCTTTAATGGAGAATTTGAGTAAAACAGGTTAAAGTAACATAACAGTAACCATAACAGGTCATATGGTTAAAGTATTAAAACTTAGGCAAAGGAGTCCAACTTGTAATGAATAAGGGGACTTCTCCTCCTGAAAAAGACACAAATGAAGAGAGTATGGAAACCTTGAGAACAATGCTTTTAGAATTCCCTTCCTGTCGATTTTCTCTGAAAGCACACAGTGGGGAACCAAAAAAAAGGGCAAAACCTTTGCATCCAGATCAGGGCTTGGCACACTTTTTTTCCGTCAAAGACCAGAGAATAAATATTTTAGACTTCATGGGCCCATACAGTCTTTGTGACGAAGCCCACCATAGACAATTCATAAATGAATGGGCATGGCCATGTTCCAGGAAAACTTTATGTGTGCACACTATAATGATATACTTTTTATATGTCACGAGAGAGTCTTTTGATTTTTTTTTCCTTTTTAACCCTTTAGAAGTGTGAAAACCATTCTTAGCTCATGGTCCCAACCAAAACAGGTGGCTGGTGTGACTTGACCGGTGGGCTGTGGTGTCTTACCCCCTGCTGTCCAGCCTGAACCCTCGTGGCCAGCCTGGTCCCATCCCTTTAGAGCAGTGGTCCCCAACCTTTTAGGCACCAGGGACCTGTTTTTTCTTTTCTTTTCTTTTTTGAGATCTGATTTTTGGAAGACAGTTTTTCCATGGTCTAGGGGAAGGCGGGGGCTTCTGTGATGATTCAGGTACTTTATTTATTTACTGTGCACTTTATTTCTTTATGACATCAGCTCCAGCTCAGATCATCAGGCAGTGATGAGACCCAGGAGGCCGGGACCTCCGCTCTGGAGAGGTGACCGTGCCCTGCACGGCTTCCTGGTTCCTTGTGCTGTTTTTTCTTTGCAGCCGAGTGGGCATGCCGGCATCCAGTGCACCCCCTTATTATCCAGCACTGAATCCAGCATTTTTTAATCTCTTCCTGTCAAAAGTAACAGCTGATTTTTATCTAAAGCGATTCTCTTTAAGATTACGAAATGTAAATTTTAGGCAGTTGCAGAATTGCTTGTGACCTCCAGCCGTGGGACATGATTACAACTGACTAAACATGAAGACGGCCACTCGGTGGACACTGGGCTTTGCTGGTGTTTGTTAGCGGGTGGATGTGCCTTTCATGTGCTTCTGGAAATGTGCTATGTGGTACTTTACACTCTGCTCATTTGCAGTCTCCAGTCTGAGTCGTTACCTTAATAGGGCTTTTCAATTATAAGTTGCTTCTGTAGCTCCAGCTCCTAAGGAGTTCAATTTTAGCTCTGCATTTCTTTAAACTTAATTACCTTTCCTATTCAGATCTCTCAGATTGCTTTTCTCTGTGCGTTATGTATACTCACAGGCGAGGAAGCCGTCTTTGATAACCCTGCCTTGTTTTACCGCCTGGGTAATACTGCACTTCCTCAGGCAGCTCACAGCTCTTGCTTTTAAGGACTTGCCCACATTCTCAGTTCGTGGCTGCTCCACCGCCAACGACCCAATTACCTGAAACGTTTTTATCATCTACAAATTGTCTGAAAACCGCTTCTGCAGTGGGGAAGGGCCAGCTGTCACCCAGAACACACAAACAGCCCTGCCCCAGGCCCGCCCTCTGCCTTTCCATGTGCAGAAAGTGCTCCAGTCTTCTTTCTAATGATTGCTTGTGAAATTGGAGTCGTTGGGGCTGTATTCCTGTCTCTTCATTAAGATCACACTAGTCTCCGGGATGCGGGCTGGAAGCGGGATGCCGAGTCTGGGTTGCCAAGCACCTTTCCTGTGATAATTGAGTTCTCCTGCTGGGCTGAATGGTCCTCTTGTTGCAGGTTCAGTGTCTGTGGCCAGATATCAATCATTCGCTTCCCTGACGCTGTCAAGCAGATGAGTAAATACAAAGTTGTCCTGGCCTCTCAAGACAAGGACAAGTCTTTGGTCACCGTGGAGACAGACGCTCAGGGATCATTCTGTTTTAAAGCGAAACCAGGGACCTACAAAGTTCAGGTACGACGAATTTGGTTCCGTTTAAGATATTTGAAAAACAAACAACAACAACAACGATTTGAAAGGGTTATTTTAAGATGGGATCAGAGAAGGAGCATTTTCCTTCCCAGCTTCTCATTTTGCAAACTTGCCATTCCTGCTCATAGTCAGTAGAGCAGACAGGCAGCCGGCTTGAGAGGATGCAACAGGCGTTTCCCTTTTCCCGTCCTGATGTTTATTAGGGGTTAGTATCAGGCTGCCAGTCACTCGTCTGCCTCCTCAGGCTTCTGGCCGCTGTAGAATATCCACGGGTCCCCAGAAGAGATCAGAGTGAACGCTCTATTCGTGGCAGCTCAGTTACACCCACAGAGCCTGGCTTCTGGACCCTGAGGCCAGAATGGAGCTTCCCATTTCCTGCCCGGCTGTAAATTGAAGATGCTGAGCAGGCCCCACGTGATTCCCCCATCCATCTCCCTGGTGGAGAAGCCGGGGAGACCCTGGCCTGTGCTCTCACCGCCGGGGTGAAGGCCTGAGCACAGGTGGGGGCAGGAGGCCAGAGGTAAGACAAAAGCAGAGGTCAGCCCACCAGCCCCACACTGAGACCATGTCTTAGTGGGTCTCAGGCTCTAACAAATCAAGTCGGCTGCTGCTCCTCCTCCTCCCTGGGGAGGAGCAGGGGATGGGCGAGGGGAGGGAGTCAGGGAGGGTCCTTCTAAGACTTTGCTCTCCTCCAGGCCAGTGGGAGCTCCCAACTCTGAGGAGATGGGGTAGGGGCACAGCCTTCCCCCAGCGTCCACGAACAGCATGCTGTGTGGGTGGTCAGCTTCTTTACCAGCCAGCCAGCTTCTTGTGATGTTGGCCACATAGACAAGCCTTTGGAGACTCCTTCAGAGGCACAATCAGGAACTTTTCCAAGGAAGGGCAGTTCTGGAATGTGATCTCTCTAGGGATGAAGAAGGCCAGCACTGCCTCCTCTCCCAGCCCCTCTTGTGAGCCTGAGAAAGGCACGAAGAAATGAGGGAAGGTCCACTGTTGGTCATCCACGTGGGTCCACAAGCTCACAGTGCATGTCACAAGTGACCTCACGCCAGAATCAGGTTCTGGATTTAGTGTGGTCTCCACCCAGGATACACATGATCGATAACAGCTTTGCGTGCCCCGATACACTTTTATGTGCACCCTGACACCGCGGAAGGCTGGTGTTCTATGTCTGATTAGAAATATGTTTTCTTCACACCAGCAATATGCAGATTTGTTGTGATTATAAATCTATGCCTAGGAATGAACCTTCTCCTTCAGACTCCATCTAGCCTCAGGTCCAGATGGATGATCTGGCATCCTGTTGGCCAGGGAGCAGCGACCCTGAGGTAGCTGCTGATGTTGTCCTGTGTGTCCCACAGGTGATGGTTCCTGAGGCAGAGACCAGGGCGGGGCTGACGCTGAAACCCCAGATGCTGCTGCTGGCTGTGACTGACAGGCCTGTGATGGACGTGGCCTTTGTGCAGTTTTTGGCATCGGTTTCTGGGAAAGTCTCTTGTCTGGGTAAGACGTCAGTTGAAAGCAAGAACAGATGAGTGGAAGAAGCAGGTGGGGAGAGGTGGGGTTTGGGTGGGCTCTTCCTCACTGGGCGGCGGCGAAGGTGACAACACAAGCTGACCTGGGGAGTGGTGTGTGCAGTTCTTTCTGAATAATCGCCGCAATCTCCAGGAACCTTTCTCTTGGAATACTCCTGCTTTGGCTCCCAAAAGAACATGTGGGATTCTTTTTCTGAAAGGAGCTGGGCCCAGGTTTCAATCCCGGCCCTGTCACTTACCAGTATGAGACTGTAAGCATTTACTTGCCCAGCCTCAGTTTTCCTTCAATAAAATGGGAATACTGCTGCTCTCAGAGGGTCTTAATGAGGCTTAAATGTGGTCATATCAAGAGGCCGTATAGCATAGTGGTTAAGATCATAGACTGGAGCCGGACCACATGGGTTTGAACCATTGCTATGTGATGTAGGGTAAGTTACTTAACCTCTCTGTGTTTTGAGTCCCTCATCTGTCATGTGGAGATGTTAATAGTACCTGCCTCACGAGGTTATTGTGATGATCAAAGGAGTTAATGTGTGTATGGTAAAGAATCTGCCTGCAATGTGGGAGACCCAGGATTGATCCCTGGGTCAGGAAGATCCCCTGGAGAAGGGCATGGCAACCCCCTCCAGTATTCTTGCCTGGAGAATCCCATGGACAGAGGAGCCTGGTGGGCTACAGTCCATGGATTCACGAAGAGTCTGACATGACTGAGCAGCTAACACTTTTTCATAGCCGTTAGAAGTACCTGGAACACAGCAAGAGCCATCTAAATCTTTGCCATTATTAGTAATATGGTGACGATGATAAAGGGCCCAGTTCTATACCTGGTATGAAGTGGGCATTCAAGAAAGTTTCATTGCCTTTCTGACTTTTTCTCTGGCTCCCGTTGATGCCCATAAATATTGTTTCTGCCACTCCAATAAGAGTTGGGCAGCCTCATTGCTTGCTGCTAGTGCTTACATGGTGGGAGAGGTGGGGGTGTGGGTGCAAACGTCTTAGAATCAAGTAGATGCCCGTTAGCTTTGAAGGACCCCTCCTGGTGCTGCCCTTCAGGAGCTAAGCGGTAGCAAGCAATGCACAGAGGTTGAGGGTTCGAACTGGTGCTTTGGTTCCCAAGGCCGTCGAGCGAGGCCTCCTGCATCTTTTCTCTACAGACGCTTGCGGTGACCTGCTGGTGACCCTGCAGTCCCTGAGCCGCCAGGGCGAGAAGCGGAGCCTCCAGCTCTCCGGCAAGGTCAACTCAATGACTTTCATGTTTGACAACGTGCTGCCCGGAAAATACAAGAGTAAGAACTGAAGGCCGCACTTCCTGTCTTTGTAAACTTTCTGAAAACCTGCTCTCTAGTTGCATCCCAGCTATACAGCTGTACTTGTTTAACTCTGGTTTGTCCTTTGACCTTGAGTTTGCATTATTTGGCTTGGGCAGTAATGCAGGAGTTGAGGCTTTCTGAACCAATTGCCACCTCATCAGGATGACCCACACACTTCTCCTCATGCCATTTTATTTGTAAATTGCTAAAAACAGTGTCACATGATTACACTGACATGTTCTCCTGCTTAGCAGCTGTGTGATCCTGGCAGCTTACTTGATCTCCCCAGGACTTGGTTTCCCCTTCTGAAGTAGGAGTCACAGAACCTTTCTGCAGAGTGATGGAATCTGGTTTGTAAAGCCCGGCACAGTGCCTGGGAAGGAGAAGGCACTTTTCCTCGCCTTCCTCAAGAAGCTGCCCATAGCCTGTGTTTTTGCTCTGTCAGAATTCAGCTTGAAGCTGCTGGCTGTAAACAGCTTAGAAAGTAGTAGACTGATTTTTCAGGCAAATTATGTTGTCAATGTCAGGTGTTGGCAAACTATGGTCTGAGGGTGACTGCCTATTTTTATGAGTAACGTTTTATCGGAACACAGCCACGCCCATTTGTTGTGTGTTGTCTGTGGCTGCCTGTGTGCTGCTCAGTTGGATTTCTTTGTTAGTGATTTTAATGGCCGTTGGTTTCAGGTTTTTTTTTTCTCCTTTAGCAATTCGTTATTCCCAGCATGGCCAGCTCTCTATATATACCTACACACACACATATTTGTCTGTATGTATGTGCACATAGGGGCTTTCCTGGTGGTTCAGTGGTGATGAAGTCACCTGCCAAAGCAGGAGACACAGATTTGATCCCTGGGTTGGGAAGATCTCCTGGAGAAGAGCATGACACCCCCTCCAGTATTCTTGCCTGGGGAATCCCATGGACAGAGAGGTCTGGGGGGCTACAGCCTGTGGGGTCTGAAAAGAGTCAGACATGACTGAGTGGCTCGACAATAAGAGCAGTGTGTGTATAAACTCGCTCCCGCACTTTGTTAGCGCTGTTTTTCTGGGGGTATTCAGGGAGGTGGTGCGCTCTGCCCACATGGGGGCCCATGTTCTGTACTTTGCAGTCAGCATCCTGCATGAAGACTGGTGCTGGAAGAACAAGAGTCTGGAGGTGGAGGTGCTGGAGGACGACGTGCCCGCCGTTGAGTTCAGGCAGACGGGCTACATGCTCCGGTGCTCTCTTTCCCACGCCATCACTCTGGTAAGCCGGCTGCTAAGGAGGCCTCATTTGGAAGGACACTCGCCCTATGTAGTGCGAGAAGGACGAGTGTGCCAAGAGGATCGTCAGCATAGTCAAGCCAGATTTCCTTTTCTGCCCCTCAGCTCACCCACCTATTATGGAAACACTGTCAGGAAGCATGTTAAGTCCCTTAGTGGAAAGATGCCTTTATTGGGGAGAGTTCCTTGTCCTGGCTCCACGTTAAAACTAACTTTGACTAGTGATTTAGGAAAGCCGTTGATGTAGTGCAGAGCATGTGGGCTTTTTAGGCCTGGCCAAGTTCGAGTAATGTTTGCGAGCCTCCATTTTCTCTTCTGAATTTGAGATCATAGTACTCACTCCCCAGGGCGGCAGTGAGGTATGAGTAAATCTCTTAGGTATTAGTAGTTTTCCCGTGTACCCTGCTCTTGCTTATGGACAGGTGCGGCTGGGCAGAGCTGGCTGTCCTCTTGCAGCCTCTGTGGCTGGGTTGGCAGTTGCCCAGGGGGTTTTAGGAAGGGGAGCATCTGTGTCGCCCTGCGTAGGTCCGTTCCTGAGCGTCGTATAATCTCCTGACTTCTGGCAACGGCAGGTGTCATTGTCCGGTCTCAGGGCAAAACAGGGGCAAATGACAGTTAAGTGGCTGCTTGTGTTAGACACCAGAGCAGTGAGACTGGTCTCTCTAATGCCAGTTGAGTGCTGGAACCGCTCAACTACCAGTGGTCCCAGGCAGCTTTGTTACAGGAAACGGGTTGATTAATAATCCGGTTGAGAACAAGTGAGAGACATTCGGGAAACCATTGCTTGATTTCCATTTCTCTTAGACTAAGAACGTACTCCTAATGATGGCCAGCCCTTCACTGACTCCCACCTCACCCCCTTCCCCTCTCCCTCTCATTTACTGGGCCCTGGCACACCAGCTGCCTCCAGTTCCACACCAAGCTCGGTCCCTTCCCCGGGCCTTTGCACATATTCTTCTCTGCCCTAAATGCTGCGTCTTCTCCACAACTGAGCATAGTTGCTTCTTCTCATTATTCAGGCTGAAGCCCCAGTGTTACCTGCTCGGGGTGGGGCCTGTCTTGAGGCCAAGCTGAACAAGCCTCTGCGGTGGGCGCTGTCTCCTGCTCCCTGTTTATTTCCTGCTAAGCTCAATGACTTCCTAGCTGAAATCTACTGACTTCTCTATTGATTGCATGGATTTTCTGTCTTCCCATATCAGAATGTAAACCACGCTGAAAACAAGAGCCGTGGCAGCAAACAGGGCCTAGCCTAGGGTCTGCCGCATAGCAGGTGCTCAGTAAATGTTAGTTGATTGAATGAGAAAGATCACGCTTCTGTTGGAAGTTTTGGAAGACTTTTAATTTTCCCCTGGCATCCAGCTGTTCAAATGATTAATGTGCAAAACAGATGACTGGTTCAGAAACAGAAATCTTATTCATCATCTGGGTGTCTCCATCTTCCCTGGTAAGGCATTGTATTGGCTTTGCTCCCTTAGGAATTTTACCAGGATGGGAATGGACCTGAGAACGTGGGGATTTATAACCTCTCCAAAGGAGTCAACCGATTCTGCCTGTCCAAGCCCGGTGAGTCTGGAAGGATTGATGTCCTCTGAGTGAGGGAAATGGAGAGGCTCTCGAGGGTGTTTTCAGAGGTGTTTTTCCCCATCTCGGTTCAGTTTGCATCAAGCTATCAGTTTTGGTTGTGGGTAACGCCTCTGGAGGGAGCAGCATTTTTACCCAGAGAATTAGAGCTGGGGGTTGGCACATGTTCCCAGGCTCTGAGTTTGAGTTGGGTCCAGACCACGGGGCCCTTTCACTTCTAAAAATTGAACACCATCAGCCCATGACCTCTCCTGGTGAGTGATCACTCCCACCTTGCTTAAAATCCTTTAGTGGCTTCTTTCTCTCTTTGTTAATCACTTTATTGAGATGCAATTTGCAGACCATAAAATTCACCCACTTAAAATGTACAATGCAGTGATTTTTAGTAAATATACCTAGCCATACAACCATATAATCCAGTTCAGAACATTTTCATCGTTCTAGTGATTCCTTCCTACATGTTTACAGTTCATCTCTATTCCCAGCTTTTGGCAACCACTAATCTATTTTCTGTCTCTGTGAATTTGCCTTGTTTGGACACTTCATATAGTGAGATCGTACAATACTGTTATTTTTTAGGCTCCTTTCACTTAGCATAATGTTTTTGAAGTTCTTTCAGGTCATAGCAGATGTTAATAATTTGTTCTTTTTTATTGGTGAACAGTATTCTGTAGCATGGATGTATCCATTTTTTTTTTTGTATCCATTTACCAGTTGGTGGGTATTTGAATTGTTTCCAGTTTGGGGCTATTATGAATAATGTTGCTATGAACATTTGTGTACAGGTTTTGTGTGGACATCTGTTGGGGAGATACCTAGGAATGGAATCAAATGATAAATTTATGCTTAATTTTTTCAGAAACTGCCAAAATATTTTCTGAGAACGCTGTATTTGCCATTTGATATTCCCACCAGCTATGTCTGAGGGTTTCGGTTTTTCTACCTCTTTACCATTATTTGTTACTATCTTTTTGATTTGTAGCACCCTGGTGCTACAAAGTAGTTTTATTTTGTGTTTTCCTAAGGAATAATTTTGGGACTTCTGTTGGTTTCAAGATAAAGTACAGTAACCTCCATTTACCCACAGTTTCGCGTCCCACAGTTTCAGTTACCTCTGGTCGATTGCAGTCCAAAAACATTAAATGGGAAATTCCAGAAATAAACAGTTTATACCTTTTAAATTGCATGCCTTCTGAGTAGCGTGGTGAAGTCTCTGACTGTCTTGCTCCTGTCCGGCCCTTTAGCACATCTGCATATGTGTTACTCACCTGTTAGTGTAGATAAAAACTTAGTACGTAGAGGGTTTGGTACTATCTGTGATTTCAGGCATCCCCTGGGGGTCTTCCACGTGTACACCACGGATAGGGCACAGTCATGTACAAAACGCTTAATCAGACCTTGAGCTCCTGTGTGACCTAGCTCTACCTGTCACTCTGTTCCAGCCACTGCGTTCTGTGTTTTAATTAGGATGCCTTTGGCTGCAAGTAACAAAATCTGTATGACAGCCCCCGACAAGTGGGGTTAATTTGGTTCATTAACAAAGACTAGCGGCGGTACTTCTCTGGTGGTGCAGTGGTTAAGATTCTGCCCTTCCAATGCAGGGGACACGGGTTTGATCCCTGTTTGGGGAACTAAGATCCCGCATGCCATACAGTACGACCGAAAAATGAAAACAAAACAAAACAAAGACTAACAGCTCAGGCGTGGGTTCAGATGGTAGGTGTTAGGGTTGGTGTCTTTGTGATTCTTTTAGCCCTTTCCCTTGCTTTTTTTAAAAATAAGCTATGCTCTTAATTCTTTTTTTTTTTTTTAATTTTTAAAAAGTGTATTCTGTGCTTGGTCTTTGTTGCTGTGTGGGCTGTTCTTTAGTTGCAGTGAGCAGGCTTCTCACTGTGGTGGTTTCTCTTGTTGCTGAGCACAGGCTCTTGGGCCCACGGGCTTCAGTAATTGCAGCTCCTGGGCCCTAAAGTGCTTTCTCAATAGCTGTGGTGCAGTGACTAAACAACAGCAGAACGGGCTTAGTTGCTCCGTGGCATGTGGAATCTTCCTGGACCAGAGTTCAGACCCTTGTCTCCTGCCTTGGCAGGTGGACTTTACCTCTGAGCCACTGGGGAAACCCCCACTTGTTTGTTTGGTTTTTTTTTTTTTTGCCTTGTTTTCAAGGTGCCAACTGTTGCTCCAGAAAACTTATGTTTAGGGCAAGAAGGTGAGAGGAGGGGTGGGCAAACATTTTCCATGCCACATCCTCCAGGAAACTTCCCTTATGTCTTATCATCCAGAACCGTGTCTCATGGCCAATTCTAGCTGCAAGGGAGCCTGGGGCAGCTGGATTTGCTGCTGGAGGCTGGCATGCTTTCACCCTGAACGTAAGCGGGAGCTGGTGTGAAGGCAGGAAGGCAGCTGTTAGGGGGGCGGCCAGCAAGCCTGTGGTTCAGGTGTGTGCTCTGCCTCAGTGCCCGCCACCCCCACCCCGCTCCCCCTTCACCTAGCCCTGCCGACCCGCCTGTCACTTCCTGGTTCTGATGTTCCTCCCCAGGGAGGCTAGTGCCCCAGTGTCGCTGGGAGCTCGCTACCTCGTGCCCACGAGGCCCGGGTCCTCCCCGGACCACACCCATCACACCTGGTGGCCGTAGAACTCCTCTCTCTCTCTGTAGATGGCAGATCCCATGAAGGCAGGGACTCTGTGTGTTCCCCACTCTGTGTCAACACTTGGCACAACACCTGGCCCGAGTGTTGGCCTGTCAACATTTGTCAAATGAGAGAACAAAGAAAATGAATGAAGAAACCTAATAATTTTTTTTTTTTAGGTAACTGCACTGAGGCTTAATCAGTGTGATGAGAATTGCAGAGGTGATTTGAACGAATTTCATGTTGGGTTAGGCAGATGGCCAGAATGCTGGTGAAAGATCATTTGGGAGAATCCACTGTTACACTTGGCTCCTTCCTGAAACTGTATTCTTCTGGCAAACAACATCATATGTCCTTAATCTGAGTGTTAGCCTGATTAGCTCATGGCGTGGAAGTGTTTTCTGTAGCTATTTCTTGGGTTTTCTGGGACTTCTCTGCCCCATGCACCTTTTAGGAATATTTATAGGACGGAGTCCAGACTGTGACAGTCTTTTGGATCTTTAACAGAATCTGTTAAGTAGGAAATTCTCGGTCTGAATCACAGCACAAACTACTTCCTGTTCTTCCTCGTGCATGTGTGTTAGCTTGGTCTGCGCAGGCTAAACCACTGTGAGCTGTTAAATGATGGAAAATGAAAATCCCGACCTGGTGAGCAGACCTTTGAGTGGGTGGGTCATTGGTAAGAAGCTGTCCGTAGGCAGTGGAAAAGGCATTTCTGATCCGGTATGTGATATGTTAGGAAGGAGAGGCACTGCCTTGGGATTCCAGATGTTGGAATTGCTCAGTGGAATAGATGCTCTTCTCTGAAAATGACTTTTGATTTCCTGGCTTCAGGTGTGTACAAGGTGACCCCTCGCTCCTGCCACCGGTTTGAGCAAGCGTTCTACACCTATGACACGTAAGTCGGGTGCTGACCGCTCTTGTGGTGTCTGTGGAGGGGAGTGAGCGTGGATCTCTGCGACAGTTATTTCTGAGAACAAGGGGATTTTTTTGCATGTTTTCTGGAAGCAGTAAGGTTAGGCAGTGAAAAGAATTTGTAGATAAGGATTTTAAGACACTTGGGTAAATTACCGAGGAAGCGAAGATAGAGCTCTTCCCCAAGAATTCTGTAAACCCAGGACGGAAGGCTATGGTTTTGATCTGGCTTGAATGTAACGTCTGTTGAATCTTCCAGCCTCACTGATAGGAATTTCTCAAGCTCAAGTCTACGATTTTCCTGTTTTTACAAATGCTTGTGGGTTTCAATGGGAATTAGAGACGTAAAGTTTGGGAATGGAGAATCCGTTTACCCTTAAAGACACTTGTATGTATTTCAGAAGTTTTTTCATGCCAAGCTAAGAGCAGTTTCACATAGTATATTTCAGGGTCAGGAAGGTCGCCCATAAAGGGCATTGTTTGTGATCCTTTGAGGCTGTCGAGGCGATGTTATGGTGTTTTCTTTCCACCTCTCTGATTTACAGGTCTTCACCCAGTATCTTGACATTGACAGCCATTCGCCATCACGTCCTTGGAACGATCACCACTGACAAAATGATGGATGTGACTGTGACAATCAAGTAAGGCTGGTGCTCCATGGTGGGCCGAGCGTGGGAGGGTGGGGGGCCAGGCCATCTTCTCTCAGAGCTGCTCCGAAAACTATTTTTGATTTGTTATCTCTAGGTATACATACAAATGGCCTTCCCTCTTATATGACATGGCCGTAAATTCACAACAGCTCTCCTTTCCTTTTATGATTCAGGAATTAACCGTGGATGAGGAAGAGCCTCCTGACAGCTCGTTCCAGTGCCTTAAATTTCTGCTTGAACTCTTTACACTTCCTGTCTCTGCTAAGGGAAAAAAAAAAATCTCTGGTTTGTTCACTGTATTTCAAGTGTTTTAGCAGATTCAAAAAAATTTGCCCATTTTTCTTTAGACCCTTTCTCGAAGGCTTGGGAAATAGAGATGACACCTTAGGTGAGAAGGATCGTGAGAGAAAGTGGATGAAAGGCACTCCCTCGCTGAGGGTCAGGTTTGCTTGCATGTCACCTTTGAGAGGAATTTTTGCCCTGTGGTGGCTGCATCTGACACCCTAATTTTCTCAAGAAACGAAAGAGTTTTAACAGTATGACTGCCTTTGTCAAAGAGAATGGATATCTGAGTAACTTTCTTCCAATTTACCTTATTTGAAGTTGCCTTTCCAGCCACGTCTCTGTTTCTCTGTACACCTCCTGTTCACCCATCCGTCTGTGAAGAAAATATTTATGGCGAATCCTCAGTGTTGTGTTAAGGCGCTGGGCACAGGCAGCAGCCCCTGCCCTTGTGGAACTTACAGTCTCACGGGGGAGGCGGCTAGTAGTCCGGAGCTATAACATTGCAGCTGCTTTAAGTGCTTTGCACAAAACAGGCTTCCCTGATAGCTTAGTTGGTAAAGAATCCGCCTGCAGTGCAGGAGACCCTGGTTTGATTCCTGGGTTGGGAAGATCTGCTGGAGAAAGGATAGGCTACCCACTCCAGTATTCTTGGGCTTCCCTTGTGGCTTAGTTGGTAAGGAATCCGCCTGCAATATGGGAGACCTGGGTTTCATTCCTGGGTTGGGAAGATGCCCTGGAGAAGGGAACTGTCACCCACTCCAGTACTCTGGCCTGGAGAATTCCATGGACTGTGAAGTCCATGGGGCTGCAAAGAGTTGGACACGACTGAGTGACTCACTTTTTGGCTTCCCTGATAGCTCAGTTGGTAAAGAATCTGCCTGCAGTGCAGGAGACCCTGGTTTGATTCTGGGTTAGGAAGATGCCCTGGAGGAAGGAGAGGCTACCCACTCCAGTATTCTAGCCTGGAGAATTCCCTGGACTGTACAGTCCATGGGGTCGCAAAGAGTTGACACGACTGAGCGACTTTCACTTAAGTGCTTTGAATTTTTCCTTGTTGGGGGATTGGAGTCCATGCAAGAGAGGTAGGCTGCTGGGGTCAGCCCACGTTAAGGGTTTTAGCTTTGTCCCTGGATACTCTGACATAGTTCAAGTAGATGGATCATGCTTTTTGTTTGAAGAAAGTCCCCCTGGGTGCTGAGTAGAGAACAGATACAAGAGGCCCAGGAGTGGAAGTTGCCTAAGGCAGAGGGCAGAGAGTCCTGTAGGAGACCAGGCGAGGGGATGGGGGCTTCGTCCAGACGGTGGCAGTGGGTGGAGAGCAGTGGACAGATAGGAGAGTCATCGGGCAGGCTGAGTGGTGAGACATGGCAGCAGGCTGACCACGTGGGCTCAGGGAGGGAAGAATATCAGGGGCAGCTGTTGGTCTCTGACTTGATTATTGGGGTTCATATTCACCAGGGTGACCAGGTGGTGCCGGAGCAACACCTTTAAGTATTTTCCCGCCTGGAAAGTATGAATTACTGGTATGACTCAGAATTCATATATTTTTTTTTTTTTCACAATCTCTACTTTTATTGCCTAATTAGATTTTATTTCCATCTGGACAGCTTACTTTTTATTGGTGCGTGACGATATGATTTGTTTTTTGTTTTTCCTTCTGAACCTGGATGAAAAGAAAACTCAGTTCTGGGAGGGAATGTCAGATAAGGGTACAGAATATGGTGAAATGGTGCTCGGTATCCTCAAAAAAATTAGCAAAATCAATCCTAGAAGATCCCTTATTTGCCCTCTTGCTGGTTAATAAATAGACTGCTGGGGAAAGGGAGGAATAGATTCAAGGGCAAAGAAGGGTCCAGATGGGATGAGGAAAGCAGGGACAGGTGTGTCTACCCCACTCTCTCCTGCTCTCACTTACACCTATCCTCTAAATAAAGTAGTAGTAGACTTTACTGCTACTGCTAAGTCACTTCAGTCGTGTCTGACTCTGTGCGACCCCATCCCTGGGATTCTCCAGGCAAGAACATTGGAGTGGGTTGCCATTTCCTTCTCCAGTGCATAAAAGTGAAAAGTGAAAGTGAAGTCGCTCAGTCATGTCTGACTCTTCGAGACCCCATGGACTGCAGCCTACCAGGCTCCTCCATCCATGGGATTTTCCAGGCAAGAGTACTGGAGTGGGGTGCCATTGCCTTCTCCGTCATATTTTTACCAGTAGTGAGTTCATGTTATATTGTTTTTGGTCTTCATTAAGTTTATTTTTGTAACCTCAGAAGAGATTTTGTTTTGTTGGTTTGTGCTGAGAGTTACATGAAATGCAGCTGGACATGGCCAGGGGCGGGGTCCTTGTGGGGATCTTGTACTTCCCAGATCCAACACTGGGCTCCTGGTGGTCGCCCTCCACAGACCTCCTCTGTAGCCTTCCCTGTTTCACATATGGCAGCTCCATCTTTCTCATTGGTCCTTGACAAAATCTTTTTTTCTCTTGCATCGCATACCTAGCCGATCCACCTGCAAATCCTGGGCTCTACAATCCATGGGAGTTGGTTCCAAGATACCCTGTGGTTACCAGAATCTGCAGATGATCGAGTCCCTTATAAAGCAGAGTCCCTTTGCATATAACCTACGCACATCCTCCCCTGTGCTTTAAATATACTTTAAATCATCTCTGGGTTACACTATCCAATACAATGTAAATGCTATGTAAATAGTTGTAAATACAATGTAAATGCTATGTGAATAGTTACCAGCATGTGGCAAATTCAAGTTCTGCTTTTTGGAACTTTCTGGAATCCCCCCCCCAAACATTTTCCATCTGATTGGTTGAATCCTCAGATGTGGAACCTGTGGAAATGGAGGGCTGACTGTACATCTGCCATCCGTTCCTTTCTTAGCACTTGGCCTCTCTGCTTTGGTTTGACCCACTGTTGTCTCTTGCCAGTTTTGTTGCTGTAGCTTCCTGTCTGACCTCTGTGTTTTGGCTGTTGTTTCATAACAGTTCATGTAGAATCAGAGTGATCTTAGTAGAGACCCTGTCATCTCTTTAAAACTCCACCCAGCCTGGGTCCAGCCAAGGTTTGCAAAGCCTTTGTCTGACCCCTGATCTGACTCTACCTGGGTCCCTCTGTCCCTGTTCCTGGTCTCCTTGCTGTCCCTGGAGCATGGCCAGGGAGCTGCCTCCACGGCTCTGAGACTTTCTCACCTCTTGCCTGGGGCCTCCTCACCCAGAGCGTGTGGCTTGCTCTCTTCCTTCCTTCAAGTCGGCTTGGTGTCGCCTGATCAGAAAGGCCTGTGCTCAGTCGCTCAGTTGTATCTGACTCTTTGTGACCCCATGGACTGTAGCCCACCAGGCTCCTCTGTCCATGGAATTTTCCAGGCAAGAATAGTGGAGTGGGTTGCCATTCCTTCTCTGAGAAAGGCCTGAGTCCCTAGTTGAATATAGTCCCCCTCCTCCATCCCTGCCCCCCCAGCTCTCTCATCTTTCCACACTGCTTTATTTTTCTTTGCTGCACTTATCATCTCACATCATTTTTCTGTTGGTCGTCTGCCTCTTCCCATGAATGTGGATTCCACAGATTAGGGGATGTTGTCTGTTACAGTCTCCCTAGCCCCTGATTCTCTTGCAGAGCACATTCTCAGTAAAGATGGAAAGAAAGACAGACGATGGTAGTGTGGAAGGGACTCCACGTCCTTCGGGAAGTTGACAATTTCCTTCAAATCATAGTCAGTGATACTTCATCCCAGCCCAGATCTCCCAGATGCTTCCATGTGGCGAAAAAGTTCAGTTTCCTGTTGTTGTTTTTTTTAAACTGTTTATCCCAAACAGGAGAAGACTGTGCCACAGTTGGTGGCCTTATGAGGTGCTTGGCTTTTTTTTTTTAACTGATGGATCTCTGCTTGCAGAAGGGTCTGATTTCCACCGGCCTCAGGGGTCCCTGACTCCGTGTTCTGGGCTGCTCCTTTCTTCCAGGTCTTCCATTGACAGCGAGCCCGCCCTGGTCCTCGGCCCCCTGAAGTCCGTGCAGGAGCTGCGGAGGGAGCAGCAGCTGGCCGAGATTGAGAGCCGCAGGCAAGAGCGGGAGAAGAGCGGCGAAGAGGCCGGCAGCGAGGGGAGGACCAAGCCCCCTGTGCAGGAGATGGTGGACGAGTTGCAGGGCCCTTTCTCCTACGACTTTTCCTACTGGGCCCGGTAAGCACCCATGGTGGGCTTTCCTTGCAGGGTCCCTCTGTTCGGATGTCCTTCCTTCTGGGGGGACAGGCCAGCCACATTGAAGTGTCTTCATTATTTTAGGTCTGGAGAGAAAATCACTGTCACTCCTTCATCTAAAGAGCTGCTCTTTTATCCTCCTTCCATGGAAGCCACCGTCAGTGGAGGTAAATGTCAGCTCAGCTAGCCGACGACACACCTTCACAACTGTTCTTTTCCCTGCCTTTAGGATTGTGTTCTGTGCTGTTTTATAGTGAAGCCATCTTCGTAAGGCATCTTCAGCCCTCGTTGGCGCATAGATGTTACTATTTGATGAGTGAGTGAATGAGTGAGAGGTCTAAATCAGTAAACATAACTCTCACTGTTAGAATTGGGGATCTTTTTGGAAAAGGACTTGCTTTTCCTTGATGTTATCAGGTTGACACCAGAAGGCAGATGAAAAGCAACAGCATCCGTTGTCGAAACCTCTGAAATGTCTTCATGTATCTGAACTGTTCGTGATGTTTGTTTTGGGCTGGGGTGATGGAAGGGTCTTTTGGGGATGAGATAACCAGGAGCTGGTGGAATGGTTAGGCAGCTTTTGCTAGCATCACGGGTTCAGTAAACCCTGACCATTTGTGTGTTTGGAAGGAGAGTGTTGAAGGGCATGGCTGTCCAGCGGGCGGCCTGTCTGGGGCCGCCTTCCAGGCTGGGTCCTCTGAGGTCTGGCCGCACAGGCTCTGACCTGCGGTACTGGCTTCTGTCCTCACTTGTGGTCAGTGAGGGCTGAGGAACAGGAGCTGGGGAAAGCCAGCTTTGTTGGCTCTTCCTGCTAACATTCCTGACAGTTTAACAGGGCCGTTCATAAATGTTGAGAGGCTTGGACCACTTGTAGTTCCTGAGGATTCTGAGATAGTCAAAAGCCTCACTGGAGTTATTTTTGGATATCTCAGTTTTAGGCCCTTCTTTAATGGGAAGCCCCACTCTCTTCCTCTGTTTGTCTCTTTCCTGTGTAGAAAGCTGCCCAGGGAAGCTGATCGAGATCCAAGGGAAAGCAGGCTTGTTTCTAGAAGGCCAGATCCACCCAGAGTTGGAAGGAGTCGAGATCGTCATCAGTGAAAAGGGGGCAAGTTCACCCCTGATCACGGTCTTTACCGATGACAAAGGTGCCTATAGGTAAGCCGGTGACCAAGAACCAGTTGGTTGGGACCAGTCGGGGAGCCCATGCTGAGTCCATAGCTCAGACCATAAAGAATCCACCTGCAATACAGGAGACCTGGGTTTGATCCCTGGGTTGGGAAGATCCGCTGGAGGAGGGCACGGCAACCCACTCTTGCCTGGAGAATCCCATGACCAAAGGAGCCTGGCGGGCTACAGTTGATGGGGTCACAAAGAGTCGGAACACAGCTGAGCAACTAACACTTCCACATTTTCAGTCGGGAAGCCCAGGAAAGAAGCTGGGGAGCCAGATTTCCTGGGGCAGGTGATGCTTCCTCTAGGATTTGGAGCAAGGCATCACCAGCGTTTCTTTCTTTTATTCAGTGTTGGGCCCTTGCACAGTGACCTGGAGTACACCGTGTCCTCGCAGAAGGAGGGCTATGTTTTGACTGCAGTGGAAGGAACCATAGGCGACTTTAAGGCTTTTGCCTTGGCAGGCGTGAGCTTTGAGGTAACACCGTGTGCTTTTAAAAAGCAGTTTTATGGAGTATAACAACCATACAATAAACTGCACGGAAAGTGCATAATCTGACAGTTTGGACACATGACAGCAGCCGTGAAAATACCACCACAGTCAAAACAGTGGGCACATCTGTCACCCCTCAAAATTTCCCCGCACCCTCGGTAGCCCCTCTCTCCTGGCCCTCCCCACCTCTCTGACCTGCCTTCTGTCACTGTAGATCAGTTTGCAGTTCTTAGAATTTTATATAATGGAATTATTCAGGCCGTACTCTTTTTACTCTGCCTTCTTTCACTTGTAATTTCGGAGATCTGTTGACTTCGGCTTGTGTGCATACCTTCTGGGAAGCATCTTAAGCTTTCATCCTTGACTCTGTTCTCTGTCAAAGGACACAGAATGTTCCTAGAGTGGAGTTGATGTCTTTCTCTCTTCCCTCCCTCCTTCTTGGGAAGAAGCATGCTGTGTGATGGCCAGAGTGAGTCTGGAGACCCTTGAGGATGAATGTTATCAACATCGAGGCCAAAAGAGGAGAAACATCCCATCACCTAATAAATTAAAATACTGCATTGCAGAATGCCTTTTAAAACAAATGGAAAGATAGTCCAACTGAAGAGAAAGATCTGTTCCATAAATAACAACCCCAGTTTACAGGGTCTCCTAAAACCAATAAGAAAAAGACAAGCCAACAGAGAAAAGGCGAATCAAGGACATGAAAGGCCATTCACAGAAGTCATCCAGGTCACTCATAAACACACGGGAAACACTTGACTTTGATAGTGACTGGGCAAACGCAAAGGAAGTTACCATCAAAACACTGGGTTTGAGGTTATAGTTGTAATAATGAAGACAACATCCATTTTTTTGGCAAGCTTGTGTTTTCCCATGCATAGGTAATTTAGGAGCTGGAAATCTTTACAGCCACCCTGGAGTTCAGTTCAGGGGTTTCTTTCTGGATTTCAAGTACACACATCCACGAAGTCATTTCTACTCCTAAGAATTGACTGTTTGGAAAAAGAAAAACTTAATTGTGCAAAGATGCACACGCTTGGGGACTCTCACTTCGTCCCTTCTTTTCCATCACAAAGCTCAGAGACTGGCCCATGTGCCGTGGTTTGCCAGCCTCTGCTTTGGAAGGAGATGCAGCTCCTCCGAAACAGGCCGATTGGTGGGGACTGGTGGACGAAGGCAGTGGGGAGAACAGCTGAGGCCAGAGAAAGCGATAGTTATAGGACCGAACAGTTCAGGGGCCCTCCTCCACCCTACCCCTACCTAGTCACTTATGAAATCCATCAGCAGTAGATTTGTGTGGGCACAGAGAGTTCTGGAAGGCTGCACAGCAGACTGTTTATGCTGGTTACCCTGGGGGAGGAGAGGAGGCCTTCTGACCTCCCCCGCGGGCCCCAGAGAATGACAATAAAAGAAAAACTAGCCGCTGAGAATGACTTCTTGACACCTTCGCGGTTTGTGTGAGTTAACCCTGCTCTGGGGTTCCTTTCTCTCCCCCAGATAAAAGCCGAAGACGACCAGCCCCTCCCTGGGGTCCTCTTATCCCTCAGCGGTGGTGTGTTCCGTTCCAACCTCCTGACTCAGGACAACGGTATCCTGACCTTCTCAAACCTGGTAAGGTGCCCACTACTGCACCGCCTGCCCGGCTGCCCCGCGAGCGCGCGAGGACGTGGCGGCCGTGCCTTGTGTATTGTTTGACAGTGTGAGAACAGAAAACCATTGTGGACTGCCTCCCGTTTCTTCGGGGACCAGCTGTAACTAAGGATGGCTCTCACTAGAACCTAATGCTGCTGATGCATGTTCCCTTCCGCACAGACGTCTTGTTTCTGGTCACCCACTTGTCACTGAGACAATGTAATTAATTACCCTGGCCCCAGCGGCTCCTGTCTTAGGTGTCCCTTTGTTTTACCACAGGATCTCATTGTTTATAATGCCAAGTCTTGTTCAGGGGGTGAGCTTGTGTTTCTTCTGCAAAGCACGCTCCCTGTGGTGGGTGGACAGCACCCATTTTCCACTGAGGATGTAGTCTGAGGCCCTGAATGGTGGACGCATCAGTTGGTCATCTTGTCAACCCTGGGAATAAAGTGACCATTCCCGGGATGTCGCCATCAGGCGGTGAGGTGCTGCTGAAAGATCCCAGATTGGGACGTGAAGCACGCCCACCTTTGAATCTTCCCTCTGCTACTTACTTGCTGTGTTGTCTCAGGCTAGTTACTTGACCTCGCTGAGCTTCAGTTGCTTCATTCATAAAATTCAAGTATGATTTCTACCTTGCAGAGGTACTATAGGCACGCAGTAATAACAGCTGCTGTTAGAATGGCAATTGGTGTCACTGTAATGATTTACTGTAGAGTTGGTTACCATCTCTATGTCTGGGAAGCCCTGGGGCTCTTGGGGCCTCATTCCGGCCTCATTCCTGCATGACTTGAGCTGCTCCCCCTAATGCCACCCCTCGACTTGCAGCAGAGGCTCAGCTCGTGTGTGTGTCTTGGCAGAGCCCTGGCCAGTACTACTTCAAGCCCATGATGAAGGAATTCCGGTTTGAGCCGTCCTCGCAGATGATTGAGGTGCAAGAGGGGCAGAACCTGAAGATCACCATCACGGGCTACCGCACGGCCTACAGGTGGGCTGCCCCTCTCCTGTCTCCCCCGGGCTGGGCCGTGGGATCACTCATACACTCTTTTCTCTCGGAACCCTTCCCAGTCTTCAGGTTGATTCTGTTTGGAAGACAAGAGCCATGAGACATGAGTCCACAGGTTTCTGACTGCCACCCTTTTCTCCTAATATCTCCCATGAATGATTTAGTCACAAAGCTCCTCTTCTGAAATTGGCCCGTGAGAACCTACTGAGTTCCTAAAAGTTTTTATTTTTTTTAAAACGTTTGAAACATGAGTTAGATTTTGGAAAGGAGGAAATGCATTCACTTGAGCAAAACTTGGAAATGTTGAAAAGGAGATATTCAGTGTGGAGTTTCCCTTCTGTCCTGGCCTCCCAGCCACCTAGGTGTTCCAGCGTTTCTGAGTACATCCAGAGATGGTTTATTCACATAAGTATTTGTAATTATAGACACACACATATGTATAGAAACACTTCAAGGTTGATTAATCAGAAGGAACAGGTTTAGAAAAATGGACCATTTTCAATTGAATATAAAAATAGAATGAAAGGGGAAGTGATTTATTTTCATTTTATTGGATGCTTCATTATTTAAAATAAAGTTTAACAAAATATACAATAAAGCAGAATGAAAGAAAGTTTAGCCTTTTTAAATTATGATTTTCTGGAGCATCACTTAAAATGTGTGAGAAGAGAAATTGATGATAGGAATGGCCTGAGCCCTCTGACAGGAAGGCTCAACTTGCAGGAGACACAGCTAGAAGTGAGTTGTCTGGGTCATTTGGGGTACAGTCCTCCACTGAGCTATTTTGCACTGTAAATTGTTGGTAAATGCTGGGCACTGTCCCTGGAATCTTGTGTGTGCATCAGAAAGCCCTGAGAATGCCGTGTTCTGTTTCTTCTCTCGTCTCTCTAGTTGCTATGGTACAGTTTCTTCCTTAAACGGAGAACCAGAACAGGGTGTTGCCGTGGAAGCCGTGGGCCAGAGCGACTGCAGTATTTATGGAGAAGACACCGTGACGGACGAGGAAGGGAAGTTCAGGTTACGTGGATTGCTGGTGAGCCTTTGGATGTGTTTCGTTAGTGGAGTTTTTCATACTGCGTTCAGCGGTGTCTGGGTTCGGTGGTGCCCCCGAGACAGCTAGGAATGAGGGCAAGAGGGTGGGGAGGGGGCATAGGGCTCTCAAACTTCCCAATCCCTATCTTAACTGACATACGCAACGCTTATGTAGCTGACATACTGGGTTGCGGTTTTATGGCAAAATACAGGTAGAAAACCATGGGTTTGGTGATCTTTTGCCTAGAACAGGTGGTCTAGCTTAGGCCAGCCTCTCAAATCAGATACCTGTGGGGCTCGAAGACAAGTGTGAAAGGTTGGAGTGGACTGGGTGCCCGTCGGGAGCAGTGTAGACTGTGGACCGTGGACAGGTCGTGGCCCACGAGAAGGGGCAACCGCCACGCAGCTCCAGCTCTTCGTAGCCACGTGGGAAGACAACTCAGGGTTGCCAGATGATGAGAGTTTGTAAAAGAGAAGTCAGAAATTCACATTTCCACGTGACAAACTCCTGATTTTTAGGTATTAACCACTAATTTTAAAAAAATAGAGGCTTCCCTGGTAGCTCAGATAGTAAAGAATCTGTCCACAATGTTGGAAACTGGGGTTTGATCCCTGGGTCAGGAAGATCCCCTGGAGAAGGGAATGGCTACCGACTCCAGTATTCGTGCCTGGAAAATTCCATGGACAGATAGGAGCCATGCAACCATGGGGTCGCAAAGAGTTGGACAGAGCTGAGCAACTAACACTTTACTGGGACAATGCTGTCCTTTCCCAAAGTTAAGAAGACCATGTCCCGTGTCCGGCGTCCCCACTCACTGATACTGGGAAGTCAGGGCAGGAGGTTGCTGGGTGAGTGAGGAGCGTTCAAGCCAAAGGAGGAAGGCAGGCTTGGGGGTGTCTCCTGGGGCCGTGCTGAGGACTGGAGAATGTCTGTTCTCATGGGCCAGCTGGGTGGGCTTCTTTGGGGTCCGGTCAGCCTTACTGCGATGCTGCCTTCTCCACCTCCTCTGTCCTCAGTGAAGCCCTTGCCCGCTCCAGGGAGCACTGATGTTAATTCATTAGCACTTGCAGTGTGTGTGGCCCCCTTGTGGCCACCGACCCCTTCCATGGAAAAGGCCTCAGATGCTGGAGGAATAGCCTTGGACGCGGAGCGTGCTGTCACGCTGCCATCGGGACATGTTCCCAGGGCCCCAGGGCGCTCTCCTGTCACCCATGCCTGCTTCCCTTCCATGGCAGCGGTTCCAGAGAGAACAGGGTGGAGTGGCCACGTGGATGTCCCCCGCCCCCAGGCCGGCTGCAGCCAGGACCCCAGGAGAGGTGACGAGTCCTTAGATCCAGGTCTCTGTCGCATGTGTCCTTGCAGATGCAGACTTTGACACTGCGTCCTTATGGCCTTCCTGCCTGGGTTTGAACCCTGCCTCTGTCATTTCTTAGCTGTGTGAGTTCAGGCAGGTGTCCCATGCCTTCTGTGTCCATTGCATCATCTGTAAAGCGCGGGTGAGGATCACGGCTGCCTTACAGGTTGGCTGTCAGTATGAAGTGAGCTAATTAATACACACGGAGCGGTGCCTGGCGCACTGACTCCGCAGGTGGTTAGAAGCGAGGACGGACCACTCCTTTCCCGAGGTGGTCCTCACCAGAACTGCCGGCTTGGGTGATTGTGGGCAGCTTTCCTCGGTCCGAGTCACAGCAGAAGGTAGGCCTGGGGGGCATGTGTGCCCCTCGGTCTGCCTTCCTCTTGGGTGGACCCAGTGTTCCTGGCTCATCTCCCTCTTACGGGAGGGAGCTAATAGCTTGCAAGAATTCAGATTCTGCATCACCGTGGTGATTCCCCCTTGGAGTCTTACTGGCCCGTACATATTTTTCTTTTTTTAAAATTGGGGTATAGGTGCATTACAATGTTGTGTTAGTTTCTGCTCTACAACAGCGTGAATCAGCTCTATGTATACATATATCCCCACCTCCCTCCCACCACCCCCATCCCGCCCCTCTAGGTCATCGCAGAGCCCTGAACTGAGGTCCCTGCCCTATACAGCCGTTTCCCATTAGCGACCCGTCTTACACATGGAGTGTATATGTGCCAGACATGTGTTTCTAAACTCACCAACTTAACACATTTTATTTAACTAAACCAAATATAGTTTCCTTCTCCACCTTGATAGATTCAAGTTTTAATTAATGCTCCCTCACACCCTCCTCCTCCTTGTAATAGGTGTTAATTCATTAGCGCTTTCAATGCTGCGTGGAGTCGCCCCCTTGTGGCAGCCACACCTGCCAGGCCTTCCACGTGCCTGGCCTCAGATGCTGGAGGAATGAATAGGCTTTAAGACGGCTCTCATCAAAGGTTTGGGCTTGCGTTTGTCAGGCTCCTAGGGGACACCAGGCTAGAGAGCCCTGGTTGAAGATTTCCTCAGGATTTTGCCCTCTAGGAGAATGCATTTCTGCAGTTGATTTTTCTGGGCAGTGTATTTGGTGGGGCATTTGGGTGAGAACCTGCCTGAATCTTGCTGCCAGAAGCTGAAGGTGAACCGCTGAGCCAGCGGCCAGGAGCGAGGAGCTGGGTGGTTGGGGTGGGCTCCTGCCCTGCTGGGAGTGAGGGGGCAGTGCCCGCGGTCCCCGTCTCCAGCAGGGCTGTCTCTCCTTTTTTTCGCAACTTGCTACCATTTTCCGAGGTGCAAATAGCTGTTGCTAATAGCTGTTTTGAACAAACCCAGTGCTGCCAGTCCTCACTGAGCTATAAAGTGAATTAATTCGCCTATTGGTGATCATAAATTTGAATTTTCTCGGTTTTTAAAAAAATAATAGCTTTACTGTCTGTGTTAAGGTTCTGTGTGCTCATTATAAGATAGTTCAAAGCAATATACTGAAAAGGACAAAATTTTGCAAAGGGAAGAAGGAGATCACCCTTACACTCCCCCCGGAAGGACTCATGGTTAATATAGAGGGAATGTTGTTTAAGTTTCTGCTCTGCTCACACACAGAGAAGGTCACAGTGCATGTGATTTTAGGAAACCGTGACGTGTTGTCCTCGCTAATGTGCAAATCAGCAGTTACAGTCTCAGGGTTGTCCTCTCTTGGATACACACAGTCACCTTTGAACTCGGCCCCCGGCTCTAGATGTTCATTCATGCGTCATCAGATTTGGTGTGCAGTTGATGATCAGAAGTTGGTTATTTTAGAAGTTCTTAAACCCTGCTAGTGTCAGTGATCCTCATCTTTTGGGGAAAGATGAAGATCTTTTCTTTTAATAAACGTGTAAGAAAAAAAAGTTCAGAAGTTGACAAATGGTGGTTTCATTTAGACTATTAAAGCCTTTCGTAAAGCTGAATTTTATCTGATATGCAACCTTCTGAGAAATTTTCCTTTGAACTCATATGTCTTTCTCTGTCAGAGTTGTCACTAGCCCACCCTGCAGTATATAAAACAAACAGAAAACTTTATTTCTTGAAGGCAGTTTGTTGTTGTTGCTTGTTGTTTAGTCATTGAATTATATTCTGCTCTTTTGTGACCCCATGGACTGTAGCCGGCCAGGCTCTCTTGTCCATGGGATTTCCCAGGAAAGAATACTGGAGTTGGTTGTCATTTCCTTCTTCAGGACATCTTCCCTACCCAGGGATCGAACCCATTGTCTCCTGCATTGTCAGGCAGATTCTTTACCACTGAGCCACCAGGAAAGCCCTTTGAGGCAGTTTACTTTCCTCTGTTGGAAACTGTCATAATGTACTGGCTTAGAACAAAATGCTTTACAGCGGTCTGCTAAAAAATGATCTGAGTAAATAATGTATATCCTTCATGTGTGCAATGTCAACAAAAAAAAAGTTTTTTAGAATAGTGAATTTTGTTTGGGTAAACATCACATGTCCCTATACATTTGAGGAATAGAATAAAATGTATAAAGAAGAAATCTGTTGTAAAAAAGGAAAAATCTCAAATCCCACTTCCAAGAAATAATACCCCTTTGGGAGTGCCATTCCAGACACCACTCAGTACATACATACTGTTAGGGAATGTTTGACGGGAGGATTCCTACGTGATGTCTCTCATGAGTTCTTTGTCCCTCTTCAAGCGGAACAGCACGCTGCTCCCAGGGACTGAGGTCATTGTGTGAGGCAGGCTTGGGTCTCCTTTAGTAAACATTCTCTTTAGGACAAAACTGCTTAGTCTCGTTCCCCTTTCTTGAGATATGGATTGTGTCCTGACCTTGTGACTAACATTACCCCTTGTTCCCTTGGTAACGGTTGCTGTACGTTTGGTTTTCTGATATCTATCATTCCCGAAAGAAGTTTCTTGTACCACAGCCTATATATACTCATAGAGAAATCATTAAAGCACCTTTGCTCCATCAGAGCTTAGGTCCCCGGGTCTTTTTTTCTGTCTCTCTCTCTTTCTCTCTTTTACTTTCTTATTGTCGACTCCGTACCACAAGGTTCCGGTCCATTAAAGGACCCGAACACATACAGGTGGAGGGGAGGGAGGGACAGCAAAAAAGAATAATTTTATCTTATTTATTAAACAAGAATAAGCTTATCTTATTTGGAGTTTTGAAATCAGAAACCACATTTAATTTTCCTTGGGTAGAAGAAGCCGAATACAGTTTGAAGGAATTGTAAAACTTCAGAAAAAGGTTTCTACATCAGGGTGCTTTTTCAAGGCACTGTTAAGAAGGGTGATAGGCCTGGGAACCAAGGTGGGACAGAAACTCGTCCACTCGATGGGGGCCTGCAGGCAGAGCAGGCTCCAACTAGGTCTCATGTGACAAGCCCTTTTTCAGATAAATGACTCCTGCATTTGTTTGCAGCCGGGCTGTGTGTACCACGTTCAGCTCAAGGCAGAAGGCAACGACCACATCGAACGAGCCCTCCCCCACCACCGGGTCATTGTGGTAAGACATGGAATTCTTCAGCAGAATCACTGCATGATTGCATCTCTGATCAAAAATCCTTCAGCATTCCTCTGGCTGGCTGCCTTTCATCTGGGGGTGGGGGGGATGACTTTACATCCTAATTAAGGGTCCTCTCAGAATAGTGTCATCTTTACAAGCAGCGTCTTCTGTGGGCTTTTAATGAACAGCAGCGCTGTCTTGCATCCAGAGCAGAAATCTGAGCTGTTGTTTCCCCACTTCCCCTGCTAGCTCTGATCATTATTCTACAAGTTGAGGATCTTAAGGCCTAAGTAGCATTTTAGATCAAGGGAGGGTAATAAAGGGAACATGGGCTTCATCAGTGACAGGGCCACTGACGTTTCTTATCTTCAGGTGACCTTGTTTTTCCCACCAAGGAGAGTCTTGATCTTTAAGCTCATAACTCAGCTAACTGATCCCTAAAGAGGCAGCCCTCCAGGTCACAGGAAGTGTCCCTGGCATCATTTGCAGTGAAGATTTTTCCCATGGAATAAGTCTCATTTGCTAGACCAAAGGATTTGGGGCCAGACAAGAAGCCTTTGGTGGCTTTATTAGGTGGCATTAGGGATAAAAATTACGATGGGTCCAGAGGCTGGTGGGTCATTCAGGATTTTTGGCCTAGACAGTGAGTTTTCTTGATGTCTTTATGGCATTTGGTATTTTAAGTGGTTGTGATGGCTGCATCTTATTTTATATTTTTCTGCCACTGGGGATTCAGATCACAATCCCAGGCAGTCGTGTGGACTACGGCTCCACAGATGAAAAGGTGACTAACGGGGGCACATGCCCACCCCAGGGGGTATGGGGGAGCTGGGGCTTGACTCCTGCCAATTCCTGCCAGGCAAGAACATCCTTGTCTTTTTTCAAGAGGTGCTGGGAAATCTAGCTCTTTTAGTATGAAATTTCTTTTTGAAAATATTGATAACTTATTAAAACTTAAGGAAAAAAGTACTGTGTTTGTCAAACAGCATGGCCATGGCCAGGTGTCGCCTGTCTCCTCTCAATTTGGGACCTTAGACTCAGGCTGCTCCAACAGCAAGCTTTGCTCCCTGAATGCGAAGGGAAGTCACTGGGAAATAGAGCTCCAGGGACGTCACCTGCCGGAGCAGAGGCCCTCTTCTTCCAGCTTCCTTGGCCCCAGCTTGCTTTCTCTCTTCCCAGGTCGGGAATAATGACATCGATGATGTGAACATCATAGTTTTCCGGCAGATAAATCAATTCGACTTAAGTGGAAATGTGATCACTTCCTCTGAGTATCTTCCTACATTATGGGTAAGGCCAGCTGTTGATGGTTAACGTGGTCTGTTCTTTCTGGCTTCGAGACAAGAGGGAGCAGGGTATCCAGGCCTGTCTAGCGCTTGCTTTAGCTGAGGATTGAGGTTGAGACTAAGAATCTTCAGTCCCAGCATGTATCTGGTGGAATGACTGCTGATTGCTGGAGAAAAACATGGTCTGGTTTCAGATGACAGTTTTGCCAGCCTTGTGTATCTTTAAAAGCATCACAGTAGAAACCTCAGTGTGATCTGGGGTCTAAAGCAGAGAGATGGTTTTAGGGCAAAGCACCTGGTCACTTTCTAAATTCTCTGCAAGGTGTGGGTGGCAGGCAGTGAGCTCAGAGTCAGACGGTGGTGGGAACAGGCAGCTAACCTGGGCTGGAGAGAAAGAAAGGCCACGAACAACACTAAAGTGCTTCTGGAAGCAGCCAGGAACCTGGTGCAAAATGGGAATGTGTTTGGAGTTTAAGGAACAGCTGTGGGGTTGAGGTGACAGTACATGGTGGGGGGCACGCCAAGTGAACCAGGCTGGCGGTGATGACATTAGGTGACCAGGCTCTCTGGGTCTCCATGGGGACAACAGTGATGCCCGTTTGGGAGTTTGGGAGTCAGGGTTGGTGATGATGTACGTGAAGTGCCTGCCCCACGCCTAGCATGTTACAGATATGTTAGAAGCTGTTCTCTTGAATGTTACCACTACACTAACAGGTTTTTACTATTTTGAGCATTAATGTAAGTTGTCAGAATCTTAAATTTTAAAATTTTAACATTGTGACAACTGTCACTTCACTGGTGCCTCAGATGCCTTAGGAACGGCCCGTCGGGGGAGGATGGTTGCCCTTTCAAAGACCTGTGTTTCCAGAGTTCCTCTCCTCCAAGAGATAGGCCATCACAAGGTATCGAAAATGTGGTGTTTATCACGTTGGAGTTTTAAAAGCACTCCCTGCTTTGTCTCTGCTCTCCAGGTGAAGCTTTACAAAAGCGACAACCTCGACAACCCGATCCAGACGGTGTCCCTGGGCCAGTCCCTCTTCTTCCACTTCCCGCCCCTGCTCAGGGATGGCCAGGTGAGCCCGCTCCACTCTGTGCTGTCTTTGCTGGAATGACTCCCCTTTTCCGCTGAAGGAACTCAGTTTCCCCACTTTTCCCCTCATGCCACCTTGCTGACACAGTTGAATCAGAGGAGGTGGGGCTCTCTAGGGATTTTTTTGTTTCCAGAATTAGCTCTTTTTCTGTTATAAAAATAATACACATTCATCATGGCAGGAGATCGGGGAAGGGGATGGAAATCAGACATAATCCCGTCATCCAGAAGCAACCGCTGTTAACATGTCGATAGGTTTCCTTTTGACCTTTTTTGACGTGTGTGCATGTGTGTATAAATATAAAAACACACATGTATTTGTTTTAGTAATACAAAGCTGGGACTGTTTTGTACATTTTCTTGTAATCTGTGCTTTTCAGTGAAGACTTTATCACCCGTACTTTCTCATGCATGATATTTAATGACCGCACAGGAGACCGTGATAGAGAAAATACCATAATCTATTTAACCAAGGCCATCATCACTTACTGATGACGGGATGTTTGCCATTAGCTCTAAGTGCACAGAGCCAGCTATTGTGGCTGCCGCAGTGGCAGCAAACTGCAGAGAACTTGGTTCCTTTTGGGGACTTGGCCTGAGAGCATGAGTGGTGAGCCTGTGTGGTTCCTCCCCTGGCTTCCTGCCACCTGATCCTCTGGCCTTTCTCGGTGTGAAGTGGCCGTGAAATAACACAGCAGGTTGTGACAGTCTGGGGCCTCCGCCCCACTGCTCCAGGCGCCCTTAGTAATCGAGCCACTTCCGGCAGCACAGCGGTGTGGACACAGGCTCCCCGGGGCTCGCAGCCTGCTCGGTACCTGACCAGCTGAGTGACCCTGGGCACGTCACGCTTCCCTTCTTCAGGCCTCTCTACCCCCATCTGGGAAACGGGGCAATAGTCCCGATCTCGTCAGTGGTTGAGAGCATACGCCTAATGTGCTCACAGCTCTGGGCCCCTGGCTGGGGCTCAGCACGCAGGCCTGTGACCAGAACCTCTGCAGACACGCTGTATTCTTAGAACTCACCAGCTAATGAGCCAATTAAGAATCGTCCCTTGGAAGTCAGCCTTGTTTCGGATGAAAAAAGTCTTCCTCAGTTTAACCATGTGTCTCCCTCATCAGAATCGATTCGTCAGAACTGTGTGTTTTGTAGTCAGGTTCTCTAAGGACCACTTAGCTGCCCTGGTTGGATACACTTACAAGGACGAGCCGCAGGCTCCGAGCGCCTGTTCGGAGACGGCAGCATTGTGCGGCTGACCCTGCTGGACTGGCCCACCGAGGCCGCCACATGCACGTTAGTGACCTAGGCGTGGAGATGTAAACTTGGGGGTTCCTAAAGGAAACACGGAGTCCTTTCCATCACAGTCATGCGTTAGGAGTTAGTTTTCGTTTACCTTGCCCCAACTGCCCTTTGTAAAAACAGTTCCTCCCTCCTTGCGCACAGAATTACGTGGTACTTCTGGACTCCACGCTGCCCAGGTCCCAGTATGACTTCGTCCTGCCGCAGGTGTCCTTCACGGCAGCGGGCTACCACAAACACATCACGCTGGTCTTCAACCCTACGGTAAGGAGAAGGGAAGGGGGCTTCCGGGCGTGGAGGGTGAAGTGGCTCCAAGGTGCCACTGAGTGCTTTTCAGACCTCCGTCCTGTGTGGGAAGTTGGTGGGAGTCCTCATTCCTGCGGTAGAGAGAAGGCGGGAGGCTTGTGCCTAGGGGAGCCTGGACTTGGACGTGGCCCTTCTGCTGGTTTCTGGCTCGAGCTCGGTGACTTGGCCTCCACGATCTTACCCTGGGTAAAGGGTTCCTCCTGTGGCCCCAGGAGGAAGCGCTTGTCTCGTTCACCTCAGCAGAGACCGCGGAAGTGACAGACGAGCACGTCGGGAACTGTTTGTCTCCGTGTGGAGGCGCACGCATCCCCAGGGAGGAGCAGTGCCTCCGCGGAGGGCACTCGGGCTGCCGCCTGGACGTCCGGCAGGGCACCTCCCGGCTCCAGGGAGCGCGTGGGCAGCCCAGGATGGAGGTGCTGCCTGCTGGGGTACCTGCTGCCAGGGGTGTGGTCCCGCTTCTGAGGCCGTGGGAGCAGACCCACGTGCCGGGGAGGGACGGCCTGGTGGGTCCTCATCCCAGTCCTTCGTGGGGAGGTGCCACTCTTCCATCCTGCTGGTGGCTCAGAAAGGCTGAGCGACTTACCTGGGGGCGCTCAGCAGAGCCAGGTTCGTCACGTCCCAGCCGCCTGCCGGGTGGCTCAGCACCATATCTTACGAGGGTCGTCAGGGCGCTTCACTGCATCCCGAGCTGAATGCCAGTACCGACAACACGTTCCTCACGTGTCACCCAGCATTTCACACACTGCTAACCACTCCACACGCCTCCTCATTCCCCACAGTAGGTGCTGTCCGTATTATCGCCATTTTATAGTTGAGTCAACCGAGTCTTAACGTGACTGCCCAAGGTCACACGGGGAGACCTGGAGCCTGGACCTCAGTCCTCAAAGCTTCGCCTCATAGCTGCTCTGCCTCCCCACTGACTCCAGCTTGCTCTTAAGGATTTACTTTGGTGGAAAATGGTTTGGGATCGAAGACAAGTCAAAAAATGTGGGGGCAGGCAGTCAGGGATCCTGCCGCTATTCTTCTGTGTATTAAGGGAGTGTCTCGCTCCGGCTGTCGTCTCGGGTCAGAGGCCCTGTGGTCTTTGTCCTTCCTGCGTGTCCTCAGATGCTTTGATCTTGGGACCTCTTTACACTGTTAAATTAGTTGCGAATCTCAAGGATCTTTGGTTTGTGTGGGTTTTATGTATATCTATCATATTAGAAATGAAAACTGAGAAATGCCGAAAACACAAGCACCACAGGCCACACGTTCCGTTACCTGTCAGAGTGAGGACATCGTCACGTTGCAGCCTCTGGGAAGGTCCCTGTCCCATTGTAGGAACGTGAGAGAGAAGCTGGCAGGCCGTCCCTTCACAGTGTGATGAGAAGTGTGGACTGTGCGAATCTCCCGAAAGAGGCCCCCGGGCTGTTCCTTGAGATCAGCGCTGTGGCCTGTTAACCTGTTTCATCATCAGCCGAAAGTTACTCATTTGTTTCCATTGTCGCGGTGGAGTGAGCTAGTTGGCATATAGGTTCGTTTGCCATTACAGAGACCCAGCACTTCGGGGCTTCAGCAGGAGGGAAGGTTCTATCTTACATTGACTTTCCGGGGGTCGTGTGGAAGCCCCTAGGTGTCGGGCTCCTCCTCTCCGTGGCTCTGCCGTCCTCCAGCACGTCGCCCTTCCTGGAGTGGCACAGTTGGCTGGGGCTGTGCAGTCAGCAACGAGGAAGGGTCCACCCGGGTACAGCCTGGCCTCCCCTGGAAGGAGGGGTGAACGGCCCCGGGTCCCCAGCACTGCCTCGCCGCCTCCCTGCGTGTGACCTCTGCACTCACTTGGTGCCCACTGTGTCCCCGAGTCTGGAGCTGTGGGTTCTCGATGCCTCCTTACAGGAGAGAGTCCCTGTGTGCGGCCGGGGCTCAGCAAAATGAGACCCTCACACGTTTCAACCGCAGGGGTCCCCTGCCACCCGCGGCTCTCTGCCTCCTCAGTGTGGACAGTGAAGGGTCCCAGGGTGAGGAGCCCCTTGTTCCTGGAAGCTTCAGAGAGCAAGCGAGGGGAGTTCGTGCGGCAGAGGATTCACTTGAGATTTAGTTGTGTCGCTTCAGCTCCTTCCTTTGGTCACTGAGCGTCTGGGCCTCGTGGGTGCTCGGGGTCTTGATGAGGCTGGGCAGGCCTGGGCTGTGGACGGGGCGCTGGTCCGGGGTGACGGTGCTCTGGGTGTTCGCAGAGGAAGCTGCCGGAGCAGGACATCGCCCAGGGATCGTACATCGCCCTGCCTCTGACGCTGCTCGTCCTGCTGGCCGGCTACAACCACGACAAGGTAGGGGCCCCGACCCTCAGGGCCGCGGACAGAGGTGACCGCACTTCACGATAATGGTTTCATAGCTAGGGCCAGTCCGACTCTTGCAACCCTGTGGACTGTAGCCCACCAGGCTCCTCTGTCCATGGGGTTTTCCAGGCAAGAATACTGGAGTGGGTTGCTATTTCCTTCTCCAGGGGATCTTCCTGACCCAGGGACAGAACTCCGGTCTCTTTAAATCAAGACCAACTTCAAGGCCTCCTTTCAAGGCTAGAAGCCTCTTGTATCCCTCCTAACCTTTAACCATGAGGTGTCTGGTGACCTCTCTAGTACAAAGACCTGTGCTCGATTGGCCTGAGAGCACAGAGCGGGTGGTGATGGGCCTGGGGGGAGGGGTGCTGGGGCAGGTCGGGGGTGGGGACTTCAATGTCCCGCTGGACAGATGTCTTCTGGAGCCCCCGTCTCTCATACCCTCTTTCTTCCCAGCTCATCCCCTTGCTGCTGCTGCTGACAAGCCGCCTGCAGGGAGTCCGAGCCCTTGGCCAGACAGCCTCTGACAACAGCGGCCCGGAAGACGCAAAGAGACAAGCCAAGAAACAGAAGACAAGGCGGACGTGAGGAGTGTCCCTCGGGACAGGCTCCTAGCGTGGAGGACGCGTGTGACTCTTGTCATCAGCTCCGCGGGCACAGCCACCCGTCAGCCTCCCCTCCCCGGCCCCGATGTGACACCGTGAAGGGACACACCTGTCTCTCTGCAGAGCACAATTGATTTTCTGAGTCGAAGATAATTTATTATTTTTATTTTTGTCAAAGAAGTGTTTAAGCTGTGCTGGTGGTGTGTGAATGTTATCCTGAGTCTTCCAGCTTCATTTGCAAAAAGAATTCCAGTCAGTGGGGGTCTTGACTCCCAAATCAAGCTCCTGTTGGGCTGACCCTCCCCTTAACGTCCCTATGTGTCTGAGGTCCCTGCTGGAAACTGCACAGCCTGTGTGTACTCCTAGGAGGGTGTGTTATGCGGTAAAAAAAAAATCAATAAAACGGCCCACTTGTTTGTGTTGTAGCTCATCTCGGGTGCAATCCTTGGAGGACCCTGGCCTAATGCTGGGGTCAAGATTGAGCCGCCTGGAGGGACATGTGGGTCCTGAGTGAAGGCGAGATGACACGTGGCAGCTGGCTTTTGGCCTCAGTGGTAGGAAAACAGGAGAGGTGGTGGGGGGTGATGGTGTGAAGGGCCCTGCCTTGTCTGAAGGAGCCCGAGAGGCCCCCTGCTGTGCTGCGGGATCACACGTTCACTTATCTAGAGAAGCCGGAAAAACTGAGTTTTATGTGAACTCTTCCAAGTTTTAAATGTTAGCGACAAATTCAGTTTGTAACTTCTGGCGAAACAAAATGCATACGTAAGCTGTGTGAAGCTTGAAGGCTGCCAGTTTGCATAAGGGATCCACAGGAATTCTCAGCATTTGAACAGCATTAATTTCTTTCTTACGGGAAGTAATTAAGTTACATTGGAAGCAGGGACATCCAGCCATCCAACGCTTATTGAGCCCCACGTGTTGACAGGCACCGGGGCTATGAGACAAGCAGAACAGACAACAGTATAAACTTCAGGAGCTGAATGAGGACGAACCCCCTCCCCGCCGTTTTGTTCCTTGTATCCCTAGCGTTCCACGTGGAGTGGGCACTTTAGAAGGAACGAATGAATGAATGCATGCGTGGACAAGGACACGTGGCACCTGCTCTCAGAGCTCACGACCCGTCCACCATTGGGTGGAAGACAAGCTGGTCAGTGGACAGGGCAGGGCGAAGAGCCGAGGGCTTCTTGGTAGAGGAGGCTCAAGTGGCCGAAGGGGCACAGGGCAGAGATCAGGTCCCACCTGAGTAGGGAAGCTTCCCCGGCACGATGTTCAGGCCAGGTCTGGAAGGACCCGGAATGGAAAGAGGAGTAAAGCAGGTCTTGTTGGGTGCCACGACCAGTGAGGACAGTCAGCTTGAGGATTCCCAGGCTCCAGGGGGCCTCCCCAAGAGCTGCTGCATTTCCAGTCCAGCGGCTGTTGGGCTTTTGGCCATTTCACAGGTATTACTTTTTCACTGTGGAAGAAAGTAGGCTCTTGGAGATATGGGAGAGATGAGATGCGTAATCCATTTCTTGGAGTGTTTTCTAACTCTTCTTCCAAGTGGACACCCAGAAACCTGCCTTTTAAATGTTAATGGGGCTTTTTATTGACGCAGTGTAAAGGTTAAGAGCTCGCGGAAGACACAACTAAATGTCAATATGTTCCATCCAGTTCCGGAGGCCGCCACTAAGGGGCAGTCTTCCCCCTTCGCTGCTGCCGGTCACCTTTCTTGCCGGTGGATCTTCTGCAAGGGCTCTGTTCCTGGAAAAAGGCTGCTGCCTTTCTCAGTCCGTATGGAAGTTCGGCCTGTTCTGTGGCCTGTGATGGTCTTCATCTTCTGGCAATCTGAGGGCAGCTCCCCTGTCCCCCTCTGTGAGGTGTGAAGATGAATGGATAGAGGATTTTAAATGCAGCAAAAGTTATACGAGACAGATTTTTTTTTCCCCCTGAGAAATTAAAGATGTCTCAAATGACGGGTCCCTGAAGAACTCCCTTGCTTGCACCTTTTTGCTTATTAAAGTAGCCCAGCCTCAGTAAGGATACCCGCAAAGACTGACAGAGAAGTGCCATTCTAAGGTGCTGGCTTCACCTTAGTCTTCCCTGGGTTTCCTTTGTTTGGAATGTTGTCATCCAGCAAGGATGGCTGGACGTGGGTGGGGTGCTGGAGGTGGGTGTGAGGAGTGTGTAGGGGGAGGGGCTACAAGAGGGGTAGAAGGAGGAGGTGGTCCTTGTGCTCAGCTCTCAAGGGTCTGTGTTCACCTCTCGAGAGACGATTCATGAAATTAGGGAAAAGCGAACGATTACCTCCCTGAATGACGAGCAGTGGAAAGGAGTGGTGACCATGTGCCGGGCACCGCACTGAGTCCTTTCATGCATGAAATGCTGGGTCTTCAGGACCTCACGACATGAATGTGTTTTCAACTCTACCTTAAGGAGGAAACTGAGACTTAAAAAAGTCACAGCCACTAAGTAGCGGAGCTGGGATTTGAACCCAGGTGCAGGAGTTCTTAACCACTGTGCTCTGCTGTCTCCTGCTGTGCGAAATGAGAGGGTGCATTTATGTGCCAGGTTGGGGATAATTCAGGTGTTTAGAAGGAGAATGTCATATGCCAGGGATGTGCGCACGAGCTGTGAAACATTTAGTCAAAGCACAGTTACATGTAGCCATGTGTGCAATGGAGGGTCAGGCCTTTAATTGTTTCAGGCCTTCAGCATTGTTTCTAGAACCAGAGTCACGTGGCTAAATGCTTAAACCCAATTCTCCAACACAATTCCAAATCCAATGGGCAGAGTTCCCCTTTCCTCAAAAGCTGGAGCAACCTGATGAGGAGAGTTGGGAAGGATTCTGGGAACAAAGTTTGTGTGGTTCCATTCCATTCTGTCTAGGCTGAGTGCTCACTGGGAATGAGGACGATGTATCAGCCATCCACAATTCCAGTCCCCTGCACACAGTGGGGGCCTGAGGAAGGGAGCCTGCCTCAGATTGACTCCCCCCAACAATCCTCACAACCTTCTCAGATGGGGTTATAAAGGGCATAAACAGATGAATGGATAAAGAAGATTGGTGCATATATATATATACAACTCAGCCATAAAGAAAAGCGAAATAATGCCATTTGCAGCAACATGGATGCAACTAGTGATTATCATGCTAAGTGAAGTAAGTCAGACAGAGAGACAAACACTATATGATATCACTTATATGTGGAATCTAAAATATGACACAGATTATGAAACAGAGATGGAATCACAGAACAGATGGATGGTTGCCAAGGGGAAGAGTGGGAGGGAGAGGGATGGACTGGGAGTCTAGGGTTGGTAGATGCAGACTATTACATTTAGAATGGATAATCAACGAGGTCCTAATGTATAGCACAGAAGAATGTGTATAGTACAGTGTATGTGTATAACTGACTGACTTTACAGCAGAGATTGGTACAACATTGTAAATCAACTATACTTCAATAAGGGCTTCCCAGGTGGCTCAGAGGTAAAGAATCTGCCTGCCAATGCAGGAGATGCAAGAGACGCAGGTTCGATCCCTGGGTTGGGAAGATACCTTGGAGCAGGAGATGGCAACCCACTCCAGTATTCTTGCCTGGAGAGTTCCATGGACAGAGGAGCCTGGTGGGCTACAGTCCACGGGGCCACAAAGAGTCAGACATGACTGAGCAACTGAGAACACACACATCATACTTTAATAAAAAAAAATAATAAAGGGCTTTGCACTCGCCATTTTGTTCCTGGGGGAAACCAACTGCCTTGTGTGGGGATACATAGGCAGCCCCCTGGAGAGCTGAGGTCCCTGGACAGCAGCCAATCGAAGTTGTCAACCAGGCACTTCAGGGGCCCTGGGCCTGGATGCTTCAGCTCTGGTCAAGCCTTTGGATGACTGCAGCCCCAGCCAACATCAGACTGCCGCTGCTTCAGAGACCCCTTCAGAAACCCTGCCCGGCTGAGCTCTTCTCAAATTCCTGACTCAGAATCTGTGAATGTGATGTATGATTGTATTAGGCCTCTAAGTTATGGGGTAATTTGTTATGCAACACTAGGTAACTGGAACAGGACTCAATAAAGGTCTATCATCAATGGACAGTGACTGAGAGACCTCCAGTAAATCAATGTATTTCTACCTGTATTAGTCAAGGCTATTTTCATTTCAAGTAATAGGAGCCCAACTCCAACTAGCTTAAGCAAAATGGGGCATTTCACTGCCAGTGTAGTGGAGAAACCCAGGAGTGTCTGGCTCCGTTCGTGGCTGCATCCAGGGCATGTCTTAGCCTCCCAGTTCTGTTTCCCTTCATGAGTTGACCGTGTTCTTCCCTCCATCAAGGCTCTACACCAGCTCTCAGTGCTTAGCTCTGAAAGAGTCCTTTGCTGGAAACATAGACATTGAAACCAGGTCGACGGCTGCTTGCTCAGTCATGCAGGGCAGCCGTGGGGAGACTTCCACTGTGAGTGAAGTTTGGGAAAACTGGCTTTTGACTTCTACCTGTCCTGCTTCTGTAGAAGGTGGTCACCCTGCAGCTTTGGGCCTAAAGCATCCCAATTTGCAGGCCCAATAGAAAGAGAATTCCCATCCCACAGACTCTGTGTCCCTCTGGGGAAGCTGAAGGACTGATGGGCAAACCACAGGATCACAGGGGCCTGGCCAGGCCCCAAGCCACAGCTCCATCCATGCCATGCAAAGCTCCCGCAGTGGGGATGTGCATTTCCCAGAGAAAGAAGGGATCCTGGGTGGCAAAACCAATAGAAGTCAGCTCTACTCCCTTCACGACTTGATGACCAGGTCGAAGTCACTCATCATTTCTGGCTTTATCTTTTCATTAGCAAATAACCATGGCTTTGTTACAGCATGCCCAGGGGAGGGAAGAAGCTCATCTTCCTGTGGGCCTACTGTGTCCCAGGGCCCAGGGGAAAGGTATGCAGAGACCCCCTTCCTCCCCCTTCTCAGGGGGAGCATTCATGCTTCATGATACAGTGGTGGGGTTGCAGGGGGGTCTTGCCCACTGTCTCTAAGTCCTGCTGTCCCCCCTCACCTGGGCTCGTCTACAATGCTGCGCACTTCCATACCCTTTCAGATGAGTGACTGTTTCCCTGTTCCACTGTGTGGATGAAACAGCAGCCCATCTCCCATTGGCTTTTTGGAATTTGAAGATTCTGTAAAATAGATGAATGCATTGGAACAAGTGGTCCCCTGTCTGTGCAGAATCTGTGCCTCCGGGGACTGATGGCTGCCCCTCCCTGTCTAGTCTGCAGGGGAGACGGCTGGCAAGAGGAGGGAAGCTGACAGCTGCTGCATTTTTATCCTGTTTCTGCTCTTGGAGCCGAGAGGAAGAGGTGGCTGACCGCCGCTGAGTGATCAAACTCCAGATGGGCCTCTCTCGCTTCCTCTTCGGGCTGGGGTGGATGGGTACGCGGAGAAAGAACATTCTGCTGCCTACCCAAAATGCTTCTTCCCTTGCCAGTTTCGGGAACACTTCACCGAAGTGAGGACTGATACTTAGTTAATGGTGGCAAAGAACTGATCACATGTGAAGGCGAGGTCTAAGAGTGACAGTGGTTGAGGGTGGGGGTCAGCAAACCCTGGCCCCCAGAGCCTACTTCTGTTCTGCAAATAAGTTTATGCGTATAATTTTTTAGAATTCCATATATGTGTTATAATATGATATTTATCTTTGTCCGATTTCACTTAGTATGATATTCTCTAGGTCCATCCATGTGGCTGCAAATGGCATCATTTCATTCTTAAAAAAAATTTTTTTTTAAATTTTGTATTGGAGTATAGCAGATTAATAAGGTTGTGATGGTTTCAGGTGGACAGTGAAAGGATTCAGCCATACGTATATATTTCATTCTTTTTTGTGGCTGAGTAGCATTCCATTGTATATATGTAGCACATCTTTTTGATCCATTCATTTGTTGGAGGACATTTAGTTTGTTTCCATCTCTTGGCTATTATGAACGGTGCTGCTATGAGTATAGGGCTACATGTATTTTTTTGAATTATAGTTTTCATCTTTTCCAAATATTTGCCCATGAGTGGGATTGCTGGATCATATGGTAGCTCTATTTTTTTTTTTTTTTAAAGGAACCTCCATAATGCTCTCTATAGTAGTTGCTCACAGACATAGAAGACAAACATGGTTACTAAAGTCAGGGAGGGATAAATTAGGAGTTTGGGATTAACACACACTCTTTCAAGACCTACTGTATAGCATAAGGAACTATGTTTCATATCTTATAATAACCTATAATGAAAAAGAAACTGAAAATTAAATATGTATACACACACACACATATATATATATATATATATACATATCTGAATCACTTTGCTAATATAACAGGGTAAATCAATTATACTTCAATTTAAAAAAAGGTTCAAGTTGCTAAAAAACAAAACAACCCCCTCCCCAAAACTACAACCCCACCAGGCCAGCTAGTTAGCCACTGTGATTGTAAATAAAGTGTTATGGGAACACAGCTACGCCCTTTCATTCACAGATAGTCTGTGGCTATTTTAATCCGACAACAATGGAGGTGAGTAGTTGTGGCAAAGACTGTATGACCCACAAACCCTGAAATATTTACTGTCTGCCCCTTTATGGAAAAGGCCTGCTGACCTCTAGTCTAGTGGGCACTTTGTAAAGTTTGATTTGGGCAGGAGGCATTGGTTCATTCGACAAGCATTATCTGAGCATCTGGGCTATGCCAGACCCTGCTCCGTGACTGGGGGTTTAGTGGTGAGAACGTGCAGCCAGGCTTAAACGCCAGGCTCCTCGGTCTGTGGGATTCTCCGGGCAAGAATACTGGAGTGGGTTGCCATTTCCTTCTCCAAGAGATCTTCCTGACCCAGGGGTAGACCCCAGGTCCCCTGCATTGCAGATAAACTCTTTACCAGACATCTGAGCCGCCAGGGAATCCCAAATGAATGAGTGGTCATTAGTAATAATGTTGGTCATGATCCATCCACATGACTCATATTGAGCCCATGTCACCAATTCACACTTAGCTTCTGTTTAGGATGAACTATATGAAACAGCCATTTTTATAGGTCAAAATGGTTGGCTAATCCACACCATGCCCCTCCTCCAGGGGATCTTCCCAACCTAGGAGTCAAACCTGAGTCTTTTACGTCTCCTGCATTGGCAGGCAGGTACTTTACCACTAGCACCACCTGGGAAGCCCAACCATTATCCGTACATACTGAAATTAAACAAGTAAATGGATAGTGAATGTGGGAGCCAATTTCTCCCGGTTGGAGTGGAATGATACAAGTAAGCAAAGAAGACTAGAATGATCCATGTGGTGATGGATTAGAGTTGGAGACGTCAGTATGAACTCAAGTTTCATATAGACACAGATGGTTGCATTTGGAAATATTTATACATATGTGCACACACACAGGCTAGTAACATACATATGCTTCCTTGCTCTGCCAGCTGAGTGGGGCTAGAAGGAATGACAGCGTAGTGGCAACAAACCCCCAGTGCCTAGATCCCCGTTCTCTAACAACACCGCTCTTCAATAAAAAGCACTGGGGCTCCGTGGAGAAGTGTCTGATTCTAGGACTGGGGTGGGAGATATATAAGATGAGCTGGGAGCATACTGTAGTGTCAGAAAGTAAGGAAGTGATACTGATCAGGGTTCTTGGCCTTCTCAATCAATAGAAATTGATAAGAGGCCAGACAAGACATTCAGGCAAGGCTTTATTGGGGTACCTGCTATAGCAGCAGAAAGCAAAAACAGGTAACAGGGTCCCTTGCTTGCTCTGCAAGGTGAGACGAGCTGGTTCCTTGTTTGGGGTGAGGGTAGAGATGTGTCCAGGGATCGGGCAGGAAGGGTGGCTCAGGTGGTTTGCCCATCTCTTTGGTGTTGGTCTGGTTTCCCTGGTGGCTCAGATGGTAAAGAATTTGCCTGCAGTGCAGGAGACCTGGGTTCAATCCCTGGGTTGGGAAGATCCCCTGGAGAAGGGAACAGCTACCGACTCCAGTATTCTGGCCTGGAGAAGTTCATAGACAGGGGAGCCTGGTAGGCTATAGTCCACGGAATCGCAAAGAGTCGGACACAACTGAGTGACTTTCACTTTTGTGCTGAGTGCAGGGGGCATGCACAGGACCCTGTTTTTGCTCCCCATCCCTTGTTTTTTTCCTGGCTCTTTAAAAGTGGCAGTTGGGTTTTTGGTCTCTTGGAGTCTTGTTGGGTATAATTTGCTCCAACTGTGCACGCACACAGTTATTTTTAGTTCATCATCGTTTCTCTGTATTTTATCGCTCGAGAGGGTTGTCCAGGTATGAATACCACAGCAAAGGGTCCCGGGTCCCAGCCTGTTTCAAAAACACTAAGCAAGTCAAGACAAATCAACACCTTGATGGTGGGGAGGGGGAGGGGAGCATCTCAGATGGACACAGGAGCAGCTGAAAGAGCTTCCACAGTCAAGGCTGGCACAATCTGGCCAACAGAATAAGTAAAGTAGTAGTGGATTAGAACTCAAAGTATAGAATAAATACCCATGGTACCATACTGACATAGATTAATGACTGAAGAAATAAAGGGCCCAGAAAAATGACACTAAATAAAACCTGAGGAAATCTGAATAAATTTGAACTTTAATTAATAATGATGCACCAATATGTGGGCATACAGAAACTGTCTGTACTATCTTTTCCCAGAACTCTTCTAAAATAAAAAGTTTAAACATTTATTTAAGAAAAGATTGAATGTGGTAATGTCACATGCTCAGCCTTGTAGTGTTTTTCCTGGTTTAGTTTGTGGGCATGAATTCATATTGTGCCATCTAACCTCTGTTGTCTGAACTTCAACGTAGCCAGTGACCCCAAGAGACAAAAAGCCTAAGTTAGGGATGTGTCCTGAGGCCAGGAAATGGCCCAGGATCCAGAATACACACATCGGTTACCCGGAAAAGCCAAGGAATAGAATAGACTGGGGCGGGGGGGGTGGGCCCATGTGTCAGATCCAGAAGGGGGCCCATTTTTGTCAATAAAATTTATTGGAACATAGCCAGCCTGTTTATTTACATGTCATCTATGGCTGCTTTTGCAGGACAATGGCAGAGTGGATTGTTGCACCAGAGATCACATGGCCCACAAAATATTTACAATCTATTTGTTCCTTTAAGGAAAACATTTGCTGACCCCAGGATAGGGGACACAGTTCTGTCATCATCCTTTCACAGGAAGGGCAAGGAGTCCCCATCTCAGGACAGGTCAGTCTTTTTAACAGTGGAGCACACAGCCGGCAAAGCCCACGGCTCACTTCCTTGGGGCTGAAATGGATCGTTGACATTGAATGTTAACAACCTACTTGCTCCAGATGATTTCATTTAATTCTACTGTCTCTTGCAACAGGGCTCTCACGTGCAGGGGTCGGGGCTGTTTGTCTTCCTCGGCTTTCTGAGGCTTCAGAGCATATTGATTCTGTGAAATGTATATTTCTCGGGAAAGAGCGTCTCCCAACATGACAGGAGATCACACATCACTTGTTTCCTGTGCCTTTCATTCCCCTCTGAACATGCTAAAATCATGATCCCAGCGTCACCAAGGGACCCTCGTGTCTCTTGGAAGCAGGGCTTCTTTTGTTTGCTTTCTTTTTTAATCTCTTTCAATCAGTGAGGCCGAGTGGAAAACTGTTCCCTGGCTTGGAAGCAGGCAGGTCTGAGTGTGAGTCGTCCCCCTGTTGCTTGCTGGGCTGCGTGACTTTGGACAAGCTGCTTAACTCCCTGGAGCCTCCGGCTGTTCCACAGTAAAATGGGGAGCAGGGGGGCATTACAGGGGATCCTGTGAGGATCAGGGGGTGATGCTCGGAGAGCACCTGCTGCAGGGCTTGCCTCGTGGTGTAATCCCTTCTCAGCGGCGGGGCTGACGTTAGGTGATACCCACCGTTGTGGCTGTGACGGCAGAGTTGGTCGCAGTGTTCTGGTTGGCCACTACCTACATCACAACAGATGCTCAGTATTCTGAAAGGCATCGACGAGTAGAGATGAATGCTCTCCTTCCTCTCAGAGCTTCAGACAATCCCATCGGCCTACACTCTGCAGAGGCCGTCGGGGTCTGACCCAGATCCCGCTGGCCTGGCCAGGGCGCGTTTCCCCAGCCGCTGTGAGTGCGGCACAGCCGTGCCTTCTCTGGAGAAGCGCCCTCCGCAGATGGGAGGGGAGCCCCTGCCCCAGGGAGTAGACACAGCCCCGGGACGGCTGGCCCCCGCCCCTGGGTGGGGCAGTCTGTGCTCCAGAGCACAGGTCTGGGGAAGACGTTGTCTTCTCGCTCAGCTCTTTCTCCTTAGCTTCCTCGGCCCCGCCACTTCCCTTCTCCTGAAAGACCCCCACCCCGTAAAAACTCATGCCCGCCCAAGCCCCTGTATTTGGCTCTGCTTCTAGGAAACCTGGGCCAAGGCCACCAGTGTCCTGCTGTTACATATCTTTATGCAACCCCTGGAGTGGTGATCAATCTTGGGGACCCAGTGAGCAAGGGTCTGAGTGGCCATGTACATGGAGCTGGTTGAGTGGGGTCTGCAGGCAGACATGGGGAACATGATGCAACGGTTTTGTCACATATTATTATCCCCTTGACACACATCAAAAAATGTGAGGTCACACTCCAGGCTTTCCCCTACAACACACTGGCCCCTGTTGTCTGGTGTGCTATCAGCAAGTGTAGAGCTTGGGAAGACAGTGTGTGTGATGTGTGTGTATGATGTGTGTGTAGTGTGTATGTGATGTATGTATGATGTGTATGTGTGGTGTGTGTGATGTGCGTGTGCATGGATTTATATATGCGCTTCTGTGTGTATGTGTGGTGTGTGTGATGTGTGTGTGCATGGATTTATATATGCGCTTCTGTGTGTGTGTGTGATGTGCATGTGTGATGTATTTGTGATGTGTGTGCGGATGCATTTATATATGGGTTCTGTGTCTGTGTGATGTGTGTGTGTGCTGTGTGTGTGATGTGTGCATGTGTGATGTGTGTGCGCATGCATTTATATAGGGGTTTCTGTGTGTGTGTACGTGAACTGAGGTTTGAGCCCCGCTTCTGGCTCATTGCCTCTGCCTGGGCCTGCCTCACCCATCTGTTGCTCTGGGCCCCTTGGGGTTGACTGGCTGGCAAAGAAGGAGGGTACTTGGATGCCTTGTTCGTGGGGACTTTGGACGATCCCCACCATATTGGGCCTGTTGGCCTCTGGGGCATGACTTGGCCTCTGCTGGCTTTAAGGGCCGGCCAGAGATGCCAGCTGGTCTGGGAGGTGTTCTCAGACTGGGCACAGCCCACTGACCACTGCCTGCTGGTCTGTGACATCTCTGAAAACAGCCCAGCCTGACCTGAGTGGGTACCCAGGGTGGGGCTACATCTTGGGAAAGGCTGCTTTGAGTGAACCTGGTTTCTGGACTTGGTTCTGCCACTAAGGTGCAGAGGGCATTGGACCAGTTACTGCCCACGGGCTCCATCCTAAGCCTGTCTAGGGGAGAGCTCATCTCTCCCTGGGTGTGCCCAAGTTGAACCAGCTCTGCCTGGGTGATGAGCTGGGAAACAGACAGTGATGTCTGGAGCAGCGTTGTACTAGTCAGCACTCTTGTTTGCAAGGTTTGGAGACCAGCTTGTGTTAGCTTAGACAAATGTCTCCAGAATCCAAGGAAGAGCAGGATGCACTGGGCTTCCAGAACACTTGGAACCACTGGTTGAGCCCCTTCTTCACCTTTGGCACAGAAGTAAGGACTTTATTGTATTTTTCTTATTTGATACTCAAAACAGACTGATGGAGGTAATGGAGAGTCAGAGCAGCTAACCTCCCAAAGTCACACAGATTGTAAAGGTGTCACTGACTTCAAAGCCTGAGTTCTCAGCCACCAGGCATTGTATCAGTGTATTCATGACAGGTGGCTAAACTGTTGTAACAAATAGACCCAAACCCAGTGGCATATACACAATGGAAGTTTATTTCTGACTCATGTTAACTGTGACGGGTGGTCCCAGGTAAATGGGGGAAGGGGTGGTTTATGGTATGCACAACTGTTTGGGGCACAAGCTCACAGAGTCTCTGACATCTCCAGCTTGTGTCTTCTAAGGAACTCTTGGAGACACAGCATGGGGGAGCATGCATGGTAGGAGTTTATGGGCCGGAACAGGAAGTGGCACATCACTTCTGTTCCCATTCCACTGACTTGAACTCAGTCATGTGGCCCCACCTAGGTGCAAGGGCTGCTGGGAAATCTGGTTAGCTGGGTGTGTCCTTGAGGAAGGGAGGGACCAAATCTGATGGGCAGCTTGCAGTCTCCACCACACTGCACAAGTGTTTCCATTACTTCTTGCTTTCTTCTAGTCCTTGCTCATAAATATATATTCTATATATATATTCTAGTTTTTAATCTGCTTTCTTTCACTTAACATAATCCTTTTTCTATGTGGCTCCACTGAGTTTTCAAAACAATCATGATTATAGGCTGTGTACTCCAACTGTTGGACAGTTAAGCCGCTCCAGGTCTTTTCAGATAATAAAAACAGAAAACGCTTTTATGCAAAAAAAAACCACAAAAAACTTTGCTACTGTTGAATTAGTTCCTTAAAGTTTTAGGAGTGGGAATACCAACTATAATGAGTGAGCAGTTTTATGGCTCTTGACGCTTATTATTTCATTGCTTTTCAAAGGGTTTGTCATCATCCACAGTGATACTCATTTTCTTACCAATGAGTAAGCACTGGGTGCTATAATTTTTTTTTTCTAAGTTAGTTGTTGGAAACTGGTTTATTATGATGGCCTTTTTCAGGTCTCACTGTATTAGGGGTATGTGTGTGTGTGTGTGTGTGTGTGTGTATCTGGCCTAATTCATTCCTTCTGTAATTTTAGCCTCTTCTTTTGTCTTTGGGGGTGACAAAGTCATTTATTCACTCAACAAAAATTTAAGGAGTGCCTGCTATATGCCCAGTAGTGGTCTAAGCCCTAAAGCATTTAGGGGAATAAAAAAAGACCATCTTATAATGGGACCTAATAAAACTTAAAAGCTTTTGCATAGCAAAGGAAATCATCAACAAAACGAAAAGACAACCTATGGAATGAGAGGAGATATTTGCAAATGATGCGACTGACAAGGGGTTAATGTCTAAAATATACAACCAGCTCATAAAATTCAATACCAAAAAAAAAAAAAAAAATGGACAGAAGACCTAAACAGACATTTCTCCGAAGAAGACATATAGATGGCCAATAGGCACATGAGAAGATGCTCAACATCGCTAATTATTAGAGAAATGTAAATCAAACCACAGTGAAATAACATCTTACATCACTCAGCATGACTATCATCAAAAAATCTACAATAAGTGCTGTAGGGGATTAAGAGCCCAGACGGGAAGGCCAGCTGGGAGGTCACTGGATTAATCCAGAGGAGACACGATGGAGGCTTGGACCAGGGCAGCAGCAGTGGATGTGAAGAGAAGCTGATGGGTGTGGGGTGTGCTTTGAAGGTTGCATTGACATGAACTGCTCTGCCCAGGGAACCCTCTATCTTTCAAAGATGTCTCCTGCAGAGGTATTGAATATCTTAACATCATAGTGTTTGGGTTTAGATCTGAGTGCAGTCTGCTAGTCAGATGCTTGGAATGTAGTCACTCTTGCCTTTGGATACCAAATAACTTGTTCAAGTTGTGAGGCTAAGGGGTGACAAGACCAGCTTTGACCTTAGTCAATCTGGTCCTGGTGCCCCAGTTACAATCATCACACTACACCATCTCTCAGCTCTGGTGAAGACTCTCATCACCCCAGCCAGGTAGTATCTGACGCTCAGAGTTCTCCCGGACACCTGCCAGGGGCTCTGGAGGCTTTGTAGGAACGCTCCCAGGAGCGGGAGCTCACCACCTCTCCAAGTCTCTCTTTCTTTCTTGAGACAGCTTCAGGTATTAAAATGCATAGATTAATAGTCATGAGTGTGGATGTGGGGCTTGGGCAGCCCTGAGCCCCACCACTTACTGGCCGTGTAACTTTGGATGTCACTTTTTTTCTCAGAGCCTTGGTTCCCTCAGCTGAGAACCAGGGTTGGCAGAGAGTTCCCCTGGGGTTACTGGGAGGACTGGGTGAGCATCCAGCCCTGAGACTGGCTCACACAATGACAGGTGGCTCGTGATGCTGAAAATGTCGTTCCTTCTCTTACTTGCCATCTTCACTATGGCTCTACTTGCCATCTTCACTTTTAAAGGAGCTTTCTGTGACTTCTGAATATCTCTGTTTAGATCCACTAGGTGTTGGTGTTTATTATCCTGGTTTTCCATGAGGGTAGAGGCGTTTCTCTCCTTCATGAGGGTTCGAGCTCCCCTAGAGCAGAGCCTGGGCTTGTGGTTAGTGAACCCTGCATGCTGTTGGGCACAGGGGGCAGATGAATAAAGTGCAGGGTTCTTTATTTGCTGTGAACTCCCCAGGGCAGCTCTTGTGAACCCGGTGACCCCATACCCTCACTCACCCTAGTAGCTCGTTCAGTGAGCTAAATAAACATTGAGGTGTAATAAACATTAGGTGTAAATGTGAATGTGAATGTAAATGTAAATGTGAACACTTTGAACTACATATTTATACTTAGAAGAGGCTTGCTTGGGATCCTTTTTTTTAAAAAAAGATTATTTTATTTAAGTTTGGTTGTGCTGGGTCTTCATTGCTGTGCATGGGCTTTCTCTAATTTGTGGTGAGGTGGGGCTGCTCTGTGTGGTGATGTGGGCCTCTCATTGCATGACTTCTATTGTTGCAGAGCACAGGTTCTAGGTGTACAGGCTTCAGTGACTGCAGCTCATGGACTCTAGAATGTGTAGAGTGTGGGCATAGTACTTGTGGCGCACAGACCGAGTTGCTCTGTGGGCTGTGGAATCTCCCTGGGCCAGGGATCAAACCCATGTCCCCTCCACTGGCAGGTAGACTCTTAACCACTAGACCACCAGGGAAACCCTGGGACCTTTTTCTTTTTAAAAAATTCAATGGTGCTTAAGTATGGTTTGGGGACCAGCAGCCAGGACTGGCTATACAATCTGTGAGGCACAGTATAAAATAAAAATTAGGGATTCCATGCTAAAAAATAAAGAACCTAAAGGTGATGACCGTGAAAGTGAAAGTCGCGTCTGACTCTTTGCGACCCCATGGACTATACAGTCCATGGAATTCTCTAGATCAGAATACTGGAGTGGGTAGCCTTTCCCTTCTCCAGGAGATCTTCCCAACCCAGGGATCAAACCTGCTTCCTTTTAAAAGATGTAACCTGGGGACTCCCCTGGTGGTCCAGTGGTTAAGAATCCACCTTCCAATGCAGGAGACGTGGGTCTGATCTCTATTGGGGAATTAAGATCCCACAGCAAAGCCCTCGTGACACAACAAAGACCTGGTGCTGGTGCTTAGTTGCTCAGTTGTGTCGACTCTTTGCGACTCCAGGGACTGTAGCCCGCCAGGCTCCTCTGTCCACGGGGATTCTCCAGGCAAGAATACTAGAGTGGGTTGCCATGCCCTCCTCCAGAGGATCTTCCCAACCCAGGGATTGAACCCAGGTCTCCCGCATTGTAGGTGGATTCTTTACCAGTTGAGCCACAAAGGAAGCCCAAGAATACTGGAGTGGGTAGCCTATCCCTTCTCCAGTGGATCTTCCCCACCCAGGAATCAAACCAGGGTCTCCTGCATTGCAGGCAGATTCTTTACCAACCGAGCTATCAGGGAAGCCCCGATGAGAGCAGAGCATTAAACCAAGCCCAGGGTCTTTCTGAGCCCAGGGTCCCGTCGGGCTGCGTGGCCTCTACACCCACGAAGCTGGCCCTGCTGGCTGAATCAGCACTGCCCGGGAGCTGGACAGCCATGTGGACTCCCAGACATACTAAGCGGGAATCGCTGGGGGTGGGGTTCGGGAAGCTTCCTGGTGATTCTCATGCACAGGGAAGTTGGAGTTCTGCCTTAATCTCTGGGGGAAGTCACAGAGCCCTATTAGAGGCAGAAGCCTGCACGAGCTGCTTCACTGGCCTGATCCAGGCCAGCATTTATCATGGGATAGTCTCCCTTTGGGTGAGTGGCTTTGACAAAAGGAGCCATTGCTTAAGTTGGTCAGGAACCAGGCACTTTATCTGCTCCACCTGTCCGATCTAGCGGCTTGCTCATTCTTCAAGTGCCTTCCTCCGGCGCCTAGTCCATCCATTGCCTTGGACACAGTGAAATGACTTTTCCTGAACAGACCGTTTGAATCTCATCTGGGTCTGGCAAGGTGAGACTCTTCAGATGCTGATTCTCTGCTAGAGGAGTGGTGAGCTCCCCGTCATGGGGACTGTGCAAGGGGAGGCTGGATGATCACCAGGCAGGGATGCTATCAGAAAGAGCCCAGAATTCAATGTGGGGTCAGACTGGATGGTTTTGAAGGTCTCTCTCATTAATGAATAGCACTGGCCCTCTCTTTTTAGCATCTGCATCTCTTTTCTTTTCCCGGAAGCTTGTTCCTCACCACAGTCTATGCATGGTCCCAAGCTGTGTGCAAGTATGGTAGAATGTAGCAGCTACGGATTTTAGAGTCAGACTATTGTGTTGAACTATCCCAGCTGTGCCCTAAATAACCTAGTGACTTGGGCACGTGTAGCAGACAGTCTTGTTGCCCTGCCCCCAACCCCAGCTTAGTGATATGCAAATACCAGAGCCCAAGAGCCAGCTGTTAAATCTTGGGGAATTTTGCAAGCCAGTTGATATCACATGGGTAGCTTGAAATCGACCATATTTACACCAGAGAAATCAACAAATGTTACAAATTAGGGCTCTTTTTTTGTTTTTGTTTTTTTCTTTTTCATCTCGTTAATCAGTCGTTAAATATAGGGCTGGCCAAAAAGTTCATCCAGGTTTTCCTATAAGATGTTATGGAAAAACCCAAATGAACTCTTTGGCCAACTCACTATTTACCACCACACCATGGCTCTGGTCTTCCTACATCAGTAGGTATTGGCTAACTTCCGTCTGTCTCCCCTTGCCCGTGGGCTTTCTCCAAAGCTGTGGAATGTGACCCTGTCCTTGCAGAGGGCAGGCTGGGAATTAGCGCTCCTGGGAGCAGCCCTCAATCAGTGACTGACAGGTGTGTAGATACCCCAGGTCCCCTACCCCTTGGCTGGGATGGCTCTGAGATGTAGATTTCACATGGACTCCTGGTCCTTCCCCATTGGATTATGCTCTAGTGGTGACTGTCTTGAGAACAGTCTTTTTCAGCTGCCTTCCCTTCCTTATCTCACGTCCCCACTTGTAGACAGGGATTTTCTGTGCTTCCCAAACCCTTGTGTTGAATCCCTGCCTCATGCCTGCTTCCGGGAGAGCCCAAACTAAAGACTGCCTGTGATGTCACCCCTGCAGGCTTCAGTCTCCCAACTAGGAATGGGGTGCTAATTACTGACTCCCAGGCAGGTGTGAAGGTTGACTAAGCAGAAATTGGTCTACTTTGAAGTGCATGGATGTGCTCAGAAAACATGACTGATAGAACACTGATAGTACATAGTAAGCACTCAGCAAGTGATCCAGCAGCATCCCTATTGTTAGAAAAACGCACGGGAGGAAAAAAGCCGCCTCTAAGGACCGGTGGTAAAGGCCTTTATTGGGCGGTCGCTCTCGGGCAGAACTCCCGGGGGCGGGTGAGTGAGGAGACAAAGGGAGTCTGCGAGGTATGAGGGAGTGGGGAGGGGTTTTATAGCCAGGGCCAGTGTCCAAGCCAGGTCTTTTCATATAGGGAAGAAAGTGTGGGCTACAGTGGCGGTCAGTGTCCAAGGGCTCTGTGTTGGTACATGATTGGACCAGGCTGCAGGGGGTTGGCCTCCGGAAGTTTAGCCAGCCTCCGGAATTTGCCTTGCGGCACTTTCCCGGGGCATGCCCCGACCTTTCACCTATGGCTAATCCTACTGATTTTATCTCCTTCAGTGTCAAGTGACCAAAGCCACCTCGAGCTGGATGTTACAGGCATATGGAGTGAAAGGGGTTACTTCATGGACCAGAGACTAGGGACTTAGTGACACCAAGACGCTGTCCATCTGTCCCCTCTGTTGGTGTTAACATCTCTTGGTGATTTGGCCTTATTTTGTCCTAGTGCAGAAAAGCTCCTTTCCTGTAGCAGGGAACTTGGAGGGAGTGAGGAAGAACTCTTACGGCACTAAGTTACTGACATTTGGGGATTTATTCATCACTGCAACATACTCATAGACTTTCCCCACATTGTTTATCATTTTCTTACCTGACTTACAAAGTAGGTATTCATATTTCCACTTACCAGGTGGGAAAAACTGAGGTTCAGAGAGGTCGAAAAGCTTTCTCCCAAGATCACCCATCTAGTACGCTGTAAATCCAAGATTCAAAGTGAGCGCTCATAGGTTGTAGGGCCTGCTTTCGTGCCTCACCAAGCCGGGGCCTTAAAGGCGTAAATCAGTATGGAGGAGGTGGGGGAGGAGGAGGGTGGCAGAACTGACAAATCGGATGACATTGAAATGAAAGTCGGTACAGCCCACCTCCTGCCAAAACCCCAACTGGGGAACGTAACAGATTACACAGTGAGTCTGGCGCTTGGGATATTTTCAGATGAACTGTTCTGGAGCATTTGCTAACACTCTGGATGAGTCTTCAAAAACCCCCTTCATATTTCATGCAGGCAGGCAGAGCAGGATGATAATGCATGCTAATGCCCCTTCAAGGGAGTCCAGGAGGACTGTTCTCTTTAGTCCCTCATTAAAGTTGAGTGTGCACTTCTAGGGAATGATGGCCAGCATCTGGACCAGATGTCAGAAGGGCCACAGCTGGGAGGGTCCTCAATCCTTGGCCAACTGGCTTCTCCTCAGTGAGGCTTCTGGGCAAACTTCACTTGCTCTCAGGATGAAATAAATGCTAATGTCCCCAGCATGCCGCCTCCCTTCTCCTGAGAATGACTTTTCCCTGCATTCCCATCCCTCTCATTCTGACCCCTTACTGGGGTCCCGCCTCCACCTCCCAATGATTGATTTGGCCACAAGTGATTGGCCCAGAGACTGGTTCGTGACCCAGGCTGGGCCAACTGGGGCCTTTCTCTGGGATTTTGAACCTGGAAAGGGAGAGAGTGTCAGTCTGTCCTTCTGTCTGGTGGAGGCTATGAGACACGAGGCCCGGGGCTCATCTCCTGCCAGCAGGAGGGAAGCTCATCTGCTGGGAGGAGGAAAAAACTGACAGAGGCAGAGATGAAGAGCATGCACTGCTGCAATTCAAATGCTTGTTTTCAGTTGCACTTGTACACCCTGCGCTTCTGGTTACTCCTCTGTCGATTGTAGTCTAATGGCGGTGGGTACAGTCTCTGGAGTCAGACCACCCCAGTTTAAGTCCTAGCTCATGGCTTAGGTACATGACAGCAGTTTTTGCCTTCTGTAAAAAAATGAGATAAATGAGCATACCCGCCTCACAGCATTGTTGTAAGGAATAAGAGATACATGTAAAGTGTTTGGAATAGCACCTGGGAGGTATTAAATGCTGCATAAATGTCCCTTCTCCTTCTTTCTCCTCTTCCCTCTTCCTCTTCCTAATAGTAATAATAATACCAACAACAAAAATATTATATCTACTGCTACTACTTAGATATATTTCCCCCAGATTTATTGAGATATAATTGACATATAGCATTGTGTAAGTTTAAGTATGCAAGAAGCTAATTTAATATTCTCATATATTACAAAATGATTACCACCATATTGTTAGCTAACAACCTCTAGCACATTATATGATTTCTTTTTTTGTGGTGAGAATATTTAAGATCTGCTCTCTTAGCAACTTTCCAGTATGTAATACAGTATTACTAACTCTAATCACCATGCTGCACATTAGATCCCCAGAACATATTCATCTTATAACTAAAAGTTTGTACTCATTGGACTTCCCTGATATCTCAGTTGGTAAAGAATCTGCCTGCAATGCAGGAGACCCTAGTTCAATTCCTGGGTTGGGAAGATCTGCTGGAGAAGGGATAGGCTACATACTCCAGAATTCTTGGGCTTCCCTTGTGGCTCAGCTGGTAAAGAATCCACCTGCAGTGTGGAAGACCTGGCTTCAATCCCTGGGTTGGGAAGATCCCCTGGAGAAAGGAAAGGCTACCCACTCTATTATTCTGGTCTAGAGAATTCCATGGACTGTGGGTCACAAAGAGTCAGACACAACTGAGCGAATTTCACTTTTGTACTCCTTGACAAACATCTCCCCATTTCCATAACCTCCCAGCCCTGGTAACTACAATAATATTATTATTATATCTAATAATAGGAATCTCAGTAATATGCCACTATATCTGATACACAACTACTATTATATTTAATATCTAATAATAATAATATTATTTTTCACTCCAATCCCAAAGAAAGGCAATGCCAAAGCATGTTCAAACTACTGCACAATTGCACTCATCTCACATGCTAGCAGAGTAATGCTCAAAATTCTCCAAACCAGGCTTCAACAGTATGTGAACCGAGAACTTCCAGATGTTCAAACTGGATTTAGAAAAGGCAGAAGAACCAGAGATCAAATTGTCACCATCTGCTGGATCATTGGAAAAGCAAGAGAATTCTAGAAAAACATATACTTCTGCTTTAACAACTATGCCAAAACCTTTGTGTGGATCACAACAAACTGTGGAAAATTCTTAGAGATGGGAATACCAGACCACTTTACCTGCCTCATGAGGAAATCTGTATGCAGGTCAAGAAGCAACAGTTAGAACTGGACATGGAACAACAGACTGGTTCCAAATCAGGAAAGGAGTATGTCAAGGTTGTATATTGTTATCCTCCTTATTTAAGTTATATTCAGAGTACATCATGGGAAATGCCAGGCTGGATGAAGCACAAGCTGGAATCAAGATTGCCGGGAGAAATATCAATAACCTCAGATATGCAGATGACATCACACTTATGGCAGAAAGCAAAGAAGAACTAAAGAGTCTCTTGATAAAAGTGAAAGAGGAGAGGGAAAAAGTTGGCTTAAAGCTCAACATTCAGAAAACTAAGATCACGGCATCTGATCTCATCACTTCATGGCAAATAGAAGGGGAAACAGTGGAAACAGTGACAGACTATATTTTTGGGCTCTAAAATCACTGCAGATGGTGACTGCAGCCATGAAATTAAGAGACACTTGCTTCTTGGAAGAAAAACTATGACCAACCTAGACAGCATATTAAAAAGCAGAGACGTTTCTTGACCGACAAAGGTCCATCTAGTTAAAGCTATGGTTTTTCCAGTAGTATTGTATGGATGTGAGAGTTGGACCATAAAGAAAGCTGAGTGCCAAAGAATTGATGCCTTTGAACTGTGGTGTTGGAGAAGACTCTTGAGAGTCCCTTGGACTGCAAGGAGATCAAACCTATCAATCCTAAAGGAAATCAGTCCTGAATATTCATTGAAAGGACTGATGCTGAAGGTGAAGCTCCAATAATTTGGCCACCCGATGGGAAGAACTGACTCATTGGAAAAGACCCTGATGCTAGGGTAGATTGAGGGCGGGAGGAGAAGGGGATGACAGAGGATGAGATGGTTGGATGGCATCACCAACTCGATGGACATAAGTTTGAGCAAGCTCTGGGAGTTGGTGATGGACAGGGAGGCCTGGCGTGCTGCAGTCCATGGGGTTGCAGAGTTGGACACGACTGAGCGACTGAACTGAACTGAATTGATACCTAAACATAATAGTAATAAAGACTCTTCAGTGTCTTACCAGTTAGTTAGGCTTCTTCGACTTGCAACGAGAAACACTGACTCTTGAGAGATGAAATAATCCTTCAGAAATTGGTGGGATCCTTCAGAAATTGATCCTGGAACCAACTTGATCATTTACTGGGTACAGGATCTGACAGTCAAATATGCTTTACCAATGATCGCAGGGCTGACAGCTTCCCTTAGGATAGGATGGGAGGATTGGTTGGGCGGGCCTTGGAAACAGGAAGAGGCGGGGCTTCTGCCTCAGCTGTGGAAGGGAGGTGAGGAGGCTGAGGGGTGGGCCTGAGGCATTAGAGCTGGGTGGTCAGGCTTCAGATGTGTAAGCTTCTAGCCTTGGGGCTTCCTGGGTGAAATTTGGAACTGGCCCCCCACACGGAGGGTCAGAAGAGACCAAGGCAAGCGGCAGTCACTCCAAATTGGTCGGTGGTGTTTTTCACAAGCAAGAAAACTTACAAAGGAGGCTTGTCTTGGTGGCCACCCAGTGAGGAGACCTCTGCGCCCGCCCGCCTTAGTTTTCGAAGTTTACATGTATCCCTGCTAGAGGGTCTTTACCACAATGTTCTCAAGGCTGCGTCCTTGAAATGGCTCCTAGTGAAGGAGCAGTGCGTTCCAAGGACAGGAGGGGGTGAGGAGACCCCATTCCCCTGGGCCAGCTCTCGGGTCATCCAGCGGTCACACCTTCTCCAAGATCTGGATGCTGAGCCTAAGAAACTGCCTCCCTGCAGGGCGGAGCTGGCCACGTGAAGCGACAAGGGGGCAGGAACTGAAGACCGCACTCCTTTCCGCCTGCCTCACTTCATTGTACTCCCTTTTGTTTCTTTTTATGCCTGGAGGTTTCTCTTCAGCTTTTAACACCCGACATCAGCAGAAGCCACCCCATGGCTCCACCAGGGAGCAGAGTAGAATTAAGAGATCGAGAGGTTGACCCCATAGTATCGTTTGGGCTCCTGAGTCCTACTATACCTGAACCCAGATCTACCCCAGGACTCTTCAGACATAAAAAACAGTGAATTCTCTCTTTGCTGAATTGATTCCAGCTGCCTTTTTGTTGCTTTGCAATGGAAAGAGACCTGGCCAATGGAAAGAGACCTTTGCAATGGAAAGAGACCTCCAAAATCAGCAGGTAAGAGCCAGGTGCCAGCTATATGTAAACACTGGAGAAAATAAATTCAAAGTTGGAAAGGAGAAGGAAATCCCAGCGTTGAGAACTCTGAGCACATGTCCTGTGAATCACTGTGAACCAAGCAAGAGTGTGGACTTCTGGACTGTAGTTGGCAGCCTGGATCCAGGCAAGGCTGGGCCAGGAGGGGAAGGAGGGTCAAGGACTGACAGGAATGGCAACAACATAAATCAAGCCTCCAGGACTGGTATGTGTGTTTTCTTGGAGGAAGATGGAGGTCTCATCCATGCCTGATGGGTGATGACTCAGCCTGAGTCTGAGGGACCCTGATTGTTCAGGAGTGCTTCGTTTTGTGGGGTGAGGTTCTTGTTGAAAAGATGATGGAATAGAGAAGTTAAGAAAACTAGGGTCTATTTTCCAGTTGGTTTTTGTACTAGCCACGGTTTCATTTGTTGAGCTCCTGCAATGTGCTGGACACTTTCTCCTTCCAGCCATGCCTGCCATATACGGCTGTTCATATCCAGCCCTGCATAACTCCTGGGTGAATGGCATGCTTTGGAATTGTGCAGTGTACAACCTTTGCAGCTGATTGGGCCAGTCCTGTTTCTAACAAACTGTAAGCTAGGTGGTGTTATAGCCTCATTTTATTCTTTTTAATAGGTGAAGTGTAAGACGCAGAAGGGGTAGGTGAGTTGTCTAGGATAACATAGGTTGTGTGTATGTGTGTTAGTTGCTCAGTCATTTCTGACTCTTTGCGACCCCATGGACTGTAGCCCACCAGGCTCCTCTGTCCATGGAATTCTCCAGACAAGAATACTGGAGTGGGTAGCCATTTCCTTCTCCAGGGAATCTTCTGGACCCAGGGATTGAACCCATATCTCCTAGGTGTCCTGCGTTGCAGGCAGATTCTCTACCATCTGAGCTACCAGGGAAGCCCAACCTACTTTGTGGGTGGGACCAAACCCAGGTTAAGTTAACTTGCCTTCCATTATATCACTTAGCTCTCTGTGAGATAAAATACTCTTTAGGATAAATTTGGCTGCTTGTCATGTCTCAGACTTCCTTGAAGCATAGACCAGTGGAGTCATATTATTCATCTTACCTGTATCCAGTGGGTGTTTGGCAAGTGCTTGTTGAACTGAACTGGCACCAAATGGAGTACCAGGACTCCATGAAGTAAACCTCATCCAGGGGACTGGACAGAGGAAAGTACACTTAAAGGAATGGGTTTTTTTCTGGCTCCTTATAGAAGTAAATCCAACAATATATTTTTAAAAAATAATTTTATTTGTTTATTTGTTTTTGGCTGTGCTGGGTCTTCAGTGCTTCACGTGGCCTTTTCTCTAGTTGCAGCGTGGGCTTCTCATTGCAGTGGCTTCTCTTGCTGCGGCGCACAGGCTCTGGAGCGTCCGGGTGTCAGTAGTTGCGTCTCCCGGGCTCAGCAGTACAAGTTCAGTAGTTGTGGGGCATGAGCTTAGTTGCTCTGAGGCATGTGGAATCTTCCCGGCTCAGGGATCAAACCTGTGTATTCTGCACTGGCAGATGGATTCTTTACCACTGAACTCCCAGGGAAGCCCCAACAATATGTTTTAAAGTTGGTGGCGAAAGGGCTGATTTCTGTAGACAACTCCACACCCTGAGAACTTTCTTGGAGCTGTCTGGTGTCTTGATGGAGTAGATAGCCAGGCCCGCCTGACTGCATAGTGGAGACCTGTTGATCACTGGTATATCTTTCCCTGTTCCTAAAATACAGTAGGGACTTAACAGTGTGTATAGGACCGGATTCAAAAAGGATCATATGTTTGTTGGGAAACGCTTCTTTGAGATGCTCAGCTGGGGAAAAATAGGGGCCAGAAATTGCAACTTAACCTGGAGATAGAAAAATCCATTTGTAAGACACTAAAGGAGTTTGCCATTTCTTATCGGAATTGGCCTTGAGGTGGGGCCATGTTTGACCTGTACATTGTTTTAAGTAAACTTGAATTAAAAGCAAACATTTAAAAGTTAGAGGAGTTTACATTAAAAATCCTGATTTTTTGTTGTTGTTGTTCTTAAAAATCAGAGCGTGTTTGCTGGAGGTGAGAAGCAGTTGCCCCCTTTGGAAGAGCATGAGCTGCCCAGTTCTCCACAGTTCTGCCCAGGTCCTATTGTGTTATGCCCAGACTGCCTCTTTCATTTCTGCTACTAATTGCTCCTTATAGATCTTTGAGTTTGTGATTCTTATTTTGGATTCTAAGCAGGAAGATCTGTCATTCTTGGTTTTTGTTACAGCTTTTTTTTTTTTTTTTTATCACCAAAAAAGAAGTCACAGAGACTCAGTAGTTTCTCATCTGTTTTTGGAGACAAGGGAACTGAGTCCAGATAGAAGTTAAATCACTTATCTGGGGTCACATGGCAGGGCAGTGCTGGTCCTAGAGTCTAGTATCTTTGTCCTTGTGGACTATGGGAACAGCTTCTACTGCCCTTTTTGATGTGGCCCCCAGGAAACTCAGAGCCACATTTTCAGACCCAGTTTAGGTCTGAACGTTTGGCCTATGTATCTTTACCTGTCTTTCTCTTTTATTCTAATAATTTTTCTTTAGTCCCAAGTTTAAATTTGTATTCTATAATTTTGTCATACACATTTCTTGGAGTCTACTGTAAGTTCTATGTGGGTAGTGAGTGAATAAATAAAATGTAATGAATTTTAAAAGTCCAAGAAGGGCCTGTGTCCCACCAAACTTCATGCTGGATGGTTGTCATAGACTCAGACTGTGGCTCTGTTATAACCATTGCCAGTTTTTGTTTGTTTGTTTGTTTTTAGCTCTTTGCCAACAATACATTTTGCTTTCCTAGCATCAAAATAGTCCAGGCCAATGGCTTCTGCCTAGAGTGGCTTGGAGGAGTCAGTCGGATGTCAGAAGGGGAGGGATTGGCAGACTCTGTCCTCAGACAGGCTGTGGGGGTGGAGGTGGGGTTGGGGGCATCTTCCCTACTTTCCTGGCATCTGAGTCTTGGTCAGAGAAAAAATTCCAGGCACTTCTGACTTCTGTTCTGTCTCCCATGGTTCCACCAGCATGGCTTTTCCTGCAGAGATCCAGAGAGAAAACTTCCAGTCAAGAGTTTCTGGTCTGTTTGATTTTGAACTTGTTCCCTCACATCCCTTTCCCCACCTCGCCCTGTTGGTTCATGGACATTTTTTAAAGAAACAGTGGTAAGGCAAAGTCAAGTCCAAAAATTCAAAACAGATGAGCCATTTTAATTTATCTTGACTGTTTCAGGGTACGGAAGGGAACTCACATTTTTGGAGCTTATTCTGGGCTTCCCTCGTAGCTCAGTCGGTAAAGAGTCTGACTGCAATTCAAGAGACCTGGGTTCGACCTCCATGTTGGGAAGATCCCCTGGAGAAGGAAATGGCAACCCACTCTAGTATTCTTGCCTGGAGAATCCTGTGGACAGAGGAGCCTGGCAGGCTACAGTCTATGGGGTCGTAAGAGTCGGACACAACCGAGCGACTCAGCACAGCAGTGGGCCAGCCGGTGTGCTATGCACTTAGCTCGAGTGCCTGCTTCTCTGTGATTTCAGAATAACTTAGAAATGGGTGATGCTCAGCCTCATCCTGGCTGACTTCTGTAACTGCTCCCTTCCTTGCCTCCTCCAGCCAAACTGGCCTCCTCTCACCACCTGTGCCCCCATCCTCCCAGTAGACCAGTTCTCCCAGACTGTCTGACTTCACATGTACTGCACTCTGTACTGGGAAGATTGTCCCTCTTGGTCTTTGCTTGGCTGATTCCTTCATACCCCCAGGTCTCAGCTGATACAGACTTTGAAGCTACTTCTGATACTGAAGTAAATGATTATCTCATTGAAACCTCTTTCTTCCTTTACTGCACTCTTCAACTCTTTTAATATAGTTTTTATTCTTGATTTTTTATGAATGTATTTATTTCATTATACTGTGTGTTTCCTCCATTATAAGTTTCATGAGGATGGAATCATGTGTGTCTTGTGTTATATCCCCAAGTGCCTAGCACATAGTAAGTGCTCAATAAAAACTTATTGACTGAGCACTGAATCCCACAATTTGAGTGTTATCATTATTGTAATTGTTATTAGTAATGAGGCACTGACTCTGTGCCAGGCACTGTGTTGATTTTTCTAGATCTAGTATATATTTAATTCCACAGTGATCCCAGTGGGGTGGATTGTATTTTTCTCATACAAGAAGAGGAAACTGAGGTTCAGGTTCTTACAACTCTGGGAGTTGGTGATGGACAGGGAGGCCTGGCATGCTGCAGTCCATGGGGTCGCAAAGAGTCGGACACCACTGAGCGACTGAACTGAAGGATCAGATAATGTGGTGTATGTAAATGCAGTTGCTTTTATTTGTACTACGTATTTTGATTATTCTTGTGCAGGCCAACTATATTTTTTTTTCCTTTTTTCTTCCCACCCTTGAGTTGTTTGGAAGTTATTTTTGAAAGTCTTTGAAATGTCCTTTTCTGTACTTGGCAAGAGCAAAATGGAAATTGATAGCGTTGTCACCAGCAGTGCCCCCCTCCCTCAGGCTGCCTGTCTGGGAGAACAACTCTGGCAAGACATTGGGGGGTTTCTGTTGAAGCTGCTAGTTTGTTACTATGTGAACATTTCCTGCAAGACCTGACCGGCTCTCCTTTAAAGCAGTTTCTCCTCTTCTTGTTCTTTCTCCTTCTGGCCAATGTCAGGTCCTCTGTGTCACTGCTGGATTCAGAAATCCAGGCAGCTGGAGTCAGACCCCAATCTGGCCACTTCCAGCTGCAAAGCCCTTCAGTGGCTTCTCTTTGCCTTAGAATAGCATCCAAGTTCTTTATTGTCACCACAGGCCCCGTATGGTCTGCCTGTCATTCCCCCTCCTCACTTAGCCCCACTCATGTGGCCTCCCTCTGTTCCTCAAATGCTCACATCCTTTCCACGATTTCAGTGTTATCATTATTGTAATTATGGGCTCTTCTCTCTGCTTGGAACCCTATTCCCTTGTCACGATGTCTCCTTTGTTGACATCTCTGCTCAAGTGTCACCTTCTTAGAGGACCCTTCCCTGACCACCACCCCCCCACCCCAGTTGAAAATAAATCCCCTTTGCTATTCAGTCACTGTTGGACATAACTTCAGTTAAGGTTTCCGGAGAAAAACAGGGTCTCCAGTTAAGTCTGGATTTTAGATCAACATCGAATAACTTTCTAGTATTGCAGGAGATATACGGTACTAAAATGTATTTATTGTTATCTGAATCTCGGCTTTAACTGAGTTTTATTTGCTTAGTCTGGCAGTTCTGCCCTTAAGATCCACGTTAAACAAGGGAATGAAGTTCGGAGCACAGAGCCTGGTGCACGGCAGTCTCCGAGAGCGTGTGTGCCGGCATCTTCATCCCCCTTCTCCTCTAGTTGCTTCTTGGAATGAGGTCTCCCTGCTGCCTCTTCCCTCTTTGGAGATGGACGCGAGAATGTTTTCTACCAGAGGGCCATCGCCCTGCTCTTTAGAATAGCATGAAATATTCTCTGCTGCGGCTTTGGAATCCGATTGTGGTGGTGTTTGGCAGGGAAACGCAGTGAGTTATCACAGAGCGTTCCCTCCAGTGCTGGGTCATGCAAATATTTATTGCAAGCATTAAATAATAAATGGAACAGCCTGCCCAATGGTAAATCTGTCATGTTTGGTTTCAGCCAGGAGTTGTGACGGCTCCGGAATTGCTGCCCGTTCTGCCGCCTCTGCCTGCCCTCCAGAGGGGCAAGGCAAACAGCCGGCTCTCCGGGGCAGGCTCGCCGGGGCTGATTAGACACCTGGACACCAGAGGGGGCGGCGGGGGATGCTCAGCCAGGCACGGAAAACCGGCAGGTAAGGGCAGCCTGTGGCGGGAGCCCCAGCCTGTGAATGAGATGCTGGGCTGGCCTGCACCAGGCCGTCACGCCTCCGCCGCGGTTCTCAGGGAGGTAGGGCTCCTTGGGGCCACATCTCGAGTCATCCCTGATATTTCCCCTGATGCTCCTGTCAGCTTCACTCAGGCAGACTGGCCGGAGCTGGGCATCTTCTGAAAGTGGCGTCAACATGCCGCCCCCTTCTCTTCACTGAGTGGTGGGGGATGAGAGAGGAAGGAGCGTATTAGACACTCAGATGCAGTGATGTTCCTAAACTTCCGACATGTGCTCAGGTTCCCTGTGGACATTCTGCTGCTTAATCTAACCTTACAGTGTGGAACTAGAACTTGTGGGTGCGTGAGCCAGACCGACCTGAGTTGGGATCCTGACTGCACTTACAAGTGGTGCGGCCTTGGGCTCAGCCACTTAACCTCCCAGAGCCATAGTTTCTTGAGCTGTAAGGTCAGGGGAACAATGGTCCCACCTCCTAGGGATGTGTGAGAATGAAATGGGCTCATGGAGGTGAAGGGCTTCCACAGTGCCCGGGACCTGGTGAGTGGTCGCCAGATGCCGGCTCTAATGCTTACTCTTGGTTCAGAGAGGAAAGTAACCTGCCCAGATCCCCAGACAGAGCTGCCGCGTTAAACCACACTGATGGACAGGCCGCATCCTGGAGCGTGGGGTCAGCAGTGTTCTGGTCACACAGCCGCTGAGTGGTGAAAATAAGGCTCCAACCTGGGGTTTGGTGGCCTCCAGATAATGCTCTTTCTTCTACCCCAGGTCTGCCCTCGCCCTTGTAGGATGGTGGGAATGCAGCCTGTGTTCCTGACCCCGACCTTCACAGCCCAGGGTTGGTGGTGTCTCCCAGTGTGGGGGGTGGAGTTGGAACCTGCCACAGGGCTGCGCAGAGTGGGACCACGTAGGGTGTGTTTGACTCTGAATCATTAAGAACCTGACCGGAAGGGGCTTGGACAACAGTGGTGGCTACTGCTTCACAGAGGGTGACCCTGCGATTGGTTCATTCAAGGGCCTCACAGTGTAATGGCCGATCCAGTCTCTCTTCACCTTTCTGCTCTTTAGCCCTCCACAGCACATACCTTTAGTCCTCAGGGGGCCCTTCTTGGTCTCAAGATGATACCAAAAGGGGAGGAGAGAACCCAGTCTTTCTACTTGTGCTTTTTTGGATCACTTTCCCAGAAGCACCCCCCAGCTGACTTCCCTTTGAGTCTCATTGGTCAGAACTATATCACATGCCCTTTTCTAAGCCAGTCACTGGCAAGGGAAGTGGAATTACCATGATCAGCATGGACCAGTGGTTCTCAAAGTGTGAGTCTCAGACCTACTCATTAGCATCTCCTGGGAGCTTGTTAGAAATACAGATTCTAGCCACATACCCCCCTCTTCCACCCTCCAACCTGTTGACTGAGAGACCCTGGGATGAGGCCCACAATCTGTGTTTGAATAAGGCTTCCAGATGACTCTGATGGACACTAAGTTTGAGAACTTCTGGCTTAGACCAGGGATCTTTTCCTTTGAAGAACCAGATAGTAAATATTTTAACTTTGCAGCCTTACAGTCTCTATAGCAACTACTCAGCTCTGCTGTCATAGTATGCAAGTAGCCACAGATAACAGGTAAATGAATGGGCCTAGTTATGGACACTGAAATTTGAATTTCATACGATTTTTGTGTTCAGAATATTTCTTAGGCAGCTTTTTCATCTTGCCACTAAAGACAGTCTTCATTGTCCTCAGAAACCTGGACATAATCTGTCTCATGCTTGAAACTCCAGCTCATAATCCCAGTGGTGTCAGAGCCTGGGGAGCTAACAGTATGTGTGTCCAGTACACTGTTTCAAGCTTCCGGCACCTTCTTTGTGATCCTCTAGGATGGTAATCCCTACTCACATTTTGTAGATGAGGCAACTGACAACTGAGTGAAAGTGTTATTTGCTCAGTCATGTCTGGCTCTTTGCAACCCATGGGCTATAGCCTACCATGCTCCTCTGTCCATGAAATTCTCCAGGCAAGAGTACTGGAGTGGGTAGCCACTCCCTTTTCCAGGGGATCTTCCCGATGCATCGAACCTGGGTTTCCTACATTGCAGTCAGATTCTCTACCTTCTGAGCATTGAAAGGTTACAGGCCTAGCATTGGGAGCTACCTACAGCTTCCCAGTCCTGCGATCTTCTGTCAGTTCTCTGGGCTACTCCTCGTGGGGGTCAGCAATCCGTGGTCTGGCTGCTAGCCTCCCGCCTTCCTTAGAAATAATAAAAATGCTGACAGTAACAACAATAGTGATGAATAGCCACCATGGGATTAAATGTTTACTGGCTTCCAGATACCATCCTAAGCACCTCCTTAAACTTATTTCCATAATGTAGGTGAAGAAACTGAGGTACTGAGAGGTGAAATAACTCAAGGTCACCACCAATGAATCGGGGGCTGAGCCAGTTTTGAACCCAGGCTGTTGGCCCCACAGCCCGAGTTAATCAATTGCTAGAAGGAGGCTCAACATTAAAATAGAATCAGAATAAATAAAACAGGAAACTTTAACTCTGCTGTCTTCCCCCATCCCTTACTTGACATCTTTTGAATATGAACACAGTGGTTTTGTTTTGCTCTTCTTTTTGGCCAGTTGAGGTCCAGTATGCCTGTTAAAGAAGGTGGTGCTAGTGGTAAAGAACACTCCTGCCAGTGCAGGAGACTTAAGAGATGTAGATTTGATCCCTGGGTTGGGAAGATCACCTGGAGGAAGGCATGGCAACCCACTCCAGTATTCTTGCCTGGAGAATCCCATGGACAGAGGAGCCTGGAGGCTATAGTCCATAGTGTTGCAAAGAGTTGGATACGACTGAAGTGATTTAGCATGCTCACCTGTTAAAAGAAACATGCCTCTCAATTTTAGAACTGCTATAGCCCTTCATAAATAAGATAAAGCTGGGAAAGGGGATTGCACTGTTGTTTTCTAGTTTAGAGAAGAGAAAAATTGAGGTTTCTGTGATCTGTCATGAGCCATGGATTGAATTGCGTCCCTCACAAATACCTCACTCCTAGTGTGAAGGTATTTGGAGATGGAGCTCTGGGGAGGTGATTAGATTTAGATGAGGTCATGAGGATAGCACCCTCCGGATGGGGTTAGTGGCTTCTCAGGTGGCACTAGCGGTAAAGAATCTGCCTGCCAAAGCAGGAGATACAAGAGACTCGGGTTCAATCCCTGGGTGGGGAAGATCCTCTGAAGTAGGAAATGGCTACCATGTCCAGTATTCTTGCCTGGAGAATCCCGTGGACAGAGGAGCCTGGTGGGCTACAGTCCATGGGGTCACAAAGAGTCAGACACAACTGAGCACATGCGCACGCATGCACACACACACGCACACACACGCGCACACACACACACACGAAGAGGGAGAGACCCCAGAGCTCTCTTTCTCTCCTCCATGTCAGGACACAGCAAGAAGGCAGCTGTCTGCAGGCCAGCAGTAGTGCCCTTACCAGACCCGACCATGCTGGCACCCTGACCTCCAGAACTTGAGAAAATAAATTTCAGTTGGTTAAGCCACCCAGTCTGTGATTTTTTTGTTATGGCAGGATGACATGGAAGTCTATCCTGGCCTGTCGGAAGTATCAGGGCTCTCAGAATAAAGGGTGAAAGGTGACAGCTTCAAAGTTTCTCGGTTTGCTGCCCTCCACCCTTCATCAACATGGGTCCCTCCAGTTCAAGACATGGATGCACCTGGTGAGGAGATGAGAGGGGTTGGAATTCATGGAGACTTGAGAAACTGTTTTTGGCTCTGGTTAGCATCACGGGGACGCTCCTGGCCTCCCGCTGTTGGCTTCAAGATGGCTGCCACAGCTCTAACCCCATGTCCTCATCGGTCTAGATTTAAAGGCAAGATCGATCCTGTGAGGGTTCATATTCTTTCTTGTGTTAGTTATCCATTGCTGCATAACAAATTACTCCAAAATTTTGAAGCTTGAAACGATAAACATTTATTGTCTGTGGCCAGGAATTCAGCACTTTACTTGGGTGGTTCTACTTTGGTATATCTCGTGAGGTTTCAGTTAAGATGTCGGCTGGGTCTGCAGTGTTCTGAAGGCTTGATCAGGGCTGGAGGATCTGTTCCAGTGTGACTTTCACACATGGCTGGCAAGTTGGGTTGGCTGTCATCTAGAAGCCTTCATTCCTCTTCATGTGGGATTCTCCACAGGGTTGCTTGGGTGTCCTTACAACATGGCGGCCATGTCCCCCGGAGCCATCTGAGACTGAAATACCTTTCACATTCTAATCTTGGAAGTCACACATTGTCACTTCTGCTATATTCTGTTCATTAGAATCGAGTCACTAAATTTTTGGGCTTCCCAGGTGGTGCTAGTGGTAAAGAACCCACCTGCCAGTGCAGGAGACATGAGAGACACAGATTCAGTCTCTGGGACTAGAAAATCTCCCGGAGAAGAACATGGCAACCCACGTCAGTGTTCTTGCCTGGAGAATCTTATTAGAGGAGCCTGGTGGGTTACAGTCCATAGGGTCACCTAGAGTCAGACACGACTAAAGAGACTTAGCATGCATGCATGCACTAAGTATAGCCCACACGCAAGAGGAAGGGAAGTGGTTTCCACCTTTTGAAGGGAGGAGTATGAAAGAATTTATGCACATATTTTAAATTCACCACACTTTATCAACATCTTTGTTTTTTCAGTTAAATTTTAATTGGAGGATAATTGCTTTACAGTATTGTGTTGGTTTCTGCCATCCATCAGTATGAATCAGCCATAGGCATACATATGTCCCCTTCCTCTTGAACCTACCTCCCACCCCATCCCACCCCTCTAGGTCATCACAGAGCACTGGATTTGAGCTCCCTGCATCATACTGCATATTCCCACTATCAGCCTGTTTCTTATCAGAGAGAGAGATCTACCCCAGAGGGTCCCCACCTTCAGATGCCCCTTATATGTATTTCGTTGGCTAGTCCTGGGTCACATGACCACTTCCCACAAGGCACTGAGCCAGCTTTCCTGAGATAAGAATCCCTAAGTAGAACTGGGGTTCCGTTAGCAAGAAGAGCTATGGTGGGGAGGATGGCTTTTGGGTGACTGTCAACAGAGTCTACCATAGTACTTTATACATTTGATCTTTAGTTCTCCTAATAACCTGGCGAAAGTATGACTACTACCCATACTTCACTAGTAAGGAAACTATGGTTCAGAGAAGTAAGTAATTCCTCTATGGTCACACAGCACATTAGGGGGGAGAACCCAGGCCCATCTAGTTTCACAGCTTGTGTTCTTTCCACTGTGTTGCCTCTCCCATCACTACAGGGGTTCTCAGCTGTGGGCAGGCAGAGCGCATTTTGATCCCCAGGGGACATTTGGCAATTTTTGAGATGTTTTCAGTTGTCATAACTGGAGGTGTTACTGTTGTTCGGTAGGTAGAGACCAGGGATGCTGCTGACCACCGTCAATGCACCGGAAGCCCCCACAACAAAGAGTGATCTGAGCCAACATGTCCAGAGTGCTAAGGCTGAGAACCCCGGTAGTAGGACGAGTTCTGGGAGGGCAAGGATCGTCTATCTTTGTCAGTTCTGAATCCTCTTAGCTCAGCTTGGTCTTGGCATACTGTAAGTGCTCAATAAACACTGAGTAAACAAACAAGTGAGCTTCGCTGACTTCCAGGGTCAAAGCCACGGACTTGGGGAGCTGCAGGGCTACAGGGGGTGGAGGGTGACAGTCCCCCACAATGGACTCACCCAAGCCCCCAGCTTCCCCTGATGGCAGGAGGCCTGGTGGAGATGTGGTCCTCCATCTGAACTTGGTGCAATACAGCCTCTGCCCCCCACCAGTGGATGGTCAAGCTTGGTCACCAGTTCATCTCTGGTATCACAGAGGTGGAGGGACTGAACAAAGAATCACTTCTCTGAATCTACCCGTTTCTAAACGGACTAACCACCGAGGAGGAAACACAATGATCATTTCTCACTACCCATCGTTCTACACCCTGCTGTTTGTGGGCAGTTGCTGGTGCTTCAGGGCAAAGATAATGAAAGTTTTTTTCTTGTATCAAACGCCTTTCCCTGGAGACAGAGCCCTGGCCATGGCTGAAGCAGAAGGCCTGGGCACTGGGAGCCTGGCTCAGAGGCTCAGGATGTCCATGCCTGTGCTTCCCTGGGAACCGGCTGGACTTAGAGTGATTAACAATTATCTCATAATTGACTTTTCAATACCTGCTGGCTTCCTCATTGGATGTTTCTGTAGCACATCAGGTTATGAGAGAAAGCAATATTCTGTAATGGCTAGACGAGACAATTTTTTTCCCTAGAGGTCAGTTTTTGCAGCAAGAAAAGAGCTTTGAGTTTACTCACAACATGTCCCTGGCTTGGCAGCAGAAGCAGAATGTTCATCTTATCCTCACAAACACTCATGAACTGTTATCTCCGTTATGCAGTTGAGGATACTGAGGCTCAGAGAGGTTGCATGGCTTGTCCAGATCCTGGGGACAATAGGCATAGAGCGGGAGTTTGAACACAGACTGACTGTTTGCCCCACCTTCGGTGTGGTCTCCAGGTCTCAGGACTGTTTGACTCTAAAGGCCACACCGCACTCCCTCAGCCTTGCTTCTGTTGTGACCTGCACTTCTTCAGAGTCTTGCCAACTACCAGAGGTTGAATATTTGATTCATACGTTGAAGCCCTAACCCCCAATATAATGGTGTTTGGTGGGTGCAGCCCTTCGGAGGTCATTAGGTCATGAGGGTGGAATTGGTTTAAACACTCATGTCAAAGTGAAGAATGTGTCTCAGTTTAAGATGCAGAATGAATCCTGGTCAGGAGAGGATTGGACTCGCCCACCTCCTGAGTTATCTTAGTCTGTCAACCACTGAGCCTCCCATCTTCATGTGAACTTTTTCTTGACAGAAGTATCGGTGTGATATTTGCTAAAAGAAAGGAAATTTAACAAGGCTAGTCTGGAAGCCGATATCCTGAGAAAGGCCAAGCAAGTTCAAGTTAAGTCGCTTGTGGAGGTATTTGCAACACTGGTGGTCATTGGACTATTGTACAGATGCACATCAAGTCATCTGGTTATATGCCTTAAACTTATACAATGTTGCTTATTGATCATATCTCAGTAAGACTACATTTGACTAGGAAAAAAGGTTAAATAAGATTACATTTGTGAAGCCAAATTTGGGGTTCCACTAGGAAACTTCCCTGTCTTCCAGAAACATGAACTCCCTCATCATGTAAATCTCCATCAGCCCAATAAAAGTGGTCATAGCTCCGTGGCTGCAAGGCTGACTTTTCTTTCCATGTGGACTACTGTATAAAAGACCCCATGAAAATCTCAAAAAGCTTGGGGGCAGGTCAAAGGTTAATTTTTCTTGAAGCAAGGCTACCAAAGCGTACAACATATGAGTGACCCTGAAGGTATTTTTCACAGGGTCTCCTCACTCTTTTCCCATTCATGTCTTTCCTCAGCCTCTTTCCACAGACCTGCACAGTGCAGACCCTTCTCCAGCTTGTTAATGGGAGAGAGAGAGCTGGTCTGAGGTCCCTCACGGCCCAGCCACACCCCTTTCCTGAGTTCTCGGTCATCTGCTGTCACAGGACCGGCTGGCAGGGAAGCTCAGTTTTCCTCGGGCTTTGCTGAGGGTCTGCTTTTGAAGCAGGCTGGGATCAGACTGAGCCTGGGGTCCAGGCAGGCAGGGTGCTGGCTCCGCGTGCGGTGGCAGGTGCCACCCGACTGTCCTGGGGGTGGCGAGGGAAGAGGTTCGCACCTGTCAGTGTCTGAGGGAAGAGCTGGCGGAGGGCTGGGCGGCTGTCGGGCTGGGAGGGGTGGGGACGGGCGGGTGCAGGGTGCTCCCGGGAGGCGCAGCCAGCTGCTCCCAGGGCTCCTGGGGACTCTGCCAGGAGGCTGTGTCTGGACAGCCTCTGTCGGACCCCACCTCCTCCTCCCACCACCCCCCCACTGCACCTCCCTGTCTTGAGGCTTCCCACCAGTGTTGAACAAAGTCGAAATCGGCTGTGTGCACAGTACTGGGCTAGACCTCACGGGAGAGTGAAAGCCAGCTTGTCTTAGTCTGCAGGGGCTGCCAGGACAAAGTACCATAGACTGGGCAGCTTAAGCCACAGACATTTATTTCTCACAGTTCTGAAGGCTAGAAATCCAAGATCAAGGTGCTGGCCTGTTTGGTTCCTGGTGAGAGCTTTCTTCCTGGCTTGCAGATGGCCACCTTCTCTCTGTGTCGTTACATGGCACACAGAGAGAGAGAGAGCGCGCGCCATAAACCCCACTGTGAGGCCCCACCCTCATGATGTCATCTAACCCTAGTCTCCAACAGCCTCATCTCTGAATATCATCATATTGGGGATTAGAGTTTTAACATTCCTATTTTGAGGAGGGGGCCACATTCAGTCCTTATAGCATACCTCCTCAGTCTCAACCCAGCTCTGTGGGCAAGAAGCTACCAGTCTCTCTTGGAGGTCTAATGCCTTGATGAAATATGAAGAGAGTTCCCCAAATATACACCCAGGGAGCGTGGGCCCTGCAGAGATCATTTCATCCAGGCCTGAGACCCCGGCCTGTCAGAATCTAGAGGCCAAGGTTAAGGAAGGAGGCTGGAATCCAGGAAGCAGTCAGCGGGGAGTCCAGACTCCAGTGTAACCTTGAGGAATGAGAGGAGTTGGGTGTATGAGGAGGGGCATGGTGGGCAGGAAGGGCCTGGAAAAGCCCTGGATGGTGATGGGGTGGAGGTGTAGAAGCTGGTTTGGGTGAGAACCCAGTGAGTTGAATGGAGATCCTCTGGGCAGGGACAGATACACAAATGCGTCCCTGGCTTGTCTCCCTGGAGAGTGCAGCATAGTCCACATGCCCATTCTCCATCCAGATTGGCCTCAGATGTGGTCAGGGGATGAAGGTGAGGGGCCAGGGTTCAAATCCTGGCTCTGTGTCTTTTTCGGCCACATGACCTGGGACAAGCCACTGAGCTGCCAGAGCCGCAGGCTTCTCATTTGTGAAGTGGGGGGAAAAAAGCTCAGTAATTGCGGCGTCCAGATGTAGTTGCCCTGTGACATGTGGGATCTTAGCTTCCTGACCAGGGATCAAACCCACGTCCCCTGCATTGGAAGGCAGACCACCAGGCAAGTCCAGAAGGCCTTGAGTGGTGCTCATGAGAGTCTTGAGTGATGACAGATGAGAACGTGTCTTTTAATCAGTAAAGAGCTTCAACCACATCCTCTGAGCATCTCTTATGTGCTGGTCCCAGGACCAATTGCTGGGGGTCTGCAGCAGAAGAGTTTTGGGTGGTTGGTGGACAGAATGGGCTGGTAGGCTCACGGCTGGAGCCCAGGCCTCCTCTGCCCTTCGCCTGCCCTGGGCAGGAGTGAGCAATGCCCACCTCACCTCAGGCTTATGACTCTCGGTCCATTAAGTCCACCCGTCTATTCCATTCTTAGACTTAGGAAGTTTCTGGCTTGGAAGGGACTCCATTTTTGCACACCAGGAGACTGAGCCTGGAAAGGGAGATGCTTCTCAGCGTAAATGGCTGAGCCACATTCCCTGGTTGGGTCCTGTGCTGGGGATTGAGTTGAATGAGATTTGTCTCTGTCTCCATGTGTATCAAGCCTGGACCTGATACAGTTTCTCCTGAACCTCTCAAATTCCCAAGCTATCACACACACCCCTCCACCAGTACCCCCTCCAGGTCCCCTCTAGAGGGAAGGTTAACAATTCTGCTGCTGCAGTCTTCCAAGAGAAATTACTTTCCCATCTTCCTCCAGCCACAGGGCCCTGACTGCCAGCCAGCCAGCCAACGGGCGAGCTGTCCCAGAGCGCATTGTGGAGTCTGATTCCCGGGCCGCCTCTGGGTATCCAGTCTCCTAGGTGCTGTTTCTTGGGAACCGAGTCTGGGATGGGGACTTGCCTGGAGAAGGTGGCCAGGGGGTCACACCTATGAAGCAGGGAAGCAGGATTAGGTGAACGGAGCAGCTGACTGTGAGGAGGTAGCCATGGAGAACTCAGCTAATCCCCCTGAGAGCTCTGACGCTGGGAAAGACTGCCACCTGGTGCCTGACATCGACCCACTATGAGCTAAGGACTGCTCCCTGGGGGTGTGACCTTGGGCAGGGCAGCTCTTTTTGGTCAGGGGAGACTTGGGAAGGCTCAGTGGTGCACCGTCAAGAGCCAAGAGCCTGGCCGCTGGGAGAGGTCTGTGCAGCCGGACTGGGTGGCTGCTACAGCTCCTCCCCTTCGCTCACTGTCTGTAATGGGGACTGAACCCACTTGTATCCAGGATCCCTCCCCTCTCCTGTAACAGCCGTGCTCTCCACATGGCTGTGGTGGTGGCTGCTATGTTGTTCCATGTTGATCCTCTGGCCAAAATGAACCAGCTCAAAGGAGGGCACCTTACTGAAGCTGGCCCGTTAAGATACCCGTCTTTATCACCCCTGGTGTTTGGTCCGGATATAGGCACCAGCACTAGCTTGACACAGTTGTAATTCTTCCCCAGGAATGGGGTAGGGAGAATTTTCTGTTGTTGATCAGCACTTCCCTGAGGATGGAAGGCCCACAGTGTGAAACTCGGAAACTTTGGTGGTTGGAGGGGAGGCCAGCCTGCAGAGGGAGAGATGACTCGTGTGCAGGGGGAAACAGAGATGGAAGACAGGGACATGTGAGCTCTGATGAATTGCAGCCTCCTGGTTCCAGCTGTTCCCAAAGCCTACCTCTGCCTTGGACCACAAGGAGATCAAACCAGTCAATCCTAAAGGAAATCAACCCTGAATCTTCATTGAAAGGACTGATGGTGAAGTTGAAGCTCCAGTACTTTGGTTACCTGATTCGAAGAGCTCACTCATTGGAGAAGACCCTAACGCTGGGAAAGATTGAAGGCAGGAGGAGAAGGGGGTGACAGAGGATGAGATGGTTGGATGGCATCACTGACTCAATGGACATAAATTTGAATAAACTCTGAGAGACACTGAAGGACAAGGAAGCCCGGTGTACTGCAGTCCATGGGGTTGCAAAGAGTCAGACACGACTGAGTGACTGAAAACAACAGCAAATGGTTTGGTTGCTTAGCCTTTTAAAAAAGCTATCATTTATCCTTTTGTTTAAGTCAGTTTGAATCATTGAAAGCCAAGTGACTCCCAGTACATGTAAAACTACAGAGTTGTTCTTTTGAATGTGGCTTGGTTGATCATTATTAACCCTTTTTGTCAACTCCATAAAGTTTCAACTTAACAAATCCCTCTAGGTGTGGCTCTAGAGATCACAGGCAGGGGGAACGCAAGGACTGCTTCCAGTCCTCAGGTGTATTTTGTTTGATTGGTATGGTGTTTAAAAAATCCAGTTTCTATCATCTAATAATTGGAAGATTTAAATAACACCTGGCCTTTTAGCTTCTCTTAGTATATTAGGAGGTCTGGTAGCATTGGGCCCATGTTTCCACATGAAAACAGTTGGTGGACACAAAATAAGCAGCGGCTGCCCCCCGCTTTCTTCATGGGCGTGCACTCCAGTTTGTCGCAGACCCCACCATCCTCCACTGCTTTCCACCCCTGCCTCTTTCATTGTTTATGTGACCTGCATGCATTTTGCAGGCGTGTGGCTCCTGTTGGTATGTGTGTGCTGTGCTTAGTCACCCAGTCGTGTCCGACTCTTTGCGACCCCATGGACTGCAGCTCATCAGGCTCCTCTGCCCATGGGGATTCTCCAGGCAAGAAAACTGGAGTGGGTTGCCATGCCCTTCTCTAAGGGATCTTCCCAACCCAGGAATGGAAGCAAGTTCTCCCACATTGCAGGCGGATTCTTTACCATCTGAGTCACCTGCAGCAAAGTTCTTGTTTGTATATAGACTTGTGAACTGTATGGCCTTCTCTGACCCAATCAAGCTTCAGGTTTCCAGAGGGAGACAGAAAAGATACTGCATATTGTGGTGGGAACAAATGAAGTAACGTGGCTGAAAGCTCGCAGAAAGCCTAAAGCTCTCTGAAATCACAAAGCTATACAAATGAGAATCATCATCATCATTATTAATAACAACTGAAAGGACAGGAGACAGGGAAGTCAGCCCCCACTCCACCACCACCCCTCAGGCCCAGAAGGGTATTTGCGCCATCATGATGGCGTTTATCATCAACACTGACAGTTATTATTAAACCACGTCAACTTGCAAATGCAAAATGTTAACCAAATGAACTAAAATGAGCTGGCAGAAATAATATCTCAGCGCTGTCTACCTTGAACTGTTCTTTCTGTGAATTGTTGTGGCATTTCTCCAGGGCTCAGATCAACAAGGAAGAAAAGAAAGAACCCCTCTGGCTTGTTGAAGTTATGACTTGTTATTCCAGCCGATGTCTTGTATGTCCCACTGTCCACTTCCCCCTCCCCGCCACTGCTGATGTGGCGTCTCAGACTCTGGAGGCCATCCATCGCTGGCCAGCTCCCTCCCCCGGACGCATTTATTATAAAGTGGGTGACATGTCTCTTGCTCTGTGCCTGTCTCCTCCCCACATTGACGCTGATTGACGACAATGTACCATCTTTAAGCTCAAAGTGCAGGCAGAGGTTTGATGAAGTATCTTGCTGCGATCTGCAAGTGGGCTGTACTCGGGAAACATGAAGGTTTTATATAACCCTGTGTGTCTGTGGCCGCCTCATGGCTAGTGACGCCAGAGTCTCTGTGGTGTTCCTTCATGCACACCCAGGAGCGCTGTAGTCTGACCACGTCTCCCCAGTTCCTTTCTGCTTGAAGCCCCCTCCCTGCCCTATCTATGAGTGTTATCCTGTGAGCTCACGCCTCCATGCTGTCCTTTTGTCTAAAACATCCTTCCTTCACACACCTCGTCTTTCTAGACCTTCTTTGATGATTAAGAAACTTCAGCACATACATCTTGTAATTCTGAAAATCTCTCTTAGTTCCCAGGACCCCAGAGGCAGCGGCGTGGATGCTTTGGAGAGAGAATCCTGTGGGCTTGAGTCCTGGCTCTGGCATTTACTGTGCCTTTTGGGGCAAGTTACTGATTTCTCTGGACCTCAGTTTCCTCAGCTGTAAAATGAGGATAGTGATAGGACCTAAACCTTGTTTTTAGGATTAAGTGTGATGCTGTTTATAGATTGTACATCATCACAATGCCTGGCACATGCTGAATGGTTAACAGGAGCAATTAATCTAGCTTTTGAGATGGATTGACCTGAGGCAGATGCTGGAAACATTTTAAACTGAAATCTCATCTTTTGATGTCTTGACTCCTTTTCCCTAAAAGGCAAGTGCAGAGAAGGATCTAGCTGACTGAAGTTTTTTGGTTAATCAAGGGCTTGTTTGAAAAGACCCTGATGCTGGGAAAGATTGAGGGCAGGAGGAGAAGGGGACGACAGAGGATGAGATAGTTGAATGGCATCATCAACTCGATGGACATGGGTTTGGGTGGACTCCGGGAGTTGGTGATGGACAGGGAGGCCTGGCGTGCTGCGGTTAATGGGGTCGCAAAGAGTTGGACACGACTGAGCAACTGAACTGAACTGAACTGAACTGAACAAGGGCTTGTTACCTTCCGATGACTCTGTGTTAAGATAAAGGCCAAAATCCTCAACATGGTTCCCAGTGTCTCACATGGCTAGGGCCCTGATCATCTCTTTAGCCTCATATTCCACTTCTCCTCACTCTCTGGGAGGGGCACACTGTCACAGGGCCTTTGGACAGGCTGTGTTTCGTGCTGAACCACTTTAATCCATATTACCTACGCATCAACTCCTGTTCACTCCTTAGAGCCCAGGCACTCCCCCTGGAAGCCATCTGCAACTCACTGTGTATCAAGCCATATCTCTTCCCTACAGAGCGCTTGCTCTGTTTCTGATCCATTTCATACCTGTTTCTGTGTTTATTTGACCAGCATCTGGATTTTTCCACTGGATCGTGAGCTCCATGAGGGCAGGGACCAAGTCTGTGTGTTGCTCACAGTGGCATCCCCAGCAGTTAACACAGCCACTGCCATAATGGGCCTTCACTGAGTAGTTTGTTGAAGGCACAGGTGAATAGATGACTGATGTTTTAAAAGCATGTGCAACCAAGATGTTTTCTTGGAACTACAAAGCCCTAATCTTGAAAAAGGAAGGACCGAGAGGTAACTCTTTGGAAGAGAGGAAATAGCGTGATGAAACTGGGTTGCTTCTGATATCTGGGAAATGGACTATTACAGAGGATTCGAGAAGGAAATGAGCTTGTCTAGTGCTCATGGCTAAATTGACTTCTAACTCGGGGACTAAGTTTTGTTTGAGAGTAGGGCTGCTGCTGGTGATGAGGTTTCCATCCCTTGTAAACAGGGTGTTGATGGATGGGTGGCCTGACCCACCCTAGTGTTTTACAGGGTTTAAGGAGAATAGCCTTCACCTGTTAAGTTCCTGACTTGCTACCAAAAACACTCCTGAAATAAGCCGAACATTTATTATCCCTGCCTGCCAGTGCAGGAGGTATAAGAGACATGGATTTGATCCCTCGGTCAGGAAGATCTCCTGGAAGAGGGTATGGCAACCAACTTCAGTGGTCCGGCCTGGAAAATCCCGTGTACAGAGGAGCCTGGCATGCTACAGTCACAAAGAGTCAACGCAACTGAAGCGACTTAGCATGCATGCATGTCATGACTAGAAAATGCTCAGGAAAGCAAGTGTCTTCTTCCTCCCACGAGGCTTGATGTGACAGTGTTAGCCTTGTTCCAGGAAGTTGGGAGTCCCAGAACTGCAGAGTATCTGATTTAAGTGGTGGACAGGGGCTTTGGGAAGGATGGTGAGGCCAGGAGACCGACAATGGTGCAAACAGAGGCATAGACTCATGGAGCCCTTGATGTGACCCAGACGCTCATCAGGAGATTTTGGATGGGGAGCACCTGTAAGAACCTCAAAGGTAGGATTGTCCTGATGATAATCTGGAAGGTATGGTCTTGGAACCACTGAAATTTTCGTTTATTCACTCAGCAAGTATTTCTTGAGTGGCTAATGTGTCAGGTGCTGGACTAGGTGATGGGGATTGAAAGAAACATAAACATGGCATTCCCACACACGTGTGTAAAGTGTGCAGAGAAGGAGTAAAGTGCACAGACAAGGAGCCCGACACAGTGCAGCCAGAGAGATTAGTATTCATCCTTTTTCCAGGATCTGTGGTTGGTAGTTATTCCCATGTTGCCAAATCTCTGGAAGGGGGTAGAGGGCTAAATTTTTTGTGAAACCTTTTGTCCATACAGATGATTGTTGCAAAGATATGCTGATGATCTTTAATACGTATGTAACTAATTGAAAGTCAGCAGTTTATTCTGCAGTTTCAATAAAACTAGCTCTGCCACCATTGGCTCTAACTTTGTTATATTATCAAGAAAACTTTCCTCAGGGCTTTGGGGTACATTTAGTGCTCCTTCAATCACATTGTGGTCCTCGGAGGACCAGCAGGTAGGCTAACTTTTATTACTTTTTTTTTTTTAATTACCTCAGGGAAATGATAGCGAAGCGTTGGGAGGGGAGACTTTTCATATAAGTTGAAATGAGTCACGCTTGGAAGATGGCACTTTTGTTTACCTTACAAATAAAGTGGATATGGTGTGAATGAGACGAGGGGCTCTGCAGATCAGCAACCTCAAACCAGATGAGAGCCTTCTGAGTGGGTGGGGTTTTGTTACACTTAGCATCTTTCATTTTACTGTGTCAGGGAGCCTGGAGTTGGAAGGTAATCATGGCCAATCCCAGTTAGACTTCATTGCAAGAAAAATGTGTTTTTAATACATTCGGCCCAGAGTCATTCTAGGATCTTCAAGTTTTTTAAGGGTCTACAAACATGTCTGAGACTTGGAAAAAAATTATTGTCTCCAAAATGAGAAGAGAAAGCAGCGAAGTTGAAATTAATGAATATTTAAAAAACTTCCCCCACAGTGTGCTACTTTGTCAATATTGCTAATTGTTAAATTTCGTGTTCATAGAGATTTCATTACTTCTGAAAACGCTGGTAGATTAAAATTTTCCACTTTCAAAAGCCTCTGAGTATGTAAATTGCCAAGAAATCACATCCAATCAGAAATTAAATAAGTCACTTATTGCCAAATAATTTCAGAAGCAAAATTTAGAAATTTTCTCAAAAATGTTTATAGCAAAAGAGCCATTTAATGTAAGATGTAGGCAAATTTGTAATATGATTGAAATGCTGTCTAGTGAGGCCTTGCAAAGTAGATGTGTTTAAGGTCTATGAAATTCTTTAAAAGGACTTGGCATTCATCCTCCCTCCTTACCCACCTGTAAAATAGGTTAGAAAGAAGGTATTTTTAATTTTAATTTTTATTGACATATAGTTGCCTTATAATGTTGTGTTAGTTTCTGCTGTATAGGAAAGTGAACCAGCCATGCACATACATTTATCCCCCGTTCCTTGGATTTCTGTCCCATCTGGGTCACCACAGAGCGTTGAGTCCAGTTCCTGTGCTTTACATCATTAGGTATCTGTTTTATACATAGCAGTGTATATATGCCAACCCCAATCTCCTGATCCATCCCACCCACCTTTCCCCTTCTGTGTCCATACATTTGTTCTCTATGTCTGTGTTTCTATTTTTGCAAATAAGTTCATCTGTACCATTTTCCCAGTTCCCACCTATATGTGTTAATGCATTTGTTTTTCTTTTTCTGACTTGCTTTACTCTGAATGATAGTCTCTTGGTCCATCCACATCTCTGCAGATGCCACAATTTCATTCTTTTTTATGACTGAGTATTATTCCATTGTACACATATGTACCACGTGGACAGAAGATATTTTCAGTGGTGGCTCTTTTGTGACGTGTTTGAGCTTTATGGTGGGTTAGGTTGCTGTTCACTACATATTCATTCTCTCCCTCTCTACCTCACTGAAGTTCAGTGAGGTCATGAGACTTTGCCCTGAGGAGGGCCGTAGGGTGCTTCCGCACCTTTTGACTGTTGAATCGGCCATGTGATATTTTTTGGCCATTAAGATGTGAAGGGAACTAGCTCTAGCAGAGGCTTGAAATGTGCTTCTGTGGTCAGACTTGCCCTCTGAGCTCCTGCCTTCTCCTCAAGAACAGCACGCCTTAGTCACTGGTCCAAGAAAAATGAGAGAGACATAGAGCAGAGTTACCCAGCATAATTTCAGACCTGCAGCCTCAAGCAGAGATACCCCATCTAACCCACAGAATAATGAACGAGAAGGAAGTGCCTGCCCAGAGTTTATAGTTGTTTGTTTCACAGCATAATTGTGGCCGTAGCTGACTGATACAAGCTCCTACACACAGTGGCACTTACTCATGTTTCTGATGCAATAATCGGTTGCTATTTTCAACCATATTGCTAAGAGCTTTGTGTCTTCAGCCATACTGCAAGGCTCATAACTCTAAAAATTTGAAGTTCCGCTACTCATTGGCATACATACACTATCATGTGTAAAATAGGTAGCTAGTGGAAAGCTGCTATATCGCACAGGGAGCTTTGCTCAGTGCTCTGTGATGAGCTAGATGGATAGGGTGGGGGTGGGTGGGAAGAAGGCTCAAGAAGGAGGGGATATATGTATCCATATAGCTGATTCACGCTGTTGTGCAGCAGAAACTATCATAACGTCGTAAAGCAATTATAATCCAATTAAAAATAAATTTAAAAAAGGTCAGCTACTTTTCACATGCTGTTCCTTCTGCCTGAAAAGTTTGCCTCCCTGAACTTCACGTGGATGGCTCTTTTTCATCTTTGTCTCTGGCTTTAAATATTATTTCCTTGAAGTGACCTCCTCTGATAAATTATTTAAGTGCCATCTGTGGTGGAGCCTTCAATTTGCATATTCAAACACTCACATTCCCTTTTCTTCTCTGAAGTAAAACTGTGAATTTTTTTTCTTGTTTTGGAAAAAATCTTAAACTTAAGAGTCTCAACAACGGTACAGTAGCCTCCTTCCTACCCCCCAAAACATTTGTGAATAAATTTCTGGCGTGATACATCTTCATCTTAGGGAGTCAAGTTGGCTGAGGTCATGTTGGAACCCAAGTAGTCTGACTTAAAGAACTTCAGCTCTTAACCTCCATGCTAAACTGCCTCCGAGCAGCTCAGGCCTACTGAATTTTCACGTCTGGTGGTGTTTCATAGTTTACAAAGAGCTTGCACATCTTGATGTTATTTGGTCCCACAACAGCCCTATGGAGCAGGTAAGGCAGATATTGTTAACCCCCAAGTGGAGATGAAGGTACTAAGGACTAGAAAGATTAAAGAACATGCCCAAGGGGACCTGCCCACGAATGGCAGGTATACATGAGAATTGTGATCTTCTCTATCAGTATCTTTGGAAAAGGTTTGCCCTGTATTTAGGCACTTGCAGCATCTCAGAAGCACGTAATACCACAAGCTGACATTACGATACTCATTACTTTGTTAGAATGTACTCACCCAGGATTTTGGTTTTATTCCTGTTCGCCGAGGCCAGCAGATCAGGAGGTGACTGCCATTGAAAAGGCATCTTGTTACTTCAGCTCCCAAGAGGAAGAGATGTGCTTCGCCATGCGGCCACATTGGCAGTACCAGAGTCAGTCAGGAGCTAGAAGGAGCAAGGGGAAAGTGTGGACCTGACCATGTAGTGTGGTTTCCATGGGCAAGGTAGGGTAGGTGTCCTGAGAGGGTTTAGGACTGGATGATTTGCACAATTTTGGCAGTCTCTGGGCTATAGGCATGGTTGCTGGTTGTCTGATACCTGACCTTGGTGTAATTTAGGGCAGAGGGTAGAATCCCAGAGATCAGGAGTCTGAGGAAAAGAGGGGGATGGGGATGCAGCTTGGAGATGGGCTGGTTTGCATTCAAAGGCATGTTCAAAGTCAAGTTATTTTCCTTTCTAGGAACTAGCTAGCCCTGGGAGGGGCAGTCGGTTCCTGGGTCCAAAAGGCCCAAAGATGTCAAAGCATTATAAAATATAGAAGGGAAAAAAAGAAAACAAAAAAAAACAACCCGTGATGAATAGAGTTTCCAGATAGGAAGTGGAGGCTCAACAGATAAGGGAGTCGGCCTTGGTTGTCTGGCGTCTGCCCTCCGGGTGGCAGTGGTGTTGCTGAACCACAACTCAGATGTGGCAGAGGTTCTGAGTGCCCTGAACCACTTCGCAGCTGGCTGGTTGGGGGAGAGGAAGGTCCAATCATTGAATCTCCCCAAGCAGAGAACAGTGCAAATCAAGACAATCTCCTAAACTGGGAGTTACTATGAAGAAAGTGTAAAGTGGAAGGAATTACAAAGACTTTCCACCATGGTTCTTGCAAGAGATTGAGCCAGTCTTTGGAATTGCGAATTCACAAGGATATTGCAAAGAGTTCCAGTTGTATTAATTAAAACTGGCTGATCCTTTGTGATGGGGTCCCAATGACACCAAGAAAACTGACTGTTACCTATCTCCCCTGGATTGTGGAAAGGTTTAGTGTCATCACAGACAATTGCAATCATGACTTCAAGAAACAGAAAAACTGCAGATAACTGATTTTCATTCATTGGAGTTGCATTTTTAGTGAAAACATGATGGAAATTGTCTTTATTTCCTGGTCAGTCCCTTGTGTGGACTGTCTTTGTTCTGCCAGTTGTTCTGGGAATAGGACACAACAAAAGCTTTTCTGACACGAGCAAGCCTGCCATTCCAAGATCCCTGGTGCCACAAGGGATTTCTGGGGAGAAGGTGCATCAATTTGCAAAAAGAACTGAGATAATTTTCTAGTAGAAAGCAGGTCAGGGAGGCCACATAACATAGACCTTAAAAGCTTGGACTCTTATCAGACTGCTGAGTTTCAGATCCTGCTTCTGCCACTTAATTGTATGTAATCTTGGGGAACAATATCCTTATGCGTAAATGGGGATGATTTGGTGATGATTAAAAGCAAATACATACATATATCATTATTTAAATATATTGTAAATATATTAATATATACTGTAAATGTCTATATATCAACGTAGGGTCAGGCATGCAGTAAGAACTTAATAAACACACACTCAGTTATTACCCTCTCCTCTCCCGGTCCCTTCTTTATGAGATTTGGAGATCTATTTGGGTGGACGGGAATGCCTAATGGCAACTAACACCTAATGGCAGAGAAGGAAAACGAAACTCTGGAAATAAAATTACCCCGAGAGAGAGAGGTGTCCCAGCTGCTGACCCAGTTTAACACTAGACTAGGAACAGACTAGGGCTTCCCTGGTGGCTCAATTTAAAGAATCCATCCGCCAGTGCAGGAGATGCAGGAGACACGAGTTTGATCCCTGGATAGGGAGATCTCCTGGAGGAGGAAATGGCAACCAGGGAAATCCCATGGATAGAGGAGCCTGGCAGGCTACCGTCCCTGGGGTCACAAAGAGTCAGACGTGACTGACTGAGCACACATACACAGGAACAAAGAGGGAGAATGGGGAAATTCACATCCTGCCCCCCCTCCCCTTCTGCATCCCTCTATCAGGGACATTTGAGAGTGGGTGGATAACCACCCCAGCCCTGTCACCCCCGCTGTGAGATGTGCTCATGTGTGCAAGAACTGGCTGTGTGCATATCACACAGTGACGTCATGTGGGTGGTTTGAAATCAGCCTCGGCGGCAGGATTTACACCATGGCGATGGGCAAACACTGCACATCAGAGCTTTTAATTTTTTTCCACAGAGTCCATCATTAAAACACTCACTGGCATACGACTGGATGTGTTCCACAATGTTTCCCACACTTTCCCTTCGGGATTAAATGCCAGTTGTCCAGAGTGGTCACTTGCTTGATAATTCAACCTCTCTTGGCTGCCTTCTCCCCCGTCTCCCTTCCTCTTGATTCTTTTACCTCCCGAATAGAGTACTTGCGCATGGACCTCAGGGTCTGTTTCTGGGGAAATCCAAACTCAGGCTGGGTTTAAAACCAGGCCTGTCAGACCCTGAATCCCCACGTGTTTCACCAATACCCACCACCTCATTTTCTCAGGGCGACAAATGTCCTCTGGGTGTGGAGGGGCCTCTGAGGAGTGAGACAAATGAATTATGTTGATACAATTAGCTGGCAATTAAGAAGTTATCCTTCTTACATTAAAGGTTGGAATAATTAGATATAACATGAGGAAATCTAATTTACCTAGTAAATTATCCTTTATATAAAAAAATGATTTTAAAGCATAGTCATGGTTTCTATAAAACTTTTAGGCACCAAGATGGATTTTATTGCTCTCCTGTGTGCCGATCCACATCATGCTTCCATTTCATGCTTGTTATAATTTAGTGTTTATGGTTTCTAACTCTGTTGAGAGACCGGTTTGAATATTCAAGAAACCAGGTGGTTTAACAGATTTGAGACACTGACGGTGTTTGTTGCAAACTAAAGAGGCCCTCAGAGAGATGTTAGGTGCAAACTAATAGACCCTCAGCTGAAAAGAGGCCGAAGTAAGAAGAGCTTACTTACAATCCTTACCTGAAAGACCTTTGGGACCTTACCTGGTAGACTTTTGGGACTTTTGTTCACAAGTGAAATTCAGCTCAAATGGGCCCTAATGTGTTAGGAAATTGGAAAAGAAAAAGAACTTCATGGGACTTCCCTGGTGATCCAGTGCTTAAGAATCAGCCTTCCGGGGAATACATGTAACTCCATGGCTGATTCATGTCAATGTATGACAAAACCCACTGAAATGTTGTGAAGTAATTAGCCTCCAACTAATTAAAAAAAAAAAAAAAAAAGAATCAGCCTTCCAATGCAGGGGACTTGGATTTGATCCCTGGTCAGGGGACTAAGATCCCTCATGCTATAGGGCAACTAAGCTTGCGTGCCATAATTTAGACTCAGCACATCCAAAATTAAAAAAAAAAAAAAAAATTAAAAAAAGAATTTCATGCTTCAGGAAATTGGGAAGTTCAAGGACATAGATTTGGCTTCAGGCATGACTGAATCAGGGCTTTCCTGCTAAAGAAGTCTCTTTCTTTCTGTAGATGATAAGCTTCATAAGAACAGGCACTTTCTCTGTTCCATTCACTGCAGTGTTTTCTGTCATCTAGCACAGGACCTGGCAGGGAGTAATCATAACAACAAATATTTACATAGCACTGTGTAAGGAGATAGCAATGTTATAAGTGATCTACCCATATCGACTCATTTAATCCTCTCAACCCAGTGAAGTAGGTAATTATTAATTATGTTCCCCACTTTTCTGCATGGGGAAACTGAGGGCAACCCTCAGAGTCCACTAACCCACTCCCTCAAATTCATCTAGCCTGGAGATTTTATGGCCCTGATCAAAACATAGCTTCCCCTGGAGTCTTTAAAGTTAGACAAAAGGATATTCAAAATGAGCCTGTCTTGGTACCAGAAAATATGAGATGCTCAGAAATGACTAGTATTTCTCTGTGCATGCTAAGCTGCTCCAGTCATATCTGACTCTGTAGCCTGCCAGGCTCCTCCGTCCATGGGATTCTTCTGGCAAGAATACTAGAGTGGATTGCCATTTCCTCCTCCAGGAAATGGGGATCTTCCTGACCCAGAGATTGAACCCTCATCTCTTACATCTCCTGCATTGGCAGGTGGGTTCTTTACCACTAGCGCCACTTGGGAAGCCCAGTATTTCTCTGTAGATGTCATGAAGAATTTATCACTTTGGCCGAACTAGATGCAGGTTTTGTGGGACCTGAAGCTTACACAATTTGGGGATCTCTCTGTGAGAAAAAGAATACAAAATTATGAATATAAAATTAAACACAAATGGGAATGTTTGTTTGGAATGAGAAAAGTAATTCAGACACAGATCTGGAGCCTTTGGTTATTTAAATTCCGTTCTTCTGAGTTCTCTTTAGGTGATGAATCAGAAGTGTGGATCTGGAAGGGTTTTATTCTCGCAGCCCAATTTCAGTGTATGAAGTTTGGAAAGACATAGTTCAGTCCGTGACACCATGGATGGCTGAAGAGAGCACCATGCTGCCCCTGACCATACTGAAAACTGGCTGGTCTTGGACAGGGCTCCTGTTTCCCATACCTTTCACCTTGCGATGGCGACTGGATTGGTGCCCACCTGAGCTCTTCATCCTTCAGTCTCCAATTCTCTGACTTCCCCAGAACCCTGAAAGAGATCATATATCTGTGTTATAAGGCAGTGGTGGAGAATGTGGGCTCTGGGTTTAAATTTAGACTCTGCTCCTTATTAGCTGAGTGACCCTGGGCAAGTCATTTCACTTCCTCTAACCTTATCTTCCCTTTTTGTAAATTAGGGATTAATGTAAGTACCTGCTACCCACATTGTAGAAAGACTTAGGTGGATTAATGAGCATAGCATATTAAACACTCACTGATTGCCAGCTACTATTAATAGAATTATTTTGGTTGCAGAATATTCTGGTTGAGGAACAGAAACTCATAAACAGTAATTTAGGCAAGAAAAGGGGCAATTTGTTGACTCCAGTAGCCAAAACTGGGAAGGTTAGGGGTGTAGTTGAGCAGGAGGAGCACTGGAACCATGCAGTAAACTGTCCCCATGCCTCAAATATCTGTTTTCACTGTGGTGGTTTTGTTTGCTCAGAGTGCCTTTCCATATGTGGCTAGAACTGAGACTCTGATAACCTTTCCTGTTTGAGGATGAAAGAGATGCTTTCATGTGGTTACTGTGTGAAAAATCTAAGGGAAGGACTCAACTCTGATTGGCTCAGTTTAGGTCACATGGTCACTCACATGGCCAGGTCAAGGGCCAATGTGCAGGTTCTATTAAAGCTTCTTAGAGCTGGGTAGATAAAAATAATGGTGCCTCCTGGGTCATCTGAATGCTGTCTGTACTGAGCTGGCACTTGGTAGAAATAAAATTGCCCCCTTTCCTCTTTCATCCTGACCCTCATGCCTACCATCTATTATACAAAAGAGTAATCCAAAAGAAAGTCACCCTGCCTGAGGGCGCTGAGTAGTGAGGAAAACAACCTCTTCTGTGCCCTGAGGTAGGAATGATGGCTTAGGCTGGTGTGGGCTCCTTATGAAATCTACCCGAGACTCTAGGCAGGCAGATTATATTTCTTCCTGAAGACAAGACAGATTCTAGGCAGTGATTCACGTTTATGTTTGGAGAGCTAATTGGAAATAGGTATGAATAGTGTTAGCAATTGTTAATGCCCTTTGATCCATCAAGTTTCTAGTGTGGCAGGAACCGTATATGTGCTTAGTCACTCAGTTGTGTCTGACTCTTTGCAACCCTTTGGACTGTAGCCTGCCAGGACTTCTCTGTCCATGGGATTTCCCAGGCAAGAATACTGGGGTGGGTTGCCTTTTCCTGACCCAGGGATCAAACCCATATCTCCTGTGTCTCCTGCACTGCAGGTGGTCTGCTGAGCCATTGGGAGAAGTCCTCAGGAACTACAAAGGGCCTGAACTGTTGGTCTACATGCAGGCTAACAAGTTACCCTGTTAGCTTGTTTCCTGGATGTGGGCAGAAGGCGTGAAATTCCTGGGTCAGAGACAAAAGGCTTCATTATTCATAGCACAGCAGGAAGCTTGTGCTTCATGTTTGTGCCCATTACCCTGGACCTGGAGAGCTCCTCAAGGATGACATGGAAGTGGACCCAGGTGGCTGCCTTGCATGTAGTGGATTTGCATCACAGTTGAGGAATCCCAATCACTTCATACAGGGGCTGTCCCACCTTTGCTCCTTACAGTCCTGGTCAGCCAACAAATCTGCTTTCTGCCCTGTTCTCTCTCTCTTTCATTGCTGTTGGCTATACAAACATCCTTATAAAGATAGACAGGAACAAAAGCTGGTAAACATGTGCAGTAATGTGAAAGATGGCATGGAGAATTGTCTCCCAATAAAGAGAGCATTTCCTAAGGAAAATACATCTGAATATAACATAAAATTTATTTATAAGCAACTTGAAGATCCAATATTAGGTGGGAGGTTAAGCATACTGTTGTTGAAAATAGTCTTCTGTTTCTAAAAATGTTCTGAAGCTCTTGGAATGGCAAGTGAAAATGTTCAACTTAAAATATAAGGTGAAAAGTTCAGGCTGCAAAGGTGAATATATATTTTTGTTGACTATGTAGAACAATCTATTATGGAAAACAATTGGGAAGGAGATTTGTTAAAATCTTGGTAGTCTTTCTCTGGGCAGTGAGTCTAGGGGTAACTGGGTTTTTTTTCATTTTGAATTAAACTTTTTTTTCAGCTTTCTATAATGAACATGCATTATTATTTTTTATAATAGGGGGAAAAAACCAAGATAAACTATTTTTGAAAGTAGTGCCGAGCATCCATAATTTGGCAAAAACAAGGGAAGAAAGCATGAAATAAGCAGGGAAAAAAAGATTTCAGTTAAATTAGATGTCCAATTAAGCGATTTGCTTGGCTGCAAAATATCTTTTTGACAGACAATTAGTTCTGGGCAAGTCAAATGTTTCAACAGTATGTTCTTATGGGACAATTAAAGTAATTCATATTTGATGTGCAGAAGTGTTGTGGTAATTGTGAAACTTTTTAGAGTGGCAGTTGAAGCTGGGCTCGTATTTTATTTTCCTTCCTGGAAGTTGTCTTGATTGGAGAAGAAGTTAAGTCACTTCCTTGACAAGTCAGTCATCTAGCTATATCTGCTAAGGGGGCTGGTGAATTGAGTGTGGAGTTTTCTATTGGTTAAAGGAAGTTGTATTCAGATCAGGCTACCAGGATCAATATTAATAGCATTAATTGTAGTATCAACCATATAAATTGTGACAACAGTTGTGTAATGCCTGTTTTAAGTGTTTATGCTGTGCCAGATATTGCATTAAGCACTCTGTGTATTTGCTAATTTCTGCAACTGTCCAATTAAATAGATATGATTGGACTCTCCTTATTACAGATGGGTAAACTGAGGGCCAGAGAAGTTAGGGGACTTGTTCAAGGTCCTACAACCATCAAGTGATATTGCTGGAATCTGAATCCAGTCAACCTGCTCCCAGACTTAGGTGCTGGAATTTCTTGAAAAATAATAACATTGTATACTTTTCTCTCTACTTTCCTGGATAAGACAATCTGACTTTCTTCCTAAAGCAGGTAGGGTATATTGTATTTGCTCCGTTTGGAAGAGGCTGAAGCACAGAATGAATCCATTTTTAAGATAGCAGGAATTTTATTTCTATATTCTCTGTAAATTTAAATTGATAATGTCTTTTATATTCCATGAAATTGTGTGAGAGGTAAGGTGGTATATGAGCAAAACTCTTTCAGTTACATGCTGTTGTTCCATGCAACTTCAAAACCCACAAATAGACTGAATTTCAGGTATGGCTGGATTCAGGTGCTTAAATGACACATTTTGGAATCTCTCTGGTCTCTGGCTCTCAGTTCATTTTTTGTCTATGTTGGCTTCATTCTCAGAAAGGCTCTTTTCTGTGCCCTCAACAGCTCTTGACTTACCCCTTACCAGCGTAGTAACCCCAGGTGGAGGGGAACTTATCATTGCTAAGAAACTTGACAGAACCCGGGGGCTGATTCTCATCAGGCCATAACAGTCATGTGCCTGTCTCTGAACCAGTTATTCTGACTATAGAGTTGAAGATGGTTCTTGGTCAGTCTGGGTCATGTGCTCACCCTGAGTCCCAGGGGATTGTGTCAGTCCTACCTAAACTATATGCATGAACAGTGAGAGAAGGATTGTTCCCCAAAAGAAAATGCAGATGTTGTGACCAGCAAAGGAGGATGGATGCCGACTGGCAGAAATAATGGTTTGTGTTTGCAGCCAGCCAAAAATATCAGAAAGGAATGTATAGGGAATAAGAAGAGTTGGTGTCTATTCCTGGCTCTGCCACTAACTGGCTGAAAGACTGTCATCAATTTTACTCACCATCTCTGGGTCTCAAGTCCCCTATCTGTAAAAGGGGCTAGGCCAGGGGTCTGATGTTAATTTGATTTGCAGGTAACAGGCATTCAACAAACAAAACGTTCTCTTTGTTGCCTTACAGCTCTCCTTTAGAATTTCAGCTTCCGTTGCTTGTCAAAGATGGTTGTTCTCAGTGTTAGAAAAAGTCATTTTATTAAACCAGGTGTGTACATGGGTAGTTGAAATCAGCACTTGCAAGGTTTTTTGTCAGCTTTGTTTCTTGAGGTTTGAGATTAGGGAGTGCCTGGTTTGATTGTTATTTTCAGTCATTATGTCTCATCTGCTCCTGGGGAGAAGGCATAGCATCTACAATAGCAAATCTGATCTGCAGATGTTAAGTGGCAACTGGCCAGTTATGTTAGAGTTTTTGCTGCTGGTCTTCATCAAAGGATAATTTGTTTATTTTTGGTTGTTTTAGTCATAGGGAGAAAGGAAAGGAGGGAAAATGTTTCAGAGGAAGGACAGCTAACCTTTATGGAGTTCCTTAATAGCTGATTTCCTTTTTACTATCACCCCAGGTGACAGTATCTTCATGTTACAGGTGAGGAAACTGACCTTAAGAGATGTTGGATTGTTAGCACATCAAATTCATGTCCTTTCTTGACAGCCATTCAGCAAATGTCTACTAAACTCCCGTTATGATCCAGGTGCTATTCTAAGTACTGACAGCACAACAGTGGCAAGAAAGACATGTTCCCTGCATGTAGAGAGCTCATAGAATAGTTGGGGAGACAAACAATAAATAGGTCAGTATATAAAGATTTCCAAGAGTAAGAAGTATTCTGAATAAATGAACACTGGAAACACTGTTATGGAGAATGTCTGAAGTGGGAAGTGCCATTAGATGGGGTGACTGGGGAGGGCAGCTGGGAGAATTTGAGCTGAGACTTAAATTAGGGGACGGAAACAGAAAGCAACAATTCAAGAGGCAACAGTTAGAACTGGTCATGGAACAATGGATTGGTTCCAAATGGGGAAAGGAGTCCGTCAATGCCTGTGTATTGTCACCCTGCTTATTTAACTTATATGCAGAGTATATCATACGAAATTCTGGACTGGATGAATCACAAGCTGGAATCAAAATTGCCAGGAGAAATAGCAACAACCTCAGATATGCAGATGATACCATCCTAATGGCAGAAAGCGAAGAGGAACTAAAGAAACTCTTGATGAAGGTGAAAGAGGGGAGTGAAAAGCTGGCTTAAAACTCAAATCCAAAAAACAAAGATCGTGGCATCTGGTCCCATCACTTCATGATAAATAGATGCGGAAACAGTGGAAACAGTGACAGACGTTATTTTCTTGGGCTCCAAAATCAGAGCAGATGGTGACTGTAGCCATGAAATTAGAAGACCCTTGCTCCTTGGAAGGAATGCTGTGACAAACATAGACAGTATATTAAAAAGCAGAGACATCACTTTACCAACAAAGATCTGTACAGTCAAAGCTATGGTTTTTCCAGTAGTCATGTGTGGATATGACAATTGGACCATAAAGAAGGCTGAGCACCAGAGAATTGATGCTTTTAGACTGTGGTGCTGGAGAAGACTCTTGAGAGTCCTTCGGACAGCAAGGAGATCAAACCAGTCAATCCCAAAGGAAATCAACTCTGAAAATTCATTGAAAGGACTCATGCTGAAGCTGAAGCTCCAATACTTCAGCCACCTGATGTGAAGAGCTGACTCATTGGAAAAGACCCTGATGCTGGGAAATATTAAAGGCAGGAGGAGAATGGGATGACAGAGGATGAGATGGTTGGATGGCATCACCAACTCAATGGACCTGAGTTTGAGTAAACTCTGGGAGATAGTGAAGGAAAGGGATGCCTGGCATGTTGCAGTCCTTTGGGTTGCAAAGAGGTGGACACAACTGATCAACTGAAAAACAACAAAATCAGCAGAGTGATGGCCTGGGGAAAGATGTCCCAGCAGTGAGTAGAGCAAAGGCAAAGGCCCTGAGACAGAAATAAGCTTGCAACAGGAAGAAGGGCACCATGGCTGGAGGAGATCTAATGACAAAGGGTGGTGAGCAGTGATGTTAGGAGACTCGGGCAGGGTCCAAATCACACAGCTCTGGGAGGCCAGGGGAAGGGATAGTTAAGAGAAGGTCATTATTATTCTTTTCAATTTTTTTTTAAACATGGATTTTTGAGGTTCAATGTGGCAACATATTAAAAAGCAGAGACATTACTTTACTGACAAAGGTCCATATAGTCAAAGCTATGGTTTCTCCAGTAGCCATGTATAGATATGACAGTTGGACCATAAAGAAAGCTGAGCACCAAAGAATTGATGCTTTTGAATTGTGGAGTTGGAGAAGACTCTTGAGAGTCCCTTGAACTGCAAGGAGATCAAACCAGTCAATCCTAAAGGAAATCAGTCCTGAATATTCATTGGAAGGACTGATGCTGAAACTGAAGTTCCATTACTTGGGCCACCTGGTGCGAAGAACTGACTCTTTGGAAAAGAACCTGGTGCTGGGGAACATTGAAGGCAGGAGGAGAAGGAGGTGACAGAGGGCGAGATGGTTAGAAGGCATCACTAACTTGATGGACATGAGTTTGAGTAAGCTCTCAGAGTTGGTGATGGACAGGGAAGCCTGGTGTGCTGCAGTCCATGGGGTTGCAAAGTGTTGGACAGGACTAAGTGACTGAACTGAACTTTACACATTGTAACTTTCATCCACTCTAAGTATACAATTCAGTGATTTTTAGTTGTTGATAGCTAGAATTTACAACTGTTACCAATGTCCAGTTTTAGAACATTTCCACAATCATTGTCATTCCTTCAGCTTTGCTTATGTTTAGCCTTTATATCCCAAAGCTGATTATTAGAATCAAAAAATAATTTTTTCAGGTTTTACTGACATGTAGTGATATACAGTATTGCTTAAGTTTAAGGTGTACAGCAAACTCCAGGAGATAGTGAAGGACAGGGAAGACTGGTGTGGTGTAGTCCATCGTGTTGCAAAGAGTTGGACACAACTGAGCAACAACAACAGCAAAGAATGCATTGAATAACGATTTCATTCGCTTAAGTATTCAGCCTGAATTCATAAGTCCAGGACATAGGTAATCAGTCCTGAATACTCATTGGAAGGACTGATGCTGAAGCTGAAACTCCAATACTTTGGCCACTTGATGTGAAGAACTGACTCATTGGAAAAGACTCTGATGCTGGGAAAGATTAAAGGAAGGAGGAGAAGGGGACGACATAATATCAGATGGTTGGATGACATCACTGACTCAATGGACATGAGTTTGAGCAAGCTTTGGAAGTTGGTGATGGACAGGGAAGCCTGGCATGCTGCAGTCCATGGAGTCGCAAAGAGTCAGACATGACCAAGCGACTGAACTGATGTATTCAGCCATGTTGCTTACATATTCATTCCAGGAATGAATTCTTTTGATGTGCTGAAAAGAATTAGTTGTTTGAAAATGGAAGGGTCAGTCCAAGCACTTCAGTTGCAAGGTATTTTCACTCCATTCAATTTGGATCTTACAACCACTCTTAAGAGGTGAATATCACTAGCTCCATTTTATAGGTATGGGTGGTTGTGCAGAGGGGTTAATTAACCTGTCTGAGGTCACACAGCAAGTGGCTGAGAAACCAGGATGTAAATATGGTTAAGGGCTCCTGACTTCAAGTTCAGTGCTTTCTTCTCCATGGCTAACTACTGTGTTGCTGATTTCTGATCATTGTAAATTAACCAGTTGCTTTCTGACAAAACGGCACCCTGTGACCTTTCTCTGCCTCACAGGGCCCAACCAGACACCATCAAGGCTGTTGATGAAAGGCTCAGCTGTAGAGTTTGTATGAGTTCCTCTAAAAATAGATCCCCCACCGTGTCTGCACAGGAGATAGAATGCTGGGAAGATGGGATTCGGAAAATGAGCAGAAGCAGGCCATCACTGAGGCTCTCTTGTACTCAAGGAGTGCTGGTGGGAAAGTTCAGATCATCTTTTTTGGGAAAAAGTTCTTTTCTGTAGGCACTGCAGTTATTCCAGGGCCATGTGCATGGCCCTCATTCAATAGGCAAAGGAGCTAAGTTCATCACGCTGTATGGAGCCCTGTGAGATTCGAGTTCTTTGGGTTGACGTATCCCCCAGGTAGGCAATCAGTGTGGGAATCTCTGCAGCGGGGAGGACCAGGGCTGGGAGCTGGGTTAGAGTCAGACCTGAAGAGCCAGAGTTTGGAGAATGTCAGTGACTGGGGGCTGAGTGTTGAAAGCTGGATTTACAACATGTCCTGTTAGTGAGTTCCTCTGAGAAACAAGCTGCAGCATGCGATCAGACACACATGATTTTTATCAGGAGAAACACCTGTGACAGGAAATGGGGAGCGAGCCTGGAGAGGTGGGGAGAGCCCCTGACTGCACAGCAAATCCAACCTCCAGGGAAGGAGGGGAGTTGGGTGGCATCACCACAGGGGAGTCCTCAAGCCGTCTTTGGGGACAGGACTCTTGTCTCTCAGGAAGGAGTGTTCCTGCCCCATTCAGTCACACCAGGGAGTGGCCTATGGAGGCAAAAAGATTTCGGAGCACAGTAGTCAGTTTCATCCCCTATAGTGGAGGTCCGCGAGACTCATCCTCAGGGCCACCGTGTGATGGCCTGTGCAGCACAGGGCTGGTGGGGACATTGGCTGACTCACCATTTACATTAAAAAAGCGAGTTGCCAGCTTGCAATAATCTGTATATTTTACATTTAAAAAAACCTGGACCTTTTGCTTCTCTTTAAAAACTAGTGGCAGCCTGGCAACATTCAGCTTCCATTTCCACAAGTCACTCAAAATAGAGTCCTTGCTTCAGTGAGGCATGTGTTCCCCAGTTCGCCTCAGACCCCACCCAGCCCTGTTGCCCTGTCTCCAGCCTTCTTCATTCATTTGTGCTACATGTCTGCCCCGCTGTGGGCATTTAAGTTTGCAACCCTTGCCTTAAAGACACCTCAAAGGACTTCCCTAGTGGTACAGTGGACAAGAATCCACCTGCCAATGCAGGGAACAGGGGTTTGACCCCTGGTCTGTGAATATCCCACATGCCATGGAGCAACTAAGCCCATGAGCCAGCTACTGGGCCTGTGTTCTGGAGCCTGTACACTACAACCACTGAAGCCAGTGATCACCTAAAGCCTGCACTCCACAGCAAGAGAAGCCGCTGCAGTGAGAAGCCTGTGCACGGCAACAGAGAGTAGCCCCCGCTCTCCCCAACTAGAGAAACCCCGCACATAGCAGTGAAGACCCAGCACAGCCAAAACTTAATTAAAATTTTTAAAAAGACACTTGAGAAGCTGAAACTCTGAAAGTCGAGTTCAGACATGGAGTCAAACGGGTCAGAGCAAATTTGGAGATTGGGAGACAAGGCTTGAGGTTGACCAAACAGCAAAAGAGCAGTGAGTCAGCGCCACAGAGCGGATGGACCTGCTGGAGAAGCCACGGGGCTTAGGTCAAGAATGGAAGAACCGATCCACACGCAGAAGCCTCGGTTAAGATGGATGTTTGAGCAGGTAGGCAGCCTGCCTTTGTGCCAGGTCGGTCCAGGAACCATCCTCCACATGCTTGCACCTGGTGGGAGTTACCGCATCCTATCTGCTCAGCATCTCAGACCATGATGGGTTTGGGTGGTTTTTTTTGGCCCAGCATCATCTCATTTAGGAAGCTCTCCTTTCTCCTGTGTGGTTCAGCTAGCCTGCCGGTTCCCAGGCATCTTTCCTCTCCTAAAAGTGCCAGGGATCTCTTTGGCTGCATTCCCCCACGAGCAGGCCCTGCGATAAGGATTTACATGTAAGTGGTTATTTGTAGGATGACCCCAGGAAGCCCCAGTATGAATATGGGTGTGTGTTAGTCAGGGTACTCCAGAGCAACAGGATCAATAGGAGATTAATTAATTAATAGGCTCACACAATTATGGAGGCTGATGAATCCCAAGATATGTAGGATGAGACAGCCCACTGGAGACCCAAGAGAGCTGATATCTCAGTTTGAGCCTGAAGGCAGGAAAATCCTGATGTCCCAGCTCAAAGGCAGTCAGGCAGGAGAAATTCTCTCTTCCTTGGGGACATGTATGTGTGCAAAGTCATTTCAGTTGCAGCCAACTCACTGTGACTCTATGGACTATAGCCAACCAGGCTCCTCTCTCCATGGGGATCCTCCAGGCAAGACTACTAGAGTGGGTTGCCATGCCCTCCTCTAGGGGATCTTCCTACTCAGGGATTGAATGTGCATCTTTTAGGTTTCCTTCATTGGCAGGCGGGTTCTTTCCACTAGCACCAACTGTGACCCTATTCAGTTCTGTTCAGGCCTTCACCTGATTGGTGGAGGCCCACCAAATTAGGGAGGGCAGTCTGCTTTACTAAGCACTGATTTAAATGTTAATCTCACCCTTGAACATCTTCACAGACACCCCAGAATAGCTTCCCACCAGCTATCTGGGTACCCCGTGGCCCAATCAAGCTGACCTTCATGGGGAGAAATGAGACAATGGAGTTTAAGTCAATACAGAGTACAGTAGGGCTTCTCTTTAGCTCAGCTGGTACAGAATCTGCCTGCAATGCAGGAGACCCCTGTTCGATTCCTAGGTTGGGAAGTCCCCCTGGAGAAGGGATAGGCTACATACTCCAGTATTCTTGGGCTTCCTTGGTGGCTCAGATGGTAAAGAATCCACCTGCAATGCCAGGGACCTTGGTTCTACCCCTGGATTGGGAAGATCCCCAGGAGGAGGGCATGGCAACCCACTCCAGTATTATTCTTGCCTAGGAGAATCCCCACGGACAGAGGAGCCTAGCGGGCTACAGTCCAGGGGGTCACATCAGACACGACTGAGCGACTCAGCACAGAATGCAGTGATGAGAAAGCTACTTCTGCAGACACGTGGGCTCAGACCTCTTGGTGAGCTTTAGCTGATGGTGCAGAACACACCTCAGACGGTCCCACCTGCCTGGTGAGGAAACAGATGTTCATCTTCCATCTCCTATCTGGCATGTCTGGGGGATGCTGCTGGAGGGGCTTGCTTCCTGGAACTTCTGGTTCATTTTGTCTCAGCCAAGAATAAGCTTTCAGGTGGCGAGTCTCAGGGATGCCTTCGGCTTGTGTGGGCTATAGAAGTTCAAGGGACATGGGTGGGGCGTTGGCAGTGTCTGCTGTGACGGGCAAATGGCACATGCCTGGTCAACCACAGTGCCCCCTCTGTCTGGCAGTGTTGACCATGGGGAAGCACTATGGCTGAGCAGGGTCCATCGGAATCTCCCCCGGGATTAGTGTATCATGGCTCCTGAAGAGGTAGGTTGTGAATATGGAGCTGTCAGCGTGTGCTTTTCCTCATTCAAGCGGAGAGAGAGAGAGAATAAAGCTGAGCAAAGACAGAGGAGCGAAATGGGGCTGGGGAGGGTGTGTGCCTTGGTGGTAGTGAGTCCTTTCTTTAGTCTCTGGGGCTCTGGTTCTTTCCATACATCACACCAGCTGGATAAACCAGTGTATTCCTTTCATGATGATCTGAGTTAGAGTTGGGTTTCTGGGTATGAAGTCAGGAGCCCTTACAGACAGTTATGGCAGGGTAGGGGGGCGGAGTGAGAGGGAGGTTGGATTGAGAGAGGGATTGCCCTGGGCCTCAGAGCTTTCTCTACTTATTAACTGCCAGTGCCTGAGATTTAAGATGCGGGAAGGAAGATGAGTTTATGGTGGAAATTTGTAACCGACCATTAACTAGAACGGCACATCTAAGCCCCTGTGCCTGACCAATTGTTAGGTCTTAACGAAACAGTAATAAAGAAAGAATTTTTACTTTCAGCACCTAATTAGCCATTCTTTTCCTTCCCGACTTTTAGTTTTATGACTCTAACTCCTAGGATAAGATTTTATTGTACTCAAGTACAAATTAAGCCCAAAAAAGGACTCGCCCATGTTTCCGTGTCTTCAATTTAAATTTATTTTTTGTAGAGTGACACAAAATACTCCATTAAATGTCATGTGTAAGAACTGTAAATTTTTTGAAGAGGGAAAGAAGCAAGCATTTATCATTGTGATCTGTGTTCTGAACACTATGAGAACTCATATTAATTAAAAAAAATTTAATGCTGTTGTTTGTTGCCTAAAAGAAAAGAAAGAATTTGTTTGAAGTAATCTAAGCATAGGCGCTCCAAAATGTGCAGTGATGGAAAATTATAGTAGCTGCCATTGTTAAAAATCTATTAATACTCTGCTAGGTCCTTAACATTTAATATTTCCAGTTATCCCACGAGGCTTTGAGGGTGGTTCATCTCCAGTCTTCATGTGAAGAAATGGTGGCTCAGAGAAGACTTAAGTAATTCTCAAAGAGAGGAAAGATGACGCTGGGAGCCAGTTTGCATTAAGATCCTTTGAGCTCCAGAAACCTGTGTTCTTGTAAAGGGTATGTGCTATGTGTGGGGGTGGTGGGGGTGGTGTTGTATATGATGTGTGTTTCAGTGCTAGACATTGTGTTGGGTACCACACGTAGTAGGCACTCACTAGCACTTGATAGATTTAGAATGTGTAGGTAACTGAAACCTTGAGACGGAGGGAGAATTTATCTTTCCACTGTGTCTGAGCAAAGAATTTATTAGGTAAACTAATTATGCTTGTGTCATCATGGAAATTGTATTTGTGTCCCTGTATTTGAATCAAATTTGTATCAAATTCAGATTTGTGTTTGAATCCCTGGATTCTTATTTCTTTCTTTCTTGAACCTCAAAATTAAACAAAGAACCTCGCTGACATCTGCCCTAAATCTTCTTTTGTAACATAGCAGCATATAGATAAGTCTATGAGAGGAGATGAACATAATCTTGTATTTGCATAGCTCTTTACAGTGTAGAGGGCTTCCCTGGTGACTCAGCCGGTAAAGAATCTGCCTGCAATGCAGGAGGCCTGGGTTCAATCCCTGGGTTAGGAAGATCCCCTGGAGAAGGGAATGGCTGCCCACTCTAGTATTCTTGTCTGGAGAATTCCATGGACAGAGAAGCCTGTTGGGCTACAATCCATGTGGTCGTGAGTCCAACATGACTGAGCAGCTAACATAGTTTAGAAGGTGTTTGCTTACTATGTCCCTTTAGATCCTCCCATGAGGTGATGAGAGGTACTAGAATACTCATTTTACTGGTAGGGAAATGAAGATTTGGAGAGAGTGGGTGACTTGCCGCAAGGAGATACAAGAGTTAGGTGTGAAAACCAGAAAGTGAGTGGAGTTCATTTGACTCACGGTTCACATTTCCTGAGCAAGATTTTGGAATGGCGTAAAGCTCTCTTCAGAGAAACAACTGCTTTTCAGGCATTTATAGCCCACTTTAGTAGCACTCAAGTGCATGCCTGTGATTTATATGCTAATTTTGGATATGCCTTATCTCTTAAATAATCCAAGAGTCTGTGCGTGGATGCTGTTTGATTTGAAATCCTGTGTGCTTAGAACTAATGGGGTTGTAAAACATGCTCCAGAATTTACCCTTCCCTAATTTGCCTTGATTTCATACACATTAGCAGGGCCACCACCCTCCCCCCCACCCTTGGCTTCTGCTCTTGACTGTCCAGAGTAAAAGCACAAAGTTAGCTTCTCTCAGTTTTTCTCCAGGGTGTTGGAGCCCAGGTTGGGTGATGGGAGGGGATGGGGGTGGGAGGAAGGAGGAGAAATTTGAGACCTTTTAAATTTCCTCCATTCTCTCGAGTTTGGGAAATTCCATGCTGCCTGGAAGGTATACATTCATTTTATTTTATTTTTTTATTTTGGTTGTGCCATGTGGCATGTGGGATTTAAGTTCCCCAACCAGGGATTGAACCCTCACGCTCTGCATTGGAAATGCAGAATCTTAACTGTTGAACTACCAGGGAAGCCCCTTAATTTATTAAAAAAAAAAAAAAAAAAAACAACCAAGTTGAGACTCCATCTTTAATTGGAGTAATTATTTGTGCTCTAAAGATGAATCAGCCAAAGTAGAAATTGGTGGCCAGTTGCTGGGTTCAGGATGAGCTGGCACAAAGATAATGCCAGCTTTGTGTCTGATTACAAAGGTCATACTTGTTCATGATAGAGCATTTGGAATCTAGGGAAATTATAAAGAAGAAAATGCAGGGTTTCCCTTGTGGCTCAGCTGGTAAAGAATCTGCTCACAATGTGGGAGACCTGGGTTCGATCCCTGGGTTAGGAAGATCCCCTGGAGAAGGGAAAGGCTACCCACTCCAGTCTTCTGGCCTGAAGAATTTCATGGACAGTATAGCCCATGCCATGGGGTCACAAAGAGTTGGACACAACTGAGTGACTTAAAAAAAAAAAAGAAAATGCAGAAAATTCCCCCTGGAAGTCCAGTGGTTAGGACTTTGAGCTCTCAGTGCTGAGGGTCTGGGCTTGATCTCTGATTGGGGAACTGAGATCCCACAAACTGAGTGATATGACCAAAAAAAAAAAAAAAAAAAGGAAGAAGAAAGTTTTATCTATCTGTGTCAGTCCTTGGGCTGGTTGGTGAACCAAGAATTCATTACTGTTAAAGACATTCATTGCTCAATAGAATTATTTTATCAGAAGCCTTTTCCTTGATGATGAGAATGCTAATACTTATTGAATGGTGACTCTATGTGACATCTGGGCTACGGGCTTTACACAATATGGTCTCAGTAAACTTTTATTTCCACTGTTTTCTGGGTGAAGAAGCAAGTTCAGAGAGTTCAAGAACTTGCTGAAGGTCACCCAGCAACTGAGTAGAATGGGCTAGAGTTTGGGTCAGGGTCAAACTCCAGAGTCCAGGGTCTTCATCATTTCTTTATCCATGTATTGTTCAAGAGACAACATGATCCACTTTTGGTTTCCAGGAGAGTGCATGGGAGGGAAGGGAAGGTACCAAACGGGAAAACAGAGGGCAGGGAAACCAAACTCCATTTGCGGGTCATGGGCGACGTTAAAAAAACAGAGCAACGCTGATGGTCTCACTTGTGTGTCGCCCCCTTCCAAACAGCCGCTGCTGGAGTTGCCTTCTGATGCTGCCCCAGGGGTGAATGCCACCCCCAGGGGTGACCTCTTTTGCCTGGAATCTTCAGAATTAATAGCTTATTGGTCCTCTGAGGGTGGGTTGGATTTTTCAAAAACACTTGGAAGTCACTGGTGGCCAGCTTGGGTGACAATAGTAGGTGATCAACTTGTTACTTGTTTCATTTTTATTGAAATAAAATTTATCTGACAGCAATGAGATTGATTTTTTGTGCTGTTTTGGAGGTAAATTTGCCCAGAGCCGTGGTTTTCAAACTTTTAAGAAACTACCCCTAAGAAGAAAGGAGAAAGGATTCAAATTCTGCAAGTGTAGCCCAAAACAGTCTCTCTAAGGGTGAACATTTCTTTGAAGTTTTACGTTTTATCTTAGATATTTGTGAATTCTGCGTTCTACTTCGTGCTACATCTATTTTAAGTTACTTACTGAGTCGAGTGTACTGATGCTCCAAGAAGACGGTCATGTTTGTAGCTTTGAATTTTTCAGGGATCCAGTAGGGTTCCCCTGGGGTACCTGTGCCCCAGTTTGAGAACAATGGCTCTATCAGAAGCCGTCTCAAATTCTGATCCCAGCTGCTTGGTTGTCCCTGAGGGCATTCTCTTTTTTTCTCACTCTTTTAAATTCCAATGTTTTGAATAGAAAGTATAGTGTAAAGTTCAAAAGAGAAATAACACAAAAAATAGGGTAAAATGTCTCTCTCCTGTCCCCGTCTCCAGGACCTCGGTTCTCCCCGGAGGTAACCAGCTTCCCAAGAGGGTCCCCCATGATTCCTGTCTAGTGGCATTCACACCCTGGAATGGTCCCCTCCTGTATTGTAATAGGGTTGATCTTTTAAAAATTTTTATTTTATTTACTTGTTTGTTTATTGTTGGCTGCACTGGGTCTTCACTGTTGCACGTGGGCTTTCTCTAGTTGCAGTGCATGGGCTTCTTGTTGAAGCGGCTCCTCTTGTTGCAGAGCACGGCCTCTAGAGAACCCAGGCCTCAGTAGTTGTGGCGCCAGACTCAGCGGCTCCGGCAGTATGTGCGATCTTCATTCCTGGACTAGGGATTGAACCCCCGTCCCATGTCCCCTGCATTGGCGGGTGGGTTCTTAACCACTTTACCACCAGGGAAGTCTGCCACGTCAGTCTTTGTGACGAGCAGAATGCTGCAGAAGTGATGGTATGTCACTTCCGAGGTTAGGTTATAAAAGACTGCAGCTTTGGTCTTGGGCTCTTTCTGCCTGTCCGTCTCTCTGTCTCTCATCAGCTGCTTTGGAGGGAGCCAGCCACCACGATTTGAGGTCACTCAGGCACCCTAGGAAGAGGTCCCTGTGGTGAGGAATTGAGGTCTCCAGCTAACAGTCAGTGAGGACCTGTGGCCTGCCAGCAACCACAGAAATGAGGCTGGAAGCTTATCGTTCAGCCCCAGACAACCCTCTGATGACTGCAGTCATGGCTGATTTTTCACCTATAGCCTTGAGAGACCCTGAGCCAGACCCCCCCCCGCCCCCCCCAGGTAGCTGCTTGTGGATCCCAGGTCACAGACACAGGGAGATAATAAATGCTTGTTGTTTTAAGCTGTACTGTTTGGGGTAATTTATTATACAGCAGAGGAGACCTAATAAATCCCACCTTCAAGAGTATCTTACATTCTTTCTATAATTTATATATGTGAATAATACAAATATAAATACAAACTCTGCTTTCTCCCTTTTCTCAAAATATAATCTGCTACACATACTGTTCTATACCCTGCTTTTCTTAATATGATATTTTTGGGAGATATCTCTTTTTTTTCTTCCTAGCAGCTGAATGTGTGTGTGTGTGTGTGTGTGTGTGTGTGCGCTAGACACTCAGTCATGTCCAACTCTTTGCAACCCCATGGACTGTAGCCCACCAGGCTCCTCTGTACATGGGATTGTCCAGGCAAGAATACCGGAGTGGGGTGCCGTTTCCTCCTCCAGAGGATCTTCCCAACCCGGGGGTCGAAACTGTGTCACCTGCGTCTCCTGCATTGGCAGGCGGATTCTTTCCCACTGTGCCACCTGGGAAGCAGCTGAATATATTCCATCAAGCAGCCATACAATACTTTGTTTAGCTGGTCTCCTGTTGGTAGCATTTCTAATATTTTGACATTACAGTGTTTTTGTGAATAATCTTATGCATATGCGTGCAAGTACATTTGTAGTATCAATTTCTAGATGTCAAATTGCTGGGTCAAAAGAGTAATTTGGATATCATTAAATCCCTCTTACACAGGGATTGTACCCAATCACCTTTTCTACCCATCCTCCCCAGCAGTGTCTGAGAGTCCAGTCTCCCCAGCAAGGAAAGGAGAGCTGGTTGGATTTGAACTGATGTGAAAATGAAATTTTTCAGTTCCGGTGAGCTGATGAAGTGTCTCTCTAAAGACTTATTTTACGTAGGACTAAGAAAACCTTCCAAATTTAGGTGTTTTCAAAATGTAGCGTTTATAAATGAATCCAGGGTGTTCTCTGAGTTTGCTGAGGATGCAAATTCAGTTTTGTTTTATTTCAGGCTGCCATGTTTTATTTGCAGCTGCTCAGGTGCAAAGTGGTAGCAGGAAGGGCGCAGGGTCATTGCAGTCTCTTTCCTTGAGAAAAATGAGCTGCCCCAACATGAACATTCAAGAATGGAATTCTGGAGAACTCCAGAAGTGTTTTTGACAATGGCAGCATCATTGGAGTAAGTAGGGACCTTCCCAAAGTCACAATATTTTACTGTATTTCCTTATTTATAAGGTACCATTGATTGTAAGTTAGGTCATTGATTTGATAACAGCTCTTTGGGGGAAAAAGATGCACTGCATTAAAAACTTACATTGATTGTAAGATGAGTGTGTTTTAAAAGAGATGAAATGTGAAAAAGCATATAGCTTAGATTCATGGAAACACAGTTACTGAATTCAGTTCTGTTTAGTTTAACCCAACTGAGTGCAAACCTATATTGGATGCCCCTTCCTTAACTTCTCTCTTTCTCGCTTTAAAATCTCAGACCAGAAGGGAATAATTAAGTCCAGATCTGAGGAGAACTGATACGATGGGACCGAGTGAGTTTGTAATGGACTCAGACAATCCTGAGATTTAATGCTGGCTTTTACCACATCAGTTCAGCCACTCAGTCGTGTCTGAGTCCTTGCGACCCCATGGACTGCAGCATGCCAGGCTTCCCTGTTGATCACCAACTCCTGGAGCTTGCTCAAACTCATGTCCAGTGAGTTGGTGATGCCATCCAACCATCTCATCCTCTATCATCCCCTTCTCCTATTGCCTTCAATCTTGCCCAGCATCAGGGTCTTTTCCAATGAGTCTGTTCTTTCCATCAGGTGGCCAAAGTATTGGAGTTTCAACTTCAGAGTCAGTCCTTCCATTGAATATTAAGGGTTGATTTCCTTTAGGATTGACTGGTTTGATCTCCTTGAAGTCCAAGAGACTCTCAAGAATCTTCTCCAACATCACAGTTCAAAAGCATCAATTCTTTGGTGCTCAGCTTCCTTTATGGTCCAACTTTCACATCTATACATGACTACTGGAAAAACTATAGCTTTGACTAGATGGACCTTTGTCAGCAGAGTAATGTCTGTGCTTTTTAATATGCTGTCTAGTTTGATCATAGCTTTTCTTCCAAGGAGTAAGCGTCTTTTAATTTCATGGCTGCAGTTACCATCTGCAGTGACTTTGGAGCCCCCCCCAAAATAAAGTCTCTCACTGTTCCCATTGTTTCCCCATCTATTTGCCATGAAGTAATGGGATTGGATGCCATGATCTTAGTTTTCTGAATGTTGAGTTTTAAGCCAACTTTTTACTCTCCATTTTCACTTTCATCACGAGGCTCTTTAGTTCTTCTTTGCTTTCTGCTATATGAGTGGTGTCGTCTGCATATCTGAGGTTATTGATAGTTATCCCAGCAATCTTGATTCCAGCTTGTGCTTCCTCCAGCCCAGCGTTTCTCATGATGTACTCTGCATATAAATTAAATAAGCAGGGTGACAATACACAGTCTTAACATACTCCATTCCCAATTTGGAGCCAGTCTGTTGTTCCATGTCTAGTTCTAACTGTTGCTTCTTGACCTACACACAGATTTCTCAGGAGGCAGGTCAGGTGGTCTGGTATTCCCATCTCTTTAAGAATTTTCCACAGCTTGTTGTGATCCACACAGTCAAAGGCTTTGGCGTAGTCAATAAAGCAGAAGTAGATGTTTTTCTGGAACTCTCTTGTTTTTTTGATGATCTGGCAGATTTGGGGATTTGATCTCTGGTTCCTCTGCCTTTTCTAAAACCAGCTTGAACATCTGGAAGTTCATGGTTCATGTACTGTTGAAGCTTGGCTTGGAGACTTTTGACCATTATTTTGTTAGCGTGTGAGATGAGTGCAATTGTGTGGTAGTTTGAGCATTCTTTGGCATTGCCTTTCTTTAGGATTGGAATGAAAACTGACCTTTTCCAGTCCTGTGGCCACTGCTGAGTTTTCAAAATTTGCTGAGACATTGAGTGCAGCACTTTCACAGCATCATCTTTTAGGATTTGAAAGAGCTCAACTGGAATTCCATCGCCTCCACTAGCTTTGTTCATGGTGATGCTTCCTGAGGCCCGCTTGACTTCGTATTTCAGGATGTCTGGCTTTAGGTGAGTGATCACACCCATCATGGTTATCTGGGTCATGAAGATCTTTTTTGTATAATTCTTCTGTGTATTCTTGCTACCTCTTCTTAATATCTTTTGCTTCTGTTAGGTCCATACCATTTCTGTTCTTAATTGTGCCCATCTTTGCATGAAATGTTCCCATGGTATCTCTAATTTTCTTGAAGAGATCTCTAGTCTTTCCCATTCTATTGTTTTCCTCTATTTCTTTGCATTGATCAGCAAGGAAGGTTTTCTTGTTTCTCTTTGCTATTCTTTGGAACTCTGCATTCAGATGGGTATATCTTTCCTTTTCTCCTTTGCCTTTAGCTTCTCTTCTTTTCTCAGGCCTCTTCAGACAACCATTTTGCCTTTTTGCATTTCTTTTTCTTGAGAGTGGTCTTGATCCCTGCCTCCTGTACAGTGTCACAAACCTCCATCCATAGTTCTTCAGGCACTGTGTCTATCAGATCTAATCCCTTGAATCTATTTGTTACTTCCACTGTATGATCATAAGGGATTTGATTTAGGTCATACCTGAATGGTCTAGTGGTTTTCCCTTAGTACCAGGGAAATCTCAGGCAGATTACTTATTTCACTGTTTTTTCAGCTCTGATGCTCTCATCCAGGTAAAGTAGGGATATTAATACCTGTTTCAAGGAATGCTTGTGGATACAAATGCCAGAAGCCCAACTCGAGGTATCTTAAGTGCAAAGGAGGGTTTTATTATTCATTGAACAAGAAGTCACAAAAAAGGCAGGATGGCCACTGGGATTTGGAAAACTGGCTTCAGGACTAATGCATATACAGAATTGTTTTTGCATTCCTTTTTGTAGACAGGAAATAAATATGAAGATTTACATCTTAACAGTTCAATGATAGGAGTGAGAGTGATTCAGTTCTCTTGGTCCCAATGTCCAAATTTCCAAGGAAAGAACCTTTTGGCTCATCTTGGGCGATATGTCTTTCTCTGAGTCAGCTCTGATCACAGGGCTTGGAGGTAGGGTAGGGCAGTTCTTAGAAAAAGGATACTGGGGCAGAGAACCACAGCTATTCAACCAGAGTTGCTGTGAGGGTCAAGTGTCCATAATATACCTAGTCTATAGTAAATACTCAATAAAATGGCTAGTATTACTAAGAATGAAGACAACAGACACTTGATGGCAAACATTTATTGAGTGTTTTTCCATGTCAGGCACTATATCAAGCCCTTTACATGCATATCTTATCAATAAAACTTTTGCATTTTTACTCCTTATTACTAGTAAATCATTCGCCCCCACCTACTTCCAGCACCAGTTAAAAATGCACAGGTCATGGGAGTGGACCCATGTACACCTCTGGCTAATTCATGTTGATGTATGGCAGAAATCAAACCAATGTTGTAAAGCAACTATCTTTCAATTAAAATAAGTGTTAAAAAAGAAAATAGCTTAACAAAAGTGCACAAGTCATAACTAACTCTCTGAGGTTGGTGGACATAAAATGAGAAGAAGGGAGCTTGAGTCCATGTTTCATGCCCAGAGATGAGTGAGTTTCTGTTTTCTGTTCATGAAGGAGAGAATGCTGATGTTGGATGACACTAAACTTTTAGAAGTTATTGCATCTCCAGTTGGAAGTGAAGGGGCCACAGTGAATGAGAAATGTGTTTGTTGCTTTTGGGGTGAAGGGACGGGAACCTGTTCATCTGCTGGGGCGGCTCTGCCTGCCTGGGGTCCAGATTCCTGGCATCGATATGATTTCTTGGCTCTCTTGAGCCCTGGAGCTGCTTCCAAGTTGGAAAGCTCCAGAGTTCTGGGCTCTGTAGTTACTCTGGGTTTGGAGGATAAGTTTCTCTTGTGGACAAAATCGTGGTGGAAATGTGTACAGATGAAGGCGATACTGCAGAGTTCGGGGTAAGTCTGCAGCTGGTGGGTGATGCTGGTGGCAGTGGAGTGGGACTGATTCTTCAAAGAGCTTTAGCCCCTCCAGGGCTGGAGGTGCTGGGTGAAGGAGATTTTCCTAGTGTGTCCTCTGTCTGTGCTAGATATTTAGCATGTGCCCCTCCAGTCCTCCTGTCCACCCTTCCTTCTCCTGCTCTGTCCCCCAGGAGGCTGACCTCTGTGGACTGTGTCACCTGAGTTCCCTTACCTTCTTGTGGCTGTTGGGTTTGGTCAGCGGAGGACCCTCATAGGATAGTAGAGGATGGGAGGAGAGAGAGGGTGGGGGATTTGTTCCTCTGGCTCTTCCCAGCTGGCCTGCCATGAGCAGGCTGCCTTTCTTTACTGCAGGTCGCAGCTCCGGCCAGACCGCTCTCTCCAGCAGCTCCAGCTGCCCTCCTTTGGTTCCACAGCTGTTTCATCTTTCTCTTCGGGGCTTGTAATGGCTCCTCACTCGTGCTAGTTCTGGGGGTAATGCCACATCTCTTTGGTTTTTCTAAATCCTGCTCATACCTCTGTACATAGCTCTTTATTAAACACATCTATTTTTAAGGTTAAAAACATTTTTTTGGCCTTGCCACATGGAATGGCAGCATGCAGGATCTTAGTTCCCTGACCAGGGATTGAACTCATGCCCCCCGGCAGTGGAAGCTCAGAGTCTTAACCACTGGGCTGACAGGGAAGTCCCTATTAAGCTCTTCTTGATTACCCCACTTGAGTGTGCCATCTGTTTCTTGCAATGACACCATATTGCAGAGAGGGGAGTCAGGTCATTTAATTTTCTCACTCATTTATTCATTCATCAAACCTCCCATGAACCCACACTCTGTGCCAGGACTCATGCTGGGAATTTTAAGTATAAGATGTGACTTCTTGTTTCTGTCTCTAAATTCTCAGTTGTTCATCCCAGAAGATAACTTTAATAAAGAAAAAGAATATTTTGAAGGGAGTCCTGAAGGATCAACTAGGAAAAGGGTCCCCAGATAAGGTTGCTGTAGAGGTCTGTAGAGCGGCAACTCCACCAAGGGCGTGTGTTGGGGATAGACTCAGTCTGCAGACGTCACAGCTGTCCCAGCAGAGTATCCACAGAAACCCAATAGGCCCCGTGTTCTTGCATCAGAGGCAAGTTGCAGGAGAAAGCATCTGATTGGCTGTGCTCAGCCCCATGCTCAGTCACAAGCAGGGTGAGCAACAGTCCTGACTTTCCTGGGACTGCGATAATTTTAGCACTGAAAATTCTGCATTCCACAAAACTTCCCAACTCCCTGATTATGGGAAGGAGACTCTGTCCCCTCTGGCTTCTGTTTCTCAAGACTGCACACAGTGGGAGGTGGGAAGGACATTTCAGGGCAGAATCTGGATATTTTCAGAAACTAAGTATGATTGAAATGTAAGAGGCATTAATTAACCAATTAATTAATTCATGAATTCAATAAATATTTACTGAGGCAACTATTATGTGCCTGTCTCTATTGTAGGAGGTGAATGTATAGTGGTAAACGCAGTGTGGTCCCTGATCTTATGGAGCTTACAGAGTTGGACATTAATCATAGTCAAACAAATGTATAATTACAATTATGATAAATGCTATGAAGAACATATTGAAGCTGTGAGAATGTATATATCATAGAGTATCTTGACCTCCAGTGGGTGTTGGTCAGAGATGGCCTGCCTGAAGAAGTGACTGTTAAGTTGAAACCTGAATTATGAAGAGGAGTTATCCTCGGGTGGTGAGTGGTTAGAGGAGGGATACAGAAAGCCTGAGACTTAGTAGCAGGGATCAAAGATAAGACAGCTCCCTGTAACCCTGTTCCTGAAGAGTTCTCCAGGGCCCTCCCCAGGCCAGCCACCACCTGCCACTGATGCCAGCATGGGTGAATTGTGTCAGGAGTGAATTCCATACATGGAAATAACAACTTGGAATCCACATGTATTTGCTAGCAAGTAAGAGAAAGCTCAGATGGTTTAAAGAACCCTGTGGGGCAATTATTATCTTGCATGAAAAGGAGTCTGAAGGTAGGATGACTCCAGAGTTGGCTTATTTAGTAGTTCAGTCATATCATCAAAGACCTGGGCTCTTGCCATCTTTCTGCTCTGACTTATAAACTGTGGCCTTTGTCCCAGTCTTTTCCTCTATTGGTCACAAGATGGCTGCCATAGCTCCAACATCATACCCACAGACAACAATGCCCAAAGACCAGAAAGGAAAGTTTTCCTTTCTTGCATCTCTTTTTAACAATAAGGATGAACTTCCTATTAATAAATTTCCCAATACACTTCCCAACAACTCTCTTTGGTCAGAATCAGTCATGTGCCTGTTTCTAAAGTAATTAATAGAAGAGGGTCAGTATTACTATGATTGGTTTAGATCAATCAGGATTTATTCTTCAAGGCCCAGGAGGGGGATAGCTTCTGCTGAATCATGTGACTATTCAATACCTAAAAATTGGGGTTCCCTTAGCAAAGAAGAAAGGGCTCTTTCTTAGCTAAGTCACAGTGACATCTACCAAAGTGTAGGAAAAGCTGGTGGGGGGTAATGAGTGGTGAGGCAGGAGAGTGGTTAGGTTCAGAATATGGCATCCTCTAGGATTCTCAGAAACGAATGCTGTCGAGTCCATTGGTGGCAGAAAGATCGAGGTGCCTCAGTGAAGTCATTTTCTCCACAAAATCTTTCTGCTAAGACTGGTGACCCTTAGCTGCAGAGACACCTTCGTGAAATCGGTGACAACCGAGGCCTCCTGGACCTGCGGCTGTGCCTAGGATGGCACTGTCCTTGGGCTTTGCATCTGTGAAGCACAAGTGTATGAAGCATTTCCAAGTCTGGACTCATTTGCCCTCCACTTGGTAGTGGGGAAAACTGAGGTTCAGAGAGGTGAAGTGGCTTGTCCAAGGTCCCAGAGCTGGAAAGGGGGAGCATCTGGACTCAAGCCTAGGTCTTTTAACTGCAGGTCCTCGTATTCTGCCTTCCTGCCTTCCAGATAACTCCTGATGGTCTTTGGTAGATACTCAATCATGATATATTGACGATGTGAATGAACTGCAAAAGGAAAGGTTTAGAAAAGTTGTGCAAAGATAAAAACCCAGTGTGCCTCTCCTTGTGGGCCCATGAATAAAGCAGAGTTATGAAGCGGAGACCTAGGAGCTGCCAAGCAGGATTCCCTGGGTTTGTAGGGCTGTGTCAGGCCCCTCTAACAGCGCTGAGTATTTACCTTGCAGATGAATGACTTCATTTCTTGTCCCAGATGCATCACCGGTGGATAATATTTATGCAGATCAGAAGCCATTCCTCTTACTTAATTTTGTCCTGGGATATTTGTACCCATTTGATTTTCTACCTTTCAACTTGACACTGTTCTTTGGGGGACTGCAGTGTAGGATGTATTCCGATAAACAATGCTGAAGTGACAGATTTTGGCTTTAAATGAAATTGTGTTCCATAAACTGGGAGACAAAGGCTTATAACTCACCGTCGGCTGCAGACATTTCAGCAAAAATTATCTTTCATGCTTTGATCTCCACTGTATCATTTTCCTGAGTGGCCTCGTGTGCTCTATCAATCAAACCCACTGACGATGCAGGAGAATCACATTTAAAATCAAATGCAAGTCATAGATTCATCTGCCCAGGAGGAAGAGATATGTGTCATGAATCCTCGTTTCAATCTTCCATGATTACAACTGAATTAGTTTTTGAAAACTCCAGAGGATGAAGTTTTCCACTTCCCAACTTTCATATTATTATTATTTTTTTTAAAGGGGGGCAGTATCAGATCAGTGTAAAGGAAGACAAAAATGATTTAGCTGTGAGAACACAAGCTTGCCTTCCATCTCACTGTGGGTTAGGGCCTTTTAATATTCCTCTGACAGGGATTTTTCATGTAGGGAAGGATGTAAAGAAGAAAGATGTTTTCTAAGAAGAAAACATTTAGACGAGGAGGCTGTGACCTCACTCACTCATTCTTGCCTGCTCTCCTGGCACATGTGGGAACGAAGAGGGATCCAGGAAGGAGCTGTTAGCTGCCAGTCTCCTCTCTCTGTTTGAGGAGCTTCGCACAGATCATGCTATTTTATTTTTTAAGGCTTTTTTGATGTAGACCATTTTTTAAAGTCTTTATTGAATATTTTACAATATTGCTTCTGTTTTATGTTTTGCTTTGTTTTTTTTTTTTTTGCCTCAAGGCATATGGGACCTTAGCTTCCTGACCAGGAATTGAACCTGCACCCCCTGCATCAGAAGGCAAAGTCCCACCTACTAGACAGCCAGGGAAGTCCCCAGATTGTATCATTTTATATTCACATATCTGTGTGAGTAGGTCATTCACAACCCTGCTTTACAGATGAGGAAACTGAGGTCAAGAAACATGTTCAAAGTCAGTAGAGCTGAGATGGGATCCCAAGTCTACCCGATTTGGAATAATATGCTTTTAGAATTTTTAAGAAGGAATATCCTTGATTAGGCATTCCAGGTGGCACTAGTGGTAAAGAGTCTGCTTGCCAATGCAGGAGACATAAGAAGTGCGGGTTCGATTCCTGGGTGGGGAAGATCCCCTGGAGGAGGAAATGGCAGCCCACTCCAGTATTCTTCCCTGGATAATTACATGAACAGAGGAGCCTGATGGGCTACAGTCCATAGGGCCGCAAAGAGTTGGACACAACTGAAGCAATTTAACACATACACACACCCTTGTTGATTTCCCTCTCTGTCTATAACTTTAGCGCCTGGCATATTGTAGGTGCTCAGGGGCACTTGTTCAGTGTCTAAACCAGGAGTCAGCAAACTTTTACCGAAAAGACCCAGATGGCAAATATTCTCAGCTTTTCAGGCCATAAAGTCTTTGCAGCAACTACTCAATTCTTCCTTGTAGCTTGAGAGCTGGCATAAACAATATATAAACAAATGTGTGTGGCTGTATTCCAGTAAAACTTTATTTATGAACTCTGAAATTTGAATTTCATGTAATCTTCACATCATGAAATATTATTCCTCTTTTGATTTTTTTCCCCGACCATTTAAAATGTAAGAACTATTCCTAGTTTGCAGGCCACAGGAAAACAGATGGAAGGCATTTGACCTACAGACCATATAGTTTGCTGACCCCTGGTTTGCACAATAATTATTTTAATCATCCCTTATCTAGTAGGTACCAAGAAATATTGTATCTCAAAGGTCTAGCTTGGTGCCTGGCACAAGTGTTCTTTATCCACGGGAGAAAGATCTATTTTGAGGGGGTTCATAGCATTCCCTGCATTTTAGGGAGAGCCCAGTTCTTGTCCTGGCTGGTTCCTGGGACTTTTCTGATGTAAAATCTGGGAATGAAGAGAGTAGAGATGGCTGAAAAGTGGAGACAAAACAATTAAATCAGTCTACTTGATAAGGATTGAGAGGCATGGTATTGAGGGAGGAACAAGAAACTATCAGGTGTCTAGTGGGTCAAAAAAGTGCTTTAGGGGTTTGTTATGTGGGGACTGAGAAATGCAGGAAAACTGGGAAGGCAGGGAGGGAGTCTCTAGGAGCATCACTGAGTTTTAGGAATTGGATTTCCCATTACAGATGTTCACTGGGGACTGATTTGTTCCTTCCCTGTGCTTTTTCTATTTTTTAAAGAATCTGTGATTTTGGTTGTCTTAACAATGGGAGGTGGTGGAGTTACTCAAAATGAGAGATGGTTTTATTAAATGCAAAGAAAAAAAATATCTACATTCTGCTTGATTTTTGAATAGTCTACCAGGCATTCATATGGGTTGTATGTGTTCTAAGTCTCTTCAGTCATGTCCAACTCTTTGCAACCCCATGGACTATAGGCTGCCAGGCTCCTCTCTCCATGGGATTCTCCAGGCAAGAATACTGGAGTGGGTTGCCATGCCCTTCTCCAGGGTTTATATGGGTTAGAAACCTTTTTATGATTGTCTGATCTGGAACCTTCTGTCACACATACAAACACTGAAAGAACATCAAAGTGTCCAGGGACGTAGCCTCGGGGTAAGTCAAAAGAAGATCACACTTTGTTTTGTATAAAATATTGTCAAGTAGGAGTCTTGACACTCTTGACACTCGCTGTTACTTCACTGTGACACACACTTGTGACTGTCACATTCAGTTATTCTGCATGTAGGTGTGAGCATCTGACTACTTCATTTTGTCTCTCCATTTCAAAATATTATCAAAAACATGGGGACACTGGACCTGATGGAGCTGAGAACCCCTGCCCCGTGATACTTTTCAGGTTGGGCATGGGAGCTTGCTGCTAAATTACTTTCAAGTGACTTCCCTCATAGCTCAGTTGGTAAAGAACCCACCTGCAGTGCAGGTGTCTGCCTGCAAGGCAGGAGACCCGGGTTTGATTCCTGGGTCGGGAAGATCCGCTGGAGAAGGAAATGGCAACCCACTCCAGTATTCTTGCCTGAGAAATCCCATGGACAGAGGAGCCTGGTGGGCTATAGACCATGGGGTTGCAAGAGTTGGATGCAACTTAGCAACCAAACCACCACCACTTTCAAGCTGCTGAAGTACATTCTTTTGACTTTTGAGACTGGGTCCCTGATTATATTAGGGTCACAAAAGCTTCAACTGTAGGCACTTGGAAGAGTGAAATACACGGATGCTGTCTTACCTCCTGTTTTCCTTCAGTTTGCAGGGTGAAGCCAGACTCCTCACCTCTGGCACCCGTGCCACCTGCTCTGGCCAAAACTATTAAAGTGTTCTAACTTTCCTTTAGCTCAATTTGAAGGGAGCTTTTTTCCCCAATCTCATTACAATTGAGGGTAACCATCAGCTCAGGCTGTGCCCAGCCAACCCTCTCTGGGCACTAAGATGCTTTTTCCCTCCCTGGAGAGTGACTGTTGTCAGTTTTCCCCTTTAAGCAGCTTGAGCCATCCTTCCCCTTGTTCTGTAGGACATTGATAAGACTGGCATCTCCAGCCCTTCCATTTATGATTGATTTTTCTTTTCCATCTGCCTAGAGTTGAAAAGGTTGGCTGCAGTGGGGCAGACATTTTATTCTCATGGAAATTTTCACAAGGGTTTTCTGTTGTCACAGAAGAGTGTGGTGGGTGACTCTTTGAACCAGAATGCTTGGGACCATGTACTAGAAGCTGTGTGACTTTGGGCACGTGACTTAACCTCACTGAGTGTCACTTCCCTTACCTGAAAAGGGTGTAACTGCGTAGAGCTCTATGAAGCTTTCCTGGGACAGAGCGCTTTCCCCTCCCGTGTTCCCCCCACCATGTCCTCTGCCTGCCTCTTGTTTTCTTTACCACGAAAATCAAAAGCACCCTGGGATAATGAGGCCTGGTTGTTGTTAAGCACTGTCTCTGAGACAGAGGTGCTCAGGCAGCTGCTGGATGGGATCTGGGAGCTGCTACTGGCCAGAGGAAGATGGGTGGATGAGCCACAGGTGAGATGCCCGCTTGGGACTCCCATCCCATCTGGGGTGCCACAGTTGTTCCTGAGGCAAACTTGGGTCCACTTGCCCATGCACAGTAAAGCCACCTGCTGACACCAGGTTGTGGTGAAGGAGAGCACAGAGTTTATTGTGGGCACCAAACGAACAGTTTAAGTCTTTTGAGCCTCAGCTATCTGTACTCCTTGTTTGGCACCTGCAACGAATGCTGTTTTCATTACAGCCCAGTGTCAGCAGATTCACTTTACTGTGCTTGGGTGAATGGACCCAAGTTTGCTTCAGTAATAAGGGTAGTGATAGCACTATAAGAATTAAATGTTATGATGCATAGAATATGCTCAGCAATTAGTACCTGGCATGAATTATCCACTCAGTAAACATTAGCTTTATAAGGTCAATTACTATTTATTGATATAAAAAACCAAACTATAAGATTTCAAACTCATGTTCTCTTAAATGTTTTCTAAAATTTCTAAAATATTCAGTCAAACAAAGAACTCGTCTCATTTGTGTGTGTGTGTGTGCAAACCTAATATCCATTAACAAATTCTCCCAGGTTTTGTATGGTCTCAGGGTTATAATTCTGTTTGATTTTTCCAGTAACAGTAGCACAAGATCACCCATGTCTGTGACGCCTGCTGTCTGTCACTGCCTTGCCTTTCCCTTGGTGGGCATGGACCAGCCATCCTTTACTGTCTTAGTCAGTTTGAGCGGCTATAGCGAAATACCATACACTGGGCAGCTTAAACAATAGGCATGTCTTTCTCAGAGGTCTAAAGTGTGGGAGGTGTGCGATCAGAGTGCTGGGAGATTTGGTGTCTGGTGAGATTCTCCCTGGTCTGCACATGGCCATCTTCTCATTATATCCTCACATGGCAGAGAAGGAGAGAGCTCTGGTCTCTTCCCCTTCTTGTAAGGGCACTAATTCCATCCTGAGAATTCTACCCTCATGACATCCTCTACACTCAATTACCTCCCAGAGGCCCCACCTCCAAATACAATCATATTCAGAATTGGGGCTTCAATATAGGAATTTTGGGGAAACACAAGTATTCAGTCCATAATATTTCCTTTTCCAAAACCCCTTCTTAAACCCTCTCTGTCATCCTTGGGTCCTCATTTGATGAATGAGGACATTAAACTCCAAGACATGCCTTGAATCATCCATGGCTGTGCAACGTAGAAGTGCCAGCTCCCCAGAAGACTGTATTTGGCACAAGAACAGAATTCCCCACCACATCATATCCACCCAAGGTGCATAACAGCCTTATTAATAATAAATGGGGAGACCTAGCTTGACTATGAGATTTGTCTATGGTTGGGGTGCAGGTTAGTTTGATTCCTAGAACTAAAACTGCTCAGATGTTTAACAAGTTCTATCACCTCTGGTGCTCAGTTTTCACATCGATAAAAGGGGTCAGGAAGATCCCCTGGAGAGGGAAATGACAACCCACTCCAGTACTCTTGCCTGGAGAATCCCATGGACAGAGGAGCCTGGTGAGCTACAGTCCATGGGGTCACAGAATCAGACGCGACTGAGCAACTTCACTTTCACTTTCATTGTTGAGAGGATTTTGTGGCATAATGCAGGTGAAATGCCTATCAAGACCCTGATAGAGTCAGAGTTGGATGCATGTTGGCCATGAGTAGCTAAGATGCAAAATCAGCCGTGGATGACATTAGTGGATGATATTCCCATCTGTTGTCATTTAGGGAGTGCAGCATCCTAAGGGGAGAAGATGCCAATCAGGAGAGTCCGGAGGGTCAGGGGACATTTCCATCTAATGTTTCAACAATGGGAAAGCCTGGGGACCCTAACATCTTAAAGCAAAAAATGAACTTGATGAAGGAGGGAAAATTTCAGGGAAGTGGTCAAGGAGGGGACAGGGAAAAAGCATTCATGGAGTGCTCAGAAGGTGCCAAGAATCTTCCATTTGTTATATCACCTAATTGAAAAGCCACATTGCAAGGTGGGCGATATTAGCCCTGTTTAACAGATGAGAGGAGAGGGACCAGCCGAGTTAAAGAGCAGGTTCAAAGTGGCACAGCTCAAGAGGGGTGGAGCCAGAATTATAACCCATGGCTGTTAAGACTCTCAAATCCCACGTCTACTTATTGACGCAAACTTTCCGTCCAGCTAGCACAGTTAGGTAAACTGACGTACACGGTGACAAGCGGGCTGAAGGAAGAGATGTCGTACTCCTCAAACGTCTCTCGCTTCCCATCACCAGTTGCCACATATAAACTCTTTCACACTGTGGTAATGGTTTTGAATTTTCCTGTCATCTCGATTCGGTATGAGAAATTTGGGATTTCCAAATTGACAGAGAAACCCGATTTTAAAGATGCTGGAAGGCAAACATCTGTGAAAAATCACAGGAACAATGTCAACATCTGTCCCTGTGAAAGGAAATTGCTGAGGTTCTCAATTTACAGCCAATCAATCTTGGAGGCCAGGATGCTTACAAATTTAAATGCATGTTGCAACTATAGGAACGGCTAATTAATTTATAATAGTTTGCATGCCTATAGGATTGTACATTGTTCCTGGTTTAAAAAAAATTCTTTTCTGAATAGGGAATGTGTGCATATGGCAAAAAATTTGAAACAGTATAAACAAAGTACAGTGAAAAAGGAAGTCTCCTTCTCATGCCAACCGCCAGATCCCCCTCCCCAAAGGTAACAAATGTTGCTGGCTTCTTTTGAAACCTTCCAGAAGATACACTCTTCATATAATTAAAAAGCTAAAAATGCTAGCATAATGTACACAGTATTCTGGGTCTTGATTTTTTCCACTTCATAAGTTATCTTCGTTGCATATCAGTGCATACAGAGGTGCCTTCATCTTTCTAATGACTGTAAGGTATTCCAGCATATAGAGATATATTAATTAGTTAGCCAGTTCCCTCATGGTAAACCTTCAGGATGTTTGCTGTCATTTTCCACTACACTTCATGCTGGTGTGTACATCTTGGTGCACATGTGTACGTTCATCTGTAGGATAAGTGTTTAGAAGTGAAATTGCTGGACAAAGAGGACACTCATTTAAAATACTATGTCCTCTAGGGACTTGCCTGGTGGTCCAGTGGCTAAGGCTCCACGCTCCCAATGCAGGGGCCCGGGGTTCGATCCCTGGTCAGGGAACTAGACCTCACATGCCACAGCTAAGATCTAGTACAGTCAAATAAATAATAAAACAAATAAAAAATTTAAATTATTATGTCTTCTCATTTTACAGGGAAGTTTTATCCTTTATCTTGAAGGGAGCATCACCGTCCTCAAGGAGGTCATGTTGGTGGAGCTTAGTGAGCACTCACAGCTGCTGTGGCTGCCTTGCTCTGCCGCAGCTCTTCTTCAGCCCATAGAGATGGAATGAGGTCTGTCTCCTGCATCTTTGTGGCCTTTGGCTGTGTTGCCGAGATGCTGTCCTCAGAGATAAAGAGACTGCCACAGTTTTGCAGTTACCCGAGTCTGTGGATCTTCTGTGCTTCTTGATCCTGCAGTTCCCTTCTCTGTCCTGTATCCGCACCAGCCCCCTTTGACTCCAGCGCTCAAACACTCTGTCTTGTCAAGTCAGGGTTCACTCAGACTGTTCTGGTTGAAAACCTGGTTTCTTAGCTAAATGGTCAATTCAGGATTCCCAAGTCATCCTGGATTTTAAGTCTGAGTCAGTTCAGAGTTTCCCCCATCTTTCTCTTCCCTCTTTGGTGATGGGCTTCAGTATTCTGGCCTAGAGAATTCCATGGACTGTACAGTCCACGGGGTCGCAAAGAGTCGGACTCGACTGAGCGACTTTCACTTTGTTCTGGGTGCTGTGCCGCCGGGCCCTCCATGCAGGACGGTGGAGGTGCCTCTGCCCGACGCTCAGGTGACGTGGCTGCTGACAGCTCTCAGCTGAGCTGCGCCTCCGGCTGAAGGAAGCTACCTGGCTCCAGGAAGTCCACCCTCTTCCCGTCGGCATCCATACCCGATGATAGAGTCCTAAGGGCTCCAAAGGCCGCGTCCCTTGCCTTGATTCAGACATCTCTGAAAGACTGTCCCAGTTTCAGGGCTCCCCGTGGGATTGCCTCTGGTGTCCATAGTAACTGCTTCCCTGTCCCACTCCTTCCCCTGCCTGCTGCGCTTTCCTTCCTGACGGCTGATGCTCCCAGTAAAGCTCCTGCACACAGATCTCCATCTTTGCCTTTGTCTTCTGGAGGGCCCCCCTTCTGGCTCACCGGGGAAGACTTGCATCCAGGTGCCCTCAGAAGGGGTGATGTTCCAGTTGTCCACAGGGTAGGTCCTATGTAGAGTGGAGGTGGCTTTGGTTCTAGCTAAATGCATCTCCTTTCAACCTGGTCCCACGTGTTTACTTTGCTGCCCAGAAGCTGAAGAGTTTGGCATCTTTCTCACCTGCATACTGTCTTTATGCTGTGAAGGGCTGACTCAGCAGGTCTGAGGTGTTTGCATCCTGCATACATCTTCCAGAGGAAGATCTGGCCCCTGACTGACTGCTGGGAGATAACCTCCGAGTCCTTGGAATATTCTGCTGATAAGAACGCCTTTGTTTGCTGGGGCCTTGGGGCTGCCAGATAATCTATGCCAACAATGTGATTTATGGGGAATGCCTATTTTGTATGTTTCAGGCCTTGCCCTCTGCGTGTTGGGGGGTGGGATAGAGACTGAGTGATAGCTGAGATCAGCTCTGAGGGTGCTCCGTGCCTATGTGACTCACCCTCAGTAAAAACCCTGGACAACAGGGCTTGGGTGAACTTCTTGAGTGGTAATGCTTTGTACGTGTTGTCACACATTCTTTCGTGAAGAATTAAGTGCTGTCTATACAGTGCCCGTGGGAGAAGACAGCTGTGAGCTTGTGCCTATTCTCCCCTGGACTTGACCCTCTGCACTTGGATACAGTTTTTCCCCAGGTTCATTGAGATATAAATGACATGTATCATTGTGTAGGTTTAAAGTGTATAGCTGTGCCAATTTGTTACACAGTTATGAGATAACTACAAAATAAGGTTAGTAAACACCTCAATCACTTCACATAATTACTTTTTTTATGGCTGGAGCACTTAAGATCTATTGTGGTAGCAACTTTACAGAATACAATTAATATTGTTAACTACAGTCACTATGCCATACATTAGATCCCAAGAACTTACTCATGACCACTGGAAGCGTAACCTTTGACCAAGCTTTCCCCAACATTTCCCCACTTCCCAGCCCTTGGCAACCACCATTTGGCACTCTGTTTGAGTGAGTCTGGCTTTTTTAGGTTCCATATACAAGTGATATCGTGAAGTATGTATCTTTCTCTGTCCACTTATTCCTCTTAGCATAATGCCCTCAGGATCCATCCATGTTGTTGCAAATGGCAGGGTTTCCTTTCTTTTCTATAACTGAAACATCTCTATGTCTCTCATCTGTCTCCATCACTCAACCTCACAATTTCTTCAGTGGACATTTAGGCTACTTCCACGTCTTGATTATTGCCAGTTTGGTTGTAGTGAACATGAGAGTATCTCGATCTCTTTGAGCTTCTGACTTCATTTCCTTTAGATATATACCCAGATTCTCAGAACTGGTTTTTCTGGATCATTGAGTAGTTCTATTTTTAGTTTTCTTGAGGAACTTCCATACTGTTTTCCACAGTGGCTACAGGAAGTTACATTCTCACCAACAGTGCACAAGGATCTTTTTTTCTCCACATCCTGACCAACATTTATTATTCATTGTCTTTTTGATGATAGCCATCCTGACACGTGTGCAGTGATAGCTCAGTGTGCTTTTGATTTGCGTTTACCTGATGATTAGTGATGTTCAGCATCTTTTCATGAACTTGCTGGCCATTCATGTGTCTTTGGAAAAATGTCTATTCAGGTCCTCTGCCCATTTTTATTTCAGATTTTTTTCTATTGAGTTTATTAGTTCCTTGTATATTTTGGATTTTAATTATATATATAATTGTATTTTTTAGATATTTGGATGGAAGTGTCAGTCGCTCAGTCATGTCTGGCTCTTTGCAACCTCATAGACTGTAGTCTACCAGTCTCCTCTGTCCTTGGAAATACTGCAGTGGGTAGCCATTCTCTTCTCCACAGGAATCTTCCTGAACCAGGGATTGAACCCGGGTCTCCTGCATTGCAGGCAGATTCTTTACTGTCTGAGCCACTGGGGATGCCCAATATATATAATTGCATATTTTAGATATTTGGATGTTAACCCCTTGTTAGCTACATGGTTTGCAAATATTTTCTCCCATTTCATGTTGTCTTTTCATTAAAAGAATTTTTAAATTTTTATTGAAGTATACTTGATTTATAATATTGTGTTAGTTTTGGGTGTACAGCTCAGTGATCCAGTTTTACATACATATATATGTATACACTTATTGACTACGCCAAAGCCTTCTACTGTGTGGATCACAATAAACTGTGGAAAATTCTGAAAGAGATGGGAATACCAGACCATCTGACCTGCCTCTTGAGAAACCTATATGCAGGTCAGGAAGCAACAGTTAGAACTGGACATGGAACAACAGACTGGTTCCAGATAGGAAAAGGAGTACGTCAAGGCTGTATATTGTCACCCTGCTTATTTAACTTCTATGCAGAGTACATCATGCAAAATTCCGGGCTGGATGAAGCACAAGCTGGAATCAAGATTGCTGGAAGAAATATCAATAACCTCAGATATGCAGATGACACCACCCTTATGGCAGAAAGTGAAGAGGAACTAAAAAGCCTCTTGATAAAAGTGAAAGAGGAGAGTGAAAAAGTTGGCTTAAAGCTCAACATTCAGAAAACTAAGATCATGGCATCTTGTCCCATCACCTCATGGGAAATAGATGGGGAGACAGTGGAAACAGTGTTAGACTTTATTTTTGTGGGCTCCAAAATCACTGCAGATGGCGACTGCAGCCATGAAATTAAAAGACGCTTACTCCTTGGAAGGAAAGTTATGACCAACCTAGATAACATATTAAAAAGCAGAGACATTACTTTGCCAACAAAAGTCCGTCTAGTCAAGGCTATGGCTTTTCCAGCAGTCATGTGTGGATGTGAGAGTTGGACTATGAAGAAAGCTGAGCGCCAAAGAATTGATGCTTTTGAACTGTGGTGTTGGAGAAGACTCTTGAGAGTCCCTTGGACTGCAAGGAGATCCAACCAGTCCATCCTAAAGGAGATCAGTCCTGGGTGTTCATTGGAAGGACTGATGCTGAAGCTGAGACTCCAATACTTTGGCCACTTCATGAGAAGAGTTGACTCATTGGAAAAGACCCTGATGCTGGGAGGGATTGAGGGCAGGAGGAGAAGGGGATGACAGAGGATGAGATGGCTGGATGGCATCACCAACTCAATGGACATGTGTTTGAGTAAACTCTGGTCGTTGGTGATGGACAGGGAGGCCTGGCATGCTGTGATTCATGGGGTCGCAAAGAGTCGGACACGGCTAAGTGACTGAACTGAACTGGTATGTATATACATACCATATATATGTATATATGTGCATAAATATATACATTCCATATACATATATCATCCTTGTGTGCTCAGTTGCTCAGTTGTCAAATGCTTTGGGACCCCAGGACTATAGCCCACCAAGCTCCTCTGTCCATGGGATTATCCTGGCAAGAATACTGGAGTGGGTTGCCATTTCCTCCTCCAGGGGATCTTCCTGACCCAGGGATTGAATCTGTGTCTCCCGAGGCTGCTGCATTGTCAGGTGAATCCTTTACCATTGAGTCATCTGGGAAGCCCAACATATATATGAAACCCCAATTACTTACAGCCAGCATCCATTCTGACGAGTGAGTTTCTGTGCCATGCTAGATGTTAACTGTTATGCATACCACCCCGTTCTCTCCTACATTTCCAGGCTATGTGGTTTGTTAGGGACTGTTCCTCACCCACCCTTTAGGGTTGAGTGTGTGATTCAGTTCGTACCAGCCTCCGAACCATAGTGATTGATTCAGTTATGAACTGATTGATGTGACCCAAACCAAGTCAATGAGCACTGTCCCTGAGATTTTTGTTGGGACTCGGTCTACTGGAGTTGCTAAGTTGGCAGAATATAAGCTGAAAGTTATTAGGAAGAGATAGGGTATGGAACAAACAGTCTGGGAATGAAGCCAACACAAAGGAAATAAATAGCTCAGAGATGAAGTACGGATTCCTGTTTCTATCATCAGAACTCCTGGATCTAGCTATGCCTGAATGTACCCCTGGGTGTAAGTTAATAAGCCATTTGCTTAGACAAGTTTGGTTTGTGTTTCATTTGCATCAGAAAAAATCCTGACTGTCTCAAATCATTATGCAGTCAACTGCATTTATTCTTAAGTCTGAGATGCTCACAGTGAAAATTACACCAAACTCTTTCTGAGACATCTGCTGGAAGCATCTGCCATTTTCTTCTGTTCTCCTTCAAATCTATTCAGGAGACAGTTGGGCTCAATGTGGGACTTAGAGGCAAATAGATATTTCATTTACCAGTTGAGTGGTCTTCTATTTTCTCATCTTTAAAATGGGAAGGACACACAAGTGTGTGTGGTGGTAAATAAGCTAATGTCATCATGGTAATATACCAGCACATGGTTAAATATAATTCTGTCTCTCATATGTGGAGAAGGCTGGAGAATGCCTTGGCAGTCACTTCTTCCTGGTGCAACTTGCAGGCTTGACAAAGGAAGGTAGCAGTCCAACTCTGTCCCTCTCAGCCTTGACATAGGAAGCGGTGGACCAGCTCTGTGTCTGGGATGACTCATCCTGCCAGCTGGGGAGATAATGAAATGAATTCAGGGGAAGCTGAGGAGAACTGCTTATTGAGATGCTTGGCACTTCCATCATTATCTAAGCCTTCATCCCAACTCTTCCTCTTATCTTTTGGCTCCTGATGACAGTTGTTTATGAAATGTGGGGCTGGGCTCACTGCTTCAGGGAGGAAATGGATGCAGAAGTCTTTGTAAGGAGTTATCAGGGTGCAGAGGACTGTTGCAGCCTCATCCATACCAGCCCCTCCCAGGTGCTTCTAACTATGCCTCCTTCTCCTTCATTGCTATGGCTGACTGTTTGTGCCCCCCTGCCCCTGTTCGGATGTTGAAGCTTAAAACCCAATGTGATAGTATTATGAAGTGATTAGGTCATGAGGGTGGAGCCCTCATGAAAGGGGTTAGTGCCCTTATAAGAAGAGTCATGAGAGATACGGTCTATCTGTTCTCTGGGGCACAGCTAGAAGGCAGCTTTTGGTAGGCAGGAGGAGAGTTCTCACTAGAACCTAACCATGCTGGCTTCTGGACCTTGGACTCCCTAACCTCTGGAACTGGGAGAAATGAATGTCTGTTGTTTAAGCCACCCAGGTTGTGTTCTGTTATGGCAGCCCCAGCTGGGAGAGTATTCTTGACTCTGCATTTCAGACATGGTGAGGTTGGACTCCACATAGTAGAACTTTTGTTCAGGGAGATGAGGAAAATGGGAGGGGAGAGTATACAAGGGGATGTAAGCTGTGTTCCCCCCAATAGGGGATATAAACTTGACCCAAGTGTCACAGTTTTTATGATTCCACTTTGCCTTCTCTGTGAGTGTTCAGCTGCTTTCAGATTTCTTTCAGATGGTTCTGAGAATCCAGGGGGAGTTTTCTTTGTGTTCTCGAACACAGAAGCCTCTTGCATTTTCTACCAGAAATCCCATTTCATCCACTGGCTATTTTCTCAGCCTATTGTTTATTCTTCACCCCCTTTCCTTTTCTTCAGAAAGTTGTCCTTCCCAGAGCCCTGGACGATTCAGAACTCTGCATAGGATATGATTCTTCTGGCTCTGGCCATGGCCAGTTGTATCTACCAAAGGGCAAATATGGGATCAAAGCAAAGTCCTGTGGACTGTCTCCCAGGAATTTGGAATTTAGAGTCTCTGAGCTCACCACTGGTGGGTGCTTGAACCTAGAGGGAAGGGAAAATGGATGACAGCACAGGCTTGCCTGGCCACTGGGCACCCGTAGCAGAGAAAATCAGACAATATGGAGAAAGAGAGAGAGACAGAGAGGGCAGGAGAAGGGGAGAGGGAGGTGGGAACATACACACACAGTCACACACAGAATAAAACACACAAACAGAGACATCGGAAGGATAGGGCAGGCAACCTTAGCAAGACACGGACACGCTGTTTTGGTTCCTGCTGGCTTTCTGCCATGAAGCCTAGTTATATTTCTTTGGGTTTTGTGGAGTACCCTGTGTCATGGGTTAAACTGTATTCCCTCAGGGACTTTCCTGCTGGTCCAGTGACGAAGACCTTCCACTCCCAATATAGCAGACCCAGGTTCAATCCCTGGTCAGGGAGGTAGATCCCGCATGGTGCGACTAAGAGATCCTGCGTGCCACAACTAGCTAAATAAATAAATTTAATTTGTGCAGCCAAGTAAATAAATACAAATAAATATTTTTTAAAAAATTAAAAAAAAATTATATTCCTTCCAAAGATACATTGAGACCCTAACCTCCCCAGTACTTAGAGTGTGACCTTATTTGGAAACAAGTTTGTTGCAGATGTAAGTTAGTTAAGATGAGGCCGTACTGGAGTAGGTGGGCCTTTAATCCAATGTGACTCGTGTCCTTATAAGAAAAGGGTGATTTGGACACAGCGGGAAGACGGGCATGTGAGGATGAGGCAGAGATTGGAGTGGTGCTTCCACTCCAGGGAACATCTGAGGCCGCCAGGAGCCGGAGGAGATGAGGACGGCTTCTCCCCTAGAGGCTTCTGAGGGTGCATGGCCTTGCAAACACCTTGATTTCACACCTCTGCCCTCGAAAACTGGGAGAGAGTAAATTTCTATTGTTTTAAGCCACTCAGTTTGTGGTACTTTTTTGTGTTAGCCCTAGGAAATGAACGCACAGTGATTCTCTTCTTGAAGTGAGTTCTGTGCCTATAATGAGATTTTTCTCAACCTGAGAGTGTAGATCCAGATGCCAGCTTGCAGTAACATCACAGGACAGAGGAATACATTGAACCCATCCCATGAGTGAGCAGTCAGCAAAATCCAGACTGGATAACTACAAGCCAGATGTCCTGGATCCTTCCACAGAGCAATTGTAATGTAAAGAAAAGGATGAAAGGGAAACCTGCAGATTAAAAGAAACTTCAAAAGATGCATCATGAGGAGAAGAGCCCTTCACCCTGGTAATATTCTTTCTCTAAATCCACAGTGCCAGTCTAATCATGAGAAAAACATCAAACTCAAATTGAGGGACATTCTACAAAATCCAGGACCAGTACTTCCCCAACTGCCAAAGTCACAGAAGCCAAGGGAAGACTGAGAAACTGTCATGGTCTCTGAGGAGCCTAGAGAGACACGATGAATAAATGGTACAGGGTTTTCTTTTTTTTTGCCTGTGATTTCTGTGTCTTATCCAAAGTATCATTGCCAAGACCAATGTCAATTCACAGTAGCCAAGATATGGAAATAACCTAACTGTCCGTTGATGGATGAGTGGATAAGAAAATGTGATATACACACACAGTGTATGATTGATTCAGTCATAAAAAGAAGGAAATTTTGCCTGTTGCGACAATGTGGGTGAACTTGGAGGACATTACGCTCAGTGAAATGAGCCAGACAAAGACAGATCTACCTGGAGAGGGTGAATGATCCCTAAGCCTCAGCCTTCTTCTGAGAGAAGGAAGCCAGGGGGTTTCTGGGAGACGTGAATTGGTTGTTTTTCTGAGTTTTACCAAGTGAAGTAGACTCTAGAAGGGAAAAAGCCCTTGCTTACATACCTCACTTATATGTGGAATCTAAAAAAGTTGAACTCATAGAACAGAGGCTGGGGGAGGAGGAGAAATGGGGCATTGCTGATCAAAGGGTACAAACTTCTATTTATCAGATGAGTAAGTTCTGGGGGATGAATAATTTCTGGGGACTCTAAAGTGCAGCATGGTGCTGTAGTTAATAATAATACTGTATTTTATAGGTGAAATTGGCTGTAAGAGTAGATACTACCTGTTCTTATTACACACACAGATGGTAACTTTATGAGGTGATGGATGACTTAATTAACTCAATTGTGCTAATCATTTCTCAATGTATGTGTATATTAAATTATCATGCTGTACACCCTAAATAGATACAAATTGTTAATTACACCTCAATAAAGTTGGAAAAATAAAAAAATGATGTGGCATTCTGAATGGAATCCTGGAACAGAAAGACAACAATAACAACCATTAATGAAAAACTGATGAGATTTAAATACAGTCTAGGCTTTAGTTACTAGTAATGTTGGTACCTTGGTTTGACAGTAATGCAAGATGGTAACATTAAGGGGAACTGACAGTAGATGAGAGAATAAACGGGAGGTCTCTGTAGTATCTTTGCAGATCTGTAAAGATAAAATTATTACAAAATAAAGTTTATCTAAAAAGGAGAAAAGACAATCAACTTACAAATTGGGTCACACTAAGGTACGATGTCCATGAGTGTGTGTGTGGGTGATGAAACTATAAAGAACCATAAGGAAGGGCTGACTGTGTAAGCTGGGACAGTGTGAGATGGAAAAGGGCTGTGATCAGGATGCAGGACGTGTTGGGGCCTCTGGAGGGGGTGGACTGCCAAACTTCTCACTCTTTGCTGATGAGAGGTAGTTGCGAAGATTTTGCCTTATAATAATTCAATAAGCCACAAATTTGTTTTGTCTAGTTTCCAGTGTTTTATTTTCCATTGAACAGTTTTAGACAGTGGATCCCCCTGTCAGCTGCTGAGTTGCCTACTGTTCTATCCCTGTTTACCTCTGTCTAAACTAACAGGATAGCATCCTAGCTGGTCTGGGCTCACTCTGGTTTCATCCACCCCAGGACTCTGGTCCCTGCAGCCAGAGAAGTGTTTTAAAACTGCGAAGCTGGTCATGTGTTGGGTGTCAAGTTGAACCATTAACTGAAATAATCCGGAAGCCATCAAGGACCAAACCTTGGTCCTTGTTGACACAACCCTGTTTTTGAAGGTAAGCTTGTGGTCAGTCCTAGGGGTGACTCGTGAAGGCCGTTCCCCTGTGCCAGGGGTTGGTCTAGGAATGGGCATGTGATCTGCTTCTGGATAATGAATGAGAAGGGTAACTGTCTGATGGCTTTAAAGGGTTCCCTGATGGAAAGAGAGCTGCACAAGGAGAAAGTTGTTTAGTTGCTTAGTCGTGTCCAACTCTTTGCGACGCTATGGACTGAAGCCTGCCAGGCTCCTCTGTCTATGGGGATCTTCAGGCAAGAATACTGGGGTGGGTTGCCAATTCCTCCTCCAGGGGATCTTCCCAGCCCAGGGGTCGAACCCATGTCTTCTGCAAATCTCCTGCATTGCAGGCGTATTCTTTACTGCTGAGCCACCAGGGAAGCCCTGCAAAGAGAAAGAGTCCCACCCTTTCTGAGATGTGTAGTGTCTCAGAAAGGAAGAGTCCATTCCTGCATGACATGTGTAGTGGGTGAGAACCCCACTGCCCTCTGTGACAGTGAGCGGAGACCTCACCACACAAGGAGGATGGCAGAGCAGGACAGGAGCCTTTGGGTCTTGCTGACACTGTGAAGTAGCTTGGCCCATCTGGAAATAAATAAGTGAGTGTCAGTTTCAAGCAACTCACACAAATATACAGGTGGGCTTTGGACCCACCAGGATGCCCAGTGGTCTTTGACCATTTCTGACTTAGACCAAAGGGGAGACTTCAATGGACGTCCAAGTGGAGCTTACTTACATACTTGTTTTCCCTTCTGCCACCCTTGATTATGAGGCTTTGAGCCTAGGGAGAGTGTCTGCTTATCCTGAATTTCCTTAGCCTCTGCGCTGTACCTAGTATGAACTTGGTTCTCAATAAATATTGGCCTCATGGATTACACCATTCACTCTGAATAGAGTTTAAGTGAGGAGAGAGACTCAGAGTCTGAAGTCCAAAGAGAAAGGCTGGTCTGGAGAAATGGAGAATAGGTTTTATGTAGTATCATCATCACCATCACCAGCATCAGCATTGGTTCCTGGGGTTAGTGCCCTGTACGCATTTCACAGATGAGGAAACAGTCTGAAAGTAGCGCAGTGATTTGCTGTGTGAACATCAGGCAGGGCTTCTAGGCTCACAGGCTGGATTGATCTCTCACTAACCTGATGTAAATGGCTTTCTCTACTTTTCTATGTTAAAACTGCATGGTGGTAGTTGGAGCTCAGTGACCTCCTCAAACTCAACACTGCACCTTACTATTGTCCCTGAGTCACATTTTCCTCATTTGAAATACTGTCTGTTACTCTTCTACTGCTGTGTAAAAATGACCACAAACATAGCAGCTTAAAGTAATAGGCCCCCTCCTCCTATTTGCTATCTCAGTTTCTGCGGATCAGGAGTCTGGGCACAGATTAGCTGGGTCCTCTGCTCAGGGTCTCCCTAGGCTGCAAGCCGTGTGTCAGCTGGGGCTGCAGGCTCATCAGTGGCTAGACTGCGGAGAGATCTGATTCCAAGATCACTTAGGCTATTGGCAGAAATCATTTTCTTGTGGTTGCAGGACTGAGGCCTTGTTTTCTTGCTGAGGCCTCAGTCAGTTCCTAGAGGCTGCCTGTACTTCTTGCCATGTGGTCCTCTTAGAACACATGGTGATTACTTCCCCATGGCTAGCAAGGGACTCCCTCTCTCTCTAGTCTGCTAATATGGCATCTTATGTAATAGAACCAAATCAGGAGAGTGACACCCAGCACCTTTGCTGTATTCTCTTGGTTAGAAACAAGTCAGTTTCCACCCATACTCAAAAGGAGACTGTACAAGAAGGTCCTTTAGGTGTGTCTGTCACCAATGGTTGTGGCAATCAGGAAATGAGGTCCAGGGACCATGCCTGGCATATACAGGGACTCAATGTGATCATGCTTATTAATTGGTAGAGGTGGGTGGAACAGATGCCGAGGCTGAATTCTATTTAGGTATTTGTCAAGGACCAGTCCTGCCCACACACGACCCACTGGGCAAACCTCCTTTGACTTGGGACTTGCCTTAGCTAGGAGAATCATTTTTGGAACTTGCTCAGCAAAAATTACAGCCCAGAGAAATCTGAGGCAGCTGCTCCTCCAGGCTTCAGGCAAATGATTTTGGCCCGTCCTGAAACCAGAGTCACTTCCAGGGGATGGTTCCTTCACTCTGGATCTACCAGCTGCTGCTGGTGCTCCAGCGGGGGACATATGTCCACTCAGAGCAAGGTGGAGAGAATCAAATTAATTTCTTTTATGACCCAAGGCAAGTTTGAAATTGGCTCTTCCGAGATGAAAAAGGAAAGTCAGGAGCAGCTTGCCAGGCTCCCAATTCCCTTGCTCCCCCTCCTTTCCACCAGGCCTCCTGCAGTTTAATTGGAGTGGGATCCCTTCTACCAAGCAGGGCCATAGGCCTCTCTCACCACAGCACAGACCAAGCCAGAGACAATTTCTCGAAGCAGCAGCTGTGGGCAGCCCTTTGGGCAACTCCACAGAGCTGGTGCTTGCAATCTGGTCCGTTCTGTGACCTCGTGGAAGTAGATGTCAGGGGCTGTCCGCAGCACCAGGACTGGGAGAGGGCAGGCGTAAGCCTTGCCCAGGAGGTGAGCCTCTGTGTCCCCGTGACTGCTGAACCTGGGGCCCGAGTCTCAGCCTCAGTGATGATGGTTTCACCTCTCATTTGTATGGTGTGTTGGGGGCAGGGTGACCGTATGTCCTGGTTTGTTGGGAGGGTCCCTGAGAAGCATGTTTTCCTGGTTTTGCTTGTCTTAACAGTGGTTTGGTTAGGACGATAAACTGACTGATGCCGCTGTGTTAGTCTCTCAGTCATGTCCGACTCTTTGTGACCGTGTGGACTGAGCCCACCAGACTCCTCTGTCCATGGAATTCTCCAGGCAAGAATACTGGAATGGGTAGCTGTTCCCTTCTCCGGGAGATCTTCTCGACTCAGGAATTGAACCTGGGTCTCCCACATCACAGGCAGATTCGTTACCGTCTGAGCCAGCAGAGAAGCCCATGATTTCCCTAGTTCAGGGTTTTTCTACCTTAGCACTGTAGGCATTTGGGGTTAGATGATTTGTTGTAAGGGGGCTGTCCTGAGCATTGTACGATGTTTAGCAGCATCCTTGGCCTCTCCCCTCCAGATCCAGGACTTTTCCCCAGTCTTGCCAAATGTCCCCTGGAGGCAGGGAGGAGTCTCCCCTGGTTGACAGCCTTGACCGTGGCTGGAGGGCACTGTGGGATCCTTCTGATATCTGGGAGTAAGTTGAGTCTTTGGTTCATATTCTACAACATGATTCTCTGTTGATTTTGCCTGCTCAGTCTCCATGTCTCTTTTTCTTAGACCAGCATCCCATGTGTCTTTCGGGGAGCCTCCCCTTCTTTGTTCTCAGTCTCTGTGAGTGACTCAAGGAAAAGGGGCATCACGCACCCAGGTCGGGCCGATCAGAGAATGCCATTCCCCCAGCTACAGTGACCGGCTCAGCAACAGGCTGGGCCAGGGAGTCAGTTGTAGGACGTTTGTTAGATCCATAGAGAAAGATGTGTTCTTTTTTTGCTGGGGTTGTGCAGATAGTAGGTTGGAAACCTGGAGCTTCTGGCCATCATCTTCATGCCCTTGAGGGCAGAGCCTGCTAAGGATGAAGCCACAGAGCTGGAAGAGGAGGAAGCAGGCTGATCACACTGTTTAAGAGCAGATGCTCGGTTGAACCTGAAGACAGATCTCACCTAGAGTTAATCTCTTTGTTAACTCAGTGTGAGTTGAGTTTTTGTCAATTTGCAACTCAAAAAGGCCCCATGTTTCCATGGGATATCTCTCCATTCCCTTTCCCAACCTGGGGATTATGTCACTTTAGTTCAGCTAATGGTCGGTTTTGTGACCCCAAATGGGAATGTCCCAGATCCCTCTTAATTTTGCTCCTTCATCCTTCAGCTGCTCTCTTGCCTCATGTTCCTTACTCCATACTCTCTCAAGAGAGTTCCCTACTTTCTCAAGAATGCATGGAAACAGTGTCTACTCCTGTTCCCCATTCCTCTTTACCTCCGTCTCCCTTCCCAACACCATGTCCCTGTTTTAATTACACCCACATTTACAAGATTTTCCTGTAACTTAAGGCACACCTGGATAGAAATAATCTCTCTCAGCGAATTATCTAGTTTGCTGAAATCTTGTGTATCAGATTCTATCTAACCTCTCTGATTATAGGGATGACTACTGAGGAAAATCTATAAAAAAAAAAATTATAAGAAGTGCCATTTCAAGAGCCAGAGTATAATTTTTGGATCATTCCCTTCCTTTTGATTTTCATATGTTTACATAACTCAGTTCAGAGTCTGTATGAAATTTTACATATGTATTTTAAAAATATAACATAATAACTTAGATAATCCCCAATTAAAAGTTGTGGACATTATTTTTAACAATTGTTGAGGGTTCCATTTTATGAACAGAGCACAATTTTTAAAACGTTTTCCAGTTGGTAGACACTTTATATTTTACTGTTTGCAATAATGTGATAGCATCCTTGGGCATGCATCTTTATCCCCTTACTGGACCACTTTCCTAGAATAAATTCCTAGTAGCAGACTTTCTCAATCAACGGGAGTGTTTTTGTGAGACTCTTGAGAGAGATATATATATCGCCAAATGGTTTTCTAGAAAAATCGCATGTGTTTACATTCCCACCAGCACCATGGGAGAGTCCAATGTCAGAATCATGATTGCAGTTGTTGGTAGTGATCCTAGTCTAAGCATTGCCAACAATATTTTAGCACCACCAGCACTCCCACCAATAATAACAATTAAATAAGCTTATAGGGAGCTCATAATATTGTGTGTGTGTCTGTTAGTCGCTCAGTCATGTCTGACTTTTTGTGACCCCGTGGACTGTAGCCCTCCAAGCCCTTTCCTTCATGGGATTTTCCAGGCAAGAATACTGGAGTGGGTTGCCATTTCCTTCTGTAGGAGATCTTCCCAACCTGGGGATCGAACCCGGGTCTCCCACATTGCAGGTAGACTCTTTACGGTCTGAGCCACCAGGCCCCTCATAATATTACAGTTACTTTACTAGAAATTTTCCACGTCTAACCTTCAGGTTAGGGATCATAGAAATTCCCTCATTTACAGAAGAGGATAGAATATTCAGTGAGGTTAAGCACACTGAACAAGGTTGCTGACCGCAGCTAGTACATGATGAGTTCCAGGTCTGAACCTGGGCAGTCTGACTTCTGTGAGTATTAGTCAGTTTTTTCACAAGATAGAGACAACCAGTTGAAGGTTACTCTACCTGATGGTTAGCTGCACAGGGCACAGCTTGCTAAACATCTGTCTTGAGCAAAAGCCCTGGTTGCAAGTAAAAGTCAGGGCTAGGTAATAACATTTTTCCTGTATTCTCCTCTTAAGGAAATTGTTACCTTCCCAGTCAGGTGTGTGGCTGAAGGGAATGACTCTCATGATCCTGTGAATTCCAAACAATTCCCGGTAATTATAGTTCTAAGCAGGTCTGCTACCCTTCACGGTGCTCTCCCTGCAAAATGCCAGCTGTCCTTGTCTCCTGGGAAAATCGTCTCCCTAAACTGAGGTGGGTGGTTTCTCATTGCGAAGATGGAAATTTCCCTAATATTTGTTGCTGTTGATGTTGTTGTTGTTTAGTCGCTAAGTTTTTTATCTGACTCTTTTACCCCCATGGACTGTAGCCCGCCAGGCTCCTCTGTCCATGGGATTTCCCAGGCAAGAATACTGGCGTAGGTTTGGCATTACCTTTTTTTGGTGTGGGGGTGGGGGGACATCAGTGCTTTTTGAAGAGTCTCTAACTTGGTTTTTTCTGCCTTTCCCTCTTGAAGGGCTAATGCTTCGCCCAAATTGTGTGCGTAGCCTAGCAGCATCAGTGTCATCTGGGAGCTTGTTAGAAATGCAAGTCCTTGGGGTTGATCCTAGATTCGTCGAGTCAGAAATCTGTGATTTAAGAAACCTTCTGATGCACATTGCAGTTTGAAATCTACTGCTTTAAACATATTTTCCTCCTTTATGAAATAGTAGTAATGACAGTAATTAGTACCTGCCTTGTGATTATGGCAGCGGGAGGGGGAGTTACATGAGCTAAGTTTGCATCTTTGGCACAGTGAATGGTGTACAGTGAGCATTTAAGAAGTGGTCATAAGTTCATCTCTGAACTTGTCCAAGATCTCTGTGCAGGACCTGTGTTGTCTTTACCTGCCCTGTAACCTCACTCCTTTCTGGGCAGCCCTTCTCCTGCCGGTGGGTTTGGTGGGGCTCCGGGCATCCTTAACTACTACTCACCCACCCTCTGTCATGGTGTAACCATGACCAAGTCCAGTGCTTGTCATCTGAGGATATTTTTGGCTGTGTTGGGTCTTACTTGTGGCACTCGGGATCTTTGTTGCATCATGGAGGATCTCTTTTTTCATGCTATATCTTTCATTGAGTTGCACAGACACTCTAGTTGCGGCAAGTGGGCTCAGGGGTCATGGTACATGGACTTAGCTGCTCCCTGGCAGGTGGGATCTTAGTTCCCTAAGGGGTCAGACCCATGTTAAACATTGGAGCACCAGGGATGTCCCTCATCTGGGGATTTTGCTCTTAAGCAGAACCTCTCAGGGAGTGGCTAAATCAGTGGTTAGATCCTATTCATCCCATGACACTCCAGCCCAGTGCTTCTCAAACTTTAATCTGTTTGAGAACTTATCCAAAGATCCTATTAAAATGCAAATTCTGATTCAAGAAAGTTCAGGAGGTTCTGAGTCTGCATTTCTAACAAGCTTCCTGGTGATGGGGATGCGAGTGTTGCTGGTTTGGGGACCACACTTGGAACAGCATCCCTAGAACAGTGGTTCCCATTTTCAGTCTCACAGTGGAATCACTGGGTTATCTCTGAAGTGAGACAGGTAGCCCCACCCACACGAATTAAATCCCGGTTTCTGAGGGCGAGGTCCCTGCAGCAGTGGTTTTTAGAAGTCTCTCTAGTTGATTCCTACCTGCAGCGAGGGTTGAGAAAACCGCCACTGTAGAGAGATGGCCTGGTGTTTCCAGCAGGGAGAGCCCTGGGGCCTCCTTAGGTCTGTTCTTTCTTTGATGCTATAAGTTCTCCCCTTTCAGTTTTTGTTTGATTCTACTTCTGTTCCTTGCAACCAAAAGAACCTTAACTGAGAGAGCCTCAGAAGTAAGAAGCAGAATCAAGGCTAGTATTCATTTTCTCTGGCCTTTGAATTTGCAGGTCTTTCTGCTACACCACTAGCTTCTCTGGGGTGGGGTTTTGGTATGGTTGGGATAGCGCCATAGGGATATAAAATCTCCCCTCTTCTCTTTGGGCTTTCTTAGTGGCTCAGTCAGTTAAGAATCTGCCTGCAATGCAGGAGATGTGGGTTCAATCCCTGGGTCAGGAAGATCCCTTGGAGGAGGGCATGGCAACCCACTCCAGTATTCTTTCCAGGAAAATCCCATGGACAGAGGAGCCTGGTGGGCTACCGTCCGTGGGGTCATGGAAGAGTTGGACACGACTGCAGTGACTGAGCATACACGCCTCTTCTCTTTGTCCCCTGTAAGACCCCCTGGCGGGGGTGGGGGGGAGACGGCTTCTCTCTAGGACTGCTTTGCTCTGCTCTTAGTGCCAGGTCTGGATTCTGTGGGTGACAGCTCCCCCAGTGTTGACAAGGCCGACAGGAGTATGAACCAGCCTGCTCAGCTGTCAGGTGGCGATATGAAAGCCGACAGTCTTTCCCAGGCAGGGCAGTCAGCAGCTGGTGTAGGGCCTCCTTCCTGTCCACGGCATGACACCCAGCCACGTGGGCTTCTCCAGGAGATGACGGCTCCCTGAGCTGATTACATCTACCTCATGGAGCTAATATTTTCCCACTCCAAATGGACCAGCTTTGACCCAGACCAGCTGACCATGATCTCCTGGAGACAGTGTTGCCAGGGAGACGCAGATGCAAAACAGGTGTCCAGGAGTCCTTGGCTGTAGCTCTGCCTGGAGGTCCAGATGTCCGACTCGTATCCCAGTCTCTCCGCCTGGGAGGTGCCCTCCCCTCTGAAGGCAGTGGGGCCCTCACATGTAGAGCTGAGGCTGGTAGACCTTCTCCAGGGTCGAAACACTTCCACATCACGGTAAACAATTGCTTCTCTTTCTGCCACCTGTGCTTCCAGCCTCCTCGTGGTCCAGCATCTAAAGGGTTAATGCCTGGTCCAGCAGAAGGGCCTCCAGGGCTTACTCCCTCTCCTTATTCTGATCCTCAGCGCCCCTGCCACAGAACTGTTATCTAAGGGATACTGCCTTGCCCCAGGAAGCTCATCCTTAAGGCCAGAAATGCTGGGGGGCAGAGGAGCAGATGGAGGGTGACTGTGGCAAGCTCAGCCCTTATTCCTTATCCAAGGCTAAGGAGGGCTCCACATGCCTGACTTTTGGGGTGGCAGCTGGATCGGGAGGAGAGGTGGGGCAAGAGAGCTTTGTTTCTTATTTCAGATTTTTTTTTTTTTTATCACATGCTTGTATGCTTTCAAAAATTTTTTTTAAAAAATTCTTTAAAAACACAGAAGTGAAAATAATTCCTCTACAGCTTTGGACATAAAAATGAACAATAATTAATGCTATATACTGATTTCTATCAATCTACGAGATTCTTTACACACCACCTAATTCACTTCTGAATCTCACAACAACCTAGGGTGACCGAGCCTTGGCTTGCTCAGGACTTTCCTGTTTTTGCACTGAGAGTGCCGTGCCCCTGGAACCTCCCCAGGTCCAGGCAAGCCCAATGGGATTTCCGGTCACCCCTCTTCAACCCCCAGAGCCAACTGTGTTTTACGTGGGGAGGAAACTGATGCCCCAAGAGCTTCTGTAACTTGCACAGTGATCACACAGCTAGTTGGTAGTAGGCACGGTTAGTTAAGGGTCACACAATGGGTACATGGTAAATGCGGTTAAGACTCACACTACTGTTAGTGGTGGACACAGTTAAGAGTTACACTGCTAGCTAGTGGTAGACACAGTTAAAGGGCATAATATTCATTCAGTGGTAGAGCTTGGGTTTGAACCAGGCACTTCCCGATTCTGAATCTTGTGCTCTGTCTGTTACACTATGTCACATGGAGCCTTAGAGCTGAAAAGACTTTAGGGTCACACGTCCAACCCCCTTGTTTGTAGACAGAAAACCTTGGTCCCAGACTGGCAAAATGACCTACCCAAGGTCACGCCATGAGTTAAATTTGTGCTTCGAAGGGACGAGTGGGCTGGAAGTTAGGGGAGATTTATGCCCTAACAGGGACCATTAGGAGGCCTGCCAATTGGCTGTATCTCGCTTATGACATCTCCCTGGAGCACCGGCAAGGCTGGTGTCTGGGGCCAGGGGCCTGCGTCCAGGGCTGGGGCCGGGGTGGAGCGGGGAGGTTGCTTCTCTTTGTAATTTACATCCAGGACAGCAACAGCCTCGGGGAAAATAACCCAAACAAACTCTCAGAGGCTGTTTTGGACTTAATCCCAGGATCGGAAGCAGCTCAGTAAGATAAATAAGATAAAGTTGGTGTGCCTCTAAGGTTGAGCGATCATATCACTATTGCATTTGAAATATTCATGAGGGGAAGGGAGGTATGAGAAACCGCTACAGAAACATATTCTGCTTTGAAAAGGCAGAATTCAAAGGCATGAAAAATGAATCAGGGGAAATTAATGTTGGGGCGAAGGGGGAGGAGGTGGGCTGGTGGGGGGACAATTATTGCCCAGAAGGAGTGAGGAAGGAGACGTGGAGGAGATGTTTCAGACTGGGTTGTGATCAGAATTCTCTCCCCTGCCTGGGATATTTGAAATGTCAATCGCGTCCCATATATCATTTGAAGTCAACACTTGGTTGCAAAATGGATGGTTCTGGCAAGAATTAAAAAGCAGGGTGGGGTGAGGAGATTGAGATGGGGAGGGAGGTGCTGGGCGGGAGAGTTGGAGAAAAGTCAGCAAAGCGAACTAACTCCTGTAAATTATGGACGAGTTTCTGATCTCTGGAGCAGGGCTCTGTAGAGGAACAAGATGACAGGAGACAGGAACGTCTCATCCTGGCTCTGCCAAAATTGTCTGTGGTTGCTTGCACAGCTCTGAGCCTCGGCCTTTCCCTTTGAAAGACAGGGTTTGGGCTGGATGCCCTCCTAGGTCACTTTACTCCAGAATTTAGGGGCCCTGATTTTGTGATGTACTTAGAATCAAAGACGTTGTTGTTTACTCACTAAATTGTGTCTGATTTTTGTAACCCCATGGGCTGTGGCCCACCAGGCCCCTCTGTCCATGGGATTTTCCAGGCAAGAATGCTGGAGTGGGTTGCCATTTCCTTTTCCTGGGGATCTTCCCGACTCAGGGATTGAATCCCTATCTCCTGCATTGGCATGTGAATTCTTTACCATCTGAGCCATCAGGGAAGCCCTCAGCAAGATGGCCACGTGCACTTCCGTGGACGGTGGGACATGATGCTTTTGGGAGGTGGTGGCTATGGGCAGAGCCCCTTGACTCCACCATGTCGGTGAGTCCAGGGAGGGGTTGGCCTCTTATAAAGGCAAAGCCTTGGCGTGTTGCCTGGTTCAGTGGTTCTGCAGAGAGAGATCTGGCATGAAAGCAAATGATGTCTGCATATCCTCTGTGGTCCTGGGCCAGCAGCATCAGCATCATTTACGTTCCCTTGTTTCAATTCCACACCCTCTGGGTCAGAATCTGCCTTTTAACAAGCTTTCTGGGTGAGTCATGTGAGTAAAGTCTGAGAGGCACTGACTCAAGACTGAGCAATTCTGCTTCTGGATTGATACCCCAGAGAAAGTTTCACCCCTGGATGTTCAAGGAGGTGGGTGTGTGGTAGTGGCGAATTGGAAGCTATCGAGGTACCCACCAAGGGGCAGACCATCAGGTGGTAATTAGAAGAATAGATCTGATGTGTGCACAGCAATATGGATAGATCATAAAAAGACAGTGCTGAGGGAAAGACATAAGGAACAGTATCAGTTCTATAGTGTGACACATTTTTATTGGTTAAACATGCATTACACACAAATTAAATGTTAAGCACGATGTGTTTAAAGCTCCATGCGGGCAGAGACTTTTCTATTTTGTCACCACTGTTTCCTTGGCATACAGTCAGCACTCAAGATTTGATGGACAGGTGCACTTTACAAGTATATGAACACGTTCAAGAGAAGAGGAATGTATACAATAAGAGAGATTTTGTTCACTATGATGGTGCTATGCCAGCAACCAGGGAGCAATCCCCTCAACCTTCTGCCTGTGGGGTAGAGTAGAAGCCCAGGCTTACATAGGAGAGATGCTGACCAGGCTGGGCTCCATTTGTGGGGTTTGTCCCACCCAGTAGTTGCTTGACTGCTGGCCCCTCGCCCGTCCCAGTGACTGTTTGCTCATCTCTTGGCTTGCCACCTTCCTCCTACTTTATTACTAAGGTTTCAGTCCGTTTGTTCTTGTAGAAACAGACCCTCCAGAGCATCTGATGCCTGCATCACCTCACTTCTCCTCGCAGCACTGCCTGGACCAGTGGTTCTCAAGTGGGGACAGTTTTGCCCCCTAGGAGACCTCTGGCAATGCCTGGAGACACTTCTGATTGCCGTGATTGGTGGGGTCATGGTCCTGGCCCCTAATGTGTAGAGGTCAAGGATGCCCCTAAGCATCCTGCAGTGCACGGACGCACCCCCCCCCCCCGCCCCCGGCAAAGAATGATTGGTCCAAAAGACCAATAGTGTTGAGGAGCACTGCTGCTTTCTATAGGCCAGGGGCTCTACTTAGCTCCATTTTTACAGGAGAGGAAACAGGTATGGAAAAGTTGGGCAAGTCCTCCCAAGGTCCCATAGCTATTGAGCAATGGAGATAGGAGGTAAACCAAGTGAGGCTGGCCCCAGAGCCTTGGCTCCTACCCCTCTCTATCTGATTGCTTCTGGGAAATGGAAAATTCAGACAGAGATGGAGCAGCTTTTTACTGCTTCGCTCAGTTCTGCTACAACCCAGGGTGACCAGCTGTCCCAGTGTGCCTCGTGCTGAGTGGGCTCCCAGGATGTGAGACTGGTGTTCAAGCCACGATGGATGGCCAGCCTAGTACAACCAAGAGGCTGTAAGCATCCGAGCTTGAGAGCTGGTCCTTATAGTCAATCTGTTGGGCACATCCCCTGTGGTAATCACTGTTCATACAGGGACCCAACCCCAGGCCCAAGTTCACATAGTGCTAAAGGTCAACTTGTCTCCTGTTCTGAAAATATTGATCTATTAGGTCTTGAGTTAAGTCAACATGTCTCTAGGTAGATCAGAATTCATCCTTGGAGGATCTTTAAGGTTTTCTGGAGAAATGGATCAGTTGGGGATAGGGTGGGAGAGAAAAAGATCCCATGCTTTGATGGCAAGGTCAGAATTCCTGTTGCTTAAACTGTCTGGACCTCAGTGTTCTTGTTTGCAAAATGAGTTGATAACAGGAGCCATGGTTATGAGTGTTGCCATGTACCAGGTACTGTGCTTGGAAGGTGCTTGCATATAAGGTGTTATAAGGTTATCCCATTTAATCTTCATGCAAACCCAGATTGTCTTACTCCAAAGAACCACACTTTTACAGCTATGTAACATCTCCTAGAGCTGTTTATGCAGAGATGGGAAAACATGCCAATTAGGGTGAAAAACAGAGGATGAGATGGTTGGATGGCATCACTGACTCGATGGACATGAGTTTGAGCAAGCTCCGGAAGTTGGTGATGGACAGGGAAGCCTGGTGTGCTGTAGTCCATGGGGTTGCAAAGAGTCATATACGACTGAGTGACTGAACTGAACTGAACCAAGGGTGAAAAACAGGAGGTGGCCTCAGGGGCAGCACATTAAGTGTGTTTGCAAAGGCATGTGTGTTTCTCCACTGCCTAAGATCCCTGAAGCATTCCTGGCTCTGCAACACCCACACGAAGTGTCCCTGTCAGCTGACCTCTCCCTCCAGCATCCGAACACCTCGATCGCTCGCTGCCCCCAGCTGTGTGTGTTTGATGTGATCTGTAGGTGTGAAGTATGGCTCAGGCCGCAGGAGCCTTCCTTCATGGGGAAGCAGAGCTCCAGCCTCCCAGCAGCAGCTGGCCTGTCCTCGGCCCTGCTGTCTGAGTCTGGCTCGAGGTGCAGGATTTATGTGTCAGCTTTAACAGTGCCTGAGGCTGTGTCCAGCCCGTGAAGTCCTTGATATGTTGCTGGGGTTTGCTGAGGCTTCCAAGGACAGGGCGGTTGCCAGGTTGATTTCCTTCTTGTCCACAGCTGAGTTCCACGTTCTTACATGCTAATCGTTGGGAGAATAGAAGTGCCTGATGATTTTGAAGTACTTATTCTGTGCCAGGGGTCATGCAGATCATTCCCCACAAACTACTTCGCTCCTCTTCCCGAGCTGCTGGTTCTCCTTAAGTTGCTTTACTTTTTCTTCTTTCTGTAGCTAGGAAAAGTGTTAGTTGCTCAGTTGTATCCCACTCTTTGCGACCCCATGGACTGTAGCCCACCAAGCTCCTCTGTCCCTGGAATTGTTCAGGCAAGAATACTGGAGTGGGTTGCCATTCCCTTCTCCACGGGATCCAGGGATCAAACCCAGGTCTCCTGCATTGCATGCAGATTATTTACCATCTAAGCCACTAGGAAATCCCTCTATAGCTAGGAACTGTATTCCAAAAACCTAGAAAAGGGTCTGACAGATGTCATTGCTGTCTGTTGAATGAATAAATGAGTATGTGTTAGGCTCTATACTAAGCCCATTGTGTGCATTATTTCACTGAAATCTCACAATAATTCTATGAGATAGTAATGATTTTTATCCCCAGGTTGCAAAAAAGAAACGGCGTTCAGAGAGGTCAAGCAGTTTCCCCCCAAACACACAGCCAGTAAATGTCAGAGCAAGAATGCAAACTTAATTCTCCAAATTGTATGTCATTTCCCAATACTAGCGCCCATATGAGGAGGCATATTTTCGGAATTTACATACTCATATCTCCATACCACACATCCCCAGATATGTATCCTATATAATATGTACATGTATAATATATACACAAACATGTAAATGCATCAGTCACCTATAGCTGTGAAACAAACACCCCAAAAACTCAGGGGGTAATTTTAAAAAACATTTATTTCTTGGGCACGGGTCTGTGGTTTGGCTGGAGAGACTCTGCTGTAGGCTCTAGGTTGCATTCAGGTCTGATCCCTACATTTTCTTCTGAGGCCCAAGCTGGAGAGGCAGTGGTTTACTGGTGAAAGTTGGTGGCTTCTAAGAAGTGAGCAGAAATAATTGATGCTTTTTAAGACCTAAGCTGAAAACTGGTCCTTTGTCACTTCTGTCCATGTTCCAGCGGCCAAAGCAAGCCCAATATTAATGGAGCAGGAAATTATATTCTTCTTATGGCAGAGGGAATGGGGAGGATAAATATTTGCCAAACAATAACACACACCAACACATCGTATTTCCATTGTATATGGATATGTCTGGATTTCTTGCTCCCATGAACGCAGCTTCTCTGAAGAGCTCTGTTATGCTCTTCGTTTTTACTGGGCATTAATTTCCTTGTTTGAAAAATGACCAGCTTCTGTTCAGAATTAACTTTTGCTATTAATCTGAGTTAAGCTAACACATACTCCCATGTGTAATAAAGCAACGTGGGCAGGACCTTGAGCTCTGCGGCCAGATTTCCTGGCTTTTCATGATGATCTGGGTGACCTTGAAGAAGGCTTTCTGAGCCTCAGTTGTCTTTTCTGTGAGATGGTGTTGGAAAAGTTACCTACTACACCGAGCACTGGGAGATTAAGAGAATGAATATAAAAGCTTAGCACAGTACCTGGCTCGGGAAGGCACCCAATACATATTAGCTATTGTTATTAATATTAATACTATTCTTGCAACAAAAACAGCACAGTATTCTAATGCTGCTCAAGGCCATTATCTCAGCCCAGCCCATGCTGGTTCCCAGACCTAATGGTCCTCTAACCCAGTGTCTTTTCCAATTATGAGCTCATTCTTTCCTTCTAGACTTGGCTTTGGAGTTTGGATTTCCTGATGGGCTCAAAACTCCCTCCCTACAGAAATGTTCAGACTTATCTTACTGATTGGGCTTCCCAGGGGACCCTAGGGATAAAGAACCTGCCTGCCAATGCAGGTGACATAAGAGACACGGATTCGATCCCTGGGTTGGGAAGATCCCCTGGAGGAGGGCATGGCAACACGCTCCAGTATTCTTGCCTGGAGAATCCCATGGACAGAGGAGCCTGGCGGACTACAGTCCATAGGGTCGCAAAGAGTTGGATACGACTGAAGTGACTTATGGAGAAGGCAATGGCACCCCACTCTAGTACTCTTGCCTGGAAAATCCCATGGACGGAGGAGCCTCGTAGGCTGCAGTCCATGGGGTCGCAAAGAGTCAGACATGACTGAGCGACTTCACTGTCACTTTTCACTTTTATGCATTGGAGAAGGAAATGGCAACCCACTCCAGTGTTCTTGCCTGGAGAATCCCAGGGATGGGGTCGCACAGAGTCGGACACGACTGAAGTGACTTAGCAGTAGCAGAAGTGACTTAACATGCATGCACGCATTTTTTTTTCCCCATTTATTTTTATTAGTTGGAGGCTAATTACTTCACAACATTGCAGTGGGTTTTGTTATACACATGCACGCATTGTAACTGATTTGTGCCTCTTCGGCTTCTCAGCCTGGTCAGCCTGGGAGCACAGGCTGGCCCCCACCCGGTACTGCCGGTTCCTCGGTGCAGCACAGCCTGAGCGGGAAATTTCCATGAGAGCGCAGAATATGGGGGAGCCTTCCGACGCCCACAGACAGCAGCTCGGATGTGTGTGAGCTGGGGGGTGGGATTCCTTTCACCTGAATTCCCCCAGGAGCTGTCAGGCTTCGAATCCTTGCAGTTTAGGCAGTCTGTTTGTAATGGTCTCACGAAAATCCATTCTGCCTACAAATGTGGTGACCTTTAATTTTTTTTTTCAGAATTTTCCAAGACGCACATTGACTCTTCCTGTCAGCGTGGAAGGCTCTAATGCCGCCTGGGGCATTTAGATTGCATTTGCCAATTGCTGACTGCTGTAGCCAATTTGTTCCTGATCTCAAGGTCGATTGTGAATAATTTTAGCTGGGCTAAGTCGCTTGCATTGAATAACTTGGAGAGAAACTATTAAGGCAGAGGCAGGAGGGGGTATGGGGCTGTTTCTCTTTTGTAGACGTTCTTTGATTTCTGGTAAAAGAGGAGGGTTCCAGCTCTGCCATTCATGGACGAGGTGACTCCAAAGCAGAGAGGAATGGACACATACTGGGTCCCTCATGTGCGAGACATCGTGCTGGGCATTTTACGCTCAGGAGTTGTTTAATCTACCTTGTGAGGTGAACCTGATGATGGCCAGAATACACTGAGGCTGCTGACCTGTCGGGCTGGGACTGGTCCGATTCCAAAGGTCAAGTTCTGCCCCTAGCAGTCTTCACCCATCAGAACACAGTAGGTACACTGGGATCTGCTGCCTTTGATTCTGTTGCCCTCTCCTTTGGATCCGCTGCTGTAGGTCTGCAGTGGGCCTGGCTCTCCTGTGTCTGCCTGGCGTGGAGCTGGCATCACAGCTGTTCCTTGATCCCTCAGTGCATCCTGTAGAAGTGACCTGGGGCAGCCTGGTGGTGTCACACGTGGTCTTTGGAGTGGGGACACCCCCGGGGTCTGAATCCCTGAGAGCTGTGTGACTGGTCCTCCTCTGAAGCCTGAAACAGGGATTGGGGTGGGTGTGGTTTATGGTGGGGGCGGTGGCTCTTGGGGTGGTGGGGGAAGGGAGGGGAGGGAAGAGGCACAGGGAAGGAGAAAGAGCCTGGGGCTATGGCGTTACGGCCTGAATGTTTATATCTGCCTTCCCCTCTCTCCCCAGCCCTGCACAAATTCATATGTAGAATCGTACGCTCAGGGTGGTTATTCGAATGTGTGGGCCTTTGGGAGGTGATTTGGTCATGAAGATGGAGCCTTCATATAAAAGGGACCCTAGAGAGCTCCTTCCACCCTTCCTGCTTGTGAGGCCAGGGCTAGAAGATGGCCACGAATGAACCAGAGAGCCTGCTCTCACCGGACACCGAATCTGCCGGTTCTTGGATCTTGGACTTCCCAGCCTCCAGAACTGCAAGAAAATTCTGTCATTTCAGCCACCCAGTCTGTGGCTATTTGTTATAGCAGCGTGAGATACCTAAGACACCCAGCAAGGATGGGGTCTTAGGTCAAGACCCATGAGGGAGCTCTGGCATGTAACCTGTAAACTGTGCCATGACGCTGTCTCTGCCTTGAGGCAGGAGGACGAGACTTATGTGCCCCCTCCCCATAAAAGTGTCAGTCAGTCACTGGCGGGCCCAGTGGTACAGGGTGGACTCGGGGTGGGTGACGGTGTAACTCCCCTGGGTGAGATAGCTTCTGTCTGCCACAGGAGATTCGCTGCAGAAAGTGCTGGCATAAAGCATTAGGGACAGACTGCCAAAAGCTGAGGAATGGATGGGTTGACTGGTAAAGGGAATCTGGGTGAGGCTTCAGGAATAGCTACAAAACTGTAACCTCTCTGTACCCATTTCTCCTCGTTTGTAAGATAAAACCTATATCTGAGCATTGGGGTGAAGATTAAAAAACATCACTGCATCTACATTACTGGCATAATGTACCTAATACTGGCCTTGAGGACTCAGCAAGCATAAGCTATTATTATTACTGGGATTTGTGGAACAATCACAAACGATTGATGATCACTCACTTAATATCTCCTTTAATCTTTACAACTCTTCAGAGTTTTTTATGTTAACTTATTTTTAGTTTTTATTGGCATATAACTGACATATAGCCTTGTGTTAGCTTCGTAACGATTTGAGATTTTCGTACATTGTGGAGTGATCACCACACAGTAAGTCTAATTAACATCTGTCACTATACGTAGATTCAAAGCATTTTTTTTCCCCCTTGTGATGAGGACGTTTAAAATTGACTCTCAGCAACTTTCAAATATGCCGTGTAGTATTGGTCACTCTAGTCACCATGCTATACCCTGCATCCTCATGACGCTTATCTTGTTACTGGAGGTGTGTACTTTTTGACCATCTTCACTCATTTTGTCCTTCTCCTCTGGCAACCACCAGTCTATGCTCTGTATCTATGAGCTGTGTTTGTTTTTGGTTTGGGGTTGTTAGATTCCACATGTGAGATCACACAGTATTAGTCTCTCCTTGTCTGGCTTATTTCACTTAGTTTAATACCCTCAGGGCCTGACCTAATCCTTAATGAACTCTTATGAGGTAAATTTCATTTCTACCCCAGTTTATAGATTCTGTGGGCCAGATGTTATGTCCGCAGACCCGCTGGGGCTTCCCTGGTGGCTCAGACAGTGAAGAATCCGTATGTGATGAGGGAAACCTCAGTTTGATCCCTGGGTTGGGAAGATCCCCTGGAGGAGGGCATGGAAACCCACTCTGGTATTCTTGCCTGGAGAATCCCCATGGACAGAGGAGCCTGGCGGGCTGCAGTCCATGGGGTTGCAAAGAGTTGGACACGACTGAGCAACTCAGCACACGGCCCCCACCCCCAAATGTATAGATTGAAATCCTAACCTGAAAGGTGATGGTATTAGGAGGTGGGGCCTTTGGGAGGTGACTAGGTCACCTGATGAGGGTGAGGGTGTATCCTCTTACTGAGATCGGCCCCCTTCTTAAAGGCTTCCCAGAAAGCTACTTTGTCCCTTCTACCATGTGAGGGCAGAGTTAGGATGTGCTGTCTGTGAACCAGGGAGAAGGCTCTCACTAGATACTGAATCTGCCGGCACCTTAATCTTGGACTTCCCAGCCTCCAGAAGCATGACAAGTAAATTTCTGTTGTTTACAAGCCACCTGTCTATGTTACTCTGTTACAGCAGCCCGAACAGACTCAGACACTAAGTGTGGAGACTGAGACACTGAAATGGCATTTCTTGACCAAGGTCACAGAGCTGACAAGTGGCAGGGCTGAGATTCCCATTCAGGCTGCCAAGCCCTGCAGCTCCCAAGCAAGTCATCCTTGCAGACTCACTCTTTTAATCATGGGATTGTTGTTGTCATTCCTGATTCGTTGAGTTTGCCATCATCTCTCTTGTCTCTGAGTTTTTGCATATTTTATTTTGTGTGCTGGAAATATTCTCCCCCTTTTGCCTGTTCTCTTTTGATTTATCCTTTGAGTCTGAGCTTAGATTTGGTCTCTTCCAGAAAGTCCTCCAGGTGATCTCCTCCCACTTGTATTTTCTTCAATCAGAGCATCTGTTAGGATGTATTGCAATCGCCTGGTCACTCATCTGTCTCCCTTACTAGACTGTGGGCCCAAAGGGGTAGTGATTTCGCCTGTCTCATTTATTATTGTAACTCCAGACCCTTGCATTTTGTTTGACACATAGGGGTAGTTGATAAATACTTGATGATTGAAGGAGAGTTCCAGACTCAGAGTGGAATACATTGGAGTTTTACCGAAGTTACTGTTTTGTTGAATTAAAGCTACGTGGACTAAATTCTTTCTGGGAAGATTTTATAACCGAGTCTACAGGTCTGCCTGACTAGAGCCTGTCAGCGTCTATGAACAGAGCTCCCTTGCCCCCCAAAAGAACCATCCCCCTTACCTGGGAGGCTCCAGGAATTTAAATGAGGTTCTAGCGTAGTAAACAAGGATTCTTCAGAGACTCTTCTGACATTTCTATTTAATCACTGCTCAGTTCATTTATTTAAAGTAATGAAACTTTTTCTTTCTATTATGAATGTAAGAGAATCACATTGTTGCAAATTTGGAAAACATAGAAAAGCAACCCACCCATTATCATTTGATACATACATTTTTAGGGGGAGTCTTCCTTTTCCCCAAATATATGTTTTATTTCTTTTTTTATTAATATTAAACCTACTTACAACCGTACTAGGAATATAGTTTTGTATCCTGCTACTTTTTTTTCACTTAGCAAAATGAGATTTTTCCAAGTTTAATTACATAGCTTTAAAAATAACCATCACCATTTTTTTCTTTTTTTTTTCCGCCTTTTAAATTTTTTATCAAAGTAATATGTGCACATAGTAAAAAGTAAAAGAACAGAAGGGCCTCTAATGGAAGCAACAGTCCTGGTTCCTTCTCTTCTCTCTCCCCTCCCCAAGTCCTATTTCCCAGAGGCAACTGCTTGAAATGTTGTTTCCATTTTTAGGTCTTCTGGTGTTTATCTCTGTAACTCCAAATAAGATGCTTATGCAGCTGTTTCTTGATTTATCAATTTAAGACATTTCCTATTGACTGTCTGCCACAGAAGATGAGGATTCAGCTTACTGACATTGGCCCTCCCCTCCTCCTTCTCACCCTTCACATTTTTTACATGAAAAAGTAATACAGTGCACATGGAAAATCATGCCAACAGGGTGAAAGAAATCCTCTTATGCTGATGCTTTAATCTTCACCTGCCCCTGGCCCCAGTTTCTTGTGTGTCCACATCTGGAGATTATGTAAGAGGACTGCAAACTTTCTGACATTCCACCATTGAGAAGTGGGATCTTTCTCCCTTGCTTGTGAACCTGGGCTGGCCTGTGACCGCTTTCACCAATAGAACGCCATGGAAGTGGTGCCATATTGGTTCTGGTACTAGCCTTTAAGTGGTTGAGCAGTTTCTGCTTACATCCTTTTGGAGCTCTTGGTCTTAAAACTCTGAGCCATGGTATAAGAAGTCTGATGACCCTGCTGGAGAGACACGTGGGGAGACTCTGAGAAGACATGGAGAGGAGGAGGGGTCCTGCTGTGACCAGCTTCCAGCTGTCCCCACCAAGGCACCCAGCATGTCAGTGAAGCTGCTGGGAGCCTTCTGAGCAGCCTAGAAGTCAGCTGAATACCACTGAGGGACCCCAGTGGATACCACATGGAGCATAATCGCTAAGCTGCCTGAATTCCTGACTCTTAGAATTGTGAGTTGTAACAACCATGGTTGTTGTTTCAAGCCAATAAGTTTTGGAATTGAGCAGAGTAGTCTCCTTCCAGCGAGACTCCATGAGTCAGAGATTGTGGGAGGAAGTTCTTTCCACCTAGCAACAGAGCCCAGTAGAAAGTATATGCACTAATGCTTTACTGGGCTGAATAATCCCAAGGAAGGAGGAACGAGGAAAAATGGAAGTGAGGCAGGAAAGGAGACAAAGAAAATGCCAGGTAGTATGTACTACAGAGTGACCGCAGCTTTACAGAAACACCACCTGTCCCATGGGCCACCTTTGGCGAGGTCCCATAGAACCTCTGCATCTCAGCTGTCTGTAGTGAGGTGGGAAGGGTGAGTCATTTACCTGCCAACTCCCTCCTGCCTCTTGTTATATCTTATTAGTGGAAGTTTGCACCATCCTGTCTTATCCCCACCTCTGGGGCCTTGTGGGCTGCCCTCTATGGGGTCACACAGAGTTGGACACGAGTGAAATGACTTAGCAGCAGCAGCAGCAGCCGGGAATTGGTGGGTGTGACAGAGGCCAGCTCTGGCCCCCACTCAGGGTAGACTGAGTAATTTTTGATTGGATGCCAGACTTTGTGAATTTCACCTTACTGGCTGCTGGATAATGTTGTTCCTGGAACCGGCCTGCATGCTGAGGGTCCAGCATTGAACAAAACAAAGGTCCCTGCCTTTGTTGAACTTTCATAAGAGTGTGGGAAGACAATCAGGGAACAATAAGCATAATTCATGTTTACTGTTATTATTGTGTTACATTTGTATCCTTACGAATACTTACCCTAAATAGCCATCAATTTTAGTGACTGCATAATATTTGATTGAATGGTTTTATCACTATTTAATGATGCATTTCCCTGTTGATGGTTAATCAAATTACTTTCTCCAGTTGGAAACATGTAGAAGCTTAGAGGCTTAGGCTTCCAAGTCCAACAAACAGAAGTTGAGAGTTCATTCTGAAGTCCAGTGAGGAGCAGCTACTTGTATACTTGGGATCAAAGATTGATCTCCCTTGTTCTGTGAAGTGGAGTTGCTATGGATTGGACCACCCCACCTGGTGTGCCCATGGCCAGCAAAAGAGATGATGGGGGATTTTAGGATGGCAGGAAGGACCTCACATACCCCTCTTCCTTTGTCTCCAGCTCTCTGACTACATCTGTACCCCAATATCCAGTCAGCCCACCCAGACCTAGAGTCAAGGTCTTCAGTATCTCTTGAGCCTGTGTTTCCCCCTTTATTCCTGTGCCTTGGTCTTCATTTGGTCTTCCACTACTTTTTGCCTGTCGGTTTTGCCTTCTTGTCTCCTATTCCGTTGATCTCCAGTCTCCAGTAACAATTATGTGATTTGCATTGGAGGGTGTGGTAGATGCTGTTGGAACCTTGCCCACATCCACTGGTACTTACTATTTCTACCTCAAGCACCTGCGGCGATGCCTGGGGGTTTCTTGGTTGAGGAAATGCAGAGAAATGCACACTCAGAAGAGGATGCCCCAACTACTGAGGGTGGTTGTCCCACCTTCCTCACCTTTATGATGAAGGCGCCTCTGTAAAGAACGCCAAGAGCCATGAGGATATACATATGCCTCTGTGTGTGTGTGTTAGTTGCTCAGTCATGTCCAACTCTTTGCCACCCCATGGACTGTAGCCCCAACAGGCTCCTCTGTCCATGGGATTTCCCGGGCAAGATGGAGTGGGTTGCCATTCCCTTCTCTAAGAGATCTTCCCAACCCAGGGATTGAACCGTGGTCTCTTGCATTGAAGGCAGATTCTTCACTGTCTGAGCCATCAGGGAAGCCCATATATATAGAGAGAGGCTTCCCAGGTAGCGCTAGTGGTGAAGAACCTGCCTGCCAACGCAAGAGACATAAGGGATGTGGTTTCGATCTCTAGGTTGAGAAGATCCCTTGGAGAAGGGCATGGCAACCCACTCCAGTATTCTTGCCTGGAGAATACCATGAACAGAGGAGCCTGGCAGGCTGCAGTCCATGGGGTCACAAAGAGTCAGACATGACTGAAGCGACTTAGCATGCATGCATATGTAAATAAAATATATATAATATAAATATAAAACACCAGAGAATCCTACCTACTGCTATTGAGTGGTAAAGTGAGACTTCCCTGAGCAATGAATGTCTTTTCTAAGCTGAGACCTGAAGGATGAGCAGAAATTAACTAAGCAAGCTAGCTTAGCAAACAATGGGGAGAATAGCAGAAAAACATTCCAGTTGTAGGCAACAAGCATGTGTGAGGGTCCTGGGGCAGGAATGATAGCGTGGTCAGAGTGCAGAAAGGGAGGCACAGTGTGGCATCCACGTTGGGATGATCTGTGTCCAAAAGATGAATTTCTCTTTTCCTTTCATTTTGATTCTCTGTCTGTATACTGTTTTGAATCCCACTATGGTCTGGCTTCATTTAAATGCATCTGAAATGAAATCTCTAATGTTAACAGTGTTGTCAGATGTGAAGGCCTCATTTCTCTTTGGTTCTTTTTCACAGAACACTGTCTATGAATTTCAGGGGAGGATATGAGGATTTTGATTGTTTTGATTGGTTTTTTCCCCCCGTATGACCACATTATGTTAATTTCCCCATTGTCTTAGGGTATGAGAACATAAAAGCAATAACTCATTTATGTGAAGACTGAATGTGCGGCGAGGTTGTCATGGAAACCAGGGGAAATATTCACATTGACTTGAGTAAATTGAATAACCCCCGTTAAAAGATTGAACACAGAACTTATTTACCCAATTGTGTAGTGTGCGGAAGAGATGAGAAAATCAACATGATAAATGAGATTTTGGGGGGTTGGAAAGGGGGTGAGGATGAAGAGGGTGAGTCAATGCTTGAGGTGTGTTATTTTTATCTAAATAGTTATCCTCCTCCTTCCAAAGGCTGTGTTTTTGTTGCTGAATGTGAATGGGGCTCCAGGGTGGTAGGGAAAGGGTCCAGGGAAAATGGAAAGATAAGCTTGGGGTGTTCCATGACTCCAGATGCCAGACCCCTAACCATATTTCCCTTCAGAGTCTCTGAAGTCTTGGTCAGAGCAGTTGAAAGGGCTTGAGAGTTTTCAGCATTTCCGCCTTTGCCTTTGGAAGTGTTGTTCCTTATGTTTCAAGCTGAATTTTTAAAAAATGCTGGTTCTGTTGCTTTTTATTTTTTAAAGCAAGTGCTGTAACTCTTCCTAAATAACTCCTTTAAAAAAGGTCGTGGAAGAGAGGTGAGGAAGTCAAGTTGGGGACGCACTCACTCCTGCTTGTTGTGGCAGGAAGTGCTCTGAGCCCAGGGTGCAGCCGCCTGAATGTGGTTATAGACCTGGAGGAGTTCAGTTCCAGCCCCTCTAAGGGTTGTACCAGGGGAGTGTGGAGAGCAGGTCCTGGGCTCTGGAAGGCACTGCTGCTGGTTCTTCAGGGCCACCTTGATGTTGCACCTGAGGTCTCACTCTGAGAGATGCTTTTAAGAGGTACTTTCTCATCAGCAGCTTCCATCCCAAGCACCACAGTCCTGCCTCCTCTTGACATCTCCTCCTCCTCCACCGTCTGCTCCGTCCTCCGCCATTTCCAGGAATAGGTGATGCAGAGCCCATTGTGGAGGTATAAGCTACCCAGCCTATGGTAATTCGTTATAGCAGCCTGAACAAAGACAGTGTAGAGGCAGGCAGGAAGATGTTTGGGGTGTATTTTGGCTTCCCTGGTGGCTCAGATGGTAAAGAATCTGCCTGCAACGCAGGAGACCTGAGTTCGATCCCTTTGGGAAGGTACCCTGGAGGAGGGCATGGCAACCTGCTCCAGTATTCTTGCCTGGAGAATCCCCATGGACAGAGGATTCTGGTGGGCTGCAGTCCATGGGGTTGCAAAGAGTCAGATACGACTGACCGACTTAGCACAACACAGCACAGGGTAGCTCATAAGCTACAGACATGTATTTCTTAACTGTTCTGGAGGCTGGAAGTCCCAGACCAGGGTGCCAGCATAGCTGAGTTCTGGTGAGGGCCCTCTTCTAGATTCTAGACTGCTGACTTCTTGCTGTGTCCCCACCTGGTGGAAAGAGGGTGAGAGAGTTCTCTGGGGTCTCTTTTTTCATTTATTCCTATATTTTTAAGTAAAATTGTATATATTTAAGGTGTGCAGGCTGATTTGATATACATAATACATAGTGAAATAATTATTATATTAACCATCTCCTAACAATAACTACAGTTTTTTATTTTTGGTGTGAGTATGTGTATAGCAAGAGCACTGGAAACTTGGTCTCTTAGCAGATTTCCAGAATTCCATAATAGTATTATTAACAATAATCATCATGCCTGTACCTTAGCGGTCTCTAGATTTATTCATCCTACACAACCACAGCTTTGTATCCCTTGACCAACGTCTTCCCATTTCCCTCATTCTCCAGCCTCTGGTAACCAAAATCTTTTGCAAAGGATGACATAAATGGATATTCACAAAGCATTCCCCTCTGACATTAGCGCTATTTGATGGGTGGGGAAACAGAAGCCCAGAGAAGTGAAGTGACTTGGTCAGAATTGTGCAGCTAGGACGTGGCAGAATCAGAACCAGAACTCGGATCTCCTGGCTCCTCATGAAGTGCTTTTTCTTCTGTCTCAGGCAGCCCCGGGGACTCTACCTCCATGGGGAGGTCCTCCAGACACTGATCTATTCTGATAACCCTTACCAAAGTCCAGGAAAAAGTTGGAAAAAATCCTGCATGTCCAACCTAAGAGGGACAGATGACACTTATGCTCCTTTCATATAGTGGAGTATTATGGATTATATTAATAATCAACATGCAAAAAGCATAGTTACATGACATATATCATAGTATAAAATGCAGAAAGAAAGCAGAATGAGAACTATGTAAATGAAATGCACTAAACAACAAGAACAGAAGAAAACATGCATGAAATAGTGGTTGTCTTGAAACAGCATGTCGGGTTAGGTCCTCTGAGAAGCAGGAGGCAAAAACAGGGATTAATCATGCAAGAAGTTCATTGGGGAGATGCCCCGGGGGGGGGGGGAGGGGGGAAACTGGGAGGATGCAGAGGTAGGTAGGGAGCGCCTGGAGGATGTGAAGAAGGTCTGACACCTACGAAAGGAGAGGGAGAAGGGAGGGGCGTTCAGTGTCTTCGGAGGAGGTTTCAGCCAGGCCAGTCCCAGGGAATGCTTGCGACAAAGTTGCCTGTTGGTCAGATCTGGCACTGGAATAGAATAGTCTGATTCTAGGACTGCTGCCCTGCTCAGCCGCTGGCTGGGGAAGCCCTGGGAAGAGTGGCTTGGCATGAACACCCTGGTAGGTCCAGAGGTGCAGTGGTTAGAGATTGTTGTCAGCCCGAGAGTCGGTTCTTGTGAGGGAATATCTGAGCAGGGAACCTCCGTGGCTGCAGCTGCTGGGCTATTATTACAGTGAAGCATATGGTGAAGGCACTTCTGGTGGTCTTGAGAAGATTAAGGCTTTTGGCCGAATCCTGCCCTCCAAACACAGGCTTGTCTTGTTAGCACCTGTGCTTTCCTGTCCCTGTGCCCAGCAAAGGTGTGCTGAGTCACTTGAGCAGACGAGACCTGTCCCTCCATCTCTCATAACAGGAAATTGTAACAGCTGCCCCAAAATGAATGGAAGGACTTTGCCAAGTTAATCTTCTCTGACTTACTGCTTGCACCATATCCTTTGGGGAAAAGATGCTTAGCAATATTAATGGTCTAATGTTTTTAGAAAATGATTTTTGGTGAACCTGGCTGCAGAGGAAGGTAATTAGGTCAGGAAGGGGACTTGAACCGCCTATGTGTGGTTTTAAAGTGAAAGTGAAAGTCACTCAGTTGTGTCTGACCCCTTGTGACCCTATGGACTACACAGTCCATGGAATTCTCCAGACCAGAATACTGGAGTGGGTAGCTTTTCTCTTCTCCAGAGGATCTTCCCAATCCAGAGATGGAACCCAGGTCTCCCACACTGCAGGCAGATTCTTTACCAGCTGAGCCACAAGGGAAGCCTTGAGGGGTTTTAAGGTCTCCCTAAATATGGTTCAGAGCTCCACGAAGGATCACTGACTATCCTTCACCTAAACTAATGCCTAGCTTTCAGTAAGTACTCAATACATTGCTTATTAAATTAAAAGAATGATTAAAAGGAAAGCAACGATAAATAGAATCTGTGCATCTCTAAGTCAGCAAACGTTGACTGAAGATTTGTTGAACTTGGTCCTGTTCAACAGTGTACCTGCCCACCCTTTACCCCTCAAAAGACCTGTGATGGTTAATTTTATGTGTTGATTTTATTGGATCCTGGGGTACCCAGATTAAACATTATTCAGGTGCATCTGCAAGGACGTTTCTGATGAGATTAGATTTGAATCAGTGAACTCAAGTGGAGTAAATCATCTTCCTGATGTGGGCGGGCAGCATCCAATCCACCGGGAGCCTGAATAGGACAAAAGGCAGAGGAAGAAGGGATTCGCCTCTTCCTGCCTCACTTCTTGAGCTGGGACATCTCATCTCCTGTCCTTGGCTAGGCTTTACACTATCAGCTCCCCTGGGACTCAGACCTTTGAACTTGGGCTGAATTACACCACCAGCTTTTCTGGGTATCCAGTTCATAGACAGCAGATGATGGAACTTCTTAGCCTCCATAATCATATGAGCCAGTTCTCCATAATAAATATCAATCTGTTTTTCTCAGATTTATTATGTGGGATTTTATAATTGTAATATATACATAATATTGGTTCTAGTTCACTGAAGAACCTGGACTAATACAAGGCTCTAGAAAATTTGTTTCTTGTAACCTATCACCTTGTCATTTTCTTTGGGGTCTAATATCAATAATTCTTGGTCTCCAGCCCAATTTTTTGGTCATAACTTCTACAGTTTGGTAGTTTTCCGTTTATTCCACCTTTACTGCATATCAAGGTCTCCAAGCATAGTTTCAGGCATTTGGTGTGTGACTGAGTAAGACATGTTCAGATCATCTACTGCTGCATGAAAAATGACCTACTCACTAAAAGGCTGGAAAAAAAAATTGATATTATTGGTTACAATTCTGTGTTGACTGAGAAGTAAGATTCTCATTTCCCATCTCTCACGTAGTTGTGTCAGAGAGTTGCTGGGGTCTAAGTCTTGTCTTGACTTCCCAGTCTAAGTCTTGACTGGGTTGCCCATACAAAATGGTTCAAACATCTGAAAGCTGATGATGGCTGTTGGCTAGGAGCTCTCAGTTGACATTGTTGCCCAGGGCACCTTCATATGGCCTCTCCACGTGAAGATTTGAATTTCTTGTAGCCTAGTAGCTGGGTTCTAAGAGTGGGTATTCCAAGAGATAAGAAGTACCAGCTAAACATCTCTTAAAACCTTGTGCAGAAACTGGAACAGGGTGATTTCCACCATATTTGATAGATCAAAGCAATCACAGAATTCCATCTGTTAGTAGGAGGAGTGTTAAAATATGTGGCCACTTGAAAATAACCACAGATGGTTTCTACTGTTAAGAAATGCAGAGTTAATACAGAGCTGATAATGAAAGTGATAAAGTTAACATGGAGACAGTAGGCTGAACAATGGCCACCCAATTACATATCGGGTTGTAATCCCTGGAATTGGTAAATATTACCAAAGAGTCTTTGTAGATGTGATTAAGTTAGTAATGGGGGAGATTACTTCAGATTGTCCAAGTGGACTCTAAATCCTATCACAAGTGTCCTTATAAGAGAAAGGCAGAGAGAGATGGCACGCAGAGGAGAGGAGAAGGCAACTTGAAGAAGGGGGCAGAGATTGGAGTGATGCAACCACAAGCCAAGGAATGCTCGCAGCTACCAGAGGGTGGGAGAGACAAGAAGCAGGTTCTCCCCTAGGGTTTCTGGTGGGAGCATAGCCCTGCCGACACCTCAGTTTCAGCTCAGTAAGACCAATTTCCACGTTATGGCCTTCAGAATTGGCAGAGAATGAATTTCTATTTTAAGCCCCGAAATTTGAGATAATTTGTTACACCAGTCTCAGAAAACTAATGCAAAACTAGATGATGCCAAGAGTGTGAACAGAGTTATAAAAGAAACACATGGGAGAGACCTGAGGCCCAGCCCAGTGGAGAGAGAGAGTTGGGCAGGAAATGTTTCTTTTTTTTTTTTTTTTTAATTTTTATTTATTTATTTATTTTTTAAAATTTATTTATTTATTTATTTTTTCAGTGGGTTTTGTCATACATTGACACGAACCAGCAATAGATTTACATGTATTCCCCATCCCGATCCCCCCTCCCACCCCCCCTCCACCCGACTCCTCTGGGTCTTCCCAGTGCACCAGGCCCGAGCACTTGTCTCATGCATCCCACCTAGGCTGGTGACCTGTTTCACCATAGATAATATACATGCTGTTCTTTCGCTGTTTGCAGATGACATGATCCTCTACATAGAAAACCCTAAAGACTCTTCCAGAAATGTTTCTTTACAACCTGACTCTGCATCCCCAGGAAGTGTGTGTGGCACAGGATGGAGTAGCTGAGGGCTGGAGCGATACTTTTCTGTCGACAACTCTAGTGTGCCACAGACTTGGTGTGTTTTTAGGTTGTGGTGAGGTTTCAATGAGTAAAGGGAAACTTGTAAGCGCTTGGCACATAGCGAGCACTTTAAAAAAGCTAGTTGTTAGTATTGTCATTATTCCTTTGGGATTTGGTGAAGGATATCTATTGTTTTTCTGGTGCCAAACTTGACTCCTGTCTTCCCCCATGATTCATGTCTGCTTTTGACTACATTTTCAGGTTATTTCCCTTTCTGGGTGTTACACTGCCCAGTTCATTGCCAAAGTGCTCTGCCATTTTCAAGGAGAACCAAACAGTTGCTACACAAAGGGACCAAGGCTTAGGACATGTTCCTCATCTTTTTCCCGAGTTCAGTTCAGTTCAGTCACTTAGTTGTGTCCAACTCTTTGTGACCCCATGCACTGCAGCACGCCAGGCCTCCATGTCCATCACCAACTCCTGGAGCTTACTCAGACTCGTGTCCATTGAGTCGGTGATGCCATCCAACCATCTCAGCCTCTGTCATCCCCTTCTCCTCCTGCTTTCAATATTCCCCAGCATCAGGGTCTTTTCAAATGAGTCAGTTCTTCGCATCAGGTAGCCAAAATATTGGAGTTTCAGCTTCAGCATCAGTCCTTCCAATGAATATTCAGGACTGATTTCCTTAAGGATTGACTGGTTGGATCTCCTTGTAGTCCAAGGGACTCTCAAGAATCTTCACCAGCACTGCAGTTCAAAAGCATCAATTCTTCAGTGCTCAGCTTTCTTTATGGTCCAACTCTCACATCCATCCATGACTACTGGAAAAACCATAGCTTTGACTAGACAGACCTTTGTTGGCAAAGTAATGTCTCTGCTTTTTAATATGCTGTCTATTTTGGCGATAGCTTTTCTTCCAAGCAGCAAGTGTCTTTTAATTTCATGGCTTCAGTCACCATCTGCGGTGATTTTGGAGCCCCCCAAAATAGTCTCCCACTCTTTCCATTGTTTCCCCATCTATTTGCCATGAAGTAATGGGACCAGATGCCATGATCTTAGCTTCCTGAATGTTGAGTTTTAAACCAACTTTTTCGCTCTCCTCTTTCACTTTCATCAAGAGGCTCTTTAGTTCTTCTTCACTTTCTGCCATAAGGGTGGTGTCATCTGCATATCTGAGGTTGTTGATATTTCTCCCGGCAATCTTGACTGCAGCTTGTGCTTCATCCAGCCCAGCATTTTGCATGATGTACTCTGCATATAAGTTAAATAAACAGGGTGACAATATACAGCCTTGATGTACTCCTTTCTCAATTTGGAACCAGTCTGTTGTTCCATGTCCAGTTTTAATTGCTGCTTCTTGACCTGCATACAGCTTTCTCAGGAGGCAGGTAAGGTGGTCTGGTATTTCCATCTCTTTAAGAATTTTCCAGTTTGTGATCTACACAGTCAAAGGCTTTGGTGTAGTCAGTGAAGCAAAAGTAGATGTCTTTCTGGTATTCTCTTGCTTTTTCAATGATCCAGTGGGTGTTGGCAATTTGATCTCTGGTTCCTCTGCCTTTTCTAAATCCATCTTGAACATCTGGAACTTCATGGTTCACATAGTGTTGAAGCCTGGCTTGGAGAATTTTGATCGTTACTTTGCCAGCGTGTGAGATGAGTGCAATTGTGTGGTAGTTTGAGCATTCTTTGGGATTGCCTTTCTTAGGGACTGGAATGAAAACTGACCTTTTCCAGTCCTGTGGCCACTGCTGAGTTTTCCATATTTGCTGGCATATTGAGTGCAGCACTTTCACAGCATCATCTTTTAGGATTTGAAATAGCTCAACTGGAATTCTATCACCTCCACTATCTTTGTTCATAGTGATGCTTCCTCAGGCCCACTTGACTTCACATTCTGGGTTGTCTGGCTCTAGGTGAGTGATCACACTGTCATGGTTATCTGGATCATGAAGATCTCTTTTGTGTAGTTCTTCTGTTTATTCTTGCCACCTCTTCTTAATATCTTCTGCTTCTGTTAGGTCCATACCATTTCTGTCCTTTATTGAGCCCATCTTTGCATGAAATATTCCCTAGGTATCTCTAATTTCCTTGAAGAGATCTCTAGTCTTTCCCATTCTAGTGTTTTCCTCTATTTCTTTGCATTGATCACTGACAAAGGCTTTCTTATCTCTCCTTGATATTCTTTGGAACTCTGCGTTCAGATGGGTATATCTTTCCTTTTCTCCTTTGCCTTTAGCTTCTCTTGTTTTCTCAGCTATTTATAAGACCTCCTCAGACAATCATTTTGTGCTTTTGCATTTCTTTTTCTTGGGATGGTCTTGATCACTGCCTCCTGTTCAATGTCACGAACCTCTGTCCATGGTTCTTTGAGCACTCTATCTGTCAGATCTAATCCCTTAAATCTATTTGTCACTTCCACTGTATAATTGTAAGGGGTTTGATTAGGTCATATCTGAATGGTCTAGTGGTTTTCCACTCTTTCTTCAAAATAAGTCTGAGTTTTGCAGTAAGGAGTTCATGATCTGAGCCACAGTCAGCTCCCAGTCTTGTTTTTGCTGACTGTATAGAGCTTCTCCTTCTTTGGCTGCAAAGAATATAATCAATCTGATTTTAGTATTGACTATCTGGTGGTGTCCATGTGTAGAGTCATCTCTTGTGTTGTTGGAAGAGGGTGTTTGCTATGACCAGTGTGTTCTTTTGGCAAAACTCTATTAGCCTTTAGCCTGCTTCGTTTTGTACTCCAAGGCCAAATTTGTCTGTTACTCCAGGTATCTCTTGACTTCCTACTTTTGTATTCCAGTCCCCTATAATGAAAAGGATATCTTTTTCAGGTGTTAGTTCTAGAAGGTTTTGTAGGTCTTCATAGAACTGTTCAACTTCAGCTTCTTCAGCATTATTGGTTCTTTAGCATTACTGATTCAACTTCAGGATTACCTTGTCTAACTCAATGAAACTATGAGCCATGCTCTGTAGGGTCACCCAAGATGGATGGGCCATGGTGGAGAGTTCTGACAAAACGTGGTCCACTGGAGAAGGGAATGGCAAACCACTTCAGTATTCTTGCATTGAGAACCCCATGAACAGTATGAAAAGGCAAAAAGATAGGACACTGAAAGATGAACTCCCTGGGTTAGTAGGTGCCCAGTATGCTACTTGAGATCAGTGGAGAAATAACTCCAGAAAGATTGAAGAGATGGAACCAAAGCAAAAACAGCACCCAGCTGTGGATGTGACTGGTGATGGAAGTAAAGTCTAATGCTGTAAAGAGCAATATTGCATAGGAACCTGGAATGTTATGTCCACGAATCAAGGCAAGTTGGAAGTGGTCAAACAGGAGATGGCAGGAGTGAACATCGACATTTTAGGAATCAGTGAACTAAAATGGACTGGGATGGGTGAATTTAACTCAGATGACCATTATATCTATCTCTACTACTGTGGGCAAGAATTCCCTTAGAAGAAATGGAGTAGCCATCATAGTCAACAAAAGAGTCCGAAATATAGTACTTGAATCACCAACCCAGATCTCCCGCACTGTAGGTGGAAAGCTTTACCGCCTGAGCTACCAGGGAAGTCTTGAAATGCAGTACTTGGATGCAGTCTCAAAAACAACAGAATGATCTCTCTTCTTTTCCAAGGCAAACCATTTAATGTTACAGTATCTCAGTAATTTCCCTAGTAGCCCAGACTTTCTCTCTGGAGTGAGTCAAGTCCTCAGGAATCTAGGCACCATATCATTAGGAAATCTTCCATTTAACAATATTCTCTTGATTTCAATGACATGTGGCATATATACAGTAGTCATAAGTGTATAGATCATAAGCAGATAGCTTGATAAGTTTTTCATGTGTATAAAACTGGTAACCACCATCCTGATTAAGAACATATTGAGTACCCCAGCAAGCTCAGCTGAGCTTCTTTCTAGTCAGTATCTCTCAAAGAGAAATGCTGTTTTAGCTTCTTTCACTTAATGAATTTGTCTGTTTTTGAGCTACATGTAAATAGGATCATACTTTTTGGAATATGTATGTACTTTTTGGAATATGTGTTTGGCTTCTTTTTCTGCACCGTATTTTTCAGACTCACTTATGTTGCTTCATGTGGCTATACTTCATTTTTAGTTGTGCTTCATTCCACTGTACAAACAAGCCACAGTTGACGGACGTTTGGACTGTTTTCACTTTATGGTAATTACAAGTAAAGCTGCTACAAACATTCTTATGTTAGTTAAACTTTTTGGTGCATGTATATACTAATTTTGTTATGTATATACCCAGGAGTGAAATTGCTGACTTACAGGGAATATATTCAGCTTTTGTAGAGGTAGCCAGTTTTCCAAGGCCTAGTTTTTACCAATCTACACCCTCCGCAGCTATGGTTCCCTACATCATTATTGACACTTGATATTGATATTCAGCTGACCCAGCACCACTAATTGAAAGGGCTGTCTTTTCTCTCTGAATCAGTGGTATTTTTGTCACACATTTTCTGGACCTCATCTTCTGTTCTATTTGTCTACCCTCGGGCCACTTTACCATCTTAATTATTTTAACTTTATAGTAAATATTGATATTTGGAGGTATAAATCTTTAGCTTTGTTTTTCATCAAGATGGCCTTGGTTATTTTTGGCTGTGAGCATCTTCATATAAATTTAATGGTCATTTTATTAATTTCTCAGAAAGAACCCTGCTGGAATATTGAGTGGGATGGCACTGATTCTATAGATAACTGGGAAGAATTTCTGTCTAAACAATATTGAGTTTTCCAGTTTATGAACTATCTCTTACTTGCTGCCATTAATTTCAGTATTCTTTAATTTCTCTCAACAGTATTTTGAACTTTACAGTACCTGACCTGGCTATTGTGTGAGTTCATTTTTTGGATTAAACCATAAGATTAATGGATGGAAATGAGCTTTATGAACTGTGAAATGTTATGCTCATTATTAACCAGGGAAAAACACATTTGTATTTGCTTTTATAAGAGCCCCTCCGATCCCCTTAATTTTTTCTGCTGGCTCTCAATTTTGTTGTCAAGCTATCAATCTTTCTAGAGGCTCTAAGTTCTCTCCTGAATATCCAAGTCACTCCGGGCTTATTCTGCATGATTCTTGTGCATCCATAGAAAAGGATGACCTTTTCTACTTTATCTTTCTTTTACAAAGTTGCCATCCATTATCTAAATCCAGGGACTCATGAATTCATCTATTGAAACAGCATTTATTGAGCACACACTATTGGGTATGAGTTGGTTGTCTACCCAGCAGTCATCCCCCGTTCTTCATTGCGGAGAGTACTCTCATTTTGTTGATGCGTCAGTTGACTGTACACCCAGAGAAGATGGGCTTCTCCCTTCCCCTGGCCTCGGGGCATGGGCCTCAGTTGGCCTAAGCCAGGCATACTCATCTCTTTCTTTTTAGCAGTGACTGGCTTAGCATTGTCATGTCCTCTGTTCTTGGCAATGAACTGTAAGGATCAGAAAACCCCTAATGCTCTGACATCACTGAATTAACCTCTCTGGACCACCTATGCCTGGGCTTTTTGTGGAAGAAATAACAAACCTGTGTCAGTGTCATTTAAGCCACTTTTAGTTCAGTTCTCTCTTACATGCAGCCCAAAGCACCTTAGTCAACTAATTGTCTTAGTTTGAGTTCTCTCTGAAGCAGCCTCTGAGGCAAGGATTTGGGTGGAAATAGTCTATTAGGCTAGGCAAGATAAAGGAAAGGGGAGAGGCCAGGAAGGGAAGGGAGCTGATAAAGTGTTCATTATCAGGCTAGTTACCATTGAGGGGGTCACAGAGTTTAATCTCTCTCTGCTTAATGCTGGAAAATGGCAAAGAACAGGGGTTTGTAGGCTATAGTCCACAGCAAATCTGGCTTGTCACCCATTTTGTAAAGTTTTGTTGGAATACATTTACTCCAGTTCACTTATGTACTGTCCGTGGCTCCTGGGTGCTACAGTGGCAGAGTGGAGTACCTGTGAGAGAATGAATGATCCACAAAGCCTAAAATATTTATTACTATCCGGCCTCTGAACAAGGGGCTTTCCTGGTGACTCAGATGGTAAAGAATCTGCCTGCAGTGCAGGAGACTGGATTTGATCCCTGCATTGGGATGATCCCCTGGAGAAGGGAGTGGCTACCCACTCCAGTATTCTTGCCTGGAGAATTCCATGGACAGAGGAGCCTGGCAGGCTACAGTCCATGAGGTTGCAAAGAGCTGGACATGACTGAGCAACTAACACTCATTCACTTATTCCTCTGAGTAAGAAGTGTGTTGACCCTAGTTTATGAGAACATGCATGCTTAAGTTATCTCCCCTGAGGGAGTGGAGGAACTGGGGTATTTATACATCCCTCGAGTCAGCCCTACCCCCAGGGGTGTATTAATTCCCCAGTACTTCTGACAGCCACATGTACAGACAGAGTGGGCCCTGGCCACCATCATTGGGTTCTGCTCCAAGCAAAGATATGTAGAAATTGGCCTTTGGCAGTTGGACACGTGTGAACCCTAACGGTAAGATCCAAATGGACTGTGCACCCAGAGGGACTGCACCATCAATACAGCCAGAGATGACCTCCAGCGCCTCTTGGTCCCGAGGTGAGGTTGGAAACTCCTGAACATTTAAAACTTAAGAAAATTTTTTATTTTTAGCTGTGCTGGATCTTCACTGCTGTGTGGGCTTTTCTCTAATTGTGGTGCAGGGGCTTCTCATTTTGGTGGCCTCTCTTGCTGTGGAGCGCAGGCTCTAGGGGGCACAGATTTTCGTAGCTATGGTCTCATAGCTGGTCTCAGCAGTTGCAGTTCCCAGGCTGTTGGAGCACAGGCTCAGTAGTTGTAGTGCATGGGCTTAGTTGCTCCGTGGCTTATGGGATCTTCCCAGACCAGGGATCAAAGCCATGTCTCCTGCATTGGCAGGTGGGTTTTTTTTTTAAAGATCTAGGTAAAATTAACTCTAACCAGTTCCTGCTCACTCAGGGATGGGGGTCTTCTCAGGGTCCCACTCACCTCTGTAGCTCCCCCACACCCTCTCTATTCCCTTCCCTCCCACCATTGGCCCAAACACAGAACTTGGCCTCTCCTGCAAGGCCTACTGGAAGCCTACTCACATTGGGACTTCATGACACTCTACTGAAGCTGGGGGCCTCAGAACTGGATGATTTTCTGGCACACCCAGGCTTCTAGATCCTTCTTTTCTCTCTCTAACTCTGTCCCTCCCCCTCTTCCATAGGACTTCAAAACCTTTTTTCTCTTTATTGTACAAGTCATTTCCTTCTAGTGTCCACCTCCAAATTTCCTTTCCTAAATGCTTCTAGGGCCTCAGCAAAACAAGGGGCTTATCTTTGATCAAGTTGAAAAAGACCAAAAGGAACAAACCTATTTTTTATGTTTTTCCTCCAGACCAAAACATGCATCTTGTTTGCAGAATCAGGTGAGGAACCCCTTTGGAAACATTTTCCTGTGTTCTGTGATTCTGCCAAATCCTCCGAATTTCATCTCTTCCTTTGCCAGGTTAGTTTCAGGATTCACACAGTCCAGTGGTTGGAACACATATTTGGCCTGGTCTGCTTCTGTTTTGCTTTCTTAAACAGAGACGGCATGTCTCACTCCGAATGCTGTTAGACGTGCAGAGCTGTGGAGCTCAACCTTTTTGGTACCAGGGACTGATTTCATGGAAGACAATTTTTCCATGGATTGGGGGTGAGGGGGATGGTTTGGGGATGATTCAAGTGCATTACATTTATTGTGCACTTTTGTTGGTCAGTCGCTAAGTTGTGTCTGACTCTTTGTGACCCCATAGACTGCAGCATGCCAGGCTTCCCTGTTCTTCACTATCTCCTGGAATTTGCTCAACCTCATGTGCACTGAGTCAGTGATGCCATCCAACCATCTCATCCTCTGTTGCCCCCTTCTCCTCTTGCCCTCCATCTTTCTCAGCACCAGGGTCTTTTCAGGTCTGCACATCAAGTGGCCAAAGTACTGGAGCTTCAGCTTTAGCATCAGTCCTTCCAATGACTATTCAGGATTGATTTCCTTTATGATGGACTGGTTTGATCTCTTTGCTGTCCAAGGGACTCTCAAGAGTCTTCTCCAGCACCACAGTTCAAAAACCTCAATTCTTCAGTGCTCGGCCTTCTTGGTGGTCCAGCTCTCACATCCGTACATGACCACTGGAAAAACCATAGCTTTGACTACACAGATCTTTGTTGGCAAAGGGGTGTCTCTGTATTTTAATATGCTAAGTTGTCATAGCTTTTCTTCCAAGGAGCAAACGTCTTTTAATTTTGTGGCTGCAGTCACGGTCCATAGTGATTTAAAAGCCCAATAAGATAAAATTTTTCATTGTTTCTACTTTTATTTCTAATCTAATGCCACTGCTAGATCTGACAGCAGGTACCAGTCTGGGGCTTGAAGGTTGGGGACCCTTGCTATAGTGCATCATGTCATTGCACTGCATCAACTCCTTGGAAGAACTCTGTCTTGATTTCATGATGGCTATTTAAGTAGGGCAGTCTAGAAAGTTCCCTTCATATGAAAGTTCCCAAGAGCTTAGATCTCTGCTTTAATTTTTTGGGGGAGGATAGTAGTTGGTATATAAGTGAAAAGTGATTAATACTAAGAAAACAGAATCAGGTTCAGCAAATTCTGCAGTGTGAATTGTGCTCGGAAAGGTCCCACCAGCAAAGCATTTACAAGGGATCCTGGGTTCTTCTGCTCCCACAAGGAAAATTCCGGGTCAGTTTCATCCCCTATATGCAAGTAGAAAGTTCAGGAATGTGATTTTGATTTTGTAAAATTTGTCCTTTTTCATTCCTCTCAAATGATCTGATTGTCTTCTTAGCTCATTTAGAAGTAAAAATGGAAAGATTAGACAATTTAAATATTCTAAATATATTTGTATTCATTTCCAGGAGGTCACTTAACCCTCCCAGACCTGTGTCAGTTCAGTTCAGCCGCTCAGTCGTGTCTGACTCTTTGCGACCCCATGGACAGCAGCACGCCAGGCCTCCCTGTCCTTTGTCAGAGTTTTGTTTTCCAACCCAGCATGTGTCTCTGCTGTACATTTTCAGCATTTAAAATGAAAGATTGCTTTTCCTTGGAATTCTCTAGGTTTTAGAGAGCTATCTCTCTCTCTTTTATTTTTAAGTCAGAGAATCAAACAGCATCTCTTGCGGGCTTTGACATCAAGCTGAATTACTGAAAAACAGTGGGGTTCAGGAACCTGAGTTTATTTTATTTGTTATTTTTCCAGCTTTATTGAGATATTGTTGACAAATAATACATTGTATAAGTTTAAGGTACACAGTGTCATGGTTTGATATATTGATATCTTGTGAAATGTGTTATCATAATAAGGTTAATTATAAGTGTTATCATAATAAGGTTAGTTAACACATAAGTGTTATCATAATAAGGTTAGTTAACACATCTGTCACTTCACATAGTTACCATTTGTGTGTGTGTGTATGAACATTTATGGTCTATTCTCTTAGCAGCTTTCAACTATATAGTTCAGTACTGTTAACTGTAATCACCATGCTGTATATTAGATTCCCAGAAGTTATTTATCTCATAACAGGAAATTTGTAATCTTTGACAAATATCTCCCCATTTCCCCCACCCTCAGCCCCTGGTAACCACCAATCTACTCTGTGAGTTTCTATGAGTTTGAATTTTTTAGATTCCACATATAAATGACATCATACAGTATTTGTCCTTCTCTGTCTGACTTATTTCATTTTGCATAATGTCCTCAAGATTTATCCATCTTGTTGCAAATGGCAGGATTTCTTTTTTTTTTTAATGGCTGAATAAATTCCATTATATGAAATATATACATGTGTGTGACTGAAAGTTGCTCAGCCATGTCTGATTCTTTGCAACCCCATGGACTGTAGCCCACCAGAGTTCTCTGTCCATGGACTTCTCCAGACAGGAATACTGGATCTTCTCAACCCAGGGATCAAACCCAGGTCTCCTGCATTGCAGGCAGATTTTTTATCGTCTGAGCCACCAGGGAAGGCACATCTTCTTTATGGCTGAATAATATTCCACCACATATAAATCTTTTCTTTATTCATTTATCCCTAGATGTACATTTAGGTTTCTATATCTGGGTTTTGTGAATGACACTGCAGAAAACATTCAGGTGCAGCCATCTCTTCAAGATCCTGTTTTCATTCCATTCAGGAGCTTGCTTTTAAAATAAGCACCTCAGCCAGGCTACATAATTTGCAGGGCCTCGAGCAAAATGAAAACACGGGGGCTCCTTGTTAAAAATTATTAGAAATTTCCAGATGCCAGCAGCGGCGTGAAGCCCTCCGAGCAGTGGGCTGTGTGTAATTGCTGGCCCTGCAAACGAGCTGGTCCTGACCTCAGGAAATTGCTTTGTGATCTGTGTTTTGAAAAACTCTGCCTTAAGTTCTCTGACTGTGACATGGATGTGAATGAAACATTCATAACTGGCATTAAGTGTAGAATTTGATTTTGTTGCTTTGTGTGAATACAACATGGAAGATATTTTGAATGGCATTTCCCTAATTCTTATTTATGTTCTGTTTTTGCCTATTACTGTACACAAGTAGTTTTGCGCCTGGGGGACATTTGGCAATATCTGGAGACATTTTTGGTTGTCAGAACTGGTAGTGGTACCACTGGCATCTATTGGGTAGATACTGGGGACACCACTAAACACCCTACAGTGCGCCGGACAGCCCCTAATCAAGAGTTTTCTGGTGCCAACTGTCAGTAGCGCCAAGGTTGAGAAACTGTGCTATATGTTACATACTGGGCCCCTACCCACTCAGGATGTGAAATCAGAGTCCTAAGGAGGCTAAGCACTTTTATTTATGATTTCTTTGTAGTAAAAAATAAATTCATCTTGTTTCAGGAAGGAACTGGCGGTGTAATTTCTAAAGATACATGCAGTCTAACATAAAAATAACTAGGAAACCGGTGGAAATGTGTTTTCAAGGACACCCTGTACACTGAGGCTTCAGTTTGTCCGGTGAGGTTAGCGCTTGTGCCCTGGGCCAAGTCACCATCCCGTTAGCGGTGTCTGGTCTCCTTCCTGATTTAGAAAAGTCAAACCCACCTGCTGTCATGAAAAATACCTTCTAGAAGCTGCCAGGTAATTGGGTGATATTTCTGGATTTGTCTCCCTGTCTAATGTACATCAGTTAAACTTTTGACTCTTCAGTGCTTTCTGGAGAAAGTAATAATCGGAAACTAAATCGACTCGGTTCTTTTCTCCCCCTTTGCCCCGTATTTGTAAAGATTAATCTTCAGTATCTATGAGTGCAGGGTGATTTGCGGAAACTGCAGTCACTTTATCAATATCAACCTGGCCTCCATTGATCAAACGCTCATTTAGGCGCTCGCTGTGTCTGCTGGAAAGAGCCCAGCAGGGACCAGGAGGGAAGGGAAAGGGCCCCTTCAGGCGGCCGTCTAGCCTTGGAGTTTCTGCTATTTTCTGAGATGATCTGGCACATCACTGTCGGCACGGTCACTTGGGGGGCGTCTGGAGATGGTGCTGTGGGTGAGACACTGTGGAATAAACCTGTCAGCGGCAAAGACGAATAAAGCAGTGGCTGAACAGTCCCAGCTGAGTTGCTTTCCTTCTTTGTCTCCCACACTGGATTCCATTGACTTGTGTCTGTGATCTCTCGTGGGCCTGCAAATACAAGTGATGCGTCTCCATTTCATTAGAGGAGTTTGTGTGTAAAACGAGACACATGTGTAAGTGAGGTCATACTGTTCTTGTCTTTCTGTGTCTGGCTTATTTATATACACATATATATGTGTATGTCTATGTATATATCACATTTTCTTTATCCATTCATCCACTGATGAACTTTTAGGTTGCTTCCATGTCTTGGCTATTATGAATAATGCAGTTATCGCTTCGAAATCCTGATTTCAGTTCCTTTGGACAAATGAAAGTGAAAGTCACTCAGTCCTGTTCGACTCTTTGTGACCCCGTGGACTCTACGGTCCATGGAATTCTCCAGGCCAGAATACTGGAGTGGGTAGCCGTTCCCTTCTCCAGGGGATCTTCCCAACCCAGGGATCGAACCCAGGTCTCCCACATTGCAGGTGGATTCTCTATCAGCTGAGCCACAAGGGAAGCCCAGGAATAGATCATACGGCAGTACTATTTTTAGCTTTCTGAGAAACCTCCATGCTGCTTCCCATATTGGCTGTACCAGTTTATAGTCCCACTAACAGTACATTAAGGGTTCCCTTTTCTCTCCATTCTCACCAACACCTCTCTTTAAAAATCCTCATTTTTGAAATAATAGCCATTCTAACATAAATGTGAGGTGATAATCTCGTTTTGGTTTTGATTTACATTTCCCCGATGGTTAATGATGTCGAGTGCCTTTTCACATGCTTGTTGGCCATTTGTATGGCTTCCTCGGAGAAATGTCTGCTCAGATCCTTTGCCCATTTACAAATCAGGTGATTTTCATTTCTGCTCCTAAGCTGCATGCATTCCTTATATATTTTGGATATTAACCCCTTATCAGAGAGATGGCTTGCAGATATTTTCTCCCATTCTCCGGGCTGTCTTGTCATATTCTTGATGGTTCTCTTTGTTGTGAAGAAGTGGAAGTTTTCAAAGAGTACTAAGCTTCAGTTATGCAAGATGAGTAAGTTGAAGGTCTACTGCAGTGTGTATAGCTAACAATTGTATATTTAAAATTTGCTGAAAGGATAGATCTTATCTTCAGTGTTCTTACCACACAAAATAATAGCAATGATTATAATAAAGGGGATGGGGGAAGCTTTGGGGGGAGATGGATATGTTTTTGGGTTTGATGCTGGTGATGTTCTCATAAGTATACACTTATCCTCAAAGAAGCTTCAGTTTTATGTGAAGACTGTTCGGCAACCACTTACGTTGAAAGCAGAAGTGCTTTGGATTGAGCAGTTTCACATGTGACAGTCGTCACAAGCGCGTGCTTCAGAGTTTGGTAGAGAAGTTGATTCATGTCCTCGCGCTGCCATTTTATTAGCAGAGTCACTTTGGGTGAGTGACTTAATGTCTTTGAGCCTCTCTTTCTTGATCTGTAAAATGGATGCAGTAGATCCTCCTCAAGAGTGGTGAAAGGTTAAAGGAGCTATCACATGTACGTGGCTTAGCCTGGTGCCATCCCCATGGACAGTGATAGAAGTGGAATTGGAGACCCCAAAGAAAACCGCAGGGAGGGTGGAGCTGCTGCAGGGAAATAAGTCTCCTCCCCGTCCTCATATACACAGTGATGCCTGGAGAAGCAGCAGATATCATATTAATATTATCCCAGAAAACCCTAGGAGGCCTCCTACCCACAGCGACTGATGAGTGAGTCCTCAGCAGCCTACGCTCACTGCTTTTCCAGGAGCGTGTGTGTGTGTGTGTGTGTGTTCAGTCATGTCCCTCTCTTTGCGACCCCGTGGACTGTATCCCACTGGGCTCCTGTGTCCAGGAAAGAATACTGAAGTGGGTTGCCATGCCCTCCTCCAGGGGCTCTTCCCAACCCAGGGAGCAAACCCCACATTTCTTGTGCCTTTTGTGTTGGCAGGTGCATTCTTTACCATTGTGCCATAGGATCTGACATTTTCTAGCCACCTATCTTTGCAGGTCATGTCCCTCATCAGAAGTTGTCTTTCCCACTTTTACCCCAGTGTTCATTGCAGCACTCTTTACAATAGCCAGGACATGGAAGCAACCTAGATGCCCATCAACAGATGAATGGATAAGGAAGTTGTGATACATATACACAATGGAATATTACTCAGTGATCGAAAGGAACACATTTGAGTCAGTCCTAATGAGGTGGATGAACCTAGAAACTATTATACAGAGTGAAGTAAGTCAGAAAGAGAAAGACAAATATCATATATTAATGCGTACATATATATATATGGCATCTAGAAAGATAGTACTGATGATCCAACTTGCAGGGCAGAAAAGGAGACCCAGACATAAAGAACAGACTTGTGGACACAGTGGAGGAAGGAGAGGATGGGGTGATTTGAGAGAATAGCATTGAAACCTATACATATATAACATAGATAACCATATGTGTGGCTATCAATGTACATGTGTTTGTATCATATTTATATATCATGTGTAAAATACCCAGTGGGAGTTTGATGTATGTATGATGCAGGGAACCCAAAGGCTGGGAGATGGAAGGAGGGTTCAAGAGGGATATGTATACCTATGGCCAGTTCATGTTGATATGTGGTAAAAACCATCACAACATTATAAACTAAGTATCCTCTAATTTTAAAGAAGTATATGTATAAAGTTGTCTTTCCTATTCCTTAATGCCCGGATGTCCCTTTAAGACCCAACTCAAGTTTTTCCTCCTGAAGTTGCCTTTTGTTACTGTCCCAGTCCATGGGATGCTCTGCCTTGTCCAGCTCCCAGATGACCACTTGCTGGGACTCACAGACACAGGGAGAGGAAAACATTTGGGCAAGGGTGGGGAAGGGGCAGCAGCCCACTCCTCAACTGGCAGCAGGGACAACCACTAGATGGCGCTGTTGAGCCATCTCAGTCAACTGGGGCACCCTGATGCCAAGGTGGTTTTTCTTTGTTTTCCTTTTTCTTCCTGGCAGAAAAGTTTATGATTTCTTAACTGTCCCAGGTGGTATAGACCTGTGACTGGTGTTCCGATAGTTAAACAGAGGTGATGTCACATACCTCTGGTAGTCCTGTCACATCGCCTGGCATCACAGGTCTGTCACCATCCTCCATCCATCAAATAACTTGGCACTTGCTATGGACGTTTGACATCCAAATACTGCCTCCCCTCTTCTTTGGATTATATATCTTGGATTAGAGTGTGAATCCCTTGAGGGCAGGATGTCGGGTCCATGCTAACCCAACGGAAGTTCCATAAAGTCTTGTTGAATGTTGTTAAGTTCCCTAGTGTGTGGAATCCAAACATCTGCCTTGAAAGCTTAAAAAACCCAGCTTTGAGGCAACAGTGCTCCATTTCCATAATGATGGAGAGGAGAGCAGTAAATCCTTTATGGCTGGGAGTCAGTTCTCTTCATTTCTTCCTGGAAATGCTATTGATGGTAGCTGGGGAAGTCATTTTTCTTCTTATCTTCTGATTGGCAGGGTCAGATTACTCAGAGCCCCCAACAATTCAGGGAGCAGTATTCAGAGGCTCAGCATGCAGGTGAGGTTTGATACCTGAGAGGAGGATTAGAGCTTCAATAAAGAAAATAGGGTGGGATCACAGGTCTAAGCCTCAGACCTATTGTCCCTCATGGTAACTGCAGAGTAGTCTTTGAGCAGATTTGTGTGGGCAAACCTTAAAGTCAAGATGCTCTGTGAAAAATACCACGCAGTTATTGACCTGTTTGACTTAAAATAACCAAATTTTGTAATCGATTATGTGCCAAGTTGGAAACCACATTTCGTTAGATTCTAATACAGACAAGTAGAAGTTGGTGCCAAGACTTTAAAGAAAAATCAATGGAGGGAAACATAATTTTTTTTTAAGTGTTAACATTTATTCATCTATTTAAAACATTTTTATTTTAGGATTATTCATTCTTCCAGCCACTCATTCATACCTATATCTTTTTAACAAGGTGTTTTAAAATTATTTTTATATTGCCATTTATTTTAACACAAGTAATACATGCAGCTCAAAATTTTAAAAATATAAGAAATTGTAAAGTAAAAAGTAGTTTTCACTTCCACTCTTGTCTTAGACACTGTTCACTCCCAGGAGTGACAACTGATGTTGATGGTTTCCATATTACCTTTTAGAAACAGTCTACATTTGAAAATGCGTATCCATGCATCTGTTTGACCTTTATCCATTAGTCTATCCATCCATCAAACCATCCATTTATCTATCCATCTATCTATCCATGTGTCCATTGATTCATCTATATACTTTTTAAATTCAGGAATGAGGAAAAGGCAGCCATCATTTGCCTTCAGATGGCAGACTACTTTCTTCCACTGATCTGGTGGAGAAGAGACTTGGAGTCACTGTTCTCGCTGTTTAATTTGCCACACCACAGTTGTAGTGTTGGGCTGTCAGAGATCTGCCAGGGAACACTAGGCATTTAAAAATAATGGCTACATGCAGGTATTCAGATTTTATTCTGGTCAGGCCACATGGTTTGGGGTTTGATTCCGAGGGAGAGGGAAACTGCAATAAATGAATGAAGAGAAATGAGTGAGCGCATGAGGTGCTATGGAAAGGGTGATTGGAATCAGGCATTCTTGGATCCAGCCCTCATTAAGAGCTGTATGACGAGGTTGCTTAACTTCTTGGAGTCTCAGTTTTCCTACCTGTGAAATGAGGATTACTGACTCCTCCTTTGCAGATTAAAGGCAGCCTGATTCCCAGATACAATCAGGGCTTATATCATGATTCTTTCAACATTTAAGTACATGTGAGTCCCTTGTTTGTTTTGTACAAGAAACTGGAAATCTAACCTAAGTTGACGATTTAAGATACAGTGTAACGTGGAGACAGAGGGCTGGCTTCAAAAGGTGTATAACGCAGGTGTATAACGCAGAGTATGGATTTAGGGGTGGCAGAGGATATCTTCCAGTGGAGATGGGAGCTGAGCTACCAAACTGCCAAAGAGACAGTAGCCTCAGTTGTCTTCATGGCAGCGGCCCTGTTCCCTGCAGCATTCCTGTGCCAGCCTGGGAGAAATCTGCACCACTGCCTCTGGGCAGGGTGTTCACACTTCTGGCCTGGAGCAGGGCCTCACTGCTGGTAACCTCATCTTCCACCCACCTTCCCAGCTGCATCTGTTGAATGTTTCTAAAATGCTTAGGTTGCCATTCCACTCCTGTGCTTGAAAGTCCTCATCACCAGCACTTCACTGGTGGTGCAGTGCTTAAGGCTTCACTTTCTAATGCAGGGGGTGAGGAGGGTTCGATCCCCGATCAGGGAGCAAAGATCCCATATACCTCGTGGCCAAAAAAACGGAACATAAACGGCAGAAGCAATATTTTAACAAATTCAATAAAGACTAAAGAAATATTCCCATCACCTTTAGGACAAAGTTAAATTCTTTAGCACACAAAACCTATGCTATGGAATGAATGTTTGTGTCCCCCTAAAATTCATATATTGAAGCCTAATCCCCTGTGCGATGTATTAGGAAGTGGGGACTTTGGGAGGTGATTAGGTCATGAGGGTGGAGCCCGCATGAATGGGATTAGTACCCTGGTGTTGGAGAAGACTCTTGGGAGTCCCTTGGACTGCAAGGAGATCCAACCAGTCCATCCCAAAGGAGATCAGTCCTGCATGTTCATGGGAGGGACTGATATTGAAGCTGAAACTCCAATACTTTGGCCACCTGATGCAAAGAGCTGACTCATTGGAAAAGACCCTGATGCTGGGAAAGATTGCAGGCAGGAGGAGAAGGGGATGACAGAGGATGAGATGGTTGGATGGCATCACTGACTTGATGGACATGAGTTTGAGTAAGCTCTGGGGGTTGGTGATGGACAGGGAGGCCTGGTGTGCTGCAGTCCATGGGGTTACCACGAGTCAGACACGACTGAGCGACTGAACTGAACTGAAAAGAGGGCTCAGAAAGCCCTCTTGCCCCTTCCTCCATGTGGGGAGACAATGAGAAGAAGGCTGTGAATTAGGAAGTGGATCCCCATCAGACACCAAATGTGCTGGACCGGGATCTTGGACTTTCCAGTCTCCAGAAATGTAAGCGATACATGTTTGCGGCATAAGTCACTCAGTCTACGGTATATTTGTTATACAGCCTGAACTGACTGAGACGCCTTCAACAGGGGACCCTTTCTCACTCTTCCCACCTCAGTTTTGTCCACTTCTTTGTGTACATCAGCGTTTTATGATTTGATACCTTGGCATGCCTTGGAATCCTCTAATCTTTTTTCATCCAACACTCTCCCATTCTTCCTTGAAGACTTGGCTCAGACACCCTTCCTACAAGTTCTCCATGACTCCTTAAGACCAGCAGCCAGCCTCAGGTGACTTGATGGAGCACACATTGGCTGTCTCGCTACATCTCTTTCCATGAAGTAGCTCACAGGGGAGGGCAGGGGTCAGAGGGTGAGAGCTGGAGTGGGGGTCTTTTAAATCTGTGCGGGTGGGCCCTGAATCAGCAGTCATCACTCTTGTGGCCTTTCTTGCCACATAGGAATCCCTCAGGGTCGGGAGACTTGGTGGGAGTCGTAAGCAGACACTGAGCTTCTTTGGCAAGGGTGTCCCTGTCCCAGTTGGTAGAGGGTGAACATCTACTGCATTTTAATTTAATTTTAGTTTACTTGTGTTCTTTATGTCTTTGTTGGGATTTTATTTTATATTTTAAAATAATTCAGTTTAATGCATTTATTGTATTTTCAATCTGTAACCCATAGCCTCTTGCTCGCTCACTCAGTCATGTCCAACTCTTTGCGACCGCATGGACTGTTGCCTGCCAGGTTCCTCTGTCCTAGGGATTTCCCGGGTAAGAATACTGGAGTGAGTTGCCATTTCCTCCTCTAGGAAATTTTTCCAACCCAGAGATCAAACCTGCATCTCCTGCATTGCAGATGGATTCTTTACCACTGAGCCATTGAGGAAGCCCCCTTTGTTGGGATTTTAAATGAGCTTTTTAAAAAAAGTAATCATAAGCCTGCCTCTAACCTCCTCTCTGGACTTGGAGTTTTATTTTGTTTTTAGTTCACTGTGTCAAGTTTATTATAGAATAAACTTAAACTTAATTATTTTTATTAAGCTATACATAAAACACAATGGACTTTAAAAATACTTTCAGTTAGGTTCAGTTCAGTCGCTCAGTCATGTCTGACTCTTTGCGACTCCATGGACTGCAGCACGCCAGGCCTCCCTGTCCATCACCAGCTTCTGGAGCTTACTCAGACTCATGTCCATTGAGTCGGTGATACCATTCAACCATCTCATCCTCTGTCTTTTTTCCAACATTAGAATATTCAAATTTTTATTAAAGTATATTTGGTATACAGTATTACAGAAGTTATAGGTATATAATACAGTGATTCACAATTTGTAAAGGCCATACTCCATTTATAGTTAATATAAGATATTAATTATATTTCCCATGTTGTACAATATATCCTTGTGACTTATTTTATATCTAATAATAGTTTGTACCTCTTAATCCTAACATTGTCCTTCCCTCTTCCCCTCTGCCCACTGCTAAGTATTAGTTTGTTCTCACAGTGGAATTTTTATGGCATAAAAACTTTAAAAAGTATTTTTCTAATTTTGAAATAATTTTAGACTTATAGAGAAGTTGCCATGATAGTACAGAGTTCCCCTAATGTTATCGTCCTATGTTACTGTGTTCCATTTGTCACAACAAAGACAGCAACATAGAAATTTAACTATTACCTAAAGTCCAAATTGCATTGGGATTTCACCAGTTCTCCAACTGATGTCCTTTTTCTGTCCAGGATTCAGTCCAGAGCCCCACGTGGCATTAAATCTCATGTCTCCTTAATTTCCTCTGGTCTTTGACGCTTCTTAGTCTTTCCTTGTTTTTCAAGATCTCAGTCATTTTGAGGCGTGCTAGACAGGTGTTTTGTAGATTTGGACTTAGTGATTTTAACCAAAGTTTGGCCCCCTTCAGTCATCACATCGATAAAAGCCTGTCCTGAAATTTACCAGCAGCGTGGACATTTCAGATTAGTCCGCCATCCGTGCTGCCCCTGGAGCACAGGAGAGATGCATCTTGGAGACAGAAATCTGGCAAAACCAGGTGCTCTTTCTGGAGGTGATTTTGTCGGTAGTCTCATCACAGAGTTGGATGAGACTTTGGCCAAGGCCAAGGTAGCAGGATCTGTGCTAAAATCTTTCAGATTTGCTTCCTTGCCATGGGAGTCTGAGTTCCAAATCCCAGCCTGTGTGCAGCCTGCTCCACCAAATAATGAGGCACTGGGTGCTTTTTAAGGCGGCTGACCTTTGGAGCAAATTATCCAAGGAAATCTGATTAGCTAGTTCACTGAGTTCCTGCAAAATGGATCTTGGTGTATTTCTGCTGCAGAAATGTCAGCATAATTGGAGCTCCTGGAGCTCAAAGACCTTCTTTCTTATTGTTTCCATCCTTTGGAGGAAAAAAAAAAACCAAACAAACAAAACCCAAGTCCCTAAAGAATTATTCTTTGATTTAACGTTCTTTGCTTTTGCACATGGTTTGGAAGCTGCTGCTGGCTGTATTTACAACTTTATTAATCATGGGAACAGCCTGAACATCATTTAAACAAACAAGCCAAAAAAAAAAAAAAAATCCACCCCCAAATAGATGATGTGAGCTTAATAGAGATGGCCCAGCCAAAGACCTTAAATAAATAAACTGACTTTAATTCGAGGGAAAGAGCATGGGGTGGTAATTACTTGAGGCTGTGTGCCGTGCGATGTAACCAAATTCGAAACTCACTAATTTCATTATTTTAATGGAAGTCTGCATCCCATTCATTAGGCTGACATATGACTAGCCATTAGTAACAGTTCATTTCTAAAGCTATGGTGGAGAAAGGGTGATTGGAAATGAGTGAGGGCCAGGCCTGGTGGAAGTTGACAGTGCTTAGAGGGGAACTTCTGGATGGGATTTGTGGAAGGGGCAGGGATCACAGGAGAAAAACTCTTAAATTGGATGGAGGCAAGAAGCCACAGAGTCAAAATACAGGCCTTGGATCCAGAGAGACCCAGATTCAAATTCTGGGTTCACCACGTACTAGCTATGTGACCTTGGGCATATTACATCCTTTCTCCGAACTTCATTTTCTTCATCCATGAAAGGGGGTAATGATCATCTATACCTGATATAGTTGCTTGAAATGATTCAGTGAGGTAGTTGTTTACAGGGTTGAGTTTAGGTCCTGGCATGTAGTAAGATTTTTTTTTTTTAATTGAAGTATAATTGATTTTGTTCCAGGTGTATAGCAAAGTGATTCAGTTGTATTCAGTGATTCATTCATATATATGTATATACGTTCTTTTTCATGTTCTTTTCCATTATAATTTATTATAAGATATTAAATATAATTCCCTTTGCTATATACTAGGTCCTTGTTCTTTATCCAGTTTATATATAGTAGTGTGTATCTGTTAATTCCAAACTCCTAATTTTCCCCCCCTTTCCCATTTGGTAACCATAAATTTGTTTTCTGTCTGTGATTCTATTTTGTAAATAAATTCATTTGTATCATATTTTAGATTTCACATATAAGTGATATTATGTGATATTTGTCTTTGTCTGACTTCGCTTGGTATAAAAATTTCTAGATTTGTCCGTGTTGCTGCAAATGGCATTGTTTCATTCTTTTTTATGGTTAATATTTCATGGTATCTTCTTTATCTGTTTCCCTGTTAATGGACATTTAGGTTGCTTCCATGACGTGGCTTTTGTAAACAGTGCTTCTGTGGCATATATGTATCCTTTTCATTAGCGTTTTTATCTTTTACGAATATATGTCCAGGAATGGGATTGTAGGATCATATGGTAGTTCTATTTTTACTTTTTAAAGAAACCTCCATACTGTTGTCGATAGTGGCTGCACCAGTTTACATTCCCACGAACAGTGTAGGGAGGTTCCCTTTTCTCCACACCCTCTCCAGCTCTTATTATTTGTAGACTTGTCAATGATGGCCATTCTGACTGGTGTGAAGTATTACCTCACTGTAGTTTTGATTTGCATTTCTCTAATAATTAGTTTTAGAAAAGGCAGAGGAACCAGAGATCAAATTGCCAACATCTGCTGGATCATCAAAAAAGCAAGAGAGTTCCAGAAAAACATCTATTTCTGCTTTATTGACTATGCCAAAGCCTTTGACTGTGTGGATCACAATAAACTGTGGAAAATTCTTCAAGAGATGGGAATACCAGACCACCTGACCTGCCTCTTAAGAAACCTGTATGCGGGTCAGGAAGCAACAGTTAGAACTGGACATGGAACAACAGACTGGTTCCAAATAGGAAAAGGAGTACATTAAGGCTGTATATTGTCACCCTGCTTATTTACTTTATATGCAGAGTACATCATGAGAAACGCTGGGCTGGAGGAAGCACAAGCTGTAATCAAGATTGCCGGGAGAAATATCAATAACCTCAGATATGCAGATGATACCACCCTTATGGCAGAAAGTGAAGAAGAACTAAAGAGCCTCTTGATGAAAGTGAAATAGGAGTGAAAAAGTTGGCTTAAAATTCAACATTCAGAAAACTAAGATCATGGCATCCGGTCCCATCACTTCATGGCAAATAGATGGAGAAACAGTGGCTGACTTTATTTTTCTGGGCTCCAAAATCACTGCAGATGGTGATTGCAGCCATGAAATTAAAAGATGCTTACTCCTTGGAAGGAAAGTTATGACCAACCTAGATAGCTTATTAAAAAGCAGGGACATTACTTTGCCAACAAAGGTCTGTCTAGTCAAGGCTATGGTTTTTCCAGTGGTCATGTATGGATGTGAGAGTTGGACTCTAAAGAAAGCTGAGCGCCAAAGAATTGATACTTTGAACTGTGTTGGAGTTGACTCTTGCTGGAGTTGACTGTGTTGGAGAAGACTCTTGAGAGGCCCTTGGACTGCAAGGAGATCCAACCAGTCCATCCTAAAGGAGATCAGTCCTGGGTGTTCATTGAAAGGACTGATGTTGAAGCTGAAACTCCAATACTGGGGCCACCTGATGCGAAGAGCTGACTCATTGGAAAAGACCCTGATGCTGGGAAAGATTAAGGGCAGGAGGAGAAGGGGACGACAGAGGATGAGATGGTTGGATGGCATCATCGACTCAATGGACATGGGTTTGGGTGGACTCTGGGAGTTGGTGATGGACAGGGAGGCCTGGCGTGCTGCGGTTCATGGGGTCGCAAAGAGCCAGACACGACTGAGTGACTGAACTGAACTGAACAATAATGGAGATGATGATGCTATTATTAGGCAACAGTATATTAGGATACTTTGAAGGTGGGGCCTTTGGGAGATGATTAAGTCTTGAAAGTGGAGTGCTCATGAACGGGATTGGTGTTCTTGTGAGATGAGGGCCTCAAAGAACTCTCCTCTGCCTTCCACCTTGTGAGGACACATAGAGGAGATGGCCTTCTGTGAGCCAGGAAGCAGGCTTTCACCAGACACCAAATCTGCCAGCGCCTTGATCTTGTACTTTCCCGCCTCTGGAACTGTGAGCAATAAATTTCTGTTGCTTATAAGCCACCCAGTCTATGATAATTTTGTTTTAGCAGCCTGCTGGTTGCCAATTATTATATATATTAACATTATATATTTATATCTGAATGACATGTTTAAAGAACATGGCAAGACAAAGGCTTGGAGGTAACAATGTCATTGGAAAGACAGAAGATGGGGAAGCTGGATTATGTTGCAGAGAGGGCACAGAATGTCAGGTAAGATGGGTCCGGGCTTGAATCTTGACTCTGCTACTCAACGGCTTTCTGGCCTTAGGCAGGATGCTTCTCCTCTCTGAGACCAGTATCCTCACCTGTAAAATAGAGATGATAATAATTCCATCGTAGGCCACTGGAAGGATGAAAGGAGAGCATGTAGAAAGCAGTGAGCCTGGTGCCTGACACATAGTGGTTGCCCAGTATGTAACTGGGCTTGAGATCATAAAGACTCTTAACTAACCAGCATTATGTTATATATTATATAAACTATACTATATTAGCGGGGAATAGCTAACATTTATTTGGTGTTTACTAGGTGACAGGCACTGTGCTTACTACTGCTTCCCATGAAATATTCCACTTACACCTCAGGACAATTCTGTAAAGTACTCTTGCTATCCTTGTTTTATGGATGAGGGGATGGAGATAAGAAAGTTGAGTACCTTGTTCAGTGAAACACAGCTAGTAAGTGGCAGAGCTTTTATTTGAATTGAGGCAGCCTGTCTGGAAGGCTCCTCTGATCCCATTTCCTGTTTTCTTGACCTTGCTTTGTGGGGAAGGAGGTGGCTGTCCAGAGAGAAGACATCACACGGGGAACATTTGTCCCTCAGAGCAGTCAGCTGCTTTCCCATCTCAATCTGACCATGTTCAGCCTCCTCGCCTGATCGGCAGACAGCATTCTGATCTGAAAGGTTCAAGGACACTTCTCGGCCAGCTTCTAAAATGGTCCAAGACGTTGACTGTGTGATGAGTACCAGATCAGATGAAGAATTTTACCCTTATGGGAGGAATGAATACACGTCCAAACAACTTTACTCTTGATTTGAGATACCAAAGATTCATCCACTGAAAGTTGTGTGTTTTCCTAGGATCTTGGGAAAATTAAAATAAGAATACACTAAAAAGGAAGCTCTGTGAGGACAAGGATTTTTGTTCTATTCTCTTGTAATGCTAGTGATTATAAAAGGCCTGGCACTCTAGGAAGTACTCATGCTAAATGGAGACTTGTATAAATGTGTGAACTCAAGAGAAAAAGACTCTTTGCCACAGAATGCTGAGATTTCATTGTCATTGTTGTCATAGATACCACACAATATCCCACCAAGCATGACATCAGTGACCACTCATTTATATGTAATGTGATAGGAGGGAAAGGAACTGCTTTGTAGGTGGAGCATTTTGATTGGAGGGATCTCAAGCATATACATTGCCATATGTAAAATAGAAGGGAATTCCAGTGGGAATTTGCTATATGACTCCGGGAGCTCAAACCAGGGCTCTGTAACAACCAAGAGCAGTGGGAAGGGGTTGGAAGTGGGAGGGAGGTTCAAGAGAGACAGGACATATATATATACCTTTGGCTGATTTATGTTGACGTATGGCAGAAGCCAACACAATATTGTAAAGCAATTACCTTTCAATTAAAAATAAATTAAAATAAGAGAGAGAGTGAGGTGGACTCGTTTTGCCTCAGGGACTCTTGGTATTTGATGATCCTTGGCGTTTATTCATAAGCGTGGAAGAATTTGAGATTGACTTAGACATCTTGGCATGCAGTGCCAAGTCTCTAAATTCCTAAATTTATTTACCAGTTAGGGAAGCATATTCCCAGCTATAATTTTATTTACAAAGGGCTCTAATCTGGTGTGAAGTCTGAAGGCATGTTTGTTTAACAAGTTACTCAATTAGCCGGCAAAGAAAGAACAAAGGAAAGTCATTATGCAGATGTATGCCCATTCAAAGCCGGTCTGCCTTTAAGATGCTTTCTCTGCAGTGAGGGAGGAGAGATTCCAAGTCTGAAAGTTTTCTGTCCCTGCTGTGTTTACTGCTAATTCTCTAATATTAGACTGTGAATGATTAATAATATTACATTTCAGCACTCTTAGATCTGTCCATTTTTCAATCTAAAAGCATATAATTATAGATTATTTTAAAATCTGGGAAAGGAAATCAGCCATGAACCACACTCTAGTGCATCCACAAACTCTTTGACACATTTCTTTGAGTATTTTGCTATACATAGTTTTACATATTTGTAATCCTAGTGCATATACAATTGTGAGTACTGCATTTTCCACCTCTGGAATAAAACTATTATTTTGACTTTATCATGAAACTTTCAAACGCACAGAAAAGATGACACACCAGTATAATAAACCACCACATATTCATTATTTGGAGTTAGCACTTAATGTTTGCCATATTTCTTTTGTTTGTGTGTGTTTTTTCTAAGATGTTTTAAATTAAGTAAAATAACACACTTCATGGTATTTAACCTTAAATTAGTGGTTCTCAACTGAGAGTGATTTTGACCCCCTCAGGGAATATTTGGCAATGTCTGGAGACAGTTTTGGTTGTCACAAAAGGAATGCTTATGTAGTGGGTAGAGCAGGGTTACCACTCAGCATCCTTCAATGCACAGGAGTGTCTCCACCCCACCCGCACCCCAGTAGAGAATTATCTTTTCCTCAGTTAGTGCTGAGGCTGAAGAACTTTGCCCCAAATTATTGAGAATGCATTTTCTAAAATGAAAAATTCCATATAACAACATAATCACATCACTTCTAACAAAGTTAAACATAATTCCTTAAGATCATTTAATTACGCATCCATATTTCCCCAGAATTCCACTAGAATGTCTTTCACAGCTGGTATAGCAAACATTTTCTCATTTTATTAGTTCTCTTTATAGAGTATCATTCCAAATGACTATAAAATAGTCTATTGAATGGATTCACCAAAATTTATTCAAAGGATCCACTATTTTGGGTCATTAGTTGTGCTTCCAGGTTTTAAGGAACTATTTATGTAAATAACCACAGTTTACTTCTTTTCAAACTTCTTGCCTTTTATTATTTTTTTCCTTGCCTTATGTCCTGGCTAGGGACTTTAGTAAATACTGAACATATATAGAGAAATATTTTGTGAATATAAAACAATGTTGAGAGTGGTTATCCTTGCCTTGTTTCTGATATTAGGAGAAAGAGGTTTAATGTGTTCCATTAATTATTATATTAACTGTACATTTTACTTTATCACATTGAAGACATTGGTGTCTATTCCTAGTTATTAAGTGTCGTTGTCATAAAAGATTTGTGATTTTTGGACTTCCCTGGTGGTACGTTGGATAGGAGTCTGCCTGCCAAAGCAGGGAACATGGGTTTGATCCCTGGTCTGGGAAGACGGCGCATGCTGCTGAGCAACAAAGTCCATGTGCCACAGCCGCTGAACCTGCATGCCAGCTGAAGCCCACATCCTCGGGGGCCCGCAGGCCACAACTGCTGAAGCCTCCACACCCTAGAGCTCCTCCACAAAAGAAGCCGCTGCAATGGGAAACCCACGTACTGCAAGAGCGAGCACCCTCCACTCACTGCAGACAGAGAAAGCCCACGCAAAGGCAACGAAGACCCAGTGCAGCCAGAATAAATGTGAAATAAAGAAAAGTAGTATTAAAAAAATTAGTGATTTTTATTAAATGCTTTTTCTGCATATTTTGAGATAATCAAATAATATCTTTTTTATTCTGTTAGTGTGAAGAATTACATTGACTGATTTTCATGTTAAACTAACCTTGTTTTCTTGGAATAAAACTTGCTTGTTCATGATCTATTATCCTTTCTATATAGTGCTGGATTCCAGTTGCTAACATTTTGCTTAAATTTTTTTTTGTCTATTTCCATGAGAGATATTGACTTGTTATTTTTTTCCCCCCTATAATATCTTTGTCAGGCTTTGGTATCCTGGTTATGCTGGCCTTGTAGATTAAGTTGAGAAATGATACCTCCTCCTCCATTTTCTGAGTTTCTACAGAATTGATATTATTTATCTCTTAAATCTTTATGGGTTTCACTAGTGAATCACATGTACTTGAAAGTTTTTTTTTTTTTTTGTATGTGTATGAAGAAAGGTTTTGTTTTTTGTTTTTTTATAAATTCAGTTTCTTTAATAGGTAGTTATTTCCTTTGTTTTCAGGATTGGTAATTTGTAGTTTCATTTAATTAATATTAGTTGTTGAAATATTGTCATAATGTAGTTTTAAGATTTACCTTTTTAAATATCGCTGGGGTCTGTAGTGATGTTCTATTTTCATTCTTGATGTTGATAATTTGTGTTTTCTCTCTTTTTCCCTTGATTATTGTCAAGACTTTTTACTTACACTTTAGTATTTTCTTTCTTTTATTTACTTTAGGTTTTTTCGCTTACTTAGGGTTGAAGCATAGATAATCAACCTCATAACTTTCATACTTATTTATTTATTTATTTTGAGTTAAAAATTGAAGATAGTTGATTTACAATGTTGTGGTAATTAATGATGTACAGCAAAGTGATTCAGTTTTATATATATATATACACACACACACACATATATATGCATATATGTACACACTTTTTAAAAAATATTCTTTTCCATTATGGTTTATCATAAGATATTGAATATAGTCCCCTGTGCTATACAGTAGGACCTTGTTGTTTATCTATTATATATAAAAAAGCTTACAACTACTAACCCCAACTTCCCACTTCATCCCTCCCCCAACCCATTTCCCCTTGGAAACTACTAGTCTATACTTCTTTAAGTAAGTACTTAAAGTCATAAGTTTCCTTTTAAGCACTGATTTAGCTTTACCCCACAAATTTAGATATATTATGTTTTCATTATTCAGTTCAAAATATTTTTTAATTTTTTGTGTGATTTCTTTTTTAATTCATGGATTATTTAGGAAAGTGTTGTTTTATTTCCCAATACTCTGGGGCTTTCTAGATAGCTCACTGTTAATGATTTCTACGTTCATTCTACCATATTCTTCTGTATGATTTCATTCTTTGATATTAATTAAAATTTTATATGACTCAGAATATGGTCATTTTGCTGCATGTTCCATGTGCACCTGAGAAAAATGTGTTTTCTCTAGTATCCTATAATACTATGTTAATTTGGTTGATAGAGTTCAAATTTTCATGTCTGTACTGAGTATTTTGTCTGCTTGTTCTATCAATTACTGAAAGAAGGTGTACATTCTCCAACTATGATTTTGGATTTGCTTATTTCTCTTTTCTATTCTGTCATTTTTTTCCTTCATGAGTTTTAGAACCCTATTGTTAGGTGCAGATGTATATTTTTCATTGTTTTGTCTTGATGAATTGATCCTTTCATCCTTTTGAGATATCCTTCTGAATTTTGAGTAATAGTCTTTGTCTTAAGGGCTACTTTGTTTGATATTAATATAGTTAATGATATTATAATATGTTAATAATAATATTAACATATTAGCATAACTAGCCATATTTCTTAGTTTTAATGTTTTCATGGTATAGTTTTCATCCTTTTATCCTTTTACTTTCTACCTGTCTGCATCTGTATAATAAGTGTTTCTTGAAAACAGTATATTTTATCTTGCTTTTTATATCTCATTTGGCAGTCTCTGCCTTTGATTACAGTGTTTAGTCCATGTCCATTGTACATTTAGTGCAGTTAGTGAAATGGTTAGTTTATGTCTCCCATCTTGGTATTTGTTTTATGTATATTTTATTTGTTCTTGACTTCTTTGTTCATGCTTATCTTCTTTTGGGAAAATTGTATATTTTTAATATTACATTTTTTGTTGTTGTTCAGTTGCTCAGTCATGTCCGACCCCATGGACTGCAGCACGCCAGGCTTCCCTGTCCTTCACCATCTCCTGGAGCTTGCTCAAACTCATGTCAATGATGAGCTTGCTCAAACTCAAACTCAATGATGCCATCCAACCATCTCATCCTCTGTCATCCCCTTCTCCTCCTGCCTTCAGGCTTTCCTGGAGGCTTTTCTAATGAGTCAGCTCTTCACATCTGGTGGCCAAAGTATTGGAGCTTCAGCTTCAGCATGAGTCCTTCCAGTGAATATTCAGGATTGATTTCCTTTAGGACTGACTGGTTTGATCTTCTTGCAGTCCAAGAGACTCTCAAGAGTCTTCTCTAACACCACAGTTCAAAAGCATCAACTCTTTGGTGCTCAGCCTTCTTTATGGTCCAGTTCTCACATCCATACATGAGTACTGGAAAAACCATAGCTTTGACTACACAGACCTCTGTCGGCAAAGTAATGTCTCTGCTTTTTCATATGCTCTCTAGGTTTTCATAGCTTTTCTTCCAAGGAGCAAGTGTCTTTTAATTTCATGTCTGCAGTCACTGTCCGCAGTGATTTTGGAGCCCAAGAAAATAAAGTCTGTCACTGTTTCCATTGTTTTCCCATCTATTTGCCATAAAGTGATGGGACTGGATGCCATGATTTTAGTTTTTTGAATGTTGAGTTTTAAGCCAGCTTTTTGACTCTCCTCTTTCACCTTCATCAAGAGGTTCTTTAGTTCCTTTTCACATTCTGCCATAAAGGTGGTGTTATCTGCGTATCTGAGGTTATTGATATTTCTCCTGGCAATCTTGATTCCAGCTTGTGCTTCAACCAGCCTGGCGTTTCTCGTGATGTACTCTGCATATAAGTTAAATAAGCAGGGTGGCAATATATAGCCTTGATATACTCCTTTCACAATTTTGAACCAGTCTATTGTTACATTACATTTTTAGGGGTCTTTAAAAAAATTTAGTATTATATTTTATCTCCTGTGTGGATGGTTATGTTATACCACTTCTAACTTTTATAAAGTTGCTGTTGATGTTCAGTTGCTCAGGCATATCTGACTCTGTGACCTCATGGACTGCAGCACGCCAGGCTTCCCTGTCCTTCACTATCTCCTGGATTTTGCTCAAATTCATGTCCATTGAGCCTGGTGATCCCATCCAACGATCTCATCCTCTGTTGTCCCTTTCTCCTCATGCCCTCAATCTTGCCCAGCATCAGAGTCTTTCCAATAAGTTGGCTCTTCACATCAAATGGCCAGAGTGTTAGAGCTTCAGGATCAGTCCTTCCAGTGAATATTTAGGGTTGATTTCCTTTAGGATTGACTGATTTGATCTCCTTGCTGTTTAAGAGACTCTCAAGAGTCTTCTCTAGCACCACAGTTCAAAAGCATCAATTCTTTGATGCTCAGCCTTCTTTATGGTCCAGCTCTCACATCTGTACCTGTCTACTGGGAATACCATAACTTTGACTACACAGAGCTTTGTCGGCAAAGTGATTTTGCTGTTGAGATTACAATGTACATCTTCACAGTACACTGTCAAATAATATTTAACTACTTCACAGTGAAACCATACTAAAACCATACTACTGTATAATTACACTATGTCCAGTTCTGGTCTTTGGGCTCTTGTTATCTCCTATTTCATAGCTACAAATCACTCTAAATGTGATAATACATTTTAGTTGTTTTTGATCTATATAGTCAATTAGTCAATTCCGTCTCTCAGTCGTGTCTGACTCTTTGCGACCCCATAGGCACACTAGGCCTCCCTGTCCATCACCAACTCCCAGAGTCCACCCAAACCCATGTCCATTGAGTCCGTGATGCCATCCAACCATCTCATCCTCTGTCGTCCCCTTCTCCTCCTGCCCTCAATCTTTGCCAGAATCAGGGTCTTTTCAAATGAGTCAGCTCTTTGCATCAGGTGGCCCAAGTATTGGAGTTCCAGCTTCAACATCAGTCCTTCCAATGAACACCCAGGACTGATCTCCTTTAGGATGGACTGGTTGGATCTCCTTGCAGTCCAAGGACTCTCAAGAGTCTTCTCCAACACCACAGTTGAAAAGCATCAATTCTTCAGTGCTCAGCTTTCTTTAGAGTCCAACTCTCACATCCATACATGACCACTGGAAAAACTATAGCCTTGACTAGACGGACCTTTGTTGGCAAAGTAATGTCTGCTTTTTAATATGCTGTCTATGTCGGTCATAACTTTCCTTCCAAGGAGTAAGTGTCTTTTAATTTCATGGCTGCAATCACCATCTGCAGGGATTTTGGAGCCCACAAAAACAAAGCCAGCCACTGTTTCTCCATCTATTTGCCATGAAGTGATGGGACCGGATGCCATGATCTTAGTTTTCTGAATGTTGACCTTTAAGCCAATCTTTTCATTCTCCTCTTTCACTTTCATCAAGAGGCTCTTTAGTTCTTCACTTTCTGCCATAAGGGTGGTGTCATCTGCATATCTGAGGTTATTGATATTTCTCCCAGCAATCTAGATTGCAGCTTCTGCTTCTTCCAGCCGAGCGTTTCTCATGATGTACACTGCATATAAGTTAAACAAGCAGAGTGACAATATACAGCCTTGACGAACTCCTTTTCCTATTTGGGACCAGTCTGTTGTTCCATGTCCAGTTCTAACTGTTGCTTCCTGACCTGCATACAGGTTTCTCAAGAGGCAGGTCAGGTGGTCTGGTAGTCCCATCTCTTGAAGAATTTTCCACAGTTTATTGTGATCCACACAGTCAAAGGCTTTGGCATAGTCAATAAAGCAGAAATAGCATCTTTTCATGTGTTTGTTAGCCATCTGTATGTCTTCTTTGGAGAAATGTCTGTTTAGTTCTTTGGCCCATTTTTTGATTGGGTCATTTATTTTTCTGGAATTGAGCTGCAGGAGTTGCTTGTATATTTTTGAGATTAATCCTTTGTCTGTTTCTTCATTTGCTATTATTTTCTCCCAATCTGAGGGCTGTCTTTTCACCTTACTTATAGAGATGCTCAACATCACTCATTATTAGAGAAATGCAAATCAAAACCACAATGAGGTACCATTACACGCCAGTCAGGGTGGCTGCTATCCAAAAGTCTACAAGCAATAAATGCTGGAGAGGGTGTGGGGAAAAGGGAACCCTCTTACACTGTTGGTGGGAATGCAAACTAGTACAGCCACTATGGAAAACAGTGTGGAGATTTCTTAAAAAACTGGAAATAGAACTGCCATATGACCCAGCAATCCCACTTCTGGGCATACACACTGAGGAAACCAGATCTGAAAGAGACACGTGCACCCCAATGTTCATCGCAGCACTGTTTATAATAGCCAGGACATGGAAGCAACCTAGATGCCCATCAGCAGATGAATGGATAAGGAAGCTGTGGTACATATACACCATGGAATATTATTCAGCCGTTAAAAAGAATTCATTTGAATCAGTCCTAATGAGATGGATGAAACTGGAGCCCATTATACAGAGTGAAGTAAGCCAGAAAGATAAAGAACATTACAGCATACTAACACATATATATGGAATTTAGAAAGATGGTAACGATAACCCTACATACAAAACAGAAAAAGAGACACAGAAGTACAGAACAGACTTTTGAACTCTGTGGGAGAAGGTGAGGGTGGGATGTTTCAAAAGAACAGCATGTATACTATCTATGGTGAAACAGATCACCAATCCAGGTGGGATGCATGAGACAAGTGCTCGGGCCTGGTGCACTGGGAAGACCCAGAGGAATCGGGTGGAGAGGGAGGTGGGAGGGGGGATCGGGATGGGGAATACGTGTAAATCTATGGCTGATTCATATCAATGTATGACAAAACCCACTGAAATGTTGTGAAGTAATTAGCCCCCAACTAATAAAAAAAAATAATAATAATAAAAAAAAGCAGAAATAGATGTTTTTCTGGAACTCTCTTGCTTTTTCGATGATCCAGTGGATGTTGGCAGTTTGATCTCTGGTTCCTCTGCCTTTTTGAAATCCAGCATGAACATCTGGAAGTTCACGGTTCATGTATTGCTGAAGTCTGGCTTGGAGAATTTTGAGCATTACTTTACTAGCGTGTGAGATGAGTACAATTGTGTGGTAGTTTGAACATTCTTTGGCATTGCTTTTCTTTGGGATTGGAATGAAAACTGATGTTTTCCAGTCCTGTGGCCACTGCTGAGTTTTCCAAATTTGCTGACATATTGAGTGCAGCACTTTCACAGCATCATCTTTTAGGATTTGAAATAGCTCAACTGGAATTCCATCACCTCCACTAGCTTTGTTTGTAGTGATGCTTCCTAAGGCCCACTTGACTTCACATTCCAGGATGTCTGGCTCTAGGTGAGTGATCATACCATCGTGATTATCTGGGTCATGAAGATCTTTTTTGTACAGTTCTTCTGTGTATTCTTGCCACCTCTTCTTAATATCTTCTGCTTCTGTTAGGTCCCTACCATTTTTGTCCTTTATTGAACCCATCTTTGCATGAAATGTTCCCTTGGTATCTCTAATTTTCTTGAAGAGATCTCTAGTCTTTCCTATTCTATTGTTTTCCTCTATTTCTTTGCATTGATCACTGAGGAAGGCTTTCTTATCTCTTCTTGCTATTCTTTGGAACTCTGCATTCAGATGGGAATATCTTTCCTTTTCTCCTTTGCTTTTCACTTCCCTTCTTTTCATAGCTATTTGTAAGGCCTCCTCAGACAGCCATTTTGCTTTTTTACATTTATTTTTCTTGGGGATGGTCTTGATTCCTGTCGCCTGTACAATGTCATGAACTTCCGTCCGTAGTTCATCAGGCACTCTGTCTATCAGATCTAGTCCCTTAAATCTATTTCTCACTTCCACTGTATGGTCATAAGGGATTTGATTTAAGTCATACCTGAATGGTCTAGTGGTTTTCTCCACTTTCTTCAATTTCAGTCTGAATTTGGCAATAAGTAGTTCATGATCTGAGCCACAGTAAGCTCCTGGTCTTGTTTTTGCTGACTGTATAGAGCTTCTCCATCTTTGGAGATTATGGTCAATAGTTATTTCAAAAATTTGAGAAAATATAGGTATAAAAATAAAGGTCTGAAAAAGGTCTTTCCCGTTTATACAAATATTTACTCTTTGTGATGTTCTTTATTCTTTCTTGAAATCTGGGATTCCACCTGGTATAATTTCCCTTTAGCCTGAAGAACATCTTTCATCAAATCTCTCAGGTTTCAGCTCTCTGAGTGTGTCTTTATTTCATCTGTTTTGAAGGATATTTTTGCTAGATATAAAATTCTCTGCTTCCATTTTTTTTTCTTTTAGTACTTTAAAAATATTTATTTATTTATTTTTGGCTGCATTGAGTCTTAGTTGCAGCTTGTGGGATATTGGCTGTGGCATGTGGGATCTTGTGACATGCAGGCTCTTCATTTTGGCGCACAGGCTTCTCTCTAGTTGTGGTGTGCAGGCTCCAGAGAGGACAGGCTCAATAATTGCAGCTGGCTGGCTCAGTAGTTGCAACTTGTGGGCTCTGAAGTTGCCAGGCTTGGGCTTAGTTGCCCCACAGCATGTGGGATCTTAGTTACCTGACCAGGGCCTGAACTCATGTCCCCTGCGTTGGACGACAGATTCTTAACCACTGGACCAGCAGGGAAGTCCATCTTTTAGTACTTTGAAGACATCATTTAATTGTTTTCCGACTTTTGTATTATAGCTGTTGATAAGAAGTCAGCCATCATTTACTTTCCCTTCTTTTATATAATGTGCCATTTTGCTCTTTTGCTTTTTTTAGGTTTGCTCTTTATCTCTGGTTTTCATAATTTTGACTATAATGTATTTGGTGTGATTTTCTTTATATATATCTTTCTTGGGATTTGCTGACTTGTTAGATCTATGGATTTATGTATTTCATCTATTTTGAAATGATTCAGCTATTCGTTATACTTCAGATATATAAGTTGCTCCATTTTTTTCTCTTCTCTGAGACTTCTTCATATCACTTAATACCAAGTTAGACTCATTGATGTTTTTCCATAGATGTTAAGTATTCTGATTTTTTTATTTTTTTTGTATGTGATTCAATTTGATGAATCTATTGATCTTTTCTTTAATTCACTGATACTTTCCTCTGTTTATTTCTAGTTTGATAGAAAAAATAATTTAACAAATGAATAACATTTAGCAAATTATTCATTTCTAGTGCTGTATTTTTTGTTTCTAATTATTCCATCTGGTTTCCGTGTATCATTTCTAACATTTTCTGAGGGACATATCTTTGTTGGGATTTACTATCCAACAAATTTACTCTTTCTGCATATTGTCTAACTTTTCAATTAACTTCTAAAAATCATTTTATCATAGTTTTTTTTTTCCAAGTCCCTGTGTAATAATTTCAACATCTGGATCATTTCTGATTCTATTTCTATTGATTGTTTCACATATTTTTTTCAATTATGAATGCATCTTTTAATGTTTGATTGTATGCTGGGCATTTTGAATGAAAAAGCAATACAAACTCCAGTAAAAAAAAAAAAGCTTACTTCTAGAAAAGAGCCTGCCTTTTCTTATGTCAGGCCATTAGGGTGGGAGTTGAATCCATATGGTCTGTAGTTGAGCTCATCTCAAAGTTGAGTGTAGCTTTAGTTTTGTTTAGCTTACCACTGGTTTCAAATATTTTGATGGTGAGATCAGAACTTTCTCTCTAGTAGGTCCTGAGATCTGGGCACTGATGAGATTCCAGGAAACTGTCTGTGACTGAAGGCCGAACCACCAGTTTTGGGGACTAGAGAAACATCTCATGCTGTGAAGCTTGGATACCAGCCTTTTGGGCCATTGGAGAGCTCTCTTTGATCTTCAGTCTCACTGTCCTTGCATTCTAAACTTCATAAAATCTGCCTTAGCCTTGGTGCTCTGCCCCTGGGTATTTTGAAGGGGACATTTCTACCTCCTTCAAAGTACAGAATGCTTTGAAGGGAGCTTGTCTTAGTTCTCCTACCCTTCCTCCAGGCCTTGCTGGAGCATCTCTGCTGCCCTGCCTGTCCAGAATTCTGGGGGATTTACCTCAGCTCTCCTGCCCAGCCTCACTCCTGTCTCATTTCAGGGAACAGCTGGCTTTCACTTAAAGTGGAGGTTCCAGATGTTTCAGGGGAAACTCTCTTCTTTTCTCACCCATAGTTTTGGTCTACTGTCCTTGAGTACAGCTGTGAAAATTTGACCATAAAGATGGCTGAGCACCAAAGAGCTGATGCTTTCAAATTGTGGTGCTTGAGAAGACTCTTAAGAGTCCCTTGGGCTGCAGGGAGATGAAACCAACCAATCTTAAAGGAAATCAACCTTGAATAGTCTTTGGAAGAACTGATGCTGAAGCTCTATTGCTTTGGCTACCTGATGCGAAGAGCCAACTCATTGGAAAAGACCCTGATGCTGGGAAGGATTGATGGCAAAGGGAGAAGGGGGCAATGGTTAGATAGTATCAATGACTCAATGGACATGAATTTGAGCAAACTTTGGGAGATAGTGAAGGACAGGGGAGCCTGGTGTGCTGCAATTCATGGGGTCACAAAGAGTCGGACAAGACTTAGTGACTAAACAACACCAGCAAATCTCTGAGTAGTGGTGAAGACCTGTGAGAAAGAGTTCAAAGATGGATTTTGCTTTGTGACTGGGACTCTTTGGAGTTCTAATGTCATGCCAGCCTATAAATGGCCATTCCCAGTTTGGTAGGAGTTTGGCTGTTTTTTCCTTGCCTCTTCTATTGCCGTTCTTCTCCTTGTACTTCTACCAGGGATAAGATCAGTGGTAAGTCTCTTCTCTAAAGTAATACTCTCTGGAATTTATTTCATTCAGGTTTATCTGTGTGCTTAACTCACTGAAGAGGTTTTAAAAACTGATTTTACAGCTTATCTGACTTTTTGTTATTTAGGTGAAACTGGCATTCTATGATGACTTTCTGTTTCTGATTTTGAAATAAAATTCCATCCAATTATACTTCATTAATGATATGTATTCCTATCTTGTTTAAAATATTTATGATAATTTTCTTAGCATAGATTCTAGAAAATAGATACAAGGTTAAAATATCTACATATTTTCATGGTTCTTAATGAAATGTGGTCCTAGTATTAATACTTAATAAAAAGGGAAGTCATACCAATTTTCAGTGAATGAGAATAAACATTTGACTTCATTAGCTTTGAGCATTATAATTAATTTTATTTGGTAAGTTATTGGACAAAATATTACCATGGGTTCCACATCTTTAATTTCAAATATTGTACAGGATCAAAATCTTATATTCACTTTTTGGTGGAACTTACCTTACATGGAGACTAAATGAATCCATCAAGCTTCAGAATTGTTTGAACAGATATTAATAATGGCTATAATTTATTGAATCCTTATGAGAAAAAGTGATAATTTGATCCTCAGAGTTACCTGTGAGGAAGAGACCACTTGATTACTTCTTGTAGAGGATCTACTCTGTACAGAGGAGGAAATGAAGGCTCTGAGATGCTGAGACAGGATTAAACCCAGGCTGGTTTGAGTCCAAATTCTCAGCCGACCACACAGGTTTGATATGATTTTTTAAATCATATTTGAACCCAGCTGGTATTGTTACTTGTATTAGTCAGTGGTTGCTGCTATAATGCTGCACAAGAAACAATCCCTAAACTCAGACATAAAGCAATAGCATTTATTTCCATCCATTTGCAGATCAGCTGCGGCTGTTCTGCTTAAAAATGCCTCAAAAGTCCCCTCTTAATCATTTGTTGAAGAAAAATGTGTTGAACACCTCTTATTTCCCAGACTCTCTTTTGGGCTGTGGGGGAAACAGCAATGAATAAAGAGGACAAAAATTCTACCCTCGTGGAGCTTATATTCTAGTTGGGGGCGGGGCGGGGAACAGATAATAAAGACGCAAAAAGTAGAATGGAATACACAGTATGGAAGACGCTGATAAATTCTAATGAAAGAAGCAAAGGAAGGGAAGAGGGTGGGGTGGCCTGTCAGGTAGAGACGGGGGCTGCTGCTGCAGTGGGCTTTCTCCCATTACCCCGCTTCTCAGCAGGCTGCCCGGCCGCAGCTTTTCTGTCCATTTTTGTGATGGAGAGCTGTTTGGTTACCGCCTTGTTTCACTGTCTTCTAACTGTGCCCTGGGGGGTCCTCACATTTCATAACCAAAGCTGCCTATCAAAGTACTTTGCTAAAGAAAATATATTTTTTTTTTCTGGAGAGAAATAGTGTCTTTCCCTTAGGGGCAGAAGCAATGCAGTCAGTAGTAGTTTTAAATGGCATTTTTTCTCTGTCACTGGTGATGGAGTGCTCTTTGTTTGAAGTTTGGGTCAGAGATGAAGCTATGTAGGGAGCCTACTAAGGAAAGGAAACTGGTGTTTTGGGAGCACCTATTAGGTTTTAGCAAAGATCCCCTGGAGAAGGGGGTAGCCTAGAGGGCTCCAGTCCATGGGGTCACAAAAAACTAATATATATAAATTAGGTGTTAGACATGGTACAAGCAGATGTTTTTCCAGTAATCCTTGAACTACACTTTATCATTCCCATTTTCCTAATGAAATGCACAGGGAAATTAACCTGTCCCCAGACACTTGCTGCTGCAGATGGATGATCCATTCTTAAGTGTGCCCCCCACCCCCAGGCCCCGCAAGCACCCTGCTGTTGCTTTGGACTGCATGTGAGAGATGCTTCTTTTCTAACTATTGTGTCTAGACCTGGGATGCTAGCTCTGTGCTTCTGGGTCTCTCTCCCACTTCATTGTTAGTCTGTGTAGTATGGACCCACTGCTGCCTCCAGTAATAGGAGGAGGCAGTCAGGGCTGGGGGAAATGAAAGAGTTCCCAGGGCACCAGAAGAATGAATGAATTCTACTGATCTTGTTTAGTTCCTTATGGGATCATCCATCATGATTTAACAACCTGAAGCCCAGAGTAGCTACAAGCATGTTTCCTGCCCAAAGCCACAGACACAGTGTAATTCAAGGCTGAAAAACTGGTGTATTTTTCTGTTAATATTGCCTGTATCGTGCCCATTGTATTATATTGTGTACTGTATCATCACACAGTTTAGACTCTCTTCTTCTCCACTGCTCTCTGCTTGAAAGAAGTCTTGCCTCTCCTCATTCTTTTGCGATTCACTAGGAAGAACGTTTGCTCTGAATGTGACATAAGCAGACGTCTGTTGAGGGCCACTGTGTGCAGGACAGACAGGGGATACAGGGAAGGTCTGGTTTTGTTCTTGTCCTCAGGAAACTTACTCCCCTATTGTACTCATTTTAGTTTTAGATTTTTTAATGCAATATTTGAAGCAAATGAATATACAAGGTATGTAAACTATAAAGCGTATTAATAAAATGATGTGCTTTGCAGGGTGTAAAATCACTGCCAAGCTCACTAAAATTATCAATACTACCAGGACTTCCAGAATATTAATTTTCTCTCTCATCCCCATTCCAGTGGTATGTAGAAGTCCACTATCCTGTTTTTGTGTTTATCATTCCCTTCCTTTGTGATAACACCTTTATCACGAATGTGTTATTTACTATATGTATTTGGTTTTGCTTCCTTTTGAACCTTATAAAACAGTATCATAATATAGGTAATATTTGAGATTTGCCTTTTTTCATTCAATGGTGGTTTCTAACATTTAGTCCATATTTTCTATGCTTCTTTTCTCTCCCTTTCTTTGAATTGAAGTTTTCGTTTTATTTTCTTATTATGTTTTCCCCTTATACTTATATTTCCCCTTCTACACATTAAGAATGTAAAATTTCCAAAACTTAACTTTAAAATTCCAAAATTGTAATTCTCCAAATTCTAAAATGCCAAAGGTTTGAAGTCCCCTTTCTCTTATTTTTCCCTTCAAATTTTACTATGTAGGCCTAACATAATTGAAGATCAATAGACATATTAACTTCTCCTCCCATATAATAGAAAGACTTTACAGTGTTTTAATGCCAGTGTCTTCCTCCTGACTTAAATGTCGGTATTATCAATTGTTTCCATTTTGTCTGCTTTTGAAACCTCATAAATTGGGATATTATTATTAATATTTCATACTGATATAGATAAATGCAGATTTGCCTACCAGTTTAAGAGTTTATTTACTACCTTTTCATCCTTCTTGCCACCTGAGACCTTCCTTTTGAGCCATTTTCCTTTTTCCATTTCATTTGGACTTCTTGGAGATCTGTTGGTAGTAAAATCTTGCAGCTTTTTGTTTATATGGAAATGTCATCATCTCATACTCATTTTTTGGGGGGAGTGTGTGGGGCTCTGAAATCCTTATTTTTATTTATTAAAAATTTTAGTGGAAAAATTTTTATTGAAGTATAGTTGATTTACAAAATTGTGTTAGTTTCAGGTGTACAATAAAGTGAATCAACTATATATATACACAAATATGGAATATATATATGGAGAGAGAGATTCCTTTTCAGATTCTTTTCCATTATGGCTTATCACTGGATATTGAATTGAATATAGTTTCCTGAGCTATACAGTAGGTCCATGTTAGTCTGTTTTATATATGGTGGTATGTATCCTTTAATCTCAAACTCCTCTCAAATTTATCCCTCTCCCCCTTTCCTTCATGGTCACCATAAATTTGTTTTCTATGTCTGTGAGTCTTTTTCTATCTTGTAAATGAGTTCATTTGTATCATTTTTTAAAGATTCCATATATGAGTGACATAGTGTGATATTTGTCTTTATCGGACTTAACTTCACTTAGTATGATACTGTCTAGGTCCATCCATATTGCTGCAAATGGCATTTCATTTTTTGTGTCTGAGCAGTATATATCACGTCTTCCTTATCTGATTATCTGTTGGTGTTCACTTAGATTGCTCCCACATCTTGGCTATTGGGAATAGTGCTGCTCTGAACTTTGGCGTGCATGTATCTTTTTAAATTAGAGTTTCTGTCTTTTCCAAATAAATGTTGGGATTGTTGGACCATATGGTAACTCTCTATTTTTAGATTTTTTTTTTCTTCATTTTTGAGTGTTTTCCTTTGATTTGTCTTTTTTTCTCTTTTTTTTTTGAATTTCAAAAGGGAGAGGATAGATATATGTATACCTATGGCTGATTCATGTTGAGGTTTGACAGAAAACAGCAAGATTCTGTAAAGCAATTATCCTTCTATTTTTAGTTTTTAAAGGAACCTCCATACTGTTCTCCATAGTGGCTGCATCAATTTACATTCCCATCAACAGTGTAGGGCGGTTCCTTTTTCTCCATACGCTCTCCAGCATTTGTTATTTGTGGACTTTTTGATGATAGCCATTCTGACTGGTGTGAGGTGGTCAGAATGGTTGTGGTTTTTATTTGCATTTTTCTAAGAATTAATGATGCTGAGCATCTTCTCATGTTCCTGTTGGCCATCTGTATGTCTGTTTAGGTCTTCTGCTCATTTTTTGATTGAGTTGTATTTTTTTTTTATGTTGAGCTGTATGACTGTTTGTAATTTGGAAATTAAGCTACTTCAGTCATGTCATTTGCAGGTATTTTCTCCCATTCTTTAGGCTGTCCTTTTGTTTTGTTTATGCTTTCCTTTGCTGAGAAAAAGCTTATAAATTTGATCAGATTCCATTTGCTTATTTTTGGTTTTGTTTCTTTTGCCTTGGGAGTCTGACCTAGGAGAGTATTGCTGCAATTTATGTCACACTCATTCTTAAAAGATAGGCTTGCCTGGCGCACAGTTCTAGACGGATGTCTGTTTTCTTTTAGAACTTTGAAAATATTATTCCAGAGTCTTCTGGTTTCCATTGTTGTGACTAAAAACTCAATTTATGATTTCAATATTGCCCTTTTGAACACAGTCTGCCATTTTTCTCAGGGAGTTTTCAGGTCTTCCGTCTTTGATGTTCTGTAGTTTTATTGTATAGATTTCTTTTTATTAGTTTTTGCTTATATGTTGTATCTGAAGAGTTATATTTATATTTTTGGGGGGCTCCAAAATCACTGCAGATGGTGACTGCAGCCATGAAATTAAAAGATGCTTGCTCCTTGGAAGAAAAGATGACCAATCTAGACAGCATATTAAAAAAACAGAGACATTACTTTGCCAACAAAGGTCCATCTAGTCAAAGCTATGGTTTTTCCAGTGGTCATGTATGGATGTGAGAGTTGGACTCTAAAGAAAGCTGAGCACTGAAGAATTGATGCTTTTGAACTGTGGTGTTGGAGAAGACTCTTGAGAGTCCTTGGACTGCAAGGAGATCCAACCAGTTCATCCTAAAGGAGATCAGTCCTGGGTGTTCATTGGAAGGGCTAATGCTGAAGCTGAAACTCCAATACTTTGACCACCTGGTGCAAAGAGCTGAGTCATTTGAAAAGACACTGATGCTCGGAAAGATTGAGGGCAGGAGGAGAAGGGGATGACAGAGGATGAGATGGTTGGATGGCATCACTGACTCAATGGACATGAGTTTGAGTAAATTCCAGGAGTTGGTGATGGACAGGGAGGCCTGGCGTGCTGCAGTCCATGGGATCGCAAAGAGTCAGACACGACTGAGTGACTGAGATGAAGATTTATATATTTTGTCATTTTTATAAAGTTCTCATTTATTTTAACTTTAGTTATTGTCTTTCACTTAATGTCTCCGCTTTCTCTTCCTGGCCCTTCAATCAGCCGTGTATTAAATAGTCTGTCTCCTTTCTATCCTCTATATAGAAACCTGTATAGAGGTCAAAACTTTTTACAATAGAGAAGCCCATCTTTCTATTTGATAGTTAATAGGTTAACCTCTTTTTAAGAGTTTTTAATGGGACTTCCCAGGTGGCACTAGTGGTAAAGAACCTGCCTATTAATGCAGGAAACCCAGGTTTGATCCCTGGCTGGGAAGATCCCCTGGAGAAGCGAATGGCAACCCACTCCAATATTCTTGCCTGGAGAATGCCGAGGACAGAGGAGGCTGGAGGGCTAAGTCCATGGGGGCCACAAAGAGTCAGACACAACTGAGTGACTAACACACACAGGAGTTTTTGCCTCCTTATCTGTTTGTGTTGCACTCTGTGTAATTCCTTCAGGTATATCTTCAAGTTTTAATACTCTTTGCTTTTGAAAATTATATAGTCTATTTATAAAGTTTTATTTGGTTTTCCTCCAACTATACCTGGTCACTTTTGATCATTTTTATCACTTTCTCATTTTTTCTTATTCTGCATTTCCTTTCTTTTAAATACAATTATTGTACATTACACAGGCTTCCCAAGTAGCTCAGCTGGTAAAGAATCCATCTGCAATGCAGGAGACCCCAGTTTGATTCCTGGGTCGGCAAGATCCCCTGGAGAAAGGAACGGCTACTCACTCCAGTATTCTGGCCTGCAGAATTCCATGGACTGTATAATCCATGGAGTCGAAAAGAGCTGGACACGACTGAGGGACTTTTTCACCTTCATTGTATATTATGTATCTGGTTGTCTCTCTGCTTCCTGTAGCTGAAGTCAGTGGTGATAAAAATATGTTGTACTCTTTCTGCTGATCCTCACCCTTGGTGGCTTATTTCCTAGTGAGTTTGGTGGCCTCTGATTGTGAACTCATAGAGGTTTAATCTTTTAAGAAATCTCCAGGGCCTAAGTAGAAAATGCTTTCCAGTAGAGAGGATTTGCATTTGCCTTTGCTGGAGCCTGGAGAGTACCTTGTCTCCCTTTAAAAGAACTGGCCTACTGTGGGAATCTCAGATTCCTATGCTTTGCCACAGTCATTGACTGATTTTCATTTTAATAATACTCATTTCCTATTTTTTTTTAAGCCACACACTGTCCTGAATGTTCTACAAACATTATTTCTAACCTTCCCAATAATGCTATCACCCACATCACTGATGGAGCAGATATCACCCACATCACTGATGGAGGAGATATCACCCACATCACTGATGGAGCAGATATCACCCACATCACTGATGGAGCAGATATCACCCACATCACTGATGGAGGAGATATCACCCACATCACTGATGGAGCAGATATCACCCACATCACTGATGGAGCAGATATCACCCACATCACTGATGGAGCAGATATCACCCACATCACTGATGGAGGAGATATCACCCACATCACTGATGGAGCAGATATCACCCACATCACTGATGGAGGAGGTCACTGATGGAGCTCAGCAAGGTTGGGAACACTCCCTTTGTTCTGCAGTTGCTTGTCATGTCATCTTTGCTCATCAGTACCCCTCCCCTCCTAGAGATAGTACCTCAAGTATTACCTCCTCAGAGATACATCCTTTGGCCACAGAGCTGAGCTTAAGGTCTCACTCACATGTGTTCTCATAGTGACTTGGACCAGCTCTTAGAGCTCTCAACCCATTTCACGGATGGAAAAAGTTGAGGCCATTTATGGGTATGTGTGGAGGACAGGCCACAAGCTTATGTGGGTGTCAGGGAATTGCCATTGTCAATATGTGCCCCCAAAGGCCCATCATAAGTTTCTTCCTCATTGGATTGCCCTGTCCTTCAGTTACCTCAGGTAAACAATCCTTTAAGTGGAATTTTGTTCAGAGATTGCACTTGGAGTGTTTTTAGTGGACTGCTGTGGCTCTTCCTGAGTTTCTTTGCTTTGGTATTTTACTGACCCATGTGGTTTTGGCATCATATTTAAATAGACCTCCAGGGAATTTGTTTATTTTCACCTCTTTTACATGTTGATAGAAGTAAGCATTTCCATAACACCTCAAGAACAAGTACGGTCACGTATTTATTTATTATTTTCCAAATTAAATAAAAATTGCTTGAGTTGCCATCATCTGAGCTGCCCAGAAGTTTTATATGACATTACTGGAGCTTTCCTTTACCAGGGGTCATCCCAGAATCTCAGGGTTTCCTGTGATCCTAACATCATACTCAGTGGAGCTGATCAGGCACCACAGATGTGCATTGCCCTGCAACCTGATACCTCTTAGGGCAACCCCTCTCCCCCCAGGTCCACATTTGGCTCACTTCACTGGGCTCTCTGCCAGCTACAGTTCTTGGAACGAGGAGCTGTTCATACACTGAACCTTCTTTTCCAGGGGTTCTCCCCTCAAGAGGTCCTGGTGTGTGTGTCTACTTACCTTGGGTCCCACAATTCCTATGCCTTTCTCCAGGACAGAAAGTTAGGAAGATCAACTCAGGGCCAGGCCATTTTTATTTAAGTCTCTGAAAGAGAAAAAGAACTTAATTTGATTCCCTTTTCTGGACAATAGATTTACTGCCTCTTAAATGTTTTAACAACATGCAACGGGAAAGGAAAGGCTAGACCTTAAATCAACAAAAAAGGCAGTCCTCCTTTGTGGAAGTGAGTACTGATTACCCGCTGGCATTTGTTTTCTCCATATTCTTCTTAGTAATAGAACCTCCCAAGCCCTAGTTGAGTACATGCCATCCAGGTCAAGGCTCCATTTCCCAACTTCTCTTGAAACTATGTGTCGGTATGTGACAAAAGTTATGACCAATGGAATGTAAGCAGAAGTGATATGTACAACTTCAAGTCACATCATTTGAAAGGAAAATACTTGCATTCCAGGGGCTTCCCTGGTGGTCCAGTGGTTAAGACTCCATACTCTTAACACAAGGCGCCCAGATTTGACCCTTGGTCAGGGAACCAGATCCTATATGCTGCAACCTAGACCCGACACAGACAAAAGAAAAAAAAAAATGCTGGCATTCCATCCATTCCACCTTTCTGCAGGCTGGGATTTGATGGGTTTCTGGTAAGCTTGCTTTAGTCAATCATGTGGATGAGAACAATACTCCAGAAGAAAGAATAGTAAGACTGAAGAAACTTGAGTCTGTGGATAATTGTAAAGGGCAGAAGAATGATGATAGCCCCAGATTATTTACCTCTGTACTCACATGTGAAAGAAAAGGGGATTCCTGTCCTATTTGAGCCACTTTATTTTGGGGTCTCTTGTTCTGGCAACCCAGTTAGTATCCCAACTATTATACATCCTCTCTAGACACTGGGATTGGAGAGAACATACAACCTCTTGTCTCCCCAGTGAGCCAACCTCTTTAAGGCAAATAAGAGGAAATTTCACATACCTCTCCTGATAAAGCAGTAACAAGAAAAACACAAGTGGGACACTTAACTGAATGTTATTTTGGGCTCAGAAACCTGTTTATCTAATGAAAGGAAGAAGAAGGAGCTCAAGTGATCATAATCAGAAGTATACAGAAGGCAAAATCATTTGCTGAGCCACCTAGTGTGGTAGGGAGAGTATGGGCTTTGGAGCCAGAGATTTCAGGGTTCACATCCTGTCTCTACCACTTATTTATATAAGTTACTACTTCATGATATGTAAGATGGGACTTGCAGAGCATACATTATGTGCTTATTGTAGGAATTAGACAAGATACTATATTTAAAGATCTCGGCCACAAGGGCTGTTAAAAATTAGGTGCTAAATAAAAGTAAGTTTCCTTCTGTCCTTTTAATCATTGCACCAGGCTGAGTCTGTAAGACTCTACATGAGTGAGTACATTTTTACCACTTCACATTCATCTTGGGCTACCTTTCCCTTGCCCGTGACTCTGTAGGACTCTCCCAGGCCCATTACTAGCCTCCTTTCAATACTGTGATGGCTCCAGTTCTTTCCTGCCCCTGAGTCTTTGCCCTTCCTTTTCTTTCCAGTTGTAACCTCTTCTTAGTGTAACATTTCAGAGAAGCCCCCTCCTAAGGCCACTGTATCTAAAATAGCCCCTCACCCCTTGTGGCAGGCAGGATAACAGCCCCCTAAAGATGCCTCCTTCCAGTCCCTGTAACTTGTGACTATGTTGGGCTGCATGGCAAATGGGAATTAAAGTTTCAGATAGAATCAAGGCTATTAATATCCCTAAACTAGGGAGAATGTCTTGCAATATATGGGTGGGGTGAATGTAATCAAAAGAGATCTTAAGAGTGGAAGAGGAAGACAGAGAAAGAGAGTCAGAAAAAAGAAGTGTGACTGGAAGCAGAATCGGAGAGATGCTGTTACGGCTTTTGAAGATAGAGGGGGCATCCACAAGTCAAGGGATGCTGGCGGCCTCTTGAGGCTGAGAAAGGCAGAGGAATGAATTCTCTCCCAGAGTATCCAGAAGGAATACAGTTCAGTCAACACCTTAATTTTATCCTTTGTTAGACTTCTGAAATACAGACCTATAATAAACTTGTGTTGTTTTAAGCCACTACCCCTTTGTGATCACTTGTTATAGCAGCTATAGAAAGCTAAAACCACCATATTCCAGTCCAGCCTTAGCCCTCTAACACATCATCCATTTTATTTCCATCCCAGCACTCATCACAATCTGTGACCTTCTTGTTGAACTACCCATTGGAAGACTTGCAGTTGAACATGTGTTTTATGAAGACAGAAATGTACTTGATCTCATTCACCAAAACAACCAATAGATTCAATATTTGTTAAATGAATGCATGAAAGAAAAAAATGTGTTTTCCTCATCCATAGGGTTTCTTATTTCAGGAAGGATATTTAGCACTTCTGAGAGTGCACAAATATATTGCAGGTGATGGTGGAGAGGGCCATGTGACAGAGGGGCAGGAAAAGCAGATATGGAATTCTGACTGCCTGTCAAGCCAAGTCCTGAAATTTAAGTTCTTTTTAAAGGGTGAGACAAGATGGAGGAGATTGTGAAAGTGTTAGTCACTCAGTCATGTCTGGCTCTTTGCGACCCCATGGACTATAGCCCATTAGATTCCTCTGTCCATGGCATTCTCCAGGCACGAATACTGGAGTGGGTAGTCATTCCCTCCTCCAGGGGATCTTCCCAACCCAAGGACTGAACCCAGGTCTCGTGCATTACAGGTGGATTCTTTACCATCTGAGCCACCTGGGAAGCCATGGAGTAGATTAAATCCAGTCTATTTTTTTTTTTTTTTAAATCCAGTCTATTTTTAAAGCAGTTTTCCAGCCTACTTTTAATCAGCTGTAAGTCTTTAGTGACCACCAGGAGGGCATCTGAATGTCCCATGTGCTGCCTTTTCTCAGGAAAACTCAGTGCGGGACACCCCAAGTTATAACTAGTGTCAGCAGCACTTCTGCTCATTCACAGCGAGACCCGGGGCCCTCTGCTGGCGCAGGAGTGAGTGTTTGTTTAATTAGGGTGCCGAATACAGCCTCATCCGGTGGCAGATGTTGCCGTGTGTAATATAATAAATAAAAGTCTTTATAGGGCCCAGCAGGCAGTGGAGCCTTCGGTTAGCAGATGGCGAAATATTAAACTGGCAGAGCAATAACTTCACCGCCGGAATCAGCTGGTCCCTGCCCAGATTTGCTCCAACATGAATCAACTTCATATAGGATGTGTCACTCAGCTGCAGATTCATACCCTCACCTGCCCTCCCTCCCTTCCCCTGCCAGCGCCATCCTTTCCTTGGCATCCCATTATTAAAGTCAGCTTCCCGGGGAGTGGGATCGTGTAACCCCATTCGCTGGCCGATGAGAGGAGCTGGCTGGGCTGGACTGTAGGGTTCCTTTGTGGGCGAAGGAAATGCAGTGAACCTGGTGGATGTCCTCTGGCGCCAGTTTCTGCTTGGATCCCAATTAACCTGACAGTATGTTACCTGGCCCCCCAGACCCTCGTGGTGCAGGAGGGTAACCCACTTGGTGCCAGGGGACTTCCCATTTAGGGTGGGAGGGACAGGGGAATGGCTCAACTAGTTTAGGAGGACTCCAGCAAATTGGAGAGCAAATGCCTTTTTGCTCTGAAAAGGGATTGATTGACATCTATATCACTGCTCAGGGGGCACAAAGGGGGTCACTGGCCTTGTTCACCAAACACGGGGTTATACTACTCACGTTTATGGAGGGCTCGCTGAGTGCCAGCCAGGACTCTGCACCTGGGCTTTGCAGGAGCAGTAGTACTCCATCTTCCCCATAACTCCTCGGGGCAGTGATAACAGACCCTTCTAGCTCTTCCTGTGTGTCAGGACTATTCTAAAAGTCTCGTGTGCCTTAATCCACTTGAACCTCCCAACATTAAGCCTTAATTAAACCCATTTTCTCACATGGGAAAATGGAGACTCTGAGTGAGGTGAGATGATTTATTCAAGATCCCAGGGCTGGAGTCAAGGTTAGTGCAATTGCTAAGAACACCATCTCCCAATTTAGACAGGGTTGGGTGGTGTCCCAGCTCTGATATCTACTAGCCGTGGGATCTTTTGGGTTTTTTTTTTTTTTTTTTGGCTGCTCTGGGTCTTCCTTGGAGTGTGAGGGCTTTTCTAGTTACAGTTCATGGGCTTTGTTGCTCCACAGCATGTGGAAGGCAGATTCTCAACCAGTGGACCAATGCAAAAGATGTGGGTTCAATCCCTGGTCAAGGAACTAAGATCCCACGTGTTGTGGGGCAACTAAGCCCATGAACGCTAACTAGAAAAGCCCTTGCACTGCAAGGAAGAGCCAGAGCAGCCAAAAAATCCCATGGCTAGTAGATAGGGTTCACCCAACCCTGTCTAAATTGGGAGGTGGTGTTCTTAGCAGTTGCACTAACCTTGACTCCAGCAGACTTCAGAGTAAACTTTGACAGAAGATGGTGGATATATAGACAAAATGCCACCCAGAACACAGGGTAGAGAGCCATAGTGGGAAGGAGAATGTGGACCTGAAGTTTGTTGACTTTTCCTAAAATAAACTTGACTGGTTTTGGACAGGTGTTTGAAAGACCTTCTCTCCTTTAATACTTAACGGCAACACTTTGAGGCAGCTCTTAGTATAATCTAATGTCACTGATGAGAAAATTAGGATGAGAAAGGTGATTGAACTTGCTCAAGGTTGCACAACCAGTCAGGACAGGGGCCTGGATTGAGGCAGAAGCTGTCTGAACAAAGCTCCTGCCTTATTCACTCCATCCAGGTTTTCAGAGGGCTTCGTGGAAGAGGATTTTGGAGATCTGAAGAATGTAAGTAATTAGAAATGAGGGAAAGGCATTCCAGGCAGAGGGAATGGCATGAGCAAAGGCCTCACCAGTGTGGATAGTAGGGTATGTCTGTGTGTGTGTGTGTGTGTTTGTGAGTATAAGTGAAGAGTGAGGAAATGAGGCCAAATGCTGGAGACAGGCAATCATAATCCCAGAACCCACAGACAGCCATATTAACACTGCGTTTATTTCCTCACAGTCTCTGACACAGACATACACAACACACGCAGCTGTCTCTATGAAATGTTTATGTAACTGAAATCACATTGAATATATAATTTCCCATTATAGTTTCTCATCCTCATAAAATTAGTACCAATTTCTCACATCATTGAACCTCGATGTACCACAGCTTCTTTATCCATTCTTCTGTTGATGGACATTTAGGTTGCTTCCATGTCCTGGCTATTGTAAACAGCGCTGCAGTGAACATCAGGGTGCATGCGCTTTCTGAATGATGGTTTTCTCCGAATATATGCCCCGGAGTGGGATTGCTGGTCATATGGTAGCTCTATTTTTAGTTGTTTAAAGGAAACTCCATACTGTTCTCTATAGTGGCTGTACCTGTTAATAAAGGCTGCCTCTGAGGGTGAATTCTTTTTCCTTCTTGGCATCTTTCTGTATTTTCCATATGTTCAATAACGAGAATTTAAAAAAAAATTATTTTTATTTTTAGCTGTGCTGGGTCTTTGTTACTGCACAGGATTTTTCCTAGTTGCGGCGTGTGGGCTTCCCATTGCAGTGGTTTCTCTTGTTGTGCAGCACAGGCTCTAGGGCGCATGGACTTCAGTGGTTGCAGCTTCCGGGCTCTAGACCACAGGCTCAGTAGTTGGTACATGGGCTTGGTTGCTCCGTGGCATCTAAGATCAGGGATTGAACCTATGTCTCCTGCTTTGGCAGGCAGATTCTCTACCCCTGAGCCATCAGGGAAGCCCAGTGATGAATTTTTATAATGAAAAAATTTTGCATAGCTACATAATATTCTGAGGTATGGATTTCCATAATGTATTTAATTGTTGCCCTATTGAAGACCTTTGGGTAATTTCTACATTTTTATAAGTATAAATAATACTGCATTAAATATTCATTTATTTGTTCAACATGTATCTAAGAGTCTATGATGCACTGTTCGTGTGTCATGGTGCATATATCTGCTCACGTTATTTAATGCCCATCATTTTACATATGAGGAAACTGAAAAACAAAGAAATCACTAAGCTAGTTGAGGGCAGAGGCGGGTTTGTACATTCAGGTCTTTCAATTCTGAGGCTTTATCTTGATCAGACTCCCTCCCCCAAACCTCTGGTCTTCCTTTTTGCAGAGTGGTGGCAAATCTGAGAGTTACTTTGGGTGTACCCAGTCACAGATCGCCTCCCCCTCTTCTGCCCGCCAGCCTTGAACTTTAGTGACCATCATTGTCATAGAACATTGTGTAAGTTTAAGGTGTACAATGTATTTGTGCATGTATACATTTGTGATACATTTGTGATGCATGTGATAAATTTGATACATGTATACATCGTGGAATGATTACAACAATAATTTTAGTGAACACCTCCATACTTCACATAGTTACTTTTTTTGGTTCTTTTGGTGGGTGAGACCACTAAGATTTACTCTCTTAGCATCTTGCAACAGAGTATTGTCAACTACAGTCACCATGCTGCACATTAGATCCCCAGAATTTCTTCATTATATACCTGGAAATTTGTCCCCTTGTCCAACATCTCCCCATTTCGTCCACCTCTTGTGTGCTAAGTCACTTCAGTCATATCCGACTCTTTGCAACCCTATGGACTGTAGCCCACTAGACTTCTTTGTCTGTGGAATTTTCCAAGAACTGGGTTCTTGGAAAAATTTTCCATGGAGTAGGTTGCCATGCCCTCCTCAGGGTGTCTTTCCGACCCAGGGATCGAACCTGCATCTCATGTCTCCTTGGCAGGTGGATTCTTTACCACTAGTGCCACCTGGCAAGCCCCCTGCACCTCCAAGCCCCAGGCAACCACCATTCTATTCTCTGGTTCTATGAATCTGGCCTTTTTACATTTAGATTTTTTAATTTTTAAAAGCTTTTTTAGACTTATAAGTAAGATCGTATGGTTGTTTTTCTGTGTCTGGCTTATGCCACTTAACATAATGTCCTCCAGGTTCATCCACGTTGTTGCAAGTGGCAGGATTTCCTTTTTTCTTATGACTGCATTATATTCCACTCAGAGTGTGTGTGTGTGTGTGTGCGTGTGTACCATCTTTTCTTTATCCATCCATCTCTTGTTGGATACTTAGCTTATTTCTATGTCTTGGCTGTTGTGAATAATGCTACCATGAACATGGGGCTGCAGATAACCTTTTTGAAATCCTGTTTTTGTTTCCTTTGGATCATATGGTAGTTCCTTTAAAAATCTTTTGAGGAACCTTCAAACTGCACCTCCATAGTGGCTGTGCCAATTTACATTCCCACCAACAGTGTAGGCGGGTTCCCTTTTCTCCACACCCTCTCCAGCACTTGTGATCTCTTGTCTTTTTGATAATAGCTGTTCTCACTGGTGTGAGGTAGCAGAAGACCTCTTTCGATAGCGTGTGATATAGTAACTACCTATTCCCTGCCTTAATATCTGTGGCCGCCTTCTTGTATATGCACCAGCAGGTATATATCAGAGTCTGTACCCTTAAACAGTGACACGTGTCTTCATGGGAAGTTGTTCTCCTTCTGCTTGACTGATATATTTCCGGTGTACCCGTCCTAGGTGTGGCTTTGTGACATGAGCCTATTTCCAGCTTGGTGCCATTTGAGATGAAGTGTTTGAAGCCTAGCTCAAAATGTCACCTCTTCTCTGAAGTTTCCCAGATGCCCTCAGACAAAGTTCACAGCGCTCTTTATATTTCCTGAGTGCTTCGTTTATGGCCCCATTAAGGATCATGCCTCACTATACCACGGCTATTTATGTACCTCCGGTTTCATCTCATAGATGATTAGCTCTTTAAGGTCAGGGACTATCCATTATCCACTTCACTACCTTGTCCTTTTGCTTCTGTTTTTCAAGCCAGTCACTTCCCTCCACCTCCACTGCTGCTACCTGAGCCCATGCTATCTATCCATCCTCTCCCCCGGACCACTGTATCAGTATCTCAATGAGCCTCCTTGCTTCTGCTCAGTGCCCCTTATGATCCATTTTCTACACAGCAGTGAATTCCTTTGAAATTCCAAATCTGATGTGCCTGACACCCCAATAAGGTCCAGCCCCTGTCTGCCCATCTGACAACATTCCCCTTAACTCTCCCCCTTACTTCCTGGGTTCTACTCTCTCTGATCCCTCCCAAATTACTTTTTAAAAATCACATCATTCTGTGCAATAGTTTGCATCATTGCCCAGCATGTGTTCACTTCCTTCCTTTTACAACTGTGGGTGAAGTTCATTTCCTTAGCCCATAACTTTGGACTTGGCCATATGACTCATTTTGGCCAACTGGGTATTAGTAGGTGTGACATGAGCAAAAGCTTGAAATACGACAGAGTTGTGGGCTTGCACTCTTCACTTCTGCCATGGCCATGAGAGCAGCTTGCCCTGGGTAACCTCCTGGTCCCGGAAGAAGGAGAGTTACCTGGAGCAGACCTGAACTGAACAGGCTCGGCTTGGAGCCAAGCCCTGCCTGGATCAGCCAGACCCAGGCCAAACCATGGATGCATGAGCAAGATTTAACACTTGTCACTGGAAGCCACTGGTTGTATGCTGCACAACTCACCTGTGGCATAGTGGATCAATGCATCCTATTGCATTACTTTCAAAATTCTGTCTTTTTTCATTGGGGCTCAGTTTCCGTGAGAAAAAAGACAATGTCTGTCTTGCTCACCCTGTGACAACAGCATGTAGCATACAGTAGATGCCAAATAAATGCTTATTGAATGACTGGCTACCCCAGGATGCTTACTTAGCACAATGCCTATACCCATCAGGGTTTGATTCCAAATGGAATCATCAAACCATCCGAGTGAGTTTGTGTTGCGTCCCAACAAATATATCTTTAAACTCAAGCTGGCACATGGGCCAGAAATGGTTAGTCGTGACACTTCTGTCTCCTGTCCTGCTCTTCACCACAAGAAGGATCCTCCTTGTGAGGTTACATACACTGAAAACAGATGATGTGTCAACTCAGTAATTTAAACCGTGAATCTGTACTTGCTTAAAGATGAACTCGTTGGGAAGAAAAATGAGAAAACGGCTTGTGACCATCCAACAGAGGCCCTGGATAAGGGCATCAATTTCGGTTCTTGGCAGGTCCAGCACACATAATAATAGAGAACTGCTGAGGTCAGCAGCCAAGAGAAGCCACACTTCTTATTTTCACAAACACGGTTTTGGGATGGTAATCATATCTATTAGCAAGGGTGACACCACCGTGGGCCTGGCAGAAAAATGAGCTCGCCCACATTGCAAAATGAGCAAAGTGGAGATCGATAAATCATAAAATTAGTTGAGACATCATCTATCTTCTGCGGCTTTCCCTTTATTCCCGCCACGGTCCCTCAGGACACTAATTCATTTATTGCATTTTATCGTTGGGAAAACACGTCAAGGTTTGGAGGCTGCTTTCCGTTAGGGGAGCAGGGGCAATAATATGTGTCATTAATTAGGCAAGATTGGGAGTTTCAGTCCAAACTCTGGTCTCTACTGACTTCCATAAATTGAGTTTCAGGACTGCGTCTGTGTCTTGTATTACTTCATCAAAAAGGAGTGTTATTGAAATCTGCCCTGAGAGTGGGGAGAGAAGGGAACATGTCTGCTCACTCTGAAGAAGCAATACATTTATGGACAAACCAGGTGACAAGCCAGATGCAATCTGAGTTGTCTAAAGATGCGTCCTGTTATCTGCATGTAATTGAAGTAGTCGTGGGAATCTGGAGGATATGGAGCTTGAAGTACCAGTGTATGTCATCTAGTGGCCACATTCTTGATTCTGAGACTCGCACTGAGCAGATTTTTAAGGTTTCTAAAATCCTGACACGTTTTTCAGTTGATATGTGCATTGAATGTAGGATTATTACTTCATCAAAGGAATCCTAGATTCAAGGTAGTTATTAGATTGAGTGCTTCAATTACTGATTGCTGCATATGAACCACTTGAAGTGAAAGTCGCTTAGTTGTGTCCGACTCTCTGCAACCCCGTGGACTCTACAGTCCCTGGAATTCTCCAGGCCAGAATACTAGAGTGGATAACCTTTCCCTTCTCCAGGGGATCTTCCCAACCCAGGGATCGAACCCAGGTCTCCTGCATTACAGGCAGATTCTTTACCAGCTGAGACATAAGGGAAGCCCAAGAATACTGGAGTGGGTAGCCTATCCCTTCTCCAGCAGATCTTCCCAACCCAGGAGTCAAACCAGGATCTCCTGCGCTGCAGGCAGCTTCTTTACCAACTGAGCTATCAGGGAAGTCCCTAAAAGTGAAGTGAAAGTTGTTCAGTTGTGTCCATCTCTTTGCGACCCCATGGACTATAGAGTTCATGGAATTCTCCAGGCCACAATACTGGAGTGGGTAGCCTTTCCCTTCTCCAGGGGATTAACCACTTAGTGGCTTAATAAACTTGTTATTGCTATGATTCTGGCAGTTGGTTTGGCTCAGCTGGCAAAACTTCTGGTCTATGTGATGTAAGCTAGAGCTTCAACCACGTGGGAACTCAACTTGGCTGGAGCGCCCACATGGCTCGCTCACACAGTTGTTTCCTGGAAGCTCGACCAGGGAGCCTCGCTTCCCCTCCACATGTCTTCTCTGAGTGGATTGGGCTTCTCTTAGCACGGCAACTGGTTTTAATGGGCAGGAAGTGAGAGTTGCAAGTCCTCTTAAGGCTCAGAAGACTTGGTATGTCCCTTCCATCACATTCCGTTGCTTGATCTGATTGTAAGTCCAGCCCAGGCTAACAGAGAGGGGAAATAGCTGCCTCCTTCCTGTGATGAGTGGATGCACGTTGGGGACCATTTTTGGAAACAGGAACCCAGCAGACTCTGGTTTGAACTCTAATATAGATCCATCTTGTTGTGGTCCTTTTGTGAATCAAAGCAATACCTCTCCTTTCTTCTGTTTCTTCAAGGACTCTGGGCTTGGCTAAGCAAGGAAGATGTTTTTGTTAGAAAGGAAAGGGCTTGTGCTCTAAAGAAAGGAGTGGTCAGTGGTTTCCAAAAGCTTGTATTAAGCTTTTCTGGCTTCTCCATGTTAATGGAGCTCACAAAATGTGACAGGTTTTCATTCTCTACCCCCAGCCCCACCAAAGGCATAGACTCTCCCATCTGAGTATATTCTACCGCCACCCATCTACTCGGTTGCTCAGGTTCTTAACCCTGAGGTCATCCTTGCCTTTTTATTTCTCCTATATTCCACCTCCGATTCACAGCAAATGGCTGATATACATCCACAAGCCTTCTATCTATTTCTGTCCACCTTCAGGGCTATGCCCTAAGCTGGGCCTCCATCCCATCTCCCTTGGACTGTTCCAGTAACCTTTATAACTGGTCCTCCTGCTTTATCTCTTGCCCTGTTCCACCTGTTCGCCATATAACAGCTAGAGTGATCTTTAGGCTAAACAATCAGATGATGTCACCTGTCGACAGCTCCTCAGAGGCTGCCCTTTGCACTCAGAACAAAACCCAAAGCACTTGCCCTGGTCCACAAAGGCTTTTGTGAGCCGAACCTTGCCTGCCTCTCTTGGCTCACCCTTCTCCTCGTCCCCTTGCTCTGCCCGTGGCCTCCCTCTTCCTGCTCTTTTAGCATGCTATGGCCATTTATTTGTGGCCTTTCCACCTTCAATTTACCCTTAAAAGTGTCAGATTCCGGGGATGCATCATGGACAGATGTTGCTCTGATGGAGCTTTCAGAGATGGAAAACAGCAGACAAGTCAACACATGGATAAATAAGAGACTGTGAGTGATACGATCGTAAGTAAAGGGATGGAGAGCGATGGAAGAGGGTGAGGGAAGGCCTCTCTGAGGAAGTAGCTTTGAGCAAAGACCTGAATAATGAGCCAAGCGGATGTTTGGGGACAAGTGGGGCAGAGGAAGGAGCTGATTCAGAGGCTCCAAGGTGGGCAGATAGCTGTAGGGCTTGGAAATGGTGACTATAACCATAAAATACATTGCAGTAGAAGCTGGTAGTTAAATATGAAAGTCACACAGCTGAGGGTGTGATGAGTTCTTTGTGGGATTTCCACGGGGAAGACCTCTGAGATAGGTTGTTCAAAGGGACTGTTTCCTCACTGAATGGACAGGGTCTGCCCTCAGCTTTCCTTCTGCTCTGCCTGCAGCCTGTTGGCATTAGATTCAGCACTCAGGCTCTGCCAACATGATTTCCCCTGGAAGAGGAGAGTCCTGTTAAAAAGGCAAAATGCAGTCCTGCTGATGATGACATTTTTGCATCCCTGTTGACCCTTCTATGGGGTTGAAGAACAGCAAGTTCCCATTCTGGTCTTTTTTTTGTGTGTTTCATTCCCCTTGCCCAGCACAAAGGTCCATCAGAAAGCTTGTGAGATGTGGGCTCAGACAGACTTGGATTTTAATTCCACTATGATTTTTGTGGCTGTAGGATTTTGGTGAGGAGTTGCTGAAACCTGGCCTAGATAGGGGTTTGTGGTGATGGCTCTCAGGTTTGGGTTAATTATGTCCAGTATTAGGCTTCCCTGGTGGATCAGATGGTAAAGAATCCACCTGCAATGCTGGAGACCTAGGTTCAATCCCTTGGTTGGGAAGATTCCCTGGAGGAGGACATGGCAACTCACTACCGTATTATTGCCTGGAGAATTCCATGGACAGAGGAGCCTGGTGGGCTACAGTCCATGGGGTTGCAGATTTGGACATGACTGAAGTGACTTAGCATGCACGGCACACAAATACACTTTATTAGGGCTCTTCTTTCCTTTTTATTTTCAAATTTTGATTTATTTTTATACATGTATAGCATTTACATCATTCAAAACTAAGACTGGTGTTAAAAAGGTATCCTGAGAACACTGGGGGTACAAACAGTGCGTGCTGGTGTGTGGTTGCCCTGGGTGGACGAGGTGGGTATTCTATCACTGATATAGTTTAGTGGTGTCTGTACATAGTGATGATAAAAAGCAGATGACTTTTAGTTAGTTGCTTCCCCCTCCTCATTTCATATTGCTTATTCATTCCCGTGCCATTCAATATGTCTCATATATTTAAAAAAATATAAACCTTGTATTTTGGAATTATTTTGGTTGCACAGAAAAGTTGTAAAGACAGCACAGAGAATTCCCATATTTATCCCTTATCCAGTTTCCTGTAATAGGAGCATCACACTCTGGGAGATAGTTGAAGGACGGGGAAGCCTGGCGTGTTGCAGTCCATGGGCTCGCAAGGAGTCTGACACAACTGAGCGACTGAACAACAACAAAAACAGACAGTGCATCTGATTGACTGCATCTGGTGGGGTGGGCCGCTCCCTCACTCCTCCTTGCCTGGTTCTTCCTCCCAGCCTTTGCCTCAGTGAAGTCCCACGTCCATTCATGTAACCTCTATACTTCTCACCCCACCCAAGGGAACCATTTTCTGATGGTCTGTTTCATTTTGCTAATATAAACAAATATATAATCTCATCTCTTTGCCATACAAAGCTATATACTACTGCTCTTTTCTGAACCTTGTTAATTTCATTTTAAAGAGGTAAATTAGAGACCACTCAATACTGAGCATGAAGATCTCCCTCATTCTTTTAGTATGACTTCATGGCCCTCTAGTCATCTACTTCCCTAATGATAGACATTTGGGTTGTTTCTGTGATTGGGTATCACAATACTGTAGTGAATCAATTGTGGTTCTCTTAGCCAAATGATGAGACCAGGAGGGAAAAAAATAGTACTCATTTGAAAATCCATAAAAAATGGAACTGAAGTACTTCTACAGAAACCCAAGGATCCCGAAAACTTACCTTTCCTCTTTCTTATGGGATTGTCCCTCTGTAATGGCCTTGGCTGTGAGACAGGCTTTGATGATGTAGCCTTGGTGATAAGCAAGGGATCCTATAGAAGAGGCATCAAGATTTGCATCTGCGCTTGCTTTGCAACAGTTGCTGGTGAAAAAATTATGCCAGCCCAGGAAATGGACTCCAGTCAATAAGGCCTTCGGTGCACACATTCTCTTGGAATAATTTATTAACTCCCTGCAGACCTTGCGGTCAGGCACAATTAGAATCTTCTCCCACAGTGACTGCATGCCATTTAACAGGCTGGAGCTATGGCCGGCAACGTGGAATTGATGAGACCCAGGTTTGTGTCTGTGAACAGGTTTGTGTCTGTGAACAGAGGTGGGTGAAGATGAGCCGGAGGAGACAGCTTGATGTGGAGGAAAGAGCCAGGACAGATCTGGGTTCAAGTCTTTGCTCATGTTCTAGCTGGAGTCCTTTGGGCAAGTCACTTTGAGATTCAGATACCCCATCCATTAGATGGGGTAAGGGTTGTTGTGAGGTTTAAGTGAGCTAAAATATGTAAACTACCTAGTGCAACGTACACAATAAATGACAGGTAGTTAGTCTGGGAAGAAGTTTCAACTCCCTGCAGTAGAAACATGGAACCATTTTTTCAATCCTATTATCAACTGTGTGTGTTAAATCTCTACCCCACTGGGTGGCGGATCCCTTAACTTTCTGATAACTTTCAGCTATTAAAAATCTCAGTCAGGTGCAAGTTAAACCTCCAGTGTCAGATCTAATGAGATGCTCTCTTCCTTCCCACGTGTCAGGCGGGGGGAGGGAGTGGGAAAGGGGGGTATCCGTTTCTTAACTTGGCTAGGCTTAGCATGGATGGCACTTCTGGCCTGGCATCAGCCAGAGGGCCACCAAGTCTCTCTGTGGCTCAAGGTTTGTGCAAACTCAGTGGCCCTGTCATTGGTGGTGGGCTTGGCCCCAACTTCACCTGCATCCCATCACCGAGGCCCCTGAGAGAGGGCTTGCCCTGCCGCCCTTTGGCTCCTTTCAATCATCTGTGGCCCCAAAGCCCCAGACTCAGAGGCTTGAGGCCTCTCCGCGCCCTCTGGCTTCTCCTGTGCAGAGAGTCAGGAGGGCTCTGAGAATACAAAGAGCGAGAGGTGGTTACTTTGCCTACTTTCCTAGGAATCCCCACATGATGTTGCTCCAGTGACAGCACTGGAGGGATCTTGTGGTTCTGCACCTCAAAGGCAGGGACATTATCCCCCCCCCCTTCTTAGAAGTCACTCATCCCTGGCTCCAGGGTAGGTGACCATATAATTTATTGCTCAAATTTGGGCACTTCTGCGTGTGAAAGGGAGTGGGGATTTATTAACTGTTGTGCTAAGACAACAGCTATAAGGTGGGACCATTCCAGGCAAACCTGGGATGTGTGATGATCCTCTCTGGGAGCAGTTTCTCTTGGAGATCTCCTCCCCTGAGCTAGGAGCCAGCCGGTGACATAGCCATCAATTCCAGAGCCATAGGGAAGTTCCTACTTGATGTCCTGTTACAGGTGCCATGGAAACAAAGTGGGTAGTGGGTAGTGGTGAGGATGCAGTGAGAGAGCTTGGCACAACGGCCAGCACACTGTGGGTAGGTGCTCATAGTAGGTCCCCTTGCCTCTGCGCCTCACTCTACCCCTTGGACGCTCCATCGGATCAGTTCACTCTGAATTCAAAGCCAAATGATAATAGCTCACATTCATTAAACACACACTGTCTGCCAGAAGCCGTGCTGAGTATCTTACACACGTTCCCTTTTCCAATCCAAACAACAACCCCAAGACAGGTTAAGTATTATTATGTCTATTGTACAGTTAAGACACCAAAGGCTCAGAGAGGTTAAATGCCTCCCCAAGGTCACACAGACATAAGTGGCAGAGTTGCAGTAGAAACCTGGGACTGCCTGGCTCCACAGTACATGCCTTTAATCATTCTGCTGCATGGAGAATTGAGAGAACATAAGTATAGATGGGGGCCAGGCCTTTTAATTTCTGAGCAGTCAAGCCAGAGATTTCAGGCCTGCCATCCAATGGAGGGAAGAGCAGGAATTGTCTCTCTGAGTTAGAAGTGGAGCTATGTGCAAGAATGACAGATCAAGAGAGTTCTTGGACCCACTGCTGAAGGATCTGAGGTGATCAGAAAGAACCCATCCTATGGAAATGTGGCTGCCATGTGGGAGCTGAGATCAGGAAACCTGCCATGTGTCATCTGCCTTAGGTCCTCTGGCAGATCTGATATGATGGAGGGCGTTTAGGGCATCTGAATCTGTAGACTGTTCAGTTTAATCAACTGATTGCTTACTTTTGCATGCATTTTGACTTTGGTTCATTCCAGCATTTGGCTGAAATGCTTCAGGTTGGTTATGTTCCCAATCAAATAATGATTGACACATTTGCATCAAGTATCCTTAAGTGCCCATCTCTATAGTGGTCATTTAGGGGGACATGTAGTCTGTCATCAAAGAATTACTATCTAGTTGGGGGAAAAATTAATGCAGGACAATTTACTCTATCTTAGTTCTGCAAAAGGTTGTTTATATTTACTGATGTTTGCCATGCTTTGGTGTTATCCTTTCGCTTTGCATTTGGGAGATGTTTTAGTTATCTAGTGCAAGGATAATGCCACATAACAAGCTATCCCTATACTCTGACATGTAACAATAAACATGTACTTAGTTCATGCATCTGGAGGGATGGCTGGAGAGGCTCTGCTGAACTCAGTTGGGCTTCCTCATGCAACTGTAGGCCATCAGGAGATTTGCTGAGCTAGGCTGGGCTCAGCTGGTTGGTTTTGCTGCAGGGTGTGGGACTGTGGGTTAGTGTGACTCAGATTGAGTCCACATATCTCTTTGGAACAGGGGTCTGGCTAGGGCATGTTCTTATGATGATGATGGTAGAGATTCAAGAAGAAACGTCCAGCCTCACAAGCTAGATCCTAAGCTCCTGCTTGCATCATGTCTGTCTTCATTCTCTTGACCAAAGAAAGTCACATGACCAATTCCAAACTCAAAGAGTGGGGAGAAACTACCAAGTTATATGGCAAAGAGAATGAGGTCAGGGAGGAGAGGATAACTCAGAGGAAGCTGTAAAAAACAGTCATGAAAGACTCCTGCCAAATTTGCTTGCTTTACTCCCAGTGCTTGTCAAGTCTCAGTATCAGAGAAAGCTGTGCTTCCCTTGAGCAACTTCAGTATTTTTACTGGCTGGATGACTCTCATATTTCATACTTTGCTATGGTCAACAGAAAGCCTACGGTCAAACTGCAGCTCATCTTTACCTTATGACTATAGTCACCATTTCTAATACTTCTGATTCCAGCCCACATATGGCTTCATCATATTTTCTCCTTCTAAGACACTCTCATTTATTTTATCTTGTTGTATTGCATAGGTTGTTGTTAGCAGCTACAACTCTTTTTTTTTTTTTTTAGTAAGGTGGGTATGAATGAACACAGCCAAGGGCCAGATGAGAGGAATAGATAATCCATCCCTCTGTGGTGAGCCAGGCTCTGTACCGGTTCTGAGATTACATGGTTGAATCTTATACATTCCCTGCCCTTGAAGAACTCACATGACAGTAGGTTGTAGCAGGCTTTCTTAATATCAGCACAACTGACATTTGGGGTGGGCGGGATAGTTCTTTGAAGTGTGTGAGTGTGTGTATGTATGTATGTGTCTGTCTGTCTTTCTTGTTGTATTGTATGATGTTTAGCAGCATCCCTGAACTCTACCCATCAAATGTTAGTAGTACTTCCCCACCCTAAGCTGTGAAAATTAAAAATACCTACAGATTTCCCAAATGTCCCCTGGGAACATAGTCACCCCTGGCTGAAAATTCCTGGGAAATTATACATATATATAAATCTATCTATATATATCAATCTATAGATCTATCTATCTATATATAAATCTATCTATCTATCTATAAAATTCAAGGATGTTGGGAGCTCAGGAAAAGTTTGTAAGAGGAGGTGATACTGGAGTGGAGGCCTGGAGGCCAATTGCAGGAGCCAAGTGAAGGGGAAGGGAAAGGCCATGTCTGTGACATGGGGAAGCAGGTCCTGGTGGAGATGTATGTGGCTGGGCAAGAATGATGAGAGATGAAGTCACAGATGTAGGCAGAGCCAGGCCCTAAAGGCATGGTCTTGGCTGTGACACAGACCTTGGACAGATTTGATTCTGTAGGTCAGTGCTTCTCAACTTTCAGAATGTCTGAGAAAGGACACCTATTAAACATGCAGATTTCTTGTCCCCACCCTAGGGATTTTAATCCAGTATAATTGGATATTATGAATAATGCTATTGTGAGCTTTTGTGTATAAGTTTTAACATGAATATATGTTTTGAATTCTCCTGGATATATCCAGAAGAGTTGATTTGCTGGGTCATATGGTTAACTCTGGGCTTTTCAAGTGGTGCAGTGGTAAAGAATCTGCTTGCCAATGCAGGAGACTCACGAGATGTGGGTTTGATTCCTAGGGTCAGGAAGATCCTGTGGAGGAGGAAATGGCAACCTGCTCCACTATACTTGCCTGGTGAATCCCATGGACAGTGGAGCCTGGTGGGCTACAGTCCATGGGGTCACAAAGAGTCGAACGTGACTGAGCAACCAATCACACACACACGCACACACACTCGCACACACACACACACACGTGCACACGCACGCACACACAGACACACGCACATACACACACACACGCACACACACATGCACACACACGCACACACACGCACACATGGCTAACTCTGTGCTTAACCTTTTGAGGAACTGCCAGCTCTGTTTTCCAAAGCGACTGCCCTATTTACATCCCCACCAGTAGTGTCTGAGGCTCCTGATTTCTCCATGTCTTCACCAGGACTTATTATTGTCTGTGGTTTTTATTATATCCATTCTGGTGGGTGTGAAGTGGGATATTTCATTGTGGCTTCCCTGATTGCTGATGACCTCAAGCATCTTCTCACGTGCTTCTTGGCAAACAGCCTGTTGTAAAGCTTCCCCAGGTTATTTGAACATGTGGGCAGACAACACCCTGTCTGTGTTGAGGGAAAGCAGAGGTGTTTGTGGGGAGTGTTGGTGGGAAGAGCTTCCTGGAGAGGAGGAACTCAGAGAGGTCAGACTGGCCTTGGTACCCGCTGAAAGCATGAGGTCCCCTGGGGAGCCTCTCCGGGAGGGATCGCAGGGACAAGCGCTGGTAAGCATTGTCCAGATGGGGGGCTCCTGCTGGGGTGGAGTGCAGGAGGTCTTGAGTGGAAATATTAACACATACATGGAATCTAGAAAGATGGTGCTGATGGGCCTATTTGCAGGGCAGCAGTGGAGATGCAAACATAAAGAGACGTGTATACAGAGGGGGAGGGAGAGGGAGGTAGAATTGGAAGAGTAACATTGAAACATATACATTGCCATATGTAAAACAGCCAATGGGAAATGGCTGCGTGATGCAGGGAGCTCAAACCTAGGGCTCTGTGACAACCTAGAGGGGTGGGATGCGGTGGGAGGTGGAGGGAAGTTCAAGAGGAAGGGGACACATGTATCCCTGTAACTGACCCATGTGATGTATGGCAGAAACTAACACCATATTGCAAAGTAATTATCCTCCAATTAAAAAAAATAAAATAATTTTAAAAAGAGGGGGCTGGAGAGGAGGGACTTGGAGAATGGAACAGACTGAACTTCAGGCTGATGGAGTACTGGGGGCAAGGGAGAGGTGTGAGCCGGGAAGGAAGGGTCAGATTTTGAGTGTGTCCGACTTAAGTGGCAGAAAGGGGGAATCCACTGTGGGAAGGCGGCTGAGGGTGGATCAGCCCTGGCAGAGAAGAGGTGGGGACACGGACAGTGTTAGTCAGGGGTATGTCCCCTTACTGCCTCTGAGGCTCTGTGGGTTTGTCTCTAACCTGGAGGTGATCATCTTTTGTAGCAGGGTGCTTCTGGGAATGAAGTGAGGTAAGTAATACAGGCTGGAAAGCTATATTGACATGCACTTTGTTCATCCATCTAATTTATTACCCCGTATTATTATTTACATTTGGTTCTCTCCTATGAGACTGTTTTATTTATCTTGATAACTGTCTCACATGTTTGTGTAGCCTCAGTGCCTGTAACTGATCAGGGCCGGTTTACAGTTTCCTTTCCTTCCCCTTAATAACAGTTGATCCCTCACTGTGTTCCAGGAGTTGTACATATCCATATGTTCCCTCCACTTCCAACAACCCTACGAGGTTCCCATCCCTGGTTTTGTTTTTGTTGTTGTTTAGTTGCTCAGTTGTGTCTGACTTTTTGCGACCCCATGGACTGTAGCCCGCCAGGCTCCTCTGTCCATGCTTTTATCCAGGCAAGAATACTGGAGTGGGTTGCCATTTCCCCCTCCAGTGGATCTTTCCCACCCAGGGATTGAACACATGTCTCCAGCATCTCCTGCATTGGCTGGCAGGTTCTTTCCCACTGAACCACCTGGGATGAGTAAAGGAAGCCCTCCGGAGGTATTTGTCTGTGGACTGAGCCAATTTATGGTGCAGTAGGGGAAGGGAATAAAAGTTTATTGAGTCTATGTTATATGCCAGATGATGTAGTTTTTTTTTTTAATCCTCCAATCACTCAGTAAAATGGGCATGATTGTTCCCATTTTGCAGATAAGGGAAAAAAATGTCCAAGATCCTACAGTTAGGGAAGTGGCAGGGTCTGACTGCAAACCCTCTCCCCCCGCACATTCTTCGGGGGCTTCCCACTATAGCGCGTTGCCTCTGCTTAGATGGGAAAAGGGGGTATCGAGGGGGAGGTTCTGCAAGAACAGGAAGGTGAGGCTCAAGCATCAACGCCTGCAATGCTGCCTTGTGCACCTAGATGGCGCTCAAGGCTCGGCTTCCAGGACACACCTGGGGCTCCAGCCTACCTCTCTGGTAAACAGGCTGCTGGTTCTATGCAACAAATTATGGTAAGGAAGGGAAGAGGCTGAGAAATTTGTTTCGCCTCAGTTTTGTTTTTGTTTCTGCTTGCAAAACACACCTACCACCTCTAAGCCTGCAGTTCATCTTTGTTGCTCCATCAGCCTAACAGGCCGGCAGAGCTCTGGGGGTGGGGTGGTGAGGGCAGGGCAGGGTGAGACATTTCAAGCAGAAAATAAAGTGAAGCGGCCGGTCACAGCGCGCCCCTCTCCTAACCCTCTTATCAAAGTTGTCATGGTTTGTGGATGTCAGCGAATTCTCCCACCCTGGAAAGCAAGGCCTCTGCCAGTCAGAAGGGAGGATATTGTCAGAAGTGGAGAGAGTTTCTCTTTCGGGGTCTGACCCCTCATTTTGTGGGTCTGGAAGATGGATGGCTAAGTCATGGGTCTGAATTCAGGTCTTTTGGTGCAATTTTGCTCACCCTATTCTCCTTGTCTCTGTTAAAAAAAAATTAAGTATCTGTTGCCTAGACTTTTTTTTTTCTTTTTTTTCCTGCTTTGGGCAGCACCTGGAGGAGGAGGTCAGGGGGCAGCCTGGGTAGAGTGGAAGTTCGGGGGTGTCTTCAAACGAGGGGGATGAAGCATCAGGTCAATTCAGAAAGGTCTTGCCGGGCAGGTTGGCGAGGTAGCTTGACTGGATTTTCAGCTGCTAGGACCCATGTTCAAAGGAGAAACAGACTGTTCTGAGAAACTGAGTCGTTTCATCTTTATTTTCTGTTTTCCCTGCATGATGATTCTTAAAGTCTGAATGTGGGAGTTTTCTTCATATGCATTGTGGATTTGGATACTAACTTGAAATCTCCCCTCTCCCCCAAATCTTCCCCCTCTCGCCATCCTTCTTGGTTTCTTTTTGCTGTTTTTTTTTTGTTGTTGTTGTTGCTGTTGTTTGTTTTTGTTTTGATTTTTGCTTTGGTCACCAGATAGCTAGGCATCCAGTTGGAGTCCAAATGCCTAAAAATTGTGCAGAACCTAGTGAATTTCATAGGTGCTTTCTCCCTTGGTCTTCATTTCCTGTCTCAAGTATGTTTTCCCTGGCTGTGTCTTTTAATTACATTTTTCAATTTTGTGTTGTGTACTTTCTCTGGAGCAGCTTCAGATCCCTCATGGAATGAATGAGAATGTTTGTGTGGAGGGCATTTTGTCTGACTGAGCCGGGGGTCTAGATGCTTCTGCTGTGAGTCCTGCTTCCCTCTCCTCTGTCCCCTCCTGAGCCCTGGAGCTTGTACTGTGGGGAAAGAACCGGGCAGAGGGCGTGGGCTAGCATCTGTTTCCCTTTAGCCTTCTGTGTGGCCTGAAGTCCTGTGATTAGACGGACCAAGACAGACAACTGCCTTTCATGGGAGGACTGGGGATACCCGAGGCAAGGTGTGGCGGCCAGAAGTTGGCCGAGCTCTCAGAGGGACTATATGTGGCTGTGCAGACCACAAGCAGAGCAGCTTCAGGACCCGAGGGACAACCGATGACACAGGGGTGGTGAGAATTCTCAGGCTGCTCTGTGGGGAACTTCACTGTTAGCTGTACTCAGGCAGCTCAACAGACTGGAAGCTTGAGGGCATCTGGAATAATCTGTAGGCCTGACACAACACCGCGGCTTCCCTCAGTCTCTCTGTGGGCAGCGGTGTGCTGGAATAGGTGTGAAAGTGTGGGGGCTACTCCGATTGGCTACAGCAGACAGGCACATCACAGAGACTGCAAGTCAATGAGACCTCCTGGAGGCGGTGCTGATCTCTGTACACCCCCCGGGTAAGCGGTTATGTATTTGTGTACAAAAGGAAGTATGACTCGTTTGTCAGGACCTATCAACACTAGAAATGCACATGAACATTAGTCCACACTTCTGGGAGTCTATCCTATGGAAATGTCCAGGGGTGTGTGTATGGAATAACATGTGGTCAAGATGCTCAGGACAGAATTCTTGTGACATGTGAAAATGTGGGAATAACTTAAATGTCCATCAGTTGTGTGTGCTCAGTCGCTCAGTTGTGTCCAACTCTATGTGACCCCATGGACCAGGCTCCTCTATCCAGGAATTTTCTAGGCAAGAACACTGGAGCAGGTTGCCTCGCCCTCCTCCAGGGGATCATCCCAACCTGGGATCGAACCCCTGTCTCCTGCATCTCCTGCATTGGCAGGCAGTTTCTTTACCACTGTGCCACCTATGAAGCCCGTCCATCGATCAGGGAGTGGCTAATTGTGGTACATCCATACTTTTGAGGGCTATGGAGCTGTTACAGTGATGAGATACATTTATACGTGCCCATGTGGAAATCTCTCAAACGTACCAAACTGAAAAAAATTTTCTGTATATATAAAACTATATATATATAATATATAAATAAATATATATATGTATATGTAAAACTGATGATATCTGCATCATTGCATATATATAACTATATATGTACACATATATGTGTGTACACACACACACACATATATATGTATATGTAGTGTGTGCCTTATGTACAATAAATACTCCCTCCCCCAAAGGAAGGCATTCGGGTTTGTAGACTGGCTGTGGTGACTAATGATTGCAGAAAGCTACTGTCTTATGCTCAGGATCATATGCAAAATATCTGACCACCTGTAGGTCCTGAGTGCTGAATAGATGTTGGGGCAGATTCTGGAGACCCCTTGCTGGGCCAGGTGTTAACTTTTTAGTTCTTGGATTATAGGGGGTGGAGGCCTGGGAGATTGTTGACTACTGTGGAAAGATTTCTTTATGTTAATAATCAGTATGATCATACTGGTGCTCTCAGTTAAATATCAGCCTTGCCATTGTAGTCATATTTTAAAAATTCTGTTAAAAATGAAGTGAGCTTCATATACGCCAGTTTGCGAGCGGTGGGCTGTGAAGGGGGCCCCACAGAGGTGAGGCCTGCAGAGCTGCTTGACCCAGCGCTGGGGACCGGCTGCCCTGGGAACAAGCCCCTGCTCTGGGTGCAACATTGCCACGATGGCTGTATCAGAACCTTTAAGAGAACTAACCCCATCCTGCAGAAAACTTGGTATAATTAGTCGTTAATAACCAAAACCCGGCTTCCCCACGGTGCAAATTGTTTCCATATTGATCTCTACCTGCATTGTCAGCACGCTGGAAAGATTGAACTTTAAGTGCTTAATTCAGCCCCATTCAACCGATAATTTTGGTTTTGTCCTCCAAACAAAAGCACCCTTGTTTAGTCTTCTTTTTTTCTCCCACAAATAATAAAATCAATTCACTTCTCCCCCTTCTCCTGCCCAAGCCTAGTCTGCCCCTGTAATCAATACATTTTGAAATGTCAATGTATTCCTGGGTGAGGAGCTGGGAGGGGTTGGGGAAGGAAGGGGAGGAGGCAGGAGCTGATGGAAGACAGCTTCAGCCTCCCCAGGCCAGCAGGTTGCCTTTAGATCCCATCATGGCAAATCCCTGCTTGTGTCAAATCTCTGGGCTTCCACACCTGGGTACGTGGTGTGGGGCACAGCCTTTAGGGTAGAGTTGACTGAAATATTATCAACATTTTCAGTTTGGCTTCACAACCTTAAAAACAAACTGCTAAGCTTTCCATTTTTAAAAATTTATCAAGTCAGCAGTATGGGAGTCGTGCTCACGCTCACCCCATCCCAGATCACTTGTCCCGAGGCCCACCTTTTCCATGAAGCTAGTATTGATGGGGGGCTTGGAAGGGGTGGGGGGCCTGAAGGGGGAGAGACTCAGAACTGGTTTATTGGCTAAGCCAGAGCTGAACCAGCCAACTTCGAGGTTGAGTTCTCCAGTTTAAGCATTTTAGTAATATTCCTGAAGAACTGGTTTGTGCAAGTTGTCAGAGGTCATCACTGGGGGCAAGAGGCATTAACATGGAGTGCCTACTATGTGCCAATGGTTTTTATAAATAGTATTTTTCATGATCACAATGAATCTTTCCCCATTGCAGAGATGAGAAAACAAATGGGTACTAAGTGAATTGCCTCCAGGTCACGGAGAAGGGGGATGAGAGAAGTGCATCAGGAACCATGCCTTTCTGACTTGCCTCATCCAAAAAAAAAAGAACGAAATAGTACTTCTTTATAGAGTAGCTAAAAGGATTGGATGAGCTGTGCCTCTAAAGTGTTTAGTCATATTAAGCACTTGGAATAATTATCGTTATAATTACTCCCCTGATATGCATAAAACATTTGCTTTTAGAAAATTTCTGGTATTGGTACATTTGTAAAAATGTAGGTTTTTTTTCCCCCTAATTTTATTCTTAAAATGTGTCTGACATTGAAAATAAATAAAACAGAATCTCTGACCTCAAAGAGATGACAGTCTGATTTTGGGAGAATAAAGAAAGAAGGAAAAATAATGCTGTGTCATACTGATTATAAAAAGAATATGTTAAGAGGAACAGAGAAGAAGATTGCCTTATAAAACCTGGAGACAGGGCATCAGAAGAGGCCTGTAGGGGATTTGAACTCATGAAAGATGATGGTTAGGTGTTAGCTCAGTAGCCAAGGAGTGGGAAGGGAACTGTGAGCACAAGAAACGGCGTATTCTAAGGTGCAGAGGTGTGAAGAGGCATGTGGCGGGCGCAGCTTTTTGTGAAGGGGGATGTTGGGAAATGGCCAGAGATGGGGCTGGGCAGGTAGGCAGGGCTAGATCACGGTGGGCCTTCCTGGCTGAAGAACAGAGACTTTAGTTTCGAGGCTTCGTGAATCCTTGAAGGTTTTTACACAGGCAAGTGGCAGATTCAGAGTCCTGTTTCAGAGGATGAGTTGGTGCTGTGTGGGGACTCCCCTGGTGAGGACCGGAAGTAGTGAGGCCACATGGGAGGTGGCCGCAGTGACCTAGAGGAGATACTCCGAGCCCTGCATGTGAGCAGGATAGTTGTGAATGGAGAGCGATGGGATACGAGAGCCATCCAGACCTGGGATCCGGGAGGACTGGAGACCCAACGTTGGTTGTAGAGAGGGAGGGAGGGAGAGGAAGTCTAAGATGATTCTTGTTTGGATGGCTGCTGGAACCTTTGATCAAGAAAGGAGGCAGGGGGAGAAGCATGTTTTAAGAGAAAGATGGAAAGTCACGTTTCAGACACTTTGGTTTCCAGGTGTCTTGGGCATCCAAGTGGAGAGGAGTGGATCCTCCCCACCCCGTATGTGCTCAGTCATGTCTGACTCTTTGTGACCCCATGGACTGTAGCCCTCCAGGCTGCTGTCTTTATGGGATTGCCCAGGCAAGAGTACTGGAGAAGGTTGCCATTTCCTCCTCCAGGGGATCTTCCCGACCTAGGGCTCGGGCATGACTGAGCATGCATGGGGGAGGGGCACCACACTTCCACTCGTCTGCACTTCAATGCCCTACACATCTGAAATGCATGATGTCTGATACTTGACTTTCCATCTTTCTCTTAAAACATCTAGAGCACCGTAATTAGTGATTGGTAGATGGTTAATATTTGTTGAGGGAATAAGTAGATGGCTAAAACCATAAGGGGGATAAGATTGTCCAGTAGAAACATAAGTCCAGCAGGGTGAATAGGAAGAGTGCTGGGGGAACATTAATCACCCCACAGACACCCAAATAATGAATTCAGAGAAGCCTGAAATTCAGAAATCATAAGCATGTCACTTAAGAAGATTCAGGGTACGGCAAAGAGTCGTTTACAGCACTGTTGACCTATACAGTTTATAGACCAACTAACCATTTTCTTTTTTAGAAATAATAACCAACATTCATTGAGTTCTTGCTGTGTGTTGGGCCCTGTGTCAAGGGACTTACCTGTATTTCTTCACTCAGCTCACAGCCTGCTGACAAGGAGATGCTATGTTGTTTTCCTTTTCTAGAGATAAAAAAACACTTGGCAGCTTGGAGACATCAAGTCACTGCTAAGGTCTTGTAGCTTATATGCTGTGGACTTGGGATTCTAACTCAGCTAAGAATCTTCATCACCCTTTTGTCTCCTCAATTTCCAGTCATTAAAAAATTCAAGGCTGAGCATATCAGGCTGTGTCTCTTAAGACAATCAGATCAAGAGAATGGTACTATCTTAGAGGAATGTGGGATATATAAGTTGTTACACTGGCCTTGTATATCTCTGAGTTTTTCCAGGTGCTTTATCTGCCCCTCCTTGTCTCTTAGGATTTGGTGGCTTTTGGGAAGCTGCCAGCCTTAGGGGAGGTTGCTGTTTCCTGATCATGGCCTGGAGGACTTCTCTATATCTGAGTGAGCATCGAGATAAAGGATAAGTCATTCCCAAGGCCAACTGGATGAACAGATTCTTTCTTTTGTTGTCTCTTGGAGACCAATTGGTAATGGTGGGTGAATGGATTCAACTGAATGCCATCACTGATCTAGGTCTGCTGGGGGTAGTGCTCAGTACCCGGATGGGGTGAGGGACCCGTCTGTTCTGAACACATCCCCTTGCCCTGGCTTTGGTACCTTCTGGGCAGCTCCTTCAGGGATCACATAGAAGCAAGGCTACCAGGACTCTCATTCATTTATTTTTTGAGCAGCTTATTTGCCTCAATCTCTATCCATTGAAGTGGAGAAAGCAGTCTTTAGAGTCAGGCAGACATGGCTTTGGGGCTTCCCAGGTTGCTCAGTGGTAAGGAATCTGCCTACGACGCAGGAGACGCAGGAGATGAGGGTACGATCCCTGTGCAGGGAAGATCCCCTAGAGGAGGAAATGGCAATCTGCTCCAGTGTTCTTGCCTGGAAAATTCCACAGACAGAGGAGCCTGGCAGGCTACAGTCCATGCGATCACAAAGGGTCAGATATGACTGAGCATGAGCAGAAGACTGGCTTTGGTTTCTAGCTTGGGGAATGCTCTTAACTTCTCTGAACCTCACTTTTCTTATCTGAAGAATCAGGACAATAAAACTTACTTATTGTGGGAATGAAATGGGATAACATATTCAGGATGCTCATCATGGACTGGTACTGTGAACATGCTTAATACATGTAAGGCCCTTTTCCTCATGGGAATGGAGGTATACCCCCTAGATAATCAGTAGCTGGGTGCTTATTCCATTGCTTCTAGGAATTTTTATATTTTCATTCAAATAAGATCGGGTATTAAAATGGCCCCCATGTTGTCATTGTGTTGCAAAAGTAATCAGAAATTGTCCAAGAAATTCAGATGTCACGACTACTTGCGAACCATCACTTATAAATGAGTGTTCAAACTCTTGACAGAGCCCAAAACATGTACTTCCATATTATTTATGGTACAGAGTCACATGAGCTGGATTCCAGGTTAAAAGAAGAACACTCCTTTCCCCTGACAAAAAGACACAGTTGATGCAAAATCGGTAAAGCCAGACTGACATTCATAGGCTCACATGGACCCACAGTGAGGGGGCCCAGTACCTCCTGGAACTTACACTGACTAGTCTGTGAGTCTCGAACACTCTGGATGCTGGTCACCTCCCACAAGTTGCTCCCACGCAGCTCCAAAACTCAAGAGGGGTGATATGATGGGAGCTGTGGGCCTGAAGTGACACATATCTTAGCAGGATGACGTGGAAGAGTGGGTCACACTTTCAAGAACTCTAAAGAATGTTTTGTCACGGAAACTTGGACTGTCAGAGTAAAAGGGTAGAAGGTGCAGGAGACCCAGAATTGAGAAATAAGGCACACCCTGTTACTGAAACATAAATGTAATAAGTACTAGATCTAAGAAAAGAGATGCAGAGTTACTATTGCAAGAACAGCAGAAATCACACATGATATTAATAAATATGTACTGTGTGTCTGGTGCTGTTTTAGGCAGGGGGCTATCTAAGTTTGGAAAAACATTCTAATGGGGGGGAATGGAGAATAAACAAAATGAATATGTACATTATTTTGAATATTAGAGATAGTAAGTGCCAATATGAAACATAAAGCTGGCGGATAGAGAGAGCAGGGAGTGAAGAGTGGTGGGGTGGATGTTGTAATTTCAAGTTGGTAGCTGTGAAGAGTTTCACAGACTAAAATAACACTGAGCAGGTCACACTGTCATGATCTGAGAAGAGCATTGCAGGAAGAGGGAGGCCCAAAGACCCAGGCACCGGGGCGTGAACATTCCTGGCACATTCCAGGAAAAGCAAAAAGGCCCATGGAGCTGGAATGGAGCAAAGTTCAGGTAAGAGCAAGGTGATGGGAAATGAAGTCAGAGAGCTGACATGACTGATGTTTCCTGGGCTGACCACGTTGGTGCGTATCCCATCGAAGGGCTTGTTGTCACCATCATCCTTTTTATTCTTCTCCATCTTTTCCTTGCTCTAACATTTTCTAGGCGCTTTGACAAGCAGATAACCTGGAAGGTCTTCTCAACCCTCGTAACACCCCTTTGAGGCAGATTATTTATCATGACCGTTGCACATATGAGAAATCAAAGTTCAGTGAGGTTAGGTAACTGTTAAAGATCACAAGCTCCATGGCAAAGGCTCAGCGCCTTTTCTCTCATGCAATCCTGCCTCCATTCCCAAAACAAGGTTTATTTGTGTCATACCTTCTGGCTTGGGCTCATAGTTTTTCACATAAGAGTATCCAAGAAGCTCTGTGTATTCCTGTCAATTGCTTTCAATGCCTCATTTTCCTTTTCACTGGGAATGGGACCAATGGAAATGGTGGATAATGTCTCTGGGTCTCCCTGTCATGGACTGCATGTTTGTGTCTCCCTTAAATTTTTCTGTTGAAGCCTCCATTCCTGAAGGGATGGTACAAAGAGGTGGGGCCTTTGGGAGAGATTTGGGTTTAGCTGAGGTCACGAGGGTGGAGCCTCCAGGATACAATTAGCGCCCTTAGAAGAGGAGGAGACCAGAGCTCTCTCTCACCGTCTCGAGAGGATATAGCAGAATGGTCATCTGCAGACCAGGAAGATGGCCTTTGTCAGAACCTGACCAAGTTGGCACCCTGCTCTTGGACTTCCAGCCTCAGAACTGTGAGAAATAAATTCCTGTTGTCTAAGCCACCCCATCCATGAATTTGTGTCATAACAGCCCGAACAGACTGAGATTTTCCTGTTTATCTTGTACAATGTTTCCTTCTCGGGTTCTGGTGCAGAAGCTTGTTCACAGCACCGACCCTCCCCACACGCTTGGTTCTTGGCTGTGAAGTCATCTTCCAGAACCAGATTCTCCAGCATCCCTGTCTTGTTTTTTGAGAATTGCTATCTAATTACTAATTTTTATTTTTGGATTTTCTCCTCTCTCACCTGCCAGTTTGCAGAGGCAGGATCTGCTGGGTGTCCCTGCTGCCCACCGAACCGTCTTTCTCAGTTTTACAAAAGCTGCTGTGATTGGGACCTTTGGCGCTCAGCCATTTCTGGGTCTTTCTCCTTTAGGTGGAGAATTGCATTTCTCTGCCCTTTGCCGTTAGGTTAGGTCCCGTGGGTGGAAGTGATATCGCTGCTTCTGGGCAGAGGCATTCGATGTCTAGCGTAGGATTGTCAGGATTCTTTTCCCTGATGGAGGCAAACCTGAAGCATCTGTTGAACTGGAGGGTCCATGAGCTGCGTGAACACTGAGCTACTGCACAAAGGACAGTGGCTGCCAGGGTTTGAAGAAATCCCTTTCCTTGTGTCCTGTTTCTATGATTTTGGGGCGTGTGTGTGTGTGTGTGTGTGTGTGTGTGTGTATGTGTGTTGTTTCTGTAGCATTACCTAGCCCATACTGATTGACATCTCTTTTTCTGAAAGACGAGTTTATGAGTCAGGAGGCAATACCCGGATTTTTACTCAGTGGGCGCTTAGCATTTGAGGATTGCAGGCGAACAGACTTGAATTGTATGACCTTGGCCAAATGACTTCCTGCATTTTCTGGTTTTCTTTTCTGTAAATCAAAGAGACTTCCACTTATCTTCTCAGGCTGTTGTGAAAATTGAACACAGTAGCAAGGGTAATGTAGGGAGCATACAGTAGGTGTTTAATGCATGCTTGTTTTCTTTCTTCCTGCATTGTCATAAACTCGAACATGACATGCCCATTTTTTTTTCTTCTACCAAGGATGTTGCCGTTCTCTCATTAACTAGTGTTTCCTTGTTGCCAGGATTTAGTGCCAAGTAACCCTCTCCCTTGATGCTTCCTCTGACTTCTGAAAGATGAAATTGTCAGCAAGGCAAGGCAGAGATTGATCAGATGAGACGCCCAGCAGATGTCCAGAGAGTCGGAGTCCCCACTGCTGCTCCGGCCTGCCTCTCTGCCAGTTCCGTAATCCGTATTAGGAAAACACGGTCTGCTTGATTGCTCTGTAATAGACTTTCACAACATTAGCGCTTGCTTCCCTTTCTTCCAGTTCTCCATGATATTGTTTTCATTTCCAATTTCTATCCAATTCAGTTAGATGTTTGTTTTGACTCTGGCTCTGAGCTGGGCATGGGGAATATCGAGGTGGATTAAGGCATAGCTCCTGCCTGCAAGAAAGGCACCCCAGGGAGGGGAACAGAGAAGGTAGCCAAACTCACCCACTCACCACCAACCAACCAACCAAAAGAACAAAAGCCCGAACATCTGGGATGACTCCAAACCTGTAAGCACATATGTGATAACAGAGAAAGGACTAGGGAGGAAGTGATGAATTCTGCTGGATCTGGGAATGGGAGAGGGATGAAGTCTACTTCCAAAAGATTCCGTTTCACCAGGCTTTTGATGAGTGAATAGTAGTTCACCAAGGAGATTGTGAAGGAAGACTGTTTGGGAGGGATAATAATATTTGCAAAGGTACAGTGATATGAAATGTGGATAGTTCTGGGCATTATATGAAACTTGGTATTTAACAGGGCATAAAGGGCAAAGTAGGAAGAAGGAGATGAGGAAAAAGGTTTTGCCAGGTAGGTCAGTGAGGGTAGGACAGATTCTTGAGTGTGTGAGTGTTTATTAGAACTGCTTCTCTTTGAGGTGTACCGTTTATTGCTTTTACTCTCCATGCACTCCAGTTAATAAGATTATATTTGTTGCCTTGTCTGATAATGTTGGGTTGTTAGCTCTGATAGGTCTGGATGGAGCAGAGGGCTCTTGAAATATTCTGAAAAGCACATGGAGTAAGGATTAAGGTGGACTAGGGCTCAAATCTGACTATGTATTTTATTAGCCCCATGGTCTTACACCTGAGGTCTCCATCACCTCCTCTGCAGAGGGAGAAAATCATGCCCACCTCACTGAGCATCTGTGAGGATTAAAATAAAAGAGATATTTAAAATACTCAGCACAGAACTTGGCATCCATTGGGTACTCAATACTCTTCCAGTTGGAGAAATCTCCAGTTATTTGTGTTTGGGAATTGCATTAAGCTCATAAAGAAACGGTTGAAAATTATTCCAATTGATTTAAAAAACACAATTATACTTTGTTTTCTTCTTTTTGAGAAAAGTTCTCAATTCTTTTTTATGACAAACCTTTCAGTATCCTCAAAGGAGGAAAACAAACTTGCAAAAAAAAAAGAAAGAAACTTGAAACAATATGACATTTCTGTTGTATCAAACCTCAGAGGTCTTACCTTGAGATTATTTTGGTAAATCCTTTTACATTTTTCACTCTCCCCACCCCCAAATGTCATGTGTTAGAATGCACTGCTGTTTTGACGTCTCCATTGTGGTATTTATTTTAAGCCATCAGTAGAGTTTTAAATATCTCAGCACTGAACTCTGGCCTTTGAGGAAGGCAAACTAATTATTTTCCAAACCATTCTGTAAAGCAAGCCCGTGGCATTTGTTTCCTCACAACTTAGAAAGGAAATGTGAAGCTGGTGGCTTTTTAAGAAAGAGGATGTGCAGTCAGACAGGAGCTCAGAAATTTGGGGTCTGAAGTCATCTTGTCCACCATGTTTCAAAAGGAAGCCCTGATGTTCCTGGAGAAGAGCTGGGGCCAGGCAAAACAAAAGCAGTGCTGTTGGGTAGGATAAAGGTTGTTGGCACAGATGTGGAAACTGAGTCTTCAAGAAGTAAAGTCTTATTTAAGGTGACAGGGCCAGGAAGGTGAGGGCTGTTTTTTGCCTGACACCAAAGTGTGTGATCTTAACCACTTGGCTCTGCAGTGTGGGGGGCCTTTATGCTGTGTGATCTTGGGCAACTCACCTAACCTCTCTGAGCTTCTCAGTTTCTTCTTCCATTAGTCAGGGCTGACAGTATCTACCATCCACTTCTTAGTTGTGAGGATCAGAGATACTTCCTGAGGAGGAAGCACCTAGTAAGAATAAGTGAAACATTGTAACTAATTGGGTTCTGAGTACACTGACTTCTATGTCTTATGGTTACAACCTCTCTAACTCCATGCTGTCCCATACCTGGCTGTCCCTTACCTATCCTGTCATAGATGGTTTCCCCATGGACCACGATGCATATTCCTCACCCCCCTCATCTTTTCCTACCTCCCATCTCTGGTTTTTATTTACTTCTCTAATTCCTGAAGTTCTCATGACACTCCCTTTCTTTGAGATATTACAAGTTTCTTGGTGGAGGGTTTGGGGTACATAGAAGAGAGGCAACTGACCAGCCTGCAGGTTTAGCAAAGCTTCCTAGAGAAACTGACTTGAAGGATGATGGGGATCTGGGTGAGACGAGAGGGAAGAGGGAATGCAGACTTGTGCAAGGGTGAGAGGAGAGGGAAGAGGGAATGCAGACTTGTGCAAGGGCACTGCACGTTCTTGGACCCATGAGTATTTGTACAAGATAATGGGTGGGAGTGGATTGTCAGTATTGTTTGTTAAAAGCTGGATGTGCATATTTTCCCTTTGTTTCCTCAGAAAGACTGTTATTCCAGAGAGAGCAAAGATTGAATCTTAATTCCCTGCCCCTCACAGTGCCCTCCCTGGGGGTGGGCATAGAGGCCAGCCCCAGGAAAGACTCAGGTTACTGATTTCTTTATCACTCTCATGCTTATGTGTTGGGTTTTATTTGGTGAAGTGGGCAGCTTACTAATGCAGAAAGGTCACAGACTTTGAGTCAGACAGACCTTATACAAATCACTTATCTATGAACCTCAGTTTCTTTGCCTGAGATGGGGCAACATGTATGTGCCTCATAGGATTACTGTGGAAATGAAATGAGACATGATATCGGTGAGGGATAGATAGAGCAGGTGCAGGGTGTGTTAGTTCTTGTTGTTTTACTGACTCGCCGGTGAATTAATCCTCACTGCTCTTGAAGGCTCCAGCTTTGTTGGCAGCTAGGGATGGGCAATTTATCTAAGCAGAAAATCACTAAGCTGCAGCTCAAGTTAGCTACTGCCACCTAGGAGATGCTTTTCTGCCATCTCCCTGTCTTGGAGACAGGATTTTGCTTTCATGGCAGGTGAGATGGAGGAGAACACGTGGATGAGGGGAGCATTCTGTTTACCTGCTCACCACTGTCAGAGTCGTGGGGATTATTCTAGGCTTCTAGGATGGAGGAAGTGTTCAGGCTTAATACAGCCCCTCTATCTGCAGCCCTTGACCGTCCCCTCGAGACTTCACCCTTTGCCTACTACAATGGATGACCCACAGATGCAAGGATCTTTGCTTAGTTTGATCCCAAGGGCTTAGGACAGCGCCAGGTAAGGAGTAGGGGCTCAATCGTTTTGCTGGAAGAATAAATGCACAACTGCTTTCCAAACTCCTTCCCTAACTTGCCTTTAAGATAGAGCTGGCTTGATTACACGGTGCTGTCCTAGCCCGTCACTACTTCCCTCATTTGCGTGTACCTGTTTTGCTATTATGTCATTAGCACGGAGCAGGGAGGAGTGGAATTCTGCGACATCCAGAGATCCCACGAGATCTCATTTATTGCCTGCCTCATTTGGTCAAAATTGACATGAGTTCTTGGCTTATGTTAGTCTTGTGGCTCAAGAATGTACCTGCTCTGAGGTGTTTGGCCAGCGTGCTTCCCATGACCTGCTGACCCATGCATGGGCCTTTGAGTCGATGACTTGGCATATTCTCAAGCTGCTACCCCAAAAGGATGGATTTCTTTCCATTTAATAAATGATCGATATAACTTTCCAATTAATATTGTCCATGGTTCCAGCAGCAGAATTTCTGCTTTCTTCCCACCTGAGAAACCAGGGCACATCATCAGACATGAAGCATCTCCTGTGTGCACTGGCGGAAGGGCATTCACTGTCCACTCTCTTTCCCTCTCCATCTCTCACTGGCATCAGGGTGCTCTTTAGATATACCGGTACATGTAAGAAACATATCCATATGTCTGTGCCTGTGTGTATTTTAATTTTTCTAATTTTTAATTAATTTTATTCTAGTTCTGGTGCGCTGGGGCTTTGTTGCTGCGAGCGGGCTTCCTCTAGTTCTGGTGAGCAGGAGATAACTCTTTGTTGCGGCGTGCAGGCTTCTTACTTTGGTGTCGTCTCTTGTTGCAGAACTCTGGCTCTAGGGTGTGTGGGCTTCATTAGTTGCAGCACATGGACTCAGTTGCCCCACAGCATATGGAATCTTCTTAGAGCACAGATCAAACCCTCGTCCCCTGCGTTGGCAGAATTCCTAACCCCTGGACCACCAGGGAAGTCTTGTGTCTGTGTTTTGAAAATGCTCCTGGCTTCCATTTTCAAAGACAATTGAAAAGATGGTAGCTGGACTCCCCTTGGAGCTTCAATATGATTTTCTTATTCAACACAGTATGACATTTTCTTGAAAGGGATGTTTCAATTTAGGAACCAAGAGGTGGGTCAGTATCATCTTAATAAGAGTAATGACTAGCAAAAAAAAAAAAAAGAATTGCAGGAAGAGTTAGTGGACGCAGGCTGTCTGACTGAGTTTTGCTATTAATTATACCCTGCCATCCCTCATTCTGAAAGACTAACTCATTTTCAGCTGAGCTTCAATTTACAGGAGGAGGTGGATGACCAAGAGCAAGCTTCACCCAAAGTAAGGACATGAGGGGAAGTGGCTTGTGGCTGAAGCTGGCCGTGATGGAGTGTGGTGAACTGGGAGTTTCAGGAATGCAGAGAGGAATCTCCACTGGCTTTCTGTTTTCATTTCAAAATCAATAGAGCCATGAATGAGAGAGAAATATGTTGGTTACATTACTTTAAAATAGCCTGGCCAAAAAATATAATTTCTTATTGATTAATTTCCCATCGAAGGCAAGGTCTGTGGATAAAAGAAAATTGACTGCTGAAAATTCTAAAATAAAGAAAGTAAATGAGGGAAGATGTTTAAATTTTTAAAAGGAAGAAAAGGGTAGGATCGATATACCCAAATCTGCCACTTATAAAACTATTGCTGAAACAGATCTAATTTGTTCTTGATCAGATTGATTTACTTCATTTACTCCAGTATTTAAAAAAATATGAAGTGGACTGACTGGCTTTGCTTTCTGCATGTCAGGTACCAGGGAAAGTAAAGAAATGTAGGAGTAAAACTTATTCCTGGAAATTAGGCAAGGAATTAGTTGGTAGGTTCGAATGAGGTCATGACTCTATTTTTTTGGTTATAAGCAATAGAAACCTGATCCAAATTGGCTGAAACCAGTGATTCTCACCTGGAAATGGTTTTGCCCCCCAAGGGACATTTGGAAATGCATGCATGCGTGTGTGCTAAGTCACTTCAGTCGTGTCCCACTCTTTGCGGCCCTGTGGACTGCAGCCTGCCAGGCTCCTCTGTCCGTGGGGTTCTCCAGCAAGAGTACTGGAGTGGGTTGCCATGTTCTTCTCCAGGGGATCCTCCCAATCCAGGGATGGAACCTGAATCTCTGACATCTCCTGCATTGGCAGGCAGTTCATTACCACTAGTGCCACTGGGGAAGCCCCATTTGGAAATGACCAGAAACATTTTTGGTTGTCACTGCTGTGGGGTGAGAATGGCCATTGACCTCTAGTGAGCAGATGCCAGGGATGCTGCTAAACATCCTACAAGGCACAGGACAGTTCCTAACCAGCCCAAAAGTCAGTAGTTCTGAGGTTTAGAAATTCTGGCTTAATATAGGAAAGAACTGGAGGAGGGCATGGCAACCCGCTCCAGTGTTCTTGCCTGGAGAATCCCATGGACAGAGAGGAGCAGGGCGGGCTACTGTCCTTGGGGTTGGAAAAAGTCAGACACGACTGAGCGACTAAGCACAAGCATGTAGGAAAGAAAGTAGAATTTATTGACTTATCGCTGAAAAACCCAGGGTAGAGCTAGTTGGGCCCCAAGATTCCAACTATGTCATTAGAGACTTTTTTCTTCTCTCCAACCAGCTACTTTCCCTGTCAACTTCATTCTTGGGGAGGCTTTCTCCCTCAGAGTTGCCAGGTGAGACCCAGCAGCTTGATGCTGCTCCCTGCTCAGACACTAGAGTGAAAAAAGAGCTCATCTTCCTTACTCATTCCTCCGCGATCCCCCCACCCTTGGCCAAGAATCCTGAGATTGGCTCTCTGTAACCTTTGTCACATCAGCCTTGAATCACGTATTGTGGGGGTGGATATACTGACTGAGCCAGGGAATGTACCCACTCCCAACGCTGGGGTGGCATGTTGACTTGGCCCCATCTAAACCACTTGGACTGAGTGAGTGGCAAGGTGTTTCTCTGAAAGGAACAATAGGGTACTGTTTATGGAATAAGGGAGACTAGACGCTGAACAGCCAAGCCACTGATGTCCACTACATTTATTTTCTGAGGAAATTCAGAGGGGTGGTGTTATCCAGGACACTGGGACTCCTCCCCTCATTCCTCTTCTCTGTCATCCAAGGTAAGTGATTTTTTACATTCCTATGATAGTCTTTCTCCTTTTCTCTCTCTTTCCTAACACTCTTGTTGCATTATAATAAACATGTTTATTTACATATCCGTCTGTTTTCCTAACCTGTGAGGTTCTAAGCACAGGGATTCATCCTTCATGTCACCTTGCTCAGGGTAGAGCAGGCAGTAGGTTACAACAAAACTTTTTTTTTCTTTATAAAGAAAAAGTAAAGGAGACCTAAAAAGTCAATCTGGACTTTTAGACTGTTGATTGTTCACGAATCTCATGTCTGTTGAGCGGCTATTATGTGTTTCACACACTGTCAAGCCCTGGAGACATAGCATGAAATAGGGCAGGCACATGTCAGGTGGAGAACCTGGCGAGGTAGCAACCATTGGACAAGTGATCAAGTGAGTTGCATGAGGCCAAGGGGAAGCTTTGAAAGGGGGAAGTGGGTCTACCTTAGAGTCTAATTCTGCGGAAGTGATATTCAAAGTGATTCTTTCTTTTCAAAGAGTTGACAGTCTGGGAAGAATAATTGTACACAACTTAATAAAATTGCAAATTCCGATAAAAGCTAAGAGGAAAAGAACATGGTTCTGTGAGCCAGAAAGGGCAAAGCTGATTCTATTCAGGGAGTCAGCAAGGACCTCGAAGAGGACAGCCTGGAAGGTGTGTGAGAGCTAGTTTTGCAGAAAGTGGGTGGAAGAGCTTCTGCGCAGAGAGGATGGCCTTGTGCATAGGTCTCGAGAAGGAAGTGGGGCGCAATGCCATGGTTATTATGACCTGTTTGCAAGATGGAGTTGCATCTCAGATCTGGTTTAAAGAAGGGTGGCCTTGACTCGCCACTTCAACGAGTCTCTTTGGCAGCGATTGTTTCATTTCTGGAACAGAAACTCAAAGAGATTAAAGTGAATAGGAAGTTTTATTGTCAGGACACAGAAGGTTCCCAGGGAATCCTTCATAACAGTTGGACCTCACGGGACCTGGGATGTTAGTAGTAGCCATTCTCTTCATCTTGCTCTCTGGGCTTCATCTCTGCTCCAGGCCTCCCTGCAGCCCAGCATCCACCGCTGAGACCTCAGGTTTTTGCTCTTGATTGCTTTGTCCTTGCTCAGGGCTCTGGTTCTTCCTCTTTATGACCTTACGGTTCCTGCTTCTAACACCCTCTGACCAAATCAGCCTTCATCTCCCTTTCAGATTTCCAAGTGTAAGGATCCGATAGGCCCCTGTGATGGGAGGTAGAGACAACAAAGATGCAGAAAGTTGGACAGACTTTGCTTCAGAAGTTATTATTGTGAAATGTTAGTAACCTAATGTGGCTGGATTCCAGCCTCAGGGGAAAATCACCCCCAGATAATAGTTTTGGGTTCATAGTCAAGGTAATGCTCAGCCCATGTTCCTTTTTACTCAGAACGCAGCAGCCATGCTGGTATTCTTCTGGTTTCTCAATCATGCCGCCTTTGCACATGCTGCTTCCTCTGCCAGAAATGCTATTCTCTCCTGCTCTTTACTTGGTTAACCTTTATTATCCTTCAGGTCTTAGCTTAGACATCATTTTCTCAGAGAGGTCCTTGCTGATGCCCTGAATAGAATCAGTTTTGCCCTTTCTGGTTCACAGAACCATGTTCTTTTCCTCTTAGCTTTTATCAGGATTTGCAATTTTATTAAGTTGTGTACAATTATTCTTCCCAGACTGTCAACTCTTTGAAAAGAAAGAGTCACATCTGCCCAGCATCTAATAGGTGTCCAGTAAACGCTGATTAAATTGGTAAAGTAAATGTAATTATCTAGAGGGAGGTCCTTTTGGAAATTTTGTTTACAAAGGGTAAAACTTTCTGTTTAAGATGGTTACATCTTTTCTTGGTTGTAGGAGAGCACCTTAAGTAGGGACCACTCTGATAGTTGATAAGGGAGCTAAGTAGGAGATGACCAAATAAACCTCACACGTGGTTAGGAAGATCCAGTCTCTGCTCCCAGGCTGCTTTCTTCTGTTGTTGTAGGTTGAGTTACAGGGCCAACTTGTACCAAAACTTTGGCAAAGAGAAGGGAAACTAACATTTATTGGGAAGCTATTAGTGGCCGGGTACCATGTGAGGTACTCTATGAACACTATCTCATTCATTTCTCTTGACAACCCAGTAATGTGAGGGATATACTTTATACACAGTCTCCTTCAACTTCTGTTCCAGCATCTGTCAACGGTGCCGTAAGTACTGCAGGGGTCGAAGCCTAAAAGGTACATTTCCAAGACTCCCTTGTAGTTAGGATCCTGGATATGATTTCATGTTTTGCAAATCAAATGCTCTCCTGAGTCTTGAATTCAGAACTGAGTTAGAGGGGAGAAGGGCATAATGCAGTCCACCTTTGTGGGTGAATCACTGCCGAGTCAAAGTGGTTCTATAGTCATTAGCTTTCTGAGTCAGTAACTTCTTGTAGCAGTGGGGGCAGTTTTCCCAATCATCACAGGGATAGGGAGATTTGAGAGGCTGGGAGTTGTCCTTGGAAGCTCCAACTATTTGAGTCCTTCCCCTGGTTCTCTGGGCTTCCCCAGTGGCTCAGCGGTAAAGAATCTGCCTGCAGTCCAGGAGACCTGGGTTCAATTCCTGGATCGGGAGGATCCTGAAAGAGGGCATGGCAACCCATTCCAGTATTCTTGCCTGAAGGATCCCACGGACAGAGGAGCCTGGCAGGCTGCAGTCCATAGGGTCACAAAGAGTCGGACACAACTGAAGTGACCCAGCATGCACACACCTGGTTCTCTAAGTCAGCTCATACCTGCTGATACGTTCCTTTCTGCTTAAAGTAGCAGAAGTGGTTTCTGTAGTCTGCAACTGAACACTACCTAAAGTACTAGGTTCCTCATACCCTTTCCTCTCCTCGCATTTTACAGATGAGGATCTGAGATCTGAGGATCAGGGTTCAAATGACCTGACTCAGGTTTCATAATAGGTTAAGTGGTGGAGAACTTGAAACCAGACTGACTCTTTCCATCTGTCCATCTTCATTGCTGCCACCAGTTCTTTTCTTGGGGGTGCTTTTCCTTCTTATTTCCAATGTCCTTTGCCCACAGAATATTTTGTTCCAAACAGATGGGATCTGACAGTCATATTCATTTCAAGGCCTGAGGGATGTGATATAACCCTTCCCAGGCATCTCTGCATTTTTCAGCGGCCCATCAGGATAGGGCAGTGCAGGCCCCTGCAGCAGGGCATAACTCACAGTGGAATCCCAGACACCATGGCAACTGCTTGAGGTAGAGATGAGGGGGCAGGGAGGAAAGCTGGGGTGGGAGTGAGTGCAGGCAAGGTCAGGAAGAATAACTTGGGTTCTCATCTCTTAATTGTCCTGGCTTGATTTCCTTGAGGCATGTGTTAATCTTCCCAATTTGCTGAAAGGCTCTTGCCCCAGGTGGTAAGCTTTCTAAAGCTTTGGATTTGGGTTTATAAGCTGGTTGGAGCATGCGCCGCTTCTGACCTGCTCCCAAGAGTTCTCCCGTCAGATTTTAGACATGCCAGCTAATTCCTTTCTATAGATTTGCCAGGTTTTATTAGGAGTAATGGTATCGAGGGTATTTTTCTTTATAGACATTATAATTAGTAATTGTTTTGAAGGGCAATTGCTATTAAACTACTTATTTTTTCTTTTCCTGGAGGACAGGACCGTTTCCAAGACTGATTATTTCACAATTGAAATTCCATGTCTCCCAGAGGTAGATTTTGAGAGCAGTTGGTGGAAGCAAAATCCTCTCTTTTGATTTTTCCCATTACACATTCAGACACAGACACACACAGACACATACACACACACACACATTCCTGGGAAGGGAAGCAGAAAAACAAAGCCTCCACTGAATGTTCAACTGCTTTTATAGACAGTTGCCTGGCTCTCTGGCTAATGGGAGAGATGATGAATGCTCCCAAGATACCACTTCAGTCAATTAATTAGTTAATGTTTAAAGATGGAAAGTGTCATGTAGATGAGAACATTATGATTCTCTTAATAAAAAAGACTTAAAGTGAGAAAAAATAGGAATGAAAAGACAGTGCAAGTTTTGCCTTTGAACTGTAGTTCCCCTCTCTGATTCTGGAGCCAGTCACAGGGTGGTGAGTACCTCCCGATTGTCAGGTCAACTCCCAAAAGTTCTCTCTTTGGGTCAGAAAATTTCAGTACAGTGAGTGTGATGAGGTAGCTGCTGCTTCTTTTTTTTTTTTTTCTTGTGAGTGGAATGAGGGTAGGGGTGTCCACAGCTGGGTCTGTCATTTGGGGCTCCGGAGCTGGGTTAGAGCCTTTCCTAAATCAGTCACACTTCAGGAAGGACTGGCAGATAAGGGCGTGGCATGCAGGCCCTTCTTTAAGACAACCAAGGTTCAAGATCCAGGGAAGTAAAATTCAATCCTTTCTTACGAGGCTTCTGAGCTTTGAGCTTGAAAGCAAGAAAGAAAACAGGATGGGGTGCTGGGTGAATGTTAACTGAAGATGGGAGTATGAGGAGGGGTGTTACTGAAAGGAGAAGATCACTGAAAATGACTCCTTTTGGGGCTGCAGGACTCAGGTCCCATGAGTTTGTACTGTTGCTTCCACACTGGGTGGGTGGCCACTTTGGTGAGAAGCTTTGGGGTGGGGGCAGACAGCCTGCTTCTCCTACAGGTTCCTCAAGTCCCCCCTCCTCCAACCATCTTAGACAGATACCTGCATTTCCCCATTCTGCTGCCTGCACCTCACCTGTCTGTTGAGAGGGTCTTGCAGACAGGAGGTGCATCCGAGAAGCACAGACGCAGTGATTTCTCAAAATTTCATTCAATCCAGATATTTGAGAAAATAGCAGTATTTGATTTGAAGACATATCCCTGGCATGACATACTCATGATTGTGGGCTGATAAAAAGACTTTTTCTTTTCTCATCACAGCTGCTCAGACATTTTTCATGAACAGAAGTTGGAAAACAATTGATTAAAGCATAATCTCATCTTCCCACACAGTAGCTAGTAGTGATGGAGAACTTACGCTATGGAGTTAGACAGGTCTGTGGTCAGAAGCCTGACTCTCAGCCCCAAGCTGTGTAAACTTGTAGTTTCCTTAACTGCTCAGAACCTCAACTCCCTCATCTGTAAATGGGGAATCCTAAAAATATTTATCCTGAGAGGATTGGAGAGAAGGTTGTTTATTCATTCATTCCACAAATATTGATTGAGCTTCTATGACATGGCAGACACATACTGGCTTGTAGGTCTCACAGTAGTAAAACAGGAAAGTTCCTTGTCTTCATGAAGTTTATATTCTCGTGAGGAGGCAGATAATCATTAAGTTAATTGAAAATGGTGATGATGATCTTTGAAGTAAGTACAGTTAAGGAACATGAGAGAGATTGGCTGGGCATGGAAGGTGGACAACTTAGCTAGGGAGGACTTCTCTGAGATGACACTGAATTGGGAAATGAGGGCTGATAAGGAGTGAGCCCCACCAAGATCAGGAGAAGAGCAGTTCTGGCCGAGGGAACAGACATAGAAAGAGCTTGACATGCTTTAGAAAGGAAAGGCTCAGCATGGCCATACCCTGGGAAGGGTTGTGGGAAGAGGTGTGGTCAAAAAGGCAGACAAGGGCCAAATCAAATTAAGGCCTCTGAAGCTATGATCAGGAGTAAATAAAGCATTCTCACTCCGGTGCCTGGCACAGAGTCGGGGCTCAGTAGTCTATTCCCTTCGTTTACAATTCCTTTTCCTTGAAATTTTGCATTTTGGTCAAGGTGCCAAATTCCCATCCCAGCTTCTTCTTCCTTCCCTAAAGCTGAAAAGATCTGCTTGTTCAGTAACATGGAAGTTTTCCTGTTTTTCACAATGCCATAGACCTTGGGAAGGGACTGAGTAAGACTTCCATGTGTCTTAGAGGGAAGGGGAATACAATCCAAGATACTCAGGAGGCTACAAGCACCCGTTGGATAGGTAGAATATGAGACAGCAATTTAATAAGCTTGGATTTAGACATTGTAAAAGAGTTTACCGGTCTTTACCGTATTCATTAGAATAGAATTTATATGAGTTGGACTTCAAGAATCTGGAACCCTCACATAACCAGGATACAGACTATTCTTTGCTTTGAGGAGAAGGGCAAAGACCAGGAATATGATGATAACAAATAATTTTTTAAATAAAAATTCCACACTTCAAAGACCTCTGCTGATTCAGCCTAGTTTCTAATACCATCTTTATTCCTCTGGGCTGTGGGATACTCATCTCTCTCAGAGAGACACAGTTTCTTTGGGGGGATTTATTTACAGTGAGCAGCAATATGGGCTACCATATTGATTCTTTTTCCAAGTAGTAAGGGAGGAAATAAATGGCATTTTCAGTTTTGTCCCTCAGCTAACCAGGGGACAAACCTAAACAAACAATGACGACAAAAGACTGTGCGCTGAGTCCTGGTTAATCAAGTTTTTGTTGTGGTTGGCAGACAAAAGCTGAGCAGATTTCTCCCAGGTGTGCAAAGTAGGGCTGAATTTTTCTGTAATTTTGCCATTAGGATCAAAAGAATAAATTGCATCAATCAGAGATAATTTCCCTGGGCTTCCCAGAGAGGTATGAAGGGAAGAGTGAATTCCCTGTTGCTCTGAAGAGGCAGCGAGTGACCGTCCAACAGATAATCGAACAGATGGGATGAAGTGTCAATGCAAAATTGATATGCACCCTGGTGATGGAAAAGAAGAAGCTGCTTAGACTGACGCAGAGGAGGCAGAGAGCGGGGATCTTGCTGATCACTGAAGACCTGCTGTCCCCTTGATTTGGCATCTGGAGAAGGATGGAGGGTAGGGGGACATTTAACCAAAATGTCATAGTGGAAACAGTTAACAAATAAATTAATTTACAGGAAGCATCTAATCTAAACCAGATGCTATGCTTTGGTGATAAGATAAAAAGAATGTATATCAGCCTTTTCTCTCCCAAAGGACTGCCCTCAAGGGGATGAGGAGGGGAGAGGCGGGAGAGGCAAGTTCAGGGTTATGGGAACCCTGACAGAGCAGACACAAAGGCTCTGGCCTGGAGATTCAGAAACAGCTTTTTGGAAAAGATGTCTGTGTTGGAATATTTTCAAATTTTAGAAGTACAGTTGACCCTTGAGCAATGCAGGGGTTAGGCAGGCTGGTCGCTGAACAGTTGAAAATCCACACATAACTTTACAGTTGGCCTTGCCTGTCTGAGAATTCAGCCAACTGCCCATCATGTAGTTCTGTGTTGTGCATTTACTGAAAAAAAAAATAAGCGGACTCGTGCAATTCAAACCCATGTTGTTCAAAGGTAACTTTACTACATGTTTTCTTATGTTGAGATCCTATGTAAAGTGAAAGTGTTAGTCGTTCAGTCTGACTCTTTGTGGACCCTATGGACTGTAGCCCGCCAGGCTCCTCTGTCCATAGGATTCTCCAGGCAAGAATACTAGAGTGGGTTGCCATTTCCTTCTCCAGAGGATCTTCCCAACCCTGGGATCAAACCCAGGCCTTCTGCATTGAAGGTGGATTCTTTACCGTCTGAGCCACCAGAAAGGCCACATAACAAATCACCCCAAAACCTTGAGGCTTAAATTAACACAAATTTATTATCTCATTGTTTTTGTGGATCAAAATTCTAGCTGTGAGTTAGCAGGATCCTCTGCTTCATGGTTTTGCACAAGGCTGCAGTCAGGTGTTGGCCCTTGGCCTCAAATGCAGTCTCAACCAAGGATGTATTATTTCCAGGCTCACTCTCTGGTTGTTGGCAGCCCTGAGCTCTTTGCTGGATGTTGGCCAGAGGCCACCCTCGGTTCCTTGCCACGTAGGTCTCTCCTGCATGGCAGCTTGCTTTATCGAAGCATGCAAAATGGGAGGACAGTACACAGAGTCTGCCAGGAAGATGTAAGTCATAATCTTTTCTAACCTAATTATGGAGGCAACACCCATCACCTTTAGACTCAGAAGCAAGTCACACTCAGAGGAGGGGATTTCACAAGGATGTGAATGTAAGAAGATGGAGACCATCAGAGGCCATGTCAGAAGCTATCACAGATCCCAGGAGCAAACCTTGGAATAGGACTCATTTTAAACTTTTCTGTTAGGAAGTGTTTTCAGGGAAAATACAAGGAAGTATGTAATACCACACAAAGTGCTGCAGAGAACTTTGGCTCAATCTGCAAGGGAGATCTAGAGACAGCATATTTTGGATTTATCCCCATCAGGGGCAGGAGAGTTGGAGTATTTATACCCTGAACCTGCCATTGGCTAAGGGCTGCTTCTTGGGGGACATAAATTCCCAGGAGCTTGTGATTCTCTGAACGTGAAGAGAAAGTGGGTTCTAATAGCCCAAAACTGTTAAGAGTGAAAGCACACGGTGTGTGTGAAAATGTCCAGGGGATCCTAGGGGTGTGGGAAGGTGGCGAATCTGCTTTTCATGGTCCTTATGAAAATTGTAAAAACATAAGAAAGTATAAAGAAGTAGATGAGTAGAGCTTCAGGTGACTCAGTGGTAAAGAATCCACCTGCCAAGCAGGAGATGCAGGTTCGATCCCTGTGTTGGGAAGATCTCCTGGAGAAGGAAATGCCAATCCACTCCAGTATTCTTGCCTAGGAAATCCACAACAAACTGCTACTGGGAATGAGTCTTGAAGGTTGAGTAGGAATGATTCCAGGAACAGGAGTTGGGAAGGAAAGATGTAGGCAGAAGATTGTGGAGGTAAGTGAGCACATGCTGTGCTTAGGTGTTCAGTCGTGTCTGATTCTTTGCGACTCCGTGGACTGTCGCCCTCCAGGCTCCTCTGTCCATGGGATTCACCAGGCAAGAATACTGGAGTGGGTTGCCATGCCCTCCTCCAGGGGATCTTCCCTACCCAGGGGTCGAACCCAGGTCTCCCTCATTACAGGTGGATTTATTACTGTCTGAGCCACCAGGGCGGAGAAGGCAATGGCAACCCACTCCAGTGTTCTTGCCTAGAGGATCCTGGGGATCGCGGAGCCTGGTAGGCTGCTGTCTATGGGGTCGCATAGAGTCTGACACGACTGATGCGACTTGGCAGCAGCAGCAGAGGCACCAGGGAAGCCCAGGGACTCTTTAAGTTATGGTATGCGGGCTTAGTGACTCTGCAGCATGTGGGATCTTAGTTCCCTGACAAGGGATCAAACTGACATCCCCTGCATTGCACGCAGATTCTTAACCACTGGACCAAGAGGGAATTGAGATTGGGACCCCTGGTATGCATGTGTCAAAGGAGTGGTGGAAGGTGAGGTTGCAAAAGCTACATGGGTCCCCAAATATCCTAGGGCCTGAGGAGGAGGTCCTGGGGGCACTGAGGAGCCCCTGAAGATTTGAAGTAGTAGGGTGATTTTGTGAGATTTGTGCTCTCGAAAGCCCTCACCACTTGACTCCCCTGACATACTGAATCAGGTCTGGGAATCAGCTGTTATCAAGGTGAAACGTGTAAAATCAGCCTCAGATATTCAGAATTAGGTTAATTATAATCCTTGTTCTTGACACTGTCATTTCTTTAATAACGAATCTCTTTTATTTTACCTTAATTGATTAAATACTTAATAATCTAATAAATTCCCTTGGAGTTTTCATCCAGCCCAGGTGCTGTAACGTTCATGATAGCTTCCATCTACTTCCATTCCATGTTAGTGGGATTCTGTTCTCTTTGCTTGTTCATCAACCATTCCCCATCAAGGTAACCAAAGGTCAGATGATCTTAGAAGTCACCCAGTCCATCTGTATTTAAAGAATCTTTCTTTTATACGTATACATGTATCTGTTCTTTTTCAAATTCTTTTCCCATTTAGGTTACTGTAGAACATTGAGCAGAGTTCCCTGGGCTAGACACTAGGTCTTTATTGGTTATCTGTTTTAATATAGTAATGTGTACATGTCAATCACTTTGCTGTATACCTAAAACTAACACAACATTGTTAATCTACTATATTCCAATATAAAACAAAAACTAAGAACAAAGAGTCCTTCTATCCAGTCATGGGAAATTCACTACTTTAGCAAGCAGCCAACTGAAATTGTTAGAAAGTTGGTTCTGCCCACTGATTCTAGCTGTGCTGACTGTTAACTTCTTCCATTCACCTGGAATCTGGTAAACACAGTCTTTAGTCAACGTGTATTGAGGACCTCCCCTGAACAAGGCACATTGTGGGGAATATGAAGTGGTTAAGACAAGGTTTTCTGCCCCAGCAGAGTTTATAGTTCAGTAGAGGAGATAAGACAGATACACAAATAATTATAATACAATGTCAAGAATGCTGTGTACTTATCAGAGAGGAACAAGCAAAGTGTTATTGGAATTCAGGGAGAAAGAGATTAATTCTAGGTAGGAGAATTTGGAAGAGCTTCATGGAGGAGGTTGCATTTAGGCTGTGCCTTGATGGGAGGTGGAGATAATGATTTTGCAGACTGGGGAGAGACGACGGGATCATGCTATCCAGGCAGAGGGAACAGCATGGACAAAGGCATGGAGGCGGGAGAGCACAGGGCCAGTGACTCCCACAGAAATGACTATGGTGTAGATTTTCACTGGCGCGGAGTCTAGATGGAGAAGTCAAAAGTTGAAGTCATGCAAGGGGACTGAGGCCACAGGCTTTCGTGGTGTAAGCTGTTGAAAAGTGAAAGTGAAAGTCACTCAGTCATGTCCGACTCTTTGCAACCCCATGGACTATACAGTCCATGAAATTCTCCAGGCCAGAATACTGGAGTGGGTGGCCTTTCCCTTCTCCAGGGGATCTTCCCAACCCAGGGATCAAACCCAGGTCTCCCACACTGTGGGCAGATTCTTTACAAGCTGAGCTACAAGGGAAGCCCAAGAATACTGGTGGGGGTAGCCTATCCCTTCTGCAGCAGATCTTCCTGACCCAGGAATCGAACCTGGGTATCCTTCATGGCAGGCGTATTCTTTACCAGCTGAGCTATCAGGGAAGTCCTGGTATAAACTCTTACCTGCCAGTATTCCCTCACCACTTCTTCAGCTTTGATCATTCTTCCTCATCTATCTCCTCCTCCAGGCAGCCCTCTGTACTTCCAATGGTTGGTTTAGGTACTTTCCCACATACTCCCAAGTCTTACTGGGTTTACCTCTGTCTTAGGCTTCAGTTCTGTCCTATCTTATAATGGCTCTGGTATGATTGTGTGTTCATGTCTTGGTCTCTTGCATTAGAGCAATTTAGGGCTGGAATCATGACTTACATTCCACCATATCGCCAACACTGAGTACAGTGCCTGGCTATGGTAGCTATTCAATACACAGTGTCAAGTGAGTGCATGCTTCCTCTTGTGGTTTATTACTGTCTGTTTCTTTCCCTCAGTCCTGCCCGTTGGACTTCGAACGTGTATTTGACTCTGTCTACCTGGCTGTCACTCAAGGTCTTACCTTGTCTTATTCTAGAGTTTATTTTAATTTTATGCTTTACTTTGGGACTCATATTCTGGCTTCCAGTGTCCATCCTGCAAAGATACAATTTGGACAAGTACTATTTATTCAGCCAGTCTGCTCTGCTTAGAGCCCCAGTATCTGATCCCTTGGGCATGGTTTTCAATTAAACAGTTATTTATTGAGTGCCTACTACACCCCAAGAATACATGATGAGGGCAGCCCAGTGTTGTCCCTGGGTTGGCCCAAGTTTGACTTCATCTCTGAATATCTCCAGAAAAACTGAGAGACCAGAGGAAATGGCAAATACCCATGGAGAAGAGAGGTCTGATGTTTCAACCAGAGAAATTCATCCCAGGCCACAATTAGATGAGCGTTTGGGTCCATCAAGCGAGTCCTGATTGCAGTTCCCTCTTCCTCTGATCATCAGGAGTCTATTTGGGCTCTTGCGGGGAGAACGAGAGATTGTAATTCTGAAGTGGAACAGAAAGAAAGATAATTGGATCAATGGGCTGTTAATGATGCTATTGAGCAGCTTTCGGCCAGAGCTGTGTTGTGGATGGGGCTGACCAGAGAACCTGGCCACGCTGTGTGAATGCCCGACTTTGACACAAAGCCTTCTGCAGATTGTAAAGTGTTTTCTGTATGCATGATTTCATATAATTTATTATAATCCTCCTTGGTTAGAGAAGGCATTTTAGGATATCAAGGCAGGATTGCCAAACAGATCAGCTCCCTGTCTGGGGATGGGAAGATCCACACAGATATTTGTGCTTTAAGGGGTGGTTGTGAGCATCACATGACCTTGTGTTTGTTGCTGTGTGGTTTCTGACGGGGGAGAAATCGGAAGCAATGTGAGCACCTCTCCACAGGGGGATGATAGAGTAAATTACTGTGCATCTGCTCATGGACTAATCGGTGCTGGTCATAGGGAATGAAGTAACACTCTAGCAGGTGACTTGAAGGACTTTCTGCAAGGAACTGATGTATATAGTGTGATCCTATTTCTACAAAACAGACAGTGACCACCCATGCTCGTTTATGTCTGTATGTTTGTCTAGAATGAAATGAGGGTGGAGACTATATGGAAGGTCACAGGCAGTGCTCTTTGCAGGGGATTTCAGGCATTTACAGATCATAGGGCAGTGGGATGGGGCGGGGCAAGAGAACGAAAGATAAAGAAATACAAGTGCTCTCTCTTTCCTTCACACGTACACACACACACAAATACACACATACACATGTATCTATGGATAGTAGGTAAGGCAAATAATGAAAAAAAAGATAAAGGAATCAAGTGACTTTTTTTTTTTTCACCTATCATGTATTAGTGACAAGCTCTTTGCTGGGCACTGTGCTTGGCAGGGGTGATGCAGTGATAAGAGCCAGGACCCATCTTTAGAAAGTAATTTATAAATGTATCAAAGTGCAAGGCAAACTAGAGTGATTTTTCAATCCTGGCTGCACATTAGAGTCGCTGCAGGAGCTTAAAAAAAAAAAAATCCTGATGTGCAGATCCATACCCCAAACCAATTAAACCTGAACCCATAGTCTGGGTAGCTGAATCTAAAAACATCTCCCCTGGGCTTCCCTGGTGGCTCAGTGGCAAAGAATCTGCCTGCCACGGCAGGAGACATAGGTTCGATTCCTGATCTGGGAAGATCCCACATGCAGAAGAGCAGCTAAGCCCATGGGGCACAACTATTGAGCCTGGGTTCTAGAGCTGGAAGCTGCAAGTACTGAGCCCACAGGCCACGATTACTGAAGCCCGCATGCTCTAGAGCCTGTGCTCCATGACAAGAGAAGCCCCTGCAGCGAGAAGCCTGTGCGCTGCAACAAAGAGTAGCCCCAGCTCGCTGCAACTAGAGAAAGCCCGAGCGCAGGAACAAAGACCCAGTGCAGTCAAGTAAATATATAAAATTATTAAAAAAAAAAAAATCTTCCTCTGATATGAGAGTTGAGAATCACTGTCTTAGAACCTGAATTCTAGTACCTTAAGATACGTTATCTGTCCTGGGCCAGAATGTCTATTAATAACTCTACACTAGCATTTTCAAAGCTCACATTTATAACAAGATGCTAAAGCTAAAGAAACTCTCAAGTAGTATTGACCCTGGGGAGGTGGTCCCTGAATGCCAGTACCTGCTGTCATTCAAAGACTGCTGAGCTAAAGGGGGACCAGAAGGATGCTGAAGGATGGAAGGAGACTAAGAATGGGGTGCTCTGACCTCCTGGCCCCTCCCCACATCCCTACCAGCTGCTGAAGCTCTTTTTTTCTTGGCTTCATGGCATTCAGATCAAAGCAGCATCTCCTTGCCTGTGCTTACCTGGCTGAAGCAATGAGATTCTGGAATTAATTGGGGGGTACTCCCTCCTCTAAGATGTTGACACTTCCTAATGAATTGTTTTCCCACTTAAAAATACACACTCATGTTGCTTAAGGAGACTCAACAGGTGAAGCCCAGTAATTACGGATCTCTGCGGGAAGGGGGAGAGCAAGCAGCAGCTGGTCCCCTGCAAGAGCAGCAGCGAGCAGCCCCACCTGCACAGGAAGGCGAGACACCAGTCAGAGTGATGTCACTGAGGCAGCAGACAATGGTGGCAAGAGGCGATAGTTTAATTCCCTGCTCAGGAATTAAATCTGCGTAGCCTGGATGAAAACTAGGAATCTTAGCCACCAAACCAGCAAGGGCTAGAGGCTAGAAGCTAATTTTCCCTGGATCTTTGCCCCCAGTGAAAAATGGACTTATCATGGAGGCAGAAACTGTCAATGCAGGTACAAAGTTTATTGTTAGGGACATAGCAGAACAAATAGGAGAGCACATAGAGAAAGAGTTTGTTCAGTTGAGACAGAAGCAAGGCAGAGATGCACACCCATAAAGAAAGGGTGTGGGTGTCCCTCCTTGTGAGAAGGAGTGCAGTAAAGAGGGGGTTAAGTCATTTATACAAGGCAGTTCTGGGTCTTTGTCTTCCTTTAGGCCAGTTATCTGGTTTCTTTTTTCACACCTGACCTACCCTGGGGCCCTCCCTAAGGTGCACACACACCTCTCAGCCAAGAGGGATCTCGAAGTGAAGGCTTCTGTGAGGAGCAAGACTCATTATGGTCTGGAGTTATCCCCTGACTTTTGACTCGAAGGACTTCCCTAGTGGCTCAGATGGTAAAGCGTCTGCCTACAATGTGGGAGATGCGGGTTAGATCCCTGGGTCAGGAAGATCCCCTGGAGAAGGAAATGGAAACCCACTCCAGTACTCTTGCCTGGAGAATCCCATGGACAGAGGATCCTGTTGGGCTACAGTCCATGGGGTCCTAAAGAGTTGGACACGACTGAGTGACTTCACTTCACTTTTGACTCCAAAGAGTGTTTCTGTGTGTGTAGAGTCTCCCTTATCTTTTACTCAGAAGGGTCTTTTCCTCTCTTTGTCCTTGCCTTGATTATTCCCCTGAGGTATTAACAAAAGATAAAGACTGGCTATTTACCCTGTTTCTGTTGAGCAAATGTGGGTCTGGTTATAAATTCCTCAACTGGAGCCCACCTATCTCTTGCCTCAGGAAATGCAAAGAGGAGGCTGGTTGATTATAACTGTCCAACCTGGAGCCCATCTAACTCCTACCTCAAGGACTCCAGCTCAAAGGATCCAGCTGTCCCCTCTGGATTTTCTCTGTCTTATGTTTCAGGCTGAGAAAGGGAAGGCACAGAGCTAGGCGATGGTGTGGTAGCGAGGTGCCTCGAATGCACAGTGCAATTTGCACTCAATGCAGGGTAGCCTTTCAAGAGGGAGAAGGCAGAAGCTCCAAATCCTAGAACATTCCTTCTGTGAAATTTTATTGGTCCAAGCAAATCATGTGGCCAGCTCAGATTGAAGGTGGAGAAATAGACTCCATGATTTAAAGGGAAGAGCAGCAAAGTCATGTTATGAAGGGGTGTGCATACCAGGATATTACTGCTTACTCTAGTAATCACTATCATTCCGATTTGACTCACAAGCGCTGTCAGGACTGATCATTGCCATCTCCTAGTCCACATGAAGTGGGGCAGAACTTCTTCCATCTTCCTGAAGATGATCCCCTGATGCCCCTGCCATGCCTCCTCATGGCACCACCAGCTCCAGCACAGCCTCCACCTCATCACCTGCTGGACAGCCCCCCTCATTCTGTGTCCTCAGACACCACGGGTCCCGAGCCCCGAGCCAATGGGGAGGTGGCTTTGTTCATCCCAGCAACCTGCTCAGTCAACTGCAGAACTCCAAATGTCTCTGTGGGAAACTCAGGGCCCCCAAGTAAATAATGATGGTTCCACCTAGCCCAACTGCCCCATCCTCTGTTACCAGCCTTTCAGCACAACTGACCTCCTAAACTGGAGACATCACACTTCCGCATACTCTGAAAAGCCGCAAGCCATGATCGATCTTCTCTAGTCAATCTTCCAAACCCACCAATCAACCTGGGATGACGTTCATCAACTCCTTCTAACCCTCTTCAGCACTGAAAAAAGGAGACACTTTCTGAAAGAAGCATGAAAGTGGCTCCAAGGGCAGGCCCCAACCAACACTCTTGATGTTGAGACATGGTCCCAAGACATAGCCCCAGAGAGGAGACCAGAATGGGACTTCAACACCCACACTGGCCAGAACTCCTTGAATCAATACTGTAATGCCTTTCTCCATGGGCTCCAGGCTGGGGCCGAGAAGCCAAGCAACATGTCAAAAACCACCATGGTGATCCAGAAAGCTGATGAGTCACCAACAGATTTCTATGAGAGTTTATGTGAGGTCTTCCGGACCTACACTCCTTTTGACTCCGAAGCAGCTGAAAACCAGTGAATGGTCTGTGCTGCCTTTGTGGCCCAATCCTACACCGACATCCACCAAAAACTCCAGAAACTTGAAGGCATCACCGGAATGAACTCCGCTCAGTTATTGGAGGTGGCAAATTAAAAGTTTTTGTGAACTGAGACTGTGAAGCCAGTGGGAAGCTGACAAACGAGTGAAACAGAAGGTGTCCCTGTTAGTGGTGGCACTGGGAAACCCAGACTCCAGAGACACCTGGCCCCACCACACAAAGGGGCAGATGAGGAGAAGACCACTGCTATGGCAGGATCAGTGTGCCTACTGCAAAGAGACCAGGCACTGGAAGAATCTATGCCCATGTCGAAAGGAGACGGGAGCCCCACCAGGAAAGGGAACTTCACCCAGTGGAGGAAAATACAGGCCTGAGCCAGCAGTCCACGATGATCTCATTGGACTGGCCGGGGCAGACTCAGACTAGGGGAGGCCAGCCTCCTTGCTCGTAGGCCCCCGGGAACCCATGGTCAAAATGGTGATGGGGGCCAATCAATGACATTTATGGGACACTGGCACTGAACATTCAGTGGTGACCGAACCTGTGACCCCCGCTCACAGGACGGAAGACAACTCTTACGGGAGCCACCGGAACACAGACTGCCCATCTCTTTTGTTGGCACTGAATCTGCCAGCCAGGGGGTCATCTAGTGACTCACGAGTTTCTGTACTTGCCAGAGTGTTCCATACCTCTGCTGGGAAGGGACCTGTTGACCAAGCTCAGGGCCCAAATAACATTTGCTCCCGGAGAACCGGCAAGCCCTGGGAGAAGGAAAGGCCCTGCTGATGTCAGTGACTGTGCCCAGAGAGGACGAACGGTGACTCTGTCACTCCGAGGAGAGCCAGATAAACCCCGAAGGTCTGGTGGAAGAGTTCCCTGCGGTCTGGGCTGAAAGGGGACCCCCTGAAATGGCTGAGAAGCATGATCCACTCATGATAGACTTAAAACCAGGGGCCATCCCAATTAGGCAACCGCAGTACCCAGAGCCCCAAGAGGCACGCCTGGGAATCCAAGGACATATTCAAGGACTCCGTGACTCAGGAATACTGATGGAGTGAACACCCCCTCCTGCCTGTTAGGAAGGCTGAAGGGAAAGGTTACCGCTGGTGCGGGATCTGCGGACTGTCAACAATGCAGTCATTACCATACATCCTGTCCTGCCGAACCCCTCCACCCTCCTGAGCCTTGCGCTTCACAGGTGAGCTGGTTTACCTGCCTGGCCCTGAAGGATGCTTTCTGATCCTCTGGCTAGCACCAGGCAGTCAACCACTATTCGCCTTTGAGTGGGAGGACCCTCTCACAGGCAGGAAGCCTCAGCTAACTTGGACGCGGCTCCTGCAAGGATTCAAAAACGCACCCATGTTTGAGGAAGCACTGGCCACAGATCTTTCAGCCTTCCCTAGGGAGACTGAACTGTCCCCTACTCTAGTACGTAGATGACCTATTGCTAGCTAGCTTCTGCTAGGAAGATTGCTGGAAGGGTACCCGAACCTTACTGGACCTGCTCTCTGACACGGGATATAAAGTGTCTTGGAAGAAGGCACAGATCTGCAGACTGTTAGGTACCTGGGATTTGTCATTTCAAAAGGCCACAGGGCCCTTGGGCCTGAGAGAAAATGGGCCATCTACTCTATACCCCAACGAACTACCAAGAAAGAAGTCAGAGAATTCCTTGGGGTGGCCGGGTTCTGTCGGATCTGGATTCCAGGATTCTCCAATATAGCCAAACCCCTATGCAAGGCTACTGTGGGCTCAGGGAAAGAACTCCTGAAGTGGAAACCTGAGCAGGAAAAGGCCTTTAAAGAGATAAAAAGACTGCCGACCAGTGCTCCAGCACTAGGGCCTCCAGACATGACATGAGAATTCCATCTATTTGTTTGTGAAAAGAACCGGATGGCCCTGGGGGTCCTGATGCAGATGGTAGGGCCTTGGCAGTGACCAGTGGCCTACCTATCCAAACGACTGGACACAGTGGCATTGGGGTGGCCCTGTCTGTGGGCCCTGGTGGCAGTAATGTGGCCCTGGTTAGAGAATCAGACAAACTCCCCTTGGGACAAAATGTAAATGTGAAGGTTTCACATGCAGTCACCGCCCTAATGAATAGCCAAGGGCATAAGTGGCCAACTAGCACAAGAATGACCCACCATCAAGGACTACTCTGTGAGAACCACCGCGTCCGTCCGGTTAGAGACAATATGTGTGCTAAACCCAGCCACTTTCCTGCCCGCTGAGGCCCACCCACCTGATCACGATTGTGAAGAGACAGTAGATGAGGTCTGTTCGAGCAGACCAGACTTAACAGACACCCCGCTCCAAGTTCCCGAGCTCGAGCTGTTCACGGATGGATGGAAGCAGTTTGGTCCAGGAGGGACGACGACAGGTGGGATGTGTGGTAACAGCTGCTGCAGATACAGTAAAAGCAGAGCCCTTGCCACAAGGCTGGTCAGCACAGAGGGCTGAATGATGGGCACTTGTCCAAGCGCTGAAGTACGCCCAAGGGAGAGGAATCAATATCTACACAGACTCTAAATATGCCTTTGCTACCCTGCATGTGCATGGGGCCATCTACAAGGAAGGGGGACTGTTAACAGCTGGGGGAACAGAAAACAGAAGCAAAGACGAGATCCTGCAATTGCTAGAAGCAGTATGGGAACCATCGCAAGTGGCCGTCATTCATTATAAAGGACATCAAAGAGGGACCGATCCGTAAACAGGGGGAACTGGCTGGTTGACCATGTGGCCGAGAGAGCAGCCGATCAGCTGAACCCTACTATGAGCCCCGAACCAGTCTCAAAGGAACTATTGGCACCAACATTGCTCTCCCCTCTAAAATACAACCAAGACGAGGACCAATGGGCCTTAAGTGAAGGGCGGACCAAAGAAAAGCAGGACTGGTGGAAGCTGCCAGATCGAAGACTTTTTGTCCCTGGATCCTTAGCAGCCCTGGTGGTGACGTGATACCATGAGATGACTCACTTGGGAAAATCTGCCTTAGAAAGCCTGCTGAGCCGATACTACTTTGTCCCTAGACTCCCCACAGTCTGTGCCCAGGTCAGCCTTAGATGCACCATATGTGCTCAGAATACTGCCAGGCAAGGACCCAGGCTCAACCCGGGAATACAGTGGCAGGGACAGTACCCTTTGAAGACATACACGTGGACTTTACCGAGATTAAACCCTGCCGAGGCAGCAGCTATTTACTCATGCTGGTCTGCACATACTCGGGGTGGGTACAGGCCTTCCCCCCTCACAACAAATGGCCTTGGGAAGTGGTCAAAGGCCCTGCTGTGAGAAATAATTCCCTGGTATGGGCTGCCCCTTTCCACCGGTTTCAATAACGGACCCACCTTTGTGGCAGAGGTGACTCAAATCTTGGCAAAGACACTAGGAATAAAATGGAAACTCCATGCTGTGTATAGGCCACAAAGTGCAGGGAAAGTGGGATGCATGAACCGGACCCTTAAGACAATGCTAGCAAAGCTCTGCCAGGAGACTCAACTGCCACGGATAGACGTACTACCATTGGCTCTGCTCCGAGCCCGGTGCACCCCAAGAGCTTCAGGTTATTCCCCGATCAAGATCCGATATGGAAGACCTCCCCCAGTGATAACGAGGCTAATGGGGGACCCCCAACAGATAGGTGACTTAGAAAAGTCTAACTACTGCCTCAACCTAGGCAAGATATTCAGGTGCATGATTAGGGAGAACTTGGAGAGAACCCCTATTATGTTAGGAAATTGGGTACATCCTTGCCAACCTGGGGAGATGGTATGGGTAAAGGATTGGAAAAAGGAGCCCCGCCGGCCAGTCTGGACTGGCCCCCATATGGTTGTTCTGGCAACTCCAACGCTTGTCAAAGTTCCAGGAATTGTTCCATGGATTCACCACACCAGAGTTAACATGGCAGCGGCTTCCTATGACAAGGATGCCTGGGAAACAGTTCAGGACTCCAAAAACTCCCTCAAGGTCCAGTGCCAAAGATAACAGCCCTCACCCACATAGGATGCCAAGCCCTGCGCTAGTCACTCCGGAAGCTGATTAGGCAACGTACGGCAGAAGCTTGAGGATTCTTCAGCCTTGCTCCCGCCACACTCTGGCAGCTGGCTGCTTAATGCAGGGCACAAGCTTGAGGATCCGGCTATCAGGGCACTAATGGGCTTCCACTGTCACCCCTGGTCCCTTTCCCTGGTCGTCATCACTGCTGTGTTCTTTGCTACAGAACTAGCTTCAGCCACACCCCAGGACTGGAGTCTGGGCTAGAGGCTGCTCTTAGTTATTATCTCATCATAGTGGGAAGCCTCATTCTTACCAGGTGTCTCTTATAACTGATCCTCCCTACTGACCAAAGCCTCTTTCGGTATAGTCAACCTGTTTCCTTTACAATAGGTCCGGTTGCCGTGACCCCGGTGATTTAGAGATGGGGAGAATAACTGTTGCTAGTGTTTGGTTATCTGTTATGTGTAGGCTGCTTTGCAGACTTCTGCTGCTCCTCCCCGTAACAGGTGGTGCCTCTCCCTACCCACCCTCCACCTGTGAGCAGTACCTTCAGAGACTAGGTCAGTGTTCTACAACTTGGAACTCGGGGCCCGGCAGAGATATAGGTGTAACCACACGGTGTACAACCAAGGGCCGGATCTGAAATGTTGCTGGTCTGATCTGTTTCCTGTTCCCTGTTGTCCTTCCCCACTGTGACACCCAAGCCCAGCGTGGTTTCCCGACACCGTGACATGTCCATCATGCCCCTGTGACTCCATCTTCCCCAAATGCCATGCAGATGGTACAACCCAGAACAGGTTTCTGTCTGCCAAATAAACGGGAAGCCCTACAGGACAGTGAAATAACACTGTTAACTACCTGAAATACACAGACACAGCTTGTCCTAAGAAATTGGGCCCTGCCTAATGGCAGTATGACCCTGATTACAGAGTTAACACCCCTTAGACCCTTGCCCGTACAGGTTCTCAGCGCAACTCATCATCTTCTTGATGCTGCTGACCCTCAGCTGGCCAAGGATTGCTGGCTTTGCTTATCTATCAGTTCAGTTCAGTTCGGTCACTCAGTCGTGTCCGACTCTTTGCGACCCCATGAATCGCAGCACGCCAGGCCTCCCTGTCCATCACCAACTCCCGGAGTCTATCCAAACCCATGCCCATCGAGTTGGTGATGCCATCCAGCCATCTCATCCTCGGTCGTCCCCTCCTCCTCCTGCCCCCAATCTCTCCCAGCATCAGGGTCTTTTCCAATGAGTCAACTCTTTGCATGAGGTGGCCAAAGTACTGGAGTTTCAGCTTCAGCATCAGTCCTTCCAATGAACACCCAGGACTGATCTGCTTTAGGATGGACTGGTTGGATCTCCTTGCAGTCCAAGGGACTCTCAAGAGTCTTCTCCAACATCATAGTTCAAAAGCATCAATTCTTCAGTGCTCAGCTTTCTTCACAGTCCAACTGTCACATCCATACATGACCACTGGAAAAACCATAGCCTTGACTAGATAGACCTTTGTTGGCAAAGTAATGTCTCTGCTTTTTAATATGCTATCTAGTTTGGTCTTATCTATAGGAGTCCCACAATACTTAGCTACACCAGTACCATTGAATAACACAACAGCCATGGTGACTCCTATAGATCCACCCCTGCAAGGATCAGTCTTAAGGGAAGTTGAGTTAACTCAAAAGGCTCTGGAATGCTTTACAGATAATGGAGGAACTGAACCTGTAGGCAGTTTCAGTTCAGTTCAGTTCAGTTGCTCAGTTGTGTCCGACTCTTTGCAACCCCATGGACTGCAGCACGCCAGGACTCCCTGTCCATCACCAACTTCCAGAGTTTACTCAAACTTATGTCCCTTGACTCAGTGATGCCATCCAACCATCTCATCCGCTGTCATCCCCTTCTCCTCCTGCCTTCAATCTTTCCCAGCATCAGGGTCTTTTCAAAAGAGTCAGTTCTTTGCATCAGGTGGCCAAAGTATTGGAGTTTCAACTTCAGCATCAGTCCGTCCAGTAGACAGTTTAGCCAGGGACAAATGTAATCAAACTTTAAAAGGTGAATGGCCTACTCATCCTCCCACAAACATGACATGGCCTTTTCTTTATATGTGGGACAAATGCTTACTTATGCCTGCCAGTCAATTGGATGGGTATCTGTACCTTAGATTTCCTCACTCCCCAGATGAATATCATTGCCAACAACCAGACTCTCACCATACCCTTGGCAGCATACACGTGGTCAAGAAGAGCCATCAAGTTCCTACCCCTACTGTTTGGTCAAGAATAACAGCTGGCATGGGGACGGGAGTAGGAGTTGCTTCATCAACAACCTTGTACCACAAACTGTCTAGAGGCTTCACAGGTGACATTGAGAGAGTAGCCAAATCATTAGTAGCCATGCAAGATCAGCTAGACTCCCTGGCTGTGGTGGTTTTACAGAATAGGAGAGGGGTGGGCTTATGGACAGCTGAAGAGGGAGGACTCTGCCTCTTCTTGAACTAAGCATGCTGCTTCTATGTAAACCAATCAGGAATAGTCAGGGACACGGCCCAACAGCTAAAGGAACGAATTATAAAAAGGAGAGAGGAACTAGCTAGTTCCTGGAGCAACTGGAACAATATCTGGAGTTGGGCATCACGGCTGCTCCCTTTGACTGGACCTCTCTTCCTGCTCCTTGTGGTGCTCTTGTTGGGTCCTTGCGTCCTCAGTGCAATTGCCTGGTTCATAACCACGCAAATCAAATCCATAAAGTTACAAATGGTAGTAGCGCAATTCAGACCCTTAGACAATGATGAGGCAGGCTCAGTATGTCTCAGTGGAACGTGAGGTGATGCTTCCTACACTTCCTACATCGAGTCATAGAAGCATCAAAGAGGGGAGTGTGGAGAGACCTGTGGGTTTCAGAACAGTCTGATATGTGCTCTGTGCTCCATATGTGCTCAGCTTGCCTCTTGCATGGTCTAGATCGTGTAGACCATGTAGTTTTGGGAAATGGAAACTTACAGCAATACTAGGAACTAAAACTTCTCTCGCTCACCCTTGCCCCTGCTTTGCCTCTGTGATCTTGCCTGGCCATGCTTGTCTGTGTAAAGGTCAGGCAGTTCCCTGCCCCCTCCGCATCCTGTGTGCCTAAAGTATCCAGCAGAAGGTATAGAATGCAAACCTGGAATTGGGACCCTATAAAGGAACTGTACACCAACAGTCGGGGCTCAGAGCTTGGAGTGCTAACTCCTCTGGGCCCGCCAGTGCAATACATTTGAGTTCTCCAGCTGTCTGAGTGTCACTTGGTTTCTTTATAGCCAGTTTCTGCAACGTTTTTTATATAGTTCTTCTGTGTATTCTTTCCACCTCTTCTTAATATTGTCTGCTTCTGTGAGGTCCATATTGTTTCTGTCTTTTTTTGTGCCCATCTTTGCATGAAATGTTACCTTGGTATCTCTAATTTTCTTGAAGAGATCCCTAGTCTTTCCCATTCTATTGATAAGCATTTCCATATTCATGTAGAATTTCAACCTTCCCTTTGTCCTTGTTGACCCACCCAAATATATCCCTAGGGTGTCTATATCAGCTCTGATGGGTTCTACATTTCTACCTATTTCTATGCCCAAATTAGGCATGTTCCCCCCATCTTTTTATGTTACCACATTATGATGACACAGGAATGGTTAGGTCTCCTGGTTACCGGGGGGCTGGACAGGCCCTTCTCGGTGATATTCCATTGGTTTCTTCCAAGTGTGTTTAGCTGTATGATTCTTCTCCTATCCAAATCTTGCAAACAACTAAGTATTTCTATTCTATGATCTTCTCTAGGTACATGTTGGTGTCAAAACAACTGTTTTGACGTTTTCCTGATTTTCCATTTTCCCGAGCCTGTATTCCTCCATACATTAAAAAGTACTCCTGAACCTGAACATCCTGATCTTCTTTAGATCTTTATTCAAAGATCGTTCTCTAGTGAGTTTTTCCCTGTCTCTACCATTTGAAATGGAAATTCCTCCCAGCCAGTCCCAAGCTCCTCCCTTTTTTTTCTTTTTTGCTTACTAGATTACCAGTTTATTCCGCCCCCCCCCCTTTATTTTTATTATTTGGAGGCTAATTACTTCACAACATTTCAGTGGGTTTTGTCATACATTGATATGAATCAGCCATAGAGTTACACGTATTCCCCATCCCGATCCCCCCTCCCACCTCCCTCTCCACCCGATTCCTCTGGGTCTTCCCAGTGCACCAGGCCCGAGCACTTGTCTCATGCATCCCACCTGGGCTGGTGATCTGTTTCACCATAGATAATATACATGCTGTTTTTTTGAAACATCCCACCCTCACCTTCTCCCACAGAGTTCAAAAGTCTGTTCTGTACTTCTGTGTCTCTTTTTCTGTTTTGCATATAGGGTTATCGTTACCATCTTTCTAAATTCCATATATATGTGTTAGTATGCTGTAATGTTCTTTATCTTTCTGGCTTACTTCACTCTGTATAAGGGGCTCCAGTTTCATCCATCTCATTAGAACTGATTCAAATGAATTCTTTTTAATGGCTGAGTAATATTCCATGGTGTATATGTACCACAGCTTCCTTATCCATTCATCTGCTGATGGGCATCTAGGTTGCTTCCATGTCCTGGCTATTATAAACAGTGCTGCGATGAACATTGGGGTGCATGTGTCTCTTTCAGATCTGGTTTTCTCAGTGTGTATGCCCAGAAGTGGGATTGCTGGGTCATATGGCAGTTCTATTTCCAGTTTTTTAAGAAATCTCCACACTGTTTTCCATAGCGGCTGTACTAGTTTGCATTCCCACCAACAGTGTAAGAGGGTTCCCTTTTCTCCACACCCTCTCCAGCATTTATTGCTTGTAGACTTTTGGATAGCAGCCATTCTGACTGGCGTGTAATGGTACCTCATTGTGGTTTTGATTTGCATTTCTCTAATAATGAGTGATGTTGCAAGCTCCTCCCTTTTTATTTTTTCTCTCCGTAGCACTAACACCAGCAACCATTCTCTATGGTGTACTTACTGGTTTATAGTCTGTCTCTCTTCTTCTAGGATGTAAACTCCATGGAGGTAGGTACGTTTGCCTCTTCTGTTTACTGTTATCTCATCAGCACCCAGAACAATGCCCGACACATAGTAGATACTCAACAGATATGATTGTATGAATGAGTGAATCACCTTTTCTTCTCTATTTATTTCTATTTGTCTATGGGTCTTCCCAGGTGGCTTACTGGTAAAGAATCCACTTTAACGCAGGAGACATGGGTTCAATACCTGAATCAGGAGGGTTCCCTAGAGGAGGAAATGGCAACCCACTCCAGTATTCTTGCCTGGAAAATCCCGTGGACAGAGGAGCCTTGTAGGTTGCAGTCCGTGGGATCGCAAAGAATCAGACATGACTTAGCAACTGAGCATTTGTCTGTATCTGGTTCCGTCTGCATCTGTCTATCTCAGTTTATCCATTCATCCACCCATGGATGCATCCATCTGCCCATCTATCCATCCATATATCCATCCATCCATCCCTCCATCCATCCCTTGAGTCTGCCTGATTAACACATGAGAATGGCTGAAATTATATTCAGAAGAACTGATGAGTAGGAGGAGATCAATTAATATCAGAGTTTCTGAGGCTTTGCAGGCTCCTTGTTCTTGTTGAGCATCTATCTTTGAGGCAAGGAAAGTCTGTGGAGAACATAAAGGCGATCCTTCAGCTAAACAGAGGCCAGGTCCTGCTAGATCTGAGAGGTATCATTAGGGAGCAAAAACTCTTTCATGCCTGAAACTTTCAAAAATGAAAACGGCAAACATTAGAGAATTTCTCCTTTTAATCTGAGAAGCTTTGGAGCTGGGGGGCTGGCAGGGCCCTTGCAGGAGGGGAGAATGGTTCCATCTTTAGCTTATCCTTGAGGAGATTTGTGAATTGTCCCCTGCCCCTCTGTGTTTCTGTTTTTAAACATTTGCTGAGGGATTCTTCAGTTGTCACACAGAGAGGCAAAGGTGAGGGGAAAAAAACATTCAGGTCAGTTTGCCAAGGGCAGTGCTGGTTTAATGTGAGGAAAGGGAGGAGGGGCATCTACTCTGTCTCCTGTCACGGTGGCCGTGATCTGCGTTATGGGGCTGAGGTGGGAGCCTTCAGGATTCCTTTCCCCTGTGGTTGCAGCCCTGAAGGCAGAGTTGCAGCATAATGTCCATGTCTGTATCTGGTCAAACCATTGTTTTGTTTGACTTATACACTGGTTTTTTTTTTTTTTTGACTGCATCATGTGACCTCTTAGTTGTAGCATGCTGACTCACACACTGCTGATTTGATTTGATTTTTTCTTTTGGGCTTCCCTGATAGCTCAATTGGTAAATAATCTGTCTGCAATGCAGGAGACCCCAGTTTGATTCCTGGGTTGGGAGGAAGATTCCCCTGGAGAAGGGAAAGGCTACCCACTCCAGTATTCTGGCCTGGAGAATTCCATGGACTGTATAGTCCATTGGGTCGCAAAGAGTCACGACTGAGCAACTTTCACTTTCACAGGCTCAGGACATATCGATATTGGTCCATACACAGCTCCAGTGTGGGCTTCCCAGGTGGCGCTAGTGGTAAAGAACCTGCGTGCCAATGCAGGAGACACAAGAGATGTGGGTTTGATTCCTGGGTCGGGAAGATCCCCTGGAGAAGGGCATTGGAATCCACTCCAGTATTCTTGCCTGCAGAATCCCATGGATAGAGAATCCTGGTGGTCTACAGTCCATAGGGTCACAAAAGGTCAGATATGACTGAGCAACTGAGCATGCATGCCTAGCTGCTATACAAGGAGGAGTTCATGTTGCCATCTTTAGCAGGGTGTCACCTGAGGTTGTCATCTTTAGAAGGATGTGCTTTGGGGCTTGACCCTTGACGGAAATCAGCGTACTTGGAGTTTTGGAAAATTTCCTTTTGTCAGTAAGGCTGTTTGGCCCACCAGGGGCACTGGATCCATGCTTCCCTGTTAGGCTTGGAATTTCCGTACATCGTGATCAGCTCCAGTCAGACCCCGAGCTTTGAGTCTTAAGTGGGCTTCTCTAGGCAGAGACAGTGCAGGTATGTTGCTGAATTTTGCCAGAGGAAGGAGAATATGCAATGTGACCCCAGGGGTTGAGGAGAAATGGAGAAATACTGGGAGCCTGTTTGTGGATTCCTCCAGACCTTGCCTGATGTAGCTTTTCCCACTTGCTGGTCCCTGCAATGAACTAGAGCTGAGAGGACAATCGCTTCTCCCTCCTACGTGCTTGTCTTTCTAGTGCATCACTGGACACACATCTCTTAATTTATTTATTTGTCTGCAGGTGCATTTCCTCTTATCCCCACATCTAAACTTGTATTTATATTCGCTACCCTTAAGAGGTCATGGTTTTGTGCTTAATGTATATTTTGTTTAAATTCTTGAAGCACATGTGTTTTTTGTGTGTATTTATGTCTTTTTCTGATTTTATTGAGATATAATTGTGATATAACATTGTGTAAGTATTTTTATCAAGTTTTCTTTTTTAAAAATTTATTTATTTATTTGCCTGTGCTGGGTCTTTATTGCTGCATGCAGGTTTTCTCTAATTGCAGAGAGCAGGGGCTTGGGTGGTGTGCGGGCTTCTCATTGTGGAGGCTTCTCTTGTTGCAGAGCCTCGGCTCTAGGCGTGGGCTTCCATAGTTGCAGTATGCGGGCTCAGTAGTTGCGGCTCATGGGCTTAGTTGCTCCGCAGCATGTAGGATCTTCCCTGACCTGGGATCAAACCAGAGTCCCTTGCATTGCAAGGTGGAGTCTTTTTTTTTTTTTTTTTTGCAAGGTGGAGTCTTAACCACTGGACTACCAGGGAAGCCCACCAGAAAGTTGTGTGAGTTTGTGTTCAGCATGTTGATTTGACACATTTACATGCTCCAAAAGGATTCCTACTATCGCATTAGCCAGCACCTCCATCATTTCACGTAATCACTGTTTCATTTTTGTTGTGAGAACATTTGTGATCTACTCTCTTAGCAACTTTCAAGTATAGAATACAGGATTATTACCTATAATCACCGTGCTGTACATTAAATGCCAGAACTTACTTGTCTCATTTTTGAGATAGCTATATGTTAATTGTGGAACAGAACTCTGAATCAATATCTTATTTATTTTATATTATACAGTACAGTTCCCTCCCCCTTCCCATTTTTGGTGTGTATACTTCCATGAATCTGAACACGTGTATAGATTCACGGAAATACTGCCACCACAATTGGGATTTATTCCTTTATAGTCACACTGTCTCCAAACCCATAACCCTTGGCAACCACTGATGTGTCTCCATCACTAATTTTGTCTTTTCCAGAAAGTCATACATATAGGATCATACCGTATGTAACATGTTGAGACTGGCTTCTCCTGCTTACAGTAATGCCTTTGCGATTCATCCAGTTTGTTGCCTGTGTCAGTGGTTTATTTCTTTTCATTGCTGAGCAGTATTCCATGGTGTGGAAGCTCCTTTGTCCATTCACTCACTGAAGGACATTTGGATTGCCTCCAGTTTTTGGTGACTATAAATGGAGTTGCTATAAACATTTGTGCATCGGTTTTTGTGTGAACCTAAGTTTTCATTTCTTTAGCATACTCGGGAGTGATGTCACTGCGCTGTACTGCAAGTGTATATTTAATTTCTTAAGAAGCTGCCACAACGTCCCTCCGAGTGGCTGTGCCATTTCGTATTCCCCTCAACAATATATGAACATTCCTAATTGCTGTGATGTTTGCCGGCGCTTAGCTTTGTCAGTGGGTCTATCTTTTGAAAGTGCCCCCTCCAGGTTTATTTTTAGTTAAGGTGTAATTAGCGTAAACAGCACAAATCTTACGTGCCTAGCTTGATTTTTATTCCATATGTATAGATGCCCATGTAATCATCACCTAGATTTAGAGACAGAACATTTCTAACACTGCAGATCTCTCTTGTGAACTCTTGAAGTCTGTTCTCCTCAGAGGGAAATGCTGTAATGACCTCTAACGGTATTGATCAGTCTTGCCTAATTTTGAATTTCATTAAAGGAATCATACACGATATATTCTTTTGTGTCTGACTTCTTTGCTAATCCTTATGTTTATGAGGTTCATCCATGTTTCATGTAATTGTCGTCGGTCCATTTTCATTGCTGTATGGTATTCTATCATGAGGCTACCTTCATTATTAACAACTGGTTGTTTTCAGTTTGGGACTATTATGAATTAAACTTCTCTGCACATAATCGCACATGTCTTTGGTGGACTCAAGCACACATTTCTCTTGGGAATACTACCGGAAGTAGAATTGCTGTGTCATGGTGTTTATATTTGGTTTTAGTAAATACTGCCAAACAATTTCAGTGTATCAATGTCCTCTCTTATTGTGTACACTTAAAAAGTTGATGTCTGTGAAATTCTACTAATGACCTCATGATTTTTTTTTAAAAATTTCTCCTCCTCCCTCTCTTTATAGTTGTAGGGTTTATCTCTGCTGCTATTTTTACATCCAAAGTATCACTTCCAATACTCCATGGTGTCTTCTCATCTACCTTAACTTGTCTGCCTCTCTAATGATGGACACCCTTTTGACCTCCAGTTTCCTGAAACACCAGTTAACATTGCAATGATCATCTTCACATGTGTCCTTCTAAGGGTGTGTGTATGTCTGTTCAGTCACTCAGTTGTGTCTGACTCTTTGTGACCCCATGGACTATAGCCCTCCAGGCTCCTCTGTCCATGGGGTTTCCTAGGCAAGAATACTGGAGTGGGTAGCCATTTCCTACTCTAGGGAATCTTTCTGCCCATGGATCAAACCAATATCCCCTGTGTCTCCCGCATTGGCAGGCAGATTCTTTATACTGTTCTACCTGGGACGCCCTCTAGGACTTTGTAGGAATTTCTTATAGAACTGCTGGTCTGTGTTGAGTCAATGAATTTTACTTTGACTAAAAAATAACAGACTGCTTGGGTCACATCAAAGTCCAATCCCACCAGCTGTGACAAGGGTTCCTATATTTTCATATTCCTCCAAATATGTGTCCTTTTGAACTGTCAGCATACTAGGTATGAAGTATCACATTAATATTTTAATTTCTATTTCTCTGAATACAAATTTCTTTTAGAATCTCCTGTTATATGTTAAATGTTTATGTGGGCAAAGTGGATTCTCTTAAAGCAGGGTTTCTCAATCACTACTGACTTTTGGGGAAGGAGAATTTGCTGTAAGGGGTTGAGTGGGCTGCCTGTGCATTGTAGAATGTTTAACACCATCGCAGGCCTCTATCTACTAGATGCCCGTGGCATCCTGTCCCTAACTGTGATCATCTAAAATGTCCCTTGTTGTTGTTTAGTTTCCAAGTCATTTCTGACTCTTTATGACCCTCTGGACTATAGCCCACCATAGGGCTCCTCTGTCCATGGGATTTCCCAGGCAAGAATATTGGAGTGGGTTGCGATTTCCTTTTTGAGGGGATTTTCCTGACCCAGGGATTGAGCCCTCATCTCCTGCCTTGGAAGGTGGATTCTTCACCACTGAGCCACCAGGGAAGCCTCCACTGCCAAATATCCTTTAAGGGAGCAAAACTGCCCTCAGTTGAGAATCAGGGACCATAAAGGGACCAGGGTGGAGCAGACCCTAATTAAAGATTAAATCGCCAATGGTATAGACTTTGGGATGGTAGAGTTAGAGGAGGATAGGAATTTTGGTTACTGGGAGTAGAAGTGTTACATTTTCAGACCTAACTAGTTCCAGGTGGCACCCAGATCTGGAGTTGCAATCCCCCACATTTTGCTTATCTTCCCGTCACCCACAGATTTTGTCTTAGAGCTTTTCAGCTTGAGAGCCAGGTAAACCTGGTTTACAGGGACACTCAGGGGGATGACAGGGGATTGAGAAGGCCAGGTTGGGGGGAGAGACCCAGGGTGGCTAACCAGAGGGAGAGTCCAGTTGCAGTTGAGGATAAATGAAAAGGCTGTGGCTGGAGATGCTGTGCCCTTCATTGGAGCTGAGAGGGACCGTGGAATCTGAAGCTGGGCAGCTGGGTGGAGGAGCCTGAAACAGGGCCAGGAAAGTGGCTCGACGTGTCTTAAGAGCAGCAGAGGCTTGCTTTTGAGAGTGTCAGACACACCACTGGTCTTCTTTTCTCTTCCCGGAACTCTGCAAGGTTCCTCCTGCCTCAGCACCTCCGTGTGTGACATTCCTTCTGCGTCAGATGTTCTTCCTGTCGTACTTCAGGTAGCTGCCTCCTTCTCATCACTTAGGACTTGGCTCAGATATCACTATGAACCACCCTGTTATTTATTACCATCTTTCCAACTCTGAGAACAGCATTGAACAGATTAAAATTTTACTGTTTATCATTTTATAGAGGAGAAAAAATTTCAAAGAGTTTACCAAACTTTCTTAAGGTCACACAGCTATTAAGTGGAAAATCTGGGATTTGAATTGAGAGTTGTCTCAAGGTCATGGTCTTATCATTGTAACATACCTGACCTCCATCTGTGAAATGGGATGATAATTCTTCTCCAAATGAGCAAATATTCGACTAGAAGACTGGCAATGCCCTAGATGCTGGGGTACAGTGGGGAAGAAGGGGGCAAGGGCTCTGGTGTCCCTGAACCCACCGTCTCCTGGTACTGATCGACCTGCAAGAAGACGACTTCTGTAGGGGTGAAGGGTGCTGTGATAGGAGATGCACGTGGTGAGCAGGACTTGGCCAGGCTCTGAGAGCAGGGGATGATGGAGACGACTATTCTAGGAGGAGAGGTGTTGCATGTGAGAAGAATCTGGTGACCCTGAGGAGCTGAAAGAACAGGTTCTAGGTCACTGGAGGGGAGAGGAACTATTGGGGGTGGTGGAAGGTAGGGGTCCAGGAGATAAGAATTCTAGGGACAGTGACTTTGAACTTTATCCTAAGGGCACTAATCTGCATCAGTGACTCAGATGGATGTTGGTGACATCTGGGCTTAGGGTTTTTCTAGGTAGATCTTCTTTGACTTGGTAACCCAGCACAGACTTTGGAGTCTATTAGCCCAGTGCTCACATTGGGATAGCCACAGGAGTGGAATTAATTAACTAGTCACTCAATCAAATAACTAACCGATTAATTAATTAATCAATTAGGTATTGAGTGTGTAATATACACCAGACACTGTTCCAGGTGATTGAGGAGGCAGCATGAAATGAAAAAGCAACCCCCGTGCCTTCCTAAATCGTGAATACTACTTTGGGAACCAGAGTAAGTGATTAAGTAAAATGTGCAGTATGGCAGGCGGTTCATGCTATGGTAATGGATAAAGAGGGCAGGGGGTAGCACGTGACAGGGAGGAGGGGGCTTACAGAATTAAATAAGGTGACAGAGAAGTTCTCACTGAGAAGCTGACATTGGAGCATAGTCCAAAGGGAAATTGGGTGGCGAGCAGGTACACATGACCTTGAAGCATCCTTGACATATCTGAGAAGCTCCAGGAGGCCTGTTGGGCTGCAATGTTGTGAGTCATAGGAGATGAGGTCAGACAGAAAGAGGCTAAGCCCACCATCTCTGCAACTGGAAGGTGAGCATCCTCCAACCCCCTGGAAATTGTCACAGGGTTTTGAGGCCTTACACTGTCAGCTGGAGCCATTGGTACTGACTGGCTGGTGTTAATTACATGTCTTCAGCTCACGTGCCCAGGCAGGGTGGCTTAACTTAGATTAAGTCTTTGATTTAATACAAGGTTCATGTCCCATGTGCTTAAGGATATGGCTTGATTTAACTGTTGAATCTATAAATTGACCTTCTGGTTGGGGGTTTTCTTTTATCTTTCAATTAAATCTAAAGATGCTAACTCTGTTTGCAGAGGGATAGATACCATTGCACTTCAAGAACTTTTTCATCTGTACCGACGGCCCAGAGGGCATTCAGTTGGCTTGGGCTAGTGTTAGAGGAAGCCCTAACTGTTTTGGGGTGGCCATCTCCCTTGCAATATGCACTGTATACCTACAAGGGAACAAAAGAATCCCAAGCAAGAATTTTCAAAGAGGGAAAGCAGTAACATGGAGGTTAGTGTTCCTGACATGAATATCCATTGTTTTGTTGTTGTTGTTTTGTTTTTAAAAAAGAATCAGAGGTTGGCCATTCAGTCATTCAAAGGATATTTATGAAGTATGTCAGACACTATTCTGGGTATTGAGGACACAACAGTGAACAAAGGGGACAAAGATCTTGACTTCATAGGATTTACATTCTAGTGGGCTGGTGGGAAGGGAAAGATAATTAAAAAAATTTTAAAGGGGATGTATACACACACACACACATACATATAGCTGACTCACTCTGCTATGTAGCAGAAGCTAACACAACACTGTAAAGCAACTAAACTCCAATAAAAAGTTTTTAAAATTAAAAAAATGTATATGTTAAGTGGTGGTAAATGCTATGAAAAAAATTAAAGCAGGACATGTTGGGAGTAGTAGTAGTGTGTGTGTGCTAAGTCACTTCAGTCGTGTCCAACTCTGCGACTCTATGGACTGTAGCCTGCCAGGCTCCTCTGTCCCCAGGATTCTCCAGACAAGAATATTGGAGTAGTAGGGTTCCAGTTTAAAACTTTTGGTTTAAAGAAAATGATTGGGAAAGTTGGTGAAATAGGAATATAGTTTGTGGATCAGATAATAGTATTAAGTCAACTTAAATTTCCTGACTTTATATAGTAGTTATCTAAGAAAATGTCTTTGGTTTGAGGAGGTACTCACTGAAGTGTTTAGGGGTAAAGGAATATCGTGACCTCAAATCACTTGCAAATTGCTCAGGAAAAAAATACATATATGTATACACAGAGAGAAAATACAGCTAGTATGGCAAAATGTTGACTCTTGGGAAACTGGATGAAAGGGTATGTATAAATTCTTTATAGAAATCTTGCAGCTTTCCTGTTAGTGTGAAATTATTTCCAAATCTAAAAAATTTTACAGAACTAAGCAATCCAAGTGCTTGGGGCCATCATAATTTCCCATGCTCATCTACCACTTTGCTCCTTTAAAAAAACATTGGTTATGCTGGGTGTTTGTTGGGGTGCTCAGGCTCTTTCCTGGTGGCGCTTGGGGGCTTCTCTCTAGTTGCGGTGCAAGGGCTTCTCTTGTGGAGCATGGGTTCTAGAGCTCCTGGGCTTCAGTAGTTGTGGTCCAGGGGCTTAGTTGCCCGGTGGCATGTGGGATCCTAGTTCCCATGCCAGGGTTTGAACCCATGTCCCCTGCATTGGAAGGTGGATTCTTAACCACTGGACTACCAGGGAAACCCCCTGTTCCTCCTTTTTCTATATGTAGATTTACTAACTTCTGTGAAACCCTCTTTTCTTCCCCAAACATGCCATTTCAGAATTTCCTGCCTTTATTTCCTCCCCCACCCCAGAAAACTCCTATTCATTCTTTAAAAACCTCATCTATGAAAACTTCTTTCTGCCTTCTTCTATGCTCTCCAAAAAGAATACATAACCCCTTCCTCTGTATCTTGTTTTTCCTCATGTTGTTTTTGTTTCGCTAAGTTGTGTCTGACTCTTTTGCGACCCCATGGACTGTAGCCTGCCAGGCTCCTCTATCCATAGGATTCCCCAGGCAAGAATTCTGGGGTGGGTTGTCATTTCCTTCTCCAGGGGATCTTCCTGACCCAGGGATCGAACCTGAGTCTCCTGTTTGTCAGGCAGATTCTTTACCACTGTGTCACCAGGGAAGCCCCTTTCCTTATATTACTGCATGGGAAATATGATACATTACTCTTTTTTATTTTGGTGTACATTGTCTGTCCTTTCCTTCTGACCATGCGTGCCATGGATCTTATAAGACCTGGGTTTCATTCATCTTTCTGTCTGGCCCAGGGTGGAAGCTCAGTAGAACACCACTGAAATGAATTAAAGGTCTGATTGGAGAACAGGAGCTTGGGGAGGGGATGGCAGAGTGAAAGATGGGATTCTGAAGGACCAGCCTGGTAGTTGGCTCTGTCAGCAGAAATACCTTTTTAGGGAGATAATGACACGTCTGCTGTCAAGGCGACATCCTCAGAGGTTTGCATCCCAGAGGCTGGCTAACAGTGATTGGATGCAGGGCAGGGGCAGGAAGCTGGTCAGGGTGAGATAATAGATAAAATTATGACTTCTGTTGGTTTAAAAATAAATGATAGTGAGATCCTGGTCAGTTAGCCTTTTTCATTAAATGATCAAGGCTTCTTTTGACCAAGATCCTTGTCAAGTTTTCTCACCGTGCTGAACTCAATGTCGCGGGGGCCCAGGGCGGAACTGCTCTTCAGCGGTCATTAGTCCAAACCTCGTGGAAGGCTCACGCCCCTCATTACTTTGATGCCCCTGGTTTTAAGCTCAGGAGGCGTGAGACCTGCAACCTTAACCTTCCGAGTGGAATGTGGAATATGAAACTGCTAACAGACCTACTTCTGTCTCACTGCGTGCCTTGGGAACAGATATTCTTTGCTGTACGTGACACAATTTTCAGTCAATGTAGCTATCAATATAGTTCATGTAAAGCTTTTTCCTAAAGTTTGGAGACTCAGGCACAAATTGATTGGGGTGGAGTTAAGTCATGTGGGGTCTGTAGGAATCTGCTGATAAGGAGCAAAAGAAAACATTGTGGAGTGGAATAGCTGGTAAGTAACAGAAAAGAAGGCATCTTGGAGACAAATGTTAATAGATTTGGGCTTGAGTCACTGCCCAGTCAGTCACAGTTGTGAGACCTCAAGCAAGTCATTTTGTCCTTTCTGAGCCTCCGTGTCCATGTCTGTGAAATGGGGCTAGTCATCATACCGACCCCCAGGGTCCTTGGGAAGATTAAGTGAGTTAGCACATGTAAAGTGCTTCGTGTAGTGTCTGACACATAGTAAATACTCAATACATTTAGTTAATAATATAATGAAAATAATGAAAAATCAAAAGAATATATTTAATTTTCTCACATGCCTCTTCTACTATTCTGTGAGCACTTCAGGGCAGGGGCTACGTCTGATTTACCAGCGAGAACCCGCACCCTGTACAAGGGCTGATGTGGAGAAGGTGCTTGGTGAATGCATTTCTTGAACTGAGTTAGACTCATGATCCTTGTAGCCCAGATTTTTTCTCTAGGAAGGGCGCTGGGTCTGTTTGGTTCACCCTGTATTCTGAGCACTCAGCATGGCAGCTGGCACATAGTAGGCACTTAAACACTTGTGGACTGGTCGAGGAATGAATGAAAGGGGCAGTAAACATGGTTTCTGCATGTGTCCTCAGAAATACCACACACGTGCTCCAGAGACCAGGCAAGGCTGCTGGCCACTCTGGTGGAGATTTCACCACTTGTGTATAAATATGGGACATTGTATTAAACATGATTTGCTTATATGCACACAATAAATATTGTGGAAGATTATGTACCAAACAGTCACCAGGGGTTTTCCAGGAGGTAGGGGCTCTCACTTTTTACTGCACATTTTTCTATTGCTTGATAAGTTTGAGAATAAGTTATATTACTTTGGTAGCTAAAACATCAATAAGATAAATAAAATATTGAATTTCACAGATAACTGAAGAAGGAGAGGTTGAAGATAAGGAATAAGAAAACTGAAAAGAATGAGTGGGTTTTTTTTAGAAAGAAAGATGTCAGGCACAGGTATAAATTACCTTTGCCAAGCGTTTTGTGGCTCCCGAACCACAGACGTTAACTTACTGTCCTGAAGGGGATCCTTTCTCAGTACATTTTTAAATGCCTGGGCCCTATGGAAAAGGAGTGAACTGGGCAGATTTTCACATGGTGCTGAATCCACCTGCTTCAGATGGTGTTGAATCCACCCTGGGCTCCAGGGTTTGCTGTGTGTCCTAGGCTGGCCCATCAGAACTTTGTTTTCTCTTGACTCCAGTGATAGGTTCAGAGATGAGTATGTGATCCAGCTGGTGTGAATTAGATGCAGTTGCATCTATTAGGGGAACAGGCAGTCTGTTTTCTTCTAGAACTGCCAGTAATAACAGTGAAGTGAGCCTAGGCTTTCAGGAGCCACCACTTGGGTCTGATTTTGAAGCCTCACGGTGGAGAGCTGTGCCAAGAGAAAAAGGAAGGCTTTCTGCAGGTGAGCCTCAGAAGCAGGCTATTTCTGAATAAATCCTTCCCCTGGGCTTTTCAATTCTGTAAACCAATAATCCCCTCTTTTGCTTAATCCAGTTTGAGTTGGATTTCCTGTCAATTACATCAAAAAAATCCTAACCAATACACTTAAAAAAAAAAAAAAAAAAACCAACCCAGAAAACAACCTTTCAATTTTGAAAGGCCCTTGTTTTTCTTTTTTTGGCACATTATTCTAAGGTTTATGCCTTTCTACCCATTTCCTTGACATTTCTGTCATTTTTTGTTATTTGTTTCTTGTTCATAAATCCCTTCCTATATGTATTGTAAGTTTTTAAAAACCTAAGCAAATCCCTAGCCTGGACTCATGATTTTCTTTTACTAAATTTTTCTTTAATGGCAAAAGTATTCCATTTACCACACATCTAAATAAATTTAGAAATACAGAAAAATAGGAGGAAAAAAAAAATCCAGTGGGCTACGACACAAAGATAACCAGCTAACATTTTCCCAAACTCCTTTCCCAATTTTTTTGTCCTTGCATAGACTATTGGATTACCCTCAATTAGCAGTTTGGTATATTGCTCTACATTGCTTTTGCAAATAATATATGCATATGACATATGCATATGACATAAAATTTCAAAAACACCACACATCCCTCTGGAACTTGCATTTTTCACTTCATGGTTAGTCTTGGAAAGGGCTCTGTATCAGTATAAAGAGAGGTGTCTCATTGTTCAATTGTGTGGATGTACCAGAGATAATATAAGCAAACCCTGACTTTCAGGCATTTTGTTTCCAGGTTTTGTGCCACTGGAAACCACCGCTGCACATTTTTGTGCATAAAGCCGTAGTGATATGTGCATGAAGCCAAAGGATGGACTGAATGTAAAGAAAGAACATGGTGGAATGGTCGGAATGCTTTTTAAGGCCACTGGCGCCATTGTGAAATTACCCTTGCAGAAGGCTACTGCACTTGCTACTCTATCCAGTTGCAATGAAAGGGCTATGTGTGTAAATGTTTATGTTTGTTTGGTGCTGAGATCAGTGCTGGCACATAGTAAGAGTTTAATATGTTTTAGATATGATTGCTGCTGCTACTATTTTTTCCCTTTTACTTTGTCACCCTTTTAACTCATCTGTATCATTTGGGAATATACTGTCAGTATTTTAGTTGTGCAAACCTCTTTCTCAAATCTGTGAACTGTGATCTTGCAAACATAATCTTTTCTCTCAACTTTAGGAGACATTTCTCATCTCAGTAACTAATATGGGCCATAATTCTAAAAAGACAAAGAAACAATAATGCCTCCCGTGAATAGGTTAAAATCTAAAATATGACTCTCTGCCAAATTTCTTGTGCTCCCCATATTTAGGGCTCAGTCAAAATCCCTACAAAATACAGAGACTGGCACATAGTATTTACTTGATTCTAGAATGAATGAATGAATGATTGATTGTTTGGCTCTTTGGTTAATGTCTCTAGTAGTCAACTGTAAGCTCAATGAAGAATGTGGCCATCTTTTCTTCTTATTGCTTTCTTACCAAAACAAGAAATGGATATATGTTAAATGGTGGCGCTAGTGGTAAAGATCCCGCCTGCCAATGCAGGAGATGTAAGAGACGCTGGTTCAGTCCCTGAGTTGGGAAGATCCCCTGAAGGAGGGCATGGCAACCCACTCCACTATTCTTACCTGGAGAATCCCAGGGACAGAGGAGCCTGGCGGGCTGCGGTCCACAGGGTCGCAGAGAGTCAGACATGACTGAAGCGGCTTAGCAGGCACGTATGCTAGAGTTTCTAGTCCAGTGACTATAAGTGGTCCCTGGGAAGCTGTTAACAGTTTTTAAAAGATTTGCAGGTACGATGCTGAAGAGGCAGCCAAATTTTGGAATGTCTTAATTATGTGTATGTGTACTTAGTCGCTCAGTCTTATCCGACTCTTTGTGACTCTGTGGACACTGGCCTGCCAGGCTTCTCTGTCCGTGGGCTTCTCCAGGCAAGAATACTGGAATGAGTTGCATGCCCTCCTACAGAGATCTTCCCAACCCAGGAACTGAACCCTAGATATGGGTCTAAAGTCTGTCTGTACTTGGAAAACCTCCCTTGGTGATTCTTATGTCACTATCCTTACAGAAGATCATGGACCAGTGCTTGGGGGACCACTGGCATTTCCTGTCCCAGTAGCCCATTGTCATTTTTTATTTCTGAAGTGGCCTCCTGGCTGCTCTGTGGGTGATTTTATCTGTGAGTACACACTATTTCATGCTGATAAGCCACCCTGGCTCTCCAGCAGCTCCCCCTGGCTTTAATCCTATTAATAAACCTGTCCCCTGGCCTCTGAGGACATGCCCTTTATATCTTACCCATTAAGCCTGCGGCAAACAGCTTTTCCCAGCATTCTACCACAATTCAGTTTTATTACAAAGTTCTGCTCTCTTTTGGAGAAATAGACTTGACGCTCATGATTTCAATCACCAGGCTCTTGCTGGCCAAATGGCTCATCTAGTGTTTTTATGGGGCCCTCTTGATTCTACCAGATTGTGGAAGTTGCAGGCCAGGAAGGAATTAGCAGTGGGCCACCTTTTAGGGCTTCCCAGGTGGCACAGTGGCAAAGAATCTGCCTGCCAATGCAGGAGACACAAGAGATGTAGGTTTGATCCCTGGGTCGGGAAGATCCCCTGGAGTAGGAAATAGCAACCTGCTCCAGTCCCCTGGAGGAGGGCATGGCAACCCACTCCAGTATTCTTGCCTGGAGAATTCCCATTGACAGAGGAGCCTGGAAGGCTACCATCCATAGGATCCCAAAGAGCCAGACACAACTGACCGCCTAAGTTTGCACGCACCCCTTTTATATGCAGATGCTGTGCTGGTCACAGTAGCAGGAATTTACATCCATAAGTGGGTACTGTTATTCTACTTTTCAGGTGAGGAAACTGAGATCAGGGAGATGAAGAAAATGACCCAAGGACACAGGTTAGCAAGATGCTGAAAGTCAGGATTTAAATCATGGTCTGTAAGATTCTAGGGCCTCAGCTCAGGATGTGCAAGTCCATGGGGCTCTGGGCAGGATGCAGGGACCGGATCTGTTGAGGAGGGGATGGAGAGCCTTGGCCAGGAGAGACTGAGGGGATGAGCCTGGAGGGGGGTCTTGTGGGCTGTCGAACCGGGGTTGACAGTTCTAAGAGGGGGCTCCTGAGATTTGGCCATGGGAAGGAAGGAGCACTTGAAGGCACCTGGGCAGCAGGTCTGCAAGCTGCTCAGGGTCGTAATTTGTCACCCACTAAGCTTGCTGTTTAATTTGCTCATTCAACAAACATTTATGGAGTTTCCTCCTGTGTGCCGAAAGTGCTGGGGTGCTAAGAAAACAAGGCAGAAAAGGGCCCTGCTATTTTGGAGCGTATATAACACTATATTAATAATCGTTATAATCATAGCAACCAACAGTCATTGAGCACTTAAGTACTAGGCACTGTTTTAATTACTTTGTATGTATTAATCCATTCAATCTTAGCAACTACCCTATCAGGCGAGTACTGTTATTACCTCTATTTTACAACTGGCCTGTGAGAGGCTCTGCTGGGACCAGGACCTGTGTCTGTTGGCTTCCAAAGTTCATCGTCTGATCCACTGGACTCCGTTTCCCCCCATTTGGCCACTGGCCATTTTCCTCAACTTCTTTCAGCAGCTTTGATAACTTCCTGTTTCATTTACTGTGTGTTGTGTTCTTAATTGTTCTCACAGGCATTTCTTAAAGAGTCTGCTTTTAAAATGTAAAGCATTTAATTGGCCTCTGTGGTGAAAAGGCAAGCACCTGCATTTTGCAGAATGTCATCTGTATGCAAATTACTTATCAGCCTCCTGGCCCTTCTGCTGTGTGAGATTCAGGGCTGCCTGGAAAGGCACTCCTGGTTTCATCGCTCACCTTCCCTTGCTCCTGTGACCTGAGACATTTTAGCATCTACTGAGTTGCTCAGTTCAATATGACATCTTTTTCTTTCATTTCTCCTAAATGTCCAGCCCAGTGGGGATTGACCAAGACATAGGAAGCAAGAGATCTGCCCTCAAGAAGTCTACAGTCTAGCTGTTGAGATTAGGACCTATCCAGGATGAAACACTGGGATTATCACAGCAATACATAATTGAGTACTTAAGTTTTGCAGTAGTGTTTGCCAGATGCTACAGAGCTTCAGAGGAGGAAAGTAGTAGCATGGCTTTTGTGAAGGAGGGAAATAAGTTAGGTTTTGAAAGAGTTGAATAGGTGGAAGTAAAAAGGGAGGCTATTCCAGCCAGGAACCTCACAAGGGAAAAGGGACAGTGGTGGGAATGGCTTGACCTCTAAAAAGCCTGGAGGAGACTAGATCCGCTGAAGTCTTAGGGAAGGTGAAAAGCTTTCAGAACCAACTGTGAAAGGAAAACAAAAATGGAGTTGGTATTGCTAAGAGAGCTTAGGTGGAGCCAGGAGTCTGTTGAGGAAGCGGTCTTCTGCACGTCTCAGCCCAGATGGAATCTGACCTTTTGACCACTTATTGTCTGAAAGCAGGCATCCACAACATCTGCCAAAAACTTGAGATACTTATCGGACCCTTGCCTTAAAATAGCTCATGACGGCCTATCTGCTTGCTGGACCCTTACCCTAAATAACTCATGACAGCCTATCCCTTAAGGACAAATATTTCCTTTCTGTGTCAAGGTCAATCGTAACTCGCGCACAGTTCCGTGGTTTTTGCCCTGACTCTCTTTCCTGGAACACTAGTTCAGTTTTACCCAAATCGGTGTCTCCTGAATTGAATTCTTAAGACCCCCAATAAAGCTCTTTTTTCTTTGCAGCCTCAATACTGGTTATTGTTTGACGTAACACTCAACAATAGCAAAGCTAATGTGTTTTGTATGTACAACAACAGTTCGTGAAACAGGAACTTCCAAATGTACAAGCTGGATTTAGAAAAGGCAGACAATCCAGAGATCAAATTGCCAACATCCATTGGATCATAGTAAAAGCAAGAGAATTCCAGAAGAATATCTACTTCTGCTTTCTTGACTACGCTAAAGCCTTTAGCTGTGTGGATCACAACAAACAGTGGAAAATTCTTAAAGAGATTGGAATACCAGACCACTTTACCTGCCTCCTGAGAAACCTGTATGCAGGTCAGGAAGCAACAGTTAAAACTGGGCACAGAACAATGGACTGGTTCCAAATTGGGGAAGGAGTATGTCAAGGCTGTAAATTTATGTCACCCTGCTTATTTAACTTATATGCAGAGTATATCATGCAGAATGCCAGGCTGGATGAAGCACAAGCTAGAATCAAGATTGTCAGGAGAAATATCAATAACCTCAGATATGCAGGTGACACCATGCTAATGGCAGAAACTAAGAGGAACTAAAGAGCCTCTTGATGAAGATGAAAGAGGAGAGTGAAAAAGCTGGCTTAAAACTCAGCATTCAAAAAACTAAGATCATGGCATCTGGTCCCATCACTTCATGGCAAATAAATGGGGAAACAATGGAAACAATGACAGACTTTATTTTCTTGGGCTTCAAATCCCTGTGGACAGTGGCTGCAGCCATGAAATTAAAAGATGTTTGCTCCTTGGAAGAAAAGCTATGACAAACCTAGACACAGCGTATTAAAAAGCAGAGACATCACTTTGCTGACAGAGGTCTGTATAGTCAAAGCTCTGGTTTTTCCAGTAGTCATGTACGAATTTGAGAGTTAGACCATAATGAAGGTTGAGCACCGAAGAATTGATGTTTTTAAACTGTGGTGCTGGAGAAGACTCTTGAGAGTCTCTTGGACTGCAAGGAGATCAAACCAGTCAATCCTAAAGGAAATCAGTCCTGAATATTCATTGGAAGGACTGATGCTGAAACTGAAGCTCCAGTACTTTGGACACCTGATGACTAGAAAAGACTCTGATGCTGGGAAAGATTGAGGGGGATGACAGAGGATCAGATGGTTGGATGGCATGATCAACTCAATGGACATGAGTTTGAGCAAACTCTGGGAGATAGTAAAGACCAGGGAAGCCTGGTGTGTTGCAGTCCATGGGATGGCAAAGAGTCAGACATGATTGAGAATTTATTAAAGGCAATGAAGGTGCACATAGATTCTATCAAAGGGCTGGAGGTTGGGCTTGCCAGGAACTCCAGGGCTGGTCTATAAAGACCACACTGTTGCCGTCCCTGGATTTGGGCACCGTGCTCATATTACCAGGTCTGAACATTGCCCTGATGCCCCAAGAGCCAGCTGCTGCCACTGCTGCCATGGCCAGAAAGATGGATTCTTCCAGGTGCCTGCTTCCTCACAGTACTGTCTCCTGAGCTAAGGTTTCTCTTGAGTACACCTGATTCTCAGAAAACTTGGTAAGCAAATCTTCTGGCTTCTGTCTTGGAGAGGAAGGACTTGTAAGGCAGAAATGCCCCCAACATACAAAAGCTGTTGTTGCTAAAGTGCTGGGCAGCTGGAAGAGGTGACTATTTTCTACAGCATCAGTAAATGTGGAGCTGGTGACCAGTGCTGGCCAAGACCATGGCTCCTAAGTGACTGTCTGAGGTTGGGCGGGCTAAAAAAAAAATCATCCAGGAAGTCTGTCAAAATACAGAGTCTCAGGCCTCTGCTCTAGAGGTTCTGAGTCAGTGAGTCAGAGCAAGGCCTGGGAGTGTGCATTTCCCAGGGCTCGTCACATGACTCTGATGTGTAGCCGTGTTTAGGAATCAGCAACACTCTCAGTGATAATTGTTGCTAATTCCAAGGAAGGGTGATTTTGCCCTATATCTGGGGATCGTTTTGGTTGTCACATCAAAGACTGTTACTGGCATTCAATGGATAGAAACCAGGGATGCTTCTGAACATCCTACAGCGCACAGGATGGTCCCTTTCATCAGGGAATCATCAGGCTCTGAGTGTCCACGGAGCTCAGGCCGAGAAGCCCTGTATTAAAGTGTGCTCATTTTCCTTGAGGTCCTATAGCACCATTTTCTCCAGATTTGTTGCACTCTCATCAAGACAGAATGGCTTGCAAGAGCTTTGGAGATGCCATTCCTTCTTTAAATCTTGACCATTTGAACCATAACCCCTATGCTCATGTTATCCTTTCAGAGGTGAAAGTTTCCAGAGCAATGTCCCTGTGACTACTGGATCACCTCTGTTCTCTGGCTTTTAACTTTCACCTGCCCTACAGGATCAAACCCAGGTCTCCTGCATTGCAGGCAGATTCTTTACCAGCTGAGCCACAGGGGAAGCCCAACTATGATTCAGACCTTGATAAAAGCCTAGGGAAAGTATGGCTGCTGAGTCCGTCCTTGGCTCTTTTGCCCTGAAAGCTCAAGGAGGTGCCATAGTGCAGTGGTTTTAAGCATGATCTTTAAAGGGAGACCTTGATCAGGAACATAGATCTCCCACCTACTGTTTTTAGGCAAGTTACTTAGCCTCCCTAAAACTCTGCTTCCTCCCCTATAACACAATGACAGTACTTCTCTCCCTGAGTTGTAGAGAGGATGCATTGAGACCATCATGTGTCTCAGTCAGCTCTTAACTGCAGTAACTGTGTAACAAACTCCCTCATCATTTCAGTGGCATACCCATACCACAATAAGCATCTGTGAAGATTAATTTTATGCATCAGCTTGACATTGGCTGGGAGGCCCAGACATTTGGTGTGTCTATGAGGGCGTTTCTCAGTGAGATTAACTTCTGAATGAGTAGACTGAGAAAAGCAGATTGCAATGAGTTGAGGGCCTGACTAGAACATAAAGTCTGAGCAAGGGGGAGGGCTTGCCTGGTGGCTCAGGGGTAAAGAATTCACAGGCAATGCAGAAGACATGGGTTCAATCCCTGGGCTGGGAAGATCCCTTAGAGGAGGGTATGGCAACCCACTCCAGTATTCTTGCCTGGAGAATCCCATGGACAGAGGAGCCTGGTGGGCTACAGTTCATAGGGTTGCAAAGAGTTAGACACGATTGAAGTGACTGAGCACTCATGCATGAGTGAGGGGGAACTTCATCTGCCTGACTTGGGACATTGGTATTCTCCTGCCTTGGACTGGAACTTACACCATTGGCTCTCTGGTCCTCAAGCCTTTGGACTGTGTGCAAAGAGGGTTAGGTTTTATGTGTGTGTGTGTCTTTGCGTTAGTCGCTCAGTTGTGTCTGACTGTTTGAAACCCCATGGATCCTCTGTCTATGGGATTCTCCAGGCAAGAATACTGGAGTGGATTGCTATTCCCTTCTCCAGGGGGTCTTTCTGACCAAGGGATCAGACTCAGGCCTGCTGCATTGCAGGCAGATTCTCTACCACATGAGCCATCAGAGATGGCTATATCTACATCTCTATTTATGTATATCTTATTGGTTCTGTTTCTCTGGAGAACCCTGATTAATATAGCATCGTCCTCCTGCCCACGCACCTGAATGTTGGCTGTGGTTTGGCTGATCTAGCCTGGGCTTGCTTTCAGCACTGTGGGTTGGACCAGGTCTATTCCGTATCTCCCATTCTCTCTGCATTAGCAGTTACCCAGGATATGTTTCTTTAGAGAGTAAGAGGCAGAAGTACAAGAGGGCAAGCCCAACCACACAAGTACGTTTCGGGCTTTTGCTTATATCGACATCGGCTTCCATCCCATTGGCCAAAGCAAGTCACAAGGCTGCACCTGAAACTGCTGGGGCTAAGAAGTATACCGTGCCCACAGTCAGAAGGAGAGAGGGGCAATAATCCAAACCATCACTCCCGCATGGCAAGGGCTCCGCAAACATGTTTTGTCATCCTTAATACTGTGAGTCATTACTCTGCACTAGCTTGGTCTCTGTTCTTCTCTAGCTTGGTGCCCTGACCTCTGGTTGATCCACGTTTACATTAGCTTCGACCTCTTGCCTGTGAACTTGTCTCAGATCTGTTCATCTGGCCCTCCCAGGGGACTTCTCTTCTGTGTCTGTTTTTCAGTTGTGTAAGTAAATCACCCTCTGCCACTGCCCAACAGCACTGCATGCTAGGCTTTTATATGGTAGGTGTAGCTGACTTGAGTTCACTCTGGTCTTGGTTCGTTGGAACTTTCCTGTTCGTCTCTGCTGCTCCTTGCTGCTTAAGTCCTCCCCTTCTTTCTAGGATCTGGTCCATCAGTAAACCTGTATAATGGGTCCAGCCTTCAGGGGTCTCTTCTCAGTGTTCTTATTCTCTTTCCCACTTGGTTGGGTGACCTGCTTCCGCAGGATGGCTAACTCTCTTGCACACACTGACGTGGACACACGGACGAGGCTCTGAAGTCCACAGGGTTTTCGGTGGGTGCTCCGTCGGTGTTTGTTGACATTGGAGGTTTAAAAAAAGTGGTTTCCAGTCGGTCCTCTACATATAGACCTTCAAGTTGTGACTTTTCAAAGATGCAACTGTGCGTTTGCATGTCGAGTCATGTAAGTTAGTTCATGTGTCTGGTGTGCGTTGTCTTGTGCATGCATGCTCTGCAAGAGGTTGTGCTTTTGTGTACTCTGTACAGTACTGGAGAGAGTACAGAGTACAGTACCTTTATTTAAAGCCCAGGATGTCTGGAAGCAGGTGTAAAAGTAGCTGGTACTGAACGTCAGGTGTGAATGAAATTGCAGCTCACGCTCCATACCCTATTGCTGACAGTCCTTCAGTTCTCCCATCTCCCATCTCCTCTCCCTCCTCGAGTCAAGAACTCTTCTTCCCTGTTCACTCGATGCTAGCCCCAGTGTGCCCGCTGTTGTACCGTACTACTGTACTTTTCAAGGTTCTGTATTGTAAAATTAAAGATCTTTTCTTTTTTGTGTTTGTTTTTTATGTATTATTTGAGTGAAAAGTATTATAAACCTATTACAGTACAGTACTATATTACTGTATATATAACCGACTGTGTTAGTTGGGTACCTAGGCTAACTTTGTTGGACTTAAGAACAAATTAGACTTATGAATGTGGTCTTGGAATAGAACTTGTTTAATGTAAGGGACTTACTGTATATTCATTTTTCTTTTGTTTGAGACAGATGTCCTGATATACTGAGAAGCAGCACTTGTTGTTGTTCCTCTTCAGTTGCTAAGTTGTGTCTTGACTCTTTGCGACCCCATGGTCTACAGCACGCCAGGCTTCCCTGTCCTTCACTATCTCCTGGAATTTCCTCAAACTCATGTCCAATAAGTCAGTGATGCTCTCTGATCATCCTATCTTCTGCTGCCCCCTTCTCCTTTTGCCGCCAATCTTTCTCAACATCAGGGTCTTTTCCAGTGAGTCGGCTCTTCATATCAGGTGGCCAGATTATTGGAGCTTCAGATTCAGCATGAGTCCTTCCAATGACTATTCAGGGTTGATTTCCTTTAGGATTGACTGGTTTGATCTTGCTGTCCAAGGGACTCTCAAGAGTCTTCTCCAGCACCACAATTTGAAAGCATCAATTCTTTGGTGCTCAATCTTCTTTATGGTCCACCTCTCACATCGGTACATGACTACTGCAAAAACCATAGTTTTGACTCTAGGGACCTTTGTCAGCAAAGTGATGTCTCTGCTTTTTAATATGTTGTCTGGGTTTGTCATAGCTTTCCTTCCAAGGAGTAAGTGTCTTTTAATTTCATGGCTGCAGTCACCATCCACAGTGATTTTGGAGGCCAAGAAAATAAAATCTGTCAGTTTTTCCATTGTTTCCCCATCTATTTGCCATGAATTGATGGGACTGGATGCCATGGTCTTAGTTTTTTGAACGTTGAATTTTAAGTCAGCTTTTTCACTGTCCTCTGTCACCTTCATCAAGAAGTTCTTTAGTTCTTCTTCGCTTTCTGCCATTAGAGTAGTATTATCTGCATATATAAGGTTGTTGATATTTCTCCCAGAAATCTTGATTCCAGCTTGTGCTTCATCCAGCCCAGCATTTCACATGATGTACTCTGCATAGAAGTTAAATAAACAGGGTGACAATATATAGCCTTGATGTATTCCTTTCATAATTTGGAACCAGTCTGTTGTTACATGTCTAGTTCTAACTGTTACTTCTTGACCCGCATACAGGTTTCTCAGGAAATAGGTCAGGTGGTCTGGTATTCCCATCTCTTGGAGAATTTTCCATAGTTTGTTGTGATCCACACAGTTAAAGGCTTTAGCGTAGTCAATGAAGCAGAAGTAGAATGAAGCAGAATTCCCTTGCTTTCTCTATGATCCAGTGGATGTTGGCAATTTGATCTCTGGTTCTCTGCCTTTTCTAAATCCAGCTTGTACATATGGAAGTTCTTGGATCATAAACTGCTGAAGCCTAGCTTGAAGGATTGGAACATAGACTTGCTAGCGTGGGAAGTCAGCACAGCTGAGTAGTTAGGCAGGCACACAGACTTCGGAGCAGTGGTTCTTAGTCTTGGCTGCATGTTGTAACTGATGAGGACATTTAGAAAGTTCTGGGGTCTTGGGTCCAAGGATTCAGATTTAATTGGTCTGGGGTGTAGCCTGGACTTCAGGATTTTTAAACGCTTCCCAAATGATTCTGACACGTCGTCAGAGTTGGAAATAACCACTTTAGAGTAGGTCAGGATTTATTTTTAAACTTTGGCTTTCCACTTAACCAGCTTCAGCTTGGTCAAGTTGCTAAGCCTCTCAGAGGCTAATGTCCTTACATGTAAAATGAGGATAATATTATGCACCTTCCTGATGTTGCATAAAATGGAATGAAATAGCCAGATAACAGGCACTCAGTAAGCATTATTTTCCTTTAAAATGGAATTCTGTTTTATTCCAAAGAGTTAGGTTCATCACTGAAAACTCGGGCAGTACAGAAAATGAGGGGGAAAACCCGCATGGAGTCCTGCTCTAGCAATTCTTCATGTATTGCCTTTAGTTCTTGTCTTTTTCACTTTGCACATATTTTTATGCACAAGGTTGAAATCATCGTGAAATACAATCTATACCCTGCTTTTCTTCGCTCAACTTTGATGATGTGGTAATAGCCACTGCTTCACTAAATCTGCTAAGGGTTCAGAACTTTGAATGCCTCACAAAGCTAACGTGGCTGTCTTGGATTGACAGTCATGGAGAATCATCGACCTCTCTTCTTGTGGTTTTCCTGGTGATAGTGGGTCCCCCTGTGACCCTCTTTGCACACTCTGGGGCACTATGTCCAGGGAGCAACCCTGAGGCCTTGCGCAGCAGTCTGAGCTGACTTTTCTTATGGAAGATCCTGCTTCTCTTTACGGGGCATATCTGATGCTAGCTTTATGAGGAATAAACTTCATTATTAGCAGGATGAGAGTATCCCCTGTTGGTTGCAACAGTGCAGGGATGTTTCCGTTCACCCCATTCTGTCAGCCACCCAAAGACTGTTCTATGCCCCAGGGCCAGCACCCTTCATTTCCAATCACACAAACTCTGTCCTGATTCAGGGCAGAAAGAAGCAGTTCTATTTTCCATCCAGTTGCACTCACCTACAAACCTAGCCCTTCTGGAGTTTCAGGCCTGTTGAAGAAGCATTATTATGCATGGAGAAAAGAGGTCTTTGGGATCTAGCAGCTTTGGTTTTGAACCCAAGATTTGCAGCTTACGTTATGATGGGCTTTTGGTGAATTGGGCTTCCTTGGTGGCTCAGATGGTAAAGAATCTGCCTGCAATGCAGGACACCTGGGTTTGATCCCTGGGTGGGAAGGATCCCCTGGAGGAGGGCATGGCAACCCACTCCAGTATTCTTGCCTGGAGAATCCCATGGACAGAGGAGCCTGGCGGGATACAGTCCACGGGGTCGCAGAGTTGTACACGCCTGAGCGACCAGCACTTTTACTTTCACTTCGGTGAATTACCTAACACTCCAAGCCTCAGTATCTTCATCTTTAAAAGGGGAAAGATACAATCTGACTTGTATGGTGTTATGAAAGTTACCAATGAACTAATGTGTCCATTTAAAAATATTTATGGAGTACCTATGATATGCCACAGATGGCGTTATCTGCTGGGAATATTGGGGAGCAAGTCAGGCAGGGGCCTGTGTGGAGTTTGCATTTCAGCAGGAGTTCTTCCCAGATGGCTCAGTGGTAAAAGAATCTACCTACCAATGCAGGAGGCATGGGAGATGAGGGTTTGGTACCTGAGTGGGGAAGATCCCCTGGAGTAGGAAATGGCAATCCATTCCAGTATTCTTGCCTGGAAGATTCTATGGACAGAGGAGCCTGGCAGGTTGCAGTCCATGGGGTCGCAAAGAGTCAGACACGACTGAGCAACTGAGCGTGAACACACACACACAAACAGGAAGTGCTTAAAGTAGAGATTATAATCCTCTGTGGTTCAGGTTCAGATGGGGAAGAATGTGGTACTCGGCACTGTGTGGCAATGACACCTAATTTAGATGCGGGGATTTAAACGTAAATATGGTGGATTGGGTTGTGGTAGCAAGTCCACTCTTACTGTTTCCCCCTAAACTACAGAGAGAGTCTGGGTGAAATAGGACGAGAAAAGTAGAAATGTTAGCTGAGCTTGGAAAAAGGAAAGGAGAACTTCTGTAGCAGAAACAAAAAGAGAAAAAAACTAAAAGCTTGAGTGGTGGGCAGGGGCGGCATCGAGACTGCCCAGGTGTCTCTTCTGTGTGCGGAGCTGCTGGCTTCAGGTGCAACTCACCCATCCTGGGAAGTGGGGAGCAGAACTCTCCACCTGCTGGCTTAGGGGTGCAGCAGGCAGGTTGGGCTTCTGTCTGGGGCTGTGGGATGGAAAAGAGTCTCCCGAGAGAAGCTGGAATCACACGAGGCCCTGTGCATGGGTGCAGGTACTGATTCTGCTCCATCACACAGAGTGGGAACCTGAGCAAAAGATTAACATAAAAACCAGTCCAAAGGGCTCTGGTGGAGGTGCACCTAAGACTACCCCTTGGAGGACCTTCCCTCTCAGGGCGTTTGTACATGCTGCTCCCTCAACTGAGATCCTTGCTCCCAGTCCCCCTTTTGGTTGTCCCCTCCCAACCTGCTTCACTGGACAGTGTCTTGACTCAGATGTCACTTTCTTGGAAAGGCTGTCACAGACCTCCAAGATTAGATTTGACCCCCCTTTATGCATTCTTTTTCTCTTACATATGCCCTACTGTAAGCACAGCTTAATAACTGTGTAATCATGTGCTATATAGCTGCCTCCCGTACTAGATTGATAGATTGTAAAAGTAGGTCAAATCTTGTACATCTGTATTTTTACCTGATGCTACATTCCCAGCATAGTACCTACCACATAGTTAGTCCTCAAAAAATGGATTTTGAATAAATAGATGAATGAATGAATTTGTCCTCAATGGCCATGTCCACTACCTCTATCTCCTACCAATCCCAAATGGAAATTAAAAAAAAATGATACCTTCTTGCTTTGTAGTTTGGAGAAGGCAATGGCAACCCACTCCAGTACTCTTGCCTGGAAACACCCATGGACAGAGGATGAACTAATGTGGTAGCCTGGTAGGCTGCAGTCCATGGGTTCATGAAGAGTCAGACACGACTGAGCAACTTCACTTTCACTTTTCACTTTCATGCATTGGAGAAGGAAATGGCAACCCACTCCAGTGTTCTTGCCTGGAGAATCCCAGGGACGGAGGAGCCTGGTGGGCTGCCGTCTATGGGGTCGCGCAGAGTCGGACACGACTGAAGCGACTTAGCAGCAGCAGCAGCCTTGTAGTTACTACAGAGTGAAAATAATATACACTCTACAAGGGCAGTGGTGCTCAGACATTAGTGTCTAAAGCATCACCAGGAAGCCTTGCTAAAACACAGATGGCTGGATGCCACCCACAGAGTTTCTGATTCAGTAGGTCTGGGCTGGGGCCTGAGAATTTGCATATCTGATGCCTTCCTGGGTGATGCTGACACTGTGGGTCTGTGGACCACATCTTGTGAACCACGGCTACACAGTATTATTATTTTGGTTCATTTGGTTTTTAAGTCAGAGCTATAAAATATACCACCAATGACACAACTATACCTTTATGTCTTGAAAACTTAGCATAAACAAGTGGTTAACATGATCGATGGCGTGATAATATGTAAGCATTCTTCCTGGGGAAAGGTGGGCTTCCTATCTTTCACATAAATGGGGGAGCAAGGTGAAGGGTGACGGGTGGGTTCTGAAGTCAGATTTGCTGGCCTCCAGCCTTAGTGCCTCCTCCTGCAAGTACCAGAACTCAAGTAAGCTGTGAGCCTCCCTGACTCAGCTTGCTAATTTATACAGTTGCAGGACCTGCTTCACTGTGTTGTTGAGATCGTAAGGAGATAACATTAATAGTTTCCTTTCAACAGTGCCTGGCATGTTGTCAGCAACATGTATAACATGTTGTTATAATGCAGAAGGGAAAGGAATATTTACCAGTATATGTTAAGTATCCCATTAGGGGTTTTCGCACACACTGTCTCATTTAAGCCTTGCAGCAATGCTATGAAATAGGTAATACTATCCCCACTTTATAAGGGAGGAAAACAAGGCCCGGAGAGGCTAAGTAATTTGTCCAAAAATACTCATTTAGTAATCATATCTGGGTTGGCCTCAAGTCTCTGTAGTGCCATTGTCTTATCATTATTTTGGCACTCAGGAAGCAGGCTCCTGGGAGAGACTACAGTCCAGCCACAGTGGGAGTGGGCCCTGTCTGTCCCGGACGTCTCTACGCGCCTCGTCTCCTGGTTCAGTCTCCTTTCTGCCCACGTGGGCACCTGCTGCTCTGATACCCTCCTCCAGCCAGCCTGCGGCTGCGGCTCTTTTCATTCACACTGAAGGGCACGCTGACATGGGAACATTTCAAAGCTGCCTCAGCTAGGAAGGCCACACTGTCCATCACACTTAGAGAGCGACGGCGGTGACGCTTCCCAGGAGAGCCGTGCGCCAGGACCAGGTACGCTTAATGGTCTAGAGTCCTGCTTTTAAAGCAGGTTCACCAGCAGCTGCCCGGCTTGCAGAGGAAACAGCCCTGGCTCCCGTCCGAAGGCAGGGTGTGGCTTCCGTCTTTCTCTCCCAAGTGGAGGCTGAGTAGAAGTGACAGTGTTTGTAGCTCTGACACACAGGTTTTGAGTTGACTGAGGGTCCCATTCTTGACTGGTTTGGACAAAATGCTTTTGAAGGTGTTACTGGAAAGTATCCCGGTGAGAAAGGGGCTATGAAGGCTCCGGTAAGTCACCTACATGCTCTGGAATCTCATGAGCTCCCTGGAGGGTGGGACCATCCTGCCTGGCAGGTGGACAAATCCCCTTCCTTGATGGAGAGGCTTCTAGTACGGACTTCATAGGCACAATTCACAGGGTGTGGATTGTGGGCCATGGAAGGTTGCCAGAACCTTTTGTCCCATTTATTTAATTTTTTAAACAGACAACAGATTGTGTGGTGCCCCTGCTAATAACCCTTCCAGCTGCCCATTGTCCTCAGGGTCAAGCCCAGAATGGCTTGTATGGTTTTGTTAGCTTAAGTTTGCCCAGAAGTAGATCAAAAAGCTAATGGTTGTAAGAACCAGTCATTTATTTAGGAAGGATCTCAGGAAACACCCAGAGAGGGTGTGGAATTGAAACACAGAATGGAAAGTAACCAATGAAAGTCACTATCAATTGGAGTGACCAAGGGCAGTTGGAGGGTGGTCTTCCTGGGGAATTCAGGGAAGGATGTGGAACACACACTGCAAAGTTTTCTGTCCCCAGATATGAGGGAGCTGGAGTATTTATCCTCCAGTCAGTCACTGGGGGCTCCTGGGGAGGGCAGTGGGGAGCATGAATTCACGGAAACTTCTCTCCTGCTGAGGACAGGGCAAAAGTGAAGACTCAGAGAAGGCACTTGGGCAAAATGATGCTGGTACAGGCATCTGGAGGCCAACTACCTTGCATTGAAGAAGGGATGTGAGTGGGGCTCCAGCGGCATCTACTGTGATATCCACCGTCTGGCTCATCCCGCTCATCCCACCCCTTACACACACCACACACAACCCACAACTCCCTCCCACACAGCCTACCATCTCTTGCATGACCCAGCCCTCACACACACGTGGCCTACAACACACACATACAGTCCACAGCATACATATACAACCCTCAACCCACCACACAACTCACAGCCAGCACAAATCACAAGACACAATCATATACAATACACACACATACATTCCCCACAACCAAGGACCTTATTATTGCCCTATTTTACAGATGTGGAAAGTGAGGCTCACAGGATTACAAGTTGTTCACTGTCTGGCCTGTTGGGACCAGATCCCAGGTCTTCTCATTCCTGCTCAGGCACATTTTCCACGCACCCCATGAGGATGGATGTGAACCCCCTTACAGTGCTCACCCTGGGAAGTTCATGGCTAGTTCAGTAATGCTGCTGATCCTCAAAATGTTTTCCTTTTTCAAAATGAAATTATGTTTTCAAAGCAGAAAACCAATATATATTTCTAAAAAAGAATAAAGGAAAAAAAAGAATAAACCAATATGTGCCTTTATCCTAAAAAATTTTTAGAAAGGGCCTTAAAAACAAGTGATAAAATAGTTCATTTCAGTTTTTAACCAAAACAGAATTTTCTGACCTCAGTTTTCCTAATCTGTAAAATAGAGGTCTTGGAATAGGTCAGAAGTCTTCATTGTGGTTCAGTGACACCTCACTGATGAGCTTTTGGAGATCTAGGAATCTGGAAATTTATGGAAAAAATTCCATGTATGCACATTTTTTTTTCCTGGGAAAACGATTTATAACTTTTTCAGACTATTATAGCTCTATGACCTCAAAATGTTTTCCAGTCATTGCACTAGGTATTCCCTAAGGGTTTTTTCTGGAGGAATTATATTAAAATCATTATGAAATGTCAGCAGGTACCATAAACCTGAGAGCCAAGAATTATTTTTTAAGAGTTGCAGTGGAAGCATGGGAAAGAGGTATATTTGTGTATATTTTACAGCCAACATTCCCTGTTGGCTCAGTCAGTAAAGAGTCTGCCTGCAATGCGGGAGACCCAGGTTCAATCCCTGGGTTGGGAAGATCCTCTGGAGAAGGAAATGGGACCTATTCCAGTATTCTTGCCTGGCAAATTCCATGGGTAGAAGAGTCTGGTGGGCTACAGTTCATGGGGTCACAAAGAGTCAGACACGACTGAGTGACTAACACTTTCACTTTCTTTCACTTTCAATAGTCTAGATAACTGAGATTTTAGTTGTTAAAAAACGATGCTGGACAGAGTTTATTTTCATCCACTGCTGGGAGAAGTGACAATTGGCTCAATCCTTTGGGGAAGCAGTTTGACAAAATACATAAAGAGCTTTGAAATGCTTGTATCTTTGATCTAGTAATTCCGTTGCTAGGCCTGTAATATGGGAACATAAAGAATTAAGGAAATCTAGATCATAGAAAGAAGTATTGTATAAATCTTAAGATGTTCTTGGTAGATCTGTAAAAAACATTTGATAAGATATGATATCAATGCCTGATAATGGGAAGAATGGAATCTGAAAATGTACTTTTTAAACTGGTGACTCAGACAGTAAAGAGTCTGCCTGCAATGCAAAAGACCCAGGTATGATCCCTGTGTTGAGAAGATCCCCTGCAAAAGGGAATTGTTACCCACTTCAGTAATTTTGCCTGGAGAATTCCATGGACAGAGGAGCCTGGTGGGTTACAATCTGTGGAGTCGCAGAGTCAGACATGACTGAGCAACTAACACACCAAATTTATACTAAATAAATAGTCAATCAATATTATACCTGTTCAGTTCGGTTCAGTCACTCATTCGTGTCCAGTGCTTTGTGACCCCATGGACTGCAGCACACCAGGCTTCCCTGTCCATCACCAACTCCCAGAGCTTGCTCAGACTCGTGTCCATTGAGTCAGTGATGCCATCTAACCATCTCATCTTCTGTTGTCCTTTTTTCTCCTCCTGCCATCAATCTTTCCCAGCATCAGGGAATTTTCCAGTGAGTCAGTTCTTCACATCAGGCCAAAGTGTTGGAGTCTCAACTTCAGCATCAGTACTTCCAATGAATATTCAGGACTGATTTCCTTTAGGATTGACTGGTTTGATCTCCTTGCAGTCCAAGGGACTCTCAAGAGTCTTCTCCAACACCAGAGTTCAGAAGGATCAATTCTTTGGTGCTCAGCCTTCTTTATGGTCCAACTCTCACATCCATACATAAATACAGGAAAAACCATAACTTTGATTAGATGGACCTTTGTCAGCAAAGTAGTGTCTCTGCTTTTTAATATGCTGTCTAGGTTGGTCACAGCTTTTCTTCCAAGGAGCAAGCATCTTTTAATTTCATGGCTCTAGTCACCATCTGCAGTGATTTTGGAGCCCCCCAAAAATGAAATCTATCACTGTCCATTGTTTCCCCATTTATTTGTCATGAAGCAATGGGACCGGATGTCATGATCTTAGGTTTTCAAATGCTGAGTTTTAAGCCAGCTTTTTCACTCTTCTCTTTCACTTTCATCAAGAGGCTCTTTAGTTCCTCTTTGCTTTCTGCCATAAGGGTGGTGTCATCTGCATATCTGAGGTTATTGCTATTTCTCCCGGCAATCTTGATTCCAGCTTGTGCTTCATCCAGCCCAATATTTTGCATGGTGTACTCTGCACATAAGTTACATAAGCAGGGTGACAATATACAGCCTTGATGTACTCCTTTCTCAATTTGGAACCAATCCATTGTTCCACGTCCCATTCTAACTGTTGCTTCTTGACCTGCATACAGATTTCTAAGGAGACAGAAAAGGTGGTCTGGTATTCCCATCTCTTGAAGAATTTTCCACAGTTTCTTGTGATCCACACAGTCAAAGATTTTGCGTAGTTAATAAAGCAGAAGTAGATGCTTTTCTGGAACTCTCTTGCTTTTTCTATGATCCAGTGGATGTTGGCAATTTGATCTCTGGTTCCTCTGGCTTTTCCAAACCCAGCTTGAACATCTGGAAGTTCTCGGTTCGTGTACTGTTGAAGCCTGGTTTGCAGAATTTTGAGTATTACTTTGCTAGCTTGTGAGATGAGTGCAATTGTGTGGTAGTTGAACATTCTTTGGCATTACCTTTCTTTGGGATTGGAATGAAAACTGACATTTTCCAGTCCTGTGGCCACTGCTGAGTTTTCCAAATTTGCTGGCATATTGAGTGCAGCACTTTCACAGCATCATCTTTTAGGATTTGAAATAGCTCAACTGGAATACCGTCACCTCCACTAGCTTTGTTCATAGTGATGCTTCCTAAGGCCCACTTGACTTCGCATTTCAGGATGTCTGGCTCTAGGTGAGTGATCACACTGTTGTGGTTATCTGGATCATGAAGATCTTTTTTGTATAGTTCTTCTGTGTATTCTTGCCACCTTTTCTTAATATCTTCTGCTTCTTTTTAGGTCCATACTGTTTCTGTCATTTATTGTGCCCATCTTTGCATGAAATGTTCCCTTGGTATCTCTAATTTTCTTGAAGAGACCTCTGGTCTTTCCCATTCTATTGTTTTCCTCTATTTCTTTGCATTGATCACTGAGGAAGGCTTTCTTATCTCTCCTTGCTATTCTTTGGAACTCTGCAATCAGATGGGTATATCTTTCCTTTTCTCCTTTGCCTTTAACTTCTCTTCTTTTCTCAGCTTTTTGTAAGGCCTCCTCAGACAACCTTTGCCTTTTTGCATTTTTTTTCTTGAAAATGGTCTTGATCCCTGCCTCCTGTACAATGTCACAAACCTCCATCCATAGTTCTTCAGGCAGTCTGTCTATCAGATCTAATCCCTTGAATCTATTTGTCACTTCCACTGTATAATCATAAGGGATTTGATTTAGGTCATACAGAATGGTCTAGTGGTTTTCCCCACTTTCTTCAATTTAAGCCTGAATTTGGCAATAACTAGTTCATGATCTGGGCCACAATCAGCTCCTGATCTTGTTTTTGCTGACTGTATAGAGCTTCTCCATCTTTGGCTGCAAAGAATATAATCAATCTTATTTCAGTATTGACCATCTGGTGATGTCCATGTGTAGAGTTGTCTCGTCTGTTGTTGGAAGAGGGTGTTTGCTATGACCAGTGCGTTCTCTGTTAGCCTTTGCTCTGCTTCATTTTGTACTCCAAGGCCAAAATTGCCTGTTATCCCAGGTATCTCTTGACTTCCTATTTTTGTATTCCAGTCCCCTATGAAGAAAAGGACATTTTTTTTTTTTTTGGTGTTAGTTCTAGAAGGTCTTGTAGGTCATCATAGAATCGTTCAACCTCAGCTTCTTTGGCATTAATGGTTGGGGCATAGACTTAGATTACTGTGATATTGAATGGTTTGCCTTGGAAATGAACAGATATCATTCTGTCATTTTTGAAATTGCACCTGAGTACTGCATTTCAGACTTTTTTGTTGACTATGAGAGCTACTCCACTTTTTATAAGGGATTCTTGCCCACAGTAGTAGATATAATGGTCATCTGAATTAAATCGCCCTTTGCAGTCCACTTTAGTTCACTGATTCCTAAAATGCCGATGTTCACTCTTGCCATCTCCTGTTTGACCACTTCCAATTTACCTGGATTCATGGACCTAACATTCCAGGTTCCTATGCAATATTGTTCTTTTTAGCATTGGAGTTTACTTCCATCACCAGTCACATCCACAACTGGCCATTGTTTTTGCTTTGGCTCTGTCTCTTTATTCTTTCTGGAGTTACTTCTCCACTCTTCTCCAGTAGCATATTGGGCACCTACCAACCTGGGGAGTTCATCTTTCAGTGACCTATCTTTTTGCCTTTTCATACTGTTCATGGGGTTCTCAAGGCAAGAATACTGAAGTGGTTTGCCGTTCCTTTCTCTGATGGACCACGTTTTGCCAGAACTCTCTACCATGACTTGTCCGTCTTGGATGGCCCTGCATATCACGGCTCATAGTTTCATTGAGTTAGATAAGGCTGTGGTCTGTGTAATCAGTTTGGTTAGTTTTCTGTGATTGTGGTTTTCATTCTGTCTACCCTCTGATGGATAAGAGACTTATGGGAGCTTCCTGATGGGAGAGACTGACTGTGGGAAAAACTGGGTCTTGTTCTGATGGGAGGGGCCATGCTCAGTAAATCTTTAATCTAGTTTCCTGTTGATGGGCAGGGCTGTGTTCTCTCCCTGTTGTTTGGCCTGAGGCCAAACTATGGTAGGGGTAATGAAGGTATTGGTGACCTCCTTAAAAAGGACTTGTGCATATGCACTATTGTATTCAGTGCCCCTGACCCCATATCAAGCCACTGTCGACTCACCCCTCTGCTGGAGACTCCTGAACACTCACAGGCAGGTCCGGCTCAGTCTCTTGTGGGAAAACTTCTCCTTTCTCCTGGCTCCTGGTGCACACAAAGTTTTGTTTGTGCCCTCCAAGAGTCTGTTTTCCCAGTCCCATGGAGTTTCTGTAATCAAATTCCACTGGCCTCCAAAGTTAAATTCCCTAGGAGATCTTAGTCCCTTTGCTGGATCCCTAGGTTGGGAAATCTGTTGTTGGTCCTAGAACTTTCTTAACAGTGTGAGAATTTCCTTGGCGTAATTGTTCCGCAGTTTGTGGGTTGTCTGCTCAGTGGCTCTGTGGTGGGGCTAATGGTGACCTCCTCCAAGAGGGCTTATGCCACACGCTGCGTGACCCAGGTGTGCTGCAGCTAGAGACCCTGTCCTGGGGGCAGGCCACTGCTGACCCGTGCCTCTGCAAGAGACACTCAAACACTCAAAGGCAGGTCTGGCTCAGTCTCTGTGGGGTCTCTGGGTCCTGGTGTGCACAAGGTTGCTTGAGCCCTCCAAGCCTCTCTGGTGGGTATGGGGTTTGATTCTAAATGTGATTTCACCCCTCCTACTGTCTTGTTGAGGCTTATCCTTTGCCTTTGGACATGGGGTATATTTTTTTGGTGGGACCCAACATTCTCCTGTTGATGGTTGTTCCGCAGCAAGTTGCAATTTTGCGGTTCTCACAGGAGAGGATGTGTGCCTGTCCTTCTGCTCTGCCATCTAGTCTCTTCAATAAATGGTCTTGGAAATATGATGCCGATGATGTGGGGCATCCCACATGAGTCCGGAATCCAGAAGGCACACACGAGGAGCCTGGCTAAGTATCCCCAAACCAGACTCTGGAGGCGCCGCCAGGGCGTGGTTCTACCTGTAGATGCAAAAAAACACTAAAGGCATTTCCACTGAGTATAGAAACAAATTACTGTCTCTGTCATTTACAAGTGCCCTGGGGTTGCCTGCCAGTGCAATAATGGAAGAAAATGAATTGAGGATAAATACTGGAAAGAATGTGGCAAAATAATCATTACTTTAAGTGATAGGAATATCTGTATAGAAAAATCCCATAGAATCAACTAAAGCTATTGAAAATAATAAGAGAATTCAGTAGTTTGAACTTTTTCTTTTTAACCAATGATGATCAGAGAGAAAATGTCATTATTTAAAAAGATTTCATTGATAGTGGTCACCAAGTATATCAGTCATCTACCAATAGGTAATTGGTAGGTTATATTGAAATGTATTTGTAAAATGTACTTTAAATGTTGTAGAAAGATGCTGTATGTGCTCTAGAATGGGATGCCCAGGATTTCTAAGCAACTCCCATTAATCCATAAATTTAACATGAATTTTTATGTGACAGAAATGATTTTAAATTTTATCTGTATGAATAAATGAGTTCCATGGGTGGTTTTTTTGCCTAAAAGCAAATCTATATTTTCTACAACAGGTGTTTTTTATTCGGTGATCCTCATTTAGCACTTATTTTTTTTTTAATCATGGAAAATAGGAAAGGAGTGGACATTATGGGTGGCCATGCTGAGTTTCTTCTGGCTTTGTTCTTTTAGCAAGTGAGGGTCCCAGTGTGACGGTACCACTTCTCATGTATTACTAGAGAATTTTCAGAAATCATCCATCACTTCCTTATAGGTGGATATAAGCTGTGATGCCCCTGAAATGGGCATCATTTACACAGAAGGGGTCCTCTTAGGCTTAGTCACCTATATCACTCCCATCATCCCTCAAAGTTACCTGAAAATTGCACAGAGGAAAATATACCCGTTTCTGGGTCTGGCCACAGGCAGCCAGAGCTTGGCTATGGAAACTTTGCAGCAGGGGCAGTGGGGACAACGGCGGGCTTCTGCTTTGTCTTAGTCCTCATGAATCTCTCCTTAGAGATGATGCCGTTGTTGTTCAGCCACTCAGTCATGTCTGAGTCTGCGACAGTATGAAAAGGTAAGAGATGATGCTGGGTCCCATGATTTAAAGAGGAATATAGAGATGCAGTGACCCAAGCTTTCAGGACAGGGGAAGACTGCCAGACATTCTACATAATAATGACCTCAGCAACTCAGAGTCTAAAAACATTATAGAATTCCAACTCCAAAAATCTTCTAAGATGTCTAGACCCATTTTGTACATGTTTCCCCTAGAGCATTGATTCAGTGTTTTGAACACCTACAATAGGATAAACATGGTACTGTGCAATGTATCACTTTTGTTTATTTACTAATTTAGTGTCCCTTTTCCTTACTGGAATGTAGATTCCATGCAGGGAGGAAGCTTGTCCACTGTTGGAACTTCAGGGATGTTGATAGTGCCTGGCACATTCAGCCCCTGCAGTGGATATGTACTGGATGGAGAGAGAGGAAAAATATAGTTCCTACCCACAGAAATTCACAGTTCAGTGAGGAAAAAGGGAGTAATATCAATGACTATAGTGCAAGGTGATGGTCTTAAGTGAAGGTGTGCACAAGCTGCAAAGAAAATAGAAGATGAATTCTTGCAGGGGATTTTTGAGGCCTTACCAAGGATGTGGTACTTGATTTGATTCTTCATAAAAAGTATGAATATTTGTTAGTTGAATAAAGTATGGGAGGGCATTCTGGGAAGATAAAGGCTATGGTCTGAATTGTATTTCCTCCAGACTCAGATACTGAAGCCTAAATCCCCAGTACCTCAGTGTGTGACTGTGACTGTATTTGGAGATAGGAACCTTAAAGGTAATTAAGGTTAAATGATGTCATCAGAAAGAAAGTGAAAGTGAAGTCGCTCAGTCGTGTCCAGCTCTTTGCGACCCCATGGGCTGTAGCCTACCAGGCTCCTCCGCCCATGGGATTTTCCAGGCAAGAGTACTGGAGTGGGCTGCCATTGCCTTCTCCAGGGGATCTTCCCAACCCAGGGATCGAACCCAGGTCTCCCACATTGTAGGCAGATGTCTGAGCCACCGGGAAAGTCCAATGTCATCAGAGTGAACTCTAATCCAATATGCCTGGTGTACTTATTAGAAGAGAAAACTCAGACACAGTTACACACACAGAGGGAAGAGCATGTGAAAACATGGGGAGAAGACGGCCACGCACAAGCCAAGGAGAGAGGCCTCAGAAGGAACCAACTTGCTGTTACTTTGATCTTGGACTTCCAGCCTCCAGATGACAAAATAGATTTCTATTTGTTTAAACTACCCAGTCTGTGGCACTTTGTTATGGCAGCCCCAGCAGACTGATATAAGGGGGAGAGCTTGTGTAGAGGGTGGAGGTCGGAGACGGCATGGCTTCTTTGGGGACGCTGGGTCTTCTGGCAGAAAGATAGTATTAATACATAATTCTAGGAAAAGGGCTGGCTGGTGTGAAATGAAATGTCTCCTGTGATATCTATAAACAAGGATGTCACAGCCGTCTTCGATTCTGGCCCTCCACCTGTGAATTTCTGATCCCAGAGGGCCCCCAAAAGGAAGAACAATGCTGGCAGGTGGCAGCCATCAGCCACTTCCCACAATGAACACTGAGGAGCTTGGGAAGTCAAGGGTGTTGGGGGCTGGGGGGTGGAGGTGAGAAAGCAGGCAGCAGCCATCTGCCACTCCCTACAGTGATCAAGGAACTGAACTTAAGGATAAAAAACATACAAACAAACAAACAAAATGCAGGATGCTGGCCCCAGATAGCTGAGATGTATATGAAAGAAAGGATTTCAGTAAACTCAGACACTTGAATCTTCCCATACATAGAAGAGAGCTAAATTCCTTAACTTGAAATATCTGATTTTCCTTAATTAACAGTAATCTTTGATGTTAAGACTGTCTGCCCTTCTTTGTTGCATACTTCTATATATCCGGACTCCACGCCCCACCTCCTCAGAGCTGTTTTCTCAGGACTACCTGAGATGCTGCCTCTTGGGCTTGAAGTCCTAAAAATTCCCACTGAATAAAATAACTCTCAACTTTCAGGTCGTGACTGCTTTTTATGCCCACATGGGTAAAGAAAGAAGGAAGGGTGGGAGGTGTCAGGCTCATATGCCTGTATGAATGAAGCAGGCTTATTTCGGACAGTAGTGTTGCAGGAAGGGGGCCCGAAACTGGGCTCTTGTCTAACACTTGGAAATGAATTGTCTGAGGGGACACATGTGCTGACAAAACAAGAGATTTTATTGGGAAGGGGCACCTGGGCGGAGAGCAGGAGGATAAGGGAACTCAGGAGAACTGTTCTGTCATGTGACTTGCAGTCTCCAGTTTTATGGTGATGGGATTCGTTTCTGGGTTGTCTTTAGCCAATCATTCTGACTCAGAGTCCTTCCTGACTGTGCACGCCTTGTTCAGCCAAGATGGATGCCAGAGAGAAGGATTCTGGGAGGTGGTCAGACATGTGGTGTCTCCTTTTGACCTTTCCTGAACTCTTCTGGTTGGTGGTGGCTTATTAGTTCCGTGTTCCTTACCAGGACCTCTTGTCATAAAACAACTCATGCAAATGGTCACTATGGTGCCTGGCCAGGGTGGGCGGTTTCAGTCCGTGTGCTTCCCCTAGCAGTAGGGAGGGGTGGAGTCTGTGGTGGACTGGGGAACACAGGCACCATCCCAAGGGCAGATATGTGGAGACTCTGTGGCTGATGGATGCCAGCTGGGAATGGGGGCCAAGTGTTGCAAGAATAAGTCAGAAATACAAATTTTGATGTATAATCTTATGCTTTTCATTTATTATTTTTTTCTACCTTTTTGGCCACACTGTGTGGTGTGTAGAATCTTAGTTCCCCAACCAGGGATTGAATTCGTGCCCCCTGCAGTAGAAGCATGGAGTCTTAACTGCTAGACCACCAGGGAAGTACCCGTCTCACGATTTTTAAAAGTTTACAGTTAATGTTTTAAACTCTGTGTGAGCCATAAAAAGATATATGCATGTATATTATCTATGGTGAAACAGATCACCAGCACAGGTGGGATGCATGAGACAAGTGCTCGGGCCTGGTGCACTGGGAAGACCCAGAGGAATCGGGTGGAGAGGGAGGTGGGAGGGGGGATCGGGATGGGGAATACGTGTAACTCTATGGCTGATTCATATCAATGTATGACAAAACCCACTGAAATGTTGTGAAGTAATTAGCCTCCAACTAATAAAAAAAAAATAAAAAAATAAAAAAAAGATATATGTATATGTGTGTATACATATATACTAGATGAAGCCTGTGGGCTGCCCATTTGTAATCCCTGAATTAGCTAAGGACTAACATAAAGGATGTTAGATGTATGACAAGGAAGTCTAATTTTCCTGTTTGGCAGGGGGAACAGTTGGTGAATCTTGAGTGAGATAAGTGACTTGAACTCACACTGGCCTTGGTGGTTTAGAGCTAGGTGGGCTTTTACTTGAAGGTTGTTTTGTCTGTGTGTGTGTGTGCTCAGTCGTGTCTGACTCTTTGCAACCCCAGGGACTGTAGCCTGCCAGGCTCCTCTGTTCTTGGAATTTTCTAAGCAAGAATACTGGAGTGGGTTGCCATTTCCTAAGCCAGGGATAGAACCTGTGAACCCACATCTCTTGCACCTCCTGCATTGGCAGGCAGATTCTTCATCACTGGGAAGTTTTCTTAAAGGGCCAGATAGTAACTATTTTTTACTTTGGTGGGCCACATGGCCTCTTGCTACTATCTCACTCTGACACCGTAGTGTAAAAACAGTTGTAGACAGTATATAAGCAAATGAGCCTGGCTGCATTCCAAAAACTTCATTTACAAAAACAGATGGTGGGCCAGATTTGGTCCCCGAGCTATTGTTTGCTGATCCTGGGTTTAGAGGGCTATAGACTTGAAGGGGGGGTTGGCGGGGGTGGCAGGGGGTGGGGGAGTGTGGATGGGGGTGAGGGTGAGTTCAGAGAACAGTCTAGGTAAGAGATGACTTGAGGCTGTGGTAATGGAGGTAGAGATGGTAGGAGAGATTCAAGAACTACTGAGCAGGTAGTGTCAAAACTTGCTGATTGACGAGCCTGTGAGGCAGAGAAAAGAACCACAGTTGATGCCCAGGTTTCTGGCTTGACTTAGGGGCTCAGTCTGAAGACTTCCTCTCCTTGTTGGAGACGAAGACATTTCCCTGTACCCTTCTAGGTTCTTCTGGCTGGTCTAAGGATTAAATTGACATGAGACAGATTAACAGGAGAAATTCAAACAAAAGTTTAATAACATGTGCACATGGGAAAGACCCAGGAAAACTGAGTAACTTACTAAAATGGCTCAACCCCTCACCTTAAATACCATCTTCCACTAAAGACAAAAGAGGATGTTGGGGTAGTGGTTTGGGAACTCCAAGATGAGGAGGGCAATTGACATTGAGGTGGAAAAGCAAACGTATAGAAAACAAATGTTTGCTGGACTCTGCAGACCAGTGGGACACGAGAGGAATTTTAATTAACACTTTGTTAGGTTCCTCCCTGTCCACACACCTGGTTCCTACTGTTACCGAGTCCAAGTTCACTCTGCTCGCCACACGACAGGCCAATGAATTGGAGATATTGGCGATGAGGTATTGAGACAAGGACTATGACTCTGCCAGAAAGGCAGTAGACTGAGAAGATGGCAGATTAATGTCTCAAAATAACCATCTTATCAGGGTCTGGATGCCAGGTTTGTTAATAGAACAGAGTGGTGGGGGTGAGGAAGCAAAATAAAAAGGCCATTCATCTTGCAGATATCTCCTGGAATGGCAGTTCTCTGGGAGGGGACGTGTTAATTTCTTCCTTTTTGTAGCCATCCACACAGGTGGACAGGGTCCTGAATAAAGGCACTTTGGTTTAATATTCAGGCAGAGGGGCAGGGCTCCCCAAGGCAGGTCATTATGTAAAAACAGTATCCCTTTAGTGAGCAAAAGCAACGAGAAGGCCACGGGAAGCAAAGGTGAAAAGAAACAGATCCAACACGGGGTGATGATTGGCTCCTCCCTGTAGCAATAATATAGTCGTTGCTGCTCCCTTCCTGGGCCAGGTCCTCTAGCTACATTCTTTAGGTAGTTAAGGTGAAGGTCTAATTTCTTTCAGCTCCAAATACTCTGCATGCCAAAGACACACTTTGGGGTGGCAAATTTTGCTCCCCTACACCTTCTAGTGACCATGACCTCCCGAGTCAGCCCACTCCGCTTTGGGGTGACCCTGAGGAGTCCCTCCTTCCTGGGGACCCTAACCTATCAGAAGGAACTTCTCTGATCACACAACTGTCCTGCCCTGCTGCTCCAGCTCACATGGAAAACTTCATTCTGTCCAGCACTGAGGCCATGAGCAAGATTCATGCCTATTGCCTTCAGGTTATTAGAGTCTCTTCTCCCCACTGCCCTCATCCCCACAGCCCCCAGTCTTGGGATATGAAAACAAATCTTCAAACAATTAGAGTAACAAGGCGCCCTGCAGGGATCAGGACAGGCTAGGGCTTGTGATGCCAATTACCAAACCTCTGTAGGCCCCCACTCTGCAGAACAGCGGGGAAAATGTGCTAAATTGTTCTCTGAGCAGAGGCGGCATGGCCCGGCCTGAAGTGCACCCGCCAGGCTCTGGTGCGTGCCTGCCAAGACAGGAGCTCACTTTGATGTGCTCCAGGTGGCCACGGAGCCACCGCGGGACATCAGGAGCTGCTGGACTCTCTGTCTCTCTTTTCTCCGCCAGACCCCACAGATGCTCCGCGGATGCAAGAGCGCTGGGGAGGGCGAGCGCCGACCGGTTACAGAGCTAATGAATTCCATTCACAGGTTTCCTGCGTCTGCTGCCAGGGCTGCTGAGAGGTGTGTGCAAAATGGTCCCCAGGCACTTAACTGGGAGAGGAGGAAAGGATATACCTAGGACCTGCTGTGCAGGGGGCTGGGCTTCCTCTGACTTTGAAGGAAGTGGCAGAACAGGACTTTGCGAGAGGATAATGGCCCTGGAGGAAACTGTGGGGATCAGACTGTATTTATTTGAAGACCCAGCAGGCCTGGTCCTGGGGCCAGAGTTGAGCAAGACCTTGATAATCCAGGAGGCTGAGGAGGAAGATCCAGAGTGGGAGGAAAGAGGCTCAGGCACGGGACTCTGTGGTGGAATCCCGACTGAGCTCATTCACTTGTTTGTCTTCCACTCCTGCTAGCACCCCAAAGTGAAAGTCGCTCAGTTGTGTCTGACTCTGCGACCCCATGGACTATACCCCATGAAGAATTCATGGAATTCTCCAGGCCAGAATACTGGAGTGGGTAGCCTTTCCACTCCCCAGGGGATCTTCGCAACCCAGGGATCAAACCCAGGTCTCCCACATTGCAGACGGATTCTTTACCAGCTGAGCCACAAGAGAAATCCAAGAATATTGAAGTGGGTAGCCTATCCCTTCTCCAGCAGATCTTCCCAACCCAGGAATCGAACCGGGGTCTCCTGCATTGCAGGTAGATTCTTTACCAACTGAGCTGTCAGAGGCACCCCAAAGCTGGATCTTATTAGGGATGGAATGTAATTAATTTTGAGCTTCCCAGGTGGTGCTAGTGGTAAAGAACCTGCCTGTCAATGCAGGAGATACAAGAAACATGGGTTCAGTCCCTGGGTTGGGAAGATTCCCTGGGTTGGAAAGACCCCCTGGAGAAGGGCACAGCTCCCCACCCCAGTATTCTTGCCTGGAGAATCCCATGGACAGAGCAGCCTGATGGGCTACAGTCCATGGGATTGCAAAGAGCTGGACATGACTGAAGCGACTTAGCATGCATGCACATGCGTAATTAATTTCAAGTGTTGCACACTCTTGGTTTCATCTTGCTTCTTACCTTTGTTTTCTCTCCTTCCTAATTTTCTCACTTTTGAAATATTATATGTGTCGTTGGCGGTGGATTGCATAAACTGAAGTCCAGGGTGTGAGTCTGCAACCACGGTTGTCTGTGCACAGGTGGATTTTGTAGAGGGACGTGTTCTTCGGTGAGGAAGTTTTGGGTATTGTGGCTGCACGAGAGATTCAAGATGGGACCCTGTGATGCTGTGATCCGCTTCTCAGCCTCCATAGGCTGGCTCTGGGCTCTCAGCAGAGTGGAGTTTCTATGCACAACCTGGAGAGGGTGTTGGGAGAAAGGATACACAGGCAGTGGGGCTGTGGGGCCAAGATGACAAAGTGCGGCGCCCTCTACTGGTGACCACAGGTTGCTTCAGATTCGATGACCTCAGAATCACAGCATTCAGCTCCGCAGGGATTTCAGGTCTGGCAGATACATCAAAGGCAATCAACATAGCCTCCCCTTCCTGGGAGGAAAGTTGAGTACCAGCATCACCTCCCCTTCACAGCCATCCAGTCCACCAGCCAGCACCTGTTGAGTGAGCTCCAGTGGCGGGGGCCCTGAAAGAGACACATTCCATACGTGCTTCTAGGAGGCACTTAGGAAGCCACAGGCCTCCATCCAGGGGGTTGGAACAGCTCACGTGGTGCACCCTGGGGAGTGGGGAAGATTTCCTGGGAAAGGAGGTGGACTGTTGGCCGGGACTTGTAGAGTGCATAGAGTTTAGAGAAGCTGGTGGAGGGTCATTCCAGGTGGGGGACCAGTGAGAACGCTGGTCCAATGGAGGTCCCAGCTTCCTATTGAGGTGGATAGGTGGCTCCTCCCTCTATGCATGGCCTGCCCCATGTGACTCTAGCTCCTTGCTCCAAAAGAATGGAGTCCATTTCACTTCCCCTGAACCCTGTGTTCGGCCACATGGACTGCTTCGGCCCATGGAATAGGGTGACAGTTACTGCATGTCAGGTCCCAGCCTGAGCCGTGAGAGACCTCTTCCCTTCCTGCCTGCTCTCTTGTGTCTCTGCCGTAACCAGGAGAAGCATCTACCTTGGCTAGTCTGCTGGAGCAGAGGGGGACGACACACACGTGGAACAGAGCCAGTTACCCCAGCCAAGCCCAGATGAAAGCAGCCAGCCCAGCTGCGCCCACATCAGCTCAACTGCAGATGCAGGAGTTGTATACATTCTTATTGTTGCACGCCACTGGGAATTGTGTTTGTTGCACAACAGAAAGCAGTATTGTAGCCACAGTCAGCTGATAGAGGAGTGAAGGAATTCATTGGCATCTCCCAGTTATGAAAGGAGGCACTTGCCTCTAAAGTCTGTGTGCACACGTTGGGGGCTGTTGTTACTATTTTTCCTTCTAGTGAAAACTTCCCCAGAGAGATGGATTGATTTCCCCAAGGTCCCACAAGTTAGCACCACAGTCAGGGCTAAGAGAAGACACCTCTCACCTCCAGGTCAGAATCCACCGCACCACCTGGGCTTCCTGTTTGTGTTCGTGTGGACCACAGCACAGAGGTCAGGAAAACTTTTCCTTGCAGGTTGGTGAGGTCTCAGGGTTTTCAACAGACACCGGTGCTCAGCTATTATCTGGATTGATGTGGCCATTTGCCATAACATTTAGCAACCTCTCTGTCAAATAAATGGCCAGAGAGGCTCCTGACACTTCCAGTATAAAAGAAAGAGGAGTCATATTCTACAGTTTTACGAGGCTGTCCGGACAAGACCTGTTAAAGGGATGGTTGTGAGTTGAGACTCTGGGGTTGAATTGGTAGTATTTCTTTGCCCCACACACCTTCAGAGTTTGCTATGAGTAATTCTTAAGACAAAAGGGCCAGGGACAGCCAACCATGGCTGGGCAAAGTGGCTGTTGGCTGGACAGGAAGGGTCATAGCCATGAAATCAGGAGCTAGCTAGAGAGGGCCCCTTTATAGAGAACCCCTGAAATACTGCTCCTGGGTTTAAATTTGAGAGTGGGAAAGAGACTATTTTGCACGTGATTTATGTATAACCAAATACCATCAGGCTCATTATCTTTACTTAAGTCATTATTTACCTGTAAATTGCTGGTGCTGATGCATTTCACCTAACAGTAGAGTTCTCCTTTTGGAGTTAAAGATGCCTAATAAGAATTTGAGTTTTTCATTTGACATTGGAATGATCCAATGTGAAATGTGCATAATAATCGCATGCTAGAAAGACATAAAAATTTAAAGGAGGCTGAGAGAGAGAGAGAGAGAGATGGAGTGTGTGTGTGTGTGTGTGTGTATGTGTTTGATAATGTTGTTGCTGGTGAGGCTGGAATTGGTGGGAGGCAGGTTTGGTTGGGAAAATCTCTTTCCATAGAGATAAAAAAGTGGAAATAATCCGCAGTCTCAATGCTACAGCCTTAGAGGCTGCTTGAGTCTCAGAAGGCAGAGAGAGAAACCATGAGGGAACTGAAGGACCCTCTCACTTCCTTGCTGTTCAAAGTGTTGTCCACATGTCCACACACCAGCAGCTATGGTGTCCCCCGGGTGCTTGTTAGGCATGCAGGATCTCAGTTCCCGTCCCAGATGTGCAGAATCAGAATCTGCATTTAACAAAGTCTCCGGGTGATCCGTGTGTGTAGTCAAGTTTGAGAAGCCCTGTCTTAGGAGACCAGGATGGAGTTGGGGAGATGGAAAGGATCTGTCTCATTTCGACAGTGTGACTTATAAGGGCTTACCCACCTGTCCGTGTGCCATGGGCTTCAGAGCTAGAAGATGTAGACTTCTGTCCTGGTGCCCTCTGTGCTTTGGGAGAATCCCTTGACCTTGTAGAGCTCCAGTGGGGATAGTGAAAGTGTTAGTCGTTCAGCTGTGTCTGACTTTTTGCAACCCCATGGACTGTAGCCCACCAGGCTCCTCTGTCCATGGAATTCTCCAGGCAAGAATACTGGAGTGGGTAGCCATTCCCTTCTCCAGGGGATTTCCCCAACTCAGAGATTGAATCTAGGTCTCCTGCATTGCAAGCAAATTCTTTACTGTCTGAACCACCATTTAACATACAGTATTACCATGAAGATTTAGAAGAGTGTAATAATCTAGCACAAACCTCAGGGTCAATATTTGTAATTCTCTTGTTCTTCCCTCAAGACACTGAGGATTGTCTTCTCTGAAGAGGTTAGCAATCAGGAGGCAGTTCAATGGCGAAAGATAACCAAGATCTGTTAACCAATTTCTCTGTGTCAAGCTCACTACTAATTGTGTTCGCTAAGGGATTTTAGCCTGGAGCCAGACTGCCTGGTGCAAAGCCTGCTGTGAGACAGTGGACTGCTTATATAACCTCTCTATGCCTCAGTTTCCACATCTGTGATATGGGGTTATTATTAACTTCCTGTTTCTTTGTAAGCATTATATGAGTAGTCTTTCCTTGGTAACCCTTGGGGGCAGGAGGGTTGGATGTTAAAATCCACGGATGCTCAAGTGCCTTATATAAAATGGTGTTGTATTTGCATATTACCTATACATACACTCTGATTATACTTTCAATCACCTCTAGATAACTTATAGTATGTAATACAATATAAATGCTATATAAACAGCTATAAATACAATACATACGCTATATAAAGAGTTGCAGCAAATTCAAGTTTTACTCTTTGGAACTTTCTGAGATTAAGCTATTTTTGATCCATCAGTTGGTTGAATCTGCAAATGCAGTCCTTACAGATATATAGGGCCAAATGTAATACATGCATGTTCAGTGCTTAATGGGGCGTCTCATATGTAATGAATAATGAACAAACACACTTATTAACACACTTATTTAACCCTCACTGCAGTCTCTGGAGGAGAGCATTAGTATCCTGATTCCATAGTTGAAAAACTGTGAAGCTAAGAAAGTTGCCTAGGGCCACATGACCGGGAAATGCTAGAGCCAAGATTTGAACCCACATCTCTCAACCTCTGAGACCATGTACCTCATTAACTCATAGTTCTTTTCTGCTCACATTAAGAGGTCAGGAGAGTCACCCTGCAACCAGACCAGCTGCCCTAGGAGTTGCTCTTGGCTTCCTTCCTTATGGTAGTCAAGGCAAAACGAGATGGAATTGGAAGAAATCAAAGTGGCAGGAAGTGGAAAGGCAGCCTCTCAAAGCACTTGTGTCGGTAGTTAACACATCCCTTTGAAATGCTCTGCTCATGACCTATCAAGGGCAATTCGGAAACCTGTGTTCATGGAAGAGAGTGTGGTTGCTTTTTGACACTGCTGTTTCTATTATATATACAGCAACAGCCATCCTGGCTCAACCTGGACATGATTTATTTATGGCGCAGCCCGGCCCCAGCTGAGCTAGTCTTCCGTGCTTGCGGTAGACTGCACTAGAAGAAAGGGAATGCACAATTCGGGGAGGTAATTATTTTTCCACGTGTTCATTAAAAAGAAGGAATTTTCCAATTACCACTGGAATGAATGAAACTTTTAAAATAAAAAATTCAGATTAAAGTCTAGAGAGAGTTTGTACTAGATTGGAAACCAAGAGTCTTGGGTTCCTTGTAGCTCAGTGTACTTTGCAGATCCCAGTCCTGTCTCTGCACCTTACCAGCTACTTCACTTGCCTGAGCTTCAGTTTCCTTATCAGTAAGACTGGCATTCTGATTGTTCTGGGAAGATGTAATGAGATATCACACATAGAGAGCTTAATGCAAAACCTGGTATATTGTAGGGGCCTAATGAATGTTTGGCTTCCCCGGTGGCTCAGCGGTAAAGAATCCACCTGTTAATGCAAAAGACTCAGATTCAATCCCTGGGTTGGGAAGATCCCCTGGAGAAGGAAATGGCAACCCACTCTAGTATCCTTGCCTGGAGAAATTCCATGGACAGAGGAGCCTGGTGGGCTACAGTCCATGTGGTCACAAAGAGTCAGATGCAACTTAGTGACTGAGCAACAACAAATGAATGTTTGCTATTATTATAAACAGTTGCAGAATTGGCTTTGTGACTGAGGGCAAATAAGTTTTTTTTATGTGGTTTACCTTTTAAGGCTTCCCCAGTAGCTCAGTGGTAAAGAATCTGCCTCCAATGCAGGAGACACAGGAGATGCAGGTTTGATCCCTGGGTGCGGAAGATTCCCTGGAGCAGGAAATGGCAACCCACTCCAGTATTCTTGCCCAGAAAACCCCATGGACAGAGAAGCCTGGTGGGCTGTAGTCCAAAGGGTCACAAAGAGTTGGACACGACTGAGCACACACACCCACCACTTTTAAAAATTGAGAAAGTAAGGTAAGATTATTTTTAGGTTCCTTCTAGATCAGCCATATTTGCACATTTTTCTTCTGAGGTCCCTTTGTCTGTGACCCCTTATGAACAGGAGAAAGAATCTATTTGAAAGAAACCCATCTCTGTACCTGTCTATCTTGTATCATACTATTGATATCAGATGCCCATTCCAAAAGGACTAAGAGGATAAATTTCCTCTTATTCCTCCTAAAGGAATAAGAGGAAAAAATTTCAAAACATTTCCATTCCTTGAGACTAAGCAGAAAGTAAACTTGTCATTTGAGTAGATACAGAGTTTGTGGGCAGGACATTCTCTTTTTAACTTATTATAATCTTTATAAGCACAGTAGAGATCTTGATCTCAGCTTAATTGCTGGATATTTCATAGATATCTGACTTTTCTTTCCTTTCTTCATTTGTTGCTAGTTTGAAAGGAGTGAACTAAGTCTAATGAAATCCACCTTGCTACAAAACTATCTCACAAAATGTTAAAGTCTAGCTTCTTTCCCCACTTAGACTTGAAATAAAATAGTGATTAATAACAGTTTTATAGGAGGCATATTGTCTGAAATATTTTAATGGCTGTTGGTGAAATTTATTCTGTAAGATCTAGTGGAGAGATGTAATTTCCATGAGTAACAGTTATCACGAATATTATTATGCTCCCTAGGAGGGAGGGGGCGGGAAGGAGAGAGGAGACAGAGAATGAGGAAATAACTAACCTGAGTGTGTGTTGTTATAAATGAAGGTAATTATTCCTTGCATTTGAATACTCTATGTTATCTGATATATATTATATATATAATATCTGATGATATCTGATACATAACATAGTAACATATGTAATATGTTATATAATAATATAATAACACACAACCTTTTTTATTTCATCCTCACAGCCACTTTGTGAAAATGACATTCTCCCATTATTCAGATTGGGAAGCTGAGGATCTCAGTGCATGTGTGTGCTGAGTCTCTTCAGTCATGTCTGACTCTTTGCAACACGATGGACTCTCTGTCCATGGGATTCTTCAGGCAAGAATACTGGAGTGGGTTGCCATGTCCTCCTCCAGGGGATTTTCCCAACCCAGGGATCAAACCCGCATCTCTTAGGTCTCCTGCATTGGTAGCCGGGTTCTTTACCACTGAGCCAGCTGGGAGTCTCCCAGAAGCTTGCCCGAATGCACCTGTGGTTAATGAAGAACCGGGGGCCCCACTCACTTTTCTAAACTCCAGGTTCAGGGTGTAAACTGTAACACAGCTTTTCTACCATGAACCCAATGCGATTGTTTACAGCCTGTTTCTCCCACCTTTTCTCCCCACTCCCTTCATGCTCCACAATTGACAAGCGGATTATTTGGTGGACAGAATAGCCACATTAACTGAGAGCTGCTCCAGAGCAATATCCTTAAGAGCTAATTTTCAGAAAGTTGGAACCCACTTTATTCTAAAAACTCCATAGGGGCAAAGAAATCTTGTGATTCAGAGAGCTCTTCAAGATCTGATATGGTCTGAGCATCTTGTGGCTAAGAGCATCAACGGTTATTTTAAAATTCCAAGGAAACTTTCTGCTTGTTTCGAGCTCCCTGGTTGCTCATATTCTGAATAAGCAGATGTTTACTGAACTTCTGCCGCGCTCAGAGTAAATACTCTCCTTTTGCAGAGGAGGCCTCTTCGCTTTCTGCATTTCCTTCATGCTCTTCCAGAGGCTTCTTGCTGTGTCGGCATATGTATTAGTCTAAGCAGCGCCACTTATTAATTAATTGATTATCTAGTTCAGCCGACTGTATTAAGCAGGAGGATTTATGACTGAACGCTCTGTGATGATGTTCCGTGGCCTGCCCACTGCTCGGGTGGAAAATCAGGGGTGCCAGGAACAGCTCCCTTAGTGCAGGGGAACCAGAGCAGTGGCTTTTCTGTTCCAACACAGCACCTCTGGAGCTCCAGCCAGGATTCTCCAGGCTGTGAATGTTTGGCTGCCTGCTCATCCACCTCCTCTTGGGGTGGCAGGAAGGAAGAAAAGGAAGAGGAGGAGACAGATTGAGACAGAGATAGATACAGAAAAGTGGAGAAGGGGAGGAGGGGATGAAAGGGGAGGGGAGAGGGGACGAGGACGGGGAGAGTGGCGGGCAGGGATGTGTAGCATCTCCTCCTCAGCTTCCTCCAAAGCCCTTTGTCCTTCCAGCTGGGCGTCCTGCTTTGCATTCACAGCGGATCTGTTTACAGGACTTTCTGTGCAGAGAGAAAGTAGATTTTCTGCAGCATTTATATCTTTGCCATGTGAGAGTAGTCCTGGGTGGATATAAGTTGTGTAAATAAATTTGCTCATCACTTTCACTGCAAGCAAAGGAATATATTTCCTGGACCACATTGTCTCTATCTTCCAGTTCCCCCCTCCCTTTTTGCGGGGGGGTGGGGGTAAGTCTTAGATTTGTTTACTTGTCTGTTTATTTGGTGAGTCTGTCAGTCTGGGGTAGAGGAAATAGAGAGGGTGTCAGAGGCTTTGAACTCTGCTTCTTAAAAGGACAGATGATCCTGGAAGGCTACAGTCCATGGGGTCTCAAAGAGTCGGACCCGACTGAGTGACTTCACTTTCACTTTCTTAAAAGGAAATAGATGTTAAGCCTACAGAGCATTTGGGGAAAGGGCATTTGCGTCCATGACCCAAGGAGTGGCTATGCCTGCATTACCAAGAAACAAAGAAGCTCTGGGACTCGACTGATGACTGAATAAGGAAGAAGAGATACTGCACTGGTAGATTTCCCAGAAGTCCTTGACTCTGAATCCTAGTGATCAATGTCAAGCTTCCTGTAGTCTCTCTGGGCATCACCATCCATTCAACCAACTCCATGGGGAATGGGAAAGCGATCACTTATATTAGAGCAGGGTCTCCTGCAGCTCAGGGTGCTCTTGGTTGGTTCCTGGGTTAGGTTCAAAAACTTTCAGAGCTTTATGTTTATTTTAATGGCTATTAGGCAGTGAAGTATGGTTGGCACATTGAACCCATGTTCTCAACAGTAATATAAAGTTTACTTTTAAAATAAATTAAAATGTAGAGTCTACTTCAAGAGAAATATTAAGCAAATAACAGGGCAGCCGATATACCAATGCGGCAGAAAATTGTGAAGGCAGTGTGTCCCCCTTCCTGGAAATCGGCTGCAGGCTGTCTTGGAAATGTGCCTGGCCCCTGCTTCTGCCGTAGAAGCTAACAAACCAGTTACTTGCTTTCTGTGACCCCTGGAGGTTACAGTGTGAGCCCTAAACCCAAGTTCAGCCATTAACATGCTCCTTCCTAGGACCTTGAATCTAGAGCTGCCCACACAAAGACATGGGCGTGGGGGAGGTAGAGACACTCTTATTGAACTTTTCCCGGGGTGAGATGTTCGCTGTAATTGTGGCTATCTACTTTCCCTTGATTCTTCCCCATTTTCAAAGTCTAATTTTCTATTTCTTCTTTATCGAGTGAGCAGTTGGATACTCTTCTGATAATCCCTCTCCTATTTAACTTAAATAGAGTCCATTTCTGTTGTTGATAACTTGAAACCTAATACCAGGAGGTGGTCTACCTAGAGCTTACAGCACAGATTTTGGAATCACGCTCCGTGGGTTCAAACAGAATCTGCCACCGAGTAGATGTGGGTTGTGAGGCAGATGCATTTTTAAGCTTCTGCTCGAAAGTGTTAGTTGTTCAGCTGTGTCTGATTCTTTGTGCCCCCATGAACTGTAACCTGCCAGGCTTCTGTGTCCATGGGAGTCTCCAGGCAAGAATATTGGAGTGGGTAGCCATTTCCTTCTCCAGGGGATCTTCCTGACCTAGGGATCAAACTAGGGTCTTCTGAATTGCAGGAGGATTCTTGACTGTCTGACCCACCAGAGAAGCTTCTTTCTGCTTACCCATCTATAAAATGGGGATAATAACAGTGTCCACATCACAGAAATGACATAAGTGAAGTGAGATTAACATCTAAAACCAAATCTGTCACAGAGCAGGCTTCCAGATTTGGAATACTAGAAGGGGCTTCTTAGGTGTCTGGGTGTTCATTGGAAGGACTGATGCTGAAGCTGAAATTCCAATACTCTGGCCACCTCATGCGAAGAGTTGACTCATTGGAAAAGACCCTGATGCTGGGAAGGATTGGGGGCAGGAGGAGAAGGGGACGACAGAGGATGAGATGGCATCACCGACTCGATGGACATGGGTTTGGGTGGTCTCCGGGAGTTGGTGATGGACAGGGAGGCCTGGCATGCTGCGATTCATGGGGTCGCAAAGAGTTAGACACGACTGAGCCACTGAACTGAACTGAACTTAGGTGGCGCAGTGGTAAAGAATCCACTTGCTAAGTCAGGGGATGCAAGAGATGCAGGTTTGATTCCTGGGTTAGGAAATCCCCTGGAGTAGGAAATGGCAACCCATTCCAGTATTCTTGCCTGGGTAATTCTGTGGACAGAGGAGCCTGACGGGCTATAGTTCATGGAGTCACAGAGTATCAAACACGACTGAACACACACACACACACACACACACACACACACAGAGGAAAGATTTGGTTTAGACACTTTGTGCTCACTCTTTTATTTTGTTTATTGGTTATTGTCTGTTTTCCTTTTAGTAGGACTTCACATGGAAAGGAATCTTTGTCTGGTCTGCTGATCTACCTTAAATATCTAGAATAGTGCCTGCCTCAGAGCAGCTACTGCATAAAATTATGTGAAAGAATGAATCAGTGAGATAGAGTTACTGTTATTTTTAAATCTCTTTCTTTAACTCTGCTTTTGGATTTTGGGGTGGGAAAAGCAAATGTCTGGACGAAAAAGGGAATTCGGGCTAATTAGCTTCAAATAGAACAGACACTCTCTGGGGACGGGGACAGCACCTCTTCCCTTCCTTCTCTCCCTCACCCTCTCTTGTCCCTCCAGATCCACCTTCTTAGAGGTTTGTCCACCTTCCTTTCTCCCTCTGTAATCCAGTCACTCAGCAGAACTTGGTGCTTCGCCTTGAGATGTGCCATCAGGGCTTGGAGGTTGCTGGGTAAAAGAACAAATCAACATGAACATCTCGTATTTAGGGAAGAGCCTTTTTTCTAAGTCAGCCAAAGCTGCCTAGTCTATTCTCTGGAATAGAATTTATGCAAATAAGGCTGTTGTCCGAATTATTAGAAACTTGAATCCTGGCATCAGACAAACCTGGCTTTTAATCTTTCTGCTATGCCCTGGTGTGGTGACTGTTAGGAATTCATTTTACCTCTTTAATGCCTTGGTGTCCTCATATGCAAATAGGGCTCCTGGTGGTACCCGCCCTCCTAGGGAAGGGATGAGCATTCAGTGAGGTAAAGCAGCTCTGTGTGGTCCTGGTTCTGTGGGTTGACTGAGGCGCTCAGAGAGCAGTATTGTTGTTATTAATGTCTTCCTCCTCTCTCGCCCCTTTCCAAGAACTAGGAGAAAGTGGTTTTATTTCCAAGGGCCAAATACATCTTGGGGAGTCCTTCTTTTAAATTTTTTTGGACAGTTTTAGAGAGATGAGAATTTTGATGCCTTTGAGAGTGGGAAGAGATTTCCCCTCCAAGAAAGCGTTTTGTTAGTTTTATTTGCTTTGCCTTTTTTATGATTCTCCCCTCCCCCATTTTTGACATAGGGAGTTTTCTTACCCAGTTAAAGCATTTCTGACCTAAGGCTTTGGTGGCAGAAAAATGATGTGCTTATCTAAATTATTCAATAAGAATCCTCAACTTCAGGGGGAAATGTGATGATTCCATTATTCGTACTTAGGAATGAGGCTAGGTAAAGAATAAAAGGCTCCAGGAATCCCAGAAAACAGGCTTAGTTCTTTCTGGTCAAGGGGAGACATGATACCCTACAAGATCCTACTGATGGACTGGCTATACTCCTGGCCAGAGCTTCATCTCATTCTGTTCTCTTTGCTTTCTTTTCTTGACTTTTCCCAGCCCCTCTTATGCTTTTTTTTTCACTAGCTGAATGACATCATATTTCTACTACTTCAGGGCATTTGTGTATTCTTTTCCCTCCATTCTTTTCTCTGCTCACTTAGTTGACTTCTCTGCACCCTTCAGATGTCATCCTCCAATTACCTTCTCCCAAGCATCATTTTGGTATTGTGAGAAGGGAATAAATTAGCACCAGATAAGTTAAGAAAAGGGCAAGATTAATTCTGATGAAGATCAAAATACCGCTTTTGTTAAGCTGGAAAAGCTAATGTTGTAAAATGTAGCCTATTTCTGTGGTTGAGTGAGATTCTTGATATTAAACGCAGAATTAACTAAGTTCACAGGTAGCCCTTGACCTCACAGGATCCCAGTGGTAGGCCTGCCTCTGTAAAACTTAAAGCATAATATTTGCCAAAAGCACAAGTAACAAGTAAAACATAGATAAGCCAGACTACATCAAAATTAAACACTTTTGGGGACTCCTCTGGCGATCCACTGGTTAAGAATCTGCCTTGCAATGCAGGGGATGTATGTTTTGATTCCTAACCTGGGAACTAAGATCCCATATGCTGCAGGGCAGAGAGACCTGATAGAGCCAAATAAATAAATATATATAAAGCAAAAACAAAAACAAAAAACTTTTGTGCCTCAAAGGACACTAGTAACAGAGTTAAAAACAATCCATGGAGTGGAGAAATTATTTGCAGATCACGTATCTGGTAAGGAGTTAATATACAGAATATATAAAGAATTCCTACAACTCAACAACAAACAGATAACATGATTAAAAAAATGGGTAAAGGATTGAATAGACATTTCTCCGGAGAAGACATATAGCTGGTCAATAAGCACATAAAAAGATGCTGAACATCACTAATAAGGAATTGCAAATCAAAACCGCAATGGGATAACACTTCATATCTGTTAGAATGACTATTATCAAAAAGAGAAATCAAGAGTTGGTGAGTTTGTGCGAAAATTGAAATGCTTGTGCTTTGATGGTGGTCATGTAAAATGGTGTAGCCACTGTGTAAAACAACAGAATAGTTCCTCAGAAAATTAAAAATAGAATTGCCAGTCTACCCCTCAAAAATCAGAAGCAGAATTCAGACAGATGTTTGCATACCCACATTCAGAGCAGCATTATCTGCACTAGCCAAAAGGGAAAGGCAACCTGAGTATCTATCGATGGCTGAATGGATAATGAAAATGTGATTGTGTGTATATATATATATACACACACACACAATGACATGTTTTCTAGCCTTACAATGAAAGGAAATTCTGACACCTGGTACAACATGGATCAACTTTGAGGATATCATGTTATGGAAAATAGCTAGTCACAAAAAGACAGATACCGTGTGATTTCACTTATGTGTTCAGTTCAGTTCAGTCACTCAGTCATGTCCGACTCTTTGCGACCCCATGAATCACAGCACACCAGGCCTCCCTGTCCATCACCAACTCCCAGAGTTTACTCAAACTCATGCCCATCGAGTCGGTGATGCCATCCAGCCATCTCATCCTCTGTCGTCCCCTTCACTTATATGAGGCATCTAAAATAGTCAAACTCATAAAGACAGGAAGTGGAATGGTGGTTGCCAGGGTCTGGGGGAGAGGGAAGAATGGGGAGCTATTTAATGGAGACAGAGTTTCAGTTTGGGAAGATGAAGAAGTTTCTGGGGGCAGATGATGATGATGGTTGCATGAGAATGTGAAGGTACTAATGCCATTGAATTGGTCATTGAAATGGTCAAAATGGTCCATTTCGACTTAACAATAGTCAAAACAGTAAATTTTGCCTTATGCATATTTTGCCAAAAAGGCAAAGGGAAACTTAAGCATGGAAGAACAAGCCAAGCAGATGTTTCTGTGGTGACTGCCTCCTAAGAGGAAGGAGAAGGAAACAGTGGGCTCAACTAACTCACCTTAACTCACCAGTGGAGGAGGAGGGCAGAGGGCAGGGCTGTTTCATTAACAGAATCCTGTCTACTTGAGAAGCTACATAGGGCTGGAGAAGTAGCATTTCCCCAACGGATCCTGAAAGAATTTATATTCAATTTTCTGTTTTTTTTGTTTGCATCAGTTAAGTTCAGTTCAGTTGCTCAGTCGTGTCCAACTCTTCGCGACCCCATGAATCGCAGCACGCCAGGCCTCCCTGTCCATCACCAACTCCCGAAGTTTACTCAAACTCATGCCCATGGAGTCCGTGATCCCATCCAGCCATCTCATCCTCTGTCTTCCCCTTCTCCTCCTGCTCCCAATCCCTCCTAGCATCAGGGTCTTTTCCAGTGAGTCAACTCTTCGCATGAGGTGGCCAAAGTATTGGAGTTTCAGCTTCAGCATCAGTCCTTCCAATGAACACCCAGGACTGATCTCCTTTAGGATGGACTGGTTGGATCTCCTTGCAGTTCACGGGACTCTCAAGAGTCTTCTCCAACACCACAGTTTGCATAGAACCCTGTATATTTCTCGAGGGGCTCTTATCTCAGATTATAATTATACTTCCGTTTGTGTAATCATTTACTACAGTTCAGTTCAGTTCAGTCACTCAGACGTGCCCGACTCTTTGCAACCCCATGGACTGCAGCACTCCATGCCTCCCTGTCCATCACCAACTCCTGGAGCTTACTCAGATTCATGTCTATTGAGTTGGTGATGCCATCCAACCATCTTATCATCTGTCATCCACTTCTCCTCCTGCCTTCAATCTTTCCCTGCATCAGGGAATTTTCCAGTGAGTCAGTTCTTTGCATTAGGTGGCCAAAGTATTGGAGTTTCAGGTTCAGAATTAGTCTTTTTGATGATTATTCAGGACTTATTTTCTTTAGGATGGACTCCTGCAGTCCAAGGGACTCTCAAGAGTCTTCTCCAACACCACAGTTCATGAGTATCAATTCTTCAGTACTCAGCTTTCTTTATAGTCCAACTCTTACGTCCATACATGACTGCTGGGTAAACCATAGCTTTGACTAGACGGGCCTTTGTTGACAAGGTAATGTCTTTGCTTTTTAATATGCTGTCTGTTGCTGCTGCTGCTAAGTTGCTTCAGTCGTGTCCGACTCTGTTCGACCCCACAGATGGCAGCCCACAAGGCTCCCCCATCCCTGGGATTCTCCAGGCAAGAACACTGGAGTGGGTTGCCATTTCCTTCTCCGAATATGCTGTATAGGTTGGTCATAACTTTTCTTCCAAGGAGCAAGCATTTTTTAATTTCATGGCTGTAGTCACCATCTGCAGTGATTTTGGTGCCCCCCAAAATAAAGTCTGTCACTGTTTCCATTGTTTCCCCATCTATTTGCCATGAAGTGATGGGACTGGATGCCATGATCTTAGTTTTCTGAATGTTAAGTTTTAAGCCACCTTTTTCACTCTCCTCTTTCACTTCCATCAAGAGGCTCTTTAGTTCTTCTTCACTTTCTGCCATAAGGGTGGTATCATCTGCATGTCTGAGGTTATTGATATTTCTCCCAGCACTCTTGGTTTCAGCTTGTGCTTTATCTAGCCTGGCATTTCTCATGATGTACTCTGCATATAAGTTAAATAAGCAGGGTGACAATATACAGACTTGATGTACTCCTTTCTCGATTTGGAACCAGTCTGTTGTTCCATATCTAGTTCTAACTGTTGCTTCTTGACCTGCATTACAAATATCTCATGAGGCAGGTCAGGTGGTCTGGTATTCCCATCTCATGAAGAATTTTCCACAGTTTGTTGTGATCCACAGAGTCAAGGGCTTTGGTGTAGTCAATAAAGTAGAAGTAGATGTTTTTCTGGAACTCTCTTGGTCTTCCAGTGGTCCAACGGATGTTGGCAATTTGATTTCTGGTTCCTCTGCCTTTTGTAAATCCAGCTTGAACATCTAGAAGTTCTCAGTTCACGTACTGCTGAAGCCTGGCTAGGAGAATTTTGAGCATTACTTTGCTAGCGTGTGAGATGAGTGCAGTTGTGCAGTAGTTTGAACATTCTTTGTCATTCTTTGTCATTTACTACATAAGCCTATTATTAGGTTGAACCATAGAAATTGCCCCTCTTGAAGTAAACTGTGGTTGATTCTTGGTACTCTCATGAGGTTCAGTACTCATTAGATAGTAAGCACTAGAAGGTAAAGGCTGGGTCTGATTTTGATAACTCATCCTACATGTGGGGCTCAGCGCAGAGCTGCCATAATGTCAGCGCTTAGCAAATTATTATCCTCATAAACATAAGTCACTCTTTACTGACTAAATGGAATGGATGTCCCCATTAGATATTGCAAATTAAAAGATGAAAAACCTTAATTCTTTAAAAAAAATAGGAATAGAGTGAAATGTCTAATGTTGAGTACTAATGTCATAATATTTAATGGTCAAATATTAGTTACCAGTCATATATCCTGATTTTGTTGCCTTGAGTAGTATAAAGGAATAAAAATAAAATATCACTTTCTATAATATTTAGGAGTGAATGTGTTCGTGAACAGGTAAGAGTCCGTCTATGATTACTCGCTTGCTTTAAGGAATAAACATTCACTTCGTCAAACAAGATGGGGGCTGACCTTCTCGTTCCCCAGCATTCAACTGGATATTAAGTCTCAAGCCAAGATTCAAACCAGTTCTGCAGGAATCCATACTCAGATACTTTCCCCCTGTATTTTTGCCTTCTCCCATTGTGCCTGTTTTCATTTGAATTCAGGATTGCCTTTTCCTCTATTTTATTTCAGTTGGGCTGATTTTCTTTAAAGCAGTATCTAGAGCTGTGGGGTGTTATTGCAGAGTTGAATTTTTCCCTCTGTCTGTCCTTATTTTCCTGTTACCTCACCCCTTACCCTATTGTTTGGATCCAAAGTTTATTTCTGGAAATGAAATTCCATTTCCACAGTTTCCCGCCCACCCCCCGCCCCCCATAGTCTATGCAGAGAGGCAGACTAGCATAATGGTTAAAAGTGTAGGCTTTGGGATTAGACAACTTGGGCATTCTAGCTGTGTGACCTTTGGCAAGTTATTCAAGTTCTCTGTGCTTTAGTTTCCTGATTTCTACAATGAGGGTTCGAAGAGTTAATAGACAGAAAGATCTTAGAACAGATTCTGGAATGTAGTCAGTATTAGTTGTGGTTACTAACGATATAGTAACCATCACTTGAAACTTTGAGTGAAATCTTTCAGAAAGGATTTCTAGGCAATCAGAGACCAAAAACAAAAACAAATGAAAGAAAGGTCAGTCAGTCAACTAAAGTACCAGAGGTGTCTGTTTGTAGAATTGGTTCTAAGATGGAAGAGGCAGGGATCGATTTTGAGTCTCAATGAGAGGAAAAGGGGGTAGAAATAAAGAGAGAGGGGAAAGCTTAGTTATATGTGCCTCTGTGTAGTACAGGGAGGGTCAGTGAGGTGCACTGTTTCTCCTGCTCTTCAAAGTTGTAGATATTGCTTTTAAAATATGGACTCAATTTTAAATAGAGAAAAAGGTGACTCCGAATTAAAACAGGCCAATGAGAGAACAATTTCTGGGGATCGGGGCTGGAGGAAGCCAGCTGAGAGGGAGAAAGTATAGGACTTGGCATGCTGTAGGCATGCAGTGAAAGGTTATGAGATGAATTTGTTGAATCATAGCAACTTAGCATTTGGAATTTGGAAGCTCAGAGATTATAGGCAAAAGTTGACATAACCCATCTCTAACAGGGACATTTCCATGTAGAAAATGAGATGGCATTGAGCCATCAGATCCAGCTCAAAGATTCCAAGACATCAGAGGGAATGTGGACTCAGTGTGATACATGGAGAAATCCCTGGACACACAGGAGACAGGTTGCTCTGCATAACAATATCCCAAATCACCTTGAAGGTACTGAATCACCTCTAAGCTCGATAAATATGGCCAGGCCTTCTTAGTAATGATAGTGGCAGATGAAGATAATAATGATGATCAAGCCATTTCAGTGTTTCAGGCAGTGTTCTAAGCTCTTCAACTGTATAGACAACCCCACAAGCCAGGTACCACTATCAGTCCTGTGTCTTTCAGATGAAATCTACTATAGCAGCTGAATCTTAAGATAGCTCCTGTGATGTTTGCCCCCAGTTACAATGTCCTGGTCAGTCCTTTCCTCTTTGGTGTAGAAGGACCTATAACTTTCTTCTAGCAGATAAAATATGGCAAAAGTCATGGGTGGGGTGTCACTTCCTTGATTAAGGTATGTTATGTGGCGAGGGTAACGGCATGCCACTCCCTTCATTATATTATTTTATGTATCTGTATCTATCCATATAGATACTGATGGGTAGAGAGTTACATTTATTCTTATGTGACTCTGAGAAGTCATTCTCACTTTGCTGTTAGCTTTAAAGAAGCCACCAAGAGTTCTACAGTTATAAGAAAATGAATTCTACCAACAATATGAATGCCCTTGAAAGCTGATGCTTCTCCAGTCAAACCTCTAGATGAGAGGGTAGCCAGTGGACTCTGAGCCAAGGGGCCAGCTAAGCCATGTCCAGGCTCCTGACCCATGGTTACTGTGAGATAATGAATGTATGCTGCTAAGTGTGTGGTGATTTGTTACACAGTAATAAAAAAACAGCACATCTTTTGCCAAGAAATTCAAGCAATTGACTAGCTTCTATGATTCAGGTAATCCCTCAGTCTCTCAAGACAGCCAAAGCAGAGTAGGACAAATAAAAATGAGTCGAGGCCCCTTCGTTGTATGGAACTACCTTAGTCCATAAAATTTCTCTGCTTTTCCTGTGGTGCCTCTGAGACATACCGAGCTCTTTGTCTTAGTCAGTCAGTGGCCCATAGCTCTCAGTACTTTGCTGTGATACTCTTGCACATAATAGAACATGTGACTGTTTGTTACTCTCATTGAAACATAAGTTCAGTAAAGGCAGGAACTGAATCCGGCACCTTCAGCATTTAGGTCAGAGCACGGGTCACTAAATACTTGTTAAATGAAAGTACGAACATGTGAATGAGAAAATACTAATGGACACGGTCAGTGAAGGTCTAGTGATTAAAGGTAAGAAAGCTGAAACATTAAGCAACACACCTAAGATAACTCTGAGACAAGCTGGGACCTGGGACCTGGGATTCTTTACTGCAATGCCTGCACCTGAACAAACATTTCCTCCTTAAGTAACAGAATGCAAAGAAACTATCAATATAAGGGACTAGAAATAACTGCATACCCGCAGGTTATTATGGACAGCAAGATACAGAAAAGTGAAACCTACCTGCCACTTCTGAGGGGTCAAGAGCAAAAGCTGGGTACCGAGCATGATCCCTGCACACAGTGCTACCAGCGGGGTGGGCAGACCGCACAAGTTGGCCCCACCCACTTATTTGCCCCCACCCCTTACCCCGTTTAAGGAACCAACTCACTCCCCTTGGAGAGCAAGCAAGGCAACCTGTTACTTGCTTTTGCTCCCAATAAAGCTTTGCCTGAATTCCTTGTCTTTCCTCTTATCAATTCAGCCCACTGGCCAAATCCAGTCTGTCACCCATTTTTGTATCAACCATGGGTGATACAGAAGTTTTTACAATTTTAAATGGTTGGGAAAACCAAAAAAGCAATATTTTACAATGTGTGAAAATTATAGGAAGTTCAAATTTCAGTTCCAGTAGTAAAGTTTTATTGGCACACGGCCCTGCCAATTTCTTTACTTGTTGTCTAATGGCTGCTTTCATACCACAGTGGTGGTTGAGTGGTTATAACAAAAACCATATGGTCTGGAAAGCTTACAATGTTTGCTCTTCAGAACTTTGCAGAAGAAGTTGCCTCTGGAGTCAGGCTGTCTGGATTCCAACCCCAGCTCATTTCTCTGCTGTATAATCTTGTTGTTGTTCAGTCACTAAGTCTTGTCCAACTCTTTGCGACCCCATGGACTGCAGCACACCAGGCTTCCCTGTCCTTCACCATCTCCCAGAGCTTGCTCAAACTTATGTCCATTGAGTCGGTGATGCCATCCAACCATCTCATCTTCTGTTGTCCCCTTTTCCTCCTGCCCTCAATCTTTCCCAGCATCGGGGTCTTTTCCAATCAGTTAAAATTTTTTGGATTCTCAAAATGGAGATAAATGATTACCCAGCTCTTAACACAGTGGTGAGAATCACTCACAATGCATGTACAATTCTTAAGCACAAAGGAAGCTTCCAGTCAATGTTAGTTATCATAATCATCATTCCACTATGCCATAGGATATCCAGTTCATTATGAAATTTTACCTTGTAGGAGAAATATTCATTTTATTTTAGATGGATGGATGGTGTTTCTATGTCCTTCTTGATTATCATGGTTAAGATTCTGGTGACCAAGGACATCTTCCCTGCAGGTCTAAGTGGTTAAGAATCTGCCTTACAATGCAGGGGACGTGGGTTCAATCCCTGGTCAGGGAACTAAGATCCCACATGCCTTGGGATCTTATATCTTAAGCCTGCACACCGCAACTACTGGGTCTATGTGCCCCAATAAAGATCCTGTCTTCTGCAGCTAAGACCTGATGCAGCCAAATAAATAAATATTAACCGAAAAGATTCTGGTGACCAGGATGGCTTAACTTTATGCCCACTGAGCCACCATTCACTGCCAGTCCCTGCCAAACAGAACAATACCTTTCCCCAGATTATTTGTGTGTGTGTGTGTGTTTGTGTGTGTGTGATACACATTGGATTGAGGATGGTATTCTTTATGGTAAAATGCCATGCTTTGAAAGCCTCATGACCAGACAACATGGGGAATTTGGACCCAGATGGGGCCGGGTTCTGATCTACAATATATTTGTCCTGGGAGCCAACATTTATATGACTTTTTCCTGGGAGGGAGTGAAAAAGAGGATAAAGTAGTATTACCTATGAATAGTCAGAGTTAAAATATTTTCTACCAGCCTTTCTGGTACCTGAAATTCTCCTATTGAATATTCATTGCTCATTGTAGACCAGAAGTATTCTGGCACCTGGTAGAAGAAGGCAATGGCACCCCACTCCAGTGTTCTTGCCTGGAGAATCCCAGGGATGGCGGAGCCTGGTGGGCTGCCGTCTATGGGGCCGCACAGAGTCGGACACGACTGAGTAACTTAGCAGCAGCAGCAGCAGCCATCTAGTAGTGTGCCAAGGATACTGTAGATGTATGAAACTGAGCCTGATGGTATAAGACTATTGTCATGCTGGAGGGTGGTCCAGTGAAGGGTAAGTGTCTCAGAAGAGTTGGAATCTCCCCGCCTTTTCTCTCCATGAGGCCCTTGGAGACACATAGAGGAAGGAAGCCAATGGAAGTCACATAGAGGAAAGAAGCCAATGGAAGTCATCTATGGACTGTTTCTTGAGAGAGTTTAACCTAGGCGTAATTGACTTTCAAACTCTGTGAGTTTGAACTCACAGTAGACAGTGATTGGTTTTGCTAGTGTTTCATTCCTGTGATTGGTCATCCCAGAGGTAATGTAGTCCCACCAGAGAACCCGATGTCTGTATTTATAGAACTCATTAGCCCCAAGGTTCTTCCGAGTCAGAGTGGTGGAAGTCTAGCCATTAGACTAGATGGTCAGATGAGCATGCAGTCAATGGTCTGTCCATCAGGCAACTTGTTCAGGGCATAGCACAATGCCTCTTTTGGTCTTTGGAAAAGATAGTTAATGCCTCCTGGTCATTATACTCTTCTCCAGAAAGGTCCACAGAAGGAAAATTTCGCTGAAGCAATGACCACTGGCTTCCATAAAGAATCCCATTCAAGGACCAAACTCTCACATCTGGAGCTAAAACAGTCAACCACAGAGGCGATAAACTTCAGAATAAAAGATTCCTTGGCCTCAGGCAGGGGGCATTATAAATCTTGCTGAGAACTTGAAATGCTGGTTAAACTCATTATTTGCTGTTCAAGACTCTCCTCTTGCAGTTTTCATCCTTTGTTAAATTTATAATCTCTAAACCCTTAGCCAAGATCCAAGCCTTTAGGGAGGAAGCAGCCAGAAGATTTAAAACTTATCCTGTCCCCAGGGATGTTAATGGTGAAATAGACTTTGGTAATACGTTCTTAATTGTCACCATAAATCAACATCGTACAATATGTTAAATTTGCCCATGCAAATTGCCGGTTGGAGAGGAAAATGCTTAGGAGACAGCTGTAACTTTGATGAGACAAGTGGCCTGCCTCTGAGGATGTGGCCCAATAAACATACTAATTCACTCCTTAAATGCCTACCTTCCTGCCATGCTCTTTACCCTCTGATAAAGTACCCCTGGCTAAGGGAAGAAGTGTTGAGTGTTGAAGTTTCAACACACAGAGAGAAGGGCATTCCTGCCTCTGGGCTGTAGTTTTTTCACAGAAATCTTCTGTACCTTAGAGAGTGTTCCTTTAAAAGTGTCCTCTGGAATATGTCAACAAGGAGATCCAATAGCAAGGAGATCCAACCAGTCTATCCTAAAGGAAATCAGTCCTGAATATTCATTGGAAGGACTGATGCTGAAGCTGAAACTCCAATACTTTGGCTACCTGATGCAAAGAACTGACTCATTTGAAAAGACCCTGATGCTGGGAAAGATTGAAGGCAGGAGGAAAAGGGGGACGACAGAGGATGAGATGGTTGGATGGCATCACTGACTCGACGGACATGAGTTTGAGTAAGCTCCGGGAGTTGGTGATGGACAGGGAGGCCTGGTGTACTGCAGTCCATGGGGTCACAAAGAGTCGGACACGACTGAGTAACTGAACTGAACTGAACTGGAATGTGTCAGCCAGCTTATGCAGTCTTTGAGGGTTTCTCCAAGGAAATTCCAATTATTATTATTTTTTTCTTTGTGTGCATTTCCTTTCCAGTTGATTTATCCATCAAACATATGCTGCATACCTACTCTACACGCTGTTCTTGGCACGCAGCTACAGCAGAGAGTAAAATAAAAAAGAACCCTACACTTAGGGGACTTTATATTCCAGAGGAGGATAACAGACAACCTATTTTTTTTTTTAACTTTTTATTTATTTTTGGCTGCCCTGGGCTTTCTTTGCTGCATGCGGGCTTTCTCTAGTTGTGGTGAGGGGGGACTGCTCTTTGCTGTGGGATGAGGGCTTCTCCTTATGGTAGCTCCCCTTGTTGCATTTTCTAGAGTGTGTGGGCTTCAGTAGTTGTGGTCTATGCACTTAGTTAGGGCTTCCCTCGTAGCTCAGTTAGTAAAGAATCTGCCTGCAGTGCAGGAGACCTGGGTTCAATTCCTGGGTTGGGAATATCCCCTGGAGAAGGAAATGGCAACCTACTCCAGTATTCCTGCCTGGAGAATCCCATGGACAGAGGAGCCTGGCGGGCTACAGTCCATGGGGTCGCAAGAGTCGGACACGACTTAGCAACTAAACCACCACCACCACCAGCACCACTATGAGCTTAGTTGCTCCATGGCATGTGGGATCTTCCTGGACCAGGATCGAACCTATTGTCCCCTGAATTTGGCAGGCAGGTTCTTAACCACTGGACCACCAGGGAAATCTTCAGACAACTTATTTTTATAAATAAAAATATTAAGCTGTTTTGGGTTGGGTAGTTAAAGAAGTCTTATCCGAATAGTTCACATCTGAGACCTGCAGGAAAAGCAGCAGCCAGACACAGTCTCGGGGAAGAGATATAGAGGCCAAATTAAAATAAGGGGCCCTAAAGAATGAACTTGGCATATTTGATACACAGTGAAAAAGGCAAAAATGGCTGAAGAATCAGTAGGAGGGACAGTGCAAAGAGAAGAGATTGGGGAGAAGGGCAGGGGTCAAATCCTAGAGGGTTGGCAATGGACTGTATCCTGAGCATGGAAGGGAGCTCTGTAGGTTTTAACGACATGATGTAATTTTAATATTTAAGTCCAGTTCACTGTGCAGAGAATGACCTGTAGCAGGGAAACCATCGAAGCTGGGAGGTCAATGAGAAGATTCTAGCAGTTTCTCAGGTGAGAGATGACACCCAGGATGAGACGGATGGAGTGAGGATAGAGAGGATGATGGATTTGAGGGAACAGAAGGCATCAAGAGTGACATTTTAGTTTTTGGTTGTAGCAGCCGGCTGCCTGGTGGTGGCTTTTACTGAAGTGGGCAAGAGACAGTTTGCTTTTGCTTGGAGTTTTATCTAGGGGACAGGAACTCAGCAGTTCAGTTCTGGCCTTGTTAAATTTGAGGTGACTAGAAGACACGGAAATCGGACTGCTGAGGCTGCAGGTCATAAATGAGCCTGGAGCCCAAGGGACAAGTAAAGGGACAGAGTGAAAACCATTATGGGTGATTTGAAAGGCTCGCAGCTAAGGAGCAGGAAACTGACAGCTTCCGCTAGCACCGGCTTTATTATTACAGGTGATTAGCTGAGCCCACTGCTGGCAGGGGTATTGAGCAAGTGAGAAAACAGATTGTGAAAGCCTACAATTCAAGCAACCCCCACTTGTGTATCTAGGATCTCACTTGTATACTTTCATGGTGCTTGCTTTATGCAAACCACTGATTTTGTCATTCAGTAAGTATTTCTTGACCAGACACTGAGCTTAGCTCTTAGGAAAGGAATATAAATAAGAATATATATGTATACTAATATAACTAATTCATCAATATGAGAATATATAAGAATATATAATATAATAATATATATGATATAGTATATAATATACAACACATAAAGCATGTGAGAATATATAAGAATATATGATATAATAATATATATGATATAGTATATAATATACACACATAAAGCATGTCAAGATGACCCACATATTTGTTTTTTTTTTTCCTTTTCTTTTTTTTTTCTTTTTTTTAATTTTTTTATTAGTTGGAGGCTAATTACTTCACAACATTTCAGTGGGTTTTGTCATACATTGATATGAATCAGCCATAGATTTACACTTATTCCCCATCCCGATCCCCCCTCCCACCTCCCTCTCCACCCGATTCCTCTGGGTCTTCCCAGTGCACCAGGCCGGAGCACTTGTCTCATGCATCCCACCTGGGCTGGTGATCTGTTTCACCATAGATAGTATACATGCTGTTCTTTTGAAACATCCCACCCTCACCTTCTCCCACAGAGTTCAAAAGTCTGTTCTGTATTTCTGTGTCTCTTTTTCTGTTTTGCATATAGGGTTATCGTTACCATCTTTCTAAATTCCATATATATGTGTTAGTATGCTGTAATGTTCTTTATCTTTCTGGCTTACTTCACTCTGTATAAGGGGCTCCAGTTTCATCCATCTCATTAGGACTGGTTCAAATGAATTCCTTTTGACTGCTGAGTAAAATTCCATGGTGTATATGTACCACAGCTTCCTTATCCATTCATCTGCTGATGGGCATCTAGGTTGCTTCCATGTCCTGGCTATTATAAACAGTGCTGCGATGAACATTGGGGTGCATGTGTCTCTTTCAGATCTGGTTTCCTCAGTGTGTATGCCCAGAAGTGGGATTGCTGGGTCATATGGCAGTTCTATTTCCAGTTTTTTAAGGAATCTCCACACTGTTTTCCATAGTGGCTGTACTAGTTTGCATTCCCACCAACAGTGTAAGAGGGTTCCCTTTTCTCCACAGCCTCTCCAGCATTTATTGCTTGTAGACTTTTGGATAGCAGCCATCCTGACTGGTGTGTAATGGTACCTCATTGTGGTTTTGATTTGCATTTCTCTAATAATGAGTGATGTTGAGCAGCTTTTCATGTGTTTGTTAGCCATCTGTATGTCTTCTTTGGAGAAATGTCTGTTTAGTTCTTTGGCCCACTTTTTGATTGGGTCATTTATTTTTCTGGAATTGAGCTGCAGGAGTTGCTTGTATATTTTTGAGATTAATCCTTTGTCTGTTTCTTCATTTGCTATTATTTTCTCCCAATCTGACGGCTGTCTTTTCACCTTACTTATAGTTTCTTTTGTAGTGCAAAAGCTTTTAAGTTTCATTAGATCCCATTTGTTTAGTTTTGCTTTTATTTCCAATATTCTGGGAGGTGGGTCATAGAGGATCTTGCTGTGATTTATGTCGGAGAGTGTTTTGCCTATGTTCTCCTCTAGGAGTTTTATAGTTTCTGTTCTTACATTTAGATCTTTAATCCATTTTGAGTTTATTTTTGTGTATGGTGTTAGAAAGTGTTCTAGTTTCATTCTTTTGCAAGTGGTTGACCAGTTTTCCCAGCACCACTTGTTAAAGAGGTTGTCTTTTTTCCATTGTATATCCTTGCCTCCTTTGTCAAAGATAAGGTGTCCATAGGTTCGTGGATTTATCTCTGGGCTTTCTATTCTGTTCCATTGGTCTATATTTCTGTCTTTGTGCCAGTACCATACTGTCTTGATGACTGTGGCTTTGTAGTAGAGTCTGAAGTCAGGCAGGTTGATTCCTCCAGTTTCATTCTTCTTTTTCAAGATTACTTTGGCTATTCGAGGTTTTTTGTATTTCCATACAAATTGTGAAATTCTTTGGTCTAGTTCTGTGAAAAATACCGTTGGTAGCTTGATAGGGATTGCATTGAATCTATAGATTGCTTTGGGTAGAATAGCCATTTTGACAATATTGATTCTTCCAATCCATGAACACGGTATGTTTCTCCATCTGTTTGTGTCCTCTTTGATTTCTTTCATCAGTGTTTTATAGTTTTCTATGTATAGGTCTTTTGTTTCTTTAGGTAGATATACTCCTAAGTATTTTATTCTTTTTGTTGCAATGGTGAATGGTATTGTTTCCTTAATTTCTCTTTCTGTTTTTTCATTGTTAGTATATAGGAATGCAAGGGATTTCTGTGTGTTAATTTTATATCCTGCAACTTTACTATATTCATTGATTAGCTCTAGTAATTTTCTCGTAGAGTCTTTAGGGTTTTCTATATAGAGGATCATGTCATCTGCAAACAGTGAGAGTTTCACTTCTTCTTTTCCTATCTGCATTCCTTTTACTTCTTTTTCTGCTCTGATTGCTGTGGCCAAAACTTCCAACACTATGTTGAACAGTAGTGGTGAGAGTGGGCACCCTTGTCTTGTTCCTGATTTCAGGAGAAATGCTTTCAATTTTTCACCATTGAGGGTGATGCTTGCTGTGGGTTTGTCATATATAGCTTTTATTATGTTGAGGTATGTTCCTTCTATTCCTGCTTTTTGGAGAGTTTTAATCATAAATGAGTGTTGAATTTTGTCAAAGGCTTTCTCTGCATCTATTGAGATAATCATATGATTTTTATCTTTCAATTTGTTAATGTGGTGTATTACATTGATTGATTTGCGGATATTGAAGAATCCTTGCATTCCTGGGATAAAGCCCACTTGATCGTGGTGTATGATTTTTTTAATATGTTGTTGGATTCTGTTTGCTAGAATTTTGTTAAGGATTTTTGCATCTATGTTCATCAGTGATATTGGCCTGTAGTTTTCTTTTTTTGTGGCATCTTTGTCAGGTTTTGGAATTAGGGTGATGGTGGCCTCATAGAATGAGTTTGGAAGTTTACCTTCTTCTGCAATTTTCTGGAAGAGTTTGAGTAAGGTAGGTGTTAGCTCTTCTCTAAATTTTTGGTAGAATTCAGCTGTGAAGCCATCTGGTCCTGGGCTTTTGTTTGCTGGAAGATTTTTGATTACAGTTTCGATTTCCTTGCCTGTGATGGGTCTGTTAAGATCTTCTATTTCTTCCTGGTTCAGTTTTGGAAAGTTATACTTTTCTAAGAATTTGTCCATTTCATCCAAGTTGTCCATTTTATTGGCATAGAGCTGCTGGTAGTAGTCTCTTATGATCCTTTGTATTTCAGTGTTGTCTGTTGTGATCTCTCCATTTTCATTTCTAATTTTGTTAATTTGGTTCTTCTCTCTTTGTTTCTTAATGAGTCTTGCTAATGGTTTGTCAATTTTGTTTATTTTTTCAAAAAACCAGCTTTTAGCTTTGTTGATTTTTGCTATGGTCTCTTTAGTTTCTATTGCATTTATTTCTGCCTTAATTTTTAAGATTTCTTTCCTTCTGCTAACTCTGGGGTTCTTCATTTCTTCCTTCTCTAATTGCTTTAGGTGTAGAGTTAGGTTATTTATTTGGCTTTTTTCTTGTTTCTTGATGTAAGCCTGTAATGCTATGAACCTTCCCCTTAGCACTGCTTTTACAGTGTCCCATAGGTTTTGGGTTGTTGTGTTTTCATTTTCATTCATTTCTATACATATTTTGATTTCTTTTTTGATTTCTTCTATGATTTGTTGGTTATTCAGAAGCGTGTTCTTTAGCCTCCAGGTGTTTGAATTTTTAACAATTTTTTTCCTGTAATTGAGATCTAATCTTACTGCACTGTGGTCAGAAAAGATGACTGGAATGATTTCAATTTTTTTGAATTTTCCAAGACTAGATTTATGGCCCAGGATGTGATCTATTCTGGAGAAGGTTCCGTGTGCACTTGAGAAAAAGGTGAAGTTGCTTGTTTTGGGGTGAAATGTCCTATAGATATCAATTAGGTCTAGCTGGTCCATTGTGTCATTTAAAGTTTGTGTTTCCTTGTTAATTTTCTGTTTAGTTGATCTATCCATAGTTGTGAGTGGGGTATTAAAGTCTCCCGCTATTATTGTGTTACTATTAATTTCCTCTTTCATACTCGTTAGTGTTTGCCGTACATATTGCGGTGCTCCTATGTTGGGTGCATATATATTTATAATTGTTATATCTTCTTCTTTGATTGATCCTTTGATCATTATGTAGTGTCCTTCTTTGTCTCTTTTCACAGCTTTTATTTGAAAGTCTATTTTATCTGATATGAGTATTGCGACTCCTGCTTTCTTTTGGTCTCCATTTGCATGAAATATTTTTTTCCAGCCCTTCACTTTTAGTCTGTATGTGTCTCTTGTTTTGAGGTGGGTCTCTTGTAGACAGCATATATAGGGGTCTTGTTTTTGTATCCATTCAGCCAATCTTTGTCTTTTGGTTGGGGCATTCAACCCATTTACATTTAAGGTAATTATTGATAGGTGTGGTCCCATTGCCATTTACTTTGTTGTTTTGGGTTCACGTTTATACAACCTTTCTGTATTTCCTGTCTAGAGAAGATCCTTTAGCATTTGTTGAAGAGCTGGTTTGGTGGTGCTGAATTCTCTCAGCTTTTGCTTATCTGTAAAGCTTTTGAGTTCTCCTTCATATCTGAATGAGATCCTTGCTGGATACAGTAATCTAGGTTGTAGGTTATTCTCTTTCATTACTTTCAGGACGTCCTGCCATTCCCTTCTGGCCTGGAGGGTTTCTATTGATAGGTCAGCTGTTATCCTTATGGGAATCCCTTTGTGTGTTATTTGTTGTTTTTCCCTTGCTGCTTTTAATATTTGTTCTTTGTGTTTGATCTTTGTTAGTTTGATTATTATGTGTCTTGGGGTGTTTCGCCTTGGGTTTATCCTGTTTGGGACTCTCTGGGTTTCTTGGACTTGAGTGGCTATTTCCTTCTCCATTTTAGGGAAGTTTTCAGCTATTATCTCCTCGAGTATTTTCTCATGGCCTTTCTTTTTGTCTTCTTCTTCTGGAACTCCTATGATTCGAATGTTGGGGCGTTTCACAGTGTCCCAGAGGTCCCTGAGGTTGTCCTCATTTCTTTTGATCCTTTTTTCTTTTTTCCTCTCTGCTTCATTTATTTCCGCCATTTTATCTTCTACCTCACTTATCCTATCTTCTGCCTCCGTTATTCTACTCTTGGTTCCCTCCAAAGTGTTTTTGATCTCATTCATTGCATTGTTCATTTTTAATTGACTCTTTTTTATTTCTTCTAGGTCTTTATTAAACAATTCTTGTATCTTTTCAATCTTTGTCTCCAGGCTATTTATCTGTAACTCCATTTTGTTTTCAAGATTTTGGATCATTTTTATTATCATTATTCTAAATTCTTTTTCAGGTAGATTCCCTATCTCCTCCTCTTTTGTTTGACTTGGTGGGCATTTTTCATGTTCCTTTACCTGTTGGGTATTTCTTTGCCTTTTCATCTTGTTTAGATTGCTGTGTCTGGAGTGGACTTTCTGTATTCTGGAGGTCTGTGGTTCCTTTTTATTGTGGAGGATTTACCCAGTGGGTGGGGTTAGACGATTGGCTTGTCAAGGTTTCCCGGTTAGGGAAGCTTGCGTCAGTGTTCTGGTGCGTGGAACTTGATTTCTTCTCTTTGGAGAGCAATGGAGTGCCCAGTAATGAGTTTTGAGATGGGGGGTCTATGTGTTAGGTGTCACCTTGGGCAGTCTGTATGTTGACATTCGGGGCTATGTTCCTGTGTTGCTGGAGAATTTGCGTGGTATGTCTTGCTCTAAAACTTATTGGCTCTTGGGTGGTGGTTGGTTTCAGTGTAGGTATGGAGGCTTTTGGACGGTCACTTATTGCTTAAAGTTCCATGTAGTCAGGAGTTTTCTGGTGTTCTCAGGTTTTGGGCTTAAGTTTCCTGCCTCTGGATTTCAGTTTTATTCTTCCTGTAGTCTCAGGACTTCTCCAGCTATACAGCACTGATAATAAAACTTCTAGGTTAATGGCGAAAAGATTCTCCCCTGTTAGGGACACCCAGAGAGGTTCACAGAGTTACATGAACAGGAGAAAAGGGAGGAGGGAGATAGAGATGAGCAGGAGGAGAAAAAGGGGGACTCAAGAGGAGAGAGACAGATCTACGCAGCTGTCTGTTCCCAGAGTGTTCTCCGTATCTCAGACACCTACAAGGATTCACAGAATTGGATTGGGAAGAGAAGGGGAAAGGAGGAAATAGAGGTGTTCTGAGGTAGAAAACAGAGAGTCAAGATTGGGAGAGAATAATCTTTGGTTTAAAGATAGGGCTTCTCTTTTTTTTTGGTAAGGTTATAGTGTAGTGAAAATGAAAATGAAGAGTAGTAGAGGAGTACTAGAGGACTTTAAAAGAAATAAGAGAAAAAGAAAAATAGAAAATAAAAGAGAAAACGGAAAGAAAAAAAAGAAGAAAAAAGAAAAAAAAGAAAAAGAAAAAAAAGAAAAAGAAAAAAAAGAAAAAAAAACAAAAAAAAAAAAAGAAAGAAAGAAAAAAAAAATTTTTTTTTTTCCCCTAATTAAAAAAATCGTAAAAATCTATGTAAATGAAAGTTAAGGAGTAATGGGGGAGTAATAGGGAATTTTAAAGGAAAATAAAAGAGAAAAAATAAAAAAGAAAAAATATAAAAAGAAAAAAAAAATTTTTTTTTTTCCTTACTTAGAAAAAAAAAGTAAAAATATATCTAGGAGTTTCTCTGGAGCTGCTGCGGTCAGTGTGGGTTCTGCTCTGTTTCAGATAGCTCCTCGTTCCAGCTTACACTTCTCGATATCTACAGGGCCCTTCCGGTGAAGTCGGTGTTTTCTAGAGGGATTTTAATCTGTTGCACCAGTCCCTTCTGAAGCGGTTCCCTTTGTTTATTTGGCTTCTGTTTGCCGGTCTCTTCAGACCCTCATTTCCGCCCTGACACAGGCGGGCGGAGGTGGACTCTTATTCAGGTAGCTAGTTCCGTTGCGCTGCGGGGCGGGGCTGACGCTGCGGGGCGGGGCTGACGCTGCGGGGAGGGGCTGGCGCTGCGGGGCGGGGCTGACGCTGCGGGGAGGGGCTGGCCCTGCGGGGGCGGGCTGGCGTTGCCGGGAGGGGCTGACGCTGCTTTCTCCGTCTGCGCTGCTCAGGCTCCCGGCTGTTCTATATGGAGCGCGCCCCGCGCTGCGCGAGGCTCCAGCCCTCGGGTGTTACACAAAAGCGCAGAAGGAAAAGCTGCGCCTGCTCTCTGTGCCTTCCCCGTCAGAGCGGTCCAGGCAGCGAGGGGCTTGATGGGCGCACTATCCCCAGGTGTGGCGCACTCACTCCCTTCCGCGGACCCAGTCTCAGTTTCCGCTGGCGCCAGTCGGGTGCGCGCGCCTTCCGCCCTCCGCGTCCCCAGCCCCAGTCCCCGCCCGCGCCGGTCGGGTGCCTGTGCCCTGTGTCTCGCCGCGACCTTCCCCTCCCCCCTGCCTCCTGCCTCCGGCGGGGCTGGGCGGGTCCGCAGCCTGCGACCTCTTCTTGGGACTTTCTCCGTCCCTTTGTTCTGCGAACGGCCGGCAGTGTGTTCCGGCCGGTCAACTCTCTCCCCCTTGGTCTCCCACAGTTCAAGTTGGCACCTCACAGAAGCTCCCTCCGATTGTCCCCAGGGCACTCAGGCCCGGACCCTAGCCCAAGCAAGGCCGCCTAAGACTCCCTTCCCGGGACGGGTCTCCGTCCTTAGCTCTTTTGTCTCACTTTTTATCCTTTATATTTTGTCCTACTTCCTTTCGAAGACAATGGTCTGCTTTTCTGGGCGCCTGATGACCTCAGCTAGCGATCAGAAGTTGTTTTGTGAGGTTTGCTCTGCATTCAGTTATTCTTTTGATGAATTTGTAGGAGAGAAAGTGGTCTCCCCGTCCTACTCCTCTGCCATCTTCGACCCACATATTTGTATACGTGTCCGTGCCATCTTGTGTGAGTGGTAAAAGAATAATGCAGGAGACACGGGTTCAATCCTTGGGTGGGGAAGATCCCCTGGAGGAGGGCATGGCAACCCACTCCAGTATCCTTGCCTAGAGACTTCCATTGACAGAGGAGCCTGGCGGGCTACAGTTCATGGGGTCGCAAAGAGTCAGAAAGGGTCAGACACGACTGAAGCAATTTAGCACGCATGCACACGAGCCATTTTGACCTACTTTGTCAGCTAAATTGTCGTCTTAGGGAAGTAGTTTTTTGTTTTAGGGAGTACTTTTATAAGGTTCAGGAGACCAAGATTTTGAGCCCAACTTTCAAGCTTTCTAGGTCTGTATTTTTTAAATGATCATACAGGGAAAGTGATTTTTTGATACTTCATTCTGTGAACTCTTAACACAAGTGTGTATTCACCCAACCACCACCACAGTCATGATACAGAGCAGTTTCCATCCCAGAAAATTCCTTGTAGAATCACACTCTCCCCCCAACTCCTGAGTCACCTCAGTTTAAGAGGGAGGGAGTTGGATTAAGTTACTTCTGAGTCTCGCTCACATTTCAGACTCTCTGATCTATGAGCCCTGGTGTTTTGTTCATGTGGAAAAGGCCACAAAAGGGACATCAGTGGAACAAAAAGAAGCTGAACTTAGGAGAATATATTGAACAGGAGTGGAGATGGCCTCAGAGAGAAGAGCCAAAAAAGGGTGATTGAATCTAGGCGCTGTTCACCTAGAATATATGCTTGTTCTGGTGAAAGGGCCGTGTTTATCCCAGTGCTCTCATCCAGGAAGCAGGGACTAGAAACGGGTGGGCATGCACGGATAGGTGAGGTCAGACATGCTTGGAGATACCCAGGCAACTCCAGAAGGAGGAGACCTCAAAGTTACTGAGACAAAGTTTCTCCCTTCCCCTTGAAATGGGCTCTAAAATTACAGTTCAGTTTAAAAAAAAATTATGACATTTCTTGCTCCTCTCTTTTGGACTCCGAGTTTTACCCAAGATGAAGAATAACTTAGAGGGAAAATTTAGTTTCTTATCATTGCTCATGAATGTGCTGAGGCAGGAAGTAGAAATACACACAATTGCCAGGTTGCCAAGTAAAGTTTTGAGGCTGAGGGCTGCATGAAGTTACTACAAGGGTCTTCAGGGAAGAGAGAAAGAAAGCAGAATAACCATCTCCAGGCTTGCTCATGGTGTTGAGCAGCCCACACCAAGGACATGTTCACCAGTCAGCATTTTGGCTTTTTCCTTCACAGGCTCCTTTTCCTATATGGTATGGCACATTAAACTCAAACAATAACATCTTTCAGGACCCACAATGCATCATTAAATAAGTTAAGGAGCTAATTAAAGGGGGGCCCTGTCTCCCTGCTTTCATTGTACTTAATCACCTGTGCCCCATTTCAGCCAGTGTTTCCCAGCCAGAAATTTGCTCGTAAAACGATCTCACATTAGTCTGCAATGTTGGGTTTCATTTCCTCTTATGCAATTATCTATTAGTAATTGGAGAAGGCATTACAGCAGAATAAATAATTGAACATAAATTAAACAGCGTTGGAGTCACACTTGGGCTGAAGAGAGGTGCACGTGTCACATATTTAAAGTCTTGAGAGCACCAAGCATCCTCCACTGGCAGCCGTCCGCCCTCTTCCGGAGGCATGGCGGGGGGCGGGGGTGGTCCTCATTGTTGCATCATTGTTGCACATCCTCTTTTATATGAAACGCAGACCCCGAAAAGGAAGGTCAGATCATCTGCTGAGATGTTAAAGAAGTTGGCAGCAAAGTCAGGACGTCACTAGGAGAGTTTTAGCTGTCCGATAAAGGATTTCACAAGGTGGCCTTTATTTTGGGGAGAAATTTATCACAGTCCAGGACCTCCTAGGCTCGGAAACTTTCCATATCAGCACAGGGGAGCAGAATATTCTCTCTCAGGGATATTGATTCAATCAAGCTTTCGGACATGGAGAAAACACCCACGTCCCAACATATTCATTTGAAAGGAGGAAATGTGCCAGCCTGGAGGCGGGGTCTCTGCATTGAGTTGAATAGAAAGTGCCCTGCCTCACTCCAGAGGGTACCATTCATATTGGGATTTTTGCCAAGGGCATGCTTTTATCTCCTGGAAAAGCCTTGTTCCCTAGAAAGCAAGTGGCCACTTGGTTTTACAGATGAAGAAACAAAGGCCGAGATAAATTGGTGATACACTGAAGAAAGCAGACAGCTCTAGTGGTAGAACTTGGGCTCAAACCCGGGCCTTCTGGTTCCTATCCAGTCTTACCTCTCATTGCAGGCAGACTTTTTAGGTTACATCCCATATGATTCCATTTATATAACATTTTTGAAATGGTATAATTTGGGGAAGGGAGACAAGGTTTAGAGATGAGGAGGGGTGTGGGTAGGGAGTGAGGTGGATGTAATTTTAAAAGGTCAGTCTGAAGGATCCTTGAGGTGATGAAAATATTCTGTATCTTGATGTGATGGTGGCTACGTGTACCTACATATGTGATAAAATTTATATGACTAAACACACACATCCACATCCTCCCACAGACAAATGGACATAGATAACAATGTGGAAATCTGAATACGACAGTAGATTACGGTCAGTATCCTAGTTATGATATTACACTATAGTTTTGTAAAATGTCACTATTGGGGAAAACCATGCAAAGTGCACACACTGTGTTACTACTTACAACCACACAGCTACAATTATCTCAGTAAAAATGTCAATTAAAAGGTAAATGAACTAAGTTTCACTCAGCATTGGTAAGTCCCAGCGATGCTGTATGTTTGAAATATTTATTTAAAAATTCTTTAAAAACGCTGTGATGTTTTTGTTATGAAACTTTTCAAACACATAGAAAAGTAGAAAAGACAGTAAAATGAACACCCATTTAGCTATCACCTAGCACTTGTCAGCATTTTGTCATATTATCCTAGATCATTTTAAAGTAAATACAAATACATAAATGCTTCACCCCTAATATGCGAATCTGGATCTCCAAAATGTAAGATCATTTTCCTGTGGTAACTACAATACCATTATCACACCTAACAAAATTAATTCCTTAATATCATATTAATATAATATTGGCCCATATTCAAACTGCTCTAATTTTCTCAAACTGTATTTTATAATTATCCTTATTTAAAGGGCTTCCCTAATAGCTCAGTTGGTAGAGAATCTGCCTGCAATGCAGGAGACCCTGGTTTGATTCCTGGGTTGGGAAGATCCCGTGGAGAAGGGATAGACTACCCACTCCCAGTATTCTTGGGCTTCCCTTATGGCTCAGCTGGTAAAGAATCTGCCTACAATGTGGGAGACTCAGGATCTAAATAGGAATAATGGATTACATGTGGTTCCTATGTTTCTTACAACCCTTTAAGTGCTAGCGTCCATGTTTATACATTGACTGCAATATCCCTAATAACCCAAGGACTGCCTTGGGATGGCTATGTTCTTTGGCAATGGTGCTCCATAAGACTGTCTTATTAAGTAGGGTGATACTCACCCAATGTGTTTATTATCTCATTTGATTCTGTTAGCAACACTGAATGCCCCAGTTTTCTCAATTCTCACTTGAGATAATATGAACTTTCAATCAAAATAAGGAGTTCATGAGATGCTTCTTATTATCCCCTATATACAAATGGAGGAAATTGAATCTTAGAAAGGTGGTGACTTTCCTAAGGCCACCATTAGTGGCAGAACCAGGCCGACTGGTTCAGTCCTCTTCCTACTGTGTCAGGGATCACACAAGAGGAGAAAGGGAAGCCGTGACACCCCACACCGAGTTCCACTCTGCAAGCTCTGGGAACCCCACTAACCACCATGTATTTGTAAGTGTGGCAGGCTTTCTTCTCTCTCTCTTTTTTTAGTGTTTATTGTTTTGTTATAAAATAATATTATATTTTATAATAATCAAATGATTATTTTACTGTTTTGTTTCTAAACAAAACATCTGTTTTGTTTGTTGCTGCTGCTGCTAAGTTGCTTCAGTCGGTCCGACTCTGTGTGACCCCATAGACGGCAGCCCACCAAGGCTCCCCCGTCCCTGGGATTCTCCAGGCAAGAACATTGGAGTGGGTTGCCATTTCCTTCTCCAATGCATGAAAGTGAAAAGTGAAAGTGAAGTCACTCAGTTGTGTCTGCCTCTTAGCAACCCCGTGGACTGCAGCCCACCAGGCTCCTCCGTCCATGGGACTTTCTAGACAAGAGTCCTGGAGTGGGGTGCTATTTTGTTTAGATGTTTGTTATTTTTTTGTTTTTTGTTTTTTAATTGGAGGATAAGCTGTTGTGTTGGTCTCTGCTGTACAACAATGCAAATCAGTCATAAGAACTATATATATATCCCCTCCTTCTTGTGCCTCCCTCCCATCTACCCCTGGTCTTTCTTCTCTTGCTGCCAAAGGCAAAAACAGTACTTGCCCATCACGACTAGAGGACCAGAGGGCGGGGCTCCATCCCTGCCTCTGCTCTGACCCACTGTATCCGCAGGAGCTGCTGGGCCCCTGCCCACATCCCTCTCGCTCTCGCCATTTCCGTGGAAATTGGCTTCACTTTAAACTACTGCCACCTGTGTTTCTGCCTGAAGGCTCTCTGTGGTCACCAGATCCCACTTTGCCTTTGCTATTAGGAGGCTGGAAGGACTGGGAGATTAATACCTCAGAGAAGCACCAACCGATGATGACCCAAAGTTGGGGGACAATACACACCTCTTGGTGTCTCTGTGGGGTGACTCTGAGGTGCATCTTCTGCGCTGGTCCCAGGCGGGCCAGGGTGGCTAAGCCCCAGTTGCCCATGGTGGTAACTCATCTCCTGACACATCCTTTGTTTTGGTTTCCTTCCCTTCTCTGTCTCACTTCTCCTTCTCCCGACTCATGTGTCCTTGGATCACCTCCTAATAAATCATTTTCACTCGAATCCTTCCTTCCAGAGGAACCCAAGTGAAGACACTCCCCTAAATCTTTGGCTTGATCCACCAGGAGATGTGGCTTTTGTTTTCTTGGGCACCCAATTCATGTTGACCCATCAACTAAATGGTTTGGAATGAAAAAAAGATTGAGAACCCAGGAGGAAAGGTTTCCTCCCATGCATGAAAGCTGAATGGCCTGGCTTATAGAGAGTTATCTGTAGTCAGATCTCACTTGGAAGGCAAATGAGATCCCTAAGGGTAGGACACCCTTAAAAGATATTTCAACATATCCATTAAGAGAGGCCTATAAATTCTAGGACTATTATTCTGTTTTGGGAACTTTTCAAGTAAAATATTCCTTTTCTTTTTTTTCTTGTAGGAAAAAGAAAGCTTGCATTAGACCTTACTTTTAATTAACAACATGTAGTTAAACTAATATTGGTTCATTAGGTAGAATGAGAACTTGTGCCGATGGTAAGTTTCAAAGGGAGAAAGTACCGATCTGATATGCGTTGACCAGAAAGCATCGTTTCTCAAGCAGCTTAGAAGGGGGGAGGCCAGGCAATTTATTTAGATTGTTAACCTCGGGAAATAAAACTAGAGCCCAGTGCAGGGTTTGTAAAAGGCTGCCTCGTCCTCTCTGGGAGGCTTTGCTTCCCAGTGGGAAAGGGAAGGTGGTGGGGAAGTCAGGGCACCCGACAGTGTCTTGCTGCCCTCTGGGTGGTATGTGTCCCCCCTCCAGCATCACCTTCCTCTTGGGTTTGCCGTGCATTAGAACACATCCCGTCTGTGCTTAGATGTGCCACTCTCTCCTTTGTTTGGCATGGTTTATGGGCTCAACTGGTAAAGAAACTGCCTGCCAATGCAGGAGATGAGGGTCCGATCTTCAGGTCAGGAAGCTCACCTAGAGAAGGAAATGGTAACCTCCTCTAGTATTCTTGCCTGGAAAATCTCATGGTCAGAGGAGCTTGGTGGGCTACGGTCCATGAGGTCACTGTCTAGACACGACTGAACACACACACACACACTATGAGGTCACTGTCTAGACACGACTGAACACACACACACACACACACATACACACACACACACACTGGTCAATCTGTGCAGAAAAACCTCAATAAGGATTTGTGGCTGTAGCAACGGGACAGCAGTCTGACCATCAGAAATCCCAGGCAGATCTACCCAAAGGGAAAGTAAAGAGTACAGGTAGACAAGGGGTGATTCGGCCTTTCCTGGGGGATGCAGGGTGGTGAGGGGGGCATGGCAGGTAAGGGGAGTGTCTGCAGCTCAGGTTTATTGCTTTATTGGATCGTGTGCTCAGAATGTTAAAGCCTGACATTTTAAAAGTGTGTTTTTGCAACTTTTGGAAATATTTTCTATTTTCTGGAGATTCACAAATATGGCACAGATCATTCCTAGATACCCCTTCCCCAGACCCCTCTATTGTTGATAGCTGACATCATCCGGTACCTTTGTCAAAACTAAGAAACCAACGTGAGTGCATTACTATTAGCCAAAACCACAGACTTTCTTCAGGTATCTCCAGTTTGTTCAGGAGTCTTTGTGTTTTTCATGTTTTTGTTGTTCAGTCATTCAGTCGTGTCCAACTCTTTGTGACCCCATGGACTATAGCACACCAGGCTTCCCTGTCCGCCACCAACTCCCGGAGCTTTCTCAAACTCATGTCCATCGAGTCGATGATGCCATCCAACGATCTCATCCTCTGTCGTCCCCTTCTCCTCCCACCTTCAATCTTGCCCAGCATCAGGCTCTTTGCCAGTGAGTCGGCTCTTTGCATCAGGTAGCCAGAGTATCATGACCTTGAGAATTTTGAGGAGTACTGGTCTGTCCTTGATTAGGGCTTCTCTGAGTTAGACTGATGTGGAGGGTTTGGAGAAGGACATGGCAGGCAGACTGGGATGTCCTTCTCGTTCTGTCATGTTGGGGGGTCACGCCATCAATGTTACTTGTCACTGGTGAAGTTAACCTGGTGCCAGAGTTGGATCTTTAAGTATCTGCTTTCCATTTTCAGGTCAGGGACATGGTGGGTGGGGATGCTGTCTGAGAGTTGAGTCAAACAGCACATTCTCAAAAAGGAGAGGGACATCAGATCTGGGGTAAGGAGGCAAATCTGATGAGAGCTAAGAGGATCCCATTCCACTTCTGGCCTTCACGGAGCACCGGAAGCAGTTAGACAACAGGACAAGATGCACGAAGTGGTCGTGTTCCGACATCGGACCCTGAATGTTCACAGACACTTGTTGTGTAACACTCAAACACTGGGAGAACTCAGCGTCTTTCCTCAAGTGAATGGATACATGAGTAGTGGTGGGTTCACCCAATGGAATACTCCTAGCCACAGAAACATGGTTACTCTTAGCATCACTCTGAATGAGAGAAGGCAGGCACAATGGAACACGTCCTGTGTGATTCCATTCACAGTAAGTCCCAGAGCAGGAAGACTAGTCAGTAGAGACGGGGCTGACCCCAAAGGGGCATGAGAACACTCTTTAGGATGTTATATGTGATGGGATGGTGGTTATATGGGTCTATACATTTGTCAACGCTCAGCATGGATACAATTTATTGTACATAAATTACACCTTCACGATGCTGATGTAAGAAGAAAGTAAATAAGGATAGAGGCAGGAAAGTAATTTTGAACCCATGTTTTAGAGAGAGGAGAGGGGATGACAACAGGAGTGGAGGTCAGTACCTGGGAAGGTCAAAGGCAAGGTGAAAAGAGGTGAGAAGGGGTCACCGGGAGAAGTTCAGACCAGGAATGTGAATCCCTCCAAGGATGCTAAGGCCCCATTGCAGATGGTATCTGGGGACAGGGGCAGTGGCTTATAGACCTGGCCTCCCTAGTTCTGCTTCCTAATCCTAGCCAGGTCTCCCCAGGGTCCTCTCTCACAACACTCAGTATTCAACTAGTCTATATCCCGGAGTTTACTATGCTTTTGTTTTGGTCAACTTAACAATATAAACTAGAAAGTCAAATGGCTATTTACATTTAATTCATTTAGTTTAGATGGCAATTTCAATGTGTATGAAAAAAAAATAGGTTATTTTAGAACGTGGCTTTTTTCTTACATGCCCATTTCATGAAGCAGTTTCATTTGGACCCTGTGTCTGTGTATGGCGTCTGTGTCTCCATCCATCTTTTCCTCAGTTGCCCAGGTCAGTTATTCTGTTAGTGAGCACCGCCTTATGCTCACCCTAGTGGGGACCCATTTGTCTCCAGACTGGCTGGCCCTGGACGTGGCTGACAGGTGGGGGTGGTGGGAGGGGTTAGTTGGCCATTGGCTGGTGGCAGATTGAGCGCTGCGGGACTGGAGAGTCTAGCCACCCTCATAGAAGGGTACCCACTCCCCTCAACTGTGTGTAACATGTCCTTAAAGCATCCTGCAAGAAGGGCCTCTCTGGCCAGTAAATATGGCCAAACTGGTGGTCGCCAGAGGGGAGGAAGGTGGGAGGATGGATAAAACAGGCCAAGGGAATTTGGAGGTAGAAACATCCAGCTATAAACTAAGTCAGTCATGAGGGTGTAATATACACATAAGGGATATAGTCAATAATATTGTGACAACTCAGTATGGTGACAGCTGGCAACTGGATTTATTGTGGTGGTCATTTCCTAATGTATAGAAATAGTGAATTGCTATGTTGTGTATCTGAAACTAACATAATGTGGTAGGTTAATTCTAACTCAAGAAAATTGGCCAGATAGATCACTTTCAGTTTTGGCCACCCAGGGGAAGTTTGTACAACCGGCCTGTGAAGCCTGAAGCTCTCTTGGCAGCTACTTCTAGTATTAGTTTCTGAGTCTCCTCTAAAAAAGCCAGGGCCGTGGGAAGAGCCGAGGGCTCCCTTGTGGCCTGTTAACTTACAGCTAACTAACTGAACTTGATTTTCTGGAAGTCAGACTCAGAAGAGGCTGTAGATGGAGTCTTGTGCTTTTGGGTCATACCTTTTCTGAATTAGTTATTTCAAGACAGACAGCACTAACTAAAAATTGAATTAAAAAAAAAACCCCACTCAGTATTTATATAATTGTTGTTTCAAAAATCTGGTTTTGGATATTGAAATCAGTTAACCACGTAGGGAATTTCAAAGAGTTGTACATATGGGGCCAGAAGACTTAAGTATAATGCAACTATGACTGTAAACCAAGCTGCACTAGATAGATGCATACTTTTATAATAGTTGGAATTCTACCAGAGGGCTAAAACCTCTGATAACAATAGCTATTGTGTTCATTAATTGCTCCCTCCCCTGTTAAGTAAACACTATGTCCTGGACAACTTGTTATGACCTGGGGATAAAATAGCTGACAAAGTAGTCTTGTACCCCCTTGAAATGACTTCCTTATGAATGGGTTTCAAATCGTTGACATAGCAGTCCTGAACCCCCTTGAAATGACTTAGTTATGAATGGGTTTCTAGGTCTGACATTTCCTCCTCCATCTGCCTTGCAGACTCCTACTCATCGTTTGAAAACCTAGCTGAAGCACCGCTCATTTTTGTGCAGTTTCCCCTAACATCTCCTCACCACTCTTCCCCAGGCCCTGATAGAGAATTAACCCCTCCCTGCTCTATGCTATGTTGTACCTCTTAAGTGCTCCGTTTTCCATGCTGAATTGCAATGATTTTATATGTGTCTCTCCTTCCACTAGACTAAGAGCATCTTTGGGAAGAAACTGTGTTTTTTCCATTTCTGTATCACAATGCCTGGCACATAGTAAGCGCTCATAAAATGTTGTGCAGTGGCATTCTAAGCAAATTCAACCTGTAATCACTTATGCTTGAAGCTTGTTTCTAGGAACTAAAGGGTCACCTAGGTGACTGGAATTCCACCTGTTGATTCCACTTCTCATAGCCACACTGAGTTTTCAGAGGTCCCCTCAGGCAGTTGTCCTTTGCTTCTCCAAGCAAGGAGCTTCCTTGGTGTCTCAGTGGTAAAGAATCCACCTGCCAATGCAGGAGATGTGGGTTCGATCCCCGGGTCAGGAAGATTCCCTGGAAGAGGAAAGGGCAACCCACTCCAATATGCTTGCCTGAGAAATCCCACAGACAGAGGAGCCTGGTGGGCTGCAGTCCATGGGGTCACCAAAGAGTTGGATGCAACTCAGCGACTAAACAACAAACAACAACAACCCACCCCCATCCAAAGTGTTGGTCAGATCAGTCTCTCTACACTCCAGCTGCCTTCCCCAATGTGCATTCCTTGAGAATCTGCTGCTTGGCCCACTCCTTGTGGCTGGAGAGTTGTCTCCTTTTATTCCCACCAGAATCCCAGTGGTGTAGACAAGGCCTATCATCCCTATCTGAGCTCAGAGAGGTTGAGTCATTGGCCCAAGTTATCTATTTAGCAAGTGGAAAGTAGGAACTCAAAGTTGGGTTTTCTGATTCCAAATCTAAACCTAACATACTTTTCAGAATGTGGGGGCTCCCTTGTCTATGTGCCCAGCACTGTGCTGTGTGTTATAGCGGAGATTAAGAAGATGAAGTTCATTTCCTAGAGGAACAAATGGGCACATTTGTAAAAATGCAAGGAGATAATACAGAGTCACCTTGGAGAATAGAGGAGAAAGAAGAGGAAGAAGAATAGCCCCTGATGGTCAGGGGCTGGCCTGGCAGCCACAGCTAGACCTTGGTGCTCTCCTTTTGAACAATTTCACAAAAGAATGACTTTGGACAAGGCCACTCTATGGCTGAAATGGAGCAAGATAAACATGAAACCATTCCATAATTGTGTCTGAGCACAAAGCAAGACCCCTGTCAAGGCCATACAAATGTCTCAGCATCTTCCTGCCTCGTGGGCATGACTTCTGCTTCTTTATCAGTTATAGCTTTAGTCCTACTTTGTTCCTCTGAATTTCTAGGTAAGATTCATTAAGACACCCAGTCATGGAATTACCTCGTGCTAAGTTCCCAACACATCCAATCCAGAGCAAAGCCCTGCTCCCTTGAAACCTCCCCTCATACCCCACACCACCAGCCCCAATCCCACAGTGAGTTCTTGCTAATAGTCTCTTGCTGAGATGCCCCATGTTCTCCTTGGTGTACCACCCCCCCCCCCCAGCCGCTGCCTCAGTGCAGTGGGTCAATAAACACAATTTTGTCTGATGAAAGTGTGTTCCTGATGGTCCTCGATGCATGGGCATCAACAGATGGTTTAAGACTTGGTAGGACATGCTCAAGAAACACCGAATGAGTGATTCAGATACTTGTGAATCAAAGGATGCTACAGAAGACTTTGGGAAATCTTTGAATTCCAGCTTTCCCCATTGATCTTGTCTCTTCCTTTCTGAAAGAAGCTGAGACCCTCTACTTCTCCTTCTTCCTGTTAGTCAAAGGACCGGGGTGGAGAGCAGTAGTTCTCAACCTTGCCTATACATTGGAACCACTTGGGTAGCTTTTGAAAACACAGATACCTGCTTCCCAACTCCAGAGATCCTTGTTTAATTTATGCAGGGTGTGGCCTGGGCCATCAGAATTTAAACTCCTAGGTGGGCTTCCCTGGTAAATCAGATGGTAAAGAATCTGCTTGCAAGGCAGGAGACTTAGGTTCGATCCCTGGTCCATGGAGTTGCACAGAGTTGAACACAACTGAACGACTAACACTTTCACACTTTCACAGGTGAGGCCGATATGCAGACAGATTTGAGAGCTGCTGGTAGAGTGTGATGTGTGTGTGTGTGTGTGTGTGTGTGTCTAGAACAGAGTAAGAGGATGTGAATGTATGCTTGACAATGAGTGCCATGTGTGTGTTTGTGACATCGTGTGTGACAGAGTAGGAAAGCACTTCTGTGTGTTGTGTAACATGAGGCTGTATGTGTGTGTGCCACGGTGGGCCGTGCGTCTCTGTGTGAGCCTTGGCCTGTCTGTGCGGCTCTCTGGGAGACTGGAACGTCATATGACTGTGGGGGCCCATCGCACCTGCAGGAGATTGTGGGGAAGTCAGTGGAGGGTGTCTGTGGCAGGCTCATTGGCAGTGGGGAGGCCTTGCTAACTGGGGAACTGGGTGGTGGCAGGAGCCCCAGCTAGCGAGGCAGTGCCTTGAGCAGCTGGTGAGAGCCTCTGAAACCCAGCAGTGTGGCTGTCGGGTACCCACGTGGGGAAGCTGTTCTTACGATTCCTGTCCAAGGTTTAATGACTTGGCAGGAAGGCATCGGGAAAAGACAGACAGCAGGATTCTTCTTTCTTTAAAAACTCACTTCTCCAGGTAATTTTGTTTCGACTAGTGGTTCTCAAACTTTTGAATGCATCAGAGTTGGCTGAAGAGCGTGTTAAAACCCAGCTTCCTGGGTCCCCATCCCAGAGTTTCTGATTCTGTGCATCTAGGGGGAGATCTGAGAGCTTGCATTTCTTTTATCTTTTTGAAAATATTTATTTATTTACTTGGGGCTTCCCAGTGATGCTATGGTAAAGAATCTGCCTGCCAAGCAGGAGACACACATTCGATGGGTTGGAAAGATCCTCTGGAGTAGGAAATGACAGCCTCACTCCAGTATTCTTGCCTGGGAAAATTCCATGGACAGAGGATCCTAGCAGGCTACAGTCCACGGGGCTGCAGAGAGTCAGACATGACTGGGCAACTGAGCACACATACACATTTATTTATTTGGCTGTGTTGGGTCTTAACTGCAGTACTCAGGATCTTCATTGTCATGTGGGATCTTTCCTTGTGGCACACAGACTGTCTAGTTGTGGCGTGCGGGCTCAGAGTTGCAGCGTATAGGCTTAGTTGTTCTGCAGCATGTGGGAATCTTGGTTCCCTGACCAGGGATCGAACCTACCTACCCTGCACCGCAGGGGGGATCCTTAACCACTGGACCGCCAGGGAAGTCCTGAACTTGCATTTCTAACACATTTCCAGGTGCTGCTGGTCTGGGGATCATCACTTTCAGAACTACTGGTTCTGACATTTCTCCAGGTGACTGTTCACTGAAGCCAGCTGTGAAGTTTAAGAAAAATCCTTTTTCTAGTCCTTATCATGGACGGTTTAATAAGAATCTGTGTGCATATGTGTGTGTGTCCCAAGTAATGGGAAGTTTCAAAAATCCCCAACTGATTCTAATATTTGGCCAGGGCTGAAAAGCCTGGCAGGTAAGCTTCATGAAGGTGTATGTTTCTATTTCTGTTTTGTTCACTGGTATGTCTCCAAGTGCCTAAGCAATTGCCTGTCTCCCAGTAGATGCTGGATAAACATTTGCTGAATGATTGATGTTACTCACCAGGTACCTTCTCTCTAAGACTAAGAGTTATCTGTTAATTTAACATTGATCTGAGTACTTCCTGTAGGTAAGAAAGTGTTAGAGTACAGTTTCTTGCTGCTCCATACTGAGGTTTGTGACTTGCTGACATCTTTTGTGAAGGGCATACAAAGGTTGAATAGCTTGGGTCCTCTAAAGCTCCAGAGTTCAGACTCCTCATGACCAAGACTAAAATTTTAAGCTTAATCCTTTAGCTATCGGGGGGGGGGGGGGGGAAACAAAACAGTGCTGAAGAGAGAATGGGCTGGCTGCCATCAGCAACTCAGCTGTGTCATCCCAAGCACCCTGGTCCCAGTGACAGGGATAAGCTACTTCCCGTTCAGAATTCCTCCTGAGAAATTGGATAAGACCCATGTCATCATGACACCCTTGCTGTCAGGGCTGATGTTGCACATTTGGATTCCTAGTTAGAGCTCAGAGCTCTTTTATCATCATTTATTCTGTTTATTCCTTACCTCATGTATTCATAACTAGATCTTGATGGTGCTGGATGTTAGGAAAAGGGACAAATCTAAGAAGGAGGTGCTATACTGGCACCCTCTTTTCTAATGAGAATGTTTCCTTGCTGTGTATTCATCAGTGAATATTATTGAGTGTTTGTAATGGGCCAGACTTTAGGAAGCAGGGAGCGTAAGCAAGACAGCACGTTCTGGAAGACTGTAATGATGGAGGTGTTTTATATCTATGCTGTCCACTGTCCCTGGTGATGGCCCCTAGTCACATGCAGCTCTTGGGCACTTGAAATGTGGCTTGTTTGTCCAAGAAATAGACTTTTGTTTGGTCTTATCTGGCTTCCCTGATGGCTCAAGTGGTAAGGAATCTTCCTAGAAAGCTGGAGACAAGGGCTTGATCCTTGGGTTGGGAAGATCCTGTGGAGAAGGAAATGGCTATCCACTCCAGTATTTGTCTTATCTGAATGAATTAATTATTTAAAAAGTTTTTTTTCTTGACGTGGACCATTTTTATTATTTATTCTCAGATCTTTTAAAATTTATTAAATTTTTATTTTATATTGGGGTATAGTTGATTTATAATGCTGTGTTAGTTTCAGGTGTACAACAAAATGGTTCAGTTATGCGTACATGTTTATCCATTCTTTATCAGATTCTTTTCCTGTATAGGTTATTACAGAGTGCTTAGTAGAGTTCTCTGTGCTGTATAGTAGGTCCTTGTTGATTACCTATTTTTAAAAAAAGTTATTCTTAATTGGAAGACAATCACTTTACAATATTGTGTTGGTTTCTGCTGATGTGGACCATTTTTAAAGTCTATATTGAATTTCTTGCAATATTGTTTCTGTTATTTATATTCTGTTTTTTTTTGGCCCTGAGGCATGTGGGATCCTATTTCCAGGGTTTAAACCTGTACCCCCTGCCCTGGCGGTGAAGTCCTAATCACTGGACCACCAGAAAAGTCTCTGAATTAATTTATACTTAAATTTCAAGGTACGTGTGTATGCTCAGTTGCTCAGTTGTGTCCAACTCTTTGCAAACCCATGGGGACTGTAGCCTGCCAGGTTCCTTTGTCCATGGAATTTGCTATTTAAAATGACTGATAACTAATAAGGACCTACTGTATAGTTTAGAGAACTCTACTCAATACTCTGTAATGACCTGTATGGGAAAAAAATCTAAAAAAGAGTGGATATATGTATAACTGATTCACTTACTGTACATCTGAAACTAACACAATATTGTAAATCAACTGTATGCTAATAAAAATTAAAAAAAAATGACTATCATAGTCAACAAGACAGGACTGGTGCGTGAGAATGGCATATCATATGGTGACAACATTTATTACGTGCTTTGAAATAGAAATGAAAAAAGTGCTTTGAGAGCTTATATCAGAGGCATAGGACCTCATGTAGGGGAAGAGGAAGGCTTCCCTGGAGAAGAGGTGTTTGAGTTCCTGAGACTCTCCTCAGTGGGGGCCTCCAGTATGTCAGCATGAGGGGTCAGATGCTGCTTCGCTGTACCTCCCTTTAATTGTCCTTGCTTTCTTCTCTTTCTAGGACAACTCCTACCACCTCCTTGTTAGCTCGTTTGCCCCTGGAAAAACATCCCCATGCAGATAAACCCATAAGAGGAGTCCTGAGCCCGCCAACAGAAACATTTCATCACCATATTCAGGTAAGTAAAAAGACTTCACCATGTATTATTTAGAGGTTATCACAGGATATATGCAATTTGTGTTCTGTCTTCTAACCTACCATAGTGTGAATATATTCTCACGTTATTTAAAATTCTTCCTAATTGTATTTCTTTTTTTTTTTTTTGCTGGCTATCAGAACTTTCCATCCTGTGGCTGTATGCCGTAATATATTTCATCAACTTCTTACCTTCAGCATTTGGGTACTATTTTCTTTTATTGCTATTATAAATAATGCTGTGATGAACATTCTTGGGCAGAAATCTATGTTTACATTTCTGAGTATTTGCTTAGGACAGTTTCTTATAGGAGAAGAGGATTACCGAATTGAAAGTTATGTGGGTTTTGATTTTAAGGGTTTTCAAACCATATTGCAAAATTGCTTTCTAGAGAGTTTGTATCAATTAATCATCCCTTCATCAATGAAAGAGAATTCCAGTGTATTCTGAGGTTCTCTTGTAAAGTCGTATCAAACATGTCTACATGTTGCTGCAGAGGCTTTATAACCATCATTTGTAGTGGCTGCATGGCGCTTGACTGCGGTGATGTGCTGCAATCATCCTCTCTAAGAAGAGGTTGCTAATTGATGCTGTTCCTGCTGGGCTCTTCCTGGTCCTGCCAAATGGAGCGCCTCCATCAAGTCACAGCTGTTTGGAATCCATCTGGCCCTCCAGGGCTGTTCTGTCAACTTTCCGCATCCACGGGTAGCATTTCTTAAGCACATACTTTCCTTTAATGATATCCAAAAAATGGGGGTTTCTTGGAGCAGAATCCAACCCATGTTGGCGACATGAGTCTTTGGCTAGGACAAAAGCTATCTCGACTAGGGCATTCATTCTGCCTGATGCTGGTTGAAATGGATGAGAACTGGAATGGGAGTCAGAAGATTTGGGATGAGACTGGACATTTTTTGGTGACATCTTGTGTGCTGTGGCTACTGACTGGGGATTTTCTGGTTTCAGTAGACTTCTTCACTCATGCTACTTAAAAAGAATAATTCATTGTTTCATGTAAATGAAAATATCAGGGAGGTTAGTTTCAGGTATGGCTGGATCCAGGGTTTCTACTAATGCTACAGCCTTGATTTTGCTCTCCAATATCTTCATTCTGTATATCTCTATACTGGTTCAATTCTCAGAACACTCTTCTTATAGAGGATCACAAAAGTTGTTCTCAAATACCCTAGTACAAGAGTCAACAAATCATGACACAGGGTCAAATACAGTCTGTTGCATAATTTTTTAAACTAAATGCTGGGACAGAGCATGCTTATTTGTATATATATGGTCTATGGGTACTTCTATTCTAGGGCAGCAGAGAGTTCAGTAACCCTGACAGAGACTATTTTTGGCTTCAGAGCCTAAAATATTTACTATCTGGCCCTTTACAGAAAATTTTTGCTGATACCTACTGTAATAAAAGGATACTAATCCTCAGTCTCAAAAATTTCTCCATACTTGATCAATTATTAGCTCCCCAGCCATCCTTGGTTTTATCCCATAGTTTTTTCCTAACCTCTTGAATCCAGGGGCCTGTTCTTTGGAACTTCTAACTGGCTCAGGCAATAATCATCCTATACTATTTCCCTTAGTTCCACCTGCCACAAGAGAGGGCATGTGTGGTCTTGTTCCCACCCCCGATCATACTTCCCAGCTCCTGCCAGTCAGGAGGAAAGGGCATCCAGACTGTTCTCTCTCCCCAGGGGATCCCAGTTGTCCTCTCCCGTCATGGGGCAGCTTCAGCTATGAAGGTACCATGCCTGCAGGAGTCTAAATGCTTCTTATTCGTGAGGCTGTTGAGTTCCTGAAGAATGGCCCATGGTGTCTGTCTTTGAATCTGATACATGGCTTTGGAGGTTTCTTAGATCAGTGATTTTTCCAAACCCCATTCATGAATCAGACAAAAGTAGATTCCTTTTTTATTATTACTATTTTGAGTGAAGTTCAACAGAAAAAAGAAGGTAAAATAAGTGTTTGATGTGTGTGTGTTAAAGTCCTTAGAATATTAACTGCCCTTCAATCTCGTTTCCCTTTCCCCAGAAGTCCCTTAACTATAACTCTAGGGTTAAACCTAACACCAGCCTAAACCCTAACCTCACCCTAATCTTACCTCCTCTAACATTACCTATTCTTATCTACTCAAACATTACCCAAATCTAACCTACCCTCAACATTAACCTTGATCCAAACTCAAAACCTTAACCCTAAACCTAAATCTTTTTTTAAAAAAATTATTTATTTTTAATGATGGAAAATTGCTTTACAGAACTAAACCTAAATCTTAACCCTAACATTCATCCTCAAATTTCAGTCTAGGACTTTGAGTTTGAGAGCAATTGTCTTAGAATAATTTCATTAGCCATGTTATTCAGTGGAATTTCCTGGTAATTTTGCATTAAAAGAGGTGAGTCAGAAGTTACATAAAAAAGGAGGGATGAGAAGAGTCATATTTACAATTAAAAAGGAAGTGCATTGATTGCTGGAAAAGCTTAGTGTTTCCACAGACACTCTCAGGTAAATAATTATTTTAAGCAAGCAACAAGCATGTTCCCTTTATATCAAGATGAAGATATCACTTCTGCCTCACTTTCAGACCATGTGTAGAGAAGTGTCTGTTTGTGTTTTGGGTTGTGAAGGAATGAAAGGTTATTTCCCTGAATCTCAATTGATGCTGGTAGGACTACCACCCGACATTCATGATTCTCTAACATCCAGGGTCAACAAAATCCATATCAATGGAAACTATAGGAAAAGAAAGAATTTATTTGAGAAGGTAGAAGAAAGGAGAGAAGAAGGATGGGACGGGTGAGTAGAAAGGATGGGAAATAATGAAAGAGAGATACTGACTCCCAGTCACTAATCTCATGCTGCAGTCTGGTTTGATGAGTCCTCTGCCTTCAGTTCTTCAGTGGTTGTGCAGTGTCTACAGGATAAAGGCCAGGTTGCTTGCCAGCACATACAATGAACATCATCTTGTACCACCCTACTCTGGAATCCTGTATTTCAGGGCTACCCATTTATACGGAGTTTCCCCAGTGTACCATGTGGTCATACTTCTGTTTGTCCATACTGTTCTGTCTTTCTGGAATGCCCTTACTCTTTTTATCTGTCTGGATAGATTCTCCACTTGGCTCCCTCTGACCCCACTCCGTGCGCCTTCGATGTGCCCCAGGCTCACGTCGATCATAGCACTCTTTCCTTCATTTAGCAAGCTCTGCTCTGTGCCAGGTGCTATGTTAGATGATGAATATTAACAGTCAGTATCTCAGGAGGAGGAAATGGCAACCCACTCCAGTATTCTTGCCTGGGAAATCCCATGGACAGAGGAGTCTGGCAGGCTATAATCCATGGAGTCTGGACAGAGGAGTCTGGCAGGCTATAATCCATGGAGTCAGAGTCGCAAGGAGTCGGATACAACTGAGCGACTGAGCATATACCATCGCAATCCCAAGTAGGTTTGGAAACAGATAAGTCACCTGGAAGTCAGCCAACCACCCTGTGATATGGGATATTCAAGGGTGTTGGGCTCTTGGAGGAAGGCAGCTCCTCCAAGCCTGGGGCCGAGTGTTCCAGGAGGGTGAGCAGCATGATGAAAGAGTGTGAAGAGGGAAAGACCTTGAAACCTGGAAGGTGTGAAAGCAGTTTAGGAAGATTTAGTCCACGGGGAGAGTTAGGCAGGAGCCAGGTCATAAAGGGCTTTGCCAGCTGTATTCAATATTTGGATTCTATCCTTAGAATTGCAAGAAAACCACTGAAAATTTCAAGCAGAATATTCACACAATAATAATGTACTTTGGCTATATTTGTTTTATTTTCTTGTTGTCTCCTACACTAATAATAATCTCAGCTAATGTTACTGGAGGATGCCATAAGAAAGATACTATGTTGAACTCTTCATACAGATTATCTCAGTTAAGCCTTGTCCAGAATCACTGCAGATTGCTCCAAAATCACTGCAGACACTGACTATAGCCCTAAATTAAATGATGTTTGCTCCTTGAAAGGAAAACTATAACAAACCTACACAGTGTATTAAAAAGTGAAGATGTCACTTTGCTGATAAAGGTCAGTATAGGCAAAGCTATGGTTTTTCCTGTAGTCACATCTGGATGTGAGAGTTGGACCATAACAAAGGCTGAGTGCTACAGAATTGATGCCTTCGAATTGTGGTGCTAGAGAAGACTCTTGAGAGTCCCTTGGACTGCAAGGAAATCAAACCAGTCAATCCTAAAGGAAATCAACCATGCATACTCATTGGAAGGACTGATGCTGAAGCTGAAGCTCCAATACTTTGGCCATGTGATATAAATAACTGACTCACTGGAAAAGACTGTGATGCTGGGAAAGATATAAGGCAAAAGGAGAAGAGGATGGCAGAGGATGAGATGTTTGGAGGGCATCACCAACTCAATGGACATGAGTTTAAATAAACTTCTAGAGATAGTGAAGGACAGGAAGCCTGGTGTGCTGCAGTCCATGGGGTTGCAAAGAGTTGGACACGACTTAGCGACTCAACAACAATGAAGCTTGTTACTATAAGATAGGTACTGCTGTATAAGGTTATTATTTCATCAAAAAGAGATTCAGAGAGATTAATTAACTTGTTAAATGCTTCTAACCATTAGAATAATTCAGCACTTCTTAATTATCTAAAATTGAGATATTCATAGTAGCTACTTGAGAGAACTCAGAGCATATTTACTTGTGTGATCTTATTTATCCACTTGATATTAGAACTCTTGGAAAGATGTAGTTTCCATTTCATGAAAGATGACATTGAGGAAGTGATTTGGCCAGGTACTCCCAGGTGAGGTCTCAGTCTACTTGGACACTCAGCTCTTGAGGATTGACCCTATACTTCGTTAGTCTTCATGCTTTGGGCTCCAGTGCACAGAAAGTATCTGGCTATAAAGGTTATGGTGACCACATGTCTACATGACTGTACACACAGGATTGAAAGAATAAGGTTCTTTTCTCATTCTTGGGTGAGGAGCATGCTGGATGCTGAGGTGGGATATCCCATCTCCATGTTGTACCTGATATTCCTCCAATCAGGAAGAGGGTATCTGTTCTAGCTGGAGGGACAGAGTACTTAGGTTTGGGTTTGTGAGACCTGCTCATCTCTGAGTTGTAGTGGCTGCTTTAGGGAAATTCTCTTCTTTCTTCTTTTAACTCCTTCTTCCTTTTTCTGTTTTCCTTCCTCTTTCTCCTTTGTTTCTTCTTTCTTCATCTCCTTCACCTATGCCAATGTCATCAACACGAACAAACACAGCAGCATCACAAACGCTATTCTTCATGGTCTTACCACTGAATCATGTAGTCTTTGGTGTCATTGTTATCATCATCATCATCATCTTCTACCAGGTTGGTCTTCATTAGCATCATTAACATCGTCAACATCAGACCCCAGGAGCAATACCTGCTAACACATCATCCTTAACACATCATTCTCTCATCATGGTCTTGTCTTTAGATCATTGTTTTTGTCATTGTCGTGTTTGTAATCATCATCATCACTGCCACCATCATCACTCCCTTTAACATGCCAGACACTGTGCTCAACACTTTATACACAGTATCTCAGATCATTTACAAAAGTAACTTGTGTGCTTGACTACCCCCATTTTACAGATGACAACCCTGAGTCTCAAAGAGGTGAAGTAACTTTCCCAAGGTCACACTGTCAACCTTGTTTCTTCTATAAAATTGAAGACTGTTCTATAGACACCAGATGTTCCAGTTTATTCTTAGGACTTAAGGGAATTACAAGGCTGGGCTCTTGCTCTTTGATAACTGAGGCTGCTATGAATCCCATGAAGGAGATTTAGAGTTCATATTCTCTGGTAACAGTTATTCCCTGATTCAGAAGAGCTGTTCTTCTTTTGATTAACTGTTAAATTTATGTTTATGATGATTATTTCTAAACGGATGTTTAGAGTTGAACTGTTTCAGAGAATAAATCAGAGCCATGATTCAAGCCAGGATTTGCCTGACTCCAAAACACCATGCTACGTGACTTCCTTGGTGATTAAACCAAACATAAGTCCCATGGTTTCCAGGTTCATGGTTATATATCTTACCCGTACACCTTGTTTGACATCCTAGAGTATTAAAATACTCTGTGGCAACAGTTCTCCCTGGAAACCATACCTGAATGGGTGGCATCATTTCCCAAACTCCCTTTTCCTTCCGTAGCCACAGTCTGGCCCTTTTAAGTTAGTGGTAGTGGTGGTGTTCAGTCGCTAAGTTGCATCCTACTCTTTGCGACCCCATGGACTGCAGCATGCCACACTCCCCTGTCCTTCACTATCTCCTGGAGTTTGCACAGATCCATGTCATTTGAGTCAGTGATGCTATCTAACCATCTCATCCTCTGCCGCCCCCCTCTCCTTTCACGTTCAATCTTTCCCAGCATCAGGGACTTTTCCAATGAATCAGTCCTTCGCATCAGGTGACCAAAGTACGGGGGCTTCAGTTTCAGCATCAGTCCTTCCAATAAATATTCAGAGTTGATTTCCTTTAGGATTGACTGGTTTGATCTCCTCGTAGTCCAAGGGACTCTCAAGAGTCTTCTCTAGCACCACAGTTCGAAAGCATCATTTCGGTGCTCAGCCTTCTTTGTGATCCAACTCTCACACCTGTACATGACTACTGTAATATATGGTGGAAAGACAGATGAGAATTCAAGTCCAGGTTCTAACACTACTGGCTGCCTGACTTGGAATGATTTACTTCCACGATCTTGAATTCCTTTATTCTTCACCTATAAAAGAGAAATAATGCCAACTGCTTCATAGTTATGAAATTTAAATGAGTCTGGTTTGACATGTATTAGATGTCAGTAAGTGTTGACGTTAACTCGTCCAAATGAACTCACCCTTCCTTCTTTTTTTCCTTTCAGAATTGTGTGCTAAATGACTGGTTGAAATCCTTAATATATAAGAGAGGGAGAGATAAAGCTGATAGATCTGAAATGGTTCAGTCTGTGGCTAGCAGAGGGTCCTTTGGCAAGTTGTTTAGCTTGGCTAAGAATCATTTTCCCTATTCCTTTAACATCCAGATGTCTGCTATTCCCTTATCACATTCTTTGAGCCCCAGGCCCCCAGATAAAATCCACCCACACAAGAGTCAAGCACAATTTACTGAAGAGGTTGTTGGGGAGACATAGCAATGAGCTGTCACAATAAGTTTTCACATCACAAGCAAATTGAAAACTTCCCAAGTGTATTACTATTATATTATGTCCTGTGTTTTCCTTCTCCAACACCCAGTTTAGTGCTCTGGATCCCCTCCTATTATCCCCTCCTATTATTATCCCCTCCTATTATTAGCAATTCTTCTCTGCCCTAAACTTGCAAATTCCACTCATAACTGAACTTGGTAAAATAAAAGAATCAACGGTTAACTGTGGTCACCATTTATCCAAGGCACTTGTGTTCTTCTCCTGTGACTTGCGCATAACTTTTTGGCCTCACTCACTACTTCAAACGGTTAATTAAAGTGTCTCCTAAACAAATATAGTGTTTTCTCCAAGAGATATTATCATGCCAGTGGATAAGTGAATAAAATCTTGCTTCACCTCATTACATGTAAAATGAGGGTTTTGGTCAGATGTAGACAGCTTTATTGTTTAAATCTGCTTGTACTCCATAAATTGTAGGTTTGGGGATCTATTGGGGAAGAGAAATACCATGGTGGTTTCAATATTTGTTTAAACATAAGTCTCAGATGCACACCCTCTCAGGCCTGGATGTAATTTCATTAGAATTAGAGCTCAGTATCCATTATTTTCACACAGTGTCCATGTCTATTTTGTGCCAGGTAGACACATACAAATGAACTTTGGAATTTAGCCCCATCTGTGACCTTATTTCTGCTTTTATCTCTCTTATCTGTTCATACGTGCTCATTAATTGATTAAGCCATTAATTAACTACTACATGTTTATAGGGTATATATGTGTTAGGCACCGTACTAAATACTAGGAATATGGGTCTTTATAGTCTTGTGTATGTATGCGTGTGTGTGCACTAATCAAATAATCACACAAATACAATCAGGAGACAATTGTGGTGTATGCAGGAAGGAAAAAGCCTATGTGAGGAAACCTGTCCAGCTGGAGATGTCCGTTAGAAGTTTCCTGACCTCCATGCCTCCATTGCTTGTTTTGAACACTGACCTTTCTCTTTGGACTTAAATTTTCAGTTCTTTAAGTGGTCACAACAGACTCATTGTGTGTTCTGGAGTGGGGATGATGAACACATGGACAGATATATATGAACAATATGAGAGGCAAGTTCCTGGGGCTGAGACAAAGCAGGTTCTCACCTGGCCTAGAAATGATCCTGGCATGCTTCCTAGGAGAGGTGATAATCTGGGCTTCTTTGAAGAGCAGTTAGGAGCTAGACAGGCAAAACAGGGAAGGGGATAAAGGGTGGTCCAGGCAGAGGGTATCATGAGTAAAGGTTCAGGGGAGAGACACCATTGTGGTATAGGGGTGTGTGTGTGTGTGTGTGTGTGTGTGTGTGTGTGTGTGTGTGTGTGTGTGTGTGTGTGTGTGTGTGTGTGTGTGTGTGTGAACACAGGAAGTTTCATGGAATGGGAACATCCGTGGTGAGCAGTGAGGCTGAAAGAGGCAGCATGAGCCAGAACTTGGCATTAGAGCTGAGTATTACCATATAATTCTACAGAGAAAGCAGAACGACAGCCTCCACCACCCAGACACTCTCCTGCTTCATTCCAGGCGTCTCTTTAAACTCTCATTTATTGAGTTCTGTTTTCTCATGGCTCTTTGTCTAAATCTCTCTCTCTGTTTAGCCAGGTAATCTGGTCCTTCTGTGACAGTAACAAGGATGTGTATCTTGGGAGAGACTGCCCCGAGTGGCCAGAAATACTCCAGGGGGTGAGACAATGGCGAAGTGTAAATCACACAAGAAATATTGAACTTTGGGAGCCAGCAAACAATAATTTGCCACTTTATTCCACTCCTGCCGGAGGTTTATATATGTTACTGTCACTTTTATACTGTTCTCCACCACTGGTAATTTTCTCTCAATCTAATTTTTATTTCCCAAGGGTCTACCAAGGTTAAAAGTGCTGGAAAACCAATGACTATTCTTTTGCCAAGGGATAGTAAATTAAATTAACCGTTGCTGGTGGCCAGCTCTGGTCAGAACTATTTATATGTAAATAGGTGAAGCCCCTCAAGGCATTTTTGCAGTTATTAGTTGTTCATTCCAGATGTTGACCATAATACAATAGGTCATGAAGAAAACTCTTGGAACAGGGGGAGGAGTATCCCCCTGGTCTTCCATTGTACTAGCTAGCTTTCTGTAGCTCAAGCACCAGGAGCCCACAAACCTTTTCTGCCTCTTAATGAGTTGAGTGTCCGAGGGTGAAGCTATTCTTGGTTCCAGACTGACAGTGAAAACAAGAACAGAAGGGTTAAACCCTATTGCATAGGCATAGGTTGGCACAGTCCCAGGCTCTGTCCAATCAGAAGACTCATAATTTGCATAGTGCTCCCTGGTTGGCCAGCACCAATTATATCTATAAGAGGCTCCTCCCCTCATGATTGGGGTGTGGCTTTTCCAGTGGGAGGGTCTCTTTTGAGGACTATTTATAGGCATATAGCGCTCTCCCACTGAGTGGCACCATGCTTCCGGAAAATACGATAGCCTGATATGCTAACTTTTGTGTCTTTGGTTGGCTTTTCAATATTAGAGGATTACAGAGGAATGCTTTAAAGTAGCAAATCCCAGAACATCACTCCATTCCTCATTCCCTTCTCTGTCTTCTCCAGTGTCAAAGAGACTCAACTCTGGCATTTCTCTTTAAGCTATCACCACCCACAGTTATCCCTTACTCTGTGGAACCAGGTGATTTCTGGGCCATTTTCCTAATTTATAGCCTGTTGCTTGCCAGCCCACTTGAATGGCTCATTAAATCTAGCTCTTCAGGAGAGGGACTTTAAAGAAGGAAAGAGGGGGCTTATTTGTTGAAATCAAAGAGAGAAGGTAGAAATTATACCAGTGTCTCAGCCTTGCCTCCATTCTGCCATTCCTGCCCCAGGGCGGAAGACCCTCACAGCCCCTGGCAGGTCTGCCTCTGGGTTGGGCATTGCTCTTATTAATGGCACCATTACTTAGCAGAATGGTTTATCAGTTTCTCCATTCTCTCTGAAGGTATATCCTGAGCTTGTTGAGAGAAGCAGGACTACTTTATTTCAGCTCCTGTAGAATTGTTTTCCTTTGAATTTCCCTTAGACACATGTTGATTTTCACCAGAGCCTGACCCTTGCTTCGGGGAACCCAGTAGTAGTCCCACTGTTGAGGGTTTTGCCCACCGTACCTCTCTGTGGTCCCGTTTGAAGCCCTGCATGAAGAAGTTCTAGAGTTAGATCCAGGTCCTTGTGTACAGTCCTGCCAAAGGAGTATGTGGAAGCTGAGATCGAGCCAGCATCTGCTTGCTATGCTGTTTTCCTTGACTCTTCCTAGAGGAAGAGATGTCTTCTTCCTTGCATTAAGCCTCAGTAAGCTTGCCTCTTCCCACCCAGGGGGCACTTATTTTATTTTCAAATTGCATGTAGGCATTCTGTACTCAACAAGAGGAGCCTGTCCATGGAAGGGATGTGTGTGGAGGAGAGGGTGTTGGGGGGATGTTACTGGCTCTCTGAGGGGCACTTTACAGGTTAGTGGTGGTGCTTGCCCAGGAAAATGTCTGTTCTCCCTATGGAGCCATATAAGGGATGAGGTGCCCCTGATGTCTTGACTGCCAAGGGTCTCAGAATCAGTTGGCATAAATATGCAGAGTTGAAATGTAAGTCTCTGTGTGATATTTTACCCAGTTTTGTTCTAACATCTGAGCGCTAATTGTGCCATTTGGGTTTACTGAATTGGTATCCTGTATACTCTTTGGCAATAATTAAAAAACAAACAAACAAACAAACAAAAAATGATGCTGTGGCAAAAGTCAGTAGCCTGCAGAATGAATGGACCAGGTTCTTTTCAGCACAGGACGGTTCAAGAACATAGGAAATGTCTTCACTCTTCTCCTGCTGGTTCCCTACAGCAAAGTCACAAAGCAGTTCTCACTCTGCTCCAGGGTGTGGCTGTTCTATGATAAACAGGGCATAGAGTGTAAATCTCACAGCAGATTATCGGGATGAGGATGTTGATAAACTCACATTAAGACTGAGTTTGTTGGGGGAAAATATTTTCTCACAGACACCATGAAATTATTTCAGAAAGAACGATGGCAGGAGAGGAAGCCCAGTCTGTCACTATCCCACCTGAGAAAGCACTGCTGTGGACCAACCACCTCCTTCCTTCTCCAGAACAGTAAGGAATGTTCCCCAAAGCAAAAATCCTGCTCAAATTGCTTTACACACCGAGTCAGTATCATTTAATTGTACATCCTTCTGTACAAATCAAACAAACCAGCCAGATACATATTTGTACAGGCAACGGAAGAGCGTTTATCTATATACTGGAGAAATTGGTATAAACGAACTGTGAGCAAATCCTCCTTTAAATGATGCACACGTGTTAGGCTTCAGGGTTCATAAATTAGCCTTTTGGAGAGTCCAATCATAATCGAATATGCTTACTATTCAGACATTGTAATCTGAGCATTAAAGATCTTGAACAAAGATCACGATCTTGAAAGGTATTAGATTAAAAAAATACTCCGCCAGAATTGTATTTATTAGCTCCTGATTTCTGATTTATGTTTCATTAGCCTGTGGTGATAAGCATGGAACCGTGGAAAAGAAAAGCACGAGTCCTCACTTTGGAACATTAAATTCAGATTTTTGACGATAACCTATTTTTGTGCTGCTATTAGGGGAGCGCCAGCTTGTACCCACATCCAGTTATTAATCTGTGAAATGTTTTCTCTTTAGTGTCTTATGTTCTTTCTAAGTCTGCTGCACTTAACCGTCACCAAATAAGTGGGTTATTAAATGGGAGCAAGAAATGAATCAATCAAGTATATTCAAATGCTCCGTCTCCAGCATTGTTCTTTGACTTCATTATTTAGGCATTAAATTCCATGCAACACTGGATGTAATTGTCAATACAGAGGGGCTTGATTTGTGGGCGACGAGTTCTCTTTGGCAATTACAGCTTTAGGTTTACAAGCACACCAGAAATCCTTGCTGCACGATAATACCATTAGCACGGATTCCATAGTCATGTCTTTCAGGGGCCTAGCCATGTCGGGGGAGCTGACATTTTCATTAGAGAATGAGCTGGTCTTTGCAGTTGTTCGTGAAACTCTTTGCACACCTCGCCGCTGGTGACGCTGTGTTTTGGTGTGGAAAGATGCCTTGCTCGGCACCATAAGGCAATGGATCTCACTCTATTTACCCAGCTTAGTCAGAAAGAAAAACATAATCATGCATCATGTTAAGAGCCAGGCTGCCTGGGTTTGAATTCTGACTCTACTGCTTCCTAACTGTTTGACCTTAGGCAAGGTAACTTCACCTCTGTGTGCTTCAGAGTTCTCATCTGAAACAGGAGGGATAACAGTAATAATAGTATTGTCTCGGTTTTAGCTTCCTTGGAAGCAGACACTGAGACAAAGATTTGGGTGCAAGTAATTTATCTAGAAGTTTCAACCAGGCTCCTCTGCCCATGGAATTCTCCAGGCAAGAATACTGGAGTGGGTAGCTGTTCCCTTCTCCAAGGGATTTTGCTGACTCAGGGATTGAACGGGGGTCTCCTGCACTGCCGGCAGGTTCTTTACCATCTGAGCCACCAGGGAAGCCCTAATTTATCTGGAAGGTTCAGAAAACATGGGTAGGTGAGTGGAGAAGTGAGACAGGGAGGGGAAGGCAGCCTTAAAAGTGGTATCATTCAGCCTACTGCCAGTGAGACAACACAGTGGAAGCCACTCTGAGAGGCGCTGATGGACACTGCGTGATATGCAGTTATCCTTCTGGTGGGAGGAGTGAGCTTGGGTATTAGTTAACTGTTGAAGGATGTTCCCAGGAAGCTGCGCATGGCATACGGGAGGATGAAGCCGACTTTAGCAGCCCAGGAACCCTGGCAAAGAATCCAGAGGCTGGAGGCTGGGGGTTGGGCTCACATGCCCTGCAGTGCCCCAAGCACCTACCTCCTCGAGTCATTTCACAGGCTCAGTGAGCCCAGCTATGATAAGCCAGTGTGAGCACTTACTACCCCTACCTCATGGGCTGGAGTGAACACTGAACAAGGCCGGGCAAGTAAAGCTTGAACCAGCACAGTGCTGGCAGAGATAAAGTGCTCTGCAAGTGTTTGTTAAACAAAATACCTACCTGTATTGATCTCTGACCATGTGCCTTTATTTCATTAGCTTCTTTAATTCTCCCAACTAGCCCTTGAAGGTGAGTGTTAGTATCACCTTTTCCTGGAAGAGGTCATAGGAAATAAACTAGCAATCAGAGCATGACCTTGGGGTCTTAGCACAGGAAGCACTCTGGTTGAATCTGGCTTCTGCTCACTAGCTGTGAGATCTTGGACAAGTGGTTGAACTCCTCTAAGCCTCAATTTCCTTATCTGTGCAATGGGTGCAGTAAGAGGACCTTCTCAAAAGGATGTTGTGACCATCAGAAAAGATTGATGCTTGTGAAGATCTGCAAAGTGCCTAGTAATTAGTAGCAAGAGCAATCATTGTCATTAGTATCAGGAGTAGATATAATGGTAAGAGGCAGATTAAAAAGAATGAGATAATACAATTTGCAGTGACATGGTTAGACCTAGATATTGTCATACTGAGTGATGTAAGTCAGACAGAGAAGAAATATCCTATGACATCCCTTATATGTGGAATCTCAAAAGAAATGATACAAATGAATTTACAAAACAGAAACAGAAAGAGACTCACAGACTTAGAGAAAGAACTTACGGTTGTGGGGAAGAGGGGGAAGGTGGAAAGAAGATAAGGGGAAGGGATAGTTAGGGAATTTGTACACTCTGCTATATTTTAAATGGATAACCAACAAGGACCTATTGTATAGCACATGGTACTCTGCTTGATGTTATGTGGCATCCTGGATGCGAGGGGAGTTTAGGGGAGAATGGATACATGTATATGTATGGCTGAGTCCCTTTGCCGTTCACCTGAAACTATCTCAACATTGTTCATTGGCTAAACTCCAGTACAAAATAAAAAGTTCAAAAAAAAAAAAATAGTAAGAGGCATACCCAAGATTTGAAGCTAGGTCTGTCTGACCATAACTTATCCCATTGGTTCTGACTGGATTACCTGATAGGTATCCTTTAGAAGGGCTTCCCAGGTGGCACTAGTGGTAAAGAACCTGCCTGTCAATGCAGGAGACCTAAGAGACATGGGTTTCATCCCTGGATGGGGAAGATCCCCTGTTGGAGGGTATGACAACCCACTCCAGAGGAGCCTGGCGGGCTACAGTCCATAAGGTCGCAGAGTCGGACACAACTGAAGTGACTTAGCATGCACACACACATCCTTTAGAAGCAATAGTGGGCAGCTTCTACAATGGCTCCCAGTGGTCCCCATCTCCTGGTATTCATGTTCTTCTATGATCCTCTCTCCTTGGGTATGGGCTGGTCCTAGGGCCTGGCTTCTGATGAACAGAACACAGCAGTAGGGATGGGATGGCACTTCCAAGATTAGGTAACTAAAAGATTAGGTTGCTTCCATCCAGTCTGCACTCTCTTCCTCACTCGCTGACTCTGATGGAAGCCAGTTGCTATGCTGTGAACTGTCAGTTGGAGGATGGAGAAGCCCCCTGGCAACAGTTTCTGCCCATAGCTAGAGAGGAACTGAGGCCCTTAGTCCAGAACCCCTGAGAAACTGAATCCTACCAACAACCATGTGGGTGGTCTAGGAAGTGGAGCCTTCTCCAATCAGGCCTGAGATGACTGCAGTCCTGACTGGTATCTTGACAGCAGTCTTGTCAGAGCCTGAATTAAATGGCCCAGCTAAGTGGTACCTGGATTCCTTGCCCACAGGAACTGTGAGTTGATAAAAGTTGTCATTCGAGGCACTAAGTGTTGGGGTAATTTCTTATGCAGCAGTAGATCACTGACTAATACAGAAAGTATTAATTTGTTCTGAGGTTTCTTCTACTTCCAAGAATTGATAAAAGTTGATGTCCAGGCGTAGGGGTCAGTCAGTTTGGTCAGTCAGCGGAGTATAAATGAGAGCTACAGTCCGTGGGTCTGGCTTGTCAATGTCTTAAATGGCAGTTCCTTTTTGTTCCAATGGGACCTTGAGAGACAGAGGTCAAAATAATGATGTTATGGTACAGCTCAAAAATGGTGCTTTACACTAGTAGTCTTTAAACCTTTTTGATCCATGGAACTCTTTGTTTGAATCAAATTTTGCAGGAGAAGTTCCACTATGGAAACTAGGACAATAAGATGCTGTCCTAGTGGCAGGAAGATGGAGTCCTGGGGCCTACTTGGTGTCTAAAGGCTACCAGAGTGCACACATGCTAAGTCACTTCAGTTGTGTCTGACTCTTTGCAACCCCATGAACTGTAGCCCACCAGGATTCTCTGTCCATGGGATTCTCCAGGCATGCATACTAGAGTGGGTTGCCATGCCCTCCTCCAGGGGATCTTCCCCACCCAGGGATCGAACCCCCATCTCTTATGTCTCATGCATTGGCAGGCAGGTTCTTTATCATTAGTGCCACCTGGGAAGCCCAAAGTGCTCCTGAGGACAGGTCTAAACCCACTGCCTAGGCCTTGTTCCTCAAGAGAGACACAGATAACGAGATAAAATAAGCACAAGCCAGCACATCTGCTGAACAGGCAGGAAGGATATTGTGTCAGGAAGTCCAAGAGCCAGGAGGGCCGGCTTTCAGATGCAAAGACTTCCAGGCAGTCAAGTCTGGCACTGTCAGACAGAATACAGACCTGTGGGCTCTGCTGTCTTGTCTTATGGTAGAAACCTTTGAAGGCTCTGGTAATGAGAGTGAGAACAGAGAGTCATCCCTTGGTATCTGCTGGGGGTGGGGTATGGGATGGGGTGGGGATCAGTTCCAGGACACTCAAGTCCCTCATATAGAGTTTGCATATAACCTGGGCACATCTTCATGTATCCTTTAAATCACCTCTAGATTACTTAAATCATCTCTAGATTAGTCACTTACAGTACTTAATACAATGTCAATGCTATATGAATAGTTACAGTCATGTGGCAAGTTCAAGTTGTGCTTTTTTGTACTTTCTAGAACTAAAAAAAAAATTGATCCATGGTTGGTTGAATCCTCAGATGTGGAACCTACAGATACTCAGGGCCAACGATATAAGGCTGCGTTTGGAGGGCTGAATATCAGTAGGGAGGGAATACATGGTGGCTGCAGGTGGAAAGGCCCTGCTTCCTATTTTAGAAGGTGAGAAACTTCACCTGCTGAAGATTGCCCTGTGATGGGAAGTATAACACATGGACACTTCAGGTAAGGATGTGTTAAACAGTTGGATGTAAACATGTTTCTTAAGCTTGCCTGATGATAGAACAATGAGATAGACAGAATTTGATTCTCTAGGGACGGGGCCTGAGACTCTATAGTTTGAACCAGTGCCCTGGATGAGTACCAGTCCAGTGGAGACATGGGCATTTGATACAGGAGTACTTATTCCTGGTTTAATAGGCTCACCTATTAAAACATTTAATACAATGACTAGAATGTGTCAGGCACTATAATGGCTCCGGGAATGCAAAGAAAAATGATACATGGTCCCTAGTCTTTGAAGTGAAGTGAAAGTCGCTCAGTAGTGTCCAACTCTTTGCGACCCCATGGACTGTACAGTCAATGGCATTCTCCAGGATGGAATCCTTTCCCTTCTCCAGGGGATCTTCCCAACCCAGGGATCAAACACAGTCTTCCGCATTGTGGGTGGATTCTTTACCAGCTGAGCCATAAGGGAAGTCCAAGAATACTGGAGTGGGTAGCCTATCCTTTCTCCAGGGAATCTTCCTAACCCAGGAATTGAACCAGGGTCTCCTGCATTGCAGGCAGATTCTTTACTAACTGAGCTACTAGGGAAGCCCCTACTCCTTAGGGGCCCACATATGGGTCTGGAAATAAAAAAGCAAGCATCTTTTCCAACGTGGCAGGATGAGATAGATCTATGACAAAGGGAATAAAAAAGCAAAGACAACTAATACATATGGATTGTCCCTAACTCACCTAAATTATTTGTTTGTGGTTATTTAAAGTGAATATAATATAATTCAAATATGTCCTTGCCCACTCCTTCTTGGGGATATCCCTGTTCATCTGATTGTTCCAAGGATTTCAAATGGCTGCATCGCCCTGTCCTCCTGGAATTCTAATTAGCAAGCCAAGGGGAATGGGCTGGATTTTCATACATCCTTTCCCCAAGAAGGACTTCGGTCACACAGTCTCAGTTTTCCTGCCTGCTGTGTTCCTTCCTCAGAGACAAAATTACCACCACCTCCAGGAAATGAGCCCCTTGAAGGAAAATGATTAGCCTTGGCCTCAAAGTGCTTGCAGAAGGTTTGCAAACAATACAACTAGAAAGTATGAAGAACCGGGTGGGTTGCTTTCTCTTTTAAAAAATGATTGGATCCCACTGTCTTCTGAAGATGAATATTTCTGCTGGGCAGATTTGCTTTGTAAATTACAAACTCAAGTGGCTTTTTTTTTTCCTTCTTGCTGCTTCAGTGAACCAGGAATTAAACATATTTGCAATCAAATAAAATGTGAGTGCTCTTGACGGGTTGGGATTCTGACAACTCTGGGGCTCAGATGTGTAGGAAGAATATGACAGTGTTGACACAATTGTTCCTCATGTGCTTGTGGGGATCTTATGGGGGACAATGTACTGTATTAGTGATGCAATGATAGTAGTGACTGAGAGAGACAGGTCACTATCTTCAAGGGCTGAAAGTTGAGGGATGACATAGATTTTATATAAATCATAAGAATAGAATATATATAAGTGCTAAGATGAAGAAAGCATGCAGTCAACAAATTGAATGTCTGTCTACTCAATAATGCCAGGCCTGTTTCCAGCAGTCACCAAAATAGACAAAAATCACTGTCTTCATAGAATGTTTATTTCTGGGTGTATATGTGTCTCGTGGGAGATAAGTGCCATTGTTTTCTTATTTATTTTGATTGTCAAATGGTGAGTGTTGTGAAGACCATGAAGAAAGAGGGGGTAAAGAGTGTGTGTGTTTTGTTTGCCCACATGCATGCATACATTTGTGTGTATTTTGTGCAAATAAATGCTAATGTGTGTACATTTGGTAGAGAATATAATTTTAGATTAGTGGATGAATTTGTTTTCTATTGTTGCTCTAGTAAGTTACCATAAGTCCAGTGGCTTAAAATAGCATAAGTGCATTGTATCACAGTTCCGGAGGTCAAAAGTTTAAATGGATGCAGCAGGCCTGCATCCCTTCTGTAATCTCTCTGGGAGAATCCATTTTATTGCCTGTTCTAGCTTCTGAAGGCCACCTGCATTCCTTAGCTCATGGCCCCCTCCTCCACTCTGAAGCCAGCATCTTGGCATCTTCCCATGTCTCTTTTTCTCTGACTCTGACCCTCTTGCCTTCCTCTTATAAGAACTCTTGTGATTACATTGGGCCCACCTTCATAGTTCAGAACAGTCTTCTCCTACTGAGATTTAACTTAATCGCATAAGCCAAGTCCATTTTGCCACATAGTGCAACCTATTCATAGGTTCCTGGGATTAGGACCTGGAAGTCTTCAGGAGACCATTATTTAGCCAACCACAGTGGCTAAGAAAAGCCTCATGAAGGAGCTATTTGATCAAGGTCCTGAAGGAGGTGAGGGTGAGAATAAAGCAGATTGCTGAGGGCAAGCAGGTTATAAGAAGAGGAAATGGTAGGTGAGTCTGGAGAGTGACTGGAAGGTTTGAGGAACAGCATAGGGTCCAGTGTGGCTGGAGGAGAGCAGAGTGATGGGGAGAGTGATGCAAAAAGGGTTAAAGAAATGATGTGATTCAATTATGCAGAATCTCGGTGTAGGAACTGGCTTTCACTCTGAATGACATGGGATCCAGTGAACCGATTGAGTATTGAGTTTCAGAGCTGCATGTGGGTAGAGGACCTATGTCAGACTTAGAGGAGGGAAAATATAGACTAAGATCTATGAGCTTCCCAGAGAAATTAGTATGAATTATAGATAGCACTTACTAAGTGCTTTGTGGCTTCCCAGGTGGCACTAGTGGTAAAGAACCTGCCTGCCAATGCAGGAGACATAAGAGACACGGGTTTGATTCCTGGATCGGGAAGATCCCCTGGAGGAAGAAATGGCAACCCACTCCAGTATTCTTTCTGGGATAACCCCACAGACTTGGGGTCATAAAGAGTTGGACACGACTGAAATGACTTAGCACAGCAGCATGCATGTCTTCTATTCTGCCAAGTACCTTCTAGACCTTGTAACACTCATGGAAACTGTTTACCCTTTAATTGTTTACCCACAATGCCTCAGACTGTCTTGAGGCAGACAGATTCATTGCTATTTTACAGAAGGAGAAACTAAGGCTGATGAGGATTAGTATTAGGGCAAACCGCTAATAAATATGACAAAGCCAGAATTTGAGCTTGGGTCCTTTCTACTCTGGGGTCTAGATTCTTGTATCTGTTGTTTTATTTGGCTGCCTCCCAGTTGAAGGAGGAACATGGGTCAGTCTAAGGAACCACTGGTGCTTGGAAAGGAGTGTTGCAGACCTGATTCAAGAAGGACCTTGCTGGGATTTCTCTGACAGTCCAGCGGTCAAGAATCTGTGCTTTCAGGGAGCATGGGTTCCATCCCTGGTCAGAGAACCAGGATCCTGCATGCCACACAGCACAACCAAAAAATAAATAAATAAATTTAAGTAATCATCTTAAAAAAAAAAAAGGACCTTACTTTTTCTGTTGGTTTTGAAAATTTGAGAGCAAGGTGTGAAGTTATGGAAGCAGAAGCTTCTCAGGAAGGATCAAGAACCACTGTTTCATGTCCCATGTATCATTTCATGAATTGGGATGCCAGCTGGGGAATGGGCCAGAGGCAGGCACTTCTGCTCTGGGCAGCCCAGGAGAGTAATGCTCGGGAGAGTGCCAGGTGTATTCATTCATTGAGTCCTGACTGTGCCAGGAGCTGGGGACTCATCATGGAACAGGACAGAAGGTCTCTGTAATCATGATACTTGCTCTTTGGGTGGAAGACACACAATAGAGTAGGATGATGAAAAATTCTGATTAAGTGATAACAAGGTAATGTGATGGAGAATAATCCAGGGACAGTTTAGATGGTGGTCAAGGAGGGTCTCTCCATAGAGATGAGCTTTCCTTGAGACTGGGGAATGAAAAGGCAGCATCTATGGGAAAAGCCAAAGAAAAGGTGTTTAGAGGGAACAGCACACGTGAAATGTCTATGTTGGGGATGAGTTTGGAGTGACTGAGGAATGGAGATTGGTACCCTTGACTGGGGTTGAGTGAGAGGCTGGCGATAAGCAAGCAGATGTCAACCTGAACAGGCCTTGTAAACTTTATCATAAATTTGGAGTTTGTTCTCCATGGGATTAGAAGACCAACGGTGGTTCAGAGCAGGGCTCTGTCTTAATCTGACTTACATTTTAAAAAGCTGGCTCTTGTTATGAGGTAGTTTAGAGGGAGGATAAATGGGAGCTTGGGGTGGAGTGATGTGTCAGGGGAGGTTAGGGAGATGTTGATGAATCAAGAAGTGGGGAGAGGGGAGAAGGAGGAAGCAGAGGTGATTCTAAGCTTTTGGTTTGAACTAGGCAGATGGTGATGGTAATTGGAGAGGCCCAGAGGAGAAAATGATGTGAAACCAGGGGAGGCAGGGAGCAGTAAAGCGAAGAATCAGGGGCCTCAGATGGAATTAGAAGGCAAGATGGAGGAACTTCCGTGGCGGTCCTGTGGTTAAGACTTCGACTTCTGGTGCACGGCGTCAGCTAAGATCCCACAAGCCTTGTGGCCAAAAAACCAAAGCATTAAAAAAAAGAAAGAAAACAGAAGCAATATTGTAAGAAATTGAAGAAAGACTTTAAAAATGGTTCACCTAAAAGAAATCTTAAAAAAAAGACAACAAAATGGAGGAGTCAAGGTACATAGAGAGACCCAGGCAGAGATAGCGGAGCTGAGCGGAATGAAGAGTGGGTTGAAGCTATAGTTGATTCATGTTGATGTTTGGTAGAAACCCACACAATACTGTAAAGAAATTATCCTTTGATTAAAAAAAAAAAAAAAAAGAATGGGTTGAAGGAGGCTAAGGAGGTGGCCACCCAACAGGGCACTGCTGACCCATGCTCTCGGCCTCTGGCATATTTAGGGAACTGAACTTATTTTTGCCAGCATGCGGGACTCCACCGAGCTGCTTAAAGCTCGTCAAGGTCTCCATCAAGGAGTGGATGTGGTAGGGGAAGACCTGTCAGTTTAAGGCATTTGGAGATTAGAGAGTGATAAAATCTACCTGGAAGATACTTATGAGCCCTTCCAGAGGTGAGTTGGGGACCATTCCCACACAATGTGGAGACTCAAGTAAGCAGATATCCAGTGAGCTGAGCACCCCTTTGTTTAGAGATGGAGAACAGACTTTCAGGGTGAGGGAGGGGAGTTGTTTACAACACAATAAGAACATCAAAACACTAAACCTGGGTAGCAATTTGGGCGTTCCAAAGCACTTGCTGTTTTTCACTGGGGCTATTTTCCTTTTTTTTAACAAACTCGTGATTGAAGTATAATATATATTCAGAAAAGCACATTTACATAAGTGAGCAGCTCAATGAATTTTCACAAACGGAATATGCTCATATAACAATTACCCAGACCAAGAATTAAAACAGCTTTTGCCAAAGCCCACTAGAATGACTGTTTCTTTGAGGTCTCTCATGTCCGTGCCCCATATCAGGCAACCAGCCCCACTTAAATCAGCCAGCCCCACTTAAATCAGTCAGCCCCAATGGGGTATGCGGGGAAGGTCGATCCCCTGAGCCCTCTGGGTCTGCCCGAGTCCCTCATCCCTTGCCTGTGTTCTGGTCACGTGCAGCTCACTTGATTTGACCAGCATTCTCAAATGAGATACCAGTGGGACTTCCTTGGGGATCCAGTGGTTTGGAATCCCCCATCCAAGGCAGGGGACACCAGTTCAATTCCTGGTTGGGGAGCTAAGATTCCTCATGCCTAGGGGCTAACTAACCCTGTGGGCCACAGCTACTGAGCCCCAGCACTCCAGAGCCCATGTGTTGCAATTAAGACCTGATGCAGTCAAACTGAATGAATAAATTGAAAAAAGAAAAAAAAGGAGACACTAACTTTTCAGTTTCTTGGGTTCTTTCACTGATCAAGCCCATAGCCCCCTTCACAGAGTCTCCTCCTTAATCAACTTTATCCCAAACGTGTAGATGTACACATTTTGCCTTTCCTTTGTTTAAGGTAGCTAGAAGCACTACAAAGAACCTCGAATTTTTAGGACAAGCCTTCAATTTTTAGGTCTGAGAAGATAATCTGGGTGAAGAATGAACTGAATAAAGAGTGAGATATTTTAATTAAATTTTTTTTTGGAGCGAGAGAAGTCAAAGATTCTTTGGTGTGCCAAGGAATGCAAAATGCTTCCGTGGTTTCTTCTTTTCCTCAGATTTGAATATCCTGCAAGGCAGGGGGCATGGAATGCTGGCACCTGATAGGGAAGACTAGGGGCCCTGGAGTCAGTGAGACTGAGGTTCAGGTCCTCCCTCTGACTTTTGCCAGGTGTGTGAACTTGATGATTTTTTTTTTTTTACTGAACCTCTCCAAGCCTCTGTTTTTCCATCTTATAAAAAGGAGATCATAACAGGTACCATTTCAAAGGGAAGTTATGACAGTTAAAGAAGAGATCACATGTAAAGTGTTTGCCACAGAGTGTATTACCACTAGAATGATTATTCTGATGGTTAAAGGAATAATAAAATTACTGCTGATGCTGTTATTTTGGTTATTATTACTGTTGCCATTTGGCAGGTGGTGAAACTGAGACCCAGATTAAGTGACTTGTCCAAGGCCACGGGGCAATGCCTGTCCCCTGACTTTTAAGCCAGCGCTTTCTGCGCTCAGCACGTTTCCCCCATTAAGCCCACCCAGGCCCCCTTCCCAGCCCATCTGGTCACCGATGGCAGCTCTGATGAAGCAACGGGGGCAGCTGCCAGCCTGAGAAAAGAGACTGGCTAGCCCTCTGTGCTGGGCATCATTTAATTAGATGACCTCTGAAGCTGGCTTTTCCAGTCTACCGTCCTCCCTCCAGAAGAGCAACATTAAGGAGTTAATGGGGCTTGGCGGAGGCAATGGGCCATCTGTTCTTAATTACCCAAAGTGCACAAGGCCGAGGGCAGGCTGGCGTGGGGGCGGCGGGGCACTGCCAGCCTGGCTGCCCTCTGTCAGCTGCCTGGCCTCGTGCCTCCCTCCTTCCCTGGGTCCTCAAGTCCCTCAGTTTCCCTTCCCCTGTTTCTCCTGCCTCTGAGGCGGAGAAGCAGAAGTTCGGGTCCAGGAACCGCGAGTGATGGAAGCAGGAGATGGGCGTAACTTGGGTTTGGTTCTCCAGATGCAGAGCCTGAGGCAGGGATTCCTGTTCCAGTGACTTTGGGAGACGAGGGGCTGAAAGGGGAGTGATGGAAGCAGGATGGGGCAGAGGAACGGAGCAGGAGGGAGGTTAGTGTCACACTGGGGAGCTCTGGAGCTTGAATCCAGCACAGATTTGGTCCTGCCTCAGTGCAAGAGGCTGATGCAGTTCTCCGCAGAGGACGGTGGGCAGCTGTGTGTTGCTGTCAGTGGAGACTCACAGCAGCTGGAGGAGGGGTGCACCGCCAGAAAGGAAACCTGGGTGGGGTACCAAGAGGAGGCTACCTGGCAGACCCTTGAGAAAGGATCTCCTTTGGAAAGGAAACAAGCTTGTCCTCTGCTTCTTTTTTAACCCCTGACAGGAAGAGGAAAAAATTATGTCCCTCACTCCCCAAGCCCTGATCTGTATAAAGCCCTTTCTGCTTTTCCTCTGAGGCAGATGTCCTAGCTGTTGAAGAGGATGGACTTTGCATCCAGGTATGGGTTTGAGTCTTGGTTCTTCTGCCCACTAGCAGCTGACCTTGGGAAACATATGTGACAATTCTGAATCTCAGTCTCCTTGCCTATAAAATGGGAATAATAGTACTTGTTACCTTTGGGGGCTTTCTGTGAAGATTTAGTGAGGTAGTGCTTGTAAAGTACTCAGAACATGTCAGCACCAACTAAGAATCCCCTCATTGCCCTCTCCTCTTTCTTTCTACCATTATCACTGTTGCTGTTGGTACAGGTGGTGGTGTGGCTATCGCCTGGCAAGGTAATGGGCTTGGTTTGGAGTGGGACACAATTCCATTTAGAAGAACCAAGACCCATTCCCAGATGATGCTGTGATTTTTTTTTTGAGATAGTCATCAAAATTCACATTTGCCAAGAGGCACATGAAAAGATCTTAGTATGTGTGTGTGTATATATATACTACATTTTGTACACAAAGGAATACTACTCAGCCACAGAAAATAATGAATTTTTTCCATTTGTAAGAACATCGTTGGGCTTGAAGGCTGTCATGCTTAGTGAAATAATTCAGACAGAGAAAGGCAAATACTGTATGTTTTCACTTATATGTGGAGTCTAAAAAGTAAAAGAAACTAGTAAACATAACGAAAAAAGAAATAGACTCACAGATGAAGAGAACAAACTAGTGGTTACTAGTGGGGAGACGGAGCAGGGAGGGGCAAGATAAAGGTGGAGAATTAAGAGGTACAACCTACTATGTGTAAAATAAGTTACAAAGATAGATTTCACAGTGCAGGGAATATAGGCAATATATTACATTAACTATAAATGGAATATAATCTTTAAAAATTGCAAATCAAAAAGAAGTTGAGAATCACTGTGTTGTACACCTGAAACTTACATAATATTGTGAATCAACTAGACCTCAATGAAAAATCCATGTTTGCATGTGTTGGGGGCTCCTTGGTCTTCTCCTATGACCCCTTAACAGGAACTGTGATGGAGTAGAAAATATGCAGTCAGACAGCCCCAGGATTCCTGGGGGGGCACTCTGTCTCCTGTAAGCTGTGTGGTCTTGGGCTAGTTACTTGTCCTCTTTGAGACACAGATTTGTTATCCATAACATACCCAGCTAGCAGTGATGTTGTGACGATTAAATGAGATGATGCCTTGAGCCTAGGTCACGTGCACTGTGGAAATGCACAGTCTGGGCTTGTCTGGTGTTCTGGCACATTGTAATTGCTTAAAATAGGCTTCTCTTCTCACAATAATGCTGGTATATTGTCACTTCTGTCTTGGACTGCAGACCATTTTGCTCATCTCTGGTCTCAGCCACAGCTTCCAGCCTCTTAGATTCTGAAGCCCTGGAATCAAGGTCTCTGCTACAGTGCTTCTGACCAAGGCTCTGGCCACTCCAGGCTACTGGGTGCTCAGGTATGGGACAGAGTTGAGTTCAAAACCTTGTTCTGTCACTTTGTGAGTTGCTTATTTAATCTTTTGGATCCTGTGTCATCTGTAAAATGGAACCAATACGTTCTTCTCAACGTTGTTGTACAGTTTAAATTAGATAATGCACTTCAGTCCAGGAACTATCCCATTGTGAAAGGAGAACCAACACCGAATGATGTTGTTAATGATCTCAAGGAGTAACCCCATCCTTGTGGCCGTTTGGCCAGGGCTTTTTAGTGATTCTCAATAGTTAAGTCAACAGGCAGAGCTGCCTCGGCCACCTCCATTTGATGGCTCCAGGCTGGATCCATTTGCACCCTTAGATCTTGGCTCTTGAGCCCAGCTTTCTGGTGCACGCTGCGGGCTGTGAAGATGAGCCGAATTGTGAGGGAGTGAGTGTCGCATGCCCCTGTGATTATGGTAGGGTTTGATGCGGGATCCCTGTGGTCTGATGGTGGTGTTTGGAGATGAATATTGGGTTTGTGAGTGGAGTGCCGGGTACCTTGGCCAGTATTACAGCCTGATTGTAAATTCACTGCAGAGCTCCTCGTTGCTCTTCTGAAAATGACATCCCTCCCTCCCTTCCCTCTGTCTGGCAGGAGCTGAGGTTGCCATTAGTGCTGTTTACTACACGCTTCCGACTTCCTCATTTTCAGTACTTGGCTAGGCTTATATTTCCTCATCTACTTTAAAACTGGTTATGGACCTGAGACCTCCTGTGGTCCCAGTAAACCTCCACTGACAGAAAAGAAAGTGGTGTTTGCACTATCTACTGACATCTGGGGTTTGCTTGTTAATTCAGCATTGCTGACGTATCCTGACGCACACACCCGATGGATGCTTGCAAGACCCACAAGGCAAGAGACTCTGCCTGCTCTGTTCACTGTCCTAGTCCCAGGACCGAGCATAGTGCCCGGCACATCTAAGCAGTTGATCAATACTTGTTGAAGAATGAAAGAATGGGCTTGGGACCACCAGATCTGTTTGATCCTGTTTTTATCACTCATCCGCTACATGAACTTTGGCAGTCCACTTAACCTTCATAATTCTTAAATTTTCTCATTCTTGCAGTGGGAGTGTTGTTCCTTGCCATGTTACTGTAGGATTTATTCTAATAATGTGGAAGTTTCTGGCACACAGTGGGTACCCAATACATGATGGTTAACAAATGTCTTTTGCTTTGAACAGAGAAGGAAGATGGATGCAGGAGAGGGGACTGAACCTGTTTAAGTATTTCTTTCTGTAAGAAGGAGTAGGGTGGGAAGGGGAGTGTGGGCAGCACTGATGAGGGAAGGAGACCCCAGTGACAAGTGCGCCCCGAAACAAGGAGTTGGGGGAGGGAAAGGATGGAGGAGATTCACGCAGATCTCTCTCTCTCCAGAGGCCAAGAGAACTAATTCAAATGGCAGAAAACATCCCCAAATATTTGAGCAGAAGCCATAGCTAGTACGTTTTTAATTACCCTGCCAATAAAGATTCCTGGGCAGAACGGTCTTCGATGCATAGTAATGTTTTGCAATGTTTTTAGTAATTGGGTTAAGATAATTTATTAGAGTCCTGACTGGATGTGTTTCAATAATTGCTAAGACTGGAATATTAGCCTTCCCTCCCTGAATGCAAATCACTCCCCAATGGGCCAAAGCATTGGAGAATATAGTTCTGAATATGGAAATCATTTGGAGACAAATTCTGAGGGCTGACCGTAGTGCCGATGTGAATACTGACTTTAAATGGCACTTGGAAGCTCCCTGAACTGCAAGCCCTGTGTTGGGGGCCTGTTCTGCTGGTGGGGTCACAAGCTGTGGCGGGGTGACCTACTACAGTTTCTGCTAAAGGAAACCTGAGTGCAGATGGGAGGTGAGGAGGGTCGGCCAGGGCCCCACTGGGGTCACAAGTGGCATGAGAGACAGAGCTAATGGCTGAAACAGAGATTTCCTTCATCTCTGTTTTCTGTGCTGAGTTTGTTGGGAAGAAAACAAGCTAACCCTCTTCAAGAAAATTAATCAGCAGAAGTGTTAACAGAGGAATTGAGAGGATGAGGTCTTGCTGGGGGGGTGGGGCATGTTTGCAGTCAAGATTTAAAAGTAATAAACTTCCTAAGGTTAATTTGGGTTTTCTGGCAAGATTACACAACACTAGGAAAAAGAACCTAGTAGAAGTTTTGCATTGTTGGAGATAACAATAGCAGTGGGAGTTGCACATGTGGAGTGTCGATAGTGCCAGACGGGGTCCTGAGATGTTGTTGTAGGCAACTCATTTAATCCTCACTGCAGTGCAGTGGGGGGGGGGTGTTATTATCCCCACCAAGAATTTGCTAAGCATGTTGGCTAAGGTCTCCCTTTTTAACAAGCGGAGGAGCCAGAGTTTGAACCAAGACCTTGGAACCCTGAACTCCTGCATTGGACCACCAGACCCTATTCCAGCCGCCACTTAACAGTCACTGGTCCATGACATGCACTGGTCCATTTAACTGTTGAAATGTTCATTCAGATGTCTGTCCCTGCAGTTTGGAAGACAAGGAACAGAGGAGTAAGATCTGTGGATGTCTGATTAGTGGTGAGGTTGGTGTTAATGAGAAGGGTGGTAGTGATTTAAGTAGGAGTGGGAAGGCATATTGGGTGTGAGAGGCAGAGAAAATTTTAAAAAGTTGTAGACCTAGAAAAATACCCATAGACCTTAACTTGCTCATTCATAAAATGAGGCTGATAATTGCACCAGCTTCAAAGGTACTTAGCGCCATGCTTGACACAGAAGTGCTTAAATATTGGGTATTAATATCGCTCGTAGGGGATAATAATTGGGATATTCTGAATACTTAAGAAATGTGAAAGCACAATAATTGTTCACTTCCATTTGGAAAGTTGATTAACCTACATCTTCAAAGAGTAAATAAACCTTTGTAAATATATTCCCAGCACAGGAAAAAAATTAAGACATAATATCCAACTGTAGGTCCACAGAAAAGGAATGAAAGTCACTGTATCCTGGTGTTAATTGCAAAATAACCTGAGTCTGACCTTTTTTCTTCCACTTTTAGATCTCTTGGGGCTGCCTGGGGGTAGATATGTTCATGGAAGGCAGTGAAAAACACAAGTAAGAATGGGGTTGCTGTGCAGAGTTACACTTTCCATCACCCTGAGTGTGGACACATCTCCTGTCATCCACACAAGTGTGCAAGATAGGTAAAGAGGAGAGTACGATGCCCATTGTACAGGAGAACAGTGGCACTTAAAGAGGACAGAGGGCTTTCTTATGGTCACAGAATGACCAAGGGGTAGAGGCTCAACCCTAAAGTCTTCTACATTGGCGACTTCACTGGAGTTCCAATGGTTGAGAATCTGCCTTCCACTACAGGGGGCACCGATTCCATCCCTGGTTGGGGAATGAAGATCCCGCATGCTGTGGAATAACTAAGCCCGTGTACCACAGCTATTGAGCCCACATGCTGTAGAGCCCATGCTTCGCAACTGGAGAAAGCCCCCATGCCCGAGCGAAAATGTAGTGCAGCCAAAATAAAAAATAGAGTCTTCTCACTTTGGATCTCCTGAACGTTTCTCATTCTTCCTAAGAATCCCGGGGGAAGGGAAGTGGGTCCTAAATTGGGAGCTGGACTTGTTGGAGTTGTCATGATTCTGTCACCATCCCCATTTTCACCATCACCACGGGACCCGCTGTCAAAACTGACACCATCACCACCATCACAGTCAAGGCAGTTCTACCAGAGGAGTTCTCCTATCAGTTGGGAGGTTGTTCATCAGTCCCCTCATTCTCCCCCAGTGAAGGAGAGTCTGTACAAAAAGAAATAGTTACAGCTTCCCCCAAAGTTTCCTAATAGATAATAAATTATGAAGAGAACATTCTTTGCTGTGTAATTAATGGAAATTTACCAGTTTTAAGCCTCCTCTGGGAAATTTTCCATGTCAAATGAATTTGTCGATGGGGCTCGAGAGGGAGGCTATCACAAGAGTTCCAATGTGTACTTCTTCATTAGTCGGCTGCTGGAGGTTAAATTTTTAGTCACGTCTTTGGATGGCTTTGATCTCTCATGACAGTGTTAACTCTATTTGCTCCTTGGTATCACTCCGGTATTTTAAAATAGTCTTTTGAGATAGCCTTGCTAATTATTTTGCTGGAAGTTTAATTAAATCTTGTCACAGAGGAATATGCTGTCTTGGGGAATGGCTGCTAAACATAAGTCAAATTGCTAAGAAAAAGGCAGGCAGAGAAGATCTATATGCCTACAAAGAGTCGTGCAGAAGATAGATTTCAATATGAAAGGACATGTGATTGATCGAAGTTCAAATCCATTTGTTTGAACTATTCCAAGATTCTTTTAATTTTATATTTGGAGCCAGATGTAATCCATCAATTCATGTTTTTATTTAGTTCTACTCTGGGATCATAACAATAAGTAGACAAGATCACCACCTTCCTGGGGTGCATAGTCATGGTAGGGGAGGAATACAGACAGAAGTGTTGTGTTTCAAATATAGAAAATCGGATGTACAAGAATATTCATTGGGGGTGGTGTTGGTAATAGGAAAATTCTGGGGGAAAAAAACCTTCTAAAAGAATGATGTAGTTTCAACGTATTATAAGGAATGTTCTCCAAGATATATTTAAGAAGAAAGAAAAGGGACTGAATAGTATAGAAAAGTGAGTGACAAAGTTTTTCTTAAAAGGTCGGATAGTGACTATAATATTTTATGATCTGTTATGGTCTGTGCTTTCCTCATGTGAAAGTATCAATAGACAACATATAAAGGGCTAAGCATGTGTTCCAGTAAAACTTTATGCATACTAGAATTTGAATTTCAAAAATTTTTCTTATGTCACAAAATGTTGCTCTTTTTTTCTCCCCAGTCATTGAAAATTATAAAAATCATTTTGGGTTTGCTGGCCATACCAAAAACAGGAGGCAGACTGGATTTGACCTGGGAGCCATAGTTTTGTATACCCCTGATGTAGAATGAAATTAAAAGATGCTTACTCCTTGGAAGGAAAGTTATGACCAACCTAGACAGCATATTAACAAAGCAGAGACATTACTTTGCCAACAAAGGTCCGTCTAGTCAAGGCTATGGTTTTTCCAGTAGTCATGTATGGATGTGAGAGTTGGACTATAAAGAAAACTGAGCGCCGAAGAATTGATGCCTTTGAACTGTGGTGTTGGAGAAGACTCTTGAGAGTCCCTTGGACTGCAAGAAAATCCAACCAGTTCATCCTAAAGGAGATCAGTCCTGGGTGTTCATTGGAAGGACTGATGTTGAAGCTGAAACTCCAATACTTTGGCCACCTGATGTGAAGAGATGACTCATTTGAAAAGACCCTGATGCTGGGAAACATTGAGGGCAGGAGGAGAAGGGGAGGATGGTGGATGAGATGGTTGGATGGCATCACCGACTTGATGGACATGAGTTTGGGTAAACTCTGGGAGTTGGTGATGGACAGGGAGGCCTGGTGTGCTGCGGTTCATGGGGTCGCAAAGAGTCGGACACGACTGAGCGACTGAACTGAACTGATGTAGAATATGTTGTCACTTGTGTATAGATGCACTCTCACACACCACACACACTTATACCTATACACACCAAATATGATAGGTGTAATGTGCTTGAAATACCTCTTGAACAAGCCTCGACAAATTTAAGAGGATGGACATTGACCACATCTGATCACAATGACATGGAACTAGAAATCAGTCACAGAAAGAGAAATGAGAAAACATGATTACATGGAGATTAAAAGACATGCTACTAAAACCAATGGGTCATTGATGAAATCAAGGATAAAATTTAAAAATACCTTGAGAAAAATGACAATGAAAACACAACCATACAAAATCTAGAGGGTGCAGCAAAAGCAGTTCTTAGAGGGAAGTACATAGTGACACAGACTTTCTTCAAAAAACAAGAGAAATCTCAAATAAACAACCTTACATACCACCTAAAAGAATTAGAAAAAGAAGAATGAACAAAATCTAAGGTTAGCTGAAGAAAGAAAGTAATAACTATCTGAGAGGAAATAAATAAAACAGAGATCAAAATACCTCTTGGGGATTCATGATTCCCTCAGAAGCCAATTTCTTTCTTCATGGCACCCTTTGGGTTGTGAAGCTAAGCCACAGGGCTTTTGTCCTGGAAAAGGAGAGAGCCACATGGAATGAAACAGAGAGGTTCAGTCTTGAGTCTCAAAGACAACATTTCTTTTCCCCCTAATAAATGGCAAGAAAACAATCTTTGAATCCAAACTTCATTGAGTTGAAATTTTGTATATTTTTTTGTTTGCTCTTTCTGAACTCCAAAAGCTCTTTACACACCAGGGTGCAAGCCTGGCCAACTGATAGCATGCAGTTTCATAACCTGTCATTGCTGGAGGTGCTATAGGAAGCCCTGGTCCTGGAGGGAGCAACAGAGATGATGGGAAGAAGAAAGACCTGTGTGTCTCAAATGCATGCTTCCTGATGGATACACCAGAAGTAGCATTAAAATCAGTAAGATAAATCTGGGGGGTCTTTCAGAGCTTGGTGGGGTGCTTTCCTGATTTCCTGCAGTGCAGAGTAAATATTTTCACACCCTTGGCATTTGCCAGAGAGGAGTGTGGGGGAATGGATTCCCTGAAGCCCTGTGACCGGAGGTCCCCACGAGTTTCAGCAGGGGGATGTGAAGATGCTGGGGGAACTTATGGACCATCTGGGATCAGAGCCAGAAGGGCTCAGAAGATACGGACTTTGCAACAAGAGGCAAGTGGCCCAAACTACAAGTGGGTCCCAGGATGACAGTCCAAATGTAGAGAGACCTGCCTTCCCACCTAGAGACATCAGAAACAGACCAGTCCCAGCCATACTGCTGCAGGTGCCAGAAAAGCCCAGAAGGATGTCACGTGGACCTGAGGTTTCTATCTCCTACTCCTCTGAGGACACGTACACATTCTTCTGCCCCTGGGTTATTTCTTGTGGAAGACAGCAACAGTTTTGGTATGGAATTTGAACCTCAGACTTGGTTGAATACTATTCCTAAAAAGTCTGAACCAACTGTTTTAAACTCCCTGATGTGAGGATATAAAAAAAGCTGTCACATTATGTTAATAAGGCCCAGTCCAGTAATGGTGCATTGAGTGGCCTAGGAGTGAAATCTTTTCAGTCCTGGGGATGATCATTCCTAGCAGTGTGGGGCAAAATGGCCATGAAATGCCCTTCATACCATGGTCAAATTTATGACCCTGAAGGGACCCTGGCAGCTGAAAATTGGCACTTGCCTTCTATCTTTATAAGGATTAAATCATGAGCCACTGCAGCTGCTGACCTTCAACATCCCCTGAAAGGAGTTCAGGGTGGAGATCAGGAATGAGGCACTCCGTGCTCTGGGGAAAACTGGCAGAACAGGCCTTCAGATAGATATTTTCAGAAGATTTTATGAGTCCAAATTCTTGCATCTTTTCATATCCATAAAAGCACTAAAATCTCTAGTGTGACATCTGCTTTGGCCATTGAGGAGAGAAATGCTTTGGGAGTAAAAATGGAGTAACTGTGACAGTCGTCTGTGTCAGACTCAGAAACCACCAGCTATTCTCAAAGCAGTGTCTTCTGGAGCTGTAACCGAGCAGGACATTGTGGATAACTCTGTCAAATTTAAGATTAAACCTCGTTACTGAACCTTCGTTCCTTTTTTTGTTCAAACTTGTTCTCCTCAAGATTGAGAATGTAAAAGAAAAGGGGGAGAATTGTAATCGAGCAGGACCCAGTGGAGCCTTCCCAGGACAAGCCTTGCCCCACACCCTCTACTTCAGCTCCTCTCTGAAGTCCCTAGATAATAGCATTTGATGAACATTTCTAAGCTGTTTTACAGATATGAAAACCCCACCAAATGCAAGATGTTAACTACTTGATGATCAAGAGCACATAGCCCCCCAGAACCCCCAGACTTCCTGGAGCCTAAGGATTGGTAATGTTAACCCCCATGACAGCACCCTGCTACCTCACCATAAGCTAATCAGAGATTTGTGCATGAGGTGATCACAGACCCTATGATCTGCCTCTCTCACCTGGCCTTTAAAAACACTTTACCAAAACCCTTCAGGGAGCTCAGGTTTTTGAGACCCTGAGCCACCCTGCTCCTTGCATGGTCCTGCAATAAACCCTTCTCTGCTCCAAACTCAAAAACAAAACAAACAATCCCCCTTCCCCCCCAAACCTGGCACATATACTGTTTTTCACATTACTGGTGGAATGGGGCTCTGAGCAAGACCAAGTCTGGGAACATAAAGTTTGCTAATTTTAGAACAGATTTTATTTTATTTTTGAAGATGTTTAGGTTCACAACAAAGTTGAGAGGAAGATACAGAGATTTACTGTACACTTCCTACCCCCCAGCACACAGCCTCCCTTGTGATCAACACCACTCACCGAAGTACTACATTTTTAAAAAAAATAAGGTTGAACCTATACAGACATCAAAATCATCCAAAGTTCATAGTTTACCTTAGGGTTCACTCTTGGTGTTGTACATTCTGTGGGTTTTGACGAAAGTATAATGACATGTCCCTGGTGGCTCAGATGGTAAAGAATCTGCCTCATATGTGGGAGACCCAGGTTCAATCCCTGGGTTGGAAAGATCTCCTGGAGAAAGGAATGGCAACCCACTCCAGTATTCTTGCCTGGAGAATCCCATGACAGGGGAGTCCATGGGGTTGCAAACAGTCAGACACGACTGAGCTACTAACTTTTAACCTTTTTTCACTTCATAATGACATGTATCCACCTTTATAATATACAGAGTATTATCAATGCCCTAAAATCCTCTGTGTTCTGCTGATTCATCTCACCCACCAACTGTACCCCTGGCAATCACAGATCATATTGTCATTTCTGCCTTTTCCAGAATATCATATAGTTGGAAGCTCACAGTATGAATGAAGCCTTTTCAGATGGGCTTCTTTCATTTTGTCATACACATCAAAGATTCCTCTATGTCTTTTCATGGCTTAAGAGTGCATTTCTTTTTCATGCTAATAATATTTCATTGTTTGCATGAAATTTAGGTTATTTATTCATTCACCTGGGGCTTCCCAGGTGGCGCTAGTGGTAAAGAACCCACCTGCCAATGCAGGAGACATAAGAGACTTTGGTTTGATCCCTGGGTCAGGAAGATATCCTGGAGGAGGGCCTGGCAACCCACTCCAGTGTTCTTGCCTGGAGAATCCCATGGACAGAGGAGCCTTGTGGGCAGGCTACAGTCCTTAGGGCTGCAGAGAGTCAGAGACAACTGAAACAACTTAGCACACACACATTCATTCACCTACTAAAAAGTGAGACTGGAAGTGTCACTTGCTCAGTCATTTCCAACTCTTTGTAATCCCATCGGCTGTAGCCTGCCAGGCTCCTCTGTCCATGGAATTCTCCAGGCAAGAGTACTGGAAAAACCCTCACCTGCTGAAGGACATCCTGTTTGCTTTTAAGTTTTGGCAATTATGAATAAAGATGCCGTAAACCTCCACATGCAAGTTTATGTGCAAACATGTTTTTGACTCCTTTGGGTAAATACCAAGGGGAGTAGGGAAAACCACTAGACCATTCAGGTGTGACCTAAATCAAATCCTTTATGATTATTTAGTGGAAGTGACCTATAGGTTCGAGGGATTAGATCTGATAGAGTGCCTGAAGAACTATGGATGGAGGTTCGTGACCTTGTACAGGAGGCGGTGATCAAGATCACCCCCAAGAAAAATAAATGCAAAAAGACAAAATAGTTGTCTGAGGAGGCCTTACAAATGGCTGAGAAAAGAAGATAAACTAAAGGGAAAGGAGAAAAGGAAAGATATAGCCATCTGATGCAGAGTTCCAAAGAATAGCAAGGAGAGATAAGAAAGCCTTTCTCAGTGATCAATGCAAAGAATTGCTAGCAAAGTAATGCTCAAAATTCTCCAAGCAAGGCTTTAACAGTACATGAACTGAGAACTTCCAGATGTTCAAGCTGGATTTAGAAAAGGCAGAGGAACAAGAGATCAAACTGCCAACATCTGTTGGATCATGGAAAAAGCAAGAGAGTTCCAGAAAAACATCTACTTCTGCTTTATTGACTATGCCGAAAGCCTTTGACTGTGCAGATAACAACAAACTGTGGAAAATTTGAGAGATGGGAATACCAGACCACCTGACCTGCCTCCTGAGAAATCTGTATGCAGGTCAAGAAGCAACAGTTAGAACTGGACATGGAACAACGGACTGGTTCCAAACTGGGAAAGGAGTACATCAAGGCTGTATATTGTCACCCTGCTTATTTAACTTATATGCAGAGTATATCATGTGAAATCCTGAGCTGGATGAAGTGCAAGCTGAAATCAAGATTGCTGGGAGAAATGTCAATAACCTCAGATATGCAGATGACACCACCCTTATGGCAGAAAGCAAAGAGGAACTAAAGAGCCTCTTGATGAAAGTGAAAGAGGAAAGTGAAAAAGCTGGTTTAAAACTCAACATTCAAAAAACAAAGATCATGGCATCCGGTCTCATCACTTCATGGAAATAGATGGGGAAACAATGGAAACAGTGACAGACTTTATTTTGGGGGGCACCAAAATCACTGCAGATGTTGACTGCAGCTCCTTGGAAGAAAAGCTATGACCAACCTAGACAGCATATTAAAAAGCAGAGACATTACTTTGCCCACAAAGTCCATCTATTCAGAGCTCTAGTTTTATCAGTAGTCACGTATGGATGTGAGAGTTGGACCAAAAAGAAAGCTGAGTGCCAAAGAATTGCTGCTTTTGAACTGTGGTGTTGGAGAAGACTCTTGAGAGTTCCTTGGGATGAAAGGAGATCAAACCAGTCAAACCTTAAAGGAAATCAGTCCTGAATATTCATTGGAAAGACTGATGCTGAAGCTGAAACTCCAATACTTGGGCCACCTGATGCAAAGAACTGACTCATTGGAAATGTCCCTGATGCTGGGAAAGATTGAAGGCAGGAGGAGAAGGGGACGACAGAGAATGAGATGGTTGTGTGGCATCACTTACTCAATGGACATGAGTTTGAGCAAGCTCCGGGAGTTGGTGATGGACAGGGAAGCTTGGTGTGCTGCAGTCCGTGGGGTCGCAAAGAGTTGGATGTGACTGAGGGACTGAACTGAACTGATAAGTTTTTGACTCCTTTGGGTAAATACCAAGAAGTGAGATTGCTGGATCACATGGTAAAATTATGGTTAGCTGCATAAGAAACTGCCAAACAGTCTTCCAAGGAATTTTACCACTTTGCATTCCCACCAGCAGTGAATCAATGTTCATATTGCTTCACATCCTTGTCAGTGTTGTAGGTTTTAGTCATTTTAATAGGTATGTAAAAGGATCTCACTGTCTCTTTAGTGTATATTTCCCTGAAGACAAATGATGTGGAGCCTCTTTTTATATGCTCATTTGCTACTTGTCTATCTTCTTTGGTGGGGTGTCTTGACCCATTTTTTAATCAAGTTGTTTGCTTTCTTATTGCTGAGTTTTAAGAGTTCCTTGTATGCTTTGGATTATAGTCTTTAATCAAATGTTTCTTATGCAAATATTTTCTCCCAGTCTGTAGCTTGTGTTCTCACAGGATTGAAATTTTTAATTTGAACAAAGTCCAGCTTATCAGTTATTTCTTTCATGGATTTTGTCTTTGGTGTTGTATCTAAAAAGGTGTCACCAGAGCCAAGGTCATCTAGATTTTTGCCTATTATATCTTCTAGGAGTTTTATAGTTTTGTGTTTTCCATTTAGATCTATGATCCATTTTAACTTCATTTTTGTGAAGAGTGTGACGCCTGTGTCTAGATATATTTTTTTATTTTTTTGCCTGCCCAGTTGTTCCAGCACCATTTATGATGAAACTGTCTTTTTGCCACTGTTTTTCCTTTTCTCCTTTGTCTAAGATCCATTGACTATATTTGCTGCCTTTTTTGTACATGTAAGTTGTAGTGGGTGAAGTTTGATGCTCCTGTACATAGTGCTTACATTCATGTCTCACACCCCTGGAAGGATAAATAAGATTTGCAGTTGTCTCCGGGATGTGGATCCTGGGAATCCGGAAGTGAGAGAGGACTTACTGTTTACCTCTTTTTCATGCTACTTAGAAACAATCACTGTAGTCCAAACAAGAGGTGGCAGCAGTCTTTCATATCATAGTTTGATGCTTGGAATTAATTCTGCATGTGAAGGGTGTGAGCAGAGCAATGTCCTGGTGAAGGTTGTAACTGAACAGGTTGCCTAATCATTAATTGATTCCAATATTAGTGTATATGTTGCCGAAGCGAGCACCTAATCACTAATGAGAAAAGAACTCAGCAGCGGGAATACTGGAGGCAGGAAGGTCTTTTAGGAGGCTGTTGTCATCATCTAGGAGACAGAAGGTGAGGGTGGGAGCTGGGACAGGAACAGCTGTGTGAAAAAGGAGGAGAGGGATTTTTGCATTAATAGGAATAAGCTCAGACCCACAGAGGACAAAGAAGAGGTCAAAGAAACAGTAGGCACCACAGAAATTGTAAATGGAGAAAAGACAAAGTAATCAGATGCAGTGCCCATCTCTTTTATGGTTGTGTGTATTACCCATCTCTTACATTGAAAGTAGTTTCAATCTATCTTTACTGCATCTCTGGAAAATGCTGAAAAGGAGTTATGTACATATTGTACAACAGAATCATCAGTCAATTTCTCTCCCCCCACCCCCCTTCTCCCTGTCCTCCCTTTCCCCGTCTTAATTCCTCTCTCCCTTTCCCACTTCCACTGACAGGCACAGCAGTGATCCCAATTCCTCATCATTCCTTCCAACCCTCCCCAATCTTTCTCTTTTCAACCTTAGTCTTTCTCAGCACTTCTCCTCCTTGTCCCCTGACTCACAACATTTTGGATCTGTGGCCTTTCTGATATAAGGTATTCTAGCCTTCCTGGCTCCTTTCCCTTTAGTTTTGCTAAGTGATTAGAACAGGCCAAGAGTCAGAATCCCTGGATGTGCCTTCTGGCTCCACAACTAACTAGTTAAATGACTCAGGCAAGAACTGTTAACTCTCTAAACATCTGTATCCTTATGTGTGGAAAGGGGACAAAGGATCACAGCAGCTCTTTCACTGGGTTGTTGTAAGGATTAATATATCTTTATATATCTTTATAAGATAATGCTTATAAAGTTCATCACAGTGCTTGACATGTTACTAACTCGGATTAAATAGTAACAATTGTAACAGTTAATTCTGCCTTGATTCACTCAAGAAATGCCCAGATTTAATCAGCAGCTGCTTGGGCAAAAATAAATAGTGAAAACTCCAAAACAAAATCAAACAAGCAAAGAAATAGCAAGAAAAAAAATCTCCAAACAGAACAACTGCAAAACCCTTCTTATAACATGAATCAGAGAAAGACTTTGAGTACTCAAGAGTTTGTATGTATTTTCACTTAAAAATATCATATGTGTGGGATCTAGAAAAATGGTATAAATGAACCTAGTTTTAAACTAGAACATAGATATAGAGAAGAAACATATGGACACCAAGGGGAGAAAAAGCGGTTGGATGAATTGGAAGACTGGGTTTGACATATACATACTACTAGGTATAAAATATCAGTCAGGTCATAGATAAAGCAAGGGAATTCCAGAAAAACATCTACTTCTGCTTCATTGACTACACTAAAGCCTTTTACTGTGTGGATCACAACAAACTGTGGAAAATTCTTCAAGAGATGGGAATACCAGACCACACTTACCTGCCTCCTGAGAAACCTGTATGCAGGTCAAGAAGCAACAGTTAGAACCAGACATGGAACAACAGACTGGTTCCAAATCGGGAAAGGAGTACATCAAGGCTGTATATTGTCACCCTGCCTATTTAACTTATATGCAGGGTACATCATGCAAAATGCCAGGCTGGATGAAGCGCAAACTGGAATCAAGATTGCCAGGAGAAATATCAATAACCTCAGATATGCAGATCACACCACCCTTATGGCAGAAAACAAAGAGGAACTAAAGAGCCTCTTGATGAAGGTGAAAAGGAGAACCAGAAAGCTGGCTTAAAACTCAGCATTCAAAAAACTAAGATCAAGATGGGGAAACAAGGGAAACAGTGACAGACTTTGTTTTCTTGGGCTCCAAAATCACTGTGGACAGTGACTGCAGCCATGAAATTAAAATATGCTTGCTTCTTGGAAGAAAAGTTCTGACAAACCTAGATAGTATATTAAAGAGCAGAGACATTGCTTTCCTGACAAAGGTCCGTCTAGTCAAAGCTGTGGTTTTTCCAGTGGTCATGTATGGATATGAGAATTGGACCATAAAGAAGGCTGAGCACTGAAGAATTGATGCTCTTGAACTGTGATGCTGGAGAAGACTCTTGAGAGTTCTTTGGACAGCAAGAAGATCAAACCAGTCAGTCCTAAAGGAAATCAACCCTGAATACTCATTGGAAGGATTGATGCTGAAACTGAAGCTCCAGTACTTTGGCCACCTGAAGTGAAGAGCTGACTCGCTGGAAAAGACCCTGATACTGGAAAAGATTGCAGGCAGGAGGAGAAGGGGACGACAGAGGATGAGACAGTTGAATGACATCACGGATTCAGTGGGCATGAGTTTCAGCCAAACTCCAGGAGATTTTGAAGGACAGGGAAGCCTAGAGTTCCTCAGTCCATGGGATCCCAAAGAGTTGGACAGGACAGAGTGACTGAACAGCAACAGTGTATAAAACAGATGGCGAATGGAACCAACTGTGTAGCACAGGGAACTCTACTCAATGCTCTGTGGTCATTAAATGGGAAAGAAATCCCCAAGAGAGGAGATACATGTGTACATACCGTTGATTCACTTTGCTATATAGCAGAAACTAACACCACATTATAAAGCAGCTCTATTCCAACAAAAATTAATAAAATTATATCGTGATGACTCTTTCCCTGTATCGCCACATAACAGATGACTCCCAAATTAGCAGTTATAGGCAGCACAGTTTCTGTGGGTGAGGAATCCTGGAATGGCTTAGCTGGACCCCGTGCTTCGGGGTCTTTCACAGTCTGCAGTCAAGTGAAACAGATCACCAGCCCAGGTTGGACGCATGAGACAAGTGCTCAGGGCTGGTGCACTGGGAAGACCCAGAGGGATGGGATGGGGAGGGAGGTGGGAGGGGGGTTAAGGATGGGGAACACATGTAAATCCATGGCTGATTCATGTCAATGTATGGCAAAAACCACTACAATATTATAATTAGCCACCAACTAATAAAAATAAATGGAAAAAAAAAAAAAAAAGAACCAGCGGGGGGGGGGGGGGGGGAGAAATGGAACTTTTTTTTTTTCTTTTTTTTTTATTATTATTATTATTATTATTATTTTTTTTTTTTTCCAGTGGGTTTTGTCATACATTGATATGAATCAGCCATGGATTTACATGTATTCCCAATCCCGATCCCCCCTCCCACCTCCCTCTCCACCCGATTCCTCTGGGTCTTCCCAGTGCACTAGGCCGGAGCACTTGTCTCATGCATCCCACCTGGGCTGGTGATCTGTTTCACCATAGATAGTATACATGCTGTTCTTTTGAAATATCCCACCCTCACATTCTCCCACAAAGTTCAAAAGTCTGTTCTGTATTTCTGTGTCTCTTTTTCTGTTTTGCATATAGGGTTATCGTTATCACCTTTCTAAATTCCATATATATGTGTTAGTATGCTGTAATGTTCTTTATCTTTCTGGCTTACTTCACTCTGTATAAGGGGCTCCAGCTTCATCCATCTCATTAGGACTGGTTCAAATGAATTCTTTTTAATGGCTGAGTAATATTCCATGGTGTATATGTACCACAGCTTCCTTATCCATTCATCTGCTGATGGGCATCTAGGTTGCTTCCATGTCCTGGCTATTGTAAACAGTGCTGCGATGAACATTGGGGTGCACGTGTCTCTTTCAGATCTGGTTTCCTCAGTGTGTATGCCCAGAAGTGGGATTGCTGGGTCATATGGCAGTTCTATTTCCAGTTTTTTAAGAAATCTCCACACTGTTTTCCATAGCGGCTGTACTAGTTTGCATTCCCACCAACAGTGTAAGAGGGTTCCCTTTTCTCCACAGCCTCTCCAGCATTTATTGCTTGTAGACTTTTGGATAGCAGCCATCCTGACTGGCGTGTAATGGTACCTCATTGTGGTTTTGATTTGCATTTCTCTAATAATGAGTGATGTTGAGCATCTTTTCATGTGTTTGTTAGCCATCTGTATGTCTTCTTTGGAGAAATGTCTGTTTAGTTCTTTGGCCCATTTTTTGATTGGGTCATTTATTTTTCTGGAATTGAGCTTCAGGAGTTGCTTGTATATTTTTGAGATTAATCCTTTGTCTGTTTCTTCATTTGCTATTATTTTCTCCCAATCTGACGGCTGTCTTTTCACCTTACTTATAGTTTCCTTTGTAGTGCAAAAGCTTTTAAGTTTCATTAGGTCCCATTTGTTTAGTTTTGCTTTTATTTCCAATATTCTGGGAGGTGGGTCACAGAGGATCTTGCTGTGATTTATGTCGGAGAGTGTTTTGCCTATGTTCTCCTCTAGGAGTTTTATAGTTTCTGGTCTTACATTTAGATCTTTAATCCATTTTGAGTTTATTTTTGTGTATGGTGTTAGAAAGTGTTCTAGTTTCATTCTTTTACAAGTGGTTGACCAGTTTTCCCAGCACCACTTGTTAAAGAGGTTGTCTTTTTTCCATTGTATATCCTTGCCTCCTTTGTCAAAGATAAGGTGTCCATAGGTTCGTGGATTTATCTCTGGGCTTTCTATTCTGTTCCATTGATCTATATTTCTGTCTTTGTGCCAGTACCATACTGTCTTGATGACTGTGGCTTTGTAGTAGAGTCTGAAGTCAGGCAGGTTGATTCCTCCAGTTCCATTCTTCTTTCTCAAGATTATTTTGGCTATTCGAGGTTTTTTGTATTTCCATACAAATTGTGAAATTCTTTGGTCTAGTTCTGTGAAAAATACCGTTGGTAGCTTGATAGGGATTGCATTGAATCTATAGACTGCTTTGGGTAGAATAGCCATTTTGACAATATTGATTCTTCCAATCCATGAACACGGTATGTTTCTCCATCTGTTTGTGTCCTCTTTGATTTCTTTCATCAGTGTTTTATAGTTTTCTATGTATAGGTCCTTTGTTTCTTTAGGTAGATATAGTCCTAAGTATTTTATTCTTTTTGTTGCAATGGTGAATGGTATTGTTTCCTTAATTTCTCTTTCTGTTTTTTCATTGTTAGTATATAGGAATGCAAGGGATTTCTGTGTGTTAATTTTATATCCTGCAACTTTACTATATTCATTGATTAGCTCTAGTAATTTTCTGGTAGAGTCTTTAGGGTTTTCTATATAGAGGATCATGTCATCTGCAAACAGTGAGAGTTTTACTTCTTCTTTTTCTATCTGGATTCCTTTTACTTCTTTTTCTGCTCTGATTGCTGTGGCCAGAACTTCCAACACTATGTTGAATAGTAGTGGTGAGAGTGGGCACCCTTGTCTTGTTCCTGATTTCAGGGGAAATGCCTTCAATTTTTCACCATTGAGGGTGATGCTTGCTGTGGGTTTGTCATATATAGCTTTTATTATGTTGAGGTATGTTCCTTCTATTCCTGCTTTTTGGAGAGTTTTAATCATAAATGAGTGTTGAATTTTGTCAAAGGCTTTCTCTGCATCTATTGAGATAATCATATGGTTTTTATCTTTCAATTTGTTAATGTGATGTATTACATTGATTGATTTGCGGATATTAAAGAATCCTTGCATTCCTGGGATAAAGCCCACTTGGTCATGGTGTATGGTTTTTTTAATATGTTGTTGGATTCTGTTTGCTAGAATTTTGTTAAGGATTTTTGCATCTATGTTCATCAGTGATATTGGCCTGTAGTTTTCTTTTTTTGTGGCATCTTTGTCTGGTTTTGGAATTAGGGTGATGGTGGCCTCATAGAATGAGTTTGGAAGCTTACCTTCATCTGCAATTTTCTGGAAGAGTTTGAGTAAGATAGGTGTTAGCTCCTCTCTAAATTTTTGGTAGAATTCAGCTGTGAAGCCATCTGGTCCTGGGCTTTTGTTTGCTGGAAGATTTGTGATGACAGTTTCGATTTCCTTGCTTGTGATGGGTCTGTTAAGATCTTCTATTTCTTCCTGGTTCAGTTTTGGAAAGTTATACTTTTCTAAGAATTTGTCCATTTCATCCAAGTTGTCCATTTTATTGGCATAGAGCTGCTGGTAGTAGTCTCTTATGATCCTTTGTATTTCAGTGTTGTCTGTTGTGATCTCTCCATTTTCATTTCTAATTTTGTTAATTTGGTTTTTCTCTCTTTGTTTCTTAATGAGTCTTGCTAATGGTTTGTCAATTTTGTTTATTTTTTCAAAAAACCAGCTTTTAGCTTTGTTGATTTTTGCTATGGTCTCTTTAGTTTCTTTTGCATTTATTTCTGCCCTGATTTTTAAGATTTCTTTCCTTCTGCTAACTCTGGGGTTCTTCATTTCTTCCTTCTCTAATTGCTTTAGGTGTAGAGTTAGGTTATTTATTTGGTTTTTTCTTGTTTCTTGATGTAAGCCTGTAATGCTATGAACCTTCCCCTTAGCACTGCTTTTACAGTGTTCCATAGGTTTTGGGTTGTTGTGTTTTCATTTTCATTCATTTCTATACATATTTTGATTTCTTTTTTGATTTCTTCTATGATTTGTTGGTTATTCAGAAGCGTGTTATTTAGCCTCCATATGTTTGAAGTTTTAACAATTTTTTTCCTGTAATTGAGATCTAATCTTACTGCACTGTGGTCAGAAAAGATGACTGGAATGATTTCAATTTTTTTGAATTTTCCAAGACCAGATTTATGGCCCAGGATGTGATCTATTCTGGAGAATGTTCCGTGTGCACTTGAGAAAAAGGTGAAGTTGATTGTTTTGGGGTGAAATGTCCTATAGATATCAATTAGGTCTAGCTGGTCCATTGTGTCATTTAAGGTTTGTGTTTCCTTGTTAATTTTCTGTTTAGTTGATCTATCCATAGTTGTGAGTGGGGTATTAAAGTCTCCCACTATTATTGTGTTACTATTAATTTCCTCTTTCATACTCGTTAGCGTTTGCCGTACATATTGCGGTGCTCCTATGTTGGGTGCATATATATTTATAATTGTTATATCTTCTTCTTTGATTGATCCTTTGATCATTATGTAGTGTCCTTCTTTGTCTCTTTTCACATCCTTTATTTGAAAGTCTATTTTATCTGATATGAGTATTGCGACTCCTGCTTTCTTTTGGTCTCCGTTGGCATGAAATATTTTTTTCCAGCCCTTCACTTTTAGTCTGTATGTGTCTCTTGTTTTGAGGTGGGTCTCTTGTAGACAGCATATATAGGGGTCTTGTTTTTGTATCCATTCAGCCAATCTTTGTCTTTTGGTTGGGGCATTCAACCCATTTACATTTAGGGTAATTATTGATAGGTGTGGTCCCGTTGCTATTTGGTTTGTTGTCTTGGGTTCACGTTTATACAACCTTTCTGTATTTCCTGTCTAGAGAAGATCCTTTAGCATTTGTTGAAGAGCTGGTTTGGTGGTGCTGAATTCTCTCAGCTTTTGCTTATCTGTAAAGCTTTTGAATTCTCCTTCATATCTGAATGAGATCCTTGCTGGATACAGTAATCTAGGTTGTAGGTTATTCTCTTTCATTACTTTCAGTACGTCCTGCCATTCCCTTCTGGCCTGGAGGGTTTCTATTGATAGATCAGCTGTTATCCTTATGGGAATCCCTTTGTGTGTTATTTGTTGTTTTTCCCTTGCTGCTTTTAATATTTGTTCTTTGTGTTTGATCTTTGTTAATTTGATTAATATGTGTCTTGGGGTGTTTCGCCTTGGGTTTGTCCTGTTTGGGACTCTCTGGGTTTCTTGGATTTGGGTGGCTATTTCCTTCCCCATTTTAGGGAAGTTTTCAGCTATTATCTCCTCGAGTATTTTCTCATGGCCTTTCTTTTTGTCTTCTTCTTCTGGAACTCCTATGATTCGAATGTTGGGGCGTTTCACAGTGTCCCAGAGGTCCCTGAGGTTGTCCTCATTTCTTTTGATCCTTTTTTCTTTTTTCCTCTCTGCTTCATTTATTTCCGCCATTTTATCTTCTACCTCACTTATCCTATCTTCTGCCTCCGTTATTCTACTCTTGGTTCCCTCCAGAGTGTTTTTGATCTCATTCATTGCATTATTCATTTTTAATTGACTCTTTTTTATTTCTTCTAGGTCTTTATTAAACAGTTCTTGAATCTTTTCAATCTTTGTTTCCAGGCTATTTATCTGTAACTCCATTTTGTTTTCAAGATTTTGGATCATTTTTATTATCATTATTCTAAATTCTTTTTCAGGTAGATTCCCTATCTCCTCCTCTTTTGTTTGACTTGGTGGGCATTTTTCATGTTCCTTTACCTGTTGGGTATTTCTTTGCCTTTTCATCTTGTTTAGATTGCTGTATCTGGAGTGGGCTTTCTGTATTCTGGAGGTCTGTGGTTCCTTTTTATTGTGGAGGATTAACCCAGTGGGTGGGGTTAGACGATTGGCTTGTCAAGATTTCCTGGTTAGGGGAGCTTGCGTCAGTGTTCTGGTGCGTGGAACTTGATTTCTTCTCTTTGGAGAGCAATGGAGTGCCCAGTAATGAGTTTTGAGATGGGTCTATGTGTTAGGTGTGTCCTTGGGCAGCCTGTATGTTGATGTTCAGGGCTATGTTCCTGCGTTGCTGGAGAATTTGCGTGGTATGTCTTGCTCTAAAACTTATTGGCTCTTGGGTGGTGGTTGGTTTCAGTGTAGGTATGGAGGCTTTTGGACGGTCACTTATTACTTAAAGTTCCATGTAGTCAGGAGTTTTCTGGTATTCTCAGGTTTTGGGCTTAAGTCTCCTGCCTCTGGATTTCAGTTTTATTCTTCCTGTAGTCTCAGGACTTCTCCAACTATACAGCCCTGATAAGAAAACTTCTAGGTTAATGGCTAAAAGATTCTCCCCCGTTAGGGACACCCGGAGAGGTTCACAGAGTTACATGAAGAAGAGGAGAGGGAGGAGGGAGATAGAGATGAACAGGAGGAGAAAAAGGGGGACTCAAGAGGAGAGAGACAGATCTACGCAGCTGTCTGTTCCCAGAGTGTTCTCCGTAGCCCAGTCACCTACAAGGATTCACAGAATTGGATTGGGAAGAGAAGGGGAAAGGAGGAAATAGAGGTGTTCTGAGGTAGAAAACAGAGAGTCAAGATTGGGAGAGAATAATCTTCGGTTTAAAAATAGGGCTTCTCTTCTTTTTTTTTTTTTTGTAAGGTTATAGTGTATTGAAAATGAAAATTAAGGAGTAGTAGAGGAGTACTAGAGGACTTTAAAAGAAATAAGAGAAAAAGAAAAATAGAAAATAGAAGAGAAAAAGGAAAGAAAAAAAAGAAAGAAAAAGAAAAAAAAAAAAAAGAAAAAAAAAATTTTTTTTTTCCCCCTAATTAAAAAATCGTAAAAGTCTGTGGAAATGAAAGTTAAGGAGTAATGGGGGAGTAATAGGGGATTTTAAAGGAAAATAAAAGAGAAGAAAGAAAAAAGAAAAAAAAGAAAAGAATAAAAAAAAATAAAAAAATAAAAAAAAAGAGAAAAAAGTAAAATTATATCTAGGAGTTTCTCTGGAGCTGTTGCGGTCAGTGTGGGTTTGGCTCAGTTTCAGATAGCTCCTCGTTCCAGCTTACGCTTCTCGATATCTACAGGCCCCTCCGGTGTAGTCAGTGTTTCCTAGAGGGATTTTAATCTGTTGCACCAGTCCCTTCTGAAGCGGTTCCCTTTGTTTATTTGGCTTCTGTTTGTCGGTCTCTTCAGAGCCTCATTTCCGCCCTGACACAGGCAGGTGGAGGTGGACTCTTATTCAGGTAGCTAGTTCCGTCGCTCTGCGGGGCAGGGAGGGGCTTGCGCTGTGGGGACAGGCTTGCGCCGCGGGGATGGGCTGGGGCTGCCGGGAGGGGCTGACGCTGCTTTCTCCGTCTGTGCTGCTCAGGCTCCCGGCTGTTCTATATGGAGCGCGCCCCGCCCTGCGCGAGGTTCCAGCCCTCGGGTGTTCCACAAAAGCGCGGAAGGAAAAGCTGCGCCTGCTCTCTGTGCCTTCCCCGTCAGAGCGGTCCAGGCAGCCAGGGGCTTGGTGGGCGCACTCTACCCAGGTGTGGCGCGCCCCCTCCCTTCCGCGGACCCAGTCTCAGTTTCCGCTGGCGCCAGTCGGGTGCGCGCGCCTTCTGCCCTCCGCGTCCCCAGCCCCAGTCCCCGCCCGCGCCGGTCGGGTGCCTGCGCCCTGTGTCTCGCTGCGACCTTCCCCTCCCCACTGCCTCCTGCCTCCGGCGGGGCTGGGCCGGTCCGCAGCCTGCGAGCTCCTCTCTGGACCCTCTCGGTCTCTTTGTTCTGTGAACGGCCGGCAGTGTGTTCGGGCCAGTTAGTTTACTCTCTCTCTTTTGGTCTCCCACAGTTCAAGTTGGCAACTCACAGAAGTTCCCTCCGATTGTCCTCAGGGCACTCAGGCCTGGACCCTACCCCAAGCAATGCCGCCTAAGAGCTCCCGGGACGGATCTCCGTCCTTAGCTCTTTTGTCTCACTTTTTATCTTTTATATTTTGTCCTACCTCCTTTCGAAGACAATGGGCTGCTTTTCTGGGCGCCTGATGACCTCATCTAGCGATCCGAAGTTGTTTTGCGAAGTTTGCTCTGCGTTCAGTTATTCTTTTGATGAATTTGTAGGAGAGAAAGTGGTCTCCCCGTCCTACTCCTCCACCATCTTGGCTCCTCTTTTGAAATGGAACTTTAATATCTTGAGTTCAACTGGAGCGGAGTCTGCTCCCAAGCCCACTCAGCATTTTTTGGTGGGATTTGCTTTCTCATTAGCTGTCAGAGTGTCTTAGCTCATTGCTGTCTATTGGCAGAGGCCATCTTTCCTTCTTTGCAGTGAGCAAAGTCTGCTCCCAAGCCCACTCAGTGATTTTTTAGTGGGATTTGCCTCCTCATCAGCTTTCAGGCAGAGAGTCTCAGCTTGTTGCTGCCTGTTGGCAGAGGACATCCTTCCTTCTCTGCAGTGTGGCCCTCTCCACCAGAGCAAGCTTGTGAGAAGAGCCAGAGAGAATATGAACGAGATGGGAACCACAGTCTTCTGTGACCTAATAACCGAGGTGCAGCCCATCACTTTTGCTATGTTTTATTTGTTAGAAGAGAATCCCCTGACTTGGCTCACACATAAGCGGAGGAAATCATTAGGGGGTTATGTTGAAGCTTTCTGCCATAGTCCTCTAATCTCTTCTCCTGTGTCCCATCCCCTAATCCCAGTTGTCTTCTAAGAATACATCCTACTGCACCTGGATCCCACTGCGCCTGATCTTGGATATTATTGTCAAATTTCAGGAGCTTCTCCATCCTGATATTCCCTGGTGCTTCCCTGGTGCCTCCTTCTCTCAGTGTAGATCTGGAGATTAGGGCAGTGTAAGTCCCACTGCAGAGAGGCGCAAGGTAGTCTGGTGCCATTGGTGATTGCTCAATGTCCTGACTCCTATTCTGAAAAAAGTGAGGGAATTGACATCAAGGTGGCCATTTGAAGGGCCATTTGCACGTTTCTGGAAGATGCTGAAATGAAATTTCCCTCTTCCACAAAGATCAGAGATGGGAAAAACGAAGAATGTTCATAGTGAGGGGAATTGGTTATGGAGAATTATGTATATTAACTGTCTATTATCATTACTGGTAATTACCATTGTATTATGAAACTGCTGGTGAGGAGAGAAGATGGGCTTGCCTTTTCTGAAATTAGATTCATTTTTTCCCCCATTGGGGCTGCTGCTTTGGGACATTTCCAGTGAATCCAGCGTCAGGAAAGAGGAATTCCAAATGCAAATATAAAACTGGAGCTAGGTCTTCTCTGGTGGCTCAGTGGTAAAGAATCTGCCTGCCAATGCAAAAGATATGGGTTTGATCCCTGATCTGGGAAGATCCTATGTGCCTCAGAGCAACCAAGCCCTTGAACAACAACTATTGAGCCTGGGCCCGAAAGCCCTGGAACTGCAGCTACTGAAGCTGGCATGCCCTAGAGCCCATGCTCTGCAACAATAGAAGCCACTGCAAAGAGAAACCTTCCCAACACAACTAGAGCGTAGTCCCTGTTCACTGCATTTAAGAAAAGCTCACACAGCAATGAAGACCCAGCACAGCCAAAAATAAATTAAAAAAAAAAATTATTGAAAAAAAACCCTGGAGCTAAAGTAGGGACAATTCAATGTCCCTCTGAGTCCTCTAGTCAGACAACAAAAGACTTAGACATGGCTTAGAAGAGATAGCTGGAAAGCAAGAGAAACCTAAGGCATTCTAATAAGGAAAAACTACTACTGTAGTTCTGCTTTAAATAATACTAATTAATCTATGATCTCAGGTATAAATAATAGAAAAATTCAAACAAGACTTAAATGAGACTTTTTTCACAAGTCAGAAAGTCTAGTGGCATGTAGCCACTGGTGTTGTTTCAATGGTTCAACAATAAGAGGCCAGAATTTTGTGATTCCACTTCCCCCATGGCCACAAAATAGCTGCTATGCTCCTAACATCACATCTGTATTCAAGTCAGGAAGAAGGAGCTAGGGATGGCACCAGCTGCAATAGTTGCTTTTATCAGGAAACCAGAAACATTTCTTAGAACCTGTCGCTTCCCTCATTACTAAGGTTGCACCAAGGCACAAAGGGATCCAATTGAGTATTTAACTTTCCCCTGTTGTAACAGTGGGGGAAAGTTAAACATTCTGGATCCCCTTGTACCTTGGCGCAACACTAGTCATGCTGTGATAGTAGAAAGTGGCAAGAGAACATATACTAGTATGTCAGGCTTTGACTCACTCTCTGTCTATTGTCCAGAGCCTGATCTTTTGATTATGATACGATATTGCATGATTCTGCAAGTACTTAACTGAGAGGCTCCTGCATGTCAGCCTGTGTGTTGTGAGCAAGGAACATGAGCATTCCTGTGCTTGAAGTGACATTGTAGAACCAGGGGTGAGGGAGGCAGGGAGGCCTTATTGGTGTTGTAGGGACTAAATGAGGTCACCTTGGTCAGTGCTTAACACATGCTTATCATGTCATCATTTGCCAGATCAGTGGTCATTTCTTTTGTCTAATTTTTTTTTTTTTAGATTTTAGTTTTTTTTTTTAAAAGCTTTTTACATTTTTGAAAAAGCTTTTAAGGTATAATTTACATATTATAAAATTCTCCTATTTTAGTAGCACAATTATAAGTTGTAAATGTATAGAGTTGTGCAACCATCATCACAACCCAACTTTAGAACCCTTTCATCACCCTGAAAATATCCCTTCTACTGTTCCGTGGTCACTACCATTCCTATCCCCAGCCCCAAGTAACCATATTGTCTCATGGATTTAGCTTTTCTATATTTCATATGAAATTATACAATATGTGGTCATATGCATTGTCTAGCATCTTTCACTTAGCACAATATTTTTGAAGTTCATCCATGTTGGAGCATATTTCAGTGTCTCATCCCTTTTTATTGCTGAATTGTATTCCATTGTTTGGGCATACCACATTTTGTTCATTTCTTCTCCAGTTGTTGGATACTTGGGTGGTTTTCGATTTTTGGCTATTTTTAGTAACACTGTTGTGAGCATTCATCTGAAAGCTTTCTGTGGGCATGTCTTCACTTCTCTTGGGTCGACACTTAGGAATGATATTGCTGGGTCCTATCTACATATGGTGAATTTTGTTTAACATTGTAAGAGACTGCTACTGTTTTCTAAAGCAACTCATTATACATTTCACATATATAATAGCAATATATAGGGGTTTCCATATCTGACTGTGTCTTACTACCAAAGTTAGAACAGAGTAGAACTCTGGTTTCAGGATCCAGTCTCTTTGATCTACTATTTATGACTTGTGGGGCTTTGAGTAAGCTATTGCCTCTGTTTTCTGCTTTTAAAATGGAAATAATAATGCCTGTGTTGTATGGTGGTTGAGGGGACTAAATCAGAGTGCTGGTCTAGTGTCTTATCATACAGCCCTTCCCAGGTGGCTCAGTGGTAAAGAATCCACCTGCTGACTCAGGAGACACGAGTTCAATCCCTGGGTTGGGAAAATCCCCTGGAGTAGAAACTGGCAACTCACTCCTGTATTCTGGCCTGGAAAATGCCATGGACTGAGGAGCCTGATGGGTTACAGTCCATGGGGTCTCAGAGTGGGGCACTAGTGAGTGACTGAGCACACTCACAGGTCTATCATACAGAAATGTCTGTGTTAGCTCTTATCACTGTGAGTAAATCTGTGTGTTCGTTGGTTGGTTTGTTTTGAAAAAGTATTTTTACCTGTTGTAAAGTTCAGTTCAGTTTAGTCGTTCAGTTCAGTTCGGTCGCTCAGTCGTGTCTGACTCTTTGCCACCCCATGGACTGCAGCGTGCCAGGCCTCCCTGTCCGTCACCAACTCTTGGAGTTTACCTAAACTCATGTCCATTGAGTCAGTGATGCCATCCAACCATCTCATCCTCTGTCATCCCTTTCTCCTTCCACCTTCAATCTTTCCCAGCATCAGAGTCTTTTCCAGTGAGTCAATTCTTTGCATCAGGTGGCCAAAGAATTGGAGTTTCAGCTTCAACATCAGTCCTTCCAGTGAACACTCAGGATTGATCTCCTTGAAGTCCAAGGGACTCTCAAAGTAGACAAAGAAAAAAAAAACCTCTCTATATTTGGATTCAATAAATTAGTACAACTTGCCTCATCTGGGGAAGTGATTTGGTACAGGCTTCTAGTCTTGAGGACATACAAGGTATTGGGCTGGTTGAAATCTCTCTGAAAACAAAGTGGGTGACTTCATGTCTGACCCCTGCCCCAATTCCTCCAATTCTGCAACCACATTCTTGGGCTTTTTTTCCTGGGACCCCTGGGTGCTGTGTTGCATTTTTCTGTATCTGTTTTTCCCAGTGAAGTTTTCTGCTCTTCCCCAGGTGGTTCACAGGGAACCACCTGCCTTTCATGATCTCTGCTCATCTTTGACCCAGGGATGACCTCCCTCTCCCCACCATCACTCAGGAAGTGCCATGGTACCTGAGTGCCAAAGTCGTTTCTGTGCAATATGATAGTCAGAAAGATTGTACTGTGGTTCCTGAAACATAAAATGTGTTCTGCAACCGATGAGAAATAGAGCATCACGTGGCTCCAGTCATTTGGAACAACTGATCATGGCCTATCACGTGAGCTCATTGCCGCACACGGCTTTCAATTAAAGCAAATAAACCAAAAGAGCCAAGAGAAAAGTCCCAGGAAAAAGCAGTTTGCAAGTTGTTCAATATTTGTTTTGAATTTCTACCTTATTCCGAATGCCATCTTGTAACAAGAGCACGATTTCCTCTTTCTGTCTCCTACCCCCCTTTCCTTCCCTCCCTCCTCCTTTCTCTTTTTGCTGAAGGTGAGAGGGGCCGTCTTGATATCCTGAGGCATGTCCAACTGATGAACATCCAGCTTGCTTCCAGCACACAGACTGTGTCACCTCAAGGTCAAATAGGGTTGCTGGCTCTTTCTTCCTTTAAAGAGGATTACTGCAACTTGCTGTTTTAAAGAGACTCAGAGAATTCCACTTTTGGTGCAAATGCACGAGAGCTGAGTTCCAGGCTCCAAGATGGTCCTGCTGGGGGTGCAGAGTTGGATTCATGTGCACCCTTCATCTGTATTGTCCATGAGTCTGTAGGCAGATGTGTCCCTTCATCTCCCAGGGCAGGTCCAGTCATTCTCAATGTGACTCTTTTTGGCATCACTGAGCCCTCATCTCTTTTCACTTTCATGCATTGGAGAAGGAAATGGCAACCAAATCCAGTGTTCTTGCCTGGAGAATCCCAGGGACAGGGGAGCCTGGTGAGCTGCTGTCTATGGGGTTGCACAGAGTCGGACATAACTGAAGCAACTTAGCAGCAGCAGCAGAATCCTCATCTACATTTTTAATAAACTCGCTGGTGACTGATGTAGGGAGGTAGTTGCAAATAAATCCCTTTGAGAGTCAGTGGCTTGGAGCCTCCCTGCTCACTGTACTCTACAGACTGGCAAGGCTGGCATCACTTGGCATTACCTGGATCTTGTTAGAAAGACAGCTGGGATGTCCTGAGGCCAGATCTGCATTTTAACTATAGCTCTGGGTTACTTGTAGGCACAGGACATTTAAAAAATACTCTGGAAGCAGTGGTCCTCAGCTGCATCTTTGGTCTCACCCAGGGGCTTGTTAGAAATGCAAATTCTCTCAAATCATCCCACCCTTGCCTTCTCCCACTGAGTCCGAAAGTTTGTTCTTTACATCTTTGTCTCCTTTGCTGCTCTGCATGTAAGATCATTGGTATCGTCTTTCTATATTACATATACATGCCTTACTATAAAGTATTACTGTTTCTTTTTTTCTGAACTACTTCACTCTGTTTAATAGGCTTCAGGTTCATCCACTTCATTAGAACTGACTCAAATGCATTCCTTTTCATAGCTGAGTAATATTCCATTGTGCCATTTGTAAACTATATGACCAGTGCAAGGTCAATGCATGAAGCAGGGCACCCAAATCCAGTGCTCTGGGACAACCCAGAGCGATAGGAAGGGAAGGGAGGCAAGGGGTGGGCGTCAGGATTGGGGGGACACATGTATGTCTGTGGCTGATTCATGTTGATATATGGCAAAAACGATCACATACTGTAAAGTAATGATCCTCCAACTAAAATCAATTAATTTTTTTTTTTTGCAATGAAGCAATATATTTTCTGTTGTACACAGTTCAAGAATCAGCTTTTTCTTTGTAAACATTAAAAGTTTGTAAATGAGGTACATGTAGAGAGCCAAAAATCAATCTATATTTAATCCTTCCAGTCACTGTTAACTGGACCAGTAAAGTCCCAGTAAAGAAGGGAGAAACACAGAGATGTATAGAAATGTAGGGGCGACATATAGAAATGCAAGCAGAGTGGGGGAATCGAGAAGTGTCTGCCCATGCCTTTATTTATTTATTTTTTCTTTTTTTTTTTTTTTTCCTTTCATTCATTTTTTTTTTTTATTAGTTGGAGGCTAATTACTTCACATAAAATCAATTAATTTTTAAAAAAGAAATGAAAACTCTCAGGCCTACTGAGTCAGAAACCCTGGGATGGGGCCAGCCATAGAGATTTTAACAAGTCCTCCAGGGGATTCTGACGCACGCTTAAGTGTGAGAATCATTGATTTAGAGTTTTTTTTTTTTTAACAAACTGATTTCTCTTCAGGTGTGCTAGGCTGTGTCTTACATTTATATCTGTGAACATAGTAGCCTGACCTTTGAATTACTGTATCAAAAAGTTCATTCACTTCCATCTGCCCCTGAAAGTGTTGGGACTCCATGAGTAGGAGACAAGAATTAAGTAGCATTGATGGGCTCTAGCCCAGAAAACTCAGTTAGTTTGTCTTTCCCATCAAGGGAAAGTATCTGAATGGCAGTTTTCTCAGAGAAATCTCCTTGCTCCAGGGTGAAAATAGACATGTTAGAAAGGAAGGCATTTTCCCTTACTCTTCCAGGTTCTTCTGGCTGGTCTAAGGATTAAATTGACATGAGACAGAGTGACGGGAGAAAACCAAACAAAAGTTGAATAACATGTATGCATGGGAGAGACCCTGGGTAACTGGGTAACTTGCTAAAGTGACCGAAATCATCACCTTAAATACTGTCTTTAGCTAAAGACAAAAGGGGATGTTGGGGTAGTGGTTTTTGACTTCCCAAGGGAGAAAGGCAGTTTATATGGAGATGGAAAAAACATTTGTTTGATAAATAAATGTTTGCTGGACTGGGCAGAGACAGTGGGGCACAGAAAGAAATTTTAAAACAGACTTGGTTAGGTTCCTTCCTGCCCACACACCTGCTTTGTACTATTGTGGAAAATAGAGCTCAATGGCCCAAACCCAAAGCGTGGACTTGGAGACATGAGGTGCAGCGAGAAGTGAGGTTTTAATGATGGCAGTTACAACAAGCATTTTATACTTTAGCATGCAAGGTCCCTCCACCAGTTCCTCATTGGTTGAGTACTATGGGGTGAACATTCTTTCCAAACATCACCTAAGTTCATTCCCCTCATCTTTATGGGCTGGCCCCCTCCCTAACATCTTGTTTCCCCCTTTCCCGTGCACTTATTCCCATTTTTATGTTTTGAATTCACCAATAGAAGGAGCCTGTGTGAAAACTCTAAGCATTCCACTCTCCCTTTGTTTGCCCAGACTTTCCCGCTTTGTAACCATTATGGCTGTTACATCAGCAAGCGGTCACTCAAAAGGGAGCTATCCTTGAAAATAGGTCACTTTAAGTTTTTATTTCTTACACTATCATGATATATGGTGACACTTCCTTCCTGGAACAGGTCCTCTATCTACATTCTTTTAGGCAGTGAGGAGAAGGTCAAAGGTTCTTCCTGAGTTTGAGGGGGCATCTTAAAAATAATCAGTCTTGGGACTTCCCTGGTGGTCCAGTGGTTAAGGCTCCATGCTCCCAGTGCAAGGGGGCAGAGTTTGATCCCTGCTCAGGGAACTAGATCCCGCATGCCACAACTAAGAGTTCACATGCCACAACTAAAAAAGATCCCGCATTCTGGAACTAAACTATCCCACAAGCAGCAACAAAGATCCCACATGCTGCAACTAAGACCTGGTGCAGCCAAATAGTTTTAAAAATAATGATTAGCCTAAATTAACCCTCATGCCAAAGCAATGCTGGTGGCACGCTGTAGGGCAGTCTGACTGTAACCTGGTGTGATGTGGCTTGCTTCTCTGGGCATGTCTTCAAAGGGCTGATCTCATTTACCAAAAAAGAGAAGAATGCTATTGCCTCTCTCTTCTAGATGGTAGATATCTTGTAAATTCCAAAAGGATGTCTGAATGCATAAATGCTTTGAGAAGTGAAAGATGCTTTATAAATACACAAAATTATGCATGTTATGAGTGGAATGTGGAGTAGGATGGAAGAAAGAATTGTAGTTACATGTCTTGAGGGAAGGGAATTTAAAGAAAAAATTATCTCCATTATGTGTTTAACAGTGACATAGATATGGTCCCCCACAAAGTTCGTGCCTGAAATTAACTCTATTTATTTATATAATCAGGGCTTCCCCAGTGACTCATTGGTAAAGAATCTGCCTGCAATTCAGGAGATGCAGGAGACTCTGGTTTGATCCCTGGGTCAGGAAGATCCCCTAGAGGAGGAAATGGCAACCTGCTCCAGTATTCTTGCCTGAAGAATCCCATGGACAGAGGAGCCTGGTGGGCTGCAGTCCATAGGCTCATGAAGAGCTGGACACACCTGAAGCGACTGAGCACACACATTTATGTAATTACTTGTATGTATTTTAAGGTGTAAACATGTTTTGTATATGTGCACATATGCATAAGTGAAATGATTACTATAGTGAATCTAATTCACATTTCTATCTCTTCACCTCGTTCCCAATTTTTGCCATAAGGACTTTGATTTACACCATAATCAGGTAGAGGCAGTTTTACACCTAGGCACACAAGCTCCACCATAGACTCACTACATCAGAATTTCTGGTGTGGGGTCTGGAAACGTGTCTTTAAATCAGCACTCTAGACTATCCTGTTGGAAGCTTCTGCTTTAGCCTCTGGGTGTCAGGGATGCAAGCCTGCATGGTGTCATTGCGCACCTGCCGTGGCAGACATCACTAATCAATCATAGCTCTCTTCACTTCAGCCCAAACATGGCCTCTGGGTCCTTCTGAATGCCAGGCAATCACTTCTGTTAATCAAGGTAGAATGCCAGAGAACCTTTGGAAGGGAAACTAAGAGAAATCTATTTTCCTGGAATGGGTTAGTTTCATCTCAGTTTTGGAGAAAGGGGACAGAAATTGGTTTTGGTTGTGGGTCAAGTTAAGATAAAACAGACTGAAGTTAGGATAAGGTCCGAGGAGATCTTCATGGCTGAGGGATGACCAAAGGGGTCAACACGGTCTTGCCGGGGGGCAGGGTGGGCAGCAGAGAGAGTGTCTGCTGAACTGGAGGGGGAGGGGGAGGGATACACAGATGACCTTCCGCTTTCACATGGATTCTGGTCCTCTTGCAAGAACTTTGGTACCAGTTATGAGCTGAACATGGTATCCTTCCCAAATTCATATCTTGAAGCCCTAATTACCAGTGGGTTGTTTTAGGAGGTAATGAGGAGGTAGTTTAGGAGGTAATAAGGTTTTAGGAGGAAGCTTAAATGAGGTCATGAGGGTGGAGCCCCCGTGATAGGATTAGTGCTCTTCAGTTCAGTTCAGTCACTCAGTTGTGTCTGACTCTTTGCGACCCCATGAATCACAGCACACCAGGCCTCCCTGTCCATCACCAGCTCCCGAAGTTTACTCAAACTCATGCCCATCGAGTCGGTGATGCCATCCAACCATCTCATCCTCTGTTGTCCCCTTCTCCTCCTGCCCCCAATCCCTCTCAGCATCAGGGTCTTTTCCAATGAGTCAACTCTTCGCATGAGGTGGCCAAAGTACTGGAGTTTCAGCTTCAGTATCAGTCCTTCCAATGAACACCCATAGTGCTCTTACAAGAAAAGAAAGAAACACCAGAGCTTCATCCCTCTCTCTCTCCACCATGTGAGCACACAGTCAGACAGGTGGGGATGTCTGTGACCCCGGAAGTGGGCCAAGTACTGAATCTGTTGGAACTGTGGTCTTTGACTTCCCAGCCTCCAGAACTGTGAGAATTAAATCTCTGTTGTTAAAGCCACCCAGTCTATGGCATTTTGTCATGAGATGACTAATGCAGTACTGTTAGTGCATTAGACAGAGCAGAAGGGTGAAGACCGTGGCCTCGGGTTTCCTGCTTTGTGGCCTCAGAGCCTTGTTCCCAGAGAGTGGGGGTGAAGGTGAAGAATCTTTTCTAGATGAAAACATTCTTCTTTTAAAATATTTATTTCTGTACCTGGCTGTGCTGCGTCTTAGCCACAGCATGCAGGATCTTTAGTTGCAGTATGAGAACTCTCATTTGCGGCATGTGGGAGCCAGTTCCCTGACCAGGGATCAAACTCTGGGCCCCCTGCATTGAGAGTGCAGAGTCTTAGCCACTGAACCACTGTGGAAATCTCTAGTGAGACGATTCTTGAGAACACAGTCCATCTCCTTCCATTTTACACAATTAGAAATTCCTGTCCAGGGAGATGATGTGACCAATGTAAGGTCACAAAGCATATTTGTGGTAGAGCCCAGATAATTGTACATGAGTTCTCAGCCTCTAGCTCATTGCTCTTCCTCTTCCTTTCTCTGGTACTCAGAGTGTTTCTGGAACCTTCAGCTGTATTTGGATCTCCAGCACCACTCATACAAAACATCCCCAAATAGCACTGAACTGGACATCTGCTAATCACAGTCTCCTGGAAACATTCACAGTGAGATTAGAGAGGGAGTTGAACGAGCCTCCATGGTCTCCATTGGGACTGAAAATGGAACATGCAGAGTGGGAAATTAAAACAGGGTCTTTGGGTGGAGAAAAGAGGGAGAGACGAAGGCAGCCCCTCTTATCTTCCAGCCACATGTGAACTCTGTCATCAGAGCTTCGGTTTTTGATAAGCTCAGCACGTCTTATTGCTGCCTCTGACACAGGCATTGATCATTCCTTAAACTGTGCTCTGGGAGGCACCCCACCCCCACCCCCACCGCCTTTGGATGGCCCTTGCATCGCCTTTTCATCCCTCCCCCTTTATTTGCTGATGTTGACAGTACATGCAGAGAAGGCGGCTTTCAAAACTATATCTTTTTAATAACTTGTCTTCCAGGAGAGGAGGAAAGGGGTACGCATCTATGCTTGGGTGGGTTGCTGAGATGTCTAACATCTCCTCTCGCAGGGAGCCTCTGACAAAGAAAAATGGGCCTTGTGTTTGACACCTACATCCAGCCCAGTCGATGAGGCTGGATTGTAGATACAGGAGTGGAAAGACCTGAATCAAGCAGCCCAGTTGCAATGGATCCCACGGAAGACTTTAAATAACCCTGATGGGCCATGCAGACGCTGATATCATGCTTTCATTTTCTGTTGTTTTCTCAAGAATTAAAAATCCCAGTCAAACATCTTATCATTAGTCAGGGTGGTGACTTGAAAATATTTGATGACTCCTCAGCTTGTGCGACCAACTCTGAAAGCAGTGCATTAACGGTATAATAGTAAGGCATACATGCAATTCAGTTTTGTGCACTTTAGGGATGGGAGTGTTCAGTGCTTAGTCTGATTGATCAGGTGGGATGGAAAGACTTCGAGAGCTAATTACCTTCCACACTGGAAACCCTTTATTACTTGGATGACCTTTTTGGAAACCAGGGACAACTAATGGCCCTTCTCAGATTTTGCTGAAAGAATACTGTAGCCAGAAACAGCAGGAGTGGAAAGAATGGCTTTGGATGGAAGCATGAATGATTTCTTGTGTTGTTTCTGCCTTTATATGTGGTTACTGCTTCATATCTACAGAGCACTTTAGGTTTACTGAGTCATTCTACATTTTCCACTTAGAGATTTTACACATCTTTGAGATCTTGGTAGTGTTGTTATTAATGCTTCCAACTGACAGACGAAAACCTCAGGGAGGCCAAGGGACTTGTCTAAGATCACACAGCTGGCAACTGGCTGAGTTGTGAATTCAACTCAGGGTTTCTGAATTAATTTGTTGTAAATCCCACTGGTTTTTCCCTCTAGAGGTGGCTATTAATTAAACTTTTTGCAGATGTCCTCTATTTATGAAAAATAAAAATCATTGAAATGGGCTCAGCAGTGAAACAGATATAAAGGAAAATGGCCGAGTATTCTTCAAGAAAGCCCAGGAAGAGTCATGGATGGCTGTGCTAGCTGCTTACTGCACAGTGGTAACATTAAAGTCCAGCCTGTGATCTCTTTGAGCACTAAAGTGAGGTATGTCCAGCTAGAGGAGGGCATAGCTCGGCTCTGACCATAAGACGTGGTGTGCCTGTCACATGGTGCATCTGCAGGGATGAGGCAGCTACTTTCTGATTTGCACAAAGATGTCATGTGAGCTCTAAGTGACCTTTGTTGTTGTTGTGTAGTTGGTAAGTTGTGTCTGACTCTTTGTGACCCCATGAACTGCAGCACACCAGGCTTCCCTGTCCTTCACCATCTCCCAGAGTTTGCTCAAACTCAAGTCCATTGAGTCAGTGATGCCATCCAACCATCTCATCTTCTGTTGCTCCCATCTCCTCTTGCCCTCAATCTTCGCTCACATCAGGGTCTTTTCCAATGTGTCAGGTCTTCACATCAGGTAGCCAAAGTATTAGAACTTGGGCTTCAGCATCAGTCCTTCCAATGAATATTCAGAGTTGATTTCCTTTAGGATGGACTGTATTTTGATCTCTTTGCAGTCCAAGGGACTCTCAAGAGCCTTCTCCAACACCACAGTTGAAAAACATAAATTCTTTAATGCTCAGCCTTTTTTATGGCCCAACTCTCACATCCATACATGACCACTGGGAAAACTATGCTTTGACTCTATGGAACTTGTCCACCTTGGTCACTATTAAATACTGAGGCCTGAAATGCTCAGATTTCTGTTTAGTGATGGAAGTTAAGATTGTGTTTATCAGGGCTGTGCCTTTGTAGGGTTAGAGGAGACTTACTCCTCTCTAAAAAAAAAAAAAAAAAATGGATTTAGGTTGGATGATACTAAAAACTAATTATTTGCTTCTAAGAAATATATGTTTCTTTTCCTAGACATTTGTTTAGAGGTGATCAGGGCTGCAGAATCCCTCCCAAAGGGCAGTCTGATCAAGCCTGATCTCTTTTCCTCAAGCTGGAGAAAGGATTTTGATCATGAGTTAGACTGGCCTTGGTATAGCCCTTCCAGCTTAGTAACTAACCCCAGACATTTAGAAGTATGCTGTGAAGTTGTTTAATGCCTTGTCTGGACCTTTGAGGGTGGAGCCTGCTGTGTGGTTGGAGTGGAGATTTCTTCGGAAGGAAGGGTCTGTCCCATGGTCAACATCCTGGGGTGGAAATTGAGAAGGCCTTGTGCTGAGGAAGGGCCTCCTTTGCATCTGGGACTGGGCAGAGTAGGAGCTCCATTTGTAAGATTTTCACTAGAGAGGCAGTGATTCTAGTGGCAGCCATGAGTTCTTCTCTGTGAAAAAATTTGAAGTCCTCCCCAATTTGGTAAAGATTTGTTAAAATTGTATGACATAATCTTGGTTCTGCTTCAAGAGGGACATTAGTAGAGGGAATTCTCTCCAAGGTTAAAAAATAAGTGTTGGCACAGACTTGACTGAATAAATCTGATCAAATACATCCCTCCAATATTTGTTCCCAAAGCTCTTTGACCCTTTAAAAGGGAATGACTGAGGGGGCCTCTTGCCAAAACGTTCGCTTTAATGTTAACATACTGGAGAGACATCATGCTACGATGTTGGAGACAAGTTGGTCTGGTTTCAAACACCAGCTCTGTAACTTACAGGCAGGTGATTTCCTTTCTGAGCCTCAGTGTCCTCCCTGAAACATGACCATGTTAATCTCCACCTCAAAGATGTGCGGTGAGGCTAATCTTTAAGAAAGGAGCCTGGTGTCAGGCAAACAGAGGTGCTCAAAGAATATTAGCTCCCTGCTGGTAAGAAAAAAGAGGTCTTTTAAGATAAAAACAAAGAGTTCTCAGTGTTCTTCAGTCATACCAAAAAGGCATCATGCTGACTCCACCTTGACTAGGGATTTGATTGCATTTTCTATGAAGAATCAGAGTAAATATGTTCCACTTTGCAGTCACAGTCTCTGTTGCACCCACTCAGCTCTGCCACAGTAGCAGGAAGACAACCAAAAACAATGGATATACAAATGGGTGGGACTGTGTTCCAATAAAACTTTATTTACAAAAGACAAGTGGTAGACTGGATTTAGCCCTCGGGGTATAGTTTGCAGACCCTTGACCTGGGCAGTATTTGTCTCAGAGCCTATGTTTTGGTTCATAAGCTTTGTCCACTCTCCCAATTCCCTTTCTGGGAGTCATTTTTGTTCTCTGTCCCTTTTCTCTTATGGGCAGTGCACACAGTCACTTAATAAATGAAGATGTCAAGGAGACCCCTAATTTTCAAATAAGCAGAGAGGGTACGTGGCTAAGCCTAAATGCACAGCAAAGTGGGTGCAGAGCTGGCCTAGCACACCCTCCCTCAGCTCTTCCTCCCAGAATCCATCTCTTTATTTAACGCACTGACCCATCTTGCCCCCTTGCAAATCAACTGGATTTGAAATGGCACCTTTAGCATATTTTTAAATCTTTTGCCCTACTTTTCCACATTCATCTGTGGATGGTAGAAAGTTTTCAAATTAAGTGTCACTGCTCAAAGTCAAAAATTAATTAATTAGTCAGTGGCCAGACATGTGCAGTGCCCAGAATGCTTATCAGTCAGCCTCAAAAGCTTTGCTAATTAGAAAGAAGTCAGGGTGGAACCAGGCAGATCAAAGAGCCCAGTCCCTCTCTCTTAGAACTTCTATCACACTGGTCCTGGAATTCTAATCAGTTCCACCATTTAAATAAATTCTATGGGCTGGGTCTTGTTTTGTTGAGTGTGCAAGTGGGGATTCATCACAAGTGTTTCCAGTTTGCAAGTACCTCTACATGGAACACAGCCTTCAGTAAAAGAGACTTCAATATGTCCTTCCAAACACAACCCACAAGGTAGGTACCATATACAAATTGCTCAACTTTCTGAAAGAAAGAAAGAGACAGAGAGAGAGAAAGAAAGAAAGAAAGTGAAGTCGCTCAGTCGTGTCCGACTCTTTGGGACCCCATGGACTGTAGCCTACCAGCCTCCTCTGCCCATGGAATTTTCCAGGCAACTTTCCAAAGTGTAATGAAAAACTTTGTACCTGAAACTTGACCCTTCATTACTGTAAAAACTTTTGCTCAGTGTCTTTGTTTGAGCAAGCATAAGGCTGTGTATATAGCTTGACAGGCATTTTTTTTTTCAGCTTAATACAATTTTATTTCATTAATCAGTGACAACACTTTTAAAAATAACTTTATTGAGGCATAATTTACATACTATAAAATTCACCTATATTAAGTGCACAATTTAATGATTTTTTTTAAGCAAATTTACTGAGTTGTGCAGCCATCACTACAATTCAGTTTCACAAACTTTGCATCACGTCAGTACAAACCCTCATACCAATTAACAATTAACCCCTAATCCTAACACAGATCTTGGCGACTACTAAATCTACTCTCTGTCCCTATATATTTACCTTGTTTTGTCATTTCTTTATAAGCAGAATTATACAATGTGTGGCCTTTTGTGCCTGACTTCTTTCACTGAGCAAAATGTATTTGCAGTTCATCCATGCTGTAGCATGTATCAATATTTCATTTTTTAAAATTGTTGGAAAGTAATTCATTGTACAGCTCTATATTTTATTTATCCATTCATCTGTTGATGAATTTTAGGGTTGTTTTCAGGTTTGGGTTATTATGAATAATGCTGCTATGAACATTCACTCATGGCCATGTGTTTTCTAAAGGTGAAATTGTTGGCATATATGATAAATTTGACCTTTGAAAAACTGCTAAACATTTTTTCCAAAGCAGCCACACCACTTTACATTTGCATCAGAAAAATCGAAGGGTTCCCGCTGGTCCAAGTTCTCACCAACACTAGTTATTGTCTTTCTTTTGGTTGTAGTCATCCAAGTGGGTATGAAACAGTAACTTACTGTGGTTTTAATATATAATGATTTGATAGCAACTTAATTGAATAGAATGAATTTTACCAGTATCTCCCACTTTATCTTTGGAAGAACATCAGGGCTATGAGATGCCTCACAAGTAAAGGGGTTCTCTGGGCCATAAGTTTGGGAAATACCACCAATTATTTCTACCTCTATTCATCGTTTACTGAATTGAGAGCTCTGGCAAGTTCTGTAATGGGGAAACTTGTCTGAATTTATTTACTCAGCACTTCTTAAATTTGTCTGAAAGTAGAAAATTTGAAACCATGATGGAAACAGGTTTGGGAAGTGCTAATGGTGCTGGAGAAGACTCCTGAGTGTTCCTTGGACAGCAAGGAGACCAAACCAGTCAATTTTAAAGGAAATCAGTCATGAATATTCATTGGAAGGACTGATGCTGATGCTGAAGCTCGGATACTTTGGCCACCTGCTGCAAAAAGCTGACTCATTGGAAAAGACCCTGATGCTGGGAAAGATTGAGGGCAGGAGGATAAGGGGATGACAGAGGATGAGATGGTTGGATGATATCATCGACTCAATGGACATCAGTTTGAACAAATTCCGGAAGATAGCGACGAATGCATGCTGCAGGGTTGCAAGGAGTTGATATGACCGAGCGACTGAACAACATCAAATATCCTCCCATTCCTCAGACTCTGTCTCACTGGAGAGAGTGGGCAGTGGGCTGACCTGTGTCTCCATACTGTGATCCTTGTCCTGCAGGAAGCTGACCGACTCAGAGAGGAGACCAATCTTCCTGGAGTTCTATTTCGTTTCCCAACATCACCCACACAACCTCCTCCACCAGTGTTAGATTTCTGCAACGTGTGGACTCAGAGAAATAGAGTGGAAAGATCTGGTTTGTGTAATAAAAAGGAGGGTTTTTCTCCGGGTCTTGACATTGTTTTGGTAAAGGAGAGAGGTGAAAGGAGGGCGTTATCATGTCACAAGCTTCACTGGGCTCTTTAGTATCAAAGAATGGCTTAAATTGGTGATCCTCCCTCCCCCCACCAAAGATGTCCAGCTGAAACCTGTGAATATGACCTTATTTGGAAAAAAGGCTTTGCAGAAGTGACCAAGTTAAGCATGTTGAGTTGGGACTCATCCTGGATTAAGATGGCCCCTAAATCCAATGACATGTGTCCTTTTAAGAGCTAGAAGGAGAAAGGACACCTCAAAGCTTGAGGAAGTTATGCTGTCACAAGCCAAGGAATGCTTGGACTCCCCAGAAGCTGGAAGAGGTAAGGAAGGACTCTTCCTTAGAAACTTTGGAGGGAGTGTGGCCCTGCAGACATCTTGACTTTGGACTTCTGGCCTCCAGAACTGTGAGAATGCATGTCTATTAGTTTAAGCCTCCATGCTCGTGGTCATTTGTTACTGCAGCGCTAGAAAACTAACATAGACCTGATGCACCCGGAGCATCAGGACAAGAAGATGTTTAATGGGATGGGAGAGCTCAAGTCCTTTCTTCCAGCCTACAAGGGATACTGAACCCGGATGGAGAAGCAGGTAACATCGGACAGATCTGAGAAATCATAGATCAAAATGCAGACCTATTACCCCGGAGGAAAAAGGTGTAAAGGGGGCATTCAAGAAAAAGTAGAAGCAGAGGCAGAAAGAGGAAGGGGGAAGGAAGAAGAGACAGAAGAAAATCAGTGAACTTATCCTTAGGACCCATGAGTAAGTCTAATGCAGGTTGGAGATTCTTAGTCATATAGACTGAGAAGCAGAGGGTCCCAGAGCTGATGCCCAGTAGAGAAGGTGGCACGTCTGAGAACAAGTCTGGGAAACACACAGTCTGGGTCTATCAAGGGCTGCCTTTTGGTTGCCTGCTTTTCAGAACCTGGCTGACAGCTTCTCTTTGCAGAGGAGGAGGAGGTGGTAGGGTCATTGCTGCTGGTGAATGGGGTTAGAGAGTATATGAGATGGGATGAAGGTAGTTACTTGTTCCAGAAGTAAAACTCTCATGTTCTGTTCTGAGAGATTCTTATTTATGGCTCTAATAGCTGCTCAGGAATCACCTCCAGATGGCTAATGATGACAGTATCTACGTTTATCTATCACAGCTCCAGCCACAGGGCTATGTGCCTTATACACATACCATATTTTTCTCCCATCATAACCCTATATGTGTTAGTTGCTCAGTCGTGTCTGCCTCCTTGTGACCCCACAGACTGTAGACCACCAGTCTCCTCTGTCCATGGAATTCTCTACACAAGAATACTGGAGTGGGTAGCCATTTCTTTTTCCAGAGGATCTTCCTGACCCAGGGGTCGAACCTGGGTCTCCTGCATTGCAGGCAGATCCTTTACCATCTGAGCCACCTGGAAAGCCCTGTGACGTAGGTATTATTTGTGTCCCCTTTCTTTTAAGATGAGGGAACTGATGCTCAGACAGATTAAATGACTTGCCCAACATCCAATAGCTAAAACATGAGGGGCAGGATTCCAGTCTCAGTTAATCTGATTCCAGTGCCAAGGTGTTCAACCACTCTAGGCTGTGAGACCAAGATTCCCTGCATCCTGTGGGAGAAAGGAAGCTGGGTCCACTCTAGCTCCAGAACTTCTTGCTCCAGACCAGAAGAAAGTTCACAACAATAAAGAATATTCACAGTTTTCTTACTGAGTAATCTTGGTGCTTTGATTTATATATGGGCATAGATGCTGGTTACAGGGAGGTGCTTCTTGGTATAATGACAATGGTGAAGCACTGGGTGGGGTAGAAAATTCAGACAGTCTGGAAATCCAGTCCGGGCTCCAATAAAGACTGAGTGCCCGTGGGAAAATCACTGAGGCTCTCTGAGACCTGGCTTCCTTATTTGTAAAAAGGACATTGATCTCTGATACGTAACTTGCATAGGTATCTAACTTGCAACTGTATCTATCCATCTCTCTACCTATCTACTTAGCAAAGAGCTGAACTTACATCAAGTTGGCACATTTATCACTGAATAAGTGATAGATCTTAATGTTATCCTTATTTTCATTTTTGTTATAACTTCAGCAGGCTTATGGGATGCATATTTGTGCCCTCAAAGTTTAACTTAAATTACTGACCCAAATCAATGCCCCACATGTTTAAGAGGCATTAAATAAAATGCTTTTTTGAGGCTTGTTAGTTTTAAGCATTAGTACGAACATTTTTTATCTGGCTGAGCAAAATGAAAATGGAATAAACACTAGAAGCCACATGGAGACAGTTGACAGCCCCCTGTGTGCCTCAATGGATGTGAATTTTACTGATGACTTTTAAGCACGACTTGGAGAAAAAATTACCCATTACAGTGGCTTCTCTAACTTGGGTTAGAGGCCACCCTGGCTCAGGAAGGCACTGCCCTGTAGCCACCAGCTTCAATTTCAGGGCTGGAGAGATGATGGAGGGAAGGGGAGAGGAAGGGCAGGTCAGGCACTCTGGCAGGTATGGCAGGAATCGAGTTGTAAATAACTCAGGGAATGTTAGCGAATGGGACGCGTGGCATTTGAAATAATAAGCGAGCCCTCTTTGAGCAGTCTCTCCGCCTGACCTTTTGGAAAATTACACTGACCTGCATCTTAGCAAAGGGTATTTATCAAAAGGAGAGCTGGCTGTACTTGGAATCCATGGTGAGAAGGTATTTACACCAGGAGGTTTGACACGTGGAAGGACTTGGTGACCTTGGGGTGTGCCCTTGTGGTCTTGGAATTGCTTCCTGTTCAGCCTGATATTTTGGGGAAGACCTATCGTGGAGGGAGCAAACTCAGACATCTTTTTTCATATTAGTGGAGTTGCCATAAGCAAAAAGAACCTTGGTCAACAGGAAGGGAGATGTTCCATATAACTCATTGGCTTCTACTCAACTCTAGCCAGTTGTAGCTACATAGACCTGTAGACCCCGTGTTTTACCACCTTCTGTTTATTTCCTGTCCCCCTCTACCTCTACCCCATTCTAGCCTAGAATCCTAGAATGTGCATGTCTCCATTTAAAGCTTTTGGAAAATATATATTTTTAAACATCATGCTTGGCAACTATGTGAGGCTCAGATTAAATGTGTCCCTTGCCAACTGGTAGGAAACAGTTTGCGAACTTTGATGTAATGAACTTAAGCCAGTCCAAAGTAGGAGGTGCTTTGTGGGCATGTCAGAACAATTTTTTCTGAACTTCAGTTTGGGAGCCATGAGAAGATCATGACGTTAGTTTAGTGAGGCATTATTGCCTTTTTCATTTTAAATAAAATAGAATGTCACAATGTATTACCTGTTATGTTGATGGTTAGTTTTATGTGTCAACTTGACTGGGCTAAGGGATGCTCAGAGAGCTAGTAAACATTATTTCTGGGTGTATGTGTGAGGGTGTCAGTGGAAGAGACTGACATCTGAATCAGAAGGTCAAGTGAAAATCTTCCTCACCAACGTGGTGGGCATTACCCAACCCACTGTGGCCCCAAATAGAACAGAAAGGTGAAGGAAGGGCAAATTCACCCTGTTTTAGCTAAGGCAGCCATCCTTTCCTGGTTCTCAGATGTCCAGGCTCAGACAGGGATTTACAACATCAGCTCTTCTGATTCTCAAGACTTTAGACTTGGACTGAATACACCACTGGATTTCTTGGCTTCCCAGCTTCCAGATGGCAAATTGTAGGACTTCTCGGTCTCCACAACCACTTGAGCCAATTCCTATAGTAAACCTCCCATCTTTCTATCTATCCATTTATCTATCCATCCATCCATCCATCTATCTCCTATTGGTTCTGTTTCTCTGGAGAACCTTAGTATGTGCAAACCCCACAGATTTATATTACATGTGAATAGAGCTGCAATAGAACAAGGACCATCACATTTAACCTCCCTCCTTCTCCCCAGGTGACCTTTGAGGATCCTCAGAGAAAAGTGTGAAAACTATGGGTCTAGGGAATTTTAGAGGCTGTTTCTACCCTTGGTACTGTGGTTGGAACTCAATGATGCTACTGTGCTGTTTCATTGAGGAGCAGTGTAACTTAGTCATGAGCACGGGAAACCACCTTGTTTGGGCCAGATGTTTGGTGAGAGTCAAGAGGGCATGGTCTTGCAGCCCTACAAGAGCAGAATTTGAATGCTGAGCCCTTCCAGATGAGCAGACCCTGAAACATGGCTCATGGTGTCCAAAAACATAGGAAACCAGTTGTGTACACTTATATTGCCATTTTATTCATGAGAAACATGAAATTCACCGGAGACAAACTGCTGCCTGTCAGGGCAATCCTTTCTGCATATTTACCTGTGCATGTTTATCAGGAGGTGTTTGATAGAATTCAGGAACACAAGGAACTGGATTCTGCAACTGGCATTGTTTTCTGGTGGCTGGGGCTGTGAGGATGATTATAGGAGGGAGGGTCAACGTTGCTTGGACATTGCTTGGTTGGAGTCAGCCCCTTCTTCCTTGAACAGTGGTGATACATAGCCTTTTAGGATGTAATTTCCCCCTCCTTATTTTACAGAAAGAAAATGAAAGCTCAGAGAGGTTAAGTGTGTGGAAATATTGACTTGAGCGATGTCAGAAGTAATTTCTGTCCATCTCTCATCTTTGCCTCTGGGCTGCACATTAGCATAAAGCTTTATGCAGCCCTCTTATTGCGGGCAAGTCTCCTCCCTGTCAATACAGTCTACTAACGCATATATATGGAATTTAGAAAGATGGTAACGATAACCCTATATGCAAGACAGAAAAAGAGACACAGATGTATAGAACAGACTTTTAGACTCTATGGGAGAAGGCAAGGGTGGGATGATCTGAGAGAACAGCATTGAAACATGTATATTATCAGGTGTGAAACAGATTGCCAGTCCAGGTTGGATGCATGAGACAAGTGCTCGGGGCTGGTGCACTGGGATGACCCAGAGGGATGGGATGGGGAGGGAGGTGGGAGGGGGGATCGGGATGGGGAACACATGTAAATCCATGGCTGATTCATGTCAATGTATGGCAAATACCACTACAATATTGTAAAGTAATTAGCCTCCAACTAATAAAAATAATTGGGAAAAAAATAAAAAGAAAAAGTAGATGCCAGCAGATCCCATTTTTACTTCCCCCGCACACAGTTTTAACTACCTAGGGAGAGCATTTCTGATTTCCTTTTTCTTGATTCCAGAATTTCTAAGGATTGAAATTGGCTGGCTCAGCTCATTCCAGGAACTCACCACTGGCCTGTCAACTAAGGCAGGGAGTCCTGCAGGGTCAAGTCCTGGCAGCTCCAGTGGGAACTGTATGGATAGAATGGGGAAGGGGTGATTCCACAAGTAAGGATGGGGGTTGGGAGCTAGTGCTGGACAGGAAAGATAAGCCCACAGATATTGGCTGTAAAAGTCTAGTACCATTCATAGTGCCTTATTTTCTCAAAGCCTCACTATGGGGCCACATTCATTTGTGAATTTACTTTATTCATTCATTCAACCATTATTTAGTCACCATCTAGAAGGTAACTGATATGTTGCAACCTGTCTTGTGATTCCAAAACATTGAGTCAAATTTGAATAAAGACAAAATAAGGAGGGATGTGATGGTGCCAAAGAGAGAAAACTGCATTTTTTTCTCCAAGTGCCTAGTATGGTGTGTTTTATCTGTTTAACTAACTCCCTTCACCAGACTGGATATTCTATCAGGGCAGAAATGTCATCTTATCGATTCTTATAAAATCCTCTGAGAGTCCTTAATACATAGTCAAGTGTAAACAGGATGGTGGAGGGGTTACGAGCAGTGACTCTGAAGCCGGGTGTCGTAGGTTCAAATCTTGGCTTCCCTGCTTCCTTGATATCTGACTCTGGGAAAGTTACTTAACTTTTCAGTGCTAAAGTTTCCTCATCTATGAAATGGGAATATTGAGAGCTACTACCTCACGGGGTATGTAAGTATTAAATGAGCTTATATAGGTGAAATACTTAGAAGAGCGCCATGACACTTGGTCAATGCTGGATAAATCTGAGTTCTTATGACCTCTTGTTCTTTGAAGAAGGAATAGGAGAATCCTGATTGGAGGAAATGCTTGGCTTTGAAGCTGACGCAGGGCCTTCTTTTCCCCTCTCAGTGCAACAAGTCACAGACTGAGCAGCATTCAGAACATTCTCCAAGATCACAGTGTCACACAGAATGTATTTTTCTTGGCTGCCCCTTCACCTGGAGGGCAAGGAGCAATGAAGCAATCAAGCTCCAAATAAAAGTAGCAGTAGAATTTTCTTTTCCCCTTCAAAGACTCCTTCAGCTGTGGCATTGTGTGCAGTTTCGGCATAGGGGGTATTGATAATGTGCCATATTTCATTATATTCACCGCTGTTCTTTGTGAACAAAGTGAGAAGATTTGCTAATGTGCCTGGGGGACGCGTTCTCTGTTATCCAAATGGAGAGTATCCAGGCAGAAAGGCCACCTGTGGATGGAGCTGGGTTACATTCAAGAGGCATGCTCCAACTGGGCTCATCTTAAAGACACCGTAGCTTCTGCACACAGCAGTTGGAGTGTGAGTGTGTGTGTGTGTGTGCACGCTCAGTCGTGTCTCTTTGTGACCCCATGGACTGTAGCCTACCAGGCTCCTCTCTCCGTGGGATTTCCCAGGCAAGAATATTGGAGTGGGTTGCCATTCCCTTCTCCAGGGGATCTTCGTGACTCAATGATCGAACATGTGTCTCCTGCACTGGCAGGCAGATTCTAGGGCTGCTGTTGGAAATTAACCATTAAGTACAGACTCTTGGAGAGTGTTTTTCAAGCTCTAACAAGCCTACAGATCACCAGGACCTTGTTATAGTGCAGAGTCTGATTCAGTAGCTTTAGATAGCATCCGGGATTCTTTTTGACAGGTGCCTAAGTGAGGCTGAGGTTGGACCATGAACCGCACTTCAAGTTCCAAGGATGTTGCTTACCCTCCGTCTTCCTGGCTTATTTATATCCTGTTTACTTATCCTAACATTGCTTGCTCAAATTAGCCACATTGTAAAGTTTGATCATCCTTTGTTTCTCTCTTCATATATTCAACAAATGTGTATGGAGCACCACCTCTGTTCCTGATTTGCTGTGACACGTGAATGCATTCCAAACCAGTGTTTCTCAGCCTTGGCACTGCTGACATTTCGGGTTTTGTTTAGGGGGCTGTCTTGCACATTTTAGAATATTTAGCATTAGCATCCCTGACCTCTACCCATTAGATGTCAGTAGTCCCCTCCCCCAAGTCATGACAACCATAGATGTCTCCAGACATTGCCCAGTGTCCCGAGGGAGACAAAATCACCCTGAACGCAGAATCACTGAATCAACTTAAAGTTGTTGACCTGTGACAGCTGTAACTACCTCCGTGTAAAGTAAATACTTGTTCCAACATAATGTGTGTACAAAATGCTGTCATGTATGATCTTGTCTGAGCCTTGTAGGACATGCAGTTTCCCCCGATGAAGCAGCCGCTGTTTCATGGTAGAGTTTAGACTTGAACCCAGGCCTTCTGGGATTAAACTCTGAACTCTACCCACTCCCCCTGTGATTTCCTGCCTGTCTTTGCTTTAGAGGAGCTGCTGGGCATCCTTGGTTTGGTGATTATTTTCTGTTTCAGCTCATATTAGTAAGATAATAATTACAGTATTTCTTCTTCATATATTTAAAGATGTAGAATAGTTTGGTGATTAAGAGCCCTCTGGAGCCAGCTGGTGCCACTAATAGTTATTTAAAAAAATTTTTTATTGAAGTGTAGTTGCTTTATAGTGTGGTGCCAATCATTGCCGTTCAGCAAAGTCACTCAGAGATACACATATATACATTCTTTTAAATATTCTTTTCCATTATGATTTAGCACAGGATACTGAATATCAGTTCAGTTCAGTTCAGTTGCTCAGTCATGTCTGACTCTTTGCAGCCCCATGAATCGCAGCACGCCAGGCCTCCCTGTCCATCACCAACTCCCAGAGTTTACTCAAACCCATGTCCATTGAGTCGGTGATGCCATCCAACCATCTCATCCTCTGTTGTCCCCTTCTCCTCCTGCCCCCAATCCGTCCCAGCATCAGGGTCTTTTTCAATGAATATAGTTCCCTGTTATTTTAACTCTATATGTTTCTGTTTGGGCTGCTATTTCCAAGTATCATAGACTGAGTGGCTTAAGAACAGAAATTCATTTCTCACAGTTTTGGAGTCTGAGCAGTCCAAGCTCGTGGTGCTGGCAGATTTGGTGTCTGGTGATAGTCCTCATCCTGATTCATAAACTTTCATCTTTTCACTGTGTCTTCCAGTGGTTGGAGGGGGTAGAGTACTCTGGGGGTCTCTTTTATAAGGGCACTACCCACTTTCATGAAGGCCCTGCCCTCATGACCTAATCACATCCAAGGGCCCCACCTCTTAATACCATCACTTAATACCATCACATTGTGGGTTAGGTGTTAATGTAAGAATTCAGGGGAGACACAAACATTCTATCCATAGCTGTCTGAGTCTGCCCTAATCATATATGAAATGGGGATAAAAGTAAGTACCTCACAGTGGTGGTGATGATGTTGGCAGGAGATAGAGGGGTGCCTGAGGCTCTTGTATGTACATAGACCACTTTGCTACTTGCTTTGTGTAACCTATTGGTTTTCTTCACTGTTTAAGACTCTCACAGTGGCCAGATCCTACCAATCTCTTCTCTCCTATTCCAGGATTCTGACTGATGGGTTCCACCACAAAGCACATGGCTCCCTTTTTATGGATAGCTGCCCAACTGCCCTAAACACTTCCTAAACTGAGTGTCCAATTACACATTGAATGAGAACGTGGCCTGAGGCTAGCAAAGCCTCCTAGTCTTCCTGCTTGAAACTGAAGACAGTTGAGCTACCATCTGACTGTAGGAGTGTGAGGCCAGTAGGTTTATGGGACACAGAAGACAGGAAAGGGGTGTCTGGGGTGTGTTCAAAGAGGAAGCTTTGCACAGTGGTCCTAACAAACTCTGAGGTCTTGCCCGTCAGTAAACTGGGATCCATCCAGTGGGTATTGCTCTCTGATTAGTTGTGTTAGTCCTTCCTAACTATTTATCTAACTATCCGGGGGCTTCCCTGATAGCTCAGTTGGTAAAGAATCTGCCTGCAATGCAGGAGACCCCAGTTCAATTCCTGGGTTGGGAAGATCCGCTGGAGAAGACATAGGCTACCCACTCCAGTATTCTCAGGCGTCCCTTGTGGCTCAGCTGGTAAAGAATCCACCTGCAATGCAGGAGACCTGGGTTTGATCCCTGGGTTGGGAAGATCCCCTGGAGAAAAGAAAGGCTACCCACTCCAGTATTCTGGTCTGGAGAATTCCACGGACTGTAGTCCATGGGGTCGTAAAGAGTCAGACACGACTGAGCGACTTTCACTTTCTTGGGGAGGCCTGAGGAGTCGAGAGAGTCTGGCAGCTTCCCTTGCACAAGAGCAGAGTTGTCTTCTCTGCTATGAGCCAAGGAGGAAACGTGGGATAAGAAGGGTCTGCCCTTAACATTCACCTTGGTTTTTAGGAGTGAGGGAGATGACCTCATTTTCCCTTCACCCAAGTCAGTTTTCACCCCTTTGGCATCTTGTTACTATTCACTCACTCGTTCATTTAATTGCTTCCTCCAGGTGGCTGGTGGGATCACAACTGCTCCTCATTGGACCCCCTCTGCTTCCAGCAATTATTCCTGTCTCCCCCTGGAGCAGCACCATATGCCAGAGTGGGGCTTGTAGAGGACCAGGGACAGGCTTTTGGGGAGGTTTTAATTTACTGTCGTCATCGACAGTGGTGCCCTTGTGTAAAATGCTCATGTAGAATACATATACATACAAGAAGTTTTCATTGTCTTTGTTTTTAATGCTATTTCATTTTTGGTGTGTATTTCCCTGCATTTTGCTATTTTCACTTAGCAGTACCTGTGTAACTGCTGAAGAATTTTAATGCTATACTAAGTACAAAAGGAAACTAGTGGAAGTTTTTGAACGTGGGGGTGTATTTTGTTCTTTAGAAGATTATTCCAGATTAAGTCCAGCAGCATCTGTGATGAAAAATCCCTAGACCCCAGCCTCCCAATCCCTGCTGAGACCTCCTGTTCTCAATTTTTTATACCAACATCTTAGATTTTCTCGACAACCCCCCAATGCCAACCTCCCTCATCCCAAATATTCTCACACTCAGACTATCTGCCACTCACCTCTCCCCAAAGTTCCCTCACTCACTGTTCTCTTTGTACTTACTTGTAATTTCTATATCTGAAGAACTGATTTGCTTTCAACTTTACTTCTTTGAAGTCCTAGTCCTTTGAATTATTTTCACTTCTTTTATTCTTGTGGAAGAGTCCTAATGGTTGTTTTCGTGAGCATCAGCAACAGGGAATTTGCTCCCAGCAAATACATCCTGCCAGTGTTGTCTCAGTGAATCGGTGAGTTTAGAGTTTAAAAGAATCTGAGGAATCATATAAGACAATTGCCCAAACAAGGCAAGAATTCATTTTTAGAGCTGCTTAATGGTCATCAAATTGACACTTCTAGGGACTGGGAATCTACACCATTTTATTTGATCATTGGACAGTCTTTTACTTTTAACCAAATGGGTTGATTTATTCATGTCTAATTTTACCCAAGGTACACTTATTTTATTTTCAATGGACAGTCTTGATTATTAGACTTTTTCCTTATATTTTGCCTTCTTCTAATGGGTCACTCTTCTCAACCTCTAACTTATGGTTCTAAAATCAGAATATTCCCATTTGACTTCTTAATATCTAACTATAATTTTCTCAAAGCACAATGACTGTTTTCTCCTAAGGCCCTTGCTCAGCTTTAAATTTTTATAGTTTTATTGAGGTATGATTGACATACAATGAACAGTACATATTTAAAGTGTAGAATTTGATGAGTCTTAACCTATTCATACACCTATGAAACCATCATCACAATAAAACTAATGTCTATATTAATCACCTCTTCCAATTTCCTCTTGCCTCTTTATAGTGTTTCCTCCCTAGCCCTCTCTATACATCCCCTAAGGAAGCCCTGATCTGCTTTTTCAGCCCTGATCTACTATAAATGACTTGGTATTTTCTGTGATTTTATAAAGATGGAAAGTATGTACTCTTTTCTTGCCTAGTTACTGCCACTGAGCACCATTTCTTTGAGACTCATCCATGTTTTTGTGTCAATCAATAGTTCATCACTTTTTATTGCTGAGTAGTATTCTAGTGAGGGCTTCCCTCGTCACTCAGCAATAAAGAATCTGCCTGCCAATGCAGGGGACCCGGGTTTGGTCCCTGGGTTGGAAAGATCCCTTGGAGAAGGAAATGGCAACCCACTCCAATATACTTGCCTGGGAAATCCCATGGACAGAGGAGCCTGGTGGGCTACAGATCATGGGGTCACAAAGAGTGGGACACGACTTAACAATTAAACAATGAAAACAACAACAGTATTCTAGTGAACAGACACACCACAGTTTGTTTAGGCATTTACTTGTTCAAGGTCAGCTGCTTGTTTCTAGCTGTTGGCTGTTACAAATAAAATTTCCATGAACATTTGTGTAAAAAGCCTATATGAATATATGCTTTTATTTCTATATAAATATGTAGGACTAGAATGGCTGGGTCATATAGTAGGTTTATGTTTAAATTTGTAAGAAGCTGCCAAATTGTTTCCCAAGTTATTGCACCATTTTGCATTCCTATCAGCAATGTACTGTGAGTTTGAGTAAACTCCGGGAGTTGGCGATGGACAGGGAGGCCTGGAGTGCTGCAATTCATGGGGTCGCAAAGAGTCAGACACGACTGAGTGACTGGACTGAGCTGAACACCAGTGTGTCGCAGTTCCAGTTCCTCCTCATTTCCACTCCTCCACTTGAGTATGGCTAGTCTTTTTGCTTTTAAGCTCTGCTCGTTTTCATCCTGTGATCTTAGAATACATTGGACAGAACTTTACTTCCCCAAAGAGCTGTGACAAGCTGTCCACCATTGTTTATCGTTTTAAAGTGCCTGACTATATTGAATTATCTATCCAACAAAAATTACTGGGACCTTATATGTGTCAAGCCTTAGGTTACTCAGGACACTTAGATGAAGGCAACTAGGTCATTTTCTAGACTTCAGACATGGGTTGTAATGGAGTGGAAATGGGGTCATGAAACAACAGGATATGTTCTTATACCACAGTTGGTTCAGTATTACTTGGATACAGGGTGCGGGCTGAAGCTCCAGTACTTTGGCCACCTGATGCCAAGAGCTGACTCACTGGAAAAGAACTTGATGCTGGAAAAGATTGAGGGCAGGAGGAGAAGAGGGCGACGGAAGATGAGATGGTTGGATGGTGTCATCGACTCAATGGACATGAGTTTGAACAAACTCTGGGAGATGGTGAAGGACAGGGAAGCCTAGCGTGCTGCAGTCCATGGGGTCACAAAGAGTCGGACACGACTAATCGACTGGACAATGGCAACAATAACAGCAGGGTGCAGGCAGCAAGAACCAAGAGGAGGCGGCTCCCTGTGTGCTGCGCGGTTGGTGACAGAGGAATTCGGAGGAATGTCATGTGTGGACCTGCCCTCTGACAGAGTGAATGAAAAGGTTCTCTTGAGGTACAAACCTTACCACCTCTCTCTCTGTTGATTCATCTTCTTCTTTCAGTTCCCTTGGGTGTATTTGGAGCCTTCCTGTTTTAAGTTCCACACATCTTTGGCTTTAAAAATCCAAATGGTGCCAACTGTGGTTGGGCCCCCTTGGCTGTGCTCTCTGGGTTGGGCTGTGGTTTTCAAGGTGTCAGTACTGAAAAGGAAGGTGTGTCCTTATAGAAGTGGCCTTCGGTTTGGGCCGCGTATTACCTGCCAGAGCCCTGCAGGGGTGCAGTTTCCTGGGGTGTCCATTCTGCAAGATGCTGAGAGAAGCCACCTGGATAAATAGAAGCAAAGTGAGAGGCCGGACCTTGGTCTTTTATCTGTGTATCTGTGCAGTGCTGACATTTAGCAGGACACACCAGCACAGTTGCCCCATTGTTAAAAGGTTAAAAGACTTCCAGGGCTTCCCTGGTGGCTCAATGGTAAAGAACCTGCTTGCAAATGCAGGAGACACAGGTTGAATCCCTGATCTAGGAAGATTCCACATGCCTCGGAGCAAGTAAGCCCATGCACCGCAAATATTAAGCCTGTGCTCTAGAGCCTGGGAGCTGAAAGTACTGAAGCCCGTGTGCCCTAGAGCCTGTGCTCCACAACGAGAGAAGCCACCACAATGAGAAACCCAGGCATCGCAACTGGAGAGTAGCCCCCACTCGCCACAACTCGAGAAAAGCAAGTGCACCAACAAAGACCCAGCACAGCCAAAAATGAATCAATAAATAAAAGTTTTAAAACAGACTTCCATGTTTGTTGGTATATAGCAGCTTCTCTGTGTCCCAGTGACTCAGACTTCCTGCCTTCACAAAAGGGGTGCCAGGACCCTAATACAACAGTTGATATCCTTCTCAATTGGTCAGTCCCCATAATAGTTTCTATGAACGTGAGAGTCATAATTGCTCAGTTGTGTTTGACTCTTTGTGACCGCACAGACTGTAGCCCGCCACACTCCTCTGTCCATGGAATTCTCCTGGCAAAAATACTGGAGTGGGTGGCCATTCTCTTGTCTGGGGGAACTTACTGACCCAGGGATTGAACCTAGGTAGTTTTTATGGTTATTAAATATTTTAAATTTTGATCATTTTCAAAAAAAACCCCAGTATGCAACCGAAAAAAAGGTTATGCCAGTCTGATCTAATGTATATATGTCACACTATGCTGGAGGTGGAACTATGCTATATTAGAACTATGCTATATGTTCTAATACTTAACGTATTTAGAAACTAAGACATTCTAGAGTCTCTCTCTAATCAGCATAAATATTTCACCAATAAAGCAGAGATGTCTGCAGAGAAACCATATCATGGGCAATCACTCAGGCAGATCTAAATGAGCACTTCAATGGTGGTTTATATTTTGTAGATGCTCAAGAAAGTCAGTGTCAACTTCCAAGTCAGTGACTGATTTTTCATAGCAGGGGCTATTTCCTTTGATCCTGACTAGCAGTTGTTTTGGAACCAAAGTTAAAGGTTTTTTTTTTTTTGTTGTTGTTAAATTCAATATAATTTTCATCACACTTGATTTTTAGACACTGAAATTGCCCATAATTGTGTCTGTCCTATCACTATGGTAATATGGACAATTATAATGGATTATCCTTTTGTTTTCCTGGTCATTTGTTGATGCCTTTTTTGTTGTAAGGATGTGAAAACATAAGGCAATTTCACCAATTACTGGTAATGTTATTCAGATATTTAATTCATTTTCTGCATGCATAATCAGCCATAAATACATTTTAGCTAATGGAGATGACAAGGGTATAATATAATTTGAGCTCAAACAAATTCAAAATAACATTAGGAAGGAAACACAAAACCATGGGAAGGAAAGAAATAGGAGACAATCTGTCTTTAGTCTCCCTTATGCCAGATCTTCTAATGTGGACCAGGTCTTCTGGGTTAATCTGTTCCTTGGGGTATTATAAAGTGGTGAAAGAGCCTAATAAAATATGTGGTGCGTAGTAGGTACATAATAAATCATTTTCCTTTCCTTTCTATCTAGAAATGGATTTGACTATGTACTTGGCATTTGCTGTAGATTGAATGTTTGTGTCCCCTACCCCCAATATCATATGTTGAAGCCTAAGCCCCAAGGTGATGGTATCAGGAGGTGGGGCTCTTGGCAGGTAATTAGGTCATAAGAACGTAACCCTCGTGGATGGGATTAGTGCCCTTTTAAGAGGAAACATCAGAGAGATGACCTCTTTCTCTCTCTCAGCCACAGAAGGATACAAGGAAAGATGGCATCTGCAAACCAGGAAAAGGGCTTCCATCACGCACCAGATCTGCTTTGATTTGATCTTACATTTCCCAACCTTCAGAACTGTTAGTAATTAAATGCTTGACGTTAAAGCCACCCAGTCTATACTACTTTTGTTAGAGCAGCCTGCACTGACCAAGTCGGTGTTATTTCATCTGAGACCATTCAAACTCTTCCCTCTACTCTCCAGCTCTGTGGCCAAACTTTAGGGTGCACGAAAAGGTACCTCATCAACCACAGGAATATTGACTGGGACTAGAGTCAGAATCTCAGTCTAGAGATAAAGAAAGTACAAAAATAAGAGTTTTCTGCTGCTAATCCCCAGGAAGTGCCCCCCAAAGAAAACAAAACCTACTCTCACCCCATCTTAGCTCAGTTGCACATTCTATCTGAGTGCCTGCCTGCTACAGATTTCAATTATGGGCTACCTTTTCACTTCAGTTTCTTTAGTTTGCACAGGCCTGGAAATGCAGGAAAATTTCTTCTCATTGGAGAAGGCTCCCATCAGCTGCCCAACTTCACTCTAAACCCTTCTTTTTGGAATACTTATTATGCCAGTGAGAAACTCATTTAGTCGCTAATCTGTCTTTAACACCTGCTAATCTCCATTTCTGTCAAAGAAACTGTGTAACCCAGTTTCTGGCTGTTTTCCATCTGGGGTGGCACTGGGGAGCAGAGGGCAACCAATCCCCAATTCTGGACACACTCCTATTTTTATAACTCCAGGAAGACCCACACTGGATGATTTTAAATTGTTGCCTTGCTCAGAGGAAAGTGTGTGAATGAATTATGAGCATGTGGATCCATCCAAAGGGCCTTCTTGCCACCCTGCTGCAGCTTGGCATTCTCTTTGGTTCAGCAAGGTCTTAGTAGCCAGTGACTAAGTCTGGAGCTCTTTCCTTGCCTTATAATAAGAGATGATTTTGGTCACATTTATATCCTGAAATAAGGAGAGATGTGGGCATCTGGGGCTTTGGTGAGAATCTGGGATAGCTTGGCAGTTGCCAAGCTTAGCAGGGGAGACATAAAAAATTCTTGAATGTCCAAGGAGCATTTTCCTTGCTTCCACTCTGAAACCAGTGGAGCAGAAACTGCCAATGTGCTTATCCTCTGTGACCGGCTCCCTTTGCTGCTTGATCTTTCTTCCACACACTCGGGCAGGAGGACCTTGCTGTCTGTCTCCATCTCTGGAAGCAGATTCATGTGTTTTAAGCCTGTCGAACAATTGCACGCTTGAGGGGCATTAAATGAGAATGTGGAGCTGCCGAGTGGCATCATCAATCATGCATAACTCCCCAAATAAGTAAATGTCTATTTATCCCTTTACAGTTGTGTTCAAGAAAAGCATTTTACATTCTGACTCTACTTTCCAATATTCACACCATTTTATGTGGTGTCTTTTTATTTATTTTCTGTTTCCCAAAGAGGGGAAGGAAGTGGCTGAAGGTGTGAGGAGCTGAGCAGAGTATCCATTTACAATTTTGGGGTGGCCTGTGAGACTGGAACTGATGCTGTAGACCTAAGATGAACAGGTCCACTCAATAGACTGAAATCAGAAGAACTATCCATTTACCGCTAGACTTTTGGCTCACAGAATTACTGAAAGAAGAGCATGATGCTATAGGAGGACAGAATTCTGACTTCAAGCTGGTGCTGTCTACCCCTGTGATGTAGTTGTGACTGCTTGGTCACCGAATCATGAGTGGTGTAGTGCTGGTGGTTGGATATGAACCATGACATCATGGGGATCTGGCTGATTACACGTGAACTGTGATCGCTTTCTCTCCATGTTTTGTTTTGTGGAGTAGTAACTATTTCAAAATTGAGTCGCAAGTGTGCATACATACATATTATGTCCTCCGTTTTTCAAACATTGTGCTTTTCTGGAAGGAAGAAATCTAAACATTGAGCATTTATACACTCACACCAGCCATGGATGAGAGTTCCAGTTGTTCCAGATCTTTGCCAACTTCTGGGGTTGTCAACCTTTTTCTTTAATCATTCAAGTGGGTATCAAGTGCTATCTAATTAAGATCTTTACATTCTCTAAGAATTTAACAGCATTGAGTTCTTTTATAAACACTTGTTCGCTATTTGTGTATTTACTTCTGTGAAGCATCTGTTCAAATATGTTGTGAATTTTAAGATATTTGGTTGCTCATTTGTGAAATTGTTGACTTATAGTTCTTTTGTATATTCTGGATCCAAGTCCATTGTCCCATAGTGATGTTGTAAACATATTTCTCAACCTGTGCCTTGCTTATTCATTGTCTTAGTAATGTCTTTTGATGAGCAGAAATTTTATTTTTTATGAAGTCTAATTTTTCAAAATTTACTTTTTAGGGTTGTGTTTTTGGTGCCCTGTTCAATAAAACCTTTATCCACCCACAGTCATGAGAATTTTCTCATGTTTTTTTCTAAAAGTGTTAAGGTCCTGAGTTTTATGTCTAAATCCATGATTAATAGTCAACTAATTTTTGTTTATGGGTAGAAAGGGGTCAAAGTACACACACACACACACACACACACACACACACACACACACATATATATACATACATATGTATATTCAGTTGTTTTAGCAACGTTTGTTAAAAAGATGTACTTTATCCCATAGAACTGACTTGGCATTTTTATGAAAAAATCAACTGATCATACAAGTATTGTATATTTCTACACATTCTATTCTTTTCCACTGATTTAGTTTTCTATCCTACTCTCCAACTATTAACATATCTTTGTTACTGTAGCTTTAGAATAAGACTTGAAACTAGAAGTTGTTAGCTCTTCAGTTTTTTTTAAATGTTATTTTAATTTTTGCTTTATTTTTCAAATATATTTAGTCATGCTTTAAAAAACTTTGGACAAATGTATATCTATGGCTGATTTGTGTTGATACTTGGCAGAAAACAACAAAATTCTGGAAAGCAATTATCTTCCAAATAAAAAAGAAAAAAAATTTTTTTTTTTTTGGCTGCACCACACAGCTTGTGGAATCCCAGTTCCCTGACCAGGGACTAAACCTGTGCCCTCTGGGGTGGAAACACAAAGTTTCCAACCACTGAACCACCAGGGAAGTCTTGATTCTTCAGCTTTGTTGTTCATCTTTTTTAATATTGTTTTGGTTATTCTACATCTGTAGTATTGCCATATAAATTTAAAAATTATCTTGTGTTTTTGTAATGAGTCTTGTATACCAATTTAGGGTCAGTGAATATCTTAACAATATTGAGTCTTCCAATCTATGAAAATTGTATAACTCAGTTCAGTTTCTGTTCAATTGCTCAGTTGTCTCCAGCTATTTGCAACCCCATGGACTGCAGCACACCAGGCTTCCCTGTCCATCACCAACTCCTGGAGCTTGCTCAAACTCCTGTTCATTGAGTTGGTGATGCCATCCAACCATTTCATCCTCTGTTGTCCCCTTCTCCTCCCACCTTCAATCTTTCCCAGCATCAGGGTCTTTTCCAATGAGTCAGTTCTTCACATCAGGTGACCAAAGTATTGGAGTTTCAACTTTGGCATCAATCCTGCCAATGAATATTCAGGACTGATTTCCTTTAGGATTGACTGGTTGGATCTCCTTTCAGTCCAAGGAGCTCTCAAGAGTCTTCTCCAACACCACAGTTCAGAAGCAGCAATTCTTCAGTGCTCAGCTTTCTTTATGGTCAAACTCTCACATCCATACATGACTACTGGAAAAACCATAACTTTAACTAGACGGACTTTTGTCGACAAAGTAATGTCTTTGCTTTTTAATATGCTGTCTAGGTTGTTCATAGCTTTTCTTCCAAGGAGCAAGCATCTTTTAATATCAAGGCTGTAGTCACCATCTGCAGAGATTGTGGAGCCCAAGAAAATAAAATCTGTCACTATGTTCATTGTTTCCCCGTCTATTTGCTATGAAGTCATGGGACTGGATGCCATGATCTTAGTTTTTTGAATGTTCAGTTTTAAGCCAGCTTTTTCACTTTCCTCTTTCACTTTCATCAAGAGGTTCTTTAGTTCCTCTTCAGTTTCTGTCATAAGGGTGGTGTCATCTGCATATCTGAGGTTATTGATATTTCTCCCGGCAATCTTGACTCCAGTTTGTGCTTCATCCAGCCCGGCATTTCTCATGATGTACTCTGCATATAAGTTAAATAAGCTGGGTGACAAAATACAACCTTGACATACTCCTTTCCCAATTTGGAACCAATCCCGTTTCTAACTGTTGCTTCTTGACCTGCATACAGATTTCTCAAGAGGCAGGTAAGGTGATCTGGTATTCCCATCTCTTGAAGAATTTTCCACAGATTGTTGTGATGCACACAGTCAAAAGCTTTGGCGTAGTCAATAAAGCAAAAGTAGATGTTTTTCTGGAATTCTCTTGCTTTTTTGATGCTCCAATGTATGTTGGCAATTTGATCTCTGGTTCCTCTGCCTTTTCTAAATCCAGCTTGAACATCTGGAAGTTCACTGTTCATGTACTGTTGAAGCCTGGATTGGAGAATTTTGAGCATTACTTTGCTAGTGTGTGAGGAGTGCAATTGTGCAGTAGTTTGAATGTTCTTTGGCATTGTCTTTCTTTGGGACTGGAATAAAAACTGACCTTTTCCAGTCCTGTGGCCACTGCTGAGTTTTCCATATTTGCTGGCATATTGAGTTCAGCATTTTCACAGCATCATCTTTTAGGATCTGAAATAGCTTAGCTGAATTCCATTGTATAACTAACTCCCAGCTATTCAGGATTTTGATTTTAAGTGACATTTTGTGTTTAGGTGTCTTGCACATATTTCATTAGATGTCTTTTCTATATTTTTATCATTTTGATGTTATTAAAATTATATTACTTCTTTATCTGTTGAGACAATTTCAAACTTTTCAAAAATTTAAAAGTAGAGAACAAAGAAACTTTGCTCCAGGAGCATTTGAGAATAAGTTTCCAACACTATATCCTACATACTTTATGTTTATTTCCTAAAACAAGGACATTACCCTAAATAACCACAGCACAACCATCAAAATAGGAAATAAGCAAGAATACATTATTAACATATAATCTTTAGATTCTGTTCAAGTTTTGTCATTTGTCCCCAAGATGCTCTTTATAGTAAAATGATCTGATTCTTTAATTATTAGGTGTACTGTTCTGAAAAAAATTCCTGTCTTTCATCTTTATGACCTTGACAGATTTTACTTTATAGAGCTTAGGTTGATCTGATCTTCCTTTTGATTAGATTCAGGTTATTCATCTTTGGCAGAAATATCACAGCAGCCTATATTCTTATTATACCCTACAAGTGTTACATAGCTTTAATTTGTTCTATTACCGATGTTTTACTACAATGGTGCCTATTAGGCTTCTCCACTATAAATTTACTGTTTACCCCTTTGCAATAAGTATTTTTGTGTACTTTACATTTTGATGTTGTTTTAATCTTCATCAAACATTGGATATATTCATTTCTATTAGTATAGGTACATGCATTCTTATTTAATAAGCTTTAATCCATTAATATCATTCTTCATTTTGATGCTCAGATTGTCCCGTATTTGGCTGTTAAGTTTCAAGCTGCTGCTCATGTCTTTTTGACATGCCCACTCTGTTCTTTGACTACATCTTTACTTTCTGACAAAAAAATTCTAGGTTTATCATTGACTTTTCTTGCTTTAGGACCCAGGCTCAGTCATTTATCCAAGAAGTTCTTAATCCTTTTATTTCAGAATGATGTTTAGAAACCATCATCTGGGCCTTAGATATGCTTATCACTATATATATTGCTTTTAATGGTTATCTGTTGGTATATATACTTTTTAAATCACTGGATTACACTCGTACAGCCACCTTACCTGCCTCCTAGAACTGGACATGAAACATGGTTCCAAATTGGGAAAGGAGTACGTCAAGGCTGTATATTGTCACCCTGCTTATTTAACTTATATGCAGAGTACGTCTTGCAAAATGCTGGGCTGGATGAAGCACAAGCTGGAATCAAGATTGCCTGGAGAAATATCAGTAACCTCAGATATGCAGATGACACCACGCTTATGGCAGAAACTGAAGAGGAACTAAAGAGCCTCTCGATGAAGGTGAAAGAGGAAGCTAAAAACTCAACATTCAAAAAAACTAAGATCATGGCATCCAGTCCCATTACTTCAAGGCAAATAAATGGGGAAACAATGGAAACAGTGACAGACTTTATTTTCTTGGGCTCCAAAATCACTGAAGATGGTGACTGCAGCCATGACATTAAAAGATGCTTGCTCCTTGGAAGAAAAGCTATGAGCAACCTAGATAGCATATTAAAAAGCAGAGACATTACTTTGCTGACAAAGGTCCATCTAGTCAAAGCTGTGGTTTTTCCAGTGGTCATGTATGGATGTGAGAGTTGGACCATAAAGAAACCTGAGCCGAAGAACTGATGTTTTTGAACTGTGGTGTTGGAGAAGACTCTCGAGAGTCCCTTGGACTGTAAGGAGATCAAACCAGCCAAACCCTAAAGGAAATCAGTCCTGAATGTTCATTAGAAGGACTGATGCTGAAGCTGAAGCTCCAATACTTTGGCCACATGATGCCAAGAGCTGATGAATTAGAAAAAAACCCTAGTGTTGGGAAAGATTGAAGGCAGGAGAAGGGGATGACAGAGGATGAAATGGTTGGATGGTGTCACCGACTCAGTGGACATGAGTTTGAGCAAACTCTGGGAGATGGTGAAGGACAAGGAAGCCTGGTGTGCTGCAGGCCATGGAGTCGCAAAGAGTCAGATACAACTGAGCAACTCAACAACAGCACTAGCACATTCAGTTCCATCCAACACCACAGAGTTCATTCTAATTTTCTCCCTTTCCTATTTGTAATCTCTTTACTGACAGTGAGAAACCTCACTTCCATTACCCTCAATGTGTTTACTTATTTCGTCAGTCCACCTCTAGGTGCCAATATCCATCATTGCCGCATACCCTACTCATACTCCCCCACCTTGTACCAGGCAGCTCTCCCACATCCATGCCTTATTCAGCCTGCATGGGCTCTGGTGCCCCACATCAGCCAGCTTCCCATGTACAGATAACTCTTTCACTCTGCTCAGGTTCGAACCCCTTTAACTGGGGCCAGACTCTCATGTAAATGTCCTCTTTATTATGCTTGGGCTTCAATACCATGTACTGTCTCATTACAACTTTGCCCCACTTCCCTGAGGGGACACTTAACCACGTTCAGCCCCACTTGATGACTTTTGGGCAGAATTATCCAGGAAGGAAAGGGGAAAGGAAGAGAAAAGAACTAGGAAGTCTTAACATTTCAATTTGTTTATTGCTTATATGTGGTTATTTAGTAATAATTATTTTTTCATATCTACCTTATAGCCTACCACTTTGTTAAATTTACTAATTAATTTTAGAGTTTGGAAGATTTCTTTGGACGTTCTACATACACAGTCATGTAACCTGCAAATAATTAGGATTTTGTCTTTTTTCTAATCTTAATACTTCTTATTTCTTTTACTTTTTATTGCACTACATATGATTTCTAGGATAATGGTGAATACAAGTGATGAGAGCAGACTTTATCGCCTTGCTTTTATCTGGGGGAAAGGATTAACACTAAGTATGGTAAGAGATGTGATGGTAGCTATAAGTTTTTCACAGATTTGCTTTTCAGCTTGGGAAAAAATTTTTTTTCTTAAGCGAGTTTGCTGAGTTTTTAAATCATGAAAAGGTATTACTGCCTCTATGGGCATGATTATATGACTTTTCTCTTTTCTCTCACTAATGTTATATATTGCATGGATTGATTTTTTTGAATGTTAAATCAATCTTATATTCCTTGGATAAATCTTACTTGGTCATAATGTATTAACTTTCAAAAATATTACTGAATTCTTTCTGCTAAGATTTTCAGAAGGATTTTTATGTTTCTTCAGGAGGTGTTTTGGTATGTAGTTTTCTGTGGTAATCTTTGTCAACTGTAAACATCAGGGTTATGTGGGCTTCCTAAAATGAGTTAGAAAGTATTTTGTCTTCTATTTTCCAAGAGAATGGAGTAGAATTGATGTAGTTTCTTTCTTAAAAATTTTGTAGAAGGACTTCCTTATTGGTCCAGTAGCTAAGACTCTGTGCTCCTAATGCAGGGGGCCCTGGTTTGATCCCTGGTCAGGGAACTAGATCCCATGTGCCACAACTAAGAGTTCGCATGCCATAAAGAAGATGGAAGATCCTGTGTGCTGCAAAAAAGACCAGTTCAGGCAAAAAAGAAAAAAAAAATTTTATAGGCTTTCCTAGTGATATTATCTAGGTCTAAAGCTTTCTTTATTTTTAACTGTGAACTTAATTTTTTAATACATATGAAACTATTCAGATATTTTTTCTTCTTCTGTCAGTTTCAATAATTTGTTTTCCCTGGAAGCTGCCCATTTCATTAAAGTTTTTGAATTTGACATATTGTTGTTCAAAAAACTCCCTGACCATCCTTTTAATGTCTGTGTTATCTGTAATGATGTTCTTCTTTTTATATTTCTCTTCTGGATAATTTTTTATTTTCTCTTTTTTATTTCAATCTTGGTAGGAATTTCTCAATTTCATTAAGTCTTTTTAAAATCCAAACTTGTGACTTTATTTTTTTCCTCCATCGTTTCCCTGTCTTCTGCTTTGCTAATTTTTGCTCTTTATGTTTTCTTTCCTTCTGCTTACTTTGTCCTTTTTCTAGTTTGTTAAGGTAAAACTTTGCTTAAGAGATTGAAGGATAGAGGACGATGCAAAGAAATATTTTGTAGGCCACGCAGTTTCAGTTCCAACTGTCCTGCTTTTCCACTGCTGTGTGAGGGCTGCCATAGACAAAATGTAAATGAGTGGTTGTGCCTGTGTTCCAAAACAAGGTTATTTGTAATAACAGGCAGCAGGGCTTCTGTGGTGATCCAGTGGTTAAGAATCTGTTTGCCAGTGCAAGGGACACATGTGCCATCCCTGGTCTGGGAAGACTGTACATGCCACGGGACAAGTAAACCTGTGCTCCAAAACTTCTGAGCCCACAACCTACAGCCACCACAATGAGAAGGCCTCGCCCCCAAATGAAGAGTAACCCCTGTTCCCTGCAACCAGAGAAAGCCTGTGCAGTAAAAAAGACCCAGCACAGCCAAAAATAAACAAACAGGCAACAAACTGGGTTTAGCCCGTGGCTATAGTTTACTGACTCCTGCCTTAAATTATTGGTTTTAAAACTGTATCCCTTTCATAAAATAAGCATTCGATACCCCAGATTTTCCTCTAAGAACTGCTTTAGCTGCATCTCATAAATTTCAATATGCTCTATTTTCATTATTATTCAGTCCACAATATTTTCTGATTTCCCTCATCATTTCTCCTTTGATTTATGAGTTACTTTTAAATGTGTTATTTAATTGACAAACTTGGGGATTTTCCACATACTTTATTTTTTATTGAATTGTAATTTACTGCTATTGTGATTAGAGAACACCTTCTGCATGACTTACTATTTTTATATTTATTAAGTTCTCAGAGAGTGTTCCACGTCAATATACTTTACATGTTTGAAGTTCTGTTGTTAGGCCCATTAACATTTAGGGTGGTTATGTCTATTTGATGAGTGGTTACTTTTATAATTGTGAAATGTTCCTCTTAAAGAGAAGGGAATACCAGACCACCTGACCTGCCTCCTGAGAAATCTGTATGCAGGTCAAGAAGCAACAGTTAGAACCGGACATGGAACAACAGACTGGTTCCAAATTGGGAAAGGGATATGTCAAAGCTGTATATTGTCACCCTGCTTATTTAACTTACATGGAGAGTACATCATGCAAAATGCTGGGCTGGATGAAACACAAGCTGGAATCAAGATTGCTGGGAGAAATATCAATAACCTCAGATATGCAGATGACACCACCCTTATGACAGAAACCGAAGAGGAACTAAAGAACCTCTTGATGAAAGTAAAAGAGGAGAGTGAAAAAGCTGGCTTAAAACTCAACACTCAAAAAATGAAGATCATGACATCTGGTCCCATCACTTCATGCAATGGGGAAACAATGTAAACAGTAACAGACTTTATTTTCATGGGCTCCAAAATCTCTGCAGATGGTGACTGCAGCCTTGAAATTAAAAGATGCTTGCTCCTTGCAAGAAAAGCTATGACCAACCTAGACAGCATATTGAAAAGCAGAGAGATTCCTTTGCCTACAAAGGGTCCGTCTAGTCAAAGCTATGGTTTTTCCAGTAGTCATGGATGGATGTGAGAGGTGGACCATAAAGAAAGCTGAGCACCGAAGAACTGCTGCTTTTGAACTGTGGTGTTGGAGAAGACTCTTGAGAGTCCCTTGGACTGAAAGGAGATCAACCAATGAATCCTAAAGGAAATCAGTCCTGAATGTTCATTAGAAGGACTGATGCTGAAGCTGAAACTCCAATTCTTTAGCCACCTGATGTGAAGAACTGACTCATTGGAAAATTCCCTGATGCCGGGAAAGATTGAAGGCAGAAGGAGGAGACGACAGAGGATGAGATGGTTGGATGACATCACCAACTTGATGGACATGAGTTTGAGCAAATTCTGGGAGTTTGTGATGGACAGGGAAGCCTGGTGTGCTGCAGTCCACGGGGTCGCAAAGAGTCAGACACGACTGAGCAACTGAAATGAACTGATCCATAATAGTACTATTTTCTCTAATTTTAAATTGTTTGATATTAATATTGACATTATAGCTTCCTTGTGCTTGGTGTTTATATGGTATACATTTACATCAAGTTGTATTTTTCTTGATAATTAAAATGTATTGTTGTTGTTTGTAATATTTAGTTATTACATTTTTTCCCCCTCAGCCATCTGACAATCTCTGCCTTCTAACTGGGTAGTTTTTTAATTTAATGTAATTATTAATGTGATTGAGTATTAGTATGTTTTCTTTGGTATAGCTTGAGTGAGTTATTTTGATCTTTTGGGTGCGAGCAACTGTCACTCATGACTTTATATGTCTGAAATGGAAGGGAACCCACTGATTTTCTTCTGAGTGCTAAAATTTCCAGATAAATTTGACACACAATGCAAAAAATGTTGATTACGCTGCCTCAACCAACGTGTACCTTGATTACAATAATGACTTGGATTTTCCATCCATCCCTGTATCTACAACATTTGAAATATTATGTTGTAGCTCCTTTCATAAAAAGGTGGAACTTGTTTCCTTTCCCCTTAAAATGAGCTCATCGTGTTAATTACTTTGGCCAGTAGAACGTGAACGAAGCGACAGCGTGTCAGTATTGAGACTAGACCTCAGTAGGTTCTGTACCTTCTACCTTTCTTCTTGACCTCTGTCTTACTGTTGCCCTCTAGCCTGATGGATGTAGAAATTCCAGGACTCGGCCACTCCTCCTCTCCTGCCAACAGCCACCCAATCACCTGCTATCTAGTGCTATTCTTGACCAGGTAACTCCTGATGACTTTGCCAGCTGACTGCAGACACAAGGTCAAGTCACCCAAGCATTGTTCAGGTCAATAAAACCTCCCTGCTTATCAACAGACTCCTCAGCAATGGTTTATTGTTTTAAACCATCAGTACCAGTGATACAACCACTTACATTCCCTTCCTGCACATGAACAATGGAATTATACTCTGTGATAAGGAAGAGAGGAATTCTGGGTAGTCCTGGAAGTCTGGCTGAAGCATTCAGCCATCTGCATGGGATAGGAAGAAAACAGAATTACTTTCTTCAACTGCCTGCATGAGAGTTCCACTTGGGGAGAAACTGTTTTATTTGGAAAAATACAGTAGAAGCCTTCTTATCTGATATAATTAGAACTGGTAGTTGGCTGGCTAATCTAGCAGAAGAATGAGGGCTGCCTATTAGCCAAGAAGTCTCTGGTTTCTGTGGGGAGCAGTCAGTGTGTTTTGCAGAGGAAATGGAGAGTGTTGCTTGTTTTGATAAAGTGGATTCAGGAACATAGTTTCTGTTGCTTTTGGCTCCCCTCTTTATGGAAAGAGAGGGTCTAGGTAGATATCTTAAGAAGAGAAGGAATCATTATTAGGTGTAAAAGTCTGAGTTCTGAATCACAGATGTGGAAAAGATACCTTTCATTCATTTATTAATGCAGAAGACTTTACTATATTTTTCCAAACAAATGAGGATTTATTGAGCCCCCTCTTGGGAGCTTGATAAAATTAGGAATTTATTACGTACACCCACTATATCCCAAGCACGTTAGTGTCTGGCCAGATTGAGTACCATCTACTGGTTGAATTTATAAGTAGGAGGGAATTTATATCATTTATTTGAAACAGAGTAAAAACTAATAATTTTCAATCTGGCAGCAGAGTTTCTTTTAGGGAGAGACCTATTGCTATTTAAATAGCTTCATACAGATCACTTGAGTTTGGAAGGCATAGTTAAGAAAGAGACAGTGAAATAAAGAGATTGTGAAAACTCTCCTGCACAAGAGATTAACAGTACATAGGGAGGTACCTTATGGATTGCATGGAGCAAAGAAAGGCTAAGATGAGGAAGGAGAGAGAAAATGGGGCTGAGATGGGTGCTCCATGGGAATTCTCTTGGCAGACAGGGAGATCAAAGGAATTCTTTTTTTTTTTTTTTTCTGTTTGATAGGTGGAGGTGAAAGTGTGGAAATTTTTTTATTAACCTTCAGTTTAAAAAGCTTTAAGTTCTCTGGAGTAGGAAATGGAAACCTACTCCAGTATTCTTGCCTAGAAAATTCCATGGAACGTGGCGGGCTATACAATTCATGGGGTCACAAAGAGTCAGATGTGACTAAGAAGCTTTAGTCACACTATAAAGCTTTATACCTGTGGTATGCCAAAAAGAAGGAGTTCTTAAAGAAGTCATTTTTGGTTTGGTCTCTGATTTAGAAGTTGTGAAGCTTGGTGTACGTTCGTTAAGTGCTTTAAGTGAGGTGATTTGCTGCTACAGCTTTTGCTGTGGTATAAAATTTTCTTCATTGTCACAAATTTTCATAAAAAGTCTGCCACACTTACAGCCTGAGGTTCACAGATGGAGACTGGTGTCTGGTAACAGTGCGGAAATGGGCAGACAGTGTGTTTATCCACAAACTGAATGGCCTCACCTGAATTATGGGATTCTGAGCTAGAAATGATTCGTGATGGTGACATCAACATTTCAAGAATCTCCATAGGTGGGGATCCTCATTGAGCTTTTCTCCAGCACATGTCAGGCTTCCCTGTTGGCTCAGATAGGAAAGAATTCGCCTGCAATGCAAGAGACCTGGGTTCGATCCCTGAGTTGGGAAGATCCCCTGGAGAAGGGCATGGCAATCCACTCCAGTACTCTTACCTGGAGAATTCCATGGACAGAGGAGCCTGGTGGGCTACAGTCCATGGGGTCACAAAGAGTTGGACACAACTGAGTGACTTTCACTCACTCACTCACCCAACACGAGGTACGTGGCTTGAGTGAATTTCATTTGAATTTCAAAGGAATGAGTGTTTTAGGGAAGCTGGTAACAGGATGACATGGGTATCGTTTTATTTTTTTCTTATTTTAAAATAATATCTTACCTTTATTTTTTCATTTCTGTGGGGGAGGCCATGCCATGTGACATGTGGGATCTTGGTTCTCTAACCAGGGATCAGTCTCTCACCCCCTGCATTGGAAGTGCAGAGTCTTAGCCACTGGACACCAGGGAAGTCTTTACCTTTATATTTTTAATGTTTATGTGCATTTATATGGGCCCCAAAGCCTATAAGTACATATCCCGTGACACATGTATGTATATATTATCAAGCTGCTAACATTAGTTACTGCTAAGGATGGGGAACTGTGGAATTAGGGTGGGAGACACATTCCTTTTTCTGTATTTCCATTATAATGTATTACCTGACAAACATATTTCTGGATATCTTCTGCATTTTTATAATTTAACTCTTATTTTTAATTATGTAACATAAAAGTATAACACTTTCAAATGTATATTTTGGGGATAAAAAAATATGACAGACCCAATTTAAAAACAAAGCTTTGCTATTTGTAAGAGCTGCATTGCCAAAAGAGAGGAGGAGAAAGCTGCTAGCCAGTGGCTGGGAACCACCAATCCTTAGTACTGATTCCTTAGTGCATTGATTCTATATGTTCTCTTTGATACCAAAGTACAACCCAAGATTCAACCTGCCCCCACCCCACTCCAGGACCTGCTCTGAGAACAACAGAGTAGGAAGGGCCTTGGGACAGCTGGAACACTGGTCAACTTGAACCTGTGCTCAGGAGTCCTGAGATTGGCCCCAGTATTTGGAGGCATGCCATCCTCTTCTTCATGCAAATAGAAGGGGAAAAAGTAGAAGCAGTGACAGATTTTATTTTCTTGGGCTTCAAAATCACTGCAGATGGTGACTGCAGCTATAAAATTAAAAGACACTTGCTCCTTGGGAGGAAAGCTATGACAAACCTAGACGGTGGATTAAAAAGTAAAAATATCACGTTGCTGACAAAGGTCCATATAGTCAAAGCTATGTTTTTTCCAGTAATCATGTACAGATGTGAGAGTTGGACCATAAAGGAGACTGAGTGCTGTAGAACTGATGCTTTCAAACTGTGAAGCTGAAGAAGACTCTTGAGAGTCCCTTGGACTGCAAGGAGATAAAGCCAGTCAATCCTAAAGGAAATCAACCCTGAATACTCACTGGAAGGACTGATGCTGAAGCTTGAATACTGTGGCCATCTATTGGCAAAGACCCTGATGCTCAGGAAGACGGAAGGCAAAAGGAGAAGAGAGCGGCAGAAGATGAGATGGTTAGATAGCATCACCAACTCCATGGACATGAATCTGAGCAAACTCCAGGAGATAGTGAAAGACAGGAAAGCCTGGCATGCTGCAGTCCATGGGGTCGCAAAGAGGAGGACATGACTTAGCAGCTGAACAACAACATCCTCTTCTTGGCTTGACTTGTCCTTCTCAAACTCCAGGTAGCTGATAGAGTAGGAAGAGATGAGCTCTGTCTCCCTGTTGGTAGAGATGCAGCACCCATGGATAACCATACATCATTTTAGATAAAATTTGCTTATTAAGAAAACAGACCTTTTAGAAGACTGCCAAGTTGATGGGCACAAGATAGGAATGAGCAAATATTCTGGAGAAGATTGCTCCAAAGGAACTTTTTACCTTCATGCCGTACTTCTCACTAATGCAACTGGATAAAGCACAAGGAGACACCCTGCTGATTTTTCCTGTTTTAACTTACACTCAAAGTCTATTTTGCAGTTTTTAAAGGACATGTTGAAAAAAGACATATATTTGTTTCTTCTCCAATTAGAGATAGTGGTAAATTCTTAACTTATCATTCTTAATTGATGAAGTCTGTGCAAACATCATTCTCTCTTATCATTGTTTTCTAGTCTCTCTCCCATCCTGAGGTTTGAATTAGAAGAATTTACAAAGACTTATTTTTCAGGATGTTTTTAGCAAAATCACATGATTTTAATATTTTTATAGTTAGAAAATTTCCCCCTTGCTCACTTGAGTATCACCCGAGCTTCTCATAATAAACATAATTGAAGCCTCAGTATAGTGTTTACTCAAGTCACTCTGAATAGAGACTGGTGAAAGGCAAGCCTACTTCTGACACTTTGAATGAGTTTTAGTCATTGACGGACCTGGTTATAAAGGTCTGCAGCGTAACTGTCAGATCAGAGCAGGGGCCCTGGGGTAAAAAGTATGTCTTATTCCCTTAGCCCCACCCTTGGCGTTTGTTTCTTGGAGTAGGGGACTACATTCTCCTAGGGGTTTTCTGACTGAGGAAGCAGGGGGACCCTGATGCATGCCACACCTCTTCCCAGCCCCACCCCGCCCCAATTGTTGGGACTGTACCTTTAAGATGGAGGCTTAGGCACCTGGAACAGAATAAGTTCCTGGCCATTAAGATGCAGTATACTACTGAAATTCTGGGGTTCAGTGCACTGTGTGTGGACTTGTCCTACCCGCGCACAATGCGTCTGCCACAGGTTCTGTCCATGAACTTACAGGATGTCTTACTGACCACCATGGAATTGTACACAGCTTTGCTCCAATCAAAGAAGTCATTTCATAGCAAAGGAAATGCAGCAGTGGACCCATGCTCATGGAATTCATTGGTCTTTTCATGTTCCCTAGCATCCTGCCAGAGAACATATTTTGTATAATTTTGGAGACAACTTTTTATCTGTTTTTATATTAATAAATAACTTATGTGTACGTTGGAGAAGGAAATGGCAACCCACTCCAGTATTCTTACCTGGAGAATCCCATGGACAGAGGATCCTGGTGGGCTACAATCCATGGGGTCACAAAGAGTCAGACACGACTGAGTGACTAAGCAAGCATACGTGTATGTGAGAAATATGTGTATTCTGAGGTTGTTTGGTGTAGTGATTTATAAATGTCAGTTATCTCAAATTGGTTGAGGGTGTTTTTCGACATGTCTATGCCTCTGTTTTTTGTCTGCATTTTTCTAAGAAAGATATGATTTCACTTAGTTTTATTTTTTGTTTCTCCTGTCAACTGTTGCTCCATATGTTTTGAGACTAGGTTATTAGGTGCATGCAAATTTATCTTTCTTGTGGATTAACTCTTTCATCATTATGAAATGTTCTTTATCTCTAATATACGTCTTGCCGTGAAGTCTACTTTGTCAGAAATGACAATTACACATTGGTCCAGTATATCTTTGGTATATTTTTCCATTTTTTAACTTTTACTCTTTTATATATTTATATTAAAGTTCTCTTATAAGCAGCATTTGGTTGGTTCTTTTTGTCCAAGTTGATGATCTCTTTTTGAATTGGTGTATTTAGTCCATTTACATTTAATATTAATAACTGAAATATTTACATTTAAATATACTGTCATATTTTTGTTTCATCTGTTTATGATTTCTTGTTTTCTTTTGAATTAATGTTTTACTTCTATTTACATCTCCTATCTCTTGTTTCATTGTTGTCATGTATTTTAATTCTAAAAATATATTGTACTACATGACATGCTATCAATGTTTTAGCAGTCAATATCTGTTTAGATTTAATCACATGCCTGTCTTTCCAGAAATCTTTATTCTTTCCTGTTTCTATAATTTCCTCCAGGGTCATTTTTTTCTACAATGTTTTTTCCCCTTTAGCACTTTTTCTAGTCCCAATCTGCTGTAATTTTATCTCTTAGTGTTTTTTTTTTTGTCTGAAAATATATATTTTTTTCTACATTTACTTTAGAGGAATTTTTGAGGGTTAGTATAGAACTAGTTTTCTCATTTGGCAGTTGTTTTCCGTCACCATTTTAAAGATGCTGCTTTAATATCTTAGTTCCTATCACTTCTATTAAGATATCAGCTATTAGTTTTATTGATACTTCTTGAAAGTAAAAATGACTTTTCTCTCCTGTAGCTGCTTTTTGCAAGCTTTTCTTTCTTTGATTTGAGCAATGTATCTAGATATTTTGTTTTGTATTCATTTCCTCTCAGTGTTTGTAGAGATTTTGGAAATCTGTAGAATTATCTTCCATCATTTTGGAAAATTCCTAATCCTAATCTTCAAATAGTTCTTTTTATCTTTTCTATTCATTCCTTCTGAGACTCTGTACATTTCTTAACTGATTTCACTACATCCCACGGCTCATTTATCTATTTTCTGTATTGTTCCTGTCTGTGCCTCAATTTGGATACGTTCTAATTTTTTACCTTTCATTTCATTACTCTTCCTTTCTCTGTTTTATCTTCTGTTAAAATCACTACTGAATTATAAATATGAGTTACTCTATTTGTAAATTTTAGAATTTCCATTTATTCTTTTCTTATGGATTCTAATTCTGTTATACATTCTCCATGGATTTCTGTTTTTGGACAAAATAATATGTATAATAACTCAGGATCTGTATCATCTCTGGTATAGTTTATGTTGTCTGATAACTTTTTGGAGAATGGTGGATGCTTTGTAAGAAAGTAGTAGAGACTCTGCACAATTTTATCATCTTCTATAGGATATGTAATTTTCTTCTGGCAGCCAGAAAGAATATAAGCAGGTCACCTTACTTTGGTAGAAATCTGCTTTCAGATTTTGTAAGGACTACCTATATTCCCAGCTTGTCCATTCTCCTAAGGTATAAAGCTTAATCCAAGGGCACAGCCTATTGGAAGTTTCAGTTCAAATTGTGTTTTATTTTTCCTATCTCTAATTAGCACCTACTGTCTTTAGCATCCTCAGAACTCCAAATTTTGTCTCAGCAACTCTGGCTTTTTAGCACATGTTTTCTTCTCAGATTCTTAGCATCTTGCTTCATGTGTGTGCATTTTTGAAGCTTTGCATATGGTCTTGAGGGAAAATTGTATGTAGAATTTTGGGCTCACTTCTCACTAGTTCACTTTTTCCCTAGGGTCATGAATCTTAAAAGATCCTTGAATATTTGGAAGTTAAGCAATACACTTACTAAATGACACATGCCTTTGTTGTCCTGTACTTTAATTTTGATCTCCCTAGCTTTGTAGGGTAGCTGCAAGTCCTAGGTTGCGGCATTTTATTTGGCCTCTGTGCCCTGGACTATGAAACATCTCAAAGCGGAAAACGTCAGCATCTCTCCATGATCTTACCATCCTGCTTCCTTGACTTTTCAGTGCTTCAAATCACCTTTTTTGGGGTATTTTACCTAGATTTTGTGGTTATTATTGGCAGAAGATTTAGTGTGATATGAGCCACTGTCACAGCGAAAAGTAGAAGCTGGGTCACATTCCTTTTATGATTTAAATTACAAGTCACTGAAACCACATATTATGATAATATCTTTCTTCCTTACCTGGATCCTTTGTCCTATGGAACTTCTAACAAAGAAGGAGTGTGAACCCTCTTCAAGGAGGCAGATTTGCTCCTCTGTATTGAGGAGAGAAAAGGAAGAACAGAAATCCTCCTCAGCTGGCTGGGGAATCATGCTGTTTTTGGCTTTGGTAATTGTCATTTTCACATGGTCACCCTTGAAACACCTGCATTTCCGGCTTAAAGTCGGGCAGAAAACCAGCAGTGACCTGAGATTACACTGCTGCCCAAACCCGATGACCCAATTTATCTTTCCACTGGGTAAAGTCACTTGAGTCATCTGTTGGATCTCTGTGGGTCCAGGTGATGAAAAGGAATTATCTTTTCAGTGACATATTCTGTTTTGTTCACTCTCCTGCCAACATGTTCCTAGGCTCCCAAAGCTCCAGTAAACACAGATCTTACAATACATGTGCACACCCACACACATATATGGGTGCACACATGCACACATTATTCTCTCTCAATACCTCTCTCTGGCAATTATCTTCCAAGGCAAACCCCGCTTGCAGGATAGCTAGATCTAGGAGAATTTCTGTCCTCAGCTACACACTGCCTATAATCAGCTCTGCTCACTAACCTCAATCCCTGGCCCTAAGAAAGAGAAACTCTGTATTCTTTCAGGTGCAAGGACCACACCCTTTGTGTATTCTGGGGTGAATGATATCTTTCTAGAGAAACACTCTAACTTGTTTTTTATACCTATGTAGTTGCTCATTTTCCTCTTTTATTTTAAGCAAACAGCTAATCTGTCTTACAATTTTCTTCCTTCACCCCCTCCCACATTTAACACTCCATCTTGTACTATGTTGGACTATAGATCTATGTCATTCTTCTATAACATTTGTGCAATATTAATTGTTTGACCATAACTGTTTTTTCTGTTCCACTGGGGAATAGCAAGTGTGTTTCTTAGTTCTGGCAGTTTTCTGACTATAAGGAACATGTGTCTCCACCACTCAGCCTTGGTTGAGAATTTGAAATGCTGGGGTTAAGAATAAAGTAACCTAAAAAGCAGTGGCATGTAATGGGATAAAGCACTGGATTTTGAAGGAGTGAGATAGTTGGGTTGATTCTCCACATTTATACTCTTATTAATTCACATATCCCCAAAATGACCTTAAACTGGAATCACTAAAGACCTGACTTTATAATCTATACCATGAGGATAACTTGCTTATGTTACCATGCTTCTGTGAGCACAAAATGTAGGGAATACAACATACAAGCTGGTAGTAAAATCTGAGAAGTGGGGAAAATATCTATACCAGGCTGGGCTTCATCTGCAGAGCTGTTTGGTAGGTACAGATATGATTATTGTGAAAAAGCTTCATTCTTGGGGCCAGAAGACCTCCATCCTAGCTATTCTATTAAATGGCAAAATGACATTGGATTCTCTCTGAGCCTTAATTTCCTCATCTGTGCAATTCCAACAATAATACCTGCTTTAAAGAGCTGTCATAAAGGTCATAATGAAATAGAATCCAAGAGATTATTTGGAAGATATTAGGCTTCTTTAAGAGATAGGAAACTGAGGTACTGAGGGTTCAATTGCCCAAATTCTCATGGGTTGAAGACAGTAGAATTAGTATTTAATGGCGCATAAATTAATTTAGAGTCTGTGATCTTAGGAACAGGATTATTTGAGCTTGTTTCAGTGTAAACATAAACAAGATTATAAAAGCATAGAATAGCTTATTAAAATCAAGTGTAAGAAGATAGACTTTATGAAGAGGAACCAGAAGAGGAACCATTAAATTGATCAGTCAACATGTCTGATTCTCTTGTCTTTCTCTTTCTCATTTCTTTCATCTCTACTTATTTCGGTCGGTTTGCATCCTTCTCTGTCTTGCTTTGCAAACCAGCTTTTTCAGTTCTGCACTTGTGTACTAGAATATGGCTGGCTAACAACCGTGGGTTTTGTTACCATTCCATCCACTTTTGAAGACTGACTTGTGGTAACAATCCCACATTTCAAGTATCTGAGAGATCTGATTGGTTCAGCTTGGTGTCAGCTCATTATCAGTCATGAAGGGTGAGGTGGGGACAGAATGTTCCAATGTAGGTAGCGTTCCTGGAAATCTAACCATGTGTGTAGACAGAGGGTGGTCAAGGAGACAGAGAATGGTCAAAGAGACAGGAGTCAGTACTCCTGTCATTGGCTGACTCTACAAGATTTCCATTCTGTAGGCATTTAGTGGTAAGTGTTTTATGTTTAAAACAGTTGAATTATTATACAGTATTTTATGAAATTTACTAGATGTATAGATTTATTAGACATACACATTATAATCAGGGTATAGAATGGCATCCAAAACTCTCTCATGCTATCCCACTGTAATCACACCCCAACCCCAGTTCCCAGGAACCACTGATTTGTTCTTCATTGTTAAAATTAAAACAAAGGCTTTCTTGAGTGATTGCTGGATTCCCAACAATGTGTCTCAGTAGAGGTCCTTGTACAAGATGAGGCTGAAATTTTCCTCACGGTTGCGGCATTGGTGTATATCAGTACGCTCATACATATGCTCCCCAAATGTTAGCTCATGAAATGTCATCTTGAATTAACTGTCCTTACCTCCAACATGATCCAAATATAGGGCCAGGAAGATTACTGGTTATCTCAATGTTTAAGAATTAATTTATTCAATCAATATTTATTGCATGTTAGTAACAGGTACTTAGTAATGTTCAAGGAAAAAATCAGTATAAAAGACAAAAATCCGCATCCTCTGTAACTTATGTTATAGAGGGCTCACAGTCTAACATGGAAATAATATATAACAAACATCAAGTCATTTACATCACACAGAAGCTAAAGTCTCCATGTTGCTGGTCTCTTACCTTTGGGTCTCTTCTTCGGTCATCTTCCAGGGGCTTGGGTCCAGGTGTCTGTCATGTTCCAAATCTCAACACTACACTTAATTCCTTTGCTTATGAAAAATTGTCCCAAACTGGGTTTGAGACAGGTTTGTTTTTTTTTTAATGTTGTAATTCACAGCCTCCTACTAGGAAAGAAATTAAGATTTGTGATAAAATGCTTAAGCAGTTTTACATTAAACTTTAATGAGATTAAGACTTCTTCTGGGCAACTACCTACCCACCTGCTTAGCTGACTGTCAGTCAAGTTTCTAATGATCTTCTTAACATGTTCTTTTTACATGTATCTGGTCTAACAGTGACTGTCTCACCTTCATCTTCCTATTGAATGTGTCTTCCAAGGTCAAGCAAGATCTCCCTTTTGCACACGTTCTTAATAAAATATTGACCTATGCTCATAGCTATATTATCTGATAGGCTATTTTAAATGCTTTTAAAAATTTACTACTTATTCTGAGCCTTCTGTCAAAAAAAAAAAAAAGAATACTATAGTTAGGCAAGGTGTTACTACTGGGGAAAACTGACAATAGCATATGAAATGTCTCTGTATGATCTCTTAAAACTGTCTGTGAATCTACAATTATCTCAAAAGGAAAAGGAAAAGAAACGAAGGAGATGCCTCTCCCCTTGCTCTCTCTGCTCTTCCTTCCATTTCCTCTGCGCCTGTGTGGCATTTTCCTCTGCTGTCTAGAGAGTCACTTCTGCTTTCCATCAGGGTTTCTCTTCCTATCAGTCCTCCTGTAGCCTGTGGCCCACCAGGCTCCTCTGTCCATGGGATTCTCCAGGCAAGAATACCGGGTTGGGTAGCCATTCCCTTCTCCAGGGGATCTTCCTGACTCAGGGATCATAGCCGGGTCTCTTGCATTGCAGGCAGATTCTTTACTGTCTGAGCCACGAGGGAAGCCCCCAGTCCTACTCTTTCCTATATCCATGATGTTTTCTTATGTTACAGCTATGTTATATACTCATCTCTGTGCTTGTATTTTCTCTTTAAGGTTTAAGGTCATAAATTATAAAAGTTTTACTTTATGCTTGTCTTTTCTACATAGGAGGTGCTCATGAAATGTTTGTTGAATTAAATTAAAAATTTAAATAGCTGACACCCTTGATATCTGTTCAGGGAACTGTACCTCTATGTTAGTACCTAAGGAAGGGGGATAAGGTGGGTCCAGAGTCCCTTGGTTGCTTTTCGCTGAGGAGAGTGGACCAGTGCGTCTCAGTCTTCACCACATTGAAATCACCTGGGTGGCTCTTAAGAAATAACCAGTGCCCAGGCTCCCCAGCAATTATATTTAATCCACCTGAGGTGGGCCCAGCATCAGTATTTTTAAAAGCTGGCTTAGTCGAATGTGCAGCCAGGCTTGAGGACCACTGTTCTAGGTCAGTAATTTCTAGTCTCATTTTTCCTTCAAATGTGCTTGAGGGAGAAAGCCTTTCACTGCTAAAAGTGACTGGCCACAGAGGGAATTTTCACCCGGAAGTGGAGATGGAAAGTGACAAAGAACAGGTTGGACAGTCTGAAAGAATTCTCCAGGAATTCCAATATGCCTTTTAGAAGCCACTCACTCCCTCCCCATCCACATCCCTCACTCCTGCAATAGTTTCTAGAACATTTACTTATTCCACAAATACTAACTCTTCTCCACCCTTTATAGGAGACACCCTCTTCCAGCGGCTGGGAGCACGCACCCGACAGCCAGAGCCTGGCCTCGAGTCCTGTCTCTCCCCAGTCTCAGTCAGTTACTGCAGTTCATTATGCCTCAGCGTCCTCTCTTGTAAAACACAGCAGTAATAAAACCTGTCTCATAGGATTGTTGTCAGGGTTAAACAATAATTCATGCAAAGTATTTAGACTACAATGGGCCTCTTGTAATTATACAATACATGGAAACTTAGCTCCCTTCCTTCTCCTCCTCATTATTGTTATTATTATTTTCCCAGGCGTCATGCACACTGAGGGCTATGAGGAGGCACAGAATCAAGCTTACTCTTTCTCATAGGTTCTCTGGAAAAGCAGGCATCAGATAACATCACTCAGCATCACTGCACATCAGTATTGAGTGATCCCTGAACCAAAACGTGGAACAAAATTTTTGTTCTCCAGGTGTCATCTTACACAGTCCCCTTGTTATCTTTGCAGTGGTTGTGATGATAACATCCTGCATTGGAGAGCTGGTTTCCACAGGACTTTAAAGCTTCCACGTTTGAAGGATTTCTTTGTCCATCATCAGAGTGGAGTAGAAGGGAAGGTTGGTTCATACATTCAGCCTTTTCCAGTCTGGGCTGGGCTGACATGCCCAGATCCCCGACTGAGCCCTGTTTCTTAAATCCAACCTAGGGATCTCAGTAGTGCTATATCTTCTTTCTATCATTCATTAACCTAGCATGACATTCTGTCCCCTTAAACCACTGTGCTTTGTCCCCAGCTAAGTACTTGGCTTGCCAGAACATGATGAGTTGGCATATAAATTGAAGTTGTTGTTCCTCGGTTGTAAGGCGAAGGGTGGGAGAACATTTGGAATGCTGTGAAATAGACATCCAGCAAGTTTCATTCTTCATAAGCATGGCACAGTGTTAAATTTTTCAGAGCGTTGTGCCTCTGTTCCATCAACTTGGGATTTTCTGTCTGAATTTATTGGGAGTATAGAGTCACAGAAGGTGATTAACATAAATTGCAACCTCTATTTCTGCCTGTTGTTGCCTCATAAGTCATATGGAAACATTTTTTTAACATCCAGTCAAGCTAGTTGTCTTTGAATCCTGACTCTGCTAACTCACTTGAGTGGCCCTATTTCTATGGCCTCAGTTTTCTTATCTGTTAAATGGGTATGATGACACTACCTGTTTCAAAGGGTTGTTATAGGACTAGATGAATTAATAAATATTAGTGCCCTCATAATTGCTGGCACACTGTAGGCATTCAATGACTATGAACTATTTTTATTTTATTACAGCTATGATTATTAGCTAGATCTTTATAATTATTCTTCTTTTTAAAAAGTGTTACATCTTTATTTTTAACTTTTTTTATGTGAACCATTTTAAAAGTTTTTATTGAATTTATTAAAATATTGTTTCTGTTTTACGCCTTGGTTTTTTGGCCATGAGGCATGTGGAATCTTAGCTCCCTGACCATGGACCAAAACCGCACTTTCTGTATTGAAAGATGAAGTCTTAACCACTGGACTGCCAGGGAAGTCCTTACATTTTTAAATAATTATTCTCCGACAAAGGTGATGGGAACTAATATTTTAAACCAAACACTGTGAGTCCCTTACCTCTTTCAGTTCAGTTTTCAGATAAGGAAAATGAAGCTTGGAGGGGTCAAGTAACTACTTCAAAAGTCAGAATCATCCAAAATAAAGGAAGAAATGAGACTTTGAACTGACACATGCTTGACTTCACAATACTTACCATTAAAATACACAGTTTTAAGCACTTCCAGCAAAGGAGCCTCCCAGGCCTCTGGGTCTGCTGTGGGGAGAAGTCACATGCCTCATACTCCTTCTCGTGGTTGAAACCTTGAAAACCTTTGAGCACATTTAAAGTACCCTGTGTAGGTTCACATTTATTTTTTCCAGTGTTACCACAAGTGCATCTAATAACACTATCACATTCAGTGCTTCTTACGTGGGTTTTATTTGTCTTGCTAACTAAATGAAGCTCAGAGAGGGTAGTTGTGGGCTGATTATTAGAAATTTCCCCAATATCAAAGATTCTTTCTAAAATGAGGTTTTCCTACTAGGAATATTTCATAGAAGTTCATCTGTCCCTTCTATATTCAGATAATTTCCAAGTACTGTTGGTTTTTCCTCCAAAATGGCTCTGCAATCTGCACTCCTGCTTGCCCCTCTCCAAGTCATCCTTCACATTGAAGCCAAAGTGATCTTTCAGAAATGCTAAGTTATTGTCACACCCCCTGCGCAGGATCCCCAGGACCCCCAGGGCTCTAGGAGTGGAGCTGGATGCTGTCCATGGCCCTGATACCCATGCCACCCTGTACGCTGAGGCATCCCACTGCGCTCCAGGCAAGGAGAGTGGCATATGCAAAGGGCTCTAAGCAGCTTTTCCAGAACCTTCCTGCGTCTCTCCTCAGTTATTCTGCCAGCTCCAATCACACCCTCTCTCATTATCACTCCTGCCTGGGAGCCGTGACAGATGCCTGGAACACATTTCCACTTTCCATCCCACTTCTTAACTAACTCTCATCATTAGTGTTCAGCTCAAATGCTCCCACCTCAAGAAAATGTTCTCTGATCACTCAGTTTAGGTAGACTTCGCAACATTCATAGATAAAGTAGCCTATAGTTCTCTTTAGAAGTATTTGTCATGATTGTGATTGAATATTCAATTGCATAATGGTTTGTTTGATACCTTCTACAGCATAGAAACCCCACAGAGACAGTGACAATGTCTTTCTTATTTCCTACTGCATATATTCCCACCTCTTTGCAGAGTAGGTCTTGGATAGATATTTGTTGAGTGAATAAATAGACTCTAGGGGCACACTGGTTTTTTTCTTTTTTAAAAGAGGCTGTGATCTGATTGATAGCCCTTCCTCTCATATCAAAGCAGGATTCCAAAAGTGTCTACTTTTTAAGCAGGCTTAATCTCATTACTAGATATATTTGGGAGAAAATCCAATTAAAGCATACTGTGCAGCTTGGTCACTAAGGGTGACCATCATTACCCAGGTTGAGAAAACTGAGTTACGTGCAGTGGCCTTTCCAGGTGAATCTCTGCTTCAGGCCAACTTCTCCAATATGATTATCTTGCTTTAATATGTACACATGCTGCCTCTAACAAATTGCTTTAATAATCATCATCTCCAGCAGAACAGACCTGTAAAGGAGGACTTTTTCCTTGACTAGGGTAATGGAATAGACCATAATTGGAAGCCATAATTGGAAGAGCTAGAAATGGGGCGCCACTGACTGTTCTTTCTTTCCAGAGTTAGCCTTTGTTGAATCCTTTCTTCATTTTCAGTGATTTGTTGTTCAGTTGCTCAGTCGTGTCCAGCTGTTTGCAACCCCATGGACTGCAGCTCACCAGGCTTCCCTGTCCTTCACTATCTCCCAGAGTTTGTTCAAACTCATGTCCATTAAGTTGGTGATGCCACCCAACCATCTCGTCCTCTGTCTTCCCCTTCTCCTCCTGCCTTCACTCTTTCCCAGCATCAGAGTCTTTTCCAATAAGTCAGCTCTTCGCGTCAAATGGCCAAAATATTGGAGCTTCAACTTCAGCATCAGTCCTTCCAATGAATATTTAGGATTGATTTCCTCTAGGGTTTGACTGGTTTGATCTCCTTGCAGTCCAGGGAACTCTCAAGAGTCTTCTCCAGCACCACAGTTCAAAAGCATCAATTCTTTGGCGCTCAGCCTTCTTTATAGTCCAACTCTCACATCCATACATGACCACTGGAAAAACCATAGCTATGGCTATACACACCTTTGTCAGCAAAATGATGTCTCTGCTTTTTATTTTCAGTGATAAAAGTCATTTTTCTTGCATCCCATTTCTGGAATCACCTGGCAATGGTCTTGAATTCCAAAATATATAGGTACAATGAACTCATTCATGCCCCCTGTTAAACACCCCCCTCTGCATTGCTGCAGGCACACTTGGGGGCTCCAGGGGTTAAGAGCAGACTCATCAATGACTATAAGTAGGGGCACTAATGTCCCTATCGTTCACTCCACTGTGACGATTGAAAGATGCCTTTAGTTTGGGAGTCATCATTCTGCATGGATTCTCAGTGGAATTAACTCATGATCCTGTGCTATTTCTGGCCAAATTTCAGAAGAGATGGTTTAAGTAGATTGGATGGGATAAAAACAAAGACCTATCTGATAAGTTTAATGGCAGTATCTCCTAATACTTGTAAAACTTATGAATAAGGAAAGGGAATCATAAGGCAAAGAATAACAATGAGAAAATAACTAGATGCAAAATCCAATACTTGTTTCAGATCTGAAATTTTTGGTAATTTTTTTTATTTTAGGGTCATTTTTTAATTGAAGTATAGTTGATATATAACATTATTTAAATTACAGGTGTATGATATAGTCATTCACAATTTTTAAAGGCTATTCTCTGTTTATAGGTATTATCAAATATTTGCTATATTCTCCATGTTGTATGATATTGGAATTCCTGGCATTTAGCTGGTTGTGATACCATGCTGTTCTGACATAACCATTCTTCCAAAGAGACCATCAGGAACAGATAATGCTAGCTGTTTCCCCTGGGTAAAATCTGGCAGAGTTACTCATCTTGGCCACCTGGATTGTGAACATGCCTTCTTAGAGGGAAGAAGGGCTGTTTGATATTCACCATTCCTGCTAAGGTTAAGAAATAACAATAACAACATGATAATAGTTATTGAACATTTTTAAAGTACCAGGAACTAAGTGAATTTTACATCATCCCTCAAAAAACTCTATCAAGTAGGTTTTATGATTAACTGCATTTCACAAGAGTCTAAAACTCAGAGTGTTCCAGTAACTTTATAATGGGCACATTCTAGTGAGCAGTAGAGGCAAATTTTTGATCCGTGTTTGACAGATTCCAAGCCTAATATGTTAAGCACCACTGTATGCCTTTACTTTATAAAGGTAGCTAACTCCATTTAGTCAGGAGAGGACCACTCTCTGACTTCCTCCTTAAACCCTTCTTTCTGAATAAATCTCTGGCTGGGAGAAAAAAGAACCCCCTTCCCTGGAGTAATTTCCTGTTCCCTACGAGCTGAAAGAATTGAGCCACAAGTATAGTTTTTAGTATGCGGAGCTGAAAACCTCTGCACTTCCTGGTAAATGTTAAATCATAAGCTGGGGGTAGTATTCCTTTACTGGGGTGAGCTGTGTAAGAGAGTAAAATTGAACAGCCTCCCTTGTGGAATTGGTTATTTAAAGGAGTTCCTTTTTTTTTTTCTTGCTTAACACTCTTGGATATGCAAGAGTGTTATGCAGAATTATGCAAAATTCCTTCTAGAGATCTTCCTAATAAAATAAAACAGTTGTTTCCATCTAATGGGATTAGTTTAAAAAATGCTATAGCGATGAGTCCACTCTGAGAGCAAACTCACCATGAGCAAAGCTACTGGAAGAGAAGGAAGCCTGAATTGTTACCTATTAAATTAACCACCAGAGGGGCTGCACATGGAGTTCAAGCAAAGTGCATTGCCAAAGGTAAGGCTAAATAATTTAAATATGTGTGCCCCTAATGAATATCAAGTTTCTTGATTCAAGCCCTCTTCCTAGGATGGAAAGGCAAAGCATGAGGATTTTTAAAAACTGTCTGTTACACCTTTGGTTACTAAACCATTTATTTAAAATAAAATTCTTAGGTGTTACAACACAGAAATACTATGGTCTTTTGTCCTCACACATGATCTGAGGAGTCATCAAGTGCAAGTGACAGACAATTCACCCTGAACTGGCTAATCAATCCATAAAGATAATTTGTTGGCTCACAATTCTGAATAGTCAAGGGCTTGACTGGGCCTCCAGTTTAATGCGATCCTGGGTTTAAGTAATAAAATCAGAACTAATCTCTCTCCCTTTCCTTGTGTCGACCCTAAGACCAGCCAAAAAGAAAAATATGTCATTTTATAGGCGACTTTTCAAAGTCCTGAGATTGCAACTCATGGACTTTGTGCTAAATGCCCAGCTCACGGCCAGATGGATGTGGCGGTCAGGCTTGTGTCAACACCTGGAATTGGAGCTCCCTGAATTTAGGGACTGACAGTAGGGAAGGGAGTATACCCCTGGAAACTATTCCAAAGAGGAGGAAATAGACACTAGGTGGTGAAAATAGTGAAACAACAAGACCGAAAAGTCCATTAGAACCAACAGGCATGGAAGGTTTATGATTGTAAACAATGTGGTATCTGGATCTGAAGAGACCATCCAAAGTTTGAGAACTTTATTCAGCAGTGTGTGGAGAACAGAGATAAGAAATCACATGCAGAAATGCAATAGAACTAATAAGAGAATTCAGCAAGGTTGTAGGATATAAGAACAATATACAAAAAAAATTGTATTCATATATACCATCAGTGAACAATCTAAAAAGAACGGAAAAAATTCTATTTACAGAAGCATTAAAAAGAATAAAATACTTAGGAGTAAATTTACAAAGGAAGTATAAGACGTTAAATTAAAGCCAAAAAACATTATTGAAAGAAATTGAAGAAGCTCTAAATAAATGGAAATAGATCTCATGATGATGAATTGGAAAACTTAATATTGACATTAAAACTTAATATTGTAATAATTTAATATTCTCCAAATTAAACTTTAGCTTCAGTGCAATCCCTATCATAATCCCAGGTATCTTTTTTACATAATTTGACAAACTGTTCTGAAAATTCATATGGAAATGCTAGGGACCAAGAATAGCCTAAAAGGTTCTCTGGGGTGGAAATAAAATTTGGAAAACTCAAGCTTCCCATTTTGAATTTACTTCAAAGCTTATGGTAGTCAAGACAGTGTGTGTTGGCATAGGATACACATATGGGTTGATGGAAGATAACTGAGAGTCCAGAAATAAATTCTAAAATTTCTAAAGTGTTACCAAGACAAGTTTAATGGGAAAAGAATAGTCTTTTCAGCAAATGGTGTTGAGACAACTGGATATCTGCATCCAAGAAGAAAGTTGGACCCCTACCTCACATCAGATACAAAAATTGACTGAAAATAGATGATAGATCTAAATAAACTTAAGAGCTAAAACTGTAAAACTCTTAGAAAAAACATAAGAGTAAAATTTTATGACCTTATATTTGGCAACAGTTTTTGAAATATGAAAAACCACATGCAACAAAAGAAAAAAATAGATTGAACTTTCATCAAAATTTAAAAAAAAAATTTGTGCTTCAAAGGACACTATCAAGAAAGTGAAAAGAAAACTCACAAAACAGGATAACATTTTTGAAAATAATATATCTGCTAAGGGTCTTGTACCCACAATTTTAAAATAATTCTTACAGCTCAAGAATAAAGAGACAAAGATACCAATTTACAAGTGGACAAATAATTTGAATAGGTACTTCTCCAAAGAAAATAAACAAATAGTCAATAAGCATATGAAAAAATACTGACATCATTAGTCATTCAGTTCAGTTCAGTCGCTCACTCATATCCAACTCTTTGCGACCACATGGGCTGCAGTTCACCAGGCTTCTCTTTCCATCATCAACTCCCGGACATTGCTCAAAGTCATGTCCACTGAGTCAGTATTGACATCCAACCATCTCATCCTCTGTTGTCCCCTTCTCCTCCTGCCTTCAGTCTTTCCCAGCATCAGGGTCTTTTCCAATGAGTCAGTTCTTTGCATCAGGTGACCAAACTATTGGAGCTTCAGCTTCAGTATCAGTTCTTCCAATGAATATTCAGGACTGATTTCCTTTAGGATGGACTGGTTTGATCTCCTTGGAGTCAAAGGGACTCTCAAGAGTCTTCTCCAACACCACAGTTCAAAAGCATCAATTCTTCGGCACTCAGCTTTCTTTATAGTCCAACTCTCATATCCATACATGACTACCGGAAAAACTAGCCTTGACTAGACGGACCTTGGTTGGCAAAGTAATGTCTTTGCTTTTTAATATGCTGTCTAGGTTGTTCATAGCTTTTCTTCCAAGGAGCAAGCATCTTTTAATTTCAAGGCTGCAGTCACCATCTGTGGAGATTGTGGAGTCCAAGATAATAAAGTCTCTCACTGTTTCCATTGTTTCCCCATTTTTGCCATGAGGTGATGAGACCAAATGCCATGATCTTAGTTTTTTGAATGTTGAGTTTAAGCCAACTTTTTCACTCTCCTCTTTCACTTTCATCAGGAGGCTCTTTAGTTCTTCTTCGCTTTCTGCCATAAGGGTGGCATATCTGTATATCTGAGGTTATTGATATTTCTTCCGACAGTCTTGATTCCAGTTTATGCTTCATCTAGCCCTGCATTTTGCATGATTTACTCTGCATTTAAGTTAAATAAGCAGGGTGACAATATACATTGATGTACTCCTTTCCCAATTTGGAACCAGTCTGTTGTTCCCTGTCCAGTTCTAACTGTTGCTTCTTGACCTGCATACAGATTTCTCAGGAGGCAGGTCAGGTGGTCTGGTATTCCCATCTCTTTAAGAATTTTCCACAGTTTGTTGTGATCCACACAAAGGCTTTGGGCATAGTCAATAAAGCAGAAATACATGTTTTTCTGGAATTCTCTTGCTTTTTCTATGGTCCAACAGATGTTGGCAATTTGACCTCTGGCTCTTCTGTCTTTTCTAAATCCAGCTTAAACATCTGGAAGTTCTCAGTTCATGTACTGTTGAAGCCTGGCTTGGAGAATTTTGAGCATTACTTTGCTAGCATGTGAGATGAATGCAATTGTGTGGTAGTTTGAATATTGTTTGGCATTGCCCTTCTTTGAGATTGGAATGAAAACTGACCTTTTCCAGTCCTGTGGTCACTGCTGAGTTTTCCAAATTTGCTTGCATATTGAGTGCAGCACTTTCACAGCATCAACTTTAAGGTTTGAAATAGCTCAACTGGAATTCCATCACCTCCACTAGCTTTGTTCATTGTGATGCTTCCTAAGGCCCAGGTGACTTCACATTCCAGGATGTCTGGCTGTAGGTAAGTGATCACACCAGCATGGTTATCTGGGTCATTAAGATCTTTTTTTGTATAGTTCTTCTGTGTATTCTTGCCACCTCTTCATTAGTCATTAGAGAAATATAAATCAAGATGCCATTTCACACCTGCTGGAATGACTATAATAAAAAAGATAAGAATAATAAATATTGGTTAGGATGTGGGAAAATTGGAACCCTCATATGTTTCTGATGGAAATGTAAAATAGCCAGAAATATATTAAATCACACCTGCTGCCTCTTTAGTGTTTAGTCTTTAGTGTTTCTGTTTCTGGCTTAGAAAACCAGTAAATTCTTTATACATTAAAAAAAAAAAAGGATTATAAAATGGTACATTCATTGTAAAAAGCAGTTTGACAGTTCCTCAAAGATTAAACAGAAGTTTATCACATGACCCAGAAATTTCACTCCTGGGAATATACTCACAAAATTGAAACTATATCTACACAGAAACTTATATATGAATGTGCATACTATATTATTTATGACATCAAAGAAATAGAAACAGTATACTATTCATCCATTGATGATTAATGAATAAACAAAATGTGATTTATCCATACAATGGGATATTATTCAGACATAAAACCAAATGAAGTACTGATTTGCGCTACAAAATAGATGAATCTTGAAAATATTGTGCATGTGTGAAGAAAGCCACATGTTGAGGGAGTTTGGGGGAGAATGGATACACGTGTATGTACGACTGAGTCCCTTTGCTGTCTCCCTGAAACTATCACAGCATTGTTAACCGGCCATATTACAATGCAAAATAAAAAATTTAATAAAAACAAAACAAATAAAAACACAAAGGTGCACATGTCATACGATTCCATTTATATGAAGTATCCAGAATAGGAAAATTGGTAGAGATAGAAAACAGATTAATGGCATCAATGGTTGGGGTTGAGGGAATGAGAAGTGACTGATAATAGAAAAATAATTTCTTTGGGGGGTGATGATAATATCCTGGAATTAGGTATTGGGATGGTTACACAACTCTGTGAACACACTAGAAACTATTGAATCATGTACTTTAAAAAAAGGTGAATCATATGGTATGTGAATTATACATCAATAAAGCTGTTATTTTTAAAAAGTGTGTTTGACTACATATAAAATAGATAATCAACAAGGACCTACTCAATAGCACATGGGAACTCTACTAAATATTCTGTAATGACCCATATGGAAAAATAATCTGAAAGAGAATGGATGTATATATTAATATACGTGCAGCTGAATCGCTTTGCTTTATCCCTGGAACTAACACAATATTGTAGATCCATACGATACTCCAATATGAAATAAAAATTAAATTAATAAAAAGATTGGAGAATCTGATCAGTTCAATGTTGATTAATTCAAATGAGATTTGCAGAAGAGCTGGGAGTCAAATCCTGTCTCTCCTTCTGAAGCTTAATGACGTCATCTGTAAAATGAGGAGTAGGGGAAATAATGTCAATATTGATACAGCCTTCATGAGGATTCATTGAGGTAGTATGTATATAATTCCTGGAATATAGCAAGTGACCAAAAAATTGGATTCCAATAATAAGGCAAAGCAGGACTTTGAATGTAGCCAGTGAAAGGAGGGTTCACCATGTTCAGAAATGAGATTTGGAGAGGAGCTGCGTGTTTTGATAGCATGGCTCCTGGCCTTGACTGTGTTCTAGGTGGCAGGGCCAAGGGAGCAGCTGTCCTCCTCTGCTGGCCCCCAGCTCCCATCTCTCTGCACTTGTCTGCATTCAAAGCCATGATAAGCTTGACAGGAAGGAAGGACACATTTCCCAAGCACTGTGGGGCCCTGGCCGCTGGCTCAGGGGCTGAGGCCAAGAAGTGAATCCACAGGCACAGGATCACCATCCTGCCCTTCTCTCCAAGTGGTTTTAACTTCACATCAAAGACTGCTTCACTGCATTGCCCATGGGGGAGAGATCAGAGACTTGATGTTCTCTGGTCCATGTGCTTCATTCAGCTCAGACACAGCTAAACCTGTGGATTGCATGGAAATGAGCGAGTCCAGAGAAAGAGCATGGTCAAGAAAGTCAAAGGAGCAGAAAGCCTACCTGGGTCTGTGTGATTCCACACCAAGGCCATATCTATAAACTAAAATTTATTTGACATCTACTACAGTATCTTATTGATTCTAAAGTTAATCACTGATTTAATGACAACTCTTAAGGGTGAAGGTTTGGGGTAGAAGGAGAAATACTATTAACTTGTAGACAATTTTATTTTACTTGTCAAAAAATGGCTTAAATTTGTCTTTAAAATCTGATTTGTTTTTCTTTCAAAATTACAATCAATTATGTCAAACCTCTCCAAATTCTGAATCCTCAGGCTCTTCCAAATGACTTTGGACTGCAGACATCCCTGCCGAGTCCTTCTGATGGGCTGCTCTTTTATCATGACTCATGGTACATGACCTCTTTCATGTTCTCACGATTGATAATATAATTTTGAGTCAAATGGAAGAATACTGGATTCTCATCTACAGTTTCTCTGTGGTCAAACTTGTAATCCTTTAATTTAATCCTATACTGAAGAAGTTAAAGGGCTTCTCTGAAAAGTCTTTGGAAGCTTTGTGATAAATAGGTGTACATCCCCTGACTAGTCCTTCATGGGCCATGAATCAATTAACACCAATCTCTCTTGGCTTTGAAAATTCCATTATTTATTATGCCATGATATTTGGCTAAGTTAGCACAAGCTCAGCAAAGACAAGGTGGAGCTTACTCATCTTCTTAGCAAGTCTCTTTTAGCTTCTCTGTGGTCTTTTGACTTTTCTGCTACTTAGGGCCTAAACATTCTTCTTACTTTTAGAATATTCCCTTGTGCATCCAGTAGGAGTTAGTCTGGAATGGTAGGAACCAAAGAGACCAGGTATTCCCTCTTTCCCACCTCTTGGGAACTGGAGTAAAGTTAAATCATGCAGCCTTGATCAATCAGAAGTACAGGTTTATGATCTTGAACCTGGAGGGTCTCATAAGGAAAGCATCAAGCATCCAGTGTCAGTACTGAGAGCTCAGGGGTCACTGTACTGAGCGTCCGGGGTGACTGTTTCACTGACAGACAGCGTCCTCGAAAGGCTGTCCCCGTGGCCTGACCTCACCTGGGCTTTGAGCTGCTACGCCTCTGTGGGTTTTGCTTATTTTCTGAATCCGCTTGCCAGCTTGATCCTTAACACATGTGAACTTTCCATTGTCCTTTTCTACATAACTAGGTCAGAGCTGAGGCTTCCCGGGTGGCACTAGTGGTAAAGAACCTGTCTGCCATTACAAGAGACATGAGATGCGAGTTCGATCCCTGGGTTGGGAAGATCCTCTGGAGGAGGGCAATCCTCTCTGGAATGGATCCATTCCAGAATCCTCTCCAGAATTCTTGTCTGGAGAACCCATGGACAGAGGAGCCTGGTGGGCTGCAGTCCAGAGGGTTGCACAGAGTTGGATATGACTGAAGTGACTCAGCAGCAGCAGCAGGTCAGGGCTGGTTTCTGTTTGATTTAAGGGTACTGGGGTTTGCTTTAGTTCTGTATGGTAAGACCCAAAGATATGAGAGTGACATTCATGAAGGAAGTTTTCACTCATACTTCCCTAGGAACAGGAGACACAGGGTCTCATGCAGGGCCACGTGGGGAAGCACCCGTGTTGAGCAGGAGGCAGAGGTAATGCGGGGAAATAAGGCAAGAGTCTTCATCGTGATTCCTCTGGAAAGGAATGGTCAAATCAGGGTAAACAGGCTTAGCTAGTTTTAATCATTTCAGCAGGCTGTAGGCTGTAGGGGTTGTCCCTACCTATCTGGGATCTGGCCCTGGGGTGGTTAAAGGAAAGTGGATAGTGATCCAGAGTGGAGAACCTCTAAACGAGGCAGTTAAGGAAATGGGCTCCAGATTGGTTGGTTTGCACATGAAAGGCATGGTCTCAAGTGAGTCATTTACTATCCGTGTGCTCAGTCACTCAGCCATGTCCAGTTCTTTGTGACCCCGTGGACTGTAGCCCTCCAGGCTCCTCTGTCCACGGGATTTTCCAAGCAAGAGTTCTGGAGTGGGTTGCCATTTCCTTCTCCAGGGACGAGTTAACCTTGGGAGGGGCAGTCTCTTCAGGGTAAGCAGAGCCCCAAGATGATAAAGCATCAAATACAGAAACTAGAAAATGGGATAATTACACTAGTGATTACATCTGAGACCCCAACTAGACAAATTTGATTTTAAAAGAGTTCTGATTTCAGAATGTTAAATATGGAAAATGAAAGAAAGCATGCTTCTTACACCCAAGATGGTATGCAGAATGCCAGACACCGTTTTTTTAAAAAATATATATTAATTAATTTATTTTAATTGGAGGCTAATTACTTTACAATATTGTAGTGGTTTTTGCCGTACATTGACATGAATCTGCCATGGGTGTACATGTGTTCCCCATCCTGAACCCCCCTCCCACCTCCCTCCCCATCCCATCCCTCAGGGCCATCCCAGTGCTCCAGCCCTGAGCACCCTCAGACACTGCTTTAAGCTCGTTGCTCAGATCTTACTGAATTCTTGCAGCAACATCATGAAGCAGCCATTATTTCTATTCTAAATTTATTCATGAGCAAATTGAGTTTCCGAGGTTGACAATCCATTGTTCTAAAGCCAGACGTGTGGAGGGAAGATCAGCACCTGAACTCGTGTCCTTGTGACCCCAAAGACACGCCTCCACCTGCCACGCTCACAGACTCTGCACTGTGCTTCTTCTGTGGGTGTCCAGTTGGTACATCAGGGCACAGAGGCAAGACGAAGTGGAATGTCCAAAGGCCAGGATGGAATAGGAGCTGGGGGAGAAGATGCAGCTGTCAACTCCACAGGGGAGACAGCATTTTATATATATATTTTCCCTTGAAAAATTACTAACAAATCAGAAGTAAAAAGAAACTTACAAAGCCCATGTACCCATGATTATCACCACAGGCTCAGTTTTGTTTCCCTTCTATACATACCCACTCTCAGGGTGACCAACTCTCCTGGTTTGTCCAGGACTCTCCCAATTTTACCACCAATGCCCATTGTCCTGGGAATACTTTCAGTCCCAGCAAACCAACATGGTTGGCCACCCTCTGGACTTTTTCCAAGATACTGTGTTATATAACTGAGAAATATCTCAGAATGCATCTCTAAAATACAAGGACTTTTCAAAACCTAACTTTAGTACTGACATCACAGCTGAAAAATTGTTTGATGTTACAAAATATCACTTTGACATCTTTCCTGTCTTCTGGTACAATGAGATGTTCTGGGCTGACTTTTAATCTTGTCTAACCTACATGAGAAATTGACCACTTATCCAAAGAGCTTGAGTTCCTTTTAGTGAGAAGTGGTATTTGGAAACCACAGTCAGGGCTGTGTCTTTGTTTCTAGGATTTTGCTGCATTACTGACCACATTTCCTAGATTATCCTGTGTCTGTGTGTGTAGGTATACATGTAATACCACTTATTTTTTTAAATTTTAAATTTATTTATTTTTTAATTGAAGGATAATTGCTTTATAGAATTGTGTTGGTTTCTGCCAAACATCAACATAAATCAGCCATAAGTATACATATGTCCCTTCCCTCTTGAACCGCCCTCCCATCTCCCTCCCCATCCCACCCCTCTAGGAATACAACTGATTTTTTCTTTTGATTTTTTCAAGTTGAATTTCAGTCTATATAAGGTCCACACACCACATTTGGTCAATATATCTTGAGTTGCTTTCAATTTAAAGTTCCTTTTTTCTTTCTATTTAAAATTACTGCTTTGTTTGTGTGGTAGAGTTTTCAACATTCTGCATTTTGCTGATTCATATGTGCAATATCATATAACATGTTCCCTTATCTTCTGTATTTCTTATAAATTGGTCGTTAGATCCAGATTTTATTTTTAGATAGAAAATGAAATGATTCTCCACATATGATGTTGTGTACTTCCCAATGATTACATTGGGATGTATATCAATTCTGACGTACTCTTTAAGATTTACCAGGAGGTACAGGTGATATCAGCCTGATCCATCCATTGTAAAGTTTTTCTTTAGCTTTCCACTCAATTATTTTAGTCATCATTGATATCATTGCCTGTGTGTGAGCACAGAGTCGCAGTCATGCCCAACTCTTTCAGACCCTATGGATGGTAGCCAGGCTCCTTTATCCATGGGATTTTCCAGGCAAGAATACTGGCGCGGGTTGCCATTTCCTACTTGAGGGGATCTTCCTGGCCCAATGATTGAGCCTGTGTCTTTTGTGTCTCCTCCATTGGCAGATGGATTCTTTACCACTGCACCACCTGGGAAGCCCTATCATTGCCTAGATCCATTATTTCTTTTAGGAGTATGAAGTGGTGATGTTCTAAGTCTATCATTCATTCATTGTTAGCTGAGATTTTTCTAAAAGAACATGCCATCATCAAATTTTTGTTCACCCCTAAAGTAGAGTTTGCACAGAAATACTAGGTTAAGCTTTTTATGTTTTCCCTTTATTAAACTAGTTTTCCAAAAAAACAAGTCAATATCTTTTCATCTCCAGAGGTGACTATTGAGTTTTCTTTTTTAAGTATCATTTTGAACTCATTGATTTTTAATATGTTTAATTCATTATGCATATTCTTCTTTTTGAAGTTAAAGTTGAACCACTTTTGGCCAGTAGGAGTAACATCTTGGGACCCCTCTTGAATCTTTTTGATCTGACCCTAGTGGACTATGTTTTTTTTTTTTCCCCCATGAAAAATTACTAACAAATCAAAAGTAAAGAGAGACCTAAAACAAAGCCCAACTACCCATGATTGTCACCATGGGCTCATCTTGTTTCCCTTTTATATGCACTCACTCTTAGGGTGACCAACTATCCCGGTTTGTCCAGGACTCTCCCAATTTTGCTTCCAATGCCCATTGTCCTGGGAATCCTTTCAGTCCCACACCAACATGGTTGGCCACCCTATGGGCTTTTTCCAAGATACTGTGTTATTTTTTTGAGAAGTATCTCAGAATGCATCTCTAAAATATAAGGACTTTTCAAAACCTAAGTATATTACTGACATCACACCTAAAAATTGTTTGATGTTACAAAATATCACTTTGACATCTTTCCTGTCTTCTGGTACAATGAGATGTTCTGGGCTGACTTTTAATCTTGTCTAACCTACATGAGGAATTGACCACTTATCCAAAGAGCTTGAGTTCCTTTTAGTGGGAAATGGTATTTAGAAACCACAGTCTGGACTGTGTCATTATTTCTACGATTTGTATATAGACAGAGCCAGGAAATGAATATATTTAAAAGAGAAAATAAATCATGTGTTCCTATTGATATCATCAACTCACATTTAAGGTCAGAGGCTTTACACCCAGGTTTTCTGATTCTGTACTTGGGTATTGCTTCTCCATGACAAAAATCTCAGCCCCAGTTATAGCAATAGAATTTCTCACTTGCCTATCCTATAACACTCTTACAACTGTTCCAGAATAGCAAAATCAATATTATAACTAAAAATAAAATTTCTGAAAACATCTTAGTATTTTTTGCAGTTGTTTATAACCTTAGACTGTATCCCAGTCTTGAAATGCCAGGTTGAGACATGGAGGAGAATTATTGTATTTTAAAATGCTTTAGCATAGTTCCTCACTAAATCACTCCAACTTAATACACAGTTTAGCTCATTTATTTCATTTTGTTTTAGATAGGAATTGTTTTTTAAAAATTTTGATATAACTTTATTTTATAATTTTGTAAAATATGTATATACTCAAAATATTTAGAACAGATTGCATTCAGAGAGGTCTGATTTCCTTCCCCTCCACATCATGGTTTTTACCATGTCTATCAGGTAACTTTTAAGAAAAATGTTTTTGTTTATTCTCTCATTGCTTTTCTAATATAAGTAAGTAAATATCTCTTCACACTTGCTCCATTTCTGTCAAGAACATCACAACTTTCCTTTGCTTAGGACCTCTTGGTAGCACTTCAGTATTATGCTTGGGACCATTTTAAACAGTGAAATAACCACCAAAAGGCACAAAAATGCAAAAATGATGGCTCTAAATACTGTGTTTACACACATAACATTTACACTATCAGAACTTTAAGAGAGAGTTGCTTTGTTAGGACCTCCCCTGGGAACGTGCACATTGGACAGCTCATATCTTTGCATATACATGCCTTTGCAAATACATGACCATAAAAGTGCTGCCAATATTGACTGTGGTGTTACAAATAAATTGTAGCTAGTACATTAATTTACAACTACAGAAGCACAAATAATGAAGAGTGATTGTATTCCTCATTTCTTTTTCACAGTTGCATAGTACTCCATTGTGTGAATGTAGACCATAGCCTTTTCAGCTTGTCCCTCGTTGATGGACATTTGGGTATTTTCTATTACAAATAATGCAACAATGAATGTTGTGTATTTATGCATTTAAATTTTTGACCAACTTCTTTTGGAATGGAGTCCTTGAAGTTGGATTTCTAGTCAAATGATAAATGCACACATAGTTTTTAAAATCATGAAAAATTCCTTCTTCTTACAAGTTGTATCATTCTGCATCACTACCAGAATAAATGAAAGAATCTGCTTCCCTGAAACCTCACTAAAAGAATGTTGTTCATCTTTTGGATATTTGTTAGCCTTTAAATGTTTACTTCAATGTAATCTTAATTTGCACCTCATTCTCAGCAATGATGAGCATCTATGCATATTGCTATGGAGCACTTGTATTTCTTTTACTGTAGTTTTTGGTTCACATATCCTGTGGGAAGAAATTTCTTAACTGGCAGGGAAACCATCAGATCTAAGAAGACGGGAGCAAGCAGACGCCTTGCCTTGTGAACATCGTTCCTTATAGGGGAGAAAGGAGATAACTGAATCGTTGTATCGTCAAGAGCGGTGGCTCAGAAATCATATAACAATTAGTTCCCCTTTCTTTCACTTAGTAGCTGTGTGATCCTGCCCAAGCTTTATCCTGAACCTCATTTTCCTTATCTTATAAGTAATCGATGTGACCTCCTAGAGTTTTTATGAAGATTCGATGACATCTTTGCATAAAGGATTTTGCACCATTCATGTTATATACTAAATGAATAATAAATGATAGCTATTATTATGATATGGACTTCCCACATGGTGCTAGTGGTAAAGAACTCGCTTGTCAATGTAGAAGACATGGGAGACTCAAGTTCGATCCCTGGGTCAGAAAGATTCCCTGGAGGAATCTTCCCCACTCCGGTATTCTTGCCTGGAGAGTCCCATGGACAGAGGAGACTGGACTGGCTACAATCCAGGGTCCCAAAGTTGGACATGACTGAGCAAGTTAGCACAGCACAGCGCACATTGCTATGATATAGAGGAAAATTCTTACCTTCATCAGGGCATGCCTTAGAATAGAGGAAGGGCAAGGATGGGTGGTCTGAGGCTTGGATGGATCCTACCATGAAGGGTAGGGGTATAAGATGAGGTGAGAGATGACTTCTACCTCAGGATTGTGCTTCAGAAAATAGAAACCAGCTCATGACACTGTAGGGAAGGAAGAAGGGAGCAATTAATATTTTCTTTAATATCTGTGTTGGATTTGTCCACCCAATCCAGGCACAATCCTCTTTTTCTTTTCTAAACCTTTAATTTTATATTATAGTTGTTTAACAATGTTGTGATAATTTCAAATGTACAGCAGAGGGATTCATGTATCTATTCTTTTTCAAGTTCTTTTCCCATTTAGGATGTTACAAGATATTGAGCAGAGTTCCCTGTGCTATACAGTAGGCCCTTGCTGGTTATCCATTTTAAATATAGCAGTTTGTACATGTCAGTCCCAAACTCCCTAACTGCACCTTCCTCTAACCCTTCATGCTGGTAACCACAAGTTCTTTCCCTTAGTCTGTGAGAATGCTTCTGTTTTGTAAATACGTTCATTTGTATCATTTCTTTTCAGCTTCTGCATAGAAGTGATAGACAATATTTCTCTTTCTCTGACTTACTTCACTTAGTATGACAATTTCTAGGTCTATCCATGTTGGAAATAGTATTATTTCATTCATTTTTAATGACTGAGTAATATTCCATTGTATACATGTACCACATCTTTTTTATCTATTCCTCTGTCGGGCATTTAGGTTGCTTCCACGCTTTGGCTATTGTAAACAGTGCTGCAATGAACACTGGGGCGTATGTATCCTTTTGGATCATGTTTTTCTCCAGATATATGCCCAGGAACTCTCCTCTTTTTAAGTATACCCAGAACTAGTGTACTTAAAATGACTCTTCACTCCTTTCAATCTATGTTTTTGGATGGGGATGTTATCCCCCTCCCATGTTTCGTAACTTCAGGGGAAAAGACACAAACAAGGTCCAGTTGGTTCATGCTTAGATATACTCATTTGAACTACATAGTGGCTAGTTCAGGGATGGGTATGTGACTTAAACAGAGCCAACAAAGCATAATGTGTTTTTTGCTGGTCCTCTAGGGAAAGAGATTCTCTTTCTTTCCAAAAGGAATTTGAAACTGGTAGACTGAGAGTTCTAAAAACATTACAGTTGTTTTTGACCATGATGGAAGAACTTGTCAAAAAAAAAAAAGATAAGCCACCATGAAGTGAATTAAGTTGCAATTTAAAGAGAGAAGGATTAGATCTTGTGACAGCATTTTAAGCCCCAATCAAGCCCTGCGTGTAGTTGGCCTAGCCCCTGAAATGTTTAGATGTGAGAGTGAATAAATTCCTTCTGGGCAGTGTCACACCAAAGGAATATTAATAGAGAGTGGCCAATGGTACTGTCCTACCCAGTTTGTTAATTTTTTTTCTTTTTAAAAGTTTTTTTAAATTTTTAAATTTATTTTTAATTGGAGGATAATTACTTTACAATGTTGCCCTGGTTTCTGCCATACTTTGCGTGGATCAGCCATAGGTATACCTATGTCCCCTCCTTCTTGAACCTCCCTTATACCTCCCACCCCATCCCACCCCCCTAGGTTGTCAGAGCACCTTTATGTTCCAGGCCAATGCTTATCTCACTAGAAATTCAAAGCATCTTCCAGGCTCTAGGGAAATAGGCCCTTCCTCTCCAGATGCTGAAAGGCTGCGAAACAAGCACAGGATGACTCTTGTGTACTAAATTTTTATCCAATCAATTCCACTTTGAGAGGCAGCAGGCGTAGTGTTCCATTACAGAAGCTCCAAACTCAGAGATCCTGTTCGCCTCTCTGATCTGGCTCCTGCCTGCCGGCACTTACGTGGCCTGTTGAGAGACTATTATTAAGATAGAATTTGTATAGATTATTTTCCAGCCAACAAAAGAATTACCTTGTTATTTATTCACAGGGTCTAGTGAGCAATATAAATTTGGCCAATTTGAAGAGCCTAGCTTGCTGATCTTGTTAGACAGAGCCAAAGGCTATTGTCTGCTGTTCCCAGGGAGATAGCGCTCCTGCTGGAAACCTCATTTCTAATTACAGGAGGGTCAGTTTAGGTTGCAGAGAGACCTCTGCTTCCCAAGCTTATAGACCATATGGAAGCAATGTGTTCTGAATCCCCAGAGAGCTTATAACGTCTGGGATGGAATAAAGCTGAATCTTCACTCGATCTACCCCCTATAGAGAACATGCTGGAATCCCTTGCCTAATGTGTATGACAGAAACAAAATTGGAAACTAGCCAGGAGATATCCCAGAATTGGCCTAAGAGTTTGTGCTAAGAAGATGTGCAAGACCGGGGGTCTTTAAGCCCAGGATTTTGACTCAAGATACCACTGCTAAAAGTGCATCACGAGAATGTATTGGCTGTCTGTGACAGTTTCACAATGGCAGAACTGTTTCACTAATCATCTCAGAAATCCAAAAGTTACCAATCTATTTAAAAAATTATATCTATGCTTATAATGCTGGGTTGGTATTTATACTTGTATATGTTTATTAAAAATAAATAGTTTTAGTAAATTTTCAAAGGTATCCTGTCCTGTGTGAGTGTGTGCTCAGTCGTGTCTGACTCTGTGAGCCCATGGACTATAGCTCACCAGGCTCCACTGCCCATGGGGTTTTCCAGGAAAGAATACTGGAGCAGGTTGCTATTTCCTTCTCCAGGAATCTTCCCAACCCAGGGATCAAACCTGCATCTCTGGCATCTCCTGCACTGGCAGGCAGATTCTTTACCACTAGCGCCATCTGGAAAGCCCCATTAAAATGTATGAAGAAGAAATAATCATACTGTTGAGATAAGGTCATTATTTATTTTGATGATATATCCTTGAAAATATAGGGCTTGGCATAGAGGAGGCCCTATATTGGTGCTGGTTTCCATTGGCGTTGCTTACAAAAACCAGTGGCGTTTACATTGTTTCATATATGACTTTATGCTTTTTAACGTGGAATGCATTTCCATGCCATGGAAAAGATTTTCACTGCATTACTTTTAGCCACAATGCAATAATTTTCCATTATGTGAATGTATCTTATTTTACTTACCCAAGTCCCCGGTTGGTGGATATTTAGAATCTCTCTCCCCCTCTCTTTGTTTTGTTTCTGTAAGTGTGCTATGCTGAACATTCTCATAGAAAAAAAAAAATCTTTGCACATATCTTTTATGGTTCCTAAGGATAAATGCCTGGAAATAATATCTCTGAGTCAAGGGGCATGAGCATCATAAGATATCACCAAATTGCCCTCAGGGATGTTTTAGCATTTTATACTCCCACAAACAGTAGATGAATAACATTCTTGTTTCTATAAACTCTTATCAAAACTATATATATATTTTTAATTTGCCATTTCTAACTTTTCCTTGAGTATCTTGATTTCAGATGCTGTCACTCTAGGTACCAATGAATTCATGTCATTTCTGTCCTTGGTGGAAAAAGCTTATGTCACTGTGCTAATTCTAATAAAAAGAGAACTGGCTTTGAAGTCACAGGGCCTGGACTCATCTCTTCCAAGAGAGGCAGTGTTTTGTCATCTCTCACAATACCTGAAAGCTTAGTGGCTTAAAACAATAACCATTGTAGTATGTCTTGTGATTCGGCGGGTTGGTTGAGTTTGGTTGGGTGGCCCTTCTGCAGGACGGAGTGCAGACTGAGATGGAAATCATCTGAGGCTTGACTGGGCTGATGCCACAGGAGGGCTCAGCGGTGCAGCCGGCAGTGACTGCCGACCTTCAGCTGGGCAACCAGCTGGGAGTGCGTGTTTCACTTACACGTTACTTGGTTTTCCGAAGTTCCATGAAGCAGGAAACAGAAGCTGCCAGTTATCTTAAGGCTTGAGTTTGGAACCCCAGAATGTCACTCCTGCCACATTCTGTTGGTCAAAGTTACAAAGTCAGCCAAGATTCAAGAGCTGGGAAGATACGCTTCCCCTTTTCATGTGAGGAGTGACAGCTATGATCAGGGTGAAGATGGATTGGTGGGAGCTGTCTTTGGAGACTGGTTAACAAGGGCAGCAGGTAGAAATGGAATTAACACAGATTTCAAAGTCTGGGTTTCAGTCTCGATTCAGACACTGCTCTGTTACTTTGGACATGTTACTCAACCTATCTGAGTCTGAGTTTCTTTCTTATTTAAAAAATGAAGTAAAGTTAACTTAAAATATTATATTAGTTTCAGGTATACAGCATAGTGATTCAATATTTTTGCAAATTATGTTCCATCATAGGTTATTTAAAGTTAGTGGTTATTATTCCCTGTGCTGTATAGTATATCCTTCTTGCCTATCTATTTTATACATAGTAGTTTGTATCTGTTAATCCAGTTCCCCTTATCTGTCCCCTCTTTCTGAGTCTTAGTTTCTAAATCTTAGAAAGAGGGATAATAATATCTGTTTGTAATCATGAGAGTGAAAAATTATACTAGATTGTTACAAAAGTAATTTCAGTTTTGGACCATGAATTTTACATCATTATAACTAGGCCAAAGTACATCTTTACTAATCAAAATAGGAAACATTACAATCAATACATTTTTGCCCACAAGAAATTAGTTTGTTTATTCCTGTGATGTAAAAATTCATGCTTCGGGATTCGGGAAACTCTTGGAAAGCGTTTTCTATCTCCTGCTGGTTGTGGAAGCGTTTTCCCTGCAAAATCTTGAGATGGTTGAAGAAATGGTAATCAGTTGGCGAGAAGTCAGGTGAGTATGGCGGTTGAGGTGAAATTTCGTAGCCCAATTTGTTCAACTTTAGAAGCAGTTGCGATCACTCATTGGGCGTTGTCATGCAGATGAATTGAGCCCTTTCTGTTGATCAATATCAGGTGTAGGCTTTGCAGTTTCCAGTGCATCTCTTCGATTTGCTGAGTAAGCGTCTCAGATGTAATGGTTTCACTGGGATTCAGAAAGCTGTAGTGGATCAGACAGGCAGTAGACCATCAAACAGTGACAGTGACCTTTTCTGGTACAAATTTCACTTTGGGAAGTGCTTTGGAGGTTCTTCTCAGTCCAAACACTGAGCTGATCATTGCCAGTTGTTGTATAAAACCCACTTTTCATTGCATGTCACAATCTGATCAAGAAATGGTTCATTGTTGTTGTCTGGAACAAGAGAAGATGACAATTCAAAACGATGATTTTTTTTGATTTACGGTCAGCTCATGAGGCACCCACTTGTCACTTTTTCACTTTTCCAATTTGCTTCAAGTGCCAAATGACTGTAGAATGGCTGATGTTGAGTTCTTTGGTGATTTCTCGTGTAGTTGAAGAGGATCAAGCTTCAGTGATGGCGCTCAGTTGTCGTTGTCAAGTTCCAATGGCCAGCCTCACCTTCAAGGCTCTCCTCTCCTTTCCAGATCATCTTGAACCATGACTACACTGTAGGTTCATCAACAGTTCCTGGGCCAAATGCATTGTTGATGTTGTGAGTTGTCTCTGCTGCTTTATGAGCCATTTTGAACTCGAATAAAAAATTGCTTGAATTTTTTTTTCTAACATCATTTCTAGTCTAAAATAAACATAAAATAAACAGCAAGTAATGTGTTTAGCAAAAAAAGTAAAGCAAGAAATGTGCACTAAAATGATATATAACATAGCCACATTTATTTAGAAATGTATTCTAATATCAAATGGAAAATTTCAGCAGTGCAAAACTGCAATTACTTTTGCACCAACTGAGTAAGCATACACGCATATAATACATACATAAATCCCTATACATGTATACACATATGTCAGTATCTCTCTCACTTTTTATTTGCCCATGAATCTCTCTATATAATTTCTATAGATAGAAAGGAGAGTGGTGTCAGTTGAAGTTATTCTTACAGTTCCTGGCTTTGCCAATTTCTAGCTATATGGCTTCAGAAAGTCATTTAGTCTCTGTTGTGTCACCTGTAAAATGATAACTCACAAGACTGTTAAGATAAATGAAATAATGTACACTAATGTCCTTTGTCACCTTATGGCCTTGTTCTAAATATCTCATTTATTTCTTGGGATATAGAAACCAAAAGTAGACATAGGGTGTATTGTTGAATATTATTTATGAGAATTCTTGGCTGATGATAGCAGACCATCTTCCTTCTGGATTGAAAAACCATGATTTCTTCATCTTTCCTTTCAGGATACATAGACATTCCATGCACTTTGAATTTTTATGTTTATTTTAGAAATAAACTTTTAAACATAGATCATGGCATAGCAGGGTAAAGGAAATGAAGCTCTTACCATCTGGTGTCAGACGTCATTCTAGAGAGGGGACTATTACATTTCAATCTTCAGTAAAGGTACATTATGTGTAGATGCTTTTCAGAAAGATATTTCCTTTGTACATGGGAGGAAGGTAGATGGTAGACTGAAATTACCCCAAAAGTCTTGTGTCCTAGATTTGAAGTAATGTTAGGAGAGATGGAAGAAAAAAAAGAAAAGCAAAACACGTCCAGTCCATCCGCATAGAGAATAAGTGCCTAGCAAAAGTCTAAGCTTTGGGAGTGTTTGGAATCTTAGGAGGGACAGGATGAGAGGGTGGCGTTCAAGGTCATTTCCTCCAGATCTTACGAAGGGCAGAGTGACTCTAGATAATCGCTGTTACTCTAGAAAACGAGGCCATTATAATTTAGAAAATGAGAGAGACTATCAGGTAAGCATGTTCTCTGTCCCTTTTCTTGTTTCACCTACACGCAGACTCTTTTGCTGAAAGGAACCCCCACTAGACTCCAGTTAAACATCGCAGATGGAGCACATCCATTTATTTCCATTCCTCCCCAGAGACTCCCACTTAAATGACACTGAAGGAATAAAATGGTATGAAATAGCTGAAAAGCTAGTATGAGAGGGAAGACAATAACGGATATGATACACTGACCAAGTTTTGAGCGCTGGAGTGGATTGATGGGTCTGGACTGGAGTAACAGAGTGAAGAAAAGTAAAATCTAAGGACTTGTCAAGGGAGGATATAAAAACACATCATGGTGATTTGGGTCAGAGAACCTCAGAAAGTGTCAGAAATTGGAGGCATTAGCTACCTCAGAGAGCATGAGCAACCGGTGTGCTCATAGTTGAGAGACTCCCAGATTCCCAGCCCCATCCTGTGAAGCCAGGCAGCGGAAGCAGGGAAGATTAGGAAAAACTGAATCAGGATGGGTCTTTATTCGGAAATGTCGAGCACAAGTGAAAAACTTCCCTGGTGGTTCAGACAGTGAAGACTCTGTCTGCAATGCAGGAGACTGGGTTCGATCCCTGGGTTGGGAAGATCCACTGGAGAAGGGGATGGGAACCCACTCCAGTATTCTTGCCTGGAGAATTCCATGGACAGGGGAGCCTGGCGGGCTGCAGTCCATGGGGTCTCAAAGAGTCAGACACGACTGAGTGACTAACACTTCCACCTTTTTCAGTAAAGTGAATGGAGATGCTGCCCAGCCCTCTTTCTCTGGGCTCCTGGCATGCTGCCAGCCAGGATTATACCTGCAGATAGAAGATCAAAGAATTTTCCAGAAAGAAACAAGAAAGGCCAGGAAAAAATAATGATAGATGCTAAATTTAAAATTATCTCAATAGAATGGCTTGGTCCACGCGAGTTAAAATTATTTCATGAATTTCAATTAATGAACACCACTCACAAATCTTCCAATCAGTCTGTGAGTATGTGTGTGTGTGTGTGCATGTGGGTGCATGTGTCATTCAAATATTAATGCATAGTAAAGCCAGCAACTTGAGAGAAGTCTTCAACATGGGAGAAAAATGAACACACACATAGTAAAATAGAGCTTGAAAGAAGCAGAGGCAATACAGAAAGCAGAAGACTTCAAATAGATAAGATCCTCACAGAAATTAGAGAAAGTATATCATAAATGCAATAAGAGAAGAATGCTGTAAAAAATGAACTGTAAGAGAACAAGTTGCAACTCTCAGAAATTAAAAACATGAAAGCTAAGACAAACTTTAAAAAGCATGATTAAAAGAGAAAGATCAGAAAATTTCTAAGGAAGTAGAAACAAAAGACGAAGAGATGCAAGCTAGAGCAGATTTTAGAAAACTAAAGGACCAGTTCAGGAGCTTTGTATTTAACCACCAGAAATTGCAGGCAGAGGAAAGAGAGAATGGTGGGGAGGGAATTATCAGAGAATGAATGCTGTAAACTCACCCAGAAGTGGAAGATATGAAGCTCCGGGCTATAGAGATTTACTGAGTGCTCAGTAAAATAAATTTTAAAACTCATTATAAAACACATCATTTTAAAAATCACAGAATGCTAAGGATGCAAAGATAATCCTGAAAACTCCAAGGGAATCATAACAGGTCACATGAAAAGGATTAAAAGGGTAAGGAACTGACATTGGACTTCTGAACAGAAATGCTAGAAGCTGGACGACAATAGATCCACACTCTCAGAATTACAATCTAGAATTTATTACCTACTCAAGCTATTACTCAGGAGTGAGGATACAAGAAAGACTATTTTCAGACATGCAAGGACTCGAACATTTACCTGAGAAAGCTTTTGGAGAATGTGACTTTCTGAAAAAAGAAAGAAAACCAAGAAAAGGAAAATGTGGAAGCATAAAAATGGGATTCAGTAGAGCAGAGATGAGAGACAAAGTCCCAGAGGTGGAGGAGGATGGGAAGGACGTAGGTGATGCAGGGTGAGAGTTATGTAACCGATCTGGAGAGCACTCAATCCATATTGGAGAAGGTGGTACAGCTGTCCTGGAGGCGTACCTCCTAGGTAAAGGGTGGGTATCTTACTAATGAATTTATCACATCAAACTTTTTGGAGTTCTGGTGAATATTTTTGAAAATAATTCATATTGGGTGCATAGAAAATGGGTCAAAGAGGAAAAAGTGCAATAACTTTGGGAAAAAACTGCAGAAGGAAATGGCAATCCACTCCAGTATTCTTGCCTGGAGAATCCCATGGACAGAGGAGCCTGGCAGGCTACAGCCCATGGGGTTGCAAGGAGCTGGACACAACTGAGAGACGAACACTTTCACTTTCACACCTGTGTGAGGAAGAAATTGAATCATTGTCCCTACTTGGCTGAAGCATCACAAGGATGCACCTGCTGATTATGGATTTAACCCCAAAATGTGGCATCACTGAATTCGCAGGAGTGAGAGTATGTGTGTGTGGGGAAGGGGAGAGAGAGAAGTACCTTCCAATACCATTAACAGGATGTTAAAATTAACAGATTAAGAAAATACAGTATAAGCTTGTTTTTTTGCTTTTTTTTAGAAACATGGAGGGAAACTGCCAGGAGTGGATAAAAATGAAAAGTTATTTCCTTGGAGGAGCAGTAATTAGTGATGGGGATGAGGAAGAAGGAGACAGCTATTTTTCACTTAAACTTTCTAATACTCTTACTTTTTAAACTATATACACACGAGAAAGAACCTGCCTGCCAATGCAGGAGATATAGAAGATGTGGGTTCAGTTTCTGGATCAGGAAGATCCCCTGGAGGAGGAAATGACCACCCACTCCAGTATGCTTGCCTGGGAAATCCTATGGACAGAGGAGCCTGGCGGGCTACAGTCCATGGGGTCGCAGAGAGTCAGACGTGACTGAGCGACTGGCCATGCACACACAAACACATGATATTGTGATAACAGTAGCATTATGCTTAAAAAAGAAGACCTCTGAGAACAGGACTGGCCGCTGGATTTGAGGGTGAAATGTTGGTGAGACACACCCCAGTCAGTACTCACTGAAAATCAATTTTGTGCCAGATTCTCCATTACACATGATGTCTTGTCTTCCTGTTAACCCTTTGGATAGGCACTTTCACCCCCAATTTGCAGGAGCTGAGACTCAGGGAAATGAAGTAATCCTGTGAGTAAATCTCAGAGCAAAGATTCAAGGACACATTCGTCCAGCTACAAATCATGCTTTCCCCATCAGCCCAGGTTGCTAAGCATGCATGCTAAGTCACCTCAGTCATGTCTGACTCTGTGAGACGCTATGGACCGTAGCCTGCCAGGCTCCTCTGTCCATGGGATTCTTCAGGCGAGAATACTGGAGTGGGTTGCCATGCCCTCCTCCAGGGGATCTTCCCAACCTGGGGATCAAACCTGCGTCTCTTAGGTCTCCTCCATTGGCAGGCGTGTTCTTTACCACTGAGTTACTGGGGAAGGCCCCTGCCTTTCTGTAGCTGGTACCTATTTATGCTCCAAATTTACCACAGAATAGCATCATTTTAAACCTAGAAGGAGTCTTACAGATCATCTGGTTCAAAGCATTTTATTTTATCAGTGGTTAAATTGAGGGTCTATCACTTATGTGGTCATTAGCTGCTGACCTGGCCCTGTTTCCACAACTTGTCTTCGTCTGCATGATACTGTCAACATTGTGGGAAAAAAGTAAAGAAATTAGGACTCCTTCAGTGAACAGAACTCACAGCTGCTTATTTTTTCCCCAAGAATAACCATACCTGCCTATTTCAAAAGGTGAAAAAAGTGAAACTCCTAACAATTCGAAATTTCTAGCACTCAGAAGTCTGGGTATGCCTGCTGCAGCCTTGCTTTCTCTGAACTGTGTTTAGTTCCCTCTGTAACATCCTGGAAAAGGCCTCATAATCTTCGGGAAGAAACATGTGACCTCATCCCTGGGAATGAGCGTCTCCAGGGAAAGAGTTACCTGCTCTTCCTCTAGGGGTTTTCTGGGACAGGTCAACACATGCACCCCAATACAGCATCATGAAGCAGAAGAGGTCCAAAGTGAGGCAAATTGAAAACAATCTAACTTTTATTGAATACCTACTATGTGCCAGGAACCATGCCAAGAACTTTATACTCACGATCTCATTTTTATATTTGGAGCAACTCTGTAAGTACAATTAGTACTCCCATTTGACTGATGAGAAAACTAAAGACCAGACAAGCTAAGCTTTTAAGAAGCATCTTGACACGTGTCCTCCCACCATTCATTGTTATGCTATACAGTCAATATCTTTTTCTGTAACTCAAGGGACCTCTGAAACGAAGCAGACCAGTAGGAACCAACATCAAAGTCAATGAAGCAGGACCAGCACTCTGCTCGGGCTGTAGCTTTTGCCGAGAGCATTCACAGTCCCTGGGCTTCCTGACTTCCAACATTCTACCTTACCCTTCGGCTGGGTTATTTCCTATTAATCCTTTGAGAATAGCTTTGGTCATCATCTTCTCTAGGAGTCTTCTTCACACCCATTAGCCCACCCTCTCACTCATCATCTCTTGCTATTTACAATCATATTTTGCCATCATTCATTTATGTACCTCTTTCCCAGCAAAATCTCCCCTGGTAGCTCAGACAGTAAGGCATCTGCCTACAATGTGGGAGACCCGGGTTTGATCCCTAGGTCGGGAAGATTCCCTGGAGAAGGAAATAGCAACCCACTCCAGTATTCATGCCTGGAAAATCCCATGGACCAAGGAGCCTGCGGGGCTACAGTCCATGGGGTCGCAAAGAGTCGGACACGACTGAGCGACTTCACTTTCACTTTCCCACCAAATAAAGACTGCTGCAAGGCCTGGAAGAAATCTTAAACGTTGTTGCAGTCTTTGGTGGGCTGAATATTGTCCCACCTCCCCAAAGAGGTCTGTGTCCTAATCGCAGCAACCCATGAGTGTATTTATTTCACATGGAAAAAGAGACTTTGAAAATCTTGAAATTTGGAGACTCCTGGATTATTCAGGTGGGCCCAGTAGAGTCACAGTGTCCTTGTGAGAGGAAAGGGGGAGAGTCAGAGTCAGTAAACTGAGACATGATGGTGAAAGCCAAGGTTGGAATGTTCCATGAGGCAGATGGAAAAGCTCTAGAAGTTGGAAAAGGCAAGGAAATGGATTCTCCCCTAAATCCAGCAGAAGCAGCACAGCCCTTGTGACACCTTGACTTTAGGACTTCTGACCTCCCAAACTATAAGCTTTAAGCTTCTAAGTTTGTGGTAATTTTTTACAGCAGCTAGAGGGAACTAATACACAGCTAGCACTCGGCACATAGTAGGAACTTAATAAATATTTCTCCAATGAATGAACGAGTAACTTGTAATGTAGTGTAAGTGTCTCCATCCCACATACATCCCTCTCTAGGCAAAGGCTTATGCTTTATAGTTGTTACTCAGTCACCACATCATGTCCAACTCTTTGCAACCCCATGGGCTGCAGCATGCCAGGCTCTTCTGTCCTCCAGTAGTTCCTGGAGTTTGCTCAAATTCATGTTCATTGAGTTGGTGATGCTATCTAACCATCTCATCCTCTGCCGCCCCCTTCTCCTTTTGCATTCGATCTTTCCCAGCATCAGAGTCTTTTCCAATGAGTCAGTTCTTCGCATCAGGTGGCCAAGGTATTGGAACTTTAGCTTCAGCAACAGTCCTTCCAATGAATATTCAGGTCTGATTTCCTTTACGATTGACTGGTTTGATCTCCTTGCTGTCCAAGGGACCCTCAAGAGTCTTCTCCAGGACCAAAAGGCTTATGAGTAAGTGGCAAATAAATTGTGGGGAGGACATTACTCTGGAAATACGTAGTGGAATCTTGGTTATTATAGCCAACTAACACTGGTTTGGACAGCTTCCCTGTGAGTAAATCTAACAGATTTACTCTGTGACTTGGGAAAACTCTTCTAATCCCTCTGAGCCTCTGTTTTCTCATCTGTAAGAAGGCAGAAGTTAGTCTGACAATGAAGTTCATAAAGACAGATGATGTTATTCTGTTGGAGTACTCCTCGGAAGACAAGATGCTATATAAATACCGGAGAGTGTTATTGTTACATGAATAATAAATAGTTAAGAAATAAATCCATGTTTTCTAAAACAACTAATGCAAGACACCCAGAGTCACCTGTCACTTAGTGAAGGCTGTGCTCTCTTCCTGAACTAAAACATTTAGTACTTTTAATAGCTTTACTTTTTAATAATCTGTAACTTAAAATGGAGCACATCACTTTTGGATTAAATATTAAAATATTAAATATTAAATTGGACAGCAGAAATCCATCACATACTTGAACCCGCCTGGTTTACTCAGGGTCTCCTAGGTACACTAAGAAATCTAAGCACTGTTTGTATCCACTGAGGTCATTTCTTCCTTTCTTATTTTTTGCCAGACACACAGGCACCGTATACATCTTTTTATTGATTAATCTTGAAGAGTTGAATGAAATAGACCAAATACTAGCATCTATACTTGAAGCAGCCTATGTAGCATGATGAATCTAGAGGTTACATTTAATAGACGTGGCCAATTATTCTGAATGAGGGAGTGGGGCATGATTTGTCTCTTTGGTTCATGCCTGTTTCTTTTTGACTTCTCATGACAGCAGCTTTATGAAGCCCGAGTTGCAACCCTGGGCCTGCTCTTTGTGTTCATTTTGGCTGCAGCGATGGTCTCATAACCCTCTGGGTGTCATCGTCCTTGGAGCTCCAGTAGTCAACAAGACCCTGAGAACCCGTTTCCTTGATTGATGAAGTCTGGGGTTTCTCTTCCCATGGAAAACAGCTTTGAAGTGCATCTTCACTCTCTCTGCTTCCCTTGTCTGAGTGTCAAATCCTTGTTCAGATATTCAAAGCCTTCTGTCATTCAAAATACATTCTTGGGAAATGTGTTGATGCTAGTCATTTATAATTCATTCTTGAGGTATACCATGCAGTGAAAAGACAGAGAGATGTAACTCTCCTGTTTAGCTGGATAAATGTGAGCAAGTTGTTTCACCTTCAAAGCTATTTCTTCATCTGTTAAACAGGATGGTTTAATTGTGATAATGTTTACATTGGTGGTACACTGCCATTCACAAGTTTCGAGGTATACACTGGGTCACATTTCCTCTAGTGGTCAGATTAACTCACCTCATCCCTAATGCTGGCTTGGCACGGGCTCCTCTGAGCATATATTGGAGGGTGTACACAGCTGGAGGAGGAAGAAGGAGAAAGTGTTTCTTTCTAACTTAATGCTCAACCTCTGTTTCTCCATGCTTTCCTAGGGCTGGATTTTTAATTACAGGTTTTTAATTTATGTGCACATGCAGCCAAAGATCCGAAACATAGCTATAGTACCCAGAGGGTTGGGACGCCTCAAGACTCCAGGCTCAGCCACAGTCTGTGTGCTGAATCAACTCCTGTGACTTTTGAAATCTTGGCACTGAATCAAGATAACGGGTCAAGTTCCCCCTTTATTTCATGGTGAGTCACAGGGGACCTCTCATTATCTTTTCAGGTTCCCTGCTCAGTTAGGACCCTCTTTGCTGTTAGGAATAGGCTACTCTCATTGAAACTCAAAATGACAAGGGATCGGTTCTCCCTATGGGAATTTGTGTATATTCATCTCTAAAAACCATAGAATTCCGTATCCCAAGAAGTCATAGAATGGTGGTCTTTGTCAAGCCATAACCTTATCCCGATAAAATTTAAAACAAGGCACAGTGGTAGGCATAAGGCTTTCCTCTTATTTCGCTTCTAACACATTTATAATTACCCTTTTCATTTCTCCATTTCTCAAAACTCTCCCCTTCTTCCAAGCTTGGACCAGTGCCACCTCGTCTGTGACACTTTTCCTGGCTCCTCCAGATCACAGTTCTCTCTGTTTCCTCTGAATTCTTTAATTAGCTAGTTCTCCCATCTTAATATGCCTGTACATGGTACCTTTGTCTCTCTCTCATTGTCTCACCGTGCTGGAGATAAGGAAACAGCAATAACAACAGAAATGACATTAAAAAATGGACAGTCATTTTCCCACATCAGACTTTGGACAGGCCCTTTACATATGTTTTTCATCACAAGTTCATCACTTACTGAACAAATATCCAAGCATCTAGTGTTGAAGATGCCGCACTGTGCTGTACAATATATCCTTGTTTCTCATCTATGTTATACTTAGTAATTTGTATCTCTGCATCCCACTTCCCCTCTCCTCACTGGTATCCATTACTTTGTTGTCTATATCTGTGAGTCTCTTTCTATTTTTCTGTGTATATTTGTTTGTGTTATTTTTTAGATTCCACAAATAAGTGATATCATATAGTATTTGTCTTTGTCTGACTTATTTTATTATGCATAGTATTTTCTAGATCCATTCCCTTTGCTTCAAATGGCAGAATTGTATTAGTTTTAATGAGTAATTTCCCATTGCATGTATGTATATACCACCTCTTTATCCAGCCATCTGTTGATGGACACGAGTTGCTTCCATATCTTGGCTGTTATAAACAGTGCTGCTGTAACACAGAGGTGCATGTATTCTTTTAAATTGATCTTTTTGTTGTATTTTTCTGGATATATACTCAGGAGTGGAATTGCTGGATCATATGGAAATTCCATCCTTAGTTTTTTGAGGAACCTCCATACTGTTTTCCATAGTGGCTGCACCAGTTTACATTCTTACCAACAGTGCACAAGGGTTCCCCTTTCTCCACATTCTTTCCAATGTTTGTTATGTGTAGACTTTTTGATGATAGCCATTCTGACAGGTGTGAGGTGTTGTTTTGATTTGCATTTCTCTAATAATTAGCAATGCTGAGCATATTTTCATGTGCCTATTTAGCCATCTGTATGTCTTCTTTGGAAAAATGCCTATTTGGGTCTTCTGTCCAATTTTTTATTGGATTGTTTGTTGTTGTTTTTTTTTAAATAATTCATTGTATGAGCTGTTCATATATTTTGGATATTAACCCCTTGTTGATCATAACATTTGCAACTATCCCATAGGTTTTTTTTTGTTGTTTGTTTTGTTGAGGGTTTCCACTATTAGGCAAGAGCTTTTGAGTTTAATTAGGTCCAGGTCATTTACATATGCTTTTCATTAACCGATATTTATTCAGTGAATATCCAAAGCATCTAGAACTGTCCTAGGTGCTGAATATGGAGCATTAAGACATGCCTAGATCCTGCATTCTTGGACCATAGGGTCTTTTTTTTTTTTAATGGAATGTGTATCACTTTATTATTTTTTTCCACTTATTTTCATTAGTTGGAGGCTAATTACTTTACAATATTGTAGTCGTTTTTGCCATACACTGACATGAATCAGCCATGGATTTACATGTGTTCCCCATCCCAGTCCCCCCTCCCATGACCATAGGGTCTTGATCAGCCATCACAAATTATACTTGGTGGCTTGTTTGTGTATGGTTCATGCACTAAAAATGTTTATTTTATTTTTTATTTATATATTTATTTTTACATTTTTAAAGCATAAAAATTAAGAGGATATGCAGCAGGGACCTCACGTGGCCCACAAAGACTGAAATATTTACTATCAGGCCCTTTATAGAAAATGTCTACTGACCTCTGATGATCTCATTTTATCTTCCCAACCTATCCTGCAAGACATATTTTTCATTATATGAATTATTAATACTTATGAGGAAACCAAAGCTCAAAGAGGTGAACTATCTTTTCCAAGATGATTCAGCTAATATTTTTCTGAGATGGCAGTTACAACTAGAATACCCTTGGCTTGTCTGGGGAACTAGTATTAGCTCTGCCCAGCTCAATGAAGGAAACCCTTCTTCTCCTCCACCATATTCTTTCTGAAGTACTGTTGCGTGCTAATTCACTTCAGTCATATCTGACTCTTTGCAACCCCATGGACTACAGCCCGCCAAGCGCCTCTGTTCATGGAACTCTCCATGGAATAGTAGAGTGGGTTGCCATTTCCTTCTCCAAGAAGTACTGTTAACCCACCATAAAGGAATGGGGAAATAGGGTTTAAAAATGTCAGCCCTCAATACTTCAAGAAAAATGACTTTCAGAATAAGGTAGAAAGAGTGATGGTCTTCAGAATGATGAACCTTGGTTTTAGTCCTCCTTGGGCCTCAGAGTCTCCAAGCATAAACTAGAGCAGTTGAATTATTTGACTTCTAAAGTATCTCCCAACATGAAAATTCCTTCCAGGAAAATATCCTTTACTCCAATTGGATTGGACACATTTCTTTTTATCTCTGCCATGGCCATATCATGAATATTGACCAATTGAATAATGATTAAATATTTAATTTAGATTTTTATATTAGAAGGATATAAAGTCCTATCCATACCTAAAAAGTCTTGTTGATTCTGTTTGAAGGATTGTCGGCATTATTTCATGTTGTTTCAACTTGTACTTTGTAATAAGGAGAGCAAAGATTCTAAGACAACCATGTTGAATGGTGACCAGTTCCTAATGGTTGACCAATGAGCCAGTCCCCCTGGAATGTCCAAAATTGGCAGCACTTCAGTGTACACTTTATTCTGACCCTTGACCAAATTAACATTGGCTAATTGAAAGTGTTCCATGAATTTACAATGGAGGATGTGCTCACTGAGGTATCCGACTCATATCTACATGACCCAAATGGTTTACAGGGAGACACCTATGCATTTATATTTAACAACTCCTTCCACAAAGCTGGTTCACCTGCCTATGTCCTGGATCAGGTGGAGATAACATTTTGGAAAGCAAGAGGTTTGTTGTTTAATGGGAACAGATAATTTATATTCCCCAATATTTTTGAGAACAGTGGCTCTCTATCTGGGCTGTGTATTAGAATCATCCAAGAAGCTTTTTTAAAATGCCAAGGCCTGGCTCTCACACTCAGAGATTCTAATTTAATTGATCTGGATGCGCAAACATTTTAAAAACTCACATGTGCATAAGGGTTCAAGAACTACCATTCTAGGAAGAGGTATATGTGGATCAGGTCGCACAAAATGTAAGGTATCTAACTCTGAATTAACTGACTTAAGAGTTAAGTTTCTATGCATTTATATAAAAGGAAGTTCATGTAGCATTTAAATCTTTCAATGTATGGAAGTTAAGGTTTTGTGAATTCTCCCAAAAAAACTGAACATATTTTACTGTTTTTTTTAAAACATTAGCTCATTTTGAAATACTTAGGCAAAATTGAGGCAAAATACTCAGGCAAAAATGATACCTTTTGGTATCATTTCTAATGATTTATAGAGTTAACTCAGTGCTAGTCATGTTCAAGGCTTTAAAAAATTTTTTTTCAATTTTTAGTTTCAGCTGCACTGGGTCTTCATTACAACACACAGGCTTTCTCTAGTTGCAGTTCAGGGGCTTCTCATCGCAGTGGCTTCTCTCATTGCAGAGCATGGGCTCTAGGCACACAGGCTTCAGTAGTTGTGACTCATGGGCTCCAGAGAATGGGCTCAGCAGTGTGGTGAATGGGCTTAGTTGCCCCATAGCATGTGAAAGCTTCCTGGACCAGGGATCGAACCTGTGTCCACTGCATTAGCAGGTGGGATTCTTTGCCATGGAATCACTGGTGGTAAAGTCTCATTCAGGGCTTTTAAAATCACACTTTTGGATAAACATTTCACATTATTGTTTTAAGATTTACTAACCTTATGAATTTTGTTTCCTGAGTTGAAATTTCCTATTCTTTTCTTATTATTAAATTTGCTCAGCAATATTTTGGTAAACTACATGGATTGTAGGGAAAAAATATCCCTTGCTTTTGCCACAAAATAAAGGTAATGGCAGAAAAGCCGACTTCGGCAGGTTTTGCTGTGTTTCTTGTAGCGCTTGTTCCCAGTCTTGGATAAAGGACTTGCTGAAGACTGGGACAGAGCAGTTTTGATGTTGTGGGCAAGTGGGCTCTGATCTGGGGAGGTGGGTATCAAAACTCCCTGTGACACCATGGTAGCAGCAGCATCTCTGATTGCATTACCTTTGGAATCAGAGGAAAACAAAAGAAGGAAATAGCCAGCCCATCTAACTGTGTGATTCCATTAGTCTGAAGAGGTGGGTCAAGGGCTTATTTAATAATAAAAAATGGCTGTAGGAGCAGCGTTTAGTGTCATATATGCAGGCCATCATACAAGTGTGCATTCAGAAGCGCCCTCAGAGGTTACCTTGGTTCTACAGAGGCAATGATATAATTAAGGGAATGGGCTTATTTTTAGAGGAGTCCCCAAAGTGGCTTGTGATTGGTGCAGGTTGTAAAGGCATGGCTGTAACTGGTTGTGGAATCCTGGTCTCCTGTGGAAACCATACACTGATCTATCAATGTATTAAAGTTAAGGTTTTGTGGATTCTCCCAAAGGATTGAACATGTTTTACTGTTGTTTTTGTTTTTTGCATTAGCTCATTTTGAAATACTCAGGCAAAATTGAGGCTAGATGAACATAGATGACTACCTCTTGGTAACATTTCTAATGATTTAAGTTTAGTAAAGGTTTGGAACAAATCGATTCTGCAGATGACACTGTTGTAATTTGATTCAGCAGACATTTATTGGGCATTTACTATGTCCCTGGTGTGGAGTTAGATAGTAGGGATATGAGGTGAAGTCATAGGCCTCGACTTAGGTCTGCTCACAGCCTCGTAAGGAAGAAATCTTTACATGATGAATTGCAGTTTGGTATGTTAAAAAGAGCCTGTGCGCCGGGAGTATGGGCTGCTCACAGAGAAGGAATGGTTGTCTCTTTCAGGTGGAAAGGGGTAGTTGGACAGGGAGACTTTGCTTCATGGGCCAGAGACACGGTCAAAGGAGAACAAATGGAAAGTGAAGCTGTTATAAGGATGCAGAGAGAATCTCATTGAAACCAACGCAAGAGGCATCATGGAAACTAAAATCACCATGAACCCTCAATCTGTCTCCCTGACTACATAATCCCTTCTCTCTTTAGTCCAGCTTCTCTTCTCATTCATCTCTTTATGTATCAATCTACTGAACCTTCTGGTTCAGCCTGTACTTGCAATCTTCATGCCTCAGCTCCAGATATGCAGGAGAGAGAGAGGTGACTGTTTCAGCCAGGGTCATATGTTTGCTCTGGTCTCATTAGCTGAAGCTCAGAGCAGGGTTATCAGGTAGCTACTATGGGCTTTGGACAAGGTAGATTTCTTTTTCAAATTTTAAACATTTTATTTTGCATTGGGATATGGCCAGTTAACAATGTTGTGATAGTTTCAGGTGAAGGGTCTCAGCCGTGCATATACATGTATCCATGGGCTTCCCTTGTGGCTCAGCTGGTAAAGAATCTGCCTGCAATGCAGGAAACCTGGGTTTGATCCCTGGGTTGGGAAGAGCCCCTGGAGAATGGAAAGGCTACCTTCTCCAGTATTCTGGCCTGGAGAATTCCATGGACTATATAGTCCATGGGGTCGCAAACAACCAGACACGACTGAGTGAGTTTCACATTCTCCCCCAGACTCCCCTCCCGTCTGGGCTGTCACATAACATTGAGCAGAGTTCCCTGTGCTATACAGTAGGTCCTTGTTGGTTATTTTAAACATAGCAGTATGTACAAGTCCATCTCAAACTCCCTAATTATCCTTCCCCCTGGCAATGGACAGGTAGATCCTTTTAAAGCCCCTGTAGGGAAGAAGGAATTGGTGTAGCAGTCACTACTTGGGGTCCCTGTGCCACTGGGTTTTTGGCATGAGACTACCTTTTAAACCATAAAATAACCAGTGGCTTATACTCACCCACATGACGCATGCTTAGAAGTGAACGACCCAGTCTGCAAGCCTAGGGCAGGGAAACTCTTTTTTTGCCATTTAGTGATGGTGGGACTCAGCAATGACTTCCCTTGCAACAGACGAATGGGATAGATCTCAGATAGTATTAGAACGTTTAGAAGCTTTTGTTTTGTTCACAACACATTGTGGCATAGATTTCACTATGCTATTGTGAATTTGGTTGGTTATTAATTAAGCATCTATTATATTGAAAACACTGCAAGGACGACAGAGTGAACACTATGGCAACTATCACATTCTCTTGGAGGTTGTTGTGAAAACTCCGCTCAAACAGAATACAGTAACTATTTAGGGGGAAAAAAAAGCCTTGAACAATTATTCTGGCAATGGTAGATGTTCCGAGAAATAGACTAGAGATGTCAATGAAGTTGAGAGCTCTTTAGGAAATTAGGGAGAGAAATATATGATCTCCAAGCAGTATGCATGAATGGACTTTGGCTAAAAGAAAACTCAAACAGAGATTTTAGGTTGTTGAATTTTACAGTGTAAAATCTTTATTTAACCCATGGAATCATCAGTAAATTTTACATTATTTGCTAATGCATTTATGAGGATAAATCCTTTTCAGGGTCCTGTAAGAGGACATGATAGGGAAGCTCATACGAGACTCCCTATGGATGAAAAGTTCATGGACCCAGTTCTTACGTCATTTATGATGCAGAGGTGAATATTGTCAATCCAGGAGGGTGACTTTGGATTTGCTGTGCTGTGCTTTGTCGCTCAGTCGTGTCCAACTCTTTGCAACCCCATAGACTGCAGCCTGCCAGGCTCCTCAGCCCATGGGGATTCTCCAGGCAAGAAGACTGGTGTGGGTTGCCATGCCCTCCTCCAGGGCATCTTCCTAACCCAGGGATCAAACCTGGGTCTCCCGCATTGCATGCAGATTGTTTACCATCTGAGCCACCAGGGAAGCCTTTGGATTTTCTGGTTATCTGTTAATCTTAGTGAAGTTGCTCAGTCGTGTCCAACTCTTTGTGACCCCATGGACTGTAGCCTACCAGGTTCCTCCATCCATGGGATTTTTCAGGCAAGAATACTGGAGTGGGTTGTGAGTTAGCAAAAGCAGCAAAACAACGCACCCTTGGGTACGGGACCATCCTGGGATCACCACAACACAAAAGTATTAACTGCCTGTTTTGCGCTATACACTGTTTTTGTGTTGAAAGCACAAAGTGGGAAAATACAAAACCCTTCCTCCTAGAGACTCATCATTGATTGGTGAAAACACACATACAAGCATGTAAAAATATGACACAAAATGAATCAATATGATGCCATAATTGAACTCCTGCAAAGAAAGACTTCAACAAACACTGACACAGTCCAAGGGCAGCAGAAATTCTGAGCCAAGTGCACTGAACTCAGAAAGGCCCCTGATGTGTGATGATTAGTGGACATCTCTGACAGCATCGCTATTAGCACCATGGATAACATTGGGGAAAGGTCAAGTTTTGCAAAGACTTTCTGCCCACTAAGAATAGCAAGGAATCGATCGATTCTGAGCATAAGAGCAATGTCAGGACCCAGATGGAAGTGCAGTTGCTATCACTGGGAAACGTTCCTTCCCTCAAATAAAGGCCCTGGAAAATCCACGCCACCGTCCTCCAGTTAGACAGTTGGACTCGTTGAGTCCCTCAGATCCTCAGTTTTCAATGACTAGGTCTTTTGCATCTTTAGTCTGTGATCAAAGGCTGATCATTAGGAAGCCTTTGTGCTTTGCTAAGTTGCTTCAGTCATATCCAACTCTTTGCAACCCTGTGGACCATAACCCACCAGGCTCCTCTGTCCATGGGATTCTCCAGGCAAGAATACTGGAATGGGTTGCCATTTCCTTCTCTGGGGGTTCTTTCCAACCCAGGGATCAAACCCATGTCTCTTATGTCTCCAGCATAAGGATTCTTTACCAGTAGCTCCACCTGGGAAGCAAAGTATTATTTAGGCAAAGTAACTATGATACCATACCCTTTATTGCACTAGCATCATGCTACAGCAAGTCCTCTACATATACATCTTCAGGTTGCAAACTTTCAATCATGTAAGTGAGTTCTTGTGACTGGCATACATTGTCGCACATGGGCATCGTCTACAATGGTGTGCTCTTGTACTTTACATACTGTAGAGGGTATAGTAGCTTCATTTCTTGCCTGTTCACTCCATGCCAGCCCCTAGAGGCCAGTTGTTGTACTGTACTTTTCAAGGCACTGTACTGTCAGATTAAAAATGTTTTTTTTTTTTTTATGTTTGTTTCTTATGTATTATATGTGTGAAAAGTGTTATAAATCTATTGCAGCACAGCAATATATAGCCAATGGTGCTAGTCGGTTACCTAGGTTAGCTTTGTTGGGCTTATAAACAAATTGAACTTACGAACATGCTCTCAGAACAGAGCTTGTTTGTATATAGAGGACTTACTGTATTCATTTCCTTCTTAGCACTCGGCATAATCTGAAGTCATCTCAAATATTGTTTGGTTGTGTATATACCCCATGGAGTCTTCAGTCCATTTCACACTATTCAATAAATGCATTTTTGAGCATAGATTCTTCTCAGGGTCCTTTAAGAGGGTATGATAATGTAGCTCATATCTAGACTACTTAAGCATGGGAAAAATATGTGGACCCAGTTCTTAAGCTACTTACAATGCCTATCTTCTGGTCCCCTCCTCACCCGCTTCTAGGATAAGAGCAAGCATTATCATTGTCCTAGGCCCAGAGTAGAGCCTAGTGTAGGTTGCACCTTTGTATGAGTTACAGAAAATCGCCCTCTCTGAATAGATGGATGAGAAAAATCACACCATCTTGGCAGAGACAGTCACGTGAGTTCATACCTCCAGGAGTAGATTCCAACTCCTCACTTTCTTTCTGAGGGCAGTACAAGAACTTCAGAAAAATAGGGGACAGCCCTGCTTGTCTGTTACCATTTTGGCACATAGTAGGTGTTTGTTAACATTTGGTGACTGAAGCATCCCAAGATCTACCAAACACTTCAAGTTATGCAGCATTTTGTAAGGAAGTGTTTTGAGTCCCAGCTCGATTCCCTTACTAAGAACCAGGTAGGGCCACTCAGAGGTTCTCAGCGGGAACATAGCCGCACTTTAATACCACTGTCACCAACGGAGGATGACTTCGGTGACCTTCTGATATTTCATAAATGCACCAACCTCAGGGACTCTGCCTATGCACTGCCAGCCCTGCTCTTACCCACAGACTTTACAGCATCCCGTATGCAGCCAGGTTGTGGAGACTGAAGCCTCCTAACCGAGCACCCCTTACCAGAAGTTCTTTATTATAAGCACCTTACAGAGGTCCTACAGGCAAAGCCAGTCTCCCACTGGATGTGGGAGAAAGTTTTTAAATGTGCTGCTGTGTGCTAAGTCACTTCAGTCGTGTCTGACTCTTTATGACCCTATGGACTGTAGCCCACCAGGCTCCTCTGTTCATGAGATTCTCCAGGCAAGAATACTGGAGTGGGTTGCCATGCCCTCCTTCAGGGAATCTTCCAGACCTAGGGATTGAACCTGCGTCTCTTATGACTCCTGCGTTGACAGGCAAGTTCTTTACTACTAGCACCGCCTGGAAAGCCCTATCTTTTAAATAGCAGAATCAAAATCTCTGGCTGATACACAGAGTCAGGCTGATGGATCTGCCTTAGACGGAGATGTGAAGGAACTTTGCAAAGTGAAGAAAAACCCACATTGATTCCCTAAATCAAAACTTCAAATAAGAACATGGCTTTGGCAATTTATTCCCTGCAGAATGAACCTTTGTTTCTCAGCAGGCTGCTTCTAAGAATACGCATGGTACGTAAAAAGGAAGGGGAGAGAGTTCACAGAGTGGCTTGTGTGTTTCCTGCAAAGAAGGAAAAGCTGAAATGACGTGAAGTTGAACAGGGGGCTTATGTCTAACTAATCCAACCTCTAGAGAGGAGCCCTAAGATGCAAAAACAATTACTATAAGTGTGAATTTGAGGCCCCATTCACAGATTCCCAAACACCACTCCTTCACCTGCCATTTCTTTAACTGACTTCCAGAAAGGATAACAAAGTTCTGGGGGCTGGAAGACAATCACAGAGATCATAGTCTAATTTCTCCTATTCTTTAGGAGTCAATTTGATTCCTCCTCTTGGAAGCCTTCCTAGATTTGATAAGTGCCCTTCCTCTGGGTCCCCATAAAACCCTATGAGTTTATTATTGAATTTGCAACATTGTAGTATAGTTATCATGCTCATGTGTCCAAGACAGGGGCATTTTATTTGACTTAAAAAATCTTTAAAGTCAAATACTTCGCACATTGTCTGGAATAAAATGACATCTCAGTAAGTTCTTAATGAAATAGTCAATGGACCATTCTATTAATAGTTGCCTATTGAACTCATACTATTTGTCTCCCCTTTGCCACACACTAAGACAGTACACAAGAAATAAACACACGGTGATAACAGTGGTAGCTATCATTCTGAGGGTCTATTATGAGGCAGACACTCTGCTAATTGCTTCACAAATAGATTTCTCATTAATACTTTAAGGCAACATTATGACTCTGACTTCATAAATCAAACTGAGACTCAGAGAGATGACTGACTTTCCTTCAAAGCCACTCAAAAACCATTTGAACCAATGTCCAGATCCCCTGATCTTCACTCTATAGTAGGTGCCTTCTCAGATCTTAAAGTGGTAGGGGGAGAGGGTTGGGGTCAAAAGTACAATGCACTTGAAGTATCAGTTCAGTTCAGTCGCTCAGTCGTGTCCACCTCTTTGTGATCCCATGGACTGCAGCATGCCAGGCTTCCCTGTCCATCACCAACTCCCGGAGCAACTCTTGAAGCATTAGAAAAGTATTAAGAGGGACTTCCTCGTGGTCCAGTGGTTAAGAATCTGCCTTCCAATGCAGGGGACATGGGTTCGATCTCTGGTTGGGTAAGATCACACATATTGCAGGGCAACTAACCCAGTGTGTTACTGCTGAGCCAGCACTCCGGAGCCCAAGCTCTACAACAAGAGAAGCCAGCACACTGCAACAAGAAGCCCATACGCTGCAGCTAAAGAGAAGTCCCACGCAAAACTAAGACCCGGTGCAGTCAAATTAGAAAGAAAAGAAAATCATTAAGTGCCACACTGTAGAAATGGAGAAATGGGAATTAATGCAGCAAGAGTTCTCTGTGGACTTGATTAATCATGGAAGAAAACTTATAGAGGGTCTAGGATTCAGACGTAAAATAAAACTTGGATTTAAGTATAGAGACGAGAGCAGGTAGAGTGGGGAAACTTACATTCATCGAGTGCAGCAGAGCGTATTGGTTAAGAGCCTGGGCTTTGGAACTGGACAGAACCTGAGACTGCATTCTGACTCTGCTACTTAACAGCTGTGAGAACTTTTGGAATTTGCCTTTTGAGCCTCTCCACCCCTCTATTTAAAAGAAGCATAAAATACCCCTGGTATGAGTTAAGAAAGCTTTCATGGGCAAGTCACAGAGACATTGATGAAAAATGGCAGAAGTGAAAAGAGCAGGAACTAGACTTCCATTCTCACCTCTCATTGCACCTAAATGCTCATTGTAAGTCATCACCCTCTTTCCTGATGGCAGAAAGGCATTTGCTTTTTCCTCAGTTATGAAGTGAAGGTCAATAGGCCAACACAATTGACTTGCTCAAATCAGACAAGAACACAAGAGGTGACTGCCACAGAAGGTCCTAACCTGGGCCCCTTCCTGCTGGGGGACAAGTCAGCCAGAGGAGATCTAAGGATCAGGTCATCTTGCTTTGTCTTCTCCCCACCCTTTCCCCTCCCTTCCCTCCTGGTCCCTTCTCTTGGGTTGATGCAGGCTTCATAAGGGAGCAGTCATGAGGAATGTATCAGGATCAAGGATTTCTCATAGGAATCAGACTTCACAGACCTGTGTGAGAAGCTGGGAAATGGGGGCCTGGAGAGGGGAGCTGGGGCTTCAGAAAAAAAGTCACCAACCAATCTGGTGGCAGAGAGGAAACTGCAGGCACATCCAGCTGAAGAGGTGGGGCCGGTTGACTGAGTGTGGCTCCATCTCTGTGAGCCAGCAGCCAGGCAGCTGGCTGGGAATTGGTCAGCAGGGCCAGTGGTCAGGCAGGCAAGCTCAGCGTGGTGCAGAGGAGAGTGAGGATGAGCCCGAATCTCTCAAGAACATCTGTGACTGTTTCCCAGCATGTCAGACCCTGTGACCTTCACAAGGTAATGGCTGCTGCTTAATCGCTGACTTCAAAATCTCATAAGCTCTCTTTTTGGACAATTTTAAACCAGAACCCTGCAGGAAAGTGAGTTTGGGGAAACATTATTGAAACATAGTTGTCAACTTACATAAGGAGACAATCGCTCAAACACATTAACAGACATATTCAGGTCCAGAAGAGATATTAATCAGCCTGACTGACTTGCTTCCAAGTTCTTACTCCCCTAATCTGCTCTTTGAGAAGCTGGAGGACACACAAGGAATGGGAATTTTTTGACCACAACACACTCCAGTCAAATCTCTCGCTCTCTTTCTCCTTGACTCTCTACAGATACACTCTTCCTTTAGTTCATCACTGAGTTCTTTCTTACCACAGGACTTCTGCACATGCTGCTCACTTCCCCTAGAATGCTTTCCTCTCTTGCCTTATAGCATCTTTTTGGTCACATCAATTTCTATTCCTTAGGACTTCCCTGGCCATCCACTAATTAAGACATCGCCTTCCATGCAGGGGTGCAGGTTCAATCCCTGGTCAGGGAGCTAAGATCCACATGCCTGGTGACCAAAATACCAAAACATAAAGCAGAAGTAATATGGTAACAAATTCAATAAGGACTTTAAAAAATGGTCCCTGCGAAAAAAAATCTTAAAAAAAAAATTTCTCCGGGGCAAGGGATAGTTAGGAACTTTGGGAAGGTCATGTACACACTGCTCTATTTAAAATGGATAACCAATGAACACCTATCTTATAGCACATGGAACTCTGCTCAGCATTATGTGCCAGTCTGGATGGGAATGGGGTTTGGGGGAGAATGGATACATGTATATATATGACTGAGTCCCTTTACTATTCACCTGAAACTACCACAACATTTTTAATTGACTATACCCCAATACGAAATATTTTTGGTGTTAAAAAACAACAAAAAAATTCCTATTTGCCCTGGTAAATCCTCATAGAATCTTCTGTTTTTCCTTTATAATTCTTAAGAATCAGCATCATACAACTTTTTAAAAAGTTTTCCTCCCCAACTAAAATATAAACCACATAGAGGCAGAACTGTGTCTGTCCCATTCAGCACCATAGCCCAGTGTCTAGTACAGTGCCTGGCGCACACAAGAGCCTCGACAAATATTTGCAGAATGATTAGATAAGGGAGTGGGTCAGTGAGTGAGAAAACGAATAAATGAGCACACAGGGACTCTAAGGTGGGCACCATGATGATTCGCATCAAAAATTTGATAGAATAGGCTGGCAAATAAACAGGAAATGTACAGTCATCTGCCTTGCTCTGGGGACTCAAACCCCAATTGTAGGACAGTGATGGCTGCAATTTAGGTATAGTGTAAGGAAGAACTTTCTAACAGTGAAGCTGTCCTCTGTAGAAAGTTGAGTTCCCTTAAGGTGTTCAAGCTAAACCTGGATAATTTCTTGCTCAGAGATAGTATAGAGGAATTCATGTATCACATGCACGTTTAAGGTTGTGAGAGAACCCCTAACGCTGAGTCTGTGGTTTTATGTGGTACACTCACAGTAGAATATAAGGGTTAACAGCCAGGTATTGGAACCATGAAGAGAAGGAGTCAACTTCTATAATGCCTCTTACCAGCTGAGTGACCCCAGGCCAACGATTTCATGTCTCAGAATCTGAAGGTCTTCACCTGTAGAGTTGAGATGATGCTCATCTCATGGGGCTGGTGTGAGGATTAATGTCATGAGGAGTGAAGGTGAAAATGTTAGTCCCTCAGTCATGTTCAACTCTTTGCAACTCCATGGACTGGAGCCCGCCAGGCTCCTCTGTCTATGTAACTCTTCAGGCAAGAATACTGAAGTGGATTGCCTTTCCCTTCTCCAGGGGAATCTTTCCAACCCAGGGATTGAACCTGGGTCTCCCATATTGCAGGAAGATTCTTTACTATCTGTGTCCCCAGGGAAGCCTTGGTCATGAGGAGTGGAAAGAGTCAAACTCCTGCTTGGAGATCATTCATGCTTTTAGACAAAGGTCACCATGAGGAGCTTCAGGTGAGCAGGGAAAAACTACTTGTCAACCCCAAGATCACCACCAACAATAATGATTTGGGCCAAAGGGCATAAGCCTTAAGGCATAAGATGAATTAATTTGGGGGTCTGATACACAGCATGGTCACTCTAGTTAATAATACTGTATTGCATCCTTGGACTTTGCTGGAAGAGTAAATCTTAAACCTTATCACTGCACAAAAACTATGTAACTATGTGAAGTGACAGACGTGTTAATTAATCTGATTGTGGTAATCATTTCACAGAGTATAGGTATATCATATCATCACTTCACACACTTTACATATATACAGTTTTGTCATTAAGGGTGTAAAAAACTTTGAAGATTAATAGTACATACTTAATACATGTAAACCTTCAAGCTGTGAACTTTCAAAGATGAGAATGTGCATTTATATGTGCAGTCTCCAAAGTTGGTTCACGATTCTGGCATATATTGTTATTGTCACCTGCGTGCTTCCTCTACACGTGATTGTACTTTGTGACAGTACTGTGTAGAGTACAGGAGTGTGGTATTTCAAGCCCAGGCTATTCAGAAGCAAGAGGAAAAGGAGTGGTGATGTAGTTGGTGTTACTAAGAAGTGCGAGTCGTTGTCCTGTACTACTGTACTTTTTAAGATGAAAAATGTTTTCTTTATTTTTACATTTGTTTTTTATATGTTATTTGTGTGAAAATTATTATAAATCTATTACAGTGCGAGAGTGCTCAGTTGCTGACTCGTGTCCAACTCTTTGTGACCCCATATACTGTAGGCTCTTCTGTCCATTGGATTCTCCAGGCAAGACTACTTGGAGTGGGTTGCCATTTCCTCCTCCAGGGGATCTTCCTGACCCAGGGATTGAACCCACATCTCCTGTGGCTCCTGTGTTGCCAGGCAGATTCTTTACCATTGAGCTACCTGCTGCTGCTGCTAAGTCGCTTCAGTTGTGTCTGACTCTGTGCGACCCCATAGATGGCAGCCCACCAGGCTCCCCCATCCCTGGGATTCTCCAGGCAAGAACACTGGCATGGGTTGTCATTTCCTTTCCCAATATTGAGCTACCTGGAAAGCCCCAAACTGATTACGGTACAGTACTATATAGCCACTTGGCTTTGTTGGGTACCTAGGCCAGTTTTGTTGTATTTAGGAAAAAATTGGACTTAGGAAATCACTCTTGGAAGGGGACTTGTTTGTATACAGGGGACTTACTGTACCAAGTATTGTACAAACATTGTCCGGTGCTCAGGAGTCTACACACATCTCATTTAATCCTCTCCAAACCCTGGGAGCTATACTGCTCTTCTGGTTTCTGAGCCTCGCTAAGCCTCAGCTTCCTCATCTGCAAGATGGAGAAGTATCTGTTTCATCAGGCTTTGTGAGGAATGAATGAGCTCGTGCATGTAGAGCACTAAGGGAAGTGAATCGCATGTGATCGGCCCCACATGAATGGAAGCGATGTCAGCATGCCCATGTCCAGACAGGTAAACAGAGACTTAAGGCATTCCCTCAGTCACAGCTCTGGCAAGGGTGAGGCTGGGATTCTTGCCCAGGCTGTCTCGACTGCCGCTGTAGGCTGTCTCCTGAGCCGTGTCACCTTTGACAGGCCATACACGCTGGCCCCGCGTGCCTGATGACACTCGCTATGCTCAGGGCGTGACTGCCACTCAGCCCGGCCAGGCTGGCAGCCTAGTGACAGAGCAGACAGGAATTCAGAGACCTTAGCTGGACACGAGCCCAGCCGGAGCTCCTCACAGCCGGGAACAGAAGTCTTTCCTGGGATTAGCCCGAGCCTCAAACTCCTTGGAAGCCCGGATGGGTCAAGCCGTGAGAGAGGGGAGCCATCCATCACGCCAAATTGGTGTAATGACGCACCCCTACACGGGCCTGCTGCGAGCCCAGCGCAAAATCACCCCCAGCAAAATGGCATTTGGCTCCCTAATGAGACTCGCCTTCCGTCCCTATCAGTAGCCACTTAACAATGCCTTAACAACAATGATTAGGATGAAATGCTGCGGCAAGAAAAACGACTGGTGTTTTAACATGCATTTTAATAAATAAACTAATGTTATCTGGCTCGTTGCACAGAAGTGTCTTAACAGCGTTCCGGAGACCTATCAATCAGCTTTCACTAGCTGGAGATCTGCAGAGCCGCCCCCCCTCCTTCCCCCCTCCCCCAGGCCCTCGGTTGCTATAGCAACCCCAAAGCAGGAGTGGTAGCTGTAAACTTTAAAAATAAAAATATGACTTTTCCCAGCCAGCCATGCCTCTCTATCAATACTGAAACCTTTGCCTGAGTTCCAAGCGAGTGGGGGATTTTTTTTCCCCCCTCTCTCCAGTCATGAGTCTGACTTGGAATCTATAGCAACCAAAATTAGACTATAAATCATCTTAATGGTGCTTTTCAGAGAATTCTTTACCGGATCAATTCATATCATACAAGGTGGCAAGCTTCTGAGCCCAGTCACTAATAATGCTCCTGTCAGAGATGTATGGCAGGGAAGGAAGAGATTGGGGTAGAATGCTGTTAGAGTTAATCTCTTTGATGATTGGCCGCCAAACTTCAACTGTGTATCCTTCTCTGGCTTCATCTCTCCACAGGCTTCCTTAGACTCCCTGGAAATAACAGAATCCAGTACTCTCTGGGCTTCTCCAGCACATTGTACTGTTACGGGGTCACGAGACTGTATAACCTAGAAGTCAGGAGTTCAGGCTACCATACCAGTTCTAGGTTTGATCTAGCATTAAAGACTCTTTGAGACCCCAGGGACTGTAACCCTGCAGGCTCCTCTGTCCATGGGATTCTCTAGGCAAGAATGCTGGAGTAGGTTGCCATGCTTTCCTTCAGGGGATCTTCCCGACCCCTGGTCTCCTGAATTGCAGGCAGGTTCTTTACCACTGAGCCACCTTTGGGGTAATATTAAATACTAGCTCTTTGAATTTGGAAAGTGATATAACAACTTCTTTAAGCCTCAGTTTCCTCGTCAGAGGAATGGGAAGAATAATGGTGCATTTCTTCTCTGCTGTTTGTCAGGATTAAAGAAATATTTGCCAATCACCCTAGCAGGGAATTGGCATACTATAAATGCAGAAAGTGAAGAGGAACTAAAAAGCCTCTTGATGAAAGTAACAGAGGAGAGTGAAAATGTTGGCTTAAAGCTCAACATTCAGAAAACTAAGATCATGGGATCTGGTCCCATCACCTCATGGGAAATAGATGGGGAGACAGTGGAAACAGTGTCAGACTTTATTTTTTTGGGGCTCCAAAATCACTGCAGATGGCGACTGCAGCCATGAAATTAAAAGATGCTTACTCCTTGGAAGGAAAGTTATGACCAACCTAGACAGCATATTAACAAAGCAGAGACATTACTTTGCCAACAAATGTCTGTCTGGTCAAGGCTATGGTTTTTCCAGTGGTCATGTATGGATGTTAGAGTTAGACTGTGAAGAAAGCTGAGTGCCGAAAAATTGATGCTTTTGAACTGTGGTGTTGGAGAAGACTCTTGAGAGTCCCTTGGACTGCAAGGAGATCCAACCAGTCCATCCTGAAGGAGATCAGTCCTGGGTGTTCATTGGAAGGACTGATGCTGAAGCTGAAACTCCAATACTTTGGCCACCTCATGCAAAGAGTTGACTCATTGGAAAAGACCCTGATGCTTGGAGAGATTGGGGGCAGGAGGAGAAGGGGATGACAGAGGATAAGATGGCTGGATGGCATCACTGACTCGATGGGCATGAGTTTGAGTAAACTCCGGGAGTTTGTGATGGACAGGGAGGCCTGGTGTGCTGCAATTCATGGGGTCGCAAAGAGTCGGACACGACTGAGCGACTGAACTGAACTGAACTGAACTGAACTGCCTAAAGAATGTTTGCTATTATTTTAATAAAATTAGAGTGTCAAATATTAACAGTTATTGAATCTAAGTGGTATTCACTGCACTAACCTTTCAACTTTTCTGGAAGTTTGGGAAATTTTTATATTAAAAGTTGGAAGAAAAGAAATGTAGAGTCAAAATGGCAAAGAATGAGCTTGACTTTCAATTCCTCAAGTATTGTACTGAGGGCTTGCCTTGTGTCAGGCACCGTGCTGGTTGCTAAGATCTCAGATGTGACCAAGACGGGGAGGTCCCTGTCCCCAGGGAGCCAGCATTCTAGTGGGAGAGATGCGGGTAAGCTTAAAGACCCAGTATATTATGGAAGGACGACTCCCCGTGTGGCAGGCAAAAGCACAGATGGGGAAGGAAGAACTCAGGCTGGGAGCAGACTGACCTCCATTGAGAATTGGAGGATGAGAAACTAGACGGGTTAGCTGCACAAAGTGGGGTTGGGGAGGCAGGCTAATGCTTGTGGCAGACAACAGTGTGTATCAAAGCCTTTGATATGTCTGAGGACCCGAAAGAATGCCTTCCCCTGCCAACCCTGCCCAAGTTTACTGATGGATCAAGGTTTCATTTTATTTGATAAACATTTACACTCTCTGCTCTTTTCCAGGCTCTGTGTTAGGCTCAGGGGATTGAGTTGAATGGACAAAGGTCATTTTTGGTCCATGAGCAATAATTTTGCTGATCCCAACTTTAGAGCATCTTAGGTACCACTGGGATATCCCTCTGGGAGCAAGAGGGTTGGTCTCTGTACCTCTGTATCCATCAGGCACCAACTGGGCTGCTTCTGGGCAGATGAGGGGAGGGAGTGTAATTGCTAATACGTGTATTGTAAGTCACTCAGTCATGTCTGACTCTGCGATCCCATGGACTGTAGCCCACTAGGCTCCTCTGTCCATGAGATTCTCCAGGCAAGAATACTGGAGTGGGTTGCTATTTCCTTCCCCAGGGGATCTTCCCTACCCAGGGATTGAACCTAGGTCTCCTGCATTGCAGGCAGATTCTTTACCATCTGAGCCACCAGGGAAATACCCAATTGCTAATGCAAGGTGGTTTCTATTAGCTTTGGGCAATTTTCTGGACAGGGGGAACAGCGGCAGTTATTAAAAGTGATTAGAAGCCAATATTCACGGCAGCTAATGCCTGGGCACAGCAGTGCAGTACAGTGGATGTGGGTGGGGCGGGCACAGCTTTTACTCCTGCATTCTGTGTTCCAAGCCAGTGGTGGGGGCGTGGCGGTGGATACATTGACGTCATGGCCACGCCCATTCATTTACCTACCTTCCAGCTACTTTCCTGTTACAACAGCAGTCTTGGGTAGTTGTTACCCAGATCATGTGGCCTGCAAAGCCTCAAATATTTACAGCATAGCCCTTTACAGAGTCTGCTGACCACTGCCACAGAGTCCTCCCCACCACAGATTAATCAAGTCAAGGCTAGACTCTATCTGGGGCCACAGCCTGGCTCTGGTCTCTCTCCTTGGCTATTCTGTTTTGCTTTCTCCCTTTGAGATTTTTCTTGAAGTATTCTCCCTCAATAAATCACGTGCCCCCACTTCCCTGTCTCAGCCTCTGCTTTGAGGGACCCCACCTAAGATGCTGGTGTGCAATAAACATTTGTTGAATGAATGAATGTTTTCCTGAGTTACATGGAAAGGATGACAGGTGATGGGTCAACCCATGAGGAAGCATGCCCAGAAAAGGCTGGAGAAGTATCTAGCAGCAGGGGGGAAAGAGGCTTGGATGGATCTTACCCACCCAGGTCTGACCTTAGCTCATACTCATTCCTGGTCCCAGGACAAAAGCTGAGGAAGCTATTTTGTGCTTCACTGGAGAAAAGAAGAAACACGTGGATGAAGGACATTTTCCAAGGTCTGCATTTCACCTTCAGGAACTCACTTTCTCTGTACCTGTTACTCATATTTGTCACTGGAGGAAGGAGGACCAGTTGTATTTCATCTCCCTAGAAAGGACTGCTTATAAATAGGGCTCTTTATTAGTGGGGAGGGCTTCCCTGGTGGCTCAGTAGTAAAGAATCTGCCTGCCAATGCAGGACATGCAAGTTGGATCCCTGGGTCGGGAAGATTACCCTGGAGAAGGAAATGGCAACCCAATCCAGCATTCTTGCCAGGATAGCCCCATGGACAGAGGAGCCTGGTGGGCTACAGTCCATAGGGTCACAAAGAGTCAGACATGACTAAGCGACTAAACAGCAGCAGTGTTAGTGGGGAGGGGCCTCTCCAGGGGTCTCCCCCTGCCTAGAAGGATCCTCAGTGCATCCCATCCCAGCTCCCACCTCTAAGGCAGGGAGGGAGGCCATTGTGATTAACCAACATGGAAACCCTTACTTGGGCCACATTTACTGAGGGGCCAAAGCCAGGATGTTTTAAAGACACGTACCCATGCTAAGCTCCCTCTCTCCTGTTCTGTCCTCGCATGTGGGTGGATGAGTGGAGCTCAGGGCCCAGATCGGCCACATCCTCTCACTCTGTACCCACCCCGTGCACCTACATGCACTGGCTGGTAGATCTGATGAATTGCACCAGCCACACGCCTGATATCCAGAGATGCTCTTCACTGTGTCCAGTCAGGTTTCCCATCTGGGTTAAGAAGAAGGTGGATAAAACCTATGCTGCATGGACTCACCTTTCCTAAAAGTCCAGCCTTGTGGTATCAGGCATTGGCCAATATTACCCTTATCCCACTCTGCAATAGCAAAGTGATCTTGTGCTTTGATTTGGCTAAAGTTCCTTGTTTAAATATCCTGCAAGGAATTCCACCAAGAGAACATATAAAAAGTGGGTCAGATCTGGGGACATAATTGGCCCCCTACCACTTAAATAGCACTGAAGTGCATCTTAAATCCTAATAATCTATTCTGTTCAGCTCAACCCAGGCTGGGGAGAAAACGTTCAGAGAGCAACGTCCCAGTGAACACACGTCTTGTGAATCTCCCTCTGTGAGAGTCCATTCGGTGCTTTTTTGTTTTCTCCATTCCTGTGGCTGGTGTAAGGTGATGAGCCGTCTTCTCCTGAGAATAGCACTGATTTCCCATGGAGGCCTTTGAGACGGGCACCTTTCCCATGGGCACCTTTGAGACGGGGCTTAAATTAGCAGCACTCCTCATCAGCATGTCTGTGAACACCGACCACAAGGGCTTCGCTTCCGTTTTTGGAGCTGCCAGCACACAGACAGTTTCTTGGAGGCAACTCCTTTTCTTTCGAAAGTATTTAAAAACAAGCTGTCAGGAAGGCCACCCACGGCTTATCCCACGCTGCAATGCTTGTTTTTCTCAGAGTGCATTGGTGGACCTTGTGAAGACTTCATTTTCATGGCTTCTTTCCCTCTAAAGAGGAAGTCTTGAAAGTTCAGGGGTCTTTGTGGGTGTTGGTGGGGTCAAGGTAACTTCCAGATACAGAAAAAGTCCCAGCATTTCTTCTTGGGTTTAATGATGGCAATCGTGATCCTAATGGTTGTCACTCCAGATGAAGGAGCAAATGTTTCTAATACAGGTTTAATGAGACACCGACCCTACTGTTGTGGCTCCGATTATCATGGGTAGACTTTGTTCTGGGGGCCCTGCTGTTAGTTCTGTCTCAACGGTAACTTTCCATTATGTGAAAGAGACAAGAATAAGGACCGTCCACCTCTGCTGCTGTGGTACACCCCGGGTTTCTCACCCTCGGCACTATAGACATTTGGGGCAGGACATTTCTGTGTTGAGGATGTTTAGCATCGTCCCTGGCCTCTACTCATTAGATGTTAGTAGTATCCTCCGTCCCGGTGGTGACAACCAGGGATGTCTCCATATGTTGCCTTAAGTCCCTGAGAGGATGGAATTGCCCCCAGTTGAGAACCACTGGTTCAGCCTATGAGGCGAAGGTACCATCCTTATCCCATCTTATCTCCAGTGATGGATTTCTCGTGTTTCTGGGATTTAGCACCTACCCCTCCCCGAGACACACCTGACCCTATTGGCTCTTCCAAATCCTTCTCTTCTGGGCAGGTCAACCCCTCACCGTGCAAAGTGTCATCTTTTCTCGGATGTGTTAATGTTGATGATTTAACGATTTGACTCAGGAAGCGATTCCCATGGGTCATTCCTTCCTCTCACCATCCATGTCTTGCAGTAGCTCATCTGTCTGAGTATTTCTTCTTTCACCCACCCCCACTTACTGCATCTCTCCATCTCATCCTTCATGGAGACTTACACGATGCTGAAGTACCATAGGGGGGTCTTTAATTTACTTAAATCAGATCATATCACCCCCTCCACTTAAAGCCCTCCAGGAGCCTTCCTATTGCATGCAGAATGAAAGTCAAACTCCCTCATGCAGCCTGCAAAGTCCTGTCTGGGCAAGAACCTCCCACCTCCTGCCCAGTCCTCACCTCCCACCTGCTCCACCTTGCTCACTGCCTCACGACCCGTGGACCTATTTCATGCTCACTGGGCATGCCCACCCTCCTCTTTCTTACATCCAGGTCTTTGCACTGGGGAGGACCCTCCTTCGAGCACACTTTCTCTAGATTCTCCCTGATTGACTCTTTCCTGCCACTCAGCTTCAATGTCACTTCCACAGAGTCTCATCCAATCCCCACCATAAAGCAGCATCTCAGCTGGTCTCTGCTACACCACCTAGTTTTTTTTAAATATTTATTTATTGATAGACTGATTGATTTCTGGCCATGCTGGGTTTTATTGCCGCCTACAGGATCTTTGCAGTGTGTGGATTCAGTAGTTGTGAGGTGTGGGCTTAGTTGCCCTGTGGCATGTGGGATCTTAGTTCCCTGACGAGGGGTAGAACCCACATCCCATGCCCTGGAAGCTGGATTCTTAACCATTGGACCACCAGAGAAGGCCCTGTCTAGTTTTCTTTAGGGCACTGACCATGTTGGTAAAGAATCCGCATGCAATGCAGGAGACCCATGTTCGATCCCTGGGTCGGGAAGATCCCTTGGAGAAGGAAATGGCAACCCACTCCAGTATTCTTGCCTGGAGAATCCCACGGACAGAGAAGCCTGGTGGGCTACAGTCTATGGGGTTGCAAGAATTAGGCACAACTTAGCAACTAAGCCAACCATTGACCATGGTCCACGCGTTTGCTAGTTTATTGTCTGCCCATCTATTCACTCACATCTGTATTTAACCTTCACAGAAGCAGAGGTCTCCCTGTCTTGTTTACTTTGGCAGCCTAGGTGCCTAGAACAGCACCAGTTCAGGGTTGAAATTAAAAAAAAAAAAACAAAAAGCGTGTTGAATGAGCCTGTCATGTCAGTGCAGCGTCAGATTTCATTAAACAGAGGTACCTTAGGAATTCAAATTGTTATTATGGGTAAATAAAGCACTCAAGTACATATTTGGCTCTCCCTGTCCAGTTTCTTTCCAGCTCTTGAGAAGCAGCATGAATAATATATTGTGATTTTTTTTTGATTGAACTGTCAGCGTGATTTATTTCATGGCATCTTCTTTCCTCTCCCCTTTGTAAATAATGGGTGTCTGCAGAGCTTTTTGCTAACATTTGTCTTGCTAATTTGCCTAAGGGGTGGGAGAATGGTGGCATTTTTTTTAACCCCCTTATAATAGGTTCGAAGGAGAATTTTTTCTGCATGGCATCGGGACTCTAAAAAAATCAAGGTTATATGGTGCATTGACTTCTTGCCATTTTACAAACCGGCTCAGACCCATTTCACAACTTCAGAATAATTCAAATTGGAAATCACCTCCTTTAAAACCATCAGATTAGTGGTATTCCCATTATACTCCCTACCCAACCTTGTGAACAGTGGGGCCTGAGCTGCAGCTGCTAGAATTCTGCGTCAAAGTAAATAATGCACTAACGAGACAGCAATTTCATTCCTCCCGTGGAATTCCCCAGGCGTTTCTCCTTCAAGAGGCCAGTATGGGCTCAGTGCAAATCCCTCCTGACCATGCAGGGCAACTGGAATGAATGTGGACCCCCGAGTATTGAAGACAGTGTTTGCAGCATGTGGCACGCTTTCTTGAATTGTTGTAATCTTTTTGGACTCTTGTAGATAACCACCACTGGGACGGGAAACACCTACAATTGCTGATGGGCTTGTTAGAAACTTTGGCAACATGTTGTGTATGTGTGTGTGTGTGCACATATGAAAAGTGAAAGTGTTAGTTGCTCAGTTGTGTCCGACTCTTTGCGAACCCATGGACTGTAGCCCGCCAGGTTCCTCTGTCCAAGGGTTTCTCCAGGCAAGAATACTGGAATGGGTAGCCATTCCCTTCTCTAGGGGATCTTCCTGATCTCTGAGCCACCAGGGAAGTCTCATACACACACACAGACACAGACACACACACACACACATATCTTCCCCACCCAGGGATTGAACCCCTGTCTCCTGCATCTCCTGCATTGGCAAGTGGGTTCTTTACCACTAACACCATCTGGGAAGCCCATACATAGGGACTTGCCTGGTGGCTCAAATGGTAAAGAAGCTGCCTGCAATGCAATAGACCTGGGTTCAATCCCTGGGTGGGGAAGATCCCCTGGAGAAGGAAATGGCACCCCCAGTATTGTTGCCTGGAGAATCCCTTGGACAGAGGAGCCTGGAGGGCTACAGTCCATGGGGTTGCAAAGAATCAGACATGACTGAGTTACTAACACTTTCACTTTCACACACACACACACACACACACACACACACACACACACACACATATACAGGCATACTTTGGAGATATTGTAGGTTTAGTTCCAGACCACGGCAATCAAGCAAATATAGCAATCAAGTGAGTCACATGAATTTTTGGTTTCCCAGTGCATATGAAAGTTACATTGACACCATATTGAATTCTATTAAGTTTATGTCTAAAAAAAGATGTACACATCTTAATTAAAAATCACTTCATTGCTGGGGACTTCCCTGGTGATCCAGTGGTTAAGAATCGGCCTTGCAGTGCAGGGGATGCGGGTTCGGTCCCAGGTGAGGAAACGAAGATCCCATATGCCTTGGAACACTTAAAACCCAAGTGCTGCAACTACTGAGCCCATGCGTTCCAGAGCCCCCAAGCCGCAACTGCAGAGCCCGTGAGCAGCAACTACTGAAGCCTGCATGCCTCAGCTAGCGTCCATGCTCCGAAACGAAAGCTCCCGCATGACAACAAAGATCCCGTGTGTTGCAACTAAGACCCAATATAGCCAAATAAATGGATAAATAAAGACAGGAAAAATACTTGATTGCTAAAAAAATGCTAGCTATCATCTGAGCTGGCAGAGTGAGCAAATGCTGTTAGGAAAAGGGCACCGACAGACTTGCTCTAGGCAGGGTTGCCCCCAACCTTCAATTTGCAAAGAAACACAGTATCTGTGAAGTGCAATAAAGCGAAGAGAAGTAACATAAGGAAAATATATATAAAATGGAGTGTCTCCTCCTGCCTACTCTCTCAGCTCCCACACCTCATCAATCAAAACTGTCAATTTTAGCTACTAAAATGTTGTTGTTTTGAGTCTGGTTCTTTCTCCTCATGCAGACTCTAATTCCCTAGCATGAGCCCCTGAATGTTATTCTTGCCTCTAAACAGGTTGCCTGAACCCTGGCCATTCATTAGAATTGCCCAATGAGCCCAGTGAGTCTGGACCAGTGTCCAGATTACACCTCCAAAGTATCTGATTTGATTGATCTGGTTTGGGGTCCCATGGTTCCAGTGGTAAAGAACCCACCTGCCAATGCAGGAGATGTAAGAGATGTGGGTTCAATCCCTGGGTGGGGAAGATCCCCTGGAGGAGAGCATGGCAGCCCACTCCAGTATTCTTGCCTGGAGAATCCCATGGGCAGAGGAACTTGGTGGGCTACAGTCCATCGGGTTGCAAAGAGTTGGCTATGACTGAAGCTACTTGGTATGTAATTGGATTTTTAAAAAGGCTCCTCTGTAGCCAAGGTTCAGATCCCCTGTTTTAGACCTGCCGGGCTTCACACAGCAAACAATGACATCTACATGCCCACCCCGGTTTAACATCCTGGACTGCTTTCTGGTAGGGTCCGGTGTATTCCACAGCTTGCTACAGAGTCTTGTTCCTTCTCTCCCCTCACACACATAGCTACTTCAGCAGAATGGACTGCTTGTCTTTCCTAAGAATAGTTCTGCTGTTCATGTCTGACTGCACTTGCTGATCTGGCATCTGGAACGCCCTTTCTCCCCAGATCTGCATGTAGGTATTTACTGATCTTTCAAAACTCGCCTTAGGTTTTACTTCCCCTGAGAATTCTCCCTTGGGTAACCCCCTCTCCTCTGTGTTCTCGTGGTTTTGTTGTGCTCTCATATTTTGCTTTGCTGTTGGGGCTACTGTCATGGACTCACATTTACATTTAGCCTCTTCCTCGCTGGGCCCTGATGGCCTTGAAGGCAAAGGCCACATCTTCATCCATCGCCGTGATTCCAAGACCCTGCACTGTGCTGGCAAATGCTCAGCAAGTGCATGATTGAACGTGTGCAAGTGTTACTTGCTCAGTGCTGTCTGACGCTTTGCAACCCCATGGACTGTAGTTGGCCAGGCTTTTCTTTCTAAGGGATTCTCCAGGCAAGAATACTGGAGTGAGTTGCCAATCCCTTCTCCAGGGGATCTTCCCGACCCCAGAGAGTGAACCCAGGTCTCCTGCATTGCAGGCAAATTCTTTACCATCTGAGCAACCTCATGTGAGGGAATATGACAGCCCTAGGGAATGTTCCCATGCCTCTGCTCTCAAGCAGGATGGCCTACAGATTTCCCAGAGTACATAACCAGAAAGATATTTGGAGACAGAAAATCTATGAGGAGTGAAATTGAATTAGCACATTGTTGTGACATGTAAAATAAGAAATGCAGCTCACCCTGGATTGAAATCCTGGCTTCATTACTTACTGCTTACCAGCTGTGTGGCCTTGGACAAGTTACTTAACCTCTCTGAGCCTCAGTTTCCTTGTCTGTGCAGCAGGGATGCTCACACCTAGTTTAAAGGGTTGTGAGAACCGTTAGAAGATAGAATGTTCATAAAGAATCATGTGACTGAATGGGCAAGTGTCCAATAAATGGTAAAGTGCGTTACCCCACTTCCTTTACCAGTTTTCCTTTAAGCTTCTGGGAAAAAAATTAATTATTAAGACCATCCCTGATAGCAATCATAATCACAGCCAACATCAATTGAGCCCCTCACTGTTTCTCAGGACTTCATGTTCATGTTGCTGTTGAAGTCCCAGGAAAGCCCCACGAAGCAGGCACTCCTTTTATTCCCACTTTGTAACTGGAAAACGGAGGCTTTGAAAAGCGCACAGTAGGAAAAATGTGAATCTAAGCCAGGCAGGAGTTTTCTTTGCAGAACTACTCATCCACACTACCTTTTTTCTCAGTCACCTTCTACCAGGGCCCTGTTGGATTCTGCTTAGTTGATGAAGAATAATAATGGAAGCGCCAACTGCCTGTTGTCAACAGGAAATGAATGGATTGTGCATTGTGTTGTCTTCCTCCTGCACACCAAACCTTGAGAACAAGTCAGGAAACGTTTTGCACGTTCTGGTGAACAGGATGGCAGATTGACAATCCTGCTTGTTAGTGATCAGGGTATGGCAATGTGCTCTTTGGTAATTAGTGCATTAATGTAGCATGGATTGTATCACTTACAGTGATTAAAAGGTATGGAAGCTCAGAACATTATTAACATCGGAAGTTGCAAGCTTTAGGGTGGTGGTGTGGTATGCAGGGCAGCAGAGCTGTAGGGAAGGCAGGGGACTTGGCTTCTTGGCCTGATTATACCACTTATGTGCTGTGTGGCTTTGAACAAGTCGCCACACCTCTCTGAGCCTCAGGTTCTTCAGAAGTCAAATTAAGAGGTTGGATTCTGGTGTTGGAAGGAGAGGGGAGGAAGGATAGGGGAGATGTGAAGAGTGAGGACTGTGGGTGAAAAGAGATGAGGTTCATTCATCCCAGCTTCCATCACTGAGAATACAAGGAACCTCCAGGGAGAGAAGTATTTAATCAGGATGGGCTAACAACAGACCAACCCAGAAATGTGGTGATTTTGCACAATTGTGGTTTATGTGTCCCTCATGCAAATGTCACAGTTGGTTAGGCAACTTTCCAGGGCTGCCCTCCTGGTCGTGACTCAGAAATAAAGCTGCTTTGAGCTCGTGTCTTCCAGGTTGCTGCAACAAGGGATGAGACTGCTCTGCTGGAGCATCTTCTCCCAGTCCCGAATGCTTCTGCCAGGAAGTGACATAGATGACGCCCACTCTCATTTCACTGGATGGTACCAGTCAATGGCGCTGTCCAAGGGCTGCAAATGTGGGTAAACTTATGGCTGTGAAGTGAGCTGGAAGGAGTACTTCTGTTTTGTTTTAAATGGAGGATAATTGCTTTACAATGTTCTGTTGGGTTTTGTGGTACAGCAGTGTGAATCAGTCATAGCAGTATACACATCCCCTCCCTCTTGAACCTCTCTCCCATCACCCTCCATCCAACTCCTCTAGGTCATCACAGAGTGCCAGGCTGTGTTTGCTCTGCTACACACCAGCTTCCCACTAGCTGTCTATTTTGCACATGGTACCATATATATTGGTTTCCCTGGTGGCTCAGTGGTAAAGAATCTGCCTGCCAATGCAGAAGTCGCAGGTTTGATCACTGGATCAGAAAGATCCCCCGGAGAAGGAAATGGCAACCTACTCCAGTATTCTTCCCTGGGAAATCTCGTGGACAGAAGAGCCTGCAGACACAGTCCATTGGGGTCACAAGGGTTAGATACAACTTAGCAACAACAATATATATATATGTCAATCCTACTTTCTCAATTCATCCCACCCTCTCCTTCCCCTGTTATGTCTGCATTCCCCTTCCTATGTCTGCATTTCCCTTCCTTCCCTGTAAATAGGTTCATCAGTACCATTTTTCTAGACTCCATATATATATATGCCTTAACGTACAATAGTTGTTTTTCTCTTTCTGACTGCTTCACTCTTTATAACAGGCTCTAGCTTCATCTGTCTCAGTTCAACTGATTCACATTTGTTCCTTTTTATGGCTGAGTAATATTCCATTGTGTGTATATGTGTGTGTGTGTTTATATATATATATGTGGCTACAGGGTAAGGACAGAAAAGGAGCACTCATTAAGCACTTCCTACCTGTCTAGACCTTTCTACATAGACTATTCCTTTCTTTCTTCACTGCCCCCTCTACTACCAGCCTCATTTTTCACATAAGGACTTTCAGTCTCAGTGAGGTGAGTGTAGAAATGTACACTACTAGTAATTTGCTGAACTAAAAGTTTTAGTTCAAGTGACTGTCAATGCCCAGGTCCCTTGCACTTACTTTAACATTTAAGTGTATGGACTTCCCAGGGGGTGCTAGTGGTAAAGAACCCACCTGCCAATGCAGGACATGATGTAAGAGATGTGGGTTAGATCCCTGGGTCAGAAAGAGCCCCTGAAAGAGGACATAGCAACCCATTCCAGTATTCTTGCCTGGAGAATCCCGTGGACAGAGAAGCCTGGTGGGCTACAGTCCCTAGGCTCACAAATGGTCAGACAAGACTGGGGCAACTTAGCGCACACACATAGCAGTCTCCTAGGCTACGTCATCGCTAGAGTCCCTCATCTCTGAAACTCTGTACCTCTCTTACAGAAAATCTCTCTAGAATGAAAAACCAAACAAAACTAATTTCCTTGGTTAGATTAAGCCTCACTGACACTGACTGCAGCTCTCAGAATTCAACATGGTACCATCTATATGGAGATTTAGTTTATTCATATGTTTTTCCAATTGCCTTGAGTTACTTACTGCCTTAGCAAAATTCTTTGGGTTGTCCTATAAGATTTGGAGAGGAAAAGAGAGAGAGAAAGTCTCAGCTTGGTCTCATGCATCTCAAAGCAGCACTCAATGAGTTAAAACTTGGGGCAGAGGGGAGAGTGTGGGATTTTCCTAATCATAGAGATATGAGACCCAAAATGTGGTCCTCTGGATTCCTTTAGTCTGCCTTTGAGAGCAGGCAGCAGTGTCTGAGGTGCTGGGGCAGGAATTTCAAAGAGCAGATATTGCATAGGATTAAACATCTAGAGATGGTCATCCCATGTGGCAAGACAGTAGTCACTGGTGACCTTTTATAGACCCAGCTTCAGCAGAGTTATGGGAACAAAAATCTGATTTCAGGCTGAGTGACTGGGAGGTAAAGAAGTAGAGATGATGGGTGTGAGATATGATTCTGAGAAATCCGGCAGTGATGGGGAGCAGAGGAAGATGGTGGGAGCTTGCAGACGAAGAAAGTGCTAATTAAATTTGTTGATTGAGTGCTTTTTTTGGCTTCGCCAGTTTAGTTCTTAGTTACTTCCTGTTCATTAGTTTGATTGCTGCTTAGGGAACAGGAATTGGTTTTGTCATCGGCTATTTCAAGTGGTAATTTACGAAGGTCAGTCTACTGGAAAAAAAAAAAAAACAACAACAAAAAAACAAACCCATATGTATCACCAAGTCTACCCGGGATTATTTCGCAGTTACTCACTGTTTTGGATGATGCAGACCACTGCTTTAAACCCTTAACACAGATAATTAAATGCTGGCGGTAACAGATCAGAATTTCTTTCTTTTGTTATTCATTATAGGGTTGGCAGTTGAGAGCACAGACTATGTAACTCAATGGCTCCATGTAACCCTGGACATGTTATCTAGACTCTCCATGGCTTGCTTTACTCATCGTTACAATGGGGATAATGATAAAACCTGGTATGTAGGGATATTGGGAAAATTGGATGGGTTAATGTGTATAAAAGGATTAAAAGGGTACATAGTAGGTACTCAGCTGTTATCTATTTTGTCAGTGTTTACTGAATGCCAATTGGGAGATCAACAATGTTGGAACACTGAGAATCTAAGTGTAGACAAGTGTGATCCTTGCCTTCATAGAGCTTACAAACTGGTAAGGCTACAGAAGAGTAAATGGGAAATTCCAATGTATTGTGACCTGTGCTAGGATGGGGAAAGTGCAGCGTGTTACAGGGCATAAAGGGGTACCTAAGACAGGTCTGCAGGTCCAGAGCAGACTTCCTGGAGGAGATATCCAAGATGTTGCGATGGACTGGGAGATGACACTTGGCACCTGGGGGGTGGGAAAGGAGGAGTAGTGTCCGCTCTTGGCCCCCCTCCATTCACCTGCCACACCAGTCACAGGGACTGAAGAAGACACATAATTTGAGGCTGCTGGCAGTACTTTAATGACTCCCGTTGCTCTTGGGATAAATGCAAACATCCTTAGGTCCTGGGTCAGGCTTTTACCTTCTGCTCTCGTCTCTTCTCTCACTAGCTCCTTTGGTGTGCATCCTCAGTCACTCAGTCATGTCAGATGCTCTGCGACCCCAGGGACTGCACCCCCCAGGCTCCTCTGTCCCTGGGCTATTCCAGGCAAGAATACTGGAGTGGGTTGCCATTTCCCTCTCCAGGGATCTTCCAGATTTAGGGATCAAACCCGCATCTCCCGTATATCCTGCATTGCAGGCAGATTGTTTATCACGGAGCCTTTGGCTCTGGGAAATTCTACCATTTTTATAACTCAAAGGTGCCCTGTTTCCTCTCATCACGTGTTTCCTCCCACCCAGCCGTCTTAGCTAAGTTAAATTAAAACATCCTTCATGTTTCAGACAAATGGCACTTCCTCAGTGGCCTCCTGACCGGGGAGGAGTGTTCTTACTATAACCTCCATGTAGTTCACTATCATGGCACTGGGCAGTCTTCGCACTTCTGGGTGTGATTCCCGGCCATGTGCCATGATAGAGGTCGAGACAGAAATGGAGCGCACGCGTGTGCCTCTCCCTTAAACTCAGCACTTAGCACTGGGCTGTCCATAGTGGCACTCGGCACGTATTTTCAGAATCAAGGAGGCTCCTTGAAGGTAACCCTATTCTAGACCTGCAAAGCCAACAAATCCAAGGCCATCAGAGCTCATCACTGTCTGATACTGCTGTCAGCATCAGTGTCTGCCTTTATGGAGGTGGACATGGGTGGCCGAAACAGCCAGATGCCCAGCTGTCCACTCTAGCCTCGCCAGGGGACCAAGGGGCTCGAGCAGCCAAGTTCCGGGGCTTCACTGAGGGAATCTGAATGGATTTGGAAGAGAGTGTGGGCGACAGAAAGGCATCCTGGGTCATTAAAGACCTGATCTTATACACAGACACTCTTGTCATGTGCATTAAGCCAGGAGGAGTAATAATCATTCAGAAACATCTGTGATGGGAAATTGAAATGTTAGAAGTTTGTTATCTTCGTGGTGAGAGAACTTCTGTTTATGGAATGCACTAGAACAATCCAAACAGCCAGGTGAGCACTGGTAGGGAGAGTAAGAACACTGGAGTCACAAGATCACTCTTACCAGCTACAGACTTGGGCAAATTCCTTCCCTTTCTCCATGTGCCTCAGTTTACACATTAGAACTATGCAGACAAGGACATTTCACAGACTAGGTTGTTGCAAGGGTTAGAAATAATGTAGCTAAGTGGTACAGGAGAGGCATACAAAAGGTGCCCAATAAACGGTAGCTGATGACTGTCATAGGCTTTTGGCAACATGTAAGCAAATCCTGCCTATGTTTTGGGAGACATTTCTTATAATGTCCCTTTAAAATGAGAGAAGAGTGAAAATTCTGCAAAGATGATACAAAGTTAAAACCAAATTAATCATCCCAGCTTAGCTTGGAACGCTAAATATTAATGTTCCTCTTTAGCATGTGTGGCATATTATGTACAATTCATCTGAATATAAATAGTCCAGATTGTGACATTACATTATTCATGATGAATCAACTGTCCACGCTCTGCATGGCGCATCCCTCTGATATGAGGCACTCTCGCTAATTAATCAGCAGGTAGAAAATGGATTGTGTTCTTCAGGAAGGGGAGTGAGAGGGTCTACTGTTTATTGAGCATTTATTATGTGCTAGGTGCTTTATATAAATCATCTCACTTAATGAGCAGCCCTTGAGACTGGGAACTGATGTGCCACAGACTCTCCTTCCACTCTCTCTCTCCTGGCTGCAGGACCCCCTCCCTCTATCACCCCACGTCTTCATGAGTCACCTCTACACTTTAGCGCTCAGTCAGTCAGAGAACTGGACTGCAGCCTCACTGGAGAGGCATTATTTTTCTTTGTGTAATTAAGAGGGTGAGTCGGTGATAATGGAAATATGAAGAGCTCAGGAAGAGAGAAGCAAGTCACGCGCTAGCAGCCAAAGCATAAATTCAGGTCGATTTCAATAAACTTCTTTCCCTCTTTTATGGCAATTCAGATGCTTTCTCGGGTACCATGTAACATGGATGATGTTTCTACTGCATGTGAGAAGGGGCATGAGGGAATCTGCCTGGCCTGATGACTCTTTCAAAAAACACTGAATCAAGGTCTTCAGAGAACTTCAGGAAGTGATATTAGTTCCTAATACCAGTGTCTATAATCTCTGATAACTCATTTGGTGACTTGTAGGCAATTAGCCTTATGTCATTTGTGAAAACATAGAAGTCTGTGAAATTGTGTGTCATTCCACAAAAGATGTGTTGTTGCATTTAAAAAAATTACATACAAGGTCATTGTATTTTTGGCTAGTCTATAGCCTGTGGGGAGACCCTGAAGCTGAGTTCCAGAGCCTGCATGTGGCAGTTTGTGCTGGATTTGAGAGTTCAAGGAGCCAGTTCTCATTTGCTCTGGATGAGAACACATCTATGGCTCATGAACTCTGTAACACAAACATATACTTTATATCTTATTCTGACACTCCTTCAAAACTTCTGTCATTTATTAGGCATAGGGGCAGGGGAAAATAAAGGATGGATGCTCCTCAAAGCATTTAGAAACCTCACCTCCAATCGTGAATTGGAAGGGATGGAAAAGATGTCAGACAACAGGTGAATCTGAAAAAACTTGATCTCCAGATTTGGCCAAGAATGATAGAGTCAGATCCTTCTCTGGGAGTCTCCCACTGCAACACATCTCTGCAAGGTTTTAGGAAATCTGAGCATATAATTGATCAGGCAGAAGTCCCTGGGCTTCCCAGGTGGTGTTAGAGGTAAAGAACCAACCTGCCAATGCAGGAGACCGTAAGAGATGCGGGTTCAATCCCTGGGTTGGGGAGATCCTCTGGAGGAGGAAATGGCAACCCACCCCAGTATTCTTGCCTGAAAATCCCATGGATAGAGGAGCCTGGCGGGCCACAGCCCATGGGGTTGCAAAGGGTCGGGTATGACTGAAGATACTTAGTACGCATGCAGACGCCCCTCTGTTCCTCTGCGGGCTTCAAAGACGGCAGTGAGCAGCAGTGAGGAACTGTCAAAATGGCGCAGACATGGGACATGCTATGGTTTCCCGAATCCTCCAGGAGAGGGCGCTGCTGAGCTTGGGAGGCCTTCATCATACCGGAAGGCTGGCGAATGGCTGACCAATGATCCCAAAGCATCCTGCTTGAAGCTGAGATGTTTTCTTTGCTGTTAGCTATTGCTACTCTTTTGCTGTTGCTACTATTTCTACTGTTAAATGGTTACTATTGCAATTTCTAATACAGTTGCTATTCATATACTATTCAGACATGTAGGGTGAGGTCAAATCCTGGCTACTCAACTATCAAGTTTGTAATCTTTGTCGAATCCCTTTCCTTTGTTTTCTCATCTGTAAAAGGAAATGATAGTGCCTGCTGCCTGTGTTGTACAAAGATGAGAGCTTGAAGAGAGAGAGAGAGAGGTGTGTTGATTAAGAGAGAGACTGAATGTTTTCTAAAACCACACAGTGCTGTATACTGTGAGGGAGTTTTGTCACAACTTAATTGATCATCTAGGTAGGAAACATTTGCAATATTTAATGACAAAGGAATAAATGTGTGCGTTATAACCCAGAACTCCAAATTTCTGCCCCATGAATTTCTGTCAGAGAAATGCATTGTGACTCCATTGCAGCCCAATATCAACCAAAAGACCAGTTAACTTAGTCATTTATTTTGAGTCTTCAAGTTCTAAATCAATATTTTATAAGATTCTCTTGAAACTAAGTATGTGAACCTAATTCTCAGCTCATGGCAAAACATTCACAGAGTTCCTGTTAAGGTTATATTCTTGAAGGAGTATTCCTGACAGTTTGTTCATTTGAACAATGCTTTCTTTCTGTTGAAGAAAAAGTCAAAGATACTGTTCACTGTTAACATTCTTGAATAAGGATATGATAGGTTCCTACCCCGAATGGTAGGAATATGGTAGATTCTTGTCCAGGAAAAAAAAAAAATCACCCCTGCAGATATGTTTGTATGCTGTCTTTTATCTGAAAGCAAGTGCAATGAAATATGAGATGTTTCCCCATTTACTGTGGCTTCCCTATGTGCAAGTTCAGTCACCAAGTGGTGGCTGACTCTTTGTGACCCCACGACTGTATGCAACACCAGGCTCCTCTGTCCACAGGGTTTCCTAGGCAAGAATACTGGTGTGGGTGGCCATCTCTTTCTCCAAGGGATCTGCCCGACCCAGGGATCCAACCTTCATCTCCTGCATTGGCAGGTGGATTCTTTACCACTTAGCCACCCGGGAAGCCTGCTGTGGCTCCCAGGAAACAACAAATTCAGCCATCAGCTCTAGCAGTCACTTGATCTCAGGATTTTGGTGATGGCTGGTCTGCTGTTTTTCCAGATTTATCCCTGATTTTCTCTTTTTGCATTGTGTTATGCTTAAAAAAATACAAGGTGTATTTGGGAAGTAGAGAAGAAACTAGGCTACAGGAATTGCCTGAGGTAATGGTTTAAATAGGCTGGGGTATTTCAGTTTTTATTTATTCAGAATTTCCATAAGACCCTTTAAAATAACAACTCTGCTCAACAATGTCTATTACAGTGTTTTTTCACCCTCTAGAATCAGAGTTTCTAAAACAGAAAAGAACCTTAAATATCACCTTTTATTGCATGTTAAAAATGCATGGGCTTCAAAATCAGACACCCCTGGTTTCAAATGTTGGCTTTGCCATGTAATAGCTGTGCAACCTTAAAATTACTACAGCTGCTTGAACCTCAGTTTCCTCGTCTGTAAATCAGTGATAGTGCCATTTAAGTCTCAAGGTTTTTTACAATAATAACAATAATTTATGAAAGCACTTAGCATAGTAGCTAGCACAGAGAAGCTGCACAAAACTTGGCAGTTACTATATTTAAATATGAGAAATAAATGAGGCGATGGAGCATTTAAAAGATATTTCATTAATGAACATTCAATGAATTACTGGATTTAAAATGCATTCCCCAGAGTGAAGGTCACATACACTTACCTATTTTAAAAACCTTAATGAGTTCGTATGTTTTGTTTATTTAATGGACAGGTGGCGGGAAGGACCTAGAGCTTTCAGAAGACAACATGGGGATGATAGGCTTTTTAAGTGAGAAGCAAAGTGGGAAACAAAGTTTAAAAAGGGCCTAAGTGGGAAGGTGGAAAGATGCTGGTGACACATTTCATCTACCAGAGCCACTTGACTCAAAGGTACATTTTACTAATGTGTTCTTATGATAATATCAACATACCCAAAGGTTAAATTTTACATTGAAAATCCATATACTAACCACATTGTATCTAGAATTATTTTTAACTCTGTTTGCTTTATCATGGGCTTCCCTGATAGTTCAGTTGGTAAAGAATCCGTCTGCAATGCGGGAAACCTGGGTTCAATTCCTGGGTTGGGAAGATTCCCCTGGAGAAGGGAAAGGCTACCCACTCCAGTATTCTGGCCTGGAGAATTCCATGAACTGTATATTCCATGGGGTCACAAAGAGTCAGACATGACTGAGCGACTTTCACTTCACTTTGCTTTATCATATATCCATCCACATATTATCTCTTTATATATCCATCTTTCTTTTCTCCCACCCACCCATCCACCTAGCTTGTGTTTTATTTATTTATTTATTCTTGGCTGTGCTGGGTCTTGGCTGCTGAGAGGAAGAGCTGTTCCTTCGTTGTGGTGAACAGGCTTCTCGTTTCGGTAGCTTCTCTGGTTGGCCAGCATGGCCTCCAGGGCATGCAGGCCTCAGTAGTCGTGGCCCATGGGGCTTGGTTGACCCATAGCATGTGGAACCTTCCCAGACCAGGGATCGAACCCATGTCCCCTGCATTGACAGGTGGATCCTCAACCACCTGGACCACCAGGGAAGCCCTGGCTTGTGTTTTTAATGCATTTCAAAGTAGGTTGCAGGCATCAGCATGCATATCATTGATATGAGTTCAACATTTATTTACAAATTTACATATAACAGAATGCACAATTTTTAAGTGTAGAATTAAATGAGTTTTGGTAAATGAATACTCCTGTGAACCCAAGAATCTATCAAGACATAACACATTACTGTCATTCCAGAAAGTTCCTGGAATCTTTTTGCTGTCAATCCTGCTTCCTTCTCCAGAGATAATAACTGTTCTGATTTTTTTTCCCACCATAGCTTAGTTTTGCCTATTGCAGCTTCATATAAATGGAATCAGATGATACTTTTGTGTTCTGCTTATTCCACTCAACGTAGTGTCGGTGATATTCATCTATACTCCTGGATGGGTCAGTAGGTTGTTTTCTTTGCTTACTGAGCAGCACTCTTTTGAATGAAGATACTACAGTTTGTTCATTGATTCTCCTTTTGACAGACAACAGTGACAGCTTTGGACTATTATGAATAGAGTTGTAGAGTTGCTGCTATATTCCTCTCAGATAACTACAAGGGAGTAGAATTTCCGGGTCATAGTGCAGTTCTGTATCTAGTTTTATAAGAGACTGTCAGAGCTTTTTACAAAGTGATGGACCAATTTTATTTCCCCAGCACTGATAAATGAAAGTTAAGTTGCTCTACATAATTGCCAACGTGTGGTACTGGCAGCCTTAATTTTAACTTTAGCCGTTCTGTTGGGTTTATAGTGGTATCCTGTTGTGGCTCAAAGATATACTTTAATTTTTCCACATCTACTATTAGTAGGAATGCATCTTACAATCTATGTCAGTATTTAAGCTGGCTTACATTTTGTGGAAAGTTTTCACTTTCATCTCAGGTTCAAAGGATTTATTAACAAAATAAGCCACTTGTTATATATGAATAAATAATACAAATATTTATTAGAGAATTATCTAGCTGACTTTCAATAGGCTAACATTAAAAGAAAAGAGAACTAGAAAGGGCAGGATATACATTACAAAACTGGGTTTTGACCAACATCCACACTTAAACAGCACTGGCAAGTCCCCGTGACACAGCACATCTGGAGTCCCGATTGGGAAAGGGTCCCAGGCAGCGAGTCCACTTAGTAGGTGAGACTTCAAAGACTGCAGTTTGGGGTTCCTGCTTAAAATCCCAGGGCACAAAATGATTCCATCATCAATCTGTGACCAAATTGCAAGCCTGGTTTCATGTTCATGCTGTTTGTTTTGTTTTGTAAAACTTAGAATGCTGCTAAACCTGGGACTTGGTTGGACAGGCCCCCTCCAGGATCCCAACAATCTCAAGATTCCTCCCCCGTCTTATCTAAGGTGCTGCAAGTCTTGCACTCCCAGCAGGCAGTCCCTCTGCCTCTCCCAGTAACTCCCAATTTAATTTCCCTAACAGCTTATTGCTTTTCATTCTTTTTCCTACCCACGCCCTGAAACGAAAGGTCCCATTAAATCCATCATGTTTGTTACAACCCAGAGCATCTTTTTTTGAGGAATTCCCCCAAAATTCAAAATTTCAAAAATTGCTGTCATATGCTCCTAAACAGGGAACCACCTTTATGGTGTTGAGTACAGTATACCAAGGGCCTAGAACAGAGCCTGGCACAAAGAGTATCTGATGAATGAATGAATGGTAAGTCCTAGCATTAGGCCACTGAATCTTTCGGGCCTTTGACTAAGCCTGAAGAATTGAGAATGGATGGAGTCTCTATTATATTCCCCAGGAGGCCTCTTTCCTGATTATTTCCTGCAACCTAGATACCCAAAGGAACACATATAATGAATCCCAAGTCAAATCTGTTGAAGGTCAAAAGGCCTTGACTTGATGGGAAGTCAAGCAAACTTCATGTAGACGTTGAAAACTCATGTCCATGTTTCTGGGACCACTCAGTCAGTACTTGGAAATGCTCAAAAGAGTAGGAAATGAATCACTTGGTTTTGATCCATTAGCTCAGCTTTAATGTAGCAGAGCTAATGCAGTCATAGGCAGCAGACAGCTTCTCTGGTAGAAAAAAAAAAAATAGAGTGCCTTTCACTTTTGCAATGAAAATTAAATTTGAAAATAATTCCCTGCTCTTTTTGGAATATTACTGTGCTATTAACTAGGCTAAGATCATTAAAAGGTAATGGCATGAAGTCACATGCATCATTATTTTAAGAGAGATTGAATGAAAATGTACTGTCGATCTTTTCTGCTTCTTGCCTCATCCCTGGCTTAATAGGCATCGGTAGGGACCACTGTGAACATATATTTTCATATTAAAGTTATGGCTTTGACCTTGAAGAAGGGAACCTGGGTCATTAGAAAATGGACTGGCAGCCCTCAGGACTTAACTTTCTGATTTTTTTTAAATCAAGTTTTCATTAATACAAAATTAAGAGTACCTCTCAAAAAACTGAGTTGCTTAGAAAATGGGTATAAAGTTCATTATTGGCTTGAAAGAAGCACTTTATTCATTGCTAGTTTCAGGGAAAAAAATCAGTGGAAAATTACCTGGACCTTGTTACAATCACTGGGACCTATTTATGTTTCACTGAAGTTACGGCTTCTATTGCTTTTCAGCCTTTTGGCTAGGATCAAGTGAACTTATGGCTTCTGAAAAGTGTTGTGCTGGTCACTCAGTCGTTTCCAACTCTTTGTGACCCAAGGACTGCAGCCCACCAGGCTCCTCTATCCATGGAATTCTCCAGGCATGAATACTGGAGTGGGTAGCCATTCCCTTCAGGGGATCTTCCCGACCCAGGGATCAAACTTGAGTCTCCTGCATTGCAGGCAGATTCTTTACCGTCTGAGCCACCATGGCTTCTAAAGTCCTGGGCAAATATAAAATCAGATAGACACTCTGTCGCGTTGAAAACTTAGGACATTTTACTGGCTACATGGCACATCCCATATTCGAATGTCTAGGTGGGAGGATGGGTTGGGGATTTTGATTCTGAAGAAAGGCTTTCATGAAGACATTATGAGCTCAAATGATTAAACTTCTCACACCTCCTCCTCTCCAGCAAACTGCAGTAACTACCCTTATGACGAACAGTGTTGTGGTGCAGGAACAGAATCGAGAGTGATTGCAATATTATTCTTTTTCCAGAGAGCTGCCCCCATACCTGAGTGCATGCATCAGACAGAGAGAAAGAGGGTGTTCTTCCTCTTCTCTCCTGGAGTTGGGAGGAGTTCTTTAATTGGTTCCCAGGCCTTCAGATATGTTTATTTAACACAGGTATTCAAACTCCATTATCTCTGAAGGGAAGGAACACAGAGAAAATCTACAAACAAAATGCTCTCTAATGGTACACGGACACAGGTGTGAAACCTGAACACTTTATTGCCCTTTTGAAGTGAAAGTGAAAGTTTCTCAGTCGTGTCCGACTCTTTGCGACCCCTGGACTATGTATACAGTCCGTGGAATTCTCTAGGCCAGAATACTGGAGTGGATAGCCTTTCCCTTCTCCAGGGGATCTTCCCAACCCAGGGATCAAACCCAGGTCTTCCTCATTGCAGGTGGATTCCTTACCAGCTGAGCCACCAGGAAAGTCCATTCTTCTTTCAAGTTCACTATCAGATCTTCATTTGACATCAAGACTGTATCAAATCTATATGAGACCTCCATGTAAAATTTACTATTATAATCTAACAGGTTGTAGTTACTCATATGTTTATTTCCTCCTGTGACCAAAGCAAATATTTTCATTGGGAAGAATTTGGAGAATTCAACAAAGTATTAAAAAAGAAAATGAGAAGTCTCTATAATGTCACCTATCAGCAACCATTGTTAGCATTTTGGTGTATTTATCTTCAAATTCTCCACCCCTATACACCTTTTAGGTAATTTACATAATTGTGATCATACACTATGTATGGTTTCATTCATACTCTTTTTTTTCCCCCTTCATGTGCTTGCATGATGAAGTTCCCAGGTCATTAAAAATTCTTCACGAAATCTAAATGGTCTTTTGAGCTTCTTGGTTTGCTTTTTAATGTTTATTTATTTATTTGGCTGTGTTGGGTTTTAGTTGTGGCATGTGGGATCTTGCTTGCATCATGCAGAACTTTCATTGTGGAGCACGGACTCTGCTTGTGACGCATGGGCCCGGTAATTGAGGTGCACGGGCTTAGTTGCTCCAAGGCATGTGGGATTTTTAGTTCTCCAGCCAGGAATGGAGGAACCTGGGTCCCCTGCATTGCAAGGTGGATTCTTAACCAAGAGACCACCAGGGAAGTCCCTTGACCTGTCTACTTTAATTAGGGAGTTTTGCATAATTTATCTGCACACACAAATAAACATCATGTCAATTCTTTAGGGTTTCAGTCATACACGAATGGGAAATTCCCAGCACTTAAAAGCCACACTAGTGATCTTTACTCATTAAAGAGCTTGTCTCTTAGAGAACTTTCTCCAGTACAGTTCTTTCCCCAGACAAACCTGGATTTCCAAATCAGGAAAGTTTTGGACTGGAGAAGAAATGCCTTGTCTGAAAGGCCTAGAGGGACCTGAGGCAGAGAGCTGGAGTCCAAGACTGGGCCTTTTGGGTCTGCAGCTTGGCACAAACAGGAATGAGATAGTTTTGGACGTGCAGTGCATGATTATTAGCTGCTTCTGGGCAAAAGGTAAGAAATCAACAAATATAAATCTTTGAGACTGTATTGATTGATTGATTTAGGTAACATTATTTTATAACATTATATAAATTTCATGTGAGCAAAATTATATTTCTACTTCTGTATACACTATAGTGTGCTCACCACTAGAAATTTACTTTCCATTCATCATATACAGTGGACCCCCCCTTTACTGTTTCACACTCCCCCCTTTCCCTCTAGTAAACATCCTCTGTTCTCTGCATCCATGTGTTTTTGTTTCTTCATTTGTTCATTTATTTTGCTTGCTTTTTGTATTCCATAGATGAGAGAAATCATCAGGTGTTTCGTTCTCTGTCTGACTCATTTCACTAAGCACAATACCCTCTAGATCCATCCATGCTGTTGCGAATGGTAGGATTGTATCCATTTTTATGGCTGAGGTGTGTACCATTGTATACATTCATCACGTCTTTATCCATTCACCTGTCGATGCACAGTTAGGTTATTTCCAGATCTTGGCTACTATAAATAATGCTGCAATGAACATAGGGGTGTATATATGTTTTCAAATTCGTGTTTCCCTCACACCTGTTGGACAGACTATTATAGTATCAAAAAGGCAAGAAATAACAAGTGTTGGTGAGGATGTGGAGAAAAGGGAATCCTCTTATTGCTGTTGGCAGGAATGTAAATTGGTGCAGCCATTGTGGAAAGCAGTATGGCGATTCCTCAAAAAATTAAGGATTGAATCCAGCAATTCCATTCCTGGGTATTTATCCAAAGAGACTGCTGCTTTGATGCCAAAGCAGAGTCCCCCGCTTTGGAATCAGAAAGATGTGGGGTCTATTTCTGATTCCACATGAGCCACGTGTGCTTAGGCAAGTTGCTTGATCTCGCTTTTCTCATTAAAAAACAAACAAACAAACAGGAAAGACAGTAATGCCTACTTTATGTGATTGTTGGGAGTTAGCTAATGTATGCTAAGCTCTTCTTGTGCCATCAATAAATGATCCTTCTTGCTGTTGTTTAGGATTAAGATTATTATGATCCTTCCCAAGCTTACCCCCGATGGAGACATTTGAGCCGTGTTATACACAGTGATTAAATATATAAGCTTTGGGATCAGCCTTTAGTTTAAAGCCACTTCTAGCATGCACCAGCATGTGCCCTGGAGAGCTTGTTTCTTAGCCTCTCTGAAGGTCACTTCACTTCTATTAAGAGTGTATGTAATGAAGAGTTTCTTGCTGTGAGGTTGTGAGGGTGTGGTGATATTATATTCTGTAAGCAGAAAGAAGAGTGATGTTTCCTTTAATATCGTGTACACTGAAGTAGAAGGGGTGGACTTGGGTGTCTGCTAAGGACACAGCTGTAACAAAGGCAAGCACATCTGCTCTGAGGACGTTTACCGTATTTGCAGGGGTATTATTTGTATGTTTGCATTGCTGCATATCTGTTCAAATGTTCAGTTCTGACAAGCTGCACAACTTCTCAAAAATCTGTGGTTGGCCTTCCATTTGAAAGATAGGCACATTGAGGGGACTATGTGTCTTATTCAGAGGCAATTAGGTCATCCTAGTGGGGACTCTGATGGGGGCAGGACGGGGCACCATGGCAGAACATAGGACCCAGGAATCAGATGACGGGAAAGACTTCAGAGATAAGCGACAGCAACACTGAAAACACCTCAGATGCTTTCCTGCAGAGCTGTTCGCAACCTCAAGTAGTTGTGGAGCCTCTATCGCTGATGCAGATTCCCTGATGGCTCGGAGGGTAAAGGATCCACCTGCAAGGCAGGAGATATAGCAGGTGCAGGTTCGATCCCTGGGTTGGGAAGATCCCCTGAAGGAGGACATGGCAACCCACTCCAGTGTTCTTGCCTAAAAAATCCCACAGACAGAGGAGGCTGGCAGGCGACAGTCCAAAGGCTCCCAAAGAGTCGGACGCAACTAAGCACCCACACACAAGTAAATTTTAATTTTGTTTTTAGGATACTCTTTTAGAAATATGCATTGTTTTTGGATAAGTGTCTTTCTCTCAAGAACAAGATCAGTAAAGAGAAAAGACTTGTCTAAAACTGTGACTTGGCTGAGAAGCAATGGCTGCAGAAGAGGATGGAGTAAATATTCCAAATGAGATCTCCATGGAGGCAGGAAATAGGATCCGCGCTTAATAAAATGATCCTGTTAATTTCCTGGGTCCCTGCAAACTGCTGTTCCTCTCTGCAAATTATGCCCCATCACCTCTCCCATATGAGCACTAAAATATATAATTAATGTTCATTGTTAATAATACATTTCTAATTTCCAGCTGCAAAAATATAGCTTTTCTTTCTCTTAGAGGATCACCTATATTTTGTCATTAACGCTTTGTCATAAGAGGGAAGAATGATTTAAACAGACAATAAATCGACAGGCAAGCTGCTGCTTGGGTTTGGGCCAAACTCTTTGGGGAAGGGCTTCATTTATCACCTGGGACTTGGCACAGTTCTTCTGCTGATTTATGTGGAAGGAATGAGAGAGGATACTGTGGAGGGGTCTCGGGGCCCTGGGGGATTCATAATAATAAATAGAGTACCTGGAGGACCGGCTGTCAGAGTGATTCCAGCTGAGGGGGCGGGGGGGGGGGTGCGGGTTGAATGTCCGATTTTTGTTCCAGTTCTTGAGAGGGCCTGGTTCAGTAGTTCTGTGTGTTCAGTGGCTACTGCACGTCTCCACTTGGATGTCTCATTAGCACAGGACACTCAGTGCAACCCACACCAAATGCTTTCTCCTCAAAGCATTTTTCTTCCTTTATATCCTGGTTTCTTAAGCCAGAGACCTGGAGGTCATCCAGTGACCCCCTGCTCCCTGCATCCTACCTCCAAACCATCACAATTTCTTTCAAAACACTCCCTCTTCCATTAGCTCCATGGCTTCCCTTGTGGCTCAGCTGGTAAAGAATCCTCCTGCAATGCGGGAAACCTGGGTTCAATCCCTGGGTTGGGAAGATCCCCTGGAGAAGGGAAAGGCTACCCACTCTAGTATTCTGGCTTGGAGAATTCCATGGACTGTGTAGTCCATGGGGTCGCAAAAGTCGAACACGACTGAGCTACTTTCACTTTCTGTTAGCTCATTTGGTTCCTACAAAGGCCTATGGATGCAGCTGGGGCAGGATCTTTATCTCCTTTTTTTGATTATAAGAAACCAAGAAGCCCACCCATAACCACACTGATAGCTAATGACGGTCAGGAGTTACAAGTCAAGTGCGTCTAATCAATGGTCCAGTGTTCTTCCTGGCACCTCTCTGTGGATCAGGAACCTGCTTCCTTCTTTCTTCCCCACTTCTCTACTTTCATGCTCTATATGTCCTTCTGGGTCCTCATAGTTGCTCATGAGGACCTGCTGTGTGGAATTCTGTTCTCCCTCAGTAAGAAAAACATTAAGACTTGTCACCACCAAAGCTTATCTACCCTCTTAGGGGTCTTATTTGAATTGATTGATGTGGTGATTTCAGGGAGGTAGGCTGACAGTCATTCAGTGAATTCATTTTCTTCTCTATGTAACATATTTTCATAGTGACATCTGCCCATACCTCAAACCTGTTGACTCCAAATGTTGATGTTTCAGTCCTACCCAGGGAGAAAGATGATCCTGGAAGCCTGGTCAAGGCAGACCTGGGATGGAGAGTTAGATTAAGACTTATCTCAGGCACATCAGGAAAATGAGCATCTTTAACCTTGACCTTTTGAGGGAAAATACAAAACATTGACATTTCAGGAGTGATTGTGTCCCTTTATGAAAACATATTCCACTTGGCCCAGTCTCAGGATGGTGATGGATGAATGACTTCAGGTCTTCCATTTGTGGATCAGTTTGTTGCACAGTACACATTCTTGCATATAATTTCATTCAGGCTGCACAAAAATCTCTTTTGTGGGACTTCTTCATGAATACAGAATCTGATTCAAAGCAGTTACATAACTTACTCAAGATCACACAACATGTCCATGGGCCAGAATCCAATTGTTTGGATTGCTAGATACACAGTGTTGAGGGGAAATCAGAGTTTAGGGGTAACAAAATAAGAGACTGGAATGGTTAGGACTCTAGCAGTAAACTCAGATACATCTGGTTGCACCACGTAAGAGCCATGAGATCTTCGGAAGAACTAATTAATCTCTCAAGCCTTCTCTTTCTTATCTATAGAAATGTGATAACATCAACAACCCTCCTTAATTTTAACCTTGCAAATGTATAAGAATCCCCAATTAGTGTAGCTATAAGAATGCTTGTGGACTGTGAAACGCCATGCAGATGTCTGAGAGCAAAAGCATAATTGGAGGAATTTTGTTTCTTCAAATGGAGCAGCACTTGGTGTAGGCATTTTCCAGCAGCAGGAAGGAAGATGAGGTCATGAAGACCAGCTTTCCTAGGACCTTGACATTCTGTCTGTTAAACTATTGTGGCTGCAAGTAACAGAAAGCAAGTCTAAGCAAAATGGCAGCTTGTGGGAAAACGTGGGGGCATCTCAGGGTATCAATGCAGATGATTTGAGAATTAAATGGACAGAACCTCGGGTACAGTTGGAAGCAATGGTGGCACTGGGGCGCCAGAGTTGGTGGTGCAATGACTCCCTCGTATGTGTCAGACTCCAGGACACCCCCATTCCCACTCCTCCTCTCTACATTGCTCAAGGATGCTCTTTTGTTTTCACCTCCTGCCTAGGTCAGGAATGGTTTGCACATTTAGGAGTAAGCATGAGATGCATTGTTTAATAACTCCTTTCAGCCTTAATATCCCTATATAGATTAAGGTACCGAGATGAGGATTCTTCTACAGAAAATGTTTATGTTTGTAACAAGATTGAACTTCTCCAGGGGGTCTGAGGCCCCAATTTTTGAAAACACCAAGTGGCCCTCAGAGTATCTTGAGTTTCCTTCATGGTGTTTCCTATTCCTTTCTCTGTTGAATGGCCCCATCCTATAAGTAGACCTGTCTGGCTCTCCAACTCTGAGATTCTGTCCCCTGGATGGACTCATATGGATTTGGAGTCCTCCTTCCCTGAATGAACCAGTTAGCCCTCAGAGGGTCTCCACCCCAACTGTCTGATTGGATTGGTTTAGTAATCAGAATGTTTAAGACCTTCCCGTCCTTTGATGGACTGTTCTAGTCAAAATAATGTCTGAGAATGAACTTGTCAAGCCTTAAAGTCTGAGCCTCCAGTCTCCTGAATAGAATGGCCTCACGTTCAACTTGTGTGATTCAAGTTTCCCAGAGTCCTTATGCTCCAAAGTGAAGCATCTATCTCTAGAGGCAAAAATGCCCTAAATTTGATAAAGGGGGCTTGTTTTCTGATGACAGTGACTTGCTTCCAATGAGCTGTCCTGCAGAGGACATTGTAGGAGGGAAAACTCTTATTTTAAGACATTGCTGATTCAAGTGCATTTCTTTTCTCCCTTGAAACTTCCATGAAGCAGCTTGTGTTTGGGACTGTGTAGGAACGCTTTCTAGTGGTTCCCTTGTGTGGGCCTCCTCATTGGCTGCATCTTTGCTGATGTCTGCTGTCCAGCAGTTTATGTGGAAATTAATGCATTTGGGCTCAATTGTGGCTCTTATTTCCTACTTTATACACAAATATACTTGGTCTTTTTGGGGGGGTTCTCTAGGGATGATATAGGAGTTGATACATAAAATTCTCAGGGAAACAGGCAATATTTTTTTATTGTTGTTGTTCAGTCTTTGTGACCCTGTGGACTTTCTTGTCTTTTACTATCTCCTGGAATTTGTTCAAATTCATGTCCTTTGAGTTGGTCATGCTGTCTAACCATCTCATCCTCTGTCACCCCCTTCTCTTCCTGCCCTCAGTCTTTCCCAACATCAGGGTCTTTTCCAATGATTAAGCTCTTCGCATCAGGTGACCAAAGTATTGGAGCCTCAGCTTCAGCATTAGTCCTTCCAATAAATATTCAGGATTGATTTCCTTTAGAATTGACTGTTTAGATCTCCTGGCAGCCCAAGGGACTTTCAAGAATCTTCTCCAGCAGCACAGTTCAAAAGCATCGATTCTTTGGTGCTCAGCCTTCATTATGGTCCAATTCCACTATAGGAGTTTATACTTAAAACTCTAAGAGAAGCAGACAATATTTTTATCGATCGACTTTTTAAATGATCAGATAAATCCCAACCCTTAACTCTCACTGGTCACCAAAGTGAGCCAAAAACCAAGCAGATACTATAGGCAAGGTTTCTACTTGTGCCCAAGTCTAAAGTTCTTCAAAAATTTTTTGGGAGTATTCCTGGAAGAGTGGCAGCATGTATTATGTGTACCAAGTGGCCTGGTTTTTGGATCCCAACTCCTCTCTTTTTCCAGAGATATTCTGTTGTTGCTTTATTTTTTAATCTGCATTAAACATAGACCTTCAGATATCTTATTTTGGAAGAATCTTATGTCAGACAGCTTACTTGGGCAAAAAAGAATTTTGATAAAGAGAAGTGAGGGGACACCAAGAAATGAAAGGGAAGCTGGACAAGCAGGCTCAGGGAGCTGGGACCTGGGGCAGCTGTAGGACCTAGGTCACAGCAACGAATGGATCCACTTCTCAGGGCTCCAGGGTTGGTCTCCAAGGGGTTCAGGTTTTTGTGTTGGAAGATGGTTTTGGTATTTGTGTTTAATTGCCAGGAGCAAGAGTTTGATTGGCTTAGATTAGAAGTGCGACTGTTTGGGATAACTTTCTTAAGATGGTGCATTGAAAAAATTAAGGTAATATACTGACACTGGTGATGAGACTATAGTCAAAGCTGCTAAAATAACCAGGACCTCAAGATGCATGAAAAATGATCCAGTTATGATAGCACCACATTTTTGTGCTCATCTCTCAGCAAGAATCAATTTAATCTTCACCCTACTCCTCATCCTACCGCCCCCCCCGCCCAGGTTTACCTGCCACTCCCCTTTGCTGGTCTAAGAGTATAGCAAGGCCTCTCCATGGCTTGGACCAGGCATCCTCTCTATGCCCAGGGGTGAGTAGAAATACCTGATGGACATTCCCACCAAGATGGTATGGGGGAAGTGGTTCATTACAGGAAGGCTGAGATGATGTGACCATGGATGCTGGTGGGGACCAACAACCACCAGGACAATAACAGAGAGGTCGTGCACAAAAGGATTTTCTGCTGACAGGCTCCCAGACCACTCATCTGAGTATTCATGCCAGATATCCCAAACCATTGGTCTGGGCCAGTGGTTCTTCAAGTGTGGTCCCTGGATGAGTAGCACCAGCACCACCTTGGTGCTTGCTAGAAATGCAACTTCTCAGCCTTGACCCAGGCTTCTGAATCAGAAACTGAGATTCTGATGCACATTGATATTTGAGACCTAGTCAGTCACTCAGGATGGTAAGCAAATGTTCAGAAACTCCTTTACTCCTCCACTCCCTTCATATTTGCTTTCTCTTCATTCTCCCTCACTGGTTCTGCACTCTTGACCCAAGGTATAAATTGAAACTTTTTTGAATGCAGCACTCTCCCTAATCTCATAAGCATTTACAGGATCAGTTCTCCTGCAAGATTTCTGTATAAGGCTTACCCCATTGGCCCCAGAAATATTCTGTTATCAAGGATGAAGAGAATAATATCATATCCCAGTTTCCAAAGGATTCTGTTGTTCTCAGAAAAGAGAGAAAAATTAGACATAGGCTTAGGGATCCAGGGGCTTCCCTTGTGTCTCAGATAGTAAGGAATCTTCCTGCAATGCAAGAGATGCAGGTTGGGTCCTTGGGTCAGGAATATTCCCTGGAAGAGGGAATGGCAACTCACTTTAATATTCTTGCCTGGAGAATTCCATGGACAGAGGAGCCTAGTGGGCTATGGCCCATCGGGCTGCAAAGAGTCAGACACGATTTTCAGGAGTCACTTTGACAGATTTGGTTTGCAAAGTGCTACCAGATTGCTAGGCAGAATGAGTAAGTGTGCTCTTTATTGCTAAATTTCTAAGAACTTTTAATAAGCTCAAGAGAATGCAGAATCTCCAAGAAAGCAACATAATATCTAATGTTACTCAGATGTATCCAGCCAGGGAACATATTCTAGGTGGAATATTATCTTAGAAAATATCCCAAGACACCTGCTGTGACTGTACCTCCTCTGCCCAAATTCTTTCCCCAGTGGGGGGTCATGGGGAGTTTTCTGATGAGCTTTGTATCCGTGAAACTTGACATAAGGATGGAAATTAAATCTTCCATCATGAATATTTAGGGCTTATATTCCAAATTAGTGAGTGAATTCACTGACTTGAGAGTCAAGAAATTAGGGTTCAAGTTCTGACTTGTGTTCAGTTTCATCAATTCTGAGGATTTGGAGATGAGGGAGTTGGCCAGCATTTCGAGGTCTTTGTGCAGCTCTGACCCTCCATGAATGTTAAAATTCTGAAAGAGACTATCATATTTTATGGCATTTCAATTGCAGCAATTTATCTTTAACATTCGACTTTCCATTTTATGACCATTACCATCTGACATTTGGAGCACTTTAGAACATTCCAATACAGTCTTAGCACCCTTTTACCTCAAAAGCAAATTTCACCGGACATCTTTAATCGCCTATTTCTACTTGAGAGCAAAATAAAGTAAGATTTAGACTGAAAATCTCTGACCCGAAGCCTGGAAGAGACTGAATTACTTGATACTTTCTTCCACGATAAATGTCAGTAGATCAGATCATGCCTCCTGGTTACCGAGTATCTGAGGGATTATTTGACCCCACTCCTGGTTTGGGTTGGGTCCATATCTGATAGGACCTGACCAGTGGGGACTGGTCTTGCTGGTGCCTCAGGTGATCCATATCAAATCCTCAGAGGAGATCTGTGGCTGTTGACTTTGGGAAGAACCATTGACGGGGTGTCTTCTCAGAGTGGAACTGGCTTGTGGAATTGTCTCTGCTTAGGAGTCACATTGGCCTAGTTTGGTACCTACTTATTGATCCTGGCTATTCCCAGGTGGCACAGTGGGAAAGAATCCGCCTGCCAATGCAGGAGATGCAGGTTCAATTCCTGGGTAGTGAAGATCCCTTGGAGGAGAAAATAGCCCACTCCAGTATTCTTGTCTGGGAATCCCATGGACAGAGGAGCCTGGTGGGCTATAGTTCATGGGGTCACAAAGAGTCGGACATGACTGAATGACTGAGCACGCACACACTTGCAGAAATAAGCATATAGGAACATGAGTCTTAGGGTCAGGTACACCTGGATTCAAATCCTGTCTCTGCTGTTTATAAATTGAGCTATCTTGATGATTTTTTTTTTTTTTTATTCTTTTTTTTTTTTTCCAGTGGGTTTTGTCATACATTGATATGAATCAGCCATGGATTTACATGTATTCCCAATCCCGATCCCCCCTCCCACCTCCCTCTCCACCCGATTCCTCTGGGTCTTCCCAGTGCACTAGGCCGGAGCACTTGTCTCATGCATCCCACCTGGGCTGGTGATCTGTTTCACCATAGATAGTATACATGCTGTTCTTTTGAAATATCCCACCCTCACATTCTCCCACAAAGTTCAAAAGTCTGTTCTGTATTTCTGTGTCTCTTTTTCTGTTTTGCATATAGGGTTATCGTTATCACCTTTCTAAATTCCATATATATGTGTTAGTATGCTGTAATGTTCTTTATCTTTCTGGCTTACTTCACTCTGTATAATGGGCTCCAGTTTCATCCATCTCATTAGGACTGGTTCAAATGAATTCTTTTTAATGGCTGAGTAATATTCCATGGTGTATATGTACCACAGCTTCCTTATCCATTCATCAGCTGATGGGCATCTAGGTTGCTTCCATGTCCTGGCTATTATAAACAGTGCTGCGATGAACATTGGGGTGCACGTGTCTCTTTCAGATCTGGTTTCCTCAGTGTGTATGCCCAGAAGTGGGATTGCTGGGTCATATGGCAGTTCTATTTCCAGTTTTTTAAGAAATCTCCACACTGTTTTCCATAGCGGCTGTACTAGTTTGCATTCCCACCAACAGTGTAAGAGGGTTCCCTTTTCTCCACAGCCTCTCCAGCATTTATTGCTTGTAGACTTTTGGATAGCAGCCATCCTGACTGGCGTGTAATGGTACCTCATTGTGGTTTTGATTTGCATTTCTCTAATAATGAGTGATGTTGAGCATCTTTTCATGTGTTTGTTAGCCATCTGTATGTCTTCTTTGGAGAAATGTCTGTTTAGTTCTTTGGCCCATTTTTTGATTGGGTCATTTATTTTTCTGGAATTGAGCTGCAGGAGTTGCTTGTATATTTTTGAGATTAATCCTTTGTCTGTTTCTTCATTTGCTATTATTTTCTCCCAATCTGAGGGCTGTCTTTTCACCTTGCTTATAGTTTCCTTTGTAGTGCAAAAGCTTTTAAGTTTCATTAGGTCCCATTTGTTTAGTTTTGCTTTTATTTCCAATATTCTGGGAGGTGGGTCACAGAGGATCTTGCTGTGATTTATGTCGGAGAGTGTTTTGCCTATGTTCTCCTCTAGTAGTTTTATAGTTTCTGGTCTTACATTTAGATTTTTAATCCATTTTGAGTTTATTTTTGTGTATGGTGTTAGAAAGTGTTCTAGTTTCATTCTTTTACAAGTGGTTGACCAGTTTTCCCAGCACCACTTGTTAAAGAGGTTGTCTTTTTTCCATTGTATATCCTTGCCTCCTTTGTCAAAGATAAGGTGTCCATAGGTTCGTGGATTTATCTCTGGGCTTTCTATTCTGTTCCATTGATCTATATTTCTGTCTTTGTGCCAGTACCATACTGTCTTGATGACTGTGGCTTTGTAGTAGAGTCTGAAGTCAGGCAGGTTGATTCCTCCAGTTCCATTCTTCTTTCTCAAGATTATTTTGGCTATTCGAGGTTTTTTGTATTTCCATACAAATTGTGAAATTCTTTGGTCTAGTTCTGTGAAAAATACTGTTGGTAGCTTGATAGGGATTGCATTGAATCTATAGACTGCTTTGGGTAGAATAGCCATTTTGACAATATTGATTCTTCCAATCCATGAACACGGTATGTTTCTCCATCTGTTTGTGTCCTCTTTGATTTCTTTCATCAGTGTTTTATAGTTTTCTATGTATAGGTCCTTTGTTTCTTTAGGTAGATATAGTCCTAAGTATTTTATTCTTTTTGTTGCAATGGTGAATGGTATTGTTTCCTTAATTTCTCTTTCTGTTTTTTCATTGTTAGTATATAGGAATGCAAGGGATTTCTGTGTGTTAATTTTATATCCTGCAACTTTACTATATTCATTGATTAGCTCTAGTAATTTTCTGGTAGAGTCTTTAGGGTTTTCTATATAGAGGATCATGTCATCTGCAAACAGTGAGAGTAAAAGCAGTGCTAAGGGGAAGGTTCATAGCATTACAGGCTTACATCAAGAAACAAGAAAAAACCAAATAAATAACCTAACTCTACACCTAAAGCAATTAGAGAAGGAAGAAATGAAGAACCCCAGAGTTAGCAGAAGGAAAGAAATCTTAAAAATCAGGGCAGAAATAAATGCAAAAGAAACTAAAGAGACCATAGCAAAAATCAACAAAGCTAAAAGCTGGTTTTTTGAAAAAATAAACAAAATTGACAAACCATTAGCAAGACTCATTAAGAAACAAAGAGAGAAAAACCAAATTAACAAAATTAGAAATGAAAATGGAGAGATCACAACAGACAACACTGAAATACAAAGGATCATAAGAGACTACTACCAGCAGCTCTATGCCAATAAAATGGACAACTTGGATGAAATGGACAAATTCTTAGAAAAGTATAACTTTCCAAAACTGAACCAGGAAGAAATAGAAGATCTTAACAGACCCATCACAAGCAAGGAAATCGAAACTGTCATCACAAATCTTCCAGCAAACAAAAGCCCAGGACCAGATGGCTTCACAGCTGAATTCTACCAAAAATTTAGAGAAGAGCTAACACCTATCTTACTCAAACTCTTCCAGAAAATTGCAGATGAAGGTAAGCTTCCAAACTCATTCTATGAGGCCACCATCACCCTAATTCCAAAACCAGACAAAGATGCCACAAAAAAAGAAAACTACAGGCCAATATCACTGATGAACATAGATGCAAAAATCCTTAACAAAATTCTAGCAAACAGAATCCAACAACATATTAAAAAAACCATACACCATGACCAAGTGGGCTTTATCCCAGGAATGCAAGGATTCTTTAATATCCGCAAATCAATCAATGTAATACACCACATTAACAAATTGAAAGATAAAAACCATATGATTATCTCAATAGATGCAGAGAAAGCCTTTGACAAAATTCAACACTCATTTATGATTAAAACTCTCCAAAAAGCAGGAATAGAAGGAACATACCTCAACATAATAAAAGCTATATATGACAAACCCACAGCAAGCATCACCCTCAACGGTGAAAAATTGAAGGCATTTCCCCTGAAATCAGGAACAAGACAAGAGTGCCCACTCTCACCACTACTATTCAACATAGTGTTGGAAGTTCTGGCCACAGCAATCAGAGCAGAAAAAGAAGTAAAAGGAATCCAGATAGGAAAAGAAGAAGTAAAACTCTCACTGTTTGCAGATGACATTGATGATGTTGATATATCTTTTCAAACTTTGGTGCAGAGAAATGAGTGTTGTGGAATTCTGGAAGGCTAAAGGCAGCAGATTTTTTTCAGGGAAATCCAAGAACTGACTCTGCTTTTTCCCCCATTACCTTCTCATGAGGGCATGGCCTGACCAATACTGACTTGGGTTTGAGAACCAAGAGGAAATTTTAAAGAATGCCATTAAATGGAGAACCATAGTTTGTCAGTGAAAGTTATTTTGTGGTTCTGATATGCACCTGAGTATATAAAAATCAAGAATTTTTAACTCTTATAAGAATGAAACTTTCCAAACCTAGTGCATGTAAATGTGTACTTTTAGAGAATTTAGGGGCCAAAGGAAGCTAAAGTGAGACAAGTTATAATGGCCCCTGTTCTGTGTGGCTACCTTGATACATTTCTGCATCTTTACCTTAAAATAAGTTAGTTACATTGAGTAGGACAGAGGATGTGAAGGAGGGAAAGAAGGAAAAAGGAAATTATATACATATTTTTTCCCTCTCACATATATATATGTTATATATATAATATATATATATATATATATATATATATATATATATAAAGGGAGAGATTCTCACAAATCATAATTCACCTTAAATGCTAACTTATACATGAGAATATGAATACACATTGTAGGCTACATATAGGTACAGTCCTATGTGATCCTGTCTTTCACAATGTACCTATGGCCAATTCATGTTGATATATGGCGAAAACCATCACAATATTGTAATTATTCTCCAATTAAAATAAATTAATTAAAAAACAAAAATATAATTGAAAACAAACCAAAGCTTGATTCAAACTCTTGAAAAATGACAAGGGAATAAATTCTGATTTCCTACCTATTTCTTAATATTTTTATTCTGTTTCAGCCTCTCTCATACTTAGGAATAACTCCTTACCAAACTATCTTTCTTATTCCTCTTTATTGCCCTGAATATTCTTGATATTTGACCTAGGAGACCTTTCTGTTTTTCTTCCTTCTCTTCCTGCTCTTGTATTTTAAGGTTATTTTAATGTATATCAAGCAAACCTCTGTTATTTCTTTAGTTTCCTTCCTTATTTTAGCATGATTTGGACACTGCCTGTGTTGATCAGGTTTCTCCAGAGATACAGAACCAGTGATTCTGTTTATTTGGCAAAATCCAAATGATGTATATATTAATATATATGTGAGAGAGAGGTTGTAAGGAGTCAGTTCACACAATTATGGAGGCTAAGATGTCCCAAGATCTGCAGTAGGCAACCTGGAGACCCAGGAGAGCTGATGGCATAGTTCCAGTCTGAGTCTGAAGGCCGGAGACCCAGGAAATCCCACCATGGAAGTTCCAGTCCAAACACTGGCAGGCTCGAGACCCAAGGAGAGCCACTGTTTCACAAGTTCAAAGGCCAGAAAAAAGATTCTCTCAGCTCAGAGCATCCGCCAGGAGGAGTTTCCTCTTCTTTAAGAGAGAACCTGCCGTCTAGCACAGGGAACTCCCCTCGGCGCTCTGTGGTGACTTAAGTGGGTTGTTGTTCAGTCGCCTCGTCATGTCCTATCCTTCGTGACTCCATGGTTTTCATGGGGTTCTCACAGCAAGTATCTGGGGTGGTTTGCCGTTCCCTCCACCAGAGCTTTGTCAGAACTCTCCACTATGACCTGTCCATCTTGGGTGGCCCTGCCTTGCCTGGCTCATAGCTTCATTGAGTTCCACAAGCCCCTTTGTCATGACAAGGCAGTGATCCATGAAGGGGTAGACCTAAATGGGAAGGAAATCCAAACAAGGGAGTATATGAAAACATCGCTGATTCACTTTGCTGCACAGCAGAAAGTAACAGCGTTATAAACAACTATACTCCAGTAAAATCAACAACAAAAAAAGAGAGGATCAGCTTTCTTATTCTATTCGGGCCTTTAGCTGATTGGATGAAGGGTACCACACTGGGGAGGGCAACCTACCTTACACAGGCTGTGCATTCAAATGTTAATCTCACTGAAAAACACCCTCATAGACATCTCCAGAATGTTTGACCAAATGTCTGGTCAACCCATGGCCCAGTCAAGTTAAATTAACCCTCATGCTGCTGGGTAGACCAAATCCCATGTGCTGGAGAAAAAACCTTCCCCCCTTAAGAGGCAGAGAGTGGGGTGGGGAGACAGATTGCAAGCATAACTGAACATCTCTTTCTCTCATTCCAGTTCGAAGTGTAAGCGTTAGTCACTCAGTCATGTCTGACTCTTTGTGACCCCATGGACTGTAGCCTGCCAGGCTCCTCTGTCCATGGAATTCTCCAGGCCAGAATACTGGAGTGGGTAGCCATTCCCTTCTCCAGGGGATCTTCCTGACCTAAGGATCGAACCCAGGTCTCCTGCATTGCAGGCAGATTCTTTACCATCTGAGCCACCAGGGAAACCTCTGTTTAAATGACCTTGTAAAGAGCACCATGAGAATTAGAGATGATGGATGTAAAACAGCCAGTGCATGGCATACGACAGGCGCTCAGAAGGAAGCTGTATTGTTCCATTATGCTCAGTTTCTCTTAGGTCTGTACAGATGCTCTTATGCTGTGTGTGAGACAATCCATAAAATTAAAGAAAAAAAAATCCAGTGAGTCTGCTCTCCAAGATGTGCCCACCCCCTCCAGGTGGTTGTGTGGATAAGTGAGTATCAACACAGCTTAATGCGTTCACCTGGTAAACAGTGGGTCATCCTGTCCCATTCTGGGACAGCATTAGGCCCTGTGGGTACACACAGAAATAAGAGAAGGCCATTTCCCTGGAGGAACTCATTTTCTGATAGAAAAGATTATCCGGTAAACAGATTTTTTAAAATGTGAAAAGTGCTAATTAGAAAGAGATACAAAGAGTTCCCGGAACACAGAAATGGAATGACAAAATCTACCTGTATACAAAATGAAGAGGCTTCAATTTGGGTTTTAAAGGATTTGGGTTCCTCATAAGAAGTAAAGGGAAAAAGAATAACAATTATTTCGCCTCTTATTCGTTAGGGACTTCCATGTCTTTCCAATTTCCATCAGTTCAGTTCAGGCACTCAGTTTTGTCCAATTCTTTGCGATGCCATGGACTGAGGCACACCAGGCTTCCCTGTCCATCACCAACTCACAGAGCTTGTTCAAACTCACATCCACTGAGGCAGTGATACCATCCAACATCTCACTGTTTTCATGGCTAACATTTTTCATTTAATATATTCCTAATGAAGACCCCTAGGAAATAGATATTAATGTCTTCATTTTATAGATGAAGACAAGGAGACTCAGAGAAGTTGAATGATTGCCCTTGTGTACACAGCAGGGGGGAATGAAGCCTAGATTTGAGTCAAGAATTTTCTGATTTGATTCCTCTGGAGGGCAAAGATTGCAAAGACATAAAGATGTGAAGAAGCCTGGGTACACTTTCAACACATTTTGGGAGCACATGACCAGGGGGCACACTGCAGGAAAGTCACTCTCTTTGGGGATGTGGCCATTGGTGACGGGGGTAGAGAATGAATTGGGAAGAAGGCACACAATGGGTGAGTGGGGTGGGACATGGATGGGGGCAGAGGTGGTGATAGGTGTGGGGAGAACTGAGGCTCTCTGGTGTCTCCATGTGTGAAGGTATGGGTGGGGTCATGTTTATAAAGATGTGACATTTAGAGTGGGGGGCTCACAAGGACCTTATTTTGAACCCCAGCTCTGCCAGCCACTATGTGGACAATTTAGGCAAGTGACTCAACCTCTCTAAACCCCAGCTCCCCCAATGGTAAAGTTTGGATGATTGTGGTATCCAGCTCAAATGACTGTTGTCAAGGAAAATAAGACAATCTGTATAAATTGCTTAGTAATGTGCCTGATATCTATTAATTGCTCTATACATGGAATTGTTATCATTACCATTATTCATTTTCTTGGGAGCATTTAGACCCATTTTTCTATTGTATCTAATTTAGGGAACTTTGAGGACAGTCATCATGCATTCTTGATGGGTTCTGTGTGTGTATCTGTGCAACCATATGCTTTAGATAGAGCTGTGCTTTCCAAGGGCCCCTAGTAATTTATGCCAGGCTGCTGGTCTCACAGGCTATTTATGATTGTTCTGCTATCATAGAAGGCCTGCCTCCGCTACTTGAGTCATCTTTGCAACTCATATACAAGGCTGATTAAAGCAAACCCATGTTCGCCTGCATCTATAAGGCAGGTGGAGGTGAATGCAGTCGTCACGATTGTGTGCAGCTTTTCACCTAGGCATGAGGAGGCTGAAGTTGCTTGCAGGACCCCAGTGAAAACGCAGCCTCAGTCCCCTGGAGTGCAGTGAAATAGATTGTATTTGCCACATGTTCAGTTTCCAGGGCCCAGGGCCACAGTCCCATGGACCTGTGTGCAGATCTTCGTATGGTCACTTACTGTGTGCTCTTGGGTGGTTTTCTTACATTCTCTGAACTCAGTTTCACTACCTGTAAAATGGGGATGACATTCTACACCTCACTGGGGAGTTGTGTGAATTCAAATAGGAGTATGTGATTAAAGCATCAAGCATCTAGCATCTACTACATTTTCAATAAGTGAAAACACTGCACATTCACCCACTAGACTTTAAATTTCAAGAGAAAGGAACTACTTTTCAAGATTTATATTCCCAGTGCCTGCCACATAGTAAGAACATACTTGTGTTTGTTGAATGAATAATCAACTAAGTAAGGTGGGCATTCTTTTCTCCTATTATACAGATAAGAAAGCTGAAACTCAAGAAGGTGAAATAGATTATCCAAGTTTACCCAGTTACCGAGAAGAGATCTGAACTTGATTTCTAGAGGACTCCGAAGACCACATTCTTTTCTCTGAAACCTGAGTCTTGGTTCGGCCAGATTTTGATGAAAATTGGGGTTTAATGTCTTAATCTCTCTCAATTCTGCTTTCTTAGAGAGGTGCTATAAGAGTAACATTTCCTCCACATCTGCCGTGTACCAGGGGCTGTGCTAGATATTTTACGAACATTACCTTATATAACTTGCAAAAATCACTCTTTGAAGTAAATCAATGTTCCCGGTGGCCACTTGAGGAAAATGAGGCCCAAATAAGTTGCCTAGTGTCACAAGGCAAGGAAGCAAACAAAGCCAGGATTCCACCCCCAGCTTGTTAAATGCCAAGCTGATTTTAAAATTCCTGTCCACATCCTTGTTTGTTTTAGCCAGAGTTCTGGGTGGAACATGGGTAGAATCTTTGAGATGAAGGATTCTAGCAGACTTGTTACAAGAGTTCAGGCAGACAGACCCAGAAAGGCAGATGCTGAACCAGAATCCACATGTATGTGAGGGCAGTTTCTCCCACTCTAATCTCACCAAGACAGAGCTGAACTCCATTTACCTGCTAGGTAATGGATATGTCCTAAGGCAGAATTATTTATTTAAACCGTCAGGTGCACAAATCGGATTTCAGTTGCCAAGAAAAGTACGTTGTTTATCTATTTCTAGAGAAAAGTCAGAGAGTGCAAACCCTGATTAACAATTTATACAGGGACTTCTATGGCACTGCAGTGGTTAAAACTTCGACTTCCAATTCAGGGGCTGCAAGTTCAATTCCTGACTGGGGAGCCAGGATCCCACCTGCCTTGCAGCCAAAAAACATAAAACAGAAGCATTATTTGTAGCAAATTCAATAAAGACTTAAAAAATGGTCCACATCAAGAAAATCTTTAAAGAACAAAAACAAAAATTCGTGCGTATCTCACCATCATCCACCATTGTTGCTGCTTGGAAGTTCCCAAGGAGAATGTGGGGGTTTTCCTTGATAGGAAGAAGTCCTTACAGAATGCTCCAATGCCTGGAGAGAGAGTACTATAATTCAGGATACCCAAGATGTTTTGCTCTGAGAATGCAGAAAGATAACAGCCTCACATTGATTTACTCTTCCTCCTTACTAAAAGAACTTCAGTTTTGTTCCGGGTAGAAATGTAGCAAACTAAAACTACTGATTTCCTAGATTCCTCTGAAGCCTAGGAGTAGGCGAGTGAAACAGATTTGGCTGAGGAGATAAAAACAGTTTGCTGGATGGAGCCTTCAGGAAAGTTTCTGCTTTCTTGATAAAAGGGTAGCGATGTCCCTTAACTTGTCACTCTTTTTCTCTTCTAGTTTTATTGAGATATAATTGACACGCAGCACTATATATGTTTACAGTGTGCATAATAGTTTGGCTTCCATGCGTTATGAAATGATTACTACATTAAGTTTAGTGAACATCCATCATCTCCCATAGATATGATACTAAAGAAATAGAAAAAAATATATATATATAATTTCTTTCTGATGAGAATGCAGGATTTACCCTCAACAACTTTCATATACATCATGCTGCTGCTAAGTCGCTTCAGTCATGTCCGACTCTGTGCGACCCCATAGATGGCAGCCCACCAGGCTCCACCATCCCTGGGATTCTCCAGGCAAGAGTACTGGAGTGGGTTGCCATTTCCTTCTCCAATGCATGAAAGTGAAAAGTGAAAATGAAGTCACTCAGTCGTGTCTGACTCTATGCGACCCCATGGACTGCAGCCTACCAGGCTCCTCCATCCATGGGATTTTCCAGGCAAGAGTACTGGAGTGGGTTGCCATTGCCTTCTCCCATATACATCATACAGCACTGTTAATTATGTTTATCATGTTGTACTTTATGTCCCTAGTATTTATCTTATAACTGAAAATTTGTACTTTTTGACCACCTTCATCCAATTCCCTCACCTCTACCCCCCTCATCTGATAACTACAAATCTGATGCCTTTTTCTGTGAGGCTTTTTGTTTTTTTGAAGTATAATTGACCTAAAACACTCACTAGTCCCTGATACCAACATAGTGATTTGATATTTCTATACATTTCAAAATGGTCACCATCATAAGTCTAGTGGTTATCTGCCACCTTATGAAGATATTACTTATTGACTATGTTCCTCACAGTGTGCATTTCATAAGTGTAGCTCATTTATTTTGTAACTGAAAGTTAACCCATCACTCTTGCTACTGCTATTACTAAACACACACACAGACACACACACTCACGTGCATGTGTGCACATTTCCTGCTTGGTGTTACCTACATTTGGTTATGATGCCTGAAACAGAGCAGGCCATGAGGGAGAAGCTTAGAGACCTGCAGAGATCCTGGTCTGAGACCCTTGACCACCGAACCAGTGTCAACAATCTTCTTGTTATATGAAGGAGGGACCTGTGTGTTATTTGGCCGTTCTATTACGTGTAGCTGAGAGCATCCTCAAATGAATTATATGGATTTGCCAAGGCATGTCCTGTTAGACCTACCACTTATGAGAGAATGTTACCTGATTTTAAAAGTAAATCACTAGGGAGTGTCTATAGTAGGGGGTGAGGGAGAAACAAAATAGCCTGGTCTTCCTCTCCTGAACTGGTCTCAAAGTTTTATTTTTGAGTATTTTAATGAATCTAATTTTAAGGAGAGAGCGAGGCTCCCTTCCTCCCTGCCCTATACATCAGGAAACTACAAGGTCAGTGGGGCATAGAATGGGCCCATGAAGGAGAACTCTGACAGTGTCTCATATGGATGGAAAATGTAGGGACATTTATCACCCTTTTAAAAGATGTGAATTTCCCAGAGGGAAGGCAATAGGCTTTTTATTTGAGGATGATGGATTCAGAAACCAAGCAGCATGGTGGAAGGCAGGCATAAATAAAGATGATCATCTCTGAGGTGGATTCATCAGCTTAATCCATGAAGACAGCCTGGTTTCTGTGGAACTTACCCCTTGCTTACTGTTGTAAGTGAGGGTGGTAGAGCTGTCTAAACCAGTGAGAACCAGTATGGTAGTTGGAGTGGAATTGTCTTAAAGGGGTAGCAAATGATGAAACGTACCTCTTCTGTCACTGACTCTTAAATAGATTTGGCATCTCTGCGTCATTTGGAAACACTGACAAGGCCACCAATTACAGTCGTAGGGGTCGTGCACTGTACAAAGCCAGGGGGTACCAATTGCATCAGGTGACCATATGTGAGAGCCCCATGGGAAGTGGCCAGGTCACTTTAGTTGTCTCTGATGCTTGTTCCAGCTTCTCTGGCACCCACCCTTTCTCCCCATTTCTATTAATTCATCTTCCAATTCAAATACGTATTTTTGAGCCCCTACTCTGCTCCAGACACTTTCTTAGGGACTGAGAAAACATTGGTGAAAAACTGACAGACTGGCCTGTTCTTGTCAAGCTAATTCTTAATATGGAAGATAAATATTAGGTCAGGTGGCTCAGTGGTGAAGAATCGGTCTGCAATGCAGGAGACCTGAGTTCGATCCCTGGGCTGGGAAGATCTCCTGGAGAAGGAAGCTGCAACCCACTCCAGCATTCTTGCCTGGGAAATCCCATGGACAGAGGAACCTGGCGGGCTACAGTCCAAGGGGTCGCAAAAGAGTCAGACACAACTTAGTGACCAAACAACAAACTCAGAAATAAATATAAATTTGCAAATATGATTATTACAGAAAGGAGAGGTGTATAGTTGTAGGGAAATGTAAAATGTAGGCTTTCAGCTGGTCTGGAAAGTCAGGGAACACTTGAGCTGAAGTCTGAAGGACAGGTGGAAGATACTGAGGCAAAGGGAAGGAAAAGCATTCCCTATTGAGGGAACAGCATGTTCAGAGTCCTGTGGTGGGAGGGAGTGTGCTGAATAAAATGAACTGAGACCCAGTGTGCTGAGTGAGGGTGGGGGGGCTCAAGCTCTAACCTAATCCATCTGTCTGATTTGGCAAACCTGTTTGGACCTACTTCACTGGCAGCTCAGGGCTTCCCTGGTGTCTCAGCTGGTGAAGAATCTGCCTGCAATGCAGGAGACCTGGGTTTGATCCCTGGGTTGGGAAGATACTCTGGAGAAGGGAACAGCTACCTGCTCCAGTATTCTGGTCTAGAGAATTCCATGGACTGTATAGACCATGGGGTTACAAGAGCGACTTTCACTTTCACTCAGACCTACTTACTTGCCCTCTGCTCTCTTTAAGTCTCAGCTTGGCCGCCTTACCTCATCCTTGGGCTTCCCAGGTGGTTCCGTGGTAAAGAAGCCATCTGCCAATGCAGGAGACGTGTTTGATTCCTTGGTCAGGAAGATCCCCTGGTGGAGGAAATGGCAACCCACTCCAGTATTCCTGCCTGGGAAATTCCATGGACCGAGGAGCCTGGTGGGCTATAGTCTATGGGATTGCAAAAGAATGGGACACAGCTTAGCAACTAATCAAGGAAATAACAGCCTCACCTTCATCCAAGCCCCCATCCCCTGGCCCTGCCAAGCCACACTAGAGGGTGGAGCCTCACCTCTCACCTGCCCTTGAGATTCACAGGATGAGAAGCTAGATGTAGCCACAGCATTGTTCTCCTCCCATCCAAAGAACCCAGGGCTCTCAAAGCAAAATGTTCTTCCTCCAGATGGGACCAGATGGGTGACATTCTCCATTTGCCATCTCAAGTAAAACACTAAGATGCTATAAAAATAAGCCTGGATTTTCCATCCTCACGCCTCATCTTAGCATGTGGAGCTCAAATTATCTCCATTGCCAATCCTTTCAGAAAATGAAGAGTTGAAAGAGCCAAGAGAGAGGGGAGGAGGGGGAAAATGCATGAGCTCTTTCTTAAGAAATCCAAAGGGCAGTGGGTGGAGGAAAGGACTGTGCTTGCTCCGTGCTTTTGGCCTGAGCTTCATAGATCCAGGCCTCATTCCAGCTGTGCCACTTTTTATCCATGTGATTCTGGGAGAGCATTCCATTGCACTCAGTCTGTCTCCTCAACTTCTGAAAAAAAAGATACTTACATTCAAGAATTGTTTTGAAGTTTAGGTCAAATAACTCAGAAAGTACTTAAGACGTGAAAAATTGTAAGTAAATCTCAGCTGGCATTATTTTATTGTTAAGAAGTATAAAGAAGAGAAAGGCAGGTTTTTGCTCATCAGATTAGAAAACATTTAAAAAAATTACTAGGACTCGTAAGGACAATCTTTTCAGATTGTCAATCTTCTAGACTTCAGAGGTTGAATTATCACAAGGATGACCATCTGCCAGAGATGTCATAGAGGAGATTCCTTCTTGAGGGTCACTCTGTCAGGGGCAGCAGTGGAAGGGCATGGTGTTAAATCATCAGGATAAATCATTATCTCTTTGGCGATAGCTTGGTGTCATTACTTCCTTCTATCTATCTATCTATCTTATTTACAAGATAAATCTGGAGCTTCCAGATTATAGCATCCTTATCTGATGAAATTTTGAACCTCTATTGATGCTCTGCTTAGTCACTCAGTCGTGTCTAAGATGTGACCCCATGGACTGTAGCCCACCAGGCTCCTCTGTCCATGGGATTCTCCAGGCAAGAATATTGGAGGGGTTTGCATTGCCCCCCTCCAGGGGATCTTCCCAACCCAGGGATTGAACCCAGGTCTCCCACATTGCAGATGGGTTCTTTACTGTCTGCGCCACCAAGGAAGCCCTAATTGACGCCGACTGAGCTCAATTGAGAAAGCAGCTCTTAGGCCTTCCCTCGTGGCTCACAGGTAAAGAACCCACCTGCCCGCGCAGGAGATATGGGTTCAATCTCTGGTCCAGGAAGATACCACATGCAAGGAGCACCTAAGTGTGTGTTCTACAACTACTGAGTCTGTGCTGTAGAGCCCAGGAACCACAACAACTGAAGCCCACACACCCCAGAGTCTGTGCTCAGCAACAAGAGAAGCCACTGCAACGAGAAGCCCGCGCACCACAACTAGAGTGGCCCCCGCTTGCCGCAACTAGAGAAAAAGCCTGTGCAGCAGTGGAGACCCAGCGCAGCCAGTAACCAAATAAAATTATTTTTAAAATACTTAAACCAGCTCTTCCTATCCCTTCAGTCTATTCCTATCAGCATCTTATTGTCATGGTCGAACCTGAGGTCTTTGGTAGATAGACCTGGATTTCAGTCCCTCTTATTTGTCTGTGTGACCCTGAGTAATTTACCTTCTCGGAGGCCTATTTCCTTATGTATCAGAAAACGATATCCATGCGTGAGCAGTGTGGTTTCGGGGGGTGGGGGTTACAGATAATGACTACACAGTGCTTAGCACAGTATCTGACATAGAATTGGGACATAGGAACTGGAAATTACAGCAATCAACACAGAAATAATAATGATTACTGTCACAGTTGTTACCGTTTATTCAATATATGTTCTTTTTTTTTCCATTTATTTTTATTAGGTGGGAGCTAATTACAACATTGTAGTGGTATTTGCCGTACATTGACATGAATCAGCCATGGATTTACATGTGTCCTCCATCCTGAAACTATAAAGAGAGCTCTTCCATTTGAAACAGCCACAGAGAAAGAATATCCTGCGTTAGTGAGAGAGAGACCAACATTAGTGAACTGGGTGGGAAAGGCTAGACCTGCAGACTTTGTTCTGTGTGCTCTGTGTGTGTTGGTTTTGTAAGATTGGAAGCCCTAAAAAGAAGTTACAAGAGTACCTACCAGGGGAGAAACTGATCACAAAGCCAAGTGTGAGCAAGAATTGTGCTTTCCTTCTGTGCTACAGCGACAGCGCGCCCTCTGGGGACTGGTTTTCATTTGTAATCTTAGTAACTCAGCTGGCTGCAGACAGCCAACCTTATATCGATTGCGGGCCCTGCAGGAGAGCTCAGCCACGGGGACACCCAGGGACCACATTTTTGCTTCTTAGTTACCACTCTCTATGGGGGGGGGGTGTGCGCGTGTGTGCACGCGTGCATGCGTGCATGCACATGTCATCATGCCAGGACAATTCTGGACCTTCATTGGACCTGGTGATGAGAAATGCAGTTCTCTGGGCACAAAATAACATAACAGCTCCATCCAAACATGGCTTCTTGCAGTCACAGGCCACCTCCCTAGGGTGACCCCAGCCCTGCAATTAAAATGCCTGCCTAAGAACTCTCAGTGCTACTAGGAAAATGCTGTTTGTTCCAGCCAATACCTGATAATAAACTCCTGACCATTGACTGAAAGGGTCTGACCACTGTGAATATGTATCGCTTACACCTCAAGTGTTTTTCTGAAGGACCTGAAAGCCTTTCATTTAAAATGTGCTCATCAGAGAGGCGAGGGCCTCCGGCTCCCAGTCTCTGTGGGAGGATGGAATCCTAGCTTCCACGGCTGCCAGCTGGCAGACACAGCTGCCTAATCGCATCTACCCTGATCAACACTTTGTAGGTTTTCTCTCCTCTGACTCAATTGAACCTCTGCCCCTCCATCCTTCCTTTAAAACGCTTGAATCACCTCTGCACGAATTGGAATAAAGTTTAGCTTTTCCCCCTGCTGTCAGCAGTTACTGAATAATACCTGTTTTCACTGCTTTAACTAATGTCTGGCTGTGTTTGTCTTTGATGGTGGAAGGGTTTTCATAGGGCATGGTGGATGTATTTCCTCAATGTCTGGTCACTGACAGAGGGTCAAGGGATGTTTCTCTTCTTTCTTTTCTTTCTCCCGAACAAGAGGCTGCTCCAGGCCCTTGCTGTAGTGCCTACATCTTAAAACCATGGACATAAAATGGGAATAATAATAGTAGTAGCTGCCTAATGATGTTGCCTTGAGGGTTAATTAAGTTAACAAGTTGGTTGATCTGAAGAAACAGAGCATTTCAGGCTCCCCCATGTCTCCTGGGATGCACCACGAATTCTAGGGATTTCCTATAACAGGGTCGCCAACCTCTGGGGTTTAATGACTGATGCTCTGAGGTGGAGCTGATGTAATAATAATAGAAATAGACTGCCTAATAAATGCAATGCCTTTGAATCATCCCCAAACTGTCCCCCCACCCCAGTCCATGGAAAAATTGTCTCCACGAAACCAATCCCTGGTTCCAAAAAGTTTGGGGACCAATGGCCTAAAATCTTGCAACTCTCCCACCACAGACCCATTAGGAGGGGATGTCAGGAGCTGTCCAAGGTAAATCTGGAAGGCATGGTGCAGCTATGGAGCCTTCAAACATATGCCAGATATTGAACAAGAGACTTCACATTCTTTATCTCAGGTAGGTCTTCCAACAGAACTTCTGTCTGTAAAGTAAGGGGATGAAAGCAGATTGACCACATCAGTTTATCCTTTTTCTCTTCTGAAACCCTCCTGGAGAGGGAGCAAAGAGGAAAGAAAAAAAGGAAGAACGAGGGGTAAAGAGGGAAAGGAGGAGAAAGGGAGGCACTAACTTACAGTGGCAGAACGCAGGAGAGGAGAAAGCAGATGAAGAGAGAGATTTTGATGATTCTGGAAGGTGGAGAGCAGAGGAAGGGGCTACGGGTGGGATCACGAGGGGGAGACGGTTGTAATTCAGGCATCCTAGCCACAGGATGCTAGAGAAGATGGGGCTGAGTGGGATTAACCACTGAGATGGAGCTGTTGACTCTCCAATTCTCCCCCCACACGCCCCCACCTGACACAGTCAGACAACTACCTCTCTTCCCTTCTTTCACCCCTGCCACCCAGAAGTGGGATTTCTGTGGTAATAAATAAGAAAGCCTCAGGACTCTTGGTGTCAGCAGGGACAGCAACCCACTGAGAAGAGACATGGGCAAACACTGGGACTGCTCCCTTCTCCCCTCACCCACAGGCTTGGGGGATTTTTATCTGGAGGAACTGAAAGATCCATGAGAAAAGACATCAAGATCCTGAAATATTTATGGTTCCCAAATGAATAGGCTGACTCACCGCCTCATTACCCAGCAAAGAATTTCATCAGTCAACACCCTGCCGCCCCCCCAGAAGTCACAGAGTCCTCCCTAGCGTTCTCCTTTTCCAAAATCTGACCACCACACAGGTTGGGGAATCTCCAGTCTGAAAGAGAAAAGACCCGAACCAGGGGAGAACAGAAGAAATCTGCAGTGTTTAAATACGTGGAGGTAAATATTAGAGGAATCAGATTAAGTGGTAGAGAGTAGCTGCCCCCAGAGATCAGGATTCAGGAGTAGGGAGGCTTAAAATGTTGATTTTCATTATAAGACATTCAGCACTCTTTGATTAAAACAAATAATCTGTGTGCACTATTATAGCAGATATAAAATTTAATTTTAAAACAATATTCTTACAAGGTAGAACAGTTTCCCTTGAGCAAATGAGTAAAACTGAGGCTCAGAAAGTTTAGATGACTTGCCAATATCACATAGCAAGTAAATCACAGAGTCAGACTTGAATCCAAAAGTGTCTATCTTAGGGCTTCCCTGAAGGCTCAGACGGTAAAGAATCCATCTGCAATGCAAGAGACCTGGGTTCGATCCCTGGGTTGGGAAGATCCCCTGGAGAAGGAAATGGCAACCCCCTCCAGTACGGTTGCTTGAGAATTCCATGGACAGAGGAGCCTGGCAGGCTACAGCCCATGGAGTTACAAAGAGTCAGATACAACCACTCAACTAAGCAGAGCACAGTGTCTATCTTAAAACTTAAGGGCATCCCTATTCCTCATGAGTGATTCTTTGCTTGCAAGGTAAATTTGGTTAAAGAAAATCAGCAGGTAGTATTCCTCTTATGAGCCTCTTATGAGGTCAGTTAGAGTGAGTTGGCTCTGCAGTAAACTCTTTCAGGTTCCTCATTAAGGGAATGAGACTGAGGGCCCCGGATGTGACCAGCTATTCACTGTGGGATTCTAGGCACGATCTCCACAGTGTCTAAGATTGTTACTGCTGAAACTCAAAATGGTGGCCCCTGAGGGCTACCGGAAGACAGCAAGAAATGGAAAAAACAGCCTTAAAATACATTATTGATGTCTGACTGCACTGGGAACTGGAGAGTTTTGAGGCATTCTTTTAAAGATTTTACAAAATCTCCTTCCCTTTAAAAAATAAATAAATAAAATGGGCTTAATGCCAGAAACCCAAGTCTTTGCAAGAGTTGTTTTTTCAAAAGTTAGCAGGATTTTTCACAGTTTAGGCAACCCCAAAGAATGCCAGCCTCTTGTTTTGTGTGCTGCCATTAAAGGCAGCAGTGCAGGGCTGCTAGAAGTTTAACCTAGATGTTTATAGATAGAGGCTGATCAATTAGGAGGGTGAAAGACGTTGAGGAGGACACACTGTGTCCTACTTCTTTGGGTCTGACAACTCAAATGCAGGTGGAGCTGAGATTGGGGAATCCAAAGGTGAGAGGTTTTTGTTGTCTCCTTTTGGAGGAAAGCATCCCATCCAGGTCAACTGGAAATGCTGGTTCTGTTTCTCAAAGGCTATTTCCTCTCTGGGGCTTCCCTGGTGGCTCAGACCGTAAAGAATCCACCTGCAATGCCGGAGACCTGGGTTGGAGACCTGGGTTTGATCCCTGGGTTGAGAAGATCCCCTGGAGGAGGACATGGCAACCCAGTCCAGTGTTCTTGCCTGGAGAATCCCCATGGACAGAGGAGCCTGGCAGGCTGCAGTCCACGGGGTCGCAAAACGTCAGACACGACTCAGTGTCTAAGCACACATTTCCTCTCAGAGGCCTCCTCTGGCTGCCCACGATCAACACCATGGGATAACGGTGTCCAGCCTTTGGCTTCTTTGGAAGCCCCCTCTAGTGGCGGTAGTGGTAAAGAGCCCACCTGCCAATGCGCGAGACTTAAGAGACTCAGTTTGGATCCCTGGGTCAGGAAGATCCCCTGGAGGAGGAAATGGCAACCCACTCCAGTGTTCTTGACTGGAGAGTCCCATGGATAGAGGAGCCCGGTGAGCTACAGTCCATAGGGTGCAAAGAGTTGGACACAACTGAAGCGACTTAGCATGCATGCACACACCCTCTATATTAGCACTTAAGTTAGGATTATTTTTTCACCTTGCCCAGCTGACTGTAAGCTTTGCAAGGTTAGGGACTACATTTGTGCAATACAGTCTCTCGTCACTTGGCAGATTACCTGGCACACAGCAGCCTTAATAAATATTTCCTGATAGGCCAAGAGAATGGAATGTCATAACTCAAGAGTACATTCTCCCAAGAAGATATTTCCTTGTTTTCCTGAGAGGTAGGGTTCACCTTCCCATCCTTACTTAGAATAACTCAAATGTGACATTCATGCTTACCACAAACTTAAATATATATATATATATATATATATATATATATATATTATTGAAGTATAGTTGATTTACAATGTTGTGTTACTTTCTGATGTACGGCAAAATGACTTAGTTGTGTAGGTTTCCCTGGTAGCTCAGCTGGTAAAGAATCTGTCTGCAATTCTAGAGACCTGAGTTTGATCCTTGGGTTGGGAAGATCTCCTGGAGGGAGGGCATGGCAACCCACTCCAGTATTCTGGAGAATCCCCATGGATAGAGGAGCTTGGCGGGCTACAGTCCATGGGGTCACGAAGAGTCAGACATGACTGAGCAACTAAGCACCTATACTCTTTTTCATATTCTTTTCCAATATGGCTTGTCATAGGATATTAAATATATCAGTAGGGCCTTATTGTTTATCCATTCTATATAATAGTTTGCATCTGTTAATCTCAAAGTTCCAATCCATCCCGCTTCCAACCCCTTCTCCTTTGGCAATCACAAATCTGTGATTTCTCTATGTCTGTGAATCTGTTTCTATCTCATAGGTATGTTCATTTGTGTCATAGTATCAAACACTTTTGTTGTTAAAACAATCCTAGACAATGTATATGAGTTGTGCACAAAGTGGGGATAACAGATACATGTTAGAATAATTAAGAAAAACTCAACCTGGAGAACAACCATCATTCCCTCAACCATGGCCACTGAACCATTTTCCTGAATGGATTTTGTGTGTATTTCACTGTGTTCAGTCTTTCAGCTTTCCAAATATTACAATTTATTAGGAAAGTTTTCTGCCCTTGTTACAACAGGGGATACCAGGGACTCTGTGTATTGACATGTCTGCAATCCTTTCCCTTTTCTTCTTTTGAAAAGCCATCAGCCTTAGGCTTCAGACAGTGAGAAGGGAAGTTAATTTCTCTTGTTGGATTTCATCTTGTTTCTCTCTTCTTCTTTATTTTTCATAAAATAACAGTTAAGTGTAAGGTGTTAAAGCATAAGACACATGGTAGAGTTTAGGTAGGCAAAAGGTTGATGAGCTAACACTTTTGTAGCTGAAATGCCCAAGAAATTAAATAGTACACTAAAATGTTTTTAAAGGGGAAGGCTGCCTTTCCAGACCCTTGTGAGCTCAGGTCATGGCTGCAGTGAAACTGGGACACAAGATCTGGAAGGGGTTTTAGTGGATAAGGTCTAACCATCTCACATGATAGTGGGAAGGTTCACAGAGGGTAAGTAAATCACTTGCAAGTCAAGGAAATTTCTTTCAGCACTGGGAGAAGTAATTTGGTAATGGAAATAATATTTTAAAATATTGCTTATTTGTTTTCACTTCCTACCACAAGAATCAAGACAGCCCTTGTATCATTAGAGCCCAAGGGAAGACAAAAGAAAAAAATTACCCCAGAAAAGAGCAGGATAAAATATGGGAGAAATCCTCACATGAGGGGAAAAAGTGGAATCCCTGCCTCTCTTTTTCTGGCTCAGTATGGTTTGAGCTAAGGACAAAAACGAATTGGGAAACACATAGGTTCTTATCATCTCTTTTCAGGATTAAGCCAGAAGGTAGTTTGGGATTTGGGAACTTAGACACCTCCCAAGATGCCCCTACACCAATAGGTAGACTTCCATATCAAAGTAGGGCAACAAGATTGGAGAACAAGGGGGAGGCCACGTCAGCATCCTCAAGTCACCCTAGAGGCCCATGATGTAGAATGGACAAAGACATTTTCCCATCCATCTTGATGGGAGAGGAAGAGTGTGGCTGATAGTATTGTCTGGGGTTTACCAGGATGAGACAAGTTACCCTGCTACTGGGATCTGTGGCATTCCTAGACCTGTGGTTACATTAAAATCAAGTATAGCCAGCCCTTCCAATAGCTAACATGGGTTTGAGTCAGAATTTGGGTCCTGACAAAATTGGAAAACAGGTCATGAATTTAGCAGTCCCAGGCTTCTCCAGCAGATCTTGATGCTGACCAGTGAGCAGTGCATTGCCATAGAGAAAGAAGGATCAGAAGTATGTAAGCCGCCCAGAGTCCTCCTTTCCCTCTCTTCCCAATGCCTGAATATCTCTTGGGAATGGTCAGGAAGAGAGGAAGGATATTGGAAAAATTACATTACTAAAAAAGGAAATACAGAAGTTTCCTATAGAAATTGTTTACAATATTAAACAAGACTGTGCTGTGCTTAGTCACTCAGTCGTGTCCGACTCTTTGCAACCCCATGGACTGTAACCCACCAGGTTCCTCTGTCCATGGGGATTCTCCAGGCAAGAATACTGGAGTGGGTTGCCATGCCCTCTTCCAGGGGATTTTCCCAACCCAGGGATCGAACCCAGCTCTCCCGCATTGCAGGCAGATTCTTTACCTTCTGAGCCACCAGGGAAGCCCAAGAATACTGGAGTGGGTAGCCTATTCCTTCTGCAGGGGAACTTCCCGACCCAGGAATCGAACCAGGGTCTTCTGCATTGCAGGTGGATTCTCTACCTGCTGAGCTACCAGGGAAGCCCTAAACAGGACTAAGCTTAGTGTATTTGGATTAACCTTAACAACCCTCCCCAAACCCACATTTACCCACCAATGCAAAAGAGAGAATTCTTAAAGAAGTTAAGACAAGTCATAGAAGATAACTAAGGTGCACGTATCTTTGCACACCTCTGTGTAGTAAGAACACATTTGCAACCTGGTTATGTTTTAAGTGTTATTGTTGCACTGTCCATCTGTCTTAATTCAGTTTAGTGCCAAAGACAGATGCTTACACACAGGCATTAGTGAGGCTCATTGGTGAGCCTTGGAGATGCCATACATGCCAGAAAGTGAACAAGTGAAAAAAGGTCATTGATTCCGTCTTGTTGTGAATGAGCCCCTTTATCCCTGCCATGAAAAGTGGGCATGATGGACACTTTAATGCCATCTTCCCTTTCTAGTGTCTCGGAGCTTACATTGAAGCACAACTCCATGTTCCTCTAGAGCAATGCCACTTTTGTTCTTTAATATAATCTTAAAGATTATCTACTCCTGTCCCTTCATCTCACTTGGGGAAACCAAGGCTTTGTGAGGCAAGATGGTTTTTCATTTCTGACCATAAAGAAAGTTGCAAATGCAAGGCCCCTGGTGCATCTGCTAATCTATGTTTTCAACCTTCCCTATACATAAAAAGATCACACTCAACCATCTGGTCTACCTGACTGAAGCATTTGCCACTAGCAGATGGGAGGCTGAACCCGGATGTTTCCTGGTAACTCTGGCAACTCTCTGACCCCTGAGACTCAGTTCCATACACTTTTCCCTTGAGTTTTGGCACATCCCCAAACTTTGTGCTCCTAAGGAGACGACGCCACACTGTCACTGGACTTGCAAAATCCCAAGAAAACACTGACATGTGGACAGCAGGATTCACAGTGTTCTCTGTCTTCTCAAATGGTATCCACAGGATGCCAAAAAGACAAATGCATTTTTCTCCTCCAAATTATTCCTCCTACAAATGCTAAGTATCTCCATCTGGGAGGCATTTAACATTTCAAGCAGCTATCGCTGATCTGTAGGAGGACTCGCCAAGTATCAACTGTCTCCCTAAAATAACTCCCCTTGTTGCTGCAGGAGCCTCTGAGTTCCAACCCAGGCAGGAGGAGAGACAGTGTTTCTGGGGAGCCCCAAAGTTAGAGGAAAGCACAGACAACCCTCCCCTCACCTGGGTCCACGTACTCGTATCTCTTCAGAGGTGTGTTTTGAGATGGTGGTGTACAGTTGGCATTGCATCCCTCTCCTGGGAGGATGGGTTTCCAGAAAAAATTTCATCAGTGACATTCCCCCAGATGACAGTCTCACGTTTCTTCTGACACCTTAAGTTCATTCAGATACTTACAGGAAACCATACATAGTTCCTGCAAGGCTGTGTTAGAACTCATCCCAGAAAAGGTGGCAGTGATGAGAATAGCTGAGCTCTGAATAAGATCCAAGAACTTGTCTTTACCACTTCCCCTTCTGATCAAAGTTGTGAAATCTGACCACAGGAGAATGAACACTGGACTAACAATTTCAAATAACTAATCCTATATCTATCCATTTGTCCCTCCTCAGTTTCTTTATTATCTACCCTGTGGTTGTCGCTGAAGAGTCCCCAGGACACAGGAAACACACAGACTCTGTCATCAAGAGTGCATCAATTAATGAGGGGGGTATATAAAATATGTTCACAAGCATCACTCAATCTGGGTAGGATGGTGTGGGAAATCCTGCTAAAGAGCTATAGAAATTGGAAGAAGGAGAGGTCATTGCTTGCTGAGTGACCAGGGAGAGACTTCGTGGTGCAGATGGCATTTGTCGTAAACCTTCAAGGATGGGGATTAGAGCATGTGGGAATTAGTAAGGGAAAGACATCTCAGGTGTGTGACAAAGACAGTTCAATGTTATAAAAGCGAACCGAGCTGAATTTCATTTATTCATTCTTCCCTTCATTCATTCATTGAAAGTGACATGTATTTCTTCTCTTCCTTCATTGAAAGTGACGGGCCTGGTGCACTGGGAAGACCCAGAGGGATCAGGTAGAGAGGGAGGTGGGAGGGGGGATCGGGATGGGGAATACATGTAAATCCATGGCTGATTCATGTCAATGTATGACAAAACCCACTACAATATTGTAAAGTAATTAGCCTCCAACTAATAAAAATAAATGAAAAAAAAAAAAAAGAGAAAGTGACAGATGTTTACTGAGCACAGAGTGTGTTCTGGGTCACAGAACTAGGACCTGGGCATATCAAGACATTGTAAACACGACCTCAGAGAATTTTATCAAGTGGCTAATCAGAAAAGCTGAGGAGAAAGTACACATAGGATGATGAGGACAGTAACCAAAGAACCACTGGAGACTGTGGGAGAACAGAGGATGGGCTCTTGACTCAGACTTGGGAGTCAGAAGACGTTCTGTAGGGGGAGAAAGCAGCCAAATGCCAGCTATGGAAGGAGAAGTGCATTTCAAGGCATGCTCGGTGTGGACACGAGCTCCGTGGTCAGAGACTAAAGGGCAGTGTGCCATGTGGGAGGATGGCAGGAGAGTGGGACTGGATTCAGGAGTTTGAATGCATTTCTTAGCACAGGGAGGTCCTCTTGCCCTTCTTCTATTTATGCTGCTGCAGTAGAAAGAGTGAGGGAGTTGATTCACAGCAATGCTGGGAGTCCTGCTGGCAGCCCGTGATGGGTGGGAAGGTCTAGCTCTGAAAATGTGCAAAGCTACTGTCTACCGCTTGTTTGTTAGCATTCGTATCCCTTTTTGTGCTATTGGTTCTCTTTTCCTGATGTGGTGGTCTCAGTTGCCAGTGACTTTATTGAGGGCAGGAAATAAGCCCTGGGAGCAGCTAGTACGGGACTGAGCTATGTGGTAGATGCTCAGTGTGAACTCAATGACTTATTGGCAATTGTGTGCATGTGTGTGTGTGTGTGTGTGTGTGTGTGTGTGTGTATGTGTGTGTAACTGAAGGAGTGCTGGGTATGTGATTCTACAGGAGCTGAAATATGGGCTCATTCTTATATTTGAGAGACTGAAATATTTCTTCAGCTATTATCATCATTGTTGATTCTTCCTTTATGTACTCAGTCCTTTGTTCTCTTCCTTATGAATGTTAATTGATCAGCTAGGAAGATAAACTTTCAAAGAAGACAGTTTTAGATAATATATGTATTTGTGTGCATGTGCTCACTCACTCAGTTGTGTCTGACTCTTTGTGGCCCTGTGGACTATGGCCCTCCAGGCTCCTCTGTCCATGGAATTTTCCAGGCAAGAATACCGGATCAGGTTGCCATTACCTCCTCCAGGAGATCTTCCCAACCCAGAGATTGAACCTGTGTCTCTTGTGTCTCCTGCATTGGCAGGTGAGTTCTTTACCTCTGTGCCACCTGGGAAGCCCAACACATGTGTTTAAACATGGTCATGTGTTGATGAACGGTCATCTCAGTGTCTGTCACTGGATGATTTAAAATAGAAAAGTATCTCTTGCAATTTCTTTGGAAAATGAGAAATTTGTTAAATTCTATGTGTCATCTAAAGGGGAAAAAAGTATTACTTTATACTAAACATTCAAAAGTATTGTTGAATATTCCAAAAAGATTTAAAAAGTTTTAGAGAAGTAATATCTCTGTGGGGCTTTCCTGGTAACTCAGCTGGTAAAGAACCCCCCTGCAATGAAGGAGACCCCAGTTTGAATCCTGAGTTGGAAAGATTCCCTGGAGAAGGGATAGGCTACCTACCCACCCCAGTATTCTTGGGCTTCCCTGGTGGCTCAGAAGGTAAAGAATCTTCCTGCAATACAAGAGATCTAGATTCAGTCCCTGTGTTGTGAAGAGCCCCTGGAGGAGGGCATGGCAACCTACTCCAGTATTCTTGCCTGGAGAATCCCCATGGACAGAGGAGCCTGGTGGGCTACAGTCCATGGGGTCACAAAGAGTCAGACATGACTGAGTTGCTAAGCACAACACAACCGTATCTCTGTAATATGTTAATATGCTGTTGCATATCTTTTTATTCCTTTATGTATATGTCTATCATGTTATATACTGATTTACAGGATACATTTTCAAATGATATAAATAGCGTGTAAAGACTAAATTCTTTTATGTAAACATACTTTTCAACATGTAGCTGCATAGTCTGAGAGCTTAGGCCTCAAGGGGAGAATAGGCATTAATCCAATAATACTCCAAATAAATATGGAATTCCTGCCATGAGAAATGATGCAAAGGAAATGCTCCAGTTAAGAGTACATGGCAGGGGGTTTGACCTGGAGGTCAGAAAAAGCTTCTACAAGAAGGTGATGACTGATTTGAAATCTCAGTGGTAATTACATGTTGTTGCCCGGCAGGGATGGGCAGAGAGAGAATGAGCAGGTGCCCCAGCGGAGATGACAGTATATGCAAAGTACCTGCAACAGGTGGCGGGAGGACTTTCGGGCACTTCTATCTTCAAACTGATTCTCCCTGCTCTGTGTATGTCTTCCCTTGCCTCTGGCCATCTTATTGAACTCTCTGTGCTTCTAATTATTTTTCAGTCGAACTCCCTGGGTTTTCTAGATACACACTCCGGCTGTTTGCAGCTAATCATAAGAGCTGTCAGGACTTCCGCCTTTGCCATGTGCCAGGCACCATGCCAAGGGCTGTGTCTGTGTTTGCTTGTGTAACCCCCTCTGTCCTTTATGCAGTGGGCTGATTGTACACAAGAAGCTGACCCCGACCAGCTCAGCTATTTGCCAGAATGGTGCTCAACAGCTAGTGAGCGAAACAGCAGGAATCCAAACCCAGGTCTGAGGCCAATGTGTGTGTGTCCAGCCTGGCATTAGACTAACTTTTTTTTTTTTAACATTTAAATAATTTATATTTGATTCTGAACCTTTGTACTGAAAGTCAAAGCATCAGAGAATTTCTACTTTCTTTTATCAAATAGGGAATTATCTTGTCATTGTGGAAAGAACACTTAACGTAACATCTACTCTCTTAACAGATTTTGAAGTGTGCGATATTGTAGTGTTATCTATAGGAACAATGGTGTACAGCAGATTGCTAGAACTTACTCATCTTGCAACACTGAAACTTTATACCCATTGAACTGATGCCTCTTTCCTCCCCTCCCCGTCCCTGGAAACCAACTTGCTACTCTCTGTTTCCATGAGTTTGACTGCTTTAGATGCCTCATGTAAGTGGAACCATGAAGTGATTGTCCTTCTCTGACTGGCTTATTTTCACTTAGCATAATGTCCTCAACTTCATTCATGTTGTTGCATGTAGCAGGATTTCATTCTTTTTTTAAGGCAGTATAATATTCTACCACACATATACCACATTTGCTTTATCTGTTCATCAGTTGATAGACACTTAGGTTGCTTCCATATCTTAGCAATTGTAAATAGTGCTGCAGTGAACAGGATAGTGCATATACCTCTTTGAAATCCTGACTTTAATTCTTGTGGATGTATGTCCAGAAATAGGATTGCTGGATCATACGGTAGTTTTATTTTTAGTTTTTGGTGTAGTGCTTTTCATATTGGCTGCACCATTTTGCCTTCCCACCAACAGTGTATAAGGGTTCCAGTTTCTCCAGTTCTCTCTGACACTTGCTATCTTTTGCCTTTCTGATAAACAGCCATTTAAAAAAATGAGAAGTGATAGCTCATTGTAGTTTTGATTTTTGAACTAATATTTTATTTTCTACTTGAATATCTGAACTTTTAAAAAGCAAGGACCCTTGTTTTTCCCCCCAGCATTTTGATGGGACTGCTTCTGGTGTTTCATAGCTGGATAGTGTGTGCTTACGCGTGTGTGCATGTGTCCGACTCTTTGCAACCCCATGGACTGTACCTCTGTCCATGGAATTTTCCAGGCAAGAATACTGGAGTGGGTTGCCATTTCCCGCTCCAGAGGCTCAAACCCACATCTCTTGTGTCTCCTGCATTGGCAGGCAGATTCTTTACCACTGCGCCACTTGGATAAAGTGTGGTGTAGCTGTTGATATGTGAGAGCTCCTCTTTACAAGGCTAGCTAATTATTCCTCTATTCCAAGATTTTTGCCTTTTTTAATGTCAGAGATGAATATTGAATTTTGTGAAAACCTTTTTGGTATTTGATTATTGTCTTTCCCCTTTGACCCACTGACATGATAAATTATGTTAATAGATTTCTAAACATTAAATGGTTTCTTCTATTAAATCATCCTTGGTTTCCTGGAATAAAATCTCTTTGGTCATGGTGAATTACTCTTTGAAGCAAATTGAATTAGGTTTGCTGGTATTTTATTCAGCGTGTTTATATCAATATCAATAAATAATATTTTTCTCCTTCTTTGGCTATTGTTATTAGACCTTACCAACAGACTCGTCTCACTAAAGAAATCAGGACACATTGTATCTTTTAATTTTCTCTTAAATATTTATATGTCATGGGGATTACTTATTTTTCAATTTTTTGAAATAACTAACATTTATAATAATTTAGGTCTACAATCTTCTTCAGTGATGATTTTTATATGACTTATTAAATCTACCAAAGTTAGTGTTATACTCAGATCCCCACTGCATCAATTTTTATAATTTATATTTTTCTAGAAAACCATCAGTATCATGAAGACTTTCAAATTTATTTGCATATGATTGTATTGATATATTTATTCTACATTGCCTTATCTTATAAATAGGTCTTCCCAAGTGACACAGTGGTAAAGAATCTGCCTGCTGATCTAGGAGATGCAGAAGCTGTCTGGGTTGGGAAGATCCGCTTGAGAAAGAAATGGCAACCCACTCCAGTATTCTTGTCTGGAGAATCCCATGGACAGAAAAGCCTGGTGGGCTACAGTCCATAGGGTCACAATGAGTCAGACATGACTTACCGACTGAGCATGCACACATCTTTTAAATGATCAGTGTGTGAATTTTTATTCTATTATTACTTCTTAGTATTAAGAGGCTATATAAAGCACTGATTAGAATTCAGTCAAGGAGCAGAATGGCAAGGTTTTAACCCCACCTCTGCCACTTGACACTTGGGTGATCCTGGGTGATCACTAGTTCTCCCCTGTCTTTTTCAGCTTCTTCATTTGTAAAATGGGAATAATAACAGTACCCTCCTTGTGGAGCATTGTTAATACCTTAGCCACTGTCAGGCACGTAACCAATCATATTAGCAAATTTTCTGTTTTTTGAAATAATTGTTTTTACAAAGACAAATAGCATTCAGATTATATGTTAACTATACAGGGTGTTCATTTTCTTCCTTACATCATTGGGATTTTAAAAATATATCCTTCATTTCTTTCTTACACTTCTCTTAGTTTCATTTGCTGCTTCTGAAAATAAAATCTCCTTAATGTACCTTTCTTAGTTAATTTCTTTTCATCATTTCTTGCTTAATAATAAAATTTCAGGCTGAAATCTTGGACCATCACATTTTCATATTCTGTGTTTTCTCAGATCATTAATTTCTAAATACTCTATAACCAGTGTTTTAATTTTCTCTATGACAAATGCATTATTTAGGAGAGAGATTTTCAATTGGTAAAGGCTTGGGTTTCTAGGTTCAGTTTGCTTATTTGTTTATTTATATTTTGAAGAGTATTTCCTATTATATATTCCCACAAAAGAGTATTTTATATACATTTCTGTATACTCTTCTAAATTAGTGTTTTCTGTATATGCCCAGAGAATGTGACCTGAACTAACTCTTCTATTTTGAGTATGTAGGACCTAATATTATATAAATCTTGAAAATGGTATTAATTGATCTCTTGAAAGAAGTTCCATTATCTTCTTGACATGATTGAGACTCCATTCAATCAGTATTGATTATATTATGCAGATCTCTTATTTCCGTATTTATTTTTGTCTACTCAATCTGTCAAGCACTCTGTATGAAAGTTTTTTGTCATTTGTCTCTTGTATTGCTGTTAATTTTAGCTCTAGGTATTTAATGATTTCATCAAGTAAACACTTATGACTGTTGAATCTGCCTTGTGAATTGCATATTTACCAGTATAAAATAATTTTGTTGTTCTATTTTAGGATATTTTACTTAAATTCAGAAGTGTCTAATATTCATTTTTGCAGCTCCAGGATTAGCTTTTGTTCGTATTACATTGGCACCTCTTTGCTAATTCTTTTGCAAGTAACCTAGATATATAATTTTGTTTTATAACTGGCCAGTGTAAACAGCATGAAGTGAAAGTAATTCAGTCGTGTCTAACTCTGTGATCCCATGGACAATAGCATGCCAGGCTCCCTTGTCCATGGGGTTCTCCAGGCGAGAATACTGGAGTGGGTTGCCATTTCCTTCTCCAGGGGATCTTTCCAACCCAGGAATCGAACCTGGGTCTCCCACACTACAGGCAGATTCTTTATTGTCTAAGTCATAAGGCTGCATTTAAATTTTTGACCCAGCCTCAGAGTTTCTGACTTTAACTGAGAAGCTTAAAAGATGTACATTTATTGCTGTAAAACCTTTGTTTACATTTGCTTCTATCACTTTGTTTTCTAGTTTCCCCAGTTTCATCAGCTGCACCTTCATTCATATTTTTTTTTTGATAGGTAGCATAATAATGAAATAGTTAAAAATAAGCCAGGATCAACCTCCAGCTCTCTAACAAGCTGTGGACATTGTGTCCAAGAGTCATATAAATTACTGGTAGTGCATCCAGAGAAATGTGGCCCCTGTAAAAATTGCAGCATATTCTTACATGAGGATTAGATGAGGAAACTGGCCTGAGGGAAAAGTTAAGGAGAAGCTTGTCATGTAAAAAAAGACGGGTGGGGAGAGAATGGGGGGAGAGAGAGAGGGAGAGAGAACAGTTTGGGAGTGATTTTGTAGAGTTTCTGGATCAGAATTCTAAACGATGTGTTGGTTCCAGGAAGGCAAGACTATGAAAAAATTCTGAATTTGGACTCTGTTCCTCCATAAATTTGTGAGTTCACAATCATTGAAAGTGAAGTGAAAGTGTTAGTAACCCAGTTGTGTCCGACTCTTTGCGACTTCATGGACTGTAGCCTGCCAGACTCTTCTGTGCATGGAATTCTCCACGTGAGAATATTGGAGTGGGTAGCCATTCCCTTCTCCAGGGGATCTTCCTGACCCAGGGATGGAACCCAGGTCTCCTGCATTGCAGGCAGATTCTTTACCATCTGAGCCACCAGGGAAGTACTCACAATCATTAGAGCTATGCAAGAAAAAACTAGACAACATCAGAATAGATGATGTTATAGCTAATTCATAATTTGAGCAGAGACTGCAACTCATTAATAACCCAAATCGTTCAAAACTCTGAAGGCCTGTAATTACTTGAGAAATAGTGACATTGACAAGACCTTCTAAATTTGTGGTCTTTCAATCTTTGTAGATGGGAATTCTGACTAATCCTATAGAATTGTTTTCAAATGAAAGTCTCATGCCCGAGCATCCCATCTGGACATGTAGTTTGTATGAAGGTCTGTATCTATACATGTCTACATAGACAGAGTTCTTTATCTTGGAGTTCAGAATATTAGAACTAGTTGGAGTGCTTTAAAAAATATACCACTGTCTTATCCCTACTCAGGGTATTTGATTTAACTTCTCTGGGGTTGGAGTCTAGACATTCTTTTTTAAAAAATAATCTCCCTGGATGATTCTAATCTGCAACCAACGTTATGAATCACTGGCACAGAGGGTGTTATCGTTCATCTTCAGCTGAGCAAACATAGTAAGCATTTGTGCTTTGCTTCTAACACATCCATATCTCCATCTTCTGACCACAGCCCCCTATTTTACTTGAGAATCTGTCACTTCCATCTTCCCATTCACACAGTTTTGGAGGTGTTGACTCCATGATTGATTCTGGATGAAACAGAACTCTCAGATTTCAATCAGCACCTAGGTTCTCCAGGGCAATCAATAAGCATCAAGACTTTTCAGGATACTTCCTCCTTTCACCTGGATATAAATTCAGTAAGAGGCTGGAGAAACTGGAGCTAGCCCAGATCCCAAGAATGAAACTTGCACAGAAAAAGGTAGTGTTGAAAGATGGAGAGAGAGAAAATTCTGATGACATCATTTATCTATTAATTTAGTCACGATTATGGTCATTGGTAGGGCTTCCCTGGTGGCTCAGATGGTAAAGAATCTGCCTGCAATACAGGAGACCCAGGTTCGATCCCTGGGTTGGGAAGATCCCTTGGAGAAGGGAATGGCAACCCACTCCAGTATTCTCACTTGGAGAATTCTGTGGACAGAGGAGCCTGGCAAGGCTTACAATCCTTGGGGTTGCAAAGAGACAGACATGACTAAGTGACTAACACACTTCATGATCATTGTTATCTCTGTTTCACAGATGAGAAAACCAAGGCTGGGTGAGGTTAGATTCGTTGTCCCAAATTCCACAGCCCATCAGTACAAGAGATTGAATTTGACTTCTTAAGGTCAGATTTCAAAAGTTAAGGAATTTCTGATCTCCACACTGCCACAACTTGTAAACACAACATCAGTCTCCTCTACTTCTTTTAAACTGAATAATTGTGAATTTAAGAAAACAGAAGGTCTGCGCTTGAGACTAAGGATGTTCTTTGGGCAATGCTTGTGTTCTGTGCACCCGATACTTACTTCCTTTTCTTAGGATAATTCAGGGTTTTTGTTTGCTTGCTTTTTTGCTCACTTTCAACAGAAGGAATCCTAACCATTATAGAAATGTGAATACATGTTTCTAAAATCATCCTCTCAGAATTTTTCTTTGGGTATAATCTTGCTGGCTCCCCAAATGTAAGTGCAGAGTGGAGAGAGTGTGTGTGCATGCTAAGTCACTTCAGTCATGTCCAACTCTTTGCGACCCTATGGACTGCAGCCCACCAGGCCCCTCTGTCCATGGGATTCTCCAGGCAAGAATACTGGAGTGGGTTGTCATGCCTCCTCCAGAGGATCTTCCCCACCCAGGGATCGAACTCATGTCTCCTGTGGTTCCTGCATTGCAGGTGGATTCTTTACTGCTAAGTCACCTGGGGAAACCCAATGGAGAGTAGGAATTGCTCTTGAAAGATTGGGAAGAGAGACCCAGGAAACAATAAAATTTGGACTACAGTTTGTAGATTCTGTTTTATACTCTTTAGAGGAATGCCTTTAAGGCATGTCAATAGAGCCTGAAGATAACCCTGCTGGGTAATAGGTGGGGTGGGGAAGCTAGGACATAACAGCAACATGTATTGAACCCTTACTGTGTAGGCAAGTGCCAGGAATGGGATTTGATTTCCAAGCACAGAAGCTCTCTGTTACACTCCACGGCTGCAAAATGCACTTCTCGCTCCATCACTATTCTGCTTTGCTGATAAGCAGAGTTGTTATGAATTTTAAGATGATCAAAGTTATCTTGAAGGTTATCAAGTAGATTTTCTGTTCTTTTTGGTGATGTTTATCAGGCTAACTTTGAAACTACTCAGTAATAGCAGACAGAGTTGTTCTCTAGATCATGAGATCTAGAGAGTCAGGCCTGAGGATTTCTTTAAAAAAGAAAGAAAAACAAATCAAGATTCAGACAGTTCCCCAGCTTTCAGACTCATGGTGTCTAATTCTCATAGAGACTCAGATGAGAAGGGTTGTATCCATAGCCTGTCCCAGCAAGCCCTTTGGTGGGTTCTTCTGGTATTTCGCAGTGATGGCATCTAGCTGTGACAACTCTAAGCAAGGCCTCCCTTGAAGCAGTTGTGATTAAAAGTCCAAGAGGCAAGTCCAAGTGGTAACACACTCTACTTTACAAACCAATTTAATTAACCTGAATAATCATGGGAAGTTCCACTCAACTAGCTGGTCACCAGGATAACATGGTTAACCAAGGACAAGGCCAAATTAGACCTGGACTCCAGAGGCTAAGTCTCAATGCCTAGCTGTGAGACTGTTCGTATTTTTACATCTAACTGAAGTTTAATCCTTAAAGAATTATGTCCAATTGGTTTCTGTCTGTCTGCATTTGTAAATGTCATTCTGCCCAGCATGTGTTATAGAGATTAGCTGTGTTTCATCGTTTTGTTAGCATGAATCAATAATGTGGGATTCTTGGCTCACTGAATTTTTAAAGTCATCTGTGAATCAATGGAAGCGATTTGTGCAGCACCCCTTATAACATGCTAATTTGATATTATTGGATAAGATGCCTAGTTTGGGAAGACAGTTATTGAAAATTTGAAGATTAGCTTAAAGGTTAGCTTAAGTTAAAGAAAAGAGATGCTGTGTTATGTTGCTTTGCTGATACACTTGCATGGGTTCCATCCCTGGGAAAAGGATAAAATTAAATTATCAAAATTGATAGTGGATTACGAACAAAATTATGGTCTGAGAAAATGCAAAATAAAGGCCCCGGCAATGGAACCCTCATGATGGACTCTTCAGAATATCCATCACTGATTCAAAACTGCCTGGCTCTTGTGAGATGTAGCAATGATGCTGCAAATTACAACCTATGTTGAAAACAACAGGAATGTAATGCATTTCCTGGAAATTGCACTATAAAGGAGGTTCATCTTTCTCCAAAGTAGATGAAAAGCAAGTAGTACTTACATGGTAATGCTGCAGGTTTGTTTAATTTTTTTTTTCCATTGCAGAAAATCCACAGTCAGATTACATTATGGGCTGAGCTTCAATATGGCCAAACTCTTCCTCAACCTGTAGAAATAAATGGGCATTGGTGTAATGCTATTATAATCAGTAAAATATGACCTCTGAGAATATTCCATGTCCTTAGTTGTTAAAGAGAACAATGAAATTTCTCAAACTAGTAAATACTGAAAAATAACATTAAAGATGTCGAGGGTGGGTGATTTACTACTGGGAAAGGTTTAAATTTTTGCCATCTTTTTGACAAGCTGTTTCATAAAAGTATCTGATGACTTAAAATGATCTTACCCTTTTAACCTAATAAATCCAGTTTTAGGGAACATTCAAAATTATAGACAAATGTTTATACTTAAATATGTTTGTTTATCATTGTGTTAATTCAAATAACAAAAAACTGTGGACACAACCAAAACATCTAATAAAATGAATGATGGAAATAATTATCATCTCTCCCTAAGATAAACTACCCGGAATTCATAAAAAAAAAGTTTGCAAAGAATTTCTAATTTCCTGGGAAAATATATAAATGTAATATTATATGACAAAGTAATGATATAAAGCTATATGTGTCATAAGACCATACCTATGTGAAAATGCATTTTTGGAAAGATGCTGGAAGTTAATATATGGGGATGTTAATAGTCATTCAATAAGCATTTGTTGTCAGGCATTACTTTTTTGGGCACTGCTCTAGAACCAGAGATCACAGTGATGAACCAGATAAATCCTTGCCCCGAAAGAAGCTTAAATTTTAGTAGAAGGAAGGCAAAAATATTAAGGGACTATCTAGTAGTGGTAAGAGTTATAAAGAAATAAAATATAGCAGTATCCTGATGGGGCGCTTTCCCGGTGGCTCAGATGGTAAAGAACCCTCCTGTAATGCAGAAGACCTGGGTTAGATCCCTGGATCTGGAGGATTCCCTGGAGAAGGGAATGCTACCCATTCCAGTGTTCTTGCCAGGAAAATTCCATGGACAAGGAAAACCTGGCAGGCTACAGTCCATGGGGTCCCAAAGAGTCGGTCACTTTCACTTTTCAACTTCCTAATTGAAGTTGTCACTGAGGGGCATGGTGGAGGGCTTCAGATGGAGTGTCACTGAAGCTTTGAGGTATGGTATGTGAGCTGATCTGAAGACAGGGCATGACAATGCTGAATGTGTGCAAAGGCAAGGACAGCTGGGTGTGTTCTAGAAATACAAAGAACTGCTGAAGCTTATTGAGTGAGGGCTGAGTGGGCACAGGTCAAAAGAAGCAGATCTTGGAGGCCAGAGCAAGATATTTATTTATCTTTCTTCCGGTTTTATTTAGATATAATTTTATGCAGTGCTGTAGAAGTCTGTGTACAGTATCATGATTTGACTCACCTACAACATGAAATGATTAACACAAGTTTAGTGAAAATCCATCCTCTCATCTATATACAACATTAAAGAAGTAGAAAAACATTTTTAATTTGCAATGAGAACTCTCAGGATTTACTCTCTTAGCTTTCATATATAACATACAGCAGCATTAATTGTATTTATCGTGTTGTACATGACACCCTCGATTCTTATTTATCTTGAACCTGGAAGTTTGTACCTTTTGACCGCCTTCATTCAGTTCTTCATTCACTCCACCCTCTTCCTCTGGTTACCGCAAATCTGATCTCTTTTTCTGTGTGTGTGACTTTGTTTTTGAAGTATAATTGACCCATGACACTATGTTAGTTCCTATTACACAGCATGGTTGTGTACTAATATAATTATAATTCTATATTAATATAAATATAATTCTTTGTTTTGATACATTTCAAAACAATCACCAAGGCAAGTCTACTTATGCTCGGTCACATGATTATTTCATAATTATTATGTTATATAGTTATTGACTGTATTCTCCACATTGTATATTTCATCCCCCGACTCATTTATTTTGCAACTGCACCCCCTTGATCCCCCTCACCTATTTCTCCCATAGTCCGCCCCCCTCCTCTGACAAGTACCTTTTTGTCCTCTGTATCTGTAGCTCAGTTTCTGTTTTGTATTGTTTGTTCTTTTGTCTTGTTATCTAGATTCCACACATAAGTGTAATCTTGTAAGATTTGCCTTTCTCTGTCTTATTTCCCTTACCATAATACCCTCTAGGAAAGGAGTTGCCAACCCCTAGGCAGCAAACTGGTATCAGTCCGAGGCCTGTTAGCAAACAGGCTGCCCAGTAGGAGGGGAGTGGCAGGTGAGTGAGTGAAGCTTCATGAATGCTGTTCCCCATCACTCCCCATCACTCACATTACCGCCATAACCACCCCTGCTTCCATAGAAAAATTATCTTCCTCTGGTCCCTGGTGCTAAAAATGGCTGGGGACTGCTGCTCTAGAGCCGTTCATGTTGTTGCAAAGGACCAGATTTCATTCTTTTTATGGCTGAGTAATATTGGACTTCCCTGGTGGTCCAGTGGCTAAGACTCCGAGCTCCCAGTGCAAGGGACCCAAGTTCGATCCTTGGGTGGAGAACTAATATCCCAACTAACAGTTTGGGCTTCCCTGGTGGCTCAGAGGATAAAGCGTCTGCCTCCAATGTGGCAGACCCGGGTTCGATCCCTGTGTTGGGAAGATCCCCTGGAGAAGGAAATGGCAACCCACTCCAGTATTCTTGCCTGGAGAATCCCATGGACAGAGGAGCCTGGTGGGCTACAGTCCATGGGGTCACAAAGAGTCGGACACGACTGAGCGACTTCACACTTCACACACACACAATATTCTATTATATATATAGCATATCTTCCTTGTCTATTCATCTATTGATGAGCATTCAGTTTGCTTCCATGTCTTTGCTATTATAAATAATACTGCAATGAACATAGATGTGCAAATATCTTTACATATGAGTGTTTTCAAAATCTTCAGGTAAATACCCGTGAGTGGAATTACTGGATCATATGGTAGTACTATGTGTTTTATAGTAACTACACCAATTGACATTTCCACCAACAGAGAATGTGGCTAGAGTTCTCTTTTCTCCACATTCTTTTTTTTTTTTAATTATTTTTAATTGGAGGATAATTGCTTTACAACGTTGTATTGACTTCTGCAACAACATGAATCAGCCGTAAGTATGCTTATGCCCCCTCCCTCTTAAACCTCCCTCCCCCTCCTCTAGGTTGTCAAAGAGCACCAGGTTGAGCTCCCTGTGGTATACAGCAACTTCCCATTAGCTGTTTATTTTAAATATGGTAAAGTCTATGTTTCAATGCTACCCTGCCAGTTTGTTCCACCCTCTCTTTCCCCTCCTATGTCCAAAGTCTGTTCTCTATGTCTGCATCTCTATTTCTGCCCTGCAAATAGATTCATCAGTATGATTTTTCCATGTATATACATTGATATGGGAAATTTGTTTTTTTCTCTCTGACTCTTTACTCTGTATAATATATACTTCACTCTGTGTGATAGATTCTAGACTCATCCATCTCACTAGAACTGACTCGAATGTATTCTTTTCTGTGGTTGAGTATTGTTCCATATGTACCACAACTTCTTTATCCATTCATCTGTTTGATGGACAGCTGGGTGGCTTCTTAGCTATTGTAAATAATGCTGCAGTGAACATCGAGATACATGTGTCTTTTTCAATTATAGTTTCCTCAGGATGAATGCACAGTAGTGGGATCGTGGAATCATATGGTAGTTCTGGGCTTTCCTGGTGGCTCAGTCAGTAAAGAGTCCGCCTACAATGCAGGAGACCTGGGTTTGATCCCTGGCCTGGGAAGATCCCCTGGAAGAGGGCATGGAAACCCTCTCCAGGATTCTTGGGTGGAGAATCCCCATGAACAGAGGAGCCTGGTGAGCTGCAGTCCGTGGGTCACAAAGAGTCAGACACGACTGAACGGCTAAGCACAGCACACGGCACAGCATGGTAGTTTTATTCCTAGTTTTTTGAGGACTCTCCATATTATTCTCCAGAGTGCCTGTAATTAATTTACATCCCCACCAACAGTGCAAGAAGGTTCTCTTTTCTCTACAACCTCTCCAGCATTTATTGTTTGTAGATTTTCTTTCTTTCTTTTTTTTTTTTTTTTGATGATGGCCATTCTGACCAGTGTGAGGTGATACAGCATAATAGTTTGATTTGCCTTTCTCTGAAAAAGAGTGATGTTGAGCATTTTTTCATGTGTTTATTAGCCATCTGAATGTCTTCTTTTGAAAAATGTCTGTTTAGGTCTTCTGCCCACTTTTTTGATTAGGTTGTTTGTTCTTCTGGTATGAGCTGCTTGTGAATTTTGGAGATTAATCCTTTGTCAGTTGTTTCATTAGCAATTATTTTCTCCCATTATGAGGGTTGTCTTTTCACCTTGTTTCCTTTACTGCACAAAATCTTTTAAGTTTAATTAGTTTCCATTTGTTTATTTTTGTTCTTATTTTCATTACTCTAGAAGGTGGGTCATAGAGGATCTTGTGATTTATGTCAAAGAGTGTTCTGCCTATTTTTTCCCCTAAGAGTTTTATAGTTTCTGGTCTTGCATTTAGGTGTTTAATCCATTTTGAGTTATTTTCTGTTTATGGTATTAAGAAGTGTTTTAATTTAATTCTTTCCCATGTAGTTGAACAGTTTTCCCAGCACCACTTATTAAAGAGACTGTCTTTTCTCCATTGCATATTTTTTGCCTCCTTTGTCAAAGATAAGATGCCGATAGGCGCTGCTAGCTTTCTCTCTTGTTCCATTGGTCTATATTTCTGTTTTTGTGCCAGTACCATGTCTTGATGACTGTAGCTTTGTAGTGTAGTCTGAAGTCAGGAAGCTTGATTTCTCCAGCTCTATTCTTTTTCTCAAGATTGCTTTGACTATTTGGGGTTTTATTTTGTGTTTCCATACAAATTGTGAAATTATTTGTTGTAGGTCTTTGAAAAATACCATTGGTAGTTTGATAGGGATTGCACTGAATCTATAGAATGCTTTGGGTAGTATAGTCATTTTCACAATATTGATTTTTCTAGTCCAAGAACATGGTTTATCTCTCCATTTATTTATGTCGTCTTTGATTTCTTTCATCAGTGTCATATAGTTTTCTGCAAACAGGTCTTTTGTCTCTTTAAGTAAATTTATTCCTCAGTATTTTATTCTTTTTGTTGCAGTGGTGAATGAGATTGTTTCCTTAATTTCTCTGTCTAATTTTTCATTGTTACTGTATAGGAATGCAAGGGATTTCTTGGTATTAATTTTATATCCCATGAATTTACTATATTCATTGATTACCTCTAACAATTTTCTGGTGGCATCTTTTGAGTTTTCTGTGTAAAGAATCATGTCATATGCAAATGGAGTTTTACTCCTTCTTTTCCAGTCTGGATTTCTTTTCTTTATTTTTCTTCTTTGATTGCTTTGGCTAGGACTCCCAAAACTATGTTCAATAATGGTGGTGAGAGTGGGAACCCTTGTCTCGTTCTTTCTTTGAGAGGACATTCAGTTTTTCACCATTGAGAATAATTTTTGCTGTGGGTTTGTCATATATGGCCTTTATTATGTTGATGTTTGTTCCCTCTATGCTAACTTTCTGGAGAGTTGTAGTCTTTTTCACTTAGAGAAGTCTCTTAAAAAGAAGAAAAGAGAAGTCTCTTAAACATTTCTTGTAAATAAAATTTAGTGGTGCTGATCTCTTTTAGCTTTTGCCATTTCACAAAACTCTTTATTTCCCCTTCAGATTTGAATGGTGGCTTTGAATGGTATTCTTGGTTGCAGGTTTTTTTTTTTTCTTTTCATCACTTTAAATACGTTATACCACTCCCTTTTGACCTGCCGCGTTTCAGTTGATAGCCTTGTGGGAGTTCCCTTATATTTTCCTGGATGCTTTTAAGATACTCTTTTTTTCAGTTTTTGCCATTTTAATTACAACATGCCTTGGCATGAAGCTATTTGTGCATCCTGGATCTGACCCCCGCCCCCAGTTAGGGGAGTTTTCAGCTATTATGTCTTCAAATATGTTCTCTACTCCTTACTCTTGCTCTTCTTCTTCTGGGACCCTTATAATGTGAATGTTAGTATGAGTGATGTTACCCCAAAGGCCTTTTAAACTATCCTCATTAAAAAAAAATTGGTTTGCTTTCTTTTTACTGTTCAGTTTGAGTGATTTCTTCTACTCTTTCAGTTCCTTGATCTGTTTCTGTCTATGTCTTCTAATCTACTGTTGCTTCCTTCCAGTGTATTTTTTAAAATTTTAGTCATTGTGTTCTTTAGCACTGTTTGGTTCTTCTTTAGATGTTTCAACTCTTTTGGAACTTCTCACTGTGTTTGTTCTTCTCCTGGGTTTGATGAGCATCTTTATACTCATTACCTTGAACTCTTTACTAGGTAGATTGCTTATCATCACTTTGTTTAGTTCTTTTTCTGAGGTTATGTCTTATTTTGTCATTAGGAACATGTTCCTCTATCACCTCATTTTGTCGGATTTTCTGATTTTGTCTTTATTTCCAAGTATTAGACATTTTCCTATTTGGAGATGTGACCTTATGTGGGAGGTATCGTATGGGGCCCAATAGCACATTTCTCTCTGCTCACCAGAGCTGTATGCTCTGGGGGTGCCCACTATGTGGGCTGCGTGAGCCTGTCTACTTTAGGTGCATTGGTAGGTGTGGCTAGCTCCCAGGCCAACTGGTTGACAGTCCCTGCCTACCGCAGAGGCTGATAGTTAGTGTGGATGATCTGGATCCTCATGCAGCCAGCAGGATGCCTACCAGTCCTGATGCCAACCCACTGGTGGGCAGGACTGGCTTCTGAGCCCTCTTGTGAGTGGGGCTGGTTCCCAGGGCAGCTGGGGTGCTCAGGAGGGCCTATGGCTAATGCCAACCTACTGGTGAGTGGGTCTCTGTCCATGTATTGTTGACCTCTTGGCCTTGGTGGTCCCAAGGTTGCTGTTGATTGGCTAATGGGTGGGCCTGTTTCCTGGTACCAACAAAGTAGAGGGAAGACTCCAAAATGGCTATTATCTGTGTCCTCATGGTTGAATGAGCACCCCAAAATGATTGTAACCAGTGTCTAAGTCACCAGGCTAAGTCCCAGTTGCCTCCTGCCTTTTTGGGAGCTTCTCCAAGATCAGCAAGTAGGTTTGACAAAGGCTGCTTTCAAATTACTATTCCTATCCTGAGCCTTAGAGCACATGAGGCTTTTGTGTGTGTGCCCTTTAAGAGAGAAGTCACTCTTTCCTACAGCCCTTTGGCCCTCTTAAAAAGTAAGCCCAGCTGGCCTTCAAAGACAAATGTTTTCTGGGCTCCTCTTCCCAGTGCAGAACCCTCAAGATGGGGCCTGATATGGGGCTCAGACCCCTCACTTTTGGGGGAGAACTTCTGTAATTGTAATAATCCTCCCATGTGTGAATGGTCTACCCAGGGATGTGGTCTTATCTCTACCATGTCTCCAACCCTCCTACACATATTGTTCTCATTCCTTCTTTACATCTTCAGTTGTAGAAGATTTTTCCTGTTTATCTGTAGATCTTCCTTTTCAGTGGTTGTTCTGTAAATAGTTATAGTTTCTGTAATCCCATGGGAGGAGGTGATATCAAGGTCTTTCTGCTCTACTATCTTGGCCACTTTCAGAGTGAGGCATTTAAATCTCATATATACACAGTGAGAAGCCTTGGGTGTCTTTGAGGTAGGGATTGACCTAAAATGATTTATGTATTAAAATACCCATGTAAGTGTATTTATTTATTTATTTATTTATTTATTTTTTTAATTCTTTGAATCAGCCATGGATTTACATGTATTCCCAATCCCGATCCCCCCTCCCACTTCCCTCTCCACCCGATTCCTCTGGGTCTTCCCAGTGCACCAGGCCAGAGCACTTGTCTCATGCATCCCACCTGGGCTGGTGATCTGTTTCACCATAGATAGTATACATGCTGTTCTTTTGAAATATCCCACCCTCACCTTCTCCCACAGAGTTCAAAAGTCTGTTCTGTATTTCTGTGTCTCTTTTTCTGTTTTGCATATAGGGTTATCGTTATCACCTTTTTAAATTCCATATATATGTGTTAGTATGCTGTAATGTTCTTTATCTTTCTGGCTTACTTCACTCTGTATAATGGGCTCCAGCTTCATCCATCTCATTAGGACTGGTTCAAATGAATTCTTTTTAATGGCTGAGTAATATTCCATGGTGTATATGTACCACAGCTTCCTTATCCATTCATCTGCTGATGGGCATCTAGGTTGCTTCCATGTCCTGGCTATTATAAACAGTGCTGCGATGAACATTGGGGTGCACGTGTCTCTTTCAGATCTGGTTTCCTCAGTGTGTATGCCCAGAAGTGGGATTGCTGGGTCATATGGCAGTTCTATTTCCAGTTTTTTAAGAAATCTCCACACTGTTTTCCATAGCGGCTGTACTAGTTTGCATTCCCACCAACAGTGTAAGAGGTTTCCCTTTTCTCCACAGCCTCTCCAGCATTTATTGCTTGTAGACTTTTGGATAGCAGCCATCCTGACTGGCGTGTAATGGTACCTCATTGTGGTTTTGATTTGCGTTTCTCTAATAATGAGTGATGTTGAGCATCTTTTCATGTGTTTGTTAGCCATCTGTATGTCTTCTTTGGAGAAATGTCTGTTTAGTTCTTTGGCCCATTTTTTGATTGGGTCATTTATTTTTCCGGAATTGAGCTTCAGGAGTTGCTTGTATATTTTTGAGATTAATCCTTTGTCTGTTTCTTCATTTGCTATTATTTTCTCCCAATCTGACGGCTGTCTTTTCACCTTACTTATAGTTTCCTTTGTAGTGCAAAAGCTTTTAAGTTTCATTAGGTCCCATTTGTTTATTTTTGCTTTTATTTCCAATATTCTGGGAGGTGGGTCATAGAGGATCTTGCTGTGATTTATGTCGGAGAGTGTTTTGCCTATGTTCTCCTCTAGGAGTTTTATAGTTTCTGGTCTTACATTTAGATCTTTAATCCATTTTGAGTTTATTTTTGTGTATGGTGTTAGAAAGTGTTCTAGTGTCATTCTTTTACAGGTGGTTGACCAGTTTTCCCAGCACCACTTGTTAAAGAGGTTGTCTTTTTTCCATTGTATATCCTTGCCTCCTTTGTCAAAGATAAGGTGTCCATAGGTTCGTGGATTTATCTCTGGGCTTTCTATTCTGTTCCATTGATCTATATTTCTGTCTTTGTGCCAGTACCATACTGTCTTGATGACTGTGGCTTTGTAGTAGAGTCTGAAGTCAGGCAGGTTAATTCCTCCAGTTCCATTCTTCTTTCTCAAGATTTCTTTGGCTATTCGAGGTTTTTTGTATTTCCATACAAATTGTGAAATTATTTGTTCTAGTTCTGTGAAAAATACCGTTGGTAGCTTGATAGGGATTGCATTGAATCTATAGACTGCTTTGGGTAGAATAGCCATTTTGACAATATTGATTCTTCCAATCCATGAACACGGTATGTTTCTCCATCTGTTTGTGTCCTCTTTGATTTCTTTCATCAGTGTTTTATAGTTTTCTATGTATAGGTCTTTTGTTTCTTTAGGTAGATATACTCCTAAGTATTTTATTCTTTTTGTTGCAATGGTGAATGGTATTGTTTCCTTAATTTCTCTTTCTGTTTTTTCATTGTTAGTATATAGGAATGCAAGGGATTTCTGTGTGTTAATTTTATATCCTGCAACTTTACTATATTCGTTGATTAGCTCTAGTAATTTTCTGGTAGAGTCTTTAGGGTTTTCTATATAGAGGATCATGTCATCTGCAAACAGTGAGAGTTTTACTTCTTCTTTTCCTATCTGGATTCCTTTTACTTCTTTTTCTGCTCTGATTGCTGTGGCCAGAACTTCCAACACTATGTTGAATAGTAGTGGTGAGAGTGGGCACCCTTGTCTTGTTCCTGATTTCAGGGGAAATGCCTTCAATTTTTCACCGTTGAGGGTGATGCTTGCTGTGGGTTTGTCATATATAGCTTTTATTATGTTGAGGTATGTTCCTTCTATTCCTGCTTTTTGGAGAGTTTTAATCATAAATGAGTGTTGAATTTTGTCAAAGGCTTTCTCTGCATCTATTGAGATAATCATATGGTTTTTATCTTTCAATTTGTTAATGTGGTGTATTACATTGATTGATTTGTGGATATTAAAGAATCCTTGCATTCCTGGGATAAAGCCCACTTGGTCATGGTGTATGGTTTTTTTAATATGTTGTTGGATTCTGTTTGCTAGAATTTTGTTAAGGATTTTTGCATCTATGTTCATCAGTGATATTGGCCTGTAGTTTTCTTTTTTTGTGGCATCTTTGTCTGGTTTTGGAATTAGGGTGATGGTGGCCTCATAGAATGAGTTTGGAAGCTTACCTTCATCTGCAATTTTCTGGAAGAGTTTGAGTAAGATAGGTGTTAGCTCTTCTCTAAATTTTTGGTAGAATTCAGCTGTGAAGCCATCTGGTCCTGGGCTTTTGTTTGCTGGCAGATTTTTGATTACAGTTTCGATTTCCTTGCTTGTGATGGGTCTGTTAAGATCTTCTATTTCTTCCTGGTTCAGTTTTGGAAAGTTATACTTTTCTAAGAATTTGTCCATTTCATCCAAGTTGTCCATTTTATTGGCATAGAGCTGCTGGTAGTAGTCTCTTATGATCCTTTGTATTTCAGTGTTGTCTGTTGTGATCTCTCCATCTTCATTTCTAATTTTGTTGATTTGGTTCTTCTGTCTTTGTTTCTTAATGAGTCTTGCTAATGGTTTGTCAATTTTGTTTATTTTTTCAAAAAACCAGCTTTTAGCTTTGTTGATTTTTGCTATGGTCTCTTTAGTTTCTTTTGCATTTATTTCTGCCCTGATTTTTAAGATTTCTTTCCTTCTGCTAACTCTGGGGTTCTTCATTTCTTCCTTCTCTAATTGCTTTAGGTGTAGAGTTAGGTTATTTATTTGGTTTTTTTCTTGTTTCTTGATGTAAGCCTGTAATGCTATGAACCTTCCCCTTAGCACTGCTTTTACAGTGTCCCATAGGTTTTGGGTTGTTGTGTTTTCATTTTCATTCATTTCTATACATATTTTGATTTCTTTTTTGATTTCTTCTATGATTTGTTGGTTATTCAGAAGCGTGTTATTTAGCCTCCATATGTTTGAAGTTTTAACAATTTTTTTCCTGTAATTGAGATCTAATCTTACTGCACTGTGGTCAGAAAAGATGACTGGAATGATTTCAATTTTTTTGAATTTTCCAAGACTAGATTTATGGCCCAGGATGTGATCTATTCTGGAGAATGTTCCGTGTGCACTTGAGAAAAAGGTGAAGTTGATTGTTTTGGGGTGAAATGTCCTATAGATATTAATTAGGTCTAGCTGGTCCATTGTGTCATTTAAGGTTTGTGTTTCCTTGTTAATTTTCTGTTTAGTTGATCTATCCATAGTTGTGAGTGGGGTATTAAAGTCTCCCACTATTATTGTGTTACTATTAATTTCCTCTTTCATACTCGTTAGTGTTTGTCGTACATATTGCGGTGCTCCTATGTTGGGTGCATATATATTTATAATTGTTATATCTTCTTCTTGGATTGATCCTTTGATCATTATGTAGTGTCCTTCTTTGTCTCTTTTCACAGCTTTTATTTGAAAGTCTATTTTATCTGATATGAGTATTGCGACTCCTGCTTTCTTTTGGTCTCCATTTGCATGAAATATTTTTTTCCAGCCCTTCACTTTTAGTCTGTATGTGTCTCTTGTTTTGAGGTGGGTCTCTTGTAGACAGCATATATGGGGGTCTTGTTTCTGTATCCATTCAGCCAATCTTTGTCTTTTGGTTGGGGCATTCAACCCATTTACATTTAAGGTAATTATTGATAGGTGTGGTCCCGTTGCCATTTACTTTGTTGTTTTGGGTTCACGTTTATACAACCTTTCTGCATTTCCTGTCTAGAGAAGATCCTTTAGCATTTGTTGAAGAGCTGGTTTGGTGGTGCTGAATTCTCTCAGCTTTTGCTTATCTGTAAAGCTTTTGAATTCTCCTTCATATCTGAATGAGATCCTTGCTGGATACAGTAATCTAGGTTGTAGGTTATTCTCTTTCATTACTTTCAGTACGTCCTGCCATTCCCTTCTGGCCTGGAGGGTTTCTATTGATAGATCAGCTGTTATCCTTATGGGAATCCCTTTGTGTGTTATTTGTTGTTTTTCCCTTGCTGCTTTTAATATTTGTTCTTTGTGTTTGATCTTTGTTAATTTGATTAATATGTGTCTTGGGGTGTTTCGCCTTGGGTTTATCCTGTTTGGGACTCTCTGGGTTTCTTGGACTTGGGTGGCTATTTCCTTCCCCATTTTAGGGAAGTTTTCAGCTATTATCTCCTCGAGTATTTTCTCATGGCCTTTCTTTTTGTCTTCTTCTTCTGGAACTCCTATGATTCGAATGTTGGGGCGTTTCACAGTGTCCCATAGGTCCCTGAGGTTGTCCTCATTTCTTTTGATCCTTTTTTCTTTTTTCCTCTCTGCTTCATTTATTATTTAAAAAGATAGTGTAGGGGTCAAGAGAGAAAATAGAGAAACCAAATAAGTGTGATTCAACAAACCTATATTTGATAATTTATCATATGGCTATAATTGCAGATATGAAAATACTATATATAAGGTTGTTGCAGTATTGTTTGAGAAAGCAAAAGACTGTTTTCAAAGGCTAGGTTACTGGTTAAATAAATTCTGTTGTAGAATACTAAGCACCTTGATAAAGAAAGATGACTCTTTCTAATATTTAGGTAAAGAGTCTATAAGGACACCTGAAAAAATCTAAAAATCTGTTACCTATGATACATAGGTGTGTAAATGGGCCAGTGAAACACAGCAGTATGCATATTTTTATATGTTTTGATTTTTGAACAAATCTATTATTTATTTAAACAAAATTAAAATAGAAGATGGGCTTTCTTGGGAATTCAGAAAAGAGATAATGGAGATATTAGAACAGTGGCACTGTAGGTGGAGGGAAGTTGATAGAATTAGGATGTGTTTTATAGCCCAAGTCTATAGAATTTGACTGTGAGGATTAGTTGTGAGCTTTGAGGGCAAATCTAAGATGATTCCTAGTATTTTAGCTTGAGAAACTGAGTGACTGTGATAATTCTTGGATTGGAGAAGGATGGTGTAAGAGGTAGTTTAGGGGGAAGACTCAGAAGTCTTTTAAAATCCTGTTAAGTTTGAGATGTTAAAGATGTTCAAGTAGAGATCAGATAGACAGTTGAATGTAGGAGACTAGAGATCCAGGTAGACACTGGACCTAGAGATGTAAATTTGATAGTCATCAACATATAAATGGTTTTTAAAGTCATGGGATTCAATGAGATTAGTCATTGGCTGAAGGGTGTGTTGCAGAAATGAAGGCTTCCCAGGACAGAGCCCTGTGATGCTTAGTATTTTAAGCTGGAGGACAAGGGAGATTCAGAAAAAGAGATGAAGAATCTAGGCTATAGAATTAGGAGGAAGACTAGGATTTTTGATGACATGGTAATCAAGAAGCAAAATTTATGTATTTTGAGAAGGAAGTGATTATTTATGCCAACTGTTGCTGGGAGAGAAGACAAGAACTCAGAGAAATGACTATAGTTTTGTCAACATGATGACAGTTGTGTATTTAGAATACGGCCACAGTCTGAATAATTGGTCTAAAGAAAGATGGGAAGTAAAGAGGTAGAAATAGTAACTCAAAATTGTCCCTTCACGAATTTCAAAAGGAAGAAAGGAATAAGGTAATGTTCAGAGGTCAAGAGCTTTTCTTTTCTGTAAGATGGGAAATACTGGGACATGTTTGTGTGCCAATGGGAATGGCAAAATAAAAAGAGAAAACTGATGCTGAGGAGGGGGAGTACTGATTATTTCAGAACCCAAGATAAGACAAGTCTTTGAGAAGATGAGGGAAGATGGGAGCCAGAGGCAAGTGGAGGGGTTGATCTCTGAAGGAGGCCACTCTTCTTCCATTGTCAATGTGTCTGTCACTGGAAGGTCAGGCTAATGGGGTTGTTATTGCTTCAGTTTTCCTCATCTGAAAAACAGTGAATATATGGTGTATATATATCATGAGATAAAATAAAGAACAATGCCTGTAAAGTAGCATACTCTCAGTAAATGTTAGCCATTTTTATTATCATTTTTATTCTATGTGTTTCAGTGTATTCCATATTAGCAATTTGCTAAAATAATGTTAAAATATATATTAATGTTCTGTCATATCACATTCCCTAGTCAATGTGAGTAATGGAAAAGCAAGAGTGACTCAGAAACCCTTAGGAATCTGAGATTTTTTCAGCACCAAGGACAGCAGACTGCATACTATTAATAATTAGCACACACAAGATTTTAGTGTAGGACTGCCTAGGGCCCAGTCCCTCTCATAAATACATAAACGGAAGGGGGACAAATATAGCAAGCCTTAGATTGAGCCCTGTGGGAAATTCCACTTCACATTTGCAAAGTACAAGGCTAGTCTCTTTCTTTGTGGTGTCTCTGCCACTTGCAGACAATTCTGGCTTTGTATGAGGCACTGCTCGCTATCTCCTGGGAACCTGAGTGTTTGTATGGGCTTAGAGAAAAGCAAGGGAGAGTGGGGGAAATCAGAAGCATGTTTCAGAGGCAGTCTAACAGGACACCTGCAATGCCAGGAGAATGGCAGATTACATTGGGATGCAACTTGGACCTGAGTTCTGAATATGTTGACTTTATCTTTTAATAATGCATTTCATTAGGAACAGGGACTATTGATGTACCTGGCAAATGAAATGCATTCTTCACAGGTAGCCTCACTCTTCAGTAGTTTCTTTAGCAGAGTGAGAACAAGCAATGCTTGACGGCTGTTTCTCTTATTAAAAATCACCCATCTCTGCCTCTGGGGAAGGGGATCAGAAATGGCGAGTGAGGAAGGGAAGAGAAACTAATCTCACCAGGCTCTTGTTTTGAGGCAGACACTTCACACAGCTTAGCTCACGTAATCCTCTTCACTACCCTTAAGGTAGCATCGGCTCTGTTTCTACAAGGGAGAAACCTCTGAGAAATTTTATAACTTACGCATAGTCATGCAGCTAATGAGTAGTTGCCAGTTGATATTTGATCTCAAGACGTTCTTCCTGTGTTTAGTACATGTTCCCCTGCACCAGGGTTTCACACCCTTGACACTATTGACATTTTGTGTTGGGTGATTGTGAGTGTGTATGTGTGTTGGGGAGACAGGACTGTTTTGTTCATTGTAGGATACGTAGCATCATCTCAGGTGTGGTAGCACCCCACCCCTATTTGTAACAATCAAGCATATGCCCAGACATTGGCAAATGTTCCCTGGGGGGGCAAAACCTCTCCAGACTGAGAACCACTGGCCTACATCATGCTGCCTGAAGGATGCTTCTACAGATCACAGCTCAGCATCAGCTTTCTAGATTGTGGTCATGGATCATATTTGTGTGTTATGTACATTCGTTCTTTCATTCTCTCAGTCCTTAAACTGTCCATTGATAGTTAACTGAGTGTCTACTCTAAGCCAGGCACTTAGCTAGGTACTGAGATAAGAAGATAAATGGTACACAGTCCCTGGCCTTGTACTATGCAGTTTGATAGGGAGAGACATTTATCCCAGCCTGGGGATTGGGTCTTTGAGTAAGAAGAGTGTACTATGTATTCAGGCTCTTTATAAAATAGAAACAAACTCACAGACTTAGAGAACTAACTTATGGTTACCAGTGGGGAGGGACGGGGAAAAGAGATAGTTAGGGAGTTTGGCATGGACATGTACACACTATTGTACTTAAAATGGATAACCCAACAGGACCTGGATGGGATGGGAGGGGAGTTTGGGGGAGAATGGATACATGTATGTATGACTGAGTCACTCTACTGTGTACTTGAAGCTATCACAACTTTGTGAATTGGCTATACGCCAATATAAAATAAAAACTAAAAAATAATCTTCTATTAAGGGATTCTGCTTAGGGGTTATTCTGAATTTCTATTGAATGAATCTTTAGTGACTCTGGGGACAACATTTGTTTTGTAAAATCTTTTATTGAGATATACACAGAGCAAAGACTACATTTCTTAGGTGTAAAGCTTGATGAATTTTTACATATGTTCACACCCATGCATGCACCACTCATGGTCAAGATACAGAACATTTCTATCACCCCAGAAGTTTCCCTTATGCTATTTAATAAGTCAAACCCCCTGCAATGATAAACACTATACAACTTATATTGGATTAGTTTTGCTTGTCCTTGAATTTCACATAAATGGAATGTGAATTCCATTTCCAATGTGTTTTCTTCATTGTCTTATTTATCTCACCTTAAATTTGTGAGTTTTTTCACACTGTTATACAGTAGTAGCATTTCATTTTTTATAGCCATATAAAATTCCATTGCGTGAATATTGCCAGAATATATTTATTGATTTTCCTATTGATAGATATTTAAGTTATTTGCTATTTTGCTTGTTATTAATAAAGCTGTCATAAACATTTTCACTGATGTCTTTTGATGGGCATAAACACTTCTTTCTTTTGAACCTAGGCATGGAATTAATGAGTCAGAGGATAGGTAAATGGTTAGCCTTGAGAGATGCTTCCAGGCCTTTTTTCCAGAGATCCTGTGCCAATTTATACCCCCAGCAGCTCTTGGGCTTCCCAGCATAGCTCAGGGGTAAAGAATCCACCCACCAATGCAGGAGACACAGGAAATGTGAGTTTGATTCCTGGGTGGGGAAGATTCTCTGGAGGAGAAAAATGGCAACCCACTCCAGTATTCTCGCCTAGGAAATCCCGTGGACAGAGGAACCCGGTAGGCTACAGTCCATGGGGTTGCAAAGAGTCAGACACAACTGTGCAACTGAGCACACATGCACACAGACGCTCTCAGGAGTTCTAGTTGCCGTCAGGTTCTTTAAGGCATCAGAGGTTAACGTCATGCATAAGTAAGGCAAGTATTTTAACCCTAAGGCTGCAGGCAGCAGGGGATGGGTTGGGAAGAAGGGGGACATCTCTTTGTCCACTGGCTTAGTCTCTGTAACAATCTTCATATGTGGCTGTGAGAGAGAGACTTGGGGGTCAGGCCAAGAGCTGGATGAAGCTGCCTCCCCAACCATGAGATGCTGGGGAATCATAGTGGCACCATAGGGCTCATGAGAGAAATCAAGGTGGGCATGTGAGCCAGCCCAGTTTCTTTTCTGCCTGGAAGAGACACAGATCTGAGTTTGGTTCTGTGATGCAGCAAAGACACAAAAGTCTGAGGCAACACGGTGTTTGCAAAGAGATCCAGGGGTTCTGTCTCAGCTCTGCTATGGGGCCAGGGGAAACCAACCTAAACTGCCTGAGATCATTTCCTCACTTTCATACCCGCCCTGCTCATCTCTAAGGGTTGTTGAGAGAGCAACTGACAATATGTACACAAGGAGCAGTGTTTATGTGAATAGATGATTGTTTTTTCCAGGTTGTACTCTGGCCACTTCTGCTGTTGGCCGCAGGGGTCAAGAGTCAGGGAAAAGAGTTTATGTGAATAGATGATTGTTTTTTCCAGGTTGTACCCTGGCCACTTCTGCTGTTGGCCGCAGGGGTCAAGAGTCAGGGAAAAGCTGTGTACAATGATTGAAGGGCTGTGGGACTAACAGTAGAACCTTTGATCACTTATGCCTGGAGGGTCTGGGTCACCCTGTGTCTCTGGCCCCCAGTGTCCCCATCTGTGAAAACGTATCTTGGACCCGATAATCTCTGATGATACTCCACTGGGGGCACTAGGTATGTGGCTCAGATGGTAAAGAATCAGCCTGCAATGCAGGAGACCTGGGTTCGATCCCCGGGTTGGGATGGTCCCCTGGAGAAGGGAATGGCTACCCACTTCAGTATTCTTGCCTGGAGAATCTCGAGGACAGAGGGGCCTAATGGGCTATAGTCCATGGGGTCGCAAAGAGTCAGACATGACTGAGCAACTAACACTTTGAAGAGTAAGTATGTAAATGACCTCAAACCAGTTCATATTATCTGCTCACATCCCATTAGAGAAAACCGTGTTAGCTAATTTTTACTGAGTGCTGGGAACTATGCTAAGCACTTTAACACATCATCATATTTATTTCTCACAACCAAACTTATGGAGACACCATTAATAGTCCCACTTGTCTGATGAGGAAACTGAGGCAGAGAAGACTTAAATAAAGCTGACTGAAGTCCCACAGTGAAGGTCATATCTCAGCCCACACAGACCGATTCCTGAGGCAAGTTATTAAGGTTGTGATAGAACAAGCAGCCTTAATGGGCACCCCCATCTTATGGGAAGGAGGGAAATTTATTGAAACAACTAAGAAACCAGGTAAACTGCCTCGCTGTTTACTAGCTGTGTGTGCTCAAGCAAGTGCCTTAAACTCATTGGGTCTCAGTTTCTTCAACATTAAAAATGGGGATATTATTTCTATCTCACAGGAATAATACGTAGGAATAAAATGGTGCCCAAGACAGCACTCAATAACTATTAGTTCCCCTTTGTCAAGGTAGAAATGAAGAATGGTAGTTGATAAGGACCTTACCTCCCGTGTTCTTGCCACAAGAGAATGTTCTTGGGACAATGCCAAGCTAAAAGCCAAAGTGTGATGTAATATGATGAGAAGGAAGAAAACATGAGTCAAACTGGATTTTATTTTTTATTAATTTCCCCAGCCTTTCCACCCTATCATAAAAATAATAGCTGCTTATTTCATGAATTGTAAAACAGAAAAAAAGGAAGAAAAGCAAGTATCCATAATCTTGGCATCCAGACATAGCTGCTGTTGATATTTTGTTGTATATCCTTCCAATTTTCTTGCAACTTTTTTTTTAGTAGCTGAAATCATACTGGGTATAAAGTTTTGTAGTTCGCTTTTCTAACTAAATAATACAACATAAGCATTTTCCTATGAGAATGGCAATCTCTTTATATAATCATCATTAAATGCATCATTTCCTCTATCATGATTTACATACTCCCATACTGTTTCTAAACTTCTCACAATGATGAAAATGGTAAGATGACCACAGTTTCACATATGGAACTTATCCAAATTTCTAGTCATTTATCTAAGGCATTTTTAAAGGCTCATGCTATACATTGCCAAATAGCTTTTCAGAAATGTTTACCCAAGTTATATTCCCACCAAGAGAATGAAATTGTTTCACTACGCCCATGTTAACAATGAGAATTGTAGGTTTAGGATCCTTGTTAATATGATTTTTTAAAATATTACCAAAAAAATTTCCTCATTATTTAAAAGTACAGTTCTTTGACCCAAAATCTTGTTGAATATTTATTAAGATCATTTTGTTTTAAAAATTTTTATTTATGTCTGCATGTCCAATTTTTAACTTTTATTGTGACATATATCAAAAGTGTGTGTATGTATAATTTAAATCATCATCATAATAATACAATAAACACTATTTTATCCACTATACAGCTTATGAAATAGAACATTTCTATACCTTAAAGTCTCCTGGGGTGTCCCTCCTAAGTTTATTTTCCTCCTGCCTTCCTTCAAAATGTCCATAATTCTAACATTTGTAGTAATTATTTTCTTGATTTTCCTTACAGTTTTACTACGCATTCATGCATTCCTAAAACAAAGTTTACCTGTTTTTAAAAAATATTTATTTATTTACTTACTTGGCCATGCTGGGTCATAATTGCAACGTGTGGGGTCTTTAGTTGTGGCATGTGAAATCTAGTTCCCTGACCAGGGATTGAACCCAGGCCCCCTGCATTGAGAGTGTGGAGTTAGCCAGTGGATCACTGGGGGAGTTCCAGAGCATTGTCTGTTTTGAACTTTATAAAAATGGAATAAATGATTTAAATATTAACCTGTGGCTTATTTCACCCCAAACTGATAGTCAACTGTGTTGATGTGTCCCCAAATACCCATTATTTTCTGCTACTGAATAGTATTCCACCATATGCCCATGTTTCTCTAGTGGAGTTGACGAGTCATTGGTTATGTAGAAGCTTCACTTTTACTTGGTAATAAGTTAGGTCTTAAACTCATTTTCATATATGTTTTAAATATAACTGCCAGATTATTTGTTTCTTAATTTTATGTAGCATCACTGACAATTAGAGATTGTTTTTATTCTAGTACATAAATCCTTTCCTTTTGTGATCCTTTCACTGACTCAATGTAGAAAGTTCTCTGTTACCCTTAAATAGAATTTTTCCTCATTATGTTCTTCTGTTTTGTTGTTTTTTTCCTTTTCTGTCTTTGACTATTTTGATATTTGGTGTATGTTTAACCTTTACACCACTTGGAATTTATTTTACTGTACAGCATGAATTAGAAATGTTTGTTTTTGCTCAGCTGCTAGCTAATTCCCTTTCAAAGCATTAGCAGGTAACCCTCTGTGCCAGGTATTTTCTGAGGACTGTCAGCCCCATATCTGCCTCAATTGTACCATGACTGTGAACCTGAGAACTACATTTCCCAGAGTCCTTTGCCAGCTGGTGTTAGTGTCCGCCGATAGGAGACAGTCACAAAGAATTAGCAGGTGGGAGAAATGTAAGAGTTCTTTTTCTGCTGTGACAACAGTATCAGCAGGAATGCAGACCCCTAGGCTCTTGATAACACCACCTTCCCTGTTCTCTAGCCCTAGCAGAGGTAGTGTTCCTCTCTGGGCAATATGACCTACTCTCCTTTATTCTTCTGGGTTCTCTATACATTTGTAATGAATTCCCTGTAATAAGTCCCTCTCTGCTTGAAATACCTAGAGTGCTTTCTGTTTTCCTATATGTGCACTGACTGGTATATCTTCCTCTCCCGACTGATTTGCAGCAGGTGTGTGTGTATGTGTTTGCTGTTAACAAGGAGAGAGAGAACAGGAAGGAATGCATGCTATTTGTTTTGGGCTATATGTTTTGATTCATCGATCCTGTACCAGTTTCTGCACATGCATATTCATCATGATAATTATCCTAGCTTTAGCATGCATTTCAGTATCTGACAGGGCACATCTTCCCTCATCCTTCCTCTCTCCTGAGGTCTGTCTTCACTATTCTCATCTACTTATCAAACTGGGCTTTTAAGAAAAAAAAAATCTTTAAAAGGACAATCGATTGTGCTCTGCCTACTATAATCTTTCCCCTGCATCTTGGTGATGCTAACATTGCTTCACTGTGGAGAATCACAAAAACAGTCGCATTTGCACCCACACACAGAGCGCCTCCCCTTCCCATGGGCAGAGCTGGCAGCTGTGTCTGGGTGTACAGGTGATCCATTTTCTTCCGTTCAGAGTGGTTCTTCCCCATCACCTTGGGGTCACCCTTACTTGGAGAAGAAGCTGCAGAAGTGTCATCTCTAACAATGAAAGGGGATCTTATTTTCTCTGAGTCAGCCTGACTAACAATGCCCAAGGTCAGGAAAGATATTTCCTGCAAGACCTTGCAATTTCTCAATAATCCTATTTGGGCTCATTGGATGAAATGGCTGTGGGGAAATGATCTGATCATTATTTTAAATACTGGGGCAGTCATAGCAGGAGACACCTCTGAAACACACTATTTCTGCTTTGGTAACTACTGAAAAGAAGAGAATTGGGAAGGTACCCCATAGTGCTTCTTTATTTTTTGCAAGAAGAGACTCCCATGGTATTTCAAACCAGCCCCAAGTTCTCCCCACCAGACCCTCCTCATGCCTCTTCTGTTGAGCATGGTTTGGCTGGAGATGAAGACTTCCCCCACTTTGGTCCTAGCCTGGGGGAAGCCTCTGGCGCTCTCCCCACACAATTGATTCTGTGTGTAGGACCGCTTTGGAACATGAAAGTACTCTGCTAAACCCTCAGGGCTTGGCGCCCCAGAGAGTCAGGCACAGGCACATTGAGTGAGGAGCAATGAGACTATTTCAGAGGGAATGTGGGGACTGTGCCAAGGCTTGCCTGGCAGGGAATGCTGGTGAAGGGTGGTGTGGCTTTGCACAGCCTGGGAGCAGAGCAGGAATCCAGCCTCAATCGCATGAGCTTTAGAGTCGGACTTAGTGAAAGAAGTCGCTCAGTTGTGTCTATTTGTGACCCCGTGGACTGTACAGTCCATGGAATTCTCCAGGCCAGAATACTGGGGTGGGTAGCCTTTCCCTTCTCCAGGGGATCTTCCCCACCCAGAGACTGAACCCAGGTCTCCTGTGTTGCAGGCGGATTCTTTACCAGCTGAGCCACAGAGAAGCCCAAGAATACTGCAGTGGGTAGCTTATCCCTTCTCCAGTGGATCTTCCCGACCCAGGAATTGAACCAGGGTCTCTTGCATTGCAGGTGGATTCTTTACCAACTGAGCTATGAGGGAAGCCCAGACTGGGTTTGAATTATGGTTGCTTTACCATCAGTTCCCTGAAAACTTTCTGTGCCTCAGTTTCCTCCTCTGTACAGTGTTAAAAATAACAATGACCACTTCAAAGCCTAGATAAGATTAAATGAAGCAATTCATAGAAGGACTTAGAATAGTGCCTGGTTAGAATAAACAGCATATATTAGCCCCATTTCCCCATCTACATACCTTCACCCTCTCCCCTCCACCCTCAACTCCTAGGTGGTTCCCTGTCTAGGCTTGGGAGCCAGACTGCCCAGTTTGTACCATTTCTGCTAATCCCTAGCTGTGTAACTTTCAGTGAGCTTCCTGACTTCTCTGAGCCTTACTTTGTTCATCTGTAAATACAGATTTAATAATAATACCTCCTTCCAGTGTTGCTGTGAGGTTTGAATTGATTAACTCACAGTAAATGTTTAGACTAGTGGTTCTCAACTGAGGGCATGCTTGCCTCCCAGGGGACATGTGGTAACGTCTACAGACTTGGTTGTCACAACTGGGGTGTGTGCTACTGGCCTTAAGGGTAAAGGCTGGGGATGCTGCTAAACATTCTACAATGTACAGGGTAACCCCCCCCCCCATCCCCAACAAGGAATTATCCCACCCCAAATGTCAAGAGTGCTAAGGTTGAGAAACCATGATAGACTAGATAGGTGGATTTATGGCTAGGAGCAAGGACTCAGTAAAAACCTTGGCTGTTATCATTTCAGCACCAGTTTTGTGAACATACACTGTGCCAGGAATTACACTATATTCTGGGAATAAAAAGATGAATCACATGCAGGCCCTGTCCTCAAGTGGCTCAGTCTGGAGGAGAAGATGGTATGAGGCTCTGGGATTGGTGAGTGAAACAGGGGATTCGGACCTTGGAAACCATACAGAGCAACTGGTCAAAGGAGGCCCCCCTTATTTCACTCTTCCTTTAATTGTAGAAACAGACACCTTTCTAGTGGGACTCCAGGTGAGCAGATAATGTGATATAGGAAGAAGTGCTAGATTCTATGTACCTGCATGGAAGGGCCTCTGTTCTAGTTGGAGGAGGTGAAGAATGGTTTCCAAAAGGAAGTGATGCTTGTTGCTATCTCATGAAAGATGAGTAGGATTTAGGAAGGAAAATGTGAGGAAGGGAAGGGTGGAGGAAACCTCCCATGTAAAGAGACAGAGGTATCATTTATTCAGTAAGTGTTGAGCACCTAATGTGGGCCAGACACAGTTCTAGGCTCTGGGAATACAGCAGTGAACCAAAGACAAAAACCCACACCCTCATGGAGCTTCTTTCCCTGTAGTGGTGGGGCCTGGGCACAGACAGCAGAGAAACACATCAGTAAGCCGTCACGTGGTGACCAGTGCTTGAGGGAGGGGGGTTGCCATATTAAATACACAAATTAACAAAGGCCTCAGTGAGGATGTGACTGTCTTCTTCAAACAATGACCTGAAGAAAGTGAATGAGGGAGCCATGTGAATATCTATGTTCCCAGCACCGGCAGTGGCTTGTGCAAAGGCCCTAAGGCAATGGCCTTCCTGTAGTGATTGAGGGTCAGCAGGAAGATCAGTGGAGTGAGGGGAAGAATTGGATTAAAGTGGGAACAGTCACCAAGGCAAGAAGTCTTGGATGCCAGAGTAAGGAGGGTGGACTTTCTTCCGAAGTTTATTTCATTAGCCACCAAGGAAATACCGGCTATTTTCTATAAGGCATTGACCCTGCCTGAAACACATAATACTTGCTCAGAATGAATAGGCTGTTTTCTGGGGAGCTGTGTCTATTGAGTGCTCATCCGATTACCCAACACAAACCCTGGTGCTAATTTGCCTGCAAGATGTTTTCAACACAGGCGGACTCTCTTTGTATCTCCTTCTAGTAAAGTTCCCTGGTGGCAACTGAGTCCCTAGTTTCAGTCCCAGCTACACTGCTTTAGGCATGTCACTCTGACTCTTTGAGTCTCAGATTCCTTAATGAAGGAGGACATTCAGTGATCACTAACTTCTGTTCTAGCTCCAAGACTATGAATGCCTCAGAGTTCTTCACGGAAGCCTGTAGAACAACTGCTAAATCTTGTGGGGCACTAACTGTACACCAAACATTTTACAGGTATTGGCTGAGGAAGTGTCCAACAGGACCCTGGAGGTAGAAGCAGTGTCGTCTCCACTTGAGCAATGAGGAAATGGAGGCACAGAGGGGCTGAACAAAGTGCCTAAATTTGCACAACTTAATTGTGACAGTCAGACCCAGCTCTGCCTGTCTGCAAAGTCCACACCCTGTGGGCACATGAACATGAATATCAAAGGCGGCATCAGAGTGAGGCTTTCACAGCATGTAGCACACCTGGGGAAGAAGAATCCTAGCATTTTGCTTCTCCTGACTCTGCTCTGACACCTGCTGTGTACCCGAGGAGGGCTTGGAAGGCCTGGCCAGGTTCACCTGGGTCTTTTCAGCAAAGTCACAGCCAGGGTGCTAAGTCGTTGAATAAGGGTTGAAATTTTATCCATGCGACAGTTTTGAGCAATGGGTCAGAGGCTAATTTGGGGGGGCCACATTAGGCATCCCCAGCCCTGTCAAGGGGGATGGGGAGCCAGACTTCAGCCCCAGCAGCCAGGAGACTCGGATCACAAGATGGAAAACACGGCTGACACGTCCACCCTACTGCACAGGGTTGCCTAGCAACCACAAGTGACAAGCTGCCAACTCAGTGATACAATCTCAGTGGGGAGATCAGAGTTAGCCAATTAAAACGTTTATTTATTTATTTTTGCAATTTCCTTTTTTTTGTTCCCATAATTTCTTTTCATCCCCACGGCCCTTAAACATGGATGAAGAAGGCTGCCAGACAAGAGCAGGACTCCTAGGTCTGAGCCCTTCTCCCTCTTACATAGTCAGAAAACCGTCTCACGGCATGAGCCATGGAGTGGAGGGTGACTTTCATAAACTGTAGGTTTGTGTACCTGTCTTAGGTACTTAGCTCCACTGTGAAATTTAAAATCTGCCTGAGACACAGGTGCAGAGAACAAACATATGGATACCAGGGAGGAAGGGAGGGGATGAATTGGGAGATTTGGGTTGACATACATTTGCTGCTATGTATAAAAAAGATAACGATGACAAGCTACTGTATAGTACAGGGAACTCTATCCATGCTCTGCGCTGACCTTGATGGAAGAGAAATCCACAAAAGAGGGGATTTATGTAAACATATCGCTGATTCACTTTGTTGTACGGCAGAAACTAACAACACTGGAAAGCAATTATACCCCAATCAAAAAATTAATAACATTAATAAAGATATTTGCCTGGACTTAGGGCAGAATCTGATTTTTATTGCTCTGTGTCAGTGCTCCCCTACTGCTAACTCCAATGCCTAGGGAAATTCTTGCCACATAGTAGGTGCTCAACAAACCACTGACTGAGTGAGTGAATGAATGAAACACACCCTGGGGAAAATTGTGAAGCTGACAGTCGCATAGGTGAATCTCAAGTCACTGAATTATCAGATGATAAATAAAATTGTGGTAACGTTCACTTGATTTTTTTGTTTTTTCATTTTGTCTATCCTATCTTCTCAGCTTTCTGGGTGGACTTTAAGTAGTGATAGAGTCCAATTTTAGACACAGAGGATGGACAGGAGTAAGAAAGGATGCTGTTTCTTACACCATATTTCTTCTTCCCACTCCTCCCAGCCCTCCCCTCCTCTGGTTCTACACTTTTGCTCCTCCATCACAGGTTCTCTGGGTGTTCTCTGTCTCCCCTGCCTGTCCCTCCTCATACCACACAGACAAGACCCTCCTAAGGATCCCATGTTTGCATAGTTTTATCACATAGCTCATTTATTTTACCCTCAAAGTGTCACCTCAGTGGGGAATGTGGATTAAGGAGATGTGGAGATTTGGGATCTTCTCACAGGTATATTTATTTTTGCATGATAAACATGGAACATACATTTGTCTAGGATCCCCCAAAATCATGGTCCATGTGAAGCTCTTTCATTAACCCCCTGTGTAAGCTTTGGGCAGTTCTGAACATCCGGGTCCCTCAGGTGCTATCTTAAGATGTTAGATGGAAGAGGTGCATCTTTCCAACTATAGGTATCTATGGTTTTAGAGTGGTGTTTCTCTGCTCCTCCACCCTCCCCCTCTCCTCTTTCTCCTTCTTCCTCTTCTTGCTTCCACTTCCTGCAAGGGTTTTTTTAGACATTTTTCCCCTAATTATCCCTCCAAGAAATTTTAACACCATTGATATACTGTATATATGTTACTGTATGTATAGTGCTTCTTCATACACAGAAAGCTTTAAAATTGTTTTGCACCTCCCCCCATTTGGAGGATATACAGGCTTTTTTGAGAAAGCATGTTGTGGAGTAAAGGCCTCAATATTTTCCTCTGACTTCTTGAGTTCAGTAAAGTAGAAAGCCAATTGGTGCATTTAAAAGACAACATTCATTGTGGCAGGGGAAGAGAACAAAAACAAAACAAAACAAAACAAAACAAACCAAGCTAACTCCTTTTTAGAATGAGTTAATTGTAGCCTTTCTTTGGCACCACTTTCAGAGCTCAGCATCTTACCTCTCCTGGTCAGCATCACCCAGGAAGATTCTTGGGTCAGCATCCTCTAAACATTTATTTTGAGTGATCAGAGCAGTGTGATATTCTTATGTGTCAACTCGTCTGAGCTCAGGTATTTGGCTAAACATTATTCTGGGTGTGTCTGTGAGCATGTTTCTGGGTGAGATTAAAATTTGAAGTCGTAGACTGAGTAAAGCAGGCTGCCCTCCCTAATGTGGATGGACCTCATCCAATCTGTTGAGGCTTCAGTAGAACAAGAAGAAGGAGAAAGGGAGAAATAAGGAAGTCAGGGAGGAGTAAAGATTGGAACCTTCTCCCAAGAAAGGTGGGAAACCACTGAGTGTTTTGAATCCAAGAATGAAATTCTCAAATTTGAAAACTACCTCTTAGTACTAGCATCACTGTTCTTCACTGGACTGGGCTTCTGCTTCGCCTTCTCTGGAGTGAGTAGACAGACCCCTTGGATTTTCTTGTTCCCGGAAGCCAACTGAGTCTTCGCAAACTTGGGTTCATGTGTATTTCTGAACTTGACTGGTCTACTCTCAGACCTCCATCTAATCTACCCCCTTCATTCACTAAATATTTTTGACCACCTACCCTATCTATATATATGTATACATGAAAGTGAAACTGTTAGTCGCTAAGTCATGTCTGACTCTGCCAACCCATGGACTGTGGCCCACCAGGTTCCTCTGTCCATGGAATTCTCCATGCAAGAATACTGGAGTGGGTAGCCATTCCCTTCTCCAGGGGAGAAGGGGGATCTCCAAAGGAGAAGGAGAAGATCCACGGGATCTTCCCGACCTAGGGATCAAACTTGGATCTCTTGCATTGGCAGGCAGGTTCTTTACCACTGAACCACCAGGGAAGTCCATATATGTATGGCTACAGTCCATGAGGTGGCAAAGAGTCGGACATGGCTTAATAACTAAGTAACAAAAACAACAATATAGCCTATATATTTATATATGGCATTGCTACTTATATATGTAGTCTTAATTTCTTGAACCACCAAACTACTTACTGTCAACCCTCCTAATCTCTGGACCCACACATGATTCTTATATCTCTTATGTGACTAAGATTCTTCCTAAAGTTCTAAGCATACCAATATACCAATAACATGTAAAGCAGAGTTTTGACAACGTGCTTCCACAACAGCCATAGTAAACCCCCCAGGTGCCTGGAGTAGACCTCATCTCACTTTCATACCTTGAGACTAGTTTTCTTATAGTCAGATGCCAAAGTCATATAAGCAACACTGGAAGGAACTTTTCTCTGGATATCATTGAAGGGCAGCCTAAGAATAGGTTATGCAAATATGCCATCTACATGCTCAATTTATACTTGTCTTATGCTTTCAAATAAACAACACCTTTTAAAAAGATCTAAATGTAAGACCAGAAACTATAAAACTACTAGAGGAGAACATAGGCAAAACACTCTCCGACATAAATCACAGCAAGATCCTCTATGACCCACCTCCCAGAATATTGGAAATAAAAGCAAAACTAAACAAATGGGACCTAATGAAACTTAAAAGCTTTTGCACTACAAAGGAAACTATAAGTAAGGTGAAAAGACAGCCGTCAGATTGGGAGAAAATAATAGCAAATGAAGAAACAGACAAAGGATTAATCTCAAAAATATACAAGCAACTCCTGCAGCTCAATTCCAGAAAAATAAATGACCCAATCAAAAAATGGGCCAAAGAACTAAACAGACATTTCTCCAAAGAAGACATACAGATGGCTAACAAACACATGAAGAGATGCTCAACATCACTCATTATTAGAGAAACGCAAATCAAAACCACAATGAGGTACCATTAAACACCAGTCAGGATGGCTGCTATCCAAAAGTCTACAAGCAATAAATGCTGGAGAGGGTGTGGAGAAAAGGGAACCCTCTTACACTGTTGGTGGGAATGCAAACTAGTACAGCCACTATGGAAAACAGTGTGGAGATTCCTTAAAAAACTGGAAATAGAACTGCCATATGACCCAGCAATCCCACTTCTGGGCATACACACTGAGGAAACCAGATCTGAAAGAGACACGTGCACCCCAATGTTCATCGCAGCACTGTTTATAATAGCCAGGACATGGAAGCAACCTAGATGCCCATCAGCAGATGAATGGATAAGGAAGCTGTGGTACATATACACCATGGAATATTACTCCGCTGTTAAAAAGAATTCATTTGAACCAGTCCTAATGAGATGGATGAAACTGGAGCCCCTTATACAGAGTGAAGTAAGCCAGAAAGATAAAGAACATTACAGCATACTAACATATATATATGGAATTTAGAAAGATGGTAACGATAACCCTATATGCAAAACAGAAAAAGAGACACAGAAATACAGAACAGACTTTTGAACTCTGTGGGAGAATGTGAGGGTGGGATATTTCAAAAGAACAGCATGTATACTATCTATGGTGAAACAGATCACCAGCCCAGGTGGGATGCATGAGACAAGTGCTCGGGCCTGGTACACTGGGAAGACCCAGAGGAATCGGGTGGAGAGGGAGGTGGGAGGGGGGATCGGGATGGGGAATACGTGTAAAAGAAAAAAATAAAATGAAATAAAATTGTTTCACAAACTCAGTGGTGCATTTTTGTTGTTCTTATTGATCTTTAAAGGCATTGTGTGAAATAAGGTTGTTTGTAACTGTCTCGAGACTTAAATTCTTTGGCTATCGTCCTGGCGTGAGTTATAAGTATTTTTTGAAATTTCATTTGTGGCAAAGTGAATTTGCTTATCACCTTTCTTCACCCCTACATCAGGATCCTGAAATGATACAACAGTGACCCACAATAAATATTTCCTCATCGAACAGTAGATCTTTTCCGTTCAACCCTGATTTATCCTGCCATCTCTCTCTCTTCTGTAATGATTTAGGAATGTGCAGATTCTATCCAATCATTACTTTTGTGCTGTAGAGCTAGAAGCTTCTTGTTTTTTTTCAGGGAAGAGCGAAGCCTTAGGATGACAAGCCACTCTGACGAGTTGACAAATATCTATCAAGACCACGGGGAGAGTGAAATCTTTTTGACAACTCTATTATTTTTCTTTATCTCTGAGTCTTTGGGGGGTAATCTTTCCTTCAGAGAGAGCAAACTTTCTCTCTCCTTCCCATGTTCTACGTGAGAGAATGGGGAGAAACTGGATCGTTTGTAAAGGTATTTCCAGATATAACTTCTTAAGAGTCTGTGAGAAGACTAGGTGATTTGTAGAGACCTTTTCAGATGTAATTTCTTACAAGTCTCATGCAGATGGGCACACCATTTAAGACAGAAAGATTTTTAGTTATGAAAAATGGTATATACATCTGTAAAAAAAACAATACATGGTGATCCCATTTTCTCTCTGAGAAGACTTCTCAACTCTCCAAAAATTTTAGCCAATTTACATTTACAACTTACAAGTTGTGCGAAATACATAAAAGTGCCTCATTTAATTATTGGGTTGGCAGAAAAGTTTGGGTTTTTCTGTTATGGAAAAAAGCCCCAAATGAATGTTTTGGCCAACCGAGTAGAATATGGAGTTTATTGTTTAGTTACACATTTATTTTAAATTATATATAGAATTATACTTTAGAAACAAGGCTTCCTTTTTCTTGCATTTCAGGAAACAATTTCACTCAAACTTTTCATGGCATTTCCTACATGATTCCCTCTGGCATGACTGGCGTTACTGTTGAGTCATTTCACAGCTTCCCTGAGCAGGCCAGCTTCACCTCCATTCAAAGTATTGAGAGACATCAGTTTTTGAGTTCACATATGATGCTGCAGCAGAACACTCTATTCTAAGCCATCAGTCTTAATTTATACAAATTTAGGACACCTCTTCTTTTATCATGAAACATGGCAAAATACAGAGATATTCATAAACATAGGGATGATTCAGTAAATAATTATCAACTAAACACCTTTGTCAAAGCTACCCAGACGGAGAAAAAGAATATTTCCAGATACTCAAAAGATCAAAACTCATTTCTCCCCACTGGAGGTAACACTGTTTTAGGCTTTGTGATAAGAAGAGCGTGAGCAGTTTGTTGTTGTTGTTGTTGTTTTAATTTATTCTGTGTATGTCTGTTGACTGCACAATCCAAGTTCTTAGTCTGCTTAATTTTAAAGAGACTTTACAAGCTTTATTTATAATGATAACCAACGCTTGCAATAATTGTGTTGCAATTAATAATTGCATTGTTGTTGTTGTTCAGTTGCTCAGTCATGTCTAACTCTTTGTTACTCCATTTATTTCAGCAGGCAAGTCTTCCCTGTCCTTCACTGTCTCCTGGAATTTGTTCATGTCTGCTGAGTCAGTGATGCCATCCAACAATCTCATCCTCTGTAACCCTCTTTTCTTCTTGCCCTCAATCTTTCCCAGTATCAGGGTCTTTTCCAATGAGTGGGCTCTTGGTATCAGGTGGCAAAAATATTGGAGCTTCAGCTTCAGCATCAATCCTCCCAATGAATATTCAGGACTGATTTCCTTTAGGATTGACTGATTTGATCTCCTTGCTGTCTGCGGGACTCTCAAGAATCTTCTCCAGCCCCACAGTTCAAAAGCATCAATTCTTCAGTGCTCAGCCTTCTTTATGGTCCAACTCTCACATCCGTACATGATCACCAGAAAAAACTATAGCTTTGACTATACCGACCTTTGTCAGTAAATACCTTTGTCAGTTATATCTTTGCTTTATCATACACTGTCTAGGTTTGCCATAGCCTTTCTTCTAAGGAGCAAGTGTCTTTTAATTTTGTGGCTGCAGTCACCATCTGCAGTGATTTTGGAGCCCAAGAAAATAAAGTTTGTCACTGTTTTCATCTTTTCCACATCTATTTACCATGAAGTGATGGGACTGGATGCCATGATCTTCTTTTTTTGAATGTTGAGTTTTAAGCTAGCCTTTTCACTCTCCTCTTTCACCTTTATCAAGAGGCTCTTTAGTTCCTCTTTGCTTTCTGCCATAAGGGTGGTGTCATCTGCACATCTGAGGTTACTGATATTTTTCCCAGTGATCTTGAATCCCAGACTGCAATTCATCCAGCCCAGCATTCTGCTTGGTGTACTCTGCATATAGGGGCTTCCCAGATGGTGCTAGTGGTAAAGAACCTGCCTGCCAATGCAGGAGATGTAAGAGACACTGGTTCGATCCCTGGGTTGGGAAGATCTCCTGGAGGAGGGTATGGCAACCCATTTCAGTATTCTTGCCTGGAAAATCCCATGGACAGAGGAACCTGGAGGGCTACAGTCATAGTATTGCAAAGAATCAAACACGATTGAAACAACTTAGCATGCATGTACTCTGCATATAAGTTAAATAAGCAGGGTGACAATATACAGCCTTGACGTATTCCTTTCCCAATTTTGAACCAGTCTGTTGTTCCATGTCTGGTCTAACTGTTGCTTCTTGACTTGCATACAGGTTTCTCAGGAGACAGGTAAGGTGGTCTGGTATTCCCATCTCTTGAAGAATTTTCCACAATTTGTTGTGATCCACACAGTCAAAGGCTTTAGCATAGTCAATGAAGCAGACGTATATGTTTTTCTGGAATCCTTTTGCTTTTTCTATGACCCAACGGATGTCAGCAATTTGATCTGTGGTTCCTCTGCCTTTTCTAAATCCAGCTTATACATCTGAAAGTTCTCGGTTCACATACTGTGAAAGCCTAACTTGAAGGATCTTGAGCATTACCTTGCTAGCATGTGAAATAATTGCTAAATGTGTGTTAAGTTTACCTGGTTCATGGTTTACTGATACTGCCATGGGGCCTCTATAAACATCTAGCAGTGATTGAGGTCCCTTCAGGATAATGGGTTTTCTCCCAGAAGTACCCTGTTCTTCAAAGTAGTAATTGGCAAATGTGTCCTAAAATGTGAGCACCTGAAACTGACCTGTGTATAAAGTGACTCATGCTTCTCTGTGGTATAATTTTGGGCCAATACCTTCCACTGTATGCAGGCCTCTGTGCCATTTTTTAAAATTCAGATTTCCTTTAACAATAAGGTACTATAAATATGTAAAATAAAAAGAATACAAGATGTACCCATATACTCCATGATATGTTGATGTCACCACATAACCAATTACAAAAATAAATAGGAAAAAACAGCTTCAAAATGGTGGTCACCCTTGTGATACTGTGTGAACATTCGCTTAAATTGCATCATATTCTTTACTCTGCAACTTACCTTTTTATTTCTCAATATATTGTTTTTGAGATTTATCCATATTTTATCTATAAAAGTTCCTTAATTTTAAATGCTATAGAATAATCTATTGTAGAAATATACTAATTTACTTATCTATTCTCCTATTGGTGAACATTTAGATTGATTTTATTATAACACTGTATTTATGAAAAGGTTTAACCATACAGACAAATTTACAGAGTTGTACAGTGAGGAACCATATATCACCATTCAGATTCTGTAATTAACATTTTATTATGCTTCCTTTATCACTCCATTCATTCATCTTATTTTTTATGCTTTGCAAAAAAAGGTGTTGTATTTCACTATTCAAAATAGTGTTAAGAATGGAGAGTAAAATAGTGGTTCCCACGAGTTAGGTGTGGGTGGAAGGAGTAAGGTGAGTGGAATTAGAAAGAGTATCATGAGAGAAATCTTTGTAGTGATGGAATAGCTTTCTATCTTGATTGTAGTGGTAGTCTTGCATATCTACACATATGATAAAACTATATAGAGTTTTGCACAGACATATGGTACCAATGTCAATTTCCTGATTTTGATATTATATTAAAGTTGCATAAAGTGTAACCTTTGGGAGAAACAACACCTCTTTGTATGATCTATGAAATCTCATGTGCATCTATAATTATTTCAAAATTAAAAATTGACAAGAACAACTGAATGGACAAAGAAGACATGGTTCATAGTATGTTAGCTGCTCAGTCACGTCTGACTCTTTGAGACCCCATGGGCTGTAGCCCTACAGACTCCTCTGTCCATGGAATTCTTCAAGCAAGAATACTGGAGTGGATAGCCATTTCTTTCTCCAGGGGATCTTTCTGACCCTGGGGATTGAACCTGGGTCTCCTGCATTGCAGGCAGATTCTTTACCATCTGAACCATCAGGGATGCCCCAGTGGAATGTTACTCAGCCATAAAAGGGAACAAAATTGGATCATTTGCAGTGATGTGGATGGACCTAGAGTCTGTCATACAGGGTGAATTAAATCAGAAAGAGAAAAATAAATATCATATATTAATGCATATATAAGGAACCTAAAAAAAATGGTACAAATGAACCTATCTGCAGGGCAGGGACAGAGACACAGATGTAGAGAATGGACACGTGGACACAGAGGGGAAAGGGAGGGTAGGCTGTACTGGGAGAGTGTCAGTGACATACACGCTACCATGCGTGAAATAGACAGCCTGTGAGAAGCTGCTGTATATCCAGGGAGCTCGGCTTGGTGCTCTGTGATGGCCTAGAGGGGTGGGATGGCTCCAGAGGAAGGGGGTATGTGCATACATACAGCTTCTTTATTTTGTTGTATAGCAGACGCTAGCAAAACATTGTAAAGCAATTATACTCTGATAATTTTTTTTAAAAAATGAAAAATAAAAAGTTGAAGCAAAAAGAAATAGCAGGAAGAAAGAGTAAATTTGAAGCCCTTAGATATTATTGTTAAAGAAGAGATATTCCAATCAAGAAATGAACAAGTATTAGAGCAGAGATAAGAAACCCAGCCTTGGCACAGGAGAGAAATGGAAAGAATCTGGGTTCTTGCAGTCATCATTGAGTCAAAAATTTAAGCAGCTCTCTTAGACTTCTTATGGGAAAAATACACTTTTCTCTATTTAAGCCAGTTTATTGATGGCTTAAATATCTTATAGATACAATAATTAAAGAAACCCACTTCACTTGCTTCTTAGAGTGTGTGTGTGTGTGTGTGTGTGCGCGCGCGCACTCAGTCGTGTCTGACTTCTTGCGACCCCATGGACTGCAGCCCACAGAACTCCTCTATCTATAGATTTCCCAGGCAAGAATCCTGGAGTGGGTTGCCTTGTCCTCCTCCATGGGATCTTCCTGACTCGGGGATCAAACCCACATCTCTTGTGTCTCTTGCATTAGCAGGCAGATTCTTTACCAACTGTGCCACCTGGGAAGGAAGCCAAGCTTCTTAGAATAAAACTCTTGAAAGTAAAAATGCTGCAATGATATACCTTTGTGTATAGGTGTGAGTTTCTACAGAGATATGTCAAAGAGTCTAACTGCAGGATCAAAGAGTGGAATCATCTTCACCTTTATTGCATATTTTATTAAAGCCATGAGGCCATTTAATGTAAACTGTACTCAAAATGCTATCATTCAAAATCTTAAGAGACCAACAATTATAAGATGGATTTGTATTTCAGAAATGTTAAAACATAGGGGTAGGGGTGGAGGTCAAGGAGAAGCATCTTAGAATCAACGCAATTCAGCAGATACCTCCAAACTCATTTGCAAAGTGGATGTAAAACCTTCCCATCCCACTAAACATTCAAATAAACCATATTCTTACAAAAGCTTTGTTAGTTTGATGACATGGCTTAAAAAACTCTGCAATTCCCTCAGTACCTTTTCAAAATGTTTGTGTTAATTTGTGTTCCCTCTAGTGTAAATTGCTGTTGTCATTTTTCTACTCAGTTTTGTCTTTTTTTCTATTGATTTTAGGAGCTTTATTTTTATGTATTCTAGCTTTATTCATTGTGAATATTATCTCTCATATTCTGGATTGTTTTGTAAATACATTTTTATGTTTTAAAAATTCTTTCTCCACCAAACCCAGTCTTTTATTAAGTTTTATAACCAATCTTCACATCTTAAAGATATTTCATCTTTGTTCTTATTCAAAATCGTCTTGCCTATTCTTGACATCAACATTTCATTGTGAATTTTAAGGTCTGCTTGTCAAGTTTTATGAACTTTATTTTTTTTTATTTTTTCCATTTATTTTTATTAGTTGGAGGCTAATTACTTTACAATATTGTAATGTTTTTTGCCATACATTGACATGAATCAGCCATGGATTTACATGTATTCCCCATCTTGATCAATTTGTAATCTTTGAAATTACATTGACTGTATAGATTAGTCTTGAACATTTCCATCTTTATTATAGTGCATTATCCTATCCATGAACCTGGTATATCTCTTCAACCAGTCTTTTATATCCTTCAATACAGTGTTATGTTTGTCCTCATAAAGGATTTTCAGATCTTTTGCTAGATTTATTCTAGGGAATGTTACTTTTTGTTAGCTGCTTGGAGTAAGACGTTAGAATTACATTTCCTAACATTGTTGGTAGTGTTCATATACACTAATTTTATTTGACTTTGTACCCATAATTTTAAAAGATGAAATAGTTTGTTTAGCTAATGTCTTCATTTTCTTATGTAGATAATCATATCAAATACAAATATTTCGTCAAATGCTAAGAATTTTTCTACTATTCCTAGTTTGCTAACATTTAAAAAAATATATGAATGGGTGTGACATTTTATTGAACGTTTTTTTGCCTCCATGGAATGATCATCATTTTTCTCCTTTGACCTGGTATGTGGCAACTTATATTAATAGATTTTCTAATGTTACACCACCCTTAACATTCCTTGAACAAACTCTACTTGTTTATGGCTGTACCTTTCTTTGTATGCTACTAAATTTTGTTTACTAAATTAAAAATTTTTTGTTTTTGCCTAAACCTATAAATGAGATGGACATAACCTTCCTTAACTGGTTTGGATATCAAGTATTGTATTAGCTGTATAAAATCACACTGCTGTCTTCTTCTTCTAATCTTTTTTAAATGTTCTATATGAAAATAATTATATATCCCTTAGAAATTAGTAGATTTTGCCTAAATTAAATTATATGGGTCAGAAAGTTGTTTTATTCTCTGCTTCTCATTCCTTTTTTCTCTAGTTCCTTACATTCTGCTTATTTAAAAGTCTATTTTTCTACTTTCTTTGAAGTCGCTCTTTATTTTCTAATACTCGAGTTAAGTGTTTAGCTCACATTCTATTTTTCTTTTTTTGTTACAAATATGTTTTTCATTCATCCATTCATTCAACATGCCCCTACTGTGACTCAAACAATGTTCTATGTATGTGCTAGGAGTAGTGCTGAAGGTAGACCCATGGGACTTGTATTCATTTAAAGAGAGAGAAATATATACACAGGAATAAATCATGTCAGGTAGCACTTGCATTATTTAGAAGCATGTTTTTATTTTTTTTTAATTTTTTCCCATTTATTTTTATTAGTTGGAGGTTAATTACTTTACAATATTGTAGTGTTTTTTGCCATACATTGACATGAATCAGCCGTGGATTTACATGTATTCCCCATCCCGATCAATTTGTAAACATATGGTGAGTTTTTCATGTGGCTGTCAAATTGTTTGGAGGTTTTACTTTTGTTTTCCTAAGTGGTTTTAGAAGGTGTTCTAAATGCTATCAATGCTTACTTTATGACCAATATGCAGTCACTATTTGTAAATACTCCATATGGGCTGGAAGAGAGAATATTCTCTAATTGTGGAGTATAGGGTTGTTAATGCTTTGCCAAATTCAACTAATTTCTGTTTCTCCTTTAACAGATATGAGATTAACTTATGCCCTGACACTGTAAGATACTTTCAAAGACTTTACTGCTTAATTGCCATCCCAAGAAAGAGTAAATGGCATATTAAAACCAGGAAAGCAAAATATAGGGTACACTCCTTAATCCATGGCAGACATTACTAATCAATCATTGAACTTAACCCAGCAGTCTTGGCTATCATTAGTTAATCAGAGTTGGCATGTGTAATAAAACTTTTTGACAGAAGCAATAGCTTTATTGGAATATCACTTGATATTTTGCCCTAGAATTTTTTTTTTTTTTACTTTTTCTTGAACTTTGTAAATTTATCTGATATGTATATCAGGGAAAATGTGGATTGTCATGTATCTGAGTTAATATTTTTAAAAGTGAGTAAATGTTCTGCTCTTTCTCTATATCAAGCCGATGGGAGACATTACTGATCCACTCCACTATATTTTCTCACCCAGTCTGAACTCAGCCTCAGGATCTTTCTCACCACTGCAGGCCAGGAGACACCAGCAATTGATTTGATTTGACATGTAAGGTGAAATTGATGATTGTCCTTGGATAACTGGGCTTTGATTTGGATTTTTCCCTCTATTTGTGCATTTGTGCATCTTTCATCCTTAAAATCAATGGTGACTGATTTCCTCTAAAGTAACAGTGGGACATATTCTTACAGGTATATATGAAGAATTTACTCCTTTCTCCTTAAGTAATATTCTGGAAAGGGATATTAAGTAAATGTGCTGGAAAGAAAATCTTAGTCATGTAATAGAAACAACTGAAGATAGCAAAATCTAATTTCCAAGGATGAAATCCATAAAAAGAACAAAATGCGATTCAGCAGAGGAAAAAAAAAATGCATGCTGTCACTTCTCAGTGGTGAGGGTGATAATCTGAAACAGATATTAAAAGGGCATAAGACATCTGGACATCAGAATTGCTGAAACTGAGCGAGGAGCATGCTGACTCACTAGGGCTGAGTAAAAATCCTTCTCCAGAGGGAGAAGATAAAGGACAAAGATGGGCTGAAGAGGCCTCACACCATAGTCCGAGAACTGGGATGCCTTGACAAGGCTAGATGAGCACTAGCTGGGCTAACCTTTCCATTTAGGTGATTTTAATATCAGAACCTCCTGGGTTGGCTTTTGGAACTTTATTGGGTAATAAAGGATGGCGGAAGGAAGAAGGGAACACTGGGCTGATTTGGGAAGAGGAAATGGAAGGACGCAACATCTGTTATCTCCTAGACTAAGTACTTAAGAAAGACCACATCAAAAGATGTGATACAGGGACTTCTCTGGTGGTCCAGTGGCTAAGACTGTGCTCCCAATGCAGGAAGCCCAAGTTCAATCACTGGTTAGGGAACTAGATCCCACAAACTGCAACTAAGGGTTCACATACCCCAGCTAAAGAGCCTACATGTTACAACTAAGACCCAGCGCAGCCAAATACATTTTAGAACCATTTACTTTTTTAAAAAAATGATATGATACAAATGAAGTTCATCAAGCAAGTGTAAAGATGAAAGGCTACTGGGGATGATCATCTAGGGAAAGGGACTCTACTTGAAAAAGAGGAGCTGAATTAGAGGACAAACATCCATGTCCGTGCCAGCCTAGGCCCACCAAGGGAAGTGGGAGGTAATAAATACAGCCTCTTTCCTCAGGACCTTTGGAGCTTGCCCAGAGCAGATTTTACTGAAGAGTCCAGTCTCAGAATTAGATTGAAGTGTGGCCCCCCCTTCTTCTGTTTCTAGTTTCTCTATATTTCAGAATGTATTTTTGGAAAAAAAAATACTTTTAATGATGCCAACTTGCCTCCTTTCAGCACATTAAAAAAGGGAACGATTGGCTGAGGCTGTCATGATGATGGGAATAATTTTGTCGCTGTGCAATTTGGCTCTTGCTCTAAAGTGAAGCATACATTTTCCTCCAGTGTATTTTAAGCTGGAGACTTCTAAGTAAATGGGAGGTGGCTGATTTTATTTCCGTATGCAGCCAGCCTTCACTGGCACGAGCTCTGATTTGGCCCAATCAATTTTGTATTCATGCTGAGAAGAGAGTTTGATCAAGTTCAAGGAACATCTGTATGCATTTATCTGGATTGGGTGCAAACATGGGTGCTGTCCCTCTGAAAGGCTCCAAGCCCTTCAGTGACTGCTGCAAGACACCCTGACAATGGCCTTCATAACTCCAGCATTTCCATTTTCTCCTTAAATAACTGCTGTGACTCTTCCACATGCCACCTTCTTTGTAATTTATAGGGTTGTTTTTAGAAGTCCAGCTCTGGCAAGTTTGAGCGTTTGTTAAGTAAATCTTCATTAGGTAGTTAAATTGTTTCCAAAAAGTTACTCAACTAAGTGCGCCAGTGTCGGGACATCAACCCATACATTAACATGACATTTCCGTAGCTGCATCTGTCTTGGTCTTCCCCTTCTCTTCATTTCCCCTCTCTTAGCTGTTATAAATTTTGTGTGCTAGCAGCTCTATAGCTTGAAGAGGGTTGTAAACATCTTCTTGTTCAATTACATCAGGATTTTTTTCCCTTTATGTCAGCAATTAAATTTATGAGAGAAAAAAACTTCAGTTTCTCAACCTAAAGACATAGTCAAGCTCAAAGTAAGTAAAAGCAGAATGCAATCAACTTATGGTTGTAAAGTATAAACGAAGCAGTGGAATCCCAAAGACCTGATTCCAAATTCCAATGCCATCAGTTTGGGGGGAAGCAACCCTTATTCCTTAAACTATAGTTCCCTACTCCCCTCCGTGAGTGGATGATTGCAATTTCTTAGAAACTTTGGGAGAATTAAATGAGATGAAGGCTGTGAAGTGGGCTACTCAAAAATGGCCAATAACCTCCTTTCCTTCTCTATCTGTGTAAGGGGCAAACTCATTGAGTACAGGGCCTATGGTATTTATATCGTTGTTTTCCCAAGACCTGGAATATCGTAGGTAGCTACAGAATATTTAGTGGGAGGATGAGTGAGTAAGCCAATTAAGAAGGGTGTTGGGTTGTGTTCTTACTCTTGGTTTGGGTCTAAGGTCTTGGGATGATGGTGATCTGTGGATTGAGGCTTTACTACTGTAGGGTGCTCTAAGGTAGTCCTTGAAACAGAAGTGTAGGCATCACCCATGGGGAGATGGTTAGAGATGAAAAATCTCAAGTCCACCATAGTCCTACTGAGAATCTGCCTTTTGAAATTTTAATTATTACTATATTTTTATGTTGTTACTTTTGTTGTTTAGTCACTAAATCATATCTGACTCTTTTGCAACTCCATGAACTGTTTGTAACCCACCAGGCTCCTCTATTCATGAGATTTCCCAGGCAACAATACTGGAATGGGTTGCCATTTCTTTCTCTAGGGCAATCTTCCCAACCCAGTCTGGACTCAGACTCAAATCCGAGTTCCTTGTATTGGCAGGTGGATTGTTTACCACTGAGCCACCAGGGAAGCCCATTATATTTTTTATATTTTCACCCCCAAAATTCCAGTATAGTCAACATGCAACATTATTAGTTTCAGGTGTACAACATAATGATTCTCTATTTATATTGCAAAATGATGACCACCATACCTCTATCATTAAGTCAGCATCCATTACCAAACATAGTTACTTTTTTTTCTTGTGATGCCTTCTAACAAGATCTCAGGTTGATATGTGTGCATGTTAAAATTTGAGTGGTGCTGGCTTACAGCCCTTGATTATGAAGTCAAGAGTGTGAGTTGGTTTCCCACATCAGCTCTGCTGACAACAGACCAGTGTAACCTTGCATTTGGTCTTGAAGGAATCCTGGTGTGGGATGAATCATTGCAAACAAATCCCACCAAGGGGTGGGAGAAACAACCCAGCTCATGACAGGTCAATAGTGTCATATTTCCCCCTTCAACTGGTGTGTGGAAATCCTCCTAGGTTGTATATTCACAACCAGACCCAATAAAAAGCATGCCAGCAACAGAACATCCACTTTCTATATGGTCTTTGCAGAAACTTGTTTGGCAGCTAAAGCTCTGGGAGGTCCAATCAGCTGCCTAAGGTCAAACAGGTAGAAACTGAGAGCTCAGAGTCAAGCTCAGAGCTGAGTCTAATGGCCTCTCTCTCTTAACAAATCTGCTACCTTCTCTCCCAGCCATCCCTCCATGCCAGGCACCTTCTTAAAGTACAGCTGGGGAGGGATCTGTCAAGAAGCCTGTTGTTGTTTTTTTTTTCAATGTATATCAGTATTGCATAAGGCAGACACCCTATTGCAGAAATATCTTGGTTGCAATACAGGAGCTGCCTTCATCTTGCTGGTCTACCCTCCTTACTTCATCTGCTCCCACGCTTCCCAATGCTCTCTATGCCTGGCACTCCTGTGATCAGCCCAGCCAGCTCACGCCTCTGTGCATTTACTCGCATCAGTGCCTCCACCTAGGGATCCCTTCCCTCTGCTCACCCACCTGTCTTATGGTTGCATGAAGGCACTGCTGAGTCTCTTTCTCAATGGGGCTCTCCCTGATGTCCCCAAGTAGAATTCAATTCTTTCTCCCTGGATCTCTCCATCAAAAGAGGTTTCACACTATTAAAAAAGACTGTTTGGTTTCTAAGTTCCTTTTCTCTGCTGACCTGTGTGCTAGAGAAGAAAGACCCAGTGAGCAACAATGCAGTAAAATAGGCAGTGTTGGAGGCAGACTCGCCAGGGCCCAGATCCCAAAGGCTGTATGATTTTGACAAGAAAATTAAATCCCTCTGTGCCTCACCTTCCCCTTCTGCAAAATAGAAATAATAAGAGTACCTACCTCTTTGGGGTTTTGTGAGCATTAAATGAGTTAATATAAGCAAAGTGCTTAGAACAAGGCCGGGCAAGAAACAGAGTCGTTTCTAGATAAGAAAACTACTATGTGTTCATTAAGGGAAAAAATTGTGTTTACCTTCATTCACATCCCAGTTGCCTACACAGTGAGCATTTCCAAAAGTAATTTTCAGATGGATGAATGAATGGATGTCTTGGGACTGCCTTTATTGGCTCTCTCCATGGCCAGGAAAACCCTACAGAACTTAAAAAATGTTAAGGATGGTGAAGATTTTGCAAAAAAAAAAAAAAAAAAAATCTCCAGCTCCTCAGTATTTCTAATCTTTTTCCACAAATCTTTTCCTAATACAAGAACCTGCCTTTTCATCCTTTCATTTTCTCTCCCTGGTTGTTGATTAATGATGGTATCAGTCTGTTCTGACTATAATCCCTCGCATTTTCCTAAGTCGGTATGAAAACATGCTGTTTGTGGAGATTCTTCTTATTTGTCCGGGTCAGACACAGCCCAAGCGGCTGCACCCAGGGTGGGTCAAGTCAAGCCCTGAGCAGAACCGCTGACTCCAGGGACTGCTGAATTAATAGGCTGGGCTCTGCTGGCGGCCACGCAGGTGTCTCGCTCTGCTGAACTTCTGGCCTTTCTTTCTGTCCAGGCTGCTTCTCTTTTCATTTTGAAGGGAAGACAACCTGTCAGAGCAAACCTGAGAGCCTGGCTGGTTGCAAGGGTCTGAAAGGGCAGAGTTTTTATTTTTCTTTGCTTCCTTGAAATTCTTTGAAGAAATGCAGAACTATCTCACTGTTTCGAAAGAGGCAATATAATGCGGTGGTTAAGCAGTTGTGAGGCAGAAGCACCTCAGTTTGAAACCTGAATCTGCTACTTATTAGCTCTGTGATGTTGGGTAAGTGCCAGAACCTCTGTGGGCCTTGAATTCCACCCCCCCCCCAAACTGTAAAATGGTTCTAATTTTAAAAGAAACACCTTCATAAGCTAATTTGCATACTTAGCACTATGCCTTACCCATCATCAGAACTCAATTCTGTTATTTTGCAAGCCTCTGTGTGTGTGTAATCACATGCCTTATTCGATATAACTTCTTTCAATCAGTTCTATTTCTCTCTAACTTAAGTATGTTTTGCATAATAAATGAACAATATATGTTTGAACAGATGGATGAATCAGCTCAGGTGAGAAATTGTTTTATGTCACACAAATATACTATGTATGAGTCAGGATGAGTTAAGTTACACTGTAGTAACAAACATCCCCACATCTCCATAGCTTAAACAGAAAGCAATCATGGATCAGCTGGGGATTCTCCTTTTGTCTCCAGGACCCAGGAGCCACGCCTCAGGAGTATTGCTAGCACCATGGTAGAGTGGAAAGATGTAGAAAAATCACACTCTGGCTCTTAAAATTTCCAGTCCACACTCCAAAATAACATGTTCTCTTCCTGCTCACATCTTTAGACAAAATAAGTCACAAGCCCACATTTAACCTCAAGAGAGTGAGGAAGTGCAATTCTCCATGTGCCCTAGGAGAGAGCTGACAGCATTTGGTGGAAAGCACTGTCTCATGAGCCTGGTACACTCATATCTGTGAGACCTCAGACCCATTTCTCATTGTCATGACTAAATGGTATACAGATAACTGTCTATATATTAAGTCCCTCCTTTATAAGTACAGGTGCCATAACAATGCAAAGGGAGTGATTCAACCATAATGCCCATTAACTGCTCTTCCCAGGGCTAGGGGAATGTAATGGCTTTGTATAGAAAGTATCATTATCCAGAAAGGCTACATTTCTAATGCAATGGGGAACCTATTTACAGTTCCGATTTGAAAGAGGAATAACTAACTCTTCTCATCCAAACACAGTAAGTAGCCCTCATTGAGTTCCACAGAAGGATTATGAATTCTGCAGGAAAGACCATAATGTTAACAAGGACAAAAGTACAGCAGCAGGACACTTGGGTGAAGGAGAGCGAGAATGGAGAGAAGGGGAGAGACAGAGAGAGAGAGAGATAATGGAGGGGGGGAGAGTGAGAGGGGGGGATTGAATGAATGAGGTGAAATGCTGCAGCAGCCTCTATTGGGAGGAAAAATAGCCTTTGCCATAGAAATACACTACTATGAGTAAATTCAGAAGTGAAGTTACGGGCTTTAGAATAAAAACAGGGCTTTAGACTAAAAGTGAGACATGACTATTCTGACTAAAAGTGAGATATGACTATTCCAACTTAGAATAAAATGATGTGGGATCCCTAAAGAGCATTTAAACAGGCTAGGGTCATTCTCTTAACCGTACTAGTGAGGTGTCTTTGTCACTTCCTTAGCAAAGAAGAACTGAAGGCTGAAGTCAAGCTGGGGTGCCTGCTTAATCTAGATGGCCTTTGGTGGTATCCGCCTGCCACAGACCCTATCTCATAGTGCTATTTGTACTATGCTATTTGTATAGCATGTCCACCCAGGGGGCCACAGCTGATTGGACCAGGGCAAGTCCATTTGATTCAAGATGAATCAGTCCATTATATATATATTGTCTGGGTTGAGCCAATCAGATTTGTTTTTCAAGATTCTAAAGTAGAATACATAGGGAAAATATAGAGGTCACAATCTATAATTTATGTAGAGTTCATTCATTCATTCAACTGATTTTTACTGAATGCTCACTTGGGGATATGGGGCCCCCAAATCCTGATGTCACAGTTTTCATTCCCAGTGGGCCTGGATGCCCATAAGTTGTCCTGGTTGTTCATGAGACTGATAGGAGTATATTGTTGTTCAGTGACTGTCATGTCCAACTCTTTGCCACCCCATGGACTGCAGCATTCCAGGCTTCCCTGGCCTTCACTATCTCCCAGAGTTTGCTCAGATTCATGTCCATTGAGTTGGTGATGCCATCCAACCATCTCATCCTCTGTCACCCCCTTCTCCTTCTGCCCTCAATCTTTCCCAGCATCAGGTCTTTTCTAATAAGTCAGCTCTTCATATCAGGGGGCCAAAGTATTGGAGCTTCAGCTTCAGCTTCAGCCTCAGTCCTTCCAGTGAATATTCAGGGTTGATTCCCTTTCGGACTGACTGGTTTGATCTCCTCTCTGTCCAAGGGACTCTTAAGAGTCTTCTCCAGAACCGCAATTTGAAAGCATCAATTCTTTGGTGAACTCTCACATCCATACATAACTACTGGAAAAACCATAACTTTGACTATGCTGACCTTTGTCGGCAAAGTGATGTCTCTGCTTTGTAATATACTGTCTAGGTTTATCATAGCTTTCCTTTCAAGGAGCAAGCAACTTTTAATATAGGAGTATACTTCACCCAATTTGATGGTTCTCATTCCATAGTCATACTGTATCTTTCTGAATTATTTTGCCTTTTTAAGAAAATTTAAAGTGTTTAATTTAAAAAAATTTCTTCAGGCAGGTACCATTCTATAAAGGCTTCTGGCTTGAAATATTATCTTATTATTATTTCAGTAGAGGGGTGAGAGAAGGGAAAACCAGGACATCTCACTCAATCCCCCACTTGTTTTCAGAGTTCTGCCTTCCTTGTTTACGCCCAGAAGTTCTATATTCCATGCATACCAAGGAGTTCCTGGGTTTACATCCCCATCCTCGTCTATCACAAAGCACATGCAAACACAACTGCTGGCAGATGCTGAGGACCCATGAGAAATGCACAAAGACAGACGTTAAAATCACTGTGCAGGGTGCAGGATACACTAGAGTGAACCCCTGCAGCTGTTGTCAGAAGCTTACACCCCAGATTTTCTAGGGGAGTTCCAACTGAAAATAGACTATCTTAATGTCCCCACAGGCACTTATTTTTAGCAGACTGTGCATCCCAGTTTTTGGTTTAGGAAACACTGTCTCTTTATGTGTACTGTACAATGAAATGGGCTTCCCAGGTGGTGCTAGTGCTAAAGAACCCACCTGCCAATGCAGGAGGCATAAGAGACGTGTGTTCTATCTCTGGGTCTGGAAAATCCCCTGGAGCGGGAAATGACAACCCACTTCAGTATTCTTGCCTGGATAATATACTCTGGGGAGGATCCCAGCCCAGCTGGATTGGATCACGTTTCCAGTGAGAGACCTTCTGCCTTCTGAAATGGCAGGCAAATAGGTTAAGGAACTGAAAGAAAGGAAGAAGAAAGGAAGAGGGTGAAAGATGAGGCTAGAGGAGCCCTCCAATTTTAATGATCTCCAAATTTCAAATTCCTGCCCTATGGGATGTTTTCCTAAAGATCTTGAAATGGCCACCTGTTTAAAACTTAGTATTTCTAACCAAGGCCATCTGTCAGAAGCCCTGCAGTTAATGGTGTTCCCAACAGCTGGAATCACCAGGTTCAAGTGGTGTCTTGTGTCATTAGATCTCAGTGCTTGGCACAGAGTCGAGGCTCATCAAAGGACTGATGAGCTGAATGTCAAAGCGTTAAACTGAATCTTTGAGTTGAAGAGGCAAAGCTCACATACAGACTCTGCTCTGTGTTTCTTTTACTCTTCCCTGTTTGAGCATGGCCACCCTAGTTCCTGCTCCTTTCTATCCTGAGCTCTTGCCTAAGTTTGTTTTTAGATCTCTGTGAGCTCACTGGTCAATGAACCCCATTTTGGTAGTCATGGCTCTTGGGAGTCTTTGATGTTCCGTCTCTCAGTTGTGCCCGACTCTGTGACCCCATGGATTGCAGCACACCAGGCTTCCCTGTCCTTCACTATTTCTGCCAGAGTTTGCTCAAACCATGTCGGTGATGCCATCCAACCATCTCATCCTCTATCGTCTCCTTCTTCTCTTGCCCTCAATCTTTCCCAGCATCAGGATCTTTTCCAATGAGTTGGCTGTTCGAATCAGGTGGCCAAAGTATTGGAGCTTCAGTTTCAGCCTCAGTCCTTCCAATGATTATTCAGGATTGATTTCCTTTTATGATGGACTGGTTGGATCTCCTTGCTGTCCAAGGGACTCTCAAGAGTCTTCTCCACACCATAGTTCGAAAGCATCAAGTCTTCAGGGCTCAGCTGAAGTGCTGGAGTCCTAGAAGCAATAAAAAGAAGTCAATGACCACTGTGGCTGGGAAGGGAGATTCCATCCCATGCACAGAGAACTCAGCAGCAGACAACCTATGGCCTCCACTACTGTGTTTAAGAAGAGCATTCATCACAAGAAGCCCCAGCACAGTATATATGGTCCTCTGTTAGGAGCAACCCTCCTCAAAATTGAAGCCCTCCTTCCATTCACACCACTCCCCTGGTAGCTCAACTGATAAAGAATCTGCCTGCAATGAAGGAAACCCCGGTTCAATTCCTGGGTTGGGAAGATCTGCTGGAGAAGGGACAGGCTACCCACTCCAGTATTCTTGGGCTTCCCTGGTGGTTCAGCTGGTAAAGAATCTGCCTGCAATGCGGGAGACCTGGGTTCAGTCCCTGGGTAGGGAAGATCCCCTGAAGATGGAAATAGCTACCCACACCAGTATTCTTGCCTGGAGAATTCCATGGACAGAGGAGCCTGGCAGGCTATAGTCCATGCAGTTGCAAGAGTCAGACACAACTGAGCAACTAACACTTTTACTCATTTTTCATTAGTGCCACATGAGTATTTGTGCAAGGATTTGAGTGTCTGTTTATACTTCCCTGGTAGCTTAGCTGGTGAAGAATCCGCCTGCCATTCAGGAGACCCTGGTTCGATTCCTGGGTCAGGAAGATCCCCTGGAGAAGGGATAGGCTACCCACTCCAGTATTCTTGGGCTTCCCTGGTGGCTCAGCTGGGGTAAAGAATCTGCCTGCAATGCGGGAGACCGGGGTTCAATCCCTGGGTTGAGAAGATCCCCTGGAGAAGGGAATGGCTACCCATTCCAGTATTCTGGGCTGGAGAATTCCATGGACTGTATAGTCCATGGGGTTGCAAAGAGTCAGACACGACTGAGTGACTTTCACTTTCATGCACTCACACTTTATCACAGAAAAGTGGGTGAAGGGAACGTGATTAAGGTGGATGAGCAGAGTCAGGAATTTTTAACTCCAAAACTCTGTTTCTGTTTTCATATGGAGATCACTTACACTCTTCAGTTGATTCACCCACCCTGAGGGGCCTGGATGTTAGGGGACATCATAGTTCAAGCATCCAGAGAATATTAAAATTACTTCAATTTAAAATTTAAAATCATTCTAATCAGTGGGAGTATAGATTCTCCCCAGGCAACTTTATTACAATGTTGCCCAAACTGTGGCCACTTTCATGCCATCATCATTAATTTTTGACATAGCTGCATTCTGCGGTGATTAGAAATTAGTCATTTAAGAATTGGCTTATTTTATTTTTTAAAGCACATCAATTTTAAAAGGAATTTCTGTATTACATCTGTGTTTTATTTCAATAAAATTTACTTACTTTTTAAAAAAGAAAACTTCATTGCAAGACTTCAAATGTCAAATCAGTATCAGCTACCAGCTGTCATTAATAGAAGGCAAGAGTATAAGTACAATGTTATTTTTCCTTACAGTTGTTCTAACTGAATAAGGTTTCCCAGGTGGCTCAGGGGTAAAGAATCCACCTGCCAATGCCAGAGACGGGGGTTGAATCCCTGGGTCAGGAAGATTCCCTGGAGGAGGAAATGGAAACCCATTCTAGTACTCTTGCCTGGAAAATCTGACAGAGGAGACTGGCAGGTTACAGTCCATGGGGTCGCAATGAGTCTAACACGACTGAGCGTGCATGAACATTCTAATTCAATAGAATAATTCTTTCAAGAACAATTTTCTCTCCCTGTCTCTGGATGCGCAGGGGTTTTTTCCACTCTCTGCCTCCATCTGCATAAATTGTGAGGCATCATATATATAGCAAACATCTACATAGCACTCATGATGTGTCAGGTACTATTTAAACAGCTCTACAAATATGAACATTGTTAATTCTTTCAATAACATTACAAGGTAGGATACATAGTTATTATCTCCATTATATGGGTGGGAAAACTGAGACACAGAAAGATGAGGTGACTGGCCAGAGGCCACACAGCTAGTAGGTGGAAGAGCTAGGATTTAAGCCCTGATCTTGGTTTAAAAATTCAGCTCCCAGCTGAGAGGAGCCACCTTCCTTGGAGAAATGGCTGATTCCAGGTCTGGGGCATGGAAGTATGAGGTGAGCCTGGGTCATCTACTTGTCCCAGGAAGCAAGGAGCTGTCAAAAATGATGGAGTTGTGTCAAAAGAGCCCAATTTGTAATGGCCAAATTTGGGACAATTTTAGCATGAGAAATGACAGAAGTTGATTGTTATACAATGAATGACTAAAATTCCATGAGGTCATATGGACTCTTGAAGGAGAGGGAGAAAGGGAGAAAGCCAGAGAGAGGGGGAGAAGACAGAGAAAGAAACAGAAAGAGTTTCTTTAAGGAGAAGACCAGCCAATATAGACAGAATAACAATAAGTTAGACAAAGCACCGTTCTTAAACTTCCCATTTAATAATCATTGCAGGCAGGGATTAACAAAGGATGCTACCACCTCCAAAAAGAAGGTTATTGGGGAACAGAAATTTTGCCCAATGCCAATGTTTCAGCCATGGACACCTTTTAAGTGGGTGCCTTCACAATGGGTTATTTGGTGTCACCACCTTAAATGAAGGATAGCTTCTTTTCCTTGATGGTTCAGTTCAGTTCAGTTGCTCAGTCGTGTCTGACTGTTTGCGACTCCATGGACTACAGCAAGCCCTGTCCATCACCAACTCCCAGAGCTTACTCAAACACATATCCATTGAGTCAGTGATGCCATCCAGCCATCTCATCCTCTGTCGTCCCCTTCTCCTCCTGCCCTCAATCTTTCCCAGCATCAGGGTCTTTTCCAATGAGTCAGCTCTTCGCATCAGGTGGCCAAAGTATTGGAGTTTCGGCTTCAACATCAGTCCTTCCAACGAACATTCAGAACTGATTTCCTTTAGGATGAACTGGTTGGATCTCCTTGCAGTTCAATGGACTCTCAAGAGTCTTCTCCAACACCACAGTTCAAAAGCATCAATTCTTTGACACTCAGCTTTATTTATAGTCCAACACTCACATCCATACATGACCACTGGAAAAACCACAGCTTTGGCTAGATGGACCTTTGTTGGCAGAGTAATGTCTCTGCTTTTTGATATGCTGTCTAGGTTGGACATAACTTTTCTTCCAAGGAGTAAGCATATTTTTATTTCATGGCTGCAGTCACCATCTGCAGTTATTTTGGAGCCCCAAAAATAAGTCTGACACTGTTTCTGCTGTTTAGCCATCTATTTGCCATGAAGTGATGGGACCAGATGCCATGATCTTAGTTTTCTGAATGTTGAGCTTTAAGCCAACTTTTTCACTCTCCTCTTTCACTTTCATCAAGAGGCTCTTTAGTTCTTCTTCACTTTCTGCCATAAGGGTGGCGTCATCTGTATATCTGAGGTTATTGATATTTCTCCTGGCAATCTTGATTCCAGCTTGTGCTTCTTCCAGCCCTGCATTTCTCATGATATACTCTGCATATAAGTTAAATAAGCAGGGTGACAATATACAGCCTTGACGTACTCCTTTTCCTACTTGGAACCAGTCTGTTGTTCCATGTCCAGTTCTAACTGTTGCTTCCTGACCTGCATACAGGTTTCTCAAGAGGCAGGTCAGGTGGTTTGGCATTCCCATCTCTTTCAGAATTTTCCACAGTTTATTGTGATCCACACAGTCAAAGGCTTTGGCATAGTCGATAAAGCAGAAGTAGATGTTTTTCAGAGTTCCACTCTTGCTTTTTTGATGATATAGCAGATGTTGACAATTTGATCTCTGGTTCCTCTGCCTTTTCTAAAGTCATCTTGAACATCTAGAAGTTCATGGCTCATGTATTGTTGAAGGATGGCTTGGAGAATTTTGAGCATTATTTTACTAGCATGTGAGATGAGTGCAATTGTGTGGTAGTTTGAGCATGTTTTGGCATTGACTTTCTTAGGGATTAGAATGAAAACTGACCTTTTCCAGTACTGTGGCCACTGCTGAGTTTTCCAAATTTGCTGGCATATTGAATGCAGCACTTTCACAGCATCATCTTTTAGGATTTGAAATAGCTCAACTGGAATTCCATCACCTCCAACTAACTTTGTTCGTAGTGATGCTTTCTAAGGCCCACTTGACTTCACATTCCAGGATGTCTGTCTCTAGGTGAGTGATCACATCATCATGATTATCTGGGTTGTGAAGATCTTTTTGTACAATTCACTGTGTATTCTTGCCACCTCTTCTTAATATCTTCTGCTTCTGTTAGCTCCATACCATTTCCGTCCTTTATTGAGCCCATCTTTGCATGAAATGTTCCCTTGTTGTCTCTAATTTTACTGATACCTTGATGGTCCTTGATGGTGGGACCCCTTAATGTTGTATGCCACCTGACGTGGTAAACTGTGAAGGGCAGGGCATCATCTGTAAATGGTTGTCCCCAAAAAGGTAAAACTTGAATCTAATTCAAATTAGCCAGAATCTAATTTAACTGAATCTAATTTAGACCCAAATTCCAATTTACCAATAATATAGGGGACAAAGACACAAAACAGATAACAACTTGAGAAAACAATCAGACAAATCCAGGATGTGGAATATCCTACAAGACAACTCTCTCAGACTACAAAAGTCAATGTCATACAAATATGTGTATATATGATTCTGGGAGAGGTGTGTCTAGGTTAAAAGACAGTAAAAAACGAAGTGCATGGATCTTGATTGGATAGTGGTTTAAAACAGTTTTAAAATGCTCTCTTGAGGCAAACAAGAAAATTGGAGTCTAGATATTATATGTTCTGGACTCCATTCTTTTTCTTAGGTTAATCATGATGTTTTCATTGTGTCAGGAATGCTTTGCTCTTGGGAGACTGAACTATATAATGACAAAGAGCTGCGATGTCTGTAACTTTAAATAGTTCAGGGGAAAAAAAAGCAGAAATGCCTACAAATAGATGATAGACAGACAGCCGGACAGATCAATGATAGCATAATCATAACAAAGTATTAGGTGTCGAATCTAGGCAGTCTTTATTACATTGCTTTTGCAAATTTTCTGGACATTTGAAAATGTTCATAGAATCAAGTCGAGGAAAATAAAACAAGATCCATGCTCTTCATAGCCCAGCCTGCTGCCTGCAGTCAGATGGAAAGGCAGGAGTGCTCCCAGTCTGTCCCCTGATGTCGCCTCATGCGGGGCCTTCAGGTGGCAGACCATGGACTGCAGTGGTCCTCATACCTAAGGCCATGGTGCAGCCTGGGGGTCGTGGCATCACCCCTTTCTGGAGCAGTGACAATTCCTGTCTCTCTCAGCTTATGCAGGAGCCTCTGCTTTGTGGAAACACCCTGACTTGCTGCATCGCACTTCCCCACCCCTGCAGGTGTCAGCACCCAGCTGTAGACAAAGCTGCAGGGTCATACGCCCCCTCCCTGTATCTCCAGTCTGCCCAACAAGTTAGAAGGAGGCTCAGAATCACCTGCATCTTGCAGCCTCCTTTTCCAAACTGCCCCTCTTTCCCTCTGAAGCACCAAAGTCCTCTGCGACATTCGTTTGCAGATAATTTGCTATAAATCTGCCCCATCTAAGACCCAGTGCAAAGCCATTCAGCAGGTAGAGGCGTATGCGGCAGGGCTCTTGGAATTGGAAGTTAAGACCTTGTGTCTGCAGCCCGGATGGCTATCATGAATCTTTCTATCAGAACACTTTCTTTGAGATTAGGCCGTGGGCTACCAAGCATATGCCATCCCCTCAGCTGCTCAGTCAGAATAGGGCTGAGCATCCTCCATAAGCCGCTGATGTCTGGGATCTGGAAATGTGCAGCTGCCTCTGTCTAGGATGATGGTCACAGGCGAGTGGAGACTGAGCTGAATCCCTCACAGGGAGCAAAGCAGCCGACACAGAGGTTTCATCCAGAGAGAGATGCTCCCGCCTTTCTCCTGGCTCCCGCCGGGGCTCTGAACTTCCTCCCGGGTTCCAGCCTTGCCTTTTGTTCAGCAACCAGGAAGTCCTGCATGAGATCTCACTTCAGTTAGTTCTGCTGCAGCATGAATCTATTCCCTCATTTTGTTTTTGGCTGATTTTTCTTAAGAATTAAATTTTGCTCCTTTAGACCTTCCTTTTTGGGGTTTCCCTGGTGGCTCAGATGGTAAAGAATCTGCCTGCAATGTGAGAGACCTGGGTTTGATCCCTGGGTCAGGAAGATCCCCTGAGAAGGGAATGGCTACCCACTCCAGAATTCTTGCCTGGAGAATCCCATGGACAGAGGAGCCTGGTGGGCTATAGTCTACAGGGTCACAAAGCATCAGACACAACTGAGCTACTAACTCATACACAGAGACCTTCTTTTAGGTTGAATAACTCATCCCGATTTGCCTGTTTTGCCACCGAAAATCACATAGGTTAGGAGACTCCTCAGTCTGGGGGAACCCAGGATTTCTGGTCATTTTTCCCTCCCTCATTCCCTCCCTCTTCATCCCAGGAGGAATTATTCCTACTGGTTCTCTTCCTTCTCTGTACTACCACCACCCAGGAGGTAATTATCAGTGTCAACAACAATAGCAAGTATTTATTTCATAGAGGCAGGGGGGTTCTTGATTTTTTTGTGTGTGCTTATTTCAGTCACTCCTCACTGGCCCTTTGGGGAGGTTCTGTTACCTCCATTTACATTTGAGAAAACCAAGACAGACCCAGACTAGGAGCTTGCCCCCATTCATGCCTCTGGACAGCGGGGAGGGATTGGGCTTCTAACCCAGATCAGAAGGCTTGATCCCTGATCTCTCTCACCTGACTAGCTCCAGACACAAGGTCATAACTGACTGTGGTTTCAGAGTGGGACCCAAAGATCTGAATAATAGGAATTTCCAAAGAATTCTTTTTCAGAATGATTTTTAGCAACATCGCATGATTTTAATATTTTTTGGGTTAGAAGGTGACCCCCTTGCCCACTTGGCTATCACCCAACCTCCTTATAACACATGTATTGGGATCAGTATAGTACTAGTCAGTCATTCTGGAGAGAGATGAGCGAAAGATAAGCCTACTTTTAAAAAGGTTTAGTCATTGAAAGACCTGGTTCTAAAAGTCTGCAAGCTGGGCGTCAGGACCAAGGACTGGACATCAGGAGACTTGAGTTCTAGTCACTCCCCGTCTCCACATGGACAGAGAATAAAATTCTGAGTAAAGCCTCCGCCTTTCACATTCCCTCCAGAACCCTTGCTCATCCTTCCTCCTCGCCTCTCCCCACCCCCTCACGGGCCGCCCACACCACTCTGAACCTCCTACCCTCCCTGGAAGCCCCGCCTCCTTCCTGCCCCTGCCCCCTCCAAGTTGAATGCCCTCCCCTTGGCTGGCATCTCCTGGAGCTACAGCATGGCTTCTAACAGAAGTACTGCTTTGCCCGAGTCTAGCTTCCTGCATGGATTCCTGACCCTCGCCAGCTCCCAGTCATGAAGTTAAACTGTCCCAGATAAACCTAGTCCCCCGGTTAAGTCTCATACTCTCTCTGTGCCTCAATCTTCACGCCTGTAAAATGGGGATGATGATGAGGATCTGTAAAACTGTGACTGGGTCTGTAACTCAGGGGGGAGATGATTAAAAACAAGGTAATAATAAAACTAAGATCATGGCATCTGGTCCCATGACTTCATGGCAAATAAATGGGGAAACAATGAAAACAGTGACAGACTTTATTTTGGGGGGCTCCAAAATCACTGCAGATGGTGACTGCAGCCATGAAATTAAAAGATGCTTGCTCCTTGAAAGAAAAGCTATGTCCAACCTAGATGGCATATTAAAAAGCAGAGACATTACTCTGCCAACAAAGGTCCATCTAGTCAAAGCTATGGTTTTTCCAGTAGTCATGCATGGATGTGAGAGTTGAACCATAAAGAAGAATTGAAGAATTGATGCCTTTGAACTGTGGTGTTGGAGAAGTCTCTTGAGAGTCCCTTGAACTGCAAGGTGATCCAACTGGTCAATCCTAAAGGAAATCAGTCCTGAATATTCATTGGAAGGACTGATGCTGAAGCTGAAACTCCAATACTTTGGCCACCTGATGCGAAGAAGTGACTCACTGAGAAAGACCCTGATGCTGGAAAAGATTGAAGGTGGGAGGAGAATGGGAAAACAGAGGACGAGATGGTTGGATGGCATCACCGACTCAATGGACATGAGTTTGAGTAAGCTCCAGGAGTTGGTGATGGGCAGGGAGGCCTGGCGTGCTGCAGTCCATGTGGTCACAAAGAGTCAGACACGACTGAGCGATTGAACTGAACTGAACTGAATAATAGTAGTGAACGTCAATCTAGCAATTACTCTGTGCCAGCCTCTCCTATGCAGGCTACACTGATGAACTCATTTAGTCCTCACCAGAATTCTTGGGAGTTAGGGTTATCATTCCCATTTTACAGAAGAGGAAATGGAGGTACAGACATCTTCTAACTATTGAGGGCAGCTCAGAGATCTGAACCCACATGTTCTGGCTTTAGAGTCCAGGCTCTTCAAGACTACATCAGATGGCAACAATGCTTTCTAGAAAGCAAATGGGGTATTTGGAGAATTGTTCAGTGGGGAAGTTATCAGGGAAGACTTCTTGAAGGTGGTGTCTCTGGTCTAAGACTGGAAGGTTGATAAGAAGACAGACAAGGGACCATGTAACTCAGCGGTTCTCAGTCCGAGCTGCTCATTAGCGTCACCTAAGGACAGTTTGGGGGGCTTCCCAGGTGGCTCAGTGGTAAAGAATCCGCCTGCCAATGCAGAAGACAAGGGTTTGATCCCTGGGTTGAGAAGATCCCCTCAAGAAGGAAATAGCAACCCACCCCAGTATTCTTGCCTGGGAAATCTCATGGACAAAGGAGCCTGGTGGGCTACAATCCATGGGGTTGCAAAGAGTCAAGCATGACTTAGTAGTGGACATCGACACAAAGGACAGTTTTAGGAAATGGAATGCCTGAGCCCTGCCCTGGGGCAAGGCAGGCAGCACTTCTGTGGGTGAGCCCAGACCCCTGCATTTTTAACAGCCTCCCAGGAGAGTGCAGCCTACAGCCAAGGTTGAGAACCATGAGTCGGAAGAAGGGAAAGGCAGGGAGTAGGAACACACATCTCCAGCCTTCCTAGGAGTGACACGTCCTCCTCGCTCCCCCATCCTTGCCTGTGGCCTCTCTTCTCCCCTCTGCCCTGCCCTGATGCGTAAACAAAGAGAAGGAGAGAGGAATTAAAGCTCCATTTAGGGAAAAGGTTAAGAGCAGCTTTGCCTCCTAAGTGAACAGGAGGCCAGGAGGGGGCCTGAATCAATGTGGCTCCCGTCAGGCCCCCGATGACAAATGACATTCTGAACCAGTATCTCCACAGATACTTCTAAGCTGACCCTTAGAGATAGCTAATAAAAGACCAACCTGTCCTCCAAGATTAACGACTCGGGAGAAAGACAGAGGGAGGAGGGAGCGGGCGAGCAGGGGCTCTGGAAACCTTTGCTGCCCCAGCCTCCCGCGGATGGCGAGGAGGCCAGAACAAAGGAAGCTTCTGGACAGCAAACATCCCTGGCTCGGGGCAGGGGCGGGGGTTGTTTGCAACCTGCCCTTCTGCTGGGATCCCCATCTGAACTTCCTTCCCTGCCCTGTGCCCCCGCCCGGGTGCCCACTCCCTCTCACCTCCTTCCCTGGTGCTCCAGCATCATCCGGGCTCCCTTTTCCTTGGTTTTCTCTTTGGAATTGTGTCTACGCCTTGCTCTCCACTCTGTTCTGGGCTGTGGTCCTCAGCTGTGCCTGCCTGGTTATGCCTTTCCTAGCTTCACCTCGTCCACGTTCTCTCTCTTCACTCTTTTCATTTCTTTCTTTCTCTGTTTTGCTTCGTCTCTGCCTGCCTGTCTTTCCATCTCTCCCTTAGGGGTTGTGTGTTACTTGGGATTTTCTCCATCTCTCAGTCTCGCTTCAGCCCTGTCTCTCTGTCTCCCAGTCTCTTCCATCCCTCCGTCTCTGTGCCTCTCTCCGTCCCGGCTCTGACTCTCTAACACCTGTCCGTGTGTATGCCATTCTTTCTGTTCCGCAGCCTCTTTGATGACGCTGCTTCTCTCCATTTCCGTCTGGTACTCGTCTCTCTTTCCCCTCTGGCTCTCTGCCCTTCTGCGTGTTTCTTTCTCTCCTCTCCTTTCCCCAGCTCTCGGGGTCTCAGCTAGCTCCTCCTCGTCCTTGCCCTATCCAGGGGTGCAGACAGGGTATTTAGGAGCAGAGTCTCTTCTCACCATGGATGCGGTCAGTGGTGGGCAGGGCTGGGCTGGAGAATGGCAACCTCCCCCACTCCCACTTACCCACCAGCACCCTGGACCCACTTGCTCCCTATGGCGGGGGTCCCAGAATCTGACCTTGTCCCGCTGTCTAGCCCCCTGTGGGGTCCTCATCACTTCCTACTCTCTGATGCCTTTTCCATAGAAAAATACAGATCAGACCCCTCCCTCCTTAACTTCATTCTGTCCCATCACTGTCAGCGAGAGCCTGGGTTCACAACTGAGAAACTCCAGGCCAGTCATGAATCATGCTTATTGCTTAATAACTGCAGCTGTAATGTACTAAACACGTGTGTCCTGCCATGTAGTCTGTATATGTAACTCATTTCCACAACAATCCTGCAATGTAGATATCATCATCCCCATTTTTCGGATGAGGAGACCAGGGATCAGAGAGGTTAAGATACCTATTCAAGATCACACCGCTAGTAAATGGTAGAGGCAGAATTCAAGTCTGTCCTGGGTGGTCCCAAGGGTCATGCTCTTTCCGCTGAATCTTTCAGCATGTGCTGCCCGATGAGGTGATCGTTAACTACATGTGGCTATTTAAATTCATCAAAATGAAAGAAAGTTTAAAAACGAGCTTCTCCGTCACACTCCCCGCTTTTCAAGTGCTCAGTGGCCACCATATTGACACAGATTTAGAACATTTTCATCCACACAGAAAGTTCTGCCGCAAAGTGCCATTTTAGATAAACATGGAGGAGTTTTCTGTGTTGATTTTCTGGGAGAACAAAAGAGAAGAGGATATTGAAGTGACCCCGGGTCACATGAGAGTTTCCCTGGAAGAGCCCGGACTGAAACAGCAGTCCTTTCTCCGGATACCTGTGGGCAGCGTCAACTGTGCCTCCCAAACCTGCCTTTATAGCCCTGTTGATGTCAGGATCACCACCGAGGAACACTGCTTTCATGAAGGGGATGGGAAGGGTGGATGTGTATATTCTTCTAGAAGGCAGAAAAAGCACAATCTTATGTCAGAAATTGAATTTTCTTAGTTCGGTTGATGTCCAGGGCTTTGACCTCTGACACGAACAGCCTATCTTGTTCCAGTCGATCAAAAACGTTTCATAATGCCAGCTCCTTCCGCAAGGTCACCTTGAAATCTCTTCCCTGCTCGAAGCATCTCAACTCTTCCTTTCCCTAATAGAAACATTCTTGAAATCTGAGTAAAATGGATGTGCTCAGCCTTGTTCCTTTTCCATGAAAACTGTATCTCACCCCTCTGGAACAAGTCACTGGAAAGAGGAAAATATTTATACTTTGCTGCAAGCTCACCAGTCTGGACAATTTGAAGACTCCAGCATCCTCCAGCCCCATTTCCTTACATTAGAAGGCGAGCGCGCATGCGTGCGTGCGTGCGTGTGTGTGTGTGTGTGTGTGTGTGTGTGTGTGTTAGTTGCTCAGTTGTGTCCAACTCTTTGCACCCCATGGACTGTAGCCTGCCAGGCTCCTCTGTCCTTGGGACTCTCCAGGCAAAAATACTGGAGTAGGTTGCCATTCCCTTCTCCAGGGGATCTTCCTGACCCAGGAATCGTACCGTGGTCTTCTGCATTGCAGGCAGACTCGTTACCATCTGAGCCACAAGGGAAGCCCCTTGCCCTTGTGCAAATTTCTCCCCAGGCGGCTCCGACCCCGCAGTGGTCTCTCGTGGTTGCTCCAGAAGGTGTCCCCTCCCACAGCTCTCACATGCCCCTGTGCTGGGGTGTGGGCGTTAGTCCCTCCTGCTCTAGGGTTCTCCTCCCCTGGTATCTCTGCCTCTCGTTTAGGCACCAGAGTATCTCCAGCTCTGATGGTGGCCATCCTAAGCCTTTAGATACTAGTACATGATCTAGCATCAAACCAAAGCTAGCTGGTGGTCTGTGAGAGAATTAGTCCTTCCTCTTGACCTTATTTTGATACAGTAAGTCCCCTACACACAAACTTTCAAGTCACAAACTACACACAAACTTTCACGTCGCAAACTTTCACAGATGCGAACAAGAGTTGGCATGTCCGATCATGTAAGTTAACTCACATGTCTGGTATACATTGTCACGTGCATGACACTCTACAAGTGGTGTGCTTTTGTGTACTGCACCACACAGTACTATATAGAATACAGAGTGCAGAATCTTTATTTCAAGCCCAGAATGTCTGGAAGCACGTGTAAAAGCATCAGTGATATAGCTGGTATTACTGTCTTTCTAAGGTAATATACTATAAGACTACACATGTTTTCTTTATTGTTGTGTTTGTTTTTTACGTATTATTTGTGTGAAAAGCATTATAATCCTACTGTAGCACAACACTATATAGCTGATTGTGTTAGTTGGATACCTAGGCTAACTTTGTTGGACTTCTGAACAAATTGGACTTATAAACATGCTCTTGGAATGGAACTTGTTCGTATGTGGGGGACTTACTTTACTCAGTTAGAAGTGGCTCCAGGCAATGTTGTTTGGCCCCAAATGTTACTGTATCCTGGAGCCCTTCTTAGATTTTATTTCTGTCTGATGGTGGAGACTTAGGCGTAATGGTTACAAGCATGGGTGATGGAGCCAGGTAGACTGGTCTGGATCCCAGCTCTGCCACTTACTGGGTGGGTAACCACCCAGCCAGTTACTTAGCCTCCTTGTGCCTCAGCTTCCTCATCTGTAAAATGGGGATAATTCTAACCTCCCAAGTGTGAAGGCTGAATTCGCTGTTGTTTTGGATATGATCTCACTCTGCTCTTCGGATTCAGGAGTGCCTCCTGATGTGGTTCCAGCCACACCTCTCACACTCCCTCAGCCATGGAAGATGTTGGCTGAAGCTGCCCCTTTTTCCTTTGTCCTCTGGGAGGCTTTTCTATACCATTCCTGCTCTTCATTAATCAATCTTCCATCCAGCCCTCCCCACACACGTCTGAAGGCCAGTGAAGGTGACAGAAGGCTCAGCTCAAGTGGACACACCATCTCCTCTCAGCCCGTCTTTCTACCTTTAGAAATGAAGGGACTGAGGCTCACTGTGGCAAGATAGTGCACTCGAGCCAACACAGATCTTTGATGGAAAGGACACCACCCAGACCTGGTGTTGTATCTGGTGTGTTTGGCACCGAGTCCTCTTCCCCTCAAGACCTCAGGTTGTCTCCACTTGAGACGTACAGCTTCGTGAGTCTTCAGAATGAAGTATGGAAATTTGAACTGCTGCCTCAGCAGCCTGCCCTCCTTCTGTCATCTGTCCTGTTTAGCTGTGACCTTCCGACATGAGCATCCAGTTCACCCCGACAATCTGCAATTCATGCTCTCTCACCTTCCCCCGTCATTTTTCCAGCTGCCGTGAGACTCTTCACTCTGAGGTCCTCTTCTCTTGCGCCACCTCCCTCCTTCTGGACTGTGCCCAGGTACACACTCCCGTCATTCAAACTCAAGATCTCACTTTGGACGTGGCATCAGCGTTTCCCCACAGCTCAGAAGGGGCCCCCCTTGGCCCTGGCATGGCCCCAGGATGGAAGGACCAGACCTGCTCGCTCCTGGCTTCTCTCCATGAGGGAGAACACAGGAAAGGACACGGGGCTGCCTGGTTCCCAAGTTGACGGCAGCCGTACAAGGTGCTGGCAACTTCACGATTTTTTTTTTTTATGGTAACCTCTAAATCCCTTTCCAGGCTGGAGGGACTCATGACTTTTTATTTAATATGTGCTCTCCCTCTCTTTCGGTTCATTGGCTCCAGACTTATTATCTCCCATTTGTCTGCATTATGCTGCCTCTTCCTCTGACCGTCTGAGTCACCCACAGTGACCCCAGCCAAACCCAGCCCCATCCATTTCTGGGTGCGTGTGCCTGCTTGTGCATGTGTGGGCCTGTGTACTTGTTTCTGCTGTTTCCATTAGAGCAGGTCCTGGGGCAGAGAGGGTGAGGAAAGCTGCCCTGAGTCCTGGGCTGGGTTGAGGACATAGAAGGAGGAGCCCAGTATTACAGGGACCGTCTTTCTGAGACTCAGTTTGCTAACATGTAAAATGGGAATAATAGCTACATCATAGTTATCGTAGTTACCATAAGGACAAAGAAAGATGAGTGTCAGGAAAATGCCTGCACTGTTATAGTACATGGCATATATGTGCGATGCTTTGTTGCTCAGTTGTGTCCGACTCTTTGCAACCCCATGGACTGTAGCCCAACGGGCGCCTCTCTCCATGGGATTCTCCAGGTAAGAATACTGGAGTGGGTTGCCATGCCCTCCTCCAGGGGATCTTCCCAACCCAGGGATCGAACCCACGTCTCCTGCATTGCAGGCAGATTCTTTACTGTCTGGGCCACAGGGAAGGTATAGTGTATGTATATTTTACTGTAGGTAATAATCAATACTATATAAAAGCTTGCTGTCATTGTTGTTGTTATCATGACAATTGCTCAAGAAGTTGTGGTAGATTAGACCCAAGATTCCATACTAATAAAATAATGGTGACCATAACCAAGCACCCGCTAGGTTCTAAGTACTATGTGCTAAGTACTTCATTTTTCAAAGCTCTCTATTTCCTTGCTCTGGATACAATAATCATGCTAATGGTAGGGAAGGATATACACACATATATGCTATGCAGAGCCCATTCACTGGAAAAGACCCTGATGCTGGGAAAGATGGAAGGTGAAAGGAGAAGGGAGTGATAGAGGATGAAATGGTGAGACAGCATCACCAACTCAATGGACATGAATTTGAGCAAATTCTAGGAGACAGTGGAGGACAGAGACACTTGGTATGCTGCAGTCCACGGGGTTGCAAAGAGTCGTACATGACTTAGTGACTGAAAAATAACAAACACACACATCCAGATTGCTAGATAAAACTGAAAAGTATATAGCAGAGTGCATAGCAGAGTGTCTCTGATTCATGTTCAGAACTTCAAAAACATTAACGAAATAGTAACAAGGCTGAGGGGTGATTAAATGAATCTCTATACACTCCACAACACAATCACTCATTTTATATGTGCATTTCTAGACATTTATCTATACATATGGTTATAGACTTTTTAGATTATTTTTTGAAAGCGTGATTGCATTGTCCACAATAATTTGTGAATCATATTTTCTTTCCACTGACCAATTTACTGTGGTCCTATTTATGTGCTGGTCACTATAGTAGGAAGAATATCCTGGGGTTTCTTCAGTGCTGGGCACATCAGAGTAGACCAGTGGGGAAGAAGTTTTCTCAAACTTACAGGGTTATTGATTTTCTATTTAAAATGCAAACATAGAATTGAAGTTTAAAGACCCCCAAAGAAGCACATACTGATGATTATTCTATGTTATTTGAATTATGTTAATGGTAGCCTGCATGTGTGTGTGCGCACCCGCACACACACACACAATGGGATAAAGACTTTTGAATATGCTGTCCCATTAAGCAGATGTACCACATTGTATTTCATCTCTCTTTGATGGATACTTAGGTTATCTCGAAAGTGTGACCCATTTGATTCATAAGTCCCAAGTTATTGATGGAAAAACAGAAGAATTTTATTTTTCCAGTAGCTGCCACTAACTAACTCTGCCCTTCATTTCCTCTTTCCTGTTGCCTAGAGCGCTTCCTCCAGGAGATCCCTGACCTAGCTCAGACAGACACGTTCTGGTATTAAAGTCTTGCTTTGATTTTTAAGTTTATGTCTTGGTCATTCCACAATCTCAATCTCATATGCTATTTAAAGTCCCTCCCCTTCTTCCATCTTAGGACTCTGGGACTTGAGAGAACAAGGTGGTTCTTGCCTCCTCCCCCGATGGTCAGTCTGTACCATTACAGTATCTGACTCTTCCTCATTCAGCTCAGGGTGCTCTAGATTTGGTCCACAAACAAGGTGGGACCTTCTTCAGATAGCTCCAGACTTAAGGAATGCTTTCCCCGTGCCTACTTCATTTGCTTACAGGGAGATCCTCTGGAGAAGTAGGAAGAGGTAGGGAGACATCTCCAAAAGGTGATCTGGCTCTTCCCTCCTTGTCTTTTTGTATTTTCTATGGGGCGGTAGGAGAATGGTACTGGGCTGCTAGAGCAGGCCCTCCAGTCCAGGGTCTACTGAAGCCTGCCCACCTGGGCTTGTGAGCATGAGCTGTTCGTATCTCCTCCAAACTCCATGTCAGGGAGGGCACACTAGTGGCTGGAAATCTGCCCTGGTGGGAATATTTACACCACAGAAATTGGCATTATCTGAGAAACTGCCCCAACCCCCAACCCAGAGCTGATTGTTTAACATTTATCAGCTTACCATGGCCTCTCACCCATCCGACACTTGGTGGTCACCGTAGTTGAAGTATGGGATACTTACTACTGTTTCCATCTCAGCTATTAGAGGTCAAAGATAAGAACTCAGCAAAGATCACACCATCATAACAAGCTTTTCATATTACAAACAATGCTGCAATGACCAATTTTTTACGTTTAACCTGCTCGTTTGAGTGATTATTTTCTTTGGCTAAGTTCTTGGAAATGCTGAATCTAAAAGTATGTATAAGTTTAAGGTTTCGGATATATATGGTTCAAATTACCCTTCAGAAAAAATGGACCTATTTCTACTTCTATTACCAACATGCCCAACATACTGCACCTTTGCCTTAACTAATGTGTTAAGTCGTTCAGTTGTGTCTGACTTTTTGTGACCCCATGGACTGTAGCCCACCAGGTTCCTCTGTCTCTGGAATTCTCCAGGCAAACATAGTGGAGTTGGATGCCATGCCCTTCTCCAGGGGATCTTCCCAATCCAGGGATCAAACCTACATCTCCTTCATTGGCAGACAGATTCTTTACCATCTGAGCCACCAGGGAAGCCCTGGCCAGAACTAAATATGGATTTTAAATATATTTTTAGTCTTTTACGCAGAAAAAGCATTTTTTAAAATCTGTGTCTGTGTGTCTTTGACTGCCCAATATGTTTGGACGGTTTGATGGAATGTTCATTTACTGATTAACAGCATTTCCTACATACCTTCTTTTGTGAATTTCCAAAAAGGCAGAGGAGAGTGGCCCCCAACAGGAAAGGACCAGGAGCAGGGGGGCTGCTCTGTCAAGGGGCCCTGGTTTGTCCCCCACCTGCCCTGACTCTGCCTGAGCAGGGCCCCAAGGTCTGCAAGCCCAAGGCACATTTTTAGAGGCCACACTTTAATTAAAACCTTTCTTACATGATGCATTACCTATAAAAGCAATTCAGTTAGGTTATTGATTTTACTGTGTGGTTACAGAGTTCCCATGGGAAGTCTTATTCCACTCTTTGTGGCTTTCTGACCATGGTATCTGTAAGTTTCTTTGTGAGGATTGCATACTCATCCAGTCATATGCCTGGACACACATGCACACACATGTACACACATTCAGATGAACACATTCACACTCATACCCTTATTCACATATAGACACACGTACAGACTCATACTACCACATGATTGCACTCATCTCACACGCTGCCAAAGTAGTACTCAAAATTCCCCAAGCCAGGCTTCAATAGTATGTGAACTGTGAACATTCAGATGTTCAAGCTGGATTTAGAAAAGGCAGAGGAAACAGAGATCAAGTTGCCAATGTCCGTTGAATCATTGAAAAAGCAAGAGAGTTCCAGAAAAACATCTACTTCTGCTTTATTGACTATGCCAAAGCCCTTGACTGTGTGGATCATGACGAACTATGGAAAATTCTTCAAGAGATGGAGATACCAGACCACCAAACCTGCCTCCTGAGAAATCTGTATGCAGGTCAAGAAGCAACAGTTAGAACTGGACATGGAAAAACAGGCTGTTTCCAAATCAGGAAAGGAATATGTCAAGACTGTATATTGTCACCCTGCTTATTCAACTTATATGCAGAGTACATCATTGGAAATGCTGGACTGGATGAAGCACAAGCTGGAATCAAGATTGTGGAAGAAATATCAATAACCTCAGATGCGCAGATGACTCCACCCTTATGGCAGAAAGTGAAGAAGAACTAAAGAGCCTCTTGATGAAAGTGAAAGAGGAGAGTGAAAAAGCTGGCTTAAAACTCCACATTCTGGAAACTTACATTACCATATGTAAAATAGATAGCCAACGGGGATTTGCTGTATGGCTCAGGAAACTCAAACAGGGGCTCTGTATCAGCCTAGAGGGGTGGGGTGGGGAGGGAGATGGGAGGGGGGTTCAAAAGGGAGGGGGTATATGTATACTTATGGCTGATTCATGTTGAGGTTTGACAGAAAACAATAATATTCTATAAAGCAATTATCCTTCAATAAAAAAATAAATTAAAAAAAAAGAAAAAAAAAACCCTCAACATTCAGAAAACTAAGATCATGTCATCTGATCCCATCACTTCATGGCAAATAGATGGGGAAACAATGGAAACAATGAGAGACTTTGTTTTTTTGGGCTCCGAAATCACTGCAGATGGTGAGTGCAGCCATGAAATTAAAAGAAGCTTGCTTCTTGGAAGAAAAGCTATGTCCAACCTAGACAGCATATTAAAAAGCAGAGACATTACTTTGCTGACAAAGGTCCATCTAGTTAAAGCTATGGTTTTTCCAGTGGTCATATATGGTTTTGAGAGTTGGACTATAAAGAAAGCTGAGTGCCAAGAAGTTGATGCTTTTGAACTGTGGTGTTGGAGAAGACTCTGGAAAGTCTCTTGGACTGCAAGGAGATCCAACCAGTCCATCCTAAAGGAAATCAGTCCTGAATATTCATTGGAAGAACTGCTGTTGAATCTGAAACTCCAATACTTTGGCCACCTGATGTGAAGAGCTGACTCATCTGAAAAGACCCTGATGCTGGAAAGGATTGAAAGCAGGAGGAGAAGGGGACAACAGAGGATGAGATGGTTGGATGGTGTCACTAACTTGATGGACATGAGTTTAAATAAGCTTCAGGAGTTGGTGATGGACAGGGAAGATTGGTGTGCTGCATTCCATAAGGTCGCTAAGAGTTGGACACAACTGAGCAACTGAACTGGCTGACAGATTCATACACATACACAAACATGGACACACAAGCACATACAGGCACACACTCATTCAGACACACCCATGCTCATGTGCCTGGACACACACAGACACACTCATATAGACACGCAGGTACAAGCATACACATGTACACTCAACAGGTATAGCCTTTTCTCCCCTTCACACTCAATGCTGACGCCATATTTAATTTCTTCCACCAGTTTGCACAGGCCACACATGCTTTCTGCTTGAGAACTCTGTGCATATTATTTTTTCTGCCTAGGACCTTCTTCCTTCCACTTGTCATCTGCATGTCCTGGACTCTGGTCACTGCTTTCAGACATCTTCCCTGCTTCTCTGGGCCGCCTTGGGGCCTCTTGCCATCACTCCTGGTGTATGTGTATCCACCTCTTTCATGACACTTACTGTGCTTCTGTACAATTATTCCACAAGGCAGGGGTTTCTGTCTGCTCTGCTCCGTCCTGTGTCCCCAGAGTCTAGGAGGTACATCTGGTGGGTGTACAAATATAGTATTCAAGGGATGAATTGTCTGGGGAAATGGGTGTTTTGGTTGACTATGGGCAGGTAGCTGGTCAGCAACAGAAGCAGGACTCAGATGCCCAGATTCTGACTCCAAAACCCATGTTCTGTATCTTCTATCCTGGTACTGTTCCTCTCACTGACACTGATTTTTTCAAAGGATTCCTTTGACTATTATTAAACACATGTGCACATATACACATGCATGTCAACCAAAGGAAAACGTTGTATGACCTTCCACTTGGGATCTTGTACACCTGTCAGCCCATTCATCTCCTCCCTGACCCTAGCTCCCAAAGGAAAGGGATTCTCCACCCTGTTTACTGTGGTAATCACCTCTGTACATAACACAGTGCCTGGCTGAAAGCAGATACTCGAAAGTATGTGTTAAACTCACAGATGAGACTGTTCAATAAGACACTGATGTCAACGAGGCACTGGACTTAATGCTCATGAGAGTCAGAGTTGAATGGACCCAGTCCTTGACCCTAATATCTTGCTCTGTGGTTTTTAGATGAATCTTTGCCCTTACGGATATGCAGACAGTCTGGTCCTTTGCTGACCCCACCTCACACCTGTGCACAGATACAACAAAAGCACACACCCAGTGGCACATGTGTGACTGCTGCTCCAAACCCCTGCGCACACACACCCACACACCTGGGCCTCGTGTCCACGTGAGGAATAAACAGGCTGCAGTATTTGCAGCCCAACCTGGTTTGTTTCCTCTGAGTTCAAAGGAGTTTATTAATTTCAGGCCCTTCATATGGAATTAACAAAGCCTCCTGTAGGAGATACCATAGCAACTGTGGGCATCATCTGAAAGGAAGATGTTAGCCTTTTGGAGCCTGCCACCCACTTTGTACGACCTCCGTAGCATATTTTCAGATTTAGCATATTTAGAGATTTCTTAGAATCTCTAAAATAATGAGGCTCTCTGACCCAGAGATGCCAATGCACCGGGAGTGGTGAAGTCTGGGGTGAGGAGGTGCCCCCTTCCTGAGCCCAGGACCTGTGGCCCGTGCAGGCTGGTGTTGACGAGGTAAGTCTGGTGCCAGCTGGTGTCTCTAGCTGGAGGTGGAGCGAGAGGCTAGGGCCACGTGGGCATTAGCCTCGGCTCTGCCCCCAAGCTGCAGGCTGAACTTTCTGAAATTGCCAAAAGGTCTCACTCTGGGTCCTGCTGCCTCCAGTCTGACCTTTTCAGTAAGAGTGAAAAATGTTCAGTGCCTCATCTTTGGGTCCAGAATGGATTGTTTCTTCAAGCAGGTCAGCCATTTCTAATCACTTTGTGACCTTTGGCACACCATCCCAATTTTCTGATCTCATCTGTAGGCAAGGGATTCATTGAAGAGTAAAAAGAATGCCTTTCTGTCCAGGGTGGTGGGGGTGCTAGGGTACAGCACAGCTTGGGAAGAAGGTACCTCATTTTCTGCTTGGTGAAGAAGGGGAGAAGTTTGGGAGACATTCAGACTGGATTCAAACCCCCAAGTCTATTTACATATTTGCTGTGTATCTTTAAATGAGTTCCTTCTTTCTAAGGCTCAGGTTCTTCACTCGCAAAATAGATACAATGATACATACTTTACAAACCTATTGAGAAGACAGAAGGAAATTATATGTGTAAACCGTTTAGAGTTATGTTTGGTATATGCATGCATGCTAAGTCACTTCAATCATGTTCAATTCTTTGTGACTCTATGGGCTGTAGCCCTCCAGGCTCCTCTGTCCATGGGATTCTCCAGGCAAGAATACAGAAGTGGGTTGCCATGCCCTCCTCCAGGGGATCTTCCCAACCCTGGGATTGAACCATCTCCTGTGTTGCCAGGCAGATTCTTTACCACTAGCACCATCTGGTATACAGTAGGTGCTCAATAAATAGTTTGCTTTTTTCCCCAACCCTGCTCTGTCTGCTGGCCTCCACTCTGTGCCAACTACAGATTACAGGTACAAATGAAGCCAGTCCTTAAGGGGTTCCCAGCCTAGCAGACCAGATAGATGAGCAAAGAGTTATGAGACAATGAAGACGGTGGTTAACTTGACAGAAGGAAGACTGGGTATCTTCCCAGAAGGGGTGATGTTAACTGAAGGCAGAGTGACCAAGCAGACTGGGTGGGGATCCATTTCCTGCAGGGCAGTAGCTCTCAACTGGGGCAACTTTGCCCCCAGGGGACACTTGGCAATGCCTGGAGACAATTTTGGTTGTTAAAACTGGTGACCAATGGTACTAGCATCTAATAGCCAGAAATGCTGCTAACATTTTACAAAGCACCAGGAAGGCCTCCACAACACAGCAGTATCCAGCCCCAAGTGTCAATAGTCCCAAGATTAAGAAACCCTGCTCTAGATATTTTCCATCACAAAAGTTCTAATCACCGATGACTACTGAGTACCCACTATGTGCCAAACATGGTACGAGGGGCTGTCTGCATGCATTATGGCATTTGATTCTCAGAACCAGTCTATAGGATGGTTCTCATGATTCCCTTTTAACGCCAAGGAATCTGAGGCTCACAGAGATTAAGAAACTTGCCCGAGACCTTGAATCAGAAGTCAAGTGTGGAACCCAGGTCTGCCTAACTCCAGATCCTACTTTTTTCAAATCTCACCATGTCTGCTGTGGAGAGATCTGGGGCTTTCTTTGACCACCCTTTGGACAAGCGGTATGTAGGGTAGGTCTGACTAACTTAGGGATTCAAAGAAGAAGGACCACTGCTGACTTCAGTGGTACCACCTGGGGTCTTCCTTCAGGCAAGGAGGGTAACTCTGGCCCAGCGCAATAACATCGTGTCTCCATGGGTGGAGAGTAAATAGAAAAGCATCCCTCAGATCTTGATGTTTCTACTACTGTTGCTGATGCTCCCACTATGATTACTACTGATACATCAGCTAATAATTAATGAACACTCATCCAGCTATGCCTTCTATTCACTTGATACTGTGTAGTCTCCTAGCAACCCAATGAAATAAGTATGATTGCTTCTATTTCACATATACAAAACTAAGGCCCAGAGAAATGTCAAACATGAGAGGGATGGCTGGTAATCGAAACTATATTGTTCCACCAGTGGTTCCCAACTGGGGGACGATTTCCCCCTTTGAGGGAAATATTATCTGGAGACAGTTTTGATGATTACAACTGGGGTGTGTGTGTGTGTGTGTGTGTGTGTGTGTGTGTGTGTGTAGTGGTGACATTACTGGCATTCAGTAGGTCTGCCATTAAACATCGTACCGTGACAGGACAGTTGCCCCCAACACAGCATTTTCTGACTCTAAATGTCAGTTGTGCCATGGTTGTGAACTTTGGACTCTACCTCAAAAGTTCCAATGTGCTCTAAGTGTATGGATTGATGGCTTCTGGTTTGTGTTGAGTAAATGTTCATTTAAAGTTTCCTGAGGACAGAAGACTCCTTGCATCATGTCTGGAAGCACAGAAGAGCAGCAAAAAAGCTACAAATTCTTTTTTGATTTATTTTTGACAATAGGCTGACTTTAATGGCAAAAGTATGAGAAGGGCCAGGAACACAAAAATTGCAAATCCACTTGTTTATGGTTATGTGAGGGTTCTTTTTTGAAAGATGGAAATTGGGATGGCTAGCAGTGAGCCCTAGTGAAATATTCATGACCCCCATCTAATTTCTAATTCAATTAAATGGTGCTAATGTAGTTAACTGTGACAACAATTATTTTTGTTAATGAATATATTTAAATGCTTATCAGCAAAGGTAATAAGGAGTGCCCACAAGACCCAGTCACAAACTTGAATTTCAAATTGGTTTCAAAGTTTAAAGGTTGTTTTTAGAAAGCTGTGAACCAATTTCTTAATTTACAAAATGGATAATTTCAGAATTAGCTATTCATTTCTAAAGGCAGCCTTCCATGTTCTTGAGGATTCAAGACAGAATTCTTTTAAAGTGCAAGTTCCTCAATTGCATGTTAAATGGGTTTGATTTATAAAAATTCAAATTATAGTGACTTTGCAAAAACTTAAAGACAAGAAACTGGAAAAATCCCAATATTTGATGCTGAGGAGAAAACAGATTTTCTCTACCTGAGATGTCACAAGATTGTTCCAGGAATGGGAGGTTATGCTCTGGGAGCCCCTTTCAAGTAGAACTGAACAGTGCCTCTTCCTAAAAATTCAACTTGTCCTGTGGGGTGGAGGGGTGAACCATAGGCAGATGTACTGGGGCTGGTATACCAGATGTCTAGACATAGTCTCTCATCCTTACACTGGCATTTAAACCATGTACTTGAAATTGCCTAGTTTTAAACACAGTCATGAAAATGTGAAATTGCCTGTTTTAAATTTTACAGTGTTTGCGTGACTTTTAGGATAGGTTTCTAGCTTCTGGATGAAAAATGTCTCTTTTTACATCCTTGATTCTTACTTTCACTATTCCGTTAGCCACAACAGCCACAATGATGGGTACAATGTCGTCTTTGTGACCAAAAAAATCTGATTTTGACAATGCTACCACTCATTAGCTGCATGATTTGGGGGAAATCAATAAACATGTCTAAACCAGTTTTTTGTTTTTGTTTTTCCATCTGTGAAGCAAAGATTATGATATCTTATATACCTAGCCAGGTTGTTGAAGGGGTTAGAAAAATAACACCTTAAGGAAAGTGTCCCAAAGCTTAAGTGCCTAACACTGTCTTGACATATTTTGTTGTTTTTCAGTTGCTAAGTCATGTCCAACTCTTTGCAACCCCATGGACTGCAACATGTCAGGCTTCCCTATCCTTCACTATCTCCTGGAGTTTGCTCAGACTCATGTCCGTTGAGTTGGTGATGCCATCCAACCATCTCATCCTCGGTCACCCCCTTCTCCTTCTGCCCTAAATCTTTCCCAGCATCAGGGTCTTTTCCAGTGAGTCAACTCTTCGCATCAGGTGGCCAAAGGATTGGAGCTTCAGCTTCTGCATTAGTCCTTCCAGTGAATTAAGCCTCAAATCCAGGCTTGATTTCCTTTAGGATCGACTGGTTTGATCTCTTTGCTGTCCAAGAGACTCTTATAACTCTTCTCCAGCACCACAGTTGGAAAGCATCAATGCTCAATAAATGGTAGCGATGGTGGTCATGGTACTAGCAGTAGTTGTTGTGTTTATTGTTTAATCTCAAAACATCCTGTGGAGTAGATAACATTATTTCTATTTTATTGAAACAGAGACTGAAGCTTAGAGAATCTTACTTGCTTGTTCAATGTCACACAACTGGTAAGTAGTAATATTAAGATTTGAACCAGATTGGTTTGATTTTAAAGAACATGTTCTGTTCACATAATTTTCCTTCCACTTACAACATATATTCCATCTCCACTAGGCTGAAATTTCTGCATACTTTACAAGGCCTAGTGCTTCCAATTTGCTTATAGGTTTTGCCTGGTGGCTCAGTGATAAAGGACCTACCTGCCAGTGCAGGAGACATGGATTTGATACCTGGGTCAGGAAGATCCCCTGGAGAAGGAAATGGCAACCCACTCCAGTATTCTTGCCTGGAGAATCCCATGAACAGAGGAGCCTAGTGGGGCTATAGTCTATGGGGTCTCAAGAGTCAGACACGACTTAATGACTAAAACAACATCAACCTTAAGAGACATCATTTGAGAATAACAATAACCAGTCTCATCATTTTTTTGAACAACAATCACTCATTTCCTGTATTTTTATCTCTTCAAGATAATGTGGAAAATAGGACAAAAAGCTGTGAAGTATACAAAGCAGTAGTGATTTGATGCTGTTTGGTAAAAGATCCAGAGCATTAGTTTCTACACATAGGCTTCACTTTAACCATTGAGACCTCTTGGGTAATGTCTGAGGAAACTGTTTATAAATCTAACTCTTTCTTAAAATCTAGCCAGGCACTGGACATGCCAAGTTCTTGCAAACGTTAAGAGTGAGAGAAAGGGGCAGAGACTTGAGTATCTGACTCATGCTATTGATTTTATGTAATGAGTCAGCAGAGGACTTTTAGAGTCCTGCCACTTCATGGCAAATAGAAGGAGAAAAGTGGAAGCAGTGACAGATTTTATTTTCTTGGGCTCCAAAATCACTGTGGATGGTGACTGCAGCCATGAAATTAAAAGACACTTGCTCCTTGAAAGGAAAGCTATGATAAACCTAGATAGCATATTAAAAAGCAGAGACATCACTTTTCTGACAAAGGTCCATCCAGTCAAAGCTATGGTTTTTCCAGTAATCATGTATGGATATGAGAGTTGGATCATAAAGAAGGCTGAGTGCCAAAGAGATGCTTTCAAGTTGTGCTGCTGGAGAAGACTATTGAGACATCAGGGACAGCAAGGAGATCAAATGAGTCAATCCTAAATGAAATCAAGCCTGAATGTTCATTGGAAGGACTGATGCTGAAGCTCCAATATATTGGCCACCTGATGTGAAGAGATGAGTCATTGGAAAAGACCCTGATGCTGGAAAAGATGGAAGGCAAAAGAAGGAGGGGACAGCAGAAGACGAGATAGTTAGATAGCATCGCTGACTCAATGGACATGGCTCTGAGCAAACTCTGGGACATAGTAAAGGACAGGGGAACCTGGTGTGCTGCAGTCAATGGGGTCACATAGAGTCAGACACAACTTAGCAACTGAACAACAAGCTGGGAATTCCAGGAGAAACTCAGTCTGGAGTTTCCCTGGAGATCTCAAGGAAGGAAAAGCATGTAATATTCAACTGTTTCTGGTAAGGTCTCCAGACAGGAACACTGCTGGTGTGGTTCACAATGCCAGTAGGCTCAAAGACTTGTTTGGAAGAAGGAATCCACCAAAGTAACACATTGAGGGAGCGATGATAGTTTTCAAAGCCACTCAAATCTCAACAACATTATGCTAAATGAAATAAGCCACCCAGGAGAGACCACATATTATAGGATTCCATTCATATGAAAGTCCAGAACAGGGAAGTTTATGTAGACAGATAGTAGATTAGTGTTTGCTTTGGGGCTGAAGATACGGGGGAACAAGCAGGTGATAGCTGCTTTTTGAGGTGATGAAAATATTCTAAAATTGATTATGCTAATGGTTGCACATACCTGTGAAAATACTAAAAACCAGAGAAAGAAATGGCAACCCACTCCAGTATTCTTGCCTGGAGAATTCCATGGACAGAGGAGCCTGGTGGGCTATAGTCCACAGGGTTGCAAAAGAGTCGGACACAACTTAGCGACTAACACTTTCCCTTTCACTACTGAATTATACACTTAAAATGTGTGAATTGTATGGTATGTGAATTTATATCTCAGTAAAGCTGTTCTTTAAAATCTGAACAACCAACACAGGCAGTCAATCTGTTGCCTCTGGCCATGCCCTTGCCCTCAGTGTCCACCAGTCACTTTCTCAGAGCCTTTGTGGTCCTGGCTTCCTTATCCAACCAAGCTTAACAAATTGATATTATTTGTATGGTCTCAGAGTTCCCATGATAATATGTATCTTGGAAGCCAGAGAACCATCTCTTTCCTTTCTTAGAGCATGCTCATTTTTCTGATTATCCAAATTTGCTTTTGTGTATTTCAGATATACCTTTGAAGGCTTTAAGGAAATTGACATACCACCACCCAACAACCATCTGTTCTCATACTTTTAAGCCTGCTCTGGGAATCACTGCAAGTTGAGAGGGGAAATCTCTTTAACATTATATTCGATTTCTACTTGGTATCCTCAAGGGAGGCAAAACACACAGACCTTGGAAGGTCATTTTCTGACAGAATTTGGAACTTAACCACTGTGAGATCCAGGGAAAATTACTTAACCTCTCTGAGTCTGCTTTCTCAGACTACTGACTGTTTCTCTATTGAAAGGAGATCATCGTAGTACTTGTTGGGTTTTCTGTGTAAATGAAATAAGATGGTGTCCATAAATCACTTATCTTGACATGCACTCTGTAGATCAGAGCTATTTATTATAATCGCTATAGTTACATTACAATTGATTGGAGTGTGTATACTTCTGAAGTTCAATTGTTTTGTCTCCCTTAGGACCCGTGCCCTAGGGAATACCCCAGAAACACTCACATTCTTGTAGACTCTCCCTTTCTTGAAATGACTACCATCCTAGTCTGACAGAGAATTCAGAAGCAGGAGTCTGCATGTCACAAAGGAAACCCTGGTAGCCACGATGGGATGGATGGACTGGGGGATCTTCAGACTAGCTGCATGTGTTTAGATTTTGCAGAACCACAGACCATCTAGTAGCCAGAGATGGTCGTTCCTTTGATCCTTTCATCTTTGCATTTTGCTAGTGACTTCTGAGAGTACCAAACCAGAGCGATCAAACCAGGGTCCACAAGGCAGATTGTCCACAGGTGTGTGTGATTTGCACCCGGAAGTGGCCCTGTTTTTTGATTAGTTATCAGCACCAAGTAAAACTCAGACTTCATTTATTCTGCGGATTTCTGATTCCTCGGCGGAAACTCCTGTGCACACATTTCTGCATGGCAACTCCCAGCTGGAACTGAAAAGTAGCTGCCCACCCCCTTCAGAAGGGATGTGCCTCCTCCTGTTCCCCTAGCCTCTGCCCTCCTTCCTGACTTATTTATGTTACCTATCTGGTGTCTGGATGCACTCGAGTTTATGATCCCCACACTAAGCCTCTGTGAGCCACAGGAATGAATCGCTCATAGCAGAAGAGATATTGATAGGCTTTCTTGGTGTCCCTAGAAAAATCACAGTCTGTGAAGCCAAGTACTGGGATGAAGGTATTTTGTCTGGAAATACACAGGAGCAGGATCCCAGCTAGGACTGGGAACTCTGGCTCAGAACCCCATTGTAATATGTACAAGGGTAGGAAATGAAGCTTCCAGGACGGACAAAGTGTACTATCTCTCTCCAAGTTTGACACAACATCACCAGTAAATCATACCCTCGAAAGGACAATGTCTTTTTTGCTCTCTCTCTCTCTCTTCCTTAAATATGTCAGAAGAGGAATAACTCCATAGCTGCTTCCATTGCTACAAGTCTCACGCAGGTCTCTGAGGCCCTCTCCTCCTCTCTAGTCCAGCAGCAGATCAGCTCACATTTCAAATTCTCTATTAGAAGCACAAATGAGGTTTATGAACCATTAACCTTAGGTCAGTTTTCCAAAGTCTCAAAAAGCATTTTAAAACAATTAATTACTTTGCTTCACTGGAAGCAGATTGTAGATCAGTACAATTAGGCAGATGCTTGAGGTGAAACATTTCACTGAGATGGACCATAAGCTCCCACCCCAGAACTTTCTGGAGGGAGGGAGAAGCTTATTTCTCACATATGCCCCCTTTCCATCCCTGGCAATGTCATGCTCATTTCTAATCAAGATCTGTTTGCATTTTCTAAGCTCCTTTCTTCTTACAAGCTCAAGTATAACCTTGATTTTTCACTGTGCTTGGGAAAAGGACAGTTCTGAGAAAATGAATTTATAGGTTAAGAGGAAGATCTTCTTAAATTCATTCAGTTAAGTCAAAAGTTTCTTTGAGAAACTCCTCCATTATTTTGTATTAAGAGGAGCCTAAATAATACAATTATTTTGTATTAAAAGGTGATCAACAAGGCAAATACTGTGCTAAGCCTAGGGTGCAGGTGGGTGGAGACACAGACTTTCTCTTATAATTTCTCAGGGTTCTTGGAGCAGAAGACAATGAATAGCCAGTGGCCAGTGTAGAGGGTGAGGGAGGTCCTTCTTTGTCCCAGCTTGCCACCACCATGCTGTAGAGGCTTGGGCAAGCAAGTTCCTTTATGTAATTCTCACCCTGTCCATCCATGAAATGATGGACTGGACTGGATCTCAGATTTCCTCTCTAGCCCTGACATCCTATGATTACTTATAACACTTATTCTGTAGACACAAAAGGCATAAGAAATCAGGCTACAACTTTCAGTTCAAGATGGCTGACTGAGAACATCTTGACAGAAGAAATATAAGAGCAAGAATAAATCAATGGTCGTGCTGGAAAACGGGGAATGTTGCCATCAGCAGGCCCAAAATGTTGAGAAATGTGTGGATGAGATAAAATATATGGCATCAGATTAATGGCCATTCCTTAACAGCCTTTAGGAAACTATAACCCCAAGTAGATAAAAGAGGAGACAATTGTAAAACTGAGTTCTCCCAAGAACTCTGGAGAAAAAAGTCTAAATCAGAGAGAGAGCAGCATGGGAGAAACAATGGTCTGTGAGTGGTAAACTGGAGAACAACAGAAAGTTTCACAAATTCTTCATTCAAAAGAGGCTGGCTGCTATACTTACTCCCAGGTTGACTGTGGGGTCAGTTTTCTGTATAAAGTTGTGCTTGGAGCTTAGGTGGCTAGAGAGAGACATGGGTAACCTTTGCTGAGCAAAGCAAGACAGAGCACCCACAACCGGAAGTCATGCTTCTCTCCTTCACGTCATGAAAGGAAGCCCAGTGGATATACCTCTTCTCCACTTCAAGCAGGGGACAGTGCCTGTCACATGTTCAGAGGAAAGCCATTTTAGCCGCAGACACTAATCAGGCTAGACCAGCACTGTACAGTGGAACAGTTTGGGTGATAGAAATACTTTATGAGGGAGGCACAAATGAAAAGAATAAGATGGACATATCCACACCGCATGCATCCTAAGCTGCTTCAGTCATATCTGACTCTGCAACCCTACGGACTGTAGCCCGCCAGGCTCCTCTGTCCATGGGATTCTCCAGGCAAGAATACTGGAGTGGGTTGCCATGTCCTCCCCCAGGGGATTTTCCCATCCCAAGTTCAAACCTGAGTCTCTTAACGTCTCCTGCATTGGCAGGTTGGTTCTTTTCCACTAGTGCCACCTGGGAAGCCCCATGTACACACTACTATGTATACAACAGATAACTAATAAGGACCTACTATAATAGGCAGGGAATCTACTCAATACTCTGCAGTGGCCTATCTGGGAAAAGAATCTAAAAAAAGCTGGATATATGTATATGTGTATATATACATATATGTATATGTATATGTGTATATACGTACATATGTACATGTATATGTGTATACATGTACATATGTATACATATATGTATATGTGTATATGTATTGTTGTGCACCTGAAACTAACACGGCACTTAGTTGCTCAGTCCTGTCCGACTTTCGAGACCCCATGGACTGTAGCCCACCAGGCTCCTCTGTCCATGGGGATTCTTCAGGCAAGAACACTGGAGTGAAACTAGAGAAACTAACACAGCATTGTACAATAAATTAACTACACTCCAATAATATTTTAAAAATAAGTAAAAATAACATAAATAAATTAAATAAGCTATAAGAATATATTGTACACATGGGAACTAGAGCCGATATTTTATATTAACTGTAAAGGGAGTGTAGCCTTTACAATTTGTGAATCACCATATGATATACCTCGAACATATAACAGTCGTGTCCAACTCTTTGTGACCCCATGGGCTGTAGCCCACCAGGCTGTCCGGGGGATTCTGTAGCCCGCCATCCTCTGTCCATGAAATTCTCCAGGTAAGAATAATGGAGTAGTTTGCTATTTCTGTTTCCTGGGGATCTTCCCATCCTGGGGATCGAACCCAGGTCTCCTGCATTGCTGGCAGATGCTTTACAGACTGAGCCGCCAGGGAAGCATAACATATAATACTATACAGCAACTATGTGTCAGTAAAACTTTCTTAGTATTCTAAAAAACTGAGAAATACTTTATGAATTTTAGAAAGAAGAATGGTGGTTTCCAGGATGTTGGGGGGGGGGGCAGGGCTGAGGGTGGGGAGTTGTTTAATGGGGGTAGAGTTTCAGTTTGGCAAGATGAAAACTTCTGGAGACTCCTTGTACAGCAGCATTACACGACTGAACTGCACACTTAAAAGTGGTTACGATGGTATGTTTTCTGTTATGTGGTTTTTTTTTTTTTACCACAATGAAAAGTAAAAACTAAAATAAAAAAAAAGAAAGAAATTACTTTATGAAACTGTGTTGCCCACTCCCACAGCTGCTAGCCACACAAGGCTACTGAGCACCTGATCTGTGGTTTGTACAACCAAAGAAATGCATTTTCATTTCATTTGAAGTTGAAATAGCCACACGTTGTTAGTGGCTACCCCATATGGCTATTGAAGACGTTGCCATATTGGACGGCATGTTCTCTGACGTTCTCCTTTATAGTTGCAAAGAGTTGCATCATCCAACATTTGAGGGAACTAAATTATATCAAAGAGTGACATAAAACTGAGCATATGAGGTTTCTAAATCTTCACCAAAGTTAATATAGGAAAGAGGAGATGACTTAAAGAATGTCGACTAGTACCCTCAGATCTGAGAAGTACCGTCCATAGAACCAATCTGGGGCTAGTCAGAAGAATACTTTAATAATACAAACTAAACCTCAGAAAATAAAATATGATTAAAAGATAAATAGAAGGGCTAAATATTAAAAGCTAAATAGAAGGGCTGAATGGCAGAATTAAAAATTAAATAAAAGGATTGACTTAGGGATTTGGGATATTACACCAACCCACAGAGTAATAACAAAAGGACAGCAGAAAAGCTGGCATATAAAGGATGGATCCAACAGTCCTGATACGCATCAAGGGATGATTCTAGAAAGAAAGTAAAGGTATAATGGAACTAATGAAGGAACTGAAGAAATGCTGAGGACAAAATGTAAATAAGTGCTGAAAATACCGGTGTAAAATTTCAGAGCAACTTTAAAATAGGAGTTAGTAAAATAAAACAGATGTGAAACAAAGCTAAATATATAAAAATTCAAGCATATCTTCATCAAAATATTATACCTAGACTGAAATACTATGTAATAAGACCTGGGATGTGGCAGGTAGGAGAATGGAAGGAATGAAGGGAGACTACAAGGATTGTCTTTTCAGAGAGGGGGTTTTAGACCACTGATAACTTTTAACATTGCTAAGAAAAGCAAGAGAGTTCCAGAAAAACATCTACTTCTGATTTATTGACTAAGCCAAAACCTTTGACTGTGTGGATCGCAACAAACTGTGGGAAATTTTTAAAGAGATGGGAATACCAGACCACCTTACCTGCCTCCTGAGAAATCTGTATGCAGGTCAAGTAGCAATAGTTAGAACAGGACATGGAACAACAGACTGGTTCCAAATTGGGAAAGGAGTACATCAAGGCTGATATTGTCACCCTGCTTATTTGACTTATATGCAGAGTACATCATGAGAAATGCTGGACTGAATGAAGCACAAGCTGGAATCAACATTGCTGGGAGAAATATCAATAGCCTCAGATATGCAGATGATTCCACCCTAATAGTAGAAAGCGAAGAAGAACTAAAGAGCCTCTTGATGAAAGTGAAAGAAGAGAGTGAAAAAAGTGGCTTAAAACTCAACATTCAGAAAACTAAGATCATGGCTTCTGGTCCCATCACTTCATGGCAAATAGATGGGGAAACAATGAAAACAGTGACAGATTTTATTTTGGGGGGCTCCAAAATCACTGCAGATGCTGACTGTAGCCATGAAATTAAAAGACGTTTGCTTCTTGGAAGAAAAACTATGACCAACCTAGACAGCATACATTACTTTGCCTATAAAGGTCCGTCTAGTCAAAGCTATAGTTTTTCAAGTAGTCATGTATGGATGTGAGAGTTGTACTATAAAGTAAGCTAAGCACCAAAGAATTGATGCTTTTGAACTGTGGTGTTGGAGAAGACTCTTGAGAATCCCTTGGACTGCAAGGAGATCCAACCAGTCCATCTTAAAGGAAATCAGTCCTGAATATTCATTGGAAGAACTGATGCTGAAGCTGAAACTCCAATAATTTGGCCACCTGATGTGAAGAACTGACTCATTAGAAAAGACCCTGATGCTGGGAAAGATTGAAGGTGGGAGGAGAAGGGGACAACTGAGGATGAGATGGTTGGATGGCATCACCGACTCAATGGACATGAGCTTGAGTAACCTCTAGGAGTTGGTGATGGACAGGGAGGCCTGGTGTGCTGCAGTCCATGGGGTCACAAAGATTCAGACATGACTGAGTGACTGAACTTAACTGAACTGAAGAAAACAGGATTTGAAAGACATTTATTTTTGTAAAAAATAGATATAAATTAAAATGCAGTATTTTAAACAGGAATGTAGGCCTTTATTTCACTGGACAAATAAAAGTAAGACTATTTTTCAGTTAGCTAGACTCTGGGAAGGGAAAAACTCAAGAAAAGAGGAAAAATAGATGACATAAATTAAGATGACAGAAATAAAATCAAACATACAGTGACTGCAGTAAAGATAAATAACAATTCCTCCTGTTAAAAGACAAACATTATTAGGATTTTTCAAAGAGAAATCTAGCTACATGTTATTTGCTGTTTTATGTTGTTTAGTTGCTAAATCGTGTCTGACTCTTTAGCAACCCCATGGACTATAGCCCACCAGGTTCCTCCATCCATGGGATTTTCCATACATGAATACTGGCGAGGGTTGCCATTTCTTCTCCAGGGGATCTTCCTGACCCAGGGATCAAACCTGCATCTCCTTCATTACAGGCAAGGAAAACTTAAATAAACCATAAAAAATAGCAATAAAGTGCTGGAGAAAGCTATAAACATTGAATTAGCTTCAACTATCTTTTCTAAGAGAAGATTTTCTTTGTTTAAAGATTATGTCCCACTATTTTTTATTCTTGTTATATTCAAATACTGTTGCTTTATGGTATGTCAACCTTAGGTTACCTACTAAATCATTTTGAAAATTTCACTCATTTTAAAAAAAATCTCAGATTCCAGTGTTATCTGAGTTAAAATGATAAGAAATCAAGATCATGTCAGGCATTTAAAAACTAATAAAACCTATTAGTTTCAGGTTATGTCCCAGGCCAGGACCACAGTTACTTTAAACCCTTCTTCTCATATTATTAGTATTAATTTTGGATTAAAAAGTCAAACTTGGTAGTTGAAAGAAACTCAAATTGTTGGAAGGTATGTGTAGCACTATTAGGATTTTCCTAAGGGACATCTTTATTTTTCTGGGCCCCAAAATCATTGCAGATGGTGATTGCAGTCTTGAAATTAAAAGACGCTTGCTCCTTGGAAGGAAAGTTATGACCAACCTAGACAGCATATTAAAAAGCAGAGACATTGCTCTGCCAACAAAGGTCCATCTAATCAAGACTATGGTTTTTCCAGTAGCCATGTATGGATGTGAGAGTTGGACTATAAAGAAAGCGAAGCACAGAAGAATTGATGCTTTTGAACTGTGGTGTTGGAGAAGACTCTTGAGAGTCCCTTGGACTGCAAGGAGATCCAACCAGTCCATCCTAAAGGAGATCAGTCCTGGGTGTTCATTGGAGGGACTGATGTTGAAGCTGAAACTCCAATACTTTGGCCACCTAATGAGGAGAGCTGATTCATTTGAAAAGACCCTGATGCTGGGAAAGATTGAGGGCAGGAGGAGAAGGGGACGACAGAGGATGAGATGGTTGGATGGCATCACCGACTCAATGGACATGGGTCTGGGTGGATTCCGAGAGTTGGTGATGGACAGGGAGGCCTGGTGTGTTGCCGTTCATGGGGTCACAAAGAATCGGACACGACTGAGCGACTGAACTGAACTGAAGGGAAATCTAACTATTTGTTACTTGTTGCTTTGTTTGTTTGGTTGCTAAGTCGTGTCTGACTCTGCAAGCCCATGAACTGTAGCCCAACAGGCCTCTCTCCCCATGGGATTTTCCAAACACATGAACTCCTAACACAGATACACACACACACACACACACACACACACACACACACACTGCTACACTAGCTCTTTAATTACTGAAATAGGTTTGGAGAACTTGTTCCTCTTGAACACTGCAGATACTTTGCTCCCTTTCTAGAGAACATTCCCAGGGCATCTGTGCTAATCCATCTACTTGTTTTAAGTGTCTGAATTCAGAAGGTTCTGCCTGTCTTCTATGAAAACATGGTGGCTCAGACGGTAAAGTGTCTACTTACAATGCAGGAGACCTGAGTTCGATCCCTGGGTCGGGAAGATCCCCTGGAGAAGGGAATGGCAACCCACTCCAGTACCCTTGCCTAGAAAATTCCATGCATGGAGGAGCCTGGTGGGCTACAGTCCACGGGATTGCAAAGAGTCGGACACGACTGAGCAATTTCACTTTCACTTTTCTATGAAAATCGAAGTTTAACACAATAATTCAGTCAAATGCCCTAGAGTGACCAAGCAAAAATACCTGTTTCAAACAATGACCTCATTTTATAGCTTAGAAAAATCTAGACTCAGAGAGATAAAGACACTTCCCCAAGGTCACACTACTACTTTGTGGCAGAGTAGGGACTAGACCCTAACTATAGAACTTTTCTTTTTGTTTAAGGTGGTAGAAAACCCAACCCAAACTGTCTTTGATTCCTATAAATGACAAGTTGAAGATCAGAATTAGGTTCAGGTGGGACCCAACTCAGGTGTTCAAATCATGTCATCATAATGAAGTCTCCATCAGAATGCTTCCTTCCATTTTGACCTCATAGTCAGGCTCCATGGGGTGGCAAAATGGCTTCCGGCATTCCCAAGCTTAACTCCAAATTCAAGTCTATCTATAAAGAGCCAGGGCCTCTAATCTTTACCTTCAACTGTATCTTTATGTCTCATTGGCTCAGCTTGAATCATGTGAGTGTCCCTGAATCAGTATAACCCCTGTAATGTGCGCTCCGATGGGTCTGGTCTGAGCCACAGGCCCATCCCTAGAACAGGAAGTAGAACTCAACCTGAAGCACATGTGCTAAGGATCAGAGGGGAGTGTTCCCTGCAGGGAAAGTTGGTTACTCTAAATAGAAAAGGTATGAATGTAGGCTGAGTGACCAAATAAAATCTCCTACCTCCTGGTCCAGTAAGTTCACATTGCACAAGCAGTGAAACACATTCATTCTTCCACTAAAGGAAGCAACTGCTATAAACCTAGAACCTAGTTATGCTACTTCAGGATCAGGAACAACCAGGCAGGAGAACTTGGACTCTTTTTTTTTTATTTTGGAGTGCTGCTCGAAGGGCAGTAGTGAAGGATGACAATAGCAAAGCCATTGTTCATTGTTCTGTCATCATCTATTGCAAATTCCAAATCAGCAGAAGCAGCAGCTGTCTGAAGTGACAAATCCTTTGATAAATTGAAGCCCTCCTGGTTGCCAGGCACTGACCCTGTTCCAGTCATTGATTGTGAAAAAATCAATGGAGAATATAGAACCAGAGATAGTAATATTTTCAACTCTGTATACTTCCAAAATTGGCTAGCCAGAGGATCAGATTGAGGCACCAGTTCTACAGTTGCTTCTTATAGAATATAATCAGTCTTGGTGGTGTATCTTATGAAGATACATAGAAAAGAGTGGTTCCTGGTAGCCTGGCTTCTCTTGGGCTTGGGATTGTATGGGAGGACTTCTACAATTTGTTACTGCTCAAAACCAGTGATCTCCTTTTGGGAAAAAACAGCCTCCCTAAACACAGTCTTTAGAGAGTGTATTCCTTCCTCATTACAACTCTATATTTGTATATTAAAAGTATTTAAATAAGGAAGCATACCCAATGCATGGGGTCCAAGTTTGAGATCCCACATGCCCCAACTAGGAGTTTTCATACTGCAACTAAGACCTGGTGCAACTAAATGAATAAATAAAAGAAATTTTGAAAAATAAAGAAGGAAACATAGCTTCTTGCCTAGAGGACATATGATGATCTAAGATTGGACAGTCAATATTTCCATTCCTCCTGGTCACAGTGATTGGATCCTAGTTGAATCAATCAGTAACCTTATTAAAATTTTATGTGGAAAGGTGGTAGGAAAAGTCTCCTTTCTTCTTTAGAGTTGAAGTTGTGTATATCTGGTCCCATAGCTGCTGGTGATTATGGGGACTGGGATTTAGAAAAGATGTGTGCAGGAAGAACCAGGAGTTATAGGAAGAAAGAATGTCCTACAATATCTAATAAGACATTTGGATGCTTATTTTCAGTTTTCATCCATAAGCCTTATTAGTAGAAGCTTCTTTCTGATTCCAGTAATAGGTTTATGCCATGTCCTTGTGGAGTGGGATAGCCAAACCAGATTTTTTTCCTTCTTTACCTAAAGAAGCTGTCAGGGAGGTGGGAGGGGGGTTCAGGATGGGGGACATGTGTACACCAGTGGCTGATTTGTGTCGATGTATGGCAAATGCCACTATGATATTGTAAAGTAATTAGCCTCCAATTAAAATAAATTAACTAATTAAAAAAAAAAAAAGACGCTGCTAGATGCTCCTCATTCTGGTGGGTATCAGTCAGCGAGTCAGTCAGTTCAGTCACTCAGTCGTGAGTGACCCCATTAATCACAGCACGCCCAGCCTCCCTGTCCATCACCAACTCCCGGAGTTTACCCAAACTCATGTCCATTGAGTCGGTGATGCCATCCAGCCATCTCATCCTCTGTCGTCCCCTTCTCCTCCTGCCCTCAATCTTTCCCAGCATCAGGGTCTTTTCAAATGAGTCAGCTCTCCGCATTAGGTGGCCAAAGTATTGGAGTTTCAGCTTCAACATCAGTCCCTCCAATGAACACCCAGGACTGATCTCCTTTAGGATGGACTGGTTGGATCTCCTTGCAGTCCAAGGGACTCTCAAGAGTCTTCTCCAACACCACAGTTCAAAAGCATCAATTCTTCGGCGCTCAACTTTCCTCACAGTCCAACTCTCACATCCATACATGACTACTGGAAAAACCGTAGCCTTGACTAGATGGACCTTTGTTGGCAGTAATGTCTCTGCTTTTTAATATGATATCTAGGTTGGTCATAACTTTCCTTCCAAGGAGCAAGCATCTTTTAATTTTAATTTCATGGCTGCAATCACCATCTGCAGTGATTCTGGAGCCCTCAAAAAATAAAGTCTGACACTGTTTCCACTGTTTCCCCATCTATTTTCCATGAAGTGATGGGACCTGGTGGGTATAGGAAGTCAATTTAGATCAGATGTTTATGATTTCTCTTTAATATGCAGATATATTCCAAACAGACTCAGATAAAACTATTATGATGAGGCCTTTGGTTTGACTTAGAGAAGCTACCTATACACTCTTCTTTGCAAACAGAAGGCTGCTTTGCATATGGAAACAGGGAGGTTTCTGGGAGGAAAGATACTAGCATTCCCAAAATAGTTGCCCCTGATTATTTTACTTATGAAGCTTTACTGGAAAGGACTGGAGTGGACCTGGATAAGATTCAGTGAAGGAGGAGAGTAATGGAGCCATTAACCGAAGTCAAAAAAAGAATAGAGAGATGCAAGACCAATGATCTCTTTCTGGCACTGACTCAGAAAAGAATAGCAAAAGGTGGTTCTGGAGATCCAAAATGGAAAAATCTTAGAAAGGCTTCTGATCTAGCACTTCTGACATTCTGTGTTCACTGGTGCTGAGAGCTGAAACATTTACTAATGCTTTTCCCTTTGATGAGATGGTATGCTAGAGGCATCTGCCTGTATCCTGTTTCCACCAGTGCTACAGCCAGTAAGCAACTGTGTACTCTGAACAAAGCAGCTCTTGGGTGCCCACTGATGGTCTCTATGTTTCTAATGTTTGGTGCTGACAGACCAAGAGGGTACCTAAGTAGAACTAGTCCCATCTAAGGAATCATATTCCTGCATCGAGTGGGACTTTGCACAATGATTATCACGCCTCTCTGTCCCACTTTCTAAGATAAGGAAGGGAAGGGAAGTTGTATGTGCATGGACATGTTTGCATGTTTTCCTTGTGGTATGCATGTGTGCTTAGTCACTCAGTCATGTCCAACTCTTTGAGACCTTATGGACTATAGCCCACCAGGCTCCTCTGTACATGGGATTTCCCAGGCAAGAATATTAGATAGGTTATCATTCTCTTGTTGCAGAAAATGCTGACTCTAAGTTGCAGGACTTAAGAGTGCTTGGATCTATAGGCCATTGTTCCATATGGGTTACTGATCTTCTTTTTGAATACAAACAATAGTGTTGGTACTAAGGATGCTTATTGCTACTGAGTTGACTGTTGTTTTTCGGAGTCTTAAGAGGATGAATATAATATAGTCTCATGGATTCATATTAATATTTCCAGTTTTAAGTGAAGACTTCTTTCATATAAACTCTTCTTACATCAACATGTCCTCTTCCATTTCAAGAATACTGGCTTTCAAGTGCACCAGCGGTGACAGAATTAGAATATGTCATAATTTCTCATCTGTATCTGTTTTATACAATTTCTCATCTGTTTTATACAATTTTAAACACACGACAATCTTGGCATAACATTACTCATATCACCTCATTATGATTGTTGAAAATATTAAGAAAATTTTGGTCTATAGTCTTTTCACCCCCCTCCTTTTTTCAAGTTTATTGAGATAAAGCCTACGTATAGCAGAGGTTACCTGTTTTAGATGCACAGCTCTCTAAATTTTGACAAATGCATAAAGATGCCCCCCCTCCAGTCTTAATAATTGTACTGTATCTACATGGCTAGAGCATGTAGCCATGTCATAATACACTCCTGTTATGGTCCTCATTTGTCTTGGTTTTCCCTGTCTCAGTTGCTAATTGTTTAATGCTCATTAGCAGTCATTATGTTACTGGCTCCTTAGTTATTTTTGGTTTTCTAAAACTCATTCCACGGTAGATTACTCAGAAGGGGCTTGTGGGAACAATATTTCTTGAGTTCTTATGTTTTGATAAGTTTGTCTGTGCCCTTTGTACTTAAAAAAAATCAATTTTGCTGCATATAAAATCCCTGGTGCTCTGTTTCTTGAGTATCTTAAATATATTACTCAAGTTTCTCCTGACATAAAGCATGGCTTTCAATGCCTAATAACAATCTAGTTTTCTTTCCCTTAAAAGTCACATGCTTTTCTTGCTAGATCCCAAAAGGATTTTTAAAATCCCAGATCAGACAGAATAGCTGGCTTCCCTGATACCTCAGTTGGTCAAGAATCTGCCTGCAATGCAGGAGACCCTGGTTCAATTCCTGGGTCGGGAAGATCTGCTGGAGAAGGGATAGTCTACCCATTCACTCCAGTATTCTTGGATTTCCCTTGTGGCTCAGCTGGTAAAGAATCTGCCTGTAATGCAGGAGACCTGGATTCAATCCCTGGGTTGGGAAGATCCCCTGGAGAAGGGAAAGGCTAACCACTCCAGTATTCTGGCCTGGAGAATTCCATGAACTGCATCCATGGGGTCGCAAAGAGTCGGACATAACTGAGTGACTTTCACTTTCTGACTAGAATATGTCTAGATTGTGATCATTTTAGGTCAAATGTTCTTGTGCATATGTGCGGTGCTCTTTTAAAATGTAATGCAAATTATTATTTTTCAACTTCAGGTGTGTTTTCTTGAAATTAAGGTTTTAGTATTTCTTCTGTTCCCTTGCTTGGGTTTTCATCTTAAGAAATTCCTGTTGTCCATGTGTTCAATCTTTTTTGCCTACTTTCAATACTTCAATGCTTTCTCTCTTCATATTTCTCTTTTGAAATTTCGTTGTATTTATTTTTTAATTGTGGTAAAATCCATATGGCATAAATTTTCATATTTTAACCATTTTAAGTGTATAGTTCAGTGTCAATAAGTACATTCACATAGTTATACCATCATCACCACCTTCCATCTCCAAAATGTTTTTCATCTTGCAAAATTGAAACTTGGTATTTATTAAAGAATAACTCCTATTTTCTACTTCCCCCAGCCCCTGGCAACCACCGTTCGACTTTCTGTCACTATGAATTTACCTACTCATAAGTACTTCATATGAGTGGAATCATACAACATTTGTCCTTTTTTCATTGACTTATTTCACTGTCTTCAAGTTTCATTCACATTACAGCATGTGTCAGAATGCTTCCCATACTATTCCATGGTATGGATAGATCACAGTTTGTTTATCATTCATCTGTGGATAAACTTTTGAATAGCCTCCACCTTTTGACTGTCGTGAATAATGCTGCTATGAACATGGGCGTATAGTATTGGTTTGTGCTCTTTGTTTCTTATTGACTTTTGAATTTTTCTTCCTTTACATCATCTGCATCTTTAAGGCATCATTTCTTTTGTTCTTTCTTATGCCTACAATGGAATTCTATTTTCTCAAGCCAATCAGATTCTGCCTCTGTTCCTTCCCTCTTCGTCCTCCCCTACAGACCTCAGTACCAAGCGTTCCTGCTGTCTATTAGTGGTCTGTCCTCACCCTCCTGTCTTTGTTTACTAGATTTGTTTTGTAATGTTGCTCATGTGTTTCTAGCTTTGCTATCTAGTTGCTCTGTTTTTGTGTGGGGATTGGAAGAGACTGAAAAACTAACCTGCCACTGCTTCCATCTTCTGAGAACCCCACAGTCATTTCTTTCTCTTACTTTCTCCTAATTATGTCTTTCTTCCTGCATGCTTCAGTTCAGTTCATTTCAGTCACTCAGTCATGTCCGACTCTTTGAGACCCCATGGACTGCAGCACGCCGGGCTTCCCTGTTCATCACCAACTCCCGGAGCTTACGCAAACTCATGTCCATCGAGTCAGTGATGCCATCCAACCATCTCATCTTCTGTCATCCCCTTTTCCTCCCACCTTTAATCTTTCCCAGCATCAGGGTCTTTTCCTTGAGTCAGTTCTTCACATCAGGTGGCCAAAGGATTGGAGTTGCAGCTTCAGCATCAGTCCTTCCAATGAATATTCAGGGTTGGTTTCCTTTAGGATGAACTGGTTGGATCTCCTTGCAGTCCAAGGGACTCTCGAGAGTCTTCTCCAACAACACAGTTCAAAAGCATCAATTCTTCAGTGCTCAGTTCAGCTTTCTTTATAGTCCAACTCTCACATCCATACATGACTACTGGAAAAACTATAGCTTTGACTAGACGGACCTTTGTTGGCAAAGTAATGTCTCTGCTTTTTAATACATTAGTCATAGCTTTTCTTCCAAGAAGCAAGCATCTTTTAATTTTGTGGCTGCAGTCACTGTCCACAGTGATTTTGGAGCCAAGAAAATAAAGTTGGTCACTATTTCCACATTTCCCCCCTCTATTTGCCATGAAGTGATTGGACCAGATGCCATGATCTTCATTTTTTGAATGTTGAATTTTAAGTCAGCTTTTTCACTCTCTTCTTTTACCCTCATCAAAAGGCTCTTTAGTTTCTCTTTGCTTTCTGCATAAGGGTGATGTCATCTGCATATCTGAAGTTGTTGGTATTTCTCCCAGCAGTCTTGAGTTCAGCTTGTGATGTATGCAACCCAACATTTCATGACATACTCTGCGTAGAAGTTAAATAATCAGGGTGACGATATACATCCTTGACATACTCCTTTCCCAATTTTGAACCAGTCTGTTGTTCCATGTCCGGTTCTAACTGTTGCTTGTTGTCCTGTATACAGGTTTCACAGGAGACAGGTAAGGTGGTCTGTTATTTCTTTCTCTTTAAGAATTTTCCAGTTTGCTGTGATCCACACAGCCAAGGGCTTTAGCGTAGTCAATGAAGCAGAAAAAGATGTTTTTCTGGAATTCTCTTGCTTTTTCTGTGATCCAGTGAATGTTGGCAATTTGATCTCTGGTTCTTTTGCCTTTCCTAAATCCAGATTGTACATCTGAAAGTTCTTGATTCATGTACTGTTGAAGCCTAGCTTGAAGGATTTTGAGCATTACCTTACTAGCATGTGAAATAAGGGCAATTGTATGGTAGTTTGAACATTTTGTTGGCATTGCCTTTCTTTGGGATTTTGAATGAAACTGACCTTTTTCAGTCCTATAGTGATTGCTGAGTTTTCCAAATTTGATGGCATATTGAGTGCAGCACTTTAACAACATCATCTTTTAGGATTTGAAATAGCTTAGCTGGAATTCCTTCACCTCCACTACCTTTGTTTGCAGTAATACTTCCTAAGGCCCACTTAACTTCACAATCCAGGATGTCTGGCTCTAGGTGAGTGACCACACTGTTGTGGTTATCTGGGTCATTAAGACCTTTTTGTGTAATTCTTCTGTATATTCTGGGGTGGCCCTAGGCTTGATATTTAGTCCCTTGTGCCCCATGAGATTGTTAAAACTGAAGCCTAAGTTAATCAGTTTGGGGAAATGCTTTCACCAATAAATGGTTCAATGCTGTGCTTACCATTCTGAATTTTTGCTATCCCTTAGATTTTGGTTTGATAATTCTTCACCATCAGCATTTTTAGATTTTTTTCAGTGGCAATATTGGCCTTCCATTTGGTCAGAAGTTGAAATTCAACATGATCTTATTCTATGTAGGCTTTTGTGGAAATACTGTCACTCTTTGCAGTCATAAGAAGTGCTCATCTTTCTTTCAGTTGGGTATCAGGAGCCATGCCTAGTGAAGTTTGGTTGTCCAGACCAAATAGTGGCATCCAAGAACATCTAACAAGATCAAGGAGGTCAGATTCAATCTTAGAGCCTAGATTAGATCTACACACAGGCAAGTCATATTGGAACAGCCCTGCCTTGCCTTTTTCTCTCAAAATAGAGTCTCCATCTTCGCAAGACTCATCTCAATTATTTGAGCTGGGATACTTGCTTTTTTTCTTAGCTGATCTTTGCTGACTGGAGATGGGTTCTGGAATAAGACCGCCTGAGTTTGAATCCTGGCTCCATTACTGTTAGTACTGTGACCTTGAGCTTGTAATTTAATCTCTTAAATCTGTTTTCCTCACTTTCAAAGGTGGTGAGAAAAGAACATGCTTTATTGGGATGTCCTGAGAATTGCATGTGATAAAGTGTTTAACACAATGCCTGGCACATTTATGAGCCCTCAGTAAAAATTAATTGTAACCTTAATATCCCCAGAGTGAAAAGTCTTATGGCATTTTTTCCCTTCACTTTTTTTTATCTCCTTGTTGAACCATACTCTATCCATCCTTTCATAATTTCATCCAGATCTCAATTGTTTACCACGCTACTCTTTGTCATAATAGAAATGCTAAACTACAGTTTTAGAGGATGATATGGAGAAACAATTTGGAAGCACAAGAACAAAGAATTTTCTGAGGGAATGGGGAAGGTGACTGATGGAGGAAAAGATGCCATGCTACAGAGATCATTAGGGTCCTACTGCATCCATGAGAATGATAGTGCTCAAGAGAGAGGAGCAAGGTTCATTGAAGTAAGGAGAGGAGAAGCAAGACAGGTGTGGGAAAGTCCTGTGCAGTGGAGAGACAGGGTCACTAGTTGATTAACACTGGAGTGTTTGGGTAATGAAGTCTCATATTTACTATGCTATCGATTGTAAGAATTACAGTAGGATTGAGTGGACTATGGGGAACTGACCGCTGAGTTTGATCTGGGTTTTCAGAGTTCCTGAAGTTTGCTTTTGGCTGCTTTCTATTTTTTTTTTCTAACTTCACACCTTAGTTCTTCCCATCAAGAGGCCCAGAGCTCTTCTGGCAATTGTGCTGTGACAGCCCGAGGCAACCAAGGAGCCTTTCTCTTTGCCCTGTATCCCCATCAAGACTCACCGCTCCTGTGATCTGTTCTTTCCGAATTTTCTCTGCCCTGCTAACCTGACAAACACACCCATGGACTAACTTGTTCTCCATTCTAGGAACATTCTAATGAGGGCTTTCTGGAAAGCTGGTTGCTTCAGCCCAAGGATGGCATATTGATTCTGTCATGCATGCCAAGTTCAATCTAGTGCTGGCGAGAGTGCTGACACACAGGATCACCCATAAACTGCTGGTGGGAATATAAAATGGTACAGCCAGTCTAGAAAATAGTTAGACAATTTCCAAAAACACTAAACATGCAGCTACATTATGACCCAGCAGTTACACTCCTGGGCATGGATCCCAGAGAAATGTATGTTTACACATACGTACACAAATGCATATAATACTTTTATTCCTAAAAGCCCCAAATTGGAAACAACTCAGATGTCCTTCAGAAACAAATGGATAAACAGTAATATCAATACATCCATACCATGGAATATAACTCAGCAATGAAAAGAATTAAAAAATTGATTCATGAAACCACCAGAATGAATCTCCAGAGAAATATGCTGATGGAAAAAATTCAGTCTGAAGAGGTCGCATCCTATATGATTCCCTTTATATAACATTTGTGAAACGGAAAAATTATAGAAAAAGGAAACAGATTAGTAATGACCAGGAGATAAAGAGGGGGCAGGTGGGAAGTGGGCATGACTATAAAAGGACAATATGAGGGGTCTTGTTTGTGATGGAAATGTTCTCTATGAATCTCAGTTTCCTGCTTGTGATATCGTGCAATAGTTTTGTGAAGAATTGCCACTGGGGGCAACTGAGTAAAGGGCACATGAATTTCTCTATTATTTGTTACAACTACATGTGAATCTACAATTATCTAAATACAAAAAGTTTAATTTTGTAAAAATGCTAATATACATTAAGTACTCAGAACAGTGATTGGCACAAAGCCAGAGCTATTTAAGCATTTGCTATTATTAGTAGTGATAGTATGTTAATTTTTCAGATTCATTGTGTTCCAACCCCATCGATGATAGTGAAATAATCTCTACCCATGTAGAATGAAGACAAGGAGGTGGTTAGGTGGGCCAATCCCTGTGGAGGTACCTAGAGAAAGACTCTCTAATATCCATGAACTTCCCTGTCTTGGGATCAAGAGAGCGCATCCCTTCTGCTCATCTCTTTCTTGGCCTCCAGGGGGCTTTGCATATCACTACAGACCAATAGGGGCCTCCCAGAAAGTCGTAACTCTCTAGGACTCTCAGTCCTGCAGCTATAGGGCTCACCCATCTTTTGGAGAAGAAATCTCTTCCCCAGTTCTGTCTGGAGGGATTGAAGCAGATCCCAAGGCTTCATTTGCTTCTACCTACACCTAGATGTCTGTTGGACTTCCCTGGTGGTTCATACGGTAAAGCATCTGCCTACATTGCAGGAGACCTGGGTTCGTATCCTGGGCTGGGAAGATCTCCTGGAGAAGGAAATGGCAACCCACTCGAGTAATCTTGACTGGAAAATGCCATGGACAGAGGAGCCTGGTAGGCTACAGTCCATAGGGTCGCAAAGAGTCAGATATGACTGAACGACTTCACTTTCACTTTCAGATGTCTATTCCTTAGACTCATGGGTAGACCAGAATGATGCCTCATTCAGCTTGCCATGCTCCCAGAATCTAATTTGATGTTCTCTTTCTTAGGAATGTCACACTATCAAAACCTCCCTCTATTTTCTCTCTCTGAAATGTCATTATGACCCACTTTCCCAGCATCTCCTTGGCCTGCTCTTTGCAATGTATTAGGATGTGCCCAGATTCCTTTTGGCCCTCTCCCTGAAGGCCCTCATGCAATACATACAATAATACTCATAGGGAGGGGGAATAGCATCTTCTAGAGAGTGGGGTGGTTAAAAATGTTGCCATATTTTTGGCAATCCAAATGAAAGGCCACAGGTTTTTTTGGTTTTTGTTTTCTTTATCACAGGGTGCTGGGCACATAGAAAACAGTATTTTCCTTCTCCCATTCCTTGGCATTGCTGTGTAGCATATTTACCACTAGCTTTTATTTTAATTGCAACCACACTGCAGTGTGATTTAAAAACCATGACCTCTGAGTGCACATGAATGGAACTTCCTGTTGACATCAACCTCTAATCAAGGTGATCCCACACCTCTGTAAGAATATCACTGTTGCCATGCTGCAGGGCAGTTAGGCATAAAACACATGCTCTTCTCATAAATAAAAGTGATTCCAATTCCTCTCTTCAAAACCCTGAATCATGTGCTCTTAGAGTTGAGGGAATGCAGGTTCTGGGAAAGGATCTTGACTCAGCAAGTCCTCCATTGTCACTAGAGGAAGAATTTCCCTTCCCAGTCCTTACCTGGAACTGATTATCATGTTCCTTGATCTCTAAAGGGAAGTGAGTGAAGTTGCTCAGTCGTGTCCGACTCTTTGCAACCCCATAGACTGCAACCCACCAGGCTCCTTCATCTATCAGATTCTCCAGGCAAGAATACTGGAGTGGCTGCCATTTCCTCCTCCAGCAGATCTTTCTGACCCAGGGATTGAACCTGCATCTCCCGCACTGCAGGTACTCTTTACTATCTGAGTCACCAGGGAAGCCCTTGATCTCTAAAAGGTGGACCTAAATACTTATTTGGCTAAGTTTGAAATTTGAAATCATGTATATTCAGCCCCTGGTACCTATTAGACACAGTAGCCATGAACTCTAATTATTCATCATGATTCGAACAGAGAGGGGCGACAGAGCCAAAAGTCTATGATCATCACCCACACGTGTGTCCCTGATGTCCACTGGGGTTGTTTTGTCCTTTGAAATTCCAGAGACACTGGCTTCTCCTTCATCCCACACATGGTGAAAGGGCTGCTGCCCCTTCCCATCTCTCTCGAGGACTCTTACAGGCTTGATTTGGATCAGCTCTATGCAACTCTGGTCACTCTCCTGTGTTTCTTTCTTCATGGAATTAGATTAGCTTAGGGAGTACCTCCAGTGGCTCAAGGGTAAAGAATCTGCCTTCAGTACAGGAGATGTGCAAGAGACCTAGGGTTTGATCCCTGGGTCAGGAAGATCCCCTGAAGAAGGGCCTGGCAACCCACTCCAGTATTCTTGCCTGGAGCATTCCATGGATAGAGGAGCCTGGTGGGCTGTGTTCCATAGGGTCACAAAGAGTTGGACATGACTGATGCGACTGAACACACAGGGAGTACCTCACTGTCTTGCAAGCTCTGTCCACAAAGAGTAAAGCCTCAGTTTTTTTTCACTTCCTCCAAACCTCGAGACAAGGTTGTGTTCATCAGATTGTTGGTTAAGCTTTAAGGCAGCCGGGGAAGTTCATGTGGCAATTTCCCCAAATCCATGCTGGAAAATTAGACATCCCTGCTCCTAAATAATGCCCTCTGACCCCTTGCCATTGGGAATGTATCACTGATTATGTTTCTTAGCTTCCCTGATAGCTCAGTTGGTAAAGAATCTGCCTGCAATGCAGGAGACCCCAGTTCAATTCCTGGGTTGGGAAGATCCACTGGAAAAGGGATAGGCTACCCACTCCAATATTCTTGGTCTTCCCTTGTGGCTCAGCTGATAAAGAATCTGCCTGCAATGCAGGAGACCTGGGTTCGATACCTGGGTTGGGAAGATGCCCTAGAGAAGGGAAAGGTTACCCACTCCAGTATCCTGGCCTGGAGAAGTCCATGGACTGCATAGTCCATGGAGTCACAAACAGTCAGACACGACTGAGCGACTTTCACTTTCACATGTGTCTCATCAGGCTCCATTTTCCCACCTGTTACTCAGCACCCTTTGCTTCTCCCTCTTTTCCTCTCCTTTTTCATCTCTCTCATCCCACATGGAGGACCTTCCTACACAAAAGCAGCCCATCAAGTATTTTCTTAATCAAACATGGTTCTCAGCCTAGGAGGGTCTCTGGTGTCCGCTGCTGAAAAGGCATTTTTTATTCCACAAAGTGGGGAAGACTCAGAAGTACAAAGGTCTTTCAGACTCCAGGTCAAGCCCACCATATAAGGTTTTGTGAGTTTTGCAGTGCACAAAGGTGTCTGACTGAGAAAATAAGTAGGGGCCAAAAGGTAGCCGGTTCTCCACTCTCCAAGTTGTGTCCCTTGATGTTGGGGTACTTCTCCCTAGGTCAACCACTGAGGTAGAAATAGCTTTTTCTAATTTTCTCCCTGGGTGAATGGAAACTTGTGGTGTGTTCTTTAAACTCATCAGTATTGAGGGGCGCCACTTTCTCATTCTCACAAAGGTACATGTTAGCAGTGGCCTTGCTTGAAGTCAGGACGATCATTGAAGTCATTGGCGATCAAGTTGGGTAAGTCAGAGCCCGTGATTGAAGTAGCACAGTGTCAGTAATTGAGTGGAAACAGCGGCGGGGCTGTGTCATTTTGAGGGAAAGACATCTGCAGTTCTCCCCAAGCTGTCACTGGGAGGTATCATTTGCATATTAAACAAATATTTAAATTTAGCCATGCAGCAAACAATCAGAAGCTGCCTTTACAGACGTTGCTCCTTCAAAGCAACAGCAGGCATTGAAATATACCTCTAGGTGTGCTCATCTGGATGGCGGTGGTGTGACTTAAGCCTGGATAAATTTCTATGACAGGTGACATTTTCAGGTACGAAAGGGAAAATAAAATAAAATAAAAATAATGAAACAAAATGACACAAAATAAAAACCATAAAATAAATAAAACACCAACTCCTTTATACTCCAATGGCTATGTTGTTGATCAGCCACTAAATCGTGTCCAACTCTTTGCAACCCCTGAATGGCAGCACTCCAGGCTCCTCTGTCTTCCACTGTCTCCCAAAGTTTGCTCAAATTCATGTCCATTGAGTCAGAGATGCTAGCTGACCATTTCATACACATCCACGAGTGAACGTCATTTCCACTTTGGCCCAGATGCTTAATTCTTTCTGGCGCTATTAGGAATTGCCCCTCCACTCTTCCCCAGTGGTATATTGGACACCTTCAGAACTGGGGGGGACTCATCTTCCAGTGTCATATCTTTTTGCTTTTTCATACTGTTCATGGGGTTCTTGTGGCAAGAATACTGGAGTGGGTTGCTATTCACTCCTCCAGTGGACCATGGTTTGTCAGAGCTCTTCACTGTGACCTGTCTGTCTTGGTGGCCCTGCACAACATGGCTCATAGCTTCACTGAGTTACAAAAGCTCCTTGGCCACAAGACTATGATCCATGAAGAGGATCTTGGTTGAGAGTTAAATGTGGTGATGCATTTAGAATAGTGGCTGACATGGTAAATACTCAATAATGTGAGTCACAATTGTCATTATTCCAGAGGTGACAGCCGACATACTTGTAAGTGGACCAATCAGAATGGTTGACACCTATGGACAATCAAATTTGGCCTTGGACAGGCAAATTTCGCTTTGAAGTACAAAATGAAGCAGGTTAAAGGCTAACAGAGTTCTGCCAAGAGAATGCACTGGTCATGGCAAATGCTGTCTTCCAACAACACAAGAGAAGACTCTACATATGGACATCACCAGATGGTCAACACTGAAATCAGATTAATTATATTCTTTGCAATCAAAGATGGAGAAGCTCTGTACAGTCAGCAAAAACAAGACCAGGAGCTGACTATGGCTCAGAATTATGAACTCCTTATTGCCAAATTCAGACTTAAATTGAAGAAAGTAGGGGAAACCACTAGACCATTCAGGTATGACCTAAACCAAATCCCTTATGATTATACCGTGGAAGTAAGAAATAGATTCAAGAGATTAGTTTTGATAGACAGAGTCTCTGAACAACTATGGACCTCTGTCCATAGTTTGTGACATTGTACAGGAAGGAGTGATCAAGACCATCTCCAAGAAAAAGAAATGCAAAAAGGCAAAATGGTTGTCTGAGGAGGCCTTACAAATAGCTGAGAAAAGAAGAAAAGCTAAAGGCAAAGGACAAAAGGAAAGATATGCCCATCTGAATGCAGAGTTCCAAAGAATTGCAAGGAGAGATAAGAAAGACTTCCTCAGTGATCAATGCAAAGAAACAGAGGAAAACAATAGGATGGGAAAGACTAGAGATCTCTTCAAGAAAATTAGAGATACCAAGAGGACATTTCATGCAAAAATGGGCAGAAGAAAGGACAGAAATGGTATGGATCTAACAGAAGCAGAATATATTAAGAGGTGGCAAGAATACACAGAAGAACTATACAGAAAAGATCTTAATGATCCAGATATCACAATGGTGTGATCACTCACCTAGAGCCAGACATCCTGGAATGTGAAGCCAACTGGGCCTAGGAAGCATCACTATGAACAAAGTTAGGGGAGGTGATGGAATTCCAGTTGAGCTATTTCAAGTCCTAAAAGATGATGCTGTGAAAGTGCTGCACTCAACATACCAGCAAATTTGGAAAACTCAGCAGTGGCTACAGGACTGGAAAAGGTTAGTTTTCATTCCAATTCCAAAGACAGGCAATGCCAAAGAGTGTTCGAACTACTACACAATTGCACTCATCTCATAGGCTAGTAAAGTAATGCTCAAAATTCTTCAAGCCAGGCTTCAAAAATACATGAATCATGAACTTCAATATGTTCAAGCTGGTTTTAGAAAAGGCATAAGAACCAGAGATCAAACTGCCAACATTCATTGGATCATCAAAAAAGCAAGAGAGTTCCAGAAAAAACATCTACTTCTGCTTTATTGGCTATGCCAAAGACTTTGACTGTGTGAATCACAACAAACTATGGAAAATTCTGAAAGATATAGGAATACCAGACCACCTTACCTGCCTCCTGAGAAACCTGTATGCAGGCCAAGAAACAGCAGTCAGAACAGGACACGGAACAGACTGGTTCCAAATTGGGAAAGGAGTACGTCAACGCTGTATATTGTCACCCTGCTTATTTAACTTGTATGCAGAGTACATCATGAGAAGTGCTGGACTGAATGAAGCACAAGCTGGAATCAACATTGCTGGGAGAAATATCAATAGCCTCAGATATGCAGATGACACCAGCCTTATGGCAGAAAGCGAAGAAGAACTAAAGAGCCTCTTGATGAAAGTGAAAGAGGAAGTGAAAAAGTTGGCTTAAAAGTTGACATTCAGAAAACAGATCATGGCATCCGGTCCCATCACTTCATGGCGAATAGATGGGGAAACAATGGAAATAGTGACACACTTTATTTTGGGGGCTCCAAAATCACTGCAGATGGTGACTGCAGCCATGAAATTAAAAGATGCTTGCTCCTTGGAAGAAAAGCTATGACCAACCTAGACAGCATATTAAAAAGCAGAGACACTACTTTGCCTACAAAGGTCCATCTAGTCAAAGCTACAGTCTTTCCAGTAGTCATGTATGTATGTGAGAGTTGAACCATAAAGCAGGCTGAGCACCAAAGAATTGATGCTTTTGAACTGTGGTGTTGGAGAAGACTCTTGAGAGTCCCTTGGACTGCAAGGAGATCCAACCAGTCCATCCTAAAGGAGATCAGCCCTGAATATTCATTGAAAGGACTGATGCTGAAGCTGAAACTCCAATAATTTGGCCACCTGATGTGAAGAACTCATTGGGAAAGACCCTGATGCTGGGAAAGATTGAAGGCATGAGGAAAGGAGGACGACAGAGGATGAGATGGTTGGATGGCATTACCGACTTGATGGATATAAGTTTGAGTAAGCTCTGGGAGTTGGTGATGGACAGGGAAGCCTGGCATGCTGCAGTTCACGGGGTTGCAAAGAGTCAGACACAACTGAGTGACTGAACTGAACTGAACTGAATGGAAAATCAGATTGAGTCATTATTTGACCTGATTTTTCCCACTTGATCAAAATGTATTATTCAAATAATAGCTCAGTGTTTTTTGAGTAGGCTAAGAGTGTTACACATTTCATTTTATGTAATACTTATGATAACCTCATGTAACAGGGAATAGCATTGTCCCCACATTACAGATGAGGAAACCAAGGCAAGGAGAAATTAAACAAGTTGGCCAAAGTCACACCTCCAGCATTGAACCTCACACCACAGCTTGTTCCCATGACCATCTGCCAGACTGTTCCCATCAGTCCATTCCATTCTGCTCAAGGCACTGTATAGGGACACATCCATCTTCTTTGATTTAGCAGGTAAGGCTTTTTGGTGATGTAGTCACTGTGCCCCAATAAATAAGCTTTTTAACCACTCTATGCTTCTCTCTATTTTCCGGTTTCCCACAGTTGTTCTAGTATTTTTTATAATTGGACAAAGAGTGGTAAATAAAAGCAAATGCTAGTTAAATTTAAAGGAGAAGATAAATTGATCCTTCCCACTCAACCAAAGGGACTATGGATCTGTGTCATTAATTAAAATGCTTTCTTCGGCACAGATACTGCATCCCCATTAGCTCATCTTGTCTTCACACTGTGGGAGGGGGAGCTTATATCCATATTGGAGTGAGATTAAACATCCCAGAGGGAAGTGGATGCAGAGAATGTAGTGACAGGCAGCCCGGATGCTGGAGCCCCAATCCTCCAGGGCCTAAATCATTCATGTTGGCCGTGTTCAGATGCCCCTCATATGCAGGCAGAGCAGGTACGAGCCACTTCTGTGATCTGAAACTGCTGTTTATCCTTTCTCCAACTAGAACAACATTTGTTTTTAATTTACTGAGCATGAGAATCATGCGGGGGTACTTGTTAAAAGTGTAGATTCTCCCACTAAGAAATATTACTTTATTCCAGCAAGAGCAATTCCGGGACCGTTCATCCCCACGAAATACTTTAGAAGGTTCAGCTGAGAGCGTTCCTTCCACTTTACTTTGGGTGGGAAGTGGGTGCAGCCACGGGGCACTTTCTCTGGGTCAGGTCTGGACTAAGCATTTCAAAAACACGTTCTCATTTCATCCTCATGACCACCGTCTTTAGCACCATCTCACAAATGAGTAAACTGTGACGTAGAGAGTTTAACCCAGACTTATTAGTCCCCCTTATTTGGCCCCCTGAGCTGACTCACTGGAAAAGACCCTGATGCTGGGAAAGACTGAGGGCAGGAGAAGAATCTGGTGACAAAGGATGAGATGGTTGGATGGCATCACCGACTCAATGGACATGAGTTTGAGCAAGCTCCAAGAGATAGTAAAGGACAGGGAAGCCTGGCGTGCTGCAGTCCAGGGGGTCAAAAAGAGTCAGACACAATAAATCAGCCCCCAGGGCCCTCCCTCTTGTCCAGCATACTAGCAACCATTTCCAGATCCAGGTCTACCAGCTGGCCCCATCACGGTCACTAAGATTTTTGTTATAATATGTATTCCCAGTTTCACCCTAGAAGCACTGAAGCAGAACCCGAATTAAGGGCCCAGATTCTGAATTTTTAATAAGTGTTCCAGGAGGTGTGTGATGTGCAGACAGGCTTACACCCTCTATTTCTGTCCACGCAGGGCTGCTGGTGTACCCTGGCACACTTACCTAAGTCAGTGAAACATCAGTGCGTCTCCATCCTGATTGGCAGAGATGTTCTCACCCCAATCTCTGGTGCCCCAGCCTCCTCCTGCACCATCCCAGCCACTCAACCAGAACTCCAGCTAGCAGAGGGCTGTTCCCAGCTCACTCAGGGTCTTCAAGGGTCTGCTTCAATGCTGAAGCCTTTGCACATCCTGATTGGTGGGTGCTCGAACATACCTGTTATCAAGGATTTTGAATATCACCCTGTGCATGAGTATATCTCCCTCTTGATATCATCTGCTCTGGAAGTCAGGAAAGATGATTGACACATCTCTCCACTGTAAACGGGACCCTACGCATAGTCAAATGTTCATTAAATTGAGCTGTTTTTTTTTTTTTTATCCCAATTGTATGAGTTTTGTTCTCATATGTGTTGGGAGAAGGAGCCTGCACAGAGAGGAGACAGAGCAGATACGACCCAGAACCAATTCCTGGGGGTGGCACAGCAGGGTGGACTTTGGGAAGCCTGGGACCAACTTCCAGGGACTCAGAAAGACGAGAAGTCAGTGCCATTGCAAGGTGAGAAAATGGGGTGCTCAGCAGACTACGGGTCCTCTAAGAGACATTTGTTCAATGTTAGGTGAGTGAACATAACAAGAGAATTGCAACTGGGCTCATTTTTCACAAAATCTAAAGAGAAGAAAGGACCCGCGGGTAGAAGTATGTCAGTTTCAATTCCATTGTAGCCGCCACATGTGGAAAAGACATTAAATTCTCAGGAAGGAACCCATTAAGCGAAATAAACGTCACAGTAGCCAAACATTATTGGCTCCCTGACTTCCACAGATAACTTTAGAGATGGGTTATTTCCTTAGTTGAGAAATCATGGCCAGGTATTTTCAATGGAAATGAGTTTCGAAACCTCTAACATGTTTGAGGAAAAGAAATATTTTTGACACTCCATTCCAATAATAGATAATGCAGAATAATCTCTCGGGTAAATCAGCAAAGTGGAACAATTTGCTTCATCACGGGAAGGCTGGTTCTCCCCACACCCCCACCTTTCCTTTCTGGAATGTCTGCATCATCTCCCATGCTGCTCTTGTGCTTCAGGAAAGCAATAAGAAACTCAGGGTAATACACTAAATGTGTTTGTAGCAGAGAGCTGCATTTCTGTACCACTGGCAAACCCACTAGCTCCCTTGGCACCCGATCAAGTCCACTGACCGGGGTGTTGCAGCACAATCTAAGAATGTCTAACTAATTAACCCCTGATTATGGCAAAATGAGGTTTTTAATAGAGGAGAGTGTGCCAAGGCTTCATTTGGGAGACATAGAGGAAAAATAAAAAGTCAAACGGTAACCAAGCCAGCTCAGAGCATGAGAGAGAGATCAGCGAAGAATGCAGATGCAGGCAACCAGACTATTCCCAGAGTCTCAGCTGCAAGATTTCCAAGTTGAGGTCAGCTTTGAAAATAAATTCTTTGACTTGGCTATTCAGAGTAAATTTCAAACCATCCAGGCGCCTCTTGGTTGGAAAATGGATGCAATGGCTATTCTTTGTTGTAGGGGGGAAAAAAGTGAAAGTGAAAGTGTTAGTCTGTCAGTCCAGTCTGACTCTGCGACCCCGTGAACTCTAACTCACCAGGCTCTTCTGTCCATGAGATTCTCCAAGTATGAATACTGTCGTGGGTTGCCATGCCCTTCTCCAGAGGATCTTCCCAACCCAGGGATCAAACCCAGTTCTCCTGCATTGCAGGCAGATTCTTTACTGCTTGAGCTACCCAGGAAGCCCTCATACACTGTAGGCATCTTTATCGTAGAGGTGGCCCCCAAGGCAGCCTCTAGACCCTAAGGAACAGCAGTCTTGGTAGAGAAAAGTCATTGATCCCCTTGGTCTCTCCTTCCTGTGTTTCCATTCACCTCCTGGTAGAGAAAACTAAAAGACAAAAAGATTTTACAATAAGGAAGCCTTTCCATTCCTTGTTACAATAGTGAACCCAATATTTTCATGTTCTTTCCACAGCAGTGAGTTTTTGGTAGAAAGTGAAGTCAAAAGATTTGCTGATGTTTTAGAAATCGCTCAAAGGGATTTCTCAACAAGAAGTCACTGTAAGTGTCCAGAGCAACTGATATCAGGGAGCTATTAACTAAAGATAAAATATATTATATATTTATTTGACATGAGTTTGATCCCTGGGTCTGGAAGATGTCCTGGAGGAGAAAATGGCATGCCTCCAGTATTCTTGCCTGAAGAATTCCGTGGACAGAGGAGCCTGGTGAGCTACAGTCCATGGAGTCAAAAAGAGCCAGACATGACTGAGCACAGCACGGCATCTATATATGCAGAAGCATACACATATTTATATATGCCAAGGAGATCAAGAACAGAGGGAAGGAATACACAGAAGAGCTGTACCAAAAACCATCTTAATGAACTGGATAATCACTATGGTGAGGTCAGTTACCCAGAGCTAGACATTCTGGAGTTTGAAGTCAAGTGGGCCTTAGGAAGCACTCCTGTCAACAAAGCTAGTGGATGTGATGGAATTCCAGTAGAGCTGTTCAAAAGTCTAAAAGATGATAAAAGTGTTGCATTCAGTACGTCAGCAAATCTGGAAGACCCAGCAGTGGCCACAGGACTGGAAAAGGTCAATCCTCATCCCAGTCCCCAAGAAGGGCAGTACTAAAGAATGTTCAAACCATCGGACAATTGCGCTCATCTCCCATGCTAGTAAGGTCTTGCTTAAAATCTGGCATGCTAGGCTTCAGCATTATTCGAACCAAGAACTTCCAGATGTCCAAGCTGGGTTTAGAAAAGGCAGAAAAACCAGAGATCAAATTGTCAGCATCTGTTGGATCATAGAGAAAGCAAGGGAATTCCAGAAAAACATCTACCTCTGTTTCATCGACTACACTAAAGCCTTTGGCTGTGTGGAAAGCTCTTAAAGAAATGGGAATACCAGACCATTTTACTTGTCTCCTGAGAAACCTGTATGTGGATCAGGAAGCAATAGTTAGAACACTGTATGGAACAACTGGTTCAGGATTGAAAAAGGGGTATGACGGGGCTGTCTGTTGTCACCTGTTTATTTAACCTATATGCTAAGCACGTCATGAGAAATGCCAGGGTGGATGAGTTACAAGCTGGAATCAAGATAGGTGGGAGAAACATCAAAAACCTCAGATATGTGAATGATACCACTCTAATGGCAGAAAGTGAAGAGGAGCTAAACTCTTGATGAGGGTGAAGGAGAGTGAAAAAGCCGGCTTAAAACTAAATATTAAAAAAACTAAGATCATGGCATCCAGCCCTATTGCTTCATGACAAATAGAAGGGGGAAAGGTGGAAGCAGTGACGGATTTCCCCTTCTCGGGCTCTAAATTCATTGTGGACAGTGACTGCAGTCATGAAATCAGAAGATGATTGCTTCTTGGCAGGAAAACTATGACAAACCTAGACAGTATGTTGAAAAGCAGAGACATTACCCTGCCAACAAAGGTCTGTATAGTCAAGGCTATGGTCTTCCCAGTGGTCACATATGGTTTTGAGAGCTGGAACGCAAAGAAGGCTGAGCACCAGAGAATTGATGGTTTCGAACTCTGGTGTTAGAGAAGACTTTTGAGAGTCCCTTGGACAGCGAGAAGATCAAACCAGTCAGTCCTAAAGGAAATCAACCCTGAATACTCATTGGAAGGACTGAAGCTAAAGCTGAAGCTCCAGTATTTTCATCACCTGATGCCAACAGCAGACTCATTGGACAAGTCCTTGATTCTGGGCAAGATTGAGCGCAGAAGGAGAAGAGGGTGTCAGAGGATGAGATGGCTGGATGGCATCACTGATGCAATGGACATGAACTTGAGCAAATTCCAGGAGATGGTGAGGGACAGGGAAGCCTGGCATGCTGCAGCCCATGGGGTCTCAAAGAGTCGGACCCAACTGGGTGATTGAACAACATATATATTTCTTTTTTCTGTATCTAGCTCCCTCAAGTACTATGGTTTTCTATCTTAGAATCTTCAAAAAGTTTGGAGTTTGGAACATCTGAGTTCAGATCTCAGTTCCTCTCTCTTGAATGAAGTTGAGCAAATTTCTTACTTTTTTCTGTACCTCTGTAGTCTCAACTGTAAAATGGGAATGATCGCTGCTGACTGAGGATACTCGAGAGAGCTCAGTTCAGAGGAAGCGAGGATGGTCCTCCTCCAGCTTTACTTTACACTTTGTCATCTGCTCCCAAAGAACTCAGAACCCATGAAGTCTAAAGACAAGGCAGTTTGTAAACTTTGAGCTCAAAGAAGAGAAGAGCAGTCCCAGAGCCGGGGAAAGGGAGATACCACGCAGGCCCTTCCATGGTTGTTCCCTTTCTCTCTTTGAGCAAACTAAATACTGGCCCCAGTTCTTCCCTGGCTGTAAAACAAAAGCCTCCATGTATATCAATGCGTGTGTGTGTGCTAAGTCACTTCAGCCTTGTTCAACTCTTTGCAACCCTATGAGCTGTAGTCTGCAGGCTACTCTGCCCATGGGATTCTCCAGGCAAGAATACTGGAGTAGGTTGCTGTGTCCCCCTCCAAGAGATCTTCCCAACCCAGGGATCTAACCCACGTCTCTTGCATCTCCTACATTGGTAGGCGGGTTCTTTACCACTAGCGCCACCTGGGAAGCCCATGTATATCAACAGGTGAACATAAATTTCTAAGGAGAAAGAAAAACAACATTCTGTCTGAGTATGGTTGGCCAAAACACCCCAACTTTATAAAACCCGCTTGCGAACACCGTGATTCCTGATTATTAACATTATGGTTAAAAAGACATTCCTCCACCTTGCTTTTGGTTGAAGACTGGAGCAGAACTTTCAGAACAAAGGAAAATGACCTTCTTCAGAAAAAGTTAGCTTTTTTTTTTTCCCCCAAGACTGAACACAGAATGAATGAACATATTATCACAGTGAATTTTATAACAGGAATTACCAGACCAACGCAACACTATGCTGATTAAATTGGAGACTTTAGAAGAGTGATCTTTCACACCTGGCTACACATTAGAAACATCTGGAGAGCTTAAAAATGAATAACCACCGCGACACACACAATGTCCAGGCACTCTCCCTAGCCTGAGATTGTGACTTATTTGGCCTGGGAAGTGTGAAAGTAAAAATGTTAGTTGCTCAGGTGTGTCTGACTCTTTGTGGTCCCATGGACTGTAGGCCACCAAACCCACCAGGCTCCTCTGTCCATGGAATTCTCTAGACAAGAATACTGGAATGGATTGCTATTTTCCTTCTCCAGAGGATCTTCCCGACCGAGGGATCAAAGCCACTGCAGGCAGATTCTTTATCATCTGAGCCACTAGGGAAGCCCAGGCATCTATGGGCTTCACGGCTCCCATGGAGACTTTAACATGAAGTTCAGATTTGGGCACCACTGCTCTAAAATTGTTTCCTTTGGGGCTTCTTGTGGCTGCCAGTGCAAAATAAAAACCAGAGATTGATGTTTATGTAAACGTAGACACCTTACCCTTTCTGACTCTGAGTTCCAGAAAAAGCTAGCTAAGGTGTCCTGATCCCCAAGGAATACCGGGTGTGGTCTCAGATTCAAAGAGACGAAAAAAGTCATCATAAAGCTCATTTAACAAATGCAGATTCACTGGGAGAAGTTTCCTAACGGGGAACCTGCCATTGGCCACAGCTGCGTTCTCTGGTGGGATGAAAAGACGGAAAGAGACTTGTTCAACAAGGAAGAGGTGAAACCGGCAAGGAAATGCAACCACTCAGTTTCACTGCATGCTTCCTCTAAGAAACAGACCTAATGCAGCCAGCGTGACAGAGAGAAGCCTTCTGAGTGCAAACTTAACCATCTGTTCTGCTGGCTGTGCTTGGTCCATAGTAAGGTGACCTGCGAATCCTCAGAAACAAAAACCATCTATCAATCACCACTAACATTACACCTTAAACTAGTAATTTTTTAAGTGGCCTGAGCACAATTTTGATCGATAAGTCTTGAGTGGGTCTTTGCACAGGGAAACCTTCCAAATAGCCATGGCCCATCTGCCTATGTTCGTCAGGGTCTGAGAAAAGCAGCCTCTGCCCCCCAGCCTCTCCTCTAATCTCTCATACACGTGGCCACTCCTTGGGCCCTCCCCATTGTCCTTATCCAGTGACTAGGACACTGTCTCACAACTTGCTTCTCTCATGGGGGGCAGATCCTTATATCACTATAGGGCAAGTTTTAGCTTTGGGGCTTGTAGTAGATTTAATTATTGTCCTTAATTATGTCCTCCTTTGGAACAGTATTTAGACACCCACCTCCTTGCCACGATTTCCTGAGGGACAGTGTTTCCCTACCATCTGCCTTCAGGCTTGGTCGTGTGACTTGCCTTGGCCAGTGGGGTGATAAACAGTGCCAGCAGAGACTTGAAACGTGCTTTTGTGATTACACTTGCTGTCTTGTGCTTTTGTCATTGTCATGACATACACCTGCCCTGGTTCACCTGCTGGTCCAAAGAGATTGAGAGATGTGTGGAATTGACCTGAACCCAGCTTCCAGCTTGGAGCAGAGTGTAGCCTAGAACAGTGGTCCCAGCCTTTTCGGCATCAGGGACTGGTTTTGTGGAAGACAGTTTTTCCACAGAAAGAGGGTGGGGAGATGGTTTTGGGATGATTCAAGCACATTATGTTTAACTGAGTACTTCATTTCTATTACTATTATATCAGCTCCTCAGATCATCAGGAATTCAATCCCAGAGGTTGGGGACCCCTGGCCTAGTTCATCTATCAATCACCACTAACATTGCACCTTTACTAGTTTGTATAGCTAGCTGGCCCACAAATCTCTGCATCAGAAATAAATGCTTGTTATTGTATGCAATTGAGTTTTAACATTGTTTGGGATGTATTGTTATTTTGACATTAACTATATATTAAGTGCATGGCCTTCAACTTTGGACCTTTTCTGTTGTTGTTCAGTTGCTGAGTCATGTCTGACTCTTTGCAACCCCATGGACGTAGCACACCAGGTTCCCCTATCCTTCACTACCTCCCAGAGTTTGCTCAAATTCATGTCCATCAAGTTGGTGATGCTATTCAACCATCTCATCCTCTGCTGCCTCCTTCTCCTTTTGCCTTCAGTCTTTCCCAGCATCACGGTCTTTTTCAGTGAGTCAGCTCTTCACATCAGGTGGCCAAAGTATTGGAGCTTCAGCTTCAGCATCAGTCCTTCCGATGAATATTCAGGGTTGATTTCCTTTTGCATTGACTGGCTGGATCTCCTTGCAGTCCAAGGGACTCTCAAGAGTCTTCTCCAGGACTCAACCTTCTTTATGGTCCAACTGTCACATCTGTAAATGACTATTGGAAAAACCATGTGTGAAAGTCACTCAGCAGTGTCTACTCTTTGCAACCCCATGGTCTGTCCATGGAATTCTCCAGGTAAGAATACTGAAGTAGATTGCCATTCCCCTCTCCAGGTATCTAACCTAGGTCTCTTGCATTGCAGGCAGATTCTTTACCATCTGATCTATCATGGTATCTATAGCTTTGACTATAAGAACCTTTATCAGCAAAGTGATGCCTCTGCTTTTAATACACTGTCTAGGTTTGTCAAAGCTTTCCTTCCAAGGAGCAAGAGTCTTTTAATCTCATGGCTGTGGTCACCATCCACAGTGATTTTGGAGCCCAAGAAAATAAAATCTGTCACTGCTTCCACTTTTTCCCCTTCTGTTTGCCATGAAGTGATGGAACCAGATGCCATGATCTTAGCTTTTGGAATGTTGAGTTTCAAGCCAGCTTGGTGTCTTAATGCTTTAGCACCAGGCTTCTCAAATTGAAGTGTGCATGTCCCTTAGTATACAATTCTGCTAGCAAGTACTCAGAAACCATGGAATAAATATGGTGAAACTTTCTCAAATGTGAATTTTGCTTGACAATGTTATTAGAAACACTACTTTTATGTACTGAAGTTATTTTTTTAAACTCTTATTAGCTTGAATAGAATTTCTCTTAGAGAAGAAATTCCTGGGGTAGAAAGTGAGGACCCTGAAGTAAAGAGTCAAAACAAATATAAAAATGAAGGGTATTTTTGGTTTCAACTGACAGAAAAAATGAACTCAAATTGGCATTAAAAACAGAGGGAATTTATTACTTCTTATACCTAAAAGTCAGGAAAGTTTGGTTTCGGATAAGACTTTATCTTCAAATAATTTTACCAAGGACCCAGATTTTGTGTATCTTCTTTGCTTTCTTGCCTTTTGGCTAAGATCAAGTGTAGTGTGGGGGCTTCCCAGGTGGCACAGTGGTAAAGAATCTGCCTGTCAATTCAAGAGACACAAGAGACTCAGGTTCCATCCCTGGATTGGGAAGATTCCCCTGGAGGAGGAAATGACAACCCACCCCAGTATTCTTGCCTGGAAAATTCCATGGACAGAGGAGCTGCTACAGCCCATAGGGTTGCACAAAGTCTGACATGACTGAGGGACTGAGTTTGCATTCGCATGCGTGCACATGCACACATACACACACACACACACACACACACACACACACACACACACACACACTTCACTTTCCATGGTGTCTGACTTCATCCTCAAGTTCTGGTAGTTTCTCATCCCCCAGTTCTGAGTTCTCTCCTTGGGGTAATAAAGGGGCTGAAGTCGTTCCTATCTCAAAATACTTGTCCAGAGAAGAGGAATTTATCTCTTCTAATATCACCTCCTTAAGACGTGGGTTTCCTTCTCCGTCATTGGCCCACACTGGGTCGTGTTCAACTCTGAACCAATCACTGTAGCCAGGAAACTGGGACATGCTGATTGGCTAAGTCTCTCAGGTTCATTCTACTCACATAAAACCGAGACTGGAGAAGGGGTGCATTCCACATTGGAAATGTAATAGGCTGTTGAAAGGGACATGGATGTTTGGGTGGTAACCCACAAACACCCAATATCTAATAAAGTAAAATATTAGTTGCTCAGTCGTGTGGGACTCTTTGCGACCCCATGGATTGTAGCCCGCCAGGCTCCTCTGTCCACGGGATTCTCCAGGCAAGAATACTGGAGTGGGTTGCCATTCCTTTCTCCAGGGGATCTTCACAACCCAGGGATCAACCCGCATTTCCTGCATTGCAAGCAGGAAATACCATCTTTACCGTCTGAGCCATCTGGGAACCCCAATAAAAGAGATGATTAAATAGCTCTGCAGAAGATAAAGAAAGCAGTTAGTTTTTGCACCTGATAGGGAGGGAGAAGAAAAATTAACTATTTTTGAGGTGAGAGTGTATATATATATATGTATATATATACACTCACTATTCAATGTGTTTATATTATTATGGTGGGCTGCTAAATGTTTAACAACTAGCTCTTTGGGGAAACATGTAAGCTTATTCAAATTCTTACTGATATGAAGCATGTATAGCAGACAGTTTACAAATGGGAACAAAATATAGGCTATTCTTTACCATCTAACCACTTGATTCTCACAAAATGCGTTCACGAATTTTGTAGAACTCTTGTATCTCTAGCTGATCAATGGTGGCAATTCAACCATGATTTGACAAAGCCAGGCTGAAAATAAATACTTGATTACAAGTGTAGTTCTGACATGAATGTTGGTTGATATTTTCATTTATGTTGATGAATAAGATGGAAGTGAAACAAGGGTAACAGCCCTGTCAGAACTTCACTCATTTGTCAATGACATGAGTGACTACTTTGTTGACCCAGGTATAGTTTCAAATATTGACAAAAAATTTCTTCAGCCTTTTATATGAGTCACACACACAACACATTTTAAGTTTACTTGACCTTAATATCGTCTTCATGAATTTTTAAGTCTAGATAATGAACAAGATTTGATTTATTGAACTTGCCTATTTATGTGGCATAAAGACTCTCACCACGGCCAATTTCTTTCTACCAATGTGATCACTAAACATAGAATTGGGAAGAGATGTAACAGCAGCTCATTTTATAATATTTCTGCCACCCAAGTATAGTAGACAACTTCAGTGGTATAGATAATAATGAATTGTAGTGAAATGAATAATAAGTAATGTGTTTGGGATAGTTTAATTATAAGTTTATATGATTTAATTTTTAATAATGCAACCAGATTGCAAAAATCCTGAAAATTTAATAGCTGGCTCTTGGGAGCCTATATGAGCCTGCTCCTGCACATCACTGTCCCTCCTCCCTTCTATTTCACCCCTGTTCTTTCCCAAATAATCATTATTAGAGTGTGCTGTACAGACCAATATCTTCTGAGAATGAATTTTAGTAGAAATCAAATATGGGTCACTTTCCATGTATCAAAAAGTAGAGATGATGACTACGGAATGGTGAGAGGGTCCAGAAATGAATTTAGTGGAAGAAAGAATTTAGAGCCTGGAGATGAACCTGAGGCTATAAGCACCCACCCTTACCCCACCATGGATTTTTAGGAATCGGAGGAATCTGTGTATGTGAGGAATACATACATACATATGTGTATGTGAGGAAATACACATACCTCTGTGTATCTGAGGAAAGTCTGTGTATGTGCATTGGCTAGAGCATGGGCTATTCTAGGAAAGGTAGCATATTCTGGAGCCAGCTAATATCTGGGATATGAATATACATGCATATATACATATATATGCATATATGCACATGAATATATGCATATATGTATATAATTCTTATTATTAAAGTAGAATCTAAAATTATATCATTTTTAGGATAAATGAGAAAGTTTCAAAGAAATTCCCCTGTGGGAATGTCTAACCTCAAAGTTCCAACCTCCTGGGAGCATGTTTCATTCTTCTCTGCTATTTGAGACATCTAGTGTGTTTCTTTTCCCTGAAAGCTTGTATTTTTCATCTACCCTTGGCATTTTAGATGGCTTCCGTGATGGCTCAGACAGTAAAGAATCTGCATGCAATGTGGGAGACCTGGGTTCAATGCCTGGGTCCGGAAGATCCCTTGGAGAAGGAAATGGCTACCCACTCCAGCATTCTCACTTGGAGAATTCCATGGACAGAGGACCCTGGTGGGCTACAGTCCATGGGGTCACAAAGAGTTGGACACAACTGAGTGATTAACACTTGACATTTTAATCAGATGACTCCCATGTCTGACTTGTCAGAATCTGCCTGGAGGCATTTGAAAAAATACTGATTCCAAGACCCCATTCCTAGATGCCCTGATTCAGCAGATGGAGCCTTGGGATTGACAGTCTGAATTCTGAAGACCTTATCCCAGTGACCCAGCCACATGTGATAGGGAAACCACAGGACAGGTCCAGGTCCACGCTTGAGTCACAGTTCCGCTCTTTGTTGGGTCTGCTGGTGGGCCACGTCTCCTGCGATGGTTTATGTTTCAGACTCTGACATTCAGGAAAGTGCTGTGAAGCATGGCAGGGCAAGGCGGCCTCTCCCATCCCTGCTGGTGGGAAGGTCCTTCCCACCTTCACGGCAGCCCAGCCCTGTCTGCATGGCTGGCTTCCCTTTGATGGGGAGAAAGGATTGTGTTCCTCCCTTAAAGTGGCATGTCCTGATTACAGTCCACTTCTAAAGTTTCTCTCTAACAAGGAAAACTTTCACTCCCATCTAATTTGCCTGGACCAGAGGGGCTCTGCAAGTCAGACTTCCTTCCAGATGGAAAACAAAAAATTGGTGTGAACTCTTAAATCAGTTTTTAAAAAATTATTATTAATCTGCCTCCTGGAATACAGCATGCTCTGACCAAAGGCAGGAGGAGTCAGGGAGCCCCCAAGTATCTAATTTAACACCTGAAAATTCCCAAGGATGATTATACCATGGAAGACATATTGAGGATTGTAAGAAAAGGTTTAATAAAAAATGTAAATGGAAAGGCCATAAAATTCAAATGAGGCTCATTCCCTGGGTTATAACAAGCTCTGTGCACAGACCTTGTTAATAGCTTTTTTCAAAAAAAAAATAATTTTATTGTAGCTTCTATTTTTTTCTGTCAGTGTAATTAGAGCTTAATTAATTCCCCCCTAAAGGGGAAAAAGAGGACAAAATGGTATTTGATCTGAGACATGTAGAGCGGGCAAAGCAATTAGGATCAGCAAGTTACTTTCTGTTACCCTTTTTTCCTAGTTAGGTCTTCTGGGAGCCAGAAGGCTTTGGACAGAGACTCCAAGGGTCTGTCCCTGGATCAGACATTCAGCAGTGCCAGGACATGCGGCAGGTCAAAGGGTTTATTTAGACAGAGATCTTGCAATTAAATATATATATAAATACACAACTGCAAGAGCCTGCTGCGTCAATTCTCTGATAATAGGAAGGGTTAGTTAAGTTCTGAATGTAAAACAGAGTTAAAAGTACCAAAAGCATAGCTCATGGAGGATATTAGAAAAGCACAACATGAGTTTGGTAATAACTTAGCACTGAGATGAAATCCCAACTCCAGCACTCAAGCTGTGTGACTTTAAAGACCTCTCTGGGCTTTCGTTTCTTGGAATCTGTAAAACAAGAGCCATGAATACTATTGTACCTAATGGATGGGCTGATCATGGGAAGAAAAGAAAGTCATGTAACGAAAAGCATCAGAAGTAAGAAGTTGCTAAGTGACAGTATGATTTGTGTGTGAGTGTGTGCGCCCTGATTTCACAATACTGTTCAGTGGAATTAGTCTTGAGCCCTTCCCGGTATTAGAATTAATTACCCTGAGTTTTCATGGCAAAGACTTATTACAGTGAGCTTGTTAATGCGACCTCTGGTGGCCTCATGGGCTCAGGAGAAGGCGCAAGGAGCACAGGTGCACTAGCTAATTAGAGAAGAAATAAGAGGCAGGACCCTCCGTCAGTTCACACGGCGTGTTGGAGGCCAGGTGCTTGTGGGATCCTGTGAGTAGCAGAAAATGATTTAGGGTTGGGGTTGTCACAAGAGGGTAGGGAAAGAGACATTTGTCTTCCAAAAGCAAGCAAGCCAGCCCCTAGCTCACTCCAGCATTGCAGGGGCCTCCAAGGTGATGATGCAAAACGAAGCCAAGGAATAGCTCTTGCTACAGCATGCTCTGAGATGAAAGCCTGGAGGCAGAGCTGAAGTCTGCTTTTTGCTTCCTGGCCTCTTTGCATGTTTAGTTTCTTCTGCCTGGAGTACTCACCTCACCTACTTCATCAGTTAGCCCCTCCTCTTTCTTTCATATTTCCTCTGGGCAACTAATTCTGATGCCAACTGCCTCCTCCCAACATATTAAATCCAAGACAGTTCTTATAAACTCTTATCTCCCCCTGCAAGCACTCTGCAAATAGATAAGTTTATTTGATTAAGCTCCACTAGGGTGCAGATTGTTTTGTTGTTTGTTTATTTTTGCTCACCTCCATATCCTCCATTTCCAGCCCAATTTAAGACTTTTAAGGCAACTTCTGGTGGTTTCCCACAGACCTTGGCTTGTGACTCCCTTGCTGCAACAATACATCTTGTCTAACTCTGACCCTCCTTCCTGCCCAAGGACATTGGACCCACCAGGATAATCCAGTATCACTCATCTTAAGATCCTTAACTTAATCACATCTACAATGTCCCTTTTGCTGTGTAAGGTAACATATTCACAGGTTAAGATTAGAACATGGCTGACTTCTTGCAGAGTCATTATTATACCTACCACACTCTCTAAAATGATCTACAGAGTTAATTCGTTACTTATCACTATCAAAGCTGAACTTTTTTCAGGAACTTTTAAACTAACATGAAAATTTGTGTATCCTAAAATAGCCAAAACAGTTTTGAAAAGAAGAACTAAGTTGGACTTACTGTTCTTGATTTCAAAACATACTTCAAAGCTACAGAATCAAGACAGTGTGGTATTACATAAGGCTAGACATATAGATCAAGAAAATAGAACTGAGAGTCCAAAAATTAGCCCTCACATTTGTGTTCCATTGATTTTTGACAAAGGTACCAAGACAATTCAATGTGGGAAAGCATAGTCTTTTCATCAGATGATACTGAATAACTGGATATTCACAAGTAAAAGAATGAAGCTCTGTCCCCTACCTCACACCAAAAATTAACTCAAAACATTTCAAATTATGTGTAAAAGTTGTAAGTATAAAACCACTAGAAAAAAATAGGGGTATATATTTGTAATCTTATGTTGGCAAATCCTTTTAGATATGACACTAAACAAAAGTGACCAAAAATAATTAGAGAAATCAAGCTTCATTGAAATAAAAAAACTTTGTGCTTTGTAAGACAGCACGAAAAAAGGTTAAAACGCAGTACTCAGATTAAGAAATAATATTTGCAAATCTTATATCACATAAGGACCTTATGTCCAAAATACATAAAGAAGTCTTACAACTCAACATTAAAAAAAAGAAAAAAGGAAAACAATTTAAAAATGAGGAAAGGATTTCAATAGACATTTCTCCAGCAAAGATAAGCAAACAGCCACTAGGTACATGGATGGGTAGATGCTAAATATCATTAATCATTAGGGAATGCAAATCAAACCCATAATGAGATACCTACATCAATGGCTATAATCAAAGAGACAGACAATCACGAGGAGGCGAGGATCTGGAGTAATGAACCTTAACGTATTGTTGGTGAGATTGTAGAATGATCCAGCCACTTTGGAAGACAGTTTGCTAATGTCACAAAATGTTAAACATATTTACTGTATGACAGCACTTCTACTCTTAGGTATATCTCCAAGAGATTTGAAAACATACAGTCATGCAAAAATGTGTATATAAACAATGATAGCAGCACTATTCACATTAGCCAAAAAATTGAAATAATCTGAGTATCAGAAGTAAAATGTGGCATATCTATACAATGTAATATTATTCTGTTATAGAAAGGACTGAAGTATAGCTATATCCTATCCCATGAGTGAACCTCGAAAACATTATGCAAAGTGAAAGAACCTATCACAAAAGGATGCATATTTTGTGATTTCATTTATGTGAAATGTTCAGAACAAACAAATCCATAGAGACAGAAAGTAGAGTGGGGGTTGCCTCAGGCTGGGGACAGTAAGCAGTGTGGAGTGACTACATCCTGGGTTTTGGCTTTCTTTTGGGGATGATGACAATGTTCTGGAATTAGACAGTCATGATAGTTGAACAATTCTAAATTTACTAAAACCTACTGAGTTGCACACTTTAAAAGACTGAGTTTTATGGCATGTGAATTACATCTCAATAAAGCTGTGATTTAAAAAATGAAATCGTAAAGAATACTCAATTAACCCAACAAAGGGAAGAAGCAGAAAGGAAATATATACAAATGGATCTAATGAAAAAATGGCAAGATGCTAGACATGAGCTTAACTATGTTAATAATTGTATTAAATTTAAGTGGCTTAAGAATCCTTATTAAAAGGCAAGAAGATCAGTTTGGCTTAAAAAAAAAAGACCTAATTATATGCTGCAAATACAAGAAATGTTCTTTAAATGTAGATACATAAATAGGTTAAAAGTAAAAATATAGAAAAAGATATAACATGCTAACCCTATCTTTATAAAAAGCCAGAGCAATTTTATTATTATCAGATAAAATAGAGTAAAGAATACAGAAGTTTACTTTGTAGTAACAAGGGGGTCGATTACTCCAGAGGACATATGTGTTTATGCACCCAATAAACAGACCTTGAAAAGACACAAAGCAAAAATAGGAAAATGCAAAGAGAAATAAAGAATCCCACAATTATAGCTTGAAAAATAAAACTCTCTCTCAATAATTGATAGAGCAAGTAAATGGAAAACCAGCAAGGAAATAGAAGATTTGAACAGCACCAAATTAGCATTACTGAATTAACATTTCCAGAATATTCAATAGTAGCAGAGCTCATATTCTTTCCATTGTTTTCGATGTCCACACAGAACATTTAGCAATATAGACTATTCCCTGAACCAAAACACAAGTCCCAATATGGTTAAAAGGATTCAAGTTATTCAAAATCTGTTTTCTGACTCTCTTGGAATTAAATTAGATATTAACAGAATAACAGAAAGATCTCTGGAAAACTCCAAGCACTTGGAAATTTAGTAGCATACATCTAAATAACCCATGGGTCAAAGAAGAAATAAAAACAAGGAATTATAAAGTATTTGGAATTGAGTGAAAGTGAAAACAACATATGGTAAGATATTGAATATTGTTAAGTCAGTAGTTAGGGAGAAATTTGAAGTATTTAAATTCCTTTATTAGAAAGCTATGACAGTCTTAATCAATGAACTCAGTTTCCACCTTAAAATAAAAATGAAGAGCAAGTTAGACACAAAGTAAGCAGAAGAAGGGATGTAATAATATGAGAGCACAGACAAATAAAATAGAAAACAGGAAAAAATGGGGGGGGGCAGAAAACCAATACAACAAAACCTGATTCTTTGAGACCATCAAATATTTGATAAACATCTAGACAGATTGATCAAGAAAAAGAAAGACGACACAAATACCACTATCAGGAATGGGAAAAGTGATCTCATTACAGATTCTATAAGAAGGTGAATATTATGAACAGTTTTATGTCCATATGGTCAACAAGTTGGTTGAAATGGACAAATTTCCTGAAAGACACAAACTAGAAAAGCTCATTCAAGATGACATTGATAGCGTAAATAGTGATATCTATTGAAATGAAATCATAGCTTAAAACTTTTTCACAGGACTTCCCTGGTTGTACAGTAGATAGGAGTCTGCCTGCCGAGGCAGGGGACATGAGTTCGATCCCTGCTTGAGGAAGATTCCACATGCTGTGTAGCAACTAAGCCAGCTGTGGGCCACAACTACCGAGCCCACTCTCTAGAGCCCTCACACTGCAACTGAAGCCCCAACTCCCTAGAGCCTGTGCTTCACAACAAGGGAAGCCACCACAATGGGAAGCCTGCTCACCACCACTAGAGAAATCCCATGCACAGCAACGAAGACCTAGTGCAACCAAAAATAAAACTAATTAGTAATTTAAAAAACTTTTTCACAAAGGAAACTCTAGACTCAGATGTCCTCACTGGTGAATTCTCCTACACATTTTAGAAGGAAATAATATCAATTCTACACAAAGTCTTCTGAAAAATTTAAGAACACTTCTTAATTCACTGTAGGAGTCCAATATTACCCTGACACCAAAACTTTATCAAAGACATCACAAGAAAACAAAATCACAGAGTGAGGTTCTGGTCACTCTCAAGACAGATTCTGAATGTGAAAATATGGTGGACCAACCTGGATAACTGGTTGGTGTTGATGATTGCTTCTTGACAGGAAAGCTGTGACAAACCTAGATAGTGTATTAAAAAGCAGAGACGTCACTTTGCCAACAAAGGTCTGTATAGTCAAGGCTATGGTCTTTCTAGTAGTCGTGTACAGATGTGAGAGCTGGACCATAAAGCAGGTCCAGAATTGATGCTTTTGAACTGTGGTGTTGGAGAAGACTCTTGAGAGTCCCTTGGACAGCAGGGAGATCAAATCAGCCAATCTTAAAGGAAATCAACCCTGAATACTCATTGGAAGGACTGATGCTGAAGCTGAAGCTTCAATACTTTGGTCATCTGATCTGAAGAGCTGACTCATTGGAAAAGACCTTGATGCTGGGAAAGATAGAAGGCAAAAGGAAAGGGGATGACAGAGGATGAGATGGTTGGATGGCATCACCGATACAATGGACATGAACTTGGGCCAACTCCGGGAGATGATGAGGGACAGGGAAGCCTGACGTGCTGCAGTCAATGGGGTTACAGAGTCACATACAACTTAGCGACTGAAAAACAACAGTAATCTGTATAAAAATTCCGCAAGACAATGATTAAGAGGGATCATTCTGTCGGCCCAATCTAAGTTCAGAAGTCCTTCTCTGATACATTACCATCCGTGTGATGTTGGACAAGTTGCTTCACCTCTCTGATCCTCAGTTCCCTTATCTATAAAATCAAGTCAATAACAGCACCTACAGCTAAAGATTAGAGTGAAAATTCAATTAGATATTATTTTCCCAGCACCCTCAAACAGTGCCTGGGACATAGCCGGCAGTTCAATAACTATTAACTGTAACAAGATAATATTCTTGTTAAGATAAAGGAGGCTTGTGCCTTTTGTAGTGGGAATAAATGTTTGCAGCCGGTAGTTATTTTCTGATCAATGAAGCCATTTCAAAATTATTGTTTTCCTTTGCATTTAAAGGAAGAATTAAAATCCTCTATAACTATATAGCTTATATGACAACATAACTTATCTCTTAAATAGCAGTGGCCTATCTTTTTTTCCTCCTTTTTTTTTTCTTTCTGTCATCAATAGAAGGAAGGATTTTGCTCCAATCTAATGTAAAAATTCCTCTTGACCATTTATATTCCTGCTAGCTGAGGAAGGACCTGACTTCCCCGGATAGCAGTCACAGTTCAAGCCGAGACAAAGACCAAGGAAGTCTGCCTGGCTGGAATCTGCTGGTTTCCCCTAGCCCGTGAGGATTACAGCCTCGCTTGAGAAAAAGCTTGTTTGGAGGAGAGCTTTAACTGGCTCTGCTCAGAGCCTTGCCTTCCCCAGGGCCTGGGGAATAAAAACAAAGAAATAACCCTGAGTACTTATCCTTCTTTATGCCTCACCCCAAAGTCACCAAGACACCCAAATGCAAGGGATTCAAATGCACTCCTCCCTCTGCTCCAGGTTAATGAAAACTGACATGAAGAGCTGGGACCATGAGCTTTATACACAGGACAGTTTCCATGAGCTTCACTGATGGTTTGCACTCTCCCACTCCCATCATACCCAATCCTCATCATTCGATAAAACTGTATTATAGGAAGTGGCTTAGACAGGGGCTCATGGACCCCCCTCCCCAAATCTAAACCCTGAAAGGGACCTGACTTCTGGGTATGGAAGCAAAACATACCGAACAGACTTGGAGTCCACACTCACAGACACCAGTGAAAGGCCGGCTCCTCCCTCATCCGCTGTCTTCCGCAGTGATGCCTTGCTTCTTGTTTTCACTGCAGGGGTCAGCAACGGGACCAGAGAAAGACTTACTGTGTCTGGGGGCAGATGAGACCAAAGGAAGTAGACAGCCTGGCTCTTGGTTTTGAAGCTTCTGGAGCCCACAGACCCTGCCTGCTTATTATTGTGCCATAATAATTGTCCCATAAACTGACAACCCAGGTTACTCACTCCCTCCCATGGAGAGGACAAGTAAATCCACACAAAGAGACTGAAATTATCAGGATATGTTTTTTTTCCTCCTGCAGCGTTGCTGGCATTTTGGACCAGATAATTCTTCTGTGGTGGGGTCTGTTCTATACACTGTCAGATTGGCCTCTACCTATAAGATGCCAAGAGTACCCCCTCCCCAAGTCATCACAACCAAAATGCGTCCAAACAATGCCAAATATCCCCTGGGCAGGGAGGGCGTGCAAAACACCCTGGGGGTCGAAAACCACTGACCTCTGCAGAACCATGGGAGTAAAAGCATTTCTCATGAGCTCTCACAACAGCTTTCTCTTAGAAAAATGGGAGAAGGAAGCAAATTCCTGAAGTTCACACAGCAAAATAATGGATGACGAGAGAGGGAAAAAATGGGTTTGCAAATGCTGCTTGGGCAGTTACCATTTGGGCCAGACTTTGTCCAAGTAGGAAATAAATCACCAGTTGATTTAGTCAGAAAAATACCAAGACTGTCTTGCAGGGCTCTCCAGTGAGGGCTGAGCTAGCAGATTCAGGATGACTGGACAATATTTCTTAGCATCCTGTCCCACCTACAATGTGGGCTGTCTGGGAATGCAACCCGGGCCAGCAACACAGAGTCTGGGGGGGTTAAAGGAAGAGCACATTCGCCTTGAAAGAAGTTCTCTCCCTTCAAGTGAGAGATCCTCACCCCTTAGCAAAACCTGGAATGGGCCAGCCAGAGAAACAAACTTGGAGAAAGGAGACATGGTCCCCTTCTCCGCAACAGTGGTCACCATGCATCTGTGATGCAACAAAAATGGGCTGAGGCCAAAAAAATCCAAGTCTGTGATGGTGGAAGCATAGAACCATGGTCCACTGACTAGTGTCCTCCTACAGATATTTACAAATAACTGTGAAAACAGAGAAGCGAAAAGCAAAGGAGAAAGGGAAAGATATTCCCATTTGCATGCAGAGTTCCAAAGAATAGCAAGGAGAGATAAAAAAAAGCCTTCCTCAGCGACCAATGCAAAGAAATAGAGGAAAACAACAGAATGGGAAAGACTAGAGATCTCTTCAAGAAAATTAGAGATACCAAGGGAACATCGGAGAAGGCAATGGCACCCTACTCCAGTACTCTTGCCTGGAAAATCCCATGGATGGAGGAGCCTGGTAGGCTGCAGTCCATGGGGTCGCTAAGAGTCGGACACGACTGAGCGACTTCACTTTCACTTTTCACTTTCATGCGCTAGAGAAGGAAATGGCAACCCACTCCAGTGTTCTTGCCTGGAGAATCCCAGGGACGGGGGAGCCTGGTGGGCTGCCGTCTATGGGGTCGCACAGAGTCGGACATGACTGAAGTGACTTAGCAGCAGCAGCAGTAGCAAAGGAACATTTCATGCAAAGATGGGTTAGATAAAGGACAGAAATGGTATGGACCTAACAGAAGCAGAAGATATTAAGAAGAGGTGGCAAGAATACACAGAAGAACTGTACAAAAAAGATCTTCAGACCCAGATAATCACGATCCTGATAATCTTGTCTTGCATTGATTTGCTGTGTGAACTTCAGGAATTTGTTTCCTTCTCCCATTTTTCTAAGAGAAAGCTGTTGTGAGAGCTCATGAGAAATGCTTTTACTCCCATGGTTCTGCAGAGGTCAGTGGTTTTCGACCCCCAGGGTGTTTTGCACACCCTCCCTGCCCAGGGGATATTTGGCATTGTTTGGACACATTTTGGTTGTGATGACTTGGGGAGGGGGTCTGGCTCACCTGGAGCCAGACATCCTGGAATGTGAAGTCAAGTGGGCCTTAGAAAGCATCACTACGAACAAAGCTAGTGGAGGTGATGGAATTCCAGTTGAGCTATTTCAAATACTGAAAGATGATGCTCTGAAAGTGCTGCACTCAATATGCCAGCAAATTTGGAAAACTCAGCAGTGGCCACAGAACCAGAAAAGGTCAGTTTTCATTCCAATCCCAAAGAAAGGCAATGCCAAAGAATGCTCAAACTACTGCACAATTGCACTCATCTCACACGCTAGTAAAGTAATGCTCAAAATTCTCCAAGCCAGACTTCAGCAATGCATAAACCATGAACTTCCAGATGTTCAAGCTGGTTTTAGAAAAGGCAAAAGAAACAGAGATCAAATTGCCAACATCCGCTGGATCTTCGAAAAAACGAGAGTTCCAGAAAAACATCTATTTCTACTTTATTGACTATGCCAAAGCCTTTGACTGTGTGGATCACAATAAACTGTGGAAAATTCTGAAAGAGATGGGAATACCAGACCACCTGACCTGCCTCTTGAGAAACCTGTATGCAGGTCAGGAAGCAACAGTTAGAACTGGACATGGAACAACAGGCTGGTTCCAAATGGGAAAAGGAGTACGTCAAGGCTGTATATTGTCACCCTGCTTATCTAACTTATATGCAGAGTACATCATGAGAAACGCTGGGCTGGAAGAAGCACAAGCTAGAATCAAGATTGCTGGGAGAAATATCAGTAACCTCAGATATGCAGATGACACCACCCTTATGGCAGAAAGTGAAGAGGAACTAAAAAGCCTCTTGATGAAAGTGAAAGAGGAGAGTGAAAAAGTTGGCTTAAAGCTCAACATTCAGAAAACTAAGATCATGGCATCTGGTCCCATCACTTCATGGCAAATAGATGGGGAGACAGTGGAAACAGTGTCAGACTTTATTTTTTTGGGCTCCAAAATCACTGAAGATGGTGATTGCAGCCATGAAATTAAAAGATGCTTACTCCTTGGAAGGAAAGTTATGGCCAGCCTAGATAGCATATTAAAAAGCAGAGACATTACTTTGCCAACAAAGGTCTGTCTAGTCAAGGCTATGGTTTTTCCAGTGATCATGTATGGATGTGAGAATTGGACTGTGAAGAAAGCTGAGTGCTGAAAAATTGATGCTTTTGAACTGTGGTGTTGGAGAAGACTCTTGAGAGTCCATTGAATTGCAAGGAGATCCAACCAGTCCATCTTAAAGGAGATCAGTCCTGGGTGTTCATTGGAAGGACTGATGCTGAAGCTGAAACTCCAATAATTTGGCCACCTCATGTGAAGAACTGACTCATTTGAAAAGACCCTGATGCTGGGAGGGATTGTGGGTAGGAGGAGAAGGGGACGACAGAGGGTAAGATGGCTGGATGGCATCACCGACTTGATGGGAATGAGTTTGAGTAAACTCCGGGAGTTGGTGATGGACAGGGAGGCCTGGCATGCTGTGATTCATGGGGTCACAAAGAGTCTGTCACAACTGAGCGACTGAACTGAACTGACAGATATTTATGTCCTCTTGCCCAGAAACTGCATCTTACTTTGTAAGGTAAATGGGATCAAGTAAAGGATCTTGAGATGGAAGATCATCCTGGTCAAAGTGAAAAGTGAAAGTGTTAGACACTCAAGGAAATCTGACTCTTTTGAGCCCCCATGGACTGTAGCCCACCAGGCTCCTCTGACAATGGGATTCTCCAGAGAGAATATGGGAGTGGGTTGCCATTCTCTTCTTCAGGGGATCGTCCCAACCCAGGATTGAACCCAGGTCTCCTGCATTGCAGGCATATTCTTTACCATCTGAGCTACCAGGGAAGCTCTGGTGAGCCTGATACAATCACAGGGTCTTTAAAAGAGAGGTACAGGAGAGTCAGCGTTAGACAGAAAGTCATGTCATGATGGAAACAGAGGGAGAGAGAAAGAAAGGATTTGAAGATGCTACACTGCAGGCTTTGAAGACAGAGGAAAAAGATCATGAATATAAAGATGCAAAAGAGCCTTGGAAGACAAAAAGGTCAAGGAAACAGGTTCTCATGGAGCCTTCAGAAGGAACACAGCCCTAAGGACTCATTTCAGACTTCCAGGCTCCAGATCTGTAAGCTAATAAATGAGTTTTAAAGTCAGTACATTTGTGACAACTGGCTAGAGCAACCATAGGAGACAAACATGGAACCCTCCAGAGAATCTCAGGGAATTCAGATTTAGAGACCAAAGTTTCACACCAGCTTGGCCACAGAGGTCTCAGCATCTCTCAGTCTCTTTCACTCCTCTGTAAAACAACAGATCGCTACACTCTGAAAACATCCAGCCAGTTCTCAGGGGGGGATCTGGGGTGAGAGAAAGGGAGAGTGCTGGTGTCAACCTCTGCCCTGGGGGTGTGGTTATAAAGAAGAAAAGTCTGCTCTTTGTCTCTGATTCCTGGCACAGAGCTTCAAATGCCTTTGGAGTTTCCTAAGTGGTCGGAGAACCTTGTTATTCATAAGGGGCCCCTTTTGAGTGCACCTGAGTTTATGTAAAGAGGTGATTCATGGAGGATAGTTAGTTTCCCCGAGGGAGGATCTGGCCACACAAGAAACGCTGTGTGTGAGATTAGAGGATTGGAACTTCTAGCCCCACTCTGTTATTTTTTTTATTAAAGTTTAGTTAATTTAATTTAAAATGCTGGGTTAGTTTCAAGTGTATAGCAAAGAGATTCAGTTATATATATGTGTGTGTGTGTGTGTGTGTGTGTGTGTGTGTGTGTGTGTATAGGCTTCCCAGGTGGTAAAGAATCTGCTTGCCAATGAAGGAGACCCAAGAGACATGGGTCCCTGGGCCGGGAAGATCTCCTGGAGTAGGAAATGACAACCCACTCTTGTGGGTTTTCTTGCCAGAAAAATTCCATGGACAGAGGAGCCTGGCGGGCTACAGCCCATGGGGTCACACAGAGTCAGACACGCCTTAGTGACTGAGCACCCATTTATACACACACACACCCCCCACATATTCTATATTCATCCCTCTGTCAATGGATATTGAGGTTGTCTTCATGTCTTGGTTATTGTGAATAAAGCTGTTATGAACATTGGAGTGCATTTATCTTTTCAAATTAGAGTTTTCTCCAAATATGCACTCAAGAATTTCAGCCCACTCTGCTCAGACCTCCTTGGGAGGGGAGATCTGCTGAAGGTTGAGTTCAGTCACATGGTCAATGACTCAATCAGTTGCACCTAACTAATAAAACCTGGACAAAAACTCTGAACAAGAAGACACAGAGGTTTCCTGGTTGGTGACTTGTGGCTGTACAGGCAGGGTGGTATATCCCTAGACTTCACAGATACAGAACCTTCTGTACTTGGGGGTCCTTCCAAACCTTGTTATCTTATGAATCTCTTCATTTGGCCATACATTTTTATCCTTTATATTAAAATAATAGTCACAAATGTGTACTTCTTGAGTTCTTTGAGTCCTTCTATAAAAAAGAACTATTATCTATATAATAAGATATAATTATCTTATTATTAAGATAATCAATAGGTAATTATCACACCTGAAGGGGGATCATTGTGGTGGTTGTTCAGTTGCTAAGTCGTGCCCAACCCTTTGTGACTCTGTGGACTGTAGCACACAGGCTTCCCCATCCTTCACAGGGGATCATAGGGACCCCCAAATTTATAGCCACATTGGTCAGGGAGTCGTGTACGTGGCTTTTTGGACTTGTGGCCGGCATCAGCAGTTTGAGCAAATTCCAAGCAGTTAGTATCAGACTTGAGTTGAATCATTGGATACCCAGTTGCTATCAGAGAATTGGTGTTGGAGTTTAGCCCTTGACTGGCTGAGTGGCCTTGGGCCTAGATTTCCTCATCTAAGTGAAGAGACTAGTGGAGTTTATGACTTTGAGCAGCAAAATATCTTTTTCTCTAGATAAACCTACATGCTAGCAAGGTAATGCTCAAAATCCTTCAAGCTAGGCTTCAACAGTATATGAATGGAGAAATTCCAAATCTACAAGCTAGATTTAGAAAAGGCAGAGGAACCAGAGATCAAATTGCCAACATCCATTGGATCATAGAAAAAGCAAGAGTTCCAGAAGAACATCTACTTCTGCTTCATTGACTACACAAAAACCTTTGACTGTGTGGATCACAACAAACTGTGGACAATTCTTAAAGAGATGGGAATACCAGACTACCTTACCTGCCTCTTGTGAGATTTGTATGCAGGTCAAGAAGCAACAGTTAGAACTGGGCATAGAACAATGGGCTGGTTCAAAATTGGAAAAGGAGTACGTCAAGGTTAGATATTGTCACCCTGCTTCAGTTCAATTAAGTTGGTCAATCATGTCTGACTCTTTGCAACCCCATGGACTGCAGCATGCCAGGCTTCCCTGTCCATCACCAACTACAGGAGCCTGTTCAAACTCATGTCCATTGAGTTGGTGATGCCATCAAACCATCACCTCCTCTGTCGTCCCCTTCTCTTTCTGCCTTCAATCTTTCCCAACATCAGAGCCTTTTCCAGTGAGTCAGTTCTTCACATCAGGTGGCCAAAGTATAGGAGCTTCAACTACAGCATCAGTCCTTCCAATGAATATTCAGGATTGATTTCCTTTAGGATTGCCTGCTTTGATTTCCTTGCTGTCCAAGGGACTCTCAAGAGTCTTCTCCAACGCCACATTTCAAAAGCATCAATTCATCAGTGCTCAGCCTCCTTTATGGTCTAACTCTCACATCCATACATGACTACTGGGAAAACCATAGCTTTGACTAGACAGACCTTTGTCAGCAAAGTAATGTCTCTGCTTTTTAATATGCTGTCTAGGTTGGTCATAGCTTTTCTTCCAAGGAATAAGTGTCTTTTAATTTCATGGCTGCAGTCACCATCTACAGTGATTTTCACTGTTTCCCCATCTATTTGCCATGAAGTGATGGGACCAGATGCCATGATCTTTGTTTTCTGAATGTTGAGTTTTAAGTCAGCTTTTTGACTCTCCTCTTTCACTTTCATAAAGAGGCTCCTCAGTTCCTGTTCAGTTTCTGCCATAAGGGTGGTGTCATCTACATATCTGAGGTTATTGATATTTCTCACGGCAATCTTGATTCCAGCTTGTGCTTCATCCAGTCTGGCATTTCACATGATGTACTCTGCATATACCTTAAAGAAGCAGGGTGACAATATACAGCATTGATGTACTCCTTTCCCAATTTGGAACCAGTCCATTTTTCCATATCTGGTTCTAAGTGTTGCTTCTTGACCTGCATACAGATTTCTCAGGAGGCAGGTAAGGTGGTCTGGTATTCCCACCTCTTTAAGAATTTTCAATAGTTTGTTGTGATCCACACAGTCAAAGGCTTTGGCATAGTCTATAAGGCAGATGTTTTTTCTGGAACTCTCTTGCTTTTTATATGATTCAACAGATGTTGGCAATTTGATCTCTGGTCCTCTGCCTTTTCTAAATGCAGCTTGAACATCTGGGAGTTCTCAGTTCACATACTGTTGAAACCTGGCTTGGATAATTTTGAGCATTACTTTGCTAGCATGTGAGATGAGTGCAGTTGTGTGGTAGTTTGAACATTCTTTGGCATTGCCTTTCTTTAGGATTGGAATGAAAACTGACCTTTTCCAGTCCTGTGGCCACTGCTGAGTTTTCCATATTTGCTGGCATATTGAGTTCAGCATTTTCACAGCATCATCTTTTAGGATTTGAAATAGCTCAGCGGGAATTCCATCACCTCCACTAGCTTTGTTTATAGTGATGCTTCCTAAGGCCCACTTAACTTCAGACTCCAGGATGTCTGGCTCTAGGTGAGTGATCACACCATCATGGTTATCTGGGTCATTAAGATCTTTTTTGTATAGTTCTTCCATATATTCTTGCAACCTTTTCTTAATATCTTCTGCTTTTATTAGGTCCATACCATTTCTATCCTTTATTGTGCCCATTGTTGCACGGAATATTTCCTTGGTATCTCTGATTTTCTTGGAGAGATATCCAGTCTTTCCCACTCAATTGTTTTCCTCTATTTCTTTGCATTGATCACTGAGGAAGTCTTTCTTATCTCTCCTTGCTATTCTTTGGAACTCTGCATTCAGATGGGTATATCTTTCTTTTTGTTCTTTGCCTTTAGCTTCTCTTCTTTTCTCAGCTATCTATAAGACTTCCTCAGACAACCGTTTTGCCTGTTTGCATTTGTTTTTCTCAGAGATAGTCTTCATCACTGCCTCCTCTACAGTGTCATGAACCTCTGTCCATAGTTCTTCAGACATTCTATCAGATCTAATTCAGAAGCACAAGCTGGAATCAAGATTGCAGGGGAGACATATCAATAACCTCAGATATGCAGATGACACCACCCTTATGGCAGAAAGGGAACAGGAACTAAAGAGCCTCTTGTTGAAGGTGAAAGTGACGAGTGAAAAATCTGGTTTAAAATTCAACATTCAAAAAACAAAGATCATGACATCTGGTCCCATCACTTCATGATAATAGATGGGGAAACAATGGAAACAGTGACAGACTTTATTTTCTTGGGCTCCAATATCACTGTGGATGGTGACTGCAGCCATGAAATTAAAAGACATTTGTTCTTGGAAGGAAAGCTATGACAAACCTAGACAGCATATTAAAAAGCAGTGACATTATTTGTCAACAAAGGTCTATATAGTTAAAACTATGGTTTTTCAGTAGTCATGTATGGATGTGAGAGTTGAACCATAAAGCAAGCTGAGTGCCAAAGAATTGATGCTTTTGAACTGTGGTATAGGAGAAGACTCTTGAGAGTCCTTTGGACAGCAAAGAGATCAAAGCAGTCAGTTGTAAAGGAAGGACTGATGCTGAAGCTGAAACTCCAGTACTTGGGCCACCTGATGTGAAGAGCTGACTCATTGGGAAAAAACCCTGATGCTAGGAAAGATTGAAGGCAGGAGGAGAAGGGGATGACAGAGGGTAGATAAGATGGTTAGATGGCATCACCGACTCAATGGACATGAGTTTGCACAAACTCCAGGAGAAGACAGAGGACAGGAAAGCCTGGCATGCTACAGTCCTTGGGGTCGCAAAGAATTGGACACAACTGAGTGACTTAGCAACAAAGCCCAATATGTGTACATCTGACCCTCAAAGCAGGCCATAGGGGTGCTGACCCCCACACAGTCGTAAATCCACATACAGCTTTCTAGTTCACATACATCCATGGGTCCACGTTTACCAATCCAACCAAGCACAGATCACATAGTGCTTTAGAATTTATTTCCTGAAGGAAAAAACCCCACATTTACATGCACCTGCACACCTTAAGCCTATGTTGTTCAAGGGTCAGCTGCATGTATAATAAATTAAAGCAAATTCCAGGCCCCAAGTGTCTTCCAAAGCTTCCCTCTCCTTATCCCTGAGATGCCTATGTGAAAATCTGGGGCCCTGGTGAGTAATTGGAGAGTCAGTGGCCTAGGTGATCTGAGATCCCCTTTGCTCTCAGGAAATCCTATTATATACTCTCCAAGTCTAATAAGCAAGGATGTGATTTCCCCAAGGCTCTGGATGCTACTTCAGGGGGCCCCTTCCCCTCTCAGGCGGCCCCCAGGGGAACTGGTGACAGACGATGCTCGCTTCTTAACTGAGTTGGAAATGAACCCTCATTCCTGCTCAAGTCCTCTGCCGGGGACCAAGGTCAAACCTGTGTGGTCACAGAGCCCAACTCTTTATTATCAGAAATAAAGTAAATTCTACACTTCTCTCCTCCCCCACTCAAGGCAGCAGCAGGCTCTGGCCCTATCTCTGGTAATATCAGGTTTATAAGAACAGTTTCTCACTTTTATTCACTTGAGAATTGAATTAGCTTTCACATTTGCTTCCACAGCTTCAAAGAACATCTCCCAGCCATCATTTACCACACTATTAAATCGAGAAGCATCTTGTCGGCACATCTGATAATTTGATTCTGAGTGATGTTTGTGTTGTTGCAAAGGATTTTAGCCAGCAACAATAACGTTACGGATGTGTGGCTGGGCCTTTTAACTACTAACTCAAAAGAGATTTCGACAACTGGCTATAGCACTGGTAATGAAGAGACTAGATTAGTTTGAAAGTTATTATGTTTCAATAGGAGGAACTGGATTCAATTTAAAGATACTCCCAGGTCTGGCCAAAGTAACATCTTCAGTTCCTCACATGAAAGTAGGTAAAAAATCTGCTATTGGAGCAGCGGGCGATCTCAAGGCCCAGCGTGCTAAGTGGGTTCAGGATTGTCACTGTCAAGTTCCCTGTTTATTTTTTTTATTTTTTTTTTTTGGGCACGTTGCTGTTTTCTTTTGCTTTTTTTTTTTTTTTTAAATTTTTTTATTAGTTGGAGGCTAATTACTTCACAACATTTCAGTGGGTTTTGTCATACATTGATATGAATCAGCCATAGATTTACACTTATTCCCCATCCCGATCCCCCCTCCCATCTCCCTCTCCACCCGATTCCTCTGGGTCTTCCCAGTGCACCAGGCCCGAGCACTTGTCTCATGCATCCCACCTGGGCTGGTGATCTGTTTCACCATAGATAGTATACATGCTGTTCTTTTGAAGCATCCCACCCTCACCTTCTCCCAGAGAGTTCAAAAGTCTGTTCTGTATTTCTGTGTCTCTTTTTCTGTTTTGCATATAGGGTTATCGTTACCATCTTTCTAAATTCCATATATATGTGTTAGTATGCTGTAATGTTCTTTATCTTTCTGGCTTACTTCACTCTGTATAAGGGGCTCCAGTTTCATCCATCTCATTAGGACTGGTTCAAATGAATTCTTTTTGATGGCTGAGTAATATTCCATGGTGTATATGTACCACAGCTTCCTTATCCATTCATCTGCTGATGGGCATCTAGGTTGCTTCCATGTCCTGGCTATTATAAACAGTGCTGCGATGAACATTGGGGTGCATGTGTCTCTTTCAGATCTGGTTTCCTCAGTGTCCAAGATGGCGGAGGAGTAGGACGGGGAGACCACTTTCTCTCCTACAAATTCATCAAAAGAATAACTGAATGCAGAGCAAACTTCACAAAACAACTTCTGATCGCTAGCTGAGGTCATCAGGCGCCCAGAAAAGCAGACCACTGTCTTCGAAAGGAGGTAGGACAAAATATAAAAGATAAAAAGTGAGACAAAAGAGCTAAGGACGGAGACCCGTCCCGGGAAGGGAGTCTTAGGCGGCCTTGCTTGGGCTAGGGTCCGGGCCTGAGTGCCCTGAGGACAATCGGAGGGAGCTTCTGTGAGGTGCCAACTTGAACTGTGGGAGACCAAAGGAGAGAGAGAAAATTAACCGGCCGGAACACACTGCCGGCCGTTCGCAGAACAAAGGGACGGAGAAAGTCCCGAGAAGTTCCCTGTTTAGTTCTTCCTTGTAGGTAAGACCTGCCAAGAATTATAGGCTCAATAGTAAGAGCAGAGGGTTTTGACCCAAAAGACTGAGGTTCAAATTCCATATCTGGTACTTGGGCAAATAACATATTTCTTAAATTTCTCATCAGTCAAATCAGGAAAATAATAATAATAATGTTGTTGATGGGATTCATTTAGATCAGAATTTCTCACCCTGGCACTATTGACTTAGAGATGGACTCTTTGTTGTGGAGGTTTGTCTGGTGTATTACGGGATGTTTAGCAGGATCCCTGGCCTCTCCACTATGTACCAGCATCAAACCCCTCCAGAGTGATAATCAATATTCTGTCCAGACCTTGCCCATTGTGCCTGGAAGCAAAGTCATTCTGAATCAGACCCACTGGTTTGATAATGTTGTCAAGGCTCTTAGATGGTGCCAGACTCATAGTAAGGGCTCAGTAACTTGTTAAGATTTATTTTCAAAAAGTATCTGAGCAGCCTGGATCATTCTCATTAATACTGGGTTGAATGTGTGCTTGTGGGTCTCTGCTGTACCCACTAGACCAGGATTGTCTGTGGATCCAGGTTAGGAGAACATCTAAGGAAATGTGAATTCTGGTGGCTTTTGTGTGACCTGACAGCTTAAATTCCCTAATCTGCACATTCACAATGGTCAGTGTAATCACACATCTTGCTCAGCAGGATAAGATAGCTCTGTGGACAGGTAAGTCTGACCGGCACAGTATGTCTCGTATCCATCCATCCTTTTTTTTAAATAAACATTTGCGTGCATACTAAGTCACTTCAGTTGTGCCCAACTGTGTGCAACTCATGGACTACAGTCTTCCGGCTCCTCTGTCCATGGGATTCTCCAGGCAAGAATACTGGGGTGTGTTGCCATGCCTTCCTCCAGGAGATCTTCCCAACTCAGGGATCAAATCCACATCTCTTAAGTCTTCTGCAGTGACACATGGGTTCTTTAAAACTAGTGCCACCTGGGAAGCCCAATAAGCATTTATTCAGTGTCTATTATATGCCAAGTTATGCCCTGAGTATTTGGGATACAATGAAGAAGTATTAGTCTTGGTCTTCTAGAAGTTACAGTGTGGCAGAGAACACACACAGAGAGAAAAATGAATACAACAGAGAATGATAGAAAGAAAGAAACAAAGAAAAAGATATAAAGAAGGAAAGGCCAGAGTAGAACTTGGCCACCCAACCCAACCTGGAATATCAGAAAGACTCCTTTGTAAGACTCAAAGTGTTGAAAATTTAGGACATTGTCTTTCCTCTCCCAAAACTGGCTGTAAGGATTTATTTCATATTTAATCTTTTTACCTTTCAGATGTGAAAATTTAAAATTTGAGGACAAAGAGATAGTAACTCTTGTTCAAAGAAATCCAGTGAATTCCCTGAGTTCAGAGTTTCTTTATGCTTTAGGTCTTGTGTGTGTGTGTGTGTGTGTGTGTGTGTGTGTGTGTGTGTAGGTTAAGTCACTTCAGTCACGTCCAACTCTTTGCGACCCTGTGGACTGTAGCCTGCCAAGTTCCTCTGTCCAGGGAATTCTTCAGGCAAGAATACTGGAGTGAGTTGCCATGTCTTCCTCCAGGGGATCTTCCAAACCCAAGAATCAAACCCATGTCTTTCATCTCCAAGCCCATAGGCCTCTTATAGGAGGCAAATAAATACAATAAACTGAATATGCCTGACAAAATGCTCTATTCACCAGAGGAAAATAAAGTGATTTCTCAGGTTCTAGTACTGCATCCTGGCCTCTGTGTGTGTGTGTCTGTGTATATGTATGTGCATCTGTGTGACTATTGAGACATTGACAAGATCTATTGTGATATTTGCCCATTGCTCGATGTTTCAAAGAGAACAGACTGCTCAACAGGGGTAGTCATGGGCTTGAAATTGCCTAGAAGCTGCTGGTGGCTGGCAAGTGGGGTTAAGAGTTTCTCTAGTGGAGGCAGAAGAGTGTGAGCAAAATGTAGCTGCAGTAGAAGGAATCTTTTCTTTACTCTAAACCAAGAAAATGATCATGACCTGACATAGTGCTCTAACAAGTGTTTAGTGTTTGAATGAATTAATGCATAGGGAAGAGAAGTAAATAAGTGAGTAAAACTTGAAACAAGTGAGTTCTTCCTGTGTTTACTTCCAGAAGAGAAGGGTACATTTCATCTTTGGTTTTGTCTGGCCAGCCTGGCTCTTTTTCTCCAAATTGTCTCTCCACCTACAACATTGATTTGCTTTCCTTTAGAGGGACCATGTTCTCAAAAGACCCTGCATCTCCAGCCACTGGTAGCTGCTCCAGGAGCAGACATCTGACCCAGAATGGGCCAATCAGAGCATACTTCTCCACCAGAAACAACTGAGTGACCACAGAAGGCATACCTGACCCCTGCTAAGCCAGTGAGTCCATTCATGAGGACATTTGGACTAGCATTGAGGGAAAGAGTTCAGCATCTCTAGAATGACTGACATCATAAGTAGAAAAATTAAGAGTTAGTAGGAGCCATTTTTTTTTTAAACAACTGATTATCAGTTTACTAGGGGCTTCTCTGGTGGCTCAGACGGTACAAGAATCTGCCTGCAACATGGGAGACCTGGGTTTGATCCCTGGGTTCTGAGGATACTTGGAGAAGGCAATGGCCACCCATTCCAGTATTCCTGCCTGGAGAATTTCATGGAAGAGGAGCGAGAGAGGCAGGCTACGGTTCACAGGGTCGCGAAGAGCCAGACACGACTGAGTGACTAACACTTTCATTTCTCACTTTCACTTTATCAATTTATTAAAAAGGTTGATTTAAGCATCTGCAATGGTGACTTCAACCTCGACTCCTGACTCAGTGATGATGGAAGTGATCTGTTTGACAATCTCAGAAAGACTGTGCAGGTCAATGTTGCTCGTGGATCCTCACCTGGAAACAATTCCAAGTCTTTGAACCACCTTTCCCAAGTCCTCCTTGTATCCTTGCAGTTATTCTCAGCATCTCAGTAGGCATCTGAACCCATGCTTTCAGTTTGAGATTCTTTTCCTTCACACCTCCGGTCAGCTCAGCACTAACCTTCTCCAAAGACTTCGTGTTGCTGCTGATAGGGTGATTCTAATCTGGTGAATCACCACTGCTGGCTCCACGGAGTATTTGTGTTTGTGTGTGTGTGTGTTCAGTCGCTCAGTCGTGTCTGACTCTTTGCACCCCATGGACTGCAGCCTGCCAGGCTCCTCTGTCCATGGAATTTTCCAGGCAAGAATACTGGAGTGGGTTGCCAATTCCTCCTCTAGGGATCTTCCCGACCCAGGGATTGAACCCATGTTTCCTGCATTGGCAGGTGGATTCCTTACCACTGCACCACCTTACAGTATCTTTAAAAGCCACAGCTGAGCTGAGGCTTCCTGACCAACTTGTTCCTGGGGAGAGAGAACAGTGGTGGGTCAGGGGCAGGAGCGGGCAGCTTGGGGCTCTGCTGCAGCAGCAACCCGCATTTTCCTCAAAGAGCAGGAGCTGTGTTTTTTGCTGTGTAGCTACAACCCATGTACAATGAGAGAGAAGAAAACAGGAAACAAGTAGACAGATGCCATAGGATATGGAAGAAGGATCTCAGTGGGTCTGAATCTTGGTTTATGGTTCCTGAGGTCCCCCTGCATTCCTGCCTTTTCCTGGGCTTGATTCATCCGTTCTTCACGAGACCCCTCCAGGTCCTTATAATTCCATTTTTCCTTAAACTATTTTGAGTTGTGTATCTGTCAGGTGCAGTCAGCAGAGTCCTAACCGAACACACAGGCCATGCATCAAGATAAGTTCATCCCCTTTGCATGATTTGTCACTTCTGTGGATGGTATCAGGCAGGTGCACACCGCCACACTCTAAATCATCAACAAGGCCCTTGGTCTGTAATAAAGCAGCATTCTCCTTCAAATGCATTCAATACACCTTCATAAGAGTAATAGCTCAGAAGTCACTTTGTAACAAAGATGCCGATATTACAGAAACTCAAGATGGAGAATTTACTGGAGAGAGAAGAGCAGTCTATTGACCTGCTACAAATGTTCTGGCTCTGTCGTTATTCAAATATTTCTATTGCCTGGACTCCTGAATTTTTTCCTCCATCTTCTGAACATGGGGGAGTCTTTCTCCTAAGCCTTTCCTACCTGTATGACTTTGAATTAATGCTCCTCTGTGGACATGGCAGTCCATGGTGTAACAGTTTGTGGCAGCAAATAGCCTAAGATGCCGATGAATCCACATAATCTGGAAGCCTCCATTCAGAGAGGAAGGAAAATCGGCCTTTATCCACTGCTGACCACGTTTCTAGGCACTGTCCACTTGTTATTATCTGTCATAACATAGCAAATGTGATGCTCACAGCCACACAGTGAGGACTGATACCCTATTTTATAAATGAGGACGCTGAGACTCAGATTAGTTAAGGAAGTGGTCCAACTGATCAGCTATGGGGCAGGGCTTGGAATTTGAATTTTTCTGTTTTTTTCTGACTTTGTAGCCCGTGTTCACTCTTTGTTGAGATCCTTGAGGGACACAGAGAGACTGCCCAGGAGAAATTCCTGACTGTTCAGAGAGGAAGGAAGTCCTGGCTCATTCAAACCAGGCTCTCCTTTCTGAAACATGAGCGCCTGCAGTCCACAGGACCTCCTGCATCCCAGGACACTTCCCTCTTTTTAACATGGGAACTCCATGTCAGAAACCTACCATTTTTATAAAATAACAGAAGAAAATGCTCAACTACCTTTTGTCCCGAAATTCTTGTTCCTGGCTTCTTCTCCCCTCTGCTGCTAATATGGCCACTCTCCTTCCCACTCAGCTGGGTCCAAAGCCTCAGAAATAGTTTGCTGACTTCTTTCTTTACCCAATTTCTATTTTCCACGCCAGAGCAAAAATGAGATCTGAAAAACTGCAAATCTGCCTGGTGTCCCTGCTTTGCTTCTTGCACTGTTGGTGGGAATGTAAATTGATACAGTCACTGTGGAGAATGATATGGAGATTCCTTTTTAAAAGCAAGCATATGAGCTGGGGTGTCCACTTGGCCATTTTCCAGGAGGAGCTCTGGTCTGAAGAACTGGGTGCAAAGCCTCTGCATGAGCAAGTAAAACCAGACTAAGCACTAAAGAAAAAAAAGATCAAGCCCTGAGACTTTGGAGTGGGAGCACTGACTCCAAGACCCTAGACAACCAGAGAACTAACCATAGGGAGGATCAAATAGTGAGAACTCACACAAAGGAAACCACTTGAAATATAAGACCCGGCATCACACATCACCAGTAGCACCCTGTGCAGGACGCCTCATCTAAACAACAAACAAAACAAAAATACAAACCAAATCATCAGCAGACAGGATTACGACCTCACTCAGCCTTGCCCTTCAGAGGAAAAACAAACAAATAAACCAAAAACTCCACACAAATCTCATCCTTTATGAAGCTTACACAAACCACTAGACCAACCTTAGGAGGCCAGAAACCTAAAGGAAGAAAGAATTCAACCTTGAAGACTTTGAGAAGGAGACTTCAAACACAATAAGTTTAAAAAAAAAAAAAAATGAAAGGACAGAGAAATACTACACAAATGAAGGAACAAATTAGAAACACGGAAGTCCAAATAAATGAAGAGGAAACAGGCAAACTACCTGGAAAAGAATTCAGAATGATGATAGTAAAATGATCAAAAACCTTGAAAACAAAATGGAGAAAATGCAAGAATCAATTAATGAAGACTTAGAAGAATTATGCAAACAACACAATTACTGAAATTAAAGATACTATGGAAGGAATTAGGCTTTCCTCATAGCTCAGTTGGTGAAGAATCCACCTGCAATGCAGGAGACCCTGGTTTGATTTCTGGATCAGGAAGATCCTCTGGAGAAGGGATAGGCTACCCACTCCAGTATTCTTGGGCTTCCCTTGTGGCTCAGCTGGTAAAGAATCTGCCTGCAATGTGGGAGACCTGGGTTCGATCACTGGGTTGGTAAGATTCCCTGGAGAAGAAAAAAGCTACCTACTCTAGTATTCTGGCCTGGAGAATTCCATGGACTGTATAGTCCATAGGGTTGCAAAGAGTCGAACACAACTGAGTGACTTTCACTTTTACTTTCTAGAAGGAATCAATAGCAGACTATCTGAAGCAGAAGAATGAATCAATGAGCTGGAAGTTAAAATGGTGGAAATAACTTCTGAAGAGCAAAATAAAGTAAAAAGAATGAAAAGAACTGAGGATAGCCTCAGAGACCTCTGGAACAATATCAAGTGCACCAACATTCAAATTATAGGGGTCTCAGAAGAAGAGAAAAAGAAAAGATATGAGAAAAATTTTGAAGAGATTATAGTTGAAAATTTCCCCAACATGGAAAAGGAAATAATCAAGTCCAAGAGGTGCAAAGAGTCCCATACAGGATAAACCCAAGGAGAAACACGCCAAGACACATACTAATCAAACTAACAAAGACTAAACACAAAGAAAGAATATTAAAAGCAGCAAGGGAGAAGCAACAAGTAACATACAAGGGAAATCCCATACACTTAACAGCTGATCTTTCAGCAGAAACTCTGCATGCCAGAAGGGAATGGCAGGATATATTTAAAGTACTGAAAGGGAAAAATCTACCAGGATTACTGTACCTGGCAGGGATCTCATTCAAAATTGATCTAGAAATAAAAAGCTTTTCAGACAAGCAAAAGTTAAAAGAATTCAGCACCACCAAACCAGCTTTACAACAAATGTTAAAGGGACATATATAGTCAAAAAATACAAGAGAAGGAAAAATATCTACAAAATCAGCCCCAAGCAATTAAGTAAATGGCAATAGGAACATATATATCAGTAATTACTTTAAATGTAAATGGATTAAGTGCTCCAACCAAAAGATACAGACTGGCTGAATGGATACAAAAACAAGACCCATATATATGCTGTCTACAAGAAACCCACTTCAGACGTAAAGGCACATATAGACTGAAAATGAGAGGATGGAAAAATATATTCCATGCAAATGGGAAACCAAAGAAAGCTGGAGTAACAATCCTCATATCAGACAAAATAGACCTTAAAATAAAGAATATTACAAGAGATAAGGAAGGACACTACAAAATGATCAAGGGATCAATCCAAGAGGAAGACATAAAATTGTAAATATCTATGCACCCAACATAGGAGCACCTAAATACATAAGACAAACACTAATAGACATAAATGGAGAAATTGACAGTAACACAATAATAGTAGGAGAATTTAACACCCCACTCACACCAATGGACAGATCATCAAACCAGAAAATTAATAAGGAAACACAAGTCTTAAATGATACATTAGATGAGATGGATCTCATTGATACCTCCAGGACATTTCATCCAAATGCAGAAGAATACACCTTCTTAAGTGCACATGGAACATTCTCCAGGATAAACAACATCTTGGGTCACAAATTAAACCTCAGTAAATTTAGGAAAGTTGAAATCGTATCAAGCATCTTCTCTGACCACAACACTATGAGACTAGATATCAATTACAATAAAAAAAAACTGTAAGAAATACAAACACTTGGAGATTAAGCAATACATTTCTAAATAACCAACAGGTTACTGAAGAAATCAAAAGGGAACTCAAAAAATTTCTAGAAACAAATGACAATGAAAACACAGCAACTCAAAACCTATGGGATGCAGCAAAAGCAGTTCTGAGAGGGAAGTTTATAGTAATACAATCCTACCTCAAGAAACAAAGAAAACATCAAATAGACAACCTAACTTTGCACCTAAAACAACTGGAAAAAGAGGAACAAAATACTCCTAAAATTAGTATAAGGAAAGAAATCATAAAGATCCAAGCAGAAAGAAATGAAAAAGAAATGAAAGAAACAATAGTAAAGATTAACAAAACTAAAAGCTGGTTCTTTGAGAAAATAAACAAAATTGACAAACCTTTGGCCAGACTCATCAAGAAAAAAAAAAGAATCGAGTCAACAAAATTAGAAATGAAAAAGGAGAGGTTACAGCAGACAATGCAGAAATACAAAGGATCATAAGAGACTATTATGAACAACTGTATGGATAAAATGGATAACCTGGAAGAAATGGACAGAGTCTTAGAAAAGTTCAGTCTTCCAAGACTGAACCAGGAAGAAATAGAAATTATGAACAACCCAATTACAAGCACCGAAATTGAAGCTGTGATCAAAAATCTCCCCAAAAAACAAAAGCCCAGGACCAGATGTCTTCACAGGAGACTATAGAAACATTTAGAGAAGAGCTAATGCCTATCCTCCTAAAACTCTTTCAAAAAATTGCAGAGGAAGGAACACTTCCAAACTCATTCCACGAGGTCACCACCACCCTGATACCAAAACCAGACAAAGACAACACAGAAAAAGAAACCTACAGGCCAATATCACTGATGAACACAGATGCAAAAAATCCTCAACAAAATTTTAGCAAACAGAATTCAGCAACACATCAAAAAGCTGATCAAGTTGGGTTTATTCCAGGGATGCAAGGATTCTTCAATATACACAAATCAATTAATGTAATACATCACATTAACAAATTGAAAGATGAAAACCATATGATAATCTCAATACTTTGGCTACCTGATGTGAAGAACTGACTCATTTGAAAAGACCCTGATGCTGGAAAGACTGAGGGCAGGAGGAGAAGGGGATGACAGAGGATGAGATGGTTGGATGGCATCACTAACTCAATGGACATGAGTTTGAGTAAGCTCTGGGAGTTGGTGATGGACAGGGAAGCCTGGCGTGCTGCAGTCCATAGGGTTACAAAGAGTCAGACATGACTGAGCGACTGAACTGAACTGAACTGATCATCTCAATAGATGCATAAAAAAACTTTGACAAAATTCAGCACCTATTTATGATTAAAATTTCAAAAAAATGAGCATAGAAGGAACCTACCTCAACATAGTAAAGACCATATATGATAAGCCTAGAGTAAACATTAATCTCAGTGGTGAAAAACTGAAAGCATTGCCCCTAAGATCAGGAACAAGAAAAGTGTGACCACTTTCCCCACTATTATTCAACATAGTTCTGGAAGTCCTAGCTACAGCAATCAGAGAAGAAAAAGAAATAAAAAGAATCCAGAGAAGAAAAGAAGTAAAGCTGTCACTGTTTGCAAATGACGTGATACTATACACAGAAAATCCTAAAGATAGTATCAGAAAACTACTAGAGCTACTCAGTGAATTTAGCAAAGTTGCAGGATACAAAACTAATACATATACATCACTTGCATTTCTGTATACTAACTGAAAAATCAGAAAGAAGTTAAGGAATCAATCCTATTCACCATTGCAACAAAAAGAATTAAATATCTAGCAATAAACTTACCTAAGGAGACAAAAGAACTGTACACAGAAAATTATAGGACACTAATGAAAGAAATCAAAGACAACATAAACAGATGGAGAGATATTCCATGTTCCTGGGTAGGAAGAATCAATATTATGAAAATGACTATATTACCAAATGCAATCTACAGATTCAATGAAATCCCTATCAAATTACCAATGACATTTTCCACAGAACTAGAATAAAAAAAATTCACAATTCATATGGAAATACAGAAGACCCTGAAAAGCCAAAGCAGTCTTGAGAAAGAAGAATGGAGCTGGAGGAATCAACCTTCCTGGCCTCAGATTATACTACAAAGCTACAGTCATCAAGACAGTATGGTACTGGCACAAAAACAGAAACATAGACCAATGGAACAAGATACAAAGTCCATGCACCTATGGGTACCTTATATTTGACAAAGGAGGCAAGAATATACAATGGGGGCAAAGACAGCCTCTTCAATAAATGGTGCTTGGAAAACTGGACAGCTGCATTACAGCTGGACAGCTACATGTGAAAGAATTAAATTAGAACATTTCCTAACACTATACACAAAGATAAACTCAAAATGGATTAAAGACCTAAATGTAAGACCAGAAACTATAAAACTCTTAGAGGAAAACATAGGCAGAACACTCAATGACATAAATCAAAGCAAGATCCTCTATGACCCACCTCCGAGAGTAATGGAAATAAAAACAAAAGGAAACAAGTGGGACCTGATTAAACTTAAAAGCTTTTGCACAGCAAAAGAAACTGTAAGCAAGGTGAAAAGACACCCCTCAGAATCAGAGAAAATAATAGCAAATGAAACAACTTACAAAGGGCTAATTTCCAAAATATTCAAGCAGCTCATACAACTCAATACCAGAAAAACAAACAATCCAATTAAAAGTGGGGAAAAGACCTAAACAGACATTTCTCCCAAGAAGACATACAGATGGCTAACAAATACATGAAAAGATGCTCAACATCACTCATTCTGAGAGAAATGAAAATCAAAACTACAATGAGCTATCACCTCACACTGGCCAGAATGGCCATCATCAAAAAGTCTACAAACAATAAATTCTGGAGAGGGTGTAGAGAAAAGGGAATGTTCTTGCACTGTTGGTGGAATGTAAATTGATACAGACACTATGGAAGATGGTATGGAGATTCCTTAAAAAGCAAGGAATAAAACCACCATATGACCCAGCAATCCCACTCCTAGGCCTATACCCTGAGGAAACCAAAATTGAAAAAGACACATGTATCCCATTGTTTACTGCAGCACTATTTACAATAGCTAGAACATGGAAGCAGCCTAGGTATCCATTAATAGATGAATGGATAAAGAAGTAGTCTTACCTATACACAATGGAATATTACTCAGCCATGAAAAGGAATGCCTTTGAGTCAGTTCTAATGAGGTGGATGAACCTAGAACCTATTATACAGAGTGAAGTAAGTCAGAAAGAGAAAGATAAATGTCATATTCTAATGCATATATATGGAGTCTATAAAAATGGAACTGAAGAATTTACTTATAAGGCAGAAGTGGAGAAACAGACATAGAGAATAGACTTGTGGACATGGGGAGAGGGGAGGAGAGGGTGAGATGAATGGAAAGGGTAACATGGGAACTTACATCACCATAGGTAAAATAGATAAACAATGGGAATTTGCTATATGGCTCAGGGAACACAAACAGGGGCTCGGTATCAATTGGAGGGGTGGGGTGGGGTGGGGAGGGAGCTGGGAGGGAGGTTCAGAAGGGAGGGGATATGTGTATACCTGTGGCTGATTCAGGTTGAAGTTTGACAGAAACCAACAAAATTCTGTAAAGCAACTATCCTTCAATAAAAAAATAGAAAGTTTTTTAAAAAGTAAATGTAGAACGCTCACAGTCCATAGGTTCACAAAGAGTTGAACACGACTTAGCAACCATATGATGCAGCATTCCCACTACTGGGAATATACCCTGAGAAAACCATAATTCAAAAGTACAAATACACCCCAATATTCATTGCAGCACTATTTACAATAGCCAGGACATGGAAACAATCTAAATGTTCAAGGACAGATAAATGGATAAAGAGGATGTGGTACGTATACACAATGGAATATTACCCAGTATCTAAAAGGAAAGAAATAAGGTCATTTGTAGATACATGCATGGACTTAGAGTCTGTCATACAGAGTGAAGTAAGCCAGAAAAACAAATATATATTAATGCATATTTGTGGAATCTAGAAAAATGATACAGATGAACCTATTTCCAAGGCAGGAACAGAATGCAGACATAGAGAATGGACCTGTGGACACAGCTGGGGAATGGGAGAGTGGGACGAATTGGGAGATTGGGATTGATAGATATACACGACCATGTGTAAAATAGGTAGCTAGTAGGAACCTGCTATAAAGCACAGGAAGCTTGGTGTTCTGTGAAGACCTAGAGGGGTGGGATGGGGGGAGTGGAAGGGAGGTCCAAGAAGAAGGGGATATATGTATACATATGGTTGATTGATTCTTTTGAACTGTGGTGCTGGAGAAGACTCTTAAAAGTCCGTTGGACAGCAAGGAGATCAGACCAGCAATCCTAAAGGAAATCAACCCTAAATATTCATTGGAAGGACTGATGCTGAAGCTGAAGCTCCAATAATTTGGCCACTTGATTCGAAGAGCTGACTCATTGGAAAAGACTCTCACATGGGGAAAGATTGAAGGCAAAAGGAGACGCGGGTGACAGAGGAAGAGATGGTTGGATGGCATGACTGACTCAGTGGACATAAGTTTGAGCAAACTCTGGGAGACAGAGAAGGACAGGGAAGCCTGGCGTGCTGCAGCCTATGGGGATGCAAAGAGTTGGACACGACTGAGTGACTGAACCACAAATGGTTGATTCATGTCATTGTCCAGCAGACAGTAACACAACATTGTAAAGCAATTATATTCCAATAAAAAATAAAATAAATAAAAATTTAAGAAACACTTATCTCTATGGCTTATCCTGACCCTAAGAATAAAGTCTAAAATCCTGAGCCATGGTTTACAAGGCCCTCCAGGATCATCCACGTCTTCTCTTGCCTCACTTGCCACTGTTAAGCTTTGCTCTTGCCCACCCCAACCCAATTACATTTTCTTAATTCCCTTACTTCTTACCCTCACTCATCCACCCCAACACCCTTCACCCCAGAGATCTGAGCATCAAGGGCTTTCCTGCTGAGAAGTGTATTCTGATCCTTGAGACCAGCACAGACCTTCTCTGTGCTCCAGAGGGCACCCTCTGCTTCCCTTTTTAACGTTAGGTTAGGAATGGTTTTCCATGTCCGTCTTTCTCACTGGACTGCAGAATGATGGGCATGTGGTCATCATATTCTCAAATACAGCCTAATACTTGGCACCCATAATCCCCTAATTCTTCTTCCTGTGGAGAACATCACCTTCCGTGGTGTTCATTATTTCCTTTCCATTTATCATTATCCCAAATGTTTCAATACATTACAGTTGGTTCCTGGGTCTCCTCACTCCAGTTCCTCTTGGGCTGCATGGCCCATTCGACTTCTTAACACATTGCTATGAACTTAAAGCACTCTCGCTCTGAAATGTTCATTGGCTTCCTATCATCTACACAACCAAAACAGCAAAATAATATTCGAAGCTCTTCACCTACAGTCCAAATTAGATTTCCAGCCTCAATAAGCCCGATTTCTCTTGCGACCCCAGTCTAACAAGAGCTTCTTTCCCTTTCTTTCCTTTTCTCTGCTTCCTTTGCTTCTTCTCCTTGTATCCTTTCATCTCTCCCCTTCTTCCCCCTCCCTTCTGTCGCTTCCTCTCTCACTATTTCCATCCCTCCCTTCCATTCAGCAAGCAAAGATTTCAGCAATGGTCACCTACTTCTGTGATTATGAACCCCAACTTCGCAAGAGATACAGTTGGGAAGTTTTCTGTTTTTTATGGATGCCTGGATCGCAATCCCTTCACCTCATCCCCTCAGAGATGACTATTTCCTTAGTATGGGGGTCAGATCATGCATCATATTAATAATTTTTAGAGCTCTCTAAGTGAAGTGCTGGTATTGAAAACCAAATAGCTACATTTACCAGGCAATGGATTGGTTCTTTCCTCATGGAGTCTGTAGACTAGACTGTAGAGTGGTGGTTTTCAATGGGGGGGGGGGGGCGGAATTTTGGTCCCCACCCCCCCTCCCACCCACCCAGGAGACCCTGGAGTGATGTCTGGAGATATTTTTGGTTGTTCCAACTAAAGTGGGAAGGGTGTGCTTCTGTTACCTAGAGGGCAGAGGCCAATTGTTGTTTTTCAGTTGCCCAGTCATGTCTGACTCTTTGCGACCCCATAGACTGCAGCACGCCAGGCTTCCCTGTCCCTCACCATCTCCCAAAGTTTGCCCAAGTTGATGTCAATTGGGTTGGTGAGGCCATCCAGCCATCTCATCCTCTGATTCCCTCTTCTCCTTTTAACTTCAATCTTTCCCAGCACTGGGGACTTTTCCAGTGGGTTGGCTGTTTGCCTCAGATGACCAAAATACTGGAGCTTCAGCTTCAGTATCGGTCCTTCCAAAGAGTATTCAAGGTTGAAGGATGCTGGCAGAGGCCAGGGATGCTGCTAAAGATCCTGCAACACTCATGGCAGCCTCTTCCCCCACACACAACAGGGAGTTATCTGTCCAAAATGTCAATAGAACCAAGACTGAGAAGCTTGCTGTAGAGTGCAGAGGCATTGATGAAATAATCACTCAAATGAAGTTTTATTTACTAACTGAAATAAGGGCAATAATGATGAATACTGGGTGACACGGAGTGTGCATCACAGGGGGATCTGAACTGGCCTGGCTGGAGTGGTCTTCCTTAGCTAGGGATCTGAAGGCAGGGTGTAAATTAATCACCACACGAAGGGTGGGGATGAAAGCATTTCCCCAACATGGTGGCCTCCCCAGCACATCTGAAGTGTCGGATAATTCATATAACTCAGAGAACATGGTGGACTGGAGTGCAAAGAGAGGAAGCAGGAGAAGACTTTTAGCCTAAAGCAATGGGAAACTTATTGGAAGGCAGGTAGGGTATGACATCAACAGATGAAAAAGATCATTCTAGCAGACAAGTGGAGAATGGCTTAGAATGGAACAAAAGTGGTTGCCCCAGGAATCTGTGTGAGACATCAGGCTGAGCAGGAGGTGGGAGAACTGGGGAGAAATAGATGTAAGAGATATTTAGAAGATAAACTTGACCATCTCTCTTTACACCTTGTACTTGTCAGCCTCTAGGTGTTTGATGACACCATTGTCTTTAACGAGAAATGCACTATCTCTTTGAAACCTTATGGTCTTAACTTAGAACCCAAGCCAAATAAATACCATAAGGAACTTCCTGCTTGTCTCAGCCGATATCACTGCCTTTGATATTCTGGGGTTCTCTGTGCCTCTGGAATCAACTTTTACTTGTGATGTACAATTTGCATACACTGGGTTTTAACTTCCTTGTAAAAAGATAAGGTCCTTGACAGCTGAAATCTGTCTCAATAATTTTTAAATCCCATATATTTTTTCTAGATATTTAGTCAAGGGCTTTTTGATGACAAGAAACAGAAACCTGTTGGACTAACTTAAAACAGGTTTTTTGGGTGTTGTTGGTTTTTTGTTTTTTGGTAGGGAGAGCTAGGATATGGCAGAGATTCCCTCTTTTTGCTGCCCAGCACCCATGTTCTGGAGCAGCACCCTAATGTCCTTGTGAGTGGCATCCTTTTGCATTCTTTCCCTTAGTCCTCACGGTTTGGGTGAGTCTGATTCCACCTCACGGTGAGCTCTAAGGGTGGGTTGATGAGTTAACATATAACTCAGGGTCAGTGTCTTGGTTTCCTGGTAGTTTTGTGACCAAAACCATCCAATGGGCATCAGCTCCCCAGTTTTTCGAAACCTCCTGGGAGCGTGAGCCATTCCTCCATAGCCACCTCTCAGCCAGAGCATCCGGGAGCTTTCGGTGAGCCCACTGGGGAACGGAGCCTGCCTCAGGGTGAGCAGAACTGAAAGCTGGGCCTGAAAGGAGGACCCTGACGGCACTGTCCTGGGAACCGCAGCGCTCATGCCTGGCCTTTGCAGCTCCGTGAGCTAATGGCCTCCTTGGATGCTTGAGTGAGTTTGAGTTGTGTTTCTGGCACTTGCAAGCAAAGCAACCCTGACTAAAAATGGCAGGGCATCTTTCAGGACTAGGAGCAGGAATTTCTGCCCTGTCTCCCAGGGGCCTGGAACTGGGGCCAGATACCGGTCTCCAGGGGCCTGTCTCCCCTGGATGGGGACCCAAGTTTCTCACCCTGTGTCTTTCTGCAGGCTTGTCTGGTTCCTTCTTCTCTTTCTCTGGTAGCAGCTGTGTCTTTCTGAGGCAGGTTTCAGAATTGTGTGGCTCTTCATTCAAGTGCATGACAGCCACAGTGCAGAGCTCCTGAGTCACATGCTCTTTTTAAAAAAATTGAAATATAGTTGATTTACACTATTATATTAGTTTCAGCTGTACAGCAGAGTGATTCAATATTTTATAGATTACACTCAATTTAAAGTTATTACAAAATAATAGTTGTATTTCCCTGGGCTGCACAATAGATTGTTATTGTTTATCTATGTTATATATAGTAGTTTGTATCACTTAACCCCCTACCTTACCTTCCCCCTTCACTCCCCTACACTGGTACCACTAGTTTGTTTTCTGTATCTGTGAGTCTGTTTCTGTTTTGTTATGTACATTTGTTTGTTTTATTACTTAGACTTAGCCACATTCTCAATCCCCAAGCGATGCTGTCATTATCCAAATTTAGACTTAGATTTATGTCTACCCTTGGCCCAATCTGTGGTCAAGGGGCAGAATGCAAGGGTCATTTTCCACTCGGCAGGCTCTGTGGAAGCTCACCAGGAGATGGAGTTGGGGAGGTACAGCAGACCAAGTCGTCAACATTAGGGCTACGTGAATGACTCCCTTCACCATTAGTAAGTACAGGTGGGAAGGAGATCACACAGAGTTGCACCAGCTTCAACTCCAAATCCTACAGGTTGGAATATCAGGTGACCTTTCTAGCAAGAAAGAGGGCTGTATTCTGACATTTTTTGTGGCCCAAATGTTGAGTCCATGGCAAAATCCAGTGATATCTTCCTTTTGTCTTATCTAAGACCCAAAGTTTCTTCCCCGTCTGTCCGTTGAGATGTGTATAACAAGCAAAGCAGACAAGCAGGATTCCTAAAAACGGTGCTTTGACCGAGGTCTGCACCCTGGGGTATCACTCATCTATCCCCAGTGGAGATGTGTGGGCTTCTGCTCGGCAGGGGTGCAGCAAACCTTGTCATGTCTCAGCTTAACAACACTTCGCACAGTCTAATGGTCTCATCTGTTCCCTGGAGGAAAAAGTAATTATGGCACTGTGACAGAAACCCTTATAGCAGATTTTCCCAAGAGTCCCCCATAATAGTCTTCCAGAGCTCAGAGAGGAACCCAACTAAAGTCTGGGAAGGTTAAAGGCATAAAGCTCCAAGATGCTGCCCCCAATTCCAATTAGCAGCTCTACTTTTATTTTGTCCATATAATCAAAGCTATGCTTTTCCCAGTAGTCATGTATGGTTGTGAGAGTTGGACCATAAAGAAGGGTGAGTACCAAAGAATTGATGATTTCAAATTGTGCTGCTGGAGAAGACTCCTGAGAGTCTCTTGGACTGCAAGGAGATCTAACCAGTCCATCCTAAAGAAAATCAGTCCTGAATATTCATTGGAAGGACTGATGTTGAAGCTGAAGCTCCCATACTTTGGCCACCTTATGCGAACAGCTGACTCATTGGAAAGACCCTGATGCTGGGAAAGATTGAGGGCAAGAGGAGAAGGAGATGACAGAGAATGAGATGGTTGGATGGTATCACTGACTCAGTGGACATGAATCTGAGCAAATTCCAGGAGATAGGGAAGGACAGGGAAGCCTGGCATGCTGCAGTTTGTGGGGGTCACAGAGTCAGACATGATTTATTGACTGAACAGCAACAACTTTTGTTTTGTAGATTGGGTTTTTGTTTTTTAATCTACAGAGATACAAATTAGACTAATGGATCCAGGGACTGGGAGTGGGGGATGGGCATGAGGCTTCCTTTGGGAGCGATGAAAATATTTTAAGCCCTATAGGAGTGATGCTTATACAGCACTGTGAATGCACCAGATGCTGTGTGTGCTGGGCTTAGTCAGCTGCTCATTCGTATCCGACTCTGCAACTCTGTGGACTGTAGCCCACCAGGCTCTTCTGTCCATGGGATTCTCCAGGCAGGAATACTGGAGTGGGTTGCCATGCCCTCCTTCAGGGCATCTTCCCAATGGTTAAAGGTTAACTTTATGTTATGCCAATTTTACCTCAATTTAAAAAAGCTGGAAAACTGCTAGTTTAAATAATCTTATTTCGAAGTCATTTGCTAGCCTGTGTGAATCTCTTTTCCTCCCTCGGTCTCAGTTTCCTCATCTGGAAAAGAGGTTAATAATTATGCCTATATCTTGGGTTGGATGTAACACTGAAATGAGACAGTGATTTTGAAGGCCTTCATTAAACGTAAGCATCTCTCCCCTGTACTCCTTTTTGTCCTGGTATTTCATGACTCCACTTGATCTACAGATCACAGGGAGTGTTGTTGGGATTTTAACAGGGACAAGATATGACACTGGTATTTTGTCTTCCCTTTGCACTGAGCTGGAGAATTTTGCTTGCCCTCTTTTTCCCCACTCCTAGAGTCTCTCTGGAGGTCCTGCCTGTAGAGGCCACATTTTTCTTTCCCAACTTGCTTCAGAGACTGTCAAAGAATGTTGATGGAGGGATGCAGAAGCGGGGATGAATTGCGAGGCTCTAAAGTCGATACCTGTTCAGAGGCTACCCTGAAAGTGAATGATTACGGGCAGGGAGAGTTTGCCGAAGTGGGCTGATGAATTGGGGCCCATACAGTCACAATAAAGATTGCGATGCTGTTAGGAGACCAGATTAGATTTTTCTGGGCTACAATAGGCTGCAATCATCTTGTTATGTCAGCTTGTTTATTGTTTTGGGTCCTGACTTATTTTCAGAGCACAAGGTATCTACAAAATAACTCTGCTGTAAACACTCAAATAATTTGGGTAGCAGACATTTAATCCCACCAGTGTTCCCCATTAATTAGTAGAATGGGTTGCCTGCCCTAGGGGGACGGTGACCCTGTATTGTTCAGGAATGCTTTCTCATGGTGGAAATTTCACACCCGGTAAACTGCTAATGAATATGTCATTTTGCTGCTGAGTTTATCTGACATACTATTTCTCTTGCCATTGCCATTAGAGATAAAATTACTGTCAAATCGACTACAAAAAACAGAATTGATTTTTGATTAGAGTTCCTAGAACTAAAGGTTAAAGATGGTTTAAAGAAATGGAGCTGTGGCTTTCTCCTTAAGTATCCCCAAGATTGCTTCCTTAGTTTGTTGAGAAGCCAGAGCCCTCACCTGCAGAGAGGATACTCCATAGTTAACCCTTCATACTTTTGCTAGAAACAGGAACATGAACAAATTCCTCTCCATCCCTGGCTCCAACACTTTTGCAAGTCAGTGGTGTCAGAGTGTCAAAGGAGAACAGATTGCTTTAGTTTGTGTAACAAGGGTTGCTGAAATTGCAATCTTACCTTCGCAGACGATTCGGGGAAGGCTCCGATAACCTCATGCAGGCGTTTCATATACAAGCAATTATAGGGAGATAGATTAGAGTGTCCAGAAGAATCATAACTTCCCTTTGCCTGATTTATAAGCCATATCCTGATTTTTTACAATACCATTTATAATATCAACACCATCTAGACAGCTGTCTATGGGAGTTGGTTCCTCCAAAGCATATGCTGGTGCCCAGCTCACACAGGAGATGAGATCCTAGAGGCAAACTCCCTGGGAAAGCTGATCTCATGGAGGAATCCTGAGCTCAGGTTCTGGGGTCGGGGCTGGATGTGAGCCTGAGCTCTGCCACTCGTGAGCTGTGTGATGGTGGGCAAGTGGCTTAACCTCTGTGAGATTTGGTTTCCTCTTCCATAAATATGAGTAACAATACATCCTCCACAGTAGGATTGTTGTTTGCAGTAAATCAGCTGAATCTTATAAATAGATTAGCATAGTAACTGACACAGAGTTGTTGTTCAGTTGCTCAGTCATGTCCGAGTCTTTGTGACCCCATGGACTGCAGCACACCAGGCTCCCCTGTCCTTCACCATCTCCTGGAATTTGCTCAAACTCATATCCATTGAGTCGATGATTCCATCCAACCATCTCATCCTCTGTCGCACCTTCTCCTCCTGCCTTCAGTCTTTCCCAGAGTCAGGGTCTTTTCCAATGAGTCAGCTCTTCAGATCAGATGACCAAAGTATTGGAGCTTCAGCTTCAGCATCAGTCCTCCCAATGAAGATTCAGGGTTGATTTCCCTTAGGATTGACTGGTTTGATCTCCTTGCAGCCCAAGGGACTCTCAAGAGTCTTCTCTAGCACCAAAGTTCAAAAACATCAATAGTTAGACACAGAGTTAGCATTCAATAAATATTAGCTACCATGAAGAGGGAAGGAATACAGTGTTGGAATTAAGACTTAAAGCTGTGGGGAGCTCTGCTTGTAATTCATTCTCCCAAATAGCTGTTAGTTTGTATGATGTCACTGGACACCCAGGACTCGTGCTATCTTCAGATCGTCTCAATTATCTTTGCTATTGTAGGAAAAACCTCTTTACATGGCCTGGCCTCTCTTACTTTTCATGTTTTCTAGTTCTTTCCCTGTGGCCAGGCTGAGTGCCCACTTGGCGCATGATCACCAGTCTGCCTTTTTTCACCTTGATGCTCCATCCACAGGAAGCCTGGTCCCCAGAGACCCCCTCCCCTTAGTCCTCAGTCTGTGAAGCTGAGAATGAGCAATTGAAGAAGACAAAGAATCTCCACTGCCCTGAGCATTAGCAATGGGAAGCCTGGATACCCTGGCGCAGCAGAAATCCGGTTAGAAGCTCCACCTGCCCTTTGACTAGCTTCCCATAGGAAGCCAAGACTCGCCCCCGCCTGATAAGTTCTTTATGCTTTAAACAAAAGACATTATTGGAAGGAAGGGCACGAGTGTCTCAAAGTGGTATTTTGGTACTAAAGGATGTCTTAAAATAGCATGCTTACGCTTTCCACTGGGGCAGGAAGGACCTGAGGAGAGAGAACATTAAGTCTGGAAAAGCCAAAATGATTGCCAGGCATTATCGTCCCCTGATGGGTAAGAGGGCTCTCTGTGAGAAGTGGCAGTGCGCTTGGATGATGGGCTGCTGGGAGAGGAGAGGGCCCCGTGATTAAGTGGAGGCTGGACACGCCCTCTCAAAGGACAGTGCCACGGAGACCCAGCACGCTGGAGCCCAGGTAGGCAGTAGGAAGAAGAGAAAGGTGATGAGTCTGTATCATTCCTTCCAAGCCTGATCGCAGACCCCGCAGACGCTAAACAGGGAGGCCGTAAGTGACCAGATGATGGCTACCCTCTGGTACCCAAGCCTCTGCTTCTGCATCCCCTATCTCTGTCTTCCAATGCATTCATTGAGTGCCCCCCACCCCTCCATCAAAGAACCCATTAACTCACAAATCTCAATGGCCAACACAGTAAATCCCCTACATATGAGAGCTCAAGTTGTGAACTCTTAAAGATGCAAACTTGCCAGCCCCTGTGTGCCAGCTCTTGTACTGCATTATTGTGCTTTTCAAGGTATTGTAAGATTAAAACTGCTTTCTCTGTTTTTTGTGTTTGCTTTTAATGTATTATTTGTGTGCAAAGTATTATAAACCTATTGTAGTACAGCACCATAAAGCCGATCGTGTTAGTTGGGTACCTGGGCTAACTTTACTGGGCTTACTAACAAATTGGACTGACAGACATGCTGTTGGAGTGGGTCTTGTTCACATGTAAGGGGCTTACTGTGCAGACATAATCCCCTAGGGGGTACAGAGAGGGTGTTACATGGTGCACCTATTGTAGACAACTTCAAAATCCATGATATATATGTCTACTCCCCAAAGTCTGTCTCTGATGAAATCTCTCTCTCTCCTACATCAGGGATCAATAAGCTTCTTCTTCAATGACCATCTATAGTAAATAGGCTTTGCAAGCAAAGAGGTAAAATCGAAGCTATTTCATGGGTACTTATATAATCATTGAAATGTAACCATTAAAAAATTGCAAAACTCACTCATAGCTCAAGGTCATGGAAATAGAGCTGGATTTGGCCTGTGGACTAGTCTGCTGACCTCTGTCTTACATAATTCTCAATTTTGGGGCTCACCGATTTGCCTTAATAGCCCTGAAGTACTTCAGAGCCTGTCTCAGCTCATATCCTGAAGCCAAACCCAGTTGACAGAAACAAATCCAGTTTACAGATGCCACAACAGTTAATGGACTCTAAAGAGTTAACACGGAGAAAGAAATGGCAACATATCCAGTATTCTTGCCTGGGAAATCCCATGAACAGAGATGGTGAGCTACAGTCCATGGGGATCGCAAAATAGTCAAGCATGGCTCAGCAAATAAACAAAGAGTTAATAGGAACAAAATTGTTTGAAAATGATCAGGTTATGGGTAGGTTGTTTTTTTTTTTTTTCCCTGTCATATGAGGAAAAATTGGGGACATTGGTGAAAAGGGACCGAATCTCAGGATTTCTGCCCGTGAGTCAGTGAAATTAGGTCATGTTTCAAAGTGAGGGTAATGCCTCTTGGTCTGCTCTGAGGGGAACTGGCCCCGTGATTTGTGGAGAAGGAGCCTGCAATTGCTATATCCGTGTTTACGTCCAGCTCAAACACAGGGTACATACATCCACTGGGCAAGATAAGACTCCTTAATACCGGACTTATTTTTCTTCAGAAGCCATCAAAGACAAATCACCCGGCTACCAAAGGACACAGATTTCTCCAGATGCAGCAGTCAGCAAAACTCAGCTGTCATGCATTCACTCACTTGTTCAACAAACATTTATTAAACACCTACCCGCTTCAGAGATTAAAAAAAAAAAAAATGAAGCCAATGACCATGTCAAGTCAAGGTAGGGGAGAGAATTACAGAAATGGATAAGTTGCAGTCCATTTAGTCCAGAAAAGTTGCAGAAGTACTGGGAGAAAGATCTGCCCAGACTAAAATGGGAGGGTATGGGAGTATGTGGGCAGGGGGTTGGGGGGACACCTCCCCAGACTGGGAAGGACAGAAAAGGGTTTCAGAAAAGGGACAGTTGGTCCAGAGAATCCAGAAGGCAGAGATAGCGAGCGGTATCCAGGCCCAGGCATATAAGAGCAAAAAAGAAACAATACATAAGAGAACTGAAAGTGTGGAAGGGATAGAAGACAGAGGAGTGTCTCGTGTGTGTGTGTGTGTGTGTATGTGTGTTTATGTTCAGATGGGAATGATACTCCAACAGAGTGGCAGAAGTTTGGGCTGACTTGTTAGGAGAAAGAAAATGAAAGGCCCTCCCAGCTTTACTTGGTGTTTATCTTTTATGCTTAAAGCAAGGAGATGCATTTGGGAGACAAACAGAAGAGTGTCCAGATTTGTGTTCCCACAGATGAAAAATGCATAAGACCTGTGGCCCCAGTTGCCATCAGAATGAAGGTCAGTTCCTAAGCATGCATTTCAAGATCCTTTACAACCTGACTTCTCTCTGCCTTTCCAACTTCTCTTCTTTGCCTTCTTTCCGTCCCCCTCTGCTAGGCAACCCAAATACTGGACCTCCCAGAGCATTTCCTCCTTCCCTCAACATGTTATTGGTTTTGCATTAGTTACCTTTTGCCACATAACAAATAGTCTAAAGCTTAGAAAAGCTCAAAACACAAACATTTATCACCCCAGTGAGTTTCCAAGGGTCGGGAATCCCGGACTGACTTAGTTGGGTGAGGCTGGCCCAGGGTCTTTCAAGAGAGTGTCACCGAGATGTCAGCTGAGGCTTCAGTTACCGGAAGGCTTGACTGGGACTGAAGGACCTAATTCCAAGATGGTTCACTCCAAAGCAATTAACTAGGCCCTCAACTCCTCACTGGCTGTAGGCAGGAGGCCCCATTCCTCATGTCCATAGGGCTGCCTCTGTGTTCTCTTGACATAGCAGGCAACCTCCCCGAGAGCAAGCAATTTCAGAGAACAGAAAGGATCTCAAAGTGCCTTCTATGACCAGCCTCATATGTCCCTGTGATGTCCACCATATTTCCCTTTCTGAGAAGCAAGTCACTAAGGTCTCCCCATTCTCAGGAGGGTAGGAATTAGGCTCCAGCTCTTTAAAGGAAGAGCATGAAAGATCTGGGGAACATGTTAATATTTTAAGGCTTCACCTATTTTCATGTCGGTGTCCCTTTCTTTAAGTCCCCGATTGGGAGACTTTTGCCAGGGGACTTGTGTCAGTATCTGGAAACGTTTTTAGTTGTCCCAAGCAGAGGGGAGTGTGCTGCTGGCAGCCCAAGACGAGAGGCCATGGCTGCTATTAAACATACTACAGTGTGGAGGGCAGCCCCTCCCCACCACAAAGAATTCTCTAGCCCAAAGTATCAGTAGGCTGATCACTGAGGCTGAGAAACCCTGGAATAAGCTGCTAGTAGCTATGTGTCTGGGCAACTTAGTTACTCATTCTAAACCTTGATTTCCTCAGTGGTAAAATGGGGACACAGTGTAATCCACCTGGTGAAAAAACGGGATGATGCATCTAAAGCAGAGGTCCCCAAACTTCAGGCTGCGGACCAGTACCTGCTGTCAGGGAAGTGATGACATTAGATTAGAGATAAAGTGCACGATAAATGTAGTGTGCATGAATTGTCCCATAGACATACCCCCAACCCCGGACTGTGGAAAAATTGTCTTCCACGAAATCGGTCCCTGCCACCATAAAGGTTGGGGACTGCTGCTCTAAAACACTTACGTAGTCAGTCAGAGGAGCACCTTCTCTGTGATAGGACTCCAGGCTAGATCCAGGGAGCTTGGAGATAAACTAGCCAGGCCTGGCTCCTCAGTGTAGCGTTTTGTGCTTGAAGCCATAATCAATATGAGTCTGCGTTTTAGTATAATTTATCATGCAGAGGTCATTTTTTTCCATTTTTGTGAGAAAATTTTGGAGACAGGAGTGGTCCTCTTTTCAGGTCCAGCCCACTTAGGTGCCTAGCAACATGCTTTGCACAGAAAAGATACTCAATCAATGCTTGTTGAATTGAATTCCACCTGCTTGCTTCATAAAATAACTACTCTTTGTACGATTTTAAGGTGCTAAAAGTTTTTAAATGTACAATCTGTTTAATAACACCTTTCAATTTTGTTAGAAAGATTTGGGGAAAAACCCTCTATTAACTGTATTTTTCCATTGTAAGATACATCCTGATTTGAAAAATGCTAAAATTTGAAAAACAAAATAGGCATTGCAAAATTGAGGAAATATGGTAATATTTGTATGTTGTTGTTTAGTTGCTGGGTCGTGTCCGACTCTTTGCGACCCCATGGACTCTAGCCTGCCAGGCTCCTCTGTCCGTGGGATTTCCCAGGCAAGAACACTGGAGTGGGTTGCCATTTCTTTCTCCAGGGGAATCTTCCTGTCAGGGATGGAACCACATCTCTTGCTTTGGCAGGCGGGTCCTTTAACTACTGACCCACCAAGCACTAATCTACTAATTTTGAGCAAAAGGAGACTGTGTGTTCCTCTGTTATTCTTTTTTTTTTTCTTTTTATTTTATTTTATTTTATTTTTTTCAGTGGGTTTTGTCATACATTGATATGAATCAGCCATGGATTTACGCGTATTCCCAATCCCGATCCCCCCTCCCACCTCCCTCTCCACCCGATTCCTCTGGGTCTTCCCAGTGCACCAGGCCGGAGCACTTGTCTCATGCATCCCACCTGGGCTGGTGATCTGTTTCACCATAGATAGTATACATGCTGTTCTTTTGAAATATCCCACCCTCACCTTCTCCCACAGAGTTCAAAAGTCTGTTCTGTATTTCTGTGTCTCTTTTTCTGTTTTGCATATAGGGTTATCGTTATCACCTTTCTAAATTCCATATATATGTGTTAGTATGCTGTAATGTTCTTTATCTTTCTGGCTTACTTCACTCTGTATAAGGGGCTCCAGTTTCATCCATCTCATTAGGACTGGTTCAAATGAATTCTTTTTAATGGCTGAGTAATATTCCATGGTGTATATGTACCACAGCTTCCTTATCCATTCATCTGCTGATGGGCATCTAGGTTGCTTCCATGTCCTGGCTATTGTAAACAGTACTGCGATGAACATTGGGGTGCACGTGTCTCTTTCAGATCTGGTTTCCTCAGTGTGTATGCCCAGAAGTGGGATTGCTAGGTCATATGGCAGTTCTATTTCCAGTTTTTTAAGGAATCTCCACACTGTTTTCCATAGCGGCTGTACTAGTTTGCATTCCCACCAACAGTGTAAGAGGGTTCCCTTTTCTCCACACCCTCTCCAGCATTTATTGCTTGTAGACTTTTGGATAGCAGCCATCCTGACTGGCGTGTAATGGTACCTCATTGTGGTTTTGATTTGCATTTCTCTAATAATGAGTGATGTTGAGCATCTTTTCATGTGTTTGTTAGCCATCTGTATGTCTTCTTTGGAGAAATGTCTGTTTAGTTCTTTGGCCCATTTTTTGATTGGGTCATTTATTTTTCTGGAATTGAGCTTCAGGAGTTGCTTGTATATTTTTGAGATTAATCCTTTGTCTGTTTCTTCATTTGCTATTATTTTCTCCCAATCTGAGGGCTGTCTTTTCACCTTGCTTATAGTTTCCTTTGTAGTGCAAAAACTTTTAAGTTTCATTAGGTCCCATTTGTTTAGTTTTGCTTTTATTTCCAATATTCTGGGAGGTGGGTCATAGAGGATCTTGCTGTGATTTATGTCGGAGAGTGTTTTGCCTATGTTCTCCTCTAGTAGTTTTATAGTTTCTGGTCTTACATTTAGATCTTTAATCCATTTTGAGTTTATTTTTGTGTATGGTGTTAGAAAGTGTTCTAGTTTCATTCTTTTACAAGTGGTTGACCAGTTTTCCCAGCACCACTTGTTAAAGAGGTTGTCTTTTTTCCATTGTATATCCTTGCCTCCTTTGTCAAAGATAAGGTGTCCATAGGTTCGTGGATTTATCTCTGGGCTTTCTATTCTGTTCCATTGATCTATATTTCTGTCTTTGTGCCAGTACCATACTGTCTTGATGACTGTGGCTTTGTAGTAGAGTCTGAAGTCAGGCAGGTTGATTCCTCCAGTTCCATTCTTCTTTCTCAAGATTATTTTGGCTATTCGAGGTTTCTTGTATTTCCATACAAATTGTGAAATTCTTTGGTCTAGTTCTGTGAAAAATACCGTTGGTAGCTTGATAGGGATTGCATTGAATCTATAGACTGCTTTGGGTAGAATAGCCATTTTGACAATATTGATTCTTCCAATCCATGAACACGGTATGTTTCTCCATCTGTTTGTGTCCTCTTTGATTTCAAAGCAGGAATAGAAGGAACATACCTCAACATAATAAAAGCTATATATGACAAACCCACAGCAAGCATCACCCTCAATGGTGAAAAATTGAAGGCATTTCCCCTGAAATCAGGAACAAGACAAGGGTGCCCACTCTCACCACTACTATTCAACATAGTGTTGGAAGTTCTGGCCACAGCAATCAGAGCAGAAAAAGAAGTAAAAGGAATCCAGATAGGAAAAGAAGAAGTAAAACTCTCACTGTTTGCAGATGACATGATCCTCTATATAGAAAACCCTAAAGACTCTACCAGAAAATTACTAGAGCTAATCAACGAATATAGTAAAGTTGCAGGATATAAAATTAACACACAGAAATCCCTTGCATTCCTATATACTAACAATGAAAAAACAGAAAGAGAAATTAAGGAAAGAATACCATTCACCATTGCAACAAAAAGAATAAAATACTTAGGAGTATATCTTCCTCTATTATTCTTTATATAGGCATTTTTTTTTTCATTTACTTTTATTAGTCGGAGGCTAATTACTTTACAATATTGTAGTGGCTTTTGCCATACATTGATATGAATCAGCCAAGGATTTACATGTGTTCCCCATCCCGATCTCCCCTTCCACCTCCCTCCCCATCCCATCCCTCTGGGTCTTCCCAGTGCACCAGCCCTGAGCACTTGTCTTATGCATCCAACCTGGGCTGGTGATCTGTTTCACCCTTGATAGTATACTTGTTTCAATGCTATTCTCTCAGAACATCCCACCCTCGCCTTCTCCCACAGAGTCCAAAAGTCTGTTCTGTACATCTGTGTCTTTTTTTCTGTTTTGCATATAGGGTTATCGTTACCATCTTTTTAAGTTCCATATATATGTGTTAGTATACTGTATTGGTCTTTATCTTTCTGGCTTACTTCACTCTGTATAATGGGCTCCAGTTTCATCCATCTCATTAGAACTGATTCAAATGAATTCTTTTTAATGGCTGAGTAATATTCCATTGTGTATATGTACCATAGCTTCCTTATCCATTCGTCTGCTGATGGGCATCTAGGTTGCTTCCATGTCCTGGCTTCTATAAACATTGCTGTGATGAACATTGGGGTACACGTATCTCTTTCAGATCTGGTTTCTTTGGTGTGTATGCCCAGGTATGGGCATGGTTTTAATGTCAGTGTACTAGTTTTCTACTGCTGCTCTGACAATACCTCCAGCTATAGACTTAGCAGGGCTTCCCTTGTAGCTCAGTCAGTAAAGACTCTGCTTGCAATGCGGGAGACCTGGTTTGATCCCTGAGTTGGGAAGATCCCCTGGGGAAGAAAATGGCAACCCACTTCAGTATCTTCCATGGACAGAGGAGCCTGGCGGGCTACAGTCCATGGGGTTGTAAGAGTCTCACAAGTCTTACAAGACTTAGTGACTAAACCACCACTACTACCATGGACTTAACACAAATTTATGATCTTACAGTTCTGTAGCTTAAAAGCCCAGAAACCATCAGCAGGCTAAAATGAAGGTATCTACAGGACTGCCTTCCATTCTTTCAGGGAGATTCTATTTTCCTGGTCTTTTCCAGCTTATAGAGGCTGCCATCTTTCCACGGCTATGGTCCTCTTCCTCCTACTTCAAAGCCAGCAATGGGAGATCAAGTTCTTTGCACAACACATTCACTCTGCCCTTCTTCATAATCATATCTCTCTGGCTCTCCTCCTCTGCCTGCCTTCTACTTTTAAAGATGCCTTCGATTATATGGGGCCCATCTGGAGAATTCAGGCTAATCTCTTGGTCATAAGGTCATAAGGCCAGCTGATAAGCAACTTAATTCCTCTACAACCCTGATTCCCTTTGGCCATGTTTCCTCACATAAATTTCATGCTTCCCTGGCAGCTCAGCTGGTAAAGAATCCACTTGCAATGCAGGAGACCCTAGTTCAATTCGTGGGTTGGGAAGATCCACTGGAGAAGGGATAGGCTACCCACTCCAGTATTCTTGGGCTTCCCTAGTGACTCAGCCGGTAAAAAACTCTGCTTGCAATGTGGGAGACCTGGGTTCAACCCCTGGGTTGGGAAGATCCCCTGGAGAAGGGAGAGGCTACCCACTCCAGTATTCTGGCCTGGAGAATTCCTTGGGGTCACAAAGAGTCAGACACGACTGAGTGACTTTCACTTCCACTTCCTCACATAATTACAGGTTCCAGGGATTAAAACTAGGGCATCTTTGGGAGGACAGTAACTCTGCCAACCACAGTCAGCAATACCAAAGAAACCACAAAATCCTTCTAGACTTGTAAAGGTAACCCAAACCACATCTCATCATATAGGAAAGCTTGAACATGAGTTACATTTTCCATTTTGTTTGGAAACATTCCAGCCACTGCTTTCAAATGCCAGGATCCAGAGAAATATTGCATTTCCATGCTCCTTGCCACTGGATGAAATGAAACTCAATCATTTTCTACATAAGCAAATGGAACCTATAAACCGCAATTTGGCTACTCCACTGTTCCAACATAACATGGTTCAGTGTCATGAAACGTGACTCTTCAAAAATCTATTATGTGACAAGCCGGGTGGTTTATGACACAAATATTGTATTTTGCACACTTCATTTGCAGTTAAATTATTGAACATCTGACAACACAGGCCATGTTCTGTTTCTTAGTGCAAATCCACTAGAAGGTATTTTTTTGGTTGTTGCTGTTAAATTAGGGCTTTAACATTTCCAGACATGAAGAGTGAATTTATTTTACAATGATTAAAAATCATTTTATAATTAGATTTGAATGAACAGGGAGTTATTGGAAAAGTTGAGCCTAGCATTCAGCTTCTAAAGGAACAATTCCAATGCTCATGTTTTGATGATACTTACTGTTGTATCACTTGGCTGTTTTATAAAAGAGGAAATTAAGGCCAAAGAGAAAATGACCAATAAGGGTTGAAACCAGGGAAGTAAGTCTCCAGGAAGATTTCAATTTTCACGTTTTGAGATAGGTCAATCTTTGGATTTTTAAAATCATGGGCTACTTTATCTGCTCTATGATTAGATCATTTATTGCCTACATCATAACATCAAAGTCTGTTACTGCTAGGTGGTTAAAGAGAATGAGAAAAAATATTACTGGTGCACTAGAGAAGAGTGAGGAATGTGGAAAATTGGAAAGTACATGTCCTGATAAATAAGTAGGTGATACTCAGCTCTTACTGATTTTTCCAGAAGGGTATGGGAGACCAATCCTGCCAAATTTTCTAACTTTTTACAAGAAAATAAAATTCTGGATTATTGTGTAAAATCTTATTTCAAATATAGACCATTACTCCAAAAACATTTTAAAAACTATTCAGGGTGAATAAAACATGTGTATAGTTACGGTAGAGCCCAGCGATCGTTTGTTCTAGAATTCTGGATTCTTTTGTGCCTGGCAGACTGTATGCAGTAACTGCTTCAAGGCTCAAACCCTGAAGTGAGCCATGTAAGGGCAGTATGATGAGATATTAAACAGCCTAATAATGGAATTGCTTGTTTCAGCCTAACCTAGCTCATGTTAATGACCTCGGGCAAGTCACTTAATACCTCTGTCTCCATTTTGGTTTCTTGTTCATATAAAATGGAAATAATGTCTATCTCATAAGGTTCTTGTGAAGATTTAGGATTAATGTCTGCTTAATGTCAGTAGTGACTGGATTATAGGATATGCTTGTGTTCTGTTGCTGTTGTTACTGATAAGGACTCTAAGCAACTTATTTATGCTCAAGGTCACATAAAAAGTATGACTGTGCATTGCCTCTTATGTGTTGCTACTGATGTAAATGTCAACAACTGCCTCATAATTTGTTTAAAAGTGGGAAAAAATTAAGTCCATAATTTTGATGCTAAGATTCCCAAAGCCTGTTTCATTAACACTTGATAAATACACCATGTGAATACAAATAAATGCTCTGAGCCTCTGACTCAAGCTGAATGCCTTGTTCTCTTGTTGCTAGAGTTTGGACTGAAAACAGAATCATATCCCTTATAACCCTTCAGTGATACCCTATGACCTTAAGATAAATCTCGGTTATTGAGCATGGCTTCAGGGACCCTCAATAGTCTGGTCTCTTCTTACAGGGGTTGTTCCAGCCTTACCAAACTCTTCTGTGTCCAGAATGCATCCCACTCTCTTCGACCTCTGGAAACTGTGCTTGTATTGTACTTGTTATTCTCTCTGCCTGAAACACTTTATTCCCATCCTTTTTTTTTTTTTTCCTTTTATTGGCTGATTGTTTCTTTATTGGATCCCAGGAGCACAGAACTGAATTAATCATGTTCTCTAGCCCATGGCACATCATCATACTTGGTCAATGGATGGCCCCTGTCTTATTGTATTATTCATTTATTTTTTCTCCTGTACACCTAGTCCCCAATATCATTTGCCTCTCTCATCTGCTTGACAGGTATTCGTAAATACTCTAAAATATGCAGAGTTATTTTGATTGTGAATGTGTTTTTAATTAGCATAAACAGCATTGTGTTATAACCCACATCCTGAAGCTTTCTTCATTCAACACTGTTTTAAGATCTATCTGTGTTGCTTTCTATATATTTAGCTTGTGAATTCCTTATGCTGAATGCTTTTTTTGTAACATGCATTTGTCACATTTTACCCAGTCTCCTAATGATGGACACCTGGGTTCCCTCCAATTTCTTGATAGTACAAACAAATCTGATGCTATAAACTCATCCCTTTATGAATCTACCTGGGAACCCTCCCAGGGTGTACACATAGGAGAGAGATTCACAGGTGATAGGCTACATGCCTGAGTTCACCAGATCCCACCAGAGAGCTTTTCTGAATGGACTGGCCAGTTTGCATCCCCACCAGGCAGGAAGGAGGGTTCCCAGGTCCGTGCTCCTTGGCCGTTGCCTCCTGTCTTACTGAGCTGCCGTTCTGATGGATAGGAGCAGCTCAGGGCTTCTCTTTGCATTTCTCTAGATAGGAAAGTGTCTGAGCTCTGCTTCCAATCACAGGGCTATTCAGGTTTCTCATTGTCTGAACCCTCTGTTCATGGGCTTTCTTTCTCTGTTCGCATCTTCCCATTGGGCTCCCCGTTTGATTCTGGATGTTGTCCGCGCCTCTCCAGGTCTCATGCTCACCTCCCTCTTCTTGGAGCTACCTGCCTCCAGCTCCAGGATTCTCCAGGATCAGCCTAGACATCCCTCCCTCCACGAGGCAGTGCACAAGCTCCCCGGAGTCTATGTTTTCCATCTCGTGTCCACTCCTCCAGCCCCCTCTACTCCCCTGCCTTCACACCTATCACCCTATCCTAATGGCCTGTCTGAGTCCCCAGGTATGCCACCGTGATGCTGGCTCCCTGAGGCTATAGGTCACGACTTGTTCCTTGAGGCATCTTCAGCTCCTATTTCAAGGGCTTAAGATGAAGAACCAGAACAAATATCTGTTGAATCCGTGAGAAGCAAACTCATTTGTGAAATACTTTCTGTACATCAAACCCTAATCTATGAGTGCGGTAGGCAATGATCCATTAAACTATCCCAAAGTGAAGTGAAGTGAAAGTTAGTCGCTCTGTAGTGTCTGACTCTTTGTGACCCCATAGACTGTAGCATGCCAGGCTCCTCTGTCCATGGAATTCTCCAGGCAAGAATACTGGAGTTGGCAGCCATTTCCTTCTCCAGGGGATCTTCCCGACTGGGAGATCAAACCCCGGTCTCCTGCATTGTAGGCATATTCTTTACTGCCTGAACCACCAGGGAAGCCAATAATCCTGAAATGGAGGCTTTGCTATCCCCATTTTACAGATGAGGAAACAGAGGTGATGTGTGGTAAGTGTGGTAGGGAAGACGGATAACCACAGTATTTGCTATTTTCCACACTCATTGTGTATATACAACCCCATCACTCAAGCTGCCAAATTAGGGTTTTGAAAGTTCTTGCCCAAAGCCTAATCATTTATTTGCCTTCAAATATTTCTTTTTTGCTCAAGATGGCTACGAGAATCTGATGGAGTCTGCACCTGCCTCTCTCCAGCCTCATCTCTACCATCACCAATTCTTTCTCTCCAAGTTCTACAACACCCGACCTTCCTGGCAGTCCCTCAGATGCTATTCATTCTCTTCAGAGCAGAACTTCTCAGCCTTCAATGCAAATATAAATCACCTGGGGATCTTGTTAAAAACTTCAGATTCTTATTTACTGCATCCAGAAAAGGGCTTGTGATTTTGCATTTTTAACCAATTCCCAAGTGATGCTGCTGGTCTGAAGACCACATTTGGAGTATCCAGAATTTAGAGCACTGTTTACTCTGCTCTCCCTCCATCTCCCAACTATTCATGCTTCAGAGCTCAGCTTAAATATCACCGCCTCAAGGAATCCATCCCTAACCAGACTAGACCAGGAAACATCCCTACTGCTCTCTGTCCTTATTTCTTGAAGCTCTTCACACCATCCTATTAATGAGCCATCAGGTGAATTATTTAATGTCTGTCTCTCTAACTCACATGCAAGCTCCATTAAAGAGGCAGCATCAGTCTGATGCCCCATAGTAGTCCTTGCACCCGACCTGGACTCCCCCGTAGGAAGAATTAATATATTTACGGTAAAAAAGGACTGAATGGAGTGAATGTCCTAACATTTGCTTGAGAGACCCCACGACAGTAAGTTTTTGACCTCTTGGGGACTACAGATCACCTTGAGAATTTGAGGAAATATACCCCCAGGAAAAGTCTCTCCTAGAAAATTGGAGCATACAAATGAACTTTTGCCTAACATTGTATTGCATTTCAGGAGGTGAAGAATCGCTGTCCTATATAAATATAATCATGGTACATATCTTCTGAGGAGCACCAGGGGCCCACAGGATCTTTCCTCCTCCTCCTGTCACTTCAGTCCCACCCTGGAGTGCACCAGTGGGAACTCCTGGTGTCCTTGTGGTATCTTCATTCCAAAGTCACTCCCCCACACAAGCAATGGCAAAGGGCAGGTAAATATGGCCAGAACAAGGCAGGTGTGTGTGTGTGCTGCTGGGGGAGGACTAAGCTTTGCCAAATGAACAAAGGAGTCAGCCAGCCCTGAATTAACTGAGACACATCATGAGCTAGAAATCACTTCACCCGGAAGTGGACTAATTTTTAATGCAGTTCAGTTCAGTACAGTTGTTCAGTCTTGTCCGGCTCCTTGCGACCCCATGGACTGCAGCACGCCAGGCTTCCCTGTCCATCACCCACTCCTGGAGCTTGCTCAAACTCATGTCCATCGAGTTGGTGGTGCCATCCAACCATCTCATCCTCTGTTGTCCCCTTCTCCTCCTGCCTTCAATCTTTCCCAGCATCAGGGTCTTTTCCAGTGAGTCAGTTCTTTGCATCAGGTAGCCAAAGTATTGGAGCTTCAGCTTCAGCATCAGTCCTTCTAACGAACATTCAGGACTGATTTCCTTTAGGATTGACTGGCTTGATCTCGTTGCAGTCCAAGGGACTCTCAAGAATCTTAACACCACAGCTCAAAAGCATCAGTTTAAATCTTCGGCGCTCAGTTTACTTTATAGTCCAACTCTCACGTCCATGCATGGTTACTGGAAAAGCTATAGCTTTGACCAGACAGATTTAATCCAGGGACTGCAGCAAATGAACTTGATCCTAAAACAACTCAGAGACCGACCTGTCTTGCCATCATTTCTGTGGCTCTCTGTTTCCTGGAGACGAAAACACGTCTTTAGAGGATGAGTGAAGACTTCGGTGACAGAGGCAACTTCTTTCACACCCTGCCTACCAGGGTGTATTGCTTTTGAGACCTGTTGGCAAGAGAGTTACCTTCCTTCTACCTGAGTTTCCACATGTGTGAAATGGGTCCCCTCAGAGTATCCTCAGAAGTCCTGACACATAGTTTCCAGGATTGAAACAGTGTCGCCAGTGCATTTAAACAGAAGCTTCCCCCTCTTTCCCACTGCTCCCCACCCCCATACAAAAAGACAGCTTAGAGGGGCTTGCTTTGCCCTCGCAGACTGATTGTCTAATCTTTCTGCTCACTTCTTCCAGGCTTCTGGGGATAAAGCACATTAAAACCTCTTATTGGCACTGATGTTTATTTGGAGCCAGGGACATTTCATCCTTTTCCAACTTGTACAAACCTGGGCTTGGCTTCCATCCACAGCCAGACCTAGAAATTATAATGCATTACCAGGTAGGTATTCATTTCCTGGTATTATTCTAAAAGACTTCTGGGGCTCAAGAGATTTTGAGCAGTGAATCTCAGGAAGACACCCTGTAGGTTGCAGTAAAAGTGTGTGAAGGTAATATTTAAGGTGGGTTTTTTTAAGTTCTTTAATATTCTTTCAGAGGTTCAATTATTTACCATGCTAGCTTCAGGTGGAGAGTAATTTGAATATCACTGTCAGGAGGAACTGAGGGTGGAGAGGGGAGCAGTTTGCAAATCACACAAGTCAGCCTGGGCTTTGGTGAAGATCACCAAGATGCAGAAATGGAGGCTTGCACTATATCCTGTGTTACAGTTTATTGATTTATTTTTAAATCACATTATTAAGCACATCTCTGTCTTTAGGGGCGATATTCAGAATACACAACTATGATAGACAAGGGCTCAAAGCCTGAGCCTGGAGCAGGGAGCTGGCAGACAAAGCAGTAACACTTTCGCTGCTGGATCATGGGGAAGGCTTCAGGGAGAGACTCTAGGACAGGGCCCTGGATGGTCAGGCCAGCAGGGACATTCTTTCCTGACTGGTACACAAATATTTCAGGCTTTCCTCAACTGCTATAGCCCAAAGGTTGCCTAACTGCTGAATATCAACTGTCTTGGTTGTAACATTTCAATAGCGAGACTATAGTGATAAGTGATTCATCTTCCCCTTTAAATCTCATTTGTCCTAAATCTGGTACATTACCCCTCACTCAAGCACTAGGAACATCTATATCTATGGGTAGGTTTTTTTTTTTTCTTTCTTTTTAACTGCATCACAAAAAGTGGAGTCATGCATCATGAATAATAATACCTAACAATTGTTAAAGCTTACTAGGTTCCAGACACAGTTCTAAGCAATTTACAGAATAAGTCTTCTAATCTCCCCAGTAGTTTTCCAAGCGGACAGAGGGAACCTAGGCACAGTGACGCTAATCACCTTACAAGCTAATAAATGACAAAGTGAAAGTGTTCGTTGCTCAGTCGTGTCCACCTCTTTTGTGACCCCATGGACTTAGCTCACAGGGTGCTCTGTCCCTGGGATTCTCCAGACAAGAGTACTGGAGTGGGTTGCCATTCCCTTCTCCAGGGGATCTTCCCAACCCGGGGATCGAACCTGGCCTCCTGCATTGCAGGCGGATTCTTTACCACATGAGCCACCAATGCTGAAGGAGAGAAGCAAATCCAGGTGGGCTGGCTCTGAACCTCCACTTTCAGTATCATGAACTAAGCTAAATAAATCGTTTCCTCTTTGCTTTTTGTTATAGATCTGACTCATTCTTCTAAATGACTGCTATCATATTATTTTGTAGGTTTACTATGTTTTATTAAGTCTTCTTCCTTTTGATAGACATTCAGAATGGTTCTCAGCCTCTCTGTCTCATTTTCTCATCTGCCTCTGTGTCCTTCTACAAACGAGCCTTTGTACAACTTTTATTTCTGGAATATGTACTTCCAGAAAAGAATTGCTGGCCCTAATGGTAAAAATATATTGAATTTTAATAAATATTGCTAGAATTATATTGCAAAAGGCCTATGCAGTTTCAATCAGTTGTGCATGTGCTGTGCGTAGTCGCTCAGTCGTGTCCGACTCTTTGTGACCCCCTGGACTGTAGCCCACCAGGTTCCTCTGTCCAGGGAGATTCTCTAGGCAAGAAAGCTGGAGTGGGTTGCTGTGCCCTCCTTCAGGGGATCTTCCCAAGCCAGGGATAGAACCTAGGTCTCCCACAATGCAGGTGGATTCTTTACTGTCTGAGCCACCAGGGAAGCCCCCAGTTGTACATCAGTTCAGTTCAGTCGCTCAGTCGTGTCCAACTCTTTGTGACCCCATGGACTGCAGCACGCCAGGCTTCCCTGTCCATCACCAACTCCTGGAGCTTGCTCAAAGTCACATCCATTCAGTCAGTGATGTCATCCAACCATCTCATCCTCTGTCGTCCCCTTCTCCCCCCACCTTCAATCTTTCCCAGCATCAGGGTCTTTTCCAATGAGTTTCACATGGGGTTGTGTAATTGCATTCCTCCACACATTCACCAGCTGGTGGCACAGTTGGTAACGAATCCACCTGCAATGCAGGAGACCTGGGTTTGATCTCTGGGTTGGGACGATCTCCTGGAGGAAGTCATGGCAACCCACTTCAGTATTCTTGCTTAGAAAATCCCCATGCACAGAGAAGCCTGGTGGGCTGCCGTCCATGGGATTGCAAAGAGTCGGACATGACTGAGCGACTCAACACACATACACACACCCTGACCAACACTGGCACATATCAGTCTATCAATTATACCACAAATAGGAGAAGGATAATGCCACATGCTTATCTTCATTTACCTTTTTCTGATTATCAGTGGGATTGAGCCAATGTTCGTAGGTTTAATGGCCTCCTGCTCACAATTTGCTTGTTCCTATTCATGTGTTTTGCCCAATTTTAAACTGGGTTGTTTATCTTCTTTCTTATTGGGCTATAGAAGCCCTTTAGCTGTTAGGAATATTCATCTTTTGTCAGTCACGTGTATTGCAAAAGTTCAATTTGTATCTAATATTGCCTTTTGTTTTCATGTGGTCTTTGGTTGAACAGGTTTTTAAAAATTGTAATCTGTTTTTCTATCATCTATTTTACAGCTTCTGGATTTTCTGTCTAGTTTAAGAAGGTCTCTCCCATCACAAGTTTATACATATGGTCTCTTATTTTCTTTCTGATTTCTTTTATATAGTTACATATTCAATTATTCAGAATTGATTTCTATATCTGATTTGATGTGTGAAGCTGTGTTTTCATCCAGATGGAGCACCAAATATACAGTTCCGTTGATTAAATTAACCATAACTTCCCCATCAATTGAAATGCCACAGCCAGCTCTGAGGACAGAATTACAGGCCTGGGTGGAAGCTTGGAGAAGCAGCGTCAAACCATGACTCTTAATTCCTCACTCCTCTGATTGACCACATGTGCTAGACCTGGCTGGCTTCTCTTTGGAAAAATGCCTGCTATAACCATCTGCTCCTCTTTAAAAAGCAGGCAGTGTCTAGAGTGAGAACGAAGTGAAAGAGGGCCATTGAGTCTAAACAAAAGGACTGTCTCTCCCCACAACCCCCAGATACACAGGATTTGGTCTACGTCAGGAGGACTTGGCCCTCAAACCCATCACTGTTGAGAACATCTGAAGGACTGCACCCCGAAGACCTATAAGTCTTGTAGTTGCCCAGCCTTGAATCTGAAGGAGGAGCCAGGAGAGGGCAACAGAGACATTAACAGTTTATTGAACGAGTATTACATGTATTACACTTACTTCTAAATCTTACACGTCGAAATCACAGTTCCTGGAGAGACACCCCGCCATGCACGGTAGACAGTGCAAGGACATGGCAGCAATCTTCACTACTCGGGAGAAAAGGAGCTTACCATTTATGGGGGAATCGATGTCTCATTGGTTCAATAGTTATTAGGAAAACCAGTGGCTGGGACAGGGGACAAGCACCTAGGCATTTACTGATTGCTGTTCAGTCACTAAGTCTTGTCCGACTCTTTGTGACCCCATGGACTGCAGCACACCAGGCTTCCCTGTCCGTCACCAACTCCCAGAGCTTGCTCAAATTCATGTCCATTCAGTCAGTGATGCCATCCAACCATCTCATCCTCTGTCGCCCTCTTCTTCTGCCTTACTGATTATGCCCTATAATTAAGAGGATTGAATAGTCACGTGAGTGAAGCAGGGCCTAGATGAGCAGGGGATGTACAGAGAGCAAGGGAATAGCCATCTTGAATGTCCTGACCATATAGCATCAGTGAAACCAAATCATGCCCTGGACGATGACGGGTGGGAAGGGCCCCAGCATCCTGAAAACTTGAGTTATGCAGTCAGTTTCTGCCTGCTGTTTGAAGCATCCATTGGCAGCTAAAACCTGTGCACACATGAGCTGGTAGTGTCTTCCTGCTTTACCTGGGACCGATAGAAGCAAAACCATCAGTGACTTAACTTCTAGTCAGGTCTCAGCATACAGCAACCTGGATAAAAGTTTAACCAAAGGCTAGAAGTGCTCAGCATTTGCCAACAAAACTGGAAAGCTAGTTTGGCCACCTTTTTCTTTCCTTTTCCTTTTTGTTCTTTTCCCTCCTTACCCCCCACCTTCCCCCTCTTCCCTTTTCTCCTCCCTGTCCACTTCCTTCTTTTCTTTCCTCCCTTTCACCCTCTCTTCCTCTCTCTCCATCTCTCCCCTTTTGTGGGAAGATGAGGTCCGGACAATCCCACTGCGGGTTCATCGGCAAGACAGGACTGAGCAGCCTGCCCTATGTCTGAGCAAGAGTTGATGTGGCTGCGAATACTCTCACTTCTCATGTAAATGTGTATTGTTCTCCCAAATGGAAAACAGGCAACCAAAATAAATTATATTGGTATAAATAGAGTTCATCAGGAAGGGGAGAGTGCACGAGGGGAATCTGGTGCTAGTACCACAGATTGTGCTGACGTGGAAAAGTTGCAGGAATGAAATACAGATGCTTTGGAGAGAAGAGAATAAACAAAAGCGAGTCCCCAGAATAATTGAGAAGTGAACCAGAGGCTCGCAGAACAGACTTGCTCCGTGACTGGCAGTTCTAGAAGTGAGAGTACATGGCTCATTAAGGACCACCACCTCCTTGAGAAGAGACTGCAGAAATCCTCTGTGGGGAAGGAAAGATCCACTTAAAATAGGTATATGGGTTTCTTCAAATCAAGCCATTTTGAGCCAAACAACCCATGACTCTAGGAAGAAAAAAACCAGCAGGAAGCCTGGTAATATTATTCTTTTCAATGTATGGCTTATAGAAAGTATCTGTAATTTTTCCTGATTTTGACTTAGATTATCATCTCAAGAGAAGTGGACTTGCAGTACAGGCTTAGCCAATCAGCTTTCATCCTCCCCACCCCCAGTGATTGCTTCAGAGATGGATCCAATATTGTTAATATCAATGTTTTATTTTGCTACAACTGTTCTTGATTTGTTGTTTTGTTTAAATGTTTAGTTGTTGACATCTAAACAATGGATATATTTTATGTAAAATCATGGATTGTTGGCTTCTACACCCAGCCCATGTCATTCACTCACCCAGTTCCTTCTTGACTTTGAGTTTCTAAGTTAGCACTTATCTCATTTCACATCAAATGTCAAGAATAATAGAGACCTCAGACAATACCTGTTCTCAATTTTCTCCTTACAGATGGGCAACTTGGTCATAAGAAGGGAAGAAAGTTGTTTAAGGTCATACCACGAGTTGAGACATAAATGAGAAAAGGACCTCGAACATTTTTATATTAGCTCTCAGGAGCAGACCATAGTTCCTACATTTCCTGCCAGGGAAGGTCTAGTTGCCCAAGGAGGCCTTCGAAGGTAATATTCTATGTTGCAATCATTTAGGTGTTAACAGTGGGATTTCAGATCCAAAAGATGGTGGGTATTTTTAGGCAATGGGACTGGGAACTGAGTGTTCTCTCTCAAATAGCTTTTCACAGATGGGTGCCAACTCCTTTTATGACCAGAGTTGAAGGCTGGTTGTATAAGACTGTTCTTTTCCTGACCATTAAAAACGATATGACAATATCCCTCAGTCTTTCTGAAGTGGGTGTGACTTATAAGCTTACAGATGGGAAAAAATATGTCTTTATTCATTTCTTCTTTCAATTATTTGTCTATCCATCCTATATTTACTAAGCATGACATACACCATATATGATGATAACTTCCAGAGACACAAAGATTGGCCCATGGAATACTCAATTGAGCTATAAATTGTCAGGCAGACACAAAGAAGCAATGGCTTCACTAAGGAGGCTCCCTGTTACTAACTTTCCACGACAAGGAAGAGATTTGGGTAGGAGTCAAGGATTAACCTCTGCGATCTATGCTTAGAGCCTCGATCCACTCCGGTTGCCCCTCACCCCACCACAATCTTAAAAATTAAATTAATAAGAAGTAGTTTCCCACTTTTAAAAAATTGGAAGATTTCAAATAAAAATTCAGATTCCCAACTTCTCTTAGAAAATCATGAATCTGACAAGATTGGGTCCACACCCCAATTTGCTAGAGTTAGGTGTGGCAGAGTGGTTAGCTGTGCCTTTTAGAAAGGGCAGGCATTCTCCAGTTTTTCGCACTCCCCACCACTCCCTATCACCTTATGCATGGCTCCCATCATAAAGTTACGTAATTTGCCTATCCTCTCTAGGGATTTGAGTCAGTAGTCTTTGATCGAGCATCTCAAAGCCTACTTGATGGGCACAGGGCAGAGGTGGAGGATAATGTGTAGGCAGAAGCTTAGAGGTGGGAAACTTGGAATACCTTCAAGGGACTGCATGTCATTTCACGTAGCAGGCAGATGATGAAGTGGGACAGAGAGGAGGCAGACAAGAAGCTGGAAGATAGGTGAGGGCCGGATCACTCATGGAGGGCCCTGTGGGTCATGTGAAGGACTTTGTCCTGAATCCTGAAATCAATGGGGAAACTCTGGATTCTCAATAGGGGATCGTGATGATGATACCTATGTTTTTGAAAGACCACTGTGCAACCATGAAGAGAATAAAACTGGCAAAGTTGTGAAGAGGCTGGGAGACCATTTGAGCAGCATTTGCACAGACCCAGATAGAGATGAGGGATTTGGTAATCTTTTTTTTTTTTTTTTAATTTTTTATTGAAGGATAATTGCTTTACAGAATTTTGCTGTTTTCTGTCAAACCTCAACATGAGTCAACCATAGGTATACATATATCCCCTCCCTTTTGAACCTCCCTCCCATCTCCCTCCCCATCCACCCCTCTAGGTTGATACAGAGCCCCTGTTTGAGTTTCCTGAGCCAGACAGCAAATTCCCGTTGGCTATCTATTTTACATATGGTAATGTAAATTTCCATGTTACTCTTCCCATACATCTCGCCCTCTCCTCCCCTCTCCCCATCTCCCTAAGTCTATTCTCTATGTCTGTTTCTCCATTGTTGCCCTGTAAATAAATTCTTCAGTACCATTTGGATCCGGTAATCTTTAATCCGTGCCTGGCATAGGTGATTGAGATGAATGATGAAGTCTCAGGGGTCACTTGCCCCTTTTATCAACCAAGGGTCACCATGACCCCGCTCTAGGCTTCCTGTAGCTGAAGTTAAGCACACGGTCACAGGCAGACACAACTGAGTAACTTCTCGTCTGGAAAATGCTTTCTGGCAAAGTACACAGGAATTTAGACTTTCTTAGTAGTAATTACACTATCATGCCCCAGGTACCCCCAGGGTGTGCTCAGAGAATCAATGGACCTACCGGTTTCATTTACTTCTTAGGGTCCTAGGGTCTCCTTCCACAAATGAGCATTCCCAGTGCACCAAATGGGACCCTGGAGGGCTGCAAGAGGGCTGTGCTTCTCACAGAGGCGAGCTGGAGGTGAACGTCAGCCCCTGGAGGATGCCTGTGGCCCATTGATGGGGAAATACTGCAGCGACCAAGGCAGAAGTTGCTCCAAACGCAAAGAACATTATTCCAAGCAGATGAGGGAACCCAGCAATTATTTCCACTCAGAAGTTGGTAATGAATAGGCACGTTATTTATTCATTCATTAAACGTAGGCAAACAAGCAACCAAAGAGGAAGCCGTCTGGCCATTCTTTTAATGAATCTGCCCCATTTCTGAGTGAAATGTGGGCTGTGTGGATGAAATGCTGAACTCCGGAAATATATTACCCACTCAGGAAGCCATCCCTCCAGCCTTAATTAAAGAAAATCAACAACTCCCACTTGCAGTGGATGATGATGGAAATCAAACTGAGGAACTGAAATACAGGCTTGCCAGGCCGGCGGGGCTGGGCTTGGCTGGGCTCCCAGAAGCCTGGGAACCTCATGAGTTGGTCTGAAAGATTGTGCCTTGGGCGTCCAGGCAGGCCAGAGCATCAAAGGGGCCAAGATGACGTCATTACACGACACCTGGTCCTTTTGGATGAAGCTGTGGCCAACTCATTTATTCATTCCCTCAGGTTTTCATTCATCCACTCAGGAGACATTTATTGAGCACCTACTATGTGCCAGGCTCTGTACCGCAGATATAAAATGATAAGCAAAACTAAACATTGTCTCAACATTACTACAGTTATATTTTAGTTGAAAAGATGTTTATCAAGTAGATAATAATGTTATAAATTATGATCAGAACTCAGAGGGAAAAGTATAAAATACTCTGCAAACACATAAAAAGGGGCTCTGAACAAGCCTGGGGAATCAAGGTAAATATCGGGGGGCGGGCAGGGGGTGGCGGTGGGCATGGGCTGGGATCCTAAGGAGGTCAGAGGAAACTAGATGAGGAAAAGGCACAACAATCCAGGTAGGGCCAGCATGTGCCAATATTCAGAAATGCCCCTTGGGTAGGATTTTGCCTCACTCTTATATGCAAGTAACGGACTCTCTTTAGATGACTGAGAAATAATCGGGGGCTGAAAAGTGTCATAAGAGCAGGAGGATTGGTTCAAGGGTGTTGGTTTAGATGCATAGACTAGTGAGACTTGTGTTTTCACCCTATTAGCCTCTTAAAAGGAAGACTGAGCTTGCTTTGATGCAACAGTATGCTTCTCCGGATCTCTCATCCTGGCAGTACCTCCTTCCAGATGAGCTGTCCCCACCTTGGCTGAATCCAGAGCCCTAGAGACCTCTCAGTTCTCAGGAAGAGCTCCCATACCCTTTGTCCACAAGGCTGCCTCTACCCTGAACTCCAGAGACTAAATCATGCCACTACAGCCTGCTCCTGATTTTCATAAGTTCTGTAACCTTGACCCCCAGTTTTTTTGTCTAAAAACTGGGCATGATGATAATGCCTACCTTAGAGTAGAGGGTTACTTTGAGGAGGGATTAGATCGGAGGCATGGGGCAGCACCCGTCCTTAGGAGGAGCAGCAAGAAGACCTGTATGGTTATTACTCAGAGAATCTTCCTCACTTCCATTTCAGGCAAAGGGGATAAAAAGCAGCTTACTGTTTAACATCAGAGGAGGTGGATGGATGAGTGTATGAGTGTTTCATGAGGCCGTGCACAACTGAGAGGCAAACGTTCCCGAGACAGAGGTGTAAAAGGTGTGTAACTCCAGCAATTGTCTTTGGCCACGTCTAACGCAGGGGTCTTTGAGGGACTGCAAAGTCAGCATGGCTGGAGTCGACAGATCTTGAAGTATCAGGATTCTTCTGATGGTTTCTGGGCAGCAGCTTGGGAATGTCTGCCTTAAGACTGTGCTCCTGAAAGATGATAATACTCCTCAACTCTCCATCTCTTCAACACCCTCACCCACTTTTCAGGCTTAGCTAGTCACGGTGTGCTGAGATCGGAAGTGAGTATGGACGACTTATCACCTCTATTTTGTACCCAAGCTGCTCTTTCTGCCCTGATAGCCCTTTTTCTCTTCTCTCCTCTTTTATCAACAGCCATCAGGGAAACCATTTATCTTCCAAGACTTAGCTTATGTGTCATGCCCCTCAAAATATCTCCTAGACTCATCTTCTATCCCCACCCTCATAAAGTCAGTGATTTCCTTCTTCATTCCTAAATGAAATACATATATAACTGTCTTGGCATCTGTAATATTGCATTGTCTCATTAAATGTATGTCTATCTCCCCATGTAGACTCTAGAAAATCCCCTACAATGTGGAGCCCTTTTGTGTCTCTTACATGCCCAGGACCTAGGACAATGCTCAGCATGCAGTTGATACTTCAAAAATATTGGCTGAATTAATAAACAAATGAAAGAACATGTGAAAGCCTAGCTTATTGTCTCTTGAATATAAAAGAATTCAAATAAGCTACTATGATTGTTTGGGAAAGAATGCTTGTTCTCTTTTCAAAAGCTCTTTTGTGGAATGCTACTCAGCAATTAAAAGGAATGATTCTGATACATGAAATACTTGGGATGGCCCTCAAGAGAATTATGCTAAGTATAAAAAAGTGGTGGTCCAGTGGTTAAGGGGCTTCCCCGGTGACTCAGATGGTAAAGAGTCTGCATGCAATTCAGGGGACTCAGGTTCAATCCCTGGGTTGGGAAGATCCCCTGGAAAGGGAATGGTTACCAACTCCAACATTCTTGCCAGGAAAATTCTGTGGACAGAGGAACCTGGTGGGCTACAGTTCACAGGGTCACTGAACAATAACAACAACCAGTGGTTGAGAATCTACTTTCTAATGCAGGGGATATGGGTTCAATCCCTGGTTGGGGAACTAAGAGCCCATGTTCCATGGGGCAACTAAGCCTGCATGTCACAACGACTGAGCCCACACACTCTGGAGTCAGTGTACCACAAATAGAGAAGAAACCTATGCGCTGCAACAAAAGATTCCAAATGCCGAAACTAAAACCCAATGCAGCCAAAAATAAATAAGTAAAGATTTTTTAAAAATCTTAAAATCTACCTACTGTATAATTCTATGTATAGTTATTGTTTAGTCGATAAGTCATGTCTGACTCTTTGTAACCCCATGGACTGCAGTACACTAGGCTCCTCTGTCCTTAGCTGTGTCCTGCAGCTTGCTCAAACTCATGTCCATTGAGTTGATGATGCCATCCAACCATCTCATCCTCTGTAGTCCCCTTCTCCTCCTGCCTTTGATCTTTCCCAACATCAGGGTCTTTTCCAATGAGTCAGCTGTTTGCATCAGGTGGCCAAAGTATTGGAGCTTCAGCTTCAGCATCAGTCCTGCCAATGAATATTCAGGGCTGATTTCCTTTAGGATTGACTGACTTGATCTCCTTGCAGTCCAAGGGACTCTCAAGAGTCTTTTCCAGCACCACAATTTGAAAGCATCAGTTCTTCAGTGTTTGGCATTTTTTGTGGTCAAACTCTCACTTCCATACATGATTACTGGAAAAACCATAGCTTTGACCATATGGACTTTTTTGGGCAAAGTGATGTCTGTCCTTTTTAATATACTGTCTAGGTTTGTCATAACTCTCCTTCCACGGGGCAAGTGTCCTTTAATTTCATGGTATATATAACATTCTTGAAATAGCAAATAAAGAAATGGAGACCAAATTAATGGTTGCAGGGGAGGGAGTGTGGGAAAGGGAGGGAGGTAGCAGTGGATATAAACGGCCGCAGGAGAGATCCTTGTGATAGACTATTCTGTGTCCTGACTATCGTGATGGCTACTGAGTCTATGTATATTATAAAATTACATAAAAGTAGACAACACACACACAGATAAGTACATGTAAAACTGGTGACATTTGACAAAAGTATCAATGTAAAATTGTACCAGGATCAGTTTTCTGGATGTGATATTGTGCTATAGTCACACGAATATCACCACTGGGGGGAAATGAGTAAAGAGTATGTGGGATCTCTGTATTCTTTCTTGCAACTGCTAGTGAATCTTCAATTTTCTCAAAATAAAAGAAACACACACACACGCAATGAGATCCCACTACACACTTGCCAAAATGACTAAAATTAAAAAGACAGACAACATTAAGTGTTGGCAAGGATATGGAGCAACTGGAATCACACTCTTGCTGGATGTATTGATTGATCTAAACACTTCAAAAAATTTTTGGTAGTTTCTACCTAGGCTGAAATATATGTAACCAGAATTTCCCTTCCTGGGGATATAATCCAAAAGAAAAACATACATATTAGATGATTTGAAGCAGTACATTTCATAATAGCTCCAAACTGGAAACTGCCCAGTGGATTGAGAGTGGAACAGATAAGTGAGTTGTGGTATATCCCCATGTTTAGTGTGGGCTACATTAACAAACCACCATAATCTGGGTGTCTTAATCAACAAGCATTTACCTCTCACAATTCTAGAGGCTGAGAAGTCCAGGATCAAGATGCAGATAGCTTTGGTGTCTGGTGAGGGCCTTCTTCCTGGTTTGAAGACAACCATTTTCTCTTATATTTTCATACGGCTTTTTCTTGTTCAGGCTTTAGGCCTTTTTTAAGACATTAGTCTCATCCTGAAGGCCCCACTCTCATTACCTCATCCAACCCTAATTACTTCCCAAAAGCCCCACCTTCAATTACCATGAAACTGGGGATTAGGGCTTCAACATATAAACTGGGGACATAAACCACATATTGATTCCGTAGTACCCATATAGAATATTCCATCACAGAATAAGCAAGTAGTAACTGCATACATCCATAGGAATGAATCTTAGAATCATGATGTTGAATGAAGGAAGTCATAAAAGAAGACACACTCTATGATCCATTTATATAAAGTTCACAATAAGCAAAATTTATCTGTGCTATTAGATGTCAAGATGGTGGTCATATTTGGAGAAAAACAATTAGAGAGGGACATAAAGGAGACTTCTGGGATCACAGAACTCTTCTGTTTCTTGATTTGGGTTCTGGTTATGCAGGTGAATTCAAAGTTTGTAGAAATTCATCTAATTGTACGTTTAGGATGCATGCCTGTTTGAGTATGTACAATATTATACTTCAATAAAAATTTTTAAAGGAAGTTTGTTCATTTTGTTCTATAGTCAACATTTACTAGGAGCCAACTTTATTCTAGATGTCCTACTAAGCTCTGCATGCATATGTACTCAGTCGTGTCTGAGTTTTGTGACCCTATGGATTGTAGCCTGCCAGGCTCCTCTGTCCATGGGATTGTCCAAGCAAGAATGCTGGAGTGGGTTGCCATTTCCTCCAACATACTAAGCTCTGGGGAGACCCATATAGCTGAAGGAACCCCTGATCTTGGGGCTCCCAGTCTATGGAGAAGCTACTGATTTTCTTCTTTCTCCTTCTTTTGCAAAGAGTTCTAAGTAACCCGATAAGATCAGGAGAAACTTTTCTGTTGGTGGTAGCTGTGATTTTAATTAGTTATCGAACTAAAAGAACTTGCATAAGAGAGATTTTTTCTTGTCTTTACAACAGAGCAGAGAAATCTTTTTTATAAAGTACTTATTGAGCTCTAAATCGTGAGCCCCAGCATCCCTCAGATAATTCCTTTTAAGACATCCTCAAACTAATTTTCAATCTAAGGAAGAAAAAAAATACCCAAATGTAATTGCTGTAAAAAAAAAAAAAAGAAATCCCCTTATTAGGAAATCTATAACTGCCTTAGGAATTCAAAAATAAAAATTCTCAAGTGAAGGAATTGTTGCTTTGCTTTGCTGGAAATATCTCAGCTGAGAAGAAATTCTACATCTGTGTTTGTAGCCCTCCAGCTTTGGCGAACAGACCACCCTCTGCCCCCTAGGGCAGATTATTCCCCACCATTTAAATGAAGGGCAGTTCGTGGTTTTTCACTGTGATTTGGTGAAAACAGTACTTCTTGTCATTCTATCCATCATAATCTTGTAATTGGCAGAACACAGGGGGCATTAAAGCGTGGATAGTATCACCTCCCGATGCCAAAGATGGAAAAGAGAATTAATGAGATCAATAAAGCTACTCTCGCAGGAAAAATAGAAACACAGATGGGAGATGGTACCGGAGTTGGCAAGCCCGGGAGAGAACTGGGGAATCTGCTTATGGCCCTGTCTTAAAGCCAGAACTGTTACAGGGAACACGTGAGCTGGACCACCTCACTACCACACCTCCAGCAGAGCCCCACGTTGGTAATACTCAGGGTTCTGGCCAGGATGAGAAATTAGTCAACATGGTCAGCGGGTATTGATGGAACACTGCCATATGTGTGGCACCAGGTGATGCAAAGAATTATGAAATATTGCCCATGTATCAAGAAGCTTATGTTCTACTATGAAAGAAAGTCAAATGTCCTCATCTCTTCCATTGTATGTGTGTGTGTGTTACATGTTAGTCACTCAGTCGTGTCCAACTCTTTGCAACCCAATGGATTGTAACTCACCAGACTTCTCTGTCCATGGAATTCTCCAGGCAAGAATACTGGAATGGGTTGCCATTCCCTTCTCCAGGGGATCTCCCCGACTCAGGAATTGAACTCCAGTCTCCAGCATTGCAGATGAATTCTTTACCAAATGAGTCACCAGAAGTAGGCATGCTATATGGAGATGGACATCTGATCAATATTTATAATAAAAATTGTGTCGAAGTTTATCTAAGCGTCTCAAAGAATTGAACACAGAGGGTAGAGAGACAGAAGCTCTGATCAAGTAAATAAGCATACAGCCTAATACATCCATCAGGGCCTCAAAGCAACCCTTAGAAAGATAGATATAATTACACCTTATGTACAGATGGAAAGAGTGGCTTCAGGGAGAGCATGAACTTTTCCCAAGGTCCCAGAGCAACTGGTGGAGCCAAATCTGATTGTAATTAGTTCAAAGCCCATGCTTTCTCACCCCAACCTGGTCTCCTATAGAGAGAGGCAAGTAGCACCTGGACAGGCATTTTAAGGTTGGGTCATCATGGGTTTATATTAATATTTACAAGAAAAAGTACACATAGTTAGTATAACAAAGTCCTGGTTTCAGATATTTTTGCTTCATGTGTGCGTGCTAAGTAGCTTCAGTCATGTCCAACTCTGTTGTGACCCTCTGGGCTGTAGCCTTCAGGCTCCTCTTGTTCATGGGATTCTCCAGGCAAGAATACTGGAGTGGGTTGCCATGCTCTCCTCCAGGGGATCTTCCTGACCCAGGGATCGAACCCACATCTCTTATGTCTCCTCCATTGGCAAGTGGGTTCTTTACAACTAGCGCCACCTGGGAAGCCCATTTTTACTTCAGATGAGCCTAAAATATTTAAATATTTTAAATACTGCCTCAGATGAGGCTACAGTATTTAAATACTCTAAAATATAATGCAATTTCTTAGAGCCATATTAATAAATCACCCTGCGGGTGATAAGTATTTGTAGCAAAAAGCATGAACAATTAAAGTTTGGACAGTTTTCATTACAGAAAGCAACTATCTCTATCACGGGGAGACTTAAGAATGTTTTATGGAGTCCTAGATGAGGACTGAGGAATTTAGAGGTTTCTAGGACTCATAATTCCTGCCTGGGACAAAGGGCGTTAGTCTACAAGGGGTGAAGTCAGAGTAAGAAAGTCCAGAATGGAGGGGACACCACCTCCAGAAGGTCTAGGTCAATATAAAAAAACTGAATATCAATCACTATCAATTAGTATCGATATGAAAAACATGAGCTCATGCTTTTCACTACCAAGTTGAGGAGACAAGGAAATACACATAATTTTTGAGAACTTGAAGTAAGGGACATCAGGAACCCAATCACCTGGGACAGCCTGGTGACTTCTGCTCACCTTGGTGATCCTGGCAGCTGGTTTAAAGGGCAAAGTTTGGAGAGAGGATCAGACTGCAGCAGGCTAGGGAGGGCCTAAGGCACATTCTAATTTTTCTCCTAGTTTGTTATTGCCTCTTAGGAAAGATCACATCCAAGACAAAGATCCTCATCACTTCTGAGATTAGCTTCTTGGTGGCACTTCCGTCTTCTCTTCCCACTAATTTTCTTTTTGATATTTTAATGTATTGCATTTCATTGGTCCCTTTTTCCCTTTAAGGCATTGTAATTAATGGGCAGTCTAATTTCCTTTGCGACAATGTTCTTAATTGCCGTAATTCTCACCTACGTCTTTTAGGCATCCCTGCTGGCGGTGATTCATTTGCATTTGCATTCTCCAGCTCTTCAATTATAAATACACTGTCGATACAGGCAGACAGTTTTCCTTCCATCTGACACAATGCTTCGTGGTGTGTGTGGGCTCTGGGGCTTCTGTCTACCTTTTAACATCTCATTTATAATTGAAAATCCTCTAAGTCTTGGAGTACATCGGAATTTTTATGAACTTCTGTGAAGAGGTTGGGTTGGGTTTCTTTTTGTTTTGTTTGCTTTGGAAAGTCAGTATTCTGTTTTAATTACTTTTTTGTTGCTGGATTTAAAATTGCTTCAGTGTCCTGTTGTTCTCCTTTTTTAACCAGTTTTTACAGAATATGGGCTAGGCACTTACTAGATTAAGTGCCCTAAGTGACTGAGAGAGAGAGAGAGAGAGAGAAAGAGAGAGAGAAATTGAGATTCTCATCTTTACCCAGGAAGTTCACAAGGGTTTATTAGCCCCTGGCAACCACTGATTTTGTTCTCTATCAGCATAATTTTGACATTTTGAGAATGTCATATACACGGTGCCCTTATACTTTTTTTAATTGAAGTATATTTGATTCACAATTTTGTGTTAATTTCTGCAGTATAGCAAAGTGATTCAGTTGTATATGCATATACATTCCTTTTTATATACATATATATATACATTCATTTCTAAATATTCTTTTCCATTACAGTTTATCACAGGATATTGAATATATTTCCCTGTGCTCCTCAGTAGGACCTGGTCATTTACCCCCAAACTCCCAGTGGCTCCCCCCCAGCCCCCTCCACCTCGACGATCACAGGCCTGTTTTCTAGGTCTGTGAGTTTGTTTCTGTCTCACAGATAGGTTCATTTGTGTCATATTTTAGATTCCACATATGAGTGATATCATACAGTGTTTGTCTTTCTCTGTCCGACTTAGTTCTCTTCGTCGTATGATAATCTCTACGCCCACCCATTTGCTGCAAATGGTGTGCTTGTACTCTGATGCTAGTTTCTGGTTAAGCCTGTTTCCCAGTTATGTCTACTTATTTTTTAAGTATCCTTAAACTTATCTTGACTCTGTAATATGTCATATTATATTAATACATAATCCATTATAATTACATTAATTAATACATTATATTTTCCTTTATTTTACTCTCCATTATGTACAATGACATCCTCTCCCTTTTAAGGAATGTGCAGAAGAGTTGGAGGACGCAAGACCCATAAAAAGGTTGAAACGCAAAGAGCCAGCCATTTAGGTTTCTAATCAGGGTTTCTAATCCTTGCGGTCCCCCAGCCCTGCCTTCTAATCTCATAAGTAAGGAGGAAGGAAAAAGGTGTGATCTTGAACAGAATAAACTCAATGGTGTCCACGATAAACTGTATGACCTTGGGCAATGTATTTTGCTTCCCTTGACCTCGGTTACTCCACTTTTAAAATGGGGATAATAGTACCTACTCTCAGGGGGTGATTGTGAGGATTGAATGAGTAGGAATACGCAGCGTGCTTAGAACAATACCCGGCACACCTGCACCATTTCTGAATCTCGTGTTCTCATCAGCTTCACCCCCTCATCGTTTCAACAGTCATGCACAGCAAAGGGGTGAGGGAGTTCACCATTTCTTTGATCCCAGAGCAAAACCAGTCCCTCAAAGATACTGGTATGTGGTGTGGAGAGTCAGCAAGCACTGCGGTGTACACAGCCCGCGACAGGGGTCCCGGAGAGACTCCTGCAGCTCCCCACTGTCTCCAACACCCACACTTTGGCTTGGGTGCTTATGTAAAATCTGAAACCCTCTCCTTTCTGCTTCCTGTTCTGATTCTGCCCAAATTTGCCTCGGGTCTCTGGCAGGACCATGTGCTTCATCCCAGAGAGATCCCAGAGAACCGCTCACCCAGGCCTCGCTTCTTGGACCACTGCCCTGATGGGGCAATCCGCGGGTGGCATTTAGTGTCTGTGGTCACTCTGATGCCTACCAAGTCTGTCACTCAATAACGTAAGGTAATTGGTTTCCTTTCCATTGTGACCCACCCTGTTCCGAGTCTGTGATCAAATCTACTGGAAAAATTGAGAATTTACTTTCCATTATATCTTATACTCACCTGTTACTGTTAAATGGATAGTTTTAAGTTTTCTACTGCTGTTGTAATTTTGTAATTTTTATCTTGAAACAATTCTCGATTCATAAGAAGTGGCAATGTAGTAAAAAGAGTTGCTGTGTACCCTTCCACAAGCTTCCTTAATGGTAACATCTCACATAAGCAGACTACACCATTCAAATCTGGAAAGTGACTCTGGTACAATACTGTCAACTAGACCACCGATATTATTTGATTTGGATTTTGTTCATCTTTATATGTTTTCATGTGTGTGTGTGTGTGTGTGTGTGTGTGTGTGTGTGTAGACCTATGAAATTTCATCAAGTGAATAAGTCCATGTGACCACCACAGGCAGGGTATAGAACTGTTTCATTGGCACAAAGAAATTCCCTCACTACCCTTTCCAGCCACACCCTGAACCCTAATCACCTGCAACCATTGATTTGTTTTCCATCGTAATAATTTTGACATTTTGAAAATGATATACAAACAGTGTCTTTATTTATTTGTTTTTATTCTAGCTTGTTGTTATGCCTCCTTTCTGTTTTCAAAGTATCTAGAAATCTACTTTTATATTTTATTTTATTCCCTGTCACCACCACCCCCCCATGTACAACATCATTCATTTCTCAGCTTGAGTAATGTATAGAATAGTTGGTGGGTATTTCCCTGGTGGTCCTGTGGTTAAGAATTTACCTGCCAATGCAGAGGACATGGGTTCAATCCCTGGTCCAGAAATGTTCCACATGCTGTGGGGCAACAAAGCCCGTGCACCATAACTCCGGAAGCCCTAACGCCCCAGAGCCGATGCTCTGCAAGAAAAGAAGATGCTGCAGTAAGAAACCTGAGCGCTGCAACTGGAGAGTAGGTCCAGCTCGATGCAACGAGAGAAAGCCTGTGCACGGCAATGGAGACCAAGGAGCCAAAAATAAATAAAAATTTTTTAAACGACCAACCTCAAAAATAAAATACTTAGGATAAAAAAAAAAAAAGACTAAAAACCAAACTGATAACCATTAAGCTTTCTAAACAAGGATCTAGTCATGAGATTGGTAACAGTAGCAGTGATAATGGCTCACATTTACTGAGCCCCGTACCTAGTGCCAGGCACTGCTATCGATCCTTTATGAACATCATCTCACTTAATTTTTACAACCCCCACCATGAGGGAGATATTGTTATTACCTTAATGGTGCTACTAATATTTTATGTTTGAGGGAACTGAGGCACGAGGAGGTTGTGTAAATTGCTCAAAGTTAATGCCACAAAGTGATGGAGCCAGGCTGGGACCCCAGGTAGGATTCACCCCGTCCCCTGAGTCCCACCACAAACAAGAATTCACTTGATTTCTTTCATTCTGTAGCCAGGACCCACCCACATTTTGTGAAAAATCATAAACTCCTTAGGAGTCAGAGATTCTCAGAACTGGAGGGGCATCTGAGACCACGTGATTTAGTTCCTTAATTTTACACAGAGGAAGTGAAGTTCTGATCACCTTTGGGGCTTGGACAAATGATACAGAGTCACAGCCAGGATTAGAATCTTGGGCTACTTCTGTCTTTTTTTTTTTTTTTTTTACAAATATTCCCTTTTTTCAGCTTTATTGAGGTATAAGTGGCAAATACAAATTGCGTATAATTAAGGTGTACAATGTGATGATTTGATAAACGTATACAATATGACATGGTTACTACAATGCAGATAACTTATATATACACCACCTCACATGTGCAGAAGGAAATGGCTACTCAATCTAGCATTCTTGACTGGAGAATTCCATGGACAGAGGAATCTGGTGGGCTATACAGTCCATGGGGTCACAGAGTTGGACATGACTGAGTGACTGATCATGTCACCTCACACAGTTACCCTTTTGTTGGTGAGAACAATTAAAATGTGAAGTATATACAATACAGTATTGTTAACTATAGTAACCATGCACTGCATTAGATCTCCAGAATTCATCCATGCTGCATACATCAGACTTCATAAATTGAATACCTTCTTAAGGATTTTCAGAGTTTGGGTGAAAGTCAAGATGTGGAACCAGTTACCTTTATCTTTGGTTTTTACTTCACTTGTCTTGCTGCTGCTACTGCTGCCGCTTATTTGCTCAGTCGTGTCTGACCCTGTGCAACTCTATGGACTCCAGGCTCCTCTGTCCATGGAACTCTCCAGGCAAGAATACTGGAGTGGGTTGCTATGCCCTCCTTCAGGGGATCTTCCCAACCCAGGGATCGAACCAGGGTCTCCTGCATTGCAGGCAGATTCTTGATCACTGATCCACCAGGGAAGTCCCACTTGTCTTGCTAACCTCTTTCCAATACAGCATTTTTTATGATCAGGATAACTTTGTCATCTTATGATTAGTCACTAACCAAAGTCAACTCATTTGCTCAATTTATATTAGCCTTGTCATCTTATGATTAGTCACCAACCAAAGTCAGTTCATTTGTTCAATTCATATTAGCCAGGGTTCTCCAGAGAATCAGAACCAACAGCCTGGTGGTATATATATAAATATGTGTGTGTGTATATATATACACATATATACATATATACATTTATAAAGGAATTCATTATAAGGAATTAGCTCATGCAATTGTAGAGGCTGAGAAGTCCTAAGACTGGCAGTTAGCAAGCTGGAGATCACACACACACACACACACACACACACACACACACACACTTCTACTCTGTTACAGCCATTGTGATCTGGGGGCTTAGTTGTTACAGCAGCTAATATGACCTTAATCAATACACGGCACTGGGTCTGATTCATTTGAATCCAGTTCACCCCAACAACAAGTCACTGAGCATTCATACACAGGACAGGTTCCAGGGCTCTGGTTCCCTGCTTCTGGCCTCTCCGAGAGTTCTGTGCTTTGTCTACCGTAACACTTCCCATGTTTTCATCATCAGCATCTATTTACCAGTCCATCTTGTGAAAAGGTGAGTCGCTTGAGAGTTAGGTAACATGTCTTCATTGTGCTTCTAGCACTGTGGTGTCAGACTGTTGGTTGGTAACAGTGCAAGTTGGTAAATGTTTAATGCGCCACCTGCTGTTACCACATTTTGCCCCTTTAGCCCCAGTTAGAGAAGGGCCACTCCAGGCCCTTTTTGGGTCTTACTGGCTTTTTTCAGAACCACATAGAGGTCTCTTGCCTCACAAGAGAGGCAACTTCATTGAATCTGATGGGAGATTTTATGCCTCACTCCATGGCATCCCCCTCAATGAGAAAATAAAATATTTGACCATTTTCTCCATTGTCCTCCAACTTTGTTTAGAATTGAGCTGCATTTTGCGGTGTTTCTCCTGCTCAGAAATGATGAATACCCTTTAAACCAACACAGTGTTGTTTGCAAATGAACTTAAAGAGGAACAAAATTGCACAGGGCCGAAGTGGGCTCCAGCAGCTGCTTGGAAAAACGTATTTTTCAAGGTACCAACCAAAAGGAATTTATCCAATTTAATTTTCAGGTAGGTCTATAAAATTAATAAGTATTCTGACTGAAAAGCATAATTAAACCAACGGTGAATGTAAATGAGGAAGGGAAGTATCGTGTTATGACTGGAATGTCGTTTTACAACCGAATGGCCCATACCAAGAAAACAAATTATTAATGCAGTCTTATTTCTGGAGAATATTCGGGGAAACAAGAAAGCTCTCGCTGTTCTGCATAATCATCTTCTTGGGGATGTATGAGCAAAGAACAGCAAGCTCAGCTGGAACAAGAGGTCGTTTCCACAGCGCTGAAGCCAAGGGGGAGCTGCTATTTTTCATTTCCAGGTGGAGACAGTTTATATAAAACTGAAGCCCACCTCCCACCTTAAGGCAGACACTGCTCAAAGCTAGGCCTTCTAGTAACAGAATCTTGATTTTGTTGAAGGGAGGCATTCTGCAAGCTCCAGGGCATGAATCATGACTGATCTAAGCCATTCAGGTGCCCCTTTTTGCCTTTGCTGGATACCTGATTTCTCAGCTCACCTTGCAACTAGAAGTGATCATAGGACACTGTCCTAGACACTGTTCTGGAGACATCAGCAGATATCTGCTGGAAAACCGGAAAATAGTCCCTCCTTAATAAAAAGAGAAAAAATGATCCTCTCTCAATACCCTGGCTCACCCATCTTAACCTCTTGTTCTTCTCTTGGAAGGCAGCCAAGTGCCCGGAGCTGTGGCAGCCATTTTGCCACCATGAGACAACAAACACGCACATAAAAAACCAATAAGCTAGAGACTGGAGTCTGTACTGGAAGAGATCTGGATCTTTAATGACATAATTGAGTTGCTGAAACAAACCAGGAGTGTCTGCCTCCAGCCTTCTTGTTAGTGAGATAAGGGATGTTTACATTGTTTAGGCAACTGTTGATTAGAATTCTATTCAGTTCAGTTTGGTCACTCAGTCGGGTCCAACTCTTTGCGACCCCATGAACTGCAGCACGCCAGGTCTCCCTGTCCATCACCAACTCCTGGAGTCTACCCAAACCCATGTCCATCGAATCGGTGATGCCATCCAGACATCTCATCCTCTGTCATCCCCTTCTCCTGCTGCCCCCAATCCTTCCCAGCATTAGGGTCTTTTCCAATGAGTCAACTCTTCCTATGAGGTGGCCAAAGTACTGGAGTTTCAGCTTCAGCATCAGCCCTTTCAATGAATACCCAGGACTGATCTCCTTTAGGATGGACTGGTTGGATCTCCTTGCAGTCCAAGGGACTCTCAAGAGTCTTCTCCAACACCACAGTTCAAAAGCATCAATTCTTCAGCGCTCAGCTTTCTTCACAGTCCAACTCTCACATCCATACATGACCACTGGAAAAACCATAGCCTTGACCAGACGGACCTTTGTTGGCAAAGTAATGTCTCTGCTTTTAAATATGCTATCTAGGTTGGTTATAACTTTCCTTCCAAGGAGTAAGCATCTTTTAATTTCATGGTTGCAATCACCATCTGCAGTGATTTTGGAGCACCCCAAAATAAAGTCTGACACTGTTTCCATTGTTTCCCCATTTATTTCCCATGAAGTGATGGGACCAGATGCCATGATCTTAGTTTTCTGAAGGTTGAGCTTTAAACCAACTTTTTCACTCTCCTCTTTCACTTTCATCAAGAGGCTTTTAAGTTCCTCTTCACTTTCTGCCATAAGGGTGGTGTCACCTGCGTATCTAAGGTTATTGATATTTCTCCCAGCAATCTTGATTCCAGTTTGTGCTTCTTCCAGCCCAGCGTTTCTCATGATGTACTCTGAATATAACTTAAATAAGCAGGGTGACAATATACAGCCTTGACATACTCCTTTTCCTATTTGGAACCAGTCTATTGTTCCATGTCCAGTTCTAACTGTTGCTTACTGACCTGCATACAGGTTTCTCAAGAGACAGGTCAGATGGTCTGATATTCCCATCTCTTTCAGAATTTTCCACAGTTTATTGTTATCCACACAGTCAAGGCTTTGCCATAGTCAATAAAGCAGAAATAGATGTTTTTCTGGAGCTCTCTTGCTTTGTCAATGATCCAGCGGATGTTGGCAATTCGATCTCTGGTTCCTCTGGCTTTTCTAAAACCAGCTTGAACATCTGGAAGTTCATGGTTCACGTATTGCTGAAGCCTGGCTTGGAGAATTTTGAGCATTACTTAGCTAGCGTGTGAGATGAGTGCAATTGTGTGGTAGTTCGAGCATTCTTTGGCATTGCCTTTCTTTGGGATTGGAATGAAAACTGACCTTTTCCAGTCCCGTGGCCACTGCTGAGTTTTCCAAATTTGCTGGCATATTGAGTGCAGCACTTTCACAGCATCATCTTTTAGGATTTGAAAGAGCTCAACTGGAATTCCATCACCCCCACTAGCTTTGTTCGTAGTGATGCTTTCTAAGGCCCACCTGACTTCACATTCCAGGATGTCTGGCTCTAGGTGAGTGATCACACCATCGTGATTATCTGGGTCATGAAGATCTTTTTTGTACAGTTCTTCTGTGTATTCTTGCCACCTCTTCTTAATATCTTCTGCTTCTGTTAGGTCCATACCATTTCTGTCCTTTATTGAACCCATCTTTGCATGAAATGTTCCCTTGGTATCTCTAATTTTCTTGAAGAGATCTCTAGTCTTTCCTATTCTATTGTTTTCCTCTTATTTCTTTGCATTGACCGCTGAGGAAGGCTTTTTTTTTTTTTTTATCTCTCCTTGCTATTCTTTGGAACTCTGCATTCAAATGGGAATATCTTTCCTTTTCTCCTTTGCTTTTCACTTCTCTCCTTTTCACAGCTATCTGTAAGGCCTCCTCAGACAACCATTTTGCCTTTTTGCATTTCTTTTCCATGGGGGTGGTCTTGATTCCTGTCTCCTGTACAATGTCATGAACCTCCATCCATAGTTCATCAGGCACTCTATCAGATCTAGTCCCTTAAATCTATTTCTCACTTCTACCGTATAATCATAAGGGATTTGATTTAGGTCATACCTGAATGGTCTAGTGGTTTTCCCTACTTTCTTCAATTTAAGTCTGAATTTGGCAATAAGGAATTCATGATCTGAGCCACAGTCAGCTCCAAGTCTTGTTTTTGCTGACTGTATAGAGCTTCTCCATCTTTGGCTGCAAAGAATATAATCAATGATTTCAGTGTTGGCCATCTGGTGATGTCCATGTGTAGAGTCCTCTCTTGTGTTGTTGGAAGAGGGTGTTTGCTATGATCAGTGCGTTCTCTTGGCAAAACTCTATTAGCCTTTGCCCTGCTTCATTCCGTACTCCAAGGCCAAATTTGCTTTTACTCTTATAGAATTCTTACTATAAGAATTAGACTTCTATTACTTGTAGCTAAACAGAATCCTAACTCTTTCAAATTCAAACCCCCTGTAATGTTCCCAGAAGCTATCTCTTCCTCACCAAACTGTGTTCCTTGCCATTTCAGACCTGCTCATCTTTCTCATCTGAGCTTTTGCTCCAGCCACTTTAACTAGCCTCCCTGCCTCCAACCTCACCCAGACTATCTCCCACTCAGCAGCCTCTGTGATATATTGTTGCTTCCCAATTTGTGCATCTGACAAATGCTTATTCATCCTTTAGGAGCATTTAGGGTCAAAAATCAATCGCCATGTCCTCTGAGAATCCATCTCAGTTTTCCCAGGAAAATTCACAGCTCCCTTCTCCTTTTCCACAGGTGGTGCTATTTCCATGTACATTTCAGAGTCTTCCTCCCTCCTGCTCTCCTTCCTTCCTCAAATAGTCTGTGTACCAGAAAGCATGTCCAGTCTTGTCTCTTCAACTATGGTACCTGTATCTCAGTAGAGACCCGTTTGTCCAGGTAGCCTGTGGTCAGAGACTACTTCTTATTCCTTTTGTGAACTTAGCAATGAGCACAGCCTTTGGCACCTCCTAAGAACTCCATAAATATTCACCGAAAAAACTCAGCCTTCAAGGCACAGGAGATAAAGTGGTGAACAAGACAGAATGGCCCCTTCTACGCTTCTGGTTTACTAACTCCAGCTCAAGAGACTCAGTAAACAAATGATTGCAGACATTTAAGCTTGGAGAGTTTGGGGGATGCTACAAAGGGAATTAGCAGATGCTGTGAGGAGTGTAACATGGGATCTAATTTAGACTGTGGAAGGAGAGGTCAGACCAGGGCTCCCTGAGGAAGACACTCATGTATATTAAAACCCTCAAGGCCACGCAAGGGGAAGAAATTGAGTTTTTCCAAAGAGTTGGAAAAGAGTTATTGGGGCTGCAGCACAGTGAGGAAGGGGAGGAGGGATGGGAGAGGTTGTAGGGAGGTGACTAGGGGCCAGACCACTGGGGGCTTGGAAGACTGTGGGAAGGCTTTTTCTTTTTAATATAAAAAGTGAATTTTTTCATGTTAAAAATGTCCAATTGTGTCACATGTGGTGTATATTTTAAATAAATTTAGTCCAATAATCCTGACATACAGAAAACATTGATCATCAAATTATCAAATCAATAATACCTTTCCAGCCTTTATTAATCATGTGCACGTAGCTTATCTTATTATTGGAATGAATTAGCGTCTATTTCTCAGATGAACTGAAGCACACAAAATGTTGATCGTTCATCTTAAATTTCAGTTTTGAAATGATGAGCTGTGGTGACATTTGGCTTAATTTTTTTTTTTAAGTAATTTTATGGTGAGACTTCCCTGGTGGTCCAGCGGTTAGGAATCTGCCTGCCAACGCAGAGGACACAGGTTCGATCCCTGGTCCAGGAACGAAGATCCCACGTGCTGTGGGACAGCTAAGCCTGTGTTCTACAACTACTGAGCTAGAGCGCCTAGAGCGCGTGCTCCGCCATAAGAGAAGCTACTGCAACGAGAAGCCTGTGCACCACAACCAAAAGTAGTCCCCACTCACCGCAACTAGAGAAAGCCGGAGCGCAGCAGTGAAGACCCAGAGACATGACTAAAGAAAGTATTTTATGGTGGGAAGACCACTTACAGTGAGATCTGGCCTCTTAACGCAACTGAAGCATACAGCAGAGGATGGTGACCACAGGGGCCACGTTGCTCGGCAGGTCTCCAGAGCTGGTTCACGTGACTTCACGGAAACCTCAAGCCGCTGATTAGCAACTTCCTGTTTCCTTGCGCACACACCCTGGAACCATCATGCCATTCCTTGAGCCTATGAATTTGCCTGTTTTCGATGCTTCATATAAGTGGAATCATGCATCTTTCTGTGATGGGCTTATATTTTACTTAGCACCATATCCTCAGGGTTCATTCATGTGATTGCCGAATTGCACAATGTCCCTCTTTCTTATGGCTGAACAGTATTGTGATGTTTGCTTCTACCACATTTTCTTTGTTCATCTGTTGACGGACATCTCGGTTGTTTCCACGTGCAAAGGATTTTTGATGTTTCTCCCAAGTGCAATGGGGAGTGACTGGATATTTTCAGGAAGATGGGGTGACAGTGATCTACTTTACATTTAAGAGAGTCACTCTGATGTCTCTGAGGAAACGTTACTGGAAGGAAACAAGAGTGAAAGTTGAAGGTCAAGTTAGGAGTCTATTTCAGGGAAAGATGACAGCTTGAGTTGGGGAGACCACAGTGGGCTAGGCAGATAGGAGGGAGGTTTGGGAGTCAAATTGACAGGACTTGGTGACAGGCTGGATGGGGAGCTTGGGGAGCAGGTGAGACAGTTTCAGACACGCAGGACTGTCTCTACCTTCACCCTCCTGCTTGGCTGCCTCCTGACTTCTCTTAGGACATGGACAGGGTCATCCATCTCTGAGTGGCTGCCAGGCTCCTCCTTGCAAACAAACCTGCTTTGTGGGAACAAGGTCAAAGAGATGCCTTTCCTTCTAGAAAAATCAATGAAACTCATAAACCAGAAGAAAAAATATTAAACCTGCCTGCCTTCCTTTCCACACATCTGTCCGTACAGAAAGATGCATGTGGCATTTCCTAGTAATTAAATCATACGGTTGAGAGGAAATGCAAGGGATCATTCAATTCTCCAAAGTCTGTTTCCCAGGGAAGATGCTTCTGCCTCCCACCCCTGCCCCCAGGAGCCAGGTTTGTGCAGAGCACCGCCAGCCTCCCTCTGCAAGTCCTGCTCTTCGAGCTGTGGTTCCTCTGACCCAGCCTCAGTCAGGACTTCCTGTTGTGACCTCTCAGAGCCCCGTACACCTTCTAGCACTTACCACTCTGCATTTAAATAATTAATTGTGTAGGCAGTTGCGCAATGTCCCATCAGGATGGGAGACATGCCTGCTCTGCTCAGGTTGCTTTCAGAGTTCAAACTTATTTAACAGCGCTGAATTAACTCACTCCTGGGGCTCACCCAGACATCTGACCACCCCCTGAATCATCTCATGTCCTTGTGAAGGGCACTCAGAACCCCAGCCAGCACCCTCGCCCACCAACTCAGAGGAAATTCTCCCATCTCAAATCTCTGCTCTGATGCTTACCAGCTTGCTTAGCTGAACTCTCCGCTTCTCTGTTTCTTTTTCCCTGCAGTGAGAACTGTACCACTCACCCCAACATAGGGGTTAAGGCCCTGGAGTCAGGGTGGTTCAGATTCAAATCCCAGCTCTGCCACTTCTCTGCTGTGTGACCTTGGGCAGGTCACTTAACCTCTCTGAATCTGCTCCTACTTTTCTAAATTGAGACTGAAGAATATCCATGACATAGGACTGCTGTGAAAATTAGATAAACGCTTTTTTTTTTTAGATTGCCTCAAATTTGGCATTTATTTGATGCCCAATAACTGTTAACTGTTATCATGATTATGGCTTGTTTATCATCTCACATAACTGTTGCAAAGAAAGCACTTTAGTATGTGAAATAGATGCTTAAATGGCACCATTACCAACACCAGGGACAACAAAGGCTGGCCCTTGTTGAGTGCTTACTAGATGCCAGACATATTCTCAGTGGTTTACTTACATAAACTCAGCAACCTTGAGAGGTGTTGATAATATCCCCATTTTAATATAAGGAAATTGGAACAACTCAACAAACATTAGATAATAGTACCATCAACAAACATTCAACCAACACCTGCTATCTGCCATGTACTACACTCAGCACTGAGAATACAAACATTCCCTTCTAGAAACTCACAGACCAGCAGAAGAGGTAAATAAACACATAACTAACTTAAAGTGCTCTGCTCACAGTATGAATAAAATTGTATGCAAATATTGAGTTAATAAGCAATTTTTCTGAGACATAGGAGAGAGGATTAAACTGAAAGTATAGAAAAGAACTATGTAAATATGAATGCATGCACAAAAAAAGGAAAATAGTATCATTAGCAGTTATAAATAACTCCTCAACTATCTGACCAGGTAAGAAAGAACATGCCTCAGGTCAAACGGTAAAGAATCTGTCTTCAAAGCAGGAGAGCCAGGTTTGATCCCTGGGTTGGGAAGATCCCCTGGAGAAGGGAATGGCAACTGGCTCCAGTATCCTTACCTGGAGAATCCCATGGACAGAGGAGCCTGGTGGGCTACGGTCAGTGGGATCGCAAAGAGTCAGACACGACTGAGCAACTAACACCATAAATATTTAATGGACTTGATGGTGACAGGTCCTAACAGAGGAAAATAGAGTAGGATGGGGTGGGAAAGATGAGTCTTGGGAGGGAGAGTGGAATTATTACGCATATAGTGTGTTGTATTCACAACAAAGCACCTCAGACTGGGGATCCTAAACCACAGACATTTATTTCCCACAGTTCTGGAGGCCAGAAGTCCAAAATCAAGGTCGCTTTCTCCGGAGGCCTCTCTCATTGGCTTGCGGATGGTGGCCCTTGGCTGCCCCGTCACATATCTCCTGGGGTCTTTTTTTGTGCCCTAATACCTTCTTATAAGGACACCAGTCAGACTGGATTAGGCCCCACCCTAACAGCCTCGTTCCAACTGCACTACCTATTTAGAGACCGCATCGCTGAACACAGTCACATGCTGAGGGGCTGGGGGTTAGAATGTCAATCTACGAATCTGGAAGGAGGGGAATGGATGCCATGCAGTCTATAACAGGTTACAGAAGGCTTCATTCATAAGCTTACACGTGATGGGAACTTGAGGGAAGCAAGGAGTCACGCAGACATTGGGAAGAGTCTTTCAGCAGAGTAACAGCAAGGGTTGGCTTTGGGTAGGAGCTGACCGGGTGACTTTGAAGAACAGGAGACAAGAGTGACTCAAGCTGACTGAGTGATGCCATCAGAGAGACCGCCAGGGAGGATAAGTCTTATAGTCTGTGCTTAAAACATGCATTTTATTCTTGGTGCACTGGAAGGGATTTTGGAGAGTTTTGAACAAAGGGGTGATACAGATTGCATCGTTCTTGCTTTTAGAAGATTATTCTGGTTGCCGTGCTGAGAGCAGAATTCAGGGAGGCAAAGGAAGAGAAAGAAAACTGGTTATGAAGCTGTTGCAGGAATCTGGGCAAGGGATAAGGGTGCCCTGAGCCCAGGTGTCAGTCCCGTAGGTGGCAGGTAGCCAGGTAGAATAGGAAGGTTTTGAAAGTAGAGCTGAGAGGACTTGCTGATTGGTTGGACGTGGGTCAAAGAATAGGAGGAGACAAGGAGACCCACTTTTTTGTCCTGGACAGCCGGAAGGATGGAGCCTTGTTTTCTGAGATGGGAGAGGCTACAGTTGGACAGGTGGGAAGCAGGTGGATTGGAACCCATTGGACCACTTGGTGTGAGCTGTCAATGAGGCAGAGCTCTGCCACCTGCAGAGCTACTGAAGGAGTTTCGGCAGAGACATCCAGATATGAAAGCAGAAACTTGAGAGCCATCAACATATATACACCTTGGCCACCTGATGCAAAGAGCTGACTCATTGGAAAAGACCTTGATGCTTGGAAAGATTGAAGACAAGAGGAAAAGGAGATATCAGAGGATGAGATGCTTGAACGGCGTCACTAACTCAATGGACATGAGTTTGAGTGAATTCCACGAGATAGTGAAGGATAGGGATGCCTCCATGCTGCAGTCCATGGGGTTGCAATGAGTTGGACATGACTTAGGACTTAGCAACTGAACAGCAACAATGTATAAACAAATACTCTGCAACCCTTGAGACTAGAAGATAAGGTGGAGGATATGAAGACAGACAAAGAAGAAAAAAGCTCCGAGGAATTGCTCCCTGGACCACTGCAGTGCTAAAAGCAGAGGCTTCTAGCCAGGAAGGCCATGAACTCAGAAGGGGGAAATAAAATGCATCTTCATTTTCACTGACTCCTAACTGAAATTTGATATGTCCCTCAATGATGAATGAGGGAATAAAACACAGCAGCATTAAGTATTAGTGTAGCTGTGACCACATCATCAATAGGAATCACAGCTAATTATCATGTTACGAGTGTTACCAATATTTCAAAATATCATTCACACTTATCACTATTTAAAAATCAGGAAGTCTTTAAACTTGCCACTGAATCTTTTCCTTTAATGTGTTAATAAAGAAGCCCATGTTTTACCATTTCACACATTTGTTTCATTAAATATTTTGATAACTATTTGTTTGCAAAGGCAATGCATTTCATGGGTTTTTTTTTTTTAAATCATTATTCTGCAAAGATATCCACAAGCTTCGTCTGCCTGCCAAAGAGGTCCAAGCCGCCCAAAAAAAAAAAAAAAAAAAAAAAAGCTCGGTCTTCTAGTTTAATGGCTGAAAAATCAACAAAGAAAATTGAAGAGGAGCCAGGCCCAGACTGATTCTGCAAACCTGGTCCTTCTCCCCGCCTCCGCCCTCACTCCCTGATGACCACATCCTCTTTATCTGGCCCTTGTGTTCAGTGCAACTTGGATTCTAAAATGAGCAAGCCAGAGCCTCTTCTTCCAATGACCCTGTTTTCCAGGAAGGACACAAGTACCCAAACAGACATTATACTCATCAGACACTCTTGCAACTTACAAATGATACTCAGGTGCTCTGTGCAAGCTCCCAAGACTATACTAAAGCTTTCAAATGCAGGTTTTTACTGCCGGGGAGCAAAAGAATTGACACTGTCATTGTATTCTTTTGTGGCTTGCTTTCTTCTAGAAGTATTCAGCTCAGAGAGGAGATCTCTTTGGAGAGAGTAGTCTATCTGTGCTGATCTCATCACAGGAGTTAAGTTGCTTAAAGAACACCTCCGGCCTCACGGGGCCGCTCAGGGTAAGAAGCTCCTTTCCTCTGGCGACTCCTCTGTTTTCTCCTCACTTACTTAAGTCCCTCCCTGGCCCAGGCTGGAGTTAGGGACGGGGGAGGGGACCAACAGCAAGAGCTATTTTCATTGTTCTTTTGCAGATTTTCTATCCAAAACCTCATGGGTGCCATTTACTCCGCTCCACCTCTGAAAATAGAAGCACCAGAATGTTCAGATCCACATTTTGGGCCCCGTAGCTTGAGGCCTTCTAGCTCACTGATGCCATTTTTGGAGCTAACAAATGGCTGAATAGATTTTCCTGGCTCACACCCACTGTCTCGAAGCAGCAATCAGGCGGGGAGGGACATCTCAGAGCATCATCTGCACCACGAGAGGAAACCAGGAGCATCAGAGAGCAGCATCCTGGCTGTCCGGCGAGGTGTGTGCTCAATCGCTTCAGTCGTGTGACTCTGTGCGTGACTGTGGCCAACCAGGCTCCTCTGTCCGTGATTCTCCAGGCAAGAATACTGGAGTGGGTTGCCATGCCCTCCTCCAGGGAATCTTCCTGACCCAAGGATGCAATCCATGTCTCTTCCATCTCCTGCACTGGCAGGCCAGTTCTTTACCAATAGCACCACCTGGGAAGCCCTGTACTGCAGGGGGACGTCTTCATATCCCATTTCCGTGGCTTGCAAAAGAAATATAGAAAAGAGTTTACTGCAAAAATATATGTGTGTGTGTGTGTGTGTGTGTGTATTAAGAATCTAGGAGACATACTGGGCCAGCTTCGTTTTCTTCCATTGTTAAAATAGGGGAGATAGCCTCAACTACATGAAAGAATGGATGTATGAGGAGTGGGATGTATGAATTTGCCTTAGTTGGGAGAAGACTGTCTCATCTTGGGGAAAATATCTTGGTAAATATTTTAGATTTAAAGGGCAAGGGTGGAAGGCATGAGATTACAGAATCTCCAGTGATGGAAAACTTGGCTCAACTGCTTGGTTTAGAAATAGACTAGAAATAGATAAGAATAGACATACACTTTAAAATGGGAACTTTCTTTTAACAACATACAATGGAGTGGGAAAGGCGTTCTAACCATCTATCTATTCAACAAACATCTTTAAGTGGCAGGCACTGCTCTAGGTGCAAAGATCCGTGTTTCTGTCTTCAGATGACTTTCCATGAATATAAACGAAGAAATAAGGTGTAAAAATAAGACATCAAGAGGGGCTTCCCTGGCAAAAAAATTTTTACCCAGTGGTAAAAAATCTTCCTGCCAATGCAGGAGACACAGGTTCAATCCCTGATCCGGGAAGATTCCACATGCTGCAGAGCAACTAAACTTGTGTGCCACAACTATTGAGTCTGTGCGCTAGAGCTCTGGAACCTCAAACTAGCAAGCCCACGAGCTGCAGCTACTGAAGCCCACATACCTTAGAGCCTGTGCTCTGCAACAATAGAAGCCACAATGGGCAGCCCAAGCACTGGAGCAAAGAGTAGCCCCCACTCACCGCCTCTAGAGAAAAGAACCCGCTTGCAGCAATAAAGATCCAGTGCAACCAAAAAAAAAAAAAAAGCTGGTGGTATTAGTAAAATTCAACCATTCTTTTCTCTGCTTCCCTAGAATAAGATAGGGCATTTTGATCATCTGTGGATGAGCAGTCAGTCATAACATCTGGGGACAGTTTGTCACACCTGCATGTGAGGTTTCTACCAGCATCTGATGGGTAGAGGCCAGGGACACCGTTAAACATCCTACTATGTGTACAACAGCCCCCACAACAAAGAACTATCTGGCTGAGATGTCAATAGTGTGGAATCTCGTCTATAGTGAGGAGCCCTGCTGTGGAGGGAGTTGGCAGTGTCCATTCTTACTCACGCATGCGTCCTTTAAACCAATATTTGTTGAAACCACACTATGTGTCAAACACTCTGCTGCATGCCAGAAAGGCAACAGTGACCAAGAGATGATCCTCATTCTTATGGAGAGTACGTGTAAGCTGAGGAGAAAAAGTAACTCCACAAATAATTGCTTAACAGTTATGGTGCAGGACCCCAAACAGTACATGGTCCAGGGTGGGAGCCAGGGAAGACTGCTCTATGGATGTGGCATCTGAGCTGATGCTGGAAGGATCTGGCAGGATTAACCTATGATGTTGGTGTTCTAATTGTTGTGTGTTGGGCCACGGGGTTCAGCAGTTCCCTGGCATGACTATTTGTGAAATCAGAGATGGAACAGCATGGCAGATAGGAACATGGATTCTGAAGCCAAACTCCCCTGGTTTGTAACCACCTTGGGTGACTTCTCTGCCTCAGTTTTCTCATCTGTAAAATGGGGGTGAAAATAGCACCTACTAAAGCATCTGCCTGCAATGCAGGAGACCCGGGTTCAATCCCTGGGTCAGGAAGATCCTCTGGAGAAGGAAATGGCAAGCCACTCCAGTACTCTTGCCTGGAAAATCCCATGGACAGAGGCGCCTGGGAGGCTGCAGTCCATGGGGTCGCAGAGTTGGACACGACTGAGTGACTTCACTTTCCTTTTTTGTTGTTTCCTGGTGAAGATCAAATGAGCGAAATAAAATTATTGAATAATGGGAAACACTCATAAACTCTGCATAAGTATTGATGATTATTAGAGTTAATATTGTTATTTGGAATAATATTGTTAATTGCTATTTGGATCAGGTCTTCGCCACTGAAATCTGTCCCTCTTCTCTGGGAAATGGTGAGAAAGCACATGTCTCAGATGGACTAGCCACTCAAGTACTTACCTGCTCACATTTTCTTTGTAATCTCATCATTTTGAAGTGAATTTTCAAAGAAAGTGACCATCTTTCTTTGATAGCAACAGCACCTGAGGCTGGGAATGGGACCTACATTCTTCTTAGAAAAGTGGACAGTTAGTGTTTGACCTGCAGGGGGCAGAATGTCAAAGATGCAAAATCCAAATGCTCTCCACTGGTAGTATTTTTGACTCACTTTCATAATCTCGATTCTTTAAATCCCAAAGAATCCCAAATTCTTTGGATAAACACATCCGAATTTTCCCTTCTATGAAGCTTCTACTCCATAAAAAGGAGTGACATGCTATTTTTATAGCAGGTACTAAAATACTCTTTAGGGGATCCTGTCTTTTTTGGAAAAACATTTTGATAAGCTTTAACTGTAGAAGGACAATTTTAAAAAGAGAGATAGATGACCAGGTTTGTACTCCAGACATTTTGAGTTGGGAAAAGAGAGAGAGAGGAAATGGGAAAAGCCACAGAAGAAATCCTGAAAAGAGTCCAGGAATGGCCAAAATGTGTGTGTGTGTGTGTGTGTTTTTATATATATATATATATATATATATATATATATATATATATATCTCAGAAATAGGCATAACTGAAGGATTTTTTAGGTCACATGTGCCTGAAAGTCAATTTCAAAGTTGTGTGATGGGTAGAAATTATCCATCACCTTAAACTTTCTTTTTAGATGGCTACACACCATATTAAAAAGCAGAGACATTACTTTGCTGACAAAGGTCCATCTAGTCAAGGCTATGGTTTTTCCAGTAGTTATGTATGGATGTGAGAGTTGGACTATAAAGAAAGCTGAGCGCCAAAGAATTGATGCTTTTGAACTGTGGTGTTGGAGAAGACTCTTGAGAGTCCCTTGGACTGCAAGGAGGTCCAACCAGTTCATCCTAAAGGAGATCAGTCCTGGGTGTTCATTGGAAGGACTGATGCTGAAGCTGCAACTCCAATACTTTGGCCACCTGATGCGAAGAGCTGACTCATTTGAAAAGACCCTGATGATGGGAAAGATTGAAGGCAGGAGGAGAAGGGGACAACAGAGGATGAGATGGTTGGATGGTATCACTGACTCAATGGACGTGGGTTTGGGTGGACTCTGGGAGTTGGTGATGGACAGGGAGGCCTGGCGTGCTGCGGCTCACGGGGTCACCAAGAGTCAGACGTGACTGAGCGACTGAACTGAACTGAACACACCATATAAGCATCTTTTGTGAATTCTGGGTGCAGAAAATTAAGGAAAAGTTTCTGGTGTCCATATCTGCAGAGTCATCCTCAGAGTGACACTGTGGTGAGACTAACAGGTAACTAGAGGTAGTTTCCCTGGTAGCTCTGCCTGCAATGAGGGAGGGTAAGGAATCTGCCTGCAATGAGGGAGACCCAGGTTTGATCCCTGGGTCGGGAAGATCCCTTGGAGTAGGGAATGGCTACCCACTCCAGTATTCTTGCCTGGAGAATCCCACGGACAGAGGAGCCTGGCAGGCCACAGTCCATGGGGTCAGAAAGAGTCGGACACAGCTGAGCAATTAACACTATCACTCACTTTCAAAGATAAACTTAAGAATATATGACCCTGGAATCTGCAGAAATCTTGGAGCAGAGATGAAATTTTCCAGTTGAGTGTGGGACACGGTTGGGGGTGGGGGGTGGGGGTTTGTCTCAATAGTAAGAAAACAGGGCAGGGTGTTCTCAGATGAATTGTGAGTCATATGCCCCTTTCCTTTGTAATGTTTCACACTGTAATACATGGATCACAGGAGGAAATAGTTTATGAACCATTCTTATGATTCTTTGGGGCAGTCAGACATAAAAGACAATAAAAGTGGTTGACCAGTTTTCCCAGCACCACTTGTTAAAGAGGTTGTCTTTTTTCCATTGTATATCCTTGCCTCCTTTGTCAAAGATAAGGTGTCCATAGGTTCGTGGATTTATCTCTGGGCTTTCTATTCTGTTCCATTGATCTATATTTCTGTCTTTGTGCCAGTACCATACTGTCTTGATGACTGTGGCTTTGTAGTAGAGTCTGAAGTCAGGCAGGTTGATTCCTCCAGTTCCATTCTTCTTTCTCAAGATTACTTTGGCTATTCGAGGTTTTTTGTATTTCCATACAAATTGTGAAATTCTTTGGTCTAATCTCAAAAATATACAAGCAACTCCTGAAGCTCAATTCCAGAAAAATAAATGACCCAATCAAAAAATGGGCCAAAGAACTAAACAGACATTTCTCCAAAGAAGACATACAGATGGCTAACAAACACATGAAAAGGTGCTCAACATCACTCATTATTAGAGAAATGCAAATCAAAACCACAATGAGGTACCATTACACGCCAGTCAGGATGGCTGCTATCCAAAAGACTACAAGCAATAAATGCTGGAGAGGGTGTGGAGAAAAGGGAACCCTCTTACACTGTTGGTGGGAATGCAAACTAGTACAGCCACTATGGAAAACAGTGTGGAGATTTCTTAAAAAACTGGAAATAGAACTGCCATATGACCCAGCAATCCCACTTTTGGGCATACACACTGAGGAAACCAGATCTGAAAGAGACACGTGCACCCCAATGTTCATTGCAGCACTGTTTATAATAGCCAGGACATGGAAGCAACCTAGATGCCCATCAGCTGATGAATGGATAAGGAAGCTGTGGTACATATACACCATGGAATATTACTCAGCTGTCAAAAAGAATTCATTTGAATCAGTCCTAATGAGATGGATGAAACTGGAGCCCATTATACAGAGTGAACTAAGCCAGAAAGATAAAGAACATTACAGCATACTAACACATATATATGGAATTTAGAAAGATGGTAATGATAACCCTATATGCAAAACAGAAAAAGAGACACAGAAATACAGAACAGACTTTTGAACTCTGTGGGAGAATGTGAGGGTGGGATGTTTCAAAAGAACAGCATGTATACTATCTATGGTGAAACAGATCACCAGCCCAGGTGGGATGCATGAGACAAGTGCTCCGGCCTGGTGCACTGGGAAGACCCAGAGGAGTCGGGTGAAGAGGGAGGTGGGAGGGGGGATCGGGATGGGGAATAAGTGTAAATCTATGGCTGATTCATATCAATGTATGACAAAACCCACTGAAATGTTGTGAAGTAATTAGCCTCCAACTAATAAAAAAATTAAAAAAAAAATAAAAGACAATAAAAGAAGACATTAGGTGCTCAAAACAAAGTAACTGAAAGCATAAAAATCTCAACCTAAAAACTTAGAGCCTAACTAACTTTAAAAAAGAATCTTGCTAACTGAAACAAAGAAATCAATAAAAAGGCAAGAATGCACTGGTTGTACTGATTTAAGATTCACTTTCCTTTCTAGATAAATAAGGTATTATTTATTCATTTTTAGTGTTATTTTTAAAATATTTATACATTTATAGGGCTGCTCTGGGTCTTAGTTGTGGCATGCAGGATTTTTGGTTGCAGCACGTGGGACCTAGTTCCCTTACCAGGGATCGAAACCCGGCCCCCTGCATTGGGAGCTCAGAGTCTTAGTCATTGGACTGCCAGGGAAGTTCCTAAAAAGATATATTTAAAAGTTTATAGGAACTTTTATAAGAATTTTATAAGAATTTGTAAGAACTTTTATAAGTCTTGTTTGAGGGTATCTTGTTTTGCCTGGGCTCATCACCCTGTGGTTGACATCTTTCTGAGATGAGAAGAGATAGAAACAAGAAAAAGCTGCAGTTAGCCCTTGTTTCATTGAGCATCCTTTTACCACACTTCCCAGATGGTTTGTTTATTTGTTTTGTAAGTTGAAGGTTTGTGGCAATCCTGCATTGAGCAAGTCTATTGAGGAAGTCTATATGCTCAGCAGCATTTGCTCACTTAACATCTCTGTGTCACATTTTGGTAATTCTCAAAGTAGTTCAAAGTAGTAGTTTTTGTTATTATTATCTTTGTTACAGTGATCTGTGATCTGTGATGTTATTATGACTCACTGAAGCCTCAGGTGATGGTTAGCACTTTTTTAGCAATAAAGTATTTTTTAATTAAGGCATGTATATTGGATTTTTTTAGACCTAATGCTTTCCCACACTTAATAGACTACAGTACAGTGGGAACATAACTTTTGTATGTGCTGGGAAACCAAAAAATTCATGTGACTCAATTTATTGCAATATTCACTTTATTACATTTGTCTGGAACCGCATCCACCATATCTCTGAGGTATGCCTGAACCCCAATTTAAAAATGAGGTGCTTTTGAGAGTTCAACATGATTCAATTCAACCAGAAAATTCTAGAATCAGCAAAACTGTATAGAAAGAGCATGGACGATTCATTCTGCCAGAGCTGCATTGGACTTCTAGTTTTGTGTGACCACAGGCAAGCTGCTAAGCCTCTTGCTCTTGGAGACTCGGTGTCTTCCACTGTCACGTGGGTGGAATGGTACCTCCTTTACAGGCTACTGGGAACATAAAGTGAGACCAAGAGGGGTGCGTGTATGTGTCTCCAGGTGATTCTCATTATTCGCAAGAGTCAGGTGCCACAAAGTTGCAAGAAAACCGATTTGGTGAACACTGAACCATTGCTCTTAGGGGAAATACAGATTAGGGTCCTGTGAGACTCTGGTCATGGCATTTTCATCAAACCATCAATGTATCACTTTGTTTTCAGTGTGTGTGTGTTTAAAAACACTTTCATATTAATGGTGATCCAATAATGTTGATCTCAGGGCCGGCAGCACTGTGACCCCAGCATGTTATCTAGCCATTCTCTCTGTAGGGCACATCCATGCCTTCTTGCACTTAGGAGCATGAGGCAGCACCCCAGCTCTACACGTGGGGATCACTGTAAACAGCAAAGTCCCCAATGAAAAGTACAAAAATGCAAAGAGCAGTGGTACTAAACAGGCCTCAAAAAGAGCTCTTGTTTACAGTATAAGAACTGAAACGACAAAACCTGGCTGTTTCATCAAAGCTGTGTCCATCAGCTGGAATATGCACATGGAGTGACTGGAAGTTTTTGCAACTCTGTGCATGGCTGCGAAGGATCACCACAGTACTGTGAGTTTTGGTTTGGGGATGACGGACCCATTGTCTTGGACAGCAAGATCAAACCAGTCCATCTTGAAGGAAATCAACCCTGAATATTCATTGGAAGGACTGATGTTGAAGCTGAAGCTCCAATCCTTTGGCCACTTGACACGAAGAGCCAACTCATTGGAAAAGACCCTGATGCTGGGAAAGATTGAGGGCAAGAGGAGAAGGGGGCGACAGAGGATGAGATGGTTGAATGGCATCACTGACTCAAAGGATGTGTATTGGAGCAAACTCCAAGAGATGGTGAAGGACAGGGAAGCCAGATGTGCTGCAGTTCATGCAACTGCGAAGAGTCAAACGCGACTTAGCCAATGAACGACAACAAGTAAGTTGTAGCAAGTAGGCAAACTTGCAGATACAGAATATGGAAATAATGAGATTGTGTTGAAACAGGTATATGTGTGTGTGTGTATACTTAGAATTGAATAAACACTTAGTTTCCATCTTTCTCTTTTCTGAATAATGTGCTAGACATGGCCGGGAAACCAAGGAAATTTGAGACGAGCATGTACAATCCCAGGTTGTCAACAGCGGAACAAACAAAGAAACAAACACAAACAGCAGCTGAAAATTAATTAAGATGAGAATTATAAGCAGCCCCTCACAGCCTGAGGGGTGCCACAGGAAGTGGGTGATTAACGGCCACCTGCCTGATTCAGGCAGGAAGGACTACAGCTGGAATGCCGGCAGGTCTTAGCATAAGCCTTGCCTCCCTCCTCCGAGGAATGTAGTCCGGGACAAACAGAACATCAGCAGTTCTTCTTAAGGCTTCTAGAGTGGAATTTGTCTCAGTGGTCATCGGCAGAGCTCTCTCACCAGCTGTGTGACCTGAGGCATATGGCTTAACTTCTCTGAACCCTGGGAGCTATGTGTGTGAAAGTCACTCATTTGTGTTCGGCTCTTTGTGACCCCGTGGACTATACAGTCCATGGAATTCTCCAGGCCAGAATACTGGAGTGGGTAGCCTTTCCCTTCTCCAGAGGATCTTCCCAACCCGGGGATCGAACCCAGGTCTCCTGCACTGCAGGCAGATTCTTTACCAGCTGAGCCATCAGGGAAGCCCTGGGAACTATAAATTAGATGTTAAATCCCACTCTCCATCCAAAGGAATGCCCCATGATCTTTTGGAAAAGCACTGATGGGTCAGGAGGGGATCTTGTTTCCTGAGCATTGAAATCATCAGAGAAAGCATTTGGAAGAGATCCTGTGAACGGCTGTATCAGCAGCAGACATATGAGTGCTCTCTGGGACCAGCCCCTAACACACAGGTACTATTAGGGACTGAATATTTGTGTGTGTCCCCTCAAAACTCATAAGGTGACACCTAACCCCCAAGGTGATGGCATCAGGAGGTGAGGTCTTTGGGACGTGACTGTGTTATGAGCAGGGAGCCCCCATGAATAAGATTATTGTCCTTATAATAAGGACCCGGGGACTTTCCAGGGGGTGCTATGGTAAAGAATCCACCTGACAATACAGGAAACGTAAGAGATGTGGGTTCGATGATCCCCTGGAGTAAGAAACGGCGCCCCACTCCAGTATTCTTGTTTCCATGGGGCCGCAGAGTTGGACACTGAGCATACAATAATGGCCCCAAGAGCTTCCTCCTCTTACAACAGCCTCAACAGACAGAGACAGGCACTTGGTTCCTTCTCTGTGAAGCAGAGGTAATAATAAGATTGACTGCAGGTCCTTTGTGGAGTTGTTGTCAGTCATTACATGGAAAGCACTGGAAACAAGTGCTTTTACCACGGTGGCGGTAAAAGCAATATGAGAGTGTTGTTCCCTTCCTTCCCAAGCCTCAGCTCATGCTCCAGGTCTGGAAACAGCCACCTGTAGATGGCTAAATTCCAGAAAAATGGTTCTAATTCCTGAGCCCCTTCCATGAGCCAGGAGCCAGACCAGCTCTTTGCAGGCGTGATCTCATAATATTTGCTCTTTATGCAAGGCTTTCTCAACTGCAGCCCTGTTGACATCAGGGCCAAATATTTCTTTGCTGGGGACCTGTCCTGTGCACTAGGAAGTTGAGCAGTATCTCTGGCCTCCAATCACTAGGTCCCAGGAGCATCCCTTCCTCCATCATAGATGTCTCCAGACACCGTCACGTGTCCCCACCACGTGCGGGGGCAAAGTCTCCCTGCATTAAGAATCTCTCTGCTTTACATCATCTTTGTTGTTCTTCAGCTGCTCAGTCGTGTCTGACTCTTTGTGACCCCATGGACTGCAGCGCACCAGGCTTGCCCATCTGTCACTATCTCCCAGAGCTTGCTCAAAGTCATGTTCATTAAGTCGGTGATGCCATCCAACCATCTCATCCTCTGTCACCCCCTTCTCCTCCTGCCCTCAATCTTTCCCAGCATCAGGGTCTTTTCCAATGAGTCAGTTCTTCAAATCATCTTTACAAAGCTGTAATTCTCATGGTTGTTTTTCAGATGAATAAATGACATTTAGAGAGCCAAGCAACCAGCCCACTGGCTAGGAAGTGAATTTATGACCAGATCCTCTTTTGCATGCCTAGGGTAAGAACTTATGAGTTACTGATTTCTGTGCTTTTCTACTGAAACTTTTCATTTCTATGCCTTTCTACTGTTCATGGGGTTCTCAAGGCAAGAATACTGAAGTGGTTTGCCATTCCCTTCTCCAGTGGACCACATTTTGTCAGAACTCTCCACCATGACCTGTCCATCTTGGATGGCCCTACATGGCATGGCTCATAGTTTCATTGAGTTAGACAAGACTGTGGTTCATGTGATTAGATTGGTTAGTTTTCTGTGATTGTGGTTTTCAGTCTGTCTGTCCTCTGATGGAGAAGGATAAGAGGCTTATGGAAGCTTCCTGATGGGAGACACTGACTGAGGGGGAAACTGGGTTTTGTTCTGAAGGACGGGGGGCATGCTCAGTAAATCTTTAATCCAATTTTCTGTTTACAGGTGGAGCTGTGTTCCCTCCCCGCTGTTTACCTGGGGCCAAACTATGGTGGAGGTAATGAAGACAATGGTGACCTCCTTCAAAAGATCCCATGCATGTACCGCAAACCTCAGTGTCCCCAGCCCTGCAGCAGGCCACCACCAACTCACTCCAGCCTCCGCTGGCGACGTCTGGACACTCATAGGTAAGGCTGGGTCAGTCTCCCGTGGGGTCACTGCTCCTTTCTCCTGGGTCCTGCTGCACAAGGTTCTGTTTGTGCCCTGCAAGAGACTTTCTTCCAGTCCTGTGTAAGCTCTCGCAGCTCATTGGGGGGGGGTTAACGGCAACCTCCTCCAAGAGGGCTTATAAGCCAAAAAGATAGTACACTGAAAGATAGACTCCCCAGGTCGGTAGGTGCCTGATATACTACTGGAGATCAGTGGAGAAATAACTCCAGAAAGAATGAAGAGATGGAGCCAAAGCAAAAACAACACCCAGTTATGAATGTTACTGGTGATGGAAGCAAGCTCCAATGCTGTAAAGAGCAATATTGCATAGGAACCTGGAATGTTAGGTCCATGAATTAAGGCAAATTGGAAGTGGTCAAACAGGAGATGGCAAGAGTGAACGTCGACATTTTAGGAATCAGCAAACTAAAATCGACTGGAATGGGTGAATTTAACTCAGATGACCATTACATCTACTACTGTGGGCAAGAATCCTTTAGAAGGAATGAAGTAGCCATCATAGTCAACAAAAGAGTCCGAAATGCAGTACTTGGACGCAATCTCAAAAATGACAGAATGATCTCTGTTCATTTCCAAGGCAAACCATTCAGTATCACAGTAATCCAAGTCTATGCCCCGACCAGTAATGCTGAAGAAGCTGAATGGTTCTCTGAAGACCTACAAGACCTTTTAGAACTAACATCCAAAAAAGATGTCCTTTTCATTATAGGGGACTGGAATGCAAAAGTAGGAAGTCGAGAAACACCTGGAGTAACAGGCAAATTTGGCCTTGGAGTACAGAATGAAGCAGGGCAAAGGCTAATAGAGTTTTGCCAAGAGAACACACTGGTCATAGCAAACACCCTCTTCCAACAACACAAGAGAAGACTCTACACATGGACGTCCCCAGATGGTCAACACCAAAATCAGACTAATTATATTCTTTGCAGTCAAAGATGGAGAAGCTCTATACAGTCAGCAAAAACAAGACCGGGAGCTGACTGTGGCTCAGATCATGAACTCCTTATTGTCAAATTCAGATTTAAATTGAAGAAAGTAGGGAAAACCAGTAGACCATTCAGGTATGACCTAAATGAAATCCCTTATGATTATACAGTGGAAGTGAGAAATAGATTTAAGGGACTAGATTTAATAGACAGAGTGCCTGGTGAGCTATGGATGGAGGTTCGTGACACTGTACATGAGACAGGGATCAAGACCATCCCCAGGAAAAAGAAATGCAAAAAATTAAAATGATTGTCTGAGGAGGCCTTACAATTAGCTGTGAAAAGAAGAGAAGCAAAAAGCAAGGGAGAAAAGGAAAAAAAAAATACATATTTCAATGCAGAGTTCCAAAGAAAAGTGAGGAGAGATAAGAAAGCCTTCCTCAGTGATCAATGCAAAGAAATAGAGGAAAACAATAGAATGGGAAAGACTAGAGATCTCTTCAAGAAAATTAGAGATGCCAAGGGAACATTTCATGCAAAGATGGGCTCAATAAAGGACAGAAATGGTAGGGACCTAACAGAAGCAGAAGATATTAAGAAGAGGTGGCAAGAATACACAGAAGAACTGTACAAAAAAGATCTTCATGACCCAGATAATTACGATGGTGTGATCACTCACCTAGAGCCAGACATCCTGGAATGTGAAATCAAGTGGGCCTTAGGAAGTATCACTACAAGCAAAGCTAGTGGAGGTGATGGAACTCCAGTTGAACTATTTCAAATTCTAGAGGATGATGCTGTGAAAATGCTGCACTCAATATGCCAGCAAATTTGGAAAACTCAGCAGTGGCCGCAGGACTGGAAAAGGTCCGTTTTCATTCCAATCCCAAAGAAAGGCAAAGCCAAAAAATGTTCAAACTACTGCACAATTTCACTCATCTCACACGCTAGCAAAGTAATGCTCAAAATTCTCCAAGCTAGGTTTCAGCAATATGTGAACCATGAACTTCCAGACGTTCAAGCTGGTTCTAGAAAAGCCAAAGTAACCAGAGATCAAATTGCCAATATCCACTGGATCATAGAAAAAGCAAGAGAGTTCCAGAAAAACATCTACTTCTGCTTTATTGACTATGCCAAAGCCTTTGACTGTGTGGATCACAATAAACTGTGGAAAATTCTTCAAGAAATGGGAATACCAGACCACCTGACCTGCCTCCTGAGAAATCTGTATGCAGGTCGGGAAGAAACAGATAGAACTGGACATGGAACAACAGACTGGTTCCAAATAGGAAAAGGAGTACATCAAGACTGTATATTGTCACCCTGCTTATTTAAGTTATATTCAGAGTACATCATGAGAAACTCTGGGCTGGGAGAAGCATAAGCTGGAATCAAGATTGCTGGGCGAAATATGAAAAACCTCAGATATGCAGATGACACCACCCATATGGCAGAAAGTGAAGAAGAACTAAGGAGCCTCTTGATGAAAGTGAAAGAGGAGAGTGAAAAATTTCGCTTAAAACTCAACATTCAGAAAACCAAGAACATGGCATCCAGTCCCATCACTTCTTGGCAAGTAGATGGAGAAACAGTGGAAACAGTGTCAGACTTTATTTTTTGGGGCTCCAAAATCACTGCAGATGGTGATTGCAGCCATGAAATTAAAAGACGCTTACTCCTTGGCAGGAAAGTTATGACCAGTGTAGATTGCATATTAAAAAGCAGAGACATTACTTTGCTGACAAAGGTCCATCTAGTCAAGGCTATGGTTTTTCCAGTAGTCGTGTATGTATGTGAGAATTGGACTATAAAGAAAGCTGAGCGCCAAAGAATTGATGCTTTTGAACTGTGGTGTTGGGGAAGACTCTTGAGAGTCCCTTGGACTGCAAGGAGATCCAACCAGTCCATCCTAAAAGATATCAGTCCTGGGTGTTCATTGAAAGGACTGATGTTGAAACTGAAACTCCAATACTCCACCTGATGCAAAGAGCTGACTCATTTGAAAAGACCCTGATGCTGGGAAAGACTGAAGGCGGGAGAAGAAGGGGACGACAGAGGATGAGATGGTTGGAGGGCATCACCGACTCAATGGACATGAGTTTGAGTAAACTCCAGGAGTTGGTGATGGACAAGGAGGCCTGTCATGCTTCAGTCCGTGGGGTCACAAAGAGTCGGACACGACTGACTGACTGAACTGAACTACTGAGCCTCTGACACTGTTGGTTGTCGCAGAACTCTGGGGCTGGCAACTATGTTTCTGAGAGACAGTGCCCCATTTCACAAACCCTTCCAGAAGGCCAGATAGCCCTGCAGAGGGGCACGGCACCCCAAAGTCCTCCTGTCTCCCACCCACTCTCTGGCCACAGCTTGCCCACCAAGATTTTTCAACTTCAATCAAGTCTGTTCTTACCCAGCCTGCAGTTCCTCCAGCTGCCGAAGTGTCTGTGATGGGAGGCTTGACTGTCTCGTGTTTGAGGATTTCATCTAAAGGATTCAGACAGACAATAGACAACTGCTTTCTTCCCTCCTGTGTCTGGCTGACAGAATCTGTCCATTTCCATCGTAATGGATAGGACAGTGCTTTGAGACTCTGGACCAAGGACCGCCAGTTTTATCTAACCCAAAGGCCTTTATTATAATAAGTAATATTAATGGACTCCTTACTGTCCCCAAATGAAACCCACACGTAATAGCGCCTATCTCTACTCATAACTATTTAAAAATGTCACATTACATAAAAATAATCTATTAGACTCTGTATTTCAATGTGTAACTACTCAGGCATGATTACAATTAGAAAGCTTAGGGAAATAATGAAATGTGTAAACTTTCATGGGCTTCCCAGGGGGTGTTATTGGTAAAGAACTTACCTGCCCATGCATGAGACATAGAGACACGGGCTCAATCCCTGGGCCAGGAAGACTCCCTGGAGAAGGAGATGACAACCCACTGCAGTATTCTTGCCTGGAGAATCCCATGGACAGAGGAGCCTGGGGGGCTACAGTCCATAAGGTCTCAAAGAGTCAGACACGACTAAAATGACTTAGCATGCGTGGACACACACAAACCTGCATATACCAACACCATGACTGTGACAGCTACAAACACAAGTGTCAGGGGGCTTGTATTTGGTGATTCAAATTCACAAGCAGTGTGGCCAGTGGTAACATGATTTTTTGAGATGGTGAATAACTCTTACTATGGTTCTGAACATATAGAGTACACCGTTGCCTTGATTTTCACAGTATCTTAAGAGTGTTTAACTTTCTGGAAAATTTGATATATATTAAAAGTGCAAAAAATACAATGTTTAAATTTAAAAGAGTTCTCTTAGCAATAGACTTAGATAGTAATAAATGGATTTTTTGCCTTTACAAATTGCTGAGCATTGTGCACTAAAGAGCCTCTTGATGAAAGTGAAAGAGGATGAACATTGGGGTGCACGTGTCTCTTTCAGATCTGGTTTCCTCAGTGTGTATGCCCAGAAGTGGGATTGCTGGGTCATATGGCAGGTCTATTTCCAGTTTTTTAAGAAATCTCCACACTGTTTTCCATAGCGGCTGTACTAGTTTGCATTCCCACCAACAGTGTAAGAGGGTTCCCTTTTCTCCACACCCTCTCCAGCATTTATTGCTTGTAGACTTTTGGATAGCAGCCATCCTGACTGGCATGTAATGGTACCTCATTGTGGTTTTGATTTGCATTTCTCTAATAATGAGTGATGTTGAGCATCTTTTCATGTGTTTGTTAGCCATCTGTATGTCTTCCTTGGAGAAATGTCTGTTTAGTTCAGCAGATGAATGGATAAGGAAGCTGTGGTACATATACACCATGGACTATTACTCAGCTGTTAAAAAGAATTCATTTGAACCAGTCCTAATGAGATGGATGAAACTGGAGCCCCTTATACAGAGTGAAGTAAGCCAGAAAGATAAAGAACATTACAGCATACTAACACATATATATGGAATTTAGAAAGATGGTAACGATAACCCTATATGCAAAACAGAAAAACAGACACAGAAATACAGAACAGACTTTTGAACTCTGTGGGAGAAGGTGAGGGTGGGATATTTCAAAAGAACAGCATGTATACTATCTATGGTGAAACAGATCACCAGCCCAGGTGGGATGCATGAGACAAGTGCTCGGGCCTGGTGCACTGGGAAGACCCAGAGGAATCGGGTGGAGAGGGAGGTGGGAGGGGGGATCGGGATGGGGAATACGCGTAAATCTATGGCTGATTCATATCAATGTATGACAAAACCCACTGAAATGTTGTGAAGTAATTAGCCTCCAACTAATAAAAAAATTAAAAAATTAAAAAAATTAAAAAAAAAAAAAGAAAGTGAAAGAGGAGAATGAAAAAGTTGGTTTAAAACTCAGCATTCAAAAACTGAAAATCATGGCATCCTGTCCCATCACTTCATGGCAAATAGATGGGGAAACAATGGAAACAGTGAGAGACTTTATTTGGGTGGGGGGGAACTCCAAAATCACTTTAGATGGTGACTGCAGCCCTGAAATTAAAGACCCTTGCTCCTTAAAAGAAAAGTTATGACTAACCTAGACAGCATATTAAAAAGCAGAGACATTACTTTGCCGACAAAAGACCGTCTAGTCAAAGCTATGGTTTTTCCGGTAGTCATGTGTGGATATGAGATTTGGATTATAAAGAAAGCTGAGTACCAAAGAATTGATGCTTTTGAACTGTGGTGTTGGAGAAAGCTCTTGAGAGTCCTTTGGACTGCAAGGAGATCAAACCAGTCCATCCTAAAGGAAATCAGTCCTGAATACTCCTTGGAAGGACTGGTGCTGAAGCTGAAACTCCAGTACTTTGGCCACCTGATGGGAAAAACTGACTCCTTGGAAAAGACCCTGGTCCTGGGAAGGACTGAAGGCAGGAGGAAAAGGGGACGACAGAGGATGAGATGGTTGGATGACATCACCGCCTTGACAGACATGAATTTGAGCAAGCTTTGGGAGTTGGTGATGGTCAGGGAAGCCTGGAGTGCTGCAATCCATGGGGTTGCAATGAGTTGGACACAACTGAGCAACTGAAATGAACTGAACTGAACATTGTGCAGGATGGCAGGATGGCTCCAGGCATCACTGGCGGTCTCATTTCCTGGACCTTGCCTACCAAATGTGACTAGCGCCCTTCCATCATCACCATGATCAAAATGCTCCCCAAGTCCTCCAAACGTCCCCCAAGGGGCAGGGGTACTCCGAGGAGCACCACTGGCCTTACTTTCAGGCAGCATTCTCCCAGCTTTCCATCAGCCTCAGTTCACCTCTTCTATTCTGGTTTGAACCCCCAGGCCCAGTCCTTATTGCCTATAAGCAGATCTCAACACCCACTCCCCATGCACTGCCCTTAATTTCACTTCTGTCTTCATTTCTGGTCCCTGGTGAGTTTCCTCTCGGGCTATTAAGTTTGAGTGGGTATCCTCATGTTTTTATGATGTGCTGTCCAGCCTAACTATGCATCTGTGGCAAGAGAGGTTGCTGTCAGCCTCAGTTTCACCTGATAATTTACTGGAAATCACATGTGGTTCCATTTTCTCCCTGTCTCACTGCAGCTCCTGTCCTTATGGTGACATTGTTCAAGTATGGCCATTACAAGTCCACCCCACACTTTCGCTGTGGTTGGGTATCCCCAACCACCCCCAACCAGGGCTTCTCAAATCCACCATCTATAGCCATCACACCCCTGTTAGGACAACACCTGTTCCAAGTTTTTCATGACCGAGGCCTTGGTTCCTAACTCACCCCTGCAGTGTCAGGGCATCTGGTTCTAGAAAGGTCTCAGTCATGGCCTCATGACTCGCTCACTTGCCCAGAACCAACCTGCCCCCCCATGACAACCTGGTCACAGCTTCTCTCCCTCTGCAGTGAGTCTCCCAACTGCCCACCCCCAGGGCATCCCTCAGGATTGGTGGTGACATCAGGCAGGACCACATGAGTTAGGATTTCCCTGGTGGTCCAGTGGTTAAGAATCTGCCTCGCAAATACAGGGGACATGGGGGTTCGATCCCTGATCAGAGAACAGATCACACACACCATGGAGCAACTAAGCCCACATTACAACGACTGAGCTTGCAGGCCACAACTAGAGAGTCTGTGCACCACAGTGAAATCAATAAAATACTTAAAAAAAAAAAAAATACACGAATCAGCAGAGATATCCTATAACCTTGACCCTCAGGTACTCAGGGGTCAGCATGTCAATCCCTTTCTCCCCAGAAGGGGTCTCAGCCCCTAGGCAGCTGTGCCCTACTAGCTGTAACAACCCTCTAATGTATTAGTTTTCTGTTGCTTCTGTAACAGATGACCACACTCTGAGTGGCCTCAAACAAATGAATTCTCTATTGTTCTGGAGAGCAGACCTCTGAATTGAGTCCTGTAGGCTAAAGATGAGGTGTCGACAGAGTTCATTTCTTCTGTTGGTGCCAAGGAAGAGTCTGTTTCCTTGCCATTTTCAGCTTCTAGAAGCTTCCTCAATCCTTGGCTCATGGCCCTGCATCATATGGCCTTTTCTCCCTCTGCTTTCATCATCATCCCACCTGTTCTTCCACTGACCTCCTTGCCTCCCTTCCATAAGATTTGAGGCCCACCCAGATAGTCCAGGATCACACCCTCCCCAGCAAGATCCTTACCAGAGCTAAAGAGCTCCTCCTGCTAAATAAGGGAACATTCCTTGGATCCAGGAATTAGGACTTGGGTATGAAACTCCAATACTTTGGCCACCTCATGTGAAGAACAGACTCATTGGAAAAGACCCTGAGGCTGGGAGGGATTGGGGGAGGAGGAGAAGGGGACGGCAGAGGATGAGATGGCTGGATGGCATTACCGATTCAATGGACATGAGTTTGAGTAAACTCCAGGAGTTGGTGTTAGACAGGGAGTCCTGGCATGCTGTGATTCATGGGGTCACAAAGAGTCAGACACGACTGAGCGACTGAACTGAACTGAACTGATCTTTGGGTGAGTGAAGGGGCATCAGTCAGCCCACCATACTCTCCACCACTTTATAAAAGAGAGTGGGAGTGTTGAAGTCATCAAACTAAAGAAGAAAAATGTTTACAAGCTGTTGCAAACATCTAGGGTTTCCACAATGATCCAGCAGGTAAAGAACCCACCTGCATCGCAGGAGACACAGGAGATGTGGATTCAATCCCTGGCTTGTGAAGATCCCTTGGAGGAGGAAATGGCAACCCACTCCAGTCTTCCTGCAGCCCTCTTCACCACTGGACAGAAAAGGAGCTAACAAGGTTTGCCTGGAAGTTTCTTGTCTTGTGTTAGTAATCATTACAGTAATGGGTCTCACCTTACCATGAATCTTACTGATAAGAAGTACAGAATTCTAACAACAAATAGAACACACTTTCTGTGCCAAGTCTATACATGTTTTATCTCCTTTGAATTACCCTCAAAAGCCTACTGGTGGTACCTTCCTTGTTTTCTGGACAAGGTAACAGAGGCACAGCTAAGTAGCTTGTCCAAGTTTTCCAAGTTAATGAGAGGCAAATCCACGATTGGGAGCCACACAACATTTGGACTCAAGAGCCTCCTTCTGACAGAGAGCCTGCAGATCATTCTGCTGCCCAATTCTACCACCACATTGCTGTGTGACCTCAAGTCAGCCCCCTTCCCCCTCTGGGTATTGGTTAAAGCAGAAGTAATAAGCTAGGTCAGGATTTCTTAACCCTCAACTCTACTGACATTCCAGTGGCAGGGGCTGTCCAGAGCACCATAGGATGTAGAGCAGCATTCCTGGCCTCCGCCCACTAGATGGCAGGAGCGTCCCTCTGCTCATCCCCTTCTCCATTGTGATAACCATAGATGTGGAGGAGGGACTCTCCCCTGGTTAAGAGCCACTGAGCAGTCACCCATCAGGACTTGCCAAACTTAAAATATTCTGAGATAATTTCTTTCATTCTTTCTTTAGCTTCAATTTACGAATCGCTTTATATTCAGGAAGCTCTCTCAGCAGGCAAGAGTTCAGATGCAATGTGCAAGCTAACCAGTCTTATAAATTAGCACAAACATATGTCAGTGGTAATTAATTAAATACCTCCATCGCATCACTAATAACACTGGCTAAGGACAATAATACCATTCAGAGTACACTGTTACCCATTTCTCAGTTTCGTATCACATGAGGTATAAGAGTAAACAGTTTGTTTAGGGGTTTAAACAAAAGCTGTTGCTTTTCATGTTGAAGGAAAGAGGAATCTCCCCAAATAGAAACAGAGTCTGCTCACCCTCCAATCCTGCCACTTTCTGCAAGATCTTCTCAAGGAGCCAATTTACATACGGTGGACCAAAAAACAAAAAAGATTGGTCCTCAGAGTTGGCTTATCTTTTTCCTTCTCCCTGTGGTCTCAGGATTGTGAGCTTGCCTCTTAGCTTCAAGTTTTTCCATTACATTGTTATAGAAGCTCTCCAGCCCAACTTCTACCTGGCACATATAATGTGTTCCTATCATTTGACTTCATCTCCCATTTAAATCAGTTTGGGGTTCTTTGGGTACTGACTGAAGCAATGAAAAATATAGACAAATGTCCAATTTTGTATTCCAACTCTACCACTGGTTGTGTGATTCTGGGCAAGTGCTTTAATGTCTCAGCCTCAGTTTTATCATCTTTAAAGTGGGAGTGGTACCACTTATCTCATGGATGTCCATAAAGATTAAACTAAATCATATCTATTAAGCATCTAGATAGTGCCTGGCAGGTACTGGCGGCTCCCTTTTGCCAAAGCACTGGGTCAGAAGGCAGAGAAGTGGCTTTGGGCTTCTCCCTTAGCTTCTTGCTCTCAACGATTGAAGAATAGAGCTCATGTACATGAGATGGTCTAGATGTATATAAAGAGACGGAAAGAGGTAAAATAGTCAGTCTGTGAATAATGAACATCTGACTATGCATAATCACTTTGGGAAACACAGATCCTAAAGTCTGAGTCCATGCTGCCTTTAAGCAGGATCGAATGTTCAGCTTGATCATGAGCTCGGTGTGGGAAGCTTCACCACACACAATTCACATGCAAATGTGGTCAGCCTGAAAAATCAGATCCACTGGGCTACCAAACTCCTGAATCAGAGGAAAAGAACAGAAGCAATATTCTACAGGATAAGTTTAAGTTTAGCATGAGAAACTAATCTGTGTGTGTGTGCTAAGTCGATTCAGTTGGGTCCAACTCTTTGTGACCCTATGGATTGTAGCCCAGCAGGCTCCTCTGTCCATGGGATTCTCCAGGCAAGATTACTGGAGTGGGTTGTCATGCCCTCCTCCAGGGGATTTTCCTAACCCAGGCCTCTATTAAAATATTTATCAGCTCTTTGGCTAATGACCCCTTTCACCTCCTGTATCAGTAAGCTTTTACTAGGTTATGGTGTGTAAAAGCAACCCACAAATCTCAGTGGCTTACAACTTAGCTTTATTCCACCATTTCTTTATTTGCTTGGAGTCACAGATCTTCTTCACCTCTGTTCCACATAAATTCTCATTTCAGGATACAGGTTGAAGGAACAGCATCTGTCAAACAAAACCTCATGACAATCATAGGGCAAAGGGAAAGAGAAAGAGATCTGACTGAAACACACAATTTTAAAACGATTCTTTGAACATGCTTTGCATTACATCTACTCATATGCCATTGGGCAGAGCAAGTCATGTGGATAAATCTAACATCAATGGGTCAGACAACAGAAAGAACTAGTGAATATGTAAGGATACATCTCCGAATTGTGTGGAGGGTAGAGGTGGCTTATGCTCCAAGCATTTCCAAGCCTTCTCTGATTTCAAACAAATTTTCAATTTTGAGCAGACAAACCAAGTGAAAGGCTTCTTATACACACAAAGAGAAGGCGAATCTCAAATCCTCCTGAAGGTTCTTAGGGTCCATGGACTCCAACTAGGGTCTTTCTAACAGATTTCCAACAGATCCCCTACTCTTTAAATTTATTTTGTTAGAGCAGGGAGGAATCCAGTTATGAGGACAATAACCCATGACAACATCTTTTTCAGGTATCTTTGTGGCTTTCAGGCATTTTCAGCAGAGGAATATTATAATTTCTTTCTAGACTTGCTATGGCTATGAAAAGAGTCTGCCTGCAATGCAGGAGACCCAGGGTCAATCTCTGGGTCAGGAAGATCCCCTGGAGAAGGGAATGGCAACCCACTGCAGTATTGTTGCCTGGAGAATTCCGTGGACAGAGGAGTTTGGCAGGCTATAGTCCATGGGGTCCCAAAAAGTCAGACACAACTGAATGGTTAACACTTCCACTTTCCTTCATGGCTATGATAGCTTTCACATTAGTAAAAGATGAAAGGACATATAAAGAAAATGGGATATGTATGCACCTTGGGAGGAGTGGGCCCCAAAGGAATATAGAAATGCTGTCACCAAATAATAAAAAGGATGGTGAACAGCCAAAACTACAAGGATTGAGGGATACCAGTTCTTCCATTGGTGCCTGAAATTTCTTCCACATCTAAGATGCTTTAACTCTAAGTTTAAAAATTAATTTCTCTACCCAGACTTCAAACCAACTGCAAAATCATTTTCTAAATATAATACTTTCCTTCACACCACTCACTCTCCCCACTGCCACTAGGAAAGAAGCTCCCAAGTTGTCCCTCATTAACTATTTTATTTAAACAAAGGACCCTTTTCTTCCAATTCACTAGCTCCACCACCACCCCAAATTCCATCACTCATCTTCCTAGTTTTCTGATTTCCCTCATTTCCCCAATGACTTTCCTTGGAAAACTTTGCTGTCCTTGCTGGTCTCAGTCAGCATTCTGAACATTCTTGCAGCAGCAGTATGAATGTTCACATTGAATCTGTTATGTTCACTAAAGGAAAAAAGCTCACTCATGTTTGTTATCACCAATAACTATCTATCATATTGGCTATTTATGGAGTCCCTGATAATGTTCTAGGCTCTGTGCTCCAGAGTTTTCACTTATGAGAAGCACCTCTGAGTATAGGAGAGAATATATTATGACTCCAATTGAAGAGGTGAATCAGATGGGGACTCAGAAATGTGAAGTGCTTGTCCAAGGTCGCAGGAGCTAGAAACTAGCAGAGTAGGCATTCAAACTCAGTTTTGCCTGATCTCAGTGTCCATGTCTTCCTTCTACATCATGCTTCTCTCCACCTAAATACTGGATGAAACAACCATTATGAAGGGCACGCCACGCTGGGCCGGAACAATGCCCATTAAGTGGAATTCACACCTACCTTGTACTTACTACACACTTCGATTCACTCAACAGACTGAGGAATGGAACGGGAGACACTTATTCCTCTCCAGACAATAAATCACTGGCTTTCTATCTGTCACCGGCTCGATTTTCCAAAGATTTGTTTTCGTCACTTTAATGAATTATTGGATCACCTGGAAATTGCTCAGAATTAACCTGTGGCTGACATTAATGGATCTGCAACACAAGTGTCAAGCTCTCTCTAACCAGTCCTATCCATCCTTTTACAAAGAGACCAGCTGCCCGGCACAAAGCGGTTCATTTATTCTGAGGCTGCATCTGCCCGGGTTGCTGTGGGGAGGTGAACAGGCGCCAGAAGAGCCTGCGGAGAACAAAATGGCGTCCTCTACCGCAGGGGCTTCTGGGCGCTGCCTGCTGCTTCCGCCCTGCCATGTGGGTGGAATCACGATAATCCCATTATAACTTGCCACACCATCCTCAGTTCTTTGGAGAGCCTTAGCAAGCTTCGAGCTTCTTTACTAGAATCCACTCTGTATCTTAAACATCCTTGAGTCCTCTAAGCTTTTAACTCCAGATCTATCCCGAATTCAAAGTTCTCTCCATCTCCCATGTTTCCAGCCTTATCAAGCTACTCCCACTTCAGGCCTCAATAGCTAGCACAAAGCAAGTTCTTTGTTCTCCCTGCTGCCCACTCTCAACCTTTAATATCCATTCACTACAGAGTGGCTAGAGTGATCACTTTAAATCAGATCATGCCAACTTCCACTCTGCTTAAAGTTCCCCCTGGCTTCCCACTCTACTTGACAGGAAATCGCCAAGAGCCTCCAAGACCTGGCTCTGTCCTCCACACCGCCTCCTTATCAACCTAGTACCTTGCTCCAGACTCTCCTTTGGCTCCCATCACTTGGGCGTTTGTCCCTCCCACATTCCACTCTGGTTTTTTAGTCTTGTTTTGCTAACCATCCATCCACAGCACTATGACAGAACTAGGCACATAGCAGGTACTTACTGTGTTGACTTGATCAATTAATCAGTTATTTTCAGAGTCTTAAGAAGGTGGTGGAGAATGGGGAAGTTGAGGGCTGCTGATCCCTTGTGAGTGGTTTTACAACAAAGCTCCACTCATGAGAAGCCCCATAGCTCACTGAGCTCCTCTGCCATTTCCCTTCATGCTCCAGTGTTAATTTGCAGGTTGTCAGTTGACTCCCTAGACAAAGAAGTGGTACACTTTTCCTGCAAAGGGCCGGATGGTAAACATTTGCCCCATTCAGTAGCTGTGACAGAGAACCCATGCTACCTTTTCCAGGAGGCATTCAGTCTCTGTCACAACTACTCTACACCGCCATTGTAGTGCAAAAGGTCAGAAACAACATGTAAAGGTACAGGCCTCCTATTGACAGTAAAACTTTATTGACCTGTGACAGGCTGGAGCTGGTCCACTGGCTATAGTTTTCTAAATCCTGTTTACAAGTTTCAGGAGTAACCTTAATACAAGGCTGGCCACCACTCACTAAGGGCCCACTGAAGAATGTCCAATATGGTAGAGATGAGAATTCACCCACTGCTATGGCAATCAAGAAAGCCCTGTCCATGGTCTTCCTTTTCTGGGAGAAGTCTTTCACATCATAAATGTGGGAATCAAGCCTGTCATCTATTACGGCTTCCCCCACAGACAAGGTATGCAGCCGTGAGTGTGTGTTGGTCACTCAGTCACGTCTGACTCTTTGTGACCCCATGGACTGTAGCCCACCAGGCTCCTCTGTCCATGGGATTCTCCAGGCAAGAATACTGGAGTGGGTTGCCATTCCCTTCTCCAGGGGATCTTCCTAACCCAGGGATCAAACCTGGGTCTCCCACATTGCAGGCAGATTGTTTATCATCCGGGCTACCAGGGCCACGTTACCAAATTATTTCTCCTATAAAATGGAACAAAATCCCTTAGGGTTTTTTTAAAGAGCAAAGGAGACAATGTTAAGTGATTCCAGGTGAAGTGAGAATCGCCCAGCAAACACGTACACACATGTGCAGGCACGTGCCCTGCAAATACAGTTTTGATTGTCCGTGCTCAGCCAACAACCTGGCTTTTGTCCTCCCAACTGATGTTTACAGTCTACAGGCACAGCTGAATTGCTCAGGACAACAGATGACATTCTTTGTAATGCTTTAGGGAAAGAGGTGAGAGAAAGATGAAGCAACTGGCAAGAAGGGAAGATTTTGGTAAAAAAATAAAAACAGGTGTTTGAAAGGGATTTTCATGCTGTATGTGGTATCTGATATAAAATCTCTCCCTTCACCCGCATGAGACTTTCTTATTACTGCATTGCAGAGTCGGGTCCATTTGTTTTTAGGGGGCTTTAAGGCATGAGCTTAGGACAAGTGCTCCCTTGCCTGGCACATTCAAGGTTCAGTAAATGCTAGTTGGGCTTCCCTGATAGCTCAGACAGTATAGAATCTTCCTACAATGTGGGATACCCAGATTCGATCCCTGGGTCAGGAAGGAAATGGCAACCCACAGTTAGTTCCCTTCCCATTTTACCTTCATCATTTTGTCTTTACAAAAAAAAATCTTGGTGATTCAGACTCAATACCAGAAATCAGCAAGTCTCAAGTATGGATGTTTGTTAAAGGAAGAGAGTAATTCAAATGAGGCTTGCCCGATAGAGATCCCTCAAGGACACACAAAGATGGCAGTAGAGATCCCTCAAGAACACACAAGAATGGCTTGCAATTAGCATACTCATTCTTAATATATAAATGGGTTATTCTAAAGTGCTGAAGTATGCTTAAAAGCAATTTGATTCTCAGTAGTTTAAGCATTCTCTTTGCAACCTTTCCTCCATGCTATTTACATTTCTTAAGAATGGGGAAACCAGAGACCAACCCTTTGCCTGAATTATAACAGATTACAAATTAATAATTATCCCAGTACTCCCTGGGAGAGAGAACTCAAATTTGAGCCATGGGAAAGAGAACTCAACCAGGTTCCAATTGATATTTTCCCATATGTGTTTGTTTGATCCTGAATAAATCACCTATTCTGTCTGGGTTTCAGCATCTTAACATATTCAAAAACACCTTGTGTGTATTGATTGGAAAAGTTAATATTGTTAAGATGTCAATATACTGAAAATGATCTACACATATTCTTGACATTGCCTAACATCTGAGCTGTGACTCATCTCCTGGGTGAGGTGCTCTAAAAAGTTATTATTTTTGTTGTTTGTCCTCCCCTTGTCCTGGAGATATGTGCATGCATGCACACACACACACACACACACACACACACACACACACACACACACAATTTTATCTCTTTTCTTGCTAATACAAGAAACCTAATGTTTTTGGTATTATATTTAAGAATTTGGTGCTAAAGCCAAGATTGTGAAGTTTTACCTTTATGTTTTCTTCCAGGGGTCTTATGGCTTTAGCTCTTATATTTAGGTCTTTGATCCCTTTTGAGTTGAACTTTGTCTTTGGTGTGAGGTTGGGGTCTAACCTCATTCTTTTGCACATGGAAATCCAGTTGTCCCAGCACCAGCTGTTGAAGAGACAGTTCTTTCTCCACTGAATAGACTTGTCACCCTTGTTAAAAATCAATTGGCCATAGATATATGGATTTATTTCTGGACTCTGAAATCTATTCCATTGGTCTATATGTCTATCCTTATGTCAGAAGCACACTATTTTAATTATTATAGCTTTGTAATATGTTTGGAATGGGGAAGTAGGAGTTCACCAACATAATTATTTTTCAAGATTGTTTTGGCTACTCAGGCCCCTTGAAAATCCACATGAATCTGAGGAACCACTTTTTCATTCCTGCAAGAAAGGCCATTATAAAACTCATAGGCCATTGAATCTGTACATCACTTCTATATATTGACTTCTTAACAATATTAAGTTTTCCAGTCCATGAACACAGGATGTATTCTTATTTATTTAGGTCTTATTAAACTACTTTCAGTAGTTAAAGTAATTACATTTTTGTAGTTTTCAAGATATAAATATTTACCTCCTTGGTTAATTTTTTTTCCTTTGATATTTTATTATTTTAGATGCTATTATGCAAGAGATTGGGCTTCCCAGGTGGCACTGGTGGTAAAGAATCCACCTGCAATGCAGGTGATGCAGGACACTCGGCTTCAATCCCTGGGTCAGGAAGATCCCCTGGAGGAGGGCATGGCAACCCACTCCAGTATTCTTTCCTAGAGAATCCCATGGACAGTGCTACAGTCCATAGTGTTGTAAAGAGTTGGACATGACTGAAGCAATTTAGCAGGCGTTCATGCCTTCTTAATTTTTTTTTTTTTTTGGATTGTTCATTGCAGGTGTATATATTCAACTTGTGTTAATTTTGTCCCCTGCAACTTTGATAAATTTTATGTTAGCTCATCAGTAGCTTTTTTGTAGATTCTGGGGATTTTCTGTGTATCTCTGTCTATGAACAGAGATAATTTTCGATCTTCTTTTCCAGTTTGAATCCTTTTCATTTATTTTTCGTGTCTAATTGCTCTTATGAGAATTTCCAGTACAATCTTGATTATCAGTAGTAAAAGCAGGCATCCGTGTCTCATTCCTAGTCTTAGAGAAAAAGTTTTCAGTCTTTCCCCATTGAATGTGTTAACTGTAACTTTTTCAGGAATGCTGTCTATTATGTTGAGGAAGTTTCCTTTATCCTTTGTTTTTTTCATGTTTTTTAACCATTAAAGGGTGTTGAATTTTATCAAATGCCTTTTCTTTATCATCTGAGATGATTGCATGTTTTTCTTCATTCTATCAGTTTTATGTGTTATATTGACTGACTTTCTTACATTGAGCCACCCTTGCATTCCTGGGAAAAATCCCACTTGGCCATGATATATAATCTTTTTAATATGCTGTTAGAAGCAGCAGATTCTATTTGGTAGTATTTGTTGATTTAAAATAACATTTTTAATAAAAGTCAAATCCTCAAAAATCCACTGTAGCCACATTGTAATGAACAGGAGGAGCTCTCTGTCTCCTGCCTACATATAATTAACTTATCCTCCTAGCAACTGCACTAGATTTTTACTTTGAAGTATAGATGATAGCTTAAATAACTGATCTTTTATATTCTTAAACATATATATGTTCTTGCGTGTGCCTGTCCCCGTGTATGTGTATGTGTGTATGTGTGTGGGTGTGTGTGTGTGTATGTGTGTGTGTGTGTGTGTGTGTGTGGTTGAGGCAGTACAGCACAGTAGTCTACTCCAGGCTTCGGGAGTAAAAATCTCCCAAAGTCAGAAAGATCTGCACTCAGCTCCCAGTCCTGTGACACAGCATTTGTGAGAGCCTTACCAATGTCTTATCTTCCCTGATATTCAGTTTCATCACAGGATAGTTTCATCTCTAGCTCTCAGAGCTGTTAGGGAAAAAAAAAGAACGAATGAGAGTCTGTATGCAAAATATTTAGCACAGTGCCTAGCATAAGACAGAAAGTCTCAATAAAAAGAGCAATTTGCTTATCAGAATAATTTAGATTTAACAAATTACAAGTGTGTTATGTTTGTGCATTTTTTTCTCCCTGGGAGGTTAGTTTTTTTTTTTTTGAAAAGCTGCTCAGTTAACATGAACTTGAACTGGCGGCTGTGTTACACCTACTCAGTGAGATGTGCCAATGAGATAATTCCATCAGGCATCCAGATATGGTCACAGAGAAGACTGACTGGAGATATGGACATCTTACTCACATGCTGAGTGCAGTGGTTCTGCTTTATCAGCGTGGGAAGGGGGGCAGTGCTCAGCCTCATCTAGCCTGATATTTCCTCTCTGATCTCCATTCTGGGCCAAGGGGAGGTGCATTCCATCACTAAGGTGGTGGGTGACTTCCCAGGAAGGAAGCATGGCTGAGTGGGTATCCCAGGCTAGAAGCTGTTGGAATTAAAAAAAAAAAAAAATCAGGTATTTGAGCTGCAGTCTAAAGTCATGGCCTTGATTACAGACTAATAAAAGAGAAACTGCTAACATCACTGCCTTGTTTCTCGGCTTTTTCTCAAGAAATGGTACTCTGTTTAGGGTAGACTCACCTTTCTGCAACACCCCGTATGAAAGAAAAAAATGCATCCAATTCCAGCAATGATGCAGCAATTGTAAAAGCTGAAGTATGCTTAAAGAATCACTGTGACCAAAGTTCAGCGTTGGGGTGATTGTATGCTGGCTAAGAGCAAGGTCTCAGCCAACAGAGTACCTCCCCTGAGGTCCAGAATGTTCCACCAGTGACCTGTTAGCTGTGTGATCTTGGACAGGGCACTTCCTCTCTCTGCACCTTAGTTCTATCATCTGTACAATGGTATAATAATAAAAGCTCTTGGGGGAGGAGTAGATGAGACTATGTGTTAAGCTCTGAGAGCAGAGCCCAGCACATCATAAGTATTCAATACATAAGAGCGATGATTCATTTAGCCAACATTTAGAAGAGTTCATGACAGTAACTCCCCAAAGGGTGGTTGTGAGAAACAAATGAGATTACACAGCTCAAGTGCTTGGAACAGAGTCAGCGCTCAAATCAAGGTTTTTACTATCAGCATATTAAGGGGAAGAAGTTTACAAAATACTGATATAGAGCATGATCTCATTTTTCAAATATGCAGAGGAAGGGGAATGGGTACAAAGCTCCTTCTTCTCCTTCCCCAGAACCCCTGGTGCTGCTCCAGAAAACCTCAAATATCTAACAACACGTTCCACCCTGGAGTGTTAGGAAGAGCATGTTGCAAGTGGTTGAGAAGCCTTCGATACCCAAAGGCAAGAGTTTCCTAATGGCATCTTGGGCACCTCCACCAGCTGTGCCAGATTCTGACCCTCATTCAAGACCCAGGTCTCCTGGAACAGGGGTCTTCACCCTGCAAGTCATGGACCCCTTTGCAGTCAGAAAGCCCATGACTCCTCCTTACAATAATGTGTTTAAATGCATAAGAGAGACTACATGGGGTTACAAAAGAAGCCTATAATTTGGCATAAGCTATGATTTTTATAGGGCTTCCCTGATGGCTCAGTTGGTAAAGAATCCGCCTGCAGTGCAGAAGACCTGGGTTTGGGAAGATCCCCTGAATAAGGGAAAGGCTACCCACTCCGGTATTCGGGCCTAGAGAAGTCCATGGACTGTACAGGCTATGGGGTTACAAAGAGTCAGACACAACTGAGCAACTTTCACTTTCTTCGTGATTTTTATAAGTGAAAGTCACAGATACTACTAATACCATTATCATTTTTGTTTGTATTCATAACTGATTGAAATGCTAATTTTTAGTGGAAGTTAGTTAAAACTGATATGTAAAATTTCCTCTTTCAATGCACAGACTCCTGAATTCTATTCACAGATATTGTGGGTCAGTGGTCCAGAGGTGAGAACCCTTGCTGGGATAAATATCCATTAGGCCTACCCTCTTAGGCTTCCCTGATGTCTCAGACAATAAAGAATCTGCTTGCAATGCAGGAGACCCGGGTTCAATCCCTGGATCAGGAAGATCCCATGGAGAAGGAAATGACAACCCACTCCAGTATTCTTGCCTGGGAAATCCCATGGACAGATAAGCCTGGGGGGCTACAGTCTGTGGAGTTGCAAAGAGTTCACAACTGAGAGACTAACACTCAGGCAGGCTGACTGAGTCGTTAAGATTTTGTTGTTTATTTCAGGAACAACAGACGTTCCATTATGCTCCTTGAAATCTAAGTGAATTGATTCAGAACACATAGCTTATCACCTTCTTTTAATTATGAGATTGAGAAAAACTACAAGTGCACCTTATGTTGAGGGAAAAATCCATCTAATTGGAATTGAATGGTATCAACAGCTAATTCTTTTTTTTTAACACAATGATTCTACATAGAGTAAATTGGTTTGGCTGATCAATGGAAAAGAATACTCTTTTAGGGCTTAATGAGAATAATTCCTTCTTTCCTTACAAAGTTCTCACAGCTAGATGGATGTTCCTCTTGTCACCAAGTTTGGAAGTGATGCTGCCTTGCTTTTCATTAAAAAAAACAAAACACACAACCTTTTCTGAACCTTTTTATCACAACAGATTTTATATGCACACATGTGTGTGCACATGCATATGGATACATTTTATCCCAGAGTTATGAAACTATGATAAATAATTCTGTACCTAACAGAGAAAGCCTTTTGAGATTGTTTCCAGCAAGAAACAGCTTGAAGAGGTGAAGGACACAAGAGACTAGAGAGAGTGAGAGGGCAAAGTGATTCCTGATTCCCCTGAAACAAACATGTTTCCTTTTTTATCTTCCATTATCAGATCGGTTATGGTGACTTTGCTATCAGGGAAACCATCCTTAGAACATTTACCCCAGTTTCAAGGATCAAAAAAATAAAAAGGGTTACAGAATGTCCCTCTTCTGATTCTCCCCTGCCTACGATTATCTATTGCTTCTCAAAGCAGAATCCCAAATATAGTCATTTCCTACTGTATCTGCAGCACATACCCAGTGCAAACACCTTTCCTTAATATACACTATTTAACAATTTCGCTAAGTAAGGGCATATCAGAATAACCTGGTATAGGTTGTGTGCATGTGTGCTAAGTCACTTCGGTCGTGTCCGACTCTTTTCAACCCTGTGGACTGTGTGGCCTGCCGGGCTCTTCTCTGTCCTTGGGATTCTCCAGACAAGAATACTAGAGTGTGTATACATGGCAATGCCCTCCTCCAGGGGATCTTCCTGACCGAAGGGTTGAACCCGCATCTCTTACATCTCCTGCATTGGCAGGTGGGTTCTTTACTATATGCATCACCTGGGAAAGCCCCCTGGTATAGGCTGGGCTGTGGTTATTTCAATACAAAACCAAGTCAAAAGTTTGGTTTGGTCAAGTCAGTCAATTCTAGGAAGATATAAAGGAATAGAACCACCTATGAGGGTGAAGATTCTTACCTCTTCTTATGAAGCATCTAGCTATTGAAATCATTCAATTTTATCTTCCAGGACAGTCTAAAGAGGGAATTGAAAGCCTACTTGAACTTAAGACCAAGAAATTCAATGTGTTTATGGATGTTTGCCTCATATATGTCTACACCATGTATGTATTTACAATGATCGTGCCTTTTATGTGTCTGATCCTCATATCTCTGCATGTCAGTGCTGATACGCAATGTGGGTTAAATGACCAGCAGATGTTGCCTTTGCCTGGTCTCCAAGATTATGTTTTGTGGCTTGCTTACAAATGCCAGCAAAGAAAACTCAGCCATGCCTAGTATAGTCAAGAGCCCTAGATGTTGAGATTCTGAATCCCTGAATCTATGAGATACTGTGACGCTGCATTTAGATGAGCAAAGGTGGAGAAGTTGAGTTACAAGTAGGACTTTTGGCAGCAAAAATATCATTTTCATATTCTGCTGGCAATTGTCTAAAATGGAGTTGAAAGCAACCTTAGGATGGATTTTTTTTAAGACAAACCATGAGACATTTTGTCGAGTGAATGAACATTAAATAGAAAAGTATAGGAGACATGGATGTAAAAGCTGATTGGTACCAGGCTGGGGAGGGCCCTGAATGCCAGGTTGAAGCAAATGGCCTTGGAGAACCCATCAGTGGCTCTGGCCAAGCAAGGCATGGCACAATGGGGGGCAGATGTGCCACAACCAGGGAGGTCCTGGCATTGGCCATGGACCAGTGTGGGCGCAGTATAACAGGTACACTGGGTGGGTCTTCATGGAAATGGAACTGAGTGAACATGAGTCCCAGTCCTCCACTGACTGCCCAACTCCAGACTCTGCTGGGCTCTCAGCTTCCAGAATTGCCTAAATGCTCATTCCCGTTCATTCTTTCATTAGTTCATTTAACCCATGTTCATTATGGGTCTACTATGTTGCAGGCTCTCTCATCAGTACTGGGGTTTGAGCAGTAAATGGAATGCCATGCTCAAACCAAATACCTATCCTTGTGGGTGTTCATTCCTACTTGGAGGAGACAGAGACAAGACATACATAAAAATAATAAATTATATACTATATGAGGCAAGAGTAAGTGCTTGGGAGAAAATCTGATAACATAGACAAGGGAGTTGGGAAGAGATGGGCAGTTGAGAAATTTAGATCGGGGAAGATCATGATATTCCAGGGAAATGCGAGGATGTAAGGAGCAAGCGTGTGTCTGAAGAAAGAGAACTTTCATCAGAGGAAAGAGTAAGTTCAGAGGCCCTGAAGTGGGAGCTTGTCTGCCATGCTCAAGAGATTATGAAGAGATCAGCGTGTCTGGAGTGAACGTGGGGGAAGTGAGGGCAGAGAGATGAAGGAGCTCACAGTAAAGGCATTGATTCAATCTGACTTCTAGAAAGAGTGAGCTACGGGAGGTCTGGAACAAAGCTCGCATTCTTCAAACCAGCATTAGGACCAACAGGACTAAAGGAAATTACAGTTGCTGGCATGTTTGCGCAGAGCCCTACACAGTTGGTAACAACATTGACAAATTGCACGGTGAGCAGGGTTCCTTATGTAGTTTCCAGGTAGTCTGAATTTAGAGCCCCTGAAAAAAATAGAATCCAGTTGGTTGCAATCTCTGCTCACCTTAAAGGACCTGAGGTCTATGGTCCAATATCTGCCAACCCTTTCTCTCCAGATGAGGGACTCATCATCCAGTTGGATTGATCCACTAGGCCCTGAGGGGAGGCAACCCAAAATACCAAAAACCTGATCTTGAGGGAAACTGTGAGGCTCAGGCTCCCCTTCATTCTGCCCTGGTTCTGCCTTCTTTTCAAACACATCTGGATTTCAAAGGAAATTGAAGGCAAGTGGCACCAGTGAGTCACAGATGCTGAACCCCTCAGATGGGTTTTACACAATCCATTTGCTATTTCAGTTTTTTTTATCTTAATATCTCCTGTCTTTCCTTTCTTTTTCCTCCTCCTTCTTCTATAAATATTCTTCTTATGTGCAGAGATAGAAAGTGTTTTGGTTGTTTTGTTTTTGGGCCAACCAGAGCCCTACCCAGGCTTCCCTAGTAGCTAACCTGGTAAGGAAGTTGCCTGCAATGCAGGAGAACTGGGTTCCATCTCTGGGTTGAGAAGATCCCCTGGAGAAGGGAAAGCCTACCCACTCCAGTATTTTGCCTGGCGAACTCCATGGACAGAGGAGCCTGGTGGGCTATAGTCCATGCAGTCACAAAGAGTCGGACACAACTGAGCAACTGACACACACACATAGGACCCTACCTTCCTCTTCCTGCTGATGCCACTTGGCACAACCTCCAAACTGGCTTCTTGTCCAATCAGTCCCCTTACTTGCCAGGAGGAAGACATCTCACTCCATCTTTCACCCTTCCAGTCCCACGTCTGCCGGACCCACAACAAACAGTAGGTGAGAGTTTTTGTGGTTCCCCTGGGAGGAGCTATAATTTGGCAAATTTTTTAATTTGGGAATTTTTATCTTTATTCTGTAAATTACCTCAAAGGGTATGTCCCTTAAAAAGAAGCGGTGCATTAATAAGGCTGCACGGTATGGAACAAGTCACCACTTGCCTGCATGCTCAACGGCTGCTTGAAGAGAAACGCTTCTTGCTTGGGAAGTGTATTTTGGCAGGGTGTATAATAGACATTAAAAAATCCTGATTCAATCCTGTTTGGCATTACTTGAGAGCAGTCTGGCTTGAAAAGATTTGAGAGTAGCTATGAGTTTGGCCTTGTCCACCTTAAGAGTCTTTGGGTTTGGTGAGACTTTATGAGCATGTAAAGTTGTCCTCACTAAAATATCTCATCACAATAACACACTGATTCTCTCTGCTCCTTAGAGGGCCAATAAATCCATGTCTCATTTTTGTTTACAGTTAAACACTTGCACATCTCTGCTCCACTTAGGACCAACCTCAGTGGTCCTAAAACTTAGGTAGCTTATCCAATCCAAATGGAGTCAAGCATCTTTGACAAGGAGCCTCCTTAGGCCTCCTTAGGCCATTGTTGCTATTGTTGCAGCCACAAGATATCACTGTTGAGGATCAGTTTTGCACAACTCCAACATGCTCCACGTTGGAATGTAAATTCCAACAGAAGCTTCAGTGATTCTTTGAGGAAAAACAACCACACTTCCGTAAGGTTCAGCATAGCCAGTGGTGTTTTCTGCTCAGTTTTGTAAAACTGCATCTCTTTAACACTCCAGAAATCAGTCACTGGCCTCAGGAACAGAGCATGGTATTAGGGTGTCTGAGTCAGTGGCAGCTTACTGCACCCACCGAGGCTATACCCAAAATATCTCTTCTTTATAAAACCACAGACTCTATCTTTGAGCTGAGCACTATAATGATCTCAGGGCTGTAATGCAGTTAGGACTTCCCCTTTCTTTAAAGTAATCTAATCTCAGGGTTCTTCTTCGTCTCGCCTGCCCATTTGACTTGGTCAGAGCCTCCTGTCAACCTGGTCAGATCTGTTTAACTGAGAGTGGAATAGCAGAGATGAGCTACCTGCTGAATAACACCCCTCAACAACACACGCACGCACACACACACACACACACACACACACCTCTAAGTCGCAGGAGGACCCTGGACCCAGATGAAAAACGACATTTCCCAGCTTCCCTTGCAGGAAGGAGCAGCCAATGAGAAGGGAGTGGAGGCCATTGAGTGAGATTTAGAAAAAGACTCTTGATCTTTTCTCCTTGCTTCCATCTGGAGGCCAAACTTGTGAGGGGAACCCCACACCCCACCAAAGTTCTCTTGGACCATGAAGTGACCTTGAGGATGTAAACCATTAGACAAGGATGTTAGAGTGAAAAAATAGGAAGACTTTGGGTCCCTGATGACCAAGAACTTCTGGAAGACCTCAGGCTGCCTTTAATTCATCTTTTAGCTGGACTTCTCAAACTTTAATGTACATACTAATCATATGCTAACATGCAGATTCTGATTTGGGAGATCTAGGGAGGAATGAGATTCTGCAATTCTCACATAACTCTAGGTTAGTGTTCCCAGATAAAACACAGAAAAGTGAAAGTGAAAATCACTCAGTCGTGTCCGACTTCATGGACTATACAGTCCTTGGAATTCTCCAGGCCAGAATACTGGAGTGGGTAGCCATTCCCTTCTCCAGGGGATCTTCACAACCCAGGGACTGAACCCAGGTCTCCCGCATTGCAGGCAGATTCTTTACCAGCTAAGCCACCAGAGAAGTCCAAGAACACTGGAGTGGGTAGCCGTTCCCTTCTTCAGGGGATCTTCCCAACCCAGAAATCAAACCAGGGTCTCCTGCATTGCAGGCAGATTCTTTACCAGCTGAGCTATTAGGGAAGCCCTTAAAACACAGAACACCCCATTACATCTAAATTTCATATAAACAAGTAAGTTTTTAGTATAAATATGTTCTAAATATAGATGCATGAGATATACCTATGCTCAGAAAGATTTGTATAAATATGACCCAAATATAACAATGTGAGTTAACAGGGGAACATCCTTTTAGGTACAGCAAAAAATGCATATATGAGTTCTAAGGAACTTAGACTTCACAAGGTGGGTGGATTTCTAGTCTTTTTTTTGGTTTTGTTTTAGTATTGATAGCAAAGGAAAAAAAGCACCCAATCTAAGTCAGATTTTTAAAACATCAGTGGAAAACGTACTTGGGAAACTCCTGGACTGCAAGATGAGACGTCCAGCAGGTCACCATGAGTAGCAGCTGGGCATCAGCTGTTTGAGGCCAGAGGACTCTCTGCCTGTCTCCCTGATGTTGGCTTTTGTCCTATTAGTGCCTCTATCTACTCACCAGGAACTAGCTTCTCCTTTACCACTGGTTCCTAATCCTTCTCTATTTTCACCTTGCCCAGATTTTCACCACGATGCCAGCCCCAGCCCCAGGTCTCCTGGAGGAGTGAAAGAGGCACCATGACTCAGGGCATGGACTCAGATTCACATCGTGGTACTGTCACTGTTGCTGTTAATACAATGGTAGGGACGTGGTCATACTCTCTGTGCACCAGCTTCCTTGTCGGTAAAATAGGGAGACAGTGGTACCCACCATGTAGGATTGCTGAGTTTGCAATAAGGTGAAATGTGCAAAAGGCCTTAGACCAGCTACTGACACAAAGTAAGCACTAAATAAATCCACACTGGCTGCTATCACAGCATTGCCTTGACCTCAAGTCCTCATTAGTTTTAAATCTCTGGGCAGAAGGAAGAGGCTCTGGCTTCCTCGGCTCCCTGGGGCTGTCAGTGCAGGGGCTGTGAGGAGGTTAATGGTGCCTCTGGGAAGGTGAGACCTTGGTGCTGTGGGAACCCCAAAAAAGAGTATCAGCCTTGCCTTATTTGGGAACAGCATCACAGAGAGGTGAGACTGAGCATCTTGAAGACAAGTAGGGGGTTTCCAGGAGGGAGAGGGCAAGAGCATTCCAGGCAGAAGTATAGCAGAGCAGGATGAGCCCAGCCCTTAGCACGCAGCTATTTCTGTGCCTCATTACTCCACACTGTATTACTTGGCAACAGGTTTTGCTCAGCCATTGCTTGGTCTCTCAGTGGGCCCCGCCCACAAGCAACCGCCTGTCAATCAGCGACCCTTAGTTGTCCTGCTCAGCTATTGGTCAGTGCCGCAGTGGGCCCCGCCCAAAAGCAGCCACCTGTCAATCAGCGATCCTTAGTTGCCCTGCTCAGCTATTGGTCAGCGCTGCAGTGGGCCCTGCCTACCGGCAACTGTCAGTGAGGGACCATTGGAGAAGTGATTCAGTCAAGGGTCAGTGGTGTGGCGATCATCAGGTGGAGAGTGAGGTTAAAGGCAGATTCAGGCCTTCTTCCAGAGGCCCTCCAGCTCACCCAGCCTTGGGCCAATGGGTGAGCTGGAGGGCCCAGGAACAGACTGCAGACTATGTCCTGCAGGGGTCCGGCGCCCTCACTAAGGCCGGACTAGCCTTGGCCCAGGCCTTGAGGCAGCAGTGAAATCCTCACTCCTGTCTCTCTGACCTAATAGCAGAAGCCGTCTGCCGGGTCACAGTCTGTGAAACCGGCCTCCCCATTTAGGTGGCCTGAGGAGACTGAGGGCCAGTTGGGTTGGGCGCCTGGCTCCCTCAGGGACGACAGCTGGGCGGGAGGTGGGAACCTGGCCCTGAAGGAGCTGCCAATTGAGATCTGCCTGCACTTAACCAGGACTGGAACCTTGGAGGGTGAAAACTGTGCCTTGGGACTTTGTCCTTTCTCGGTCAGAACAGAGAATAGCACTTGTTTTGTACAGATTTACAGGAAAATCATTACCTGACCATGACCTGACCTCAAGAACAAAGGTTCTGACACCCAAGAAGTTAGCAACAACTAACAGGAGTGAGACAGGAGGGAGAGAAAGGTTCACTGCTACCTCAAGGCCTGGGCCAAGGCTGGTGGGGGGCTTTAGTGAGGGCTCTGAAGCCCTGCAGGATGTAGTCTCCAGTTTGTTCCAGCTCACCCACTGGCCCAAGGCTGCGTGAGCTGGAGAGCCTCTGGGAGAAGGCCTGAATCTGCCGCTAACATCACTCTCCACCTGATGACCACCACACACTGACCCTTGACTGAATCACTTCCCCAATAGCTCCTCATTGACAGTTGCCAGTCATTGCCCCCCGTCACCTTTTGCTTTTAAAGGGCCTTGCCGAAAGGTTTCAGTAACTTTGGGGTTCTTAGGCCATGAGCCACCCAACTCCTTGCATAAATCTGTAATAAACCTTTCTCTGTTCCAGACTCTATAATGTTTTGGTATTAATGGGCCTCACTATGCATCAGGCACACAGACTTGAGATTCAGTACCAGAAGGAAGACCTTTAAACAAAAGGAACAGAAAGTGTGGCAGAGCTTGATACCCTCTTGGAGTTTCACTAGCCCAGCAGTAAAGACATGTTATGAGATGGAGCAGCAAGAGGTTAAGATGAGGAGGTCAACAGGCAAGATAAAGAAGGTCCTTTATTGGCAAACTCAGGAGTCTGAACTTCATTCAACTAGTAATTGAACTAGTGATCCCAGCCTGGAGTCTGTGAGTTCACTTTGAGAATTTTTCTTAGAAAACTTCTGATGGGATAATTAGAGAAAAGTTAATGTCACCTCTCTGAGACTCATTTCTCTCATCTGTAATGGCAATAGTAATTGTCGTTTGCTGTTCAGTTGCTAAGTCGTGTCTTAATCTTTTATAACTCCATGGACCGCAGCATGCCAGGCTTCCCTGTCCTTCACTATGTCCTGGAGTTTGCTCAAACTCATGTCCATTGAGTTAGTGATGCCATCCAACATCTCATCCTCCACCCCTTTTTCCTTTCTCCATCAATGTTTCCCAGCATCAGGGTCTTTTCCAGTGAGTTGGCACTTCCCATCAGGTGGCCAAAGTATTGGGGCTTCAGCTTCAGCATCAGTCGTTCCAATGAGTATTCAGGGCTGATTTTCTTTAGGATTGACTGGTTTGAGCTCCTTGCTGTCCAAAGGGACTCTCAAGAGTCTTCTCTAACACCACAGTTTGAAAGAAACAATTCTGCGGCAGTCAGCCTGCTTTGTGTCCAACATCCATACATGACTACTGGAAAACCCATACAGACCTTTGTTGGCAAAGTGTTGTTTCTGCTTTTTAATATGCTGTCTAGGTTTGTTATAGCTTTTCTTCCAAGAAGCAGGCATCTTTTAATTTCATGGCTGCAGTCACTGTCTGCAGTGATTTTGGAGCCCAAGAAAATAAAATCTGTCACTGTTTCCATTTTTTCCCCATCTATTTGCCATGAAGTGATGGGACTGGATGCCATGGCCTGAGTTTCTTGAATGCTGAGTTTTAAGTCAGTTTTTTCACTCTCATCTTTTACCTTCATCAAGAGGCTCTTTAATTTCCTCTTCACTTTCTGCCATTAGAGTAGTATCATCTGCATTATCTGAGGTTGTTGATACTTCTCCTGGCAATCTTGATTCCAGCTTGTGAAACATCCAGCCCCACATCTGACATGATGTACTCTGCATGTAAGTTAAATAAGCAGGGTGGCAATATACAGCCTTGATGTACTCCTTCCCCAGTTTTGAACAAGTCTGTTGTTCCATGTCCAGTTTTAATTGTTGCTTCTTGACCTGCACACAGGTTTCTCAGGGGGCAGGTAAGTTGGTCTGGTATTCCCATCACTTTAAGAATTGTCCACAGTGTATGTGATCCACACAATCAAAGGCTTTAGTGTAGTCAATGAAGCAGAAGTAGATCTTTTTCTGGAATTCCCTTTTATTCCTGTGGTCCAACAGATGTTGGCAATTTGATCTCTACCTTTTCTGAATCCAGCTTGTTTATCTGGAAGTTCTCAGTTTACATACTGTTGAAGTCTAACTTGAAGGATTTTGAGCATTACCTTGGTTGCATGTGAAATGAACACAATTGTGTGGTAGTTTAAACATTCTTTGGCATTGCCCTTCTTTGGGATTGGAATGAAAATTGATCTTTTCCAGTCCTGTGGCCACTGCTGAGTTTTCCAAATTTGCTAACTGATTGAGTGCAGCCCATTAACAGCATCATCTTTTAGGATTTGAATTAGCTCAGCTGGAATTCCATCATCTTCAATAGTTTTATTCATAATAATGCTTCCTAAGGCCCACTTGACTTCACACTCTCGGATGTCTGTCTCTAGGTGAGTGACCATACCATCCTGATTGTCTGGGCCATTAACACAATAATAATAGTGCCTGCCTTATTGGATTTTAAGGATCAAGTAAGTTACTATATGGCAAGTAATAAGAATAGAGCTTGGCACATAGTAGTTGCTCAATAAATTCCAGTTATTGTTGTTCTTATTAGTTCAGTGAAGTTTAAAAAATGAATCTGGGCACTTTTAGGTCATTTGGGTGGCCCACTTATAGCCTGGGACAGCAATGGGATTACAATACCTGTGTTTGCATTAGCACTTGTGATCCCACTGGCACCACTTAGCATATCTTTCATCATCGTGGATTAATGGGGAAAGAACAAAGGTGGATTTTATCCATCAGGGGTGTTTTTGTAGCAGGTGAGGTTCCAAAAGTGTCAGGGTATGATGTTCAAAAAAGGTGACACATCTTGTTCATAGTGAGGAAAGTGATGGGAGGACTGAGCCATCTCAGGACCAGAGCACAAAGCAGAATCTCCATGAGAAGGAATCTACATCACCGCAGCCAGCAGGGCGCCACAATCTCTCTGCCAAGGGCACTTTAGTTTTGGCACAACAGCATCATCCATCCCATTAAATTAATCTTGTTAATTTAAATGTTATGGGTTTCATAGTCTTACATTTTTTAATTTATAAATTTGGCTTTGTTGTATAAGAGCTATTAGCATACAGACTATATGCCAAGCTTTATGTTGGTACATATTTAAACAACAATATAGTAGTAAACATAATTTAGGTCAATACTAGGAGTCTGCAATTTTTGTATTATTACTCACATTTGAGAATATTGTAGACAGCCGGGAGGGCGTTGAAGGGCTGGAGTCTGTGTTTCAGAAAATTCAGGAAGTGTAAGGTTCTGTTGTCTCAACAGCACAGGTTGCTATGAGAAACTAACAGCCTTGTGGAAATAACACTACATTTCCTCGTCGGGACTCTGCATCTGGAGTAGGTAACCAGCGGTCGTGGTTTGCCTGCGAGCAGGGCCAGCTTCATGAGCCTGCAACGTGTGCAGGGTCCAACACTCAGAAGGAGACCACATTTCCGTTAATGCCCTGTGGTCACAGTCCTGAAATTCTTCAGACATTCTGAACGAGGGCCCTGGACTTTCGTTTTGCATCAGGCCCTGCAAAATTACGTAGTCGGTTCTTCCTGGATGGGGTTCCCTGAACATGGAGCATTCAGTGCTAAAATCAAGACCATCTCAGCAAACTGGGAGGGTTGGTCACCCCAGTGGGCAGCTGATGGCTTTGCTCTCAGTCCCCTGGCTGCTTCAAGGGGGCATCTGGCAGGGGATCTGTTGAGCCCTCAGGTCAGGAGGATGCACACACCAAGCTCGGGATTCAATTTCCCAGGGGGCTGCTCACTGCAGGGCTGGCGGGTGGCTGGAGATGGCTGCGGAAGCAGCTGGATCTCATTTGGCCCTAGGAGTGAGTCAGCTGGGGAGGAGATGGCCTGGCTCCTTGTAAATTGTTGGGACACACCAAAGGAAACAATATCTGCACAAGTCTCCTGGCAGGCTTACTTTTTCCAAAGTTAACAGAAATCCCCTGACTACCTCAAGAAGTAAAAGATGCTGCTTCCTCTGTAGCAAAATCCCCAGCTGGATAAGGGCCTGGCTTCTCCATAGCCAGCTCCCAGATCTAGCCCAGCTCTACAGTCTGCAGCTTAATCTCAGGTAATGGGTAATCAAGGAAGACAAGAAAAAAAAAAGTTACTATTTTAACTGTCAGGCGCCCCCTCATCCAACTGAAGGAAGATTCAAGGAACAGAGAACAGAAATGCCAAGGTCATGGGGAGCCACAAAAGTAGAAGCCTCAGGCCAAATACTTCTCTGCCACTGCAGCAAAATGCCTTGCCTTTCCTCAGAAGGTACTCATGGCCATTCAGTGGGGACTAGAAAGAGTCAGCCCTCTCTGGAGTTTAAGCCAGTCTTTAAAACACATCAGGCTACATGATCCCCTGGACTTCTGAATATAGAATCAGTTCAGTTCAGTTGCTCAGTTGTGTCTGACTCTTTGCGATCCCATGGACTGAAGCACGACAGGATTCCCTGTCCATCACCAACTCCCGGAGCTTGCTCAAACTCACGTACATTGAGTTGGTGATGCCATCCAACCATCTCATCCTCTGTCATCTGCTTCTCCTCCTGTCTTCAATCTTTCCCAGCATCAGAGGTCTTTTCCAGTTAGTCAGTTCTTTGCATCAGGTGGCTAAAGTATTGGAGTTTCAGCTTCAGTACTAGTCCTTCCCATGAATAGGACTGATTTCGTTTAGGATTGACTGGTTGGATCTCCTTGCATTCCAAATGACTCTCAAGAGTCTTCTCCAACACCACAAATCAAAAGCATCAATTCTTTGGCACTCAGCATTCTTTATGGTCTAACTCTCACATCTATACACGACTACTGGAAAAACCATAGCTTTCACTGTACGGACCTTTGTTGGCAAAGTAATGTCTCTGCTTTTTAATATGTTGTCTAGGTTGGTCATAGCTTTTCTTTCAAGGAGCAAGCGTCTTTTAATTTCATGGCTGCAGTCACCATGTGCAGTGATTTTGGAGACTGTGTCTCATGCTTTTCAAGAGTTCTTTTTCATATGTGAATTGGAGAGTATAATATATATATATATGTTATTTGGAGAGTATTATATGTGTGTGTGTGTGTGTGTGTGTGTGTGTGTGTAAAGTCCCTTCAGTAATTTCTGACTCTGCAACCTCATGGACTATAGCCCGCCAGGCTCCTCTGTCTATGGGATTCTCCTGGCAAGAATACTGGAGTGGGTTGCCATTTCCTTCTCCAAGGGATCTTCCTGACCCAGGGATCGAACCTGCATTTCTTAAGTATCCTGCATTGATAGGCAGGTTCTTCAGCACTAGTGCCATCTGGGAAGCTTAAGTGGCATGCCTGTCCACTTTTCTTTGAAGGGAGTGTCCATGATCAAACATATTTGAGGACTATTGGCTCAGATGTTTTAAGCCTTGAAAGCAAAAGAAGCTGTAAGTTTCCATTCAGGCTCTTTTTTCCTTTCCACAATTCAGTGGATTATGTGCATCGGCTGTGTGGATGACGTCATACAGGTGCAATAAAGAAAGGCACACAATTGATGTCCCCCTGGGATCAGCAATCTGATGCAAGAGCCAGGGAGACACATAGAAGGGTTTAATCCATGTTTTTGAGTAAAAGACAGAGAGTGGGATTGAAACAATGGGTCAGGAGTTATTGGGTGAATACAGAGCAGAAATACTTTAGGCAAAAGAAAGAATTTGAGCAACAATATGGAGAGAATAGTATTCAGTTTGTGGTTTAGAGACAGATGCTAGTGGGGCGAGCGGAGATGAATGTTTCTTGGCTGATAGTAGTGAGGACAGAGGAGGTGAAAGGGGACAAATGGGCTGCTGCCTAGAACAGTGCTTGCAACATGGTAATGAAAATGAAAGTCGTTCAGTGGCATCCAACTCTTTGCAACCCCAGGCACTGTATCCCTCCAGACCCCTCTGTCCATGGAATTCCGTAGGCATGAATACTGGAATGGGAATATAAGGCAATATTGGAGATGCCCTTCTCTAGGGGATCTTCCTGACCTAGGGATCAAACCTGGATCTCCTGCATTGCAGGTATATTCTTTTCTGATAAGGGTTCAATAAATATTTTTTGAGTGAATAAAGAAAGAAGTGAATGACAGACAATCTTGAATGACAGGCTAAGGACATGAAATTTAATTGTAGACAATGAGAAGTCACAATAATAATATTAGTTAACATATATTATCTTCAGTAGTTTTGAGAACGGGAGGTGAGATGCTCAGAGCATCACTTTGGGGAAAACAGGGCACAATGTACAGCGTCACAGCATAGATTCTGGGTTGGATGGGAGAGATTAAAGTCCAACTTCTATGGGCTTCCCTGGTGGCTCAGCAGTAAAGAATTCACCTGCAATGCAGGAGACACGGGTAGATGCAGGTGCAATCCCTGGGTCGGGAAGATCCGCTGGAGGAGGAAATGGCAACCTACTCCAGTGTTCTTGTCTGGAAAACCCCATGGACAGAGAATCCTGGTGGGCTACAGTCCTTGGAGTCACAAAGAGCTGGACCTGACTGAACACAGTATACATCACAGTGTATCTATCCCAGTGGAACCTAAATTACATTGGTGGAAACTGAGGTTGTAGAAGCATCAATGCCAGAAAAATAAGTAAATGTAGAGCCAGGAAGGAAAAAGCAGGGTAGTGAGAAATACAACAAGGGGGAAGGCTTCCGTAAAGAATTCCTGCTTCAGGTGAGAATCGAAGGCTTACAATCGTTCACCAGGCAACGGGAGTAAAGCAAACATTTCAGGCAGACGGACAGTTCATGCAAATGCCCTGAGCTAAGAAGGGCTTTGGTGAACGAGAGAAACGAAGTGAAACAAAATCACAACAATAGCAAAGCTGGTGTGACTGCAGCATTGTGAGTCAAACTGAGAAGTGTGGGCCATGGCTCGGCCGGAAACAAGCAGGGGCCAGTTTTGAGCCAGGCCTGGAAGACTTTGTTAAGGATTTCGATTCTCAACCAAAGAGCAAAAAAGGGCCATTACAGGGTCTAAGCAAAGGAGTGATGAGCTTCTATTTATGACTTTTAACAGATCACATTCAAGGGCATGAGTCCAGATGATTTGCCCCTGAACCAAAGACCTGCTTATCTTTCTTTCCTTAGGACAGTCAGATGACATGCTTTTGTTTGCTAGTAGTATAACTCTGGAATAAAAGTGTATTAACCATATAGATTATGGTTAGGTGATTCCAGAGTTCACTCAGCAGTTCAACAATAGCTTTTCTATGAGTCTTTGTCCCTTTCCTCATTGTCCCAAGATGGCTGCCACAGCTCCAAACATCACGTCCTCATCCGGACAATATACAAAACAGAGAGAGAGGAGAATGCCATCTGCTCACATCTCCTCCTCTTTTATGAACAAAAGGTATATTTTCCAGAAACCCCTCTGCAAATTTCCTCTTTACAGAGACTTGGTCACTGGCCATACCATCATGTCAAGGAGGATGGTAAGGCAGTGATCAGGGAAGGAAGGAGGGAAAGATAAGGATTAGTCAATGTTGCATTTCACCTCTTTCCCTCATCGCACAAAGGGGTGATTATCTGCTTTTGGAGAGCTTTGCTGTGGGGGGAAGTTAGGAGGCAGATATACTTGTCTATCTGCATACTTAGCCAGTTCGTTGACCTTAAATAAGGCATTGGGGGAAATAGTATAAAATAATGTAATAAACACTCATCCAGCTTAAGGAAAACATCCCAGCAACCATGAGACCCCTGATTACTCTCTATAAGATCATCTCCATCCCTTCAACCACAATTTTGTATTTGAAGCTTATAATCCCTTGAATTTGAGCATGCCTATTACATGTTGGTGTTGGACTGGGAGGCCTGGCGTGCTGCGATTCATGGGGTCGCAAAGAGTCGGACATGACTGAGTGACTGAACTGAACTGAACAGAACTGATTACACGTTTATATCCTGAAAAGATGGCCCTTCCTGGTGGCTCAGCTGGTAAAGAATTTGCCTGCAATGCAGGAGAGCCCCGTTCGATTCCTGGGTTGGGAAGATCCCCTGGAGAAGGAATAGGCTACCCACTCCAGTATTCATGGGCTTCCCTGTGGCTCAGATAGTAAAGAATCCATCTACAATGTGGGAGACCTGGGTTCGATCCCTGGGTTGGGAAGATACCCTGGAGGAGGTCATGGCAAACCACTCCAGTATTCTTGCCTGGAGAATCCCCATGGATAGAGGAGCCTGCACGGATACAGTCCATGGGGTCACAAAGAGTCAGACATGACTGAGCGACAAAGCACAGCTCAGCACATCCTTAAAAGACACATGGTAATCTTTGATATATTGTTGAAACTTGATATGAAATGATCCTATACTAATACACTCCTTGGCAGTTTTTTTCATCCACACTGCTTCCTCCTCCACATTAAAGATGGTATGAATATCTCTAGTTCATTCAGTTTAACTGACATATACTCTTTCAGTGTTTAAATGTTCCAGTTTTTTTTTTTTTCTCATCCTTTCTCTCACTGATAGACATTTGGGATTGATACCATTTGTTTCCACTATTACAAACATATTTTTGTATAGGTTTTTGTATATTCCTCTGTGTACATGGGTATGTTTCTCCAGGGCATATAATGGGAGAATTGCTGTGCGGAAAAAACACAAAACTAAGAGTCAAACCTGCTAAGACTGGATTATACCACTAGTTCTGCCACCTTCTCACCTCGTAGGTGAGTCCTGTAACTGCTCTCCCCCAGGTTCTGCATCTGTGAACCACAGGATAATGATGTCGTTATGAGAATCATTATGAAAATTAAATTAAATCCTGTCTGTTGAATACCTAACAGAGACCAGGCACAGAGTAGGTTTGTGTCCCCCCACTCCCTCCCCTGGCTATTCCCTCAGTACTTCTCCTGCTTCATTATTTATAAAATGGTGATTGTATTCCTCATCTTGCTAACTATCCAGAATCAAAGGGGATATGGTAGTAGGTGAAAATCTTATGAAATTGCTGCCTTTATAAGACAAAAAGTTCTAATAGCAGCAATCTGTCACACAATTCAGCATGATATATCAAAGTGCTGTGAAAGTGAAACCCTGCGTTCATTCATTCATTCATCAGATATTTTTTGAGATCTGCTTCACACCAGGCACCGGGTCATCAAAGGCTGAACAAACAGACCCAGACATGGACTCCCAAACCTGCAGAGAAATGTAGTGTACAATTATCACACAAATACGTGTAAATTATGCTAAGTGTGAGGAAAGAAAATAATAGCTAGTAATAATAATAACAATGGTAAATAATCTTGGCACTACCCGTCCTGCCCGGGCGCTAATGTAATTCTCACAACAACCCTGTGAGATTGATATTATTTTTGGGTATACTATCAATTATTATATTGATATAACAATAATACAATAATATTATTGTAGCAGGAAGCAAATGGCCTAATCCAAGGAGCAACCGAGCTGAGTGCGATGAAGGGGATATTGACCGAGGTGTGGGCAGGGCTGAAAGATACCCCAGGGCGGGGAGGCTGCCAGAGGCTGGCAACATCAGGGAGCTGTGACCTCCTTAGTGCTAAGGGAGTATAGGGGGGCATGCACTTTCTAGAACTTACTGCCCATCAAGAGCCTGGAGAGGGAACAGAGCCACCACTTCGCAGGCCGGGCGCTGGCTGAGGAGGGTGGCCAGACAGAGAACCTGCAGTACCAATCGTTATCCTTATGGACAAATGACGGTGAGCCACGGGGGAAGGAAAAAACATTGTTGAGATCAAGGATAGTCACAAGCAACCTTTAGCTGCCATGTGTGATCCAGGAGGGCTTCTCAGAGGAGCTGACCCACCCAGTGAGCAGGGACCAGCAGGAGAAAGAATGCCCAGAGACGATGTGCACAGGTAAAGATCCTAAGTGAGGGAGGTTCCAGTTGTGCTGGACAAATGGAAAGAAGGTCAGCTCAGAGTGACTGCAGGGTTGGAGCCGGGTGGAGAGAGGCACCTCACGGAGTATTTCTATTACTGCAAGCGGACTGGCTCCCGAGGAACATGGCTGAAAGGCCTCTCACCACTTCCCTCTCTAATCTGGATTCACAAAGGCCCGCTGTGGACACCAGGCTAGTTTCTCCTCACCAGGTCACGCCGCTGGTGCGTGGTCACCTAAGAGTGGCCACTCCTCGGCGGGAGGTTCTTGGCAGGATGCCCGGGCCAGACCGGCTAAGCTTGGCCGGAGCCCACAGGACCCTGCCAGGGGGCAGTCAATCCTATCAGCGATGAGAACTGCCTAATGGCGCGGAACGTGTTTAAAATGCAACCCGGGTGCTGGACCCTATTCTACATGCAGTACCATTAGGGAGGCTCCATCCTCGGCAGAACAGGACTCCTGTATCCACAAGGGCACCACTTAGAGTGAGATTGGACTGAAATTGACTTTGGAGGAGGGTGACCTCCCCGAGTGAGGAGCAGGCACCGCCAGGCAGTCACTATGGGTCTCAGTTACTGCCGGTTCCTCACTCTTGCCGGTGCCTGCAATGGACAAGGCACCCTTCAGAGGGGAAAACAAAGTCTTTCAGCTGTTAGCTTGTTGGAATCCAGGTGTGGCCTTGTCTAATTTACATATTTGTTTTAATAATTTGTATGCATGTATACATCCACCCATCCACTCATCTATCTATGTACGCGTGTATCTATCTATCACAGATAACCACAGGGCTCACATTTTTTTTTTATCATGTATTCCATTCAAGGAATGGTTGTAATCACTTTAATTTATTTCTTCCTCATAAAATCCCTGTGAGCTAGGTACTGTAATAATTTCCATTTCATGATGGTAGTATAGAGGCACAGAGTATTGATGTAGCTTGCCTAGAGGCATTAAACAGCTAGTAAATTAGAAAGTGGAGATTTGAACCCAAGAAGTATGACTTCAGAGGAAGGCTAAAGGATCTGTAAGTGACCACATGCATATCCTCCACCTTAGATTTATAATCGTTGCCTCATTGAAATTTCTGCTCTCTCTCCTTCCTCTTCGTCTCTCTCTCTCCATACAATACAATGCTATATGTAATTGTATATCAATAATGCTAGGGAATAAACAGAGTTAGATGAGAATATATTACAGAAGATGCATGATGAGATATTAGGGTTGAAGTTTCATGCTATATAAAATTTATTTGCAAACAGTTCAGAAAAATACACAGAAGACATAAAGATGGCCAACAATCACAAGAAAAGATGGTCAGCATCACTAATTATCAAAACTACAATGAGGTATCACCTCACTCTGGTCTGAATGGCCGTCATTAAAAAGTCTACAAGTAGTAAATACCGGAGAGGGTGTGGAGAAAAGGGAACCCTCCTACACTGTTGGTGGGCATGTAAATTGGTGCAACAACTATTGAAAACGGTATGGAGTTTCCTTAACAAACTAAAAATAGAACTACCATATGATCCAACAATCCTACTCCTGGGCATATATCCAGAAAAGATGACAACTCTAATTCAAAAAGCTACAGGCACCCCAATTTCACAGCAGCACCATTTACAATAGCCAAAATATGGAAGCAATGTAAATATCCAATAGACGAAATGATAAAGATGTGGTATGTATGTATCTATCTATATGTATATGTGTATATATATATGTATATGTATATATATATACTGTGGTGTGTATACATATGTACATATATACATATATTTAGATATATATATATATATATATATATATATACACACACATATGAAAAGTGGAAGTGTTAGTCACTCAGTTGCATCTGACTCTTTGTGACCCCACAGACAGTCCCAGGCAAGGATACTGGAGTGGTTTGCCATTTCCTACTCCAAGGGATCTTCCAGACCCAGGGATCAAATCAGCATCTCCTGGATTGGCTGGTGGATTCTTTACTGTCTAAGCTACCAGCGAAGCATATATTACAGTATTATTCAGCTACAAAAAAAGAATGGCTCATGAAAAGAATGAAATAATGCCTTTTGTAGCAATATGGATGGACCTAGAGATTATCATGCTAAGTCAGACAAAAACAAATAAATGAAATCACTCATATGTGGAATCTAAAAGGAAAAAAAAGATACAAATGAACTTGTTTACAAAACAGACATAAACTCACAGACATCAAAAGCTAACTAATGGTTACCAGAGGGGAAAAAGGGAGAGGGATAAATTAGGAATTAAATTTGGGGTTAACAGATACACATTACTATACGTAAAATAGATAAACAACAGGGACCTACTGTATAACGCAAGGAGCTATATTTAATATCTGATAATAACCTATAATGGAAAAGAATCTGAGAAAGAATTTTTATGTGAATCAGTTTGCTCTACACCTGAAATCAGTCAATTAAACTTCAATGAAAGAAAGACAAGCATGTGTGTTAGTGTGTGTGTGATGAAAATGTTTGATCTACTCTCTCAGCGACTTTCAATTATACACTGTAGTATTGTGAACTATGGTCGCCCCGCTGTGTACTGCATCCCCAGAACTTATTCATTACACAACTGAAAGAGTGTACCTTTTGACCTCATTCCCCACAACCCCACCCCCGCTTCTGGCAACCTGTTCTTTGTTTCTATGAGTTCAGTTACTTTAGCTTCCACATATGAGTGAAGCCATCCGGTGTTTGTCTGTCTTCACCTGACTTATTTCACTTACTGTAATGCCCTCAAGGTCCATCCTTGCCACAAACAACAAGATTTCTTTCTTTTTTATGACTGAATAATATTCCTTTGTGTATATGTACTACTCTTTCTTTATCTATTCATCCATCTGCAGACACACATCCATATCTTGACTGTTGTGAATAATACTTCAATGAACATAGGATAGTGATTTCATTTCCTGTGGATATTTACCCAGAAATGGAATTACTAGGTCATACTGTAGTTCTTAACTTTTTTGAGGAATATTCATACTGTCTTCCATAGTGCCTTACCAATTTTTATTGTCACCAACTGTATACAGGATTCTCTTTTCTCTCCATCCTCAGTAGCACTTATTTCTTTTCTTTTTGATGATGACCATCCTAACTTGTGTGCAATGATATCTCACTGTGGTTTTAATTTGCGATTCCCTGATGATTAGTGATATTGAACGTCTTCTCCTGTATCTGTTGGCCATTTGAATATCTTTTTTTTTTTTTTTGGAAAAATGTCCATTCAGGTCCTTCCTCCATTTTTAGTTGCATTATTTGGATTTTTTTTTTCTTTTTACTGTTGAGTTACATGAGTTTGTGTTCTCAAATCTTGCCAACTACAGGTGAACACACTGTCTTGTGATTTATTTTCAGCTAGTAATCAATTAAATCCTTAGGGAAGCGAGGACTTTAAGTGGTTGTGGCCAATAAAAGAGACTCAGAAAATCTGAGCAAGAGAAAGTCCTTTGCAAGAGGCAAGAAGGAAGTAAAACCCAATTTCACTGAAGATGAACTATCTTCAGCTGAGTGGTTCTACACTTTTCACCCTGATTATTGAAACTTGCAATGCATGAAGGTAAATTTCAATCCCACCTTCCCTGTCTCTGCCTAAAAAATTCAGCTCACTCTTCCAGCTCGCCATCAAGATGTCCACAAACAACAGATAATTCCCTGCCTTAGTTGATTCATCTAGAAATTTCTCTGCCACTGCTGCAAGGCCACTCAGATATGATCCTATTTCCTTCCCTCGGCATCTTTTACATTTTCTCTAGCCATGAGTGGAATATTTTTCAAGTCCTGTCTGCTATTTGTTTTTTGGTTTTTTTTCCCTGCCCCAAGCCCATCTTCTTATTCCTGATAGGTGGCAGGAAAGCTGGTCTTTCTGACAGCTGGATAGGCTTAAATAGATCACAGCCCATAATGGGACCCTACAATAAATAGCTATATTGCTCTGAGTGATGGCCTTTCTCAGAATGAGTTATAAAGCTGGCTGACGTAGTAGCATGGCACATTTGTACACCATAACTCCTGTTCAGTATGTTGTATTCCACGGGGAGCATCCTGAGACAAAATACGATATTTTGCAAAAGCCTGCATGAACTATTTATTTGCACAGAGTTTTAACAAAAGCTCCTTCTCGAGCCTTGCATGGAGCAGGGGTTTGAAGATGATAATGCAATAGCAATATTTACTGAGTTCTTAACAGTATACCAGACACTGTGCTAACTATTTTGCATGCCTGTATCTCATTTAACCCTTGCAACGGGTCTCTGAAATATAGGTACTGCTATCATTTTAGTTTCACAAATGAGAAAATTGAGGGTTGGAAAGGGGAAGTCATCTGCCCCACCTCCAGTTTCTAATTCAGTACGTCTGAGATAGAGAATTTGCATTTCCAGCAAGTCTCCAGGTGATGCTGCTGGTCTGGACCATACTTGGAGAACCACTGAGAGCTTTTTTGATGTTGCTTTTTATTTTTAATGTTTTTATTGCCTATATTTGATTTACAATGTCATGTTCATTATCACTGAACTTTTGATCAGCTGTTTTCCTGCCAATGCTTTTTCACCTCTTCACCTAGGTTGACCCGCACCACAACTCAGACAGTAAGTTGCCTTCTCCACATTTAAGATCTGAGATCCAGAAGAGGGAAGTGGCTTACTCAAGAAGGACCAGGTGTGGCTGACTTCACATTCACCTGTCCCTACACTAAAGTACAGCTACCTTCTGAAGTAAGAAGCTCCCTTGGACCTAGATGCATGGAGGGTTTCTGAAATAAATTTTGTTGGAAGATTCTTGACATGGATTTTGAAATCTGTAGTCTGGCAGAGAATCTTGGTTAGGATTTGCCCATTGCTATCCTGGGATAAGGAAGTTGTGTAGAGCATGAATAAAGCAGAGACATTTATAGTGCTTCTTAATCCAGCCTGGATATTTTCCCAAGTGGAGCTGGGGAGGAAGGACGCAGACACTTGCTCCTCCCCGTGTATTTGAGGGTCCCTGACTCCGCTGCCCCTGCCCGGAAATGAGAACCCTATTCCCTCTCAGCGCTGTGAATGGCCCTCTGGTGGACTGAAAGAGTTAATGCAATTTCCGAAAGGTTTAAGCCGGGAAGCACAGAGCAGTCTGCATGAAGAGTGTCCTGAGGCAGGTGGGAAATGCCAGCAGCCAGCCCCAACACAACTGCTCATGAAAGTGAGCTGGGGGAATCTAGCGTCTCAAGCATCCCGGCTTTAAAAAGCGTTCCAAGTGAATTCTAAGATCAGTCAGGCAGGGGTAAGAACTGCTGATGCGTGAATCAGAATCCCCTAGAGAGCTTGTTAAAACATACATATTAGGGCTCCACACCCAGAGACTTCAATTCCCTGGGTCTGGGGAGGAGGAGAATAATTTGCATGTCTCACCCACGACCAGGTGATGCTGACACCTGTCTTTTCGCCACACTCTGCGGAGCAGTCATGCTTGTCCATGTCAGTTTCAGAGAACTGAACTCAGAACACAGAGCTGAACACCTAACCAGTTACTGGCACATTCAAGATGAGAATTCAGGTCTTCTGACTTTTGCCTGAGGCATGTTTTGCTACTTTGCCCAGAGTCTTCATTCAGCCATTCAGCAAACATTAATTAAGGACCAAATAAGCAGTAGGTGTTATCCTAGATTCTGGAGGTTTAGGATGAGAAAGATAGACACACCTTCTGTCCTCCCAGAGCCTGTAGTCTAGTGAAGTGGTTCCAGCCACAGGTGATTACACATGTGCTCCCACCTGGGGCACTTGGCAACGTCTGGAGACATTTCTGGTTGTCACAATGGAGATGGAGGGGGAAGCATGCTACAGTGTCTAGTGGGGAGAGGCCAGGGATGCTGCTTAACATACTGTCTGCACAAGAGAGCCCCTGCAACACAGGGACCCAAATTTCAATGGTGTTGAGACTGAGGAACCCTGAGATAGTGGGTAAGACAGACACACAAACTGGCAACTAAAACACACGAGTGGTAGAGAGAAGGCAGAGTAGGAAGACATTGAGTCACTTACCTACATAGATACACCAAATTATAGCTACCTATGAGAATGACCTGAAGACTAGCGGAAAAGATTTTCCACAGTTAAAGATATGAAGAAGGAACCACAATGAGATGGGTAGGAGGGACTGAGAAATGATATAGTCAGGACCCTTACCACCAGATCAGCAACCCACAAACGGGAGGAATATCACAGTCCTAGGTGTTCTACCCAAGGAGCAAGGGGTCGAACCTCCACATTGGGCTCCCCAGCCTGGGGGTCCTGCACCAGGAAGGGCAGCCCCCAGAATGTCTGGCTTTGAAAACCAGTGGAGCTTGTGTTTAGGAGAGCTGGAGGGCTATTGGAAACAGACTGCACTCTTAAAGGGCACATGCAAAATTCTCACTTGCTCTGAGTCTGTGTCAAGACAGGAGTTTGAAAGGAGCCTAGGTCATACACTCTTGCCCATCTTGGAGAACCTCCTGGAGAGGCAGGAAGCACTGAGACTCCCCTTGGGGAGACAGACATAGCAGGCAGCCATTTGGGGGAGTTATTCTACTGCGATAATGCCAGCACTGGCAAACACCATTTAAAAATACTCCCTTTAGTGAATTAGCACCAGAGACCCAGCCCCACCCACCAGTGGACCAGTACCAGCGCTGAGCACCCCAGGCTGTACTGACAGCCACACAGGGACCTGGCCATGCCCAGCAGTGAGCCAGCAGCAGGCCCATGTCTCCCCGACACACAGCCAACCATGCAAGAAGCCTATCTGGCCTTCCAGTGAGTCCACAGTCCCTGAACAGGGCACAACCTCATAGCTTCCCAGGTTGGGGGCCTGCTCCGTCTACCAGAGTGCCCACAGAAATCAGCCCCACCCCAAGAGAAGGACACAAGCAGCCCACATAGGCACCACTAAAGCACATAGGTCTGGAGACCAGAGACAAGTGTGCTGCTAGGCCCCATAGGATGTCTCCTGTGTACGGCCATTTCTTCAAGGTTGGGAAACATAACTGACCTGCCTAGCACACAAAATAAACACAGAGAATTGAGCAAAGTGGAGGGTCAGAGAAATGTGCTTTAAATGAAGGAATAAGACACATATACCCAAAAAGAACTAAACAAAGTGTAGATAAGCAAGCAGCAATACATTAAAAGGATCATATGCCATGATCAAGTGGGATTTATCCTAGGAATGCAAGGAAGTTTAATTTTGCAAATCAATCAATGTAACATACCACCTTAACAAACTGAAAAATAAAAATCATATCACCATCTCAATATGGGTAGACAAATCTTTTGACAAAATCAACACCAATTTATGATGAAAATTGTCAACAAAATGGGTATATAGGGAACATACCCTCTCATAATAAACATACTAAAGGTCATACCTAACAAGTTCACAGCTAATATCACACTCAATGGTGAAAAGCTGAAAACTTTTCCTCTAAGATCAGGGACAAGACAAGGATGTCCACTCTTACCACTTTTGGTATTGGAAGTCCTAGCCACAGCAGTTAGACAAGAAAAAGAAATAAAAGAAATCCAAGTTGGAAAGTAAGAAATGAAACTGCCACCACTTGCAGATGACGTGATACTATACACAGAAAATTCTGAAGGTGCTACCAAAAGCTGTTAGAACTAACAAATGATTTCAGTGAAGCCTCAGGATACTAAAATGAGACACAGAAATCTGTTGCATAGAAATACACTAGCAACTTATTCTCAGAAAGAGAAATTAAGGAAACAATCTCACTTAAAATTGCATCAAAAAGAATAAAATACCTAGGAATAAATTTAACCAAGGAGGTCAAAGATTTGTACTCTGAGAAGTATAAGATATTGGCAAAAGTAATTGAAAACGATTAAAACAAATGGAAAGATATACCACACCATGCTCACGTTTTGCAAGAATTAATATTGTTAAGATGACTATATTACCCAAGAAAATCTACAGATACAATGCAATCTCTATCAAAGTACAAAAGGTATTTTTCATAGAACAGAAACAAATCATTCTAAAATTTGTGTGAAAACACGAAGACCCTGAATAGTCAAAACTATTTTGAAAAAGAAGAACAAAGCTTGAAGTACCACACTCCCAAATTTCAAACTATAGCTACAGAGTTATAGCCATCAAAACAGTACAGTACTGGCTGTTTTTATAGCCATAAACATATAACATATATATGTTTTATGTTTTATAACATATTTTATATAACATGTTTTATAACATATAAAAACAGTATGGCTGTTTTTATAGCCATAAAAACAGACACACAAATCAGTGGAACACAATGGAGAGCCCAGAAAAAAACCCTCACATTTACATGATCCATTAATCTATGAAAGGGGCTCCCCAGGTACCCCAGTGGTAAAGAATCCACCCGCCAGTGTAGGAGATGCAAGAGATGAGGGTTCAATCCTTGGGTTGGGAAGATCCCCTGGAGTAGGAAATAGCAATCCTCTCCAGTATTCTTGCCTGGAAAATTCCATAGACTGGGGTCCTACATAGTGCATGAGGTCTCAAAGAGTCGGACACAACTAAGCACGCGCGTGTGCACACACACACACACACACACACACACAATCTATGACAAAGAAGGCAAGAATATACAATGGGGAAGAAACTGCCTCTCCAATAAATGGTACTGGGAAAACATGCAAAAGAATCAAATTGGACTACTTTCTTATACCATATATAAAAACAAACTCAGAATGGATTAAATACTTAAATGTTAATACCCAAAACCATGAAACTCTTAGAAGAAAACATAGGCAGTATATTCTTTAACACAACACTGATCTTAGCAATATTTTGGGGGGGGGGGGGGTCTCAGGCAAAAAAACGAAAATAAACAACTGGAACAGCATCAAACTACAAAACTTTTGCACAGCACAAGAAACTATCAACAAAAAAAAAGGAGCCTCCTGAATGGGAGAAGACTTTTGCAAGAAATGTATCTGCTAAGGGGTTAATATCCAAAATTTACAAAGAACTAAATCAGCTCAACAACAACAAAAAAATTTAAAAATGGGCAGAGGACCCGAATAGACATTTCTAAAGAAGACATAAGATGACCAACAAACATATGAAAAGATGCTTGATATCACTCATAATCAGAGAATCCAAAGCAAAAGCACAATGAGATACTAACTCACACCTATCAGAATGACTGTCATCAAAAAACAACAAATAGCAAGTATTGGTGAGGATGTGAAGAAAAGGGGATCCTTGTGCACTGTTGGTGGAAATGTAAATTGATGTATCCACTGTTTTCCAAAGAAGATTCCTTAAAAAGTTAAAAATAGAGCTGCCATACATTTCAGCAACTTCACTCTGGGTCTTTCTTGGGAGAAAATAAGAACACTGAAGAAAAAGACATATGCACACCAATGTTTTTGCAGCACTATTTACAATAGCTGCACTATGGAAGCACCTTAATTGTCCATCAACTGATGAGGGGATAAAGAAGACGTGTGTGTGTGTGTGTGTGTGTGTGTGTGTGTGTGTGTGTGTGTGTATGTGATGGAATGTTACTTGGCCATAAGAAAGAAATATTGCCAACTGTGACAACATGGATGTATCCAGAAGGTATTATACTTTTCTACTACATGAAATAAGTCAGGAAAGACAAATACCGGGTGATCTCAACTATGCATGTGTGCTCAGCTGCCTCAGGCATGTCTGACTCTTTGTGACCCCATGGACTGCAGCCCTCCAGGCTCCTCTGTCCATGGGGATTCTCCAGGCAAGAATACTGGACTGAGTTGCCATGCCCTCCTCTAGGGAATCTTCCTAGCCCAGGGATCAAACCTGTATCTCTTACGTCTCTTGTATCGGCAGGCGGGTTCTTTACCACTAGCACCACCTGGGAAGCCTGATCTCACTTACACATGGAGTGTACAAACAAAACAAAATACAAAGAAACAGGCTCATAGATGCAGAGAACAATGGGTGGTTTCCAGAGGAGAGGAGGATCAGGGTGGGAAACAGTGAAGGTGATAAAGAGCACAAACCTCTAGATATAAAATAAGTCATCCATGGGGCTGTGATATACAGCATTAGAAATATGGTCAATAATATTGTAATAACTTGTTATGAAAACAAAGGGTTACCAGACTTACGGTGATCATTTCATAACATATGCAAATGTCAAACCACAATATAATACACCTGAAACATTACACTGTATGTCAACTACATGTTTTTTTTTAAATGTGAATGTTTGCCAACTGGAATTATCTCTCTCCAGAGGAATTTATTGTATTTTCAGGTAATTAAATATGTATGTGCCCCATTTAAGTTTAATTGTCACATATTCTGTGTAACACATGGCTGTAATTTTTGAAGCATTCCCAGCTGACGGGCACACACAATGTTTTCTCTCCTGTTGCTAATACAAACTGTAATATGGTACAATCTTTAAAAACTTTCTATGCATACGTACTCATTTTTGCCATTAGAGATACCTTAATATATGCAATAATGATTTGTGCTAACGGTAAAGTCATTTTTGAATTTTATGTATGCTAATGGCCAAGTCATTATGCAGTTGAAATCCTCTGAAAAAAGTCTTTACACGTTTGCTCTCCAGCCTGGGATGCTGCCTTTTGCCAAGGCCCCTCATTCTCAGCGCCCAGTCAGGAGACTGTGGAATTGGGATAGAGGTGATGACATAGAGCATGTTAGACTCATCTGTTCATTGAAGGCTTTCTGGCTTTTGTTTCCTTCTCCTGCTGATGAGTTTCACATTAGCCACAAACAACATAGATAGACTTCAACATAGGATTGCATACAAACTTTGATATCTTTCCACCAAGAAAAACCACTCAGTAACACAGGAATCATTGATCCAGGAAACAATGTAGATGAATCTCAGGAGAGTTACCCTGAGTGAAAAACTTCAAACCCAGAGTGTTACATACTTTGTCATTTCACTCATATGACACTTCTGAAATGGCACATTTATAGAAATGGAGGACAGATAACAGTTGAATGGTTGCCAAATTTTAGGTGGTGGAGATAGCTGGAGGTAAGTGATCATGGCTATAAAAAGGCAACCGGAAGGATAATTGTGATGATGGAAATGTGTATCTTGAACCATATCAAGTCAATGTTCTAGTCTGTAGGGACTACAGTTTGACATTGGGGAAGCCTGGGCAAAGGACACAGGGGATCTTTGTGTATTATTTATTGCAGCAGTGTGTGAACATAAAATTATCTTGAAATAAACATTAAATAATACACTGGGGATGACACCTGTGATGGAAAAAGTTGAGAGTGCTCTTGGATCAGAGAAAGACACTTAACCCACAGATATGGGATTTGGAAGGATTCCAGGGAGAGGAAACATCTCAACAGAAAACAAAAAGAGGAGTCCACTTAGAGAATAAGGGATTGGGGCAGAAAGAGGGATTCAGACAAAAAAACCAGCATGTGCAAAGAAAAACAAAGCATAGTAGGGGAATACTACTTCCCACCTACCTTTTCTGAGCACACAGCATCCATCAACCATTTTGTTGGAAGCACTGTACAACCATCATGCATTTAACACTTAAAATCACCTTGTAAAGTAAACACTTCTATTATCCCCTTGTTAAAGATGTGGCACCTGTGGCCCAGAGAGGTCAAATGACTTGCTCGAGGCCACACAGCTGAAACGTAGTGGAGCTAGAATTAGAACCAGGCATCCTAACTCCCAGACTACATAACGTTGATCACTCTTTTACATGGAGATGATGATTCACTATTTGAGAGCTTGAAGGTAAAGGGGTGGGGCTATGGATGGGTATGGGGAAGGTGGGGCCAGGATGTAGGGGACAGGCTGACATGGTCACGTGAGACACCTGAGTGGTGAAAATCAGCAGTGGGAAATCACCAAAGGGTTTAGCTGGAAAAAGAGATGTACTTAGATATTCGGGAAGTAGCATTGGTCAGGGAAGAACCAAGATTAAGAGTGGATTGAGGCAGAGGAAGCTTTTAAATTCATGATCCTAGAGGCAATACTGGCGCCCTTTGAATTCCAGGAAAAGATGTGCATTTCTGGGTTTCGTGAGACATTTCATCTGTCCAGTATCTCTCCCCATGAGTGTCAGTAGATCACACATCAGCCTGCGATATGATCAGAACAAAGTGGGGAGCAAGCTTCATTGCTACATTTCAGAAGGAGTCTTCTCCTTGGCCAGCCCCCATGTACCATTTAGCCCACTCGCTAACTAGAAGCTTTAAAATAACAGAATTGTTTAGTGGTAGAAAAACACAGTTATTAGCTCTGATTATAGGGGAATCTGATGGGGCCATGAGCGTGCTCTGCCTGTCTTCTCCTAACTGGCAATTTCAAGCTGCCTCTTTTCCCCAGATTTCAGAGAAGGAGGCACCCAAACCTTGCAAACAGCTCCACATTGTTTGTTTGTTATTTTTAAACAAATCAAACGGAAATTGATCTGCCTTCTTGGGAACGCGGTGGCTGCCAAATGGTCTGGCTCTCCGACAGGTTTTTGTGGTGAACACCATCCGTTAGCCGTGATCGCTCCAATTGTGAATAATCAAGGAACTAATTACGGGCCTTGTGGCATCGCCCTCACCAGCAGGTAACATAATTTACTACTAAGTGGGGTGAAAATGAGCCTCCCGGGCTTTGAAGGAAGCTGTCTGTCCCCATAACATTCCAACACTTCCCTACTGCAGGGCTCCCTCTAGCAAGCCTCAGCTTCGGGGAGAACGCTGACCTTCTGCCTGTCTGTCTACCTGCCCATCCCTTCCTTCTCAACATGTATTTATTGAGTCTCTAAGTCAGGCAAGCCAATGGAGCTTGTACCCTACAGGCTAGCCAAGTAAGTAGGTAAAGGACATCATTGTTTAGTGGTGATAACGCCTGGAAAGAAAGGCAAACACACATTCCCATAGAATAGATTCCTTAGAAGGGAGGCATCTCTCAAGAGACAGCATTTCCCAGGGACCTGATGGATGAGAAGGATGTGGTCCTGCTAAGATCGAGGAGCAGAAGATTCCAGCAAATGCAGAGGCCTGAGGAAGGAGCAAGCTCAAGGTTCAAAGGCTGGAGTAGGTTGAAAGCGGACCAGGTTGAAAGCATAGAATGTAGGGAACCAGGCAGGTCGTGTCTGCTGTGCAGCCATCACCAGGAGCTTAGGTGTAAGGCATAGTTCCGGCGAGGCAGAAAAGGAAAGACGACCTGAACAGAAGTAGGTTACCTTTATTCAGGCAAGGAGGGGCGACAGTCGGCCTAACGACCAGGCTGAGTGCCGAGAGGGATCAGGGAGGCTTCATACTTATAGGGAGGTTTGTGGAAGTGATAAGGGAAACGTCAGTCAGGCGGGATATTTTGAGTATTCTTTTGTTGAGATGACACTTGTAGTTGGGCAGGGGGTGATAAGTCTTCTGGGCAGGTGTAGGGGGTGGTAGGTTTCCGGACAGGGGGTGATAAGTCCCAGATAGATGCAACCGGCCTGGAGCATCAGGGTGGAACTAAAGTTATGCTTTGTTTTCTCTGAAGTTAGATGATTCAGCAAGGGGCCTTTGAGACTGTTGTTCTCTTTTTAGGCCCAAAAGACTCCTTCATTAGGTATATTCTGAGGGCAGTGGGACACCCCAGGGGAGTGTCAATAAACAGAAAGGCAGGATGAATATAAGAGCAAAGTGGAAGATGGGGGAGCAGGGCAGGAATCCCAGGCATGTTCTGGAGGTGGAGCCCAGAGGCGCTGGTGATTTTGTTTGGATGATGAGCATCCTAGGTCCTTAGACACATCACTCCATTTCCTTCTCAGACCAGGGACCAGAGCTCTCTCTATAAAGTATCATGGCCCTTACCATGTGTTTCTCAAGCATCTGCTGAGGGTGCGGGTTGGAATTCTCCTTTTAGTGCTCTGTCTACTGCAATATTCAAAGGCAAGAGGTGTTTTTTTTTGTTTGTTTTTTGAAAATCAGGTGGTTTCCAGAAAGCCTGCCATACAAGTAGAAAACAATACGAATTGGTTTTGGTTTTAATTTATTTTCGGGTCACAAAGACCTCACAAATTCTCATGAGAAGTGATATGGACTCCCTTCCAGAAAAATGCATATACTTATAAGATCTTCATATGGATATTTCTCTAAAGGCTATCTGTGAACACTCTGGGGATCCGTGAGCCCCCGTAAACATTCCTGCCTATCAATTGACAGGATACTGAGCCCCTTAATCTGGCAAATCTTTAAACAGTAGCCCCATTGTCATCAGGCCTGGCCATCAAAAGTTCTTGCCTAAAGTAACAGAATCAAGGGCAATGCCTCAAGGGTATATATTATCTCATCCAGTTGAAAATGGAGATAAACTCTCACTGTGGAACCAAATGTGGAGGAAAAAAAGTCAAGAGCCAGCGAAGCTGTCGGGTCTGTCTTGGCCCCACACAGGACAGACTAGTGATCACAAATGTCACCTGAGAATCAGGCAGCTGGGACTCAAGACCAGCTCTGAGGCTTGCTAAGCTGTGTGAGCTTGAGTGAGGCAGGATGTCTTCTAAAGATTCATTTGTCTCTGGAAGGGGGACGACCATAGCACTTTCCTTCCAGGTTTTGGGGGAAGATTAAATAAGATCATGTCGACAATGTGAACTTCCCACGGTGGTGTCATTATAAACTGAGCAGGTTTGGGCAAGTCAAGACAGCTCGGAGCCTCCTGTAACAACACACCTCCCCTTCTGGGTTACGGTTTTTGGAGAGTCAAATGGGAGAATGTACACAGAAAACCCCTTTATATCCCTAACAGATAATACATACACTGCTGTTGCTCTAAGGAATAATCTAGATGGGCTTCTGAAGCTCCCCTGCTTATAAAAGGGAGGGTCTATGACTTAAAGCAAATAAACAAATTTTCCTTTTAGTCTGTTGCAACTGCCTTTGAGATCACTGATGACATCCTAAGCAACTGGGGCTGGAAATTTTTCGCCTACACTCATAAAGCAGGTTGAATAGAATGATTGTTGAATTCAGCTGAGGAGCTGATGAATCACAGCTTGCGGTTGGGTGTGTTCCAATATGTGGCCACATCTGGATGAGCAGGATCTGCATGGGGGGAGACTCAGATCCGGGGACGTCTGGTCATGTGAGGTTTCCCCTTTGATTCTTGCCTTTGTGTTCAAAAGGCTTCTGGAAGAACTTGAGTCTATTGTCCTTCTTCGTCAGTAGGAACTAGGGGACAGTGGAAGCTTTGGTGAGTTCAGACCATGCCCGCATCACTGTTGTCAGGGTGACAGCCCCTGTCTCTGCAGGGACTGGACCAGGACAGGGCACAGGTTGCATATTTAGTCTAAAGCAGAATTGACCTCTGAACATTTGTAAGCCTGTAAAGAGAAACTAAAGGCAAAGGAGAAAAGGAAAGATATATCCATCTGAATGCAGAGTTCCAAAGAATAGCTAGGAGAGATAAGAAAGCCATCCTCAGTGATCAGTGCAAAGAATTAGAGGAAAACAATAGAATGGGAAAGACTAGAGAGCTCTTCATGAAAATTAGAGATACCAAGGGAACATTTCAGGCAAAGATAGGCACAATAAATGACAGAAATGGTATGGACCTAACAGAAGCTGAAGATATTAAGAAAGGGTGGCAAGAATACACAGAAGAACTGTACAAAAAAGATCTTCATGATGCAGATAACCACAATGGTGTGATCACTCACCTAGAGCCAGACACCCTGGAATTCAAAGTCAAGTGGACCTTAGGAAGCATCACTATGAACAAAGCTAGTGGAGGTGATGGAATTCCAGTTGAGCTATTTCAAATCCTGAAAGATGATGCTGTGAAAGTGCTGCACTCAATATGCCAGCAAATTTGGAAAACTCAGCAATGGCCACAGGTCTGGAAAAGATCAATTTTCATTCCAATCCCAAAGAAAGGCAATGCCAAAGAATGCTCAAACTATGGCACAACTGCACTCATTTCATACACTAGTAAAGTAAAGCTCAAAATTCTCCAAGCCAGGCTTCAACAGTATGTGAACCGTGAACTTCCAGATGTTCAAGCTGGATTTAGAAAAGCCACAGGAATCAGATATCAAATTGCCAACATCTGCTGGATCGTAAAAAAAGCAAGAGAATAATAAAGCAGAAATACATCTACTTCTGCTTTATTGACTATGCCAAAGCCTTTGACTGGGTGGATCACAATAAACTGTGGAAAATTCTTAAAGAGATGGGCATACCAGACCACCTGACCTGCCTCCTGAGAAATCTGTATGCAGGTCAGGAAGCAACAGTTAGAACTGGACAGAGGACAACAGGCTGGTTCCAAATCAGGAAAGGAGTATATCAAGGCTGTATATTGTCACACTGCTTATTTAACCTATATGCAGTGTACATCATGAGAGATGCTGGTCTGGATAAAGCACAAGCTGGAATCAAGATTGCCAGGAGAAATATGAATAACCTCAGATATGCAGATGACACGACCTTTATGGCAGAAAGCAAAGAAGAACTAAAGAGCCTCTTGATGAAAGTTGAAAGAGGAGAGTGAAAAAGCTGGCTTAAAATCCAACATTCAGAAAACTAAGCTCGTGGCATCCGGTCCCATCAGTTCAAATAGATCAGTTCATCTATCGGGCAAATAGATGGGGAAACAATGGAAACAGTGACAGACTATCTTTTTGGACTCCAAAATCACTGCAAATGGTGACTGCAGCCATGAAATTAAAAAAATGCTTGTTCCTTGGAAGAAAAGCTATGACCAACCTAGATGACATATTAAAAAGCAGACACATTACATTGCCAACAAAGGTCCATCTAGTCAAAGCTTTGGTTTTTCCCGTAGTCATGTATGAATTTGAGAGTTGGACTATAAAGAAAGCTGAGCGCCGAAGAACTGCTGCTTTTGAACTGTGGTGTTGGAGAAGACTCTTGAGAGTCCCTTGGACAGCAAGGAGATCCAACCAGTCCACCCTAAAGGAAATCAGTCCTGAATATTCATTGGAAGGACTGATGCTGAAGCTGAATCTCCAATACTTTGGCCACTTGGTGCAAAGAACTGACTCAATGGAAACGACCCTGATGATGGGAAAGCTTGAAGGCAGGAGGAGAAGGGGACGATAGAGGATAAGATGGTTGGATGGCATCACTGACTCTATGGACTTGAATTTGAGTAAACTCTGGGAGTTGGTGATGCACAGGGAAGCCTGGTGTGGTGCAGTCCATGGGGTCACAAAGTTTGACACAACTGACCGACTGAACTAAAAACAATATTTCCTCGGTGCAGCCACTATGGAAAACAGCACGTGTGCCTGCTCAATCACTCAGTCGTGTCCAACTCTTTGCAACCCTCTGAACTGTAGCCCTCCAGGTTCATCCACTGGAGTGGGTTTCCATCTCCTTCTCCAGGGGATCTTCCCAACTCAAGGGCTGGAACCCACATCTCCAGTGTCTCCTGCATTGGCAGGTGGATTCTTTACCACTGAGAAAGTGGTAAAGAATCACCTGGGAAAGAACCACCTGGGAAGCCCCAAAGAACAATATGGAGCTCCCTTGAAAAAACTACAAATAGAGCTTCCATATGATCCAGAAATAATCCACTCCTGAGTATATACCTGGAGAAAACCATAATTCAAAAAGATACATTCAACCCAACGTTCATAGCAGCACTATTTATAATAGCAAGACACGGAAACAAGCTAAATATCCATCAACAGATGAACAGATAAAAAAGATGTATATTATATTTTATATATATGTATATATATATATATATCTCAATGAAGTATTACTCAGCCATAAAAAAAGGATGAAATAATGCGTTTTGTAATAACATAGATGAACCTAGAGATTACCATACAAAGTGAAGTAAATCAAAGACAAATATCATGTATCACTTATATGTGGAATCTAAAAAATTGATGCAAATGAACTTATTTACAAAACACAAACAGACTTACAGACATAGAAAACAAACTTATGGTTACCAAAAGGGAAAGGTGGAGGGGAAGGATAAATTAGGAGGTTGGGAGCAACATATACACACTATTATATATAAAATAGACAAACAACAAGGACCTACCATACAGTACAGGGAACTATAGTCAATATCTCATAATAATTTACAAGGGAAAAGAATCTGAAAAATATATATATATACATATCTTTGTACTTTGCTATACACCTGAAACAAACACAACATTGTAAGTCAACTATAGTTCAATTTAAAAAACTCATATTATGAAACAATATTGAGGGCTTCCTTGGTGGCTCAGTGGTAAAGAACCCACCTGCCAGTGCAGGAGACATGGGTTCATTCCCTGGTCCAAGAAGATCCCACATGCCTCGTGGCAACTAAGCTTCTGCGCCACCTCAACTACTGAAGCCTGTGCATCCTGGAGTCCGTTCTCCACGAAAGGCCATCACAGGGAGAAGCCCGTCACCGCAATGAAGAGCAGACCCTTCTCTCTGCAACTAGAGAAAGCCCGAGAGCACCAACGAAGACCCAGCACAGCAAATAAATGAATTAATTAAATTATTTAAAAAAAATATTGAATGGCAAGAGATGCTATTATGAATTATGTTCCCTCCCCCAAAAAAGCCACGTTGAAGTCATAATTCCCAGGACCTCAGAACATGACTTTATTTGGACACAGGGTTGTTGCAGACCTCATAGTTAAGAAGAGGTCCCTTAGAATCAGGCCACGTGAAGACACAGACGCACAAGGAGAATGTCACACGATGACAAAGGCAGAGTGATGCAGCTGCCAAACAAGGAACGCTAACAATGGGCAGCCTCCACCAGAAGCTAGAAAAAGGCAAGGAAGAATCCCCTGTAGGTTTCAGAGGGATCACGGCCCTGTAGGCTCCTTGATCTCAGACTTCTGGCCGCCAGACTGTGAGACAATATATTTCTGTTGCTTTAATCCACCCAGGTTGTGGTACTTTGTTTCAACAGCCCTAGGAAATGAATGCAGGGAGCTGTTAATGCCTTATTGCTAAGTGAAAAAGCTACTGATAAATCAGAGCACAGACTATGATCTCATTTATATAAAAATCATGGTTATGTAATTTTAAACAACAGGAAAGATAGACAATAAAATACTAACAGATTTATCACTAGGGGATGGAATAGCAGGTTTAAATTTTTGTTTATTCTTCTAGTCCATATTTTGCAAATTTTCAAAACAAATAGATGATTAGTATAACAGGAGGAAAAAGGTTATTTTTTACAACAGAGATAAATTGCCCCTGGAAATACGCTCCTCGCACATACACCTTATCCCAACAAACAGCATATTGAATTTGCTTCCTAAGGTCTCAGCCTCTCTTGCCCACACATGCTCAGACTATGACTGTTCACTGAGAGAGGAGCAGAAGGAGGAGAGTTCATCCCTCTTCCTCGTATAATCAGTGGCTCCCCAGTACCATCAGAGTACAAGTCGAGCAATATCTATCATTCCCAACTCCTGACAGCATCTTCACTCTCATTTCCTATTCACAACCACACTCCAATACTGATCAGCTTAAATCTCTCTCACACACACACACACACACACACACACACACACACACACACATCACTTGTACTTAGCTGAGTAGTAATATTTATCCTCCTCTCTTAACGAATCTTGTGTGTTGATGTTCAGTCACTTAGTCATGTCTGACTCTTTGTGACCCCATGGACTGAAGCACACCAGGCCTCTCTGTCGTTTACCATCTCCAGGAGCTTGCTCAAACTCATGTTTATCAAATCGGTGATGCCATCCAACCATCTCATCCTCTGTCATCCCTTTCTCCTTTTGCCTTCAATCTTTCCCAGCATCAGAGTCTTTTTCAGTGAGTTGGCTCTTCACATTAGGTGGCCAAAGTATTGGAGTTTCAGCTTCAGCATCAGTCCTTTCAATGAATATTCATGACCGAGTTCCTTTAGGATGGACTGGTTTGCTCTCCTTGCTGTCCAAGGGACTCTCAAGAGTCTTCTCCAGCACCACAGTTTGAATGCATCAATTCTTCAGCGCTCAGCCTTCTTTATGATCCAATTCTCACATCCATACATGACTACTGAAAAAACCATTGCTTGGACTATACGGGCCTTTGGTGGCAAAGTGGTGTCTCTGCTTTTTAATCTGCTGTCTAGGTTTATCATAGCTTTTCTTCCAAGGAGCAAACATCTTTTAATTTCATGGCTGCAGTCACCACTTGCAGTGATTTTGGAGCCCCCCAAAAATAAATTCTGCCACTGTTTCCATTGCTTCCCCATCTGTTTGCCATGAAGTGATGGGACCAAATGCCACGATCTTCGTTTTTCTAACATAAAACCATGCTCTGCCATACCTTAGTGCCTTTTCCATCCTGTTTTCTTTGGCAAGTATGACTTCTCCAGCTAAGTTCCAGTCATCCTTAGATCCTCGACTTAAACACCAGTTTCTCCAGGAAGCCCTGCTTGATGACTCTGCCTCTTTAGGTTTTGTTGGGGTTCTTACCCTGGGTCGTCACATCATCTGGATATCCTGATGCCCTATCTCAAGTTGTATTGTAATCCTGGCTTCCTTCTGTCTCTCCCACTGCAGCTTCAGTTCCAGGAGGACAGGAAACAATCCCTGATCATCTCTGTACTCAGAGTGACTGGGCCTGGTACATAGTAGCAGCTCAGTAAATTCTTGTTAAACTGCTTAGAAGCCCAGATAGCTGAAAGTGATATGACTGTTGGATTGTGTTATTTAGAAACTGAATCTCCTTATTCCTGCTTTTGCCCCCTTCATCCCACCATCCACAAACCAAAGATATCATTTTCACTTAAGTTTAGGCCACCCTACATGGGTCCCCATTACTCTTAGAAAAAATTCAAATTCCTTGTCATGGAAAATAAGGCCCTACAGGATTGCCTTCTGACAATGCCAGCCTCAGCTTATATGGTAGAGATGCTATGAAATTTGCTGAATGATGAAATAGATGGTAGGTAGGTGGATAGATGAATGGGTGGATGGAGGGATGGATGGATTGGAGCATAAACTTATAGGAAGTACAACTTGAATATTTATTTCTCTTTAAAGAAACCCTTTGAAAATATTCCACAGCAAGGGAAAAATAGAAAGGACATTCGATTTTTAGTTTTACCACTTATTATCACCTCTTTTTGCATGCACTTTGCCGCTCTGGGACTCAGGGGTCTTGTCTTTTCACAGGGCATTAAGTTAGATGGTTCAACAAAGTTCACTGGAGATGCTTCTCTGGCCAGTGGTCCCCAGGCATCCAGAGGGCATTGCCTAATGATGCTTTCCTCATCTACTCTCATCTCTTTTTTCTTTGCTCCAATCCCACACTGGTGCCTCAGACAGTAAAGAATCTGCCTATCATGCAGGAGACCCAGGTTTGATCCCTGGGTTGGGAAGATGCCCTGGAAAAGGGAATGGCTACCCACTTCAGTACTCTTACCTGGAGAATTCCATGGACAGAGCAATCTGGCAGGCTAAAGTCCATGCAGTCACAAACAGCTGGACATGACTGAGCGACTAATACAACCCCACACTAGGGAAAATTCTGGATAACCATTAAACTTTGCTTTAGTGGACTTTGCTTTTATTGACTGATGATTTCAGTGTCTCATTTTTTCCTCCCAGCTGGCCATCAAGGTGTCTTTCTTTAAAAAAAAGTTTTATTCCCAAGAGGAATTTTCAAGCCAGCCAGCAAGATAATGGAAATTTCCCTACAAAACAATATCCCTACCAGTCACTGAGCAGAGGGAATGTCTGAAGAAATTTTCCATCACAGGATTCAAATCTCCCTGCTACATTTCACTTCAAAGTCAGATCATAACTCCCTCATACAATTTTTTTCTCACAACTAGAATTCCACCTGAAGTTTTCAACTGTAGGTCAGAGGTCCCCAAACACTCTAGAATCCATCCACTTTCCCTCACCTTGTGTTCTGCTGATGAAATCTTGGCCAGAATCACCTCCTCCCTTGACTAAGGGGATGACCTCCAAATTGGTCTCCATGCCTCCTCCACTTCCCCTGTAAGATATTTTTGCCAGACAACTTCCAGCACATTCTTTTTTTATTTAACAATGTAAATCAGGGAACTTCCCTGGTGGTCCAGTTGTTGAGAATCTGCCTTCTAATGCAGAGGGCACACCCTGGTGGGGAAACTGAAGTCTCACATGCCAAAGGGCAACTACGCCTTCGTACCCAACTAGAGAAAGCTGGCACGCCACGACAAAGGGCCTGTGCAGCCAAAATAAAATAAATAAATATGTAAACATTTTAAAATAAAAATTAGTGCCTGAGAATAGAAACCCAGCCGCCATTGTGGAAAATAATTTGTCTGTTCCTAAAAACAGGAACTATGTTCTATGTGCATTAAATATAGAACGCCCAAGCTTGTGTGCATGCTAAGTCATTTCAGTCGTGTCTGACTCTTTTCAAAGCGATGGACTATAGGCCGCCAGGCTCCTCTGTCCATGGGATTCTCCAGGCAAGAATACTGGAGTAGGTTGGCATGCCCTCCTCCAGGGGATCTTCTAGACCCAGGGATTGAACCTGAGTTTCTTATGTCTCCTGCACTGACAAGTGAGTTCTTTACCATTAAAATGCCATCTGGGAAGCCAAGAATGTGCTTATGACTCAGCAATTCCATTCCTAGGTAGATACCTTAAAGAACTGAAAACTGGTATCCAAATAAAAACTTTTGCAACATGTTCATAGTAGCACTATTCTCAAAGTGAGGAAACCATCCAAATGTTCATTAACTAATGACTGCATCAACAAAATGTGGTCTATCCTACAATGGAATATCATTCAGCCATGAGAAGTGTAAGTCACATATTGTATGATCCCATTTATATGAAACGTCCAGAATAGATAAATGAATAGAGACAGGAAGCAGATTAGTGGTGAGCAGGGCTGGGAGAGTGATTACTTAATGTCTACAGCTTTCTTTGGGGTGATGCAAATGTTTTGGAACTAGAGATGGTAGTTACACAACATAGTGAATGTACTAAATGTCACTAAATTGTGCACTTTAAAAATTAATTTTATGTTAGGCAAATTTTACCTGCATTTACAAAAAGTGCAAACCAGCCTATGTCACCAAATGACAACTCTCCAATGGCTTCCCCTGAGAATCTGAGTCAAGTGCACGCTTCTTCCCTTCAAGTGCGTTTCCAGGATCTGGTTCCTACCTACCTCACACTGTCAGCTTTTGTCTTCCCCCTTGTAACCACAACCTCCAGCCACACCGGCAACCATTGGGCCCAACTCCTTCCTGCCCCAGGGCCTTTGGTCTTACTCTTCCCCCTGCCTGTAAAGTTATTTGCTAATCTGCAAAGTTCCCCCCACAGGCAATTGCCTTAAACATTGTCCCTTTGTGGACACCCTCTGCTGATTTCTCCTAATAATGCCATACATTTCATCTCTGCTGACCTCATTATCCTGCTTTATTTTTCTATTAGCTCTTCTCATCTGAAATTATTGTATTAGCATGTATTTTTCAATTAAGGTGAATACACATAACATTGGGCTTCCCCGGTGGCTCAGTGGTAAGAATCCACCTGCAATGCAGGAGACTCAGGAGACTCAGGTTTGATCCCTGGGTCAGGAAGATCCCCTGGAGGAGGGCATGGCAACCCACTCCACTATTCTTGCCTGGAGAATCCCATGGACAGAGAAGACTGGCAGGCTACAGTCCATAGGATCGAAAAAAGTCAGACACTACTGAAGCAACTTAACATGCAAGCACATATAAAATCAACCATTTAAGTGTATAACATTGGCATTAGGCATTTTCACAGTATTGTACAACCGCCACCTCTGTCTAGTTCAACAATATTTTCATCACCCCAAAAGGAAACCCCATACCCACTAAGCAGTCACTCCCATCCTCCCTCCTTAGCCCATGCCTCTGACAGGCTGTTCTCTGTCTCTGTGGATTTACCTATCCTGGATGTTTCATATAAATGGGATCATACAATATGTGGCCTTTTGTGTCTGACTTCCTTCACTGAACATAACGTTTTCAAAGTTCATGCATGTTGTAGCAAGTATCAGAACTTCATTCCTTTTTAAAAAAATTTTTTTGGAGGATAGTTGATTTACAATGGTGTGTTGGTTTTGGGTGTACAGTAAAGTGAATCAGTTAAACATACATAGATATCCATTATTTTTTAGATTCTTTTTTCATATAGGCCATTACAGAGTATTGAATAGAGTTCCCTGTGGTACACAGTAGGTCCTTATCAGTTATCTATTTTATATATAGTAGTATTTATATGTCAATTCCAATCTCCCAATTTATCGCTCCCCCTCCTTACCTCCTGGTAGCCGTTAAGTTTGTTTTCTACATTTGTAAATCAATTTCTATTTTGTAGATAAGGTTTTTGTACCTTTCTGTTAGATCCCACGTATAAGTGATGTCATAAAATATTTATCTTTCTCTGTCTGACTTGTTTCACTCAATATGACAGTTTCTGGACCCACCCACTTTGCTGCAAATGGCATTACTTCATTGTTTCTATGGCCAAGTAATATTCCATCGTGTATGTGTGCCACATCTTCTTTATCCATCCTCTGTCGACAGGCATATAGAAAGGAGAAAAGGGTGGTCTTCAGGTCAAACAATAGTGTTCTTTGCTGCGTTCGTGTCCCTTCAGTCGGGCTCCAGCTGAGGCAAAATTCTGTCCCAGGACTTTCTGAAAATAGCTCACTTCACTGAAGGAAATCCAGTTTGCAGGAAAATGTTTTGGAAAAACTGCAAGCTTCCAAGGATCAGGGGAGAAGCTTGGAAAGAATGTGGTGCATCTCGCCAAAGAGTGGGATCCGCATTGACCCTCGCCCCGCTCCACGGAGCCCCACACCACTTGCTATCAGCGTCCCCTTCCCCGGGGCAGAGAGAAGGGACAGCTTCCTCCATCCCAGGCTCAAAGCCACGCAATCAAGGATGTCGCCAAGATGATACACCCCGTCAGGATCTTAATCCCCGGGTGGATGAGAGCAGACTTAACGACTCCAGGACCAGAATTAGAGCCCGAGCTATTAAGTGCTTCGTGACTCTGGTGAGGGAACAGATCACTTAGTCCAAGTCTATTAAAATATGTAATAAATTACAGCAGCTGGTAAGTGCTCCAATATGGCAACTTTAGCAAAAAAAAAAAAAGAGAGAGAGAGAGAAAGAAGACATTTTACAGTTGGATATTGTCCTATCTCTTTTTCTTTCTGTGTGCCTCCCTCCTCTGCCTACACATATGTATGTACATGTGTGCACACACAGATGCACAGACACACATACACACACACTCACACAAACACATACATACACACCTTTACTGGAGCCCCATGACATTTTCCTCTTCAGAGAGGCCATAGAGAAAACATTATAAAGTCAGACAGAATTGTGTTAGCATCCCATCTTTTCCACTAACCAGCTGGGTGAGCCCAAACAGCTTACTTTACCTCTCTGAACTGCTATTTCTTTTCTTGTAAAACAGGAGCCTCAATAATGCTTAGGCCAATCACCACGACAAGCATGAGACAGGTGCTGGATCAGGGGCACCCCTGCAGTTTGTAGGGTGAGTAAGCCCCCTTTTTCATCCCAAGGAGCCTAGATGTCAGGGGAAGGAAGGGGCCCAGGGCTCAGGATGCCGTTTTTCAGAGTCATGGCAGCCATGTCCAGGGAAAGTCATCTCAAAAAGAAGGCCAATTGGAGGCATTTGGTGATAATTAGAAATCACAAAGAACAATGTGTAACCCAGCAATCTTTGAAATACGCATTAGTGCAAACCCTTAAGGAAAAAGCAAAGAGAGCCGCAGCATCGTTCAGCACTAGATTGCAGACTGACACGCTTTAATCCAGCTCTTAAATTTTTAATTATGTTAATCTAATTTTAGACAGTAATGAGATTGTGGTGCACAGCCTTTATTTCCATTTCAGGTTGTCTCCTTTCCTTCTCAATCACCAACACTCCCCAACAGCGCCGGGCACCGGAGCCCGCCAGCTCCCTCTTCCTGGGAACTGGTGATGGCTTCCCAACGCCTCTGCCTGGCAGCTCCGTGCAGTCTGCCCACAGGCAGTGGCAGCGTCACCTGGGAGCTTGTTAGAAATGCAGACTCTCAGGCCCTGCCCCGAATCAGAATCTGCAGTTTCAAAAAATCTGCCAGGAGTCCATCAAAGCAGGAACTACTGCATTTGAGGACCCTCTAGACAACAGGGGATCTTTCTAAACACAGCTGGTCCCTGGAGCCCGGGGCCACAGGAGGCTGCAAACCTAGGCTGCCAACTTCTCGTGCTTCCTGAGTTTCTGTAGTTATTCTTGTTCTTATTTTAATCAGGCATGAAGATTAACTAATCTTGTGTTGCCAAATCCTTTGGCAACACAAGCTTAGTTCTCTCCCTGTTGGCAGCTGCAGCCAAAGGGGCCCAGGTAAGAATAAACCTAGTGCACCTTTACACTATGTTGACTGGGCCAGGTCTTGTTCTCCGTGCTTTGAAAGTGAAAGTCACTCAGTCGTGTCCAACTCTTTGCAACAACCATGTACTATACAGTCCACGGAATTCTCCAGGCCAGAATACTGGAGTGGGTAGCTGGTCCCTTCTCCAGGTGAACTTCCCAACCCAGGGATCAAACCCAGGTCTCCCGCACTGCAGGCAGATTCTTTACCAGCTGAGCCATCAGGAAAGCTCAAGAATACTGGAGTGGGTAGCCTATCCCTTCTCCAGTGGATCTTCCTGACCCAGGAATTGAACCGGGGTCTCCTGCACTGCAGGCAGATTCTCTACCAGCTGAGCTACCAGGGAATTCTCAATGCTTTATTGGTAATGAAGTACCCCTTGCAGCATCCCTGGGAAGTGGCTGCCACTATTATCCCCATTTCACAGATGAGGAAACAAGGTAAGTGACTTCCCCAAGGTCACAATTAGTCAGGCTTGGAACGGAAGAGTCTGACTTCAGAGCCTGAACCTTATTGATTGTGTGCTCCCACAGGGACTTCAACCCACGTAAGACCCTGAGTCCTTCGCTCAGCAGATATTTCTTGAGCCAGGAATGTGCCAGTCACTGGGGGGTGGATTGTAATTGAAGACAGAGATTTCACCATGGGGATTTAGGTCCAGTGGGAAAGAAGGACATTAACCAGATAATTACACACACACACACACAAACACATGTATGCATATGTGTCCTTACAAATGGAGAGGGTGTTAGATAGAAGAGGCACACAGTAGTCTAAGAATAACTAGCTGGGGGAAGTGCCCAGTGTGGGTGTCAGGGTGAGCCCACCAGGAGACCTTTGAGCTCAGGGATTTTTGAGCACAGGGCTCATGGAAACATTAGCTAACAATGGGACATGAACAGTCCAAAAAGAAAAGATGTGAGGGTCTAGGAAGCAAAGGTGATGGAAAGAGACAGGCCCCACCAGGACTTCTTCGGAGACCATGCTAAGAACATCATTATCCATGGCACCCTTCTCGTCACTATTTCCTCCCAGCACCATTTTCCCTCTCCTGCCTCACCATACCCCTGCTTCCTTGCCTCTTCTCCAAGGTTTTCCCTTCCCCTCCTTCTCCTCCTTGTTGTTCCAGCCCTGCTCCACGTTGGCACTGATTTGTGGCTATAGTCATCAGGTCAGGGCTAATTGCATATGACAGGAGCCCAATTCCAACAGGCTTAAACCTGAATGGTCTAGCTTCAGGAGCAGTTGGATCCAGGTGCTCTACAACGGCATTGGGAATTCCTTCTCTCCTTATTTGGACTCTGATTTCTTGAGTTGGCCTCATCTCCAATGAGTTCGATGGCCCCCTGCAGCTCCAAACCTAGATATCGCATTGGCTTGTTACCAGCCAGGTAACAATGGTTACCTAATGGTTCTGTGACCTTTCCAAGGAGAAGTCCAGCGGCCCAGCTTGGATGATACATCTGTCCCCGAACCAGTCACTCTAGCCAGGATACATTAATGCTTTGGTTTGCCAAGCCAGGGGATCATCCCTGGAGCCCAAGTTTCCTAAAGGATCATAAGAAAGAATTTGAATAGCTGATATTTCAGGCATGATGAGCATGTGGGGAGGGGCTAGAGGAAAAAGAACCGTGCCTATCTTCTGGGTGCCCTTCAATACTTTGCTTGCAATCATCCTTGACAGTTCCTAATAGCAGGGGCAACTGAATCATTCTTTCTTATAAGAATTTGCCTCAATTATAAAATGCCATTGGTTATTTTTATCAGTAAAATATAAAAAGTAGACTTTTATCAGAAAACACATGCTTGCTTTAGAAATGTCAGTGTGGTTAGGACAGCATCTTAAAATCAACAGGATGTTATCAAGGGTTCTAGTAAGCATGAGGTTTGGGGTGAGGCGCAGAGAATTAAATAAGTCAATTCTCATCTCATTTTCCCAGAGTTACCATGTTCTGCTTCCTAATCCCTAGCAAGGTTGGTTATGATAGCTGATAAGGCTATATTCATTATCTACAGAGGATAAAATTCTGTATCTTGGTGGAGAGAAGACAGACAGACAGAAATGGGGTTGATAGAGACAGATAAAAGGAGAGAGCAAGAAACCAAAAATAAATACATAAAGATTGGGCTTACAATTTACAAGACAGTTTAGGGAGATGCCCCAAGTACAAGTGTGAAATTAATCATGATTTCCTTGTAAGTGGGTATGATTCTTGGGCCAAAGGGCAGGAAGCATTTTGATCTCAAATATTCTAAACTGTTTCTGTTTCTGGGAGGGAAGAGAACAAGAGCAGATCAGAGAATCTTCTTCTTCCCCAAGACAGAGCTGGCCAGCAGCCTCCGTCTCCAGGAGGAAGCACCATGGCTCAGGCACGTGGCGTCTGCAGCCAATGCACACACATCCACCCCGTACTGTTGTTGACAAGACGTTTACAAATTCAGGGAGAGAAAAATGTGGTCATTTATACTGCCACGCTCTAAAGCTTGACATCAGTGGAGCTACCAGAGTCCATGAATCACCGAAGGAGGTAAAAATCCAAATGGATATAAATGTCCAATAATAATGGCAAAGTTAAATAAATTACACTTCATCCATATCATGGAATAATATGAAGCCATTATAAAAGTGAGCTAGACCTCCACTGAGTGCCACAAAAAGGCCTCCAAGAAACACTCAGTTAAAATAGAAAAGCAAATTGCAGAACAATACATATAATATGAGCCCATCTATTTATGCTAGGAAAAAAACAGCTATGCATGTAAATGCATAGATAAAGGATTTGTACCAAACAATACCGGTGACTATCTCCTGGGAGGAACTGGGCATAGTAGGATTGAGATTTCCATAATTTCTTTATCTATTTAGATTTAGATAAAGAAACATTTTTCTACTATTGGGCTCTTTTTCAAGGAAAAACTATATCTATGTATCTATATGATATCATGTACATGATTCATTGTACTTACCATGTGAGAAATGACAATGGAAGTTAGCAATCTGGGGAAACAGAAAATGTTCACTTATTTACCCCCAGCCTCATTAACACCCCCTGCCCCTCTCCCCCAGGACTACTGGTACCCTACCTCTGGCCACACTGGCCACTGCGGTTCTCCTGTCCAGGCTGGACTACTCTCCATCCCGTCATGGTCCACCTTTCTGCTCTGTCTACAGGGCTGGGCTCATACAAGAGCATTTTGCTCAAACACATGTAGAATCCAGAGATAATACTATTACCTCAATCACCACCGTGCTTCCGTCAGGATGGGCCTGGTTATGCCGCAGTAACAAAGCAGCCCTACATCTCAGTGCTTCAGCATGGCAGAGGTTTGCTTCTTGCTCACGTTTCATGTCAGATCTTGTCACAGATCAGAGCTGACTCTGCTTCAAATTGTCTTCCATTCCGGGGTAAAAGTTAAGCCTCTGGCACACCCTCTAGGATGTTGCTGGTTTTCTGTTAAAGGCAAAATGAGATCAGGGTGAACCACGTGATGGTTCTTAAAACTTCTTCCTTGGAAGAGAAGAGGCCCATGTCACTTCTGCTCATATTGCAATGACTCAAGTCACATGGCCAAGGCCAATACCAAAGGGTCAGAGAAGCATGAGCCTCCTGGGGTAGGGGCATATGATGGGGAGGAGGCAGCAGATATTTTTACATCCCCTCATGCACGATTTTCAAAGACTTGAACCACAGCAAATACTCCTGGAGTGCCTGCTATTTGCTAACTACTGTACCACTTGAGGGGATATGAAGACAATTCATAATGTTAAAATCTAGACATTTTTATGCCTTATGACAACAGATACTATGCTAAACTTGTTGCATGAATTAACTCATTTAATCCTCAAGTCAGCTATTATTGGGGATGAGCAACCTGGGCCTGAGAAAAGTCAAGTCACTTGCTCATATGCACACAATCCCTCTCCTCCAGGAGTTTAGTCTGCAGATATCCTAGGATGTGTCCCAGACTTGGAATATGAAAACTGCTTAAGACTTTCTGCTCTTCAAGAATTTATTTATAGATTCAATCACCCACCACATGTAAGAACTGAGTTGGGTTCTTAGGATGCTTTAGAAGAGAACTATCACCAGGACATTAATTCTTCCTATCACTCTATTAGCTATAGGACCTAGCGAGTTGCTCAGCCTCTCTCAGCCTCCAGATCCTCATCTAAAACTGAGGATAAATGTAGAGTCTGCTCTTTATTCAATGGGATCTACACAGCGCCTCCTCTATGCCAGACAAAATTCTAGGTATCAGTGCTGCAGCAATGAGTGGATCTCCCTCCACCCTTATTGGGGGCTGAGAGTCTACTGGGAGAGAAAGAAATTAATCAATATATAACTTAGTGATAATATAATAAGTGCTATAAAAAGTAATAAGGCAGAAGAAGGAGTTTAGTGATAAGGGTGCTATTTTTAAATAGAGTGGTCAGTAAAGACCTTACTGATGAAGTGATACTTCAGCAGAGACCCAAATAAAGCAAGTGACATATAGTCATGTGAGGTTCTAAGAGAGCATGTTTCCAATGGAGAAAATAGCAGATACAAAGCCTGTGAGGCCAGGCTGTGTCCCCTGTGTTGGGAGAGCAGAGGAGGCCAGCGTGGAATGGCTGAACCCAATAAGCAAGCAGGAGACCTCTAGTTAGAGACAGAAAGGCAGGACCACATCATGAAGGATCCCATGGGCCGTAGAAAGGGGTTTCAGTTTCATTCAACCAAGAGGATGAAATGAGATAATCCCGGGAAAAGTGCTTAGCACTATGCCAAGTGTGGAGTTAGCCTTCAACAAATGAATGGATATCAGCAGTTCTTCATACCATAAGTGCCTAAAGATTTATGCAAGGCCTTTATGTGCTAGGCATTTTCCTGGAAGCTTGGGAATCACCAGTGCACACGGCACAGAAAAATGCTCTCATGAAGTTTGATTTGAACATGGGAGCCAGACAACAAAATAGATAAATGTAACAAATAAATAAGTAAATGGTGAGGTGTGTTGGAAAAGTGGCAAGTGCTATGTGTAGCAGATAAGGAAGGGGGTTCAGGCACAGAGCAAGGTGGTGTCACGCTGTGATGTTAAGTCCTATTGAATGGGTGAATAGGCTTCATGAGAATGAAGTCTCAGGTGAGGAGTTTAGGGAAGCAGATTTCTGGAGGAGGAGTATTTCAGGCAGAGGGAACAGCTGGAGCAAAGCCCTGGAGGCAGGGCTGTCAACTGGTACATTCAGGGGACATCAGTGACACCAGAGAGGAGCAGGGGATGAGGTCACGGGATGATGGGAGCCAGGGCACGCAGGGCCTTGTAGGCCATTGTAGAAACCTGGGTTTTTGCTCTGTGTGCTGAGGGTGCACCAGAGGGTTCTGAGCAAAAGACGGACATGATCCAAGGTAGGTTCTAACAGGGTGGCTTCAACAGCTGGTTGAAAAGGTGGTTGCTTAGAAGCAGGAAGACCATTAGGAAACTGATGCAGGAATCCAGGTGGGAGATGCTGGTGGCTGTGGCCTAGCTGGTAGTGATAAAGGTGATGAAAAAGCATAGGATTCTGAGTATATTTTGAGGTTAGAGCTCCCTCCCCAGGCCCCTATCCATTTCCTCTACCCCCAACCTCTATTATTCCTGCCATAAACAATCAAGGAGAGGGGAGGCCACCATCAGCGTCCCATGCCTAAGCTTAAGCTCAGGACATTGCACGTGTCTCTACTCCCTGCTTTGCTGGAGAGCTCTTCATTTATTGATAGCAGCTGCTCCCACCTCTGATGGCATGGAATCAGTTCTATTAAGCCCAGATTGGCAATGTGAGGCTGGGCGAGAGAGGGGCACAAAATAAAGATGCCAGCAGCAGAAAGAAAGATAGCCCTTATACAAGAGGAATTTCATGCCTCAGCCCTCTCCTGGTGCTATTTCTAGAAGCCCCCAACCCTTTAACCCTAAATACACCCCCTTAAAGTCTTGAGAGAGTGATCTTCCCTGGTATCTTGTTATCAAGCAGACATGCATATTGGGTCTTTCTTTTTTAAAGGAATAACAGATTCTTTTTTTCCCATGTCCTTTGATTTATTCATTTTGCAAATAATTATTTTAGTGCCAGGCATTCTGATAAATGATAAAGATAGAGTGGGCACAATCAATACAGCCCTTAACTGCACAGAGCATATAATTGAGTACAGAGACAGATAATGAATAAGTAATTCAACCTGTAAACAGTGGAGCACTGTGTCCAAGAGGAAGCAGGGGCTAAGGATGCAGGCTTTGGCAATAGCTGTTTGCTGGAAGATATTAGGAAAATTACCTAGCGACTCTGTGCCTCAGCTTCCTCCCTTGTGAAATGAGGTATAATAAGACTGCCTACTTTCCAGATTTGTTGATGGATTGAATTCACATATACAAAGCTCTTATGAAAATATCCAGCACATAGGAAATGTTGTCTCAATATTTGCCACTATTATTATAAGCATTTAATTCAGGTTATGATTATTCTGGGCTTCCCAGTGGCTGAGTGGGTAAGTAATCCACCTGCAATGGAGGAGATACAGGAGATATGGGTTTGATCCTTAGGTCAGAAAGATACCCTGAAGGAGAAAATGGCAACCCACTCCTTTATTCTCGCCTGAAAAATCCAATGGACAGAAGAACCTGGCAGGCTACAGTCCAGAATGTCTCAGAGTTAGACATGACGGAGCCCAAGCACAAAACAATGATTATTCTTTGAAAGGACTGTATAGCATATGTACATAGGTGGAGAAGACAGAAAAGTGTGTGGAGGGCAGTCTCTCCATGGAGGTGAATTTAAGGTGAGCCCTGAAGGACAATGAGGAGGCACCTTTGCAAAAGTGTGGGGGGAGGGGCCACAGGGCAAAGTGTTTGAGCAGAGAGAAGGGTGTGGGCGAAGACTCTTGTTCAGGGAAGAGGATGGTTTGGGGGAGGCCTCGTAAAGAGTCGGACACGACTGAGCGACTGAACTGAACTGAACTGAACTGTGGAGAGGGTGGTACAAGGCACATGAAACTGCAAAGTCACCCGGTCCTTTCCTGCAGCAGGAGCGCAGGTGTTGGGGGATTGACTGAAGTAGCCAATAGCAAGCTTATTGCCTCAGAAGATTTTGACATGGATTCTTATCACGTGGTCTTGCCAAAGCCCAAGTCATTGTCAATCACAGCAGGTATTTGTCCTCTTTTCCTGCTTTGTCTAGTGAAGATGCCTTTGAAGACCCATATCCAACGCACACCCCAGCAGACCAGTATCTACCCCCTCCCTTTGTAGCCTTGTTTGTGACGTGGGACTTTGACCCCAAGCATATATGATTGGATGAAAAAGCAAAAATGGGCCAATCAGATTCTCCCCTGGGAATTTTGAGTTGTAGTACCTGATCACTTTTGCTCGTCAATTACTGAGACTAGATCTGAGAGATGTAGCACTATTTACAACAGCTAGGACACGGAAGCAACCTAGATGTCCACTGGCAGATGGACTGATAAGGAAGTTGTGGTATATACACAATGGAATATTACTCAGCTATAAAAAAGGAATCCATTTGAGTCAGTTCTAGTGAGGTGGATGAAACTCGAGCCTGTTATATGGAGAGAGAAAATGAAGAAAAAGTATGGTAGCCACCTTTGGGCTGTGGGCAGGAGAAGTAGAAAAGCTACTCTGCATAGAAAGAATGGGGAAAATAAAAAGCAGATGGGCTGAGAGCAGCAGAGAGGAGGGAGAATGCAGCTCCAAGAAAGCAGAGAGAATAGAGGAGCCTCAGACCCTGATATGTTCAGTTTCTGGTTCTTGAGTCCAGATGAGCTGTAAGAGGTACCTTTGTGCTGATCAAGCTTAGACTGATTTGAGTCAGCTCCTTTGGCTTGCAACCCAGCATGCCCTGAGCACCTCCTTGACCATTCCACAAAATGCCAATTACATTGTTGAACTTCTAGGTCTAGGGAGTGGGCACAATAAAGTTTCATGGACACTCTGAAAAATCTTCCATGAGCATTTTATTTTATATTTGCTCTCTTGTTCTAGTCCAAGATTTCTTTTTTTATTGAAACATTGTTTATTTACAATATAATGTTTGTTTCAGGTATACAGAAAAGTGATTCAGTTATACATATAAATATATATCTATTCTTTTTTAGTCCACTTTCCATTATAGGTTATCATAAGATATTGCATGTAGTTCCCTGTGCTACACTGTATTTGTTGGTTACCTATTTTGTATATAGTAGTGGGTATATTTTAATCCAAACTCCTAATTTATCTCTCTGCCCCCTCTCCTTTGCAACCATAAGCTTGTTTTCTATGTCTGTGAGTCTATTTCATGAGCCTTTTGAAGTAGAAAATTCTCTGTAACTAATACATATGCATTCCAACAACAACAAAAAATCCAGCTCAACATGTAAGCTCTTTGTACATGGGTTATGCCAATAGCAATAGTTTTAGGTGGTTTATCCTAGAATTTCTATATATCTGGGCATTTCATTGACTGAAATATTTAAAGGAGCATAGATCATTTGGACATTGTACAAAGAGATCTATCTGCAGAGCAGCACTTATAGGTTTATTTTTTAAATTCTTTTCTTGATTAATTAGTTGTAGAATTAATACTAATAGTCATTATTTATCAATTCATTATTATATGTCAGATACTGCTTTGGGGGTTTGACATGAATTAACTTATTTCATTCCCATTGCAATCTTATGATATAGGTGCTATCATTCTCATTTAAGGGGCTTCCCAGGTAGCACTGTAGTAAAGAATCCACCTGCCAATGCTGGAGCCACAGGAGATTGGATCCCCGGGTTGGGAAGATCCCCTGGAGGAGCAACCCACTTTAGTATTCTTGCCTGGGAAATTCCACGGACAGAGGAGCCTGGTGGGCTACAGTCCATGGGGTTGCAGAGAATTGGGCATGACTGAGCAACTAAGAACAAACATCCCCATTTAAGATGGGAAAACTGAGGCATAAAAGATGAAGAAACTTGCCCAAGAGCATCTGTTAATGAATGACAAAACTGGAGTTAAAGCTCCGTTGTCGAGTTCCAGAGTCTAGGCTTTCAGCAATCACACTACTTTTGTCCCATGCTGTCCGTTTTATATCCACATAGCTGGTTCTATAGCTTATTTTTATAGCATTATCATATTTCTGATAGTTACTATTTTATTTCTGACACCTCTGAGTGTTAGAAGGGATTTTTTCCCCATCTTCTCTGCCACCACCTCACTCCCTTCATCCCCAAATGTTTGGTAGATGTAACCACAAGGCATGATTTGCACATGAAACAGTAGAGCCACTAGGTAAATAATTTTTTACCCAAGGAAATAAAAATGATAGCATTTATTTAGTACTTAGAGTATGCCAGGTTGTGCCTGTTGCAATCAATATTTCATTTAATTCATAATTTTCCTTGTGAGGAAGATTATTTCCTCCCCCTCACTTTGCAGACAGTAAAACTCAGACTTGAAAAGATAATGTGACTTGGCCAAGGTCACAGAGCTAGTATATCATGGATCCAAAATTTAGACTCCTGTCATATGACACACACGTGCACACACTCCAATTACCAAGATCCGTGGCCCCAGAACTGTAAGGAAAGACAAGATAAAATGCAACACGAGCCTTGTAATTCAGACTAGTCTCTCTTGAACCCTAGGGACTCATGTCTGAATGCTAAAAAGCGCAGGCTACAGCAAAAGAGAGGTCAAAACCAAAAGGTAGTCTGGGGGTTAAGATTTCACCTTCCAATGAGGGGAGCGCAGTTTGACTCCTAGGTGAGATGCTAAGATCCCACGTGCCTCACAGCCAAAAAGCCCAAACATAAGAAACAAAACCAATATTGTAACAAATTCAATAAAACTTAAAAAAAAAAACCCAAAAGCCTTGTTTTGGTGAAATTTCTGGGGACATTGATTGCATCTGAGTTTACTAGTAGGCTCAGCAGTATTTGTTTCAACAGGGACTTTTGGGATGAGCTGTCATTGTGCTTCCAACACCATCTCATCACCCTTGGTGCTAACGGTGTTCTCAGCCCTCGCCCAGAGCGAACAGTGCAGAGCAGAAAGAAAAAAACAGGCTTCATTGGATGGCCAAGCAAACTGGGCTTGTGAGAATAGGCCAGACATTCCCCCAGGGGCTCCCAGAAGTGGTGAGGTTGCTGGTATTGGGAGCTTCAGGTGGATACTGGGGTTATCACCACTGGAAGTAGAAATAAGGTTCCAGGGTATATATCCAAATGATCAATCTATCCTTGTCACATTATGGTCCATCACACACAGACTGAACACCATCAAAACAGCACAGCTTTTTCACCCCAGATTCACAGAACACCTATCATGTGCTGGACACTGTGGGGTCAGCACTCATGACAGAAGAGTCAGTACATCCACAGGTAACCAATCAAGGTAAGGCTGTCAGATAAGAGCGGTGACAATAGGCAAAACAACTGAAGGTGCTTCCACACATTCGCGTGTGTGAGCGTTATACTAGGAACTTCATTGAATCTAATCCACACAAAAGCAAAAACAAACAAACAATGGCAATAAAAAACAAGGAAGATGTTAATATTCTCCAAGGATGAGAAAACTGAAGCTCAGAGAGGTGAATAATATTCTCAAAGCCACACAGCCAGTAAGCTGTTGTACCAGGATTCAGGTTTCAAGATCCCTCTGGCTCCTGAGCCCAAGTGTGTCAACAGCTGGCTAATGTCTGTCAAGTTGTTTTTCTTCCTTAAAATGGGCTCCAGACCTTCATGGAAGTTTTCCCTTGGAGAGACTCCACTCTGACCCTGTGAGATGACAAAGGTTGATGCTTGCTGAGAAGAATACAGAGAGGTGAGGAGACATCGCTCTCTCCCCAGAAGCATTCTAAGGGTGTGTACTTTTTCTGTAAGTTTCTGCAAGTGACTTTGATCTGGTTTTTATTTTTTAACAAAGCCCATAAATAGCTGATGTGGTGAGGCTGACCACCTAGCCATCCTTTCTATGGTAGGGTCTGCCAGCTTCGTAAGGCTGGGAGACATGTTTTAGCCTAAAAGAAAATGTCTCAAACACAGAGCTTCTGAAACAAGCATTTCCTCCCTCCATGGGGAGGCAGGAGGCAATGTGAGCAATGGGAAGGCCAGGCATTGTCCATGCCTGCAGAGACCAGAGTCTCGGGCTTGGGACTCCAAGCAAGGCTGCGTGCCAGACTCCTCTTCCCAGCTGGAGACGTGGAATAGAAATGCAGGTAGGGCAATGTCAGTGTCAGGCTTCTAATTTTCAAACAAAGGAATCAGTTCAGGATGGTGTGAGCTGAAAAGAAACATATCAGAAGTGATTTGTGAACTCACAGGATCTTTAGGAGGTGGTGCAGTGGATTGAATCCTGGCCTGCCAAAAAATATATCCATGTTCTAATCCCTGAAATCTGTGGATGTGATCTTATTTGGGAAAGTCTCTGAAGATGTAATTAAGGTAAGGTTCTTGAGATAAGAAGACATCATTCTGGATTATCCAGCTGGGTCCTAAATCCAATGACTGCTGTTGCTGTTTAGTCACTAAATTGTGTCCAACTCTTTGAGGTCCCATTGACTGTAGCCTCAGGCTCCTCTGTCCATGGGATTTCCCAGGCAAGAATACCAGAGTGGGTTGCCAGCTCCTTCTCCAAGGGACCTTCCTGACCCAGGGATGGAACCCACATCTCCTGCATTTGCAGGTGGGTTCTTTATGACTGAGCCACCTGGAAGACCCACAAATCCTTACAAAGCAGAGATTTGACACAATTGGAAGTAAAGACATAGAGCAAAGGGGAGACCATGTGACCCAGGAGGCAGACTGAAGTGATGGGGCTGTAAGTCAAGGCTTGCCAACAGCCACCAGAAGCTGGAAGAAGCAAAGACCTAATTCTCCCTTAGAGCCTCCAGAGCAAGCATGGCCCTCTGACACCATGATTTTGAACTCCTGACCTCCAGAAATATGAGGGAGTAAATTTTGTTGTTTTGATCCACCAAGGTTGTGGTCATTTATTACAATAGGAAATGAATGCCCATGAAGAGAACCAAGTTTTGAGGCTCTGCTTAGGATAATCCTTAAACTCATACTGCAGAACTGGTGCAGCAGAGGCATCACCACACCCATGGTGGGCTCCATGGACCTTGCAGTGCCAGCCCCTGCGATGCTCCACTAAGCCATTGGCCCCTGCTGCCTCTGGAAGCTGGAAGAAAGCTGTGGCCATTATGGGTGAACCAGCTTTCAAGGCAATGTCTGTAACAAGCAATCTGATTGGTGGAACCAGTGTCACATGTTTTCACTCTAGCTGCAAGGGAGACGGGAAAGGTAGCTTCTGTTGTAAAAGGTGGGAACGTAGAGCAGGTAAATTCCCCAAACACAGGAAGGTACGGGGCAGTCAAAAAGAGAGGAGTATCCTCTAGAGGTGACTTGCCAAGCAAACCCCCATCCTATTCCCTGACTCCTCCCATTCAGCATCTCCAGGTATTAGCAGCCCCAGAACCATCTTACTGAGTGAACTGTGCTTCAGGTGTAGTAAGCTGTGGGTATAAAGAAACGGTAAGGGCATCCCAGGTGCCTCAGTGCTAAAGAATCCACCTGCCAATGCAGGAGATGCGGCTTTGAACCCTGGTTAGGGATGATCTCCTGGAGAAGGAAATAGTAACCCACTCCAGTATTCTTGCCTGGGAAATCCCATGGTCAGAGGAGCCTGGTAGGCTACAGTCCATGGGGTTGCAAAAGAGTCAGACATGACTTAGCAACTACACAGAGCAGCAGAAGGAACTGTCAGGCTTGCTTCTCCAGTTTCATTATTGCAGCAGCTGGGTTTTGTTTTCACTTTTGTTCTTCAGAGTTAACTTACCCTTTGTTGCTGAGGTTTGCTTCCTATTGAAGGCTGTGAGGTTACAGGTCACGTTGCATGGTCTGACCCCCACCACTCTCCTCGCTGCTACCTTGGCTGCAAGCCACACTGACCTCTCCACTGCTGCTTCTTCCTCTTTGTTTTAATGATACCATGTAACCTTTTTTATAAGATTTATTTTATTTATTTGACTGTATAGGGTCTTAGTTGCAACACTCCAGATCTTCACTGTGGCACACAGGCTTCTCAAGTTGCAGCTCATGGGCTTATTTGCCCTGCAGCATGTGGGATCTTAGCTCCCCGGGCAAGGATCAAACCCACGTCCCCTACATTGGAAGGCAGATTCTTAACCACTGGGCCACCAGGGAAATCCCTCCACCACTTCTTGAATATGCCAGCGGCCATCTAACTTATTCCTGCCTGAAATTCACTTTCCTTGAAACTGACATGATTCACCACCTCACTTGGTTCAGCTTCAGGTCTTGGCCCAAGTGTCATCTCTTTTGAAAAACATTTCCTCACCACTCAGTTTGAAATAGCAACCCTTACCCATCATCTCCATCTTTCCACCCTGCTTTATTAGTGAAAGCACTCATCTACCCAGTGTAAATTGCATTTATTTGCTTATTTTTTTTTTCATTTATTTGCTTATTTTTTATGGCATCTTACCCTCCCTAAATTCCACGGGAAAAGGATCTTTTGTTTGTGTGCTGCTGGGTCCCCAGTGCCTAGGGATAATTCCTGGCATGTAGGTGGTGCTCACTAATGTTAGTTGAATGCAGAAATCATATTATCACTAATAGTTTAAATATTTTCTCTCCCCCACTAGGATTTAGCCATTTTTACAAAATGATTCAGTCTTATTATTCTGTATTCCCCTCGGAGCCTAGCAGAGTGCTGAGCTCATACAGGACCCCAGGGAGTATTTGCAAGAAGAATAATTGGGTAGGCAAGCACATTCACACTCTTGTTAAATCCAAACACTTGTGTATACAAGCAAGATTCTCGAGTGGAGATTTCTCCTAATGGTATTTCCTAGCTTTAAGCTGGCATCCGGTATAATTAGATCTGCCTTTCTATAGCTCTCTTCTCACATACAGACAGCCAATGTGGTTTTGTACACATAGTATCTAATTCTAGTAAGTAGCAATAAGCATCCACCCAACTTGCATGTTTTTATTCATTAACAAAAGAGTTCTCTTTTCCCTCAAAGATCCCCTGGAGGAGGGCATGACAACCCACTCCATTATTCTTGCCTAGAGAATCCCTTGGACGGAGCCTGGTGGGCTATAGTCCATAGGGTTGCAAAGAGTCAGGCATGACTGAAGTAACTTAGCACACATGCATGGGGCCATTATGAAAAGAAGTTTCTTAATATTTATGTACACATTATATTTATAGTATGCATATATTGCATAATTATATACATTATATTTATAGTATAGATTATGCTTTTAAATAATATATAATATTATAATATTCCCAGGTGGTGCTAGTGGTAAAGAACCCGCCTGCCAATGCAGAAGACATAAGAGATGTAGAATCTTACGGGTGAGGAAGATCCCCTGGAGGATGGCATGGCAACCCACTCCAGTATTCTTGCCTGGAGAATCCCATGGACAGAGGAGCCTGGCGGGCTACAGTCTATGGGGTTACAAGAGTCAGACAAGACTGAGTGACTAAGCCACCAGTGCTAAACACTGTCTTCCTTTTACAGAGAAACAAAAGGTTGAGAACTATTAGCAAACATTTTTGGCACCATCCTGAGATGTTCTCTATAACATTTTTTAGTAATTTATACCAGTAATAAATAACTGGTATTTATGTTCGCCAATCTACAGAATGCTAATATAAAGGAAAGTTCAAGGTTGCTTAAGGAAAGTAGGATATGTAGTTTAGTAAAGGAGGTATGTGGAATGAAATTGCATTTTGTTAAGGGAAAAGGAAATAGGTCTGACTTATAGGTGTCTGTTTCTGAATGGGAAAATACAGTTATGGATACAGAAAGGGATAGAAAGGTTTGTGGAAAAAGGGCCCATAAAGAGTTTCATACATGGCACAAGTTTCCTAGGGGTGTCGAAATGCCTTTGGTAACAGATTTGAAGTTTCTTTACTTCTCAAGCAATCTCTTCTGTATTTGCCTTTGAAATATTTTATTGTTACTTTGGTTAAGTGAATATTGTTTCACAATGACCTATGATCCGATCTGAGTATTTGTTCTAAACCCTTTGATATTTTTGACAGAACTTCCTAAAATCAAATTCTAATTGTTAAGAGAACACACTGATCATAAAAAACATCCTCTTCCAACAACACAAGAAAAGACTCTACACATGGACATCACCAGATGGTCAATACTGAAATCAGATTGGTTATATTCTTTGCAGCCAAAGATGGAGAAGCTCTATACAGTCAGCAAAAACAAGACTGGGAACCAACTGTGGCTCAGATCATGAACTCCTTATTGCCAAATTCAGACTTAAATTGAAGAAAGTAGGGAAAACCACTAGACCATTCAGGTATGACCTAAATCAAATCCCTTATGATTATACAGTGGAAGTGACAAATAGATTCAAGGGATTAGAGCTGATAGACAGAGTGCCTGAAGAACTATGGACGGAGGTTTGTGACATAGTACAGGAGGCAGTGATCAAGACCATCCCCAAGAAAAACAAATGCAAAAAGGCAAAATGGTTGTCTGAGGAGGCCTTACAAATAGCTGTGAAAAGAAGAGAGGTAAAAGGCAAAGGAGAAAAGATAATATATACCCATTTGAATGCAGAGTTCCAAAGAATAGCAAGGAGAGACAGAAAGCCTTCCTCAGTGATCAACGCAAGGAAATAGAGGAAAACAATAGAATGGGAAAGACTAGAGAGCTCTTCAAGAAAATTAGAGATACCAAGGGAACATTTCATGCAAAGATGGGCACAATAAAGGACAGAAATGGCATACTTAACAGAAGCAAAAGATATTAAGAAGAGGTGGCAAGAATACATAGAACTATACACGAAAGATCATAACCCAGATAATCACAATGGTGTGATCACTCACCTAGAGCCAGACATCCTGGAATGCAAAGTCAAGTGGACCTTAGGAAGCATCACTACAAAAAAAGCTAGTGGAGGTGATGAAATTCCAATTGAGCTATTTCAAATCCTAAAAGATGATGCTGTGAAAGTGCTGCACTCAATATGCCAGCAAATTTGGAAAACTCAGCAGTGACCACAGGACTGGAAAAGGACAGTTTTCATTCCAATCCCAAAGAAAGGCAATGCCAAAGAATGCTCAAACTACTGCACAGTTGCACTCATCTCACACGATAGTAAAGTAATGCTCAAAATTCTCCAAGCCAGGCTTCAACAGTACATGAACTATAAACTTCTGGATCTTCAAGCTGGAGTTAGAAAAGGCAGAGGAACCAGAGATCAAATTGCCAACATCTGTTGGATTATCGAAAAAGTGAGCGAGTTCCAGTAAAAAACCTACTTCTGTTTTACTGACTATGCCAAAGCCTTTGACTGTGTGGATCACAACAAACTGTGGGAAATTCTTAAGGAGATGGGAATACCAGACCACCTGACCTGCCTCCTGAGAAATCTGTATGCAGGTCAAGAAGCAACAGTTAGAACTGGACATGGAAAAACAGACTGGTCCCAAATTGGGTAAACAGTACATCAAGGCTGTATATTGTCACCCTGCTTATTTAGCTTATATGCAGAGTTCATCATGAGAAATGCTGGACTAGATGAAACACAGGCTGGAATCAAGATTGCCGGGAGAAATATTAATAACCTCAGATATGCAGATGACACCACCCTTATGGCAGAAAGTAAAGAGGAACTAAAGAGTCTCTTAATGAAGGTCAAAGAGGAGAGTGAAAAAGTTGGCTTAAAACTCAACATTCAGAAAATTAAGACCTGGTCCCTTCAGTTCATGGCAAATAGATGGGGAAACAATGGAAACAGTGAGAGACTTTATTTTGGGGGGCTCCAAAATCACTGCAGATCATTAACTGCAACCATGAAATTAAAAGATGCTTGCTCTTGGAAGGAAAGCTATGACCAACCTAGACAGCATATTAAAAAGTAGAGACATTACTTTGCCAACAAAAGTCCATCTAGGCAAAGCTATGGTTTCTCCAGTAGTCATGTATGGATGTGAAAGTTGGAAGCCGAGCACCAAAGAATTGATGCTTTTGAACTGTGGTTCTTGAGAGTCCCTTGGACTGCAAGAAGATCCAACCAGTCCCTCCTAAAGGCAATCAGTCCTGAATATTCAATGGAAGGACTGATGCTGAAGCTGAATATTCAGCTTCAATATTTTGGCCACCTGATGTGAAGAACTGACTCATAGAAAAGACCCAGATGCTGGGAAAGATTGAAGGCTGGAGGAGAAGGGGACGACAGAGGATGAGATGGTTGAATGGCATCACCAACTCAATGGACATGAGTGTGAGCAAGCTCCGGGAGTTAGTGATGGACAGCGAAGCCTGGCGTGCTGTAGTCCATGGGGTCGCAAAGAGTCGGTCGGACAAGATTGAGTGACTGAAATGAACTGAACTGAATGAAGTTCTTTTGAGCTTTAGCTAACTTTGGGGTACTTCAGAGGGCCCTGAGGCATCTGAAAGAGAGAAATTAATTAGGTTCATTTGGTATGGGAGGTTTTGTCAAAAAAGTTACAAATATCAGGTTATATTATATGATAAATCTTACTAATGCAGAGATTCTAGAGATTATATAGAATTCATAAAGATCTGATATAATATATCCTGGTAAACTGTTGTAATTCATAATTCTAGTTATTATATAGAAGTGTTACATGTCACAGCCATGACCAGGTTACTTTTTCATTTGCAAAATAATCAGATTTTAAATGTGTCTTAACTCTTTCTGTCATTACGGACTGGACAGCTATGATTTCACTCTGATGCCTTGGCAAAAAAAAATACTACAACCTTTTCAAGATTTATAGGAAAGACATTCTAAGATTAAATTAAAATTAACCAGATAAACAAATTTTGTTATTAACAGTAAGCTGTTCTCAGACTAGAATTTGGTTTTCTCTCTCTGCTAAGAGAACAAAGTTTTCTTGGTATGTGGCTTTTGATTACAGACTGTTAATTTTTGGCTTTAAGTGATTTATATTTGTTTTTAAAATCTTTTGTCACCTTGGTAAAGTAAATAAACATTATTTCACAATGATCTATGAAGATTGTGGCACACACAGATAAAGCTCATTCTGTTTCTTCAAAAAATTAACCCCCTCATTTTGCTATCCTGATGTCCTTAGGACATAGCAAGAGTCTACTCCTGAGTTAAGGAATTTAAAATAGGTTAAATAGCTGTAAATGAAACAGGGTTATGGGAAATCCAAGACGGCTGCTTGGCTTTTCCTGGTTCCCTGACAAACTTCATTTTTTAATTTGATGGGATAAAGCCTTCCCTGGCCGCAGGGTTGTGCATGCATGCTAAGTTGCTTCAGCTGTATCCGACTCTTTGCAAACCTGTGGATGGAAGCCTGCCAGGCTCATTTGTGTATGGGATTCTCCAGGCAGGAATACTGGAGTAGGTTGCCATGCCCTCCTCTAGGCAATCTTCCTGACCCAGGGATCGAACTCACATCTCTTACATCTCCTGCATTTGCTGGTGTGTTCCAGGTGGAACATACCTGGAAAGCTCAACTGCCTGGTTAATGCCATCACACACACACACAAAAAAAATTTATGTATTTCACTGAACATTAAATTCTAGCTTTGTTACTTTGAAATCTATGTTGACTAAGACTTACTTCCCAGATATTTCCTTGCTGTTATAAAATATTCTGTGAGCTACAAGGAAGGGACATAAAATTAACACGTGTTTATCAATGAACTATATGCTAATTGAAGCTTATGGCAAAAACAGCAAGGCAAAAGAGTGCCTTTATGATTCTGGGTTGGGCAATTTCCAGAGACTGATAGAAATTACACTACCTTTGAAAAATAGCTTTGACTTGTTTTGGGGCTTTGATTGATATGAAGCAATTGACTATAGATCACACTGTAATATTAAGACCTCAAGTACCAATCATGCAATGGTTACTAATACAAAGTTCACCCAAAACCCATAGGATTGGGCAAGCCCAGGAGTCCAGCATAATAAAATGGAAGTGGTATATTCAGGACTGAGCCAAACCTGAGCCCCATGGAGTCACTGCCTTCCGTGAAATGATGTCTTAAATTCCTACAGAAGGCTTTGAGCAAGAGGCTGTAATTAGACCTGAGATAACTGTCTTTTTGTCTTTTAAATTAATTAATTTATTTTAGTTGGAGGAAAATTGCTTCACAATATTGTGATGGTTTTTTTTTGTTTGTTTTTTTTTTGCATTTCTTTTTTTTTTTTATTTTTTTATTTTTTTTTTTTTTCAGTGGGTTTTGTCATACATTGATATGAATCAGCCATGGATTTACATGTATTCCCAATCCCGATCCCCCCTCCCACCTCCCTCTCCACCCGATTCCTCTGGGTCTTCCCAGTGCACCAGGCCCGAGTACTTGTCTCATGCATCCCACCTGGGCTGGTGATCTGTTTCACCATAGATAGTATACATGCTGTTCTTTTGAAATATCCCACCCTCACATTCTCCCACAAAGTTCAAAAGTCTGTTCTGTATTTCTGTGTCTCTTTTTCTGTTTTGCATATAGGGTTATCGTTATCACCTTTCTAAATTCCATATATATGTGTTAGTATGCTGTAATGTTCTTTATCTTTCTGGCTTACTTCACTCTGTACAATGGGCTCCAGCTTCATCCATCTCATTAGAACTGGTTCAAATGAATTCTTTTTAATGGCTGAGTAATATTCCATGGTGTACATGTACCACAGCTTCCTTATCCATTCATCTGCTGATGGGCATCTAGGTTGCTTCCATGTTCTGGCTATTATAAACAGTGCTGCGATGAACATTGGGGTGCACGTGTCTCTTTCAGATCTGGTTTCCTCAGTGTGTATGCCCAGAAGTGGGATTGCTGGGTCATATGGCAGTTCTATTTCCAGTTTTTTAAGAAATCTCCACACTGTTTTCCATAGCGGCTGTACTAGTTTGCATTCCCACCAACAGTGTAAGAGGGTTCCCTTTTCTCCACACCCTCTCCAGCATTTATTGCTTATAGACTTTTGGATAGCAGCCATCCTGACTGGCGTGTAATGGTACCTCATTGTGGTTTTGATTTGCATTTCTCTAATAATGAGTGATGTTGAGCATCTTTTCATGTGTTTGTTAGCCATCTATATGTCTTCTTTGGAGAAATGTCTGTTTAGTTCTTTGGCCCATTTTTTGATTGGGTCATTTATTTTTCTGGAATTGAGCTTCAGGAGTTGCTTGTATATTTTTGAGATTAATCCTTTGTCCGTTTCTTCATTTGCTATTATTTTCTCCCAATCTGAGGGCTGTCTTTTCACCTTACTTATAGTTTCCTTTGTAGTGCAAAAGCTTTTAAGTTTCATTAGGTCCCATTTGTTTTGTGATGGTTTTTGTCATACATCAACATGAATCGGTCACCAGCGTACATGTGTCTCCCCCATGCTGAATCCCCCTCCCCTCTCCCTCCCCACCCTATCCCTCTGGGTTGTCCCAGAGCACTGGCTTTGGGTGCTCTGCTTCATGCATCGAACTTACACTGGTCATCTATTTTACATATGGTAATGCATATGTTTCGATGTTATTCTATCAAATCACCCCACAATGGAACATTACTCGGCTATAAAAAGGAATGCATTTGAGATAAATGTTATTAATGTTGTTTAGTCACTAAGCCATGTTCATCTCTTTTGTGACCCCATGGACTGCAGCCCATCAGGCTCCTCTAACCATGGGATTTCTTAGGCAAGAAAACTGGAGTGAATTGCCACTTCCTTCTCCAGGGGATCTTCCTTGACCCAGGGATCAAACCCACGTCTCCTGAATTGACAGGCAGATTCTTTTACCACTGAGTCACCAGGGAAGCCCTGAGATAACTGAATCACCTGTAAAATGGCAAAAGCCCTTTGACTCTTTAACTGCACAAGAAAAACAGCATGCATGATTTACTGATGGATCAGCCAAATATTAATATATAGGATCCACCTGCTATTGGGGAAGGTAAAATAGTCAGTTTGCCAAGTTATATACTCTTTATCATGTGTCAAAGAAGAGAATTTAACTCAATGTCATATATATACACACAGATTCTTGGTCAGAGGCCAATGGATGTGTTACCTAGCTTCCCCTATGGGTAAAGAATAACTGACAAATTTACTCCAAAGAGCTGTGGGGAAAGGAATTATAGTCTCACATTTCAGAAATTGTTCATACTACTAATGTTTCAGTCTTCCGTGTAGATGCTCACAGTGTTCCAAATTATACAGAATAATGGTATAACTCTATTACAAGAACAAACCTGAATCCAAGCAGTAGAAATCAATCCAGACTCCAGCGACTTAAAAGGTTTGACATAGTGGGCACACCAAAAATGGGGCCATCTGGGAGAAAAAGCAGTATACATGTGGGCTCAGGATAGACGTATTTATTTAACTATGAAAGTAAAAGTGTTAGTTGCTCAGTTGTGTCTAACTCTTTGTGAATCCATGGACTGTAGCCTGCCAGGCTCCTCTGTCCATGGCATTTCTCAGGCAAGAATACTGGAGTGGGTTGCCATTCCCTTCTTCACGGGATCTTCCTGACCCAGGGATCAAACCCAGGTCTCATGCATTGCAGGCAGATTCTTACCACCTGAACCACAAGGGAGGCCCATTCTTTAATGATGAATCTCATTAAATCTGTAATTTTATACTATCCAATTTGTCAACATATTAAGTGTAGGAGGTTGCCACAATTAATCAAGGTACAATTGGCACATTACAAACTGCCTGGAACAAATATGAAAAATTGGTTATATTGGCTCATTAATTTGAGATAAAGGATGCCAATATACGTGCATGGCCAATACATGTGCATATTCTGGATATTTAGTGGCCATTCCCTTTAGGAAATCCAATCAGACTAATACTATAACTTCATGACGGAGTTATAGACCCAGCCTGTCAAGGAGAAATCTGAGTAATATTGCAAATTGAAGGAAAGAACGATCTATTTTTTTAATAAACATAATCGAATTGCCAAATTGTTGATTCATCCATATGTAATTGGCAAAGTACAAAAAAGAAGAACTTCCCATCTTATTCCACTCCAGTATTCCTACCTTGAGAATTCCGTGAACAGTGTGAAAAAGCAAAAAGATATGACACCAGAAATGAGCCCCCCAGGTTGGTAGGTGTCCAGTATGCTACTGAGGAAGAGCAGAGAAATAGCTCCAGAAAGAATGAAGAGGTTGGACCAAAGTGGAAATGATGCTCAATTGTAGATGTGTCTGGTGGTGAAAGTAACATCTGATGCTGTATAGAACAATACTGCATAGGAACCTGGAATGTTAGGTCCGTGAATCAAGGTAAATTGAGCATAGTCAAGCAGAAGATGGCAAGAGTGAACATCGATATTTTAGGAATTAGTGAACTAAAAGGGATGGGAATGGGCAAATTTAATTCAGATAACCATTACATCTACTATTGTGGGAAGAATCCCTTAGGAAGGTGGGAGTAGCCCTCATAGTCAAAAAAAGAAGAGTCTGAAATGCAGTACTTGGGTGCAGTCTCAAACATGACAGAATGATCTTGGTTCATTTCCAGGCAAACCTTTCAACAGCACAGTAATCTAAGTCTATACCCCAACGACTAACACTGAAGAAGCTGAAGTTGAACGATTCTATGAATAATTCCAAAACCTTCTAGAACACCAAAAAAAAAAAAGATGTGCCTTTCATCATAGGTGATTAGAATGCAAAATCAGGAAATCAAGAGATACCTGGAGTAAAAAGCAAGCTTGAACTTGGAGCACAAAATGAAGCAGGACAAAGGCTAACAGAGTTTTACCAAGAGAACACACTGGTCATAGAAAACATCCTCTTCCAACAACCCATGAGATGATTCTACACATGGACATCACCAGATGGTCAACACTGAAATCAGATTGATTATATTCCTTGCAGCTGAAGGTGGAGAAGCTGTATACAGTTGGCAAAAACAAGACCCGGAGCTGACTGTGGCTCCGATCATGAACTCCTTCCTCCAAAACTCAGGATTAAATTGAAGAGAGTAGGAAAAACCCCTAGGATACTTAGGGTACTCATGTGTACTCAGTCGCTTCAGTCATGTCCAACTCTCTTTGACACTGTAGAGTGTAGCTTTCCAAGCTCCACTGTCCATGGAATTCTCCAGGCTAGAATACTGGAGTGGGTTGCCGTGCTCTCCTCCAGGGGATCTTCCCAGCCCAGGGATCAAACCCGCATCTCGAATGGCTCCTGCATTGCAGGAAGATTCTTTACTGCCGAGCCACCGTGGAAGTTCAGGCCATACAGGTATGACCTAAATCAAATCCTTTTACTCGAATCCCAAAGAAGAACAGTGCCAAAGAATATTCAAACTACCATGCAATTGCGCTTAGTTCACAAGCTAGCAAGATAATGCTCAAAATCCTTCAAGCTAGGTTTTAACCCTATGTCAACCAAGAGCTTCCAAAATGCAAGCTGGATTTAGGGAAGGCAGAGGAACTAGAGATCAAGTTACCAATATCTGTTGGATCATAGAAAAAGGGAATTCCAAAAAAAAAATCTGCATCATTGATTGACCTAAAGCCTTTGACTGTGTGGATCACAACAAACTGTGGAAAATTCTTAAAGAAATGGGAATACTAGACCACCTTACCTGTCTTCTGACAAACCTGTATGCAGGACAAAAAGCAACAGTTAGAACCATACATGAAACAATGGACTAGTTCAAAACTGGGAAAGGAGTATGACAAGGCTGTATATTGTCACCCTGCTGATTTAACTTCTATGCAGAGTACATCATGCAAAGTGCAGGACTCGGTGAATCACAAGCTGGAATCAAGATTGCCCAGAGAAATATCAACAACCTCAGATACATAGATAATATCACTCTAAAGGCGGAAGGCAAAGGGGAACTAAAGAGCCTCCTGATGAGTGTGAAGGAAGAGAGTGAAAAAGCTGACTTAATACTCAATAGCCAAAAAATTCAAATCATGTCATCTGGTCCTATCACTTCATGGCAAATAGATGGGAGAAAAATGGAAACACTGTCAGATTTTATTTTCCTGGTCTCCAGAATCACTGTGGATGGTGACTACAGCCACAAAATTAAAAGACGCTTGCTCTTTGGAAGAAAAGCTATGACAAATGTAGACAGTGTATTCAAAAGCAGAGACATTACTTTTTCTGACAAAGGTCTGTATAGTCAAAGCTATGGTTTTTCCAGTAGGCATGTGTGGATGTGAGAGTTGGACCTAAAGAATGCTGAGTGCCAAAGAATTGATTCTGTTGAATTGTGGTGACTGAAAAGACTCTTGAGAGTCCCTCAGACTGCAAGGAAATCAACCAGTCAATCCTAAAGGAAATGAACCCTGAATATTCAGTGGAAGGACTGACACTGAAACTCCAATACTTTGGGCACCTGATGGGAAAAGCTGACTCTTTGGAAAAGACCCTGATGCTGGGAAAGATTGAGGGCAGAGGAGAAGGGGGTGACAGAGGATGAGACAGTTGGAGTACATCAGCAATTCAGTGGACATGAGTTTGAGCAAACTCTGGGAGACAGTGCAGGACAGAGAAGCCTGGCATGCTGCGGCCCATGTGGTCACAAAGAGTTGGACACGACTTAGTGACCGAACAACAGCAACCCACCCTAACAGTCAGAGGTGATGGAGGGTTTGGGTCCACAAATGAAATACATGCAATTGGAGCTAAAGTCTGAGTGAAGGAACCTAACCGTCTTCCCATATCTGCTGATGTGACTTCTCAGAGGAAGGATAATACTGTATTACTGATGATATCCAACAGGAAACATGGAAATATGTGCCATTAACCCCTGTAATTCTCATAAATAGATTATTCTTAAAAGCCTAACTATAAAGTGGATTGCCATTCATGCCTCAACCGCAGGGTATGCTACAATTAAAAGAAAAATATGTGTGTCAGGGATGCATGTACACCTGTGGCTGATTCATGTTGTTGTATGGCAAAAACCATCATAATATTGTAAAGTAATTATCCTCCAATTAAAACAAATAAATAAATTTAAAAATTTGTAAAAGAAAAATATGAAGAAAGCTCTTGGGTAATCTTCAGCTAGAGAAACATGGGCTGGACCTCAACTCAGGAAAACTTCACCTGCCCAACAAAAGGTCTGTCTTTTCTTAACTTTGACTTTGTTAGGGACAATATTTATCAATATGCTAGATTACACATCACTGGTAAAGATATAGCTCAAGCCTTGAACACAAGTATTAAGTGCCAATTTCATGTGTTACTTTAATAGTTGCCCCCACTTACTGATAGACTCTGACAGAGCTACCAAGAGACTGCTATGTGGACCAAGGGAAGGGCTACCCACTCCAGTATTCTGGCCTGGAAATTCTATGGATGGACTATAGTCCATGGGGTTGTAAAGAGTCAGACACGACTGAGTGAATTTTGCTTTTACCATGTGGACCAAGGTCTCACATTTGGGAATCCTGCAAATTGGAGAACTCCACCAACTATTATGAATGGACTACCTTCCCTAAATCCTTCAATATGTTTTTTTAAATAGCCCCTCAATTTATACGTATTGTAACCAGTAGATGTAGATACTACTTCTGGGTGTCAATTAGGAGCTTCTTTTTCCAGCAGCCTAACACATGTTTGAATGGGACCACCTAGTACTTCCCTCCTCCCCAAGTGTGCATGTATACTCGGTCCCTTCAGTCATGTCCAACTCTCTGCAACGCTATGGATTGTAGCCTACCAGGCTCCTCTGTCCATGGGATTCTCCAGGCAAGAATACTGGACAGGGTTGCCATGCCCTCCTCCAGGGGATCTTCCTGACCCAGGGATTGAACCCGCATCTCCTGCATTGCAGACAGATTCTTTACTGCTGAGCCACTGGGGAAGTCCCCCCACCCTCACGAGAATTCAGGTACTGCAGACTCAAATGTTATTCCCTACTCTTTCTTTTCACAGTATTAACTTCCCCTCAGAATGCTTACCTAAGATTTTGCATGGAACCATTTGCAAAATTTCATAGCTAAGCATAATTTCACCTTGATAGAACATTCTGTTGCTACTACTGTTTTTGCCAACAAGTTAATGGATGTAGGAGTTGATGTACAAAAATATACTTCTAACTCATGGTGGGATGTTTTCTTTTTTTTTTTTTTCCATTTATTTTTATTAGTTGGAGGCTAATTACTTTACAATATTGTAGTGGTTTTTGTCATACACTGACATGAATCAGCCATGGATTTACATGTATTCCCCGTCCCGATCCCCCCTCCCACCTCCCTCTCCACCTGATTCCTCTGGGTCTTCCCAGTGCACCAGGCCCGAGCACTTGTCTCACCAGCCTGGGCTGTGATCTGTTTCACCCTAGATAATATACATGTTTCAGTGCTGTTCTCTCTAAACATCCCACCCTCACCTTCTCCCACAGAGTCCAAAATTCTGTTCTGTACATCTGTGTCTCTTTTTCTGTTTTACATATAGTGTTATCGTTACCATCTTTCTATGATGCTCAACATCACTCATTATCAGAGAAATGCAAATCAAAACCACAATGAGGTACCATTACACGCCAGTCAGGATGGCTGCTATCCAAAAGTCTATAAGCAATAAATGCTGGAGAGGGTGTGAAGAAAAGGGAACCCTCTTACACTGTTGGTGGGAATGCAAACTAGTACAGCCGCTATGGAGAACAGTGTGGAGATTTCTTAAAAAACTGGAATTAAAACTGTCATATGACCCAGCAATCCCACTTCTGGGCATACACACTGAGGAAACCAGATCTGAAAGAGACACGTGCATCCCAATGTTCATCACAGCACTGTTTATAATAGCCAGGACATGGAAGCAACCTAGATGCCCATCAGCAGATGAATGGATAAGGAAGCTGTGGTACATATACACCATGGAATATTACTCAGCCATTAAAAAGAATTCATTTGAATCAGTTCTAATGAGATGGATGAAACTGGAGCCCATTATACAGAGTGAAGTAAACCAGAAAGATAAAGACCAATACAGTATACTAACGCGTATATATGGAATTTAGGAAGGATGTTTTCTTTACTAAATGCCCTACTTCTCAAAAATTGCTTGCTGCATTGTTTAACCCATTCCTTGTTTCTTTGATCACTTTATTTCTATTGGCTATCTGAAATTGTTATTTGACTTACAGAATTGAGGACAGCTCCTGTTATTTTGCCTTCTTCCTATACTCTTCAGCCTCAACTATCCTGGGCCTGACTAGTAGGGAAAGTAAAATGGAGGCTTCAGAAGCAGGAGAGCAGGCCTCTGACCTGCTTCTGACCTGCCTGGACACTGCCTGGATTCCATGCCTGCCAGGAATCACAGCAAGTCAAGCAGCACTTTGGATAAGAAAGCCCCTGAGGGTCTGGTCAATCCCTGGGGGTCTAATCCTAAAACTCAAAAGGTGAAACAAACAGCATTGTTAAAAGATTAAAGTAAAGCCAGAGCTGCATTGTTCTCACAAACTGATTATGATATCAGTCTGCAGCCTGGGATTATAGACAGGAACCCCAAAACTCCAGTTTGAAGTCTGGCCTGTGGGGTGGACGCACTGCCAGGGACGTTTTCCCAACTGGGACTCCAGATTGTTGCTACTCGCAACTTCCCAGAACGCTGTTTTAAGTCTGGATGTTGGTCAGCCCAATTTGGTGGTGTATGTGCTGTTACTGTCCTCTGTTGTTTCCATTCTCTTTTCTTTTAATGACTGTGTATTGACATTAAATTAAATTATCTTCAATTAAATATTAAACTTTTTTATTTGTGTGTAATGAGTGGTTTCTTTTGTTAACAAATCCTTTGAACCTGGAAACTAAAGTAAAACTTTTGGCAAGATACATCCATCAAGCCACAATTCCTGGGGGCCTGCTCTGCACCAGTGCTGGGCGCTGGGGTTGCACAGTGAGAATGACCACCAAGGCCGACCAGGCCAGCAGACCGTTCATAGCCTTCAGCCCCTGGCTGTGCTCTGGATGCCTTTGTATAGTGCATGAAGGTACAGCCCTGACCTTTATCTTCATGGAACTACTCATCAAAAGGTGGGGGGGGGGGGAAATACATGAGCTTATTGAATACACCATTCACATAAGAGTGACAGAGAAGGACAGGAACGCATGAAAAAGGAAATTGAGCCAAATCACAGGGAGCCAGGGAAATCTCTCCAGATACAATATTTGATCTGAGATGAGAGAGATGGACAAGAGTAAATGATGCAGTGTGTGTGTGTGTGTAAGAGAAACAGGAGCAGAATCCAGAACCCAAACTAAAGGAAGAATTTATAGGAAGAGGAAGCTTGATGCTCAAGGCCTGCAGAAGTGCCGCATAACAGGTGCCCAGCAGGCAAAGGGAGGGGCCGTGTGTGACTCAGGTGAGACCAGGCCGCCTTCAGTTTAGTCTCAGCGACGTTATGCTAAAGAAAGACAGACCTAAACCCCAAGAGAAGCTGGGCAGAGTGATATGTATCTTTCCTAAAGAATAGGAGCCATCAGCCCCCTCTCCTGAAATTCTCCATCAGCCATCTTTCCCAGGACCCCAAGAACTGTTCTGTGAAACCGAAAATGATGTTCTGTCTCTTAAAGAAGGATACAAGAGGGTGTCTAAGTGACTCTCCTCTCTCATCTTTGTGTTAGTTACATCTGAGTATGTCTTTTTTTAAAGATGAGACATTTATTGCTTTTTGAGAATCAGTCTAGTAATGACCTTGACAGTTTCCACGTGTGAGATCCACTTACTATCACTCTATCTTCCCAGCATCGCCTGCAAGTATGGCAACGACAGATTATTTTTAGCCATCCTTTCTCGACATCTTTCATTAACTCAACATTGATGAGGGGTTGCCCTGATGAGTGTCCCTTGCCTAAGTTTGGCTTTCTCATCCTTACTGCAATAGGTGAGAAAAACATTTACACAGGACCCTGCAGGCTGTATTATGTATCTTGGATTTTTTCCTAAAAACAATAGGAAGCCAGTGGAGGATTTTGAACAGAGGAGTGTGATGTGATTTGTGATCTGAAGTAAGAATAGTTCACCTTTCTCGACTCAGCATAAAAGTTTTCCCAAGGCCAGGAGAGATCACCTTTTTCAAGTTGCCGACTCTACATCTCAAAAGAAGGCAGTGTCTTGGGTCTGGCCCCTTGCCCTGGGGGGCAGTTTCTCAGCCCCGTGAACACTGTGGACCAGGTGATCCTATCCTGTGGGCAGCTGTGTGCCTGCCAGCATCCCTGGCCACTCCTCACTAGATGTTGGTAGTAAGCTTTCAGGTCCAACAACCAAAAATGCGTTCATCTTATCAAGTGTCCTCTGGGCGGAAGGACAAAATTGCCCCCCTTAGGAAGCTCTGTTGTATGGTTTAGTACTTACACTTTTCTCACCTCATCATGGGGCTATCACCTAAATGCCATCTACCCAAGATACATGGAAGACTCAGTTTCCATGGATATTGACATGTAAGCCCTCCGTTTAAGCTCTTGTGGATTTTATTCTTTCATCAATGAGACTTAAGGTGCTTGCTCACTGATCCTTCAACCACCTTCTGGGAACCTTTGTCAAGTCCCAACCCATTCACTTGATTCGTATCCTCTTAGCTGGAATGAGCGTCCCTTTCTCAGTTCTGTGGGCATCATCCAGAATGCAGGGGTTGTATACAGACTTGGACAAAGAAGGCATTGGGTAGCCATGAAGTAACAAATACATTTTCCTATACTTAGAACTGCAAGGCTTTTTATGATTTACTGGGGATGTCTCCAGGCTCCTACTTTGTTTGAAATTTTAAAAAAATGACCTTGAACATAAATGAGTTTTCACTAACAAGTGAGAGAATTCATATTTCTAAAGCAGGAAGCCATCCTAAATACTTTCCAAAATGAGGCCTATTGTATTCACTAGGGAAAAGGAGGTTTAGGCATGTACCCTCGACTGCCTATATTATTCATCCATTTCAGACTTCCTAAAAACATCCCGGACTTGGGATTCTCTATTTCCAGGCTCCCTGCGCTCACTAATTTCTCTACAGAAGAGCAGGTGGCCCGGCTGCCACAAAGTACCTGGAGCTTGGTTTATTGGAAAAGAGACGACAGAATGTCAATTTCCCTCCTAACTGCATGTCATTGTCAGGAATCAAATAAGCAATTACACAAGGCTAAATTGAATTCATTTCAAATTCAGATGGGCAGCCTGCACTTAGGGTGTCCCACCAAGGGGATACAGCGTTTCTGACTACGTATATAGTAACAGCAAGCCTGCAGATGGTGGGTGTTTGAGAGATGCTGCCTCTCCCCTGCTCAGGGTTGCCCTGAGATTGTCACTAAAACAGTTTCCCACCTGTACTTCCCATATCCACTCTCCTGATCTGTCATGCCCTAGCTGCTCCAAGCCTAGAGCTGAGAAAACTGGCGGTGAATGGCTCTAATGATGGAATTTTAAGCAACAAGTGAAAGTGTGGGGATGTGTCCGTATAAGATCAGCCCCTTCCTGGCTCCTCCCAGGGGTTCTCTACAGCATTCTTCCAACTGGTCCTGCCAGCTACCATGGAAGTCTTTGAAGATGAGAAAAAGAGAAAGAGTTTGAAAGAAAGGCTCATTTTTTAAAATGTCAGTCATAGGATGGTACAAGATTAAATGAACTAATTTCAGTTTAGCTCATTTAATTCTTAACTCTCTAAAATAGGTATTGCTGCAATTTTCTCCATTTTTACAAAATCTTAGTTGACAGAGACAATCTCACTGTATACTCATGTTCTTTACTGTATCTCCCTGCTTTTGTTGGTATTTGTTTTGGACCACATAACTTATTATAATACCAAAGAAGTTCTTACACTGTTGTGAAATTTCTAGGCCCCACATCAAACTTCCCAAACTGGGAATCTAGCAAATGGACTGAGAATCTCCAGTGAATCTGACTTTGAAGGACAGTGGGATTTGATTACTGAATTTCCATGGGACTGGGGGAGACAGAGACTCTTGGAGGGCACAAACAAAATCTTGTGCACACCAGGACCCAGGGGAAAGGAGCAGGGACACCACAAGAGACTGAGCCAGACCTGCCTGTGAGTGTTTGAGGGTCTCCAGTGGAGGTGAGGCTGGCAGTGGCTTGCCGTGAAGACAGGGGCATTGGCAGGTGCAGTCGTAGGAGGCGCATGTTGGCATAAGTCCTCTTGGAGGTCACCAGTAGCCCTACCACAGAGCCTGTCAACTCCAGGACTGGGTCACCTCAGGCCAAACAACTAACAAGGAGGGTGCACAGCCACACCCATTAGCAGACAATTGGATTGAAGATTTACTGAGCATGGCCCCAACCACCAGAGCAAGACCATTTTCCCATCAGGAAGCTTGCACAATCCTCTTATCCTCATTCATCAGAGGACAGGCAAAAGAAGCAAGAACTATAATCCCACAGCCTCCAGAATGAAAACCATAATCACAGAAAGCTAACCAAAATGATCACATGGATCACAGCCTTCTGTAACTTGATGTGAACTAGACATGAAACAATGTACTGGTTCAAAATTGGGTAAGCAGTACGACAAGGCTGTATGTTGTTCCTCTGCTTATTTAACTTATATGCAGAGTACATCATGTGAAATGCAGGGCTAGATGATTCACAAACTGGAATCAAGATTGTCAGGAGAGATATCAACAACCTCAGATACACAGATGATATCACTCTAATGGCAGAAAGCAAAGAGGAACTAAAGAGCCTCTTGATGAGGGTGAAAGAAGAGAGTGAAAAATCTGGCTTAAAACTCAGCATTCAAAAAATGAAGATCATGGCATCTGGTCTCATCACTTCATGGCAAATAGATGAGGAAACAGTGGGAACAGTGGCAGATTTTATTTTCTTGGGCTCCAAAATCACTGTGGCTGGTGACTGCAGGCATGAACTTAAAAGACACTTGCTCTTTGGAAGAAAAGCTATGACAAACCTAGACAGCATATTAAAAAGCAGAGACATTATTTTTATGACAAAGGTCTATATAGTAAAAGCTACGGTTTGTCCAGAAGTTGTGTATGAATGTGAGAGTTGAACCATAAAGAAGACTGAGCACCAAAGAGCTGATGCTTTCGAATCCTGGTGCTGAAGAAGACTCTTGAGAGTCCCTTGGACTGTAAGGAGATCAAACCAGTCAATCCTAAAGGAAATCAACCCTGAATATTCATTGGAAGGACTGAGGCTGAAGCTGAAGCTCCAATATTTTGGCAACCTGATGTGAAAAGCGGACTCATTGGAAAAGACCCTGATGTTGGGAAACATTGAGGGCAGGAGGAGAAGGGGGTGACAGAGAATGAGATGATTGGATGGCATCACTGATTCACTGGCCATTAGTTTGAGCAAACTCTGGGACATAGTGAAGGACTGGGAATTCTGGCGTACTGCAGTCCATGGGGTTGCAAAGAGTTGGACACAACTTAGTGACTAAAAAACAACAAGAACTTTTTATAGCCATTGGGCTGTAAGCAGGAGAGAGCCACATCACTGCTCGGCCAATGTAGTTAAGAGGCCTCCTCCTTCCTTCTCTTCTCCTATTGCAACAAACATGGAGGCCATGTGGGCCAAATAGTGCAGAACCAAGATGGCAGAGGGCACTGTTAATTATCTTATACACTCGTGTTTTTTAAATTAACTTATCTATTTTAATTGGAGGATAATTACTTAACGATATTGTGATGGTTTTTGCCATATATCAGCATGAGTCGGCCATAGGTGGACATGTGTCCCCCCATATTTGAGAGAGTTTTTAGAAGGTTGATACTTCTCCCACGTCCCAGCCAAGTTCATTTCCTCTTCTTGTACACTTTCGGTAACAAAGATCTCACCACCTCCTGAGCTCCTTGTAAGTAATTCAGCTCTGTCTCCAATAATCCTTATTCTATCCTTGAGAGCCACACAGACCAATTATCCTTGCTTGTAAGCAGAACATCTTTCTCAGTATTTGGGCAGAAGCACTCTGTCCTCTGTGAGTTTTCCTTTTCCCCAGCTTAGTTTTTTAAGCCATTCCTTTCTTTTGCTTGGTGTTGCATTCACTCACCACTCACAGCTCAAGCAGAAAAACAGAAGCCCACAGAAGCAAGTGATGCATCAAAGTGTAAACTATTCCTTAATGACGTAACCTGGCATTGAATTGTCTTAAGTTCCAGGAGGGAAAGGATTTGAGTCTGTTTGATTCACTCACTGTTGTGTTCTAGGACAGTGCTTGGCACTGTAGGTACTCAACTAACTAATTGTAGGTACTCAATTAACATTTATTGAGTAAATGAATGAACCCAAGAGTCCCAACTCACTTTTCTTCTTTTTCCTTTAAACAGTGTAAAGAAATCAACCTGCTAAGTCACTTCAGTTGTGTCTGACCCTGTGCGACCCCATAGATGGCAGCCCACCAGGTTCTCCTGTCCCTGGGATGCTCAAGGCAAGAACACTGGAGTGGGTTGCCATTTCCTTCTCTAATGTGTGAAAGTGAAAAGTGAAAGTGAAGTCACTCAGTCGTGTCCGACTCAGCGACCCCATGGACCGCAGCCCACCAGGCTCCTCCGTCCATGGGATTTTCCAGGCAAGAGTACTGGAGTGGGGTGCCATTGCCTTCTCCAAGAAATCAACAGTCAATCATAAATTCCATGCTAAACTCCTATCTAGGAACCCCTAAGAACAAAGCACTATAACACATCTATAATCCAAATAAAACAAGTATCAAATAGGCTTGGGCATATAAGGCATTTAAACCTGCCAAAGAAGATCGTGTGTGTCCATGTATATATAAAGATGATGGTGAACATGTGGTTGACCACTCTACCTTCCATCCCCATAGCCTTAACTTTGTTGGGTCTTTAGTAAAGCTTTTCTCATGGAGAGTGTTCCAGATGCCCTGTATTCTAATTCTCTCCACCAATATCATGGTAATCACTAAAGTTTTATTAATACACATGCATTTTGAGGCATATTTCAACAGTTTGGATAATACCTTCATGGATTAGAGTTAAGCACAGTAACAAAATGTGCCTAGTTTTTGACATTAAAATTGTTATTTACATTTTTTTTTTTTTTGCTGCGATGTGGCATTATAATGAGGGTAAGCTTTTCTTTTGAAAAGATGAATACGATTCTGGAATGAAAATGAGCACTGGTTAATAAAACCACAGATAAATATACCTTTACATGATGCCATTATGTTTAGTCAATAATTTAAATGTGTTTATCTTACTCCCCAGTGGATGAGGCAACATCTTCCTGGGAAAAATATGTTTGGGGGGATGGGTGCAGATCCCAGCTCTGACATGAGCTATTGTGATACACCTTTTCATTATGTGTAAACTGAGAATAAGATAAAGTTCATTCAAAGTCCATAAAGTTCATTGGAAAGATATGTTCCAAAAACATAGTTTTGGAACTCCTAAGATATGTCATGAATTGAAAGTTTGTTTTCTGTAGTAAAGGGAAGAACAGTCCTACTAGCTAGTTATCTGCATGACTAAGTGGGTAGGTGGATGGATATATGTGTAGGTGGATGGTCGAATGGATGGATGGATGGATGAATAAATGGATGCAAGATGGATAGATGAACAGCGAGATAGATAGGAAGGATGGTAGAGAGTCTTTCTTTGCATTTTCAGGATTATCCCCTCTTATCCAATAACAGCAATCCAATTCTCCTGAGGGAATCCCTCTTCATCAGTCTCTGCCCGTATATTTCATATGGATCTGGCCAGAATTGTGACCAAAAGACCTATTCTGACTGATGAGACCACTGAGACTGATTCAAGGCTAGGCAGAGCCCAAAAGCTCTAATTCCAGAACTAGGGCAGGTGTGACCTGGAGAGAGGCAACTCTTTTCTACTGGACTTGTATTTGGGAGGCTTGGCTCTTGCTTGGTAGGTGTGGGTGAACACAGAGGGAGCTTACCTGGGAGTAAAATCAGCAGAGAAGAAAGCAGCGCTGTGGGAAGTAAAAAGTGGAATCCTGATTAAATGACTTGAACATCTGATTTCTGCCATGCCTGATACTAACATCTAGGCTTCTGAACTCACTTGAGATTTTATATCTGCACCTTTTTTGGCATAAGTTTTTCTTTTGGTTGTTTGCAATGAAAAGAGCTGTTTTTAAAAAAAAAAAAGAGAGAGAGAGAAACAGATACCTAACCCAGGAGAGGGCCTCAGCTATTGTGCAATGTGTGGTGGAGGATGGAAAGTGGAATCAATCATGGTGTCCCATTCACTACCTCTTGGATGAGTAACCACAGCCTGTGGGCCATGTGACCTGCCTAAATTCTGCGATATATAATCTAATTTCAAATTCAACAATTTGAAAGTCAACTCCACAGGACTACTTCTCAAATATTGATATTTAATATTTAGTCTATCAGATGTCCCAAATATTTGCATTTTAATGGCCAAAGAGCTAGGCCAAACCTTTTACTGATGACTATCCATTCAATTGAGTAAGTAAACTCAGTTGTGAGAATGTCTCCCTTCCTGGCGAAGAACTTAATAAAACTATTCCATCTTGAATTTGCTTCGAATGAACCAAAAGAATGTAGATGGTAAACATGTTTACTTTCCCTGAAGCAGTTCTTGTGGATAAAGTGTTGCCCAGCATTGGTTTTGATAGATGATATCCTCCCAGGATCTTTTCAGCTTTAAAATCCTGAGGTTACATAAAAAGATCAGTGAGAAATTTCTCTGAGCACCATCATGTAAAACCCTCGCAACTCAGCACAGTGCCCGGCACAGAGAAGGTCCTCAGTAATTATTTGGGGAATAATTGATGAATAAATGTTGTCTCCTCCAGAATTCTCATCCTCTACCTGCTTGGTTAGGAGGACCCTGATAGACAAGGCTCACAAGAGGCAGTTAGATTCCAAAGAAACAATCCCAGAGAGTAAAAAATGTCCTTTAAAACTCTTCTTAAGTTACCTATGCTGTGAAGAAGCAGATCACCTCTCAATATGTCCAACTGAATCCATTTTCCATCCATCTTGAACAGACTACTGTGTCTTGGGCTGAGCAAGTGATGAAAAGGCTGAGTTCTGTTTAAGCAAATCCCGCTGACTATGAACAGCAGCCTGGCCCTCAGCATGGGGAAACACTTGTACAATGAGAGGAAAAGGGACGAGAGGAGGGATCTGTAGAATCAGATTTTCCATCTTCTGCTTTCTTGGACTGTGAGTGGGATGGAGGTTGAAGTAATGTATGTGATTTAAAAGCTTCTCTCTCCTCTTCCCTGGTCTTCTCCTCCTTCCTTCCCTTCCTCCCTCTCTCTCTTCCTTTCTGTAACCCCTCTCTCTCAACTCTTGCCCTCCCCACTACCCAACCCCATACAGTATAATTTTGCATAGCTAATATATACTTCTGATGCAACTATATTGTACAACTATACTTTCACAGACCAATGAATGTCTCCAGTAAAAAGCACAAAAAGGAGGTTTCTGCTCTGTCCCCTGATGCCTGTCCCAACACAGAACCTTTCAGGGTTGATAGAAAGTATCCTTCCTCCTTCTGTATTCTGGTGATCTTGAGGAAGCAGAAAGATCAGAGGAAAATGCTTCAAGCAAGCTCCATATCAGACTCTGAAAACCATCATGATTCATTCTTTTTCCATCCAAATAAAACCCCTGTCTTTACAGTAAATGTGATGAATAGAAACAGCATCCTTGGAGATTTATATACATCTTGCAGGCTTCCCCCCTACCCCCACCCCTTTCTCTCTCTTCTTCCCCATCTTCTTTTCATTTTGCAGTGCAACAAAGTTTCACAAGGAAGGGTTTTATAGGAAATCCATGTCTGGGGATTTATTCAGGCTTTTATCATAAATTATGGCAACACAGAACCAGTCTCTCGCTATACAGTTCCAAATATTTCAACAAGGTGATTACAATGAAGTCCTCAGCTCTTCAGTTGGAGTAGAGCTGGTGAGTGTGCAGCTGTTCTCCCAGATATGAGTGAGACAAACGCAGTACAAAAGCTTCCTTTGATGAGAAGGCAAGGCTGAGTTTTGGAAGGGAAGGCAGTCTTTTTCCCCAAAGAATACTATGTTGAAATAGAAGTGTCTTTTTAAAACCCAGATCAGCATCTAATCTACAGGGCATGGAAATGACAGCACACAAGACTATAAAGCCTCCCTGGATGAGAAATGACCTTGTCCCTTGATTCATCTTTGCAGTTAATATAATGACCTTTAAAATCGGGTTGCTGAGAATTGGACAAAGTTTTTAAAAAATCAAGCATGAAAGCCCTGGAAAGATGATAAGGGATTGTTTAAATGCCTACTAATCGGGTGCCATGCCATCTGTGACCTACAACATAAACCAAGGGAGCAAGTGAGCCATTTTCCTCACTGTTTTTGGATAAAAATCTAATGTGAGAAAGAAGTACTTCAAAGATCAATTTCCACTCTGAGTTAAATTTCTATGGTCCATCCAACCCTAGCTGCAGCCTCTACGGGGGCCGTCAGGGATGGTTGGAGGTCCAGCTGATCATCTCAGATAAGCAAGATGGTCCATCTATTAGATGATGCCATTGATTCATCTGGGCTTTCAGCAGGAACACGTGCATCTCTTCCATTTCAACAGATTGAGTTTTATCTGCAGAAGCCTAGATCTTCTTTGTCCTTCATTTCTCAACATCACTGCCATCTCCTCCAGACGTCCTCCCAGGCCACTTCATTGGAAGACTCTTCCCATACCTCAGTCACTGGATACCATTCCCCATTTTTGTTTTTCTCATGTGTTTAATATCTACATTTTCTCATTAACATATTTATTTATTTGCATATTGCCTCTCTCCCATAGAACCTAATTCTGAGAATCCTTGTCTGTCTTATTCACCATGGTGCTGGTACTGAGACTAATACCTGGAACCCTGCAATGATGAAAAGTTAATTCTGAATAAAGAAATGGCTATCCTTTCTAACAATAATTTTTCCATGTGTACTTTACTTCGTGTAAGCCAAATATATTTTTATATGATTTATAAAATTCTTCCAGTTAATAAAGTATGATATGTATATATGTATGTGTGTGTGTGTGTGTGTATATATATATATATATTTGGGCTTCCCTGTGGCTTAGCTGGTAAAGAATCTGCCTGCAGTGTGGGAGACCTGGGTTTGATCCCTGGGTTGGGAAGATCCCCTGGAGAAGGGAAAGGCTACTTACTCCAGTGTTCTGGCCTAGAGAATTCCATGGACTGTATAGTCCATGGGGTTGCAAAGAGTTGGACACAACTGAGTGACTTTCACTTCACTTCACTTCATATATACATATACATACATACATACATATATATATATATATATATATTTATACATATATATTTATACAATGGAATACTACTCAGTCATCAAAAAAGAATGAAATAATGTCATCTGCAGCAACCCGGAAGAACCTAGAGATTATCATACTAAGTGAAGTAAGCCAGAGAGGGAAAAACAAATACCATATGATATCACTTATATGTGGAATCTAAACTATGACACAAATGAAACTATCTAAGAAACAGACTCACAGACATAGAGAACAGACTTGTGGAACAGACTTGTGGTTGTTAGGGTGTTGAGGGGAGAGATGGATTGGAAGTTTAATATTAGCTGGTGTAAGATAGTATATATAGACTGGACAGACAACAAGGTCCTACTGTATAGCATAAGGAACTATATTCAATATTTTGTAATAAACCATAATGAAAAAGAATATATATATACATATATATATATATATGTATAACTGAATCACTTTGTTATGCAGCAGAAATTAACACAACACTGTAAATCAACTGTAGTTCAATGCAAACTTTTTAAAAAGGAGATTCTTCCACTTGGAATTCCACAAAAGCACCCTACAGCCAGCTCCACGAGGGCATGAAGGGACCATTTCACCCTCTCTCTTTCAGGAGCACAACAGATACAGTTGGAAGCATGAATCCACCTTGGAAACTGCCGAGGCCGCTGTGGCAGGACAGATCTTCTAGAAGCAGATGTTGGCTTGGAGTCTGGGCTACAAGGTGTTTATTAGGAATCAACACCAGGGAAAAGAAGCAGGTTGGAGATGGGGTGGCAAGAGGTGGAATCACAATGCAGGCCTGTCTTAGCTATGGAGCAAGTGCTGGGTGACATCAGAATGACCCCAGTGAGATCTTAGTTCAGATCCCTGCTTCACTAAATCATAGGCTGTGGGCTGACTGGGGGCCTGAATCTCTGGAGCTGGGGCTGACCCAGAAAGAGCTGATAGCTGGAGGTCATCTTCCAGTTACACGCCTGAGATCTGGGCAGGGAGTCCTTCCTCCAAGGACCGCCAGGTCAGGACACCTCCCCCACACTTCAATGTTGCAAACTTCAAGTGCAAACCAGCCTTTCCAGAAGACTGGCTACTGGGAGTCCACTGAGTTCCCACTGTCTTCGGAGATGAGCCGCAAATAGTCCAATTCCTAAATTAGAAGTCACGTCCTGTAAGTGCTTGCTGACTTGGCAGCAGCAACACTGACATAATTTCACAAATAATGATGTTATCTGAGGGAAAAGTTGCATTAGATCAATTACCACTCTATTTCAGTGCCATCTCAGTAGCTCTCAGTGTTTATTTCAGTTCACCTATTTTTAAACCAAAGCTCTCAGGCTTCTGAACCACAGCCATGAACATACCTTCCTTTTCTAGTCCTTGACAGCATCTTGCTCGCATTGTGAACTACAGACGATTTGAATATCATCCACCCCAATCTAACTTTTCAGTTCCCTTTCTTTGTGTCCTTTAAACTGGGGGTAGGGGGAGTGGTTTTCAGCTACAAGGAGAGTCAAGAGCTTAAGGCTCATCAGAAAAGAAATGAGAGAATATTGATATCTTTTTTTTTTTTTTTAGAATTTTCTTTTTTTTGTTGTTTTTTTTTTAAAATTTTTTATTTTATTTTATTTTTTTAAATTAGTTGGAGGCTAATTACTTCACAACATTTCAGTGGGATTTGTCATACATTGATATGAATCAGCCATGGATTTACACGTATTCCCCATCCCGATCCCCCCTCCCACCTCCCTCTCCACCCGATTCCTCTGGGTCTTCCCAGTGCACCAGGCCCAAGCACTTGTCTCATGCATCCCACCTGGGCTGGTGATCTGTTTCACCATAGATAGTATACATGCTGTTCTTTTGAAACATCCACCCTCACCTTCTCCCACAGAGTCCAAAAGTCTGTTCTATACATCTGTGTCTCTTTTTCTGTTTTGCATATAGAAGAGAATGAAAGGCGATGAATTTGAACTGTGACAAGAGAAGGTCTGGATTATATTAGGAATATTTTCCTGCTGGAGAAGGATGTTAAAAACGGTTGGGCTGCCAAGAGAAATCATTAGACCTCAGATGCACACCAGTGTGGCTGGTGTTTGGGACTGAATTGTGTTGCCCCCAAATTCACATGTTGATGTCCTAACCCGCTTTCCATACCTTAGAATGTGAACTTTTTTGGAAATAACTATGGAGGTTGAAGAGCAACCATTAGAGTGGATCCTAATCCAAAATGATTGGCATCTTTCTAAAAGGGGGAAATTTGGGCATAGATATAGAGGAAAGATAATGTGAAGAGACATGGGGAGGAGGTGGCCATGTTCTGAGATGACTGTTTGTATCTCCCTCCCTACCTCCCCACCCCACCACCATGGGTTTCTCCGTTATTCTTACATGACTATAGCAATTACAGCACTTCTGACGCCAGATGTGGGTGGGATTTCCCCCACCAAGCACTTTCTGCAACAGCAGCTGCATGGTCCTCAATCTCACTTCATTCTGACACTCTCTACCTGGAGACAGCATCAGATTCTATAGGTGAAGAGCTTAGCCTCACAAGACTGCCTCACCCTACTTCAGATGCCAGTCACAAGTTGTAGGTCTCCAGATGAGCCACAATTTCTGTCCATTGTGGCCACGAGTTAGAAATTCCCATAACCTTCTCCTGCTGGACTGGATGATTTGCTAAAACTCAGGGAAACACACTTATCTGTTTACTAATGGTTGTGACAAAGGAGACAGACATGGAGCCAGATGAAGAGATAGATATATAGTGAGGTCTGTGAGGGTTCCAAGCTCAGGATCTTCTGTCCCTGCGGAGCTGGGATGAATTACCCTCCTGAACGGGATGCCCAGGTGGTGATAGTGGTAAAGAACCTGCCTGCCAGTGCAGAAGACATTAGAGACCTGGGTGCTATCCCTGGGTTGGGAAGATCCCCTGGAGGAAGGATTGGCAAACCACCCCTGTATTCTTGCCTAGAGAATCCCCATGGACAGAGGAGCCTGGGGGTCTATAGTCCGAAGAGTCGAAAAGAGTCCAATACAACGGAAGCAACTGACCACACATGCACACACCATCCTGAGTATTCACTGCAAGGAGTGATACTGAAGCTCCAATACTTTGGTCACCTGATGCAAAGAGCTGACTCATTGGTAAAGACACTGATGCTGGGAAAGATTGAGGGCAGGAGGAGAAGGGGGTGGCAGAGGATGAGATGGTTGGACGGCATCACCAAATCAATGGACAGGAGTTTGAGCAAACTCTGGGAGACAGTGAAGGACAGGGAGGCCTGGTGTGCTGCAATCACCAGACACAACTAAGGTTGCAAAGAGTCGGACACAGCTGAGCAGCTGAAAAACAGCAACAACCCTCCTGGTACCTGGATGTGTTCACTGATCTGGATGCTCTCTGACCCCCACACTACTGGAATTTTATGGAGGCTTTCTCATGTGACGATGGTCCATTATTAACTCCATTTGCAGCCCCTCTTCCCTCTCTGGATAATGGAGGGGTGGGGCTGAAAATTCCAAGCTTCTAAATCATGGTTTGGTCTTTCTGGTGACCAGTCTCCCATCCAGGAACCATCCAGGTGCCCATCCAGAGTCACCTCAATAAAACAAAAGATGCTCCCAAGGCTTTTAGGAGCTCTGGGCCAGGTACATAGAATAGAGACCAATTTGTATGTTTTCTATTATCTCACACCCTAAAATTCTAGGTTGAAACCCCCATCCCCAATGTGATGGTTTTTGGAGGGGAAGCCTTTGTTTAAGCTCCTCAGTTTCTGCAAATTTGTTAAGGCAGCCCTAGCAAACTCACCCAGTTGGAAGGGATCAGGTGAAGGCTAGGTGATCCTTAGGAACTGTCCTAGCTCCATGCTGAAGGACTCGCTGAGTCTCAGAAAGCAGGGGGATTTAGCGGAGAGCCCTGCTGTCCATGAGAATATGAGAAAATCATTTTCTCCCGCCTTTACCCTTCTCTCAACACTTTACCTTTTCATTCCCTGCCCTTGGGTCTCTCTCAGATGTGTTGGTGTAAAACATGGGACTTCCTGCATTTCAGGGCTCTTGCATATCAAATAGGCATAAAAGATAATCAATGTGCAAATGTGGTAGAGGGGAATGTGTAGGACAATACAAATAAAGTACAGGCACATAGCAAGTGATCAGCAGACGGACACCGTAACCATCAATATTGGGGTGAGCAAGAGCTTCACATTATACTTTATCCGCTGTAAGTAATGATAAGAAATTATAATTAATGGGTGAATCATTATTAATATTGGTAAATCAAAGTCCTCTTCTAATCTCCCTGTCACTCCTGGGATGTGTCATAAATCACACCAGCCTCAGTTCAAAGCCTAGATCTATAATTTACAAGTGACAAGACCCAGGTGAGGGGCTTAAGGCATTTGCAGAAATAGATATGGGAGGGGAGCCCTGAAGACAGAAAAGGGGCTGCAGGCTGGGGAGACAGACCTATCCTGATGAAATAAGAGTTGAAAAGGGAAAAGAGAGCGGAGAACACAGTAATTGGGTGGTTTTAAAACATCTGGGTAGCTTTGGGGAAGAGGCAAGAGGAATGATTATTTTGTTTCTGACACCCCTCCATGCCCTGCTCCGGCTGGTTAGTCCTGACACCAAACTCCTTACATTGTTTATCCTAAGTTTTTATTTTATATTGGAGTATCGCTGATTAACAATGTTGTAATAGTTTCAAGCAAAGTGATTCAGTTATACATACACACGTTTCTGTTCTTTTTCAAATTCTTTTCTCACTTAGATTGTTACATAATATTGAGCAGAATTCCCTGTGCTATCCTATACATCCTTGTCAGTTATCCTTTTTCTTTCTCAATAAGATGAGACTTTTATTGACATTTGATAAACAAACAATTTGAAAAACTCCACAGTAAAATACAGGTTTTACTGTAAAAATGCTATTTCCTGGGTTAATATTTCAGTGTATATATTTCTTAACAGAAGGAAACACAATTCACACTTAAAACCTTCTATCTAATAAGGAACATGTGGAAACAGAGCTTTTCATACATGAATGTTAAGCTATTAAAACTATTTGATCAGAGGTATGTAGTGCTGATAACAAAAGGAGTCTCATATTTAGCATTTTTCTCCCCATCTGCCCAGAAAGTAGCAAAAGATCAGATTCTATGGGTAATAGAAAAGTGACAAATTTCAGATGTTACTATTCAAAAGTTTGAACTGTAGCAGTTGGAACCCAGATGGGGCCCAGTAGTGAACTTCTGCTAGGGCTGCCAGGACAAAGTATGTAGACTGGATGCTTACACAAAGGGCATTTATTTTCTCACAGTTCTGGAGGCTGAAAGTTCAAAGTCCAGGGTGTTGGTTTCTTCCTAGACCCCTCTCCTTGGCTGGCAGATGGCCTTCTTCTCTCTGTGTGTTTATACAGTGTTCCCTCTGTCCGTGTCTGTGTCCACATTTCCACGTCTTGTAAAGGCATACCCCATTTTAACTCAATTACCTCTTAAAGACCATATCTCCGTATTGCATCCTGGGATGCTGGGAGTTAGGATTTCCAGATATGACATTTCAGGGAACATGGTAAAGTCCAGAGAAACAAAGCACCCCCCCCACCCCAAAGCTGTGTTTCCTCAGCAGTTTGAACTGCATGCCATTGATAAAGTAGCATGGCTTCAGATATGACCTGGGCTGGTGTAACAGCACTGAATTATTCCTAGAGAAAGCAACTCTCTTTTCAGATGTCTTCCAATCACTCTGATCAGCCAGGGAGACTGTCTCAGCTAGGTGCTAAGGACTTTAATACTTCTCCAAACCTTACAGGTCTGTTCTTTGAACAAAGACAGCTATCAAGCTAACTAACTAGAATATAAAGCCTGGCTTATTTTCCATTTTGTATTTGTTTTTCCAGTGACTTCTTCATCAAGGCCAGGAAAAATAGCTTTCCCTTTTAAAGAACTGATATGACATTTCCTTTTTAAATAAATGCACCTTTTAAAAAAAAGAATGAGTCCATCTAAAGAAACAATACTAGTGAGCAAATCAGAGTCAGAATGGTTCACAGAAATGACAGTCCATGGAGGATTTTTGCAATGACTGAAGTTTAGGAGACTTTTGTCTGTATTGTAGCCACAGGAATGACAGAAACAGAAAGAATCCATAAATCAAAGGCTGAGAAGAAAAGAATTACTGAAGGGATGCCGCAGCTAGGGATAGTGGGGCAATTCTGTAGGGTCTCAGGCTAAGATTCTGGGGTCTTAAGTCAATGCTACAAAGCTGATTGACCATTTCAGAGGAGTGGGCCCCCTCATTTGGGAATCCTTTCCTTTTCAGTCTTCAGCCTCTGAATCCCACCTCTTCTCCTATTTCTCCATCCTGGACAGGACTGAGTCCTATTGACAGGTCAGTGTCAACAGAGCTTTTCTGAATTTACTGAAGTCATCCCACCAGCCAGGGTCAGGATGTCGCTCTGGCTGGTTCATGAGAATCCAGACATCAAATGTTGTCCTGGGCCTGTATCAGTCCAGGAGTTCTCTGGAGTGAGGAACTCTTCCATCAAAAGATGGCCATAGTGACCTGAGCCAGACCTCAGCAAAGCCAGGGAGAGGATACTTGGGGTCTTCTACCTTCTCTGCCTTCACCCATCTTCCTATTCCAGCTACTTCCAAATCTTTTCCCCACTTCTAAGCAAGTTCATATTGTCAACTAGGTAGCTAAGATCTGCTTGCCATGTCGGTGTTCTCCAGAGAAACAGAATCAACAGGATGTGTGTGTGTCTGTGTGTGTGTATACATATACATATATATATATGGAAAGAGGTTTATTGTAAGGAATTGGCTTACAAAATTATGAAGTTATGGAAGCTGGTAAGCCCAAATCTAGAGTGGGGTTGGCTGGCTAGAGGCCCATGAGTCAATGGGACAGCACTGATGTGAAGGCAGTCTGCTGGAGAATTCCCTTTTGCTCAGGGGAGCCCCATCTTTCTGTTCTATCCAGGCCTTCAACTGATTGGATGAGGCCCATCCACATTACTAAGGCAATTGTGCCACATATTCGCCATGTCTCTGGCCTGTTTCTGCCAGCTCAATGATGGTCACTTAGGCCTTGACACATGCTCTGTATCCTTCAGCTTGAAGGAACCGAATTTCTATCCAAGTTAACATCCCTGGAGAAGCATTAACACAAGAGGAAAAAAGAGTGAGGGTGTCCCATGTGGAGTCAGCATGCCTGGGTCAGGGCTTGGGGTTGGCCTTGTAGAGACAAGGTTTCCCAGGTGGCTTAGATGCTAAAGACTCTGCCTGCAATGTGGGAGACCCAGTTTCAATCCCTGGGTTGGGAAGATCCCCTGGAGAAGGGAATGGTTACCCACTCCAGTATTCTTGCCTGGAGAATTCCAGGGACAGAGGAGGATGGTGGGCTACAGTCCATGGGGTCGCAAAGAGTCAGACATGACTAAGCAACTAGCACGGTCACTTTCATGCTTATGGGGACAGAAGAGGGTGTCCCTCTCTCTCTGTTTCCACTCTGGGCCCCAGAACAGCTCCCCTGAAGCTGCTGGGAGCACCTGTTCTACTCACTTCTTGTTCCTCTCCAGAGGGTCCCAGGATCCAGGTGCAGGGACAGATTGGGGTCACAGGTCCAAGACACAGCTTCCAGCCCTGTGTTACCAACAACAACGTTGATACTTTCACAGCTGTTTGTTCCTGTGCCTATTTCTCAATTGGTTCATAATGCAAAGGTGAGCAAGTGATATTTACAAATTGCACATGACAGGGGAAAACAGCCAAGCTTCTCCTTTGTGGGTTAGTCAAGAATCAACGAGTAGGAGCAGCTCAGAGAAAATGACCTTCAGCAGCGAAGTCAGAGTCTGCTTTGGGTGAGATGGGGTGGACCACATCCCATATCCTAATCCATTGTGCTTATCAGAAGTTGTGGGCTAATTCTGCCCATGTGCATGGGGAACTGCAACCAGTTTACCCAACAGACACAGGGGATGGCAGGAGGTCTGCAGAATGCATATTGCGGTTGACCAGTTAGCCAGTTGTTCTGCTCATTTTTTCCCTTCATCAAGTTTAGTTTAGTTTTGTTTCTAGGTAATTAATTTCTACAAAGACAGAGAGGAAACTATGAGGGAATTGGCAGGCCAGTAGGGAAACAAGATCTCTCCATACATCAGTTGCTTCCAAAGACTGAATTCTTCGGCTCCCAAGAAGTTATTTGATCTATTTAACAATATAGGATTTCCTGAGTCAGTCCCATTTATTTCGGTGCTGAGGTTAGTGGGTTAATGGGCATCAAGGTCTCAGCCAACAGCTTGCTGGCTGCTAGTCTTTTGTGTTGAAAAGATACCTTGAAAATACATAGATTCAAAAGCTCATAGGAGCAAATGTATCCTGGGGAAGATGGAACTCTAGGCCAAGCATGGGGTGTCTCTTAGTCACCTATTGTAATGCAATCATTGGTCACTTCATCTAGAATATCTCCCTCTCGCTCACCAAAAAGTTACTTGCTAAGCTCTTGCCCATTGGTTTTTTTTTTTTTTTTTTTTTTACTTCCTATCTATACCCTGAACCATTTGGAGAGAGATTTTCTCGTTTACACAGAAAATCATATATTGTATGATCCCACTTAGGTAAAATATTCACAAAAGGTAAATCCATGGAGACAGAAAATAGATTAGTGCTTGTCAGGAGCTGAGAATGGGGACAGAGATTAACTGTAAATGGGCAGGCGGGTTCTTCTTGGGGTGATGAAAATGCTCTAAAGATAGATTATGGTGATGGTCAGGCAACTCATTAAGCTGGCTAAAAATGATTATACAATTAAAATGGAGAAATGTTAGTCTATAATTTACACTTCAATAAAGTTGTTTATAAATAAAATGAGGAAGAAAGAGGACTCAGGGAGTTGCTGATGTCTGCTCCCGTTCTCTAAGCCTGTGGGTTTCCATACAGTCTCCCTGGCTTCCACCTCCAGCTTAGATCTGTTGGCCTCAAGGCTTTTTCTGGCCACCAATACTCACTCTGCCCATGTGTGGCAGACTGAAGTGCCAAGGAACTCATGTCCTTTGAGAGTAGCCTTCAGCCAATAACTGCTAAGAATTAGTGTATAAATACCTTACCAATATAAATGTAAAAAGCTCTCTGCCCTAGAGGCACATTTTGCATGGTACTTCCCAGAGTTCTCCAACTGGACCTGAAATTCCAGTTTCCCGCAGTAATGACTTGCTCCAGGAGATACATTTTACAGGCTTCCTTCCCTCCCTTGCCTCAATTTCCCATTCCTGTACTGGCATTTCATACCAAATTACTTCCACTTAAACCTTCGTCTTAGAGGCTGATTTTAGGTTAACCCACTAAAGAAGATGTGTTGGAAATTGGAAAGAAATAAAAGTCAGTTAAATCATTTAGACTGGAGTTGATCCACAGACTTGGGAGTCAGATTGCCTAGGTTGGAGCCCCGGGCCTACTTTACCACTCATGTGACTTTCACTGAGTTTCTCTGCCCTGAAATCTCGTATCACTTATGTGTCTAAACAGGATAACTATACCATCTCTGTCACAGGGATGCTGCGAGGACGCAATGCAGTGATACAGCTGGAGCTCTTAGCAGAGGGACTGGCACATAGTAAATGTTTAATAAGATGTAATTATATGTGATTTTATGAGGCAATGACTGGTCTACCAAATAATAACAGACATTGGAACCAGACTGAAAAACAGGGTAGGGGTGGATTTTCCTGGGGCTCAGCCATAGAGGGTACATTTGTAGCCAAGATCATAAAGCTTTGGGCTGGTTGCTTGGATGACATGAGTGCCACCCTCACCAAATGACACCAGTCACTCTGGAGGTGGGCAGAAAATGGAACAGACAGTGCCTTATTTTGTCTTAATGAGTAAACTGGATTACCTATTTCTCCATAGGGATCCATTTTCCTAAGAGTAATTATCAATAATTAACAGGATTAGCTTTATGACCTTCTGAAAAGTAGAGGACACTATCATATTTTATTTGGTTCCATGTTGAGCCCACGTTGTTATTGGATCATATTTTATTTGGTTCCATGTTAAGCCCAAATTGTTCATTGGATCAATGAGCAATCCTGCTGTGACTGTGTTGCTTCGAAAAGTTGTTTCCTTTCTCTTAGTCTCAGTCGTCGTCTGTCAAAAGGCAATAAAAATACTCAACTTAAAGGGATATCCTGAGATGTTATGACTCATTATTTGTAAAGAGACTCGTGTATAAGGTCTAGCATTGAGCAGATAGCCAACACTTACCCTTTTGTCCTCCTCTGGTAATGTTTCTCCAGTGATGTTAACATGGAGAGAAATTGGGTTCTTCAACCTGTAGGAAATAGGGCATGTGTCAAAGCAGAGGTGACGATCATTAAATTGGCAGAAATAATCCAGTAGGCCCAGAAAATGTGTGGCACACACCCCCCAATTCCCCTGTCCACAATAACAGCAGACATTACTAATCAATCATTGCTCTTTTTATTTGAGTTTGGATACAGTTCCAGAATCTTTTCCAGCAGAGCCCTCAAGGCCACCATTACCAACTGATCAAATTTGGCATGCAAGATGAAAGTTATTTGCCAACTTCTAGTGTAAGCTTGTAGGACTTCCCTGGTGGCTCAGATGGTAAAGCGTCTGCCTACAATGCGGGAGACCCGGGTTCGATCCCTGGGTGGGGAAGATCCTCTGGAGAAGGAAATGGCAACCCACTCCAGTACTCTTGCCTGGAAAATCCCATGGGAGGAGCCTGGTAGGCTACAGTCCATGGGGTCGCAAAGAGTTGGACATGACTGAGTAACTTCACTTCAGTGTAAGCTTAAACATAGTGAAGTTTACCACAGGTCTGGTACTCGATAAACAATAAATAGATGACTAAAGGATAAATGCAGTGAGATTAGTTAATACTGCCATCACCTATGTCTTCATTAGCAATCTCATTCAATGATCAAGTCCAAATTCCTCCAAGGTCCTCCTCCCATAATGTGAATCTTTCCTTGTGGTTGAAGGTTTTGGAGGAAACCTGGAATGCTCATAACTATAGGTTCAAAGGAATCTCCTATGAAAACACATATATTGGTATTATCTCATCTTGGGAGATTAAAGTTCCTTTGAGTTACAGCATTTTCATCTAGCACTGGCTGCACAGAAACTTCTGAGATGTGTAAGTTTCTGAAGCAGCGCTTATTCTGGCAACAAAGGAGAAATCCTTAATTGGTAGAACATAGCCAACTATTTTCTGACCAGGAGGCACATCTCAAAACTGCATGTCGGGAGGATACTACTGAGCTGAAATGCTGAAGCTGATGGTGATCTCCTTAGGAAATTGGTTTTAGCCATAGGAACGACTGCCCTTTTAAAACAAAAAGACCAGCATCTTACATCAAGTCTGTAATTCCAAACATCCCATGCTATTAGTCACAGCAAGACTGATTCTTGGTCTAATGTTTGCTTTTTTCATATTATAAATTTAAAGGCATTAATTATATTTATATCATTATGAAATTTAAACATATTCATTATAAATGCAAAACAAAATTATCCATAGATTCACTACTCAAAGATAGTCAGTATTGGGTTTCCCTGGTGGAGCAGTAGATAAGAATCTACCAGCTAATGCAGGGAACATGGGTTCGATCCCTGGTCTGGGAGGATTCCACATGCCAGTGAGACAGCCAAACCCACGCGCCACAACTACTGAGCCCCTGCTCTAGAGCCTGTGTTCTGTAACAAAAGAAACCATCACAGTGAAAAGTCCGTGTTCCACAACTAGGGAGTCGCCCCCTTCACAGAAACTGGAGGAGCACACAGCAACGAAAACCCAGCCAAAAATAAAATAAATAAATAATTAAAAAATCAACTGTGAAAGCTGACCTGCATCATTAATTTTAAAAAAATACATAGTATTAAAATATGGAGTATTTCCCCGTTGTCATTTTTCTATGCATGTTTTAGCATGTTTGTGTATTACATGTAAAGATTTTACGTTCTACTTTTTTTTCCAATTTAACTTTAGCATGTCTCCATGTTTTTGCAAACTCTCCACACACATTTTAGTTGTTGTATAAACATTCCAATAAGTGAATATGCCCTAATTTACTTAACCTTTAGATGATATTGTCCAACATTAGGTTGTTGCTGATGTTATTTCTATTGTCAAAACGCTATGATGACTGTATTTGCATATAAAGTTTTTTCTGTATATATGAATGTATAAGTGTTTCCTTGGAATACTTAGGTAGATTCCAACTCACTCTTTGTCCCTTCTCTCTCTCTGTCTCAGAGGTACAGAATACATAAAATGATAAAGTATGCACATTTTAAGTGTAGAGCTCAACTACTCTTTACATATGTACCCAGGTACCACTGTCCAGGTCAAGGTGTAGTATTTTTCCAGCACACCAAAAAGTACCCATGAGTCCCTTCTATGGCATGATTTTTTCAATAAAAATTTGCGCTTAGCACCCTACAAAGAAACATGCCTCCTTCTTTGTCCTACAAAATTAACAGTTCCTTTCCTGACCCAGAAAAGTCAGAATCACTATCACTGTGTTCGATTATAGTGATGTCTTCCTTTCTCATCACCCTGGAACCTCAGTGTATGCGAGGTCCCTCTCAAAGCTGCTCAGAGATTGCTTCCACCATCCTTAAAGGAATCAGACGCATGCTAGTCAAACTCTACAAATGGCATTTAGTCCTCTTCCATCTGTCCTTGGCATGTTGTTTAGAAAGTTTAAAATACTACTTATTTTCTCTCCAATTTAATAAATGACTTTGGGAGAAGCCAGTGATTTTCTCTCTAGCAATTGTGGAACTTGATAAAGTTAATTTGTTAGATGATAACTCACCAGAGATAATAGTATGAATGCAAAAATTAAGATATCTATGTATACAAATAAATATATATGAGTAAAAATTAGAATGAAGAAAAAGAAACATATATATAATTTCTCTAACTCTTTCCTTGATCTAATTCTAAATCACCATCAGCCCATTATCATCATCACCATCATGTCTATTGAATACCTACTGTGTGCCAGACATTACCTAACTTATATACATTTAATTCATTTAATTCTCATTTTATGGATAAGGAAAGTGAGGCCATATGCCACATAGGAAGTATCGAGATTGGCATTTGAACCCAGTGTGGTTGCCTCTGAGACTAGCACATTTAGTCACCAAGCCATACCTCTGCTGAGGTAACGCACACTTGAAGGTTTAGGTAATGGTGATTCACTGAGCTACCATTTAGATTTCTGACAACTGATCTATTTGCAATGGTATATGCCAATTCTGGGCTTCCTGGGTGGTTCATTTGTAAAGAATCCTCCTGCCAAACAGGAGATGCAAATTTGATCCACGGGTTGGGAAGCTCCCCTGGAGAAAGAAATGGCAACCCATTCTGGTATTCTTGCCTGGGAAATCCCGTGGACAGAGGAGCCTGGCCAGCTACAGTCCATGGTGTTGCAAACAGTCGGACACAGTTTAGCAAGGAAACAACAACATGCCAATTCTAGGAAAAGGAAACCTGCACTTTGTATCCTTGATAAAATAGGTGCCCTGTGTTCCACCCAGGCTGTAAACCAACATGGAAATGAGCTTTATTGTGGCTTAATTTACATACTGTAAAATTCACCGGTTTTGGCATGTTTACAGTTAGGCGGTCACTACCACAATCCAATTTTAGAACATATCGATCATCCCCCAAAGAAATCATGAACACATCATAAGTCGCTTCCCATATCCCCCTTTCCCCAGCCTATGCCAACCACTAAACTGCTTTCTGTCTCAATAGATTTGCCTCTTCTGGACATTTCATAAAATCCGAGTCACACAGTACATGGACTCCTGCGTCTGGCTTCCTTCTTGTCCTTGTGGTGGCATGAATCTGTACTTCTTCCCTTTATGTTATCCAACAGTTGTCCAGCGTGCCATCAATATTTTCATCACACTAAACATCTTTCTCATTCTTTCCCAGTTTATAAGACTCAATTTGTTCAAAACTGTATTTCTCTCTCTCAGATCAAGCTCCACCTGACCTCCATGTCCTGTTGTAGTTTATTCTTAGAGAGTTGCTTACTCCTTTTCTTTCTTTCTTTCTCTCTTCTGAATTTTTGTTGTTTTAGTTTGATTTACTTATATTTAAGACCTTAATACATCTGGAATTTTCTTGTACATGATATAAGTGCTCAACATTACTTTTTCCCAGAGGAAAATCTTCTTGGCCAGGAACTTATTTTACAAAGGCCATATTCCCTAGTGGATTCAAATATCATCTTTTTCATATAAAGTGTTTTCTGCATGAGCTCTAAATGATCTACCCACATTTTTCTATTCCAAAACCAGCAATAACATATTTATTTGCTACATTTGACTTATATCCTGACATAAGTTGAAGCAAGTCTATCCCTGCCACTTATTTATTTATTGGCTATTTTAGGGCATCTCCTCTTCTATTTGTTTAATCCAGTTTCCTACATTCCCTCTCCTCACTATTAAAAGCAAATTGTTGATATTATAATTGATTATAGAATTTTAAGTTAATTTCATTAAATTTTGCATCACACTTCCCCATTCAAAAAATATGGCATTTATTTCCATTTGTGTGGATCTTGTTTTATGACATTCAATGAGATTATGAAAATAATTTTCTAAAATAGTTTCTTCATATAATTCCTGAGCTTCTCTTCTTAACTATATGCCAGGTTATTTTATAGTTAGTGCTACTGTGATTGGGATATTTTTACCACCTACATTCTCCACATATCCATTTCAAAGTCATTATTGTTAGTATAGAAAAAAGCTATTAATGTTTATATAATTCTATTGTTTCTAGTCACCTTGCAGATACTGATTCTAGTAAGATCATTGTCTTAATTTTTACAGAGATTTAATTTTAGGCAAAAGGAGAAAGGAGGTGGCAGAGGATGAGATTGTTAGAGAGCATCACTGACTCGATGTACATGAATCTGAGCAAACACCAGGAGTTAGTGAAGGACAGGGGAGCCTGGTGTGCTGCAGCCCAGGGGTGGCAAAGAGTCAGACATCACTTAGAGACTGAACAACAACAAATTTTTACCAGTTTCCTTAATACACAAGCAAACCATCAGTAAAAATAAAGAGTTTAAAATTTTCTTTCCAATGCTTACACTGATTATTTTATTTTCTTATTTTAAATCATTTTTAAGAATTTTGTAACTATTTAACTAATTCACCATTTGAAATATGGTTTTTTATTCATTAATTTAGATTTAGGCAATTTCCTTCTATTAGTGGTTTATTTGTTGATTTATTAGGAATCACCACCTATTCAAATGGCTTTTCATCTTCACCTCTAATATTGATGTAATGAAAAGATTATGCTGATACCTTCCCTGATCCAAACCAGCCTTGAATTCCTGGAATGAATCCTCCTTGGCCATAATACTTTATTCTCTTGATGCCAATAGTTTAGTAAAAATATTTGCCTTTATTCATAAGTAAACTTACATATAGTTTTATTTTTTGGTACTACCCATCAGAACTGGGTTTTGAATGAGTTGAAACACTTCTAATTACTTTCTGTGGACAAGGTTATCAACCCTGGCTGCACATTAGAATCATCTGGAGAGCTATTGTTAGATGCTCATGCCTGGTACAACCAGAGGTATTGAATAGGAAACTGGGGATGGGATTTGAACATCAGTAGTAAGCAACAATTAAAACCAGATCTGGAACATTGGACTGGTTCCAAATTGGGAAAGGAGTTTGTCAAGGCTGTATATTGTCACCTTGCTTATTTAACTTATATGCAACATACATCATACGAAATGCTGGACTGGATGAAGCACAAGCTGGAATCAATACTGCAGGGAAGATATATCAATAACCTCAGATATGCAAATGACCCTTATGGCAGAAAGTGAAGAGGAACTAAAGAGTCTCTTGATGAAAGCAAAAGAGGAGAGTAAGAAAGCTGGCTTAAAACTCAACATGCATAAAACTAAGATCATGGCACCCAGTCCCATCACTTCCTGGAAAATAGATGGAGAAACATGGAAACAGTGAAAGACTTTTATTTTCTTGGGCTCCAGAATCACTGCAGATGGTAACTGCAGCCATGAAATTAAAAGACGCTTGCTCCTTGGAAGAAAAACTATGAACAACCTAGACAGCATATTAAAAGTCAGACACATTGCTTTGCCGACAAAGGTCTGTATAGTCAGAGCTATGATTTTTTTCAGTAGTCATGTACAGATGTAAGAGTTGGACCATAAAGAAAGCTGAGTGCCTAAGAGTTCATGATTTTGAACTGTGGTGTTGGAGAAGACTCTTGAGAGTCCTTTGGCCTGCAAGGAGATCAAACTAGTCCATCCTAAAGGAAATCAGTCCTGAATATTCATTGGAAGAACTGATACTGAAGATGAAGTTCCAATACTTTGGCCACCTGATACAAAGAACTGACTCATTAGAAAAGACCCTGATGCTGGGAAAGAATGAAGGCAGGAGAAGGGGATGACAGAAGATGAGATGATTGAATGGTATCACTGACTCGATGAACATGAGTTTGAGCAAGCTTTGGGAGTTGGTGATGGACAGGGGAACCTGGCGTGCTGCAATCCATGGGGTTGCAATGAGTTGGAAATGACTGAGTGACTGAACTGAACCAAACTGAACTGAATTTTAAAAAACACGCCAGGTGATTCTGTCATTTGGTTAAGTCTCAAAATGATTGTCTATGATTTGCAATTATTTGAATAACACTGGAGCACCGGTGAGTGGGCACCAGCCCCAGGCCCTCCTAGTCCCCCCAGCTAGCTGCTCTGGGAATCTGGCCTTGCAAACCAGTGGGTCAGCACCAGCCCCAGACCCTCCCGGCCCTGTGCCACTGGACACAGACCTGTTCATGAGAATTCTGGCACCAGCACCAGCTGCTGTTGACCCAAAGGCAGCTACCCTAGGGCCCAGCACAACACAACAGCAAGTCAGCAGTCTCTGTATGAGGCAGGATCTGACTGCCAAACGGGTCAAGGGTCCAGCCCCACCCACCACTGTGCCAACAGCAGTCGGCACTCACACAACGAAAGGAAACATTCAGTCTATATAACCGGCAACCCTAGAATATATAGCTTTTGTGTCCAGAGGGGAGTATGCTGTTGGGACTCAGGATGGATCTTACATAAGGCCACTTCTCCAAGACTTGGAAATTTAACTAACATACCTATGGCATGTTAAATCTCTTCAGGTTCGTCCGACTCTTTGCAACCGTATGGACTATCACCTGCCAGGCTCTTCTGTCCATGGGATTCTCCAGGCAAGAATACTGGAGTGAGTTGCTATGCCCTCCTCCAGGGGATCTTCCAGACCTAGGGACCAAACCAGCGTCTCTTATGTCTCCTGCATTGGCAGGTGGGTTCTTTACCACTGAGCCACCTGGGAAGCCCTACCTACTATGTAGACATAAATACAGAAAAATAGGCAAAACTAGGAGACAGAAGAATATGTTTCAAAGAAAAAAAGATAGAACCCCAGAAGAACTAAGGGAAGTGTAAATAAACAGACTGATAAAGAGTTCAAGGTAATGATTAAAAAAATGCTCAGTGAACTTAGGAAAAGAACTGATGAACATAATAAGAAGTTGAAAAGAGTTAGAAAATATAGAGAAGACCCCAACAGAGCTAAGGAATACAATAACTAAAATGATTTTTTTTTTAAAAAGACAACACTAGACAAAATCAACAACAAAGTAGATGATACAGAAAAATAGACCAGTGAATTGCAAGACAGAGTAGTGGAAATCTGAAACCTGAGCTGAATAGAAACAAGGAAAAAGAATTTCAGAAAAAAATGAGGACAGATTGAGAGACTTCTGTGATAACATCAAGCATACTCACATTTGAATTATAGTGGACCAAAAGGAGAAGAAAGATAGAGAGGGGGAAGGTGATTTATTTGAAGAAATAAAAGCTGAAAATTTCCCTAACCTGGGGGAAAAACAAGCATTCAGGTGCAGGAAGCACAGAAAATTCCATACAAGATGAATCCAAAGAGGTCTACAACAAGATACATTATACTTAAAACAGCAAAAGTTAAAAAGTGAATGGAGAATCTCAAAGGCAGCAAGAGAAAAGCAAGGAGTTAGATACAAGGGAACCCCCAGAAGACTATGAGTTGACTTTTTAATAGAAATCTTGCAGGCTGAAAGGGAGAGGGACAAGATATTCAAACTGATGAAAGGAAAAAAAACCTAAAACCAAGAATACTCTACCCAGTAAGGCTATGATTCAGATTTGAAGGAAAGATAAAGAGTGTTACAGACAAGCAAAAGCTTTCAGTTCAGCACCACTAACCTGGCTTTAAAGAATTGTTAAAGGGACTTCTCTAAAAGGAAAAGAAGAGACCATGACTAGAAATATGAAAATTACAAAAGGACAAATCTCAGTCATAATGGCAAGCATATAGTAAAGCTAGTGGACCAACTACTTACAAAGCTAGTAGGAAGGTTAGGGTTCAGGATGGGGAACACACGTAAATCCATGGCTGACTCATGTCAATGTATGGCAAAAACCACTACAATATTGTAAAGTAATTAACCTCCAACTAATATAAATAAATGAAAAAAACAAATAAAAAAATAAATAAACATTTCAAAAAAAAGTAGTAAAGTCATTTATATTTACAATAAGTAGTTAAGGGATATACGAAACAAAAAGATATAAAGTAGAATGTCAAAAACATGAAGCACCAAGAGGGGGAAAAACAAGTCAGAGTTGTTAGAAGACACTGAACCTTAAGAGATCATCGACTTAAAACAGCAGAAAATTATATACAAACCTCATGGTAACCACAAGCTGGGAGAAGGCAATGGCACCCCACTCCAGTGCTCTTGCCTGGAAAATCCCACGGATGGAGAAGCCTGATGGGCTGCAGTCCATGGGGTCTCTACGAGTCGGACACAGTGGAGCGACTTCACTTTCATTTTTCACTTTCATGCATTGGAGAAGGAAATGGCAGCCCACTCCAGTGTTCTTGCCTGAAGAATCCCAGGGACAGCGGAGCCTGGTGGGCTGCCGTCTATGGGGTCGCACAGAGTCAGACACGACTGAAGCAACTTAGCAGCAGCGACCACAAGCCAAAAATCTGTAACAGATACACACACACAAAAGTAAAAATAAATCCAAAACATAACATACATAGGCAATCATTGAACCATGAGGGAAGAGACAAAAGAAGGAACAAAATTGTGCTACAAAGCAACCTGAAAACAATGAACAAAATGGCAGTAATTATATACCGACCAATAATTACATTTAAAAAAAATTACCTAACTATGACATTTATTAAGTAGAATAATGCACTCATTCAATTAGGAGATGTGTCCAGTACCAATAAGCTCCTTAAATGTAAATGAACTAAATGCTTCAATCGAAAGACATGGATTGGCCGAGTGGATTTATAAAGAGATATACATACATATCATATAGATACATAGATATTTATGATGTCTACAAGAGACTCACTGCAGATCTAAAGACACAAACTGAAAGTGAGGGGATAGAAAAAGGTATGCCATGTAAATGGGAAAAGAAAGAAAGCTGGGGTAGCAAATGATACTTATATCATGCAAAATAAACTTTAAAACAAAGACTGTAGCACAGACAAATAAGGGCATTACATAATGATACAGAAAATCCATCAAAAAGATGTAACAGTTACAAATATATATGTGTCCAACACAAGCACATCTAAATAAATACCAAAAATATTACTATCAAAAAACATAACAGGAAAAACTGACAGTAATACAATAATACAAGGGCACTTTAATACCCCATCTACACTAATGCACAGATCATCCAGACAAGAAATCAATGAAAAAACACTGGCCTCAAATGACACATCATATCTGATGAACTCAGTAGCTATATACAGAACATTCCAACCCAAAACAGCAGAATACACATTCTTTTCAAGGACACATGGAACATTCTCCAGAAAAGAACATATGCTAAGCCACAAAACAAGTTTCAATAAATTTAAAAAGACTGAAATCATACCAAGCATCTTATTCAACCACAACAGTAGGAGATGAAACCAATTACAAGAAAAAACCCTCAGAAAAATACACAAACATGTGGAGGCTGAACAATATACTGCTAAACAACAAATGGGTCACTGAAGAAATCAAACAGGAAATCAGAAAATATAGGGAGGCAAATGTTAATAGAAACAGAACACTCCACAATCTATAAAACAGCTCAAGAAACAGGAAAAATATCAAATAAACAATATAACCTCACACCTAAAGGAACTAGAGAAAAAGAACAAATGAAACCCAAAGTTAATTGAAGGAAATATATAGTAAAGATAAGAGCAGAAATCAAAGAAACAGAGGCTAAAAGAATACAATAGAAAAAAACAATGAAACTAAAGGTGGTTCTTTGAAGATTTTTTTTAATGGATAAACTTTTAGCCAGATTCATCAAGTAAAAAATAGAGGACCCAATTAAATAAAATCAGAAATAAAAGGGAAGATGTTATAACCAATGCCACAGAAATTCAAAGGATCACAAGAGATTATCGTGAATAAGTATATACCAGTAAAAGGGACAACCTAAAAGAAATGGATGAATTCCTAGAAACATATACTCTCCCTAGACTGACTCAGGAAGAAATAGAAAATATAAACAGATCAATTACTCAGAATGGAATCAAATCAGTAATTTTAAAAAAATCTCCCAAAAAACAAAAGCCAGGACCAGATGTCTTCACAAGTAAACTTTACCAAACAGTAAAAGAAGAGCTAATACCTGTCTGGGTATTTACCTGAAGAAAACAAAAACACTGATTCAGAAAGAAGTGTGCACACCAGTGTTTATCACAGCCTAATTTACAATATCCAAGACATGGAAGCAACAGAAGCGTCCACTGATAGCCAAAGAAGGAAAATTGTACATGTGTATGTGTGTATAGACACACAGACACACATACACACACACAATGGAATAACACTCTAACATAGCAAAGAATAAATTCTTGCCAGTTGCAACATCCCGAATAGATCTTGAGGGTAAAGTGCTAAGTTAAATAAATCAGACAGAAAAAGACGAACACTGTATGATTTCACTTACATGTGGAATTTTAAAAACAAAGCAAATGAACAAGCATAACAAAACAGAAACAGATCCACAGATACAGAAAACAAATTGTTGGCTGCTGGTGCAAGGGGTGGGGGTGATAAGCAAAAGAGAGGAGGAAGATTAAGAGCCACAAACTTCCAGTTAAAAAATAAATAAGCTACACGTAAAATAATGAAATTAGAATATTCTCTAACACCGTACACGAAAGTAAACTCAAAATAGATTAAAGGCCTAAATGGAAGACCAGATACTATGAAACTCCTAGAGGAAAACATAGGCAGAACAGTCTGACATAAATCACAGCAATATCTTTTTGATCTGTCTCCTAGAGTAATGGAAATATAAAATATAAGCAAAAATAAACAAATGGGACCTAATTAAACTTAAAAACTTCTACACAGTAAAGGAAACCATAAACAAAATGAAAAGACAACCTACAAAATGGGAGAAAACACTTGCAAATGATGTAGCCGACAGGGGATTAATCTCCAAAACACATAAACAGATCATACAGCTCAATATAAAAAAAAATTTTTTTTAATGGGTAGAAGATCTAAATAGACATGTCTCCAAATAAGACATATAGATGTCAAAAGACAAAGATCCACATCTGTAATTATTAGAGAAAGGCAAATCAAAACTGCAACAAGATATCACTTCACACCAGTCAGAATGGCCTTAATCAAAAGTTTACAAATAATAAATGCTGGAAAGGGTTTGAAGAAAAAGGAACACAGCTACACTGTTGGTGGGAACGTAAATTGGTATAGCCATTATGGAGAACAGTCTGGAGGTTCCTTTAAAAACTAAAAATAGAGGTGCCCTATGATCCTGCAATCCCAACTCCTGAGCATGCATCTGGAGAAAATCATAATTTGAAAAGATACGTGCACCCCAATGTTTACTGCAGCATGATTTACAATAGCCAAGACATAGAAGCAACTTAAATGTCTATTGACAGATGAATGAATGTATTGGTACAATGGAATATTACTCATCCTAGAGATTATCATACTAAGTGAAGTAAGTCAGATACAGAAAGATGAATATCCTATGACATTATTTACATGTGGAATCTAAAAAACTAATACAAATGAACTTATATACAGAACAGAAATAGACTTACAGACATAGAAAACAAATTTGAAGTTACCAAACGGGAAAAGGGAATGGAGAGAGATAAATTAGAAGTTTGGGATTAACATACGCACACTACTACATATAAAATTAAAAAATACATAACCAACAAAGACCTGCTAAATAGCACAGGGAACAATAGTCAATATTTTGGGAAAAGGAATCTGAAAAAATAAATATATATGTATGCATAACTGAATCATTTTACTGTATATCTGAAATTAACAGAACATTGTAAACCAACTATACTTCAATTAAAAAAATAAAATAAACTGAAAACAAATGTGCAAATAAATAAGTCACAGGATAGAATGTACAGCACAAAAATGTAGTCAATATGTATGGTGACTGATATTAACTGGATTTACCATGGTGATCACTCTATAATGCTTAAAACATCAAATCACCATCTCGTACACCTGAAACTAATATAATATTATAAGTCAATTATACTTCAGTAGAAGGAAACTGGAGCAATTTGCTTTTCATATGACATTATATAGAACTCAGCTAAGAACCTCTCTGTTCTGCAGCTCTTTTAAAATGCTAAACCTTTCATCTCTTTCAGGTAATTGGTTCCTTCAAATGTTCTACCTATTCCAGAGTCATTTTATATTTTTTTTTCCAAAAAAGTAGCCATTTCATATGACCATACTTTCTTCCCGAGTCAGACTTATGTGGGGTTTAATTTGGTATTTTCATTTTTCCAATTTAAATTTTTAAATTGATACATAATTGACATATAGCATTACATTAATTTCAGGTGTACTACATAAGATTTGATATTTGTATATTGCAAAATGATCACTATGAGTCTAGTTATCATCTGTCACCATCAATCAGTTCAATTCAGTCATTCAGTCCGGTCTTGACTCTTTGCAGCCTCATGGACTTCAGCATGCCAGGCTTCCCTGTCAATCACCAACTCCCAGAGTTTGCTCAAACTCACGTCCAGCGTGTTGGTGATGCCATCCAACCATCTCATCCTCTGTCATCCCCTTCTCCTCCTGCCTTCAATCTTTCCTGGCATCAGGGTCTTTTCCAATGAGTCAGCTCTTTGCATCAGGTGGCCAAAGTATTGGAGCTTCATTGTTGGCATCAGTCCTTCCAATGAATATTCAGAACTGATTTTCTTTAGGATGGACTGGTTGAATATCCTTGCAGTCCAAGGGACTCTCAAGAGTCTAACACCACAGTTCAAAAGCATCAATTCTTCAGTGCTCAGCTTTCTTTAAAGTCCAACTCTCACATCCATCCATCACCAGACATAGTCATAATTGTTTTTTCTTCTGAATGAAGATTTTTAAGATCTGAATTTTTAATAGCTTTCAAATATATGATACAGTATTATTAATTATAGTCACCATGCTTCACAATATATTCCCAAGACTTATCTATTTTATAACTAGAAATTTGTACCTTTTGATTCCTTTCACCCAATATGGTATTTCAAAAATGAGCTTTTGAGCTTGTTTTCTTTTTTGCTATTCATGCCTCTGTTCTATTACATCAGATTCTATAATTATTAATTTGCTGTTCAGAATGTTTTATTGTATTTTATTCTTATTCTAACATCCTGGGGTTTCTAACAAGTTCTCTTATTGTTTTATTAGTTATTCTTTACAGTAAAGGCATTGAAGTTTATTAATTTTCCTCTGACTACAGCTTTTATTGTATTTCATAGACTGTTATAAAGTGTTGCTTTATTTATTGCTTTAAAAAAGATTGAATTTTGTTGTCTAAGATTGTGTTTCTCAATTTTTAAGTTCTAAGAAATGAATTTCTAATATTATTGAACTGTTAACAGAGAGAATTTGGCTTGAATAAAATCTCTTTATTTCATTTGTTGAGACTTTAAATTCAGATATCATGGGTACTAGAAAACAATACTTACTTTCGTTAATATAAATCTGTTTCTGTACATATCTATTGAGTTTTTAGGTTGCACAATGCAATTTCTCCTGTTCTTATATATTTTTATTTCTATTTTTTTCTTTATATGGAAAAGAAGAGTATTGATTTCTTCAAAAACACACGTATTTCTTTTATCAAGTTCTCACCATTTTTCTAATAGTTTTCAGTTTTTGAACTTGGTATTACTTTGTGTTTGGCACTGGTTCAAGTACGTTTTAACAGTAACTCATTCATTTAAGCTCCAGGCAACCCTTGGAGGACGGTAAGAAGGATGTGAAACAACTTTGCACAGTGTCAGAGGTAAGATAAAAGGAGTAGATTCAGCGTTCAAACTGGGATGGTTTGGATACAGTCTTGTTCTCAAACAATACCCTGCATCTGACATCTGTGGCATGGTTGACTTCCCACTCTTGCAAATGGTCCCCTCATTACACCAATGCAAGTTCTCCATCTTCTTAGGGGAGCCTACTCTTGTAACTAAATCCAGAGGGTCCCAGGCAGCGCCAGGCTCAAGCCAGGACCATCAGCACCTCTGTTGAGATGTTTTTGGATTATGTCTAAAAAAGTGATTAATTCACTGATTTATTTAAAATATAGTTCAACACCTACTCTGTGCCAAGGACTTAGTGCTGGAAGTAGAGTAGTGAACAAAACGATAATACCTGCCCTCATGGGGCTTATAATCTGTGGGGTGAGATGGTCATAAAGCAAAAACTGCAATAAATGATTTTTTTCTCTTTTATAAAAAAATAGTTATTTATTTATTTGGTTGTCCCTGGTCTTACTGTGGTATGTGAACTCTTAGTTGCAGCATGTGGGATCTAGTTCCCTGGCCAGGGACTGAACCTGGGCCCCTTGCATTGGGAGCCTGGAGTCTTAGCCACTGGACCACCAGGGAATTTCCATAAATGATTTTTATACAAAAGGAAATCAGTGCTACAGTAAAGGTGATTAGGAGTGTTGACTGCAGTTTCACTAGGATAGTCAAGAAAGGCATAAATGAGGTGACATTGGTGCACAAGCTTGGACAGGGCGAAGGAGGGAGGCGTGCAGAGATCCTCTGCAGGGTTGTAACTAGTGAAGAATATTCTATACAGAATGAATAACCAGGGCAGTGTCATGAGAAAGGCCTGACTGGTGTGTTTCAGGGACAGCAAGGAAGCCAGGGGAATGGAGGAGTGTGAGTGACAGGGAGGGGAGCTGCTGATGGTGAGAGATGATGGGCTTGAGAGCAGTTTCATTGTGTGTGCAAAGCCCAGGGGGAGGACAGGGAGCCAGAACCTTGTTCAGGAGAAAATAGGGAAGTGCGTACTGGAGACAGGGAGCTAGGTAACCCTTCTGAGGACTTCTGCAGCAAAGGGAAGAGAAACACGAGGCAGCAGGACCGAGAGAGGACTTTGTTTTTGATCAGAGAAGTAGCAGTTAAGTTTGAATCCTGGAAACCATGCTACTGGAGAGAGTGGGGAGGCGACAGAGGGACGTGGTGGAGTGATGTCCAAAAACCAAGAGAAACAGTGGGGTCTCATGGGCAAATGAGAGTAGGCTTCACGCAGGAGCCTGGCTAGCACGTCCACCAAAACATAGTCGATGCAATGAACACTGCGGTATGTGTCTTTTTGAATTATGTACCCCAATGTGCATTGCAGCACTATTTACAATAGCCAGGACATGGAAGCAACCTAGATGTCCATTGACAGATGAATGGATAGAGAAGATGGAGTACATATATACAAAGGGATATTACTCAGCCATAAAAAAGCAATGAAATTGGATCATTTGTAGAGGTGTGGAGGGAACTAGAGTCTGTCATACAGAGTGCAGTGAGTTAGAAAGAGGAAAACAAATATTGCATATTAATGCATATATGTGAAATCTTAAAAAAAAAAGGTACAGATGAACCTATTTGCGGAGCAGGAATAGGAATGAAGATGTAGAGAATAGACATGTGGACATGGGGAAGAGGGGAAGGTGGGATGAATTGGGAGATTAGGACCCAGATGGGGGTGATGAGGCGGTGGGACGGTGACCCAAGAGGGAGGGTGTGTATGTATACATACAGTTGATTTATTTCATTGTATAACAGAAACTAACACAACATTATTATAAGGCAATTATACCCCAATAAAAAATACCTTAGTCAACGCACATGCAGGGGAGTGTGGAAAGGAGACAGAGGGAGCTTGTGGGAACCCCTTTCTGCTTGCTTTCTCCTTCATCAGTGACCTACGAAGCAGGTCCTCAGGCAAGTGAGGGAGAGAGAGGGGCGTTACAGACTGAAGGGCCTGGGAGAGTAACTGGACTCGCGATATGTGGAGGGATAGAGCAGCCTCAAGGGCCCACCTGAGGTCCATCGTTGTTACGACGGCCGTGGGACGTGCCACTCAAGAGCTGGGCAGCTGCGTTTCTTAAACATGGAGGGCATCACTTGGCCTTGAGAGAGAACTAACCAAGCTTTCAAAGAGGAGCAGAGACAGAACATGGACGGATAGATTTGTGTGTTCGCATCTCTGGTTCCAGCTCTTCCCAAGGCATAGCTCTATCCCTAACCTTCTTTCAGTTAGGTTGTTCAATTCCATCCCATATCTCAGGGTACCAACTGCAGAAACAAGCCCAGTGTGAGTGGCTTCAACCACTTGAAACAAGGAGCAAGGGTGGGATATATACAGTAGCTCACAAAGGCTTCAGGGACCTAGGCTGCTTCTCTCCTTCTGGCTCATTACTTCTGAGTCATGACTTCTATCCTCGTGGTCATAAGATGGCTGTTGGAGTTCCAGCTATCCTTTCTACATTCTAGAAAGAATGGAAATAGCAAGGGACTAGAGGGTACTCACTAACTGATTCAGCACTCTCTCCCAAAGGATATCTTGGAAGCTCCACAAAGACATCTATTGCTCTTTCTTTGATCACCGCAAACTACAAGGAAAGTTGGGGACCATTGTTTTCTGCTTGGGCATATCATTACCCTAAATAAATCAGGATTTTTTATCAAGCAAGAGGAGAAGAATAGGTATCTGGCAGGCATCTTGCAGACTCAAGCATATCCACTTTTCCCTTGAGTCTTTTTGAAATGGATTCCTGAAGTACACAAGCAAAAGGGACTTGAGCTACACTGAGGAATAACAACAGGTACAAGGTGCAAAACAGAGGCTGCAAGCAAGATGGGAAACGAGTTTGGGGTACAAGGCTGAACCTACAACTTAAAGACACAAGGACTAGACAGAAACACTGGCAACACACTGAACTTCTGAGAGGGGTGAGGGTAAAGTTAATAAAACAAAAGAGAATTTGGACAAAAAAAGTTTGAGATAAAATACATCAGTTCAGTTCAGTCGCTCAGTCATGTCCGACTCTTTGCGACCCCATGGACTGCAGCACGCCAGGTTTCCCTGTCCATCATCAGCTCCCAGAGCTTATTCAAACTCATGTCCATCGAGTCGGTGATGCCATCCAACCATCTCATCCTCTGTGGCCCCCTTCTCCTCCTGCCTTCAATCTTTCCCAGCATCAGGGTCTTCTCAAATGAGTCGTCTTCAAACCTTCTTTTTTTGGTAAGATGGTATCCCTTTAACTTTTTACTTTATTAATGGACTTTTCACTAACTCATTTTATCTTCTCATCATACCCGGGAAAATTGTCGAGGTTTCACCAATCATTGTTTGAAAAAATCCAAAACGACAAAAGAACTTCCATGAATTAGGTAGCATTTTTCACTTATATGTTACAAGAGCATATATACACATTTGATAAAAACAGATCTAACCTTTATTTATTCAGTCGCTAGATGATGGAGCTTTAAAGAAATCAGACTCCTCAAAAGCTGGATTTCACGAGACAGTTCATGAAACACTCCAGTGGAACCCTATCAGTGAGGTCCTCTTGACCGGTCTATTTAAACTTGCCCTATCCTGGTCATTCTAGCAGATGGCCCCTTACAATTTTCTTCACTCTTCACTCTCTGATAGTACTTGTTCATATATTTATTTGCTCATCTTGGTCACATGTATAATCAAGAATCTAGAATTTAGAATGCAGTTTCCAGGAGGGCAGGGACCTTCCACGTTTTATTCATCATTGAATGCCCCCCTGCATGAGCACCATCGTGGGTATCATAGGTTCTTGATAAATATTTGGTGATTACTACTGTTAACACAGCTCAGAGGTTAAAGCATCTGCCTGGAATGCGGGAGACCTGGGTTTGATCCCTGGGTCGGGAAGATCCCCTGGAGAAGGAAATGGCAACCCACTCCAGTACTCTTGCCTAGAGAATCCCATGGACGGAGGAGCCTGGTAGGCTACAGTTCACAGGGTCACAAAGAGTCAGACATGACTGAGCACGTCTCCACACAGGGCTTGGCACACAGTAAGTGCTCCATAAACTTCTAACTCTCACCATCATCATCACCAGTCATCAGTACCATCATCCACTATCATCACTGCTGTCCTTCCACAGTTCTAAGCCTATAGCCCCAGGGACCAGATTGTGCACCACTAATACACACAATAATGGAGAAGGAAAAGGAAGCCCACTTCAGGACTCTTGTCTGGAGAATCCATGGACGGAGGAGCCTGGAGGGTTACAGTCTGAGGGGTCGCAAAGAGTCAGACGCAACTGAAGCAACTTAGCACTCATGCAATACACATATAAACACTTACTTTGAAGAGAAAAAGTCTGCCAAGCTAGTTTGAGACTTGGACCCTTTTCAGTCATCACATAAATGAGAGGCTAGTATTGAACAAAGGCTGTGGGATGACTGGGAGTGGATAAAAGGGCTGGTACAGAACAAGGTCAGATAATCCTCTAAGCAGTGGTGGTGGTGGCTGATTGTCATGCATCCTTTCCTCAGCTGGTGTCTCCTGTTCTTTCAGATCACTCTCCAGTCCTGACCACCAACCCCCCTCCGCCCCGACCCCCACACCACCCTGGCAAATCGGCGGGGTTTGCTTCTACACAGGACAGATGCCAGACCCAGTTAGGACCCCCACTTATTCTAGTTGTCTCCTGCAAATCTCATCTGCAGGCAAGTACTACATGCTGTCAGAGGAAAGTTATTTGCTACCTAGAGCTCCCTCTGCTGATACAGTGGGCAGACGGTTCTCCGGAAAAGCCGCAGGTTTCAGAAGCACAGCTGGGCGTCTGGCGGGGCATGTCACCTGCGTCAGCCTGTGGTCTGATCAGAGGCCGTTTCCTTATTTTGGGTGGGGTTGAGGGTGATGCGTGCCCATGTCCTCATGTGTTTTGGGGAGCCCAGGGGGAGGGGCTTTCAGCATCCTGGCTCTTCTGACCTCCAAGCACTCAGGCACCCTGGTGCTTGCACGTGCTTGTTGGAGAGAGTCAGGAATTCCTGGGGGCGGGACAACGGACGGATGTTTCATGCATAACTCTCTTCCTGACCTTTAGGAACAGGTGATCCATGTCTATGATTTCTGTCTGATGCAGAAGTGAAACCTAAGGCGAGGCTTTAAATTTTTTAAGAGCAAAGTCAGAGTCAATTTGTAGAGTGTGGGTAAACAAAATAAACTCTGCAATAAACCAAAAAGAAACAGGCACATGATTAAGGTTTCCAAAAATAAAAATTGTGTATTTGACTAAACTTATTATTCAGCTGAAGTTTATTTAGATTTAGAAGAAGGCATGTCAATCCCTAGTCTCAGGTACCGTCCGTCAGAACTACTGGACAGAAAGGGAGGGCATCTCCTTTATAGACCAGCCTGCTAACATTCCTTCAGTTCTGCCAGTGGTCAGTACCAGCATCTTATAGGAAATGTACTGTGCCACTCCCCCGCCTCTGTCCTCTAGTAGCCTTTGTCTGTGTGTGTGCGTGCTTAGTCATGTCCGACTCTTTGCAACCACTTGGACTATAGGGCGCCAGGCTCCTCTGTCCATAGGATTTTCCAGGCAAGGATACTGGAGTGGGTTTCCATTTCCTTCTCCAGGGGATCTTCCTGACCCAGGGATCAAACCCGAGTCTCTTGCAATCCAGGCAGATTCTTTACTACCCCGCCACTCAGTAGCCTTAAGACATGGCTATTAGTCTTCTTCATCTTTTACACATGGAAATGCTGAGGCTTGGAAACGTTAAACAACTTGCTTAAACTCTTACAACTAAAAAGTTGCTGTGATGGGGTCTGTGAACTTGAGGTACCAGGCTCCACTCAGCGGCTGTCTTACTGCTGGAGGAACATACCAGGCCCATTCCAGCAGCATGAATGTTACTGGTATTCATTGTTCAACCAAAGTTGACTCTACCCTGCACTATGGAAAGTGCCAGAGACAGCAGAGATGAATGAGGCCAGTTCCCTAACCTTGGAGGCCTTGGCAATCCTCCATCCAAACAAGGACTAGGTTGAGTGCCACTTCTTCCAGGTTGCCTTCCCTGACTACTCTTTTTTCCCTCTGATATCTTTAGACACTGCCCTACTGTTATAAATGAAATGAATAGTATTTTACCTTTAATGAGCACTTACTGTGTGCCAATCTCTACAGAAAAAAAAATCTTTACATGCGTTATCTCATTTAATCCTTATAAGAAATCTATGAGAAAAGCCCTTTTATCATCCCACCCCATCCATTTCACAGAGCTTCCCAGGTAGTAAGTATAGTGGCAAAGAATCCACCTGCCGATGCAGGAGACTCGCATTTGATCCCTGGGTCGGGAAGATCCCCTGGAGCAGGAAGTGGCAACCCACTCCAGTGTTCTTGCCTGGAAAATTCAATGAACAGAGGAACCTGTTAGACTACAGTCCATGGGATCGCAAAGAGTCAGACAGGACTGAGTGCGCACAGATGCACCCATTTTACAGGTGAAAAACTGAGGCATAGAGAAGCAAAACAACTGATGCTGAAAGTCTCAGCTGAAAAGCGGCAAAGCTGGAAATCCGTTTGACAGCTCCTTGAGGGTAAAGACCCCGCCCCAGTTTCCCTCTCATCCCCTAGCCTCATGCTGAGCAAACCAGGATCTCAGAACTACTGATTCACTGATTTACTCTCCCCTCACTGAAATGTGGTGATAAAACAAGATTCAGGGATGGGGTAGGGAAAGGAATCCCACAAATCAGCGAGAACTTCTTCAGAGCGCTGGCTCTCAGTTAATGCAAGCTATAGGAAGCATACTTAAAAAGAAAAATTCCTTAGGGAATCTTCCGCATTTCTATATCACACTTGCCCAGCATGATGCCTAGCACATAACAGGGTCCAATACATCTGTGTTGAATGACTGAATGAGCTTTAAAAATTCTCAAGAAACTTGCTGCTGCTGTGAAAGTCTGCTGCTGCCAGACGCTTAGGCATTACTTGGGCCCCACAAAGATGCTTGAGGTACTGCTGTCTTGATCTGTCTTGGGGCAGGAAGATGGTCCCTAGGATCCCGCTTTCCCATTCCTCCTATCTCAGGCGATTTTTCATCCTAAAAACCTCACATAAGCTGTTTATGGCATCCATAACCTGCCGGAGCTTTTAAACCTCTTTTTGGGGTGGCATTTTATGAGTTGAGATAAACAAACAACTCTCTCTTTTTCCAGGGACCCAGGGGGCTGGATCCTTAACCTCACTCCAGCCTGTGGCTCTCGAGGGAGCTGAACAAGAATGTGGGCCCCAAAGGACTGTGGTTAAACAGTCCTTTGGTTAAACTGTGCCACGTGGAGGAAGCAGATAACATCGTTGCTGCCTAGAGGAGAAATGCAGCAGAACCACTGAAGCAAAGATGGGCCAGAAGGCAGGGATGTCAAGTGTCTCCAAGGCAGTCCCGGCTGGGTTGGGAAGCTCTCTTTAGATACTAAGGAAGAGGTCTGGGGACATGACATGATGATCTTGGGGACCGTCTCATTGAATTCTTCATTTGGCTTTAAAGAAACTGAAGTCCTGGGAAAGAAGTGTCTTGCCCAAGTCAGGTAAGCATCACAGTGACTTCACAGGGTAGAAGCAACCTTCCCTGCACCTATTCCCACCTTCCCATAAGACCTTGATCCCTATAGATTCTATAGGGTGGTTGGAGGGAAGCTGGCTTTGCCCCAGTGCCGGCGGTGGTGTATGGGACCTTGGCCAAGCTGATGAGCACATTCTATCTTTCCGGCCACAGTGCTTGGTTTAGGGGTGACCTGTGACCCGAAGCTGGCTCAACCAGAAAGAATATCTGGACCTTTGAGGAGAATGCTGGGAAATCCTGACCTTCCTTCTCTTGGGCTAAAAATGAACAAAAGATACAGTTAGTCTGAGCAACTGATGCCAGGCTGTGACACGAAGAGAGAAACTCAGGATGAAGCTGGCCTCATGAAAGGCAGAGAGGATAGATGGAAAGAAAAGCAGTCCCAGGACATAGTTCTGAGTTGCTGGATCAAACCTCACCTGATGTCTTTTCTCTGGAACATTTGGTTATATGATGCAGTAAACTCTATTTTTGAAGACATAATAAATGTTTTATTCCTTGTAACCAAAATATTCTCAGGTGATAAATAGATGGCCAAAGACTCATGGTGTGACCATAGGAGCTGGCCTCTCTTCCATCTCACTCCTGGTTAGAAGGGCTGTGCCCAAGGTGGGTGGCCTTTATGCTTGGCCACATGCCCAGCCAGGCTTGGATAATCTGAAGGCTGAGCCTCGTCTGGAGTTTAGATCTCCCGAGCTGGCATTTTACACTGCCAGTTGAGGGAAATGGGTTTGCTTATTACATGGATCCAGAAAGCACCTTCTTAGAGGCCACTCCCACTGCACCCTCATGAACCCAGAGCACTTCGAGCACATCTCCAAAGCAACACTGACCTCACTGTTAGTTAGTGACCAACATGCACATCTGGCTCCTCGAGACTCCCGGCTTGCTGAAGGGGAGGTTAAGCCTCACTCATCTTTGGATTCCTGCCCTTTGCCTTGATGTTCACACACTGTTGTTGAGCAAGTGAAACAATCTCTTCCCTGCCTCCTTCTCATTATTCTTTCACTTTCTTCCCTTTAAAGTTAGGATCAGGTTGAAGAACACAGTGGATAAGATGCAAAGCCTTCACCCTGAGTCCCCGATTCACAAGCTGGGGGGTTGATCTGCTATGGTGTTTAGACACTGCTGAGTCTTGTCCGGGACACCCACTCCCGCTTTGCACTCACCACGTGTCAGGGCTGCTGGGCAAGAAGACACTGGAGGGGAAGACTGGAAAGACTGAGTCAGAGATGGCTGACGATGAAACTTGAGTCCGTTGGGATCTGTGAGCCTAAACCCTCATTGACAGAGGAGGATGCTCAGGCCCAGGGAGGAGTTCCTGGCTCAAGGTCACCAGGACAGTCCAGCCTTGATGGGAAAGAACTTGACTTTGCAAGGCAAGACCCACTTGTTCTCTCAGGAGATGAGCCTTGGGCAGTCAGGCAGGCGGGTTTCAGGGTGGATGAGAAGGACCTGGTGGAAGGCAGGGACCAGGCTTTGGGGCTTGCAGCCTGAGGGCTGAGGAACTCCACGGAGTCTCTCTGTCCCCAGGAAAGCACTTGCTTGCCAACTGGGTTTGGAAGTCTCCTGGCTTGTTGGTCCTCAGGGATCAGAGAAGTGACTCAGTGAAGCACTTAGTACATCTTTGGCACTAGGGGACAGGGTGTGATTCAGGAGTCACGCACACTCCCGTGTAGCCTCCTCCCCTCCCCTTCCAGCCAGAGATCCAGGGATGGGCCGCGTGAGCCCCTTCCCTGGCTCAGACAGTCCTGACACGTTTCTCGCGTCCCCACCTGCCAAGCAGTCTCTGCCCAGAGAAGACTCCTGGACCGCGAACTCCGGGCGGGGAGCGCGCTCCACTCAGCTGCCTCGTGCTTGCTTCCCACATGGAAGGCTGGATCTCGGGACCCCCGAGCCTCCCGACCTCCCCTAGATTCTGAGCCGGCCCACCCTCACCCCAAGCTCCTTCTTCCTTTTATGCCCCCGGCCTCGTCTCTTCGGCCGCAGGCGGGGACTGTCCCCCTATCGCCCACCCACTCCCGCCGGGGTCCGGGGGACCCGGGGCCCTCTCTGCTCGCCGCCGCCTCCTTCCTCTCCCTCCTTCTTTTCCCTCCCTCGCCCCGCCCCCAGGCCCGCCCCTCTCCGCCCGGGCCCACGTCCCCCCCGGCCCGGTGCCCCCGGCCCCCGCGCCCCCAGGCCCGGGGAAGGGGCTGCGGGGCGGGCGAGCCCCGCGGGCGAGGCCCCCGCGCTCCCCGCGCGCCCCGCCCGAGCGCGCGCGCCCGCCGCCCCCCTCCGCGGCCTCCGGCTCCCCGCCTCCCCGCCTTCCCCTCCTCCTGGTGACGTCCGGGTCCCTGCCCGTCTGAAAACTCCGCGCCGCGGCGGTGGAGGCGGCGGCGGCGGCAGCGGCGGCGGCGGCGGCGGAGGAGGAGCAGCGGCGAGCCGAGGCGGCGGCGGCGGCCCGAGCGGGAGCCCGAGCGGCGGCGGCGGCGGCGGCCGCGGGAGCCGCGGGGAGCGCGGGGGCGGCCCGGAGCGCCCGGGGTCCCCGCGCCCCGCTCGCCCGCCGCGCTCCGAAGATGGTGGCGGCGCCGTGCGCCCGGAGGCTGGCCCGGCGCTCGCACTCGGCGCTGCTCGCGGCGCTCACCGTGCTGCTGCTGCAGACGCTGGTCGTGTGGAATTTCAGCAGCCTCGACTCCGGGGCCGGGGAGCGCCGCGGGGGCGCAGCGGCCGGCGGCGCGGAGCAGCCGCCCCCGGCCCCGGCCCCGCGCCGCGAGCGCCGGGACCTGCCCGCCGAGCCGGCTGCAGCCCGAGGAGGAGGCGGCGGCGGCGGCGGCGGAGGAGGAGGACGGGGGCCCCCGGCGCGGGCGCGGGGAGGCGGCCCCGGAGCACCCCGCGCGCAGCAGCCGGCCAGCCGAGGGGCACTGGCCTCACGGGCGCTGGTAAGATGCCCTTTCGGCTCGCGTCCTGGAGGGAGGGAGGGAAACCGGCGGGCAGGCGGCCGGACCCCACGTCCCCCCACCTCCAGCCCTTGAACCCCGCTCATCAGATAGGGACTCCCCAAGCCTGCTGCCCCCCACATCTCTTTCCCCTGGAAGCCGGGGCTGGTTCCCTGCCCCATCCCGAGTCTGAGGACTGCCCCCTGGGGGTCTGGGGAAGTTATCTCCAGAGGAGGCGCTTTGGGGGTGGGGGGTTACCGGAGCCTGGCTGGATGCCTGTCCCCCGTCACTCGCGCTGGGCGCCCCGACTTGCTCTGTGCTTGTGGGTGTTGCTGCCTCGCTCCCGGTCTGAGTGCCTGGACCGTGCCGGGATCCGCAGCGGTGGTGCTCAGCGCATCTCTGGTTTTTGCCTGGCTGGGTGCACACCACTCAGTCCTCCGTCTGCTACCTCGTTCGTTGTCTTTGCCTGGCCTGAGAGGGGTCTGGGATCAGTGTCCCAAGTCCTCACCCGTGCCCCGGAGTCAAGACTCTGTCTCCGGCGCCCGGTCTTACTTTGAGTCTCCTGTTTTGCATCCCTGGATGCCTGAGACTCCTGTCTCTCCCTTGTCCATGTCTAACCTTGCCCTCTCCTGGTTCCCAGTCTCCAGTGTCAGGCCATGGCCCCTTCTAGGCGTTTGTGTTCAGCTCTCTGTCTCGTCTGGGGCTCATTCCTGTCTCCAGCTGTGTATCAGATCACAGCACCTCAACTTAGGCTTCTGTGGGTTTACTTTGCCCTCTTTGGGTGTGAACAATCCAGGCTCTGAAACTGTTCCTTCTGCAGATCTTCTGGGGCCATCTGGGTGTCTCCTACCCTGCCCCTGACCTCTCCCGGGAGGACTTTCACACCTTCTTTGGCCCGCCTTGCTTAGCCCACTGAACTCAGAGCACACAGGAGAGGTCAGAGTCCCCAGCTTTGAGCCAGGGTCTCAGCACCCTGTGGGCGTGTCTGTCTTCAAGCTTACCTATGTGTATCTTCATGATATGTCTGTATCTTCATCCCTGCTGCTTGCCCACAGAGCTTCTCCCAGCCCTTGGGGACCTTAGACACCAGGGGGGTAATTTCAGGCTCTTAGACATTGAATGCATGTCTCTGTCACCCGTCACTTTGGGAGCCTTCACTAAAGGCTGCCTTCAGACACAGCGTGATGCCCTTTGATCTGCCAAACTTCTTTGGAGGCAGAGAGGCGACCCTCTTTGCCAGAGTGCGGTTCTTTGTGTCTGTGGGCTGAGCCAGCCCAAGGTGTGATGCGATGGCATTTCATGTTGTTGGCTGGTCTGTGTGGGTAGCAGGGTGAAGTCTTTTCCCTGTTTGCGGGGAGGAGGATGGAGTAAGAGTCCCGGTGGAGAACCAGAACGTTCCAAATGCCTCTTGTTTGTAGCAAAGGGTACTCTCAGACATTGCCTTTGAACTGAAAGAGTGGATAGTGATGTGTTTGGGCAGAAATGCAATTAGAAGTTCTTTCTGGAGTCAGAGCCCTATGGGGAAGTGGGATGGGAGGAGGTTCAGGACATTCACTGCTAGCAGGGTGTGGGAACATGTAGGATGGCCATGGAAGCACGGGGCTAACTGTATCCTTTGCATCTGGGGTCCAGATGGGCGTCAGGAGGTGCCTTTCCCCATGCACTACCACCTGTTGAAGAAGCAAGTGGAGGGAAGCCTGCTTGGCTGATTCCTTCCTGGGTCTCTGACATTTCGGGTCCTACGTCCACACCTGCTCTCTGGGTGTTCAGTTCTGTGTCTTCCTCTCTCGTCCTCCAGCGGGCCCGCGCTGAGGTTAGCAGTTGGGAAGGTAGGAGGGAGCATGCCTCTCTTCCTTTTCTATTCCTTTTGAAATGCCAGTGCCAGCAGCTGAGGTGCTTTGCTTTTCTGAAACCCTGCTCTCATCTGCAAGTTCAGTGACTGTCCCCCTACACACACCCCCCAGGCTCTCAATTTCTTCTGATATAGACACACCTGTATTTTGTTTTTTCCTTTTTCCTGTCCTCCCCACTTCTTTGTGGCTGTCTACCATGCAGTTGTTCACTGCCGTCTCTCCTGGGTTTGTACTGGATATTTGATCTGTTTGTCCATGTCCTTGCTCTCCCCTTCGCTGATGATGTCTACCCCCGTGCCCTGTCAGATCCTGAAATCACAGCACAGACCTGCAGGGTGGAGCCAGGGGCCCATCCTCCTGTGGTTGTGCCCACCCAGCCCCTGCCCTTCCACGGAGCTCAAGGAGACCAGAAGGGGGCAGGCTGTTCCCAAAGTCCGGCTTCGCCTGAGCCTAGATTGCAGCCTAGGAGGAGAGGACCAGACCGTTTGGGCAGGCCACTGAGGCCTTCAGAACATGCGGTCTCTTTGCAGACCCCACAGAGGCTGCTGGTGCGTGATGCCTCAGAGGGAGATTGGGGAGTGGGACTTAAAAAAAAAAATCCCTGTGATTTTCCAGAGCTGATGAGGCGCATGCTCGGGAGATGATGCTTCATCTCTGTGCTCTGAAGAAGGTGGGGTGGGCATTTGTGGTTTTGGGTGCAGAGAGACTCAGAACTGGCGGTGGAGGTGGTGGTGGGTATGTCTCAAAGAGTGTCAGGCCGACACTGTGTTCAGGGTATTTTCTAAACCAGACTTCACTGCTTCCTTGTGCTCACCTTTCCAGAGCTTCTGCATTTGTACTTTTTCCGTTTGGGGAGCTGCATCCCAGTGGAGGGGCCTGATTGTCATTTTGGTGCAATTTAAGGAGTCAAGAAGAAACACCCAGTTTCTCAAGCAGACAGAGCCAGAGAGCTTGCGGGTGGTGGCGAGACGGGCATTTCCCTGAAAGATTTGCAGGCTTTGCCTCTCAGCCTCTCCCAAAGCTCTTACAGATTAGAATTGTTGGGCGGATGGCAGCTGAGTTCCGTGGCTGTGGCACTCATTCCTTCACGGGGACTCCAGTATGCTCTGGGTTTTAATGTCATCTCAGAATGTAAGAAACGGATGAGCTAACTTATAAAGGGAGGGAAAATGTCGAGGAGAGTGTCAGAAAGATCACACTACAGGTTCTGAATCAATTTTGGGGAGAATGAAAGGAGCTGTGTGTTAATGTAATGAATGTTTATTTTCTTTCCCCTTGCCTCCAGTGATCCTCTGAAGTCCTCACATTATTGCTTGAGCCCTTAGATAAACTATTATTCAGTAAGTTTCAGTTAAGAAACCTAGTTTTTTATTGTCCTGACACACACACACAGACAGACACACACACATACACACTCTTAAAGTAGAATGGTCTTTCTGTATTGTCTGACCCCTTTGAAATGTTGATTTTTCGGCAGAAATTCCTCATACTTCACATTACTCAGATAACTCAGGACTTTTTCAGATATTGGCAGTGACTTTGAAAAATTGGTTCACTGTATCCAGATCGCCTCTGGTTCTAACAGCCTTAGAGGCGTAGCTTTTCTTTCTATCCAAATGTTTTGAGACCAGAGAGAACAGAGGGTATTTTATTGATGGTTCGTTTTTCTCACACTCTCAATGGAGTTTTATTTTGCTTGAGCAGCGCATTACACTTTGTATACAGAAATATGCATCACTGAACAATATTTATCTTGATGCAAATGCTGCCATCTGCTTAATCATATCCTGAAAAATGTTAAATAAAATAGATAAATAAAAGTACAAATTATTATATGCATATATGTATATATAATATTTACATTCACTTTCCTTCCAGTCTTCTTACACCTTAGACATTGTCTCTAGTTTTTCAATTCTTTTTATTTTAATCTTCCAGAAGGTTGAGTGACAGATGCTTGCTTTTTTTTTTGCAAATAGCAAGCCAAACTCTAAGTTCCTATTTGCTGGGGATTGTCCAACTTTGATCCAGCCTCTTAATAGAAAAGGAAATTATTTTGATCTCAAGCAGATATCTGACATTGTTGTGTATGTGTGTGTGTGTGTGTTTTCCCAGAAGACAACATATCCTTAAGCAAGCGTCTGTCCTCCCACCCAGAGCTATTTACGATCACTGGGGCCATAAATCTACATGCAGAAAGAGGAAAATGCATGGTGCTGTCATAATTGGACTACCCAGGGTCAGGGCTGACCTGAGCTCTAGCTTGGTCAAGACCTCCCTAAGACTTGTCACTTATGATAAATCCTCCATTTTTTTCATTTGCATCTCCCACTTCTATTGCTTGCAATCCCTATCTACCAGAACCAAAGAGAAAATACTTTGAAGAAAATGAAAAGATGAATAAAATACAAACTCAGCCTCTCAAAACCCAAGTTCAAAGGAAGGGTTGTGGGAGCAGGTGAAAAGTCACAGGAAACCTGTGCCCGGCCCTGGTACAAGGGACAGAAAGGCGTTGGTTTCTAAGTCATGTCTGACTCTTTGTGACCCCGTGGACTGTAGCCTGCCAGACTTCTCTGTCCTTGGGATTCTCCAGGCAAGAATACTGGAGTGGGTTGCCATTCCCTTCTCCAGGGGATCTTCCCAACCCAGGGACTGAACCCAGGTCTCCAGCATTGCAGGCAGATTCTTTACCGTTTGAGCCACAGGGAGGGATACTCAGGGGACAGAGGCCTCTGTTAATTACCTTTGGGTCCGCTCCTGCCAGGTTCAGATCCTGGCTCTATGCTCGGCCATCCCTGGGATCTTGGGCAAGTTATTCTAACTTCGTTCCTCTGAAAATCAGGGCCACCTCATGGGGTTATGTGAGGATGAAATGTAATAAGACGTGTGAGCCAGTTTGTGCCTGGCACATAATAAATGCTCAAATGTGAGCCATTATTCTTAAAAAGAAACTCTTCGTATGTTTGAAAATAAGCAAATTTTTGCAATTACTCATTTTTCCAAGCCAAGTAGGGTTTGAGCGTAATCCAAGGCAGTAGAACGCATCCAACTCCTCTGTGTGACAGCCTTGGAGCAGGATGGAATGTGGGAGAGAGAGAATTGCTAGCATTTATGGAGTGACAACTGTATGCCAGGCATCCTTTAGGTGTTCTACATACATGATGTTGTTAATTGCTCAAACACACACAGTAATTCAGGATGAAAGAAAGGGTTGCATACAAAATTGAGACTACTGTCTCCTGGCTAGAAATCACCAGTTTTCTGGGTACAGTCTTCAACAGTACGTGAACCGAGAACTTCCAGCTGTTCAAGCTGGATTTAGAAAAGGCAGAGGAACCAGAGATCAAATTGCCAACATCTGTTGGATTCTAGAAAAAGCATGAGAGTTCCAGAAAAACATCTACTTCTGCTTTATTGACTACGCCAAAGCCTTTGACTGTGTGGATCACTACAAACTGTGGAAAATTCTTAAAGAGATGGGAATACCAGACCACCTGACCTGCCTCCTGAGAAATCTGTATGCAGGGCAAGAAGCAATAGTTAGAATCAGACGTGGAACAACGGACTGGTTCCAAATTGGGAAAGGAGTATATCAAGGCTATATATTGTCACCCTGCTTCTTTAACTTATATGCAGAGTACATCATGCAAAATGCCAGGCTGGATGAAGCACAAACTGGAATCAAGATTGCCGGGAGAAATATCAGTAACCTCAGATTCACAGATGACACCACCCTTATGGCAGAAAGTGAAGAACTAAAGAACCTCTTGATGAAAGGGAAAGAGGAAAGTAAAAAAGTTGGCTTAAAACTCAACATTCAGAAAACTAAGATCATGGCACATGGTCCCATTACTTCATGGCAATAGATGGGGAAACAATGGAAACAGTGAGAAACTTTTATTTTGGGGGGCTTCAAAATCACTGCAGATGGTGACTGCATCCATGAAATTAAAAGACACTTGCTCCTTGGAAGAAAAGCTATGACCAAGCTAGGCAGTTGTCTAGTCAAAGCTATGGTTTCTCAGTAGTCACATATGGATGTGAGAGTTGGACTAAAAAGAAAGCTGACTGCTGAAGAATTGATGCTTTTGAACTGTGGTGTTGGAGAAGACTCTTGAGAGTCTCTTGGACTGCAAGGAGATCCAACCAGTCAGTCCTAAAGGAAATCAGTCCTGAATATTCATTGGAAGGATTGATGCTGAAGCTGAAACTCCAATACTTTGGCCACCAGATGTGAAGAACTGACTCATTAGTAGAGACCCTGATGCAGGGAAAGATTGAAGGCAGGAGGAGAAGGGGGCCACAGAGGATGAGATGGTTGGATGGCATCACCAACAAGCTGGACGTGAGTTTGAGCATGCTCCGGGAGTTGGTGATGGACAGGGGAGCCTGGCATGCTGAAGTCCATGGGTTTGCAAAGTTGGACACAACTGAGCTACTGAACTGAACTGGGTACCGGTTACATGGTGGGGATAATGAGGGCTCTACAGATGTTACTTCACTGTCTCAATGAATCCTCTCAACTCTGGGATCGAACTGTTGCTGTCCCTACTTGATAGGAAAAATGGGGCTCGGAGTGGAAAAGCAGCTTGCTCACTAAGGTTGTGCTGAGGAGCAGCAGAACTGGAATCCAGACCTCGGACTGCCCCATTCCACTCAATGTGCAGATTTCAGGGTGCCTTGTCTGTGGAGGTCTTTGAAAAACCCTATATGCAGATGGATCATTCCTGAAAATCTTCATGTCACTTTCCTTACTTGTTGCAGATTCATAAAAATGTGCCAGCCCTAGAAAAGGAGCAGATACACAGCTTATCTTGAATCAGACCCCTGAATAATGAGATCAGATAGAAGGGCTTCCCTGGTGGCTCAGACGGTAAAGAATTTGCCTGCAATGGGGTCTGATCACGGGTCAGGAAGATCCCCTGGAGAAGGGAATGGCAACTCACTCCAGTATTCTTGCCTGGGAAATCCCATGGCCAGAGGAGCATGGTGGGCTACAGTCCATGGGGTCGCAAGGAGTGGGACACGAGTGGGTGACTGCTGCTTTCACTTTCAGGAGGGTAATCATCATAATAGCAGTGATGCTTCTGTAGCAGTTATGGCTTGCCAGGAATTGTTTTCAGTCCTTCTAATGTATTTTATTTCTTCAAGGAATGTACTATTATGTTTCAACAGCCAACAATCATGATGCTTAATAGAACCAGGCCCTGTGTGGGGTGTTTCACAAATATTAGCTCATTTAAACCTCACACTACAATGAGGAAAGTGAGGTGTGGGGAGCTTAAAACAGTTTTCCCAAGGGTCACAGTACCAATGGCAGAGCTGGGATTTGAACCCTGGCAGTCTGTACTCTCAACCGTTCTATTCCACAGCCTCCCTCTTTTAAGCATCTTGTGAAGGTCCCCAACCTTGGAACTGCAGACCTCATTTAAGGAGGCGCATAGGTAATTGATTCAGTCACAATTTGCCCAGCCCCAAGGACAGGATTTTATGGTCCAGGAAAAGAAGGTATCACCCTGTAGTGCAATATGCATCGTGCACACTAGGGAATAATTGAACCTGAACTGCTGGAAGTGGAGTTGGTGGAAGAAGGTGTTTTGAATTCAGCTCCCCCTGCCAGGGGAGGAGGGGAAGAGGGTACTACGCAGGCTTCCTTGGCCAGAGGGACAGCCTTTCGTTCGTGGTTAGCAGGCCTCCTGCCGCTCTGCTCACCCATGACTTGCCCCCAGGAGCCTGGTGAAGCTGGAGGTGTCATCAGGAACATGCAGTCTGACTGTCTTTGGGGCACTTCCTTCCTTTCTTCTGCCTGCAACAGAAACTGTCCGTTTGCCCACAAATACTGATCGAGTTCTGCCCTTCTGATCCCTGAGGTTAGGGTTGCCCTTTCCCCCATCAAAAGCCAGAACCTTGACAAAGAAGGTGGCAGGGACAGGGCAGGGGTGTGTGTGTGTGTGTGTGTGTGTGTACAGGGCAGGTGTGTGTGCGTGTGTGTGTGGCAGGGACAGGGCAGGGGTGTGTGTGTGTGTGTGTGTGTGTGTGTGTACAGGGCAGGTGTGTGTGCGTGTGTGTGTGTCCCTTAACCCCATCAGTGCTGTAGTGAGCAGGGAGCTGGTGTGATTAGTATCAGAGTCCAGGAGTCCAGACACCAGGCCTGATGGGCAAGGAGCAGGACCCTACGGGCATCTCCAGCCTTTGAGGAAGGGGGACATCTCCCCCTCCAGGGGCCTCTGAGGGCAGCAAAATGGATTTGTTCTGTCTCAGCCCTGGTTTGTCCCAGGCAGGCTTATCTGAGCATCTAATCCAGGCTGATGTGTCCGGGGATGTTAATGACAAGCGTTTCTCCTCCCAGGGGATCCTTTGCTGTAATCCTTGGCCATGCATCACATGGTATAGGCCCAAAGGAGCTGAGCTCATGGGGCAGAAAAATTGATGCAGACGTCCCCTACCCAAGGGGTACAGACATCGTAACTGTGATCCTGATGATGAGGAGGACTTCTGTGTATTGAATGTTTCCCTTGCTCTTGATGCTGTGGAGATACTGGGAAGACGTGATCTTATTGAATCCCTGTCCTGCACGTTAAGGACTACTAACTAGTTCCATCTCTGTTTCACTGATTACAAATAAGGAAAGCAAAGCAATGATTTGTATGAAAGTTAAAGGGCTGAGAGGCAGCCAGACTAGGAATTGAGGCTTGGTGGTGACTCCAAAGGTTGAGTTCCTGGTCTCTACCCAGTTCAGAGTCAGTAAGTCCCTTGTTCTTCACATCCTGCCCTCTCTCACTTCTATTCATGTTTGCATCCCTGCATGCATGCATCCGTCAACATGTCCACCCTTCCACCCACCCTCTACTCCAACATGCCCAGCACTAGGACTGCCTTTGTGAAATAGGGCAGTTGTACCCCTGCCCTCCAGGAGGGCTAGTCCAGCTGGTGAGGGTTGGGACCACGGCCTGTCAACAGAGAGGTTCCTCTCTGGTCCTAGCCCAGCTCACTGTACAGTAGCTTCTTGGACACAAGAGAAAGGTGTCCTCCATTAGATGGGGGCCAGGAATAGTGTGTTTCAGGAGCCTGAAAGCCCTCATGTCTCCTAATACCCCCCCAGACTGCCAGACTTGAGGCTGGCCTACCCCATCTGTGGAGTTCAAGCTCATCTTCTAGTCGGATAGGGAGCCCAGAGCTGAATGCAGAGGTAAGGTTTGTGGGGAGTGCAGGCTGCTGGAAGTTGCAGGACCTGGGAGGCGTGTCATGCAGCGTTAGGACGGAGGACCAATGTGTCACGCACATGTCCCTTCGCCTCTCTGGGACAGGGTTTCCTCGCCTGTGATGCAGGGACCTTCCTACCTGGAAGGGCCTGATGATGAGGCACTGCCTCCAGGCTCATGGTCTCTGCTCCCACCATCCCTGATGCAGCCTCACCACAAGGGATGCTTGCAAGATGGGCCTTCGTGTTTGTGGCCCGAGGGTAGGTTTTATTTAACCCGCACTGTCTTAAAATAAAAAATGCACCAAAGTGTAAGGGTTAGGATAGAAGACGATGTGGTCCTTTGGAATGCCTTAAGAAGTCAGGAGATCTGACAGCCCAGGGCCACATTCTTTCCTGTTGTTCACTGGCCAAGTCGGGAGGGGCTTCCTGGCATCCTCCAGGTTCCTGAGACACCCGCCACCCAAAATCTCTTCCTTCACCCGTGACACCTGACTCGGCCCTTTGGGCAGAGAAGTTTGTAGCCTCTGCCTGGAAGATGTCTGTGTTCACTGTGCCGAGCTAAAAATAAGTGTCTGTGGTTCTTTTCAGTGATCCCCGTGCAGTTTATTCATAGCACTTCTTTATCTCGACTGCCTTTACCTTCCCCTGTGTGGTGGAGGTTTCCTTCCTTCTCCCCCTGCCGTTAGTGTACACCCAGAATATGCAAATTCTCATGAGCGTTAGGCATTAGGATGTGGTGAAAGAAGTGTCCTCAACGGGAATAGAACCATGCATTCTACCTTTTGGTCAGCTGGCTTCCCCTTTGCTGCAGGGTTAGGTCATGCACTGTTTTGAATCATCTGCCTTCCTTTCTCTGTGCTTCTCACCACCTTGTGCCCTCCTCCCCCAGCAACACGTGTGGGGATGTTGTGAGTTGTCAGAGAGCTGGCCTGGGGGGTGGACTAGGGGGTAGAAGAGTGTAATATTCTGGAGCGTCTTGGCTCAAGTATCTTTAAATGTATTCAAGAGCCCCGACTCTGTCAAGGGGCAGACCCTGACTTTCACCTCTTTGTGTCTTTTTTGGCATTTCTGCCAATTGATGCTAATAAACCCTGCCCTTCCCTAGACTGGGTTTTGAGGGTGCGATTTGAGAAATAGATGAGAAAGTGTATTGAGGCTCAGAAACACTGCATGAATGTAAGGCGGTGCTCCCGTCTTCATCCTTGAACAGAAGAACTAGTGGGAGCAGTGAGACTAGTTGGCTATCACTTTGTAATCCCTGGTGGATCAAGAGAGAATGAGTGAGTAAAATCCATCAGAGGTTTCCCATTCCCTCCTCCATCTGTGCATTAATTCAACAGGAGTGCTCGGGCGCGTGCTGTGAGTACGCCACAAAGTATGAGGGGAGAGACACCTGTGCCTGCTCTCATGGGGTTTATGGTCTGGGGGCAGAATGACCCCCAGCACACACATTTTTAAAAATATCAAATTGTTCCAAATGCAGTGACTTACAGTTGGAGTGCTGAGAGAAGATAAGAGGCCATGCGTGAAGATTTATTCACGATGCGGTGGATTCATTTTATATAGTTTTGCTTGAGAACTTATTTTGGATGGATCTCTTGCTGGAATAGCTCTAGACCCCAGGAATCCCAAGTGTAGTATGCATGTGGATTCTGATACATGTATGATTGAAAGCGCTATGTGGGCACACAGTCTCTACTATAGTAGCTTTTAATAAAGAGTTTGTATTCATAGGTGTGCAAAATCTATTTCCTAACTTTTGCCTATATTTTTAAATGTTTTTTTTAACCAAAATATATATACACAAAATATATATACACAAAACAAAATATATATACACAAAAAATATATATACACATTATTCTAAATGTACAGCTTGATGAATTTGCATGTACTGAATACACTCAGTAACCTCTACCAGTAAAAGCAGAGATATCAGTTTGCTGACAAAGGTTCATCTAGTCAAAGCTGTGGCTTTTCCAGTAGTCATATATGGATGTGAGAGTTGGACCATAAGGAAGGCTGAGTGCCAAAGCACTGATGCTTTCGAACTGTGGTGCTGGACAAGACTCTTTACCGTCCCTTGGACAGCAGGGAGATCCAACCAGTCAGTCCTAAAGGAAGTCAACCCTGAATATTCATTGGAAGGACTGAGCTGAAACTGAAGCTTCAATACCTTGGCCATCTAACGCAAAGAGCCAACTCATTGGAAAAGATCCTGATGCTGGGAAAGATAGAAGGCAGGAGAAGGGTACGACAGAGGATGAGATGGTTGGATGGCATCACCAACTCAATGGACATGAGTTTGAGCAAGCTCCAGGAGGTGGTGATGGACAGGGAAGCCTGGAGTGCTGCAGTCCGTGGGGTCACAAAGAGTCAGACACGACTGAGGATAGAACAACAGCAAGAGCAACGCCCACCCAGGCCAAGAACCAGGGCATCTGTGACCTCCAAAATGCACTCAGCCCTTGCTTCTTGGTGAACAGTTTTTGACACTTGTCATGGCTGTATATATCTTTAAATGTACATTAGGGAAAATAGGGAAATATAGCCAGTCAAGCAGAATGATCTCGTCAGGGCTCTTACTGCCTAGCATGAGGGTTAAGTGGCGTTTAAGTAAAAATGTTGGTTGACATGTTGAAAATACCTAAATTATAGTATCTAAACATATTGTGCTAATGCTAATCCTGACCTCAGTTTAGATGTATGATTGACGGGGGCAATGGAAAGACCAGGGTTTGGTAAACACTGACTTAACCAGTTTGAAGATACCCCGCACTTCTGGTAAGCAGCTGTGTTGTTTTGTTCTCAAGTCCACGTGGAAAGGATCTAAGTTAGACGTCAGGAGGAACTGTGCCTGGGTTTGTTTAAGTGGACGTCCCTGTCGTGGGCCCTCTCTGATGTTCTGGGTCACTGTCTGCAGCACTCCTGTAGTTACGGAATGTCCCAAGCCTCTCTCCTGGACTCGAGTCTGGACCCTTCCTGGCGTCTCTTGGTTTATGCGCTGGGCCTCTGCTTCACACTGACTCTTTGTGCTGTAGTCCCCCGTGTGTTGGACATGAATTAGGCATGATGAATGGGTCCCCAATCGGGCCTGTAATGAGTACATTAACTTAACCCTGAACCAAGACTCTGTCTTAAGAACCAGGATAACAGATCCAGAGCACTAGAACAGCAATTCAAAAGGGCAATGGAGACAACTAATCATTTTATAATGAGCAAGAGAAGAAGCAATAAAGAGAGAGCCCAAGGACAGCATGGTAATTTCCCAAAGTCCTAGCACTCAACCAGACTCAACGTTAATAAAATAAACAAATGTTTTTGGTAATGGAGAGCTAATGTATACATTATTTAAGGGGAGTATTAAAACCAGATTAGATAGATCAAGTCATACAGTGGTTACCTCATTAAGCCTCCTTTCTTTGGGGATGTGGAAAACTTGTCTGTCTTTTTTCCTTCTTTCCTTGTGAAATGGTGCTTTATTAATTAGAAATGTAATGGGACATCTTTTTTTTTCCTTCCCGGACTGGTGGCTGTTTTCTATTTATTTTTTAATGTAGGACCATGCTTTGCAGATGTTCTCTTTGAAATAAAAGCCTATTCATTGTCTCTGTTCCTCTTCTTTTATCCCCAGCTCAGAAGGGGCAGCTGTTAGGAAAGGCACAGAGAGCCCTGTTTGCTTGTCATCAGGCATTACGGAGGATTCCATTCCCCCATGTAAAATACTCCCCTTACCTGCTTTTTTTCTCATCATCCTGCTGAAGAATAGTTTTCAAATTGCTGCATCTGATTCCCTCTTGTTTAGAAGAGGTGAAGACAGAGGACAGGAGGGAGATGACCTCAGGGTGGCTCTTATGAAAGAAAAGCTGGCCTGTTTGCAGATGGGCATGGATGATTATTAACTCCTCTTAGCAGAAGTGGTGACTGCTGTTTCACTTTCTTTTAGACTGAAAAAAAAAAAAAAAGATCATGGGGCACAAGCAAATGCTTTATTAGAGCGAACAGGTGGTAGAAACCTCCAACAAAAGTGGATGCTGGAAAATACAGGTGAAGGGGGCCAGGGCCTGTGCGTTGGATCTGAGTTACAGGTGGAGTAACAGCAGCATAGAGCTGGCTTTCTTCTTTTTGCTTTCTCTTTTTTTAAGTTAAATTACTTTCTAGCATTTTAAAATCAGTGATTTCAAATAGACATCTGATTTGAAGTTGCTATTAAAATTTTTGAAATTCTGGCCTTTCTTCCCAAAGAGGTAATAATTTTAGGGAGCAGGGGAGTGTGGCTACCCTGCTTTCCAATTTGCCATGGCTCCCACCATGCGTTTTTTGCAGGACCGCTGTTAGGATTTGAGTTTATTACTGTCAAAATAATAACAATAATAATACTATTATTTATTAAGTACTGTGTGCGAGGCACTGTGCTAAGCAGCATATCATGAATTATCTCATCTAATCGTTACAACAGCCTTACGGTATTATTCCCATTCACAGATGAGGAAACTGAGGCGCAGAGCTGCCCAGAGTCACAGACAGTAGACTTGGAATCTAAACTCAGGCAGTGCGGCTGGGAAGCCTGTGTATCAGATCACATGCTTGAACTGCACAAAATGTTTTAACAAAGCAATTCTGGTGAGGAATTCTTCACAGTACCTCTGCAAAAAGGCGGCACACTCTTTGCCCATTGCGTGAATGGAACCACTGAGACACATCAAGTTCAAACCGTGATGTAAAACGTAGATCATGACTCACCATCTCTAAAGAGAGCACGGGCATTGAAATGACTGTGGACTTGGGCACTGGTGAAGCCGGCAGTCTGGCCATGGTAGAAGGACCCCCACCAGGGTCCCCGCCATCCTCTCATGCAGAGCAGGGTGGGGTACTGGCCTCTACCCTGCATCCTTGCAGCAGCGAGGTAACACCTACAGGGTAACATTTTGATAAGTTGCTGATTGGTATTAAAATAATAATTGCAGCAATAATTACAAGCATGGATTTTGGTGAGACTCAGCTGCTGACCGCGAGGAAAAATAATTAACTGCATGTTCTCTCAGAATCACATGGAAGCCAGGCCTGGCCTTTTTCCTTTGTGTGGGTCCAGTGCAGGGTCTTTTGCAGGTTGAAGGCCACATGTTTTGCCAGATGCTATTTACGTTCACAGTATCGATGGCAGATCTCCACACGAGGAGGAACTGGTCATCGGGCTAACATCATTGCTTCCCATGAATACAGACAAAAGTGACTTGACGGGGATCCATGGACGCACCATCCTTTAACTCATGAAGTGCACCTCGCCCTGGAAGCAAATGCAGAAACAGCTAGAGGGAAAGTGATTTAAATCTGCTTTTAATAAGTGTTTTTAAATACTCTAGCATTGGCTACTATCTGACCATGGTGATGAATGTGTAGCTAATTTAACTGGATGGCTGTGGTTCTCTTTAAATGTCTGTTTTTAAAGCTGGTTGAATAGTTCTGCCTTGATTTTAACAACTTGCTAAATTTCACTTGAAATAGAACATACGTACAGAAAAGGGCAGAAATTGTGAATGTACAGCTCAACCAAGCGGCCACATTTGAGTAACAAGGACTCGGATCAGAGCCCAGAGCATTACGGCTCCCTCCTCCCCAGGGTCCTTCCTATTTCCACTTCTAATCCCTACATCTTCAAGGGTAACCTTTGTCATGACTTCTGACCCCATAGATTATTTTTGCTTCTTTTTAGAAATAGAATCATGTGGTCTGCACTCCCTTTTGCCTGGTTTGTTTTCCTGAACATCATTTGTGATTACATTTTATGAGATCACATCAGTGGTTGGCAGACTATAGCCCCATAGGCCAAATGCAGCCCGTTTGTTGTCTGTTTTCATAGGCTTATGAGCTAAGAATGGACTTCACATTTTCAAATACATGGGGAAAAAATTGAAAGAAAGATATTTTGTGATATGAGAAAAGCACTGAAATTTAAATGTCAGTGTGTATCAATAAAGCTTTATTGGAATCTGGTCATGTCCTCTTATTACATACCAACTATGGCTGCTTTTGCCCCCTAAAATGGCAGAGTTGAATAGAGTAAACAAAGGCCGGAAGATTTACTATCTGGCATTTTACAAAAAAGTTGCCGACTCTCTATCTGCATTGTTTTATGTATTTGTAATTGTCTGTTTACATGGCTCCATAGTATCTCATTGTGGAACACACCACAATTTACGTATCTGTTCTGGGGAAGATCCTAGTTTTTGGTCATTACAAAGAGCACTGCCATGTACATTCTTGTGCAGGTCTTTAGGTAAAAAAAAAATGTTTCATAAGCATTTCTATTGGGTATTTATGTAGGAGAGGAATTGATTTAACTGCTCTTCGTGGTTTGTTTTTTTTAATGGGTTGATTTGACAAGTGTATTTAAAATTGGAAGTCTTACTTTCCCTATGAGGGAGTAAGGCTCGGTGATATTTACATGTATTGAAACTCTGGAGCCAGGCTTACTTTAAAAAAGGTAATTAGTCTTGCAAAATTGAGCATCCATAGAGCCGCAATTCATTAGTGGATTACTGTTCTTCCACCTCGGTACCTTCAAGGATATTGGGAACATGCCTGATGTTAACTGCTTTAGTTGGTTCTGGGAATGGTACCATCATTGAATTGCTTATACCAAAGCCATCTTGTCCAAAGGCTGCTTATCTTTATGCAGCAAAACAGGTCTGCCAGAATTAGGAATTTTTTTCTGATGTCACTTTCTGCTTTGATTGACTTCTGTTTATCTCTGGCTGTTCTGGTTTTCTTGCTGGGCAGTAGATGAATACAGCTCTGCATCCCCAATAAGATCTCTAGCCTTCAGTAGCGTGTGTCATTTTGCATTGAAACAGCGTGCTGAAATGCCCCTTCAGGGACTGCAGACGTTGTATGTGGCCACAGCAGTGGAGCTCAGAGATTCCCCCTAAGGAGCTGCCTTCCTGTGCATTGTCAGGATCGCTTAGCAGCGTCAGTCCTGCGTCAGTACCTGCAACGCTGGGCCTTTTCCATTTGCTGTCCTACTTTGTAGGCAGAGGCACTGACAGAGTTGAGAGAAGAATGTCAGGATTCCCTGGGATCCACTTGTCTTTCAGGTTTGCTTGGCACTAGCTGACAAATGGCTTAATACTCTTTCTGGGGCTCTTTAAAAGTTGTATCAGCTTCCTTTTTCAGACCAGCCCACTTTACAGGGGGTAAAGTCTTGTTTGTTTTAATCCTGCCTTCTGTTTGCGCCTTGTGCAATTAACAGAATTTAGGAATGTCACCAGAGAAGATGCTCAGAGGATGTTTTAGCATTTCTTTTGGAAGACAGCTGGGTTCTGTGGTGAAGGAGTTAGTGGAATTGAAATTCAGTCTCAGCTAAAATGCAGTGGTACAGCTGGCTCAGTCTCAGGCAGCCTCAGTTTTAGTCTTTAAAATGGGTTTGTAGAGCAGTGCCATTACGGGTAAAGTTCCTAGGTGTTGAATTTCTAGATAGGAGAACTTTAATCTTTAGATTCTGGTAGATCTTCCCCATCCTTAATAGTTTGTTTACTTTCTTCCTTTGGATATTTACTTTTGAAAGGATAAACTTCTTTTGTTAAGTATTCTATGAAACTGTTTACAAAGGTACATGTGTGTTTGTGTTCTAGGAGAAGCCTTTTCTTTCTAAAGATTCTTTCCTAGATGTTCTATGATACCTTAATTAAAATGGATAATTGGTCTCAAAAGAAATGTAATAATAGATTTCAAAAGTGGAAATCATCCAGGCCTGACTTATAAAACAATAAGATATATTAAAAATTAGCCTTCTAAAAGACTATCACTTAGAAAATTTAAACAAAACAGCAAAACTCTTCTACATAACTCTTTAAGGAGAAATCAAACTTGGAATTTCAGATTCTAGGGTGATAAATGAAAATGAGAATACCAAAACCCATGGGATGAGGCTAAAACTGTGCCCAGAGGAAAATTAATAGCCTATTATAAAAGCACTTTAGATTTTGACATTAAATGCAAGAGATGAAAATGATGGTTTCCAATTTTTATTTAAAAAAACATCGTTGAGAACCTGAAAGAAGATAGGAAAGGGGCTAAATAGAAATAAAAGCAGCCATTCATGAAACGGGACACAAACATGATGGCATTGTTCTACAAGATCCTCTAACCATTAAGCACACAATACTGATCTAGTGCCTCTTAGGGTCGGAACCTGTGAATGGGCCGAGTGTTGCTAACTCACATTGTTTGCTCCGGGCTTCTGTTCTGGCTGTTGAATAAAGGAAGCGGTGGGTAGCAGAAGTCTCTGAAGTTTCACGTTATTTGGGCGGGGTGGGTTAGGGGAAGTTACTGCTTAGCCTGCCCACATCAAGGCAGAGCCAGCCTTCTGCACTGTTTTCCTACTGACCAACTTCCTCTTGACTTTAAAAGTAAGAAGACTGGCAAGGCATTTTGTTGTTTTGTAGAATACACTGACACTCCTGCAGGTTCCCGGAGAGCTTTGCCCCCTGGTCTGATGCCTTCCTGGTCTTGTAAAGCCAGCATTCTTCTTGTCCTGGGATTACGGTTGAGGCTGAGTGGGGCCTGGGGAATGGAACCTGGGGAGCCAGGCAAGAGGCTTCTGTCTGGCTACTTTCTGGGAGGAATGGGAGACCAACCTTGTGGGCTGGGCTTCGGTTTTGGTGTCTTCCAAGCAGCATCCATTGATGATCTACCGTGTATCATGTGCTAGATATTTTATGTGCCTTATCTCGCATATAATTATCATGTATCTAGATTTCCCCAGGGTATACACAGACCCTTAATCATTCATTCATTTACAGTATTACCAGGCACATGCTGACACATGCTGGGAGCAGTGGACAAAACAGGGTCCCAGCCCGCCCGGAGCTCACATCCTGGTAGCAGGAGCAGTGAGTAATGGAACAGTCATCAGGACAGGTTTTTCTGGCAAGATGACATTTAGAGTGAAATAAATAGAAGGTGGTCAGGCAAGGATTGGGGGAACACAGGGACAGAGTGACCTTCATGAGCAAGGGCATAAACGTCAGTAGAAAGAGACAGGAGCCGGGGCCTGCAGGAGCTTCTGGGCCACTGTGCAGCACTCTCTGATGTAAGCTTCCTCTTAGCCTTGTCAGTGTATCCATCAGCCCCATTTTCCCGAAACCTCAAAATTGTTGACTAGTTTAGACATGTGATTTGGAAGTGGTCCTTGAACAGAAGAAGGCTGAGTGCCTAAGAATTGATGCTTTCAAATTGTGGTGCTGGAGAAGACTCTTGCGAGTCCCTTGGGCTGCAAGGAGATCAGACTAGTCAATCCTAAAGGAAATCAATCCTGAGGATTCATTGGAAGGACTGAGGCTGAAGCTGAAGCTCCAGTACTTTGGCCACCTGATGCAAAGAGCCAACTCATTGGAAAAGACCCTGATGCTGGGAAAGATTTGAGGGCAGGAAGAGAAGGGGGTGACAGAGGATGAGATGGTTGGATGGCATCACTGACTCAAGGACATGAGTTTGAGCAATCTCTGAGAGAGGGTGAAGTACAAGGAAGCCTGGCATGCTGCAGTTCATGGGGTTGTGAAGAGGCGGACAGAACTTAGCCATTGAACAACAACTTAAACAGATCGAAAGGTTTACTGTTGGTTGTCCAAAACCATTCTGTCTTCCACGGTCTTTTCAGCACTTCTCTGCCTTTCTAGCCACTCTGTCTGTAACAGGAGATGTTCCTGCCTTCTCAGGATCCTCTCACATTCCCACCTGCCCCTCCAGAATGATGTCCCCAACTCAGCAATTTTCTCTGCCTTCATCCCATATCAAAAGTCACCCATCCGTGGTCCCATTCTCAAGGGGCTTGTTTGGTACTGGCATCCCGCACCAGCTCTCGCTTAGTAGCATCGGCCCAGAGAAGTGGCAGCAAGGGGCCTGGCGCTGTGTCTGGCTGTGGCTGTGCTGGGCACTGTGGGGTGCTGGGTTCGCTTCTGCACTTCCCAAAGCGGATCTGTCCTTCTGGGAGTCAGACACCTGGGGGCCAGTCCTTGCTCTGCATCTCACGTGGTGGGATTTCTGTGTGGCCCTTTCAGGGCCTCTGTCTCCCCATCTTTCAGCTGGACTAAGAAATGTCCAGGTCCCTTATGCTTCCCACTCTTAGGTCTTTTGTGGTTTCCTGTGCCCAGATGCATGTCAGTTTTCTGCCGGCTGTGGCCTGCCCCCAGCAAGGGGGATTACAGGGAGCCTTACCCTTCTACTCCGTACATGTGTGCTTGGCTGGTCTGGTGTGGCTTCTGTGCAATGCATGTGTGTGTGCTGGGTCTCTCCTGTAGTGTCCGACTCTGCAACGCTGTGGACTGTAGCCCGCCAGGCTCCTCTGTCCATGGGATTCTCCAGGCAAGAATACTAGAGTGGGTTGCCATGTCCTCCTCCAGGGGATCTTCCTGACCCAGGGATCGAACCCGTGTCTCCTACCTGGACAGGCAGATTCTTTGCCGCTAGCACCAGCTCGGAAGCAGCTCCTGTGCAGAAATGCACCTTATTCCTCCCCGCGCCCCCCCCCCCCCCTCCCAGATCTACCCCTCTGCTTAATGATAAACTCCAGTGTCAGGAGAGGCCGTATTGGGAGTCCCCATCACCAGCACAGCTGATCTCTGCCCCCCTGCCCCCATCAGGGCCTCCCCAGGGCTAAAACAGTGAATGGGACATAATAGATGCTCAGTAAGATTTTTGTTGGTTGGTTGGTTTCCTTCAGACAGTGCGTGAAAGATCAGATGATGACATTCTCTAAAAGGAAGAGCTAGAGGGCCCTGTTTCCAAATGGCATTTTACCATCCAAAGTTTTGCTAGAACTTGAATCGTGTGTAGTTTCTTTGGTTTCTCGTTGGCTCCCCAGCCGTCCTCACAGTATCTCAGGGTTTACCTTGAGGTTTTAGTACCTGATGCAGGGGCCTGTGGATGAAGACGTTCATGATGTTACTGAATTATAATAATTAAATGGTAATAATAGTAGCAGGTGCTATTTATTAAACACTACACATGCCAAGCATTTTACTCTTAATGCTTCCAGCGCCCTGGGATGTGAGCATTGTGGAAGTCACGGTTTTGTGGACTGAGGAAGTAGGTCAAGAGAGGGGAAGTGACTCCCCCAAGGTGGCACAGCTGGTAGTAGACGGATCTGCTTCCCCACCCAGGCAGGCTGGTGTGGAGCCCACGTTCTTAACCACCGTGGCACCTGATGCTAAGTCATCTTCCTGTGACTGAGAATTGGCTGAACCTGGTTGGACCAGGGGCGGTCCCTTCTGCCAGCCCTGGCCCCGCCCCTTCCTTCCTGCCCGCGGGCCTGGCAGATCTCTGCTGCTTCTGCCCTCTTTGGGGAACCCTGTTTTCCAGGACCACAGGCAGGGCGAGTGAGAGGCTGGTTGCTGTGGCATCTTCACCGGGGATGGGGCGGCACACGCGGTCCTCTTCTCCATTGCCGGGCTCGGCTGGCCCCATGCAGACGCAGCCGGAGGGCTGGGAGGAGAGGCGCAGACCCGGCCAAGTCTTTCCCAAGGGGGAAGGAGGGATGGGCTCTCCAGGTTCGAAGGAACTGTTCTATTACTCTTCATCTTTGCAGGAAGAGGAGGAGGGAGGAGGAGAATAGGAAAGGAGGGAGAGGCGGAGGAGGAGGAATTGGAAGCAGGGGGGGTTGCCTGGATACCTCGGCTCCTCCTCTCCTTCCTCCCTCCAGAGAGATGGGGGAACTGGATCCTGTTCCCAGCTCAGCCGTGAATGACTGTGTGCCCTTCAGTCGGTCACGTGTTCTCTCTCTACCTGCTTTCTCACCAAAAATTAATACAGTGATTGTAATGATGGTAATAATTGAATTCATTTTAAGATGCATATTTTTACACTTAACAAATAGCATTTCTGACATCTGGCATGGGTTGTCCAATTGATGTGTGTGTTTCTTTTTTTGTGTGTGTGTGTGTGTTTCTTTTATGCTTCCTCACGCAGCCCGTTGCCCTGAAACAAATCAACAGTGCATCTCAGAAGCAACAGGGTCTTAGAATTAAGAGGCTATGGTGTCTATGAGGTACCAAACAAGATGGTACCTGAGTGTGTTCACATGAGCCATTTTATCTACTACAAACTACAGCCCTAGGGGGTAGGTGCCATTATTCTCCCATTTTACAGATGTGGGAACTGAGGCTCAGAGAAAAAGTAGCTTGCGTGCAAGGTCATGCCTGTTTAAGCAGCAGAACTAGTGCTCAACCACTGATGAGTCTGATGTCAGAACCTGCAAGTCTTTCCCAAGGGTGTCGGGTAACATCTCTCTCCTTCTGGCCTCTCGGGGATGTGGGTACTTGCTCCTGAAGAGAGCCTCAAGTTTTTAGAGGAAAAATGTTAATGGTGGTCTTAATGGCTCATAGGCTCCCGCCAATTACCGAAAGTTCTTGACCGTGAGCTTGGAAGGGTGGTAGCATGCCTGGGAGACCCTCACAGGTCGTGCTTTCTGTAGAACACAATGTTTTTTGAGCCTGAAGCCTTTTAGAAAATAACGTGGGATTCATCCCAGAGCCTGGCAGAGGGTCTGGAATTCCTGAGCCCTGTTTTCCAGTTGGATTAAACTGAGGTCAGACTTTCTGCCCCGAAGCCTGAAGTGAGTCACGCAGGCTGGGAGCAGCCCCTGGCTGGCTGACCCGCTCCCAGGCTCTGGGCAGTGAGGGGCCTTGCCCACTGGTCTGTGTGCCCACTGCCAGGGTGGGTAGTGTTTGCTGGGCTATGGGGGGTCTCTGGGGAAGGGAGAAGAAAAACAGGGGGCCATCTGACAGCCTGGAGCAGGGCTTTTGGGCAGAGTCCAGAAATGGTCTAGCTAACAGTGACAGTCTGAGTCTGTGGGAAGCAGGGTCGTGAATAATTGATTGCCGCTAACTGAGTTGTGAAATCCATTTTCAGAGATTCCAATCAACAGGCTGATGAGGGGGTAGACAGGATGAGGGCTTCCTTCTCCCTGGAGCCCAGAGGACCTTCTCAGGCTCCCTCTTGTCTACCCAGCGAGCTTGGCCATGGGCCCCGGACTTGGAGGTGGTTCTGGTTGCCACGTGTCCTCTGCGGGGACCAGTTTCAGGTCAGGAGGAGGGGTGGCCTTGGCTCTGCTGGCCAAGGGTGGGCTGGGCCTCCCCGAGGGGGGACCCCAGGTTGTCTCAAATGCAGAGTGGCTCCCCACGTCCACAGAAGGGGGACACTGCAACGCAGGCCCCAGGATGCTTTGGGGCTCGTTCATCCGGCTTTGTTTGTAGAAGAGAAGCATTGCCTCATGGTTAGGGGCTGAGGGCCTGGGCTCGGATCCTGGAGCCACCCCTAACTATTGGTCTGAGTTTGGATCAGTCACATTACTGTTCTCTGCCTCAGTGTTCCATCTGTAAAATGGGGCTGACGGGGCTCCCTACTTTAAAAGATTCTTGTGACAGTTAAGTTGGTGTTTAAACCCAAGGATAGATAAATACAAGTGCATGTAAAATAAAGCTGCAGTTGCTATGTCATTCGGTCCTCTTAACAGCCCGTGAGGAGGGCAGGGTGAGAAAGGACAGGCAGAGGAGACCGCACGGAGGAGCAGAGGAGGCAGGAGAGATGCCGTGTGAAAGCTGCGCAGCTGGTTTAAGGAGGGTAGACAGCCTCTGGCTTTGCCGGAAGCGAGGTTGTGAATAGCTGACTGCTGCTAACTGAGTTGTGAAAATCCTTCGTGGAGATTCCAGTCTGGGTTCAAATCCAAGTGCCACCAAGGACCAGCTGTGAAAGGGAAAGCACCTGCGTGGTGCTGCTGGGCCCTTCAGAGCCTCACTTCATCACGTGCAAAATGGGGTGAGAATATCGCCTCCCCAGTGGGGTGAGGGCTTCCCTGGTAGCTCAGCTGGTAAAGAATCCGCCTGCAATGCAGGACACCCTGGTTCGATTCCTGGATTGGGAAGATCCCGCTAGAGAAGGGATGGGCTACCCACTGCAGTATTCTTGGGCTTCCCTTGGTGGCTCAGATGGTAAAGAATCCACCTGCAATGAGGGAGACCTGGGTTCGATCCCTGGGTCGGGAAGAGCCCCTGGAGAAGGGAATGGCTACGCACTCCAATATTCTTGCCTGGAGAATTCCATGGACAGAGGAGCCTGGCGGGCTACAGTCCATGGGGTTGCACAGAGTTGGACATGACTAGGTGGCTTTCACTTTCACTTGTGGGGTGATGTGCACAGATGGCCGCTCATTCATTCACCCAGTAAACACTTACTGAGTGCTCAGTACCTGCCGGGCACATCCGAAGAGTTTGAACCATGTTTATGAACACAGCAGTGGCCCCTGCCTTGTGGAGTAACCATTCTAGAGGAGGAAGGCAGTTAGTTAGTGTTAGTCGCTCAGTTGTGTCTGACTATTTGTGACCCCCGCTCTGGACTGTAGCCCCCAGGCTCCTCTGTCCGTGGAATTCTCCAGTCGAGAATACTAGAGTGGGTTGCCATTTCCTTCTCCAGGGGATCTTCCTGACCCAGGGATCAAACCCGGGTCTCCTGCATCGCAGGCAGATTCTTTACGTCTGAGCCACCAGGAAAGCCCTAGAGGGGGAAGGCAGATAATAAATAATAAGCATTTTTATAATTGGAGGGAAATTGCTTTATAATGTTGCATTGGTTTCTGCTGTATAATAACACAAACCAGCCATAATTATACATATATCCCTCACTTTCTAGCCTCCCTCCCCTCCCCATCCCACCTCTCTAGGTCATCACAGAGCGCCAGGCTGTGGTCCCCGTGTTACACCGCAGCTCCTCACCAGCTGTCTGTTTTGCATGTGGTAGTGTATAAATGTCAATGCTATTTAATAAATCCAGTAAACATCCTAGAGAAGGGGTTGGCTAACATTGTCCGTATAGGGTCAGATAGTTAATATTTTAGGCCTCATGGGCCTTAAGTCCCTGTTAGTGTAATTGGCTTAGTTGTGTCTGACTCTTTGTGAGGCCATAGACTGTATAGCCCTCCAGGCTCCTCTGTCCGTGGGATTCTCCAGGCAAGAATACTGGAGTGGTTTGCAATTTCCTTCTCCAGGGGATCTTCCTGACCTAGGGATTGAATCTGGGTCTTCTTCATTGCAGGCAGATTCTTTACCATCTGAGCCATCAGGGAAGCCCCGAGATCCCTGTTAGGACTACTCAACTCAGCCTGGAATTTTGGGCGAGAATGGATACACATATATGTATGGCTGAGTCCCTTCGATGTTCACCTGAAACTATTGTTAATTGGCTATACCCCAACAGAAAATAAAAAGTTTAAGAAAAAAAAAACAGTTAAGGCAACCCTGGACAGTATGTGAATGAATGGGTGTGGCTGTGTTCCAATAAAACTTTATTTACAGACTGAGGCAGTGGACTGGATTCAACCCATGGGTCATCGTTTGCCAGCCCCTGTTCTAGAAAAGAGAATCAGAAGGTCATCGGTGGTCTAAGAAAGGGAAAAAAAGGCCTACTCCAGGGTGAGTTGGATATGCACGTGGGAAGGATCGTGCGTGTTGGAGTTTGAACACATGCAGACACTCAACGTAGCCTAATGAGGCTTCCCAGGACTGGAGGGTTCAGGGCCAGGTACAAGGCGCTCTCTCAACAAGGGGTGGAGCGAGCTTGGTGACACAGCGCAGATGGAGCTGTGTCTCAGGGCCCATCCTTTCCCTCTGACACCCTGCTGGGCACGGAAGGGAGACTGATGGGATCCAGACTTCTCCCTCCAGCCCCCGCCAGGGTGAGATTAGTGACTGGTGATCGTTAGCGTCATGAGAGATGCTTGGAAGTGGTCTCTGCTTGCCGGTCTAGCAGGCATGGTGGCCGTTGACATGTCTCACCAGGAACCTCCCTACCCACTGTGGCCTCTGCCTGGAGCAGGGAGATGTTTTTCTTGCGACTCCAGAGCCCAGAGGTGAAAGCTACTTTCTGGGGTGTGTTTGAACTTGTGGACCTACTGCCAGCCTTGGACCAGATCTTCTTTACCCTTGTACCTCCATAAACCTTTTCTTCTTTCACGCTCTTCCTTCCCTCAGCCTGCCTGTGGTCACTCTGGGTCCCTGACTCCACGTGTCTTATCTGGATATGAACTTCTTCCTTGTGTTCCATCGCTGAGGGAATCAGGGGCTCATAGCCCACAGTCAGATGCGCTCAGACCCCATAGAAAGTTTCTGACACCTTCTCTTCCTTCTCTGACTTGTGAGAGGGCTTTGCTTAACTCTCCATTGTAGCTGAACCTTATGGGAAAGCTTGAATGCAGAAGGAGTTGATGCTTTTTAGCCTTCCTGTCAGGTAGGTCATAGGGGATGAACCAGATGAAAGAAGGAGAAAAGAGGTTCGGAGCCAGGAGAAGCCCTTGGGTGGGGAGGAAAAGGGGGCCTTCATTCTTCCTGTGGCTTTTCAACCTGAGCTGGTGAACACTGGGTGATTGTAGGCTGGTGCCTGATGTCTCTATGGAGTTAGAGAGAAGTGCCCACTCTAGGGAGGGGACATGGCTTGGCCAGAAAGCAAGGCCTGTGCAGAGAAAAGATGCCCCTTCCTATGAGCACTGCAGTCTTGGACAGTGGAATGTGGCTAGATTTCCCCCTCACCGGGCCCTGTGTGCAGTGCCCAACCTGCACAACTGTACATGGTGGCTCTGTGTAGAATGTTACCGTATTTAGTAGCAGGTGGTTATTTTCCCTGGGTGCTTTCTTCTCTCCAAGCCTAAGGAGCTATTCCAGGCTTCTCATATCTGCTGGTGCTCACCCAAGTCGACTGTTTCGCAGACCCCCATGGCCTGTGCCTAAATTTTCCAGTGGGAGTTGGACTCTCCGCCTTCCCTTGAGAGGCTGACGTTGTCTAAAATGTTGCCCTAAGGCCTGTGGCCTCCCAGCGAGGTGTCTTCCGCTTGTGTCCAGACTTCCTGAGGGCCCCCCAACCCTTTATCCTGTTAGAAATAAACACCGTTTTCTTTGCTCGCTTCAGCTGCTGAGTTGTGCCCTGGAGAGCAAGAGTTTGTGTTTCCTCAAAAGGGCTCCAAAGGAAGACAAATAAACAAACTGTAAACAGCTGTTTCTTCTCTGGTGACAGGATTCAGACAATAGACCGTCTGAGGGTAATGATCAGCTGCCTTTTCTGTGGCAACTTTGCATCTCGGGCTGCGAGGAGCCTCCATGCTGGGGAGGTGGTGGCTGGGACTTCCTGAATGAGCAGGGGGCTGTCATCGCTTGCAGGCCAGGTGACGGCCGTCACCTCCACGCAGCCGCGGGGCCTGCTGCTCTTCCCAAACAGATGTCCAGGCAGCTGGTGCGAGGCTCCCAGCGTTCCTCACTGGCAGCCTCTTGAGAGAGAGCCTTGGTTAGAAAAGTGGCCCCAGCTGACTTACTCCACCTGGTCACCTCTTTCTTTGAAAATAGATGGCATTCACTCAAATACCAGTCATCCAACAAATATTGAGCACCTGCTGCATACCAGGTACCACGGTACCTGGGATAAATCACTGGGATAAATCAGTGACCAGTATTTAATTCAAGAGGTGTTTATTGAGCACCTACTATACACAGGTGTTGTACTAATTTCTTGGGATGTGTGTGAACGTTTGAAAACAGATACCCCCCCTTCATTTATTCATTCCTTCAACCGCATGTCAACAGATATTCACTGAGTACCTACTCTGTGCCGGGTACTGTTCTAGGTACTTACTATGAAATGATGAACAAGATAGGCATTGCACCTACATTCCAACCAGGGAATAGACCGACCATAGGATCAGTCCAGATGACAGTGAGTGTGCTCATGAAGGGCAGAGAGGGTGGGTGTGACGGGGTGAGGCTGGCTTAGCTGGGGTGACAAGGGGAGGCCACTTAGCAGGTGACAGTCACAAAGAGGACAGACAGCTTTCCAGGCAGGAGGCTCAGCAAAGGCAGAGCCTGGACTGAGTTTGGGATTCAAAGAGGCTCCTGGGCGCAGGCACCACCGTGAGTGAGGGTCATGTGGGTGAGACGGGAGGGGTGTCTGCAGGGCTAAAGTATGTGGGTCTTGGAGACTAGAGCCAGGAGCTCCAGTTTTATTCAAACCGTGTGGGAACTCATTGAGTTTAAAGCAGGAAAATGAGCTGCATTGAGCTTTTTAAAAGAAATCCTTCTGGTCTAGACATGATGACAAAATCCAGTGTGGTTTTCTGGATTGGATCCTGGAACAGAAAAAGAAAAGGTCATTAGTGGAAAAATCGGTGAAATCTGTATGAAGTCTGCAATTTCGTGTTGTAATGAATAGTGTTGCACCAATGTAGATTTCTTGGTTTTGATGAATGAACCACGGGCAGGGTAAGATGTGGATATTAGGGGAAGCTGGGAGACGGGTACACAGCAACCCTCTGCGCTGTCTCTGCAATTTTTCTACAAATCTAAAGTTATCTGAGAATAAAAGAATGACGTTAAAGATCCCTCTGGGTAACAGGTATTAAGGGAAGCACTGAAAAAAGGCTAGGGAGAAGGCGGGGAGAACAGCGAGGGGGCTTTTGAGGTCAGCCAGATGGGGGATCATGGCAGGAAAAGCACAGTGGGGATTCTGAACTAGGAGAGGCGGCCTCCTTAGTTGAGTGGTGGATCTGAAGAGCTTTCTGTCACTGATCTAAGTCAGCCCGTGCGTGCGTGTGTGTGTGTGTGCTAAGTCGCTTCTGTTGTGTCTGACCCTTTGTAACCCCATGGACCGTAGACTGCCATGCTCCTCTATTCCTGGGGATTCTCCAGGCAAGAATGCTGGAGTGGGTCACCATGCCCTCCTCCAGGGGCTCTTCCCAACCCAGGGATCGAACATGCATCTCTTGTGTCTCCTGCATTGACAGGCAGGTTCTAACTCCAATTCAGCTAGCACTTTTTTGAGAATGTTCTAGGTCCTGAGTGCTATGCTGGGGATCAGTTAGTCCTCACTCCACTCCTGGTCAGTATGGCCTCTTATTTCTACCTGCATCGTTCCCTTGTTGGAAATGACCACATCACCTTTGGTAGTGATTTGAAGTTAGTGAGAAACAGAAAGAGAGAGACAGTGATAGAGAGACAAACAGACCCTGAGAGTGAGTGAGATTGTGTGTATATGGGTGTGTAATGCCTGACACAGGCTAAGACACATGGAGTGGGGGTTAATGTTATCACTGGTATATAGCAAGCACTCAATAAATACTATCATATAAATATGTTATTATATGTACATAGAGTGAATATGTAAATACTATAAAACAACAACAACAACAGTGACAGTAAGCAATTAATTAGCATTTGCTGTTTGCCAAGCACATGTTAAGCCCTTCGCTTGAATTTTAATCCATGCAGCCCTATGAGGTAACGACTATTTCTGTGCTCATTTTACAAAAGGGTTTCAGATTGTTGTTCAAGGTCACAAAGCAGAGTCAGGATTTGCATCCAGGCAGTCTGGGTCCAGTGACCCCAGTCTCTAAGCATTGAGCCCCATGCCTGCTGTAGAATGAATGCAGAATGAATTGGTAACTTTTATTATCTTTTCTGATTAAAGAGACAAATAATTCTTTGAGGAAAATTTAGGAAACCAAGACGAATGTGTGAAGAAGAAAATCTGAATTTCCCACACCACCACTCTCGGTTTACTCCTGGAGGATGGGAATAAGTGGTCGTGTTTTCTTTCTCCTGAGAGCAATAAAGGATGCGGAGAGTTGGGCTCAGGAGGAAGTGGGGGAAGCGGGAAGAGAGCTGCAAAGGCTTATGGGAGCATGCTTTGCACATCTTCCCAGCATTCCCTGGGGTCGTCCCTCGGCAGGAGAATCCATCAAGCTCACCGAGACCCAGAGTCGAGGGACATTCTGAAGCTGAAAAGATACTCCAGCCAACCCATGGCAGCTGATAATCCTCTAGGTAGTTGAGCCTCCTCAGCTTAAACAGTGGTTCAAGGGAAGAGACAGAGTTTCCCATGGTTCTTTGCTTCTGATTCTCCATCATTTGTAAGCTTTGTACCATTGGTTTGATAACAGTTTTTTGTTTTCTTTTTTGAGAAGGGGGTTGTATTAGGCTTCCCCAGAGTAACAGAACCAACAGGATGTACATGAGGAGAGAAATAGATTTATTATAGGGAATTGGCTCACACTATGGTAGAGGCAGAGAAGTCTGCGATCTGCACTTGGCAGGTACAAGAGAGCTGAGCGTGTGATTTCAGTCTAAGTCCGAAGGCCTAAGAGCCCAGGGGGACCACCGATACAAGTTTCGGCTTGAAGGCTGACCGGCTTAGTGCTGGGAAGGACAGTGTTTCAGTTTGTACCTGAAGGCAGGAAACAAAAAACAAAAACCTCCTCCCAGTTTGAAGGCGGTCAGTCAAGAGGGATTCTCCTTACTTGGAAGAGGCTCAGCCTTTCTCTTCTGTTCAGACTTCTGCCTGATTGGGTGAGGCCTACCCATGTCACCCTGGAGAAGGAAAGGGCAACCCACTCCTGTATTCTTGCCTGGAGAATCCCATGGACAGAGGAGCCCAGCAGGCTACTGTCCATGGGGTCGCAAGAGTCAGACACGACTTAGCGACTAAATTACAAAACTACTACCCATGTCAAGGAGGACAGCCTACCAATTCAAACGTGAATCCCCTCCAGAAACACCCTCACAGACACACCCAGAATAATATTTGACTAAAGGTCTGGGCAGCTGGTGACCCAGTCAAATGGACATAAAATTAACTATCACTGGATTGGGAGTTGGGGGTGGAATTTTGATACATAAGCTCTGGCAGCTCATTTTTGGGTCATGCGCAGAGGGCTGGATCTTTATCCTTCTGATCTGACTCTATCTTTATCCTCAGCCATTATCTGGCACTTACTGTTGCTGAGGATTTCCTTAGGGAAGACTTAATCTTATTCATTATCTATTCTTGCCATTGCTACTTAGAGTACTTGATATTAAAAATAAAGTCCTAGAGGAGGCAAATCTTTAGGGAATTAAAGCAAGGGTCAAAACCCCAAATGTCCTTAAGGCTAGGCAGTTCTATGGGACGTGTGTGGGGCGACAGGGAGTGATGGGGACAGTGGTGAACAGAAGAGCAAGTACTGCCTTCCGTGGGTGGTGCGTCTTGGCTGTAGCTGCCTATAACTTTGAGAGAATCAGGCCCAAGGTTATCTGCTCTTTCAAGTTTTATGAGTAACCAGGAATCTAGATTTTTCACTGTGATCTCATATATATTGGCAACTAATTCAGATTTTTAAATTTATCTATTTTAGTAACATCTTGTGTGAAGCAAACAAAACATTTGGTGGACTGGATTTGCCCCATAACCTCTGTGTAACCAATTGAATTAAATTATGACTTAAATAACCATAGTGAGAATAAGAATAATAAATGATTTTAACAAGATAGCTGCCGTTTACTTAACGTCCGTTGCATGCCTGGCACTATCCAAGTCCTTAATTACCTTGTTTCATTAAGTCATCAGAACAGAGGTGGGTACTGATGTTATGCTCATTTTACAGATGAGGCAAAGTAAGGTGCTTACAGACATACTGTTAGTAAGTATTGGAATTTGACGTTTCTAGATCAGCTGCCTTTGCTTTAAATTCCTGGATGATGATGATGACTCCCACACGCACTGGAGATTTTCAGCCTGGGTTATCACAGACCACAGCAGAGAGCCCAGGAGGAACTTACACAAGGAAGCTCATATTTTATTGGGCAACTGTGCCGTAGACCACACTAAGCACTTTCAAATATAAACACAACAAAGCTTTGTGTTGCCGCAGTGATGTGGATTTTTTCCACTTATTGCAGATGAGAAAATAAAACTCTGTTTCTGTCTTCCCAAGGTCACATAGCTAGTGAGGGCAGAGGTGGGCCTGGAACCCAGATCATTGCAACCCTAAGGCCCATGGTCTTTCTACTCTCCTATATAATCAAGGTCAAAGAATTGAAAAAGAGCTGGTACAAGTCACTGACCAAGAATACCGTTGCACTGACTATAGCTAGATATAGCTAGATATGAGTATGGATATGGATCCTCGTTCAGACGGTCATTCTGATTTATGCTTTATTGCTTACCTGTGTGAGCGAGCACATCTCCATAAATTGACAAAATAGTAAAAGTTTGACAGCCATTTGTGTTTCCATGTTGAAAATGGTTCTCAGGAAAGTTTTTGTTCTCTGCTTTTTCATTGGTCCAGTGGTGGTGTCTGTTCATTTCTGTCTTCACAAAATAAGTGCAGATTCATCTAAAGCCTTCTGATTGGTGCCCTGGTTTTTGCTGTAGAATCTCCAAAGTTTCTCTCACTCACCTTTGTCTTTATAGTACAAAGAAATTTACCATTTATACTTTTAGCCCCTATGTCCCATAGCATGAAATGTGTTTCATCAGTGGTATTCAAATTGATCATATGTGGCACTGTATTAATTACCTATCATGCACAAATTATACCTAAAACTTAGTGGTTTTAAACAGCAGTTATTTATCATCTCAGTTTCTGTGGGTCAGGGATCCATTATATAAACAGCTTAGCTGAGTGTTCTTGTTCACGATCTCTCTTGAAGCTGAATCTCATTTTCTTAATTTTTCTCAATGAACATATATTATTTTAATTAGAAAAGAAAACTAAAGTTATTCATTCATTCTGCATTTGAGCTGGTGGCTATACTGTGGTCTCATCTGAAGGCTCAACTGGGAGGGGGGAAGATCCACTTCCCAGCTCACTCACATGGCTGTCAGCAGGCCGTGGCTTCTCATAGCCTGTCTGTGGACTGGGGCCTTCGGTTCATTGCTGGTAGTTGTCTGGATGTCTTTTTAGTTCTTCACCATAGGCCAGTTCACAACAGAGCAGGAGGATTCCCCTAGAGCCAGTGATCCAAGAAGAGAACCATAGGAAAGATAGCTGCAGTTCTTATATAACTGAACCTTGGACATGAAATACTATCGCTTCTGCTGTATTCTGTTCATGAAACATGAGGCACTAAACCTCAGCTCTCCCTCTAGGGGAGGGATTTTCAGAAGAGAGTTAATGGTTCACCCAGAATGGCTGTGTACACCAAGCAGCATTCAGGATTCAGCCTTTGCTGCAGGTATTGTGAAACATGATTTGGCTCTGGGGAAATGGTACTGGAATCCAGGAAAGTGAATCTCACTCTATTTTTAAAACTAGCCAGATTTATGTTTCTTCATACTTCAAACTGGTGCATGGAGAGAGGTATTTCAAAGGAGTGCTCTGATCCCACTTTCCCTCTGCCCTCTTTATCTAGAGAGCTGCTCCATAAAAAGTAGGCTGTTGATCTTGTTGGACCTGGTAACACTTTTCCAGGGTGACACTCCAAGAGAGACATCATTCCAAGTGCTACAGTGTGGACACGAGTGCATGCCAAGCAGATGTGGGTGACATTGTGCACATTGGCTTAACATGGGACCATTTCCTGGAGTGAGCCCAATAAACATTTGGTACAGATAAAGATCACTTGTCCCCAGATGCCTTCTTGGTTGTGGTGGAGCCAAATATGAGTGAAGGCAGAGGATGCTGGGCTTGAAAAGTGCTCTTCTGTGGCCATGTGTGGGAGTTTAGTCCAGGGAAATGCCAGTGAAGTGGGAAGCAGGCAGCTTGTATCCAACATAGGCCCAGATGGCCCTGGCCTTCTTGCCTTCCTGTCTGAGATGTTGGGATTTTGGCAAGCTTTTTTTTTTTTTCCCCTTGACGTAATCTTCAGTGTTATTTGCAGCAGTGTTGCAAATGTGAGTTAAAGACTGCATCACATGACTCTCAGTCCATGACCTGTGTCCTGAGCCTGGCTTCATTCAGTCTCCCTTTCTGTAAAAGGGGACCCGTGATGTTTGCCTGCTGCAGAAGGGTCTTAATGAAGATTGAATGGAATGGTGCATTTAGGTCATTTGGTGTGGGTCTAGCCACCAGGAAGTATACAAGGAGGGTCTGTTATTATTATTGTTGTTGTTACCATGATCAGCCACCTCATCTGGATGGCCTTCTGCACTGTTCTCTCTGCGAAGCACAAGTGTTGAAAAATGAATGGCATAAGTCTTTATTTCCCTGTGTGACCCAAGCAGTTACATAAAACCCTCTGCTCCTATATTACGAGCTTAACAGAAATGCTAATTTTACAAAAAGGAAAGTGCCAGTGGAGACTTAAATTGTTTTTCTGAGCTGTTACGTAATTCTTCAGCACATCTCATTTAATCATCCTATATTGAGGCCATGTCTTAGCTCTATGGTCATTTGAATAGATTCCTTTCTGGATGCCTACCTTTAACTCTAAGAAATTCCTTAGGGTAAACTTCTGCTTTCCATTTTTATAGAATGACCTCATTCCTGGCCCATAGCTTCAAAGCTGAGAGTGACTGTAGTTGCTTTAAATAAGATGATCAAATTCAATTTAGCAGACATTGGCTGAGCCCCTACTATGTGCCACCCACCATGTCTGGAGCCACAGTAAACTTCCTTGAAAAATGAGGGGACATCATGCTTGCAAGCAGGGACTCAAGCCAAGCAGCCTTCAGTCACAACCCTCTGCCTCCTCCTGTCTGTGTGACTTTAGGGAAATCACTTCACCTCTCTGAGCCTCAATTTCCTTAGCTCTAAGATGGAGACATAATAGTACCTGGGCATCTAATTTAGTTGGACATAAATGAACCAGTAGTCATGTATGGATGTGAGAGTTGGACTATAGAGAAAGCTGAGCGCCAAAGAATTGATGCTTTGAACTGTGGTGTTGGAGAAGACTCTTGAGAGTCTCTTGGATAGCAAGGAGATCTAACCAGTCCATCCTAAAGGAGATCAGTCCTGGGTGTTCATTGGAAGGACTGATGCTGAAGCTGAAACTCCAATAATTTGGCCACCTCATGTGAAGAGTTGACTCATTGGAAAAGACCCTGATGCTGGGAGGGATTGGGGGTAGGAGGAGAAGGGGATGACAGAGGATGAGATGGTTGGAAGGCATCACCAACTCAGTGGACATAAGTTTGGGTAAACTCCGGGAATTGGTGATGGACAGGGAGGCCTGGTGTGCTGCAGTCCGTGGGGTCGCAAAGAGTTGGACATGACTGAGTGACTGAACTGAACTGAAATGAAGTCATATGTTTCATGCCTCCTGTAGTACCCAAGCATTGTGCACAGCCTCTGTCCCCAGCCACGCTCAGGCAAGTGGGACAGGAAGAAAATAAAGCAGATGAGACTCTTTAGAAGATTAAGGGGACTTCCCTGGTGGCTGAGACGCCACGCTTCCAATGCAGGGGGCCCGGGCCCAATCCCTGGACTAGATCCTGCATGCCACAAGACCCAGTGCAGCCAAATAAATAAATCAGAATAAATATTTAAGAAAAGAAGACTAAGCCCTGGAGAGAGGGTACTGGGTTTTCCGAGCTCACGATGCCCTTTGGCCACCTGTTGGTCTTGTCAGGAGGAGCCATGCTGTCTCAGCCGTGTCACTGGCCCCACGTCTGCTGCTCCCTGCATGTCCCTCCCTGGACTGTCCTCTCCTGCGGGCAGGACCCATGGGATGCCAGCCCCTCGCCTGGAGCGTGGCACGTGGCAGGAGCTTTGTAAACCTTGGCTGAAGGAGCCGACGACATCGCCAGACGGTGTACCCCCACAAGCTCTGAGGCCAAACTTAGATGTAACCAAAGTTGCAGCTGCCATCCGCCAGAGCCAGAGCCTGAAATAGCCCCGGAGCCCCTCGTCATGTGTGTCTCTTCACTACTGCAGCTGCTGGGGCTTTTTTTAAAAAAGCTCGCTTGTGCACTCGGACAGAGTGACTAGATGCTGGGTTGCCTCTCTTTGCCAGACAGGGTTCCAGAGGGCTTGGTGGCATCCCTCTGGTCTCAGCTGGCTTTTTCTGAGGTGGACCGCTGCTGGCTGCCTCCTTTGTCTTTCTGCTCTTGAGTCAGAAATGTGAAAAGTCAGTGGTGATCGGAGAGCTCTGTGTGACCTTCCAGGACAGGTCCCGGGGGGATGGAAACTTCCATCCTGGTGACTCCCTGCCTCCCCTGTGTGGCACCCACGGTGGACCCCTGAGCTAGCTACCCCAAGGGCATCTTTAGCCGCATTCCTGCCTGGCTGCCTGCAATGTAAATGGCCCATCTATCCCCGATGCCGAGAGAATGAGTGAGAAACGGAAAACTGAGATGAATGTGGCGAATGCAAAGTCCAGGCAGTCAGGGTATCTGTGCTGTTATCACCTTCTCAGGCATCCCTCCTTTTGTCTCTACGGCTACAGGCACACTTGAGGTTGGGGCTACTAATCCATTTATTTCCGTGGCTAATCTCAGGGTTAAAGAGAGGAGCTGGCTTGCTAAGACTTCCTAACCCAGATCTTTTGCTTCCCCAGTTTTTCCTATAGCTCACTTTTCTTTATAATTTTTCCCCCCCAGAAATGACAGGTAATGCACTTTTCTTGTTGGAAACTGAAGACATACAGAATAAACATTGTATTGTTAACAAACCTTCACTGGCTATGGCCAGAAGAAACAGGGATGTGGGGTGAGGTGATTCCTGGAAGGGAACCCCATATGTAAGTCACTGGAGGGTGAGGATGCTCGGTCAGTGAGGCTGAGATGTGGCTCGTTCCGGGCTGTGCCAGAAGGACTGCTCCTAAAACATCACTTGACATTGATGATGATGGAGATAATCTGCAAAGATTGGATCCAGAGGGAGAGGAGAGAGTTTCTGAGCCAGAGCGGCTCATTCCGGGGCTGTCCACTTAAATAAAGCCCTGGCTTAGAAAACCCCAAACACACTAAAGTGGATACTGTAATGGGATTTATGCAATACTCTGTTAAGGGCAAACCCAGCCCCATAAATACATGTCCGAAATTCAATCTGCTAAATGAAATGTTAAAGGCGCCAAATGGATTTCTTGAAAGGATCAGAGCTAAGATGTAGTTTGCCTGCACTTGATAAGCTTATCCAGCCTTGCCACTGGGAAAGAAAAAGAGAGAGAAAGAGGAAATGGAGTTACGGATTTTACTGTATTCTCCAGTATCTTAGATACTTTCTTTTTCAATGGGAAGGGAGAAAGAGATTATCAGACCTCTGGCTATGAAACCAGTGTTCCTGATCCAAACACCTTCTGGGCTACAGAGGGAGAGCTATTAATTCCCAAACTGGAGCCCCGGTTCCGTTCTCCCAGCCTCGGAGCCTCCTGTATAGGACTCCTCCTATACTGGTTGGCTCAGCTACCTGGGTCCGGCACCCAGGTGACTAAGGCCATAGCTGGCATGTGGGCCAGCTCGAGTCCCCGTTCCCATCCCCAGGTCCCGCCTTTGACTTTGGCTGCTGCCATCCAGCTATTTGTGAGTGATGAAGTGAGTGAGGAGAGGAAAGCTGTAGTAGACACTGTGGATCATCCTATACACTTCCTCCTGACTTCCTCCTTCTTATGTTTCATGATTTTCCATCAGCTAGGAATATATCATCTCCTGCAAGTGATTTGGATTGTTCTGTCCCCTCCCCCGCCCCGGAGAAGGAGATAGCACACATGTGTGCTTGCTCAGTCTTTTCTGTTTGTGTTCAACTCTGTGACCCTGTAAACTGTAGCCCCTCAGGCTCCTCTGTCCATGGGGTTCTCCAGGCAAGAATACTGGAATGGGTTGTCACTTCCTTCTCCAGGAGATCTTCCCAACCCACAGATCGAACCCACGTCTCCTGCAACTTCTGCATTGCAGGCAGATTCTTTACTGCTGAGCCACGGGGAAAGCCCAGGAGATAGCATAATAGCTTGGAATTTCATAAGATGTTCTTGGTACCATTTCAGGGCAAGCCAAAGCTATATCGGCAGGGAGACATTTTTACTTTCTTACACGCATAGAAGTTGCTTCTGGCATTGGAACGCTTTCAGAGTTGCTTTCCGGGTGACTGCGTGCTTCAAAGAACATGCTGTCTTGGTGGGTGAATGAGTTTGAGGGTGTATTTGGAGAGTTGATGGATTTGCTCTCAGCATACCAAGTTTCCTTTTTTTCCTCTTCTGCTTCCAGCTGCTGAACTAGGTCTTCACCATAGCTGCCATCACTTCTGACTCCCCTTGGGCCGAGGTCTTTGCGAGTCTGATGGGCTGGGGTTGGGTTGGAGCTCAAGGCTGTTGGGTGGAGCCATCTCCACAGGCACCATCCTAGGTGATAATGCTCCAACAACATTCTGTGCTTGCTGGCACATCAAGGACTGTTCCTTGCCTGTTTATTTCCCTCCTTTGGCGAGTCAACACCTTCAGGGTGTTTGTCTGGGTCAAAGTCCTGGCTTCCCTGGTGGCTCAAATGGTAGAGAATCTACCTGAAATGCGGGAGACCCAGGTTCAGTCCCTGGGTCGGAACAATCCCTGCAAGAAGGGAATGACTACCCACTCCAGTATTCTTGCCTGGAAAATTCCATGGACAGAGGAGCCTGGTGGGCTGTAGTCCTTGAGGTCACAAAGAGTCGGACACGACTGAGCAACTAACGCTTCAGCCTCAGCTGGAATAAACAAAGGGTCTTCTGGGTCTGTTGCAGTGTATGAGATTCCTAAGTATTTTAAGAACTAGAGAGTGACACAATGGGAACATTTAATTTTTAAAACAACGTTATTGAGGTACAATTTATGTACCATAAAATTTACACATTTTAATGTGTACCCAGTGATTTTAATGTAATGTCTCTCCAGTGATTTTTTAGTAAATTCACCAAGTTGTGTAACCATCACCATGCGTGCCTATGTGCTAAGTCACTTCAGTCGTGTCTGATTCTGCAACCATATGGACTGTAGTCCTCCAGATTTCTCTGTCCATGGAATTCTCCAGGCAAGAATACTAGAGTGGGTTGCCATACTCTCCTCCAGGGGATCTTCCCAACCCAGGGATTGAACCCGCATCTCTTTTGTTTCCTGCATTGCCAGGCGTGTTCTTTACCACTAGCGCCACCTGGGGAAGCCCAACCATCACCATAGTCTAGTTTTAAAACATTTCCATTGTGTCAACATTAAATTCTTCAGGCCAGTCTGTAGTCACTCCCCAGGCATCTGCTCTGCTACTTTCTGCGTCTGTAGATTTGCTCATTCTGGGCCTTTCATAGAAAGGGGCTAATACCACATGTGGTCTTTTGTATCTGGCTTCTCTCACTTTGCATAATATCAATGAGGTCTACACTTGTGGCATGCTGCTGAGTGGTGTTCCACTGGATCATGGCCATTTTCTTTATCCATTCAACAGTTGATGGCTACTTAGGCTGTTGTGAATGGTGCTGCTGTGAGCATTTCTGCCCAAGTCTTGCATGTGAACATGCTTTTTCATTTCTCTTGGGTAGACTCCCAGGAGTGGAATTTCTGGGTCATATGATAAATTTATATTTAACTTTTTCAGGAATTGCCAGATTGTTTTCCAGAGTTTTCCCAAGCTGCATCATTCTACATTCTCACCCACAATGAATGATCAGAACCATTCATTTATGCTCTTACTGTGAACTGGACAGTGGAGATGTTTACTAGAGGCCATTGTAGGTGAAATACAAAAATTGCCCCCTGCGTGTGGAGAGCGGGCCCTCAGTGGGATCTCGACAACACACCAGAAGGGTCTCGACCCCAATTTCCACATAAGCGTCACCAGCAGATGTCAGAGCTTCCAGCCCAGAGGGGCCCCTGTCCCTCACTCCCTCTCCCCTCCCCCACTTCAGCTTTGCCAGCCCCAGCTCCCCTTTAGCCCTTCTCATTCCAAAGAGGATTCACTCTTATAAAAAGTTCTGCATCACACTGGTGCTAATTTAGCGACTTTATTGGACAATGTGATTTACCATCCATGGCCTGCCTTCGAATGGATTCATTTACCTGCATTGATTGGTATATGCTGCTGTTAACTGTCACCAGAAAACGCACAGCAGTCCTTAAAAGCGGTGTAGCATTTTGCTTTCTGATAATGAGAGTTAACTCCGTCCTTGATCGCCAATGACATGGTAGTCCTCTCTTGGAAATGGACTTAAATCGCATAGCTCTGTTCCTCGATGATGAGAAAATAAATTACTTTTTGATGCTGTGTTCTGCTAAGCATTTCATAAATTTGGGTTCTTCAGTAGGTGTTTCTCCATTTTTTTGGTGGGGGGGGGTGGTCTACTCCCTTTGCTACTCAAAGTGCAGTCTTGGACTACCAGCATTGGCATCCTCTGGGATCCTGTTAGAAATGCAGAGCCTCTGACCCCACCTGCAATTTCCAGAATCAGAATCTCATTTTAACTCGATCCCCAGGTCCTGTTCATGCACTTTGAAGTTTGCAAAGTGCTGCTGTAAATCTGGAATCAGCAAAATAGGCCCTTGGAGCAAATCTGGCCAGAAGCTTGTTTTCATTAAAAAAAATTTTTTTTTATTAGAACATAGCCACGCCCATTCTTTCTGTATTATCTGTGGCTCCTTGGGATTCCAACTGCACAATTAAGAACTGCCCTATGGCTGGCAGAACTGAAAATGTTTACTTTCCAGACCTTTGCAGAAAAAGTTGCTGATGTTTGCTCTGGAGATAGTTTTATTCTTACTTGTTTTTTATTATATAACATTTATTAGTTATAATTTACTTATTTTTATTTACTTAATAAAATGTGTTAGCTTTTCTTATTTGACTTTTTGCATCTTCCATTTATTACAAGCTTTGAGTCATGACACTTTTTTTTTTTAAATTTCTTTAAAATTAGAGGATAATTCTGTTGGTTTCTGCCATACATCGACATGAATCAGCACAGGTATACATATGCCCCCTCCTTCCTGAACCCTCCCTCCCATCCCCCCCATCCCACCTCTGTGTTATGAGTGGGATGTGTTATGAATCCATCCCCAGATTCTCTCTGGAGCCTGCCTCTTAGGATAAAGTGACTGAACTTTGATGAAGCTTAGGGTTTGGGTTTCTCATCCACGAACTGAAAAAACTCAGAGGCGCCCTGATTTCTCAGATGCCACCCCACTCTACTTGAAGAGTGCTCTGGGTGAGCGTTGTTTTATGTCATTCTATTCTTTGCGAGAGAGGAGATTCATTATTTGTGAAACTGGAAGGCCATATTTGTTATTATTTGTAAAGGCTTAAAATAGAGACATTCACAAGTAGAAGAAAGCAGAAAAGAATTCCTTGTCAAATCACAGGGTCGGGTTAGAGTGAGAAAAATCTCGTGAGAGTAACCGCGGGAAGCACCCGGAAGGGGAAGCGAGCAGAACTGGCTTCCGGGGCGCACCCGGTGCGCTGGGTTCCCTGCTCAGGAGGACACACCGTGCGCTCGTTTCATGCTGAGTTGTCGCCACCTTGTAATTCTTAATAACTTTAAAAGCAGATGCCCTCACTCTTTTTTTTGCATCAGGCCCAACAACTTAGGTAGCCAGTACTGGAAGCCAGTGATGGGGTCGGAAGACCCGCCCAGCGCCCGTTCCTGGGGGAGCTGAGAACTGTGTGCCTGACATCCCGTTAGCCAGCGGCTGTTATCCTGGGCCAGTGATTGTATCACAGCCCTGCTGTCATACACACAGCCCTTCGTGTGTCTGGCTGACTTCTCTACCTTACTATGTGCCACGAGAAGAAAGAACACTTTGAATGATTTCTTAAATTAAGCAGTTAGAGAGGTGAATCTGCTCGTGCAGAGGCATCTCCAAGTGAAGTTCGGATTATCCCCAGTCAAGGTCGGTAGTTGAGCCTCACAACTCTGATGTGATTGCTTTCAGGGCTTGTATGTTGCACTTTTCCCTGCGGAGTCAGTGAGAGATGCCGCTTTTCTGATAGGGGTGCTCCTTAAAGAAATTGGGCTCCCACCTGGCTTAGGTTGAGGTCTCTGGGGACATCTTAACTGTCTGAACTTCAGGCCACAGGTCACTGGTGGAAGACTTCCAAGGGTGCCACTTCCTCCTGGTCCCTGTGGGGAGGAATTGCATCCAGTGACCCTGCAGGTAGCTGATTGAGGCTGAAATAGCAGCTTCCCAACCCAGCAGGGACCAGAACAAGGAACATTGCCTTAATCGCTTTCCTCCTCCCCTCTGAAAGATTGTTCATCAGGAGTCTTGTGGAAACAAAAAACGAAAGGGAAGCAAGAAACAGGAGACCTAGTTTGGTGAACCCGATGGAAAATTACTGTTCTACCAAGAGGTCCCCAAAGGGTGGTGAGTGAGCCAGGTACTAGGGATGTTGCAGAAGCTTAGACATGCTGGTGACAAGATGCTGTTAACACTTTTTGAGAGACTAAAGGACATTTGATGATCATAATGATAACCCTAGGAGATTATGTATTAGTCATCCCAGCTTGGTCATTTATGGAGCATCTACTGTGTATCACAGCCTGGGCCAAGTCATGCATAGCTATTAATTCTTGCCCTGTGTACGGCCCAGCTCTCTCTTACAGATGAGAATTCTGAGACTCTCAAGGTTTGACTTGGCCCAGAGCACACAGCTGGTCAGTGATAGGATCAGGTTTAAGCTCTGTCTGACTCTAGGGCCTGGGCCACCTTCCCTAAGCTGCCCTCTGACTTCACCACTCCCTCTGATAGCACTACAACACTCCCTCCCCAAAATCATGTCAGGAGCTGATTGGTCATAGATTGCACTAAATGGGGTTCTGACACATCTAAATGTCAGCTATTTTTTCCCAAAGTGTAGTTCAGGTGAATTTAGGTGGTAGACAGGTGAACATTTTTCCTTAAAATAAAATATATTTATTGTATTTTAAGGAAAAAGTATATTTTTACAAGCTTTGGGTCATATTAAACCTGTGATTTTTAGAGTGAACAGTTCCTTTTAAAATATGAATGTAAGTAAAGAAACAGTTTTTAAATAAAATTAGTGTCCGTGAGATACGTGTACAGCCTGCTGGTTCAGCCCTTCTAGAAGCGTCTTATCTGAGCAGTTGGACAACCTTGGAGGCAGTGTCGGTGGGTGAGGGGTGGGGAACATGGTCAGGCAGAGCTGGGTTCCTACACAGGGAGACTTTGTTCTTGGTGGGAAAGACATCTTGAGCACAGTTGTCGTCATTTTAGGCTTTTTTATCCAGCTAATGGTGCCACCACCTCCTCCTCTTCCATGGTGACAGTCTCACCACTTGTTGCTCAGAAACCAGAGAACTGACTGCACTGTCTTTCAAAATTATTCACAAATATTAACACGAGCCCTTACCATGGCCTGGGAGGTTCCACTTCCCCTGTGTTTTACCTGCCAAGGTCTGGTCTTGTGCCATTCTCTACCACATTATGCCACACTGGCTTCCTTTCTGTCTCTAGAATAAGACAGGCCTAAACCTACCCCAGGGCCTTTGCACTTGCTCTTCTTTCTGCCTGGAACCCTTTCCCCTAGACATTTGCATAATGGATGCCTTCTTCTTCTTCTGGTCTTAGGACTCCCCTGTCCACCCACTTTAAGTCCCCCTCTTCCTGAAATCAGTATGTCAGGGATCTCTTCTGTAAAAGACTGGATAGGGATGTTTTGGGCTTGCGGGCCATATGGTCTGTGATGTACCTATTCAACTCTGCCATTGTTGTGAGAAAAGAGTTGGAGACAAGATGTAGATAAATGGATATTGCTGTGTTTCAGTCACTTTATTTATACTAACAGTAGCAGGCTGGATTTATAAAATAATAGCCTAGAGCAGGGCTGGGCAAACCACTGGCTGTAATTGGCCCATCCCTGCTCTGTACTGTTATTTTATTGTCATAATGTTTATCACTATCTGAAATACTCTTGTTTGTTTTTAGCTTTGTCTCCTTGTATCTAGAATGTGAGCCCCATGCTGGCAGGGGCATGTCCTTCCTTGTTTAGTGAGATATCCTGATGCTTAGCTCCCCACACCTGGTACGTGCCCGATGAAGACTTGTTAGATGAATGGACACTGTCCCTCATCAGATTCCTGTATTCATTCATTCTCTGAGCATTCATGGCTCACTTACTTTGCTGAATGCCTCATATGGAACATTGGAGGCAGAGCTCACGGTCCAATACATGTACAGGTATGGTAGCAGGCTATGGTACAACACCGTAAATTCAACCAAGGAGGTTCAGAAGTAGCTCAGCACAGCAGGGCATTGACTCCAAGGAAGTCAGAGGTGGCTTCTTGGAGGGAGTGGCATCTGAGCTGAGTCTGAAGGGTGTCTTTAAGCTCCCTGGGCAGATACTAGAAGGGCATCCACACTCAAGGAACAGCCTGAAGTAGGGGCGTGGCTGCAGGGACCAGCTATGTCATAGGAAGGAAAAGCAGCTTAGGTGAATGGAGTCAACATAGGCCAAGTGTAGCCAAAGGTGCCAGAAACAGCAGCAGATGAAAGTTGGGTGAGTTTTTGGGAAAAGTTAACAAAGAGCCTTTCTTGAAATGTGGACTTGGGTCCTGCACATTTAATGTGGGATTTCTACAAATTGAAAGGTTGTATCGCTCCATAGACATTTAAGAATTCTTAGTCCATGGATCTGATTAATGCTGATAACACCTTCTCAGTTGATTTGGCCTCGCCATCTAAAGGTGGCCATTGGGAGGGGAGCTACTCAACATCCTATATAATTGGTAGGTCCAAAAACAAAAATAGATTTTTGGCTTTTAAAATCTATAGACAGTGCTAATGAGCTGCCTTCCCTGGCTCTCACCCTGCCCCATCCACGCGTCTTAAGTCTCATCAGTTGTCAGCAGGGAGTTAAATACACAGAGAAAGGGCAGCGTCTGGTGTGAGAGAGTGGAGAATCGCAAGCCCCGAATAAAATTTTATGGAGGTGGGCCAGCCCTGCTGTTTACGAGGCGCTTAAAGGGAAATCATGACCTGCAAAGCTGAGGGCTGTTCCTTCTCATCACCCTGGCGGCCTGGAAAAATCCCCAAGATTCTGCCTCCAAGTTTCTAAGCCTTGGCCAAGCCCTAATGAGCCTGGAGCCAAGGTCAGGGGTGGAGGCTGATTCTGTCACAGGCCTTGGGGCTGCACTGACAGGAGGACCATGGGAAAGGGAGGTAGACACTGACCCAGCACCTACTATGCGCTAGGCGGTGTCTAAACCCTTCCTGCGTGCATGTGCGGGGAGGGGGAGGGTATCCACATTCATTATTTTCTCCATGACACTTTCCCCAGCGATAGTAACTATATATATTTATATATGTGTGTGTGTGTGTGTGTGTGTGTATAGAGAGAGGAGCATAGCAACTCTCTCCAATATTCTTGCCTGGAGTATTCCATGGACAGAGGAGCCTGGCAGGCTACAAGTCCATAGGGTCACTAAGAGTTGGACACCACTGAGCAATTAACACTTTCATATGTATATTATCTGCTCACTTTTTACTTATTGTCAGACTTACCCTATACTATCCATAAAGTTGTGGTACTAATGATGCCTGTTTAGTTATAGAATGTGCTATGTACTTAGTTGCTCAGTCATGTCCTACTCTGCTACCCCGTGGACTGTAGCCCACCAGGCAGGCTCCTCTGTCCATGGGGATTTTTCATGCAAGAATACTGGAGTGGGTTGCCATGCCCTCCTCCAGGGGATCTTCCCAACCCAGGGATTGAACCCAGGTCTCCCACATTTCAGGTGGGTTCTTTACTGACTGAGCCACCAGGGAAGGCCAAGAATACTGGAGTGGGTAGCCTATCCCTTCTCCAGGGGATTTCCTGACCCAGGAATCGAACTGTCTGTATTACAGGCAGATTCTTTACCAGCTGAGCTCCCAGGGAAGCCCTTCTTATAGGATACATCAGGGTAAATACATAACTACTGAAATTTTTCAGAAAGGTTTGTTCACAAACCACATAGGATAACTTGTGTGCTACTCTTTCTAGTATTATGATAGCTCCGTTGCTTCCATTTTATAGCTGAGGAAATAGAGATCCAGAGAGATTTAGCAGTGCAGCCCAAACTCACAGAGCTAGGAAGTGTCTGGATTTGAACACAGATCTTTCTGGCTCTAAAGTCCAGGCAATATGCACCATCTTCTCAGAGGAAGAAAATGGGAAAGGATGTCCACACTCTCTGTTGGATGGACAAAGCTGTCAGGACAGGCACAGAGGGTAAGACCGGGGGCTGATCAGACTTCCTGCTCCTTCTCAGGAGGCAAAGACATCTTCGACCTCTGACATCTCTGCTCCCTGGGTTTTGGCTCCAGGACCTGCTTAGACTAAGACTTGTTCTTGGGGCACTGCCGTCATGGCACGGTGAGCCTTTAAGCATCTCCTGAAATAACAGTGATCAGTACTGACTCCTGCACAAAAGCTCAGGGCGGTGAGGTGGGGAAGTGCACAGGATGGCCCCCACCACCCCACTGCCCAGCCCCAGGGCGGCGGGAGGCCTCCTTTGTACCAGAGGCTCATTAGTATTCAGTCCTCATGGAGGGACCTCGCAGGGAAAAAAATCATCTTAATGGGCTCTGAACGAGTCCAACTGGCAGCTGTTCCTGGATGGCCACAGGGGGCAGACGTGGCCACCTTTGCCCTTGAGGCCAGGCAGTGACTGCCATTTCACGTGGCATCAGTGAGCAGGTACCAATGCTGAAGGAGCAGACCCGCTGGGCAGGGAGGGCTTCAGCCACATGTGGAGTTTGCAGCTTAGGGATAGAACGAAGCAGGCCTGGATTCCACTGGCAAGCCCAGCGAGGTGGCCAGGAGGGCAGCAGGAAGAGTGACTGCAGTCGGCCACGGTCATCACATTGTTCCTTAAAACTCGTAAGTGTCCAGGGGTCAAGGTCTCCAACCGGGACATCTGGGTTTGGGGGCAGTGCTGGTCTATATGGGGCCTTTGCTGGAAGGATAAAGACACTTTTTTGGTGGAGGACTAGGGAGAGTGTCCAGCTGGGTGACGGCCATCCTCCCTGGGCGCAGCTTGGTGAGGGGCTCTGGCTGGGTTTTAGCCCTGTGTTTGCAGTCTGCACACTAGATGGCCATTCACAGTGGCCTCAGATGAACTTATTTACAAAACAGAAATAGACTCACAGACATAGAATGCAAACTTATGGTTACCAAAGGGGATAGCGGGGGATGGAGGGAGATAAATTAGGAGTCTGGGATTAATATATAGTTCCCTGTCCTCCTGTATAGCACAGGGAACTATATATTCAATATCTTGCGTGCATGCAGGCCAAGTTGCTTCAGTTGTGTCCGACACTTTGCAACCCCATAGACTGTAGCTTGCCAGGCTCCTCTGTTCATGGGATTCTCCGGGCAAGAATACTGGAGTGGGTGCCATGCCTTCCTTCAGGGGATCTTCCTGACCCAGGGATTGAACCTGTGTCTCTTCTCCTGAATTGATAGGTGGGTTCTTTGCCATTAGTACCATGTAGGAAGCCCACTCAATATAATAACTATAATGGAAAAGAATCTGGAAAGGAATATATATATATAAAATCTATAGTGGAATCACTTTGCTGTGTACTTGAAACTAACTCAACATTGTAAATAACTATAAAAAACACTAAATATTAAAAATGCTACATGTACTAGCTCTCTAGTATATAATAAGCTCTTTGAAAACCTAGTGAATTGAAATAGCCATCTTTTCTTCTTCATGGTTTTGTGGGTGAGGGATGTAGGAAGGGCTCTGTCGGGCGATTTATTTCTGCAGCAGGGGCTGGAGGACCCAGTTCTAGGATGACCTTTTCATTCATATGTCTGGTGTCTTGTTTCTCCTCAGCTCCCTGTCTGTCCATGTGGCATCTTGTCTGCCAGAGCCTCTTGTGTAACTTGATTTTCTCGCAGTGTGATGGTCTCAGAGGAGTGAGGCTGCTTCTGTGGCTGCTGGCCTCCAGGAGGCAGGAAGTGGAGGTCGCCAGAAAGCACAGCATCACCCTGGCCAGTTCTGTTGCTGAGAGCAGTCCAACGGCCCGCCCGGATTCTAGGGCTAGGAAAACTAGACCCACCTCTTGTCGGGATGCGGAGAGGGAATTTATGTGGCAAGGTTACCTTGCAGAAAAGTATATGGGATGGGCGATATAATTGCAGCCATTTTTGGAAAATACAGTCTGCCACTCCTTAATTGGCACAGATTTTTCAGGGACTTCACAATGATTCTTCTATCTTGGACTCACCTCAGCCTCCCATAAAAAGAACAATGAGCAAAGCCCTGGAGTATTCTTCTAAGATCAAAATATATGTCTAACTATTAATTTTGTTAGCAGAGTCCAGTTTGATCTGAAAGGTGATGCTAATAAGGTGAACCAACTTGCAAAGCAGAAAGAATCCCAGCATGAGCATGGTTGTAGGAAAGGGACACCAGTGCTTGCCTCTGGTGGTTCAAGAGCCCCGCGGCAAAAGCAGCTTGCCTAGGTTTGGTGAGGTCCCGAAGGTGGGGCCAACTGGCTCGGACCAACTCACCATCTGCCCTGGTGTTTAAATTCAAAGTGCATTTTATTTATTGAATCAATTAAGAAAGATTCAGTTGCTGAAATGGAGGCAAATTCAGACAGTAAATTGATGTTTTCAGTTGAAACTTGCTTCCAAGCCAAGCCCTTGGGTCATTATTGGACATTTGCCTCCCTTTAAAGATATGATGTGACAAATAATATGCACGCCCATTCAATTGAACATTTGGACCCTTGGCTTAAAAAAAATAATAATCTGATAATTAGTCAAGAACATTTTTTGGATGTTGATAAACTTTGCAGAGAACAATGGAAAGAGATATTGCATATTAATTATAACTGGAGAGGAGTTATCCTGTTCTCTTGGGCTGTTTCATGTGCAAGGGGCTGGGGCTGAAAGGGGTGGTTTTGCAGCCTCTTCTCTGCCACTTGTGAATTGTGACCTCGGGCCTGTCACTGGCATTTATCGTGAACTTCACTTTCTCTACCTGTAAAATGAAAACAGTTATACCTAGTCCATCCACTCCTGGGTCTGATTAAGAATAAAATGATGCCATACTGTTGTTTTTTTTTTTAAAAACTGCTTTGTGAGTTTAGAAATCCTTTGCATATTGAGCCGTTATTGCTGATAACAATTAGCATAGCAAGTTTCTGTTCCCTGAGAATGAACACAAACATGCCTTTGTGACTCACTTAAAAGTTACATATATCGAGTCTGTAATTATTTTAAAATACACAGATTAAGAAATTAACTGTATAACTCTGACATCTAGAGTTTGGCTACAACTCATAGTTTGTGCACTATGCCTTATATATACATAAGTTCAGTTATTTTGCCAGTTTTGGCTAACCTAGATCGTACTTTCCGAAAGTGAAGGCTTGATTCCATAACGACAAAAGAGTAAGGAAGCCATTTGACAATGTTTTGCTGCTTTGAATAAACTTCACATAGTAGTTGAGCTTTATTGTTGAATGGGCTAATAGTAATAAGTGGATTACTCTCATTCTAATAGACACAGATTGTTTTTTTGTCAAAAAATGATTTATTGAGGGCTTACGAGGGGAAGTTCTCTTTGCTGTGAGCTGCCTCAGTACTTTTGAAATATCCCTCATGTGGAATGTTGCTCTCATAAGCCCCCAAAATGTTAGCCGTGTCTGACTCTTTGAGACTCCATGGATGGTAACCCGTCAGTCTCCTCTGTCCATGGGATTCTCTAGGCAAGAATACTAGAGTGGGTTGCCTTTTACTTCTCCAGGGGATCTTTCCCCAGGGATCAAACCCATGTCTCCTGCTTAGTGGGTGGATTATTATCACTGAGCCACCTGGGAAGCCCCTCTGCCCCAATTTATAGACAAAGAAAAGAGGTCAGTGTATGATATTTTGTTTGATATTAAATTTTTTTACATTAATTTCTTTTTCTGTATTTTTCTTACATCTTTGGCACCTGAACCTACTTGTCCATGCTCAAATGTAGTAAAAATTGTCATCTACAATGCAGTATTGAGTACTGAAAGTCAGTTCCATCACAGGCATTGTCTGTTTCATTGGTTCTCCAAAGATGGTCACTCCCAAATTTAAAGACTATTGGATTACACTCTGTATCAGGGATGGGCAAATCTGGCCTGCTGTCAGTTTTGTAAATAAAGTTTTATTGGAACACAGCTGCAGTCATTCATTTACATGTCATCATGGCAGCTTTCACCCTAGGGTAGAATTGAATAGTTGCAACAAGAGGCCTCATGGTCTGCAAAGCTGAAAATATTTACTGTGTGGCATTTTACAGAAAACGTGTTGTCAGCTACCATGCGGTACCATGGTGAGGACTGACAACACAAGAACAAGCTGTCTTTAACCCTGAACTTCCCTGGAATCGACAGCTGCTGAGGCTCCCATTATGTTGTGACAAGACTCAATTTCCTCCTAAGCATGTAGCAAATATAATAGGCAGGGGGGAAAAAAAAGATGTTTTCCTTTTAAGGGAACATGAGGTTATTATCGTTAAAAAGAAAAGGGAAGAGGAATTTGGAGAGCTATAAACTGATTTAGGGGCTTCCCCAGTGACTCAGCGGTAAAGAATCTGCCTGCAAAGCAGGAGACCTGGGTTCAATCCCTGGGTCAGGAAGATCCCCTGAAGGAGGGCATGGCAACCCACTCCAGTATTCTTGCCTGAAGAATCAATCCATGGACAGAGAAGCCTGATGGGCTACAGTCCATAAGGTTGCAAAGAGTTGGACTCTACTGAAGGGACTTATCACGAATGCATGCAAACTGGTTCAAATCTAGCCTTCACTGTTAATTAATTCACATATTCAATTCTTCATTTAATCCACAGATAATATGTTGGAGAAGGAAATGGCAAACCACTCCAGTATTCTTGCCTGGAGAATTTCGTGGATAGACTGGCCAGCTACAGTCCATGGGGTCGCAAAGAGTCAGACAGGACTGAGCGACTAACACTTAACATGTTTACTAGGCACCTAGTCACAGTTGCTGCCTCGAGAATGTACACCTAGGATATACGTTATCCTGAATCCTGTGGGTACCTGGCTGTCTATTGCTGTGTAACAAACTGCTGCCAAACTTAGTGGCTTAAACAGTTATTTTTTATTATCTATCCAAGTTTTGTGGGTTAACTGGGCTTTTAGCAGGCTATTTCTCCTTTGGGTTTTCCAATATGTTACAGTCAGATATAGGGCCTCCCTGGTAGCCCAGCTGGTAAAGAATCGTCCTGCAACTCAGGAGACCTCAGTTCGATCCCTGGGTCGGGAAGATCCTCTGGAGAAGGGATAGGCTACCCACTCCAGTATTCTTGGGCTTCCCTGATAGCTCAGCAGGTAAAAAGTCCGCCTGCTGTGTGGGAGACTTGGGTTCGATCTCTGGGTTAGGAAGATCCCCTGGAGAAGGAAACGGCTACCCACTCCAGTATTCTGGCCTGGAGAATTCCATGGACTGTGTAGTCCATGGGGTCGCAAAGAGTCAGACAGCTGAGCGACTTTCACTTTTACAGTCCGATATAGGCTGGTGCTGCCTTTACAGGTTTGGCCAGGATGGAGCCCAGCATGTCTCATTCAGAGGGCTGGCTGTTGGCCGGGAGCTCAGCTGGAGTTGTTGACTGGAGCACATGTGGCTTGGGTTCCTTCAAGCACAGTGGCTGGGTTCCAGGAAGATGCTTCTCAAGAGTGAATGTTCCGGGAGTCCCAGCAGGAGCTCCTTAATAGCCTAAGCTCAGAGCTCCCAGAACATTACTTCCACCACATGCTATTGGTCAGACAAGTCACAAAGTCTAACCCAGTTTCAAAGGGAACACAACCCCACCTTTCCTTGAGGGAAACATCAGAGAGTGTGTGGCCTCCTGAATCTGACACAGAGGCCTGCAGCGGGGAGCCTGCACACAGTGGCTCTTTTGTTAAATTGAAACATTAACAAGTTCTGATGCAGAAAATGAAGCCCTGTTGATAAGAGAGCTTTTAATAGAGTGGTTTGGTCTGGAAAAAAGCCAGAGAAGGCTTCTTGGGAGATGGATAAATTGAGATGTGAAGGTCAAGTGGAGTTAACCAGAATGAAGAAGGGAGGACAGAAAGCAACCTGTGCAAATGTCCTGGGGTAGGACTGCAAGAAGGCTGGTGGAGTTAGAGCTGAGAGTGTGAAAGGATTGTGGTAAGAGTTAAATTTACTGGCTTGGTGATGATTGTCTCAGTTCCTTATCTCTCTAAGCTTTGAAAATAGGGTAATATTTACCACATGAGGCTGTTCTGAGGATAAATTAAGAATGAGTCAGTAAAGCCTTGCCCAGTGAAATTTTCTTTCTTCTTAGAAATGGTTACTAGCAAATGAAAAAAGCATCCACCTGGCCTCTCTTCTGCATCCCCTTCTCACTCATCAGAGCCACGCTCCAGGGTCAGAAGTGAGCTTGCAACACATGGCTTTACAGTTGCAAGCTCTCCATAAAGTCTTACCTAAACTGTGAAGTGCGGTCCTGGGACTTGTGAAGAGTCCCAGTGAACTTAAATCACTGCCTGGCTATTGTTTTGAAGCTGCACCGACCCCAAACTCTAGCACGTGTGGCTGTTGCACAGGGGTTCCATTTCTTTGCCTGCCCTCAGTGCTGACTTGCATGACTTTCCCCCAACCATCACCACCCCACCCCACCTGACCAGCTGCAGTTAACACATGAATCCACTTACAGCACGTGGGACAGGCCCTGACAAAGACGACATGGAGCATCCTCCTTCCTTGCTAAAGTGTGGGCACCAGGAGTGACTGCTGGGAGTCCAGCCTGAGCCCCCCAAAGTGCAGTGTTGATTCATCTTGTCATCAGAAATGCCACCTCTTTTCTGAATAAAGTGTCCACTCCCAGAGGCACAGATGGGCCAGCTGTTGCCTGGCCTCTGCAGGATGCGTGCATTGAGTATCTTGAGTGTCAGCCTCGGGGCAAGGCACTGCGGTACAGTGGTGAGCAGTTAGGCTCATTCCCTGACCTCCCGACACTTGCCGCCTAGTGGAAGAGGCTGAGGTTAGTGAAACGGGAGAGTAGGGAGATCAGTCCTGGAGATCATGGAAGTCTTCTTGGAGGAAGTGACACTGTAGCTGAGTTTGGAAAGGTGTTTTGAGAATGTTTGGTGGGAGCTAGAAGAAGGAGAAAATGGGATGTAGTTAGCCTAAAATATACTTTGCTTCCAGCGTTGAAGGAACTGTGAACATCTGTGCCAAAACCCACGACCAGTACCTCCTTTAGGGGTTCAAATCTGATCTTTTGTGAAGGTGGAATTGTTTTGTGAGGTGCTTTGCCTCATGGCTTGTGTGATAATGCGTTGCAGGGAAGCGGGGAGTTGTCATTCTATGCATTCACCTTCTAGCCACACTCAGACTGTATAGTCACTGGAGTAAGTGACTGAACAGATACTAATATTAACTATGGGCTGGATTGCAAATCAGGGGTAGGATTTGATAAGTTATATACCCCTCCTAGGGTTTCCCTGGTGGCTCAGTGGTAAAGAATCCACCTGCAATACAGGACACCCAGGTTCCATCCCTGGGTCGGGAAGCTCCGCTGGAGCAGGGCATGGCAATCCACTCCAGTATTCTTGCCTGGAGAATCCCGTGGACAGAGGAGCCATTACAGGTCATAGGGTTGCAAAGAGTCAGACAGACAGAAGTGACTTAGCACGCACATACCCCACGGTGGGCTTCCCAGGTGGTGCTAGTGGTAGAGAACCCATCTGACAATCCAGGAGATTTAAGGGATGCGTGTTCGATCCCTGGGTTGGGAAGAGTCCCTGGAGGACGGCATGGCAACCCCCTCCAGTATTCTTGTCTGGAGAATCCCTTGGACAGAGGAGCCTGGTGACTACAGTCTATAGGCTCACAAAGAATCGGACACCACTGAAGTGACTTAGCACACACGCACACATACCCCTCCTTGCTTCTCCCCGACAGTAGAAACATCAGGAAAAGCCACATTACATCTGTAGACACACCCCTGTCCAGTTGTTTCTTATCTGGGAAAGCAAATGTGATTAGATGTCCTTGGAGCTCCATCACTTGGGGCAGCTTCCAAAATGGTGGATGATACTTGACTGGGAGATCCAAAGTTTGAGACCACCCCATTTCCATCAGGGTCAGAAAGAGACTTTGATTTTTTAGATTCCTGAGAACCTTTCTGCCTTGTCCCTTCCCTATTCCCCTGAGAATTGCTAATCTCCACGTGAGGCTTTTTCTCCCCCAATCCTTGGTATTTGTGAAGTTGGAATTCGGTTGTCATGGCATTTAATCTGTTTACATGGGTTTTATTCTGCCCCCTAAGTACACTGTGGGTAATGTGGTTGAGTCCAGGCAGGGTTAAGCCTGGGGTTCTGGAATCCTTTAGCGGGGTAGTGTGTGTGTGTGTGTATGTGTGTGAGTGCTCATGCATGTATGCTAGGAGCACCTCACATGGACGTGACAGTCATGCCCTCCACGTCAGCTGCTATTCACACAATTTCTCATGTGAGTCATTCCCGTAGACTTAGGTCCAACTGTAGCCATGAGAATGCAAATTCTACCTCATCAGCATATGGACCCTCACCTCCAGGATCTGTGCATAGCATTTGTGGGGGCATTTGGGGACCCAGAGAAGCAATCTTGCATGTATTTCTCACACATGCCCTTCAAGCCAAGTTGGTGTGAGCTAAGACGCTCTGGTTGCTGCACATTAAAAATGTGATTATATTACAGTGGGGGCAACTTTTGTCCCCCTTCGGTATCCCCCTCTACCAAGAAGTTGGATTTTCTAAAAATCATGCACCAGTAGAAAGAAAGCATCCTTTTCCTGAAAGCCTCCTTGCCACCTACTGTTGAGAGCCCGGCTGAGTGTCAGAGTAGATTTCATGATTTAAACAGCTGGATCAATTGTGTCCGTCTAAACCCCATGGACGGAGGAGCCTGGTAGGCTGCAGTCCATGGGGTCGCTAAGAGTCGGACACGACTGAGCGACTTCACTTTCACTTTTCGCTTTCATGCATTGGAGAAGGAAGTGGCAACCTTGGTGGGCTGCCGTCTATGGGGTCGCACAGAGTCGGACACGACTGAAGCTACTTAGCAGCAGCAGCAGCAGCAAGCCTGCAATGCGGGAGACCTGGGTTCAATCCCTGGGTTGGGAAGATCCCCTGGAGGAGGGCATGGCAACCCACTCCAGTATTCTTGCCTGGAGAATCCCATGGACAGAGGAGCCTGGTGGGCTACAGTCCGTGGGGTCGCAAGGAGTCGGACATGACTGAGTGACTAAGCACAGCATAGCACAAGCCTCAGAGAGGCCTTTAGGCAACAGGGTTCTCTTCTTGGACGGTTTATGGAGTCCCTGACTATGTTTTACAGCCAGGTAAGCAGCTGGTCGTTCTCACGGGACAAAGCTGAAGCACGATGTACCATAGTTACACTGTTTGACCCAGAGCTGTTAGAGATAGGGGGTCTCGGAAAAGTTACCCCCTTGAGCAGCGACCCTCCAACCCGGAGCCAACCAGTGAGTGTTTTCATTTGCGATTTTTCTCAATTCAGTGTCATGAGGCCTTGTGGCCAAAAGACCTCTTCAAAAAGCAATAAACTTTCCTTTCATCAAGTGAAATGACAGGGACGCCTTCTAAGCAGTTTCATGGTGGCGGGGCATTTTTAACAGCCCGAGGTGATACCGCCAGCATTCTTCTGAGAGTGAGACAGTATAATTCAATTTGGATATATTATAATTAATTAATTGCATTAAGTAGATAGCGCTTGGCTTTAATGGTACTCAAGAAACTAGCACCGCGAAGGGGGTTGTAATGTTATTATTTTAATTTTTATTATCAGCATCAATAGTAGCAACTCCAACTAATACTTTTGCACAAATTCATGTTCAGGCACCATGTTGAGTGCTTGGCTTAAATTAGCTTGGATCTGGTGACTCAGACGGTAAAGAATCCACCTGCAATGCAGGTGACCTGAGTTTGATCCCTGGAGATCCCGGGAAGATCCCCTGGAGAAGGGAATGGCTACCTAATCTAGTATTCTTGCCTGGAGAATTCCATGGATAGAGGGGCCTGGTGGGCTACAGTCCATAGAGTTGCAAAGAGCTGGACATGACTGAGCAACTAACACTTCTGCTAAGCTCACACCTAGCCTGTGACAGATGTGCTATTGTGATTTGCATTCTGCACTGGAGGTTGAGTCATTGCCCGAAGTCCTCTAGGTCATAAGGGCTGGATTGCAGGGTTCAGACCCAGACAGATCAGTTCCAGCCCACAGGTACTTTACTGCCGAGTGGGCAACCTGCCATCTTTATTAGAATATTTACATCAGTGTCTGGAATATGCAAGAAGCCTTATGCAAAGTGATGACGGTCAGCAACAGAGAACCAAAGTGGAGTGGACCCAGCAGCCTGGGAATGTTCAGGTTTTCTCCCTACACACTTAAGGCTGTAATGCACATTTTGTATCAGCATTTCTGGATTTCACGTGGAAGCTGATGGAATGAGGAAGCTAGGCTAGCTCTCTGGTGTGAAGGTCAGCAATGTAGGTGTTGGCTCTGGGGCAGCCAGCCTGTCGAGGTTTGGGTTCTGCGCCTGTCACAGGCAATGTAAACTTGGGAGTAGCCATGACAGGGTCATGGTATGAGTTAGTCCCCGTGTGGTTGGGTCATCATCTGCCCCTGCAGAACCTCCAAGCTTGACTCCTGTTATCCCAAAGGCCTTGCAGGTCACCTGATATCATTTAGTGCATTCCTTTTGAGTTTGTTGTTTGCAACTTAAACTTGATCTTACACACACCCTTATCAAGACTGCAAAAACAGTCGAGTAACTTTAGCAAGCATTCTTTCTCAATCCCTGACAACCCATCTCATCTGCTTGCTAGAGGAGCCAGGACTATAACTGTGATTCAGGGTGAAGGGCGTGCACATGGTTGTTCATGGGCTGTGCACGAGGTGGGCTTTGCGGGGCTGTTGTGATAAGGGAAACACAAGCTGTTGGGACTTTTTAATTCTTCAGTCCTAATATGTGTTCCAGTTTCCTCCTTGTCTTCAAACTATGGCCTCTTGCAAATCCCATTCTTATTTTCTGCTTTCCAGTAAACTTCAAAATAGAATTAAATTGCAAGTTGGAACTTGACCTGTTACTCTTTCTAGCTCTGAAGGAGGAGATCCGGGTTCACTTTGGCAGCTTCCTGCTCTTTCCATTCACTTTTAGTAGGTGGTTCGGAAGAAGGTCTTTGTAATTTTCATCTTTTTTTTCCCCTTGACTAAGGCTTTCTCTGGTTTTAATATGTGTCATTATGGGCAGATCCTTTGGCCCAGTTTCTAGAGCTCAATTTGGGTCCTGAGTACTGTCTAAATCTGGCATCTGAACCCAGAACAGGCTGGGGGATGTCGCTGGAGGGTGTCCAATGTCCCTCCCCCAAAACATCTGACACATTATTCTTTCAACAGCTAGAAACATATCAAGTGAGGCTATTATGGTCCCATCTACTGAGTTTTGAATAAGCTGGAGGAATGTTTCTGTTTGAGGCTGGAAATTGGGTACCTGGTCAGGAAATTTCTGGGTGACCTATTATAATCCCTCAGATGTGAAACAGGAGTGAGTGGGAACCACAGCTGAGACTGGCTCTACAAGAGCAGTGCTGTGACCTTCCTGAGGCTTTGGTTCTGAAGACTTCACGAGAATTTGTGATATATTCATATATACCTTTTAGTTGGGCTTCCCTGGTAGCTTAGCTGGTTAAAGAGTCTGCCTGCAATGCAGGAGACCCTGGTTCGATTCCTGGGTCGGGAAGATCCCCTGGAGGAGGGCATGGCAATCCACTCCGGTATTCTTGCCTGGAGAATCCCCATGGACAGAGGAGCCTGACAGGCTACAGTCCATGGGGTCGCAAAGAGTTGGACACGACTGAGCGACTAAGCGCAGCACAGCATTTAGTAATTGCTTACCAAGCACATGCCACTGGACCCAATAAAAACTTTTAAAAGCAAGATCCCCTTTATTCCTTAAAAAGAAATCCGTATGATTTTGTTTTGCAGGAGTGGTAACTGAGGCTCTGAGAGGTTAAGTAACTTGCTCAGGGTCACACAGCCTGTAATGACAGGATTAGAATGCAGATCTGCCTGATCCCCAGGGCTGTGGGAATTGACCTTCCATAGCAGGTGTCCCACAGATGGGTGGTGAGCGGACAATGAATGAATGAGTGAATGTGGCAGAGGAGTTCAAATAAAGAGGGTGACTTTGAAAGACTGTGTGACACTTGCGAGAAGAGATGCTCTCTGTTCTTTTTTTTTCCCCATTTATTTTTATTAGTTGGAGGCTAATTACTTTACAATATTGTAGTGGTTTTTGTCATACATTGACATGAATCAGCCATGGATTTACATGTGTTCCCCGTCCCGATCCCCCCTCCCACCTCCCTCTCCACCCGATTCCTCTGGGTCTTCCCAGTGCACCAGGCCCGAGCACTTGTCTCCTGCATCCAGCCTGGGCTGGTGATCTGTTTCACCCTAGATAATATACATGTTTCGATGCTGTTCTCTCGAAACATCCCACCCTCGCCTTCTCCCACAGAGTCCAAAATTCTGTTCTGTATATCTGTGTCTCTTTTTCTGTTTTGCATATAGGGTTATCATTACCATCTTTCTAAATTCCATATATATGTGTTAGTATACTGAAACTGGAGCCCATTATACAGAGTGAAGTAAGCCAGAAAGATAAAGACCAATACAGTATACTAGCTCTCTGTTCTTTTATTTTCCTTTTGCATTCCCACACCCAGCCCAGTGTCTGGCATATTCTAAACACACCAGATAATTTGTTAAATGGACGCTGAATTCACGAGGAACAGAGAAGGCCACGTTTTTTTTTTCTTTTCCCATGAATTAATGATTTAGCTGTTCAGCATCTTCCTCCTTATCCTAAAGGGCCTTGGGGTCCCTTTTGACCCCCATCTTCTAAGGGCTGTTGGAGAAGGTTGGCATGAACACAGCTTCTCTTCCCCAGGGCCTCCTTCTCCCCATCTGCTTTCCAGATGAGCAAATGACTCATCAGCTCCCCGCAGCCTTCCCAGACCTGCTTTTTGTCTTCTCCCCTCTCTTTCCTCATCTCCTGAGCACAGCTCTTTTGGCCGCAAGTGATGGAAACCAGCTCAGTGTTGTTCAGACCCTAGGGAAACTCCCAGATGGTGGTTCACAGAACCCTAGGAGAGACTTCACCAAAGCAGAGAGGGGAAGTGCTGTGCCCCAGGTCGCATAGCTATTAACTGGAGGGAAGCCTGGGGAGAGCTTGAGGATTTTGAGAATAAACTGCATGAGGGTGGAGACTGTTTTATTCACCACTGTGTGTGCTTAAAACAGTAACACCCGGCACAGAGTACTGCTCACTAAGTACTGTCGATAGGATGAAAGAGTGAATGAATATGTGAATAGATGAAGTCTTAGTCTTAGAACTGCTGTCCTCCCCATGATAGACCTCCCAGTGGTAAAGAATTCACCTGCCAATGCAGGAGATGCAAGAGATGCGAGTTCAATCCCTGGGTCGGGAAGATCCCTGGAAGAGGAAATGGCAATACACTCCTGTATTCTTCCCTGGAAAATCCCATGGAGAGAGGACCCTGCTGGGCTACAGTCCGTGGGGTTTGCAGAGTTGGACATGACTGAGTATGCTTCACACCTCCCATGGTGGGTGGGAGGCGGGAGTCACGGATCAGGGAGGAGGTTCAGAAGGGCCCTTTCTAGCCCCTTTGCTGCCTCCTCTCTCATCGCAGGAGGCCCCACCGCTGGCTCCTGCTGGCTCCTGGCCCCAGGTTCTCTCTCTGCCTTGAGTCTGTCTCAGCCCCCAGGTAATGCCTGGCCTGCTCCCCTTGGTCCCTGCTGGAGTGTCTCCAGGCTCCCCAAGGCCTCAGGGTGAATGAATGGGCTTTCAGTCTTTTTATCAGCCTGTCTTGGCTGTGACCGCAGCAAGCTGTGGCCCCAGAGGAAGATGCCAGAAGCAGGGTCTACTGCCAAAGCGCTCTCCAATGCCATCCCCGGGAATTCCGACTCCCTGGGGCTCCCAGCGGGTGAGAACAAGGGCCTGCTGTGCCCGAGCCCCCCGTCTTTGGGTGGGGCGCGCGCTGAATGGAAAGTCAGCCGCTCGGGCCGCGTGGCTTGGCCTCTGCGAGCAGGGATGCCTCATAAAGTGACTTTTCAAGGCCGTGTCCTTCCACCGGGCCTTGGCAGCCACGCCAACTCTGCAGAACTGAGTGGGCCTTGTGTCTGTTGGGAAGAAAGACATGAAAATGCAGGCTGGAACGGACACGGGGCTCCGATTCCAGGGGAAACAGGGTACCGTCTTGTGCCGCCGCCTGAGGCAGAGGCGACAGGCAGCACATTCATTCCTGGCCAGGAGGCCCTCCCTGGGGGCCGTCCCCCCGCACAGTCACCGTGGGACCGGCAGTGTCTCTGGGCCTAAGGTGGTGGGGCCGCCAGGAACCCTCGATCCTGCCTTCTCGTCTGCGTTACCCTCCAGAAGACTCTGTGCTCATATTTACTTTGTGCTCTGTGTGAACGGCACCCCCTGGAGGTGTGCAGAGGGGTGGCCCTGGTGTGGAGATGGGGCTGCAGATGTTCATACAGGCGTACCTAGCTGTATGGTATTCTCCCTTATTGCCCTTCGCAGGCACTGTGTAATTTTTTTTTCTTTTCTTTTTTTACAAATTTAAGTTTTGTGGCAACCCTTTTGATGCAGGTGAGTCTGTCCATGTCACTTTCCCGGCAGCGTTTGCTCACTTTATGTCTCTGCGTCACATTTTGGTAATGCTCACAATATTTCAAATTTTTCATGGTTGTTACATTTGTTATTGTGGTCTGTGGTCCGTGGTCTGTGATGTTACTGCTCCGACTCACTGGAGGTTCAGGTGATGGTTACCAGTTTTAACCTTTTTATTTTTTTTTATAATAGAGCCTTTTTATTTTTTTTAATTTAGATTTATTTATTTTTAATGGGAGGATAATTGCTCTACAATGTTGTGTTGGTTTCTGCCATATATCATCATGAATCAGCCATAGGTGTGCATATGTGCCCTCCCTGTTGAATCTCCCTCCCACCTCCCATCCCATTCCACCCCTCTAGGTTGTCACCAGCACCAGTTTTGAGCTCCCTAAAGTTTTTTTTAAATTAAGGCACATGCATAGCTTTTTGGAAGCTATTACATAATGCTATTACACACTTACTAGACGAAAGTATACTGTAAGTACAACCTTTAATACACGCTGGAAAGCCAGAAAAATTCATGGGACTCACTTTATTGTGATTTTGCTGTCATTGTGATGGTCTGGAGCTGAACCTGAAGTATCGCTGAGGAAGCCCGTGTTTACGCCTGTCTCGTGTGTGGACACAAGTCTGGATCTTGTGTGTGTGCACAATGCTGTGTGCACGAGTGTGGCTGCCTGGATTCAAATCATGACACAAGGCTTTGACAGAGCAGCTTAACTCAGTGACCCTGACTTTCCTCACCTTTGCAAAGAAGGTGATGATTGTTCTCACCTCTCAGGATGGTTGCGGAGGGTAGGTGAGGCAGCCCCGCAGAAGTGATAAATGAATGTCACTTCCTGCCGCTCTTCCTATGTCTTGACCGTATGTGTGTGTGTGTGGCTTGTTTCACGTCATCAGCTTTGATAGGAATTGTGTCAGCTTTCTCTCTTGCTTTCTGAGCTAAAGATACAGCACTTTGAGTTCTGAAGGGGAGTTGCCAGCCTCAGAGACTTTGGGTCTCACTGGACCTGCCCAGTCTGTTCTGCCTCACTGTGGGGGAGAGGTGTCCATCCTTCAGTGCCCTGTGTGCCTAGCTCACTCAAGCTTGTCACCCTCCCTGCGAGCCCCTCTACACACACACACACACACACACACACACAGAGGATCTTTTTGATGTCACTGCAGTTTCTAGGGGCCCTTAAGTAACTCTCCATGGCTGTGGTCTGCACTTCAGAGACAATGTCTTTGTCCTGATGCATAGGGTGGACTTGCCTTACCCAGACTCTGGCTCCTAAGGGCAGCCCTGGTGTTTCAGGCAGCCCGTCTGCCCCCAGAGCTTGAGGTCTGGGAGGGCCAGCTCTCAATCAAGACCTTGTGTCTGAAATAGAGATGAGGCTGAGCTATTCTGGGCTGGGCCTCCAGGAAAGGGGCCTCTTGCATCCTGCTGTGAGCAGCCTTCCCGGCCTTTCGTCCGAGGTGGATATAGACTGGTTGGTTGGTTGGTTGAGTGTCTCCCCTCCTAGACTGTAGACTTGAAAAGCTCAGTAGGCACCAGAGCTGTGTTACTCTCCGAGGTACCTAACACAGTGCGATGTACCCACTGTTAGTTGACTGAACGCTTGATGTAACTCCTAGCACCTGTCCTTACCATCCACGTGGCCGTAGACTAAGAAGACTGTGAGCATTAGGAGAGAGTTTGATTTCCTTGTTGCATAATGAATATGAACCCCAGAGAGGACCAGTTAATTCGATGGCAGCCACTGGGGAAATTTGTCAGCTAGGAACTTGGTACTTATATTTAGAATATAGTGCTTCTGGTTTTTTTTTTCTTCCCAGAGAAATATTTGCTTTATCTCTGACAGTGTGTATTTTATTGGAATAGAGCAGGAGGATGTCGACCTGCAACATGAAAGCATAGCTTCCAAAGAGACTCTGTCAATGGCTTAAAATTAATAAAGGCTCAGTGGTGGGTGGTGGGGACAAGAGGGGGCGGGCAGGGAGGTGTTGATTAAAGTGCTGCCATTTTGCTGTGGGGACAGAGGGCTTTTCTTTTAAAGGTAGGTTAAGGGGATGAAAATCTGAATTGGCATATCTATAAACAAGTTATTACTTTAGCTGTGAGATAATTTGTTGAGAAAATGCCATTATTTTCCCAATCTAGGGCCCTGGGAGTGTGTGGCAGGTCGGGCTGCTGACGCTGCTCCTGCATGTAGATGCTGAGAAGTCGCCAAGCAGGAGAATGAACTTTGGGTTAAAGCCTGTCTGTTCTCAAATGAATGGAGTTTTCGTTTTTCCACCCTGTAATGAAGGGGAGAAGGGCTTGCCTGGCTGCTTTCTGTGCCAGCGCCAGGGTTGTCCATCCCCTCCCTCAACTCTGAGGGTCCTTCCAGCAGCATCAGAACCTCAGGAAACCCTGGTTCTGCCCAGAAAGACCCGAGGGAACCCAGGTCCTTGTTCTTCACAAGGAGGGGGTTCAGAAAGGGTTCTGAAGCTCTCAGCTCCTGACCCCATGCTTTCCTGCCACTGTGAGGGAATCACCTCTCATGGGTTGAATTGAGTCCCTCCCCCAAATGCATGTTGAAATCCTAACCTGAGGTACCTTGGAATGCGACCTTAATGCAAAGAGGGTCATTGCAGATGTAGTTAGTAAAGATGAGGTCATTCTGGAGTAGGGTGGGCCCCTAATCCAATGAGATTGGTGCCCTTATCGAAAGAGGAAATCAGAACACGGACATGCTCACCGGCTGACTCAGATGAATGTGAAGGCAGATATTGGGATGATGCTTTTATAAGCCACGGAACCCTGAGCTCAGACAGAGGCATGGAACAAATTTTCCTCATTGCATGCAGAAGGGACCAACCCTGCTGACACTGTGACCTCCAGCCTCCAGAACTGTGCAACAGTACATTTCCATTGTTTAAGCTGCCCATCTGCAGTGTTCTGTGACGGTGTCCATAGAAGTGAAGATACCATCCAGGCTCTGCTGACCTATCACCCACCACCTAAAAACCACTCACATCCACTCAAATCTATGTCTCCACACTGTTCCCTGAGGGGAGGCCCTTAACTACTGCTTGTCTACCTAGATTTCAGCCCAGGGTGCCCTTTGCCCTTTCCAGAAACACAGTCCAGCTTGAATTGTTCCTGTGCAGGTCCAGGCCTCCTTGGGGGATTGTGAGCCCCAGGAGCCAAGCCAGTCTCTCTCTGACCTGCTTCCAGCAGGTGCCTAATCAGTGCTGGTCAGATTCGTTAGACTGTTGACTCTGACCTCTGAGACCTGTACCCTTGTCCTTATTTTTCTATAGTTTTAATCTCTTGCCTCATTAATCCCTTGGTGAGCATATGCTCCTGAACCTTCATGCAGACTATGTGAATTCAAGACATTCTGTTGTCTCCAAGGCCTTGAGTATGTGAAAGAACACTGTAAACTTAAGTGTTAGTCACTCAGTCATGTCTGACTCTTTGCAGCCCCATGAACTGTAGCCCACCAGGCTTCTCTGTTCATGGAATTTCCCAGGCAAGAATACTGGAGTGGGTAGCCATTCCCTTCTCCAGGGGATTTTCCCGACCCAGGGATTGAACCCAGGGCTCCCGAATTGCAGGCAGATTCTTCACCATCTGATCCACCAGGGAAGCCCAAACTGTAAAGTGCCCTAGAAAAATCATAGCGATGACCGACTCTTTTGTTGGAATGCCTGAAGAGGGGTAGTGAGCCTGAGTCAGAGGTCCTGGCTTCTGTCCCACTTTAGCATTTCCCAGGTGGGTGTCTGTCCTTAAGGAAGGCACTTAACCTCTCTGAAGCTCAGTTTTCCCATCTGTAAAGTGGTAATTATTGCCTTGTTTACCTCCTGGATTAGTAGGGAACTAAAAAGTTTGTATGGGAGCCCTTTGACAGCAGTGGAGAGGAGGCCTTATACACAGATCAGTATAAAATGGGGGCAGGAAGTGGGTCTGGTGGGGACCATGGAGAGCTGGAAAAGGCTCTGTGGGAGGGCAGGCCCAGTGTGATAGATACTCAGAATTTCACAATAGAAGCCAAAAAGCCATATTATCATGATATAGTCCAGTCTTCCAGCACCATCTCAAGTCTTTTAAAGTCGTATAAAACAGGTTCTGGCCCATGAACTGCAGAATTTAATATATGTAGCAGTTGGTGGCAGGGCTTGCTTCCTTTATTTTACCCAAACTCTGTGAAAAACAAAAATTAATACTGGACAAGGAAAAGGTAGGCTGTCACCTCCTCCAGGAAGCCTTCCCTGATCTCATTCCCACCAATTTGAATTGGTTGAGAAAAGACCAGGTAATAAATGTTATAGACACTGAGGACCATTCAGTATCCTTGGGGACTAGTCAGCTCTGACTCTGCAATGTGAAAGCAGCCATACATAAATGAATGGGCATGGTTTTGTTCCAGTAAAATTTTATTTACAAAAGCAAGCCACCTACTGGATTTGGCTCGTGGACTGTAGTAGCCTGCTGACCCCTGAGTTTGATGCTTCTTTTATACGTTGTCCTAACACTGTGAATTTAGCCCCTTACAAGCAGGCTACTACTACAATTAAGAATAAAAACTTTAATTGAGCACTTAGTGTGTGCCAGGAGCTGTTCTCAGTCTGTCATTTGCAATGACTCAATTCTCACAAGTCTTCGTGGAAGGCTTGACTGCTATGTCCATTTTACAGATGAGGAGACTGAGTTTCCGAGAGGTTTAGCGAATTGCCCAGAGTCACCCAGCTCAGAAAGAGCTTTCACGGTATATTAAAGTGAACTCTGCTTCTCTGGCTCACCCAGAAGACTGTTGCTCTTCTTCTTTGTGTCTCCTGGGTGCCTAGCACAGGGACCAGCTCCAAGGATGTCACTCACGAGTGAGTGGCAGGCATTGTTTCAGGTTTTGCAGGCCTGTCCAGGAGGGGGATAAAAATGCTACTTTGCAGTTGTTTCCAAATAGACTGCAGCAGGAACCTGCCCCCAGACTTTTCCAAGCAGGCCTCTTTGCCTCCCTGGCACCAGGAATGTGGTAGCAACTGCTGGGGGTGGAAACTCTGGTTTGGGCTTGCATGGGCCTGATCGTGAACATCTGGTTCTCTGAACGGCCCTAAAATCAGGCAGACCCATGACAACATTGATCTCTCTGCTTCATTGCCTTCAGAACTTTCACAGCCTCTCACAGCTGATTGGAGGGACTCGTGAGTGCAATCTCTGCTAACCAACCAGTGGATGGGTGCGACAGAGAAGACACATGAGGTCTGGGTGGGTCCCTGAAGAATTCCATGTCAGTGTGGCAAATTGATTCTATTTGAAAAGCTCTTCAGGTATGTCACTATAGTCAAAGACGTCTTCCATGGGAATCCTCTGGGCTATGAATGATCTCCTGGTAATTTCCCTGCTTTGGGAGTTTGGCTTTGGTTTAACTGGGGCACCTCTATTGTCCCGTATTCCTGTTAGCAGAGCTCAGAGTGTCCTAAGGAGTACTGATAATGATTACGATGATTTTTATCGAGACCTTCCACTGGCCAGGCACCATGCCAGCTGCTTATTTGACCGTCTCAACTCCTCTCTGGGTTATGTGCTGGCCTTTTACGTGTGGGTAAACTGAGGTACGGGGTTAAATAACATGCCCAAGGGCACATGAGATTGGTAAACGCTGGGATGTGAGCCCAAACAGACCAGCTGCAGGGCCTGGGCTCTTTACCGCCTACTGTGCAGTTCCCAGTGTGTGGCCTTATTTACTTCCAGAAATGATGCCCTTCCCCGTGGTCAGACATGGAGGCTCAGGCCTGGCACACGCAGGCCAAGGTTACGGCAGAAGTCGGTGAGGTAGAGCTGTTGCCTCCTGCCTCCAGAGCTGGTCTCCCCAACACCCGCCTCCCTGATGGAGCGATGATTACTCCTGGGATTGTCATGACCTGTGTCTCCCCAGCACTGTGTGGCTGTGAGCCCTTGACATACAGGTAGTGTGATGAGAAATTTAATTTTATTTGATTTTAATTAATTTAAATTAAAAACCTAATACAGTTATTGGAAACCTTCTAAATATGTCTGGAACAACTCGAGCCTGAGAATCTATTTTTTCCCTTTGACACTTTTACGAACCCGAAATGGAGCCTGTATTTCTAATGAAAATTTAGCATCTCGGCTGAAATATACTCTAATGTGAAACACACCACGCCCTCCAAATTCACCAGTTTCCTCTCCTGATGTGGTTCGGCCATGTTTTCTTCCAGTGGATGTGTAGTCATCGGACAGCTATTTCTTGAGCACCAGCTTTGGACACATTTTCTGTGCATATGCAGAGGATGCAGCAGTGAACAAAACCAGGGATCAAAAAAGAAGAATAAAAAAAGTAAGCGATAAGCGTTGTACATGGAATTAAAGCGGTATGATATGAGGGAGAGGCTGGTCACCAGAGGGCCCTCTGGGGAGGTGACGTTTGACCTGACGTCTGAATGGCCAGAGAAGCCATGTGAAAACCTGGAGGAAAAGCATTCAGGGCAGGGGGAAGAGACCTTTGGGTGTCAGAGAAAATGGAATGTTTTGGGAGCAGCCAGCAGGCTCTCAGCACTGGGGCACAGGATGAGGGTGAGTGGTGTGAGACAAGCCTGAGAACCAGACAGGACGAAGCTCCCGCAGGCCTCTGCAGGCCAGGGTGAGGGGGTTAGGTTTTATTCCCAGGGAGGTGGGAATGCTGGATGGATGACTTGCTATTGCGGATGTCATTTGGTTTATAGTTTTACCAAGGTCCGTCCAGAGGCTGGGTGGAGACGGGACCCCAGGCCGGGAACAAGTGTTGATCTGAAATGACCTGGGCTGATCTGAAATGACCACTAGCGTGGTGCTGGCTGAGACCAGCTGTGGACAGCTCTGGACACATTTCGGTGGTAGGTTCTGCTGGACTTGCCAGTGAATTGGAGATGGGTTGGCGATGGGGGCATGAAGGAGAGCGGAATCAAGGTGACCTTTTTGGCCTGAGTGCCAGGGAAGGTGGTTCACCCATCCACTTAGGGCCCTTCAGGTTGCTTCCAGCCCACAGTATTGTTCTGATTTCCTTCCTGCCCTATATGCCGAGGTCTTTCTGGCAACTGATAAATGTATATATATAGCCTCAACCTTTTAGGATACATCTCTTGTGAATGGAGAAAGCTGGATTTGGCTTGGTTCAAGGCTCTGCTTCCCCCCGCCCCTTTCTAAGTCTGTTCCTGCTGATGGAAATGACGTTGGTACTAAGAACAGACCTCTTAAACCTGGCGTTGACGTTCCTGGTGTTTTTCCCTCTGTGGGGAGATGCTAAAGATGCCGAAGAAGTGGGGGGTGAAGTGATTATTTAATTGTGTGCAAATGAGAAGCAGTGAGGAAGGCAGACAAAGGGCACGACGGGGAATTCTGTAAGAGCAACCTGACGTGATTCCATTTCCTGACTTTAGGGTCTAAGTGAATTTCTACTTGACTAAAAATACCTCGAGAGCTAGGTGGCAGCTTAAAAAGCTGTCGGTAAATTTAAAACAGGTTTACATGCTGCTGATTTTAGTGGAACATAAAAAGTTAGGAGAGATTGCTGGCTGTACATTTTAACTCCTGCTTCTCCATCCTGTCTTGATCCACTTTGATTCTCTGGGGATTTGGGATGGCAGGTTGTGTGTATTAATTTTTTTTTTTCCTTTTCACTTCTTGATGGCCAGGGACTCCACTGAATGTATTTTAGGTTTAAGTTCCAACTTGCTTAAGAGAAGATGAGATGCAAATGTCCCGGGACTGAGTCTAGGGCAAGTTCAGTGTAAATCCCTCACGGGTGGCTTGCTGGGTAAATGCTCTCAGGCTACGTACTTATCTGCAAGACAGCTCTAGAATGTATCCACCCCATTTTCTACCTTCTGGGTCTAGTAGCCATCCTTCTAGATTATCTTGGCAGTCAAACCATCATTAACCAATATGAAAGCACTGCAGATGGTGATTGCAGCCATGAAATTAAAAGACACTTACTCCTTGGAAGGAAAGCTATGACTAACCTAGATAGCATATTAAAAAGCAGAGACATTACTTTGCCAACAAAGGTCCGTCTAGTCAAGGCTATGGTTTTTCCAGTGGTCATGTATGGTTGTGAGAGTTGGATGGTAAAGAAAACTGAGCACTGAAGAATTGATGCTTTTGAACTGTGGTGTTGGAGAAGACTCTTGAGAGCCCCTTGGACTGCAAGGAGATCCAACCAGTCCATCCTAAAGGAGATCAGTCCTGGGTGTTCATTGGAAGGACTGATGCTGAAGCTGAAATTCCAATACTTTGGCCACCTCATGCGAAGAGTTGACTCATTGGAAAAGACCCTGATGCTGGGAGGGATTGGGGGCAGGAGGAGAAGGTGACGACAGAGGATGAGATGGCTGGATGGCATCACCGACTCGATGGATATGAGTTTGAGTAAACTCCGGAAGTTGGTGATGGATAGGGAGGCCTGGCGTGCTGTGATTCATGGGGTCGCAAAGAGTCGGATACGACTGAGCGACTGAACTGAACTGAGTGCTGATGGGATTTGTTTTAAACACTTTCTGTGTGTTGTCACATTGAATCCACACAACAGGCCTCTTGAGTGTTGACAGGGTTGAATTTTACCTGAGCCCTGTGCTCCTGGAAAAGAGCAAGTGAGTCATCTCCCTAGCTTCTTGTGTTTTGGAAAATTGCTTACTGCAAGAGCCACTCTTCTCTGTTTGATGTATACAATGCACAAATGCCCCCTTGTTCACCAATGAGAAAGTCAGGGATGCCCTCTGCATTCCCATACTATGCCTCATAAATGATTAAACTGAAATGCTTGTCACCTCTGATCATCTAAAACAAAATACTTGTTATCCAAACTTTGCTTAAGCTTCTCTCCTTCCACCAACCTCAGTCTGAGCCAGCAGATGGCCCCTCCTGAGAACAGATTGGCTTCAGGGTAAAGCTTTCTCTGGTCTGTGGGATCCCTCCACCCTTTCATCTGACTTTCCCACACCCAGTTCTTTCTGGTCTCTTTTACTCTCGTCTATAAAGGAAAACCCCCGACCTTTGAGATGCTTGCAGATCCTATGGTCAAAGCAGCCTCCTTATGCAAGCATCCCCGTCCCCTTTTTCCAGAAATTCTAAGCATTGCAGTAAACCTTTCAAATAAAGTCTGTCCTTACCAAGTCCAGATTTGTTTTCTTTTAGACAGCATCTATTTTGAAGATCCCCATTTTGCAGAGGAGGACGTTGGGGTTCAGGAAGGTGGTAAGAAGCAGAATGGGAGCTCTGGTCTCTCTGAACCCAGATTCTTTGCCTCTGCCATTAACGCCTTCATTGTCATTTAGTCGCTAAGTCGTGTCCGACTCTTTGTGATCCCGTGGACTATATAGCCCGCCAGAGTCATGGGATTCTCCAGGCAAGAATACTGGAGTGGGTTGGCATATTGAGGCTCTTTTTTTTGATGGATTTTGGACTTTATCTGAACTCCATTTGGTCCTCAATGTGAAAATTATTATTATAGTTGGAAAATGAACACATTGAGTTCATGTAGCAGCTTTATTTTGTAGCTTTGGGAAGAAAGAAACTCATGCATGATCCTGACTTTATGCATCTCCCATCCCATATATCTGTACATCTCATATACCTGTACTGATAAAATCTTCCAACAAAGGGAAATAGTGGGATCAGCAGCAGACACAGGCACTCTGGTCGTGGAGCATGGGTGTTGGGGAGGTACGTGGCCCTGGAGGACGGGCACAACGTGGTGATGTGGGGGTGTCCAGGCTCTCCCGGATGATCGGACATGAATGTGTGAGGATGAGAAAGAGGATGAGGAGCAGGGCAGCGGCGGGACCGGCGGCCTCGCCTGCCAGGCTGCCAACCGCACCTTCTCGGGGCGGCGGGGAGCCATGGCAGGTCTTTAAGCAGGTGAGTGTCATGATGACAATGACAGTAACAGTGATCGTGCTGACGGTAGCCTGTTCCTCTGGGTTTTTATAGCTGCTCTCCCAAGGTGCCGTTCTCCACCAAGTGGGGCGTGCTTCACAGATGTTATCTAATGAATCACCAGCACTTCCCTGCCGGGGGAGGTTGGGGGGAGCTCATATCCCCATTTTTCAAGGGAGGAAGACCAGTCATGAGCAGCCCTCGGATAGCCTCGTAAGGCGGTGCCAGCCCTGGGGGAGCCCCTGCCAAGAGTTCCTCATGCTCCCTTCCTTCACCCACCCACCTCTGGGGAGTCGAGGCCCCCGCGAGAGACTGGTTTGTGCTCAGAGAGGTTCTAATGACAGGATCCCTGGCATTAAGGATGGAGGAGAGGGGTCTGGGCATTGAGTGTTTAGAGGTGCTAGAGTGTGGATAATGGGGACATCATACGTGGCTTTGGGCACACCCTGGACCCTGGCATCCCCTTCCTCTGTTCCCGCAAAAGTCTCTGGTAGGGCATTTATCATCTGTGTATCTGCTGACCTCCTTAGCTGATCTTCTGAGTCCTCCTGGAGGCGAGGATCCTACCTTTGATAATCTAACCTCAGTGCTTGGTTTCTTGGCTTTGTCTTGAGTATCCACTCAGTCCGTCCACTGGCTCTGGAAGAATCATGTCCCCTCTCTTAGCCTCAGTTTCCTCGATTACACAATGAAGGTAAAAATGACACCGTCTACACTGGGTCGCTTTGATAGTTAGATGAAATAATGCATGTTATGTGGTCCACAGCACTGGTACATTACAAGCGTTTATGACATTCAGTCAGTTATCCATGTTCTTATGGTGGGGGCTTAAAATAAACGTGCTGGATCACTGCTCTGAACTGGCTCATGGAGACAAGTGCATCTTTTTTAATGCAATTGATGTGCCACCAAAATATTAGGTAGGAGTAGGATCCTTTGAAATGGAATAGTTTTCTGTTGTTGAAATCCATTATGATTTTAAAGAAAGCATGCACACTTTTTAATTTCTGATTGGACCTAACTAATCACGCCTTTGCTCCAAGTTCCTCGGCCCCTCTACCTCTCCATCAAGTATTTAGTAATCCATAAACAAGGCTTAAGCTGCTATTTAAAGCAACTCTGCTGTTAATCCTTTTGTAAGATCAAATCCTTTTGGAATGTGAATAACCTTCTCTCCCTTGCCCCCCAGCTCCTCCCTTTGGCTTTCATTGTGCGGAGTCAGGTTTTCCAATTTTATTTCTTTTAAGGGAGGATCATTCATGGATTGAGAGTTTGAAATTCTGAGCTGGAGGGTGGATGGAATTTTAAGAGTGGCTAACCCAGGATTCTCATTTAAAATATGGGAGGGTGGGGGCCTGGGGAATGAGGGCTTTACCCATCTGGATATTGGCAAAGCAGAGGCTCAGCCTGTGTCTCCATAAGTATTTTTTAATTGCTACATCAGTGACATTTTTTTCTTTCAATTATCATTTATTATTTTAATATGGCAAATGATACTGTTTTTCCCCCTATAAAGATGCTAATACAAATAGTAATCAATGTGCTTACTGTGTGCCAAGCAATTTTCTAAGCACTTGCTGCGAATTAACATTACATGTTTTAGTTCATTTACCCCTCACATCTGTTTTACAGATGAGCAAGTTGAGGAAAGAGGTCAGCTCCCTTTTCCAAGGTCACACAGCTAGCAAAGCGATGGTCAGCTCTCAGTCACGCTCATCAGTTACAGGTGCCTCTTGGCTACCTAACTATACTGCCAGAAAGTTTTATTTCCAAAATAGATGTACTTTGATAAGAAATGAGACTTGGTGGGAGAAAATATTCGGTTGTACGAGTGGCTCGAGAATCATGAAGCAGTCGTGTCAGCTTTGGAAGTGTGGACTTGTTTACAGGCACTATCCGTGGTGTCAGAGAGGCCCGTAGCAGGTTTTCAGTAGGGACTTGTGTTAGGTGCCAAGTAGAGCAGGAGGCTCCAGAAACACAGCTGTTTGGAAACGGACCAAGTCTGTTTCCTGCCGTCAGGGAGCATAAAATCTAGTGGACGAGAGACAATGTGCAAGACAAGTAAGATAGTGCAGCTTGGAGGGGGTAGTGTTACAGATTACAGCGCGGAGAGAAAACAGAGGGGTGTGTCTGTGTGCGTGTGTGTGTGTGTGTGTGTGTGTGTGTTCAGCTTGGAAGCTTGGAGGGGGTAGTATTGTTGTAGGAAGGAGGACCCCTTCCAGGGCCCGAAACTGGGCTCTTGTCTAACACTTGGAAATGAATTGTCCAAGGAGACACATGTGCTGACAAAGCAAGAGATTTTATTGGGAAGGGATCCCAGGTGGAGAGCAGGAGGGTGAGGGAACCCAGGAGAACTGCTCTGCCACGTGACTTGCAGTGTCGGGTTTTATGGTGATGGGATTCGTTTCCGGGTTGTCCTTAGCCAATCATTCTGACTCAGAGTCCTTCCTGGTCATGCACGCCTTGTTCAGCCAAGATGGATGCCAGAGAGAAGGATTCTGGGAGGTGGTCAGACATGTGGTGTCTCCTTTTGACCTTTCCTGAACTCTTCCGGTTGGTGGTGGCTTATTAGTTCCGTGTTCCTTACCAGGACCTCCTGTCGTAAAACAACTCATGCAAATGGTCACTATGGTGCCTGGCCAGGGTGGGCGGTTTCAGTCCGTGTGCTTCTCCTAATAGTATTACAGTGCTGGGGGAAAACAGACAGAGGTGTGTGTGTGTTACGTGGGCAGGGGCAGAAAGCAGTCCGTCACTTCTAGGAAGAGGTGGCCCTTCAGAAGACAGGAAAGTGACATGAACGTGTTTGTCTCTTCATCTGCTTGTATCTCCTGCCCCATCACTGCCTCTCTGAACTGGGAATAAACGCAGAGAACTTTCAGGCCCGGGTCTCTTGGCGGCTCCCGCGGCCCTCAAGGACTCTGCAGTCATCTGCAATCAGGAGTCCTTCCAGTCCTGACGTTGGAAAAGGACGCCACCACCTGATACCCCTCCGTCAGGTGGAGATTGATACGCTGTGCCGCGGGTGGTTTATTTTTATCTTCCTCTGTGACAGAGGCAGCAAAGGCATGGTTAGCTTATTATTAAACAGAACCATTTATTCATCTGTGTCTTTACATATTGGTGATGTCAAAGAGAAGTCAGGTGGGTTTGGAATACGAAGCTGTACTCAGACTCAGAGCTGCCCCCTGCCTCCAGCTCCATCAGCAGCGGGAGGCCTGTTTCTAGCCCGATCTCTTCTCCTGGCAGGACTGAGTGGGATGCCTTCTGAGCAGGCAGGCAGTAAGAGCCAGGGTGGCAGTCACAAGGGGGCTGAGAGCGCCCACATGCCATCGGAGGTTAATTCTTAGCTCCAACTGGTTGGGAATGGGGACCAAACAGGACCAGGTTTTCTGATTTTTCAAGCAAGTTCGGACACCCAGAATTTAAATGCACGGTCTTCCTGAAATTTGGATATGGACAGCCAGCTGAAAAAATTTTTAAATGCTTCATAGGCCAAAACCAAAATCGATCTGAGACTGAAAATATATCTGGCTGCTTAGTGCCTTTTGTCTGAGGGACCCGAAAAAAAGCAGCTGAGAAAGCCAGCTGGGTGTCGTATTCCAAGACTTGGTGAGAAGTAAAGAGGAAGACATTGGCGAATCACCTGTTTTCCTGGGACTGACTGTCTAGTCCAGTTCCTTCCGTCTCATCTGCTTTCATTCTGAGATGTTGGGCCCAGAGCTGGCTGGCTTTTGGGGGTTCCCCTGAATGAGCTTCCCTGCCTAAGCCATTTTTTCGGTGACTTGCCAGTGATCCAGGACGTTTATGGAGCACCTTGTCTGAGCTGAGGCTCCATGCCAAATGCTTTCCATACATTGTCAGCTCACAATATCCCCTGCAGGTGGGTCCTCATGGCACCCCACTAATGAATGGGGAGTGTTGGGCTTCTGGAAGCTAAGACCCTTTGCTTAGGATCACATGGCTAGAATGCAGCTGAGCTGGAAAACTCACATTGGTCCTTCTCCAGGGCCTGAGACATTGAAACACACAATTCTCTCTGACATAAGCCACTTCTTCTTCTTTTTTTTTTTTTAAGCCACTTCTTAATTCAACTCCTAAAATGTAAATCTTCCTTTTGTTTAAGCCATTCATCTAATCATTGCCACTCAGAGTCAACATTTGCTGTGCAGGGACCATATATCAGGCACCCTCTTTGGCTCTGGGATTGCACGGATGCATGCCTGCTCTGCTCTATCCAACTCTTTGCGACCCCATGGACTGTAACCCTCCAGGCTCCTCTGTCCATGGGGTTTCCCAGGCAAGAATACTCTGGAGTGGGTTGCCATTTCCTGCTCCAGGGGATCTTCCCGACCTGGGGAGCGAACCTGTGTCTCCTGCTTGGCTCATGTTTAAAGGGTACCATTTGATGAGTTTGGATGCATGTGCCCACCTGTGATGCTGTCCTTGTAACTGCATGATGAGCATCACAGCCTGAAATTTCCTTGTGACTCTTTGGAATCCCCATCCCCCACCCGTAACCCATTCCAAGGGGACCACTGGTCTGCTTTCTGTCACTATAGATTAGTTTCCTTTTCTAGAGTTTTGTATAAATGGAACTATAGAATATGTACTCTTTTTTTTGTCTGCCTTCTTTTACTCAACATGCTTATTTTGAGATTCATTCATATCAATAGTTCATTCCTTTTTATTGCCAAGTAGGATTCCACTCTGTAGATGTACCTCAATTTGCTTATTCTTTTGTATTTGGAAATTTGGGTGGTTACTTAACATAGAAAGTTTACAGGAGAAAGAAAAAGTTATTTGCAATTCTTCAGGGCCAATAATCCCTAATGCATTTGCTTTTTAACAATTTTTGTTTTGTATCTGGATAAAACCTCTGCATGCATGCTAAGTCATTTTAGTCATGTCCGACTTTTTGCGACCCCATGGTCTGTAGCCTGCCAGACTTCTCTGTCCATGGGATTCTCCAGGCAAGAATACTGGAATGGGTTGCCATGCCCTCCTCAAGGATAAAACCTCTACTTGATTCCAAAGTTCAAATCTGCAAAACAAGAAATATTTGGAGGAGTCCTTCTTTTTACCACTAAGTACCAATTTTTATTAGTTTTTATCTTATCCTTTTAATTTTTTTGTCTTTCATGTATTTTTACTGGTATAATATATGTAACATAAACCTTACCAGCTTAACCATTTTATTTTTTTTTCAGCTTAACCATTTTAAGTGTACAGTTCAGTGACATTATGTTCATATGTTATGTTTATTATGTTCATCCATATGTTCACGTTGTTGCAAACCATCACCACCATCCATCTTCAGAACGATTTCATCTTCTGCAAACCCAACTGAAACTCCACAAGCATTAAGCAATAGTTCTGCATTCCACCCTCTCCAGCCCCTGGCATCTACCTTTCCACTTTTTGTCTCTCTGAATTTGACTGTGCTCAATACCTTGTAGCTGTGGAATCATATAGCATTTGTCCTTTTGTGCCTGACATTTCTCTTAGCGAGATGTCCTCAAGGTTCATCCATGTGGCAGCATGTGTCAGAATTTCCTTCCTTCTCAAGGCTGAATAAGAGCCCGGTTCATGTATATACCACATTTTGTTTATCCATTCATCCCTCTGTGGATACTTAGGTTGTTTCCAGATTTGGCTATTGTAAATAATGCCATTTAGACAAGGGCATGCATGTGTTTCAGTCTCTGCTTTTAATTCTTTTGGATACATACCCAGAAGTGGAATTGTTAGGCTCTATGGTAATTCTGTGTTTTTTTTTTTTTTGAGGAACCACCATATTATCCTTTCAGTTTTAAGTGGCATATCCTTTTTAAATAAAAGGAATTACAAGCATGTGACAAAAAAACAAAAATCACCCATGAGAGAAAGATGCAAATAAAGTAGAATTGTCTTTCCCCCATTTCTCCCAGTCTCTCTTAAAAGACATCATTGCTAACAAATTATTGTGTATCCTTCTGGGGGAAATACCACCATTTTCAAGTGTGTCTTGAGAGAGAGAGAGAGAGAGAGTGTGTGTGTGTGTGTGTGTGTGTGTGTGTGTATAATTGAGTCATATCCCTTATTTCAAGGATGGGGAAACCGAGAGGCCGCACTTGGCTTTTCACCAGTCCTGAGGATGACATGAGCTTCAGAGAAGGCTTGGAGATCACTGCAGCCCCTGGTGCACAGATTACTTGCCCCCTGCCTCCCCTACCCCCAGCCAGTTACCCGAAGACCTGCACATCCACAGCCCTGGTGTGGCTCCCTCCAGCCCCCATCCACCGCACCCTGATTTCACGCCAGCGCCCTCCCTGGGATTAGCTGTCATTTTCTTGTGGTAAGAATTTGCTCAGAAGCCCTGGGGCGTCACTGCTGGGACAGACTGTGCTAACCCACAGGGGGTTTCTGTCTCTTAGCCGGCCTTTCTGATTTAAAGCTGCCTGTCAGATGCTGAGATTATGGTAGAAATAAGCTGTTTGGGCTGAATTTTGGAGAAGCGGCTGCCAGATGGGAACTCTGGAGTGTTTTCCTTCTATATTTAGCCTTTATGGTGAGCTGACTGAAGTGAGCACAGTTTATTTTAGGAGGTAACTCCTTGGAGCAGGCATGGTGGATTGGGCTGCTCGCCCGGGGAGCGTTTGAAAGATTGCGAAGGCTGACATGGAGGATGTGGCCTCTGACAGTTCTGGGAGAGAAGAAGATGCGCTTTTAGCTGCACTCACCTCAGTGGAGGCCGGCAGCAGTCCTGAGGGGCGACTGAGAACTGAACCCACTTAACAGATGAAGCAGTTGAGACTCAGTGACTTTGTCATGTGCCAACAATTGCAAAGTGGTTGTAATAGAGCTGAGATAGGACAGAGGTTTTCCAGTTCCTTGTGTTATATCATTTTGGTACAAATTCAGTTCCTTGGGGTGTTCTGTGCACGGAAGAATACGGAGGAGAAAGTAGAGGGTGGAATGGGCTTTAATCTGAGGTTGATAGGAACTTGTATAAAGATCTGGGACTTAGAGTAAAACTCTGGTTCAGTCAGCCTCTTGCTAGCTCTGAGACACTGGAGCGATTACTTTACTGTCTTTTAGCCTCAGTTTTCTCAGCTGTGAACTGGGGATATATATCTCCTTAGAGTGTCATCATGAAAATGAGAATCCAAAGGAGTGAAGGCCCATAGTGTACATAATAGATGTACACTGGCACATAATAGATGCTTAATAAAGAACAGTCATTATTACTTTTATCTAAAGGAAAGCAAGATTTTAGCATTATCTTCTGAAAAATTACTTCAATTAGAAGGTGACCTCTTTGATAGAATATTAACAAAGATTTTAGGTTAAACTACACAGGCATGTATTTAGAGGGTCATCTTTTAGAAAATGGCCATTACCAGTTATCTGGTGGATGGAAATTTCCATCAGAATTTCCTGCAAGGGCCTGGCCTCTTTGAGCAAATCTAGTAGACATAATCAAAATTACATAGTGTTTACAAGGTGGTTTAATAAAATGATTTTTTAGTAAAAAAAAAAATAATGTCTTGGAGCAAGTGAACACCCATTTGGTATGGGGACTGCAGCGTCTCTGTCTCTCTCTTTCATACATACACACACACACACAGACACACACACACACTCAGACATATTGTCCCACAACGGTGTGTCTACTAAATGCTGAGCATTCACTGAACATTTATAGAGTACCAGCTGTATGCCATACCTAGAGGGGTGAAAACTCCGAACAGTTGAGTAGATGTGTTTGACCTGCCCTAATTCAACTGTGGAGAAGAATACAAAGGAGAACAGGAACAATGCAAGTCGTCTGACTGTCATCTTTGTTCTTCTAAGCCTCAGTGTTTCTGTCCGTACAATGAGCGCAGCTGGAGATAACCGTCTCTAGATTCATAGTAGCTCTTTGCTTCTAGAACTTGCGGGTTCAGCCTCCCTTTTCTAGGTGAGGCGGTTCCAGCATGACTGTTCAAATTCTCAAAGCTTTCAGTCATCACATGGCCAAGCCAAAGGTGGAAAATAAGTCATGCCTGGGCTTTGAGGACTTCCTGATCATTCTGGTTATCTTTTGAAAGGGAGGTATGGAGGATGGATTGATTGCTGTAATCTTAGCTTCCATCCCACAGAAGGCACAGTTGTTCAGCTTTCTTGATTAGGATGTGTGTGTCAGTGGGGTCTTTAAGGGTGTGGTGAGGAAACAGTGAGCCAACTGAATGGTTTTCAAAGTCCTTCCTCAGGAGATAGATCATGCTGGCTGTCTTGCACACTGGATTTAAGCCTTGGCCCCACTCATTACCTGCTGTGTGATGTTAGTAACTGTCTTTACCTCTCTGAGCCTGTGTTTTCCTTATATTAATGCCTGTGGTTATTGCGGATTGAGCGACCGATTCATCCTAGTTTGAGACTTTCATGATTTGAGTATTGAACACCCAGGTAAACTGGGATGGTGACCACGTTAGTTACAAGGTTGAAATGAACCAGAGCACAGGGCACATAGCAGATGTTAGGAAAGAGAAAAGTGAAAGTTGTTCAGTCGTGTCTGATTCTTTGCGACCCCATGGACTGTATAGCCCACCAGGCTCCTCTGTCCATGGAATTCTCCAGGCAAGAATCCTGGAGTGGGTAGCCGTTCCCTTCTCCAGAGGGTCTTCCCAACCCAGGGATCGAACCCAGGTTTCCCACCTGGCAGGCAGATTCTTTACTGTCTGAGCCACCAAGGAAGCCCCAGGAATTAGTATGTACAGCTTGGTTTTGTGTGTGTGTTGGGGGGATGTTTTTGCTATTCATTTCTTTTAACCTGTAAATGCCTCTGGCATTTTCCTAAGCCACAGAACTCCGAGTTGCAAATTGACATTTGTATAACCTAGATCGATTTCATTTGTCTTTCTTTGTTGTAGACAGAAGAAAGATACTCTGTATACCGTGACAGAGTGACACCACTTTTTTCATTGTCTATAGCAATAATGAGAATTGATTAACTTGCAAAGTTAGTAGGTCCTAGCCACCTGTGGCTTAAACTGTGGGCTGCGTTATGATCGCTAAAAATGGGAAATAGAAATGACTTGAAACTCATCTTGAATCTTAAGCATATTGGGTCACTGAGCTGGCTTTCAGAAGTACCTGTGGTTCCAATATGGTTTCCAATGTGGAAAGCCAAGTAGATATGATCTGGAGGGTAGCACGGAAAGCAGGTTTCTAACGAAGACACACGTCACTCCACACTAACCTTGTCAGTGGTTCATGAGACCCAAACCCCTTCCTAGGAAACTCCACCACCCAGGCCCTTCACCAACCTTCTTACCTTGTTGCCTGCCACTCATCCACCGCCATTGTAAGCTCAGACCTCCTTTCTCTGTTTCTTAAAAGTTATGTGTTCTCAGAGTTACAGAACGAACTTAGGTTGCCAGGGGGAAGGGATAGTTAGGGACTTTGGGATGGACACGTACACACTGCTGTATTTAAAATGGCTAACTAACAAGGATGTATTGTACAGTGTATGGGACTCTGCCCAATGTTATGTGGCAGCCAGGATGGGAGGGGAGTTTGGGGGAGAATGGATACATGCATATTTATGGCAGAGTCTCTTTGCTGTTCATCTGAAACTATCACAACATTGTTAATCAACTGTACTGCAATACAAAATAAAAAGTTCAAAAGGAAAAAAGGAAAAAAGCATGTGTTCTTTCCTACCTCAGAGCCTTCATTAATGCTATTCCCTCTGCCTAAAATGCTTATCCTTTCTACCATCTGAGACAAGCTGCTCTTTCTCTGAAGCCCAGTTTAAGTTTCACTTCCTAAAAGAATCTTCCTGTCCCCCACCCTGGTTGATGTTCCTCTGTTTCGTGGCCATCCTACGTCATCTTCTTTGGCAGTGCTTATCACAAACTTGACTAAACCACCAGTGTGGTCATCAGTTGTCTGATATATGATAATTGACTCAGTCAATCCCTACTCTGTCTCTTTATGTGTTTATCGACAAGGTGACAGTTATTGAATTTTACAACCGTAATGAGAAGCTATGGGGGTTTCCCAGGTGGCTCTAGTGGTAAAGAACCTGACTGCCACTGCAGGAGATGTGAGAGGCGTGGATTCTATCCTTGAGTTGAGAAGGTCCCCTGGAGAAGGGCATGGCAACCCGCTCCAGTATTCTTGCTTGGAGAATCCCAGGGCCAGGGGCGCCTGGTGGGCTACAGTCCGTAGAGTTGCATGGAGTCAGGCACGACTGCCAAGACAGCATGCATGCATGCTTGAGAAACTATAGAGCAGAGTGCCCAAGAACAGGGGGTCGGGAGCCAGGTCTCCTGGATTTGGTCTAATTCTGACTCCAGCACTTTGCAGCTGCGTGACTTTGGTCATGTTGTGTGGCTTCTCTGAGCCCAGTTCCCTCATCTACAAAATGGGGGCTAGTACCAGCCCCACCCTTATAGGGTAGCTGTGAGGATTGAGTGAGTTAATACATAAAGTGGCTTAGAATAATGCCTGGCACTTTGTATGTGTTGGCTGGTGGTTGATGTTACCGTTAGTAATACTACTAGTCGCAGCAACTGTCTTGGGAAATGCGACTTAAGACCATGTTGATAGGAGAGAATGTTAATTGTTTGTACCACATGATGGCTTTGTTTTATCGGCAAGCTGTGTCATCATAGAAGAGTCGTTTAAAGCCTCAGTCTCCTCATCTGTAAATGGGGTCGGGGCAACCTACTCAGTGTTACCTACTCACAGGGTTAGTGTGAATTCAGAAAGATTCATTGGACAAGTGAGCCCAGGCCCAGGGCAGGTGCTCAGTGACACTTAGTGGTCCAGGTACCGTGAGAAACTCATTAACGGCTCCTCAGATGCCACAGCCGGGAATGCCTGGGCTGCGCTTGGGCTCCAGGAGCCAGACCGTAAATCCAGGCTCCACGCGACGGGCCTTCTCTGTGATTTAGAACAAAACAAAAAGTAATGATGGATGATCCAAGGTGCTGGTTTTATATGGCAGCTAACGAGATAGCAGAGCAAGTAATTGGAGAAGGTATTGCTAACAGACACAATAAATATAGCTGCGATTACATATTAGCAGTTCTGAAATGGCTCGTAATGTGGTGAGTATGCATGAGGTCAAGCAGGCGTTAGAAAACAGATGTTTAAGTGTGTTACAGCTTTATGATAGAACCCGCGCTTTGTAAAAGAAATAGTTATTGGATGATTATTATGAACCAGGCATCATCAATGTGCTTTACAAAATTTTTCAAAACTGTTTATTTTGTTTTGGGTATAGCCAGTTAACAATGTTGTGATCGTTTCAGAGGAACAGCAAGGGACTCAGCCATACAGATACATGTATCCATTTTCCCCCAAACAAGGGCTCCCCCATCCAGGCTGCTACATAACATTGAGCAGAGTTCCTTGTGCTATACAGTAGATCCTTATTGGTTATCCATTTAAAATTGAGTGCTTTACAGGTGTTGATTCAATTACTTCTGACAAGGGGCCTGAGAGGTAGGCGTTATTAATATCCCTATTTCACATATGAGGAAACTGAGGAACCAAGAAAGTGAGTAACTTGTTCAAGGTGGAACAGAGTGATTGACGGACCCAGCATCTGGGCAGAGGTCATCTGACGTAAGAGTCTGTGTTCTCTGCTGAAGCACGCGGAAGGATATGATGATTGGAAGTAGATAATTGAATGCAAAATACCCACTTGCTCCTTGCATGGGGCAGACCAGCTGTCCTTGGTCCTGATATCCAAGCCTTTCCATTGATGGAACTTGTCTAGTGGATTCTGGAATATTAGCATCGGGAGAACGTTAGTCCTCAAATCAATGGAAGCTATATAATTTCTTCTCTGTACCTTTGATGCTCTGCCCAGCCCACCCCTCCATGCCCTCTCCTGAAACTGATTTTCTTTGAATCAGTTAAAATGTGTGAGTGGTTTACCCTACCTGCTGAAAGCAGGGTCTTAATTAGCCTTAATTTTTGAAGTCGGCAGCTGTAAACTGTGTTGAAAAGATTGAAAAGATTAGTGCACTAGTAATAAGATAATTGTCCCTGAGAAATGCTGTTAGCATGTAAACACAGTTAGCGTGTGAAATCAGAACAACTGTAATATTTCCCCCATTTGGTGTTTAAAGATGCTCTTGCATGAATAATTACAACTAAATGCAAAGTGCAGAAATGAAATTCTGCATGCCTTTCTTCTTTCTCGTTCATGTCACAGTTCCGAAATAAAAGTCTTCTCAGTGGAATCTCTCCTGTTGCTGCTTCCCTGCCCCCAGTGTCCATTTGAAATTAGAACCAGGAGTGGAGTAACTCAGGGAGATTGCCCAAAATGAGGGATGCAAGGCAAACGAAATCCACAGATCCCATTGCAGCTTTTTAGCAAGACTTTAGACAGGAAATACCACATATATGTGCATGTGAATGTTCTCAAATGTTTGCATATGTGCACACACACATACATACCCACACACACACTCATATACAAAGCTGGAAAATGGTCTCAGCTGCATACAACAGAAGCCGAGGCAGTAAACCTGTCTGCCTTTTTAGGCCTAGAAGAGCTGCAAGCGACTATACTGCACCTGCCTGGACTCTGAAGGCTACTCTCGTGAGTTTTTGGTCCTTGGATACATTGGCGACTTACTTTCATTTTACGATGTTAGCATGTTATGTCTTCCCAACAGACCTCATGCTGCCGAGCGTAAATCTCAAATACGCTGCGTCACCTATAAAGTTGGGCATCGCCTATAAAGTTGACCCTCTCTGCTTCCTCTTCTCAGACATCAGCCAACCAGTAGGTTGAGCTCATCTACTTCTGCTCAGTCTTTCATTCCCAAAGGACTTGTCTTGATTTTGCGGTTGGGAAAACATCCTGCAACTATTAAGTGGGCTGGGTTCTGAGCATGCGTCTCTTAGGGTCCATCCCAACATCCCTTGAGCTTTGGTTGATTTTGGTTCAACATGAATTTGCCTAGTGCTGTCTGTGTGGCAGGCCCAGAACTTTGGTAAAAATAAGCACAAGGAAGATCATCTTGGAAAATGGGACCAGTAGCTAAAGGAGTTGTTCAAATAGCAGGGAGGGAGGAGAGCAGAGAACCGCCCCCCAGACTCGTGGACTCTGCTCCTGAGCACGTGTTCCTGGGTGTGTGTTCATATACATTTCTTGAGTCCAGTTTTGGATTTTGTAGCCAATTGAATTTTATAGCCAAGTTTGCCCTACAACAAGTCAATGTATGGCCCATATCCCAGCCTTCTCCCCCATCCCAGGGCCTCTGCTGAGAGCTTTGGGACTTGATATACAGGAGGCTACAAACCCCAGTGCCCACAGTAAGCTACATGGCGGCCTTAGTGAGGGGGTCAGGCGTGTGCCCTTAGCTGGAGGGCGGGCACGTGCCCCATCTAAGAGAGACAGCCTTTTCCCAGATCGGCAATCAGGGCCTTATGAAGTTGATGAATGCCTGTTTCCAGGTCTCCTCATTTTCCAAGAAATGCCAGAGCTTTGTAGTTTTGCATGAAACCTCCTGTACTGTGTGTTGGCCTCGCATGTAGCATTTTTCTTTTGAAAACATGGCACGGGCTGAACAAAACCCATCTGAGCTGATTACTGCCTGTAGGCCCCACTTTGCTGTTTGCTCTGTGGGCAATAAACTCTCCACAAGACGCTGTTCTCAAGGAGCCTGTAAAACAGAGGCTGCTGCTGGGTGGTCAGCAATGAGCCCCACCGCCTCCTGGATTTGGTCAATTTGAGATGGCAGACTTGAACTTGCATCCTGCTTCTCTGGGCTCATCCTTTCTCATCCTGCCCCCTCCGTTTGCACAGATGTCTCAATGAAGTTCGTGGGAAAAGAACACTTACTATCCTGAATAGATCCTAAAGTTATGCCAAACATGTCACGCGTGTGAGTCTGGGTCCCCTGCCCCCGCCCCCTCCCCGCCCCGGGCAGGAAAGCCTAGAAATCAAAGGGGATCATTGTAGACCTGGGTCAGCCGAGCCGCCCTGGGCACCGTGGTCGTCTCCTGGGGGCTGATTATCAGCTTGCTTGAGGATCTCAGGCTCTTGCCTGACCTTGGCACAGGGTCTGGCGAGTTTGGCTTTCTGGGTGGAGAATGGGTTGTTTCAGAAACAAAGCCATTGAGACCGAGTCGAGGAGAGAACTCTATTCACTGGTGAAAGGAGCTCATTGTACAGACTCGGTGGGCCCGGCAGGACCCCCTTCCTCTGGCCTCCTCCTCCTCCCTTTTCCCCAGCTGGGGCTTTGTCCGCGAGCCCTGCACGATGCTTTCTCCCGGGCTGCGCTTTCTTCCCCCTTTTCCTGTCTCAGCAGCTTTGGGACTACCATGTACAGAAGGAGAGTTGGACTCGCAGCCCCCACACATGTTCTCGGCTCCTTGGGCCAACTCTGTCGTCGTGGGTGATGAGAGCGCTTCCTTCCGGGAGAGCTGGGAACAAACAGCCAGTTCACAGGCAGCTGCACGCGGTGGACGTGCAGGAAGCAAGAAAACAGTGGGCGCTAACAACCTCTTCCTGTGCCACGCTCTGCACCGAAGCCTTCCCACCGGGCACCCCCTGCCTGATGCCCAGCGCCACCACCCGCCCCGCCCCCCGAAAAGTCAGGACGATGGAGCCCCAGGTAGAGGCTTGTCATTGAGAGAACTGCAGTGCTCCCCTTCCCCGTGCTTTATTAGAGCTTTTCTTTTTCTTCCTTCAAGTCCCAGCATCCTGAACTTTTCTTCCTTGGGGACCAGGGCTGACCGTGGGATCGTGTTGATTGAATAAATCATCTGGTGGGTAAAATGGTACTATCCCTTATAAGGAGCAGTAAAGTATGGTCGCTGAGAGATGGGAGATCCTGGGGACTTCCTTGGTGGTCCAGTGGTTAAGAATCCGCCTTGCAATGCAGGAGACACGGGTTCAATCTCTAGTCAGGGAACTAAGACCCCACATGCCATAGGGCAACTAAGCCTGTGCACCTCAACTTCTGAGCCACAACTGGAGAATCTGAATGTCTCAACAAGAGATCACGCATGACACAAGGAAGATCCCCCATGCGGCAACGATGCAGCCTAATAAATAAATAAATGTTTTTCAAAAGAGATGGGAGGTCACAAACTCCCCAGCCCCGCAGGTGGGGTGGGGGCTGTGGCCAAGAGCATGCCCATCTTAAGGGGGTGGCAGCTACTCAGCCCCAGCTGCAGCCATGCCAGCCCACATCCCCATTTGGCCAGATCTTCTGACATTTAAGAAAAGCCAGAAATCTGGGTATGGTGAAATCACCCACTTTTTAAATGTTGGCAACTGGCTTAAAAAAAAAAAAAAGTATTGTGCACTATGTAGGTCAAAACATACCACCTCCGCACACTTTGGTGACTTTTTTAAAACTTCTTAAGAGATGTGAAGGTTAAATGAGCCTGGCTCTGCTTTTTGGGCAAGTCTTTCTGAGATTCTGTTTGCTCTTCTATAAATTAGAAATCCTGTAGGAAATCCATGGTCTGGAAATAGGCGAATATATAAATAATGTCATCAAGAGCATTGCCCAGTGAGAAGAGCAAATAATAAAATCATCTGTGTTTCCAGACTTTATGGCCATCTTGTAGTAGCTGCCCCAAGAGGATGGAATGAGCATTTACTGAAATGTACGGAAATGAACAGAGTATTTCATAAGGACTTAAATGAAAGCTGTCATAATGGCCATTGTCCATTGGCTCAGTCACCTTCCTCCTCATCACCCTCATTAGCATGAAGACATACAGGAGAAGGCCAGGAAGGCAGGAAGGGGCACTGAGTCTCCCCGGGACCCAGCCCTTGGAAACTTCATGACAATGACTCTGACTCTCTTTGTATGAGGCCTCTGCCCACCTGTCTCCTGCAGACCCACTTGCCAACCATCTCTCTTCTAGCCTAGGAGGGAGGCTCCCCTGTTCCAAGGCACAGCCAGGAGCTGGGGATACGCCTCCTGCATCCGCTGTAAAACTCTCCACTCCCTAGCCATGTGCCCGCATCCTGGGATCCAATTCCCCCATGGCTTGAATCAGCAGTTCTGTGTGTGGCCTCTTGGAGACATTCCAGACTTGAAGCACTGCTGAATCACAGTTTCTCCAGAGCTGGGATATGCTGTCTTTTGGACAAAAGTTGTCCTGGTTAGAGGCTCTGGTGAGGATCCGAAAAAGAGGAAATGAAGAAAAGGAGCGTGGGAAGGACTCACATAGACACTGATGTTGGCAAAAAAGGATGAGCCCAGGATTTTGTATCAAGAAACTTGGATTCTAGGCTGGGTTTTGCTCTAACCGGTGTATGCCCTTAGGAAACTACTTTCCATTCTGGATCGCATATGCTGCTATTGCTGTTTAATCAGTAAGTCGTGTCCAACTCTTTGCTACCCCATTTTTGGGGTCTTTGTAGCCTGCCAGGCTCCTCTGTCCATAGAATTCTCCAGGCAAGAATGCCTGGGGTGAGTTCCCATATCCTTCTCCAGGGTATCTTGCCGACCCAGGGATCTGCCATAACAGAAAATGATGGGTTTGATCTAGGTCAGGGCAGGAATTGCATTTCATCTCACTGGAAAATAGGAATGTACCAATAGTGTCTGTTCACAAGCCGTGCTGAGAATTTGGGACCAGGTAATTGCCAGGTGATATCTACTTTGGACATCCCATAGGGAAGCTGCTGCTCACCTATCCTATATCTCTTTAGTGTCTTTCCGGTATTCACAGTTTTGGGTTCTTGGGCTCAAATCTTTAAACTAGATCCTTGTGGAACAGAAAACCTACTTCGCAGTCCCAGAAGCTGTAGAACAGAACGCTGTGTGTGTGTGGCTCTCTGGACAGTGTCTCCAGGACGCTTGGCAGCATTGTTTCCACTTGGGCCACCTGCCATCTTGGTGACCACAGCAGATGGGTGTCAAATTGGTAGGTGTCGCCTGGCCTGTGCCTGGGAAAAGTTAATTATTGGGCTGAGCTGGAGATGCGGCTTGTATTCTGAGCTTAGGAAGACTTGTGTCCCAGCAGAGTCGGGTGGCCAACTTCAGAAGGACTGTGAGCCCAGACGGTCTACCAGCGCATCTTGTCTGGCTGTGTTGGGTGGAGGTTGCTTAGTTTTTTCTTGGTATGCAGCAGGCATGCCTTGTTTCTGGTCTGAAATGCCTTTGAGCTGTGAAAAACACATACCATGAAGTGACAGTAATTGTCCTCCAAGAGGAACTAACAGTTGTGGCTTGCCTACTCGCCACCAGGACTGATATTCTATCTCTGTCAGTCTTTACAGTAACCACTGAGATAGTTATTATTATTACTCTTGCTGTTGTTATTAATATTATTATAAGTTAAGTAATTACCCAAAGATCCATAGCAACCAAATGGGACTATCTGGTATTTCCTAATACCATGTGATCCAGTTCTCTGCTCCATGAGGCTTCCTGGTGCCAACAACTCACAGAACCATGAGCTGCGGTTAAGTGGTTCTGATTTACAGTGTGGTCGTACCCCTGGGAAACAGCATAGTTTAATGGTCAAAAGTGCAGCCTCAGGGCTTGGACTGTGTGTGTGTGTGTGTGTGTGTGTGTGTGTGTGTATGTGTATGTGTTAGTTAGTTGTGTTTGACTCTTTGTGACGCTATGGGCTGTAGCTTCCAGGCTCCTCTGTCCATGTAGTTCTCCCTGCAAGAATACTGGAGTGGTTGCCTTGCCCTCCTCCAAGGGATCTTCCTGATCCAGGGATTGAACCTGGGTCTCCTGCATTGTAGGCAGATTCTTTACATCTGACTCACCATGGAAGCTCTCAGGAGTTGGGCTGTCCTCATCCAAACCTTGTCTCTGTTATTTAGTAATGAATGCCTTTGAGCCTCAGTTGTACCATCTGTAAAATGGGGCTGTTAATACTAATAATACCTATGAAAAAAAAATACTAATAATACCTATGAATAATCTGAGCTGTTGTGAGTTTTTAATGAGAGTTCTTACAGCCCACTTATTATAATGTCTTGCTTCACTGTGAGCCCAGTGTTGGCTACTTTTCTGATTATCATCAGTATTGATCAGCCACGTGACCCAGGATCACTGCATGAATAAGGGGAGGTGACAGTTGCCCGAAGTAACCAGGCAGCAGCCATACCACTAGAAGCTGTACTTTCTGGCAGAAATGCGCATCCAGGGCCTCAGGCAGGTGTAATTCAAAACGTAGTTCTGAGAATTGTAGTTCTGTGCGCTTTGCAAAGGATTTTACAAAACCTCTGGAGGCCCACACAGCACAAAGTGTTCTGTATAACGGTTTAGATTTTTCGTGACTGTTTGTGCTCAAAGATACACACACGGAGCTGAGAAACACTAAAGCCATTGCCAGGTTTCCATGCATCTGTGGCTTCTCCTCTCTTCCCAGGCTGGGGATGGTCAACTACTGATCCAAGGGCTTCGAGCTTCCGTTTGCAGTTCTTTGAGATTCTGTTGCTCCTTTCTGAGGTCTGGACTTAAATATGTGGAGGGAATGCAGAAGAAGATCTAAAAGGTCTCTGAACTTTTAGAACTTTCAAGACCAAAAAGAGGCAGACAGCAAGGAAATTCCACCCCGTTTTTAGGGCCCAGTCACGTCTGTCACCATCTCTCTGATGCCAGGAGAGGCCCCTTGCCCTCTCCACGGGGTTTCTGCTTTCTGCCCTGAGTCCTCTTTGAAGGTGACTTCGCATTTTCCAACAAGGTGAGTCTGTGTGGTGCTGGCCTGCGCTCACGTTCCCAGGGCAGCCTTTCGCGGAGAACAAGGGCGTTCTGTGTCCTTGGCATGCTGCCCTCGTTGCCCGGGGCCGCTGGCCGGCACGTGTCCCGCCTCCATCTCGGGCGCCCCTGCCGTGTAAGATAAGCGCGCCGTGGAATCCCACAGAAAGAGCCATTGTGTGAGCACCTGACCAGGCCTTGAGAAAGAATTGAGAAGGGGTCACACGCCCCCCTGGGGGGAATGCTGAAGGGAGGGGAGTGGTGGCGGGGTTTCTGGGGCAAGAGGGATGCCTTCACCATTTACATGGGGAGAAAAGAAGGGGCAGAAACCACCCCGCACCTTGCTGTATGCTGAATGTATGGGGATGGTTATAGTCGCTGCGTCATGTCTGACTCGTTATGACCCCATGGACTGTTGCCCGCCAGGCTCCTCTGTCCGTGGAATTCTCCAGGCAAGAATACAGGGGTGGGGTGCCATTTCCTTCTTCGGGTGATCTTCCCAACTCCGGGACTGAGCCTGAGTCTCCTGCATTGCAGGCAGATTCTTTACCCCTGAGCCACCAGGGAAGCCCAGACGGAATATATGTGTCCCTCTAAAAATTCGCGTGTTGACATTCTAACACCCCGTGGGATGGTGTTAGGAGGTGGGGCCTTTGGGAGGTGATTAGGTCATGAGGGAGGAGCCCCCATGAATGAGATTAGTGCCCTTATAAAAGAGACCCTGCAAAACTCCCTTGAATCGTCTGCCATGTGAGGTCACAGCAAAAAGACAGCGATCTATGAAGCAGGAAGCTCTTGCCAGACACCGAGTCTGCCAGCACCTTGACCTTGGACTCTTAGACTCCAGAACTGTGAGAAATAAATTTCTGCTGTTTATAATCCACTCAGTCTGTGTTATTCTCTTAGAGTACCCAGGAGAGGCTAGGACACACCCATCATGAAATTTCCTGGAGGCATGTTGCTTGAGCACCAGCGTCTTGAGCATGCGTCAGACACTTGGTGGCTAGCTGGGTATCAGAGGTTGGAGTCCTAATAGAGATTTTTGGTTTTTCACTGGCTGTCCTTCTCACCTTGCATGTCTTTAGTCTTGTACTATTCAGGATATAATACAAGCGTTCTCAGGCTTCAGTCTGCCTACGACTTGCCCAAGAGTGTCTAATAAAAATGCAGATTCTTTGGATCCTTGCCTAGAGAGCCTGATTCAGTAAGTTCACACTATTGGAAACACTGGTTAAGAGACCAGTTTCTGGCAGTGTACAAACTTGAGCACCAGACCTGGCCCCATCCCTTCTCAAATCTATGTTCTTGAGCAAATTGTCCTGCTGGAGCGTCAGTTATCCGATCTGTAAAATGGGCAGTTTGAGACTTCCCTTGGCAGGGTTACAAGTAGTTCACGTGCTTGACACAAATAAGCTTTCAAAATGAAGTAGGTAACTTTACCCATTTCACTGCTGTTCACTTAGGTACATACAATAGGCTTCTCCGATGGCTCGGTGGGAAAGAATCTGCCTGCAATGCAAAAGATACAGGAGACGTGGGTTTGATCCCTGGATTGGGAAGATCCCCTGGAGGAAGAAATGGCAACCCACTCCAGTATCTTGCCTGAAAAACCCCAAGGACAGAGGAGCCTGGCAGGCTACAGTCCATGGGGTCACAAGATTCGGATAAGACTGAGCGACTAAGCATGCATGCACTGTTATATACAATAATTCTCAGTCCAGAAGAATTATGATCTAGCAGGGTTGGGTGTGGAGGGTTATGTCTTAGCCTTCATAAGCCTGGAAGAAGAAAACAGGGACAATTATCTTTGAGTTTCTAGCCAGAGACCAAATATTTAAAATATCTGTTTTCAGTTAATGTTCACGACAGCCTGTGATATTAGTGCTCTCCGGTTCTCAAGACAGGAGGTGACTGTGTATCTGAGTTGGTGTGAGGTGGTCCAGGTTCACACCTGTTAAACTGGTGTGATTGTTATCAGTGCTCGTTTTCACTTGTAGAGTTTGCCAGACAATACATTCTATGCTTTACTGTCTTGCAGTAGCTCTGTAGGAGAATATAGACTCACCTGTTAACATCATGTAAACGAGAAAGTAAAGCTCACAGATGCTATGAGGTTTGGCTGAGGTCACTAGTCTAAGTGGTTGTCATCTGCTGACTCGCCAACCCCGGTTCTTGGGAGCAAAGCCTTTAAAGAAGTGATTCAGTTGAAATGTGGCTTTTGGAGGGGGGATTCTAATCCAGTCTGAGGGCTTCCCAGATGGCTCGTTGGTAGAGAATCTGCCTGCCAATGCAGGAGATGTGTGTTCGATCCCTGGGTCAAGAAGATTCCCTGGAGAAGGAAATGGCAACCCACTCCAATATTCTTGCCTGGAAAATCTCATGGACACAGGAGCCTGGTGGGCTACAGTTCATGGGGTCACAAAAAGCTGGACATGATTGAGTGACTTAAACAAAAACAACAGTCCAGTCTGACTGGTATCTTTATAAGAAGAGGAGCTTTAGGTGCACAGAGACACCCAGAGGCTCCTGTGTGGAGTAAAAGACGATGTAAGTATACAGTGAGAAGGCAGCCATCTGCAAGGTGAGCAGAGAGGCCTCCAAAGAAAAGAACCCTGCTGGCATCTTGACCTTGGACTTGTAGCTCCGAGAATTGTGAGAGAATAAGTTTCTCTTGTGTAAGCCACTCAACCTGTGGTACTTTGTCATGGTGGCCTGAGCAAGACTAGAAATGGGCTTGTGCATGATCTGAACCCAGCGCTGACCCCAAACCTGTATTCTTTCCCCACAAATGATCTTTCTTTGCCCCGTGCCAAGCCTGCAGTACAAGTGACCACATCCATTTCAGTCTCTGGCCTGGCCTCCACACTCAGCTTCCACTGGGTGGTCTCGCCAGGGAGTGTGTTTCTCCGGCAGGCAGCGGTGCTGAGTTTTTGAGCCCATAAAGAGCTCATTGCATTTCCCAAGGCGCCTGGTGTTGGACAGTGGTGAGATTAGATCCAGTCTCTGGATGGTGGAAGCTCCCTCCTATGGTGAATCAGAGGACTCCCTGGGAGAGTGCCATCCAGCCTTCTGTAACGTCGTCCTGGGTGTGTCTGTGCTGAGTCTTATTAGGGGCCCATTGTCTATCTGCTGAGTTGATGGGCCTCAGGGGGGAACTGACTCAGGAAGGCTGAGTCACAGGCTTGTCACCTGTACCCCAGAGTCTTTGCTTAATGCCCAAGAATAAGTGCTGTCTTATGATGTCATCAAAGACAGGGAGGAGAACGCCCCATCCAACCACTGAGGCTTACCCGGGGCTCAGCATGAGCAGGAAACCAGAAATGCTTGATGCAAGTCTGGAGTGAAAATGAACAAATTCCTTCTCTCCTCTCTGCATTCTTTATGAAAGCTTAATTGCTTGTTAAAATTAGGCCCCTGGCCCTGATGGGCTCAGAAGTACTTGAGCCTGGTTTCCCCAGTCTTACAAGCAAGACTCTTGAGGTGCAAACAAGTTTCATTTCTCCAAGACCTGTAATCAGGCTCCCACCTTGTTTAAACAGTTAGCTTTGGGATAGAAGGGTGCACAGGGTCCCTTTAAACTCAGTTCTCTCTCCCTCCTGGGGCCCTCCAGGCAATGCTAGCTACTGAGTTGGAGCATAGTAAACATGTGTGAACGGGTTTGGCTAACTCTGCATGGTTCCTGCTGTGGCACAGTGACTGCATTTTGCTCTTAGTCTTGACATGTGTGCTAATTTCTATCAACCGTGTCCACTGCCTTTTTAAAAAATACAGATGCTCAAAAAGGATTCCAGTAGTTAAGGTGGTACATAACCTTTTACTTCCTATATTCTTCCTTTCGATAGACCTTGTCTAGGTTGCAGGATTACTTTGTGTAAGGTGGGGCTGTATTCTCTGATAGAGCTACTCTAAAATAGCACAAGTTTCTTGAATACAGGGCGCTGGGATCGAATCCAGGCTTCAGCACTATCTGTGTACACTTGGACAAGTTATTCAATCCCTGTGGTCATGAGTTTCCCCGTCTCTATAATGAGAATAACCATAAAGTTGTTACAAGGGGTAAATGGAATGATGTATGTATACAGGTTAAACCACTGCCTGAAACATGGTATGAAGTTAAATTGTTAGCCAATACTTAACAAGTAACTTAGTAAGTTACTACTAGTATTCATGACTATTCTGAATCTTGGTCAAATAATATGCCTATGGAATAAAGTGCAGAATAAACCAAAGGAATGAGAAATGTCTTTATCTCAGAATAAGGAGGTTCTGAGTGATGATCCCCATTAATGTTGTTGTGAAACTGAAAATGTTAGTCACTTAGTCATGCCTGACTCTTTGTGACCCCTTGGACTGTAAGCCACCAGGCTCCTCTGTCCATGGAATTCTCAAGGCAAGAATACTGGAGTGGGTAGCCACTCCCTTTTCCAGGGGAGCTTCCTGACCCAGGGAGCAAACCTGGGTCTTCTGCATTGCAAGTGAATTCTTTACCATCTGAGCCACCAGGGAAGCCCCAATATGTTGTAATGGCACCTAAACAAATTCAGAAGAACTGGTATATTTAGTGAAGAGGGCTGAAGGCTGACTCAGAGGTCATACCCGATACTGATGGTGAGTGTTTCTTTGCTTGGTATAATGTACATCTCGAATGGAGCCTGGTACATAGTAGGGTCTCAGGAAATCATAGCTATCAGCTGTAGTTATTGCAGGTTCCTGGGATGTATTTGCAGACTTAGGGAGAGTATGTATCTTTTCGTTTACAAGGCTGGGCTGTTTGTACAATACATTTTATTTCTATCAAGGTCTACCTTGGAGAGTATATTTACCACAACGGCGCTGTGTAACAAGTCAACCTGAAACTCAATGGCTTGAGACAGCAGGCACATATTCCGTCTGTGAGTGAAGGTTGGCTCGGGGTTGGCTCATCGAGGCTGGACTTAGCTTCAAGCTGCAGACTGGATCGGGTCTGCCCCGAGTGCTTCTCATCCCCCTTGGACCAGCAGGCTACCTGGGATGTATTCTCCTGCGCTGACAGCAAAAGCACAAGAGGTCATGCTCAATCATGCACACATATTTCGAGCTTCCACAATGTCTTAACTGCTAATGGGCAAGCCCAGGTTCGAGGAGGAGGAAGCTTGCTCTGCAAAGAAATGCACGATCATGTGACCAGAGGGTGTGGATCAAGGGAGCGGTGAAAATGAGGGCCACTAATTCTGTCTACCCAGTTCCCCACTTGGCTTCCCCACTTTAGTCATTGCAGTAGATGATACGAAAGGGCTTTCCTTGCTGTAGGTGGTTCCCTGGTTCTTGGTCCCCACATTAAGATTCTAAAAGCTCTCCACTGTAGCATCCGAGCATGTTGCAAATTCCCCGTTGGTCTCCGGGAGCCTTTCCTCTGACAGACAGGAATTTACTCTACTGTAAACCAAAGAGTCTCAGTTTAGACAGACGCGATGGATTAGGCAGACAGCATCATTGACCCGGTTCCACTTCGTTAGCCTTTCCAATTAAGGAGGATGTTACTGAAAGTGAGACCTCACAGAGATACCGTCATACCTTGAATCCTCTGGTCTGAGCCTCTGTAGCGAGAGTCTCATATCTCAAATGTGCACAACAAATGTGAGTCTGTTGGTCAGTGAATCTTAAGTGTTAATGACATGGCCGTTTGCGAGTTACTTTGTCTGTTTTCTTGGCTAAGTAATTAACATGCTAAATAGATAGCATTTTTGCTTTTGTTTTTCCAGAAGCTTTTTAATGAATATTAATCCTCTGACCCTGCACCCAGAGGATCTCTGATCATGGAATACCAAATAGTTGGTGCAACACTGTACCCACGGATCAGGCTCTGGGTTTTGTCAACACGGATGTCAGAGGTTTTCTGTGGCTTCCCGGGAAGGTCTTTTCCAGTGAAGTTGTTCATGGGGTTCAGGATGGCCTTTTCCCCTCTCCCCTGCCTCCCCTGTGGGATTCAGAGCAGTGAAGCGTAAGCCCCAAACAACAGCCAAATGGGCTGTGAAGTACAGCTTAATTAATCTGGGCATGCACCCAACACCCCATCCAATGCTTTGCAAGGACCTGGCCTTAAAAAATGAAGCTAATGTCTGAGAAGCAGCTTCTTATCTTCCAGTCAAAATCTGGATGCTAGGATCGGAATAAAGAAAGGGACAGACAGATACACAAGAGACTGACTTGAGCTGAAGCACAGACTTGCATGCTGTCTCTCACTAAACAGCGTGGATCTGACCCAAGCTGCCCAACATGGACCAGGACCATGGCCTTGCCTCCCGGACTAGAATGGGCCCTGCGCAGTGTACTTAACTGACCCTGGGAGACTGGGAGCCCAAGGTTCACTTTCTCTGCAGACAAGTGATATAGGAGCTGGCTGGGGGGCTCCATGAAGGATGCTAAAATAATGAGCCTCACTTGAATAAAGAGTGGTTCAGTGAAGGTTCTCCCCCGTCCTACCTCTTTCCCCTTGAGAAGGAGCTGGTAAGGGTTTGAAGACAGAGGGCTGCAGTAGTTCTTACAAGACTTCTTCAAGGTTGTTGTTGTTTTAATATTTATTTGTGTGGCTGTGTTGGGTCTTAGATGGGGCGCGTGGGATCTTCCTTGCGTCATGCAGGATCATCGGCATATGGACTGTCTAGTGTGGGTCTTGGTTCCCCCAGCAGGGATTGAACCCTCGTCCCCCTGCATCGCCAGGTGGATTCTTAACCGCTGGACCACCAGGGAAGTCTTTCTCCAAGTTTCTTTGTGGGCCAAGGCTGTAGTGTGGGGAGAAGGGGAAAAACGCCCCTCAGTATCTTCTTGGGTATGAGGAATATTCAATGCTGGGGTAGAGTGTGAAAATGAGAGTGAGATGTCCTCTTGGCATCAATCTCTGAGCTGCACCATTGAAGAGATGCTGGGAATTAGAACTGGAATTGGGAGAGAAGAGTCCCTTGTCTTGAAGGAAAGGTCAGAACAGACCAGAAAGCAAAGCGTTCCTGGGGTCAGGTGTCTGACGCTCATCAGAACTAGGCATCCTTATAAAGATGCCACAGAGGAGCAGTGATCCAGAAAGTGAGTGACAGTTACTTAGGATGGTGTGGGGTTTGGATGTTTCAGTCTCTCTACACTTTCTTTCTTTTTTTTTTTTTAATTATGGAAAGAACACTTAACATGAGGTCTGTCCTCTGACCGAGGTTTTCAGTGTACAGTGCCATGTTGTTAACTCTAGGCTCTAGGTCCTACAACAGATCTCTGGAGCTTATTTGGCTAGTGGGACTGAAACTTCGTACCCGATACATAGCATCTCCCCCTTTCCCTCTCCTTCCAGCCCCAGCCAACCACCCTTCTACTCTCTGCTTCTCTGAGAGTTTATTTTAGTTGCCTCATAAAAGTGGAATTATGAGGTCTGTATGATCCTAGAAGCCGAATTCTTAATAGCCAAAACATGGAAACAACCGGTATGTCCATTGACAGGGGAATAAAGAAAATATGTTGTATATATGTATGCACAGCCTGCGTGCTCAGTCACTCAGTTGTGTCTGACTGAGCGACCGACTCTTTGTGACCCCATGGACTGTAGCCTGCCAGTCTCCTCTGTCCATGGGATTTTCCAGGCAAGAAAACTGGAACGGGTTGCCATTTACCCCTCCAGGGGATCTTCCAACCCAGGGATGGATCAAACCTGAGTCTCCTGTGGCTCCTGCAATGGCAGGCAGATTCTTTACCACTGAGTCACTTGGGAAACCCCATGTATATACACAGTGGAATATTATTCAGCCTTCAAACAAGAAGGAAATCCTGCCATTTGTAACAACACGGGTGAACCTTGAAGGCATTGTGCTAAGTAAAATAAGCCCATCACAGAAAGACACATAAGGCATGATTTCTACATTTCCTCCTTGTTCACAGCAGAGGCCAGGGGGCTGGGGCGAATTTGCATGCTTTCTGGAAGCCTGTGATGGAAAATCTGCTTGGATAAAGCAAAGCTTCCAATTGAGTTTGCCCTTCGGGGCTCTAAGATCATGCCCATTCTCAGTCAGAGGCAGCTTGAGGTTACTTTCCCAGAATCATGAATCCAAGATGATTAAGTGCAGGGCCAACACAGTCCAGACAAAAATAGCCTTTATGTGCTGAGCTTCCTGTTTTCTTTGGAATCCACTTGCTGAAAACCACTACCTCCTCTCCAGGCGTCCCTTCCTCCTCTGTACCCACCCTGCCCCCACCCCAGAGTTCACGTTTAATGACCCGAGCATTTCCAGTCAATTGGCTTTTGTCGCAAGTGAATGAATGGGACTTTCTCTGGCCTTCTCTCTCCTGAAAGGAATCTTCCCCAGCCCGGTTGGAATGTGCCACACAGACTGGGAATTAAGCTCGTTCTTTTCCCTCTGTCTCATTCCTTCCCTCATTCTTTCCCAGATCAGACACAGTGGTGGCCTTGCCCCTCATGGGGACTTTATATCCTTTCAGGTCTATTTCTAACCCTCTTGTGGACCCATCTTCCCCTTCCCATCGATGATTTGAACACACTTTGAGATGCTCTGCAAGGGGGCTTTGTTTGTTTTTTCTTTACACTTGCACTTCATCTTCTTGCGTGATCTCCTGCGGGTGTCCCTGCAACCTCCTAGTGAAAGATTTTAACCTCCTTCCTCATGTGGGTGTGGGAGGAGGTGGAGAATGTCGCATGGAATGGGGGCGACAGAATGGGGCCACCCTCCCTGTGTGGTTGCTTGTGCACTGCAGAGGTACAGCTTTATTTTAAAGTGGTGCTGGGGTAGAAGTTGCATTTCCCCACCACTCACACGCATTTTCTCCTTTTTTCCCCACAGGACCCACAACCAAGCCCAGTGATCATCCTGGAGACCCAGGTGAGTACCTCCCCATGGTCTCTGTCCCCTTCTCTGCCCTGATGCTCCAGAACCACCTCTCCAGGGAGCGTTTATCAACATCCTCTTGGCTCCAGGACTCAGAGAAATGGGACAGACACATAACAGTGGTCTCTCTGCCCTGTTGAGACATTGTGTGTGCACCCAGGTTCTGAAAGCACCATGGGAAGAATCAAACTTGTTTTTCTGAATTTTCCTCCACCCAGTGGTCACAAGGAGGTGAACGCAGAGAGCAGAGGCAGGGAGGAGCCATGCGGTGGAAGGTGGCTGCTCGTTCTTGCCTTGGGTTTGGAGAACTCTCTCCCTTGGGCAGTTAGTTGCATCCTTGTGCCTGCTTGTGCATCGGGCCATTCTGGGACATCTGAATCACAGTGGCGCTCCTGGATGGGGCGGGTGACCAGTGGGTCTTGTTAGGAGGGCCCTTATTGTATGCTTCTGCTTTCCTAGGCAGCTGTGAGTCCAGCGGACTCAGGTGGAGCCCTGGAGCTGTGTCTTCTGGCCCTGAGGGGCCCTGAGCCGCTCAGCCTCCGTCTCCCCATCTGGAACGTTGTTACCACAGGAATAGTGCCCGCCCTGCAGGGCTGTGATGAGGATGGCAGGGTAGAGTGTCTGTAAAGTCATCAATACATGCTAAGTGCGTGTGAGTGTTAGCTTTTTAAACCAGGGGAATGCTTCCCTTTCTCATGGGGCTTGCAGGAGGTGTATCTTTGTTTTTGTTTTTCTTCTAAACTTCTTATCTTGTACTGGGGTATAGCTGATTATCAAAAACTGTGATAGTTCCAGGTGAACACTGAAGGGACTCAGCCATACTGATCCATGTATCCATTCTCCCCGAAACTGCCGCCCATCCAGGCTGCCACATAACATTGAGCAGAGATCTGTGTGGTCTACAGTAGGTCCCTGTTGGCTATCCATTGTAAATACAGCAGTGTGATATGTCCATCCCAAACTCCCTAATTATCCCTTCCCACTGGCAACCACAAGTTCATTTTCTAAGTCTGTGAATCTAAGGAGGTGTATCTTTGGATTGATCATTTCCTTAGCTCTGTGGGTTGGTCAGATACTAAAAAGAGAAGACAGGGTGCACCCCAGCCAGCACCCCACGGCTAACAGAGTGTGAGACAGGAAGACGAGCGTAGCTGAACTTCTCAAGGTTCTTCAGTGACTTTTGCAGCTCCAGGGACCACCTGCCTCCCACTCGTTACCCTCATCACAAGCATCTCTGCCCTGTCTTCCCCAGGGGAGTGAGAGGCAAGCCCACCCTACTCCTCCTTCCTTCATGGAAGGCCAGGAGCTGTGAGGAAAGTGGATTCTCAGGGTTCCTTTGGGCTCTTTTGTCCTCTCCCCACCTCCATTTACTTAGTTGGCTTCAGAAGTATTAGTCACTCAGTCATGTCCGACTCTTTATGGCCCCATGGACTGCAGCCCACCAGGCTCCTCGGTCCGTGGAATTCCCCAGGCAAGACTACTGGAGTGGGCAGCCATTCCTTTCTCCAGGGGATCTTCCCAACTCAGGGATCAAACCTGAGTCTCCCTCATTACAGGCAGATTCTTCACCATCTGAGCTGCCAGGGAAGCCCAGTGGACTTCAGGGATGGCCAGAATACAGAGCCAGCATGAAGGAGCAGTGGTGGGATTTTAAGGGGATAAACACCCAATTTTAGCTCCTGTTTGGCCATCCTCTCATCTGCTTTTCCCCAAACTCCTGCAGGTCAGGAGGTGATGTGGCTGTCACCTCAGCCACGTTTGCCATATGTGAGTTGTATATTTTGTTTATCCTAAGTCACCTACAATACATTTTCCCTGACATTAACTTGTTTTATTTTCGGAAGTAGACTTACCCTAAACTGCTGATTCCCCATCAGGAGTGTCTTTGACCTTCAGAGGATGTTTGGCAATGTCTGAAGACATTTTTGGTTATTTCACCTTGGAGGGGATTCATTACTTGCATCTAGTAGGTAGCGACCAGAGAGGCTGCTAAATGTCCTACAAGGCGCAGGACACCCCCACAGGAAAAATTATCTTGCCTGAAAAATGTCAGTAGGGCTGAGGTTGAGAAATGCTATCTCAGGGAATAATATTGGTGAAATTACAAGTTTGATGAGCCAGTTATGTTTTTTATTTTTTTGCAAAACTTTTAATGTTGAATTAATAAAATTAAAAAGCTCCTTTGGGTGCCCTTTAAACTCAATCACAGCATCCTCTCAGATTTATGTGCGTTGTACTTTGGGAAATGTGTCTCTCCCTGGTCTACCCCATGGATTATGAGATGCTGGCCCTTCTCTATCAGTCTTTCCCCAGAGAGAAAATTTATGACTCAGAAAAGCCCTGGGCGCACAGTCGGCACCCAGAATTCTGAAAGTCAATCTGGGATGGAGTGGCTGCAGCCTAGATGGTTCTAGATGGTTCTGGATGGTTCTGTCCTTGCCCCAGCTGCATCTTTCACAATATGGAAATTGCCCCACCGTTCCTGCAAAACCTCCATGGGAAGGAACAGTCTGTGTGCCCTGGCTCTGCGTGACTGTTGCCACGCACAATTCTCCACCTACACGGTGAGCTCTTCCACAGTTACGTCCATGGGCCCTGTACCTGAGCCCTGGTTTGCATACAGCCGGCTGTGGCACGCGGCTGGCTTTCTGCCCTGGTGCCATGTCACTGGGGAAATGACTCAATTTGTCTCCGGACAATAGTCCATCAGTCTCATCTGGCGCTCGGTCTTTAGGGAGCCATAGGATACTGTTGTCTTTCCCTGAGTTCTGATTTCTGATGTTAAAGAGACGTTGGAACCTAACCAAAGTGCAAATGTGTTCTTTGTAACTGTTGGCACAAGCCCGTGGCCAGCTTTGACTCTGTGCTGGGCCTCAGCCCATCGTGGGACTCACGAGGGGATCTTCTTCAGCTGCCTGCAGGCAGGGCAGACGAGAGGGGCAGAGGAGAGGTTTTTCTGGCAGAACGTGGTGCCCCAAATATCACCCATATGGCCTGAGCAAGATGGCAGATGTGTCCGAGCATGGAAGAGCCAGCCAGGCAGAGGTGAGTGGAGGATATGCCCTGAGCCCTGGGTCAGCGCCCCCTGCTCGCCCCGACTCCTTCCTGCCCCAGTGCCCTTTGCTCCCAAGAAAGGCATCACCTGCTCCGTCCTGGAAAACAGGTGCCGCAGGTGGGCCTGACTTCGCGATTTCATTGTGAGCTGTGTCCGTACGTTAGGCTGCAGTGGCGTGGCTTGCCCAGGGCTCAGCCTGCATCGGGACGTTGGGCCAGCTGGGGCCCCGTCCCTCCACGCATCCTCTGTCTCCCTAGTACTCACTGCCTCGGCCCCCACCCAGTGTTCCCAGGCAGCTGTGCCCAGTTGGGGCAGAGGCTTCGATTGGCTGCCGAGGCCTCTTCTGCTCTCTGCAGTCAGCACAGCCAAACTTCGCATCTGTTGGCATCAGCAGGACTTTCTCTGCTTAACAGTCAGATTAATGAATGAGGAAGTTGAATAATCCCTGGGGTCAGTTTTCTCTTGGCAGGCTGTCCCGGGGGGTACGGAGGACTCCCTGACTTGCAGTGGTGAATGCCTTTCTGGTCTCCAGATGGTGGTTACCCGGGAACCAAGTGCTCTAGAGATGCACAAAGAATGTCTGAAAGGAGTTTGAATTTGGTTAGCAGTGCTGGTGTGTCCCCCACTCTTACTGACCTTTACCATTTGCCAAGAACTGATTTCCCCCACTGAATCCTCAAATGCCATTATTCCATGGGTCTTTTCATGATATCCAACTTCCCGATGAGGACCCTAAGGGTCAGAGAGGTTAAGTAACTTGTCCAAAGACACGCAAGACCTAGCACTGGTGAGTGTCAGACTTGGGGCCATATGACATTGGAATCTATCTTCTCAACCTCTCTCCTATTTTTCCACAAAAAGTAAAAAAAAAAAATTGCTTTGGCATCGACAGAGGATGAGATGGTTGGATGTCATCACCGACCCAATGGACATGAGTTTGAGCAAGCTCCAGGAGTTGGTGATGGACAGGGAAGCCTGGCGTGCTGCAGTCCATGGGGTCGCAAAGAGTTGGGCACGACTGAGCGACTGAACTGAACTGAACCAGTAGAAAGACTTGCCAATGCTCAGAGAAGCTGGAGGGATGAACTTGATGTATGTGCCCCAAGGTTGGTATAGATAGATAGTGCTTTGTACAATTTTATGCAGATGTACTTAGGTAAGTAGGTAAAGGAATGATGGATAGATGGTAGGTGGGTAGATGTATAAGTAAGTAGAGAGAATGCTTCCTGTGATGCCTAATTCTTTGACAGGTTGCCACTAGGCTTGTGAGTAAAAGGGTTTAAGCAATGGACCCAACAGAAAATTTATTTTAAAAAACAACAAAAATGAAACATCTTCCTGTGCAGCAGTAGTGTTTTGGTGAATTTAAATGCTCATTATTAACTTTTCCCAGGTGGCGCAGTGGTAAAGAATCTGCCTGCCAATGCAGGAGCCATGGGTTCAATCCCTGGGTTGGGAAGATCCCATGGAGTCGGAAATGAATGTTCGTTATTTGATTCTCTCTTTCTCATTGATCCCCAAGATAGTTCATCGTTTCTGAACCCACTCCTGTTGGCAAGGTCTCTCATCATTTAATTTTAGCTTCTCTGCTGCCCTTCCTGTCACCCCCCTCCCCAGCATCATCACTGTCAATTAGTTCATGGCCTCAGCTCCAACACTGAGATCCCCTGGGAGTGGTAATAAAGGAACTCTTCAGTAGAGTGAAGATATATTAGTCTGCATCTAATATATCTGTGAGGTTGGCTCTTCTTAGAGGGGAGCAAGCCTTCATTTACTCTGAGATTTCTCTCTGGGCCTGAAGATCAAAGGCATCAGGAGGAAATCTCCTGATTGCTCAGCCTTCAACAACCTACCCAGTCCTTGAATTTCTTTGGTCAGCCAACAGAAGGTATAAGGGCAGGGAGTTACATTCACATTATTTAAAGATAGTGCTGGGGTCACTGAGGGTGTGAACAAAACTCCCGAAGAAAACAAGCAGTGGGTGGAAGGAAATCAGTCCAGGAGAAATTCATCCATTCATCCAGGTGGTTACCCAGCAAATAGTTCGGTGCCCAAGAGGAGGCCAGGCCTTGATGCTAAAGATACAGCAGTGAATAGGACAGAAGGAGTCTTGCTCATGGAGCCCCCATTCTGCCTGAGGGTGTCAGTGAATTTAGGAACAAGTAAATATGTCCATACTTTCAAGGAGTATTGAGTAAACAAAAACAACACCAGCGTGTCTGTAAGCGGGAGTGACGGGATACCACAAGGGGGAGGGTGCTCAGGGAAGTCACTTTCTGGAGCTGTTTCAAGCTCAGGAGGTGACATTTGAGCTGAGAGCTTACGGTGGGAAGAGTTAACCAGGCAAAGAGGCGGCCCTAATCCTGTTTGGGGAGTTTTTCATATTACATCTGAAGTGAAGTGAAAGTCGCTCAGTCATGTCTAACTCTTTATGACCCCATGGACTATACAGTCCATGGAATTCTCCAGGCCAGAATACTGGAGTGGGTAGCATTTCCCTTCTCCAGGGGATCTTCCCAACCCAGGGATCGAACCCAGGTCTCCCGCATTGCAGGTGGATTCTTCCCCGTTACATCTGGGTTCCTGTAAAATGGTGCCAGTTTTCCTTAGAATCAGTTCAAGTGTGAGCTCCTTGGAGCTCCTTCGATGCCTTTGTTGGCATTAGAACATCAGGATGAATAAGGAATTACCTTTCTCAGGCAAGGGTGAGGGGCAAGGACTGAGCTGGAACCCAGGGAGGGTGGCTTAAATCTGGGACTGTCCAGTTAGCCTATTGCCTGGAGCAAGCATTTTGACAGGGAATTCCTGATCCGAGCATCGCTGGGCTGTAATCATGGGACTTCCATGAAAAATCAGCTAATCGTCATCATCAGCTAATTAGCTGGCTTGAGTTCAGCTGAACTGAAGTCTGAGTCTAAACTAGTGGTTCACGACTTGGGGACAGTTTCACTACCTTCACGCCTGGGGACATTTGTTGATGTCTGGAGACATGTTTGATTGTTACAACTTGGGGACTGGGGAGAGTTACTGTGGGTAGAGGGCAGGGATGGTGGTAAACACCCCACCATGCATGCAGTCACCAATGTCAGTGGTGCCAAGCGTGAGAAGGGCTGGTTTAACCTCAGTTGCCATGTGGACAGTTTAGTTTACAAAGACAGCCCCGGCCACGTAATTGTGACCGTGTAGAAGGGCATAATTTGTTCCTTCCTTGGTGTTCTCTTTGTTTATGTTCAAACATCACCCTCTCTGGTTAATACCAGACCTCCGCCTCCAGGCTCTTGGCCGTGACACACCCACACCGCAAAGCCTCTAGGTCTGAGTTGCCAGAGAGTGACTGCACGCAGGGTAATGACTCACAGCGCTTATGAGCATGTGCCCCACGTGTGGAAAAGGGAAAACACCTCTCAGAGATGGTTTCCTGAGAGATGCGAGGGCCCAGCAGTGCAGAGAATATACACTTTTTTTTTTTGAGTTAAAATGCCTAGCTATTTGGCTGGATTTGGAGACGGTTGGGCCAAGGCTTTTGGACCAATGGAGCAAGACGTGAAAAACTCAGCTTTAAGGCCCAGTTCCTCTTTCAGAGGCAGACCACAGCCTCCTCTGTGCAAACTTCTTTCTCTTGAAGCTGTTCCCCGACTCCCAGGATTAAAGCAATTGCTGTCTCCTCGCCTGGCTTCCAGCTCTGGGCTTCGATTAACCTTTTCCTCCGTGGAGAGCGGTTTGGGGAATAATCAGGAGTTTCTGAATGGCTCTTACCTGAATCTCCAGACCATTAATTCTTATGGTGCCCGGCATCTGTTGAGAAGACAGTGAGAGCAAATTGCTTCGCAGCCCATCTGCTTTCCTCCTGCCAGCCTCCTTGGGGGAGCAGTACCTCTCTGGAGCAGACAGGGCTGGTTTTGGGACCAGCCAAATCCCTCCACCACAGTCTTTTCCTCTGGTTCTGATTTGCCGGGTCTTTAATTAGCCTTGGTGGGAGGGGTGGGACAGGGAGGTGACCAGTTGGGCCCCTGCCTGGGTCGGGCCTTGGCTCGCCAGGCAGGGAGGCTGGGCCAGGCAGGAGAAACATTCTCAGAGAGGGTTTGCAGTCCTATGGCCATGGTGCTGCCCCAGTCTGCCTGATTCAGGGCGCGTGAATTGATACAACCTTCCACAAATAGCCAGCAAGTTCCCCGAAGTGTAGCCACATGCACGATTTTGAAAAACAGATCGTGTTGAGGTCATTATTCCTCTATTCTTGGTGGGAGACGACTTCTTCCAAGATGTTGAGAGTTTGAATTTTAGCCCTTGACTGAGAACACTTCAAACTGTAGATCTTGTCAATAATGACCAGTGTTTTGACACAGCAACTATATGTTCACTCTGAGCTGCGAACTACCCATATAATTGTGCATTTAGTACTTTTAGCCATGGTTCTCTAAGCACTGAGAATATAGGCTGCGCAGTTTTCTAAGTAAGCTCTTTACATGGATTCACTCACCAGATTTCACACCTGTCTCCTGTGGGAGATGTTACTGTCATCCCCATTTTACAGACGAGAAATAGAGGCATAACCAGTCAAGCTGCTTGTCCAATAGCTAACATGTGGAGCAGCCAGGATTTGGACCTGGCAGTCTGACTTTCATTTATCAGGAAATAGGTGGCGCTTGCCGGTGCAGGAGACATAAGAGATGAGGGTTCAATCCCTGGATCGGGAAGATCCCCTGGAGGAGGGCATGGCAACCCTCTCCAGTATTTTTTGCCTGGAGAATCCCATGGACAGAGGAGCCTGGCAAGCTATAGTCCGTGGCGTTGCACAGAGTCAGGCGCGACGGAAGCGACTCAGTGCATAACACGCATATGTGATGTATGTACATCAGTGCATACAGTCAGCTCTCTGAATTCTCCATCTTCAGATTCAGCCAACCGTGGATCAAAACGATCTGGAAAAAAACTCCAGAAAGTTCTAAAAAGCAAAACTTGAATTTGCCACATGCTGACAGCTGTTTGTATATCATTTACATTGTATTAGGTATTGTAAGTAATCTAAAGGTGATTTAAGGTATATGGGAGGGAGGATGTGTGTAAGTTATATGCAAATACTATGCCATTTTATATAAATGACTTGAGACGCTATGGATTTTGGTCTCTGTGGGGAGGCCTGGAACCAGTTCCCCCAGAGATACTGAGGGAAGATTGTATACACATAATACATATATGCATGCGTGCAAGCTAAGCCAGTTCAGTCATGTCTGACTCTTGTGACCATAGCCCGCCAGGCTCCTCTGTCTATGGGTTACATTATAGTAATAATATGTTATACATTAGATGTCATATGTTATGTATTAACAAATATGATTCTGTTTCTATATCTAATTTATATCTAATTCGTGTATCTATCTAATCATTATCTCACATGTATCTATATCTGATGTATATGTGCATTATATTGCATACATTATAATGTGCATATGTGTAATGTATACACTATAACATGCATATGCTCCATGTAGATTAGATAGCTATAGAGATCAGGCAGGGAGATACAGATTAGACATAGAATACATGTATTAACAAATATGGTATAGGTTTGGGCTTCCTTTGGTAGCTCAGCTGGTAAAGAATCTACCTGCAATGCAGAAGACCCCAGTTCGATTCCTGGGTCGGGAAGATCCCCTGGAGAAGGGATAGGCTACCCACTGCAGTATTCTTGGACTTCCCTAGTGGCTCAGGGGGTAAAGAATCTGCCTGCAATGCAGGAGATCTGAGTTCAGTCTCTGGGTTGGGAAGATCCCCTGGAGGAGGGCATGGTAACCTACTCCACTATTCTTGCCTTGAGAATCCCCATGGACAGAGGAGCCTGGTGGGCTACAGTCGATGGGGTAGCAAAGAGTCGGATATGACTGAGAACACAGTACATTCTGTAAGTAAACAGGCCTCATTAATTCCACAACTTTATGGACAGTATAGGGTAAGGTTGACACTAAGTAAAAAGTAAAAGTAAAAGACACGACTGAGTGACTAAGCATAGCACAGCATGGAATAGCTATGAATGTAGATATAGACCTACAGTAGGCATGGATTTAACTACAGATAGAGTCATAGGTGGGGCTTCCCTGGCGACTCAGATGGTAACGAATCTGTCTGCAATGCAGGAGACCTAGGTTATATGTATAGTTACAGATACAGTTGTAAGTAGAGATGGAGAAAGAGGCAGTGATCTCTCCCTTGGCAGTCTCCAGCAGTCAGGTGTGGAAATACCTGTCTGTACAGAGTGAATTATTCAGAGCTGAGGCTCTGTGCAGTGGGAGTGAGTGCAGAGAGTGAGCAGAGTGGATGCACCGTGAGAAGGAGACACATTTCCCGTCCAGCAGATACATCTTCTTAAAGTGCCCCCAGCTCCCAGCTCAGAGGGGAAGCCCACGGTGCCCTCAGCTGAGCAGCAAGGAGTGTCCCCAGATTTGCATTGAATGACACGCTGGAGGCTCAATGAGGTGGGGCTGCCGCCGCTTGGCACACACACCACATGTGTGTGCACTCAGTCACTTCAGTTGTGTCCGACTCTGTGCGACCCTATGGACTGGAGCCCACCAGGATCCTCTGTCCATGAGATTTCCCAGGCAAGAATACTGGAGTGGATTGCCATGCCCTCCTCCAGGGGATCTTCCAGACCCAAGGGTCAAACCCATGTCTCCTGTGGCTCCTGAACTGGCAGGCGGGTTCTTTACCACCAGCTTCACCTGGGAAGCCCGTACCACGAGTTTTGAGGCTTAATCTCTCTTCTCCATGGGGTCTTCGGGTTGACCTGGGTCCTGGTGGAGGAGGGACAATCGACTCCCAGGGCCCAGACTTGGAGGATTTAGGAACTCAGAGCATCCGAATGCTGTTTCTGCAACGTTGCTCGCATGTTTTCTCTGCACTAGGACTTTGCTAAGTGCGGTTTACGGGTCATCTTATGTAATCATGACCTGGGGAAGGGACGCGTGTTCCCCTCCTTTGCAAGTGAAGAGGCTGAGACACTGACAGGTTGAGTCCCTGGTCCAAGGCCACAGCCTCCTAAGTGGCAGAGGAAGGACCAGGGCCAGGCCTCCGTCTCCTGCAGCATTGGCTGTGCCCTCTGCCCCTCGGGGCTCACCGGGGTCCATCTTCGTGCGTGTTACACGTGGGAAAACCTGGAGTGGCCTCCCAGCTTTTGCAGTCATCCAGCCTGTTAGTGGTAGACTTGCATTCAGGTGACCCTTCGCCATTGCCAGTCAGGTAAGCCACGCATGGCTCCTGGCCACGGAGAGTTCACACTCACCCTGGACAGTCAACAGCCCCATGCCTCGCTCATGCACCCTTCTGCTGACCCCACCACGGGCGCTAGGTCTCAGCACCGTGCAGTGTGTTGGGCGTCTCCCATCCCCAGCCCCATCAGGTCCATTCCCCATCCATCCATGCTTTTCTGGGTCCCAGAGGTTGACCTTGATGGGTTTCATCAGTGTGGACTTCTTGCTGCTTTGGCCAAGGGGAGGCGCTGGCAGGAGAGGCGGGGAGAGGGGGTCCAGGGATGGGGTCATTTCCTATAGGTTGGCTGAGTCGCCTGAGCGGGGCTCAGCTCCCGTAGGGCTGACCTGTCCTGTAGCTACAGCGACTCGCCCCAGAACCTGATCGCACGGATTCCCAGAAGTGACAGCTGCCCGCTGTGGCCAGCACCGCTCTGTCGATTTCCCTTATAGAAAATGTCCCTTTGTAGAGTGTCCTCAGCTGTCCCGCAGGAGAGTGGCATCTGTTTCCTCGGGGCCTGGACATTGAGCTGGCCTCTCGCCCCTTCCAAACATAGCACTCCCAGCGGGGCTCCCCGGGGTGAATCACTGTCCTTTTCGGTCCTGCTTCGTGGTAGAGTAGGGGGGGTCCTCAACCCAGAGGAAAGCCCCAGGATGGATGGGAGGGAACAGTGACTCTCTTGTGGGTGTCTGAGCATTTTTCTGGGCGGAAGATCAGAGCTGTTAATTCTATTTGTGACAGCCTCCACCCCCTCCCCACACCCCCAACCCAACCGAGGAGCAAACAGTCTCAGCATCACTGTGCTAAATAAAGCGTGAGAGGAACCCACGTGTGTGGGAAAGATGCCCCAGGCAGGGACCAGGCTGCTCTGAGTCTTGTCACTCAGGGTGTGTCTTGTCAGTTACACCCTTGTGCCCGTCTTGGCTCCAAGGCAGTGAAGGGCCCCTTCACCTGGAAGGGACCAAGATCTAGGCTGGCGAGGTGGGAAAGGCAGGGCTTCGGCTCCTCCCTGTTCACCCAGAGCAGACAGACAGACAGACAGAGATGTCAGGGTCTTTCTGCCAGCAAGCAAGGCCTTTGCCAACTCTCCTTTTCTCATTCGCTATCACACCTCCAGGAAATATGACCGTCTTAGTGTCTGAATCTGATTTCTCAGAAGTGCCACCACGTCTCCCTTGGGAGGGCCAGCACGTGGCCATTACTCCCGCCCCAGTGGTCCTGGCTGGGGTGCTGGGAGGCCTTCTCCCAGCAGAATGGAGCGGTGGGGCCCTGGCTCCAACGTCAGTGCTGCCCTCCCTGCTGGGTTCCAGTGCCTTTCTGAAAAGGAACATCTTGTTAATAACCCCTTCTGATTTTCTTCTGGGAACTGCAGCTCTTACTTTTCCACGGAAAGGAAGGGGACTGAATGGAAAAACTCAAGTTAGCCGTGGTGCAGCCGCCAAATGGGTGGGGCTGAGGACAGTGGGGCAGCTTTATTGTCCTGAGAAGGAAAAGCCCAGCCAGCTCAATGCTTAGAAGAAAGAAAGTCCAGCTACACAAGGGGCTAAAGCAACTTCTTTGCCAGTGGCTCGCCTGCCCTAGTTATAGCTGGTATAGTTGTAAGGGGGCAGGAGCTAACTTTCTCAAGACATCCTAGACCCAGAGTCATACACAGGCTTCCTGGTGGCATCTCCAACTGACCCACAGGGTTTTTATTTGTTTGTTTGGGGGTTGAGAGGGGGTTTGGAGGATTTGTGGTAAATTGGAAGGTAAAACCACATTGAGCCTCTAGACATCAGCTAGTGGCAAGGACCAGCTGCCCCCTTTGGAAGGGGCCCGGGGTCACCCTCGTGGTCTTCTCCACTCACTCTCCTCGCTGGCAGGCCCCTGGAGCACTGTGTGTGTGGTACCCCTGGGGCAGACAGGATTCTGCATCCCGCTGGGGTTCACGTGCAGAGTAGTTAAGGGCAGCCTGGCCACTCCACACAGCCCCTTGGTGGGGCAGGAAAGAGCCTTGTAGACTTTGCAGCAGACCTCCTGGCTTACTGCTGACCTGCCATGAGACCTTCCCTATGCTAGCTGATATTGTACCTCAATTTCTTTAAAAAATATGAAGGTACCAGCAGTAGCTGCATCTCCGGCAGCTGGGATGGTCAAATGGGCTAATAGGCATGAAGCAGAAGGTGAAAGAGGAGAATGAAAAAGCTGGCTTAAAATTCAACATTCAAAAAAGTGAAGATCATGGTATCCGGTCCCATCACTTCATGGCAAATAGAGGGGGAAAAAGTGGAACCAGTGTCAGATTTTATTTTCTCAGGCTTCAAATGCAGACAGCGACTGCAGCTATGAAATTAAAAGACACTTGCTCCTTGGAAGAAAAGCTGTGACAAACCTAGACAGTGTATTAAAAGGCAGAGACATCACTTTGCCAACAAAAGTCCATGTAATCAAAGCTATGGTTTTTCCAGTAGTCACGTATGGATGTGAGAGTTGGACCATACAGAAAGCTGAGTGCCAAAGAACTGATGCTTTCAAACTGTGGTGAAGAAGAAGACTCTTAAGAGTCCCTTGAACAGCAGCAAGGAAATCAACCCAGTCAATCCTAAAGGAAATCCATGCTGAATATTCATTGGAAGGACTGATGTTGAAGCTGAAGCTCCAATACTTTGACCACCTGATGCAAAGAGCTGATTGACTGGAAAGGAAACCCCAATTCTGGGAAGAATTGAAGGCAAGAGGAGAAGGGGTTGACAGAGGGTGACGTGGTTGGATGGCATCACTGACTCAATGGACATGAGTTTGAGCAAGCTCAGGGAGAGAGTGAAGGACAGGGAAGCCTGGGGTGCTGAAGTTCATAGGGTCTCGAAGAGTTGGACTTGACTTAGCAACTAATCAAGTACAATGAGAACCATGCTGGCAGGGAGTATGCATTTAGGATCCCTCTTACAGCCCTGGCTTCAAATCCTGGCCTCTTCCCTTACTGAATGCATCACCTTCGAGAAGGTTTTCAACTTCCTGAGTCTCAGTTTCCCTACTGGTTCAAGCAGCCATGACACCCGCCTCCCTGGGCTCTTTAGAGGATGGGCCCCGTTATCACTTACAAACACTGACCCCACCCCGCTTTCTCTCCTGTGTGAGGAGCAGGCCCCCAGAGTGAAGGCTCTTCAGCCTCCTTACATTGTCTCCCCAGCCTGCGTCCTGGCCAGGAGGAGGACGCTGGTACTCTTTCCTTGCCGGGATTTTTTTTTTCTTCTTCCTTCTTTATTTGGATGGCTGGTCCCCTCTTTGCAGAGAGGGGAGTAGCATTCGTTAAAATACCAGGATGTTTCTGATCGCTGAGCCAGATACTTGTGTCCTATGAATGGGATGGGACGTTTGCCTTCGCACAGGGCAAGGGCAGGCTGTGTTGTCACCGTGTAAGGAAAGCCCGGGTCTGCCTGGACGCCGAGCGGTCCACCGAACAACACAGGCAGGCGCAGTTCTTCTAATGAAAGAGCATCTTCTTGAGGTGAGGTGAGGTGAGGTGAGAGGTTCCCCCTAGCCCGGGCAGTAAAGCCGCCCCTGCTCAAGAGCCCCACAGCTTCCTCAGCCAGCCGGCTGCCGACCATCTCAGTAACCCCCAGGCAGACGATGGGCCGAGGCTGATCAACTCTTTTGCCTCTGACCTGCGCATCACTTAAGGGTCCCCCTTCCCAAGGGCTGCCTCACTCTTCCCCCTGCTCATGCACCACGCTTGCTCAGCCGAGGCACTCCTGGCCTTTTGGACGGGATGGCTCTTCATCGTTGGTGCTATCCTGGGCAGCAGAGCTGGGACCTACCCACTGGAGGCCAGTGGCCCCCCCCTCAGTTGCTGCAACCCACAATATATCCGGATACGGCCAAATGTCCCCTAGGGGCCAAGTTGACCCCAGCTGAGAACCACTGGCCTGAGTATGGTTTTTGGAGTGACTGTGTCATAAAACAGTGCTGGGAAGGGTTAGGTGAAGTCCACGGGGTTGGACACCCCTGTATAAATGTCACTGGATTTTAAGTCTTTGCTCTAAAGTGACTTTCTAGGGGTGGAGCGAGGGGGTAGAGTTTAAACAAATCCGCACATGCCTAGCCTTTCGGCGCTGGTGAGATGAGATACAAAGGAAAATGCCAATGTTCCAGCAAACGCTGGGGCGCAGAAAGGTCAAAGGGCCCCGGTGCGCTCCTGGGGTCTGGAGACCCTCACCCCAGCTCCGAACCCCAGTCTCGTCACTTTTAGGCCGAGGGCCGGGTGAGGTGAGGGCTGAATTCCAGGCGGGGCTCCTGAAACTTGCAGGCGTCAGGGTTGGCAGATTTGCTGTGGTTTGGTTCTCGCAGGAGGGTATGGGCTTGCCTGACACCCGGAAATAGTCTGTGGCTTTGGGACTGACTCTGTAACGTGTTCAAACCGGTCGGGTTTACTCCCTGGTTACGAGGCTCCCGCTGTACTGCATTCACACAAGCAGGTCTTTACACCCTGGACTCTGTGAAAGGGTCCTATGTGCGGAGCATCGACTCAGAACAACTGGACCACTGTGTGCCGTGCCAGAGGTTACTTGTTTACGTGTAGTTTGTCCTTGAGCGTTTCTCCACCCTGTTCTCTGTGGCTAGAAACGTGTTTGCTTTTCATCTTTATTCATTCATTTATTTTTAAATTTTCCTTTTGGGACTTGCCATCTTTTTCTGGTTTTGTTTTTCATTGTCGCTATGCTCAATGACGGACGTCCCAGATGGTGCAAGTGGTAAAGAAGCCGCCTACCAATGCAGGAGACACGAGATGTGGGTTCAGTCCCTGGGTTGGGAAGATCCCCGGAGGAGCGCATGGCAACCCACTCCAGTATTCTTGCCTGGAGAATCCCATGGACAGAGGAGCCTGGTGGGTTACAGTCCATAGGGTCGCAAGGAGTCAGACATGACTGAAGTGACTTAGCACGCACGCACACATGATCAATAATGTATTATATTCTCCTTTCTTATTATATTATTAATTAGGCCATTCATAGACTATCTATTAAGTGCCTACTTTGTGCCAGACACTGCTTTAGGGGCCGGAGGTACAACAGAAGTCTGTGCTCTCACATGCCCTCATTCTAGATGGATGGTGTGTGTTTTGATGTTATGTCAGATGGTTATAGTTGCTAAGGAGGAAACAGGTAGAGGAGGGATGGGCCAGGCCAAATCAGTTGAGGACTTTGACTTTCGTGGAACTGGGATGGGCCTCATGGAAATGAGGCAGTGTTTGGACAGAGACCTGAAGAGTATAGCAGGTGAGGAACAGAGAGCGGCCAGTGCAAAGGCCCTGAGGTAGGCTATGCTTGGCATTGTTGTTGCACCATACAAACCAGTGTGGCTAAAGCAAGAATGAGCAAGGGAAAGAGGGGAGGAGGTGGGGCCAGGTCTTTAAAATCTTGTTGAACTTAGGACTTTGCTTATGCTCTACCCTGAGAAGCCCCAGGAGGAATTTGAGCAGAGGAGTGACATGACCTGACTTTTAAAGATGGGACTGGTTAGGCCCTGCTGAAAATGCGTGGTCATCAGTCAAGAGCAGGCCCAGGGAGACTGGCAAGGGAGGAGGCTGTTAAATATCCAGAGCCATGCAGTGGTCGTGTGGACCAGCTCACAGCGGAGGCCGTGAGAAGTGGTTTGATTCTGGACACTGGACCTACTATGGATTGAACGCATATAAAGAAATACAAGCACACAATAATAAATAAATACAATTAAATAATACAAAAGAGTGTGAAGTGAAAAGTGAATCTTTATACTCCCTTTTTTCTGGTCTTCAGAGGTAAATGCTATTATTTTCTTATTTCTCCTTCCAAGTATTTCCTTTGCATATTAATGTGGGTGTGGTGAGGGGGTTGCATAGGCAGGAATTTTTGTTTCCTTGAAACAGAATCTATTAAAGAAAGGTATTTTATAGTAACTCGCTGTTTTTCTCACTATATCTTAGATGTCAGTTTATGACAGCATCCATCACTCTTCTTCATTGTTTTTAGCTGCCTTCTATTTTCTCCAATTATCCCCAGCACCCAGCATGGTGTCTGGTATGTAGAAACTGTTCAATAAATATTAATTGAATGAATTAAATATCCCATCACCTATTTAACTGATTTCTTGTTGCTGGACACTTAGATTGTTTCTCTCTCTCTTTTTTTCCTGTCTTCCAGTTGACGTTCTTATACACATACCTCTCCACAATTGAGTGTGTACATCTGTAGGGTAAATGCCTATATCTGGGGTGGCTGGTTCAAAGGGAATGTACCTTTTAGGTTTTGGCAGGCCTAGTGGAACTGTCTTATGCAGCGGTTCCTTCAAAACACCTATCAAAGCCATTTCCTGTTTCTTCTCTCAAAAGCACTGGTGATTATCAATCTGTATAATCTGTGTCAAAACAAAGAGTAAAAACAGTACTTACTGTTTTGATTTGCATTTTAGATATGAGTGGGTTGGCGCATTTTTTAAAAGTCGTGTCTGTTGGTGAATCTGTTAGCTCCATTTTCCTGGGTGCCGGATGGCAGAGCTCTCATCCTTGGCCTCCTTGAGATGCGCTGGGTGATACCCGAGACTTGCCAGGCACTTTTGTGCCAGTCCGGTGCTCAGCGCTACGTGTGTGCTCACTCACGTGCTAATGCGCCATCCAAGAACTCTGTGAAGGTGTGGTCGGTGTCCTCACTTTTAGATAATGAAGCTGAGGCTCAGAGAGGAGTTAAATGTCTTCAGAGGTCACCTGTCATGTGAAGTGTATGTGGGGAGCTTGCGGACCTTGTTTTATTGCACTTTGCAGATATAGTTAAGTCCTCCACATACGAGCAAGTTCTATTCTGAGAGCGCGTTCCTAAGTCCAATTTGTTTGTAAGTCCAACAAAGTTACCCTACGTACCCAGTTAACACAACTGGCTATGTAATACTGTACTGTAATAGGTTTATAATACTTTTCATACAAATAATATATGAAAAACAAACACAAAAAAATGAAGAAAACATTTTTAATCTTAAACTAGTGTCTTGAAAATTACAGTAATACAGTACAACACTTGGCCTACAGGGGCTGGCACACACATTCGTATTTGAAAGCTCACAACTGAAAAGTTTATATGTGGGGACTTACTGTACTTTTTTTTTTTTCTTTGCAAGTTGAAGTCTTGGGGCAACCATGCCTTGAGCAAATCTGTTGGCATCATTTTCCCAACAACATTGGCTCACTTTTTGTCTGTGTCATATTTTGGTAATTCTTCACCACATTTCAAAATTTTCGATTGTTATGGTAATCTTCAATCTGTGATCTTTGATGTTACTATTGTAATTGTTTGGGTATATTTTAGCAATAAAACTTTAAAATTAAGATATGTACCTTGTTTTCTTAGACATGTTATTGCACACTTAACAGGCAGCAGGATGGTGCAAACAACTTTTATATGCTCTGGGAAAACAGAAAAGTCATGTGACATATTTTATTGTAACAGTTGCTTTACTGTGTGGTCTAGAATCAAGCCCACAACATCTCCAAGGTGTGCCTGCATTGGAACGGGGCAGAATTCTTACCCACTGTGCCAGACAGGTTGTTGGATTTGGTAATGGCCCTGATCCCCCCAACTCCCACCTCCTTTAAAACTTGACCTGTTATTTGGAAAACAAGCCAGAGCATGTCCTGGCTTTAGGGAGTAAATGGACCAGACCTGGCATGTGGCCGCATGTAGACCTGGGGCCCGGCCTGTGGTGTGAGTGCTGGAGACACAGCTCTGAGCCAGGCGCACTTTGCCCAAGGCCACTCCAGAGTCCGGCTCACCTTTCCCCACTCAACACATCTCCTGGAACTGGATCTGGGGGCTGACTGCAGAAGTGTCTGTGGTTAGAACCATGGCTCAGATCAGACAGATGGAAAGATGGAGAGAAGAAGACAGAGGGACTGATGGAAAGAAGGAGGGAGGGAAGGAAGAGAGGGGAAAGAGGGAAGGATAGATTAATAGATAGAAATAAAATCTCGGTTCATATTAAAAAAATTCCTTCTGTACCCTGGGGGTTCCCTAGTGGTTCAGAGACTTCCCTGGTGGTTCATTGAATCTCCAATGTAGGAGACACAAGTTCAATCCCTGGGTTGGTAAGAGCCCCTGGAGAAGGAAATGGCACCCCACTCCAGTATTCTTGCCTAGGAAATCCCATGGACAGAGGAACCTGGTGGACTACAGTCCATGGGGTCGCAAAAGAGTCAGACACGGCTTAGCCCCTAGACAGCAACAACTACAACTGTACACTGACCACTGCTTCATGTCCCAGGAATTGGAAGATTACAGACCCAGTGCCCTGCACCCAGGGAGCTCACATCCAGAGCAGGGCATTTAAACCTTTTGTGTCATGGACTCCTTTAGCATCTGCCAAACTTATGTCCTCCTTCTCTGAATATTCTTCTTAAAAGGAAAAAAAGAGAATGCATAGGATTACAAAGGAAAGCAGTTATATTGAAATACAGCTATCAAAATATATATAAAAATAACAAATACATGGAGTTATAATGCATTTGCATCTTTATTAACACATTAAGTAACTAGATTTGGCAGCAGGTCTAATAACTACCGTAATTATGAAGTAGTGACAAGTGTGAATAATATTTTGAGACATCTGCTACTAAAGCAGTGTGATGTGAAAAACTCTGTAATTTCTATTGGAGTCAGTCTCAGGTTTTGCTAATACCTCAGCTGTCTGGTGCCTACATTCATAACTGAAGGGCATGCTAAATTTCAGTTAGAGTTAGTGAAAGTAATGATGAAAATAAATATGTATACAATCAAGACCCCCAGAATTCTCTCCACAGAACCCCATGTCCATGGACAAGGACCCCTGGGCTAGATGGAGAGATGAGTCATCGGGAGATGGTGTATACTCATTTCACAAGTGCAGTGGTGGTCAGGGTCACGTGTATTATTTAAATAAGTTGTCTTGCTGTCTCTTTCTCTCTGTCCTTTTGCATTTTTCCCAACCATTTATAATTGAAATTATTATAGGATAAATGAACTTCTGATATTTCTCCCTCTTGGAGTGCTGTCCGTTCAGTTCAGTCAGTCATGTCTGACTCTTTGCAACCCGATGGACTGCAGCATGCCAGGCTTCCCCGTCCATCACCAACTCCCAGAGCTTGCTCAAATTCATGTCCACAGAATCAGTGATGCCATCCAACCATCTCATCGTCTATCATCCCCTTCTCCCCCTGCCTTCAACCTTTCCCAGCATCAGGATCTTTTCCAATGAGTCAGTTCTTCGCATCAGGTGGCCAAAGTATTGGAGTGCCGTCAGGTCTGTGATAATCTGGGAGCACCCAGAACAACCCACAGCACTCCTGGAAGGCTCCCGGGAGGAGCTGTTGCCCATCTGTTGTCCTAGAGGGTAAGTGAGGGTAGCCAGGAGAGTCGGGGATCAGGGGCGCACAGGCCATTCCCAACAGAGAGGACAGAGACGAAATGATGGCTTCTATCAGGAAATCACAAGGCATGTGATATTAATGGTGATCAGGGCGAGAAGCAGAGAATGGCAAGAGATGGGCCTGATGAGGTGGGCAATGGGGAGCTATCAAAAGCGTTTGAGCAGGAGAGTAACATGGTCTAAGGCCAGTGTGAGAAGATCATTCTGGCTGCCGTTTGGGGAACAGATTGGAAAGGGGAGCCTGGAGGCAGGGGGGCCAGAAGAGGGGCATTCAGTCCAGAAGAGCTATATGAGGAATGCATGAAACGGGCAGGGAAAGAGTGGAGGGGTCAGATTTCAGGGTCATTAATATGTAGACTAGACGGGGCAGGATTTTGGCAAGTAGAGGGGGTGTCGGGAAGGGCACAGAAAAGAATTCAGGTAAGAATGTGTGTCAAGGAGCAAAATTGCACACATACACACATACAGAATTGAAGCTCCTCCTACATTTGTGCAATGTGACAAATTATTTTCACAGGTGCTATCATAACTCATCCTCACACAATAGTAGCAGTGATAGGCAGCTTTTACAGAGCCTGACTTTGTGCAGAGCCTCTGACCTAGCTCCTTACATCTATTTATTCACTGACTTCATAACACAACTCTATGAGATACATATTATTATTCACTGCATCTCACATATGAGGAAACCAAGGCACAGAGACACTTAGCTTCTCATCCAAGGTCACATAGCTAGAAAGCAGTAGAGCCAGAATTGAACCCATGAAGTTGTACTAACTTGAAGTTGGCATTATTATGCCTATTTTACAGTTGAGGAAACAAATTCAGTAAAATTGGATGTGATTTGTTTCAAAAAGGTGGTGCTAATCTGTTGTTAGCTATTAAAAGTTATAAAACATGGAATAAACTTGTATGTTATTTTGTTAAAAAAAAAAAAAAAGAATGTGTGAATAAAGGACCGATTTGGAGGGGAGAAGAAACCTTTGGACACAGGAGTTTGTGCAAAATCTTGTGAGATAGTCAAGGAGTGAGTGGAATGGAAAAGGTCTTAAGGAGCCTTCTATCCCTGTTTGTCCAGAAGGCCAACCCTTGGGAGGGGGCCTTCCCAGGACTTAGAAATATGGAAACTTGCACCCAGGACCTATTTTGGGTGGAATTGCAGTGTTGCAGGTTTAACGCAGGCCACTATCTCCCAGGAATGAAGCGAGGCAAAGGTTAGCAAGAACTAAACCACTTTTTAAAAGAAAAACCTGCACTTTGCAGGGATTTATATGCCTTTCTGGGCCTGAATAATAATTTTTTTTACAGCTACAGCTGGCGTTATATATGACCTTGTAAAATGCCATGATAGCGTCTAACGAATATTGTATTGCAGAAGATACGACTTTCTTTTCCAAGGGCTTTTTAAAGCACCATCTCTGGCTTGGGCAGGCACTTCATCTGAAAGGGCAGTGAGCATCTGCCCTGGCACTGCTGTTACTGTCAAGGTTTCCAGGCCCCGAGGAGACAGCCACTGGCAGGCTGATCTGATGCACGTGCAGGAGCCCCATGTTTGGGGGATGTCAGTTCAGCTGGATCAAAGGTCAGACTGGCTCTTCCCCAGGGCAGTCAGTCTGGCTAGACTTGCTCTGACCAATTTAGAAGTTGACCTTTCGCGAGGTATGAGTGTCTTTTGATGGTCTAGAATGGCCCTGGGAGAATTCACATACATACACACACACACACACACACACACACACACAGACATACACAGACACACACACAGACATACACAGACACACACACACACAGACATACACACAGACGTACACACGCACAGACAGACACACACACACAGACACATACCAACACACACACACATACATAAACATACACACACAGATATACACACAGACATACATAGACACACACAGACAGACATACACACAGATAGACATACACACAGAAGCACACAGAGAGACACAGACACACACACACACAGACACACACAGACATAAACAGACACACACACACACACACGGACATACACACACATGCACGCACACTGGTGGGAAATGGGGTTCCAGTGTCAGCATCATCTCATTGACCTTTGACCACCCTCCTCTTTTTCTCTGTTCCCATCCCCCTCACCCTGACCTTGGACATCTGCGTTCAGAAATCACCATCCTCCAGAAAGCAGGATTTTTCCCTGCCAGAGAAGTGCAATCAAACGATAGTTTCTAGAAACCCAGAGGAGCAGTGAGGGCTGGAGTTAGTGGTTTTCTGTTTAACCGGGAGTTATAAGAACACTTGTTTCAACCCTTCCTTTTGAAGTATTTCCAGAGTGTCAGCTGGTATTCCCCGTGCGATAAGTCCATTACAGGTAACGGAACGTGTCTGTAGTGATTTAATTACGCAGGTGTCAGTTTCCTCTCTGCGTTACATGCCCCATGCTCCCTGTGTCCGCCTCTGCACCTTTCTCTAGGCTGTGTGGGTGGCTGGGGTGGCCTTCCTCGCCCTCCACCTACACAAAGCCTTCCCAGCCAGCCAGGCAAAGCCAGGTTTCAGCCTCTGATAGCAGCCTTTTCCAAAGTGTCGTGTAAACTGGCGGAGCACAAGATCATTCCCAGCAGTTCATGAGCAAACTTTAAAGAAATTAATTGCTGTCTGTTGATATTTCTAGTTACATTCTATTTATGGCAAAAATTGTAGTGTTTTTCCTTTGGTTCGTGGGTAACATCTCCTTTTTAAATTAGGTCAATAAAGAAAAAGATAGATGAGCTGATTTAAAGAGCACTGGTAAATACAGAAAACAAAAGACACTACATGAATTAGAAAAAAAAAAAGACACTACATGGATCAGTCAAAATCCAAAATGTTAGCAGATGAATGAGTAAAATTTGGGAGGGGGTGACTGTTTCTTGCTGTCCTCTTCCTCCTGGGATTCCCAGTGGAGACAGTGGGAATTCTTTCATTTTTCTGATCTCGGTTTTGTCATCATGGTACCTGTTTTATATGTTGGCCAGCCCTCATTTCAGGCAGCCAGCAGCCAGTTTTTACTGGACTCATGATTAAGTGATTTTTTTCTCATGTGTGATTTGCCACTGCCCTGCTAGACTGCAGACTCCTTTGGGGAAAGTTTTGTAAGCACCATCAAACTCTGTTACACATTCCTGGGTGGTCAGTAGGAAAAAAGGCCTTTTTAGAGAAGCCCTTACTTTTTTTTGGCTCTGAAGTGTGAGTTCATTTAGAGTGAAAGATGGGGCAAATGCTTTCATAGTCCAAGTCTGAGAAAGAGGCAGATGGTTCAGTGGAGGCGATCATCAGCAGCGCCTACCGAAGCCACCATTCTGCTGGGAAGGGCCCTGACTGTAGAGAAAGTCCTTAGCAGCCCCTCCTACAGGTCCTAGGAGACCCGTGTGTGCATGCTCAGTCACTTCTCGTGTCCAGCTCTTTGCGACCCTGTGGACTGTAGCCCACCAGGCTCCTCAGTCCATGGGATTCTCCAGGCAAGAATACTGGAGTGGGTTGCCATGCCCTCCTCCAGGGGATCTTCCCAACCCAGGGATTGAACATGCGTCTCTTAGGTCTCCTGCGTTGACAGGCAGGTTCTTTACCACTAGCGCTATCTGGGAAGCCCCCTAGGAGACCCACTTGAGTTCAAATACAACTTGTCTATTATGACACACCATTGGGAGGAGATACTTAGAAGCGATTGTTGACTGATGCTCAATTAGTTGTAAACACCCAGTACCAGCATTCTCACTTCAGACGTCAACTCCAGAGCTGCCCTGTCCAGGATGGTGGCCACCGGTGTGGGGTCTGCCAAGCACTTGCCATAAGCCTGGTTCAAGGTGAGCTCTGCTCCAGCTGAACCAGTATCAGAGTATCCCATCAATACTTTTTCATCTTGATTACACAGTGAAATGATAATATTTTGGATATATTAGATTAAGTAAAATAGATGGTTCAAATCAATCTCACCCATTTCTTTTTCTTTTTAAAGCCTGTAGACAATTTCAAGTTACATTTGTAGTTCACACAATGAAGAAGGGAATTGGGCTGGATCAGAGCCAAACCTTAGAAAACAATCTTTATTTTTCTAAATTAAAAAAGAATTTTTTTTGACCACACAGCCTGTGGGATCTTACTTCCCTGACCAGGGATCAAACCCAGAGCCCCAGAAGTGAAAGTGCCAAGTCCTAAACACGGGACTCAGGGAATTCCCCACTGTTTAAATTGTGATGTTCCTAAGCTCGGGGTCTCCTGAGAGGAAGCAAAAAGATTTCAGCTAATTGATAGTTCTGGTTAGTTGAGTTCACTTAATCAGGGCTTTGCCTCTAATTGCTTTTACTGTCGTGTCTCCCCGGGTATGGGGCACACCACTCATCATCAATTGCTCCTGAGTTCTCCTGGCTCCTGCCTGGGCTCCATATGGAAAGGTGCGGGTTGCAGAAGTCAGGGTTCTGCCCACAGACACGTGGTAGGATGGCAGTGGAATGTTGAAAGAAGAAGGACTTCTGGGCTCTGTCGCTGCTCAGTCTGAGGATGAATCAGGCCCCAGTTATCTGCGTGCCAGAGCCCTCAGCCCGCTCTCTGCTGGCATCTGCCAGGAGGCACTTGGCAAGGTGACCTCTTGAGGGGGCTGAGCAACAATATATTTAATCAGTGTCTTAACAGGCCTCCCTTTTCAGGAAGCTTTTTGGTGTGTGCAGCAGAGATTCCTTCCCAGGGTCCTGGGGATGGCTGAACACACGACCCCCAGTGCCGACAGGTGAGATGGGCAGCAGTTTATTAATCCCAGATACTCACAGCCCCAGAGAGGAGGATGCCACATGCCGCGAAGGGCCACACTGGAACTTGTTCTCAAGGACAGAGTGACCATCCAGGGCCCGTGGGAAGCAGACTTTGTACTTGGTGCTTTGTAGTACCAAGAGGGTGAGGTGACCTCTGGTTCCCACCCGAGGATGTGATTGTCTTGTTTTGAGTAATTGTGAGAGCTGACAGGGAACTGAAGCAAAGGTGAGCAGGAACTACGCCCGGTTCCTGTAATAAGGAGGGTTGTTTGGCTCAGGGCCCTCATCCTGGGGAACAGAGAGGGCAGGGGAATTACAGTCAGGCCATCTGAGGCCCTCCTGGTTTTCCCCAGGTGTCATGGCAACACATAATATTAATTGCCACAATGTGGTGGTCGGGGGGAACCTGGATGGTGGGATCATCATATCTGGGTGTGAATCTTGGCAGTGTTACTTGTTAGCATTTCAGCTCATGGGTCCTCAGTGTGCCCATCAGTAGGATGGGGATGTTAGCATCTCCCATGGGTGTGCATCTGCTCATCTAGACACTTAGCTATTCATCTATCAGTACGTATATACACGCACACACACACTTCTACTTAACAGAAGGATGGTTTTCTCTCCACCACCACCTTTAAACACCAACAGCATAACCATAGCCAAATCAAAAACATCGTTTAATGAAAAGCAGATGCGTCAGTTGAGCAAACCGAGTTCTTCCATCCAAAGGCTACATCTGGCCCTCCATGCACTGTTTCCACTGACTTACTGAGGATTTGGTTTTGTCATGGCCAGAGGCAGACATTGGGTCATTCTGATCCCCGGCCAAGGAGCCAAGCTGTTCGTTTATGTAATGCTAAGAGGACAGAGCCTCCACCCTAGTGGAGACAAGGAAGTCCAAGTTCCATGGGCTTTCCTTGGCGTAGTGAAGGCAGCTGCCTGGGAGCCAGGCGCCCCGCCGCACGACCGCCCTGTGCGATGCAGCCCCCCCAGAGGGGAGCCGTCGTCTTCTTGGTTTAGAGGCAGCCTCGCCTCCATGGGCACCCAGGGGACTGGTTGGGACCTGGTTGAGCAGAAACACTCCTGCATGCAGAACAGTGGGCTGTCTGTTGGCTTCTTCCCTCCCGATACATACACTGTCTTTTTTCAAAGACAGAACCTCATCCCAGAAGTTCAACGGACCGCCCTCGAGCCTTCTTAGCTGTTCCTGCTCCAGCTGACGTGTGTAGGGGATTTTACTGCTCCTTGTTCATCCCTTACCTTCTCCTCGGTCGCCTCCTGGGATCCCAGAGTCACAGCTGGGCTGAGCAGCTCAGAGGGCTGAGCTAGTCTGGTTCTTTCAGCAGGGTGGGTGGTGGTATTTTGGGGACCTGCACATGGCCAGCAAAATTTCATAATCACATGCCTGGGCCAGCCTATTCCTCAGCTCCTTCCAGGGGATAAATGGATATGGATGGACCTTGGGTAGCTTAACCCAGCTATCAGCTGTTTACAATTATCTGTTTACATTCATGAGTGTTTGTTCATAAGCGAGCAAACAGTTCTTCAATGAGCCTGGGCTTTGTGGCAGATACAGTTTTTGTCCTAGTGGAGTTCACAGCCATGTGTGTGTTTATTTTCCTAGGTGTGTAAGTGTGTATACACCTGTCACTAATAAAGCAATGATCATTGACAGCACATCCCTTGAATGTCAGGAACTGGGGTTGAGAATACTGTTTTCATTTAATCCTCACAACCTCATTCAACAGAGGTTAAATGTTTACTATGTGTGAGGCATTACACTAAGCTTAGCATTTCAAGGTAGAACCTTCTACAACCTACCCTATTATTAACCCCGTTTCACAAATAAAGAGACCCAAGCTGAATAGTCAAGTGCCTTACCTGGTAAAGAGTCCACCTGCAATGCAGGAGACCCCAGTTCAGTTCCTGGGTCAGGAAGATCCCCAAGAGAAGGGAGAGGCTACCCACTGCAGTATTCTTGGGCTTCCCTTGTGGCTCAGCTGGTAAAAATCTGCCTGGAGTGCAGGAGACCTGGATTCACTCCCTGGGTTGGAAAGATCCCCTTGAGAAGGGGATGGCTACCCACTCTGGTATTCTTGCCTGGAGAATCCCACGGACAGAGGACCTTGGCAGGCTACAGTCCATGGGGTTGCAGAGTTGGACACAACTGAGAGACTTTCACTTTCACATACCTGGGGCTATACATCCAGTAAGTGGACAAGCTGGATCTCATATGTCAGGCACCTAACCATCGTGTCTCCTCTATATCCATGGATAGATTTCTCAGTGGGTGTGTCTACAGATTCATTTGTTTCCATGTTTGTATGACCAGCAGATCCAAAGCCAGGGGTCCCTGGGTTTGACAGTATACTTTATCCCTTTAGCTAAAGTATACTTTATCCTTCTGGCCATGAGCCCTGTTTCCTTATCAAGGAATCAGTGAATGATGTCTCTCTATCAGCCTTGCAGAATATGAGCAGGAGGGGGGTTAGGGGCGATGAGATAATGTTCAAGAAAGGCCATTTATCTGAAAATAATGGTATGGATAAAGAACTAAGAAAAGTATCTCACGGAAAGAATAGCTATTGGGTGAAGAAAATTAACCTTTATCAGTTCTCTACCAGTTTTCCATTTGATGCTCAGCAGAGAGGCTATTCAGAGAAGGCCATGGCACCCCACTCCAGTACTCTTGCCTAGAAAATCCCATGGACGGAGGAGCCTGGTAGGCTGCAGTCCATGGGGTCGCTACGAGTTGGATACGACTAAGTGACTTCACTTTCACTTTTCACTTTCACACACTGGAGAAGGAAATAGCAACCCACTCCAGTGTTCTTGCCTGGAGAATCTCAGGGACGGGGGAGCCTGGTGGGCTGCCATCTATGGGGTCACACAGAGTCGGACACGACTGAAGTGACTTAGCAGCAGCAGCAGAGAGGCTATTATTATCCCCCATGTTATGAAAGTAGAATACAGAGTCTGGGGTAATGAAATGACGGAGACAGAATTCAGGTCCAGGTCTGGCCTTGTCTGTAGCCCATGTTCTTTGATCTAGACCAGCGGTTGGTAAACTATGGCTCATGGGCTCAATACGGCCAGCTCTATTTTAGTCAGTGGAGTTTTATTAGGAACACAACCACGCCCATTCCATACATACTGTCCGTGGCTGCTTTGAGCTACAACTGCGGAGCTGAGCCATTGTGACAGAGACCATATGGCCTGTGGAGCTGGAAGTCTTTGCTCTCTGAGCTTTTCCTGAAAAAGTTTGCAAACTCCTGTTTTAGACTCTGATATAAGACCTGTGGTACAGATTATTTTTTTAAACTAGGTAAAAAGAAATGCTAAGCAATGTGAAAATGCATATATACTGTATATGTTTCATGTGTTCAGAAAAAACTCCAGCAGTCTGAAGCCTTCAGGACATAAAGACAGTCCTGATTTTCTCAAGAGGTATGTTTTACCCATAAGGAATATCTCTGAATTATATCTCCCAGTCTCCTACTTTCTGAGGCGGAGGATGCTGGACCTGGGTTAAACTTCTCTGAAGAAATCTCACCATCATTTCAAGCACGAGGTTTCAGATTCTGCTAAAAGCACTAATGACTCCCAATGGCATGGAGAAGGATGTCGCTCTTCACTCAGTGGTTCCAGAGTCCTTTTAAAAAAATCTTTCTGTCTGCTTTTCAGTCATTTTTCCTGCTCTTACATTTCTTGTCCACCAGTATTTCTCACTGCTTTCAATGCGGCTGATTGTAACCCTCGACTGGCTCTGCTTCTCAGCTCCAGAAATCATCACACTCATTAGAAATGTACAAAGCGTGAATTGGTTGCGTTTGAGAACCTGGCACCTGTGTATCCGCTCTGTCCTTGGCTGCTATGTGTGGCCGAGCTCCGTGGAAGCAAGGCGATGCCATATGTGTTGGTTTCCTCCTGGCATCCAAAGGCAGGAAGTGGTCTGGGTTCCCTCTCTGTGATGGCCCTGGTGTCCCCGGGTTCAGATTGCCAGTGGCCAAGGAAACAGCAAGCCCCGGAAACAGATGTGAGTGTGTCTGGCGCCTCAGACTTCACAAAATACCCAATGTTATCCTCAGCTTAGAGCTTCAATGACCAGGGCTGACTGAGAGTTACTTTCATCTTTATCACAGATGTTAGCAGGAATAAGGTTCAACGCGGTGGAATTTAAGACTTGGGAAACTCAGAATTGCCTTTGAAATCCAAGCACAATTTCATAGTTAGAGATGTGTCTTTAAAATAGAAACTGTAATCAAGTATGAAAAGGCAATTGTTCGTTTTTAATCACCCAACCCCAAGTGTGGTCACTTATTTTTGTTGACAGGTGTGAGTGATGCTTATTGAAAATAAGAATTGTGAGTCATTCTTATGGGAATGGACACGCTTGGTCTGCCAAACACTTATTAATAAATCTGCTTTTGTTTTGGTGGCTGGGTGTTGGTTAATAGAAACAGCTAGTGACGAGGACAGGGTTAGACGGGGCGTATGTCCTGTGCTCAGGAGGACCATGGACTTGGTTGAATGATCTGTTGTCACTACCTTGAAATTCTTAGTAAGTTTTTAATAAGAGGCCCTTAATTTTTATTTTGCACTGGGTCCCGCAATTTATTTAGTGGGTTTTGGCCGTAGCGAATAGGAGCATGGAATATCAAAGCTAGAAGGAACTTCAAGATCAGACTTTTAAAACCCCTCGTTTTATTAATTTTTAAGTTAATTTTTATTGAAGTATAGTTGGTTTACAGTGCTGTGTTCATTTCTGTTATCCAGCAAGTGTTGCCGTTATACATATATATGTAGTATATATATAAAATATTCTTTTCCATTCTGATTTATCACAGGGTATTGAGTATATTTCTCCATGCTACACAGTAGGACCTTGTTGTTTATCCATCCTATATATACTCGGTCACATCTACTAACCCCAGACTCTCCATCCATCCCTCCCTTACCCCTCTCCCCCTGTCCATCACAGGTCTGTTTTCCATCTGAGTCTTTTTCTGTTTCCTGGATAGGTTCATTTATGTCATATTTTAGATTCCATGTGTAAGTGATATCATATAAAACCCCTCATCTTAAAAAAGGGAGAAACTGAGGTCAAAGCAAAAATGAAAGTGACTTGCCTAAGGAAACAGGATGAAGGATGGCAGCTTCAGACCCGTGGGACCCCCGATCTTCAGGTCCCTCGTGATTACAGCCTCTTCCCCCTATCCAGAGACAGTGCTTCCTGCCCAGTTCATGATCATGATCTTGAATGGGATGATGAACGAATTTAACAATAATCTAGCAGTTAATACTGATGAATTTAAATTTACCATTTATCCCCCTTTTCCCAACACACATGCACAAAGAGTAAGTAACCTGTTTTGTTGGTAACGTTTGAAAGTGGTATTTACTATAACAGAATTCTTATTGATGTTATAAAAATTAGGGCAAAACTAAAAAATGCTAGCCATTTCCCTGAATTAAAAATTCAAATGTCATTTTCTTTCCATTTTACAGAAGTCATACATGTGAAATTGCTGTTTTTGTAGATCAAAAAATGTTAAATATTGACAGTTGGATGTTCAACCAAATTGCAAAAGCATTTCCTTAAATCTTAGAGTATTCTTTGTAAATGTCATATTTACTGGCTGTATAAAGCTCCATCATGTGTCTGCATGCATTTATGTAACTTTATTGAATAGTATTATCCTATTTTATATAATAATTAGCATACTTATTATAGCATCATATGTAAATAATTATATACAAATAACTATGTCTTCTTATGATAAAGCATCTTGCTCCTTTGCTTTCATAGATGGAATATTCTTTTAAAAATCACTTTGATTTCTTTTTTATGCTAAAAAGTGGTGTTTTATTTAAAAAGCTTGAGGAAGGCGAAAATAAAACGAGAAGTAAAATTGTCATCCTGAAATAGAATCTTCGGGGCACTTCTTTATGGTCTTGGCTTCCTACATTTATATGCATTTGAAAGCCTGCATTTTTTTGTCACCGAACAACATGTGGTGCACATTACATGGGATATTATGAATCTGATTAAGTGCATTCCCAGTGACTGTGGGAAAGGAACTCCTCAAAGTGAGGTCCATGGACTGGGGCCAGTCACCAAGCATTTGTTTGTCACCATCTGAGACAGCACTGAGACAGCTTCGGAAATTGAGAGCAAGCTTTTAGAAACTTTTATAGTAATTGGGCATTGCTTGGCACCCAAGCATGGACAAGCATCTCAAGTTTTTTGTTTTCTTTATTTTTTTTGATACTTCAATTTTTTTGTTTCATTTTACAAATCTATCAGTCTGAGATAGAGAGGAGGAAAAAGACCTTTCATCCCAGCGGGATGGAAAGGCATTGAGACAGATCCCAGCTAATGCCTGCGCTCCCATGCTGGGAGGGTGGGCGCCCCTCTCTGATCTACCCACACGTGTGCTGAGGGGCTTTTAAAATTCCTGGGGCAGCTCTCTTGCTGTCTTTTTAGTCTTTTTCTGTCTTCTTTTGTTGCTTGCAATGAGCATCTTTCACTTTCTCTGTTCCTGCCTTTTCCTCTTCTTTTCCCTTTTTCTTCTCATTTCTTCTCTCTCTTATCTCCTGGTAACAAGGGAGGAGAAAGCTAGCAAGCCCCAGATCTAGGATGAGTTGGGAAGTGTGTCTGAACTGGGGTCTCAGAGTGGCTCCATCTAAATTAAACATGCTTTCGCATCCAGATGTTGTCAAATGTCTTCCTGCAGCCGGAGAATAAGGCTTTTCCTTACTTGCAACAGTACTGGTTGCATTTTAGGTCAGAAGTTTGCCGCCTTTGAATAACTTCGATATGTTCTACAGTTAAACATTTTTCCACGTTAGCCACACTTTGTCAGCTTCTCTCTCTCTCTCTGCCTTCTTTGATGGAGTCGAGAGCTAACTGAGCATTTTGGAGGACATGGGCAGTACCTGGTCTTTTTCTCAGTGGAATCCAAAGCCCAGAGAAGACAGCTGCACATTGGTGGTGTCTTGTTGCCGGCGAGCAGGAGCGAGTGGCATCATGCTTTGGAGTGTGGGTCCTCAGACTCCATCAGCCTGACATCCCCTGGGCAACATGCAGAAGTCCAGTGCTGGCGATAAAGAAAACCACGATGACGAAATAACTGGCTTTAGTTAAATAATTCGCTGTTTACGGCTTCTCTGTTTATGAATCAGTTAAAAGCCCTTTTAAGTGAAATTGGATAGACTACAAAGTGTTGGTTTCATGTGTTTTATTTGCAGTTTAATCAGCGTGATCCAGCTGCTGGAGTGGGGAGCGTCGAGCCGGGGTTTTAATTATCCCTGCTTTGCCCGAGTTAGGAATTCCCGATGGTGCCGTCTGCGCGAAGATGCCAAAAACTGCATTGTTCTTTAATTAGCTGTTGTAATTGTTTTAGTCTAATCTCCGTGATTAGCAGCAGCATTAAATACAGCAGGAAGAAAAGGCCTGTCCTCTATGCACTGCCCCAGTAAACAGAGCCGTTCTCCCTTCTGGAGCGGGATATCAGAGAGAATCAATTAGAACTCAACCAGCGTTGATTGGAAAATGACAAAGACCAGCCACCATGAAGAAGAAATGGCTCTGGGACATGGGTTTATGGTCCCCACTGCCAACTGGCCTGGCATGTTCTGCTGCCCTGCCCTGTCCTGGAGGCATTTGGACAGGCCCCACTGGATGGCTCTGTTCCTCTGTGGGGCTGGGGAAATGGACTGGTCAGGCACCAGGTCTTGTTTTGGCTTCTGGTCCTTTGCTTCATGCATCCAGCCACAAGCTTTTCTTAGGCATCTCGTTTGTGCCAGGCATCATGCCAGGCATCCGGGCTATAGCTTGGATCAAGGCAGGCACAGTCCCTGTCTGCACAAAGTCTGTAGTTTAGAGGAGGAACCTGACGTTAATGGAACACTTGCATGAGTTCATCGTAAACTGTGAAATGCTGTGAAAGAGACTGGGTTTAATAGAGGTAACTCACCTGATCTGAAGGTCAGGGTGGGTGTCCCAGAGAAGTGAAGTGTATAAGCTGAGAGCCAGTGGGGAAAAAAGTTGGCCGGACAGAGAAGCCAGATGAACAGAGTTTCAGGCAGAGGGAACTGCTTGTGCAAGTGTCCTGTGGCAGGGAGGAGTTCAATCCTTCCTTTTCATCATTTTCTTAGATGCAGTAGAGTGTGGTGGGCATGATCCGATTTCTGGATACAGGCTCCCTGGGTACAAATCCTGCCTCTGCTGTTTGTGAGCCGTGTAAAATTCTTCCAGTGGCTTCACCCCACTCTATGTCAGTGTTTCCAGGCTGTAAAATGGGGATGTTGATGATGATAATCATAGTAGTATCTAGTTCACAGAGAGGTTGTGGAGATGAAGTTCCTACACAGTAAGCATTCAGAACATTGCCTGGCATATGGTGAGGGTCAGGAAATGTGAGCTGGGGCAGCCTTGACTTTGGGATCAAAAAAAGGAGCTAAAATCTAGATCTGCTGTGTGCAAACTTTGTGACCTTAGCCTGGTTACCTAACCTTGCTGTCCCTGCTTTCTTTTGGGTGAAGTGGGGACATTGCCTTGTGGTTAAGTAAGATACATCAGAGAGTTAGTCTTCTTGTAGTCCATTGAAGATACTCAGAGACTAGCAGCTATTGTCATTATTCATGAGACATCTGCTTGGCACATGGCTAGAGGTTGTTATTCAGTAATGACAAATTCCCCTGATTTTTTTCTCCTTTCTTCTCATTGTCTGTTGTCCTCCCCACACCCACAGAAAGGATGTCTCTGTGGCAAGGTTTTTCCAACCTCGGTGCTGTTGCTATCTGAGGCTGGATAAGTCTTTTTTGTAGTGGTGTCCTGTGACGGTAGGGGGTTGAGCATCCCTGGTGCCTACCCATGAGATGCCAGTAGCCTTCTCTCCCCCACGTGGTGATATCCAGAATGTCTCCAGACATTGCCAAATACCCATGTGGGACAAAATTGCTCCCTGTTGAGGACCACTGCTCTAGGGAGAAATAGGCCAGCTGTTTCATTAGGAATGATCATAGGATAGTAGGATGAAAACGTAGAAATCTACTGGCAGGGGGAAAGTACGGCAGATAGCTTTGAGGCCCTTTGAGCCTGAGGAGTTCACAGTGGGTCTGGATTTCAGTGCTGCCCCGGAACTACCTAGGGAGAATAACACTGATGCCTACTATAGAGGCTGATGTACAGGTGACCCTTCAACAACTCGAGGCTTAGAGGTGCCTCCCTGCTTGCAGCTGAAAATCTGCATATAATTTAGAGTGCTGCCTGGTATCCACGATTCCTGGTACGCAAAGTTCCTTACCCTCAGATTCAACCATCTTTGGAGTACTATTGAAGAAACTCCGCATTTACATGGACCCTTGAAATTCAAACCCATGTTACTTGAGAGTCAACTTTAATTGAGCTGAATGTTGCCCGGGCGTGAGGATAACGAAGAGCTTCCCAGGTGATTGTGATGTGCTGCCTGGGTTGAGAACTACTGTCTGGTTGCAGAGTGGACATACCTGTGAAAGGCAAGATACCTGCGTGGACCTTGGGTTTTTGTGCCCCAGAAAAGTAGTGACGGGAGTGTTATTACTGCTGCTGCTGCTGCTCCTGGATGCCGCTTATTCACATCGTTGTTCAGTCATTCGGTCGTGTCCGACTCTTTGTGACCCCAAGGACTGCAGCACGCCAGACTTCCCTGTCCTTCACCATCTCCCAGAGTTTGGCTCAAACTCGTGTCCACTGAGTCGATGATGCCATCGAACCATCTCATCTGGTATGTTTATTCACATACCAGACCTAATTCTCAGTGCGTTACATGGGTTAACTCATTTAATGCTGAAAACAAGTCTGGGAGGTAGGCACTGTTACCAGTGAAAAAAGTGAAAGTATTAGTCACTCAGTTGTGTCTGACTCTTTGTGACTCATGGACTATATAGCCCGCCAGGCTCCTCTGTCCTTGGGATTCTCCAGGCGAGAATACTGGAGTGTGTTGTCATTCCCTTCTCCAGGGGATCTTCCTGACCCAAGGCTTGAACCCAGGTCTTCTGCATTGCAGGCAGATTCTTTACCATCTGAGCCACCTGTTTTAATAGGAAGGACACTAAGGCAGAGCTTACAATGTGGTAAGTCACTTCAGTCGTGTCCAACTTTTTGTGACCCTATGTACTGTGTACTGTGACCCTATGTACCCTGCCAGCTTCCTCTGTCCATGGGGTTCTCTAGGCAAGAATAGTAGAGTGGGTTGCCATTTCCTTCTCCAGGGGATCTTTCCTATCCAGGAATCGAACCTATGTCTCTTATGTCTCCCGCATTGGCAGACAGGTTCTTTAACACTAACGCCACCTGGAAAGTGCCAGGTCTTATAAAGGGGCCACTTTAGCCAAGACAGAGCCAGAAGGAAGGCCGTTCCAGGCAGAGGGAAGAGCAGGCACAGGCTCCCAAAGACTCAGACTGAAGAAGTCCAGTGGGGAGGGGGTGTGATGAGTGGGCTTGGCAGGAGGTTAGGACATGAGGTTAGGGGGGTGGGCGGCAGTCAATGACACAGCTGTTATCCCACCCAATGGCTGAGGAAAGGGGGTGGAGGTGCATCGTTTCCCCAAGGTCACAGAGCTGTTGTCAGAGCTGATTCCAAACCCAGGCTGTGCGACCTGGACGCGACATGGCCCAGAACGGCTTCTGTTTCCTGCTCTGCCCCTCGGTCAGCCTGCGTGTTCTGAGAAGGGGTCTGGGAAAAGCAATGGAGACAGCGCTCTTCCTGTTGTTCTTCTAGGACCTACGAGGCAGAGAGGAACTCTGACAGGTTCCCAGTTGACTTGAACACAGCAGGCATTTAATACATCTTTTGTGACCAGTTATTAGCTGCTTATGAAGTGTCAGGCTCTAATAGATATTTTCCATGTACTTCTGGACATGGTATTGAAAGCAGGCCCTTTACAATAGGTGGACAGTCATAGTCACCATTTTATATATGTGAAAACCAAGGCCTAGAAAGTAGGGGCAGCTTTTAGCTCAGCCTACTTGACGAACAGCTGTGCTTTCTTCCACTATGCTCTTCTGACTTGTCTCTGCATTGTCTCTGATACCTGGAAGTTCATTGTATACATTGGCAGCATCAGTTGTTGAATTCAAGGGCCAGGATCTGAACTGCAGTTACTCTTGGGAATCTGCATCATTGATGCCTAACATTGCATTTTGCTGAGGCTCCAACTTGATTCTAGCATGCCGGAAACAGACCTCTAGCTAGTGAGAGAAGCAGGCCAGGACACCTGACCCTGTCCATTAGCGAGGTGTTGGCATAGGAGCCAAGGTAATTCTTAGGCACTGGTTTACAAACAAAATCTCAGCCTCTGACAAAATACCCCTTCCCCAAAAGCCACATGCACCAGTGTGTCTTTGGAACACGGTGGTGTCTTTGGAAGTTCAGTGATCTCAGCAGGATATCCTGTGCTGAGGCAATGTGGATTAGTGGTTAAGAATCCAGGCTTTGGACTGATACCAACCAAACCCCAGTTCCTGCTTCCCTCTCATTTCTTCTTCGAGTATTTATGCAGGACCTACTGTGTGCCGGTATCACTCCAGGCATTGAGTGTCCTGAGAGTCCAAGGTCCCTGACTTCATAGAGCTCAGTAAGCAGAAACAGACTATGAACACCTAAGCAAATGCATAAATAAGAAGCATCAAGGACATGGAAAGCTGCTACAGAAAAATTAAACAGGGTGATGAGAAGGATTCATGGTTTGTGGGGGGGGGTAGGTGGTATTTGAGCCCAACTTTGAATGATGAGAGTCAGTCAAACAGACATTCAGGGCCGCAGGGGAGTACTCCAGGCAGACGAGTGGGGTGTGTAAATGTCCTGAGGCAGGAGTGAGCCTGGCTTGGTGCTTGAAACACAGTAATGAGTTGGAGGGCAGGAAGGAGCTGATGGAGGTGGGCAGTCACCGGATCCCATAGCATCTCACAGGCCACGATAAGGAGCTTGGGTTTTTATTATTTTATTTATTTATTTTAAAAGATCCTATGTGACAGCATGTCGTATCGTAGTTTATTTGTTTTATTGTTTGTTTGTTTTACTTCTTAATTTTTGATGATATGTGGGATCTCATTTCTCCAACCAGAGATCAAACCTGCATCTCCGTGCATTGAAAGCATGGAGTCTTAACTGCTGGGCCACCAGGGAAGTCCCTGAATTTTATTTCAATTACAGAAGAACATGTGAGGGTCATGGGATACATGTAAATATCTGTACAGTGCCTGGCACTGTGTGCTGGTCCCTTAAATGTTAGCTGTTGGTGTCATTATGTATTTATGGTTCCTTTGTACTTGGACATTCATTCCCCAGACCTCTGGTGTATCTGCCATGAATCTCAAAGGTTGCCTTTATTCTCCACTCGTAAATGACCTGAGGAGAAGTTACAGCTCAAGGAACCATGAAGAGATGGCACGAGGCAAACACCTAGAAATGGATTCACATCACAATTCATCACTGCCGATGACGAGAGGCCCCTTAAATCTGGGGGGAGCTTAAAAGCCAGTTCTTTCAGATACCAGGTTCTGTGAAAAATTAGCTTTAATCCCAAATCCTTCCACTCTCCAAGTCAGCCAAGTAGAGGCAGAAGAAGGCCTCAGGAGAAGGGGCCCCCTGACTCTGAAATCTGCATGGAGTTGGGAAGCAAGGTAACTGTGCTCCCTCCCCCAACCCTCAACTGTCATTCAAAACTCAGTAAATACCCGCTGCCAATAACCTCCAGTCCCCCAGGCCCAGATGACATGTGTAAATATCTCTTCTCCATGTGGTATCCAAAGACTGAGTCAATACGCTTAATTTCCTGTGGATTCCACTGTTGGTTGCTACAGCCTAGAAAATTGATCAGATAAAGGCTCTACACTTCAGGGAGGACAGTTTGTGTTGCGAGTCTTCGAACATGACTGCAGTAAGGGCAGCCAGCCGAGTGGGATCCTGCTTAATCCCGCTTTCATCTTGCACCCTGCTGGGGCCTGACTCACGTTCGGCTGCAGCTTCCTAACCCTCTTCTCTGAGCTTTGCAGGTCGTCATCACATTCTTGTGGGCCCCATATCAAAGCCCAGAGATCTTGATTTAATTCAGTGGTAAGAATCTTGCAGAGTAATCTGCTGTATTTAAAATGAATAACCTCATGCATAAGTTTGGTTGAGTCCCTTCGCTCTTTACCTGAAACTACCACAACATTGTTAATCGCCTATACCCCAATATAAAATGTTTTTGATGTTAAAAAAATTTAAAATGAATAACCAGCAAGGACTGATTGTATAGTACATGGGACTCTCTTCAATGTTATGTGGAAGCCTGAATGGGAGCTTCGAGGAGAAGGGATCCATGTATATGTATGGCTGAGTCCCCCTTCACCGTTCACCTGAAACTATCATAATATTTTTAATCAGATATGTCCCAATACAAAATAAAAAGTTTAAAATTTAGAAAAAAATCTTGCAGAGAAAGATCTGGGATAGATATTCTGATTTGAGTTTAGAGCAATTGGATATAAGGGTCAAGGGCACTGGCCTCAGAGGCAGACCAGGGATCCACCCAACAGGTTGGTGTTCTTGTGAGCTTCCATCTCCTAACCTAGGAATCGTTCTGTGTCTGCCTCAGAGGGTTCAGAATTTATTAAGCACCTGTTATGTGTCAGGTCCTGGACTGTGGTGCTGGAGGAGATGCAGTGGAAGGTATGTCTTGGTCTTTGTGAGATGACCAAGATGGTGGAGAGATGGGCCAAGATCAACCCACTAAAACATGGAGCAACACTGCAACAAGGACCCACCGTGACTGGGTCCTGGGAAAGAAGAGAACACTTAAAGGATGAGGGGGTGAAGATGCCCAGACAAACACACAGGGCACTCAGAGCAAGAAATGGATGGAGATCAATGTAGCTGAAGGGAGGAGACAGAAGGAAAGAGGCCTGAGCTGGGACTGAATCAAAGGATGAGTTCAGAGTGTGCCAAGCCTGGCAGGTAGTACTCTGGTTTTATTCTAAGACTGTGTACCATCCCTGGCCTGGCATTTTGCTTTAGCCTCCACATCTGCTTGCTTCTTCTCCCTCTCCTTCTCTGACTCCCACCCCTCGGCAGATATTCTCAGCTCAGCTTCCAGAGCTGTTCTTTTAAATCATGAGTTGGATGAGGTCATGTCTCTGCACTCAGCCTTCCACTGGCTCTCATGCCACTTGAAGTAGGAGCCAAAGGCCTGTCCTCGGCAAAACTCCCACTGACCTCTGGACTTAATCACCCACTGCCTCCTTCCTCCCTCACCCCTTTCAGGCACATCACCCCAGGACGGAGTTTTTCTCGTTTCTTTGACTGAGCTTCTAGGTATCAGACTGTGAGTCATACAACACAAGGCATCCCTTTTTGCTTAGGCCACCAGGAAGCTCAGAGCCTTGTCTAATATCAATTGTGATCATTCTGTCAGCTTTGGTTGATAAAGTTTTCCCTCCCTCTTGTATGTATTGATCCTCTAGTCCTAGTTCAGTGGTCTTCTGGCTTTCCTGTCTTTTGTGGCAGGCTGACCTTTTATGGGATGGCGGCGGAGGGGAAGTATAAAGTGCAGTTTGGTTTCACATGCTGCTCTAAACTAATTGTGTGTCTGTCTCCTCTCCCCTAAAGTAAGAGCAGACACATTAATTCCATTCATGGAGAAATAATTCATAGTGGTGAGGGTTGGGGGGGTGGTGTTGAGAGGGGAATCTCTGGTGATCTGAGGGGAACCTGCAATGCATATTCTGGGATGTAGAATCTAGTAGTTTCTAGGGGGCTTTAAAAGTGACTTTGACTCAGCCAGTGTGCAGCTGGGGTGGGCTGATTGCACACTCCCTCCTCTGCAGCACCCAAGGTGCTGGTGTGTGGGCGATGGATGGGAGGCTCAGTCAGAGCCCCTTCGGGCTCCTTGCCAGGGAGTGGGGAGCTGGTGGACACTCAGGGACCACGGTTCATTACCCTGGTGCCTGTTGCTACAGAGCTTTCTGTCTCCTGATCCAAGGGTTACAGAGAGCTCCTGTAATGACTCCTGGTCAAGGGCTGTTTAGAAGTCAAAACTAGCACGTAGTAAATCAACCAGTTTTCTCTGACCCGTAGGACATTTTTAGACAATTGGGTTTTCATCTTCTCTGGGCTGGACAAGCCCTGTCCAGTGCTTCCGGATCAACGACCATGACTCCGTGACTCGCCCCTGATGGGGCTGTGTTTGGAATCTCTGGACAGAATAGAAGAGACACCCCCTTAACCCCGCCTCCTCAATCCCACCCTCTCCCATACAGAGCTCTGTGGGTTAGCCATCTGGGTTGGATCCTTCCAGCCTAATTTGCACTTTCGAGTTGGGGAAACTGAGGCTTAGAGAGGTTAAGAGTCTGATGGGGCCCTGACAATAGTTGCTCCACATGGAGGCAGAATTGTTCCCAATACCATAGCAGATTTTTTTAGAAGACTTTTCCTCCTAACAGTTTGAATTGTTTTCCCCTTAATGAAAGGAAACCTTTTTTACCTAATGACACCAGCAGCATTATAGCAATATGAACAGAGTGCCACGTTGAAGAAGGAAAGAATTTACCCACAGCCCCACCTCTCTGGCTAGAAATCAAGCAGCGTCCCTGGGTCTGGGTAGTCCCTGTCTGCAGACACAGATCATCCTTACAGAGTTATAAGCACAAGGAACATTCCCTTCCAAGGAGCCCCACATACCATAAAAGTAGCGGCAAAGAGGAGCCTTGTCTGGTGGGTGCCTGCCCAAGAGGCGGCGTCTGGAGGCCCCGCTGGAGAGGGAGGCCTTGTTCTGTGCTGTAAGGCCTCACTGTGTGCCCCCTCTCCCCGCCCCTGCCCACCCCCACCCCAGCCCCAGCAGCCAGAGGCCAAGATTTTGGCCAAGCAGGCCAGGCTCCTGCTTCCTGCCCTCACAAGCAGGCCTCTGTGGGGTTGCCAGGCACCAGGGAAGGGGCTGAGATGTGGAACAGCAGATTTCTGTCTGGTCCTGATGTTGGCAGACAGCCCAGGGCAGCCTTGCGAACATCACCAGACCAGGTACCAGGGGGGCAGACCTGGCAGACAGGAACACCTTTGAGCCGGGGTGAGACTACTTCGGACCCACCCGGGCAGGGCATCTGTGGCCACAGCCCTCTCCTCCAGCTTCTCCGCTCAACTTGTGCCAGTGGGCCTTTTCCCCGAAGACCTGGTCCCTTAGGACAGGCCTGAAGCCTCCATGTGGCACCCAGCAGTCCTTCTCAGATATGAATACCCCTGGGAACATCCCTGATCCGTGAGAACTTGCATAAATACCAGAACTTGCCAGAGAAGCAATAAGGAGCGTCAGCTTTGAACCAGACTTCAGGAATTTATTTCTGCCCTCTGCCCTTTGTGCAAGTTACTTTAGTCTCTCTGAACCTGCATTTCATCATATGCAAAATGAGATCTGGTAGGGTTGTGGTGAGGAATCAGTAATAAACAACACAGGCACGCGCACACACACACACAAATGAGTTCAAGGAAAATTTGAAACCTAACTAAGGTCTGTGGTCTGGTTAGCAGTACTGGGCTGATGTTCATTGTCGGACTATGACATACGATGTCACCTTTGGGGGATGCTGGGCCAAGGAACATGTACCTCCCTGGAATATCTTGGTGACTTTCTGTGAGTTTGTAATTTTTTTTTAAAATTTTTATTTATTTTTGGCTGTGCTGGGTCTTTGCTGCTGTGCAGGCTTTCCCCTAGTTGTGAAGAGCAGGGGCCACTCTCTGGTTGCGGGGCGTGAGCTTCTGTGTGGTGGCTTCTCTTGTGGAACATGGGCTCTGGGGCGCGTGGGCTTCAGTCATTGTGACTCTTGGGGTCTAGATCACAGGCCCAGTAGCTGTGGCTCTCAGGGTCTAGATCACAGGCCCAGTAGCCGTGTCACACAGGCTTAGTTGCTCCATGGCATGTGGGATCTTCCCGAATCAGGAATCAAACCTGTGTCTCCTGCATTGACCGGCAGATTCTTTACCACTGAGCCACCAGGGAAGCCCTAAATAAATCTTTGTTTCTTTAAAAATAAATAATTATTTACTTTTAAAAGTTGACAAAGAAACAAAAATGTGTCAAGGCATGTAAGGCCTCAGGACAAGGCTTGGGGCGTGGCTAGAACCCCGTGAGCATTAGGTGAGCCGATGGTGACAAGGGCGATCACTGAGGATGCTTCAGTCCAGCCTTCGCGGTGCTGGACCACGACAGTCTCCAGACTGAGAGGAAGCAGAATTTCTGTGGCCTCCAAATCCCCTCTGCTTCTGTCCCCTCCCCTTGCCTCCCCGGTCTCCCCACCCAGCTGATGAAGGACGTTCCCCGAGCACACCTTGTTTTTCATGCTCCTGAGTGTTGCCCCGGCAGCGCCCTCTGTCTGGATTGCCCCTCAAACCCTTGTCTGGTGAGCTCCAGCTCACGCTTGCCTTCCTGACCTTTTCCTGGACCCCCACAAGGCTGCAAAGCTGTTGTTCTCAAAACATGGTCCTGGGTGGACAGGCAGCATGAGCACCACGTGGGAACCTGAGACAAATTCAGGTTTTCCTGCCGCGCCCCTGGCCTCCTGCATCAGAAAGTAGGGGAGGAAGGCCCCAGCCTGGCAGCCCCCACCCCCAGTGGTTCTGAGGAGCCCACTCTGTTGCTGAGTTGTGTCCGACTCTTTGCGACCCCATGGACTGTAGCCCACCAGGCTCCTCTGTCCGTGGGATTACCCCGGAGCCCAGATCTTCTCAGACTTTAACACCAATCCCCACCCCGCTCCAACCCCCAGGCACTTGTTCGGGTGCAGTTTCTGATTCAGCAGGTCCAGGGTGGAATCTGGGAGTCTGCATTTCCAGCTGCCCCGCCCCAGGGGATGCAGATGCTTCTGGGCTCCTGGAGGTCACAGTCCACATCTCCTTTCCACTGCCCAGGCAGTAGGGACCTGACAATTTGTTGTTGGTGGTGAAACAGTGGGTGGATTTGCAGGGGCTGGTTATCCCAGACTGAGGGGTGGTTCTTCTCATGGAGGGCTGGGGGCCAGGAGCCAGGATCCGTCTTCATGTGACCACAGCTGGAAGGGGGGAAGCTCGTAAGGTGGGGAGGGAAGGGTCAGCTATGGTCTGTGCAGGCAGGCAGACACCACACTCTGCCTGGCCCCATTTCTCCCCTAATGGTGTCTGGGAGTGGAGCCACGGGATGTGACCCCTGGAAGGGACACTTTGTCCACACTTGGAGCAAGCCTCTCTCTTCCTCCCCCTGTTTAAACATTAATTTATTCTGTAAATATGCACTGAAACTTAGTAGAACAAAGGCATGTTAGTGGGCAAAGCAGATCCCCTCTCTGCCTTCAGACAGTGTCACTGTCTGTTTTAGAGACAGATGTCAGTCCTTGAGTGAGGCAGTGATAAGTGTGGTGGAGTGAAGGCTGAGCGTCCCTGAGGGTTTCCACTACGAAGCCTGACCAGGGAGGGGCATCAGCGTGTCCCTGGGGAAGTGACATTTAAGCTAAAGCAAGGACGTGGAGGCTAGAAGCGGCATGTGCAAAGGTCCTGGGCTCAGTAGGAATTCATTGCCACTCATAATGACTGGAGAGAAAGCCTAGAAGCAGGAGAGAGTGGAGAGGGGCCAGGGAGGAGGGCAAGGGCTGTGTCCCTGCAGGGTTCTGCAGACTGCAGTCAGAATTCTGTCTTTCTCTTCAGAAAAACAGGGAGAAATGGAAGGACTTTAAGTGAAGGAGTAGCATCTGATTTGTCTTTTCAAAGGATCTCTCTGGCTGCCAGAGGGAGAAGGGATGGATGGGCAGGTAAAGTTTGTGAAGGGGCTCAGTCAGAAATCTGCAGTTCTCGTCCAGCTGCAAGTAATGGAGGAGCTGGAGAGAAGTGGGTGGATGGGGCCAAGGGAGACCTAGAACTGGGTGGGGGATTGGAATGGGGACAAGAGGAAGACAAAGTATCCAGTGATTCAGTTCAGTTGCAGCTTATTCCTAAAGGTAGAACCTGGAAGTTTCAATCTAATCCTATCATCACAGAGGTGATAATTTCCTGCCACCAGCCTCCAACCCAGCTGTCTTTCAGCCCACATCACGTTTCTCCCCTCCTACTCCTTTGTCCCTGGGGTCCCTCCACCCATATACCTGTGAACCTATGCATTTTGCTTTCTGTCTCCATAGCCTCCCTAAGCATCCTCTAAGGGTTGTGTTCAGATGCTAAAGAGAAGCATGGGTTTTGCCAACTCTAAACCCAAACCACAAACCCACAGCTTAACTCCATACCTCTTCATCTTCTCGACTGCAGTGGCTCATCTACAAAATATGGAGATTAAACCATTTAGAATGAGAAGGATCCCTTTGGAAGGAGAGGGACAAGAGGCAGGTTGAATGGGGGGCTATTTACTGTGATATCCACATGAAATCTTCAGGGCTGGAAAAATAGTGTCTCAGAAAAGCCGGCGTCTTCACAAGGCAGAGCACAAATGATGCACTGCCCAACTGTTTCAGAGAAACTGAGCTGGTGTCTGGCCTGGACAACCTCTCTGCACTCACTCATCATGGGTGAGAGCCAGGATGCAGCAGCCAAGGCAGGCGGGGGTGGCTCGGTCCTGTGCCCTTGAGCCTCAGCCCTTGCCAGCAGGTAGCTGTTGAGTGAGGGCCCACTGTATGTCAGGCACTTCTCAACCAGGGGCCATGGTGCCCCCAGAGGATGCTTGGCAAAGTCCAGAGACAGTTTTGGCTGTCATAGCTGGGATGCAGAGCGAGGGATGCTCCTGACATCTGGTGGGTGGAGGCCAGGGATGTTGTTCAACATTCTACAGTGCATAGACAGTTCCCGAACCACAGAAAGTCATCTGCCCCCAAATGCCAGTAATGCTGAGGTTGAGAAACCCTGGTGTAGACCCTTATGCTTCCCTGAGCTCCACTGGGCAAATACGTTTAGAGCTCTCCTTCATGCTAGGCTCTGAGTGGACATTTGCTTTTCCATAAACCTTCGTTTCTTGTTGCCATTCATGTTTGCATCCCTCTGTGCCCATCCACCCAGATCCACTTGGCACCAGCCGTGGCAGGAGGTGCCGTGCTAACCACATTTCCTATTTTACCTGTAATCCTCACAGCTATTAGAGGAAATAGGCATTATTTTCCCCGCAGAAAATAACAAATTCCATTTACTGCGCCTCTCTTGTATGCCAGGCACTGGGAGGGATACTGATTTCTACAACTCAGGGCACCTCAGGCTTGAATTAGTTTCTATAATCCTATTTATCCCAAAGTTGGCACTTGGATGAGAGAAGGATCTCAGTCAAGTCCACGTGCCTGGGAAGTGGGAAGGAAGCTATGGATTGAGTCATCTTTGGGTTGGTTTGCAGGAGCATGGGCAGGTGTCTTAAGACTAAACCAGCCTGTGAGGAGGTGGATGGAGCTTCATTCTTCTCTGCACCCCAGCCCCCTTAGAGGAGCTGAGGGAGCAGTAGTGGGTATAGTGGAGTCCTCCCCCACCTCATGGGAGTGAGTGGGGAGCAGGTCAAGGGGAAGAGCTCTGTAGGGAGAAGGAACTGGCCCTTCTGGGCTGTGCCCCATTTTTTATAGTCCAAGGATGTCACATAGCAACTTTCAAGGCATGTTTTGTCAACTCTGACACACTGCTGACATACCAATCTGGATCTTTGTTTTGTGGGGCAAGGGGGCTATGTGCATTTTAGGATGTTTAGCAACCTGGCCTCTTTCTACTAGAAACCAGCTGCACTCGACCCTACCTCCCTAAGTTGTGAAAATCAAAAGTGTCTCCTGGTATTTCCAAATGTTGCCTGGGAGGCAAAATTGCCCTGCTCCCCCAAGTCAAAGACCACGGCCCTAAGATAAGCAGCCTCACCCCAGTTTTGTAGGAAAGAAAAGCACGGCTCAGAGCGAGAAGTCGATGACTCAAAGGATGATAGTGAGTAGCGGCGTCTAAGACTGAACTTGGGTCTCTTGGTCTCCCAGCCAACGGAGCACTCAAGATGTGGGTGGCCATTTTGGGAGGTTGGGGTCGTGGACGTGTCTGGAGGAATGGGCCACCCTTCTCAACCCCCAACACCCCTTCGCCCTGTTACAGAGCCTTCATGCTCTCCCACTCTGCGTGGCCCACTGTGACTGGCTGATGGGTGTGCTGAGGCTCCATTACACTGACTCTGCATTGGATATCACCCAGAGGGGCAGTGCATCTGCTGTGTTTAATGCCCCATGGCAAGACTTCCCTGTCATCCCTTGTGAGCCTCTTTATTTTAGAGACTTCCGGGCATCAACCCCTCTGCAGACCCAGCAGACGAAGGCTGAGCACAATCGGCCCATCACTGCCCACTCTTCAGAGGCCATCCTCACCCCTGCTGGGCACTCCCTCCAGGAGCAACTGCCCAATTGAATCCCATTTATAGACTCAACCTCCTAGGGTGCAGGAAGGCCCCTGGGCATGGAAGCCATCCAAGCCCCGATCAATCCCTTCTTTTATTCAGGGCAAAGTTACAAATGGGCCAGAGTCATTGGAAAGATTTTCCACCTCACTGTGCAGAGAAACCCTTATGAAAGATGTATTGATGGATCCCCTTGTACCAGGATGTTATTGGTCTCAGAAAGGCAGGAAATAAGTATCTACTGGCTCTCATTCTGCCACAAAAACCCTCTTTCAGGTCAGATTTCCTCTGTGCCCAAGCACATTTGATTTAAATCATTTCACTGCAAAATATAAATAAAATAGAAATGACTGGTGTAATGAAAAAGAGAAACACCCCGGTGATGTAGTTTTGACATCCAGAAAATAGGACGTTAAAACTACAGGCTCATATAACTAACGGATTCCCAGGCCCCAGGCACTGGCCCACTTATTTCAGGCAGCACAGTGAGTAACCACCCAGACATGTACCGCCAAAGAGATCAGACTCTCAGCTTCAAGACTCAGCTGTGACTCACTTCATCTGTGGGACCTCGGTCAGTCACTGCCTGTCTGAGCCTTAGACTCTTCCTCTATATAATGAGGAGGCTGGAATACATGCCTCTAATATCCTTTGGCTTCATGAAAGTAAGAACATTTATGAGTTGGAAACTCAAGCGTGCTAAGAGGATACATTTTAAAGACTGGGGGCTGATGTTCCATTTCCCCAAAGGATCCTTGTCCTTGTGAATGTTTTGGAGATGTTGTTGTAGACTAAACGTTTGTAACCCCTGCCTCCTTGCAAATTCATATGTTGAAGCCCTAATGTGCAATGTGATGGCATTTGGAGATGGAGTATTGGGGAGGTGATTATGGTTCAGTGAAGTCATGAGAGTGGATTCCCTGTGTTGGGGTTAGTGCCCTTATAAGTAAAGGAAGCTGTCTGTCCACGGTGTGAGGATACAGCAAGAAGGCAGCCATCTGCAAGCCAGGAAGTGGCTCTCACCAGCACTGCCACGCTGGCACCCTGATCGCAGACTCACCCACCTCCACAACTGAGAAATAAATGTCTGTTGTTGAAGACACCCAGTCTGCGGTATTTTGTTACAGCAGCGCAAATGGACCAAGGCAGAGGGATACCTGCAAGTTGTGAGCTTTCAAAGGTATATACAAAAGGAACTCAAAAAATTCTGCTCATAGCCAGTGTTTCAGAAGAGCCTGTACTGCCTAAAGTGAAACACACGTCTGCTGGCATTGTATCCTACTTGGAGTTTAGTTTTAAAAGTCAGCAAAAGTCCTGTGTGGTCTGAATGTTTGTTCTCTGTTCTGTGTTCTCTGTCCTCCCTCATTCTTACTCTCCATTTCTCTCACTTTTCTCCCCCATTCCTTCTCTCTTTTCCCCTCCCCGGTGACCTCCATCTGAATTCTCTTCATTCAAATGCACCTATGATGTAAACCCACCTGTCTGAGCTTGGGCTGTTCCAACAGAATACCAGAGACTGAGTGACTTATAAACAGCAGATGTTTATCTCTCACAGTTGTGAAGTCTGGAAGTCTGAGTTCAGGAGGCAACACAATCAGTTTCCCTATCTTTGGCTTCAGGCTTTGTATTGTGTCCTCCCATGGCAGGAAGAAGGCAGGAGCTCCCTGGGGTCCCTTGTAAAAAAGGCACTAATGCTATTCATGGGGGCCCCACCCTCATGACCTAATCACCTCCCAATGCCCTCCTTTTGGGGGGTTAGGAATGTAACATGAATTGAGTGGGAAACAAATGTTCAGCCCCTAAAACCACCACATGTCATCTTCTAACAGGAGGATGTGCTCAGTAAGTTCTCTGGAGAGATGCCTGCATGGAAGGGAGAGGGAAGAACTTTCATTTGCCCTTTGGCTGTCAAAAGTCCTCTGGGCTGACTTTATAATTGTTTCCTGTCTCAGGTGTACTTCCATCTTTGTATGTTGGGGAAGGGGCTTAACAGCAATTTTCCCTGGCCGGGGAGGGCACCCCCCCTACACACACACAGCTAGCCTTATCCAAGGCGCGAGGAGTGATGGGTGAGCACAGCCAGGTTCGAAGCAATGAGTAAGCATGCCTACCTGTCTCCCCATGGCTGCCTGAGTGTCTGCAGGAAGGGGGTTGACATAGGACTGACTGTTTCTCACACATGTGGTTTCCAGATCTGGCTATTTTCATCTGGAAATAAAAGTTCTCAGGAAGCCAGAGCCTATCGTGTTACAGGTATGAATGCTTTAGTAGAGCAACACTTCACCTGTTCAGCAAAAAAGGTATTCTGTTTTATAAATAAATGTCCCAGAAAACAAAAGCTGACCCCTGTAAGACACACGCACACACACACACACATGTTAGTTGAGTTGTCTTCCTGGAAAATGTGTCACGTCTTCTAGGCTTTGTCAAACGTCGTCTGAAGAACAGCATGCAAAGTGTTCTCACTGGCATCGTTGCTGTCATCATTGACTGCTGTACTGTGCTGTGGTTCTCTGATGCCTAAAGGAGTTACCAAGGCGTGACAGAACCCCTTGCCCATCCACTGGGTGGCCCCCTCCCTCTGCACCTTGATTCCGCTCTCTCATCCCTTCCTGTTAGCATCCTTCTCAGTATACTTGCTTCTAGGATGCTTTATTCATCTCCCCCGGCCCCAGCCTTCCTCTCCTGTCCTCTTATTCACACACACATACATGTTCTCATCTGCTGTCATCAGGAATCCAGAAGGACATCGCTTTCAGGAATCAGAGGAAGTGGATAGATTACCGACCATAGACTTATACTCACATTGGACATGTGAACTTGAACCCCAGAAGAGAAATGAGCACCCCCCTGTCCCGGGTGGCCCTGTTGCCAGGAACTGGATGGGCTCCGGGGTCAGTCGTGTACGATGGGGGGAGCACACAGGGTGACTGGGTGTACCTGCAGAAGACACTAAAAATGTGACTGTGAAAGCAGGTGGGCTTTGGGATCAAGACCTCTGAGCCACCCAGACGCCGTGACCCTGCCTTTTCTGGGTTTGTGGCTCTGTTCTGGATGAGTTTGCCAGGAATCCCTGCGGAAGAAGGTCAGAGCCACGACCTCATGACCCCGTCCTCTCTTCTCTGCTGCAAAGTTGGGGGACATGTACAGACTTCGGGTTACTTATCTCTGAGTTCTCTGTGAAAAGAAGAAACAGACACTTCCTCACTCAGTTTTACTGGCCAGGTGCAGAGAAGAAACTGGGACTCACTTAACTGGTCCTACAACTTCAGTGACAACCCATCCAGTTCCCAGGACTTAACCTGCGGATTTACTAGGTTTTGGCAGGTGATGCATTTGGATGTCGGTTTACAGCAGGTTTAGGGCCAAGAGCATATGTCAGCTGTTTCAAGGGAGCTGAAAGCAGGAGTCAGCTGAAATGAAACGTGTTACAGTCACTGAGCGCTTTCCCCTTCCCAGTCCAAATCCGGGATCCATTATTTCACACCGCACCTGTGCTACCCACACGGGGCTTCTGTAACCCGTCCGTGGAGAAGCCAAGCCCTTAGTAACAGCTTTAGTGAGGGGAGAGGGGAAGAAGACATACGGCTAAGGATGTGCATCTCTGCATCTGAGCCTGCATCTGCCATTTCCTCTGCCTGGAGCCCTGCGTGCCACGTTCCGGTAGGCTCACTCCCTGCCCTGGTTCGGATCACTTTCTGGGGGAACCCATCCCCACAGCACCACTTGTAAACTGCAGACTTCCACTGTTCTCTGTCCCTCCTCTCTGCTTGTTTTTCTGTGTAGCTGTTATTAGCAACTGACCTACTGTGTGCTGACGCTGTCTGCTTCCCCCATTCCTATGTAGACTCCATGCAAACCTGACGTTACGTCTTACGGACTATATATATAGGCATACCCCGCAATGCAGGAGACCTGGGTTCAATCCCAAGGTTGGGGACATCCCCTGGAGGAGGGTATGGCTACCCACTGCAGTATTCTTGCCCGGAGAATCCCATGGACAGAGGAGCCTGGTGGGCTACAGTCCATAGGGTTGCAGAGTCAGACAAAACTGAGCAACTAAGCTCAACCCATGTCTGTACACGTTGTTGTTGCTCGGCTGCTAAGTCGTGTCCAGCTCTTTGCGACCCCATGGACTGCAGCATGCCAGGCTTCCCTGTCTTTCACTATCTCCCAGAGTTTTTTTCAAACTCATGTCCATTGAATCAGTGATGCCATCCAACCATCTCATTCTCTGTCACCCGCTTCCCCTCCTGCCCTCAATCTTTCCAAGCATCAGGGTCTTTTCCAATGAGTCAGCTTTTCACATCAGGTGGCCAAAGTATTTTTACACACAGACACACACACACACACATATATATGGTTCACATAGATGGTTTGTTCTTATATCCTGAATGTCTGCTGCATCATTGATCCTCAGCAAATATGAATTAACAAATCATATGTACACAGTGACTTTAAGATAAACCTCAATTTCAGAAATGTTAAAATAGTGAGAAAGAAATACATTCATCTTCAAATCAAGAGAACAGAGTGAAATATCCTGGAAAAATGCCTCTATTACTTAGATCAACTAGTCATACTGATTTCTGGACTCAGAATGAAGAGGCTGAATGTATTTTAAAGATGTGTTGGAGTGAAATTGTTCCTCTTCTTACTCCCAGGCTTTGTAGTTATCAGTAATAAGGAGAAGAAACAAGTATGGTAGGTGCCTGTGTTCTAGGCTTATTTCTGAGGGCTTCTATGCATTCTCCCATTGAATCACCTCAATGGCATGCTTATTATGCCAATTTAATAGAAGAGAATATTGGGGTCTCAAGAGGGCATCAGAATTTTGTTTTCGTTGATTTAAGCATTTTTAAGTACTCACAAATAAAACGTGGGCTGGGCAGACTTTGTGTAAAGAGCCAGAGAGTCAACACTGGAGGCTTTGTGGGCCAGATGGCTTCTGTCACAACTACTCACTGCTGCTGGGTCACTCTCCAGCAGTTGTGGACGACGTGTAGATGAACAGGTGTGGCTGGGTTCCAATAAGACTTTACACAAAGCAGCTGGCAGGCCAGATTGGGCCCAGCAGGTAGAGTGTGCTGTTTTCTGAATGAAGCATAATCTTCATGAGGGTAAAGGACCTTGTCATTTTTTAGTTCATCATTGTATCCCGTGCAGGGGACACAGTGCTTTGCAATGGTAGGTCTTGAATGAATGAATGAAGAAACCAGGGTGCTGTGGGATGTCTGTCTGTTGAGACCCCGTGACTGATGCTCCATTTTGCACTCCATGCAGACACTTCCCTTCTCTTCCCTTGACCTCCTCTCCACCCTGCCTCTCCTCCTTACCACTCCAAGCCCAAGGGCCAGTCCCCCGTCTTCCCAGCCTCCCTCAGAAGTCTCCAGGGAGCTGGGCGACATGGTCCCATGAGTTCTTCTGCCAGCAGTGGCTTTTTCTGGAACCTCTTGGAGTTCTGTGTGTACTGACTGATCTCTTCACACCCCTCCCTGTTCTAGGGAGGGTGTATGGAAGTCGATAAAACAAAGGAAGATTGCGTAGATTAAAATGAGGCCAAAGGAAGGAAGCACGATGCTGGGGCCTTAACTTGGGGTCAGAACTGACCATGAAACTCAGGCTGTGAAGACCTCGCTTATAGGGGAACAGGAGATTTGGCTCCGAGCTTTCTAGCAGCCAGCAGGAAAAGCAAATCTACTCCCTTCCACCACTCTGCGTCCAAACAACTGGCGCAGATCATGGCTCATGGCAGGCCGAGTTGTTCTTAGTGCTCAGGTCAGTGGGAAATGTCTGCTGGGACTCACAAGAGGCCAGTGTGTGGGCAAAGGAGCAGCAGTCTAAGGCTTCCTCACGGTGGACGTGCTGGGAGTTCCTGGCCATCTGCTACCCCGACCACTGGACCAGACTCGCCATCTTGCACTGATGCTCGATGGAGGAAACACATCTGGGAATCTGGGCCTGGGTGGACCAGGCAACACCAGGCTGAGATTTCAGGGCAGCTTCATGAACACTGTGGCCTCTGAGCACCACGAGGGCACCGAGTGGAAGCTCTGAGTCAGGGAGAGCAGGTAAACACCCGTGGCTCTGCTCTTGACCTTTGGCCTACTCCCGTCACCTCTTTGGACCTCACGCTTGTCATCTGAGCAATGGGCATTGATATTAGTATTCAGCATCTGGATGAAAAGACAGCCCGGTGTGGCCTCCGTAGCTCCCATTTCGTTCAAGCCTCACAGCAACGTTGCAAGGTAAATGTCATTCCCATTTGCCTCACGCTGCTGGGTACTTTAGATCAGGGCTCCTCAACCTTTTCTTCATTAGCACCCTCCCAGGAAGAAAAATTTAATTTAATTTAAATTCTCCCTAGTGAGAGCAATTAAATAATAAGGGATAAGATTGATCAGGTAGGGCTGAGCCTTGGAGGACCACACACTGTTGTAATAGATAAGATTTTTTTTCACCACCTCATCCTCTGAGTTAGCGTTTGCCCCTTGGCAAGGTAGGGGGAATAATATCACCTCTTGAGCATGCGTGTTTTAGATATATTGCTGCTTCTCAACAGTCCAGGTGACGGAGGAAGAGACTGAGGCCCAGAGAGGTGCAGTAACCTGCCCAAAGTCCCACAGCTGGAGAGAAGGAATTGGGATTCAACCTTTGAGAGTCAGCCAGGCTCGAGCCACGGCTAGAGCGCCTTGAGCCATGTGCCGAGTAACTGCAGCTCTGTTCTCTGTCTGGCTTTTCTCACTTATCTGTGTACCTTGTCACTGCCATTTCAGTTCCTGTAGAGTCACCTCATTCTTTCTATTGCCGCATGGTGTTCCATTTGCATCAGCATAGCCCAAGTTACTTAGCCAGGCCACGGCTGATGAGGGCTGGGGTTATTTCCAGCCTCTTGCAATTACAAACTCGGCTGTAACAATCCTCCCCGCATGTGTGACATTTTACTTAAGTGCAAGCAACCCTGAAGGTTAAATTCCTAGACACGGAATCACTGCACACTTGCGCAAAGATAGCATTTTGGTTGGGAATGTGGAAACAGCTCCGCTGAAATTCTTACTGAGCCATCCAAGGTCAACTGGACCACTTTGTTAGCTTCTAAGCTACTGTTTTGACCCCCACATCCTGCCTGACCTGGTTATTGATTTAGACGTGGGCTCCCCACCCCTGCCACCTTCTATGCATTTGGTCACCGGATTGTCCTCATGTCATCTGGTATTTCCCTACGAGGCTTTGCACAGTTATTTTTGAACTTCACCTCTCATCTCATTAAAAGAAAGCCTGGGCAGCCAGCTTTCATTCCTGCTGCCTGGATACGTGCTTTGAAGAGGGCTTGGAAGGAGGCGACACATGGTTTCTCCTGGGTCTTGGTGCCTCACGGGTTGTGGGGAGAGCAACATCCTTGCCGTGCTGCTGGTCCTTTTGAAGCTTTCTCTAAGAGCTGCATCTCTGTCTGCAGACTTCCCTTGGCCTGCGTTTATGAGGGCTGGGGCTGTGCTTTGGCAGTCAGGGAGATCCAGCATGAATGGTCCTGCTTCTGTGTCTGCAGGGGGCAAATTACAGCCACTTCTCCTAGACCTTAGTAGTAGAGTTGCCATGGCTGAATCAAAACTAAATCGAACTTAGATACCATGAACTCAAGTTAGAAAACCATGGGAAGGAGACTGAAAGCTCATGGAAGTTGCCTTCAGCCTCTCTCCGCAGCAGTGTGGCCTGTGATTAAAGTCTATTGCACTGTTAAAATCATCTGAATAATTAAACCCAATGGTGTTTGGCAGTGGTTTGTTCTGTATGTTCCTTAAGAAAGAGCTGGTTCGCAGGATGGAGAGACATGAATAGTATTTGGTGCAAATAGAATCCTCTAGCCTGTTTTGGTTGTGCAGTCTGACTGTCGCTTTACTGCGGCCCAATTCCCACTCTATCTACTGTCTTCTCCAACTCACATGGGCTCATTAATCATGGCGGCCAGGTTGACAATTGCATGTAGCTGGATTCCACTGTGGTGGTGGGGTTAACCATGCTTTCTCACTCTGTCTGGAGCACACGAGGTGCACAGGCAACAAATGTTTACCTGATTCCTGTAAGGTACTAGGGAGTGTTTATAGAACACAAGCAACAAAGTAGCCTGCATTCTAGTTGGAGGATACAGCTAGTAAGCAAATATACAGCATCCAGGATATAAATGGCACAGGAAGGAACATAATAAGAGGGATAGGAAATACCTATTTTTGACTGAGGGGAGGTCCTTGGAGACGTCTTCTGAGCAGTTTCCTGAAGAGTAAACCATGAGGATATCTAGGGGCAGATTGTTTCCAGGTGTTGAGAACAGCAAGTGCAAAGGCCCTGAGGTCAGTTACAGCATTTACCTTGAGAAGCACCACTTTAAGGTCTGCAAAGGGCATCACAGTGGGGTCAGAGCTGAGGGATATTCAGTCAAGCCTCTACCCTATAGGATGAAGACTGAGGTCAGAGCAGGGGAAGCTGACTCCCCAGATCAGACAGTCGCTAACAGAATAATTTTTTCAGGACAATTGACTCCTGTCTTCACACTTTGAGGGGCCTCCAGGGTCATGTCAGTCAAGCTGGTTCAACTTCTAACATCTCCATTCACCAGCTGTATGGCTTAAATTCCTTTCCCTCCCTGAACCTCAGCTGCCTCATCTATGAAATGGGAATAATGAGATCACTTACCTTCAGACTCGCTGTGAGGGTTAAGTAACACACGGACTCAATGTGCAATGGCTTTGTCTGTAGTGAACCTCAGGGCCCCAAACTTCTTGGTACTGACCGGGATGCAATGTACCCTCGCCCCCTCCCTCACCCCCAGCTAAGACACCATCCTTCCTTAGGAGGCTGTCGCATGACCCAAAACACATCTTGCGTTTGTTTGAATTTTTCTTGGGGGGCTCTGTTTTCCCGATGGAGATGTTTGGCAAGTGTGGCAGTGATGGGCATGCTTCTGTTTCCTCCTCTGTGAAACAGAGCAGCGAGGCTCATAGCTGGCTCTCGGGTGTGTTACAAGGACCTGGCCTGGTAGCGCGAGGCTCATAGCTGGCCCTCGGGTGTGTACAAGGACCTGGCCTGGTAGCGTGAGGCTCATAGCTGGCCCTCGGTTGTGTACAAGGACCTGGCCTGGTAGCGCAAGGCTCATAGCTGGCTCTCGGGTGTGTACAAGGACCTGGCCTGGTAGCACACGTGGGAAGTTCCATGTGCTCTGCAGACGGTGGTGTCACTAACAGAACATGGAGAAAAGAGGATTCCACTCCCTGGTTAAGAGGTGGTTTCATCCCTCTAAATTGCAGCATTCTCTTATTAAAATGAGACACCCGGGACTTGCCTGGTGGTCCAGTGACTAAGACTCTGAGCTCCCAATGCAGGGGGCCCAGGTTTGATTCCTGGTCAGGGAACTAGATCCCACATGCCGCAACTAAGAGTTTGCATGTCACAACTAAAAAGATCCCGCATGCCTCAACTAAGACCGGCATACCTATGGCCAATTCATGTTGATGTATGGCAAAAACCATCACAATATTGTAAAATAATTATGCTCCAGTTAAAAATTTTTTAAAAGACCTGGCACAGCCAAATAAATATTTTTAAAAATGGGACACCCAGTACCACATTGGGTTGTTATGAGAATTCAGCAAGATCATAAGTCTAAAGTCTAATAATAATAGTCTAATAAGTCTAGTAATAGTCCAGCGTCCAGCACCCTGGAATCAGTAAATATGACTTCCATCTTCTCCATTCCTTCCCTTTCCCGTCAAAGTGATTTCCAAGAGTAATTCCCAGTTATTGCTATTTGGTTCCATTTCACAGATGAGGAAACTGAGTCTCAAAGAGGTTAAACTATTTAACACAGTCAGGAAGTGAAGGAGCCAGGGTTTGAACCCTGGTAGTTTGACTCCAGCCTGGAGAGCCTTCCTCTGCCCTTCCCCATCTCAAAGCCCCCTCTGGATTTTTACTGCCTTGATGTGATTGACCCATGAGCTGACCAAGGAAGGCCAGACCTCAGCCACTCATCTGTCCTTCTCGGTCTTTGGTGTGAGCTAAAGGGTCAGCCCAGCCCTGGAAAAATCCACCCTCATTTGGCCCCCAGCTCTGGGCTCCTGGCCTCAGCTGACCTCATCCCCAGTGCTCCCCTCTGACATTCATGTCAGATCCACCACACAGTTTTATTTTCAGAACGTCTTAGATGTCTTGCACGTCTAATTCCTCATCCCGTGGGGCCATGGCTAATTAGCCTTTGATTATTCACAAACACAGAGGCAGCAATGGAGCCTCGAGTCCTCCATGCTTTAATCACTCACGTGAAACCCAGGCAAAACTGTCAGTTTCTGGAAGTGGTTTGGCCAGGATTTGAAGATCAGAGATGAAAACTCTCAAGAAATCACTAGTGAAGCCCCTGCCCTCAGTCTTCACGTGGAGAAAAGCAAATGTTGAGCTGCTCTCCTCCGGCCCCCCCATCACACCCCCAGATCCTGGCAAGCGTGTTTTTTATTGTTGATTTTTGCTTTTTTTCACTTGGGAAGATCCTGGCCACCTCCATGTCACTGCAGCCAGCTTTCCAAGAAGTTCCTTCTGTTGTCACCAGGCCAGAGACAGCTGGCCTCCTTTTAGGTTGCACATAAAGTAGGACATTTCCTAGCCAGGAGTTCCACTGTGTGCTTTTGGCAGGAAGAAAGGTCCCCTTTCTTTCATTCTGACTCTATTTATAGGAGAAAGGGTTCTAAAGGAGATGAAACACCTTCCGACCTACGATTTGTGTTATCATCGGTGCAGGCGTAGGGTTGCCCATTCATTTAACAAATACTCTCAAGTCACTCAGGACAAAATCCGAAGTCCTTCCAATGATCTGAATTTGCACTCGGTGACGTCCTGGGCTGGATAGTATCTGCTGGGCTGTCCTGTGCAGGGCAGGGGGCGGGGTATCTTCCCTGGTGGTTTCGACAGTGAAGAATCTGCCTTCAATGCGGGAGACCCAGAGTTCAATCTCTGGGTTGGGAAGATTCCCCTGGAGGAGGGAATGGCTACCCACTTCAGTATTCTTGCTTGGAGAATCCCACGGACAGAGGAGCCTGGTGGGCTACAGTCCGTGGGATCGTGGAGTTGGACACTTCTGAATGACTAGCACTTTCACTTGTTTTTCCTGGGCAGTGTAGGAGGTTAGCAACTTCCCTGGCCTCTACTCACTAGATACCAGGACCTGCCACCCCCAGCTGTATCAACTGAAGATATCTCCAAGACATGAAGGATGTCTCTTGAGGGGTAACACTGCCCCCATTGAGTACCAGGGTTCTTGAAGGCATTTTAGATTCTAACCCCCATCCCCTTTCTCTGAGAGAGTCTTCTACTTTTCATTCTTTTACCTCCTCTGTTCCATCCACACTGGCCTCCTCGTTGGTCCTCACTGGCAAGGTGAGCCATATCAGGCACGCTGTCACCTCAGGGCCCTTGCACTGCAGCTCCATCTTCCTGAAATGTTTTCCCCCTAAATATCCATATGGCCTGCTCACTCACCTCCTTTAAGCCTCTGCATAAATCCTACCCTCTCCGTTGAAAGTCTGCCTTGTCTTTTAAAAGTTGCCCCCTCCCAGCTCCCTAATGCCCCTTTAAGCATGTTCTTTTGTTGTTGATTTTTGCTTTTTTCACTTGGGAAGATCCTGGCCACCTCTCTGTCACTGTAGCCAGCTTTCTAAGAAGTTCCTCTCTCGCTTGTTCTCCTGCTGTCTCCCCCACTCATTATTTGTATTACTATCATTGTTATTATTTATTGTTCTTCTCTTGATGCTCGAATAAAGTTCCATGAAAGCAAGAGTTTTGTCTGCATTGTTCACGGATGCCTCCCACGCCCTTGGATAAGTCCTTCTTTTGTGACGTAGTTCTGTGCCGGCTGTATACTGCACCAGGCATTATGTGGACACCAGGAAGAGAAGGGTGAACATGTCGATCAGGGTCCTGCCCTGAAGGAGCTCAGAACTGTCATCATGAAGACTGGACTTGCCTGGAGCTGCAGGATCTTGTTCCTCCGTGCCACAGAAATAAGGAACGTGGGCTGGGCAGACAGAACTCAAGGCCTTCCCGCAGGGCAGCAGGAGACAGGGCTGAGTTTGGGGCTTTTCTCCCTGCCCCCTTCCCCAGGCCTCCCCACGTGACTGTGGCCGTGGCCAGGCCGTGTCCCCTGGAAGCCCCCGCAGCCAACCTCCCGTGGGCCTCATTGATATTCAGGCTGCCCCTCGCTCTGAATAAACATTTCCCTGCCATCCTCCCTTAGGCAGCAGCTTTTGTCTGTGGCCTGAGAGTGTCGGAAAGGCGATAAAAATAGTGTTTAGTTACCCGCACTCTGCTTATTTTGTACTTTCCAGCAGTAACACGTCTTCTGACATGTCAAGTCGACCAGCAAGCTCATCATTTCTCCCCAGCGTAGTATGGCCTTGAAACAGCCTCCTCTGAGGTGCCTGTCATCCGACCGGCACCTTCAGCTGTCAGGGACACCAGCCAGGCTAGCCCAGCCCAGCCACCTCCCCTTTCCAGAAACCTCCCCTCTGTCTCCTGTCTTTGTCAGCAACCCATAAAGAATGGGACAGAAGCAAGTGTAGAGGCTGTGTCGGGCAGAAGAACCCATGCTCGGGGACCACCCTGACCCTGGTAGAGGCTCTTGCATCCAACCACAAGACTCCTTTGGGGCTCCTAATGACATTGGCTGGAATGTTTTCTTTCTGCTAATTTTCTCCATCAGTTGGTGGCTATCTTTGTCCCTATATTGCAGATGAGTAGAGTGAGGTGCAGAGAGATAAAGTAACCAGCTCAAGATCACCCCGGGCTTGAGCAGTAGGAGGTGGAGCCAGGGTCCCAAGCCCCTCCTGTCAGAGCTGTGCTGGGACCAGGGCCCCATCCTGGCCCATCCTGCCGTCTCCCCCCATCCACGCTGAGGTCTCCAGGGTGTCTTACCTGCAGCTGCTTTATGATGGCCTTTCTGAATAGCAAACAATGGTCACTAATGTCAACTCTTAAGAGAGAGATTCTTTTTGCACTTAAAATCTTTAAGTAAAAACCCTCCGGCCTCTGGTTTGGGAGTAATACATAGCTTTCCACCTCTCAAGTGTCACATTACTTAATTGGTACAACTCTCCTAAGGGAACCACGGTGGCTTCGCTAAGTGGTGGTTACACTAGGGAGATGCTCTAAGGTCAGGGGAACGAGAGATTAAAGAGCAGTAGTTGGGTATTAAACAGAGGTTTCTGGAGCTGTCTGAAGGCGTTCAAGTCGGGATGACAGATCCCTGTCCTGCCCACCTCTCCTCCTTCCTGGTTTCCCAGGATCTCCGGACATCAGCTAGAGAGCAGACAGGGAATCTGCTTCCCCATGTCCAAGGGCAGCGTTCTCCTAAAAGGGCTGCTCTGCCACGAAGGGCTTGGGGGCAGACATGCATTCTCTGCTCCCCTTTGCACACAGCTGCAGATCTGAAACTTGGCCCGGGAATGCTCCCATGTGGTCCGGGAGCCCGACTCAGTTTACAGCTCCATCGCATGGAGCCAGCGGAGCAGTGAGTGACAGAGGCTGGGCTCTGCCTATCACACGCAGGGCCCCACGTGGCCCTCTGAGTGCTTGGGGCTAATGTCAGTTGGACTCGCCTTAGATCCTTTCCCCAGAGGGACGGGATAGGGCATGAAGAGAAGTGGGGAGTGGGTTACATTATCCCCAGCTGCTTCGCTTTGTACAGAAAAGGGTTTCAGAAAATTTGTGTGGCCCAGTGGAGATGATATCAGCCCAGACATGCGTTTTCTCATTCGCTTCCACTTTAAAGTCAGCGATTTCTCTGCTTTGCTTCTGATTGGTATTCTGCTGGCACAGTCTCCTCCCGAAGAGGTTTTAGACTTCTCCTTCATCTCCAGTCTGCTCATGTGATGCTCAGTAAATAAACACTTGACTGTACCGGGGATGCAGGCATGCAAACCAGCCAACTCATCTGATTCAGAAGCTTTTCTGCAGAGCCCTGCAGCAGGTCATTCCAAATCAGCTCAGCAGATGTAAAGACAAAACTAACACATGGAAAACACAACACAATCAGAGTCGATAGCACTGAAAAATGATGGGTGACTGTCTTCCTTTTTTGCAAAAATGAGGAACCCCGTCATTGACATGGAAGCAAATAACTAGCTTTGTTTCCCTTTTTGCAGTGTCTGCTAGGAAGCTCAAAGAGAGAATTCATACCTCTCACAAGTGTCCGGGTCTTGTGGTAATTTTCTGGTTGCTTACCAAGTTCCTGTTGGCAAGTTAAATTTCCTATTTCTTGATTCCCTTCCTTACTTCCCCCTACCTCCTGTGTTTTGTCTGTAATTTTTGGTCAGTGGAACAGTGTGTTTTGCTTAAGCCTTTTTGTACCATGAAAGAGCAGGGGTAAATAGCTATTGAGGTTAAAATACAATTTGCGGCTGTGTCTTTTGTGTGTATTCACCTTCTATTTAAGCATGTTTTGTCCCCTGCACCCCTTTGCAGTATACTCCAAATGTAAGCACTCACAAGCTTATTTTGGTCTTCAAAACTTGAGGAAAGCACAGCTCAGAGGTCGCACAGGATTCCTGGCCTTGGAATGCGTAGAGGCTGTACAAGGTGGGCACCGAACCCCCAACCCCGAGTCAAATCCACACCCCTTTACCGACTCTGGGCGGGAAGTCTAGGATGTATGGTCCTTTCTTGACTGTGTTACTATGGACTGGTGACTGTGGGCAGGCCTTTTCCCTTCCCTGGGCCTCAGTTTCCGCATCTCTATAATGGGAAACAATTACCCCTACCTGCTGACCTCATAGGTCCCATGTCTTATATGCCATACATCAAATGAAACTCCTTTTTAAAACAAGGCAGTTGGCAGGTGGCCCAAGGATGGCTGGGATTTAGTGGCAGATCCAGAGGTGTTGACAAACACCTGGACATTGTCACCACCCACACAAAATATGACCATTCGCTAGGTCAGTTATTTCCTCTTGATTAAGAGAAGACTCTGAACTGAAACAAGCTGGCCGTGAATCTCAGCTCTGTCACTTGCTAGCAGGGGACCTTGGGCATTGGTCTTCATTTCTCCATCTGTATAATGGAGATAATTATGTTAGAAGAGGTTAACACAGCTTCTCGCAGAGATCAAGCATATGTCATGAGGAGCCATTGATAAGTGCATGCTTGTGGCCAGATTTGGGCTCTTCATTAGGTGGATCAGGCTAATTGGGGTGTTCCAATTACAGAAGGGGAATCTGAACATGCAGTGCATGCACAACTCCACACAGTCAAGGACTCTGTCCTGTGAAGCCCCGCTCTCTCCGCTCCTGGCCAACGTGGTAATGGTGGCTGCAGAAACAGCTCACTCATTGCCAGGTCCTGGGACTAAGGCCGGCTGTTCTTGAAAATTGAATTTAACCATAATGAAAAGTGAGATGGGTTTTCCTCTGCCTTCCTAGCTTTAAGACTTTAAAACTTAAGTCAGTCCAGATAGACATCTTTATTTTTACTTAGAAGGTTGTTAAAAATTATGGAAAGTTTGACACTAACCCTGACTAACCTTGGATGAAATTTTCAAGACGTGGCTCTCAGCTTCTAAATTGGATGAGCTCCTTTGTTAAACTCTCAAGTCTACTTTTTTTTTCCCCCCAATGTGGAGGAAAAGCCAAGCTCGGAGTTCAGTTTAATTGCCAACAAGATTCTGTATTCTAAGTAGGGCAAGTAAGAAGTGAAAAGGGCAAGAAAGAAGTGGAAAAACTGAAATCTATTCTAACATTTTATTTTCTGGATGAGATGTACATTCATAAAACTGAAAATCACCGGGGTTTCATTTGTTCCAACCCCAATTTTCATTCTCTGCAAGAAGTCATCATCACGTGCCTTGCCTGCTTCTTAGAGAGAGATTGCCCCAGAGACCGGGTATGTGGAGTGATGAAAAAGCTCTCAGAATTACTTCTGTATCATTCTGGATTTTTTTTGCGAGGAGGGGGAGAGGGGCTTTTTTTTTTTTTTTTTTTTTTTGGAGTGAGTCAAATTTCTACAGCTACAGAACTGAAACTTTTTCTTTAAATGTTCTGAACAGGAGTAATTTGCATTCCCAACTGTCACAGCGATGATGTTGGGTCTTGGATTTAGAATATAATCATAACTTTTTAAAGTTCCCATACCTGGGGAATGCAGAGAGCTATCAACCTAACATTAGGAAAACATATCAGTCAAACTGATTTTTGGAAATGACAGAGATTTGCAAAATTAGGGAGTGGAGTTACACACATGCTGGGAAAACAAAGCCACTGAGTTTAGAGTTAGTTGTCACATGCCGTGGAGCAGAATATCAAAATGGCGGAATGTAATGAGCGGTTTTACATAGAAATCCTAGAGAAAGAAAAAGGTGAGATTATAGAGAAAGGGAAGGGAAGAAAGGCTGGTACAAACAGTGATGATGGTGTAGGAAAGTGATCTACAGCTCATGGGCCAAATCTGGCCCTCTGTTTGTTTTTGTAAATAAAGTTCTGTTGGAACACAGTCATGCCCAATTATTTACATGTAGATTGTGATTGCTTTGGCTCTACAATGGCAGAGTTGAACAGTTGCCACAGAAGCTCTATGGCCTACAAAGCCTAAAATAGTTATTTGTTGGCCCTTTACAGAAATAGTTTGTTGACTCCTTGTTTAGATCGTTATGGATGAAAATGCTGGCAATCGGGCAGAATCCCTGCTCCCTCACTTATTAAGTCTTCCCTGGTGGCTCAGACGGTAAAGCGTCTGCCTGCAATGCAGGAGACCCGGGTTCAGTCCCTGGGTCGGGAAGATCCCCTGGAGAAGGAAATGGCAACCCACTCCAGTACTCTTGCCTGGAAAATCCCTTGGACAAAGGAGCCTGGTAAGTTACGGTCCACGGGGTCACAAAGAGTCGGACATGACCGAGCAGCTTCACTTCATTTCACTTCACTGACTTATTAGCTGCGTGACTTTAGAAAGTAACATCATGTCTCCAAATCTGTTTCTTTGTATAACGCTTATTATACCATTGGGGTGATTTAACAAAGCGACCCGAACTCAGTAGTGTAAAGCAGTGTTTTTGTTATTAGTTTTGCTTCCAGGTCTTTGGGTCAGTGGGGGGTTCTTCTGGTCTCAGCTGTGGCTCCTCTGATCTTGGCGGGCTCTCAGGTCTGGGGATCGGCTGGCTGTGGACTCCTTTATGACTGACTCAGCAGCCACACGTGGACTCTGCTCCACGTGGTCCCTCATCCCGCAGCAGAGGAGCCTGTCCACGGGGCAGTTACAGGGTTCCAAGAGAGAGAGAGGAAGTATGCAGGGCTTCCTAAAGCCAGACTTACAACCGGATTGCAGTCACTTCCACCACATTCATTTGGCCAAAGCACATCACATTACCAGGCAGCCCATATTCAAAATGTGGGGAAGCTGAGTCCACCTGTGACAGAAGAGATGCAAAATCACATTGCCCAGGGTGGGGACACAGCAGACCATGGCTTGGGGCCATCAGCTCAGGAGGTCTACACTACACCTAATCAGACAAGCCCCAGTGGGAACAAAAGAATCATGACCATGACTGGCATGTAGGAGGCAGGTAAGAAATCCCAGCTGCGACATAAGTGAGGCTGCACCCCTAGGGTTGTACTCCGAGGAATGTGGCTGCAATCAGTGTATCTCGTGGCCCCTCTGCTTGGGCAGAGCATCAGCTTATGTTGGGGAAGGGCAGGTAACTACTGCAGGGACCACCATTGAACAGGTGTTCTGAATACAGCGCTCAGCACCTGTTAAAGTCTCATTCAGTCTTCATGTTTGTTACTCTGGTTGATAAACATGAGCTCTTGTTATTGTGTCTACCACAAGCCTCTCCCTTCCAGACAGACTTGGAGTTGGTGTCTGTTTTTCTTCTTCAGATGCCCGGTGTCCCTCTCCCCACCCCTTATCCACCTCCCCCTCTTATTCCTCTTTTTCCTCTCTCTTACCCTCTCCCTCTTCCTCATTTGGCTTCTCTCGGGCACATTTAGCCAAGAGCCCAGCCCAATGAGCCTTTAATGCAAAGTGACATCTGCTCAGAGTCGAGGGCCCTGGGAGTGCTCCCCAGCAGCAAGTGCCTTTGGCTGCAGAAGCCTTGAGCATGGCGGAGTTCTGGGAATGGCTAAATTGCAGCCTGACAGTGTCGATCAGGAAGGGTCACTGTGCAGAGTGGCTGCCTGATTGGGATGGGGAGAGAGTGCCACCACGGTGCTACCAGGATTCTCAACAGTTGTCTCACAGTGGAACCTCACCATCTGTGAGCCCAGAGTCTCTCTGAGGCTGTGATGAAGGATCACAGCCCTTGGGGGTGAAAGGGGTCTGTTCTGGAAGGACCTGTCCTGACCACTACACCTTGACTGAGCTTTTGCCCATTTAGGGGTACTGGACTGAGCATTTTCTGAGCAGCCTTAGATGAATTGAATCTAGACCTGGGTTAGAAAAGAAGGGTATGATGTCTGAGGTGGGTGATGGAGCATCTATAGTGGTTAAAAGTCAAATGCAAGTTGGACCTGGGTTGGAACTCAGGTCTTCCTTTTATCTGCTGGGTCAGTGTTTCTATGTACAGTTGTCCAGGATATACACTGTACAAGGGAGCAAGTTGGAGCTAAAATTCAGATTGCACTTTAGTCAGCAAGGCGTGCACATAAACTCAGCACTCCAATTGCCCCGAGTAAGAGACAAGTCCAGTTCGTAATTTGCACAAAGCTGCAGTTTGAGCAGTGGCCTGGTCTGGGTAGCACTGGAAGAATTCAACCTCTCTGAATCTCAGTTCCCTCCCCTATAGAACAGAGATGGACATAGTACCAGAATTATGAGTTTGTTTTTTACATCAAATCGTTGTAAAATACTTAGAATAGTAGAAAGGCCCAATCAGTAATGGTTACCCCTAGTGGCTCAAAGATGACCTGAGTTCAAATTCTGTTCTGTCACTTGCTAACTGTGCAACCTTGGGCAAGTTATTTAAACATTCTCAGTTTATTCATCTTTTAAAATGAGGTGATAATAATAATAATACCTTCCCATGGGGTCATGCTGAGGATTAAATGAGTTAATATATTTAAAGTGCTGATTCAGTACACGCATACATATCAGCCTTATAAGCCAGTTTTAATGCTGTTATGACTGAGGGTCCACATGGGTGACAAATCAGTCTCAGCTAGTGAATTTGCCATGAATAAGCAGCCGTGGATATCGAGGGTGAGTGGCTTGTATGTTGGCAAGCTGACGTGCATTTCCACTGTTCCACCAAGACTAGGAAGAGATTCTTTGAAATAGTAGCTCTGTCTTTCCACCTGCCATCCTCTTTCCTGGTGATCTAGCCAGTGCCACCCACTACTACCCACTTATAACCCACTCTCTGTGCACCCTTTCAAGTAAGGGTGGTGCTGAAGGGGCTCAATTTACAGGCTTCAGTGAGCCTGGCTCATTTCCCCAGTCCTACCAAATACTAGCTGTCTGATCATAGGCAAGTTTCTTAGCTGTCTTAAGCCTCAGTTTCTTTATCTATAAAATGGGAATAATAAGAAGTTGCAGGTTTACTGTTAGGGCAAGTCAAGTGTCTAGCGTGCGTGAAGAGGCACACCGCAGCTTCAAACATCAGCTGCTGCTGGTGTTATTCTTGGCATAACTAGTATACATGTGTGCGGGCACACACACACACACACACATACACACCAGGTTTGGGGCTAGACCCTTGGGAGTTACAAACATGAGTGAGTTCTGCTCCTCAGAAGGATGTGTTTGGATGGAGGTTATACCCATGCTGGGCTTCCCAGGTGGCTTAGTGGTAAAGAATCCACCTGCCAGTACAGGAGATGTAAGAGATGCAGGTTCGATCCCAGGGTCAGGAAGATCCCCTGGAGGAGGGCCTGACAACCCACTCCAGTATTCTTGCCTGGAGCCTGCTATGGACCGAGGAGCCTGGCAGGCTACAGTCCATGGGGTCGCAAAGAGTCGGACAGGACTGCAGTAACTGAGCACTCACGCACATCTTTGCTAAGCAGTAACCCCAGTGCGGTGTGGAGGTAAGAACAGAGTTCTGCAGGTGCAGAGGGAGAGAAGCATGTCTAGTGCACGCACAGCCGTAAAACAGAAAGGAGATGGAAAGCAGGAGTCCTGCAAATGCTCACTTGTGGGTGAAATGCATTCTCAGCCCAGGTAGCTGCAGAGAGCAGCCCTTCCAGGCAGTGGTGAAAAGTGCAGCCAGACTTGAATACTGACTCTTAGTTCTGGGCATGAACACACAGTGCCCACTACATTCCAACAGGTGGGCACCTCCTACCCTGAAACCATTGTCGGGCAGGGGCTGCCCAAGGTCACCAGGGATCAGAGCCCCAGAACTGGGGGGAAACACCTAAGTTATTAATTCTGCCACTGAGTCGCCAGAAGGATGCTCCCAGGGACCTTCTGAGAGCAGGTCAGATGCACTCGCTCCAGGACAGGTAGCCAGGGCTTCTGGAGGGCTTCGAGTTAATCAGTTCTACCCTGGTACTTGAGGCTTACTAGAATTGCTATTTAGACCCATTTACTGGCAGGAGATCACATTGGGGCGCTGGGTGATTATGGTCACCCAAGCTTGCAGCCAAAGACTGTTAAATAAATTCCCATCACTTCCGGTTTTACTTGTACCTATCCCCAGCCATCCCCGACAACATCCTGGAGTCGGGGAGAGGCCAGAGCAGCGCCCAGGAAATGTGTTCTCATCATCGTGGACTTGGTGAGGGCTACCTCCGTCCCCACTCCCCCATTCTCTGCTTGCACCCGTGGGTGGTGAGAGAAAGGGCCGCTCCACACACACCAGCCAGAGGGACCTTTGGAAAGGAAATCTGATCACAGGACACTCTCCTGCTTCAAGACCTCCTCTAGCGTGTTTCCAAGGCCTTAGAATGAGATCTGGGTGGACAGTAAGGCCCAGCCCCATGGGACCCCTGCCTCCGTCTGCTTTCACACCTTGGACCCTGTGTCCACATCACAGCCCCACCTGCTCCTTTCTGCTGCCCATGAAGGCCAAGCTCCTTTCTGCCCCAGAAGCTTTGCTCGTCTGCTCCTGCTACCTGGTGCTCCCGCCCAGAATCTTCCTGTGTCGTCTCCTTCTCACCATGAGGCCCAAATGCCACGTCTTCAGAAACGTCTTCTTCTCTGACCCTCATCTGAGACGTCATCCCCCACCTCTCTCCTGCTCTGTCTTCCTTTAAAGGACTCAGCCGCATATCATGTCATATTTCACAACCACTTGTTGCTCTGTTGCCTCTCTGACCATAGAATGGAAGTTTCATGGATCTATTTCGTTCACTACCCAGCACCCAGGACAAATAGGTTTTGTCTGGAAGGTGCTCCTGTTTTGGAGGGATGAATGAATGAATAAGAAGTAATAGTAACAATGGATATAATAGAAATAATAATAATAGTAATAATGAATAGCTACTACTCTTTGAGTGCATGCCATGTTCCTGTCACCAGGCTTGTCTCACAACAAGCCTATTGTCAGTGCTATTTCCGCCCATTTTACAGATGAGGAAACTGAGACGTGGAGGTGTTAGAAGTAACTTGCCTAAGATCGCCGTCTTGTAAAGGGTGATGCTGAGATTCAGATCAGGTCCTAACCCCCACTCTGTGTTGATCTGGAATAGCAAAGACAGGAGGCCGTTTCCTCTGTACTCCTTCTTTGGCTGAAGAGCACAGGGAGTCTTCCTGCTGTTGACAGAATCACAGCCAGCTCCTGCAAAGACAGTGAAGTTGATGAGACACTGTCTGAAAGTTACAGTGATTGTCAAATGGAAACACCAGTGGAAACATACTGGCCACAGGCACCCCCATCGAACCACACCCGCCTCGGAATGGTGGTGATGGGGCTGTGTGTCTGACCCTGAGAAAGGCCAGAAGACAGTCTTTTCTTGCTTTACTTCATTAAGAAGATGAGCTGTGGTTGCTTTGAAAGTCCCAAGTGGATACGTGGCTTGAGCCATTTACATCTTTTCAAATTGGAACCTCTTTTTTTTTTTTTTTCCAAACGGAAAATCTGAAACTATAGTTGAATCTCACTGCTGAGCATGAAGGACATTGACATGGACTTTCAAAGGCTCTAGAATGTCCAGTGAGAACCTGGTTGTTAGGGAAAGCCAGCAGTGTGCATTTGTGTGTGTGTGCGTGTGGGGATACACAGCCTGGACCACACAGTACGTGGCCTCTTCCTTGATGCTCTGCATGCTCCTTCTCTTGTGTGAGGGGACAGCCCCGCCAGCTTCCTTTGTGTCTTTCTGAGTGACTGTGACTGCCACTGGCCTTCAGAGTTTAAGCTCCTGACAGATATTAAAGAACAATTCACTTATTACAGCTAAACAGAAAAGCATATGGAAAAAGCAAACTGCATTAACATCTGCCGCCCGGGTTCCATCTGCTCCCGTTGGCTTGGCTTCGCCTCTAGACGTGCCAGCCTGTCAGTTCTCCGCGGCGGCTCCTCTTTCCTTCCAGGTCAGGACGGGATGTGCCCGTTCACTTCGATTAACTCACACAGGACCAGGCACATCCTGGGTGTTTTGGAAACGTGGAGAAATGCATGAAAGGGCAAGAAACTGGGGGACAATGGGCTCTGAAGTTCATACTCTAGATCAGCTGCTTATTAGCTGTGTGGCTGTGGGCAGGGGACATGCCGTGTCTCTGCCTGTTTCCTTGTCTGTCAAATGGGCTTAGCAATAGTGGTAGCTACATGTGAGGATCATTGTGAGGGTGAAATGACATAATGACCTAAATCTCTTGCAGTGGGGCAGAGGGTAGGGGCAGAGAGTAAGTGGGTGCGTGCTCACTTGCTCAGTTCAGTTCAGTTCAGTCGCTCAGTCGTGTCCGACTCTTTGCAACCCCACGGACCGCAGCATGCCAGGCCTCCCTGTCTGTCACCAACTCCTGGAGTTTACCCAAACTCATGTCCACTGAGTTGGTGATGCCATCCAACCATCTCATCCTCTGTCATCCCCTTCTCCCCCTGTCCTCAATCTTTCCCAGCATCAAGATCTTTTCAAATAAGTCAGCTCTTTGCATCAGGTGGCCAAAGTATTGGAGTTTCAGCTTCAACATCAGTCCTTCCAATAAACACCCAGGACTGATCTCCTTTAGGATGGGTTGGTTGGATTTCCTTGCTGTCCAAGGGACTCTCAAGAGTCTTCTCCAACACCACAGTTCAAAAGCATCAATTCTTCGGCACTCAGCCTTCTTTATAGTCCAACTCTCACATCCATACATGACTGCTGGAAAAACCATAGCCTTGACTAGACGGACCTTTGTGGGCAAAGTACTGTCTCTGCTTTTTAATATGCTGTCTAGGTTGGTCATAACTTTCCTTCCAAGGAGTAAGTGTTTTTTAATAGTTGCTCAGTCGTGTCCAACTCTTTGTGACCCCCATGGACTGCAGCCTGCCACTCTTCTCTGACCATGGAACTTTCCAGGCAGGAATACTGGAGTGGGTTGCCATTGCCTCCTCCAGGAGATCTTTCTGACCCAGGGATCTAACCCAAGTCTCCTGCATTGACAAGTGGATTCTTCACCACTGAGCCACCTAGGAAGCTCCATAGTAAAGTGTACTGTAAATCCTAATTCTTGCTTTCAATGAGAATGTTTATGCCCACCCCCACCTGTGTTACTCATCCCTTTTTCTACAATTTTACAACTTAACTTAAAAAGGGTCACCTACAGCATGGTCTTTCAGCCCCCTGGGAGTTTCCACTTAGACACGGACACCCTTAAGGACACAGCACCTTCTCCCCCTCCATCCTCCGTGGCGAGCTCCAAGTTGGAGGCTCCCAGAGCCTCGTTTCATGGGGGCAATGAGAGGTGCCCGTGCCCCTCGCAGAACTGGACCCACTCTGGGCCAGGCAGCCTCTTCTGTGCTTCGCCTGCAGCTGCCTCCTCCCACCTAAGCTGATTTTTGCCTCCAGCTAGCAAGACAAACCAAATGTTGTTATTTTAGTATCTGGTCGCCTGTCGGAAATAATTTCTAAAAACGTTTTTCCTCTTTCTCTCCCTGGCTCCCTTGAAGCAGCCACAGCTGTAGGGGGATTAAGACAGAACAGCGGGTAACCCCCTGGCCCTTAGGGGAGGGGCTGCAGCGTGGTGATCAGTTGCTACTTACAGGCTGGGGTGAGTCTTCAGCAAGCCACTTCACCTCCCTGTGCCTCAGTTTCGTGGTCTAGAAAATGGGAATGCAGACTATGCTGGCCTCCAAGGGCTGCTGTAGGTTTAAATGAGTTAGTTCATGCAAGGTGCTTAGAAGGACTCCTAGCATATGGTAAGCGCTGCTCATTGCCGCTGTTGTTCCTGGGCAACAGAAAGTGACCTCAAACAGCTGTGGGCAGGAGGACAGCCTGATTAGGGAGGAGGAGTTACTGCAGCCAGTCCTGGGTCTCCTGATCCGTCCCTACACTTGGAGACTTGGCAGGGGGTAGCGGGGGAAACTTCACTCCCTTTTCTAAGATCTCTGGTAGGGCCTATAGACCTGTAGAATCCTAGAGCATCCATGAGATAAGGAACTGACTGCCTGATAAATTGTTTCAGTCGTGTCCAACTCTTTGCAACCCAATGGGCTGTAGGCTTCTCTGTCCATGGGGATTCTCCAGGCAAAAATACTGGAGTGGGTTGCCATGCCTTCCTCCAGAGGGATCTTCTTGACCCAGGAATCGAATCCACATCTCCTGCATTGGCAGGTGGGTTCTTTACCACTAGTGCCACCTAGGAAACCCTCAGGAACTGACCAGTCCCATGTTTTTCCAAGACAGGTGTGTCCCAGGATGATTTGGGACACTCCATGGACTTAAACAATCTTAATTCATCCAGGGAGAAAGTGAATGCCTTTTCCACAGTCCTTAAGTCTGTTTGATGACACCAGTGAGAACATCTCAGCTTGGTAAAAGCATGATTTTAGCACCTAACCCTTGCACACCTCTCTTTACAACAGTGAGCCCTGGGCTGCTAGCCTTAAGCAGTCAACTTGATCTAACCCAGGGTGGGATAACATTGTTTCCTTTTCCTTGTGTCCAGATTTTTAGGAACTCCCTCATAGCTCAGTTGGTAAAGAGTCTGCCTGCAGTGCAGGAGACCCCGGTTCGACTCCTAGGTCAGGAAGATCTGCTGGAGAGGGGATAGGCTACCCACTCCAGTATTCTTGGGCTTCCCTTGTGGCTCAGCTGGTAAAGAATCTGCCTGCAACGTGGGAGACCTGGGTTTGATCCCTGGGTTGGGAAGAACCCCTGGAGAAGGGAAAGTCTACCCACTCTAGTATTCTAGCCTGGAGAATTTCATGGACTATATAGTCCATGAGGTCGCAAAGAGTCGGACATGACTGAGTGACTTTCAGTTTTTCTGGTGATCAACTTTTCACAATAAACATGTAGACATTTAAATGGTAGCCAGTTAAGATCAATAAGTAAATGGGGAAGGTGTTAGAACATCCTGTCCTAGCCCAGCACCCCCAGTTTGCAGAATGGTGGTGAACAGGGTCCAGAGAGTGCCAGGTTGCCTGATTCACAACATGGCCTGAGGCTGGAGGGGACTGAGCTGGGCGTTAGACCTCTGGCTACACATCGGGATCACCTGGGAGCTTTGAAAAGTTCTGGTCCTCTGGCTTCAGCTCATGCCAACTCAGTCAGTATCTCCCTGGTGGATGAAACTGGACACTTCCAGGAAGCTGACCCCTTGGGCCATTTTCTGCACGGAGAGTGAGCCCGGGGTGGATCTGAAATTGCAGGTGTGGCTGCCCCCGGAGAAGCTGCCAGCTCTTTTTCTGGATGTGCTGCGCTTAGTCGCTCAGTTGAGTCTGACTCTCTGTGACCCTAATCACTGTAGCCCACCAGGCTCCTCTGTCCATGGGATTCTCCAGGCAAGAACACTGGGGTGGGTTGCCATGCCCTCCTCCAGGTGATCTTCCTGACCCAGGGATCAAACCCACATTGGCAGGTGGGTTCATCTAGGAACCCCCCAGCGGCAGGCACTGTGGTTTAACTCCTCAATCTGTGTGGCCGTGAACAAATGCCTTTCCCTCTCTGACCCTCTCTTTACCCATTTGTCAAAAGGGATATCCTCCGACTAACAGGAGTGTTACTTCCAGTGATGATTTGTGTTTTCGGCTCTGTCCTATGTACTTTCCCATCAATGATTGTTTCATCCTCATACCGATTCTGTGAGTGGTTATAGCTGGGAAACCTGCCCCAAATCACAGCATTTTGAAATGGCGCAGAGACCCAGGTAGCCTGCTTGTGTGCTCGAGGCCCTGGCTGCTGGGCAATACTGCCTGCTGTAAGGCTGTTGGGAACATTCAATAGGAGACCGCATGGAAAATGCTGCCCAAGCAGCCGTGATGAAAGGTGCATTGCGGGGGAAGGGTCTGCATCGTAAAACCCTGAACACCCCGTGTCAGCTTGGATTCTTCCACTCTCAACTGTAGGAGTGTGGGTTCAACAGACAGTATTCTGTTCTCTTCCCGAGATCCAGCCAGGAGGGGAAAGTTCACGGTTGGCCTGGTCCAAGTTCGGGCACTTAGGATGCTTGAGAGAGAAGGCTGGGAGGTTAAGAGCACAAGCGTTGGAATCAGACCAACCTGGGTTTGATCCCTTCCTGCCCGTGTGACACTGGGTGAGTCACGTGTGTGACACTGGGTGAGTCACGTGGCCTCCTCTCTGGGCCTCAGTTTGCTTTTAGGTCACGTGTGGATGCTAATGTCTCCTGTGTCAGAGATCAATCTGGGGACTGCCCTGGGGGTCTGGTGGTTAGCTTCCCCTGCAGGGGGCATGGATTTAACCCCTGGTTGGGGATCTTAATCCCCCATGCCACAAGGCGCAACCAAAAAAGAAAAAAAAAAATCAGTGTGTAGGTTAACTGAGGAGTAAGATGTAGGTGATCTCCCAGGTAGTGAGAGACAGCTGGGAGGGGAGGAAGCAGGTGGTAGGATGGAGCAGGGCGCTGAGAGGTGAGCAGGGCCTGCTTTATTGGGGGAGTTGCAATGACTTGGGCATCTGGCCGGGATTTAGTAGTCGGCATGGAAGTCCCTGTCTTGCTGCCTCAAACTCTTTTGGTGTGAAAAAATCCTAACAGGTATAATGCCTGAGGGAAAGGAAAGTGACCTGCCCTGGGGCAATCAGGAGACTGGAGGAGACCCTAGAGGGCCCCCCAGAGGCTGAAGACTGAGATAAACGTCTTAGAGACCCATCCAGAGAGAAGGCAGCCAGTCTTCAGAACCTTGGTGCAGCTGGTAGCTTGCACTCTATAAAGTTCACGGAAAGAGCCATCTAGTGGCCTGAACTACTGTGGTCCAGCAGGTCTCCCAGAACCACCTTCTGCTGGTCTATTTCATGGGTCGTTGGAGGCAAAAGGGGAGCGTCTTTGTCTGACTCCAGCCAGACCTGAGAAGTCAGGGCACATCCGCCAGGGCAGGTCCACTGAACAGCCCCTTGAATAAGGAACATGTCCAGCAGAGACTGTCTTTCCCACCTGGACGGCACGTGTTCTGGGGAGGAGTGTCATCTCTAAGACAGGAGCGGCAAGAGGAGGCAGAAGCAGCCCTCTCCCCTGTCACCCGGGCACCCAGCCCTGCTCCAGTTCCTCTTCTCGCTTTCCCAACTCTCTGGGGCTGGACTGGCCTGGCTCTTCAGCCTACTTAGAGAACCTCTTCCAGCTTCAGTTCCCTCGTCTTTGAAATGGGTGAATATGCATGAATCACTTTGCTATACACCTGAAACTAACACAACACTATACATCAGCTATACTCCATTATAAAATAACTTAAAAATAATAAAATTTCTAATCAAAAATTAAATAAAATGGGTGCATAAAACGTAATAGCTACTTGGCATTGTATCTGCAACACATTCCATCTGTTTTTCTCTTCTTATTGAGTCGTTGGGAAGTTGCTTGTCCATTTCGTTCCATTAGAATGTGTGTTTCGTAAGAGCAGGTGTCTCCAGATCTTAGAGACAGACACAGTACTTCTGCCAGGGACAGTGGCTGGCACTCAGTAAATAAATACACATGAATGGATGCACCATGGAAGGTTACTATAGAAGCTGGGATGAAATGATGCTGGTAATATTTACCTTCCATTCTCTGTGCTTTGACCTGTGCCTTTGCACTAACTTGATATATTTTCTCATTGACTTTATGAGGTTTAGATATTATTATACCTGTTTTACACGGGGAGGACCAAGGCTCAGAGACGTTTGCTAACTTTCCCAAGGTCACACAGCTAGCACGTGGCAGGGCCAAGTTTCAAATTCAGAAGAGTGACCTCAGAGCACGCTCCTGTAACCCATCAGCATGGCCCAGGGGCCATGATCGCCCATTGCCCCCTTTTGGCTCAGCCCAGTGTGAGAGATGAACAGCAGACACATCCCCTCTGAAGGGAGGGACCAGAACTCTCCTCTCAGGGGAGCGCAGGACACTCAAAAGTTGGTTGTGAGGAGGTTTTCTGCCCTGAAGCCCAACAGAGAATGGCAGGGGCTTGTGAGAAGCATGGTTACAAACAGCTCATGCCATCCCATGAAGCACAGCCCACTCAGGCCAGGAGGCAGAGGTCATTTTCCGAAGGTGTTAAAGAGGGCTCACCTCCATCCACGGCCCCAACGGAGGTGGCCATTCTGTGTGCCGTGTGCTCAGCTGCTCAGTCATGTGACCCCTCTTTGTGACCCCAAGAATTATAGCCCACCAGGCTCCTCTGTTCATGGGATTCTCCAGGCAAGAATACTAAAGTGCATTGCCATGCCTTCTCCCAGGGGATCTTCCCAACCCAAGGATCGAACCCATGTCTCCTGCTTTGCAGGCGGATTCTTTACGGCTGAACCTCCTGGGCCATTGCACACAGCATGCCGAACCCTCACATGAACAGGAAGTGTCAGTGGGGCTCCTCCAGTTTGCCGAGGGTTAGGCCCACAAACAGGCAGCCTTCTTTGGGAACTTAGCCCATAAAACTTTGCGTAGAGGCCCCGTCCCTGGGAGGGTGGGCCAAGGCAAGCACAGGCTCATAAAGGAGATTTAGGGAGACGACAGCGGCATATTCATTTGTACCTCTGCATAGTAAAGATAATTTATTGGCAGGTGCTGGGGAGTTCAGCCCTGAAATCACATGGATGGGAATATTAGGTGCCTTTCCCTTGCTCCCTCTCCCCACCCCAAATGGCTCTGACTTTCAGATGGTGTAAATTAATTGGGTTTGTGTGTGTGTATAAGTGCATATATATTTATTTATTTACAGACATCTTTCCTTATTTATCTCACTGGCTCCGTGAGCATTTACATTTCTTCAGAGACTCTGCAGTAATGAGCTTACAAGTGGGTCATTCATTACCCACTTGTGGCAGGAGGCGGGGGGAGGGCATGGGGGCCCTGACAGATGCAAGGGATGAGTTTGATTCATCAGCAGGAGGCCCGTTTGTCTCCTTAAGGGCCCCTTCCCCAGAGGACCAGGATGGGAGAAGAGCGCAAACAGGAGATGCCGAAGCAAAGAGTGCTTCCCAGGAGCTGGGACAAGAGACTCATGGAAGGTGTGTAGGGAAATAAAACCATGACAAATAGCATGTTGGGGTTGGCGGAGTATAGAACTGAGTTAGCCTCAAGTAATAGAGACAAAGAATTGATGCTTTTGAACTGTGGTGTTGGAGAAGACTCTTGAGTCCCTTGGACTGTAAGGAGATCAAACCAGTCAATCCTAAAGGAGGTCGGTCCTGAATATTCTTTGGAAGGACTAATGCTGAAGCTGAAACTCCAGTACTTTGGCCACCTGATGCAAAGAGTTGACTCACTGGAAAAGACCCTGATGTTGGGAAAGACTGAAGGCAGGAGGAGAAGGGGGTGACAGGATGAGATGATTAGATGGCACCACCAACTCAATGGACATGAATTTGAGCAAGCTCCAGGAGATGGTGAAGGACTAGGAAGTCTGGTGTGCTGCAGTCCATGGGGTCACAAAGACTGAGTGACTGAACAACAAGGGAGACAAAGCCGGAAGGCAAGAGGACTTTACACCAAGGACTCAAGTTATTCAAGTAACCCTCTGCCTACTGACCCCCTCTCCTCTTTAAAGATTTCAGCCCACTTAGAGATGGCTTTCTTTTAGGGTCTTTGCTGGAGGTGGTGTCACCCCCAGGGGTTGTTTTGGGTACCCATGACACTCCACCAAGGCTGGTTGTTAACAGCCCTAGGGAGTATAGTGTAGGTTTTATACCCATGTTGTGTGATTTGGAGCATGTTACGTAACCTCTCTGTGCCTCCATGCATTCACCTGTCAAGTGTTAGTTATTGTTGTTCATACGCTAAGTTGTCTCCGTCTCTTTGCGACCCCACGGACTGCAGCACTCCAGGCTCCTCTGTCCTCCACTGTCTCCAACAGTTTGCTCAAATTCATGTCCGTATCTTCTGTGATGCTATCTAACCACCTTTTGTCAGACATCTTCATTATGACCTGTTCGTCTTGGGTGGCTCTGCATGGTGGCTCATAGCTTCATTGCAAGCCCCTTCACCATGACAAGGATGCTAATACCTACCCAAAAGAGTTGTTCTGGGATTTTTTTCAGCTGTGTTGTTGTTCAGTTGCCAAGTCGTGTCCGACTCTTTGCAACCCTGTGAATTGCAGCACGCCAGGAGATCCTGTCCTTCACTATCTCCTGGAGTTTGCTCAAACTCCTGTCCATTGAGTCGATGATTCCATCCAGCTATCTCAACCTCTGTTGTCCCCTTCTCCTCCTGCCTTCAATCTTTCCCAGCATCATGGCCTTTTCAAATGAGTCAGCTCTTCGCATCAGGTGGCCAAAGTAATGGAGCTTCAGCTTCAGCATCAGTCCTTCCAATGAATATTCAGGACTGAATTCCTTTAGGATTGACTGGTTGGATCTTCTTGCAGTCCAAGGGACTCTCAAGAGTCTTCTCCAACACCACAGTTCAGAAGCATCAATTCTTCGGTGCTCAGCTTTCTTTAGAGTTGAACTCTCACATCCATATATGACCACTGGAAAAACCGTAGCTTTGACTAGACAGACCTTTGTCGGCAAAGTAATGTCTCTGCTTTTTAATATGCTGTCTAGGTTTCTTATTGCTTTTCTTCAAGAAGCATGTGTCTTTTAATTAGGTGTAATTAAAAAGCATCTTTTAATTAGGTATGTATATTGAGGTCTAATTGACAAATAAAATTGTAAGATATTTAAAGTGTTCGATGTGCAGATTTGATATAGAGATACATTTTCCCCCACTGAGTTCATTAACACGTTGTTCTGGAATTTTTAAGAATAATCAAGTGTCAAATGTTAGTGCAGTTCTTGGAATTAATGTTCTGTAAGTGTTAGCTACTATCGTTGTTATTACGAAGTTTGAGTTTTGCTGGGCTTGCTTGCCTGTGATTCCCTGTCTGCCTGTTAAACATGCTCTTTCCTCTGAAGTTCAGGCAGGAAAACTGCTTTCTTTGTGAAAACCTCCTCCGCTCTCCTTGGACTTGGATTCTTGATGAAACCCTTGGCACACATTCATCGCCACTCTGCCTCCCTTCCTTCTCATCCTGTATTAAAACACTGTATGTCCACTCCCACTTCCCTCTCGTGTGTCGGAACTCCACCAACAACAGGAAGCGTGTCTTAATTCCCCTTCCTCTCCTCTGCCTCCTCCATGCCTGGCGAGGAGTAGGCACCCAGTTAAAGTATGTAGGGTGAATAAACCAGTGATTCTCAACCCTGTTGGACCCAGCCCCTCTTCATGCAATAAATCTTTTAAAATAATTCCTTTTATCTATCGTGAAATGAAATCCATACTTGTTACAACCTACTTACACTCACAGCTCTGAAACAGATCAATACACTGCCTTGATAATAATATAACAAATGTGTTCAAAGTAATTTGAAATAAAAATAATGTGTATTTTGTTCTGTAAATGATCAGGCATAACATCTCCAGACAAGCTCTTCCCAAACTGTAATGTGTGGAGAAACCCCCAGGGCATCTTGTTGAAATGCAGATTCAGTGGTCCAGGCAGGAGCCTGAGAACCTCCTTTTCTAACAGACTCCCAAGGATACTGATGTTGCCAGCTGACGGGCCTCCCTTTGTGTGAAGGGGCTAGAAGACGCATGAAAAGGTCAGGTGCCGGATGTTGACTCACCAAGAATTACAATTACAAATGCAGGTGGAGAACAGGTGTGTTTGTTGGTAACTTACAGACACAGCTTGTGTGGCTGTAGGTGACAGGATTTTTTAAAAGTCATGCTAAAATTCTGAATGATGTAAGATCTCCCTTTGAGTTAAAGATAGTCACTTTCCTGGAAAATTCAGTTCTGTTAAAAGCACTCAAAAGTACTCTGTCATATGTAAATTTGTATGAGGTTCCTGACCTGCATAATTAAAAACCAGTTGTTCACCCACATGACAGGTAGAGACATTCAGAAGTCCTGGAGGATGTGGGACAGTTCTTCATTTCTTTGGGAATATGCATTGCTGGGGATCTGATGACCCCATTGCTCTCTTCCAGGAGCATCCCACAGTCATTGTGGCAACCGAAATGACACATGTTTTCAGAACACCCCTCGAGGGGCAGTTCCGCTTCTATGGAAAACCCTGGAATAAAAGGTTTCCTTAAGGACTCTTGAGATCTTTGAGGCAAGGCTCTGAAGTTGAGTTACTTGAAAATCCTGGGTCCTTGGTTTTGAGCAGGCTCCCAAAGTGCAGCGGATAAGGGGACCTGCGCCGCGTTGGACAAGAGCTGTGATGGTCTGTAGAGTAGCCGCCCCTTCTCAACACTGCCAGCCACCGCTCAGCCCCAGACGGTCGGCACACGTAGAATCCCAGCCCGTCGCGGTCAGGTCTCCTGGTGCCTCAAGAGAGGGTGGCAATCCAAATTTTATGATGGAATCTCTAGACCTTGAAATGTTGGCTGGGACTATAAACCGAGACATGTGTACCCCGTACAAAGCAAACCAACCCCTCGATACAACCATGAAGTCCCAGCTATGACCCCTGGTTTAAATTTGGGGGGCTTCCCTGGTAGCTCAGCGGTACAGAATCCGCCTGCCATTGTAGGAGACGCAGGTTCCGTCCCTGGGTCAGGAAGATCCCCTAGAGAAGGAAATGGCCACCCACTCCAGTATTCTTGCCTGAAACATCCCATGAACAGAGGAGCCTGGCAGGCTATCTAGTCCATGGGATCGCAAGAGTCGGACACGACTTAGGAACTAAACAACAACTTAAATTGGGGATGTGCCAGCAGCTTGGGGACTAGCCACTTGCTTGAATGAGTGTCCCGCCTCCTCAGGGTGACCCCGTTTCCAGCGGGGGAGTCTAACCCTCCTCCCATTTCCCCCCTTGCAGGCGCAGTTTCTCCCCACCTCCTCCAGCCCCTCCCTGCTCCCTCCAGCATGCCTTTCCTTAGTTTACTCGGGCCCTTTTCCTGCGGCTGTCTCTTTCTCCCTGGCCTAGCTGTCCTGTTCTGTCCACTTGGACTGGTCACTTGGGGCTGTTGTTGCCGCTTGGGAGCAGGGCTTGAGCCCCTGAGGCTGCCAACAGGGGTCTCTGGGGTACATGCCCATGGAGCCGTGCTTCTCCAACAGGGGTGATTTTTGGCCCCCAGGGTATGTCTGGCAATGTTTAGAGACAGTTATGGTTTTCACACGAGTGTTACTGTCATCTAATAGGGAGAGATCACAGATGCTGCTATACATTCTAGAATGCACGGGACAGCCTCCACAAAGAGACATGACCTGCCCCCAGATGTCCCTAACGTCACAGTTGAGAAAGTCCATCTTGGAGAAATCCAGAAGGCTTTGTTACTGAAGCTGGACTGGGTTGTTCATTGTGACTGTCACACCCTCCTGGTGGGGCTGGAAGGACAGCGTGGGTCCAGTCGGACTCCTGCGCTGGCCCCAAGGACACAGCAATACCGGGTTGAGATCCAGGCCACGTGGCCTTGGGCAGTGTCAGGGATAAACAAGGCCATAAGGACAGATTTCAGTGGGTGAGATCTTATTGCACGAGGGGAATGGGTCCAGTGTGAACTGAACGCCACTGAGACTTGTACAGAGACTGGTGTCTTAAAGGGAGCGTGAGGGAATCGTGAGGGCGTGAGCAGGGCTTGAGCAGAGTCAGGGCAGTGAGAAGGGAGAGAAAGCAGGAAGGGGGTGGGGGCCCTGTCCCCATGAAACTCATCTGGGTTTGCTGGCTGGCGCTTCTCCAAGCTAGTCCTCTCCCTTACACAGGGGCTGGAAGGGATGCTGGGGCCGTGTCTTAGGGGGTTAGCTGGAGCAAACTCGATTCTGTTGGCAGCCTTCTGTTTTCTCAGGCAGGCGCTTGAAGGGGACTAGAATCATCCAAGGGCTGTGTCCTTGAGCTGTCAGAAACGATGTTAGTGTTTGCTCCAGTCTTTACAGGCCAAGGTTGAGGCCGTGTTGAGAAGGGGCTCAGAGGGGCTTGGCTAGAGTTTGGTCAAAGGGAGCATCTTGGCCAGTAGGTCATTCTTCCTCCCAGAGGGTGTCCCTGGGCTTCAGGGTTCAGCCTCTCTCTATAAAACTATTTATCATCACTCCATTTCCAGTTGACCTAGATTTCCACCCGTGTGTGTATTTGTCGTGTATGCAAGTAAAATACAAACCTACAGGCCTGCTATATAGGGAAAAACCCAACATAAAAAGGTCCTCAACTTTTTATTTCCTCAATGAGTAGATATTTCGGATGATAAGTCTGTATTATGTTGGCAATTCTCAAATTTGTTGGTCTCCATGGACCCCCTTCTATTTTCAAATATTGTTTCGGACCCCCAAGGAGCTTTTCTTTATGTAGGTTATATCTATCAATTATTTGTTATATGTTGAAATTTAAACTAGGGCATTCTTAGCAATGGTTATTTATTGATTTACTTAATCATAACTCATTACGTGTCTGTATAAGTAAAAACTTTTACGAAAATACGTATGTTTTACACAACCAAAACAAATTTCGTGAGAAGAGGCACTGTTTGTTTTGCATTTTGCAAACCTTTGTAATATCTGGCTTAATAGAAGACAGCTGGATTCTCTGCTTTCAGTATGTTGTGATTTCACACATCATGGATCCTCTGCAAAACTCCACTGTGTGCTTGTGTGAGAGGATGAGTGAATAAAGGAAAAGAGCATCTTCAAATTATGATGAAAGTAGTGACCTTAAAGGTCACCTGAAAGGGTCCCCCAGGGGTTCCCAGAGCACACTTTGAGAACCACCTCATTAGCTCATCACCGTAAGCATTAATTCCAATTTAATCCATTGTAGCTAATATTTATTCAGGTCTAGGCTTTATCCTCGGAGAAGGCAATGGCAACCCACTCCAGTACTCTTGCCTGGAAAATCCCATGGGCAGAGGAGCCTGGTGGGCTGCAGTCCATGGGGTCGGGAAGAGTCGGATGCGATTGAGCGACTTCACTTTCACTTTTCACTTTCACGCATTGGAGAAGGAAATGGCTTGCCTGGGGAATCCCAGGGACGGTGGAGCCCGTGGGCTGCCGTCCATGGGGTCGCACAGAGTCGGACACGACTGAAGCGACTTAGCAGCAGCCGCAGCAGGCTTTATCCTGAGTGCTTTACACGTGTTAACTCTCTGAACTCTTGTAAAAGTGCCGTGAGGCAGGTACTAGTTATTATGCCCATTTTACAGAGAGAAAGACTGAGGCTCTCAATGTTAGATACTGTGCCCTGGGTCACACATTGAGCAAGTGGCAGAGGCCTGATGGACTTGATTGCACTTCACCCCACCCTGCCCTTCCAAATGGCTTAAGTCTACTCACTGGGTGATGGAGCACCAGCTAAAAATGTCAACTGAGTGCTGAGTGTGTATCAAGCCTCGTGCTAAATGTTCTGTTGTTAACTAGAGTGAAATATGAGTGTGCCCTATTATTTAATCTCTCCCTCACCTTTGCAAAGGAAGTCTTCCAACCCCTTCTTTTCTGGTAGATGAGAAAACTGAGGCCCTGAGAGGCTCAGCTCCTCTCCCCGTATCTTAGAGTTAAGGGCAGAGGCTGGATTCCACTCATGCAGCTCTCTCCCGCCTCACCCAAAGCTGCACATCCCGTTAACATGACTAAATCTGCTAAATTACACCAGGCTTATTATTGAGGGTTTTATTAAAGTCTGGCCTGCCCATGCCCAGCGAGGCCCCCAAGTTTCTAAGTGCTGGCCAGCCCTGCCACTCTCTGTGCATACGAATGAGCCAGCGAGGGGCCTCTGTGAGGTCTGTTTGCGTTGGCAGCTGGGGTAATTGCATGTCCTAATTGGGTGCAGCTATGCACACGGCCACTGCCCTGGCACAGCCGTCCTTTTGGAAGCAGGTGCAGGCTTCTCCCCCAAGTGTCCCTCTCAATGGCCCTGGTCACCTTGGTGATGGGAATGAAGCCTCGGACACTGAGTTCACCAGCGAACAGCTACTCAGCTGGCCGTGCGTCCACATGGCGTGAAAGGAAGCCGTAACCGGGTGGTGATGAGTGAGCAGGTGGGAGGGGGCACCCTCACGCCTGCGCGGCGCACCTGGCCGGGGCTCCCCTCTGGCACCCTCCCTGGTCCGCAGAGCGGCCAAGAGGTGGGCGGTGTCGGTGGGTGTGGCCTCTAGACCTCAACTGCCTGGGGTCCAGTCCTGGCTCCTCCATTTCCTGGGTCTGGATTTAGTCCCTTCTCTGAACCTCCGTGCTCCCATCCAAAAAAATGGGAAGAATAGCAGCATTTCTTTTATAGAATCCTCATGAGAATCAAATGAGTGAGTCGGTGCAGAAGGGTTGGAAGCAGAGCCTGGGGCAGAGTCCGCACTGTACACGTGTTTTCTAACAGGTGCGTGTTTGGTTAGCACCTTGCATGTACTAGTCACTGCGCTTCATCGGTTCTCAGTTATGGGGAGACAGGTGCCAGCCTCAGCCCCTGGGATGGATGAGGAATTTGAGGCACAGGAAGATGAAATCGTCTGTCCCAGGTCAAAGAGCCACTGGAGAAGGTGATCACAGGATGAGGCAGGGAGGAGAATATACACTTAGGAGCGCCCATCTATCCCTCCATCCCTGGTCTCTTAAAATCCATCAGTTATTCCTCAACGATTTGAAATGGCAGAACATTGTTAGTCAATTGTATTGATTAATGGTCGACTTGGAGAAAGTTCAGCATCGCACAGGACCTGTCATCTTATAGATGAGAAAATCCGACAATCGCTAAAGCAAAACAGATCCCCGGGTCTCCTCCTTTCCTGTTTGGTGTTCTCTCTACACAAAAATAAGAGCAAAAGTTTATCAATGAGTGGAGCATTTAGAACATACAGCAACCCACCTCCACTCCGAAACAGGACCGGGGTGTGGTGGGGGGTGGGGCGAGGGGGGTGGTGGGAGGCAGATTCAATTGATTAAGCAAGGAAAAATCCATCCTGGAGTCTGAACCATAGAGAACCAGGAAAGACAGAAGCAGACCCAGGTGTCTCCAACACAGCAGCCTGGGTCACGTAACGCGTCTCTCGAAGCCATCTTGTGCTTGGCATATTTCTACCTGATTGAAATTGGCTCTAAACATGCCCAAGGTTGAATGGGAGTGGAGGACATTATTGCATTTAATTATTTCTCCAGAATAAAAATGGATTCTAGCAGCAGCTTAGAGGCAAGGCAACAGCAGAGCAATTAAGAGTTTTGGAGCTCGCGTGCGAACATTTGAATGTGCAATCATTGTAATAAGTACATTAAAATAAAATAAGTCAAAGGGTTGCATTTGCATAAATAATCCAAGGTGAGAGTGTTGGATTGGTTAAGAATAGAAGGGGCGCAGCTAGTACATCATCATGAAGAAATAATAATTTATCTGTCATCCAGGTGAAGGCCATTGGGGTGAGACAGTGGAGGTCCAGTGTTAATCGGTGGGGAAGCTTCTTTGCTCGTTCTTCTTCCTACTTTGGGTGTGGCAGACACATTCCAGAAGTTTTATATACATTTGTCATCACCAAATACCCATAATGCATTGTTTTCAAATCCCTATTTTCCAGATGAGGAAACTGAGGCATGCAGAGTTTGGATCACATCATTTCCAGCATCACTTTCATTTCATGGTCAGGTTATTTCACTTCCCCATGCCTTAGCTTCCTCCTCTTCTTTAGGGCTCATGCTGTGCTTCACTGGGTGCTCGAGGGGATTAGGGACACAAAGTGCGTGAAGGGCCAGAGTTTAGGGGGATATGGGTGCTAAAGGTATGAGGATTATCTCATATATATTTGCCTGGAAACCTCCCACGGTTGGTTTTTACAGGGAAGGGAACCTGGGTTTGGATGTCTGGATCTTGATTCTCCAGGGGAAGGAGAGAAAAACCAAGACTGATTAGCCTCTTGGCAAGCAGGTGAAGAGTTAAAGTAAGTGATACTTTACCAATGTATAGAAGGATGGAGGGATAAATGGATGGAGCAAATGCAGTGTATTCATACATGGAATATTATTCAGTCTAGAAAAGGAAGGAAATCCTGTCATATGTGACAACATAGATAAACCTCAAGGATGCTGGTATGAAAGAGGGATGAAAGTGAAAGGCGCTCAGTCATATCCCCATGGACTGTAGCCCACCAGGCTCCTCTGTCCATGGAATTCTCCAGGCAAGAATACTGGAGTGGATAGCCATTCACTTCTCCAGGGGATCTTTCTGACCTAGGGATCAAACTCGGGTCTTCCGCATTGTAGGTGGATTATTTATCATCTGAGCTGCCAGGGAAGCCCAGAGGATGTTAATACTGAGTGCAATAAGCTGGACACAGAAAGACAAATGCTGCTTGATCCACTTACATGAGAATCTAAAACAGTCAAATTCAAGACTTCCCTGGTGGTCCAGTGGTTAAGACCTGTGCTTCCAGTGCAGGGGGTAAAGATTCAATCCCTGGTGGAAGAACTAAGTAAGATCTCATGTGCTATGTGGCGTGGCCAAAAAAAAAAGTCTGCCTTCAATTTTAAATAAATAAATTAAATAATCAAACTCAGAGAATCGGAGAGTTAGGATGGTGGTGGCCAGTGGCCGGGGGCTGGGGAAATGAAGAATCTCTGTAATCAATGGGCATGGAGTCTTGGTGGTGTAGAATACATTCTAGAGATCTGCTGTACTGACTTGTGACTGTGGGTGGCAAGACTGTATGGGACACTTAAAGCGCTTGCTGAGAGGAAAGATCTCATGTTACATGTTCTCACCATAGTAAAATAAAGTGTACAAAAAAGAAGAAAGAAAACCGTTGGGGGAAGGTGTTGGAGAACTCATCAACTGCTATACAAAACAGCCCTGACTCAGTGTGACCGAGATCTTAGGCTCCTGAGTGATGCCTGATTCTCACTGACTATGCCTCAATGACTTTTCTGGAAGCTATCGAATACCTGTAAGCTCTTCGTGCAAGAAGACAAAATATTTCCCTTCCCTCTTACCCTCAAATCTTTTGGTTTCCCTTGACAGCTGAGTAGCGCCTGGGGCCAGGGGGAAGGCTGTGGGGTCGCGCAGAGCTGACAGTCCCCATTGTGTGAGCGTCTCTGAGTGGACAACCCTTATTAATCTCGAGTCCTGTTAGAACTGATGCTGGCCCCTGTTCCTGATGTCACAAATTAACCAGAGGAACCAGCCGTTTTCTGACGGTCAGATTAGCTTCATTGATTGCAGTGTTTCCTGTGTCTGGTATTGCTTAGAGAAGTTCTGCCAGAAAGTGGAGGAGAATGTGAGCTTTTGAAATTTTGAAATTTTTACGGAGGTTTTCTGCTCAGGGGATAAATTGGTGATTGTCAGTTAATGAGGAAAGAGAACAACCCAGGAACTGTACTTAGGACGTTTTTGATAAGAATGGCTGCAGGTGGCTGTGGGGGTTTCTGCTCACTCTCTGCATTCTTGTTAATTTCTAAAAAAAATGGGCTTAGGGACAGAATTTAAACTCACGTTCTTGGACAGCAAGTGTCATCAAACTGATCTTTTGGCTGTTAGAGGCAAAAAGCAATATGTAATTGGGTCTTGTATCTGAGGTCAGCTAAGAGGAAGAAAGCAGATAGTTGTCTCCTGTATTAATCAGGATGAATTAGTGCTGCAGTAGCAAAGATCCCCAAACCTCAGGGACAGAAATCTGCAGAGGTTTATTCTGCTCATGGAGGGTTGGTGGAGTTGCAGGGCCTTCACCATCAGGAGCGTGGCTGGATGCTGCCAGGGAAGAAGGGACGTGGCAAAATGTGCCTGGCCCCAGTCACTTGTCTTGGCCACAGCAAGTTGCTTGGCCGTGCCTCGTTTAGGGAATGGGAAGTGCAATTGTATCATGTGCCTAGAAGGAAGAGAACTGGAATATTTGTCAAGAGCTTTATTGAATACCATCCCCCCCACAATCCAGTCCACTCCAGCCTAGGCTAAAGTGTGCAAAGACCCCATCCACTCTGTCACAGAGAAGGGGGCACTAAATGCTCCGCCCTTGACCTTTCAGCTGAACAGAAGAGGCACAAAACTATAACAAGTTTTAGAATTATACAGGTGAAAATTCACAGTCTTTCCTAAATGACGTCAGACAAATCACTGAACATCCCCAAGCTTTTTTCCCCCTCTCTTGTAAGATGAGAGAATGGTAGTGTCTGCCTCTGTTACTTCAGAATTTACTTCTGAAGGTTAAATGATTTATCACATGGGCGGGCTTAGCACAGTACTTGGCACCTGATAGCATGCCCAAGTGGGTGAAAGCAACAAGCAAGCCTTGGCTCCTCTTTCTATAAAATAGTGAGGGGATACCCCTTAGGGGGTGATTTTCAGCATGCAGTAGGTAATACCTGTGAATCAGCGGCATATGGGGTCTGGCTCACAGGGACAGCTCAGAGAATTCAGCTGAGAGGCTGCTTGGAATTTTTCAAGGGTCTCTGAACAGAAAGAAGGAAAAGAGGAATAGCAGTGAAGTTTGTTTAGGTTTCAACAGCAGAGGCATGGCCCCCACTTGAGGGGGATTTCTTACAAGATGCATACGGGAGGTAAGAAAAGCCGGAAATAGGTGTTAGAACCGGAAGTTCCCCTTTATGGACCAGCATGTAATGTCGGCTCCCACGGATGACCAGCAGCTTCTCCGTGACAGAACACAGACTGCACTCTCTCTTGGCGTCTCCCTGTTTCAGTCTTCCTGTCCATTGCCTCCGGCTGCTGCCACCCTGGTGCCATGTGGCCCCTCCTTACTGTCGTCTCCCTCTTCTGTGACTTCCTGACACCTGATGACCCCTGGCCAGCCTAGAGACGGCTCTTTGGAGATGACAAGCCTGTCCCAGATCCGTTTAGCTGGGTGACAGTGGATGGGAGGGGAGTCAGACTGCCGTGCTTAAGGGGACAGAGTGAGGGGGATCAGAAGGGCTCTGAAGCTCCCTGGAATGGTTGGTGGATCTGATGGCCCAGGCCAGAGGTCAGCAGCCTATCTGGTTTGAATCCCAGCTTCATGACCAACCGCCTGGGTTACCTTGATGGGTCACTGATGCCAGTACCTGCAAGATGAGAATAAAAGTAACATCAACTTACAGAATGGCCACGAGATATCTTAGTGTTGCTTTCATTCCTATGGATTCTTGAAATTGGTACTTGATGCTAGGGGAGATGAAACAAAGGTAAGAAGTGGGCAGACACATTGCTGGACCAAATGGGGACATTGGAGACAAGGGCAAGCAAGCCAAGCTCAAGGAAGGGGAACTTTCTAAACTCACAGTCCTGGAGAACTGGGGTCTGCACAGTGTTTCTTAAAGGGCCAGATAGAAGTATTTTAAGCTTTGCAGGCCAGATAGACAGTCTCTATGGCAACCACTCACCTCTGCTGTTGTAGCAGGAAAGCGACCATAGACAAGCCATAAATGAACAGGCATGGCTGTGTTTCAATAAAACTTTATTTACAGAAACAAATGGAACGGAGGATTTGGCTCAGGGCAGGTAGTAGCTTGCAGGACCACTGAAGGAGGAGCCGTGCTCAATGTCAGCTGCACGTCAGCCCCTCCTGGGAGCCAGCACTGCCTCCACGCTCTGCCTCCAGCGCCCTCCTTGAGAACCTTTAATGGTCACATTTAGGAAAATGAACGAGGATGTCTGCCCTCGGGATTGCTACTCATTGCTAGTGTGTTTCTATAGCAGTGGATTTAAAGAGTCAATTAGCCTCAATTCTCCGTGGCCTCTGTGTCCCCTCTGACTAGCTTTGGCCCAGTGGATTCTCTTTCAGGTCAAGGCCTTAGTAATGGGCTCTAAACAGAAGCACTGGGTTTTGGAAATGATGCAGGATGTTAGTTGACCAGTTTATTTGATCCAAGCTCAAAATGGCCATGGCCCACATACCGTGGAGAAGCTGGGTTCCAGGTGCCCCTCTTCCTGGAAAGACTCATTGTCTCAAGAATGACTCTTGCCTTTTCTCTTGACCCACCCCCTCCCGGGTGACTTAATCAGTCCTGCTCCAGACAGTCAAAGCTATCTGGAGCTTTGATTATCCAAGAGTCCAAGAGTCAAAGCTCAAACACAAGACTGTCACCAGGTCTTAGATTCATTGTAAGGATTGTCCTATAAAGGACACATTCCCATCGAGATAGCTGGTGATGTCTCCCCTCCAGAATTAACTATGGCATGATCTCATTTCTCTTATGGGCATAGATCTAGGAGCATGTCTTAAAGGCAAAGGAAATACTAGCTAGTAAATACTAGCCTACCAATGTTTTCTCCCCTTATAGCTTTATTATGGCTTTGCTAGCCATTAACCATCACAGCGCTCTCTGCTGGAATTTAAACAGGAAGCCCAAAACAAACTCTAGATTCCAGTGACAGAAACATCTGAAGGAGACTTCCATGAAAAGGGAGTGTGTTTAATAACAAGCATTGAGGATCATAGTCCGAGCATGTTGGAGATCGCAAAAGTTTTATTTTCTAGTTGGAACATCTTGTATTTCCAGGTTGAGAAATTGAGTTCAAGAGAAAGATCTAACACGAAGTCTAAGGTGAAGCTCATAGCAAAGGCAAGGCGTGTGACCCCAGGGCTCCAACCTCCAAACCTACGTGCCCCATTCTCTAGGGCCCACCTGCTTAGCTTGATGGCTCAGTCAAGATTCTCTTCTGTGTTTTGTCCCTGTCTTCTTTAGGACGGCTACTTCTCCCACCGGCCAAAAGAGAAAGTGCGAACCGACAGTAACAATGAGAACTCGGTGCCCAAGGATTTTGAGAACGTGGACAACAGCAACTTTGCACCCAGAGCTCAAAAGCAGAAGCACCAGCCTGAGCTGACGAAGAAGCCCCCGAGAGGACAGAAGGAGCTTCTGAAGAGGAAGCGGGAGCAGGAGGAGAAAGGGAGGGGGCGTCCGTCCCCGGGGAAAGGTCCCAACGAGGTGCTGCCTCCCGGCGAGCGGGTCGCGGTGAATGGCAGCCACAGCAAGGACGCCCCCCGACTGCCCCACGGCCGCAAGAGCGGGGGCAGCTCCCCCGAGGCCAAGCCTGACCAGCCCCTCAGGTGTGACATCTCGGGCAAGGAGGCCATCTCCGCGCTGTCCCGCTCCAAGTCCAAGCACTGCCGCCAGGAGATCGGGGAGACCTACTGCCGCCACAAGCTCGGACAGCTGATGCCCGAGAAGGTGACTCGGTTCTGCCCCCTCGAAGGTAAGTCCCAGCCCCGCTCTGCTCACATCCTCAGACCTTCTCTCAGCGACTGCCCTATTTTTCAAACCCCAAATCAAGACGCGAGATCATTTGTTTTGGACCTTCCTGTGAATTCCAAAATCTTGCGTGAGAAGTTCCCCCAAATCAAATTACCTTTTGTGGCAGCGTTAACCAGTTGCCTTTGTGACAAAGGATAAAATACAATGTAATCAGGGCTAATGTGGAAGGTGTAGGTGGTGATGGTATTGATACGGATTGCTTTCTCTCTCAGCAGAATATGGGGATTAAAATTGACGTGAATATTACTGTAAATGAATAGGATCTGAAAGGATCTATTGGTTGCATTGACACTGGGGGCTCTGAAAAAACATCTTTCTCATTTTCCTCCATCTACAGTTTCTTCTTTCCTTATTTCCTTCCCCCTTCTGCCCCCCACCCCCCACCAGCCTCCCTCCTGCCCCACACTGGGCCCCCTTCTCCATGCTGATGACCAGTGATAAGTCAGACCTCTCGCTGGCATGTGGTATGAGGTCAGAGCTCTAACAGTGACGTTCATAAGTGCAGGGGAGGGTCCTCAGAAATCGGGGGCATGGGGGAAAGGCTCTGCACAGGTGAAGTATTACAGCATGTGCATCTCTGCATCTCGCCTCTCACCACTGACACGTGTTCCTTGCTGCACACGTGTACATTTCACCTTTTCCAGTGCCTGCAGAAGGGGAGTAATAACAGGTACTGAGCGCTCACTGTGTCCTGGCATGGCACAGGCAGTTTGCATTCAATCAGCTCGTCTCATCTGTGGCCCAGTGAGGTTGGCACTGTCGTCAGGAGCATATCATTTTTCATTTGAGTGGCATAAAATAACTTCCCCCTGGTCTTACGGCTTGTAGGAGGCCTCACAAGCCTGCAGGTAGAGACATCCTGAGATAGAGATACCACCATCCTGGGTGAGGTCATATTTTCTCAAGATCAAAAAAAAAAAAAACACATGTTATGGCAGAAAATTTCAAACCCACCTTGGAGACGGGAGACCCTTCATGTTCCCACTGTCCTGCTACAGGTAACTCGTGGGGGTCAGTGTTCTTTCATCCACGTCCACACGCCCACCCCGCCTCCCGCAGCCACACACATAAACTCATTGCAGGTCAGCAGATACTCTTTCTTGTAGAAGACCTTACATCCCAAATAGTTTGTGAGTTAGTCCACCCCATGGCTTTCTCCACGCACATGGCAGACAGCATCCTAAAGACTTCTCTAAAAAGAAGAGAGAGCTGATATCACTGGGAGCAACCAGTGCGATGCATTTGAAATGGAGGGCAATGTGTTTTAGTTCAAGTTTCACCAGGAACTCACCAGCGGAAGGGAAATTGCCTTCCCCTCTCTGGTTCCAGCTTCCTTATCTGTTCAGGGAGCACCCTGCATTAAATACTCAAAGGGTCTTCCCACTCAGACCTCCCTTGGGGTCCATTCACAATTTGCTCTTGGTCATCCCTCATTCTCATCGGCCACAGTCAATGCCAGGGGTACCCCACGGTCCCTCACTAAGTGGCCAAGGGTTCCAAATATTAATACCACCTAGTTGCTTCTAACTTCAAATAGCAATGAATGCTCATTGTGTAGGGGATACACACAAGACCTGGGTGGGGCAGGGGTCCATGAGTGGAAGAGGAGTGGGCCCACGGGGTGCTGGGTCCATCTTGGTGTCCAGACAGAAGGTCAGAGCATCAGGAAAGCCGACTGCAGTGCTGGGCTGGGTGGCAGGGTGGGAGCAGAGAGCTCTCAGTTCCCCCAGCATCGGAGGATTTGGAGGCCAGGCAAGAAGGTGCCCGACGTCTCATCAATCCCATATCCCTCTTGAGGCAGAAGGAGGTGTGAGGTGAGAACAGCTCCCAAGGAAAAGGGGGCTGGGTCACCTCTAGAGAAATCCTGATTCTGTCTCTCCAATGGACAGATAAGAAACGAGGCCCAGAGAGGAGGGGACTTATGGTCAAGGTCACCCAATCAGTGAGAGGCTGAACTTGAGCTGAAATTCAGCTCCTCATCTTTCACATGTGCTTCTCTGTTGATCCCCAATCACTGGATGGAGGGTATGGATCAGATCAGGGGTGGCCACGTGGGTGCGTGGGTATAGAGGCCTGGAAGGGTCCATGGCAAACCCTTCATGGGGTCCCCTCTGGGTGGGGTGCAGTGGGGACAGCTTCAACCCTTACCTCAAATTCATCTGTACTTTAAAGTGTTCAGTTGGAAATGTGTATCTCTACTATACTCTCTTTCCAATAGAAAGGTTTAAAAAGAAAAGGTTCATGTCTCCCTTGCATAGGGACTCTTGTCTAAGTGGGCCCGGGGTTCCCATTATGTTGTTGACTTAGCAGATAGTGGTACAGATGTTTGAATTAATAAGTGGAGCTGTTTCCAAAATCCTTCCCTTAACTAGCTCATGGCCTGGCAGAGGCCTGAGCTGCATGTCTTTCCTTGAGAGTAGCAGGGGGCACTCGCTGGGTACCAAGGGTTGTCACAGTTTTTCTATAAAGGGCCAGCGAGTAAATATTTGAGGCTTCATGGGCCTTGCAGTCTCCATCACAACGCCTCAACTCCGCTGTTGTATCACACAAGCAGCCAGGACGATACATACACAAGTGCACTTGGTTATTCTGAAAAAACTCAATTTACGAAAGCAGGCTGTGGGTAGGACGTGGCCCATGGGGCCATAGTTTTCTGATCCCTGCTAGGTACCAAGTCCGTGTAGTAGTACCTCCAACACTTGCCTTCCACCCCACTGAATCCTCATACCAGCCCTGTGAGGTCAGTCTCTTTATCAACCCATTTAATGGACGAGGAAATGGAGGCTCAAAGAGGTTTAGTCTGTGGCCAGAGGTGCATAACTAGCAGGCGGCGGGGCTGCCCTTAGCTCTCAGGCTCTGGAGCCTGCATGCACCCCAGATCCTTCCCCGCCTCAGGAGGCAGGCAGTTTCACTTTAGTCCAAATTCTCAGACCTCGGGGATGTCCTGAACCTGCTGGCTGTCTCTCTCCGCTGTCTGTAGTTGGAGGAGAAGGACCTCCTCCCTGGATGTTTGTAGGGAGCAAGAGGGCTGTTGTGGCCAGTGGAGGAAGGGGTCCCCACACCTATCGCGGTCCCTCTGAGACACCCCAGGGAGGCTGTGCAGCATAGGGATCCCCCGTGGTCTCAGCTGCGTCGGCCAAGGTGTCACACCCTTTGGGGGCCTGGGAGCTGGCTGATAAGATTGGCGTGTAAGGGCCTTGGCACACCCAGCCCCAACAGGGCGTTCATTCACTGCACCACAGCCTCCCCCTTTTGCAATAAATTTACTGTGAATAGACTAATTGCAAAATAACCCTAATTGGGTAGTTATCAATGAACAACTTCCCGTGGAACAAAACGGCTTACAATTAATAGCATTTAAGCCATAAACTATTCTTCTGCAGAAAGCTAAGATGTAATTACACCCCATACGGAGATGGTGTTCCCTTTCTGGAAACCATGGCACCCGGATTTCCCTCCGCTCAGGAGGGATTTGAGCTCTGGCTCCGTGGTCCTTTTATGTCCTGTTCAGTGAGGAAGCCAGTGCGGAGGAGAGGGGAAGTCAGCATGTGTGTAAACATATGCAGACATACACGTCCACACGCAGACGTAGGCACTGTTTGTCATCTTGCCAAGCTCAGCATCATCCGACAGGATGCCGGAAGTTGAATATGATTAAGGAAACAATTCCTCGTGGCTGGAAGTCTGAAAAATTCCAAGACAGAGAATAGGTGTTAAACGTCGGCTGGTGTTAAGGGCTGCTGCTGCTCCCACTCCCACGCCTCCAGTCCTCACACCCCAGCAGCGTTCAGGGGAAAAGAAGTGTCTAGAACCCCAGAGCGATATGCTCTGTGTGGACACCTTCCTTGCCTTTGTGACCCACCAGCTCCACTCTCTGCCTCCTGGAGGAAGCAGCTGGGATGCTGACGTATTTTTCACGAGGAAAGGACCAATCTGTAGACCATCCACTCAGAGCCACAAGGAGTGAGATGCGGTGTGCCCCATCGGACCCCAAGCCTGGCCTCAGAGAGACTTATTTCTAATCCCGAAGTGGCCCCTCGTTGCTCCCTGAGTCCCCGTGCTCCATGTCACCAGCCCCTACCCCTCCCGTATTCCTGGCCCCAGTGGCCCTGACCCCACTGCCCTCACCTCACTCCTGCAGTTGCCTAGGCCTCAGATTCCTTCCTTGGGCTCCAGAATCACCCCAGGGCCTCCAGGCACCCCCAACGGGATTTCTTCAAGTTTCATGGAAATGAAACCATGTTGTCTGGAAGGCCCAGGGCAGTGGGGACTGGGAAAACGGTTTTCCATCCAAAGATCTGCAGACATTGGGTGTTACATTCTGGTTCTGTCCTTACTAGCCGTGTGACTCTGACTTCCTGTGCCTCAGCTTCCTCATCTGTAAAATGGACACAGATCCTTGTACCCTGTCCTCATAGGGTTGTTGGCTGAAACGGGATCATGCATATGAAACGCCTGGTGCAGAGGCAGGTAAGGTACAGAGAATGTGTTTGGCTGTCAGTTGTAGCGAGGCAATGGTGGTAGAACAAGTGAAGAGGGCGTTGAAGAGCGGAGGGCCTGCTCCACGGTGACTGCCCCTTGCCCAGCTGCAGTTCTCTTGCTCCAATCTTCAGACAAGGCCCCATGTGCTTCCGTTATTCTCTCCAGCTCGTCCTAGCCACCTCCACTGCTGCCCCTACTGCCCACTACCCCCCCATCTTTCGTGGCTCTTACCTCTTCCCTCTCCAGATCTTAGCATAAATGCCACCTCCTCGGGGAAGCCTTCCTGGACCACACCTTCCCTGGGGAACCCTGGCCACAAGAGACACACTGACCCTGGTGAGGGGCAGACATATTGAAGTGAAGACCATCTGACCTGAAAGAGGCATTTTAGGCAGGCAGTGCCTCATTATATTTGGAACAATTGAATGTCGGCTTCCCTGGTAGCTCAGCTGGTAAAAAAATCTGCCTGCAAAGCAGGAGACCCCAGTTCAATTCCAGGATTGGGAAGTTCCCCTGGAGAAGGGATAGGCTACCCACTCCAGTATTCTTGAGCTTCCCTGGTGGCTCAGCTGGTAAAGAATCAGTCTGCAATGAGGAAGACCTGGGTCTGATCCCTGGGTTGGGAAGATCCCCGGGTTGGGAAGATCCCCTGGAGAAGGGAAAGTCTACCCACTCCAGTATTCTGGGCTGGAGAAATCTATGGACAGTATAGTCTATGGGGTCACAAAGAGTTGGACACAACTGAACGACGTTCACTTTTCACTTTCAAATGTTGAGATGCTGTCTCCAATGGCCCTCACGGGCCACCAGCCTCCTTCTACCTTGAGTTAAAATGCCTCAAAGAGAAAAAAAGAAAAAACACATTTCAAGAGAGGCCCCACCTGTTAGCCCAGCCCCTCTGGCACCTCCTCACCCTTCGCTGTACCAGGTAGAGCCAGTGTCCAGGTGAAGAATGAGAAATAAAAACAGAAGTTCCTGGGAAAGCAGTCGCTGGGAGCAGGGTGGGCTTTATGGGGACTCTGGACCCAAGTGGCTGATGATTCTCTATTGAGTGATGAGCAAGGACTGTCTCTTTTGAGTCAGCCAACCAGCTGCAAAGTTGCAAGCATGTATACATGGCTGGGGCAGCGGCTCCAGGATTGGGGTGAGGATGGACAGGAAGGAGGTTTCTGATGACAAGACAACTGTCCCTGGATGCAACAACCCATCTACCCATCAGGCTTTGCAGGAGACCAAAGACTCCCGACAAATGTGCTTCTGGCCGGAGGTGGCTGGGGGTGGGGGGTGGGGGGCTGTTGTCTGTGACAGAAGGAGACTGGCAGATGGCACCGCCAGCTACAGTAGGGCTGGCTCCTGGACATCTCCACACCCTGAGGGCAGTGGGGTGACTACACAGCGTGAATAGCGTGGAAGCATGGCTGGCAGCCTGGCAGGGAGGAAAAAGGAGACGTGGATGTCAGTTCAGCTGCTCCAGGGCCCTGGGTGGGGCTCCTGCCTCAGTGTCCCCGTCTGTCGGGCAGGGACACTGCTTTCTCCTAAGGCTCTTGGCTGCGTTGCTCAGATGAGACAAGGCGGGAACAGCCATGGACAGCTCATGGACCGCAGTGGCATGATGAAGCCAGATGACCCTCCTGCAGCCCGACCAAATGGACGGGGCCAACTTGCCAAAAGGCGAGGCTCATAGAGGACCCATTTTCATCTTCTGCTGAAGAGGGTGCAAACCCAATAACAAGGAGGTTTCTAGTAATAATCCATTGTGGTTGAAGTAAAATCCCAAAGATCTTGGGCTTTCACAGAAGGGGTGGGACTCTGACCATGGGGAGTCTAGAAAAAAAATCATTGGACCCCATTCATTAAACACCCAGTAAGTGACATCCCAGGCCAGGTGACATCCCAGGCCAGCGCTCCCCGGACGTGTCCTGTGAAAGGCTGGATAGTAAGTGTGGGCCTTGCAGGCTGCGTGGTCTCTGTTGCAACTACTCCACTTGGCAAGAAAGCAGCCACAAGAAGTACATAAATAAATGGCCCGTGTGGCTCTGTTTGTGTTCCAATAAAACTTTATTTGTAGTCAGCAGAATGTGAACCTCACATAATTTTCATGTGCTATGAAAGGTTATCCATTTGAGACTTTTTTCCAATTATTTAAAAATGTGAAAACTGCTCTTAGCTCGCAGGTCATACCAAAACAGGCAGCAGTAGGCTGCACTTAGCTGACCCTTGTTCTAGGATCTGGGGACATAACAGTGACCAAAAGCACGGGATGCCTTGTCTCTGCAGGGCGTCTGCTCAGGGCACAGGGTCTGCTGACATAAGCAGGAAGGTGACTCTGGGAGGCGTGCAACCCGATGGCCCCACCCTCATGGAGCTTCTGCCCTAATAGAAGAGGCCAGAGGTGACAGGTGAACCAACAGACCTACAATCTACTGCTTGGTGTGATGAGAACTCGTAGCATGCATAGCAGATGGGAAGACGGGGGTGGGGTGGACACTGTAGGTTAGGTGGCCACAGAAGGCTTCTCCAAGGATCCTTGATGGCAATGTCACTGGGAAGAGGAGACAGTCCTAGCAAACGGCCTGGCATGTTCTGGAAGCATCCACGAGGTCGGTGTGGCTGAAGTTAAGAGAGCAGTGAGGGGAGTAGGAGGAGGAAGGGTCACACCCTGGGGGTGCGGCCAGGCTGCGGCCAGGCGTTCTGATACTGACATCAACGAAATGTGAGCCGTTGGAGGAAGTGAACAGTTTAAACGTGATCTGATTTCGATACTTTTAGGACTTTGTGCTGCTTTAAAATTTTTCATCTTATTTTATTTTGATAAGAACACCTAACATAAGATCTGCTCTCTGAACCGATTTTCAGTGCCCAGTAGTGTATTTTCACTTATAGGCACAATGTGTAATCGCTCGATCTTACCCATCTTACTCAGCTGAAACCTTGTACCCATCGAACCCCATGCCCCTTCCCCCATGTCTGGCAGTCCCCATTCTGCTCTTTGCTTCTGAATCTGACTGTTATATATTCCTCATATAAGTAGACTCATTCAGCATTTATCCTTCTGTGTCTGACTTATTTCATTCAGCATAATGTCCTCCGGGCTCATCCATGTTGTTACAAATTGCAGGAGTCGTTTTCTAAAGCTGAGTAATATTCCATTGTAAGTGTATACAACATTTTTTAATCCTTTTATTTGTCAGTGGTCATTTAGGTTGTTTCTGCATCCTGGCTTTCATAAAAAAAAAAATGCTGCAGTGAATGTGGGCATGCTCATATCTCTTTGAGATGCTGATTTTAATTCTTTTGGATAAATACCCAATGAGATATCACCTCATACATGTTAGAATGACTATTATCAAAAAAGCACAACAAGTGTTGGTGAGGATAAGAAATTTTAATTTTTGTGCACTGTTGGTGGGAATGCAGAATGGTGCAGGCACTGTGGAAAATAGCTTGGTGGTTCCTAAAAAAATTAAAAATAGCACTACCATATGATCCACCAATCCCACTGTGGACCTGATTTAGTTTTAAAGAAGGAGTGGAAACAGGGAACTCGTGGGAAGGTCCTTGCAACAGCCCCCGTGAGAGGATATGGTAGAGAGGAAAATGCTTTTAGGATTGTCTGATGGACTGCATGGATGACCACAGTTGGTGGTCTGGGCTCAGGGGTTTCTTTGGAGCACAAAGACCACTTAAGCCTAACCTTGGGCAAAAATTTATTGAGCTCTGCTGTGTGCCAGGTCATGTGGCAAATAGTCCTCCAAGGCCCCCCATTGGAAGGGGGTTCCCTATAAACCAATTCACGTTGCCTTCGCCTTCTAAATGGGGCTTCCCTGGTGGCTTAGATGGTAAAGGCTCTGCCCGCAATGCAGGGGACCCAGGTTCGACCCCTGGGTCAGGAAGATCCCCTGGAAAAGGGAATGGCAACCCACTCCAGTATTCTTGCCTGGAAAATCTCATGGACAGAGGAGCACCGTGGTGTTTTCCCCACTCCCCGTCTTGGAACAGTGAAGAAATTCAGCTGCCACCCATGTGGCTCTTGAGAAAGCTAAATATGCAGTTATAGGAAATACCATAAATGCCCCCCTGCACCTCTCCCCGCCTCTACCTCCACTTCCTCCTTCAGGAATGGCCTGCCAGTTGTGTGGCTCTGTCCTTCACTCTGAAACTTGTCTTTAGGGTATGTTTGTTCCCTGACTGCCTTGCCTGAGAGGCAGAGCTGAAAGGTTTAGACAGGGAAAGAAGATCAAAACAGCAGCTCCTGAAAGAGTGGGGTTGGTGCCCTTCCTGGCCTCATCTGGGCACACTCGTTCAGAAACTTCAGGCATACATTTCCCAACCCTTTCATAGTGCATCTGAGACAAGGGGATCGTGGTTAGATGGATTTTTTTCCCTTCTCATGTGCTCACAATGACTTCTAGAGTCTAGGGCACGGGGAGTTCATTGATTACCCTGCATTTGTGGACTGCTGCTTAGAGCAGCTTGGCAGAGACCCTGACTAATCTGGGGTTTTGCAGGCCAGTAGGAATTTTGTCCTTACCTGAGTGACTTGGGGGAACTGCTCGAAGGATCTGAGCAGGACTGGGGAGCGGGAGTGCTGACCCGATATGTTTAACACGATCCCCTGGCTGTGTGTTGACAGTAGACTGTAAGGGCGAGTTGGAAGCTGGGAGAGCTGTTGGGAGTTGTCTGGTCTATTACAGGCAGCTAGCAAAGGCAGAAGTGAGCAGGCAGATCTGGTGTCTGCAGAGCCGACAGCATTTGCTCTTAGATTGCACGTGAGGCTTGAAGAAAGCGCCCCCTACTGTCTACCTGTCTCTTCCTCAGACCCGCCCGTCACATGTCAGGGACTCTGTCTTACTCACCTATGAATAGCCACTGCTTGGCACATCACAGGCTGCAGTCTTATCCTCCCTGGGTAAGAACACAATACAGTTGTTTTGAGTTTCCATGGCTCAACCTGCCCCTCCCAGGAGCTCTGCAGAGACCTGTGTGCTCGGGACAAAGTGATGTGCATGGAATGGTTAGAAGTCCGTGAATGGCACAGCCACCAACTGGGGACTGAAAACGTTTGTCCTCAGCTCCCTTTAACATCTGCTCATTCAGCAGTTATCCAGTGAGCATCCGCTCTCTATGCTGGGCCCCAGGTTTGGGGGCTTTGTTTGGGAGGAAAACAGAATCCCCATCCTTATGGCGTTTGCAGCCTGTTAAACATGGGAGGGGAGACACAGGAATCCAGTGAGCACAAACGTAAATGCAAGATTGCAACAGCACCACCAATTCTGCAGAGACATGTGGTTGAGTTTTAGTGGGACTGAGAGATGAAGAGTGGGAGGAGTTAACTAGGCAAAGAGCAGGTGGGGGGCAGTGATATTCTCAGACAAAGTTACATCATGTGCAAAGGCCCTGGGGTGGTAGGACTGTGTAGGGAAGCTGAAGAATTAACAAGAGCACTGGAGGGCCTCTGAGTATGAGCAGGAGTATCAGTCCATCATCTTCCCAGTAGGATTTTAATTCCAATGGATTTAGATGATCTATGTCTTTGTCTTGAGTGAGAAGAATGGAGCAGAGGCATTCTGGGAGGCATCTGGTAGCATCAGTTTGGTAGGGACCAAACTGAAGTTTCCAGAGAGTCAAGGGAACATCAACCCCAAAGATGGGCAAGGTTCTGGCAGACTGGACCTGGGAACAGCTCCCCTCCAGTGAACCATGTTCCTTATACCTTTGGGCCCCAATACCTTTGACCCCCACCCCAGCCTGGACCCAAGCTGCCCACTCCTGGGGGCCTCACCTCCTGTGGCAGCTTTGTTTCCCAGGACCTTCAAGCAGCAGAGGGAAACCCTCAACGCCTCCAGTGATGGAGCGGACTCATGCAGGTGCTAGGCCCTGGGCAGTCTGGCTATCACTGAGCTCAGGCAGGCTTAGGGGAAGGCCTGAACCAGACTATCCTGGGAAGCCTGGGGGTCCCCTCTACCACTGAGCAAGCTGCAAGACCCTCAGACAAGGGCCTTATTTTCTCTGAGCCTCACTTCTTACCTATGAAGTGTCCAGTGCCCCTCCTGCCTCCTCGGCTTGCTGCCTGAATTACTGTGTTTGAGAATATTTAACTTTTTCCCTCTACTCAGCTGGTGAATATTTACAAGCACCTGTTAAAAATCAGGAATAGATTATTATGGTTTGGAAGCCAGCCTCCACGTGGGCATGTGGGCCTGCTTCCCCAGCCGGGTGATGTTATGATGCTTTTCTCAGCTTCTGTGAGTGTCTCACCCAGAACCTGCTCCGGGACCAGGCAGACAATGGTGAGCTACCAGGACAGTTTCTTGTGCTCTGAGCCATTCCTTCCTTTGGGAGCAGCTGGTGATGTGTCAGCCATTTAGGGCTGGGAAATCAGAGACCTCGTGCAGAAAGAGAGCCCAGGCATGGCCCTTGTAGTGGCCTGTGGACGACAGTTGGCCCAAGCTTCCTCTTTGCACAAACCAACAAACACGTGCTCAGTCGCTAAATCGTGTCTGACTCTTGGCGACCCCATGGAGTGTAGCCTGCCAGGCTCCTCTGTCCATGGGGTTCTCCAGGCAAGAATACTGTAGTGGGTTGCCATTTCCTTCTCCAGGGGATCTTCCTGACCCAGGGATCGAACCTGCATCTCCTGCATCAGGAGGTAGGTTTTTTACCTCTGAGCCACCTGACAAACTAACAAAACCAGCTTGCTTTTTCTCCTCTCTCATTTGTCTGTTAAGGCTTAGCAGTTCATTTTAATATCACTTCCTCCTGGAAGTCTTCTGGGACTCTCTCCCCACATCTCCATGAGGAACCCAGACTGTGTACCCCCCAAATCAGCTCACCTGCTCCCCACTGGGGCACACATGGCACACATCACACACATCACTCTGGAGTGGCCAGAGTCATCTGCAGCCCCCACTTAGCCATGAGGCCAAGCGTCACCTGTCTGTGTTCCAGGTCATATCGCCAGACCCTGCTGAGCAGAGTGTGTTCACTAACCCATGTTACACATGGGGAAACTGAGGCTTGGTGAGGTCGAGTAGCTTGCCCGGCATGTCACCCTTGCATGTGGGGAGAGCTTCACAACTTCAGATCCAGTTCTGTCTGCCTGACTTCAAAACCCATGTTTCAGCCTCTCTGCTCAGCGGTGCCTTTGGTAAACCTGCCTTCGAAATGTGTCGAGTGACTAATCCAGTTTCTCCAAAGACAAAAGGGAAACACAGAGGCAATGTTAACACCTAGCTGTTCATTACTGTCCTTCCCTGCAGTCAAAAAGAGCAGGGCGCTGAGGTCTCTGTGCGAGAACCCGTGCTTAAATAATAATGCTTAACTTTGACCTGGGAATTGCTGAATGCCAGGGACTATGTCTTGACCTGGGAATTGCTGAATGCCAGGGACCGTGTCCTAAGTGTTTTAGCTATATGATTTTATAGATCATTTATTCTTCTAACGACTCTGTATTCCAGGAAACTAACACACAGAGAGGGAAGAAACTTACCTAAAATCACACATTTCCACAGTGGCAGGCAGAGCCAGGCTCTGAGCTCAGAGGCTTTGGTGCCAGAGGTGAAATGTTGAACCTCTGTGCTTCTCTGCTTGCAGCAGCGGCTGCCTTGAAGCTGCAGTTTAACTTCCTCCTGGAGCTCTGTCTGTCTGTTGCAAGGAGATCCATGCAGTCATGTAATCCACGTGGGGCTGGAGGGGAGCTCAGCCCATTTGAGACCCTCAGGACTCACCTGCAAAGCTGTGTTGAGTGAAAAATAGCCAGCACCGGCGGCTTTCCATTTTTTCTTCTGGTTTCTAGTTGCCATGGTATATTTGTGTTAGTGTAAAAATGACAAAGCAATAATTTTTCATTGTATCCTTCAGTCACCCATGAGAGATTGGATTTAGGTCACAATTTATTACCCCATGGAATTGAATCCAATTTTTAACACCATGTCAGCCATTCCGGTATTAGAGCCTTTTAATGGCTGTGAAATTTATACAATGATAAAGTAATTTAAAACATATGTAGGAAGAGCATCAGGCAAATTGATGTATAGAGAACCCCGTGGTAAAAATTGAATAGGAGATAAACATGGAAAATGGTGATTGATTAAAGGACAGTTGAAATAGGGCTCGCTTTGATAAACTCCTAATGGCGAAATTAGTAAATTAATTTATTCCTCAGAATTTTGAGGAGGGCTTATGTTGCCCTAAATCAGAATGGAGGATAAGGCACACAGTGAAAGTTAATAGCTCACCTTGGAGTGTGGCATGGTCTGAGCAGGAAGCCCCGGCTGAGTAACAGGGAGGTTGCCAGGAGCCCGAACCTGGCGGTGCGTCCAGCGGCCAGAGTGAAGGATGGGGAGAATACAGGGCAGCAAGAAGGGAAGCAGAAAATGTATTTTTTTTTTAACTTTTAAAGCTTGCTCAAATACTACAGAAAGCAAGCTTGTTATAATACATTTATTCAAGTGGGACCATATGCATCCTCATTATTTCAAAAACCTGGAAAACACAGCAAATACCTGGAAAATCTTGAAAAACTTGGGACAGGGAACCCCTGAAAATACATTTTTGGTTTTGTTTAGATCTTTAAACTCAACACTTGCAAAAATGTTGGCTTTGGAACGGAGGGTTTATGAATGATAAGAATCTGGAGCTTACAAGAATATAGGACCTGGTTTGGGACATGGGAAAATTCAAAAATCATATGCAGTTGATATCTGGTTCTGGAACTTGCTTTTTGCTTTTTTCATTTGAACACGTATCTGGGTCTGAGCCCTGTATCCCTCTTAGGAGATGGTTGTTGCTCAGTCGATAAGTCATGTCCGACTTTTTGTGACCCCAAGAACTGTAGCATGCCAGACTCCCCTGTCCTCCACTCTCTCCCTGAGTTTGCTCAAACTCAGGTCCACAGAGTCAGTGATACCATCCAACCATCTTATCCTCTGTCACCCCCTTCTCCTCTTGCCCCTATCTTTTCCCAATATAATGTTTATTTACCCGGTCTCTCTTATTGTCTGTATAATTCTTTGTCATGGCTGACTATGACTTTGAAGTATGGCTTCACTGCAGTTTAACCATTCCCCTACTGATGGGCATTTAGGTTGTCGCCAGGTTTTTGCTTTACTGGGTGGGTCCTTTCTCAACTCTCCCAAATATAGTGCATAACCTGTACCATTCTTGGTGCATGGGAGAAAAGCTAACTTGCTGCTTATGAGGGATGCCTTAAGACACTATAGCGTAATTCTCTTGGGGACTGACCACTCGGAACATCTGAGAAATAGAATTGGTGGGTCTAAAGGCTTGTCTGTTTTAAATTTTGATATATGCCATCAGACTATCCTTCAAACATGCTGTACTAGTTGTGGCAGCCCATTCTATCCTGTCTTAGTCATGTACAGGTTGTTGGAAGCTTCTAGAACATCCTCATCCTCCTAAAGGGATCTGCTGTCTTACCCAGAGCCCTAGTCAGGTTTCAGATTACTAGAGGCCCTGCATCCCAACCTTCTGAGATCCCGGCAAGTCTCTTGTGTGCCCCACGGATAGTGGTTTGTACATTGAGCTCCTTAATACATGGGCTCCCGTACCCACCACCCCCACCCCAGAGATGCTGTTCCAGATCTAGGACGGACCCAAGAAATTACATTTCTAACATGCTGCAGCTGCTACTCCAGAATCACGCTTGGAGAAGCACTGACCTGGCAAAATGATCCGTCCCCTCCAGTTCTGCCCTTTCTCCCAGTTACTGGTTCTGGGTGGGGCAGCTGGGCCCCCAGGGGGCATCTGGCCATATCTGGAAACATTTTGGTGTCACAGCCTGATGGGAGGGCATGGTGCTACTTGCAACTGGTATGTAGGTAGAGACCAGGGGTGCCAGCAAACCTCCTACTGTACACAGAACAGCCCCACAATAATTTTCTGTTCCAAAATGCCAATAGTGCCTTGGTCGAGGAGCCCAGCTGTGGTCCTATTGGGATGGTGTGTCTGAGACAGGGCCATCTGCCTCCCTCCGGGGGCCTTCATCTCCTCCTATGACTAGTTCACGTTCGGCATGGGTGTGTTGCATCCCAGCCTCTCTCCTGGCATGAAATACCTCTGTCTCCCCCACCATCCTTCTCAACCCTTGCTCTCCTTTCCCCCAAAGACCTCCCCCTGCTCCTAGTCTGAAGAACCACTAACAATTAGACACCATGGATTCATTGTTGACTTTTGCTAGGCTGTGTGCTGTGTATGTGAAATTGTGGTTAACAATGAGAGCTTTAGTTGCTCATCCTGGGTTTGAATTCTGACTATGCCACTCACCGGCTATGTGACCGTGAACAAGTGACTTCACCTCTCTGCCTCATTTTTTCACCTGTAAAATGGGGATGATGACTGACTTTCTAATTTAGTCCCACACAGTCTTGATTTGTGCCTATAGTCCCAGTACAATTGTTGCTAGTGCTTCTTCCCCCTCTCAAGAGTTTTCCAGTGTGGGCAATGAATTCTACGGTCCCATTCATGATAAGAATCTCACCTTGCAAGGTTGTTGTGAGGTTGAGTGAGGTGATCTATGTGGAGTGTTCATGCAGAGGGTGCTCTAGAAATTGCTTGATAAGAGTCAGCTCTTCTCTTCTGGGTCTGTACGCAAAAGAATTGAAAGCAGGGCCTCAAAGAGAGATCTGAACACCCGTGTTCATAGATGCATTAGTCACAAGAGCCTAAAGATGGAAGCAACCCAAGTGTCCATCAACAGATAAATGGTAGACAAAATGTGGTCTGTCCATACAATGGAGTATCATTCAGCCTTAAAAAAGAAGGAAGTTCAGGCACATGCTATAACATGGATCAACCTGGCAGACATCATGCTAAGTGAAGTCAGACAGACATAAAAAAGACAAATACCGTGTGATTTCACTTATATGAGGTCCCTAGAGTAGTCAGATTCATAGAAACAAAATAGCATGGTGGTTGGTTGCCGGGGGCTGGGAAGGGGAAAGTGGAGAGTTGTTTGTTAATGGGTCGCTTCCATTTGGTAAGATCCAGAGAGTTCTAGAGATTGGTTGTGCAACAGTGTGAATGCATATAATGCTACCAAACTGTACTTAAACTCAAAACGTACACATGGTTAAGATGGTGAATTTTATGTTCTGTGTATTTTGTGGTCAGTTGCTCAGTCATGTCCGACTCTTTGAGACCCACAGGGACTGAAACCCGCCAGGCTCTACTGTCCATGGGATTTTCCAGGCAAGGATACTAGAGTGGGTCGCCATTTCCTCCTGTCGAGGATCTTCCTGACCCAGGGATTGAACCCATGACTCTTGCATTTCCTGCACTGGCAGGTGGGTTCTTTACCACTGCGCCACCCGGGAAGCCCCTGTGTATTTTACCACAATTAAAGATAAAGTTAGTTCTTCTTCAGACATTGCCTTTTGTCAGCCTCATTCAGACTCACTGAGGCAAGCTTCATCCTCTTCACTTTACAGAGAAGGATCCTGAGACTAAGAGAGGCGGGGTGATTTATCTACACACAGCCCAGTCATGGAGAGAGGACGGGACCTTAGACTGAGCCCCAGTCAGAAGGCTCCTGAGTTCTGGACGAGGCCTTTCACCCCTACCTTAGGGTAGTGAGGAACCACTGATCGGTTTTCACAGGAACAGTGGCATGATCTGATTTATGCTTTATAGCATGAATTGGCAAACTTTCCATCAAAGGCCAGATAGTCATGTAAGGCATAAATAAGGTCTTTGCAGGACTTGGAAAAGTCTCAGTCTTAACTTCTCCACTCAGTATGCAAACAGTATGGAAATGAACAGGCATGATGGGGCTTCTAAACAGGCTGGATCTGGCCCAAGGAAGGCCAGATTACAGACCCCTGCTTCCTAATGAACTGACCCCTCTACCCTCTCAGCTGTGTTGGGTTGGGAAGAGAGTTGCAGGAGGCATGATTCTTCTTTGCCACTTTCCAATCATACTCCCAAGAGAGTCCCCTACGTCATCACATGGAACTTATTTAGGAGCCTCCCAAGAAAGCAGTAACCCCCACTGGTGGCCCATAGGTCCCAGCCTAGATGCAGCCTCCACTCCCCCTAATTGTATTGAAAGCCCCTGGGAGGGAGGACCCTGAGAAGATGACCCAGAGGCCCTGAGAAACTGCAGCAGCCAGGCCAGGCACGAAGGCCCTGCCATCTGCACCCCAGAAGCTGGCTTGATAGTGTTGTTTTTTTTCAAGATTTTATTAGCATTGCAGCTGGGGACCCAGGGAATTTAGAGGTGCTGTTGCCATCGCTTTCTCAGCCTAGACCTTAAGGGGCAATTAACCTGGTTATTCAGGCCTCCCTCCTCCCCTTGTTTGTTGCTATGAACACAGGAAATGCTCTGTAAAGGTGTATGAAACGCTATCAAGGAATTTAACTATAATTTAAAAGGTTCCATGGGGAGGACCCCAGTGGCTGATTAATAATACATTTGCAGAGCAATAAAATCTCCAGCAGATCAGTGGAGCTCAGCCTCCAGACTTCATTTCTGCAGCTGGAATCCTATGAGAGTCCTCTCCTGGGAGTTGTCTACACTGGGGTTTCCTCGCTCGCATTACACTGGGCCAGACCCTTGCAGAAGTGAGAATTGCAAGAACGGAACCCCTGACATGGTAGACAAGAACTTGGAGTTCTGATACTTGGAATTTTGGAGGTGAACCCTGGAGAGCCAGGGCTAGCTATAGAACCTCAGGTGGGTTCTGTGCCTCATTTTTCTCATCTGTAAAATGGGACTAAAGAGAGTATCTAACTCGTAACTTCCGTTAAATGAGATGATGGGTGTAAAGCACAGAACACGGTACCTGGCACATTCAGAGCAGGTGCTCTTTCAGTAAGAACTCTCTTATTTCCATCACGCTCATCTGGATTAGTGATCCCTTCTGAGGAGCTCGGGTACTGAGGCTGGCTCAGGCTCATCTCTGACAAGATTTAAAAAGTCAGTTTTTATTTTCACTTATCGCTCGGCACTGAGAAGGTTCGTTTCTGCCTCTTGAATGGTACTCAGTGGTCCCCGTCTCTCTGTCTCCTCTGCATCCTCTCTGGACAAGTTGCCGATGTGTGACTAGTGCCAATCCCTTCCAGACTCATCTTTTCACGTCTACTCTGCTGCACCCTACCCTCCCAGCCCCGTGCCAAATGATTCTTCAGTTTGCATTCAAAGCATTCTTCAGGTGGACATTGCTACTTGTCTGCCAAAATCCTGCCAAAGGCTGCCTATGGCACCTAGGGCAAATCTCCTTAGGGTGGTCTTTGAAACCCCATGTGATCACTGCATCTCTCTCTTCAGCTTCATCTCCCATCATTCTCAGCCCTCTTTCCCCCCAGCTCTCAATCCCATGGCCCACTAGCATCCTGTATTTCCCAGAGAAGCCAGACTTCAGCCTAAGCCTTTCCTATATGCTGGTCCCCCTGTCCAGACCTCTGTTTGCGTGTCTCTCCGGATAAGCTCCTTATGTTCATTCCTTGGATCTAAGCTTAAATCAAGTTATGCTTTCTCAAAGGAACCTTTTCTTTTATAGCATTTATTTTGGTTTGTCACATACATGTATTTTTGTGGTGATTTGTTTTAATTAGACTCAAATATCCGGGAAGGTTGGTTCTACATTTTTATTCACTACTTACCCCACCTTGAACAAAATAAATACTCAGGAAGGATGGATGAGTGGATGGATGGATGGATGGATGTATTGATAGATCAAAAGACCAAAAGACGAGTGGATGTGTGAATGGATGACTGAAAAGATGAGTGGATTAAATGGATGAATGGACAGACGATGAATGAATAGGTGGGTGGGTGGATTAGAGGAGTCAAAATCTGCTGGCAGAGTCCAATAGGCATGCTTTGGGGATAGTCCAGGTGAGAAATGACCATCAGTCCATTTAAGAAAGAGGAGAGGTTGGATTTGAAAACAATTCAGGAGGCAAATTTGGTAGAACTTGTCCGTTGGTTGGCATAGAGATGAAGGATGCAGAGGCGTCAAAGGAGCCCCTGGGTTGTTCATAGAGTGACCGGCAGTGTTGGGAAAGCCAGCTGAAATGGAGAATTTACATTTACTGCATCTGGAAAAGGAAGCTGATGATAGCACACGCGTCACTGTTGTAAAAGTAAATAAGATAATGTAAACTTCTTGGCTATTTTGCAAAAGCTGATGGAAGTGGGAAAATTTTCCGGGTTTCTGACCTAAACTGGAGTCTAGTTCAGGTGAAACTTTTGAAATAAGAACAGGTGTGCAAAGTCTTAAAACAGCCAAGCGCTTGGCAGGATTGAGAATAGGAAGGGGGTGGGTGGGCGGGTGGGTGAAGATCAGTAAGGGACGGGGGTCCAGTGGGTCATGAAGATAAAGAGGAAAGCAGGGTTCTGGTCAGGCAGGGTCTTGTAGGCCATGACAAGGGATTTGGAATTTTTCTTCAGTGAGGTCCAATGACATCAGAAAAAACACACCTGATTTCTTAAAGACAAGAGTCCTCGGTCCTGGCATGGGCTGGCAACCTGCTTCTGTAAAATGCCGAACGCACCCATTCATACACATATTGTCTGTAGCTGCTTCCCAGACTCAAGCACAGAATGAAGCAGTTGTATCAGAGACTCAATGGCTCCCGGAGCCTAAACCCTTCACAGTCTCTGCTTTACAGAAAAAGTTTTGCTGGCCCCTGATCTGAGATAAAAGCTCCCTCTTGCTATGTCCCGTATCTATTCCAACATTTTACAGACTTGCCATTGCCTTCAAAACTGATTGATGGGAATAAATTACAAATTTAACAAGCAATGACTAGAACTTCTCGGCAGGGTTTCAGTTGGTTTTTGGGGCTGGATGGACGGAAAAGTCAAAGGAAAAATTGCTTTGATTACAGTTCATTATTAAAAAAAACAACAAAAAAAAAACCTCCATCCTGTGTCCTAGATACACCTACACTCACTGGAGAGATGCTGCAGGAAGGGTGGGTACCTGACACGCAACAGATGCTCAACAGGTGTTTGTTGAATGACTAATTGATGGATAATGACTTTCAGAGGGTTTGGAGCTGGCCTCTCACCTGGAGTGTTTTAATACTGACTTGGAAATAGGGCCAAGACTTACCAGCCCATTGCTGCCTTTTACCTGGGTTACCAGCTAACTTTCCAGAACAGGCTAAATACCCAGTGCTCACCCCATTGGTACCAGAGGAGCGCCTGAATGTTGCCAGCAGAGAGCATGGATACTGCAGTGGCCTCACAGGGAGCAGAACTGGGCCCAGATGAATAATGGGATCATCATTTTTGAATGCTGGTGAGAAATGCTGATGATTACCGTCTCCGGATCTTAATTACACCGCTGCATTTCTCATGAAGGAAGAGACCTTTTGCCACAGGCACACTTGCAGCTCGTCTGAAACCCACCGCGGGCTCTGGTTAATTACACATGTGCTTCCTGAAACCATGAGAAAGGTCCTGACAAATGAATTCACTGCCTGTCAGGACAAAGGCCATTGATCTTAAATCTTAAACATCACCCGCATCTTCAGCCATGACATAAGTGCTGTGCCCAGCAGGGACAGTGAGGGCAGGAGCTACTCTGAGGCACACCAGCTCACGGGGGAGAAAATTCCATTTGGAAAAAAAACAGTGAATAATCTCTCCAGTATTTCATTGACCTTCTTTCCAAACTGAGAATGGGGCAAAAATACTGATAAACACAGATCTGACTCTGGAGACCTTTTAAATAGTAGTAGTAATGATGGTGATGATGATAATAATGACATTGTTTATTGATTACCATTATTTCTACTTCTACACATTGAAGTCTGAGAAGTACCAAAGCTTTACTACCAAGCAGTTATAACATGCTTACACCTTTAATTTTTTAAATCCCTGAATGAGATTCACCTGAAGGTTGTTCTTTATCTTACTTGCTTATTGAACATCTTACTTGCTTACTTATTGAACAGTGAGCATTCTATCTTGGTGAGTCCCAAATCAGGCCTCTTCTCAGTTGCAGAATCCTACACTCAATTGCTAGGCAGATACTATGGTTGCATTGTTTCCCCAAAAAGATGTTGAGGCCCTAACCCCTCGTACCTGTGACGTGACCTTATTTGGAAGTAGGATCTTTGCAGATGATTGAATTAGGATGAGGCCACTGGGGTGGGCCCCTAATATTAATATGACTGGGGTCCCTATAAAAGGAGGAATTTGGACACAGAGATGGACACAAATGGGGAGAATGATGTGAAATGTAAAAGCAGAGGTTCTGGTTATGCCTTGTTGAAGCCAATGAATACCAAGTGCTTAGTCGTGTCCGACTCATTGTGACGCCACGGACTGTAGCCTGCCAGGCTTCTCTGTCCATGGGGATTCTCCAGGCAAGAATGCTGGAGTGGGTTGCCATGCCCTCCTTCCCAACCCAGGGATCGAACCAGGTCTCTCGCATTCCTGGCAGATTCTTTACCATCTGCGCCACCAGGGAGTGCCAAGGGTTACCAATAAAGCATCAGAAGCCAGGAGAGAGGGATGAAACAGTATCTCCCTCACAGCCCTCAGATCTCCACTTGCGGCCTCCAAAACTGAGACAGTCCGTCTGTTGTTTAAGGCCTCAATCCACGGTACTCTGGTAGAGCAACCCCAGGAAAGGAACAGAGTAGACATCACCACACAGAGGTCCCGCTGGCATCTCAAACTCATACCAGCTGCTCAACCCTGCCCCCTCCACCACATCTAGCCTTCCTGTCTTCTCTGTTTCAATCAGTCACTCTAGCAAACAACCCAGATATTTTCTTTGCTTCCTAATGGCTGTTTAAGCTCAAAACAGAGACATTTAGACCCCACACCCTCTGACTGTTGCTCAGCCTTGGTGCTGGGGCTGGTCAAATGGCAGTTGTGGGCTAGATGTTAAATTTTCTGAATCAATTGCTAATAATTGAAATTGAAGATCCTCATTTAAATTTCCAGATACGCATTGGAATTAATGGGAAGTTCTGGCAGCCCCAAGCCTGCAGTGCCCCACATCGCAACATTTGTCTGTTTCTGAGAAGCAACCTCTTCCGGTGGAACACAGATTCTCTCCTTTGCAGTCCGCAGTACTCAGTCTGGTCTCCCTGCTAGGCCCCCCTCACTCATCAGGTTACCTGCTTGGCCCCTGGCTACAGCAGTTGACCGGATGATGGGGGACCACTTCCAGCACAGTGGGTAAGAGAGATTAAGCTTCCAGAATCTCCAGTGTGAGGAGAAATTAAACCATCCCGTCAGCCAATGAGACCTTTTCTGCCAAATCTCTCCCACGACTTAGTGATTTTGGTCCTTCTTTCTCCCCATCAGTTTAGTCTCGGATGAAATGATGTATGTGCATGTGTGCTCAGTCAGGTCCAACCTTTTGCAATCCCATGGACTATAGCCCACCAGGCTCTTCTGTCCCTAGAATTTTCCAGGCAAGAATACTGGAGTGGGTTGCCATTTCCCACCCCAAGGGATCTGCCAACACAGGGATCAAACCTGCATCCTCTGCATTGGCAGGTGGATTCTTTCCCACTGAGCCACCTGGGAAGCCTCTAATGGAGTATGAAGCATGTGGTTAAAAATATGGGGATGATGACACCTAGGAACTGGCTTTGGACAGAAGCTGTTTCTCGGAGGATGCTCAAGGTGCATTTACCAACACCTTGGATTTTCTGTAAACAGCTGTAGGCACTAGGCAAACATGTTTCCAGCCTGAAAGCTCCATGATCAAGAGAGACACGGTCCTTAAAGGAACTGCTCTGAAAGCACTCTATCTCAAATGCATAATTCCTAGCCTGACTCATTACGTCTTTGGGGACTGAGAAGTAAACAGTTCCTCTCATGTGTATGAGGATATTGAGAATTCCGATCCTACTGCTGCCTAGCTGTATGACTTTCAATAGGCAACTGACCTCTCTGAGCCCTTTGTAAATGAGGATACTGGTACTTTCCTTTGCAGATTCTGTGGGAGGACTAGGAAGAAGGCCTACAGATCGCTCTGACTGTGCTTAGCACTTAGTAGTCAAAGTGAAAGTGTTAGTTGCTCAGTCGTGTCCCACTCTTTGCAGCCCCATGAGCTGTAGTCCACCAGGCTCCTCTATCCATGGAATTCTCCAGGCAAGAATACTGGAGTGGGTTGCCATGCCCTTCTCCAGGGAATCTTCCCAATCCAGGGATCGAACCTGGGTCTCCCACAGTGCAGGCAGATTCCTTATTGTCTGAGCCACCAGTAAGCACCTCAGCACACAGTAAGTCCTCCAAACAAAACAAAACCACATGATATTAAGGATGGAGACTTGCCTCTCAACTCCAGGCCACTTTCAACACACAGTCTTATTTGCAATTTGAATGGCTTTGTCTTGATATTTCTGGAATCAGGAAGTTTTTCTTTCTGAAATCCAGAACTTCATTTAATTAAGCATCAAGAACCTTTATTTTCAAACTGAATTGGAGTGAGCTCTATTTCCACACTAAAACAAAGTGATGAACAAAATGAAGCAATACGACTCTACTTTTTCTTTCAGGGAGTTTCCCTATTTTCTCATAATGAGAGATCATTAAAATAACTAGAAGACAAATGGCACCAAATTAATAAAAATGTAGATCAAATGATCCTCTGTTACCTATTTTTGCTCAATTGCAGTTGAGGAATACATTGATTAAGCTGCCAGCAAACCATTATGGTCGTTTTCATTACCAGAGTGTAATCTATTTTATTATGATAGGATAATAACTAACACAGTCTTGCAGACAGACATTTCTCTGTGGGCTAAGTAATCATTTACAATGAATCTGCACCAAAGAACACTGGGTTCATTTTGCTCATGGTGGAATGGAGCCTTTAAGTTGGGAAGGGAGCCTTCAAGTTTCATCTGGGAGAAGATGGTTTATTTTCTTTGTATCTATCACATAGCTCAGTTTGCTGGATTCCCAGGTGGAGGGTGCTTGGAGTATTGCTGTGAAATCTGTAATGATCCAAGAGAGATTTCAGAAATATCAGAAAAAGATGGTCAGTGAACTGATTTTAGTACTTTTTCGTTATTTTTATCTACTCTGTACCCCATAAGTGGATGTGACTGATTTCTCATGTGCTTATTTATTCATTAAGCTTATTTACTCATTAAGCATTGATTCATTATTCATTAGGCAAATACGTGATAGGGCATGGCTGAGTGCCCTGTCTTGGCCATGCAGAGATCAGTATCCCAAGACTTCCAGGTGCTCACAGCCTAGTGGGAGGGGCAGGGGTGCAGCTGAGCAGAGAGGGGGGGGATAGAGGTAGGCACAGAGATTGTTGTTGTAGTTTAGTCCATGTCCAACTCTTTTTTGACCCCCATGAACTGTAGCCCAGCAGGCTCCCCTGTCCCTGGGATTTCCATAGGCAAGAATACTGGAGTGGGTTTCCGTTTCCTTCTCTAGGGAATCTTCCCAACTCAGGGATCAAACCCGGCAGGCAGATTCTTTACCCCTGAGTCACCTGGGAAGCCCTATGCACAGAGATTACTCACAGCAAAATTGGAGAGATGACTTTGCCGCTGCATGCAGGCAGCCTCAGAAGCATAGCTCCTAGAGTAGCCATGATCATGAGCTTGGATGCAAGAGCCATGTAGGTGGTCTGCATTTGAACCAAGACTCCATCCCTCACATGCTAGGAGTTCTGGGCCAATCTCTCACCCCTCCAATCATGAGTTTCTCCTTTGCAAGATATGGGTGATAATAGTATTCCCCACACCATTGTTCGGAGAAGGCAATGGCACCCCACTCCAGTACTCTTGCCTGGAAAATCCCGTGGATGGAGAAGCCTGGTAGGCTGCAGTCCATGGGGTCTCTAGGAGTCGGACACGACTGGGCGACTTCACTTTCACTTTTCACTTTCATGCATTGGAGAAGGAAATGGCAACCCACTCCAGTGTTCTTGCCTGGAGAATCCCAGGGACGGGGGAGCCTGGTGGGCTGCCGTCTGTGGGGTCGTACAGAGTTGGACATGACTGAAGCGACTTAGCAGCAGCAGCAGCACACCGTTGTTTCGGCCTGTGAAGGAACACTTTGCGTTCCCTGTGTATCATCTTGTGAATGCTTCAGTATGGAAGAACCACGGCCATGGCATTCTTGATTTACCCATGAAGAAACTTAGCATTTAGAGAGAGTAAACACCTTGCCCGAGGTCACTAAGCCAGCCAGAGGCAGAGCCAGGATAGGAAAGCAAATCTCCTATCCTCCTAAACATGTGCTCCTAACCAGTATGAAGTGAGCGTTTTCATACATCCATGTTGTTTAATGCAGGGTCACAGAATACCCCGAGGGGCCAGGCAGGACGTGAATGCCCGGAGCAGGCAGGCAGGGATGTGACGGACTGAATAATATCATGGGTTCATCTAAAGCCCCAGATCATTCTGGCCTTGTGGCTTACAGGCTCAGACTTGCTCACTCTTCTAATGTTTTCTGAAAATAAGAAACCTGAATTTTTGTCCAAAATCTCTTGATTTAACTGACAATTATTTTAATTTAAAACAGAGTGTGAGCCCAACACAACCTGTCTGTGGGCTGGGCAGGCCTGGGGGCTGCCAGTCTTCAAGCTCTGCTTTGAAGGAAGACCTCTCTGCAGGCCACTGGGGGCCCTAAAAGCCTCCTGCAAGCTCCTTCCTACGTCAGTCTCTGCTTGGAGGACTCTGCCTGGGCTCTGGGCAGTGAGAAATCCCTGGCACAGGCTGGCAGCAGGGAGCCCAACTGCTTCTTTTCCAGCCCCTCTTTCTGCTGGGCTCTGCCCCAGCACGCATGACTCACTGTTCTCAAGAAGGACGGTCAGGGTCCATCCTGTACAGAAGCTTGTCTTCTGGGGCTGCCCCCACTCTGATGGGGGCATTTGAGTGATTTGAATGAAGCTGGAAGTGGGCGTGCCTTGGGGGCGGGGGTGCAAGATTCCCCTGAGTTGTTTCTGTTCTCATTGTTTCCTTGGGTTGGGAGAGACAAATTGGAAAGCTCGGGTACCTTAGTAATCCACCCCGTTCAGCGTTAGCGCGTGTTTATTAAATAGCCATTCTTTGCAAGGGCCAGCTGAGGGGAGGGGTGCCCAGCATGGCAGGAGAGACGTGTTGTGTTGGAATCCCAGCTGTGGGTATGGTCAAAGCCTTAACCAAAATGCTACAGAACACACATGAGGAAGAATCATGCCCAAAGAAGGCAATCAGTGAAAAGTGTTACAGTCTCTGAGCTACACTGTAAGCGTGGATATAATTCACCAGTTCAGGAGAGAAGGGAAAGGACAATTCAGACAGGGAGAATACTACCACCCTCGGCAGCACCACCGTCATTCAATACCATCATCAACCACTAAATATCACCACCATGTGATCACCATCACCATCATCACCACCATCTTCACCGTCACCAGTGAATCAATAGTCAACATTACTGAGAGCTTACAATAAAGCCGTTTATGTGTTTTTACCTAATTTGAGCCTCGCAAACCTGTGACATGGCACTAAACATATTCTCATTTAAAGATGAAGAAATTGAGGCTTAGAGAAAGGAGGGGATTTGCCTCCCTACAGTCATTAGTGTGACTCCAGATTCAAGGCAACAACTTGACTCCAGAGCCTGCGTTCAACCCCTTCACCCTCACTGCCAGTCATATGCCAGTGCCTGAGGGGGACAAAGGCCTCAGAGTGCATGCACAGGGCTTAGGATGCTGCTGGTGCATAGTAAGTGCTCAGTAGTGTTTGTTGTCGTTCAGTTGCCAAGTCATGTCCGACTCTTTGGGACCCCATGAACTGCAGCACGCCTGACTTCCCTGTCCTTCACTATCTCCTGGAGTTTGCTCAAATTCATGTCCATTGAGTCAGTGATGCCATCCCACCATCTCATCCTCTGTTGCCCCCTTCTCCTCTTGCCCTCAATAAGTGTTAGATACTACACATTCTTGCAGAAGAACATCCATGGCTATTGTCTAATCAAAGGGCTTCTATAGTCAAATAGATTTAGGAAATAGTAGATCAAAGTGAAGCAACTTTTTATTTGGCTGCTAGACTCATCAGAACCTTCCAAGTGTGAGCACACACTGACAGTCTCCAACGCAGGAAACTTTTCCTCCTGAGAGTATATTCAAGATGAGGTTTCCTTCTCTCCTACACTGCTGGTGGGAATGTAAATTGATGCAGCCACTATGGAAAACAGTACAGTGGTTCCTTAAAAAATTAAAAATAGAACTGTTGTTGTTGTTGTTCAGTTGCTTAATCATGTCCAACTCCTTGTGTCCCCATGGACTCTAGGACGCCAGGCTCCTCTGTCCTCTGCTATCTCCCTGAGTTGGCTCAAATTCATGTCCATTGAGTCAGTGATACTATCCAACCATCTCATCCTCTGCCGGCCCCCTTTCCCTTTGGCCTGCAGTCTTCCCCAGCATCAGGGTCTTTTCCGATGAGTCACTGCAATGACTCAGCAGTCCCACTCCTGGGCATATTCTCAGGGAAAACTCTCGTTTGAAAAGATACATGACCTCTAATCTTCACAGCAGCACTATTTACAAAAAGTCAGGGCATGTAAACAATCTAAATGTCCCTGACAGATGAATGGATATAGATGTGATATACGTATACAATGGAATACCACTCAGTCGTAAAGATAGGATGAAATAGTGCCATTTGCACAACATGGATGGACCTAGATTACCTGCTGCTACTGCTGTTGCTAAGTCACTTCAATCATGTCCAACTCCATGCGACCCCATAGACGGCAGCCCACCAGGCTCCACCATCCCTGGGATTCTCCAGGCAAGAACACTGGAGTGGGTTGCCATTTCCTTCTCCAATGCAGGAAAGTGAAAAGTGAAAGTGAAGTCGATCAGTCATGTCTGACTCTTCGCGACCCCATGGACTGCAGCCTACCAGGCTCCTCCGTCCATGGGATTTTCCAGGCAAGAGTACTGGAGTGGGGTGCCATTGCCTTCTCCGAGACTACATAGAGACCATAAAGAAAACTGAGTGTCAAAGAACGATGCTTTCAAACTGTGGTGTTGGAGAAGACTCTTGAGAGTCCCTTGGACTGCAAGGAGATCAAACCAGTCAATCCTAATGATTTGGGGAAATCAACCCCGAATATTCATTGGAAGGACTGATGCTGAGGCTGAAGCTCCAATACTTTAGCCACCTGATATGAAGAACTGACTCATTGGAAAAGACTCTGATACTGGGAAAGATTGAAGGCAGGAGGAGAAGGGGATGGCAGAGGATGAAATGGTTGGATGGGATCACCGACTCAATGGACATGAGTTTGGGCAAACTCCAGGAGATAGTAAAGGACAGGGAAGTCTGGCATGCTGCAGTCCATGGGGTTGCAAAGAGTCAGACATGAATGAATGACTGAACAGCAACAAGAGATTATCATCCTAGATGAAGTAAACCAGACAGAGAAAAACAAATATATAGTATCACTTATATGTGGAATCTGAAATATGATAAAATGAACTTATTAACAAAACAGAAATGGACTCACAGGTGTAGAAAGTGAACTTACAGTTACCAAAAGGGAAGGGGGGGAGATAAATTAGGAATTTGAGGTTAGCAGAATTTGTATGTATATAATCCCATGGACAGAGAAGCCTGGTGGGCTACAGTTCACGGGGTCACAAAGAGTCGGACATAACATAGTGACTGAACAACTAATCCAGCTGACCTCATTTTTTTTTCCCTTTGCAATAGGCTTTTATTTTTCCTTTATTTCTATTACAGTGCTTGAAACCCAAAGAAATACATTTTCTCTTCAAATTTGGATGTGTATATAAATATCATGTGTCTAGACTTAGCACACTCAATGCCATGGTTTCTTGGCCCGTGTCTGCTCTGAAATCATTAAGCTTTGTCTGTCTACCCGGGGTCCCTGAGAACACTGAATACAATAGCCAGAGCTTATAGCTCTTAAAAGCAAATTTAAAAAGAATAACCACTGCGAGAAAAGGTTTGATTCCCCTCCCATGGCCTGTGGCTGAGCACCAAAGCTGTTTTTGAGGGACATCTGGTCTGCTGGTCTGTCTTGGGTAGCTGGGACCTCATGCCCCTTTGCTTCTCTAGTGGTTCAATCAAAGACAGTTCCCACAAAAGCTGGCTAGCAGAGCCAGTACTCAACTCCAGGGCTTGAACTCTCTCGCCATGGCAGAGTTTTATCTTCCCAAACCCAGAGGCCGAACATCTGACTTATGTAGGGGAGCAGGGCTGGAGTTTAGCAGAGGGGTCCCCAGCTGACCTCACTTTAATCTAGCTAATGACATCCACCAAGACCCTTGTTCCAAATACAGTCAAAGTGGACATGAATTTTGAGGAGACAGCTGTTCCACCTTGTGGATCAGGAAGATCCCCTGGAGAAGGGAATGGCTACCCACTCCGGTATTCTTGCCTGGAGAATTCCACGGACAGAGGAGCCTGGCAGGCTACAGTCCATGGGGTCACAAAGAGACAGACGCACTTAACACTTTCTTTAACACTCACATACAGATTTTTTTTTTTTTTTTACAAATTTAACTTCATAACCAGTTTTTAAAAATTGGGATATGGAGCATAAGAATCAGCACTTCTGGAATCTTCTGAAAAGCCAGAAGCTTTAGCAATACTAAACAGAGTCCCTGATGCTAAGAACAGTTGGTGCTGACAAGTACTAGCCCAGGACAGGGCAAGCAGGCTCCTTTTAATCTGCCACAACCTGCACCCAGAAGCTTCCCTCATTGACCTGACCTGGGTGGACCTGGGTGGGCTGGAGTTTGAGCTGCCTGGCAAAAACCCTTGCTCCCTAGGCCTGGCTCAGTGCTGGGAGCAGAGGCCCCACTTTCTAAGCTCCTGATGGTCTGATGGAGATCAGCTGTCACTTTCCCTGATGTGCTTTCTGATCCTGGGTTTAACCACAGTCATGTTCACCCATCCAGCTTAAAGCACACAGCTGGGATTACACAGGCAGAACCCCCCAGTCAGCCCTCCTGGGGGTGTTGGACCGGCACTGGCTAGGTCGGCTAGTGTTTCTCTGGTTAAAGTTCAGGAAGCCCATTGTCCATGGTGGCGCTTCTGGACTCCCACTTTTGAAAGGCATGGTGCCTGCTTTAGAAATCAAACAGTTCTGACTTTGAGTTCTAGCTTCAGTTCCAGGTAGCTATGAAAGTGAAAGCCACTCAATCGTGTTCAAGTCTTTGCAACCCCATGGACTATATAGTCCATGGAATTCTCCAGGCCAGAATACTTGAGTGGGTAGCCATTCCCTTCTCCAGGGGATCTTCCCAACCCAGGGATCCAACTCAGGTCTCCCCCATTTCAGGCAGATTCTTTACCAGCTATGTCACCAGGGAAGTCCAAGAATACTGGAGTGGGTAGCCTATCCCTTCTCCAGCGGATCTTCCCAACTCAGGAATCGAACTGGGGTCTCCTGCATTGCACGTGGATTCTTTACCAGCTGAGCTGCCAGGTTCTAGCTTCAGGTCCAAGTAGCTAATATGGCTTTAGAATCAGCATACCGTCTGCTCAGCCTGAGGATTTTATGAGACTAGGAAATGACGTATGTAAAGTGACTCAGACGGTCCCAGGTTTGAATTGGTCACTCGATAAATGCAACCATGGAAAATTATTATAAGTCTTATTGTTGGATGAGTTCCAAGTCCCCAGACAGATGGCAGGCACGTTGCATTCACAGGTCAGCAAGAGCAAACTGGATGGAGAGGAAGGAAGACAAAACCTCCCCCAGTCACAAGCTTCAGTAAGGAGGATGGCAGGATTCTAAGTCACCCCCTGGCTGTTTGAAACAGGACGTCTTATAAGCAGTAACCATGCTTACCTTCTCCCCCGCCTCTGCCTGTGTTCTGTGCTTATTTCATATGCACCATCCAGTGTTTAGGTGACACCTTGTTAAACAAGGTCTGCCTGTGACCCAGCAAGTCACAATGAAGACAGGAATTAAGATATAGCTTCCTGCAATGCCTAATTGGATTACAAGGATCATTGGAATGTCGTGTTGACTATGAAATATGCAGGGGATTATTCAGTAATGACTTTCTTCTGTCGTCCTTCACTAATCCTATCAATCAGGAATAGCTTTAGATTAGGTCAGAATCCCAGTGGAAGGAGAGCTGTCTTCCTCATTTACAGTTTGTGTGTCCCTGGACATGTAGGGAGCAGAGTGACTGTAGGTAATGGATTGCCCAGTGATGATGGCTGCCGTGTGTAAGCCACCAACCCTGGTCCTTATCACTCATCTGGATTCCTGATCCAACCACCCAGCAGTCAGTGGGTGTTTCTACTCTGGGGTCTCCCCAGAAGCCCAGGAGTGTCTGTGTTTACTTTTATTCCCTTAAATCGGTGAGGTCATTCTCAATGTAAACGCATAAACATCTCTTGTGTCCACCTCCTCCTCTGCAGCCACGTTCTTCTCATTAGGCCTTTATGAGCTCTCTTATGGTATTCCCCACTCTTTCTCTTGCCTCTGTACCTCTGCAGTTAAAAGAGCAACAACAACAAAAAGAACAAAAAGCATGGCTTCCGGATTGAGCTTTTAAAAACGTCCTTCTGGGGTCCTCTCTGGCAGTCCGATGGTTAAGGTTCTACTATCTAATGCAGGGGGCATGGGTTCCATCCCTGTTCTGGGAACTAAGATCCCACATGTAGTGTGGTGTGGTTAAATAATATTAATAATAAATAAAAACATCCTTCTGTTAATATTCACTCCCCTGGTGAACATCCTTCCATCACAAAATCAGTAAATACATTGCATGTTTGGGTCTCCTCTTCCCACCAGGGCCCAGGCAGACTAATCGATCACTGTTTCCTGCTTAGCAGGAATTGAATGGAGCTTTGCTATGAGCTTATTGTTATAATTATTATTATGCCAACAAAGGTCCATCTAGTCAAGGCTGTGGTTTTTCCAGTAGTCATGAATGGATCTGAGAGTTGGACTATAAAGAAGGCTGAGCACCGAAGAATTGATGCTTTTGAACTGTGGTATTGGAGAAGATTCTTGAGAGCCCCTTGGACTGCAGGGAGATCCAACCAGTCAATCCTAAAGGAAATCAGTCCTGATTATTCATTGGAGGGACTGATGCTGAAGCTGAAACTCCAATACTTTGGCCACCTGATGCGAAGAGCTGACTCATTGGAAAAGACCATGATGCTGGGAAAGATTGAAGGCAGGAGGAGAAGGGGACGACAGGATGAGATGGTTGGATGGCATCACTGACTCATGGGCATGAGTCTGAGTAAGCTCCGGGAGTTGGTGATGGACAGGGAGGCCTGGCGTGCTGCAGTCCATGGGGTCGCAAAGAGTCAGACATGACTAAGCGACTGAACTGAACTGAACTGATGAGCTTATTGGCACTGATATCTCAGGGATCTTCATCATCTGCCTTCTGCCTTCCTGCCTTGTTTGTCTCTTGCTATTCCCTCTCTCTCCCCACCTCTGCTGTGGGATTTGCCTCCCAACAATCGCAAGCTCTGGGTAGTTACACTATTACAGGCCTTTGCATGTGCAGTTTCTTCTTCCTCAAATGTCTGCCTGGAAAACTCCTCCTTCACTCAGATGTCATCTCAATGAATCCCTAAGATGTGAACATTTTTCTTTAAGCCACCAATGCCTGTGTCTCCTTTTCAGAAAGTGTCCTATTGCACAAAAGTGGTTGGTTTCATGTCCAGCCGCCCACTAGTTTTTCTCCACTGTCGCAGAGGGGACAAGGACAATGGCTTATGCATCACTGCATTCCCAGCACCTATCATGGCTTCACTGTGGTCAGTAGCTGACCACGGGAAGCGATTGCTTAAGTAGCATCTTCTATTGAATGCTTCATGTCAGACTCTAGGCTAAGCACTCCACATGCATCCTCCTTCTCCATTCTGTGAGGTAGTTAGTGGTTTTGGGGGTTTTTTTCTCCATTTTGCATGAGAAAAAACAGGCTCAGAGAGAGAGAGGTGAAGGCACTTATGGGCTCAAGGCCACACTGTGAAGGACCCGGTTCTATGCAAACTGCTGTGCGACCAGGGTTTGGCTTGTCTGGACACACAGTTGGTTGTTACAGCTGAGTGGAGGGTCTGGCATCTAGTGGGTGGAGTCCTGAGATGCCGCTGAACAGCCCGCAATGCACAGGGCAAGCCCCCAGTAACAGAGGATTGTCCAGCCCCAGGGTCAATATGCCAAGGGCGAAACCCTGCCCCTAACTCTGCACATAATCGTAGCCTTGAACACCTCCCTCTAGTGTGTGTTTGATTAGCGTTTTTATTGGTTTTGGTTGCTAGGGCTCTCAAATTACATCAATATAGTTAGAAGGAGTTGCCCTCTCTTTGGTTACATCAAAATTGGGTGGGGACACACATCCAGGTGTGTGTTGTAAATCTTGGGACTTCAGAAGAGAACTTAAACCATGACAACCCCCAAGGATGATAAGTCTCAGCATAAACCGTCTCCTCCGCAGTCGGTCTGTCTCTGTTGGGTCACCTCCAAACCCACTGCCTTATGCAGATTTCCAGTAGCTGAAATAAATACTTGCAGATTTGGTGGGGAGGGAGCAGATGCTCTTAAGAGCAAGGTAAATAAGTAATTTAGATAAATCCAGAGAACCCTGATCCAAATCTGCTTACGCCCTGTGAAATCAGCAGAGGGTTAACGGAACCCAATTCATTTTCATCAAGAAATTTGAACTTTGGTCCCAGTATGCAACTTAGCTGTGATGCTACATTATTTATTATTCATGGGGCATTGTAACTTACCACAGTCTCTGAGTAATCTTTTTAAGCCTGCCAAAAGAACCGGTGTTAATTGCTTACACTGGAACATATTTGCTGTTGGAAATGTCACACCATAATTATATCCCATTTCTCTGTCTGACAAGTAATATACTAAAAGAAAATTGGGTTTCTTTTTTTTTTTTTCCTTCTTCCTGTGATGTGTAAAACCATTACCAAGACCCTTCAGGCAGCAAGCAGGTAGACGCTTTCTTTACTTGTCAAGAAAGAAAACTTTCAGGGCTGGGTGATCGTGATACAGATGAGCAGGGCTGGTTTCGTGGAAAGACGTGCCGGCTACGCAGTTGAGCACATTTGACTTAAAGCTCTGCTTTCGCTTTCTTGAAACTTCTCATCATTTCTGAACAAGGACCCACATTTTTCATTTATGCTGGGCTGTGGAAATGATGGAGCCCATTCTGCAAAAGGGGAAGGAACAGGGCAGTGACATGACCCAGGGAGGTGTGGTCAAAGGTGAGATAGAGAGTCGATATGAAAGGAAATGGTGAGAATTTCTGGGGCACAGACCAGTTATAAACTGGAAAATACTTACATATCTGTATGTGTGTGTGTATGTGTCATCAGAATTGGTGGCTTGTCGGGTTAGGCAGGGCAGACTGATCAGATGGCTCTTTCTGGAAGGCAGGTGACTGTATTTGGGTGGTTGAGCATCTCCTAAACCCAGGCTTGGTCAGATATAGCACACAGACCACTCCCGTTAAGTCCGGTTTTGCTGGGATGCAGCCACACATGTTCTGTTAGGCGTTGTCTGGGACTGCTTTCTCATACAAGGAAAGAGTTGAGCAATTGCAGTAGAGACCATATAACCCACAAAGCCCAACATGTTTGCTCTCCGAAAGTGCAAATGTTAGTCGCTCAGTCATGTCCGACTCTTTGCAACGCCATGGGCTGTAGCCCTCCAGGCTCCTCTGTCCATGGGGATTCTCTAGGCAGGAATACTGGAGTAGATTGCCATGCCCTCCTCCTGGGGATCTTCCCAACCCAGGGATCAAACCCAGGTCTCCCACATTACAGGCAGATTCTTTACCATCTGAGCCACCAGGGAAGCCCTCTCTGGCCCCCTACAAAAGAACTTTACTGACCCCTGGGGGGAGCTTCATTTACCTGGCTGCACAGGGGCTCAGAGGTCACGGTCAGGCAGCCACGTTCCCGTCTGTAGAAGAGAGGGGACGATGAATTTTTCTGGGTGTTTAGCTGTCTCAGCCACACATCCTACTTTACAGATTCGGAAGCTGAGGTGGCTTCAAGAGATCGAGCCGTTTGTTTACAGACAGAGGCCTGCCTGACTTGAAAGTATTAAAGTGCGTGCTTTATCTTTTTTTAAGCTGATGTAAAGACATGTACCTGTCGCTTCCCCATTTCTCCAACATCGTTGTCTTTTCCTCTCTTCAGTAAATAAATATGCATAGTTTCTCTTTTGTCAGTCTTATTCCAGGAGCTGACACCATGGTTTTTGATGGATGTAGAATAAGAAATGAAGTCCACTTGTGTCGAAAAGGTATTACAGATTTATTCTATAAATACTGAGCCAGGGTACTATGTGCCAGGCCATGGGCTAAGTCCTTGGGACACAATATTAAATAAGTTGTCTAGGTATCAGTAATAAAGGTCCGTGTTTTCTAAATTGTAGTAACTTACCTATATCAGGTCGCAAGCAGACATGAATAGGGCACTCCGCTCAGACTGGGAAAGGAAAGTAGCTGAGGGACTTCCCTAGTGGTCTAATGGTTAATTCTTCACCTTCTAATGCAGGGAATGTGGACTTCTAAGACTTCCACTCCCTGATTGGTGAGCTAAGATCCCTCATGACTATGGGCTGAAGAACCAAAATACAAAACAGGAGCGATATTGAAATGAATTAAATAAATATTTTTTAAAAACAGAGAGAGAGAAAGAAAACTAGCTGAGTCACAGTGGATCTTGCCCTGGAAGCAAGATGAAGCCTGGACACCCTTGATCATCACTTAGGAGGTGATGTTGTTAAAGATATTTGTTCATTCAAGCAATGTCCAGAAAGTTGAGGCTAACTAGACGCTTATACCTATGCCTAGCTCATGCCCTCCCCTCATGCCCCTGACGAGTTACCCACAGACCGACGCTGAGAGTGTATGTAAGAGCTTCCAGTTACTAGACCGTTACTCTGTGCCACACCCTTTAATTAAAACACATAGGTTAATCCTCCCAAGTATGTTATTTCCATTACATCTGAGGAAATTAGGCTCAGAGAGGTTCTCGTAACTTCTCCAAATCACACTGCTAGTAGGTTCTGGCTCCAGACTTTTCTACTTTCAGAGCCCAAATGTACAACTGGTATATTTCTTAGGGCAACGTTTGCTGCTGTAGGGACCACACTCAGTAACGTTGGGGGGGGGGGGGTGTTTAGTCACTAAGTTGTGTTGCACTCTTGCGGCCCCATGGACTGCAGGCTCCTCTGTCCATGGGCCGTCTCAGGCAAGAATACTGGAGTAGATTGCCATTTCCTTCTCCAGGGGATCTTCCTGACCCAGGGATCGAACCTGCGTCTCTTGCATTGCAGGCTGTCTCCCTTATTGCTGGCGTATTCTTTACTGACTGAGCCCCCAGGGAAGCCCACCCTGTAACATACGATGCCTCAAACATGAAGGAGGCGGGGCTCTCCACCCTGCACCGTCCACAATGAATGTTCCTGAATCAGTTCCCCTGCAAGTGGTGATCCAGAGACCCAGGCCCCTTCCGTCCTGTGGCTCCACCAGCCTTCATGCCCAGATCACTGTGCTCTTCTCTGTCCAGAAGTGCAGAGAGGAAACCATGGAGGAGGGTGTGGGGATGTTCTTGTGGGTCAAGCCAGAAATGCGTGCTCGTCACTTGCAGTGGCATTTTATCAGCTAGAGTGCAGCCTTTTGGGCAGACGTAACTGCAGAGGATGGCAGGAAGTCAGGACTAATGAGGGGGAAGGAAAAGGCAGGCATGGGTTTGCTGAAGAGCCTCCACCCCTCTGCTTACTCCACTGCTCTGGTCTTGCTTCCCTCTGCTTGGGGTTATTTCTAGCCAAGGCCAGGTCCCCTGGCCCCTCTGAGGTCTGTGACCACGTGGCCCTTTTCCGGCACAGGGGTCACCTTCCCTGATGCTGGAGACACATCTCCAGGAAACATTTTCGTGTTAATGTAGCTGCGCGTCTGACAGGGATACGGGGCACGGGGGAAGGCAAGGTTAGTAATTTAGTTGTCATCTGCTGACAGGTTAGTCTTAGAATATGTTCCCTGCAATTCAAGGCTTGCGAGAGAGAGAGAGAGAGAGAGAGAGACGGCGGAGGCACTTAACAAATGTCAGCTTTTTTCCCCTGGCACCGTGGCTGTCTCACACTGACCCGGACACGTTCAGAGAGGGAGTGTCTCGGCATCGTTCGGTCAGTGCCTCCTCGCCTCACTCTTGATGTTCTCGTCGCGTTTTCCCAGCAAGGTTCCCCTGCCTGGGGTCCACACACAGGGGTCATCGCAATCACCAGAGGGCCCTGTGAAAACCCGGAGAGGGCCCGGAGAGTGAGCTCCGGTGAGGAACCCAGGAATCTGCATTTTTAATAAGTGGCCCAGTGAACCTTTTGCAGATCCCTGGTTTCACGCAGTTTCTCAAGCTCAGCACTTGATATTTTGAGTCCGATGAACCCCTTCTTCATCGTAGGATGTTTAGCAGCATCCCTGGCCTCTACCCTCTTGATCCAAGCAGCACCCTGTCCCCCAAGTGTGATAACAAAATGTCTTCTGAAAAATTGCTAATTGTTCCCGGGGCGGGGTGCCCCTGGTTGGTTTAGAGCATGACTCATCATGTTTCTGTGCCAAAATCTGTAAACGTTCCCCCAGGGACCCATGTTCTCCTCTCTGTGGCCCACTCCCATGCTTCTGGCTGGGGTCCCGGGGCTAGGTCTCCCAAATAGGGACGTGAGTGGAAGTGACGGCTCGCTTCCTGGCCACAGCAGTTAAGAATGGGTGTGAACCCCACCCTGACCCCTGACCCCTCTGTATGCAGCAAGAGGACTCTGGAGTGAGATGGTGGAGTTGAAGCGGAAACAGAGTGGGTCCTCAAGTCACCTCTTGGAGGACGGACATTGGGGGAATGGCCAGAGCAGCACATGAATGAGAAATAAACCTTGGTTTTGTCCAGTGGCTGGGATATGAGGGCATACACATTACTGCAGCAGAGCCTTTGTAGCCCTGACTAACACAGGTTCCCAGTGCTCAGAGGCTTCGGAGTGAGGACCTGTCCCCTTCTTTGCCTCCCCTGCCACCTGAAACGGGTTTGCGATACATTTCAAGCAGAAGCAGGCAATAGTTCTGAAATCAGATTAACCTTGGTTCAGGTCCCAGCTCTGCCGTGAACCCTGTGACCCTGACCTCTCTCAGTCTTGGTCATTCCCTCCTCTGCAAAGTTAGGGTAATGACGGTATCCGCCTCACAGTGTTTTGTGAGGATTCAGTTGGAGAAAGATTCAACAGAACAAACAGAAAATCAGAAACACACTTGGCACTGTGTCTGGTGTATTGTAAGTGCTCAGTAACATGTGAGCTGTTTCTTGGGTCAGCATCTTTGGCAGAGTCCTGTGTCTTTCCAGTTGATCAGTTTCCTGTTGATTTATTAACCAAAGGAGGCACTGTTAGCCCTTCAGTCATGCCCAGCTCTTTGGGACCACATGGACTGTAGCTCACCAGGCTCCTCTGTCCATGGAATTTCCAGGCAAGAATACAGGATTTGGTTGCCATTTCCTTCTCCAACCAACGGAAGAGTCTCTGTGAATATCGAAAAGGAGTGATGGCAAGTGGATGAGGACAATGTCTCCAAACCAATATATGTCAGAAGAATAGTGGGATTGGAGGTGATTATTACCAATGGAGCAATGATGACACCCAGTGCAAAGCTATCTAGGGGGAGTCCGGCAGAGGAATGTTTGTATGATTCTTGTAGCCCACGTTTATTGCCTGATTGCCTACTATGTGCCAGGAGACAGAGATATAAAGGAAAGCCCACCTTTTCACATGCCTTAAATCTTGTGTCATCTGCCACTTTAAAGAAAGGAAAGGCAATCAACAAGCATAGGCACATTTCCTGCCCTGGGTGAGATTCCAGTCATAGCTGAAAAGAGCAGCAGAAGATTGTGTCTGCCCAGAAGCAAACAGGAGGGCATCAAAAGTCAACAGGTGCAACTAGAAATTATCATACTAAGTGAAGTAAGCCAAAAAAGGACAAATACCATATGGTGCTGGAGAAAACTCTTGAGAATCCCTTAGACTGAAAGCAGATCAAACCCTAAAGGAAATCAACCCTGCCTATTCATTGGAAGCACTGTTGCTGGAGCTGAAGCTCTGATACTTTGGCCACCTGATGCGAAGACCTGACTCGTTAGAAAAGTCCCTGATGCTGGGGAAAATGAAAGACAAAAAGAGAAGGGGGCAGCAGAGGATGAGATGGTTGGATGGCATCACCAACTCAATGGACATGAATTTGAGCAAACCCCAGGAGACAGTGAAGGACAGGGAAGCCTGGCATGCTTCAGTCCATGCGGTTGCAGGCAATCAGACATGACTTAGCGACTGAACAACAACAAAATCACTTTAATGTGTGAAATCTAAAATATGGCGGGAAAGAACCCGTCTTTAAAACAAACAGAATCACAGACATAGAGAACAGCCTGGGGGTTGCCGAGGGGGAGGGGGTGAAGAGGGGTGGACTGGAAGTTTGGGATTAGCAGGTGCAGACGAGTATGTATAGAATGGATAAACAGCAAGGACCTACTGTATAGCACAGGGAATTATAATTAGTATCCTGGCATAAACCATAATTGAGAAGAATATGAAAAAGAATTGTGTATAACTGATCCACTTTGCTGTAGAGCAGATATTAACACAACACTGTAAACCAAGTATATGTCAACAAAACATTTTAGTGAAATAAAATAGATAAAGAACAAGGACCTACTGTATATAAGCATAGGAAACTATGCTCAGTGTTTTGTAATAATCAAATGGGAAAAAAAATCTGAAAAATAATATACATATATATTCATACATGTATTATGTATAATTGATTCAATTTGCTGTACATCTGAAACTAATACAACATAATAGATCAACTATACTTCAATTTTTAAACAATGAAAAGAGTTAACAGGGACATTGGCTGGAATCCTCTCAATTCGTCCAGTGCAAGCTGCCTGTACTCCTCTTGAGCACATTGTACTGAGAAAGCTTAGGGTCCCTGGCTTGGGTGACAGCTTGCTCAACTTTCAGTTTTGCTCAGTTGTTTTTTTTTTTAATGACAGTTTCAACCAATTCTACCCACTGATGCATTATTTAACCAACTGTCATTTCTCTGCCATTCTCATTTAAGCATCATCTGTTAGGTTTACACATTGGTACACCCATGAAATTAACATTACACGTGTTTCCTTTTGGAGCTGACTGAATTTAATTTAATTTAAATTGTTGTCACTGTTAATGGCCTTCCAAAATTGCAGTAGTGTGGATCTTGCCTCCTCAAAGGCTTATCTTAACCCCAGCCTATCTCAAAAGCTACAACCATGCTTTCCCCTGGAGCTCTCTGGTCTAATGTAAGTCTACACATAAGATGACCTTAGTCTACCAGTTCATTTATAAGGGTTCTTATTTACAAAAAGATATCCTCAGAGGCCCCATGGCTTAAACAAAGCTTCCAAACCGAGGTTGAGAAATCAGGGTCTTCTAAGCTAGCCAGACATCCTGGAGTGCAAACTCAAGTGGGCCTTCGGAAGCATCACTATGAACAAAGCTAGTGGAGGTGATGGAATTTCAGCTGAGCTATTTCAAATCCTAAAAGGTGATGCTGTTAAAGTGTTGCACTCAGTAAGCCAGCAAATTTGGAAAAGTCAGCAGTGGCCACAGGACTGGAAGAGGTCAGTTTTCATTCCAATCCCAAAGAAAGGCAATGCCAAAGAATGTTCAAACTACCACACAATTGTACTCATCTCACATGCTAGCAAAGTAATGCTCAAAATTCTCCAAGCCAGGCTTCAGTAGTACATGCACCAAGAACTTCCAGAAGTTCAAGCTGGATTGAGAAAAGGGAGAGGAATCAGAGATCAAATTGCCAACATCTGTTGGATCATCGAAAAAGCAAGAGAGTTCCAGAAAAACATTTACTTCTCCTTCATTGACTACACTAAAACCTTTGACTATGTGGATCACAACAAACTGTGGAAAATTCTTAAAGAGATGGGAATACCAGACATCCTTACCTGCCTCCTGTGAAACCTGTATGCAGGTAAAGAAGCAACAGTTAGAACCAGACATGGAACAACGGACTGGTTGCAAATTGGAAACGGAATATGTCAAGGCTATATATTGTCACCCTGCTTCTTTAACTTATATGCAGAGTACATCATGCGAAATGCCAGGCTGGATGAAACACAAGCTGGAATCAAGATTGCCCGGAGAAATATCAATAACCTTGGGTATGCAGATGACACCACCCTTATGGCAGAAAGTGAAGAGGAACTAAAGAGTTCTTGATGAAGGTGAAAGAGGAAAGTGAAAAAGGTGGCTGAAAACTCAACCCTCAAAAAACGAAGATCATGGCATCTGGTCCCATCACTTCATGGCAAATAAATGGGGAAACAATGGAAACAGTGGGAGACTCTATTTTCTTGGGCTCCAAAATCAGGGCAGATGGTGACTGCAGCCATGAAATTAAAAGACGCTTGCTCCTTGGAAGAAAAACTATGACCAACCTAGACAGCATATTAAAAGTCAGAGACATTGCTTTGCCAACAAAGATATGTATAGTCAAATCTATGGTTTTTCCAGTGGTCATGTATGGATGTGAGAGTTGGACCATAAAAAAAGCTGAGTGCCAAAGAATTGATGCTTTTGAACTGTGTTGTTGGAGAAGACTCTTGAGAGTCCCTTGGACTGCAAGGAAACCAAATGAGTCAATCCTAAAAGAAATCAGTCCTGAATATTCATTGGACTGATGCTGAAGTGGAAGCTTCAATAGTTTGGCCACCTGATGTGAGGAACTGACTCACTGGAAAAGCCCCTGATGCTGAGAAAGATTGCAGGCAGGAGAAGGGGTGACAGAGGATGAGATGGTTGGATGGCATCACTGACTCAATGAACACGGGTTTGAGCAAGCTCCCGGAGTTGGTGATGGACGGGGAAGCCTCATGTGCTGCGGTCCAGGGAGGGTGCAGAATCAGACACAACTGAGCAACTGAACTGAACTAAAACTAATCAATAAAGGGTGGAAAGTCAACTGAGATAAGAAGTCCCAAACCAAAATGTTAAGGGACTTAATACAAACACCATGGCGGCAGGCAATGGTTATCCCACCTAATGTTTGTTCATTCCACGTTCATCTAGAGACTCACTAGGAGTGAAACTGTGCCCATCTGCTCTCTGAGAGACCCCTCCATGTGTCACCCCTAGCAAGTATCTGATGCATATGTGCATGCTCAGATGCTTGAGTCGGGTCCAACTCTTTGCGACCCTATGGACTGTAGCCCCCACCAAGCTGCTCTGTCCATGGGCTTCTCCAGGCAAGAATACTGGATTGGGAGGTCATGCCCTCTCCCAGGGGATCTTCCTGACCCAGGAATCAAACCTGAAGTTCCGGCATCTCCTGCATTGCAGGCAGATTCTTCACCAACTGAGCCACCAAAGAAGCCCCAAGTATCTGATGATTATTTCTCAAATAAATGATATGCAGTCATACCTTGGAGGTACTCTGGGTATGATTCCAGATAGCTGCAATAAAGCAAGTCACACAAATTTTTTGGCTTCCCAACGCATGTTAAATTTATCTTTACACTATACTGTTGTCTATTAAATGCGCAGTAGCATTTTGTTTGAAAAAAACAATGCACATGCCTTAATTTTAAAATTCTTTGCTGCTAAAAAATTGCTAACCAGCATCTCAGCCTTCAGTGAGTCGTAGCAGTAGTATCAAGGATCACTGCTAACAAATCTCCGTAACGAGTGTAATAAACACGAAACAGTTTGAAATATTGAAGGAATTACCAAAATATGACCCAGAGACACAAAGTGAACAAATGCTGTTGGGGAAATGGCACCAATAGACTTGCCTAAGGCAGGGTTGCCGCCAACCTTCAATTTGTAAGAAATGCAGTGTCTACAAAGCGTGGGAAAGCAAAGAGCGCTAAAACACGGTGTGTCTGTACCCGTCCTGCTGTGCGCTGCCCCCCACCCCAGGCCGTAGCTCTCACAGGCATTTATAATCCTGTATCAGGTGAATGAATGAGTTGTTGTCACAAGCTTAGGAGACTTTGAAAAGATTTTTTTTTTTTTTACAGTGAATCTTAGGCTGTGCTGTGATGTCAGCCATAGGCTGATGGCATCTATTCACTCTCAGAAAGGATCGTGACAAAGGGAACAAGCCCTAAGCGTGCTCACCTGGAGCAAACTGAAGTCTGCTCGGGGTGCACACTTGGCCTGGAGGTGAAGGGCAGGGGAGCGGGGCGGGGTAATTGCATAATAATTTTCAAGTGCTAGAGAGGCTGGTCTACAGCAGAAGCCACTGCGCTATCCTTGAAGGTAAAATCAGGACCAATGGCTGAAACCTTCTGGCATGTGTAGTTTGGAAAAAAGAAAAAAAAACAGCTTATGACCAGCACTTTCCACAACTGCGGCTGACTGCTGTGTAAGGCAATGACGTTCCCGTCTTTGGAAGCGTTCAAGAAAGAACTGATTGCCCTTTAATTATGTTTTCACAGTGTTTTTGTTATTGTTGCTCAGCCCTGAAGTTGTGTCCAACTCATTTCGCACCCATGAACTACAGCACGCCAGGCTTCCCTGTCCTTCACCACCTCCCGATGTTTTCTCAAACTCATGTCCATTGAGTCGGTGATGCCATCCAACCATCTCATCCTCTGTCGTCCCCTTCTCCTTCCTTCAAGCTTTCCCAGCACCAGGGTCTTTTCCAATGAGTCGGTTCTTTGCATCAGGTGGCCAGAGTATTGGAGCTTCAGCTTCAGCATCAGTCCTTCCAATGAGTATTTAGGGTTGATTTCCTTTGTCATTACAGAAATTTCAAGGACACAGAAAAAGATTGTAAAGACAAAAAAGCAAACAAAGCCCCTATCCTTTTTAAAAATTCTTCAAACTACAATTTTTACCTCTTCAAGACCTTGGCATAAGGCCTTTCTTTTGCCTGAAATGACACCTCCTTTCCCAGCTCCCTCTTCCTCATGTTTCAGATCTGGGCTTCACTGTTGAATATGCCAAAGGCATATTGCTGAAAAGAGAATGCATATGACACAGCAGAATGTACGTGATGATCTGTAATGTGTATGCATAAAAATATTTGGAAAATGTTCACTGAAATGTTAACAGTACTGATATGCAGATGCTCTACTATTCGAGTTGTTTTTTCTTTTTCCTCCCTTTCTTTATATGTTCTATATGCTTGAACTTCCTACAATGAATACATATTATCTGCATAGAGAAACAAAAGAAACCATCCAGAACTGACAAAGGAGTGCAGACAGACCCCTTGTTGGTTTGATCCTGGATTTGCAGCTCCCAAGTGCCATGTTCTCTGGCCTGGACATCTGTCTCTGCGCCTGGGTCTCAGAGGTGCAGGGAAATGAATCTGTCATGGTCCCAAGTTCACCTGAGATGCTCTGTTCCCCATCACCACGAGCCCTCTTGCATGTGTGTTTTGATATCTATTTCTTCCTTCCCCAGGAATGTATTCACGTGTCCCAGATGCTCCTAGAATTGTCACTGGACATTTGATTGGGTCCCAGGGAGGCAGAAAAATACATAATCCCTGCCCTGTAGGAGCAAAACTTAATGTTGTATTGGCCTGACTGTGACTTTGCTGGACTGAGACCGACTGGAAAGCCCGTTAGCACTGGGAGTGGCTAAGAGGATGCCCCTGGTGCTTATTTCTCAGGAAGCAGGATGGCAGAGGATTCTGGAATCAGCTTGCCCAGATTCAAAGCCCAGCTCCGTTATTTCCTAGCTGTTTGACCCTGGGCATGTCCCCTCTGGGCTTCCCCGGTGGCTCAGTTGGTAAAGAATCTGCCTGCAATGCAGGAGACTCAGGCTCCACCCCTGGGTCAAGAAGATCCCCTGGAGAAGGAATACCCACTCCAGTATTCTTGCCTGAAGAATTCCATGGACAGAGGAGCTTGGCAGGCTACAGTCCCTGGGGCCACAAAGAGTCGGGCACGACTGTGCAACTAACTTTCACCTTTTCACATCCCCTCTGTGGCTCAGTTTCCTTATCTGGGAAATGGGATGAGAGAGTGGCACTCACCTCAAAGTTTGCCTCGATGACTAGATGAGATAATGCAGGGACAAGCCTTGACCCAGTAACCAGCAAGGATTAAACGGTGCACAAACGTGAACCGAGATAATTACTCCCGTCTGCATTCCGTGACGTGACAGCATTAACGTGACAAATGGGTAACAATTGGAGGAAATGTCCCTTTTTAAATAGAAGGCACCTGCAGAACATATTTATGGTTTATGATCAGGAGACAGCGTTAATGGCCCTTAATGTGATTACTATACGGATTTTTATTAGGAAAATTCCAACCAATTCGGCATTAATTAATGTACTGTTACTTTAGAGTGTTACTCTTCTGGTCTTTGGAGAGTTGGAGAAAATAAACCTGTTATTTTCTCAAACCCTTTCCTGAGAAGTAAATAAGAGTTGTTCCCTCCTCCAGCAGCTCCATTTGTAATAAAAATAGATGAGTCCCTGTGCTTTTCCGGGGCAGGATTTATGGAGCCTGTGAGTACCTTCAGGAGAGGAGAAAGGAGGACAGAGATGAAAGTGTCGGGCGACAGGAAGGCTCTTAGGAGAACCTGCAAAAGGCAGCTCAGGCTCTGAAGGCAGGGAGCGTGGAGGGAGCAGGTCGTTTCAACACCCCAAGCCTGCAGGAGGGCCCGGGGCTCCACCCTGCACCCTGAAGCCCATCTTCAGTTCCACCTGCCATCATTCCTTAGGCACGCATAGCAAGCCGGTTGTGATGCTTGGTCACTGTCCTCCATTGCGGCCCTTAAAGTGGTGCCCTGCGTGGGGCCCCTGCTTTCTTTCCAGCCCCACCTCACCCTGTGCTCCGTCACGGCCTCTGTGCTCCAGCCACACGGGCCCTCCTGCATGTCCCTCGTTTACCACGCGCTCTCACCCCAGGGCCTTTGCATATGCTGTTCCTATGCCTGGGGACACTCTCCCCTCCCCTCTTTTATCTAATTAACTTCTTATTCAACCTATAGATCTTAGTTCAAGGAATACATCTCCTGACCTCCTTAAAGTAACTTATTAGTCTGCGTGGGCTGGGCTGCCATAACCAGATACCACAGACTGGATGCCTACAGAACAGAATTCTGCTTTTCACAATTTTAGAGCCTAGATGTCCAAGGTCAGGGTGCCAGCTGCTTGGGTTCTAGTGAGAGCTGTCTTCCTGGCTGGCAGGCTGCCTTCTGCCTGTGCCCTGGAATAGCACAGAGACCGCAAGCTCCCTAGTGTCTCTTCTTCTAAGGGTACTAATCCCATCAGATCAGGGCTCTCCCCTCCTGACCTCATTTAACCTTCAACACCTCCTAAAAGGCCCACTTCCAGCACAATCACATGGAGGCTGGGCCTTCAACATAGGAATTTTGGTGCAAGACACAATTCAGTTCATAGCAAGTCGTTTCTTTGAAAAAGGCACAGAACAGTTAGGAACAGAAGCTGGTCTGATAATGTTCAACTGCATCGCTACTTCGCCAAAAGGGAACCTGGGTGAGTGCAGCTGAAAATGAGCTGGCAAAGGGAGAAGGGAAATAGAATGCGGTCACTTGCATGTCACTATTCAAATAGTCATGACAGCTACCACTTAATTTTCTTCATGCCATGGAAATTACCTGGGAAATATTGATGTATTTATTCTGTCTTCCCTTTAGAAAGGTCTGCTCCTCGGAAGGCCAGGCTGTCTGTGGCATGTGATTTGCTCTGTTCCTCTCCTAGAATGCTGACTGCCTGGCATGTCATCGGTGCCTGTTCCACTTACTTTTTCTGAGTAAAAAACCACCCCAAGCTTAGTGGAATAGAACACTGCCCATACATTCTGTGACTCTGGAATTTGGAAAGAGTACCCAGGAGATGGGTGGTGGCATGGACAAAATTGCCCAGGTTAAGAACCACTACTCTGTATGAGAGTTTTCTGAGCTCATGACTCTGTGGGTCCCTCCTATGAGGCAGGAGTCAGTATTTACCCTTTTTGTACTGATGATGGACTGGAATCTTAGAGGTGATATCACTTGCCCAACCTCACAGAGCCAGTGAGTAAAGAGCTGTGGTTTGAATCCAGATCTTTCTGATTACAAAGCCAAACTTCTTTTCACCTGCCACACTGCCTTTCCAGAGAGACTGCCCATGTTGCCAAAAATGCAGCAGGCCATCTTGGCAGGGAACCTTCTACCTCGCATAAGATGAGCAGTTCTCAAGCAACAACCATATTGACCCCTGGGGGTCTTTGGGAGATATAAAGAGGAAGGGGCTGTTTGGAGATGGGATATTAAGTGTCCTGTAATGCATGAGACAAGCCCAACCCAACAAAGAATTGTCTCTCCCCAAACGCCATTGGTCTCAGTTGAGAAACACTTCTTGAGAAGGTGCAGGAGGCGGGGGGACGTATGAGAAATTAATCTGTATCAAAACCATCTGGAATGTTGTTTGACTGCAGCGGAGGCTGTTGTTTCCTTGCGTGGTTTAGTTTAGGAGCTGTCCTGGTCCATTGTGCACTAGGTCCCTTAGTCGCTAAGTCTTGTCCAACTCTTTGAGACCCCATGGACTGTAGCCCACCAGGCTCCTCCATCTGTGGAATATTCGAGGTTAGAATGCTGGAGTGGGTTGCCATTTCCTCCTCCAGGGCATCTTCCTGAACCGGGGATCGAACTTGCGTCTCCTGCGTTGACAGGCAGGTTCTTTACCACTGCGCCACCTGGGAACGATCTTAGTCCCTTAGGGGCTTCTGTAACAAAGTACCGCAGACTGAGTGGCTCACGATCAACAGAAATTTGTTTCTTCTGCTTCTGGAGGCTGGGAAGTCCAAGTGCCAGCAAATCTGGTGTCTGGTGAGGACTATTTCTGGTTCATGGGCAACCATCTTCTCCCTGTATCCTCACTTGGCAGACGCATACAGGAGCTCTCTGGGGTCTCTGTTATAAGGTCACTAACCTCATCCATAACAGCTGTGCCCTCAGGACCTAATCACCTTTCGAAAGTCCCACCTTCTAATACCATCACCTTGGGGATTAGGTTTTCAGCATATGATTCTGGGGGACACACAAACATTCACACCATCACAGGGGTTAAAAGCTCTCTTTTTAGTGGCCGACAAATGGAGATTTGAATCCCAGTTCTACAGTGTATTAGCTGGCCCCAGGTCAGGTAACCACTCTGAGCCTTAACTTTCTTATCTGTAAAATGGGAGTAACTGTCTTCATAAGTCTGCTGCAAGAAGTATATGAGATACTGTCTGTTTGGCACACAGGCTATCAATCATAATAGCGCCCTCATCCTTGTTGTGTGGGAAAAGTAACATGAGCAGGATGGACAGGAGCTTGTGGGCCTCAGCAGAGTGCTTTCACAGGTGCTGGGGAACAGATAGAGCGACCGGGGCCCAGTGAATAGCAGCTGAATGCATCTTCCACCATCAATATCCATCCCACCGGTTTCCATTTATTGAGCAGTCCATCATTAGAATATCCCAGGGCTCGCGACAATAAAATCAATAAGACGGTTCAGCCATGGGCTGTGGTTTAATAACTCCAGACTTGAATGAGGGGAGAAAAAAAAAATCAGTGAGCAGGAAAATTTCCTGAATGCTTGATCAGGGGTGGAGGGAGACATTTCTCAGAGCAGGAGAGAAAAAACAAGTGAGCCAGCCCTGGGTCTCCAGCAGAGCAGAAGGCTGTGAGCATGTGAGGTGGCACCCAGAGTGTATGTGGATAAAAACTCTTTCCACCTTGAGAGATGCAGGTTTTAATATTTAGTTCTGTGTTTGGCTGTGCCAGGTCTTAGCAAGTGAACTTTTTGTAGCAGCATGTAGGATCTAGCTTCCCAACCAGGGATTGATCCCAGACCCCCCTATATTGGGAACTCAGAGTCTTAGCCACTGTATCATCAGGGAAGTCCCAAGAGATGTAATTTTTAAAAGCAAGTTGAGGGCTTCCCTGGCAACTCAGTGGTAAAGAATACACCTGCCAATGCAGGAGACACAGGTTTGATTCCTGGTCTGGGAAGATTCCCACATGCTTAGGAGCATCTAAGCCCATGAGCCACAGCTATTGAGCCTGCCCTCTACAGCTGGGCACCACCGCCCCTGAGCCCATGCGCCCTAGGACCCGGGCCCCACAACAAGAGAAGCCACCGCAATGAGCAGCCTGCATGCTGCAACTAGAGAGTAGCCCCCACTTGCCGCAACTAGAGAGAAGCCCATGCACAACGAAGACCCAGCACCACCAAATATAAATAAATAAGGAGTGTGAAAGGAAAGGAAGGTACAAAATGTGACCCTCAACCCTAAGAGCACGTGGGATCACTTGGGGAGCTCCAAAAACCTGCCAATACTGGTACCCACCAAAGTAATTAAATGATTGTTTCTTAGGGTGGGGCCAAGGCATGGGTTTTGTTTTCTGTTTTGTTCCGTAAGGACGTTCCAGTGATTCTAACATGCAACCAGAGGTCAGTGTCACCAGCCTGGGCCGGTGGTTTCAAACATCAGCTTGCATCAACGTCACCTGGGGGACTTGTTAAAACAGGTTGCTGGTCCCCACCCCGAGAGTTCCTGATTCACAGGGAGCAAGGTGGGCCTGAGATTCTGCATTTCTAGCAAGATCCCAGATGCTGCTGATGCTGCTGGGCAGAGACCACGTTCTGAGAGCTTCTGTTCTAGAGCAGTACTTTCAATGAAGAGTAATTTTGCCCCTCCTCCCTGGGGACAGTAGTCAGTGAATGGAGACATTTTTGCTTTTGCACAAACGGGAGGATGCTGCTGGTATCTAGTGGGTGAAGGCCAGGGTTGTGACTTAAACATCTTACAGTACATAGCATGGCACTCATCTCCCACAGCAAAGAATTATCTGGCACCAAATAGCAATCATGCCTAAGCTGCAGAGCCCCAATCTAAGTTAGACAGTGGTTTGGAAGCCACTCACTTATTTGGGCAGGTGGTGCTAATGGTAAAGACCCCACCTGCCAGTGCAGGAGATGTAAGAGACTGGAGTTCGATCCCTGGGTCGTGAAGATCCCCTGGAGAAGGAAATGGCAACCCACTCCAGTCTTCTTGCCTGGAGAGTTCCATGGACAGAAGAGCCTGGTGGGCTACAATCTATAGGTCACAAAGAGTTGGACACAACTGAAGTGATTAGCACACACGTTGGGAATATGATGGTTTGGGTCCAGATGAACTTGGCATTGGGAGCCTGGGTGGAGACAGAGATGCCCAGATCTTACTAAGAGCATGTGTGGTGCATGGTATCTGAAGTCAGGTCAGTTTGTTTCTGTTTGTTAATCTATTGTCCACCCTCTGGCTCTGTGACCTTGGGCAAGTTCCCTACCCTCTCTGAGCCTGGGCCAATTATCTATAAATGAGGATCATTTCCATATACAGCATTGCTGTGAGAAGTAAGAAGTCTGTGAAAAAAAAACTTTATAAATGTTAAATACTCGACAAATTGGAGTGCAAGTCAAAACGACAGTTGTTTCTCAGCAGACTCCTGTGTCTCTGTCTGTCTTTCTGTGGCAGGAAGGTGGTCTCCCAGAGGCTGCTCCAGAAAACTCCCAACAAAACCCTCCTGGGCCCCTGAAGCCTGGAAAGTAAATATGCTCTGGACCTACAAGTCCTTCCATGAAATATGAGGCTGCTTGGACATTAGTCTGTACCTGGCCTTCACCTGCCCTCATTTGTTTAACAAGCTCAGCACCTCCGAGTCAGGCAGTGAGCTTGTGGAGTCTAATTAATATTCTCTAAGCTTCCTTCACACTCCCTTCTTTTATGATTTTGCCACATCCACCTTCCACCTGTCCTATTACTCACATAGTTTTTTCATTGCAATAGACTCGCTTTCGGTTTTACTTAAGTCAATTTTATTTTGAAAGTCATTTTGCATCGCTGCCAGAAGTGGAGATCTTGCTCTCCTTTCTGTAGAGACAGCAGCCACGCAGAGGAATCGGTGAAATCACAGCATGCAACATGCATGCGTACTGGGTCACTTCAGTCATGCCCGACTCTTTGCGACCCCATGAACTTAGCCTGCCAGGCTCCTCTGTCCATGGGATTCTCCAGGCAAGAATACTGGAGTGGGTTGCCATGCCCTCCTCCAGGGGATCTTCCCGACCCAGGGATTGAATCCGGGTCTCTTGTGTCTCCTGCATTGGCAGATGGGTTCTTTACCCCTAGTGCCACCTGGGAAGCCCCAGAAATCACAACAGTGGTCTTCAGTACCAGTGGTTCCTTCTCTTTCCTGCCAGAGACGCCAGTCCTACGGGCAGATCTCTCCTTGTTGGGAGAGGGAACTCACTCCCCTTCAGTTCTGTTCAGTCGCTTAGTCGTGTCCGACTCCTTGTGACCCCATGGACTGCAGCACACCAGGTTTCCCTGTCCATCAGCAACTCCCAGAGTTTACTCAAACTCATGTCCATCGAGTTGGTGATGCCATCCAACATCTGATCCTCTGTCATCCCCTTCTCCTCCTGGCCTCAAGCTTTCCCAGCATCAGGGTCTTTTCCAATGAGTCAGTTCTTCATATCAGGTGGCCAAAGTATTGAAGTTTCAGCTTCAGCATCAGTCCTTCCAGTGAATATTCAGGACTGATTTCCTTTAGGATTGACTGGTTGGATCTCCCTGCAGTCCAAGGGACTCTCAAGAGTCTTCTCCAGCACCACAGTTCAAAAGCATCAATTCTTTGGTGCTCAGCTTTCTTTATTGTCCACCTCTCACATCCATACATGACTACAGGAAAAACCATAGCCTTGACTAGACAGATCTTTGTTGGCAAAGCAGTGTCTCTACTTTTTAATATGCTGTCTAGGTTGGTCATAGCTTTTCTTCCAAGGAGCAAGCGTCTTTTAATTTGCATCACTCCCCTTACTGTTAAGGAAATGTTTGCATTGATCTGAGACTCCCTTGGTGGGCTGGCTATAATCAGAAGGGCTGGATGAGAATTGAAAAGGGATTCTCTAACCTGCTCTTCGTGTCGTTTGGTGTCCTGTGTGGGGGCCATGTCAGCCTTCCCTTGGGAAAAACACCAGCTCTGAAGTCCTCAATGGCAGGTCAAGATCAGTTCCTGCCCCTCCTCCACAGATTCCCTCCACCCGCACCCCCATCGGGGGAACAGTTACAGGCTTCAGTGCATTGGCCAGGGCTCCAGAGTCACCCCACACACATGCAGCTGGCTTTTCCACTGTCAAGCTGCATCACCATCTTTTGCCTGAGTTGTAGTTTTTAGTCCTTTCAGCATGCCTCGGAGGTGAGCACTCATTGATAGATGAGGAAACAGAGGCAGGGAGCAGTCAAATGACCTGTGAGTAAGTGGTGGGTTCAGGATGCAGAACCAGGCTGAGAGCCCCTGCATGGAATGACTGGGTTCAGTCCTGCAGGATGAGTTACTCAACAAGTAAGTTCCTAAAAATAAGGTTACCATTAGATTGCAACTGACTTGGAGTTCTCAGTGGCCAGTGGGAAAAGGAGCTAGCCCAACTATTTGGGAGAGAAATCAAGCCAGCCCAAGCTGAGTGTGTAACCAGTTCTTTAATATGAAGGCAAAGAAATAGGAAAGAGGAAGAAGCAAACAAAGAGAAAAGCCTAGGCTCAAAAAGTGGGTTTGGAGGAATAGCAGGACATGAGAAGCAAAGCTACATCGCCAGATTATACTCAGTGATCACGTGTCCAAAATGCCCGGGTAGCTCCTTTGCTGTGCCTTATGCGCTTGGCCACTCAGTTCTGCCCGACTCTTTGCAACCACATGGACTATAATCGGCCACCAGGCTCCTCTGTCCATGGGGATTCTCCAGGCGAGAATGCTGGAGTGGGTTGCCATGCCCTCCTCCAGGGGATCTTCCCAACCCGGGGATCGAACTCAGATCTCCCGCACCGCAGGCAGATTATTTACCATCTGAGCCCAACCAGAAAACACTTTCATTAAACCATGGGGTCATGGGAATTTGAACAAAATTAAACTGAAAAAAGAGAAATAAAGCTACCATGGGACTTCCCTGGCAGTCCAGTGGTTAAGACTATGCTCTCCCAATTCAAGATGCACAGGTTCAATCCCTGGTTGGGGGACTAAAGATCCTACATGCTGCATGTATGGTATGGCAAAAAAAAATAAATTAATTTTGAAAAATTAAGTTATGATATGATCCAGCAATTCCACTTCTGGGTCTGTACTGAAAAGAATTGAAAACAAGGTCTCAAAGAGGTATCTAAACACCTGTGTTCATAGCAGCTTTATTCACAAAGAGCCAAAAATTGGAAGCAACCCAGCTGTCTACTGACAGATGAATGGATGAACAAAATGTGAAGCATACACACAGTGGAGTATCATTCAGCTTTAAAGAGGAAAGAGATTCTGCCACATGCTACAACATTTTGCTACATGAAAGAAGCCAGTTGTAAAGAGAAGGAATATATGATCCCACTGATATGAGGCACCTCGAGGTGTCAGATTCGTAGGGACAGGAAGCAGAATGGTGGGTACTGGAGGCTGTTCTGTGCTCAGTCGCTCCAGCCATGTCTGACTCTTTGGGACCCCATGGACTGTAACCTGCCAGGCTCCTCTGTCCATGGGAGTCTCCAGGTGTGAATACGGAAGTGGGTGGCCATGCCCTCCTCCAGGGGATCCCCCCAACCCAGGGACTGAACCCACATTTCTTATGCCTCCTGCACTGGCAGGAAGGGTTTTCACCACTATCGGCACCTGGGAAGCCCTACTAGAGGCCAAGAGAGGGGAATGGGGAGTTAGTGTTCAATGGGTATAGAGTTTCAGTGTTGCAGGATGGAAAAGGGGGTGGTGATGGTTGCACAACAACGTGAAGGTACTTAACACTACTGGACTATATGCTCAAAAGTGACTAAAGTGGTGAATTTTATGTTATGTGTATTTTACCATTTTTTTTTTTTTTAAAGAAATGCAGGATGCTTGGTGGACCTGCAGAAGGGGGTACAAAGACGGGATGGGGGGAGGGGTCAGGGATGGCTTCTCCTGATCTCCAAAGGGCATGGCCTGGCCAGCTTTATCCTAGGACTTATGCTTTCAGCTTCCCAACTCTGCGATCCCTGCACAGTATCTCCTCCTTCACTTCCCAGCAGGTCAGGCAGCCCCAGGGTTGGAGGGATGGTCAGGCACTTGCCCAGCTCCTCCCAGGGAGACCTGGGGCTCCTGAGCAAGAAGAAGTGGAGCCCAGCCCCCAGCCAGTTCACATGCGTGGAGACCCTCGTGTGCAACAGTTTAGGCGTGAGTCTTCCACTTCAGCTCCCCCCAGGCCCTGAACGGACGGAGCTGTCCGGCTTAATCCATCAGCCTAAATCATTCATTCACGGAGGGCTTCTCCCCTGAGCTTAGCTCTGTGCCAGGACAAGGAGGCTAGGAGATATAAAACCTTGACCTTGGCTCGTGGGGAGCTGCCAGCTATCAAGAAAGCCAACTTGATGTGGTGTATGCAAGGGAGATGATTCGGCCTCGAGAGAGAAGGAAACCTTGCCGTTGCAACAGCGTGGATGGAACTTGAGGATCTTGTGCTGAGTGACACAAGCCAGACAAGCACAGACATTGCATGACACCACTTGGAGGTGGAATCTTTTCATGAAAGTTAAACTTTGGAAAGAGAGAGTAGGAAAATGGTCACCAGAGACTGGGGGCTAGAGAGAAGAGAACAGATTGTCAAAGGATACACACTTGCAGCAATAAAATGAATAAGATCTGAGACTACAGCTGACAACACTGTGTTGTACAAGGGAAAGTTACTTAGCAGAATGTAAATGTTTTCACCCCCTAAATAAATAAGTGAGGTGATGATGTGTCAATTAACTAGATGGGGGAAATCATTTCACAGTGTATATGTATATCAAATCACCCCAGTGTACACTTTAAATATCTTACAATTTTATATGTTAGGCTTCAGTAAAGCTGAACAATGAAGGAAGATCGGGAGAAAGAACCAACAACCAGCCCTGTCTCAAGAGACTTGTTGTTCAGTCACTCGGTCACGTCCAACTCTTTGTGACATCGTGGACCGCAGCACGCCAGCCTTCCCTGTCCCTCACTATCTCCCAGAGTTTGCTCAAACTCATGCCCATTGAGTCATGGACATGGTGATGCCATCCATCCACCTCATCCTCTGTCGCCCCCTTCTCCTCCTGCTCTCAATCTTTCCCCTCAATTTTTCCCAGCACCAGGGTCTTTTCCAGTGAGTTGGATGTTCGCATCAGGTGGCCAAAGTTCTGGAGCTTCAGCTTCATTATCAGCCCTTCCAATGAATATTCAGGGTTGATTGCCTTTAGGATGGACTAGTTTGATCTCCTTGCTGTCCAAGGGACTCTCAAGAGTTTTCTCTAGCACCACAGTTCGAAATCATCAATTCTTCAGCATTCAGCCTTCTTTATGGTCCAGCTCTCACATCCATACATTACTAATGGAAAAACCATAGTTTTGACTAGATGGACCTTTGTTGGCAAAGTGTCATCTCTGCTTTTTAATACTGTCTCTAAGTTTGTCATAGCTTTTCTTCTAAAGAGCAAGCATCTTTTAATTTCATGGCTATAGCCACTGTCTGCAGTGATTTTGGAGCCCAAGAAAATAAAGTCTGTCACTTTGTTTTCTATTCAGTGATGCTAATTCCGTGATCAGGCTAGAGTTCCAGACTATGGGAATGTTACCTCCTCATCTGCTAGAATAAAGCATGGGTTTGTCTCCGATCCAGCCCTCTGCAGAGAGGGTAACTCGTCATCAGTTATTCAGTGCCTCGCAGCCTCAGAACCCTCCCCCCATGGTGAGATGGGGGTAATAATCATGGTGTCTGCTTCCTAGACCTCAGGGAAATTAAGTAATGAGATCATGTGTACATAGTGCTTAGGGCTCAGTATGCCTCAGACATTATTATTGCTCTGGAAGTCTTGGGGACCAAGGAAGGGAAATGACTGGCCCACGGCCCCATGGCTGGTTCACAGCGGTAGCAAGATTTGGATCCAGACACGTGGCCCTGCAGCCTTTTTGAAATCCCTTGAGAGCAGAGGGCTTCTCTCAAGTTCTCATCACCATAAACCAGCTTTGAAACTTCCCAGTGAGAAAAAAAAAAAGCCTCTTGGCCCGAGTCTGGGAAAGCACCTAGAACCTGCCAGGCTTTCTCCTCTGAAGCCCCGACTCCTGCTCAATGCAGCCTTCTGGTGTGCAAACATGCCCCACCCATGAGCACCACCCAGCGGGCTCAGCGGCAGATTGGTCATCCTCACTATTTTTAAAAAATCTTATTGTGCTTTGGCAAGAACACTTAATGTGAGACCTACCCTCTTAACACAGTTTAAGTGCACATTCCGGTACTGTAGGCTGCGGGTGCAGCATTGTTCTCAGGTCTCTAGCGCTTGTTCACTGGGTTCATCTGAAACTCGATGCCCGTGGGTGGTAATTCCCTATTTCCCGAACCCTCAGCCTCTGGCCACCACATTTCCACTCTTTGACCCTATGAGTTAGACATGTGAGGTCACTCACATGAGGGGATCATGCCGGATGTGTCTTTCTGGGACCGGTTTATTTAACTCAGCGCGTGTCCTCAACGTTCATTCTGGTGGGAGTGCAAAATGGTGCAGCCACCGTGGAGAGCAGTATGGAGGCTCCTCAAAAAATTAAAAATAGAGCTACCTGTGACTAACCCACTTTACAGAGGAAGAACTGACGATCAGAGAGCTGTCTTTTCATAGTCCTTTCCTTGAAGAGACAGAACTGGAGGTGGTTCTGAGCCGTGGAGCCCGCCCCCTCCCTAGGGCAGGGGCCTGAGTGCGCTCCTGACCCAAATCCTATTTGCAACACAGCCTCATCTCCACTCCTCCCCAAGATCCAGCCACCCTTATAATTTGGAACCAAGTCAGAAAGCTCCCCTTGCAACAGCTCAAAGAGGCCCCTTCAGAACATAAATAGAATTGCGGGCTTTGTTGGTGGAATAACTATTCCAGTCAGGAGGCTCCTTCGTTTTGCCTTTGTTATTAGTTATGATCGAGACAGATGCTGCAGAGGGAGATTCCGGGTGTGGGTGTTTATTTGCAGCAGTGAGCTCCCAGGTATGCACAGCCCCGAGAGGCCGTGTGGCCTTGGGGTAGGGTGCTAGAGCTGAGTCCAGTGGTTACAACAAACTTGATCCTGGACAGCCAAACCGAAATGGCGACAGTAACACTGGCAGTGTTGATAGCTATTCGAACGGACACAGACATCCACGTGAGACAGACTCTGTGAGGATAATGTACCCATTTTACAGATGAGAGAACTGAGGCTTGGAGAGGTGGTTTAACTGCTCCAAGGTCACACAGATCTGCCTGATCAGAAGCCATGCTCTTAACCACTGTAGCTCACTGTCTTCTCCCAGATCATATCCCTAAAGGGAACCACAAGCATAATCATTACCAACATGTCCACATTTGCACAGCACATTGATCCTTGCAGAGTACCTTCATCTTCACCATCTCTTTAAAGCCCAAGGGTTGCATCGCCCTTATTTGACCCATGGCAATAAAAACAGAGCTTGGGTAACAGGCCGAAGCTGGCACAGCTAGTTACTGGGCAGAGGCCTCCATGAACGCTTGTCCTTGGCCTCCCCACCTGCATGGCAAAAATATACTTGATATGCCTCCCCACAACCCTGCCTTTTTAACATTTGTCTGAAGTCAGCTTCTCCCGCTGCCTCTAATCACTCTGATTCTTCCACTTATTTTCTGTTTTATGCCACAGGAATCTGATTACATTGTTAAATTCACTGCTTTTTTTAGGAACCGGGCAATGTTTGGGTTTCAGTCTGTAAAGACACACATAGCTCTGACCACACGTCATTTTTATCTGTCCTGCAGCTGAGAAAAAGCCAACCGATAGGCTTCTAGGAAGAGATTTTCATCTTTTGGAAATGAGGACAATTTAATGGAGCATAGTGGCAATAATAGGGCTTGGATTAGACAGACCAGCTCCATTTCTAGCTCAGCCAACTCCTAACCGGGACGTCTCTGAACTTCAGCTACCTTCGCCATATCAGAGGAAGATAATAACCCTTTTCCCATAGAAGTTTGGATGGACATAAAAAAAATCATGCACAGAAGTGGCTTAATATATAGCTGGCATGTTCAGTAAACAGTTAAAATTAGAATTATCAATAAGCATCTCCTTTATTGTTAGGTTGGCTGATAAAAGTTATCCATCTTACAAAATGTAGTTAACACAGAAAAGCATAAGGAAGACATGAAAACTGTCCTGCCACCATCCGACCTTCTGTTAATATTTGGGGGCAGGTCTTTTCATTGTTATGGATTGCATTGAAGGACTTCTGTTTCGCTTAATATGTTATAGATAATGTTCTGTATCAACAAGAATTACTGTGACCTTTGGATCAATTCCTATTTTGGACCATTATAAACACCATGGAGATGGAGGCCTCAGGACCTTTGCATTTGCTCTGCCAGCTGCCCAGAATCCTCCTCCATCTGTGATAACTAAATGACTCACTCCCTCAGTTCAGTCTGAGCTTGTTCAAGTATATCCACTTCACATCAGCCTACATTTGGCCACCATGGCCAAATAATCTGCGCACTGCCCCCCCACAACATGATTAAATTTTTTCTTCATATTCTATATCACCATTTGCAATTGTATTCTCTGTTTGCTTGCTTTTTAAAAAATTAGAGTATCATTGCTTTATGGGCTTCCTGGGTGGTACTAGTGGTTAAGAACCCACTTGCTCATGCAGGAGATGTAAGAAACTTAGTTTCCATCCCTGGGTTAGGAAGATCCCCTGGAGGAGGGCAAGGCAACCCACTCCAGTATTCTTGTCTGGAGAATCCCTTGGACAGAGGAGCCTGGCGGGCTGCAGTCCATGGGGTCGCACAGAGTGGGACGTGGCGGAAGTGCCTTAGCACGCACTCACATAGTTACTTTACAGTGTTGGTGCTGGTTTCTCCTGTACAATAAAGTAAATCAGCCATAAGTGTCTGTATATCCCCTCCCTCTTGGGCCTCCCCCATCTCCCCCATCCAGGTCAGCGCAGAGCTGAGCTCCCCGTGCCTGCGGCAAGTTCCCGCTGGCTGTCTATTTCACACGTGGTGGTGTACCTATGTCAGCGCTACCTTCTCAGTCCATCCCACCTTCCTTCTCCCTGCCGTGTCTACACGCCCAGTCTCTGTCTGCGTCTCTACTCCCAGGCGGCAGCTGGGTTCACCTGTACCATTTGTCTAGATTCCACATATATGCGTTAGTACACGATATTTGTGTTTCTCTTTCTGACTTACTTCACTCTGTATATTTGCTTACTTTTCTGTTGGCTTTCTACTCCACTCACCTAAGCAGCTTTCAGGAAAGGACTCTGTCGTGTCCAGTGAGCACAGAGGAGATGCTGAATGGGTGACTAAATGAACAAAGAGAATCCTACACATGGATGTGTGTGCGTGCTCAGCCATGCCCGACTCTTTGTAACCCCATGATCTGTAGCCCCCAGGCAGGAATACTGGAGTGGGTTGCCATTTCCTTCTCCAGGGGAGTTTCCCGACCCAGGGATGGAACCCAAGTCTCCTGCATCGCCTGCATTGGCAGGCAGATTCTTTACCACTAGCGCCACCTGGGAAGCCCTCTATAACATGGAAAGAAAGAAAGAAAGTGAAGTCACTCAGTCGTGTCCCACTCTTTGCGACCCCATGGACTGTAACCTACCAGGATCCTCTGTCCATGGGATTTTCCAGGCAGGAGTACTGGAGTGGGTTGCATATACACGGAGACACGCATATTTGCCTTCTTCCCCCGGGATAGATTCTTAGGAGCGAAATTACTGGGTCGAGGGACCTGCGTGTGTAACACTGTAATACTTGTTGCCACATCACTCTGGCCAGGCTCTGCCGGCTCCTACTCCCTCCAGCGGGTGGGAAAGAGCCCCTCCCCAGTTCCTCCCTGGTTCCTAACCCTTCTGGGAAGCTCACCACAGCCCACTGCCGATCCCACTCCTGGTGGCGGAGGCCGGCAGCTTTCCAAGACCGCAGTCCCGGAAGCGGTGACCAGAGTTGAGGAGGCCCACTCCGCCTGGTCTCTGGGATGGTTTCCTGTCTCCTCGGCAACGCCGTGTCCGAGCAGCTTGCTGGAAAGGTCGATGCGGGAGCCAGGGCTGTTGGGCAAAAATAAGAAGCTGGTGACTGGCAACGGGCCCAGAATGCCGTGAACCTCAGCCCCTTTTAATGCCCTCCCTGCCCCCCGCTGCAACACGGGGCAGAAAACTCGCCCATTCACGCTCCCTTGTTTATTCGGCAAAATGCATCAGGGTCCTCCCATGTGACAGCGTGGGGATCATTGCCATCGTGGTCGTGGAGCCAGCCTGTGAATGTCGCACCACTTTCAGTGGGTCCCTGGGCCTCGCCCTCTTTCTTCATCTCTGGGCTCACGAGACTACAGGGCTGGTCAGGGGACAGGCGAGGGGAAAGTGTGTAAAGAATGGAAGTAGTCTGGGGGGGAGGGCACCAGGCCGTGTTTCTGGCCTGGGGGCATTTTTTGATTCTGAAATTCTGGAACTTTCGTTGGCCTTTGGTTTTAAGACTAGTTACAACACTCTGGGGTCAAGTGGATCCAGCTTTTCCGGTGGAGAAGCTGTTTTTGTCTGTGTGTCTCTGTCTGTGCCCGCGGTTCTTTGTGGGTCTCTCTGTATATTTCTTTCCCATATATGTGGGAGGAGGAGGTCCTCCTGTCTCTCTGCTTTTCCCTGGATTTGTGTGTGCCTGCCTCCATCTCTCATCCCCATCGCCATCTCTCTGTCTCTTTTCTGTGGATATTTTTGTCTTTCTCACCCACCCTTAATGCCCGGAATAGCTGGCTTTCCTGGTGCCTCAGATGATAAAGAATCTGCCTGCAATGTGGGAGACCCAGGTTCCTGGGTCAGGAAGATCCCCTAGAGGAGGGCACGGCAACCCACTCCAGTATTCTTGTCGGAGAACTCCATGGACAAGGAGCCTGGCAGGCTACAGTCCCTGGGGTCCACAGAGTCAGACATAACTGAAGTGACTTAGCATGCACGCATGCAGAGCTCTGGGGTTTTGTTCCCCCTTCTCTTTGCTCCTCCCCAGACCGACTGTCTGACCCAAGGATGACTTTAGACTGTTTATGCCCAGGAGGCTCTGCAGCCAGTGTTTGATTCCCCAGGTCTTCTCCCCCTTCTCCAGAAAGGAAGCACCCTTGATCATGTCTCTCTGTGAATGAGCTCTGCTTTCTAAAAACCCCCAAAGAAAAATTACAAAAGGCTTTTCTCAACACCAACACTCAAGTCCCTTTAGAGACCAGGGGTCTTCACGCTCTTCCTCCCATAACCTGCTCATCAGTACAGCAGAGGGCGGGTGGAAGGAGCAGGGCTGGATTTGGGTTCACACTTTGGCCTCTGTCCTCCCTTACCATGTGACCTGGGAAATGCACTGACCTCTCTAAGTCTCGAGAATGACAGTGTTTTCCTCCCAGAGCCAACCCAGAGCTAACGACCCACACATAGCCCCTGGCACCAGCACTCAGGAGACATCAGCTCCTCTGGACCAGAGCAGCCTGCCTCCAGAATGGATTCACTCGCTCACTCATTCAACAACAGGGCAAGAGACATCCCTGGCTGGAGAGCATGGCTGTTTCCAAAGGCCCCAGGAGCCTCCCTTGCTAGGAGCTCCAGGTCATTGTTACCCAGAAACCCTGGGGCAGAGATGAGCAGTATTATCTGAGTGCCAGCAGGAACCCCTACAGAGTGGAATTCCTGTGAAACAGAGTGTCCAGACCACATTGAAACCTTTGAAACATCACCCAAAGAAATTCAGGTAGAAAAAAGTGACATGAATAGCCATTGTTTTTAATCTCCCTCCCTTTGTTCGATAAAGAGTCTCTGAGGGAGGTGAAGAGAGGTTACAGCCGGCCCTGCCGTGACCTGTGCACTGCCTTTGGGCTGCAGTTGTGAGAAAGAGAATATAAGCTTTTCTCTTATTATCTTTTTACTTTGGAGTCTCACATTCCTTAATCCACTCATAATCCATGTGTGAAGACAGGCTCATGTCCCATATGCTTTTGTGCTCAAAGTTTTGTCCTAGACTGGCAAGTGGGAGGGTTGAAGGGTTCTGGGTGGTTGGATATATGGATGGATGGGTGAATTAATGGATGGGTGGATGGATGAATGAAATGGATAGGTTATTGTGTGAGTGTCTAAAGGGACATGATTCTTCCAGGCACACTTCTCCTGTACCACCACCAGGAAAGGCGAACGTATTTGTGAGTGGTTTGAAGAGAAGAATAGAGGGAGGATAGGATATCTCTGTGGTTGCTGCCTAGCTTGTCTTCAACCAGAGCCAAGATGGTAATTATCCCCAGGATTAAATTTCCTGATGGAACAGTCAGGAGCCAAAGAGGGTAGGACATCAGGAGAGCATGGGGAAATGGGTACAGAAGTTTTGAGCTAAACTCTCTGAGATCTCCTCTGTCTCTGCGGGCCTACTGTTCACTACTTCCCCACCCTCCAAGGGCACACATCTTTCATAAAGCAATTGAACATTGTCTTCCATGTATCCTAGTTGGCTGCGAGCTCCTCAAGGGAGGAGTTTTTCCTCCAATTTTATTTTTCTAGTACCTAGCATAGTATGTGGCATGTAGTATGTGAATGTGTGTGTACTTAGCTGCTTCAGTCATGTCCAACTCTATGTGACCCTATGGACTGCAGCCTACCAGATGCCTCTGTCCATGGGATTCTCCAGTCAAGAACACTGGAGTGGGTTACCATTCTCTTTTCCATTTGGGAATGTTTATAACAATTCTGCTTAGTTAACGAGGTACCTTGTGAATTAGTTATTGCAAGTAGATAGGCATGCACTGGAGGACTGTCAGAGGCATTGCAGAGAAGATTCCTGTATCATGTGGGAGGCTAACTCTAGGTGGCCAATAAGGATACATCTCATCCATCCATCCTTCCACTCAACCATCATCCTCCAAGCAAACCATCCATGCATGCACTCTTCCAACCATCTAATGATCAACTCTCTGATCCACGCAGTGTTAACTTAGCCTATACTGCATTAATATTGCATGGATCAGAGAGTTGATCATTAGATGGTTGGAAGAGTGCAAGCGTGGATGATTTGCTTGGAGGATAATGGGTGATTGGATGCATGGATGGATGGATGGATGGATGGTTTTTCTGGGAGGATGATAAGGCATTGAATGTTTTACTAGGTGGATAGTTAAATGGTTTGTTGGATGAGTGGTTGAATTTGAACGGATGGATGAATGAATGGACGGATGGATGGTTGAATGAAAAGATGTCACCTTATTGGCTACCTGGAGTCCCACATAACACAGGAATCCTCTCTGCGATACTTCCGACAGTCTTCGAGTACATGCCTATCTATCTGCAATAACTAATTTACAGGATATTTCATTAAGCAGAATTGTTATTAACATTTACAAATTCTGGGCATGGTAACGTAGTCTATATTACTGGTTAAGGGCATAAGCTTTGGAAACAGACCTGGGTTTGAATCTCAGCTTAATTAAAGCAGTGGGACCTTGAACAAATAAATCCCTTGGCCTCTCTAAGCTGTGGTTTCCTCATTTGCAAAACAGAGATAATGGCCCTACCTTGCAGGGTTGTTATGAGGATTAAATGAAATAATTAATGGTAAGGGCTGCTCAATGCTCAAGAAGAGGTAATTGTTACGGTACTAAAATGTACCCTCCTGTAACTTTTGTTTTCACCAAAACCAGCTATGTGCCAGATATTGTTAATAATGTTGTGTATTCAGTGACAAATATTCTGAAATAGTCCCTCATCTTTTGGAGTTGAGTTCTAATTGGGGGTCCAGACAATAAAATATATATATATATATATAATTCCAGACAGTATTAATGCAATGCAGAAAATTGAAATAGGTCGAGATAAAAGAGTGATGTGGTTGGTAGGGGGCAGGTGGCCTGATTGTGACCTGTGAACTAGTGGCAAGAAGAGGTATACAGAGATCGAGGGAGAGGGTGTCCCCGGGGGCAGGAATGGCCATGGAAAGGTTCTGAGGCAAAGACAGCCTTGCTCAAGGAAAAAACAAAAGGTCAGGGGTCAAGGTCGATGGTGGGGGAGTCAGGGTGCAGGGGTCTGCAGTCATAACTGTGGGAGGCAGGGCCGCGGGCCGTGGAGTCTGTACCACGTGATGAGGACACAGACCACCCTCATCTCATCCCCATCCCATCCTCTGGGGCAACACAGAAGGAGCCACACTCGTGTGGTGGCCATTCAGCTTCTCAACGACAGCTGACGGGCTCCCCGTCTCCTGACCTCCAGGCTGAACAGCCCGGGTTCTCAGCTTTCCTAGTTGGTATTCAGAGACACCTGCAGCCTCTATGTGCTGAGTCCCATAAACCTAAAACCTGCAAGAAATCAGGTTAGACCCAAAGGAAATTCGGCTCAGGAAAGCCGGGAGATTTCTGGTTGGGATTATAATGAACTGAACCAGTAAGCTGTGTTCCTCCCTGAAACCTTGCCCCTGGGACATTTGCAAGGCTTCTTTGAGGCTGCTTCCAAGGATAAAGGGGGCTTCCTCAATGGCTCAGTAGTAAAGAATCTGCCTGCAATGCAAGAGACACGGGTTCCATCCCTGAGTGGGGAAGATCCCCTGGAGAAGGGCTTGGCAACCCACTCCCGTATTCTTGCCTGGAGAACCCCATGGACAGAGGAGCCCGGCGGGCTGCAGTCCATAGGATCGCAGAGTCAGACGCGACTGAAGTGACTGAGCACACACACACCAGGATAAAAGACGTCTGGAACCATTTATCTAGGAGCATCTGGTGTAGGATCTGGGCTTTCAAAGAAGAATAAGCAATGATGGTGGCTGATCTCCCAGGCTGATCCAGGAGCTCAGGTGGGGTCACAAGGATCTATACCCTCCCTCTCACTCAGCAGTTTCCCTCTGCGTTGCCTTTCCTCTCCATGGGGGATAAAATGGCTCTTAGAATCTTCAAGTTTCATGGACTTTGAGACTCTTATCTAGTTCCAACAACAGTCTGGAATTCTGTCTTCCTGGCTAAATAGCTTAGTTAACTCTGAACCTTACCTCCTGTGTCCTGACTGGCCAAGTCTAAGTCCTGTGACCACCCCTGAAATTGATAATAGATAGAGACCCTCTCCTTCCACACAGAGAATGGGGGAGGTTGATGCCCCTCAAAATACTGGGTGATAAATTTCTCATTAGGCACGATGGATAAATTCTAGAGATCTGCTATGCAACATGGTGCTTATGAGAGAGTCAATTCCCTAGTCGGTTGGTAAGAAATCTGGGGTCCCCGAGGAGGAGAAAGGAATCTGGGGCTCTCAAGGAGAGAGAGTTGTCCCAGGCTCTCAAGGAGGAGAAAAGGACAATTTTTTTTTTTCCTACATTGCTTTGTCTTAGTCTATATAACAGTGTATCTTGCTCAAGGCCAGGTTTCTCCTTAACCTTCTGACTAATCTTGTTATCTTAAGACTTGTATACTGTGGGAGTGGGTCTGGTAAGACTTTTCTATTGTTAGTTCTAATCTTGTTAATTTCAGATGTGGTTGTGGGAGTGGGTCTGATGAAAGTATATAAGGCCTTGCTAAGACTAGCAAGGGGGGCACTCTCCATCCCCTTTCTGATGTCTATGTCAGAAACTTTCTCTGTCCTTTGTTCACTTTAATAAAACTCTGTTGCACAAAAGCTCTTGAGTGATGAAGCCTGGGCCCTGGTTCCAAAGGTAAATTTTCTTCGGAGATCACGAAGCCGACACCGTTCACCGTAAGCTATCACTTATAATCCACACTACTATCCTGAACACTTAAACATGTGTTAAGAGGTTATCTGTTATCAGGTTATCTGTTCTTTCCACAATTAAAAAAAACAACAAAAGAAAAAACAAAATAGATGCTGTTAGGAGGAAAAACAAGAGTAGATTCTGGACAAACAAAAACAGCACGTATATCTTAACATTTCCCAAATTGAAATTAACTGCTCCTTCCTCTGTGGCTCAGAAATGTACCTCTTACGTGGCTCATCTCCTCCGGCTTTAATATGTGTACACGTGTCTCCATCAGTGCTCTTCGTTTCCCTAGGGATGGAAACCGTGTCTTTAGCTCCTCAGGGGCCCCCACTCCTGTTTACCAGGACAGAGTCAGGGTCCAGGACTTGCTTGGTTAAGTTGAAACCAGTTTCAGGGACCAATATGACTACTGTGCCCCTCAAATAGTCCCGGGAAGAAGTATCAGAGAAACACGCCCTGAGGACAGCCGAACTCACCCCACCTCTGCGATCTCTCTGGTTTTCCCAGGCAAAGCCAACAAGAACGTTCAGTGGGACGAGGATTCAGTGGAGTATATGCTGGCGAACCCAGTCCGAATCGCCTTCGTGCTGGTGGTCCACGGCCGCGCCTCTCGGCAGCTGCAGCGCATGTTCAAGGCCATCTACCACAAGGACCACTTCTACTACATCCACGTGGACAAGGTGAGGCCCGCGCTCTGACCGCCCCGTGCTGGCATTTCTCTGGGGCTGTGTCTGCCCCTCTCCACGCCGGCCTCCCTTTCAGGGGAGCCTTGCAGGCTGAGCAGCTGCCTCCCCCAGACCATTTGGTCTTGAAGTGCTGTGTGTGTGCGTGTCTGTGGGTGTGTGTGCACACGCATGTGGGTGTCGGTTTCAAAGCTCCCAACTGTGACTTTAGACTTCCTCCATGAGCATTGTCATTCCTGCCTCTTTTGCTCACGGTCCTGCCCAACGCAGTGCCTGCCACTCTATAAGGATCGCTAACCCAGGGGCGGGCCCACTTTTTCCATCAAGGGCCAGGGGGCAAGTATTTCAGCCTTTGTGGTCTATACACTCTGTCACAGCTAATCAGCTCTGGCATTGTGGCCTGAAAGCAGCCATAAAAACATACACAAATGAATGTGTGTGACTGTTTCAGTAAAACTTTATTTACCAAAAAAAACCCACAAAAAACATGGAACCAGTTTGCTGACCCCTGAGCATCTTGTTCCAGAGGTTTCTGTTGGTCTGCTGATATGACATGATTATGTCTTTGGTCAGGAAGACAAAGGGGATGCCTATTCAAAAATCTGATTCTAGCAAGCCTGCCAGAGGGTAGTGGAGAAATTCTACCTTTCAAAATACTCATCAGGTTTAAATGAAAGTGTTAGTCACTCTTTGCGACCCCATGGACTTTAGCCTGCCAGACTCCTCTGTCCATGGAATTCTCCAGGCAAGAATGCTGGAGTGGGTAGCCATTCTCTTCTCCAGGGGATCTTCCTGAACCAGCGATGCAACCATATTCTATACAACCATATTACTTAGCTTGTTATCCTCAGACCATACGTATCAGTCTTAGAGAAAAATGCAGACTCCCAGGCACCAGCCTATACCTGGGGAACCAGTAATGCAGAGGCAGGACCAGGGAATCTGCACCTCAAATTTCTAAAGTAATACTTTAAAAATAATGGAGTTTGTATAACGAAGAAGAAAGACACCCCGGGTCTGAATCAGTTACGTGGTAAAGTTCGGAAGCCCTGTCACCTAGCAGGGAAGGGACAGAGAAGGGGTAAGGGGCAGGGCTGGGGTGTTTTCCGCGCTGCTGAATGTCACCCTTCCTCTCCTGGGAAAGCGCTCCAATTACCTGCATCGCCAAGTGCTTCAGTTCGCCAGGCAGTACGGCAACGTCCGCGTCACGCCCTGGAGGATGGCCACCATCTGGGGGGGAGCCAGCCTCCTGTCCACATACCTGCAGACCATGCGGGACCTTCTGGAGATGACCGACTGGCCCTGGGACTTCTTCATCAACCTCAGCGCAGCTGACTACCCCATCAGGTAAGGCGGCCCTGACCAGCCTGCTTTGAGGTCCTGCTTCCCCTGTCATATCTGGGAAGCCAGAGGCAGAAGCAGCCTGCCTCCTGTCTGGAGGAGCCTTCCTGCCTCTGAGATGCTTACCCACTGTCTCTGTAAGGTCTCTCTACATGAGGGCCATGTTGTGCTTGAGAATCATGTGAACATTCACTCATTCATTCATTCAACAGAGATTTCTTGAGTACATGGTTTTCCCAGCTCTGTTTGAGAACACACTTCAAAGGCTGAAACCCCTGGCCATGAGGTGCTTCCATTCAAATGGGGGAAACAGACAACACGCAAACTAAGTATTTAAAATGGTACATTGGAAACATAAGGCAGCGAGCAGCAGGAGCAGGGGGGAGGTGGAATTCTAATGAGAATGGCCAGGAATATCCTTCCGCAGAAGAATGGAAGATGGTGATGGAGTGAGCCGCCCAGGCAGGGAAAATGGTCCAGCGGAGGGCAGCACAGGTGCTGAGCTCTGAGGATGCCTGATGTGTTCCAGGAACAACAGGGCTCAGTGTGGCTGGAACTGAGGTGAGATCATGGAGGGTCTAGAATCTGGCCATTACTCAAAGGAAGATGGGAACCACACGCTGTGTTTGGAGCAGAGGAAGGTCAAGGTTAAACTGAAAGTGACAAAGTGGAAGAAGGGAGGGGGGTGTGACAGCCTGGGCAGAATCAGACAGGCGTCTCTGGGCTATTGGAATCCCGTGGGTTGGTTTGTTTGGCTCCTATCCAATTTTAACACATGAATTGATTGCCCACATTCTATGACTGGTAGATTTCAACTGAAACTGCAGATCTCTAGCTTCTCTTGAGGTCCTCTCCAGGGTCTGTAGGCTACTCAGCCGCAATTATGTGTGGGTGGTGGAGCAACCAGCAGTCCTGGGGTGGTGAGAAATTCAGATGCCACTCTGTCCCTTTGCACAAACATTGATCTACTCTTTAAAAGAGGTGTAAGCAAAGAAAACCCCTGGAGATCTCTTTAAAGGGAGGGAAAAAGGCAACAAAGTGAACTATATTTCCTATCAAGAAGGCAGCTCTTTGCTTGACTGTGTCTCCCATCTTGCTTATTGAAAGGCCAAAAAGGAGAAGCGGACGGAGTGAAGGAGAGGGCCTTCCTTGCTCTGATAGTGCTGGGTACAGCATTTCCAGAAGAGCTAGATAAAGGAGTCTTATAAAAGGTGTTTTATCAAGCCAATTCTCAAACACGCACAAGAATACAAGACTAGTATAATGACCTCTGCGTCACCTAGTTTCAACTATAATCAACTCATCTTGTATCCATACCAATAAAGACCTTGACCCGCTTCCACCAGCCCTGGTGAAGCATTTCTAAGAGGTCATATAGTAGTATCTATAAATATTTCAGTGCATGCGTGCATGCTCAGTCGGTCAGTCATGTCCAACTCTTTGTGACCCTATGGACTATAGCCTGCCAGGCTCCTCTGTCCATTGGACCCTTCAGGGAAGAATACTGGAGTGGGTTGCCATTTCCTCCTCCAGGGGATCTTCCCAGCTCAAGGATCGAACTCACGTCTCCTGCAACTCCTGCTTTGGCAGCTGGATTCTTTACCACTGAGCCACCTGGGAAGCCCCAAGTATGTCAGTAAACATATCTGGAAGACAAAATCTCTCTTGGAATTTAATGTCAATATGATTGCCTGAGTGCTGAGTCACTTCAGTGGTGTCCAGTTCTGTAACACTATGGACTGTAGCCCACCGGCTCCCCTGTGGTGGTCCACAGGGATTCTTCAGGCAGGAATACTGCAGTGGGTTGCCATGCCCTCCTCCAGGGGATCTTCCCAACCCAGGGATTGAACCCGCATCTGCTCTGTCTCCTGCATTGGCAAGTGGGTTCTTTACCACCTCTACCACCTGGGAAGCTCACCAATGTGACCTGGGGCTGGATCATTTGCTGCCGTGAGGCTGCCATGCTCACTGCTGGTGTTTGGAAGCACCCCTGGCCTCTACCCAGTAGATGCAGTAGTGGTCCCTGCTCCTAACCACTTGTGACAAGCACAGATGCCTCCAGGAGCTGTGTTTCTGGAGGAGCAAAATTGCCTCCAGCTGAGAACGCTCCAGTTCCTGAGAGAGAACAGCCTGGACTTGGGTCAGAGATGAACTACTTGCCTTTGAGAAATTTAAACATGGCTGGAACCTAATAAACAAAACGAGAAGGAGAGATGAGTATAGGGAAGTACAAGGCGACGTGAGCTGGAGCCTTCTCCCTCCCCATTCCAAAAGAGTGTGTTCAGAAATACCCCAGAATGCCAAGTACAGCTGCTGGCGTGGCAGACGCTCCCTTCAAAGGTCAAGATTCCCACTCCCCCAGCTCCAGACCTCCCGTGGAGGCCTCAGAGGTCATGTCAGCCTCAGTCAGGAGGTGACACTTGACCAGGACCTCTCAAGGGCAGGTGGGCCAGCCTGTGACCTTTCCCAGAAGAATCGCATCAAGTCTCAACGCTGCCCCCTATAGGCCCCGCGTTGATTTGCAAGTTGCAGTTGTAACAGCGGTCACTTAGCCAGGTCAGCTGGTCCAGGAGATCAGCACTTCTAGCATTTCAGTATCCAAGAAGATGAGTGCTCAGACTCCCATATGAGGGCTTAAGGCTCGACTCTGAGTTCTGCCACCTCACTTGCAGGTGACCCTTGGCAAGTAAACACAGTTCAGTTCAGTTCAGTCACTTAGTCGTGTCCAACTCTTTGCGACCCCATGAATCGCAGCACTCCAGGCCTCCCTGTCCATCACAAACTCCCGGAGTTTACTCAAACTCATGTCCATCGAGTCGGTGATGCCATCAAGCAATCTCATCCTCTGTTGTCCCCTTCTCCTCCTGCCCCCAATCCCTCCCAGCATCAGGGTCTTTTCCAATGAGTCAACTTTTGTGAAATCAGATTGTAGTCATGGAACCTAGAGAGTTTGGGCACTTAGCTCAGTACCTATCAGCTCTTAATCCTCGAGCTGGATCCAAGGCTGAGCCTCCTGATCTCCGAGAAAGGTCCAGAAATCCTTTCTCAGACCATGTGCCCCACCCATTTGGGGGTTCAGAGAAGGGAGTCATCATGTTTTTAGCTTTGTTGCTCTGGTTGTCTAGCCATCCCTGTCGATCTGTCTCTCCTCCGCCTCCGCCTCCCACGGCCCTCATTTCCGTGTCCACCCCCCGCCCCCGCCAGTTCTTCCACCCACTCGCATTGCCAGCATCATGGCCAGAGGCGCCTCACGCGTCAGGCACTGCTGGTTCCTCTTGCTGTTGTTTTCGTGAAGTTGCCCCACACAAAAACATATGAATTTTGCAGATGAATGGTTTTATCCTGGGCAACTCTGATAGACTTTCACTTCCCATCTGCCACTCCATCTGTAGCTTCCAAAACCACGACTTCTCCCCTCCCAGGAAGGATGAGCAAACTTAGGAGCCTTCTCGAAGGGGCGGGAGTGCCCAAGTCAGAAGCTTCTATGAAACTCTGAAAACCTGGGTGTATATCCAAGGGCAGCATTCACCCACCCTGGCTGCTCTGAGCTGTCTGTGATTTGACATTGCCTGTCTAGGTCAGCTGTCTGGCTCTAACCGCCAGCCAGATTCATTGGTCTCTACTAACCAGTAGCCTCCTTGAGACCCTGGATGCAGACAGCCTGGCTGCAGACTCTGCCACCACTGATGGGCCATTTGAATCGGCACATGCTGCCTCAGCTTTCTGCCTCTCAGTGTCTGCACCTAAAAGGGACCCAGTATTGGTACCTATTTCATAAGGCAGTTAGGAGGATTAGAGGAAACATTGCTTGTCAGGACAGGGCCTTAACACAGTGCCTGACACAGAAAGTGCTCCCCAAAAGCAGGCAATAGTTATTATAGTTGTATAACAGTGCTGGTCCCACAGGCTGGACTTCATCATCAACTGAGTTGCTTTCCTTTTTCCCTTCACCCATGAAAAGACCAGAAAAATCATTCTTGAACTCACATCTCTTTCAAAAGTGGGAAATGCAAAGTGAGACTCAAAGACTGAATGTTTCAAGAGAAACAGGCGAGAACCAACCCATCTATGAACAGGAAGACTGTTCTCCTCGTGTTTGGAATATGCAAGTGAAGTATGTTTAAAGAATCTAGGCCTTCCCACGTCACTGTTGACGTGACCGCCTGGCCCACGTAAGCTCTGGTTGGAGCTGTTTATGCATCCAGTGTGTGAATGAAAATGGATATTTTCAACCATCGAGACCCTGCTAGGTTTGGAATCATCAAAGAACATGATGCTTTTATTCAATATATTCTGTTTACTGAGTAAGGCTGGAAACTGCGCTAGCATTTTTCAGTTAGATGGACCACAGACAGGGTTGAAACCAAAAGCATTATGCAGTTGGTTTGTGAGGTTTGGGCCAGTAGTAACAGACCCCTCACCATCTGTCTCTGGGCCCTGTGTCCTGGAGCAAACCTGATGCAAAGGCTGAAGTGTCCATGGCCGCTCCAGGGCTCACATTCTGTCTGTGGTTTGTGTGTGTGCATGCATGTTGTGTGTGTGCAAGCATCAAGCAAAACCTAGAATCTACTAATTCTACCTCTTAGGGATTCACAGCAACAAGGTCTAACCCTATGGGGCCCCCTGTGTGGACATTTAAGCTACCCTTAACTGTAGACCCAAACCTTTCTCTTGAGATACCACCAGGGACCCAGGGCAGGAGCATAAGAGCTTTTCTGCAGCTCCTCAGCCAGAAAAACCAGCTCAAACAGACAGGAAGCAGGTGTCTGGACTTCTCTGCAACATCCCCAAGACCAGTGTCTCCATGGCACTGATCAAGTAAGACGAATGCTCAGACCCAGCAGACGTTTCCTGTGTACCTACTATGTGTCAGGCCCTCTGCCAGGGCCTTTAACATATGTGCTGTCTTAATCCTCATCCCTTAAAACATAACTTCTGGTGTGTAAGAAAGTTGAAAGAGATTAGTTTCAGAAGTCCTGGTGAATTTTGCAGGGAAATTAACCCCTCGATAGTATCTAGGCACAGAGTCTAGTCGCCCTGGGACCTGGCATAGGACTGTGGATCTGTGCATAGTCACTCCCCTACTTTTCATTCCTCTAGTCAGGCCACTGATTCGCGAGTGGGTCAAGGAATTCCTGTTGTTAATAGCAAATCACAACCACAGCAAACGCACTTATAGTGCTCAGTACATACCTGATGTGGTTTTTTAAGCGCTGTCCATGGTCCTGACAGCAACTCCACACATAACTTCGGGGAGGCCATTTTTCAGATGAAGAAACTGAGGCACAGAGATGTCGAGGAACTTGACCACAAGGATATAGCCAGTGGTCTTTTTTTTTTAATTGAGATAAAATTCACTTAACATTAAATTAACCATTTTGAAGTGTTCAATCCAGTGGCATTTAGTACATGCCCAACCTTGAGGGCTTTCCAAGTGGTGCTAATGGCAGAGAGTCCTCCTGCCAATGCAGGAGATGCAGGTTCAATCCCTGGTTTGGGAAGATCTCCTGGAGAAGGAAATGGCAACCCACTCCAGTACTCTTGCCTGGAAAATCCCATGGACGGAGGAGCCTGGTGAGCTACAGTCCATGGGGTCACAAAGAGTTGGACACGACTGAGCACACACACACACAATGTTGTGCAACCAGAACCTCTATCTAGTTGCAAAGCACGTTCATCACCCCAAGAGGAAACCCTGTCCCTCCCCATTCACATCCCACCGTGAGCCCCTGTCAATCACTAATCTGTCTCTATGGATTTGCCTACTTTGGGTGTTTCATATGAATGGAGTCATACAGTGTGTGATGTTTTGTGATTGGCTTCTTTCACTTAGGATACCATGTTCGTGCTTTACCCACGTTGCAGCCTGTGCCAGTGCTTCATCCTTTTATGGCTGTATACTATTCCATCATGTGGCTGTGCCATAATTTGTTTACCCACTCATCAGGTGGTCGAACCAGGATTCTTAAGAGCTCCCTGAAAGCCCCATCTCTTGGCCAGCTTGGGTTGTGCCCTACAACCTGAGGTGAGGACCTCATCTGATTTAAGAAGATGCAACTCCATCATATGGGCCTCTGCACAGCATTGATACTAGGACCTTTACTGCCTGAGCTCTGACGATGCCAGGGTCAGGGTAGGGGTGCCGATCAGTGCACCCTCGTCCGCAGAAGCCTGGTGACCTTCTCCGTTTAGCCTGGCACTCCTCCGCCTGGTTCCATTAGAGAAGTTTCCAGTGATTCTGGTTGGCTGAGACAGATTTGGGGTTGAAGATGGAAAGATGAAGGCTTAGGGACAGAGGTCTGAGTTTCCCTTTTTCCCTCCTTTCTTCTTTCACCATCCAAGCCCCTCTGAAAGCAACCTAAGGGTGTCTTGGGGAGAAAAAAGCTCAGGCCTACCTGTGAAGCCAGCTGAAAATGGTTCCACAGGTGAGATCAGAAGACGGAGCTTCTCTGACTTCACTCATTCATGCAGCAGATACTTACTCACCACCTACTAGGTGCTAGACACTATGCTGGCTACCAGGTGTCCAAAGGGAAAGAGAAACATGGTTAGTCTCTGCCCTTATCCTAGTGGTTTGAATCACCTGGGTTTGAATCCCAGCTCTTCTGTTTACTAGCTGTGTCAACGTGGACTTGAGAATATCATTTAATGTCTCTGGGCCTCAGCTACCTCATCTGTAGAATGGGTACAACCACAACACTGCCCCATACAGTTGCTTAGAGAGAGAAATGAATTAATGTATGGAATGTGCTTAGCACCCAGTGAGCACTGTCTGTGCGACAGCCCTCGTTGTTGATAGAGGAAGTTGGAAACTAACCAGAAAGACCACATGAGTGAACATGTGATCACAAAGTGAGGCAAATATTCTGAAAGGAAGGACAGATGAAAGAGCATTTCGCAAGTGACGCTCACCTGCACCTTGGGGTTTGAGGTGGCCTCTCTGAGGAGGCAGCACGTGAACTGAGGTGTGTGAGATGGGTAGGGCTTAACTAGCAGTGTTTTCCAGGAAAGGGGATGGCATAAGCAAAGGCCCAGGTGTAAGAGGACCCCTGACAGGCTTGAGGAGTTAAAAGAAAGCTGATGTGGCTGAAACCCAATCAGCCAGAGTGCCTTACCACCAGGGAGGATGGTCCAGCCAGTTCCTGCAGGGGTTTCTGATCCCGTGTCCGGTGGTTGAATCCTTAGTCCAGGAACTGTGCAGTTTTAATGAGAAGCCCTTGGAGAAGGGAATGGCAACCCACTCCAGCATCCTTGCCTGGAGAATTCCATGGACAGAGGAGCCTGACTGGCTACAGTTCATAGGGTCTCAGAGAGTCAGGGACTTCCCTGGTGGCTCAGATGGTAAAGCGTCTGCCTGCAATGCGGGAGACCCGGGTTCAGTCCCTGGGTCAGGAAGATGTCCTGGAGAAGGAAATGGCAACTCACTCCAGTATTCTTGCCTGGAAAATCCCTTGGACGGAGGAGCCTGGTAGCTACTACAGTCCATGGGGTCGCAAAGAGTCGGACACGACTGAGCGACTTCCCTTTCCCTTTCAGAGAGTCAGACACGACTGAGCAACTAACACCTCAAAACTTCAAGCTTATTTGCAACGTGGAGAGATCATTTTGGCTGCTGTGAGATAACAGTGGGGAGGGGCCGGGGCCGGTGGGGGAAGCCTGTGAGGAAGAAGGTGATTGCTGCTGCTGCTGATGTAGAACCACATTCGGGGAGCCCTCCTCCCCAAACCTCAGGCAGAGGCAGGGGTCTCAGAAGCCATCGTGAGCTTCCTGGATCCAAGCAGCATCTTAGCCTTTTAGGCAGAGAGCCCGGCAGCTGCTCGTGGGTAGGGCCCAGGCCCCCCGTCTGCACAAAACAGCCTTGTTCTCAGGAGACCTGCGGAGGACAGCTGGCACAAAGGACCCAGAACGGCCGGGGGCCTGAGGCCAGAGTTTTAGAAGAGGACTGACCATGAGGCAGGAGGGGCCGGCTAAGGACTGTGAAAGAAAGTGCTAGAGACTCCTCTTTGTTCACTTGGCTTTAACTGTGATAAAATGTGCATAACTTAAAACCTACCATCTTAACCATTTTTAAGTGGTCAAGCGCATTCACATTGTTACACCACCAAGCTCCAGAACTCTTCATTTTCAAAACTGAAACTCCCCATCTCCCCTCCCCCAGGCCCTGGCCACCAGCATTCTATTTTCTGTTTCTATGGATTTGACTACTTTAGGGACCTCCTGGAGGTAGAATTAGACAGTATTTTTCTTTTTGTGACTGGTTTATTTCACTTAGCAGAATGTCCTCAAGGTTCATTGATGTCGTAGCAGGTATCACAACTCCCTTCCTTTCTGAGAGGGGATAAATCTCCCTTGTCTGGAGAGACTCCGTTTTGCTTGTCCACTCATCCATCAGTGATGGACGCTTGGGTGGCTTCTACCTTACAGCTACGGTAAATAACGCTGCTAAGAACATGGGTGTATGAATATCTCATCACCTCCCTGTTTTCAGCTCTTTTATATGCCCAGAAGCAGAATTATTGATCATATGGTAATTCTGTTTTTAGTTTTTGAGGAACCTCCATACTGTTTTCCATAGCGACTGTACCAATTTACATCCCCATCAGCAGTGCGCAAGGGTTCTGATTCCCCTCTATCCTTGCTCATGTATTTTTCTTTTCTTTCTGATAGTAGTGCAAGGTGTTTCTTATTCTTTTTAAGGAGCGTGAGCTCCCAAAACAAGGGCCCTGGAGCCCTTGAAAGTTTTGAGTAGCAGACACAGCTCTCAGTAGACCCATGAGGTTAGCCCCAGGAAATTGTCTCCCCGCGGGATCATGGCCCTCAAATGATGCTTCTAGAACTGCTTCCCAATCCACATCAGCTCCCCCTTCTAATTCCCCGTCCTCTGAGTGGGACCACCTGTTCACCAGCAGCTGGAAGCGTGTGGCCTCCATCTCCCTGTTCCAAGGAGGCCTGCGCGTTCTCATCCTAACCCTGACACCGCTCCCGTCTGCATTCTCAGCTGTGATTCCCCCACCTTGGCCCAAGTCAGACCGTCATTGCTTCACACCTGGGTCTTCAGAGTCCCCCGAGAGGACATAGTCTGAGCCAGACTCTGAGAACCAGCTACAGCCTCTCCAGGGCCATATGGAAAGGCCAGAGCCACCACCCTCTCTGGGAGCCACTTACAAAATAGAATCATCTATTCAAACAGATGTGCAGTTCACTTCCTGAGTGGCTGAGTGCTGGGGACTGGGAGCTGTGGCAGCGGAACGGATCTGCTCATTCACTGAGGGCATCTACAGTCTATGAGAGAAATGGAGAGCTTGTTGATCAATAACGTCAGGGTGCCGTGATGGGAGGCAAGGAGGAGGTCCCACTTTAAGGAGCATGGTCAGGAAGATGAGGTGCTTTTTTTTTTTAATTGAAGGATAATTGCTTTACAGAATTTTGTTGTTTTCTATCAAACCTCAACATGAATCAGCCATAGGTATACATATATCTCCTTCCTTGAGGATATGTGAACCTCCCTCCCGTCTCCCTCCCCATCCCACCCCTCTAGACATGGAGAATAGACTTATGGACATGCGGAGAGGGAAGGAGAGGGTGAGATGTATGGAAGGAATAATATGGAAACTTACATTACCATATGTAAAATAGCTAGCCAACAGGAATTTGCTATATGGCTCAGGAAACTCAAACAGGGGCTCTGTATCAACCTAGATGAGGTGCTTTTAAGGAGTGAGGTTTAAAACCAAGTCCTGAAATGAGTCCCACTGTGCAAAAGAGGGCATGGAGGTACAGCAGAGGGGAGCAGCAGATCATTGATCTGGGGGAGACACAGATATTCATCCCTTAATTACAATAATCAATAGCAAGGTGAGTGTTAGGGTGGAAAATGTGTTAGCCTCAGTACTTCATGGGAGGTCATATTTGGGAGCCCAACACCAGATCTTTGGATTCAACCATCTCTCCCACTGACCATGTTCTCAACATCCAGCCGCTTTTATTCTGTGGGTGTTCAGAGATGCACACCCTCTTTCCTGAGACCCCAAAGCCCAGGTGGACACCATCCAGGGAAAGCTCCACCCAGATAATAGGCAAGTTGGAAAGACTGTATCTGCCGTCACTGTTGGTCACGGGGGCAACTGGAAAAACATGCCTGTAATTATGCCGTTAACAGTTTTGTTTGCATCTAATAGCAAAATAATCATTTCCTCAGCCCTGTTATTTTTTTCGCCTGACAGAGCTCACTCCTGCCTCCAGAAACACAGTTTGCTTCCCCCTTGCTGCTGTCCTGGGTTTCCCGAGCTGTATTTTTGGCTGGACAGCTCTAAAAGCTTTCCGGAGGCGAGGACCAACCCAGAGCATCCCCTGGACAGAGCGAGGCTGGAGTTTTCATGGGACACAGATGAGAAGCACCAACTCCTCAGAAAGTTGGGTTGGAACGCTGTGTTGGCTCAAGTAGATAAGGAAGGACGTCCCTGGGGGAATGTAGGGAGTTCACATAATCAGTGCAGAAGGTGGCAGAACTCAAGGCAAGAATGACGTGACTTTTCTCACTCAAGGGATGCCCTGAGGCTTAAATACTTTTCAGTCATAATGTCTGTTCACTGGCTGGCTGTTATCTCTTCTTTCATTACTGAAAAGTGCTGAGTGCTGGGGAAAGGAGGTGGATGGTTTTATCTTGAGTCGTGTGTGCCCTGGCTTTGGCCAGCCCTTCAGTCATTCCTTCACTCCTTCATCCATCACGTACTTATCGAGATCCTATTGGATTCCAGGTAGTGCTCTAGACCCACACTGTCCAGTAGGACTTACTGTGCTGACTTCTAGCTCAGCAGACACCAGACACGTGGCTGCTGAGAGCCTGAAATGTGCTTTATGGAACCGAGGAACTGAGTTGTAAATGTGGTTTGATTTTAATTTAAATGGAAGCAAATAATATATTAAGCAGCATGATCCTTGTTGCTCAAGTTGGAGTAGTGAACAAAATGATTAAAAGAAAACTCCCGCCCTGGTGGACCTTATTGTGTGGCAAGAATGCTTCCACCGAGAGAATTATACACTGCTCTGAGCAAAATAAGAGAGTGGATACTACCACTTCAGAGACAGATGTGATCTCCAGATTCTGCCACTTTGATCGTCTCATGCATCCCACGTTGACCATGCATTGAGTTTGGTAAGTTATTTTCTTCCTAATTCCTCCCTCCTCAGATCTCATAGTTCTTCCTCTCGGCAGAAGCTGTCTACATGTCCATAGACGGGATGTTTCCAGCCATGGGCATCTTCCTATCCAGTGCATTGAGCATGTTTGCTTCTCAGGAAAGTTTCATTGATGTGGCTTGTCCACCAGAGGCCACGAGCAGGGATGCTGTGCACTCTGGGATGCTCTAATCACACATCCAAGTGTATCCTGGGAATTTGAATGTGAGCCCAAGTGGCCCACAGTGTGGGTGATCAGCCCTGCAGAGCCTCTTATCTTCCCCTGCCTCCCTCTCACACGTAAGTACAGGTAGAGATTATTCTCAAGGGCTTTCTAGAGAAACAGCGTGTCTTATAAGGTCAAATGGGATAAAGGAGGAGAGTTTCTACCCCTTTTATTGATGACAACAGGGATTTAGATGAGCATGGGCCCAATGGATAGGGTTAAGGTCCAATTTTGGGGTGGCTAGATGGAAACTCTGTGGGTTTTATTATCTTCATTATTCATCATCATCTTTCATTTTCTTCCTTCTACTTGCTGCCACCTGAGTCATTGCCCAGCACAGAAAATGGTCAGCAATGGACTCTCAAAGGAGATGCTTGGGAAAGCCCTGCAAGATTCTCCAGACTCCCATGGATGATATTAGCTAGAATTTCGTGAGTCCAGTCAGCCTTTGTATCCATAGTTCGCATCCAGGTCAGCTGGATCTGGAGCCCACAATTATGGAGGGCTGACTGTAAGAGACTTGGACATCCTTGGATTTTGGTACATGTGCAGTGGGTTCTAGAACAAATGCCCTGCAGATCCCGAGGGGTGGCTGTATTTACTGTGTTCAGGATCCTGGGCCAAATGATTTCCACGTGTTATCTAAAGTCACAGAAACCCCAGAAGGTAGATGCTATGGCTGCATCCCATTTTACAGATGTACAAACTGAGGCTGAGAGAAGTTAAGGAATTTACCCTTTGTCTCACAACCAGTATGGATCAGAGCTGGGATTGACATCCATGCTTCTTTCATCATTGGAGGAAAAAGAAACCTGAGTTCTTCACCCGCAGGTTGTATTGCTCCCACTGGCAGTTCTGGATTGAAGCTGTCCCACTCATTCTTCCCCCATCTAAATCCTCTTCCCCTTCATCTGCAAGAGAAGCCAGGAGGCAGAAGTGCCCAATAACCAGGAGAGGCGTGGTACACGTCAGTACCTGACTCCAGAGCCACCAGCATTTACCAGCTGCTGAGCGGTCATGACTTTCTGCTTTGGTCCTCAAAGCATCCTCAGAGGGTTGGCATCGAGAAGGGCCCTGAGGCTTAGTGAGTGTGAGTGACTTGCCCAACCAAAGTCACACAGCTTGGCAGGGGCCAAACCTATGTTTGAAGGCAGGTGCAGCTTGACACCCAAGTGCAACATCTTTCTACTCTGCCCAACTGCCTCACCGAGAGGCTGGCTGACAGTGGAACCACCCCACCCAGGGAAAAAGCCAATCACAAGAGCACAAACCCTACCATGTGACCATGACAGTGAGGGTGGTCCCGTTTCCCAATGGGCTATCCCCTCTGGCTGATGGAAGATTGGGCTTTACCAGTTGTGTCTGCTCTGAGTGTGGAGGGAGAAACCAGCTGTCCTTCCTTAGCTGGGAACACCTTGTTTTTTCGTTTTTGTTTTTGTTTTTTTTTTCATTTATTTTTATTAGTTGGAGGCTAATTACTTTACAATATTGTAGTGGTTTTTGCCATACATTGACATGAATCAGCCATGGATTTACATGTGTTCCCCATCCCGATCCCCCCTCCCGCCTCCCTCCCCATCCCATCCCTCTGGGTCTTCCCAGTGCACCAGGCCCGACCACTTGTCTCATGCATCCAACCTGGGCTGGTGATCTGTTTCACCCTTGATAGTGTACTTGTTTCAATGCTATTCTCTCAGAACACCCCACCCGGAACACCTTGCTTTCAAATTCCTTTGTAGTCATGTCCCTTTGGATCTCAGACTCTCCAGACCCCTCCCCCAAACTGCCAAACCGTGGTGCTAATGGAATCCTCACTCACTTAAACCTTAGCCTCAAGCAGCGTAGTTAAGACCGAATGGCTGCCGTCCCTCCAAATGTGCACAGTTGCGCCACTGCAGAACGAAATGATGCCGGCGTGTTCTGAGCCATCACTCTCTCCATGAGGGCACATGAGCAATCACTCCACGTCATCCTGACCTGGGTTTGAATCCTTTCTGCATCCCGTACTAGCTGCATAATCCCAGGACAGGTGGATCTGACCATCCTGAGTCTCGATTTCCTCACCTGTAAGAGGGAGACGATAACGTCACTAGCAGCCAGGTGAGAATCCAAGCTCCGCCTGAGGTCCAGCTCTGCAGGCTGATACCCAGCTGAGGGTAGACACAGAGGCTCAGGCCTGGCATCCACGTGCATCCTCATGTTCATCCCTCCCACCATCTAAACGTTGGGTCCAAGATGCTCAGCTGTGGTGATGGCATTGAGGAGAGAGAGGTGCTCAGGCCTCCCATGGAGCCCTTAGCTTCCTGCATCCACCTAGATGCACGAACGGAAGAGACAAGAAAAAATATGACTGATTCTGGCCCCAAGTGGTCAGGTGCAGCCCGAAGTTGAGGCAAGAAGCATGAGAAAAAAGTAGTGGAGGGCTTCCCCGGTGGCTGAGTGGTAAAGCATCTGCCTGCCAGTGCAGGAGACATGGGTTCAATCCCTGATTGAGGAAGACCCACATGCCACGGAGCAACTAAGCCTGTGTGCCCCGAGTACTGAACCTGTGCTCTAGAGGCTGGGACATGCAAGGACTGAGTCCACATGCCGTACTGAAGCTCAAGTGCTCTATAGCCCAAGCTCCACAACAAGAGATGCCACCGTGATGAGAAACCTCGCACTGCAACTAGAGAGTAGCCACCACTCAGCACAACTGGAGAAAAGCCTGCTCAACAGCAAAGACCCAGCACAGCCACAAATAAAGAAAATTATATGTATATGTAGTGGAATCCAGCTGGGGGTTTTCACCAGACAGTAACCCAGCCCACTAATAATCACGCCCCAGCACTGAGTCATCATACTGCCAATCCTTCTTCCCTTTGGGTGAACCTAAGGAGATGGGCAGAAGGGGGCCTGATACGGAAGACAAGGCCGGAGCCTTCTCCCCACAGCACTTTCCTCCTGGGATCATTTATAGTAAAAGATAATAAAACACAGGGCCCAGTGCAGAGTTGGCATTTGTTACACGTGACCAGAAAATGGATCTCATTATTATTATGATAACAAAAAATCCTAGGCAGTTACTAGTTCTGGACCAAAAACATGGTCAGGCCTTTGTTGTGGTCACTTCCTTCTTTGCTTCCTTCTCTCCTATAATTTATGACTCTACAGTATTAGTCACTCAGTCATGTCTGACTCTCTTGTGACCCCATGGACTGTAGCCCATCAGGCTCCTCTGTCCATGGGATTTTCCAGGCAAGAATACTGGAGTGGGTTGCCATTTCCTTCTCCAGGAGATCTTCCCGGCCCAAAGAGCAAATCCAGGTCTCCAGCACTGCAGGTAGATTCTTTACTGTCTGAACCACCGGGGTCTTCCCTGGTGTGCCCCTTCTGTACCCTTGTACTAAATAGAAATGTGGCTCACAAGAGACCAGGCACACGCACACCTGATCTCTAGCAAACTGATCTCTACAGAGTGAAGAGTTGAGAGCTCTTGGCTGGAGCTGAGCTGTGTCTGGATGCATGGGTAGGTGAGCAGCTCTGGGCCCCGTCATCCCCTCCTGCTGCACGGCTCTTTGAAAAGAGCCTTGGTGTTAATCAGCCTTCTCGACCGCAGTGGGCTGCAGTAACACTCTTGGGCCACTGTAGCTGCAATCTCCGGAAGGTTCAAGGTGGAAACTTCCTCCAAAGTTCTACCTATAGATCTCTTCAACCTCACCTCTCCCACCCATCCCCAGGCTCAAGTAGTCTGCCCTGACCAAACTGGTGGCCACTAGGAGCCTTCCAGGTATGTCAAAAAGTGTCAGATGCCAGCTCTGACATCTAGATGGGTTCACAGCTTGGGGGATTGTCACAGGGTAGAAGCCAAGGCCGAGAGCAAAGTCCCCTGCTCCTCCTGCTCACTCCTGCCCATCTGAAGTGAAGCAGCCCTAGCTGGTCCAGACTGAGCATCTGGAGCCCACATTTTGGCCTTGACCTAGTGCCTATAATGCTGCTTAGTTAGAAAGTGAAGAATGGGAAAGAGGAGTCCGTTGGGTGATACCAGCCAGCCTTCCTGAGACAGGGCCTCAGTGGGATCCCACATCAGTGTTCTGTTCCCTTGTAGAGGAGGAATGGAAATTGTGTCCCCAAGAGCCTCCGGCTGTCTCCTGTGTCCTCCAGAGAAAGTGTCTCCTTGGTGCAGTTTAATTGTGTTCATCAGTCAACATTACTTGGCAAGCCCAGCCAGGGGCACAAACATCGCCACCCCTTCCTGAGTGTAATTGTGCTCTTTGAGATGCGGGAATGTGGTTTAAGGCCAAGCAGTTTTTGATTACAGAGTCAATCTTTGTTTAAAAGTTTGCCGCCCTGGGGAAGTTTCTAACAAGTTACTTGAAACAATGCATTCTCTGGACACCTACAGCTAAATGGTCCCATTAATCCAAATTGCTTTGCCGGGATTTGGTGCAGCCATTCAGCAACAGGGCAGTGTCCAAGATTGGCTTCATTGAGAGGGATGACTGCAAAACCAAGTGATGGCTGCTTGTCATGAATCGATCTGCCAGGAGGTGCCCACTCCCCCCAGGTGTCCCTGCCTCTATTCATCCGGCCCCAAGCGTGCACAGGGTGCTGTGCTAAATACTTCGATGGTCTCATGTAGTCTCGCCAGCCATCTGGTGAGGTAGGACCTCATCCTCCCCATTTGAGAGACAAGGGACATGAGGACTCTTCCAAGGTCGCTCATCTCCTGAGAGAGGAGCTCAGATGTAGACCTGCGTGACTTTGACCACAAGCCAGGGCTTCCCAAGTCTGAACCACAGTGAGCCGGATGGTTTACAGTAGTATGCAGACAAGGTATGTGTGAATGACCAAAAAAAAAAAGAACAGCACAATGGTAGGGGTCGACAAAGCCTTTTTATAAAGGGGCAGATAGCAAATGAAATATTTATTAATTTTAGGTTAGGTTTTGCGAGCCGGATGGTCTCTGTCACAGTAGCACAGTTCTGCCACTATAGCAATAAGGCAGGCATAGGCAGTATGTAAACAAATGAGCATGGTGGTGTTCCAATAAAACTTTATTTATAAAAACATGTGTTGCACTATAATTCACAGATCCCTACACTAGACCATTCTGCTGGATCTCCCACATTTCAGATAATGGCCTTGCCCAGACCTGTCTCAGCCTTTGCAAATTTAGTTGCCCATGCACCTACCCATCTTCCCAGGCACAACCTTTCCTGCATTGTCTCAGATGGACTTTTTGCTTCAGCTTTCAGCACCCTGGATAAAGAGTGGGCAAGATTCCCAAGGCCTTCTGGTCAACCTCCTCTGGAGCCTGGCCTGGACTCCAACACAGCCAGGGGTAGCTGAACTTGACATAAAACAACAGTCTCCTTTTACTTTGTTTTTCTCCAACCTGCCTGGTTTTACCAATCCTGAACTTGAGCTAGGAAGCAACATGTGAAATGCATCTCATCTGTTAGTATTGCCAGATTGGGGCCAGCCAGAGACATGGCAGTTTGTTCACAGAGGGGCTTCCATTACCGTAGGTCTATCTGGCCCCCTAGTATGTATCAACCAGAGCAGATTGCATGTTCTTACCACTCAGCCTTCTCTGCATAAGCCCATCAGAAATGCCTGGTGCCCCTGGGCGCTGTTAATTCACCCTGTGCCACCTTATTCAATCTGAATCAAAAAGGTTAATGACCTTGAACCCTGAGACTCACTGATTTCAGTACTAACCCCAGCTTCCTTCTCCCCCTCAAAGCACAAGACTCGTTTATCTTTCCTTGGCTGATCAGGCAAACTGCTGACTAATGCCCTAATGCCAGCTAATTCTCAAAGATTTCCCAGAGTGTCTGGACACGTGTTCCTGTTATGCCTTCTGTAAATCTGGTTAATCTTGTGTGTCTGGTTACCCATCATCTTTCTGCCTAGATGTGTCTGGTCTCCCTGTCTATAATTTGTCCCATGAGACTGCCACAGGTTGCAGTGTTGATTTGGGGAAGGAGAGAAATTTTCAACCAATACAATAACCACAAAATCCTTTCTAATGAAATATCAGTTTTATTTCCTCACTCTTTATTGAAGTATAATTTATTTACAATGTTGTATTAGTTTCAGGTGTACAATAAAATGATTTCAGTTATACACACACACACACACATATGGGTCCCTCACAATTGATTGAGCCATTCATATAGTCAATCTGTTGACTGACTAGTCAGCACATGCTTAGTGGACACCTAGAATATGCCAGACATTTGCAAGGATATGCAGTTACAGCCACCAATAAGGTAGTTAACATTCCTGTCCTCATAGATTAAGCCATTCAATAGTTACATCCTTATGACATTGTTAGGCCAGAAGTTCATATGCATGTAATACAGGAAACCAACATGCAGCCTTTTCTCTTCAAGGAAATCAGGGAAAGCTCCCTCAGAGAAGTGTCCTTGGACTGAGAGTTAGAAGAAGAGAAGGAACCAGCTGGGTGAAAAAAAATAGAGGATGCATGTTTCAGGCAGGGAGGGATGCATGTGCAAAGGCCCTGAGGCATGAGGGAACGTGGTTCATGCAGTAAGTGAAGAGAGTGTTAGGTGGACAGGGTGTGGTAAGGGGATAAAGCAACAGAATAAGGTTGGAGAAGTAGGCTGGCTCAGATGCTGTGGGACCATAAAAGGCATGTTAAGAAGGCTGAAAGTGAAAGTCGCTCGGTTGTGTCTAACTCTTTGTGACCCCGTGAACTATACAATACACGGAATTCTCCAGGCCAGAATACTGGAGTGGGTAGCCTTTCCCTTCTCCAGGTGATCTTGCCAACCTAGGGATTGAACCCAGGTCTCCCACATTGCAGGCAGATTCTTTGCCACCTGAGCTACTAGGGAAGGCCCTAATTTATACTAAATGCAACAGGTTACCTGTGAAAAGTTTTTTATTGGAAAGTACCATGATGAGATTGCTTTAGCTCCTAATCAATTGCTTGGCAGTGGGGAAAAAAAAAAAAAAAAAAGAAGGAATAAAACTTCTATACCAAACTGCTGGAGGAGGGGAAATACAATAGCTAACATTTCTGCTAGTGGATATGTACATTACAACTCAGGTAATTACTTTCCATCAGGCTGGTCCCCCTGTTGCTTCATTACAGTTATTTTCTCACTCTGCTGTGCTTTTCCACCCCGCAATGGTTTTCTTAGTCTCCAGGCCACTGGGTTTCCTAGAGAGACACTGTAACTTGGAGTTGGACCCAAGAATCCTCTTCCTCATCTCTATTTGGCAGAAATTTTCTGGGACTGAGGCCATGGAAGGATTAAAGGGTGCATTTGGGAAGTCAGCAGACTCTGAATCCAGTCCATCCTGTTTACTGGTTGTGATGGGTTGCCTATCCTTTCCTTTCCTCATCTGTCAAATGGGAACCATCACGGTCACCTGCCTCACATCACAGTCACAGCCTCTGCCATGAGGATGAAGCTGTGAACTGTGAAGTGCCTTGTCTGACACAGAGAAAGTGCTCAATCTGTAAATGTGATGACAGGATGCCAATAGTGTAAATCCACTGGTTTGACAGTTTTACAAAGTGCAGAAACAACATCTATTTCAATTAGGTTGTATCTTCAGGTCCAGGTGCACTGCCTGGCACATGGCAGGAGCTCAGTAAGTCCTTGCTGAAGTAAGAGATTAGGAGCAAATGGGTGGTAACATGTAACACCACTGAGATACAGCGCCTGATGCCGTTTATTCCCAAGTGATGAAAGAATCACTGCCTCTATTGCATGTTTTTCACTTCCATGATTATTACAAGCATCTCTGGGTTTTTTCCTGGATTGAGGACCAGTGGAAAGGTTTTTGTCTTTACTTATTTCTTTTGGCTCAGGGAATTTTCAGATCGCTCCAGCTTGAAAATGGAAAACATTCCAGTGTCAGAGTCAATTTCAGAAGAACAGTGAGCCTTGGTGGGTTCTTGTAAGTCCTGAAGTTGGCTTAGCCAGTTCTCCCCTTAACTGGGGGCCAGCACAGGTACAGAGGGGTCCCACCTGGGGGCCCAGCAGGCCAACATGTCACAGCTGTCCAGCCACATGCCAGCTCCCTTGCAGCCAGGAGGGGACTGAATGTCATATGTGATCCCCTGATGTCGTAAGGTGTCTAAGCTGTCCCCACCTCCACGAGAGGGGCCTGGAAGGCGGACACTGTAGCTGGCCAGTTTCCCTCCAGTTTCTGTGACCAAGCCCTGTATCCTCCAGGCCTCTTTGTTGAAGCCCTTGGAGACCGAGGTCAGGTGACCAGGTACAAGTTCCTTCTCCTGTTAAATGAGGACTGTGTAACCTGCACGAGTAATTTAACCCCTCTATACTTCTTCATCTGCAAAATATGTGATGATAACAGCACCCACTGTATGCTGTTGTTGGGAAGACAAAATAAGAGTCAATCTATAGCAGTCACATAGAACACAGGATTTGTATCCTCAAGAGTTGTCATCCTCATTATCATCATCATCACTGTTATTGGATAAGGTTTGGGGGAGGCCTGGTAGCTCAGCAGTAAAGAATTCACCTGCAATGTAGGAGTCACGGGTTCAATTCCCAGGTTGGGAAGATCCCCTGGAGAAGAAAATGGGAACCTATTTCAGTATTCTTGTCAGGAAAATCCCCTGGACAGAGGAGCCAGGTAGGCTACAGTCCAAGGCGTAACAAAGAGTCGGACACGGCTGAACACATGCACGCACACACACACACACATACACACGCACACGCACGCACGCACACACACACACGCACATGAGCTTTGAGAAGCTCAGTTTGCTCCCCTGTAAAATGCAGCTCTTGCTGCCTACCTTCTGGAGTGGTTTAAGGATCGAGTGAGTAGTGTATATTAAATATTTATAATATAACATACCCAGCACAATTCTTATTGTAGCTATGTTATAATGACTTGTTTTTTAGTTAGAAGTTTGGCGTGTTCACTGGTACTTTTTTATTGGGATAAAATACATCTATCATCAAATTTACCGTTAGTGGAGTTTAGCACATTCACAGGGTCTTGCAGCTACCGTCACTGTTTAGTTCCAAACATTTTAATCGTCCTGAAAGAAACCTCTGTTCCACTAAGCAGCCGCTCTCCATTTCCCCTTCTCCTCAGTCCTGGAAATTACCAATCTGCTCGTTCTATAGATTTACCTATTCTGGACATTTCACATAAATGGAATTGTACAATGTATGATCTTTTGTGCATGGTTTCTTTCACTGACCATCATGATTACAAGGTCCATCCATGTTAGAGCAGTGTCAGTATCTTGTTCTGTTTTTGTGGCTCAGTAATATTCCATTGTGTGGATAGACCACATTTGCTTTACCCGTTCTTGTATCAGTGGGCATTTGAGTTTTTTCTCTTTTTACCTTCTGTGACTAATGATGCTATGAATATTTGTGTATAGGTTTTGTTTGAACACCTGTTCTCAATTCTTCTGGGTATCAGTGTGACTTTTAACACATGTGGTTCAATTACTAAGAGAGAAAAGGAAGAAACAGCAAGAAGATAAAGTAGGAAAAGAGAGATTTCAGCGTCTGTATCTGGGTTTCCTTTTTCAACCAACCTCAGTTCTTTGGGAACCAACCACAAAGAGTTTTGTTGCCACATTGTTCTTGAACTCTTGGGTCTTGTAAATAGCCCAAGGGCCATGGGTCCCCCTGGGGAAAGCCCTGATGAATTGTAACTGGTGTGCCTGGGGAAGCCAGCCAGCCATCCTTCCCCTCCCTCAGAGGGAATAAGCAACAGGAGCTCTGAGATAACCAAACACCTCCTGTGTGCCAGGCACTGGGCTGAGCCTTTTACACAGGTGATCTCATGAAGTCTTTGCCCAAGTCAGATAAGGAAACTGAGGTGCAGAGAGATAAAGTAACTTACAAGGTCACACAGCAAGGAAGCAAAGAGGCAAGCTTTAAACCAGTCACCCGATGCAGAGTGATGTCCCTGCAGGACCATGGTGCATCGGGCTGCCGCTCAGCTGGACTCATCTCAGCTGGAAACCTGCCCAGGTGTCAGCCTTCATGTGCTTCCAGTTCCATTTCAGAGGCCTGGCACAGCCTCAGAAATTTGATTCAGCCTTTGACCCTGTATATATTAAGTGACCTTTATGTGCTAGACATTGTGCCAGCCAAACCTTTCTCAGCTGGGGTTCCTGATCTGAACCTCAGAACACAAAAGATGATCAGAGTGACTGTGTTCTCGATTCTTGCAAGGCTGGAACATAACTAGAAGCATTCCTGATGCACAGAAGGAAGCTAATCCAGGACATACCGTGGGTACCCTGGGTACCAGGGATCAGTTCTCACAGGGATGTGGTCTCAAACCATCGCTGTGTGTCTCCAGCATCTAGAACGGTACCCAACACACAGCAGGTCTAACATAAATATCTGCTGAATGGATGAGTGAGGATGTAGTGATGTGAACAAAATAGACGCGAGACCTCCTCTCATGGAGCATACATTCCTGTTTTACAATTTATAGTATGGTCCTTTTCTATAATCCAAACCATTTATATACTCAAGAACCTAGCACTGAAAACAGTTCATCAATGATCGATGAACTTGTGCTAGACCTTTCCGGCATAGCCATGTGTGAACAGATCTTAGAAATAGTCCCAGATGGCATCTGTTAATTTTTTTTCTTAAGAAACACTGTATCGGTCACTATAAGAACCAAAGGGAAGTGGGACTAAGGCATTAACCCCTGGTAAACATGTCAGGGGTGGCTGTAAATGAATAAGTTTTACCAACGAGTGGAATGCATGAGGTCACAGATAGTCAAATAAAACCGGAGCTTACATTATCCCCACTGAAATGGAACCATACAACTAAAAGTGATACCAGTGGTTTGAAAAAGCTGAGTTCATGGCTAAAGTTAGAACTCAACACAGTTCCGAGTACAGAGGAAATGCTCAGCAAATGTTGAAGGAAAAGGAGGAAGGAAGGGAAGGATGGAGGGAGAGACGAAGGAGGGAAGGAAAAAGGAAACCTAATTACATTCCCAGTAAGTTACCCAGCTAATACTTATGAAGCGTTCACTCTGTACCATGCATCCATTAAGTGTTTACTGTGTACCATGCACCCATTGAGTGTTTACTGTGTACCGTGCACCCAGGCTAAGCACTTAGCCTAAATGCGTCAGCCCTTTTATCCTCAGAGCAACTCTAGGAAACATGTCCTACGGTGAGTCCGGTGTTCAGAAGACTAGAGAGCAGCTCAGAGCACTGTATCTGCCCGAGGTCTGACGGTCAGTGAGGGCAGAGCCCAGTCAGTCCTGCTACTGAGGTTTAGTCAGGTCCTCTAATCCACCCACCTCCTTCCCACCAAAAAAAAAAAAAGGAATCTGAACCAGCTATCTTCCTTAATGATGTCTGAACATTTCTTTTTAAGCTACTACATCTTCTTTTCTCAACTAAACTTCACTTAAAACCCCAACAGAGCTGGCAGTGCCTCCTCCTGAAGAACCTCGAGTGAGGCCCCACCAGCCCAGCAGAACCCAGGGCTGCCCCAGATGCAGCTTGAGAACCACTGATCTATACGATAACATCTCTTTTAGAACATTTCCGAAGTTTTCTGCCTCCAAAAATTGCCGAATGTCTAAACAGAGCCTATGTCCTCTGTTTAGACAGCCTAATTTCTTTCTTACGTTTTCACCGGCCCTCTGAAATAACACAGACAGCCTTGGAAGTCTGTGGGTAAAGAATACACTGGGTGGGAGTGATGTGTATGACTTTTGGGCCAGGTCATGTTCATGAGTCTGAAGATGTGGGTGCAGAGTCATTACAGGTTTATTTAGATCAACTTCAAGGATGGAAGCAGAACAGATAGCGCTGGGTGTGGAATTCACATCTGCTGTCTGCTTAAACAATGGCCTTTCAATGCTGGCCTATATGAGTGTGATATGATATGATATGATTGATGCATGCATGCATAGTTCATTGACCAGAACAAGTCACCCATTTGCTTGAGTAGCTGGCACATAGCAGGCTCTGCATAACCAACCTTTTGAAAGATTAAATGAAAACAAATTAGAGTAGTTTCTCAGAAATGAGTTTTTTTTTTTAGATGGGAGAATTATCAGATATAAACTTTGAAATGCATATTTTGGTAAAGTTCAGTAAGGATATTTAAGTATATTTTGTGATTTTACTTAGCTTTATATTTCTTTTTTAAATTAAACTTTACTTTGAGAAGAAAAAAGAAATGAATACACTGGGTGCAGCATTTCCTGATCCTTCAGAATCTTTCATGAGCCAAGAATCTATGCCTGCTTAAAATTTGCAGGAGTGACTACAGCATTTGTCTTTCCGTGGAGGGGTATGAGGCTTCTCTTCTGGGTTGCATCTTGGCTTTGTTCCAATACAGACAGGCTAGTGAGCCTGGCAGGCTGCCAGCGTGCTCAGGGACAGTCGTCTGTCCTCTGAGCTAAGTCTCGCCCCAGGGCTGAAATCTGAACTGACCGAGCCCTGAAATTCTGGGAGATGATATGCTTTTTTGTATTCCACCCCCAACAGAACAGACTTTAGTCCTAGAAGCAATAGTAATAACAACAGCAATAATGATAGCTAACATTTTTGCCTTCTGGGGACTAAGCTACCCAGCCTAGAGGGATCCCTGTTGCTCTCCCCTGCCCACCAGTCATCAGCCCACTTCTGAAACCACTTTCTGTATCATCCAGGATTGTTCAGTGGCAAGCAACTGTATGCCCTCTGATTTCATTTACTTTTCATAGCCACACTACGTATAACAATGGACATACACTGTTCAATTACATACATTGTACATAGTACAACGTCGGCATTGTTATCATCCTCTGTTTTAGAGATGAAGAAACTGAACTTCAAATAGATGAAATGACCTGCCAAAGGCCACACAGCTCACAACTGGTGTAACTGGAGCTTAGACCTCCATCTGTCTGCATTATTTTAACCACTTCAAATACTGATGTGTTAGTGTTGGTGCACTGGGGACACCTGTCCACTGAATTGAAATGGATCAATTACTACCATAGGTCGTTACCATCATTTGAACCAGGAGAGTGTGAAACCGTATAAAATACCCGTTTTTAGCCATACACACAGAGGGCAAGTTGAACTTACCAAGAGTTTAATTAGACTTCCCTGTAGCTCAAACGGTAAAGAATCCGCCTGCGATGCAGGAGACCAGGGTTTGATCCCTGGGTCGGGAAGATCCTCCGGCAGAGGGAATGACAATCCACTGTAGTATTCTTGCCTGGAGAATCCCATAGACAGAGGAGACTGGTGGGCTACAGTCCATGGAGTTGCAAAAAATTGGACATGACTGAGCAACTAACACCCAGGGAGCTAAGTCCAACATGCCTCGAGCTTAATTTGGTTTAATGCTAATTAATGCTCTCTTATCTTTATCTTCTACTTGCATGTTCAGTCGTGTCTGACTCTGCAACCCTGTGGACTGTAGCCCACCAGGCTCCTCTGTCCATGGGATTCTCCAGGCAAGAACACTGGAGTAGGTTGCCATTTCTAACTCCAAGGGATCTTCCCGACCCAGGGATCCATCCCACGGCTCCTGCGTCTCCTGCATTGGCAGGTGGATTCTTTACCACTGCAGCACAGAACCCTTTAATTTATACCCTAGTCCTTGCTGCTTGAACTGACACTGAACTGATTCTTGCAAAAGTAAGCATGAGTTGACCAAGCAAAGATGTAAGGAGGGTGTCCCTAGCATAGGGACAGTGTGGATGGGCCCTCATTCTGGAATGCAGCACATGTGCAGGGCAGGTTCTGTCGGCCACTCTGAAACAGGCATGAGGATCCAAAGAGAAGGAGGCATGTGGCTGCTAGAACCTGGCCTGTTTCAGGTCTGTGCTGGACACTGATGAACTAGAGATGGATCAGACAAGGTTCATGTCCTCAGCTAGCATCCTATCAAGGAACCAGAACATACGTCACTTATGTTACTGATAGGAATAAAAGCAGGCAAGATTTAAAAGGCCACACTTTGATGGAAGATTGATAAGGAGTGGGAATGCCTTTCCTCCAGCATTTCTAAGCCAAGGATATAGGGACTTCCTTCTGAAAACTTCCATTCATTGAACATTCCTGGGGGCCAGGCATTAGGGGCGTCATACCCCCAACACATAGGCAATTCAGAGACCATTGTCATGCCCATTTTGCAGATTAGAAAACTAAGACTCAGAGAACCTACTTAAAATCCAATGGCAAGAAAGTGGCAAACATCAGAGAGAAATTTCTACGAGTGCTTTTCCAAAAACAGATTTCTTTGCAGCCAAGTTTTGGCTTTCCTACTTACATGACCTTTATTTTTAAGATTCAATCTTTTGATGCCCTCCCAAGGAGGCCTTGTCTTGTCCTCCTCAAAACCAAATCAAATAACTGGCTATAATCAGTCATTATAAAGGGATGCAGAATTTAGTTAAGCAAATGTTCTGCTCATTTGAGATGTCTCATGGCATATGAGGAAAACCAGATTTCAGAGCTGAGATACAATCAAATAGACTACACACACACACACACACACACACACACGGCTGAATGGCGATTCACTTCTTCGTTCGCGATTCCAGCAGCGTTCTTGGATCAGGCTTGGCCTCTGGGTACTGATTCTTGTCAGTTACCTTTCCATTACAGCCATCTGGAGAAAGAGTTGATGTGTTAAGAGTTCCCACTGATGGAATGTCAGATAAACTGCCTGTTAGAATGGCTGATGTGTGCTTAAAATGAAAAATGTGTGTCTTAGAAATGTTCTGTGAAAGTGTTTAAGAAATGGCTTGCCAGTTCCTGCAAATGCAATGAGCATGTTTTAATTCTGCATGGTTTTCGCCAGTAACAAAGATAAATCCAATTAAAGGCAATTGGGTTTTATTATCCAGGTGGTTATCTAGTTTGCTGTCTGGCCGTGTGGAGGAGAAGAGTTGTCCCCTGGTGCCTTTGTGCTTTAGTCTACCTGGTGTTTTCCCCCATCCCAAGAATCTCCCCCTTTGTCAACCTCCCCCGCTGTCCCTACTAGACGACAGGGACCATGGCCGTCTGATCCACTGCACTTCCGGGGCTCTGCCATCTAACCTGCCAAAGTGGGACATTGTGTTTCCCAGGAGAGCAGACAGAACTTGCAAACTCTTAGAGTCATGCAAGAGCACCGAACGTGTATAGAACTTCAGGTTATCCCGAAGACTGAAAGGACAGGGCCAGCCCATGACCCACTTTGCAGCCTCGCTGAGGAGCTGGGACACTGTCCTGCAGGAGATGGAGCACCACGAAGGATATTAAGTAGAAGGGGTGTGATAGGCTTATGTTTTACATCTTACAACTGCTTCCCTGAGGATGGATTAGACAGGAGTTTGGAAGCTGCGGCGGCATTTTATCCAGTTCACTTTTCCTTGGGTGCTCAGCTGTGGCTGTAATTATGCTCATGGGATCCAGGAAGATTCCAGCATCTAGCTTTCCTGTATCCCTGGGTCTTTTCAAAAATTGTTTTTTCTTTAATTTTAAAAATGTATTTATTTATTTTTGTTTGCACTGGGTCTTTGTTGCTACACTCAGGCTTTCTCTAGTTACAGAGAGCAGTGGCTCCTCTATAGTTGCGGTGTGTGGGCTACTAGTTGTGGTGGCTTCTCTTGTTGTGGGGTCCAGGGTGTGGGTACAGTAGAGTTGGATTTATAGTGTTTGATCGCGGGCTCTAAAGCATGGGCTCAGTAGTTGTGGCACACAGGCTTAGTTGCTCTGCAGCATGTGGGATCTTCCCGGACCAAGGATCGAACCTGTGTCCCTTACAGGGGCAGGCGGATTCTTATCCACTGTACCCCCAGGGAACTCCAGCACTCGTGTCTTTGCAGTGGAAACCCACTGCAATCAAATCGGGGGTCGCCTTCTCTTATTTCCAGCTGCCTTTGCCCTTACCTCTTCAGAGAACCCTGAACTTGGCCTTTGCTCTCGTTGTTCTGGAGTTCTAGCCTTGCTGAGAGATTTCCTAGTGGGCAAGAAGATTCAGTAAGGCTCAAGCGTGAACCATCTGGAAAGTCGAGGACAGTGATGGCAGTATCTCTCCTCAGAGAAATAAGCCTGATGGATAAAAGGGTCTAAATCCATTCTCGAGATGGAGTGCAGTGAGAAGGATCAGGTGGCTGGGCTCAGATTGTAGACAAGAGCCTCAGAAAGGCCCACACCCTGGACAGAAGGCTTTATCTGGGTCAACTCCTGACGTGCAACGTTATGTGTGGCAGAGGTCCCCTTGGAGTGAAGTAGGGGGCTTCAGAAGGTGGCTGAGGTTTCCTGGCTCTTTATAAAGAAATGCAGCACATTTCTGCAGCCTATTTACCACAGGAAAATGGGGTTGAAATGAATCTGCCTTCTGGACTTGGGTGGTGAGGTCTGAGCCTCTGCCTCACCTCTTTTAAGCCTTTGGCCAAACTGTTAAATCTGTGTGTCCCACTTTATTCACATGTAAACTAGTACCCGCTTGATGGGGCTACTGTGGAAAAAAGGAAGAGGAGGAACGCTTAGCATGTTCCAGGCAACAAAAAGCATGTTTTCTGCATTGCTATTATGAAGTGTTTTCTCACTGCCCAGCACCTCCCCCAGATTAGAGACATAGGGAACAGCATTCCTGGCAGGGGGAACAGAGAAGGCAAAGGCACAGAGTGAACATCGTGCTGTCTGCCTCCGTGGGCAAAGCCCTTCCTGGGGGGCAGGCACTGTGCTGGGCTCGGCAGCTGCATCTGTGAGCCTTGATGGCTGGTGCTCCCCTTGGGTGCTTGTTAAACATGCCAGTGGATAACTGTTGAGTACCTACTGTGTGTCAGGTCCTGGAGGAACAGAACAGAATTAGACCCAATGTCTGCTGGCCTCATGACTCTAACCAGCCTCCTGAAAAGCACTGTCCAAGGTGCCCAATTGAAAATGCCAGGGCTATGGGATTTTCTGCACCCCCCCAACACCTCTTGCTGCTTGACAAAAGGTTCATTTGGGTCCCACTGGTTGTTGGTACCTTGGGGAAACCTGGCCAACCTGTTGAAGAAGCCCACCAGCCTCCCCTGCTCCATCTCTTCACAATTTCCCTCTTCCTCCGCATCGCTGGTGGCAGCTGGCTCGGTTCCTATGTAATGATGTGAGTGCCAGCCATGCCCTCATGAACAGTTCCACATCTGGGGATTTAATCCTGCAGAATCTTACCCACAAGTGGAAAGATAAGTGTGTGACGATGTTCGTAGGAGCAATACCTGTATGGGGGGAGGTGGGTGAGAAAATAACCTAAGTGTCCATCACTAGGGGGTTGGCCACGCCCCTTCCATAGGAGTCTGTTCAGCCACTGAGAGAATGAAGTCTTCCTGTGTGTGTTGGTTAGACAGAACATGACACATCATTACATCAAAAAGTCACGTACGTGCATGTTCCCATCTCTGTATTAAAAATACATGTAAACACTACAGCATCTACTTCATAGGGTCATCATGAGCCATAAGTGGGTTAATAGGCGCAAAGTGCTTAGAACAGTGTCTGATCCACACAGTAGGCACCCAAGTGTTAGATCCTGGAGGAGGGCATGGAAATCCACTGCAGTATCCTTGCCTTAGAGAATCCCTCGGACAGAGGAGCCTGGCGGGCTACAGTCCATGGGATTGCAAAAGGGTCGGACATGACTGAGTGACTAAGCAAAGTGTTAGCTGCTATTATTACCTCTGCTGTTATTTCAGTCTCTATCTTGCTGTAGCCTAAGTTTCATGGTTATAATTTTAAAAGCACAGGAACTGATTACAATTAACCTTCCCACTACTGTGGTTTTCTGTACTCCTGGGCTCCTCATAGGAGGATGGTGGATGACATTTCTCCTAGGGTCACTCAGCCCTCGGCAGATCCATGTGCCTGGGGTCACAAACTTGTCTTGAATTGCCCAGAACTGTCTGATTTTAAAATGAAAAATTCTTAAATAAATAAATAAATAAAATGAAAAATTCTGTGTCCTGGGCACTCCCTCAGTTCTGGGCACGCCGAGACAGATGACCACTCTCCATATGCCTTTAGTGGCCCAGTTGCTTTAGAGAGAATACAGACAAGCATCATTATTGCTTTTCATATGTTAGGAGAAAACATAAAAATAGTACATCTGAATGGAATATTATTTAGCCTCATAAAGAATAGAAATTCTGACCCATGTAACCACATGGATGAACCTTGAGGACACTGTGCCATGTGAAAGAAGTCAGCCACCAAAGGTAAATACTGTATGATCCCATTTACGTGAGGTCCTAGAGTCTGACCACTCTGAATATTCACAGAGACAGAAAGTAGAAGGATGGTGGCCGGGTGCAGAGGGGGAAGTGGGGAGATGTTGTTTAATGGATTCAGTTTCAGTTCTGCAAGAAGAAAAGAGTTTGGAAATGGATGGTGGCGATGTTTTCGCAGCAGCATGAAAGGTCTTAAGACAACCCAACTGTACAAACTGAAAAGGGTTAAGATGGCAAATTTTGTTCCTTGTGTTTTGCCACAATTTAAAATTTAAATTTAAACTATAAAATAAAATGTAAATATTTTAAATATTAAAATAAAAAGGTACATCCACTACCACAGATATGGTTGCATACAGTAATGCTAAGGTGGTATTTAAATTGAGCAGTCATAGGAAATAACTGTACAGATGATACACTCATGGAAGAAGTTGGGGAAATAATGTAGTATATTCTGAGCTCAGACTGAAGGGGCCTCAGTCCTCAGCTTGCTCTGTTCCACAGGCCTCCATCCACTGCCCCTCACCACATTTCTGCTCCACAAATGGCCCACCCACTGCAAACAGGAGGGCTAAATCCAGTGCCCTCTGGGGTCTGGGCATAGTTGGCAGCATCAGTGGCTTGAAACCCTGAATCCTGACATTCACGATACTCTGCGCTGAGCTTTGCCTTGGCACCGTCAGCCTCACCTGCAGCCATGAGCAGCTGGTGGGAGGAGCTTAGCATCTGTATCGGGAGAGTGGTGCCCGGTACAGCGCGGTGGGTAGAGGGGACCCAGAGGAGGGCAGTTAGCTCGGTGTCGGGCTCTTTCCAAGTGAGATAAGGCAGGCTCCATCCCCTCCTCACCCTGCCACACGCTGCCAGCAGACAGGTTGGCCTGGGACTGGGCTGGGCGCCCGTGGACCTGAGAGCTATACCCCTTCCTCCTGTGTGTCTTCACACCCAGAACCATATGCACATCAGACACACAGGATGGTGTGGTGACCTCCGGGAGCCAGTTCCTAACTCTGCCACCAGCCAGGAGACTGTAGACAGGTTCCCTCCTGTGGGGCATTTCCCAAACCATGCTCTGCAGAACATCCATGGGTATGACGCTCAGAAAGCCTTCCAGGTTCGATTCAGCTTGGGTCTTCTACTGCTATCCCCAGCTCAAAATGTCTTAAGCTTCTGATGCTCACGATGGCAGTAATAATACTATTAAACAGCAGTTAACCTTTATCAAAAGGCTTATGTGGGCTGGATGCTACCGCGTGCGTCTTACATGCTTTATTTTATTTAATACTCCCAACACCTGAGGCTTATGGAGATGAAAGTAACTTGCCTGAAGTCTGGGCTCTCAAGAAGAGACCATGGGGAGAAGATAAAGGGAAGAGGAAGAGAATTAACTACCAATATTCATGCTTGGCTTAAAGCAGCGCTTCCTAAACTTTAAAGGGCACACACATCACCTGGGAGTCTGTTAAAAGGCACATTTTAACTCAGTAGGTCTTGGGTGGAGCTGAGGTAGGGCATGTGTAACAGCAGTGGGCCGATGTTGCTGGTCCCAAGACCAGGCTCTGAATGAGGAGGCTTTGGAACACTTGTGTTTTCTCTTGTGCCTGAGATGAGGTTCGTTCCCTCATTCATGCACTAATTCACTCATTCATCCATCCATTCCTTTGTAGATGCCATCTAATAGCAAAGAGCTGGAACTTTGCATTTGGAACCAGGTTTTAATCCTAGTTCTGCACTGTTCAGTAAATGGCCGTTTTCTTTGAGTCTCAATTGCCCATCTATAAAATGGGAATGAAACACATTTTAGAGACTCTTTTGTGACCATTAAACGTAATAAATTGTAGCAAAAGCCTGCCTTGGGGGCCCATGTCATGGTGGACATCCCATAAATGGTGGTGCTTCAGGAGCTTATTTTACTATTCATGTGTTTATTTATTCTTTTCAAGCGAGGTTTCTAGATGGTTCCAATAGATTTGTTTACATTAAAACAAATGTATTTATTAAAATAAATTATTTGTCATATATATTTAGTTACATATTTCCATAAAGATGTCCCAGTAGCTCCAAAAGCTATAGTGATGGGCCCCAGGGTCCCCAGCACGAATGCGAGACGTGCTTCCAAAAGGTAGAAAGAAATTGGGGAGGAGACAGCCACACGTTGATGAGCTGCACAAACCATTTGGCAAATGATTACACCAGAAAGGAGGAGTGAGAAATGCTTGTGAAGGGGAGAGAGCCGGAGACTGTGTAAAATGACAGCAAATCCCAAGCTGTTAATTATCCAGTGGGAACTAAATATTACGTAGGCAAGTATCAACAGGCATCTGAAAGCCACAATAGGGAAACCTGGTCCCCAGCCTGGTCCCTGCAGAAGGGCTCAGGCCACGGGTGTTATTTAGCATGCAGGGCAGGCTCTTCACCCAAGGAGGGGGTGGTGGCCGGGTAACCTTCGTGTCCAGCCAAGCCAGGACCCAGCGCTGTGCTTTGAAAATCGGCTTTACCCACAAGTTCTGGGCCTGGAATCTGCAGCCCCCTCCCCATCCGCCCTCCCTCCCCGAAGATGTCATCTTTTGAGACGATTTCATGTGGAAGCATCGCTAAGTAAATTCGCTAAATGCCTATTCATCCTTGTCAGATGGGGACGCGGTGAAGCGGTAAATGTGAAAATGGCCCCAGCTCGGGGCCCTGAAAGGCGCTTTCTGGGGCTGCCAAATGGAGCCGCAGCCGCTGACCCTGGGAGGCCTGAGGCTTCGCGAGAGGGGGCCCGGGAGCCCCGGCCCGGCCCCTCCAATCCTCCCACCGAGGCCTCTGAGAGGTCCCTGTTTATTATTCCTGCTGCCAGGGACCCATTCAGAGGTTAACTTGTCCCTGTATTCATCGGGAGGACAATAATGAACTGTCGCGGAGAGTGGCGAGGGGGTTGGTAAATAGGCACCTCTAAGCCACGGAGCTGGAACGCGCCTCTGTGATTTGGGAAGAGAGGTTGCTTAATTTCCTTTCCAGGCTGGTTTAGTTTCCACCTCTCCAGCACCTTCAAGAAGCCCTCTGCCCACCGCTCTCCATCACTGGGCGTGAGGCACGCCTGGGCTTCACCCTGCCCGCCTGCGGAGATGCTCCACGTGGGCACAGACACGTGGGCTTGGCCTTTGTCTGCGTCCCCAGGCTTCACCCATGTGCATATCCTCAGGGCTAAAGCTGTCTGCCTTTGCGCCCGTGTGGATTTACCTTGTCGCAGACACACGGGGTTTTTCTGGCGTCCGGCAGCCACTAGAACAGCCGGTTTTGAAGTGGTTGACTTCCGCACTAGGGTGGGCTGTCAGCAGTGCTGGGTTCTGCTGCAGCATCTCTTAACTGCTCTGTCCCCCTCCGCTGGAATTATGAGTTGGTCAACAGGAGTTAGCCAATCCGAGAGCAGGGGCTTAGAGTGGCGCGACTTCGGGTGATGCAGGGAAATGAGAGGGAGGGATGGCTGGGAGCGGCCCCCTCCGGGCTGGTGAGAGGCCAAGAGCAGAGCACCTTGCATTTATCGTGCACCTACTGCATGCCCTTCATGCAACCCATTATCCATCAGTATATATACCTACTTTGTGCAGGGCAGCCAGGTGAAGGCTGTCACTCAGGTTGAGTGACTTACCCTAGGACACACAGCTAGGTCAGGACTGGAGCTGAGATCTATCTCCAACCCTTTCTGCTTCCAGAGTTCAGGCATCGCTTTCTGAGGCACCTTGCCCCTACCCCCCACAAAGTTCTAGCCTCCTTTCTCTTCCCAGAGATGCACCTTCACCTTACTCTCCCAATTTGAAATGATGGTTAACCCTTTCCTTCTAAGTAAAAACCCCCCAGCAGAGAAGCCTGATGATAAAGGAGCTGTCACTTCAGCACCATTTACCTGTTTGGGTTTATTCAGCGTAAGAGGCGACGGCGTTTCTGGCAGATGGAGACCCGTGTGACTGCCTTTTAAAATACTGTCACAGCTGTGTGCACAAGCTGATTAGCTGTGACTACACTGCTAGTGCTGAGATTGATGGCGATAAATTTGGGATAACAATGCTGGGAACGATGTCACCTGTTTGTATTGCACTTCATATTTCTTAAAGCTCTCTCAGTCAGTAGCCCAGGGGTTAGGGAGGATTTAGCATTCATTCATTCATTGATGCATTCGTTTCTCAAAGTGCCTTTGAAGGCGTCCCTGTAAACTCATCTCACCTTTAGTCATCCACTCATCCAGCAGACATCACTGTACCTCCTACTGTGATTACTGCACCTCCTACTATGTGCCAGTGACGAGCAAGTTTGATTTGCTTCTGTCCTCATGGAGCTTACATCCTAATGTAAATTCAGGCCTTTCGGATGGTGATGAGATCATATGTAAGTAGAGTGATATGTTAAGTGAAGGGGAGTGGGTGCTGCTTTAGGTTGGAGGGCTAAAAACAGCCTTTCTGATGAGGTGACGTTTGAAAAGAAATCTGGATGACAAGAGCAGACATAGAAAGATATGGGGCAGAATTTCCCAGGCACAGTTCAGTTCAGTTCAGTCACTCAGTCATGTCTGACTCTTTGCAGCCCTATGGACTGCAGCATGCCAGGCCTCCCTGTCCATCACCGACTCCTGGAGTTCACTCAGACTCATGTCCATTGAGTTGGTGATGCCATCCAACCATCTCATCCTCTGTTGTTCCCCTTCTCCTCTTGCCTTCAATCTTTCCCAGCATCAGGGTCTTTTCCAATGAGTCAACTCTTTGCATCAGGTGGCCAAAGTATTGGAGTTTCAGCTTTAGCATCAGTCCTTCCAATGAATATTCAGGACTGATCTCCTTTAGGATGGACTGGTTGGATTTCCTTGCAGTCCAAGGGACTCTGAATAGTCTTCTCCAATGCCACAGTTCAAAAGCATTAATTCTTTGGTGCTCAGCTTTCTTTATAGTCCAACTCTCACATCCATACCTGACCACTGGAAAAACCATAGCCAGGCACAGTGAGTGCAAAGGCCCTGAGGTTACTCTGTACCTGCCACCGAGGTATTCACTGATGTCTTACTGTTTGCTGATCCCAGTGTTGGGCCCTGGGGATTCCAAAACAGGTAAGACACTATGCTAATTCTCAAGGAGTTCACAGCATATGGGAGCGTGTAGGAGACAAACATACCAACAGTCCATTTTAGCATACTTTGGTAAACTCAGTGATGGAAGTACATGAAAGTAGATGCCTCATGCATCTGCGAGGTATTAATGAAGGAGGGGATGTGGTTGCTGTGACAAAGAAGGGAGCCAGTCACAAGTGTCCACAGTCTCTGGAGGGCTCTGACTTTCCTCTTGGTTTGCTTCCACAGGACAAATGACCAGCTGGTGGCATTTCTCTCCCGATACCGAGACATGAATTTCTTGAAGTCGCATGGCCGGGACAATGCAAGGTAGTATATCTTCCCTCTACCCTTGTGCAAAAGAGAAATGAAATCTGAGTCATTATTTGGGGGCTTCCTTCTAGGCTGGTTTGATGCAACCAGAAACAAGTTGAGGATGGGAGAGAGGCATGGCACGGCTGGGCCTTGGCCCTTCCTGTATAGAATCTGAAGTGGTCTCTCCTACCAGCCACAAACAGGAAACAGCGAATGTGTCTCATCATGTCATATAAGCATTTTCATGAGCCCGTGTTCTCATTATGGCAGTCCTCTGAGGAAAGTAGGGTAATCATTTTATACTCATTTTATTGGGAGGAAGACTGAGGCCCATAGTTCAAGTTCATGATGTCCCCAGATCACACATTTGGTTTGCCAGTCATTTGGCAAATATTCACATGGTGCCAAGCGTGTGCCAGGCACCCTTCTAGAGGTGAATGAGACAAAGTCCTCACTCTCATGGAATTTACTTTCAAGCAGGAAAGAATCTCACACCAGCAGGGAGTTGGAGTCAAGGAAACCGACTCCCAGCCCTGTGCTTTCACCACTGCCTCACTCTTGCTGTCCAAGATGTGGGCAGGGATTTGAGGCACCAGAATCCTTTGGACCTCTCTCACTTAAACTGAGCAAAACCAAACAGCATCACTACAGTCCCCCCTTGTAGTGGTTATTCAGTCGCTAAGTCGTGTCTGACTCTTTACGATCCCACGGACTGCAGCATATCAGGCCTCCCTGTCCATCACCAGCTCCCGGAGCTTGCTCAAACTCATGTTCATCCAGTCGGTGATGCCATCCAACCATCTCATCCTCTGTCGTCCCCTTCTCCTCCTGCCTCAGTCCTTCCCAGCATTAGGGTCTTTTCTAGTGAGTCAGTTCTTCGCATCAGTTGGCCGAAGTATTGGAGGGTCAGCTTCAGCACCAGTCCTTCCAATGAATATTCAGGGTTTATTTCCCTTTGAGTTGAGTCTGAATCTCTGTGGTCAGAGATCTGCTAGAAGGGCTACAGTCTTGAGCGCCCTCTGTAGGAGAGATCACGTGATCCGCTTCACCATCCAGACAGAAGATACCATTACAAACCCGCTCAGGATCACTCTGTCACCTTTTTTAAAAGGCTTATTCATTTTTAATTGGAGGATAATTGCATTACAATGTTATATTTGTTTCTGACATACATCAACAGGAATCAACCGTAGGGCTTTGCCATCTTAGAACCTTTTTCTAGCATTGAACTCAGAACTTAATCCTACAGTTCACAGGATAATTTTAGCATGTTAATGTGTTTTGTTTGGCCTTGGTGCTGGTTTGGTTTTGTTTAATTCAGGTGCTTCATTTGAAAATTAATAGCGCCATTAAAAAACAGCAATATTTCCAGCTCATCTTAAAAGATCCACTTAAATGTCCACTTACTCTGTGCCTGAATTTTCTCATGAAGGTTGTAATTTTGTCGTAGACAAAACCCATGTTCTACAGGACCCTGCAGTGCTTGCTGCCCTCTCCCCTCCCTGGCCCCACTGGCCTGTCATTTTGCCCATCTCTTATGTTAATGTTCTCCACCGCTGCTGCTGGAGGTGTCATTTTGGCTGACTCTGTGATCCACTTTGCCCAGATATACACAGCAGGGAGAGACATAGGCAAGCAGTGGGCTCCATTTCCTGAGTTTTCAAGAAGTAATCCCAAAATCCTTGTGTTGCATCACTTTCCTTAATTTTGACTTTGACTTCATCCAGCTGTCTGTTTATAGATCTGTTTATAGATCTTGTCCAACTGACAGTCTGCATTCTTTACATTTAATAGCAATCCCCAGACTTGAAGTTGCTCTGTAAATTATAGTCACTCAGATTCCATGGAGGTGGTAAGTTACCAGAACTAACCCAGACTTTGGTTCCCCACCCTTAGATAGAGAATGAAGACCCATCTTCCCTTCCAGATAACTTATAATACATGGTTTGTGCAAAGTTACTTCATGAGAAAAAAAATCCACTGTAAGTTGATAAACTTGTGTCTAAATCACATCCACCCTAGTATTGTTGTTTTAGCCTACTCAGTGTTTATGCTCTGTCTGCTGTTTCCAGGCACTGTGCTAAGAACTGGGTGTGGCACAGAGGTTAAGATTGTGAATTTTGGGAGTCATGCCTCCTGGGTTGGAGTCCTGATCTACCATGTCCTGGCTGTGTTGCATTGGACTGGTGACTTAACCTCTCTGAGCCCGTTCCCTTGTCTGTACGATGGAAATATTAATGGACTTATACTCATGAGATCATTGGCAGGATCGAATGAGATGCTGTGTATAAAGCATTTGGCACATCATAAATGCCCTATGATGGTGATGGTGATGGTGGTGGTGATGATGGTGATGGTGGTGGTGTCATTGATGATAAACATCAGACTGAAATGCTGCAGGCGGGAGAAATAAATAGACGATGTACAGGCCAGGGTTGTGCCTTTGGGTTTTGTGAGTATGTCTTGTCCAGTTGATGTGCCTCAGGAGTTGACAGGTGGTACCCAAATAGCACAGCAGGATACAGGGCAGGATGAAGACTCAGGCTCAGGAGATATTGCTTGCACCTCCCTCTAAAACCCTAAAACCAAGGCTCTCTGGGCAGAAGAGCTCACAAACTCCAACACTCATGCATGAGTCCTCAGCCAGGAATCACTCACTTAGATGAGTTAAGGATTTAATAGTAAAATGAGCCATCAGCCACCACTGTCTCCTCTTTGGCAGCTGAGGCCTCCTTGCTGTGGGAAAAAGCCTCAGTTCAGTTCAGTTCAGTCGCTCAGTCCTGTCCGACTCTTTGCAACCCCATGAATCACAGCACGCCAAGCCTCCCTGTCCATCACCAACTCTCAGAGTTTACTCAAACTCATGCCCGTCAAGTTGGTGATGCCATCCAGCCATCTCATCCTCTGTCGTCCCCTTCTCCTCCTGCCCCTAATCCCTCCCAGCATCAGGGTCTTTTCCAATGAGTCAACTCTTCGCATGAGGTGGCCAAAGTACTGGAGTTTCAGCTTCAGCATCAGTCCTTCCAATGAACACCCAGGACTGATCTCCTTTAAGATGGACTGGTTGGATCTCCTTGCAGTCCAAGGGATTCTCAAGAGTCTTCTCCAACACCACAGTTCAAAACATCAATTCTTCGGCGCTCAAGCTTTCTTCACAGTCCAACTCTCACATCCATACATGACCACTGGAAAAACCATAGCCTTGATCAGACGGACCTTTGTTGGCAAAGTAATGTCTCTGCTTTTTAATATGCTATCTAGCTTGGTCACAACTTTCCTTCCAAGGAGTAAGCGTCTTTTAATTTCATGGCTGCAGTCACCATCTGCAGTGATTTTGGAGCCCCAAAAAATAAAGTCTGACACTGTTTCCACTGTCTCCCTGTCTATTTCCCATGAGGTAATGGGACCAGATGCCATGATCTTAGTTTTCTGAATGTTAAGCTTTAAGCCAACTTTTTCACTCTCCTCTTTCACTTTCATCAAGAAGCTTTTTCGTTCCTATTCACTCTCTGCCATAAGGGTGGTGTCATCTGCATATCTGAGGTTATTGATATTTCTCCCAGCAATCTTGATTCCAGCTTGTGCATCTTCCAGCCCAGCGTTTCTCATGATGTACTCTGCATATAAGTTAAATAAGCAGGGTGACAATATACAGACTTGACATACTCCTTTTCCTATTTGGAACCAGTCCACTGTTCCATGTCCAGTTCTAACTGTTGCTTCCTGACCTGCATACAGGTTTCTCAAGAGGCAGGTCAGGTGGTCTGGTATTCCCATTTCCTTCAGAATTTTCCACAGTTTATTGTGATCCACACAGTCGAAGGCTTTGGTGTAGTCAATAAAGAAAAAATAGATGTTTTTCTGGAACTCTCTTGTTTTTTCGATGATCCAGCAGATGTTGGCAATTTGATCTCTGGTTCCTCTGCCTTTTCTAAAACCAGCTTGAACATCTGGAAGTTCACGGTTCACATATTGCTGAAGCCTGGCTCGGAGAATTTTGAGCATTACTTTACTAGTGTGTGAGATGAGTGCAATTGTGCGGTAGTTTGAGCATTCTTTGGCATTGCCTTTCTTTGGGATTGGAATGAAAACTGACCTTTTCCAGTCCTGTGGCCACTGCTGAGTTTTCCAAATTTGCTGGCATATTGAGTGCAGCACTTTCACAGCATCATCTTTCAGGATGTGAAATGAACCCTAGCTAGGCTCATCTTCCCTTGTGTCACCCACGGGAGCATCCTAGGCGAGGCTTGGCTCTGGTTCTGCACTGATGGTGTGTTAGGAAAAACTCTTTTTTTTTTTTGGTGGGAAATGACAGAAACTCAGCTCAAACTTGATTAAAGGGTAAAGGAAGTTATTGTATGATTCAACTAAAACATTAGTATCTGACTTTGGACATAGCTGAATCAAGCAGTTCAAATGATATCGTCAAGCCCAGACTCTGTTAATTCTTGTAAAGATTATTTCTTATCAGTCTGGAGAGGGTTAAAATAAAGTAAACACAACACATCAAGTAGTCAAGTAGTTCACTAGCAGAAATATTTTTTAATTGAGGTATGACTGACATATTAGTTTCAGGTATGAAAGTGAATGTGTTAGTTGCTCAGTTGTGTCCAACTCTTTGTGACCCCATAGACTGTAGCCCACCAGACTCCTCTGTCCATGGAATGCTCCATGCAAGAATACCGAACTGGGTTGCCTTTTCCTTCTCCAGGGAAGAAGGAATTCCTCACTCATTCCTGGGTTGGGCAATCCAGGGATTGAAACTGGGTCCCCTGCATTGCAGGCAGATTCTCTATTTTCTGAGCCATAGCATTCAATAAATGTGTATATTGTAAAATGACCACCACAATACGTCTAGTTAATATCCATCACCACCCATAGTTACAGTTTTTTCTCGTGATAAGAACTTTTAAGATCATAGCAAATTTCGAATATACAATATGGTATTGTTAACTGTAGTCACCATGTTATACATTACAGCCCTCGACCGTATTTATTTAGTAACTGGAGGTTTGTTTCTTTTGACCCCCCCTTACCCATTAACTTAACCTCCGTTAGTTCTCTTCCCCTTTGTGCTGGTTTAATTTTCTGGCTTCAGATGGTGACCCTTCTCAACATATTAGCCTCATTTTACTGATGAGGAAACTGAGGCTCAGAGAAGTGAAGTAACTTGCTTAAGCTCACACAGCGAGGGCAGGGCTAGGACTCAGGCCTAGATGAATGTGTCCCCAGAACCCAGACTCAGAATGCTGCATGATGCAGCCTGTCTGTTCGGATCCTGCTTTCTTCCAATATGCTGGGTGGCTTCGGGGCAGCCACTCTGCTACTCTGGGCTTCGCTGTGTTTGACAAACACAGTGGTCGAACGAGACGATCTCCAAATGCCCTTTCATTCTGACGTCCCGTGCTTGGGGACCAGCCCTTGCACAAGACGACGTGACAGAGGCAGAGGGTTTAAAAGACAGAAAGATGGAGAGGGACAGAAGCAAGCAGTGAGATACAAAACAGGCCACGGGGTGCCTCCATTTTTAATTCCACGTGGTTTCTAATAGCAGTTTTGACCTTCTGTCCCTAGCTCCAGTCTTTAGCAGTCAATTTGGACTTCCAGCTCCCGCTGCTAAGAGATGGCATAAAGGCAAACTAGTATTTTAATAGCTACCCAATTGGTTCTGACTGTTCCTATAATTAAATGAAGGAGAGTGTAGTGTTCACTGTATTTCCTTGTTTTCCTCCAAAAATGAAGTAGCTAGATATATTGAAAGACATGTAGTGCAGTTATCATTTTCCCAGATAATCTCTGCAGGGCTAGCAGAAGCAGGTGCCCTGAATAAGCAGGTCTTGGCAAACATCCCCAGGAACTCCTGGTTTCTGCTCAGAGCATCAGAGAAGTTCCCCCAGATCCCAATAGCCTGATCAAGTCTCAGAGTGTGGGGCCCCTTACAAGGAGATGAAAAGAAAAAATAATTTCCCTCAGCCAGAAGAGAGTTTCTGGGACTTTCCTGGCCTTGGTTGGTATAAGTGCTCAATTAATTCAAGGTCTCCAGGGTCCCAGTGCTCCGTCCTGGGGCGTAGTGTGGGGTATTGGTGAGGGCATGGGCCCTGGAGTCCAGACACCTGTATGAAAATGTCAGCTCAGCGTGTGATAGCCAGGGGACTCTGACAAATGGCTTCGATTCTCCAGGCCTCCATGTCCTCATCTTCATAAGACCCAGACATGGGGGGATCGTCTAGATCACTTAAGACCCAGTGATGTGGGGATTGTGGAGGACTCAGTAGCCTCACAGACCACAGGAAGCATCTAGCCAGGTGCCACTTTTGAGTGTGTTATCCCATTTCAGAGATGAGTACAACTGAGGCTTGCAAAGTTGCTTTAACGTGCTCCAGGTTCCACACAGCTGGCATTGGAGCCAGGTTAGGTCTAACTGTTATCACCCCATTTTAGTGACTACCTCTGAGAGGACCCGTTACTTTGAGTTCTTAGGGTGTGCAGCTGAAAGAGCAAAATTCTACTGATTTTAAGCAGAATTATTTTTTAAAAGAACGATGGAGGAAAATCGGCCCATCCCCTACTTTCTAGAGTCAGTCTTATCTACATTGTGTTCATGATCCACCAGTGATAACGTGAGATTATTTGGGGGAGTTCATGAAGGAGTGTCATGGGAGAATTTGTATTGAGTTTATGTGCATCAACAAAAATTTATATAATTATTCCAGTACTTCACAGATATTATGCTTAGAATAAGACTAAGTTAAAAAAAAAAAAAAAAAAGAACAGTTGAAGCTATCTAAAGTTGGTTTAGAAAAGAAATATTGAGGGCAGTCCCATACAGACTTCGTAAAGCCTATAGCATAGCTGTTAAGAGTCCAGATTCTGGAACCAGACTGCCAGGGTTCACATGTTCCACGCTCATCGGGTGTGTGGCCCTGGGTAAGTTAAATCAATCACTTGTGCTTCAGTTTCTTCATCTGCAACATGTGAAGAATGATAATAAAACCACCCTCCTAGAACTGCTGCAAGAATTAAATGAGGGGATACGTGGATAAGCTCTTGGAATAGTTAGTTATGCATATTCAGTTGATGACAGTGGTGATAATGGTGGTGGCGATGGGGACAGTGCTGGAAAAACCTTAAAGATGATGTGTGTCCACGTGATTTACATTTTAGAAACACTTTTTACAATTCTTAGAGAGACAACTAGCATTCCAAATGTAAGACGCCTAGACCAGAAGGAAGCTAGGAGGGGTCCCAGCCCTCAGGTCACAAGTGGCATAAACAAGTTTCTTCCTGTTCCCAGGTCTGGGATCCACCTGCTAGAAGCAGTGGTCCCCCGCTGGCATCAGAATGGCAGCTGAGCAGATTCGCCAGCTCTTCTCTCTGACATTGAACTAATCTTCAGGCCCAAAGCTCCCTTGATGTATAAACAGGCAACTGTTTAACCAAAAGTTGGCAAATCCGTCGAGAGCCTGGCCAGGAACCTCCTCCAAGCAAATCTGCTTTCAGGAGGCCCGTTGGTGCCAACTTGCTTATCAGGAAAAGAACTCTCTCCCCATCTGTCTTGTAGCACCATGATTGATGGGAGGAGATAATTAATATCTCATCTCCAATGGGGAAAGCAGATTGCATTCCCCTCTCTCTTTTCTTAAACCCAACTGGTGAGTTTATCACTGTTTGCATGTTCACTTTATTTAATCCAGTTATGGCAGCCATGTCAAAATAAAGCTTAGCATCACTCAGGCACCCACGCAAAGCTGTGTACACAGCTCTGTCGGCCTCCTCATAGGTTTTGAGGTCAACTTTAGAACTTTTCTTTTTTCGAAACAATACATGTTGAAGTTAGAACATAGACTAGAAGAAAAGTTTGTGCAGTGTTATCTCTGAGATAAAGAGTATGTTTTTTCACTTCCTTTTTTGCTTTATTTTGTGTTCCATGCCTAGGGAGACCTACATTACTTTTATAATTAGAATGTAATGCAGTAGATATCGTTTTTAAATTTGTGTGAAATTTAAAATAGGGAAAATCAATTAGTCCTCAGTGGGCCTTTAGACTCTCAGAGGCACAAGCTGATTCGGGCCCTGAGCGCTGGAAAGACCATGGGCCACCCAACCTGGGGTTCTTGGTTCCAGGATTTGGGTCCCTGACTCTGCATTTCTGCTTAGGCTGATTTTTCTTTCATTCATGAATGTGAAACTCAAGTCAACTTTCTTGACCCAGAGTGTATGTAATATAGGGTTTACTGTGTGCCAGAGACTGTCCTAAATGCTTTATAGATATTAATTCTTTCAATTCTCTCAACAATCCCATATATAAGTACAGTTGTTATCATGCCCATTTTCTACATGGGAACACTGAGGCTAGAGAGATTAAACAACATACAGCTTGGAAATGGGGAAACAGGCTTGAACACAGGTGGCCTGGTTCCAGGGTCTAGACTCCAAGCCGCTGTGCTATACTGATTCCCTAAGTATGTTCATCGTGGAGTTTCCGGCCACGTTCAAGCCACATGTTCTTATGGATGACACGTTCCTTCCACCACTCAGATCAGACCTGCCTCTCCTGTGGCTCGTCTCCTCTGATGTGAGGTGGTGAAGCTCAGCTTCTGCCTGTAGCTCTCACTCCCACCACTTTAGTTTCTCTTCACTCATTTGGGCTCCTGCACACGCTGTTTCTGTCTCCTATAAAGCTCTTTCCCACAGCTCTTCAGATGACTGATTCCTTCTCATCCTTCTTGTCTATGTCGCCTCCTCAGCAAAATCTTCCCCAACAATCTTCACTAATTAGGTCCCTGTCTCTTTATTTTCTGTCATTGTACTGTTTTCCTGTATAACACTTATCACAAATGTCTAATTATATGTTCATGTATTTTGTAGCTCTTTATGACTACTTACTTATTTATTAGAGCAGTTTTACAGCCTTCTGATGAAGAGTGTGGAATCCAGAGCCTGACTGCTAGGTTTGAATCCCTCCCTTAACACTGACCAAGTGTGTAGCCTTGGGAAAATTACTTAACCTCTCTGTATCTTTGTTCCTTCACTTGTAAAATGAATTCTCATAGGATTGTGATGAAGGCTAAATGAGAGAATATATATTAAGTGCAAGGAATAGGACTTAGAAAGTAGTAAGTGCTCAATAAATGATAAGTATTATTGTTTTCCCTCTCATTCTAGAAGAGAGAAAAGGACAGAGCTCATGTCCATCCCCTTTCAACCATATTCTCAGCACATAGACTTGGAGAGCTGCTGAATGAGCAAATGACCCAAGCTCTTTTGCTCTTCCGACTACTGCAGAGTAGGGACTGACAGCTGACTCCAGCCCAGGTCAGGAAGGGGCATAACCCACACTAGCATGTGAGAAATGGCCAGCAGATCTGTTATGGATCCCTTATGCCAAACTAGGAGCTTAATGACCTGAATCCTCACTGACTGTGCCTTGGAAAGATGGGAGGGTTTTGTATTTGTGGCTCTCAGACAGAATTCAGGGTGCTGGTGATGCTTGTCACATCTGCCCCCACAACTGTGGGTATCACAGGAGATTCACTGTGGAGGCGCTGGGCTTCTGTCCTTGATGCTGAAATGACATTGCTTTTCAGAACATAAAGAGTTTCTTCTCCTTAGCCCTGAAGTGCCCTACACATGCCTGTCTACAAAGTCCTAGAATAGAGAAGAGAAGCGATAGAAGTTTTAATTTTCCAGCTTGATGATGGAAAATGTTAAGTATCTTGGTGAACATTTATTCAGTTGTGTCCGACTCTTTGTGACCCCATGGGCTGCAGCAGGCCAGGCCTCCCTGTCCATCACCAACTCCCAGAGTTCACTCAAACTCATGTCCATTGAGTCGGTGAGGCCATCCAACCATCTCATCCTCTGTCATTCCCTTCTCCTCCCATCTTTAATCTTTCCCAGCATCAGGGTCTTTTCCAATGAGTCAGTTCTTCGCATCAGGTGGCCAAAGTATTGGAGCTTCAGCTTCAGCATCAGTCCTTCCAGTGAATATTCAGGGCTGATTTCCTTTAGGATTGACTGGTTTGATCTCCTTGCAGTCCAAGGGACTCACAAGAGCCTTCTTTATCACCATAGTTCAAAAGCATCAATTTTTTGGTGCTCAGCTTTCTTTATATTCCAGCTCTCACATCCATACATGACTACTGGAAAAGCCATTGCTTTGACTAGACAGACCAAGCACTTGCTAAGTGCTGAGCAGTATGCTAAGCCCTCTCCATATAAAATATAATCTCATATAAACTCTGTGAGACAGGTATTATGATGATCACAGTTTCCACATAAGAAGCTGAGGTGTCTCATATTCAGGTCACCTAAGGTTAATGGCAGATCCAGGACTTTTACCCAATATTCTGGCTCCACAGACCCAGGTTTGGCCACTGTGTAACGTGGCTGTTTTGTGTGGGCCCTTCACATAGCTGGCTGACTTCAGACACTGTGTTTTCATGCTTTGCTCCATGACTTTGTGTTTAAACTGAAATGCTTAGGTTGTACTTATACTAAAGAGTAATCTGGGTTCAGTGACGTATCACTGGACAGGAGAAGAGAAGAAGTAATTTTATAGGCTGTGTGACTTTGGATGACCTTGGCTCATACATCCTCTGTGGGCCTCAGTGTGCTGGGGACTTTTATCTATAGAATTAGTTATATTAGCTAATTGCTGAGATTTCTTCTTGCTCAAACATGCTGTAAAATCTGAGGGGCAGAGTTCTTTCTTTCAGAATTCATTATACGACAAGACAGTTCTGGAATAATTCCACACTTGATGAATATGCTGAGATTGTAGCCAGGGAATTAACTGAATTGAGAGATTTCTTTAGTGTCTGTCTTTTCTGGGGCCATTTTCAAAGGCTACAGATTACTTTCTCAGCTAACTTTTTCTCCCGTGGGGGAGATTCAGAACCCCAGGCCCCCTCCATCTGATTAACTCTGATGCTCAACTGGTCCTTGTGATATCCCAGTAGAATCATATTTAGCTATGACTTTGTCCCATATTGTGGCAGTAGAGTCAAATCTCAGGAAGACAAACCATTCCTGGGAGCCCGGGAGGTAAAACCAAATGTAAGCTATCTCATGTTTGCCCTTAAGTAACCTGTTCTGAAGACAGAGTTCCTTGTGAGGTCTGGCAAGAAGCCTCTTCCAACCAGCAATGAGCCATTTTGTCTTGGTTCACTCATTTCTGGGCACTGCCTTTTTGAGGAAGAACAAGTTCTCAGATCCTTCATTTGAGTTCTTTTGGAGAGACCCCAGTGAATTGGGATGAAGAATGGGAAAGTAGTTAAGCACTTGCATTGGATTCATCCAGACCTGAATTCAAGCCCAGACCTGATCAGTGTGTGACTTTGGAGAAATTACTTAACCTTCCTGTGACTCAATTCCTTCACCTGTCAGATGTGTGTTAGAAAATTTTGATACCTGGTTAACCAACAGCAGCTACCTCCTGATTGCCTGACAGATGTGGATGTTACTCTCCCCTTTTTTCATTCACTCAACAGGTATTTATTGGGCACATGCTGGATGCTAGACACTGCTCTAGGCACTAGGGATACCGCAGTGATCAAAAAGAGACAGAAATGGGGAAAGGATAGTTAGGGAGTTTGGGGTGGTCATGTACACACTGCTTAGTGTTATGTGTCAGATGGGAGGGGAGTTTGGGGAGAATGGATACATGCATGTGTGAGGCTGAACCTCTTCACTGCTCACCTGAAACTATGACAGCATTGTTAATAGGCTGTACCCTCAAAGAAAATAAAAAGTTCAGGAAAAAAGACAAACATTTCTGCCTTCTTGGGGCTTACATCCAGTAGTACAAAAGGCAATAAATTAAATAGATACCTTGTGCATCATATTAGAAAGTGAAAAGTGCTATGGAGAAAAATAAAACACCAGAGGAGGCTTGGGGAGGGGTGTCATGTCTGTGGAAAAAGGAACTGGTGATTGGGTCAGCCCGTTGTTTGGGTGGAGTCTTACTAAACACTTTGCAAGGAATTTTGTAAATATCACCCATCACACTTTCGCAGCTGATTTGGGAGCTCATCAGAACAGGTGTCATGGGCTCATCCTACAGGTGAGGCAAGTGGCATTCAGAGAGGGTGAGTCAGCCCCACACCTCAGTGAGTGCAGGGACAGCATTGGTACCAGATCCTCGTCGTGTCTGCTCCTCTATGATATCGCCTGTTGACCCTCGGTTTCCCTGGTAACTAGGTCACCTGGAAACAAAACTAAAGGGAGGACAGCATCACTGGCCATCTTCTATGTAATGGGCCTATTGCTGCACATCTTCCCTCCATCCCTCAGGTGGGCGAGCCGTGCACCTTTTCCTGGTGGGCCAACACTGATGAAAGACTCACCCAGGTGTTCACAAACTTACTTTGGTTTCCAGCCTTTACCTTTTCAAATTATGGTAAATCCACGCGGGGGAATAAAAAGCAAAACCACTGCCTAAAGAGCTTGATTCTTTTTGCCTGCTAGATTCCCACACTCTGGGCCTCTTCCACCTTCTCTCAGTCCAGACCTAAGTTCCCAGTAGCCCCTTTCAACCCAGGAACTTTTCTGAGACCTGGGCAATCTGTGATCTCTATTTCCTCATAATTAACTAAAGCATGCTTTTGCGGCTTATCGGTTTTTGAAGGCAGTAAGTACAGCAGACAATCTCCCAAACCCCGTAAATATTTTATTTTGGAGATTACTGCATAAATATTGTATTTGGATATTGCAGTCTGGGACATCACATTAAAATTGCAAGATGATGCTGTTATCCAATCTAATGGAACATGAAATTTAAAAGCTGGTCCATGGCAAGAAAAATTTTGCGTGTCGTCCCACCTGTATTTCTTCTCTCTCTCTCTTTCCCTCAGTTGTCTTGATTACCATGTAAGTTTTGATAAAGTATCTAAAATTTAAAGGTTTAAGCACAGTTAAGTGTACCCACCGGACATTATCATCTAATTGGCACCAGCCAGAGTCGAGATAGGATTTTCTTTTCCCTGCCTCAGTGGCTTCCTTCAGTGAATCAGTTATAGCTAAGTTTGGTGTCAGTAAGTGCCATTGTGAGTGTATTGAAAACCCTTCACTGGGTCACTCCCCAGAGAGAATGTGGCTTTGCTAAGGATAGTGAATTTTACACTTGGAAAGAAAATGTTAGGGAAAGGTCAGGACCAGGGACACTGGAAACCTGGGTCTCCTGGTTGGCGTCTACCCTGTGTCATCAGAAAAGTTTTCAGCCTCCTCTGGGCTCCCATATATCCGTCTAGTGCTTGCCCCACACCCTCTTCCTCGGTGTAAGAGTGACTTAAGAATGTCACAGCTGTCCCTTGTTATTGTTCAGTCACTAAGTTGTATCCGACTCTTTGTGATCCCGTGAACTGCAGCACGCCAGGTTTCCCTGTCCATCACCAGCTCCCGGGGCTTGCTCAAACTCATGTCCATCAAGTCGGTGATGCCATCCAACCCTCTCATCCTCTGTCACCCCCTTCTTCTCTTGCCCTCAATCTTTTCCAGCATCAGGGCCTTTTCCAATGAGTCTGCTCTTCACATCAGGTGGCCAAAGTACTGGAGCTTCAGCAGCAGTCCTTCCAATGAATATTCAAGGTTGATTTCCTTTAGGATTGATTGGTTTGATCTCCTTGCTGTCCAAGGGACTCTCGAGAGTCTTCTCCAGCGCCACATTTTGAAAGCATTAATTCTTCAGCACTCAGCTTTCCTTATGGTCCAACTCTCTCATCTGTAGATGACTACTGAAAAAAACCATAGCTTTGACTGTAGGGACCTTTGTCAGTAAGTGATGTCTCTGCTTTTTAATATGCTATCTAGGTTTGTCATAGCTTTCCTTCCAAGGAGCAAGAGTCAGCAGTGATTTTGGAGCTCAAGAAAATAAAATTTGTCACTGTTTCCACTTTTTCCCAATCTGTTTGCCATAAAGTGATGGGACTAGATGCCATGATCTTAGTTTTTTGAATGTTGAATTTTAAGCCAGCTTTTTCACTCTCCTCTTTCGCCTTCAATAAGAAGCCCTTCAGTTCCTCTTCATATTATGCCATTAGAGTGGTATCATCTGCATAACTGAGGTTGTTGCTAGTTCTCCCAGCAATCTTGATGCTAGCTTGTGAATCATCCAGCCTAAACAGTACCTTAGAGACTACCTAACTCACCATTATTACAACTGGTGGTCTGTGGGCTGGATTCAGCCTTGGGGTATGTCTTATTTATCCATAAAATTTTTTTTAATGGATTTGAAATTCTTTTAGAAAATGCATTCTCTACATCTTTGCTGATTCTACCTACCCTGTTATCTTATACTCAGCCCACCTCACACACTTAGATTATTTGTCTGATCCCTGTAGGCATTTAATTTCACAACCTAGACCTAGCCCAACTTTGCCAGTTTCCCATGGGGGAAGTTAGTCAAGGTCATTATTTTCCAAACTCACCCAGCTGGTTATTGGTAGAGTCACGTTGTGATGAGATGAAAAGCACATTTTAACAGAATTAAGTCTATTCACCACCAGCATCCCTGTAATCACCATTTTTATTACACTAGCATCAAGTTTCCCTAAGAATTAAATCTATTACACCACTGTGCTCAGTGACTGACCAATGTCTGGGGGCAGGCCCTCTCTTTGTGCAGAAGAAAGAGCTATAGGTGAGGGTTTATCAGTGAGGTTTCAGGCAGTTCCCTCTAGTGGATTTGTGGGAGGCTCAGTGGGAGAGATTCTTTCTAGAATTGAGCGTGGCCAGCAGGGTGGGACCATCTCCAGCTGCTATATTCTGCCACTGCCCTGCAGTGTTCCAGAACCTGTAAGGTAGGCAGAAAGGAGGAAGCTTGGGTCAGCTCTAGTGAGTGTAGCATCTGTCTTGAAGGAGACAGGCAACTCTAATGTGAAGACAGAGGTGAGATCTGTCATGGAGACACAAAAACCTGTAGAGATGCAGTGGGGGATGCAGCCTGGCCTAGTGGAAAAGTGGCACTAATGTGCCCCAGCCATGGCTACCTACTCTACCTGGAGGCTAAGAACATTTGCACCCATCACAGTAGTGATAGTGATAAAGGTGAAATCATTAAGGAATGTATTAGTCTGGACTTTTTCCATTGCAAATGACAGAATCCTATTCCAAAATGCCTTAAGTACATTGCTAACAAGTCTCAGGGTGAGTCAGGGACAGCAAGATCCAGGGTCTCAAGCAAAGGCGTTGAAGCTTTGTCTGTGTCTATCTCCTCTCTCTCTCTTTTCTCTCTGTGTTTCTGTGATACCTCCATGGCCAGACAACCTCTATACACATGGTGACAAGAGGGCTGCCTGCAACCCTCAGCTTACATTCTTCTGGACAAAAATCCCCAAGAAAAGCCTTCCTTCCTAGTTTTTTCGGCAAAAGTCCAGAACCCAGTCTCAGACTCAGCTTGAGTTGTTCTCCCATCCCTGAAGCAATCATGGCAGCCCAGCAGGTGGTATACTCTGGTTGATCACGCCGAGTTGTGTGCCCACCCCTGGTGCTGGGGGTGAGGCAAACTAAGTGAGCTGAGAGTTGAGGGTGAGTGAATGTCCAAAATAAAATCAAGGCGCGGTTCCCACAGAAGCAAGGAATGGATGCTGGGCAGACAGACAGAAGGAAATGAAGTACCAATATGTGCTGCAATGTGAACCAAAAGAACCAAAGTGAAGTCGCTCAGTCATGGACTCTTTGCGGCCCCATGGACGGTAGCCCACCAGGCTCCTCCGTTCATGGGATTTTCCAGGCAAGAGTACTGGAGTGGGTTGCCATTTCCTTCTCCAGGAGATCTTCCTGACACAGGAATCGAACCCAGGTCTCCCATATTATAGGCAGATGCTTTAGTGTCTGAGCCATCAGGAAAGTCCTGCAATGTGAAAGAACCTTGAAAACATGATGATAGGTGGAAGAAGCCACATCTTGTGTGATTCCATCTCTATGAAATATCCAGAATAGGTAAATCCATAGATGGATGGCCAGGATCTGGAGGGAAGGGGAATAGGAAGTAACTGCTGATGAGGATGGGGGTTTCCTTTGAGGGTGATGAACTATTTTGAAACTAGGTAAAGATGACAATTGCAGATGAACTAGTGCTGTTGAATTGTATGCTTTTCAATGGTTTATTTTATGTTGTATGAGCTGGAAGAGCAGCAAGATCCCTGAGTCAGAAAACTTGTAAATTATAAACTCCCAAGGAGACAACCAGCTCCTGAGCAGCAGGGATCATCTCTGCTTCTCCTTGCCTTCCACCAGGGCCAGCCCATGCCTGGCACCTAGTAGGTGTGAAATTAATGCTAAGTGAAAATGAACTGAGAGTTTGGGCCAGAAGTCTTGGCCCTTGCTCTGCCCACCCTCCCAACAGCTCCATCCACCTGACAAGCTCTTTGACCTTTGATTTCTGTGTCTGTAAATTAGGGAATGCTGATTTTGCCTTGCCTGCCTCACAGAATCCTGTGTGTGTGTGTGTGCGTGTGTGTGTGTGTGTGCGTGTGTGTGTGTGTGTCCTAGAGAAGGAGTTATTAATCTGAGGTTCATGGACAGAATGTAGGGGTCTGTGACTTTGAATAGGAAGAAAATGATTTTCTTTTTTTTACCATGCTGGGTATTTTTTGCTCCGTGGGCTTTTCTCTAGTTTCAGCGAGTGGGGGCTGCTCTCTAGTTGGCGGTGCACAGGCTTCAGTAGTTGCAGCTCGTGGGCTCAGTAGCTGCGGCTCCCAGGCTCTTGAGCACAAGCTCAGTAGTTGTGGGGCACAGGCTTAGTTGCTCCACGACATGTGGGATCTTCCCAGCTCCGGGATTGAACCCGTGTCTCCTGTATTGGCAGGCAGATTCTTTACCACTGGACAATCAGGGAAGCCCAGGAAGAAAATGATCTTAATTTTCACTAAACTCTAATTGAAATCCAGCTAAATGTAGGATAACAAACCATCATAGTATTAGCAGCTGCTGTTGGAATCATATAGTTCCTTTTTTTTTTGTCCATTCTCCCTGTTGTGTCCCCAACAAGTGATTGAACTCGTGACCCTTGCATTGTAAGCTCAGAGTCTTAACCACTGGACTGCCAGAGAAGTCCTAGGAATCACATATTTTCAAATCATATTGTAGTTGATGCCTCCATGCCTAAATATCATTTATGCTCACCTCTTCTTCAAAATTACAATAGTGTTTAGACCTACTGTAAGATCTTGTTATTAAATGTGTTAAAAAGAAAGCATATGTAATTATCATAAATTTGGTGTTTTTAAAAATATTTTGCAATCCTCTATATAGTGTGTGAATCAAGAATCATGTGAATTACCATGCCATCACTTTGGTATTTATGGAAATATTTTGTGACCCTGTGTATTTTTGTTGCATTTAAAAGCATTATTCTGCAATGGGATAAATTTAAGAGTATAGGATTAACAGATAGTTATATGTAAAATAGACGAACAAAAAAGATTTACTGTATAGCACAGGAAACTATATTCAATATCTTTCAGTAGCCTATAAAGGAAAAGAATCTGAAATATATGTATGTGTGTGTGTATATATATGTATGTGTGTATATGTTACTAAATCACTTTGCTATATGCCTGAAACTAACACTGTATTGTAAGTAAATATACTTAGTTTACTGATCAACTAATTTTAAAGAATAAATTTAAAAATAAAAGCATTGTTCTGAGATGAGGGTCTATAGCTGTATTCACCAAATTCCAGTGCATCTGTGGCATAAAAAGGTGATTTCAGAAGTTCTCTAAAGAGGAAGCAGATGTAGCAGATGATCATTGCCATCTAACAGTGCTGGGCAGGCAAGTGTCCTAAGCTCCTTAAGCCTCAATGTCTTAATCTGTAAAATGGGCATAATAATAGTACCTGCCTCACAGGGTTACCAGAGAAGGCAGTGGCACCCCACTCCAGTACTCTCGCCTGGAAAATCCCATGGACGGAGGAGCCTGGTGGGCTGAGGTCCACGGGGTCGCGAAGAGTTGGACACGACTAAGTGGCTTCACTTTCACTTTTCACTTTCATGCATTGGAGAAGGAAATGGCAACCCACTCCAGTGTTCTTGCCTGGAGAATCCCAGGGACGGGAGAGCCTGGTGGGCTGCCATCTATGGGGTCGCACAGAGTCGGCCATGACTGAAGCAACTTAGCAGCAGCAGCAGCATAGGGTTACAGAGACCAGCCTCACTTGTGAAGATCAAATGAGAAACTACACATAGATCCCCCAGCTCAGCACTGAGCATGTAGTAGGTGCTCAAGAAATGGCTTTATGGCCAAGACATTCCCTGACAGATGGTAGTTTTGACCATTTCTTTTGGACTCTGGGTTGAGCTCTTTCATGCCTAAACACGATTTTGTCTTGTCCAGATTCATCCGGAAACAGGGCCTGGACCGGCTCTTCCTGGAGTGTGATGCCCACATGTGGCGCCTGGGGGACCGGCGGATCCCAGAGGGCATTGCTGTGGATGGGGGCTCAGACTGGTTCCTGCTAAACCGGAAGTTTGTAGAGTATGTGACGTTCTCCACTGACGATCTGGTGACCAAAATGAAGCAATTCTACTCCTATACTCTGCTTCCTGCCGAGGTGAGTATCTGGGGAAAAATCCCTGAGAAAGCTAGGGTCAGGCTCTAGCCTTTGGAGCAAAGTGGATGCTGAATTTTCGGTGAAGCTACATGGGCATCAATACATTGTTCTCCAAACATCCAGAGGAAGATGGGGAACTGTACCAGCTATCAGGGACCTTACTCTCACAGTAGAGCCCCTGGTCCCATCCAGTCTGGATGGAGGTTATTGTATGGAATAGATGCACAATGCTGCCACCAGCAATCTATACAGTGTCTTTCAAAGTGTAAAGTAAAAAAGGCAGTTCTTCCTCAAGACACTTGGCTCCCATCAGTCATAAAATCATCACAATATTTTTGTTAGAACAACTTTATTGCCATTTTCTAGAAAATTGCTATTGAAAAAAATGCAAAGCTGTCATATCTACAATGCCGATGGTACCCACAGAGTTGTGCAGTGCACAACCTGCACAACTGTATATGTTGGCTTCTTTGGAGACACCCATACCGACTTTTGACAGCTCCTCCACAGTCACCAATCCTGTAACAACTTTTCCACACCAAAAATTCCTTTTCTAATTTTAAACAGTGTTCTGTCATTCCCTGACGAACAGTAGTTTTGGCCTCATCAATCACACCAGAAATTCCAGTGATCACCAAACCAGGGCTACTGTTGGGTTTGCTCTACCTCCTGCATTGACAGCCATTGTGGCCAAATGCTTAGGACTCAACATTTCTTGTTGGCTTTTGCAACTATTTGAAAAGCTCTCAGAAGTCTGTCACCACTTCTCAGACCTCAGGATGGTAAACTGACTTAGTTCAGGGTGCCAGAACGAGATACAATAGAATGATGGTACTTCTTACAGTTTTGGAGGCTAGAAGTCATAGGTCAAGGTGCCAGGGTGGTCAGGTGATCGCTCTCTTCTGGGTTGCAAACTGCTTATTGACAGGTCTTATTGTCACATGGTAGAAGGGGTGAGGGAAGGGCACTAATCCCATTTGTGCAGACCCCACCCTCATGACAATCATTTCCCAAAGGCCCTACCTCCTAACACCATCACATGGGGGTTAGGATTTCAACCTATGAATTTAGTGGGTATGCAAAAGGCCCTACCTCCTAACACCATCACATGGGGGTTAGGATTTCAACCTATGAATTTAGTGGGTATGCAACCATTCAGTCTATTTCAGAAAGTCCTGTGTGTAAGATTTCAGGCTATTCTGAAACAGCCCCAGCCCCATCTGGAAATGGGTAGGGACTCAGTGCTATGGTGTTGCTCCTGACAACAGCCAGCAGCCTTCTTATCAGACCTGGGCAGAGAGATTCTAGATTAGTTCCCTGACCTCTAGTTCACTTTCACCCTAATCTCTAACTTCAGAAAACTCCAGTGCTGGCTTGGTTTCTATTGAGCCTGCGACACCTCCCATCAATGGCCCACCAGTCCTGGCTGTGCCCCATCTCTGGGCCACTGAGGTTCTGTGTTTCTAGGCCAAATAAGACAATGTATCTCATTTGATGGTTTCCACATCCCTCACCAACGTCTGGGGCAGGGCCAAGCTCTGAGTAGGGCTGACTGCTGACATAACTCCTAAGGCATGATGGGCTTGTCATCACTGGGTCAGGTTTTGCTATTCTGTATACATGTTAAGTCATCAGGTTTTAATCCTATTTCAGTGAAAATCACTTTTTCTCTCAATTCCAATAAACTCCTCATCCATTATCTTTTCTGTATCATTATAAAAAGACACAGGACAATTGATAATCAGGTACCTACCCCACTGCTTGATGGAGAATATGTTCCTGTTTGGACTTTTAGACAATTCAAGCTTAAAATGCAGGTTCACAGACATGTCATTTAGCATCACAAGAAGGTCAGCTGGGTGGTGTGGATAGAGCCTTATTTTATCCACTCAGCCATAGAGAAGAGACTGTTTTGGACTTTGTTTGATTTAATCAAGGCGTGCATCCCAATGCTGGCTCTCTCTGTCCCACCCATCTGACCCCCTACCTCCCAGTGCACCCAGGCACTTTACATTCCAGTGTCTCTATTAGATCCCACCTCCTCCATCCCAGCATTTCTGCCCTGCCCTTTTCCCAAACCACCTCTAGGGGATGAATTTAGAAGAAATCTGAAGGATGAGCCATGAGTTTGCCAACAGGCAGACACATATTCCCCAATAGTTTCCCCTAGGAAGCAGAGAGCAGGGGAAAGTATATCACCCTGGTATCTGAGGTTGTTATAAAACAGTGTCCACATAGAAGTCAGTGTGTGTCTTTCTCTCCCCATCTCTCTCTCTTTCAGCAGCTCCAAACATATGTCTCCGCTCTGGTCTCTCTTGTCACTCTCAACATTGCCTTTTTCTCAAGATTCCTAGGAGAGGTTGGCCAAGAGTCTCAGGGATAGGGGGAAATTATGGTGTCTGGTTCAGCACCATGGACAGCGGGACGCCCCAGCACACCCAACCTCCTTCCCTCCCTGTGTTGTCTGTGACTGGGGCAGGAGGGCATCCATGATTCTGGCCTCCCTCTCCCAGGAGTGAAATTCCAGGGCTTCAGTCTTTGTTCCAAGATATCTCAGACTGAATCCCTTTGGTTTCAGGTCTAGCCATTTGTAAAATCAAGAGTCCTTTGGCCCAAGGTTTTCTAGAAAATTGTCCCAATGTCTTCCTCTGGTCCTCATGTGTTGACATACCTTGTACTGTGCTTAGTCACTCAGTCGTGTCCAGCTCTTTGTGACCCTATGGACTGTAGCCTGCCAGGCTCCTCTGTCCATGGGGATTCTCCAGGCAAGAATACTGGGGTGGGTTGCCATGCCCTCCTCCAGGGGATCTTCCCAACCCAGGGATTGAACCCAGGTCTCCTACATTGCAGGCAGACTCTTTACCATCTGAGCCACCAGGGAAGCCCAAGAATATTGGAGTGGGCAGCCTATCCCTTCTCCGGTGGATCTTCCCAACCCAGAAATTGAACCAGGTCTCCTGCATTGCAGGTGGATTCTCTACCAGATGAGCTGCCAGGGAAGCCCTTAAGGGACTTTTTCCTCTCTGCTGAACAGACAGAGGATATACTGGGTCATAATAGATGCTTAAAATCAGCTTCTAGGCTTCTGGGGAGAGGCATCTTAGAGAAACACTCAGAGCAGTAACTGCTAAGCAGAATGTCACTCTGGACAAAACTTCCAGGGTGCTCTGGTTTGGCCTGGATGGGACTGACTCCATTTGCAGAGAGAACAGCTGAGTCTGCAAAAGAGTCCCTTCACTGTCATGTGGCCCCTGGGAAGGACCCCCACCCCAGCCCATTCAAAGGAGGCTGGGTGAGGTCTCAAGCCAGGCCCTTCTCTCCCCCGCAGTCCTTCTTCCACACGGTCCTGGAGAACAGCCCCCACTGTGACACCATGGTAGACAACAACCTGCGCATCACCAACTGGAACCGCAAGCTGGGCTGCAAGTGCCAGTACAAGCACATCGTGGACTGGTGCGGCTGCTCCCCCAACGACTTCAAACCGCAGGATTTCCACCGCTTCCAGGTGAGCCGCCCACCCAGCCCACCTGCCCTTGCCTTCCAGCCAGCGTCTGCAGGTGTCCAAGGCAGCCCTGCAGGTCATCACATCCCACACACTCCAGCCCCGGCTGTTGATGACAATCATAACAACATCCACAATAGCCAGCACTTACTCATCACTAACACCATGCAAGGGACTTTCTAACCACTTGGCCCGTATTGACTCATTAACCCCACAATAGCCTTAGAAGATAGACACAGAGACAAATTATTGTTACATTTTAGAGATAGGGAAACTGAGGTAGAGAGAGATCAAAAACTTTATGCAAGGTCACACAGCCCAACATATCTGTTTTCAAAGGCTATACTTGCATCCATTTCTCTATGCTGCCTTTTGATCAGAATCTCCTGAAATATTTGTTTAAAATACATTTCCAGGTACAAACTTGGTTGGAGGGCAGAGTTCCTCAACCTCAGCACCCTTGACATTGTGGCTGGATAATTCTGTGTTAGGGTGGAGGGATGTAGGATATTTAAGCAGCATCCCTGGCCTCCACCCGCTAGATTCCAGAAGCACCCCATCCTCCACTGTGACAACCAGGATGTCACTGTTTAATGTCACTGTGGGGATCCAGTAGCACCCTGCAGACATGACAACTAGGAATGTCTTCAGATATCACCAGATATCCACTGGGGGCAAACACATCCCCAGTCGAGAGCTTCTGATCTCCAGTGAGGCTCAGGAATTTTTATTTTTAATGTATCAGACTTTGGGAAGTTCTGATGAGCAGCCAGGTTTGTAAACCACCGTGCTCTGTGAATTTAAAGGAGTAACAAGAAGAAAGGTTCTTGCCATCACAGGTATCGATACAGGGCCTAGCAGTTCATGCTCTGGGGAGAGGAGAGGCAGGAGGGTGGCCAGTGTCCATCTGCTTCCCATGAGCCCCATGAGCCCCATGAGTCCCATGAGTCTTGGACCCCAGACCTGTTCAGGATGGCAACCTATTTCCATCCCATGTGAGTATGCCTCCTGCTCCCTCCAGGCCAGCACCCTGAATTCTTCCTCTTCTCCTCCTCACCATGCTCATCCTCAGCTGCCCAGAGCAGATACAGAAGGCTACACATTCACAGGTCACTCTTAGGCCACTAGAGCTACCATGTGGAGATGATATGCTGCTCCCCAAACCACTAACTAGGGGTGATGGAGGGTGTTGAGGGCGGGGACAACAGTGCCAGGCTGATAACCCAATCCCAAGTGTCCCTACTACCTCGCTCTGGCACATAACTGAACCATCCAGGGGAGGACCCAGACTGCCCCCAGGGAGCTTCCAGCCTCTTAGCCCGGCTCCTCGGAGTGCGGTCTGTAGAACAGCAGCAGCAGCATCACCAGGGAGCTTGTTAGAGATGCAGAATCTCTGCTGCTCCTGGCCTGCTGAGTCAGAATCTGCATTTTAACAAGATCCCCAGGCAACAGGGAGGCTGTTCTGTTTGTGAAGCATGGGGTTGGGGTCTTCTGTGTGCCAGGTTCTCTGCAGGCGTTGGCTTCACTGGGTAGAAATCATCTCCATTGTGTAGGTGGGGAAACCAAGGCACAGAGGGGGGACTTACTTGTCCATGGACACGCAGTAGTGGAGTGGTAGAGTGGGCGGTCCCACGCAGGTATTTCCAGGTCCAGACCTGAGCTTTTTCCACCAGACCTTGCTGCCAACCTGATTCCACACCTGATGGAATGCGGAATACACAGCGGGTTTTGTCCCATCATTCATATTCCCTCAAGATTCCCACCTAATGCCTTTCACCCATGTAAGCAGTAGCTGCAATGAGTATTCTTTAGGCCTGTGTTTGGTGGCAGACTGAAAGCTACCCAGGGGGCCTCCTCAGACCCATGTTAATTGAGGTTGGGTGAACTTGGGTGACATTTTAGCTCCACTGTCTGTGCATAAAGGGTCTGCTGAGCAGAAAGGGGTAGCAAGGGGAATATTTGACCTGTTCAAAAGGGGATAAAAGAAACAGAACAATTCCCACTTTTGTAGAGGATCAGCTTTCACCCTCATTGCAAAGGACCTTCATCATTTAGAGCAAGGAGATGGCGCAATTCTTGGGTGCACTGTCCCTTTTGGGCCACTCCAGGGCAGCGGCATTTGTATTCCAGTCCCAGCATCCTGGGGACATCGTGGTCCCTGATAAAGATCAGCCAACATAGAGACCGAGTCACATGCTCACAGCTCTTCAATTCACAGCAAACACAGATCAAGAATATTTCTCAACGTCTAGACTCAAGAAACTGCTGCCTGTAAGGAACTCTGAGTTCTTATGGTAAGAACTCCAAGGACGAGAACTATAAACATAGAAACATGCTTTTTAGGAGCTCCAGGTATGATCAGAGAATCTTTGGAAGAGAAAGGAGGCTGCCCTGCCACTGACTCTGGTGCTCTGCCTCCAGAAAGTAAAGACTTAGAAGTCCCTGTAGCAGACTTAAAGGCGTAGTGATAACAGTCTCATAATAGCTGCTAACACTGTGTGTCAGATTCTATGCTAACTACCCATATTATTATTGTACCCATTTTAAGGATTGGAAAACTGAGGCCCTGGATGACCTCCCCCAAGGACATATATAACTAGAAAGACATAGAGTGAGAATTTGAACTCACATGGTCTGGCTCTTTTTAAAGCTCGTATAAGGGAACCGAGCTAACCCCTCAACTGCAGAGAAAAGGTAGGGGTGGGTGTCCTGGGTGGGTGTCTCAGGTGTCTGTGAAGCAGAGACCAAATGGGATATTCCAAAACATTAACAAGAGTTTTTGTTATTGGGGCTTCAGATTCACTTGACTAGCAGTGTGATCCTAAAATGATATAGTCGATAGAATTCGGGTTTTAGAGTCATCTGGGTTTGAATCTTATGACTGTGTGTTTGTACATTATCCCTTCCCTTCTCTAAGTTGAGTTTCCTCATCTGTAAAATAGGAATCATAGCACCTGATTTGCGGAGATACTGGGAGGTGAGAGATAATGACAAAATGCAATGCCCTGCGTATAGTATATGCTCAGTTTTTATTGTCATTATTATTGCTGTTAATGCACTGAAGTGAAAACAATGCTAGACCTAAATGACGGTCAAAATTTGCACAAGATCACAGGCCCCTCAAAGGAAGGGTCTGTGGTTTAGTTGTTTCCACAGCCCCTAGGCCAGAGGTCAGCAAGCTACAGCCCCTGGGCTGATCGAGCCTGCTCCGTTTTTGTAAATGACTTACTTTGGAGCACGGCCACAAACCCATTCATTTTCCAGTTTGTCTGTGGCTGCGTTCACACTCTGACAGCAGAGTAGTTGCAAAGCTGGAAATATTTATTATCTGGCATTTTGATGGAAAGGTTTACTGATCTTGCCCCAGACCATGGTTTAAGACCTGGTAGATAACAAGTGCTCAGTACTTCACTTCTCTAGCCCGTGACCCTGGATCTGAATCCTGGCTCTCCCATTACCTTACTGTGTGACCTTAGATAAGTCCCTTTCCCTCTCAGGCACTCAGCCGCCTTGAAAAGTTGGTTTACGTAAGTAGCCCTCAAACATGTAGCATAATCACCTGGGAGCCTTTTATTTGGATACAGATTCCTAAAGCTCATCTTCAGAGATGTTGACTCAGTAGGTCTGGGGAAGGACTCCAGAATCTGAATATTTTAAAGCTGTTTAGGCGACTGACATGCAGCCAGCTCGTTTGCCTTGTCCTCACACCCTAGTGAGCAAATGAATCACCTTCAAAGACTGTTAAGAGTACAGATTTCTAAGCCTCACTTCCAGGGATTCTGACCAATAAATCCAGGGTGTTCCCTGTGAGTCTGTAAGTCGATTATAATGCCCAGGAGACAGTAGGGAGTGGTGGGGACTGTGGTGAGCCACAAGGCCCATACCTGTCTAAAGGGACAGCCGCTATTCAGCTTTAGCTACGTGTTACCATGCAGGAACATAGGCCTACCATTGCCAGATCATTTCTTTTTCAAGGGAAGCCAAAAGTTTCCACAAACTCTTCCACTTATAAAATTGTTGCCAGTTAATTCAATTTTAAAACATTCTTCTGGACAACTAAAATCCTTCTGTAGGTGGTATTTGCCCTAGACCTCCAGCTAAATGATTTCTGAGTTCCCTCCCAGCTATAACCATCTAAGATATAATTATTTCACAGATATTTAAATGAAGCTGACTCCCGTGTCCCTCATTGCTTTCAATGCTTTACAAATATTAACTCTTTCAATCCTAAAACCCTGTTGACAGACGAGGAAACTGCGAACAGAGAGGGTGGTAGGTGGCTGAAGGGTGAGGTGGACCCAGACAGGCTGGGACGGCAGAGCTCGCCTCCTCCAGCCCACCTCCCCCATCCCGCTGGCTGACTCTGCTCTCTCTATCCCACGAGCGCAGCAGACAGCCCGGCCCACCTTCTTTGCCCGCAAGTTTGAAGCTGTGGTGAGTCAGGAAATCATCGGGCAGCTGGACTATTACCTGTATGGGAACTACCCCGCGGGCACGCCGGGCCTCCGCTCCTACTGGGAGAACGTCTACGATGAGCCGGACGGCATCCACAGCCTGAGTGACGTCGCGCTGACCTTGTACCACTCCTTCTCCCGCCTGGGCCTCCGCCGGGCAGAGGCGTCGCTGCACGCCCCCGGGGAGAGCAGCTGCAGGTGAGCCGGGAGGGGCGGGGTGACCGGGGACGGGGGACAGCCCTCCTCTGCGGGGGCTGCGGCGCCACCCCGTGCTTCTCCCTGAAAATCAGCCACGCAGACGTCCCAGCGTCCAGAGCATTTCCTGTCTCAGCCATCGTCACCCTTTTACCCTCTCAGAATAGCAGATCTAATATTTACCTACGTATTTCCTTTCTGTAGACTCATGCCTTTAAAAAAAATTTTTTATTTATGTGGCTCTACCGGGTGTTAGCTGCGGCATGCATAATCTTTCAGTTGTGGCATGTGGGATCTGGGCTTCTCTGGTGGGGCAGACAGTAAAGGATCTGCCTTCATGCAGATTCGATCCCTGGGTGGGCATCCCCTGGAGAAGGGAATTGCTACCCACTCCAGTATTCTTGCCTGGAGAATTCCATGGACAGAGGAGCCTGGTGGGGTACAGTACAGTGCGTCACAAAGAGTTGGACACGACTGAGCGACTAACACACGCGCACACACGCACGCATGCGCAGGCACGCACGCACGCACACACACACGCAGGATCTAGTTCCACCAGGGATCAAACCCAAGCCCACTGCATTGGGAGCATGGAATCTTAACCACTGGACCACCAGGGAAGTCCTGTCTTTCTGTGGACTCATTCTTTAGGCTAAATACACATATTTTAGAAGAAAGCTTTATGTCACCATATTAGATAGTTCTATTTGTTTTACATGGAAAGTAATCATGAAAATACAGAACTTTTTTTTTTTACTTTTTGTTTTAGAAAATGTCAGATATATACTAAATGGAGAGAAAAATGAAATCCCATCTCCTATCGCCAGCTCTAGTGAATACCGACTCCACGCCAGTGCACTTTCATCTCTGCCTTCACCCCCTTTCCTCCTCCTCCCAGATCAGTTTGATTGAAGCAAATCCCATAAACATTTCATGTGTCTCTGAAAATTGACTCCTTAAAACATGACCATACTATCATTATCAGACCTGAAAATATAACCAGTAACATCACGGAAGGCAGAACCATTATTTAAAATGTTCACGTAACCTTTAGAATCATCTACCACTGGTGGGTACTAGTTGATACTTCAGGAAAGAATGTTCTAGAATATATATATGGAAAGAAGAGGGAAGGTGGGGAAAGGATTCAACATCACCCCCACCTCCCCCGCCTTTCCCTAAGCCTACCAAACCCTTTTAATTTGGGGCTGCTTCTCTTCCTCTTCAGCAATATGCATTGCAGATATTTCATAATTGCAAGGATTACGTGTCCTGTTTCTTTCGTTCAGCATTGGAATATTAGCCCCTCCTCTCCTTGCTCCTCTGCAGCTTCCATAATGATAATGACCCTTTTTAATGCCGCTGGTATTCCATTGAGTAGAAATTCCAGAGTTTGCTTAATCCAGCCCTTTCCTGTTGCCATTGTTCTGATGAATATCTTTTTGCAGAAAGCCTTTTTTTTTTCTTTCTCCTTTCTGATTATTTCCTGAGAATGGACTCCCAGAAGTGCCTACAATCACTCTCCTTCTCTTTCTTCTTCTGCCTCTGCCTCCTCCTCCCACCTTCCTCTTTAAACAACAAAGAAAAAATTATTAGCATCAGTCTTTCTCCTCTGAGCCTTCTATATGTCCCTCCTTACTCTGCTCTTCCTTCCTCTCAAGAAAGGAAGGGGGACAGGAAAGGAACTATTTTGTTCTACAAAACTCTGAAAACATGGAAGGTTTTCCTGACTGGGACCCCATGCAGATCAGCTGGGTTTCCACATGCCTGCAACAATTTTCCCCTCAGCCTTCTCTCTCGTCTACCCGCAGGTCCTGATTTACTACTTTAAAAGAAGACCAGAATGGGTTAGAAACCCAGAACCTGCCATTTGAACTCCACTCTTACTAGCTATTGACCTTGGACAAGTCTTGAACCTCCCTGAGCCTCAGTTTCCTCATCTGTAAAATGGGAATAATAATAAGCCTTACAGCATAAGGTGTTGTTAGGTTTATAGGGGATAATCCTCCAAAACTACTTTATTAGTCATGTATTTTATTATCATTATCCCCATTTTAACAGTATTTTCTATATGAAGTGCTTTAGTAAATGTTTATGCCATTGTTGGTATCTTAGTTGCCTTAAGCCGCAGCTGTGTGAGCTACTTGCTCCATCACTGGTCATATGAGCTGTTTATCAGTTCCTCTGCACTGTCCTTTGTTGACTGTCCCCTCAGTCTGCCTTTTCCAAGTGTTCCAGGGTCATCTCAGGTGCCATATCCTCTCTGAAGCTTGCTAAGAGCTCCCCCAATAGCCCACCCCGTACCTCTCCTCATTTGAAAGCAGGTTTTCCTTCAACACTCGCATTGCTAGTAACAGCAGTGCCTCAGGTCAAGGTCATCAGTGAGGTCAAGGTCATCAGTGAACGTCTTTTCGTCCCTGCTAGTCCAGGGGCAGAATCCCTGTCCCAGGAGCCACAGTATGTGGCCCCGGTAGATGACACAGTGCCTGGTGCTTGGAAGGCAAATATCATTTCAGGAGTAGTTTTAATCCCAGGTTTCATAGCGTTTGTAAGGTAAGTAATCTTAAATAAATTTTGAAAGACACCTCCAAGTGATTTATGATTGCTGAAATTTTCTTCTGGTATTTGTTTTGGGATTTAGCAAGCCATCAAGTTGCCTCAGGCCTGGAATCCTTTGGCTTCTACTTCATTTTTTATTATAATGGAACCCTTGTGTCTTGCTGTGGGCAAAGCCAATATATTTATTAATACAAGCCTAAAAATAAATCAGGACAAAGGACCCCTATCCCAAAAGGCAAAAGAGAGTAAATTCCTACCCCAGAGCTATCTGGGGAAAAATTGAAAACTTTATTTCAAAAATCTCATTTTCTCTGGACATTTCATGCAGATTGTGGCTTTCTAGTCTATAGTATACCCTTTCATAAAAAATAATGTTTATCAATTTTTTTTTCTCATTAGAAGATAACATTTATTCATTGCAGAAAATTTCAAAATGGCAGATGGAGAGAACAAGAAAATAGAAGGTTGCTTGAGAGTCCCTTTCAGAGATAAGGATGTCACTGTTTTATTACAGGTCCTCAAATTCAAATGTGGTCTAGGGCCAGGCAGGAAGTATGTGTCCTTAGCTAAGGATGGACTGATCCCACAGACCAGGGGCCCCCGGGGTCCCAGTGCTGAATTCCAGCACATCCTTGCCCTGTGGGAATGTACACTTGGAGCTGCCAATCACATCTCCTGATTTTTTCAAACAAATTAGAAATGCACATTTTTGTGTGAGCTTCCCAAATTTTTTAATGCCCACCTCATTTAAATAAGAAATAAAAACACCTTTGGGCCAAGCAAATGCACCAGAGGCATCGTTTAGGTTCTCTTTATTGTCTCTGGCATCTTCTAGTGCATCTAGTTACAACTCTCCTGTCAGTTTTAATTACTTAATTACCATATACAGTGTAGAGGAGGTACCACTGGACTTTGTGATCTGTCCTGGTTGCAGGTAGCCTAGATGTATCTTAGAAGCAAAGGGCTCAAGAGAATATCCTTCTAGAATCTTCACTCAAACCTTAAGTATCAATTGAGTGTCTACCATGTGGCAGGCTCTGCGCTGGGCCCTGGGTCCTCAGCCATGACCCAGACAGACCAGGCCCCAAGCTCAAGGCCCTCCTATTCTAGTGTGAAGACAGGCAGTACCCCAGCTCACAGCAGCAAGAATGAAAGTCTCTAAAGATAAATGCTCTGCTGAGAATGAAGATAAGCTCAAGTAACAGCAGTGAGTTGGTGACTTAACATTCAGCAGTCAAGGAAGATCTCTCTGAGATGGTAACATTTAGCCAAAAAGATAAGGCAGAGCCCACCATGCAATCAGTAGAGGAAAAGAGCATCCCCAGCAGAGAGAATGTCCCGTGCAAAGGCCCTGGGCTAGAAATGAGCTTAGGGTGTTCAAGACTCAAAAATAAGGTCCACGTAGCTAGAAGGTGGTCAATTGGGACAAAGGGAAACAAAATGAGGCTAGAGAAAGAGGCAGGACCTTGTAGACCAGGTAAGGAATTTGAGTTTTATCCAAGCATAAGCAGAGCCCCTTGTGGTGTTTAAGGAAGGGATGACAGATATGGCTACTCTGAGAATCCGTTACAGCAGAGAAAAGTAGGAGGAAGATAAGTAAGGCTGCTCCAGCAAAGGTCCAGGTAAGACTTGATGGTGGCTTGGACCAGGATGCTGGCCATGCACAGGACAGTAGAGAATGGATTCAGGTGGAAAAAAACAGGATTTCTTGGAAGAAGGAACATGAGCAATGCAAGGTTAACTCTTGGATTTCTTGACCATTGCTTATTTACCTGACCCCTTAGCAGCATCCCATACAACTGAGTGCCTCCTTCTGGAAACACTTGCTTCTCTTGACTTCCATGGTAATACTTTCTCCTGCTTTTCTTCAACTTTCACTAGTCCACCCACATTACAGAGCAAGCACTGACAGTGTATTATTTATCCGTTGCAATAATGTCACGTAACAAACAAGCCCCAAGTCCGTGTTTTGAAACCATAAGCATTTACAGAGCCTTCAGGCTTGCAGGTGAGCTGAGCAGTGTTCCTGGGCTCTGCTGGCGTCTCTCCCGCTTCTGTAGCCAGGGGTGGGTCAGGAGGGAGGCTCTGTTGCTCTTGGCTGGGAGTTGTTGGTGAATCTTGGATGGCTTCGGCTGGGATACCTGGGGTGGCTCGGCTCTGCTCCAAACACCTCATCTTCCCATGCATTAGCCCACCTGTGGTCTTACAGTGAGTACAGAGGAGCAAGAGAGGGGATGGGAAAATGTGCAAGGCTACCTGGGATCCTGGCTCAGAATGGGCACAATACCTCATCTTCTGCTGGCCAAAGCAGATTTGAGAAGGGGGAATAGACTTACCTCACTGGTGCAAGGAAACCCATCAAGTCACGTGGGAAAGAGACAGAAGTGACAATCTGGGGACATCAATGCAGGCAACCCCCAGACACTTTCACAGCACCATCTATGCTGTCTCTGCAAGGAGACATTTAAGTTTAAATTACCTCAGATTTAAAATTCGGTCCCTCAATTATACCAGCCGTATGTCTAGAGCTCCGTTATCAGCAGTGGTTAGGGTTACTGGGCTGGACGGTGCAGATGTAGAACATTCCATCATGGCAGCAAGTTCTGCAGCGCAGTCCCGAGACAGGGTTTTCTGCTTCCAAAATCCAGACCCAAGTGGACCTGCGACGGCCGGGAATGTGTGGTGAGCAGTCTGAAGACGGGGCAGGTTTTTTTGCTCAGAACCCCGGGGGCATCCGATAACAAGGTAGTGATTTCAGGAGATGCATAACACAGGAAGGCAGCTTCCCTATTATAATCAGACGTAAAGACTTAAACTCCAGGGCAGGACCAGAGGGAAGGAAGTGAGCGGGACAGTGATTTGTGGAATGCTGGAACCACAAGCATCCTGTAAGTGCCCTGCACCTTACACAGTGCAGAAGCCAGCAGCTTTTCATTTTACAGCCAGGAAGGACAGAGATCTAGGCTTGTCCACGCTCGTCCTTCCTTCTCTGTCTGCTCTCCTCCCTCCTCTGGGCCTCTGTTTAGCTTCCCTGCCCTTTTCAGCCAGAAGCCTTTGTGGATCAAAGACCTGCATCTTAAAACATGCTATTTGTCTATGTATGTATTTATCTCAGATTGGCAATACTTTTTAAGCATCATACCCAGTTAATTGGTGAAAAGGATGGTAAGAGTGTAAATTGGAGCAAGCTTTCTGATAAACTTGGACAGCAGACATCAAGAGCCTCTTGGAGATTAGAGAGGGAGAAAGATGTTTCCCAAAACATTTTTGCTCAAGGATGCTTACCGCAGCATTGTGTAGAATGGCAAAAAAAAATTAGAAACGAGTTGAACACTCAATGATGGGGAACTTCCTTTGTTTATAAAACCATATTTTGGTATTATAGTTCCATGTCACGGTATTACATACACTGGAATAATGTATACACACACAAAAATCCTGTTTTCAGAGACTATTCAAAGACATGATAATGATCAGGAAATACTATGAAGCAAAACCAGGATAGAGCCAGTGTGTATATTATGATCCCAGCTATAGAGAATTTATGTAAATATGTGCATAGAAAATAAGGCTGAAAGGAAATATGTCATGATGATATTGTTTGCACACCATTGTCGCTTCTCAGCACCCAGCCCCAGAGGATCACTGAATATATCTGTGAATTGACATCGCCTATCCCTGATGCTGGGAAAGATTGAAGGCAAAAGGACAATGGGGCAGCAGCAGATGAGACAGTCAGATAGCATCACCGACCCAGTGAACATGAACTTGAGCAAACTCTGGGAGATAGTGGAGGACAGGGAAGCCTGGCATGCTGCAGTCCATGGGGTCGCAAAGAGTTGGACACAACTTGTTAGCTGCTGTTAGCAACTCAACAACAACATGGAAGAAGCATCCAAAGTAGCCATTTTTACTTGCATAATTGTGCTTTCATACAGTCTGTATGTTTTACACTTATGATCAGCAGGAAAGTTATTGTTAATAGTTATTGAGATCCTAGAAACATGGGGTACAGCCTTCAGGAGTATGGTGAGCTTTGTATAAAGTGGAGGTTCTCTTGGGAACACAATCAGCATGATGGGTGGGGAGCCCCATCGTGACCGACACACATCCAGTCCTGACCCATGACCTCGCATGAGCCTGTGCATGTTTTTCAGGTACTATCCAATGGGCCACCCTGCCTCTGTCCACCTCTACTTCCTTGCTGACCGTTTCCAGGGCTTTCTTATCAAGCATCATGCTACAAATCTGGCCGTGAGCAAACTCGAGACCCTGGAGACATGGGTGATGCCGAAGAAAGTCTTCAAGATTGCCAGCCCACCCAGCGACTTTGGGAGGCTTCAGTTTTCCGAGGTAGGAGGCCAAAGACTCTCTCACAACATTGCCTCTGGCCGTACCGTTGTTGGGTTCTATTCCTGCTCTGACACTTGTAGTTGGAAATGGAGGAGAAGGTGCCTTGAAGGACCCCAAAGATAAGCTTGCCCTATGCCTGGAGAAGGTCCAGGGTGGTGCGTATCAGTGCACCAACCAGCCTGGAGCCCTGGTATATCTTTATAGTAGAACTTCTATTCCTTTTCCGTTTTTACCCTAATTAGTGATTCCTTCTAATCCTGTGTTAGTAATAAACCAGTAACAAGCCAGTTTCCTAATGAAGTTGTGGCATTAGTCCCATCTTACAGATTGGAGAACTGAGGCCTATAGAGAGTCAATAATTTTCTGGATCATAACTAGGAAGCAGAAGAGCTCAACACTGAATCCAGGTCACGTAGGCCACAAATCCCTTGCTTAATTGTGCTTTTGTCTCCCCAGTTCCTAGAATAGGGCTTAACTTGGAGTAATCACCAGATCAGTCATTGAATGGATGAGTGGTGGAGGCATGCATGCATAAAGGATTGGACAGAGGTGTCAGTAGATGGACAGATGGTCTGATACATGGATGCATGGATCCATGGAACGCGGTTCCTACCTCCCAGGACTGCATTGCTTTTAGTTATTTTTCTGCCTTGGGAGATGGATTCATCTAGCACCTCCCTTGTAACATCAATACCATCTTGAGGCCTGAAATCTACATAGTCTGGCCTCTGTCTGCTTCTCCAGTCTCACCCAGGACCCACTCTCTTTCCCACTCACACTCCTTGCATCTTAATCCATATTCCAAGTTCTTTCCTGCCTCAAGCCTGTCACACGCTGATCCTCCTGCCCAGAATACTTTCCCCCAGGTTTTCACCCTTTTCCTTTGGTCATTCTGATCTTAAATAGTGCACCTTCAGAGAAGCCTTCCATGCCCACCCACTTTTGTCACAATTTTTCACCCAGTACATGGCTATTTTATGTTTCTTAGCATTTATCATCTCAAATGACCTTGTTGATTTCTCTGATCACTTGGTGATTGTCTGCAAGAGAGCAGAGACTGCAGCACTCTCTCACTGCTGTATCCTCAGCACACCGAAGAGGACACAGCCTTTGTAGATGCGAACAGGATTTCTGAATGAGTGAGTGTATGTGCCTGGGTAGTGATGCTGGTGGGAAGAGGAGGCATGACCCAGCTTGGTGAGTGTTGCCCACACAAAACTCCAGCACCTGATTTCTTCCTTTCCCATGTCAGCAAGTAGCTAAAGAGGTGGTCCATCCCTGGAGTTCAGCATTCCCAGTGAATTTGGCTGCTGGGTTAGGGGTAAAGAGTCTGATCATACAATCTGGAGAATCTTGGGGGCCAGGAGTGGGGTGGGAGGAAGCATCTGACCTGCTTACATTTTCCAGCCCTTGTGGCCCTGCCTGGCTGGCCTAGGCCTGACTGGATGGCCACCACACAGGCAGGGGTGGAGATTTCTTGTTAACCTACCATTTTCTTTTAAAAGATTTGTGTATTTATTTAGCCATAGTTGGTCTTTCTGTTGCAGTGCTCAGGCTTCTCATTGCGGTGGCTTCTTTTGTTGCAGGGCTCTTGCTCTAGGGCACACGGGCTTCAGTAGTTGAGGCTCAGGGTCTCTGGAGCACCAGCTCCATAGTTATGGCACACGGGCTTAGTTGCTCCATTACAATGTGGGATCTTCCCGGACAAGGTATCAAACAGGCGCCCCTTGCATTGCAAGGCAGGTTCTTAACCACTGGACCACCAGGGAAACCCCAAGCCACCATTTTCAATTAAGGCTCCAGATGGATTGGCTGGATCCGAGTTCTGTGGGAGCCCACTTCATAAATTACTGGTGTCAAGGAGCAATTAGATGCTGCCCCAGTTGGATTCTGTGCTGGGGGCCCACGTAGCCGATTGAAGACATTAATGTCCCATTAAGGAGATGGATGCCTGGTCCCTGGGCTCTCCCTGTTTATCAGCCTGCTGGTGGGTGACTGGGCACTTCTGGCAGTGACAGATGTTGGCCACTCCATGCCCAGTGATTAGTGAGGGCTTGTGCTATAGCTCTGGTACCCTGGGTGTGGGAACCACCTGGATCTCTGGCAGAGGAACAGCGTGGGGTGCTGGGAGCCTTGAAACTGGTGTCATGAATTTTTTTCTTGGTTTTAAGGTAAATGGTGTAAAGTTGGACAAGAAGGAGGGAACCAAGTACAGGGCCACTTTGTGGGCTGTTGAGAATCTCCATCAGGTCACATGGTCCTGGGGCTTTGCATAGGGCCTGGTTCACACACTCCATCCCTGGGAGTCCCATGCTCATGGCATAGAGGAAGGATGCTCCTTCCTTCAGCAGGCAGACCCCGAGTGCCTATGATGTGTGAGGGTGGGAGGGGCAGTGATGAACTGAACAGACCAGATCCTTGTTGTCGTGGCATTGCTATTTACTGGGGCAGCCAGCCAGTGATTGAGCAAATAAGTGAATGAAATGACAGTTAATTTCATTCCAGTTAATGACAAGGATTATAAAGAAAATAAGACTTCATCTATGTTTTCTGAGGGTTTGACAGGCTGGTGGGACAGCTCTCTGTTACCAAAACAAACTTGGGTCCACTTGCCCACACTCAGTAAAGCTAATCTATTGACCAAAGGAAAAGTGTGGTGCTTATTGCAGGTGCCAAGCAAGGAGACCAGGCAGCTAGTGTTCAAAAGGTCCAAACTCCCAGATAGCTTTCAGGGAAAGTTTTTTAAAGACAGGGTGAGGGAGGGCACTTGTGGGGTGCATGACCAGCTCGTGGATGTTCTTCTGATTGGTTGGTGGTGAGGTAATCAGGAATCAACATCATCAACCTTCTGGTTCCAACGATTCTGGGTTCTCTGTGCTTGTGGGCAGCATACAGTTAACTTCTTCCACCTGCTGGGGATTTCAGTACCTGCGAAAAGGCTCGAGGATATGGCTCAGAATATTATCTATTGTCCTTGAGGAGGAACTAAAAGATCCTCGACTTCATTTAATGGCTAAACTACTATTATTTTGCCTCACTTGACTGTTTTCCTTTCTTTCTGCATTTTCTCACACCTCTGATTAAATTCATTCTTTAGAACTTGAAGAAGGCCTTGGAGGCTAAAGTTTTTATTACAGTCAAGAGGCAGGTGAAGGACCTAGGGGATCTGTCCTGAGGAGGCCCCATAGGGTCTTGCTGGGTTACACGTTGATGGAGCGAGTCATTCAGGAAGGCATTTCTAATGAGATAACTTCAGAGTTGAAACCTGTAAAGGAGTCAGCGGTGGGGAGACCTGGAACACTCTGGGATCTTCCGAGAGAAGAGCATGTGCAAAGGTCCTGAGGCCCCAGGAAGGAGCTTGGCATGGCCAGTGAGCAGGAGGAAGGTCTCAGGAGGACAGAGTACAGATCATGAGGGGTTTCACAGGCTCTGGAAAGAAGTTTGAATTGCATTTTAGGTGCAGTGGGAAAGAAGTTGTGGTGGGCTTGAAGCTGGGGAGCAATATATTGAGCTTGAACTTCAATACATACTTAAATTTGAGTAATTGATCACTTGATGGTGAATGGCAGTGGACTTCCACAGTGAGGTCAGGTGAGATCTTAAGCCACAGACATGTGATAGCAATGGGACCCCTCTTGGGCAGCCCTACGTCCCCTTGTGCTGAAGACGGCAGCTGACTTCCTCCTCCTCCTCTCCTAGATTTGGGACAAATTTAAGTTTCCCACTGTCAGCTGCTCTACAACTCTTCCACTTGGGTTACTTGGTTATAAAACTCAAACTTAGGAGAATTGTTCACCCCCATTTCTTTGGAGGATAATCCCCTAATTGGTCATAAATCCCTCCATTAAGTAGGATCCCAAAGTAGTTTTGTGATCATTAATCTCTTTGCCCATATTCTCAGCCCCTAATCATTCATGATGTAGATAGATGATGGATGGTTTGACAAAGATTGAGAACCTACTGTGTGCTCAGCATTGTTTTAGACACTAGTGATATTTTGGTGAACAAGCCAGATGTGGTCCCTGCCTTCATGCAGTCGAGAGTTTTGACCCATGGAGAGAGGCATGTCAATTAGAATGTGATACTGCGCTAAATAACTACATAAATAAAAAGCTAAGCTTAGACAAGAATGTCAGGGGTGCCTGTAAGCAAGGCAGGCTTCCCAGTAGTGGTGACACCTGGGCTGAGAGCTGGATAATGAGCTGGCCAGGAGAAGAGTGAGGTAGGAAAGAAGACCCAGCCTGAGAGAGGGCCAGGCACAGACACAAGATCAGGGGGTGAGAGAGTCCTTCTGGCAGAAGCACAGAGAGTGTTCCAGGGTGGCCTGGACAGGGGGCTGTGGAGGAGGAGAGAGGGATGTAGGTGAAGCTGGAAACTGGATGAAAAAAGACCAGACCTTGCAGGTCAGGACAGGAGGAGAGACTGGACTAATGAACAACAGGAAGGAACTGGAAAGGATGGTATGGAGGAAAGTCACAGAATGGGACATCTCTAGAAAAATATCTGTGACTTGGAGCCTGGCTTACATCCTGCTCACTCCTTCATTTATTCCCTCAATAGACAGTGTTGTTCTCACTCTTCCTGTGTTCCAGCCACTGTGCTAGGCTCCAGGGTTCCTCAGGAGGAGCAGTCCCTGCTCGTCCTCTGAGAGGTCGGCTGCTGCTATTCATGACTCCCTCTGCTGCCCTGAGGACAGCTCCTCAAGGTCAGTCTTGGCCCAAAGACGGAAAGATGAAGCAGGCTGTGGGCCCGTGATTGTATATTACAACTCCTGTAGGTGGTAGTTGCCTGACACATTTGTGTTGGATAAATGAATGAATGAATGAATGAGTGGGTAAGTGAATAGGAGGCAATACACAGAAGAGTAAATAAGAACCTGGCCCCTGGGCCCAGACTTTCTGGATCCCCCTTACTGACCAGAGCAAGTCATCTGACTGCTCTGAACCTCAGAGCATTTCCTCATGTGTGAAGGAAAGACGATAAGATCAAGGGTGCTCCCTCGATGGAGGTGGGAATATTAGCTGAATCAATGCACCTATGCCCTTGGCAATAGGCCTGGAACACCAGAAACTCTGGATAAATATTAGCCATGGAGCCCTGTGTCTTAGGGATGGGTAAAGTAACTCATGGCAGAAACAATGAAAAAATAAACCAGCTCGTGTTTACACTGCACGTGTGAAGTCTGCTCAAGGTGTAGACGTGTTTACTCACACCTGCACCACCTCCTCACCGCCCCCCCCCAACACACACACACATCAGAGATGCTCATGGAAGGACCACAGAAGCAGTACAGGCCTTGTAGTGTGTTCATCACCTGCTACCTTGTGCCCACACGCTATGTCTTCAGAACATTATACTAAACCTCCTGGGGGAGAGAAGACCCCCTAATTTCATTTGACTTGAAATAGTAACAGAGCTTAGTATCAGGGATCTATGTTGTTAGTTCATTTTTTGCCGAGTTATTCATGCATGCATTCACTAGGTGATTGATGGAGCGTTGACTGTGTACCAAGCAGTGTTGGACACCGGAATTCAGCAGGGGGGCAGTCACAGGGATTTGAGCAGTGAGAAGCCATTTCACTAGGTTGTTCTGGATACTGGGTGGAGAATAAATTGGAGTCCCCAAAAGGGGAAAGATGGAAGCCAAGAGCAGATTTCTGGGGTCAAAGCTACACACACACACCCCACTGACAGCCATCACTCCCCTTAGGGTCCAACTCAGGATGCTTTGGGGAAGCCAATACTGTCTCTTCCTTGGAAAGCCATCTGAACTCCTGCATATGATAGGCGATGCTGAGGGACCGTCCTTTTTCCTAGCTTATGACAGGGCAGCTCCAAATCCTGAGCTCCACTCTTGTTCAGAGTGATTGCCTTAAAAAGAGGCACGTGATCCGGAAAGCCAACGACTGACCGAAGTGGAAATCAGCTGCACTTGTTGAGTGGCAGGAGTTATGTTTCCTTGGGATGGCCCGCAAATGGTCATTCATTCATTCCGCATGCACACCATGAACCAGACACAGGAGGCCCAAAGTAAATGGACCATAGGCCCACTATCCTTCAGACTAGATCCAAATCCCAGATCTCCTGCCAACTGCCTGCCCAGCCTTAAGTTACTGAGCAAGTAACTTAATTGTAGCCTCAGTTTCCTCATCTGTAAAATGGGTAAATGAAGCCCAGTAAGCAGGATCCTGGGCTTCCTTGGTGGCTCCTTGGTAGAGAATCCACCTGCCAATGCAGGAAATGTGGATTTGATCCCTAGTTTGGGAAGATCCCTGGAGGAGGAAATAGCAACCCACTCCAGTATCCTTGCCTGGGAAATTCCATGGACAGAGGAGCCTAATGGGCTATGGTCCATGGGTTCACAACAGAGCTGGACACAGCTTAGTGCCTAAACAGCAACAACAAAAGCAGGATCCTAGGCCTTTCTGGGATGGAGCACCCACATTCAGGCCCATTGATTTCAGGATTCACTCTTGTGTTTCAGGTCGGTACTGACTGGGATGCCAAGGAGCGGCTCTTCCGCAACTTTGGGGGTCTCCTGGGGCCCATGGATGAGCCGGTAGGCATGCAGAAATGGGGGAAGGGCCCCAACGTGACCGTGACTGTCATCTGGGTGGACCCCGTCAACATCATCGCAGCCACCTACGACATCCTGATTGAATCCACTGCCGAGTTCACCCACTACAAGCCCCCTCTGAACTTGCCCCTGAGGCCGGGGGTCTGGACAGTGAAAATTCTCCACCACTGGGTACCAGTCGCAGAAACCAAATTCCTCGTTGCACCTCTGACCTTCTCAAACAGGCAGCCCATCAAACCAGGTGAGTGCTTCCCGTATGTCTGCGGGCTAAGTATTCCACTGCCAGGGCCCTCCCGGGTCCTCCACCTGGGCGGGCGATGCTGCTCAGATGTGGGGCATGTGGGCCGCCTTTGAGAGCAGCACTCGCCTCTCAGGATTTTTTCCTGCTCATTTGTCATACCGAACCTTCTAATTTTCTGCCTGTCTCTGCACACGGAGGTGATGTCGTCTGTCTGTATTAGACACCTATTTATTAGATGCTGTCCCGTTGGACTTCCAGAAGGCCCTAATCATATTTGAAACAGATGGGAAATAAACCCAGGCTGATATTGAGTTTCAGCAAATCTTGTTCACTCTTTAAAATAAAAATAATTAAAAGAGGAATTTCTGTTTATCAAAAACATGATACACTGGGTAAAGAGACATATCACATACTAGAGGAAAATATTTGCCATACATTTTAAAAAGCACTCATATTTGAGTATACAAAAAATACTCAAATTGAGAAATTCCCTGAGTCAGAGCAAGCTATAAGCCACAGGCCAAATCCAGCCCACTCCCTGTTTTTGTAAATAAAGTTTTATTGGAACACAGTCACACTCATTTACATGCTGACTATGATTGCTTTGGGGCCACAATGGCATCACTGAGTGGTTGCCCACAGAGCCAAAAGTATTTGCCATCTGGCCCTTTAGAGAAAGGGCCAATCTCTGATATAGAAGAAATAAAAAAGAGAGAAAATATACATGCACACATATACAAAGGTGTTCAGCCTCATGAGTAATGAAAGAAATGCAAGTTCAAATCAAAAAGAGATTCTACTTCACATCCGCCATGGTAGGACGTGTTTGAAGTTGAGACAACATTATTTGATGGTCAAGTTGGAGAATAATAACCATCCATGTATGTCCTGGAAGCCACCAGCTTCCCAAGTGACACAGTTGGTAAAGAACCCACCTGCCAAGGCAGGAGACACAAGAGATGTGGGTTCGATTCTTGGGTCAGAAAGATCCCCTGGAGGAGTAAATGGCAACCCACTCCAGTATTCTTGCCTGGAAAAATTCCATGGACAGAGAAGCCTCATGAGCTATAGTCCAGGGGCCCACAAAGCATCAGGCACAACTGAGCTCACATGCAATGAAGAATGATGTATGTCCTGGTGGGAGAACCACATAATGAGTTTGGAAAATGCTTTAGCATTTGCTGGTAAAGTTGAACATAGATACATACCACACAGACGTTCCACCCGAGGTAGAGGCTTGTGCAGAAGTACAGCAGAGTTGTCCATAATAGCAGCAAACCTGAACCAATCCAGTTGTCCGACATCTGATGGGCCATCAGCGTGGTCTGTTCTGACAGCGAAAGTCTGTGCAGCAGGGAACCCAATGCAGGAACACTCCACATGCTGATCTGGACAAGTGTCTAGAACAGAACTTTGGCGGGGGGTGAATACGATAATTACAGTGCGTGTATTTAAAGTTCAAAAACTGGCCAAGCCAACAATATGTTATTTCATTATTCATATATCAGTAGAAAGCTATGAAGAAATGATGGGAATTATTAATAGGAAATTCAGGATGAGGGGGTCAGGGAGAGGGGTGTCAGACTCCTAGCATGTCTGCCTTTTTTCTTTTTTTTTCCCAAAAAGATTTCTTTTATTTTTCTATTTCCCCTCCTTGCCTCTTTCTTTTATCATGGGGACCATCTTCCTTGCTCCTGCAGTGACTCAACAGTAAAGAATCCACCTGCAATGTAGGAGACGTGGGTTCAACCCCTGGGTCAGCAAGATCCCCTGGAGGAGGGCACGGCAACCCACTCCAGTATTCTTGCCTGGAGAATCCCATGGACAGAGGAGCCCGATGGGCTACAGTCCATGGGGTCAAAGAGTTGGACAAGACTGAAGCAACTCAGCATGCACGCAGGCACTCACAACTCACAGGTCTTCCTCCCTGCTCAGCTCCACCCCCTGGAGTGGCCACTGCCAAGAGTCCAGTGTGCATCCTTCTAGACGTTTCTCAGTGTTGGTAGCTCAGCTGGTAAAGAATCTGCCTGCAATGCAGGAGACCCCGGTTCGATTCTTGAATCGGGAAGATCCACTGGAGAAGGGATAAGGTTCCCACTCCAGTATTCTTGGGCTTCCCTGGTAAAGAATGCCTGCAGTGCGGGAGACTTGGGTTGTATCCCTGGGTTGGGAAGATCCCCTGGAGAAGGGAAAGGCTACCCACTCCAGTATTCTGGCCTGGAGAATTCCATGGACTGTGTAGTCCATGGGGTCACAAAAAGTCAGACATGACTGAGCGGCTTTCACTTTCAAATACAAAATAAATCACAAAGATATTATCATTTTTTGAAAAGTGGAATGATACACTTTGTAGTGAAACTTGCTTTTTTTCACTTTCGTGTCAATATTTGTAAAACTACCAGCTGCCTAGTATTCCTTTGAGTTTAGGATCCACAGTCTGTCCCCCACCTTGGTGGACACACACCTTCTTTTATTGTTGTTATTACAGGTAACACTGCAAAGATGATTCTTGAACCTAAAACAGTATGTGCCCATGAAAATACTTCTGTAACACAGATTCCTAGAAACAGGATTTCTAGGTCTCTGGATGTTTGAAATTGTCCATCTCCATCTAACAGATCACAAACCCAGAAGCAAGGAGCGCTTCATAGTCTCTGTTAGCTAAAAAGAGCTCTGGGCTGGGTGTCACTTAGCTAGTGACACAAGGAGAGGGGGATATAGATGTGGGGAAGGGCACTTGGAGTCCTAAAAAGGGGGTGTTGATGTGAAGTCTGTCAGTTTCCGCCAAATTTCTGTGCTAACAAGCAGAAAGATTTGGACCTCATGTTTTGGACCTCCCCCATGAAACAGGCAAAAGACAGTCCCTCCAGAACTAGCTGGGCCAGAGCCCATCCACTTTGGGGCCTTGAGTGTCCCCCTGAAGAAGCTCACATTCTTAGCATCACTAAGGGTTCCCAAAGCCAGGCGTAGAGGAGAGGCATGGAAGTGACCATCTCCTCTCTGCTTTCAATACATCTAGAACAAGAATGGCCTTGAATCCATCCTACCTCAGGAAAATGGCCCAGGGCCATGCATAGGGTCCCGATTTTTCCAGTCTTTTCCTCCTGGGGTTTCTAAAGACAACAAGGCTCTTCCCACCGATGCCCAGGATGAGCCAGGGGTCATTTTATCCCACTGGGAGCAGCCCCCCTGTTGTCGGTAATTGTATCTGTTAATGATGTTCCAGTGACAGGGAACAAGAAGGTGGGAGCAATGCAATTTGTAAAATGATTCATCAAGAGTAATTTGCTATTGATGCGTCCCTGGTAATCTCAAGAAATCTGATGAGGTGGAATTGAGGGAAATTTAATTAGAGAGGCGAGCATCGCGGGCTGATGCTGTAATAGCATTTCCCACATTAACCTCATTTTTCATAAGGGTTTTCTGCACCAACCACAATATTTGATTCCCAGTGTTCAAATGTTTGTTAATTGCTCTTTTCACTTTGCAAGTCCTGCCTTTTCTCAGTTCGGGTGTCTACTCGATCCCCAGCTTCTCATCTTTGCAATCTCTGCTGAGATGGGGGCAGGAGCTGCCCACCCTGCGGTGGGTATCAGGGAGAAATGGGCGAGAGCCGGACTTATTAATGAACTTGAAATAGAGAGGCTCTGCTAAATATAGCAAGACAGGACACGTGCTTCATGCATGCTTTTCTGCTTTCTCCCACCTGTCTGCCTCCGAACCACAGAGTCCAACCCCCCAGCTTCCTGGGGCATTGGGAACTGAAGGAATGACTTTCTTGTATAGTTTTTTTCTTTATGGGAGTATAATTGCTTTCAATGTTGCGTTAGTTTCTGTTGTACTGTGAAGTGAATCAGCTGTAAGTATACCTATGTCCCCTCCCTGTTGGACCGCCCTCCACCCACCGCCCCCACATCCCACCTCTCTAGGTCATCACAGAGGACCAGCCTGAACTTCCTGTGCTTTATAGCAGGTTCCCACTAGCTCTCTGTTTTACATATGGTAATGTATATGTGTCAATCATCATCTCCCAGTTAGTCCCACCTTTAAATGCCACGAACGATGGAAGAGCATGGTAGGCTACAGTCCATGGAGTCGCAGAGTCGGACAGGACTGAGCGACTTCACTTTCACTTTATCTTCCCCACCCTCCTGGTGTCTGCATGTCCATTCTCTATGCCTGCATCTCTATTCCTGCCCTGGGGATAGGTTCATCTGTACCCTTTTTCTAGATGCCACATATATGTGTTAATATACAGTATTTGTTTTTCTCTTTCTGACTTACTTCACTCTGTATAACAGACTCTAGGTCCATCTCCATCTTTACAAATGACCCATTTTTTTTTCCTTTTGTAGCTGAGTTATACATACATATATACACCACATCTTCCCTATCCGTCCATCTGTCGTTGGACATGTAGGTTGTCTCCATGTCCTGGCTATTGTGAATAGTGCTGCAATAAACACTGGGTACATGTATCCTTTTGAATTATGGTTTTCTCAGGGGATATGTCAAGGCACATGTTTTTGCCTTTCCTTTTTCAAAATTTACTTTTAATTGAAGGATAACTGCTTCACAATACTGTGTTGGTTTCTGCCGCACATCACCGTGAATCAGCCATAGGTGTGCATGTGACCCCTCCGTCTGGAACCTCCCTCCCACCTCCCACACTGTCCCACCCCTCTAGGTTGTCGCAGAGCCCTGGTTGGAGTTCCCTGAGTCATGTAGCGAGTTCCCACTGGCTATGTATTTTACAAATGGTAGGGTACATGTTTCCATTCAACTTTCTCCATTCATCCCACCCTCTGGGTCCACAAGTCTGTTCCCTGTGTCTGCATCTCTACTGCTGCCCTACACATAAGTTCATCAGTATCATGTTTCTAGATTCCATATATTTGCGTTAATATACGATATTTGTTCTTCTCTTTTGACTTACTTCACTCTGTATGATCGGCTTCAGGTTCATCCACTTCATTAGAACTAACTCAAATGTGTTCCTTTTTATGGCTAAAATTCCACTGTATATATATATATGCCACAGCTTCTTTATCCATTCATCTGTCAATGGACATCTAGGTTACTTCCATGTCCTAGCTATTGTTAATTGTGCTGCAGTGAACATTGGGGTACATGAGTCTTTGTCAATTATGGTTTCCTCAGGGCAAGGCATATTTTTAATTCAACTAGTTTTCTCATTGCTTTTTGAAGGGCAGGCATATATACACTGTCTTTCTTCTTCACTCAGGACCGCACATATTAGAAAATAACCTTCTGATGATCCAGGTTCTCCTGGTTGTCTCCAAGAGCGACAGCCACTTTGAAGTAAAGAGGAAGCATTGTCATCTGAATGCTGCGTTGTCTTATAAGGAGGTTTCTTCTAATCCCAGTGAGCTCGGCTATAGCAAAACCTGATTTGGTAAAACTTGATTTACCAGAATCGTTATCCAGTCTTTCTTTAAAATATATTCTTGTAATTAGCAGTGAAATAAGCCATGAGAGGGAGCTTCCTCAAAACAGAGATATCTAGCTTCTTTTTGTCAGCCCAAATATCTTTATTTTCTGCTTCCCCATCTTAAGCCCTGGGAAACTGTCAGTGTCTCTCTCGTTCATGTGTTACTTTACAAACCACATGGGCTTTCCCCCAAGCCTCGTGCCAGTCTTGTGAGTCTAATTGCTGGAAGGGGAAGTATCCCCATTTTGCAGTTGGGGAACCAACTCTCCAAAAGACTAGCTCCCAGGTGGAAAAATAAAGTAAAAATGAAAAGCACCGTTTTAACTTCCTGTGGATGTGTGGGCTTGTTTACTGTGTTTACAATGACATGCTCTGGCTTTGGAGTCAGCCAGCCCTGGATTTAACTCCAGATCTAACCTATAGCTGCTTCTGTTTCCTCATCTGTAAAATGGGGATGATAAAAACCAGCCCTATAGTTTTGTGTGTGTGTGTGTGTGTGTGTGTGTGTTGTGTACTAATAATGCCAATAATAGTAGTCCTAGCTAAACTTTCCTGAATACTTCAAATATGCTGGGCGGCATTTTAAGCACCTCACATGAATCAGCATACTTAAACATCACAAACAAAGCTGCAAGGAAGGTACTAGTTCTCTACCCATTGTTATTGATGAGGAAGAAGTCAGATGCCTAGTGTGCGAGACGTGGGGATTCAAACCCAGGCAGCCTTACTGTGGTCCCCATGCTCTGGCCTGAGACCTTGGTGCTCAGCAAGGCAGAGCTCTTTCAGAAGCCAGTTGGACCTCCCACCTACCCAACTCTGGTCCAGGCTTTGGGCTCCCCAGGACTCCTTGCTGTGGTCCATTTGTGCACTACACCTTGGACCAGAGGAGAAATCCCTGTCTTATAGAGAGCTCACGGTGGGCATGCAGCCGCCAAGTGCAGGACTCCGCTCCAGGCTTTGAGGTCCACAGACCCCGGCTCAAACCTTGGCTCTTAACTCTCATTACCTGTGTGATTTGGGGAAAGGAGCTCAGCGAGGCTTAATACTTTCTGTTTCCAAAACCTAGAATTCTCTTCTCCAGGATCTGTGTGTAGCTTCTTCCTTCACATGAATCAGCTCTCAGCTCAGATGTCACCACCTCGGAGAGATCTTCCCTGCCCATCCCATCTAAGATAAACACTTTGTCACTCTCTAACCCAGGCATCAGCAAGTTTTTACTGTAAAGGGCTAGATAGTAAATTTTTCAGCTTTGTGGGCCATGTAAAATTTCTATCACAGCTACTCAGCTGTGCTGTGGTAACAGCCGTAGACAATATGTGTCCAAATGGGCATAGTCATGTTCCAGTAAAATTTATTTGCAACAACAGGTGGTGGGCCAAATTTGGCCCAAGGGCCTTAGTTTATCAAGCCCCTGCTCTGACTCAACACACCCCATTAATTCCTTTCATGACACTTACCAGTTTTGGGATGACCTTATTTATTTGCTTGTTTCTTTATCATCATCATTGGTTTGCTCTACCACAGAATAGAACCTGGCACTTAATATATCTGCATCAAATAAATGAATGAATGAATGCCTTGCAGATAGAAGATGTTTAGTAAATATGTGTTGAATGAATTACTGTCTGGACTATAGTAGAAAGAAAGCGAAATCACTCAGTTGTGTCCTACTCTTTGCAACCCCATGGACTGTAGCCTTCCAGATTCCTCCACCCATGGGATTTTCCAGGCAAGAGTACTGGAGTGGGTTGCCATTTCCTTCTGCAGAGGATCTTCCTGACCCAGGGATTGAACCCAGGTCTCCTGTAGTTCAGGGAGACACTTTACCATCTGAGCCATCAGGGTCTATAGTAGGGGCTCCATAAATACATGCTGAATGGATAAATGAATGGACCACACAAAGTGGGCTCGGACCTCTTGAAGGAATGTCCTCGTGGGCTCAATTTCTTTGTCTGTACAATGGGATTTCTAAAAGGACTTCCTTATGAGATTGTCCCATGAACGGGACAGTGCTGTGTGGTGCCCAGCATGGTGCCAGGCACGCAGTAGTAAGTTACCTGTCCGTGGCTTGTCTACTGATGTCACTGTTGCCTTTGACTTTCAGAGGAGGCGTTGAGGCTGCACAATGGGCCCCTCCGCAGCGCCTACATGGAGCAGAGCTTCCAGAGCCTGAACCCCGTCCTCAGCCTACCCATCAACCCCGCCCAGGTGGAGCAGGCTCGGCGGAACGCGGCCTCCGCCGGCGCCACGCTGGAGCGCTGGCTGGACTCGCTGGTGGGCGGGATGTGGACTGCCATGGACATCTGTGCCACAGGTCCCAGCGCCTGCCCGGTCATGCAGACCTGCAGCCAGACAGCCTGGAGCTCCTTCAGCCCCGACCCCAAGTCGGAGCTGGGGGCGGTCAAACCCGACGGCCGGCTCAGGTAGCACTGGGCACATGGGGACCCCAGCGGATCTCAAAGGGAAAGAAGCCAGATGGCCAGTGGGACCCAGACCCTGACCTCCCACCCCTGGGGTGGCCTTTGGTGAGAGGGGCTCTCCTGGCCATAGGATGATGAAGAAGGAAGGTTTGGAGGCCAAGGCAGTTTCTGCCAACCACCTGCACCCTGCAGGCTGGCTACTGGGAACGTCAATGGCTTGGTCCCAGCACCGTGGTGGTCTTACCTCTTCTGGTTGATCCTCGAGTCCTACAGGTTCCTTGTCTTCCCCTTCAATGACATGACTCCTCCCCTCCCCCCCAGATAAGTGATTCCCAAACTTTTCTATTGAGCAGCAGAGTATTTGTTTTACTGAGTCATAGGTGGAGGTTCAAGCTACGGAAAAAATCCAGGCTACTTTGGTGGAAGCTGAGGGTGTGAGATTCTATCTCATAGCTCAGCCCACTGGACAGTCCCTTTGCCAACGGCATCTCCTAAGGTACCTCTTCAGAACCCAAGGGCTCTGCAGAAGCTAGTTTGGAAAGCAGTGCCCAAAGGGGGGGTTTGATCTCCAGTCCTGCCCTTCCTGCTCCTCTGGGCCAGGAAGCCCTTGTGCCAGCCTTGAAGTGACAGGACGTGAAAGTCACATTCGTGGGCTCATTCCCAGCGAGCTGGTGGGCTTGGCAGAGTTTGGGGGGGTCGTCGCTTTGAGCCTCCCACTAACCCTTCTTGGGTTCAGCCATCCTCCTTTAGTAACTAGATGAGCAGGAGAGCCTTGTGATGTGACTTGGCCAAAGTCCAACCAAAGTGTCACTGCCAGACGTCCTGGGCACCCAGACGTCCACCCTCTCTCGAGGCAGAAATGGGGTGATGCTCATGAGTCTGAGGCTAGCATTAAGCCCCCCAGCCATTCATGGGCCAGGAGACCAAGACCATGACCCCTCTGGGCTTTGACAGTGGGAACTTTGGGGGACCATGGCCATGAACCTCATAGAGATTGCTGGGAGCAAAACTCCTGAGCTGGTCAGCACAGCAATACCCCTCACCTGCCTGAGCCCTTCGTTCTGAGGTCAGGCGCTCGGAACTTTGTGAAATGCGTCTTCGGTGCTGCTGGGAGCAACCAAACCATGTGGAACAGACTTTTCACAGTGAGGAAAAAGCATTTCAGATTCGGTTTTTAAATTCATGGCCTTTCTTGTCCGAGGTGCCAACTGGCCCATCTGACATGCAGTGTGAAAGTGGGAAGCTTTGAGTATCTGGTTGTTTAAAACCTAAAGAATAGTATTATTCAAATTGCTTGAGTTACTAGAAACCCAAAGGGTTTCCTTGCCATGTGCCCGTTGGGGGGTCGCCCTGCTCATCCAGCGATCCCTCCCTGAGAACCCCCTCCTCCACTGATCCCACCCTCCCCCAAAGGACAGGGTTCCCTCGGAGAAGTCCCAGCCCTGGGTGCACTATCCTTTCCCAGGAGAGCCAGTCCTCGTTGGATTTCTCTCCAGTGTGGCTTTGAAGGTACTGCCGATTGCTCCCAGTGAACTGTTAGCTATCGCACCCTACTCGCCCCACCCCACCCCTGCAAGGCAGGATGTCCTGTGGGCCATGGAGGATACAGAGAAGGGACACTTTAGATATTTATTATTTATATGTTTTAGTCAATGACTAATTAGTAGGTGCTGTTTTTGCAGCTTGTCAATTATGTTATCTTACTAACTGAAGCTGCCTTTATTCACAAAAGGCCCCCTCCTCCAGCCCTTCTAGTTCCCCCAGCCCCTCATGTCTATCTCCTTCCTGCTTTCTCTATGTATCCATCTATCTACCTACCTATCTCTGTCTGCCTCTCTCTATCTGCCCTCCATCCTCCATGTCCTCAGTGGAAAGCTAGGGAGTTGGACACCAGGAGGGAAATGCTTCAACCAGCAATGTCCCTGGGCTGAAAGTGGGGTTCCCTTGGGAACATCGGTTCCTCGCTTTTCCTCATGCAGGGTGGAGTTAGCCCTCCAGCCCTGGGGGTGTTGGAATTCCTGAGCCGTCCCCGCCACCAGCCCCCAGCACAGGGACGCAACAGGCCTGCGACCTGTGGAGGACGACCATCGGGCTGCAGGGCTTGGGCCGTCTGTGCGTCTCCATCACCACCCTCCCACAGCCAGTCTAACCATGGGCCTCCCTGTGGCCAGAGGACAGAGGGAGGGCGAGCGCCCGGGAGCAGAAGAGATCAATTTTAGGAAAAGGGTGGTGGGGGTGGTGAGACAGGCCTGGAGAACCCAGGGGCAGGGACCTGGCATGGCTTTCCCAGAAAGCCCCATGATTGCCACGTGATTCCACAAGCTCGCTGGGAGCCTGGAGGCCCGTGTCACATCCTGTCTCTGCCCCCAGCCTCTGCTTCTGTCCAAGGACTCTTGGAGCCTGGGGAAGCTGCCCAGGAAGCCGGCCTTGCACCTCCTGGCCAGGCAGCTAGGACTCTGTGCATCACTTACGGAGGCTATGGGAGCTCTGCCCTGCATGCAGCATGAGCCTGCAGACTCCTCAACGAGGCCCCTCCTGCACCCTGACATTGCTGACTCCTGTTCCATTGGGAACACGTGGAGAAATGGCAGAGCTGACTTATTACTCTGGGGACGGTCCCCTCCCATCCCCAGCCCGGTCCTCACTCCCCGCTGACCACCAGGAAATTGGGAAACTGAGCAGTCACACGGGATGTTCCTCAACATCTGTTTTTGAACCAGAGAACCACTTTGAAGATGTTACATTTGGCTTTAAGGGGAAAAGGGAGAATTTCAAACAAAGTCCAGGGTGATTTGAGCCAAGGTGATATTTTCCCAGGGGAGAGAGTTTAACTCATTTTTATTGTCTACCTGAGAATGATTTATTAGTTCAAGGCCATTGGTCAGGCAGCCTTGAGCTGTGGCTGCCTGAGGGTTTCAAAAGCTGAGAACGTGGTCCCCTGGAAATTCTTTCAGAATTTAGAAGAGTGTGACTGAGTCACTGACCGGGTCCCTGGACTTTAGCGGGCTTGAGAGGTGGGATGTGGGTTTGGGGGAAAAGGATGCATCCAGTAAGCTGTGATACTTTGTCCAGTTTCCACTCAGCCCTGTGATGGTCAGGCAGAAGCCACACCCAGGAGGCAGACAACCCTGCTTCCCGGGCCCAGTGCAAAGCAGTCTGTCTCCAAGGAGGGCAGAGCCGTCCCTAGGACTCTCACATTCTAAGAAGTATTTGTGCTCCTCCCTTTGGAAAAAGGCCCTTCTGATCTGACCAGGAGTCACTCTGCCTTCATTTGCCATTGTTGAACTTTCAAAATGCCAGTGGAGCTGAGGTTTGAGTCAGTTCCCTGAAAAGGGCAGATGACAGTTGCTCTGGGCACAGGCCAGGATTGGGGGACTGTGCTTCCTTCTGGTTCTTCAGTTCGTAGGTGCAAGGAGAACCCTGGCTGGAACCTCGATCTCTTTGCCAAGAGGGTCCCCAAGAGAGGAGAGCAGTAGCAGGGGCCTGAGCAAAGACCCCTTTCATAGCCCCGTTCACTAGGGTTGCAGGACCCAAGCTCCCCCCACAGCACAAGGGGGATATACTAGAAACAGCTGTTGGCAAAGGCCTGCCAGGTCAAAGCCACACCCTCTGGCAGGGGTCGCCCGTGGCTACGCAGTCCAGGACACGAGCACAGATGAATGAAGCGGCTGGTATCAGACAAGAGGGAACGGTGGGGATGTGGTCTGCAAGTGTGCGCCTTACACAGACAAAAACTACGGCTGCATCTCCGTTCCAGTCTGAAGCTGCGAGTGAGAATACAGGCATGGTGCAGCAGAATCATCTAATTTGGTAAGAGAAGCCAAAAATCCATATTTTTATAGGAAATCTGATTTTCAAACATTGGCAAGTTTTGCTTTTACCAGAGTGTAGGCAAAAGGTTCGGTCCACAGTTCAGCCTGTGCCCTATGGAGAGGTGTTTCAAAGGAGGTTAGGTGTTGTCCTGGTGGAGGGGGAAAGGCCAGCATTGGGAAGGGGCAAAAATAACAGCTTATGTGGAACTCTGAAGGGAATGAGGACCTCTTACTAGTCATTCCCATCCCGAAGAAATGGTCCCTCAGAGGAGAAGTGTCCCGTGAGATCTGGCTTGTTGAGCTCTCCTGATCTCAAGACAATTTATACTGAAGGGAAGATGAAACAGGATTCGCTGGCCTCGAGAGCTGCCCCTTGAACATCAAGGAGGTCCACGCTGGCCCAGTCCCCACCTTCAGAATTCCATCACACCAAGCGGAGATGTCCAGGAGATGGTTCATGGGGAGAGGTTGGCGTGTCAAATAGCCTGGCTCACTCCAGATCCCGGGTTTTAGCGACCACCTTGCCACGTGTCCAGAAGCATCTTTGGAAGCCGTGTTCACGGGAGGTCCTCTCTGCTTTTTGCCTCACCTACCTTACTTTGCCCATGGGTCAACCACAGGCGCTACCTCATGTGTCTGCTGAGAAGTTTACCTTGGGGGAGGAGGGGGAGGAATAAAGGTGTCCAAAATCTGCTGGAGCTGAATGTATAATCTATGCAAATTCTCTCTCTGTGTCTCTCCTCTCTTCTCTCTGTGTCTCTCTCAGAAGTATTATTTTTTTTTAACCTGGCAAACAAAATACTGTACAGACCGCTCTTAAGACTGAGGAGGGCTTCCACGTGCCACCTACATCTACCCCTCACGTTGTTGTTGGTTCTGTCCTTGCCAAGCCCCAGGCAGGGAGATGGAAGCCCTCTCTCTTCCCCTTCCTCTTGGCTGGGAATACTCCATCCGCCTCTGCCTACAGACCCCATGGGAAAGCAGGTTCTTTGTCTTGCCACCTCCTAACTCCATCCTCTCCATTCCTCACTTGCCTCCCTTATCCTCTCCTTCCTCCACACCAACTCCCACCCCCAAAAGCCTTAGGTTTCTCCGTTTTTAAATGTGGCCTTAAAATTATTTTTGGAAAGCTGACCGCCCTCTCTCTCCCATTTCTACCAACATCCAAGAGAAAAGAGCATCTTGAAGCTTTCGGAGCAACCTCCTAAGCCAGGGGCTGCCAATCTGTAGCTTGCAGATGTGGTAGAAATGGCTTCTATGTGTCGTCTTGAAGGAAAATATCCTTCTATTTTTCCTATGGGTAAAATGAAAGCGTGGGTGCTCGTCTAAACCTCAGCCGACTCCCGAAGCACTCTCTTGGAGCATGATGCCGCTGTTGATAGGCTGGTTTAATTACCGGCAGGATGCCAACGTGGGCTTTCCAATCCTCCCCCTTCCCCTCCGACTTGGTGACTTATGTACTTCATTCAAGGGTAAATCAGCAGAGTTTCTCAATTTATCTCTTCGTCCTTCCTGCCTGGAAAGTGATAGCATTTAATATTCCCAGTGGATGGTCATGTTCTCAAAGGGATCACATTCTCCCTACTTTCAGAGTCCCTCCTTTTCCCTGCCATCGCTCCAGGGCTGATGGAGGCCAAAGACAACCCCAGGGTTTTCATAGGAAATTCACTGGAATTGAGCTCAATTGTCTTTGTCGTCCTTTGTCTCTTTTTTTGGTATTACTATGTTGTCAATAGCATTTGGGTATTTTTTTAGAGGCCTCACAATAAGTTATTACCGTCCCCTTCATTGTTTTTCAAAGACATGTGGTGATATAGTTTTTAAAAATAACTATTTTGTTATAGATCATAATATGCATAAAACTGTACAGAAATATTTTGTAATGTATTGATTTTAAAAAAAAGAGAGACTCTGTAAATAAAGTTTTAAAAAAAAAAGAGAGAATTCAAATGGCACACACTGAAAGATGTAGATATTTTGCTATTTATTTAAAGGAGTATTTTAAGAGATATTGAACTATCTGAAATTGACCAGTAATCAAATTCCAATCATCTGAATGCTTTTCCTCACAGTAGAATGTGATTCTCGGAAACAATTGCACTACCCGCCCATTTTTGCACCTTTTCTGTCTTTTCATTTAGCAGAAAAATAACAACAAAATTGTGCCTTAGCTGTATTTTTTTGTCTAGGGGAGTTTGTTTCTGTCTGACAAAGCAAAATCTTTTGCAGAAAACAGTGGATGTATTATTGAATACTGTATCATACCAAAAACACTGCAGGTGTATATAGACGCTTTCTGTCATACTGTGTTTTCAGATGCAGAATTTTAAAATTAAAAAAAAAAAATACTGTCTTTATGGAACAGTAGGTGTGTGACTTTTCAATGATATCTTGCATTTTCATGCCATCCTGTGTTCTCCCCGCTCCTCGCACTGTCCTCATGCTGAGACCACCTCTCCTGGGAAATCCTGATGTGTGCACACACTCCCTGATCAAGCCTGCTGTCACCTCTCAATGTAGATGACAGCGAGGAAGACTGCCATCTAAAGTGGCAAATGTTTTCTATAGCCAACTGGCTGGTTGTGTAGCAAACCTGTTTTCGTTTCCTCTTCTCTACACAGCTAAGCTGCATCTCCTCCCAAAATTGTGCATTAAACCCATTATATAAAAAGACTTGGGGTCCAGCAGTTAGGACTCCATGCTTCCACTGCAGGGGGTGCAGCTTCCATCCCTGGTCAGGAACAAGAATCCTGTGTGCCACGTGCCCCAAAAAAGGGGGAACATTGGAGCCGGCAGAGGAGGACACTGGTTGCTGGAAGGAAGAGGGATGGGTGAAATAGGTAAAGGGGATTAAGAGATAAAAACATCCAGTTATATAATAAATAAGTCACAGGGATGTAATGTACAGCATAAGAAAGTAAAGTGGCTGCTCAGTCATGTCTGATTCTGCAATCCCATGGACTATAGCCAGCCAGGTTCCTCTATCCATGGAATTTTCCAGGCAAGAATACTGGGCTGGGTTGCCATTTCCTTCTCCAGGGGATCTTTCTGACCCAGGGATCAAACCCAGGTCTCCCACATTGCAGGCAGATTCTTCACCGTCTCAGCCACCAGGGAAGCCCTGGAGCATAAGGAATGTGGTCAGTAATGTCCCCACTTTTGATGGGGACAGATGGTTAGTAGAATTAGCATGGTGGTCACTTCATCATTATGCAAATGCCAAATAATTCTGTGTACACCTGAAACTAACATACACCAACTAAATATTTCAATTTAAAACAATAGAATAAAATGATAGTAACTGGGTGCTAGCAGGGCTGCATTTCCATCCCCATTTCCAGTGGGAATGGAAATTGTCTTTGCAGTGTCTCCCACTCAGCCAGTCCCTTTGGTGGCTCCAAGGGTTATGTAGACAACAGGCCTTAAAACTCTTACTTCTCATGGAAGCAGCTGGGCCTTTGGTGAAACTGGCTGGAGGGCTGGCTGCCAGGTTCTAGGCTGAGTCTCTGAGAATGAGACCAAACTGAGAATAATTCACCCCTTACCTAAGGTGGAATCAAAAGAGTGGAAAATTAGAATTGGAACCCAAAGGAGGCAGGTCAAGTGTTGGAGACTCTTGAGCCTGTGCCTCCACATTTAGTTGATTCGGTCTGCTGGGAAACTGCATGCTGCCCCAGCTTCTTACAAGAAAATGCTCTCAAAATATGATTTTTGATGTTCCTATCTGTGTTAGTCAGAGTTCTTTCACTTGGAACCAACAGTAGCCTAACTCAAGGGGAATCTATTGGCTCCTGAAATTGCAGAAGAAAACAGTTAAAATGCAAAGGACAAGGAAGAGAGATTCTCCAGGAGACTCAAGATTGGGAACTGGAACCTTGACAGTCTTTGTCCCCTTTTGCTCCATTTCTGCTGCTCCCAGTTTGATTCTGTTCCCCTCTACAGACAGCCGGCGCCATGTGATAGAGACAGGAGGCCCTAGAAATCACTCCTTAGCCTTCAAGCAGCACAGCAGAAAAACATCTATGTCCTTTGTTCTCATTGCCAAAGGAAGTGGCTCCAACAAATCACTGGGGCCAGGCAAACAAGGCACTATCATTGGCTGAGTCTGGATCATGTATCTACCCCTGTGGCCAGGTGATTGGGTAAGAAACTGTGATTGGCAGCCCCATCCCAATCACATGGTCAGAATGGAAGAGGAGCATTTCCCCCAAGGATGTGCTGAACAAACAAAAACAACAGATGTCCATCCACTGGCCACAGCCAACTCCAGGCTCAGGTGGATTCTCGGCTTGCCAGTCCAATTCATTCCTGCTCTTCAAATGCCCAAATTGTCTACACCCAGCTCCTAGCTATCTCCCCAAGGAGAAGGATTCTGGGCAGGTCTTGAGCAAATCATTTTAAATAGATATCATATAGATGGTTCAGATTTCATCCTCACTTAATTAGTCAAGACAACATGATGAATCTCTCCTTTTCTCCTTGTAGCCTGGGCACAGGACTCATTTATTAAGACCCAAGTAACTACCCTTTGCTAATTATGGTGGATGATTCTTACTTGCATGAAAAAAAACAGTCTGTGTAGCTGCAAAGAACAACATCTTCTCCAAGTTTGGGTAACATTGGCCTCCTGGGATCTCGGTCTTTCCTCTGCCCCGGCAGCAGGCACCCAGATCCCCCATGCTAGCAAACTCATCCATAATGAGGTGATGGAGCGTTGCTGAATTGGTGGCAATATTCTAAAAATGGGGATGAGGTGGACAGCAACGGTTAACCCAGGTGAAAGCAGATAGACTGATGGGCATCATGGCAGACATGATAGGACTCAGGACAAATATGGGGAGTACTTCTAAAATACACTATCGAGCCTGAATGCCTACCAATTTTCCCATGCCCCTGGCCAAAATAAAGACCTTTCCTCCAAATTTGGAGTCAGATAGTCCTGTGTCCAAACACAGATTTCATTATGGATTAGCTGGGTCAGATTTGGGTCAAGGTCCCTAACATCTCTGAGCTTCAGCTTACCTATCTATATGGGGATAATAGTTACTTACTCATAAAGCTGCTGGGAGAAGTTTAGAAAGACAGTGCATGTGAAATACGAAGCCCACTGTCTACACACAGGAGGAGCTCGAAAAATGTCAGCTCCTCTTGCCTTCACAACCGAAAGGTAAAGCTCCTCGAGGGCAAGGGATGATGTCTATATTTTCAGCATACATTGAGGGGCTTGACACATAAAATGATGTCCCGGTGTTTGATGAAAGAATAAATGAACAGGACTGCTACTACTTCCATAATCTCTTTAGGGGCATTTCATTTTGTCTGTCACAAAAATTGTCCTCTATTTGAGACCTGATGTCTTCTATTCATGATAAGATGGTATCACCCTGACTTCTAAGATTCAAGTGATAGTTTTCAAATGCCCTGAACAAGAGAAACACAGCATTACCTCCAATGTCTTTGGAGATTCTCGGGGAGCCTCAAGCTCAGCTACCACCGAGGTTCTACTTCCACTAAATTGGTTCATTTGACAAATCATTTCTCTATTCTGTAGATTCTTTTTTTCCATTCTAGGTACTTCTCCTGTAAGCATCTTTGCCATAAACATCTTTGCTGCAAAATATTTTTGCTTCATACCTAATTGGCCATAAGGCAGTCTTGCTGTGAATGATAACTGGTTGACAGTTTGGTTTTAAGTGGTTGACAGTTTTGGTTCCATTTCTGCATTGACATAGGACTCCCCTTTTTGCATTCCATCAATCTTAGCCCTCATAATAGTCTGTACAGTGATGAGTAGGTGTGGCGCTCTTAAAATAGTGGACCATAACTATGGATATGGGCTTGATAGAAAATACTATGATAAAACTTACTGGACGTGTGAATGAGAGAATGTAAAGTCAGGGCAAAGTCTGTACTAGAAAATGATAATGTCCTTTGCAAATCCTCCAGTGATCTGAAGGTGCAGAGTTGAATCCACACCTTCCATAGAACTTTGGAACGTTTATCAGTGGACATGTGACAATCTGCCAAGAACAAAGAGCTTTCTCAACATGATTCAAAGCTCGGATGCAAATATGCATCCTAGAATTTGGAAGCTGATGCCTCTTTTAATGAAGAATTTTATCAAAATAGAAACGTGTGATGCCAAATGAGGAGACACATCAACAAGCCAAAAAAAAGTATAAAATGCTATGAATGAAAAACTTGGAAGACAAGTGCTTAGATATAACAGGCAAAATAAAATCAGTTATTTGCACAGTATTGCCATGAATCTAAATACATTTCAAATGTATTCAAATATATTTCAATAAGGCCTTTTTAATTTTTTTTACTCATTTTTCATGTTCTATTATATCATTTTTAATGCCCTTCTCTTATTTTTCCTTATTTTCTCTTTAACAACAAAATTGCCTTATGGTCAATTAGTAACATGGCAAAAATGTTTGTGGCTAAAAAGCTTACAGCAAAAATACCAGACATACATTTTCTTCTCTCTGCACTATATCACCCCCTAATAAATACCCCAAACCATCACTCCCCCAAAATACTACTGCCAGGCTACGTAAACAGAAGATTTTGCCAAAGCTTTCAGGTAAGAAATTGCCTGAGAGTATTTCAAATGATTTAGAATTTAATATCAGATGCTCCCATTCACAAAAGCCCCAAATCCCTTATCAGCCACCTGCCCACACAACCTCCTGCATCCAGGCATGTGCGGGCCTCCCTCTCCTCTTTCTCTTCGTCTGTCTGCCCTCAGGCAACCCTCCCATAAATGCTCTCTCTTGTCCCACCGCCTCTTTGCAGACCAGTCTCTCAGGACCTCACACTCCACATCTACAGAAAACTCTAAAGGTAAGACTCTCCTCAGTTCTAGACAGACAGTTTTCTCCTAAGAGGAATGAACTCTGGAAGCACCTTCAACAACAATTACTCCAAAGTACTTTTCTCTCCCGGTTGCTCTGATTTAACACACTCCCTTGCTGCCAAGTGGTGTCTGAGCACTTTGGCTCCATTCTTTAGCTAATGCTTTTTCTTTTTCTTTTTGTAAAACCTTTGGGATCGCCCTCACCACCACAGTAATCTTTTGAACATCTCTAGATTACATCATGACCATCTGCTGATTTCACTGGGGTTGAATGATGGGCAGGTAGGATACAAGGGTCCAAAGGAGAACTTGGATGAACCCCAGGATCAAAAATCACTCAAAACTAAGAACACTGATGTTCTTGGTTTGGTTCCAGTAAAGTATAGTCCTTTCTACCAACTTTTATTTTCCAACCTAGACTATTCATGGCCTGCATCCACAGATTCTGACATTGAGTTTGTCATCAAGGACTCTAGAGTTTGTTCATCTAATTTGGGTGTTGGCCCAAACTTAGCTTCAAAGACTGGAAACAGGAGAGGAAGGAACATCAAGGATGTAAGGGACATGGAACCCTCACTAACCATCCTCTAACTCAAAGTCTGATCTTTATCCATAAACCTAATTGTTCCGTCCCTCAGTGTCAATGTTCTCCAATAGGAGATATTACTAGAATATAAGATTTACTGTTAGAAATAAGATTTATTATTATAAGTAATTGGCTCACATGATTATAGAGGCTAAGTCTGCAGATTAGCAGTCAGCCAGCCAAAGACCCAGGAGAACTAATAATGTGAGTTGCAGTCCAAGTCCAAAGGCCTGAGAAGCAGGAGAGGCGATGGTGTAGCTGCAGGTCCAAAGGCTGGTGACTCGAAACCCGAGAAGAGCTGATGTCTCAGTACTGGACTGAAGCAAGGAAGAGACTGATGTCCCAGCTCAAAGCATTCAGGCAGGAGGCTTTCCCCCATACCGGCAGGAGGGTCTGTCTTTTTATTCTACTCAGACCTTCAACTGATTGAGTGAGGTCCGCCCACATCAGGGTGAGTGCTTTATTCACTCAATTGAAATATTGATCTTATTCAAGATACACCCAAAACAATGTTTAACCACGTAACCAAGACCCCTTGGCCCAATCAAGTGGAAACATACAATCAACCATCACACTCAGCTTCTCTTTCTTTGTAATGGGCATAATATTGGCCACCTCGAGGCAACACTGATGCAAATTGAAAAAGCACAAACAGCTAACATGGGTTTGAGTTCTGACCCTTCCGCTTATCGGTTGGTGACTTTGAGCTAGTCACTTGACTTTGTGATAGAGCTTTTTAATTTGAGGGAAAAAAGGAAAACTGAAGTGAAAGTGAAAGTCACTCAGTCGTGTCTGACTCTTTGCGACCCCATGGGTTATACAGTCCATGGAATTCTCCAGGCAAGAATACTGGAGTGGATAGCCTTTCCTTTTTCTAGGGGATCTTCCCAACCCAAAGAAAGGAAGAAAGGAAGGAAAAGGAAGGGAAGAAGAAAAGAAAACAGAGGCAGAGAGAGAGAGAGATGAAAACAGAGAGAGAGATGGAAAGTGAGAGAGAGAAAAGGATAAGAGGATAATCTTATCTGCCTCACCTATAGTCAAGGTTTCAAGTAAGGTTAGCTCAATGCCTCTCAACAATGGCCACACAATAGAATTACCTGGGAAGGGTTTTTAAATGCTGCTCAGGCCACACTCTAGACCAATTAAATCAGGAGGTGGGACCCATGCATCAGTAATCAGTAAAGCTCCCTGGTGATTCTAATGTGCAGTCAAGGTTGAGAACCTCTAGATTAAATCTGTGAAACTTTTCCCCAAATGTTGGGAATTATCATTATCACCCTATGCTCATGTCAGCCCTTTGTGTAGTAAGAAGAAATCTCCCGTTTTTGAGACTTTACACATACATACCAGTGCCTCACGTTGTTCAAATCAGAGCCATGAGGATAAAAGTGAGGTTTAAGGTATTAACTACACTTGATCTTAGCCAACAGGCTGAGAAGCGATCCTAAAGGAAATCAGTCCTGGGTGTTCATTGGAAGGACTGATGCTGAAGCTGAAACTCCAATACATTGGCCACCTGATGCGAAGAGCTGACTCATTTGAAAAGACCCTGATGGTGGGAAAGATTGAGGGCAGGAGGAGAAGGGGACGACAGAGGATGAGATGGCTGGATGGCATCACCGACTCGATGGACATGAGTTTGGGTGGACTCCAGGAGTTGGTGATGGACAGGGAGGCCTGGCGTGCTGTTCATGGGCTCGCAAAGAGTTGGACACGACTGAGCGACTGAACTGAACTGAACTGAACTGAAGGTATTAAAGGAAACCGTCTCAATGTTCTGGATCTACTCTGTTTTCCTTAAGATGTAACCCTGAGAACTGCATATCCCAATACGTACATCATCATGTTAATCACCCTGCCTCCAGCCAAAGCTTGTGTTTCCATCACACAGGACAGACTGGGTTTCTGAGTTCTCTGAGGTGAGGGTGGCGTCTTCATCACCTGCCATTGCCCACTGACACTTTAGCCAGGCTCCCTTTGGCCCTTGCTCATGCCTCACACCCCTCTGCCCTGCACATGAGTGACCCCTTCCCAGCTGTGCACTGCAGACCCTTCCTTACCTGTCTTTTACCAATTTCTCCTCCTTCATCCTAGGCTGATGAAGGAGGAGGAGCCCAGCACTCAACTGGGCTGACACTGCTCTGTGGGTGGCTTCAGTCTGTCCTGCTGGATGAAGTGTCTTCCCAGCTAGGTTATTAAGCTTGTCTGGGAATAGGATCATGTGATCTAGACCCTCCCTCCATGAAACATAGCATCAGCATCACCTGGGAGCTTATTAGGGAAATATCTCGGGCTCCACCCCAGACCTCCTGAACCAGAATCCTCATTTTAACAGCTCCCCCTGGGTATTGTATATGCAAGGAAATTTTGAAAAGCACTGATCTATACCCTTTATGAGGGCTTCCTTGGTGGCTCAGGAGTAAAGAATCTGCCAGCCATGTAGGAGATGCAGGAGATGCGGGTTCAATCCCTGGGTTGGGAAGATTCCCTGAAGGAGAGTATGACAACCTACTCCAGAATTCTTGCCTGGGGAATCCTGACAGAGGAGCCTGGTGGGCTGCAGTTCATAGGGTCACAAAGAGTCTGAAGCAACTGAGCACGCATGCACACATACATTTTGTGTGTCTAAAACAGGTCGTTGAGTCATTTGAACAAATAGATGGTTACCAAGCACTGTTCAAGGGACTGTGGTAGGATCTAGGAATATAATTGTAATTGGAAACCAATCCTGATGCTTAGGGAACCCACAGGGAAGTAATGAGGGAGACAGACTGTGACCACACAGTCTGCTAAGTACTAACGTAGGGACAAGAGCAGGATGCTCTAAGGGGCTCAATGATGGTTTCAAAATGTGTTCACAAACTCTCCTCCTTTCAAGAGGTAGAACTTACTTCTCTTCCCCCTAAGTGTGAGCCATATCTAATGCATCATTTCTAACCAATAGAATATGATAGCAGTCACAGGATGTAACTTCAGCCTCTGGGACATTGCCTTACCTTGCTCAAGCTGCTATAACAGAATAACAGTGGATGTCTTATAAACAACAAAGATGTATTGCTCACAGTTGTGGAGACTGAACTGAAATCAGGCTGCAAGCACAGTCAGGTTCTAGTGAGGACCCTCTTTAAGATTACAGACTGGGACCCTCTTGTCCTGTTCTCATATGGCGGAAAGAAGGGGAGGGAGCTCTTGGGGTCCTATTTAAAATGGCACTAATCCCATTCATGGGGGACCCACCCTTATGACCTAATCACCTCCCAAAGGCCCCACCTCCTAACACTGTCACACTGTTTGTTGTTTACTCAGTTATGTCCTACTCTTTTGTGACCACCCCCCGCCCCCTGACTGCAGCCTGCCAGGCTCCTCTGTCCATGGGGATTTTCAGGCAAGAATACTGAAGCAGGTTGCCAGTTCCTCCTCTAGGGTGTCTTCCTGACCCAGGAATCGAACCCACATCTCCTACAAGTCTCCTGCTTTGCAGACAGATTCCTTACAGCTGAGCCACGGTACCATCACATTAAGGGTTAGAATTTCAATATGTGAAGTCCGTGGGGAGACACAAAAATTTCACTGCAGACATAAAACGCCTCATAGCTTCCTCCCAACTCTCTCTTGGACCACTCACTGTAGGGAAGCCAGCTACTAAGTTGTAAGGACATTCAACAGTCCTATGAAGCAGCCCATGGGGTGAGGAACTGAGGCCTCCAGCCAACAGCCATGTGAGTGAGCTATTTTCGAAGGAGATCCTCTAGCCCTCGTCAGGCTTTAGCTGACTTCAACCCCAGCCAACGTCAAGACTACAACTCATAAGTGACCCTGATTCAGAACCACTTAGCTAGGCTACTCCCGAATTCCTGACCCACAGAAAATGGGAGATAATAAATATTTGTTGTTTAAAACTGCTAAGGATTGGGGTAATTTTTAAAGCAACAATAGAGAACTAACACAGGTGCCTAACCACATTCTGAAGAAGCATTCATTCCCCAAAGGAAGTAATCTCTAAGGTAAGACCTGAAGAATGAATGGGAGTTAGGCAATATAGGCAGGAGAGAGTGTTCCACAGAGACCCACAGCATATGCAAAGTTCTGCTAGGGAGTGTGTGGTACTTTGCAGGGACCACAAGTGATTCAGACGGTGAAGAGGGAATGGTGATGGATGACCCTGGAGAGGTTGGCAGGGACCAGGTTATACAGGGCCATGAAGAGGAGCCTTGATTATCATGAGGACCTATGTAGGATTTTCATCAGCACAGAGTGATGAGGTCAGATTCATGCTTTTTAACATGTATTCTGATATCTTGGGAAGACCAGGTTGGAAGTGAGGCCAGATGGGAAATGAGGAGCCCAGAGAACAGGCCACTGCAGAGTCCAGGTGGAGAACTATGGCAGCTGGAGGGGTTGCCATAAGGTGGGGCTTCTATAAACACGACATGCTTATTACTGCTTGGCGATGTGACCACACGGGGTGGGAGTCTTCTCTGTCCACTCATGCATATTCATGCTCAGCATTTGATGGCTGGGAGCATGTAACCTCAGGTTGGGATAGAGATGGAAGTGAAGATCATAGAAGAGTAATTATGTACAGGCATACCTTATTTTATTCTGCTTCACTTTATTGCACTTCACAGATATTGAATATTTTTAAAACTGAAGGTTTGAAGCAACCTTCTATCAAACAAGGTTACCGAATCATTGTTCCAACAGCATTTGCTCACTTCATGTCTCTGTGTCATATTTTGGTAATTCTCATGATATTTCAAGATTTTTCAATATTATTATATTTGTGATGATGACCTGTGATCGGCGATCTTTGATGTTACTAGTATAACTCACTGAAGGCTCAGATAATATCAGGCCTTTTTAGCAATAAAGTAAATTTTAATTAGGGTATGCACATTATTTTTTAAACATAATGTTATTATTGCACACTTAATAGACTACAGGATAGTAGAAGCATAAATTTTTATGCACTGAGAAACCAAAAGTTTGTGCGACTAAATTTATTTATGACATTCACTTTATTGCAGTAGCCTGGAACTGAACCTGCGGTATCTCTGAGGCATGCCTCTGTCAGGCTAGCACCCCCATACCATACCCCAAGATGAAAGCAATGGAAATTTGGATCCTGGAGAAAGTTGCAAGGCAAACTTCCCAAGAGGAAGAGGTCCAAGTGGCCTCACTTTAGGAGGTGGAGATAATAAGAGATCTTTCCATGTCCCCCTCACTCTCAAAAGATGACATTTTTTTCTGTCCAGAATACTCACATCTAGGGAGACAGGTATATTAGTGGCTGCCTAGGGTTGGAAGTATGGGCTGGGTTAGAAGATGGTGATAGCTAAAGGTTACCATTTCTTTTAGAGGTGATGGAAGTGTTCTAAAATGGACTATGGTGATGATTTTTACACATGAGTGAATACACTAAAGCCACTGAATGGTTGAGTTCTATATTATGTGACATATCTAGCGCAGCTAGTAAAGAATCTGCCTGCAATGCTGGAGACCTGGGTTCAATCCCTGGGTTGGGAAGATCCCCTAGAAAAGGGAACAATTACCCACTCCAGTATTCTGGCCTGGAGAATTCCATGGACTGTACAGTTCATGGGATCACAAAGAGTCAGACACAACTGGGCAGCTTTCACTATCACTTATATCTCAAGCTGTTTCTTTTTTTAAAAATTAACTTTTTTTCATATTAGTAGAGAATATGGTGGGGGGAGCCAGGGGGCTTCCCAAGTGGCTCAGCAGTAAAGAATCTGCCTGCAATGCAGGAGACACAGCTTTGATCCCTGGGTCAGGAAGATCCCCTGGAGAAGGAAATGGCAATTCACTCCAGTATTATTGCCTGGGAAATCCCATGGACAGAGGAGCCTGGCAGGCTTCATTCAGTCCAGGGGGTCACAAAAGAGTTGGACACGACTGCACGACTAAGCAACAACAACAATGGAGAATATAGAAGCATCAGATGGAAATTCTGCTTTAAGTTAAATCATGTATTCATTTGATTATTGTTTACTGACCTCAGAACATAAGCTTCGTTTCATTCACCAGTGGTTCTCCAGAGTCCTAAACAGAGCCCGACACATAGCAGATGATTGGAGAAGATCTGATGAATGAATGAATGGGCGAACATCTTGACCAAGCCTACCCGTCTCTGAAGCAAATCTTCTCCTTGTTCTAATGGAATGTGTCCTTCCTCCTTTCAAAGGTCTCTGGGATGACATTATCTTCTGTAAGAGTAACTGGAGGAGGTTGCCCCAGTAACCTGTGACGTTGGCATCATGCAGGACCCTGATTTCCAGAAGCCCCCAGATCCAACCATCACACCAGAATGCTCCTCCTCCATTTGACACTATCCCTTTTAAACCAGCTAAGTCAGCACCAATTAACACTCATTAATCCATTTTTCATGAAATTGGACAAGCAGACCCAGAAGTTCACACTGCAGAACAAATTACTGGAAACCAGAGTGAAATACCTCTTCTGGCTTAGTAGCCTGCTAAGATGTCAAGGGCCCTTCCAGTGGGAATTGGGAAGCAGGTACAGTTCAAGGTCACCTTGCATGCAGATTGCTGCCTTACCATCATCAGAGGCTTGAGAAATGAAAGGTCTTGTAATAGAAGCCCTTTCAGTCTTATTGGAACTGGAGCATAGTGAATCAATCACAGCACCCTTTCTGGCTGGTAATTCCTGGTGCCTGTCCATACGTATATGTCCTCTCATTCAACCTTGAGACTTGAGGAAGAATGGAATCTTCCATCTGAGGAGTGAGAACATGAAGGCAAAGGGGATCAGCTTATGACTCATTTATGGACCCAGAATCAGTAAAGGAGTCCTTGCAGTAAAATAGCTAAGCCCGTGAATTTTGAAGTCAGCCCCAAGTTTGAGAACTAACTTTGCCAATCTCTCTCTGACCTTAGGCTGTCTATTGATCTCTCAGCCTCAGTTCTCTCATCTACAAATTAAGCAGCAACTACAAATTGACTTCCCAGGGCTAAATAAGATAACACATATAAAACATTTATCACAGAGCCCAGCAAAAAGTATATTTTCAGTAAATGTTAGCTTAAAAAGAAACCATGCAGGCTCTTTCTATCCTACATTTTGTGAAAAACTTCAATATACCATGTTCTGGTCAATAATCATCCCAAGCCTTCACTTCCCTAATTCTTCCTAAATGAACCTCAGTTCAGATAATAAGATGGGCATTAAATCCATGATGCATATAAGCCTTCATCTGACATTCTCTGAAGGGTGAATAGATGGATGGATGATTGAGAATCAGTCACTGAATTACTGAACGAATGAGAAGGCAAATGGATGAGTGGCTAACAAAACTAATGAATTAATAAATATACAACCTCTGTGTACCATATAAAGGCCTTTACTTGGATTATATTTCAGGTTTGCTCAATTGTCACATTCCCAATATTTTCCATGATATTTTTATGTCATATATATATGACTTTTATATTTTTATTATCTGTCTCCTCCTTCTAGGATGTAATCTCCATGAGGGCAAGGATTTTTGTCTATTTTATTTACTTTGGTGCCTTCAGCACCAAGCAGAGTGCCTAACAAATAGGAAAACCTAACCCTGGATTTGGAGAAGGAAATGCAACCCACTCCAGTATTCTTGCCTGGAGAATCCCATGAACAGAGGAGCCTGGTGGACTACAGTCCATGGGGTCACGAAGAATCAGACATGACTGAAATGACTTATCACACATGCACGCAACCCTGGATAAATATTTGTGAAAGGTATGATGTACCTTAATGCTCTCAGCCAACCAATGGGGAAGGTACAATTTTTGTTCTTGTGTGACTAATGAAAACACTGAAGCCCAAAAATGTAATTTGTCCAAAGACGTACAGCTAATAAGTGACAGAGCACAGATTCCTACTAACCCTAAAGAGCACTCTTGACTTTTGTCAAAAAGGAACAACAGACCCAAATGGAATCACTTGTGCTAAGCTCACATCACCAAACCAGGGCTTGATACCTAACCTAAGTACTGTTTCAACCTCTCCCAGGAATGTAGTCTTAACCCGTCAATTTGGAACTTTCTGGATAGCTTCAATGAGGTAATCTGCCACACAGACCCTTCCCATCCCCCAGAGAAAGATGAGGTTAGGCAGCCCTCTCCTTCTCCCTTCCCACTTCTGCCCATAAAAGCCTTCCATTCTGTACACCTCCTCAGAGCGCCTTTCTGCTTGCTGGATGGGATGCTGCCCAGTTCATGAATTGTTCAGTAAAGCCAATTAGAACTTCAGGATTTACTTGGTTGAATTTTGCTTTAACACTATCAAGCAGCATTACCGCATTTTAGAAAGAATGAATGCAGGTCAACTCTTCTGAAGACTTTCCTGGCTTCAGTTGAAGTTCTGATAACAGAACACAGCTGGTCCCTAAGCAATCTTTTTCCTTCCCAGGTGGAACCATGATTGAACAAGGATTGCAGGGCTCTGGCTGGGAAGACAAGGGGCATATCCCCCAACCTAGCGCTCCTACAGGCAGACCAAACTCCGAGGAATGCGCCCAGGGAGTGCTGGACTCAAGTCTCTTTGTTTCAGCTTACAAACTTCAATTGGTTGCTAAGAGACTGTACAAAGGGAGGCCCATTAGAAGCCCTCAGAACCCACACACAGTTACATAATACCAGGCCCTTCCTTTATAGAAATGCAAATAATACAAGCACAAAACCAGCCTGCAATCTGTGCTGCCTGTGATAAGGGGATTTCTGTTTGGGGCCCCGAAGAAACCCCCTCTCAAGGGGGATGGGCTGTGGAGGAACCAAAGGATCCGGGAGGGGTCTTCCTTCAGTGCCACTTCCAAAGGACTTAAATATTAATTAACACGAGATCCAATCCCCACTCCACAATAACCGGATTTTAAACAATCGGTATCCACATTAATTAATTCAATGATCCTGTTGTGTTATTTCTAGCATTGCTTTTCTGGCATTTCCAATCAGCAAGCAGGAAAAGTCATTTTATGACCCCAAATGTGGCAAAAATGACATTTTCTCATCAAGTGTAAGTACTTACTCTTGAAATTGTTTCCTGACCCGTACTTATCAAACCTAATTCAAACAAGGGGTGACAAAGAATAACCAGATAATTTCTGGGTAGGCCCGTTTACCCGAAGTTGTCTTTACTTGGAATCTCCTGATATGGAGATGAATATGATTCCTGGCCAGCATAGGAAGGCAGGATTTTGTGATTCATTGTTTTAAATAACAAGAAACGTGTAGCCAGGATAACTCACCCACAACTACCTAACCCATGGCAATTACAGTGCCTTACACTCAATACACTTTATTCCACACATATTCACAGAGCATCTACTATGTTCTAAACACATAGTTTAGTTTTTAAGGGGATGAGGCTACCGCAGTGAACCAGAGAGACAGCAGCCCCATCCTCTTGGAGTTTACATTGTAATAGAGCAGAGTGGTAATAACATATATAAATAAAGAGTATCAGTTATTGACAAGTACTGTGGACAGCAAGGAGATCAAACCAGTCAATCCTAAAGTGAATCAACCCTGAATGTTCATTGGAAGGACTGATGCAAAAGCTGAAGCTCTAGTACTTTGGCTATCTCATGTGAAGAGTCAACTCATTGGAAAAGACCCTGATGCTAGGAAAGACTGAAGGCAAAAGGAGAAGGGGTGACAGAGGATGAGGAGGTTAGATATCATCACAGACCCAGAGGACATGAATTTCAGCCAATTCCAGGAGATAGTGAAGGACAAGGGAGCCTGGCATGCTGCCGCCCATGGGGTTGCTAAGAGTCAGACACGACTTAGCAACTGAACAACAATGATGAAGATTTTACAGCACAGTGATACGATAGAGAAGGCATAAATAAGGAGAAGGGTAATCACACAACTTGACTAAACCAGGACTATTGTCCTGGCTTAATTATTATAGAGCCCCTTTCACTAGTCAAATAAGTGCTCTAGATTTGACCATAAATTATATGATCACCTTATTAGTGATCCTACAGTGATATGCTACATTTGACAAGGTGGTCAGGGAAAGCCTCTCTGAGGAGGTGACAATTCTGCTGCGACCTGAATAGTGAAAATAAGTCATCCTGGAAAGGGCATCCTGGGCTGAAAGAGCCAGAAATACAAAGTCCGAAGGGAGGAATGAGTCTGACTTATTGCAGAAACAGAGAAGACAGTCCAGCAGAACCAGGAGGAACAGAAGGGAGGGTACGAGCTGAGACTGGAGAGATGAGCAGGGGTCTGATCACGGGGACCATGAACAGCTGTGTCCAGATCTTTAGTTCTAAGTAGTATGGGGGCCCGTTGGCAGTTTTAAGCAAAGGGGTGACGTGAGTCGAGATTTTAAAAGACGATTCTAACTGCCACAAGGAGAGTGGATCTTAAAAGACCGTGGGTCATCACAGGCTGCCAGGCTGGGTTCCCTGTGTTATATAGCGGCTTCCCACCAGCTACCCGCCTTACACATGGTGGTGTATAATATGTCAATGCTACTTGTTCAGTTTTTCTCAACCTCTCCTTCCCCCACTGTGGGGTGGGAGGGAGACATAAGAGGGAGGGGATAGGTATGGCTAATTTACCTTGTTGTAGAGCAGAAACCAATACAACATTGTAAAAATAAAAACAAATAAATTAAAAATAAACAAATAAAAGACCACGGGTCAAATAGAAGGATCACTTAGGATGGCACTGCCACAGCCAAGGTGATGGAAGTTGGAAGCCTGTAAGGAGAGAGAGGTGGTAGAGTTGAAGAAAGAGGAATGGCCTCGGGTGTGTTTTTGAGGGAGACCTCACTGGACTTACCAACGGGTTAAAATGCACAGGGCATCAGAGAAGGGGAAGAATCCTCAGTTTTGATGGAAGTGACTTTGGGCCTAGGATGCAGTGAGGTCCAAGAGTTGAGTGGAGATGAGACCCCACGGACAGACTGAGCACTAAGATAGTGGGGTGATCTAAGGGGGGACCCCCATGGTCCAGGCACGGTAATGATTACTGCACATCTGAGTCTTGCCAAGCCTCACAACAGCCCCATAAGGGTAGATTATGAATGGGAGCAGGATTCGCTGCCCCAAAATATGTCTCTTTAGCATAAAGATTACGTTAGGCTGATTATTTTTAAGAAACAGCAGATGCAGGAAAAGTTCTGAAAACAGAGTAGAAATTATCCTTTTGTAAGAGACATTTATATTTGTGAGGGAAATATTCATCTGCAAGGGTGTCTTTCTTTCAGTAACAGGAACAGCAGGAAGGTTCTAAATCACAGGAAACTCTTATCTGTGGAGAAGGCTTGACTTAAATCTGTGTATCAGCCACACCCTTGTTTACTGTGCTCTGCCTGATAACTTCCCATATCTGACACCCCAATATCTTTCTTTTGTCTTTAGCTGGATGTGGAACTAAAGGTAATGGCTTCGGCCATTTGGAGCGTTACTCAGTTTTCCTGGGTATCTCGAGTGTATACAGAAGGTATGCGTGCATACTTAGTCACTCAGTCGTGTCCAACTCTGTGATCGTATGGACTGTGCTCTGCCAGGATCCTCTGTCCATGGAATTCTCCAGGCAAGAATACTGGGAGTCTTCCTGACCCAGAGATTAAACCTAGGTCTCCTGCATTGCAGGTGGATTCTTCACCAGCTGAGCCACTAGAAGGTACTCATTTTATTAAACTGCTGTTTGTTTTTCTCCTGCTAATCTATCTTTAATTATGGGGTTGGAGAAGGAAATGATAACCCACTCCAGCATTCTCGCCTGAAGAATTCCATGGACAGAGGAGCCTAGCAGGCTAGACTATGGGGTCATAAAGAGTCGGACACGACTGAGTGACTATCACTCTCTGACTGAGGGGGTCTCAGCCAAGAACCTAGAAGGGTATAAAGAAAATTACTTTTCCACTCCTACAACATAGATGAAGAAAAACATCCTCGGAGATGATACACAATTTGCACAAGTAACTAAGCTGTGGTTCAAAGATGTGCACCCGAATTCCTGTAACATCACACCCTACAGGGAATCGGGCAGAATTTCACACACACACACACACAGAGACTGATCTCCGTTTTGCTAGATCTAGGATTCTTACTTTGAAGTAATCTTTAGATAATAAATATTGGATTGGATTGGATGAAACTTATCCTAGGGAAATGTTACAAGGCAATACTTAGGAGGGAGGTGAGGAGGGGGAAATGTCCAGGGCAGGGCTGTACCTTCTTTTCAGACTCTAAAGAATAAGAAATGTAGTCCAAAGTCTTGAACAAGCAATGGAAAGAACCTCCCAAGATAAAGTAAAAAAAAAAAAAAAATCCCACAGAGTAAGTACTAAACATTTTCTTGGCTTTATTCAATGATTCCTGAGTTATGCAGCATCTAACACCTAGAAATGAGCTCTGAGAAGCTATACAGAATGAAAGACTTTTAAAGGCAGAAGGCAACAGAACAAGGACGCTATGCTAGACAATCTAGGATTGGTCATGGCAAGGTCACTTTCCTTCAGGGGCTGGCGGGGGTCTGTCAGCAGATGACCTCAGCGGTGCTGAGAGGTGCTTCCTGATTGTGTCAAGATTCCATTTCTGAGAGGGCTGAAACAGTGGTTAAATTGAGTCTCAATTTGGTGATGTGGGGCTTAGTATAAGCGACTACATTTGGGGTTTGTGTTTTGTTTTTAACAATAACACAGTCCAGGAAAAAGTCTTAGAATGAAGGATTCAGCTGCCAGGATAAATAGAGAGTTGTTTTTTTTTTTTTTTTCAGGAATCTTCAATTCTCCATGTGAGCATTCCTTTTGAAATCCCAAGCCCTATTAAGATTCCCCCAACTCTGAAGCAGACAGAGTACTGATGTCAGAGGAGATTTCCAGAGGCCCATTGCACAGACCAATGCTTGTCTGAGAGTCCCAGCATCCTGTGGACGTCTGCTTTGTCCAGATGGGACTGTCTGTTGCAAATCCCACTGTTAGTCTCACCTTGGGAGGGTCTGGCTTTAATCCAAACTGGTCCTGACCATTCTAGCCTTTGGTGACAGTATCATCATTCCTCCCAAGGGCTACATCCCCCCCACCATCTGGCAGGGAATTATTTTGCTGAAATCCAACGAAGGCTGGGCTCAGGGGGGAGAGGAGAGAACCCACCATGGTCTCAGGAAACAAGAGGAGGTTGAACACTTAGTTTGAGACAAATCCTATTAGCGATAACTTGGATCCATGGAAAGATTCTGCTCAACAACTCTGAGGACAGACAGGAATGTGACAGTATAAATGTGCTGAACTTGTCAGGTTAAACGACAAAAAGTCAGTTCATTTTCAATTTTCTAGATGCAGGATCTGTGCCACTATTCTGGCTGCTTTTAGCCTCAGTGAGAGAGTGATGCCAGCCCAGGGGCTGTCAAAGCCCTCACAGGGCAGGATTATTTGATTTTTGGTTTATTTTATTTTAATGAAAACTTAGCTGTGGCCTCAGAATAGGAGATTCCACCTCCCAGGATGCATTTTGGAAATGTGTGGAAGCTTTGAAATGAAAGTCGCTCCGTCATGTCCGACTCTGTGACCCCATGTACTATGCAGTACATGGAATTCTCCAGGCCAGAATACTGAAGTGGGTAGCTGTTCCCTTCTCCAGGGGATCTTCCCAACCCAGGGATCGGACCCAGGTCTTCCTCATTGCAGGCGGATTCTTTACCAGCTGAGCCACCAGGGAAGCCCAAGAATACTGGAGTGGGTAACCTATCTCTTCTCCAGTGGATCTTCCTGGCCCAGGATTCAAACTGGGGACTCCTGCATTGCAGGTGGATTCTTTACCAACTGAGCTACCAGTGGAAGCTTTGAGCTGCCCTAATTGTGGGGGTGGGACACCATGGGCATTGAGAGGGTGGAGTCCATGCCACAGAGAGGAGCTCTTCAGGCCCTGCAGAATTGCCCCACATCCCAAGTGACTTTCTAATGTCCCTCTGGACACTCAATCACTGAAAAACTTACTTACAAAGTCTACTTTCCCTAGAAACACAAAGTTATTTTTTCACAGTCTTCATTTACACTGAAATGTCTGTGGACTAAATTGTAAATCTTGCTTTGTTTTATTCAGAGCTTTACCAGAAATTTGTTCACTATTTCAGGAACCCCCATTCCTGGTGGCGAAGCCATTCAAAGGAGGAGAGTCCCCAGTAAAACGCATCTGTATCAGTTGGCTTCTGTCAGCATGCCATTCATGATAATTTTAGATAGAGATGCAAGAATCTGTCCTCATCATCTCTTCTATCGTCACAACCAAGCAGTTACATATTAAAATACAAATTATTTTTTACAACCACTTTCTCTTACTCTCCTGTATAATATAGGTAGGACATTCTATTAAATTTTATGAAATTATGTGTGAGTTATATAACCTATGAATTTCATTTCGGGATAGTTAAAGGGATGTCACAAACTATTAGTTAGAAAAAAAAAGGGCATTGGATCTGACAGGGTAGAGAACCATAGAAACACAATGAAATAACATTATTAAAGAAAATTTTGAAGAGGAAAATCACCCTGGTCGGTGATTCTCAGCCATTCCTTCCCAGTCCTCTTCCTCACACTTGCCCCCTTTTGAAGAGTTGCAATTACAGTTCACATAACTATACAGTCCAAGTTGCAGTTATACTTGCAACTAAAATTTGGCTATTCGCAGTCACCCTTTGAGGAAATCCACATGATGGATCTGAAATCTGAGGCTCAGAGAGTTTCTGTATATTCACAGCATTTATGAGCACTTGAGCCAAGTTTTCACTCCAACTTTGACTTCAGAATGGACTGCTCCCAAGCCAAAGTCTGTTTTCATGATAAATGCTAGCTTTTGCTAGTGCCATTTGTGGCTCAGATGGTAAAGAATCTGCCTGCAATGCAGGAGAACTGGGCTCGATCCCTAGGTTGGGAAGATCCCCTGGAGGAGGGGAATGGCAACTCACTCCAGTATTCTTGCCTGGAGAAATCCAGGGACAAAGGAGCTTGACAGGCTACAGTCCATGGGGTCTCAAAGAGTCAGACACTACTGAACAATTTACACTTTCAATTTTGCTGGTGCAAATGATTCTTGGATACAAGTAGTAGAGGCCAAGGATATAGGAGAAGAAGACTGGAAGGAGATGGAAAAGAAAGAGACAATGGAGTGATAGAAAGCGGAAAAAGAAAAGGTGGTGGGGAGGCTGATGGATAAGGCAGGTGGAAATAGTATGGACAGAAGGGAAGAGAGAGAGCAAGAGGAGGATACAGAAGTATTCATCTAGTGAGTTGTTTTATCCACAAGAAGGAAAACATAATTTAACTGACAGATTTACCAGCCAAGATAAAATAAAAATGAAAGGTGGAAAATCAAACAAGGCCAGCAGTCCAAGACTCTATAATCCTAAACCGCGGCAGCACTGACAGGCATCAGGCGTGTTCATTCAGGACAGGATCTGGGTCTGTTTTCAGCACCAGCCTCTGGTCGTGTCTGGGCCTCATCAGCTGGTACTCCCGGGGTCTGCCTGGGGTCCACTCTAGACCTCAGAACTTGAGGGTGAAGCTGAGACCTGCAGCTGAGGCCCCCTGGTTTGTGGTGGCTGTCGCCCAGCCACGTATAGCCCCAGCCTTCCTCAGGGGGACTTCAGGCTGGTGCCAACCTTCACTCTGCTGCTTGCTGTTGGCGGGCCATACGGGAACATCAGGGAGCCAGTGGGCTGGGGTAGGGGCATCTCATGGAAATACTCAGCTTGAAGCAGTCTTCCCAGTTGACCCTGCACCCTGGGAAGCAGGTCACAGGTGGAAGCCCAGGTCAGAATGGAGGATGTCACAGGGGTGCTTGGTGGAAGTCATCTTCTGGACTGCAGGGAGGTCTTTTTGCAGCCAGCCTCGATTTTCTCACTGGGGGTCTTCAGGTCCATAAACACCTAATTGATCTGATCAATTTCCACCTTCCCAGGAAACAGTGGCTTCTGAGTCAGCATCACCCCCCAAGATGCAACCCACCAACCACATGTCCACAGATACCCTGTTCCTCGACACAAAGAAACTGCTCTGGGGTAGAGGACCATGGGGTCATGCCAACCACGGTGTGACCTTCAGTAAGGCTCAGTAGCAGTTTGGCCAGCTGTTCTGGATCCAGTTTTTCCTGCAGAAGCTTCACAGAGTGCAGCAGCTGGAGGGAGCCTCAGGGTCTTCACCTCCTCAACAAAAAAGACTGCTTCACAGTCTCCATCAGGCTCTTGAGATCATCCATGGAGGTCCATGCAGACCTTTACACTGTAGTCTGTCCTTGTTCCCCCTACAACCGTTCCTCTGATGGTGATGATGTTGGGGTGCTGGGCTGTGAGAATGAGGGTGACTTTCCCCCAGGAGCATGATCAGAAGCCCTCTTCTCCACTTGCAGCCCCATCATAGCCACAATCCATCTGTTTCCTGTCCCTTGCTCTCTGCTCCGCCTCATCAGGGCCTCCTTCCATCCTCTGCGCTCTGACAGCCCCGGAGGCATATGGCTGCTAGGTGGTCCCTGTTTGAACGCAGTGGGCACCCAGGTTGGGCTCCACAGATCTTAGACCCAGCACTGCTCTGAGGGGAGCCCTTGCTCACCAAACGCCCCCTCTCCTTCTTCACTTTCCCCAGAACTTAGTTAAATCATACTCTGGAACAACTGTCATATGACTTCACTCTTCCACTCTTCACCTTCATTCATTTCTTCAGCCAACTGTCCAGAGGGTTCCTGGGGTTGCTCCCTGCCTCCTGGCGGGCCCCCTGCTCAGTCCTCTCCCCTCCCCTCCATCTCCTTTCCTCCCCCACCCCCTCATCTTCCTTTGATGAGCTTGGGCTGGATTCCACCTACAAGGACTCAGCCGGTTTTCCTTTCAATGTCCCTGATCTCCTGTGAGTCAGACAACAGGTCTCTCTCTTTCACTTTCTCCTCGTTTACTGGCTTCCCGCAGGATCCCAGTGTGCGCAGCTGTGTGTCCAGTGGCAACTTCGTGTAACGCCATGCTCCTGTCTCAAGATCCAGTGATGGATGTGCAGCTTCCCTCCAGCCTCATCCTCCCTGCGCTCTGCCTCCTCCTGCTGCTCCCTCATCTTGCTTCCTTTCTAACTGCTCAAGGTGGCCCCTTCTCTCCTGAAGTGTCCTCTTGCCATCTGCCTCCTGCTTTGTCTTTCTCAGCGGACTTTATTTTGTTCTCGGTTTTCTTTCTGCCCAGCAAGCATCCCACCTTCTGCTGAATGACTGTGATGCCTTCATTTCTTTTTGTCTTTCCTATGATGAGCTTTTTCTTTCCAAAATATTCTCTCAGGGGATTTGATAGCCAAAGAATCATGGTCTTCTCCTTTATCTTCCCCAGGATCCTCTCTTCCAAAATATCCCTCCCTTCTCTGGTCGCTCTGTCCATGAGTGGTCCCTCAGCTTCCCCTCCTCAAGGGAATCATATTTTGCACCCGAGTCATCAGAATTTGTTTAAGGATTTTATCTCTGCTTTCTCCTCTGGTTCCTTCCACGGTTTCTTTGCCTGAAGGCTTTCATCTAAAGTTTTCACTTTCCAAGAGAACTTTGCATCACCCATTTGAGTGAAATACCCTATGCTGCCATCACTGGTCTCAGAACCTGAGACCAGAACCTGGTCACTTCCTGTGTTAGCATAGACTGATGTATTTACACCAATCCAAGTTGTTTATTTAAGCCATCTGCTGCCATAAGCGAAGAGAGAGAAGATCAGATTCTGGTAGGAAGGGAAGGAGATGGGGAAAGAGGAGATGCAGAGGAGAGGAGCTGGAGGGGAGGGGAGTAGGCAGGGAGGAGGAAGGGGAAGAAGAGATGGAGAGTGGAGAGGTGGGGGCGGGAAGATGGAGGAGCTAGTAGACCCTGAAGCAGCATCGAGCTCTGCTATCTGTGTGACCACAGGCCAGTCACTTCTCTCTGTGTCTCCTTTTCCATTTGCAGGTCTGCCTTGTAAATGCACAAGGGTTTGGTAAAGCCAACCAGCACAACAGATGAGAGAGAATGCTGGAAAGTTTAAAGGTCTGACACTGAAGTGGAGAAGGCCATGATCTAGCTTCCTGTGGGGGCCTCCCTGCTGGATCCTTGGTGCCCCAGGTGGGTATGTTTGTGAGGATCCTATGTGTGCCTTCTCTTGCAGCGCCACCCACACAGAGGAAACCGCTGAAATGCAGCCATCAGCAAGCAGCTCACATGCCATGATTTCCCCCGGTCTATGCCATGCCCGTGCTAAGAGGACAGTCTTGGCCCAACCAGAGGGATATGTGAAGCATTTGTCACTGAGGTCCATTGAATTTTATTAGCAATTTTCTCCTTTGTTAGCAATTTCACATTGCATATTAGCATTTGTTTTCATATCATATTAGTATTCATCACAAAAGGCTAATCCCATTAGCACTTTTTACATTGTGTTAGAGAAAACAAATAATCACTTGGTACCAACGTGTCACTGCAACAAGAATGGCCTTGTTCATCTGCTGTTTACTGCAGATCTGCCCCACCTCCCTGCAGAATTACCTACAAACAGAGAAAGCTCACGAATCTAGACTCTGAGCCACGTGAGCTGTTTCAGAATTGGGATTTGCACTTCCAAAAATTCCCACCCAATCATTCATGCATTCAGTTAATATTTATTGAGCTTATACGTGTACCAGGTTTTATGCTAAATACTGGAGATGGAATGGCTAGTAAGACTCTTTGGACAAAAGACAACCAAATATTTTCCTCAGGTTGCAGCAATATAGAAACAAATTGTAAGGATATATTTAAGCAGACTTTTAAAGAGCATCTTGTGCCTGGCTGAATCTATTAGAAATAATCCTGTATTTTCATTATATTTCATATTTCAAGATTATCTCAATTTGTTTCTGAAAAGTAAGGTGTTTTGAGCATTCTGGGCTTTACAAATGTAGAAATTTGGAGCATACACACAAAATTTAAATAGATTTTATTTCTCTGAAAAGTTAATCTACTTTCTTATATTTTCAGTTTTTCTCAAAGAAAAATTGACCACGCCTCACTCATCAGGTCCAGATGCTGAAATTCTTCCAATTTCTGGTAAATGGCTCATTTGCCAGAGGAATGGCTATCAGAACCCTGACGTGGGTATGTCACCAGCAGGTGCCAGAGGCTATGCAGATGAAATGTAAATTTGGGGGGAAGAGACTTTGTCAACTGTAAAACTTGCTACAAATGTGTAGAGCTATGATTACAAATCAAGTTGATGTGTTGTGCTAGGGCAAAACATGATGAAGACCAAGAGTTAAGAGTATTTAGAAATACTCTTAATTTAAGCATTTAAGAAACACTCTTTTGCAGAAGAAATCTTTAGCTGCCTGGTGAGGTCTATGAACTCCAGCTCAGAAAATTTAGGTTTTTAGATATATAAAGTAAATTACATAGTAATTCAAAAGAAACATTATATTGAACTATAATCACCACAATACTTTTTTAAATTGTGATAAACCAATATGTGAGGGTATTTTTTTAAATTTTAGAAATTTATTTTTAATTGGAGGATAATTGCTTCACAATATTGTGTTGGTTTCTGGCATACATCAACACGAGCCAGCCAGAGGTATAAAAATGTCCCCTCCCCCTTCAACCTCCCTCCCACCTGCTACTCCATCCCCTGATTCCAGGCAGTCACAAAATGCCAGGTTTGTGACTACCTAAAACTTTTTAATGGAAAACTTAATCCAGTTAAATGACTAGCTGCTCCAGTAATGACTGGTGCTCTTAAAGAGCTTTGTAAAGAAATCATTTATACTTAAACATGAAAGTGTCTCAGTCATGTGCAACTCTTTTAGACCCCATGGACTATAGCCCGCCAGGCAACCCCATCCATGGGCTTTCCCAGGCAAGAATACTGGAGTGGGTTGCCATTTCCTTCTCCAGGGGATCTTCCCAACCCAGGGACTGAACTCAGATCTCCTGCATTGCAGGCAAACTCTTGACCATTGAGCCAGATCAAAGAGAGGTCCATAGAGGTGATGAGGATGACGATAATGATAACTGTACCACCTTTCGGGCCCCGGTTCTTCATCCCTCTCTGTATTCACATCCTTGCCATAAAACTTTGCAATTCCTTTCACAAAAGGAAGGGCATGTATTTCCTACTCTGACTTTGGGCTCAACCACGTGCCTTGCTTTGGTAAGTAGGATATTAGCAGACATAACACAGGAGGGATCTGAAATATACTTGTATGGTTGAGCAGACTCTTTATGACTCTACCATCTCCATAAGAAGAGCTTTCCCTGGGTAGTTGTCTCCCTTTCAGCCCAAGCCCTAGAAAAAAACACATGAGGGTCAGAGCCACCCTATGCTGAAGGGAAATAGATACTTATAATCATGTGCCATTAAGATTTAGTAGATGTTTGTTATGCAGCAATAGCTGACTGATACATGGTGGTGAGGGCAATGATGATAATAAACAAATTCAAAGGAATTTTCCTCCAGTTAACAAATAAATTAAAACTAATAAACAAATTTGCTTCTATTTATAGAGTGGATGAGGGCCTGGGTTGTGAGATCTGACCTGGTTCAAATCCAGGTTCTGCCAGTTACTACGTGATTAAAGGCTTCAGCCCCTCTTAATCTCAGTGTCCTCATCTGTAAAATAAGAATCATATTTTTCTTACTGTGCAGTCATGGAGAATAAATCAGATGAAGCCTAGTAAGTGCCTGGTACAGAGTAAGCACACAACAAAACAAGAAGAAAGAGAGAGAAGGAAGGGAGGGAGGGAGGGAAGGAAGAGAGAGGGAAGGAAAGTTCATGAAAACAGAAAGTTCACCTAGAAATGAGGGCACAGATTCACAGTTCACATTTCACCTGCCTCCAAATTCTTTCTATCCAGCCTAGACACTGACAAGGATGCTGCACCACCCTCCCTGGGCCTCCCAAGACAGCATCTCCAGGAGTAGCTTGCCTGGTGTTTAATGCTCTCACAAGGCTTCTCTACCTTTTAAACCTGTTGCCACAGGAATACTGCTCCCATACTGGCAAAAGACTGGCAGAAAGAATGAGGAGGAGGGAAAAAAAAAATCTACCCTCATGTATTCTCACTGGGAAATTATCCCTAGCCTTTGAGACATTAAAATGAAGAGCCAGTAAATGCCTGTTGTCATGGCAACATTTTGCATGCACCCCCCCCCCCAATGATTGGTGGTGCAAGTTCACTTTCCTATGGGTGTTGCAGCCTAATTAACTGTTATTTTTGTCAGTGTGGAGGAAGAGCCCACACTTGGGGGGTTTGGCAGTGATTGTAGCCCCTGTGGACCAAGTTAATTTTCATAGACTACAAAGAGAGAAATGGCTGAGTCCCAATCATATTTATAGTCTCAGGAAAGTTGCCAATGTTTAAGTAAGAGTCAGAGAAAATATTCAAGCACCTCCAACTTCACTCTTTGGCAATTTCAATTTCTCTAGCAGCCGCAAAACTTATTTGGGTTGGAGAGGGGATAATCACAGCGGTTAACCCACATAAAGAATCAGGCTTTTGTTCCTGGCTCCAGCTGACTTGGCCCCCACTCCCTGCACCTTGCCTGCCCCACCAGGCACTCATACATTCATATGCCTGGCCTCGCTAGAATGTCTAGCTTTGCACCATCATCCCATATAGGTTGGTACCACACAGTAACAGCATGCAAGCAAGACTAGCAGGGACATGTGAAAGCTGTTCAATCTATTTCTCTATCTCCACACCCAACTATGTCCCAATTATGTCAGCCAACTTGGTGGAGCTGGTCAATTCCCCAGAGACCTCCAGGAAAGGAATTCCATGTTGCCACAAGTCTGAACATCAGAAATGGTCTTATCTCAATTTAAACCAATTTACTTTCAATTTAGATTCTTCGATGAGCTGGACTTGACCTGCTATAATGTGAATTGCTTAACTCATACTCTCTCTCTTGATTTTTTTTCTGCTTCCTGCCATGTGTTTTTCAAAAATGGAAACACTCTCCACTTCAGGAAAGGGGAAAACAAATGTTGCACTGCTAAGAACATGGGTTCCATTCTTAGAAGAAATAAGCTCTTCCTGAAGGGCTAGGGGCTTAGAGTTGATAATATAGCACATACTTTGAGGGCTAAATATAGAGGATGTGGGTGGAAAGTGAAGTTAATCTGGGAAGAGGGAAGAAGTAGAAACTTTGGATTGAACCCCTAGTGCAGTGAACCTAATGCCCAACAGCTGTCTCAGGAGGTCTTGCTGTTCCTTCTTAGTCGTGTCCAAATCTTTGTGACTCTGACCACTTTGCTCCTTTGCATACCCTTTCTTTTTGTTGGGAGACTTCTCCACTTTGTGGTAGAAGCTTAAAACTTTCTTTCCCAGGAGCTGTTGCAGCAAGAACATAGGCAGGTGGAATAAACTCCTCTAATCAGCCAAATCTGTGCAAGACTTTGAGGGGAAGCTGGTTGCCCCCAGAGATCTACTCTGGGAAGAAGGGTAGCAGGAATGCTCAGCTTCCAGAGGCAGGAAAGACAGAGATCCTTGCAATAGCATCACTTGCCAGGTGCCAACAGTTGGACCAGAGTGTCTGGATGGGTAAGCCCCTTGCACAAGTCTGTAGTGCGGTTTCAGCCACGCTTCTGAATCCATGGCTTCTAAGCCAGGTTCTCTAGAGATTTTGTGAGCGTGCATGACAGACAGTCTTTAATAAAAAATCTCTGTGCATGTGTGTGTTTACATGTGAATATACACATGTGTTGAATTGGGGGTTCCAAGTAGAATGAGGCTGGTCCAAGGAATCTTTGAAACAGCCCCCAGTTCTTATCCAGAAGATATCATCTGGGATTATCTAACACCATAACCTACAGAGTCACTGTGATCTTGAACTAATAATTAAGTCAGATTGGGTAATGTCTCGCTTCTTGGAGATAAGACTTTTCTGGCATCCAGGGAACTGGACTTTGGAGTTTGAGAAGTAAGAAGTAACTGACAAATATCTGGTTCTTGATAACTGTTGAAAGTGTGATGTTATTATGAAGCAGTGGCCCATCACAAACATTTCATCTGTTTGATTGGAGCTGTGTCCAAGTCAAAAGGGGAGCAGTCAGCTGTCTTTCCACACAAGGCTCTGTCTGTCATTACACCCTCATGAAGGGATCATCAGGTCTAGGGGTGCTCCCAGAACCCTGAGGTTCCTTTCCACAATTTAAGGTTTTCCACTCATAATTTCCCTTGTGGCCATTCTACCATCCATTCGACAGCTTAGTAATGACTGAGTGCCTACTGTATGTCTGGCATTGCACTGACCACATGAGAGATAGATGTAAACCAAAGGTCGTTCTTGTTGAGAATATCTCAGTGCAGAGCAGTGTTTTGCAGAGAGGAACGCCTATTTTTTCCAAACAAGATCCTATGCACAAGGCACTGAAAAGAGAAATAAAAGTGAGGAAGCTATAAATGAAGCCAGGAGGGGTCTGAGCTCAACCCACTTAACTTCCTCTTGAATCTTACTCCCCAATCCATTCTAAAAGATCGTAAAGAATCCTCCCAGAGCTCTAGGAACTTTTAGAACAAAAACTGAAGAAGACTGACCTATGTAGGATGAATGTGGGAATCAGGGCTGGACTTTTAAAACATTTTTTCCTATGTTTTCTCTCTTGAGAAGTTGAGGGAAATATTTCTGGTTCTTCTCTAGTTCTGAGTTTCCATTTCTGAGCAAACCTCTCTGTAAGCTCATTCTATCTTTCCCTCTTATCTTCATTCCCTCTATCTCTCCTCAAATATCCACCTCCCCCATAACCTTCAGAACCCAGAGAAGACAGGAGGCAATGAGGCTTGACAAGTGTGGTGGGCATTTTTTGGTTTTGTCTGATCAGCATTTCTTTCTCCTTTTTCTGGGTACAACACCCCCATTGTCCTGAGAGGGGTCACACCTTCCTCCTGCTCTCAGACCACATCACTCAGTGACTTCATTCTTGATTCCAACCGGAAGTATGTGACTCAGGCTGGCCAACCAGAGCCCACCACATCCTCTATCCTTGGTGATTGGTTTATTGGAAGTAGGTGGCCTAATCAGAGCTTGGAGAAGCAAAAGTTCTTCTACTGAGCTTGAGCTGTGAGATTGCAAGCCTGATTGTCTCCAGAGTGTGATATAGAGGGAATCGAGGTCTCAGACCAGCATAGCTTCTTGGCCTCCATATGCACCTCATCCCACAGGTGAGAGGCAGCTGGTAGGGGCCAGGGGACCAGAGTGTCCAGGTCTCAAGTACATCCCTCACCAGGGTTCCACTTACTCAAGATTTGTGCACTCATCCTTAAAAAGACATCACTCCCCATCATTAGATCAACATCGTTTAATAGAAGGGAGTGGTCTCCAAAGTCACAGAGACCTGGTCTCTAATCCTGCTCCCACCAATCACGGGCTGCATGAATCATGGGCCAAGTCACTTGACCTCTCAAAGCCTCAGTTTCCTCATCAGTAAATTAGGGATATTAGCACTTCTGTCACTGATTGTTGTGAGAATTTAAGGAAGTCATAGAGGTGTGTACTTTATCACAGTACCTGTTTCTTAGTAAATATTCTAAAATGTCACTAGTAGCTCAAAAGGGGAAAAAACAAAAAAGAAGAGTAGCTATCCAGGCTCTAGAAGACTGAATTTTCCATGGTCTCCCCCAGTAGGTAGGGGAATAGGCAGTCAGTTTATTCTATCACTTAGAAAGAAAAGACTTTGGGGGTGGGGTGGCCATGAGGACTAGAATATAAAACTTTAAGGAATGGTTTAAGACTTAGTCTTCAAAGAGCTGCCACTCCTTGACAGGAGCCATTTTATGCTTGACTGTCAGCTGTGACAAGCGGGAAGTGGCCGATCTCTGCAGACGGGCAGATAGTGTAGCTCTCACGGTGTCATGCTGGGTGTTGAAAGGCTGCTCAAATCGATTCCACCACTCCCTCTTCAGACTTGCCTTGCATTTGTTGCCCTCTGATTCTTATTGAGCAGCCAATGAGTCCCACCAGTCTCTGCTCCATCCTTATTGCCAGCCAGGGAAAAAGAGGAGGATTCTGTTCATGCCCACGGAATAACTCGAAACAATGGTGAGCTCGTGCCAGTGGCTGGCTGGCTGTTGTCTCCATGGTTGTCTCCTTCTCAGCCATTATTATTAGCTTCTGTTGGAGACTCAAGCAGTGTCTGAAATCTCAGCCCCTTTCATTTCTCCTCTGCTTTGAAGGGAACAGCTATGCACAGCCCACCAGAGAGGCGATCTCTTCCTCTATCATTTTACGCCATATTACAACAGAAGTTGCATGACTCCAAAGGGTGTTTCTGACTTTAAAGTTATTGTGATCTATTTGTCCAATACACATGTTGAATTAGAAATTCAGTTGTCACTCCCAGATAATAATGCTCAGAATGGTGCTGCCTGCATGAATCATTATCTTCGGCCTGGAGTTGTTCTACTAATGAATATGCATGAGCCCAGAGAGGGGGGCTGTGAGATTTGCACAACCTGTTTCCTGGAGGAGCCTCAGATGGTTCAGCTCAATGTTCTGAGCTGAAGCTTCCAGAGCCAAGCCCAGCGTCTGTCTCACCACCCACAGCTCGTTCAGGCTTCTCGAAACACCTGCTCTCTGGTGATGGGGAGCGCCCGGTGACAGTGGGGGGCCCACATGGTCAGGAAAACGCTGCTGCTCATTCATTCATGAGCCATGAACTTAGCAGAGGGTCAGAAGGCAGCAGAAGTGGAAGTGGGCTCAGAGTGTCCTTCAGAAATGCCAGCTGGAGAATCGAGAAAGCATGAGGGATGCCTGCTGGCTCTGCCCCTAGGAAGCAGGAATTAGAAACAGGAGTCTAAAGAGCGATTATCAACGACAGACAAATGCTGTCTGCTGGCTACAGCCATGATGAGAAAAAGGAGGCTCTTCCCAAATGAGCAGCTGAATGTCAAACAAAGGCGAGAGAGGGGATGCATCGGTGAGAAACAGCTGCCCAGGAGGCCCGTAGCAGCTTGGCCACATCTGCATGATGTCATGGTTTCAGGTTCTTTTCTCAAGATCTAGGCTTCAGTCTCTAACACAGAGCTCATTTCCTGCCACAGAAGAGGCAGTTCTTCAGAACACCTCCTGCCATTTCTATGGATTTCTTATCCGATCAAAATTTCTTTATGCTGAAGCTCTCTCTCATTTCCTCCAGCTTGATCGGAAGGGATCATGTTTATGGATCAGTTTCTCTGTTCTAGGCACTGCCCCAGATAGAACTACAATCACTTTTGAAATAGTGTACATGAATGTCCTCTTTCCTCCATGAGAGCACCCACTGCCCTGGAAAGGAAGGATTGGGATAGTTACAACAGAAACACAAAAAGAAAGGAGAAATGTCCAGCTTTGGGCTCCCTAAAGGGGCTCTCGTTGCCCATCATGAGCCAATATGGAGAAAGCCCGACAGATTGATTTATTAAAGGAATTGGCCCATGTGATGACGGAGGCTGAGAAGTCCCACAGTCTGCTATCTGCTAGCTGAAGCCCAAGAAAACTGGTGGTGTATTTCAATCTGAGTCAAAAGGCCTGAGAACCAGGAACATTGATGGTGAAAGTCTTGGTCCAAGTCTGAAGGCTCAAGAACCAGGAGCACCAAGGTCCAACTGTAGAAGAAGTTGGACATCCCAGCTTGAACAGAAAGAGCATATCTCTCCTTCCTCTGCCTTTTTCTTTTTTCCTATTCAGGCTCTCAATAGATTGAGTGATGTTCATTTGTATTGGTGAGGGTAGATCTCTTTATTCAGTGTACCAATTCAAATGCTAGCTTCTTACAGGAATATGGAGGACCTAGAGATTATCATACTAAGCGAAATCAGAAAGAGACAAATACCATATCATTTATATGTGGAATCTAAAATATAATACAAATCAATATATCTACAAAGCAAAAACAGACTCATAGACACAGAGAATTTTCCATTACGAAAAGAATATAAATACATATTTATATATTTTCATATTCTTTTCCATTACGGTTGTCACAGGATATTGAATATAGTTCCTTGTGCTATAACAGTAAGACTTGTTGTATATTCATCCCATGTATAATAGTTTGCTTCTGTTAATCCCAGACATTACAGTCACCTGTCTGTAATGCAGGTGACCTGGGTTCAATCCCTGGGTTGGGAAGATCCTCTGGAGAAGGAAATGGCAGCCCACTCCAGTATTCTTGCCTGGAAAATCCCATGGATGGAGCAGCCTGGTGGGCTGCTGTCCATGGGGTCTCAAAGAGTCGGACACGACTGAGCAACTTCACTTTCACTTATATGTGGAACTAAAATATAATACAAATCAACATATCTACAAAGCAAAAACCAATTCGCAGACACAGATAATAGGCTTGTAATTGCCAAGGGGTTAGGAGTAGTAGGGGAGGGAAGGATCTGGAGTTTGGGATTAACAGAAGCAAACTATTCTATATGGGATGGATATACAACAAGTCCTACTGTTTTAGCACAACCATATGTGACAACCATAATGGAAAAGAATATGAAGATATATAAATATATATTTATATTCTTAAAAGATATGAAAATATACATATATATATGGGCTTCCCTGGTGGCTCAGTGGTTAAGAATCTGCCTGCCAATGCAGGAGATGTGGGTTTGATCCCTGGGTTGGGAAGAGCCCCTGGAGAATGAAATGGCAACCTACTCAATATTCTTGCCTGGGAAATCAATCCAATGGACAGAGGAGCCTGGCTGACCGTAGTCCATGGGCCGCAAAAGAGAATTAATACATGTTAAATCAAGTACACTTCAATAAAATTTTTTTTAAATGCTAACTTCTAGGAAGACCCTCACAGACACACCCAGACATAATCTTTGACTAGCCATCTGAGCATCACTTGGCTCAGTCAAGTTGACACATCAAGTTAATCACCACAGTGGCCACCCTGCTGTGGACACCAGCACAGGTCATGCAGAGCCAAGACAAGACCCAGAATCCCACAGTGGCCAGCACACGGACAGAGACCACTTCTCCTTGGCTTTGAAAGACCTGACCTCTCCATGAGGTCAGACACCACCTTCAAGAAGTGGAGGAGAAAGAGCCCTGGAGAGAGGAGAAAACCACCCCTGAGGGCTTTGACTGTTGACTAATGGTTGGTCAAGACTGAGTTAACTGGGAAAAGGATGTAAAACCAGTATCTCTTGAACTCCTGTCCCAGGCATCTCAGGGGTGGAAATATTGAGCACGAAGAGATCAATTACCAAAAAATGGAAGACTCTACACAGATCCCTCAGTCATCTGAAGTCTAGCGAGAAAATGTTAAAATCTCCTGCATGCAAGGCTGGTCCAGGGTCCCAGGGGATCTCAGAGCAGCACCTGATGGGCAAGGCCAGAATCATGAGCCACTGATGCAAAGCCACTGCTTTTCACAGCAGCAGGCAATGCCCAGCTGGGGAAGGGAGCGTTCGAGTATGTGTGTCCTGCAACCCTCTTACTGTACTTGATGGCCTGGAATGTTCTTTGTGTTTACTCATTTCTCCACGGCAAGCTCTGGAGTGGCATTTGGTCTAATGAAAGAGTGACAAGGACAAAGATTGCTAGACTCTAACATGGGAAGTGGCCCATTTGAAATATGACAGAAAGCTCTGTGGGCTCTGTGGGAGCAGATAGGAGGGGAAACTCTTGCTGCCAAGTGAAAATTCAAGCATTTTGTGGCAGAAGGAACATTCTTAATGGCACATGGACTGCATCCTGGCTACTCCAAGTGTGGGCCACCATCAGCATTCACTGGGAGCTAGGGAGAAATGCAGACCCCAGGTCCTGCCCCAGTCCTGTGAATTCAGAATCTGCATTTGGTGCTCTGAGACAATGTAGAAGGGTGGGGTGGGGTGGGAGGTGGGAGAGAGCCTCAAGAGGGAGGGGACATACATGTACCTATGGCCGATTCATGTTGGCATATGGCAGAAACCAACACAATATTGTAAAGCAATTATCCTCCAATTAAGAATAAATAATTTTTTTAAAAAAAAGAAAGACTGCATTTTAACAAGATCCCGGGGGATTCACATGCACATTAAAGTTGGGGAAAACACAAGGTTGGCACTCTACTGTGAGGAGCCTGGAGGCTCTCGGGCCCCTAAAGCCCTCCATGATCTGGCAGGAAGCAGCTGACAGCCCACACACCCACCCCTCCATGGGTTCCCAGAGCCTGAGCTGTGTCACAAACTTTCCAGGACATAATCAAACTGAGTCCCGAGGCACCAGTGCACAGACTGTGGAAATCAGATTTTCCTTTAAATCAAGCCTTACAAAGTGTTTAAAATAGAGTTAGAAATGCCAGAGAATCCCACCTGCTAAGGAAAATGATACAACATGGAGCCAAAGAAGAACTTGTCAGAGGGAGAAAGAGATCCAAACACACATCTGAAGACAAAGAGAGAGAGAGAGAGAGGAGAGAGAGCGAGCATGAGGCATAGTGAGAAGCAGCCGCTGGGAAGGAGGAACAGAGAGGGAGAGAAATGGGACAGGAGGAGGTGATGGAGGGAGAGAGAAAGACCGGGGAGTGGGGTGGAAAAAGAGGATTGGGGAAGAAATGGATGGAGAGAGCTGAGGGTGGGTAGAGAGAGTTGAGAAGCAGAGATGGGGGAGAGAGGAGGGCAGGAGGAGGAAGATGCAGAAGAGTTGGATGTGCTTGGGAGAGAGATGTGATCAGGAGGAGATGAAAGAGGGAAAGAGATAGGAATGAGAGAGGAGAAAGGAAGAAAGAAAGATGGAGATGTTAGGCTGGAGAAAGGAGGAAAAAATGAGAAGAGAGAGGGTTCAGGTGAAATTGGAAATCAGAGGTGGAGAGGAAGAAGAAGATCACCAAAAAAACTTGTTGGACCCGTTCCACTTGCTGGAGTCATTCAAGTAATGACACAGGGAGAAGCTGCCCTTGCCCAAAGCCTGGGGTGCTCTGTAAGGGGCCCTAACTCCCTGTCCAAGAGGTCTTCACCCTCTTTCCAGCCGCAGCCATCACCCCAACCAGCAGGCACAATCCCATGCACTCCTGCCTTATCCCAGGGCAACTCTCATTTGCTCTTCAAGACCTAATTTCAGTCCCAATTCCAGCACCTGTTCCTGGCCCAACTGGTTTCACACAGAATGAAATGTTCCATCCTTTACTCATTATAGTGATTCCACATAGTGATTCAGTTCCTTTATGGGACCACATCCCTAGCAAAGGTTCTTATCTACATGTGTCTCTCCTTGATCAAAGCTTGAGCTCCTCGAGAGACAAGGAACAATGTCTTATTCAGTTCTATAACCCCAGCACCTACCATATGCTTTGTCAGAATTGGTTCTCAATAAGTGTTGGAGATCAATCTTGAATATTCATTGGAAGGACTGATGCTGAAGCTGAAGCTCCAATACTTTGGCCACCTGCTGCGAAGAACTGACTCATCAGAAAAGACCCTGATGCCAGGAAAGGTTGAAGGCAGGAGGAGAAGGGGATGACTGAGGATGAGATGGTTGCATGGCATCACCTACTCAATGGACATGAGTTTGAACAAACTCTGGGAGATCGTGAAGGACAGGGAAGCCTGGTGTGCAGCAGTCCATGGGGTCACAGAGAGTCAGACACTACTGAATGACTGAACAGCAACAAAAAAGTGTTGGTAGAATAATTTTTTTCTTTCTGAGAGATATTGAAAGAAAATAATATCACAGCCTCAAAGATAATAGAATTTTCCTTAGTGCAAATGAGCATGAGGCCACAATCGAGATTCCGTAAGACCAATATGTGATTTAAATAAGCATTACCACTCTCCATCTCCATGCCAGTGGCAGACATCTCTAATCAATCAGCGCACTCTCCCACTGAGCCCAGATGTGACCTCAGAATCTTTCCCAGCATAATTGTAGCCCAAACAGGCGCTGACAATTGACTGGAGTTAGCTTCTTGATTGCTATCACCCACACATTCAAAAGAACTAGTAAAATTGATTCTTTTGGGTAAAAAAAAAATTTTTGTATGCAGTAAACATTTATGAACATATGTGATATACGTGTTTATAATAATTACTGATAGTTATTGGTTGTTGTGAAAAGAGCTTTCCATACATCATCTCAGTTAATTCTCAGAAAAACCTCATGAGTTTGGGGGGATCAAGATGTTGGCACACATGTGCACCCATGGCTGATTCATGTTGATGTATGGCAAAAGCCATCACAATATTGTAAAGCAATTATCCTCCAATTAAAATAAATAAATTAATTAAAAAGAAAAAAATTCATGAGTTTGGTACTATAATTACCCCCAATTTACAGATAAGAAAACTAAGTTTTGTGATTAAATAGCTGCCCAGGTTAGCAAGTAAAGTGGAAATTCAAGTCTTGTTTGTCTGAAATCGAGATAAATGCAGAGTGAACAATTATGCTACAGTGGATGGAAGTCTTCAGTAGGAAAAACAATTAGTAAATTCAATGATCCCCTCTTCAAATTATTTCTGAGGTGGTTCTTGTCATTGTTGTTAATCACTTCTTCTTTTTGCCATTGATTTTTAAAAGTTGCATCAGAGAACCATATCTAGTCGTTCCTTCTGTGTGTCTACATCTTTGAAACCAGGTATAAGATTTCACCCATTTTATAAGTCTGTCATCATAATAGTTACGACTTACTGAGAATTAGCCATGTGCCTGGTACAATGCTAATTAGATAATTGCCTCATCTATCCCTCAGTATTCACGTGTGCGTGCTAAGCTGCTTCAGTCATGTCTGACTCTATGCAACCCTATGGTCTGTAGCCCACCAGGCTCCTCTGTCTGTGATTTCCCAGGCAAGAATACTGGAGTGGATTGCCATTTCCTTCTCCGGAGGATCTTCCCGACCCAGGGATCAAACCCTGCTCTCCCTCATTGCAGGCAGATTCTTTGCCATCTGAGCCACCAGGGAAGCCTATCCCTCAGTATAATCCTCAGCAAAAGGCTAATTATAAGATGTAGAAACTGAGGTTTACAGAGGATTCCAAATGTGCTTAAGACTGCACAGCTGGTAAGAGTCAGGATTTGAACTCAGGCCATCTGACTCCACATCCTACATCCCTCATCCCCACACAGAGCCTCCAGCAGGTCTCGGTACAGCTCTTGCCCTAACACAGCCATAAACACGCAGGAAAAAAAAGACATAACAAATTCCATGATGCGTATAAACTAGAGTTTATTTTTACTTCCTAGTAAAATTGTTCCCAGTGCTGACTTACTTAGCAAAAACATTAGGGTTTTTTTAAAATCCCATCTTTTTGCTTTCGTTAAACTAACTGCCATTCTTTGTCTATAATTTTCAGATTCCCGTTTTCCACTTCAAATCTATCATGTAAGTCGATGTTGACAAAAAAGGGAGCACGGGAGCTCCTAGAAGCAGGTCTCTTCCACCTGACGCTCTTTCTCCACCTGCCTGACAGCAGGAGCCATCACAGCCTGATCATTTCAGCTCCATGGTTCCTGCCATTCAGCTTCTGCAAAACTACTGTCTTCTCCTCAACCGAAATAACACAGCTTTATTATTTGCAGGGAGATTCAGCTGGCCAGGGGAAGAAGTTGGAGGTTGAAGTGTCTTGAGTAGAGGCAGAAATCTTGGGTGAGAATTTGCAGAGAGAAGAGGTTGGAGCTTCAGGACCACTGCTTAATTCTAAATGCATCCTTTATTAGGTCACCAAATAAGGAAGTGATGATGTCTCTTTTTACCTGGTGTGCTGGGATGGCAGCCAATTGCTTCTTAGGCTCTGCTGATCTTGTGCAAAGAGACAATATATTAATAGCAGACCAGCTAGATCCAAATCCAGCTTTGCTCTTTCCTCCTAGCTGTGTAACCTTGGAAAGTTTGGTCAACCTCTCTGGGCTTCACGTTCCTAATCTGTAATATAGGGATAAAGAATTTACTACAATGTTGAGAACTTACACTAGTTTCTGCCATGCAAATGTTCGTTATAGATATGAGGCACATTAACACACCGGGTTGGTGGAATATGTCTGACATGTAGATATTGAAGGATTGATGAGACCTTATGTCTCCAAGGGAAGCAACAGGGCACTCCCTTCTACCAGAGGAGCTTCAGAACGGGAGGACTCAAGGGTGTTTCATCCTCCCTGCTCAGGACATATCCCCTTCCTGCCCCTTCCTTGTTCTCATCTCTTGCCTTGAACGACAAAGATGGGTAATAAAAATATGTCAGTCACATCATAATAACAGTTTCCATTTTTTAATAGCCTATGCTGTGCCAGGCATTCAGATAGGCAATTACATGCATGCCTTCCTCCTCCTGACAAGCAGGCGGGGTGCACATTAGTATCTCCACTCACTGGAGAGGCACCAGGAAGTTAAGAATGATACACAGGGGCACAGGGGTGGAGTTGGAATTTGAACGCAGTCCTACAGTCCATGGGGTTGCAATGAGTCAGACATGACTGAGCGACCCATACACTTCCTGTCTGATTTCAGCTCCTGAGCTCCCCTTACAGGCACCCTCTGAAACCAGAGCCTAGGACATGGCCGCGGATGCAGGAAATATGCTTGGGAGGTGACTTAGGAGCCAGGAGAAGAGAGAGGAGTGTGATGGAGAAGGAGGGAGCAGCAGCAGAGCTGCTACCATGGTGAGCAAGCAGCGCACAGTCCTGCAAGGACCTTCCGAGAACCCATGGAGACTGTTGCTCAGCCTCACTCCAGCAAGTGTGGACCTGGGGCATTTCTCCCCCGATGCCCATTGGTTGAGGGCAGGTGTCCAGGGACACTACCTGCTGCATGCAGCCAGGTAACTTCTGCATATGCACTGAGCTCCCTGGTCATAAAAAGCCAGAGGCTAGGAGAGGGGAGAGATAACCTGCAGTTTGTACCTGAGGTGAGAAACCTGGAGCATGCACACAGCTGGCCACTTGTGAAATCAGGTGAGCCAAAGGATGCCTCTCCGGGCACCAAAGGTGTCCATAAACAGTACCATGTTGCACAGCCTCATTAGATCCCTGGATATGTCTGGGTGGGAGTTTGCACTTTTTGAGGGGAAGGGGCTACTATAGGTTGAATGTATACACTCAAAATTTATATGTTGAAGCCTAATTTCCAGTGTCATATTAAGAGATGGGGCCCTATGGGTGGTGATGAGGTCATGAGGGTGGAGCCCCCATGAATGGGATTAGTGCCATTATAAAAGGGACCCCCAAGAACTCCCTTGCCACCTGAGGACACGGAGAGAAAACAGCTGTCCTTGAACCAGAAAGTGAGCTCTCAGCAGACAGTGACTCTGCCAGGTGCCTTGACGCATGCATGCTAAGTTGCTTTAGTCATGTATGACTCTGAGCGACCCCATGGACTGCAGCCCACCAGGCTCCTCTGTCCATGGGATTCTCCAGGCAAGAATACTGGAGTGGATTGCCATTTCCTTCTCCAGAGGATCTTCCTGACCCAGGGATTAAACTCAGGTCTCTTATGTCTCCTGCATTGGCAGGCAACTTCTTTGCCACTAGCGCCACCTGGGAAGCCCAGGTGCCTTGATACTGAGCCCAGTTTTCACTTCCCAGCCTCCAGAACAGTGAAATATGAATTCCTGTCATTTTTAAGCCCCCCAATCTGTAGTCTTGTTACACTGACCCAAAACGACCCAAAATGATTTCCTTGTAGCTCAGCTGGTAAAGAATCAGCCTGCAATGCAGGAGACCCCAGTTCAACTCCTGGGTCAGGAAGATCCCCTGGAGAAGGGATAGGCTACCCACTCCAGTATTCTTGGACTTCCCTTGTGGCTCAGCTGGAAAAGAATCTGCCTGCAATGCGGGAGACCTGGTTCGACCCCTGGGTTGGGAAGATCCCCTGGAGAAGGGAAAGGCTACCCACTCCAGTATTCTGGCCTGGAGAATTCCATGGACTGTATAGTCCCTGGGGTCACAAAGAGTTGGACACAACTGAGCGACTTTCACTCACTCACTCAAAAAGACTAAGATGGGTACACGCATTTCTGTTGCTTCTCACTTGACCTGGGAGGAAGACAAGCAAGATGTTATCACCTAAACTTTTCAGCTGCTGAAATAAAGGAATCTAGATGAACATGTGGGCTTCCCTGGTGGCTCAGTTGGTAAAGAATCCATCTGCAATGCGGGAGACCTGGGTACAATCCCTGGGTTGGGAAGATCCCCTGGAAGAGGGCATGGCAACCCACTCCAGTATTCTTGCCTGGAGAATCCCCATGGACAGAGGAGCCTGGCGGGCTATGGTCCATGGGATTGCAAAGAGTTGGACACAACTGAGCAACTAACACACATACAAATGAAAACACAATCTTCTCTCATGTTAAACTACCCGGCTCCTAATTCTGCTCTGCCACACACTTGCTCTGTAACTTTGGGGAAATGATTTTAACATTCTACATTTCCATTTCCTCATCTGTCCATTCTTCCAACAAGACACGTCTGCTGCGCAATAGTTATCTATCTCTATGTGTCAGGCCTTATTCTAGGCATGAGGAATACTGTAGTGAACTCAACAGAACCCCTCCACCCCAAAATCTCCACTCTCACTCACCTTACTTGCCACAGGGTGAAGGCAGACAATACACGTAAGAAATGAAGACCGTGTAAGAGACTGTGGATTAAAGGATGAAAGGGAGATATGGATATGTGGGGTGAGGCGAGTGAGGAAGGGCATTCAGCATCAGGATGATCATCAGTTAGAGCCTTCCTGAGAAAGAGGTGTTTGCATCAAGATCTGACAGGGATGGAGAAGGAAGCATGTGGCTACCTGACAGAAGGTCTTTTCAGTCAGAGGAGACAGCTAGTGCAAAGGTCCCGGGGTGGAATCCCACCAGCATGTCCAGGAATATCAGGAGGGCTGTGTGATGAAGTGGGTTGAGTGGGGGGCAGTGTGTGAATAAGTGATGGAATCAGGCAGGAGAGGTGGGGGGTGGAACCATGAGGACTTGGGATTTCACTATGAGTGGGATATGAAGCCATAGGAGGGTTGGGAGCAGAGAAGTGATATGCTGTGACATATTTTTGTACCACCGCTCTGGCTGTGTGAAATATCAGTAACCTCAGATGACACCACCCTTATGGAAGAAAGCAAAGAGGAACTGAAGAGCCTCTTGATGAAAGTGAAAGAGGAGAGTGAAAAAGCTGGCTTGAAACTCAGCTTTCAAAAAACAAAGATCATGGCATCCAATCCCATCACTTCATGGCAAATAGATAGGGAAACAATGGAAACAGTGAGAGACTTTATTATCTTGGGCTCCAAAATCACTGCAGATGGTGACTGCAGCCTTGAAATTAAAAGACACTTGTTCCTTGGAAGAAAAGCTATAATATACCTAGACAGCATATTAAAAAGTGGAGACACTGCTTTGCCACCAAAGGCCATCTAGTCAAAGCTATAGTTTTTCCAGTAGTCATGTATGGATGTGAGAGTTGGACCATAAAGAAAGCTGAGTGCTGAAGAAGTGATGCTTTTGAACTGTGGTGTTGGAGAAGACTCTTAAGAGTTCCTTAGACTGCAAGGAGGTCAAACTAGTCAATCCTGAAGAAAATCAGTCCTGAATATTCATTGGAAGGACTGATGCTGAAGTTGAAGCTCCAGTACTCTGGCCACCTGATGTGAAGAACTGATTCATTGGAAAAAACCCTGATGCTGGGGAAGATTAAAGACAGGAGGAGAAGGGGATGACAGAGGATGAGATGGTTGGATGGTATCACTGACTCGATGAACATGATTTTGAGCAAGCTCTGGGAGTTGGTGATGGACAGGGAAGCCTGGCGTGCTGCAGTCTGTGGTGTCGCAGAGTTGGCCATGATTGAGTGACTGAACTGAACTCTGGCTGTGTGTTAAGAATGGGCTGAGGAGGCAGGGGCAGAAACAGGGAGAGAGTCAGGAGGCCACTGCAGTGATGGGGGTGATCTATGATGGGGGCGTGGGCTAGGGTGATGTCTATGGTGGTGGTAAAAAGTGATAGATTTTGTAAAATGTGCATAACACTTTCCATATCTTAGACACACCATCTCATCCAATTTTCACAAAATTTGGATGAGTTAGTGATGATCACTGCCCATTTTTACAAACAAAGAACAAGAAGCTGAGCACCTGACCAAGATCCCACACCTGAAACACAGTCCGACCAAATCGAGAACACAAGTCTCAGGTCAGTTCTTTAGAGTATTTCCCCCAATCCGGTAATTCTCCTGCTGCATTTCAGTCAATAAATTGTGTTGTATGTAAAGACTCTGCTTCTTGAAAACAGTGCTTCCTAAATGTTCCCCACCACTGTGCCCTCACTTCTAAAGCCAGTCAGGAATTGAGAATTTAAAATGTTCTTGGCAGATCCAAAACCAAAAAAAGAAAGAGAGAGAGAAGCAGAGAGGGTAGCCACTGAAAACTCCAGTGCTTTGCCGGCAAGGATCAATTCCTTAGGGTACTTTTTCCCTTTTACTTGAGGTTGTAAGTGGAAACTTAATTAAAAGTGTGACTTGATTCAGAGGGGCACAGAGGATGTGACACTTTAAAAATATCACAGTGTTGGGCTTGGCAGTGATTCTGAGAAATGCCTCCCCGAGACTTCAGGCATCTGCACACAGAATGATACGGAGGGAGACTTCAGCAAGACAGAACAGTACCATCCAACGTGCTGTTATGTATAAGGGTGGTGAAATGTACTGCTCCAGCCCTGACCTCCCCCTGGAGCTTGAAACTCGTGTATTGAGCTGAGGACCTGCCTCTTCACTTGGATAGAGAATCAGCATTTCAAACCTGTAAGCCCCAAACGACCCTGCAGCTCCCACCACCCCACCTGCTCCTTCTGATCTTTCCAAGTCAGTTAGCACATCGCCACCCACTCGGCGCCTCAAGCAAAAACCGAGCAGGAGTCCTTGACGTCTCTCCCTCTCCTCCTCCTCACCTCTAAGATCCATTGTCTCTTAAGCGCCTGCTGTTCCGCTCGCAGAATATGTCTCTCCTCTGTTCCATTCTCTCCACCCCACTGATAATATTCTCGGTGTCACCATCTTGAGCATGAGGTTCTGCCACAGCCTCCTAGCCCTGCCCACCTCCAATCCACACGGAGCCAGCGTTAGCTTTTTACAACATAAGTGTAAACCTGAACAGGTTTTTCAGCATGTGCAGTGGCTTCCCATTATTCTTAGAATAAAAGACAAACCCTTTAAGATCTTGTGTGATCTGGAAGCTAACTTATTCTCTAATCTCTGCTAATACAGAGATCATGTCCCATTTATCACAGTTTACCAGCCACCTGGCCTCTTTTCTGATCCTTTGATGCACAAAGTCCTTTCCCTCCGATGGGCTATGCAGATGTTGTTTCCTCTGCCTAAAATGCTCTGAAAGTCACTCAGTGTTTGACTCTTTGCGACTGCATGGACTGTAGCCTGCCAAGCCCCTCTGTCCATGAAATTCTCCAGGCCAGAATACCGGAGTGGGTAGCTATTCCCTTCTCCAGGGGATCTTCCCAACCCAGGGATCCAACTCAGGTCTCCCGCATTGCAGGTGGATTCTTTACCATCTGAGCCACCAGGGCACTCTAGGGTCAGCTATTTTCAAGACTGGTTCCTCCTCCTCATCCTTCAGCTCCCAGATCAAATATACTCTCCACAAAAAGACCTTCTCTGGTGACCCCTTCTCAGACTTTCTCAATCTCAGTTCTGTTGTCATCTGGGGCCAGGTCACTATCTGTTGTGGGGACTGTCTTGTTCATGGTGGGAGGCTTAGCAGTATCCCTGGTTTCGACCCACGAGATGCCCTTAGCACCTCCCTCCAAGTCATGACTACCAAAAATATCTCAAGTTATTGCCAAATATCCCCTGGGGAGGGGATGAGACAAGTCATCTACTGTTAAGAACCATTTCCCATCTAGAGTTTTCCTGACAGCTGTGTTTTATCTCTTAGCCCTTTTGGCTTTTTTTTCCCCCATACATTTCACATTCGCTGCAGTTAGCTTTTGTATTTTTATGTGTTCTCATGTTGCCCTCAAGAATGTCATCTCCAAGAATGAAAGAACTTTGACTATTTTATTTATAGTCTGAATTCCCAGAACCTAGCAAAGTGGAAACTGTGTGACAGATATCTACTGAATGAACAAAGAGTCGTTGATATTCTTTAAATGCCTACTGTGAGCTGAGTTCTGTTCTAAGTGCTGCTTGTATGTTAGCTTATTTTAATGCAGCTAATGAGATCAGTAATATTGTTATTCCCACTTTCAGGTGTGGAAAAGAGGGATTCAGAGAGATCAAGTCATGAAGCAAATAAGGATCAGAACCAGAATACAAAGCCCTGAGTTTGCTTAACTGCTGGGCTCTATTGCCTTCCTGTCTCCACTGATGAAAATATCAACCATACAGTCTTCCAAGTTGGAAGATTTTTGTTTTGTTTTTTTAATTTTTATTGGAATATAGTCGATTCACAATGCTGTGTTAATTTCTGCAGTACAGCAAAGTGAACCAGTTATACATATACATATACCCACTCTTTTGTAGATTCCCTTCCCATATAGGTCATTACAGAGTATTGAGAAGAGTTCCCTATGCTATTCAGTAAGTCCTTGCTGCTGCTGCTAAGTCGCTTCAGTCGTGTCCGACTCTGTGTGACCCCACAGACTGCAGCCCACCAGGCTCCCCCGTCCCCGGGATTCTCCAGGCAAGAACACTGGAGTGGGTTGCCATTTCCTCCTCCAATGCATGAAGGTGAAAAGTGAAAGTGAAGTCACTCAGTCATGTCCGACTCTTCCCAACCCCATGGACTGCAGCCTACCAGGGTCCTCCGTCCATGGGATTTTCCAGGCAAGAGTACTGGAGTGGGGTGCCATCACCTGATCCGACAGTAAGTCCTTAGTGAAGTCACTCAGTCGTGTCCTACTCTTTGCGACCCTGCAGACTGTAGCCTGCCAGGCTCCTCCATCCATGGGATTCTCCAGGCAGGAATACTGGAATGGGTTGCCATTTCCTTCTCCAGGGGATCTTCCCAACCCAGGAATTGAACTCAGGTCTCCCGCATTAGAGGCAGACGCTTTAACCTCTGAGCCACCAGGGGTTGCCTATTTTATATATAGTGTGGATATGTCAGTCCCAATCTCCCAATTTATTCCTCCCCGCTACCTTTTCCCCACTGGTAACCATAACTGTTTTCTACATCTGTGACTCTATTTCTCAAACTGGAAGCTTTGAATAACTTGACTCTTCCTTTCTGGGCCCTATCAACCCTTCGATCCCATTAATTAGACCTCATAATTCTGCTCATACCCAGCCCCTCCTCTCCTTACTATTGCCATCAAATTCAAAAGGGTCCTCATCAATTCACAGCTGGTACTGGGAAGAACCTCCAAAGTCTGGCCTCTACACTGCCTGCCTCTACCCAACATTATCACTTCTATATGGCACCAGTGTTCACATCTCCCTCAGCTCAGGCCATGCTCTGGCTTTGAAAATGTGTGTTGACTCCCTGGTACCTAGAAGACAAGTCCAAACTATTTAATATGACCTTGGGTAATTTATTGATCCCTCTGAACTTCAGTTTCCCATCTATAAGGATGGGGAAAAGAAAATAACCTTTTCAGAAATATTGTAAGATTCAGTGGGATAAGACAGGTGATCACGTACAATGGATACTCAATAATGTTGATTTCCTTTCCTTTCTTCATTATTCAGATGTAATCTGAACCCAATCTACTTCTTCAGCTTCATCTCCAGTCAGTCTTCCCACTTATTCTCCTCTTCCTTGTGAGTTCCTATTTGTCCTTCAACTCACAGCTCAAAAAACTTGTTCAAAAGTTCACAGTTCAAAAAACCCGTGGTTCAAAGTGGGCTTCCCTGATAGCTCAGCTGGTAAAACATCCGTCTGCAATGCAGGAGACCCTGATTCGATACCTGGGTTGGGAAGATCCCCTGGGGAAGGGAATGGCTACCCACTCCAGTATTCTGGCCTGAAGAATTCCATGGACTCTATAGTCCATGGGGTCGCAAAGAGTCAGACGTGACTGAAAGAATTTCACTTCCTTTCACAGTTCAAATGTCTCTGACATGATCACATCTCCCCCACTGTCTCTGGCAGAGTTGATGATAGCAGGTCTGGAGTCTCAGATCTCTACTCTAGCATTTGACATAGTGTTCTTTAAACACTGAGTCATCATTACTTGTCTACACATCCTCCTTCTCCATTAGACCAAGGGCAGGAATCTGCATTTCTGGATGCTTAGCACTAAGTAATGGGCCAAGCACATAGTGACTACTCAACACTTTACATGTAGGAAGATAGCAACACAATTCTAGAATCACACAGACCTGGGAATCAATGCTAACACTGCCCCAAATTTGCTGGATAATTTTAAGGAATTTATGATTACTTTCTGAACCCTGTTTTTTCTCTCTCTTAAAAAATAAAGATTATTAAATATTCCTTAGGGGATATAGTAATTAACATAAAATATCTAACATAGGCCTGCACATGGTTATCACTCAATAATGGTATGATATTATTCCTACCCAAATTTATTTGCTAATTACTATATTCCAGTAAATTAGAGTATGATAATATTCTAGGGAAATTAAGGAAGCTAAAATATCGATACTTGAAACAACTTGGAAATAGTATAAATTTTATACTTCTAAAGATTATAAATTTTGTACTTTCTGCAAAAGTATGGAAATTGCATAATATAAGCCTCATTAAGGCCCAAAACAATAGTTGTTACATAGTGGTAGGAAGGTGGTCTGGAAAAGTCAGGAAATACTTCCTGGAAGAGATGGTATGATAAATAGCCTTCAAAGATGGCCACCACCAATTCCTTCCCTGCTCGTTTTCACACGCTGCTCTATGCACCAAGACATGAAACCATTCCTACTCCCAGTGAAATCTAGGCTCCCTAGTGACTTATCAACAGAATGAAAATGGAACTAGCTCTTATGAGGCCTGGCTGCTGCTGCTAAGTCGTTTCAGTCGTGTCTGACTCTGTGCGACCCCATAGACTGCAGCCTACCAGGCTCCTCCGTCCATGGGATTTTCCAGGCAAGAGTACTGGAGTGGGGTGCCATTGCCTTCTCCGATGAGGCCTGGCAGCTTCCACTTTTGTCTTGGAATCAGCCACCATGATACAAGGTTCTTGACCAGGACTACTGAACTATGAGAAATAACACAGACAGAGAGGTTCATGTGAAGATCTGAAGTACCCAGAAACGTGAGGGAAGTTTCTGGAACCTTTGATCCTGGCCCAGGCAGCCAAGAGGGTATCTGAGTGAAAGACATCAACCAACACCAATGGAGTATAAGAACTACCCTGCTGACCCTTGTCTCAATTCCAAATTCATAGAGGCATGAAAAATAATAAGCTATTATTGATTTAAACCACTAAATTTGGGGACTGTTTGTTGGAAAGCAATAGATAAAAGAAAGAGGTGGGAATTTGAATGTATGTAGGCCTAGCATGAAGGGGCGGGCATGGTAAGAAAGGCCTTCCAAATAGGGAAATTCAGTGTAACGTCCGGATTAATCTAATGACTGCTCCAGGCTTCCCTGGTAGCACTAGCGGTAAAGAATCCATCTGCCAATGCAGGAGATGCAAGAGAAGTGGGTTCGATCCCTGAGTCAGGAAGAGCCCCTCCAGTAGAAAATGGCAACCTTCTCCAGTATTCTTGCCTGGGAAATTTCATGGACAGAGGAGCCTGGTGAGCTACAGTTCATGGGGTGGCAGAGAATTGAACGCAACTGAGCCGCTAAGCCCAGCACATAGCAATGACTGATCCAGGCTTACGTTTCAGCTTCTCCACCACAGCTTCATATCTGTGACTCTCCAAGCAGGCTGAACGCCCCTCAGGCTTTCTTTCAACTCCCAGCCTTTGGACCTGCTCTTCCCACTGCTTCACTATTCCTAGTCCTTTTTCAGCCCCATTTTAGGCCTCAAATGTTGTTTCTTTAGGTTAGCCTTCTTTTGCTGTATCCATAAGTCCAACATGTATCAGTGTTGTTCTTGTTAGACTAATGACCTTATTTTTTCACAAGATCATTAATCAATTGAGGGAAGTGAAAGTGTTTTCTGTAGAATGCAAACTAATTGATGAGGAAGGAATAAAAGAATTAGAAAATTATCATTGGCAACCATCACTGTAGTAACTGATTCAGGCACAAATCACCAATAGATGCTAAAAGGAGTGGTATAAGTTTGATAAGGTACAGGATACTTGCATAGCCTCAGAGTATATACCCTAAAATTCTTTATTAATTACAAAGGCATAAAAGTAATTTTATAATGGAGAAACCTTTAATCAAGTGATCAAAGTTAATACCAACTGTGATGGAACAAACCAATGTCATACACTTACTGAACAATTACTGAGAAGGACACAATATCCCTTGTGGAATAATCTGGCAAAAATGTATAACCTGAATCTAATCAGGAGACAGCTGATAGACCAAACTTTATGGACATTCTTAATACTTTTTGAAACATACTAATATTCTAAAGACAAAGAAAGACTGAGGCAACATTCCAGAGTAAAGACAGAGTCATGAAAACTAACTGCAATGCATGATCCTGAATTGAATCCTGAGCCTGAAAAAATATGCTATAAAGGACACCATAGGAACATTTGGTGAAATTGTAATGAAGTCTATAGATTCGATAATTATATTGCGTAAATACTGAATTTTTCCTTATTTTGATTATTGTACTGTGACTTAAAAGATGATTTTTGACAAAAACAAAAAAGCATTTCATGGTAAATGGGGCATGATATATTAAACAAAATGTTTAAAAAACACTATATATATGTGTGTGTGTGTGTGTGTATATATATATATATATATGCACATGTAGAGAGAAAACAATAGAGCAAATGTGGAAAATTAACAGTTGATAAAAACAAGTGAAGAGTATACATAGTTTGTATTAGTCTTGTAACTTATCTATAAGTTTAAAATTATTTCAAACAGAAGTATTGGAAAAATAAAATATAATATCAGATATTTGGTGGATAAAATACAATATCATACAACTACACAGCCACCAAATTGGCTACAATGAAAAAGACGGACAATATTAAGAGTTGGTAAAGATGTTGAGCAACTGGAACTTACTTATGTTATTGGAATGGAATGTAAATTGTTACAACCTCTTCAGAAAATTATTTGAATGCATCTGCTGAGATTTAAAATAGCCATAACATGACTCAACAATCTCATGCTGAAATATAGGTCTATAAAAATGCACATAGGGCTTCCCTGGTGGCTCAGTGGTAAAGAATCCTTTTGCCAACACAGGAGACACAGGTTTGATCCCTGGTCTGTGAAGATACCACATGCTGCAGGGCAACTAAGCCCATGTGCTCTAGAGCGTGGGAGCTGCAACTACTGAATCCACATGTCACAACTACTGAAACCCGAATGCTCAAGAGCCTGTGCTCTGCAACAAGAGAAGCCACCACAATGAGAAGCCCATGAACTGCAACTAGAGAGTAGCCCCTTGCCCACTGCAGCTAAAGAAAGAGCCTGCTCAGAAGACATAAATAGACATTTCTCCAAAGAAGACATACAGATGGCCAATAGGCACATAAAAAGATATTCAACATCACTAATTATTCAGTTCAGTTCAATTCAGTTCAGTTGCTCAGTCGTGTCCAACTCTTTGCAGCCCCATGAATCATAGCATGCCATTATTACTATAATTATTAGATAAATGCAAATCAAAACTACAATGAGATATCACCTCACACTAGCCAGAATGGCTATCATCAAAAAATTCACAAACAATAAATGCTGAAGAGGGTGTGGAGACAAGGGAACCTTCCTACATTGTTGGTGGGAATGTAAATTGGTACAGCCACTATGGGGAACAATATGGAGGTTCCTCAAAAACTAAAAATCAAGCTATCATATGACCCTGCAATCCCACTCCTGGAAATATCTGGAGAAAAACATGATCCAAAAGGACACATGCACCCCACTGTTCATTGCAACACTGTTTACAATATCCAAGACATGGAAGCAACCTAAATGTCCATCAACAGAAGAATGGATAAAGATGTGGTATATATATACAATAGAATATTACTCAGCCATTAAAAAGAATGAAATAATGCCATTTGCAGCAACATGGATGGACCAGAGATGATCACATTGAGTGAAGCAAAGTCAGACAGAGAAGAAGAAATATCATATGATATCCTTTATATGTTGAATCTAAAAAGAAATGATATGAATGAACTTACAAATCTGAAACAGACTCACAGATTTAGAGAATGAATTAATGGTTCCCGGGGGAAGGATTGGGGGAAGGGATAGTTAGGGAGTTTGGGATGGACACATACCCATGGCTATATTTAAAATGCATAACCAACAAGAACCTACTGTATAGCACATGGAACTCTGCTCAATGTTGTATGGCAGCTTGGATGGGAGGGGAGTTTGAAGGAGAATGGATATATGTATATGTATGGCTGAGTCCCTTGGCTGTTCACTTGAAACTATCACAACATTATTTATCAATTGGCTATATCCCAATACAAAATAAAATGTTTTTTTTTTTAAGTCTACTCAACAACAAAGACCCAGCACAGCCAAATAAATAGAATAAATAAATATTTTTAAATGCACCTATAAGCAAATTCTGCAAAAAAAAAAAATATGCATTAGAATAAACTGTAGCTTGGCTATACTTCATAGCCAAAAAATAGAAATAACTCAAATGCACACTACACAGATAAACACATCGTTGCATATCCCCTAAATAGAACCTACACAGCAGTGCAAAATGAATTATTTCTAACAACTAAGAGAAAGAAACTCATAAAAATATTAAGCAAAATAAATCAAAGTAGTGCATCTTCTATGACTACATTTATATCGAATTCAAAAGCACCAAAAATAAACTTGCAGTTTTTAGAAGCCAGGATAGTGGTTACCCCTTGTGGGTAAAGCATACTCCTAATGATTTGTTTAATGATCTGGGGGCTGCTTACTTAGGTGTGTCCCTTTTGGAAACTCACTGAGTTTTACCTTAATGACTGGGCACTTCTCTGTATGTATGTCACTCTTCAACAAAATGTTTACATTATTTTTTTTAAGGATGATAAAAATGGCTTAGAGTACATACCAGGCACTGTTTAACTGTTTTCCACGGATTTCTGGAAAAGTTCTTGTTTCTTCAAATTTGCAAGTCATGAACTGTGTGCTATTAGGGGGCAGTTATTGCCACACATCTGTCATTTTTGCAAATGGAGAAACTGAGGCCCAGAGTGGTTAAGCAACTTGCTGAGGGTCACACAGCCAGGACGTGGCTGATCAGAACTCAATTCAGGGAGTTCAGCTACCTACAGAGTCTGCAGTTCCTAGATGCTACATTCCACTGCATTTTAATGAAGAGCCCTTTGGTGTAGAGAGGATCTTCTTCATTCCTTCATCAAAGGGCCTCCTGAATAAACCCAGGATGTTAGGCATTATGCAAATGAACTAAAAGAATCAGACTCTGCTAATAAAGATGGAGAGAGGAACACAGTGCCAAACTGAAACGTGATAATGAGACTGATCTTAATGCCACTTCTCAGCCCTTATTTGCAAAATTAAGATCTAAGAGGAGGAGGGAAAAAAAAACACCCCAGCCATAAAAGGCAGGATGGATACCCATGAGATAAGATGGTTGAAGAAGTGCTAATGACCCAATTAAAAAACGGAATGCAGTTCTGTGATCCTTGTTCCAATTACCGTAGAATCTGAGCCCTGTATGTTCACTGCTGCAAGAGAAAGTGTAGGAGGATACTGATGTTTTCGGTTTGTTTTCTTCTACCTGTGGCAGATACATTTTTTGAATTATTAATCTGCAACTTTTTCACTGCATATGTGTTTGGTTTTCCATCCCAAGTTGAGCTCAAGAATCTTTGCTGAGCAGACTGCAAAATCTTTACAGTCAGTAAAGTTTACTATATTCTGTTAAAGTTTCATGTGAAGAAAGGGATGAGGTAGCTTAACCAGATTCAAGGAAGTAGCAAATGGCCAGAGGGTGTCAGGGAAAGGAAGAGGGTGAAGATGGAGAAAAAGGGTCCCTTGAAGAGTAGAAGTTTTGGCCTGTGTAGAAGCAGTGCCTGGAAAATCAGGACAGGCTGTAAGGAGCCCCTGTAGAAGCTGGACACCAGGTGCAGGAACCCCCAGCCTTACCCAAGGGTCTTGGGTTTCAGACTTAAAATGGAAGCAAAAGGTCCACAGGCCACATGTTTCTCAGGCAGTGGGTCTCCTACAAATAAGTGAGTGCAAGCGTGCTAAGTCACTTGAGTCGTGTCCAACTCTGTGCGACCCTATGGACTGGAGCCTACCAGGCTTCTCTGTCCCTGGGATTCTCCAGGCAAGAATACTGGAGTGAGTTGCCCTGCCCTCCTCCAGGGGATCTTCCCAAGCCAGGGATCGAACCTGTATTTCTTATGTCACTTGCATTGGCAGTTGGGTTCTTTACCACTGATGCCACTTGGGAAGCCCACAAATAAGTATTCAACTCAACAAATACTAAATGAACTCTAAGGATGAGGAAGGTCAGTATTGACTGAAATTAATTAATTTTTTTTTACAAACCTTAAAGTTTGAGGCTTTGGGATGAAACTGAATTAAAATAAGAAATGTAACGAGTGGTATTCTTTTACACTTGAGTCTAAAGACTTAGATGCATATCTCTTCCATATGAAATGAGTGAAAACTACTCCATGTAGACTCTAAAGAGCATTTTGCATTGAGAAAAAAATCACTTGCATAGAAAGAAAGTTATCTCCTCAGCTTTTTCTGGCAGCTGCTTAATAATTTCCCAAGCCCCACTCTGGGGTGACAAGCAAGCCTGGATTTGACTGCACATTCCTTTCTCTTGACCTTGGGGTCCAATTGCTCATGAATTCCTGACGTTAGTATTTCTGTCAAGCAGGGCTGCTTTAAAATGACTTTGAGTCTTAACAAAACTGAATTAAATATTCAACAAAGAGGATCTCCCTCCTGTGTGTAAAGATACGATTGAAACTTGTGTGGTGATGCTATTATCATCACATGTTATAAACCAGGTGTATCAAAAGCCAGGATATTTAAATTTACCTGGAAGCCAACTGTTCCCACTACCAGAAGCAGCAACAGAACTATTCAATTACAGAATTGGGGAAAAAAAAGATGAGAATCATCATGGAAGCTGGAGTCATTGGCCCAGATGTGTAGAAGGCTTGTGGTGATGATAATTACACATCATTTGTGCGTTTGCAGAATGAGATCTCCTCTTTCAGCAGGAGAGGAAAATCTACCCAGGGTAGGGGAACACACAGCATCATGCTGGCCATTCATTACTGTCTGGGCTCTAGGAAAAGTGCCTCCTTCCCCAGAAACTTCTTCTGCAGGCACGAGGATACTGGAATATTCAGTGAAGGGTAATTGGCTAACAGAGAAAATGACTGTTGTCTGGATACCAGACAGGACCGCATAAGCAGAGTGTCAAAGCTGGGTAGCAGGAGATATCTTGATTAAAAATGACAAGTATTAGCAGGTATATATGGACATCATTTGCAAATCCTTTCTCACGTGAAGTCTTCGTGCAGAGTGGGAGAAATGAAGGAACTTGGAGCCACAGGGCAGCATTTCGCTGGTGTTTTTGGCTGGATGCATTTGTGTGGATGATGTAAGCAGCTCCAGTCTTTGGAGTACTGACATTGCAGAGTCATCCACATAGGGGTTCAACTCATCAAACAGGACTGGTTGCTGACTGAGGGCTCTGAGGGCTGTGGGACTATGTTGACAAAGGGGAGGTTATGTTTGGGTGCCCTAAGCAGGCAAGATTCGAATCCCTGATCCCTCCTGTATTGGCTCCATGACTTTGGGTAAATGATATCACCTCCCTAAACCTCCCATTTCTTCATCTATAAAGTGATGGCCTCTCTCAAAAGATTGGCTTTCCAAGTGGCGCAGTGGTAAAGAATCTGCCTCTCAATGCAGGAAACACAAGAAACACAAGCAGGAGACCAAAGAGATGCAGGCTCGATCCCTGGTCAGGAAGATCCTCTGCAGGTGGAAATAGCAACCCACTCCAGTATTCTTGCCTGAAAAATCCCACAGAGGAGACTGGCGGGCTACAGTCCATGGGGCCGCAAAGAGTCAGATACAACTGAGCATGCACACGGACTCTCAAAAGATTATTGTGAGGGTTCAGTGTGAGGGCTCTGTCCCACATACAGAGCTTGCTCACAAACGTCAGCTGTTGTCCTCACTGAGCAAAGTGTAGAGGAGAGTGACACTGTGAGAAATGTATATTTGGTCTCTTCCCCCAGTTCCTCACACAGAGCTCCTGAATCCCTCAGAACTTCCTGGGTAAAGAAAATGTCTTTTGTTCTAATGAGGTGACTCTCGATGGGATCCTGGAAACCTTCAGAATGGAGGTGGGTCAGCAGAAAGACCAAGGTTTCCGTCCCATTCCCCCTGTCCTCCAGGGAGGATGAGTCAATGATGGGTCATGCTCAGGTGAGGAAGCCTCTGTGAAATCCGTAAACAATGGGTTTCGAAGAGCTTACAAGTCGGTGAACACAGCCACGTGTTAGGAGGGTGAAACACCCCAACTCCATAGAAACAAGCTCCTGTGCTCCAGACCTCTCTAGACTCCCACCCTATGTACCTTTTTGTCTGGCTATACATTTTGTATCCTCTGTAATATTCTTTATAATAAAGCATAAACATAATTGAAGTGTTTCTCTGAGCTTTGTGAGTGGGGTGTGAGAACCTCCAATTTATGGCCAGTTGGTCAGAAATATAGTTGACAACCTGGGACTTGCAATTGGCATCTAAATTGGGGGACGGAGGTGGGCAATCCTGTGGCACTGAGCCAGTCTGTAGGATCCACGCTAACTCTGGGGAGCTCATGTCAGAAATGAGTGATGAGACCCAGCTGGTGTCTGGAAAATTGGAGAGTTGGTGGGTGTGGGGAAAATACTGACACACGGATGTCAGGAGTGTCCTGTGAGTAGAGAAATCATTTTCTTAAGGGTGGCTTCCAGGCAGTTTGTGGCTCTGTTGATGTGAAAAGCACCAAGACAAATGTGTGGGCATATGGGTGCTGTGTTCAGTCATGTCCAACTCTTTGTGACCCCCTTGGACTGTACCCTGCCAGGCTCCTCTGTCCATGAGATTTTCCAGGCAAGAATACTGGACTGAGTTGCCATTTCTTCCTTCAGGAGATCTTCCCAGCCCAGGGAACGAACTCATGTCTCCTGCATCAGTAGGCAGATACTTTACTACTGAGTCATATGGGAAGCCCATATGGGTAGAGGAAAACAAATATAAATGTACTCAGAGTTCACTGTGCTTTAACAACTTGAGGGACAAATGAGGTCATGAGTAACAATTCATAGTTCCCTGGCTTTTGACTTCAAATGTAAAATCCAGAACTTTTGTACCCACATTCACATTTCACATGGTCCCTTGTGAAAACAGCTCTTTTGGCTTCTCCCTGTTCTGCCCGATCATGATGGAAGATGCAGAAATAACTTAAGGGGACCAGGTAAGGGGCATACTTTAAAATAGAAGCTAAGGTTTACTGAACGCTTAACTCTATGCAGGACAGCAAGCTGAGCCCCAAGCATGCACTGCCATACTTCAAAATGATGCATTTCAAAAGGCATTCACTGCCAAACCTTCAGAATGACCTTAGGACATTAGTAGTAATTGTCCTCATTTTGTGGATATGCAAACAAAGCCCAAAAGTTTAAGCAACTGGACCAGTATCATAGATATAAGAACTGGGACCAAGAATGTCTGTCCCCAAAGCCGCAGTCGTCAAGACTTTGTTCTCCTGAGGTATCCTGTGTACAAACCACCTTCTCAATTGCCCCTTACACTTCTATCACCACCATAAAATTAGCTCATTCAAATACATGCTTGATGGACCCATGAGACATCCTTAGATAACTTGAATCCAGGCAAAAGGCAAAATTAGTCTCAAAATAAACCACCACACCTCTTGACGTAAATCAGGGCATTCATAAACAACAGAGAAATTGCAAATGAGCTGAGAGCCCAATAACTTGCCCCAAATTCAAAAATGCCATTAAAACCAAAAGTTAATAGACTTAGAGCAGCCTACTGGGTAGAGAGGCCATTAATATAAGATAAATAATGGTAGGAAGGTGAGTGAGAGCAGGCTTATAAATTCTTACTTGCTTGTTAAGGGACGTGTCTTTTGGCCTCACAGTTATAATGTATATGACTGCAGATAGGTGAATTATAAATGTATGTTTTTCTTAAGTATCAAAGGCAGACTGTTTTTCCTCCCAGATACAAAATAAATAACAAGTCAAAAAGGAATGAGTTAAGATTTTGTTTATCTTCTTTTTATCAAAGAGAATCCTTCATAGCTGGAAGGGAACTTTGATACCGGCTATGTGTTCCAACTCCCTCCTTTTGCACATGAGAAAACTTGCCATTTTGGCCACACCAGAATTTCAGATGATTTGAAATTCAAACACACTAGAGGAGCCAAACATATTTTAATTGACTCCTTACCACTGACAGCTCTAATCAAGGTCTAAGTCTTCTGTTCAAACACAACAACTGATTAGCCTTAAAGATGAATGGACACAGAATCCTAATTCATATTGATTCTAGCTTCAGGCCTTTGCTCTTATTTCAGTCCTGTACTTACATGGTTATTATCCATATTACAAAGCAGTATTGATTGTTTTCCATCTTCAGCTGAAGCACGAATCTTTTGAGGAGACTTTTTTGAAGGTCCTTTGAAACTGCTAGGGTTGTATAAGCTGATAAACAGAATAAATATGATCTAGGATGATGAATGGAACCACAGGTGAGTTTGGAGGAATCCTAGAGCAGAGGAACCACTATCTCATTCTCCAGGAGTCTGTAAGATTATATGGAAGATCCTTATCCAACATGGCACCCAAGCCATAGAGTAGGAAAACCTGAGGGGACTGTCTAGGTGGTTAGGGGTGAGGGAAGCCCTGTAAACCCTGACCACATGAGTGTGGTGTGGGGAAAGCAGTTGAGAGCTCTCAATCTCCTGAGAAAGACGCAGAAGTGGCTGTGAGAACCAGGAGACCAAACAATGACCTCATGGTTGGGAGTTGGGGATGCGGAAACTTTGACTTCAACACCAGAGGCTAACGTCGGACCATGGTCAGCAGCAGTACAGGCAAAGGGCATCCACAGCCACATGAGGTGGAGAGAGCAGAGACTGATACTTCTCCCCATGATTCCGCATGCCCCAACACCAAGTCTTCACTTCACACCAGGATCTACAAGCATTCCCGGTGAGAAGGACAGAAGGGAATTTGAGAGAGAAACTTGGGTCGACTGAGTAGTATCCAAAACAGGCTGACTTCTAAGCCACGAGTGAGTTCATTTCCTCTAATTCAATTTTCTGGTGCATAGTGGAAACGAGTGCTTGAGAGTGAAATTAAACTCAGTTCGAGGAAAATAAAGTTCCACTTTCACCGACCTGAGTTTTGTGACGAGGAAAATACCTGCTGCATAAAATAAGCTCCTAATACAGTGTCAGGCTTAATAACTCCTGGCCGTTGTGACTACTGTTCCCATTAATCTTGCTGTTGTTGTACTGTGAACTCCTGGAAGCAAGCAGAGTATCTTCCGCTCTGTGTCTGCAAGGGTCATTACAGAATGTCTTCAGTACACACTGGTTGACTAAATGACTTGAATTTACCCTAATGAGCACTCAGTGCTATCATTTGCAAAACCAGTGTCCAGGTAGCACCTCCACTGTGCCGTTTCCTGAGTGACTGATGAGAGAAATTCCATCAACCAGTGTTAGGCATAGAGCGTGAGTGAGAATTAAACTTCCGCTGTGCTGAGCTACTGAGTTTGGGGGTTGCTTGTTACCGCAGCACAACTCAGCTCATCCTGACTGATACAAACTAAAATGCGAAATGTATTCAAGAGGAAGTACCTCGTCTGTGACATGCCCTTTTACTTCTTTTATGAATTTAATTTTTACTATCTGCATTTTATAGTCAATGAATATGAAAGCCAATTATATTAAATGATTTGTCTAAGACCACACAGTTAGTAAAGGACAGGACCATCTGAGTCCAGAATCCTAGGGTTTTCCATTATACCAGACTGCCCCCAAATTAACCCCTTTTTTCAACTATGCATTTTACTTTGAATTTTAGTGAGATAGCTATTTGATTTGTATTCCTTTCCATTTGTCCAAGCAGTCCTAAAGTAAGTAATGTTTGAGATTGGGTACAAGGAATGATAGATGACAGTTTAGAGAAATGCTGAGTAGAAATGAAAATTTGTTACTGTAACATTTGGGGTGTATGTCACCAGCAGGAGCAGTCACTATAATGTGGCAGAAAACTCTGGTGGAGAGATGAAATGTCCTGTTTTCCTGTAGGCTGGAAGAGAATAAAAAAGAATGATAGAAATATTGGCAAGGATGGGGAACAACCAGAACTCTCACATGTTACTGGTGGGAATGTAGAATATTTCAATTACTCTGGAAAACAATTTGGCTCTTTCTAACAAAATTAAATACCCTTCTACCCAATGACCTTGCAGTTTAAATTCTAGAATTATACTCAATATAAATTAGTACATATGTTCACAAAATAATTTGTACAAGAATGTTCATAGAAGTTTAGTTCATAATAGTTTCAAACTGGAAAAATGCAAGGGTCTTTGAGAAGAAAATCAGTAATTGAGATATATTCATATAATGAGCGTGTGTTCTATACTCAGTCGTGACAGACTCTTTGCGACCCCTTGGACTGTAGCCTACCAGGCTCTTCTGTCCATGGGATTCTCCAAGCAAGTATACTGGAGTGGGTTGTCATTTCCTACTCCAGAGAATCTTCATGACCCAGGGATCAAACCCACGTCTCTTGTGTCTCCTGCATTGGCAGGCGGATTCTTTACCACTGTGCCACTTGGGAAGTCTGTGTTCATATAATACTAATCACCAATTAAAAAGTATGAATATAGAAAAACATAATAACATGGCTGATTTTCAAAAACATTATGTTCAGTAAAAGAAGTTAGGTACAAAAGTGTCTACTGAATGATCCAATTTATGAATAGCAAATAGGGAAATCTAATCTATAATGATTAAGGTCAGACAGGGGTGTTATCCAAGGTGGGGGCACTGGCTGGAAAAAGTCATGAGGGATTTTACTGAGATGATGAAAATGTTCTACAACCAGACTTGGACGATGGTTACAGAAGGCATACACCCATGCATAAATCCACTGAGCTACATACTGTATGTATGCTGTGCCTCAACATAAACAAAACAATAAAAATTAAGAGAGGATGATGAAAATTGTATCTGCCTCTTAAGAGGGAAAGCATGGCTTTTGGGTCCTGGAGGTTTGGGTGCCCTCACTCAGCACCAGAGAATGGCTCTGGAATTTGAGCAGAGCAGAAGTGAACCACCGCTGGGATGGCTTGAACGTGAGACTAGGAATGGGGCTTCTATAAGGGATAAAAGGCCTGGTGGTGACTGCTCATGAGTGTAATGAATGACTCAAGAGTATAGAGTGAATGTCTGCGGTTGAGTCTGTGGTCCATGGACATGACGCTCTGAGGAGCATCCCTGCATCACTAAGAACAAATGGCCCAGGGCTAGCTCTCCACGGCATGGTGGCACAGCTGAAGAAGCACCACTCACAAGTACATGCCCAGGAAACTAAAAAAACCAAGCCTGTTTCACTTTTCTAACACCTCACATGTGCCAAGATACTTGTATAACCCCAAGAGGGAGCAGGAGTCCCCTAAGAATGACTATCAGATTTCTCATCAAAACTTGTGGACTAAGGCTGAGAGCCAGAGTCAACTCTAGTTACTCATTCTTAAGTGTCATGGAAACACTAGAGTCACATTTTTCAAAGTCAGCCACCCTGAAATTTACAATGAATGGCACCTGCCAGAAAGGGGAACCAGAACGCTCAACTCTAAATCAGTTTCAGCTGCTTGCTGCTTATAACCCTGGGCTTGTCAGTGCTCCTCTCTGAGACTCAGTGTTCTCATCTGTAAAATGGGGAGAGCAGCTCCTCCTCCTCCCTCAGAGTTGTTATGATGAAATGGGAAAATATGTGTCATATAGGAAGCCTTACACATCAGCCACTTGGTTGAGTCAACTTCCTTGCCAACTTTTTGCTCAGAGGCTGTGAGGAGGAGACATTCAGTGTGAAGACAGTTCCTTTTTCAGAAATGGACTTGCCGGGGTCCCCAGCCGGGAACCTGAATCACTCATTGACAACAGTGGCTATTCAGATGAAGTGGTGTGGAAATAGAGGAGTGATGACCCAGCAAATTCTAGAGCTGGGAAGGTGAGCATCAAAGCATGTAAGAGAAGAGAAATCAACAGGCTGGGGCTGATTTCAGAGGATGGTGGTCTTGGAGGCTGAATTCGTCATGCTGCTTGAAACAATGTTTTTTCGCATCTTCTTCCCCACAAAGTAAACACACACACACACACACACACACACACACACACACACTGGATTCAGGGCTCAGAGACAGAATGGAGCATCATAAAATGTAGCTTGAACCTGTTCCTCATTGCTGCCCAAACCTCTTCCTTTCTTATTGCCCCAGTCCAGCCCAACCCAGAGACCTTCATGCTCTTCTGAAAATCCCTGTGGGTTAGAGTTCTTCAGATAACAAAAGAGAATCAAGAGGCATACTGAGTAAACTGGTACGGTAGAAAGGGAGAGGAGGAAGTCATGGGTCTGGGTCCTGTCCTGGCTTGCCCCTTACCTGCCATGTGATGCTATTAAGTCACTTCAAGTCTCTTGACACCGGTTTCTCCATCTGTATAATCAAAGTGTAAAGGAATTAGTCAGATAGTTTCAATTTTGTTATTTTCAGTTTTAGAAATGATTAATGAAGCAGTGAATACCTGGCACATGGAAGTTACTTAGAAGACAAAATTAGAGGATATTCTTAATTCACCACTCACTAAACAATTTTAGAACGAAAAATTGAGTTTACAATGATGGAGCAAGACCTGCCTTTTTTCCCCCAAGGAAATTAGAGCCTAGGGTGGAACCACAGACTCCATCCTGGTCTCAGCTCAGCCCACTCATCCGGTGAGATGAGAAGGCATGACAGCAGCAGGCGCAGGCAGAGATTCTCAAAGACTGGGGGAAGGGGAGCTTCCCTAAGGACAGGATGCTTCGACTGAGACCTGCTTTAACTTCTCCTCCTGGTGAACATATAGGTCAATGAAAAGAAAATAAACCTCACCTCTAATCCCACTACTCTGAAGTAACCCCCACAAACACACACACAACCACACACACACACACATCCATACTGATGCATATCCTTCGAGTCTTTTGTCTGTGTGATATACATATATGCAAACTCCTTTTTAAAAGGCTGGATCATGCAATAGATGCTATTTTTAAAAGTTTGCTCATTTTTCACTTAATATATTATGAACATCTTCCTAAAACCTGAATTCACTTTACTAATTTCATATTATCCTATTAAGTGAATGTAACAAAATTTGTTTAATGAAGACTCTAAATTTGGACACTTAGGTTATTTACAATTTTCTTTGCTACTGTAAGCGACCTTGTGATGAATGTGTTTGCAGCTAATTTTTTGCACATATCTTCCTTTATTTTCTCAGAATGAATTCCTCTCCATGAAATTATTGAGTCAAAACCACATATCTTTTTAAGGCTTTGGATACATGTAGCCAGAGTTTCTCTCAGAAGATTTGTTAATTTTTAATATCACCAGAACTGTGTGAATGTGCCAATTTCTCTCACATTCTCTCCCTCAGTGGGTATTATTATTTAACTTTATGTATCAGTTATACCAAATTTGGCCTTTCAAAACTGCCTATTTGTGTTTTCCTTTCACATTAATTTGAAAAATCTCTTTATACATTAAGGACATTAACATTCTGGTCTATTATGTTACAAATATTTTCCCAGATTTTCACTCATGTAAGATTTTTTAAACTATTTTCCTCACAGAAAAATTAGTCTGGTTATTTAAAGTTTCCATCTTCTGTTCCACATAAGAAATTCCTTCCTTACCATAAGATTCTTAAAATAGTCTCAAATTGTTTATCCTAATGCTTAATCGCTTGGTTTTGAAGCATTTAAATCTTTACTCAGGTAATTTGCCTCTGGGATACCATAGAGATGATAAAGGGCAGGTTTCAATTTTTCACTTTTATGTACTTTAGTCATAGTGGTCTTAGGATTTTTTTTTTTTAATAATGAGCAAACACTACTTTAATAGTTTAAGCAATTATAAAAATGAAGGGATTATCTGACGGTCCAGTGGTTAAGACTCCAAGCTCTCACTGATGAGGGCTCTGGTTCGATCCTTGGTTGGGCAACTAAAACTCCACAAGCCATGTGGTACAGTCAAAAAGAAAAGACTCTTCCAATTATGAAAAATGTATCACCATTGGGCTTTTCTTTTGAAATCTGACATATATAAATATAATTTTTGTTGGTTTTCTAAAAGGTTCCACAGATGCCCAGAAGGAGTTAACCAGGCGAGGAAGGCGAAAAGCACATTTTCAGTGAGGGGAAGCACTGTGTTCAAAAAGGCAAAAGAACAGCCAGTGCGTTCAAGGGAATTCCAGGTCAGTCCAAGCGACTGGAGGCAAAGGTGTGGAGAGAGTCCTCTCAAATTCTGAAGGGGTTTGGGGGAGGGAAACATTTTAAAACTTCAGAATTCAAAGATGAGCATCATCCTGACTTGTGACAAAGTGCCCCCCTTCTATTAGAACTATTAGACTTTTGCTACATTTGCTTTATCATCTTTTAATAAAAGAAATAAAGCATATGAAGGCAAACAAGGTTCCCTCTGGTCAGCGTTCCCCATTCCTCTCGCTCATCATGTGTTCATGTGCTTGGTACGCTCCCACATTTGTTCCAATAAATTATCCTATGAATGTGTATAAGATTAGGTTTGGCTGCAAGTAATCAGAAACTCCCCAAGTAAATGAAAGAACGGTTTTAAGAGATAAATATTTACTTCTCTTGCATGTAAAAGTGCAAGAGATCTGATGTGACTTCTTTAGATTTCGAGAACCCAGTTTGTTTGTTTTTTTTAATCTTATAGTACCTCCATGCACAAACTTGACTCTAAAACTTACTTCTTGGCCCAAGACGGCTGTTCAAGCCCCTGCCATCATATCCACATTCTAATGAGAAGGAAGAAGAGGAGGTGCCGTGGTTTGAATTGTGTCCCCCAGAAGATACGGTGAGTATCTGCGAATGGGAGCTTATTTGGAAATGGGGTTTTGCAAATGCAATTAAGTCAAGATGAGGTTCATACTGAATTAGTGTAGGCCCTAATCTGACTAGTGTCCCTGTTAAAGAAAAAGGGGAAACATAGACACAAATACGCAGGTGAAGATAGAGGCAGATATTGGAATGACCTGTCTGCAGGCCAAGGAATGCCAGGGATTTCCAGCAACACCAGATGCTGGAAGAAGACATAGAACACATTCTCCCCAGGAACCACCAAGAGAGCACAGACATGCTGGTAGGAATGCTGGTCTCCGGAGCCAGGAGAGAATAGACTTCTGTCATTTAGAGTTACTTAGGTTATGTTGCTTTGTTATAACAGTACTAGGAAGACAGCACAGAGAGCCAAGGGGTAGAAGAGGGAGACTGGAGAGGAGAAAAGTTAAAAGGCTCTTATCAGCTACACTTCAGGAAGTTTCCTGGAAGCTGCCAAATAACAGTGCTCACATTCCAAGGAACACACTTAGGCATGGGCTCACCTCCCTGTAAGGAAATCTTTATTCTGGGCTTCTCTGTGCCCAGCTCAAGCTTTTATCACAATGGGGAAAAAAGTGGAAGAACAGCAGTCTTTAAAATGTACAAAAATGACATTAACTATGGTGTTCCTTTGTAACTTTTTTTCCCACTCATTTCTTCAAGGTATTTATCCAGGTTGAACCATGTAGTTATAAATCACTATATTTAAGAGTGATATACTAGTCTACTATGCATATTCACCACCATTTACCTTCTGAGTGATAACAACATTTTTTTCACTTTTTCTCTTAAAGAGTTGCAATAAATATTGCACTATCTCTTCTAATGTATATGGGAATATTTCACTAAAGCATGTACCTATAGGTGAAATTTCTAACTGATAGCATATACACATTTTACTTTTTAAAATTTAAATTTTATTTTATTCATTTATTTTTTTTGGCTACCTGTCATATGGAATATTAGTTCCCTGACCAGGGATTGAACCCACGCCATGACCCTGACTCCCAGCATTAGGAGCATGGAGTCTTAACCACTGGAATACCAGAGAAGTCCCTACATTGTCAATTTTTAAAGATATTTCCAAATTGTTTTCTCAAGTAGTTGTATCAAAATACATGTTTTCCTGTAGTGTATCCTATTTTACCACCAACACTTTATTTTAATGGACTTTAAATGGACTTCTAAATTTTTCCAAAATTGTAAGTGAAATAATAAAATGTATTCACCTTAGGTATACAGTTAAATAAATCTTGACAAGTGTATACCCCCAAGTAAATGTTTGACATGTCATAATCAAGACATATAACATTTCTATCACACAAAATAATCCCTTCATGTATTATAGAAAGGTAATAAGCCAACAGATTTGAAAATTTAGATGAAATGGGAATTTTTCTTTAAAAACAGTTTAGCAAAATGGACACAAGAAACATCAGAAAAACTCAATATTTCCACAGCAAATAAATGAATTGCATTTGCAATTACAATCCATCTCTCCTGCCCCCCCACCCCACACACACAGCCCAACTCCTGGCTCAAATAACTTTACCCTGAATGCTTCTGAGTATTAAGGATAGAAAAAACACCACTCTAAAAAATTCTCAATTAATGTTTCAATTTAATACAATCTCATTCAAAATTCCAGGTGGAGTTTTTGCTGTAGACAATGACTCCAAAATGCATGCGGTAGTGCAAAGGGGTGATAAAGACCATCTTGAATAAGAATAAAGTTGGAGGTAAGCTGACAGGATGGTTCGTATATCCTGTACTTTGTTCAGGGGGTCGTCTCATAGGCGTCATCACTTTGTAAAAATTCAATGAGCCACAAGTCCGTTCATTACACCATCATGTGTAAAATAGACAGTTGGTAAGAAGCTGCTATATAACACAGGGAGCCCAGCCTGGTGCTCTGTGATGACTAGAGGGGTGGGATGAAAGTAGGGGAGGGAGGCTCAAGGGGGAGGAGATGCATGTATACATATAGCTGATTCACAAGTTTGAGCAAGCTCCAGGAGATGGTGAAGGACAGGGAAGCCTGGCGTGCTGCAGTCAATGGGGTCGCAAAGAGACGGACATGACTGAATGACTGAAAAACAAATAGCTGGTTCACTTTGGTGTGTAGCAGAAACTAACACAACATTGTAAAGCAATTATCCTCCAATAAAAAATTAATAAATTAAAAAAAAATTCAACATGCTCTTCGCTTGAGACTTATCCACATTGTTTGTATGTTATGGTTACATGTTGATTAAAATGTTTACAAAGCAAAGCACCACCACAATAAAAACTCTCTACTTGCCAGGAGCAAAGTTTCATGGAAATTTCCTATTATTTACACCTGGCACTTTGATGGGATAGGTCATTGTATCTAAAAATATTAGGGCAGAAATCAGCTAGGCTCACTTTCAGATTTGGCTCTGCTCCTTGGATTGCTATAATGACTTTGTAAAATGGTCTAGAAGTGAACGTGTATATAGCCTGTGACAGGAATTAAACTACTAGGCATGTACTCAACATCAGTGAGTTACAGGCAAGTGATCAAAAACACAAAACAACTCAAGTGCTATAGGACTGACCATCGTTGGGTAAATTGCAATACCTCTTTGAATTTTAATTTCCACATCTGTAAAATGAACATGAAAACACCTCTAGCTGCTTCACAGAACTGTGTCCGGGCAAGGAAAGTATCTAAGACTAGCACCTGGCATATCGTAGACATTCAGTAAACAGAGGCCAATACTTTCACTAGGCTTTTAACTAAAGAGGCCATCATTCATACCCTTGTTGTTCAATCGCTAAGTCGTGTCCAACTCTTTGCAACCCCATGGACTGCAGTATGCCAGGTTTCTCTGTCCACTCTCTCCTGGAGTTTGTTCATACCCATGTCTACTGAGTCTGCAATGCCATCCAACCATCTCATCCTCTGTCATCCCCTTCTCCTCCTGCCCTCAATCTTTCCCAGCATCAGGGTCTTTTCTATTGAGTTGGCTTTTCACATCAGGTGGCCAAAGTATCGGAGCTTCTGCTTCAGTGTCAGTCCTTCCAATGAATATTCAGGGTTGATTTTCTTTCGGACTGACTAGTTTGATCTTCTAGCTGTCCAAGGGACTCTCCAGAGTCCTCTCCAGCACCAAGATTTGAAAGTGGCAATTCTTTGGTGCTAAGTTGGGAGGGATTGGGGGCAGGAGGAGAAGGGGATGACAGAGGATGAGATGGCTGGATGGCATCACCGACTCGGTGGACATGAATTTGAGTAAACTCTGGGAGCTGGTGATGGACAGGGAGGCCTGGCGTGCTGTGATTCATGGGGTTGCAAAGAGTCGGACACGACTGAGTGACTGAACTGAACTGAAGCTTTCTTTATGGTCCAACTCAAACATCTGTACATGACTACTGGAAAAACCATAACTTTTCATACCCTGAAAGTGAAAGTATTAGTCATTCAGACATGTATGACTCTTTGCAACCACATGGACTATAACCTGCCAGGCTCCTCTGTCCATAGGATTTCGCAGGCAAAAGTACTGGAGTGGGTTGCCATTTCCTTTTCCAGGGAATCTTCCAGAACCAGGGATTGAACCAGGTGTCCTGCTTTGCAGGCAGATTCTTTACTGTCTGAGCCACCAGGAAAGTCCCCTAATAAAGTATAAAACATCTCTCCCGCTTATGGCACTAGACTTCCTCCCAACATCAATATTCGTGTTAATGTTTTCCAAGTGAGAGAACTAGGCTGGGAAATGTTCCTTCATTTGAGAAATTTCAACCTGGCCTACACCAGTCTACCCTGCTAGACTAACAGGGAAAGGACTCTGCAAAGCACTGCAACCCTCCCTGGGGCAGAAGCACCCTCTCTCATCCCTGTGTCTGAGGTCACAGTCCCCTGGTAGTTCATTGAGGATTTCAAGTCCCACCCTGTCCTCGCCTCTCCCCGGGATCGCCCTCCCTCGAGGAACTGCCTCTGCTGAGTTCACTCCATCAGGAATCCTCTGGGAAAACAGACACAGATTGTGTACACCGCAGAATTAGCCTTTCTACTTCATTGTGTGTCTGTTGAGGCGGCGGTGAACCAGATGTGGTTTTCGGCAGACATGACTTCAAAAGCGGTAAACACAGTTATCAGTAAACTGCAGAATGCGAGGCAGTTCTGCAACAGTCAAGGTCATTGACAGGTGACATGGCAAATAAAGGAAGATTAAAAGCCATGCCTTGTCTGACATGAGCCCATTTGATACTTAGCAATGGCCAGATACGGAACATTGCCTGCTCTTGATGGGAAGGCATCGAACATAGTGTAATTTCTTGGAAAGTGAGTCCTTGTCATTTTTCTCCAAAAGGGGGGGAAAAAAAGAACAAAATACAGGTAGCTCTCTGCTGATCATCTAGATGTTTTCACTTATTTCATACTAACCTTATTCAGAGTTTGTCACTGGTCAGGTTTTCTGCTAAGCCTTCTCTTTCTTGATCCTCAATCAAATTTATCCTCACTTTAATAATTATTTTCCCTTTCCATTCAGGGAAACTGAGACTCAGGATTTATGGCCACCATCCCAAGCTAGTCAGTGACCAGATGAGACTGAAGCCCAGAGATTATGTTATAATGCTCACTCATCATGACAGAGATTTACTCTGGGTGAAGGAGGGAGTATATTAGGATGACATCCAGATGGCATGGCTTTCTGGCAGGGTAACAGTTGGCATGCAGAAAGAATCCTACCTATTTTTTGGACACAATGCTCTCTGCAGCCTAGAAACATGCACTCTAAAGAATTACTAGAAATGGTCCCTTGCATTTGGTGGCAGCACCAACAGCCCTTCACTCTGCATCACTGTGGCATAAATAGGATTTTCATAAATGGAAATTTTTCCCACCCCACATACCACTTTCTGTGTGCCAAGGAAACATACTCTTTGAAAAAGCCCACTCATGAGAAATCCTTTTGTGTTTCACCTGTCAATATATCTAATATTAAATGTGGATGTTAAAAAATTTTTTGAGGACTTCCCTGGTAGCTCGGTGGTTCAGATACTGCCTGTCAGTGTAGGGGACACGGGTTTGACCCCTGGTTCAGGAAGGTTTCACATGCTTAGGGGCAACTAAACTCTCACACCACAACTACTAATGTCCATGTGCCTGGAGCCTGCACTCTGCAACAAGAGAGACCATCACAGTGAGAATCCCATGCACCCTAACAAGAGAGTATCCCCCACTCACCGCAACTAGAGAAAGTCCATGCACAGCAATAAAGACCCAGAGCAGTCATAAACAAATAAAAATTTTAAAACAATTTGGAAATTAGGTTTAAATCATTGGGTGTATCCCTAAGAACAAACCAAAATAAGATTCTATGATTCTCCAAATATTTTGTGTCCTAAATATATTCAACTCAGATGTAAGTAGGGTCTGGGCCCCTTCCTTGAGTTTTGAATAAATTTAACCTGAACTCCAATCCCAAGTCCTGTGAGCCTAACATTCTCCCAAAGCTTTTGTGAATTCTCCAGGGTCTATGTTCCTCTTGATTACTTGTGTCTCCAAGTCCTTGCTCCCCTCCTCCTCTCCCGTGGTTCACATTTTCTCTCTCAAGGCTTTTCTCTCTGTACAGCATGGACCCAGAGAGCAACAGCCTCTTTTGCTGATGTTTCTCAAACTGTTCAATATATTTGTCCTTGTCCTCACTTTGGGGTGATGAAGAGGGTTTCTACCACAGTAACACCAACATCTTAAACCTGTATGTTAAATAGCTCAAGTATATTGGACTCCTGACTCTCAGCCTCTACTTCATACTTCGAACTTGGCAAAATAAGCTTCAATGCCAGCCACTGTGGCCCCTCGTGTTTCCTCAGTCAGGCCAAGTTTGCCCCTGCCTCAGGGCCTTTGCACTTGCTAGATGGTTTTCTCTCACATAGCTTCATGATTCACTCAGTGACTTCTATCATGTCTCTGCTTAGTGTTACCTTGTCAAACGCAAACATCCAACATAATAACACCTCAGTCTCCCTTTTCCTCCTTTATTCGCCTCCATAGCTCTCAACAACACCTGCCATATTGCATAATTACTTGCTTGAGTGTTTTTTTTCTGTCTCTTGTGCTGGAAACTCAAGCTCCATGAAGTTGGTGGCGATCTTAACCTAATTGTTCTCTCATGTATCCCTAGCATCTGGAATGGAGGAATACATAGCAGGGAATACATAATGTGTTAAAGTTAAAAAAAAAATCCTAGAAGACACTTTCCATTTAATTCAAGTTTTCTTTCCAGGATTGATGGCAACATGGCCACTTTACAATGTAATTAAGTATTTAGAATGATTTTGCCATTACAGAGAAGGCATGGCATGGACCACATTACAGCGAGAACTCATGATGCGGGCAGGAATCCACAGGGGATTGAGAAGGAACTGGAATCAGTCCTGTGGAGGGTGGGACCAGGATGCTGCGATTCGGCGGTTAGAGCTGAAGGTGCGGTGTGAAAGCGTGAGGGACCTGACTCAGCAAGAAAGGCCAAAGCCAGGAACATTCCCGAGACACATGCTCCTCTTGGAAAGTAGCATAGATGGTGGCAAAGAGCTTGGCCTCTGACACTGGACTGCAGACTGGGATCTTCATGCCACAAAATTTTAGCTGACATTGGGTAAATTATTTACCTGCTCCGGAGAGACCCTTCTCCCCCAGATTGAAAATAACTTTATTGCTTTATTAACGATCTGTTTTGTCTTTTAAAAAAATAATTCAGAGAAGCATGCTGAACAGAGGAAAAATACTTCATAATCATACTACCCCAAGATCCAGCAGTTATATATAAGTTTGTGTATATCCTTCGAGACTTGTCCTGGGCTATATGGCAGTCACTGTGGTGGAAATGGAGCAAGTCTGAATTGAAATATGCTGTAAGCATAAGCACATTTCAATTCAGTTTCCCTAAAAGCACATTACAGTTGGGTTTCGCTGGTGGCTCAGATGTTAAAGAATCTGCCTGCCATGCAGGACACTGGATTTGATCCCTGGGTTGGGAAGCTTCCCCTGGAGAAGAGAATAGCAACCCACTCCAGCATTCTGCCTAGACAGAGAAGGCTAGCAAGCTACAGTCCACGGGGTCACAAAGAGTTGAACACAACCGAATGACACAGCTTTCACTTTTTGCGTTGGTGGTATGGTGGTGAGGATAGCTGCCTTCCAAGCAGTTGACTCAGGTTGGATTCCCGGCCAACGTGAGTTTTCCTTTGGGCTTCCCAGGTGACGCAGTGCATAAAGAATCTGCCTGCAATTCAGGAGACACGGGAGACACAGGTCTGATCCCTGGGTCAGGAAGATCCTCTGGAGGAGGGCACGGCAACCCACTCCTATACTCTCGCCTGGAGACTCCCATGGACAGAGGAGTCTGGTGGGCTATGGTCCGTAGGGTCGCAAAGAGTTGGACACGAGTGAAGCGACTCAGCACACATGCACGTAAGTATGAGAGGCATACCTGATTACAAACACTTAACAAAAAAATGTAAAATATCACATTAATAATTTTAGATTGGTTACAGAATGAAATAATATTTTGAGTATTGGGGGATAAAGTATTATTAAAATTAATGCTACCCTTTTGCTTTAGTTTTTAATGTGCCTATTAGAAAATTTTTAATTACATCTGTGACACATTATATTTCTGCTGGACAGTACTGTCTAGATTCTCTCCTCTTACACACACACACATTTATATATACATAAGTATTGTTTTCATTAAAAAGGAGTGCATTATACATATTGTTTTATAAACCTATTATTTTTATACCATGAACATTTTTGGATTTCAGTAACCTAAGTCTTTCATCATTATTGTCAATGGCTCCAGAGTAATAATAAAAAATACTGAGTAAATGCATTGGAGTTTATTTAAACTGTAATTGAACATTTTAAGACTATTTTCTTATTTTGTTTCATTTTCTCCTCTGCTCTCTTTTTTTCATTTCTTTTTTTTTTTATTGGTACATAAAACCCTGGGACAAGTTACATGGCAAGAACTACACATACCATTTCTATTACATCCCTAGGATAAATTCCTGAAACATATTTAGGGTTCATGAAAACAAAATAAGTGACAAGCTCCTCAGACTAGCAACTTTATGGAGTAAGGATGCTCCTAGATGGAGCAGCAGGATCATTTCAAGCTTCTAACAAATTCTCTGTGGTTCAGAACTGTGTAGTCCCAGGATGCAGGAAACTGTGTAATGGATGGTTGGACACAAAAGCTCTAGAGGCAGATAAGCTAGGTCATAATCTTGCTTCTCTGTCATTTTTAATGACCTCCTTCATATAACCTCTGAGCCTCAGTTTCCATATATATGAAATGGAAGCACTAATGGTACCTCCCTGATAAGATTACTTTCAGGATTGAATGAAATGCCATATGTAATTGTTCAGCACAGTTCTTGGCTCTTGGTAAATCCTCAGGTAACGTGATTATTAACATTTCTGAAATCTTGTTTGGACATGCCAATCAACACACATACACACACATACATGCTTTTTATCATACTCTCTGCTTTTTATCATACTCTCCCTGTTCTCAACTACTTTTTTTCAAATAGAGATCTATTTGCTAAAATAAACTGAAATGGGTAAAGAATATGAGGCACAATTTATACCAGATATATCTGCAATTACTAACTCTGAATTAAACATATCCCTTCATGGATAATGAAGCAGAAATAGGCCAAAGGAAAAATGAGATAAGATCTTAAATCCATGTATTTTTAATTGCTTCATTATCTAAAATTTGCTATGAATAGCAGTGGATACAGTTTGCTGTTTAAAGCACAAAAAGAAATAAGAATTTTCAGCCAAATCACAAAAGGCTATCAAAAATTAATTTTGTGTGCTATGATCACTGAAAATGTAAGTGATTTTGAGGCAGAGTGACATTAAAAAATGCCATTTATATGCTAATAATAAATGAGTCATTTTTCATTTTGATGCAAAATAAATTTTTATTTTCATTTTAATGAACTATAGTGAATTATAAGCTTTTTCTTCTTATCTTTAGGTAAAATTTCGGGACAGATAGCGGACGGTTGGCCAATGATAGGCAAGAGGTCTTGGAGAGAGTGAAGATGGCATAGGTTCTGTCATCTGGTACTGACCTCCTAAACTGGATGGAAATTTTGGAGTTGAGATGGTTTTCCTCCAGGTTTCTAGAAATTTCCAAAACTTAGATTTCCCTTAGAGGTGACTAACTACCAATTAGTATCATATCAGAAAAAAAAGTATTTATGAACTTTACTGAATTAGTGATCCTTTTTTTTTTTCTTATATGAAACTATATTCACATTCCAGACTTTAAAAGGAGAACAGTCAGTTAAGTGATTCTTGCCATGCACATTGCTCTCTGAAGGATATTTTTCAATAATGTTTATTCTTTATCAAAATGTCTATGTCAGACATTTTGCTAAGCGTTATTATGTTCATTCTTTTATCTAATCTTCCTGACAGCCCTAAGAAGGTGGTATTGTTACAAGCCTCATTTTACAGATGAGAAACTTGAAAGGGAGAGAGGGCAAGCAGCTTCCCCAAGATTTGACAGACTGTAGGTTGTGGAGTTCAGATATGAGCTCACATCTGTCTGTGAGTGAAGTGCCACACATTTATTTATGAACAATGCCGACTGCTTGTTTAGCCCAAACGAATTGTGAATGAAGAAATTTCAGGCATCAGTGAGAAAAATGCTTGTGGTGACTCCCGGAAGAGATACATCGGGTACCCCAGGATGTAGCTGTCCATTCTGCCTTCAGGATGCACAGACCTGCTGGGCACCTGGCCTGTGCCCTGGCTAGGTTTAAAGCCCAGTTAGTTACTTTCTCCTCATGCTCCTGTAGACTCAATGTGTGTGCTTAGTCACTCAGTCAGGTCTGACTCATTGAGACCCCATGGAGCCTGCCAGGCAACTCTGTCCATGGAATTTACCAGGCTAGAATGCTAGAGTGGGTTGCCATTTCCTACTCCAGGGGTTCTTCTCCACCCAGAGATCAAATCTGCATCTCCTATGTCTCCTGCACTGGTAGGCAGATTCTTTACCACTAACACCTCTTGGGAAGCCCATTGTAAAGCTAGGTACTTTATCGGTTTTGAAAAGTTAGGGTGCTCAAAACTTTCATATGTGTGTGTGAGGGCTTTGGCAAAAAATAGCCAGAACTTGGCTGGGCTGAGAGGCCATTCATTTTTATCACGGGCCTGATGTTATTCTCTGATGTCTGACTTCTTTGAAGTGAGAAGCCAAGTTTCCAAATTCATTTCTGTGTTCCTCACATTCCTTACTCTTAGATCTTGCATTCCCTTTGCCAGATTTAATTCTTGATGTTAATTCTCTTTAACCGGGGTTTCTTTAAATAGGACCTTGTGAGTTATGGAACAGTAATTCACCCCTTCAGATCTAGTGGACTCAAGGCCACAGGCCAGCTCCTATTAAATGGAAAGGTCTGAATTATTATCCTATAATTCACCTCCTGGAAGTGTCTTAATTCAATTACACTGTGTCCCTGAATGACCATTAAAAGAAATAGAAAAAGAGTTCTGCATCTTTCTTGTTACAATCCAAAGTAATTTTCAGTGCCAAAGAGTTCTTCCTTTAAAGTCATTAGAAAGAAAATTAAACAGAAAGATAAAGAAAAGGGCCTCTTATCACTGGAAATGCTGCACTGTAGATAATCAATCACATTTAAACCCATGGAAACATGGCAGAGATCACAGCAATCAAAAATCTTCTTTGTGGCCAAATCCTTTTGATTTGTATCTTCCCTCCCCTCCCATTTCTTTGATTGTTCTACCAGTAAGTTTGAGTTAAAACTAATGCTAAATTCTGTTATCTTCTGCCCTATGATCACATAAGATAAATACAAATAGCTAGCGCTTGGTGACATGCCTAGCTCCAACTGAAGGAAATATAATCTGAGTTTTGCAAAAACAAAGGAACTTGAGGTGCTCCTGCGTCTTAGTTTGGGTGCTCCCAGAAGCAGGTCTCAAGACAAAGATTCATACATGCATAGCTGATTTGAGAGATGAAAGCAAGGAAAGTAGTGAGATTGGAAAGGGAAATAAGCCAACACAAGGTATAAAACAAGTTACTCCTACTGACACCCAAAGTCCAGTCCTGCTGGGGAAGCCTGGGTGATGGTGTAGAAATAGGTATCAGAGAATGGTGAGGGAACTGAGGTATTTATACACCAATTTCCTTCAGGCATATGTTGAGTGCTGCTCAGGAAAATGATAAGGCTTCCCTGATGGCTCAGATGGAAAGAATCTGCCTGCAATGCAGGAGACCCAGTCTGACCCCTGGGTTGGGATGATTCCCTCGAGAAGGCATTGGCTACCCACCCCAGTATTCTTGCCTGGAGAATTCCATGAACAGAGGAGCCTGGCAGGCTGCAGTCATGGGGTCACAAGAATCGGACACGACTGAGTGAGTAACACACTACCACAGGAAAATGGTGAATTGGTCAACTTTGTCTTTGTTGTCATCTTACATTTCAGGAATCTAGAATTCTCACTTGATCATCCAATTAACTTTGTTCCATTCTATCTGCATAAATGAATGGAAGTGAAAGTCACTCAGTCATATCTGACTCTTTGCGACCCCATGGACTGTAGTGGATATGGTCAAAAACTACAAAACTACAAAAATGCCTTCTGAAGTTCAAAAACCCCATCCTCAATTCCAAACATCTATGGTCAAGTAGACAGTAATGGATAAAAAGCTCACAAAGACCTAGGCTCAAATACTGTCAGGTGAGCAGTCATTATTATCGTGTGATCATGAGCAGTTACTTCTCTTGAGACCTGGGCTTCTCACCTTCAAACCAGAGGGAATATTTCCTAGGGTGTGGTAAAAAACAAATGAGAGGATTGACATGTACACACTGCTATATTTAAAAAGGATAACCAACAGCGACCTACTATATACACATGAAACTCTGCTCAATGTTAAATGGCAGCCCGGATGGGATTGAGTTTGGGGTAGAATGGACACATGTGCATGTATGGCTGAGTCCCGTTGTTGCTCACCTGAAACCATCATGACATTGTTAACTGGCTATACTGCAATATAAAATTAAAAGCTAAAAAATAAATGAGGTCACCCTGATAAGGTCCTGTCTTAGTAGGACACCCTGCACACAAGGGACCATTATGATGCTGATGAGGTTATGAGGCTTTGCTTTAGGGGTAGGAAAACGTCCTCCAAGTCTAGAATCCACCATCCCCTCCTTCTTAACCTGGCCCATTTATGACTTTCTGAACAGATTTGCTCTTATGTGCAGAAAGCAAATGGCTCCTAAGAATCTCAGTAGCAATCACTGTCTGATGACTCACAAGCCACATCAAGGCAACATAAATGTTTTCTGAGAAATCCTGCAGAGTCTCTTAAGACAAAGTCATTTAAAAACTCTGATTTCTAGCTCTGATGAAGCATCAAAAGATCCTGTTACAGTGGACCCAACTGCCATTCTGCAGCGTTGGCTGGACATGAGGGACAAGTGTCCCTTCTAGCCTGGGTCAGCCCCTCCAGTTCCACCAGTCTCTGTTTTAATGACTTGCTTCCTGCCTTCTCATTACCTGCCTGGGTGTCTTTGAGTTTGCAACGTCTGGTTTCTCTAACCAAAAGCAGTTGCTCTAGACATACTCTTGCCTAACAACAAAGGTCTATCCAAAATTACTTATCTTTCCTCTCATTTTATTGCAATGCGATTCATATAATCAGCTATGAACACAGTATGCGAAAGAGTGGATTTTGCTGCTGCTGCTGCTTAATAAATATCAGTGGAAACATTTAGGCTTAGAATTGGAAATTGTGCTTACCAGCAGTAATTAGAGAACCAGGCCTGGAAGTCATTGGACTGAAGGGCTGAACAGGTAGCTTCAGTGTCTACCAAGCTGAAGTATGTGGCTCATGGAGATGAGCTAAGGAAGACACCTGAGTTTAGTCTAATAGCCTTCTAATGACTGATCTCCACCTGCCTCTGGTGAACAGGGTGTCTTTTGTACTTGGGGTGATTACAGAAGTGAAAATGAGGGCATGTGGATGGTGATTACTTAATGAGGAGTGTTAACCAAGTGGTGGAAAATCACTTCTGTTGAAGCATAAAGGAAATAGGCAGGCATCTGGGGGGACCTGAAGGGAGGAGGGTCATCCTTGAGCTTCTGGCCCATCTGTTCCTTTTTAGAAATTTGCTGACCACATCAACAGACCCCATCCGTGGGCATGAATCTCCATCTCCTTGGTTCAGGGTTTCCCAACCTGGGCATCACTGACATTTGAGACTGAATGATGCTCTCTTTAGGGGGCTGTCCCACACACTGAAGGATTTTAGCTGCATCCTTGGCTTCTATCTACTAGATGCCCCTAATACCCCTCTCCCCAGATGTGAAAGCGCAAATGTCTCGAGACATTGCCGTCATCCCCTGGGAGGCAAAATCACTGCCAGTGGTGAACCACTGCTTTTAGCTGTGCAGTATTTATCAATATTTCTTTAAATTACTAGGTTATCTTTAAAAATCAAGGAATCTCACTTTAAATCCTGATTTCTGGTCTCTCTGTGCCTATTCTCTCTCTGTCTTTGTCTCTCATGCTCATGTTCAAGCACTCAGTCATGTCCAGCTCTTTGTGACCCCATGGATTGTAGCCTGCCAGGCTCCTCTGTCTGTGAATTTTCCAGGCAAGCATAGTGGAGTGGGTTGCTATTTCCTTCTCCAGGGGATCTTCCTGACCCAGGGATCGAGCCCAAGTCTCTGGCATCTCCTACACTGCCAGGTGAACTCTTTAACACTGAGCCACCTGGGAAGCCCTGTCTTGGCCTTGGTACCCCTCTAATCCACCTCCTGTACTCCTGACCTCATCAACTCCTCCTCCGTACAGATGGTCCCAAGTTGTGATGCTTCAACTTAGGAGTTGTCAGTATTATGATGGTGTAAAAGTGATGGTACAACTTCAGTTAAAACTACTTCAAATTTTTAATTCTGATCTTTTCCCAGGCCACCAATATATGACACAATCCCCTCTTATGAAGATGAGTTGTGGATATGCTCCTGTCAGTTGCAAGATCCCAAGAGTGAACAACACATACCTAAAACCATTCTGCACCCAGAGAATGATTCTGGCATTTTTGTTTTTGAACAGTATTCAGTGGACTTTCCAGGTGGCTCAGATGGTAAAGAATCCATCTGCCAATGCAGGAGACACAGGTTTGATCCCTGGGTTGGGAAGATCCCCTGGAGGAAGGCGTGGCAACCCACTCCAGTATTCTTTCCTGGAGAGTCCCATGGACAGAGGAGCCTGGCAGACTACAGTCCCTAGAGTTGCAAAAGGCTCAGACACAACTTAAAAATTAAACAACAGTAACAGTATTCAAAAAATTATATGAGATATTCAGCACTTTGTTTTAAAATAGCCTTTGTGTTAGATGACTCTGCCCAACTGTAGGCTAATGTAGTAAGTGTTCTGAATATGTTTCAGGTAGTCTAGGCTCAGCGATGATGTTTGGTAGATTAGGTGTATTAAATGTATTTTCATCCAGTTTGTAAGGAATGTCAAAAAAGTTGGAAATGGGAGACAGAAGGAGCATAACTTGGACTCAGAATTGCCAGAGCTCCCTGAAGAGGTGACATCTTAGCCCCATAAGGAGAAGCTGACCAAACATACAAGGGAAAGGGGTGCTGCAGGCAGAGAAAATAGTATGTGCAAAGGCCCTGAGGTGAGGAAAAACAAGGAACTAATAGCAGGCCAGTAGAGCTGAACTGCATAGTGTAAGCCGAGTGTGAGATATGATAGAGATTGAAAAGGTAAGAAAAGGGTGGGTCACATAGGACCCTGAGAACATGTTAAGTATCCTGAATTTCAACCTTGGAAAGTGAGAAAGGACATCATCTACCCACAGATTGGAACTCTGGGAACCAAAACTACTTCCTAGCTACATAAACATGATTTTGGGTTTTTCTTCTGAGTTCATTAGCATGACTTTCTTCATTTCTGGGAGTTTCCTGCCCAGGCAAATGATCTGACACTCATTACAAGAACTTGAGGAAAAGATTCATCAGCTCTTCAGTGGAAAACATGGACAGTTTATACTCTAGAGATTTTTAATCCTTTTCCTCAAAATCCACACCTTTGTGTGTTCACCAACCCTGAAGTGTTGCATCATGATCCTTACCAATTGTAACGAAGCCACCTCTTTGAAAGATTTCATCTTAAATCAAACCTCCAGTTCCCATTAAATTGTGACCTTCCTATCCTTGAAGGGACATTGTTATCACTTTGCAAGGTGGAGTTCTTCATTAGAGCCATAAGCAATAAACTCACTTTGTCTTCTCAACTGGTTGTGTTGGTGATATTATAAGCAGCTTTTGAAAGGAAAAAGCTCTCTGCAGGAGGCCTCATTGTCTTGTCATTAACCTTAAACTAGGCACCCCCATGTTCTACTCATTTCTGGCCCTAACAAACCTTTCAAATCTTTTGATCTCACAATTGTTCATTGCTAAGTTTTGTCCAACCCTTTCTAACCCCACAGACTGCAGCACGCCAGGCTTCCCTGACATTCACTGTCTCCTGAAGTTTGCTCAAACTCATGTCCATTGAGTCAGTGAGGCCATCCAACCATCTCATCCTCTGCCACACCCTTCTCCTGCCTTCATTCTTTCCTAGCATCTGGGTCTTTCCCAATGAGTCAGTTCTTCTCATCAGGTGGCCAAAGTTTTGGAGCTTCAGCTTCAGCATCAGTCCTTCCAATGAATATTCAGGACTGATTTCCTTTAGGATTGACTGGTTGGATCTCCTTGCTATCCAAGGAACTCTCAAGAATCTTCTCCAGCACCACAGTTTGAAAGTATCAATTCTTTAGCACTAAGCCTTCTTTATGGTCCAACTTTCACATCCATACATGACTACTGGAAAAACTATAGCTTTATTTATTTATTTATTTTGGAAAAACTATAGCTTTAACTAGACAGACCTTTGTTGGCAAAATGATGTCTGCTTTTTAATACTTTGTCTAGGTTTGTCATAGCTATTTTTCCAAGGAGAAAGTGTCTTTTAATTTCACCATCCTCAGGAATTCTGGAACCCAAGAAAATGAAATCTGACACTGTTTCCACTTTTTCCCCATCTAGTTACCATGACGTGATAGGACTGGATGCCATGATCTTCATTTTTTGAATGTTGAGATTTAAGCCAGCTTTATCACCCTGCTCTTTCACCTTTGTGAAGAGGCTCTTTAGTAACTCTTCACTTTCTGCCATTAAAGTATTATCATCTGCATATCTAAGGTTGCTGATATTTATCCTGGCAATCTTGATTCCTGCTTGTGATTCATCCAGCCCGGCATTTAACATGATGTACTCTGCATATAAGTTAAATAAGCAGGAATGACAATATACAGCCTTGCTGTACTCCTTTTCCAATTTTGAATGGTTTCATCATAGGGGACTAGAATGCATAAGTAGGAAGTCAAGAGATATGTGCAATAACAGGCAAGTTTGGCCTTGGAGCACAAAATGAAGCAGTACAAAGGCTAACAGAATTTTGCGAAGAGAATGCACTGGTCATAGCAAACACTCTCTTTCAACAACACAAGAGATGACTCTATACATTGACATCACCAGATAGTTAGTACCAAAATCAGATTAATTATAGTCTTGGCAGCCAAAGGGAGAAACTCTATACTGTCAGCAAAAACAAGACTAGGAGCTGACTGTGGCTCAGATCATCAACACTTTGCTGAAAAATTCAGGCTCAAATTGATGACAGTAGTGAAAACCACTAGGCCATTCAGATATGACCTAAATCAAATCCCTTATGATTATACAGCGGAGCTGACAAATAGATTCAAGGGACTAAATCTGGTAGACAGAGTGCCTGAAGAACTGCGGGTGGAGGTTTGTAACACTGTATAGGAGGTGGTGACCAAAACCATCCCCAGGAAAAAGAAATGCAAGAAGGCAAAGCGGTTGTCTGAGGAGGCCTTACAAATAGCTGAGAAAAGAAAAGAAGCAAAAGGCAAAGGATAAAGGGAAAGATATACCCAACTGAAAGCAGAGTTCCAGAGAATAGCAAGGAGAGATAAGAAAGACTTCTTTAGTGAACAGTGCAAAGAAATAAGAGGAAAACAATAGAATGGGAAAGACTAGAGATCACTTAAAGAAAATTGAAGATACCAAGAGAATATTTCACACAAAGATAGGCACAGTAAAGGACAAAAACAGCAAGGACCTAACAGAAAAAGAAGAGATTAAGAAAAGGTGGCAAGAATACACAGAGGAAATGTACAAAAATGTTCTTAATGACCCAGATAACCATGATGATGTGATCAGTCACCTAGAGCCAGACATCCTGGAATCAAGTGAACCTTAGGAAGCATTACTATGAACAAAGCTAATGAAAGTGATGGAATTCCAGCTGAGCTATTTCAAATCCTAAAAGATGAGGCTATGAAAGCGCTGCACTCATTATGCCAGCAAATGTGGAAAACTTAGTGGCCACGAGACTGGAAAATGTCAGTTTTCATTCCAATCCCAAAGAAAGACAATGCCAAAGAATGTTCAAATTACCATACAATTGCACTCACTTCACATGCCAGAAAGATTATGCTCAAAATCCTTTAAGTTAGGCTTTTGCAATATGCTAACCAATAACTTCCAGATGTACAAGCTAGATTTAGAAAAGGCAGAGGAACCACAGATCAAATTGCCAATATATGGCTGGGTCATAGAAAAAGCAAGGGAATCCCCCAAAAAACATCTACTTCTGCTTCATTGACTATGCTAAAGACTTTGTGTGGATCACAACAGACTGTGGGATATTCTTAATGAGATGGGAATACCAGACCACATTACCTGTCTCCTGAGAAACATGTATGTAGGACAAGAAGCAACAGTTAGAACTGGACATGGAACAATGGACTGCTTCCAAACTGGGAAAGGAGTGTGTCAAGGCTGTATATTGTCACCCTGCTTATTTGTGAAATGCTGGGCTGGATGAATCACAAACGGGATCAAGATTGCCAGGAGAAATATCAACCTCACAATACCTTGCTTAATCTGTTGGTTCTTTCCACAAATAAAAGAAGGAGAAATGGAGAATCATTTAATGAACAAATGATCAGATCTCTTCCCTAGCTTCCCCTTCAGAAATGTCCCAAACAAACTGTGAACAAAATAGCTTGTAAATGTGATACATATATACAATGGAATATTACTCGGCCATTAAAAAGAATGAAATAATGCCATTTGCACCATGTATGGACCTAGAGATTGTCACACTGAGAAAACAAAGTCAGATAGAGAAGGGAAAATATCATAGGACATCTCTTATATGGGGAATCTGAAAAGAAATGATACAAATAAACTTATAAAACAGAAAGAGACTCAAAAACTTAGAGAACAAACTTAAGGTTGTGGAGTTAGGGGGAGGTTTTGGGGAACGGATAATTAGGGAGTTTGGAATGGACATGTACACACTGCTATATTTAAAATGGGTAACCAACAAGGACCTACTGTATAGCACAGGCAACTCTGCTCACTATTATGTGGCAGCCCGGAGGGAAGTGGAATTTGGGAAAGAATAGGTGCATGTACATGTAAGGCTGAGTCCCTTCCCTGTTCACCCAAAACTATCACAACAGTGTTAATGAGCTCTACCCCAATACAAAATAAAAAGTTCAAAATAAAACATAGCATCTAAAGAAAAATGACAAGTCGACAAGCCTTCCCATAAGCCTGCACACAGTGGGAGATGTCAACAAATGTGATGACTCCGACCCCTTCCATCTCAATGATTAACAGCGATTATTTCCCTTTTTCCCTTTAAAAACTTTCCTGGCTGAGCAGAATCTTCAGAGATGGTTTTGGGGTAACAACGAATCCACCACCTCCCCAGATTGTCGGCATTCTGATGAAAAGCAGTTTTCCCTTCTACCAACATCTGTCTCACTCAAGTACTAATTTTTGAGTGAAGAGCAGCCAGACCTGATTCGGTAACAATACGAGGAGGAAGTTTTAGACTGGAGCCACGGAAGGAATTTCAACGAGAAAGTGACAAACACATGTCACAAGTCTGGCATTGAGTGAAGTTCAGAAAACATCTCAAAATAGCACGCTACTTGCAAATAGAATCTGGTCTTCTTGGTCACCTTCAAGCTATCTAGACAATTGTGAACATGCAAAGCCAGTAGGACAAAGGAAAGAAAAACCACCCAGGAGGCCATGGTAAAGAGAAGCAAATCCACACACAATGCTTCCATGTCCCTGTCATCCTTCTCTCCTGTGGAATCCAGGTTCTGAATTCTTTAAAGATGTTTTTCAGTTGCTGCCTTAACATCACGCACTGGAAATTGCACAGGTTTGGGTTTTGTCTTTAATCAAGTGAAATTGCACCATAATTTTGTTTAGTCATTAAAATGTTCTTTAGCAAATCTTGTCAACAAGAGCCATTTAAAGGATTTTAATCAGGCTTCGTCATTCTCATGCAAGGTAGATGCACAATGTTTGCAACAAGACAAGTGGGATGTGAGATGCCCAAGGCAGGCAGCCTGAGCACCCTGTCTCCAATTCTCAGAGAGCTGTTTCCGCTCTACTTGCTTTTTCAGCCCTTCGGACTTACCAGTTTTCACAGCCATCACCATGTCCAACTTGGCTTACATGCAACAAGGTCATTTCCAAGGGTCTTAGAGCTTATGCGTATCTGTACAGGTGGGAACATGAAGGCAGAACCTGTGAGTGGATACTGTTACCCACATGGCAGGCAAACACTCTTTCTGGATTTAATTTTAAAAAGAAAAATTATCCGTTATATGTCTTTATCTTCCAGAAAACATTATAGTCCATGAAAATCCTATAGGGATTAGAGACCCCTGAGAAGGGGGTGGGGGGATTTCCTGGTGGCTCAGTGGTAAAGAATCCACCTGTGATGCAGGAGACACAGATGTGTGTTCAATTCCTGGGTCGGGAAGATCCCCTGGTGGAGGGCACTGCAACCCACTCCAATATTCTTGCCTGGGAAAATCCCATGGACAGAAGAGCCTGGTGGGCTACGGTCCATGGGGTTGCAGAGTCGAACACGACTGGTGACTGAGCACGCGTGCTATAGAGGAGGGGAGAGCCTAAAGTGCACTGCCAGAAGTAGAACTTAAAGATATCACCAGACTGAACATCCAGCCTAGCCCTCTCTCCTGAATTTTACAATTTCAGATCATCATTCACGTCTCTATGTGTTAGGATGCTTTTGCCAACAGTAACAGAAATTCCAACTCAGATTGGTTTACATGTTAAATAAATTATTTAACAAATTGCCTCTCGCTTGTCCTACCAGAATCTCCAGCTGAACATGTCTAAATAAAGTTTGATGAGAGTCCGCATAGTCTGAAATGGTAAAGTGTGGATTCTGGAGCCAGCCAGTCTGGGTTTGAAATCCTGGCTCTGCCATTCACAAGTTGTGTGGCCTTAGGAAAGTCACTCAACCCCCTCTTGCCTTGGGCTTCCGTCTGTCAAGTGGGGGTAATGATGCCCCTTCCTTCAGAGGTTGCTGGACGTGAATGTTTGTAATCTGCTTAGAAAGGTGCTCAGGCCATGGCGAGCTTCATATGCCTTTGAGTTTTATTTGCCTCCCCAAAGCCCTGCCCAAACTTGATCTTCCTCCTGAGTTTCCCTTCTCAGAAAATGGCATCACTCTCCACCCAGGCACTGAGACTGAGGCAGGAGATAAATGGATCCCAGGCTGACCAGTTTCTGCTCTGTGGACAGAAACTCCATAATAGGAGGATAATGGAAGAGGCTGGGCCCTGCCCAGATGAGAGGTAAAAGACCACATATTCCTCCTTCTTTTAGTGAAGGAGACCTCCCCAACTCCACATGCACAGAAGAGCTCCTTGGAGGTCAAAATGGGAGGGGTGCCACCCCATAGTAAGTGATGTCAACTACCCATAGGCCTCTCTGCTAGAATTCACCTGGCTAAGAGATAATACACGTGCACAAGGGAGGACCCCAAGATAAACCAAATATGGACTCAGAACCAGGCAAAGCAAACTGACTGGTACGAGGAAACCTGGAAGAAATGCCCTATATGTATGATTCAAACTGCCACAAGAGTGCTACTCTCTCTGGGTGTGCCCACGTGTCAATCTACACGTACTCCTTTTCCTCCTAATAAACACTTCACTTTCCATCTCTATGCGGAAATTCACTTCTACACAGCTGACAGGCCAAGGCTTTGTCACTGATCATGAGTCCCTGGTGGTCTAGTGGTTAGGATTCAGCCCTCTCACTGTGACCTAAACTTCAATGTCTGGCCGGGAACCGAAATCCTGCTTCAAGCCGCTGCAAGCCAAGGCCACTGGAGATCCATAACAGATGGCTATGTCCTCCAGACTGGGAGACATACTTCTTCGTTATAATATTTATGAAAAATCCAAATGTGAAGGGTTATTTGTCTACTATTGTTAGTTTAATTGTGTGTCTCCCTCTCCTTAAGATCTAAGTTAAGATTTCGTGTGTCTTGCACACAATATTGAATGAATGAAACAGTTGGAGGTCTCATGAACTGTTAACAACCAGAAACTTTTAAGAAGTTATGAAAACTGAAATCAGCAATGAATCAGGGAGCAGGATATTGTGATTTCTACTAAGAAATACATATATTTGGTCTTCTTCCCTGTTTCAGACAGGTGCGTGAGTGCTAAGTAACTTCAGTTTTGTCTGACTCTTAGTGACCCCATGAACTGTATAGCCTGCCAGGCTCTTCTGTCCATGAGATTCCCCAGACGAGAATACTGGAGTGGGTTGCCAGGCCCTTTTCCAGGGGATCTTCCTGACCCAGGGATCAAACCTTCATCTCTTACATTTCCTGCACTGGCAGGAAAGTTCTTTACTACTAGCACCACCTGGGAAGCCCCTTTTAAGCATAGAGCTCCTGAAATCCTAAATGTGGTAGAGCAGAGTAATCAAGGGTTCCCCTTGTGGTGCTGGTGGTAAAGAATCTGCCCGCCATGCGGGAGACCCCTGGATTCAATCCCTGGGTTGGGAAGATTCCCTGGAGAAGGGAAAGGCTACCCACTCCAGTATTCTGGCCTGGAGAATTCCATGGACTGTATAGTCCATTGGGTCACAAAGAGTCGGACACAACTGAGCAACTTTCACATACATACATACATAGAGTAATCAAGGTGTCTTTTATTATATTAATTAGGTGACTTGTGGAAACTCTCTGAAGATGGAGGCTGGTTTCCTGTAGAGCCAGGTTTTGAGTGACTCAGCAGAGCCTAAGTAATTAAGCCTCTGTGAGAAGTGAAAAGGACCAGGTTCAAAGAGCTTCCATGTTGGTGAACACAGAGGGTGATACTCCTGAGAAGGGCAGGGAGATTCTGTGCCCTCTCCCCATGCCTTGCCCTGTATATCTCTTCCATCTGGCTGTTTCCGAGTTATAACCTTTGATAATTACTTGGTGGTCTAACAAGTAAAATATTTTTGTGAGTGCTGTGAGTCACTCTAGCAAATTGAACAAACCCAGTGAGGAAGTCATTGAAAACCCCAATCTGGAGCCAGTTGATCAGAAGCACGGGTGATAATCCAGGGCTTCAGTCTGCCATCTGAAGGAGGGACACAGATGGGGGAAGGGGGAGTAGCTTTATAGGATTTGATATAGATAGTGTCAGAATTGATTTAAATTATAGGACACCCAGCTGGTGTCTGAGAATTGCTTATCAATGTGAGGTGCAAGCACACACACACACACATACACACACACTGGAATTGAAGACCAGAACCCTATTGGCGGAAAAAATCATTCACTGCTTCACCTGATGACATAGTCAGGGAAGAGGGGAAAGCACTGTGTGGAAGCAGCTAGGATTACTCTTGTTTAGATTGCTTGATTTTCTCTTCAGGATCACAGGGAAATAATGCTCTTGGAGCTATCAGAGGTGGAGCTGGGAGAGTTTGGACGACAGGGGAAATGGCACAGTTTATACAAGAAGGCTTTGTAGAAGACATTGCTTCCACATTTCTTGATTTTCTGCTTTCTTAAGCTCAGGGCCATATTTTCAACTACCTTCTGGTGTCCAACCGAGTGTCCTTCAGACAAACCAAATAAATCAGAAATTGAATTTACCCATTTAGCTCCGCATCTCCTTTTCCTGGGTCTGTGACACTAATAATCACCTAACACTAATCAGAAAGACCACCCTCGGTTCCACCATTTCTCTCAGCCTCCTCTTGCCCCATTGATATGAGATCAGAAGTGAGACCAAGAAATTCTTCATAAAATGTCTGGATGGCTGGTCTGGAGATGTTAGTCCATAAGCAGGCCCGTAGGTGAGTTCCCTTTTCTGCCAGACAGAACAACTTGTGCTCATTGGCAAGGATCCAGTCTGAAACAGTCTTCATTATCATAAAAATGGACACAGCATTGAAGATGTCCTGACCCCATGAAATTCCTCTATATTTGCTTATGGAAATGAAGACATTTCAATTCTAGACTGCATTTCCTTTCCCTCCTTCAAGGTCGGCTATAGATGAAAAACATCATCACTGAATTTTCTGTTTATATCATATCATCCTCATATCATAGAGGGATCCCTTACTTGTGAAGGACACCCACTTCATTAGCACACACTCTTGTCAGAGGACAAGGGCCAGGTTTCCTGTGTGGAGGACCAAATTCTCCAACCTGCCCGAGTGGAGGAGCTCCTAATGTCTTTCCCAGCACATGGGATATAGACCAACCTCTTGACCCTGGCCTGCAAATTCCAGCCTCTCTCTACTCCAGCCTCCCCGTTCTCTCTCTGGCTCTAACACACTCTGGTCTGACCACACTGATCTTTATTTATTTTCATTTCCTTCAACATGCTGTACTAACATCCCGCTGCTCTGAACCTTTGCACGCTCTCTCCTCTACCTTCTGTGGCCACCTGGGCAAGGCCACTCTGCCCGCAGACCTCAGCTCTACCATCATGTCATCCTCAGCATTCACCCACCCTCCCAATGTTGCTGAAATTCAGCCTCTGTGAACCAGAGCCGGATTAAACCTCAAAGAGAGAGTTTTGGGTGAAATAGAAATAAATAACTTTATTGCTTTGCCAGGCAAAGGGTGCCACAGTGGGCTAATATAATACCCTTAAGACTGTGTGTCCACCCTGGAGGAGATAGTGAGAAGTCTTATAGTGTTCAAGGAGCAGGGCACAGTCAGCTCATGGATGTTCTTATTGGTTGGTGGTGAGGTAACCAGGAGTCAGCATCATCAACCTTCTGGCTCTAACTGGTTTGGGGTCTATGTGCTTGCGGGGAGGATGCAATTAACTTTTTCCACCTGGTGGGGGTTTCAGTATCTGCCAAACAGTTCAGGGATATGGCTTAAAATATTATCTATAACCCTTGAGAAGGAACTAAAATGTCCTTGACTTTAATAGATAAACTATTATTATTTTGTCTTGCTTGACTGTTTTCTTTTCTTTCCACATTTTCTCACTGTCCTTGTTAAATGTATTCTTTGACCTAAGCTTTTATACAGGCAAAAAGCAGGCAGAGGACTTGAGTGGGGGTCTATTCGGGGAAGGGTCCTGTTTCTTTACACCGACATTACCCCTCTCCCCTAATTAACAGCTTCAAACGCTTGAATACTTCCAGCGTTAGTTCCACTTGGTCTGATTCTGTCTTTCCCACTAGACCATACATTTCTTATGACAGGGATTATGGCAATGTAGTCCCAGAATCTAACACAGCCTCTGGTACACAGGAGGCACTCTGAAATCTCTATTTACTCACTTAATTACTGCCTGGCTGTTCACTAAGCACTGGACCCAAATAGATGAATCAGATGCACACACTTTATTCTCAAAAAACCCACAGACCAGTCAAGGAGCTGACAAGAACATAGGAAGTTACAAAAGAGTACCATTAAAGAGGGGACTTGCTAACTTTTTTTAGTCAGGAAAATAGGAAATGGCAGAGGAGCTAAACCTTGAAGGTTACATTGAATTTAGTCTCACAGGTTGCAGAGAATGACAATTCAGAGGAAGAAACAGTAAGTGAAGGTATAAGGCTGAGAACAGGCGGACGGCTAAAAATCAAGGTGAGACTGTAACGTGCTCTGGACAGTAATCCCTGCCAGCCAAGCGTCGAGCTTCACCACCTCCAGAATGTTCCCAGAGGAGCCAGAGATGGCAGCTTTGCAGATAAGTGTCAAAGCACCAGCCTCATGGTATCAATGGCTCAGCCAGGTGACCTGCACGCAGGGCTCCCTTGAGGCTGAGTCCGATGATGCATACGCTGGGAGCCCGCACCTCCCAGCTAAGCCTGAAGCTAACACGCAGATTTGCAGCCCTTCTCCATGGCTGTAAGATGCCCTCACCCTCAGTGACCTAAACTCTCAGCCCTTTTGTTATCAGGCTGCAAGAAAGAGCTTGATTTGACTTAGTTTAGGTGTGAGTTTTAAAGACAGTGTCCCCACCCCTAAGTAACCAGGATCTCCTACTCTGACGGGTGCAGTCAGCATTCCACGCCCACAAAGAGCCCTGAAGCAGAGAGGAGAAGGCAGGGCAGGGAGGTGTGGGGGGACTGGAGGTAGGTGAAAAAAGAGAGGAAGGGGAAGGTGCCATTCCCTAAATAGGAGAAATAATGGGAGATGAGAGTTATCCTTTCTGTTTCTTTGGCCAGATGAAACTCTCCCTTTTGACTGGATTAACTCTTACTCAAACCTCAAAAGACCACAGACATCTATCACCTCCAAAAGTTTCCTCCTATCTCTTATTTCTGGTTATCTATTCAATTAAACTTTTTTTTTTCTTTTGTAGTACAACCATAGAACATAAGATCTACCTTCTTAGCAAATTTTTAAGTGAACAGTACGACATCACCAACTCAATGGACATGAATTGAGCAAACTCTGGGAGATTTTGAAGGACAGGAAAGCCTATTGTGCTGCAGTCCATGGAGTCACAAAGAGTCGGACATGACTTAGTGATTGAAAAACAGCAACAAGATTGTCAAGTCTTACAGGTGAACTTTTATACAAAACAGAAGTAGACCCACAAACATAGAAAATAAACTTACAGTTACCAAAGGGGAAAGGAGTAGGAATAAGTTAGGAGTTTGGGATTAACACATACACATTATCATATAGAAAGAGTTAACCAACAAGGACCTACTGTATAGCACGGGGGACTACACTCAACACTTTGTAATAACCTATAAGGGAAAAGAATGCAAAATAGAACACACACACATATATATATACATATATATATATATATATATATATATATATATATATATACACACACACACACACTACCTGGGAAGCCCTAGCAAATCAAATATACATCAGTAAAATAATAATAATTTACTTCAAAAAAGATTGTTATGTGTCAGCCTTACGTTGTACAGTAAATCTGCTGAACCATCTTAGAAGTGTTTTGTTTTGTTTTTAGAAAAAGGCAAGCACAGAACAGGTGTCACATTGGACCCCTGTGAATGCCTTCTTCCCAAAGACTGCCTCTTCCCAGGGCTGAGACCCGAAGGCCTTGGCACTGGGACAAAGAGTGTTGCCCACAACTTCTCCTTTACTAGAGGAGCATGGGAAACACTTCTTTCACATGGAAGAGAAACAGCTCCTAGGGTGAGGTATGGAGATGGACTCCTTAGACACTGTCTGCAGCAGCTTCTATACAATCAGTCAGTTAGCCCTCTAGCCTGCCTGCCTCTACCTCCTGGGTCAGATTCAACCCAGTGGTCTCTCAACACTATGACCCACTGTTGGGTCCTAGACCCATGTGTTGGGGCCTAGAAGTTGGTTGCTTTCATGTTCAGCCCAGACTCAGTGGCCTTGTTTCATATTCCTCCCCCACTTCTAGCCCACTCTTGTTCTCTGATCAAGCTTTTATTTACTTAGGTCCCCATCTTTTACTATAATCAGGTTTTAAGAAACTTTAAAGTGGGGAGTTGAACCTCATTTATCTGTATATCCTTTCCCATACATTCACAAAACCATTCCCACCAAAATATAATTATTTTGCATAATATGGTGAGGGCTTCCTTGATGACTCAGCTGATAAAGAACCCACCTGCCAATACTGTAGACAAAAGGGACATGAGTTTGATCCCTGGGTCTGGAAGATCCCCTGAAGAAGGAAATGGTCATCCGCTCCAGTATCTTGCCTAGAAAATTCCCTGGACAGAGGAAACTGGCAGGCTACCGTCCATGGGGTCACAAAGAGTCAGACATGACTGAATGAATGCGGGCACACAATCACACACACACACACACACACACACACACACACACTATGGCGAAGTCATCATTCTACAGCTTAGAGCTGAGTGACCTTGGAGAAGTTCATCTGAGCTTTCACTGTCTTCCCTTTGCCAGAGTGCTGGTCTTCTAAGACTGTGGTGAGGACAGGTTAGGTGTGTAAAGGGTTCACAGGAAGAGTGCAGTAGGTATTAGCTATTGTTACTAGGTGCTCAGTCAGCATGTTTATCACGTGGAATCAGTAACAGACCTCTCTTTATGGACTCTGCTTGGCAGTAAACGTCCTGTGTGTAAATGTTGAGAGTAGGATGGGGAAGGAGGAGGGGACAGCAGATGGGAGCCCCAGGTTTCCTTTCCCCAAGCCTATTAAGAAGAAAAATTGTCCACTTGAGTTTGAGGTTTAGCATGAGAGCAGTGAGTGGAAAGATAAACGGAGACTTGTCAGTCTTCTCCGAAATCTAGAGCATTAGCTCATTTTCTTTTTAAAATAAAATAGGTTGGCTAAGTGAAATTGTGTTCCCAATCAAAGTTGCTCTATGCACATTTCTGAGTGTGAGTGTGTGTGAGAGAAAGAAAGAGAGAGGATCAGCTAGGGAGCTCTGAAGGGACGGGTTTCCCTGTGCCAGGAACTTAAGCCAAGAACCTCCTTGTGGGATTTCATACTGTTCCTGCCTTCTCTCATGAGAATACAAATAACAGGCAGAAGACTCTTCTGTTACTGCGTGTGTGTGTGTGTGTATGTGTGTGTGTTATGTGTGTGTGTGTTTTCAGTAGGGCATCGTGGTTAATAAATAGAGTCTAAGAAATCTGGCTTCAAACCCCAGTTTTGCCCCCCACTCTGGGTGATCTTGAACAATTTACCTTAATCTCTTTGTGCCTCAGGATCTTCCTATGTAAGGTGGAGTCAATATTCCTTACCCTGGTAGGTTTTTGTGAGTATTAAGTTACATCAGATATATCCAGTGGCATGCACATAGAAGGTCCTGAAGATAAAAAGGCAGTTGCTAGTAGTCATGGTAGAAGTAGCAGCAGTAGCTGGAGGAGGAGGAGAAGGAGGAGGAGTAACAGTAGTAGGGGGTAACAGTAGTGATAGTATTGAAGAAGGAATTCATAGGGCCAGGACTCCATCTCAGGCCTATCTGTGCTGATCATGCTCGGCTGCCTCTCCAGTGGACTCTGAACTCTCTACTTAGTGCCTGTGGGAACGACAATGGAAGGATAAGACCCCCTCCGGACAGGGGAATCTTGAAGATCACATCCAGGTTACTCATCGCCTAAGAGGAAACATACCGTAATCACCCCTGTCTGCAAACAGGTCATAAACTTTTTCCGTATCTATCTGGATGTAATCACAGGCTTATCGATTATTAACTGGTTGGAACGTGACCACAAGCTTATTGATTATTAACTGTTTGAACACATAACATGTGAATGATGGGGTTATTGTAGTTGGATTTACCCTTCCTTTGTTTATGTAAGTCTCAAGGGAATTGGGGTGGTGGGTTTGGACATGTACACATGGGGTATAAAAGATTTTCACAAATGCTGGTCGGGGTCCTTGGCTAAGAGGAGACTCTGCCTTGGGCCCGCCGGTGTAATACACTGCACTCCACTACCTGCATTGTCCCTCTGAGTGAGTTTGTTTCCCGGAGAGCGTGGCTATAACAGTATCAATAGTACTGGTAGTAATAGCAATAATAGCTGCAGGAGTAAGTAATGTAATAGCAATAGCAGCAATAATGGTAGTCATGAGGGTGGTGGTGCTTATAGTACTCATAGTAGCAAAGTAGTAATACTAGTGGTATGAATAGTAGTGGTAGTAGTAATAGTAATGGCAGCAGTATTAAGAGTGGTAAAATAGTAATAATAGTAGTAGCAGTAAACATAGTGGTGGCAGCCATAATAGTAAAGTAGTAGTGATAATAGTATCAACCGTAGTAACAGTAACAGCAGCAGCAACAGTAGTAACAGTAGTAAAATAGTAATAGCCAGCAGTAATAACTCAGTCACGCTGGTTAATGGTACTCATAGTCGTAGAGTAGTAGTATTAATGGTGATGGTAGTAGTACTAACTGGTAATATTTTCTACACTTTTCTTCTAGCTATATTCTCTCTCTCATAAGTTTCTAGCATCTTAGACCATCTTAGGAATCCTTGATAATCTTCTCAATAATTTAACACATAACAAGGACTCAATAAAATTAAAATGTATTCCTAAAGTCTCTCATTAAAACTGAGCAGCACGTTAAGGAAACAAAGAAATGCTGCTTCATTTACCTTCATTTTATCTTGGTACCTGGGTTTATCCTAAAAAGAAGCTGGGACTGGTTAACAAAAAGTCTCTTCTGTGGGCCAATAACTTATTTGCAAGTCTACTTTAAACACTATATCATCACCTCATCTTATAAAGGGTGGCAATGACTGTGGCAAAAAAAAAAAAAAAAAATTACACATTACTGTGGATGAAACCCTAGAAAGAGAGAAGTGCTTAGTTCTCTAGCTTGAAATCCTCCCTGGCAGACAGCCACCAGCTCCAGTCAAGCGTATCCACTCCTGCAAGACAATAAAACGCTTTGAAAATCTGCCCACCATTCAATGGTGATCCCAAATCATTTTCTTTTCCCATTGATTCCTTGTTTAAACTTCTGGGGAAACTAATTTGAAAGAAGGTCAGTGCTTTAAAAAGGGGGCTTGTATTTCCTGCATGTCTGGTTTAGGCTGTTTGAAGACAATAAAAAACATCAGGAGGTTTTAAGCTGTTTCCTTTCCACCAAAATCACTTTCAGCATGAAAACCACATGCGACCTCAGACCCAAACCTATTTATAAGTCTGTCTCCCCTGTATGTCACTGTGAGAATTAGGCCAGACGGACAGGTTCTGGGGGGCACTGCTGTTTAAATGGAGATCACAATAGTGATTTCTGGGTGTATATAACCCTTGCCATCAGCAACCCTGCAGAGCTGACTATGCTGATGGCTCTGATCTGAAAGTTGCAGGAAGTCTTGTGTCTAAAGCCAGGGGGTATTTTTTTTTTTCCTCCAAACAGAATTTAAGGAAAGGTTGCTGGAAAGAGTGAGGGATGTAGAGTACTTTTGTTAATATCAAGATCAAGTTCTGAACCTCTGCCTGGCTCCCAGGAGCTCTACCTGTTTCTGTCTGCATCAGAAGTAGTTTCACCAAAGTCTTCTGAATTCCCTCTGGGAGCAACCAGCAGAAGACAGGCCCGTGTCCAGCAAAGAGTGAAAACCTGAGCCCAGAGCTGCTCTTCAGATCAGAGTTCACCTCAGCTGTCCAACCACCTAGAAGTTTCTGCTTCTGTGACAGTTTGAACTCTGAACCCAGGCGGCAGGAACTGTGGGGCATCCCTGAGCTGGCTTCTCTGAGCTCCATTCCTTGTCTGCTTCATAGCCTTCCCTGACTGTTTCTTTCATCCTTAACGCTGGAGTCTGACCTCTGTGATTCACTGAATTTCTATGGTTCTTCTCTCTCTGGTCATCATCTTCCTTCCAGCCAGACTCTTGCTCCAGGGTCCTTCTGTTCCTCTCTGTCCTACCGAGCCTGCATCCTGATGGCTCAGGACCTAGAAACACATCACTTCTAGACAGCAGCAGTGAGTGCTAGGAGATGGAAAGTTCTTCAAATGTCTGAGAGAAAATTCTTCAAGAGGCATTTTTAGACATAGATGAACCCAAAATGCACTCTTTCTTGGGAAGCTACTGGATGGATGTACTCCACCAAAAGGAGAGAGTAAATAAAGGAAGAGGAAGAAACAGGATCTGAGGGATCCAACATGGCAGACCAGGGATAGTAAGTCCCAGACCCTTGAGCTATGGACTTTAGGACTGAGTCATCCAATGGGAGTGATCAGGGACATGCTGATCATCACAGAAAGAAGACAGAACCTATAGAATGTGGACAACCGTGTCTGTATATTTGGAAAATCATTGACTGCTATTAACCAAGTAGTGGGGAAATTCAGAATAAAAGAGAAATACATACAGAGAAAACTAAATTTATATGTCATAAACAAAATTTACATAGTCATAATGACAAATAGGCTGGATGAAGCTCAAGCTGGAATCAAGATTGCTGGGAGATACATCAATAATCTCAGATATGCAGATGACACCTCCTTAATGGTAGAAAGTGAAGAAGAACTAAAGAGACTCTTGATGAAGGTGAAAGAGGAGAGGGAAAAAGCTGGCTTAAAACTCAACATTCAAAAAACAAAGATCATGGCATCTGGTCCCATTACTTCTGGCAAATAGATGGGGAAAAAATGGAAACACTGACAGACTTAATTTTCTTGGGCTCCAAAATCACTGTGGATGGTGAATGCAGCCATGAAATTAAAAGACATTTGCTCCTTGAAAGAAAACCTATTACAAACCTAGACAGTGTATTAAAAAACAGATATTGCTTTGCCGACAAATGTCTTATAATCAAAGCCATGATTTTTCCAGTAGTCATGTACAGATAGATGTAAGAGTTGGACCGTAAAGAAGATTGAGCACCCAAGAATTGATGCTTTTGAACTGTGGTGCTGGAGAAGACTCTTGAGAGTCCTTTGGACTCAAATGAGTCAATCCTAAAGAAAAACAATTCTAAATATTCATTGAAAGGACTGGTGCTGAAGCTGAAGCTCCAATACTTTGACTACCTGATGCAAAGAACGACTCATTGGAAAAGACCCTGATGCTGGGAAAGATTGAAGACAGAAGGAGAAGGGAAAGACAGAGGATGAGATGGTTGGATGGCATCATTGACTCAGTGGACATGAGTTAGGGCAAACTCCGGGAGACAGTGAAGGACAAGGAAACTTGACGTGCTGCGGTCCATGGAGTCACAAAGAGTTGGACACAACTGAGTGACTGAACAACAATAACATAATGACAAAAATATTATTATTGATTTAACCAAGTATTTTGATATAACTAAACTGAAACATAGTAAATTCGGACAATGAAGCGTGGCAAGAGAAAGTGGTGAAGTTTACTGAAAAGAGCTAAACTTTCAACCAACATAATCAGAAGCCAATAGGGAATTTCTAAAACAAACTAAGATGTGAGAATACTTAAAAAAAAAATAAATAAATAAAACTCATTATTCCAGTAATAGAGAGAGAAGCATATTAAATAAACATATGGAAGGAAATACCCAAAGAAATAGCTGAGAAAGAATGAACTGTAATTTCTGAGAAGCTAGACTTGATCTATTCACTCCTGGCCTTTTAAGATTTTTTGCTTTTTAACCATGTACATGTACTACTTTGATAAAAATGAAAAAAAAATTAAGATGTAATGTGTGTTGCCCAAACCAGAAAACATTGGAAAATATAATGAAGGGGATGAAGAATGCTAACAATCTCACAATCTCGAGAAACCACTATTCACATTTTTCTGAATTTCCTTATAATCTTATTGTGTGCATTTTTAAAGAATTGATGGTTATACAATATTATGGTTTTCTTATTTTACATATTTCATCTAATATTATATCATGAGAATGTTCTCAAGTCATTAAAATTGTTTAAAACATTACTTTAACATCTGCATTATAGTCCATTAAGTAGATTTACAATAATTTACCCAATCAGTCCCTTATTATTACACATTTAGGTTCTGCCCAATTTTTCACTTTAATTTTTTTTTAAGTGTCCCAGTGAACATTTTGGTACATAAACCTCTTTCCTTATCTCTGATTATTTCCTCAGAAGTGAAATTACTGGATCAACAATGAGAAAAACAGAAATATTTAATGAGCAAAAAGCAGCAAAATTGTTATATGAACTTTAAAAAACCCCTGCATAATTGTTATAGGTTTTTTTAAACACTGCATTTAAAAGATCCTCCTTAAGATCTTCACACCCTGGGGCAAGTCACATCTGCCAACTTTTAGGCAAAATGGTTGGTTAGATTGCGGTTGGAAAGGAATGCTTATTTAGACAATGACTTCTGCATGGAGACATTAATGAGAAGAGTCAGCATCATAAAATGATCTGCCCCAGAGCTTCCCCACTTCTTCTCTCCTAGCTTATCCCGAGAGAACATCGTAGACTTGCCCAGATTTAGTGACAGAGCTGGAACCTGAACCTTGGGTTTTGTCCTGATTCCTGGTCTCATGCACAGTGTCCTGTCACTTGATTCGAATAACTGAGTGAATATTTAATTCTTTCACTCTCTTGACTGGTCATTGACATTTAAGATGAACTGATGAAATCGACGTTTCACAGTTAGCCAAAGAGTTTTCAGAGAACTTGAATAAAAAATACAAGACTTCCTGAAAGAAAAAATAAGTCATTGATGGAAACAGGATTTATACTTTCATCAAATACAAATCCTTATTTGGATTGTAGAATAGAAGGTCAATTCAAGTTATTTGAGACTTTAACATAAAAGAGAGAAAACGTTTCTTTGATGTCTTTTGTTTATATTAATGACCTCAGATTCTTATTTCTTTGTTGTTGTTCAGTCACTAAGTTCTGTCTGACTAAAGGCTTCCCCGTCTTTCACTATCTCCTGGAGATTGCTCAAACTCATGTCCATTGAGTCAGTGATGCCATCCAACCATCTCATCCTCTGTCACCCCTTTCTCCTCCTGTCCTCAATATTTCCCAGCATCAGGGTCTTTTCTAATGAGTTGGCTCTTTACATCAGCTGGCCAAAGTATTGGAGCTTCAGTTTCAACATCAGTCCTTCCAGTGAATATTCAGGGTTGATTTCCTTTAGGATTGACTGGTTTGATCTCCTTGCTGTCCAAGGGACTTTCAAGAATCTTCTCCAGCACCACAATTCGAAAGCATCAATTCTTCAGTGCTCAGCCCTCCTTATGGTCCAACTCTCACATCCATACATGACTTCTGGAAAAACCATAGCTTTGACTATGGGACATTTATCAGCAAAGTGATGTCTCTGCTTTATAATACATTGTCTAGGTTTGTCATAGCTTTTCTTCCAAGGAGCAAGTGTCTTTTAATTTCATGGCTGCAGTCACCATCAGCAGTGATTTTGGAGCCCAAGAAAATAAAAATCTTTCACTGTTTCCACTTCTTCTCCACTGGTAGATGATATTATATTTGCCCAAGTCTCCCTTCTCTCTTGAAATGGGTCACTGTCAAAGAAGTATATTTCTCAGCTGTAGTGAAAGTAGACTGGTAATGTGACTAGCTTTGACCAGTGGAATGTGGGCAAATATGTACAAGTTTAGGACCTGGGACTTAGAAGCATCCTGTGTTTCTGATCACCCTTCTTGCACTGTTTTCATCATCATCCATGTAGAGTATACCTAAACTCAGTTTGCATCCTAAAGTAGAGCTGTCTCAGCCACGCCACAAACCAATGGGCCAAATGAGTAAATAAAAATACATAAATGTATAAAATAAAATAATACATAATTTAAAAATACTCTTGTAAACCAATGAGATTCTGAGGGTGTTTGTCACACAGCATTGACACAACTAATCCATACAACTTCTATTTTTAGAACTTCCCTCATTCTGCGTGCCATCCTCAGAAAGAGCTTGTTGATCCTACACGAAGTATAGTAATTTCCTAAATCACAAATCACATTATAATTAACAGGGTATCTTATGCTGTATCTTATAATTAACAGAGTATATTATGCTGTTTTATTTAATTCTCACGGCAGAAAGTGAAGTTGAGAGGTAATATGACTCATATAAGGTCACACATTGACTAAGAGATAGGGCTGGGGCTTGAACTCAAGTCAAGTCAGTTAAGAAAACACTCCCCACACATACAGAACTACAACAGTAATACAAAAGGTCCAATAAAATTAAGTTGCTAAAACATTAACAACACCCTCCAGGAGATTATGGCCAGTTGGGATGAAAAACAAGGATAATGGCATGATGTGGTTACATTCCTCTATATTCAGGGAGCAATCTGACATGTCAATGTTATTTGAAAAGCAAACCTTGCATTTCCTAGGGAAATTCTTCCCTCATGACATCCCAGGGTACAGCTCTGTGGCCACATAAAATGTTGCTGTAAACAACTCAATATATATTTCAAACGTTAATTGCCTTCCCAGACCTTGGAATTTCTCACTGAGCTCACTCACAAGTTTTATTGAGGGCATAAAATTTACTGTGTTGACATACCCTTTAGAGTGCTGAATTCATCAAGGCCAAACCAAGCCCAGATGACATTATAGAGAGTGAGTCAAATTTTTTTATTGAAAGTTTTCTTCCATACTTCTCTTTTACATCACAACCCAAATTAAGCCACAGCAGGGGGTGCGGGATGCCATTTCTTTTTTTAAAAAAATATAATCATCCTTTTCCAGGCACATTCCTACAGAACTGGCATGAAACCACATTATCTGTTCTGAAGTCTGGGCCTCAGCAACCAAAGTGATGAGAGTCTGCGTTTGAAATATCTCAGTGTGGCAACCCAGAGCCAGAGAGGCCCCTTAAGAGACTTCAATAAAATGACGAGCTTAAAGATTTTTGCTATGGGACCTTCTGACTTGTTTACAGAGAAGTTTGCTGTTACCTGATACCCTAAAGTGATAATTGTTCGAAAATTTGCCTCTGAGAGGCCTTGCTTGCAATTCACATATTGGCATGCCTGGTGAAGAGAGTATCTTAAAATATAAACAACTCTGAAAGATAGAGGAAAGCCTAGCCTTCTGTGATGAGCTTAGCAAAATGAACAGAAAGATGGAAAGGGGCATAGGATGCTTCTAGAATAAGCACTAATGGCCCAACAAGATTGGACTGTATGATGCTGACAACAGGGCTTCCCAGGTGGTGCTAATAGTAAAGAACCTGCCTTCCAATGCTGGAGACATAAGAGAGGTGGGTTTGATCCCTGGGTCAGAAAGATCCCCTGCAGGAGGAAATGGCAACCCACTCCAGTATTCTTCCCCGGAGAATTCTATGGAGAGAGAAGCCTGGTAGGTTATAGTTCATAGGTTCACAGAGTTGAACACAACTGAAGTGACTTAGCCTGCATGCATATTGACAATAAATAATACTCAAAGGGCTATAGACACCAACAAAAAAATAAATAAAGGTATCTAGCTCCCAGGGACAGTACTCAGAAGTCACAGGTCAGTTTCTTTTCCTTACTTAAACACAAATGCTTGTTAAGAACTCTGAAGCCATGGGGGCTTCCCAGGTGGTGCTAGTGATAAAGAACCCTCCAGTCAATGCAGGAGATGTAAGAGACTCGAGTTAGATCCCTGGGTCAAGAAGATCCCCTGAAGGAGGGCGTGGCAACCCACTCCAGTATTCATCCCTGGAGAATCCCCATGAAGAGAGGAGCCTGGCGGGCTACAGTCCATAGCCTCTCAAAGAGTCAGACATGACTGATACTACTGAGCATATACACACTGAAGCCCACTGCCTGGGTTCAAAGCCTGCCTCCTCTAATTACATGTAGCATCAGTTTAGACAACTTAACTGTTTTCTGTCTTGGTTTTGCATCTACAAAATGATGATATAATACTTTTTCTCATAGAGTTTTCATAGAAGTAAAAAAAGCATTCTCAATTCTCAGCATGTTAACTATGATAATGAAGTACTGGGAGTAAGAAAAGAAATAAAACATTCAAGTTTATTGTGAAGCTTATAGTCCCGTAATATAAATAGTACCCTAAGTAAACAACAAGGTGTGAAAAGTATTGAAAGGCCATCATAGGGGTTCCTTAGAATGGCTACTTAGTCTGATGAAGAATATTTGCCTGGATACAATGGTATCTGCCCCACCCATCAGTAGAGAGAGGCAAATTCAGACTGACCCATAGATGATCACACCTGTTTGATTATTTATTACCTATCACTGCATCACAAACTACCTAAAACTTAATGGCTTAAAACAACAGATATTTATCACCTCATGGTTGCTGTTTCTCAGAAACCTGAATAGTATCCTGGCTGAGCACCTCTGACTCAAGCTGTCTGCCAGGGCAGCAGTTTCACCTGAAGACTCAGCTTCTGGTGAGTCCATGTCCAAGGTCATTCAGGTGGATTTTAGCAGATCACAGCCCACAGTGCTTGCCGTGTGGATCTCAAATGTAGAGCTGACCCCTAAGAGGGGAGCTGGCTTCACATGGAGTGAGTGATGAGAGAGAGAGACCAAGATGAAGCTACAGTCATTTTATAAACCAGACTTGGAAATGATATCCTACCATTTCTGCCATACTCGATTTGTCAGAAGAAAATCAGTAGGTAGGAACTATACCATGGCATGAAGACCAAGATGTGGTGGTCTTTAGGGGACCCTTCCAGGCTGTCTGTCACACTTTGTTGGATCATTTCAGGATATTTAGATGGAATTTGGCAAAAGCACAAGAAGAAAGGAAGTTAGAGATTCTTCTAGCCACTGTTTTTGCCACAAACCACCAAGCTAAAATAAAAAAAAAGAGAAGTAAATCTATTGGTTAAGTGTCCATTCAAATGCCACCTTTTCGAAGCAGCCGTCTTCACAATATATTAGTGTGGTCCCTCCTCCCATCACTTGTTATACCACTACCTTGTTTGATTTTCATCATTATATGACATATTGTTATTTATTTGTCTATTGATTTTTTTTCTTCCAGCCACTGTATCACAACCTCTGTGAAGACAGGGACCTTGTCTACCTGCAAACTTCAGTACATGGTAAATATTTATGAAAGGACTGCCAGGATCTCTACACAAACAAGAGGTACATCTGACCTTAAAGTTCCGGAAATGTGGTTAGAAAGATCAGGAATAGTCAGAAATAAGCATTTACCATAATTTTGTCTTTAGCTGTAGTTTGGCTAGAAGACTGAGGAAGCCATGAGAGGTGAAAGAGCCAGAGGACTCTCAGCGGAAAAGGAGAAGCTGAGCAGGGCTTGGACGGTGGTCTGAATTAGGCAGGAAGACCTCCTTTCAAAGGAGAAAAAGGATAGAAGGATAGGTAAAGTACAATCACAATCAAACAGCTTGGAAATCTAAGCATAGGTGAAAGCCGATTCCAACCATCACCAGGAGCCCAGCTAAGTAACACACTGAGGCCGACGTGTCTCTGTGCACTGATCAAATACATGAACGAAGCCACTGACATTGCCAGGCTCGTCCCAGATATCTTCACAAATGTCCTCAAGTGAGAAACACATCATCGGGGTCTCTCGAGACTGAGTCCCTGCCATCTCATCCTCCTGGCATGAATTAACATCCTTGAAGATAACCTGATTCCCTTTTCCTTGATTTCACTTTCACCAGAAACCCATAGACAAGTGATCTGACAGCTCAAGTATTTCCATGGTGACCCAGCTTAGGACCAGCTTAGGCCAAGTGCCCTTTCCTGAACAATCCCTCTGTCCAGGTGAAGGACAAGCCCAGGACACATGCTGCCTCGTTACCAAAGAGTGAGGTCAGTCAAGTCACAACAAAGCCACGTGGTCTAGAAAGAGAGGAAGAATGGTGCCCCGAGTGAAACCTGAGGTGTGTTTATCCAAAGAAGTTGAAGGATGCTGAGAAGGGAAAACAACAGATGTTCACTACACATCCTATCCTGAATTACCCTGAGCACCCCAAGAAACCACCCCAGGGTTCTGAGTACGAGTCTCAGGATTACAGCACTTCATCAGAGGCGTCCACACAATCAGATGAAGACTGTGTGGAAAAACGAATCTAAAGATAATAGACCCCAATGCCCACAGTGGCACTGATTACAAGAGTCAAGGTCTGGAAGCAACCCAAGTGCCCATCAACAGATGAATGGATAAAGAAGATGTGGTGTATGTACAACGGTATATCACTCAGCCATAAAAAGAATGCTGTCTGCAGTAACATGGACGGACCTAGAGATTATTATGTTTAGTGAAATAAGTCAGAGAAAGACAAATACCATATGATATCACTTACATGTGGAAGCTGTAAAGTAAAACAAACAGATGTATATAGCAAAATAGAAACAGACCCACAGATGTAGAAAATAGACTAGTGGTTTCCAGCGGGGAGAAGGAGGTGGCGGGAGGAGTAGGTGTATGGGATTACGAGTTACAAACTATTATGTATAAAATAGATAAGCAACAGGGAAACACCGCTCATCTATTTTACAACACGGGCTTCCCAGGTGGTGCTAGTGGTAAAGAACCTGCCTGCCAGTGCAGGAGACCAAAGAGGTGTGGGTTCAATCCCTGGGTCCGGAAGATCCCCTGGAGGAGGGCATGGCAACCCACTCCAGTATTCTTGCCTGGGAAATCCCAAGGACAGAGGAGCCTGGTGGGCTACAGTCCATGGGGTCACAAAAAGTCAGACATGACTGAAGCAACTTAGCACATGCAGGGAAACATAGGCATTATTTTGTAATAACTTTTAATAGAGTATAATCTATAAATTACTAAACTGCTATGCTATACACCTGAAATTAATATAACATAGTAAATCAACTATACCTTAATTTCTAAATAGTGGGAGAGAAAAAGAGAGAACAGAATTTGTTTAAACCAGAAGCCAGTGAGAGAACTCCAAGGCCTGGAAGCACCTATTATGTACCCCATAAGGAAAGATAAAAGTGTTATTTACTTTGTATTCCTAAAGAGTAGGATCAGGAAAGTGGTAGGCCCTGAATGTTTGTTATAAACGGCAAGCCAAAGAGAGAGAGGCAACTCTCACAGATTTAAAAAAACTTAAGAACATGTGTATACAAATGTACATATGTTTTCTTTTGTCTTGGGTAAATAGCCTGAAATGGAATGGCTGGATTATATGTAGGTTTGTATGAATTAGTTTGCTGCGGCTGTTGTAAAAAATTACCACACACTTAGTGGCTTAAAACAACCCGAAGTTATTATCTTACAGTTCTGGAGATCAGAAGTATGGAATGAATTTTCCTGGGCTAACATTGAAGTGTCAGCAGATCATTTGTAGGTCCTAGGAAAGAATCCACTCTCTTGCTTTTTCCAGCTTCTAGAAGCTACTTGTATTCCTGTCTCCTCTTCAAAGCCAACACTGTAGCATCTTTACATTTCTCTCTCTGACCCACTATCCTCTCTCTTATAAGGACCCTTGGGCTTCCCAGATAATCCAGGATAATTTTCCCCATCTCAAGATTCTTAAACATATCTGCAAAGTTCCTTTTCCTATATAAGGTAACATACTGACAGGTTCCAGGAATTAGCATGAGGTCATCTGGTGGAGTGTGGGGAGGGAACTATGCTGCCTACAACAGCATATATTTAACTTTTTAAGAAACAGCCCAGTGTTTTCCAATGCAGCTGCACCATTTGACATCCCACAGATAGTATATGAGGGTTCTAATTGCTCCCCATCCTTGCCCATACTTGGTAGGTCAGGCCTTTTGACTTTAGCCATTCTAATATGTATGCAGAGATACCTCATTTCTGGTTTTAATATGCATTTTCTCCAAATAATGATACTGAATATCTTTCATGTGCTTGTTTGTCATCTGTATATCTTCTTTGATGAAATGGCTGTGTAAATTTATTTTCCTTTTCCACTTGGGTTGTTTTCTTATTATTCAAATATTTTCATATGAAATATTTCATATTTTCATATTATTCAAATCTTTTCTGTGGGCCCAGAAAGTGCCAGTCTTGGACTTCCCTGGTGGCTCAGATGATAAAGAATCTACCTGCAATGCAGGAGATCTGAGTTCAGTCCCTGGGACAGGAAGATCCCCTGGAGAAGGGAACAGCAACCCACTCCAGTATTCTTGCCTGGAGAATTCCATGGTCAGAGAAGCCTGGTGGGCTATAGTTCATGGGGTTGCAAAGAGTGGGACACGACTGAGTGGCTAATACTTTCACTTTCACTTCTGCGGTACAAGTCTTTTTCTGAATACATGCTTTGCAAATATTTTCTCACCCTCTCTGTGGCTCATCTTTCATTCTTTTCACAACTTTACTTGAAATAGACAAATACTGGAAACAACTCAAATGTTCATCAATAGGTGAGTGGGCAAATAAATCATGGTGCGCCTCAGCCAATAGAATGCTAGTCAACAACAACAGAGGAATAAACTATCGATACTCCCGACAACATGGATTAATCTCAAGCTAATCATGCGTGTGAAAGAAACTACACAAAAAAGTGTACATGCTGTATGATTCCATTTATATAAAGTTCTAGATAATATAAACTAATCTATAAAGACAGACAGCAAATTAGCAGAGGGTGGTGGCTGCGGTGGGGACCAGCCAAGGGGAGATTAGAAAGAGGAACAAAGAAATTTAGAGGGTGAGAGGAGCACTCAGTCTAAACTGTGGTGATGTTTTCATGGTTACATACATATGTCAAAGCTCATCAAACTGTACACTTCAAGTATGTGTAGTATATTGTGCCAATTATGCTTCAATAAGCCTGTTTTAAAAAGAGACTTAAGAGGTTTACCAAATGTAACACATAGACTTTATTTTGGTCTGGATTTAAACAAATCAACCAGAAGGAAAACAAGTAGGAGAAACTTGGGCACTGACCAGATATAAATGATATTAAGAAACAAGGGTTAATTTTTGAATTCTTATCACGGCACCTTGGTAAGATTTTTCAGTCCTTTTCTCTCAGAGGTGTATACTGAATGATTAGCTGATGAAGTGGTGTGATTTCTGGGATTTTCTTTAGAAGGATCATGGAAGACAGTAGAGCGAGTGAGGCTGGAAGATGCAACAAGATTGGACACATGTTAATAACTGCACAGCCGGGAGATGGGGGATGGGTGTGAGGAGATTCATTCTACTATTCTCTCTAGCTTCATGCATATTCTAAAACTTCCATCAGATTGAGTCAATTTTTTTTTTTTTTTTGGCTGTGCTGTGCAGCTTGTGGGAACATACTTCTCTATCAGGAACCAAACCTGAGCCCTTGGCAGTGAAAGCCTGGAATCCTAACTACTGGACCGCCAGGGAATTTCCTACTTTTTTTTTTTTTTTAATTTTTGTTGAATGAATGATTCAAGAAGGCATATTTCTACTCAATACAAGACTGATATTTTCTAAAAACAACACCTTTCTGAAAATGGACTCATTTCCCTTAAGATGTAGTCAGTTGACTGCAGTAGAACACGGGATGTTCAGAGGCTAGAGGATCCCTTATGACGGATGCTACAGAGCAGGGGTCAACGGTCTAATGGCCCCCAGGCCAAAGCCAGACCTCCACCCACTAGCTAAGAATGGTTTTTACATTTTTATGTGATTGGAAAAACAATTTTTAAACAATTTTCCTGACACATGAAAATTATGTGAAATTTAATTTTAAGGCCTATAAATAAAATTTCATTACAACACAGCCATGTCCATGCGTTTGTGTATTGCCACTGGCTGCTTTCATGTTATAATGGCAGCGGAGACTATATGACCTGCAAAGACTAATCTACTTACTATTGGACCCTTTAGAAAGAAAGTCTGCTAATTCTTGATTTAGAAGATAACCTCGAACCCTGAAAGTGTTTTCCTAAACCAGCAGCACTCCAGAAAAGTGAGTGAAAAAAGCAGGGTGTGAACAGGTCCTCTTCAGGCTCTGTTCCTCCCACCAAAGGGACCCCAAGGATCAATGAAGAGGCTATTTTCAATTTCTTTCAGTAAATTCATTATCATTTCTGGAAACATGGTGAGTTTGAAAGCTGAGGGAGTTAGGATTTCTCACCAGCCTTAGAGCTCAGAACCCTCTTTTATAGATAGATTTTTATCATTAAACTCTATCCTCTGAGCCACCAGGGAAGCCCATTAAACTCTATAGAGAAGTTTAAATAGCAAGGTGTACTTGTGACCTAGCAATTCCACTCCTGGGTATATATCTGAGAAAAACAAAAACACTAATTCAAAAAGATACATGAACCCCAATGTTCACAGCATTATTTACAACTGACAAGATATGGAAGCAACCCAAGTGTCCATCAGAAGATGAGTGGATGAAGAAGATGTAGTGTATATACCATGGGACACTTCTCAGCCTTTAAAAAAAAATAAAATTTTCCCATTTGCAGCAACATGGTTGGACTTGGAGGACATTAGGCTAAGTGAAATAAGCCAGACAGAGAAGACAAATGCTCTGTGATATTACTTACATGTGGAATCTAAAAAATACAACAAACTAGTGACTATAACATAAAGAACAGACATAGGAATAGAGAACAAACTAGTGGTTACAGGTGGGGAGAACGAAGCAGGGAGGTAATGGCAGAGTAGAGGATTAAGAGGTACAAAGGATTAGGTATAAAACAAGCTACAAGGATACATTGTACAATGTATATGCAAGTAATATGGCCAATATTTCATAATAACTATGAAAAGTGAAAGTGTTAGTCCCTCAGTTCAGTTCAGCTGCTCAGCCATGTCCAACTCTTTGCGACCCCATGGATTGCAGCATGCCAGGCCTCCCTGTCCATCACCAACACCCAGAGCTTACTCAATCTCATGTCTGTTGAGTCAGTGATGCCATCCAACCATCTCATCCTCTGTCATTCCCTTCTCCTCCCACCTTCAGTCTTTCCCAGCATCAGGGTCTTTTCAAATGAGTCAGCTCTTCGCATTAGGTGGCCAAAGTATTGAAGTTTCAGCTTCAACATCAGTCCTTCCAATGAATATTCAGGACTGATTTCCTTTAGGATGGACTGGTTGGATCTCCTTGCAGTCCTAGGAACTCTGAAAAGTCTTCTCCAACACCACAGTTCAAAAGCATCAATTCTTCAGCTCTCAGCTTTCTTTATAGTCCAATTCTCACATCTATACATGACTACTGGAAAAACATAGCCTTGACTAGATGGACCTTTGTTGGCAAGTAATGCCTCTGCTTTTTAATATGCTGTCTAGGTTGGTCATAACTTTTCTTCCAAAGAGTAAGCGTCTTTTAATTTCACGGCTGCAATCACCATCTGCAGTGATTTTGGAGCCCCAAAAAATAAAGTCTGACACTGTTTCCACTGTTTCTCCATCTATTTGCTGTGAAGTGATGGGACCAGATGCCATGATCTTTGTTTTCTGAATGTTGAGCTTTAAGTCAACTTTTTCACTCTCCTCTTTCACTTTCATCAAGAGGCTTTTTAGTTCCTCTTCACTTTCTGCCATAAGGGTGGTGTCATCTGCATATCTGAGGTTATTGATATTTCTCCCAGCAATCTTGATTCCAGCTTGTGCTTCATCCAGCCCAGCGTTTCTCATGATGTACTCTGCATATAAGTTAAATAAGCAGGGTGACATTATACAGCCTTGACATACTCCTTTTCCTATTTGAAACCAGTCTGTTGTTCCATGTCCAGTTCTAACTGTTGCTTCCTGACCTGCATACAGATTTCTCAAGAGGCAGGTCAGGTGGTCTGGTATGCCCATCTCTTTCAGAATTTCCCACAGTTTATTGTGATCCACACAGTCAAAGGCTTTGGCATAGTCAATAAGTTAGTCCCCAGTCTTGTCCAACTCTTTGCAACCCCATGGACTATAACCCGCCAGACTCCTCTGTCCATGGAATTCTCCAGGCAAGAATACTGGAGTGGGTTGCCATTACCATCTCCAGGGGAATCTCCCCAACCCAGGGATCAAACCCAGATCTTCTGAATTATAGGCAGATTCTTCACCATCTGAGCCACCAAGGAAGTCCAATAATAACTATAAATGGAGGATAACCTTTAAAAATTGTGAATCACTCTTTTGTATATCTATAACATATAATGTTGCACAGTAACTATACTTCAATTTTAAAAGTAAAGTAAAATCAAAATAAATACAGAGCAAAATGTAACTCTCTGCTCTTATCAGTGTCTGAGTAGAGCTCCTGTGTTGGCTCATTTGTTCATTACCTGGACTCTCCCACTGGTCCCTGGGGGTAGTGACTCCATCTGTCCTACTCGCTGCCATATCCCATGCCTGGAGCAGTGTTTGGCACATAGTAGGCCCTCAGGCACACTGAAGGAATGAATAAACTGAAGGAAGCCTCACCAAACAGAGAAGGGATGGAAATTAGGGATAAAAAAGAGCTTTCTTCTTGCACAATGAAAACTCTTTATTCCCATATTCTTCCTCACAAATCCTTAAATATAGCACCTGGAAACAGTGCAATATGAGTAGTGAGGGAATTTTCCCCACCATAATTTAGTACGAATTTTGTGCAAATGGGAATGAAGTTCAGCCCCCACTCCAGCAGACAGCCGGTGTTGAGTTCTGCTGCGTCAGATAAACATAACTTTCTCCTCTGGGACAGAGAATGAAGTGTTTTGGTTGGTTGTATGACCCTGTCCAGGTGACTCACTTTCTCTCTTCTTCATATGTGTAAAAATGGGCGAGCATCATCGGTTGTCACGAAGATCAAACGAGATAATAATCCATGAGATGACAGGGCTCAATATCTGAAACCAAAACAATCTTAGTTTTCTGTTATCAGTGACCTTCTCCACCATCTGTGTGAAGAAACTTGGGATCCCTTGTTGCACAGTTCACAAGAGTCAACATGTGGAGACAACCTAAGTGTCCATCAACAGAAATGGATAAACAGAATGTGGTACAATCATACACTGAAATTTAATAAGCCATGAAATGAATGAAATACTAGTACAAGACAAGCGTAAAGACATACTAGGTAAAAGAAGGGACTTCTTACCAGATGGCACTAGTGGTAAAGAACCCGCCTGCCAGTGCAGGAGACGTAAGAGATGCGGGTTCAATCTCTGGGTCAGGAAGATCCCCTGGAGGAGGGCACGGCAACCCACTCCAGTTTTCTTGCCTGGAGAATCCCTGGACAACCTGGTGGGCTACAGTCCATGGGGTCACACAGAGTCAGACACGACTAAAGCGACTGAGCACGCATGTGAGTAAAAGAAGCCAGATACAAAAGACCACACGTTGTATCATCCCATTTATATGAAATATCTGCATACAAGAGGTAGATTCATAGAGACAGGAAAGAAATGGAAGGTTCATGGTGGGTGGAGGAGAGGAAGAAACATAGAGTCAAACCTGTGGACGGTGATAGTAGTGACACTCGTGCGTACGTGAATTTCTCTAATGCCACCGAGCTTTACACTTACCAGTGGTTGAAAGGGCAAGTTTTATGTTGTGTATACTTTACCATCAAAAACGGACTTTGGAAACTGTGATGTGCTGACTTAAGGAATCTGGAACCAGAATTTCTGAATTTGAATCCTAATTCGGCAAGCCGTGTAAACTCCAAAAGCCCTTCACATTGTTCTGTTCCATTTCCTTATCTGAAAATGAGGATGAGAACATAATTTTATCTCCCGCATGTTGTAGGAGTTAAAAGAGCTCATTAATGGAAGTACTTTGAAGCAGGCCTGCCTATATTAAATGCTCAGTAAATGCTAGCCAGTATATATAACAAGGGGCTTTCCATGGGGGCGCTAGTGGTAAAAAACCCTGCCTGCCAATGCAGGAGACATTAGAGATGTGGGTTTGATCCCTGGATCAGGAAGATCCCTTGGAGGAGAGCGTGACAATCCACTCCAGTATTCTTGCCTGGAGAATCCCATGGACAGAGGAGCCTGGCGGGCTACCGTCCATGGGGTCACAAAGAGTCAGACATGACTGAGTAGCTAACAAACTTACAGGTTACAACGCGCAGGTTGGAAAATACTAATGCTGATCTAGTTGACTTTATTTTACCAAAGCCCAATGAAATCTCCAGACGTTTTTAGTCCCACACTGGGCCCCCCACATCACTCATTCTACCCATGAGCATTTCAGACTTTCCAGACTCACCAGCTTTCCTGCTTCCAGAATGGACCAGGATTCCATGCAGCACAGGGGCAATCAGCATCTCAGGCTTTTCATAGCTTTTGATTAACATGCACATACATAATAAATATACACACTTTTTCATGGAAACCATAGGAGTGGGTAACAGCTAAGACCACTTCCAATGTTGCTTTTTGGTGATGCTAAGACCATTGTTCTTAACCAGATAGATATAAATTTGGAATAATTGAGGGGAAACGTTTAATTCCAGGGGACTGAGTCACACTCAAATTGAATCTACATTTAATGCATCTTCATATTTCTTCTCTCTATCTCTTTCCCTCTCTCCCTAGCACTGTGTAGACACTGTGTCTATCCCCCAGAGGCAGGAATTAACCCTGCCCCTGAAGCCCTCTTTTGCCAGCTCCTGAGACATTTACCACTCATGCACAACAGAAACGACAGCCAAATCCTGCCCTGAGCCAGAGTAGGAGTTGTTGGAAGGAGAGCTTCTAGATGTAATCAGCCAATCCATTTTTTATAATCTACTATTACAGAACTGGGAGGGGGCAGCTAAAAGGACCTTTTCTAAGAACAGAAATATTTTCTCACTTAAAATTTAAAAGGCTGAATCATAGAATCCTTTCACAAAGCACTCTGCACAATTTTTTTTTTCCCTTAAAAAGTTACTCACCTGAGGTTAATGGCGAATAATAACAGCTGACATTTACTGAGAGCTTGCTACAAGCATGGCTCTGTGGTAAGTCCTTACATGATCATTTCATCATCTCAAGCGTTCTAGGAGACAGGTGGCATCCTTACCATCCCCATTTTGTAGAAGGAGATACTGAAGCACAAATCCCATAATGACTTTCCCTAAATAACAAGGCTCCAGAGCCACAATGCTGGGAGTTAAACCCAATAGGGTTGCAGATGTAGCCTATAAAAATACAGAATTTCTCTTGCATGAGACACGTGTATATTCAAAAACCATTTGTTGTTTATGTGAAATTCAAATTTAACTGAGCATCTTGTTTTTCATCTGGGAATCCTAAACTTGGCTGGTTTGAATCCAGAGCTCTTATTCTAAGGCTTCTGCCTGTGGTTATCAAAGAGTAGTCCCAGGACCAGAACTGTCATTATCACGTGGGAAATGCCTAGAAACGGCAATTTCTTGGCTTTACCTAACAAAGAGAATTCATAGTGCTGTGGGACAAATTGGACAAGAGATGCCTCCCAAGTCTCAGTCAAATTTATGACAAAGAGGAGGTGCTATGGACAAAAAATGCCTGCTACTCCAGTAAACAAAATATGTCTCCTGTCATTCCAGTAAATAAGGAATGCCATCAAGCCATCAGCCACTGCAGCTGCCCCCCTTCCACCCTCCCAACCCCCCATTCCAAAATGTAGAAAAACAGGAACATATGCTTTGGATGGCAACTTCCTAGGTGGCTCAGTGGTAAAGAATCTGCCTGCCAACTCAGGAGATGCAGGAGACACAGGTTTGATCCTTGGGTCGAGAAAATTCCCTGGAGGAGGAAATGGCAACCCACTCCAGTATTCTTGGCTGGATAATTTCATGGACAGAGGAGCCTGGCGGGCTACTGTCCATGGGGTCACAAAAGTTGGACATGACTGAGCTTGCACGCATGCATGCACATGCTTTGGATACTGGCTCTAGATAAAATGCGTATCTAAGAAATAATTTCAATGAGCTAAGATTCTTGCATCTTCCTACACATAGAAAAATGCTAAAATCATTAACTTGAGATGTTTATTTTTTGTGTGTGATTAGCAGTCACCTTTCACTGTTTTAGTATATATTTTTTTCAGCAAAAACCCCTATATGTCTTGGCTCCTCCCTTACCTCTTTGGAACAGCTCCTCAGAGCTTTCTAAGAGGGTGCCTCCCAGGCTTTAAGTCCTCACTAAGTTCCCCAAATAAAACATGACATTTAGATAGAGGGGGTATTTTTTTCAGTAAACAGGTTCCACCCCAGACCTACTATGTCAGAAGATGTGGCTGGGTCCCCAAATCTGGGTTTCAAAAAACTTTCCAGGTGGGTCCAATCCACACTCAAGTTCAAGCAGCACAGAAGAATACAATACGACCACCACAATATTCTAAGGCAGGTAGAAACACAGTCAAACTTAACATCAGGTCCCTGAACCTTAACATCAAGATTTTCCCACAACTCCATATATCTTTCCTTTTCCTCTTGTTCTTCATCCAGTCAAATCCTATAGACACCAACCCCCATTCTCAGTGCAAATTTCAACAATGTTGAAGTTTTGCTTTGCTTTCACACACTGTGCTTTTCCACAGACATTCACTCATTCGTTCATTCATTCCTGGAGGCAGACACTCAATCATTCAACAAATCCTTTTTAGGTACCACCGTGGGGCAGGCACTACAGTGGACATTGAGCACAGTTTACTTCATAATAAAGTTGCTTGTTTAAACACAGCTATTCCTGCATTAGATTAAGAGCTCCTAGAGGGCTGGGAGAATGGGGAGGAAAAACCTTTTAAACTACTGAGCCTCTAGTTCTGAGCCAAGAGTCACAAAATGTTCAAATAGAATTAAATGGGGGAAAAAATGTGGGAAGAATTCTCACATCCTCCTCGTTTTTAATTTGAAGTCCTCTGGGTCTGAGTTGACTGCCTGTCCTCTCCTCCTCCTCAAAGAGAAATCCTGAAAGCAGCCTGTCACTCCCCCAGGCAGGTTTGACAACTCGGTGTTCCTCAGCCCTTTGCCAAGTGGGTCCCTCTGTTTGTGGTCAAGAAGGTAGAGGGGTCATTCACGTTTAACTGCCAAGAGCTATTCAGATTCTCTGTGACTCAAAACAGCCATCTTTACTTCTTGCCCACTGAAAAAGGGCTAGAATTGGGATGGTTAAGAGATACAGTTGAAGACGGCATTTTTATAGCTACAAGACACACACACATACACTGGCTTTCGTCTTGCAATTTGCCAAGGGCCAATCGCAAACCTTCACTCAGGGAAAAGATTCATTCTGGGAAATGATGTCAACCCCTCTTACAGAGACAGGGCATCTGCCAGGGACTCAGGGCTGTTAACTGAGCTGGGAAAACATGGACCGGGAGTCTCCCACAACTGCAGTTGGAGCCGACACTACTTTTTTAAAAAATTTTACTGAAATATAGTTGACTTACAATGTTACTTTCAGGTATATAGCAGAATTATTCAGTTATACATATATTCTCTTTTACATTCTCTTCCATTATAGATTATTACAAGATACTAAGTATAGTTTCCTGGGCTCTATAGTAGGTTCTTGTCAGTTATCTAATACTTTATATATAGTACTGTTTTTTTAATAGACTGAGGTTGAGCGTGAGAAGCAACTATACCATGAAAATGGCCTCCAGCTTGCAACGTTCTTTCCATTTCCCCGTCTTGCTCAGGGATCCTGCTCGCCCTTCAGATCTCAGCTTAAATGTCACCCCCTAAAACCAGGTCAGATCCCACTCTTTGCCCTCACATATCTCCTTCCTAAAAGCCATCGGTCAGAACTAAATCACTGAACAATTAGCTGCTAGCTGCCTCTCAACTAGAATATAGGCGCCACTAGGACTTGTTCTGTTTGTTGGTTGTTGTGTTCCCTGCCTCTAACACAACGGTAGGTGCTCAACAAATATTTACTAAAAGGGTCAGTTGAATGAATCCAAATGCAGCCCCTCCCCCCACTATATGTGTGACCTTGGGCATGTTATATGATTCCATTCATCAAACCTCAGTTTCCTCATCTACAAAATCGGGATAAAAATAGTACCTGCCTCTCAGGGTTGCTGTCCAATCAAATGAAATGTGTTTAAGAGATAAGAATGGGACCTTGGCATCCAGTAGATTTTGGAGAAAAGTTACCCATTACCCCTATTAGCTATATTTGTTACCCAGGGGCAAAAAGCAAGGTTATATTGCACCTAGAACAGTATCTGGGACATTGAAGGTGCTCAATAAATCTACATGAAATAAATAGAATGCATTCTACATGCATTCTCCGAGTAAGTCTTAATAGTAAATGCTATCACATCAATATTCCTGTCTTCATCCCTAATTTACAGAAAAACAAGCAGGGGCTTACAGAGATGTAAACTGGCTCAAATCACCCAGTGATATGCCAAGTGGCAGATCCAGGTTTTGAACCCATTTGCTTGATAACACTAGACTGTCACCCAAATTCTTTGTCCTCTCTAAACCTCAGTTTGCTTCTCTGAAAAAGAAAACAGAAAGTGAAAACCCCAGCCTGGTTGGTCCCAGGGGTACCCTACAGAGCAGGCACTCCATGAGAACAGTGGGTGTAACTCTTTCAAACCCATTTGCCTGAAGCACATGCGGTTGGGAGAACTGTTTACATTTTAAGTGCTCATTTTCACTGCACGACATGTAGCTGGGCTCTGTGAGGACTCCTTCCATGCTTTAAGACTAAACCAGCACCAATGGACTCAGAGAAGAGGGAGAAAGTGAAGACTGGTGGGCTCCTATCTTTATTTTGAGATGCAGCCAGCTCCCGACTGAGACCAATACAATCAGTTTCCCAGCCTGTTTCCCTGAGCCTCTTAACCATCTCTAGTGCTTTAATTTCCTATCACTTTGTTTCTAAGTCCTCAGCTCTCCTTCCACAGATGCTGGGTCTGTTCTCTGCACCTGTCAGCAGGGCATGAAGCTCTCCTGATCCCCCGAGGCCCCTCCGCTTCCCTTCCTCCACTATTCTCTTCTGCATGCCCCAAACAGCAAGCCCAAAGCATAAATGTTTCCCATCCAGAATGCAGCTAAATCTCTTTAGCCTAGATTTTGAATCAACACACGTTTGGGAATGCGATCATGGCGACTGGCTTAATGGATACTAGAGTTTGTGTGTCTATTTCCATTTGTGATTGACATTCATGTACTGCTGTCAGAATTAGTAGCCATCAGTCAAGCAGAAAGTTATTATCAGGCGGCACTGAACAAGCCCAAGTGGAATCGAGGTTTCTCAATAATGGATGTCTGAGTAATTTAACTAATCGCTAGATTCAGCCTAGCTAAGCTGGTTGTTCCATTTTTCCCCCCTCTCTCTCATACATAAGTAAACAAAAATCTGGAAAGTTATGAGTGTGGTGCAAGCAAATGATCTTTGGATAGAAATTTAACTTGTAAGAGTCAGCGAAATCCTCTGTTTCCTTTGAATTATCTGTTTGTTTCTATTTCTTTTAACCTGTTTCTTTCAGCCGGTGTCGTGTAGAGTTTACGCCAGAATTTAGAGTTAAGCTGATGATGAAGGGAAAACTGTTATGGAAAAGAAGGAAGCCACCCACTTATCCTATTTGGCAATTTCTAAAATTATCACTCTTTTTCTACTGTCCTAGAAAAATGCTTTTCTCACGTTATAATATGCCTCTTGGCCTCTATCCATTTTTACCATGTATATTTGCAGCAGACAAAAAGGTAAGGTTTCCCCTTAGATCAGAGAAAGCTATCATTTAGTGAATGCAATGATTGAAGTTTGAATATTATAAAATGCTCAACCCAGCATGCACTGGGGCAGGTATTTTCCGTAGATAATGATGGGTTTGCTCATAATTTTACAAATACATCAGCCCTTCTCCCAAGAGATTATGAACAGAAAGAAGCTAAAATGGCTTGTCCAAAGAGGCTGGGAAAACCAACAGAGAAATATTCTCAGAATTGTATATTAAAAGGAACACACTATAACAGCAGAAGAACTGGCCCATGATCAGAATTTAAGACATGTTTCTTAAAATATGAGGAGAAATACATGGATTTAGCATATTGCAATGATTCTGAATGTGAGTTTTGGCACCAGACAAACCTGGGTTGAGTCCAGGCTCTGTCTTTTACTAGTTTTGTTGAAGAGAATTCTTTAACCTCTCTTGGCCTTAGTTTTCCCATTTGGGAAATAGGGATAACATTTGTACCTAACCCCTAGGATCATTATGAAGGACCAATGAGCTAATGAATGAAATATTTCATCAGGACCCAGTCCATAGTGAGCTTCAACATTATCACTAACCTTAATGTACAAGATGTTTCCAAAAGTCATTACTGTGGTTATCATTATCTTCATTGCTATTAATGATATATGTTGGTCCCTGAATTGAGGATTTTTCCCCAGTTTTATTGAGATATATTTATAACACTGTATAAGTGCAAGATGTGCAACAGGATTTGATACATGTATATGTTACAAAATATTTACCAAGATAAATTTAGCTAACACATCCTTCACCTCACATAATTATTTGTTGAGGTGGTGATGGCAAGAACATTGAAGATCTGCTCACATAGCAGCTTTCAAGAACATAACACAGTATTGTGACATATGGTCACCATGCTGTATATTACAACTCAAAGCTTATTCATCTTATAACTGGAAGTTTATGCCTTTTGACCAACACCTAACATTTCCCTCAACCACCACTTATCTACTTTTTCTTTCTATGACTTTAGCTTTTTTTTAGATTCCACATATCATGGAACTCATTCAGCATTTGTCTTTGTCTGACTTATATCACTTGGCATAATGTCCTCAAGGTCCACCTCTGTTGTCCCAAATATCAGGATTGTGGCCCGCCAGGCTCCTCTGTCCATGGGGTTTCTCCAGGCAAGAAAACTGGAGCGGGTTGCCACGCCCTCACTCCAGGGGATCTTCCCAACCTAGGGATCAAACCCAGGTCTCCTGCATTGCAGGGGATTCTTTACTGTCTGAGCCACCGGTGAACCCCAAGAATACTGGAGTGGGTAGCCTATCCATTCTCCAGAGGATCTTCCCGACCCAGGAATCGAACCAGGATCTTCTGCATTGCAGGAGGATTCTTTTCCACCTGAGCCACCAGGGCATGTGTGTGTGTGTGTGTGTGTGTGTGTATTTACCACATCTTCTTTATCTGTCATCTGTTGATGGACATGTGTTTACACATCTTGGCTATTGTGAATAATGCTTCAATGAACATGGGAGTGCAGATAGCTCTTTGAGATAGTGATTTCATTTCCTTTAGATATATGCCCAGAAGAGGGATTGCTGGATCATATAGTGGTTCTATTTTCAATTTTTTGAGAAAATACCGTACTGTTTTCCATAGTGGCTGCACCAACTTACATTTCCACCAACAGTGTACAAGTGTTCCCTTTCCTCCATATCATCTTAAATATGAGTTTTTTCTTGTGTTTTGGATCATGGCTGTTCTAACAGATATGAGGTGCTATTTCATTGTAGTTTTGATCTGCATTTCCATGATGATTAGTAATATTGAGTACCTTTTCATGTAGATATGGCCAGTTACATTAATATTTCTCTTTTTTGGGGTGGGATATCTATCCTGGTCCTTTGCCCATTTAAAAATCAGATTATTTGAGTTTTTTTGTTATTGAGTTATATAAGTTCCTTGTATTTTCTAAATATTAACCCTTTATCAAATATATGGTTTGCAAATATTTTCTCCCTGGAATGAGGATTCTAAAGACTTAAAGCTTAATTAAAATATTGCCAGAACAGCTACTGCAGTGTGGGCACTAGAAAGAGTCATTTGTCACTGAATAGAGTAAGTCCCCTACATATGAATGAGTTCCATTCTGAGAGCACATTTGTATGTCATATTTATTCGTAAGTCCAACAGAGTTAGCCTAGGTACCCAACTAACACAGTACTGCTCTGTAGTAGGCTTATAATATTTTTCACATAAATAATAAATAAAAACAAACACAAAAAATAAAGAAAACTTTCAATCTTATAGTACAGTACCTTGGAAAGTATAGTAATACAGTACAATAATGACTGCAGGGAGATCAAACCAGTCAATTGTAAAAGAAATCAACCCTGAATATTCGTTGGAAAGACTGTTGCTGAAGCTGGAGCTCCAATACTTTGGCCACCTGATGCAAAGAGCCGACTCATTGGAAAAAACCCTGATGCTGGCAAGATTGAAGGCACAAGCAGAAGGGGGTGGCAGAAGATGAGATGGTTAGATAGCATCACTGACTCAATGGGTGTGAATGTGAGCAAACTCCAGGAGATAGTGGAGGACGGAGGAGCCCAGCTTGTTATAGTACACGGGGTCACAAAGAATCGTACCCAGCTTAGCGATTGAACAACAGCAGTAGTACAACAGATGGGGTACCGGGGCGGGCATCAAGTGAACAGGCAAGGGGATTACTGACCAGAGGAGGGAGGGGATGTGGGAGATGGTAGAACTGAAGGATCATCAGCAATGGGAGACTGACGGCAAGCTGCAATTCCACTGATGCCTAATATTGATGGCACAGGTTCTGGTTTCTTCATGGATTCAGCTCTATCTGCCCTCTTGAAAAAATGATCCAGTGATGTCTGGATAGTACTATATCAGCTACATCACTTTACTTACCTTTGCACTTGCTTCCAGACATCCTGGGCTTAAAATAAAGATACTGTACTCTGTACCCTATGCAGTACTGTACAGTGAAGTACGCAAAAGCCCAACCACTTTAGGGGATTCGTACACATGACAATGTCCACCAGACATGTGAACTAACTTAGTGTGACTGGACATGTGAACACATGTTCCATCTTTGAAAGTTCTCAACCTGAAGGTTCGTACATAGGGGGCTTACTGTAGTCACCCTAATTCTATGAAAAAGATGTGAAATTGCAAAGGAGTGTGAAAGCTATTTGTTTCTACATATACATTTAATAACTTATTATTACAAAAATGATATTACAAAAATACTGCCTTTTCTCTGCCTGGAAAAGTTTAGAGAATATGTTAAATGGCATGCTCTACTTGTATACCCCAGAATCCCTTTTCCTGTTTCCGCAGACTTCAGTTTTGGTGCCCTGTGGCTCTAGGCTTCCCAGGTGGCACTAGTGGTAAAGAACCTGCCTGTCAATGCAGGAGATGCCGGAGACAGGGTTTCTATCCCTGGGTTAGGAAGATCCCCTGGAGGAGGAAATGACAACCCACTCCAGTATTCTTGCCTGGAGAATCCCAGGGATGGGAGAGCCTGGTGGGCTACAGTCCATAGGGTTGCAAAGAGTCTGACGTGACTGAAGCGACTTAGCAGGCATGCATTTGGCTCTATCTCAAGGGGACCCTCCTATGAAGTAGCTTTATCCAGGGTCGCTAGGGTAGTCTTTGGCCGATGATTGCTGGGTGAGGGAATTTGAAAGCTCTTAGGTTAGAACAAGCCTGAAGTGTAATTTACATCCCAGAGTTTCTCTGGAGGATCAGACTGGAATTACCGTCTGTGGGGTTTGGCCAGAATTTGCATCCTTGCTTGGCTTTCTCCCCTTTTCTGTCTTTCTTCCCCCATTCCCTTACCAGTTTATCCTTGAGACATTTCCTTAATAAATCTATTGCACACAAATTCTTCTCAGGATCTGCTTCTGGAGAGCTAGACCTAACAAAAGGACAATAAATGATGGCATCTATCCTTCCATTATATGTGTGTGTGTGTGTTTGGATATTTTATGATCTCCAAATGTGACAACTGTGAAATTGCATGGTACATATAATTTGTTTTTTGTTTAAATTGTTATCATTACCATCTTTTCATGTCTACAAATATGATTCAACAGGATGTTTCTAACAGCCACCTGGTATCTCATTGTGTGGTTGTGCCATAATTTAACCAGCTCCACTCAATTTTTTGTTGTTGGTTATCACTATGGTAACAATGCTGGGTTGAATAGTTTTGCAGGCAAATTTCTGTGTTAAGTCCATTTACTACTAATCTACTGAAAACACTGGTCCTGGCTTATGGTAGCCCATTTCCAAGGATTATGATTCCTATTTCCAAATGCTCCTCAAAACAATTAGACTAATTCACAGCCCTGCCAGCACCATCCTTGGTCTTCACCCCTACCCACTTTCTCCATCCAGAAGACTAAAAAATGGTAGGCACAGCCTCTGAGGAAGTCTACAGCTTGCATAATGCCAACAGAAATGTGGGTCTTCAAACTGTTTTGATTGCCATCTCCTTTGCATTATCTGACCTTAGGCTAATCCACATTTTAATTTTAATTTCATGTGAATTAAAGTGACTTTTCCTAAAGGGTTCAAACTTCCTGATTCCGACGCTTACTACAAAGCTCTTGTTGTTGCTGTTGTCCAGTCGCTAAGTTGTGTCCAAGTCTTTGCAACTCCATGGACTGTAGACCTCCAGGCTCATCTGTCCTACAAACAATAATCAAAATAGTGTGTTACTGGCATAAGAATAGACATAGTCCAATAGGATAGAACAGAGAGCCCAGAAATAAACCCTCACATATATGTCCAAATGACTTTCAACAAGGATGCCAAGTCTATTTAATGGGAAAACAGGGTTTTTTCAACAAATGGTCTTGGGAAGACTTGTATCCACATGCAAAAGAAAAAAGGAGGAGCCTCTCTGGTGGCTCAGTGGTTAAAAAAAACAAATCCACCTAGCAATGTAGGATACATGATTTGATCCCTGGTCTGGGAAGATTCCACATCCCATGGGGCAACTAAGCCTGTGCCTAAACTAGTGAGCCTGTTCTCTAGCGCCGGGGACCCACAATTACTGAGCCCACATGCCTCAACTGTGAAAGACCACACACACTGGAGTCCATGCTCCACAAGAAGAAAAGCCACCGTGATGAGAAGCCCACACAGCAACGAAGACCCAGCACAGTCAAAAATAAATAAATCAGCAAACTTTGAAAAAAGAATGAAGGGGGACTTGTAATTTTATACCATATACAGAAATTAACTCAAAATGAATTAAAGACCTAGATTTAAAAGCTAAAACTTTAAATGCTTATAAGAAAACAAAGTGGGAAATCTTCTGACATTGTATTTGGTAATGATTTCTTACTTATAACACCGAAGGTATAGGCAATGAAAAGAAAAAATACATGAATTGGACTTCATCAAATTAAAAACTTTTGTGCATCAGAGGACACTATCAAGAGAATGAAAAGATAACCCATAGAATGAGATAAAATATTTTAAAATCATATATCTGATTAGGGATTAATGTCAAGAATATGTAAAAAATAAACAGCAACAACATAAACTCCTACAGCTCAATAACAGCAAGAAAGCAACCCAATTCAGAAATGGACAAAGGTCTTAAGTAGACACTTTTTCCTTTCTTTTTTAACTTTTTATTTTATTTTGGAGTATAGCCAGTTAACAATTTTGTGATAATTTCAGGTGGACAGCAAAGGGACTCAGCCATGCATACACATGTATCCATTCTCCCCCAAATCCCCCTCCCATCCAGGCTGCCACATAACATTGAGCAGAGTTTACAACCTGAGTAGACATTTTCCTAAAGAAGATACTCAAATGACCACTGAGCGCATGAAGAGATGCTTACCATCGTTAGTGACTAGGAAAACTCAAATGAAAATACAAGATACCACTTCACAACTATTAGCATGTCTATTATTAAAAAACTGAAAATAGCTAATGTTGGATGGAATGTGGAGAAATTGGAACCCTGCTGCTTGGTGTGTGTGTGTTAGTTGCCCAGTTGTGTCCAACTCTTTGCAACCCCATGGACTTTGGCCAGCCAAGCTCCTCTGTCCATGGAATTCTCCAGGCAAGAATACTAGAGTGGGTTGCCATTTCTTTCTCCAGGGGATCTTCCTGTGGAGAATCGAACCCAGGTCTCCTACACTGCAGACGGATGCTTTACCGTCTGAGCTACTAGCTGGTAGAAATGTAAAAAGGTGCAGTCACTATGGAAAACAATTTAGTGGCTCCTCAAAAACTTAAGCTAGAATTACTATATGATCTAGCAATTCTAATTCTAGGTAAATATCCAAGAGAATTGAAAGCAGGGACTCAAATACTTGTACAAGAATGTTGATAGCACCATTATTCACAGTAGTCAAAAGGCTGAAACAATCCAAACATGAATCAATAGATGAATGGATGAACAAAATGTAATCTATACATGCAATGGAATATTATTCAGCATAAAAAGGAATGGAATTCTGATACATACTATACCATGGACAAACCTTGGAAATAGTTACTAGGTGAAAGAAACCAGACACAAAAGGACAAATATTATATGACTCCATGGACAAGAAATACCTAATGTAGGCAAATTCATAGACATAGGAAGCATAATAGAGATTACTAGGGTCTGGGTTCCCCTTTGGGAATGGAGAGTTAGTGTTTAATGAATAGGAACTTCTGTTTGGGATGATGACAAAGATCTGGAAGTGGATGATGGTGATGGTTGCACTACATTGTGAGTGCACTGGACTCACACTTAAGAATGGTTAAAACGGTAAATTTTATGTCCTGTGTATGTTACCACGTTTTTAAAATTGCAAAATAAATGACTTTTCCTGCTGACTGGGAAAGAAAAGATAAACTTCCTCTCCTGTACTCAAGATGACATTCAAACTTGACAATAGTTAAGAAGGCTTTCTTTAAGAAGCAATATAGAGGAACAGTTAAGAGGGTTGGAATTTGCATTTTGATAGTCTGAGTTCAAATTCCAACTCTGCCCCTTCCATGCAATGTGACTCTGGACATCTAGCTTAGCTTCAAGCAACTCGCCTGAAATCTCCTATAAAACGGAGGGAATATTGGTCCCCACCTCATGATGCTTTACAAGTGTGAAATAAGATAAGGCTTTGACATACTTAACTCAGTGTCTGACACATAGCTTTAAAAAGCACAATAAAATATAATTCTGGTTACTGCTGTTATTGGGTGTTACTGTCAACATTACATTAGAGTGCTTAGGACACTTTGATTACTTGTATTGATTACTTTTCATATCATTAAGGAATAGGCTGCAGGAAACTAATCAGGTGCATTCTCAACTCTGAAAAACCCTGATCTTTGTTCCCTTAAAACAATATTTTCTAATTATGCAAATTATAGTGTTCCTGTAACTTTCTGATCTCTGTCCAATAGACTTGTGTGCTATCAATTTGGTCCTCTTTGCTCTCATTGTGAAACTGAAAGTCACTCAGCCAAGTAGGACTCTTTGCCACCCCATGGACTGTAACCTGCCAGGCTCCTCTGTCCATGAAATTCTCTGGACAAGAATACTGCAGTGGGTGGCCCTTCCCTTCTCCAGGGGATCTTCCTAACCCAGGGATCAAATTCAGGTCTCCTTCACTACAGGTGGATTCTTTACCATCTGAGCTACCAGAGATGCCCAAGAATACTGGAATGGGTAGCCTATCCCTTCTCCAGTGGATCTTCCCAACACAGGAATCAAACTGGGGTGTCCTGCATTGCAAGCAGATTCTTTAACAGTTGAACTACCAGGGAAGCCCGTTAGCAACTAGATAAACTTAGAGAGGACAGTCCTTCAAAGGAGAGGATTCTGCGGAGGTTAGTTCCTAGTATGACAAATCCACCTTAAAAGGCAGAAAAGCTGAACTGCCGAGTGTCCAGCCCTCCACATTCACATGGCTATAAAACCCACGCTGGTTGAGAAGTGTCCTTTTTCATGAGATCCACTCCAGTAACTGTACATGTATGACATTCATATAATGTCAGCCCCTGGTTGAGGAATGTTGTATTTCTGGTGTGTAACTCCCAGCCCTGCCCTTTCCTTCAGCTAAGGGTGCGTGCATGTGTGCTCAATCGCTTCAGTCATGTCCAACTCTTTGCAACCTATGGACTGTAGCCCACCAGGCACCTCTGTCCATGCGATTCTCCAGGCAAGAACACTGGAGTGGGTTCCCATGTCCTCCTCCAGGGGATCTTCCCAACCCAGGAATTGAACCCATATCTGCTGGGTTTCCTGCATTGCAGGCACTTTCTTTACCCACTGAGGCACCTGGGAAGCCCCAGCTAAGGATATAGCAGGCTTACTTGGAAGGACTCAGAAGACAGACTCAACATTTTCCTTCTGATGAATTACCTTCTACTTGGTCATGCTGAGAGGAGTGACTTACTTGTGGTTTCTGCATCTGAGTTCAGTTTGGGAAATCATAGATCCTCTTTCTAATTTGACTTGGCCATTAGCACCTGTGTAACTCTGGGCAAAACGTGTTCCACTGGAGAAGGGAATGGCCAACCACTTCAGTATTCTTGCTTTGAGAGCTCCATGAACAGTATGAAAAGGCAAAAAGATATAACACTGAAAGATGGACTCCCCAGGTTGGTAGGTGCCCAATATGCTACTGGAGAAGAGTGGAGAAATAGCTCCAGAAAGAATGAAGAGATGGAGCCAAAGCAAAAACAGTGCCTGGTTGTGGATGTGAATGGTGATGGAAGTAAAGTCCAAAGCTATAAAGAATAATAGTGTATAGGAACCTGGAATGTTAGGTCTGTGAATCAAGGTAAATTGGAAGTGGTCAAACAGGAGATGGCAAGAGTGAACATCGACATCTCAGGAATCAGTGAACTAAAATGAAGTGGAACAGGAGAATTTAATTCAGATCACCATTATATCTACTACTGTGGGCAAGAATCCCTTAGAAGAAAGGGAGTAGCACTCATAGTCAACAAGAGAATCCTAAGTGCAGTTCTTGGGTGCAATCTCAAAAATGACAGAATGATCTCTGTTTGTTTCATGGCAAACCATTCAATATGACAGTAATACAAATCTATACACCAACCATTAATGCCAAAGAAGCTAAAGTTGAATGGTTCTATGAAGACCTACAAGATATTCTAGAACTAACACCAAAAAAGTTGCCCTTTTCATCATAGGGGGCTGGAATGCAAAAGTAGGAAGCCAAGAGATACCTGGAGTAACAGGCAAGTTTGGCCTTGGAGTACAAAATGAATCAGGGCAAAAGCTAACAGAATTTTGCCAAGAGAATGCACTGGTCATAGCAAGCACCCTTTTCCAGCAACACAAGAGAGGACTCTACACATGGACATTGCCAGATGGTCAATACCGAAATTAGATTGATTATATTCTTTGCAGTCGAAGATAGAGAATCTCTATACAGTCAGCAAAAACAAGACTGTTGCTCAGATCATGACCTCCTTATTGCAAAATCTGCACTTAAATTGAAGAAAGTAGGGAATACCACTAGACCATTCAAGTATGACCTAAATCAAGTCCCTTATGATTATACAGTGGAAGTGACAAATAGACTCATGGATTAGATTTAATAGGTAGTGTCTGAAGAACTATGGACGGAAGTTTGTGACATTGTACAGGAGGCTGTGATCAAAACCATTCCCAAGAAAAAGGAATGCAAAAAGGTAAAGTAGTTGCCTGAGGAGCTTTACAAATAGCTGAGAAAAGAAGAGAGACAAAAGGCAAAGGAGAAAAGGAAAGATACATCCATGTGAATGCAGAGTTCCAAAGAATAGCAAGAAGAGATAATAAAGCCTTCCTAAGTGATCAATGCAAGGAAATAGAGGAAAACAAGAGAATGGGAAAGACTAGAGATCTCTTCAAGAAAATTAGAGATACCAAGGAAACATTTCATGCAAAGATGGGCTCAATAAAGGACAGAAATGGTATGGACCTAACAGAAACAGAAGATATTAAGAAGAAGTGGCAAGAATACACAGAAGAACTATACAAAAAAGATCTTCATGACCCAGATAACCATGATGGTGTGATCACTCACCTAGAGCCAGACATCCTGGAATGTGAAGTCAAGTGGGCTTTAGGAAGCATCACTATGAACAAAGCTAGTGGAGGTGGTAGAATTCCAGCTGTGCTATTTCAAATAATAAAAGATGATGCTGTGAAAGTGATGCACTTAATATGCTAGCAAATTTGGAAAACTCAGTGGTGACCATAGAACTGGAAAAGGTCAGTTTTCATTCCAGTCCTCAAGAAAGGCAATGCCAAAGAATGTTCAAGATACTGCACAATTGCACTCATCTCACCCTGTCAAAGTAATGCTCAAAATTCTCCAAATGAGGCTTCAACAGTTCGTAAACCAATAACTTCCAATTGTTCAAGGTAGATTTAGAAATGGCAGAGGAACCAGAGATCAAATTGCCAATATGCTTTGGATCACAGAAAAAGCAAGAGAATTCCAGAAAAACATTTGCTTCTGCTTTATTGACTATGCCAAAGCCTTTGACTTGATCACAAAAGCTGTGAAAAATTCTTAAAGAAATGGGAATATCAGACCACCCTACCTGCCTCCTGAGAAACCTGTATGCAGGTCAAGAAGCAGCAGTTAGAACCAGACATGGAACAATGGACTGGTTCCAAGTTGGGAAAGGAGTATGACAAGGCTGTATATTGTCACCCTGCTTCTTGAACATATATGCAGAGTACATCATGAGAAACGCTGGGCTGGATGAAGCACAAGCTGAAATCAAGATTGCTGGGAGAAATATCAATAACCTCAGATATGCAGATGACAACTCCTTTATGGCAGAAAGCAAAGAGGAACTAAAAAGTCTTTTGATGAAAGTGAAAGAGAAGAGTGAAAAAGCTGACTTAAAACTCAATGTTCAAAAAACTAAGATCACGGCATCTGTTCCCATTACTTCATGGCAAATAGGTGGGGAAACAATGAAAGACTTTATTTTCTTTGGCTCCAAAATCAGTGCAGATGGTGACTGCAGTCTTGAAATTAAAAGACGCTTGCTCCTTGAAAGAAAAGCTATGACAAACCTAGACAGCATATTTAAAAGCAGAGACATTACTTTGTCAACAAAGGTCCATCTGGTCAAAACTATGGTTTTTCCAGTAGTCATGTATGGATGGAGATTTGGACCATAAAGAAAGTTGAATGTCAAGGAATTGATGCTTTTGAACTGTGGAGTTAGAAAAGACTTTTGAGAGTCTCTTGGCCTGCAAGGAGATCAAAACAGTCAATCCTAAAGGAAATCAACCCTGAATATTCATTGGAAGGACTGATGTTGAAGCTGAAGCTCCAATACTTTGGCCACCTGATGCAAAGAACTGATTCATTAGAAAAGACCCTGATGCTGGGAAAGATTGAAGGCAGGAGGAGAAGGGGATGACAGAGGATAAGATGGTTGGATGGCATCATGAGTTTGAGCAAGCTCCGGGAGTTGGTGATGGACAGGGAAGCCTGGCATGTTGCAGTCCATGGTGTCACAGAGTCGGACACGATTGAGCTACTGAACTGAACTCCAGGCAAGTAACTTAAATATAAATCCGTAGTTGCCTCAGGGGTCAAAGTTCTATTCTTGGGTGAGATGAAGATCAGATATACATGCGTATTTAGAAAAGCATAAAGTATATATACAGAAATGTAAGTACTATGATTGTTCTCCCTTGGGGAAAAAATATTGATGTAGTTAAAGACCCATGAGAATACTAGAGTTGTAAGACTCCTCAGAGATTTAAACCTTTCAGTTTACAGACAGTGAAATGAAGGCTCAGAGAGACTAGTGGAGTTTTCCAAATAAAGGGCAAAGCTAGGCCTAGATGCCAGCTTTTATGACTTTCAGTCAGGGTTCCATGAGCCCCAGCATGATGTATCCACCTCCTCTCTGTTGGGGTTTCCTGAGTGGCTCAGACAGTAAAGAATCTGCCTGCAATGTGAGAGATCCAGGTTTGATCCCTGAGTTGGAAAGATCCCCTGGAGAAGGAAATGGCAACCCACTCCAGTATTCGTGCCTGGAAAATCCTATGCAGAGAGGAGCCTGTTGGGCTCCAGTGCATGGGGTCCCAAAAAGCAGACACAACTGAGTGACTAACACTAGCACTAGCCTCTCTGCCACCAAACTCAGATTTGGCTGCTCGTCGCTCAAAAGCCAAAAATTCGAGAGGCACGTTTCAGTAGAAAGGAATGTCGCTTTAACCAGAAAAGCCAGCAATCTGGGGAGAAGGTGGACTGGTGTCCTGAGACCAACTACAAAGACTACTCAGTCATGACAATTTTTAAAGGGAAAAGAGTGGGAAGGAAGAATCTCAGTGGATCATGAAGGCAGGAGTTTGGGTTCTACAGCCTTCTCAACTGCATGAAGACTGATGGACACTTTTCCGATGTTATATTGCCCATATGATCTGCCTTCAGGATTGCTAAGTGGGCTGCTGGGGTAGAGAGCTAGTCATTCTTCAAGTGCTTAATTCTGCACTTTTACTTCTTTTAATCTAGGGAAGGAATCAACAGGTTAGGCAAAGCACAGTGTACATTCAGAAGTGCATAAGTCAGGAGCTTAAATTGCCTAGTGATCTCATTCCAATGAGATTACTCCTTTCAAGTTTACAGGGAAATAGACATGGACAAACAGGAAAGGGGCTAAAGAGCCTCTTTTATCTCCATGACTTTTCTGAACTCACCCTTGTTCACTGTATTCTAGGCAGCACACCCTGTTTGCTGTTACACTAACATGTTAATTTAAGGGTGCTGATCTGACTGTTCCACCTGTTATTAAAACATGAGCCTTCAGAGAGCAAAAAAGGTCCCTCAGAAGTAAAAGATGCAATAGCACAAAGAAATACTTTGGAAAGTATGAAAGGGTTAGTAGATTAGATTGACAGATATCTCCACAACAGAGTAAAAAGACAAAGAAATGTAAAATAGGAGAGAAGAAAGAAACTTTTAAAAATTAATCTCCTTTTTTATTAGATGAGGAAACTGATGTACACAGCATTGAGAGGTTTATTAAAAGGTTCACACTTTGAGACCACGTCAAAGTTAGGATTGGACCTCAGGCAGTTTGTCATAATCGATTTTTTGGGTGTTTCTTTGGCACACCATCATTTCCTTGGAAGACCTCATAATGAAGAGGTATTATTACCAATTACATTCTTTTTAAAATTAATTTATTTATTATAATTGGAGGCTAATTAATTTACAATATTGTGGTGGGTTTTGCCATATGTTGACATGGATCAGCCATGGGAGTACATGTGTCCCCCCCATCCCAAACCTCCCTCCCACCTCCCTCCCCATCCCATGCCTCTGGATTGTCTCAGTGCACCGGCTTTGAGTGCCCTATATGGTAATATACATGTTTGAATATTATTCTCTCAAATCATCCCACCCTCACCTTCTCCCACAGAGTCCAAAAGTCTATTCTTTATATCTGTATCCCTTTTGCTGTCTCATATATAGGGTCATTGTTACCATCTTTCTAAATTCCATGTGTATGCATTAATATACTGTATTGGTGTTTTTCTTTCTGACTTACTTCACTCTGTATAATAGGCTCCAGTTTCATCCACCTCATTAGAACTGACTCAAATGCGTTCTTTTTAATAGCTGAGTAATATTGCGTTGTGTATATGTACCACAACTTTCTTATCCATTCGTTTGTTGATGGACATCTAGGTTGCTTCCATGTCCTAGCTATTGTAAACGGTGCTGTGATGAACATTGGGGTACACGTGTCTCTTTCAATTCTGGTTTCCTCAGTGTGTATGCCCAGCAGTGGGATTGCTGGGTCATATGGCAGTTCTATTTCCAGTTTTTTGTTTTTATTTTAAATTTTAAATTTTATTATTTTTTTTCATTTATTTTTATTAGTTGGAGGCTAATTACTTTACAGTATTGTAGTGGTTTTTGCCATACATTGACATGAATCAGCCATGGATTTACATGTGTTCCCCATCCCGATCCCCCCTCCCGCCTCCCTCCCCATCCCATCCCTCTGGGTCTTCCCAGTGCACCAGCCCTGAGCACTTGTCTCACGCATCCAACCTGAGCTGGTGATCTGTTTCACCCTTGATAGTATTTCCAGTTTTTTAAAGAATCGCCACACTGTTCTCCATAGTGGCTGTACTAGTTTTTGAATAGAGAATATACATGTAACTAACACGAGTTTTAGAAAGAAAGAAAAAAAAAAAAAAAACAGAAAAAAAATGGAGAGGAAAAAATAACTCATTAAATAATTCAAGAAAATTCTCCAGAACCAGTTTGTGTTTCCAGCTCCAAAGGCCCTGAACAATGGCCAAGAAACATTGTCATTGAATTTGAAAAGGCTGACTCAATGAAGTTTCACAAGATTGCCAAGAAAAAGTGTGGGTTCTAAATAGTCAGAAGAGTGGCTTTTCAGTAGCAACTCTGAAATCTAGAAGATGGCAATGTTTTTAAAATTCTGAGGAAAGTGATTTCCAATCTCAGAGTCTATATTCTACATTTATGTGAAACATCTCCAAAATAATAACAGCAATAATTCCTTTCTCGGAAACATGGTGAAAGAAGTGCTCAGCTAAACTGAAAGAATAATTAAAGAATGTTGAATACATGGGCTATGAGAAATAGAACAGCCACTTCAGAGGACAAAGGGGATGACAAAGAGGATGGCCGTGGGCGGTAGGGGTAGGGCTGGGGAGATGCAGAATGAGAGCTAGTGACCCTGCCATCAGGACCAGAGGCACAGGTTTGAAGACTTTGAACTCTTGGAAGGTAAAACTGATAGCATATCTGATGAGAATGGATTACCAGTCAAAAATTGGAGGTTGAATTAGTGACAAGAATGTGGAAAGTTGAGCAAGCTTTTTTTTTTTTAATGGAATAAAGCAAACTCTTTATATAAATGTAAGTAATTATTTTATGCAAACTGGTAAAAAAGGAAGCCCCTTGACATCAAAAGTAACAACAAAAAGAGCAAGAACAAACACACACAGAAAAGTTGCTCTTTTTTAGGAAATAAAAATAAATCTATAACGGAATATAGAAAAAAAAAAACCACTTGTGTAGAACCAAGCATGTAACCAATGAACAGATTTTGGTCCCCTGATATCGAAATCCTCTCAGAAGCATGATTCTGTCAGTCCAATTCTACTGTAGAGAACAAAATATATACAATATCATGAAAAATTACACTATAGAACTGCATATTTTGGAAATTTCAGGCTAAATTCATAGCCTTGAAATTAATTGACATTTATTAAAATAGTAATCTTTTAGATGACTTTTTGATAGTCATCTTTTAGAAGTTTCATAAAACATGAAAGCATATATCTAACTTTAGATAATAGTCAGATATTTGGGTTATTTTTTAACTGATTTTATATTGGCGTACAGCTGATTGGCACTGTTGTGTTAGTTTCACATGGACAGTAAAGGGAGTCAGCCATATACATATGTACATACCCATTCTCCCCCAAACTCCCCTCCCATCCTGGCTGCCACATAACATTGAGCAGAGTTCCATGTCCTACACAGTAGGCCCTTGGTGGTTATCCACTTTTAATGTGGCAGTGTGTACATGTCCATCCCAAATCCCCTAACTATCCCTCCCCCCCTCCTGCCCCCTCCCCCCATAACCAACATTATCCTCAATGGTGAAAAATTAAAAGTACTTACTCTAAAATCAGGAACAAGACAGGGTGCCCATTCTCACCACTACTATTCAATATAGTTTTGGAAGTCCCACAGCAACCAGAGAAGAAGAAGCAATAAAAGGAATCCAGACTGAGCAAGCTTTTAAAAAACAAGTATTAACTTCATGAAAAATAAGAAGTTGTGCAGTAAAGGAAAAAGTCATAGAATACATATTACATAGTTCAACTGTGGAAACTAATTGACATGGTCATGACACTGAAAAAAAAAATATTGAACTATCAAAAATCATTGAGAAATTCAGAGAGAGGAAGTATGTATAGTGTGTGTGGTGGTGAAAGCAGGGAGGGGTGACCAGAAAGCTAAATTTTCATTTTGCTTGAAGGAAATAACTAATATGCCTAAATATGACAAATCAGTATGTAACAATATAAGCAGATTATTTAGATATCTGGAGGTCCCAAAACAATCAACAAGGAGGGTCAACAGAGGTTGCCTCTGGAAGGAAGGAAATGGGAAGAATGAATGAAACGAAGCAAGTTTCTGCCTTTTTTTTTTTTTTGCTAGCAGCAGAATACCTTTGTTCTTGTTTTGCTTACTGAAATACAGTAAATTTACAATGTTGTGTTAGCTTTGGGTGTACAGCAAAGTGATTCAGTTATATATATGTGTGTGTGTGTGTCTGTGTCTGTGTACATATACATATGTGGGCTTCCTAGTGGCTCGGTGGTAAAGTATCCACCTGCAAGGCAAGAGACTTGAGTTCAACCCGTTTTATGAAGATCCCCTCAAGAAGGAAATGGCAACCCACTCCAGTATTCTTGCCTAAGAAATCCCATGGACAGAGGAGTCTGGGGGGCTACAGTCCATGGGGCTGCAAAAGAGTCAGATATGATTTAGTGACTAAACAACAACAACTTCCCAGGTGTGCATGTGCGTGTGCTAAGTCGCTTCAGTCACGTCTGAGTTTGTGACCCTATGGACCACAGCCTGCCAGGCTCCTCTGTCCATGGGCTTCTCCAGGCTAGAATACTGGAATGGGTTACCATGCCTTCCTCCAGGAAATCTTCCAGACCCAGGGACTGAACCTGCATCTTCTGTGTCTCCTGCATTGCAGGCAGATTCTTTAGTACTGAGCCACCAGCGAAGCTTCCCAGGCAACTCAATAGTAAGGAATTAGCCTGCCAATGCAGGAGATGTGGTTCGATCCTTGAGTCAAGAAGATCCCTTGGAGTAAGAAATAGCAACTCACTTTAGTATTCTTCTTAAGAAACCCCATGGACAGAGGAACCTAGCAGGCTACAGTCCTTGGGATCATAAAGGGTCAGACACAACTGAGCATGATGATATATATATTCTTTTTCAGACTCTTTTCCTTTATAGATTATTACAAGACACTGAATATAGTTCCCTGTTCTATACAATAGGTCCTTGTTGTTTACATATTTTTTTATATAGCAGTATATGCATGTTAATCCAAAACTTCTGATTTATCTCCACCCTCAAGCCCTGCTATCCCCTCTGGTAACCATAAATTTTTTTTTTTTTATTAGTTGGAGGCTAATTACTTCACAACATTGCAGTGGGTTTTGTCATACATTGATATGAATCAGCCATAGAGTTACACGTATTCCCCATCCCGATCCCCCCTCCCACCTCCCTCTCCACCCGATTCCTCTGGGTCTACCCAGTGCACCAGGCCGGAGCACTTGTCTCATGCATCCCACCTGGGCTGGTGATCTGTTTCACCATAGATAGTATACATGCTGTTCTTTCGAAACATCCCACCCTCACCTTCTCCCACAGAGTTCAAAAGTCTGTTCTGTACTTCTGTGTCTCTTTTTCTGTCATAAATTAGTTTTTTATATCTGTGAGTCAGTTTATATTTTATAAATATGTTCATTTGTATCATTTCTTCAGATTTCACATGTCAGTGATATAATATTTGTCTTTCTCTGTCTTACGTCACTTAATATGATAATCTCTAGGTCCATCCATGTTGTTACAAGTGTCACTATTTCATTCTCTTTTGTGGCTGAATAATATTCCGTTGTATATGTGTACCACATTTTCTTTATTCATTCATCTATCAGTGAACACTTAGATTACATTGCTTCCATGTTCCTGGCTATTGTAAGTAGTATTGCTATGAACATTGGGGTGAAGACATCTTTCCAAATTATAGTTCTGTCTGGATACAAAGCCAGAAGTGGGATTGCTGGGTCATATGGAAACTCTATTTTTAGCTTTTTAAGGAGCCTCCATATTGTTCTCCATAGTGGCTGCACCAATTTACATTCCCACCAATGATGTAGTAGAGTTCCTTCTTTGCCACACCCTTTTCAGCATTTATTATTTGTAGATTGTTTAGTAATAACCATTCTGACTAGTGTGAGCTGCTCTGTGTTTATAAACTGGACCATAAAAGGCTGAATACCAAAGAATTGATGCTTTTGAATTGTGGTGCTAGAGAAGACACTTGAGAGTCCCTTGAACAGCAAGGAGATCAAACCAATCAATCCTAAAGGAACTCCACACTGAATATTCATTGGAAGCACTGGTGCTGAAGCTAATGCTCCAATACTTTGGCTACCTGGAAAAGACCCTGATGTTGGGAAAGACTGAGAGCAAGAGGAGAAGGGGGCGACAGAGGATGAGATGGTTGGATGGCATCACCGACTCAATGGACTTGAGTTTGCACAAACTCAGGGAGGTAGTGAAAGACAGAGAAGCCTGGCGTGCTGCAGTCCTTGGGGTCACAAAGAGTCAGACATGATTTAGCGACTGAACAACATCAATGTTTCTGTTAGTGAAAGGAGAGTCTGGAGACCCTTCCTTCTATGGGCCTCAGTTCTTGGTAAGGATGCAAAGAAGAATCTAAAGTCTTACCCATTGCAAGAAAGTTTATGAACAATAAGGAAGGAAAAAATATGTTGTAAAGAGCTGGACATGACTCAGCAACTGAGCACACACAAAAAAAGAAAAGAGAGACTATCTCAAGAGAGAGGTGGGCCATGCCAAAGGAGGCAAATGGCCCTGGAGGACTGGGGTAGAGTTTTTAAGGCAGGTCACTTGCATAATCCAGGAGAGGGGTCATTGATTGAAAGCCTTGATTGACAGCTGCAGGTTATATAACAATATGCTCTACCGGTCATGTCCTTCCCATAATTCAGTCTGTTATAATTAAATGTATTTGTTTGTGGAATATTCATGAGTAGTTAATGCATTCAATGGCCCCCAAAGGTTAGTATGAGGTGTGTGCATGTTCTAGAGTAGGGAAAATCCCACCCATCTGGACTGGTGGTGGGTTTTTCCAGTCCCCTGATTATTTTGGAGTCCTGCTGGGGGTGTATTAGGGGCGGGGCTGGTAAATTACTTGGTGGAATTAGGCGGCCATTGGGCCTTTAGCTGAACAGACCACCTCTTATTGCTCTCAGCTAACTTCCTGCATATCAATTCCTTAAATGAAAATACATAAAACTTTCATCATATATGTGTGTATGTTTATATATATGATGATATATCATATACAAGTTAATATGTGTGTATGTGAATATCCATGTGCATATGTATATGTATATAAAAAATCAATCAACAGGCATACATAATACAGGGAGTTTTAAATTCCCCTGAGCCATATAAGACTATAGGAGAAACTGAGTTTGTTGAATAATGAGAAGTTGTTGATAGCAAGGCTTGACACTTGAAGGGATAGCCCTGGGAGTAATAGACTAAGTAGGAGACTCTTAATTTGGGAGTTATTGCCAAGAAAACCTTGGTATGCAAAAGGCTACAAAGCACTTGTCAGAGGCTGACAGTGTGGTATCGACACCCCAAAAGCTCTGGAGGAAGCTTTGGGGTGGAGGTAGTTAGGACACCCTCGTCTAGAGATCCCTAGTTGTTGAACACAAATAGCAGACTCTGGAGCACAAGGACATAAGATAATATTGAGTGCAAATAGCTACACTTTTCATCTTATATTTTTGTTTTACTTAGTAAGATGGTAACTATGGGGAGTTGTGAAGTTTCTTAACCAAGTTACATAGGAATAAAAGTCTGGGGGGACAAAAGCCATTATAAAATAGTAATGGCAGCCTTGTAAGGTAGCATTGCAGCACATAATTTATTTTCCTCCTATTTCCTACATATGTCTTCAAACTTAGGAATACTTTTTTAAAAACAAAATCCTAGTATGTTCGCTTTCCTTTGCTTTTTTTTTTTTTCCTTGCTGAAACTAGCGTTTACTTACATTATTTCTGATAACTCTGAGTTCTATTTTCTGCTTGCATAATCCACCCGAGTAAAACATGGTTGCTAGGGAGACCTATCTTTAAATTAATCAGCAAACATCTTATGGAAGGCTGCCTTAAAAACAAAAACTTACAAAGTGGCTCTAAAGTCTCAATTTAAGAGAAAATTTTCCAAGGACTCACACTTAGAGAAACACTTGTTTTGCAACATGAGGATGGAAGCTGGGGGAGAATGTTCTGAAAAATCCTTGGGTTCTGCTGGAGCTTCCCTCTCTGCCCGCCTCCATCTTCCATGAGCCACTGGAGTCTTGTAACAGCTCTGAACTTCATTCTCACTCCATATTCGGCACCACAGCAATAAAATTAATGGGTTGTGCATTTTCTACCTAATAAGTGCTGTAGATATAAATGTCTCAGCCATTTGTCTTTTCAGTGGGGGTTAAAAAAAAAAAAAAACAAAAAAACTCTTCTACTGTAGCCTTGCCTTGCTCCCATTTTAGTTAACATTATCATTTAAATTGCATCTAACACGTTACTAGATTAAGGAAGAGGGGCTGTTTGAATGGGTTACACTTTGCTTTTTTCATCCACAAGACTGTTTAGAGTCTCAAATCAATTCCAACTGACTTTCTAAAATATGTTAGGGGAAAAAATACATTGTGATAAAGAGCAATTGCAGTGCAAATACCAGGAAGGAAAAAAGACATTCAGTTCATTTCAGCAGGAAACCGTTCTATATGCGGAATATGCCTGGCCCTTGTTTTCTTTTATTTTCCTTCCACTGGGAAGAATTTTAACCATTTGACTGTTTACTAACATTTCCAAAATGAACAAGGGGGAAAAAAAAGCTTATCTCAAAGGCTGCTATCTTAGAATAAAATACCTGTTAGACTAGCCTGTGCATTTTACTCTTCCCCTAATATTCTGCCCTCCACCGCCAGGAACTCCTTACTGTAGGAGTGATGATGTTCTTTGGTATCATCTGAATCCCAGGCCCTCTGACTGTGTGCCTTTGGGCAAGTCATTTTCCTCAGCTGTAAAATACAGGCTATATCAAGACTTACATCAGGTTAGTATTAAGAATGGTATTTTTCAAACTTTTATGACCCATGGACTATAGCCTGCCAGGCTCCTCTGTCCATGGAATTCTCCAGGCCAGAATAATGGAGAGGGTAGCCGTTCCCTTCTCCAGGGGAATCTTCCCAACTCAGGGATTGAACTCAGGTCTCCCACATTGTAGGCGGATTCTTTAAAGTCTGAACCACATGGGAGCCCTCATAATCCATAAGATTACACATTTTATATCAAAGCCCAGAACTCAGGTATAATTAAGTACACACACACACGCACATATATACACATATGCATACATGCATGCCTGCTAAGTCGCTTCAGTCATGTCTGACTCTTTGTAACCCTGTAGACTGTAGCCCACCAGGCTCTTCTGCCCATGAGATTCTCCAGGCAAGAATATTGGAATGGCTTGCCATTTCCTTCTCTAGGGGATCTTCCTGACCCAGGGATCAAACCCACATCTCTTATGTCTCCTGCCGGCAGGTTCTTTACCACTAGGACCACCTGGGAAGCTCCACATATGCACACACGGGTGCATATATATGCACATGTATGAAATTTAAATTTCCAAATAGAGGCTTATCCACATTTGATATGATACAGTTGCATAGTTTTTGTTCTATTCTGGTTTCTTTCATGTTTTTAAACAATTATTTTTGCAGCACATTAAATTGATTCTTTCACTAATGGGTCACAACCTGAAGTCTGAGAAACACTGCTTTGGAGGAAGTGTTGGCAAACTGTGGCCAGTGGTTCAAATTGGGCCTGTTTTTTGAAAAGAAAGCTTTATTGGAATACAGCTGTGTTCGTTTATTTACATATATTCTGTGGCTGCTTTCTTGATATTAATACGATGGGAAATTTAAGTAGTCATCACAGAGATCTTCATCTGCAAGGCTAAAATAGTTACTCTCTGGCCTTTGGTAAAGCGTCTGCCCACAATGCAGGAGACCTGGGTTCGATCCCTGGGTTGGGAAGATCCCCTGGAGAAGGAAATGGCAACCCACTCCAGTATTCTTGCCTGGAAAATCCCATGGACAGAGGACTCTAGTAGGCTACAGTCCAAGGGGTTGCAAGGAGTCGGACACAACTGAGACACCACTTTACTGGCCCTTTAAGAAAAGATTTGCCAATTCCTGGCTCAGAGGGCGAAATACAATCCATCCAATGTGGTGGGTTGAGTGCAATGCCTGGTGTATCTGAAGAATTCGATAAATATCTTTTTTATTATTATCGTAAGTAATTTTTTTGTTACTGCTATCTAATATTAACTACAACCAAAGCTAACTAGCTATGGAAGGAGTTTTTTAAAATAAAATAAACATGATAAACAAGTTTAACTTTAAAAACAGAGAAGGAATTTAAACAACAAACAAGGAAGAAAGACTTTGTAAACTAAGCACCAACTTTCATGCTGACAGTCATTCAGTCTTTTTTATCTCAAGCTCCAGGCACATATATCAGGGCAGTCACTTTTCTGCACTGGCATTGGAAACCTCCTTACTGCCAGGCAAACCAGCAGACAGAGAGAGGTTAGACAACATTTAAGCTTTTAAACCCCTCAGATCCCTCTACTGAAGGTGCCCTGCTCTTCTTCCTGTAGTCATTAGAGAATAAATCTCTGATAAGCAAAGTAAATTAGATGCAGTGACATTCCGCTAATTGAGTCATCTCCTCTGCTTGGCTAGGCTGGGCTGTTAATTACCAGCTAATCTTATCAATATGGCGGCTGACTGGCAGATAGTAGCTCGTGGAGAGAAGGGTAAAGACCCCAGTTTGCCCCCAGTGTTTCTCGTTGGGCAAAGCAGATATCAAACCTGCCAGTCCCACCTGAAACCATCTGAACATGGAGGCAATATGGTTTAGAAGAGGGACAAGACTGTCATTCAAGAATCATGCAGGGAAAGCGCAGGGAAATGGCAAGCCTCCAACAAAATGTTAAGGTGAAGAAAGAAAGGGCCAAGATTGCAGATCATGCATTATTAAAGCTGCATTCTTCCCTCTCTCCATCTCGATTAAATTTTATTTCAGCAAGGCACAGGGGCTTAAAGCAAGATAAAAGACTTTAAAATATAAATTAAGTCCTATTTATTTCACCACCCTGAGTCAAACTTGCTGGATTCAGTCTGAATATGTTGCCCAGAAAGCCTGAATGAGTTGGCTTTCAGCTCGATGAATGTCTGTGATTTGCTGACATCTGGCAGAAGGGGTCCTGCAGCCAACCAAATCAAAACCCCCCTGGAAACCATGAGGTTCTGTTGGAAGATCTCCACCCCCACTTCTTTGCAGAATTACCCTGATAACCATTTGTGAATACTCCAAAGAGCCTAAATGAGCTCGTGGCAAGTTAGAGGGAGGCTTCCTCTTGCTTGCATTCACCAACAGCCTTCTCGGAGGCCCGTATACCCTGATTTTATGACAGGATCCAGTTGTCAGCATTTCAGCAAAGGAAAATGAGGCCATCAGCTTGGCAAAAAGTAAACTAATCTTTAGTACCCAGTACTGGCAAGGGTGTGGGGAAACAGTCTCCATGTGTTGGTGGGAATGGAAATTGGTAGAGCCTTTCCTCTGGAGAGTTTTGGAAGGTGGGATAAGGGATTTGTGACTTGGCAGTAGGTACTAACATATTCAATGCACATATGCTTTGACCTAGCAATTCTACCCCTATGATACTAGTAATAATAGAAAATTCTTACATAGTGATTAGGACGTGGCAAGGCACTGTTGTAAGCACTTTATAGGGTCTATATTCTCAATATTATATTTTCCTCTCTCTTGGACCGTACCCTGAAAAATATGCATGTTATCCAGCAATGAGTATATTCTATGCATAGGCACAGTGCTAAGGGGTGGATTTTCTCACAAATGCTTACATCGCTGGAAAGACTACATTTTAAAATTATTTGGTTGTACTGGGTCTTAGTTGTGGCATGTGGGATCTAGTTCCCTGACTAGGTACAGCAGCTGGGCTCCCTGCATTGGGAGTGTGAAGTCTTAGCCGTTGGACCACCAGCGAACTCCCCTATAAGGACTCAGTTCAGTTCAGTCACTTAGTCGTGTCTGACTCTTTGTGACTCCATGGACTGCAGCATGCCAGGCTTCCCTGTCCATCACCAACTCCCGAAACTTGCTCAAACTTTTTAATCCTATTAGGACTATTGCATGCTAAGTCGCTTCAGTCATGTCTGACTCTTTGGAGCCCCAGGGACTGTACCATGTCAAGCTCCTCTGTCCGTGGGATTTTCTAGGCAAGAATACTGGAGTGGGTTGCCATGCCCTCCCCCAGGGATAAGGACTATTAACTTCCCCATTTTGCAGATGAGAAAGAGGACATGTAGAGAGGATACCTAATTGACACAAGATGACTGACTCAGTAAGTAGGTGAACTAGAACTCCACCCCAGACTGTGGGATGACCAAGGGTCAGTTCTCCACCCCCGCCCAGTTCTACCTTTCACCAGAGTGCCACAAAGGTGTGCATACGAAGTTGTCATCTCTAAATGGCTTAGCAAGAAGTCCCCCTGTTACACAGGGGACCACCTAAAAATCCATCAACAGGAGATCACGTTCAGCCATGCTGTGAAATGCTTTGCAGCTGTAATAAAGAACAATATAGGTCTTTATGTTCTGAAATGGAATGAACTTCAAGACATGTTAAGGAAAACAGGCAAGTTATATGTATGCTGTAATCCCATTTACTTTTTAAAAATAGGCTTTATTTTTTAGGAGATTTAGGTTCACAGCAAAACTGAGCAGAAGATATAGAGATTTCTCATATAGGCCCACCCCTATATGTGCACCAGAGAAGGCAATGGCAACCCACTCCAGTACTCTTGCCTGGAAAATCCCTTGGACGGAGGATCCTGGTGGGCTGAAGTCCATGGGGTCTCTAAGAGTCGGACACGACTGAGCGACTTCACTTTCACTTTTCACTTTCATGCGCTGGAGAAGGACACGACTTAGCCGCAGCAGCAGCATACGTGCCCAGCCTCCCCCGTTATCAACATCCCCTACCAGAGTGGTACAAGTGTTGCAAATGATCAACCCACATTGACACATCACTATCACCTGAGTCCAAAATTTATATTAGATTTACTCGTAGGTGTGCATCCTTTGGGCTTGGACAAATGTATTATGACATGTATCCACCGTTATGGTGTCACATAGAGTAGTGTCATTGCCCTAAAAATCCGTACTCTGCCCATTTATGCTTTCCTCCTCTCTAACCCCTGGCAACCACTGATCTTTTTACTGTCTCCATAGTTTGGCCTTTTCTAGGATGTCATGTAGTTGGAACCATACAGCATGTAGCTTTTTTAGACTGGCTTCTTTCACTTAGTAATATGCATGTAAATTTTCTCCATAGTCTTTTCATGGCTTGTTAGTTTGTTTCTTTTTAGTGTTAAATAATATTCCAATATCTGGATATATAACAATTTATTTATCCATTCATCGACTGAAGTGTATCTTGGTTGCTTCCAATTTTTGGCAATTGTGAATAAAGATGCTATAAACATCCTGTTTCTCATATGGCTCACTTACTTTTGAAAATAGTGTGCTTTTGTGCACACATATGTGTTTAAATCTCAAAAGTATCAGACCAACTCTTAATCATGGTTACCTCTTGAGAAAGAAATAGAATCTAGTGAAAAATTAAATTGAAAAATACATTTTTATTATTTTTTAATCTTTTGAGCTGTGTGTCATTTTAGTGTTTTTGCACTGAACATATATTCATGAAATTACTTGACTAATTACATTAAAAACTAAAAATGGGGAAAAGTAAGGTGAAACAAAGAGTAATATTTCAAGCAAAACCCACAAGAGATGAGCCTTATACTTCCATACTCCACTGCAAATGCTCCATAAATGTTTGACTTACTCATCTGAGTCAAGATTGTGCAGTCAACCCTCATTATTCATGGATTCTGTATTTGTGAATTTTCCTACTCACTAAAATCTATTTGGAACTTCAAAATAAAAGTGGCACTTTCGTGGTCATTTATAAACATGTGTATGAGGAAACTGAGGCTTAGAAAGGTGGAGGTAGCCTGACCATGTTCACACAGGCCACGTACTGGCCACTATGCAGTGCCGCCTTCATAGCAGAAACACCAAAAGGGCAGGTGTGTGTGAACAAACATCTTTTAAATGAAAGTGTTGAAACAGAGTCTGAATGAAATAATGAAGAGAAAAAACCAAGGGCTCAACATGTACCGTGATAAATAGCCACCTCATGGAATCTGGGCATGAACAAAGAAGCAAGAGATGGAGCTCTGTGCTCATGTAAAGAGTATCCATTTGGTAAAGAAAATGTGGTAAATATATACAAAGGAATACTACTCAGCCATAAAAAAGAATGGAATAATATTATTTGCAGCAACATGGATGGACCCAGAGATGATCATATTGAGAAAGTCAGAAAGAGAAAGACAAGTACCATATGATATCACTTAGAAGTGGTACCTAAAACATGACACAAATGAACTTATCTACAAAATAGAAACAGACCCACAGACAAAGAGAACAGACTTGTGGTTCAGACTTGTGGCCACAGAAGGGGCAGCCCTTGGGGAAAAACAGCTAATTTCCAAGGGTTAGCCATGTGTTCCCACTTTTCAAGAGAGGCCTAACAGAGAACAGACTTGTGGTTACCAAGGGGAGGGGAGACAGGGGAGGGATGGAGTAGAAGTTCGGGATTAGCAGATGCAAAACATTGTATATAGAACGGATAAACAGCAGGGACTTACTGTATAGCACAGGGAACTATACTCAATATCCTATAAACCATAATGAAAAATAACTTTTAAAACACTGTATATTATATATATGCACATATATATATACATACACATAACTGAATCATTTTGCTGTATAGCAAAAATTAACACAACATTGTAAATCAGCCATAAGCTGGAGGAAGAGCAGACACGTCTCCACCCATTGCCCGCATCCTTTCCTCTTCCCACAGGCAGTCAGAAGCTGGAGTCTCAGCATTGAGTCTGTATCTGAAGGCTTCCCGGCTGTGCTCAACATGAGCTTGTGCCCAGAGCAGCCTAGGCCAATGGATGGCAGAGACTGGATTCTGACCTTCTGATGGTGCGATGCTGAGCCGTGTCTCTAAGTGGCTCCTCGAGGGTCCCTGTGGGACTGGGCCCTCCTTGCTTTCATGAGTAATCAGTTCAGCTACACATCATGTACGGACTCCTGCAGCTTCCTTGCTTCCCTGCCCACTTCCTTACTAGTGCTGCTTTCGGTTCCTTCCCAAATAATCTTCTTGCACCAAAATCCTTTTCTCAGCTTCTGCTTCGGAGGGATGGGGGGCAGGGGGTGGTCCAAACTCAAAACCATCAGCTACCAGTATGCTGGGCTGGATGAAGCACAAGCTGTAATCAAGATTGCCGGGAGAAATATTGATAACCTCAGATATGCAGATGACACCACCCTTCTGGCAGAAAGTGAAGAAGAACTAAAGAGCCTCTTGATGAAAGTGAAAGGGGAGAGTAAAAATGTTGGCTTAAAGCTCAACATTCAGAAGACAAAGATCATGGCATCCAGTCCCATCACTTCATGGCAGATAGATGGGGAAACAGTGGAAACAGTGGCTGACTTTATTTTGGGGGCTCCAAAATCACTGCAGATGGTGATTGCAACCATGAAATTAAAAGACGCTTACTCCTTGGAAAGAAAGTTATGACCAACCTAGACAGTATATTAAAAAGCAGAGATATTACTTTGCCAACAAATGTCCGTCTAGTCAAGGCTATGGTTTTTCCAGTGGTCATGTATGGATGTGAGAGTTGGACTATAAAGAAAGCTGAGCACTGAAGAATTGATGTTTTTGAACTGTGGTGTTGGAGAAGACTCTTGAGAGTACCTTGGATTGCAAGGAGATCCAACCAGTTCATTCTAAAGGAGATCAGTCCTGGGTGTTCATTGGAAGGACTGATGTTGAAGCTGAAGCTCCAATACTTTGGCCACCTGATGCGAAGAGCTAACTCATATGAAAAGACCCTGATGCTGGGAAAGATTGAGGGCAGGAGGAGAAGGGGATGACAGAGGATGAGATGGTTGGATGGCATCATTGACTCAATGGACATGGGTTTGGGTGGACTCCAGGAGTTGGTGATGGACAGGGAAGCCTGGCCTGCTGTGGTTCATGGGGTTGCAAAGAGTTGGACATGGCTGAGCGACTGAACTGAACTGAACTGATAGACAATAATATTATAATCAATGTTCCTGAACTTGATAACTCGAACAAAGGCTCTGAAAAAGAATGACCTTGTTCTTAGGTATTCAGGGGATAAAAAAACACTCTCAAACACTTCAAAAATACACACATGTACGTATGCATGAAGAGAGAGAATGATAAAGCAAATGAAGTGAAATATAAACAATAGATGAGTCAGGATACAGGCTATAATCAAAGCTCTTTATGTTATTCTTGCAACTGTTTTGTAAATTTGAGCTTACAGCTAAATTAAAATTTATACAAAAAACAAGGCATGATAAGCACTTATACTGTCGGTGTAACCTTGGCTTACCTCTGGGTTCTTTCTCCCTCTTTAGACTAACAACAATGGAGGAAGAGTAGAGAAAAATAGAAAAACTGTATTGAGAATATAGACAGAATATGAATTGAGGGCTAACTGTTAAGATAAAGAAATGCCAATCATGCTAAAATGTTTGATTTTAAAGGAGTCACCCCAAGTAAGTCAAATGCTTGAAAACATCAAAACTAGTAACTAGTATATGGAGTATTCACCATGTGTTGAGCACTAACTGCTTTATATGTATTTTCTCATTTAATTTCATTTAACCCATTTAATCATTTCATGTCTAATTCTTGAACATCAGAGATAAATTTATAATGATAAATTTATGACAATGAATCTAATTGTTTACATTGATAAACATTAATCTATTAATATTTAATCTTTTATTATGCATTAATACAAGTTACTATTTTGTACCTCATAATATTTAATCATATAATTTATAGAAGCAAAGCGTCAGAGTTGTATTTTTTTTTTTTAATTTTGCCAATAGTTAATGACACTAAACCCTGACATTCACCGAGCCTTTAGCACATGCCAGGACAGGTTCTAAGCATTCAGCATGCACTATCTCATGGATGAATTAATTCTTACAGCAGCCCAGGAACTCATTATCAAATTATTCCCCTTTCAAACTAATGAAATTGAGAAACTCGTTCAGGTTCTCAGAGATGCAATGTGATGGATGGAGCTGGATTCAAACCCAGATCAGTGTTACTGCAGACCCAGCCAAGAGCTGCTTTTGAAAGTACAGATGTGTGTGTTGAGACAGTTGACTGAGGCTTAGTTCAGTCAGGTGTGTGGTCAACCTCAGGATTCAGCTCAGAAAGACAAAAGTAACCTAGACGCAAGATCAGCCTCCTCCCCCTTTTTTTAAAGGTACAATTGCTTTACAATGTTGTGTTAGTTTCCGCTGAGCAACAACGTGAATCAGCTGTGTGCTTAGTCGCTGAGACGTGTCCGACTCTTTGCGACCCTACGGACTGTTGCCCGCCAGGCTTCTCTGTCCATGGGGATTCTCCAGGCAAGAATACTGGAATGCATTGCCTGGAATGCCTGGAATACTGGAATGCCTCCAGGGGATCTTCCCAACCCAGGGATCGAACCCAGGTCTCACGCATCGCGGGAGATTCTTCACCGTCTGAGCCAGAGGGAAGCCTGTGAATCAGCTGTGTGTCGGCATACATCTCCTCCCTCTGGAGCCTTCCCACCACCCCCTCAGCCCACCCCTGTAGGTTATCACAGAGCACCAAGCTAAGCTCCCTTTTGTTACGCAGCAGCTTCCCATGAACTATTTTACACATAGTACTATACACACACACGCACACACACACACACATAGTGTATAGATTTTTCTAAGAAACTCATGCTCTGAAAGCTTCCACAGTTCAGAATCCCAGATTACAGACCCACACACTTCAGCATCTCCAAAGAGCAGTTTATTTAAATTCTATTGTATGTGCTCCTTCCTCTCCTGATGTGTATATTTAACATCAGCTTCAAAAGCACTTTAATCTTTATGATTTTTAGGGATGTCCTGGGGCTTACAGCACGCCACGTCAATCGTCCTTTCTGTTAAAAGTGCATCGAAGTTGGTTGAGTCCCAGCAAACCCCACAGGTTCCTACGGCTTTTGGATTAAATGTGGCTAAAGATTAAAGCCTAGTTAGTGAACTGTGTCTTTCACAAAAGGACCTCAAACACACCGTAATAATGTTGAGAAAGTGCAGTTAACACATTTAGAACAGGTCGTTCATTTCAAGGTAGCGTTTTTGCTTTCTTTCCACTCGGCTGGAATTTGCTTTTATTATTTATCCTTTGGTTCCACTCTTACAAAGAAGGTATTTTGTTTTGTTTTGTTTAAAATCTAATCCTATGTCATACTTTCCACCCCCTCCCTATCCACTGTTCCCTACCCTGCCTCCCCTTACTGCACTATCAATTTAAAAAAAAAAAAAAGAACAATTGAAACTGGACAAGATATCCACCCTATACAACTTTCCACCCTTTTTGATGTCAAAGCAAAAACAAACTGGGCAATGATAAGAGCTAACAGTCAAACGTGAACATAAATACCCAAGAGGGAATAGAGATTTTTCCATTTTTATGAGTTTCCAACTTCCCTGATGTCCTTTGTAGGTCTGGTTTATGCGACCTTGGCCTCAATTCTTAAGGCAGCTGCATAAGTATTAGGGACTGGAATTAGGGTGAGACAACGAGGGACCTGGAACACAAAAATCTAAGGGCACCGTGACTCTTGGGGTTGTGTAGTTGCCCTGGGCACCACACTAGCTCATTGCAGTCCCAGCCCAAGTGGTCTCCTACCTCCATCTCCAGCATCTTTCCAACCTCTCTTCTCATTAGCCTCCTCAATAGCCAGAATTATTATTCTCCTGCCCGTCTTCTGAGGGTTCACCACACCCTCAAGATAAAATCTAGACTACCTGGCAGGACTTTACAAAGCCTTCAGCTCTGACTTCTGCTCACCTCTCTCTCCTCCCTTCCCGTCCAGTCTGGGTTTCACAACTGCCACTCCCTCTTGCTTGAACAGTCCTCTCTCCCTATTTTTCCAGCTATCGCCACCTCATTTTTCAGCTCTCACTGGGAAAAAAAGACCAAGCAGTAGATCAAGAGAGAGGCTGAATTATAGTCACAGGCTGGCTTTGTGTCCAGCTCTGCCAGTTACTTGAGGAAGTTGCCTAATATTTCTGGGTTTGAATTTTCTCAGTTTAAGACATTCTCTCCCTGCAGTCTACAAGTCTAAAGGCTGAGGCTGGACCTGTCTTATTCACAGCCGTCCTGCTATCATACTGCCTACCACATAGTAGGTGCTCAAAAACTGTGTTACATGCATGCATCAATGGTACAAGTGACGCGGTCACTAAAGCAAACCCATCCCACTTCTGGAACAAGCAATAGAAGATTTGGAAGAACCCGTGATTGCTCTGCAGAGGTCACTGCTGAACGGGAGAGCCTCAAATTGAACCAAATATTAACTCAACCAAACGTGAATAGACCATGTGCCAGGCATTGTGCTCTGCAATAGGAAATACAAAGATGAATGAGCCTTCTGCCAGTTCAGTTTTCATTTGTGTCTTATCTTTTATTTCACTGTGTCCATGATTCCTTATATTTTACTGAGATTCAAAAAGAAAAAGCTATTAAAAAATGAGGTGGTAGGAGAGATCATTAAAACTTGAAATGATCCTCTTTTCACTCTCAGAGAAAAGTCTTTGCTGATCTGAAATGCAAATGAATTCATTCAAGAGTATGGTTTATTGAATTGGACGTACTTGGGTTCAAATCCCACAGCCTCACAACTTGCAAACTCTGTGACCGTAAACAAGTTACTTAACTTCTCTGAGCTTCCAGGCTTTTTTAAACTGTAAAAGGCAGAAAATAATAGCACCACCTGAAAGGTTGTAATGAGAAACTGAAGAAACACACACAGTCCACCTTGGCACAAAGGCGTGGCAAATAGCAAACATGTAGTAAATTTTCGTTGGTGTTACTATTACCATCTTCAGACCCTCACTGACCTAAGTCCATGTACCCTATTTTTTCTTACTCTCTTCTGTGAGCTGGCCCTCTTCTTCTTCCTCTTCTTTTTTTTTTTTGCTTCAACTTAAAGTTGGAAAAACTCACATTTGAGACTCAGAGCTACTTGGCAGCATGAGGCAAAACTAATTTTTTGTAACCAGAGAGTGTTGGAACACTTTATTTCAAACCATTTGCCAACATAGAGCAGCAAGCCAGGCCAGACCTGGAGTTTCACAGTTTTCCTTTTGCTGCGTGTGGATGGATTCTAAGAATTCACGTCTTAGAATGACCTGTGGCCTTGAGATAATCTCCTGGGAAATTCTTTGTCTTTTATGGTGGATTTTGAGGAAGTTAGAGACAGCTGTTTTTTCTCTATCTCAGAAGTTTCTTTCTTCTTTCTCAGTTTGTAGTATTGCTTACCTGAGGCACAGTAAGAGGGTATAAAAGGAATAATAAATAGGTCTCTTCTCTTATGTCACCTCTTACTGATTGTTGGTGGGTGCCTGGAGCATCAACTTAAGAAGGATTCTGACGCAGCTTTTTGTTTGGTGGGAAGAGAGTGTTGATTGATTAGTAACGTCTGCCCTGGGTATGTGGGTGGGGAGGGTCAGAACTGAATGTCTCTGGAGGAAAAACACTTTTTCCAGAGGCTGGAAATCTCTGCCTCCTCTCCATATTCCACATGCTATTTGTTTCTCTCTATCTTACTTTCCTGTCTGATCCACTACTACATGGTAGTTCAAAAATAAATGTGCTGTTACTTCGGTTGATTTCTTTCCGTTTGAAAAGAATAAAGCTTCAAGGGTGATGCACAGAAGAAAACTCAGTAAAATTTAAGTACACTTAAATTCACTGGTCATACACTGCCAGTGAAATCAGTAGACACTTCTCCCATCCAGAACACCTTTTACAAAATCAAGGTACTTAAACAACAGAATTCAATAATCAGAAGGAAGATAGTAATAGCAATAGCTAACTTTGTTGAACAAGTACCACGTGCCAAGCATCATGTGATCCCAATATTCTTTGGTCTTTAAAAAAGCTTTATCCCAGGGATAAAATACTGATAAATATTGAATCTATATGATGGATGTATGGAATCATGCTATTTTGGTGCACATTTGAAATATTTCATAATAGAAAGTTTCAAAGTTACAATGCCAGATATTCTGATTTAATTGGCCTGTGAGAATCTAGGCATCAATAGACTGAGAAACCTTCCCCAGCTGATCGTACTGTGCAATCAGGTATGCGAACCGCTGGGTGGAGGCTCTGCAGAATTTATGTCATTCAGTCCTTACAACTAACCTAATACCCATCCTTATCTTATTGATGAAACTGAATTGAAGTGACAAAAAGTACCACATTTGTTTGAGCCACATTTTAACCCACGTTGACCTGAACTCTAAGCCTGGGCCCTTAGCCTTTGGTGTTAGGTTAAATATAAATTTTTTAGCCTTGGAATATAATTGAAAATAAAATTTGTATACATTTAAGGTGTGCAATGTGATGTTTGGCATACGTGTGAAACTTTCACCACAACCCAGCTAATGATACATCCACCACCCCACATAGTTATAATTACAATCTACTCTCTTAGCATATTTAAAGTGTTGGTTAGGTATCATTAACTGTGGTAAGGGTTTCCGGGACTTATTCATCTTGTGTAATTGAAACTTTGTACTCTTGACCAACATCTCCCCACTTCATCCACCTCCCACTTTTGTAAGGGCCATTCTACTCTCTGTTTCCATTGGTTTGACTTTAGTGGATTCCACATATAACTGAGATGATGCAGTATTTGTCCTTCTGTGTCTAGCTTTGTTCACTTAGCATATGCTCTTCGGGTTCATCCACATTGTCGAAAATGGCAGGATTTCTTTCTTTTTTATGGTTAAGTAACATTCCACTGTATGTGTGTAATATATTTTCTTCATACATTTATTCATCAGCAGACACTTGAGCTTTTCCCATAGCTTGGATACTGTGAATACTGCTGCAAAGAACTGGGGGATGCAGACATCTCACTGAGATCCTGATTCCATCATTTCCTTTGGATATATCCCACAAGTGGGATTGCTGGATCATATGGTTGTTCTGTATCTAGTTTTTTGAGGATGCTGTTTTCCATAGTGTCTGAAACTTTTCTGTGGTAAAATATACATAGCATGGGCTTCCCAGGTGGCACTAGTGGTAAAGAAACCACCTGCCAATGCAGGAAACATAATGAGATTCGGGTTCCAACCCTGGGTCAGGGAGATCCCCTGGAGGAGGGCATGGCAACTCACTCCAGTATTCTTGCCTGGAAAATCCCATGGACAGCGGAACCTGGTGGGCTACAGTCCATAGGCTCACAAAGAGTCAGATACAACTAAAGCAACTTAGTACACATGCATACATACAATAAAACTGACCATTTTAAACATATAGTTCATTAAGTCCTGTGACATTAAGTCCTTCTAAATTATTGTGCACCTCTCACCACCAACCATCTCTAGAACTTTCATCACCCCAAACTAAAACTCTGTATATCCTTTGAAACAATAATTCCTCATTCCTCTCTCCCATCAGCTCCTGGCAATCACCACTTAACTTTCTGTCTCTATGAATTTGACTAATACAAGAATCTCATATTAGTGGAATCATACAGTATTCTTTCTGGTCTGCATTAATTTTCTTCAAGGTTCATCCATGTTGTAGCATGTTTCAGAATTTTATTTCTTTTTAAGGCTGAATGATAAGAATAACTTTATACGTTAAAGTGTCCTGCCACTGGGAGTGTGATGATAAATAAAACATAATTTCTGTTGTCAGACAACAGTCTATACAGCCTCGTAGTACCAACAGACCACAATGAGGTAAGGGTCCCAGAAGCTGCACACACACAGCCCCATGGAAGCTTCCAGCGGAAGAGATCACAGATCGTGTTATCTATGGTCATCCTTGTGAGCCCTGACTGCCTGGAGAATAATCCCAAACCCCACTGCCTTTTAGCTGTAAGCTACTGCACAAGTTATCCTTCCTCTCTGAGGCTCAGTGCTTTCATCTGTAACATGGGAAGAATAATAGTATCTACCTCTGAGTTATAATCACCTTTAAATGAAACAGTCCATGTAAAGCATTTAGAGCAGTGCATGGTGCATCAATAAATGGTATGAATAAAGTGAAACCAAATAACCGCTATCCAGGGCCATCTGTGGAGAATGTGGCATTTTATTTCCATTTGGGAGCACAAGACGGTTTCCTTAGGTAGGGTTGCCAGATCAAATACAGGATGCCTTGCTCAATTTAGATTTCAAATAAACAACTAATAGTTGTTTAGTATGTCCCAAATATTGGACACACCTAATCAAATACTTACAAAAGGCAAGGTCTTGGAACCATGTATTTGATATTTTAGAACACTTTAGTCAAACTGATGAGTAAAATGAGATTGATTTCTCCCAACTGAGCTGGAGAAAATGGGGAAAGAAAGGGATGAACTCAGATGTCAAGGTCCCAGCTCAGTCTCTGCATAAACAACCTGCAAGCTTCTGCTTCTGCCCTAAAAGAAACCCTTATTTATCTCTCCTGTAGGGCTGAGGTTGCTGAAAACCAAGAGGAGTCTTGTCTGGAGAGTTGTTGAATTGCAACACAAATTGAATTCACAGCCTGACAGGCATTTGTTGTCAGAGTGAGGCACTGATTAGCAAGGAAGGGAATCCCAGAAATTGAAACGGGGACGTGTGAGCAGATCCCAATGCATCTGGGGACATGGGCAAAGTCTTCTTTGCCAGTGATACAGTCCTTTCCCCTTTTCCTACCCACTCCCCACCAACAACCACCTGCCACACCGCATCCTGTCTGAGCAGGTTAACCCTTCTTTGCTAGAAGAACATGTAACCACCTCCCCTGAGGTAGTCACTGCAAAGTACTGTTGATTTTCCTCAAGACCTGCCCTCATCTTTGCTTCTAGACCTCTAAGTAGACTCAAGTCCCAGCCAGTTACAAAGAGTAAGGTACAAAATGTGACCTACCAAGAATTATGCCTTTTACAATAAATAGACAGAAATCTGGGGGATGTGTGTAGGAATGGATCTTGAGGGGTGGGATAATGGTGGAAGGAATATGAAGTTGGGGATCAGACCAAATTTATTTATAGGAATCTACTAAGTAGAGAATCTGGATTTAATGTTGCAGCTTGGGGTGGTTGGTTAGAAAGGGGTCTAGTTCTTTAATTGGTTAGTTGGTTGGTTGGTTGGCAGGTTGGCTTGTTTGCTGGTTGCTTAGATGGCTGGTTGGCTGGTTGGCTGCTTGGTTGGTTGGTTGAAACACAAGGCAAAAGTGGCCTACAGTAAGTGAAGCTGAAATGCCGAATTTGCTTTGGTATACTGCAGAGGATGGTAGAGGACGGCATTCAAAGGCTTCAGGAGATTGGAACATCAGACAGATCGACTGATCACATAAGGCTTTCTCATCCTCCCTGGGAGGGTCACCACAACTGTGAGAAATAAATTTGTGAGGAGGGCCCCAGGTATCCTTGAGTTCTGCACTCTTCTCTGTGTCAGAAGTCACAGTGGGAACTACAGCTATTAAGCTGTGACCCCTATATGCAATGGGGATAATTGGGTCTTGGATATCAGGGCCATGAGGCAGTACTTAATCACCAAAGGCAAGGTGGGCATGGCTACAGTAATGGACAGAAAAGTCAAAACAGTACTCAGAATAGTCTGGCTCACAGAGGTGTATGGTATTGGCCAGCTGATCACAGTGTAACTAGAAAATAAACAGATGGGCAGTCTACTACAGGAGTCTAACTTGAATCACTAAAACAGAAAGTCATGGCCCAGTAAGCACTTGCCACTTCCAGACTTGAGTCGGTTAATAGATCCAGAACCCTTGAGACTGGGTCCCCTTGAGGAAGGACCATGCTACACTGCCAAAAATTTATATGGTTAACCTTTCTCCCAGCCTTCCCCAAAGGGACTTATAGCCTTCTATCAAGGTGACTGTGCATCAGAAAAAAGGAGACACTTAGACCTTTGGGGGTACTAGACATTGGTTCTGAGCTGACACTAGTTCCAAGGTACCACTCTGGTCCATCAGTCAGAGCAGGGGCTTATGGAGGTCAGGCTGTCAATCAAAAGGTTTAGCTCAGGTCCATTTCACAGTGGGTCCTGCAAGTCCCAGAATCCATGCTGTGGTTATTTCCCCGGTGCTGAGTGCATAACTGGAATAGAACAGTCGCTGGCAGAATCCCTAGAAACACTTGCTGTTTACCTGAAACTCAAACTGAATTGGTGTTCTGTATTTTTATTTGCTAAATCTGGCAACCCTATCTGAAGGGAATCGCAGGTGAGGAAACCTTGTGAGCAAAGGCTTAGAGGGCGGGGGAGTGAGGTTTGTTAGATAGATTGCAGCCCTGAGCTCAACCTCTGGTTGGTATAAAACAAGGGTCAAAGGTTGTGAAATTCACTAGGGCTTGTGAAAGTTCTGGAAATTTAATTTTTAGAAAGAGGGGGTTAAGGATTAGCTGGAAAGAAGTGCAAGGGAATCTGTGGGGTGATAGAAATGTTCTATATCCTCACTGTTGAATCTCATTAAATTATACGCTTAAAATGGGTACATTTTTAAGAACTTCCCTGGTGGTCCAGGGGTTAAGACTCAATGCTTCCACTTCAGGGAGCACGGGTTCAATCCCTGGTCAGGGAACTAAGAGTCTGCACACCATGGGACACTCAAAACCAAATCAAACCTTTGCAGTTTTCCCTCAGTTGATTAATTTCTTTTATTAAGTCTTGTGATTATAAAACAAACTGTCTGGAAGTGATGATTTAAACAGTGCATTGGCAGGAAAGAATATTCACATGAAAGGAGTCTTGTTTCCTTTGAGCTGATGGGATAGCTGCTTTTGTGAATTTGATGCTTGGACAATATGCCTGAGGGCGGGAAGAGGTTAAGATACATAAAGTAGTTTGAATTGGTTAGTGAAAGGAAAGGCCTATCACAGGTGGTTTAAGTGCTATATATCAAAAGACTTAAAAATGTACACACATTTTGTCACAGCAATTCCACTTGGAGCAATTTATCCTAAAGCAAAATTTCAGCATAAAGATGGACATTCTAGGATCTTACTGCGATGATGATTATAAGTGAAAAACTGGAAATTGCCTATATGCTTACTAAGAGAGAACAGAGTAGGGTTGAAACATGCATACAATGAAACGTTACCCTTAAAAAGGACAGTGTGGATTTTTTTAAACATAGGAAAAATGTTGCCAAGCTATTGTTAGATTTCAAAAATTATAACACTAGATCTAGTATGATCTTTTTGCCTAAAAAGAAAAAAAATATATGCTCAAAGGAGAAGAAAGATGACAGGAAAGAAATTGCTGTGATGGTCTTCTGAGTGACATTGAATGTAGCTTTGGTCTTGTTTTGCTTATCTGTATGTCTCAAGGTCTTCTAGGAAAAATACGGCTTTCTTAAATAACCAAACCATTTCAAAGAAAATAATTGGAAGCTCTTTTTGAGTTTTGTAAGAAGTGTGAAGGCACAGAACCTGCTCTCTCACAGCTCTCCACACAGGAACCCTCAGGGATGGTCCAGAGATGTTGTAGAGGTTGCAGCGTGATTTCCCAGGAACCGTAGTTCTTGCAACAGCAGCATATTTCCCGCCCCTTGTGATGCACCTAACATCTTAATCCCAGCTCCAAAATACACTCCATGTCTACTGAGGAAGAGTTGCCCTTACCGTAGAGACCATCTCACTCTTCGTCCTTTCCCTCCTCCTCTGTTCTTCATCACCCCCAAGGTTACGGCTGTGTCTTTGGGATACTTCATCCTGCTTACCATAGAAACCGTTGACAGTGTTGCTTTCCTGCTTGTTTAATGAATCATCCAATTTCAGCTAGTCTTCTCTCCCTCCCCACCCCTCCCACCCCCGTTACTTTTCAAATTATTTCCCAGTTGGTCACTGTTTCCATACTGACCAAAGCCACTCAGGGCGGCAGCATCATTCCTTCTGAAACTGAAACCCAGTGGTCTCCATCCTTGCTGCATCTTGGAATCACATGGAAGAGTTTCATAAAATATGATACCAAGACCCCCTTCCCAGAGACCCTGATATATTTTGTCTATAGCGGGGAGTGTTTTAAATTCTTCCCAGTGATTCTAATGCATAGGGTGCATTGTGAAGCCCTCCCTTAACCTCTATAACCCATGCAGCATCTGCAGGGCTAAAAGAAGGAAAGTCTAAGGTAAAATTTCCTCGGCAGAGAAGCACTGGCCTATGCCCAGGTGGACCTGATAATCAAGCCCACTCCCTCAAATTAACCCTTACAATTGAAAATGTTGCTCTTATTTTCTAAGGTTATCGTCCAGAAGGGGAGGCTGAGTCAGCTCTGAAGTCCCAACTTGACTTGTTCTTGAATTGACTGGTGCGTATTTTCCCTCCTAAATGCACAGAATACCGTGTATGTCTCTCTTCTGCCATCACTCAGAGCCTATCAGGGATGCTGACAAGAATCCATCCTGCTCTTCAGAAGGTTCACCAGGCTCTATCAGGTTGATTCAAGCTTTTTTCCTCTCCTCTATTAATCATCTCCTGTCTGAACCATACAAGAGCTTCCTAACCAGTCTCCCTCCCATCCCTGCCCCATCCGATCCATTCCGGCACCACCAGTCTATGGATCCTTCTAGATTCTCCTTTCCCTGAGCACGTCAATCCCCTGCATAAAAATCTTCAACAGCTCCTAACTGCCTGACTTGTAACACTGCCATTAAGAATACAATTAATTTTAATGGCTATACATTTTTGAGTTTTTGCTATGTGCCAGGCACTGGGCTGAGCATGCTACATGCACAGTTGCATTTTCCAAAATTTTTTAAAATTTTAAAACATATGAAAAAAGAGAGAATAACACAGCCCCTCCCCCCCACTCTCCCTGATTTTAAAATTCAAAAAGCTCTGAAATCCAGAAGTTTATGATACATTTGGTGCTAAAACTCACCTGGTAGCAAAAACCTGACCCAAATAAGAATGAAATTACCCATGTCTTTATTTAATCCACTTTGTGTGACTATTCAAAAATATCACTGCAGACATATTAATATATTTTTACTATAAGGTACTGTCTATGTCCCTATTAAGGGTGTGATGTAATAATATACAGTGCATGTACCTGAATGCCTTTCTAAAATCTAGAAACATCAGGCTTTATAAACAAGATTTGAATAATGAATTCTATACCTCTGCAATGAGTACCTATATACCTGCAACTTAGTTTTAGAAACTGTTAGCATTTTGATGTCTTTGCTTTTCTATCAGTCTATAGATGTAGATGGTAAAGACATAAATTATACAGATATAGATAATATCAACTATAGATATAGATACTGCTTTAGCCCTCTGCTAGTCACTCAGTTGTGTTGACTCTTTGAGATGCCATGGACTGTAGCCTGCCAGGTTCCTCTGTCCATGGACTTCTCCAGGCAAGAATATTGGAGTGGGTAGCCATTCCCTTCCCCAGGGGATCTTCCTGACCCAGGGATGGAAGCCACATCTCCTGCACTGCAGGCAGATTCTTTACCATGTGAGCCACCAGGAAAGCCCATTGTAAACCCTTCCCCCCAAATATAACCACATCAAATCCCTAGAAGGTGTGAATGTTACCTTATTTGGAAGAGTTCTTTGCAGATTTACTTAAGGATCTTAAGGTAAGGAGATCATCCTGAATTATCCAGAGGGCCCTAAATTCAATGAGAAGTGTCCTTAAAAGAGACAGAGAGACAGAAGAGAGGATGAATTGTGAAAGTAATAGTCGTGAAAGTTATTCAGTTGTGTCTGACTCTTTGCGACCCCATGGGCTCTACAGTCCTTGGAATTCTCCAGGCCAGAATACTGGAGTGGGTAGCCTTTCCCTTCTCCAGGGGATCTTCCCAACCCAGGGATTGAACCCAGGACTCTGCATTGCAGGCAGATTCTTTACCAGCTGAGTCAAAGGGAAGCCCAAGAATACTGGAGTGGGTAGCCTATCCCTTCTCTGATGGATCTTCCCGACCCAGAAATCGAACCAGGGTCTCCTGCATTGCAGGCAGATTCTTTACCAACTGAGCTATTAGGGAAAAGTGAAGGCAGAGATTACGGTGATGTGGCCACAAGCCAAGGAAAGCAAGGGACGTCAGAACTGGAAAAACCAAGGAAGGAGTCTCCTCTAGGGCCCCTGGATGGATCAAGGTTCTGCCAACATCTGAAGTCAACATCTTGATTTCAGAATTCTGGTCCCCAGCACCATGAGAGAGTAGCTTTCTGCTGTTTTTAAACTCCAGTTTGTGGCAATTTGTTGCAGCCATGACAGGAAACTAACACAGATTTAAATATAGATATAGATATTGACAGGGCTTCCCAGATGACCCTAGTGGTAAAGAACCTGCCTGCTGATACCACAGACATAAGAGACCTGGGTTTGATCCCTGGATGGGGAAGATCCCCTGGAGAAGGGAATGGCTACCCACTCCAGTATTCTTGCCTGGAGAATCTCATGGACAGAGGAGCCTGGTGGGCCACATTCCATAGGGTTGCACAGAGTGGGACACAGCTGAAGCAGTTTGGTGTGTGCACACACACATGCACACACATAGACATTGACGGAGCTGTCAACATAGGCTGAACCATTTGAAAGTGCTTACAGCCCTCATGACCCGTCACTCCCCAATCCTTCGTGCCTGCATCTCCTGCTGCCCTCTCAGAGCCCGTGAGAGACATGTACATATAGGCACATCTTGCTTTACTGCAGTTCAGAGATACTGCATTTTTTACAAACTGAAGTTTTGTGGCAACTCTGGGTTGAGCAAGTCTATTAGAGCCATTTTTTCCAAAGCATTTGCCGATTTCATGTCTCTGTGTCACATTTTGGCGATTCACATAATATTTCAAACTTTCTCATTGTTATTGTATGATGGTGATCTATGATCAGTGATCTTTGATGTTACTGCTAAGACTTGCCTGCAGGCTCCACTGATGGTTAGCATGCTTTAACAATGACATTATTTCTTTTAAAATAAAGATGTGGGGGGCAGGTACACCCTACAATGTTTCTGCACAGCATTAGCGGCATGAAGTATGCATGAGAGAGAACAGTGACCCAATAACCTGAAATACGTACATTTTGCAACTCTTTGTAGGTTTGGGGACTTCTAACCTCACCACCCACTCCATCTGAAAGCCCATTATGCCTCCAACCCCTAGGACAATCATACACTCCCCACTGAATAACAAAAGCAAAAAGAGTCCTTTTAAATTAAGGTATATAATGATATTACTTTTTTAGATATAGAGCTATGGCACACTTAATAGGCCACAGTAGAGTATAAACCCAAATTTTATACATACTGAGAAACCAAAAAATTCACATGACTCACTTTATTGTGATATTCACTTTATTGTGGCAGTCTGGAACCCAACACAAAATATGTCCAGGAACCCAATGCAAAATATCTCCAAGATATGCCTGTATTTTTACCAAGTTACACAACCATCACCGTAAATCAGCTTTATGACACTTCATCACTCCAACATGATCTCCCATGCACACTTACTGTTAGTTCCTATCCTGCCCCATGCACCCACTTATCTACTGTCTATCTTCAGAGTTTCGCCTTTTCTGAATACTTCCTACAAATAGACCATACAATATATTGTCTCTTGCTTATGGTTTCTTTTCCTGAGCATATTTTTGAGGTTCACCTGCGTCATAGCATTATCTATAGATGGTTCTTTTTTGTTGCTGAATAGCATTCCACTATAAGGATTTAGCACATCTTAGTCTATCTATTTGCCCATTGATGGACTTTTAGGTTGGTTCCAAGTCTCGTCTAGCCCATGACATTTTAGCTGAGGGCTAGAGGGTGGACTTCACAGCTTCTGTCAGCTCCTTGACATGATACGCAAAATGTGCGTGTGTGTGTGTTTTCTCTTTCTGCCCAAGGTAATAAGGCAGAATGTGGTGTGAGATATACAACTGTGTCCATTACAGAGGCCAGGAATGGAGGCATAGGAAAAGTACATCCAGTTCCATTATTGCCACTCTTGGAGTCAAATTCAAAGCAAGGAGATTACAAATGACCTCCCAGGGAACAAACAAGCCAGCATTCTGGAAGGAGAGTTTAGGGACATCGTAGACCCTGCAGGAAGAAGTGGCCAAGGGCAGGCAGCAGGAATTATCCTGAGACTTCTCAGCAGGGAAACAGTTGTGCTCAGGCCAAGAAGGAGAGCATCATTGGCTGTGGGAGCCACACCTCTTCTACCTTCTGATGCTTTTCCCTTCCTGCCCCGATGATGCTGATGGAGATGACAGGGCTGAGATGGCTGCCTCCTCAGCAAGGAAGCCTGTGTGTGTCTAAGCAAGATGCTACAGGTAACTATTGCTACTGGTTCAGCTATGCCGAGGTGGGAGCTGCCTGGAGACCTGACAAGACATAAATTGGAGAGGAATGAGACTATTAGATGGTAGAGATAGGACAGAACACTGGAGTCTTTGCTGTAACTCAGGAAAGGCAAAGCATTCTCCCCAGGAAGAGGTCATCTGAAGAGCAAATCAAATCAGGATGCTTATTTAGAGGGGGATTTACGGCTCTATTAAAAAATGCTTCATGGGGCTGAGGCAGGGAGCTAAGAAAACAGACAGCATCATTAAAGCTTTTATCCTACAAAGAGGAGCCTCCTTGGTGAAGAAAGCCTTCTGGCATTTTGGAAGGGACAGCTCAGAAAGGCTTGCCAAGGGGCAGTCTGCAAGATGCCTCAGAGATCCTGTTGGAGCAGGAATTACAAGGCAAGCAGATATCCCCCAGTTACTCCCCCACAATTTAACCACAGAAATGAGTTGGTTTATATAAAGAAGCCTAAACAACTTTATTTAATGAAAGGAGTTCTGATGTCAAAAACCCCTTTTTTTGGAAACCCCCGTAGCACATGTTTCAGCTAAGCCACAAGATTCATCCCATGATGACAAATGAGCTCTTACTACGTTGCAGGCTCTATGCCAGGTCCTAGAGACAAGGTGTGAACAAAGCAAGGATGATTCTCAATATCTTGGCGTTTACAGTCTCCTGGGGCAGTGAGACACTGCAAAGAATGAATTCACAAATAAATATATGATTCTAAGTTGTGATAAGTTCAATATAGAAAATACCAAAATTTAGAAGAAACCAAAATATAGAAAAAAAAACAACATTTAAAAAGACACATGTACCCCAATGTTCATTGCAGCACTATTTACAATAGCTAGAACATGGACGCAACCTAGATGATCATTGACAGGTGAATGGATAAAGAAGCTGTGGTACATATACACAATGGAATATTACTCAGCCATATAAAGGAACACCTTTGAGTCAGTTCTAATGAGGTGGATGAACCTAGAGCCTATTATACAGAGTGAAGTGAGTCAGAAAGAGAAAAACAAATGTCATACGTTGACACATATATATGGAATCTAGAAATTATCCTAGATGGTACCGATGAAATTATTTGCCGGGCAGCAATGGAGACACAGACATAGAGAACAGACTTATGGACATGAGGGTGGGGAAGAGGAGAAGGGGGATGTATCAAGAGAGTACCATGGAAACTTACATTACAATATGTAAAATAGATAGCCGGCGGGAATTTGCTGTCTGACTCAGGGAACCCAAACTGGGGCTCTGTAACAACTTAGAGGGGTAGGATGGGGAGAGAGATGGGAGGGGGGTTCAAAAGGGAAGGAATATATGTATACCTATGGCTGATTCATGTTGATGTTTGGCAGAAACCAACAAAATTCTAAGCAATTATCCTTCATTAAAAAATAAATTTTAAATTTAAAAAATATAGAAAATGGTGATAGGAAGCAGAAAATCAGGGAGGGTTGGGTTGGACAGAGTAGGCTTCTCAGAGATGATGCTTAAATTGAACCCAGAAGTAGACTGGGAATTAACTGGCAAAAGAAATGTATTTGTGGGCTTCCCTATTGGTTCAGGGGTTAAGTATCCACCTGCCAATGCAGGGGACATGGGTTCGATCCCTGATCCAGGAAGATCCCACGTGCTATCAGACAACTAAGTCTGTGCCTCACAGCTACTGAGCCGGTGCTCTAGAGCCCATGAGCTGCACTACTGAAGCCCATGCATGCCTACAGCCCGTGCTCCTCAACAAGAGAAACCACTGCAAAGAAAGGCCCATGCACTGCAATGAAGAGTAGCCCTTGGTTGCCACAACTAGAGAAAGCCTGTGCAGAGCAACAAAGACCCAGTGTGGCCATAAATAAAAAACAAAATTAACTAATTCATTGTCTTCTAAAAAGAAATGGATTTGTGAGGAGGGCCAGGTATTTACCTAAAATATTACAACTTTCACTGAATAACCCATCCATGCACAGATGGAGTAGCACAGCCCTTAGGAAAGAAATATTCCACATTTATTGAATCTTGTTTAACTTTTCTACCAGCTGAGCTGATTTCCCATCTATTCAGTGCCAGCGGTCTGGATGATGTCAAATGCAGTGGAGTTCTCAATGGCAAGGGCCCTGAGCAAAACATTTGCAAAGAGAGGCTTCCAGAAACCTTAGTTCATCCATCCACTTAATCAACATTTGCTTTTTATTTATGATGGGCTAGGAGCTTGAGAGGAACTATGAAAAAGTTGCAAACCCACCTCCTACAAAGCTTAAAACAAAGTAGAGAAAGACAGGTATCTAGGCCATGTGAGAAGGGACACTGCTGAGAGACTACAAGCCTCAGATAACACGTGGCAGGTACTCGAGAACACAGATGGCAGCACCAGACTACCATTACTCCTCATCTCAACCCAAGAAGTTCTGCTCTAGCTTGTCTTCATGCTGAGAAATATCTGGAGGAAAAAAGAAGAATGATCCACTGCTTAAAAAAAAGAGGAGGGCTCTGGAGAAAACTCCAACTCAAAAAGATGCATGCACCCCGATGTTTGTAGCAGCACTATTTACAATAGCCAAGACATTGAAGCAACCTCAGTGTCATTGACAAACGAATGGATAAAGGATGATGGAATATTACTCAGCCATAAAAATGAATGAAATAATGCCATTTGCAGCAACATGGATGAACCTAAAGCTTATCATACCAAGTGTGGTAATTAGACACAGGAAGAGAAATGCCATATGATATCACTTAATAGTTCAGTTCAGTCACTGAATCATGATATCTATCTTATAGGATTTGAAATAGCTCAACTGGAATATCACTTAAATGTGGAATCTTAAAGAAATGTTACCAAACAGAAGTAGACTCACTTACGGTTACCAAAGGGAACGTAGCAGAAGGTGGGAGAGAGATAAATTAGGAGTTTGGCATATACACATTACTCTATAAAAAATGGATAAACAACAGGGACCTACTGTATAATGTCATTTCCGTTCAGTTCAGTCACTCAGTCGTGTCCGACTCTTTGCAGCCCCATGGACTGCAGCACACCAGGCCTCCCTGTCCATCACCAACTCCCAGAGCCTACTCAAACTCATGTTCCTCGAGTCGGTGGTGCCATCCAACCCTCTCATCCTCTGTCACCCCCTTCTCCTCCTGCCTTCAATCTTTCCCAGCATCAGCGTCTTTCCCAAAGAGTCAGCTCTTCTTCAGGTGGCCAAAGTATTGACGTTTCAGCTTCAGCATCAGTCCTTCCAATGAATATTCAGGACCTATTTCCTTTAGGATTGACTGGTTGGATCTCCTTGCAGTCCAAGGGACTCTCAAGAGTCTTCTCCAACACCACAGTTCAAAGGCGTTAGTTCTTCAGCGCTCAGCTTTCTTTATGGTCCAACCGTCACATCCATACATGACTACTGGAAAAACCCATGGCTTTGACTAGATGGACCTTTGTCAGCAAAGTAATGTCTCTGCTTTTTAATATGCTATCTAGATTGGTCACAGCTTTTCTCCCAAGGAATAAGCATCTTTTAATTTCATGGCTGCAGTCACCACCTGCAGTGACTTTGGAGCCCAAGAAAATAAAGTCCATCACAGTTTCCATTGTTTCCCCATCTATTTGCCATGAAGTGATGGAACTAGATGCCATGATCTTTGTTTTAACCTATAAAGAAAAAGGGGGGGAGCTAAATCTTTTTTTAAAAAATGAATAATTAATAACTTTTCAAAATAGAAAGCATCAGGCCCAGATAAACTCATTAATAAAGTCCAAAAGTTTAAGGAAGAAATTATATATTATATATATATAATATATATTATATATTCTCTTTCTGAAGATAGAAGCAGAGAGAGTACATGCCTAAATCATTCTATAGAACCAGCATTATCCTAAAACTAAAACCAAACAAAGATATTATCAGAAAACTATAGATTGATATCTCTTATTGGTCATAAGTTAAAAATCATCAATAATTTATTACCAAATCAAATCCAACAATGCATGAAAAGAACTACAGATCACATCACAACCAAGGGGGGATTTATCCCAAGTACTTAATAATGGCTCCACATTTGAAAATCAATTAATGTGATGTAATCAAATTAACATAATCTATCACACCAACAAGGTCAAAAATCTATCACACCAGGTCAAAAAAGAAAAATCACATGATCACATCAATAGATGCAGAAATATAATTTGGCAGAATACATTATGAATTCATGATAAAAATAAAAACCTTCCATAAACTAAGAATAGAGGAAAATTTCCTCAACTTGATAAAGAATATCTACAAAATCCCTACAGCTAACATCATAATTCACGGTGAGAAACTTGAAGCTTTCCCACCAAAATCAGAAATAAGGCAAGGATTTCCCTTAATACCACCACTTTTCAACATTGTACTGGAAGTCCTATTTAATAAGACAAGAAAAGGAGATAAAAGTAATACAGGTTGAAAGCAAAAAATAAAGCTGTCTTTATTTGCAGATGACATAACTGTCTACACAGAAAATCTTAAAGTATTTTTTAAAAATCTCCTGAAACTAATAAGTGATTAGAGCAAGGTTGCAGAATACAAGGTCAATATGCAAAACTCAACTGTTTTCCTATATCAGCAATGAATAAGTAGAATTTGAAATTAAAAACACAACATCATTTATAATTGGTACCCCTAAAAATGAAATATTTAATAATATATCTAACAAAATATGTACAAGATCTATATGAAGAAAACTATGAAACTCTGATGAAAGAAATCAAAGAACAAAATAAATGGAGAGATATTCCATGTTGATGGATAAGTGGACTCAATACTGTCAAGATGTCAGTCCTCAGTTTGATTTATAGACTTAATGAAATCTGAATCAAAAGCTGAGAAAGTAATTTTGTGGATATTGATGAACTGATTTTGAAGTTTATGTGGAGACAAAAGATCTAAAGTAGCCAACATAACGTTGAAGGAGAAAAACAAAGTTGGAGGATTGTCAGTAATTGACTTCAAAACTTACTTATAAGGCTACAGTAATCAAGACATCCTTCCCACCTAAGGAGTAGTTATTTTCCTACTCCCCCATGAAAGGCTAGAGCTGACTGGGGTTATTTTCCTTTCCCTAGGTCAGTTAGGCTCTTAAGAAACCCCGAAAGCCTAGGCTCTGGTTAACCAGTTTCTCCCAAAGGCAAGCTTTTGTTTGAATTTTTCTTTTATTTTATATATGTTGGGAAAGATTGAAGGCAGGAGGAGAAAGGGACAACAGAGGATGAGATGGTTGGATGGCATCACCGACTCAATGGACATGAGTTTGGGTAAACTCCGGGAGTTGGAGATGAACAGGGCGGCCTGGCGTGCTGCAGTTCATGGGGTCACAAAGAGCAGGACACAACTGAGCAACTGAACTGAACTGGAGTATATTTGCTTTACAATGTTGTGTTAGCTTCTGCTGTATAAAGAAGTGAGTCAGCTACACACACACACACACACACACACCCCACACATATATCCCCTCCCTCTTGAACTTTCCTCCCACCCCACCCCCTGTCTCACCCATCTAGGTCCTTACAGAGCACCAACCTGAGCTCCACGTGCTTGCCAGCAGGTTCCCATTAACTCTCTATTTTACATGTGTGTATATATGTCAATCTTAATCTCCCAGTTTATCCCACCCTCCCCTCCCCCCAACCCCATGTCCACAGGTCTATTCTCCACATCTGCGTCTCTACTCCTGTACCATTTTTCTAGATTCCATGTATTTGCATTAATACACAATATTTGTTTTTCACTTCGGACTTCACTCTGTATGACAGACTCTAGGTCCAGCCACATCTCTACAAGTGACCCAATTTTGTTCCTTTTATGGGTGAGTAATATTTCATTGTATGTATGCACCACATCTTCTTTATCTGTTCATCTGTTGCTGGACATATAGGCTGTTTCCTTGTCCTGGCTACTGTAAGTAATGCTGCAATGAACACTGGGGTACATGTGTGATTTTGAATTATGGTTTTCTCAGAGTATATGCCCAGCAGTGGGATTTCTGGGTCATATGGTAGCTTTTTAAAGAAGGGAAGAATATTCTGGCATATTTCAGAACAGTTGCTTTTCCCTTCCCCACTGCTGGAAGCATGGGGGATTTTTCTTCAGTATTTACTGTAGGAACCTGGTTAAGCTCTTGGAGGTAAACCCCACAAAACTGTGGAGGGCCCACCCTGACTGCATCCTTCTAGAGTTTTTACTCTCAGAGTTGTCTACACTGAGCCTCCAGTAATTCATCCATTGCTGCTCTGGCTTTCCTATCTCAGCTCTGGTTCCTGCGGTGGTTTCCACTCCAGAGTCTCTGCTCCAGTAAAGCCACGACTCCCGACGTTTGCCTGTCTGTCTCTACAGTCTTGAAGGCAGCAGTTGCCCGGTGTCTTCCCTTCTCTTACAGACCCAAGTAGAGTTGTTAATTTTTCAGACTGTTCATCTTTTTTGCTTATTGCTAGTACAGAGAGGTAATTCTCTAGCTCCTTACATATGGAACTAGAAGCTGAAAGTCCTGTTTCCCCTATTATTAATATTTTGTTTTGATGCAGTACATATCTTACATGTGATGAGTCAATATTGATAAATTATTATTAATTGAAGTTAATAATTTACATTAGGGCTCACTCCTTGTGTTGTCCATTCTATGAGTTTTGACAAATGTATATTGACAGGTATCCATCATTACAGTATCACATAGAATAGGTTTCATTGCCCTAAAAGTCTCCTGTGCTTCACTTATTTATCCCTTCTCTCAACCCCCTGGCAACCATTGGTCTTTTTACAGTCTCCATAGTTTTGCCTTTCCCAGAGTGTCAAATAATTGGAATCATACAGTATATGGCTTTTTTAAGTTGGGCTTTTTCATTTAGTCATATGCATTTAAGTTTCCTCCATGTCATTTCATGGCTTGATAGATCATTTCTTTTTTAGCTGAATAATATTCTATCATCTGGATGCACCACACAGTTTGTTTATCCACTCATCTACTGAAGGATATCTTGCATGCTGCCAAGTTTTGGCAGTTATGAATAAAGCTGCTATAAACATCTGTGTGCAGGTTTTCCTGTGGACGTAACTTTTCAGATCATTTGGGTAGATACCAAGAATCATGATTGCTGATTTATATGTTAAGAGTGCATTTAGTTTTGTAAGAAAATGCTAAGCTATTTTCCAAAGAACTGTATCATTTTGCATTCCCCTCAGCAATGAATGCAGAGAAGGCAATGACACCCCACTCCAGTACTATTGTCTGGAAAATCCCATGGATAGAGGAGGCTGGTAGGCTGTAGTCCATGGGGTTGCTAGGAGTTGGGCACAACTGAGCGACTTCACTTTCACTTTTCACTTTCATGCACTGGAGAAGGAAATGGCAACCCACTCCAGTGTTCTTGCCTGGAGAATCCCAGGGACGGGGGAGCCTGGTGGGCTGCCGCCTATGGGGTCGCACAGAGTCGGACACGACTGAGCGACTTAGCAGCAGCAAAGGCAATGAATGAAAGCTCCTATTGCTCCATATTCTCACCACTCGGAGGTGAGTTGACATCACGTCATTTGGTGTTCTGGGTTTTAGCCATTCTAATAGGTAGTCTTAGTCCATTCAGGCTACCATACAGAATACCACAGACTAGGTGGTTTATAAACAACAGAAATTTCTCACAGTTCTGGAGACAGGGACATCCAAGATCAAGGCACCAGCATATTCAGTGTCTGGTGAGGACCAACCTCTTGATTCATAGACACTCATCTTCTTACTATGTCCTCACATAGCAGAGGTAGTGAGGGAAATCACTGGTATCTCCTTTATGAGGGCATTTGTTCTATTTATGAGAGTTCTGCCTTCGTGACCTAATCAATCACCTCCAAGGGCTCCATCTACAAATCCCATCATATTGGGGGTTAAGATTTCAATATATGAACTTGGGGGGAGATGAATATTGTCTATAGCAAGATATGTAGTGGTGTCTCCTTGTTATTTATATTCATTTCTCTAATGATGGATAATGTTGAGCATCTTTTTCTATGTGTATTTTTAATCTCTATACCTTCTTTGTTTAGATATCTTTTGTCCAGTTTTCAATTGTTTTCTTGCTTCTGAGTTTTAAGTTTCTCTGCATATTTTGGATGCAGACCTTTTTCATTGCATTTTGCAACTATTTTCTCCCAGTCTATGGTTTTTTGGATATTCATTTTAGTTAAAATCTAAGTTTACAAACAATAGATAAATTTTAAAAAGTGCTATGAAAATATAGGAAATCCTTATAAGAAACTACAGGTGATAGTAGAAAAAAAAGTTCAAAGGCAGTACACAAATGAAGAAATTCAGGAAATACTTCTTTAGGCTAAAAAGTTTCTCTCTCCCTCTCTCACACACACACACGAGTCAAATTCCACCTCTCAGAATGTTCTTGTCTCAGCAGGTAACATTTCAGACTCCAGTTTACATAGCACAGGTGGGTTATTATTCCAGCAGCTTGCACATCTGGGACTTCATTATTTCGAGTCTGTTAGAAATTATTTTTACCAAGGAGTACAAGCGTTTCACACACACACAAATACACACACCATAATATAAGTTTTAAGCCCAGTTGAAGGCTGAAAGAAAGGAAACCGGTAGTTTCATTTTTTTAAAAAAAAAAATGCAGTGCTTTAGTTTAACGGAATTCTCATTGACACACAAAATGTCTTCCTCAGGCCTCTAAATTCCTGGAATTTCACAGATTTCCCCTTATGCATCCACAAAAGCAAGAAAGACATACTCCCCCGACATCTTAGATCCTTGGAGTCACAGTGGGACAAACGGCACAAGCTAAGACTGGAGGCAGAACAGAGGTGGGTGTGTCCAATGACCTGAGAGAAGGTTGCTGGCCATAGGGCCACAGGGCTAATGGGAAGCGACATGCGGTCGGGGAGGTGGGCAGGGGCCAGTGTATGGGGGGGTCTTGAATGCCACTTTAAAGATTTTCAGAACACAGAGAAGATCACAAAATAAATAGTGCTGGGGCTGATGTGATAACATTTGACTTGTAGACTAAAAAAAAAGTAGTTCCTCTTCATCAGATATTCCAGAGAATGGTGGTTTCAGTGCTAGAAAATTGGATCGCTTGAGTGGCTTATTGCTTTTTGGAGAACTGGGAGTGAAGCAGATGCTTAATAGGCTATCAAGGAAAAAGCATGACCCTAGGAACAGACTGTGGACTAGTTGAAGATGATTCTTTTCGCCTGTACTTTTTTCTTAGAAACACAATTCCCACCTCTCTTTCCTGTATGTGGGGCTTATGTATAGATCATTGTACCATCTTGGTCACTTTCTAGGACTTTCAGTGAAAGTGTGAACCTTCTGACACCTTGATCTCAGATTTCCAGCCTCTAAAACTAACAGAGAGTAAATTTCTGTTGTTCAAGCCACCTAATTTGTCATACTTTGTTTCAGAAGCTTTAGCAAACCAATACAGTGAGCAACAAGTCACCACACTATTTCTAGTATCAGAGACATTGTCACCAGGACGAATCACAGGTATCTTCATATCATGCTTTGAATATTACAGATATTCCAGAATGTAATTTATGCTCATCAGTATTTTGAAACACAATTGTTATTAAAACTGCTGCCAAACATGTTAATAAAGGGGCACATATGGGGCTTCCCTGGTGGAATAGATGGTAAAGAATCTGCCTGCAATGCAGAAGTGAAGTGAAGTGGCTCAGTCGTGTCCGACCCTTTGCAATCCCATGGACTATAGCCAACCAGGCTCCTCCGTCCATAGGATTTTCCAGGCAAGAGTACTGGAGTGGGTTGCCATTTCCTTCTCCAGGGGACCTTCCCAACCCAGGGATTGACCCCAGGTCAATCGCATTGTAGGCAGACGCTTTACCGCCTGAGCCACTGGGGAAGTCCTACAATGCAGGAGACCTGGGTTCAATCCCTAGGTCAAGAAGATCCCCTAGAGAAGGGAAGGGCTACCCTCTCCAGTATTCCTGCCTGGAGAATTCCATGGACAGAAGAGTCTGAGCCAGTTCATGGGGTCACAAAGAGTCAGGCACGACTGAAGTGACTAACACTTTTTTTTTTTTTAAACACGTTACTATGTCACAATTTTTAAAATACTTTGAGAACTGCATTTCAAAACTTTGAAATTCTTTCTTGATAACCATCTGTATTTTATGTTGTGCTGTGCTGTGTTTAGTTGCTCAGTTTTGTCTGACTCTTTGCGACCCCGTGGACTGTAGCCTGCCAGACTCCTCTGTTCTTGGGGATTCTCCCAGGCAAGAATACTGGAGTGGGTTGCCATGCCCTCCTCCAGAGGATCTTCCCAACCCAGGGATCAAATCCAGGTCTCCTGCATTGCAGGCAGATTCTTTACCATCAGAGATATTTTATGTTACATGTCTTAAAACATTATTCTGAGAAAGGGTTCATAGAATGGCCAAAGGGGATCCTAGTACAAAACATGTTAAGAACCCTGCTTTAAGCAGAAGAGAAACAGTATAAAGATATATACCCACAACTTACAATCCCTTCCCCATCACGGACAGAGTTCTGGGAGCAGTGTGACGGATATGTGAGCAGGTGTATGTTCAGGGAAGGGAATTGCTTTTCTAGTTAGAAAGTATGATGTGCAAATTTGTCATAATACATGACAAATCAAGTGTAAGGCCTTCCCCACCCCATTCCCACATAACAAAATGTAAGCACCCAATGGTAGAAGCTTTGTTTAATTCTGTGTTCCCAGATGTGTTAGTTTGAGTTCTCCAGAAAAACAAAACCAACAGGTTATACACACACACACACACACACACATACACACATATATGGAGAGAGAGAGAGTATGTCAGGGAGAGAGACTGATTTATTATGAGGAATCGGCCCATAAGGTTATGGACACTGAGAAGTCCCAAGATCTTCAGCTGGCAAGCTGGACACCCAGGAGAATCTGGAATGAATTCTAGTCTGAGTCAGAAGCTAAAAGCAGAAGACCAACACCACAGCTAAAAGGCAGACAGGCAGGAGGAGTCAACTCTTACTGGAAGGTTAGGCTTTTTGTTCTATTCAGGCCTTCAGCTGATTGGATGAGGCCCACCCACATCAGGAAGGCAATCTGCTTTACTCAGTCTACAGATGCAAATGCTAATCTCATCTAGAAACACCTTCACAGACACCCCAAACTAAGGTCTTGCCCAGCGTCTGGGCACCCTGTGTCCCAGTCAAGTTGACATGTAAAATGAACCACAGTAAGTCTAAGCTGTACTTAGCATACCACTGGTACTCAATAAATACTTGTGGAGTACATGAATGAGTAACAAATGCTGGAAATATCCAAATGGGGCCAGGAGGAAGGGGGAGAAACAGGCTGAAGATATTGAGTGTCCATCATGGTTCCCTGAGGATAAGAGGGAGAAGATTCAAGACCTCCGTTGGCTTCTGTGCACACGGTTTGCTTTTGACAGATGCCCAGGGAGCCGCAGGGACTGTTTAAGGCTACGCCTGTCAATTAACAAGTTTCCTAAACTGCAGCAGAGGAGCTGAGCTGGGCAGGAAAACTTTGCACAAAGCTGGCAGCTAACATCACCAGGCAAATGGAAAGCCCTCAAAAGAGCTCCTGGCACTCAGAGCTGATTCCAGAGGCTTCAGGACTCCGGGGACTACATGGCAGGGATCTGGGTTATGCTGGCAGTCATGAGCAAACTCTACCAGCTCTGCACATCCACCCCCCCCAAACACACAGACCTGCCTTGTAAAGCCTCCAAGGGCCCTGGTGACACTGAGGACAGCTCTCAGGAAGGTGAGCCATTGAATGACCTGCCCCTTTGAATGTCAAATCCTTTTGAATTAAGGCCTCCCACAGCTGAACTGCTACTCCTGACACATCACAGGGGTTGCTGTGAATGACCCAGACTCCAAACCTCAAGGGGCACCGTGGATGAAACGCACCTTCAAAGGACTAGAGGAGAATGAGGCTGTGAAGTCTGAAGATCATTATCTCTAGCTGCAGGGGAGGCAGGAGGAGTCCCATCAAAAACTCCCAGGTAGTCACTGAAGCAATGGCTGCAGGTCGGCTCAAGGCAGGAAAGCCAGGGTGCCCATCAGTCAATGACAGACTGGCTTCCCTCTTTGGGGAACCCTATTGGGCTTCCCTGGTGGCTCAGATGGTGGCTCCTGCAGTGCAGGAGACCCGGGTTCGATCCCTGGGTCTGGAAGATCACCTGGAGAAGAGAATGGCTACCCACTCCAGTGTTCTTGTCTGGAGAATTCCATGGACAGAGGACAGGTGTGTGGGGTCACAAAGAGTCAGACACGACTGAGTGACTTTAACTTTCACTTTTTCACTTAATTGTCTGTGAGACTGCTTTCTTAAAGGTCTCACTTTGCTCACATGCACACTTGAAGCTGTTAGCAATGAACTCCACTCTGGAGGTTTATGCAGCAGATAGAGTACCGCTGGGGCTGTCTGCCGTCCAAAATTGGGAAGAGTAGAAGAGAATGGGCTGACCGGCCAGCCCTGGGTTATCTCCTCCCATACAGCGGTTGCCATAGCAGAACTTGCTCAGCCAAGTGGTGAAGAAAGAGAGACCTGGGCGTAGATCACCTCTTTTCCATAGCAGCGTATTGCAGCTGAGACAAAGAACAGGAAAATATGCACGGTGCCGCAACCAAGGTGGCAGCAAATCTATTTCAGTCGGGGACTCTTAGTCTGGGGATAAACTTCAGCAAGAGTTTTCACAGCTTTTGGGTTCCCTGGCAGCTCGTCTGTACTCACTATATAAAAAAGCCATTTGGACACTATACCACCGAGTGACTGAACAACAAAATGCCCTGAATTGTATCCCCTCCCCAATTCATATGTTGAAGTTCTGATCCCCAGGACCTCAGAATGTGACTGTCTTTGAAAACAGGGTCTTTAAAGAGGCGATTAAGGTGAAATCAACCCTGAATGTTCACTGGAAGGACTGATGCTGAAGATAAAGCTCCAGTATTTTGACCACCTGATGCAAAGAGCTGACTCATTGGAAAAGACCCTGATGCTGGGAAAGATTGAAGGCAGGAGGAGAAGGGGACAACAGAGGATGAAATGGTTAGATAACATCACGAACCCAATGGACATGAGTTTGAGCAAACTCTGGGAGATAGTGAAGGACAGGGAAGCCTGTGTGCTACAAAACATGGGGTTGCAAAGAGTTGGACATGACTTAGTGACTAAACAACAACAAAGGTGAAAAGAAATCATTAGGGTGGGCCCTTATCCAATATGACTGGTGTCCTTAGAAGAAGAGGAAATTGGGACACAGAAGGAAGACGACACAGGGAGAGGGGGTATCTACAAGCCAAGGACAGAGGTCTCAGGAGAAACCAACCCTGATCTTGGACTTCCCTCATCTGGAGCTATAAGCAATACATTTCCATTGGTTAAGCCACTCAGGCTGTGCTGCCTTGTTATGGAAGCCCTAGAATATTCACAGGCTCCTCAAGACAAAGAGCACAAACCCAGTCTCCAATCAGTGGAACTGACCATTCAAAGGTGTCCCAGGCCAGATGGATTCCTACTTAATGCCTGGTAGTCTCCAGCCAACTTTGTAATGTCTAAATTTCAGAGTTGGGTGTAAAGCTCCAATTCCCCACCCTAGTTTTATCTTTGAATCTGAATGGAATCTACATAACGCTTGTCTTTCTTGACATCTGCATGCCCTTCCCGAGTGCATTGTTCATGTGCAGGCTTCAGGGATGCCTCATGTGCCGGGGACTGAAGTCTGGAGGAAATGAAAAAAGATGGGGCAGAAGCAGCCCTTTGGGCTTGATCCATGCTGACCTGGAAAGACTTTGACAACATGACATTTCCATTCTCTCAGAAATCCTGGGATGGGACTTCCCTGGTGGTCCAGTTGCTGTGTTCTGGTATCCCAGTGCAGGGGGCCTGGGTTCCATTCCCTTGTCAGGAAACTATTAATAGGTCCCACATGCCACAACTAAAGATCCTGCATGCAATGAAGATGGAAGATCCTGCTGTCATAGCTGGGACCCAGCAGAGCCAAATAAACAGATAAAAATAAATAAAAATATACTGTATCATCAGGCTGAGTACAGTGCATGGCACATAGTAGATGCCTATTAAATATGGGTTTAAATGAATGTTGAATAGAAGTCAGTATATGGATGTGCAGGGAGGGGGCAGGAGAACAAAGTATCATCCTTTTCTCACACCCAGACATTTCCATGGGTAGGATCCAGAAAGAGAAATATTTTTAAAAAAAAATACATCTTGACTTTAAGTCAAGTAGAAGTTGGCCTTAAACCAACCATCAGACAGAGGAACTAGCCCTCTGGCTCCAGAGGAGTTCATTGTTACCCCACCCTGGCCTCTAGGTAGGAGATAGGACTTGCCTGATAGCATCCTTTTCCACGCTGAGTTTCCAAAAATCTATCAATGAAATTCAGTGAAGGATAGTCTTTTGGATGGGGAAAAAAGCTCAGGTTTAACCTAGGCCCTCCTAGGAAATTGTTTTTGCACACCAAAAGGTTCTGTTCAAAAGTAAAACCTGAGTGTTGCCACTCATATCCCCTCCAAAACTCAGACATGTGGCCACACGTTGGTGCAAAGAAGACTGGGAAATGTACTCTTTATTCTAGGCAACCTAGAAAAGTCACTTTACTCTGGAAGAAAGGGAGTCTCCATATGGAGGGACAACTGGTGGTCCTTTGCTCTGCATCCTCAGATATCCACTGCAACCCCTCCTACCTAGGCAGTCTGCATTCCTTGTCAGAGTTCACAGGACTCCCGACATGAGTGGAAGCAGCAGGAAGTACCCACGCTTCATCGCAAGACTTCTAAGACCTACTGGGCATGACATGAGCCATCAGATGGGAAAATTGCAAGCCTTTCCTCAAAGCCCTATTGCCCCTTTGCATCATCTCCCCCTCCATTTTCTCCCACTATATTTATTATTTTTGCAACTTGAGAGACATCAGGTCAATGGAAAGATCACTAACTCTGGTCCAGAAGACCTGGATTTGAATCTTGCTAAGCCCCTTATAGGATGTATGGCCTTACAGCATTTAACCCATCTCTGTCTCATTTTCTTATCTGCAAAATGGGGATTATAAGATCTCATGGGAGTGCACTGAAGACTGAGTGGCTCACAGTCCGGGCTCAGTAAATGGCAGCGACTGTCATCACAATGATTCTTTTGGTCACTGAGGTCATTGCCGCTGCCTTCTACATAATCACCCAATAAGTGGAGTTTATTAACAGAGCCTCCATTCCAGGGGTGACACGGGGTTTTCAGAGAATCAATATAAGTCACCCAACATACAGAGAGATGCTATAAATAAGATAGGATTCCAGAACTGTCCCAGATGGAACAGACCTCGGTGGACCCTGGTTTGTCATTTTCCCGTGTGTTGCTGTTGCCACAATTGTTAATAACAGTAGCAACAGCTGTCACTTGTCTGATGCTGCCTCTGTGCCAGGCCCCATGCTTTTCAAGCCGCACAATATTCCCACAAGGGAAATTTTCTCATTCTTCTTCCACAGGCAAGGAGTCTGCGTTCAGACGGAAAAGGTGATTTACCCCAAATCACCCAGAGCCAGCCTAGTAGTCAGATCCAATATAAAACAGTACTTTTTATTTATTCATTTGCTCCCTTTATATTTCTTTATGTGAAAAATCCCCACCAAAACCATAAGAGTAAAAATCACCCATTATCACACCACTTTCTTCCTTTGAAGTCTATAATGAAAGAAAAAGTAAAAGCCATCCCACCCCCAGAAATAACCACTTCATGCTTATGCAGCTTAATATTCTGTAAATTGTCATCCTCACTCTCTTTGAAACAAATCATTTCAAACAGGAGGAGCCTAAAACCACTGTGTTAAAACCTGCTGGGAGAAATGGCTTCCACACTGTATATGCCGGCTTCTGTGGGTGTCTCCCATTCATTTGTTCATTCGTGCATTCATTCAACAAATATGAACCAAGAAGCTTCATGTGTGTGCTGTACTTAGTCGCTCAGTTGTGTCTGACTCCTTGTGACCCCCTGGACTGTAGCCCACCAGGCTCCTCTGTCCATGGGGATTCTCTAGGCAAGACTACTGGAGTGGGTTGCCATGCCCTCCTCCAGAGGATCTTCCCAACCCAGGGATCGAACCCAGGTCTCCCACATTGCAGGTGGATTCTTTACCGGCTGAGCTGCCAGGGAAGCCCTAAGAACCTCATAGTTGCCAAGAACTAGTTTGGCACTTAGAATACAAAAATAAGACTCAGGCTCTGTCTTGGAGGAGTCACCAGCACAGAGAGAATGTCCATCACCCATTATAACCCAAAATGAAAAGAGGTATAATGTATATCAAGATGAAGACCAAAAACGAGGAGCAGACCCATGCTAAGAGATGCTTGCGTTCAGGATTAGACGATGCGTTGACTGTAGAGAACAGGGGGCAAGTCATCCCAAGCAGAGGCCCATAGGAGGGAACCTGGAGGCCTTTTGTCTGGTAGAACAGCAAGGAAGGGTACTCCCCTGGCGGCTCAGTGGTTAAGAATCCACCTGTCAATGCAGGGGTCATGGGTTCAATCCCTGACCCAGGGAGACGCCACATGCCTCAGGGAAACTAAGCCCCTGTACCACAGCTATTGAGCCCAGACTCTAGGGCCTGCGAGTCACGACTAGGAAGCCCACACTCTCTAGAGACTGTGCTCTGCAACAAGGGACGCCTTCACTATGAAAACCCATGCATCACAATGAGGAGTGGCCCCCGCTCGCTGCAGCTAGAGAAAGCCCATGCAAAGCAACAAAGACCCATGCAGCCAAAAGTAAATAAGTGAATAAAATAAAAAGAACAACAAGGAAAGGGATGGAAAAGAAACATGGGCCCTGAATAACACTGTTTAATTCTTAGAAATGTTAACAAAAAAAGAGAGTTGCCAACATTTTTGAATCCATCGTTAAGAATATAACCTGGAAATAAAGGGAAAGAAATTACCAATACAGGCACCAACATAAATAAACTTTGAAAACATGATGCCAGGTGAGTGCAGCCAGTCAGAAAAGACCATATAGTGTTTGTCTGCATGTATATGAAATACCCAGAACAGGCAAATGTATAGGGACAGAAAGCAGATCAGTGGTTGCCTAGGGGTAGCAGGGTTTTGGGAAGAAATCGGTAGAGACTGCTAATGGGATGGGCTTTGTGGGGAGGAGGTTAAGAAAATGTTTGAAAATCGATTGTGGTGATGCTTGCACAACTCTGTGAAAATACTAAAACACATTGAATTGTACACTTTAAATGGATGAATTGTATGGTATGTGAATTATGGCTCAATAAAACTCATTTTGAAAAAAAAAAGCTTAACAGAGAAGAAGAAAAACAAATAACTCGATCATTAGAAAATAATACACTCCTGGGAAACTGCCAAAAGTAAATATGTGTTCAGGATCAGCTTTTGTTGTCACTGTTGTTTTCCCATGATTTCACTTTGGACAAAGGGAAAATCTACTTTTGAACGTGAGTTACCTTGAGAGCCAGTTGGTCAGCCAACAACCCAGTCAAATGTTTTGTCTCCTCTGCTCAGAGGTTACCTAGAAAACGGTGCATCTCAAAGCCTGGTCTACCAACTGCATCCATCAGAATTGCCTGGAGGGTGGGTTATAAATGCAGATTCCTGGGCATGACCTAGACCCATTGAATCAAAATCTTGGGACATAAATCCCAAGAATCTGGACTTTAATTTGGAGATGCACCAAAATTTGAAGACCCCTGCTCTCTACTATTATTCCCAACTTGTAATTTCCTCCATTGCATGATGATGGCCCCCAACTGATTTCTGTGGCTGGGCAAATTGTAAATAATCACCCAGATCACTGAGGCAATGGAACCGCATCAAGACAAACGTTTAGTGTGGAAGAACCTGTGCAAAGACATATGAAAATACATATAAATTGTGTGTGTGACTGTAATAGATAAGATGTGAGAGGTTGACTGAGTCTGAATGGGCCAATGGAAGGCCTCACAGAGCATGCTCAGGACAGGAAGAAGTGCATGACCAGAAAATAAAGGATTTCAGATTTGGGATTGCCCAGATTTAGGATTCCAGTCCCAAATATGATTAGCTGGATGACCTCAAATTTAGTTCCTATAATCTCAGTGGTGGGCTGCAATCCTAGAACATGACAGACTACCCTTTTCCCACCATCTGGATTTTTCCAATCTGCAGTGCATCTTTCTGACCTCTATGGTTTGGCCTCATCAGTTCTCCTCCCTAAGATTCAATCCTTCATATGTGAAATGATGGGTTTGACCCTAACTATCTACAGGTTCTCTACTGACTACGTCATCACAAGATCAGATGACTTAAGGGGAAGATTAGAAATACATCTATCGTGATTTTGACTCAGAATTAAGAAAGAATATGGCCGGTATTTTTCCATTTTAATGATGTCTAATTTACATATGTATGGATATGAGAGTTGGATCATAAAGCTGAGCGTTGAAGAATTGATGCTTTTGAACTGTGGTGTTTTGAAGACTCTTGAGAGTCCCTTGGACTACAAGGAGATCCAACCAGTCCATCCTAAAGAAAATCAGTTCTGAATATTCATTGGAAGGACTGATGCTGAAGCTCCAATACTTTGGCCACCTGATGCGAAGAGCTGACTCATTTGAAAAGACCCTGATGCTGGGAAAGATTGAAGGCAGGAGGAGAAGGGGACAGAGGATGGGATGGTTGGATGGCATCACTGACTCAATGGACATGAGTTTGAGTGAGCTCCGGGAGTTGATGATGGACAGGGAAGCCTGGTGTGCAGCAGTGCATGGGGTCACAAAGAGTTGGACATGACTGAGTGACTGAACCGAACTGAATTTCATTTGAACTGAAATTACATATCAAACAATGTTCCCATTTTGTGTGCGTTTTGACAAACACAACTTTTGTCCTCATCACAATGATCAAAATATGGAACATTTCTAGCTCTCCAAAGAGTTCCTTGTCTCCCTCCCTGACAATCCTCTCTCAGTGTTTTCTATCACTATAGATTACTTTCGTCTTTTCTAGAATGTGCTGGAATCATCCAACATGAGCTCCTTTCTGTATAATACCTAGAGATCCATCCATGTGGTGCCATGCAGGCATAATGCCTTTCTTTTATTGCCAGCCTTGTTATCATGGTCCTGACAAGAAGAAAGCAAGCATCTATTCCTAGGAAGGGCCTTCCCTAACCAGGTCAACCTTAGGATTTGCTCCCACACACCATACACCCCACCACTGTAGCCCTCACTGCTACCAGTGGTTTTCCCAAAGGCTTCCCAAGGGTGCCCTGAGGAAATCCCAGGTTTGTGGGTGTTCCCACTACCCAGGATGCTGCTGCATCATTTCTAAGGTCCTGGCCCCTGGTTTTAATCTGACGATCAGTTTATCATTATGTCCTAGTGGCTCCTTGCAGAGGGCCTCTTGTGGTTACCACGTTCCAAGTCTGCACTTAGTCTGCTAAATGGAAGACCCCTTTCTCACACTCATGCTCCAGTCTGAAGGTTCCATGCAGATGTGCTGAGCTGTGCTTAATTGCTCAGTCATGTCTGACTCTTTGCGACATCATGGACTGTATCCCGCCAGGCTCCTCTGTCTGTGGGATTCTCCAGACAAGAACACTAGAGTGGGTTGCCATGCCCTCCCCCAGGGGATCTTCCCAACCCAGGGATTGAAGCCGAGTCTCCCACATTTCAGACAGATTCTTTGCCATCTGAGCCACCAGGGAAGCAAATGGTCACTCCCAAATAAATGAACTTCTATCTCCTCTTGTTTTGTGACTTATCAATAAGGAGATGTTGAAGCTTATGGGGCAGAAACACATGGACAGTCCATGGCTGGAGACTGTCTTTTATGACCTTAGAAGTCCTGTGAACCGAGGAAGTCAGTTCAAGGTGTCGGCTTGAGTATTCAGAAGGGGTCTCTTTTCAATCATCTCCGTTGTCATTTTACACGTATGGTGTGGCTGGTCAGTTACCGTCTCTCTCCCCGACAGAACAGCAGGCTTCAGAGGGTGGGAACTGGTCTGTTCCGGCTCCCCACCCCAACCTCCACGCTTAGTATACTGCCTAATACACAGAAGGTACATCACAAGTATGTGCTGACCAAGCCACTGAAGGAAACAGGTGAGGGAAGGGAGGAAAGAAGGGAGGGGGGTAGTATGGAAGGAAGGCAGACCAAGGTACATTGTTGGGCTTCCTCCCGTAACACTTGTAAGAAGGGGAAATCTGATGGACTAGAACACCAAACACTCCTTTACTTATGCGCTTGTATTTTGTACTGTGGCTCTCTCTCCCTGCAAAAAGACATGTTCAACCCTAAACTCTGGTACTTGTGAACATGATCTTATTGGGAAGTAGGGTCTTTGCAAGTAAAGATGTGGTCATCCAGGGGTCGGTTGGAGTCTGAATTCTATATGACTGGTGTCCTGATAAGAACAGAGGAGACACAGACACACTCAGAGAGAGGCTGAGGGGTGCATGTACAAACCAAGCAACACCAGGGATTGCCAGCAACACTGGAAGCTAGGAAGAGGTCAGGAGGGACTCTCCAGAGCCTTTGGAGAAAGCACAGCTCTACTGACACCTAGGTGTGGAGCTTCTAGCCCCCAGAACTGTGCAAGAATAAATTTCTGTTGTTTTAAGGCACCAAGTTTGTGATTATGTGTTATGGAAGCCCCAGGAAGCTGGTGCATACACCGATCACAAGGTTCATAATTGCCTGTTTGCTGGTCTATTTTCCCTGCAAAAGGCGAAGGCATGCCTCGTGCATCTCAGCAACCCCAGGATGAGGACAGAGTGGTGCCCAATGGAGCTGTTGTTTGGTCTCTACTCCCGGAGTTGACAGGAGGAACGGGCTGGTATTAGCTCCACAGGACCCTCTCAGGCCCTCTCACGTCACTGGTTCTCCTGAGAAACCAGCCCAACAGCAACACCCCTGCCTGGGACCTTAACCAGCAAATTCCTCCTCTGCAGAAAGTGAACTGGAAAAGTGACCCTAAGTAATTGCATCCCAGGGAGGACTGTGAATTTGAAAAACAAACACCCTTCCTTGCTTCCTTTTAGCTACTTCCCCTCTCCCCCCAACCCCCAAACTCCTTAGCTACAGAAAGCCTCGCCACCAACCCACTCCTCTGTCCAATAAAATTCTTCACGTTGACACAGAGCAAAATAGCTCATCAAGGACCAGGTTTGCAGGTGACTGAGCTGTACTGAGAATCGCAGTTCATTTTTAGAAAATAAACTCCAATTAGCAATCTCAGCTGCTTGTTTCATTTCCTGGCTGTTCATTTTTCACTTGTGCTGCTGCTGCTGCTGCTGCCAGCATCTCTGTGGGGACTTCAGACCTGGAGGCCCTGGGGAAACATGTGGGTGTTGGTTCTTAACCTGTTGAGGGAACTTGCATTCTGCAGGGGTGAGGTCTGAGCATGGAGGACACGTGGTTGACACGTTGATTTCCTTTCGTGTGTTGTACCAGACACCAGAATGCTTCCTTTACAGACTTGTCACATGTGGGCTATTGATCCCATCTTACAGATGAGGAAACTGGGGCTCAAAGAGGTTAAAGATTTTCTGTCTCAGAGAATGTCACTCTTCCCTCCCCCACCCCAGTTGCCCAAGCAGCCTGGACATTCTTCTTAATTCCAAAATCATCAATTACTAACTCTTTTCCTTTTGTCTCCAAATTAGGTTTCAAATCCACATGCTTCCCTCCATCCCCACTGCCCTCACCCTTGTCTAGGTCACTATCATCCAACAAACAATCATTGGTTGCCCAGTGTTCACCCAGCTCTGTTCCAAGCACTGGGGATACATGAAGAAATCAAACTGGGCAAAGATCCCAGCCCTCGAGGAAGCTTTGTTACCTAGATCTCTTGCCTGGATCTCCTCTCCTCCCACACAAACCATTATCTACAGGGCAGCTCACTTTCCCCAAATCGAAATGTGATCAGGTCATTTCCTCTTACAATTGCTGTAAAGATTGAGGTCTATCCTTCTCAGTGTGATTTACAAATCTCTTTTATGACCCCGCCCTTGCCATCTCCCCATCCCAACTCTCCACCATGTTCTATTTCCCTTCATATTAACTTTTCTGAGTGTTTTCCAGAATCTAGGGTCCCGTACTCTTCCCAGTCCCCTTGCTTCCACACATGGAGCTGTCTGTGCCTGGCACATGGTTTGTCTCCTTTACGTCCCATTCATTCTTCAATTTCAGCCTGGACACCACTTCCATGGTTGCCTTCCCTGACCTTCCGCCCTGCCCAGGTTCCACTGCAGCTTCTGCTCTGTGATCTCATAGCAGCGGCCTTCCCACATGCTAGCACAGTCATGCTTTATTAGGGCTGTCTTTGTCACTAGATTGTACCTTTGAAGACAAGGATAACATCTGCCCTGCTCATCACTGAATCCACAAACCAAAGGCAGCCCTCAGTATTTGTGGAATGAATGCATATTAAAGAAGTGCCAGGTCTCCGTTTCATAGACAGTAAGTGGCAGGAATGGGATTGGAACTTCAAACCCCTTCTCTCAACCACTGTAATGCATGGTGAAGGATGTGATCAGAACACACCATCACTGTCATAAATCTTCCCAATCAAAAGCAGACACTCAGGCTAAGGAGGGGTTTCCCAGGTGGCACTAGTGGTAAAGAACCCATCTGCCAATAAGGGGGACATGAGATTTGAGCTCAATCCCCGGGTAGGGAAGATCCCCTGAAGGAGGGAATGGCAACCCACTCCAGTATTCTTGCCTGAGAATCCCATGGACAGAGGAGCCTGGCGGGCTACAGTCCCTGGGGTTGCAAAGAGCCGGACACGACAGCATCAGTCTTTCATCATCTTAGTAGTAGCAGTAGCAATAGGAGTAGCGTTCGTTTCTCAGCTGTGTCCCCCTCTTTGCAACCCCACGGACTGTAGCTTGCCAGCCTCCTCTGTCCATGGAATTCTCCAGGCAAGCATATTGGAGTGAGTTGCCATGCCCTTCTCCAGAGGATCTTCTCGACCCAGGGATCAAACCCAGGTCTCCCCCAGTGCAGGCAGATTCTTTACCACCCAAACCACCAGGGAAATCCATTTCATGATCTTAGGTCTTTAGAATGATTAAGCTTCTTCCTGGTTATCAAGGGAATGGCAGAAACACAGAATATCCAAAAGAGGATGAACTTGAGACATTGTCTTGTCTTTCAGGCCCATAAGAATTGAGGTCCAGGGTGGGGAGGATGTGCTCCTTTGACTTATGCAAAGTAAGAGGCATGTTTTGGCCTGGAACTCCAGGTTTCCTGACACCAGACATCATGCTTGTATCATGAGCATAACTAAGTGCTGAGTCATCATGAAGTGGGTCAAAAACCCAAAAAATTCTAAGTTTGCTCCTATGCTCACAGCTGTGACTGTGGAGGGGGGATCTTTACTTCTTGATGGAAAATTCCTTTGTAAGAAGGAAAGGTGAATACTGACACCACTGGGATTAGTACAGGAAGCAATGTGGGCCATTTCAAGAAAACCAAGTGGTGTTTTTTTTTACATAGTGCCTACCTTAGTCATTATTTCCTCTTTTTTTTTTTTTTTTTTCATTGTTCTTTCCATTTGTTTGTTTCATGGCTGCACCACGCAGCATGTGGGATCTTAATTCCCTGACCAGCCATGGAACCCGTGCCCTCTGCAGTGGAAATGCAGAGTTTTAAACAATGGACCACCAGGGAATTCCCCAACCAACTGACTTTTCTCTTAGTCATCCACCAGTAGGGAAGACAGGGAGAAACAGAAAGGAAATCTGACCTACTTGTGGGGCTACTTACACTCACCTCCATTGGGAGGAAATGGAGAGGTAGGGACTTGCGGGCCGACTGAGTAAGTCTGTCATTTACTGTGTGCCAGGCACGCTAAGAACATCACATGCCTTGTCCCATTCAATTCTAGCCACCCAATGGGACATACGCCCATAATGGTACAACTAGTAGGTGCTGAGCTGGGTCTTGAGTCTGACGTTAAGCCTGGGTTTCATAGACAATGTGCGACATTGACTCTCAGACAACACAACTGTTGGCTGATGGTGACTGGATGACCACCGATCAAATGCTGCCTGGTTTCTAACTGGGTCATCTTCCCTATCCTAGGGGAGGCCCAGACAAAATAAGAATGACGTCCAAGTTCCCTCAGGGAAGCCCTAAGGGGGCTTAGCCCTGAAAATGCCTAAAGATCATGAGAACTAGAAAAAGTACTGACCTTACTCATTCTAGAAAGTCCTCAATCCATTGAGAACAATGAAAACAACTACTAAGTATCTACTATGTGATTTCCATAGATAACTTCAATCTGTGTGAGGCTGACCTTGAGAGATCATTATAATTTCCATCTTTGTTTTATCTAAAGTACCTTCAAAGATGTCAGGGAATGGAAACAAAGCCAGGGTGGTGGTTAGGGGTAGGATTCAAGCCCAGATCTGCCCTTCACCACCATAGGATGCCAACTTGCCACAGCTCGACCACCAACATGGTTTAAGCTCCAGTGTCCTGAGTTCTGTGTTTTGATTTCATCTGTCAGAAAGAACCTGCCTCCAGTGGGGATCTGAGGGTAAATCATGCAATCTCAAAACACACTGGCGTTCTGCACCATGCAAATGTAGACTCTCTTGCTCTGCTTTGAATTATTATTATTCATTGTCCTTGGAGAGAAATAAAGGTAGGAGAAGCAATTTAGTGCTAAGCCCACAGCTGGAGAAAGACATGACTTAGGATAAAATTGATTGGGCAAGGGGGTCACTATCCTTCCTTTTGTTTGCATAAATGCAGATTCCTGAGAAGTAAACCTACAGCCACTAACAGCATTTGCTGCCTCTCACCCTGGAGTGAGCTCACCACCACGTAAGTCTCCCTGCATCCTTCATCCTCGAGCTTCTCCCCCGCTGCTCCTTGGTAGAATTAAAATTATAAAGATGATAAAATCCAGCAACTGTTCCTATGACATCTAAAGATTAAATATCAGCTTTTTTCTCCCAGGAGCAGTGTCCTGCCCAGAGATTCTAAAGCAAGAGATTGAACTGGTTAGAGCTTTCTCAGGAGCTACAAACCAGGCTCGGGAGCCAGACAGTTAAACTATGGCCCTTAAAGTTAACTACTGTAAGCCTCCCTCGGTTTCATCATCTGTAAAAGAGGGACAAGAATGGAGGCCTCTTCATAAGATTGTGGTGGGCATTCAAAGAGCAGATTCATTTTAAAAACATTTACAATAGAGTAAGATTCATTGGAAGGACTGATGCTGAAGCTGAAGCTCCAATACTTTGGCCAGCTGATGTGAAGAACTGACTCATTGGAAAAGATCCTGATGCTGGGAAATATTGAAGGCAGGAGGAGAATGGGATGACAGAGGATGAGATGGTTGTATGGCATCACTGACTTGATGGACATGAGTTTGAGCAAGCTCTGGGAGTTGGTGATGGACAGGGAAGCTTGGTGTGCTGCAGTCCTTGGGGTAACAGAATCAGACACGACTGAGCGACTGAACGACGACAACATGTTGTAAATATTCTATAAGTGGCAATGAGGGGCTGACACACCCTCATTCAGATGGCTTAGGATTAAGGACCTGGGCTAGGGGTGGGCCTGGGTTCAAATCCCAGTGGCCCATTTATGAGTTGCATGACACTGGGCAAGTTTGTAACCTGAGGCTGTTTCCTCTCCTGTAAAATGTGGGAAGACCAGAGGAAGGGGAAACGACGGCACCTACCTCAAAGGGCTGCTGTGAGGATGAAGTGAGTGACTATGCCAGGCATGTGGTATGTACAGTCGTCCACTAGGACAGCTATAACGAAATGCCACAGGTTGGGCAGCATAAAAAACAGACATTTTTTCCCTCAGAGTTTTGGAAGCTAGAAGCCCGTGATCAAAATGCTGCTGAGTTCAGCTCCTGGCTAGAGCTCCCTTGCTGTCTTGCCTCTTCTGTGCTCATGTGGCTTTTCCTCTGTGCACTTGGTGGGGGAAGAGAGAGAGAGGGAGAGAGGGAGGCGGGGAGCACTCTGGGGTCTCTTCCTCTTCTTATAGGGCACAAGGCCTATGGGATTAGGGCCCCATCCTTATGACCTCATTTAACCTTATTTATCTCCCTGAAGACCTTCTCTCCAAGTAATTGCACGGGAGCTAGAACTTTCACATATGAATTTTAGTGGGACACAGTTCAGCCCATAAACGTGCTCAAACAACATTAACTATTTTGAGCAGTGCACTCAGGGAAGTACCTGGAACTAAAATATTCATGCAAAAGTAGAAAGCTGATTCCATGTTTCTCCTGCATTTCCCCTCTAGCAACCAAAAAGCAGCTGCGGTCATCCCTTCCGGACAAGCCGTGTCCTCCCCCAGCTATGGAGGCTTCAGTCACTATTGATGTGGAATCTGCTTTCTCCTTGCTTGAATGTTTTATCATCTTCTTTTCTTCCTCCCTGGCACCAATGAGAGGTAACACCACTCATCCACAGAACTACCTGAAAATCAGTTTTGCTACACTTAGCAGCTGGTGGCTTTGCTAGGGGGCAAAATATTTAACCAGCAGCAGATGGGGCAACTGGGGATTTCCATCTAATACCAGGGGATTTGAGGGCCCCAGAGATCCAGGAATTCCATGAGAATCCTCAAGAGAGAAAATAGAAAAGGATTGTGTTACTTTTCTGTTTTACAGTTTTACTAAGTATAGTAACAGCTGCTATTTGTTGAATAGTAATAGCTACTGCTTGTTGATCTACCATGCAGTATCTGCTCAGCAGTATCTGCGCGCTTTACACAGGTCACTTCATTCAACCTTCTCAATAGGCCCATGGCAGTGAATCTCTGGGGGAGGCGGGGAGGGGCTGGGGCAGGGGGCACTGTGTCCCCAGGAGACTTTTGGCAATGTCTGGGGTCATTTTTAGTTTTCAAAACTGGGGTTGGGGGGTGGGGAGAATCCATTACTGGGATCTAGCAGGTAGAGGCCAGGAATGCTGTTCAATACTCTACAACACACAGAACAGCCCAAACGTCTGACCCCAAATGTCAATAGTGCCAAGGCTGAGATCTCTGCTCTGTAAGATAGCTACTCTTTTAAAAATAATTTTATGAATTTATTTATGGCTATACTGGGTCTTCATTGCTATGTGGGCTTTTCTCTAGTTGCAGGGAGCGAGGGCTACCCTTGAGCTTCAGGGCTTGGGTTCTCATTCCTGTGGCTTCTGTCATTGCTGAGCATGGGCTCTAAGGTGCACAGGCGTCTATAGCTGCAGCACGTGGGCTCAGCAGTTGTGGTTCCTGGACTCTAGAGCACAGGCTCCGTAGTTGCAGAGCACGGGCTTAGTTTCTCCATGGCATGTGGGATCTTCTTCCCAGAGCAGGGATCAAACCCATGTCCCTTGCATTGGTAGGCAGATTCTTTACCACTAAGCCACCAGGGTAATTTAATTTCAAGCAGCCATGCAATTAAAAGACACTTACTCCTTGGAAGGAAAGTTATGACCAACCTAGACAGTATATTAAAAAGCAGAGACATTACTTTGTCAACAAAGGTCCATCTAGTCAAGGCTATAGTTTTTCCAGTAGTCATGTATGGATGTGAGAGTTGGACTATAAAGAAAGCTGAGCACAGAAGAATTGATACTTCTGAACTGTGGTGTTGGAGAAGACTCTTGAGAGTCCCTAGGACTGCAAGAAGAGCCAACCAGTCCATCCTAAAGGAGATCAGTCCTGGGTGTTCATTGGAAGGACTGATGTTGAAACTGAAACTCCAATACTTTGGCCACCTGATGGGAAGAGTTGACTCATTGGAAAATACCCTGATGCTGGGAAAGATTGAGGGCAGTAGGAGAAGGGGACGACAGAGGATGAGATGGTTGGATGGCATCACCGACTCAGTGGACATGGGTTTGGGTGGACTCTGGGAGGTGGTGATGGACAGGGAGGCCTGGCGTGCTGCAGTCCATGGGGTCACAAAGAGTCAGACACGACTGAGTGACTGAACTGACTGAAGCCACCAGGGAAGCCCTAACATAGCTACTCATTGTTTCTTCTTCACAAGCAAGGACACTGATTACCAGAGGAATGAAACAATCAGCTCAAATCACAGGAGGCAGGCTCTGAACCCAAGTCTTATGGATTTCAGAGCCTCTCTCTCCACCAAGTCCTATAAACAATCATGCATATTCATCAAACACCTTGCTCCTTGAAAAAAAAGCTATGACAAACCTAGATAGTGTATTAAAAAGCAAAGGCATCTCCTTGCCAACAAAAGTCCACATAGTCAAAGCTATGGTTTTTCCAGTAGTCACGAGCAGATGTGAGAGTTGGACCATAAAGAAGGCTGAGCACTGAAAAATTGATTCTTTTGAATTGTGCTAGAGAAGACTCTTGAGAGTCCCTTGGACAGCAAGGAGATCAAACCAGTCAATCGTAAACAAAATCAACTCTGAATATTCATTGGAAGGACTGAAGCTAAAGCTGCAATACTTTGGCCACCTGATTCAAAGAACTGACTCATTGGAAAAGACCTCGATGCTGGGAAAGATTGAAGGCAAGAGGAGAAAAGGGTGGCAGAGGATGAGATGGTTGGATGGCATCACCGACTCAATGGACAAGAATTTGAGCAAACATCAGGAGCTAGTAAAGGACAGGGAAGCCTGGCATGCTGCAGTCCACGGGGTCACAAAGAGTCAGACACAACTGCGTCACTGAACAACAACAACAACAAATGCATCAACATAACATTCTGTCTTCATTCAAGCCATTGGTGTTTCTGAGACTGTGGGACCGTGGGTGGACACCAGCCATTGCTGTAGACAAGCTGACTGAAACAACTCCGCAGTGTACTGACACTAGGAACCAGCTCACATTTGATCCCAAGTCATCTTTGAACTCTCAGAACAGATATTCTTCACAAAAGAAACTGATTCATGAATTTCCCAACTGTTTTCTCCCCCAGCTGCAGCTAATATAGGTATTTCCAGCTATAGATTATATTGAATCTTTGGGACTGAAAAAAAGGGAAATCAGCTTCAGGTGCTGAGCTAAAGAAAGAGGAGTTTTAAAAGAAGGAGAATGATTTGCCCTAACTCTCCATATTCACCCTCACGCTTGGGATCAAAAAGTAATTGCCAGTTGTTGTCATGTTAAGAGAGAGGTAACTGTGTAGGTCAAACTTTCTGATTTCATATTCAGGGAAATTTTCCACTCCCCAACTCTCATCAAAAAGCCCAAATCTAAAAAAGCTGTGCTGCCAAAAGGGGCTCAGAAAACACAAATGATTTTCTTGAAAGACTCTTTTGTCCATCAGAAAGCAAGCCACTGGATCAGACTAATTATTTCCCAACAAAGACATGAGATTTCTTTTTGCATCTGCTCGCTTTTGCTATCAAAGGAACATTTTTTAAAAATGCATCCTGGACAAGGAAGATCAAAAAAGAGGCACGTGTCTGAAGCAAATAATATTTTTTCACATTATTTCCAGTTGAATTTGCTTAAATCTGTCATATTTTACTCCTTGTCATTATTTGAAATCTTCACCATGAGTTACAGCTCATGAGGGACAGGAAGGCACTCCCGTGAATGATGCTGGGTAGCAGAGGATGAAAAAAGACAAAGATAGGCCCAGGGTGACTGATGAATAAAGGGAATAAGGAAGAGGTGACTGTTTTATCTCAGTAACATTATTGATATCTTTGTCTGCATTAGAGGCATAGAGAGACTATATATGTGAACTGGATAGGGATTATTACAAAGGAAAAGCAATATTTGGATTAAAACGGGTTTATGAGTTATATCAAATGAGCATCTCTTGCCTCGGGACTACCCAAAGAGACCTGTGTACGTGCATACACCTCACCTTTCCCCTAGCATACACGAGCAGTGAGGATCAGCCGTGGGAAAGGGAGAAGTGCCCTTTTAGAGAGGGTGAAGCAAAAATGAAAGTAACTGTAGTGAAAGCCAAGGTTGATTGAGCTATGTGTGCCAGATACTGTTCCAAGTTCTTTGTATCAGTTCACTCTAATAGCCTTTAGGAAGTGAGCATTAGCATTATTTTCATTTTACAGATGGAAAAATTGAGGCACAACTGTAGTTTGAAGCGTCGTAGTTAAAAGCTGCAGGCTTTTACAAGTGCAGGCTGGCTCAGTTCAGATTCTGATTCAGCATTTTGCTAGCTTTGTGATCTTGACCAAACGGAGGGTCAAGTTACCTTGCTGAGTCTGGTTTCCTCGTTAGCAAAATAGAGATGATGACGGTGGTGGTAGTAGTGGTGATGATGATGATGGTGACGAGATGATGATGGTGGTGGTGACGATCAATTCAGTTCAGTCACTCAGTCGTGTCCGACTCTTTGCGAACCCGTGGACTGCAGCATGCCAGGCATCCCTATCCATCACCAACTCCCAGAGCTTGCTCAAACTCATGTCCATCGAGTCAGTGATGATGATGATGGTACCTAGCTTATTGTCAATGGGACAGTTTTAAGGATGAAATGAGATAGTCCAAGTAAAGTACTTAGCATCCTGCCTCACAAAAAGTACCTGTCAGTAAATATGAACTCTTCATGATTCATATTTCAGAATTGATGGTGAATTCATTATTTTAATTCCCAAGCAGATGTAGACTCAGTCTGGCCCCATGGAAAGATCTTTACATTTAAGCAGATCTAACTTCTGATGCCCGCTCAGCTCCTGTGTGACCCAGGGCAACTAAGTTGATCTCTCTGAGCCTCAGATATTGGTGCGTGAAATAGAGTCTAGTCCAGTGGTGGCCATGTGTAATTTATATTCATTGTTTAGTGAATAAAAGGCATCTTTCTTTTTTAAGCTGAAGTATAGTTTACAATGTTGTGTTAGCTTCTGGTACACAGCAAAGTGATGCAGTTACAATATATATATAGACATGTATATTCTTATTCATATTCTTTTCCATTACAGTTTATTACAGCACCTTTCTTTTTATTTCAAAACCGCAAGACTCTCCTTTCCTTTCTCTGTCAGTCTCTGCCATCCCTCAGCCTCTCCCAGCCCTGATCCAACCCTGAACAAGTTCTGGTAGGAGCCTGGAATTCAGCCTGGAGTCCTGGGTCTGACTTTGCCACAACCCCCCAAATGCCTGTTGACCTTCCAGAGCAGTCCTATTTTCCTGTCATACTCCATTCCCCCAAGGGAATCAGGGTCTCCCTGTATTGTTGAGTCTATGATCAAGCTTGATCTTAACAGCCCTCTGACCATGGAGGCTAGACCCTGCCCACTCATTCATGTCCCTGAGCTGTTAGCCAAAGTCCTACATGGAGTCCAGGATGCAAGTCACCACCCACAAGATGCTTCAGAGGCAAATAAACATGAGTTTAAATTCTGGCTATGATTTCTCCAAGTCTCAGTTTCCTTACTTGTGAAATGGATATCAGTTCATTTCAGTTCAGTCGCTCAGTCGTGTCCAACTCTTTGAGACCCCATGAACCGCAGCACGCCAGGCCTCGCTGTCCATCACCAACACACAGACTCCACCCAAACCCATGTCCATTGAGTCGGTGATGCCATCCAACCATCTCATCCTCTGTCGTCCCCTTCTCCTCCTGCCTCCAATCTTTCCCAGCATCAGGGTCTTTTCCAATGAGTCAGCTCTTTGCATCAGGTGGCCAAAGTATTGGAGTTTCAGCTTCAGCATCAGCCCTTCCAATGAACACCTAGGACTGATCTCCTTTAGGATGGACTGCAAGGATCTCCTTGCAGTCCTAGGGACTCTCAAGAATCTTCTCCAAAAAAAAAAAAAAGAATCTTCTCCAACACCACAGGTCAAAAGCGTCAATTCTTTGGTGCTCAGCTTTCTTTATAGTCCAACTCTCACATCCATACATGACCACTGGAAAAACCATAGCCTTGACTAGACAGACCTTTGTTGGCAAAGTAATGTCTCTGCTTTTTAATATGCTGTCTAGGTTGGTCATAACTTTCCTTCCAAGGAGTAAGCATCTTTTAATTTCATGGCTGCAATCACCATCTGCAGTGATTTTGGAGCCCAGAAAAATAAAGTCAGCCCCTGTTTCCACTGGTTCCCCATCTATCTGCCATGAAGTGATGGGACCGGATGCCATGATCTTTGTTTTCTGAATGTTGAGCTTTAAGCCAACTTTTTCACTCTCCTCTTTCACTTTTATCAAGAGGCTCTTTATTTCCTCTTCACTTTCTGCCATAAGAGTGGTGTCATCTGCATATCTGAGGTGATTGATATTTCTCCCGGCAATCTTGATTCTAGCCTGTGCTTCTTCCAGCCCGGCGTTTCTCATGATGTACTCTGCATATAAGTTAAATAGGCAGGGTGACAATATACAGCCTTGACGTACTCCTTTTCCTATTTGGAACCAGTCTGTTGTTTCATGTCCAGTTCTAACTGTTGCTTCCTGACATGCATACAGATTTCCAAGAGGCTGGTCAGGTGGTCTGGTATTCCCATCTCTTTAAGAATTTTCCAGTTTATTGTGATCCACACAGTCAAAGGCTCTGGCATAGTCAATGAAGCAGAAATAGATGTTTTTCTAGAACCCTCTTGCTTTTTCAATGATCCAGCAGATGTTAGCAATTTGATCTCTGGTTCCTCTGAAATGGAAATAACAAGCCCTATAATGTATGGGGCTGTTGAGAGGATTAAACATAACACTGTATACAGAGCATTTAGGATAGTATCTGGTTCATGGTAAACTGTCAATAAAAATTAACCACTTCCTGGGGACACTTTTAATAATCTCAACCCTCACATCCCCACTCAGATCAAGCCCCTTCAATGTCATCTGCAGCAGATACAGCCCAAGTTGGCCATATGCCAAGTTAACTCCTCCAGCCCAGGTCCTTTACACTCCTGACATTCTTCCTTTCTTTCAATCCCCCTCAGAGGTTCTTGTATAACCTAATAAAGCCTCCACATTTTACATCACAATGTCACTCAGTCTCTTGAGGTTTCCTCTAGACTGTGTGCTTTAAAGACTGCTTGGTACTTTCCAGGTACCAAACCATTGCCCAATATTATTAGGAAGACAGGCAGGCCTGGGGTGAAAGATGCCCTCAGACCAAGTCAACACCATATCATTCCTCTCAAATCAATGGTTCTCTAGTGAGACCCTGACTCCTCACAACTCTTTGGGTTGCAAATGACAGAAACTTGACTCAATATAGCTTAAGTTAAAAAGTAAGTTAATTGGCTTACATTAAAGGTCCAGGGGGCTTCCCAGGTGGCACTAGTGATGAAGAACCTGCTTGTCAATGCAGGAGACAAGGGTTCAATCCCTGGGTCAGGAAGATACCCTGGAGAAGGAAATGGCAACCCACTCTAGTATTCTTGCCTGGAGAATCCCCATGGACAGAGGAGCCTGGTGGACTACAGTCCATAGGATCACAAAGAGTTGGCCACAACTGAAGTGACTTAGCACACACACAAAGGACCAGAGGGCAGTCTGGCTTTGAGCAAGACTTGATCCAGAGTCCAGGAGAGAGCATCAAACATCTGCCTCTATCTCTCAACTCTTTCTTTCTTATTGGCTTTATTTTGAGACAAGCCCTTCCCTTTTCACAGTAAAGATGGCAGCTCCAGGTGACACCCCTACCAGCTTAACATCCCAGTGAAAAGAGAACCCCTTTTGTCTGCACAGAGCAAAGCCAATCTACTGACACTGGGTTGTGGTGAAGGAAAGTGTAGCATTTATCACAAGGCCAAGCAAAGAGTACAGACAACAAATGCTCAAAAGAACCAAACTTTCCAACAGATTTCAGGGAAAGGTTTTTGAAGACAAGAGTGCATGATCAGCTTATGGATAGTCTTCTGATTTGTTGATGATAAGGTAATAGGGAGTCAACATCATCAGCCTCACGTTCCAACCAGTCTGGGGTCTACAGGCTTGTGGGCAGCAAGCAGTTAACTTCTTCCACCTGGTGGGGGTTTCAGTATTTGCAAAACAGCTCAAGGATGTGGCTCAGAATATTATCTGTAGCCCTTGAGGAGAAGTTAAAGGTCTTTGACTTTGTTTAATGGCTAACCTATTATTATTTTGTCTTGCTTGGCTGTTTTCCTTTCTTGCTGCATTTTCTACTTCTCTGATTAAATTTTCCATTTGAGGAAGGTCTAGGAAGCTCAAGTTCTTCTACAAACAAGAGACAGGTTGAGGACGTGGTAGGGAAGAGGCTCTGGTGAGGGAAGGCCCCCTAGGGTCCTGCTCAGTTACAACATGGTCAGCCCTTACCCAATCACTGTGGCCAGGGAGATAGTACATTTCGATTGATCAGATCTGCATTGTATGTCCACCCCAGCACTGAGGGGAGAATCACGCCCCCTCAGAACACCTGGACTGAGTGAGGAACGGGCAATTCCCCAAGGGACAAGCTGAGGCTCTGATTAGAAGAAAGGAGATTGCTGAGCAAATGCAAAGATGCACAAACTGGCTGGGAGTGATAACAACCTGATAAGACACTCCAAGCCCAGAGTCAGATTTGGTTCAACTCCGCTCAAGGCATGGTCCTGTGGATCAATCAGAGATGAAACTTTTGACTTCAGACTTCACTTGGCATCATTATCCTCACCAGCACGGTTCCCTTCTTCCTTCAGCTGTCAGTCTTTCACCCCCGCAACACACACCTTGCTGATGCTAATCCTCCAACCTACTGTTGATATCTTGTGACTTAATTTCCACAGATGGGTGTCTGTGTTTAAGAGCACGCCTTATTGTCATTGAAATAACAGGATGCTAAAACCTTTATAAATTGATATGCCAGACAAGAGGGAGGCAAAAATGAATGCTAAGTTTCCTTGCATAATACTCTGTGGGATGTGTTTTTCCCCCTAAGAATATTTTAGCATTAATTAAGATAAACAATGATATATGCTGAAAGACAATTGAATCTGTTCTTGGTTAAAAATGTCCTCGTTGGGTAAAAATAGTACCCAAATTATAGCATATAAAGATGAAGGGGGAAAAATACTGTAAACCTATAACATGATTAAAATAGAAATGCAAACTGGTAATGATGAGGCCTGCAAGAGATCTGGGGGAGGAAGAGAAAGATGGGGAAGAAGCAAGGCATGTCATCAGGCTTAATTTATTCACCTCCCTCTGGGATTCTCTTAACTGTGCTTCTCTTTAATAATAATCACCATTTATCATGGTATGGTTAACATATGTTTTCAATGAAAGTGGCGGTGTTAGTACCAGTTTCTAAGTGGGGAATCTGAGCTTTAGAGAGTTTAAGTCAAGGTCACACAGGTATAAAATGGCAGAACCAGGCTTTGAACCAGGTTAACTTAACTTCCCAAACACTTCCCAGCTCTCTATGCTTCCTGACTGTACCCATGCTCTCCTCTTTGAGAGTCCCCCATATCACCTAACTAGCTCATCTCTTCAGAGTAGAGTACAAATAAAGCTAATAGTTCATACAGGTCACATTTATGATGTGCTAGGTCTTTCCTGGTGGCTCAGACACTGAAGAATCCACCTGCAATGCAGGAGACCTGGGCTCGATCCCTGGGATGGGAAGATCCCCAGAGAAAGGAATTGGAACCCTCTTCAGAATTCTTGCCTGGAGAATTCCATGGACAGGGGAGCCTGGTGGGTACTCTCCATGGGGTCACAAAGAGTCAGACACAATTGAGTGACTAAGCACAGGCCCTGTTCTAAGCTTTCCATATGTATTGGCTTATTTAATAGTCACAACAATATTGAGCAATCATTGCTTTCATTAGCCCCATCTACAGATTGATATTGTTAAGTCGTGTCTAATTCTTTGCGATCCCATGGACTGCACCACACCAAGCTTCCCTGTCCTTCGTTATCTCCCGGAATTTGCTCAAATTCATGTTCATTGAGTTAACGATGCTATCTACATCTCACCCTCTGTCACCTCCTTCTCCTCCTACCCTCAGTCTTTCCCAGCATCGAGGTCTTTTCCAATGAGTTGGATTTTTGCATCAGGTGGCCAAAGTATTGCAGCTTCAGCTTCAGTCCTTCCAATGAATATTGAGAGTTGATTTCCTTTACGATTGACTGGTTTGATCTCCTTAGTGCCCAAGGGACTCTCAAGAGTCTTCTCCAGAACCACAGTTCGAAAGCAGCAACTCTGCCGCTCAGCCTTCTTTACGGTCCAGCTCTCACATCCATACCTGACTTCTGGAGAAACCATAGCTTGGACTAGACAGACCTTTGTCAGCAAAATGATGTCTCTGCTTTTGAATACACTACCTAGGTTTGTGATAGCTTTCCTTCCAAGGAGCAAGTGTCTTTTAATTTCATGGCTGCAGTCACCATCCATAGTGATTTTGGAGCCCAAGAAAATAACCTGATTTGCCATGATGTGAGGGGACCAGATGTCATGATCTTCGTTTTTTGAATGTTGAGTTTTAAGTCAGCTTTTTCACTGTCCTCTTTCACCTTCATCAAGAGGCTTTTTAGTTCCTTTTTCACTTTCTGCTGTTAGAGTGGTATTGTAGCCACGTGTTCCAGGAAAAAACTCACTCAGAAGGACAATGCAGATGGTGGAGTGCAGTTTATTATACTGAAGGGCCCAAGGCAGTGTCTTCTCTTAGTCAAGGACCCTGACCAGTTTTTGTGAAACCTTATATACTCTAAGTGTATGTGCCCAAACCCACCTCCCCAAATTCCCTGAAACTAGTCTGAACAAAGGAAAAGAAGGATACAATCAAGGTTAACTCATGATTCCTATGCCTTAAGCTTAGGTAGTTAACAGTGGACAATTATCAATAGGCCTGTGGTCATACCCCAACAAGCATAATAGAATTTATGATTCTATTCAGTTACACAGACAATTAGGGTATTCTTTTAGGTGATGGAGAGTCTATGTCCGAGCCCTGGGGATCTTCCATCCGGGGGACTGGTTTTCCAGCTGGTATGTCCTTTCCCTAGATACTGGATATATAGCTCAAAGTCCAGTCTGGCCCAAGATGGAGCCCTGCTTTCAAGATGGAGCCTGTTCTGTCTGTTTCCCCCTTCAGTATCATCTGCATATCTGAGGTTGTTGATATTTCTCCCAGCAATGTTGATTCCAGCTTGTGGTTCATTCAGCCGAACATTTTGCTTGATGGTCTCTACGTATAAGTTAAATAAGCAGGGTGACCATACACAGCCTTGACAGAATCCTTTCCCAGTTAGGAACCCGTCAGCTTTTCCAAGACTCTAACTGTTGCTTCTTGATCTACAAACAGGTTTCTCAGGAGACAGGTAAGTTGGCCTGGTATTCCCTTCTCTATAAGAGCTTTCCACAGTTTGTTGTGATTCACACAGTCAAATGCTTTAGCATAGCCAATGGAGCAGAAGTATATGTTTTTCTGGAATTCCCTTGCTTTCTCTATGATCCAGCAAATGTTGGCAATTTGATCTCTGGTTCTAAATCCAGCTTGTACTCTGGAAATTCTTGGTTCACATACTACTGAAGCCTAGCTTGAAGGATTTTGAGCATCACCTTGCTACCATATGAAATGAGCACAATTGTACAGTAGTTTGAACATTCTTTGGCATTGTTCTTCTTTGGGATTGGAATGAAAACTGACCTTTTCCAGTCCTGTGGCCACTGCTGAGTATTCCAAATTTGCTGGCATATTGAGTTCAGCACTTTCACAGTATCGTTTTTTTTTGGATTTTAAATAGTTCAGCTGGAACTCCATCACCTCCATTAGCTTTGTTTGTAGTAGTGCTTCCTAATGCTTTCACAATTTTACAGACTGTTGTTGTTCAGCCACTCATTCATGTCTGACTCTTTGTGACCCCACAGACTGCAGCACGCCAGGCCTCCCTGTCCTTCACCATCTCCCAGAGTTTGCTGAAACTCATGTCCATTGAGTCAGCGATGCCATTCAACCATCCGGGGAAAATTAAATAGCTTGACCATGTCAGACAGTGGTGGGAGCAGGAATTCAAGGCAGTGACCTGGCCTCAGAGTCCATGCTCTTTACTGCTGTGTTGTGGGGTTCTTCCTTTTCTTTGGGGAGCCATTTGTGATCCATGGTGTCATTTTCCCCAGAGTTTCTGTAGAGATGACTATTCACACATCTATTTGGGTATAGCCTTGCATTTCAGGAAGGGATAATTTTGTCTTTGTCTAATAGCTACTTGGTAAGTTTGATAACTCCTTGAGAGTCAAGAGCTCCTAGGACTCCTCCCATCTCTCACAATGTTTCTGGTTAATGCTTTGCCCATGATAAGGGTTCAGGAGCATTTGATAAGGAGGCTGATGGAGGCTAGTTAATTTTTCTCCTCCCATAGCTGCCATCTGCATGCTGAGAGCCAAGAGATCATTATCCTCCATTGGATCTTTGTGCCAAGAGAGACTGGGCAAGGATGATGGATGGCTTTCCACAAATCCGCCTGCAATTGGAGGAATAACTCAAAGCTGTGTCTGGGTTTCTTCTTAGATGCAAATTTATTCATTCATCCATTGTCTCACCTATTCACTCACTCACTTATTCAACCCTCTCTTCCATCGTTTTCTCACATATTTGTGCATTCTCCCAACAGTTACTGAGAAGCTGCGTTGGGCCAGATGGTCTGCTTGGCCCTTGGGAATAAAATGATGCACACAATCCCATCTCTCCTCACCCAGATGGACAGAGGACTGATGAAAGAGTGGCTCCCAGCTTAGCCAGGGCATAAGGAAAACAGTCCTATTATCTATTAATTTCTGCAGCCTCCAAGCCCTGCAAACTCAAAGCAGCTGCAAGAAATGGAAGGCCCATCTCGTATCTTTGACTTTGCTCCTGGTTGGAAGGTCAATTCTCAGCACACCTGAGGCATGGGGTCCACAGCCCTTGCTGTGAAGTTCTGGTTGTAAGATAGCAGGCTGAAAATCTGTCCTCTCCTCTCCATCAGTTTTGGACATCATGAATCAAATCTGCATTTGCTTTTCTTTCTAACAAGAGGATGGTGTGTGATCTTTTTCCTGGCTAGCCTTGGCTTCTCCGAGCAAAGTTCTTTTTGTCTCCACAATGACAACAGCTTGATTGGATTCTGAGAGTTATATTACTTTCCTCTCAATCATTTATCATGTGCCTACTGCGTGTCGATAAATCTACATATGTTATCTTTAAGATGGGTGCTGTTATTGCCTGCTTAAAAGTGGGGAAACCCATGAGCCTTGTAAAAAACAATTTAAACAATTTAGATAAGTATAAGGAAATTCAATAACTGAAAATGTTACTTTTATTTATCTTGAATTTTCTTATATGTATCTGTTCTGAGTTGGTGATAATGTTTTCACAGCTCACTCTCTCATATAATTTATGTATATAATATATATAATGTAACATAAATGGAATTATCACAAATGCTTTTTATTGTGCACACTTTTTAACATTTCTCTGTGTATAATATGTATTGTTTCTTATAATTAGAGATACATAATATGCCTTAATGTTTGTAGAGCATTAAGCAATGTGTGTGTGTGTGTGTATGTGTGTGTGTGTGAGCCCACTTAGTCACTGAGTCATGTCCAACTCTTTGCAACCCCATGGCTCCTTAGCCCACCGGACTCCTCTGTCATAGGATTCTCCAGGCAAGAGAACTGGAGTGGGTAGCTATTCCCTTTTCCAGGGGGTCTTCCCCACCCAGGGATCGAACCCTGGTCTCCGGCAGGGTTGAAGGTGGATTCTTTACCATCTAAGCCACCAGGGAAGCGCATGAAGCAATATAGAAATGTGTAAGTAGGACATGAAAGTTCTCTTGAAATTCTTCCCACCCTTCCAAGCAACCAGCACTAGTTTGGTAAGAGCTCCTGGCTTCAGGCAGGCTTTTCCATCATCATTAGGACAAATTAGCCAGCCAGAGAGGAATATTTTCAGCAGTTATAATGAACTCTTCTCCTCTTTTTCCTTTCTTCCCCTTCCATCTTTTATTTTTCCCCAGGTAAACAATGTCAGGAAGCAAGGTATATCTTTTCCTACCTTTGTCCATGTTCATCTAAATGTATGCAAACATTTGATTTATCAAAAGAGATTTTTGTGACATATTTTCTATATCTTGCTTGCATCATGAACTAGAAAACACAATTCAGTGCTTGCATTCTAGTAAATTAATAGGTTTACTGCCACATTCATTTTAACGGTTGCATAATGGTCCATGGTTTGGGACATTTTCACATATTGTCTTTTCCCCAGCCCGAAGTTTTACCATTAGAAAGCATCAGGCTCAGAACTTGTGGGTGTCCCCCTTCCCCAGGCTAATCTGGAGATGGAGAAGAGCAAGACTTGGGAACTCTGTTTCTTTTCTGTCCCCCTCAAGTCTTTGCTTCTGACATTCAAAAGACTCTCCTTGTTCTTTTTGCCGTCCTATTCTTTCTCCTGACAGAGTGAACATAGAAGGGCTTGGCTAGGACTTCCTTGGTGTTCCAGTGGCCAAGGTTCCCTGCTCACAATGCATGCAGCTGGGTTTCATCCCTGATTAAGGAACTAGATCCCACGTGCTCCAGCTCAGAGTCCAGCTAAAACATCCTGCACACCGCAACCAAGACCCAGCATAGCCAAATTAATTAATTAATATTTTTTTAAAAAAAAAAGAAGGGCATGGCTGAGGGGGCTAAAAAAAACAAAGGCAAAGAGAGTGGGGAAGCAAGTGAGGGAAAAACATGTTTCTGTTTCAAAAACATTCTTCTCCCCACAACTACAATACTTGAATGCCCCTTTGCAGCTTGCAAAAACCTTTCTATCTTGTATTTGAAATGTGCACTCACTTGAATGTTCCCTCTTGCTTCATCAGTCAGGACCCAACCTAGGTGTCACTTCACCAGAAAGCCTTTGCAGGTCTTCAGGGCAGGCTCCGGCACCCTGGCTTCCCACACTTCCATCCAAGGCAGTGTCTTGAGAAACATGTGTGTGAAATTGACATGACTTGGGGGATGTATCTTTTTCATTTAAAAAAGTTTCAAATTTTACAAAAAGAGAAACAACAGTACAACCAATATCCATATAACCCATCACTGAGAAACACTCCAGGGATAAATAAACACTCAAAGGATAACTTTTAAGAGTGAAAACTGACTAAACTAACTAACTCTAAGGATAACTTATTTTTTAAAATAAGTTAGAGTGATAACACTAACTTATTAAAAAAAGAAAAAAAAAAAAAACCTCTTACAAATTCTAGCTGATTTTAGAAACTCACAACATACCACTTTCCAGAATCCACATCCATGTCTTATAAAATCCCTGCCATTGAAGAAACTTGTCAAGGAAACATCAGAGTTGGGGAAGAATTACAGCAGGAAAAGTAGATTTCATTCAGGACTGTTGCAACAGAGAGAAAAAGATCTCAGTGTCGATCTGACCTCAATTCTGAATCCATCTTGAGCAGGTGGGGATTTGCAGCCAAGGAGCAGGGTGGGCGTCAGTGGATGGAAAGTTACTAAGAGAAAACACTAGGGGTAAGGATGAATTTCTGGCTAAATCAATTTGACAGACTCCTTGCCGAAGACAGGTCAGGGTGATCAGACATCACCTGGAGGTTGGGGTGAAGAATGAGGAATTTGATCATATATCGAGAGTGATCAGGTAATGGGGGTGGGAGGTTTCCATCTAAACCAATCTAAGTAGGTAGGATTCTTGATAAAATAGGGCAATGAAAAGGTGAACGCTGAAGCCCAAGGTCAGGGCTTAGTTGAGAAGAAGGTTCAGAGGAGCCTGACTGAAGTTTGGTCAAGTAGAAAGTCTTTGTCAACCTCAGACCACGGTTTGAAAGGTGAAATAGTATGGGTACCGCTGCATCTATCTAGTCCCTCTTCTTTTTTTTTCCTTATTAAACTTGTGATGTTGTACTAGAGTATGGCCGATTAACAATGTTGTGATAGCTTCAGGTGGTCCAGTCCCTCTTCTTGCAACATCTCCCACTTTTCAGTTAAGATCAACCTTCCCTTGACTTTTAGCCCAAAAGCTCCAAGCAGAGCTTCACCTTTTGTGGTGGTAGGGAAACATTTGGCCTAGTTCCAAATAAAGAGCATCACATGACTTCTCCAAAGTCAGTGGGACTCAGGAAGATTTTTGCTGAGAATGCTGGGACAGAGTTAGGCTCTCTACCACACTGAAGTTGAAACTTTGAGGATATAAGCTGAGCATTTCTGCAGTCCTTTCACCATTAGGAGGAGCAAGGCTGTGGAAGTGGAGTTAACACAGAAGAAAGCAGAATTAGCAAGACGCTGAGTCCTGATGAAACCACTGGAGTCCCTAGATCCAGCAGCGCCTAAAACTAGCTCAGTTACATAAGCCAACAAATGTCCTGTTTTGCTTGAGCCAGTTTGAGCTGAGTTTTCTATTTCTTGCTCCTGACAAGATTTGATACCCATAAATCAAGAAGGCAAAGAAGCTGTTAACCAGTAATCAGAGGGGGCAGTCTAAACACTCACTGGCAACACACATCCTACACCAATGATTGGTGTTATTCCAGGACACAGTCATTTCAGGGGTTGGCTCTGGGGTCCTAGAATCAGATGGATATAAACGGCAGAGCAGAGACCACCCAACTCCCAGTCCCTTACGTGTTCTCCCATGCCCCACTTCAAAGTCATCTTTGTAGGTCCAAGGTGGAAATGCATTCCTCACAAGGAAGATGGCAAAGCAGTAACGTTCCCTCTCTCCTTGACCATGACAAAGGCACCTCTCTCGGTCAATAATCCTTTCTCACCTTCTTCAGTCTCTATTTAACTGGATTTCCTAGCAAGTCCTGAACCAGGCTCCACCCACACACCTGCGGAGCCAGGAAAGAATGGAATCTGCCATGCACCCTGCTATCTGGCTTCCTTGCTGTCATCACACGCAGCAATTAAGGTAGAATTTCCCATGATCGCTGAATTCTAATCACCCTCCACAGTGGCATCTAGGCTGTTCATTATCTGACAAGAGGGAAGTAACTGACTATTTGGTGTCTGATTTTGGCTGCAAACTGCAGGTCGTTTTGGCTGGCGTGTTATAGCAGAGCACGGAGGATGAGGGGAAAACCTTTCATCACCTTCAGAAATGACAGCCAAGCCAAGCTCTAATTTCCCTCCTCGAAACAGGGCAGTCAAGTGCATCCATAGGACACGGGCTATGCGCCTCCAGGGACACAGGTCTGAGGAAGGAAAGCCAGTCTGGGACCTGACTTGGCATTTCTGACATCCAGAGAAAGTGCAATGGCTCCAGGCTGTCACCTGCTGTACATCTTCATCTCTTTCTGGTAAATAGGAGGTGAAGAAGTAGCTACTCCTTCATGACCGCCCAGGTGAAGGAGTAACTACTGTTTCTGAGCTGAGCAAGAAGAGCAAGTCAGTGCAGAGACTAGAACTAAATCTACATCTAGACCTTGACTGTGACCTAGTCCTTGTCCTTGACCTAGACCTTAACCTAGACCTTTAACTACTCCTAGAACTGTGCTGTCTGACCATTGGTCAAGATGGACAGAGGGTCATAGGAACACTGGAGCCAAGGTCATCTTAAGTATCATCTTGGTGACCTCATTGTATTTCATGCAACTGTTCTGGCTTCAGCCTTGTAGCATTGCTGAATCTTTATAAGGAAACCGTCTGGAAAGCTTTTCCTATAGAGTAGTTAGAAGGTGATATTAGTCAGGGCTGACCACAGATTACCATTTTTAAGAGCATTCTGCACTTATATGTCTTTTCTCTATAACATAAAGCAGAACATTTTATTTTAAAGTTAAATATAATCCTCCACAAATTTTCTTAACTACAGATCATATGCAATGGAAGGCAATATGCAAAGAAACACATTCTATTTGGTAATTTTCTGACTGGTCCTTAAATCTTATCAACCTCTCTTGGTCTCAGCCAGCTCATACTAGTCACTTGTCAAAAACATCTTAATGTTTAATATAGCAACAAGTTTTATAAGTGCTAACACATTATACAGATGTAAAATTAAAATAGCCACCTGACGCCTCCCTCAGTCCTGCTGCACATGGAATTTTCTAGGAGCAGCCTCCTCAAATATTTGCATCTCTAATCACATGGAAGCTGGGCTCCTCGTGATGCCTTTAAATCCCCACCCAACTAGATATACAACCGTGAGATCACACTTAAAAGTGTGGCATCACAAAATCCACGCTTCTCAGAATGTTACTACTGAACACTACATTGAAACTACCATCATAAGGTTTTAAAAATAGACACAAAGCAGTTTTTCCTTCTAGCTCTTATCAGAGGAGGGCTGAGATGGGGGTCATGAAAGATGGGAATGGATCACTCCAGCCAGCTGAGTTCTGTTGGGTCAGAGGAAGAGAGACTCGGGTTATGTACAGGATGGAAAGTACCACAATGGTCATGGGATGTGGGATAAGAAGCTGCACATGAGTGGCATTCTCAACATGGGTCCCTGTCCTCCCAGCAAAGGGATGTGTGCAGAGTTTCCTCCATAAAGGGTAGGGTTGCCCAGCGATGTTCAGTGGAGTGGCCTTCCCTCTGTCTCACAAGCATGTGGGTGAGGTGCCATCACTGAAATCACCATTTGGCTCTCCCCTTCACGTGTTCCTGTCACTCCTAACTCTGCCCATACTCTAATGGCAACTAGACTTTATAACATTTATTTAAGGAAGGGGTTGCAGAAAAGCAGAGAGAAGACTAAACTTTAAATGGTTCATATTTTGAGGCTCAAAATTTGGGCTCTGAGCTTAGAAGTGCACCTCAAAAGAAAATCAGTGCATAGAAAAATTAATCTGGGACAGAGAAAAGTTCCCATCCCCCTATGGGAAGCATTTACTGAGGCTAGGGAAAGGAAAATGTTAAAAAGCCAAGGGCAGCGAAAGAGAGGAAAGTCGTTTGGAATCTGGGATGAAGAGATCACACACACCTGCAGAGAACTGCCCACCGAGAGTGGGAGACCCCCACTACCCCCTCAAAAGTATCCTGGAACAAGGACTCTCATGACCAAACCTGGGAACTGCCTGGGAGCCCCGCTGGGTCACACCTGAGCATTGAGTCTCTGCTGTCCTTTCCAGTGAGTTAAGTTAGCACCAAGGATGCTTGGGAAACAGAAAACAAGTTAGGGATGCTTTCCTGCAAAGGGATGGTTCTCAAACTTGACCATGCATCAGAAGACCTGTTCACATACAGATGTCTGGGAGCCGCTTCCAGAATTTCTGACTCAGTATGTCTGGAGTGTGGCCCAAGCATTGCATTTCTAGCAAGTTCCCAAAGGCTGCTGATGCTGTTCCTCCCAGGGACTCCACCTGGAGATCCACTCCTCTAAATAGACCGTTAAAAAAAAAAACAACTCATCTCTGAAGCCACCCCGCGAAGTGGGCTTCTGCCCTTCCCCACAAAAGCAGACCTTTCTACCTCCAGCTCCCATGGGAGAAAAACTGGAGTTCAGAGAGGTGAAGTAAGTTGAGCAAGGCCACACAGCACAACAGAGGTGGAGGCAGAAGTGAAATCCAGGTCTCCCGGGGGTCCATCCAGTTCTCCATCCTTCCATAGTGGGGCTGGCATTAGACCTCGAATCTTTGCTGCCAGATACGGTGGTCTGCAGGCATGCAGGTCCCAGCAGAAGTCCTGCTCCAGGCAGCTGGAACCCCAGTTTCTGGAAGCAGTGGTCAGCCCCGAGCACACGGGGTATTATGGATGCTGGGCAGAGGCTATTTCACATGAGTGTGGACTGTTCTTCTAGGGGATTGCAGACCCCTGCTGCTCCCGTTATTTGAGTTATATGTTACAGCTCTCCAGGGACAGATTTATCTTGGTTTTACTCACTTCTGGAGCACCAGCTTTGCCCACTTAGTACTTTTAGCTTTATATGTCATTATCACATGCTCCGTCCTTCTAGTGCAGACAGTTTAGCCCTTTTTTGCTTTAATTTCTCTCTTGGTATTCCTACCAGGGGACAAAAGGGAAGAAAAATGGTCCCTGGAATAACGAGAAAGAAGACTGGATCTCAGCATGTTGGAGAGAGTGCTCAGAGCAAACCCCTTGTGTGGGCAGAGGCTTCCTCCTTTTTCATCATTTTTGCAGGAGGTCGTATGGTGAGAGGAAAAGAGCAAAGGCTTCACGGCCAGTCCCACTATCTATCAACTTGTGAGCTGACACAGTAACATTTATAGCACTAAGCACTAATGCTTATTTAACACTCTGCCAAGCACCTCATTATTACATTCAAATCTACTTCTTTCTCTTGGTACTGGGGGGACTCGAACCCGAGACTGTTCCTATTTCACATCCCAGACTCAAGCTCTCCAGAGAGCCCACACCTATCACTGGGGAAACACTGGCATGCCTTGGGTTCATCTCCGGAATTTGGTCCAGTGCCTGCCATCTCCACGCACCCCTCGTCACACTCATCTTCTATCCTCAGCATCCAAGAAGATCAGTCCCCACACCTGCCCACAGAGAACTGTACTCAGACCTTGGTTATCTTCCCAGAGTGGTCCCCAGACCCTGGGGGGTGGGGGGTGGGTTGTGCATAGAGATGTCTCTGGAGCCACAGTAGAGTAGAGAGGAAGCCAAGTGCGAGTCCAAGGCTGCCCCTCTCCTCCTGTTCCCAAAGCACACACCTGCCCCCATGAGGAGGGCTCCACATTTACCTGTTGGGATTCAAGAAGATTAAAGGCAAAGTTGGAAACTGCTGCCTTCCTAATTTCCAGATGGGAAATAGGGAACTCTCATCCATCTCTATAGTCGGACACAACTGAAGTGACTTAGCAGCAGCAGCATCCATTTCTATAGCCAGGACCCCCTGAGGATCTTGGGCTGACTTATAGACTGCAGAACTTAATGTCTGGTCAAGAGAATTTTGGGAAGTCCTGCTAATACATGGCGTCTGCTGTGGCTTAAGTGGCAGAGAATGTTCCAGCCCAAGTCTGACTCAACAAATGAAACCTTAACAGAGTGAGACCAGCTCCCTTCTCACTTCCTATCAACTTCCAACACATCACCCTGGATTCTGACATCCATATGACAAGGCGAGAATGACCAGAAAAGGTTACAACAGCACTGCTAAGTCTGATTTTCAATTTTCTCACTAAGCTTTTTCCTTTTCCAACTGGGCCATGATGAGATGTCCTGAATGTCCAGACATCACACCAAAAATCCTACTCATACTCTCTTCCCATGTCCCGATCTGTTCCATTGTGGATGGAAGGGCAGGAGAAGGAGAGGACCAAAGTGGAAGGCATCTTTTGCTTCTGTTTGAAGCTCCTTTTCCTCTTGGTGTGGGATTGGCAGAGCTGCCAATCAAATGATACCTATCATTTGGGCAGGTGCACAAGAAAGCCCATCAGAGTCTCCCGTCTTAGTCCTCAGTCTTGATGGAGGTGGTCAGGACACTGTGGTCATCCTTGATGCAACCCAAAAGACAAATCATAAATCTCTGTTGTCAAGGTTCCCAGAGGGATCCTGACTCCTGATGTCTCTAAAAATTGTTGATTTATCTGCTTCCCTGAGTCCTTCTCATAAGTAACCTTTACCTATTATTCATTTTGGAGTTGATTTCATGATACAAGTGGATAAAACTGGCTTTAAGCAAACCTCTCTCCAGACAGAGCTTGCTCAGCTCCATAAACTGAATATCAAAGATGTAGTTGTGTGCATCCTGGGCCAAAGAAAGCTATCTGACTTGAGAAAATATCAAGTATTAGGAAAAAAAGCAAATCTTGAGAGGTTCCTCCACTGTCCTCAGAGTTCACTGTTAATTGCATCTGATGTTCAAGCCCATGTGTATCAGTTATCTCTTGCTGCATAACAAAGCAACCTACAATTCGGTGGGTTAAAACAGGAAGAATCTCTTTTTGACCATAAAACAGCGGGTCAGCTGACTGGTTCTTCTTGTCCCAGCTGTGGTCCATAGTCTGGTCAGCTGTGAGTCAGGTAGGTGGTTCTTCTGTAGGCTGGGTTCCGTCTCACAATCATGGGATTAGCTGGCCCCAAGCTCAGGCACCTTGGCTGTTCTCCACGAGGCCCCTCGTCCTCCAGCAAACTAGTCCAGACTTGCCCACACGACAGAGCCAGGTCCCATAGGAACCAGCAGAACTGTGCAAAGACCCTGAGGCCCAGACGGAGCTATCACAAGGCAAGTCACAGGCCAGCTCCAATCCAAGGGCTGCAGACACAGGCTCCAGGTCTTGATAGCAGGAGCAGGGAACCAGTGCAGCAATGGGCAGGAAAAGGAAGCTAGAGAACCAGAGCATTTTTGCCAGCCATCTTTCACATCATCTAAAATTAGGAACATAACTTAGCAAGCAGTGACCCAGAGTCACAAACTGTCTTAGAACCGGATTTCTCATCATTGGCACCCCCAACACTTGAGACTGGATCATTCTCTGTTGAGGGGGCTGTCTGTCCTGTGGATACTGATGTTTGTCACACCCCCTGGCCTCTACTCACTAGAAGCTAGTGCCACCCCCACCCCAGTTATGCCAGGCAGAAACACAAAGCCCAGTGTCCCCTGGAGGGCCCATTGCCACCCCCCAGTTGAGAAGCACAGCCCTAAAGCCAAGATTAGGACTCCCTCACTCCCCTCTGCCAGGCACCAGACGCTGACGCCAAAGTAATTCTCAACAGACTTCAAACCAAGCAGGCGCTGTGATGACCAGGACAGTTTGGGAGCGATCAAAGCAGCCCCTCCTTTCTCCTCTTGCTCCCTCTGTGCGTGTTCTGTCCTGACTCTCCGTGGATCTGGATCCCAGCTGCCGGAGAGGCTTCAGACATGGGACCGCGGGGCCGCCCTCCACCACCCCCACCACTAACACGGCCAGCCGAACCGTGTTAGTAACAGGAGACACTGGCCCTACAAGACCAGAGCAGGCCCGTTTTCAATCTCAGTTAGCTTTTACAGCCATTTCCCCCATTTGCCGGCCACTCCAGCTGAATGCGAAAGCGTCGGCTGCTTCCTTCGCTGGGTATTTTTCATCCTGTGTCAATTAGCACGATGAAGGGAATCTAATAATGATGTATGGGCTGTGCTGGGGTGGCTGGCGCTGATGGATCTGCAAGGAGGGTGGGTGGAGAGTGAAGCTCGGGCTGGCCCGGCTCCAGACACCACTGGACCTGATTCTCGGGGCTTCTGACAGCACCCAGAGATTCGTGTCTGTCTACAGTTTGACCCAAGAAGGCAAAAAAAAAAAAAAAGCAACTAGAGAGACCCTTGTCTCTAAACATGTCAGGGCTGAAGGGGATCTAGGGGTCATTCTTCCAACCTGCTCCTCATATACGTAAGCCAGCTTGACCCCACAGAGGTCAGTTGGCTTGTTCAAGGTCAGCCATCCCCTTAATACCAAATCCAAGCCAAAAAGTGAATTTTTTCTGATGCTCAATCCAATATTCTTTCCATGCTTTTTTTTTTTTTGTCTTGAAACACATGCTTTCTTTTTTCCTTTCTGACCTCTCTGTTTTCCAAACCACCTTATTCTTCACTGAAACTTAAACCCAACAGGTATTGAATGTCTTCTACGTGCAAAGGTCTGGGTTAGAGGACGCAGTCTCTTCTCTTCATGCAGGGATGACACAATCTGATTAGGGGTAAGAAGTTAGGAGGGAAAGAGAGGACAGCACCAACAAACTAACACACAATCAGAACTTGTTCAGTCCAAGAGAGCTCTGGAGGTGTGGTCAGGGACACAGGTGAGATTCGTCCCACGTCAGAATGTGGGTACGGCTTTTGCCCTCCACAGGTATCGCTGAAGACAAAACCAATCCATCTTCAACCCAGGGCCAGAGTGATGAGGAGGACCAGGGCTGGGGACCTCTGCTTTGATCATTCGTTTTGGACAGCCAGCAGCCAGGACAGGAAATTCTGATAAATTTAGAACCAGCACCACCTGGCGGTCACATAAAAGAGAGACAGGGAGCATCTCCCCATAAAATTTTCCAAAAGCTTCTGCCGATGGCTTCAGTCTAAAAGGCGGCTTGCCAGTCTGAAATGACCCCATTTAAGTAAAAATTTAAAGTATGATAGAGGTGCAGATAAATATATAATGATACATCCAGAAGGAAGCTCATTAAAAAGAGCGATACGCTAAAAGTAGTATCTGAGTGATTTGTATTGTGTTCCATGTACTTCTTATCACGATTTTTTAAAACAAAGAACACAGATATTTTTTAGGCAATGAAAATGATAAAATTGTATTCATTTTGGAGAGGAAAAAAATAGGTTCAGAGATTTAAAGTGTCTCGACACAGAATAAATCAGTGGGTTAGCCCTGTGTGCTGGTTAACCTTTCAACAGGCATAAAACCAGGTCAAATGGAAACAAACGAGTAGCCTTGAGGTGGGACAGTAGAGAAGAGATGTCACACAAGGACAGGAATAAGAGCCAGACCATTAAGTAAACCCTTTATATTTATGTAACTCCAAGTAATCTTCAAAGCAATGATTCTCTAATGTGCAAAGTGCTCACCTAGCTTCATGGCCTGACGAGGCTCCAAAAGCTCCGTTTTTATCTCTGCTTGGTCTCTGCCTAAGCAGCATTATAATTTATCTATGGTGATCATAACAAATAACACTAAAACTGATTGAACATTATGTTGTCAGGCACCGTGCCAAGCATCCTACATACATTAGTCCATTTCATTCTCATGACAACTCCATGAAGTGTACAACATCATGATCCTTAGTGAAGAGATGATGTAACTGAAGCTCAGGGAACTGACCTGTCACCCACTTGCTCATGAGACTCATGGCACCAAACGGTATATTGTACTTGGTTTTGCATCCCCGGTGGGGCTTCCTTGGTGGCTAAGATGGTAAAGAATCTGTCTGCGATGCGGAAGACCTGGGTTCAATCCCTGAGTGGGGAAGATCCCCTGGAGAAGGAAATGACTACGCACTCCAGTATTCTTGCCTAGAGAATTCCATGGACAGAGGAGCCTGGCAGGCTACAGTCTAATGGGTCACAAAAAATTGGACATGACTGAGCAACACTTTCACTTTTTTCTTTTTTGCATGCCCAATACCTATGTGGTGGTGCCTGGGTGAGTTGATGGCTGAATTGATGGATGGTGTATTGGGAAAAGTACAAATCTAGGAAGAAAACAACTTCCATTGAAATGGATTTTATCGAGCACCTACAATGCACTAGACAGGCTAGTAAGTGCTGAGAGTAAAAAGATGTGTAAAACCAAATGCCCTGGTGCTCCATTCAGTGAAATAGCGTCCCTAGAAAAGGGCCACTTTTGTGCAGAGGATCAGAATTCTATTTTTATCATCACCATCATGATGATTATTCAGTTAGAATCTCAATCAGAAACAGAGATAACACTCAGTTTGGCATACTTTGAAGAGTTTGTTGGACTTCCCAGGTAAAGAATTTGCCTGCAATGCAGAAGACACAGGTTCAACTCTTGGGTTGGGAAGATCCCCTGGAGAGGGAAATGACAAGCCACTCCAGTATTCTTGCCTGGGAAATCTCATGGACAGAGGAGCCTGGCAGGCTACTGTCCATGGGGTCACAAAAGAGTTAGACATGACTTCGCGTCTAAACAACAGCAACGGCAGTGAAGAGTTTGCTATGAATCACAAAACTGCGGAAAGATTAAATGAAGTGACTCTCAAACTTCAGCATGCGCCAGAATCATGCTTTTTCAGAGTACTAGTTTAAAATGCAGTTAGCTGGGCCCCACACCTTGTTTCTACTTCATAAGGATTGGGGACATGGCCCCCAAATTTGCATTTTGAGTAATTTCCCAGGTAACGCTGACACAGCCGGTACAGGGGAACCACTGTGAGGGGGGAACATCTATCTGGGGAGGGCAGTGTGGAGGACCCCCAGACTGCAGGGACAAGCAGAAGGAAAGATGCCAGTGCTTGGAAAGAGGGCGTCTTAGAGAGAAGGCTGCCTTGAAAGGGGCTGAGGCTCCTTTCAGGAAGGGGGCTGGGAAGAAACCCTGCAGCCTCCCTCTTCCCTCCTCCTAAGATATCTAACCCAGCCAGAGCTGATGAGGTTGAAATAGCTCCATCTCCCAGAGACAGCGGATCTGGCGGACAGATGGAAGATATTTGGATGCACATGTTGAGTTTAAAGTATCAGAGAGATATCCAAAAGGAGATTTAAGCCGGAAACGAAGTGCAGGTTGGAGCTCCGAGAGGAATCCTGGAGACCAAGAAGGCAGCCTGTCACATCTGCACTGCTGGAGTTCCAACCAAGCCACCCAGAGACTCAGAGAGGACCCAAGGAGAGGAGAGACCTCAAGTCGGGCTCACAGAGCTCAAGAAGCCTGGCCCAAGAGGTCAGGGCCAGCAGGGAGAGGGCTCGAGAGGAGGATGAGAGAAACTCAAGTGCAAAATTAGAGCAGGGTAGGGATGGGGCTAAGGAGGAAGAGAGCGCCATCCAGCCCCTGGAGCGCTGATGTCAAGAGGAAGCAAGAAACTGCTGCATCAGAAAGCAAATGTGGCTCAGCACGGCACCAGCCCCGAGGGAAGCTCCATCCACGTGGCCAGGCAGTCTGACTCACTCGACAGACAGCTCCCTCTGGACCTGACGCCCCCTCTTCTCGTGCGTTTGATTTCACAAGTCCCCTGCCCACTCTGGTTCCACAGGGCTTCATCAGGAATCTGCTGTCTGACAACCACTAATTGTAAGCCGTTCTACGGCACAATGTTTTTGAACCTGGGGCTTTGAAGAACATTATAAGAACTCCTAAGAAAATCAGGATCGTAGAGGGGGAGAGCCCTCCCCTGCAGTATTAGTTTTTCATAAGCTTTCTGATGCCTCAGATTTTACCATTAAAGATTCATTCCTTTGGCTTAAGGCTTTAATCCTCTATTAAATGTAAATCTCACTGGCAAGCCAGTAGCGTTTGGGGAATGAGGTCATACATTAAGCCTTATCTATCACTGACACCTCAATGAGAGTGAGTTGACAGTCTTTGCAAGAGTCAGGTTTAATGGGGGAGAAGGGAGATAAATGTAAAGGTACTGGGGAATTTAGCAGCAGAGGGAGAGACATTCAAGAAGATAGGATCGGAAACTAACATTTATTGAGGCATTATGCTAATAAGAAAAAGAAAAATAGCTACCTTTTACTGGCTGCTTAAATGTGTCAGGTTCCATGCTGTGCTTTTTACATATGGGGGATAATTTACTGTGATATCTGTTTGTGTTCTGTTCTGGTTGCTGAAGGATGCTCAGAAGATCAAGAGGGGGTTTCCTTGCTTCATCTTAAGAACAAGTCACCAAGCCTTGATGTTCCAGGATGGTGCTCCCTCATATCCACTCCCACAGTCACCAATTAGGGTGACTTTATATAATAAAATCCCCCCAAAATTGGCTTAAACAAAGGGCAAAAGATCTCATTTCATGTGACAAGAAGTCTGGAGGTGGGAGGCTGGACCCACTCTCTCCTTTCTTCAGTTCTGTCATGCTCAGTGGTTACCTTGATCCTTGAACTCATCACCTGATGGTCACAAGATAGAAGCTGCTATCCATTATCATTACACAAAGCTGAAGAAGAGGGCCTCTCCTCCTCTGTGAATCTCTTATTATTGAAGTCTCAGTCCATCCCCCACTCACTGCCCTAAGATCTCTTAAAATATGAACATCATGCTCCTGTAGGCACCACCTACATTCCAAGCAGCAGGACAGGAAAAGGGAAAAGAAGATGGGACAAATGACAGGCATGCACTGTCTCCTGGCAAAGACTCCCAGAAGTTTCTAGCCTCCCTTTCTCCTTAGATCCCATTGGCCAGAACTAAGCTGCACAGCTACCCCCAGCTGCAAGGCAGGCTGGTAAATGTCAGCCTTATTCTGAACATCTACCTGTACAGCTAAAAATTCCACTAGCATGAGAGAAGGAGAAACTTGATAGTGGAGACAACTAGCATCTTGGCCAAAGGTCCAAAAGCATAAATTATGAGATACCCAGAAGGCAACTTTCACCCTAGTTTTGTTTTAGGAGGGGAAAGCTCATTGATGGGAGGGAAAATAGGCTGATGGGGTGGGATGGGTGGCGAGGAGGCAGATTAAGCACTGCCTTCTCCATAACAGGAAGGGTACAAAGGTTTGAGGTTTTCACAAGTGATAGAACGGGTATCCTATTTGAACACAGATCCCTGTGGGATACCAGCGAGGCTAAACAAGATGCTGAGACTTTGACAGCACTAGCAAAAAAAAAGAAAGTCTGGTCAAACCTCAGGCTAGAAAAAGATACAGAAGTGACAGAGAGCAACCTCCTTTGAGGGGGCAAAGGCTGAGGGACCAAGCAGGATAAGTACAGTGATATCATGGAGCAGAAAGAGTATCAATAATTCTGAGGTCCAAGCCCCTCCCTTATTTTTAAGTCCCAACATAAAGAACATGAAGAAGAGGCGCTCTCCTCCTCTGTGAATCTCTTATTATTGAAGTCTCAGTCCATCCCAGATCTCAGATCTTTGTATATCTGTGGGGATTGGCAGGGAATACCCCAAACATGCCTATGATTAAATGTGTCAACACTCTAGCTAGGATCCTATCTAGAAACTGTTAAGCATAAATGGTAGAGAGATTGTCTTAGGTAAGATATATAACCGCAAGTGACAGAAATAAAACTGAAATAAGCAAAATAACAATGATATGATAAATTTGTTGGTTTAGAACTCTAGGGAGTCCACATGTCATCGGGCTTCACTTTTGTCTCAATACAGGCTTTCTTTCCCCAAACCTCAGGTCTTGTTTCCCCTGCACTGGTTTGATCCTTAGATGGGCCATCTCTATGTGGTGAAAAGATGGTGACCAGCAACTCCAGGCTTATATTGTACTAGATCAGCAGCCCCAGAAGCAACGAACACAGCTCTTATTCAACAGTTCCATCAAAAGTGCCAATATGCTCTGTGGCCTGGATAAAGCCCCGTGTCCACCCATGAACCAGGCCAAGAAGGCAGGAAGGTGGAAGACAATGATCTGAGTCACGTCACCACCTCTGGACTGAAAGCAGGAGAAGGTGATTTCACTGGAGATAAGGGCATAAATGTGGGCATGCAGGAGCAAAAGATATTCACGGCAGGCAACAGAGCAAGTCAACCCCAAATGTACACACATGTGTACATGTGCATGAACACACACACATACACACACACTCATGAGCTGCAAAGATCAACAAATCAGGCTTCAACCAGTTCTGGACCCAATGAAATTGAGTGGTTTGAGTGCCAAGAGCCACTCCGTACAACCCACTCTCAAAAGTCCCTCCTGTCCCTTCCGCAGTACAGAAAGGGACCCCAGGCAGCAGGAACGTGAACCTGTTGAACACCTTGCTCACTCACCCCCTTAACATTTGACAGAAGGCAGACTCTCTAGGAAACAGAACATAGGGATAGCCATTCCGTTTTCCAACCCAAGAGCTTTCAGACTGGTGGTCTGGGTGTATTTCAAAGGTGCGACTGTGAAGGGATAATAGAAATGTGCCTGGATGGCAATGCGTTCACGCTCGATTGTGTTGCAGAAAAGGTCCCCTTAGTTCTGAACCATCTGCCGCCTTGGAAATGACAGTAGCAGGTCTTAAGCTGCCAGATTGCTTATATAACCTGCATATCCACATAGCAGAAACAGTGATGCTACGCAAATCAGTCAAGTGGCATCATGGAAGGCGTATGACATATCCATGTCATATTTCCCAAATAAGCAGATTTTCCACGGTTAAATCAAAGTACAGATACCCTGTCTTCACAGACAGTCTTTGGACTCAGTACCCCGATGCCAGTCTGCCCCAGGGTGAGTCTGAGGATGCCTCATGGCTCTCTCTATGGACTCTCCAAAGATTTAAGCTGTGCTTCTCCCCATATTCCTGGTGCCTCTAAACACCCGAAACCAAAAGCCAGATTTTCACATCAAGGTAGGATTTTCAGACTCCAGATTCTTAGAAGAGGTGGACAGCACTGACCAAACCTACAACTGTGAATAATGTCATTCACTGTACTAACACAAAACATACAGTCCATCTCTGGCAAGTGTTTAAAACATTTGGGTGAGTATTTGCATATTAGCCTCTCTCCTGTCTTCATCTTCTCTTTCCTACTTTCACCTGGTTCTTGATTCACTCTCCTTATTTGCTTATCTTCATGATGGCATGGTTAGTATCTGGGCAAACAAACTTTAGTTCTCTCTGCAATGAGGTTGTGTGCAAGTAAACTCTCCTAGAGTCCTTTTCCATTGCTGGTGCTGCCATATACTTGATGCCCAAGCTAAAAATACAGGAGTCATCCATCTCGCATCCCTCTTTTCATTCCCCATCCTATTAGCCAATACTACAATACTATTCTCATTCCTAAGTATTTATCAAACCTGCCCCAAACTCTCCACCCTGCTGCTATTGCACAAATAAGCTTGTTAACAGCTCTCCACTTCCAGACTTGCCCTCTTTCAATTCATTTTCAATATTGATGCTGCTGTGATCTATCCCAAATTCAGTTCCATCTTGTTCATCTCTGCTTTCAATTCTCCCATGGCCCCTGTCTCCCACAACACTCCTCTGATAAACAGTAAGTGGCATCAGAAGTAATTTTGGACCAAAGCAACTAATGCACCAATGTTTGTGAGTGGCTTCCCTTTCTGTACAAGGATTTGAACAGTTTGGAGAGAGATGGGACAAACATAATTAATGTGACAAGCCCCCTTCTAAAATGTATTAGTTTCTTAGCTCTGCCATAAAAAAAAGCATCACAGACCTGTTGGCTTAAACAACAGAAATTTGTTTTCTCATGGTTTTAGAGGCTAGAAGTCTGAGATCAAGGTTTTGGTAGGGTTGGTTTCTTCTGTGGTCTCTCTGTTTGGTTTATAGACAGTTGCTCTGTCTGCGTCTTTCATATCAGCTTCCCGCAGTGTGTGTCTGTTTCCAAATGTTCTCTTCTTACAAAATCATCAGTTTTCTTAGATTAGGGCTGTAATGACCTCATTTTAACGGTTGGATGGCATCACTGTATCAATGGACATGAGTTTGAGCAAACTCCAGGAGGGAAGCCTGGCATGATGCAATTCATGGGATCGCAAAGAGTCAGACGAAGCATAGCAACTGAACAACAATAACTACCTCTTAAAAGTCGCATATAAGCTGGGTTTTGTGCGTGCCCAACCTGGCCAGCCTTCCTTCCGGTCATGGTTGTATCATTCACTAGTTCATTGGTGAGCCTTTTACCTGTGTTCAGTGCAAAAATTCATGGGAGTTATGTGGGAAACTGGGCCTGGTGATGGGACGTGAAGGTCAGTCCTCTCGTCTCATGCCCTTTTGTGCCCGAGAGAGGAGGATGAAGTTGCTGGACCATTTGCACTGTGCCCACACCCTCCCTTGCAAGTCTCCATCTCACTTTCTCATGTTCTTTGCTGAGCATGAAGAGTTGAATTAGATTAAGTCAAAATACACAGATGATTCAACTCCACAGTAAAGGGTTTGAGCTATTTGGATATTTTATCTGTTGCCGGAATGGCTCTCTTGGTCCTCAACTCCTCTTCAAGCGCCAAGCCTGATGAGTCCAGGATTTTTAAGGAAACCTGATCTTTTCACACACTTGTTGGCCAGAGAAAGGGGTGCACATATAGCCATTGAGCTAGTAATTCTGGATAAGCCTAGGGTGAACTGCTGTTAACCTGTGGGTAAATGATAAGTCTTCTGGAGAGCAAACAGGCCTCACTATGTTCTGTCTACTTCTTCAACCACTACCCATGACATACTTTCTCCTCCAGAAACACCAAACCACTTTCTATAACACACAAAAACACATCTTTTTATTTATCTTCACTTATTTCATACCATGGTCTTGTCTCCCTAACAGCAATTCACACTAACATTATGACCAAGAGGGGCCACCTCCAAGAATCCTTCTTTGGGTTAGATTGGGAAGAGTTTCTTCCTACCATGGAACTCACCACACTATGTTAGCATATATTAATATCTGTTTATAGATTGACCTTGCTCTGACATTTGAGCTACTTGAGACCAAGGGCAATTCATTTTTGCAGCCCTAACATAGAACCTGGAGCATGAAAAAGGCTGGAACTTGGCTAAGTCCAAATTTTCCTCCCTCTAGGATTTTAGCTAGTTGGTTCCATTACCCCCAAACTGGATACACCTCTTGGTGGGTGTGGATCCAAAATACACAAGCAAGCCAAGAGCAGGAGAAGGAAGGATTATTACTTGCAGCAAGTAAGGAGAACCCTGGGAATATTTCCCAAAGCAGTGTCTCCCCACCAACAAAATTGAGGAAGTTTTCATCTAAGAGTGCAGGCATAGTTATGAGGGACTTGAGCAGAGGACAATTCAGCATAGAACTGGGGCAAAGTTCCACAGAGTCCAAGCTCTGGTTGACAGAAGTCACAAGCATCAGCCAAGATTAGCATTGTCCCTCCTTAGGTTCCAGTTAGTCTGGTAATTGAGTGCTCAAGGGAATCAGGGTCCTGCAAAACAGCTAGAGAATGTGTTTCAGGCTCATCTTTACCTTTGAAACAGAACTGGGAGCCTTTACAACTGAAATATTGCCTACCCCACCCCCCACAGTTACATTATCTCCCTGGCCTGGTAATAGATATTTGTTCTCCCACTCTTTTTCTTCCCTTAAAATCATATTGAGGTCTGTCCTCCTGCAAGGGCGAGCCCCATGCCCAGGCACAGATAAAAAATGGCTTCAGCCTAAAATGGCTTCCTTTATGTCTAGAAAGCCATGTCTGATTCTCTTTCCCCAGGGACCCCCTACCCTATCTGCCCCAGATACTAAGGCCACATGGCAATCTAAGTAGAGTATCTTCTTTACCACTGGCTGAGCAGGGGGCTATTGACCTCAAGTTCTGATTAACTGTGTTGTTGAGTGTGGCCTTAGGCTCACAGTCAAATCTGGCTTTCCTTCTATCTCTATGTGTAAACCTCGAAAACCAAGGACAAAGGAGGTGATAAGAAAAGGAGATTTGTAACCATCACCACCAATAGAAAAACTGATGTCAATAAATGATAAAGGTGGTCAGTGTTTGACTTTTCCTAGAAAGACAGCAAGTTTATTTTTTTAAACGACAAAATTCACAGAACCCTCCTGCACTGTTGATAGGAATGTAAGTTGGTGCAGTCACTGTGGAAAACAGTATGGGGGTTCCTCAGAAAACTAAAACTAGAATTATCATATGATTCAGCAGTGCTACTCCTGGGCATATGTCCGGACAAAACTGTAATTGAAAAAGACGTGTTCATAGCAGTACTATTCACAATAGCCAATTAGCCACATTCACAATAACTTAAATGTCCATCAGTGGACCAATGCATAAAGATGTAACATAATGGAATACTACTCAGCCATAATAAAGAATAAAGTAATGTTGTTTGCAGCCACATGGATGCAACTAGATATTATACTACTTGATATAAGTCAGAAAGATAAAGACAAATATCACATGATATCACTCATATGTGGAATCTAAAATATGATACAAATGAACCCACCTATGAAACAGAATCACAGACACAGACAACATATTGGTGGTTGCCAAGGGGGCAGAGAGTTGGAGGAGGGTTGGACTAAGAAGTTAAGGTTAACAGATATAAGTTTTCATATAGAGAATAGATAAGCAACAAGGTCTTACTGTATTACACAAGGAACTAGATGCAATAGCCTATGATAAGTCATAGTGGAAGAGAACACCAAAAAAAGAATATATACACAAGGATAACTGAAAAAATAACAAAACCCATAACAATAACAAGATGTACTATGAAGAAACAGGCTTCATCAGAAGAGGAAAGTGGCTGTTTCCAGAGTCTGGTAGACAAGATTGCATGGGGAAGTCAGAGTGAAGCTTTGGTGCTTTCTATCATCACCCCAGGTAGCTCAGTGGTAAGGAATCCGCCTGCCAAGCAAGAGATGCAGGTTCAATCCCTGGGTGGGGAAGATCTCCTGGAGAAAGAAATGGCAACCCACTCAAGTGGGTTTTTTCCCTAGAAAATCCTATGGACAGGGGAGGCTGGAGGGCTACAGTCCCTGGGATCACCAAGAGTTGGACACAGCTGAGTGACCGAGCATAAGAACAGCCATCTCCCCCGTGTTGTCCTGGCAAATACAAGCCAGTTCTCAGCTGGAGGAGGTCACTCTGGCAGCTGCCCTGCTGCAGTCCACTCAAAGGTAAAGCTTCTTATAAAGGGGTGGACTGCTGGGCTGAGGATGTCCCCACCTGCCCAAGGGATTATAGGTGACATCAGAAACTGAAATAAAGAGAACCAGAGCGATGCATTTAGTGGGTCCATCAGACAAATCCAACAACATCTGTTAAAAATGATTTAAGTGCTCTCCTTCCAAAAGTCTACAAGGAGACATTTCTGAACAAAAGAAATACAGAGGACTCCTACATGTAAGAAAAGGTGCTGACGTTCTCACCAAGGAGAAATGCCACTTAAAACTACAATGAGATGCCATTTTCACCTTATCAGAGTGGCAAGAATTATAAAGTTTGATCATATATTGTGTGAGGGAAAAAAGCTCTTTCATATATTATTGATGGGAGGATAAATTGGCATAATCTGTATGAAGAGAAATGTGTCAGTATCTACCAAAGTTACAAAAGCCCATAGCCTTGGCCCAGCAAATTTGCTTCTGGAAATTTGCTTTATAGATGTAGCTGCATAGAAACAAAATGGTGTTTATACACAGTTATTCATTGGAGCATTGTTAATAAAGACAAAAGAATGGAAGGGATCTGCATTTACATCAAAGGGAATCTATTTAAATAATTTATGGTGTATCTATATGATGGACTATTATGTAACAGTGGAAAAGAGTGAAGTTTAATTTTATGTACTGATATGGAAGCTTTTCAGTACATATTATAGTGGTGGAGGGAAAAAGGAAATTGCGGAAGAAAACCTACAGTATGATACCACTTATGTAAAAATGTATGTGTGTATTTATGCAAATACAGAGGGAAAAGGTCTGGTTACCAGGAGTGTGATGGTATTTCTTGAAGGCAAGTTATTCAAATGAATATGATGATGACACGGGTGCTTCCTCTGGGTATTAATGTTAGAAAATTGCCCTTGGTAAATATTCGTATAATCACAGACATTTTGAAGCTGAAAGAGTTCTTAGAAATTATCAAGCCCAACCCTCTTACTCTACAGATGAGTGAGCTGAGGCCTAGGCTGTTGAATACCAAAGTCTGGATAGAAACCCAGGTCTTCCCCAACATGACAAAGGCATCCACCAAAAAGGCTCCAGTCTTCATTTCATTCTTTATCCCAATTGCTACATTTTCTCGGAAGTCTTCCCACCTGCTCCAGCCCCACTCCAGCCCCAGGAAAATGTTTCCCTGCGCTAAACCAACGTGAGCAAAGCAAGTTCATCTCACAAAGGAGAAGGCTGCTTGGGAAATCAAGTGTGATCTTTCTAATTGTACAGGGTGATGCACCACCAGCTTAATTCCTATTCATTTGTGGTGCTTATTAGAGTGTCTGAAAATATAAGCTGAGTAATTGGAGCATTAGAATTGATTAATTGAAGTAGGCTTTTGGTGTAAATACACCTGGAGAGATTTTGCGAGGTGGGATTCTCTGCTAAAGATTTGGAGACATTCAAACCTCTGAACGTGGAAATAAGAACTGTGTGGTGGTTTTAAAACATGGCTGAAAATATTTTTATGTTCCTGCCATAAGAGGTGAGGTCTGTGTCCCCTCCCTTTGAATCTGAGTGAGCTCATGACCACCTCAACTTATAAAGTATGGCAGAAGGGATGCCATGTGACTTCCAAGACCAGGTCATCCACAGCCATGCAGCTTCCATCTGGCAGCTTCTACTTGCTCTTGGAGCTATGAGTCACTGTGAGAGAAGTCTGGCCACCCTGAGGCCACCATGTTGAAAGGAAGCCCAAGCCACTGGGAGAGACCACATACAGGCACCCAGGGGACAGTTCCAGCCGGGCCCAAGTGGTAGACCTGTGAGTGAAGGAGCTCTTCAAACCTTCCCAGCTGATGGCCTAGGCAAGGTAGAGCCAATATTTCCTGCCCAAAGCCCTGACCCTCAGAGACTGCAAATGTCATAAAACAATTGCTTTAAGCCACTACATTTGTGGTGGTCTGTTATCAATGTGGATATAGCAATAGGTAACCAGAGCAGATAGATGCTGTGACAATAAAACTGCTTAATTCCTGTGGCCCTAAGAAAAGAGCTGCTCCAGGCACTAGTTTTGATTCCCAGGCTGAGATGATTTTCTTACCTCTTCAACTGAGCCACACTTACTCTGCCTGTACCTTTACTTTAGGAACAGTAACCCATTGCTATTTCTACTGGCCTATCTGCTTCCACCTTGAGACTAGGATATTCTCAGACACCGAGCTCTCTCTTCTTCATCTTCAGAGCCCTGTAACCCAGCGCAGTGCCTGGACCCCATGAGGAGCTCATGAGCTGTTGGTTGGAAGGATTTCTGCCTTTGCACAGCTAGGACTGTCTTCTGTGGGACCTGGAAGACAGGACTCACTAATCTTCAGAACTGAAAATAATGGCAGAGTTTGTTGGACTCACCCCTCCACTTTATCACACCCTGAGAGAAGGCATGACCATCCCAGGAGAACACAGCTGGTCAGTTAACTGTGCCCGCTGCCCGCTGCCATCCTTTCCCACACCACCACTGAGGTGAGTCCTCAGAGGAGGCAGGTAGCAGGGTGGTTAGAAGCATGATCTCCAGGGGCAGACAGCCCTTATCCAAGATCCTGACTGGCCACCCTCTCTTGGTGCTACTGGTAGTTTCTCCAGAAGGAGAGAAGGGTTTGATGTTTCACATCCCATCAGTCCCCACCCTCCATGAAGAATAAACACGCTCCGGCTTCCCTGGTGGTTCAGCAGACAAGAACTCGCCTGCCAACGCAGGGGACAGGGTTTTATCCCTGGTTGGGGAAGATCCTATGTGCCGCAGGGCAACTAAAGCTGCTCGCCACAACCACTTAAGCCCGAGCACTCTAGAGCGCATGCGCCGTGACGAGAGATGTCACCACAAGAGGCCCACACACAGCAACAAAGACCCAGCACAGACAAAAATAAATAAATATCAACCTAGAGACGTGGGACGGGGAGGGAGACGCGAGGGAGTGTTAAGAGGGAATATATGTATACCTATGGCTGATTCATGTTGAGGTTTAACAGAAAACAGCAAAATTTTGTAAAGCTATTATCCTTCAATAAAAAATAAATTAATTTACATAAATAAATAAATAAATAATTTTTTAAAAAGAAAAAACGGACTCTTTTGGGTCTCCAAGGTCTGAATCCTTCCTTTTAGGCTCTAAACCCCTGATGTTGGGGGAAAGCAGTACAATAAGTTCTTTTGCATTGAATGGCTTTAAACGACACCAGGGTTTGGAGATAAGGAGAGAGAACTATAGGGAAAGGAGAAAAGGAATCTGAATCCAGGGGGTTGACCTTAGAGAGGCCAATAGACAGGTTAGTTGTTCTCAGTATTCGGCCTGTGCCCCCAGGAGGTATCTGACCACGTCGTGAGACACTTTCGGCTGCCACAGCTGGGGGTTGCAAGTGGCTTCTAGTAGGCAGAGGCCAAAGGTTATGCCATACATTCTGCAATGCACAGGACAGCCCCACAATAAAGAACTATCTAGGACTTCCCAGGTGGTCCAGTAGTTAAGAGTCCACCTCCCAACCTAGGGGACATGGCTTGATCCCTGGTTCAAGAAGATTCCACATGCCACGGAGCAACTAAGCCTGTGGGCCACAACTACTGAGCCTGCAAGTTCAAGAGTTGTGTTCCACAACAACAGAAACAACTGTAATAGAAGCCTGTGAATTGCAGCTAGAGAGTAGCCCCCACTGGCTGCAGCAGGAGAAAGTTAGTGTGCAACAAGGAAGATCCCGTGCAATCAAGAATAAATAAACTAATTAATTTTTTAAAAAGAAAAGAACTATCCTGTCCAAAATGGAAATAGTGCCAAGGCTGGGAAGCTCGTGAGGTGGTGCCTACAAGTTCCCAGGAGCAGAGGCCGGGGCCCAGGGACAGCTGCTCAAGTTCATGGTGGGTCTTCACTCTGCCTGCGCTTTGAGATTTTCTCCTTTAAACTGGCTGGTCCCCAGAGAGGATGATGAGTTTAAGCAAACTCCAGGGGATAGTGGAGGACAGGAAACCTGGTGTGCTGCAGTCCATGGGTTTGCAAAGAGTCAGACATGACTTAGCAACTGAACAACAGCAAGAAGTGAGGATCCAAGAAGCTTCAGGAGACAGGAGTGGGGACAGTTATGGGGACAGACCAAGACACATCATTGCATCTGAACTGGAACATGGATGTCTATTACAACATCTGAGCAGAGTTCTCTGGGCAGGGCCTACGGTGAGAGAGGTGGTAGAAGATAGTGTGACTGCTGGGACTAAGCCGATGTTTCCAAAATCATTAAAGCAAAAGTGACTCTGACCACCCGCTAATGATTGTGATTATGTGGCTGCCTATGAGACAGTTTAAGAAATGATTTGTGAATTTAAATTTTAATTAAGGTGGAAACCCTTGGGGGCCTCTGGAGTTCAAGCATGAAAAAGGAAAATCTACTGCTGAAAGGAGAGGACTCAGAGGCCCCTGGCCTGGAGATAGTGCCTTCCTACAGTGGTCCTGTGGTCCAGCAGCCTGCAAGGGAGCCCAGGGCTGAGGTCACTAATCCACACTGGGTCAGAGCTGGCCACTCAATGGAACTGTGCACTTTGGTGTTCTAGAAATTTCTTTAGATAAAATAGTAAAAATAAGAAAAGCATCCAAGTTTTCCACCTCTTTCTTGAGTTCTAATCTTAAAAATGAGCTACACCAGGACTTCCCTGGTGATCCAGTGGTTAAGAATTCTCCTTCCAAGGCAGGGGACATGGGTTCAATCTGGGTCATAGAACTAGCATCTCAACATGCTGCGGGGCAACTAAGCCAGTGAGCTGGAACTAGAAACCCCTGCATCACAAGAAGAGAAAACCCACACCCCACAATGAAGACCCAGTGTGGTCAAAAGAAAAAAAAAAAGCTACACTGCTCACTTCACTAACACTGCACCCAGCACTGGAATTTCTGAACTCGAGTCTCTCCACCACTGATGTCCCAAGTGATCTGGATGCTCTGTTAATATTGGCTGAGTTTGGTTTCTCCGTGTGGGATTAACACTGCCACCCTTGGTTACCTCACAGGGCCATGTGCAGCCTCTATCCCAGGGGAGGTGAAAGTATTTTGCAATAGGTACTCTCTGGCTTCCCTGGTGGCTCAGATGGGAAAGAATTCATCTGCAATGCAGGAGACCTGGGTTCGATCCGTGAGTTGGGAAGGTCCCCTGGAGGAGGGCATGGCAAACCACTCCAGTATTCTTGCCTGGAGAATCCCATGGACAGAGAAGCCTGGCAGGCTACAGTCCGTGGGATCACCAAGAGTCAGACGTGACTGAGCACACACTCTCTGGCGGGTCCTCCCCACTCACCTGGTTCCCCCTGAAGGCTGGCAAGAGCACCCTTTTATTTCTCAAGGGCGCTAGGGCAAAAAAAAAAAAAAAATGCCCAACCTGAGACATATTCACAGCCTTTGCCCCCAAATAATGCAGACAATATTCTCCTTCAGGATTAACTCCACTGAGATTCCATAGTGACATGGGTTCAAGTCCTAAGTCCACCATACCACTATAGACAGTATTTTTAAATTATTCTGGCAAAAAAACAGCATTAGATTTACCATTTTTACATGTCCAGTTCCATAGTGGTAAGTATAGTCATATTGTTATGCAAGAGATCAAGAGAACTTTTACATCTTACAAAATTGAAACTCTGTGCCCACTAAACACTAGTTCCTCTTCCCCGAGGTTCTTGGCCCCTATCTTTCTGTTTCCTGTTTCTATGAGTTTGACTACTTTAGATGTCATGAGTGGAATCATACAGTCTCTGTCCTTTTGTGGCTGGCTTATTTCATTGAGCATAATGTCCTCCAGTTTTATCTTTGTTACAGCAAGTATCAGAATTTCCTTCTTTTTTAAGGCTAAATAATATCTTTTTTTGCATGCTATGTGTTCTGCCCGTAGTCCGAATCCCTGATCAGGAAAGAAGACTCCTCGAGACAATGCCACTTGCAATAGGGGAATTTATTACTGACTCGAGCCAGGGCCTCCCGCCCTCACCAAGGGTGTGAGGACGAAAAGGCCCTGACCCCCAGTTCTCTCGGGTATTTATTGGGTACAATCGGGTAGTTGGTGCAAACGGATTGGTTACACAGTTGCAAGGCAATTTTTGTTGGCCCAATCCTTGTGGGCTTTCAGCTTTCCCCTGATAGGTTCCCTTTTTCTTGCTAGGCACATGTTGATTGGCTGGCTCCAGGTGGCCTGATAATTATGTTACCCTGGGATACCAGGCCTACTCCTAATCTAGGCTGCCTGTCATGGCGTTAGCCGTGACAGCCTCACATTTCCCCCCTGTCTTTGTACTTTTGTAGAGGAATCCTTCTCTTCACCCTGTGAAATTGGCTGATATTGTTGTCTCAATACCATAATTTGGATGGTATTTAGGCGCTGTCTAATAAATGAGACCAGACGGTTTAAAATGCATGGACCAAAGGCCAGTAACAATATTAATATTATGAGTGGACCCAGGAGGGTGGAAATCAAAGTGGTCAACCAGGGGTAGCGCTGAAACCAAGATTCAAACCAGCCTTGTTGGGCTTCTCGTTCTCTCTTCCACTGGGCTAGTCTCTCTCTTACTTTCTGGAGAGATTTTTGTACCACCCCTGAATGGTCGATATAGAAACAGCATTCTTCTCCCAGTGCTGCACATAATCCTCCTTGTTGCAGAAACAACAAATCTAAACCTCTCCTATTCTGTAACACTACTTCAGCCAAGGAGCTCAAGGAAGCCCCCAGGTGTGAAATGGACTTCTCGAGTTGCTCAATATCTTCATCTATTGCAGCCCTTAGTTGATTATACTGTTTATCTTGCAACGTTAAGGCTGCGATCCCACTTCCCGTTCCTACAGCACCCAATAGGACTGCTAAAGTCAGGGCAGTGACTGGTTCTCGTTTTACCCTATGTTGACACGATGGGTCTAACCTTGGTTGCAGCTCTTCCTTTGAGTAATAGTTTAGCCGGGGGATCAGGTGGACTAGGACACAGAAATCTTGGGAGGCATTAAGTGCTGCCTTAGTCCGGCGGAGCAAGCCCACCACCCGTTTTCTGGCGGAAGTACCCACTGGTGAGTCGAATTGGGGAGGCTAGTCCTAGGGACTGAATTATTATCACATAGGTGTTGATAAGTCTTAGGGATAGTTCCTATACAGGTGCCTATGCCCGTAATGGAGCCTACTGTCACTGGCCTGACCCAGGATGTTGCTGCCATCTGCAGGCCGAGACATCAGAGGTCACATTGAATCTTGAAGAAAAGGCAACCGCCTCATAATAGGGAGGCCTAATATTATAGCAAAGCCAGCAACCATTTGTTAAGTCCGGACGAGAGGCATTTAGGGTGAGATAGGCCGAGGAGATCATTTTCATAAGGGGTCTGTTGTTGGGGACATGTCAACCCTGGGGGGCTCCCATGGTGCGTGGAGTCAATCTATTAGCCTGACTTTGGTTCTGGGAGGGAGGCTTTGGGGTTGCTCCGAAAAAGGAGGATTTTGGGTTTTCCAATTATACAGATCACTCATGGAGAACGGCCAGTACTGATAGGTTCGCTCTCCGTCCGGGTTAGCTGGTCCCACCCAGACAGGGAGTGCCTGTACAGTAGATGAAGGTAACTCTGGGTCCCCATGATCCTGTTCACCCCTATTTCCTCTATTTCTTCTCCGGGGTCGGGGTTCCCTTATCCCTTCTGATTCATCGGGGGGAGCTCCTCCCCCCGGGGGAAACTGCAACGGAGGAGGGGCATATGGCAGGGGCCTAATTTCCATCTCCAAGTCAATCAGGTTCGGGTACGAGGATTCCTGCAAGACAGGTTTTGGGCCCTTGTTCTTCTCGGCTTCCTCTGGGGGACTGGGGGTTTCCATAACCAGGGCTTGTACATTAGGAGAATCAGGGAGTTTGTGAACAAAAGGTTTTAACCATTTGGGCAGATCTTCTACTAGATCTTGCCAGACCATAACATATGGGACTTGGCCTGGGTGGCCCCAGGGATCAGGAGCCATAATTTTCTCTTTCACCACCCGAATAATAGAAGGTTGAAAAGTTCCCTCTGGAGGCCATCCAACTTGGAAGGCGGGCCACTCTGCAGAGCAAAAGGTTATTAATTTACTCTTTTTAACCAGTAGCGACAGATCATACGCTCTAGCCCTGACATCCGAGAAATGATCAGTCATGAGAGAGAGTGGGGTAGTTTCTCCTTGCCCCATAGCAAGAGTCAGAAGAAGGTCACTGAGAATTACCACCAAAAAATCCTATCGGGAGTGGTGGCGGGCAGGAGGCTGGGCTTGTGGTATGCTTCGTGGAACTATTTGAGTGCCTTAGTCATTGCACGGAAGTTTTCTTGTTGGGGGCGGGCACCCTGAGTGTTTCAAGCCCGTTCCGTGACCCCCTTATCCTTTCATGGGAGTCTTCCAGTGGCAGGCGCCCTATCGGCTCTTAAGTGCCTGTCCCGTGCCCACACAGACGGGTTTTTATTTGGCCAGATTCTCGGTTTAGAATACGAGAAAAAGAAAAGAGTTTCACCCTCTCGGGCTCCCGTTACTGGGGCTGACTTGTTGGGAGGCCTTCAGAATCCACCAGAGAGTAGCCCTGGCCGGGACTCGTCAGTTGCCCCGACAACGGTCTGCCTGTTCACTGAAACTCTCACAAACAGAAATGAAGCTCCAAGGCTTTATAGGAGGAAGTAGACAATGACACACCAGAGAACACCGAGACAGGAGACAATGCCGGCAGTTATACAGACGCGAAAGGGCATAGAAAAACACATAGACAGACACACATCAGCCGACAACACAGAACTGGGGGGCGGGACACCCTGAGTATCCCTATCTTCTGGAACAAGGGTCACCTTACCGAATGGCATCCACCGTTCCCCAGATTCAGGCTTAGGAGAGGAGGTCTCCTTCCTGCAGAGCCGGCTGCCTTCCAGCATGCTCACTGGCCTCAGCCTTACGCCAGCCAGAATGGCCAATCCGTTCCCTCATGGAAAGCTTTCCCTCACGCCAGACACCTTCCTGCCTTCTAGCAGGGCCTCGGATTTACATTGGACTTTCCAGACCTGCCTGAGCACCGGTGCTATTACCTGTCCTTTTCCCCTTTGTTCCAAAGAGTGTTCTTCCCCGGTCAAGGGATCCCAGACGAGCCCCCAAATGTTCTGCCCGTAGTCCGAATCCCCGATCGGGAAAGAAGACTCCTCGAGACAATGCAACTTGCAATAGGGGAATTTATTACTGACTCGAGCCAGGGCCTCCCGCCCTCACCAAGGGTGTGAGGACGAAAAGGCCCTGACCCCCAGTTCTCTCGGGTATTTATTGGGTACAATTATTCAAAAAGCAATGGGTAGTTGGCGCAAGAGGATTGGTTACACAGTTGCAAGGCAATTTTTGTTGGCCCAATCCTTGTGGGCTTTCAGCTTTCCCCTGATAGGTTCCCTTTTTCTTGCTAGGCACATGTTGATTGGCTGGCTCCAGGTGGCCTGATAATTATGTTACCCCGGGATACCAGGCCTACTCCTAATCTAGGCTGCCTGTCATGGCGTTAGCCGTGACAGCCTCACACTATGTACCATATTTCTTTATCCATTCATTTACTGATGGACATTTGAGTTGGATCCACTTCTTTGCTATTGCCACTAATGCTGCAAAGAATATGGGTGTACAAATATCTCAAGATCCTGTGCTTTTTTTCATTTTGGTGTTTTATTTATCATAAGTTTGCTTTTCATGCTATGTTATTCTACTTATTTATTTTTTCAGCTTTATTGAGGTATAATTAACAAATAAAAATTGTATATATTTAGGGTGCACATAATGATTTTTATATATATATATATATATATATTGTAAAATGACAACCACAGTCATTAATAACATATCCATCACCTCACGTAGTTACCACTTTTTATGAGCACTTAGGATCTACTCTCTTAGCAAATTTAAAGTACACTATATGTACACTTTAACCATATGTACTCTCTGGTTCTATGAGTCTTTTTTAGATCCCCCAAAAATGTAATAAATATATATACAACGGAATAAAAAAGAAGGAAATCCTGCTGTTCGTGACAACACAGATGATACTGGAGGACATTATGTTCAGTGAAATAACACAGACACTGAAAAACAAATACCGTATGATCTCATTTATCACACAGAAGCTAGAAAAACCAAGATCCTGCTTTGAATGTGGGATGGTATGAATTCAGAAGTGGGTGATTCTATTTTTAATTTTTTGAGGCAACTCTGTACTGTTTTCCACCATGGCTGCACTACTTTGCATCCCCACCAACCGTGCACAGTCTCCAATTTCTCTGCATCCTTGACCACATTTGCTTTTTATTTTTTTCTTTTGAAAGTGGCCATCATCATATGTGTGTGGGGGTCACTACTGAGAGCTGTGAGAAATTCAGTGCCCCTCTCCAGGTCAGGACTAGGGAAACCTGAAGGAGTCTTTTGTGCCTAGAAAAGAGAACAACAGTCTCAAAGGCCCTTGCTGAATCATCTAACTTCGGAGAAAACAAAGCATAACTTTAGTTCTACCCTGATGCTCCAGGCCGGTTGCATCTATCTGGGACTTATCACCCCCTGTCCGGAAACCTACCACCCCCTACACCCACCCAGAAGACTTATCACCCCCTGCCCAACTACAAGTGTCATCTCAACAAAAGAATACTCAAAATATCCCGCCTGACTGACGTTTCCCTTATCACTTCCACAAACCTCCCTATAAGTATGAAGCCTCCCTGATCCCTTTCGGTGCTCAGCCTGGTCGTTAGGCCGACTGTCGCCCCTCCTTGCCTGAATAAAGGTAACCTACTTCTGTTGAGGTCATCTTTCCTTTTCTGCCTCGCCGGAACTATGCCTTACAAAACCAGCTGAACTGGTTTAGATCTTTCAGATTGATCTCGGCTCTGAAAATCTCAGTTAGCAGATGAGTCTTGGGGTGGGGATCAGATGAGCTCATGGACATGAAAAAATAATCTCTGTCCATTGAGAAGGGCTATACAGCTGTTAACAGAGAAGGCAATGGCACCCCACTCCAGTACTCTTGCCTGGAAAATCCCATGGACAAAGGAGCCTGGTAGGCTGCAGTCCATGGGGTCGCTAAGAGTTGGACACGACTGAGCGACTTCACTTTCACTTTTCACTTTCATGCACTGGAGAAGGAAATGGCAACCCACTCCAGTGTTCTTGCCTGGAGAATCCCAGGGACGGGGGAGCCTGGTGGACTGCTGTCTATGGGGTCACACAGAGTCGGACACGACTGAAGTGACTTAGCAGCAGCAGCAGCACACAGCTGTTAAAGGTCAGATCATGTAAAGTCTAGGAAAGAGCGGACTTGATGGTCAGACTACCCCAGGTCAATACTCAGATATGCTGACCACAAGCCATGTGTGACATTGTCAGTTTCTTTACCAGTAAGATGCAGGGGATAACCCCCAGCCCCACACTGCGCCTCAGAGAGTGGATGAAAACACCAGCACAAATCACAGGAAATAACAGGCTTGAGTGATCAGAAGGAAGCTGTTCCTGGCTAAGAATGAGAACTGAAATTATTTGTTTCATTAACAAATAAGGCGCATAGAATCTTACCCTTTTAAATGGTTTGATTATATAGCCTATGACTTAAATCTCCATAAACTATTTTCTTAAATGAGGCCCATAGAGGCTCTTCAATAAAGTGCTGTTACTTCATGTTCAGGGAGACACAGAACCCCAGGAAAGACACAAGCTTCGTGGCCAGACAAGCCTGGATACATCTGACTCCCAGCTTAGCCTCCTAGTTACTGTGAGCTTTTTAACTCTCTCTGAGTTTTGTTTGGTTTACTCAGCTGGAACACAAGGATTTTTTGAACATGACTTTTCAAGACTGTCCTATCACATGTAATATGTCTGCCTGCCACATAACAGATGTTCAATAAGTGATAACTATGATTTCTGTGTTGCTATCCCTTCCTAAGAAACCTGGCCCTCCTGAAGGTTCTAGTGTGGTCCATGCTACACAGCACGTGCATGCCCAGTCACTCAGTCATGTCCGACTCTTTGCGACCCCATGGACTGTAACCCCCAGGCTCCTCTGTTCATGGGATTCTCCAGGCAGGAACACTGGAGTGGGTTGCCCTTTCCTTCTCCAGGGATCAGGTCCACGTCTCCTGTGTCTCCCACCTTGGCAGGGGGATTCTTTACCACTGCACCACCTGGGAAGCCTAAGGGCCTCCCATTGTAGGAGGAGAAGGTATGAGAAAAAGGGGAGAAGACAGGGTTTTGTATTCACAAATACTCCTTTCCCAGAAACAAGCTATTTATCAAAGTACCAGCGTCTCCTTTACTGTCAAAACACAAAGGCTAATTACATTTGAAGAACAATGGACTACAAGAGCAAAAAAGACAGGGCCTGCTCAATTAATGGGGAGTAGAGGCGGGGGTGGGTCTCCAGCATACAATATTTTGGACATTGGATTTCAATGGTTTAATTAGCCATTGCTACAGACTTTGGATCATCTGTCCTTCTAGAAGCCATTAGTCATCTGCAGCTTTTAAGCATATCATTTAGATTCTCTCATTCAACAAATACTTTTTGAGCACTAGATGCCCGCCAAGGCCCTGGGCTCAGCACTGGGGATATAGCACAGTCTAATGGAAGACAGATGGCTTAGCCTGCTAATGGGCATCTCAAACTGATTCCAACAAAGCTCCAGTTTTATCCAACCCCATGCCTCTCCCCCATCCTTCACCTTTCAGTAAAAGGCCTCTGACTCTGTCCAGTTGTTCATGTCAACAACCATGGAGTCATCCCTGAACTCTCCCTATGAGACCTTACCTCCAAGATATCAACAGGTCCTGTTGGTTGTCTTGCCAAAATAGTTCTGCTCCAATCTCCTCCTCTGTAGGCAAATGGCCAGCACTCCTGGTTCAAGATACCAGCTCAGCAAAACCCTCTCTTAGGAGAAAAAGTGATTTGTTTTCTGCATCTATACCTGCTTCCCATTGCAATCCATATGGCATCTGGGGTGATCTTTTAAAATGAAGAATCGTGGCAGGCCATTGCTCTGCTTACAACCCTTCCCAGTCTGCCCACTGCCCTTAGGATCTCTGAGATGGCCTACAGGTTTTCACACGCTCCATCCCCACCCACTCCCGTGACCTCAATCCAGACTTCACCCCTGATTGCTGACTAAGCTCTGGGCCCATCAAGCCCTGTCTTGCCTCCAAGTCCTTACCCTGATGTTGCCTTTGCTTCACTCTTTCCATCTGTTCACAAGCTTAGTCCCTTCCCACTTTTCAGTTGAAATGGTACTTTCTTGAAAAGGTTTCTCCTGACTTCATCATCTAAGTGACTTCTCCCAGATACTCCCTAGCTCATCATCTTATTTGTTTCTTGCACAGCATTCACTCCATTGATAACCATCTGCTACATTTGTTGGTTCACTGGATATCATTTTCCCACTAGCTGATGGGTACTCTGATGGAAGGGGCTTTGTCTATCTTATTCACAGAGAGACTGTTTAGACCAATGGAAGGTGAGCAAATATGTGTTTATGTGCTCAGTTGCTCAGTCATGTCCGGCCCTTTGTAGCCCTTTGGACTGTAGCCTGCCAGCCTCCTCTGTTAGTGGGAGTTTTCCAAATACTAGAGTGGGTTTTTCTTTCCTCCTCCACGGCATCTTCCCAACCCAGGGATCAACCCAGAGTCTCCTGCCTCTCTTGCATTGCAGGTAGACTCATTACCACTGAGCAATCAAGGAAACCCTGATCAGATATAACACACACCATATCCAGGCAGGCTATAAGCACACTCCTATGGTTTGGTTCTGCCCCTCTTGAGCTTCTATCACTCAGCGCGAAAGCAGTACCCCCCCAAGGATGGTAGTTCCTTGAAAAGACATGTGAAACAGGGCCAGCCCAGCCCAGCCCAGGAGAGCCATGCAGCTCTGATGGAATATAAATTAGAAACTTACACCTCTGGGATTGAGAGTTGTTTATTGCTGCAAGAAAAGCTGACTATGACATTTCCAAAATCTCAGTGACCTCCTCTAAGTGACTTACTCTCTCTGATTCCTAATGTTCTCATCAGTGAAAGCACTAGATGATTCCAAACTCCTTCCTACTCAAAAACAGGGGGTTTTGGTTAAGATTGTGTCAATTCTTTAGATTACAGTATTGTTTGGTAGTTCAATCTTATTTTCTCTTTCCAATACACAAGTTAGCTAGACAACATCAGCTTACGAAACTCCAGATAATCAGTTACTGATGCTGAACTGGCTAGCACAAGACCAGAGTGCAAAGGCCTGTGATGGTTTAAGCTGCTGAAGCAGAACTTCTATTTTGAAGACCCTGAGATTTAAAAAAAAAAAAAAAAAGAAAATCTATAGAGCACAAACCTGCTGCATTCAGCTGCCCTGGTTATTTATATGAGCATTTCCTGATTCAAATTGCATGCTCAAATCAAATTTCCCTGGTTTATGCCTTCTTCAGCAATTACTTAAAGGCAGTTTACCTCTCTCTGGAGGAACATAGCAGAAAGGCCTATAGACAAAATCTCGTTGACTCAGGGAGAGATAAAGGAACTCCAGGCCTGGCACTGCAGAAGTCACTTTGCCCAGGGAAGTGAACACTGATGGGCCTCCCAGCTGTTTTTCCACCTCGCTGATGAGAAAAAATAATTCTCTAAGGAGGAGGGGGAGGCCCATGTAAATTGAAAAAGAGGGGTAAGCCTGGCAAGCTGGGGAGTAACGGACCACCTTCTTTGCACAAAATTCCTTTTGTTGGGGTTAAACAGGCTCACGACTAAAGCTGTTCCCCCTTCATGGGATTGAAAGAAGGCAAAGAGGGACAGAGAGACCGCAATCATTTCTGCAACTGAAAGCTTCTAGGTCCTTGAAAATTCACCTGAAACAAGATGAGGCCTACCAAAAAACTATACAGTGGGCAAAATTTACCTTCAGGATGCTGTCATTTTTTTCTTTAATTCACTTTTCAGCATTTAGAAGGATTCTCTCGTCCTCCACCAAAGCAGCATCGTTGGTTCATTCACTTACTCCACCAAGGGCTCTCATTGGTTAGGCTTAGGCTACATGATTATCCTCAAGCCTCTGATTGGTCAGGTCATGCTTCCATTAGTTTATTCCCCTAGTCACTCATTCTATTTTATATTTTCTTCTTCATTCGGTTGTTCAACTCAGTGGATGTTATCTTGGTTTGCTTGCCTTTTCTTTTAGTAACAGCACTCTGGATTTCTTTAGGGGGATAGTTCCCCACTGTTCCCATCCATGCAGAGTAGACATGAATGTGCTACTCACACCCGCTACTCCAATTCCTCTACAGTGTTCTAAAAACCAGAGACATTACTTTGCCGACAAAGGTCCCTATAGTCAAAGCTATGGTTTTTCTAGCAGTCATGAACAGATGTGAGAGTTGTACCATAAAGAAGGCTGAATGCTGAAGAATTGATGCTTTTGAATTGTAGTGTTGGAGCAGACTCTTGAGAGTCCCTTGAACAGCAAGGAGATCAAACCATTCCATCCTAAAGGAAATCAATTCTGACTGTTCATTGGAAGGAATGATGCTGAAGATGAAGCTCCAATACTTCGGCCACCTGATGCAAAGAGCTGACTCATTGGAAAAGACCCCAATGCCAGGAAAGACTGAAGGCAGGAGGAGAAGGGGATAACAGAGGATGAGATGGTTGGATGGCATCACCTACTCAATGGACATGAGCTTGAGCAAGCTCCGGGAAATGGTGAAGGACAGGGATCCTGGCCTGCTGCAGTCCAGAGGGTTACAAAGAGTCGTGTCCAACTGAGTGACAGAACAACAGAGTTCCACACATTACACAGATCTCACCAATCAGAACACTGCAATGTCTGGCCTGTGGCAATTGGTTTGAGGATAAACATATGGCCCAGGTTTAACCAGTGAGTATCCTCCCTGAAACTTTCACTGGAATTATCAAGAGAAAGAAGGAGAAATTCTATATCTTACTGTGACTAAATGAATCATGACAGGAAGCATTAACATAGATAAAATATCTCTAATTACAAAAAATAAAGTGAAAAGAAAAGTCAGAGCTGCGATCTAGAATCTACCACTTACTAGCTTGGAAAACCTTGGGCAAGTCACCTCCATAAATGCCTCCTATCTGAAAAGTGGAAATGAAATGAATATTCTCCTGCCTGATAGTCTATGAATATGCCACACCCCTTCTCCCATCCAAGTGACTGGAAGTAAAGAACTCTGAGATGGTGGTATTGCAAAATGAAAGCATCCCAGATCTCTGAGTCACCATTCAAGAAAAAGGCTGAGAGTCGCCAGAAATACCTCCAATTGTTATGGGAAAAAGATAAATATCTTTGCTTTATTAGACCAGAAATGTGGGGTTTATTTCACTGCAACATAGAAGAGCCTAGCCTGATTAATATAATAATCATGCACTCAGATATTCACAGATACCTGTCAAGTCCATGATATGAAGACATTTTGCCAAGCTGTGACTTTGAACGATGTGTTCTGAGGCAGGCATATGGTAACAAAGGAAAGGGATACTATTTCTTCTGCTCAGCATCTATTTCCAGGCCATTTCAATGGTTTGTGAAGATGAGAATATTTGAAATCAGGACTATTCCTGTGATTCACTCTAAGTGTGTGGGGATTATGAAATAATCTCAATGCATCATCAAGAAAAGATAAGGACCAAGAATCCAACCACGGGAAGGGACAAATCTGGACAAGCCAGTATGTAACTGACTTACTGAAAAGGAGACAGGCAGAGGTAAGGCCAATCATGAATCTACAAGATTCTTAATATCTTAATTGGTAATATCCTCTGCAGTGGAGCATAGTGATTGAAATCATGAGCTTTGGAATTAGTTTAATGCAACAAGGATTAAATGCCAAGAGTTAATGGAACAGTATTTGAATTCCATTTCTGGCCCTTGACTAGTTGAACAAGTCATTTTATCTCTCAGCCTGAATTTTCTCATCTGAAATATGAAGATTAAGAGAGTCCCTACCCCATGGTGTGTTGTAAGGATGAAATTAAATGATCCATGTAAAGTGCTTAGTACACAGTAAGAGCTCAATAAATTATAATAATGATATTATTGGCATTGTAAAATAGTGGACAAAGAGGGATATCTGGAGGAGATGAAGGAATTAAAGGAGAAAGATGATGATAATGGTAGTTGGGGAGGGAACCAAGGGCTACTAGCAGTAAAAAGAAGCTGCAGGAAGGAAATGGCAGATAGAAGATGACCCTTACACAAGAATAAGCAAGAAGTCTTCAATTCAGAGACAGTACTCTGTCTGAAATCCACAGAAGAGGAGAGGAAATGAACATGAGAACCTAGAGAGACTGGAACAAAGGGAGGGGAAAAAAAAGAAAATGAAATTGGACTCTATGTCAGTGATCCCCAGACAGAGAAGAGAAATCCAAGAAGAGATAAAGAATAGGGACACAGATGAGGAGAAGTAAAAATACAGGGCTTCAAGGGAGGAGAGCTAAGCATTCAGAGGAAGCCATGAAGGAGTAAATTAAAACACAGAAATGTAGGAGGAGCACAGTTTAAAGTAGAAATAGGTGATAGAAATAGCTTATAAACACAGAACAGGAGAAATTACAATGATTGCACAGGTCCCTGAATTCCAAAAAAGCTCGGGAAGCCAAATATATTTTCATTAACTTTGGCACAAGCTCATTTGGCAGCAAACTGAACTTGAGCTGACGTGAGGTTATTTATATTTTTCCCACACCCACTTAGCTTGAAGGTATTCCTTGCAGTTGTGAACTGATCACAAAAGGCTGCCACAGGCCTCTTGGAGGCGGGACGTTTGGAATGCCTGGTATATGCACCAGGTTATCTTTCTAGTTCCCACGGCATTCTGAAACTCTGAGACATTCTGAACTCTGAACTTTGAACTCAAGTGTTCCAGGTCAGGGTTTGTGAGCTTGTATTAGAAGATGGAGACTGGATATGAGAAACTTGTTTCTAATAATGAAGCTGTTGAAAACTGCCATTTCTTGAGTGTTTACAACATCTAAACACTGTCTATTCACTATGTAATTTAATCACCACAATATATCAGGTCCTTGTAGGCATGGCATGGGAGGCTTACAGAAGTGATTTGTCACCCGTCTCTGCAGAGCTGGCAATAGACAGAATTTAGGATTGGAACCCAGCTGTGCCACTTCGAAGCTTGCATACTTAACCACAAGGCTACGCTGCTTCTCTCCTTAACCATAGGAAAAGAATGGAATTAAGTATTTCTTGGGCCCTCACTATAAAAGCCATTCCCAGACATGATCTTGCATAAGTCTTATAATAACTCAATAAAGCCATATCATCATTCCCCAAACAACTTGTTCAAAGTCTGACAGTTAACTGATCAGATACCAAATCCATTATTCTCTCCGCTGATTGTTGCAATACCAAAAACGAGCTTGTGAGAGTCTTGTTCAAAAGAACAGGCAGAAGAAAGGTGGGGAACTTCTGCTCTAGAATAAAGATTCCCCAGGATGTTAGTAGTAGTGGTGGCAGGGAGTAAGGAGTAAGGAGGTTTTGTTCCCCCATAACATCCATAAGCAGGGCTTCCCTGGTAGCTCGGCTGGTAAAGAAGTCTCCTGCAATGCCGAAGACCCTGGTTCAATTACTGGATTGGGAAGTTCCCCTGGAGAAGGAATAGGCTACCCACTCCAGTATTCTTGGGCTTTCGTGGTGGCTAAGACAGTAAAGAATCTGCCTGCAGTACAGGAGACCTGGGTTCAATCCATGGGCTGGGAAGATCCCCTGGAGGAGGGCATGGCAACCCACTCCAGTACTCTTGCCTGGAGAATCCCCGTGGACAGAGGAGCCTGATGGGCTGCAGTCCATGGCCTCACAAAGAGTCAAACACAACTGAGTGACTAAGCACAGCTCAGCACAGCCTCCATCAGCAGCTCCCTCATCCCTTGATATACACAACTGAAATTTTCTCGTTCTTAAGTACTAGAGAAATGTGCTTCTAGTCAAAACCTCCCTTCCAACTCAACTCCTCAATCCAACCTTTATAGCAATTCTGAAATCAGATAAGAGAAATACAAACACTAAAAAGCAGCTTATAAAACTAGGAGAAAAATGTACCAGGAGGGTAAAATATACAATCAAAATGAATGAGGAGATAAGACAGATGATGATAAAACAATGAAAATTCAGCAAGGAATTGATATGCAAATTCTGTGAATATTCTATCAGCTGTGATGATAGGAGAGACTATTTCACACTCATTATGGTTTTACAAAAATTTGTAAGGCTCAAAACAACAGGTGATAAAAACTCCAAAGTTCTGGGTCTTTGTAAAGCTTCCATCATGTTATAGTTTGATCTTGAACAATTAATTCAACTTTTCTGAGTTTGATCAAACATCTGTTTCTTGCAACCAAACACCCCCTGCATGTGGGCATGGGGTGTGCAGTATGCAAAGGAAAACACTGTCGCACTGTTAACTTTTATACTTTTTAATGTTTCCAATCAACTGTAGGTGGAACATTTTGGACATGATTTTGAGCATGTTTGGCTGAATAGTTCAAAACAGTGCATTTGCTTCATGCCCTCAATACAGCAACATCCACTTCCTTCTGGACTTGTTTGCCAAGCCAAAATATTTTGTGTGTAAATATATACTGCCAGTTTCAATGTTTTGATTTTTTTTTTGTCTTTGGTTTCAACAGTTTGGCAACAGTGTCTTTGGAGAGCTTGATATGGGTTTCAGGTAGGATAAGCTAGTTGAGGCTGTGATAACAAATACGCCCAACTCACTCACTTAAAACAGCAAAAGACTTCTTGCTTGAAGTTTGACCCATAATTTGCTGGGGGAGGCTGTGCTCATTAAGCACAGGCTTACAGAGCAGCTACCATCTCAAACATTACTGTTGCCATGGTAGCTGAGGAAGAAAGGAGGCCAGAGAGTTGGGGACTAAAGGCTCCTTGCTAGAATCAGTGAAAATTACATCCGGTCACTGGTCATTGGTCAGAATGCCTTAGCAGGTCTCACCCAGCCACAAGAGGCCAGAAAAAGTGTTCCAATCATGTATCCAATAAAGAGGAGAAGCAGAAATCCACATTGATCAGAGTTAGGGACTACCTCCCTCTGAAACAATGTGCTTGATGCCATATTAACTAAGCTCTGTTCCAGGCCAATCAAGAATTCAAGAATGTGATTCCAAAAAAAAAAAGAAAAAAAAATGAACAACAAAACAAAAAACAGAAACAAAACCAAGCTACAGTGTTTCCAATGCATATTTTCTAACTTCACTGTACTTTGAGATATAATTTTTAATTCACATCATAGCTAGGATAAGGGTAGTATTCCAAAATAAATTGCATAGCATTGCTCTTCACTTTTTCCCAGCAAAAAGGAAAAAAAAATATGCAACTTGTTTTTGCAAAATAATTTTAGGCAAAAACAGAAAATACTGATTTTTTTTTAAATTTGCTTCTTGATCTTGATACCAAAAAACCTTTAAACATCCAGGCTCTTGTTCAACTCGCCCAAAAAAAGAATTTGGGTGATGAACACAAAGGAAAAAGAAAAAGAAAAAAAAACAACACTGAGGCTGAGGAGTGAAGGGAGCAAAGAAGCACTTTATTTAGGGCAGAAGCAAAAGTTACATACTCAAAGAAGAGTATGGTGTCCTAGCAAGCTGATCCCTCTTTTATCTTATTTTTAGCTCTTCGAATAAGTGGGCCTTTTCGGTTAGGGGGGGAATAGTCATTGAGAGGAAGGTTGAAGTGTGGCCCGGATTGCATCCGGTTGCATCAGTCCCTGGTCTTGAGCATCTGTCTCCTGAAGCCACCGTACTAGTGTGCTAAGAGTTGTTTTCACTTAAACTTAACTAGTAGAGCGCCACACGTGAAAGGTCATATAGGGTCATCAGCAACGGTGCATTTTTACTGCGCATGCTCCACAGTTTTCCTGGTCGCTTTCTTGTTCGGATGCTACAAAGTTTCTGCGTGAGATGGCATTCTTCCACGGGTCATGCCTCGTTAAGTGAAAAATAAGGAGGAGGCTTTTCCTTCTGCTTGATACCTGAGGAGGCTGAGACTATTCCTTGCACCGCTCTGTCTTTCCTGCCTTTGTATCACTTTTTTTTTTTTTTTTTAAGATCTTGCATTTAGCCGGGGGAAAAAAGTGTGGCCTGAGAAGAGAACTTACTTCCAATACCCTAAGGATTACAGGAGGGGGCTAGGAAAGAAGGAAAGATACAGTGAAGAGCAGATATAACATGTAAAAAGGCAACTTTGCCAGTAACCCGTCTCTCAGGTTAACAAAGGGCGGGGATGAACTTGGGAATAGATTTAGTATGTATATAAATTTTAAGCCCAGACTTAGAGATGAAGGAAACGAATTTCTGTATTGTACAGTTATGAGTTGATATTATGTGGTGCGAGTTGATATTATGTGGTGCGTGTCCCTTAGGCTCCGAACCCCCATCCCTGTCATCCGGCGGGAAGTTTAGCCTCTTCCTCAAGGCTGATACAGAGGCACTAGTTTCATGTCTCTGTGGGCATTTGGGAGTGTCTGCCCAAAGGTCAGCCCACGTGGGTACCACCAGGGTACCATCTGCTCCCGTCTCCGTGCTGGCTGCAGCTCTAAGGGCTGTGTCATTTACAGACCCCTGGGGACTGAGGACCCCTGGAAGGCTAAGGGCACCCCAGGGAGCACCACCAGCCTTCCCTGAAGGTCCTGATACCTCCGAGGAACATTCTGAGAGGGCAGGGTGCAGTCCCCACTGCTCTCTGAACCAGACACCCTCTCTCCCTCTCAGTCTCAGGAACTCTCCTCCGCAGCTCACTGTTCTTCAATATCCCCCTCCCTCAGGGACAGCTGGTATCAATGGGATCAACTTCTAAAACAGTAGGAAACCCCATTGCCTTTAGACTGCTTCTGCTTACGACTGACAAAACTCCTGAATCATAAGATGAAAGAGCAAACCTTTGGAGGAGCAAAGATGAGAAGAAAGCGCCTCAGAAGGAGGAAACAGAAGTAAAAAGACACCGAGATGGGTGTAGAGACCAGCACGGCTCCAAGGGAGTGAGTGAAGGAGGAAGCAAGTGAAGGATGAGACCAAATTAGTGATGGGTCCAAACTATCCAAAAAAAGGAAATTTTCAGTAATAATGACTACATAATACATACATAATGACACAGTGCTTACTAACTACAGGCCAGGATAATGTTAACTCCTAACAACCTTACAAGATGGCATTATTGTTATTTCCATTTCACAGATGAGGAAACAGAGTCAGAATGGAATGATCAATTGCCTGAGCAAGTGCAAAAAAAAACCAGGACTTAAACTTGGTCAGATCCTCCAAGATCGTAATGCTTAAACACTACACAGTACTGCCCATCAAAGAAAGAGTGATAAAAAAAAAAAAAAAAGAAGAGTCAGGAGAAGGAGAAGACAAGCCACACTGGAGAAAATATTTGCAAAAGACACATCTAATAAAGGACTGTTCTTCAAAGCATATAAAAACCCTTAAAACTCATCAGTATTCAAAAAATAATAATTTTTTAAGTGGGCTAAAGATCTGAACAGATACCTTACCAAAGAAAACATACAGATGGCAAATAGGCATATGAGAATTGTTCAAAATCATATGTCAGCAGGGAATTGCAAATTAAAACAACAATGATATATTACTTCACACCTATTAGAATGGTCAAAGTTCAGAACAATGATGACATCAAATGCTGGCAAGAAAGGAGCAGCAGGAACTCTCATTCACCACTGGTGGAAATGCAAAATGGTTTGGTTGGTCATCTAGAAAGACAGCTTGACATTTTCTTTTCTTTTCTTTTCTTTTCTTTTAAATGTTTACTGGAGTAGAATTGATTTACAGTGTTGTTAGTTTCTGCTGTATGGCACAGTGAATTAGTTGTGCATATATCCATCTCTTTTTTAGATTCTTTTCCCATATAGGTCATTACAGAGTATTGAGTAGAGTTCTATACAGTAGGTCCTTATCAGTTATTTATTTTATATATGGTCATATGTATGTGTCAATACCAATCTCCCAATTTATCCATCATCCCCCTTCCCCCTTGCCAGTAACCATAAATTTGCTACACCTGTGACTCTACTTCTGTTTTGTAAATAAGTTCATTTGCATCATTTTTGATTCCATATATAAGATATCATGTGATATTTGTCTTTCTCTCTCTGTCTTACTTCACGTAGTATGATCATCTCTATGTCCATCCATGTTGCTATAAATGGCACTATTTCACTCTTTTCTGGACTGAGTAATATTTCTTTGTATATACGTACCACTTCTTTTTTAATCTATTCATCTGTCAGTGGACACTTATGCTGCTTTCCTAGGACAGCTTGGCATTTTCTTACAAAACTAAACATACTTTTAATGTACGATCCCATACTTGGTGTTTACTCAAAGGAGTTAAAATATTGTGTTCACACAAAAACCTGCACACAGATATTTATAGAAGCTTTGTTCATAATTGCCAAAACCTGAAAGCAACCAAAATGTCCTTCAGTATATGAATGGACAAACAGACTGTGATCCATCCAGATATTGGAATATTGTTGTTTAGTCAGAAGACATGTGACTGACTCTTTTGAGAATCCTATGGACTATAGCATGCCAGGCTCCTCTGTGCATGAGATTTCCCAAACAAGAACACTGGAGTGGGTTGCCATTTCCTTCTCCAGGAGGTCTTCCTGACCCAGGAATCAAACCCACATCCCCTGCGTTAGCAGGCAGATTCTTTACCACTGAGCCACCAGGGAAGCCCAGTGGGATTTTATTCAATACTAAAAAGAAATGAGCTACCAAGCAATGAAAATACATGGAGGAACCTTAAATACCTATTACTAAGTGAAAAAAGCCAGTTCTGAAAAGACTATTTTCTGTATGATCCCAATTACATGACATTCCGGAAAAGAGAAAACTATGGAGGCAGTAAAAGAAAAGTAAAAGACAGTAAAAATGATTTCCAGAAGTCAGGAGGGAGGGAAGGATGCATTGGTGGAGCCCAGAGGACTTTTAGTGCGGTGAAACCATCTTGTACGACACTATAATGCCATACATGTCATTATACATTTGTCAAAACCCAGAGGATGTACAGCACCAAGAGTGAACTCCGACGCAGACCACGGACTTCGGGTGATAACAACGTTGTCAGTGTAGGTTCATCAGTTGTAATAAATGTTCCATTCTGGTGCAGAATGCTGATAAAGGAGAGGCTGGAGAGGGAAGGCAGGGGGTATATGGGAAATTTCTGTATCTTCTGCTTAATTTTGCTTTAAAGCTAAATTGCTCTGAAAAAAAATTAAGTCTCCTTAAAATAATAATTTAAAAAATAAAATAATAATTACAAATGTGTGTGGTGGGGACTGGGGGATCCTAGCTCCCTGGAGGCAGAAGAAAAAAGTGAAGCATAGGGAAATGGATGCAGATTCACTTCTCAGAAATATATATATATATCTATACAAGGGCCTATACATTTGATTTATTTATCATTTATTTATTCATTGAGTAGCCATACCATATACTATGAGAGACAATGGTGATAAATCAATAAAAAGACAAGATTCCTATCCACATGAACTTACGCCCCCACCCCCTCTGAGAATGTCTCATAGCAAATCTTTCAGAAAGAGAATCTAATTGGGCTAATTAATCATAATCCTATATGGAGGCAGGATTCTCAGAAAGGCCACCTCCATAGACTTCTTTTGGCTCAAGTGCCAATTCCTACCCAGCTACCTACAGTCAAGAAGAGGGTTCACGTGATAATATATATGGCACCTCAACAGAGGGCTTCAAAGATAGTTGGGGATGTAGAGGTCCTTGGAGTCTTAGAGACACTCTTCCAGGAAAACCGTAGTCTTAAAACTCGGTCTCAGTTACTCTATTCAGATTTCTATTTGACAGGAGCTCAAGGAGAAGCATTAAATTTGAGGGGAAGAAACACAGACAAAGAAACACATAGTTATACAGAATTGGAAAAACCAACCCCACAATTAGACTCCAGTTCTTTTATATCCAAGACAAGGATCCGTTAGCGCCTGTTACAGGAGATGCATTCCGGCCCAATCTCCAGCTTTCAGTACCATCTGCTCCCTTTGTGTGAAGGATTGTGAGTCTGTTCAAGTAAAAAACATAAACAGATTTCTAAAAGGTTTCATTAATAAAGGAAACTAAAAAGCAAAAGAAAAATTCGTCTGATTCCCTGGTTCTGATTTATCAGGTGTCAGTGAACAAACAGGGCTCTTTGATGCCAAGTGGAGGGCAAGGCTTTGAAATTGCTGCTCTGCCCCCTAAGCACCAAGAAGGACTATCTTGCTGGATGGTGGGATTGACTGGCTAGTGTTTCTGGCTGAAGGATAGTCTCTTGCTACTCTTTGGCTGGTGGGATTGAGTTTGGTTTGATCAGCTAGGACCTAAAACAATTTGTGTCGTTTTCTAGTATAACTAGAATTTTTCCTTTCCATCTGTTGCTGCTTGATTATTTTATTTTGTCCATGATGTCATTATTTTTGCTGTGGCTCATTTGGCATGAACTCAGTCCTTTCCCTCCACCACGTGTGGCTTACACAACATCACCAGAAAAACAACTTGGAGAGCTAGACTGATGGGTGTTACTGCATATGAATCACTAAATCTGCTTTTTAACAGCTGTCTCATGGCACATCTTCCCCTTTGTGTCCCCTCTGCCATTTCTAATAGTATCGCAGGATCTTCTAAGCCTTGAACACAAGGGAGAAAAATCCAGAGGTCGATTATCCTTTTAGTAAAGTTCTCATGAGCTTTGAGACCTAAGTAGCAATACTGGTCTATGTCTTGGTGGTCTGAGCCCTGATGGGAGAAGAGAAACTGACACTTGGTCTGAGCGGAGAGGCTCTGAGCATCAGTAGAACTGCTTTGGGGGCCTGATGGCCAGGTCCCATCCATGGCAGCAGAGGGACACGACTCCAGTGCCCTGCAGAGACTGTGGCACATTCATGAGGAACCCAAGGTGCCTGTTGCACCCAGCAGGGTGGCAGGGAACCAGCCTGCCCTGAAGGACCCCAGCAGCAGAACAGCAGAGAGGTGGTACCCTCAAAAGGTCTGTGAGATACATTTCAAGGAAAGACTTGGATCAAAGAACCTGAGTGGGATTGTTTCTCAAACCTGTGACACATCCCTGGAGGCTCCTGGAAGCCAGTGGGGTTCCAACAGGAGGAAGAAAAAGCTATGAGCCTCTGTCACATGGATGTATGTCTCAAAGTGACTTTATTTGTACCAACAAGCTGGTGAGGCCTGAGATATTGGTCTTCTCTGAAGTAATTTGGATTACTCATAGTGAATAATCAATAAGAAAAGAGTCTTGGAAACAAGATACAGCAAAGAAACAGGCCTCACATGTCACTCACTATCCTGCCAAGAGCCTGCCCTTCTAAGGCGCCTTCGGTTATGATAACCCTACATTTAAATTTTAATTATAACAAAAATTGTCTCCTGTCCAGAAGGATGTGTGAAAAACCAATCATAAACACTTGCCAACTCAGTGCTGGAAAGTTATCTGCTCCAAGAATAGATTCTTTGGCTCAATCTTGGAAGGAATAGGTGGGAAAGTTTCATTCCAAGACCTCACACCAGGCTGACTGGGCAAAGCTAAGCAGATTCTGAATCACCCAAATTGCTTGTAGCATCTATCTGCTATTCCCAGTCAGGGTCCGCTGATGCCTGGGCTTATTGGAGCAAATCTGTGGCTGCTAATCTTGGTGTGGGCCACTACGGGACCCTGCCAAATGCCAACACTGTCCTGGAGAAGGTGAAGGTTCTCTCTTCAGCAGGACTGGGAACAGGAGGCGTACGCATCACTTTTGACAACTCCAGTGCAATGTACAAAGGCTCGACATTAATCAAACTAAATTCCTCAGGATGAGAAAATCAGCCAGATGCCAACTGGTAGGTGGGAAACATAAGTTCTCACCACCCGAGAAGCATTAAATGAAGGTTGAGAGGCTGAAGTGGGAAAGCCAGCCAAGGCACCATCCCAGGAGGCTGGGTTTGGAAATCAATTAGGGAGAAGAAGAGGATGGGGGCCCTGGCACGTCTCAGCTGCAGCAGGGGGGCAGTGCAGCTTGACTGGCAGGCCTATATTGGTATCCTGCAGCATATGTGTCTCCACCTCTGCTTTAACTTCATGGGGAGAAATCAATAGAGAGGAAAGAGAGACCTAGACTAAGCAGGAGAAAAATTATTGTCCACCAGCAAACTTCAGAGGTATCAGGGAATTGCAAAGGGCAGTCTGGCTGATGGCAAAAGTAGAGCTCCTTCTCAGGCGAGGCTGTGGCTCTGTAGTGACTGACCTGCCCTCTCAGGACACCTCCTCGGTGTCCAGTTGCCTCTGCTTTGGGCTCTGGTGATGTCAAGGGGAATTGCTTGTGGGGCAAAGAGGAAATCGTGCTATCTGGAGATCAGCTCCAGTGTCTCTTTCACTCTGTGCTCGTATTAGCAGAATCAACCTGCCTTAAATAGTACAAATAACTGGAAATGGGAATTCTCCTGGGCTCTGGGAAGCTGGAAAGGCACTCTAGCTATGCTGAATGGTCCAGGGCACTCGATGACCCACTGTGTTCCAGGACCCCATGTGGCAAAGCCTCGGGCCAATTCTGCACTTGGTTGCCATGCTCTGGGACACATGACTTGAGGCCTTAGTCACAGCTAATTGGACCAAGACTAGGTGACACTAGGGAGATAAGGTGGTGTGAACTATAAAGAATCCACCTGCCAAAGAGGAGATGCAAGAGACACCAGTTCGATCCCTGGGTTGGGAAGATCCCCTGAAGTAGGAAATGGCTACCCGCTCCAGTATTCTTACCTGGAAAATTCCATGGGCAAAGGAGCCTGGTGGGCTACAGTCCATGGGGTCGCAAAGAGTCAGACATGACTGAGCACACAGCACATATATATAGGATGGAAGAGGGGAGGCAAGGCATGGAGGCGGCCAGCTGGGGCTGCCACATCCTGGAAAGCAGTTAATCAGGGGAGGCTGCTGTGGGGCCCCACCCACACCCCCCCTCTCAGGCTCTCGTCTTCCCCACCCCACCACTCTGGGGGCTGGGACCTCATGGACCTCAGCTGCAACCTGGGGATCACCCTCAATGGAAGAGAACCACCTTACCCAAGGTCAGGTCCCCCTTACCCCAAGGGCAACCCCATCCATTCATGGGCCAGTGTCAAGGAATAGAAACAACCAGCTTTCCTGAAGGCAACAACTCTGAACGCCCAGCCCAGCCCAAAGCACCCATGGGATCTGCTGAGGTCTTTGTTAATGTTACTGAACCAAACTTGGGTCCAGTTGCCCGTGAACATGAAAACCAATCTATTGATGCTGGGTTGCAGTGAAGAAAAGTGCAGCATTTAGTGTCAGCTACCAAGCAAGGATTCTGGGACACTAGTGCTGACAAAGCCCAAACTTCTAGATGGGTTTCAAGAAAGCATTTTTTTATCAAAGGACATTTGATTTACAGTGTTGTGTTAGTTTCTGCTGTAGAGCAGAGTGAATCAGTTATACATATACATGTGTCAATTCTTTTTTTAAGATTCTTTTCCCATATAGATCATTACAGTGTATTAAGTTCCCTGTGCTATTAACCTAGACAGCATATTAAAAAGCAGAGACATTACTTTGCCAACAAAGGTCCATCTGGTCAAGGCTATGGTTTTTCCAGTGTCTCCACCTTCAGCCGTGGGATGGCAAAGTGACAGACACCACTGAAGTGATTTAACATGCATGGAGGGATGTAACTACATATTAACAGTACAGTTCAGTTCATTCGCTCAGTCGTGTCCGACTCTTTGTAACCCCGTGGACTGCAGCATGTCAGGCTTCCCTGTCCATCACCAACTCCCAGAGCTTGCTCAAACTCATGTCCATCGAGTCGGTGATGCCATCCAACCATCTCATCCTCTGTCATCCCCTTCTCCTCCTGCCTTCAACATTTCCCAGCATCAGGGTCTTTTCAAATGAGTCAGCTCTTCGTGTCAGGTGGCCAATGCTTTGGAGTTTCAGCTTCAACATCAATCCTTCCAATGAACACCCAGGACTGATCTCCTTTAGCATGGACTGGCTGGATCTCCTTGCAGTCCAAGAGACTCTCAAGAGTCTTCCCCAACACCACAGTTCAAAAGAATCAATTCTTCAGCGCTCAGCTTTCTTTATAGTCCAACTCTCACATTCATATGTGACTTTACTGGAAAAACTATAGCTTTGATTAGACGGACCTTTGTCAGCAAAGTTATGTCTCTGCTTTTTAATATGCTGTCTAGATTGGCCATAGTTTTTCTTCCAAGGAGCAAGTGTCTTTTAATTTCATGGCTGCAGTCACCATCTGCATTGATTTTGGAGCCCAAGAAAATAAAGTCTGTCACTGTTTCCATTGTTTCCCCTTCTATTTGCCATGAAGTGAGGGACCAGATACCATGATGTTCATTTTTTCAATGTTGAGTTTTAAGCCAACTTTTTCACTCTCTTTCGCCTTCATCAAGAGGCTGTTTAGTTCTTCTTTGCTTTCTGCTGTAAGGGTGGTGTCATCTGCATATCTGAGTTTATTGATATTTCTCCCAGCAATCTTGATTCCAGCTTGTGCTTCATCAAGCCTGGCATTTTGCATGATGTATTCTGCATGTAAGTTAAATAAGCAAGGTAACAACATATAGCCTTGGCATACTCCTTTCTATATTTGGAACCAGTCTGTTGTTCCATGTCCAGTTCTAACTATTGCTTCTTGACCTGCATACAGATCTCTCAGGAGACAGGTCAAGTGGTCTGGTATTCCCATCTCTTTAATAATTTTCCACAGTTCGTTGTGATCCACACAGTCAAATGCTTTAGAGTTGTCAATGAAACAGAAGTAGATGTTTTTCTGGAACTCTCTTGCTTTTTTGGTGATCCAATGAATGTTGGCAATTTGATCTTTGGTTCCTCTGGCTTTTCTAAATCCAGTTTGAACATCTGGAAGTTCACGGTGCATATACTGTTGAAGCCTGGCTTGGAGAATTTTGAAAATTACTTTGCTGGTGTGTGAGATGAGTGCAGTTGTTCAGTAATTTGAACATTCTTTGGCAATGTGTTTCTTTGGGATTGGAATGAAAACTGACCTTTTCCAGTCCTGTGGCCACTGCTGAGTTTTCTAAATTTGCTGGCATATTGAGTGCATCACTTTCACAGCATCATTTTTCAGTATTTGAACTATTTCCATTGGAATTCCATCACCTCCCCTAGCTTTGTTTGTAGTGATGCTTTCTAAGGCTCACCTTACTTTGCATTCCAGGATGTCTGGCTCTAGGTGAGTGATCACACCATTGTGGTTATCTGGGTCATGAAGATCTCTTTTGTATAGTCCTTCTGTGTATTGTTGCCACCTCTTCTGAATATCTTCTGCTTTTTTTAGGTCCCTACCACTTCTGTCCTTTATTGTGCCCATCTTTGCATGAAATGTTCCCTTGGTATCTCTAATTTTCTTGAAGAGATCTCTAGTCTTTCCCATACTATTGTTTTCCTCTATTTCTTTGCATTGGTCACTGAGGAAGGCCTTCTTATCTTTTCTTGCTATTCTACTCTAGTTGTCTATTATGAAGCATTTTTAAAGGCCAAGTGAGGGAGAGAGGATCACAGGTGTGTGATCAGCTCAAGCGCAAGTCTCTGATTGGTTGATGGTGAGGCCACAGGGAGGGTCACAGGGGTTAGTACTATCAACCCTTAGGCTCCAGTAGACCTAGGGGCTATGCACCCATGTTCATCAAGTAGTTAACATCGTCCATTTGTTTCATATCTGTAAAACAGCTCAGCATGTGTTGCAGATACTATTATTAGGGACATCGGAGAAGAGCTAAAGCAGATGATATGGGGTCCCAGGAAGGTCCCATAGGGTCCTGCTCCATTACATTAAGACTGCTTTACAGTTCAAATTCTCCTCTATCCTGTCCTCTTCTCTTAGATCCTCCATGGTGCTAATCTTATTCCATCAGGCAAATCTCCATCTGAGAACCCATTTTCCAGGGAACCAGATCTAAGATGCCATCCAATCTGATCTCCTGCTTTGGGAAGGTTGACTTGAAAGATAGATAAATGATAGAGAGCTGGGGCTTCCCAGGTGGCTCAGTGGTAAAGAAGCTGCCTACAAGCAGGAGATGCAATCTGGGTTGGGACGATTCCCCTGGAGAAGGAAAGGGCAACCCACTCCAGTATTCTTGCCTGGGAAATCCCATGGACAGAAGGAGCTTGGTGGGCTACAGTCTATGGGGTTGCAAAAAGTCAGACATGACTTAGCAACTATGCAAGGACAAGATAGAGAGAGAGATGGAGTAGAAGACCAGGGGCACGCAGAGAACTCAGGAAACACAAGGCAGTGAGGCAGCAGAAGACACAAGGCAACAGAAGCCAAGAATATGCAGACGCCATGAGTTAGAGGCAAAGCAAGGTTAGTGGACAACCTAGAGGGGTGGGAAGGAATCTCAAGAGGGAGAGGATATGTATATGCTCAGGGCTGATTCATGTCACTGGGCAGCAGAAGCCAATACAACATTGTAAAGCAATTATCCTCCAATTTAAACAAACAGCACATTATCCACAGCCAAGAGGGTGGCTACTGGAGCTTTCTATTTCCCTTTAAGAAGTTTTAATTGTCGTAAGATACACATAATATGAAGTTTACCCTCTTGCCCATTTTTTAGTGTACACACAGTTCTATTGGAGATTTCAGTTCCCCTACTTTCTTCATGAAGCACAAAAACATCTGGAAGGAGGGAGTCTCTGTTTCTGAAAGACCCCAACGCAATGCACAGAAGGTGAGAGCAGAGGCTCGAAGATGAACAGACCCAAGGGCAGATCCTCATTCTGCAACTTTCTATGAACGAGCCTTTGGGCAAGTTGTTAGACCTGATAAGCCTTGACATCTTCACCTGTATCATGGGCGCAGAGCAGACAGGACGGCACGGTGACGGGGAATTGCAGGTAGACAGATGGGCTCTGGCACCGACAGAAATGGGATCTGGGCAAGTTTCTTCTCTCCCTGAGCCTCGGTGATCTCACCTGTAAAGTGGGAAATTATAGTGCCTCCCTCATGACTTTATACAAGGATCCAATGACATAACCCTCGCAGTATTCCTCATACTGTAAATTCTTTTTTTTAATAGATTGATCAGTTTTTACTTCTTCTTGTATTTCTGTTTATTATTATTGAAGTATAGCTGATTTAGACTGACACTGTAAGTTCTTGATCATTGGGAGCTACTTCATCCCTGAACTCTTTAACTCTGGTTAAAACAGCCAGAGCTGAATTAGGAAATGTGTGTGGGTTTTAAAAAGGGTTTCTCTAGTGGGGAAAAAATAAGGCCATGACTTAAATCTCTAGGCAGCAGGAAGAACTCTCCCTGCCACAGAAAACACTGTCTTCCACGTGTTAAAAAGCCGCCCTGGTACAAATCAAGGTCGGTCCTCCCACTGTTCCTCCTGTTCAGCGGCAGTGGCGGAGGCCAAGTCCAGGATTTAGATGGAAGCTTCCGCCTGAGCGTGCCAGCAGGGACTCCTCCTGGCCCCAGATTTTGGAGCAATAAATAAGGCTCAGAGGCAATGACCTGGTAGGGCAGCCGTCTGGCAGAGCAGCAGGCTGGTGGGAACGAATGGGTTGCGGTGGGGGGTCCCAGTCTGCATGTCTGCTCCCGCGGTGACTAACACATACACACAGGCCATGAAAAGACTCTGCAATGCTTAGTCCTTCTGCCTCCCCCCACCAGCCCGGCCCACCCCACTCCGTCCCAACAGCCTTTCCCCTAATTGTTCTTTCTACCCCACTGGCCCTTTGCAGCTCAATCCATAAACATGAAGAAGCATGTCACTGGCCCATCACCCCATCACCCCGACACCGTGAGCTCGATGGCACCTTACAGAGTCTGTCCTGTATCCACCACCTCCCTGTCTCTCTCAGCCTTTGTCCCGTTCCTTCTGCTTCTCTATCTGTGTCACACTTGCTCTCTCCTCCACCTCTCCTGATCCTCTCTTCTGCCCTATTGAACCCTGCTTCTCTCTGGGTTTTCCTCTCTGTACCTCTGTCTCACCTCTAGCTCTGTTGCTCGTTCCCTCTGTAGCCCTGTGTCTCTGCGTTTCCTGGTCTATTTCCCTCTCACCAATCTGCTGTGTGACCTGATGGAACTCCTTTGCCCTCTCTGGCTCTTAATCTCTTCTCTGTAAAATGAGGCTCTCTAGCAAATGTTTTAATCATGGCTCTGGGACAGCCACGCCCAGTCAAGGCCTAGCTTCACCTGGGACTGAAGGTCAACCAGCACCTCTCTATACAACCACACGAGCTGTTAAAATATTCAAACAATCATCCTACTGGTGAGAGTTACTTGCCTGAGCTCCTAAGATCACCCCCTATCATTCTGGCTCCTGCTTCTGTAGGCTGTGATATGTGCTCAGGCATGTCCCACTCTTTGCAGCCCCCCAGACTGTAGCCCACCAGGCTCCTCTGCCCATGGAATTCTCCAGGCAAGAATACTGAAGTAGGCTGTCATTTAACTGAGTGCCACAATTAAGACTTGGCATACCCAAATAAATAAATATAAATATTTAAAAGAGAAAATGTCATATGAGCAAGAAATAAACTTTTGTTGTTTTAAATAGCTGAAATCAAGGGTTATTTGTTCCAGGAGCATAACTCAACTTGAAAAATCAGCATTTAATGATGACAAGAACATATTAATATTTTATTTCTTGCATGATATATGATTTGGTTGTTGAAGGATTTGTTTTGTTTTGAAGGTTATTTTTTGGTGTTTTTCTTTGTGGGAGGTTACATTTATTTAGTTCTTACTACATACCAGACACTGAGGTTTTTATACACGATCTCAGTAATCCTCTATGCGAAATCATTCCTTCTTTTATTCATTCATTCAATAAATATTTATGGAGTGCCAATCAGGAGCAAGGTGAAGAAGATAGACATAGTTGACCCTAACCTCATGGAGTTTAGTCTGTGCAGGGAAGGGTGTTGAGGCAGATGTAATTAAATAATCTAACAGAAGAGTAGAAACTTAAACTGCAGTTGTAAATCTGAGAGAATTTGTGCTGTGAATGTGGGTCACAAGGGAGTCTACTCTAGACTGAGGGTGAGAGTGTCGTGTTGGGGAAAGCTTCCCAGGACTTTCTCAAGATGAAGTAGGATGAGCCTAGGCTAACAGCATTATTATTCCATTTTACTGTTGAGAAAACTAGTGTTTTGTAAATGTCAGAACTAAGATTTAAACCAAGCTCGAACTCCAAAGTTAACCTTAACCACTGTAACCACTAACTGTACTATAGACATATCTTTGCATTCAGAATAAAATGAGTAGTCAGTATTTAAGAGAATTATTCAGATTTTCAGCTTTGATCTCAATAGTCTAAGTAACACTAGAATTTGGATCGGATTATGATGTTTCCCAAATCATCCAGCTGCATGAGTATGGAGACATACTTTAAATGTTTAAGTAAATATACTTGGGGTGGAGCCAAGTACGCTATTTCCTAACTCACTTAGAAAAGAAATAGAATCAAAGATAAAAAACTAAAGGTAGCATCAGCTAAACCAGCAATAAAAAGGGCAATTAGAAATCAATTTTTGAGCCACAATCAAAAAGCCCCACCCCATTCCCTGCCATATCTCTTCAAAACAGATGAGAAGTTAATTCCCGGCTCTTTGTAATTCATATTGTCTGTTCTCCAAAGGAATTCTACAGCACAGCATATCAGTATGGTTAATTATATCATGCTTATAAAGCATTTTGTAAGTAAAAATTGCTGTTGAAGGAACAGGACAGTTGCTAGCAAAAATAAAGAGGCAGAAGTTGAAGGATGGAAGAAAACCAGGTATCAAGATTTCCCCCACTCTAACTTCAATCTTTCTAGACTCTGATTGAGTTAATATGCACTCTCATTTAATTCTCATCTGAAAATACACACACGCACACAAAATCCAGTCTTCCTTAGGGGGAATTATCATCTCTCTATTATAATGTGGTCATTGTGGGACTGTAATAAGCAAGACCTTTTCCCTTTGGAAAGCCCTTCTGGGGATGCTCTCTTTCAACAATCTAGAGTACATGAGGAGGAGACCTGTGACCCAGGATACGGAATTCTGAGCAGAGGGATGCAGGGACAAGATTCCATGGATGCCAATTCAGCCCAGTCTGGAGAAGACACTAATGTGAGAATGATGAACAATTTCTTCTACCAAGAGCATCTCTCTTTAAATCCTAGTTCTTCAGTCTTCCCACTGAAGAACCTTTTAGTTAAGTTCCTTCTGTTGCTTGCAACCAAAGATTCCTCAACTGATAATCAGCTCTTCACATCAGGTGGCAGAAGTAGAAAATCCTAAATGCACCTCCAGGAAACTAATAGAGCTCATGAATGAACTCAATAAAGTTGCAGGATACAAAAAGAAAATGCAGAAATCTGTTGCATTTCTATCACAATCTCATTTACCAATCACATCAAAAAGAATAAAATACCTAAGACTAAGCCTTCCCAAAGAGGCAAAAGGTCTGTACTCCAAAAACTATAAGACACTGATGAAAGAAACTGAAGATGATACAAATAGATGGAAAGCTATATCATGTTCTTAAATTGAAAGAATCAGTATTGTTAAAATGGCCATACTACTCAAGGCAATCCACAGATTCAATGCAAACCTTATCAGATTATCAATGGCACTTTTCACAGAACTGAATTTAAATTTTTAAAAAAATTTTACAGTAACACTAAAGACCCCACATAGCTAAAACAATCTTGAGAAAGAAGAATGGATCTGGAGAAACCACAGTCTCTGATTTCAGATTATATTACAAAGTTACAATAATCAAATCAGTATGGTATTGACACAAAAACAGACACATAAATCAATGGAACATGATAGAAAGTCTACAACCTACATTCTTATGTCAGTTAATCTACAACAAAGGAGACCAGAATATATAGAACATAAAAGACAGTCTCTTTAATAAGAGACTGTGTAGCACAGGGAGCTATATTTAACATCTTGTAATGACCTATAATAGATTCTGAAAAAGAATATATTTGCATATATATTCTGAAAAGAATGTATTTGCATATAATTATGCATATATTATGTATGTACACATATGTGTGCACATATGTATTCATAAGAGTCATTTTACTGCACATCTGAAATATTGTAAATCAACTATACTTTAATTTAAAAATTTAAAAAATTTTTACAAGAGATTGAAATGTTCACTCTTTCACCCGACCATTCAACTTCCAAGAATCTATTCTAAGAAACAATAAATAACATCAATGTTCAAAGCATCATTGCTTATGAAACTGAAAGTGAAAACCACTCTAAGTGTTAGGGATGTAAAAAAACGGTTAGCAATTATGCAAACTCTTTAATAAGTTGTTCTGAGAAAATTGGACAGCTACAATAACAAGAATAAAATTAGAAATTCTCTAACACCATACACAAAAATAAGCTCAAATTGATTTAACGACCTAAATGTAAGACTGGATACTGTAAAAGTCCTAGTGGAAAACATAAGAAGGACACTCTTTGACATAAATCATGCAATGTCTTTTTGGATCCATCTCATAAACTAATGAAAACAAAAGCAAAAATAAACAAATGGGACCTAATTAAACTTTTAAAATGTTGTATATCAAAGGAAACCATAAATAAAATGAAAAGACAACCTACAGAATGAGAAAAAGTATTTGCAAACGATGCAACCAATAAGGAATTAATCTTCAAAATATACAAACAGTTCATACAGAAAAATATTTTTTTTAAATGTTCAATCAAAAATGGGCAGACCTAAATAGACATTTCTTCAAAGAAGACATAGAGATGGCCAATAGGCACATGAAAAGATGCTCAGCATTACTCATTGTTAGAGAAACATAAATCAAAACTGCAATGAGGTATCACCTCATAATGGTCAGAATGACCATGATCAAAAAGTCTACAGATAATAAATGCTAGAGAGAGTGAGGAGAAAAAGGAACTCTCCTATGCACTGGTGAGAATGTAAACTGGTAAAACCACTATGGAGAAGAGTATGGAGGTTCTTTAAAAAAACTTAAAGTAGAGTTACTATATGATCCAGCAATCCCACTGCTAAGCTGTATTCAGAGAAAACTCTAATTTAAAAAGATACGTGCACCACAATGTTCACACAAGCACTATTTACAATAGCCAAGACACAGAAGCAAACTAAATGTCCATCAGCAGATGAATGGATAAAGAAAATATGGTACACACACACACACACACACACATATACACAAACACAATGGAATACTACCCAGCCATAGAAAAGAATGAAATAATGCCATCTGTAGCAACATGGGTAGAACTAGAGATTAAGTGAAATAAATCAGACAAAGACAAATATGGTATCTTTTATATGTGGAATCTCAAAAAAATAATGCTAATGAACTTATTCACAAAACAGAAATAGACTCGCAGACATAGAAAATAAATGTATGATTACCAAAGGGAAAAGGGTGGGGAGGGATAAATTTGGAATTTATTTATAACAGGGATATTTATTTATAACAGGGATAATTTTGGAGTTTATTTATAACAGATACACCCTGCTATATATAAAATAGATAACCAACGAGGATCTACTGTGTAGCACAGTAGATCAATATTTTATAATGACCTATAATAGAAAAGATTCTGAAAAAGAATATATTTGCATATATGTGTGTGCACATCTGTATTCATAAGTCATTTTGCTGCACACCTGAAATATTGTAAATCAACTATACTTCAATTAAAAATTTTTAAAAGAGAGTGAAATGTTCATTCTTTCACCTGACCATTCCACTTCCAAGAATCTATTCTAAGAAACAAAGGAAACCATCAATGTTCAAATCAGCATTGCTTATGAAACTGAAAGTGAAAACCACTCTAAGTGTTAGGGATATAAGAAAATGGTTAGTAATTATGCAAACTCTTATGGACACGTTATTCTGGATACTGTGCTAATCCCATTTTTGGTGACTAAGAGAATGTACCTCATAGATCTCTGGCTAAAGGGAGAGTAACTAACCAAGAATCCAAGTGCTACCACTGGAAAGCCATCACTATATTTGCATGGTGGCCATGAATCCCACGGGGTGCTTCCAACTAATGTCTGAGAGCAGCAGGATATCAAGACAAGTTATCCTGGGAGACTTGAGACTCCTCTGACAGCCAACATTGTCTCAAGATCTCCCTGATGGCTTGTGAATTTTCCTAAGCTGCATGATAGTCTAGAATACTTCCACCCAACCTCCCGATCCTCCTTCACTCAGGGTCAGACTTGCATTGTGGCCTTATGGCTCCTCTAGCCTTCTCATTTCACATGCTAGCAAGGTGATGCTCAAAATCCTTCAAGCTAGGCCTCAATATTACATGAACCAACACTTCCAGATGTACAAGTGGGATTTAGAAAAGGCAGAAGAACCAAGATCAAATTGCCAAGATACACTGAATCATAGAAAAAGCAACAGAATTCCAGAAAAACATGTGCTTCTGCTTCATTGACTACACTAAAGCCTTAGACTGTGTGGATCATAACAAACTGTTGAAAATTCTTAAACAGGTAGGAATACCAGACATTTTACCTGCCTCCTGAGAAATCTGCATGCAGGTCAAGAAGCAACAGTTAGAATCAGACATGGAAAAATGAACTGGTTCAAAATTGGGAAAGGAGAATGTCAAGACTGATATTGTCACTCTGCTTATTTAACTTAAATGCAGAGTACATTGTGCGAAATGCTGGGCTGGATGAAGCTCAAGCTAGAATCTTGAAAAACTATGGACAGAGGTTCATAACATTGTACAAGAGGTGATGACCAAAACTGTCCCCAAGAAAAAGAAATGCAAGAAGGCCAAGTGGTTGTCTGAGGAGGCCTTACAAATAGCTGAGAAAGGAAAAGAAGTGAAAGGCAAAGGAGAAAGGAAAGGTCTTCCCAGTTGAATGCAGAGTTCCAGAGAAAAGCAAAGAGAGTTAAGAAATCCTTCTTAAGTGAGCAGTGCAAAGAAATAGAGGAAAACAGTAGACTGGGAAAGACTAGAGATCTCTTTAAGAAAATTGGAGATACCAAGGGAAACTTTAATGAAATGACAGGCATAACAAAGGACAAAAATGGCAAGGACTTAACAGAATCAGAAGAGATTAAGAAAAGGTGGCCAGAATACACAAAAGAACTGTACAAAAAAACTCTTAATGACCCAGATAACCATGATGCTGTGGTCACTCACCTAGAGCCAGACACTCTGGATTGTGAAATCAAGTGGGCCTTAGAGAGCATTGCTACAAACAAAGCTAGTGGAGGTGATGGAATTCCAGCTGAGCTATTTAAAACCCTAAAAGATAATGCTGTTAAAGTGCTGCACTCTTTATGCCAGCAAATTTTAAAAACTCAGCAGTGGCTACAGGACTGGAAAAGATCAGTTGATCAGTTTTCATTCCAATCCCAAAGAAACACAATGCAAAAGAATGTTCAAACTACCATACAGTTGCACTCATTTCACATGCCAGCAAGATTATGCTCAAAATCCTTCAAGTTAGACATCAGCAGTACATGAACCAAGAACTTCCAGATGTACAAGTTGGACTTAGGAAAGGCAGAGGAACCAAAGATTAAATTGCCATCACTTGCTAGATCATAGAAAAAGCAATGGAATTTTTTAAAAATCTACTTCTGTTTCACTGACTATGCTAATGCCTTTGACTGTGTGGATCACAACAAATTGTGGAATATTCTTAAAGAGATGGAAGTACCAGACCACCTTATCTGCCTCCTGAGCAACCTATATGCTGGAAAAGAAGCAGCAGTTAGAACTGAACATGGAACAATAGACTGGTTCAAAATTGGGAAAGGGGTACATCAAGGCTGTATATTGTCACCCTGCTTACTTAACTTATATACAGAGTACATCATGAGAAATGCCAGGTTGGATGAATCACAAGCTGGAATCAAGATTGCTGGGAGAAATATCAGCAGCCTCAGATATGCATATGATACCACTTTAATGGCAGAAGATGAAGAGTAATTAAAGAGCCTCTTGTTGAAGGTGAAAGAGGAGAGTGAAAAAGCTGACTTAAAACTCAACAGTCAAAAAATGAAGATCATGGCATCCAGTCCTATCACTTCATGGCAAATAGATGGGGAAAATGTTGAAACAGTGTCAGAGTCCATTTTCTTGGGCTCCAAAATCAATGCAGATGGTGACTGTAGCCATTAAATTAAAAGACTCATGCTCCTTGGAAGAATAGTTATGACAAACCTAGACAGTGTATTAAAAAGCAGAGACATCACTTTGTCGACAGAAGTCCATACGGTCAAAGCTATGGTTTTTTCAACAGTCTGGTACAGATGTGAGGGCTGGACCACAAAGATGGCTGAATGCCAAAGAATTGATGCTTTCAAACTGTGGTGCTGGAGGAGACTCTTGAGAGTCCCTTGGACTGCAAAGAGATCAAACCAGTCAATCCTAAAGGAAATCAGTCCTGAATTTTCATTGAAAGGACTGATGCTGAAGCTGAAGCTCCAATACTTTTGCCACCTGATGTGAAGATCCGACTCATTGAAAAAGACCCTGATGCTGGGAAAGATTGAAGGCAGGAAAAGGGGATGACAGAGAATGAGATCACTGCATGGAATCACCAACTCAATAGACATGAGTTTGAGCAAGCTCTGGGAGATAGTGGAGGACAGAGAAGCCTGGTGTGCTGCAGTCCAGGGGGGTCACAAATAGTCGAATATGACAGAGCAACTGAACGACAAAGACTTCTCTAGCTCCCTCACTTTTTCCTTTCACAAGCATGTCCCCTAATAAAATTCTTAATCCTATCTTGGTATCTACTCCTCAGAAAGCAGGAATTAACTGGAACTAACTCACTGGAACTAACACAGGTGACGGCAGATGTGGGCTGAGAAAATAGGCAGGAAGATGGGGATTTGATCCACTCATCCACTGCAGAGCAAGATGAAGAAGATGGTCTCCTGGTTGGTAGGTGAATATGGATAGTCTCTGTCAAAAGGTGGTGGCCAAACTACTAAAAATTTCACTAAGAGTGATCTAGGAAAATGTCCCAATGAAAGGAAATGCTATAACAAGGATGATAGAGGATGAGGTGGTTGGATGGCATCACCGACTCAATGGACGGGAGTTTGAGCAGATTCAGGAAGTTGGGGATGGACAGAGAAGCCTGGCGTGCTGCAGTCCATGGGGTTGCAAAGAGTCAGACACGACTGAGCAACTGAACTGAACTGAGTGATGTAAGTGGTTTAAAACTAGGGGGCCAGCAATGCAGAGTTGGCTGGTTACTACCAAATTATATTGATGTCCTACAGAAGACTATGGAGAGATTGGAGGCTGTTAACAAAGAATTAATGCCAAAGTGTGAGACCCAGAAGAGACTTTATCTTCTATAAAGGAAGAGCAGACACAACTGAATAGCAGGCTGATAACTTACTTGTTAGAACTTACAGAACTCCAGAGACGTTTGTGTGCTTAGCCAAGGTAGGTGTGTTATGCAAAAGTTAGGGGCCTGGTTGGGGAAAGTGGGATCCTGAAACATGGGATAGAGATATCTAGTTGGAGACCAACCAGGATATGAAGGACATGGATTCTGCAAACCACCCCCTGGAGTCTCTGGGTTTGCACAGGTGGCCCCCTCTTCCCCAGTAAGAGCTCCACTGTGCTGGAAGATTCTGCGGAAGTTCTACCTGAGAAGGCAACAGGTGCTCCCCCTCAGGAGCTGCCCTCTGATCCTTTCATGGATGCCAGGCTAGTAACTAGGGCTAAGTCCTAGGATAAGCTGGCTGGTGATGTGCTGGCCTTGGTAAAAGAGGAGAGAGAATACATTCCTAATGAACTGAAGGAATTATCCAGCATGTAATTATCCATGCTGCTTGCCCCAGGCTGCCCCCAGACAATGCCTGCACCTGTCAGGGTTGCTGAGACAGTCCTGTTTCCTGGGAGGCCCTGGACTCCTGTGGTCAATAAGAATACAGAAATAGATGTGAAAATAATAAAAATAGATGTGAGTTCAATTTCTTATAGACTATAGTCTACACTTAGAGGCACACACAAAGAAAGGAGAAGAATCCCAGAGAAAGGAGTGCCTATCCACCAAAAGATACTTTCAGGAATGTTTGGGCCTTATTCATAAAACATAAAAACTGGAAACAACTCAAATGTTTATCAATGGATGAATAGACTGTGGTATAGGATACAACAGAATCACAATATAAGAGTAGGATAACAATAACAAAGGAAATGTATGCATGCATGCCCAGTCGCTTCAGTTGTGTCTGACTCTTTGTGACCCCATGGACTGTAGCCCGCCAGGATCCTCTGTCTGTGGGATTCTGCAGGCAAGAATATTGGAATGAGGAGGCCACATCCTCCTCCAGGGGATCTTCCTGACCCAGGGATGAAACCTACATATCTTATGTCTCCTGGACTGCAGGCAGATTCTTTACCACTGATCTACAGGGGAAGCCCAACAAAGAATATAGCTATGTGCTATAACAGCATAGATAAATCTCATGAATACTGTGTTGAATAAAAGAAGTGATACCGACAAAGGATATTCCATATGAGTCCATATATATTAAGTTCAAAATCATGGGGACTATTGCAAGAAGGACCAAACTAAGGGTACCCTGGGAGACAGAGAGGTGAACGTTGATTAAAAAGGGAATTGAGGGTGTGTGGAGTGTTGTTGGAAACGTTGTTTTTCTTGATCAAGGTGGTGGATACCTCATTCAGTTCAGTTCAGTCGCTCAGTCGTGTCGGACTCTTTGCAACCCCATGAACCACAGCATGCCAGGCCTCCCTGTCCATCACCAACTCCCGGAGTTTGCTCAAACTCATGTCCATTGAGTCAGTGATGCCATCTCATCGTCTGTTGTCCCCTTTTCCTCCTGCCCTCAATCTTTCCCAGCATCAGGGTCTTTTCCAATGAGTCAGCTCTTTGCATCAGGTGGCCAAAGTATTGGAGTTTCAGCTTCAGCATCAGTCCTTCCAATGAACACCCAGGACTGATCTCCTTTAGGATGGACTGGTTGGATCTTCTTGCAGTCCAAGGAACTCTCAAGAGTCTTCTCCAACACCACAGTTCAAAAGCATCAATTCTTTGGCGCTCAGCTTTCTTCACAGTCCAACTCTCACATCCATACATGACCACTGGAAAAACCACAGCCTTGACTAGACAGATTGTATAAGTAAAACTTCATTATAATTTGGACACTTAAAATTTGTATACTTTATCATATGACTGCTATGATTCAATAAAATGTTTCAAATACAATAAAAAAGATGAGAGAGTACACCAAAATGTTAACACTGGCTATCTCTGTTTAATGGAACTATGAAGAATTTTTAATCCCTTCATTATAAGTTTCTGCAGTTCTTCAATTTTCTCTGAAGAGTGTATTTGTCAAAAAGCAAAAACAACAAGAGTTATTCTTAAGAAGGGAAATATATCAGGCAGTGATGTGCAAACTTCACACTGATGTCAGACATGGGGCACTTTACATGCAAAGCTGGTATCATAAACTGTCTGAGCTACAGAAAACACTACTCTTTGTCCTGATTTTGCCCAATTCATCACAATCCTAAAGCAATAACAGCATTGACAGTATAGTTAAGTAACTCAATCTATGGTAATGTTCTCTAGAAATTAAAACTTGAGTCTGTAATTTGGAACCCAAAAGCCATGATACTTCAAGTATTTAGGCCCACTGCACATTGTTCCTTAAAAAGTACCAACAATACCTCAAATCAAGCCACAATTACAGACCTGTAAATGTAAAGCCATTATTATGTCTGGGCAAATACCTCAATTCCACTTGCATTTTAATAGTTGTTTTCCAATACTGAAGTTGCTAATGCTTTCGTTGCCTCTTAATGACTATTCTTAGCAAACAAATTTTGTGCCTTACAATTAGTGATTTTCTTCCTAATTATGGCTTTTTTCAATTTTCACATGAGATGACAAAAAATTTATGTTTTACCCATGAACTAGCTTATTACTTAATGAAAATTTGTCTAATAGCAGCCTTTTAGATACCCTGTCAAAATCAAAAGCAGCATTCAAAGAAGAGAGAGGTTGCTTTCATATTAACATTCAAAATTAATTTCTGGGTAGGGGCTGGGAGTGAGACGTAGGAGGCATAATTTCTTCCAAAAAGATTAAAATAGATATTCTTACTTGGAGTCCATGGAGTTTAAAAGTGTTAAATATTTCTCTCTCCTTCCCTCCCTCCCTCCCTCTGGATGTGTCTCTCTCCCTTCCCCCCATCCTTATTTTGTGCCTTTTTCTTTGCCTATGATACACAGATATATACCCAGCCTTTGGGATTCAAACTGCAGAATGGCAAAGGATTACTCTCCTGTGTTAGAGTCTGGTGATTTCAACATTGCTATATGATCAACTGTCAAAGTACCTAATTTTCCATCTAGGCTTAGATTATTTAATTTCACTTCCACCCCCTACCCTCCACTCAGATGCATTTGGCATGTCAAATGCTTTTGCTAGCCAGGACGCTCTGTCCTAGGACAAATATCCTACCTGTTCTTTGGGTTTTGAACCATAAATACAGCATGCTGGGAGTGGAACAGAATCTAATATTGTCCCCTAAACAAGCAGCCCTATTCTCTCTGGCAGATGCAGTCTGGTTCACTTGGCTGGGTTTGTTAATAATATGGAGGAGAAGCAAACTTTATCAAAAAGTAGTGACTCATTTTTCTCATCGAATAAAATCCATAAAAGATTTAGGCACGACCCAAACAATTTACATCTTAAATATTCATGCCCTAGTCCCAGCCCTGAAATGACATTTAAATTATGTCTGGGGAATTTGTTGTGAGCTAACTGCCATGGCCCACTTCGGAGGGTTTCAAAGACTGGGAGAGAGAGGGAAATATTGAGACCCATTTTCCATTTCAGAGATTTACGAGGGAGCAAATGAAATTCGCTCCTGCTCTCAGACCTGGCCCCCTGGGAAAGGAAACACTGTCCAAACCAAGTAAATAAGGTCCTTTGTGTCAGCAAAGGCTGTGGTGGATGAAATTAATGTTCAAGTGATCCTGGAATTTCTCAGATAGGTTGTTTAAAGCAAAGTTTCTCGGCTTCAGAACTGTTGATATTTGGGGCTGGATAATTTTATTGTGGGGCTATTTTTGCATTGTAGGATGTTTATCAGTAGCCCTACAGGCCAGTAGCATCCACCAAGATGTGACACCAGAAATGTCTGCAGACATTGCAGAATGTTCCAGGGGCTGGGGAAGTGGTGGGAGGAAGGAAGATCAACTCTGCCTTGGTCAAGAACCACTGTCTTAAAGACAAAGAAGTCATCTGTCCCTGCTTTATCCTAAATTTGGGGAGATAATTTTTCTTTTTGACTTTTTCCTCCTTCCAGCATTTTTAAAATTGAGCTATAATTGACATATGCATTATGTAGGTTTAAGCTGTACCACATGTATAGACATGTTGATACACTGATATATTGCAATATCATGTCACATAGTTGCTATTTCCTTTTGTGGTAAGAACAACTAAGATCTACTCTCTTAGCAGCTTTGAAGTCTATAATGCAATTTTGTTGATTATAACCACTATGCTCTACATTAGATCTTCAGGCATTATATATCCACTAAATATCCAAATTTAGCCACAAGTTTATATCCTTAAACATCTCAGTTCCCACAACAATACCCCAACCCCTGGTAACCACAATTCTATTGTCTGTCTATGAATTTGTTATTTTTAGATTCTACATATAAGGGAGATCATAAGGTATTTATTTTCCTCTGTCTGACTTATCTCCCTGAGCATAATACCCTCTACATTCATCCATATTGTCACAAATGGCACACTCATTTACTCACTATTTGCCAACCACTTATTGATTATCTACCATGTGCCAAACTTCGCTGTAGGCACTTGGGATACAACAGTGAAGAACACAGAAAAAAACAATTTTTCTTTCACAGAGTTTGCATTTTTGCAGTGGATAAAGCCAACATAGAAAATAAGTAAATCTCTGACCTGTTAGACGACAAAAGAAAGAAAGAAAAAGTAGAACGGGGTCTATCAAATGTGAAACAGATCGCCAGCCCAGGTTGAATGCATGAGACAAGTGCTCAGGGCTGGTGCACTGGGAAGACCCAGAGGGATGGGATGGGGAGGGAGGTGGGAGGGGGGATCGGGATGGGGAACACATGTAAATCCACGGCTGATTCATGTCAATGTATGGCAAAAACCACTACAATATTGTAATCAGCCTCCAACTAATAAAAATAAATGGAAAAAAAATTTTAATGTAGAATGGGGGAGGAGGACCTAGAGTGCTAAGAATTTAGAGTCGGGGCAGGTCACAATGTGGAAAGAACAATGTTTGAGCAAAGAATTGAAGGAGGTGAGTGAGTGAAGAGAGAAGGCGAAGGGACGTGTTACAGTCAGAGGGAACCATCAACCCAAAGATCCTGAGATGGCAGCGGAGCAGGCGAGTGTGTGGAGCAGAGTGAGCGGGGAGAGAGTAACAGGAGATGAGGTCAGGAAAGTGGTAGAGACAGATCCTGGGAGGCCTCATGGGCCATTATAAGGACTTGGGTTCCCGCAGAGGTCAAAACGAGGAGGTTGCGGAGCAAATAAATGACACGATCTCACATTCGAACAGTCACTGTCTGCTGTGTTGGGAATAGATTGAATAGGAACAAGGTCGAAACAAGAAAATCAGTTAGGAGGTTTTTGCAGTAATCCAAGTGAAAGATGATAGAGGCCAAGGGCAATGGAGGTGGAGAGGTGGCTGAGCTATAGACATGTACTGAACTGTAGATATACACTGAAGGAAGAGCAAAGAGGGCTTCCTGCAGGGTTGGGCATGGGGTGCAAAGGAACAAGACATTTGACCCCACCATTTGCAAGGATGGAGCTGACATCAAGTAACACGAGGAAGACTAGAATAGATTTGAGTAGGGAGAAAGATCAGAAGTTTGGTTTTGAATATGTTGAATTCAAGGCATCTGTTGGAGAGAAGTCCAAACTAGAGAAATAAGTTAAAGTTGTTACTGTAAATATGATACCCAAAGCCATGAGGCCTGATGAGATCATCAAGGCAAAGAACACGAAGAACAGAAAAGGACTAAGAAAGGAGTTCACTATACTCCAAGAGTAAGAGTTTGGGAACCAGCCAAGGGTTCTGAGAAAGTGCAGTGAGCAGAGCAGGAGGAACCCGGGGGAGCGTATAACCTAGAGGTCAGGTGAGAAGGGTGAGATCAACTATGGCAAGTAAGGCTGCTGGGTCAAACAACCGCTGGTTTTAACAACATGAGGGTCAGCGTGGAGGTCATTGGTGACCTTCACAAAAGCATTTTTAGTGTAGTGCTGGGGGCTGGAGCAAACTGGAGCAAGATTCTTTTAATGGAAGGGAAAGAAGTGAAACTAGGCAGTATATAAAGATCTTGTGAGTTTCAAAGCAAAGGAAGGAAAAGAAATGAAGTGGTATCTGGTAGACAAAGTGGGGTCAAGAAAAATAAACTTTTTTTTTCATTTTAGAACAGCTTTAAATTTACAGTTATGAAAATAGTATGAGTTCACAGTTACCCCATACCCAGGTTCCCTATTATTAGTATCTTACATGTATTTTAGTATTTTTATTTGTATTGTAGTATTTGTCACAATTCATGAAACAATATTGATATACTATTATTTTAAAAATCTATTTATTCAGATTTCCTCGATTTTTCCCTAATACCCTTTCTCTGTTCCAGTATCCCATCCAGGACACCACATGATATTTAGTAGTCATGTTCTTTAGGCTCCTCTCAGACAGCTTCTCAGACTTCCCCTGTTTCTTATGACCTTGACAGTTTTGAGGATTATTATTATTAGTTGGATGTATTGTAGACTGTCCCTCCATTTGGATTCACCTGATATTTTTCTCATGTTAGATGGAGATAATGTATTTGGAGGAGGAAGAATGCAGAGGTAAAGTGCCATTCTCATCACATCGTATTTACATCTTACCCCTATACTCCCATCATTATGAAGTTCCTCCTTCCTTCCTTCTTTCTTTCTTTGATATTTTTCACTGCCACTTCAAGATGCTCCAGGCGTATCTTGTATATTTCCTGATAAAGCCCTAAAATCAGTGTCTCTAAGTAGCCTGGTTCAAAGGGGTGTTTTTTTAAGATGGAAGAAATCATGGTGTGTTTACAAATGATGAAAATTATTCAGAAAAGAGAAAAAAATAATGATGTAGGAGGATGGGCACATGTGAGAAGTCAGGGTTGGTGAATGCCAATGCCAGGACGTGGGAGATGAGGGTGTGGATCAGTGTCAGCTCACTTCTGGTTGATTCATTTTTACCAATGAAATAAGAAACATGATCACCAGCTGAGAATGGGGAGCAGATGGGGTTTGAGAAGAGAGAAGAGGCATTAAAAAATTATTTTAAAAAGTGGTAGATTCTATGGAAAACAGCATGGATATTTCCCAAAATGGTTACAAATAGAACTACCATATGACCCTAAAATCCCACTGCGGGGTGTTTAGGCAAAAGAAATTGAAATTTGTATCTTGAAAGATATTAGCATTCCTATATTCCTTGCAGCACCATAACCAAGATATGGAAACAACCTAAACAGTCATCAGTGGATGAGAGGATAAAGAAAAGGTAGTATATACATCTGACCTTCCCAACTGGTGCCAGCGGTAAAGCATCTGCCTCCAATGCAGGAGACGGAAGAGATATGGTCTCAGTTCCTGGGTTGGGAAGGTCCCCTGGAGTATGAAGTGGCAGCCCACTCTAGTATTCTTGCCTGGAAAATTCCACTGACAAAGGAGCCTCGTGGGCTACAGTCCATGGGGCTGCAAACAGTCGGACATGACTGAGTGAGCACACAGTATATACATACAATGAAATATTATCAGCCTTCAAAAAAGAAGGAAATCCCATGACATGCTATTACATGGATAAACCTTGAGGACACCGTGCTGAGTGGAAGTGAAAGCCACTCAATTGTGTCCAACTCTTTGCGACCCCATGGACTATACAGTCCATGGAACTCTCCAGGCCAGAATACTGGAGTGGGTAGCCTTGCCCTTCTCCAGGGGATCTTCCCAACCCAGGGATCGAACCCAGGCCTCCCACACTGCAGGCAGATTCTTTACCAACTGAGCCACAAGGGAAACCCAGTGAAATAAGTCAATCATAAAAGAACACATGTGCACCCATGGCTGATTCACGCTGATACATGGCTAGAGCCATCACAATATTGTGAAGTAATTATCCTCCAATTAAAATAGATTAATTAATTTAAAAAGAACAAATACTGCACAATTCAACTCACATGAGACATCTAAACTAGTCAAACTCATGGAGTCAGAAATTAAAACGGTGGTTGCTAGGGACTGGGATTGGGGAATATGGAGGGCAGGGGCAGAGCTTTTTCCTTTTGGAGAAATCAGTCACAGTCACAAGAATTTGTGATAAGGACCAAATGAGATGATGTTGGATGCTGGTAAGATGCTTGGAATAGTGGTTATCTAACTGTGGTCCCTGGACTACGAGCCTCAAAAGCACCCAGAAATGTGAAAAAGGCAATCCTCAGGTCTGTCCCTAGGCAACTATTCTGAGGATGGAGCCCAGTAATCTCTATTTTAACAAGCCCTTGAACTAATTTTGATGCATGTTAAAATTTGAGTATCACTAGAACAATACTAGTGATTACAGTACACAGAATGACTTATCATTTTAATTATCATTATCATCATTATGTTTGTTGTGAAATAGCTTTCCAATGCAGGGGAATTTTTTATTATTTTTCTAATGAGACAATAATATATAACATTTCTGCTTTATTGACTATGCCAAAGCCTTCGACTGTGTGGATCACAATAAACTGTAGAAAATTCTGAAGGAGATGGGAATACCAGATCACCTGACCTGCCTCTTGAGAAACCTGTATGCAGGTCAGGAAGCAACAGTTAGAACTGGACATGGAACAACAGACTGGTTCCAAATAGGAAAAGGAGTACGTCAAGGTTGTATATTGTCACCCTGCTTATTTAACTTATATGCAGAGTACATCATGAGAAACGCTGGGCTGGGGGAAGCATAAGCTGGAATCAAGATTGCCAGGAGAAATATCAATCACCTCAGATATGCAGATGACAACACCCTTATGGCAGAAAGTGAAGAGGAACTAAAAAGCCTCTTGATGAAAGTGAAAAAGGAGAGTGAAAAAGCTGACTTAAAGCTTAACATTCAGAAAACTAAGATCATGGCATCTGGTCCCATCACTTCATGGGAAATAGATGGGGAGACAGTGGAAACAGTGTCAGACTTTATTTTTTTGGTCTCCAAAATCACTGCAGATGGTGACTGCAGCCATGAAATTAAAAGATGCTCACTCCTTGGAAGGAACGTGATGACCAACCTAGACAGCATATTAAAAAGCAGAGACATTACTTTGCCAACAAAGGTCCATCTGGTCAAGGCTATGGTTTTTCCAGTGGTCATGTATGGATGTGAGAGTTGGACTGTGAAGAAAGCTGAGTGCCGAAAAATTGATGCTTTTGAACTGTGGTGTTGGAGAAGACTGTTGAGAGTCCCTTGGACTGCAAGGAGATCCAACCAGTCCATCCTCAAGGAGATAAGTCCTGGGTGTTCATTGGAAGGACTGATGCTGAAGCTGAAACTCCAATACTTTGGCCACCTCATGCGAAGAGCTGACTCATTGGAAAAGACCCGGATGCTGGGAAAGATTGAGGGCAGCAGGAAAAGGGGACGATAGAGGATGAGATGGCTGGATGGCATCACCGACTCGATGGACATGAGTTTGAGTAAACTCCGGGAGTTGGTGATGGACAGGGAGGCCTGGCGTGCTGCGATTCATGGGGTTGCAAAGAGTCAGACACAACTGAGTGACTGAACTGACTGAATATATTTTTAGCCAATAATCTAAGTACTTTATATGCATTATTTCAGCTAATTCTGTCAACAACGTCTGAGTTGCATTTTATTATAATTCCAACTTACAGATGATGAAACTGAGGATCAGATTAAGTAGTTCTCTGAAGCTCACACAAGCAGTCACAAGCAAGATCTGGATTCAAATTTAGGATTCCCAGCAGCCCTGAATATCAAAATTACTCTTTGTAACTTCACTTTTAGTCTTTCTAACCAAGGATAAAGAGAAATCTGTTGTTACCAACAACATAAATAATGTGATAACAACTGTGTGAATTTGGAAAAAAGGCATTATGAGTTTGATAACCAACAGTGTACTAAACAACCAGCAACCGAGAAAAGAATTTTCAATCAACCAATGTCAACAGAGACATTATGTAATAATGTCTAATGTCTAATACATGTCCAATAATGTCTAAAATAAATTAGGTCACTAGCTTTTTCAATAAAGGAATAATTTATCCAAAAAAAGATATTTTCATTTACGAATACATGTATAAAGTGGACATACTCATTCTCAAGAGCATAAAAAAAGTAGTTGGCATTAAAATTTTGAAAGGAAAATGACTACAGTTGATGACACTGGTGAATTTCAACTCAGATTCTTGATCAAATAGTCATCTTGGTATGGGAATCACAAATAGCTTCAACTTTGTCTCATGTCTAGATTGCTTCAGCTTCCATTCATTTTGCCAGTTTTACTTGAGTTGTGTTTTTATTTCTTTTTGACAAGTTTGAGTTATTTTTGAAAAGTTAAGTCTTTCCCCTTCCATGCAGCTTCCTTCTTTTTTAACAGTGGACCCTATCTCACTGAAAAATAATAATAATAATAAGGCCTTTAATAAAGCAGCCAGTTACTTGATGGCAAGGTAACTTTACAGTTTCTTATCTGGATCACAAAATCATAGGACTTTCTAACGAAGAAGAGTAATCATTCAAAGTAAATATACATGAAAAGCTACCAACCACTTCAATTAATTAAAGGAATAAAATACAAACAACACAAGCCATTTTTTTTTTTTACTTAACAAAGATGAAATACCAAAATACTGTTGGTGTTTCCTAGGTTAGCAATTAGGCATTAAAATTAAAATTTTTAAATTCCTATTAAAATTACTTGTCAGAATAATTTCAGTTCTAGACTAAAATCATAGAATTTTAGAGCTGAAAGGGAATTTATTAGAAATATCCAGACCAACTCCATCATTTCCAAATGAAGAAACTGAGGCACAGAGAGCTACCCAAGATCATACAGACAAACACTGGTAAATTCCTTTCATCTTTCCCAAGATTTCTGCTAGAATTTGGTCCAGGATCTTCTAGTCGTGAATTTAAAATCTCCTATCTTCAGAAAAAAACCAAGATTTTTCTAATGCCTAAAGTTTTATGTAACATATTAACCAACTTACTTCATTGTCCCAGAACCACTGAAGGAAATGTTCCAATGAGCTAAATGTTTTGAATAACAGTATAATGACAAATTTGAACCTATCTTGTCTTTTAAAACCTATTACTTGTCTTTTAAAAAATCATTGAAATATAGAGCAAACACTTTAAAAAACACCTGCTACCATGATGTTCTCTGAAATATAAAGTTTCTGAAATACAGAAACCTTGTCTTGGTTTCCATCTTTGTACCAAGGACAGCGCCTACCACCCAGGAGCTACTCAATGAATTCAATCACTGAAGAGGTAAGAATTCCAAATATCATGAAAAAAATTCTTAGAAGATACCCCATATGTGAAAAGTATTAGTGAAAAGAATGGAATGTAAGACAGTAAAACCCACCTTAAAGTAATGTCAGGTTGCTCCTGACATACCCTGACATACTCCAGGGGTTACCCTGGGCTCTGGAAATTCAAGCCTGGCTCAGGACATCTGCTCAGACCACATACTCACACACGCACTCCAAGAACTCAAGCAGCTTTTCCTCCCTGCGGGGGTGTTCTTAGGCTCAGCCCAGCTGCCCAACAAATCCCATGTCACAACTGAAGCCCTGAAGAAATTTCTTGTCCTCAAGTTTAAAAAAAAAAATAGCTTTTACCAAAGAAAATCCATTCTCTTCGTGTGGGAAGGGCCTTGCTGTCACCTAGGCATGAGGGGAAGAAAATGGAATTAGATGTATTTAAACATCCCATTTTCTGGCTCCCTTCTAAAGCCAGAAAAGAACTCAGTCTCTGTTTCTAAAAGATCATAAAAGCGTAAATGATCGCAGCTCAATGTGCTGTTCATAAAGGCATAATCATCACCTCTTTACTTCTTACTCACTGAGCCTCTCTTCATTATGATATCCCTATGGGCAGAAATCTATCTCAGTCTCATCCAAGCCCTACAAACACCATCTAAGAGAAGTTAATTAGGCAATAGGCTATATGGTGGCAGTTCCCTAAGACTGAGTCCAAGATCTGCTTCTTACTAGCTATGTGATCTTCAGCAAATCACGTGACTGCTCTGTTTTCACTTAGCAGCAAAATGAGGGTAATACAAGTACCTATCTCATAGTACCACAATGTGTCTTAAAAAGATACTATGTGCAAATGCTGAGTAAGCTTTACATTTTTTTGTTGTTGTTGTTGTTGCTTGTTTGTTTCTTTTTGGCCACTCTAGGCAGCATGCAAGATCTTTGTTCCCCAACTAGGAATTGAACCTGTGCCCCCTGCAGTGGAAGCGTGGAGCCCCAACCACTAAACCAGCAGGGTATTCCCAGTAAGTTGTCATTTGTATTGCTAACTACTTCAGGTAATCAGCTATGGCCTTTTGTCCCCATTGCCATTGGAACATCTCCATACTGATACATTTATCACATTTTCTCTTACAGTGAGGGCCATCCTCCCCCAAGAAACTTACTAACTCCACAGTGACAAGCCTTGAAAAACCTTTCTCTAAACACTCCAAACAACAATAATAATGTCAGCTAATGTTTACTAAGGGCCTACTCTGTATGTAGCATTTGCCAAGCATGTTATATGTGCTACCTTAAGTACTTATATAATCTTGCAATGTAGATTTCATTGTCAACTTCATTTTCTAAAAGTGAAAACTGAACCTCGGAGAATGAAGGGGCGTTCCCAAGATCACCCAGCTAATAAGTGATGAGGCTATGATTCATATTCAGGTAGTCTGTATCCATACAGAATTTCATTCAATACTCTAAAATGTTCTCTCCCCTTTTAGAAATCCATAGGTAGCCCACCTGGGTTTCACCATCCTCTAACTTTCCGTGTGACTTAACATTAAATCTTGAACTAGACTCCCCAGTCCTTGAGAGCAGGGTCATCCTCCTACCCTTGGGTCCAGTAGAACACCTAATCTGATGCCTATACCTACTGAGTCGTTGCTAGTTGAATATCTCCCTCATTCCAACAGTCATCATATAAAGCAACTACAGTTGTTTCAGATGACCTCATCTCCTACCACGCTCCCTCTCACTCACTCTGGTTGAGACTCACTGCCCTCCTTGCTCTTCCTTAAATACACCAGGCACACATCCACTTTGAGAAATTTGCATTTGCTGGTTTTGTTTCCTGGAATGTTCTTCCCACAAATATCCATGGGGCTTACCCTCTCTTGCCTCTTCTAGACTTTGCTCAAAAGTTCCCTTCTCCAGGACTTTCCCTGACTCCTTGTTTAAAATTAAAACCTCCTCATTTCCTCAAGTTATTTAAAATGGAATTACCATATGATCCAGAATTCCTACTTCTGGGTATATATCCAAAGGAAATGAAACTATTATCTTCTTAAAAATGCTTATTGGAGTATAGTTGATTCACAATGCTGTATTTCAGGTGTGCAGAAAAGTGAATAAGTTTTATTTACATATACACACACACACACACACACACACACACACACACATATATATATACTAAATGCATGCTACATCACTTCAGTCATGTCCAACTCTTTGCAACCCCATGGACTGTAACCTGCCAGGCTCCTCTGTCCGTGGAATTCTCCTGGCAAGAATACTGGAGTAGGTTGCCATTTCCTCCTCCAGGGACACACACACACACATATGTGATATATATATATATTTATATTTATATATCTTCACTCTCCACTCTTTTTTAGATTCTTATCCCATTTGGCCATTACAGAGTATTGAGTAGAATTATCTGTGCTATACAGTAGGTCCTTATTAGTTATGCATTTTATATATAGTAGTATGTATATGTCAATCCCAATCTCCTAATGAAAACATTATCTTGAAGACATATCTGTATTTCCATGTTCATTGCAGCATTATTCACAATAGCCAAGGTATAGCAACAACCCAGGTATTTGTTGATGGATGAGTGGATAAAGAAAAAGTGGCATATACTTACAGTGAAGTATTATTCAGTTTCTAAAAAGAAGGAAATTTGGCCATTTCCAGCAATGTGAATGAATCTGAAAGGCATTATGCTAAGTGGAAAAAGCCAGACAGAGAAAGAAAATACTGCATGGTTTCACTTATATGTGGAATCTAAACAAATAAGTCAAACTCACAGAAACAGAAAGCAGAGGTGGGGAAAATAAGGAGAGGTTAGTAAAAGGGTGCAATCTTTTGGTTATAAAGTCTGAGAATCCAGTGAAACAGTGTGACTATAGTTGACAACACTGTACTACATAATTGACATTTGCTAAGAGTAGGACTTAAAGGTTTTCATTTTTTGAAAGGGAGGGGATAAATATGTGAGGTGATGGATGGTGTTAATTAACTCAGTGGGGGAATCCTTTCACAAAGTATACATACATCAAATCATCATGTTGTAAATCTCAAATATTTTACAATTTTGTCAATTATATTTAAATTTTTAAAAATTAAATTGTAACCTCCTTCACTCCACCTCTGCTTTTTTTAATCTCACTGCTTTGCTTAATTTTCTCCATGGAACTGATCACCTTCCAATAGACTGTACACTTTCCTTTTTTGTTTTGTTGAACACCTATTCCTCCCCACTAGAATATAAACTAGTTTAAAAAAAAAAAAAGACTGGGACCCAAACCCTAGTGCTCTTTCTATGACATCATATTAAATTCTTATTTCTGATATCCCCAGAACAGAGACTTCTGCCAGTTCTGTTGGCTGCTCTCTCCTAAGCATTCAGAATATGACTTGCAATATAATAGGTGTTTTTAAATATATTTTAATTACCCCCGCTTCCTGCTTGGCCTTGCCTCCTCCCACAGTAGAAACTCTGCAAAGAAAAAGAGCTTCACTTCCACTTTCTGGGTCTTACAAGCAGCCTAAGGAGCAGCTGTTTTCTTCTAACAGCCCAGAAATTACTGAGAAGTCCATCTCCCTCACTGGGCAAAGCCAGGCTTTCAGCTGTGCATATAGGCCAGGAATAAAGTCTAATAAGGCAGTTGAGGCCAAGTGGCCTTCACTGAGGAGGATAAAAATCAGTGGGAAAACCAGTCAGGCTCAACCTGAATTACACAATTTGTTACTGCAAAGTATGAGTCTGTTTCTCCAAAAGAAACACAGTCTGGAAAATGAGCAGACCTGTGGTCGGAGGAGCATTATCCCAACAGGAAGAAGTCCCATTCAGCAGTGAACTCTCCCCGCTTCACCACCTGTTGGACAGGACAAAAGACCAAAGCCTGCAGACCACACCGCACTGTACCTTGCACTCAGGCTTTCTAAGTTGAAAGCAGTGTGCTATATATCTTTTCCCGTCAACCATTAAAGTGACTTTCATTTGCAGCATGGTACCTATTTCACCTCGGAGTTGTCTAAGGCTTTAGAAACCTCTCCTCACCATCAACGTCTCCAAGGTCCATGGAGGGTGAATACAGTCTAACTCAAAGGGACATCTTTATCTTCATGAGAAAAGAGGCTGCCATCCAGTGACCTACTCTAATTGGAGTCTCCAGGTACCCTCTTTCACTCTCCATCCGGGCAGAATCAGGGTGCAGAGTCCCATCTGGTGAGAAAGAAGAAGTGGGAGTCCCAGCACTGCCTCTTTCACTTCATCATTAGACCTTTGGCGAGTCAGTTAACCTCTCTGGACCTCAGTCTTACTGAGCACCTATTATTATGCTAAAAAGAAGGAAGTAATAATGTCAGTTGAAAGCAGAGCCAGAATTCAAACCCAGTTCTCAAAGCCTGTGACCTTAATTCCTACTTTGTATCACCTCCTTCATCCACCTTGACAGTCCAGTTCTTTCCCTCTAAAATTTTAGTTTCTCTTCTCTCAAACAAGGAATCTTTTTTTTTCAAGTTATGTGGATGGTTTTGACAAAACAACACATTTGCTTCTTTGATATCATCTGAAATAATCACAGTCGCTACTGGGCATCGTGCTTCCGATAAAAAAGGCAAGTGTAAACATTATGTCTTTCCAAGACTCAATTTACACAAATTACATATGAGATGAAGCAGGCCAAAGAAAGGCATCGTGTCTGGAGAAGAGAGAGACGGTAAAAGCGGCAGAAAACAGCCCAAGCGCAGCCCAGAAAGCTTTAAAATGTGATGTAGCAGAAAGGGGGTGGAGAGTGTAGACTGTGAAACATTCTCCTCTTTTACAATGTCGCTATTTTCTGGTTTAATTAGAATCAGATAGTGTGCAATATAATCATCACCTGATAACATAATTCCATCAAACATGGAAGAGTAATATTCAACTGACTGAAGCATGAACATAATTCACCTCAAGCAAGAGAGAGAAATTGTATTAGCAAAGTGCCGCCAGATTCACTAATTAATTTGCTATATTATGCATGACAGGAAACAGCATAGAACAGAAAAGAAAAGCCTGATTTTTCTGAGTTAGGGAGGTAGCAACGGACGTACTTCCCCATAAATTATTTCTGCAATGGGTTCATTATTTGACCAGGAATTGGCTGAAAGGGGATTTCACAGGGTAGAACGAGAACACAGTGATGAGCTGGTGGAGTTGGTGTACTTATCCAGTTAGCAAATGTCAAAATCACTCTGCTTTACCACTAGCTATCTTCATTTATAGATTTCTTTCTCCACTGAAGCGCTCATCTGTACCCTGCTTCAATACAAACCTAAGAAATGGGCAAATTAGCAGGTGTGTCCTTTGGCCAATTCATCAGTACAGGTTGATAGCATTCAGCTCTATTGCATTTCTTTGTCTCCCGTTAATTGCTGGATTTCTAAAGAAGGCAAACAAAATAATGTCGAATTTTTATTGTCTCACCTTGAAGGGATAGACACTCACAAGGATTAAATTTTAAGTGCATCCTTCAACCTATATATTGATAAAAATTCATTGTGATCAATTAATTGAGATCAATTGTGCACGCCTTCAAATTATTTATGTACAACCTTCTCACATAGTGATTAAGATTTTAAACTCTGGATTCAGATAAACCTGGGCTCAAGTCTTGGCCCTTTGCCACTGCACAATCTTGGTCAGGTCACTTGTAAGTCTTTCTAAGCTTCAGTTTTCTCATCTGTACTCCAGAGCTATAATAATTACGTCTACCACTTTGAGATAATACTCCCCAAGGACAGTTGAACCTGTCACCTGTCCCCAAGACAGTTGAGCCTGTCACCTTGTCATTCTGCCATATTGCTGTTTCTGTTGCTTTTGGGGCCCAGATAACAGTGTAGTGAGTGGGACACAGCTGGCCTCTGCTGAAGATCCCACTGTCCAGAATGGAACAGGCCTTTTTTTGTTGTTCACTACAGCTCAGCAGAGACCATTCTGAGAATCTGCAAAAGATTTGAATGTGATGGAAAGGAAGCACAATACCAAGAATAAGCCAGCAAGTTCTATTTTAATCCAACCACATCAATTACTATATTAAATGTAAAATGGTCTAAGTATACACCTTAAGGGAAAGAAATTGACAGGCTGGATTTAAAAAAACAAGACCCTACTCTATGCTATTTACAAGGAATTCACTTTAAATATAAACACATAGGTAAGCTAAAATGAAAAAATGTATACCATACAAACACTATACAAACTATATATTTTTCCATCTTTTTTAAAATTTATTTATTTTTTAATTGAAAGATAAATGCTTTACAGAATTTTGTTGTTTTCTGTCAAACCTCCAAATGAATCAGCCAGAGGTATGCATATATCCCCTCCCAACCTCTCTCCCATCTCCCTCCCCATCCCACCCCTCTAGGTTGACACAGAGCCCCTGTTTGAGTTTCCTGAGACGTACAGAAAATTCCCAATGGCTATCTATTTATATATATATGTGATTAACAGAACAACTTCAAAACACGTGAGGCAAAACCAATCAAACTGAAAGGAGAAATAGACAAATCCACAAGTTCACCTGGAGACTTTAGTTTTTCTCCCAGTAAATGATAGAACAAAGGGCTTCCCTGGTGGCCCAGTGGTAAAGAATCCACCTGCCAATGCAGGAGATGGGGGTTCGATCCCTGGGTCAGGAAGATCTCTGGAGAAAGAAATGACCACCCACTCCAGTATTCTTGCCTGGGAAATCCCCTGGACAGAGGAGCCTGGAGGGCTACAGTCCATGGGATCACAAAGAGTTGGACATAACTTAGTAACTAAACAACAGTAACAAAACAATTGATAGAACAAGTAGAAAATCGGTAAAGATATATAAAAGTATCAGCCAAGTTGGCCTAATTGACACAGAATATTCTACTCAACAACAACAAAATACACATATTTTTCAAGTTCACCTGGATCATTTAACAATATATTCTGGACCATAAAGCTAACTTTGTCAAGTTGAAATGATACGAAGTACATTCTTTCAGTATGGTGGAATTAAATTAGAAATCCATAACATAAATATATCTGAAATTTCTCCAAGTACTTGGAAATTAAATAGCACCATTCTAAATAACCCAGGGATCAAAAAAAAAACATATAAAGGAAATTGGTAAATATATTGAATTTTATTTTGTTTTAAAAAGCTGACACATCAAAATGTATGTTGTTGTTCCGTTGCTAAATCTATCAGATATAATCCCTTGAATCTACTTGTCACTTCCAAGGTAGAATCATAAGGGATTTGATTTAGGTCATACCTGAATTTCCCAGTGGTTTTCCCTGCTTTCTTCAATTTAAGTCTGAATTTGGCGATAAGAAGCTCATGATTTGAGCCACAGTCAGCTCCAGGTCTTGTTTTTGCTGACTGTAAAGAGCTTCTCCATCTTTGGCTACAAAGAATATAGTCAGTCTGAAGCCTAGGGTGTGGGCATAGAAAAGAGTCTCAGTGGCTCCAAGTTGGAGACTGCGTAGAGAGGGGCAGTGTCCACAGGAGCAGCAGCCTGGCCTGGATGTGCGAACCTAGGCAAGAAGAAAAGAGTGTCCACTCAGAAGGGTGGCCTGGCCAGAGCAGCCAGAGTCTAAATAAGGTGTGGAGAGCTGAGGAGGGTGAGAAGGGCATGGTGAGTGGAAAGAGGTTGAGTAGCAATAGCTACATAAAGGAGGACTGATCAAGTAAGTATAGTTGTACATGGGAGATTAGATGGATGTGTGCTCATCTTCTTCTGCAAGAATACCAAAATCGCAACTAGCTGCTGAACAACTATCAACAGGATGATGCTGGAACCCACAAAAAAAAAAAAAAAAAGATACCCCACATCCAAAAATAAAGGAGAAGTAGCAATGAAACAGTAGAAGGGGTGCAATCATATTAAAACGTGTGAGACATAGATAATAATGTTTAGAGGGAAATCTATACCATTAAATGGGCTTCCCGGGTGGCACAGTGGTATAGAATCCACCTACCAATGCAGGAGACGCAGGTTCAAGTCCTAGGAGGAAGATCCCCTAGAGTAGGAAATCACAACCCATTCTAGCATCCTTACCTGGGAAATTCCATGAAAAGAGGAGCTTGGTGGGCTACAGTCCAAGAGGTTATAAAGAGTCAGATACTACTGAACAACTAAGCACATGTGCACTATACCCTTAAATACTTGCCAGAAAATAAGGAAAGTTTCAAATCATGGCCTAAGCATGCACCTTAAGAAACAAGAAAAAAAAAGGAAAATAAATTAGACCGAATACGAGCAGAAGGAAGGGAACAACAAAGGAGAAGGCAGAACAATAAAATTGAAAACAGAAAAGCAGTAGGGAAAAAAAATTAGTGGAACCAAAAGTTGATTCTTCTAAAAACTCAGTAAATTTAATAAACCCTAGCCATACTGATGAAGAAGAAAAAAAGAGAGTAGACACAGTTTATCAATATCAAGAAATAAAGGACTGTCTTGATGGCACATTGGATAAGAATCCTCCTGCCAATGCAGGGGACATGGGTTCAGCCCCTGGTCTGGAAGATTCCACAGGCCAAGGAGAAACTAAATCCGGGTGTCACAACTATTGAGCCCATGGTCTAGACCCCATGAGCCACAACGACTGAAGCCCATGAGCCTAGAGCTTGTGCTATACAGCAAGAAAAGCCCCCGTGATGAAAAATGTGAGCACTGCAAGGAAGAGTAGCCCTCTCTCAGCACAACGAGAGAAAGCCTGTGCACATCAGTGAAGACCCAGAACATACATAAAATAAAATAAAAAACACTGGTTTCTCTTTAAAAAATGAAAGAAAGAAAGAAATTCCATGGGCAAGTATCAGAAAACCCAATGTGATTAAGATGGCAGTTCTCTCCAAATTGGTCTATAGACTCAACGTCATTCCTATCAAAATCCTGGGTGCTGTTTCCCAAAAGATGTGACTAAAATATGTATATGAAAGCAAAGGACCTAGTGTCTCCAAGTAATTTTGAAAAAGAACTGTGTTAGATGACTTGCATGTTCCAATTTCAAAACTTATGTGAGTATTTACAAGAACATTAAAAGACATGAAACAGAAAAAGTATGTACAAGATCTGTACTTGTACTTGTACCAAACTACAAATGCTAATGAAAGAAATCAATGATAACCTGAAAAAATAGAAATACACACTTGGTTCATGGGCTGAGAGACTCAGTGTTAAGTTGCCAATTCTTCCCAGGTATAAATTCAGTGCAATTTCAATCAAACTCCCAGTAGGGTTTTTTTGGTATAAATGAACACCTGATTCTACAATTTATATAGGAAAGCATAAGAACAGCAAAAACAACTCTTAAAAAGATGAACAACATTGGAGACCTCATATTATCTTATTTCAAGACTTACTATAAAGCTACAATAATTCAAGAGGATGTGGTATTATTTATAAAATAAACACAGAGTTCAATAGAACAGAATAGGGAACCCAGAGACAGACCTATGCAAATATGGTTAAATTGTTTTCCATAAAGGTGCAAGAGCAATTCAGTGGTACTGAAATAATTATTGCACATCTATATGCAAAATAAGGAACCTTGATCCTGATGCTGCATTATCTGCAATAATTCACTCAAAATGGATCAAGAAATTAAATAGACGATCATAGACATAAATATAAAACCTAAAACATCTGAAGGAAAACATGGCAGAAAGTCTCAATAGTCTTGAGTTAAGCAAAGATATTTTATATGATACCAAAAGCATAAAAGAGCTGACTCATTGGAAAAGACCCTGATGCTGGAAAGATTGAAGGCAGGAGGAGAAGGGGACAACAGAGGGTGAGATGGTTGGATGGCATCACCGACTCAATGGACATGAGTTTGAGCAAGCTCTGGGAGTTGGTGATGGACAGAGAAGCCTGGTGTGCTGCAGTCCATGGGGTTACAAAGAGTAGGACACGACTAAGTGACTGAACTGACTACCTGAAAAGCATAATCCAAAAAAGACACATTTGACTTGACCAAAAATTAAAATGTCTCTCCAATATCCAATGCTAAGAGAATGAAAACGCAAGTCACAAACTGGGGCATATCTGATAGCTGTACTTATCCAGAATATATAAAAAACACTTAAAACTCAATAATAAACAAGCAACTCAATAAAACATGGGCAAAAGATAGGAACAGACCCTCCACCAATGAGAATATGTGAATGACAAATTAGAACCCCCAAAGAAGATCAACATCATTAGCCATTAACTAAAACCACCATGATATACTACTACCCACCTATTAAAGAGGCCTTTTTTTTTTTTTAACTGACAATACCATATGTTGACAAGAATGTGAAGCAAAAAAAAAAAAAAAGAATGTGAAGCAACTAGATAGAGCACTTGTACATCAAGTGGGAATGTGGTACAGATACTTTGGAAAGTATTCTGGAAGTTTCTTGTAGATTTCAGCATTTATTTACCATATGATTCAGCAACCCCACTCCTAGGATTTAGCAAATGAAATAAAAATGTATGTTTACACAAAATCCTGTATGTAAATATTCTGGCACCTTTTTCATAGTCATTCAAACTTGGAAACAATCTAAACATCCTGCAGCTGGTGAATGGATAAACTGTGCTATGTATACAATGAACTCAATAATGAAAAGGACTGAACTATTGACATATAACAGCTTTATGAATCTAATATGCTAAGTGAAAGAAGGCCACAATCCCATTAAAATGACGCTCTTGAAGAGACAAAACTATAGAGACAGAAAACAGACTGGTGGTTACCAGAGGCAGGGGGTAGAAGGAGGGCTGACTACAGAGACACAGGAGATGATTTTGGGGGGTGATTAAAATCACCTTGATTGAGGTGGTGATACATATGCTTGTCAAAATTCACAAAAGAAAAAATTCATATTACCAATGCTTTCTGATTTCAAAACTTACTACCATTTATAATAGAACCAAAAGACATGAAATGTTACATATCTTTTAAAAATTGAGTTTTACTGTATGTGAATTATATTTCAATAAAAAAGAGTGCATTTTCCTGTATGTAAACTGTACCTCAGTCTTCCCTGGTGGTTCAGCAGTAAAGAACCCACCTGCCAATGCAGAAGATGTGGGTTCAATCCCTGGTTTAGGAAGACCCCTAGAGTAGGAAATGACAACCTACTCCAGTATTCTTGCCTGGGAAATCCCATTGACAGAGGAGCCTGGCAGACTACAGTCCATGGGATCACAAAGAGTCAGACATAACTTATCAACTAAGCAACAGCGAACTATGCCTCAATATTTTTCAAACGTGATGTCTATTTCTCATCTTATTGAGGGCAGGAGGAGAAGAGGGCGACAGAGGATGAGATGGCATCAGTAGACATGAGTTTGAGCAAACTCCAAAGATAGTGAAGGACAGGGAAATGGTGCAAATCCATGGGGTCTCAAAGATTCGGGCACAACTTAGCGACTAAACAACAACAAAGTATCTAGAACCATATCTGGCCCATGATAGATGCTTAATAAATATTTATTCAGTCATTGTCATTACACTGACTTTTTGTCTTTGCTGTGGCTGTTGTTTTTGTCTGCTCAGCACCTTACACCCCACTCCCTCTGGTTATAATGTCAGCTCCCTGGCCTCAACAATCTGGCCTGCCATCATGAGCATGTGACAAAGATTTGGCCAATCAGAGTCTTTTCTTGGGCTTTTTTCCACAGCTGAAACTAGTGATAAAAGGAGCTCTTTTCCTTTCTGGTCATAGACAAGATGCCAGATCAGCCTGAAGCAATGCCTTCTTCCATCAGAGAAGCTGGTCCAGAGCCGGAAACAGACATGAAGGGGAGAAGCAGAAACGAGAGAGAACTGATGTGAGTCCTTGGACTCTGTTGTCCTGAGACCAAAGCCACTCCTGCCTTTTCCTAGGTGTGGTTACACGAATCAGTAAATATTACCCCTCTCTAAATAAAAAGAGTTTCTATCACCTACTAACAAAGATTTTGAAACCCAATAGTAACAGTAACAATGAAGCCAACATTGATTAACTGCCTGCCCTCTGCCAGCCACATTTTACCCACCTACCACATTCAGCCCTCCCCCAAACCTATGAGTTAGGCACTCTTTTTAACCAAATTTTATAGAGGAGAAAACTGAGGAAACTCAGAGACCAAGTCATTCATCCAAGGTCTCACAGTAGTTGCAGAAGTATAGTGAGTATCCATATGGCATTGGTACCATTGATTTTTCTATCCTTTAAATCATTTAAGAGGGAAACTCTAAACTCTAAAACAAGGAGATTGAACCAGTCAATCCTAAAGGAAATCAACCCTGAATATTCACTGGCTAGACTGATGCTGAAGCTGAAACTCCAAAACTTTGGTCACCTAATGCAAGAATGGATTCATTGGAAAAGACCCTGATGCTGGGAAAGATTGAAGGCAGAAGGGGAAGGGGTGATGAGAATGAGATGGTTGGGTGGCATCACCCAATCAATGGACATGAGTTTGAGCAAACTCCAGGAGATGGTGAAGGACAGGGAAGCCTGGCATGCTACAGTTCATGGGGTTGCAAACAGTCAGACACAACTTAGCAACTGAACAACAACTGATTTACAGCCATGGTCTTCAATGTAGCTGCACATTAGAATCACCTGGAACACAAAACAATTCTATTGGCCAGGCCACATCTCGAGACCAGCTAAATCAAAACCTCTGTGTTAGAACCCAAATGTCAATAAATTTTCAGAGCTCCTCAGTGATTGCAACACACGGCCCAGGTTGAGCCCCCTGTCTCAAGGTTTAGATTTGTCTTTCTCATCAAAGGCACCCCCTCATCCCCTGCCCTGCACTACAACAAAGAGAGAAATATGCTTGATCTTCCACAGAATGAATCAGAATCTATAAGTTCAGATTTCCAGAAATTCTATAATTAAATTGGGGTCTCAGTTAAAAATATTTTCAAGGGAGAAAAATAAGACTTCTGTGCAAGAACTTTTAGGAAAAAACATATAGAGTATCAGCATATAATTTATTTTTATCATATTTTTTTTTCAGGCCCCAAAGGGAGGTCATCAGAACAGTAGAACCCTAAACTTTACTAAGTTCCCAGTGATGCAGGGCTTTTACCAATACAACCAGCCATCAAAACAGGAAAGATGAAGGAATAATATTATCTGAGCCTCGGTGACACCATAATTATTCCACATTTGGGTTTTAACCCCTGAATCTTGATTCTTACATAATAGCGATAGTAACAACATGCGTCACCCAGACAGTGGGGCTTTCTGCCATATTTTCATCCCATTTTCAGGGAATGTCTAAAAGGACAAAGCCTTTTTCTTTGGGGGAGACTTGCAGACAGACAGAACTTGGGATCTGTCACTGTGTGTATCCATCAGTCTGTCAGTGGGCTGTAAGGAATTAATTCATCACTCCCTTATTCTTCCCTTCTCCTGCAAGGAGAGTTGCTACTGCCATTCTCAATTTAGCCTTTTAGACAGAAATAAAGCTGTGCCTTTCCCAGTAACGAGTGTTATTATATTCTCCTGATGAGGTTGAGCTATGTGGGATTCTGGCCCCTGGGACAGAAAACATTAGTCTGTACCTGCTGGAAGGATTTGGATTCATCCTGCCAAGTAGTCATGACCTTACACTATCCTTCCAGCTTTAGGACTCCAGCCCCTGTAGAGGAGACAGCCCCATGCCCAGGTCACTTTTTGTAAAGATAATTTTTTTCATAATGTTAAATCTGTGTGCACTGGTAGATGGGATATATAGTTAGAAGCCAGTTGGCATGGAGGTTAAAAGATGAGACCTGGACCCAGGCAAGCTTGGGTTATGTACTAGTTTTCTCCGGCTGCCATAATAAAATACCACAACCCACATGGCTTAAACAAGAGAAATTCATTTTTTTCCTCATAGTTCTGGAAGGCAAGAAGTCCAAGATCAAGGTGCTGGAAAAATTCAGTTTCTGGTGAGACTTCTCTTCCTTGCTTACAGAGAACTATCTTCTCTCTGTGTCCACACACAGCAAAGAAAGAGAGAGATCTCCAATGTCTCTTTTCCTGTAAGGACACCAGTCCTATCAGACTAGGTACCCACCCTTAGGACCTCATTTAACCATCTAGTCAGAGCTATAATTTTTCCAGTAGTCAGGTACAGATGTGACAGCTGGAAATAAAAAAGGCTGAGCACCGAAGAACTGATGTCTTCAAACTGAGAAGACTCTTGAGAGTCCCTTGGACAGCAAGAAGATCAAACTAGTCAATCCTAAAGGAAATCAGTCCTGAATATTCATTGAAGAACTGATGCTGAAACTGAAGCTCCAATACTTTGGCCGCCTGATGTGAAGAACTGACTCACTGAAAAAGACCCTGATGCTAGGAAAGATTGAAGGCAGGAGGAGAAAGGGACAACAGAGGATAAGATGGTTGGATGACATCACCGACTCAATGGATATGAGTTTGAGCAAGCTCTGGAAGATGGTGAAGGACAGGGAAGCCTGTAAAGGTATTAGCACAACACTTCTCACATAGTAAGCATTTTTTTAATTACCATTTTTATTTAGTTTGGCAACTGAAGTTCAAGCAACAATGGATTTAGTGAAGCAATGAAGTGAATTTGGATATATTTTGAGGGCCCCGTGTTTCCTCACAGCCCCTGGCCCCATCACAGAACTCCCAAGGACTCAACCTTTCCTCTCCAGGATGAAACCAAAGTCAGGATCTGCTCCATCTGTTCTCCTCGGTCAGAGCTCATATTTTCACTGAGGTATCATGACCTTTGGAGTCAGTGAAACCTGAGTTCAGATGCAAACTCTGCCGCTCATTAGCTGTGTGACATGACACAAGACTCAGGCTGCCATAACAAAATACTCCAGACTGGGAGACATTTGTTTCTCATGCTTCTGGAGGTTGGGAAGTCCAAGATCAAGATAACAGCCCACTCAGTTCCTGGGGAGACTCTCTCCTAGTTTTCAGACAGCTGCCTTCTCTCTTGGAGAAGGAAATGGCAACCCACTCTGGTACTCTTGCCTAGAGAATTCCGTGGACAGAGGAGCCTGGTGGGCTGCTGTCCACAGAACCAGACATGACTGAAGCAATTTAGCAGCAGCAGCTGTGGCAGCCTTCTCTCTGTGTCCTCAGATGGTAAACAGAGAGAGAGAGAGAGAGCTCTGGCCTCTTCCTCTTCTTATAAGGACACTAATCCCATCAGAGGGGCCCCACCCTCATGATCTCACTTAAACCAGATCACCTCCCAACCTGTACCTCCAAACACCATGGGGGTTGAGGCTTCAACATGTGAACATGGGGACATGAACATTCAGTCAATAACTCTGAACCTGTCTTCATCAGAATTTCTTCCATTGCAAATGACAGAAAACCCAGAGCAAAACTAGATTAGGCACAGAAGTGATTTTGTTGATTCACAAATAGATAAGTCCTGAGATATTCTGGCTCAAGGCATGTCAGGTCTCAGATGATGACAACCGGGACCATTCTCCCAATTCTTTATGTTGGCTTTATCCTCCAGTAGACCAAGATGCCCCATCTCCTCTGTGCTCACATTCTACAACCCAAGCCACTGAAGCCAAGAAATATAACAGCAAGTTCTCTAAGCCTCCAACTAAAACCCCACATCGGCTCTCCCTGGTCTCACACACCCACTCCTGAACCAATCACAGGGGCCGGAGGAGTAGCATATTCAGACTGGCCAGTTCTCAGGCACAAGGAGCCAAGAGAGAGTCAGTTCTACTTGAGCTGAGGACTAAGAGCAAAAGAGGGGGTAAATGCTGGATAAGAAGAGACAGCAGATGACCACTGCACAGCCCCAATCTCCTAGTCTACCCAATGGGAAAAATATACCAAACTCTCAGGATTTCTCTGAGAGCAGGATTAAATATGTGTTATTATAATATTGCATAGCACTAACAGCACAAGTGCTACTAAATATTTACAGAACACATGCACACACACACACCTGTATTCCAATATTCTAATTTCATAAGGATCTGCCCTTGCTTTCCCCTTCTGTGGCAATCATACATCGCCTGTAAACCACACTAGAAACGATCAGTAGAAAGCATTGTTCAGGCACACCGGCCCTTCCTGAAGCAAGATGTTAATTAATGAGACCCTAGCAGAGATGAGTAACTCTTCCAAATAGACGTCTCCAGACTCGTCCCAGAGGAAGACACCGATGCCCCCTAAATGCTTTGGATGTGGAAGCCACCAAGGTCTCAGGAATTCCCTTCTGAAATGCAGATGGAATAGGAAGGGCTTTATCTTAAACACCAGCTAATAGGTACCGAGCTGTCACTTGGCTCAGCAGCAGGGATTATCTGAAATGGGGCTTGATAGGGACTCTGGAGGGAGAAAGGGATGAAAGACATATCAGGTGACAACAGAGAGAGGAGAAGCTGCCTCATTCCTGCTTTCAGTTTTTCCTGGGGCACAGTTTTCACACACTTCTCTTTCAAATCTAGGCTGATGAACCATTTAAAAGAATAGTAGCAGCTACTGTTTAGAGAGCACTCCCTCTCTCCCTGCTAGGCACTCAGGAGCAAGACTTTATTTAATCCCAGATCACACTGTGCCTTCCTGTGTGGCCTTGGGCATGTTATAGCAGCTCGATGAGATCCCCTTTTTCTCAGACAAAACATCTAACATTTAAGGGGATAACGTGAATTGTTTACCATACACCAAGCATTTTTAAACATGTATTAACTCATTTAAGCTTCATAATATCTGTATGAAGTATAATTATTATTTCTATTTTATGAATGAGATTACTAAGATTCAGAAAGGTTAACTAACTTGCCCAAGGTCACACTGTTTCCACTTTTTCCCTGTTTATTTGCCACAAAGTGGACAGCAAGGGGATCAAACCAGTCAATCCTAAAGGAAATCAACCCTGAAAATTCATTGGAAGGACTGATGTTGAAGCTGAAGCTCCAATACTTTGGCCACCTGATGAGAAAAGCCGATTCACTGGAAAAGAACCTGATGCTGGTGAAGATTGAGGTCATTAGGAGAAGGGAGTGACCAAGAATGAGATGGTTGGATGGCATCACCAATGCAATGGACATGAGTTTGAGCAAACTCTGGGAGACGGTGAAGGACACGAAAGCTTGTCGTGCTGCAGTCCATGGGGTCACAAAAAGTCAGACATGACTTAGTGAATGAAGAACAGCAACAAGGTCACACAGACAGGAATTGACAGAGCCTAAATTTGAACCCAGGCAAAGTCCATGCCCTTGGCCCCTATATTGCCTCCTAACTCTGGGTTCAGCAAGCAGGAAGCTTTCAAACACATTAGCCGTTATTGCTATTTCTCTGTGTTAAGATGAAGATATTAATAGTGCACCCATGCTAAGTTGCATAATCGTGTCTGACTCTTTGCAACCTCACAGACTGTAGCCCACCAGGCTCCTCTGTCCCTGGGGTTCTCCAGGCAAGAATACCAGAGTGGGTTGCCATTTCCTCCTCCAGTGGATCTTCCCAACTCAGGGATCCAATTTGCATCTCTTGGATCTCCTTCATTGGCAGGTGGGTTCTTTACCACTAGCACCACCTGGGTATTTTTATCATCATTATCAATATTAGAAGATTCAATAAAGACATTTTCATTTTGGAAAATAAAAATAACAAAATGAACTACCTTATGTTATTTACATCTGTATCACCCACATGTATTTAAAAGCAAGCAATAGACACTTACCCAAACACACTCGAGAAAGAATTAATACTTATTGAAAAGAAATTTGGAAGACCACAGAAATGAAGGGGAGATATAAGCATACAGATTTGAAATGGAGCAGGTCTTCCCCCCACATGGTCTTCCCCCCACCAAGCATGTCCTCAGCCTGTCTTTTGTCTATGGAAAAAAATTAGCCAAAGAATAAGTTTAATCAGAGAAGTGAGAAAATGTAGAAGCAAAGAACAACAGGACAAAAAAATAATAATTTAGTCAGTAAGACAGATACTTGGGCTTCCCAGGTGGTTCGGTGGTAAAGAATCTGCCTGCCAATTCAGGAGACCCGGGTTCGATCCCTGGGTCAGGAAGATCCCCTGGAGTAAGAAGTGGCAACCACTCCAGTATTCTTGCCTGGAGAATCCCATGGACAGAGGAGCCCGATCAGCTACAGTCTGTGGGGTTGCAAAGACACGACTAAGCAACTGAGCACATAGCCAAGACAGATACAGGTGTAGAGACAGGGATGTTGATAGATGTGTTAACCAAATAAAGGACTCCTTTTACATTGTATATGTGACTCAAATCATCACGGTGTACACTTTAAATATCTTACACTTTTACTTGTTAATTAAATCTCAATAAAGCTGAATTTTTTTTTTTAAAGAAGTGAGAAGGAGCAGAAACTCATCAACAACCTCAAAATCAAATAATGTTGTTTCTATCATCTCCCACCCCTGTGTGTCTTGGCTCAAGACTCAAGTTCCCAGAAAAGAGAGCTTGATGGACCAGTGAGGGTCACAGACCCAGCCCCCTAGCCAAGCAGAGGAAGGATGGGGGAGTTCCATGATTGACAGTCACATCAGAGCCCGGCAACGCACACAGGGGAGTTCCCCAAGGAAAGTGACCTTGAGCAAACAGAAAGAACCAGTGGCATACAGAGTCACTCCCATAGCACCAGGGCTCCTTCTAAAAGTGACAGAACCTCGTCGGAGGGGAGGTCCTCATCTAATCTTTAAGATCTGCCATTAGAAGAGCTTCCAGACAGGCACAAGGGGCTACAATAAACATAACACAGATAATGTTACACCAGTTAAGAGTCTGACATGTCTCAGACCCTCCTTGAGTTTCAAGGCCAGAGCTGGGAAGGACCTTCAAGGTACTTAAGCAGCTTCCCAAGGTGCAACACCCAGAAGAAAATGCTAACTGGATTTATGGGGCACGTTATTGATAAACCCAATGTCCATGTGTCATAATTTAATACTCTGAAGACTCTAATGGCACTAAAGGCTTTGTATTAACTAGAGAGACCCTGAACCTGATTTATATGTTGAGTGCAAATTGCTCCCAGGGGCACCCACAATGACAGGTCTAAACTACCTCTTGTGTCTTTGCTTCTTGACTCCTTCGTTTGTGTTTGAAACAATTCTCTAGGCAGTATGTCCTTTGCAATGTCATCATTGCTTGTTACATCTGTGCTGACAGCTGGACGTAAAGGTATATCAGAGGTGGAAGCACACCCGTGAAGTGGACACAGTCAGTGCCGGACATGGTTAAAATACTTCAGAAAGAGATATCACTTCCCCATCCTTCCCTAAGAGTTGGTTTCAAGATATAACAAAGCCATTTATTTCCACATTTGGTAACAAAAACATGAAAGCTGTAACTCCTACCTTCAATGTTTCTCACAGACAACTGGAGATTGAGCATGTTAGAAAATGTACTAAAATAGGAGTGAAAAGACGTAAGGTTCTTACCTGTCTGGGCTACTTATCTATTCGAACAAGCATACCACTTACCCTCTTTGATTCCCAGTTTTCTCATCTAAAAGATGCAGATAATAGTAAATTTACACCTATACCAATGGCCATTAGGAAGTTCAAACTAACTAAAGCACATAGAATTGTGTAATCAGTAAATTCAGTATGATTCTCACATTCATGATGATTATCATACATTTCTCGAGCATCAATTATTCACAGGCTCATGCTGAAGACTTAAGATTTGAATCCACTATAGTGTTTGAGACTTCAAACAAAGAGATTCCCATTTGTTTTGCTCTGCTAAGGCCATGTAACAAAATACCGCAGGCTGGGTGGCTTGAACAACAGAAATCTATTCTCTCACCATTCTGGAGGCTGGAAGTTCAAGATCCAGGTCAGTTTCCAGTGAGACTGCTCTGCTTGGCTTGTAGATGACATCTTCTTGCTGTGAACTCCCATGGCCTTTTCTCTGTGTGCAAGCAAGCTTGGTGTCTTTTCCTCATTACAAGGACAACAGTCTATTAGATGAGCCCCCGCACCACCACCACGTTATGATCTTTCACCTTTAATTGCCTCTTCAAAGGCCCCATCTCCAAAAACAGAGAGGGAATGCAATTCAGTGCATAGCACTCTTCAAACTGACTAAATGAATTGGAGTGTTACTTTTCATGACATTAAAGGAAATGGGCAAGAGAAGGGACCATCAAGGTTCGCTGATGCAGGTGGTCAATTCTGACATTAGGAACCCAGACCTTCTCTGCACGCTGTGCCCCTGTCCCACTCCACAGCGTGAGCTTGTCCCCAGCGTGGCTCCCCTCACTGACAGGGTTGCCAGTGAAAACTGGCCACTGGGCTTCTTTAATTCAAGTAAGCTGGAGGAGGAAAGTGGGCTTTTCTTTCCCAGAAGCCCTCAGAAAGCCCCTCCTAGCATCTCATTGGCCCAGATTGTCATGCACCCACCCATCCCCAAGTCAAACTCTGGGAAGAGAAATAGACTCAGTGTGGTTGGATAAACCACCAAGTGTGGGGTCCACCACAGTGCTCACTGTGTTTCCTGTCTTTAAGGAGTATGTATTCTAAAGATGAAAAGACAAAGATACATTTGAAAAGGGGATGCTGGGAGGGTAGGTTTTTCTTTATAATTTTTCCCCTTTTCTTCATGTATATATACTTTTTATAGCCATCTGGTTCAGTTCAGTTTAGTAGCTCAGTCATGTCTGACCCCTTGCAACCCCATGGACTTCAGGGCACCAGGCTTCCCTGTCCATCAACAACTCCCAAAGATTGCTCAAACTCATGTCCATCGAGTTGGTGATGCCATCCAGCCATCTCATCCTCTGTCGTCCCCTTCTCCTCCTGCCCCCAATCCCTCCCAGCATCAGGGTCTTTTCCAATGAGTCAGCTCTTCACATGAGGTGGCCAAAGTATTGGAGTTTCAGCTTCAGCATCAGTCCGTCCAATGAACACCCAGGACTGATCTCCTTTAGGATGGACTGGTTGGATCTCCTGCAGTCCAAGGGACTCTCAAGAGTCTTCTCCAGACCACTAGAAAGAAACCTGAATGATGTAGGACAAATATCATGTTTGTGAATATGATATCAAATAATAATTTAATATTGTAAGGATGTTAATTTTCCCACAACATTAAGCCATGGATTTAACACTGTTCTAATGAAAATTCCAGCAGAATTTTTTGAGGAATCTGAAAAGCTGATTCTAAAGTGTATGTGGAAATTTAAAAGGCGTGAATATCTAAGGTAATTTTAGAAAATGAGAGTAAAGATTTATTTTACTAAATATTAAGGCATATTACTAAATCACAGTAATTTTTTAAGTGTGGTTGAGACTCCAGAAACATTCCTACATATGTAAGAGATTTGGTCTCATAGCCCAATTAGGAAAGAATGAATGATTTGGTAGATTTTCATGGGAAAATTGGTTCACTGTATGAAAAAAATAAAATTGGAACTTCACATCTGAAAGTGAAAGACAAATTATAAAAGTTATCAAAGAAAATGGAGGAAATATCTTTGCGACTGTAGAAGTGGGAGGTTGCTAAGCAATTTCTAAAAAGGGTCACCCGTAAGTGGAAAACATAAAGTGTTTGCCTACATTAAAATTAAGATTTCTGCTCAGAAAAGGACATCACCCACAGATTTCACAGCTTGTAGACTGTGAAAGGATATTTAAAACTGGGCTGACATTGATAGCTAGAGAAACTCTTTTCCCAAAAAAAAGGCAAGAAAATTTTAGGAAACTCAATAGAAAAATGGGCAATGTCTATGAAAAGAATATTAACAGAAGAGGAAACACTAATGGATAACAAGTATATGAAGAGATACTCAACCTTGTTAGTAATCAGAGAGAAGCATATTAAACCAACAATGATATATCACTTTACACCCAATCAGATCAGCAAAAATTACAAAGTTGGAGAACATCAAGTGCCAGGGAGAAGTATAAACTAAGCAACTATTCCAAATAGCAATCTCTCAGTACTCAGTGCAATTAACTATCCATCTGCCCAACAATGCCCTGCCTGGGCAAGTGCCCCAGAGAAATGCCCACAAAACTATAAAGATGCAGGCATAAGGCTGTTCCCTATAGATTTCTTTGTGACAGCAAAGACTTTGATGTCCCTTATCTTCTTCTCTAGGTGTATGCACTGTGGTCTGTGCGCACGTTGACTCCCAGGCAACACTCAGAATTTAATGAATTAGCTTTACATAGAACAAATGAAGAGATGTCAAAAATATAGAGTTGAGTGGAGGAGAGTGAAGTTTAGAACCCCAAACCATTTATGTAAGCTAACCAAAACATACAAAGACAACTCTATGTATCTTATCAGTTATGTGCATCTATTATACAGTAACATGTAAATGGGGAATTGGGAAAGTAGATATTGTGGATACCAGAATGAGTGCCTGTGGCTTGGGAGGGGATTTTAAGGAGACTTGGAAATTGAGAAGAACATGTAATAGAAGGAAATAAAAACTTGAGGGATTTGCTCTGAACCAGTAAATGTGAATAAATCTACTCCATGCCCCTGCAGAACCAGCGTTGCTCACCAAGGTGGTGAGGAAACTGCTTTGTATGCATCATTTCATTTAACCCTCACCAAAAATGCTAGGAGGTAAGTATCACTGTTTGTCCCATTTTTGTTTTGAAAAATAAGCCTCAAAAAAAATAAATTAATTAAAGAAAGAAAGAAAATAAATCTCAGTGAGGTTAAGGAGTTTGCCCAAAGCCAGAGAGCAAGTAAATGGTAGGAGATGGGTCTGAAATAGGGCCGCAAGCCTCCAGATTCCACACCCTTAGCATCACATTTACCACCTGTGTTCAGAAACGCCCTCTGCTAGAGTTCAACATAGTAGAACATAACAAAATGCAAGTGTCCTAAATTATTTCACTCACATCTGAATCTAAGACATTCCCTGACACAGACTTATTTTTAGTGGACTAGCAACACCTGACCAAGCCAAACAACAACTTGAGCTCAACAACTTCACAGCTTCTAATGAAAAAACCTAAACAAAAACTGGTTCTTGTGGCCCATCTTTTTGCATGCTGCAGCAACTTGTACCATAGACCATCGTTTCCCAAGTAAGTTGCATAAGATCTTCAATACCATGTGTAAAGTTATATAAGAGTCAAAACCTATGTGAACTCAATACAACATTTTGCTTCACTTTAACGGAAACCCCAAGAGCAAATTTACCTTGCAAAATTATAGTATAGCAGAAAATGAAATCTTGGAACTCCCTGAGAACCAAGTATTAATAACCTTAGATGATATGTGTCACATTGCCTATGCTTGATGAATGTTGAGTAGTGGGTAAAATGAGTGGCTAGATGGGTGGAAGATGGCTGGCTGGCTGGCTGGCTGGCTGGTTGGGTGGATGATGAATGGATGGAGGGTGAGTGAGTGAGTGAGTAAATTATATGCATCTGGACTCCATGGCTGGAAATTTTAACTAATGACAGAACCTAGATGCATTCATGAGTACATCACAGTGATTACAGTATTTCACTCTCTTCCAAAACAAAACAAAACAAAAAAAAGTCCTTGAAAATCTTAGTGCTATTTTAAGCTGGTATTTTCTCTTAACTTTCAGAAAACTCATTAAACTGCCAATGACTACTCCAAAAGTACAAGCAGCCTGGAGGATGACAGCACTGTGACTTAGTTCAAAAACCATCCTAGGGACCCTGAAGACTTTAGAAATTGCTTCTTGTTTTTTCTCGCCTTGCATTTCTGCCTAGTCTTAGTGTAGGGGGGAAAGATGAAGAGGAAACTCATCATTAGCTTAACAGAACGGCAGAGCTTTCAAACAGAGAGAGCTGCATCAGACCCTGGGCTCAGGTCTCATGTTCTTAAACGCCCTGGGAGATATCTTTTCCTTGAGCTGTCCTTCAGAGCTGTTGGTTCCATCTAAAAAGAGTCCCAGCTTCTGCTGCTATATTCCAAACTCGTGCTCCCCTCCACACTCTGAGCTTGGGTGGTTTTCTTTGCAGAGCTCCTTACACAGCTAAAGTCTCCAGAATTCCAGGTCAGATGTGTCCAGGTTGTAGATCAGGGTTTAAGAGACAATAGAGTTAGAAGTAAAAAATTACAATTCAGGTTCCTGAAATAATCACTTCCATTTCTATAAAAGATTTCCCCACCAGAGTCATTTTTCACTTGAGCTTTATCCAGCACCATTAAACAATGTTTTGCCTGCTCACAAGTTATAAGAGGTTCAAGTACAGATTCAGTAACACAGATGCAGCTTTCTTCTACAAAAAATGGCTTTGCTGTTTTTTTCACGTTAACTCAGCTGAATAGAGCCTATATTGACAAGGACAAAAAGACTGTTGACTCCTCTCTTTAACATATGTATCTTTCTCAATTCTCAATTGAAGGAGGAAATTTCAGAATTATAGGATTATACTTTATGAATGCTTGTTCCTGGCTTCAGGAAATTTCCTTAACCACCCTCAGCTTAAATTTGCTCCTTTGTAAATGGAAAGAAAATAGTTGTCTTACAAGTTGTAAAGATTCTTTTCTTCAGGAAACAGTTTTTGAGAACCTACTCCCTGAAAGACTCTGGAGTGGGTACTGGAGACGAAAGAAAATACAGAGTGATGAGGTCAGGAAGTTCACAGGTGAGAGAGATGCACAGACTCACACTAATAACACAAGTGTCAGCGTAGGAAGGAAGAAAACTAAATTCAGAGTCATTCAGGCTGAGCTGAAATCTCACTTCCAAGTCCTCATTGTAGAACACTGGGAAAACTACTTAACCTTCCTAAGCCCCAACTTATCCACGGAGATAAATAACATTGCCTCCCTCCTGATTTTCTAAGGATTAAATTCGTACTACTTGACGACACTTGGAACAGTGTCCAGACTATAAAAAGTATTAAGTATACAATGACATTCATGAAGTACAACTGGAAACAAGCTGATATGAGTACACGTAAGTGAATCACAGCATTTGATACGCAGAAGGCTCACCATACATGTCCGTCCATGTTCCTGTCTACCTCACCTCTTCTCCCACAAATCAGGTCATTGCCTAATTTGAGCAAGGCAAGGCAAGAACTAGAGATGGACTGAAGATCCTAGATGTGCCAAGCTTGGAGAAGATCCCAATAGCTGGCTGCATGGGATTCTCGGGTTGAATGCTCCCTGGGGCAGAAAGAAGTACAACTGTATTCAGAAGGAGCCACTGAACTGCTGGGCCAAGGTAGGGAAAGACGGGCATAGCACAGGTTGATACCATATCTCAGAGCATGGATGTAGGACAACCGTCACTCATTCAAGCCATGAGAATTCTTCAAAAGGCAGGAGATAGACTAAGCCCAGACACTTGATGAAGTGGAACAGTTGCTCCAGCCTGAAGACAGTCCATCATCCAGTGGTAACCTCAGACAACAGAAGAAATGAGAGCTGATACCATATTATTATGGACATGAGCAATGCTGGTGCTGAACACACTCGCCTGTGCATGAGATTCTACTGAAAGTTCAAAGACACAAGTGTTCAGAACTCTGTTGGAGGCAAGAGGCCAAGAAACCCAACACAAATTGATTTAAGCAAAAAAATAAATAAATAAAACATATTAGCTTGCCTAATTGATGGATGAGACTTTAGGCATAGTTAGATTCAAGCATTAGAGTGAGAGCATCAACTATCTTCTGCATGAAGAATTTGTCTTCCTTCATTTCTTGGATGTTTTTCTCTGTTTTGTCCTTTTTCCAAGAATGTTTTTCCCATGAAAAGGAAAGATAACTGAAAATAGGCTTGGTTCGTATCTTGTTCTTTAAAGAATTCCAATCAAAAAGGTTCTCTTTCCCAATAGTTGTAGTAAAAGTCCCAGGATTTGCTCTGGCTCTTATTGGGCCAACTTGAGTGATGATGTTTTGATTGGCCAGGCCTGGGTCACAAACCCACCTATAGCACTAGAAATAGATAGGCCCATCTGAGCCACCTACCCTCCAAGGGAAATAGAGGTGGTATTGCTCAAAGAGGGGCATGAATCTGTGGACAGGTTAAAAACCCCAGATATCCACTACACCTTTCCACTGCTCTTTCTCTAGGCATCCATAAAACATCTGAGAATGCAATCAGAAGTTAACCAATCTCAGATGATGGCAGCAGGGGTAAAACGCAAGGCAGACTCAGGAATGCCATTATGGAGTTAATTACATGAAATGTATCACCCTGATTGATCATGCAGCATTTAACCTCAAGAACACCAAGCCTCCAAGTCTTTTTTGACAAATGGGAGGCAAGGTTTATAAAGACTAGCAGATATGACTGTGACTTACAAAATAAAAAAAGGAAACAAGAAACACAATTTGATATGATTTAATAAAAGATTTGTTCCTACCACTTCTCATGAGAACCTCTGCACATTTCCCTTCCACTGACAGTTATTATCTCTACCTTTATTGAACAAAGGCACTGGAACACAGCTGCCAAGGATCAGTAAAGAAAATCATTCTTTTATTAATAAGACTGTTATTAGCAGGGAAAAAAAATCCATGTTTGGGGGTTTGCTCTGAAGTTACAGGCCATTTCGAAGAAATATAGCTGACTAGTGCCAACATTATTTCAGGCAATTTCATGATCAAATGTCCTATTATGTTGTTTAAATTTTTTATAGAGATTGTAAATCAGAACTGTTTTCTATTTACCCCAAATATTTAGGTGCTACAGGAAAAGCAGATCAAATTAAAGAGTATTGTGCACAATTTTTACCAAGATCTCCCAGGGGCGTGAATCACTCCACTTGCACCACGAGCTCTTCAGTAAACATATTTGTGAAACCATCATCTGATGTTCCTCCAACGCCCTCATTAATGGGATGGTTTGGGTTACAAGAGTAGTGCTGAGTTCTTCTCATCTTCAAATTAGGGACCACATGCCAAAATTCAAAGCATACTCCTCAAAGTTTTCCCAGAGAGCCTACAGGAATGTTTTGAGTTACTTTATTCCATTGCTCCAGCCCCAAATAATACCACGGGACAAGAACCAGAAGAAGATGGGAGAAACAAAGATATGTAGCCATGCTGGAAGAAATCCTTCTTTCTTTTTAGAAACAGAGGGTCAACATCCACCAAACTTTTAAATGAATAACTCTTGATCTAGCAAATATTCTGCTTAGAGATTTAACCTACTGATACACTCACATATGTGCATAAAGCTAGGTGTTCCAAGATATTTAATGCAGCCTTGGTTATAGTAGCTAAAGATTGGAAACAATCCAAATGTCTTTCAATATGGCTCTGATTAAATAAATTATGTCACAGCCTCACAGTAGAAAACAACGCAACCATTTAACAGAATGAAATGGGTTTAGTTAAACTGAAATGGAACTACCTCTAAGATACACTTTTAAACAGGAAGAAAAAAGGAAAGCACAGAAGAACATGTGTAGTAGAATGTCATTTTGTATTTTTTTAATGTATGCAAATATTTGGTTATACACACAGAGAGAATACCTCGGGCATGGGGAGTGGGTAGTATTTGCTTCTATAGAAGGAAATAGGGAACCAACATTGTTTTCACTGTTATATCTTCTGGTACTAAACTCTTTTTTTTTCCATTTATTTTTATTAGTTGGAGGCTAATGACTTTACAAGATTGTAGTGGTTTTTGCCATACATTGACATGAATCAGCCATGGATTTACATGTGTTCCCCATCCTGATACCCCCTCCCATGGTTCTAAACTCTTTAGCACTACTTTTTCTTTTACATTCTGAGTTCTTTTTTCTCTATTGGCAGAGAGTGAGGGCTACTCTTCATTGCAGTGTGCACGCTTCTAAATGCACATCTCTTGTGGAGCACAGTCTTTAGGGCATGTGGGTTCTAGTAGTCGCAGCGTGTGGGCGCAATAGGTGCAGTTCCTGGGCTCTAAAGCCCAGGCTCAATAGTTGTGGTGCATGGGGCTGAGTTTCTTCACAGCACAGGGGATCGTCCCACATCAAGGATCAAACCCATGTCTCCTGCATTGGCAGGTGGATTCAAGCCACCAGGGAAGTCTTGTGATTTTGTAAGTAAAATTTTAAACAAAAAAAAAAAAGTATGGTGCCTTGCAAGAAATCTAATAAGAAATATAAAAGATTTCTTGGAAAAAAATAGTAAAACTATCAGACATTTATGAAGAAGTACACTGTTTCTTTGGGCAGTATGATAGGTTGAATTATTGTCCCCAACTCTTCGCTCCCTCTGTTAATAGAATGAAACATCCTTGTGTCTTTGTAATCTTCCCACTGTGGGTGGAGTGTTCTTCCTGAGGCACTGATGTTAGTCTTGGCCATGTGACTTGCTCTAACCAGTAGCATTAGTGGATGTGACATAAGCAAAGGCTTTAACTGTGCCTCTAGGATTTAGCTTGATCTCTTGCACATCTGCCATCCACCATGAAAAGATATCCTGACTAGCCACTGGCCCTAGAACAAGGAGATATATAAGGCAGATCTGGACCAACCCATAGCCTGGAATCAAGCCCAGCTAATCCAACAGAGCCCAGCTGAACCATATCCTACAAGCAAATCGGTGAGTGAGAGGTGAGAAAAATTATTCTTGCCTGAAAAAGATTTGGAGGGATGCATGTTACACAGTTTTATTGCAGCTGTATCTGCCTGATACATATGAGAAAACTAAATTACTTCCTTTGGTTCTCTCTCACCTCTTCTAGGAAATTGTTCCTGATTAACTTCGCCCCACTGTAGACTGTGATCTCTTCAATGAGAGGAACTGTGTGTTATCCATCCCTGTGTCCTTAGACTTCAGCACAAAGCCTGGAACAGAACTTCAGAGCTCAAAAACTCCTTTTCTGACCACCCTAACTAAAGTACCCACCTTTACCCAACAGTTAATCTCTACCACATCATGCAGTTTGTTTACTTCAGACCATTAATCACAACCTGTAGTTCTTCTACTATGTTGTTAATCTTGTCTCCCTCGCCAGAATATAAACTTCCCAGAGGAAATTACTCAAGGGACAGAAAAAGAGAAAGAATATATGACTTTCTTACTCTGATTTGCATAACATTCAGACATCTGTTTTACCACACTCTCCAAATTCTATTAGCTTGCCCTTCAAGGCCTTTCAAAAACTGGTCCCAGACTGTTCTTAATATCATCAGTCATTGCTCCCCTTTGGCAGTACCATGGAATTCGTTACTGTTTCCCACCCACTACCCACTCTTTTTACTATTCTGTGACATTATCCATGATGTTCCCTCTGACATAAGTGTTCTTCTCTGCCATCTCTGCTCAGCTAAATTCTAACCATCTGTATTATTTTGAATTAGGTTCAGCTATGTAAAACTCGAAACAACAGTGGCCTAAACAAGATAAAAGTTTATTTAACTCTTTTGTTTAATACATTTAGAGGTAGACAGAATAAAATTGCAAAGGTAATCTATGGCTTCATAGAAATGAGACCTTCCTAGTTTATTGTTCTGCCATGGGTTTCTTCCATTCCTAACTTTACTTCATTGTCCAGGATGGCTGCTGAAGCTCCAGCTATTACATTCTCATTCTAGTCATTAGGAAGGAAAGAACCTGGAAGAAGAGCATGTCTCCTCCTTGTAAGGAAACTCTGAAAGTCACACACACATACACACACACACACACCATTTCATTTATGTGTCCTTCGATGAAACTTAGTTACATGCAAAAGGATCTGCCTATAGAAGAGGGATAGTTGTGACCATTGCTGCAAGCAATTTTCCAAAGAACTGTAGTCTTTATGCCATGTGTGTGGCAGGGGGTGAGGACCCAGCTAAAAACTAGGGATTCTATTACTGTAGAGGTAGATAGGAATAAATATTGGGAGACAGCCTGAATTTTCTATGACACCAATTTTTCGAGCTCAGTTCCAGATGTACTTTCTCCTCCTAGAAGCCCTTCCTTGAATCATCAAACTAGCATTCCGACCACAAAAGACTTTTACCTGTATGTTTTATGGCCCTTGCATAACTAACTACCTAGAGGGATGCTGGTCCATCCCTCTCTGTACAAGATGATAGAAAGTGAGCCCTTAGCCACCCTCAGAAGCCTCCATGAGCCTTGGGTCCATCTTTACTAAGATACTGACATTTCTGTTGAAACAAGTGACTTTGCTATTTGAAAGTAACTAATCTCAGGTTTAAACAGCAGGAAAATGGAACTTTTACTCTAGTTTCCAGCAAACCCACAAGAAGTACAAAGAATCTACATGAGCCAAGGATAACAGGTCAAATACTAAACTCTGGAAGGAATCCCTTAGCACCCAGGGCATAAATAGAAATATACACTCCTCATCAGAGAGGGTGTTGGAACTAGTCCATAGATCTGCTGGCATTTTCTTTCCCCCTTTGTAATTTTTTTTTCCTCTCGATATGACTGGAATATAAATCAGTAGCCTAGAGTTCTTCTGGTTAACAAGGTTCTCATTTGGGAGGTTGCAGCCTAGGAGGCTATTAAAAAGAGAAAGAAAATCTTCTTCTACAAACACTTCCTGCCAGTTGCTGAGGGCTGAGGAGGAGGGAGGGTGTCTGGGTGACAGCACAGAACAGGACCATTAAGGGAAGAAAATCTGTTAAGAGTAAGAATTCTTGGTCCATGTCTCTGGCAGATGATCCATGAATAGAAGTCCAATGAGTGAAAAAGAAAACCCAGAGGGTAGGAAGAACAAGGGGGAAGGGAGCTTTCTACTGATTCAAATGGGCCACAGCTGTCCACGGTATAGCATGAGATAGAAATCCGGACAGGTGCTTCCAAAATGCTTAAGACTAAATACCCGGACTTTAAAATCTGGAGGAGGGGTGACTTCATGCCTCTGCATCCTCCATCAATTTCTAGAAGAAGAAGAAGAGCTTGCATTTGCTGGGTTATCACTGTGTACCAGCAGCACCATGTTAAGCATCCTACAGGCATTAATTATCTCAACTAACCTTCACTGGGTCTTCCCTGTATCTCAGTTGGTAAAGAATCTGCCTGTAATGCAGGAGACCCTGGTTCAATTCCTGGGTCAGGAAGATCCCCTAGAGAAGGGATAGGCTACCCACTCCAGTATTCTTGGGCTTCCCTGTTGGCTCAGATGGTAAAGAATCCACCTGCAATGCAAGAGACCTGGGTTCAATCCTTGGGTTGGGAAGATTCCCTGGAGAAGGGAACAGCTACCCACTTCAATATTCTTGCCTGGAAAATTCCATGGAAAGAGGAGCCTGGCAGGCTACAGTCCATGGGAGCGCAAAATCAGACACAACTGAACGACTTCCACAAAGAGTCAGACATGACTTAATGACTGAATAGTAACAAGGTGACTGAACAATTTTCACAAGAGTGCCATCACACTGGAGCTAAAATTATCCCCATTTTACCAATTTTACCAATGGGCCTGGTGATGTTCCTAACTTGCCCAAGGTCATTAGGTGAACAAGCAGAAGAACTAGAGTCCAAAAACAAGTTTTTGTCACTGCATAGGCCATACTCTTAGATCTCTGTACCATCCCAGAGAGGGGGTATGCCAGATCCTATTAGAGAATCTTCTATCTTCAAGAGTACCCAGAGGAGGAGATGGCTGGTGGAGACCATCTTTCTCACTGAAGAGCTCCTGAACTTTGGGGAAAGACATCAGAGAATCTGTAAATTCTAGGGCTCAGATTGCACTAGGCACTGGGCTGTTACATATATTATCTCAGCATTCCTGACTTCCCTGGTGACTCAGACGGTAAAGCGTCTGCCTACAATGTGTGAGACCTGGGTTCGATCTCTGGGTTGGGAAGATAACCCGGAGAAGGAAATAGCAACCCACTCCAGTACTCTTGCCTGGAAAATTCTGTGGACGGAGGAGCCTGGTAGGCTACAGTCCATGGGGTCGCAAAGAGTCGTACACAACTGAGCGACTTCACTTTCTTCACTTTCTTTTTCAATCCTCTGACCAAAGAATTATCATCCCCATTTCAAAGATGAGAAGCCAAAGTGAAGTCACATGGCCAGGTTATCCCAGCTGAGGAGTAGCAGTGCTAAAATTCTAATGCAGGTTTGAAGCCAAAGAACAAGCTCATTTCTGGTCCCTGGGTGCCTCTCTATATGAGTGGATGATTCAGTCAGTCACTGTTTTATTTACTCTTCAAATATAAATTCACATTCTCTGTATTTGGGGTTTTTTAGAAAGAAGACCTTTCTATTTCCATGTGACTAAAGGCAATGGCAACCCACTCCAGTACTCTTGCCTGGAAAATCCCATGGACAGAGGAGCCTGGTAGGCTGCAGTCCACGGGGTCGCAAAGGGTCAGACACAACTGAGCAACTTCACTTTCACTTTTCACTTCCATGCATTGGAGAAGGAAATGGCAACCCACTCCAGTGTTCTTACCTGGAGAATCCCAGGAACGGCGGAGCCTGGTGGGCCGCCGTCTATGGGGTCGCACAGAGTCAGACACGACTGAAGTGACTTAGCAGCAGCAGCAGCAGCAAAGGAGAATAATAGTTGCTGGGATAAAGAGGAAATCAGGAAGGAAGAGGATCAGTGAGACAAGGTGAGAAGTATACAACATCTCAACCTAGGCAATGGGTCTAACATCTTTGATAGGAAGTCAGTTGGGGCATGGCTGAACTGGGCCCCAGCTGGATGTGAGATAGGGTCAGAAGTGGGTGATACAGGAAAGAAGAGGCAGGAATGGAACTGAGGAGAAGGTTGGCACCATGACCATAACTGGGGCTGGGGGTTGGGGGTCAGGGACAAGTCAGAGGTATCACGATGGTAAGACCTGGGCCACTGGGCTCAGAGTGCCTGATGCAAACCCCAGCCCCTTCCATACGACTCTATCTCAAGCCCTTTTCCTCTCTGAGATTTACTTTCCTTGTCAGGAAAAGAGGGACAAAGGACCATTCCCTCTAAGAGTTGTTGTGAGGATCAAATGAGAAAATGAAAGTAAGTGCTTGGCAGGGTGCCTGACTCCTATAGCTATGAAGAGATTTTTCCTGTATAATAATCTGGGCTCTGCTAAATCTGAAATAGAAACAGGAAGAGTAAGGTCCATGGTAGTAATAGGAATAATATAACAATAATAACTTATCCTAGTATGTATTAGTTATCTATTAGAGTGAAAGTGTTAGTCGCTCAGTTGTGTCCAACTCTTTGTGACCCCATGGACTGTAGCCCACCAGGCTCCTCTGTCCATGGAATTCTCCAGGCAAAGATACTAGAGTGAGTAGTATCCATTCTCTTCTCCAGGGGATCTTCCCAACCCAGGGATTGAACCCAGGTCTTCTGCATTGCAGGCAGATTCTTCTCCATCTGAGCCACCAAGGAAGCCCCAGGTATCTATTGCTACATAATAAATGACCCCAAAACTTACGAACTTAAAACAATAAACAGTTATTATCTCACAGCTTATGTGGATCAGGAATCTGGGTTTATCTGGATGCTTCTGGCACAAGATCTCTCATGAAATTACAATTAGTCATCAGATACTGTGATTCCATTTGAAGATTCACCTGCAGGATCTCCTTCCAAGCACATTTATGTGGTAGTTGGTGAGCACTGACCCCTCACCGCATGGATCTCTCCACAGGATTGATTTATGATATAGTAGCTGACTTCCCATGAGACAAGCCACCCAAGAATGAGCACCCAAGACAGAGTAATAGTTTTTTTATAACCTAATCTCAGAAGTGATGGTCTTCCCCAGTGGTGCAGTGGTAAAAAAAAAAAAAAAGCTGCCCGCAATGCAGGAGATACAGCAGATACCGGTTCAATCCCTGGATTGGGAAGATCCCCTGGAGGAGGGCATGGAAACTCGCTGTAGTGTTCTTTCCTGGAAAACCCCATGGAGAGATGAGTCTGGCAGGCTCCACAAGGTCGCAAAGAGGCGGACATGACTGAAATGACTGAGCACACAGGCCCAGAAGTGACAGCCCATCACGTTGGTCATATTCAATTCATTAGCAAAAAGTAAGTCCAGCCCATCCTACAGCGGAGGATATTATACAGGGACATGAATACCATAATATAAGGATAGCTAGGGCCTGCCACATGGTGTATCCAGTAAGATCATGAAACATTCAGTCATCCTGTCACCTAATCTCTTAACATATGACCTGCTTTCTCACTGAAAATGATGTTGAAAATTGAGTTCTCAATCATGCTCAAGAATACGGAATCAAGGTAAAAATGTGGTTTTCAAACTTTTGGCGACATAAACATATCCCCAATTAAAATCTTCTTCAGTGGGAGAATGGATAAACATACTGTTTTATACTTATAAAACCAAACACTACTCAGCCAAAGTTTAAAACCAGAAAAGAAGTACAGATACACCTAACTACACAGATGAAGAGGCAGAGCATCATTTTGAATGGAAGACTCCTAACACAAGTGTACATTCCGTATGGTTGCCTTTATAGGAGACCCCAGGCAAGAAAATGTAATGTATCATGATAGAAATCGATCAGTGGTTGCCTGAGACAAAGAGTGGTGGGTTATATGTGAAATAGATCGCCAGTCCAGGGTCGATACATGAGACAGGCTGTTCAGGGCCAGTACACTAGGAAGACCCAGAGGGATGGGATGGGCAGGGAGGTGGGGGGGGGGGGTTCAGGATGGGGGACACATGTACACCCATGGCTGATTCTTGTCAATATATGGCAAAAACCACTACAATATTGTAAAGTAATTAGCCTCCAATTAAAATAAATAAAATTTTTAAAAAAAAGAGTTAGAATTTAAGGATTAACTGGAAAGAAGTGCAAGGGAATCTTTGGGATGATAAAAAATGTTCTATAGCCTCACTGTTGAATCTTATTAAACTACACACTTAAAATGGTACATTTTAAGGACTTGCCTGGTGGTCCAGTGGTTAAGACTCCATGTTCCCCATGCAGGGAGCTTGGGTTTGATCCCTGGTCAGGGAACTGAGATCCTGCATGCCACACTGTGCAGCCAAAAAAAAAAAAAAGGTACATTTTAGTGATTGTAAAATTGAAAAATACCAAATTGTTCTGACCACAATAAGGATGTGTGCCCATCATAAGTAAATAAGAGGGCTATGGCTAGTTCAGGGCTGATGGTGTGCATCAAAGCACAGGGCATAATCTAATCCCAGGCTGCGCCCCTGCTCTCCAAATAAAGCGTAGGGAAAGACTGAGGGTAGCCCTTCCACTTGTTTCTGTGTAAAACCATTGTACACACACCCCTTTTACATCTTCGATAAAAACCTACTGTAGTTCTCAGAGTTTCTGAAGTAACGGTGCTTTGCAAAGGAAGGAAATACTTTTCTTCTTTCCCTTTCTCTTTCCTTCTCTCTCTCCTTCCCTCCCCCCGTCTTCTTTCTCACTCCCTTTAGCCTTTATTCAACTCTCCCCTTTCCCTTCCTCTCCTCCCTTTCTATTTCCATACGTCAGATCAGATCCTCTTTAGTGTTCGGTAGGTTTTCTCCCACTTTATATCTCTTGGATAACAGTTTATATAGATCTGCCTAACTCTTTAATGGCTCCATTGTATTCTGTGGTATGAATATCCTAATGAGCATTTAGCAAGTGCTCTAGTGGTAAACATTTACATTGTTTCCACTTTGGGGATTTTTTTTTTTCTTCTAAACTGTTTAATTGTCAGGGTTATTTCAGACAAGAAGAAATGTTTCCCACTTAAAGAGATGCCACTTCCCATTAGGAAAGGCCAGTGTCTGTCCCAATCAACATCATATCGGTATTACTCATTCTGGGCATGGTCATGCTGCAGCCACCCTGAAGCTTCTTTCCCTGGGATTCATGGAGACGGAGGCATCCTGCCTGGTCCTCCTCGGATGAACTTCTAACAGCCACATCAAACCCTACAAAGTGAGAACCCAGCGAACAGCTTGAGCATCCTCTGAACGCTGTGAAAAGACATTGCACTTGAGCTGTTATTAACACCTGATAACTCATTAAAATCAGACTGATTATCAACAAGCAGCAGGTTCCTTTCCCACTCAAAACGAACTAGCTCTATTTCAAAACGATGGCTAAATTAAACCCAGAGAGTTGGCAAATGGCCTCCTCTTATAACCCTGCTAATTCCTTGGGCTAATTAGTTCTTCTTTCTTCATCAACTGCTTGGGAAAATAAATGACCGGGTGATGCATCTCCTCTACTTGATGGGTAAGACTTTCTGTAGAATATGATGATAACAATGCTGATAATAGCAGTGACCACTGCAGAGTGAACCACTTACTATAGACTAGGTATTTTACACAGATGATCCTATTGAATTTTATTAGTATAATATGGAAATAGGCACAAAAAATGTGTTGTCCAGTAATCATGCACCCAGCAGGACTGCCCAACATCTTCCTACTCCAAAGCCTCAGTTTTAGGGCAAGATGAATTGGACACGATCACCAGGAGATTTTTCAAAAGGACTTCACCATTGACATGCCCCTAGCCTGTTTATATATGTTTTCATAGTCAAGCATACAGTACATAGTATGTGCTCAGCAAAACTTTTTCTCATGAATGCAGAAAAATGGGTCCTTTACAGATTGTTTTGAGAGTTACAGAAAATGACCTATAGACAAAGCATTGTGATTTGGTTGGAGTAAGCTGATATGCTTTCCACTCTGCTGGTGGGTGGAGGAGTCACCATCAGGATGTGTGGGTGAGCTGACTGGCCTTTCTTCACAGGCTAAGCCTTTCAGAGAAGGTTGAATGGGGGCTTAAATGCATAGAGAAGACCTTAGGAAAGAGCATGTTTCAGGGAAAAGAATCTGAAAAAAAAATAGATGTAGGGACTTCCCTAGTGGCCCAGGGGTTAAGAATCTGCCTGTCAGTGCAGGAAAGACAGGTTCCACCCCTGGTCAAGGAAGATCCCACATGTCGAGGGGCAACTAAGCCCATGTGCCTAGAGCCCGTTCTCTGCAACAGGGAAGCCACTGCAATGAAAAGCCCGAACACCGCAACTAGAAGAAGCCCAGCAACGAAGACCCAGCGCTGCTGCTGCTAAGTCGCTTCAGTCATGTGCAACCCCATAGACGGCAGCCCACCAGGCTCCCCTGTCCTGGGATTCTCCAGGCAAGAACACTGGAGTGGGTTGCCATTGCCTTCTCCAATGCATGAAAGTGAAAAGTGAAAGTGAAGTCGCTCAGTCGTGTCCGACTCTTCGTGACCCCATGGACTGCAGCCCACCAGGCTCCTCCATCCATGGGATTTTCCAGGCAAGAGTACTGGAGTGGGGTGCCATTGCCTTCTCCCAGTGCAACCAAATATAAATTAATTATCTTTAATAGATATATATGTATGTATAACTGAATCACTTTGCTGGGCGCATAAAACTAACACAACATTGTAAACAAACTACACTTTAAAAAAAAAAAAAAATGACCCTGCCAAAAGAGAGCTTATTCCTTCCCCAACACTACAGAGGGATAGCATAACAAATCTTCCAAACAGAACACACCAGAAAAAAATTTCAAAATGAAATAAACAGAAACATGACAATTCATGAAATTATGAGACCTGAGTCCTGGTTTGATTTACTCTGCAGCCGTGTCAACATTGCAAACTTTTCAGCAAGATAGAAACCCAAATATTCTCTCCAGGATGGATAACAGATCAGTTAAATCAATCCTAGCCTAATCATGAGATGGAATACTTTGAAACTATTAAATAGTGTAATCAACATGTATTTAAAGTCACTGAAAAATATTTTGATAATTAAATAAATAAAGCCAGGAATAAAACAGATTATGTAATACAATCCTACTTTTCAAATATTCTGAAGCTATTAAAAAGTATAATCAACATATATTTAAAGCCATTGAAAGATGTTTTGATAATTAAATGAATCAAGTCAGTAAGAAAACAGATGCAGTATAATCCCAGCTTTTTATAAAATTTAAGAAAAGGACTCTGGAAGGACATATAGTAAAATGTGAACAGATTTTTACATATCTTGAGCTGATGAGTGATTTTTAATATTTATTTGGCATATGTTTTTAATTTTTATATAATAAATATGCATTGATTGTAGGACTAAAACTAAATTAAACCTGTTGATTTGATCATGTTTATTTAAATAGACCCCTAAAGAGAAGAATTCAGTCATAACCCAAAGCAGACCCCAGAAAAGACACCTGAAACTGAATATTCAACTAGCCTGTGTCAACTGCCCAAGGATCCGGGAGAACTTGGGTGGAATCAGGAATTGTTAAGAAAGGTGGAGGAATGTTTAAAATTCCAGTCTACTCTGAGTCATAATAATTCCCCCCAAAATGCTATTATAACTAATTTCAAACACATCATTGAAACATAAGTCACTCATAGATATCTAAAAACATCTAGATGACTGATGCCCAGTAGAAAAACAGCCAGTGTTTGCCCACATTTTCCACTTAGATGTCATTTCAGCAGCCTTGCAAAGAACTTTCCTTAGTGTAGGAGCTCTTGTCTAGCTCTCTTTGGACAATTTCATCTCCCAAAGACTCTAGCGCTGAGTCACGGGAAATGAACAGGTCCAGAAGTCAGGAGGGTGGCCCAGCTCTGCGGTTGGTGCTGTGTGGCCTTGGGCAAGTCCATCCTCAGGTCTCAGCTGGCTGATCTGTTGGACCCAAGCCCTAAGATTTTCTTCCCCCAGGAATTTGAAACTTGGAAACCGAGATGCATTAATGGCAGAGCTCAAATTGACCATGAATTTCATCTGAGAATGAATTCTCCAGAACTTGGCTGGTATTTCCCTTTGTAACAAACCCTTCCTTCATGCTTCACCCCTACCATCCTAACAATCAATGATTGATTTTCCTTGTAGTAACTAGAGTCCGTTTCTGTTGCTTAGAACCAGCTAAGACTTCACTACTGTGGCTCAGATGGAAAGAAGCCTTTCCCGCCTGGCATGAAGGGAATTGGTCAGTCAGACAAAGGAGTCTGACCCACAGGGAAAGACTGCCAGGGAGCAGCTGTCATCCTCGTGCTAAGAGGCAGGGACCCAGCAGGGCAAGCTGTCACATTCAATAAAGATTCTCAGTGAGCCCAGCCACGCTCTCTGAGCACCCAGGCATGAACCCCCAGGGGGAGGGAGGGGGAAGGAGTGACAACGAACATCATGTGTAGTCTGCATCTTTCAGCTCCCCACACCTGACTGGCTGTGTGCCAGCCACACCCAGGGCACTGACCTCTTTCCTCTCTGACTTTGTGCAACCACTCTTGGACTCTTCCTAACACACTGGTTCTCAACTGGAGCAGTTTAGCTCCCCAGAGGACATTTGACAATCATATCTGCAGACATTTTTGGCAGTCACAACCAGAAATGAAGGGGTGGGGTGTTCCTGGCATCTAGTGAGGAGATATCAGAACTATCTGTTTTCTACCATTGCTTTAACAAGTTCCTACAAACTTACTTGTTTAGTCACTAAGTTGTGTTCAATTTTTTTGTGACCCCCCCCCAATGGACTGTAGCCCCCCAGGCTCTACAGTCCATGGGATTTCCCAGGCAAGAATACTGGAGTGGGTTGCCATTTCCTTCTCCAGGGGATCTTCTTGACCCAGAGATTGAACTCACGTCTCCTGCACTGGCGGGTGGATCCCCTGGAGAAAGAAATGGCAACCCACTCCAGTGTTCCTGCCTGGGAAATCTCACGGACAAAGGAGCCTGGAGGGCTACAGTCCATGGGGTTGCAAAAGAGTCAGATACAACTTAGCGACTAAACAACAATAACAAAATTAGTGGCTTAAAGCAACAGATTCATTTATGTGTTTAAAACAATAAATTTATTATCTTACAGTCCCAGAGGTCAGAAGACTAACCCAAGTCCAGGGGCCTGCTTTCCTTCTGAACTCTAGGGAAGAATTTGTTTCCTTATGTATTTCAGCTTCTAGAGGTTGCCTCCATTCCTAGGTTCATGACCTCTTTCTCCATCTCCAAGGACAGCAGTTGTATCATCGTCTCTTCCTTCTCTGCTTCCACTATCATATCACCTCCTCTCTTACAAGGACCCTTATGATTATATCAGGCCCACCTGGATCAACTAGGATACTCTCCCCCACCTCAAGATTCTTAGTTTATATCATATCTGCAAAGGTGTGGTTTGTTGTTGTTGTTGTTGGTTTACCATGTAAAGGTAACATATACACAGAATCTGGGAAATAAGACACGAATATCTTTAAGGGGGGTACTATTCTATCTCCTACACCATGGATCCTGCTAGACATCCTACAGCCCCCACAACGGTCATCTGGTTTAAAATGTAAATAGCACATGAGAAACCTGCATGCTCTGATATCTCTGGAGGTAAGTCTCCCACAGGCCTTAACTTAATATCAATTTTTAATATGAATTACGGCCACAGACTCACTATTCCTTGATCACATCAATCCAAAACACTCCCTAAATTTTACAATAGTTGTGAAGACTACGCTGTCCAAGTAAGTAGGAAATTTTGTTTTCCTAAAAAAGTTTAAAGGGCTTCCCTGGTGGCTCAGATGGTAAAGAATCCACCTGCAATGTGGGAGACCTGAGTTCAAACCCTGGGCTGGGAAGACCCACTGGTTAAGGGAACAGCTACCCACTCCAGTATTATTGTCTGGAGAAAGCAAAAGAAGAGAGTCATTTCTTAGCCTTAACATAATTCCTATAACTTAGAGGTGTGGGGCTTCAAATGTTTGGAAGTTACACATGGCAAAGGGATTGAACTCCCCAAACTTTGGGACAGAAAATGGACAGAAAATGGGTATAATATTACCAAACCCAGGCCCTCTTCCCCACCAACATCTTGTTTGTGCTTCCTAGAAGCAGAAATCCTGGGGAAGCAGAAAGTGACCTAATGTCAGTTTTATAAGCACCAGAAGCCAAGCACTGGGCTGTGAGCCTTGCATGTGTAACCCTGCTAGGCTGGGTCATCATTCTCATCTTAACATGAGCAGACTGAGTGCCTGGGAAATTAAAATTTTGACCAGGGTTACAAAGTCATTAAATGATGGATTGAAATTCGGATCTGTATCACTTCAAAGCCTGTAGGCTTTGGGACAAGATGTTTGATGTTCTTTCCACATTCCACATCAAAAGCATCTTTTACAGCCTTAGTGAAGTGAATGAGGACACCCAAAAAAGTTAAATAACTTCTGTAATGAATAAAGCAGGGGTCAGCAAACTTTTTCCAAAAAGAGTCAGTTAGTAAATATTTCAGGCTTTGCAGGCCATATGGTCCCTGTTGGAACTGCTCAACTCTGCCTTAATAGAGTGAAAGCAGCCACAACTGATACATAATTTATGGGTGTGGCTGTGTTCTAATAAAACTTTATTTACAATAACACACAGTGATCAGAGTTGCCCCCTGGACTCATAGCTTGCTGCCCCCTGAAATAAAGCTTTAAAATTCCCATAATAGCCTTCATCTTGGGCTTCACTTGTGGCTCAGTGGTAAGGAATCCACCTGCAATGCAGGAGACCTGATTTCAATCCCTGGGTTGGGAAAATCCCCTAGAGGAGGACATGGCAACCCACTCCAGTATTCCTGCCCAGAGAATCCATGGACAGAGGAGCCTAGCAGGCTACAGTCCATGGGGTCGCAAAGAGTCGGACACGGCTGAGCGACTAAGCACCAGTAGCCTTCATCTTTCCCCTTCGTGATTGCTCTCTCTCACACTCTTACTCGCTCACTCTTACCCTCACACTGCTGATGAAAGGACAACTCAGTATAATCATTCTGGAAAGCATGTCAGCAATATAACCCAGCAATTCTGTGTCTAGGACAAGAGGGCAAAGACAAAGATATCAAGGTGTTCTTCGCAGCATTGTTTACGATGATGAAACAGGGAAAATAATGTATCAATAAGGTGTTGTTCCACAAACCCATGAATCATTGCACAGACTTTAAATGTTAAAATGTAGATTTAGAGCTAGTGACATAGAAAGAAATCTAGGCTATATTTGAAAATCAAGTCATAAAATATTATGCATATAATAATCTTATTTTGTTTTAAAAATATATGTACATAAATGTGATGGTTAATTTTGTGTGTCAACTTGAGTGGGCTAAAGAATTTCCCAGATTGCTGATAAAATATTTTTCTGGGTGTGTCTGTGAAGGTGTTGCCAGAAGAGATTAGCATTTGAATCAGTAGACTGAATAAAGAAGATCACTCTCACCAGCACAGGTGGGCATCATCCAATATTTGCAAGTCTGAACAGAACAAAAATGTAGAGGAAGAGAGAATTCATTCTCTCTGCTTGAGTTAGATCAAACAGCTTCTCCTGCCTTTGGACATTGGCACACCTGATTCTTGGGCATTTGAACTTACACCGTTGGCTCTCTAATTCTCAGAGCTTCTGATTCATTACACAATCATAATTCCTGCTTCTCCACCTGGCTGACTGCAGATCATGGGACTTCTCAGACTCTATAACCACATGAGCCAGTAACCCAACAACTATAATAAATCTCCTCTGGTATAATCTTAATGGTTCTATTTCTCTAGCAAGCCTTGACTAATATAATAGACTTTTTTTTTAGTCTTTAATGATAAATACCAAGTACTTATGGTGGTTATTTCTGGGTAGTAGAATTTTAACTGCTTTTAATTGGCTTCTTTATTAATCTTTGCAGTTCCAATGCCACTCAGTTCCACACTAATGCATACAAGATGCTCAGAAAATATTTTGTTGAGGAGGTGAAAAAATATTTCTAGTATGTGTTTAAGCTACAGCATGAGGGGCTTCATTTGGATATAAGGAAAGAATTTCTACCATAATGGGCAGTAAACACAGAAAAGTATAATTAGAAGAGCATCTGGAATCACCTTTCCTGAAGATATTTTTTTAAAGAGTGGAGTCATCTTATGATCATGAAATGAGCAAGATTTTCTTTAATATGTCACAAATCCAGGAGCTGTAAAAAAAAAAAAAAAAAAAAAAAAAAAAAAACTACATACATACATTTGATTGCATTACAGTTTTTCTGAGAAGTCAGTCTATGGCTTCCCCAGCGGCTCAGTTGGTGAGGAGTCTGCCTGCAATGCAGGAGACCCAGGTTCAATCCCTGGGTAGGGAAGATCCCCTGGAGGAGGAAATGGCAACCCACTCCAGTATTCTTGCCTGGAGAATTCCATGGACAAAGGAGCCAGGCATGTACAGTCTGTGGGATTGCAAAGATTTGGACACGACTGAGCAATTAACTTTCACTTTCAAGAAGTCTACAGGCTGCAGATCACCATGAAAAATCAAAATACACCTAACGAATCAGGAAATAACATTTGTGAAGCTTAGCATAGAAAAAGGTATGTATAATGTATAAAATCAGTAAGAAAAAAGCAGACCAATCGAAAAGTGGGCAAAAGATAAGGATAATTTGTAAGAATAGAAATACAAGGGATTCTCATATAAATGAAAAACTGCTCTATGTTATTCATAATAAAAGAAGCTCAAATTACAACTGTTGAGATGTCAATTTTCACCTATCAGGTTCCCCAAATTAAAAAGAACCTGATAATCAACATTGGTTGATGCAATTGTAGGGAAATAGACACTCTCAGACATCACTGGGGATGGGGTGTAAATTGGTACAGCCTCTGTGGAGGACATTTTGACAAATTCTATTTTTAAAAAGTATAGCATTTGCCCACCTATTCCACTTTCATAAATTTATTCCACAATGTAGTCACACATGACCAAATTGCACAAGTATCAGATTATTGATTGCAGCTTGTTTATAATAGCAAAGGAGTGAAACAACCTGAACTATAGCCTCCTATGTGGTGTACTCTGCAGTGGCAAAAAAAGAAATCAGAAAATTCTTCATATACTGAGGATGGAAACAGCTCTAAGATATATACTTAAGAGAAAGTGAGAGGGAAGCAAATAGCAAAAAAAAAAGTGGGCATATTTTATGGTTTAAAAAAAATGGAAAAAAAATGAGAAAACATATGTACACATGTGTGTACATACATATATGCATGTATATATACACACACCGTTTGGTAGTGTATACCTATTTCTAGAATGGTTCGTCTGTTGCCCTGAGGGCGGGGGGCATGGTAAATGGAAGAGTGGGAGACTTTTCACTATTTATCCTTTTGTGTGTTTTGAAGTGTGAACCATGAGAAAACATTACCCACTCAAAAAACTAATGGAGCCTCTTTTCTACTTCAGAACTTTCTATATAGTGTTCTTTCTGCTTTAAGAAAGAGATGCTTTACCTTTAACTTACATGCACATTCACACACACCCACAAAATCTTCCTCCTGGAAATATCTTGTTTTTCTTCAAGAACTCTGTTCAGATGTCACTTCTTCCAGGAAGTCGTTCCTGACCAGCTCTACCTCCACCACGGAATGTGAACTCTCTTTGTTATATGCATCCGCAGTACCTTGTGGCATTTATCACATTTGATGTCCCTTTGTCATTGTTTAATATCTGTCTCCCTCACCAGAGGTGCAACAAGGGGCTAGTTCACCACTGGGTCCCCAGCACCAAGCTAAACATATGCCACATAAGACATGAATGTATCAAAGGGCTTTTTCCTTTGAGGGGGGAGTTGTTATGAACTGAATGTCTGTGTCCCCTCAAAATTTATATGTTGAAATCCTAACCCTCCTGTGATGGTACAAAGAGGTAGGGCCTTTGGGAGATGATCAGGTCATGAGGATGCAGCCCTCATGAATGGGATTAGTGCCTCATAAATGAGGCCCCAGAGAGCTAGCTTTCTCTCTCTCCACCATGTGAGGACACAGGAGAAAGTGGCCATCTGCAGCCCGGAAGAGGCCCCCAGGACCCAGCCACGCTGGCACCCTGAGGACAGACCTCCAGACTGCAGACCTATGAGAAATAAATGTGTGTTCTTCACTGTACTTATTCTGTAGTATTTTTTATAACACTCTGACTAAGACAGGAGGGAAGAAAGGGAAGGAAATACTAAACAAAAAATATCATGGCAGACAGTAGGCTAAGTGCTTTACACACACTAACACATTTAATCCTCACAACAAATGGGTACTGTTATTACCAATATTTTAAGGATGAGGAAAGAGAGGCTGAGGAGAGACAAAGTGACTTCCTCACGGTCACCAGGAAGAGCCAAGATTCAAACACAGGCAGTCTGGTTCCAGAGCCCATGAGCTCAACCCCTGGAGGGAAGGATGGATAGAGCGAGAGAAGGAAGAGGGAAGAAGTTTCCCTCACAGCAGTAGGGTGGAGCATCCAACCATCCCGCCAGTATGAGGCCTTGCTGGGCCAGCAAACTGCCTGGTCTTCGGGAAGTTACAAGTTCACCGTTAATGAAGATTCTATACTATTTATAAAACACTTGCAAACTGAAAATATTGGACCTCAGCAAAGAGACAGCAGGCCTGAAATATGACAGCTGTCTTGTCTAGAGGAGAAGGTAACACACATTGTAGATAAACACATTATTTGATGTGGGTTAATAAGCTTCACTGAATTAAGGATGACAGAATAATTACAGCAACAAGCAAAGCAGCAGGGGGAAGGCGGGTTCTCATTGAGGATAATTCCAGGGCTGGACAAGATTGGAAGTTTTGACTTTAGGACCATAGACACTTCCCTGAAATTGGAGCTTTATTATTTTTATTAAGTCAATAGCATCCGCTATGATTTGTATGAGTTCTCTGCAAGTCAACAGGAAATCATTTGCAGGATAGGAAATATTAATGAAAGAAACAGAATGAAATGGGAAATAAAAGCAAAGGAGTTCCAGTTTCTCAAATAGGATTTGTCCCTAATCCTTAAGGTTCAGACTGGATCCTGGAAAGCATAAGTAAATGGGGATTACATTTGGGTAATCACAACAGCAATAAAAATAGCTATCATGTAGTGATAGGTTCCAGCCAGGCTCTTATTAAGACCTCTTTGATGTCTTAGCCCATTGATGTCCCAAAATAATTTTGTGGAGTGGGAATAGATTGTTCCCTTGTTTTATAAGTAAGACAATTGAATCTCAGAGAGGTAGAGTGACTTGTGCAAGACTACATAGCCAGAAATTACCAAAAAGGGGGTTTTTAATTAGAGTTAAGAACGCAAAGCTTTAGAATAATGCCCAGAAAAGAGTTAATTCTGAGGGAGGAGGTAGATTAAAGAACACATCAGAGGAACAGACCTAGGTATAATTCATTGATGTACCTGAATTCCATTCAGTTTAATAAAGATCTCTGGATACCCATCATGGACCCAACACAGTGCAAAGCTCCTGTTGTAGACTGTGTCTTCCAAAGATGGTCAAGATAATAGTTCCCATTCCACATGATCTTGTAAGATGAACTTGATAGTCTTTGTACTGAATGAATGATGGAGTCCATGATCCCTCTCCCTTGGACCTTGAATGTCAACTACCTCAGTCAATAGGATATAGCAGAAAAGATACTTATTTGCCTTCTAGAGATAGAGCATAAAAGCTATATGCATGTTCTCTTTCCTCTCTTAGGATGCTCACTCTAGGATCCCAGTCACCATGTTGTGAGGAAGTCAACCAGCCCACAAGGGAACAGCAGATGGAAAGGCCACATGTAGGTGTTTTTAATAACTGGCTAGCTGAAGTCCCAGCTAATAGTCAGCACGAAACACAGACATGTGACAAAAGGTGCCTCCAGATGGCTCCAACTCCTGGCCATCAAGTCACCCTCATCTTTTGACTTTTCCCAGTCGAGTTCCTAGACATCATGAAGTAGAATTCTCAACCCAGGGGATCCAGGAGAATAATAAAAATTGTCAGTATTGTCCCTAAACCTTGGTGTGATTTATCACATAGAAATGGTAACTGGAAGAGCCCCCACATGAGTAATTTTTTAAGTATATGAAACAGCATCTGCCCTTCCATCTACTTTGAAAAACAAGACTCTTAAGACAGAAGTTTAATCAACAGACAATGAGCCCTTATACTAAGTGAAATAAGTCAGATAGAGACAGACAAATACTGTAGGATATCACTTATGTGTGGAATCCAGGAAATACAGCTAACTAGTGAATATAACAACAACCCAAAAAAAGCTAACTCAAAGATATAGAGAACAAGTTAGTGGTTACCAGTAGGGAGAGGGGGGAGAGGCAATATAGATGTTGGGGAGTAAGAAGTACAAGCTACTGGGTGCAAGATATGCTACAGGGATGTATTGTACAATATGGGGAATATAGGCAATATTTTGTAATAACTGTAAATATTTTGTAACCTTTAAAAATTGTGTTAAAAATAAAACTTAATAAAAGACAATGTGCCTCATAATAGCCAAAATGTGAAAATCCACATATTCATCAGCCGATGCACAGTGGAAAACCAAAATGTGGTGGAGCCATACAATGGAATATCACTCAGCAATAAAAAGGAACAAAGTTCTGACACCTGCCACAACATTAATGAAGCTGAAAACATTACGTTAAAGAGAGAAGCTAGGGACTTCCCTGTTGGTCCAGTGGCTAAGACTTCACACTCTCAGTGCAGGGGCCCTGTGTTCGAGCCCTGGTCGAGGAACTAGATCCCATACGCTGCAACTAGAGATCCTGTGTGCTGCCATGACGATCCCTCCTGCTACAACTAAGACCCGGTGCAGTCAAATAAATGGGTATTTTTTCAAAAGAGAGAGAGAGAAGCAAGACACAAAAGGTCACACATTGTATAATTCCATTTACATTCAGAGTGAGCAAATCCATAGAGATAGGAAGTAGATCAGTGGTTACCAGAGGATGGTGGAGAGGCAAATGAGGAGTGACTATTTAATGGGTAAAGCGCTTCTTTGTGGAGTGATTAAATATGTTAGAATTAGACAGTGGTGAGAGTTGAAAAATCTTGTAAGTACACTAAAGCCTCTGAATTTCGTGTTTTTTAGTGGTGAATTTTATGGGCTATGAATTATATTTCAATTTTTTTAAAAAAGCAATGCACTAGGGACCTCTGCAAGAGTGTGGGCTCATAAGCCTTGTGAGTGAGTGAGTGAAAGTTGCTCAGTCAAGTCCGACTCTTTGCGACCCCACAGGCTATACAGTCCATGGAATTCTATAAACTTTGGAGTCAAGTAAACCTGTGTTGCCATCCAGGGATTTCCAGTTTCTAATTGCGTGACTTGGATAGGTTTCTTGATCCCTCAGGGGCTGGGATTATGCATCTGTAAAATGGGAAAAAGAAGACTCACTTTGCAGGACTGTTGTCAGGATTAATAACGCCTGGTCAAAGACTCTAACAGAAACAGAAACCCGCTCAAGCAGCATCAACCAAACTAAGAATTTTATTAAAGGAATCAAGGACATCTCATAGGAGCCCAGGTCACGAAGGAGAACTTGGCCTCATAAGAAGCTTGAACCAGAAAATTTAAAGCTATCAAGCATCAACACTGAGATTCTTTCTGGCATATATGTAATGAGTAGGGGAATTTCGTTAAAATTGTTGATTTGTAGGAAATTGAGACTTTGCATCATATTTTAAAGGTAATCCATTAGAGTCACTTAGTAATTGCAAAATAACATTTTTGTAAAGGAGACAATTTGAATGCCAAATAAGAAAGGGCTCAGTACCTTAACTGGAAGAGTTGAAAAGTAGTTAAGGATCACAAGCTTGGAGCAACAAAATCCCCCTCCTGTGACAAATTTAGTTTATGACCTTGGAGGACAAATGGACTCTTCTACAATGAACAGATATAGTTTCTTATAACACATTTTTTTAAATCTCAAGGTTGTCAGTTAACAAACCTAAGAACTCTTAGAACAAATTTTTACTCCTTATGGAGAAGTCCTTTCCTATCTGATAAATAAAATTAAAAAGAAAATGAATGTATGTAACAGTGTGTATAGCTGAGTCACTTTGCTGTAAGCAGAAATTGACACAACGCTGTAAGTCAACTAACTTCAGTTTATACAAAATTAGAAAGGAACTTAATTTTATGTTGACAAGAGACAAATTATATACAGATTTACTAAATTCTTTATGGTAGATTCCCTAATATTCAATGGTCTTTATTAACTTGAAGGAGAGGTTCTCAGCCCTGGCTGAACCTTAAAGTCATTGACTGCCTTTTTAAAAATATCAGGACCCCATCAAAAAGTCTAACTTAATCAGGGACTGACATGTTCGAGGGAAAGCAAGGGGACCAGTGTGGTGGGAACATAGTGAGTGATAGTGGGAAGGATAGGAGGGGAGGTCATTGACATAAAGGGGCTAGGATGTGTAGGCTCTTACACACCAGTGTGAGGACAATAGACTTTAGGGAAAATGGGGAGCCACTGCGGGGGTGGGGGTGGTACTTGGCTACACATAAATGCAATCAAGTCAGCTGAAAGAAAACATGAAAATTATTGGTTTTATTTTTTTTTATCTCTAGAATTTTATTTTATTTTTTTACTTTTTTTAATTTTTTTTCCATTTATTTTTATTAGTTGGAGGCTAATTACTTTATGATATTGTAGTGGTTTTTGTCATACATTTTTTTATTAGTTGGAGGCTAATTACTTTACAATATTGTAGTGGTTTTTGTCATACATTGACATGAATCAGCCATGGATTTACATGTATTCCCCATCCTGATCCCCCCTCCCACCTCCCTCTCCACCCGATCCCTCTGGGTCTTCCCAGTGCACCAGGCCCGAGCACTTGTCTCATGCATCCCACCTGGGCTGGTGATCTGTTTCACCCTAGATAATATACATGTTTCGATGCTGTTCTCTCGAAACATCCCACCCTCGCCTTCTCCCACAGAGTCCAAAAGTCTGTCCTGTACATCTGTGTCTCTTTTTCTGTTTTGCATATAGGGTTATCATTACCATCTTTCTAAATTCCATATGTATGTGTTAGTATACTGTATTGGTCTTTATCTTTCTGGCTTACTTCACTCTGTATAATGGGCTCCAGTTTCATCTATCTCATTAGAAATGATTCAAATGAATTCTTTTTAATGGCGGAGTAATATTCCATGGTGTATATGTACCACAGCTTCCTAAACCCATTTGTCTGCTAATGGGCATCTAGGTTGCTTCCATGTCCTGGCATAAACAGTGCTGTGATGAACATTGGGGTTCACGTGTCTCTTTCAGATCTGGTTTCCTCGGTGTGTATGGCCAGGAGTGGGATTGCTGGGTCATATCGCAGTTCTATTTCCAGTTTTTTAAGGAATCTCCACACTGTTCTCCATAGTGGCTGTACTAGTCTGCATTCCCACCAACAGTGTAAGAGGGTTCCCTTTTCTCCACACCCTCTCCAGCATTTATTGCTTGTAGACTTTTGGATAGCAGCCATCCTGAAAAGATGCTCAACATCACTCATTATCAGAGAAACGCAAATCAAAACCACAGTGAGGTACCATTACACACCAGTCAGGATGGCTGCTATCCAAAAGTCTACAAGCAATAAATGCTGGTTTTAAATCTGTGGATGGTGCCCATCTAAGTTTCAACATTATTCTGTCTCTCCACCACCACCACCCCTACTCATGAGCTTAGTTTGATTAAACAGGCTGCCATATTATATTGTCTGCTGCTCTGTGGGGACAGCCACCCAGCAAGGAGCTGAGGGCAGCCTCTGACAACAGCCAACTAGGGACTGAAGCCCTCAGCCCAACAATTCTCAAGGAACTGAATCCTGCCAACAATCACGGAATCTCGAAAGTGGCCCCACCCCAAGTCCTTCCTGGCGACAGCTGTTGCCCTAGAAGACTCCTGACTGTGGCCTCTGGGAGACTCTGAGTCCAAGCATCTCTCACAGGCTCTGTTGCAACCAGAATCTAGACCCACAGAAGCTATGTGATTTGAAGCTGCTAAATTTGGTGGTGATTTGCTGTGCAGTAATAGTAAACTAATACAGTGACTTAGACCAGGATAAGGATGATAAAGTTGAAGACAAATGAGTAAGTCTCAAGTATACTGTGGAGGCTGAAATGATGGATTTTAGAGATGAATTAAATAGGGAAGAATCAGTGTGAACACTAGAATTCTATCTCCAGAAACTGTGAATGGTGGCGCCATTTGCTGAGATGGAGAAGAATCAAAGATGAACAGGTTTGAAAGAGAGAAATAATTCTACTTCTCAACACCTTAGTTTGCCTGTAAGACAAGAGCAGTCAGCTATGCAAGTCTAGAGTTCAGAGAAAACAAGGTGTCTCTCTGTTCACTAAGCCTCAGTTCTCTTTTCTCTCAGTAGAAAAGGCCTTCCAATCTCCCGTCCCCTCTGTTCTCAGGAAGGCTTTCCAGAACCAAGGTGAGCCTAATCCCTAGCCAGGTTGTTATTGTTCAGTCACTCAGACAAGTCTGACTCTTTGTGACCCCATGAACTGCAGCACACCAGGCTTCCCTGTCCTTCACTATCTCCCGGAGCTTGTTCAATTTCATGTCCACTGAGTTGGTGATGCCACCCAACCATCTCATCCTCTGATGTCCCTTTCTCCTCCTGCATTCAATCTTTCCCAGCATCAGGATCAGGGCCTTTTCTAATGAGTCGGCTCTTCGAATCAGGTGGCCAAAGTATCAGATCTTCGGCTTCAGTACCAGTCCTTAAAATGAATATTCAGGACTGATTTCCTTTAGGATTGACTGGTTTGATCTCCTTGCTGTTCAAAGAACTCTCAAGAGTCTTCTCCAACAACACAGTTCAAAAGGATCAATTCTTTGGCACTCAGCCTTCTTTATGGTCCAACTCTTACACCCATACATGACTACTGAAAAAGCCATAGCTTTGACTAGATGGGCCTTTGTCAGTAAAGTAACATCTCTGCTTTTTAATATGCTGTGTAGCTAGGTAGACCAGACAATCTGAAATCACAACTCAGTTCAGCATCTTTAACCACATGCATCCAAAAAGTTGCCAAGAGAAAATGGAGCAGGTGTGCCAAAGAGAAGCAGAGATGGTAAACACCTCACCTAGAGAAAGAGAAACGAGCAGCTGCCTTGGCCCCTGCCTGCCAATCTGAGCTCTAGGCCTGTGAGTTCCATGAGATGGCCACGTTTTCATAGAAATTTCCCTTGGTTCTTAAGCCACTTTGATGCTATCAGAGCCTTGAAAAGATAGCAATAAAAATACTTACATATTTGGACCTGCAGATCAGGATTGCCATAATGCCTCACAAATAAGATCAGGTATTTGCAAGTCCCTGGTACAAAATACCGTGCAAAAAGAGCTATTGTCATTACTTTTGTTATGCCTAATCCTACTCTTGTAAAAATATCTTTAGATTCACTAAGTAGCTGTAGTGTCCAAACTTCAAACCTCAGGAAAGCTACAGGAGAGTAGACCAGAGATTCAGAGCTGTGCTGTTCAGTACAGTAGCCACTGGCCATATGCAGCTATTTAAGTTTAAATAAAACAAAACTTGAACTGCCAGTTGAACTAGACACATTCAAAGTGCTCAGTAGTCACATGTGTCTGTGTGGTTACCAATTCGAAAGTGAGTATATGTTAATAGAACATGTCCCTTGTTACAGGAAGGATGGTTTTAATTGGGTCAGAACACTCTTACCCAGGAATTAAGAGCACATTGTCAAAAAGCAATTCTGGAAGATGACATCAGAAGACTGGGAATTTGTCTCCAATCAAATCTCAACTTTGCACATAATTCTTTCTAAAAATTTAACATTTTCTAGCTTACCTACATTTATATGTACATATTCAGCCTGTGGGGCTTCGCAGGTGGCAGTCAGTTCAGTTCAGTCTCTCAGTCATGTCCAACTCTTCTCGACCCCATGGACTGCAGCACACCAAGCTTCCCTGTCCATCACCAACTCCCAGAGCTTACGCAAACTCATGGCCATCGAGTCAGTGATGGACTCAACCATCTCATCCTCTGTTGTCTCCTCCTCCTGCCTTCAGTCTTTCCCAGCATCAGGGTCTTTTCCAGTGAGTCAGTTCTTCACATCAGGTGGCCAGAGTATTGGAGCTTCAGCTTCAGCATCAGTCCTTCCAATGAATATTCAGGACTGATTTCCTTTAAGATTGACTGGATTGATCTCCTTGCTGTACAAGGGACTCTCAAGAGTTCAAAAGCATCAACTCTTCAGAGCTCAGCTTTCTTTATGGTCCAGCTTTCACATCCATACATGACTACTGGGAAAACCATAGCTTTGACTATATGGACCTTTGTTGGTAATGTCTCTGCTTTTTAATATGTTTTCTAGGTTGGTCATAGCTTTCTTCCAAAGAGCAAGTGTCTTTTAATTTCATGGCTGCAATCACCATCTGCAGTGATTTTGGAGCCCAAGAAAATAAAGTCTGTTACTGTTTCCACTGTTTCCCCATCTATTTGCCATGAAGTGATGGGACCAGATGCCATGATCTTAGTTTTTCCTCTTTCACTTTCATCCAGAGGCTTTTTAGTTCTTCTTCACTTTCTGCCATAAGGGTGATGTCACCTGCATATCTCAGGTTATTGATATTTCTCCTGGCAATCTTGATTCCAGCTTGTGCTTCATCCAGCCCAGCGCTTCTCATAATGTACTCTGCATGTAATTTAAACAAGCAAGGTGACAATATACAGCCTTGACATACTCCTTTCCCAATTTGAAACCAGTCTGTTGTTCCATGTCCGGTTCCAACTGTTGCTTCTTGACCTGCATACAGTTTTCTCGGTAGACAGGTAAGGTGGCCTGGTATTCCCATCTCTTTAAGAATTTTCCACAGTTTGTTGTGATCCACACAGTCAAAGACTTTAGCATAGTTAATAAAGCAGAAGTAGATGGCATTAGTGATAAAGAATCCACCTGTCAATGGAGGAGACACAAGAGACACAGGTTCAATCCCTGGGTCAAGAAGACCCCATGGAATGGGAAATGGCAACCCACTCCAGTGTTCTTGCCTGGAAAATTCCATGGACAGAGGAGCCTGGCGGGTTACAGTCCTTGGTGCTGCAAAGAATTGGACATGACTCAGTAACTGAACACATTCAGCGTGTGCCACGGGTTTGAGTAAAAATCCCCGGTAAGTACTGCCCACCACGTGAAATCACTTTCAGTTTGACCTCATTCTATTTTGTTTTCCCAACTTAAACCAACATCATCTCATTCCAGGTTTCCAGCTACACAAGACTTAATGGCTTCTGCCAGGTGTTATCTGAGATTGGGAATACAGCTAAACCGGAACTCTTTCATGGAGAAGGCCATGGCAACCCACTCCAGTACTCTTGCCTGGAAAGTCCCATGGACGGAGGAGCCTGGTGGGCTGCCATCTATGGGGTCGCACAGAGTCAGACACGACTGAAGCGACTTAGCAGCAGCAGCAGGACCTCTTTCAGAAATTTGATTCACATGTTTACTAAAGGCCCACCTTCTTCCTTACCCTTTCAAATGAGGTTGGGGGTGGAATTAAGGCTCACAATGAGAATTTCCATCACCATACAAAGACTAGGCAACAGAAAAGACAACTTAAGGAACAAGACAGCCAACCACACAGAGGTGTTGGGGGAATCACCACACAGCCCCATCTCAGGGAAGAATATTCAGTTTTGACAACCTGCCCTTTTCTGCAGAAGATGGCGTGAATGTTAGAATCTGCCTTTTACTGAGCACTTAATCCATCGGAGTTGTTGCGTCATGTTTTATACACATTATCTCAATCTTCACAGCAACTGTGGGTGGTAGTGATTATTATTTCCATTTTAGAGATGAAGAAACTAATCTTGAAAAGGTTTGTAACTTTTTCAATTTCACTCAGTAAATGGTAGAGCCAAGAATCCCACCAAGTGTTTTTGACTCCAGAACCAGCATGAAAAATCACTAAACCAGACTAACACATTCCTCTCCTGTAACAATGGTAATTAAACCATAAAATCAGAGACTCTGGTGTATGTAAATTTATATAATTCCTTATACTGAAGTTCTTTCAAAGTTTAATAACCAAGCAAATTATCAACCAGGGGCAGTATTTTCCCTTCACTAAGGCCTGAACACTAGTTTCTATGATAAAAAGAAACTACCGTTAAGACTCCTTTTGTAATAGTAGGTGGTCATGATTTTCTTTTTTCTTTCCTGTTTTCTTTTTTCCATTCTGAGGGGAATTGTCTGTTAGTATTTGGTTTAAAAGTTCAAAAACAACATCCATGACTTTGAACAATGGGTTAAAAGAATTGCCCACAGATGAACAAATGAACAAGTTATAGAAAAACATTCATACAAAAATTCCTTCCAGCAATTTTCTTGGGAAAAGTCAGTGCTGTGACTTAATCTGTCCACTGAAAGCCTTCTCTTTTAACATTTTACTTCTGTTTATGTGTTTTACATCATTTCCAAATTGCTTTCATCTGCAACATTTCTTGGTATTTCAATTCCTCCATTTCCTTCTTTATAAAAAAATGAGGCAACAAAGTGTGTATCTCAGTATCTGGTACATAATAAGGGCTAGCTATGCAGCCCTTCAGTGATAGAACTGTTGCTATTCATATTAATATTAGCATTCATTCCTTCAACAAGCATCTAAGTAGAACACAGCAAAATGAAATCCAATATTCCATCCAACTATGGCTCTAAAGAAGCAGTGGAGGATCAAGAATTTCTATATATGGGAGCAGCAACAGAGCTGGAAGTAGAAGGTGGGACTCCTGTCTAGAAACAGTTATGGAAGGGGCAGCTGGAGGACTCTGGAGGGATTTAAAGCCACTCTTCTGCTGCTGTTACTCAGCTCTTTCAGATGAGGCAAGTGCTATTACCATCATTTGACAGAAGAGAAATTTGAAGTTGGCAGAGCCTAAGTGACTTCTCAAAATTATAAGACTTACATATGGAAAATCAGACTCACTAGAAGGTACTGAGTTGCATTAGGACAGAGACTTTGCCCATCTCATTTAATGCCTGTCTCTAGAGCATAGAGCCAGTGCTTGAGCTAAATCAGGTTCCCAAGAAGCCAAGCCTGAAACAGAGGTTCTCATACCTGGCTTTATGAATGGAGTGCTCTCAAGAAAAAAGGGAGTGAGGAAGATGAGAGAGGAGAGCAAAAGAGGATGGGTGAAGATATGGATTCATTGGAAGCCTAGCCTCATTCTGATCTCTCGGGGAGCTCTGGGGCATGAATGACATCATGGTTTTTCCAGCCTGCCTCAGGGGACAGCCTTTTGTATGCCCTCTCCATTGGCAGTGGGCCACTCTCGGGTGGAAGGTATGCAAGGCATAACGTTCTGGGCATTTCTGAGCATCATCAGCTGAGCACACTCACAGTAGCTGGAAGATGAGTGACTTGGCCTCTTCAGTGAGAGCTGGGTGGGAAGCCAACAGTGTCCGGGGAAAATGCTCAATAAATATTTATCGGATGAATGACTCATAACTAGAACGCAGTTCTACTGTCTCTGTGTACTTTCTCTATATACACAAGGCAGAACTTTTGCCGTACAAAACTTCACAATCATTGTCTCTAATTCAAGAACCTTCCCCAGCACAACTCGGCAGTAGCAAGCACAACTCAGCTGGCAAAGGTCACATTGGACCAGGTTGACTTGATACTTTGGAGGAGGAAGGACATAACTGTTGAGGCTTTAAGCTATGAAAGAAAACCTCCACCCATCAGCCAAGGCCACTACAAATTAACGGTTGCATTGGGGTTTTGTTTGACAGCTGGATAAAGCCAATTCATGTCAAGGGAACAGAGACATAACATAGAAAGTCCAAGGAAACTCCCATAGAAACTAGAATTTTATTTCCCAAAAAAGATATTTGCTTCTTACATTCTCAACTGCCCCTGAGCTGAGAACTCAAACTGGGGACTAATATACCTTTCAAACCAGGTCAGTATCAAAGCAGGAAAGTGTGGTATAATCATTCCTGGCAGGAGGAACCATGCCAACTCCTTCTACCTTTTTTCTTTTAATTACACCCATTTTCCAGTAGGCTCTCAAATGCCCTGCCATTCCAGTTAGAGTTGCTCCCTGCCTCCTCCCACAACCAGGCTGTTCTTTCTCTTCTCCATCCCACAAATGAAAATGGCCCTAAATGGGAGGGAAGAATTGCAGAGGGATGGGTTACAATGGAGTTCTTTCCAAAAAGGAGAGATCCAATCCATTCTCTCACCCTGCAGCCAGGGTGAGCTTCTGTAGAACTTGAAGCCCTTCAACCCAAGGACAAAATGAACAGTCTTTAATAGGGCTTATTGAGGTGGCCACTCAGTATCTTCCAGCAACACTGGCTTTCTTTCAATTCCTCAAACACACAGCTCTCCACCCTGCCACAGGGCCTTTGCACCTGCAGATCTCACTGCTGGAATGCTTTCATGTCTAACTACTCATTCAGATCAAAGCATAAATGCTCTTTCCCTGGCTTCCCTGTCTCATCCGTATTTTGCTCCAGATTGTCACAGTGCTTTTACTTCATAGCACATCATGGTTTGTTGCTCTAATTTCATATTCTCCAAATACAGAGACACCAAAGGAAAGTTCTTCTTTTGATGACTATCAAATGTCTGTATCTCTTTTTCAGTTTCATTCTTGGCTCAGAGGGGAAAGGGATCCACCTTCTTATTTTGGAGATTTGGAGATTGAGGCTCAGGAGGAAACATTATCTGAGGTCCCATGGTTGGTTGGTTGGTTGGATGGTTTTTCAAAGTGGTGTTGGTTGTTTTCTCCTGAAATAGGATCAAGCCTTTTGCACACATCTTGTGTTACCCTCACCTTAGCTCTAGAGATTGCTGTCTTTCAGATTGATTGCAGACCAGGGAAGAGTAGAACTGAATAAAGAGCCATATGGAAACCTCGTCAAGGATATACAGATCTGGCTGTCATCACCACCTCTTCTGGGAATTCCTTTTTTGAACTCCCCAAATCATCAAATTTCCCATCCTTCCTCATGACACCACCTCAAAGTATATCCTTTAAATAATATAAAATAAAATAACTGATCGGCATAACAGGGTAGCCAGTCCATGTTCAGCACTTACTGTAATGTGCCAAGCCTCATGCTGAGCACATTACACATCTTAATCCTCTTGCTCCTTTGCAACATCTCTACAAGGCAGGCTGGGCAGAAGCTGTCACTCTCTTGCCAATGCCAGACAGCTGCAGAGTGTAGGAGCCCAATTTTATACCTGGTTTGATCTTCCTTGAAAGTCCATGTGTTACTGGCCAGAGACTGAACCAAACTCATTTTCTGCTGCTTATTGCTCAAAAGTCAATGTTCAAGAGGCAAAGGTTGGTGGAAAAAGAAAGATGCTTTTTCAGGAAGATGCTTATTCAGGAAACCAGCAACCTGGGCAGATGGTGGACTAGCATCCCTAAAATCATCTCTGAGTTGTTGGTTAGACAGAAAAGGGTTTTATAGGGGAAACTGGGAAGTCTCAGGAATATGCAGGTGGGGACTTTGTCTAGAACAGCACATTTGGCTCCAATAATCATCTTGAAATTGGTCGGGCCTTGCTCTGGTTAGCATTATCTTCTTGTGCATAGAAAGTAGGGTTAATCTTTAACTGCGAGGTAGAAAGTTCTGAAGTCCTTCAGGCCAGTTTCTGGAATTTCTTTTTTTTAAATTAATTTATTTTAATTGGAGGATAATTATTTCACAATTTTGTGCTGGTTTTGGCCATACAGCAACATGGGTCAGCCATGGTGTAGGTGTGTTCCCCCACCTGAACCCCACTCCCACCTCCCTCCCCACCTCATCCCTCTGGGTTGTCCCAGAGCCCCAGCTTTGAGTGACCTGCTTTGTGCATTGAACTTGAGCAAGAGGGTATTCTTAAGTAACTAACATATCATAGCTTACTCAGGCCTAGGTCACAAGTTTTCTAAAATGGAACTGGGGCTTCTAATACCACCCTTATTAGGGTAGGATTCAGGCTCCCTGCCCGATCCTTATTTCAGAACCTGGATTCAAATGGACTGTCCATCATATCACATCACTCTGAGGGGACCAGTCCAGGTCTGGGACAGAATGATCCCTTCAGGCAAGGGAGTGATCTAGAAGGTCACCACCCACAACACTGTCTTCAGGAGCCAAGAGGCCCTAACAGAACAAGCATCAAACTATGAATTAAAAGGGAGCAATACATTTGCAGCAATACGGATGCAGCTAGAGATTACTGTACTAAGTATGTCAGAAAGAGAAAGACAAATATCATATGATATCACTTATATGTGGAATCTAAAATATTTCACAAATGAAGCAGAAACAGAATGAAACAGAATCAGGGACATTAGAGAGTAGACTAGTGATTGCCAAGGCAGGGGGAGAGGGTTGGATTGACAATTTGGGATTAGCAAACAGTATATATAACATGGATGAACAACAAGGTCCTACTGTATAGCAAAGGGATATATATATATATATATATATAAACTGAGTCACTTTGCTATGCAGCAATTAACACAGTATACTTAGATAAAAAATACATTTTTTTAAAAGTAAGGGACAATACAAAGTCTAATGGAACTTCCAGGTTTTGGTTGAAAATCACCAAACATACACAAACTCATGTAAAGATGCTCCCTCTGTAACCAGCACTCATTGGGTTTTTTTCACTGTGCAGCATCCATTCCAGCATCTTCTTTTGAAAGCAGCAACCATTTCTTTTTTGAGGTCTTTTTTAAATGTTTTAGTTTGGGTCCATCCAGAAAATTCATTCTTGGGTGTGGACAGTTCTCCAGATGTTCACCTGCATAATCAAGACAGAATAGGTCCCTCACCCTAAAACATTCCCTTGTACTGCCCCTTTGGAGACCCCATTTCCCCTTCTCCCCACTGGAGCCCACTTGTTGGATCTGTCATCAATAAAAGGAAAGCAAAATGAGGAAACTGTGTCCCCCTGGATCTGAAGTTCAGGCAGAGGTGGAAACTGGAAACTGTTGGCTTCTCTCTTTTTTGGCCTGAGATGAGGCAGGTGCCCAGCCCTCCTGCCTAGAACCCCTGACCAGCCTGGCTATGTCCTGTTCACCCTTCACACAGTAGCATAAAAAACATCTATTTGATCTTTGTCCCTGCTTCCTGGCTCACAGCTCCTAAAACCCATGGAATCTCCCGAGTGATAGGAGCGTCTTCTGTTATTCGTAAGTATCTTCTTCCACCACAACTGAACTTATGCTATGAAGTGCTTCTGGGTGGGGTCCCTGATAGCTTCAGGATGAGGGCTGGTGCCTGGAAAGACCAGGGACCTGACTAAAGAGTTGTAACTTTCACACCCACATCTGACCCCGGGAGGGAAGAGGAGCCAGACGCTGAGTTCAACCCCCAATGGCTGGTGATTTATCAGTGATGCCTCTGCAACAGAATCTTAATTAAAACCCCTAAATAATGGAGTTCAAGGGCTTCCAAGTTGGTGAACACGTCTGCAGGTGGAGAGGGTGGTGAACTTTTCCACAGAAACTTGAGTTCCTGACACTGGGCATCCCCTCCCCCCTGATCTCACTCTATATACTTCTTTACCTGTATCCTCTATAATAAACTGTAAGAGGAAGGATAGTGCTTTTCTGAGTTCTGCTGAGTCTTTCTAGCAAACTATTGAACCCAAAGGGGGGATCTTGGGAGCCCCCAAATTTGTGATCACTCCAGCAGAAGTGTGGGTAGCCTGGACTGGTGTCTGAAGTATGGGCATTAACCTTTGGGGTCCATGCTAACCCTGGGTGGACCGTGTCCCGTGCATACCAGTCCAGGCAGGTCCCTGGGCTCTGGAGGAAGTGCCGTCATAGTAGGGCCTCCAGCCCTGCTGGAGTCACCTGAGCCGCTGCAGAGATCCACGTGTCTGAATCCAGCCCCGGAGCCTGACTTCACTGACTAGAGCTCCTATGGGATATTCAAAGGTGCTGCCAAGGTTGAGAACCTCCATCTGGGAGGAGAGAGCCAAAAGGTCACCCCTCCAATACTCACCGCGTCTTTAGAACAAGGCTCTTGAACTTTAACGTGCCTCTGTGAATCGTCACATCAAATGCAGATTCTGATTCAGTAGGTCTGGGGTAGGATCTGAGACTCTGCCTTTCTCACAAGCTCTCCATGACACAGATGCTGCTGGTCCAAGAACCAGGCTTTAGGGGAGCACAGTGAAAACAATGGGAACCCCAAGGTGCCCCATATGAAACACCTCATATGGGGGACCGTCGCCCATCACCCTCACAGGGGTTGGGCCCAAATGCAGGATGCCCACTGCTTCGGGTTCCTTTGTTCAGCATCCAGGCCAGCCCACAACTGCAGGTCATCACTTCTGCCCAGCTGGATGGCAGAAGGTATTACAAGGGGCATATAAGGAAGCGGACTGTCACTCTGGGCCACCCACAAGCTCCCCCAGCCACAAATCCAGTGAGTCTGAGGCCCTCCCAAGCCCAGTGATTCCCATTCACCCCTTTCTGTCAAGAGCCCAACCCTTGTGCATGGAGCATCCTCACAAAATAAACTCGCAGAGCCTGCCCCCCTTTTCTTTGCACCTGAAGCAATTATTACTTGCCATAAACAAGAACTGCCAGCTGTGAGTAGCATTCAGCTCGCTTTTCTTAAAATGCCTCATAATCGTTTCTTTCTGAGAAGAATTCTCCAGCCCCAGCCCTGCGATGTTCCTGCCTCGCCAATCACAGTGTAGTCCTGGGCCTCTATTTTGATAAGATAATCTGTTACTGTCAGTCAGAGAGACCTGAGGCTCTTGCTGCTGGGAGGAGGTGGGGGACGGAAGTGCAGCTGAGGCCGAATCTCCCAGAAGCAGCCCCAGAGAGAGACCTAGACAAATGTCAACCGACAGAGTGAAACCTGCTCCTTCTCAGACACCTGTAGGCCCCGCCCCGGCCCTGCTTCACACACACTCCCATTTCTTGTTTGTCTCTCTCAAGCTCCATTCAGAGAAAGTGGAGATATGTCTTCCTTTTTTTAATTTTTTGTACAGTGTACAATTCATGGTTTTATTATATTCAAAATTAGGCAATCATAAGCACCAGCTCTAGTGTTTTGGTCATCTGATGTGAACAGATGACTCATTGGAAAAGTCCCTGATGCTGGGAAAGATTGAGGGCAGAAGGAGAAGAGGGTGTCAGAGGAAGAGATGGCTGGATGGCATCACCGATGCAACAGACACCAACTTGGGCAAACTTTGGTAGATGGCGAGGGACAGAGTGGCCTGACGTGCTGCAGTCCATGGGGTCGCAGAGAGTCGGACATGACTGGGTGACTGAACAACAAGCACCATCTAATTTCAGAACTTTTTCATCATTCCAGAAGAAAAAAAAAACCCTATCCATAAGCAGTCATTCTCCAATCTCCCTTTCCCTATCCCTTAACAACTACAAATCTACTTTCTGAAAGCACCTCTGCCTTCATAGCTCAGTCGGTAAAGAATCTGCCTGCAATGCAGGAGACCCAGGTTCATTCCTGGGTTGGGAAGATCCCATGGAGAAGGAAATGGCAATCCACTCCAGTATTCTTGCCTGGAAAATCCCATGGACAGAGGAGCCTGGTGGGTTACAGTCCATGGGGTCGCAAGAGTCGGACACGACTTAGCGACAAAACCACCATCACCACATAGTTGATTAACGTTGTGATAGTTTAGGTGAACGGTGAAGGGATTCATATCCACACTCCCCCAAAGTCCCCTCCCATCCAGGCTGCTATGTAACACTGAGTCAAGTGCCATGTGCTATATGGTAGGCCCTTGTTGGTTATCCACTTAAAATACAGCAGCATGTACAAGCCCATCCCAAACTCCCTAACTATCCCTTCCCCCCATCCCCACCCCTGACAACCATAAGTTCATTCTCTAAGTCTGTGAGCGGAGACATCTTCTTGAACTGAATTAAGCTGAAGCCATGAGGGAAACGTTGGAGGACATGTGGAGAAAAAAATGAGGCATCAGTGGTACCCAACCTTGAAGATGGTCCCCAAGGATTCCCACCCCCCCAGGTAGTCACACCCCTGTGAAATGTCTTCCCAGCATGAGTGCATGTAATAAATAGTATATGGGTGCATTCCCATACCCCCTCTTGAATCCCTCACTCTAGAGCATCCAGTTGCCACACTGTGAAGACATCAGGCTATGACTGGAGAGGCCCACGTGGGGAGAAACTGAGGCCTCCAGCAGCCGTGGGAATGAATGTGGAAGCAGATTCTGCCCCAATGGAGCCTTGACAGGGCTGCAGCCCTGGCCAACAGCTTGACTGGCATCTGGTGAGAAGCTCTGAGCCAGAGTCACTCAGCTAAGTTGCTCCCAGATTCCTGACACACAGAAGCTGTAAGAAAATCGACACTTGTTGCTGTAAGCTGCTAAATTTGGGATGATTTGTTACAGAGCAGTAGATGACTAATACAGCACCCATCTCCAACCAAAGTACAAATAATAGCGTGGGTTCCTTCTATGGCAAGATGAGGTGCCAATCAAAATATTATTCTTCACAGCATCAGACTTTATTTTCACAGCCAGACACATCCACAATTGAGCATCGTTTCCACTTTGGCTCAGCTGTTTCATCCTTTCTGTAGCTATTCATGATTGACCTCTGCTCTTCCCCAGTAGCACACTGGACCCCTTTCAACCTGAGGGGCTCATATTCCAGTGTTAAAAAATTTGCCTTTTCATTCTGTCCATGGAATTCTCCAAGTAAGAATACTGGAGTGAGTTGCCATGTCCTTCTCCAGTGAACCAAGTTTGGTCAGAACTCTTCACTGTGACACATCCACCTGGGTGGCCCTGCATGGCCCAGCTCATAGCTTCACTGAGCTATGCAACTGGACGTGGTCAAGCAGGAGGTGATAAGAGTAAACACTGACATTTTAGGAATCGGTGAATTAAAATGGACGGAACGGGTGAATTTAATTCAGATGACCACTATGTCTTCTACCGTGGACAAGAATCCCTTAGAAGAAATGGAGTAGCCCTCATAGTCAACAAAAGAGTCTGAAATGCAGTACTTGGGTGCAATCTCAAAAACAACAGAATGATCTTGGTTCCTTTCCAAGGCAAACCATTCAGCATCACAGTAATTGAAGTCTATGCCCCAACCACTGATGTTAAAGAAGCTGAAGTTGATCAGCTCTGTGAAGACCTATAACACCTTTTAGAAATAACACCCAAAAAAAAAAGGTGTCATTTTCATCATAGGGGATTGGAATGCAAAAGTTGGAAGTCAAGAGATACCCAGAAGAAAAGGCAAATTTGGACTTGGAGTACAAAATTAAACAGGGCAAAGGCTAATAGAGTTTTGTCAAGAGAACACATTGGTGATAGCAAACACCCTCTTCTAACAACCAGAGAGACAACTCTACACACGGACATCACAGATGGTCAATACCAAAATAAGATTGATTATATTTTTTGTAGCCACAGATTGGGCTTCCCTGGTGGCTCTGATGGTAAAGAATCTGCCTGCAATGCAGGAGACCTGCATTCGATCCCTGAGTTGGGAAGATCCCCTGCAGGAGGGCATGGCAACCCACCCCAGTATTCTTGCCTGGAGAATCCCCGTGGACAGAGGAGCCTGGTGAACTACAGTCCATGCGGTTGCAAAGAGTTGGACTTGATTGAGTGACTAAGCACAGCACAGCACAATAACACAGCCAAAGATGAAGCTCTGTACCGTCAGCAAAAACAAGCCCTGGAGCTGACTATGGCTCAGATCACGAACTCCTTATTGCAAACTTCAGGCTCAGATTGAAGAAAGTAGGGAAAATCACTATGTCTTCAGGTATGATCTAAATCATATCCCTCATGATTATACAGTGGAGGTACCAAACAGATTCAAGGGACTAGATCTGATAGACAGAGTACATGAAGAACTATGAACAGAAGTTCATAACATTGTACATCCCAAGGAAAAAGAAATACAAGAAGGCAACACAGTTGTCTGAGGAGGTTTTACAAATAGCTGAAGAAAGAAGAGAAGTGAAAAGCAAGGGAGAAAGGGAAAGATATAGCCAACTGAATGCAGACTTCTAGAAAATAACAGGGAGAGATAAGAAGGCCTTCTTAAATGAACAATGCAAAGAAAAATAGTGAAAAAATAGAATGGGAAAGACTAGAGATCTATTTAAGAAAATTGGAGATATCAAGGGAATATTTCATGCAAGGACAGGCACAATAAAGGACAGAAATGGTATGGACCTAACAGAAGTAGAAGAGATCAATAAGAGTTGGCAAGAATAAACAAAATAACTATACAAGAAAGGCCTTAATGACCTGGATAACCAGGATGGTGTGTCATTCACCTAGAGCCAGACATCCTGGAGGGTGAACTCAAGCGGGCCTTAGGAAGCATTACTATGAACAAAGTTAGTGGAGGTGATAGAATTCCAGCTGAGCTATTTAAAAGCCTAAAAGATATGCTGTTAATAACCTGCACTCAATATGTCAGAAAATCTGGAAAACTCAGCAGTGGCCACAGGACTGGAAAAGGTAAGTTTTTATTTCAGTTCCAGAGAAGAGCAATGCCAAAGAATGTTTCAACTACCTTACAATCTGCTTGTTTCGCATGCTAGTAAGGTTATGTTCAAAATCCTTCAAGCTAGGCTTCAGAAGTACGTGAACCAAGAACTTCCAGATGTACAAGCTGGGTTTAGAAAAGGCAAAGGAACCAAAGATCAAATTGCCAACAATCACTGTATCATGGAGAAAGCAAGAAAACTCCAGAAAAACATCTACTTCTGCTTCTTTGACTATGGGAAAGCCTCTAACTGTACGGATCACAACAAACTGGAAAATTCTTAAAGAAAAGGGAATACCAGACCACCTTACCTGTATGTGGGTCAAGAAGCAACAGTTAGAACCAGATGTGGAACAGCAGACTCAAAAATGGATCAAAATTGGGAAGAGTATGACAAGGCTGTGTATTGTCACCCTGTTTATTTAACTTCTATGCTGAGTACAACAAATGAGCCAGGCTGGATGAATCCCAAGCTGGAATCAAGATTGCTGGCAGAAATATCAGCAAGCTCAGATATACAGATGATACTAATCTAATGGCAGAAAGTGAAGAGGAACTAAAGAGTTTCTTGATGAGGGTGAAAGAAGAGAGTAAAAAAGCTGGCTTGAAACTCAACATTCAAAAAACTTTCAGTCCCATCACTTCATGGCAAATAGAAGAGGAAAAAGTGGCAATAGTTACAGATTTTATTTTCTTGGGCTCCAAAATCACTGTGGACAGTGGCCACAGCCATGAAATTAAAAGATGCTTGTTTCTTGGAAGGAAAGCTATGACAAACCTAGAGAGCATTTTCAAAAGCAGAGACAACACTTTTCCAGCAAAAGTCCATGTAGTCAAAGCTATGGTTTTTCCAATAGGCATGTACAGATGTGAGAATTGGATCATAAAGAAGGCTGACCACTGAAGAACTGATGCTTTCAAATTGTGGAGGTGGAGAAGACTCCTGAGAGTCCTTTGGCCTGCAAGGAGATCAAACCAGTCAATCCTAAAGAAAATCAGCCCTGAGTATTCATTGGAAGGACTGATCCTGAAGCTGAAGCTCCAATACTTTGGCCACCTGATGCAAAGATCTGACTCATTTTGGAAAAATGCTGATGTTGGAAAAGACTGAAGGCAAAAGGAGAAGGGGGCAGCAGAAAATGAGATGCTTAGATAGCATCACTGACTCCATAGGCATGAACCTGGGCAAACTCTGGGAGATGGTAAGGGACAGGGAGGCTTGGCATGCTGCAGTCCACGGTGTCACAAAGAGTTAGACACAATTTAGTGACTGAACAACGACAAAAACAACAGGATTGAGTGTCTTAACCATTTTTATCTAGGAAACAGGAGGAACCAGGGTGGGACCAAAGCTGTTGGTAAAAAAGCAGCAGTAGCTCACATTAGTTGAATGGACAGAATGTATGGTCATGTCTGTGGTTTGCAGGGCATTCTTACTTTTGTACTCAGACATATTTATCTAGGGCTCTTTTTTCTGTCTCATTTCATCACAGTCATTGTGAAGTCTCCCCATGTGGCTGTCCTGTGAGATCACTTCAGTAGGAAAGACCACGGCCAACCTGCTAGCGCCAGGCCAGCTACAACTGATGTGATCAGCCCTGTACTCTCCCTATCCCATGCCCATTTTACAGTGGAAAATCTGAGCAAAAATAAGTCAAAAAGTTAAAATGTCAAGGCCGAAAGGGACTTTAGAGCTTCTCAAACAATCTTAGCCATTTTCTTTCTTTTTCCAATCCATTGTGGGCCAGTAAGTTTCATTATCATACAATATTGATGAATTACTAGAAAAATGACCACACGCCTAATAGTGCATCGATGTTAAATTGCTAGCAAGTTTTCTTTTTTTTTAATGTTTCATATATTTTATTTTATTTCCATTTATTTTGATTAGTTGGAGGCTAATTACTTCACAACATTGCAGTGGGTTTTGTCATACATTGACATGAATCAGCCATGGAGTTACATGTATTCCCCATCCCGATCCCCCCTCCCACCTCCCTCTCCACCCGATTCCTCTGGGTCTTCCCAGTGCACCAGGCCCGAGCACTTGTCTCATGCATCCCACCTGGGCTGGTGATGTGTTTCACCATAGATAGTATACATGCTGTTCTTTGGAAACATCCCACCCTCAGCTTCTCCCACAGAGTCCAAAAGTCTGTTCTGTACTTCTGTGTCTCTTTTTCTGTTTTGCATATAGGGTTATCATTACCATCTTTCTAAATTCCATATATATGTGTTAGTATGCTGTAATGTTCTTTATCTTTCTGGCTTACTTCACTCTGTATAATGGGCTCCAGTTTCATCCATCTCATTAGAACTGATTCAAATGAATTCTTTTTAACAGCTGAGTAATATTCCATGGTGTATATGTACCACAGCTTCCTTATCCATTCATCTGCTGATGGGCATCTAGGTTGCTTCCATTTACTCTCAATGTCTGTATTGTCTGGCTACTGACAAGTAGCAAGCGGTTCTTTGGTCAACACTGTCTGCATCATACACTTTAAACAGCTTCAGGGACAATCTGATTGAGAATTTCTCAAATTTCATGCATTAGTGCATCTTCATTTTTGCCATAATTGTGTTGCACCTCTCCTACAAGTCACTTAAAGTTGTCTTTAAATATCCTCCTCCGTATCACCTCACACCCATTAGGATGGCCACTATTAAAAGAATAGAAAATAACAAGTGTTGGTGAGGATGCAGGAAGAAAATGGAAATCCTGTGCATTGTTTGTAGGAGTGTAAAATGGTGCAACCATTATGGAAAACAATATAAAGTTTCCTCAAAAAGCTAAAAGTGGAATTACAGTATGATCCAGCAATCCCACTTCTGGCTATAGCTCTTGTTGTTGTTTAGTCACTAAGTTGTGTCTGACTCTTTTGCAACCCCATGGACTCCAAAGAATAGAAAGAGGATCTCAAAGAGATATTTGCACACCCTGTTCATGGTAGTTATTCACAATAGCTAAGAGGTGGGAACAACCCAAATGTCCATCAACAGATGAATAGATAAACAGAATGTGGTCTATACATACAATGGAATATTATGTGGCCCTAAAAAAGAAATGAGTCTTGTCACATGCTACAATATATATAAACCTCAAGGACATTATGCCAAATGAAAAGTTAGTCCCAAAAGGACAAATACTGTATTATTCCATTCATATGAAATAGTCAAAATCACAGAAACAGGAGGGAGAAAAGTGGTTTCCAAGGGCTGAGGAAAGGCAAAGGGGGAACTTTTGTGCAATGGGTATCAGTTCAGTTCAGTACAGCCACTCAGTTGTGTCTGACTGTTTGCAACCCCATAGACTGCAGCACTCCAGGCCTCCCTGTCCATCACCATCTCCCAGAGTTTACTCAAACTCATGTCCGTTGAGTCGGTGATGGCATCCAACCATCTCATCCTCTGTCATCCTCTTCTCCTCCTGCCTTCAATCTTTCCCAACATCAGGGTCTTTTCCAATGAGTCAGCTCTTCGCATCAGATGGCCAGAGTATTGGAGTTTCAGCTTCAGCATCAGTCCTTACAATGTATATTCAGGACTGATCTCCTTTAGGAAGGACTGGTTGGATCTCCTTGATGTCCAAGGGACTCTAAAGAGTCTTCTCCAACACCACAGTTCAAAAGCATCAATTCTTTGGCACTCAGCTTTCTTTATAGTCCAACTCTCACATCGATACATGACTACTAGAAAAACTGTAGCTTTGACTAGATGGACCTTTCTTGGCAAAGTAATGTCTCTGCTTTTTAATAAGCTGTCTAGGTCATGGCATCTGGTCCCATCACTTCATGGGAAATAGATGGGGAAACAGTGGAAACAGTGTCAGACTTTATTTTGGGGGGCTCCAAAATCACTGCAGATGGTGATTGCAGACATGAAATTAAAAGATGCTTACTCCTTGGAAGGAAAGTTATGACCGACCTAGATAGCATATTAAAAAGCAGAGACATTACTTTGCCAACAAAGGTCCATCTGGTCAAGGCTACGGTTTTTCCAGTGGTCATGTGTGGATGTGAGAGTTGGACTGTGAAGAAAGCTGAGCACCAAAGAATTGATGCTTTTGAACTGTGATGCTGGAGAAGACTCTTGAGTGTCCCTTGGACTGCAAGGAGATCCAACCAGTCCATCCTAAAGGAAATCAGTCCTGAATATACATTGGAAGAACTGATGCTGAAGATGAAACTCCAATACTTTGGCCACCTCATTCGAAGAGCTGACTCATTGGAAAAGATCCTGATGCTGGGAAAGATTGAGGGCAGGAGGAGAAGGGGATGACAGAGGATGAGATGGCATCACCGACTCAATGGACATGAGTTTGAGTAAATTCCGGGAGTTGGTGATGGACAGGGAGGCCTGGCGTGCTGCGATTCATGGGGTCACAAGGAGTCGGACATGACTGAGCAGCTGAACTGAACTGAACTGAGGTTGGTCATAACTTTTCTTCCAAGGAGCAAACGTCTCTTAATTTCATGGCTGCAATCACCATCTGCAGTGATTTTGGAGCCCAAAAAATAAAGTCTGTCACTGTTTCCAATCTGTCATCTATTTGCCACGAAGTGATAGGACCGGATGCCATGATCTTAGTTTTCTGAATGTTGAGTTTTAAACCAACCTTTTCACTCTCCTTTTTCACTTTCATCAAGAGGCTCTTTAGTTCTTCGTTTTCTGCCATAAGGGTGGTGTCATCTGCATATCTGAGGTTATTGATATTTCTCCCAGGATAGTGTTTCAGTTTCACAAGATTTAAAAGCTCTAGAGATCTGTTGCACAACCGTGTGAATATACTTAATATATTGAAGAGTAGGCTTTAAAATAGTGACAATAAGGACTTCCCTGGTGGTCCAGTGGTTAAGATTCCATGTTTCCACTACAAGGGCACAGATTTGACCCCCAGTCAAGGAATTAAGATCTCACATGCCATAGAGCACATCTAAAAAAAAATTTTTAAGTTTAAAAACATGGTGAAGATGGTAAATTTCAACTTCATGTGCTTTTTTACAATAACATTTAAAAAAAAAATCCTTCTTCCCAAGCAATAATAACCCATATTATGTGTTGAGGTGGCTAGTGGCTAGTTGTATGAATTTTTTCTTATACACATTAAAATAAATTAACAATTGATGGAATAAGAAAATGCTTTCCCCATATACCACAGGAAATTATTTTGTGTCCCACCAGTGAAACACTCACCACACTTTGAGAGATACGGATCCTCCTGCTTCTTCCATGCACAGCCTCTGAGGATGACCAAAAGGAATGGCTTGCTATGTCAGAATGAACTGACACATCACTGGAAGGTTCTACAAAAAGTTTAAAAGAAATCTGTCCGTTCTGTCAAGACTGTGTTGCCTTAAATCATCTACAGGTCCAGTGCAAGCTCAGGTGGGTTTTGTTCCATGCTCCACACCGAGTCCCGCATGTGCTTGTCCATCATGGAGTCTCAACTGATACTTGGTGGATTCCAGCCAATTAAACAGCAACTAAACAGCACAGGCTAATGAGGTACTAGGCCAAGGTTCCTAACATGGACTTCGTGGACAGACTTTAGATGGTCTGAGAACTTGAACGAGAAAGTAATACATCCCCATTTTTTCTTAACTTCTAACTGAACTTGAACATTTGCTTCCATTATAAATGCAAGGAACCACCAACAATAGGACTCACAGTATCTGTAACTTTGTCACCAATATAAATCACAGGTATGTTCATGTCTCATTACAGTTGCTGAGACATCTCAGTACTATTGACATGCATCACTAATCGAAATTACATATAATTATCAGACCCACCACTAAATCTCGTTAATTAAGAAGCACATATTACTATGACACAAATATGGTGGGATTTTTCCATTTTGATTTTTATATTTTAGTATAATTGGTTTTCTCTGTAATTCTATATAACTTGTACATTCCTGCTCAGTCATTTTAGGTGTATCCAACTCTCTGCAACCCTGTGGACTGTAGCCCACCAGATTCCTCTGTACATGGGGATTCTCCAGGCAAGCACCCTGGAGTGGGTTGCCATGCCCTCCTCCAGGGGGTCTTCCTGACCCAGGGAGTGAACGTGCATCTCTTATGTCTCCTGCATTGCAGGCCGTTTCTTTACCTCTAGTGCCACCTGGAAACCCACACACACCTTACTTTCTGCATTTATTACTTTCTGCACTGCTGTAGGAAGAAATCCACAGACTTCACCAGAAGCCACAGGTGTCTGTGGGACACATAAACATTAGGAACCACTGTTGGTTAGGTGCCTCCTGGTGGACACTGTTGGATTGACTCAGTTTCCCCAGTGTAACTGACAACCAACTGGGTCTACAGAGGAACAGACTGAACAATGAACAAGACACTTTTGCCACTCTGGGGAGATGAACACCAACTCATTATCCCAGGGGGCAGTAAATTCACCAGCTAACAGTTGTGTACAGGAGTCTTCTGATAACCATTGGATTTAAAGTTCTTAAAACATGGGCTGGTGGGCAAGATCAAGGTCTTAGGAAATTTGGTATTGAATAGGAACAAGTAAAGAGATTTTATATCTGTAAGGTTCAAAATGGAGACTTCAGAGCTGGACCCCCTGTATTTGTATTCAAGCTTGAATAGTTAGGATCTGTGCAATGTTGAGTAAGTTATTTCACCTGGGTATATCTCAGTTTCCTTATTTGTAAATCACCGAACCTGGTTGTGGTTGGTAGGAAAATGGCCCTTCAATGACACCCAGGTCCTAATTCCTGGACCAGTATATATGTTAGGGTCTATGGCAAAGGAGAATTAAGATGACAGATGGAGTTAAGCTTCAGGTCAGCTGACCTTAAAATATGGAGATTGTTCTGAAATACCTGGATGGACTCAATGTAACCATAAAGATATTTAAATGTGGAAGAGGGAGGAAGAAGAATATCAGAGAGCAGAAGTTAAAGGTGTGATGATGCTGACTTTGAAGATGGAAGAAGGGGCCACAAGTCAAGGAATACACAAGGTCTCTACAGTTTGGAAAAGGCAAGATTCTGTTTTAGAAGCTCCAGAAAGAAAAATCTCCATGAACACCTCAATGTTAGCCAAGTGAGACCCATTATGGACTTCTGGCCCTCCAGAACTGTACCATCATATATGTGTGTTGTTTAAAGTCATGAAATTTGTAGAAGATTGTTACAGCAGCAATGGGAAATTCAACACTACTTCAGAGGGTTTGTGAAAATTAACAAAGGAGCTAATTTGTATAAAGTCCTTAGAACCATGCCTAACATGATTAGTGTTATATATTATTAGTGGTATAGAAATCACCAAAAAAGAGAGAGAGAGAGAAATTAAACTTTTATAAAACAAACCAAGTCTGTTTAAGTTGAAATCCATCTCTGTTTTGTAATTCCCTAATGAATTCATGGACTTCCCTGGTGGATCAGTGGTAAAGAATCCGCCTGCAATGCAGGAGAGGTGGGTTTGATCTCTGATCAGGAAGATCTCCTAGAGGAGGAAATGGCAACCCACTCCAGTGTTCTTGCCTGGGAAATCCCATGGGCAAAGGAACCTGGCAGGGCTACAGTCCATGGGGTCGCAAAAGAGTCGGATATAACTTAGCAACTGAACAGCAACAAAAAATGAAGTCATAGACGCAGGCACTATTCATATAGCAGCCAACATCACAAAACAAGAGATAACCAGACGTTAGGTGCCTCCTGGTGGACAAACACACGATCACTTACAAAGCAGTCATGCAAAAAAAAAAAAAATCAAACCTAAACCTGATGAAGAAACTTACAGAGCCAGCTACCGATGTACAGGAAACATGGAAGATAGAGGACCTTGTCAAATGAACATTGGGAGTCGCTGGTGGCTCAGATGGTAAAGAGTCTGCCTGCAAGGCAGACGACGCAGATTCAATCCCTGGACTGGGAACATTACAGAGATATAATCAGCAGTCTCTAGACTGTGCAGAACTATAGCAATGTTTCTCAAACTTTAATGTGATCATGTTAAAATGCAGATTCTAAGCCAGTAGGTCTGGCTACATTTCTAACAAGGTCCTAGGTAATACTGATATTCTTGACCTGTAACCATATTTTTGAGAATCAAGACTGTATAAGATAAATAACTCATTTTCCAGTAATGGAAGAACTGAAGGAGAAACCTATAGATGAAACGATACATCAACTATTACACAGGTTCACATTTGGACAAATTGGTGGAGGGATGGAGTCATTATCAGAAATAGGAAATGCAATAGAGGCACACATTAATTATTTTTAGCTTTGAACAGATTTCATTTAAAATGTCTGTGGTATGGAGGAAGAAGAAAAAATTCTAGAGCTATATAAAGCTTCCTTTATTTGAAAACTGAAATTAAATTTATGACTTCACAAATCTGTGCTCTTTGTAAGTAAGGGATCATTGTGCTATAATATATTTCCATTAAACATGAGTTACCTTTAAAAAAAGAAAAGATATACCAAGTAATCTCAATGTGTAGGACTTTAGTTGGATTCTGATTCTAAGAAACTAAAATAATTTTATTAGATGGTAGGAAATTTGAACAGTGACTGATATTTGATGCACTAACCCTGGAGAAGGGAATGGCAACCCCCTCCAATTTTCTTGTCTGGAGAATCCCATGGACAGAGGAGCCTGGTGGGCTACAGTCCATGGGGTCACAAAGAGTCGGACACAACTGAGCTACTAACAGTCACACACTCACACATACACATAAGGAATTATTATTAATTTTCTAGTTGTACTCATGGTATTGTGTTTATGTTTTTATGATTCTTTATCTTTTAGAGATGCGTATTGTAATATTTACACAAGAAATGTTAGTGGCTGGAACTGGCTTCAAGATAATGTGGATGGGGGGAGGGTACAAGTGGAACAATGAGTTAATCATCGATGAAGCTAGATGAAGGGTACCCGGGGATTCATTACACTGTTCTCTCTTTGTTCATATATATTTGGAATTTCCTTTAATAAAATTATATTTAAATTTTTAAGTATTTTCTAAATGTTTTAAACCTTTAAATTTTTAAAAAGTCCTCTCTGTTGGCTAACTCTTCTCTTGGACGATACTTCTCAAATGTTCTAGAAAAGATGTCAAGGCAGACTTCAGGACAGTGTCTGGCATGCAGTAAATGCTCAACAGAAATAGGTTGTTCTTGTCATCGTTATTGTTATTATTATATTGACATTAACTTCTAAGTGTTAGAACTGTTGTAGAGCCAACTACTTTTAAGTACTTACATACTTGAAATTTATGGGTTTGTTTTTTATGCTTGCATGCTCTCTCATTTCATTTTTGCAAATCTCAACAAAATATTCATGCAAGCACCTAATTATCACTATTTGCAAGGTCATGCAATCTTCTGTTCATTACTAAGATGTTCCCTCCACCTGAAATGCTTTTCTACAGACTTCCCATGTATCCTCACCTGCATTCTGTTCTCCTGGGTCCTGCTCTGCGGGGCCCAACTCACCACCCAATGTAAAGAGACAGCCCAGCTTCTCCATCACAGTTCCCTGTGGCCATCCTCAAGGCACCCTCACTGTCTGATTGTCTTGTACCTTCGTTTTGTCCTTCTTCACCTCATCCCATCATCCCCTCTGGGACGTATTCTCCATGAAGACAGGAAGCTTGTGTGCCTCTCCATTACCAGCATAGGAATGAATGAATGAGTGATCAAAATGCAGTAATTCCTTACAACAACTAGCCGACCCTGAGTTCCTACCCAATAGATGTTAGTCTCCTTCTTTCCTTCCAAGGCCAGAAAAATAAATGGCTGTAGGTATCCTTTGGGTGGAAGGGCAGGGGGTGAAAGAGGAACACCTACAGATCAGCCTCCCTTCCCCTTCTCCTCCAAATATCATTCAAACAATCAAATGAGAGTGGGCTGTAGGTGCTCAGAAGTCCAGTGCATCTCTCCTCCCCAGTAAGGCCTTCCTAGTTCTGAAATATTCACAGAAGTAAGAAGTCCCTGGGGCTCACTGCTTGTAGAAACAAATTTGCACAGAATTTAGACAGTTGCTCCATCACCATCACCTGTGACCCCAATAAACGGTATCTTGCCAACCTAACATGGGGCCTCTGAGGGTTAGAGTTGGGCTGCTTTGGGGGGTCTCAGAAGTAAAAAAAATCAATGCTTTTGATGTATGGCCCCATTTACGGCACCTGAAACTGAACATGTGTTAGCAGGTTGACTGTTGTCAAATTCGCCTTCATATAACAATGTAAACCATTGCTGAGTCTTGAAAACCACTTTACAAAAGCAGTAATCAACTACCAGACCCATCCTTTCCAAGAGCAACTGGCTGAGATGACCATGTCATTCTTCTGCTGAAAACTCTCCACTAGCTTCCCATCATACTGGAAATGAAGTCCAAATTCCTCTCCCAGAACAGAACCAGCAAAAACACGGCCTGGCTGTATTATCTCAGACCATCCTCCTCCTCACTCATTCCACTCCAGCCATGCTCACTCCTCTGTGTTCCTTTTGTTAGTATTGTTTTGCTGCTAAGTCTTGCCTGACTCTTTTGCGACTCCGTGGACTGCAGCCCCCCAGGCTCCTCTGTCCATGGGATTTCCCAGGCAAGAATGCTGGAGTGGATTACCATTTCCTTCTCCAGGGGACCTTCCCAACCCAAAGATTGAACCTGCCTCACCTACATTACAGGCAGATTCTTTACCCCTGAGCCACCAGGGAAGGCCCTCTGTGTCCCTTTAAGAGGACAAATGTCCACAGGGTCTTCACACCTTGCATCCTGGCTGCTTGTCTATTTTATGTATAGAAGTTTGTTTGGGCAGCATCCCTTATATTAGTGGATGCTAAGATTCTGGGATAATGGAAACTAAGAAGGATGGTTGGCCTGGAGAGTTTTAGGCAATATTATGAAATTCTCCCTGTTCCATGGAGTTTAGACAATGTCCCATAAACTCTCTCTCAAAAGCTTTTGCCAAATATTTTAAAACTTCTAAAATTACAATAACACACACAGTCTCCTTCCCTTTTCCCCTCTCATGACCCAGAACTCTAACTATATTTGCCAAGAAAGAATGTAGGGTGTTTTATCCTAAAGCATAAGATAAGCCAGATGGATGATCCATCACTTCACTTTTCCTAAGAGTTTTCTGGTACTCACATCATAGATTTACACCAGGACAGTTTTAAGCACTGCAAGGGTATTTTCTTCTTTTAATCCTCACTACACCTCACAAGAAGAATGTTATAATCTCTACTTAATAGATGAGGAAACAGAAGCTCAGAGCGGTTAAGTGAACTGTCCCATGAAAATCTGACTCGAGTCTGCTGCTACCCTGTATACTTTAAGTCTTTTTAAATATCTTTTTTTCAGCTTTATTGAAATATAACTGACCTATAGCATTGTGTATGTTTAAGGTGTACAACATAATGATTTGATACACTTACATATTGAAAATGATTACCACCACAGCACTAGCTAACACATCTGTTATATCACATAATTACCATTTCTTTTCTGTGGTGAGAACATTTAAGATCTACTGTCTTAGCAACTTCAAGTATGGAATAAAGTATTGTTAGCTATGGTCACCATGCTGTATGTCAAATCCCCAGAACTCATTCACCTTGTAACTGGAGGTTTGTATCTTCTGACCACCTTCACCTAATTTCACCAGCACCCAGCCCCTGGCAACCACCATTCTCTCTCTTTCTGTGAGTTTGGCTTTTTTAGATTCTACACACAAGGGACATTACACAGTAATTGTCTTTCTCTGACTTATTTCACTTGGCATAATGCCATCAAGGTTTATCCACGTTGTTTCAAATAGAGATGGGGGAAAAAATGGAAACAGTGAGAGACTTTACTTTCTTGGGCTCCAAAATTACTGCAGTTGGTGACTGCAGTCTTGAAATTAAAAGATGCTTACTCCTTGGAAGAAAAGCTATGACAAACCTAAACAGTGTATCAAAAAGCAAAGACATCACTTTGTGGACAAGTATACATATAGTCAAAGTTATGGTTTTTCCAGTAGTCATGTACAGACGTGAGAGATTGACCATAAAGAAGGCTGAGCACCAAGGAATTGATGCTTTTGAACTGTGGTGTTGGAGAAGACTCTTTAGAGTCCCTTGGACTACAAGGAGATCAAACCAGTCAATCCTAAAGGAAATCAGTCCTGAATATTAATTGGAAGGACTGATGCTAAAGCTGAAACTCCAATACTTTGGCCACCTGATGTGAAGAACTGACTCATTTGAAAAGACCTTGATGCTGGGAAGAATTGAGGTCATGAGGAGAAGGAGGTGGCAGAGGATGAGATAGTTGGATGGCATCATCAACGCAATGGGCATGAATGTGAGCAACTCCAGGAGACAGTGAAGGACAGGAAAGCCTATGATGTTGGAGTCCATGGGGTCACAAAGAGTCAGACATGACTGAGCGACTGAATAATAACAATACTCTTTTTATGGCTGAATAATATTCTATTGCATATATATACCACATTTTTTTATCCATTCATCTATAGATTAGATTGTTTCCATATCTTGGCTATTGTGAATAATGCTGCAATGAGTATGGAAGTGCAGATATCTCATCAAGATTCTGATTTCATTTACTTTAGAAGTGAGATGGCTGGATCATACAGTCGTTTTGTTTTCTATTTTTCGAGGACCCTCTATACCATTTCCCATAGTGGCTCCACCATTTTACATTCCTAACAACAAAGCACGGGGGTCCCACACATTTTCTCCACGTCTGCACCAACACTTGATTTCCCTTGTGTTTTTGGTAACAGACATTCCAAGAGTTGTGAGATGATCTCCCATTGTGGTTTTGATTCACTTTTACTTGATAATGAGTCATGTTAGCAACTTTTCCTGTGCCTTTTTGGGCATTTATATATCTTCTACATTTATTCACATCCTCTGCCCATTTTTGGACAGATTTTTTTGTTTTTCTTTAGTTGTGTGAGTTCTGCATATATTTTTAAATGTTCAGTTCACTTCAGTTCAGTTGCTTAGTCGTGTCCAACTCTTTGTGACCCCATGAATCACAGCCCTTATCAAATAGATGGTTTGCAAAATTTTTCTCCAATTTTATAGATTGCCTTTTCATTTTGTATTCAGAGTATTCTAAATCTAACTATATACTTACTTTTACCATTGTGCTGTATATTTTCAGGTTTCCATGTTACTACTTACGTCCTCTCATTTCAGCTTGAACTTCTTTCAGACTTTCTTTTTTTTGATCTTTTAAAAATAATTATATTTAATTTAATCTTAACAATTACACCAAATTCTACTTCATATAAATAATTTAAATATTTTCTCAATTACAATTGCTATATTGCCTATTAAATTTAATACAAATCTTTGAATAAGATTAAAAAAAAATTTTAAGTATTGAGAACCATTTTTATTTTTAATTAACTATACTATTCTTTTTGATTAAGATAAATTCACATTAGAAGAAAACACAGAAAGACAATTTTTAAAAATCAGAAATACCATAAACAACATGAGACATTTAATGAAGAGATAGAAATGATAAAAAAGAGCCAACAAAAACTCTGGAGCTGAAGAATACAATAAATGAATGAAAAATGCAACACAGAACATCAGCAGCAGAATAAATGAAGAAAGTAAATGGCAACCCACTCCAGTACTCTTGCCTGGAAAATCCCATGGACAGAGGAGCATGGTAGGCTCCTACAGTCTATGGGGTTGCAAAGAGTCAGACATGACTGAGCGACTTCACTCAAGAAAGTATCTGTAAATTAGAAGACAGGAACTTTGAAATTATTCAGTCAAGGAAAACAAATGAAAAAAAGAATGAAAAAGAGTGAAGAAAGCCTACTGACCTATGCATGCACATGTGTGTGCTCAGTCGGTCAGTTGTATCCAACTCTTTGTGATCCTATAGACTGTAGCCTACTAGGATCCTCTGTCCATGGGATTCTCCAGACAAGAATACTGGAGTGGGTTTCCATTTCTTCTTCAAGAGGAGCTTTCTGACACAGGGATCAAACCAGTATCTCCTGTGACTCCTGCATTGGCAGGCAGATTCTTTACCACTGAGCCACCTATGGATACCATCAAAAGAACCAGTATGTGAATTACTGGAGTCCCAGAAGGAGAAGAGAAGAATGAAGCGGAAAGTTCATTTGAAGAATTAATAGCTGAGAAATTCCCAAATCTGGGGAGACATTTTGATATCCAAGTTTGTAGAGCACAGAGGCCGCCAAACAGGCTAAAACACTGAAGTCTTTACTGGGTAAGTCACACATCTCCATGTCTTTGTGGTCAGTTACTGGAAGATTATTGTTATCCTTCAATGTTGTCATGCTTCCTCTGATTTTTCATGTTCTTTGAAGACTTACATTGCTATCTTCACATCTGCAGTAGCAGGCACCTCCTCCAGTCCTTACTAACTGGCTTCAAGGGAGAAATACCTTCCATCACCCCTGCTAAGGAGTCTGAGGCTTTCGGAGATTTCTCTGGGATTTACCTGCTCCATGCTTCTTGCTCCCTCTTGTGGCAGAATTCTTACCTCTCAATTCTATAAAGCAGCAGGCTGGGTGCTAACAACCTCTCTTTTGCTTTCCCAAGTGTGCAATGGACGCTCAGGTTTTTGGTCTCTCTGGGCTACAGATTCTGGCTGCCTCTCTGTGCGCATTCACTAACCATCTGTCAAAGCTTGCTCTTGCCATCATCAGGAAGGAGCACACACAGACAGCCTGCCATAGGACGTGGGGGGTGTGTGGGTGAGGCAAGCAGAGGCCTAGTGGTACCTGTATGCCAGCTCAGGGAACCTATGGGCAAGACATTCCCAGCAGCTCATTGGTGGGCTCTTCATGGGGTCCACACACATTAAGATCTGCATTCCTTTAATGCCCCGCAGAGTCCTGTTTGCTATTCTTCCAGCCTCTTTCCACTCCAAATCATGCAGCCCACAGCTCAGTACTTGGGATGGGGAAGAGAGAATTGGGTCTCTTTGACAATGTCTCAAACAACTGATGCTCACTCACACACTCTCAGTTTACTCCACAGGAAAAATCACAAACCGGGAAGGTCTCACTTGAACCTGGGCTGTGTTGCCTTAGAAGAGGGGTGATGCAGCTAGAATCAAGCTCTTCCTCTTACCCTTTCCAATGTGTCTAAACTCATATTTTTTTGCTCCAGTTATGCACTGAAACTTCTTCACTGGAAAACTGGGCTTCCACAAAGACTCTCCCATCCATGAATGAGTGTCTATGTCATTATTCTCCAGGAGTACCTGGATCCTGGCTGAGAGAGGCTGCAGCCAGTTCACAAGCCACTATAGGGTCCACAGTCAACTGTCCTCCCATTTCTCCTTACATATGGTCCTGGGTCTCTCAGCTCTCGGGAAAGAAACTGTGTCCACGGAGGATGTCAAATTGTTGCTCCTGAGGAAGATACAATGAAGGCATCTTATTCAGCCATGTTAATGATGTCACTCTTGTTACCCAATTTTCTGGACCACATTTTATACAAGACCTTGTGTTTTATACATACACCCTTTCGTATTCAAAATAGATTCCTCAAAACTACAGGTCAACCCCAAACATCCTAAATGTCCAAGAGTTTCTATGCCAATTTAAGAAAAATAATTTGTCTTTGTATACTCATCCCATTCAGAGAAGGCAATGGAACCCCACTCCAGTACTCTTGCCTGGAAAATCCCATGGACTGGTAGGCTACAGTCCATGGGGTTATGAAGAGTCTGACACAACTGAGCGACTTCACTTTCACTTTTCACTTTCATGCATCGGAGAAGGAAATGGCAGTCCACTCCCGTATTCTTGCCTGGAGAATGCCAGGGACAGAGGAGCCTGGTGGGCTGCTGTCTATGGGGTTGCAGAGAGTCGGACCCAACTGACGCGACTTAGCAGCAGCAGCAGCACTTATCCCATTCTTCTTTAAAGAAGGGCTATGACTAGCCTCAAGGCCTGCAGGCTACATTGCTCAAAACAGATGTTCTAAGTCAGGGTTCATCAAACTTCTGCAAAGTTCTGGATGGCTAATATTTGAGGCTTGATGGGTCACACAGACTCTGCCATTGTGGCGCAGAGCAGTCGTACATGGTATGTAAATGAATGATTGTGGCTGTGCTTCAGGAAATATTTACAAAACAGGTGGTGGGTTTGGCAGTTCCTCAAAAATTACACACCTATGAACTTCTACCCCTACATAATGGCCCAGAAGAATAAAAGCAAGTGTTCAAATAAAAAGTTACACACAAATATTCATAGCAGCTCTATTCATAATGGCAGCATAATATTAGTCAGCGAAGGAATGGATAAACAAAATGTAGTATATCCCTATGATGGAATAGTATTCAGCCATAAAAAGGAATACGTTATCGAATCATACTACAATGTGGATGATGCTAAAAGCATTATTCTAAGAGGAATAAGTGACAAAAGGTTTCATATTGTATTATCCCATTAATGTGAAATGTCCAGGATAGAAAAATTCACAGAGAAAGAAAATAGATCGGTAACTGACAGGGGCTAAGGATAATGGAATGGGGAGTGTCTGCTTCACTCTTGTGGGGCTTCCTTTTGGACTGAGCAAATGTTTTGGAACTAGATAGATGCAGTAGTTTCACAACACTGTGAATGTACTAAATGGCATGGTACACTTGAAAACAATTAACTTTGTGTGAATTTCCCCACAATTAAAAAATATAAACACATAAAAATGTTCATAGAGGCCATAGTTTTTGGTGCCTTTTTGTTTTTGTTTGTTTTTTAATTGAAGTATAGTTGATTTACAATGTTGTGTTAGTTTCAGGTGTATAACAAAGCAGTTCATTTATATATACACACATATCTATTTTTCAGAATTTTTCCCTTGTGGGTTATTACAAAATATTGAGTATAGTTCCCTGTGCTATACAGTAGGTCCTTGTTGGTTATCTGTTTTATAGACAGCAATGTTTTTACATTAATCTTAAGCTCCTAATTTATCCCTCCCTTTCCTTTCCCCTTTAGTAGCCCTAAGTTTGTTTTCTGTGTCTGTGGGTCCGTTTTGTAAATGAGTTTATTTGTATCATATTTTTAGATTTCACATACAGACAATATCATATGACATTTGTCTTTCTGTGTCTGCCTTACTTCACTTAGTATGATAATCTCTAGGTCTATCCATGTTGTTGCAAATGGAAATATTTCATTATTTTACCAGTGAATAATATTCCACTGTGTATACATACCATGTCCTCTTTACCCATTCATCTGTCAATGGACACTCAGGCTGTTTCCAAGTCTTGGCGTCTGTAAATAGTGCTGCTGTGACTATTTAGGGGCATGTATCTTTTTGAATTATGGTCTTCTCCACATACGTGACCAGAGATGGGGTTGCAGGATCATATGGTAGCTCTTTTTTAGTTTTTGAGGAATTTCTATACTATTCTCCATAGTGGCTTCACCAATTTCCCACCAAAAAGGAAGTTTCCTTTTTCTCCACCACCTCTCCAGCATCTACTATTTGCAGACTTTTTGATGATGGTGGCTACTCTGACCAGTGTGAGGTGATGCCTCACTGTAGTTTTGATTTGCATTTCTCTGGTAATAAGGAATGTTGAGCATCTTTTCATGTGCTTTTTGGTCATCTGTATGTCTTCTTTGGGGAAATGTCTATTTAGATATTCTGCTCATTTTTTGATTGGGTAAGTTTATTTTTTTTTAATTGGGCTGTATGAGTTGTTTGTATATTTTAGAGACTAATCCTTGTCAGTCACATTATTTGCAAATATTTTCTCCCAAGCTGTGGGTTGTCTCTTCATTTTGTTTATGGTTTCCTTTGCTGTGCAAAAGTTTTTGAGTTTAACTAAGTCCTATTTGTTTGTTTTTGTTTTCGTTTCCATTACTCTAGAAGACAGATCCAAAAAGATACTGCTGCAATGTATGTTAAAGAGTGCTCTGCCTACATTTTTCCCTGGGGATTTATAGTGTCTGATATTACATTTAGGTCTTTATTACATTTTGAGTTTATTTTTGTGTATGATTTTAGGGAATTTTCCAAGTCCATTCTTTAACATGAGGCTGTCCAGTTTTCCTAGCACCACTTATTGAAGAGACTGTCTTCTCTCCTTTGTATATTCTTCCCTCCTTTGTCACAAATTAGCTGACCATAAGTGCATGGGTTTGTCTCTGGGCTTTCTTTTTTATTTTTAATTGGAGGACAATTGCTTTATCTCTGGCTTTTATAGCCCTATTCCTTTTATCTATATTTCTGTTTTTGTGCCAGTACCATACTGTTTTCATGACTGTAGCTTTGCTGTATGGTCTGAAGTCAGGGATTCCTGAAGTCAGTTGATTCCTCCAGCTCCATTTTTCTTTCTCAAGATTGCTTTGGCTATTCGGGTTCTTTTGCATTTCCACGCAAATTTTAAAATTTTTTGTTCCAGTTTTGTAAAAAATGCCATTGGCAGTTTTATAGGGATTGCATTGAATCTGTACATTGCCTTGGATAGTGTAGTCGTTTTGACGTAGTTGTTGACCCTAGTTCTAAGCCAATAAGACAAGAGTTGAGAAACTGAGTCACAACATTTGCCCGTGTGAAGCACAGTCAAAGCCATCCTACAGTTCTGGAGAAGGGAAGGATATGCAATCTTACACTTCCCTGAAATTGACTTCAGGCACTACACGTGACTTATGAGGGCAGGAAAGCGTCTAAGAAGATTTGTTGTCAGTTGAGTCTTAAATTACAGAAGAAAGGGTTCCATTTACAGCACATGGTTAGTCCAGAGGTGGGATGGCTTAGTCTCTCCACAAAACCAAAAGACATTTAATACTGGACTCAGAGGGGGATGGGGGGGGGGGGGGGGAGGGATATGACTAGGCACAGAAATAAGTGACACAACATTAGGGGATGATAAGAAACTTGGATTTTATCTTGAGGGCAGTAAGAATTTTATCTAGGTTTTTAAGCAAAGGAGGTAGAAACCAGATTTGGTTTTTTGGAAGCAAGACTCTCAGTGTATCTAGATGATGGGTTCTGAGAGAGAGATACTAGAAACCAGGAGAGGCTTTGCAAAAAATGACTTTGAATGACTTACAGCACACAAATAGAGCTTCAAGGTAAATTGTCATGAAAAATAAAAGTTGGCCTATTGAAGGTTTTCCACATCAGACTCCTTTTTCAAATAGCAACAAGAAACATTTTTACTTTTCCAAAAAGTCTGATAAAGACCATCATAAGGATTTAGTGGTCAGGCCTAGAATGAGTTGAGCAAGCAAAAATAATAGAGAAATAAAATATAAAATGAGACTCTATTTTTCACTTTTACTGAGGCCAATATAGATGGAAAGGAGCTTGCAGTTTTCCATGAATAACAACTCAAGCAGGAAACTATGCTAATTATTATTATCATTATTATTATTTATGTTAATAATAACATCCAATGGGACTATTTAAGGAGAGAATGCCTTGAAAGTCAAAGATGGCCTAAGGAATTTCATTTCAAAATTTCATTTGCAGCTCTTACTCTCTTTAGCATCATTAATTGATATTCTCTCCCTAAACAAATAAGCACTGAGGAGGTTGGTGAACTAGTGAAATAGTGCTTATCACAGGAAATGATGGGGAATAAACAGAATGAAAGTACTGGGGTCACCCTTGTGATTATTATCTTAACAAAATGCTTCTGAGGAACAGCTTGGCAAAATGCACCTGCACCATAATGCCTGGCAGATTAACAGCTTCAAGACAATTGAAAATTAAACAAATCTCAGGTTCAGTCACTGAATTTAAACATTGGGAAAATGTGCATTTTGCTCCAGCCATCAGTTCTTAGGATTTGGGTTTGTTTTGTTTCTTCCTGCCAACGTTGGATTCTATAATAGGTTTCCTCACAATCTATTTCAGATACACACCTAAGAGCCCTGAATTCTTGGTGCTGCCAAGGCCGTGACTCGTTAGAACATGGGCTTTGGAGTCTGAGAGATGTGAGTTCAAGTCTTCATTCTGTCATTAACTACCTGTGATTAATAGCCACTCTGTCTCAGTTTCCTTATCTGTAAAATGGGGATGATGTAGTTATCTGACCTTACAGAATTTTAAAGGGTTATGGTTCTAAGGTGATGCCAAGCACTTAACATACATTTGAACAAGTGACAAAAGTTTTTGTGGAATGATTATTATGCTGCATCCCTTCTCTTGCTCATGGAAGATAAAAGAAACAGCCCATGCTGGTCAGATCCTGCACTGAGCTCACTGACTTTCAAGAAATATGTGTTGTTTGAATGTGAGTGAGGGCATGATCTTGTCTGCTTGCTTTTAAATCCCACCCAGTTTCTAGAACCACCTGACTTTCACTTGCTTAAATAGCAAGTTGATGTTCTTGTACATCTGTTATAAGGTGAAACAGATCACCAGCCCAGGTTGGATGCATGAGACAAGTGCTCGGGCCTGGTGCACTGGGAAAACCCAGAGGGATTGGGTAGAGAGGGAGGTGGGAGGGGGGATTGGGATGGGGAATACATGTAAATCCATAGCTGATTCATGTCAATGTATGACAAAAACCACTACAATATTGTAAAGTAATTAGCCTCCAACTAATAAAAATAAATGAAAAAATAAAAATAAAAAAACAATCCCTGACTCAGAGACGGATGAAGTCCCTGAAGTCATAGAGGTGGCATGGACCCCCAGACCATTAACCCTGAGAGCAGGGATCAGAGAGAGGGGAAGTTCCAACTATGGTGATGTGTGCTCCCAGAAGCAATTTTTATATTCTGCATAGTAAAGGTCTCTTTTAGAGTCAATAAATATTGTTGATTATTACTAATAATAATACCACTCATCAAGGGCTTACTACATGTCAGATACTTGACTTAGCACTTTAAATACATTATCTCACTTAATCCTCATGATGTACTGTAAGGACTACATCTCTATTATTCCCCATTGAAAGGTCGGGCATGTTGAGGCATGCCCCAGAAAAAGTGCAGCAGACGAGTTCCGGAAGCTGGCTAAACTTCCGGGGGGGCCGACCCCCTGCAGCCCGGTCCAATCAGGTGCCGACACGGAGCCTTTGGGCACCAACCGCCGCTGTAGCCCGCGCTTTCTTCCTTATATGGGAAGACCTGGCTTGGACCCCAGCCCTGGCTATAAAACCTCTTCCCACCCCTCATACCTCGCAGACTCCCTTTGTCTCCTCGCTCACCCGCCCCCGGGAGTTCTGCCCGAGAGCCACCGCCCAATAAAGGCCTTCGTCAACGGTCCTTAGAGGTGGCCCTTTCTTCCCGCGGCGTTTTCTAACACCCATGTGTTCTGAGAAAACTGGAACCTCGAGATAATAAGTAATACTCCCAGATTACCCAACTAGAATTCAGACTCAAGGTACCTGGTTCTAAAAATTCAAGTACTTAACCACTATACTATACTGACTCCCAAGCACAGACCTTTAGACAAATATAAATGTATCACCTGCTTTGGTTTCCAGTGGCTGCTATAACAAAAGACCATAAACTGGGTGGTTTAAACAATGGAAAGTTATTGTCTCACAGCTCTGGAAGATGGAAGTCTGAGACAAGGTATTGGCAGGGTTGGTTTCTCCTGTGGGCTGTGAGGAAAATCTGCTCCATGCCTCTCTCCTAGCATCTGATGGCTTGCTGGCAATCTCTGGCATTCCTTAACTTAAATCTCTGCCTTCATCTCCATATGGTGTTCTCATGCAAGTTTATCTCTAAATTTCCCCTTTTTATAGGGTCACCAGTTATATTGGATTAGGAGCCCACCCAAATTCAGGATGAACTCATCTTAACTAATTATATCTGCAATAGCCCTGTCTCCAGATAAAATCATGTTCTGAAGTCCTGGAGGTCTGGACCTCAACAATGAATGGTGGGCGCTGTGTGGGGAGGGGAGTTGTGGGGAAGGAGCGAATTAGCCAACCTGGCATGTTCAGGCTCTCTAGCCCGACATTTTGTAAATAATGACTATGTAACAGCTGAGATCATTTGTAGCACTGGGCATGTGCATGATGAGGTACCTGCTGGGTCACAAGCTACTTTGGGCTATATGCATATGTGAGCTCCACCTTTAAAGCAGTGAGTCAATTCCTAGGCAAGTTGATAAGAAATCCAGGGGTCCCTAAGAAGAGGGGGGTCTGAAATTCTCAAGGAAGAAGAAAAGACAAACGTTTTTTTCCTCTACATTCCTTGGTCTTGGTCACATAAAACATTTTTATCTTTAATCTTCAACCTGATGATTACACAACAAACAACTCAGTTTAAACTCTGTATTAAGGATTATGTAACAACAATGTATCCTGCTTGAGGACAGTTTCTCCTTCCGGAAAACCATCTGGCTAATCCTGTTATATTAAAATGTAAATTATGGGAATGGGTCTAGTAAGATCTTTACAACCTCCAGACATTCTTTTGATTCATTGTAATAACTAATTAAAAAGTATATAACTACCCTTCTAACACTAGTGGGGAGTTGGGGGTGGTGAGGAGCAGGGGCACTCTTTCTGCCCCCTTCTGATGTCTATGTCAGAAGCTTTCTCTATCTCTTTTATACTTTAATAAAACTTTATTACACAAAAGCTCTGAGCGATCAAGCCTCGTCTCTGGCCCCAGATTGAATTCTTCTCCTCCAGAGGCCAAGAATCCCGGTGTCTTTCGTGGTTAAGCAACAACCTTTCAGCAGCGGCATTTCTGCTGCATCACGGTTGTGTCTGTCGAGTCAGCCACGAGAGGAGAGAATATAGTTTGTCTACCTCTATGGCCGCTGTGTCAGCCAGGAGACAGGTTGTGTTATATTAGGTTATGCTATGGCTGCTGCCATTGAAGAAGGAATTCATAGGGCCTGGCCTCCATCTCAGGCCTGTCCGTACTGATCGTGCTAGGCTGCCTCTCCAGTGGACTCTGAACTCTGTGCTTAGCGCCTGTGGGAACGACAATGGAAGGATAAGACCCCCTCTGGGCAGGGGAATCTTGAAGATCACACCCAGGTTACTCATTGCCTAAGAGAAAACAGACACTAATCACCCCTGCCTCTGGACAGTATCTATAGGAATGTAACCACAGGCTTATCAGTTATTAACTGGTTGGAATATAACCGCGGGCTTATTGATTATTAACTGTTTGAACACATAACATGTGAATGATGGGGTTATTGTGATTGTATTTACCCTCCCTTTGTAAGCCTCAAGGGATTTGGGCTGGTGGGTTTTACACAAGGGGTATAAAAGATTTTCACAAATGCTGGTTGGGGTCCTTGGCTAAGAGGAGACTCTGCCTTGGACCCACCGGTGTAATAAACTGCACTCCACTATCTGCATTGTCCTTCTGAGTGAGTTTGCTTCCCGGAAAGCATGGCTATAACACCGTGACTGCTGTGCCAGCCAGGAGAGAATAAGCATGTCTGCAATTCTTCCAGCTCTTCAAGTCTTCTTCCAGCCCCTTAGCTTGCATCTTGCCTACGCTGGGTTCGGCAGACAGTGTCAAGAGTGATACAGGAGTTTACACAATTCAACCCGTAACATCACCCAAACCCATTTGTCTTCACTGGTTATCCCCTCATCTTCTAACCTTGGGGATACAGGGTGTGAGGAGCAGGGTTTCTACACACTCACAAGCATACTGCAAGATGTAACTCTTATTCAAAACCCCACAGAGCCATTTATCCAATGTAAGAAAAGAGAACTGAAAAGGGATATAGTGCAAGAGATGTCAAAGATAAATGTTTCCTCAGGGGTGATGACTTTCAGAGATTTGAGTAGTAAGTTTTTGAAAATTGGACACAGGAGGAGCAAAGGTTGACTTTTGTGAAGTCATCGATAAACCCCAAGACAGCACCCAGCTTTCCTCCGTGATTACAATTCACGGGGGTGGGTGGGAGGTTGAAGTGGGACTTCTATTGTGTGGCTTTCAGTGTCCTTGGTGGCCCAGGAGTAGTGAATCATTTCTAAGGTAAAGCGCTTCCTTCAAACCCTGGGGAAATAGAAGTAGGCAGATAAAAAATGATAAGGCGAAAAAAAAAAAACAAAAAACAAAAAAAAAAAAATGATAAGGCAGGAAGCAGATTTATGAGCAACCTGAAATCTGAACATGGTTTTTTTATGCTCCTTAAGAGGGACCTGTCCTGTGCCTATGTGGGAATAAGAACCTAAAATTGAGCACCAAAAATAAAACCTCTCGGCATTTCCCAGACTCACATAAGAAATCTCACACAAGCCCCACACCAACAAATAATAGATATGATGTAAAATGCAGATTTCTGAGGACTTCCCTGGTGATCCAATGGCCAAGACTCTGCGCTCCCAATGCATGGGGCCTGGATTCCATCCCTGGTCAAGGAACTAGATCTTGCATGTTCTAAGATTCAGCATGGCCAAATAAATAAATATTTTAAAAATGCACAATCCTTTGTCTAGCAACGATCAGAGATAGATGAACATGTGCTCATTCTTTCAACAGTTACTTCCTGAGCAACTGCCATTTGCTGAGCACTGTCCCAGGTTCTGAAAATAAATACACCAAGGAGAATTTACAGACTTGGTGAATCCCAGACTATGAGTAATTAAAACATAGATCTACAAGGGATTTTAGGAGTCAGTTATGCAGACAGAAGGACAGCGAGTGAGATAGAGGAAGGCATGTGTCTGGTATCTCTGTCATGAGTCTGCTAATAAATTCATCAGAGCAACCTTTCAAGATGGTGTTTTTCTTGCAAGTGAGGATTTTAGTCTCCTTCCTGCCATTTTTTAGGAGCCACAGTGACTGAATTCCTCTCCTCTTGGTCCAGCATAATTTGTAGACACACCACTAGGAACCATCATTTTGCTTTTGAGCTCTTTCATTCTAGTGGTGGTCAAAGTTATTCAAGGAAGAAGATACTTTCCCTATTTGGAGGACACTAATGGTCCTAAGGAATGTGCAGATATTTCAAAACATTGTTTCCATAACAAATGTAATGAGGCCAAAAAATATTTTATTAGGGAAGAGGTTAAAAACTGACAACCCCTATAGGTCACCTGGTGTCTACAGATATTTTTCTTCGACCTATGCTTTCCCTCCCCATACCCCACCTAACTTCTTTTTTTTTTTCCACCTAACTTCTTATACTGAAAATTCTCAAATCTAAAGAAAATTTCAAATAGTATAATAATATTCAGAGATCCCTAACGCGCGCACACACACACACACACACACACACACACACACACGCACACACTTTTTTTTCCCTAAACTATTTGAAAACAAGTTGCAGACAACAGAAAATTTCACTCTGGAATACTTCCATGTTTGCTGTTGTTTACTCACTCAATTGTGTCCAACTATTGTGACCCCTTAATGGCAACCCCCTCCAGTACTCTTGCCTGGAAAATCCCGTGGACGGAGGATCGTGGTAAGCTACAGTCCATGGGGTCGCAAAGAGTCGGACACGACTGAGTAACTTCACTTGAACTGTAGCCTGACAGGCTTCCCTGTCCTTGAAATTCTCTAGGCAAGAATACTAGAGTGAGTTGTCACTTCTCTCTTCAGGGGAATCTTCCCAACCCAGGGATAGAACTTGTGTCTCCTGCATTGCAGGTGGATTCTTTACCACTGAACCTCTAAGGAAGCCTGGACTATTTTCATAGAAATTTCTTAATAATAAGGACATTCTCCATCTACAATATAGCCACAGTTCCATTATCACACATCAGAAAACAAATAATAATTCCATAATAACGTATGACATACAGTTCATATTCCATGTAACATATAGTTCATATTCCAATTCATGTTTGAACTTGCAGTTCAAATTCCGATAACATAACATATAGTTCATATTTCAGTTCATGTAACATATAGTTCATATTCTAGTTTCTCCAGCTGATAAAAGTAATGTCTTATATATGCTGGCTAGTTCATTCTTTTTATTTGGAGACTCCACATAAGAATGCAGACTTGAAAAATCTGAAAATCTACCAACACTAAGCCTGTATCCTCATGTGAGAAAATTAGCTGGAACCGAGGTTCCTTCAGTTAGGAGCTATGTTCTTCGTTTTCCCACCATTTTCACCATTTATTATTTTCTCCAAGCGTAACTGGTTCCTGAAGAAATCTCTCTGTGACCCCTGATAAAGGACTTCCCCTGAAATCACAGTGGAGCAAGCTAGTGCCTCTGTCTATACTATATGCTCCTATGTTGCTTCCATGCTAAATTCCAGCCATTCCAACTCCTCTCTCTCAGGGCTGTCTTCCAACACAAGCTCCAGAGACTAAAGATTAGTAGACATCTAGTGTTGACAAAGCATCTCAAACACATGTCCAAAACTGATCTTCTCCCCTCAAGCCCCATTCCGTCCACACCTTGACCCATACTAGATGATGGCAAATACTTCCTTCCAATTGCTGATGTCAGACACTTCAGACTCACACACAATCCCCATCCAAGTTATAAAGAAATTCCATTGGCTTTACCTTCAAAATATATCCAGAACCTGGCCACTTCTCTTCACCTCCACCACTCTAACTCTGGTATGACCCACCATCATGTCTCACCTGGGTTATTGCAATGCCTCCTTGTCAAACATCAGTCCTATGATCAAAACCCTCTCATGGCCTTCCATGTCACTAAGTTCAAAAGAAAAGTCCTTAAAATGGCTGTTAAAGCTCCACATGATCTTGCCATTCATTACTTTTCTGATCTCTTCGCTCACACTGCTCCCCATCCCCTGCTCACTCTGCTTCAACCACCCTGGCCTCTTCACTGATCTTCAAACAAGCTAGGTGTCCCCAGGACTTTTGCACTTCCTGTTCCCTCTGACTGTGACTCTCTTCCCCAATATTCACGTGACTCACTCCCTCACCTCTTTCTAGTCTTTTTTCCAATCTTCCTTCTCAGTGAGGCCTGTCATGACCACCCTATTTAGAACTATAATCCATCATCTGCAACTCTGTGACATTCCCAGTCTTCCTTATCCTGCTTTACTTTCTCTTTTTGGCCTAGGACAGATCACTCTCCACACTGTACACATTTATCTATTATGCTTATGTTTCATTGTCCACCTCTCTCTGTTTGAATGTAAGGGTCATTTTTGTTCATGATGGCTCCAAGCATGTACAAGAGTATTTGACATGAGAATGTAAAATTGCACAGCTCTGAAGAAAGCACTTTGGCAGTTTCTCAACAAGTCAAACATAGAATTACCCTGTGACCCAACAATTCTACTCCCCAAAGGATCAAAACATATTCCAACAAATGGTATATGAATGTACGGTACCCATTTCACAATAGCCCAAAACATGGAAACAATTCAAATATCCATCAATGGATGAGTGGGTAAACAAATTATGGTATATCCATAAAATGGAATATTATCCAGCCATAAAAATAATGATGTATTGATGCACATTACAATGTGGATGAATCTCAGAAACATTGTGCTAAGTGTGAGAAATCAGACACAAATGGTCTCATGTGAATTCATTTATATAAAATATCAAGAATAGACACATCAAAAAGAGACAGAGAGCATATTGATAGACATCAGAGGCTGGGGGTATGTGTTTTTATTTGGGGTGATAATATATCTTGGAAATAGATGGAGATGGAGGTTGTACAACACTGTGAATGTACTAATGTCACTGATTTATTCACTTTACATTGATTCATTTTGTGTTAAACTCATTCAGTTTAACCTTAATAAAAGAGAGCACCTCAAAAGGTAGGTCTTCAACAAATACTTGTTGAATGAATGAACAACAAATAAATGAATATGCATGACCCTGAAAACAGTTCACACTAAAATGTAGTCTATGGAAGAACGTTTTGGGGAAATCTGTGGTCCTTTGCCAACCACATTTAAATTATTCTGTTTGGGGGGAAAGTAGGCATTGGAGTGGGATGTTGGCCTGGGGGTCTGCGACCATGGCTAGTGGCCTTGGCTGTTCATGGATAATGGGAGACAAAGCCTGGGGTCCAATCAGGGGGAAAGAAAAAAAACTTTCTGTCTTGGAATTTTCAGAGCCTGCTGTCTTCCTACACAGCAAGACACATCTCTGACTGCCAGGAGGGAATAAAGCTGGTAGGAGTTAGTCCCATCTGCCTGCAGAGAGGCAGGGACATTATCTGTCTAATACTGCTTCATCAGAAAGTCTTATGGCTGGGGGCCTTTCCCGGCTCTCACTGCGACCTCAGCCTTAGGACCACATTAAAGAGCATTACCATGCCGTGGAGAGGGGACGGGAGGGAGGAGACTGGCTGCTAGACTGGAACTAAATTAAAAATAAAGCTCCCCTTATTAAATTCATAATTATTGTGAAGCTGTGAAATCTTATTTTAAACCTCCAGCTCCTTTCTTTTGTCCAGGGTGCAGGCTGCCTGCTTCTGAATCCCTATTTTGCTTTATGGACAATTTCTTTTTAGCATTCTGAGCATTTAACCTTGAAAAATAGTGCTGTTTTGCTGTTGTATTTTCTGATTGTTAGTCTCCAGGCATCTCTGTGGCATCTTTATAAATCTGCAGGAGCTGGTAAATATTTCTTGCCGACCAGCAGCTGAAATCTGAAAATACCAGCTCACTTTTTAGCTGTCAGGCAATTAATGTAATTCAAAGGAAATGAAAGGTATGGGCAACTGGGACTGCTTCTAATAACAGGAGGGTTCCTGGCTCAGGCTCAGAAAGGCAGGAGAGAAGAATCAATAAAGGCAAACAGAAAAGGTAAAAGAGGGCAAGGAGTTTTCCAGAAACATTTTGTCAGCATCCTGGCAATACCACTAATCTGCACCAAGAGAAGCTGATAAGTGAAGCCATTGGTGGTCAGCTAGAGATGAATCAACCTTCAAGGCCTAGCCAGGGTATCCTCTAGCCTATAAGCTACTTTTGTGTAAAGTGGAAAATGGTGCCCCACCTGGTAGATTAATCAGGAGAAAGTGCCCCTGCGCATGGATACAGCCCCACCCCAGGGAACACAGCCTAACAACTAGAAAAGAACTGGGTATCAGCCCTCTTTCTCCAATCTTATCTCTCTCGCCAAGGGCCGTTGTGCGGTACCAAACTGTACCACTCTACACAGCAGCCCTATCCAGATCACTCACCACTTCCTCATCTTTCATAACATTAGTTTTCCATTATTCCCTGCTAAGTAAAGAATCAGAGCTTGGATTCCAGAGCAAAGAGAAGCACCCTTGGTAATACAATTTAATATGAGTTACAGCATGGAGAAGAGGTGAAGGGAGCTCATTTGTAGGTTGAAGGAAGGAAAATTGTTTCCTCTTAGTCGTAAATAGGCTAGTCATGAGCCTTTGGGCCCTATGGTAGGGTTAATGGTGACCTCCAAGAGGGCTTACACCAAGGGGCACCTTCTAGGACTGCTGCTGCCTCTGCCCCTGTCCCCACAGCACACCATTGCCGGCCCATGTCTCTACAGAAGACCCTTTAACACTCACAGCACAGCTCCCAAGAATAGGAGTCTATTCTTGGAGCTGAGCAACATGAAGACTCACCACTGCTCTGGACAATTGGATCTTGGTAATGCTGCTTCATTCCAAATTGAATGCCAGTAAATTACCTTTAAATCACTTTTTAAAAAATAAATAAATAGACTAGTCATTAAGGAGAGGCATTTTCCAAGCCAGTGAAGGATAAATCTATCAACATCTGCCACCTTCCACTTACTTCTAATAAGGTAGTCAAGGTTGCACAGTGCATAGTGTGCCAGCCTCATGCTACTCTATGTGGATACGGCCTCCCTTCACTACAAGATGAACACTGCCCCCAGAGGACTGAGCCCCAGGGGCAGTGCGTCTGGGAGACTCAGAGACCACACTGAGGCACATAACTCCATCGACCTCCCATGAGAAAACAAGCTTTCAAAGCCCAATCTATCCAGACAAACATAAAATCACCAAATATATTTTTATTTACCAGCAAATATTTAGACCAAAAAATCTGCTTATAATATTTTAAAATATGAAATACCAGATTTCCCTGGTGGTCCAGTGGTTAAGAAATCTGCCTATAAATGCAGGGTATGTGAGTTTCATCCCTGGTTGGGGAAGAGTCCACAAGCCGTGCATGAGGCAACTAAGCCCATATGTCACAACTACTGAACCCACGTGCAGCAACTACTGGAGCTTCCACGCCCTAGAGCCTGAGCTCCACAAGAAGCCACTGCAATAAGAAGCCCTCACACTGCAACTAGAGAGTAGCCCCTGTTCGCTGCAACTAGAGAAAGCCGACATACAGCAACAAAGACCCGGCACAGCCAGAATAATAAATAAATAAAAACTTTAAAATATCAAATAACTAGAAATAAATCTAACAAAAGATGTGTAAGACCAGTACATGGAAAATTCTAAAATACTGATTAAAAATTATAGACATCTAAATAAAGGCAGAGACAAATCATAATTATGGATTGGAGGGCTCCATACCATAGTCAAGTCTCTGTCAATTGATCTATAAATTTAATATAATTATAGTTGAATTTCCAGTTAGTGTTTTTATGGAAATTGAGAAGCTAATTCTAAAATTTATGTGCAAATACTAAGGATTAAGACTAGCCTCACACAACACATAAAAATAAATCCCAAATAATTTGTAGATCTAAATGTAAAAAGTAAAATAATAAGCTTCTAAAAGATAATAGAAAGGTATCATGTTTATTTTCAAGTTGAAAAGATTTCTTGGACAAGACACAGAAAGCACGAACCATAAAGAAAATATTGATAAATTGGATTTTATTAAAATGAAGAACCTCTGTACATAAAAAGGACACCATTAAGAGAGTGAAATGGCAAGCCTAACTATGGGAGAACATAGTCGCAGTATTCATGTCCAGCATATAAAAGAACTTCTAAAAATCAATACTAAATTAATGACAATAATTCTATAGAAAAATGGACAAAAGATGTAAGTCTTTTGGTTCTTCACCCAAAGAAAAAAAAATATCTAAATGGCCAATGGTAGATGGAAAGATGCTCAGCATCACCAGTCATTCAGTTCAGTTCAGTGCACTCGCTCAGTCATGTCTGACTCTTTCCAACCCCATGAATCGCAGCACGCCAGGCCTCCCTGTCCATCACCAACTCCCAGAGTTCACTCAAACTCACGTCCATCGAGTCGGTGATGCCATCCAGCCATCTCATCCTCTGTCATCCCTTCTCCTCCTGACCCCAATCCCTCCCAGCATCAGGGTCTTTTCCAATGAGTCAAATCTTCATATGAGGTAGCCAAAGTACTGGAGTCTCAGCTTCAGCATCAGTCCTTCCAATGAACACCCAGGACTCATCTCCTTTAGGATTGACTGGTTGGATCTCCTTGCAGTTCAAGGGACTCTCAGGAGTCTTCTCCAACACCACAGTTCAAAGCATCAATTTTTCAGCACCAATGCAAAATAGCTACATGTGACTACCTGGATGAATCTCACATTGGAAATCCCATGTATATCATTTTTTTAAATGGTAAATTTTTATGATCTATAGGTTAGAACTCAGCATAGAAATTACTTTTGGAGAGAACAGGACAATGGTGCTTTGGGGGTGTTGATGTTTTGAGTTCACAGTTTGATAATATATTGAGCTGTGTACTTACAACTTGGGCACTTTAAATTTTGCTTAAGCATTACATTGACTTAAGCATTTTAAAACCATTTTTAGAAACCTGTTTCATAGATCCTATCTGTGAAATCCACCCAGAACACCCAGACAGATTAAATTACTCCCTCATCTGTACCTTGGACTCATTTCAGTTGCTATACTTTCACACCGTATTACATTTTGCTTTCTTTCATGTTTATGCCCCGTTACACTATGAAATCCATGAGTCAGGAGCAGTAATGAGTATTTGTTGGAATGTTTGATTGCTATTGTTTATTTAGCTGTTCTTCAGCCATCCAGTGTATATTTTCCCCATTATAACAATGCTAACAGGCTTTTCTTTGGAGGACTCGTTCTTCTCCAACTCTTAGTCTGTGTGGTCTGGGTGGAGCTCTGTTCCTAGTCCTACAGGTGGAAGAGGTGACTTGTGTCACCTCTCAACACAACAGTGTCCTAAGTTAGTATCACAAGACCTAAATTGATCTAATCAGATGCAGTCTAACTCAGGACTTAGCTTTTGCAGAGAATACTGGGCCAACGATGCTTGTCTTTTACTACACTGAAACCTGAATAATTGGGTTCCAGGAACAGCTATCAACCATCCTGAATCTGTGAAAAAAAAAAAAAGTCTACTTGAAAATGCATCCAACTCTGAGGACACAGAGCCTTGTTTATTTTTTTATTTTTTTAATTAATTAATTTATTTATTTTACTTTACAACATCGTATTGGTTTTGCCATTCACAAAGCCTTGTTTAAAGGGACAAGACAGAGAGTCCAGGAAGAAACCAATCACTTTGTCAATTGTGTTTACAAATGCATGAAGGCAATTTGAGGAATCATAGTCTTTTTTAAAACAAAATTGTGCTGTAATAATTAGGTAGCCATCTGCAAATATATAAATGAAATTTGACACATACTTTATAAAATACTAAGTCAAAATGGATCGTTGACCTAAATGTAAGATCTAAGACTATAAAACTTTTGGAAGAAAACATAGAAGGATATTTTTCATCATGAGTAAAGCAAAGATTTCTTATGCATGACACCAAAAATACAATCCATAAAAGAGAAAACTGATAAATTGGGCCTCATTAACTTTTTAAAACTTCATGGGATGCTGTTAAGATAGTAAAAATGCAAGCCACAGACGTGGATAAAACAAAACACATTTCTGATAAAGGATTTGCATCCAGAATATGTTTAAAAAAAAAAAAACTCAGAAAACTCAATAATAAAACAACAGTAAAATTTTTTATGATACTTTGCAATTTTATTGCCTCCTGGAGTTCTATGTTCTTTTGTGTATTTTATATTTTTAAAAATAGGTCCCTTTATATAGTTATTGCAGTTGGTTCCATTCACTCAAACTTGACCTATGAGAATTCTATCTAAAAGTTGTGTTTATCCTCAAAATAGGTAAGAATACAACATTTTAATGGACAAAAGATATGTGCCGTCACTTCACCAAAGAGGTTACACAGAAGGCAAATAAACACATAAAAAGATAATCATCAGTTATTTGAAAGATGCAAATTAGAACCACCTTGAGATACCACTGCACACCTATTAGAATGGCTAAAATTGATGATAGCAAGTATTGGTGAGTACAGGAGCACTTGGGACTCTCATCCACTGGTGATGTGAATACAAAATGGTACAGCCATTTTGGAAAACAACTTAGCGGTTTCTTATAGAATTAAATGTAGATTTACTATACGACCCACTGACTCTAATACTAGGTATTAAATTTATTTTTAACCAAAAAATGAAAACTTATATTCAAAAAGAGCCTATGCACAAATGTAACTTGATTTAAAGTTGCAAAAAATGGTAACAAGGCAAATTTCCTTAAATCAGTTAATGGATTTTTAAAAATGTATACACCTATAAGATCAACTACTACTCAGTAACAAAAAAAAAAAGTGATCTGATACATGCATGCTGAGTGAAACAAACTAGGCTCAAAATGCAACATGCTGTATGATTCCATTTTAAAAATATACTGAAAAAGGCAAGACCAGAATGGGACTGACTAGAGATCTCTACAAGAAAGTTGGAGATATCAAGGGAACATTTCACACAAGGATGGACACAGTAAAGGCCAAAAATGTTAAGGACCTAACAGAAGCAGAAGAAATTAAGAAGAGGTGGCAAGAATACACAGAGAAACTATACAAAAAAGTGTATTACCGGAATTATTTTGCTTAAAAAAATGACCAGAAAACCAAGATGGTGTGGCACCTAGAGCCAGACGTCCTGGAGTGTGAAGTCAAGTAGGCCTTAGGGAGCATTACTACGAACAAAGTTAGTGGGGGTGATGGAATTCCAGCTGAGCTATTTCAAATCCTAAAAGATGGTGCTGTGAAAGTGCTGGACTCAGCATGCTAGCAAATTTGGAAAACTCAGCAGTTGTCACAGGCCTGGAAAAGATCAGTTTTCATTCCAATCCCAAAGAAGGGCAATGCCAAAGAATGTTCAAACTACTCATTTCACATGCTAGCAAGGTAATGCTCAGCACCCTTCAACCTTGGCAGCACATGAACCAAGAACTTCCAGATGTAGAAGCTGGGTTTAGAAAAGGCAGAGAAACCAGAAATCAAATTGCCAGCATTCTTTGGATCATAGAGAAAGCAAGAGAATTCCAGAAATGTATCTACTTTTGCTTTGTTGACTACACGTAAGCCTTTGACTGTGTGGATCACAACAAACTGTGGAAAATTCCTTAAAAGACGGAAATACCAGATCATCTTACCTGCCTCCTGTGAAACCTGTATGCACATCAAGAAGCAACAGTTAGAGCTGGACATAACAACTGTGGGTGCGTGTGTATTAAGTCGCTTCAGTCATGTCCGAGTCTCTGACCCCATGGACTGCAGCCAGCCAAGCTCCTCTGTCCATGGGATTCTCTAGGCAAGAATACTGAAGTGGGTTGCCATGCCCTCCTCCAGGATATCTTCCCAACCCAGGGATCGAATGTGCATCTCTTTATGTCTCCTCCACTGGCAGGTGGATTCTTTACCCCTAGAGCCACCTGGGAATCCCATGGAACAACTGACTGATTCAAAATTGGGAAAAGAGCACGTTAAGGCTGTATATTGTCACCTTGCTTAATTAACTTATATGCAGAGTACATCATGAGAAATGCCAGGCTGGATGGATCACAAGCTGGAATCAAGATTACCAGGAGAAATATCAACAGCCTCAGATATGCAGATGACACTACCCTAATGGAAGAGAGCAAAAAGGAACTAAAGAGCTTCTTGATGAGGATGAAAGAGGAGGGTGGAAAAGCTGGCTTAAAACTCAACATCCAAAAACTAAGATCATAGCATCCAGTCCCATGACCTCATGGAAACTAGAAGGGGGAAAAGTGGAAGCAGTGACAGATTTTTATTTTCTTGGGCTCCAAAATTACTATGGATAGTGACTCTAGCCATGAAATTAAAAGACACCTGCTCCTTGTAAGGAAGCTATGACAAATCTAGACAGCATATTAAACAGTAGAGACATCATTTTGCCAACAAAGGTCCATATAGTCAAAGCCATGGTTTTCCAGTAGTCATATATGGATGTGAGGGTTGAACCATAAAGAAGTCTGAGCACCAAAGAATTGATGCTTTAGAATTTTGGTGCTGGAGAAAACTCTGGAGAGTCCCTTGGACAGCAAGGAGATCAAACAAGTCAATCCTAAAGGAAATCAGTCCTGAATATTCATTGGAAGAACTGATATTGAAGCTGAAGCTCCAATATTTTGGCCACCTGATGCCAAGAGCCAACTCATTGGAAAAGACCCTGATGCTGGGAAAGACGAGGGCAGGAGGAGAAAGGGGTGGCAGAGGATGAGATGGTTGAATGACATCACTGACTCAATGGACATGAGTTTGAGCAAATTTCAAGAGGTAATGAAGGATAGGGAAGCCTGGTGTGCTGCAGTCCATGGGGTGGCAAAGAGTCGGACATGACTTAGTGACTGAACAACAATAACAAGAACAGCTAAAAGGACATTAGTGGTTGCTAGGGGCTGAGAGTAACAGAAAATTTTGACTACAAAGAGATAAAAGGGGCTTTTTTCAATGGAGGAATGAAATGTTCTATGTGTTCTGATTGTGGTGATGGTTACATAACTGGATATGTTTGTCAAAACCCACTGAATTGTACACTAAAAGGGTGGATTTTGCCACACATAGTTACACCTCAATAAGCCTAATCCAAAAAAATAAGAATTATAAACAAAGAAATAAAATGTATACTTTAAGCCCTGAACTGAGATTTACTCTTGTACCTTCTCTTTTCTTACACCACCTGTGTTAGAGTTTCTCTTGCTTGCCATAAAGAGTCCTAACTCTTACATGGTCCCTGTCTTACCCAGCACTTAGATTTAATGAGGCTGAATAGTCCACCTTCAGTTCAAATTTCCCAGAAAGAAAGCAGAGTTTTGAGTTTGAGATGGAAAATGTGCATCATGTGCATATAACCTCCTTTTCTGCCCATGACAGTCATCAACAATCACCCATCCTTCAGAGTAAGTATGGCCTAAGAGATCCCAACATGTCACTCATTGTAGGTTGACATCACTGCTACTCTGTCCCTGTAGCAAGCAGACTCTGAGATGACTTCCAATCATCCCCACCTCCTGGTACTCATGTCCTTGGGAAAATCCCTCCATTTTGGCATAGACAAGACCTGTGACTTACTTCTAATCAACAGAAAGTTGCCAAGGTCACTTCCATAATTAGACTACATGGAATTGTGAGTTCCATCTTGCTTGGAGACTCTACTGTCTTCCTGGTTTACGTGCTTTGATGAAACAAGTTGCCATACTGGAAGTTCTCACAGCAAGGCACTGGGTGCCAACAGTCAGCTAAGAACTGAAGCCCTTCGTCCAATGATCCTTAAAGAAATGAGTTCTGCCAACAACCATGGGACCTTAGAAATGAGTCTTTCCCTCACTGAATCTTCAGATGAAACCCCAGCCTGGCTGACACCTTGGTTGCAGCTTGTGAGAGACCCTAAAGCAGGGAAGGCAGCTAAGCCATACCTGGATTTCTGGTCATGGAAGCTGTGAGATGATAAGTATGTCTTGTTTAAAGTTGTTAATTTTTGGATGTGATTATCATGGAACAATAGATAAATAATACACTCCCCCCTCATAAACTATTTCAAAAGTAACTATGCAATTCATAGAAAAAATATTTCCTCATATTTTCTTAAATGCATGCTTACTTGAAAAGATTAAAGCTCACTCTGCTAACATGCCTGTAGCCTCTTCTGTGGACTGATTTTATTTCCTAGTAAAGCAAGCCAATCTTTGGGAACTAAGTGGACAGTTAGTGGACAGTTAGTGGACATGCGATAGATTAAAGTTACTTCATGGGCCCTGCAGGCAGATGTTAGGTCCTGGTTCTGCCTGCCAGTGGGCCAGCAATAGCCCCAGAACTTGGGCAGGCATCAGCTCTGGGATCTCCTAGACCCCCACCTCCATTCACCAAAGAACCAGTGCCAGCCCTGCGGCCCCCAGAGTTCCACAACCAGCTGCCTCAAGATTCAGCCCTGCCAAACAGCAGCCATAAGCCTCTGCACAAGGCATGGCCTGGCAACCAACTGGACTTGGAGCCAGCCATGCCTACCAGACTACCCACAGCAGTCAGCCCACCACAACAGCCCACGCAGTCCTCAAAGAAGACATCCTTAGAGCATACAGCTCTGGTGACCCAAGTGGAGTGTGCTGCTGGGACACAGAATGTCTCCTACAAAAGGCCACTTCTCCAAGGTCAGGAAACATAAACAACCTACCAAATACACCTAAATAAAAACAGGAAGATAAATAAAATGGTACAACAGAGGACTATGTCCCAAAGAAAAGAACAAGAAAAAAAAAAAAAAACAGAACAATAACTAAGTGAAGTGGAGATAGTCAATCAACCCAATAAAGAGTTCAAGGTAATGATTGTAAAAATGATCAAAGAATTCAAGAGAAAAAAAAAAAGAATTCAGGAGAATGGACAAACAGAGTGAGAAGTTAGAAGTTTTAAACAAATAGTCAGAAAATATAAAGAACAACCAAACAGAGATTAAAAAAACATAATAACTAGAGTGAGAAAATACATTTAGCCTGAAGCAATCAACAGACTAAATGATACAGAAGGATGGATCAGCAAGCTGGAAGACAGAGAGGTAGAAATCACCAACAAGTAACAGGGAAAAAAGAATGAAAAGAATTGAGTGCAACTTAAGAGACTTCTAGGACAACAGCACACTAATATTCACACAATAGGGTTCCCAGAAGGAGGAGAGAGAGATAAAGGGGCCTCAAACATATCTGAAGACATAATAGCTGAAAGCTTTCTTAACTTGGAAGGAAAAAAGACATGAAAGTTCAGGATGCACAAAGAGTCTCAAATAGGATCAACTCAAAGAGGAACGCACCAAGACACATGGTAATTAACATGGCAATAATTAGAGCTCAAGAGAGAAATTTTAAAGCAGGAAGGGAAAAGCAACAAGTTACACACAAGGGACTCCTGTAAGGCCATCAGCTGACTTTGCAGCAGAAACTCTGCAGGCCAGAGGGAGTAGCAAAGTATATTTAGGATAATGATAGGGGAAAACCTTCAACCAAGAGTACTGTCTGACAAGGTTCTCATTCAGATTCGATGGAGGCATCAAAACATGTGCAGACAACAAAAGCTAAAAGAGTTTAGTACCAACAAACCAACTTTAAAAGAAATGTTGAAGGGACTTCTCTAAGTGAAAAAAACCAAAGGCCACAACTAGAAACACGAAAATTACAAAAGGCAAAACTCTCTTTGGTAAAGGCAAATATATAGTAAAAGTAGTAAACCAACCACATACAAAGCTAGTAGGAAGATTCAAGGACAAAAGTAGTAAAATCATGTATATCTACACTAAGCCACTAAGAGGTACATAAAACAAATGTAAAATATGATGCCAATAACAGTCATCATGAGGGGAAGAGAGTGAAAATGCAGGGCTGTTAAAATATGTTTGAAATTAGGAGATCAGCAAATTAAAATAATCATACATAGAGAAACTGCTACATATAAACCTTATAGTAACCACAAACCAAAAGTCAATAACAGATACATACACACAAAAGAATGGAATCCAAACATATTAATAATACTAGAGACAGTCATCAAATCACAAGTGAGGCAAACAAAAGATGAAGAAAAGAACAAAAAATTAACTACAAAAGCGACCACAAAGATTAACAAAATGGCAACAAGTACATACATATCAATAACTACTTTAAATGTAAATGAACTAAATGCTCCAATCAAAAGACATAGATGGGCTGAATGGATACAAAACAAGACCTATACATACGCTGCCTACAAGAGACACACCTCAGATCCAAAGACTTACAGAGAGGGAAAGTGACGGCGTGGAAAACGTATTTCATGCAAATGTAAACCAAAAGAAACTGGAGTGCCAATACTTATACCAGATAGAATAGACTTTAAAACAAAGACTGTTATAAGAGACAAATTAGAATATTACACAATGATCAAGGGATCAATTCAAGAAGAAGATATATATATATACACACACACCCAGCATAGGATCATCTAAATACATAAAGAAAACATTAACAGAAAAAAAGGAAGAAACGGACAGTAAAACAATATTAGTGGTAAGACATAATTAGTAAAATAATTAGTAATATTAGTATTAGTAGTTCACTCACATCAATGGACAGATCATACAGACAGAAAATCAAAAAGGAAACACTGACCTTAAATAACAAATTAAGTAAAATGGTTTAATAGATATATTAACATAATTATATATAAAATATATAATTATATTATAATACATAACTATATAACTATCATTTTGTATATAATTATAATATAATATTATATTATATATTAATATATGTAGAACATTCCACCCAAAAGCTGAAGAATACACATTTTTATCAAGTGCACATGGAATATTCTCCACGACAGATGACATACTAGGCTGCAAAACAAGTCTTGGTAAATTAAGAAAACTGAAATCATATCAAGCATCTTTTCTGACCACAATGTTATGAGACCAGAAATCAACCACAAGGAAAAAACAGCAAAAACCACTAACACGTGGAGACTAAACAATATGCTATTGAACAGCAAATGGATCACTGAAGAAATCAAAGAAATAAAAATAAACCTAGAGACAAATGAAAATGAAACAAAGTGATCCAAAATCTATGGAACATAGCAAGAGCACTTCTAAGAGGGAAGTTTGAAGTGACACAAGCTTACTTCAGGAAACAAGAGAAACTCAAACAACCTAAACTTATACTTAAAGGAACTAGAAAAAGAAAAAAAAACAAAACACAAAATTAGCAGAAGGAAATAAATCATAAAGATAAGAGTAGAAATAATGAAATAGAGACTGAAAAATAGAAAGCATGAATGAAACTAAGAGCTAGTTCTTTGAAATGGTAAAGGAAATTGATAAACTATTAGGCAGAATGATCAATAAAAAAGAGGAAGGACTCAAACCAATAAAATCAGAAATGAAAAAGAAATTACAATAAACTCCACAGAAATACAAAAAATCATAAGAGATTACCATGAATAACTATATGCCAATAAAACAAACAACCCAGAAGAAATGGACAAATTCTTAGAAATGTACAATCTCCTAAGGCTGAACTGGGGAAAAATACAAAACTTGAATAGACCAATTACCAGTACTGAAATTGAATCAGTAAAAAAAATTTTTTTAAAACCTCCCAACAAACAAAAGTCCAGGACCAGACAGCTTCACAGGTAAATCAGATGTTTAGAGAAGGGTTAATGTCTATGTTTCTCAAACTATTCCAAAAACTTACAGAGGAAACAACACTTCTGAACTCATTCTATGAGGCCAGCAGCATCCTGACATCAAATCCAAAGACATCACTATAAAAGAAAATTACAACATCACTGACTAACATAGACACAAAAATCCTCAACAAAAAATTAGCAAACTGAATCCAACAATATATTAAAAAGATCATATATCATAATCAAGTGGCATTTATCCCAGGGATGCAAGGATGATAGCTCAATAACTGCAAATCAATGAATGTGATATACCACATTAAAAACATGAAGAATAAAAACCATATGACCATCTCAAAAGATGCAACAAAAAAAAAAGCTTTTGACAAAATTCAAGATCTATTTATGATTAAAAAATCTCTCCAGAAAGTGGGCAAAGAGGGAACATACCTCAAAATAATAAAGGCTATATATGACAAGTTTACAGGTAATATACTCAATAGTGAAAAGCTGAATGTATTTCCTCTAAGAAGGGAGAAGACAAGGATGCCCACTCTCACCACTTTTATTTAACATAGTATTAGAAGTCCTAGCCACAGCAGTCAGATAAGAAAAAGAAATAAAAGGAATCCAATTTGGAAAAGAAGTAAAACTGTCACTGTTTGCAGATGACATGATACTGAAAATGCCATTAAGAAACTACTAAACTCATTGACAAATTCAGTAAAGATGCAGAATACAAAATTAATATATAGAAATCTGTTGCATTTCTATATACTAAAAGCAATCAGAAAGAGAAAATCAGGAAACAACTCCATTTACCATCACATCAAAAATAATACAGTATCTAGGAATCAATCTGCTTAAGGAGGTAAAATATCTATACTCAAAAAACTTATAAGACACTGATGAAAGAAATTGAAGATGATACAAAGATGACACATGGAAAAGATATATGATGATCATGGATTGCAAAAATTAATATTAATAAAATAACCATACTACCCAAGGCAATCTACAGATTCAATGCAATCCCTATCAAAACACCAATAACATTTGTCAAATAACTAGAACAAATAATTTTGAACTATTTTATGGGAAATTTGTATGGAAACACAAATAGCCAAAACAATCTTGAGAAAGAAGAATGAATCTGGAGGTATCATGATCCCTACCTTAAGATTATACTACAAAACTACAACACTCAATGCAGCGTGGTGCTGGCACCAAAACAGTCACACAGATTAATGAAACAGAATAGAGAGCCCGGGAATAAACCCACACACCAACGGTTTCACAAAGGAGTTAAGAATGTACAGTGGAGAATATGGAGAGCAGGGTGGAGATTCCTTAAAAAACTGGAAGTAGAACTGCCATATGACCCAGCAATCCCACTTCTGGGCATACACACCAAGGAAACCAGATCTGAAAGAGACACGTGCACCCCAATGTTCATCGCAGCACTGTTTATAATAGCCAGGACATGGAAGTGACCTAGATGCCCATCAGCAGACGAATGGATAAGGAAGCTGTGGTACATATACACCATGGAATATTACTCAGCCATTAAAAAAGAATTCATTTGAATCAGTTCTAATGAGATGGACAATCTCTTTTTTTAAGTGGTACTGGGAAAACCGAACAGCTACATGTAAATGAATGAAATTAGAACATTTTCCCACACCATATACAAAAATAAGCTCAAAATAGATGAAAGACCTAAATATAAACCTAGAAAGCATAAAAGTCTCAGAAGAACATGTAGGCAGAACATTCTTGACATAAATTGCAGCAATATTTTTTTATCTGTCTTCTAAGGCAAAGGAAACCAAAGCAAAAATTGGACCTAATTAACTTAAAAGCTTTTGCACAGCAAAGCAAGCCATCAACAAACTGTAAAGAAAAACCTACAGAATAGAAGAAAGTATTCGCAAATAATAGGACCAATAGGGGTTAATATCCAACATACATAAGCAGTTCAAACAACTTCGTTTAAAAGTGCGTAAAGGATTTGAATAGATATTTTTCGAAGAAGACACGCAGACAGCCAACAGGCTACAGGAAAATAGGCTCCACTCTGCTAAACATCAAAGAAATGCAAATCAAAACCAGAATGAGACACCACTTAACACCTATCAGAATGGCTATCATAAAAAAAAAAAGCAAGCACACAAATAACATCTTCATGAAGATGTAGAGAAAAGGGGATCCCTTGTACATCCCTTGGTGGGAATGTAAATTGGTGCAGCTATTGTGGAAAACAGCATGGAGGTCTCTCAAAAAGATGAAAATAGAACCACCACATGATCCAGCAATTCCACACCTGGCTGTAGATCCAAAGAAAATAGAACCTAATTCAAAAATATACATGTACCCCAATGTTCGTAACAGCATGTTTACAATAGTCAAGATATGGGACGCAACTTAACTGTCCATCAACAGGTGAATGGATTGGGACTTCCCTGGTGGTCCAGTGGCTAAGATTCTGGGATCCCAACATCAGGGGACCAGGTTAGATCCTTGGACATGGAACTGGATTCCACATGCTGCAACTGAAGGTCATGTATGCTGCAACAAAGATGGACGATCCCATGTGCCACAAATAGGACCTGGCACAGTCAAATAAGTAAAAAATTTTTTTAATTTTTTGAACTGATGAATGTTTTTAAAAGACATGATATATATATATAAATAATAGTCCAACTCACATCCATACATGACTACTGGAATAGCCATAGCTTTGGCTATACAAACCTTTGTTGGCAAAGCAATGTCTCTGCATTTAAATACACAGACTAGGTTTGTCATAGCTTCCCTTCCAAGGAGCAAGTGTCTTTTAATTTCGTGGCAATTGGACAATAAAGAAGGCTGAGTGCCAAAGAACTGATGCTTTTGAATTGTGCTGGAGAAGACTTTTGAGGATCCCTTGGACAGCAAGGAGATCAAAGCAGTCAATCTTAAAGGAAATCAACCCTGAATATTCATTGAAAGGACAGGTGCTGAAGCTGAAGCTCCAATACTTTGGCCCCTGATACGAAGAGCCAACCCATTGGAAAAGACCCTGATGCTGGGAAGGACTCAAAGCAACAGAAGAAGGGGGCAATAGAGGATAAGATGGTCAGATAGCGTCACCAACTCAATGACATGAATTTGAGCAAACTTTCTAAGAGTGGAGAACAGACGAGCCTGGTGTACTGCAATCCATGGGATCACAGAGAGTCGGACATGACTGAGTGACTGAGCACATACATATACATCCATATATATCCATTTACATATATAGACAGCAAGAAAGTCAATCCTAAAGGAAATCAACCCTGAATATTCATTGGAAGGACTGATGCTGAAGCTCTAATACTTTGGCCTATATACACATATGTATGCATGCCAAGGCTCTTCAGTCGTGTCCAACTCTGTGTGACCCCACAGACTAATACATAGGCATAAAAAAGAATGAAATTTGCCATTGCAACAACATGGGTGGAGCTGGATGGTATTATATTTAGTGAAATAAGTCAGTTCAGTTCAGTCACTCAGTCATGTCCAACTCTTTGCAACCCCATGAACTGCAGCACACCAGGCTTCCCTGTTCAACAACTCCTGGAGCTTGCTCAAACTCATGTCCATCGAGTCAGTGATGCCATCCAACCATCTCATCCTCTGTCATCCCCTTCTCCTCCTGCCTTCAATCTTTCCCAGCATCAGGGTCTTTTCCAGTGAGCCAGCTCTTCTCATCAGGTGGCCAAAGTATTCAAGCTTCAGCTTCAGCATCAGTCCTTCCAATGAATATTCAGGACTGATTTCCTTTAGGATGGACTGGTTGGATCTCCTTGCAGTCCAAAAGACTCTCAAGAGTCTTCTCCAATACCACAGTTCAAAAGCATCAATTCTTTGGAGCTCAGCCTTCTTTATAGTCCAACTCTCACATCCATAAATGACTACTGGAAAAACCATAGCTTTGACTAGATGGATCTTTGTTGGCAAAGTAACATCTCTGCTTTTTAATATGTTGTCTAGGTTGGTCATAACTTTTCTTCCAATGAGCAAACATCTTTTAATTTCATGGTTGCAGTCACCATCTGCAGTGATTTTGGAGCCCCCCAAAATAGTCTCTCACTGTTTCCATTGTTTCCCCATCTTTTTGCCATGAAATGATCCCATCGTGGCATCCCGGATCAGATGCCATGATCTTAGTTTTCTGAATGTTGAGTTTTAAGCCAACTTTTTCACTCTTCTCTTTCACTTTCATCAAGAGGTTCTTTAATTCCTCTTCACTTTCTGCCATAAGGGTGGTATCATCTGTGTATCTGAGGTTATTGATATTTCTCCCGGCAATCTTGATCCCAGCTTGTGCTTCAAACAGCCTGGTATTTCACATGATGCACTTTGCATATAAATTAGGGTGACAATATACAGCCTTGACGTACTCCTTTCCCAATTTGGAACCAGTCTGTTTTTCCATCTCCAGTTCTAACTGCTGCTTCTTGACCTGCATACAGATTTCTCAGGAGGCAGGTAAGGTGGTCTGGTATTCCCATCTCTTGGAGAATTTTCCACAGTTTGTTGTGATCTACACAGTCAAAGGCTTTGGTGTAATCAATAAAGCAGAAGTAGATGTTTTTCTGGATTTCTCTTGCTTTTTCTTTGATCCAACAGATATTAGATCAAATATACTTCAATAAAAATAATCCCAAAAAATTTAATTACTTGAATCACTTTGACACATAAAATTTTCCCTTTTATTTAGAGCTTCTGGCAAATTGTACCAGGAATGCCATGGTAACTAACACCATTTTACTTAATCTCTCCCTTAATCTCATTTGTTAATGGAGAAAAATTGCCATCTCAATTTTCTCTTTTTAAAAAAAATCTTATAAATAAAAAGAAACTGAGGTAGGTGAGCTGGAAAGGTAAAACTGGTTTTTGCCTAGTTATCCTGACTTCATACACCCACTGCTGTTTCCTCTTCCCAATTCTTCAAGTTTAGCATTTGATTGACAGCTTCTGTTTCACATAGAGAAGCCTGTATTGCCCTGCTATTCCCGTCTAACATTCCAACTGGGGATGCCACAGAGCCGGAATCTACAAATCTGGGCCACAGGTCAAATCTGGGCCGTCAGCTTTTGTTATAAATAAAGTTCTACTGAAGGACAGCCACATCCATTCATTTGCATGCTGTCTGTGGCTGCTTTGACTCTGCAATGGCAGTTGAGTCCTTGTGACAGAGACATCTGGGGTTTCCCAGGTGGCGCTAGTCGTAAAGAACCCTCCTGTCAATGTAGGAGACCTAAGAGACACAGACTCCATCCCTGGGTTGGGAAGATCCCCTGCAGGAGGGCACAGCAACCCACTCCAGGACTCTCGCCTGGAGGTCCCCATGGACAGAGCCTGGTGGGCTACAGTCCACGGGGTCACAAAGAGTCAGACAAGACTGGAGCAGCTTAACACACACACAGGCACAACAAGCAGAAAACATTTGCCATCAGGCTCTCCACACACACAAATATTCCTTGACCACTACCACAGAAAAAGTTAGAGAAGCTTCCAAAAATGGCTGTATTTCTTCTCTTGGCTGCAGGGCAATACAGGGAGCATGAAACAGGGATCAGGAAACACGGGTTCAAGTTCCAGGCCCGTGGCTGTGGACCATGCATTAGTCAGTTCCTTTTTCTGAGCTTCAGTTTATCCATTGTAATTTTCATACATGGGCTAGATTAGATTTCTACCAGTTTTGAGTAACACATCAACTCAAACAACTCTGGGTATAACATTTAGGCTATTTTATTTTGATGTGAAATGTAATACTTTTTTTTCCCCCTTTGTTTATTGCACTAGACAATAAAAAAGTCTAAGCTTGCCTTGTTTTAGAGGGAAGGAAGAACTAATTTCCATTTAGTTAAGGCCTTGGGCCATTAACTTTTAGTACAAAAGAACCAGAATGGAAGAGGTGGTTTGTGTCGTTTTGATCACCATCACTGTCAGCAGTAGCAGTTTCACATACATTGTACTGACAATGTGCCAGACACTGTCCTGTCCTAATGCTTTAATTACTTAAAATTTTCTTGTAAAATCCTACAAAATGAGTATTGTTACTAATCCTATTTTACCAGTGGGAAAATTGACGTATGGGGACATAAAGGCGTCCCCAAAGTCATAAAGCTGGTAAGAAGCATAGCCAGGATGTGAACCTCTACCATTGTGGCTCCAGAATCCTTGCTAGTAACTTCCATGCTCTGAAAGAAAGCAGATTCCTGTCCTTGACAAAGTAGCTTGAGCAAAAGCAAGAGGAATAGGAGAGAGTCTCCATCTCCCTCACCTCCTGTTTAGCCTAGAACCATATTCCCCAGGGACACGGGTAGGAGGAGGATGAGAAGGAAGAGTTAGGAAGTATGGCCAGACCATAAGCAGACTCCCTAAGATTCATGTTTCCCGAGTGTGGTCCCCATCTGGAAGGGGCAGGTTTCAAGTACCGCAGAGCTGTGTGGCCTGTGGATGGCCTCAGTTAAGGGAGCCTACCAACTGTCCACCCAGCAATTGCACATCTATGCACAAAGCTTTGCTCAATCTACAAACATGAATGTGGGCGTGCACTCTGGACATCTAAGGGTGGGGGAGAGGAAGAAGACTCTGCACTGTATTTCTAGGGGGTTGAATGAAAACAATTTGGGGACATGCTCTCCCAAGATGGAACTGTGGTCCTTGCATCGCCAGTAACCTCAGCAAAAATGAAAATTTACTGAAAGGACCCTGAGGAATGTCATGAACTTGAACACCCAGAGTTGAACTACCAGGCCCGGGGACTTTAGCAACAGGAATGCATTCTTACAACAAATATCTGGTAAGCACGTACTGTGCACCACACTCCATGCAAATATTGGGTGGAGATAACTAAGATTCCTGCACAACTTTCTCCCTCCACTTGGAATTTCTCTCCAGTGCGCCTTCCCCTGGCCAGATCCTTCTCAGGGTCTCCATTTTGCTGGGCACTGCTTCCTCCAGGGTGTCTCCTGACCCTGTCCTGATGCCAATCTGCAGTCACTTGCCGTTAACTGTATTCTTTGGCAACTTCTATTTCTTTTCTGGCTCATGCTTTTCAACAGTAAAATGAGAATAATAACAGGTATGTCTAGGGTCATTTAGTGGATGGAATGTGGGAACTATATCATATTAAGCTCAGCACCTGGGTTTCTTGACTTGCTCCCACACTGTGTTGTGATCTTCCCTTAAGACCTGTCACCGGGCCTGACATGTAATACATGTTTGACAAACTTGGAGTGAAGAAAGGGAAGGAGGGAGGCAGTTTTTAACAAAGATTTCCCAGTGTAAATGGAGAGATAGATGTACGCACAAAGAACTAGAGCCCAATATATAAGATGCTATAAAGGAAACACTGTCAGTGTCCCATGGAACCAAAGAAGAAAGGGCTATTGATAGCTGGTGATATTGAACATTTCACAAAGAATGTGATGGTTGGTTGAAGGGTAACAGCTTGCAAAGCAGAGCAGACAGATTATTCCAGGCAAGGAGAATAGCACAGTTGATGAATCCCAAGCACAAGGACTAAGTTCTTACAAAGAGTGGTGGCTGAAAAAAATAAATAGAAGCAGTAGAAGTACTTAAGGAACATATGTCCCTGACATGAAAATGAGATGAAGGGAGAAAGATAATGTATGAAAAAGTATGACTATTCTACCTTTAGTAAGTAACATAAAAAAGCAGAGAACGCCGGAGATTATCAGTAATTTTCATATGTCTTAAATTAGCAGCAATCAGTACCATACAACTCATTTTCCATTTGCTGTCTCAAGACTGCAGGAAATTTTTTCAGGATCTTCCTCCCCTGCATCTGCAATAAGATGCTTACAAATTCGCTTTGCTTTGTTACAGATAACATGCATGCGAAGAGGCATTTTTTCCCTCTAACTATACATCCATCCAAATGGCCTTTTTCAATTTTATGAGTTGAATTTGTTAATCTGCAACCTCTCAGGGTCTCTCTTCTGCCACAGAGACACGGAGCTTATAAAGCCCTGTTCACTTAATGTTCTTAACAGTTGCTGATATTTATATGTGCCAGGCATGACCCTTGCCCTAGAACTATTACATCATGTAATCCTCATAGCCTCACTATGAACATACAAGCAAGCCAGGAAATGCCTTTACTGTGGCTTTTATCCTCAGATGATAGCTGAAGAGAGCGAAGACCAGAAATGGGAATGCACCTGAGGTCACACCGCTAGCAAGTGGTAGAAGCAAGATTTGAACCCAGACCTGGCTGACTGCAGAGGAGCATTTGACCATAAAGCTATACTGCCAACTCTTTTTGGCCCAGCAGAGGAGCTCCTTCTCCAAACCCTTTGGTACTCAGGATTCTACAACTGTGGCTATCCTCCAGGCTAGACAGTGCTCTGAGGCACTCGGCACCTGTTACACACAGTTCAGAACCTCCTCGTGGAGACAGGGTTTGCTGCCAGAGCACCTGAAGCGCAGATCTGCTTTCCATCTGCAAGGCTCACTGAAGAAATCTCTGCTCCTGCTCCGGTGCCTTATTGCCTCTCACTTCCACTCACCAGCTCCAGTTCCTTCATCTCCAGTGAAATCCAACAGAGGGGCTCATGTTTGCCTACCTAGAACCAAGATTTCTCTTCCTCCAAGAAGATGTTCAATGCCTTTGTAGCTTTATGATGTAGACATCATACCACATCATCTCCGAACCAGAAATGGGACAATCTCTAAGTGGAGTTATTTATTTGACCCACATAATAACTGAGGCATTTTTAAGCACCTATTATGTCAGACCTATGCCCAGTGCTTTGTGTACATTAGTTCAAAGGACTTTCCCAGCTACCAGAGGCTAGCTTTCAGCCCCATTTTACAGATGAGAAAACTAAGGTGCAAACGCTATTCTCTCCTAAAAGTTGGTGCTGAGTGAGATAGCCTCCACTTGAACTGTTCTTCCTGGGGAAGCAGACACTCATATTCATAGCTACGGAGGACACAAGAGACCATCATCCCCATGGAGGGACAATTTGGCAATATCTGTCAGAATCACAAATGCACATACAATTTGACCCAGCAGTTTCACTCTGGGAAATTCATCCTAAATATATGCAACATCATGCAAGTATAAGGTAATTCACTGCAGTAGGTCTAGCCTAAGAAATAGTTGGAAACAATCCAATGTCCATGTCGAGTAGACTGGTTAAATAAAGTATAATGCAGGAATGGGAGAAAGAACTTTCACTGTACTTTTTAACTTTTTTAGTTTTGTTGTTGTTATTTATTTATTTTTGGCTATGCTGAGCTTTTGTGGCTGCACACAGGCTTTCTCTAGTTGCGGGGAGCAAGGCTTATTCTCTATTTGCAGTGTGCAGGCTTCTTGCTGCGGTGGCTTCTCTTGGGGTTTGAGGACTTCAGTAGTTTCAGCTCACAAGCTCTAGAGCAAAGGTTCAGTAGTTGAGGCACACTCATTTAGTTGCCCTGTGGCATGTGGAATCTTCCCAGACCAGGGATGGAACCCAGGTCCCCTGCATTGGCAGGCAGATTCTTAACCACTAGGGAAGTCCTACTTTTTAGTTTTTTAACCCTGCAAATGTATTACTTATGTTCCAAAAAATAACTGAAGGAAAATGTATTCATAAAAAGAAGTTGTCCTGAGTTGGGTCAATAAGATGTCTAGGGCCTATATTAAAGGTAAATTTTGGCTCTGCAAGAGCCCTAAGCCTTCAAAATATTGCTTGTGCTGACATCTTGATCTATATAGAAATATAGATATTTAGAAATATCTATCTAGAATAAATATCTATATAGAAATATAGATATTTGTATATCAGACTGAACTTTACACCTCTCTTTCCCAGTCAAAATACCCACCCCTAAATGGAAAAGTTAGAGCTAAATCCTCCCAAATTTTTTTCAAAGGGACCATGGTTATATTCTTATTTTGTACATCAGATGTTTTTAACCAGCTTTACATTCCTCCCTCCAAATGCTGCATTACTGAAAAGTAAAGGATTACATTAATAGCAGCTGCATTTTAATAATTGATTATGTTTGTTTAACATTCAGTTATTACTTGATATGTCTCTAGTGCAAAATATTCCCTGCTAATAGCACAAGTAAAATTGGTCAAGTGAGGTAGGGTGGTTTGTTGTTGGGTTTTTTATCCAAATACCATAGCATTTGCTTAGTGGCTAAGAATATTTGAGAATAGGTATTTGTAGCAACACTTTTCGTCCCCAAAACCAAAACCAACCATTACTAGGAAAATAATACTTGCATCCCTAGGTAAAATGAAAAAGCCTATTGCTCTTTGACCCAAACGAGTTTCAGCTCTTAGAATTGTTCAGAAAACAATCAGATCAGAAGTGAGAAAAATACCACCTGGGTAAGAAATATGGAGAGAAATTCTCATGGACATCAAAAGAAGTTGGTTGAATCTGTCCAGGTGTTAAAGCCCTGAAGCTCTTCCTCAAACCCCTCTTCCCCCACACACACCTGCAGGACCACCCTCAGACCTGAGGCAAGGGGGAGTGGAGGGGAGGGTGGCACCTCCGTCACCTGGAATCTGCACCTAACACTGTCAAAGAATGACCTATTACCCAAAACATGCACCCTGATGAGCAGTAACATTCAAGCCCTAGAGAAACATTTCTCCGAGATGTTGACCTCTGTCCTCAAAACAATTGTGTCAAACAGCCTGAAGGCTTGGATGAGGTGCCAAGGCCAAAGCAGAGATGGGCACTGCTGAGGGTGCCGGGGCAGTCTGAGTGGCAGGAGCACTTGTGTGAAGAGAGGATAAGATACTCCCTGTCTGATAGAGTCACCAAATAGATTCTTGCACAGCATAGCACCATTCCCCCATGGTGCTGACTGCTTATTTCTTGCTTGTCTTTGTGCTCCATTTTGTGGGTCTGGAGCTTTGCAGGATCGGTATAGCATTTGCAATCGCTGTATAAGGTGGCTGAGAAAAATGCTGGAATACTAAAAATTTCACAGTACTCTCAATTTTGTACATGTAGAAGTCTGGGCATAACTTAGGACCCATAATACTTATTCTTGGCATTAACAACTGAATGGACATAGAGAATTAGAATCATAAATAGTTCTAAAATAAAAACATGCAATAAGATTTAATTACAATGTTTACATTTCAAATGATACAAACTAACCTATTTACAGAACAGGAGCAAACTCACAGACATAGAGAACAAACTTATGGTTACCAGAAGGATTGGGAGTTTGGGATGGACATGTACACTATATTTAAAATAGATAACCAACAAGGACCTACTGTACACTATATTTAAAATAGATGACCAACAGAGGGAACTCCACTCAATACTCGATAGTAACTTAAATGGGAAAAAATTTTGAAAAATAATTCTTTTTCAAGTTGGACATGACTGAGCAACTAAGCACATTTCCTCAATAGATTAAACATAGCGATACCATACGATCCAGCAATTCCACTCCTAGGTGTATATCCAACAGAAATGAAAACACATGTCCACACAAAACCTTGTAACAAATGTTCATGATAGCCCCAAATTGGAAACAATCTAAATGTCTATCAACAGATGAATGGATGAATAAAATGTGGTTTGTCCGTACAATGGAATATTATTCAGCAATAAAAAGGAATGAAACACTGATGCATGCTCCAACACAGATGAATCTTGAAAATAGTATGCTAAGTGAAATAAACCAGTCATGAAAGACCACATGTTGTTTTATTTCAATTTTATGTAATGTCCAGACTAGGCAAATCTATAGAAACAGAAAGTAGATAAGTGGTTGCCCAGGGCTGGGAGGTTGATGAGAAATGAGGAGTGACTGCTAGTGGGTGTGAGGATTCTTTTTTGACATGAAACTGTTCTAAAATTGATTGTTGTGATGGTTGCACAACCCTGAGCATATACTAAAAACTACTGGATTGTACACCTTAAATGGGTAATGAATTACATCATAAAACTGTATTTAAAAAATCAGTAGGAGAAAGAGGGCAATCAAATCACTTTGTCTTTGCTACAGCTTCCTGCAATTCTGGCCTTGGCCTGCCTCCTCGGCTGACACCCTGCCCCTGTGTCAGCAGCCCACCATCCTTTGAAAGGTGGTGAGATTCTGCTCTAACCCCCGCCACAGTTGAACACAGAATTAATTAACCTGAAGCACGTGCGTGAGCATTAAACTTAGCCCGGCACACCATCTCCCACAGATTAGAAAGAGCCGGTGAAAATGAAACATTGTTCTCTAAGCTAACATGTAATCTTCGCAGACACCATCCTATTAAAGCCTGAGAACAGGGCCATGTGCCGACCGAGGGGCCTGGCTGCAGATCCGCCTCTTAGAGCTCTCACACGGGCTTCGCCTCAGGTCTCCACGCCAGCGCCAGGGCCGTCTGCCGCCTCCTCCCCACACCCAGAGCCGGTCCTCTCTAATTCCCTAGAATTTCCTTGCCAGGATGTGGGGTGAGGATTGCCTTGCTCACCAACTCTAGGCCTGTGTGTATTAAGGGGAGCCACGTGCTCGGATTTGATCGAAGTGGCGGCTTAGACACATAAGCTCCTCACATGCGGATGAATAATCACAGATAAAAACTACTTTCAAATATGATTAGGCTCTAACGGAAACAGAGGCCAGAGGGAGCCCAGCCCGCAAAGAGCGAGGAGCTAGGCTTCCGCCGCCTAGAATAGGCGATTAAGGCCTCCGCAAGGCCCCCTGGGACTCTCCCGGAAAGGGGGGGGGGGGGGGGTGCGGGAAATACTACGATGATGCAAGCATCCTCTGGCGCGGGCACCTCCCTTTCCAGCTCCCCCGCCCTAAGCTTTGTGCTGTGTCCTTCTGCACTTGTCATTTTCTTCTGGGAACAAAGTGGCTCTTCCTACTGTGATTTCTCAGATCTTTAATCCGGGCTGTCTGTCACTAACATGCGTGTGGAAATCCGGTAGGGTTTCTATTTGCCATTCTTTCTTCTGGCTGATAGTTACTTGTGTTTCCTTACTGATGAATGCATGTCTAGACTTTGTCTCCACCATATGTAAGCCCACAATAATAGCTAAAACCCAAGTGAGACTATGTACCAGCCACTTTTAAACACTTCACATGTATTAGCTTATGGAAGCTTCATAATGATCATATGAGCTAGGAACTATTTCCCTGGTTACAGATGGGGAAACTAAGCCCTCAGCCTCCAACTCAGTCAACCATCTGGCCCAGCTTTCCAGAAAAAGTTTGCCAAACCCTAGTCTAGAAACTTCCCAGCACCAAGTAGGACCAGTGTCCTTCAGGAAATCCTTAACATAGGGTCTCACTCGAGCCATTCAGCTAGTGACCTTTCATTAATCCATTCAGCAAGTATTTCTCAAGTACCTACTATGTGCAAGGCACTGAGCTAGGTGTTTGAGGTTTATAAGGATGAACAAAACTAGGCAGGTGCCCTGCCCCCATGGAGCTTAGCTTCTGAGGGGAAGACAGAAATTAGTACAATAATCACATAAACAAAATTGTTGCAGGAAGGGGAATCTCTTCCAGGGCCCAAGAGTGGGCTCTTATCTAAGAAAGGATAAGGAGACACACAAGCTGACAAAGCAAGAGGCTTTATTGGGAAGGCATGCCTGGGTGGAGAACAGGGGGGGTAAGGGAACCCAGGAGAATTGCTCTGCCAGTAGCAGTCTCAGGTTTTATGGTGATGAGATTAGTTTCTGGGTTGTCTTCAGCCAATCATTCTAAGGGTCCTTCCTGGTGGCGCACGCATTGCTCGGCCAAGATGGATGCCAGCGAGAAGGATTCTGGGAGGTGGTAGGACATATGGCATCTCCTTTTGGCCTTTCCTGAACTCTTCTTGTTGGTGGTGACTTATTGCTCTTTGTTCCTTACGAGGACCTCCTGTGATAAAATAACTCATGCAAATGGTTATGACGGTGCCCAGCCAGGGTGGGTGGTTTCAGTCCATGTGCTTCCTCTAACAAAAGGAATATTCCAGGTTTGATGAACACCATGCAGGAGCCTTATGCAGTACCTTGAGAACATGCAATAGTGGCATTTTACCCAGAATGGGGTGGGGTACACAGTCCAAGAAGACATCCATCAGGAAAGGACCCTAGTTCACCCCAGAAGGATGAGAAGGGGGTGACTGAGAGAGAAGGAGAGCCTTGTGTTCCAGGCAAGGCTTTGGCAGAGGGAGCGTTCCGGGCACTGAAAGGTGGCCGGTGTGGCTGGACCGCACCAGCGAAGGGAGGTTTGTTCAAGATGCGTCCAGGAGCCAGCCAAGGCCAGAGCACACAGCCTTGCCGGCCACCTGAGAGCAGGTACCTGATTCTCAGAAAGAGAAGGTGGCACTTGAGTAGAGGCCAGAATGAGGAGAACAGGTCAAGCGTGGGGAGACCATGGGAAGGTGCTGAGATAAAGTGTGCCTGTTCCTGTGTGTGCTTAGTCACTCAGATGTGTCTGACTCTTTGCGACCCCATGGACTGCAGTCTGCCAGGCTCTTCTTTTCATGGGGATTCTCCTGGCAAGAACACTGGAGTGGGTTGCCATGCCCTCCTCCAGGGAATCTTCCCAACCCAGGGATCAGACCCAGATCTTCTTCATTGCAGGTGGATTCTTTACCGGCTGAGCCACCAAGGAAGCCCAAGAATACTGGAGTGGGTAGCCTATCCCTTCTCCAGGGGATCTTCCTGACACAGGAATCGAACTGAGGTCTCCTGCATTGCTGGTGGATTCTTTACCAGCTGAGCTACAAGGGAAGCCCATAGAAGAAGCCGCCCATATACTGTACATCAATTCCAGAGGGTAAAATGTACCTTTGCAATGGAGAGGTCTGGGGTTACCTCTTTAACCCACGACTCAAGATTGGCCTCACCAAGAAGAGAACAAAGAGACATTTATGTGCTTCCTGGCATGATGAATGTGAAATATATGACATCACCTTGAAGGATTCTGGCCAAAATGTTTCATTTTGATCTAATCAAGACTCTAAGGGAAATTCCCAGTTTACAGGAAATGTAGGAGAGAGAGGAACAAGTTAACAACAGCAAGAGGAAACACAAGACAAATATTGGTGTGGGATGGTTTTTCAAAGAGTTGATGCCTTACACTTCAGTTTAAGGAGAATTTTAAGTCAATGTCATTTAAAAAGGGCATCTCTGTGAGACTTTCTATATAAAGACATCCACGGATCAGAAAAATAAAATACACTTTGTCAGACCACATTCCTCCAATTTTCTTTCAGGAAATATGATCTCTGCAGACACAGATGACCAGTCCTTGCCCTTTGCTCCTCAGGCAGCCAGGATTCCAATGGGAACTAGGGGTATGATGCTGACTTCCAGATCAGGCTCTGCCCAGAAAAGTGGACATGGCTGGGAATGGGGCCATGGCTGTTGGATTCCACTTACTTCTGGCCTTCATCTTGGGGCTGGGAGACTGAGATCGCTACCAACTCAGTCCTTTAAATTTAGTTCCTCTTTCTATATTCTTAACTAACAAAAACTTTTGAAGAAGAGATTGCTTTGGGGAAGTTTATAACAGCTGTAAAGATCTCTATTAACCATCCTTTATCCGTGAGATAAAGACCAGCTGTTTCCCTAATTGCCCTTAACTGCTTGGACTTGATTATTAATGAATGCCCTTGCCTTGAGTTCAAACAGCTTAATTAGCTAAAGTTAAGTGTTCCCAATAAATTTACTAACCTATGATAAGCTTTTCTTTAATAGAAGGGAGCAGTTCTTAATTAAATAGGATAATTTATAATTCCATGTCTATTATAAGTAATGGTTGCCCAGCTACCATGTTACCTAATTAGATGATATTGAAACTCTTCCAGAGGGGAACTGAGGGTACAGTTGAGCATGCCCTTGGACAAGCCAATTTGTTAGCAGCCCACCAGCGGTGTGCTTGTAGAGTCATGGACAGATCATGGCATTGGCATCTGGGTCTGAATCTCCATTCTTCCACTCACAAGGCTAACCACCTGCAGAGCCTGGGGCAGGAGGGTGTAGAACAGATAGCATTTGCAATCACTCAAAGAATGAAGAGACAAGTTAATGCTCTCTTTAAACTCCTAAGGGGGTCACATCTTTATAGGCAGAATTATTCCCATTGGAGATTTGTCTGGATAATATGCACAAAAAACAAATCCCTCCAGTGTAATCAAGAAAAAAGCAACCAGCAAACTCAGACTGAGAAACTTTCTAGAGGAAACCTGGCCTGTAGATTCAAGACTGTCAGTTCATAAAAATAAACAAAGAGTGAAAAGGTGTCACAGACTCTAGGTGACTGGGGATTCATGACAATTAAATGCAATATGGTACCCTGGATTGGATCCTGGACCAAAAGAGGGCATTAATGGAAAATTAATAATGGACTATTATTATTGGAAAATTAATAGTGAATTAATAATTGAAACTGTGGACAGTGACTGCAGCCATGAAATTAAAAGATGCTTGCTCCTTGGAAGGAAAGCTACCACAAACCTAGACAGCTATTAAACAGCACAGACATCACTTTGCCAACAAAGATCTTGGGGGAGTGTGTAATTTCCTCTGTTCTGCCTTGCCACCGCAAAAATTTGAAGCGACAAAAGGACCAGTGTTATAGCTCAGTTTTGTTGGCAAGCAAAGGAAAATACATCCTCGAGGCATGAGGGCAGGCCAACCCAAAAGACACGAAGAGAAGAGAAGCCCCAATCCTTCTAGGCTTCCTCCTTTTATAAATTTGTATCCTTTGCTCTGAGCCTGCCCAACGTAAATTGGGCTAGCCAGGAGGGCTGTTTGTTTTACCTGAGGTCCTCACTCCAGTCCTCAGACCTTCCTTTGTTCTATCTTCACGGGCTTTTCCCTTCTTTGTGTTTTAGCCACTGCCATTTTGGACTCCTTTTTCCTATTCTAACTGCCTAACATTCCCCCTCAAGAGATGGAAGGCCCAATTCTTTGGGAATAGGGGCACAGAGGTCTCTCTGGCTACTTCCTGCTGAACTGGGATGGCAAGGGGCATTGGGCCTCCCCCTCTTGCTAGTCTCAGTCCTCAAAGTCCTCATAGCACTGTCCATCTAAGGGTGTGTCATTTTCCATGGTCAGCTGTAGTTTTATGTATCCTTGTTGAACTGGCACTGCATGTTATAGCTTGTTGACCTGGGCAGAGACAAAATGCGTTAGACAATTGATAATACATGCAGCAATCATAAGCAGCATCAGCATGGTGATAACAGGGATTAGTAGGGGCATTAGCCAACTCCATATACCCCCTTGCCAGGAGAAGGATCCCAAAGAGAGATTGTAGCCACCCCAAGAATGCTCCAGCTAGTTCTTTGAGGTCCTGTAGGATCTGGAATGTTTTTCTCAAGGAACATGAGACTTTCTTCAACTTAGCTGGAGGTATTTACCCAGAAACAACACGTCTCATTCAAGATGGCTCAAGTCCCTCCTTGTTCAGGGATCAGAAGATCTATCTCCTGTCTGTTTTTGAGTATAACCCCTGCCAAGCTGTGTTGGCTCTTTAGAGCTGTCCTGAGAAATCTTATCCCCAGAAACTTAATTTTGAGATGTTCATTGGAATGACACTCATTTGTAGTTTTGAATAGGTATCTGAGATCTCCCAGGGGCTTACAGGTGTATTGAGTGTCCTCTTCTGTTTTCTTCCATGGCTTGACTCATGAGTAGTGAATCCAGGAGTTATGTCCTGGTACCTTGACTGCTATGGGGGTAGAAAGTATTATAGGTTAGGGGCCCTTCCATGTGGGGTGGAGTTGAGCCTTTGGGGACCCATCTTTCCAGATTTTAAGTAGGACTTGAGTCCCTGGAGCTTATAGTGGTGACTCTTTTGAATCTTTTGGATTCTGGTTGACACCCCATAAGTGTATATTCTGTTGGAATCGTCCAATGGCCATGGTATAAAACTGGAGGGTCTGAGCCTCTGGATCTAGAAAGAGGTCACTGACATAAACAGAAGGTCTCCCATATAGCATCTCATAAGGACTAACTGTTCCTTGGGGGCAATACAGGTGCAGAGGAGAGCTATTGGTAAATCCTCCTTCCATCCCAGGGAGGTCTCCTGGGTTATCATTTTTATCGCTGATTTTAAGAATTGGTTAACTCTACTTTTCCTGAAGATTGAGGCCTCCAGGCACAATGGAGATAATAAGTAATGCCCAATGCTTTAGAGACCCCTTGGGTGACCTGAGAAGTAAATGATGTTCCATACTCACTTTGTAATGACCTGGGCAGACCAAATCTCAGAATGATCTCATGGAGCAGTTTTTTTACCACCTTCTCAGCCTTCTCAGTCTGGGTGGGAAAGCCTTCAGTCCATTCTGTGAATGTATCTATCATGACTATTAGGTATCTATACCCTGGAGAAACTGGCATCTGGGTGAAGTCCATCTGCCAGTCCTCTCCTAGGTAAGTCCCACATCGTTGGACAGGCTGGGCCAGCTGGCATCTTCGAGCTCCTTGGGGGTTGTTTAAATGGCAAGTGGGACAAGAGGAGACCGTTCGCCTTATAGTCATTTGGAGGCCTGTTCCTCTGAAGGACCTTTCTAGTAATCTTTGGAGGGCCTTTTCCCCTAAATGAGTGGTGGCATGTAAGGAATTAACCAACTTCCACTGGAGGTTCCAGGCAGAAAAAGGAGTCCCTCCTTTTGGAACTATCCCATATGCTCTTCTTGAAAGCCCTCACTCTTAGCTTTAAGAGTCTCGCCTTCAGTATATGAAGGCGTTTCTGACAAATTAGCCTGTAGAACTAAGGTGGCAACCCCATTAGGTCACTGTTCTGTAACACTGCTCTCTTAGCTGCCTGCTCGGCTGCTTGGTTCCCTCATGCCGCTTCTGTGTTCCCTTTTTGGAGTCCTTTACAGTGGGAGACTGAAACCTCAGTGGGCAGATGGACTGCCTCTTAGAGTCTAAGGATTTGATCACCATATTTGATTGGGGACCCTCGGGTGGTCAAGTGGCTCCGTTCTTTCCAAATAGCATCATGTGCATGTAGCACCAATAAGGCATACCTGGAGTCAGTGTAAATAGCTATTCTTTTTCCTTTTCCCAGCTCTAAAGCTCAAGTCAGGGCTATGAGCTCAGTTAATTGGGCTGAAGTACCTGGTGGCAAAGGCTTAGCCTCTATGGTCTCAAAATTGGAGACTACTGCATATCCGGCTCTTCTTTTTCCATCCAAGACAAAGCTGCTTCTATCAATGTATCAGATTTCCTCAGGGTTGGTCAGAGGATCTTCTGACAATCCCTCTCAGGGTTTTATTCAATCGTCCAAGGTTTCTAGGCAAGAATGAAAGGGGAGAGAGCCCTCGGGGGTAGGCAGGAGGGTAGCTGGGTTAAGAACCTCACAAGGGGATATAGTGAGGTCTGGATTTTCCATCAGCACTACATCCATAAATGGCCTCTCCCATTTAGGAATTGTTTCACCTGGTGCCTGGCAAAAATAGTTAGTTTGCCCCCACGAGAGAGTTTTAAAGCATCTTCTATTATGTCTGCAATAGCAAGATTTTGAAGGTAGGGAGACCAGCCTCAGGCGGTTGGGTCAAGTCTTTTGGATAAGGAAGCTACAGGCTGGGGCTCAGATCCCAACCTTTGAGTTAACACTCCCAAGGCTATTCCTTCTTTTTCGTGGACATAAAGTTAGAATGCTTTTTCTGGGCCTAGCAACATCAAGGCAGGTGTTTGAGTTAAGGCTTGTTTCAGTGTAGCCTCTGCCTTCTTTTGAGAAGTTCCCCACATCAGTGGGATTAAATCATCCTGTCCCTTTAAGCTTTCATATAAGGGCTGGGCAATTAGACCATAGTCGGGTATCCAGATTCTACAATACCCAGCTAGCCCCAGGAAAGCTTGAAATTGTTTTTGAGTCATGGTGGAGGACAACTGGAGGATTCTTTGATCAGAGGACAGCCTCCTGGGCCCATGTGTAATCTGAAATCCCAGGTAAGTGACCTTTGTGTCGACCATCTGTGCCTTAGCACAGGAGACTTTATATCGTCTCTCTGCCAAAAAGTTTAGAACCTGAATTGCATGTTGTTGGTCATTTTTCTCATCTAGAGAGCAGATTAGTAGGTCATCTACATATTGTAATATTTTCCTATTTGGTCCCAGGTCCAGATCTAGGAGATCCCGGCTAAGAGCCTGCTCAAACATGTGGGGGCTATCTCTGAACCCCTGAGGTAATACTGTCCAAGACATCTGTTGGTGTTTTTCTCCTGCAGCCTCCCACTCGAAGGCAAAAGGATATTGGGATTCTTTAGCTAGTGGTATGCAAAGGAATGCATCTTTGAGATACAAGATTGTAAACCACTTGACACTGGGTGGGATTTCTCCCAAGATTACACAGGGATTGGGTACTGTGGGATGGAGGGGGACTACACCTTTATTTATGATCCAGAGATCTTGAACCATTTGCCCAGGTCCTGTCCTTTTTCTTTACAGGGAGGATCGGGGTGTTATACAGTGAATTGATGAGAGCTAATAGCCCACAGGCAAGGAATTTATTTGAGGCTGTAGTCCTTCCCAAGCTTCTCTTCTGAGGGGGTATTGTTTCTAGTTTGGAAACCGAGTGGGATCTCAGAGGACAATGATGACCGGTTCAGTTTGGTAGGCTCGTCCAAGAGTCCCCTGGTCCCACACTTGAATGGTCCTCCCGAGGACTAGATCCCTAGGCAGGTCGACCTCCTGGGATCCCCGGAATGGAGTTTGGCATCCACAAGATATCCAGCGTGACCAGTGCTGGGTGGGATTAAGGGGTTGTAACTCATGTCTGGTTTGTCTATGGAAGATAGGAATAGATATCATGATGTAAAGCAATCCAAGTCTGTGCCCTGAAACTGGGAACTGGTGAAACATCCATAAGCCTTATCCTCTTATTGCTTTAAGGGAATGTAAGTCACTGATTTCCTCCCCTAGTCCTCCATAAGAGCAGTTTAGGGTGTTTCCAATGGTAAACATCTCATTGTCATAGATACCCTTTAGCTTATAGCAGAAGTAATGACAAAGGAGTGGGTTATCTGGTCCTGTTAGGGGCATTGAAGTTGCTCAATCGTGTCTGACTCATTGCAACCCCATGGAATGTAGCCTACAAGGCTCCTCTGTCCATGGAATTTTCCAGGCAAGAATACTGGAGTGGGTTGCCATTTCCTTCTCCAGGGGATCTTCCCAACCCAGGGATCGAACTCAGGTCTCTTGCATTGTAGGCAGACACTTTTACCATCTGAGCCACCAGGGAAGTTAGGGGCATTAGGAGTATTTAAGTAATAAACAGGGTGGAGTGATGTTGCCTAAAAGGGGGCAGGGTCCTGGTCGTGTTAGTTATTGACTTAAGAACAAATTGATAAGAGGCAACAGACCAGATGTTCTATAAAAATGGAGTGGAGATTTGATCCAGGGGTATGTTTGTAACTTTAGGAGAAGGGTGGTAAGGGTTTGGGCCCAAATGGCCTTCAGGACTAACTCCCAATCAATCAATCAATTCAGTTACTCAGTCGTGTCCGACTCTTTGTGACCCCATGAACCGCAGCACACCAGGCCTCCCTGTCCATCACCAACTCCCAGAGTCCACCCAAACCCATGTCCATTGAGTTGGTGATGCCATCCAACTATCTTATCCTCTGTCGTCCCCTTCTCCTCCTGCCCTCAATTTTTCCCAGCATCGGGGTTTTTTCAAATGAGTCAGCTCTTCACTGGCCAAAGTATTGTAGTTTCAGCTTCAACATCAGTCCTTCCAATGAACACCCAGGACTGATCTCCTTTAGGATGGACTGGTTGGATCTTCTTGCAGTCCAAGGGACTCTCAAGAGTCTTCTCCAACACCACAGTTCAAAAGCATCAATTATTTGGCGCTCAGTTTCCTTTATAGTCCAACTCTCACATCCATACATGACCAATGGAAAAACCATAGCCTTGACTAGACAGACGTTTGTTGGCAAAGTAATGTCTCTGCTTTTTAATATGCTGTCTAAGTTGGTCATAACTTTCCGTCCAAGGAGTAATTTAATTTATTTTAATTTCATGGCTGCAGTCACTATCTGCAGTCATTTTGGAGCCCAAGAAAATAAAGTCAGCTAGTGTTTCCACTGTTTCCCCATCTATTTCCCATGAAGTGATGGGACCAAATGCCATGATCTTAGTTTTCTGAATGTTGAGCTTTAAGCCAACTTTTTCACTCTCCTTTTTCACTTTCATCAAGAGACTCTTTAGTTCTTCTTCACTTTCTGCCATAAGGGTGGTGTCATCTGCATATCTGAGGTTATTGATATTTCTCCCAGCAATCTTGATTCCAGCTTGTGCTTCCTCCAGTCCAGCGTTTCTCATGATGTACTCTGCATATAAGTTAAATAGGCTGGGTGACAATATACAGCCTTGATGAACTCCTTTTCCTGTTTGAAACCAGTCTGTTGTTCCCTGTCCAGTTCTAACTGTCGCTTCCCAAAGTGGCAAACATTATCTCTGGGAGCCCACTTGCCTTTGAAGGGATGCCACCAACAGATGAACTTCTAGCAGGCATTGTGTGTCTGTCACCCACTCTAGCAGGTTCCCTGTTGTTGCACATGTTGTAGGAAACATGGAAGATGAAGGCCTGAATATCTAGAGAGATTGGTTATTATGCAGTATTTCCCTCTCAAGAGCCAGCTATTTTCTCAAGAAGATTGTAAAGGCAACCTTGTGGGCCAGGATGGGGCTCAGGAGAAGAGCTTGAAACAGGAGGGAAGGGGGCAGCGCACAACTTTTGAAAGAATGACATAGCCCAAGGGCATAGCATAAACCGATTAAAATCAAATGGGTCCATGATGACAAGTCAAATTCAACTAAACCTTGATCCTCAATCTGCAAGCTAAATGACACACCCAGGGGTGCCAGGACAGTTCCAAGGCACTGTCAAAAAACCGAGGAGTGGGCGGTCCCCAATTGTTGGAATGATCTTCCCATTCATTAGCATATGAAATCACCCAGCTGGGGGGGGCGGGGGCACTAACCGCACCACATTCCATGGCCACTGCCCTCACCCTCTGCGATGGCCCACACCCTGTGGAGCGTGCTTCTCTGTGAATCTGAACAAATCCACCTCTTATCTATCGCTGTGTCTCTCACTGAATTTTTTTCAATGAGACATCAAGACCCTGAGCTTCATTAGGTCCTGAAGCCAGGCACCGCGGGTTTTGGCCAGGCTCAGGTCTCGGTCAGATATGAGTGAGTGAGTAAGCATAGCACAGAGTCCCTGACACGTGGGTTTGAGCCCCAATCTTAGGTAAACGGTTTCAAGTATAACTTTCAGAAATGGAAAGATGATGACCTGTCCAATTTAAAAAAAAAAAAAAACTGCTCACAGTTTTCATTGGCCTGATCCTTGGCGCAAAGAAGATTAAAGACAGAAGAACCCCCACCCACTTGGGCAACAGCAGCTAAGGCACTGCAGATAGTGGAGCCTTTGGGACACCCTGGGGCACCCACTGTCACTCAACTGTTCACAGGGGGTTTGAGGAAATAAGAAATGAGAGATTGTAAAGGAATGAAGATTTCGTTAGCCATGTGTCGCTCCAACCACAGGAGCGAGGACCTCCTACCTTAACCGGAGGTCTTCTGGAATCTGAGACTGAGCTGCATAAGCTTTCTCTGAGATTGTTTCTGCTCTCCCAGTTTCCAGCATGCTGGGCCTCTTGTCACTTCCCCTTTGCTGGGTTTTCTTCGCATTCAGCTTCCACCTTGGGGGCTTTTGCCAAGCCGGGCTTCTGCTGTGCTTGGCCTTTGCCTTGCAGGGGCCAAGCCGAGGTTGTTTCAGCCAGGTTAAATCTGAGTCATGGCACCATATATGGTAGGGGAGTGTGTAATTTCCTTAGTTCTGTCTTGCTGCAGCAAAAATTTGAAGCAACGAATGGACCAGTGTTATAGCTCAGTTTTATTGGCAAGCAAAGGAAAATACATCCTTGAGGCATGAGAGTGGGCCAACCCAAAAGACGCGAAGAGAAGCCCCAATCCTTCTAGGCTTCCTCCTTTTATACATTTGTCTCCTCTGCTCTGAGCCTGCCCTATGCAAATTGGGCTAACCAGAAGGGCTGTTTTACCTGAGGTCCTCACTCTGGTCCTCGGACCTTCCTTTGTTCTATTTTCATGGGTTTTTCCCTTCTTTGTCTTTTAGCCACTACCATTTTGGACTCCTTTTTCCTATTCTAACTACCTAACAAATCCATGCAGTCCAAGCTATGGTTTTTCCAGTAGTTGTGTATGGATGTAAGAGTTGGACCATAAAGAAGGTTGAGCACTGAAGAATTAATGCTTTTGAATTGTGGTGCTGGAGAAGACTCTTGAGAGTCCCTTGGACAGCAAAGAGATTAAACCAGTCAACCCTAAAGGAAATCAACCCTGAATATTCATTGGAAGGACTGATGCTGAAGCTGAAGCTCCAATACTTTGGCCACCTGATGCACAGAGCTGACTCATTGGAAAAGACTCTGAGCCCGGGAAAGATTGAAGGCAAAAGGAGAAGGGGGCAGCAGAAGATGAGATGGTTAGATAGCATCATCAACTCAGTGGATATGAATTTGAGGAAACTCTAGGAGATAGTGAAGGACAAAGAAGCCTGACATGCTACACTCCATGGGGTTGCAAAGAGCTGGTCACAACTTAGCGACTGAACAACAACAATGGAAAAGTTGGTGAAACTGAAATAAGTTTGGAGTTTAGTTAATAGCAAAATGCCAGTGTCTGTTTCTGAGTTTTAACAAATGTACTCTTGGTGATGTCAGATATTAACAATGGAGGAAACTGGAGGCAGGGGAGGGGATGTGCTATAATATGAGAACTGTCTGAACTGTTATAAATTTCTGTAAATCTAAAGTTATTCCCAAATAAATATTTGTTAATCACTGCTTGGTGGTAGTGGTTTAGTCACTAAGTCCTGTCTGACTCTTGCGGCTCCATGGAGTAGCCCACCAGGCTCCTCTGCCCATGGGATTTTCCAGGCAAGAATATGGGAGTAGGCAGCCATTTCCTCCTCCAGGGGATCATCCCAACCCACATCTTCTATATTGCAGGCAGATTCTTTACTGTTGAGCCATGAGGGATTCAAGAGAAACTTACACATAGGCTTGTCCACTACAGATCATCACACTGAGTGAAGTAAGACAGGAGAAGTATCATATTATATCCCTTTTGTGTGGACTTTAGTCCTTCAGGCTCCTCTGTCCATGGGATCTCCCAGGCAAGAATACTGGAGTGAGGCTTCGCTTGTGGCTCAGTGGTGAAAAATCCACCTGCCAATGCAGGGGACTTGAGTTTGATTCCAACCCGGGGATCAAACCAGTGTCTCTTGCATTGGCAGGCAGATTCTTTACCGCTGAGTCATCAGGGAAGCCCGGGTAGTTGTTACAGCAACCCTAACAAATCTACTGTGTATATCCCACATAGTCTGGCAACTTTCATTTCATTGTGATCAGAAGAATCCAAGATGGTATGGCCCTGTGAGAGAACACATCTCCCATTTTGTCAGACCCGGCAGCGTTGACATGGTTTGGCTGAAACACAGAAAGAAGGGAATCATTCAGCGATCAGGCTAAATGGGTCATACTTTGAACCTTAAATGGTTGAGCACAGGATTATCCAGACCTACGGGCTTCCAGGCAGTGTGAGTTTACTAGTTCACCTGGAAGGACACCCAGCCATCAGTTGGGTTAGTTTATCACCATCCTTGCCTAACAGATTAAACCATATCAGGCCTAGAATAATAAACTATTGTCTCAATACCATGTCACTGGGCCTTCTCAGTGGCAAAGAATCCGTCTACAATTCGGGAACCGCATGAGATGTGCATTCAATCCCTGGGTCAGGAAGATGCCCTAGAAGACGGCACAGCAACCCACTCCAGTGTTCTTGCCTGGAGAACCCCATGGGCAGAGGAGCCTGGTGGGCTACAGCACATAGGGTCACAAAGAGTCAGACATGACTAAAGCGACTTAGCATGGCATTGCACCACATTAATATCATAAGTATCAATTGCACATTATAATAAATCCTACCATCACATTTGGGCAGAGTCTTGAACATTTTCAGGAAAGCTTTTGCATCATTTGTGCAATCTTCACATAAGCCCTGCAATAACAACAACAAAAAGACAGGAATTTTTATTCCTGTTTCTCTGATGAAGCAAATGAGGCCCACATACGGTTTGTTTGGTTTTTTTTTCCTTCTTCTTTGGCCCGCCTACTCAGTCCTTCCTCCCTCCCTTTCATACCCTCGTCCCCTTCTCTGATAATCCTTTTGGGCAACCTAGAGTATATTATCCAAATTTGTCTCCATAGTCACGTAGTCACACACAATTAGATGTTTTTACACACTCTACACCCGGCTTCCCAGGTGGCATGAGTGGTAAAGAACCCTCCTGCCAATGCAGGAGGCGTAAAAGATTAGGGTTCAATCCCGGGGTTGGGAAGATCCCCTGGAGGAGGGCATGGCAACCCACTCCAGTATTCTTGCCTGGAGAATCCTATGGACAGAGGAGCCTGGCAGGCTACAGTCCAGAGGGCTGCACAGAGTTGGACACGACTTAAGCCACTTAGCACGCAGGGTGCACACTCTACACAGTACATGGGCATTTGTCATTTCGCTCACATTCCTGGTTCCTGTTTTCTCATTCCACAACATGCCATGGAAAGCCCTCCAAGGCATCTGGTATTACTCTAACTCATCGTTTTTTAATGGCTGCACAAAATTCCATGGTGTGGACGTCCTATAATTTATTCAACCATTAACAAGCACACTGTTGTGTCCCCTCTCTTCCAACTAACAACAATGCTGCAATAAATTCTTTCTACAAATGTCCGTATGTAGTATGGCTTTCTATTTTCTTTGAGATGGAGTCCCAGGAGAGACTGCATGATCAAAGAGTATATGTATTTTTTTTAACTGTTTTTAATAGAACAAAGCAAGAAAATAGGATTGTGGTTATCTGGAGAGGAGCATGTCAGGGGATTCAACAGTAATTGTGATGATCCAATTCTTAGACTGGAAGTGGGCTCGTGAATGCTTATTTTATCATTATTCTTTATAATTTGCATATATTTTATTTTCTTCATTATTTGATGCTTATCAAATATTGTATAACAATTTTATGTAATCTGCATGTTTTAATTTGAATAAATGTGGCCAGAACAGCTGAAGGAACTCTTATCTTCACTAATATGAAAGAGTAACCCTTTTCCTGCTACCCCACCGGTAGGAGATGTAATTAGTCTTTTCCATTGTTTTTTCAGCCTGAGAGATATATCTCATTGTTACCTTAATTTACATTTCTCTGACTTGTGAGTCTGAGCATCTTTTCAGATGTTTGTCATCCATTTGAATGGACATCCGTTTGAATTGATAAAATGGCATTTTAAATGCTCTATAAACCCTTTCTAATTAAGTAAAAAGGGGAAGGCTGATACTCAGCCCTTTTAATCTCACCCCTCTGACAGATAAAGCTCAGAATTTTCAAACACCACAAACAAAAATAAATTAATCAACATGAATGGCTGCTCTCTCATCTAAATTCCAGATGCCATGGTGACATGAGCAACCTACAGGGGAATCCCCAAACAACACCCAAGACCTCTGAAATACTAGACATGAATGTAATCTTCATATGGGAATCGATGGGACTAACAGATCATGGTCATTGTCAGGGTGCAATGCACTGAAAGATTGTGTTCCCCCCTCCCTCCCCCAATTCATATGTTGAAATTATAACTCTCAAGCTGATGGTATTTTAAGTGTGGCCTTTGGCTTCCCTGATAGCTCAGTTGCTGAAGAATCTGCCTGCAATGCAGGAGACCCCCATTCTATTCCTGGGTTGGGAAGATCTGCTGGAGAAGGGATAGAGTACCCACTCTGATATTGTTGGGCTTCCCTTGTGGCTCAGCTGGTAAAGAATCTGCCTGCAATGCAGGAGACCTGGGTTCAATCCCTGGGTCAGGAAGATCCCCTGGAGAAGGGAAAGGGCTACCCACTCCAGTATTCTGGCCTGGAGAATTCCATGAACTGTATAGTCCATGGGGGTCACAAAGAGTCAGACACAACTGAGTGACTTTCACTTCACTTTGGAAAGTGATGAGGTCATGAAGGTGGAGCCCTCATGAATGGGATTAATGCCCTTATAAAAGAGACCCCAGAGAATTCCTCCCTCTTCTACTATATGACGACACAGAAAGCAGATTATCTGTGAACCAGAAAGACAGAATCTACTGGACAGATACCAGATTCTGCTGGTGACTTGATCCTACATGTCCCAGGCTCCAGAACTGCAAGCAATAAATTTCTGTTGTTTATAAGCTACCCAGCCTATGGTCATCTCTTACAGAAGCCTGAATGGATTAAGATAGAAAATAAGTGTGTCCTTTACTGAATGAAAAGCTACCTGGTCACCCTGTATGAGGGTTATAACCTCCCCGCCCAGATCCCCACCCATCTGGCTAGTCTCTTCCCACACGTTTCCCCTTTCCTGTACAAACTTACTGGGGGTCGGTGTTTCTACAAGAGCTCTCTACTCATCACTCCACTTCTACAGCACAGCATGTACATCTCTCCAGGAAACAGCCAGAGATCTCGATTGTTTTGTGTATCATTTATTTATTTTTGATTGCACTGGGTTTTTGCTGCTGTGCGTGGGCGTCCTCTAGTTGCAGCCAATGGGAGCTACTCCCCAGTTACGTTGCACAGGCTTTTCACTGCAGTGACCTCTCTAATTGCAGAGCACGGGCCCTAGAGCATGTGGGCTCAGAAGCTGCAGCTCAGGGGCTCTGGGATACAGGCTCAGTATTTGTGGCACATGGACTTATTTGCTCCTTGGCATGTGGGATCTTTCCAAATCAGGAATCGAACTCATCATCTGCACTGGCAGGTGGATTCTAAACCACTGGACCACCAGGAAAGTCTCTCATTTGCTTTTAATAGCTACACAACATCCCATAGTTTAGATGTACCAATCATCTGGTACCAATAGACATTCAGGTGCCTCCAATTTGCTTTCCTTTACTATTTTTGTTTGTTTGTTTTACTTCACTTTTTTTCACTATATATATATATATATATATCTCCATTGTTATAAACAACACTGTAATAAGTTTTGTTGTATGTGTGTCTTTTTGTAATTCTAGGTCAGATTCCTCTTGGCTTCACACGTATATTTAAATTTGTTGCCATACCCGCTCCAGTGCCAGATGTTATTAAGCATTGTTGCTTTTGCTGTTTGTTTGACAAAATCTGAGGGTTTAAGAATGAGAAGAGAAATTCATTGCAGTCTTCTTCTTTAGCTCTGGCTTAAAACCCAAAATTCACAAAATGAAGATCATGGCATCCGCTCCCATCACTTCATGGCAAATAGATGGGGAAACAAAGGAAACAGTGACAGACTTTATTTTCTTGGGCTCCAAAATCACTGCAGACAGTGATTTCAGCCTTGAAATTAAAAGATGCTTGCTTCTTGGAAGAAAAACAATGACAAACCTAGACAGTGTATTAAGAACCAGAGACATTAATTTGCCAACAAAGGTCTGTCTAGTCAAAGCTAAATTTTTTCCAGTAGTCATGTATGGATGTAAGAATTGGACCATAAAGAAGGCTGAGTGCTGAAGAATTGATGCTTTTGAACTGAGGTATTGGAAAAGACTCTTGAGAGTCCCTTGGGCCGCAAGGAGATCAAACCAGTCAATCCTAAAGAAAATCAACCCTGAATATTCATTGGAAGGACTGATGCTGAAGCTGAAGCTCCAATACTTTGGCCACCTGATATGAAGAGCCGACTCATTGGAAAAGACCCTGATGCTGGGAAAGATTGAAAGCAGGAGGAGAAGGGGATAACAGAGGACAAGATGGTTGGATGGCATCACCGACTCAATGGACATGAGTTTGAGCAAGCCCCGGGAGTTGGTGATGGACAGGGAGGCCTGGCGTGCTGCAGTCCATGGGGTCACAAAGACACCACTGAGCAACTGAACAACAACAACATAGAAATCATCCATAGTTTTATCACTAGAATTTATTTTTTATAGTTTCCCAGTCCCTTTGATTGACTGATTCATTTGCCTCTTTTCCCCCTGGAATTTAACTATTATTACATACTAATGATAGCTAATATAGATTAAAAGTTACACTAATTTTTTAAATTTTCCAGTTATTTTTGAACAATTGATTCCTTGTTACTATTTGAAGGCAAAAAGTTGAATCTGATATAGCTCCTGCCTGCAGTTAACTTACAGTCTTATGGGAGCATCAGTGGTGCAGTGGTAAAGAATCACTGTGGGTTTGATCCCTGGGTTGGGAAGCTCCCCTGGAGTCAGAAATGGCAACCCACTCCAGTATTTTTGCCTGGAGAATCTCATGGACAGAGGACACTGGCGGGCTACAGAGTTGCAAAGAGTCAGACACAATTGAGCAACTGAGTGCACACACACACACACACACACACACACACACACACACACAGAGACACACACAATTGTGACATACACAAATAAATACAATTAATAAAATGTAAATGCCACAGTGTAAGTAAAAACACAGCACTCACAGGATTCAGAGATGGGACAGGAAGATCAGAAGGCCACACGAAGGAAACGACACTGGAATCAAGCCTTGAGGCACTGGTCCGATTTTTGTATTTGGAAATCGGTGGAGGGAAAAGGACTTAAAGAGAACAAAGAACAGAGCATCTTTCCTTTCCAAGTCCTTGGCCAGGAATACAAACAAGTAACAGTGAATTGCAAATATGCATTGACTACCAGTGACTGCTGGTGAAATGCATGCATGGCAGTACACACGTGATGAATGCATTATCCGTGTCTGTGTTATGTGAGATCTCCATCCATTCATAATAACAGGAAGCTAAGGCACTGCACATCTTCTCGATCTAGCTATATGACAGCACTCTAAGAAAGTAAATTTAGTGGCAATGTTGAAAGAAAAAGGAGAAAGCTAAAATGTGTTCCAATAAGCTTCACTCATTCAACAATAACTAATATTCTAGTTACAGGAGATAAAATGGTGAGAAAGACAGCAAGCTGAAGGCGAGGCTTATGTCTAATGGGGAACAGGGGAAAGTTTAAAGACCAATAAAAACAGTTTGTCTCCACCTGCCAGGCTTGTTTTCTCAATACCATTCATTCTCCTATGAAAGGAACCAAGGGTCCCAGGAGAAATGGCTGATTCTAGGACTGGAAAATACAAAATAAGCCTGGAGTATCTCATAGAGAAAAAAAAGTAAGGAAGAGCTCCCTAAAAAAAGGAGGGGGTATGTCAGAGGGGCACAGGAGTGAATCCGAAAGAGCTCCCAGTGGTCAAAGCTGGAACAATTTGAGTGAAGAATAAATAGCACAGTATTGGATTCTAACCCAAAGTATAAAATAAATATATATGAGTTCATACTTGTGTGACTAAATGGTTGCATAAATAAATGCATTGGAGGAAAAACAACAAACCTGTATAGAAAAATTCCAAATAATATCTATAGCTCCCCAGCACCACCAACTCCACTCCCTTTGGGTGTGGGCGACTTAGTAACTGACTTCTAACAAATAGGGAAAACAACTTGAGTATAAAAAGGAAAATAGTAACCTTACAGTAGAGAGGCCTGGCAGACACGACCTTCACTTCATGATCAAAGTCAGCATCACAGCTGATGTCATGTTGACAACATGTACCTCTGTGCTGTTCTTCCCCTGCCCCCAAAATTCCCCAGCCGGCATTGTGAGGGGAAAAAAGCTTCCAACAAACCCCATCGAGATACTTTTGACAAAACTCCTGACCAGTCCTCCTCAAAGCCATCAAGGGGAAAGTGGGGTGGGAGGTACCGGGAGGTTGGGATTGACACATATAAACAATTTATACTATGTACAAAACAGATAACACAGGAGAACATATGATATAGCCCAGGAAATTCTGCTTGACTCACTATGGTGGCCTGAATGGGAAGGAAATCCAGAAAAGAGGGGATATATGAACATGTATGGCTGATTCACTTTCCTATACAGCAGAAATGAACACCACCTTGTAAAGCAACCATAATCCAATAAAAATTAATTTTAAAAAAACATCAAGTTCACAAAAACCAAGGAAAGACCAGCAGGAACTAAGAAGACTTGAGGCCTACATACCATGGAGTGGAAACAGCCTGTGTCCATGGACAGATGAATGGATAAAGGAAATATGGCATATTTATACAATGGAATATTATTTAGCCATAAAAGGAGGAGGTCCCACCTGCCATTTTTTGACCACATGGATGGAGCTTAAAGGCATTATGTTAAATGAAATGAGTCTGAGAAAGACAAATACTGTATGATTTCACTAATGTGTGGAATCTAAAAACATTCAACCCCTAGACACAGTAGAATTGTGGTCACAAGGACTCTGGGATTCGGGAGATGAGGAGATGTCAGTCAAAGGGTGCAACTAGACACTTTTAAGAAGAGTAAGTTCTAGCGATCTACGTTACCATACTTAACAATACTGTGATGTATACTTGAAAGTTGTTTTAAAAGTAGAGTCTAGGGACTGCCCTGGTGGTCCAGTGGTTAAGAATCCACCTGCCAATGCAGGGAACACAAGTTCAAATCCTGGTCCCGAAAGACTCCACATGCTAAGAGGCAACTAAGCCTGTGGGCCACAACTACTGAGTCCTCAAGCTTTAGAGCCTGTGCTCTACAACAAGAGAAACCATCACCTTGTGTATATTATAGTTTCCTCAGTGCGCAAAAGCTTTTAAGTTTAATTATATACAATTTGTCTATGTTTGCTTTTATTTCCATTATTCTAGGAGGTGGGTCATAGAAGATCTTGCTGTGATTTATATCAAAGAGTGTCCTGCCTATGTTTTCCTCCAAGAGTTTTATAGTTTCTGGTCTTACGTTTAGGTCTTTAATCCATTTTGAGTTTATTTTTGCATTCAGTGTTAGGAAGTGTTCTAATTTCATTCTTTTATGCTTAGCTGACCAGTTTTCCCAGCACCACTTATTAAAGACACCATCTTTTCTCCACTGTATATTTGTGCCTCCCTTGTCAAAGATAAGGTGCCCATAGGTGGGTGGATTTATTTCCAGCCTTTCTAGTTAGTTCCATTGATCTATATTTCTGTTGTGACAATACCATACTAAGGTGAAAAGACCACCCTCAGAATGGGAGAAAATAATAGCAAATGAAACAACTGGCAATGAATTAATCTCTAAAATACACCAGCAGTTCATGCAGTTCAATAGCAGAAAAACAACCCAGTCAAGAAGTGGGCAGACCTAAACAGACATTTCTCCAAAGAAGACATACAGATAGCTAATAAACACATGAAAAGATGTTCAACATTGCTCATTATTAGAGAAATGCAAATCAAAATTACAGTGAGGTATTACCTCACACTGGTCAGAATGGCCATCATCAAAAAATCTATAAACAATAAATCCGGAGAGGGTGTGGAGAAAAGGGAACCCTCTTGCACTGTTGGTGGGAATGCAAATTTATACAACCACAATGGAGAATAGTATAGAGATTTCTTTTTAAAGACTAGGAATAAAACTACCATATGACCCAACAATCCCATTACTGGGCATATACCCCGAAAAAAAAAACATAATTGAAAAGGACATATGTAACCCCAACATTCATTATCGCACTATTTACAATAGCTAAGACATGGAAACAGCCTAGATGTCCATCGACAGCTTAATGGACAAAGAAGATGTGATATACATAATGGAATATTACTCAGCCATGAAAAGGAACGTATCTGAGTCAGTTTTAATGAGGCGGATGAACCTGGAGCCTATATACAGAGTCAAGTAAGTCAGAAATAGAAAAATACCGTATATTAACACATATATATAGAATCTAGAAAGATAGTACTGATGACCCTATGTGCAGGGCAGCAAAGGAGACACAGACATAAAGAACAGACTTTTGAACACAATGGGGGAAGGAGAGGGTGGGATGATTTAAGAGAGTAGCATAGAAGCATATATGCTACCATATGTAAAATAGAGAGCCAGCAGGAATTTGCTGCATGATGCAGCGAACCCAAATCCAGTGCTCTGTGAAAAACTAGAGAGTTGGGAAGGGTGTAGAAGGTGGGAGGGAGGTTCAAGGAGGGGACATATATATGTCTATGGCTGGTTCATTGGTGTATGGCAGAAACCAACACAAGATTGTGAAGTAATTATCCTCCAATTTAAAAAAGAGAGAGAGAGAGAGAGAGAACCCACCAGAGCAAGAAGACTATGCATCACAGCTAGAGTAGCCCCTGCTCACTGCAACTAGAGAAAGCTCATGCGAAGCAACAAAGACCCAGAGCAGCCATAAATAAACAGCAACAAAATGGTAACTGTGTGAAGTGACAGAGGTGTTAACTCACCTAATTGTGGCCGACAGTTCACAACACGTGTGTGTAGCAAAGCATTACATCGTACACCTGAAACTTATGCAATTGTTACATGGCAATTATATCCCAATGAATCTGAAAAAGATAAAAATAGATGCCACGTGGTATCCTGCATGGGATCCTGGAATAGGAAAAGAACACTGGTGAAAAAAAAACTAGGGCAATCCAGGTAAGGTCTGAAGTTTCACTTACAAAACATAAAAATAAAGCTAGTCTCTTACATCTCCTGCTTTGGTAGGCAGATTCTTTACCACCAAGCCACCCAGGAAGCACCAAAATAAAAGTTGGATTAAGTGCTATTGGATATTGCTAAGCTGGATAAGGGTCGAGTCTGTATTACTCACATCCTTACCCCCAGTATCTAGAATGATGCCTGGTCTACAGTAAAACAATGCCTGCCTTGAAAAATATATATTGTGAGTGAATGAATGAGCCACAGAATTGGAAATACCATAATTTAGTCTACCATTCCCATTAACAGACTTTCAGATGTTCTCCAGCTCAGATTGGTTTTCTTGCAATTGCCTTCTAGTGCTGCTATATGTGGCATATTTTTAGCTACTGAAGCATATCCTTTGCTACTAAGCCCTTGTTCCCATAGTATGGATTCCTCAAGGTGAAACCTCTGTTACAGCTTAAGTGTGTATATATATGCTCAGTCACTCGGTCATGTCCAACTCTGCGACCCTATGGATTGTAGTCTGCCAGGCTCCTCTGTCCATGGAATGTTTCCAGGCAAGAATACTGGAGCAGGTTGCCATTTCCTACTCCAGGGGATCTTCAATCAGCAGGTAGACTCTTTACCACTAGTGCCACATGGGAAGCCCGTGTCACAGCTATGCCCCCGTTTTTAAAAATTTTAACAGGAAATATCTTTCTTAAAAGGTTGTGATGATTTACTGTCATATCAGCAGTGCATAAAACTTTCTTATTTCTTTCCACACTCTAATAATTTCAACATCAATATTTCAATAATTTCAATTTTATTAAATTTCAAACTTTAATGATTTAAATTTTAATATTTTCCAATTTGATGAATGAATTTAATCATCAAATTAAAATTTAAAATATTAAAACACTGACACAGTTGCACCAGTTTTAGAGTTTTCGTCGGTCACTTCCACATCCTGCATTGTGATTTGCCTGTTGATCTCTTTTGGCCCAATTTCCTATTGGGTTGCTTTTATTTTGAGTTCATGCTGTTAAGTCAACTTGTAGTGACTATGGGTGTTAGGGAGAGTAACTCTTTGCCATGCGTTTCAAATATGTTATTATTTATAGTCCACTCCACCTTATGTCGCAGACTTTTATTAGAGTGTGGTCAAATCTGTCAGCTTTTTCTTTTGAGGTTTCTGAGGTCCCCATCTTGCTGACAGAAATTAACTTTCAATTCTAAGACTAGCTTTCCCTTCTCAGGGCATTCCCTTAGCAAGTCCTGGAGGACATGAGCCTGTATATTCACGGTCAGTCATTTCAGAACACATCTTCCCACTGGGTCTGTTCATTTCCCTCTCCAAACGGACTAGAAGATATATCCTTTGGACACAGTTTGTTCACTAACCAAGGATGCCTACGCCTTTTACCACGAAAACCCGAAAAAGTGACAACCACCAGTGCTGCTGTTAGCAGAGGGAGAGACAGGTGCCAAGGAAGTCTGAAAGTGAGCCCAGAGCCCTTGCTAAGACAGGGGCCACACAGATGTACCTGTCCCTCAACTTCTCATATTTTAAAATAGTGAATGTGCAGAGAAGTTGTGAGAATGATACAACCAAAGACCAAACATCCATAATTTAGATTTGACTGCTAACATTTTGTCACTTTTTAAAAATTAATTTTGGACTTCCCTGGGGGCACAGTGGATAAGAATCTGCCTGACAATGCAGGAGACATGGGTTCGATCCCTGATCGGGGAAGATTCCACATGGGACAAAGCAAGCAAGTCGGTATGTGGCTACTGAAGCCTGACTGTGGCAACTACTGCAGCTCAAGCCCCTAGAGCCTGTGCTCTGGAACAAAAGCAGCCACCACAACGAGAAGCCCACCCTCTGCAACAGAGTAGCCCCCAACCTCTGCAACTAGAGAAGGCCCGCCCACAGCACTGAAGACCCAGCACAGCCATAAATAAATCAAAAAATAAAAATCACTCTCTTCACACACAAATAAATATACATGCATAGACCTATATTGCACTAAACCAATTGAGAGCAAGTTGCAGATACTTCCATCCTAAAAACTTGTCATGTATTTCCTAAGAGCAAGAATGCTGTGCTATAAAATTATAGTACAAGTATCACACTCTGGGGAATTACTATCAGTAAAATACAGTTAACTAGCAATCAGTTCCTATCCACATTTTCCCGTTGTCTCTATAACGTTCTTCGAAACTGGATTATTTCCTTTTTGGTGCAGGACCCTATCTAAGATCATGTATCACATTTCATTGTCTTCTCTTTCCATTCTTCTTTAATCTGGAGCAGTTCCCAAATATGTGTGTTTGTTTTCATGGCATCGATATTTCTTAAAAGTCCAGGTCAGTTGCTTTGCATGATGCCTCTCAATCTGGATTTGTTGGATTTTCTTCTCCCGGATATATTTTTGGCAAGAATACTGTGTAAGTATGGCTGTGACATGCTCAGTGCCTGCATCCCAGGAGGTGAATGACTTAAGTTTGATTACTCAGCTAAGGTGGTCCCCTGCCCATTTCTCCATTCTAAAGGTACCTTTATCATGAATTAATAAATGATCTGTAGGTAGATATTTTGAGGTTTATGCCACACTCTTCCCAACAATATTTCTTCTAATGGTTTCAGTCTGGCCTGCTGATTCTTTCATGAAGAGAGTATTTCACTGTGGTTACAAACTGTGAGCTTCTAAGTCTAATGTTCCTTCTGTGGTTATTAGTTGACATTCTTCAGCACTTTCTCTTCTCCCTCTTGTCTTTTATCTATGTTAATATCAGTATGGACACGTGGACTCCTTTAATCCTGTTATAATTGCTTATTTCTTTGATTTTTGTTGTGCTGTGTCTTCGTTGCTGCGTGGGCTTTTCTCTAGTTGCAGGGAGCAGGGGCGACTCTCTCATTGTGATGTGTGGGCTTCTCTTTGCAGTGGCTTCTCTTGTTGCAGAGCATCAGCTCTAGGGTTTGTGGGCTCAGTATGTGGGGCCCCCGGGCTCCAGAGCACAGGCTCAGTAGTTGTGGTACTCAGGCTTAGTTGCTCCTCAGCATGTGGGATCTCCCAGAACCAGGCATCGAACCCATGTCGCCTTCCTTGGCAGGCAGATTCTTTACCACTGAGCCACTAGATAAGCCTCTATCATTTTTAATTTAGATGTTCAGATTATCCTGGATTTAGCCAGTGGGAGCCCTTTCAGGCTAATTTCTCTTTCATTGAGACATGTTTCCATTCTTTTGAAGCACTCTGTATTTTCTGATTAAAAAAAAGGAAAGATGCTTGAGGTACATACTTCATAATTCTCCTGTCCCAACCCTGGAATCATCCATTTCTCCAGGCAGCCCTGGTAACTTTTAGTGGACAATACTATTTAGAAACCAAGATCTGAGTATTAAGAGTGCTCCTTCCTCCTGGGATGTCATTCTTCATTAGAGCAAATGTACTCTCAGCAAACATGGCATGAAAAGTCAGACCAGAGGTTATCTGGCAGCTGTGACTTCAACCGATGCTGAATTCAACGCTGGAATCAAGGATCATCCTCCAAGAATAAGAGGTATTTGTTTCCAGCTGATCAGCATCCACTCCTCATTCTTCTGGTAACAGCACCCTTTTTCCTTTTAGGAATTATCGCTGCCTTCTGTGATCAAGGTGTCCTAAATCCCTCCTCATATTCAAACCCATCTTCACATCCCCATATCCATATTCAATCCCTAAATCAAACAGGAGCCCCTGGACCCAGAAAGTATGTTAAAGAATACTGAGACAGGTATGAGCATAAGAGGGTTTGCCCACACATCCAGAACTGACAGAGTCACATGCTCTAAAAGATGAGATTAAATAAACACCCCTTTCCAAGGTCTGTTGGTTTCTTTCTTTGTGAGAACTTCTATCCCACACAGTGAAAGCTACCCTGTCTTTGTAGAAAAACCCTGACACAATAGAGCCCATATTGAACTTCGTTCCCTAATATTGGTTCTTAGGTTCATCCTTTCTACTTCATAGAATTCAGTTGTTTTGACAAATATCTAGATGAATAGTGATACATTTTTATCTCCTTCCAAATCCACACAACAGATAACCTGCTTGTAAATCAGCGTGTTTTTGTGCTTTTTTCCCTGAGAAAAAGTTTCTAAAATTTTGGTCATTTTATGTCCATCCCTGCAGGGTTTCTTTATTTACTTGCTTGTTTTGTGGGGAGTGAAATTAAAGCCTGAAATCTTAATAGTCACAACTTCAAAATTACAAAATTCATTTACCACCCACTTTACTTTTTTTGAATCCTTTTCCCCCTCCTTTTTCTTGTTATTTTCTAATCTCCAACATCTGGGTGTTATGCAAAATGGTAGATGTGGATGAAAAGAATGATGGAAGGGAGGGAGGGAGGAGGGAAAATGGGGGAAGGATCAAAGGAAGGAAGGTTCTTCTATTCCCCAGGGCTTCATGATGTAAAAGTGCCAAATGTTTTCTGTCTTCTGGTGTGTGAGTTTTTGAGTCGCCCAACACTTGGACACTAAACTCATTCATGTCTAAAGGATCTGGTCATCACGAAGCACCAATGCTCTGGGGTGAATGGGGAGAAAGAGATACAAGGGTGCCAACCTGATGGGGATCACTCATCACCTCTAAATGAACAACAGATTTGGATTTCAATATGAGCATAGAGACTATAAGTTATCATCATGGCTGTTCCAGGAGATACCAACTGCCAGAGAGACTGAGGCTCCTCTCCCGGCCCTGCCCTTAGAAATCTGAACTTACAGATGGGTGGAGATTCAGTGTTGGGTGACAAGTTTGGCTATATGTGGAAAGAAAACAGCAAAGGGGAGGAAAGTTTCTGTAGAAGCTATAACCCATTTTTTGAAGTTTGGAGCAATAGACAGCTTTCCAATGAATGGAGCATGCAAGCCGAGTTGCTTTAGTTGTGTACGACTCTTTGAGATCCAATGGATGGTAGCCCACCAGGCTCCTCTGTCCATGGGATTCTCCAGGCAAGAATACTGAAATGGGTTGCAATGTCCTACTCCAGGGGATCTTCCCAACCCAGGGATCAAATCTGCATCTCTTATGTCTCCTTCATTGGCAGGTGGGTTCTTTACCACTAGCTGCATCTGGGAAACTTTTCTAGTGCGGGGAAGGGATTAATTAATTTCCTACTCAGTGAAGACACTTTTAGTTCATCAAACGTTTATGGGGGGAGGGGGAGGTGTCAGTGCCATATGAGAAGGCAAAAATGAGCACGTTCTCACACTTTTGCTCATGAAGGGGAAATGGCCACCTCTGGCCTGAGCAGTGTGATAGCTTTCACTCTTGTGTCACGCTGACACCAATGGTGTGCTACAAGCCCTTCACAATTCTCTGCCAAGTTTGGGCCTTTTGCAAACTTCATTCATTTTTTCCTACAGCTGGGCTACTTGCTGTTACAGTAAGTTCTGTCTGATTTCTGTTGAGCTGAATGGGCCATGCAAAACTTTAGGAGGTGGTGTTAAACTTGAAACAAGTAGATACAAGTGGAGCAAAACATCAAGAAAGCACCAAGAAAAGATATAATATTTACCAGATTCTTGCTACTTAAAATGTGATCATCACACCAGCAGCATAGGTATGACCTGGCCCTTTAGGAGAAATCCAGACTCTCCAGCCCCACCTCAGACATACTGAATCAGAATCTGCATAGTATCAACATCCCCAGTGATTCATGTGCACCTAAATATTTGAGAAGCCATCGCTTAGAGTATATTGGGCTGGCCAAAAAGTTCATTCAGATTTTTCTGTTATATCTTATAGGAAAAGCCAAATGAACATTATGGCTAACCCAATAGAAGACAATTCTCATATGAATGTGTAAGATATCTTGGTGGACTTCCCTGGTGGTACAGTAGATGGGAATCTGCCTGTCAATGCAGGGAACATGGGTTCGATCCCTGGTCCGGGAAGGTTCCACATGCGGCAGAGCAACCAAGCCCGTGCATCACAACTACTGAAGCCCACAAGCCACAACTACGGAGCCTGGGTGCTGCAACTACTGAAGCCCAGGCACCCTAGAGCCAGCAAGGTGCAACTACTGAGCCCATGCACCTACAGCCTGTGCTCCATAACAGGAGAAGCCACCTCAATGAGAAGCCCTATGTATCGCCATGAGAGAGCAGCCCCATCCCGCCACAACTAGAGAAAGACTGCATGCAACACTGAAGACCACTGCAACCAAAACAATTTAAAAAATAAATATAAGACCTTGGTCAGTGCATTAAGCAGGCCAAGGGCCGTTCAAGGGTCAACAAAGTGACTATGTGTGTGTTAGTCGTGTGTTAGTTGCTCAGTCATGTCCGACTCTTTGTGACCCCATCGGCTATAGCCCGCCAGACTCCCTCTGTCCATGGGATTCTCCAGGCAAGAATACTGGAGTGGGGAGCCATTGCCTTCTCCAGGGGATCTTCCTGACCCAGGTATCAAAATTGGGTCTCCTGTATTACAGGCGGATTCTTCACCAACTGAGCTATGAGGGAAAAAATAACCAAGTGATGAGTAGATAAAATAGGATAGTGGCAGATAAAATATAATATGGCCTGTTCTGTGTCCCACCACAGTTTCTGATGTGGGAAAGAGCAGGCACAAGCTCAGGCAGGCTAAGAATTACTGTTTGCCCAACACTTACAGTGTATCATCCCCTTTGATGGTCTCCACAACCCCTCCAGTGTTGTAGCACAGGCTCCCATTATACAGGTAGAGAGACTGAGGTTCTCAGAGGTGAGGTGACTTGCCCAAAGGCACGTGACTTCAGGGTTTACACACGGAAGACTTGGTTCTAGGGAGGGGGTCCTTCTACAGCTGCCTCCAACAAGTGTGATAAGGACCAGGCAGGTTGTGAGACTCAAATGAAATCAGTGTGACAGGCATGTAAAGAAACAGCATTAATCAGCTATACTCTAATATGAAATTAAAAGTTTTTTTAATTAAAAAAAAGTATGGCCAAACAAGGTCAAAAAGTTTTTTTTAATTAAAAAGTTTTTTTTTAATTAAAAGATTTTTAAAAGAAACAGGGTTTGTCTAGTGGGGAGTTAGGAAAAGTAGGAAAGCTGACACAAGGCTAGAAGCTTCAGATATCAGATCCTGAGCACTGGTTCCATAGAGATTCCACCTACACTTTCATATCTTTCTTAGGTACACAGGGGTGAGATGATGTCAACAGTCCAACCCACTGAGACCCAGAAACCATCCAGGACACCATGTATCTCTCAAATCTAGGACAGGTGCCTTCTTTGGGCAATAATGGCCTATTTTTCTCCTCAGCAGGGTAACCAAACTCTTTCCTTCTCTCCAAGTGAAGCTGAAAAAACCCAGATTTAGGGCTTCTTGCTGATCTGAACTAACTTGAGCAGAAAACCTGTTGTTCAGCCTTGTTTCCTCTGCCACCTGCCTAACCTGATTGTGCTCACTTAGAAAGAAGTGCCCCGCAGAGAAACTGAAGAGCTTTGCTTAGAGTAATCAACAGGGACCTGGGGGCTGATGCAGACCCCAGGAGACGACCTCCCAACTGCACCAGAGTGCCTTTTCTCACTCCCCTGGATATCATCTGTAAAGTTTTGGATCCCAACAAGCTTCAATAAAAGAATCCTTGTGGATTTTGAGAAACAGGTAAGCTGGGGCCAAGCTGGAAGGCTAAGGGCACTGGGGAGGAAGGTCACCCATCATTCTGTGGGCAGTGTAGGTTCGCACTTGCCTTCCTTCTAGATCTACTACCTTCATATAGAGAGCCAGTGTAGGACAAAAAGAAAGAGAGTTCCTGGAAAAACACTCAATTAAATTTACTCAATGTGTCATTGGTTCATTTCAGGTTACCTCCAGGATAAATGAGAAATCAAAAGTCCCAAGAAGTCTTAGCATTGATTACCTGACAGCCAATCATTGACTAGCTATGTTCAACGCAGCATGATACTTAAAAAAAAAAAAAAAAAAGGAGAAGAGTTAATAATATAATTTGGAAGCTTTCCTAGGCCTGTAGGATTAGGGTTAGCCAATGTTTTTCTCACACAGAGAAGTGGACCATTTCTCATCATTCCCTGCCTCCCACCCACCCCCACAACCAATAGTTTCCTCTGCTCATGTTTCAGAAAACAATAGTGTCAGCAAAGCAGGCACCACTCTAGGCATTGCAAACAAATAATTGATTATAAGTGTTTTGAGATGAGTGGAAGATTAATTGGAAAAGAGGGTCTGAGAAGCAAAAAGAAGGAGTGATAACCTGATATTAGAAGCTGCTAATGCCCGTAGGTTGAACCCATGAACCTACACTTAATGCTATCCACCTAATCACCTATGTGATGCCACTGCAGTGACTTCTATATTTATCAAAGAGAGACCACCTCCACCAGGGCTAGCACCACACAGAAGATGCTGTCTCCACCTGGAATCCTGGAGTCTGGAATCACTCCACTTGTATTGCTGCTATAGCAACAGAAATCTCCCTCTTTCCCACTTTCTGATCTCCATCCAGTGCAACCTAGTAGGAAGCCAGGTGTCAGAGGAACATAGGAAATGTAGTTTGCAAATTCCCAGCACCAGCGCTATAGAGCCAGTTACAGAAGGGAAGGTGCTGGCTCAGATGGTAAAGAAGCTGCCTGCAATGCAGGAGACCCAGGTTCAATCCCTGGGTCAGGTAGATCCCCTGGAGAAGGGAATAGCTAACCACTCCAGTGTTCTTGCCTGGAGAATTCCATGGACAGAGGAGCCTGGAGGTCTACAGTCCACAGGGACTGCAAAGAGTCAGACACGGCCGAACGACTCACACACAGCAACCAAGCTGCCTCAGGTCGACAGTGACACCTAGTGCCAGCAAAGGAAACAGCATGACTCACCACCTTTATTCTATCTCCAGTAGCAGGAGAGGCAGGGAAATTGCACTTAACCCAAGCTGCAAGTTGGGTTCAGATCCACTCCGCATGTGCTGGTGTGGAGAAGGAGCTGAAGGAGCACCAGCTACCCAGAAAATGCTTTTTTATAACGGACAGTGACAGTGCAAGGAGGTGAACCAAGCATACAGACACATTTGCAGCATCAGTTTGCATCATATCTGCTAATGTCCCATTGGCCACAGCAGGTCTCAGGACCACACCTGAAGTTTCACCATTCTCTGGGTGGTTAGGCTGTGCCACAGGACAGACTGTATAACCTGATGACAGCCAAAGTTAAAAAGCAGAAGAGGGTCACCCAAGAAAGAGACCATGCATGATTCTATGTCACTGAAAACAGACCACAGCAAACCAGATTCAAGTGACTCAGCAGTGACAGGGAGCAAGAGAGGAGAAGGAGTGTTCACAAGAGGCAGCCCCAGGCAATGTGCCCGCCGGCCAGGGTCAGAGGACCCACTGCTGATGTAGCACACACCCTATGTCATGCTGCAGCACAAGGACTCATCTCTTCCTCGTGGGGTCTGAAATACAGGAAGCTGGGGCATGCATGAGGACCACTGATGCGCACACTTAAGCAGAACAAAGCAGTACGCGTCAAGCCAGGAACAGAGAGCCAGTCCTTCCCAAGGCCATGACCTCACTACAGGCTGTGAGAGCTGTTTGTCTCCCAAGTAATGAATTATTCCAAGCTCAAACCCATTCTTATATGGCCAAAACAAGGGTCAAAAGACTGCCTAGAGACTGCTTTTCCCAACACCCAACATCCTGAGTGCGGAATCCACTCCAATCATCTATTACACTGCAAGGTCATATGGCAGAAGAACTGTGATGAATAATCCAACGGACCACAGAAAGCAGCTAACAAACTATATCTCTTTCATTACTAGGACCAGCAAAGGCAGACCTCAGGCAGTGATTATTGAAATTAGCTAATTAACAGTGAGATGGAGCAATGTGAGACATAATACATAACAAGTGGTCAAGAGTTAGACCCTCAAGGACCTGAGCTCAATACAAAATGAAAAAGCCACTTTAAAAACAGTTAGATAGTTTATTTTTTTTTTAAATAAAGATAGACATAAACTTACCATTAGACCCAACAATTCCACTTCTAGGAATCTGCCTAAAAGAAATAAAAAACCTCCACATAAAGACACATGAATAATGCCCAGGAAACGAAAATAGCCCAAATGCCTATCAACTGGTAAATGAATAAACAAAATGTGGTATACCCATACAATGGAATACTCTCCAGTAATAAAAATGAATGAACTACTAATACACACAACAACATAGATGTACCTCTGGCTAAATAAAAGAAGCCAGATAAAAAGACCATATATTTATGATTCCATTTACATGAAATGTCCAGAAAAAAATAAATTTACAGAGACATACAGTAAATTAGTGTGTTGCCTGGAGCTAAAGATGCTAGTGGAGATTGAATTCAAATGAGCACAGAGGATTGTGGGAGCGGGTGATGGATTATAGAGATGGTTGCACCGTGTTTTAAATTTACTAAAAATCATTGCAACATAAATTCAAATGAGTGAATTATGATAAAATGAAAGAGGATCTGGATTCAAACCTTGGTTGCACTTAATATCCATGTGCCCTAGAGTGAATTACAGTGACATAACCTCTGTGAGCTTCAACTTTACTATCTGTAAAATGGAGACCAAAGAGAGGACTGTTGAGGGGTCAGTGAGATAATACATCTTGTACCCCAGCACACAGCCCAACAGGTGTCTGAGAAGCAGTTATGAATTCTCCAGCACCCCCATGCTTTTATAGAGAAATAAATCCCACACAAACCCATACCAAGACCAAGGTCCAACTCCTGTTTGTATTTAAGTTGCCAGTTCACAGGTACCCGTGGGAATTTGTCAGTCTCTGCCTTGTCCCCAAATCCCTGGTGCAGGAATTATTCATAATATTTCTAGGCCAGAAATTACAATATGTTAACTTCACCTGCTTCACAGCTTCAGAAACTAAGGCTTTTCTAGAATGCTGTACTAAGATGCAAGAGCCTCTGAGCAAATACAAGCATTTTCTCTCCACTTTTTATTTTACATTTTTTAATAAAAAATAATCTTGACTTAGCAGTTCTGGGCTGCCTGAAGCTGACAGATTCTATAAGCAAGTTGCAGAAAACATCCCAGCCTTTGCAATGAACTTGAGCAAAGGAGCAGCCACTAAGAAGGTGATTCACTTCGATGACAGCTTCCTGATGAGGGCTCAAACCAGCTGGAGGGTTGTGCAATTTACGACTTCACAAAAGACTCAATAAAAGTCATAAATCAAAGGGCATGTGAGTGTTAGCACACCTCACAGAGTCAAAAGGTCTCAGACGACAGAACACAAGGCTGGTAACTTCGATTTGGCTCAAGGTTTATCACTGACTCAGTGAAAGGCACAGACCCTGTTTGCCAGGAATGCTTGTCATCCAGCGCAAACAGATTGCACCGAAGGATTAGGGGAGCCATTTCTCAGATTCCTTGGCCGTGGATTCACAGGCAGTGGCAGTGAGGAAAGGCTGCCTTCCCTAATAAATAAATCTTTGTGCTTTCAAAGTTGACCCTGGATAAGGATTCCTCTGGGAGTAACTGGCCATCTCCCCTTCCAAACTACCTGACTTTCCACCATTCAATTCACTCTTGGAGCTGAAGGCTTCATCTTATAATACAATGCAAAACAGCTTCAGAATGAAGCCACATGTACCTTCATTCAATCATTTAATAACTCTTACTACTGTTATTACCAGTATTAATAAAATTGATTCTGAGCTTACATCCTCTCATAAACTAGCACAAATCTCAGGGTGTTTCTGTGATGATAAAGGCAAGGGTTAAGAAGGGCAATGCCAAAGAATGTTCAAACTGCTGCACAACTGTAGCCTACCAGGTTCGTCCGTCCATGGGATTTTCCAGGCAAGAATACTAGAGTGGGTTGCCATTTCCTTCTCCAGGAAACGCTAGCAAAGGTTATGCTCCAAATCCTTCAAGCTAGGCTTCAACACTTTGTGAACCCAGAACTTCCAGATGTACAAGCTGGATCTAGAAAAGGCAGAGGAACCAGAGATCAAATTACCAACATTTGTTGGGTCATAGAGAAAGCAAGAGCGCTCCAGGAAAACATCTACTTCTGCTTCACTGACTAAAGCCTTTGTGTGGATCACAACAAACTATGAAAAATTCTTAAAGAGATGGAAATGTCAGACCACCTGACCTGTTTCCTAAGAAAACTGTATGCAGGTCAAGAAGCAACAATTAGAACCGAGCATGGAACAACCGACTGGTTCAAAATTGGAAAAGGGGTATATCAAGGCTATACATTGTCACCCTGCTTATTTAACTTCTGGGCAGAGTACATCATTTGAAACACCAGGCTGGATGAATCACAAGCTGGAATCAAGATTGCTCGGAGAAATATCAACAACCTCGGATACACAGATGATATACGACTCTGAGGGCAGAAAGTGAAGAGAAACTAAAGAACCTCTTGATGAGGGTGAAAGAGGACAGTGAAAAAGCTGGTTTGAAAGTTAACTTTAAAAAAAAAAAACAACTAAGATCAAGGCATCTGGTCCCATCAATTCATGGCAAATAAAAGGAGAAAAAGTGGGAGCAGTGACAGATTTTATTTTCTTGGGCTCCAAAATCAATGCAGACAGTGACTGTAGCCATGAAATTAAAAGATGCTTGCTTCTTTGAAGGAATGCTATGACAAACTCAGACAGCCATATTCAAAAGCAGACACATCACTTCGCTGACAAAGGTCCATATAGTCAAAGCTGTGGTTTTGCCAGTAGTCATGTACAGGTGTGAGAGTTGGATCATAAGGAAGGCTGAGTGCTGAAGAATTCATGCTTACAAATTGTGGTGCTGGAGAAGTCTCTTGAGAGTCTCTTGGACAGTAAGGAGATCAAACCAGTCAATCCTAAAGGCAATCAACCCTGAATATTCATTGGAAGGACTGATGCTGCAGCTGAATCTCCAATACTTTGGCCACCTGATGCAAAGAGCCAACTCACTGGAAAAAAAAACCCTGATGCTGGGAAAGATTGAAGGCAAAAGGAGAAGGTGACGTCAGTGGTTGAGGTGGTTAGATAGCATCACCAACTCAATTGACGTGAGTTTAAGCAAACTCCAGGAGATAGTGGAGAACAGAGGACCCAGGCATGCTGCAGTCCATGAAGTTACAAAATCAAACACAGCTTAGCAACTGAACAACAAACGGTTAAGTGAGATGGAATTAAAAATAAATAAATGAACCTCAGTACATGCCTGGTACATAGCAATCCTCCTTAAACTTTAGCTGTATAATTTCTCACTATCTAAACCTTTTAAAATTTTATGCAGTGGGAATTCCCTGGCCGTCCAGTGGTGAGGACTCTGTGCTCTCACTGCTGAGGGCCCAGGTTCAACCTCTCATCAGGGAACTAAGATCCCACAGGCAGCATGGCCAAAAAAAGAAAAAGAAGAGGTGGTATAAGGATACAATGGAATGCTATTCAGCCATAAAAAGCATTCACACAGCAGTGTCATAATAAGGAAATTAACAGTAATTAATTATGACCATTATTAATCATGGCTATTATCTCTCTCCTTTGGAGAAGGTAGGATTCAGATTATATACAGTAGCTAATACACACAGATTTTATATGCAGTATCTTGTATGTTCACTCCCATAGCGTGTGGAGAGAGGGCAGGTGTGATATGCTATAGGGAGGTCAGTGAAGTCCTGCCTGATAAGTGACATCTGAGCAGAATCCTGAATGAAGTAAGGGAGAGGACCATGTTGCAGGGGGGCGCGCTCCAGGCAATGGGAACAGAAGAGCTAAGGCCCTAAGGTGGGATCAAGCACAGAGTATCTGAGAGTTGAGCGGCCCCCAGGGTGCAGGAGTAGGGGAGGGGAGTGACACCAGACAACATCGAATGTCAGGAGCCAGCCCCTACACGGCCTCCTAGGCCACAGTAAAGGTTTGGGTTTTGCCCTAAGTGTGATAGAAAAGCCAAAGAAGGCTTTTCAACTATTTTATTTACTCCTTGAAAGATCACTCAGGCTACTGGGTGAAGGGTGATGATGAAATGGTGAGGGAGTGGGGAGAACAGCTCAGAGGCTACGATAGCCGCCGAGGCAGGCGGTGATGGGGGATGCGAGTGCTGGATGGATCTGGGCTGTGCTTTGGAGGATGAAAAGAACCAAATAGAACCCACAGAACCAAAGGGTTGGATGGCAGGAGGTGGAGGAGGAGGAAGGGGAAGAGGAACAACAGGGATTCCTGGCTCATTTCAAATGGATGGTGCTATCCACGGAGCAGTAAAGACACAGAGAAATATTTCAAGGGAAAATGGCAAAATGTAAAATACGTCTGGGTCACATTTTAAACCTTGTCAGTCATTTACATCTCTATGTGAATAACAGCATCTCCTAATAATCATGACTTTTCTATTTATAGAAACTTTCATTTCTATTATACTATTATATGCTAATATATGACAGAGTGCATAGCATATATAGTGGATACAATATATAACATATATATTATATAATATAGATGAAACATATATATATGTTATATACATATATACACAGCATATTGTCACAGTAGCATAGTATCTATACTATTTACATATAATATACAGCACATTATATACTATACTAGCATAATATATTATACTCAATATAGTATACAGCCTCTATATTATTGTGTAGTATGTATGGTATGATATATATCATATACATTATATAATATTATATTATATATAGTACATATCATATATTATACAATACAAACACTATATAATATATTTGATATAAGTTATATTCATGTTATCAGAGAAGGCAATGCCAACCCACTCCAGTACTCTTGCCTGGAAAATCCCGTGGACAGAGAAGCCTGGTAGGCTGCAGTCCATGCAGTCACGAAGAGTCAGACACGACTGAGCAACTTCACTTTCACTTCTCACTTTCATGCATTGAAGAAGGAAATGGCAACTCACTCCAGTGTTGTTGCCTAGAGAATCCTAGGGATGGGGGAGCCTGGTGGGCTGCCATCTATGGGGCAGCACAGAGTCAGACATGACCGATGCAACTTAGCAGCAGCAGCAGCAGCATATTCATGTTATATAGTATATGTGATAAACAGAGCATGTTTCATGTATTACAGTGTTTATATGCTATATAATTATACAGTATATAACATGTAATACCTAGTATACTACAGTATATTACATGTGTTATATGACAAACAATTCTACATACTATAGCATATATTTTATATATTATAGTATACATAACACTTATAAATTACAGTTATATAAATCACATACTTATATAAATTATAGTTCTATAAATATACTTTGTGTCTATGGGCTTCCCAGGTGGCACTAATGGTAAAGAACCCACTTGCCGATGCAGGAGAGGAAAGAGATGTGGGTTCGATCCCTGTGTGGAGACCCCCCTGGAGAAGGGCAGAGAAACCCACTCCAGTATTCTTACCTTGAGAACCCCAGGGACAGAGGAGCCTGGAGGGCTACAGTCCACGGGGTCACAAAGAGGTGCACACAAGTGCGTGAGCAGTGTGCATATACTACACCATGTGCAGCATATAGTGGGGCACGGTTTCTTGTGTATTAGTCTGTTATATAGTGCATATAAATACATAAAATAGCATGTTTATATTTATATAGTAATAGTATATTTAAATATATAAAATAGCATATTATATAGTACATGGGGGATACCTTGTGGCTCAGACAGTGAAGAATCCCCTGCAATGAGGGAGACCTGGGTTTAACCCCTGAGTCAGGAAGATCCCCTGGAGAAGGGAATGGCTACCCACTCCAGTAATCTTGCCTGGAGAATTCCAAGGACAGAAGTGCCTGGCAGGCTATAGTTCATGGGGTCACAAAGAGTCAGACACAAGTGAGCAACTTTCACTTCACATTCACATACTATATATATATAATATTATATATAAGTTATTATTTACTATCTCTTTGGGCTTTAAAAATTCTTCAACCCCCCTCCCCGAGTCTTCTCTTTCTGCTAAATTCAGAGGTAATGGAGTCTCAGAGAGGGGACTAACTTTCCCAAAGTCTCAGAGATGGTAGGACAAGGAACTGGAGCCAAGTCTAGAGAATTCCACTTGCCCTACACTGCCATGTGAGCTCCAGACCCTTTCACAAGACAATTTTGATAGTAAGAAAATTTTTTGCTCTTATTTGCAGAATGGAGATATGCTAAGAATTTCTAAATTATATCTAAATATCTAAATTGTATCTCATTTAATCCTCCCCACTAAAACTACCACAGAGAATATATATATATATATATATTTGCCACAGTCATCTATCCATAGATTAAAAAAAAAAAAAAATGAGGCTCTGATAGATCAGGTACTTTGCCCAGGTCACAAGGTTGATGAGGAACAAAAATGGGTGATTTAATCCACCACAGGGGCATCTGGATGGAAAAGCCCAAATGCCAGTTACATCTGTTCAATTAAGGAATCCAGGTGTTGCTTCTGCTATGTCCACAGAAAGAAATGTACAATGTTTCTGTGACATTTCCCTTCTGAACTGTCTTGTCTGTCATGAGAGAGATCTCCAATTTGGCTTAAGTGCATTGATACTGTTGCAGAGTCAAAGCATCTTCCTGCAGGGGGAGGGGAGGAAATCACTAAAACTGAGCCTAAAAATTAAAAAGACCTGCACACAGGCATCAGAGGTGAAGCCAAAGCTGTCAGAGATGGGAATTACATAAATAGCAGCTTAGATTCCTAAAGTGTGGATTTCTCCTACCCAGGTTCTTCAAAAGCTCCAGGTACTTGAAGGAAAATACCCCTATGTAGACATTAGCTACTTATTTTTCCTAAGCAAACCCATCCTCCCAAGCTACACATTTCTTTTCTCTTCTGTCTCAATTCTCCATCACACCAAATCCCCGAAGTCCATATTTCTCCATTTTTCTGCTCTGGGAATTGCACAGAGTTTCCAAAGCATTGCCCACGGCCTTTGGTCTATGGAGACTCATATATAGTCTGAGATACTGGCTAGAATAGGGAGAGAGATGGAAGAGCGAGGCGGCAGAAGGGAGTAAGAGCCTGAGTCTTGCTCAGAGACGCAGGGAAATGAGTGTTTGCTCAGGCAGGCCAATAGGACATGGATTTGAACGGCAGCATAAAGCCTCATTCTAGAAGAACACAGTCAGACTCCAACGGTTCTCCCCTACACATGTGACGAGAAAACTACCAGCTCTCCAGGGGAAAGGAGAGCAGGAAACAACAGTTTGTTGAGCACCTCCTAGGTACCTAATCCCTACAGCATCTCTGAGAGAGAGATGGCATCATCTCATTTTACAGATTAAAATAATATGATATTGTAAGCATCATACTAGCAGGGAGTTTGGCTGTCTTGTGTGTCCACATCGTCAGCACAGTGCCTAGCACCCAGTAGATGCTCAGTAAATATTTGGTGAATGAATGAATGAGGAAACTGAGAAGCACAGAAGTACAGTGTGTAGAAGCAGAAAAGAACAAGACATTGGAGGTGGGGAGACCTGAGTATGAACCTACCTCTGTCATATACTGGCTGTGTAATCTCTAAGCTTTGCCTACAAATTGGATTTGATAGTGGGCCCCATCTCCTAGATTTGGGGGAGGAGCAAGGGTTGATGCAAGTACTTGTGATCATGACTTCCCTGGTGATCCCATAGCTAAGACTCCACACTCCCAGCGCATGGGACCCAGGTTTGATCCCTGATCAGGGAACTAGATTCCACATGCCACAACTAAAAGTTCACATGCCACAATTAAAAAATCCCACAGGCCACAATGAAGATCAAAGATCCTGCATACCACAACTAGGTACCTGTAACCAAGCCCTCAGTACATGTGAATTTTCTTATGGTAGCATGACAGTCAAGCCTACACTTGAATTAAATTAATATTTGATGATGATGATGATGAAAGACCATGAAGAGGAAAAAGAGGACAAGAAGTAAAAGGAGAAGCAGAAAGAGAAGATCAGGGTGGTCTCAGGAGTATCAGTGGATAAAAAAAAAATCCTGGCTTGAAATCTTGGGAAAGATTCTTGGGTAGATGAAAACTTCCCAATATATTCTCACTGAACTGTATCAGTCTCTGTATGGGCCACTCTCTGTCATGAACATTCCAGGGACCCAGAATTCAAGCATCTCCTTTCCCCATTCTAGCCAAATGGAGTTAGATGTGACTTTTTTTTCCTTCTGCTGTCTGTCCACTTTGGGAATGACTTTTCAAGTTTTGCAGTTTTCCTTTTAAGAACATTCTATACAGAACATATCCAAAATGTCTGGATCAAATGTTTCTCAAATATAGTGGTTCTCAAAGTGTGTGTCCCAGACCAGCAGTATCAGTAACGCCTAGGAACTTATTAGAAATGTAATCTCTTGGACCCACCTTAGATCTCTTGAATGAGAAATTCTGGGGGTGGGGCCCAGTGATCAGAGTTTTAACAATCTTCCAGGTGATTCTGATGCATAGGTAAGTTTTGAGAACTGCTGCTGTAATGAAACCAAATAGGGTAGCCAAAAACTGTCCCCTCCATTAAGCTCCGGAGAGAGTTCTGATTTTCAAATGAGAAGAATGAGGCAGAAGTAAGACTCTCTGGAGAACGGGCACCTTCTCCAGCAAAGTGCAAAAGGCCTTGCCATGAGAGGAACCAGAAAGCTGTGTTGCTCAGTCAATCAAAAATTACTGAGGATCTATTATGTTCCAGGAGCTGGGCTAAGTGCCATGGCAATGCAACATATGATCCCAGCTCTCTAGGACTTAACATTCCATGTGGAAGACCTGCATTTCATGCACATCAAACCGGTAAAGATGGAAAGTCTGACAAAACCAAATGGAGAAACAGGAACTCTTGTATACTGCTGGAAGAGTGGGAATTATTACAACTGCCCTGCAGAGCAATTGGGTGAAATCTAGTAAAGTTGGAGATATATAACCCTTTTCATTCCATTCCTAGGTTTGTACCCTAAGCCTGGAGAAGCTCCATTGACTTTTCACAGAGAGAAATGTACATTAACATTTACTGCAGCACTGTTCGTAACAGCAGTAAAATAGAAACAACCTAAACGTCTGTTTACGGGAGAATGGATAAATAAAGCGTGATGGAGTTGTATGTTGGAATGCTATCAGTAACAAATTAACTCTAAAGAAACTGAGTGAAAAACAACTTTGATAAATTGAAAAATCATAATAATTAACAAGAAAAAGTTAGTCATGGAATGATATGTGTTTAATACAGCAGGATTCTATTGAATGTTTTAAAATACACAACCCAATACTGAATATTGATGATAGACAAGAAATATCCAATGAAAGTATAATAATATACATGGAATAAAAATACAACTGGAGCCCAGGTTGGATGCATGAGACAAGTGCTCGGGCCTGGTACACTGGGAAGACCCAGAGGAATCGGGTGGAGAGGGAGGTGGGAGGGGGGATCGGGATGGGGAATAAGTGTAAATCTATGGCTGATTCATGTCAATGTATGACAAAACCCACTGAAATGTTGTGAAGTAATTAGCCTCCAACTAATAAAAAAAATTTAAAAAAAAAAAGAAAAGAAATGGAAAAAAAAAAAAAATACAACTGGAGGATTGAGGTCACCCTTGGAAAGAAGGGAGAGAGGAAGGACAAGATTGAGACATGTCCCAGTGGGATTAGATTGCATTTATTATGCTGTTCCTTAAGCTGAGTGATGGGTAAACGCTAGTTCACTATATTAGACTTAACATAGGATTTTTGTACCTGAAACATTTCAATATAAAATAAATTTATAGAAGACATTGCAAATATAATTAATAATTATAAATGTGTACAGCAGTGCAAGAAGGACTAGGGGCTGTCATAAGAGGAGATCTAACAAAATTTTTCATTTCAACCCTGATTTTGACCTGCCTCCTTAAGAGTCTTACTGTAAGCTCCATCCAGTCATAAGTTATATTTCATTTTGGGGACTTCCTTTATGATCCAGTGGTTAAGAATCTGCTTGCCAAATGCAGGGGGCCTGGGTTCCATCCCTGGACAGGGAACTCAATCCCACATGCGGTGACTAAGAGCCCACATACCATGACTAAAAGTCCCACACATGGCAACGAAGACCTGATGCAGCCAAATTTAAAAAAAAAAAAGTTTCATTTCATTTTTGTTTCTCTGTACTCTATAATTTTCCTACCAAGGAAATAGGCCACACAGGTTTTGAGATAGCAAGTTGATTTTTTAATAATTGTATTTATGGTTTATTTGTGGTTGTGCTGGGTCTTCATTGCTGCCCGGGCTTTTCTCCAGCAAGCAGGGACCACTCTTCACTGCAATGCATAGGCTTCTCACTGCAGTGGCTTCTCTTGTTGCAGAGCATGGATTCTACAGCGCACTCGCTTCAGTAGTTGCGGCCTGTGGGCTCATGAGTTGCGGTTCCCCGGCTATAGAGCACAGGATCAGTAGTTGTGGCGCTTGGGCTTCGTTGCTCTGCGGCATGTGGGATCTCCCCGGATCAGGAATCAAACCCGTGTCTCCCGCACTGGCAGGAGGATTCTTTTTTTTTTTTTTTCTTTTTTTTTTTCCTTTATTTATTTTTTTTTTCAGTGGGTTTTGTCATATATTGATATGAATCAGCCATAGATTTACACATATTCCCCATCCCGATTGGCAGGAGGATTCTTTACCACTGAGCCATCAGGGAAGCCCGCTAACTGTTATCTTTGAACAAAGTAGTCAAAATCGGCTTACAAAATCTGCGTAGGATATTCCAATGTTCTATATGTCTAATACGTGCTTATAAATATAGACACATAAGGGAGGCAGAGGGGACTTCTGGGAGGAGCCACACAAAAAAAGTCAGAAGTCATTTTTTCTGGGAGATGGGAGTATTGGAAATTGGTGGGAGGATTTGCTTCTTATAGTGACACCCGTCATTTTCATCAGTTTATCCTCTTCTCCTCTTTCTTCTGGACCAGAACTCCTCCTTCCTCCAGTAAACTTGTTTCTTATATTTGAAGTCCTATATGCCTTGATTCCACCTTCCCTGGTCATTGGCTCACTAACCTGACCAATCAGAGCACATCATTAGTAGCCACAGGGATTGGCTCAAGAATGTACTCGGTGATACACACCCAACCAATTAAGTTCCTCTCTGAGACTTTTTGACCTGAACCCTGAGAAAAGGCATTTCCTTTCTAGTAGGTTGTTCAATTGATAGGAATTAATGTGGGGTTAATAAGGTCCACCTTTCCCCCATCTGGGGAAAGCTTATTAGAGAAATGGAGAGAGAGAGCAAGATGGTATCCCATCAGTTTTTGAGCTTTGGACATGCCTGATTTGTGCCTGGAGCATCTTGATGTCTGGTTCTTACAGCTGAACAAGTCCTGACTGCTATACTTCTATTTTGTTCCCCTACATTTTCTATGTTTTCCGTAAGGAGCATGGATCACATGTAGAACATGTTCAAATTCAAAAAAAAGAAAGAAGGAAAGGAAACACAGATCATATTTGTCTGCAGAGGCTGACTCTTGGACACTCTTGCTAAGGCATAGACTGAGCCTGCCTGATTTAGAGAAGGCCATGGTTTGCTCGGGCTCCATGATTCCACTGGTCCCTCTGAAGTCTCCAGGCCTGACTCACTGCTTCCAGACTAAAGACTTTACTCCCCTAAATCAAGAGCACTGCCAAATCCACCTTTCCCAGCAACACCGCCCCCCCACCATGGGTCCTTGCTTTAAAGTGATAATTAGTATAAAGTTGGGCATCTTTTTCCCCCTGGGAGAGAAAATTCTTTAACAGCATGAAGTGGAGCAGAGTGTGGGTGGATTTAACAAGGAGGTAAGGAAGCTTATGTAAGTGGCATTATTATATATGATTATATCACCGGGGTAAGAGAAACTCGTTCCTACTTGGGTGTTACACCAATCAGTAAGTTTCAGGCTTATGTGAAATAAAGGGATGAAGAAAAGCCATGCTTTCTGTCCCTCACCCAACCCCAGGATAACATCAATACTTATTCAGCCTTACCATATTCCTGGCCCTGTTCTAAGCTCTTTCCAGGAATTAAATCCTTGCAGAACCACATGAGCAGAGTACCATTCTTAGCCCCACTAATAATGGTATGGAAGAGGAGACTAGGTTACAGAGAGATCACATAACTTGCCCAAGTTCCCATAGCTGGAAAGTGGAAGGACCACATTCCCAACTCATGTCGTTCAGCTCCCCACACCCACATCCTAAACCTCTCATATGAGCTAACACCAAATCTATGTACAAAACCAAAAATCAACCTATCAGATCTCTCTGTTTGGTCAAACACACCATGAATTAGTCATGAAGGGGAAGAAAATCAATCCAACTATTTTTGTTTTCTTTTATTTTAATTAAACTGACTTCCCAGCTTGTGCAAAATCACAATATCATACAATGGAAAAAAGACAACCTCTTTAACAAGTGGTGCTGGGAAAACTGGTCAACCACTTGTAAAAGAATGAAACTAGAACACCTTCTAACACCATACACAAAAATAAACTCAAAATGGATTAAAGATCTAAATGTAAGACCAGAAACTATAAAACTCCTAGAGGAGAACATAGGCAAAACACTCTCCAACATAAATCACAGCAAGATCCTCTATGACCCACCTCCCAGAATATTGGAAATAAAAGCAAAACTAAACAAATGGGACCTAATGAAACTTAAAAGCTTTTGCACTACAAAGGAAACTATAAGTAAGGTGAAAAGACAGCCCTCAGATTGGGAGAAAATAATAGCAAATGAAGAAACAGACAAAGGATTAATCTCAAAAATATACAAGCAACTCCTGCAGCTCAATTCCAGAAAAATAAATGACCCAATCAAAAAATGGGCCAAAGAACTAAACAGACATTTCTCCAAAGAAGACATACAGATGGCTAACAAACACATGAAAAGATGCTCAACATCACTCATTATTAGAGAAATGCAAATCAAAACCACAACGAGGTACCATTACACGCCAGTCAGGATGGCTGCTATCCAAAAGTCTACAAGCAATAAAGGCTGGAGAGGGTGTGGAGAAAAGGGAACCCTCTTACACTGTTGGTGGGAATGCAAACTAGTACAGCCACTATGGAAAACAGTGTGGAGATTTCTTAAAAAAACTGGAAATAGAACTGCCATATGACCCAGCAATCCCACTTCTGGGCATACACACTGAGGAAACCAGATCTGAAAGAGACATGTGCACCCCAATGTTCATCGCAGCACTGTTTATAATAGCCAGGACATGGAAGCAACCTAGATGCCCATCAGCAGATGAATGGATAAGGAAGCTGTGGTACATATACACCATGGAATATTACTCAGCCGTTAAAAAGAATTCGTTTGAATCAGTTCTAATGAGATGGATGAAACTGGAGCCCATTATACAGAGTGAAGTAAGCCAGAAAGATAAAGAACATTACAGCGTACTAACACATATATATGGAATTTAGAAAGATGGTAACGATAACCCTATATGCAAAACAGAAAAAGAGACACAGAAGTACAGAACAGACTTTTGAACTCTGTGGGAGAAGCTGAGGGTGGGATGTTTCCAAAGAACAGCATGTATACTATCTATGGTGAAACACATCACCAGCCCAGGTGGGATGCATGAGACAAGTGCTCGGGCCTGGTGCACTGGGAAGACCCAGAGGAATCGGGTGGAGAGGGAGGTGGGAGGGGGGATAGGGATGGGGAATACGTGTAAATCTATTGCTGATTCATGTCAATGTATGACAAATCCCACTGAAATGTTGTGAAGTAATTAGCCTCCAACTAATAAAAAAAAAAGATTAAAAAAAAAAAAAACCCACAATATCAGGAATTACTCCAAATAATGTGAGTAGCAGGGAGAGGTTTCCAACTGGAAGGCCACAGACCAAATTCAGCACACACGTGTGTTTGCTTTGGCTGGATCAGGCTCTTGCTCAATACGTTCTAAATGAGGCATGGACTCGCTAGTTTACCATAGTACCCACTACTCCTTAAGGTCTTACACCTACCTGGCGCACTCATTTAGAAGGAATCTGAACCAGCAGCCCTTGATGTAAGCAACGTTATCATTGTTGTTGTTTCAGTTACTAAGTCGCGTCTGACTCTTGCAACTGCATGGACTGTAGCCCACCAGACTTTTCTGTTCGTGAGATTTCCAAGGCAAGAATACTGGGGTGGGCTGCCATTTCCTTCTCCAGGGGATCGTTCCTGACCCAGGGGTCAAACCTGCGTCTCCAACATTGGCAGGTGGATTCTTTACCACTGAGCCACCAGAGAAGCCCAAGGGACACTTGGTAACAAAAGGAAAAGAAATATCTTTTTGTTGACTTTGAAAGAGTCATTTGAGTGATGATAATAGTAAAGTATGTTGAGGGCTTACTCTATTCCAGATCTCGTGTGCAGTGCTTTACCTATCTTATCTCATCCAGTCATAGCAACTGTTCTGCGAGAGGTTAAGTGGTGTGGTGACCTGAGAATGCTCCTGCGAATTTGAAATCCATCACACCCCATCAGTGTCGGGTTGAACAGGGAAACCAAGGCAGGCTCATTCCTAGAAAGCAGGAGCTCCTCTGACAGCCCACTCGGATGCCCCAACATTCCTCAGACTGCACAGCACGGACACTTCCAGGCAAACCTCTCTCTCTTCTCCCCCACTCAGTCAGACTTGCATCACAGCCTGACTTCACTCACGCAAGCACTTCCCCTAATAAAGTCCTTGTATGTTGCCTGTTAGAGCGATGCTTGCTTCTCACAACTAGCAAGTGACAGACCCAGGATTTGAACCTGTGCTCATTCAATGACAGTCCACTCAACTCCACAAATCGGAGCTCTGAACCACTACTCAGACCTTTTTTCTTTGGGCGCTTATTTTCTCAAACTTCTGAGTTCAGAGTAACCAGATATCACCCTCTGGACCCAACAGTGAGCCGGGGACAGGAGGGAGAGTTTCAGACCCCAAAGCCGGGCATGATGCCGATACTTGGATACCTAACGGTTGCCATGGTGACCAGGAAAGTATGTTAAGCTCAAGAAAGGAAACGCATGTGACTGGAGAGAGGAGATCTATCTATGATACCCTTTTCCCAAAGCCCCGTGAGAGAACCAGCCCCTCCCCAGGGCTGCAGGGAAATAGTCCACACGATAGGACAGTGAGCTCTGAACTGAGAGTCTGGGGTGGGCACCTAGCCTACCCCACAGAGACGCATCAGCAAACAGGATGAGTAATCCAGGATTCTGTGGCCCATGAAGCATTTTCATGTCTACCGTCACCACATTTGATCCTTAGATACAATTATTATATGTATAAGGACTTTTAACTGAGTTAAAGTATTTGCATGTTTCATTTCCTTGTGAACTGAGGTGAAATTCACCTTACTCATTAAACAAATCCCAGCAGCAACTCCCCCAGCACAGGCTGTGTAGAGTTGCCCCGTAAGAAGTATAGCTCGAAGCTGCATCTATTTCTTGGAAGTGTTCTTAGGACTTTTGGTGTGGGTCGTATTGAGCATCCTTCCTTAACTTCCCTGGCCAGAATAGATCCCTCTATATCAGCACCCACATGTCCTGTCCTCGCTGCTCAAGTGTCAGCAGATGGGAAGAGCAACGGCCTCTCTCCCCGAGGGCCCCCAGGGTCCTCCGAGTCCCTGCCTCTCTGTCTTGGCGTCTGTGTCCCCAGTCAGCCCTTCCTCAGACACACGCTCCGTATTTGGTGAAAACCCATTCACCTGCTTCATGTTATCTGGTGTGACTTTACCTTGGGAATTCTTATATGTTACAAGAGAAAATACCATCTGGCTTTCTGAACCAGTACAGATATTTATGCCCCAAAAGCTCACACAACTTGACCAAAGAGATCTCCTAATCACCCACTCAGAATAAATTTTTAAATTTAATTATTTAATTAAATAAAATCCCCAATGATGCCCCACACCTTACACCAGCTCCTGACCTTTGTTTTCCCCAATTGGACACACACGACAGATCACATTCACAAAAGCAATATCCTCTTTGGAGACAAGGGGGTGTCATTTCCAGCATTCCAATCACATCCCTTTCTTTCTCTCTCCCTCAAAGAAGCACATTCATACACAAGCACAAGAGAGCGACACTACTGTAGATCTACATCTGCATTTACTAAGTAAATTGTTGGGGAGCTTCTTTCCAGGAAACATTATCACTTGTAAACTGTTTCCCAGTGGGATGCTGTGCATGAAGGCTGATGCTTTGGCCCAGAACCAAGTAGGTGCTCAGTAAGTGGAGGCTGAATAAATAAAGGCATGAACAGCAGGTAAAGAGAGAGGAGGAGTTATACTCGGCCACCAGAGATGGGAGGGACTTCCCGGTTTAAGAAGGGCCCAGGGATTTCAGGTGCTGGCTTTGCAGAACCAAAGGGAATGGAGACTTAGGACAGCACTTCCCAAAGTGCAGTCACTGTGAACCATCATCTCTTGTTGTGTGTGCGTGTATGTGTGTGTGTACACATACATAGGGGTGTGTGTGTGTGTGTGTGTGTACACATACATAGATGTGGGTGTGTACATATGTATATATATACTATTATTTATTTTGTGTATGTGTGTGCTCAATCACTCAGTCGTGTCCAACTCTTTGCGACCCCATGGACTGTAGCCCACCAGGTCTTCTGTCCATGGGATTTCCCAGGCAAGAGTACTGGAATGGGTTGCCATTTCCTTCTCCAGGGGATCTTCCTGACCCAGGGATCCAATCCAGATCTGCTTGGCTGGAAGAGTCTTTACCACTGAGCCACCAGGGAAGCCATTATTTACTTCAGAGACTTATAGCAACTGTCACTTCTAAAAAAATAAATACATTTATTGAAAATAAAAGCTTTGTAACACTGCTGTAAATGAAAAACCAATATCACTTGTCAGAAGTTGCAGGCAATCATAAAAAAATAAATACAATGAAGATCTCCCAAAAAATCAAATTTTAACTAGAATTCTCTGCTGACAGCTCTATGCAGTGAGGCCTGCTCTCTCTTTATTAAAAGGGAGGGGAGACAGAAAAGTGTTAGGGCCAGACTGGTACCAAATTGAGATATTCTCCTTGGTGTAATCAGGTTAAAGGGGGAACCAAAATGGGCTTGATAGCTTTACTTCAAAACATATCCCAGACAAGACCCCTTAACTTCAGCGTTGATACACCTTTGTGCAAGTCACCTTCATCTCTCCCCTAGCTCTTTGCTACTCAAAGTGCCACTGAATTGGTCAACTGGACCCTTGCTGGGGTCCTACCCTTGGCTGGGACCAGGGAGGTTCTTGTTTTTCCTGCTGAGATTTGCACAGCCAAATGAAGTGGATGCTGAGACTGGAACAGCACAAGTTTTGTCCATTGGCCAAAGGATGGAGAAGTGGGAATTCAGTTTCCAAATCGACATCTCAACCCAGTTCAGGTGGACACAGTATATATAAGAAGGTAGAGGTAAAAGAAAGAGGACTGAAAAGAGGGAGAAGTATTCATGAATTGTCTAAGAACAGGAATGTGGTTTGGACTTTGACCACTCCTTTTTAGTCCTTGTATGGGCTTTTCTGGTTTTTATCATGGCAACTGTCATAATGCTGGTGGGCAGGTCATTTAGCTAATGTAGTGATGCAAAGTCATTACAATGAGCACGTAATGAGGCTCAAGGTCTACTGGAAGTCAGGTGATTCTGATGCAGGCTTGAGTTTGACAAGATTGTTGCCCTAGATTACAACAGCCTTCTATCAGGTCCACCAGATTCCATTCTGCCTCCCAGCCACAACTACCAATATTCCCTTCTCGAAGCAGCCAAAGTGTTCTTTCTAAATTCATAAATCATATTGAAACAGGAGGGAAGGGTGCTGGGCACAAACTTTAAAAGAATGATATAGCCCGAGAACATGACATAAACTGATTAGAACCAAATGGGTCCAAGATGACAGGTAAGTTGACTTCCACTACTCCTTGAGCCTCCGCATATGCCCATCATAAGACATCAGCCAGCTAAATGACACACCCACGGACTGTTCTCACAGTCAGTCTCTCCCACCAGAAAGCTTTCATAAGTCTCTTATCCTTATCTGTCAGAGGGCAGACAGAATGAAAACCACAATCACAGAAAACTAATCAAACTGATCACATGGACCACAGCCTTGTCTAACTCAATGAAACTATGAGCCATGCTGTGTAGGGCCACCCAAGATGGACGGGTCATGGTGGAGAGTTCTGGCAAAACATGGTCCACTGGAGAAGGGAATGGCAAACCACTTCAGTATTCTTGCCTTGAGAACAAAATGAAAAGGCAAAAAGTATGACATTGAAAGATGAACTCCCCAGGTCTGTAGGTGCCAAATATGCTACTGGAGAACAGTGGAGAAGTAACTGCAGAAAGAATGAATGGACAGAACCAAAGCAAAAACAATGCCCAGTTGTGGATGTTAACTGGTGATGGAAGTAAAGTCCAATGCTGTAAAGAACAATCTTTTATAGGAACCTGGAATGTTAGGTCCATGAATCAAGGTAAATTGGAAGTGGTCAAACAGGAGATGGCAAGAGTGAACATTGACATTTTAGAAATCAGTGAACTAAAATGGACTGGAATACGTGAGTTTATTTCAGATGACCATTATATCTACTACTGTTGGCAAGAATCCCTTAAAAGAAATGGAGTAGCCATCATAGTCAACAAAAGAGTCTGAAATGCAGTACTTGTATGCAATCTCAAAAATGACAGAATAACCTCTGTTCGTTTCCAAGACAAACTATTCAGTATCACAGGAATCCAAGTCTATGCCCCGACCAGTAATCCTGAAGCAGCTGAAGCTGAATGGTTCTATGAAGACCTATAAGACCTTCTAGAACCAACACCCAAAAAAGATGCCCTTTTCATCATAGGGGACTGGAATGCAAAAGTAGGACATCAAGAGATACCTGGAGTAACAGGCAAATTTGGCCTTGGAGTATGGAGTGAAGCAGGGCAAAGGCTAACAGAGTTTTGCCAAGAGAATGCACTGGTCACAGCAAACACCCTCTTCCAACAACACAAGAGAAGACTCTACACATGGACATCACCAGATGGTCAATACTGAGATCAGATTGATTATATTCTTTGCAGCCAAAGATGGAGACACTCTATACTCAGCAAAAACAAGATCAGGAACTGACTGTGGCTCAGATCATGAACTCCTTATTGAAAAATTCAGGCTTAAATTGAAGAAAGTAGGGAAAACCACTAGACCATTCAAGTATGACCTAAATCAAATCCCTTACAACTATACAGTAGAAGTGACAATAGATTCAAGGGATTAGGTCTGATAGACAGAGTGCCTGAAGAACTATGGATGGAGGTTTGTGACACTGTACAGGAGGAAGTGATCAAGACCATCCCCAAGAAAAAGAAATGCAAAAAGGCAAAATGATTGTCTGAGGAGGCCTTACAAATAGCTGAGAAAAGAAGAGAAGTGAAAGGCAAGGGAGAAAAGGAAAGATATACCCATATGAATGCAGAGTTCCAAAGAACGGCAAGGAGATAAGAAAGCCTTCCTCGGTGATCAATGGAAACAAATTGAGGAAAACAATAGAATGGGAAAGACTAGAGATCCCTTCAAGAAAATTAGAGATATCAAGGGAACATTTCATGCAAGACAGTCAGTTCAGTTCAGCCGCTCAGTCGTGTCCGACTCTTTGCAACCCCATGAATCGCAGCATGCCAGTCCTCCCTGTCCATCACCAGCTCCCAAAGTTTATTCAAACTCATGCCCATCGAGTCGGTGATGCCATCCAACCATCTCATCCTCTGTCATCACCTTCTCCTCCTGCCCCCAATCCCTCCCAGCATCAGGGTCTTTTCCAATGAGTCAGCTCTGGAGTTTCAGCTTTAGCATCATTCCCTCCAATGAACACCCAGGACTGATCTCCTTTAGGATTGACTGGTTGGATCTCCTTGCAGTCCAAGGGACTCTCAAGAGTCTTCTCCAACACCACAGTTCAAAAGCATCAATTCTTCGGCGCTCAGCTTTCTTCACAGTCCAACTCTCACATCCATACATGATCACTGGAAAAAACATAGCCTTGACCAGACGGACATTTGTTGGCAAAGTAATGTCTCTGCTTTTTAATATGCTATCTAGGTTGGTCATAACTTTCCTTCCAAGGAGTAAGCGTCTTTTAATTTCATGACTGCAGTCACCATCTGCAGTGATTTTGGAGCCCAAAAGCATGAAGTCTGACACTGTTTCCACTGTCTCCCCATCTATTTCCCATGAGGTGATGGCACCAGATGCCATGATCTTAGTTTTCTAAATGTTAAGCTTTAAGCCAACTTTTTCACTCTCCTCTTTCACTTTCATCAAGAGGCTTTTTAGTTCCTCTTCACTCTCTGTCATAAGGGTGGTGTCATCTGTATATCTGAGGTTATTGATATTTCTCCCGGCAATCTTGATTCCAGCTTGTGCTTCTTCCAGCCCAGCATTTCTCATGATGTACTCTGCATGTAAGTTAAATAAGCAGGGTGACAATACACAGCCTTGACATCCTCCTTTTCCTATTTGGAACCAGTCTGTTGTTCCATGCCCAGTTCTAAATGTTGCTTCCTGACCTGCATACAGGTTTCTCAAGAGGCAGGTCAGGTCGTCTGGTGTTCCCATCTCTTTCAGAACTTTCCACAGTTTATTGTGATCCACACAGTCAAAGGCTTTGGCATAGTCAATAAAGCAGAAGTAGAAGTTTTCTGGAACTCTCTTGCTTTTTCGATGATCCAGCGGATATTGGCAATTTGATCGACGTGAACCGTGAATTTCCAGATGTTCAAGCTGGTTTTAGAAAGGCAGAGGAACCAGAGATCAAATTGCCAATATCTGCTGGATCATCAAAACAGCAAATTTCATGCAAAGATGGGCACAATAAAGGACAGAACTTGTACGGACCTAATAGAAGCAGAAGAGATTAAGAAGAGGTGGCAAGAATACACAGAAGAGCTATACAATAAAGATCTCCATGACCCAGATAACGATGGTGGTGTGTTCCCTCACCTAGAGCCAGATATCCTGGAATGTGAAGTCAAGTGGGCCTTAAGAAGCATCACTATGAACAAAGCTAGTGAAGGTGATGGAATTCCAGTTGAACTATTTCGAATTCTAAAAGATGATGCTGTGCAAGTGCTACACTCAATATACCAGCAAATCTGGAAAACTCAGCAGTGACCACAGGACTGGAAAAGCTCAGTTTTCATTCTAATCCCAAAGAAAGGCAATGCCAATGAATGCTCAGACTACCACACAATTGCACTCATCTCACATGCTGTCAAAGTAATCTCAAAATTCTCCAAGCCAGGCTCTAACAGTACAAGAACTGTGAACTTTCATGAACTGGATTTAGAAAAGCCAGAAGAACCAGAGGTCAAATTACCAACATCCATTAGATCATCGAAGAAGCAAGAGAGTTCCAGAAAAACATCTACTTCTGCTTTATTGACTATGCCAAAGCCTTTGACTGTGGATCACAATAAATTGGAAAATTCTTCAAGAGATGGGAATACCAGACCACCTTACTTGCCTCCTGAGAAATCTGTTTGCAGCTCAAGAAGCAATAGTTAGAACCAGAAATGGAACAATGGACTGGTTCCAAATTGGGAAAGGAGTACGTCAGGACTGTATGTTGTCACCCTGCTTATTTAACTTCTATGCAGAGTACATCATGCAAAATGCCAGGCTGGATGAAGCACAGGCTGGAATCAAGATTGCAGGGAGAAATATCAATAACCTCAGATATGCAGATGATACCACCCTCATGGCAGAAAGTGAAGAACTAAAGAGCCTCTTGATGAAAGTGAAAAAGGAGAGTGAGAAAGTTGGCTTAAAACTCAACATTCAGAAAGTGAAGATCATGGCATCTGGTCCCATCACCTCATGGCAAATAAATGAGGAGACAATGGAAACGGTGATAGACTTTATTTTCTTGGGCTCCAAAATCACTGCAGATGGTGCCTGCAGCCATGAAATTAAAAGATGCTTGCTCCTTGGAAGAAAAATTATGACCAACCTAGACAGCATATTAAAAAACAGAGACATTACTTTGCTGACAAAGGTCCATCTAGTCCAAGCTATGGTTTTTCCAATAGTCATATATGGATGTGAGAGATGGACTATTAAGAAAGCTGAGCACTGAAGAATTGATGCTTTTGAACTGTGGTGTTAGAGAAGACTCCTGAGAGTCCCTTGGACTGCAAAGAGATCCAACCAGTCCATCCTAAAGGAAATCAATCCTGAATATTCACTGGAGATGCTGAAGCTGAAGCTCCAATACTTTGGTCACCTAATGTGAAGAACTGACTCATTGGAAAAGACCGTGGGAAAGATTGAGGGCAGGAGGAGAAGGGGATGACAGAGGATGAGATGGGTGGATGACATCACTAACGCAATGGACATGAGTTTAAGTAGGCTCTGGGAGTTGGTGATGGACAGGGAAGCCTGGCGTGCTGCAGTCCATGGGGTCACAAAGAGTTGGACATGACTGAGTGACTGAACTGACTGACTGACTGACACACTGTTCTGACTAATCATCAAAGACCAAAAAATGGGCAGTGGCCCAATTCATGGAAATCTCCTCCCCTTTTCTAAAATAGTTGAAATAATCCTCCCACTCATTAGACTATAAAAGTGAAAGTCCCTCAGTTGAGTCCAACTCTTTGTGACCGCATTGACTATATAGTCCATGGGATTCCCCAGGCTAGAATAGTGGAGTGGGTATCCCATCCCTTCTTCAACAGATCTTCCCAACCCCGGAATCAAACCGGGGTCTCCTGCATTGCAAGCAGATTCTTTACCTGCTTACCAGGGAAGCCCAAGAAGCCTATGAAATTACCCAGCCCACAAAAGCTAACCATACCATATTTCCAACCAGTCTCACCTTCTAACAGGGCCCACACTCTCTCTGTGTTTCTCTCTAAATAAATGCACTTCTTACCTATCACTTTGTCCCCCCACTGAATTCCTTCTGTAATGAGACATAAAGAGCCTGAGCTTCATTAAGTCCTGAAACCAGGTATGTGATCTCAGTTGGAAAACCATGGATTTTGGCCAGGTTCGAGTCCTGGAACATGGGCTCAAGTTTCAATATGAGTTACATGGTTTCAATATCACTTTCCTTGTTTAAACCTCCAAAGACTTCCACTGGGCTTAGAATAAAATCCATTTTCCTTTTCTGGCAGGGGTCAAAAGCCAGCCCCTACCTCCCCCTCTGAAACCTATGCTTCTGACAGCTTGACCTTTGCTAAGTCCTCAAAGGTGCCCAGGAACACTGCTGCCCCAGGGCCTTTGCACATTCTGATCTCTCTGCCTGGGAAGCTACTCTGCCATCATGTCCATAATACACACCCTTGCTTCATTCTGCCCTTACTTAAAAGCTGCCTCCTTAGAGAGGCCCTGACCACCTCACCAACAGGGCAGCCTCATCAGAAGGCTGCCCTTCTTAGGGTGACCAGCTCATCCCAGTTTGCCCAAGGCTGTCCCAGTTTTAAAATTGAAAATCCCCTGTACTGGGAACCGCCTTCAGTTCTCAGCAAAATGGAACAGTTGTTCAACCTCCAGTCCCCATCACTCCTCACACAGAACCCCGCTTTGTTCTTAACATATCACATATTCCCATCTTCTCTTTGTTTTCTTTCTCCTTTCTGAGTCAGTCCCATGAGGACACAGAGTTTTGTTCACAGCTGTATTCCTGGCACCTAGGACACTACCTGGCACACAACTGGCATTTAACTCAAATTGTTTGGCGAAAATATCAAAGGAACAACCCTCATGGTTTATTTAATCTATTGCTTACAGCTTAGTTGTCTCTCCCATTTGGCTGCAAATAAACAAAGCTTTATCCAGATTTAGAATACTGTCCTTGAGCTAGGTTACCAGGAGTGGATTTATTGAACTGAGGGGAATGCCATGTTTAAGGTTTTGATACCCAGCATCAAACTGTTTTCCAAAAGGGTCAGAACTCCTCCCCCCATGCCTACTGCATCAGGGGTTCCCTATATACCTCACTCCATGCTGGACAAAGACAGCATTATCATTGTTAAAATCCTTCGTAGGTGCAAATGTAGCTGTTTTAATTTGCATTCTTTGGATTACTAGGGAGGCTGATCATTTCCCCATATGCTTAGCTAATGGCTTCCCTGATAGCTCAGTTGGTAAGGAATCCGCCTGCAATGCAGGAGAACCCGAGTTGATTCCTGGCTTGGGAAGATTCCATGGAGAAGGGATAGACTGCCCACTCCAATATTTTTGGACTTCCCTTGTGGCTCAACTGGTAAAGAATCCACCTGCAAAGCAGGAGACCCCGGTTCAATCCCTGGGTTGGAAAGATCCCCTTACCCTCTTCAGTATCCTGGCCTGGAGAATTCCATGGACTGTAGAGCCCATGGGGTCACTAAGAGTTGAACACAACTGAGCGACTTTCACTTCCACTTTACTTTAGCTAATTGCATTTCGTCTTTTTTGAGTTGTCTGTTCATACCTCTTTGCTTGTTTTTCTACCCAGTTTCAGGACAGGGATTATTGATACGCTTGAGTTCTCTGAAAAATATATCAGCCCTTTCCCCTCATACATTAAAGTCTTGATTCTTTGGCACTTTCTGACCTCTGACCTTAGCCTTCAATTGTATTACTTCCTTATTTCTATTTTACATGTTCACACCCCATTTTTCATTTCTCTTTCCATTTGCTTTTGTATTTTTTTATAGTTAATTATTACACACTTCGAGAAAGCCTCTAAAAGCTTTCCACCTCATTCAGAGTATAAAATACCTTTTTTTAAATCATCTGTAAGGCCCTCCATGATCTGTCTCCACACCCACCCCTATATTACCTCTCTAACGTTAGTCCCTACTCTTCTGCCCTGGATCTCTCTGCTCCATACACTCTGGCTTCTGTGCTGATCTTCAAGCCTCCCAGCCACACACCTCAGGACCTTTACACAAGCTCTTTCCTCAGGTATCTTCCCCAGGAGATTCCCTCTCTCCCTTCCCTCAAGTCTTTACTCAAGTGTCATCTCAGTGAGTCCTTTCCCGGCCACCTTATCTAAAAGTCCAGTCCCTGTGGTAGACATCCGTCTGCAAAGATGTCCGCATTGCAGTCCCTGGGACCTTGTTTGCCAAAAGGGAAGTTGCCAATGTTGCAGGTTTGTTTTTTTTTTAATTTTTAGTTGGAGGATAACGGTTTTACAACGTTGTGTTGGTTTCTGCCATACAACAATGTGAATCAGCCGTAAGTATACATATATCCCCTCCCTCTTGAATCTCCCTCCCACCCTCCCCTCCAGAGAATTTTAAGTTATGGATTTTGAGATGAGGAGGTGGGCCCAACTGAATCACAAGGGTTCTTATAAGAAGGAGGTAGAAGGGTCAGAGTTAGAGAAGGAGATATGACAACATAGCAGAGGTTGAAGCGATGCAGGGTCAGGAACCAAGAACTCAGGCAGCCTTTAGAAGCTGGACAAGGCAAGGAAATGAATTCTCCCCTCAAGCCTCACAGATCTACAAACCCACTCAAACTCCTGACATCCAAAACAGTGAGATAATAAACATGGATTGTTTTAAGCCACTACAGTTATAGTACCTGTTAAAACAGCCATAAGAAACAAACACACAGCCCAATGCCATCCATCTACCTCCTGCTTTCTGTTTCTTCTTGACATTCACCCCTGTCCAAGTTCCTATAATTTTACAGTTTCCTCTGTTTTATTTTTGCCTCCCCTAAAAGAATATAACCTCCATGGGGACAGGTGTCTGTTTTACTCACTGTTGCACCCCCGGCACCTACCACAGTGCCTGGCACACACCAGTCAACTTTTGCTGAATGAACGGAAGCAGGAGTCGGAAGGAAGGAAACTTGGGTTGGCAGGTCAAACAGAAACTTGTGCTCAGCTGAGGTTGCTGGAAGGTCATTACATCTGAAGAGCCACTCTGGGTAGAACAAGGTCTTGAAGAAGCTACCAGGCACTGGAAGAAGATAAGTCTAATATTCTAGAGAACTCCTAGGGTCACTCCATTCCTCCATCCACTAACAGGGGTGCACAGCACATCTATGCGCTCAAGCAGAGAACAGACAAGTGCGCTCCAGTCTCAGATTGGGTTCATAGTCTAGCTCTGGGCTGCCCATCAAAACTGCATTTCAAACCAGTTATGTCATTTTAAATTTTCTAGTAGCCACGTTTTAAAAGTTTTGTTAAGGGAATTCCCTGGCACTCCTGTGGCTAGGACTCTGTACTTTCACTGCCAACGGTGCAAGAACTAAGATCCTGCAAACCTCAGACACAGTCAAAATTTATTTTAATTAAAAAAAAGGAAAAGTTTTGTTAAAAGGTGAAGTGAGGGGGAGAGGAGGGATAAACAAGGAGTTCGGGATTAACAGACACACACTTTGCTGTTGTTGCTATTGTTGTTCAGTAACTAAGTCGTGTGTGACTGCTTGAGACCCCGTGGACTGCAGCAAACCAGGCCTTCACTATCTCCTGGAGTTTGCTCAAATACATGTCCACTGAGTCAGTGATACTATCTAACCATCTCATCCTTTTGTCTTCTCCTCTTGCCTTCAATCTTTCCCAGTATCAGGGTCTTTACCAATGAATCAGCTCTTCGCATCAAGTGGCCAAAGTATTGAAGCTTCAGCTTCAGCATCAGTCCTTCCAATGAATATTCAGGGTCAATTTCCTTTAGGATTGACCTATTTGATCTCCTTGCAGTCCAAGGGGCTATATATAAAACTGATCAGCAACAAGGACCTACTGTATAACATACGGAACTACATATTCAATCTTTCATAATAACCTATAAGGGAAAGGAATCTGAAAGAGTAGAGATATATTGTATAACTGGATCACTTTGCTATATACCTGAAACTAACACAACATTGTAAATCAACTATACTTCAATTTTTTGAAAAGGTGAAATTTTAATGATACATTTCATTTGGCTTAATAGATCCAAGACATTATAATTTTGATATATAAACAGTTTTTTAAATATTAACGAGACATTTTACATTCTTTTCTCTATATACTAAGTGTTTAAACCCCAGTGTGTATTTTATAGCAGTTTCAGTGTGGACATTAAATTTTTAACACTTAAAGTGAAACGGAATCCCACTGAAACAATCGAACTGTTTTCACAGATAGTTTACACCACTTCGGTTTTTAAATTAAATGTCAATTAGTTAAAGTTAAATAAAATTTAGAATTTACCCCCTTCTAGGCACTGAGCACATTTGCAGCACTCAGTAGCCACACACGGCCAGTGGCTCTGGTTTTGGGCAGCGTGATCCCAAAATGCAAACCCTCGCAGGTGATGTGACCTTGCCCACATTACTGAAGCTCTCTGAACATCCTGCCATCACCTACAGAACAGGTGATGATAATAGTAGCTATTTTTGTGGGTTAAATGAAGTCAACAGGTCCATAGTAAATGCTTTATAAATTGTAGCTCTTGTTACTCTGGGGCAATTTCTTGTATTTCCAATGGAGGAATCCCTGGTTAGAAAGGAGACTGAATTGACATTTAGGGAACATGTACTATGTGCCTGCCCTGAGCTGCAGATGGCCCATCTCAAACTTCCCAGGAAACATTCACAATGGGAGTTGTCACCCTACGCACCCGGCCCCATGTGCTCTCCCAGGCTGCTGAATGAAGCTGGCCTCCTGCCTTCTGGAGGGGCCGCTGCCAACAGAAACCTTGGGAGATACAGCAGAGTATTTCAGTTACCATCAAAGTCGCCTGCCTGAGAGGCTGTCTGCTGGCCTTCCTGCCCCTTTTCCCTCTTCCCTTTCTTCCCTCCCTTCCCCTCTCTTTCCCTCTCTCTCTCTCCCTCCCCCTTTGCCCTAGAGCTGCCTCCTGCATCTGTTTAGACCATCCCTTATCTCGGTGATTTTTCAACAGGGTGTTTTTCTCCCCATAGGGAACAAGGGATGGCAGATCATGACTCAAACCCACTCTAAAACGTGGAAGGGTGGGGACCTTCCCCCAGCCCCTCCCTGTCTAGACTCAAGTTTCCTGAGACATGAATAATTAGAGAAACCCGAGCCATGGAACTCCCAGAAGAAATCCAGCTGATTTCTTCAGCCTCTCAGATGTTCTTGCAGGAGGTGGGGACAGAGCTCCTGTCTCATCCACAGATCGTGGTGGAAACAGCTTGGGTGTTGGGGTCTGAAAGGCTGGTTTCCCTCCCCCCTTAACCTCTTATGGGCTTGGACAAGTTGTTTAATTGCTCTGAGTCCCGTTTCTTCATCTGTAAAATGCATATACTGATCCCCTCCTGAGAGGTTGAATCATTGGCCCCATGCCTGGCATGTAGTCCCAGCATGTAGTCCCAGCATGTGGTGGTCATTATTATCACTGGGCTGTCAAGGAGTTGACAGCAAGACCTGTGGCTTGCTCCACCTCATTCACAGCTCCAGCCCCAATACCAGAGCAGCACAGTATGTGCTGCACAAATGTTGCATGTATAAAAATAAGTGTTTTCATATAATGACACTAAGTCCCCTCCAGACCAATGAAAACATGCATGTTATTTCCTGACAGCCAGAGCTGGGATGAGGGTAAGGCAAGTGAGATACTCTCCTTTGGTACAAAATTTAAGGGGGCCCCAAGAAACCCAGTCATCAAGATAAACAATATTTTGGTGCAGTATTCTCAGAAATCAAAAGGAATGCAAAAATATCCATGAAGAATGAAAAAAATCAAAGTTTAAAAAAAAAAAAACAAGGTCATAGATAATCAACAAGGACCTACTTATGGCACAAGGAACTCTACTCAATATTCTGTAATAACCTATACAGGAAAAGAATCTGAGAAAGAATGGATATATGTTTATGCATAACTGAATTACTTTGTTGTACACCTGAAACTTACAAAACATTGTAAATCAAGTATGTGCGTGCTAAGTCGCTTCAGTCCTGTCCAAGTCTTTGCGACCCTATGGACCCACCAGGCTCCTCTGTCCATGGGATTCTCCGGGCAAGAACACTGGAGTGGGTTGCCATGCCCTCCTCCAGGGATCTTCCCGACCCAGGGATCAAATTCTTGTCTCCCGCAGCTCTTGCATTGCACGCAGATTCCCGGCTGAGCCACTGGGGAAGCCCAAATCAAATAAACTCCAATATAAAATAAAAATTAAATTTAAAATCTAAAGAAAAAAAAAAAGACAAGGCCAGTATTACCAATATTTCCTTTTGTCTCCAGCTCCACACGGCACTGCCAGCCATGGTCTAAAGGCTTTTCAAGCATTAACCCATTCCATCCTCATACTATACCTATGAAGTATACATTTCAAATACTAACCGTTCAATGCTTATGATAACCCATGAGGTAACCACTAGTGTTCAGGTGAGGAAAAGGGGGCCTAGAGAAGTGATGAATTTGCCTCAGGTGGTTCAGCTCCTAAGTGGCAGAGCTGGGACTTGAACCCAGCACTCTGACCTGAGAGACCCAGTTCCCACACCATTCAGGACCGTCTATGATACAGCTCTGCCCACTGGGTAATTTTCTTTCTTTCTTTTTGTCTGCATCCGGTCTTTGTTGTGGCTCACGGGGTCTTTCATTGCAGAGCATGGATTCTCTAGTTGCTCCATGGCAGTGGGATCTTATTTCCCCAACCAAGGCTAGAACCTGTGTCCCCTGCATTCCAAGGTAGATTCGCAACCACTGGACCACAGGGAATTCCACCTCCTCCCGAGCTGGGACTTATACCATGAGATCATGTGCTTCGGTGGTTGAGCAGGTTGTCCTGTTATTTGAATTGCAGACATGCACCAAGTCTGCAGGCTGGGTTCCGCAGACACAGAAATAACCTCACAAGGGCAGTTCCCTGGCACCAGGAATACAGGGCTCCTGTCAGCTGCTCCTCCAGGCCTGGACAAGGGCTCCATGGGGCTGGAGAGGGCGTGACTAACTCGACTTTAGCTGGGAGGTCACTTGAAATGCAGAGGCGTTTCCTGCCTCCCATCCTGTGACAACTGACGCACCTTTGAGAGATGAGTAAGCGCTTGTCGGCTGGAGAATACAAAGCAGCCATGTCCCCATTTGACACCCACATAAAACTCAGCTCAAAGTGATTTTTACCAAAGGCCCAAAACTCAAGGGGTCAAAGGCCACTCAGGGTTCACTTCGGGTTCTTCGTGGGTTAGCAGACAGCCCTGAACGCTCCCCTCAGGATCCTTTAGGAGCAGCATGAGATGAGAGCCGTGGAATCAGACAAGACTCTCTGCACTTTCTAAGCTGGGTGAGCAGGGGCAAGGCACGTAGTCATTAGTCTAATTCTTCATCAATAAAATAGGGCTAGTGATGCCAAGCCCATAGTTGTGGGGACTAAATGTACTAAGTGAACATAGAGTACCCAGCACACTATCAGGTTTGTGGAAAGCACTCAGTAAGTGGTAACTACTATCATTACTTTCAAAACTGGCCTGCAATGTCCACTGTTAAATGTAACCTACATTTACAAAATAAGGCAGTACCTCAGTCCTTGATGAGAAATGATCATTAAATGGCCTGTTTGAGGCAATGAAGCGGTAAGTTCACTGAAAAACTAAAGCGCAAAGACACTGTTGGACTTCCCTGGCAGACCAGTAGATAGGACTCCATGCTTCCACTACAGGGGGCATGGGTTCTATCCCTTGATGGGAAATCAAGACCCCCCCCCCCCATGCTGGAATGTGGCCAAAAAATAAATAAATAAGGCACAAAGACATTGTTACCTGAAAAGTCAGAAAAGCTCATTGATTCTACCCCCAGGGATTCTGCTTACGTTAGTCTGGAGACTCTTGGCATCATTACTTTGTGAAGTCTTCCCAGGAGACTTCATGAAATCATTCATTCATGCCCCAGTCTTCGTGACCCCATGGACTGTAGCCTGCCAACCTCCTCTGTCCATGGAATTCTCCAGGCCAGAATACTGGAGTGGTTAGCCATTCCCTTCTCCAGGAGATCTTCCCAACTCAAGATTGAACCCAGGTCTCCTGCATCGCAGGCAGATTCTTTACCGTCTGAGCCATCAGGGAAGCCCAACCATGGTGAGGACCACCAAGAAACTGGGAGGGAGGGGTGAATTGGGGAAGGGGTTTTGGTGGGAGTAGGCGTGGCTGACAACAGACTGGTAGTAGATCCAAGGATGCTCACTAGACTCATTATTCACCCACAACAGCTTCATGTTTTATGTGCTTTCTATATAAATGCTATATTTCATAGAGTCTTACTTTTTATTATGGAGAATTTAAAACATACACTAAGGCTTTCCTGGTGGCTCAGATGGTAAAGAATCTGCCTGCAATGCAGGAGACCTGGTTTGATCCGTGGGTTGGGAGGATTCCCTGGAGGAGGGAATGGCTACCAACTCCAGTATTCTTGCCTGGAGAATCCCCAAGGTCAGAGGAGCCTGGCAGGCTACAGTGCATGAAGTTGCAAAGAGTCAGACACGACTAAGCAACTAACACTTTCACTAAAGCATGCAGTAAGTAAACAAATGCATAAATGCATCTCCTATGCCACCACTCAGGTCCCCAAATATCCCACAAGTGTTCAAATTGTCTCTGTAAGTGTCATACTTTTTAAAAAACTTTCTTTTAGGATTTAAAGAAGGTCTGCACCTTTGTTATGGGCTGATTTGTCTTCCAGGTCTTATATCTCAGCACTTCTCACACTTTTACACGCACATGAATTTTCTGGGGATCTTGTTAAAATATAGATTCTAACCAAGTAGGTTTAGGGCAGGGCCTGAGAGACTCCATTTCTGACATAGTCCCAGCACATGATACTGATGCTGAGGGTCTGAGGACCACACTTTAAGTAGCAAAGTTCTATGTCATAATAAGAGGAAATATTTTTTAAAGTCACGTTGACGTCTTTGGGCTGACCCAGGGGTTTTGCAGACAAAGCCCTGCTGGCTGGGAGGGACTCTCACCTTCTCATGAAGTGCAATTGATAGTCATGCCTGCTGTGGGTGTTTAAATGCCAAAGGCAACACCCGAGCTCCTAGAATTGGTATCTGACACCCTGACCATCCAGAGGTTCATCCTGGCAGGGTCCGGTTCTCCTGAAACCAGAGGTCACAATCCTCAGACCCTCCGAAGAACATTGATTTGTTCAGTTTCTGGCAGGCAGGCAAAAACGCAACCTGCAGAAATAAAGCAGTTACCTTTTCTTGCAGTTATAGGTTTAATTAAAAAGCCTTGTGCTGCCAGATTCAAATCACCCTCCACTGATGGGCGAGACCTATTGATTGCTTAGCTCTGCCCGCAAGACATAGTGGAGAGAAGACTTTATCTTCCTTTAATCAGACTCTCTTCCCTCAGATCCAATCCTGACAGGGCTGCTGCCTTCTCCTCACCCGCCTTCTTCTCCTGATGCTCAGCCTGCCCCGGGCACAGTGGGCGGCACCAGCCTCAGCCACACGAGCTGGGAGGTCTGTGCCCCAGGGAACTGGTGGCATCGTCAGCATCACCATGGCAAACGTGTATGGAGCCCGAGCCACATGCCAGGCGCTGTGCCAGATACTACTTCAAATGCGTTCTCTCTTTGGATACATTCATGTAACTCATTGTTCAGCGGGTTATGATCCCTGATTGTCTGATCTCACGTCGCCTATGCCGGGGCGTTTGTTCTCTGTCATACCGCCTGTTCTATTTTCACCACAGCCCTTATTATTACCTGAAACCACATGTTATTTCTTTTCCTACCTGATCATTGTCTCTGCCTCTGGATGGTAAATTCATGAGGACAGAGATTTTTGCCTCTCTCATTCAGAATAGAATCCCCGGCACCTAAAACAGCCTGAGCACACAGAAAGTTCTCGATAAATGTTGAGAAGTTTCATCCGTGTTGTCACATAATGCAGATTTTCCTCTTTCTAAGGCTGAAAGTACCCCACTGTATATGTACGATACACCCCATTTTCTTTATCCGCTTGTCGGTTGATAGGCACAGGTCGTTTCCCTGTCTTGGCTATTGAGGATACTGCTACAGTGACCATGGGAGTGCAAATACCTCTTCGAAACCTTGACTTTTTAAAATAACTTTTATTTATTTATTTATTTTTGGCTGGGCTAGGTCTTCATTGCAGCAAGCAGGGGCTACTCTCTAGTTGAGATACACGGGCTTCTCATTGCAACGGTTTCCCCTGTTTCCGAGCACAGCCTGGAGGGCACGCAGGCTTCAGTAGCTGCTGCCTGCGGGCTTCGGTGGTTCTGGCTCCCGACTCTAGAGCACAGTCTCAGTAGTCATGGGGCATGGGCTTAGGTGCTCCACAGCGTGTGGGATCTCCTGCGTTGGCAGGCGGATTCTTTACCACTAAGCCATGTAGGGAAGCCCCAAAATCTTGATGTTTGATTCTTTCGGATAAATACCCAAAGACAGGATTGCAGGATCATATAGAACTTCTATTTTGAAATTTCTGAAAAACCTCCACACAGCTGTTCCCCACATCAGCTGTACTGTTGTACATTCTCATCAATAGTGTACAAGTTTCCAATCGCTCCACATCCTTGTCAAGGTTTGTTGTCTTGTTGTCAAAAGGGTAGATCTCCTGTTAAATGTTCTTACCACAATAAAATACAATTTAAAATAAATACATGTGGGCTGAATTTGGTTTATCACATTCACTTCTCCCAGCAGCCCTATGAGCGCACTAGTCTTATACCCATATTACAGATGAGGAAACTGAGGTGTAGGTAGGAGAAGCAACTCACACAGATGTCTGGCACAGGAAGGTATAGGGCCCAGGCTGAAGCCCGAGGCTCTCTAGCTCCAGCAAGGCCTCTTAACCTGGGGTCCATGAGCATGTAACCTAGAGTCAGTGAACTTGGATGGGAAAAGAACATTACCTCTTCATTTTCTGAGCACCTGTCTGAAATGTCGCATTTCCTTCCATGACGAGTGTCAGCAGCAAATTGCAATAGTGTCTGCAGCCCTGATGACTTTGTCACCAACTGGAATCAAAGATATTTCCATCTCCTATTATGTTTGTTGCAGATATCTTAGAACATCATTTACACTCATCCTTTGCTTGAAATTGCAATCATAATAATGCAGCTGACCCACCACCCAATCTTATGCGGTATGTTAGTAAAGAAATACAATTTGGCTTTGTAATAGTGTGTTAACTGTAATTCAATATAATTGGTTGTCTGAAATAAGCCAAAGACAAATACTGCCTGGTCCACTTATATCTTATATGTGGAATCTTAAACACGTCAAACTCATAGCATAGAGAGTTAGAAGTGGCTTGCAGGGGCTGGGGGGGCAAGGGAAACAGGGAGAGGCTGGGGAGAGGGTATAAATTCTCAGTTATAGGATGAACAAGTTCTGAGGATCTAATATGTAGCATGGTAACTATAGTTGATAGTATGCTATTATAAAATTGAAATGTGCTAAGAAGTAGAACTTAAACGTTGCCACCAAAAAAAAAAAAAAGGTAAATATGTGAGGTGATGGGTGTGTTAATTAACTTAAGGTGGGAGTCCTTTCACAATGCACATGTATATCATGTATCAAATCATCACATTGAACATGTAACATTTTATAGTTTGCTGACTAAACCTCAATAAAGCTAAATATAGATTATAGACATGTATTTACATGGTTGCCTTTGTAATCCTATGGATTCTATATAAAAGCACTACTCTGAGATGGAGTCCAGGCACAAAAAAAGACTAAGAACCAGGCTCTGGAGGCCATGCCCTGATGCCGAGGTGGGCGGTAGGAGGAACCCTGCCCAGATTTGCAGCTCTCTTCCCTTCAAGAGTGGGGCCACCAAGCCCAGCGTGGGGAAGTGACCGGCTGGACACACAGGGAGGTCAAGTCTGGCTCTCAACTGGAATCCGGGTTCTCCCAGCGCTTTGCAGCTGTACCACACTGCCACCTAGGGTCACAAAGCGTTTCAAACCTGCCGCAGCCCAGCCGACTCTGGGCAGTAGCCAAGGGATGGGCAATCTGGAGGCCACTGACCAGTGGACGGACGAGGGCTCCAGCTCACGGGGCTGCAGTGACTTGCATTCACTCGATCATGCAAACAGTCATCATTCGCTCACACACTGCCCTGCTGGTGAGGATGCAAATAAGGTTAGCCACCTTGAAAAGCACCTGGGAGGATTTCCCTGGTGGTCCAGTGGTTAAGAATCCGCCCGCCAATGCAGGAGACATGGGTTCCATCCCTGATCTGGGAACTAAGATCCCACATTTTATAGGACAGCTAAGCCCACAACTTCTGAAGCCCGCATCCCGAGAGCCGGTGCTCTGCACCAAGAGAAACCACCACAATGAGAAGCCCGCACACCACATCTAGAGAACGCCCAGGCACAGCAAGGAAGAGCCAGCACAGCCAAAAATAAAATGCTTTGGTAAAACATTTTTTGAAAAAAGAAAAGCAACTGGGCAATGCCTAGCAAAAAAGTGGGGGGGGGGGCGGCTATGCATCTCATTTGACAGAGATTCCACCACCTCCACCCCCAGTATACAACCCAGAACAGTAGGTTTCAAGCCTGGACGCACATTCAAACCACCTGGAAGCTTCAAAAACTATTGTGGGACTTCTCTGGTGTCCCAGCTGGGACACCATGCTCCCAATGCACGGGGCCTGGTTTCAATCCCTGGTCAGGGACCTAGAATCCCCATGCCACAACCAGGAACTGGCATGGCCAAATAAATAAATAAATATTTTAAAGAAAAAAAAAAAAAAGACGGAAAGAAAGAAAAAAACAACCATGGTTGCTTACGTCCAGATCAGTCTACTGTAATCTTATAAGATTTCAGAAAATCTTAAAATCTTGAGAAATGAATTAAGAATCTTTGGGGGTGGGGCACCAGTGTGCAAAAACTTCCAGGTGATTTTCTCTGCAGCCAAGCTGAGAACCACTGACCCCAGGAATGTAGGCATGACAATGTCCGTGTAGTAAGCTCACTGGAGTACCCTTCGCAGGGGAGAGGAGACAGGCATAATGCAAATATCCATCAACACAGGAATAGCTTGACAGACAAAATGATGAAACACTATACAGAAGTTAAGAGAAATTAACTCGATCTGCTTATATCAGCAAGGATTGGGCTTAGAAACACAGTCAGGTGAAAAAAATCAAGCTACAAAATGTACAATATAGCATGATGTATCTTTGGGTCTTAAAACAATCAATCCTAAAGGAAATCAGCCCTGGATATTCATTGGGAGGACTGATGTTGAACCTGAAGCTCCAATACTTCAGCCACCTGATGTGAAGAATTGACTCATTGGAAAAGACCCCGATGCTAAGAAAGATTGAAGGCAGGAGAAGGGGACAACAGAGGATGAGATGGTTGGATGGCATCACCAACTTAATGGACATGAGTTTGAAGAATCTCTGAGAGGTGACGATGGACAGGGAAGCCTGGCGTGCTGCAGTCCATAGGGTTGCAAAGAGTCAGATTCGACTGAGCAGCTGAACTGAACTGAACTGATAAGATGCACACAGATTATCTGGAAGCATTTTAAGGTCCTTAAGGAGACATACCATGTTTATATCAGTGAGGGGTTGGAATTAGGGATGGGAGCTAAAGAGACTTTAGTTTTGTATTCTTTTTTAAGGAGAAGTTACTCATTCTTTACACAAGCTATTTTAGTTGATTTTAAAAATGAGTATATTTTAAAATATTCCAGTGCCATCTATGTATTGTACTAGATGTGGGAGAAATGAACCTGAATAGGAAACTTCACAGCAGACGGTCCAGAGAAGAAAGACAACGCAGCTAGAAGACAGTGCTTTTATCCTTCGATAGGAGAAGCGCGTGGAGGACAAGAGGAGACACTCCTAACTGTCCTACTTAGTACTTGCTGTGGACCAATCATGCCAACAGCCAGTAGCATAAAATAGTCCTTTTATTATGCTCGTAGGCTTTTCGGATCAGGAATTCAGACAGGATAACAGTGGAAATGTTCCATGGTGTCTGGACCTCCAGCTCAGAAATTTAAAGGATTGGGGGTGACTAGGTGGCCACTGGAATCATCCGGAGGCGGCCTCACTCATATCTGGTGGTTGATGCTGGCTGTCTTCCAGAAGCTCCGCCGGGTTATTGTCCAGAACACCTCCAGGGGCCTCTCCATGAAGTCTCTCCATGTGTGCTAATTTGGGCTTCCTCAAAGCCTGGGATTGGGCCCCAAGAAAAGATAAAAGTGTGTGATGATTTTATGCTCTGGCATCAGGAGTCACGTAGCATCACATAGCATCGTTTCTGCTACACTCTTTCGATGGAAGCAGTCACAAAGGTATGTCCAAATTCAAAGGGACAGGACAGAAGTCCCAGCCCTCAATGGGAGGAGTGCCTAGGAGTGTCAAAGTCGCCCTGAAAGAACAGCATGTGGGGAAAAAAAAATTAAAAATAAAAAAAGAAGAGCATGTGGGATGATACACACTGTTGCCACCATCTTTGGAAGATGCAATCTGCCACACTAACCTACCCCTTAGGGTGGAAGGGATGGTGGTGTCAAACTGGACTTCCTGAACAAAATGAAACCCAAGCTGAGGCTTAAAGGACAACTAGAGAAAAAAAAAGGACAACTAGAAGCTGACCTGGAAAAGGACAAAGATCATTCTGTGCCAAGGAAACAACAAGGCCAAAGTTCCAGTGTAAAATGAGGGCATGCACACATAGCATACTTAGGAAGCTCCTCTCGAGCTGGCCTGGAGGAAGTGGTGCACGTTGAGACCAAGAAGTGGGCAGGGGCCAGATGGTGTGAGATCTCTTAGGCCGCAGTGAGGATTTGGGTCTTTTACACGGAGTCTTCGTGGGTGCGCAAGGGCTTTCTCTCATAGTGGCTTCTCTTTGAGGAGCACAGGCTCTAGGGTACTCAGGCTTCAGTAGGTCCAGTGCTCAAGCTCAGTAGCTGCAGCACACATGCTTAGTTGCCCCACGGCATGTGGGATCTTAATTCCCAGATGAGGGATCGATCCCGTGTCCCCTGCATTGACAGATGCATCCTTACATTGAACACTGGGCCACCAGGGAAGTCCCAAGGATTTTGGCCTCGATGCTCAAGGCAAGGGGAACCACTGAAGTGTGATGAGCATCACACTGTATCCTCTTGGGTGGGTAATGAAGGAAGGGAATAGGAGAGGAGGCAGAGAGGCCAGCGAGGCAGCCACTGGGTGACAGATGAAAAAGACAGTGGAGGTAGAGAGAGGTGGACCGAGCCACCAGATGCTTTGGAGGCAAAACTGATGAATCTGCTAATGGATTCTGTAATGGCGTAAAGAATTCAAGAATATGTCCCTTCAGTGAGGCAACTTCTAGCTCTGTGGGGTCCAAGCTTGGTGGACGAATCCCAGGCCTGCACACCTTCATATTTTCCCTGGTCCAGCATGTTTTGGGTCAAGAAAATGCTGGCTAAAGAAGGAGCCTTCCGGGAAGAAGACCCCGAGATTCAGTATATCTCAGATCAAAGACCAAAATGAACTTCTTGGGGGAATTCTCTGGTGGTCCCGTCATAAGGACTCTGCACTTTCATTGCTGTGGCCCTGAGTTCAATCCCTTGTCAGAGAACTATGATGCAAGTGGTGAGGCGAAAGCAAACAAACAGAACGATCCTCCTGGCTCACCACATCTGAGTCCCTCATGCCCCAAAACTCATTATCCTACCGTGGCACCCGCTGACAATTAGTGGGAAATTGTATAGACAGCTCCTGATTGGATCTAATTTCCTTGACCTGGAGCGTCGTGAATCAATTACTCTGAGTAACTCAACTTTAATGCGTTGACACTCGGCCCTCTGTGAAGGCACCCCCTCCTTTCCACACATCCTTCTTTCTTCCCCATTAAATAAATTGTGAGCTGTTTGTCTACTGGGACATGGATATTTGCATTAGTGATTAAAGAAGCAGGTCTTTCATCTCCTTAGTGGTGAGTCACGGATGACTGTGGGCCCAACCCCTTCCCAGGTATGGGTCCCAGACTTTGCCCAAGGAGTGGAGTGTCCTGCCCTAAAGCCAGACATCCTCAGAACAGAGCTCCCAAGGGTCAGCCACACTGGACACATTGCTCCAGGCCACAGCTCCAGGCATGAACCCTCAGCCACGAAGCCCTCATTCAAGAACCAATGCCGGAAGCCTGCTCCATGCTCCAGGCACTGGTCCAGAACCCCCCACTCTCAAAGAGCTTAATTCATACAGAGAGAGATACAAAAGAAACAAAGACACATAGTATGGGGGAATTCCTGGTGGTCCAGTAGTTAGGATTCAGCACTTTCACTGCCCGGACCTGGGTTCAATACCTGGTCAGGGAGCTAAATCCTGCCAGCTGCACAACGTGCTAAAAAAAAAACAAATACAAGCATAGTATGAAGACGGTAAGGCGTCCTGTGGGAAAAAATTTCAGGGAAGAAGTGGACGGGAGTTCCCAGGAGGTGGGGAAAGAGAATGAACATTGCAACTTTAAAGTGTCTTTAGGGACTGTCTTGTTGAGAAGGTGACTTTTGAGGAAAACTGAGGGAGCAAGGGCAGAAGCCATGGGGATGTGGAGGAGAGAAGTCTAGGGAGAGGAGAGAGCACAAGACGTGTAAGTGTCCCGGGGCAGGAGGTGGGGGTGTCAGAGCAAGACGGGGTGTCCCGGGGCAGGAGGTGGGGGTGTCAGAGCAAGACGGGGTGTCCCGGGGCAGGAGGTGGGGGTGTCAGAGCAAGACGGGGTGTCCCGGGGCAGGAGGGGGGGGTGTCAGAGCAAAACGGGGTATCCCGGGGCAGGAGGTGGGGGGTGTCAGAGCAAGACGGGGTATCCGGGGCAGGAGGTGGGGGGTGCTGGAGGAACACGGGGTATCCCGGGGCAGGAGGTGGGGGGTGTCAGAGCAAAACGGGGTATCCCGGGGCAGGAGGTGGGGGGTGTCAGAGCAAAACGGGGTATCCCGGGGCAGGAGGTGGGGGGTGTCAGAGCAAAACGGGGTATCCCGGGGCAGGAGGTGGGGGGTGCTGGAGCAACACCGGGGCCAGTGACGCTGGGGAAGAGGGAGGGAGGTGACAGTAGTAAGTGGTGATGGCACAGAGGTGATGGGGAGCTGGAGGACAGGGAGACTTTCAGGCCAGTAGGAAGATATGGCTTTGACTCTGAAGGAGACGGGAAGTCACTGGCAGTTTAAAAGTTCACTCTAGTTGCTGCTGCTGCTGCTGATGCTAATGGTGATGATCATGGGGATGACAGTAATGACAATGGTTGTTATGTAAAGTTCTGGTTTTCTTCTGTTTTGTCCAGCATCTATTCTCTTCCTCTTATACCCTGGTGTTCCCATGGGAGGGCCCCATTTTGAATAGCTTTGGGCTCTGACCTGTTTCAACCAAATATCAAGACCTTTTTCTGGAGAATATCACACTCAACCTTCTGACTTCCACCCCCATTCTGTAGATCGCTGGTTCCTTTGCAAATTCTGCATTCAGCTCTATTTTTAAAAGAAAAATCTTGTTGCCTCGTTTTCTGTTGAAATAGGAATTTGCTGGTACTTTCCAATCTCTAACCACAATCTGGAACTTCCTGTGGTCCCAGCTGAGCATCACTTCCCTTCTCCCACCTACCCCTTCTGCGCCCTAGCCAGTGGGTGCCCTGACCTGGCCCCTCTTCTTGTCAGCTCCTCCCTCCTCCAGATGTAGGCCTGCATGCCAATTAAGGGGTGTCCCCTGCCACTTCCTGACCCCTAAACCCCGTGAGATCAGCACCAGAGGCAGCCCCACCCAACAAACTCCTCCCCCTGTGCCCACACCCACCCGCCTCTTCTTCCGGGATTGGTGTGTGGGGCTGGATGAATCCTGTACTGAAAAAAACAGCACCAGGTCAGACACACCCAGGTTCCAATCTCAGCTCTGATCCAGTTAGCTGTGTGGCCTCAGGCCGGTGGCTTCTCCTCTCTGACCCTGCCTTTCCAAATCACTGCTGTGCATTCACTAACAGCGGGGCCTCCTATTATTTGAAATTCCACTGGGTCGTGAAAGACCTCCTCAGTGTTCCAGGTCAGACCACAAAATTCCTGGATCTCCTAGATTTCAGGTGGGGAGAAATGGACTTGACCTGTTTGCTCTGCCTGGTTGAAAGAGGGCTCCTAAAAGGTTCTAGCACCTGCAGACAGGATCTCTTAACACCAGGCCTCCTCAATTAATTTAGAAGAGAAGCAACGGTCAACAGGATGTTTTGTCCACAAGCCAGCCTGCTTCAGAGGCTTCTCAGAGAAGGAAATACTTTTGCCTGAGGCCTGAGATCTCTCCTCCACAAAGGCACCTAACCCAGCCCTGGGAGAGATAGAAAGCCTTCCACAGGCAGCCCAGAGTTGTCCAAGCAGACGGAGGAGGGACAGGCAAGCTGGTGCAAGGGCCTGGGAGGTCAGACAGCTCTCACCTCCTAAGAGACAGACCCATTCCCAAGGCTGCAGATACCCACTGGTCAGGATGCGGGCTCCTGAATATGTAACCCACCCCGGCCTCTCCCCCAGATATCAGGCCCAGGCCCAGGGATGTTTAACTTGACAGCCCAAACTCAAAGCAGTAAAGCCAACTCTTGCTTTTTTCCCCCATTCTGTTCTTCTCCCCTGTTCTCCCACTTTCTCAGGCTGACTTTCATCAGAGTTCAGAGTCCGTGCAAGGCGCTTGCTGCCAGCTGGCACCCCAGCTTCAAATGAATCTCTAGTCCTCCAGGGATGGGGCTGGGATAGCAGACAGAGAAGGGTGTGGTACCCCTGGGGTCAACCAGCCAACAGGAAGAAGAGGGAGCTGGTGGGCAAGTGTGAGCAACAGGAGGTCTAAGGGAACCAGGCATGAAATGCAGTCCCTCCCAGGATACCCCCCAGAAGCTGCCTCTGCTAAACTCACAGAGGCCTCATGTGCATCGTGTCAATGAATTTTTGTGATTGTTAGTGTTTTTTTAAACAGAGGATGTGACATGCTACAGGTCAGAGGCATCCAAGAAACAGAGGCCTCAAGGCAGAAAAGCCAGGGGTCAGCAGCAATTCTAGAGAGGCTGTGGAGCTCCTCAGGAGTGGGGTAGAGCTGGGGCAGAAGGGACATTTGGGCACATTTTACCGTGATCACGAGGTCTCAGATAACACCTAGTGTACATTAAAAAGTGAAGGGGCAGAATATAATCATAATAGAAAAAGGGTAATAATATTAGAAGTGCTAGTAATAGGGGCACTGTAGGCAGGCCAAGTGCTTTCCAATCAGCAAAAAAGAGAAAAACAACCTAGACACTCAGTAAAAGGAACTACCAGTTATTCTCATGTGTGTGTATATATGATGTATATTCGTGTGTATATACAAAATACACGAATATTCATTAGAAGGACTGACGCTGAAGCTGAAGCTACAATACTCTGGCCACCTGATATGAAGAGCTGACTCACTGAAAAAGACCCCAAAGCTAGGAAAGATTGAAGGCAGGAGAAGGGGGCAACAGAGGATGAGATGGTTGGATGGCATCATTGGCTCAATGGATATGAGTTTGAGCAAACTCTGAGTGCTAGTGAAGGACAGGGAAGCCTGGCATGCTGCCGTCCATGGGGTCACAAAGAGTTGGACACAACTGGGCAACTGAACAAAGAACAACAACGTGTATATGCATATATGTATATGAATAACAACACACGCATACTTCAGCATGTATGATATGCATCAGTGTATATGCGTGTGTATATATGTCACTGTCTATATATCGGTATATATACATATGTCAGCATATGTGACATACATTAGTACAGTAACATCTCTAACTTGTTTCCCCAGGGACTTATTTTTTCAGCCACACTGTGCAGCTTACTGGATCTTAGCTCTCCAACCAGAGACTGAACGCAGGCCCTGGAAGTGGAAGAGCTGAGTCCTAATCACTGGACCACCAGGAAATTCCCAGAAACTTTTTTTTATTGATGTATAGTTGATTTACAAAGTTGTGCTAATTTCTGCCAAACAGCAAAGTGACTCAGTTATATATATATATATTCCTTTTTCTAGTCTTTCCCGTTATGGTTCCCTGTGCTGTACTAGGACTTTGTTGTCAATCCACTCTATATATAATAGTTCACAACTGCTCCCCCCAAACTCCCACCCCCTCCCTCTCCTCCCCCCTCACCCTTGGCAACCACAAGTTTGTTCCCTATGTCTGTGAGTCTGTCCTTAGAAACATTTTTTTCACTGAAACCCAGAATAGGTGTAAATCATCCAATTCAAACTTCAGAGGTTAATGAGGTTTCTCACCGGCCTGGGGGATGCCTTCAAGTTCAAGGCTTAATCAGACTTTGCAGAAGGGGTGGACTGGCCAGCACTTCCCTCTGATACAGGGAGGACATTGATTCCCCAGTTGGATGACCACAGTTCCCGTGAAGGCGGGCGGGGCAGAGGGAAAGAGAAGCAGCGCAGACTGGATGCCAGGACCTCAGCCTGACCAGTTCATTTTTCTGTTTTGCAGATGGGGAAAGAAGCCCAGAAGGGTACGTCACATAATGGCTTTTGGGGAAAAAAGGATGGCTCTAAGTTAGGTGCAAGCCCAATGAGGACAGGAGCTCCATGCGTCTGTCTTGTTCACTGCGGCATCTCCAGAGCCTATCATGGGCGCTCAGAACCATCTGTTGGATGGATCGATGGAATGAACCTGTCTTCCAAACCTCGAACCAGCTCTCAGCTGTCTCAAAGCCGGTGGGTGCCCACTTCCCTTCCTCCATTCTCCTGCCTCCTCCTCTCCCCTTTGGCTGGTAAATGCTCTACCCCAGCGTCTCACCCACTCTTCAGGCTGGTCGCGGGATAGTTCAGGACATTTGCTGTCATGTGCTGCCACCTACAGGGAGTCTTGTGGTACTGCAGAGAGAGGAGCCCGGTTTGACTCAGGTCTCACAACACGCAAGAAAAGAAACCAGCATGAAAAGGCATTTGGCAAGGATTTGGTAAAGGCCACGGTAAATTGGGGGATGGTTTAGGTGTATAATCTGCTTTAAAAAGAGTTAAAAAGTGGGCTAATTCAGGTACACGGGGCCCGGGGATGTTAGGTCAGGTAGAGCAGGAGAGGGCAGGGGGAGGCAACAATCAAGGACAGAACGGAGCTTCTATCTAGTCAAACAACCATGCAACACGTGTGTCCAGGTAGCATCATTACTTTAAAAATTGAGATAATCTGTAAAGGCAATTTGTAAAGTCTAAAACAAAAGAGCTCAGTAAAACAGGAACCCACACAGGCTTAGTTGCTCCCTTGGCATGTGGAATCTTCCCAGACCAGGGATTGAACCCAAGTACCCTGTATTGACAGGTGGATTCTGATCCACTCTACCACCAGGAGTCACATATGGATGTGAGAGTTGGACCTTAAGAACACTGAATGCCGAAGAAGTGATGCTTTGAAATTGTGATGCTAGAGAAGACTCTTGAGGGTCCCTCAAGAGTTAAACCAGTCAATCCTGAAAGAAATCAACCCTAAATAATGTTCATTGGAAGGACTGATGCTGAAGTTCCAATACTTTGGCCACCTGATGTGAAGAGCCAACTCACTGGAAAAGGCCCTGATGCTGGGAAAGATTGAGGGAGGGAGGAGAAGAGGGCAGCAGAGGATGAGATGGTGAGGTAGCATCACCGACTCAATGGACGTGAATTCGAGCAAACTCTGGGAGATACCCTGGCGGCTCAGACAGTAAAGCGTCTGCCCGTGACACGGGAGACCCAGGTTCGATCCCTGGGTCGGGAAGATCCCCTGGAGAAGGAAATGGCAACCCACTCCAGTATGCTTGCCTAAAAAATCCCATGGATGGAGGAGCATGGTGGGTTCCAGTCCACGGGGTCACAAAGAGTCGGACATGACTGAGCGACTTCACTCACTCACTCACTGGGAGATAATAAAGGACAGAGATGCCTGGTGTGTTGCAGACCATGGGGTGACAGAGTTGGACACAACTTAGCAGCTGAACAACAACAGGGGATGATAAATGGAAGATGAAGTTGAAGAGAATGTGGCTGAGCCAATGAGATCTTAAGTCTACTGGAGTTGGACACTTCAGAACTGGGGGTAATCAGTACTACAGATTCTCACGCAAGAGAAGAAACAGAATCATAGATCCTGGATGATTTGTCCAAGTAAACTCAACTGGGATCAGAACTAGGACCAGAATCACTACCTCCTAAGGTGGATGATGACTAGCACAGGACTCAGCAATAGAAAAGGGTCTGGCAAAGTCAGACCTTGAAAGACGGAGAGCCTGTCACGTGCCCACACTGGGTCAGGTGCTGGGGTTACCGAGACGAACAGGGAGCTCCCAGTCTGATGGTACAGTCTGATACAGAAGCAGTCATGGTGCCCTGAGATAAAGTGCTACAAGACAAAGGCCGTGTGAATAACGAAGTCTACTCGACCCTTCCACAAAAAAAAAAAAAAAACAGGAACCAAGACAGCTCAGAAGGTCCCAGCTAGAGGGACCCAGGAGCTCACACACACTTGCCACAGAGGTGTCTCTACATGAGACAAATCCTGCATGGAGCCTGATTATGCAGCCACTTCAGAAGTGGGGTCCAGGACTGGCAGGCCCAGCACTGCAAAGTGTCAGATAAAAGTCATTGCCCCAAGAGAGGGATGCTGAACCCAAAAGCAACAGCTGTCCCCATTTCACAGGTGAGGAAACCAAGTTTCAGTTTTGATGTGGCTGGTGTGGGTCGGGTCTTTGTGTAGGTTTCAAGAAAGAGAAACAGTCTCAGGTGTCATGACATGGTTGAGGAAGCCCGAGTCTCAGCCGGCCTCTCAGAGGCTGGAGCAGCTCTGGGTTACAGCCGTAGCTCGGATCACCCGAGAGCAGCTCTGCAGCCCAGGGGCCCCCAGCTCGGCACCCTGCGCTCCACCATCACAGCAACTCAGCACCTCTGGGCCCTGGCCAGTCCCTCTGCTGTCCCCACGCCTCTCTGTCTCATTACCCACAGTTCTTGTTCATTTGCGGCTCCTACTCATCCATCACTTTTGTTGACTCAAGGCTTCAACTTAGAACTTTCCTTCTGTGTGTCTCTGCTTCTGCCCCTGATGCCGACCCTCATCCTTTCTCCATGTCTCAGATTCAAATTCTGCAGAAGAAAGGATCTAAATTGTTCCATTGGTCCCCGGGACCCTTATGGGTTGGATTTTCCCACCCTGAGCCACCCCACAATCCTCTGACCGGCCTAAATGTTGCCTGCTCTTAGTGAGGTTCCAGTCCTTTCCAAATAGCCATATCCTGAGTCCTAAGGGCAAAGCGGGTAACTCAGAGCAAAGAAACCCTCTGAAGGGGCTGTGGGTGTGCAGGATAGGCAGGTGAGATGGGCTCTTCTACAAACCAGCTTGTACCTGACAGAACCAGGATCTAAGCCCAGGTTTTCTGCTCCCAAGTCTTTCCCATCTGAGTACACAGGCTGTCCTGCCCCATGCGATCAAGAAATAATAAGAACTAATACTGACTGAGCACCACATGCCAAGCACCATTCTAGCTTTCCACTGAGTATCTCAGTCCTACTGCAATCCCTCTTTAATTGTGCTCATTTCACAGAAAAGAAAACTCATCTATAAAGACTAAATTACAGGCTCAAACTAGAAGTTACAGGCTCCTAGTAAGTGGCAAAAGGTGAACCCAAGCCTTTTTGAGTTTATAAAGGAAAATAAAAAGGAATACAGAGAGAGCCCTTTGCTGGCAGGAAGCTATAATAGCCTAGATTTGAACCTTCCAATATGGAACCACTAACCACTACTGAGCACTGATATGTGTCTAGTCCAAAGTGATGTGCTGTGACTGTAAAATACACAGCGGATTTCAAGGATTTGTTACCAAAATAGAACTGAAATATCTCATTAATAATGTTTAACACTGAATGGGAATAATGTTTACCTTGTAGGAGAGTTAATGACTTCTGTGGGCATCAGCTCCATTAGCAATAATACCAGCTTGAGGGGTGGTGGTAATTTCTATATAATAACATTGTATATTATATACTGATCAAACTCTATACTTAATTTCTGCTTTATTTCGATAAAAATGCCCATAAAAACAATGGTTTACATTGATTGCAGCTTTAAATGATACTATTCAGGATATTTTGAGTCCAATAAAATATATTAGTAAAATTAACTTTACCTATTTCTTTTAGCTTTCTATTTTATATTGGAGTGTAGTTGATTAACAATGTTGTGTTCATTTCAGATGTACAGCAAAGTGATTCAGTTATACATTATGTGTGTGTGTGTGTGTGTGTGTGTGTGCGCGCACGCACACTTAGTCACTAAGTCTTGTCCAACTCTTTGCGACCCTGTGGACTATAGCCTGCCAGGCTCCTCTGTCCATGGGATTCTCCAGGCAAGAATACTGGAGTGGGTTGCTGTGCCCTCCAGGGAATCTTCCCAACCCAGGGATTGAACCCATGTCTCCTGTGTTTCCTGCCTTGTAGGCAAATTCTTTACCCACTGAGCCACCTGGGAAGCCCATACATAGACATGTATCCTTTTTCAAATCCTTTTCCCATTTAGGATGTTACATAATATTGAGCAGAGTTCCCTGTGCTATAGTGTAGGCCTTTGTTGGTTAGTTGGTTATCCATTGCAAATATAGCAGTGTATACATGTCAATCCCAAACTCCCTCCTTATACCTTCCCCACCTTCCCCACTGTAACCTTAAGGTTATGGTCTTTTTACTTTTTAAAACATGTAATTCACATGCCATACAACTCACTCATTTAAAATATGCAACTTGGTTTTTAATCTATTCACAAAGTTCTGCCCCCATCACCACAATCAATTTTAGAACACTTTCACCACTCCAAAAAGAAATCCTGGACCCATTAGCAGTCACCCCTCTCCCCATTTCCATTTTCCCTCAGCCCTCCACAATCACTAGTCTAATTTTGGTCTCTATAAATTTGCCTATTCTGGACATTCCATAGAAGTGGAATCATACAGTGCAAGGTCTTTTGTATCTGGCTCCCTTCACTCAGCACGTTTTGAAGGTTTATCCATTTTATAGCATGTGTCAGTACTTCATTTAATTTTATTGTCAAATAATATTCCCTTGTGTGGATATGCCACGTTTTATCTATTCATCAGTTACGGAAGACTTGAATTCTTCCCACATTTTGGCAATTATGAGTAAAACTGCTATGAACATTCATGTGCAAGATTTTGTGCAGACAAGCATTTTCATTTCTCTGGATCTTTTAACTTTTCTAAATAAGGTTATCAGATAATTATAAACCACACACATTGCTGGCATTATATTTCTGTTGGAGAGCACAGGCCTAGATCTTTCACCCTGGTTCAAATACATTGTTAGAATATTTGTGAATACAGCAGGGGAAGGAAAGGGTAGGACAAAATGAGAAAGGAGCACTGACATCTACACAATCATGGGTAAAACAGGTATCTAGTGGGAAGCTGTTGCATAACACAGGGAGGCCAGCCTGGCACTCTGCGACGACCTAGAGGGTAGGATGGGAGGGGGGAGGCTCAAGAGGGACAGGATATATTATAATTATGACTGATACACATTATTATCCAGCAGAAATCAACAGAACGTTGTAAAGTAATTATCCTCCAATTTTAAAAAAAGAAAATACACAGACACCACAGGAGACTACTGGCTAAGTCTGACATCACCTCTCGCCCCCTCAGAGCTAAGTGGTTCCCAGCTTGACAATGGACCAGCAAACCAGGAGACAGTTTTCATCAGTCTGAAGCCTGCCCAGCAACTCCAACAATTCCAGAGATCCGACAATCACTCCATCAATTTTGCAAGCTCAGCATGAGCAACAAGGCACTTGAAGTGGGCATCTTTCCATTACAGAAAGCTGGATGTCTAACAAGTAGGATATACCCTGAGGGACTTCACCTATGAAAATTGGTCTGGCTCTCTGTTTCATCTGCACCAATTTCCCCATGAAACACCAAGAGTAAAAAAAAAAAAAGAAAGAAAGAAAGAAAAAAAGAAACACCAAGAGTGGGTGGCCTGAATTTCTGGGTGGCCTGGATTCTTTGGTGCCCAGTTAAAATAACTACAGCTGCAACAATTTGTTAATAGACACAAAATATAAAAAGAGGTAAACTGCGATATAAAAAACATCAAAGGGAAAGACTAAAAGGGTAGAGTTTGTGTTTTCCATCAAAGGTAAGTTATTATTAGCTTTAGGGACTTCCCTGGAGGTCCAGTGGTTAAGACTCCACGCCCGCCTGCAGTAGGTGCGGGTTCAGTCCCTGGTCTGGGAACTATTAGATTGGTGCAAAAGTGACTGTGGTTTTGCACTTGAATTTGCCGTTTGATATTGGAATACATTGTTAAATGAGGTTATCTTATGCATCATCTTAATGCACATTTCTTACTTTATGTTTTTTTGCTAATGACTTATGACTTGCTATGTATTTTACATTTATTTCAGACTATGGAAATAATGTTAGACCAAAAGCATATTTGAGCTATTTTCTGAATCGAGTTCAAAATGGGTCATAAACCAGCAGAGACAACTCACAATATCAACAACACATTTGGCCCAGGAACTGCTAACAAACATACAGTGCAGTGGTGGTTCAAGAAATTTTGTACAGGCGACAGGAGCCTTGAAGACAAGAAACACAGTGGCCAGCCATCGGAAGTTGACAACAACCAACTGACAGCAATCATAGAAGCTGATCCTCTTACAGCTACCAAAGAACTCAACGTCAACCACTGTATGGTCACTCGGCATTTGCAGCAAACTGGGAAGGTGAAAGACCTCGACAAGTGGGCGTCTCGTGGGCTGATGGAAAATCAAAAACTAACCATCCTTTCGAAGTGTCCTCTGCTCTTATTCTACACAACAACAACGAAACATGTCTCAGTTGGATTGTGCAACAAAAAGTGGATTTTATATGACAACCGGTGATAACCAGCTCAGTGGTTGGACCAAGAAGAAGCTCCAAAGCACTTCCCAAAGCCAAGCTTGCACTAAAAAAAGGTCATGGTTACTGCGTGCTGGTCTGCTGCAGTCTGATCCACTAGTTTTCTGAATCCCAGCAAAACCATTACACCTGAGAAGTAGGCTAAGCAAATTAATGAGATACTGAAAACTGCAACACCTGTAGCTGGCATTGGTCAACAGAAAGGGCCCAATTCTCCATGACAACACCCAACCATACATTGAACAAGCAAGGCTTCAAAAGTTGAACAAAATTGTGCTACAGTTTTGCCTCATCTGCCATATTCACCTGGCCTCCTGCCAACCAACTACCACTTCTTCAAACATCGTGACAACTTCTTGTAAGGAAAATGCTTCCACAACCAGCAGGAGGCAGAAAATGCTTTCCAAGAGTTCATCGAATCCTGAGGCATGGATTTTTGTGATACAAAAATAAACAAACTTATTTCTCATTGGCAAAAATGTGTTGATTGTAATGGTTCCTATTTTGATTAATAAAGATGTGTTTGACACCAGTCAGGATGGCTGCTATCCAAAAGTCTACAAGCAATACATGCTGGAGAGGGTGTGGAGAAAAGGGAACCCTCTTACACTGTTGGTGGGAATGCAAACTAGTACAGCCACTATGGAGAACAGTGTGGAGATTCCTTAAAAAACTGGAAATAGAACTGCCATATGACCCAGCAATCCCACTGCTGGGCATACACACCGAGGAAACCAGATCTGAAAGAGACACGTGTACCCCAATGTTCATCGCAGCACTGTTTATAATAGCCAGGACATGGAAGCAACCTAGATGCCTATCAGCAGACGAATGGATAATGAAGCTGTGGTACATATACACAATGGAATATTACTCAGCCATTAAAAAGAATTCGTTTGAATCAGTTCTAATGAGATGGATGAAACTGGAGCCCATTATACAGAGTGAAGTAAGCCAGAAAGATAAAGACCAATACAGTATACTATAGAATATATGTGGAATTTACAAAGATGGTAACGATAACCCTACATGCAAAACAGAAAAAGAGACACAGATGTACAGAACAAACTTTTGGACTCTGTGGGAGAAGGCAAGGGTGGGATGTTCTGAGAGAATAGCATTGAAACAAGTATACTATACTATCAAGGGTGAAACAGATCACCAGCCCAGGTTGGATGCATGAGACAAGTGGTCGGGCCTGGTGCACTGGGAAGACCCAGAGGGATGGGATGGGGAGGGAGGTGGGATGGGGGATCGGGATGGGGAACACATGTAAATCCATGGCTGATTCATGTCAATGTATGGCAAAAACCACTACAATATTGTAAAGTAATTAGCCTCCAACTAATAAAAATAAATGAAAAACAAAAAATAAAGATGTGTTTGAGCCTAGTTACAATGATTTAAAATTCATGGCCCAAAACCACGATTATGTTTGCATCAAACTAACAGGATCCCACATGCCACAGAGCACAACAAAATAAAAAGTTATTATCAGCTTTAAATAGAAAGTTAAAAGTATAAGATGGTTATGTAAGCCTTATGACAAACACAAAGGAAAAAACCTGTAGTAGATACACAAAAGAAAAAGAGAAAGGAATTAAAACATACAACTATGCTAAAATGATCAATTCACAAAGGAATAATGTTAGACATTATTCCTGAGAGGAAGAGGAAGAGCAGGAGAGGAAGAAACAACAGAACTACAAAACAACCAGAAAACAACAAGATGGCAACAATAAATCCTTACCTATCAATAATTACTTTAAATGTAAACTGATTAGATTATCCAATCAAAAGGAATAGAGTAGCTAATGGATAATTTTTTTAAAAAATACAAGATCCAGTATATGTGGCCTACAAGAGATTTACTTCAACCTTAAGGACATACATAAGTTGAAAGTAAAGAAATGGAAAAAGATATTCTATATAAATAGAGACTAAAAGAAAGCAGACATACCTATACTTATATCAGACAAAATAGATTTGTCTGTAACAAGAGACAAAGAAAGTCCTCGTGTGATGATAAAGAGATCAATCCATCAAGAGGTTATAACACTGTAAATATATAAACACCAACAGCGACTCACCTAAATATATTAAACAAATATTAATATATCTGAAGGCAGAATAACAATGCAACAATAGTAGCAGACTCCAATGCTTCACTTTCAACAATGGATAGATCATTCAGACACAAAATTAAAAGGAAATATTGGACTTGAACTACAATTTATACACCAAATGGACCTAACAGATATCTATGTAACAGTCCATCCAGACTTTCCTGTTGGTACAGTGGATAAGAGTCCATCTGCCAATGCAGGGGACATGGGTTTGATCCCTGGTCCAGGAAGTTCCACATGCTGCAGAGCAACTAAGCCCATGAACCACACCACTGAGCCCGCACTCTAAAGCCCGTGAACCACAACCACTGAGCCCACGAGCCTAGAGCCTGTGCTCTGTCACAAGAGAAGCCTGGGCACCACAATGAAGAGCAGCCCCCACCAACTGCAACTAGAGAAAGCCCACAGGCAGCAGCGAAGACCCAGCACAGCCAAAAGTAAAAGTAAATTAAATACATTTTTATTAAAAGTCCATCCAACAGCAGCAGAATACACATTATTCTCAAGTGCACATAAAACATTCTCCAGGATAGATCAAATGTTAGGTCACAAAAAAAGTTAAGTTCCTGAAATCAAATCAAGTATCATTTCCAACTACAAATGGGATGAAAATGGAAATCAATAATTGGGAAAGCTGGAAATTCCACAAATATGTGGAAATTAAAAAACACTCCTAAAAGATCATTGGGCCAGATAAACCAAACAGAAAATTTAAAAAAAAAAAAAAACTTAAATGAAAATGAAAACTCAATATATCAAAATTTATTGGATTCAGTAAAAGCAATTCTAACTAAATGCCTCCATTAAGAAAAAGAATAATGTCAAATAAACAATCTAACTTCACACCTCAAAAAACTAGGAAAAGAGCAAACTAAGCCCACAGTTAGCAAAAGGAAGGAAAGGAAAAAGAGAAGAGCAGAGATAAATGATATAGAGATGATAAAAACAACAGAAAAGATTGAAGAAACTACAAGTTTTTTTTAAGATAAATAAATTTAACAAAAATTTACCTAGACTAAAAGAGGAGTGGGAGAGAAAAGACTCAAATCATAAAATCATAAATGAAAGAGAAGACATTAAAGCTGATATAACAGAAATTTAAAGGATCTAAGTAGTCTCATGAATATGTATGTGCCCAAAAAAACTGCACAACCGAGAAGAAATGGATAAGTTCCAAGAAACATACAACCTACCAAGACTGAATCCTGAATAAATAGAAAATCTGATCATATCTACAACTACTAAGGAGACTGATCAGTAGTCAAAAATATACCAAGAAAGAAAAGACAAGGAACAGCCTGTAAGTAGTGAATTTTTACACTATGATCCAGCAATCCCACTCCTGGGCATATATCCAGACAAAACTATAACTCAAAAAGATTACAGGCACCCCTCTGTTTATAGCAGCACTATTCACAATAGCCAAGACAGAAATAATCTAAATGTCCATCTACAGATGAATGGATAAAGATGATATGATTCATATATACAATGGAATACTACTTCGCCATAAAAAAGAACAAAATAGTGCCATATGCAGCAGGATGGCTGCAACTAGAGAGTGTCATACTAAGTTAGAAAAGAGAAAGACAAACACCATATATCATTTACATGTGGAATCTAAAATATCACACAAATGAACCAGAAACAGAATGACAGACATAGAGAACAAACTGGGGGTTACCATGTGTCCGGGGGTGAGGGGAGGGATGCTATGGAGGTTGGGATTAGCTGATGTAAACTTTTACATATATGTGGATAAACAACAACGTCCTCCTGTATAGCACAGAGAACAATATTTAATATTCTATGATAAAAATTTTGTACCTGTATCAAAATTCAATTTAAGTCTGAATCTTGCAATAAGGATCTCATGATCTGAGCCACAGTCAGCTCTAGGTCTTGTTGTTGCTGACTGTATAGAGCTTCTCCATCTTCGAATGCAAAGAATATAATCAATCTGGTTTCTGTATTGACCATCTTATCCATGTGTAGAGTTCTCTTATGTTGTTTGAAAAGGCTGTTTGCCATGACCAGTGTGTTCTCTTGACAAAACTCTGTTAGCCTTTGCCTGCTTCATTGTGTACTCCAAGGCCAAACTTGCCTGTTATTCCAGGTATCTCTTGACTTCCAACTTTCACATTCCAGTCCCCTACGATGAAAAGGACATCTTTCTTTGGTGTTAGTTCTAGGAGGTCTTGTAGTTCTTCATAGAACCACTTCTTCATCATCAGTCATTGGGGCACAGACTTGGATTACTTTGCCCACTTCCAATTTACCTTGATTCATGAACCTAACATTCCAGGTTCCTATGCAACAATTTTCTTTACAGCATCGGGCTTTACTTTCCCCACGAGACACAGCCACAGCTGGGAGTCACCGCTCCTTTGGCCCAGCCACTTCATTCTTTTTGAACTATTAGTAATTGCTCCCCACTCTCCCCCAGTAGCGTACTGGACACCTGCCGACCTGGGGGGCTCATCTTCCAGTGTCATATCTTTTTGCCTTTTCATACTGTTCACGGGGTTCTCGTGGTAAGAGTACCTGAGTGGTTTGCCATCCTCTCCTCCAGTGGACTACGTCTTGTCAAAACTCTTGACTGAGATCTATCCATCTTGGGTAGCCCTGCAGGGCATGGCTCACAGCTCCACTGAGTTACACATGCCCCTTTGCCACAACAAGGCTATGATCCATGAAGGGGAACGGAATATTATTCAGCCATAAAAAGGAGTGCATTTGAGTCAGTTCTAATGAGATGGATGAACCTAGAGCAGATTATACAGAGTGAAGTAAGTCAGAAAAACAAACATCATATATTAATGCATATACATGGAATCTATAAAGGTGATACTGATGAACCTCTTTTCAGGGCAGCGATGGAGATGCAGACACAGAGAACAGACTTGTGGACAGTGGGGGAAGAAGAGGGTGGGACAAACTGCAAGAGTAGCATCGAAACATGTACATTACCATTGGTAAAACAGATAGCCAGTGGGAATTTGCTGTTTGATGCAAGGAGCTCAAACCCATGCTAACAAACTAGAGGGTTGGGATGAGGTGGGATGGTGGCGGGGGGGGGGGGGGGGTTCAAGAGGGAGGGGACGTATGTGTACCTATGGCTGATTCATGTTGTATGGCAGAAACCAATACAATATTGTAAAGTAATTATTCTCCAATTAAAAACAAATAAAATTTTAAAAAATGGACAAAGGATCTAAAATACACATTTTTCCAAAGAAGATATGCAAATGGCCAATGGGTACATGAAAAGGTGAAAAGGTGCTGAACAATATCAATCATCAGGGAATGTAAATAAATGTAAATATATTTATATATATATATAGGGCTTCCCTGATGACTCAGTGGGTTAAAAAAATCTGCCTACAGTGCAGGAGATTCAGGAGACACAGTTTCAATCCCTGCATTGGGAAGATCCCCTGGAGAAGGAAATGGCAACCCACTCCAGTGTTCTTCCTTAAAAAATCCCATGGATAGACACACACACACACACACACACTTACAATGGAACATTACTCAGCCATTAAAAAAGAAATAATGCCATTTACAACAACATGGATGGACCTAAAGATTATCAAACCAAGCAAAGTAAGTCAAAAAGAGAAAGACAATACTATGTACATATACACTTACAAGTGGAATCTAAAATATGACACACATGAACATATCTACGAAACAAAAACAGACTCACGGATGTAGAGAACAGACTGGAGGCCAGCAGCGGGAAGGCGGGTTGGGGCAGAAGGGATTGGGAGTGTGTGATTAGCAGATACAAATTATTATATATACACTGGATGAACAGCAAGGTCCTACTGTATAGCACAGGGAACCATATTCAGTATCCTGTGATAATCCATAATGGAAAAGGACATATATATGTGCAACTGAGCCACTCTGCTGTAAGCAGAAATTAAACACAACACTGTAAATCAGCGACACTTCAATAATTTTTTTAATTATTGTGTTGCACATATGATGACACTGGAGGAGGAAGGAAGGACGAGAGGAATAACAGCTGCACTGAAGGAAGGGGCAGGTGGAAAGCAACTGAGTTGCCCTCCAGAAGCTCACAGTGTGATGGGGCAAATGGGACCAACTGAGAAGAACCTCATCTGCGGGCATCCCAGACATGGCCACGCAGCAAGCCTTGCTTAAGGTCTTCCTGAAGGGCAGCAGGGGCTTCTGGGTTTTTTTCCCAGATGAGCTGGGGCAGAGCACCCTGGACCCTACACAGTTCCGTTCCCTTTGTATTTTGTCTCCATGGACCCTGGGCCCTGCTGGAGCCTGTGTGATGGCGTCTGAAGCTGATGGATTGATGAACAAGGAAGAGGCGCTAACTCTTACTCCACAGCTGGTGAACATTAAGATGTCACTCCCAGGACTTCCCTGGTGGTTCAGCGCTTAAGAATCCCCCTGTCAATGCAGGAGACACAGGTTCGATCCCTGGGCCAGGAAGATGCCACACACCACAGAGCAACTACGGCCATGAGCCACAACTATTGAGCCCGTGCTCTAGAGCCCATGGTTGATGACGGGAGAAGCCACCTCAAGGAGAAACCTGCGCGCCACCACGAGAAAGTAGCCCCTGCTCCCCGCAGCTAGAGAAAAAGCCTGCACAGCAACAAAGACCCAGCAAAGCCAAAATAAATAAATACTTTTTTCAAATGTGCTAAGAGAATTCACTCCCACCTTGCAAGGTCAAAGTCTTCCAAACTGCCTCTTAGAATCTCCTAATCCTTGAATGAGGGACTTAAGCTTCCTGTCCAGATGGAAACAAAGGACATGAGAGGGACTGACCACTCAGAGAGCCCAGATACCCTCCACCAAGGAATAGCCCACTCGTAAAAATAAGAGGATTATTTGGCTGTGAAATTCATTTAATAATTGAATAGGAAACTTCTTTTGATTTCCCATGAAAAAGTCACACATTAAGTAATGTAAATTCCCATTCAGCTGGGAGCCAAATAAGCAGAAAATATGAATCACTAGATTCTTCCCCACGCACCAGACCACATTCTATTTCACGGGAAAGAAACAAAGAAAATCAAATTCTCTGACGTCTGGATTTTACGCTAACAAGCAGACCAACAAAATGAACTGGGGAGGGGGCTGCCCACATTTTCCCGGGCCCTACACCAGGAGCACTCAGAACCAGCCACAGAGGATGAGCCACTCCTGAGTGTTCTCCTGCGAACCTCTCGGATCCTTTGAGGGCTAATAGGAGAGACTGGCTCATGATCAGGAAGTAAGACAAACGTGAGTGAGTGCCTGGTGGGGGAGAAGCCCAGGGGCTGAAGGACGGATGCTGGGCTCAGCTCACCCAGCCGCATGGGCCCAAGCTGAAGTAAAACGAGGGAAAACTTGAGCAAGTTTTACCTTCCATGCAGCATAAAGGTGTTTATAATTTGTTCTAAGTAAAGATCCACCAGTTCAACAGATAGTTGCAAAACGATGTTCCCCACTCCCCTTTAAAAGTGGCTGTTCACACAAGCACATCTGACACGAGAGAGCTGGAGAAGGCCCCTGCTTGTACGTTTGGATCCTGCTTTGATAACAACAGCTGTTACGATTTTATGAACACTTATCCTGTGCCAGACTCTAGACTAAGCTCTTAATGTGTTCTCCCATTTAATCTCATGATAAGCCCATGAAGCCAGGGCAGTGCTTAAGGTCTGAATCTGTCTTCTCCAAATACTAGCGGTACAACCAAGTGACTTAATTTCCCTATACTTCAGCTTCCTCATCTGTAAAATGCATATAGTAAGTATGTGCATGCGTGCTTAGGCGCTTCAGTCACGTCCGACTCTTTGCAACCCTATGGACTATAGCCTGTCAGTCTCCTCTGCCTATGGGATCTTCCAGGCAAGAATACTGGAGTGAGTTGCCATTGCCCCCTCCGGGGGATCTTCCCAACCCAGGGGTCGAACCAGTGTCTCCTGCATTGCAGGTGGATTCTTTACCACTAAGCCACCGGGGAAGCCCTATAATAAGTGTACCACCTTTAATATCGATATGAAAATTAAATGAGTTCTTACATAAAGTGTCTGGAACACAGTATGCACAGTACAAGCAGTGCTGTTGTTATCATTATCTGTTTTCACAAATGAGATAACCGGAGCTCAAAAGCTAAGAAGACTAAGCTATATCCCCACAGTCCATTCTACCATCAAATTCATTGTCAAGGCCGCACCCTCCCCTACATTCCCATTCACAAAGCATCTAGGTTACACTCTGCAAAGCTCCTGGCCTTTGGACGCCTCAGGAAACAGGTTTGGGAGCAATGGTGCTGGAAAACACAGCTGGACATGGACCGCCTCTCTCCAGACACCTACCCACCTGCCCACAAGACCACCTCCTCGGCTGGAGCCACCACCGCTCCTGGGGAGCTCTCCCCCATTCTAAGAGGACAGAGGCATGCAACTCCATCCGAACAGCAAGAGAGAACACAGCAAGCAGGGTTCCTCAGCATGACCACACAGGTATTCATTTATTCTCAACGTGTCCCATCCTCACAGCCCCCAAAGAGGCCTTTATGTTTAGTGAGAACAGTTTCTATCAAGTAATTTTTCTGGTGAATGGCCGTAATCTCTTGTTACTTGCATGGCTTGTGATTTCGTTGCTGTTGAATATTGAACATTTTGAATATGTGGCAACTCTGGAAGTCAGAGTTTCCTTTCTCTGCCTGTTACAGGTTGCTGCTGTTTGCTTGTTTAGTGACTTTTCGAAACAATTTTTGTAAGGTCTGTAGTCTTTGCCACTGAATTCTGTGTTCTTTTAGCTTACTGGACAACTACTATTTTGGCAGAATTACCTTAAATGTCTGAAGCCAATAAAAGACATGAAGAAGAATTTTTTTAGAGAAAAGAAAAAAATACCCTCCTAGTTTTCACAGATTGGATCTATGTCAGGGCACTCCTTAAACACTTAGTAGGCTGCTTACAACTCTGCCTTCACTTCGCTTCCTGCTTGCACAGGGCCTGAAGGCCAGCATGAGATGAAAGCCCAGATTCTTCTCAGGCCTTTTCTGAGTATGTGTCTCACTCTAAGCCTGCACATGGCTTTCTCAAAAACCAGGCACACACAGACCCTTTGAAAAGCTCTGTTCCCACCCATGTCTCTTTCCCAGCTTCTCCTTTAACAGGCTTCTTGTTCTATTACTTGTCCCAAGTATTGTTCCTTGCTCCAGGCTGCTGTGGCCAGTACCTGCCTCTGCTTTTAAACACTTTTAGCAAAAGCCACAGAGAGGTCACCCCAGCTCTAGGAATGCCCTGAGTGAAGAAATAGGAAGCCTTTCCACCTGTCCTGCAGGCTGACACCACAATCACAGCTCTTTCAGAATAAGTTCCTCTCTGGCACCCGCAGTCAGCACGAGAAATCTAGGTCCCCTTCCTCGGGGCCATGGAGCATGGGGGATGGTAGGTGGGCAATCTGAAATGCCACTGCACCCTCTGACCATAAAGCAGCAGTTTGTCTCTTCATCAAGCTTTCCCTTGATCATTTTAAGTTTTTGGCTAGATTTCAGAGTCCCCCAGGAGCTGATTCTGAGGCTCCCCCGGTAGTCTAGTGGTTAACAATCCACCAGCCACGGCAGGGGGACACGGATCCCTGGTCCAGGAAGATCCCACACGCCATGGAGCAGCTAAAGCCCGCACCTCAGCTACTGAGCCAGTGCTCTATGGCCCTTGGGCCACAACTGCTGAAGCCCTCCAGCCTAGAGCCCATGCTCCGCAACAAGAGAGTGGCCCCCGCTCTCTTCAACTAGAGAAAGTCCACTCATAGCAACCAAGTGCTGACAAAAACTTTTTTAAAAAACTGAAAAAAAAAAGCTGATTCTGATGATTTTCATCATTAATTGTTTAGGGGATAGGATGATACCCTTGGGGCTTCCCTGGTAGCTCAGATGATAAAGAATCTGCCTGCAGTGTAGAAGACCCAGGTTCCATCCCTTGGGTTGAGAAGATCTGCTGAAGCGAACGGTTACCCACTCCAGTATTCTTGCCTGGAGAATCCCACGGACAGAGGAGCCTGGCGGGCTACAGTCCATGGGGCCGCAAAGAGTCGGACATGACTGAGTGACTGACACTTTCTGTGTTGCCCTGGATTTCCCTCTTCCACCAATTTTGGTTGCCCAGCACCTTTTAAGCACTCTTTATGTGTTTGGGGAAATTCCTATATTGTGAATCTAAAGATCCCCAAGGTTAGGATCTTTGTTTTTCCCCATCTCCCTTGCAGCCAGTAATGCACTTAGATCCTAGCAAGATTGGCCCTGTATCTCAGAAATACATCAAAAATAAATGTATTAAGGAACACAAGGGTGCTCTTGTCACTGAGGATTATATGCTTAGCACTGGCTCAGCATGAACTGTAATCCAAAATATCCTATTTCATAACACTGTTCAGGCCCCAAGAATGTTCTCCTCACTTCTTGCCCTAAAATCTCTAAACAAAAGGCAACAGTATCTGAATCTCACAAAGGTTTGCGGGGAGTGGCCTCTGCCGGTATTGCAGACAGACACCTCTTCAGAAGATTCAAAGAACTTGAGCACTGGAAACACTTATGTGAGAGAAAGGACAAATTAATTAACTTCTTAATTAATTTCTCCTTCTCAAGTAGCATGCGTGCCTGTGCAATAGATTCTAGCGTAACAAACATCATTTTCCAGCAGTGCTGAATGTCCATTTTTCTGTTGCTCTTCATGTTCCTGCTTGTTTCTGAGGAACATTTTGCAGTTTAAGTAGATCATGTGTGCTCAGCTGATCAGTTATGTTCAACTTTTTGCAGCCCCATGGACTGTAGCCTGCCAGGCTCCTCTGTCCATGGGAATTTTCAGGCAAGAATACTGGAGTGGGTTGCCATTTCCTCCTCCAGGGGATCTTCCCGACCCAGGGATCAAACCTGGGTCTCTTGCGTCTCCTGCACAGGCAGGTGGATTCTTTACCATTGAGCCTAAGTAGATCATATCACTTTCTAATTTGTATATATGAGATCCAGAATTTCTTTTTTTCTTTTTTTTTGAGATCCAGAATTTCTATTTGGATAGAAATTTCTATTCTTCTTCACATAAGAAGTATAAAGCAATACGAATTCCTTATATTAGCAACTAGATTGACAGAGAACACCAGGCAAAAAGTCATGTAATGGAAATACTACTTAATAATGAAATATTACATAATGAAACATTTTGTGTTTGGTTTTGCTTTTTGGCCACAATGAGTCCTTAGGGATCTTTTTCTTTTTTTGAGTTGGGGCTTTCAAACTCTCAGTTGCAGCTTGTGGAATCTAGTTTCCTGACCAGGGATCAAACCAAGGCCTCCTACATTGGGAGCATGGAGTCTCAGCCACTGGGCCATCAGGGAAGTCCCCAGTAAAACTGTTTATAAAATTGCTTTCAAAATAGTAAACTAAAATTTCTCAGATTTAAACAACTTTGATTTAAAACTTTGATATTCAGTACTTATATAATTTGTATTTTGTCCTGTAACTTTAATACTTTTGAATACTTTAGAAAAGCAACTTCACTGACGCTTTACAGCTTTAACACTTTCTTATTTTTGTATTTACTTTATATTTTCTATGAAAACATACTCAAATTCTTACATTTTGAAAACTAATCATACTTTTTTGTCTTTTGGATCATTACCACCTGTATAATATAAATTATACAAAAACTTTTACTATAACATATTTAGTGATTTCATGAAAAATGAAGGGCCATAAATTTTATGAAACATATAATAGTTTATAAATTATGAATGTCTTTCTTTCTCATCCAAATATTGCTGTCCCATCATCTTGCTAAGGATATATGCAATAGTTCAGTTTTTGACATTCTGCCAACTTTATCATATAAAACCAAATTTATTTGGGGTTTTGCTGTTATGAAGCTGTCAAGATACAAGAGAATATACTTTACTGAACATCTTGTTAGCTTGACTTATTACTTTTAAATACACAGACATATGACAAACAGGCCTCTTTTGGAACTCTGGTCCTGGCACAGGCTGCTTGCAGCCCTGATCCCACAGAACAGTGCTTCTCAACCTGGGGTGATATTGCCCTGCAGGAGAATTTAGTAAAGTCTGGGAACATTTTTGCTTGTCTCAGTTGGCATGTAATGTAGGGTACGGAGGCCAAGAATGCTGCTAAAACCCTACATTGCACAAGACAGCCACTACCGTACACACATACCAAAGAATTATCCTGCCCAAAATGTCAAAAGTGCCAAGCTTAAGAGGCGCTGCATGAGAGGATAATATGAAGGAAGTCAGTGTGGAACTGATGCTAATAAGGGTGGTAGAAACCTCAAGCTTCTAGAACCTCGAGTAGGGGCAAAGAACTCAGGAGCTGAGTTTTCCAGTGGAATGGTCAAGAGGTATAATGGAGATACAATCTCTGGCTGTAAACCTCCAAACTAATTCTCCAGCCCTACCAGAGATTCTGAGTTACCTTATACCCTGCAATAATTTAAACTAGCTAGAGGGATTTCTGGTTTTTTTGCAACTAAATGTACTGACTAATAAACCACATAGTGCTGTACCCCAGAAACTAACAAAACACTGTTAGTTTTGTTATTATACTTGTTATATAATATATATATATAATATATATATATTATATTTTGTTAATATACTTCAATTTCTTAAAAAAAAATATTAAAAAAAAATGTTTAAGCAGGTAGGACCAGTTATCCCAGCCCTCATCTGACAGACGACAAGATTGATTCCCAAGAAGTTCCAGAGTAGATTCATGAAACAGCTGCAAGTAGGGCTGTATTAGTCTGCCTACAAGGGACTAGAATTTAGTTCAAATCAGTAAATTTTAGCTTTATAAATTTATTTTTAAATACACTAAAATTTAGTTCAAACTAGTACTTTAAAAAAAAGTAAGAGTGGAGACTGTTACTCCTTGCTCACAGAATACAAACACGGGTAGGGCAGGGTAGCACTGTGTCTCAGGAACAGCTGGAAGCAAGAGCCAGTCACCATGAGGACCTGATGCATCGTCTGCTCAGGGACATTCCTCTGTGTTGCTCCAAGTGTCTTTCTCCACACAGCAGAAATCATCACAATCAGCAGCACTCTTATCATTTCCACCATTTTAAAGAGACAAACCTCACATCTTCCAGGTTCAAAATATCCTAATGTATCTTCTACCTGTTTGAGGCAGGTGACTCACTGAGGACTATGTCAGGGGGCTGGGGTGTGGGGGTGTTTAAGAGCCATGTGCACGCATGGAAAATGTTATGGGGATCAATGGAAAAAGACACGTGGAGAACTGGGGGTCAGATTCTCTCCTGACATCCACTCAAAGAATGAGAATCCCTTTTATTCTGCCTACCACCCATTTCCTTTTTGTAACTTAAAAAGCCCTTACTAAATTTCAGAGACTGCTCTAATGCTTGTTGTAAACAATTCACTTGTATCAATGGGCTAGTAATGAACCAAAATCATCAACGGGTGATTTCTCGCTATTCCACACTGCCACTGCTGAATAGCTGGATCTCTGCATTGTCACCCACACTCCTGGGACTGGGCCACTACAGCCCAGCACCCAGCACCAGGGCAGAAAGAAATGAGGCACACGGGAGTTCTCCCATCAGCCACCAGATGCTCCAGCCTGGCAGTAACACACATCACTTCTGCTCACTTTCCAGCTCATGCATTGCCAGAATTAATCACATAGAAAGTATATGTACCTGGCAGGGGAGAACCTAGACATTTTGCCAACGGCTCTAATTACCATCCCAGTACTTAACAAGCATTATATTTAATCTTCGTGACCCCCACAGGGGACAGTACGATCATGCCTACACTAAAGATGAAGAAACTGATACAGCAAGGAATGGCATTTGGCCCAAGATCACATGGCATGTGTGTGACTGAGACTAACATTTCATTTCAAAGTCCATTCTATTAACCATCTTTCTTTACTGCCTCCTTTAGCTTATTTTCTGTGTGGTCTTCAGCGTGCTGCAGTCCAGGGGATCACAAAGAGTCACAACTGAGCAACGGAACGACAACAAAGCACTTAAATCTTGACTTTGTCACTCACTCCCTGGCATCTTGAATAAAATGGCACAGCTCCGTGCTTTACTTTTTTTCACCTGAAAAACTGGACCCAACAATAGTAGCCGTAACACCGAACTGTTAAGATGAAATGAGATGATATCTGTAAAGCTCTTAGTCCCATGGTTGGCATATAGTAGTAACTAACAAATACTAAAAACTACTCTTAGCCTTACTAATTCCCAAGTGATGCAATGCTAAAGAATCCGCCTGCCAATGCATGAGATGCAAGAGATGCAGATTCAATCCCTGGGTCAGGAAGATCCCCTGGAGTAGGAAATGGCAACCCACTCCAGTATTCTTGCCAGGAGAATCCCATGGACAGAGGAGCCTCTCATGCTGCAGTCCGTGGGGTTGCAGAGTTAGACACAACTTAGCAACTGAACAACAAATCTCCAGAAAAAGCATAACACATTTCTTTGGAAGGAAGTTTCATGATTTGACATTTAAGCTGGATTCTGGGAACACCTCTGGGGAAAAGGTATTCCAGATGGGGTGAGCCATATTCAAGAGCTCAGAGGCAGAGCACATATGGGGGAGATTTAGAGCTCAGGATTAGGCTGTCCCTATATTAAAACTGAAGCAATTGCTATTAGCTATTTTGGGAAGCAGTGAATTAGACTGGAAAGCCAAGAATCAGATTTTGAGTTTCCCAGAGCTTGCTTCCTTCTGGGTCAGAAGGGGAAAGCAAACTTTGTAGTCTGGGGGGAAAAGTCATCTCAGATGTTGACCTGAGCAAGTTAAACTGTTAATAATTCTGACTTGCCCAGAGAACTGAGTACTCTTCTATCTACCCGTTACCCCAAAGCAAGGCAAAACAGCCTCTAAATGAGGATTCAGCATGCACTAGCGTGGACACAGATGGTGCTGCTCAATTGTGGAGGGTCTCCTTGGCTATAGTTCTGACTTTTTGAATTACAAATTTCTTTCAGACTATGATCAAAGGCTCTGTGCTGTATGCAATGTCTTTAAAAAAATATAATAATAATATGTATCAAAGTTTGTCTGCCTGACATCTACAGATTCCAGGTTAACCCAGGGCCTGCAAAGGTGCTGGGCCCCCTTATAACACTGACTCAAAGTGCATCTGGTGGGTTCAAATAATCCAGGCGCTGTCCCACTCCAAGTCTCCAGTCTCTGCCTCCCGGCAGCAGCAGCACATTAGAAGGCTGGGTTCACATCACAGGAAAGTCATCCTGCCAGCAGGAACCTAAAGTCTCCAGAACAACTCCAGTACATAGCCCCAGGTCATGATACAACTCTTACTGGGTCTCAGAAACAGCCTAAGGCCATCTGCTTCCTCACCAGCATACAGAACATGTGCTGTTAAATTCATCAACAGGTCTCCCAAATTTTTCCACCCACCCTTGTTCATTTTAAACGACACAGGATCCCTATTAATGGCAAATGTACGCAAATCAACACGTACTTCCTGAGGGGCTTCTCCGGTGGCGCTAGTGATACAGAATCCTCCTGCCAATGCAGGAGACATTAAGAGACAGGTTTGATCTCTTGGTCAGGAAGATCCCCTGGAGAAGGAAATAGCAACCACTCCAGTATTCTTGCCTGGGACAGAGTATCCCAGGGACAGAGGTGCCTGGCGGGCTACAGTCCACAGGGTCACGAGACACAACTGAAGCAACCTAGCACACATGTACTAAGGTATCCCGTGTGCCATTTATCAGGCAGACCAGAGACAACAGCAAACAAAACATGGCCTCCATCTACTTAAGAGCTTACCTTAGCGTTTAAGAGAAATAACCAAGTGTAAAACATCAAATGCTTGGTACTATTTTATGTAACCTCACCTTTTCCTTCAATTAAGGTAAATTTTTTTTCATTATCCTCAATCAATATTATTAGGTAGTAAATCAGACCTCAATCCTGATCTGTTGAGCCCCCCAAACTCATGCTAATTACTCACAACCTTCCAAATAGCAGAGGCCCCAAACCTAGACATGCCTCTCAACTTGCTTTTTAGTGAGTGAGCCCACATGTGGTTGGGCTTCCCAAGTGATGCTAGTGGTAAAGAACATGCCTGCTAATGCAAGAGACACCGAGACCCGGGTTCAATCAGTGGGTCGGGAGGATCCTCTTGAGGACAGCATTGCAACCCACTCCAGTATTCCTGCCTTGAGGATCCCATGGACAGAGGAGCCCGGCAGGCTATAGTCCAGAGTCAGTCAGACGACTGAAGCAAGTCAGCATGCACACCGTATGTGGTTACCAGGCCCCTCTCTACAGCCCACCCAAGGGCTGTTTCCCACATCTTACACCAGCCTTCCTTTCAGGAAGTTACTGAGTGAGTAACCACATGAGATTAAGTCCTCTCTTTACCCAAGAAGGACGCTCAGAGTTGTCACTTGTCAGAGTTCACTTTACCCCAAGTCAGCAATGATTCTGCATTCCTACCCAGGAATACCAGTCTTAATTAAGATATGCTTTAAATGTGAATAAATGTACCATGTTGATCATTTCAGGCTTCCAAGATGGCGCTGGAACAAGTATCAACCTCAGATATGCATATGCTATCACCCTTATGGCAGAAGAGAACTAAAGAGCCTCTTGATCAAAGTGAAAAGAGAACATTCGACATTCAAAATACAAAGATAATGGCATCCAGTCCCATCACTTCGTGGCAAATAAATGGGGAAACAATGTAAACAGACTATTTTGCTGGGCTCCAAACTCATTGCAGATGGTGACTGCAGCCATAAAATTAAGACACTTGCTCCTTGGAAGGAAGAAAAGCAATGAAAAACCTAGACAGCATATTAAAAAGCAGACATTACTTTACCAACAAAGGTCCATGTAGTCAAAGCTATGGTTTTTCCAGTAATGTACAGATGTGAGTTGGACCATAAAGAAAGCTGAGCACCGAAGAGTTGATGCTTTTCAACTGTGGTGTTGGAGAAGACCCTTGAGAGTACCTTGGATAGCAAGCTCAAACCAGTCAATCCTAAAGGAAATCAATCCTGAATATTCATCAGGACTGATGCTGAAGCTCCAATACTGGCCACCTGATGTTGACTCACTGGAAAAGACCCTGATGCTGAGAAAGATCGAGGACAGAAGGGAGTGAGAGAGGATATGGTTGGATGGAAGGCATCTCGACCTAATGAACGTTTCAACAAGGTTCAGGAGATGGTGAAGGACAGGGAAGCCTGGCATCCTGCAGTCCATGCAGTCGCAGAGTCAGACACAACTGAGCTACTGAACAAGATGGCGCTAGTGGTAAAGAACTTGCCAGCCAACGCAGGACGCTGTTAAGAGACAGTCAGTTCTATCTTTGGGTCGGGAAGCACTAGAGGGCATGGCACTTCAGTACACTTGCCTGGAAAATCCGTAAAGACAGAGGCACCTGTGGCAAGCTACATAGGGTCCATAGGGTCGCAAAAAGTCAGACAAGGCTGAAGCCACTAGCATGAATACACATCATGTCAAAGACATTGTAAAGAACAAACCCCACTCATTTTTCACATTATCTATATGGTGAAATTTTAACTTTTGAACACAAAATGTTATTTTAAGAAAAAAAAGTTCCTCTTGTTTTAATGTGGCTTCCTGAAGTTTTGAATACACATGTGGCTCTTGTTAGATGTATACTGGACAACGAGCTCTTACTAATTCTGCCCAACTCCTGAATGCATTTGGTGACAGGCTCACAGTACTGGGTTTAAAAAGAATGACATCTTATAGGCACGTACTGCTGGCACGCCCCTGATATGCCATCCAAATTTGAGTCTTAGTGAGCTGCAGGGCTCTAATTACCTGCTTCTTTATGAGTACTTACAGAATCAACTGTAACTGCTATCATATTTTTAGGGTATGAAACGTGTATCCTATCAAGCTAAAAATAGAAAGGCACCACTCATTCAAGGGTTAATTTAGATCCCAGAAGAGGCAGCTTTACCATCTGGACCCCAAACCAGAGTCAATCATCCAGGGCCAGACACACTTTCCTCTGGTGAGCCACAAGGGTGATGGTGAAAGTTACACCAAGTTAAAACTTTCTTGTACTTCAAGGAAACAGCATTCACCAATTAACACAAAGGCTGTGTACTCCCGGAGACACTCTTGCTACTCTGCTGTACAAAGTTCAAATGACTTAAGGAAGCACCAGAGTCCTCTAAGGCATTTTATTTGTACGTATTACATCCCTAGAAAAAGAATCCAAGGATTTTCCCTCCTGTATGTTTTCGTCTTGCTTCTTCATGGTCCATGATGCCAGCTGAGGTTGTCAGTACAATGAAACTATGGAAAGTTAAAAAAAAAAAAGTTGGTAAGTTTTCCCTATGAACTGTTCAACATCGAGCTACTTCTGGTACAGAAAAACTCCAGCATTCGTCAGCGTTTACCACGCGGGCCCACACATAACGCAGCCTCCACAGGCTGGCAGTGCACAGGCATGACTCCTAGAACCAGACTCCAGCTACACACGCAGGCCTGGTCTCAGCTAACACGAGGCAGTGCTACCTAAAAACAAAAACTGCAGCTCCTCTAACTGCAGAATGTCCCTTTCTGCTCTCAAGCAGACATGCAGTTTAAAGCATTAAAGCACTGATATAACTTGACGGAAATGTTTCTGCCACTTACTGTGTGTATGATCACAGGCAAACTATTGTACAGTTACCTGGACAATGGGCATCCCACCTGGCCTATCTCATGGGTTACTATGGGGGTCAAGGTAAGACACAGAAAGTATATAAACTGGGAGGCATTAAAATTAGCATCCTAATTACAATCACAAAGGATCTGCCCTGAACACTCTACCTGTTATACAGCAACCATGAAGTGGGAGTAAAGTCAACATCACCAAACGTGACTGGGTGTTTAAGCTCTTAACCACAAACAGACCAAATGCTTGGTGTGTCAGATCAGGTTTTAAACTGCTTTACCAGAAGCAAATCAGTTGATAATATAACTTACAATAAGAGAACTACCATCTTTAAGAAATCAAGGCCATGAATTGCCCAAAGCCTCACAGCTTTAAAGTAGAAAATCCAGAATTTGAACTCAGTCTCTTAACCACAGATTAAGATTTTCAAACTGAGTTTGCCCAGAGGGTAATGGTTCAGAAGTCATTCTGGCCACAGGAGGGTATTCACAGAGAACATGTATGAACTATCTGCACTGAGCCAAAAGAGCAGACATTAAAGGGAACACAATTCTCTCTCTCAGCCAGCTTCAGTTCTCACACACCTCTCAGAAACTAAAACCTAACACATGAGGTGTGGCAACATAGGAGCTAACCCATGAGTCAAGCTGGTTGGGAATGGAGACTATTACTACTATTGACGTAAAAAATAAACAAAAAGCTCATCAAACTGCATCACAGGCATCCACAGCATCAACTTTTAAATGAAGAAAATCAACTTACCCAAACTGACGGGATGGGAGCAGGTTATTCTGCCATTTTTCTAGATCTTTGAGTTGCACATCAAATCTGGGACTGATCACTCCACACTGTAAAAAGTAACAGAAAACAGTGTTCACACTTCACTAATAACAAAACAGTAACACTAAAAAGCATTTATAAGTGAGCATAGAAACCAACCAACTCAACATTAAATGGGTAACTATTCTGTACAGTAGTCTATGTAAGTTCAATTTGAAAAACAGCATGCTCAGTCACTTCAGTCGTATTCCACTCTTTGTGACCCTAATAGACCATATTCTCCAGGCAAGAATATTGAAGTGGGTTGTCATGCCCTCCTCCAGGGGATCTTCCCCACCCAGGGATTGAACATGCGTCTTTCTCTTACCTCTCCTGCATTGGCAGGCAGGTTCTTTACCAATAGTGTAGCCTGGGAAGACTCCAAAATGCTTAACAGTAAACTGAGACTACAGTAATGCTTAACAGTAAAATGAAACTACAAGATTAGGACTTGGTGAAGTCTCTGGAGCAGTTACACTTCCCACTTCCCTAGGCAGATCGAAACTGGAAATGGACCCATCAGGTCCAAGTGCCCCCTGGCAGGAAGCCCACTCAATTTGTTTTAATCACATCATCCTGGGAGCTACCTGTCACTTGACTATCAAGGGGAATCCCGCACTGGATAGAAGCAACACAGGGATAGGAGAACGGAAAAGCCAAGCAAGATACAGTGAAAGACAAAGCTTTCTGAGGCCTCTATGCTGCCACATCCAAGCTTTATGTATTCCAGTAGCAAAAACTCCCTTCCATTCAGCTAGTGTAATTCCATCATATCTGCTCTCAAACCACATCTAAGATATGATTAAGGCAAGAATTTTCTTAATCTAGTCTTTAAACACTACCTTATTTCCCAGCCCCATTACATTTACACAATAAGGTATATCCATCTCTTGCATGAAGGAAACTGAGGCAAGAATGTCTTACAAAGGAAGAAAACGGAAATTAAGAGAAACCAAAAAATAATTCAGGCATTTGGCAAGGCCTGGATTTCAACTATCTATTAGCCAGGATTTCCCAAATGACTGAGTGTAGCACAGAGTAACGATGCCGCAAGTTGAGTTCCATTTGGTAAATACTCTGTTCAAACTTATTTCTCAAGCTATTATGTACAGTGGATGTTCATGAGAAATCTGGTCCTTCACAAACTGTTTTTTTTTTTTAAATATCAACCCAATCTTCTGCGGGACAGCTTTAAAATGTGCTATAAGCTATACACCAGAATTAGTCTTCCACTGTCCTTGAGCAGGACTCAGATATATCTTAGTTTCCTAATTCTTAAAAATAGGAAAATAAACACACCCTCTTCTACTTCAACACACTGTGAGAATCAGAGTGAGAAAAGTGAATTCAAATCCTTCCTTGGGATTGGAATCTAACGGTTACAATAAAATAAAAGACAGACCCAAAATTTCCTTCAAAAACTCTTCAAAGGCTTCATATCCAGTAATTTTCATCTGACATTAAGTATTTATCCACACAAGAAGCAAATTCACTATGTAAGAAAGCAACTTTGTAAAACAGAAAACTGTTGGACTAGGGAATGACCTTATTAATCAGTCTGGCCCCTGCCACTAACCACTTTCTTGGCCCATTTGCCCTAGTGTTGGATTACAGGAACCTGGCTGCAATGTAGGAGACCCAGGCTGGATCCCTGGGTTGGGAAGATACCCTGGAGAATCCCATTGACAGAGGAGCCTGGCAGGCTGTCATCTACGGGGCTGCAAAGAGTTGGAGACGACTGAGCAACTAACACTTTGGATTATAGGATCTCAGATCCCTTGCAAACCTGAAAGCTACAAATCTGAACACAGAAAGCGAAGAAGCAGCCCTGAGACCCCCAATTGGCTTATAGAATAATACCTAGCCCCCAAATTCATGCAATCCACAAAGTCAAAAAAATCAAACAGATTCAGTAGATTATGCCTACAGGTCAAACTGACAGGAAAAACAGACCCCACAAGTTATTTACACTAACAGGACTACTGGCCTTGAGCCATCCAGGATTCAAAACCAGTACCACCAGTCTCAAGCCTCCACATCTCCCTTAAGATACCTTATACTCCAAACACTAGGTCAATTGACAATTCTACCTGGAAGTTACATAAAATTTAATGACTTTAATCAATTCTCATTCTTCTTAACCTAACTAGGTAAAGCAAACACGACACTATCTGATTTTACAAAGGCAATCATGCCACCTTAGACCATTCTGAAGATTCGAAAATGTGGAAGATAGTCAATTCTTACCTTATTTAGCCTGCCTGTGAGGTTCACAACAATTTTCCCAGCCCTGTGATCATCAATGATTTCAAATTCGCCAATGTAACCTGTAGAACACAACTGACTGTATTAAAAAATAACTTTAAAATTAAGACAGCAATACTCAAAACAAACCACCCTGCAATTTTAAAAGAGGGATAATTTCCTCCTTGCCTCTTCATACCTTCCCACTCCCAAAGGCTACCTAGTGTCCAGGACGTTCAACAATCCTTTACATCCCATGAAGCTCTGAGAAGAGCTCAGGGTCCTTTCAATGACATATTTTGGGGGTGATGTTATTATCAAGAAAGGCCATTTTAGCTGCCAAACACCTAGCAGAGCAACAGTCACAAACCTCCTTCTTTCAACAGTCCTCCTCCTCAGCATTTCTTAAACAGCATCACTTCTCCAGGACTACCCTGTCCACAGCCCAAGTCAACTGCATTAGTTACCACATCTGACTACCACCTTGCTCCCCATTTTCCCTCTCCAGGCCTCTCTCCTCAGTTAATTTCTCCAAGACCCATTCCACAGCATGTTTATCTCAAAACATAAAACAGCAACTTACCATGCTTCATCATCACTGTTAGAAACCTGACGATGACCTTGGAGCACGGCCGAATAAGCACCTGGCGTTTGCCTCTCTTTTCGGCGTTGTTGATACTCTTGAGAGCATCAGCCAGGACATTCATGCGCACCATTCTGGCTGTTCTCGGAAGACAAAACAGGCGGTTTACCGTCACCGTTTTACCATTAACAGGCACCCTATCATTTCCCTGCGAAGACATCCTTTCCTTTCTGCCTCAATCATGTGGAAGCTTCCCCATTTCTCAGCAGGCTGCTTCCCCAGTAACCCCAGAAGGATGTCAACTACTAAAATAAAAACACCAGTCGCGGGAGGTTATTCAAAATGAGAGTTAATAATCAAACTTGCGGCATTCAGCAGCATCTCTACTATTAACACGGTCCCTTAAACCTACTCAGAATCAGCCTTTTCCCAATAATCGAAAGATACTACTCAACTTTCACCTAACACCCAGAACTACTGTATTAACATAAAACGTCCGGCCCTGTGCCATCTAAAGCTATGCCCAACAGTAAGGGTACCGAAGTAATAAACTGAAACATTTCACATGCACTAGACTGGCCTCTTACTCATGGGCACAAACTTCATCTAATAAAGTTTTGAAAGTTAGGAACAGAGGCATGTCTCAAACCACAACAGTAGGACTCCAACCTACTTCCTCCAGCTCCAGTGTCTTCTGAGGAAACCAGATTCGTTCCCAGCAAACCGCCACCACAGGCAGGATGCAGTTTCCCCTCCTGAGGGTTCTCATCTCCCAAGCTCCCGGCGCAACCAAAGTAATGGGAAGCTGCACGGCCCACCAACTCCGTGGCCCTCCAGTGCTTCTCGGAGCCAACAAGCTGCCTCAACCACTAACGGGAGGTATTGGCGCCGCCGAAAGATTCGGAGCTGCCACTCCTCCGGAACGGCCCAAAGCTCCCTGTTCCCAAGGGCTGCGGCCTGCGCCCCAGAGGCCGGGCTCTCCCGGAGGCAAAGCATGGGATAGCCGGGCATGACTCTCCCCTATGCCTGCCCAGACCCAAGCAAGGCTAGCATCTCCGGCCCAGGAGGCCTCCGACATCCTCGCAGGACACGGAGCGCGACTCCCACACCACAGGATGGCACCGATAACCGAGGGATGATGTTGGGTAGCTCAGAGAGAGATACTCACCGGCACGGAAAGATGGCGGAAAGAGGACGGGAGGGGCGAGCGCACGGAATTATGGGTTACGGGTCGGGCTATCGCGAGACTTTTAAAGCCCCGCCAAAAACAAATAAAAAAGGATTGCCTACTGGAAGGAGGCGGGTGAAGGGGCGGAGCCTCCTCCTGGGTAGGTAGTAGAGAATCGATGGAATCGAACATGCCCGGCGCGGCTAGGGGGCAGTCACCTGCAAGAGGTGCGGCGTTTGCGTAGTTTTCAACTCCTTTCTAGCAGCTAATTGGTAAAAACGAAAAACTGACGAGAGCCTAGATATTTACTAATTTTTATTGCAGTAACTGTTGACTATTTAGAATGAATTTTGATACGTGCGTATTTACACTATCTCTGCAAGGGATAATCGGCGGCAATTGCCTTTGGGAAGGGCGTTAGAAACTGGGATGGGAGTCATGCTTTTCTCTCCATTTTTGTTGTTTCGTCGCTAAGTCGTATCCGACTGTTTGTGACCCTATGGACTGTAGCCGGTAAGGCTCCTGTGTTCAAGGGATTTCCCAGGCAAAGATGGGTAAGTTGCCATTTCCTTCTCCAGGGGATCGTCCCCATCCAGGAATCGAACACGGGTTTCCTGCGTTGGTGAATTCTTTACCACTGAGCGACCAGGGTAGAGCTTTCTCCTTATACAATTTCTTTTTGTCTTTTGAAATTTGTTTATACTTTTTCAAAAGAGTAAAAAATATTTTTCTTAATCGATGCTTCCTTTTTGACGCTCCCTAAATATTAGAAATTATTTACTGGAGTTCCAGACTTTTCTTTCAAGTTTTGAAAGACACAGTTGCAAAGAAAGCCACAAATGTTTCGAAATAAAAGCTCGGCCTCTTAAAGGTTGTTGCAAGGGTTAGATGAGATAATGGTGACAAAGGGCTCGCAAAATGCCTGGCACGCATTAAATAAATGCTCAGCAGTTACTGCTTCGGGCTCGAGGTCCGGCTGCCTGGGAGTCAGTGAATTCTGGCGCCGCCCTCTCTGGAGCTGAGTGACCTCAGGCTAAGCTTCTGCTCAGGACTTAAGCTTTCTCACTGCTTTCACCCTTACCTTCCCTTCTTCAGTCAGTCAGTTCAGTCGCTCAGTCGTGTCCGACTCTTTGCGACCCCAGGAATCGCAGCACGCCGGGCCTCCCTGTCCATCACCAACTCCCGGAGTTTACTCAAACTCATGCCCATCGAGTCGGTGATGCCATCCAGCCATCTCATCCTCTGTCGTCCCCTTCTCCTCCTGCCCCCAATCCCTCCCAGCATCAGGGTCTTTTCCAATGAGTCAGCTCTTCGCATCAGGTGGCCAAAGTATTGGAGTTTCAGCTTCAGCATCAGTCCTTCCAATGAACACCCAGAACTTACCTCCTTAAGGAGGGACTGGTTGGATCTCCTGGCAGTCCAAAGGACCCTCCCTTCTTACCCTTCCCTTATTTTCCACCCCCTTCCCTGTTTCCCACGTGGCTGCCAGAATGATCATTTTAAAACTTGTCCGACCTTGGACTCTCCAAGGATTTCTGTCAGCCTCAGTAAAATCCAGATTCCTTACAAAAACTTCCAAGGTCCTCCTTGTAACATCTGCCTCCTTGCAAAGGAACACCATCCTCCAGCGTTCTCCCTGGCTGGCTTTTCTTCACATATTCCAAGCACACTCTGCCTCAGGGCCTTTGCATTTGCTTTTCCCTTTAAATTGACTTTTCCTCCCCCAGTTTGTCAGGTCTCTGTTCAGTCACACATCCTCCTGCTCATCCTCCCCGCCCCCCAATCTCATTGCCCTGTTTAACTTTTCTCCATATGTTTTACCGCCTGAGATATTGGAAGTGTCTGTCTCCGTTAAGCAAGCAGGGATGTGGTTGGCTTTGTTCACCACCGTACCCACAGCTTCTAGGTAAGTTAACTCCACATAGTAGGTCCCTGATTCATATGTGATGAATAAATGAATGGGCAAATCAGTTTCCCCGGCTGTAAAAGGGAATGATATACTAATTACTCGAAGTTGCTGTGAAGATAAATGAAATAATCCAGATAAAAGACCAGCATTTGTTATTAGCATCACAGCCCACCTCACCCATCGTCACCACTTCTCAAATCCTAAGTGAACCTTGAGTGCCAAGCTCCCAACATAGGCATTGGCTTTTCTAAGAAACATTTCCTCTAAGAACTGGTTGCCTGAATGCAACATGTTGACTAAAACCGGTACTTAACTTGAGGGACTTAGCAACACTGGGGAGTTAATAAACCCACTTTCCTTCAAGAGCCTCCATTAATAGAAAACTAGTGCCACTCACCCTCTTTTTGTACACTTCATTCTTTCCTCCCTTCATTCAGCAAACATCTTATGAGCGCCTATCATGTGCTAGTTGTAGCAGGTGACAGGACAGACATGAGTTCCAGGCCTTAAGAGGTGCAGATCCTAGCAGAGAGAAATCTCTAAATAACAATACCGGGCAGTGTGCTGTTTCCATGCCAATATGAATGTGGGAATGGAGAGGTGGCCTGGAAAGTTGCTAAAGCTTTGCCAGGAGGAAGTGCCATTTGATCTGTCTGAAGGCCTCTAACAGCTACTGATTCCTAACTGCCACTAAGCGCTTCCTGTAGATTAACTCTGAATCCTCAAAACACAAGGAGTTACATAATGCCCCTTTGAGATCTGTATTATCTCCACCTCACAAATGAGAAAGCAAACTAAATTCAGTCTTAAATTAACTCAGTCTTAAAATTTTGTTGGTTAAAAAGTCAAAGAAAGTGGTCATGTATAAATTACTTGTGGGGTTTTATTTCCCAAACTATGTGGCCTATGGGATTTTTGAATGGCTCTAAGAGCTAGGGGCTTCCCTCAGCTCAGTTGGTAAAGAATCCTCCTGTGATGCAGGAGACCCCGGTTCAATTCCTGGGCCGGGAAGATCCCCTGGAGAAGGGAACAGCTACCCACTCCAGTATTCTGGAGAATTCCATGGACTACAGTCCATGGGATCACAGAGTCAGACACAACTGAGTGACTTTCACTTTGAAGAGCTAGGAGGGCATATAAGGCATATAAACAGAAATCTTGGAATGGTTGGGACTGGGGGAAGGGAGAGGAGTGGAATGGAGCAGAAGACTGTATAAATCCCCTCTTGACGTCCTGTGAATTCTGGAATAACTCTGCTAGAGGTGGTGCAAAGAAACTTGAAAGGGGACTTGTGCTGTGGCCAGAACTGGCGTAGTATCCAAGCTGGCCTGCAGAGTCATCACAGCTGCACGTGGCTGCATTCCAGAGCACTGGGTGACCAAGAGGCCTATGGTGACAGGGTAGAAACTTCCCTTTTCTGGACATCAAGCCTCCAGGAGGCTTCAAGGAAGGATCCATACATTTGGTAGGTAGGGAAAGCAAGAGGTTTGACATTGAATCTGTTCCCAGGACCCACAAAGAATAGATAGTGAGACCCAATGATAAAATACCCAATTTGGGCTCTATTTTAAAAAAATTCTAAGTGCTCACAAAAGTCACCCACTGATTACTGAGCACGTCAGGTACGAAATTCTGAGCTAGGTCCTAGGGTAGATGTGCGTGGGAGGCCCTCTCTCCTGCATCCTTCTGCTGCAAGACCTCCTAGCCACACCCTCACATACCACCTTTGGCCATCACTTACTCATTTTATCTCCTTTTCCATCTAGGGTGGTGCCTGGATGTTTACTGAATGAACGTAAACCTTTTAGTTCATTCTGCTCTTAAAGAGCACCCTGTGCTATATGCTTAGTTGCTAAATCATCTCCAACTCTTTGGCACCCCATGGACTGTAGCCCACCAGGCTCCTCTGTCCATGGGGCTTCCCAGGCAAGAATGGGTCACCATTTCCTCCTCCCAAGGGATCTTCCCAACCCAGGGATCGCTTCTCCAGCATCTTCTGCATTTGCAGGCAGATTCTTTACCACTGTGCCTCCTGGGAAATCTAAAGAGCCCCTTACAGCAGTGGAATGATCACCGAGCATAGTTCATTAACTGGGTATGTAAATCCAATCATGGAAACACTGTATTGGTTAAGCTATAAAGAAAGGACACAAGGAAGGATTCCAGCTTTTTCATTTATTCCCCTTTTAACAAAGTAGAAGAAATAATACAGGATTAAAACTGCGAAAGTAGTTAATTGGTAGAACACACACACAAAAAATCTGGATAGGAAGACAAACTTATATACAATGAGGAAACACGTGTAAATTATGGTAGTTTGTAGACGAAACATTTTTTTTTAAAAAAAGTCAAACATGCTACACAGTGCCACTGTTTACAGCAATATTGAAGGGGAGAAAATAACACTAATTTAGGGACTGATATACCACAAGGTCCAGGTTTCACAGCATCAGTGCAATATTCACAAAACTATATTACAACTAGTTAATCAGTTTTAAGAATTGTTCCCAAATATGTCACATTTCCATTCCTCAGAGGTCCATTCCTACAGATTTCAACTACTCCATCTATGGGGACCAAAAGCAGCCAGTGTTACCATAAAAGGAGACTCTTGAGACTTATCTTTAAAGGCTTATTCTGGTCTTGAAAAATTAGTAGGATAAGGCTATTTTCTACTGAAGTGAATCTTGACTCAACACAGGAAGACTTTTGTCCTTTATTGGCTGGTCTTGGAGTGAAGATTATAGACATGACTCTTAACCTATTATAGACTTTAGCTCCAATTAACTGAAAATCTGAAATTTAGAAGTCCTAAACACCAACTTGTGTAAGCCTGCTACTAAAAAGCCTTTGAGGATGTACTAACTTCAAGTTTAAGTGTGCAGGAGCAAGAGTTCTGAAAGTTCCTGTCAGATTCCCCATTTGGGAGGAAAGATCAATGTTTCCCTCAAACTGCTAACTTCTGCACAAGGGAGAAAACACATGCTAAGACATGGAATGAGTTTCATCTTATTCCATGAGGCTTCTCCCACACTATCGAAACAGAATGAGGAATGACTCTTCATTGGTCTCTTCATCAGAAGTGGTAAACTTGGTCTCTATATTCATGAAGCCAGTTTTTTAAGCAGACCATGGAAGCAGATGATAGAACGAGCTTCCTGAAACCACAGACCACTCTCCCGTATCCAGCTTAAAAAAAAGATCAACTTGAACAGTTATCCCAAGTCACTGTTAACTGTACTAAAAGGTGAAGTAAGTTCACCACTGTGTTATTTTAAAACTAAGAGTTCAGTTAACCCTGGGTGACAAAAAACCAAGATGAGGAACTGAAGAGTTGTCCATATAAGGCCAGCTGATAAGAGCACACCCATGAAGACACTGGGCATAAAGCCTTACTTGACAAGTCAGAATTTCTATTAAGGGCAGAGCAAGGGACAGCAGAGAGCTACTTCTGTAACATTTTAGTATCCAAACAGCATAACAGACACTGTTCCCAAGGACAATGTATACTCCATTAATCACATTGAATAAAGCAAATGCTTTATTCATTTTTCTTTTCTTTTTGTTTCAGAAGCTTGTTTATCTCTCTTTTGGCCATTCCAATGTATTTCGAAATGATTCCATGTTGGTTCAGTCCAGGAAGCAAAAGTAAGAAAGTCACTTTAAAAAAAAAAAAAAAAAGTTACAGAGGCAGCAATTAACTTTCTAAAGACGACTACATTTTACAAGAAGCGAATTCCTCAGACTAAGACACTCTAATGGGAAGAAGCAACATGATATCCATTATTCTCGTTAGTATTTATTCCCAGAAGCTTCTGGTCTCATACCTCCCAATCTCAAGTAACACACACTGCCTATTTTTACCTCACGCACAATACTGTCTACCTTGGTTATCAGTTCTGTGTCTGTCTTCTGCTAAGACCACAAACTCACTGAAAACAAGGACCCAGCTTTTAGTCATCTTTTTATGCTCACACAGTTCCTTAATCACTGCCTGGAACTCAGTGAGCAAGGAACATACTGTTTACTGAATTCCAGTTAAACTGGCCAGGATTGTGCAGAGTACTTCCCCAGAGACTTACCTATCAGGTAGGTGAGGAGGAGGTTATGGACCTGCTGTCCGACCCAAGCAACCGCAGCCAGAGAAACGATCATGGTCATGAAGTACTAATAATGAAAATAACAAGAATTTATCAACTCCTCGGAACAGAGTAAGAACTGAAACTTTAGGAGGTTGTTTCTAAGGTTGGAAGATAACTCAGTTTTTATTCGCACTTTTCTTTAAAAAGATTTAGCATCTATATATTATATAAAACCTACAGAAAACTCCCTAGGTTTATTTTACAGAATCTAGATACATTCTCTCCTACAATAACTGTGATTCTATATGTAAATTAAGTAGTTTATAATATAAATTACACTACTTTCACAATTGATAACGTCACATAGTAACCTCAAGTGAAGCTAAAAGAGAAGTATGTATCTTTTATATTTATTTCAGTAAGTAAAAAGAACCAGAAAAAACTCACTCTACAATGAAAAATGCAAAATGTAATTTTAACTCTCAGTATAATTGATAAATAAATATTTATGAATGTGCTCAGAGGAGTTAAACCAACACATAATGATAAACATACAACTAGAGTAAAAGAGAAAGGCTTTAGACTATGATGTAAAATCTGACACAATCTTAAAGTGTTGCTCTACTTAAATAAGTCAAAACCAAAAAAGTACCATTTTAGGCTTTTCTTCCTTTAGTGTAAAGAGGCGTTTCCACCAGCCCACAGCTCTGCGTCGCGTTTTTACTAGATTGCTGCAAATTTCATGGAATCTTTGCTGTTGCTCAGTGGTCCTAGAAAAAGAATTTTCCTCTTTACTATAGACAAATCTAAATATTAAACAGAAGTATACCATCCTCTCAAATTTCAGAAGCTACTTGCCAAAGAAAATCTAAATAAGAAAACAATTCACCATTATCTTATTTTTTTTTAAAAAAAGAGCTCTTGAGCCATTAAGACTCTTTGGGGAATTCCTTTTGGTCCAGTGGTTGGGACTTCAAGCTCTCACTTCTGAGGGCCTAGGTGCAATCCCTGGTCAGGGAACTGAAATCCCACAGCTGTGCACCATGGCCAAAAAGCAAACAAAAGACGGAAACAAACCAAAAAAAACCCCCAAAGCTTCCTGTATCATTTGGCAGACCCCAGTGAATCCTGAGCGGTGGCCACCAGAGTCCCACTATCTTGAGGAGGATGTGACATTTCTACCACAGTTAGTAACAATTGGCATTCAAAGCACAATACCCTCAACTGGGCTTCATACATTTGATGCCAAGGCAGCCACAAACAGTTCAAATCCAATCACAAATCACAAACAAAACAGCTATAAGAATACAAAAAGATCCTCCCAAAAAGTCCATTTTCATTTATAATGTATTCTAGGTTCTGATTTTTTAATTTTGTCTTTGTGCTATCTTTGTTACACAGAAATAATGGTTGATATAAAAAGTAAGCCCTATGCTGGGGTGTGTTGCTTGCTCTCCTTGTCCTTGTCTTTGTCCATCTGCAGTGATACAGTAGAAGGCCTTCTGCAGAGCCCTGGAACTTCTTCTAATCAAACATTCATATGCTGCCCATAGTCAAGGCCGGGCTGTGACTATGCAACAATGTTCTTCCTTCCTCAGAAAGGTCAAAAAACAAAACTGCGCCAGTGGTAACATACCAGTTACCAAGAAACCTCATGTGTTAACTTCTGAAATTTTTTCTCCAGGACTTAAGAATTAGCAGATTAGGATGTTATCTGGCTAATAAAATCAGGGTATGAGGTTGAGTCTGTTAATTGTTACACTGCATAGTCACAAACTTGCCCCCAGGGACTTCTCCTCGGTGGTCCAGTGGTTAAGACTCTGAGTTCCCAAATGCAGGGGGCCCAGATTTGATCCCTGATCAGCAAACTGGATCCCACATGCCACAATGAAGAGGGGGCACAGCCAAATAAATTAAAAATAAACTTTAAAAATTAATTTAAAAAAAAAATACTTGGCTCCCAAACTGCAGAATAATTCATTACTGCACATGAAAAACAATTCAGAGGACATTTCCTAACACTAACCATTCTGATATGATAGACCATGTTTATACAAACAAACATGCTTACTTATCCCATAATTTAAGCAATTCCTACATTTAAAATTATTCTTATAATTTGTTATTATCAGAACAAAAAACTACAGGCACAAGTAGACTACTAATCAAATTAAAATAAACAACCAAGGGAGAAAAACATCTAGGAGAAAAAAAAAAATCCCATTCCTCTATCTAGTTTTGTTCACTATTTGGATCAAAAGTGAGAAATCCAACATTCCAGAGAAAAGTTAAGCAATACTTTAATAGGATCCAAAGCCACTTAACCTTATCTTGGGAACCCATAAGTAACTTGTTCAAAGAATGGTATAAATGAAATAAACAACCCACTTCTGTATAAGCTTGAATCTATTCTTAAGCACTTTTGCTAACCACTACTGCACTGCCTCAATGTCTTAGCCTGAAACACAAGATCAATTTTAAAAATCAAAATACTTCACAGCACCCAGAAGAGTGCACTAACATAAAAGTAGACATTCAATAAACAGTTGCTAAATGAACAGGCAAAAAAAAAAAGCTATGTTTACTGTTTTCAGTTATTCATAAGTTATTTATGAAATTAGTATTATCTTAAATATCAATGGTAAAAATGTAAAGTAGACATACTACTTTTACGGAAAGCTCATTATGAGTTCAGCAATCACTGAAAAATCATTACCGAAAAAAGCCTCACTTCAATAGAAAGGTCTAGAAAGAAAAAAATCAAAATAAATGCTAGAGTATAAAAGAACTATGGAGATATAAGTACTGGAAATTCATGATTTATATGTGAATCAGCTAAGAAATTCTTTACATCAAAAAATGTCTAATCCCTAGCTATCTGTTAATTAAGGCAGTTCTCTGTGTGTAATTACAGCACCCTAGTCACAGTTATCAGGTTCGTAACTTCTCAGAAATTTGAATGCCACATCATTAGGCCACCTACCATTTATTGGAGCCAAAAATTCTAGGTGCTAGAATGGGAACAAGGTAGTCAGCCAAGCACAAAAACATAACAAAACAGGAAACACCAGATAGAACAGATGGATCTAGATAGTAGATAGTCCTGTTTAAAAAAAAAAAAGTAACAAAGGTTAGAAAAATACGGTCTTTATTAGTGCCAGCTGAAGATATTTATTCACTTCGTCCTCTGGTTCTCAAAAGATGTTATCTGCCCTTCCTATTCTCATTTTCTCACAAGTGGTTTTCCGGAAGTTTGATGACATGATGACATCCCAGCCATAATGGTTAATGTAAACATCAAGAGGCAAAAGCCCTTTGGGGTCCTCAACACCTTCTAGGAGTGTAAATGGTCCTAAGTTTGAACGACAGATTTGTTTCACTGCACCGGTTAGAGTTTACATAGTACTATGGATTCTTTGAAAACCAGGCAGACGGCTCTAAGGAAAGGCATTTTTTACAGATATTAAAATTACAAGACTTCAGGCACTTTCATAAATGAAACCTGAACCATTATTAGTAACAAGCATAAATCTATTGTAATTTAATAGCTCACTTACAGAAACACCAAAGAAACCACACCCATGATGGCAGGTGGAAACCAGGCTCTTTCCCATCGGAGGACTTTATCTGCCATCAGCATCACTTCTCCCCAGCCTTGCAGCTGCTCTTCCAGACTTGCAGTCTCTGCAGCCTACATACGATCAACGTTTAAAACAATCATTTTACTAATCTCAACATTTCTGTGACTCCTAGAGATACCAAAGTCAGAAATCAGTGGGGGTAAAATTATCATGTAACAGTCACTTTCCAAGCCCAAGTACTGGGGTTATGTAACATTATCCTTATAAGACCCCTTAAGATAGGGATAATCAGACCCATTTACAATTAAAGTGAGTTCCGAATGGTTATTTTCCCAAAGTCATGCACTGCTAAGTGGCACTGCCCCGAGTATAAAATAAGATCACTTGAAGTTTGCTCATTTCAGGTTGTTACAATCGATCTGTTGTTTTGTCATTTCATTGATTTAACCCCCAACTTCTGAATCCATGAGGAAAGCCTCTCCCTGAACAGCTTTCTATTTCCAAAATAGCTCTTTGTGTACTGGAATCGTCTATATATTGGCATCGCTTGCACAACTAAGGAAAACTACTGTGCTTTCAATGAACTATAAAAGACTTATCAATATTAAGCCCAATATATCTCAATAAAATGCTCCTACACTTAGGATGCTTTGGTTAGACGTCAAATTTCTCTGCAAATCTGACAATCAGCTGCAAGCAGTCTTCTCAGATGACCTAATGTGGCAAAAAACCTTTAAGTTGATTTTGCTTTTGTTGTTGTTTGGTTTTTTTCTTGCATGTAAGTGAAGTTTTGGTAGAGTGGGGAAAGAAAAAAAACTGGAAGAAATCCACGTTTCCTTAAACAGAGTACCATGTGACAGAAACTCTGTTAAATATTTTATATACTTACACTTTAATGGTTCCTCCCAACAAGCTGAAAGGAAGGTGTTCTTACTATTCTCATTCTACAGATGAGGAAACTGAGAGACACAGAAGTTTACAGATCTGAATTCAGCAAAGCCAAGGCCAAAGGTCTTGTTCTCCTCAAATTAAGTCACACTGTTCTGTGCAAAGAGCAGACCAGCTCGAGGCCAAGACCAGTTGTTTCAATAGCTATTCGATCTTGGGGGTGGTGCGTGCGTGTGTGTGGTGTGTGCGTGTGTGTGTGTGCTGGGGCTAACTAGGCTAACCATAGAAAAGGGGCAGAGGTCATGCATATTTAAAAGTCAACACAAAATGAAAATCACCACAATCAAAACTGCCCAACAAAATCACTTGATTCGTTAGAACCTGGGCTCTTGGAAAATCAAATGCCAAAATTCTGTTTCTCTATTCACTGTGATGATGGTGTGTGGCTTGTCTTTTCCTGGGGAAAGGCCAAGGAGAAGATGGACAGATTTCTCTCGCTTTTGCCTAGATCCTGCGGTGAGATTCAGGCTAGGGTTAGAATTGTCTGCCTTTGATACAAGCTCACTGCAGTTCCCTTCGACCCCTGCTTACTCTAAAATCGTTCTGACACCCGCTCCCAGCCTTCCAGACAAACCTACAGACAAACGCCAGGAACCTCCCACTGTCCTTCCAGCTGGATCCCACCTCCAGTTTCCAGTGGTGAGCTCGAAGCCTCCCTGCCGCTTTAAGCCGTGCCAGGCTCTAACAGAAACGCTCGGGAAGAGCCCTTTGACCCTCCACTCCTGCCCAAGCGTTAGGGTAAAGGGCGAAAGGACATTCTGGTTAAGATCAAGGAGGGGGAGACACAGATACGGCTGGAGTCTGGGCCTCAAAGGCGCTCGACAGGACCCTCTCAGCCCTCTGTCACTGACTGCAACCCAGACTGGTCACAGCTCCCTTCTCCAGCTTCCTCCTCAACCTCCATTGCAGCGAATGATCACGCGCCCTCTTCGCTCCATCGCGCACCTTCCCCAAAGGGGTGTTAGGAGTCGCCACGACTCGTCACTGCCAAGCAGAGGTTAACCAAGAAGCCGAAAGGGCAAGCGTCGTCGCCTACACCTGGGAAGGAACAGGAAGGCCGGGCCCGCGGCGGGTGATAAGAACAAGGCCGCAGCGCAGTCCCACGGAGCACACCAAAGTCCGGAGGCTCCGCTCGGTCCTCTGGCTACTATGCGCTGGGACTCACCAGCAGATTGGTGCTGCGATTATCTCCTTCCGCCATAGTTCTCGAGGTGCAGTCTCAGCGAGCACAGGACGCCACCAAGTCTACTCCTCCGCAGATTCCCTCGCCGCACCCCTAACGCGAGGATACGCCCCGTAGCCGGCTTATATAGGCTGGTGGCCTTTCCCGACAGACCCTGCGAAGCTCGTTCCTCATTGGGCAAATCGAGATCAAGCTTGAGCAAGCCGGACCAACCGCTGCCCAGCGCATGACTTGAAACCGAGGTCAAAGAGTGAGACCACGCCGGGGCCCCGGGGGCGGGGCCATGTGATGGCCAATCAGCGCCCAGTAGGTGGGCGACGCCCCGCCCAGGCCTCGCCGAAGCGGTTCAACGGCCGCTGCCTGGGGCCTGGCCTGGCTTCAGTATTCCCAAGGCGGGCCGCCAGGTGGCTCTCGGACGGTCTTACAGGGGACTTCAGAGCAGGCTAAGCACCCTCTCTGGTATTGAGTCCCTAAGGAAATATGCCACGCAGTATCAGGCGGAGGGCAGAGATGGGCATGTGACAGTAACCTCCTTAAGGGGGCGGGCTGGGATCTTCTACCAGATCCAGCGGGTGGCCCTGGGCCTGGCCGTGCACCTAGTTGGATCCGCATTTCTTCTAATCCCTGCTCTGGCAGCCCTCATCAGGCTTCTGAGCAGTTTAGCCTGGATATGTGACTCGGAGACTCGTGCCCATCTCATGAGCTTTGAGGACAAGGGAAAAGGGCATAAATTGTGGATTTTCTGCAGTTTTTCCTTCCTACTCATTAGGAATAAGGCCTTAGATGGAGGGGCGGGGGGTGGGCGGCAGAGAGGGTGTGGACATCTGGGCATAGTTTGAGAGCTTGTGAAAAATGCACCATTTTATAAAACTGGTTTATTTTCATGGGTTCTTTGGGGAAGTTCTTGGTAGAACACTTCACTTGAAACTGCATGGTCCCCCTCCAAAAAGGGGCTGGCTTTGACAGATCCTTTCATATAAGTGTAAACCATCTTATGAGTGGAATTCATTGCAATTTAAGAACCAGATGATGGACGTGAGACACATTTTCTCTCCAGGATTTCAAAATGCATTAACGTTTTCATTACTCAACACAAACAAAATAATGCCAAATGTTGACCTGGTCAGATGTCTCTTTCAGAAAAACATGCCACAGCTTTCAACTTCCAGTCTTTCATCCTTTTATAGTCATCTATATTATGCCATCAAGTTTATTTTAAAAACGTTCCTTAAATAACTACCAGGTTCATAAAGAGTTCAGGGAAGGCATAAAGAAATGTGAGCCAACACAGCTACAGACCACATGCTGCCCCTAAGAAAACTAGGGGGACAGAGGCATTGTGAATATCATAAAAAGGTATGAAATTTGCCATTGAACTTTAAAAAAAAAATAAGCATCTGATCAGGTATAAACCCTGCGGGGCAGGGCAGGGTGGGGGCGCTTTGTAAGGGAAGGAGACTTTTCAATCAAATGCCGCTTTTGGAAACGTTGGGGTGGGGGTGGGGGGGAGTGTTTATGTAGGGAAAATGCAGCCAATTGGTATACCCCATTTTGGGAGACTTTATATAAAGTGTGAGGAGCAGGCCCTCCTCTACCTATTCAAAAGAAAAAATGTCCCAGTCAGCAGCCACATAGTGAATATATAGAGCACTGCGTGCAAAACCTTGCTACAGGCACAGTAATATCCTCTTCCAAAGGGAGAGGTGTGGGGTTATTAGACTTTAAAACCTGCCTTTTGTACTTTGGGAAATCAGTTTTTGTTACAGAATGTGCCTGGTTTTAACCCAAGTTCTCTATGTACAACTTCAGAAGAAAGACTTCAACATCAGCTTGTGAAATTGAAGTAGGTGAAAAAAACTAAAGAAACTGATTTAAAACAGCACAGTTCTCCTTGTTACTCAAGGAACACGTTCCCAGACTTATTTACAACTTAACAGCCTAAGGCACTGAAATAAGGTCCTTAACTAAATTTCCAATTGCCCTAATTACTAAAAATCCCAGCCAGCACTTGGTGTAGCTTCCTTTGGAGTTTTGGGTTGGTTGGGTATTTTTTTGGGGGATACTACAAAGGCAGGATGTGAGCTTTTGAAATGTATCAGATGACTGAACAGATCCTCCTACAGAATCTGGCAGCAACAAATGCAATCTGATTTCCAGATATTCAAACAAGCTGGATATTGTTTTCCTTCAGAGCTTTTACACACCACACACCAGGGAATATATGTCAATAATAATCTACAGAAGTTTTTAAAGATATACAAAATGAAGCTTAATAAATTGTGCCTTAATACTAAGAACTTTGAAGTAAAATTTCCACTTCTATTCAAAAATATTAGAACATGTAAAATACATTTTTTTTAGAATCAACTTTTTAAACTTTTGGAGGTATTAATGCTTTAAAAAAGCTAGCCATACTCCAAAATTAAGTTTTCTGGAAACTACTTCAACAAATTCAGAGCTTAAATGCTACGTCTTTTAAGACTTTATTTTCTGAAAAACAGGTATTTCATACAATCTTTGCCATGTTAACGCAAATATGCACAAAGTAGGCCATGTACTTTTGTTTTCCAAAAGATGCATTATGAGCATTTTCAGGAAGCTGGTGTGATTTATTCAACTTTTAATCTTAAATACAATCACAAAATTATATCCATCAGGAGGCATTACAACCTTTTGTACAGAGAAGCCACTTTATTTATACAATGTTACTAGAACAAGGAAGATTCAGTTCAACTCAATTTGCTCTTATATAACAAGGGTAAAGTAAATTAACAAGTGAAGTGTGATGTTGCCATTGACATTACAGGTGGAAATACAAGGAAAATTTAAACCGGAAAAATAAAAGAACTTTAAACAGGAGCTGAAACTTGGACTGTCGAGGAGGAAAAAAAAAAAAAAAAGCCTGTTTTGAAAGACATACATTCTGCAAGTCTGCATTTCAGAACATTCAGTTAAGTTTATCATCTTCCAAAGTCAAGCTAATTTTATGACACTTTTCCAACAGCACAACAAACAGCTTCTTCCCTAGTAAGCCCAAATTCCCATGGAAAGCAAGAGGCTAAATGGTTCATGTTGTACAACTAACCACTGAACCTATAAAGCTTCTCTCAATTGCAGTTCATTTGCCCTTTTGTAAAAAAGAGATGGTGATATTGTTACCCAGGCCTTAAAAAAAGCAGGAAAAGTGCAACAAACCCTTCCGGGTTCATAATACAGTGGATTTCCTTCCTCAGTGTTTGGAAATTTTATGTTAGTTTTTCCCCATAGGAGGAATCTTTCTAATATAACCCACATAGTGAAAAAAATCTGCCTTCTTTAAGCGATCCTTTTATTAACATAGTCTACCTCCTAGAGTTAAGAGGGGAAAAGTCCTAGCTCTAAATTACTGGAATTTTACAAGCTCAAGATACAGAATGGAAGGTCATTGGTTTTCATATGTATCTGGTTTTATGTAAAACAAAGGTACTTCAATGTGCTAACAGAAAAACATTCACTGATTTTTTTTTTTATATCTATGAACAGAAGCTAACAGGCTAATTGTAGGCGCCTTCTTTAATATGAAAAGAACTGGGAGAAAAGAAGAACCAGCTCCTTTGCTTTTAGTACTGCCAAAACAAGTAAGCCCCAGAGTAATTACAAATATGTAGAGGAAAATAGGCCAGGAAGACTTCTCAAAGTACTGCCTATATCACAACAGATTTAAAAGGACCTAAGATTGCACATCAACTCTAATATTTGGCTGTACTTGCATTGCCCTGCTTGGAATTTTTTTAATGGCTCTTTCCTTAAATTTCACACATCAGAACAACAATTAAAAACAAAAACAATGCAGGTAACACCAAACACTGGACATTAAGAACACCACATACGACACTTAGATAACAGAGGCAAGTGTTAAGGGCAGTGATGGAAGTTTTTCTTTGTATTACAAACCCTCAACCCTGAACCTGGGGTTTGGGCTCTAAAAGAGCAATTTAGGGGAGCAGATCAAGAGCTTGATTATCAGTTCTCACACAGAAACCTCACGTATCTCAAACAACTCAAACAACTCACAAGTGCCAGACACAAAAGAATACTCATCTAGCAAACTATGTGAAGAACTCATGACCAGAAATAATGAGATACTGCAAGACACAGCAAAGAAACAGAGTAAAAGAGAAATACTGACAGCTCCATAGACTACTAAGCCTCCACAGCTTTATAGAGAAAGCAACTAAAATTCAGGCAATTCTAGAAAATTAAAGACAGCAAAACACTTATGATAAACTTCAATTTCCAAGGGTACATCAAATTGTAGAGGTTGTTAAGTTATTCTGTACCCCCTGAATCTTAAGAAAGTGGGGGGGAGCACAAGAGAGAGTGCAGAAGTCGGGGTGGGGAGGAAGAGGAAGGAGGAAGGTGGGAGAGGGGATGGGGGACAGGAGAAGGGAGGGAGGAAGCAGACCCCTGGTTTTCCACAGGTTATTTCTGTATTATCAAAGATGTATGACTTCATAACCATAGCACTCTGAACTTCACATTTTACAAGATAATCACCAAAATATAGACCTGTCTTCTGAATCTGCTGTATGACCAAAGCCTTTTACTGCTGATTCAATCTCCTAACTGTTGAGTTCTCTTTTAACAGTTCAAAATGACAAGGCTACTTGTCAAATGACTCCCCCAGAAGCAGCCAAAGAGTACAGACTGAGGTCTTGTTGTCCAGAATGCAGCAAAGAGCAAGCTTTGAAGTCATCAATCACGCATATCTGCCCTACAACCAAACATGTATATGTCACACTATTCTCTGAGGGATCATTTTAAAATAAAAGTGATGGATAATTCAGCAGAGGCACATGTTTTTCATGTAAAGCTGTTTTGTTTTCGCTAGGATAAGGTGCCAGGTACCTCTGAAGCCTGAAATTCACAGGCAATAAAATTCACCTATTTCATTTTTCTTCTTTGCCAAAGAAGAAGCAATTTCTGATTACTGTCTATAAGGACAAACTAGTGTGAACTGGTTTTATCACTGTAATAAAAGTTCTTCCTTGTGACAAAGAATGTTGTTGAAAGACTAATCTTAGTAGAGGTAATCAACTGATGAGTGCAACAGCCTCTAGGAAATAAAGCAGTGTGCAAAACACAATATGGCATTATTATTCCGATAGGTTGTTTTGATTGTGAAAATAAGGTTCAAAATGAATGAAGAAAATAAAATTTGATGCACTAGGTTCCTTAACTTATTAGACACATGGGTATTCAAAAATATCACCTTTCTTATAATACCTGTCAAAGTATTAGAGCACTGATACTGAAATGCATTCTCCCATGAGTATTTAAAGATTACCGATTAATGTGGCAATCGGAATACAGCAAAGGCCAGAACTATGTGAAATTTTTCCTTAATTCCTTTCAAGTTTGTCTGTGAAGACTGGCAACTAGAAAGTGATCATAGCCCTAATCTCTAAATTGCAGGGAAAATGTACTCAATCAAGATTTTAATCCTCTTCTACTCTGTGTCGATACGTGATTTTAGGAATCCTATTCTAGTCTGGATTTTTATTTTGGATCAACAATTGAGCTTACACAGTCAGTACTGAAATGCAATGCTAAATTTAAGGAAACCTTGATCATGAATTTACTACTGAACTATTAAAACTGTGCAAAAATCAAAGTACTTCACACACTAATAATGGAACTTAATAGATGTTGGTGGTTCTTACTTTTTGCTCATGTTTCATGTATATGTCCTAAAAGGCCAGGTAAACTAAAGCACTTTTAATTTACTTGTAAATTAAAAGTATCAAATGAGAAAACTAAATTAAAAAAAACATTTCACTCTACCTCCACCAGAACATCACTTTATTGTTAATCTGTCATCAACAATGTAAAACTAATAGGTACTCTATCCTGGTTTTTAAAAAGGTAAAAGATTACATTGGATTAGCTACTTTCTATGAAGAAACTACAGCAATCACAGAAGAGGGAAAATTTGAATGACCTCTCAAAAATGTACACTATAAGCAAAGGGGAGTGTACATTAAATCAAATGTCTGTTAGATTCATTACTTTTGAATGCACAGTGACAATTCTGGAAACTGTACATGATAGAATCACAGATATGACTTAAATAACCAGAATTACATTTTGTATGTGATCATCAGACCTTTAAACAATCCTTGCATTTTCCATGTTATCAGTGGTTTTGGAAAATTTTCTGTTTATCACTCCAAATATAAGTTAACAGCATCGAGATGAAGTACATGAAATATAAGGATTGAAATAAAAGTGAATGTGAAAGATGGCTAATCTACTAGATCAGGTAAAGGGGGAAATGGGCAGATGGTGGGGGGTGGGGAGGAGGACGATGGGGTGGGTTTTTTTCCCTTCATTTCAGAAGTAAGTTCTTCCAATGTAGTGTATCTGTTACATAGCTCTCCTTCTTCAGTCCATTTCTGAAATTCATATCGCATAGACTTTTTTTGTACTTACTGGTCAACCCGACCAGTACTGTTGCTAAGCAACAAGTGTTATGCAAGAATCTGAATGCATCAAATCTTCCTTGGCTGTGATTTCTTCGCGGCCCCAGTTTCCTCTGTTTCTGAGCGGGGTTTTTTTCCTGGATTGTACACACGGGGTCAGGTGGAATGGAGTTCCAAATCACTGTGCTCCGCGGCATCCCGATCTCTTTCTGCAGCTAACCTCCTGACACGTCTGCAGCTGTTCTGTGGCAGAAAGACAATCTCCGTGTTCAGGCGGTGAGCTTGCTTGCTTGCTTTCACCCTTGACCCTGGGGTTGGCAGGCCATGGTGTTGGGCATATCCCTGAGTGCAGCTGTCCTGCAGGATTCACTTCCCTAGCGCACCGAGATTTCCTAGGTTTCCTCAGAGTAAGCCCCCAGTTGCATCACCACCGACTGTGGTGTGGCTTTGGATGCCTGAGGCTGAGTTGATTCTGGTGGATGTCTGACCTCGCTTAACCAGACTCATCTACTGTCTTGCCATTCATACCCAGGCTGTCCAACCTTCATACAGCTGAGCCAAGTTATCTAGATTAGTTGCTTCCTTAATGACATAGTCAACCTGTAAAAATGGGCAGGACAGAATTTAAAGCCATTTAAAACTTGAAAGAGCATGATTCTTATCTGAGTTACATGAACTGTTTAAGTTTCTTATCACCCAAATTAATTACCCAAAGATGTGCAGTTGTCATGGTGGGAAGAAGTTACATAACCTGAGCTTCCCTCCTAATGCTGTAACTTACAAATGTGTGTCTTGGGAAAGTCACAATCCCCTTTGAGCCTTACAAATCCTTAGATGGAGAAAGAGTGCCACTGACCTCACAGGTGTTCTTGGGATTAAACATGTGAATTCACTGGACAAATGCTTAGGTGAACTGAAAAGTGCCCAGCAGATTCTGGAACACAGTTTGATACTCAGCAAACATCTGCTGATTCCGACTCAGCTAAATATTCTTTTATAGTAAGAGATACAATCATTTTTCTATCCAGAGCATCCATCAGGGTCCAATTATATAGTAAATGCTCACTATATGGCTGCTGAATTACAACCTACAACAGTTGTGTGCAAAGAACTCTATACTTACCCTATTCCTGTGAGCCATTTAACATTTTTTTATATAAAACTTAACTATCAGAATAAAAAGCACAAAAGCTAAGCATCATTCAAATAAATAAAATGGACAGAGACCTAAGATGCAGTCATGAAAGCACACAACCCATTAACCTACCAGAAAGTTTCTGAAGCAAAGATACCCCTAGACCCAGAACACTGTCCAGGGTTTTTGACAAATTTGACATACCCTGTCTAAAGAATGACTCTTAACCAAGAAGAGCTTAAGCTCAGATCCATTATAGAGATCTAACAGTGTTTAAAATTTAAAAAAATATTTTCTTGCTGATGTGAATTATGGATGCCAAGCCATTAAAAATAGGATATTCACAAGTCTCAGATTTTTACCCCACAGAAGAAAAGGCAAAGGTGTAATGGAGAATTCAGGAGAACATTACCCTTGACGAAGTGCTCTAACTTAATAACAAAGATGGCACAAACAGACACACATTCAATGATGTAAAATTCTAAGAAAACATCACTGGCAAAGTAGTCTTGCCAAAAATGCTATGATATAAATAAAATATCAGACAAATATAAACTGAGGCACATTCTGCAAACCAAGTGGTCTGGACACATCAAAAATATAAATGTCATAAAAGAAAAGGCTTGGGAACTGTTCTAGACATCAAATGGAAATTAAAACTGGAACAAGTATATGAACTTCAGCATAAGTTTTGACTAAATTCTGTATGGGTGGGGGTGGCTAAGTCAAAAAGGATATCTGAAGATAACTGGAGAAACCTAAATATGGACTCAATGGTGGATAGCAGTCAATATTAACACCAGTGTTAAGTTTTCTGAGTTGATAATTTTATAATTATATCGCAGCTATATATCATAGCTATATATTATTACAATGTTTTGTTTGGGAGACAAAGTACTTAGGCAAGAAGTGTTACACAGAAAGATTAGGCAAATAAAAGATTAACAACCAATTTGCCAATTGTAGACAAGGAATATATAATACATCAGCATTCCTATAACATTTCTGAAGGTTTGAAACTTTTCAAAATAAACAGCTGTGGGCAAAAGAATTCATTCCTGAATTTATATATACAATTTTAATAATATTAATGATAAAATTTCAGAGTAATAACTTCAGACCAACTGACACCCAGGAACACTTTACAGATTAAATTTTGGTTAAAAGAGGACTAGGGAGAAAGGAAAGTGTTAACAGGCTAGAGTTAGAGTTGACAATCTAGGAGCTGTGTTATTCAAAATGTTCTGAGGCCTGAAAATAGGTTTAAATGCCTTATTTCTCAATATGCCACCAAAGATGGGGGTGAGGGAATTTTTAATCCTATACTGCTTTAGCAGCATTAAAATGCGTAGCTCAAGTTTAAAAGATGGTCACCTGTTCAGCAACTGACATCCTCCTACTCGGATCAACATCTCGGCCCTCTAGCTTGGCTTTCACTCTCTTCCACACGCTCACTGCATACGAGTTCCTCTCCTGCACAGCTATGAGGCAATGGAGACATGTGTAAGTCAAGTCACCACTTTGTATTAATATTTAACACGTAAGGTGTCCTTATTTTAACTCATTACCTTTTCCAGTCTTAGGGTCTCTAACGGCCTTTTTAGGACTACAAGCAACACTCTTGCCAGTTCCCGGAATGGTGCTTGGTGGAGTATCTGCTGATGTAGCCAGATTTTTCTGAATCAGCTTTCTAGCATTCTGTGACATGACATCAGGCTGAGTCTTCTGGCCAGTGTTGCTTCGGACTGCTACAGAGAGAAAGTTGGTAGCTCAATATACATGTAAACAGAAAATGGGGGAGCAGGGCAGTTCTGTTTCAATCATCAACCGCAAATGGACAACCCTGATACTAGATGTGATATTACAATCTTAAAGTCCTTATCCCTTAAAATAAAAGCTCTTCACCTAAAAAGATAGTTTAAACAGCTAGATGTGGAAAAAGGCAAGGAAAGGTACAGTCACAGAATGATACAATTTGTATACGTGTGTGCATGCACACAGAGAAGTCAACAAATACACAGTGGTTTTATCTCTAGTTGGAATGGAACTACAGATTTTCCTATTAATTAATTTCCCATATTTCCCTAACAGACATAGATTTTATAATCATAGACAGTATTTGAACACACAGTATTTTTACTAACATAAATACTTTTAAAATAAAGGCAAAATTTGTTCAGTTTGAAATATGACAAGCATTTAGGGAAACCCGTTGTTCACTTAAATAACTCATTTTTATGGGAGTACAGTTGATAAAAGTCGTGTCAGTTTCTCCCGCCCAGCAAAGTGAGTCAGTCCCACCCACTCTGTCTTAGGTTCTACTCCCACACAGGTCATCACACAGTACTGAATGGAGGCCCCTGTGCTATGCAGTAGGTTCGCATTATCTATTTCATGTATAGTGGTGTGTATATGTCAACCCCAAGTTCCCAATTTTCCCCCTCCTTGGTAACTATAAGTTTGTTTTTTACATCTGTGACAGAATTTCTGTTTTTGTAAATAGGTTTAATGGGGAAAACCTTTAAAAAGGTGATGATGACTATAAACATGTTTGTTGTTGTTTATTTGCTAAGTCCTGTCTGACTTGTTTGCGACCCCACGGTCTAAAGCCTGTCAGGGTCCTCTGTCCATGGGATTTCCCAGGCAAGAATATTGGAGTGCGCTGCCTTTCCCTTCTCCAAGGGATCTTCCTGACCCAGGGATAGAACCCACGTCTCCTGCTTCTCCTGCATTGGCAGGTGGATTCTTTACAGCCTGAGCCACCAGGGAAGCCCAATAAACATATCAGACCCTTTAACATCTTAGCATCTATGTGTAGATTATTAACAGGTCAAGATATAGGTTTTTCTCAATAGAGGTGTCTTACCTGCAGCAAAGGATGGTTGATAAGTAGCAGACGATGTTGGACTCGAACATTCATTTGTTGCATCGGTGACTAAGGGTGATGCAAAACTCACTAAATTATTATAGACACTGAAATATAAAATAAAATGACTCATTTATGAAATGCTTCAGCAAATAGCTACTTGTTAAGTATGAACAAAACTGAAAAAAATATTAAATAAACAAAACTTACTTTACCAGATGTTTTGCTTACATTTTAAATTCAGGCCTGAAGGCATTCTTACCTCTGACTTTGCGTTTTCAGTTCTTTCAAGGTGGGAGTTATTTCCTGGAGCATTTCAACATGTTCTTGACTTCGAACCTGACCCATGGCTTGGACTAATGTAAACAGCACTGTCTGAATGTTGTCTTGCCATGATTTATATTCACCCAGGAACTGCCTAACACTGTTTTCATAGGGAACGTCTTCACCATCTGCCAGAGCAGCTTCTTCATCCTACAATCAATATTTTAATGATTAAGAAAAATGGTATTTGTTTCAGTATTACTCTTCAGACAGTCACCTTTTGGATAACAGGTTAATAAGTGGTTTTTTAATATCAATGTATTTAGTCTGCTTATTACAACTTATTAATAACTTCTTTTCAACAGGAATCTTGTTTCCAGCACAAATAAAAACTCCAACTAAAAAGAAATCCAGGGACTTCCCTGGCAGTCCAGTGGTTAGGACTCCACGCTCCCACTGCAGGGGGGCATGGGTTTGATCCCTGGTTGAGATCCCACAAGCCACATGATGCAACCAAAAAAAAAAAATTTCAAAACGTAAATCATCTACTGTTTTGTGACAATAAAGCCTTTTCTAAGGACTGTTTCTTTACTATCTAGATTCTATACAATACTGGAGAGAACAGGCAATATTTCATTTATTTTGGAAGCAAACTATATGATTTGGGTTGGGAGGCAGGAGGGAGTTAGAGATCTAAATACTCTGTGAGACCAAGTTCAAGTTTCAGCTCTTCTATAAGTTATGTAACTTTGTATAGATCAATTTCTCTAAGCCCCAGTTTCTCTGTGTACAGAATCAGAATACTATTTACTACCTGCTTCAAAAAAAAAAAAAACAGTTGACAGTTGATGAAAACACAAATAAACTCAGTGACAAACCGGATATATGACCTTGGAGAAATTAGGTTTCTTTCTCATGAATAAAACTCTTTGTAATTTTATAAAAGGGGGGAGTAATTATGTGTCAGTGGTATTAATCTTACCTTGGCCATTGCTTTCAGGAGATGTTTGACATCTCCAAGCTGCCGGTTATGGCCAGTGAGCACAGTCTTTATATTATCAACCAGATTCTGAATTGTTTCACAGACTGTTTCTATTTGTTGCTCTTTCTCTGTCTGAATTGCTCTCTGAGTAGACATATCCTGGGTCAGTTGTTTGTGTGCTGACAAAAGCCATTCAGAGCTGCCAATAGGATGTTCAAGAGTCGTGTCCTAAACAGAATAAGGGTTTGTTTGATTTTAAGAATCAGACAGAAAAATATAAGATTCTTTTCATCAAAATCACATCAAAAGACACTTGTAACTCAAGCTGATACAAAGAACCTCAGTTGCTGAGTCATGGATTAATTCACTAGAAAACAGTTGTTTTCTTAAAAATTTTAATAAATTTTTAAAAATAGTTGATAATTTAAACAATCTACAAAATACAAACTAAGATTTTTACTTTTCTGCATAATTATACAGGGAACAAATGCTTAGTTTAAAACCTAAGAAAATATATTTGGAGTAACAAAGATGACACACAGCTAGGACCCTAAAGACACTGTAAGTAACTTTTTAAAATAAAACCAGAGCCTCCTAATATATAGTCTAAAGCCTTCCCACAGAGTAGAAATGCTGAATTTATTAACTTGATATCCCAGCATTCATCCTCCACTAGTCCTCTGTCTGCTACCCTACTTTCAAAAGTGCATCTGAGTCATTTGCTATTGTCTCTCTCCTTCCCTAGGAACCCCTACAGTGATTCTACTTGTAGCTCCGAGAGTTCTTTTCACTTTTTCATTCACTGCATTATTTGTATAAATAAGTTCCTTTGGGGATAAAAGAAGATTTAGTCATCCTTGAATTCTTCATAACATCTCATATACAGTACATGCTCAATAAACGTAGACTAGTGAATATATTGATTTTGAGAGCATGTAGTTGGTCTTATTTAAATTACCCAATCTCTTCACTCCCAAGAATCAAGACTTACCACCCTCTGTAATAAACGAAGCTCTAACTCAGAGACTGAACTGTTAAACTGTGATGCAAATGAACACATTTGCTGACACCGTTTGATAAGTTCAAATAATGCAGCATCCAGGTTTAAGGCTTCTGCAGTTCTAGTTCGTAAACTTTCAAAATGAATGATATTGCTGCAGAGGAAAGTGACCTATGAAGAGGAAAAAGAGTGGAACCATCACAATGAGGAAAAAATTGCAATTAATGAAAGAAAAATAATACTACCTATTCATTTCCAGAATTCAGGACCAGGTCCTGAAAATGCATGAATGTATGACTCTCATGGGAAACAGACCCATTTCTTATAAAAGCTGTAAATAAATGAAGACTTTTGGGTTGATGCTGTCAAGTCTGAGAAGGCCAAAGAGCACCTAAGCAGAGTCAGGTAAACATGTCTTCCGCATGATTCTTTTTAATACAGAAGTTTCACTCCATAAACAGCCCATCACACCCCGCTGAAATCTGTCTGCGCGACATCCAAACTCCAACCGAAACGCCCCCCCCTCTGCTGCTTTGCTCCTATGCAATTTACCATTTAGATCAGAAAACACTGACTGGTTATTTGACAACATTAAGGACATCTTTCAAGGTACAGTGATAGTACTGTGATTATGTTACTAACTAGTTCTCATCTTTATATATACATACTGAAATATTTACAGATAAAATGATATAATATTTGAGATTACCATTAAATTTAGGATAGGGAGTAGGAAGTATAGAGGAAATAAAGTAGGACTTGAGTTGATAATTATTAAATTCTGGCAATGGATATACAGGATATGGGAATCCTGTTGGTTCAGTGTTGTGCCTGATTATGTAATCAGTTATATAATCCTGTAACTGAAAACAAGATGGCACACACAGGTGCCCATACCTGACTTGCTCTTTGGCTCTCCTTAAGGACAAGATTTCTTCTTTCAGCTATTGTTGCTTCAAAATCCTGTAGTACAGGTGCCAGGGCAGGGTTGGCACCACCTGCCCATTTGAGTCGCTGTTCAATACTTGCTTCAAGTGCTGCCAGTTTCTCCTATAAAAGCCAGCAGAATCTCAGTGAATAGGACTCCACTTCCTATCTGTTGAGCATTTTATATGAATAAGAGGGATTCAAAAGAAGTAGGATGGCATACATAACTTAGAAAACATCTTTAACAAACTGTCACCTTTTGGAATTAATCTTGACTTCATATTGAGTATTTAAGACTAAACATATCTGAGAAGGTAAGGACTGGCTTTCAGTTTATTTTGCAGAAAGAAGTTTCATTTTCATTTCTAAATAGTCTTAAAAAAAAAAAAACCCTGTCATACCAAATTCCCACTGCACTATATATGCAATCCATGAGAAAGTCCATTTATATCTTTGATAGTAAAAGATGAAAATCAGATCCCCACAAATGTAAATGTTTATGAATAATGGTAAAAAAAATCCAGCCAGATTATCACAATACGAAGGTTTTACATAACAAAGTTGCTTCATTATGTATTCAACATTTCAAGTGGCGGAGTTCCCAATACTCTTCCCCTCCACCGCTCACTCACACAGACACCTCTAGAATCAGAAAGGGCCTGAGTTCAGTCTCTAAAGTGAAAACTAGAACTAATATGCTGTAGAGAAAAGGTATCTCAATCTTCAAAGAAGTGAGCTCAAGAAAAGTTCTATTAAAAATTTTTAAAATATTAAAAAAAATTTTTAAATTACTACAGTGATTGTAATCATACTAATATTAAACTATAAAAACAGAAAAATGTCAGTTACTACTGAATATATGAGATATAAGAATACCAAAGATGTATATAAAACCATCATCAAGACCAGTTTCTTTTATTTAAAAAAAGAAGACGAGATTAAATATTTTGCTGATGTGACCCAAAAAAAGTCAAAAATAATGGTTTAGAAAAATGTTCTGCTGCTTTTGATATCACAAAATTCCTTTAACTTCACAATAGAAGGAAGATAGGCCTAAGCTTCATGGATATTAATAATATGCCAAACTTTCAGGAAACAAATTTGGTATTCAAGTTTTTACCATTACCAAGGTTAATGTATAATGGCACAGTAATAACCATTAAAACTTCTTAAATAGTTCATTAAAAATTTGAAATATTTAGTATGTCTCTATTCTTAGTTCAAAATATACTGCTAAGATTCCGTTACTTTGGAAGATAAGAAAAAAAAGTCACAAATTAAAAATAAAAGTGCAAAAGGTATTAAAGTTCCTGTGACTTAAAAGCCAAGGACAGACTGAACAGAGCACTTCACCACAGTTGAGGTCATTTCTAAAAGTAAGATGTGTCAGAAGGAGGAGATGACAAAAGGTACCTGAACTGTTGCAATTGAAGTTTCAATCTGGCTCAGAGTATGGAGTTTCTTTTTCATGCTGGTTAATATGGCAGAACGAGGGGGAGGGGTGACAGACATGGCTTGTGGTCTATTGATAAGGAGATCTTCATGCTGCCACTGTTCAAAGAAAAAGAAAAAGAAATGCAATAAAGTAAGCACAGAAAAAATCAAGAGAGGGGAAGTGACACTAGGGGAAGGACTGGGGGAGGAGGTAAAAAGTCCAGTTGCAGCAGGGCAGGGTGGGCAGGGAAGAGTAACAGAAACACAATAAAAGAATTAACCAGATGGAAAATTTCCTGAGGTAGAGAATGGCTGATAAATTCCTTGGATCACTGATATGCAGTATTTAAATAGCAATTCTGAAGGCATTTCCTAGTCTAAGTAAAAGTTTCCTACACAATCCTCCGAAAATATAATCTCCAGTTCAGAGGCTGGAATAAGCACAGTAGGTAGAAGAATTGCCCAGCATGGGAGCTAAGCAAGTAACTGAGAGAAACGACAGCAGCAGTCAAAGAAAGAATTCTCTAGTGAACCTACAAGGGACAGAATGACAGAAAGGTGCAGGGAACTGATGGCAGAGGATCAAGCCATCTTATGCGAGCCTCTTGTGCGCTGTAAGGTGGCCCCAGAAGGCCAAGGGACATCTGAGCTGAAATTTTAAAGTTATATATTGTGCTAGCTTAAAATGTGTTCAGATGAACAAAACTGGAAGGACTTTTGTATTTTCCATATAGTTGTGAACTTTTTCAATGAATAAACTCTAAAATGTATTATATAAACCTTTTCAACATTACTCTTTTGAAGTAAAATAAATGCCAAGAAAGCCCAACGTGGGGTTTCCCTGGTGGGTCTAGTGGTTAAGAATCCACTTCGCAATGCCAGGGACAGTGGTCCGGGAAGATCCCACGTGCTGTGGAGGGAGCCACTAAGCCTGTGCGCCACAGCTACTGAGCCCGTGCACCCCGGTTACTGAGGCCTGTGTGCCGAGAGCCTGTGCTCTGCAACAAGGGAAGCCGCCGCAAGGAGAAGCCTGTGCACCACCAACGGAGGGCAGTCTCTGCTCTCCACAACTAGCACACAGCCAACAAAGACCCGAAACAGCCAGTAAATAAATAAAGGCTTTTAAAAATAGATGTTATTAAAAAAAAAAAATCCCAATGTGCTAGATGGACTGTTTCTATAATAAATGCAACTTCAGAATCTGAATAAATTACTTTTCTTAACTTAGGAGCTAAGAAACCAGCTAATTGAGAAAATTGCAAAGAGAAAAATATACTGGTTCCATGCCCCACCAATTCCACTCTTGGGAAGTGGCTTCAATATAAATGATACAAAGTAACCAGTGTTTGGGCCAAACCAGAACCCGGATACTACAGTCCCAATGCTACTCCATGAGTCACAACTTGTCAAGCTACTGACAATCTTGAAGCCTCTGAAGTAAAGAAATAAGAAAAAAAATCTGTAATTTATACTGTACTTATGGTCTTACACAGATCACTTTTTTTTTTTTAAAGTATTCATTTTTGGGAGTGCTGGGTCTTTGCTGCTGCGCGGGCTTTCCCTAGCTGCAGTGGCCTCCCTTGTTGCAGAGCACAGGTCCCAGGGCACGCGAGCTGCAGAAGCTGCAGCGCGTGGGATCAGCAGCTGTGGCACACAGTGGTTAGCTGCTCAGTAGTTAGTTACTCCAAGGCATGTGGAATCTTCCCAGACCAGGGATCAAATCCGTGTTCCCTGCATTAGCAGCTGGATTCTTATCCACTGTGTCACCAGGGAAGTCCCAGATCATCATTTTTTAATTCACACAGTCATCAACCTTTTAGAGAGTACTGTCCCCATTCTACAGGTAAGGAAATCAGATCTTAAGGGAGGTTAAAGGTAAGTTCATATATCCGAATCCAAATCTATCTCACTCCCAAAGTCTGTACTGCCCCAAAACAAACAAGGACAAAAACAGGCTTCTAAAAAATAGTTCCCAAATGACAACAGGTTGTATGCAGAGAGCTTAGACATTCAGGGAAACAGATGTCACTTTGGAAATAATTATGTTAGTACACACAGAATATATACACCTAACAAATACGTTCCATTATTAGAAATCACATTTACAGGGTGGGGGACAGGGAGGCTCAATAGGGACGGGATATATGCACACGCACAGAATTCACTCTGTTGGACAGCAGAAATGAACACAGTGTTGTAAAGCAATTATACTCCAATTAAAAGAAAAAAATTACATTTACAAGTAATATTTAATGATAACACTAACCATAAAACACTGATGGAAACGAATTAAAAGGACACAAACTATAAACATAAAACGATCACAACTACGTAGACAAGAAATGTTACAGAAATGTTAAAGCTGTGTTTGTTCTGGGCTGGCACAATTTGGGAAGTTTAAATTTTCTCTTCTTTATATTGTTCTACATTAATCTCCCAGCTTTTCAAATTCCTACACTGAGGACAAACCCCGTTATGGAGAGAAATACGTACTTGAAACATGGCGATATGCAGCTGGACGCGCTGCAGGCTTGTCTTGCAGGAGGAGATGCTGGTCTCCAGCCTGCGCACCAAGTCGTGCTTCTTCCAGGCAGTGTCGTAGGAGCTCGCCAGCACAGTCGCCCTGTTCATGACCAGCTGAGAGAACTTCCCGATCTGGATGTTGTGCTCCACTGCTTTCTTACACAGATCATCAACAGACACTTTGCTTTCAGCACCAAAATCCTTCGCCTCCACCTGTGCAATGATGTCTACCCCTAGAGCACTGATGAAGCTGCACAGTGTGAGGCCCAGGGCTTGGTTCGGGAGTCCAATCAGGAGCTGCCGCACAAAGTCAGCTGTGAATGCCTTTATTGGTTTGGCCATCTGGTCTTCACTGAAACAAGAGTTTCTAAAAAGGGTTTTCACATTGACAATCTGTACAGGCCCATTTACAGTATTCTGATCTTCAAGTGAACTTGATCCTAAAAAAGGAAATTTTTCTTTAAGTATTTCATACAATACTAAAATAAGGTGACAAAGCTAACTTAAGAATTTGAAGACAGCATGAATTTAAGATTTTAATTTACAGTTAAATTAAGCCTACTCTATCCCATTTCCCTCCAAAGTACAACTAAATCCGGCTTAAGTGTGAAATATTACCTGACAAAGTTTTAGAAAAGGTACCACAGAGCCGAAAGAACTCTTTAATTGTCTGTAGTCGTTTTAGAAAGAAGATCTCTTCCAGCACCTGTCGGTGATTATCATCATCAAAAAAATTGACCTGAGTGCTCCTGGCTTCCCGTATAATGTCAATCTTTCGCCAAGCTATAGGAATTTCCATCTTATTTAGCTATGTAAATGAAAGAAAAGAAAGTTCATTTCTCCACTCTTCAAACACAGAACAACTACTTTACTACACTTGTATTATTTATCAAACCAGGTCAATTATTTACCTTTTCAACTAATAAGCCAAAAGCAGTCTCAACTTGGGCAAACATGCCATCAAATGCTACCAAAAGCATCTGGCCAGCTGACATTTTTGGTGTTTCATCAACTGAACCATTTCTTGGTTGGATTAATTCACCATACTGAGCATGAAGCATTCTAGAGGAAAAGAAAAAGGAGTTAAAACCATTCCTAAACAGTAATATATTTGGGGGGAAACGTTAAGATCAACAAGTCTTACAGCTAGTATGCAGAGTCTAGGGAAAAAGTCTTTTTATGAAGGAAGGAGTGTTATTAGCCATTGTTCATGTGATTAAATTTTATGCAAACTGAAGTTATGACAGTTTTAAAAGAACTATATAAAATATTACAGTATCTCTTTATATACAGAACATTATACACTTCCAATATTAAAAAAAAAATCAAGAGGCACACAATTCTAAAGCTGGTGGACCTAGCAAAAGTTGTCAAGTATCTTCACACTACTGTCACAGAACAGTCAGCTACAGACAGTGAATGGAAACAGCTATCCTTTTTGGCATGCTGAGTTTTGAATAATGCATAGTTTGAAGGCAGGTCTTGAGACATTTGCTCTCACATTATAATTAACTTAAGACTTGCATAGTGTTTATGTATCCAAGCACCATGTTAAACATCTTATATAAGTGTTAAGCTATCAGAGAAATTTATAATGGAAAAAGAGCTATATGATGGTATAAAATTTTCATTTAGATTACCAAAAAGTTTCTCTAACACAAGATACATACAGGCTGTAGTAGAATCAAACATGAAGTCTGTCACCCAGTGCTTACATGGAAGTAAACATTCCTCTATTTGAGAGTAAAGGGAATCTAGATTAGACATCAAGGAAAAGTAAGGGCTGAACTTTTGTGAGAAAGAAAAGTGTACAGACTTAGCATCTAACTTTTAAAATAATGCTAGGAACTTTATGATAAAGCTCTTGTGCAAATAATCTCATTATTTAGCTGAAAAATGTTTATCCTATACTAATTACACTTGTTTTTTAAACTTTATGATAAAACAACTAAAAGAAACATGAGAAAATAGGAAAATTTTGAATGCAGGATAAAAGAAAACATTAAGGAGTTGTTACCTTTTCTTATGAAATAAGGGCCTCTTAAGAAAATAAGTCTACATTAATTCTCCTGCAGTTTAAGAATGAAAAGGTATTTGCTTCAAAGTACCAGGGCAGTACAATTTAAACAAGATTAACCAGAAGCAAAAAAAAAAAAGGGGTGGGGGGCAGGATTAATCACAGTGCAGATAATTACTGAAGGTGGTGAAATGGGGGTTCATTATACTGTTCTCTCTGCTTTCTTATATCTTGTAATTTTCCCATGGGAGGAAGTATGGTGGGTCAATTCATTGCTTCTCTCAATTATATTTTCTGACAGCAACTGGACAGAATGCCAAAGAAAGAGGCCCTGAATCACAAGGGACAAAGGGGCTTAGGGTTTAGCTTTGGGTACACTGCACGGCTGAAGAAACTGTTCAACCTCTACATGTTTCAAAATTGTTTTCCTAGATCTAAGAGTTGAGAAATACAAAGCTCAATACCCAAAATAAACTTATAAAACTTAAGCTAACAAGTGTTCACCTGAAGTGACGTGTATACCCCATTAGCAAGCTAAACTGGCTCAGATGCTCCCATTGAATTCCAAGTGCTGGCTTAAAAAATAACACATTCCACTTTGTGTGTGAGCACAAATATAGTAAAAATTACAGCCTTTAAAGAATATGTGTGTGTATGTAACAAAACCACACACACACACAAGTACACATGTAACTGGTGAAACCTGAGTAAGCTCTGTGGACTGTATCAAAGTCCATTTCATGGTGTTGCTACTATACCACAGGTATGCAAGACGCTACACTCGAGGAGGGATGAAGGCTACATAAGACATCCCTGAACAACGTTTTATTTTAAAAATACAACTTCCTATGAATTTGTAATTATTTCCAAATAAAAGGGGTTTTTTTTTGCTTTTTTTGGGGGGAGCGGGGGACGGAACGGGAGATGTTGTTTTGGTTTTGTTTGTTTTAGCCATGCCGTACAGCTTGCAGAATCTACCAGGGACTGAACCTGCACCCTTCGCAAGTGCAGAATCCTAACCATTGGATCACCAAGGAATTCCCCCAAATAAAAGTATTTTTAAAAAGGTATTACTGAGGCTTCCCTAGTGGCTCAGTGGTAAGGAATCCACCTGCTAATACAGGATATACGGGTTGCATGTCTGATCTGGGAAGATTCCACATGCCTTGGAGCAACTACGCCCATGCAGCACAACTATTGAGCCTGTGCTCCAGAGGCCAGGAACTGCAATTACCGAGGCCACAAGCCACAGCCACTGAAGCCCATGTGCCCTAGAGCCCAAGCTCCACAAGAGAAGCCACCGCAATGAGAAGCTGGAGCCACCGCAACTACAGAACAGCCCCTGCTTGCCACAACTAGAGAAAAGCCTGAGCAGCAATGAAGACCCAGCACAGCCAAGGGCAGAGAAAACTTACAAGTGTTTATATATATATCTGCTCTAAAAATTAAAAGTAAGCTTACAGTAAAATAAGAGCTCAGAAAACGTATCTGGCTTCCCAACTCTTTCACAAGAAAACAGCACAGCTTAGCATTCACTTGCCTGGCAACATCGATGTAATGAGCATGTGTTTCTTCCTCAAGTCCCATAGCTGCATTTCTTAAATAGGCTTGAAGAGATTCAACTAGAGTCTGCAGAGGAACACCATCAGCTGTCTGCTCAATAAGACTGTCCAGCTCACGAAGCATACTTTCTAATGTGTACTCTCCTTTCATTAAACATCTCAGTGCTTCTGGAAATATGATTTGCCGGAAATTTGAATTTAATTCCTGTAAATACATGAGAAACCTATTTTAATGCTTCCTGAGTTTAGATAAAGCAACATTAAAGGCTGAGGAAGTCAAACTGCTTTTCAGAACCAGAGATAAAAAATACAACACTCAACATTTAAAACAAACTTACAAAATTTAAGCTAATTTAGAAGTGCTCACCTGAAGTGAGGTGTATACACCATTAGCCAAATGAACTGCCTCAGATGCTTCCATGGGGTTAGGAATATCTAAGTCTTGTGGCACTAAGTGACACTGCTTCAGTAACTGAACCAGGCATGTGACATTTCCGCTCATGCTGCAGAGCTCCTCCAAGAACCAGGCTCCATCCCGAGAAGTCAGATCAACCAGCTGCTCTCCAGCACTCGACGCTGCACCTTCCATCATTAGGTTACGCCTGAATGAGGTAAGTATTTGTACAGTGAAACCGATTTAGTGGAACACACACAAATAGGATACCTCAAAATCTGGGAGAAAAATAATAATAATAAAGCAGTCTTACACTGGGCAAGACTAATGAAAGTACAAGGATACCTTAAGTTTGGGATCAACCAAAAAACACATGAACTCTCGATAAGCATCAATGTTCACAGGACAGTGAAATAGTCTCAATAATACGTCAGCTAACTCACCTTGTGAGAGTACAAAGGGCAGAAATAATAACACTTGCTAGACTCAAAGACCCTTCCTCTCCATTCTCATGAAGGAAAACTTTGATACAACGTTCAATTTCTTTCAACTGATCTTCACAGACAGGTACAGTGACAGCTTCCTGTTTCAAGCGTTCCACCTGTCTAATAAGTCGGCTGTTGATGTCTGCTGCATACCGCTGCAGGGTCATCTCAGTGGCCGTGATGAACTGACACACTGTTGGGGGTGGCTGGGGCGCATACTGCATTTCATATCTTTAAGAAAGAGAAAGAGGTGCTTGAAAGGGAAGTTCACACCTTACAAAGTACTAAAAAAGACAAGATGGAATACTATATTTGATACTCAAACTTTGAAGAGCAGAAATCATTATTTCCATTTTACAGAGAACGTCTCAAGAGCAAAAGTAACTTCTAAAGATGACTTGAGTGACAGAATCAATATGTGAATTCAGCTCTCTTTACCTGATCCCACCACTCTTAGATACATTTTATCTAAGAGTGAGATACATTTGAACTAATTACAAAAACCACTGTCTTATAAAGGAAAACAAGAGTTTAAACCCTCTTAAAACCACAAGAAAGTGACTCCATTCAAATTCCATCAATCATTTCTTTCAGAAAATGAAATACTATGCAATTGAAAATGTGAACACAACTTTGCTTCCAGTCCCAATGAGAAGTAAAGAAAATCGAGAGTGATTAACTTACTTCCTGTAGAGTTCCTGACAGCGTTCTACTGTGGTATTACAGATGAGCTCTTCCATCCAGGTCTTCCACTGCTCAATTCGATGTTTCTGAAATATGGCCTTTGGATACTGCAGAGCAACGGTTGCGTAGTGATGCAGCTGCTCCAGACAGCCTCGCAGGACCGAGCGCCTCTGCTGCAGGAGGGCGCCAACCTCCCCCTCTAGCTGCTCACACTGGCTAATCAAGTGGGCCTGGCCAGCATTCTGCAGAAAGGCTGTTGCCGGCACGTAGCTGGGAGGACCTTTCAGTAAAAGATAATTATCCATCACACTGAAGCCATTTCAAATCAGCAGTCATTGAAAGGGAGTACAAATCAGAACTCTACACATAAACACATAACAACAAAACTCACATGCTCACATGTACATCTAACATACCAAGGTCCATCTGCGTGCTTATCTCCTGAAGCAAACTGGCCAGCTGCGTCGCTTCCAAATTACTGAATGCAGCCTGATAGTGTGTTATCCACTGTTCAAATTCATTCAGCTTCACCTGGATTGCTTCCTGAACAGCTCTCTGCTGAGTCTGTAGTTGAGTGTGTTCAGAATACCTAATGGAAGGAAAAAATTTTAATTGACTGCTGGGAATTTTCATCACTCTAAAAGTATATTTTGCTCATACTTGAGCCTGGTAAGTTCCTTTTCAATCTTGAGGATACCACTCAAACGTTGTTTCCTCCTCTGGTTTTTTTCCTGACGCTATAGTCCCCTAACTATACTCACAACATTTTAAACAAAATTCTACATTTACCAGAGTTATTTGAAGTGCGGAAGACTGAGACTGGAAGACAGATCTCTGTAATCTCAGGATCTCAGCATCTCCTGCAGTGTCTGGCACTTCCACATTTAACCACCCTTCACTGAGCTAGGCACCCACTCTGTGCGAGGTTCACTCACTTAGATCAAAGCTCAAAAAAACTTGGCCATGTGGACAAAATCCACCATACAAATAATAAGGATTCAGACATAAAATGCAGAGGAAAAAAATAAACCCCAGATTTTCTGAATCCAAGTTCACGGTTCTAACCACTATGTCCACCATCTCCCATAGTAACTCAAACATCTAAATACAATGAAGCTGAAAATTTAAGTGAATTCTGTAAGTACTTCAAAACTGCAGTTCTTGCAAGAGCTTTGATTATTCATATGTGAGTTGCTGCAGCAATTCTAATTCAAGTTGATAATGTTCATACAAATACAAAAGTTCTCCTTAATGGAATAAAGATAAATTACAAGTTCAACACTTGTTTTAAACCTGTGTTGCAGAGTATGAGAAGGATGATCCACTCCTTCAGCTCCTTCTAGAAATTCAATTTCTTCCAGCAGTTTGCCCTGAAGTTTCTCCACATCTGTTAGTTGCTCTTGCAAGCTCAGGTATTCATCTAAACTGCTGTCCAGCTTGGGAAGTACAACCAGCATCTCATCCCTGTTTTTAAACCAGTTCACCTGTAAAAAGATATAATTAGGAAGATTCTTATAGGGGCGACTGTGAGGTATGAGGATGTATGCCAAAAGGATCATGTTAGAAGGACATTCTGCACATGCTATTACACTTAAATCTCAACAAAGCCAGTGTGGATCACCTGCATTTTTATAAAGATAACTAATGCAATCAATTCACATGGCCATAAATGAAGACTCAATTCCACAATAACATGCAGTTACCACCATGCCACACAAAGCAGGATCAGCATCACTGGCTATATGTAGAAGGAGGAGACTATCCAATTAAAATCAAAGAGACTATCCAGTTAAAGAACACTTAAAATAGTCACTGGCAAACACATTCAGTATACTAAAAAAGGTATAATATTTTTCAAATTATTAACCTACCTCCCATGTGGGAGTGTGACTATGTGTCTTTTCATGTGAGCATTTCTTAGCAAACGATCACAGCAAACTGCCCTACTTCATGGCCATTTCAATACCATACACTAGAGTCTTACTTTTTTTATGGACCTGTTAACCTTTTTTTTTCAGTGGCACTACACAGCTCACAGGATCTTAGTTCCCTGAGGAGGGCTGGAACCCAGGCCCTGGCAGCAAAACCACCAGGTCCCAGCCACTGGACCACCAAGGAATTCCCTGGTCTTGTTAACTATTAACAAAAAAGGGACAATGACTTACTACTGGCCTCACCTTAATTTCAGCTACTCTTGAAGAAAAAAGGCTGCGAGTGATCTCTCGTTCCATCTCTCTCTTGCTCTGCTTGCTCTCAGCCTGCTGGCCCCCTCCACCATAGACGGCACCAGCAAACCCAGCCTCACCCCCAGCTGTCCAGTCCACCAGGGGGTCATATACAAAGGCCTCTAGCAGCGTCAGCAGAGTCTCCCTGCCACGCCGCATAATGTGTAGAACCTGTTTTCAGAAAACTTTTAATTAAGTTTTGCCAAAAGTTTCCTCATTAAAATGTAGCTTTTCATTCCACAGAACTTGCTAATGTAACAGGTACACTACACAAGAGAAAACCACATACCTGCTCACACGAAAGCCTAAAAACACCTTCTACTCCAGTTACACCCAGTGCGGTTTCAATGTTCTGTGTCATTCGAAAAGGTACTTTCTCAGGAACTCTAAGGCTTTTACCTTGAAAAGACAAATCATTATATTTTTGTACTTTCACCAAAATATATTCCACCCTTATATAAAAATCCACTTTAATTTTACCTTTTTCAAAGCAAACATTGTAATCTATGTGAACAACCTCTCCAGTCGTCATATCTATGAGAACATTATCCAGATGTCTATCTCCAAGGCCAATTATGTATCCGACCATAGACATGACTGCAGTAGATCTGGCATAAGACTAAAGAAGAGGGGGTGGGGGGAGCAAGTTAGGCATTATTAGCAAATTTCCTTCCAACATGGTCTTGATTCTCTAAAATTTATAAACCCCCACAATCCTACTCCCTTATTTCTAAATAAATAGCTGGCACTCTTCAGGGATGCTACATGTGATCACAGACTTTGGTGAGCAGCAGCACACAACACTGAGGTCCTTGCTGGTTCTACTTCATCATCAACAGAATGCAGGACTTAAAAAAAACAACTGTTCTTCAGTCTCTCTAGTTTTTCCCTTTCTAAAGTTTTTATTCCACTTTTCATTTCATCCATAACCCCCTTCATTCTGCCTTCATACAGTCATGGCCACGCCTCATAAAAATAAAGGTAATATAAGATTCAAATACAGGTCTCAAACTACCAATTCTAGAGGGGCGGCAGGAGGGTGGTGAACAAGACAAGACAGGACGCAGGCAAAGAATAATAATGATGACAGCCCAAAACAAAACACATACCTGTGTGACTCTCCACCACTCATCAGGGGTGGTACATGATGACCAAAGCTCTTTAGCAAGGAGATTTGGGGGCGTGGCCTCCATTAACTCTTCTAACACTGCCTTCATTACATGAAGGGGCCAATCCCGTCGGGACACATCCAGACTAAGTCCAACTGCTTTCAAAGCAGGACCAATTTTACTATAATAAAGTTCACTAGGACGGGGTACAATTCCAGGATTCTGAGGAGTTTGGTAGGAATCTTGGGCCTTTAAAAAAATTTTAAGAGAAGATTAACTTTGTTTAAATAAGGATAAAGAGTACCTTGAATATAGAGTAGTATTTTAAAAACTGTTTTCTCAGCAGCATTCTCCACTAGCTAGCTAAATCTCATGCATCAAATAGCCAGTTCTTCTGGACTGCAATCTACGTTATCTTTTTCTTAATTAGGTCTTATGGCTTTATTGAAAACTTGGTTTACTGTTATATTTTCTTGAGGTTCAACTCAAGCTCAACATCCAAGTTCCACTTTTCTTTGTAACATAGAATTCTGTTTAAAATTTATCATTCATTTATGCACTTATTTCATTGTTCACCAATATAACTTAATCATAATATAAAATTATGATTTAGAAACACCTTAGACAAAAATGCAGATGGCCCTTTCCTAATTCCATCTCTAATCCACCCTTCAGTAATTGTTCTACAGTCTCCTATGTTCAAACTCTTGCTCTTTCCCAAATCTATCCAACTTAGAATCATTTTCTTTGTCTAGATGTTGGAACTTGAAGTTGTGACTGTTTAAAAATTTACCTTTTTTATATGAAGTACTTAGTACTATTTCTTTCATATACTAAGCACTCAGATACTCAGCTAAAATGAATTCTAAAAAACTGTTCTAAATCAAACTATAAATTTCACAGGTACAAAACAGAACGCCATAGTGATTAACTCCAAATTTAAAGGTGTGTTTATTCCTTCTTTAACTCTCAAACCTGAAAAAATGCTCAAAGGCAGTAAACCTAGACATATTTCACATGTAACGGAGAACAAACTAATACATATACTTGTTTATCAGCATTCAAATAAAAGTACATATTTTAATTTGAATCAACCTTTTGTGCTTGCAAGGCAGCTTCCCGTTGTTGCCACCGTTTGTAAAGACCAAATAAGGGCGTGGCTCCATCTACCCACTGGATTAGGCCTGACCGAGTTCCCAGTGGTGTTACAGAATAGTGGCGAGCATGGAAACGAGGTGTTTCCTGGCGATTGATTGTGGCAAACATGGTATTTACAATAGACAGAAACTGCATTATTCTCTCATCCAGATGTAAATCCTCCAGTCCTGTGGAAACAAAATTAAAGTGGTTGGGACAGATAACCAAATAGGGTGAAGTGCAATGGAATGAGACTGGAAACATACCACTTTTTCATGTCCCTCTCAATTAGCAATAGCAGTGAAGAACTGACAGTCAAAAGGGCATAATGACAGCATTAAAGAACATTCTATTCAGCCACAAGATATTAGATACAGCATTATTAGTTGTATCTCAGTTGCCCAGCTTGTATACATTCATAACCAAGAACAAAGGAAACAAAAGAAAATCACACTACACAGTTTCCAACAAGTTCCATCAAAATACATGATACTCCAGGCTATTCATGACATATAGAAATTCACCTAAACAACACACACACACAGAGAGCATTAAAACATTAATAATCAGATTAATGTTCTTTTAAACCCCACCTTTGAAAAGATAAGGATAGCTCTTCCCATCTGATCCTAGAAAGAGGAGCTTCTTTGGCTTGGTTTTAGTAGGTAAGATTGTGATGGTCCCACCAACACTGTGGATCGTGACGGTGTCTCTGGCTGAGACCTCTCCAGGAAGAGCAATCTCAGTGCTGGTCATGGCAGCCAGCCACGGGCTGATCTCTTCAAGACGCAAGATGTAGCTTGCGCGTTTCTGCGCTCTCTGTTGCAGACTCAGCATTATCTGTGTGTAAGACAGGGAAAGTGTACATCATCATCACTGCACTTACTTTCCTCGACATTTAATCTGGCTTAAAGATAAATTTAAAATACAAACACCTCTTGTCTAGTTCATTTAATTTGCTGTTACATATTTGGGCTTTTCTGGGAGGGGAAACACTGATGTGCTGATATGCTCTTGGTGATTTCTGCTTTGTTCAGACCTCTCCCAAATAAGCAATGAAATCATAGCAGATGGAAAAACAATCACTGCTGTGATCACAAAATTCAAGGCTTGTAGCAAACTAATTCCCCAGTGTTAAGCTATGTCCAATCAACACCCAAACAGATCACTTCACTCCTAACAACAGAACAAAAGATAGAGCTAGTTACTGGCAGGTAACGTAAAGGTGGCAAGCACCTTTAAGAAAGCCATCTGAAAATTTAGTAATAATTTAGAGCTCGGACTATTTGAAGTATGCAGAAGACGCACAATCTTTCTAATAACTCACAGAGAGAGGATCATGTATAGCTGTATCCCTTCTTAGCTAATTCAATAATCTACACCTGAATTAATGAACTCTGGGCTCTGCTTTCACGTGAAAAATTTTAATCAATCTTTAGCAACATTTGTTCATAAAAGGAAAAAGGTAACTGGAAACACCTCAAGTATTCACTGACAGGACAAAAGATAAACTGTGGTACTGTTCAATAATCTATTCATGTTCAACTGTATACAAAATATGGATAAATTATTTTAAAAACCAAAAGCAAAAACCTAATGCTGATGAATCATTTATGGAAGTGGTAAAACACATAACATACACATAAAATACAATCTCATTTATATGAAATTCAAAAACAGGGGGAGGCTAAACTATACTATTTAGAAATGTATCAATAAAAACTATTTTCTTTAAGTAAATAAGGATTAATTCAAAATTCAGAGCAGTGGTTATGGAGAGGAAGATATAATTATGGAGGGACACAGTACTTCTAAAATTTTTCTCTATGACTTATTACACAAACACACACACACACACCGGGTTTTTAAAAAAATATCCCCTATGGGAGGAGTACAGGGACACAGTACTTCTAAAATTTTTCTCTATGACTTATTACACAAACACACACCCACACACACACACACACACCGGGTTTTTAAAAAAATATCCCCTATGGGAGGAGTACAGGAGAGGGAAGGATCAGGATTAGCAGATGCAAACTAGCATATATAGGATGGATAAACAAGGAACTACTGTATAGCACAGGGAATCACACTCAATATCCTGTGATAAACCACAATGGAAAAGAATATGAAAAATAAATATATATAAAAAAGTCACTTTGCTGTACAGTTGAAGTTAATACAACATTGTAAATCAACTGTACATCAGTTTTTAAAAACTGGGACTTCCTGGGTGGTCCAATGGTTAAGACTCCACTGCAGGGGGCACAGGCAGGACCCCTGCTTGGGGAACTGAGATCCCACAAGTCAAGCAGTGTGGCCAAATAAAAAAAAGTATTCCTCCTATCTCCTCTGAGTTTCTTGGTTGATTCACTGAGAAGAATGCAAAGCAAGAAATTACTGCTGGAACATGAGGAAAACAAATTTTGGCTAGGCCACACAAATAAACTTCATCCTTCATGTTAGTGCTCTTGTCTTGAGCTCCTAAGGCATTTCCTCTGTATTTAGCATTTCCTCTGCTTCATATTTTCTACTTAAAGTCAGGTGTAGTTTTGGCTCTACACTGTAGCTTTTAACAGTTTTTTCATTACTAACATAAGGAAATCAGTTAAGATCAATATAGGAAAGGGACAACGAAAGAAGGGATAAGAAAAAGATAAAAGGTAATAAATAGGATCCCCCAACTATTGGTGCTATTGCTAAAACAGATGCAAACCAAATATAGAATTAAGTGGATCAAATAAGGATTCTCAAATATTTAAACATACTAATCATCCTTCTGGACTGCAAGGAGATCCAACCAGTCCATCCTAAAAGAGATCAGTCCTGGGTGTTCATTGGAGGGACTGATGTTGAAGCTGAAACTCCAATACTTTGGCCACCTGATGTGGAAAGCTGACTCATTTGAAAAGACCCTGATGCTGGGAAAGATTAAGGGCAGGAGGAGAAGAGGACGACATAGGATGATATGGTTGGATGGCATCACCAACACAAAGGACATGGGTTTGGGTGGACTCCAGGAGTTGGTGATGGACAGGGAGGCCTGGCGTGCTGCGATTCATGGGGGTCACAAAGAGTCAGACATGACTAAGCGACTGAACTGAACTGAATCATCCTTCAAACAGCCTATGCAGAACTGCTGTCGAAAAAATTACTTTTAAAAATTGATGCTATTACATGGAAATATTTTGTCTGTTAGAAATACTGAATACCCCTCCACTAAGAAAAGCTACATAGGTACAAGACCAAATTTGCTAATCTTTTATGAGAAGAATATAGCAAGCAGTCAAGCTCCTTCCCTGTTTAACACCTTACAGTATATTCTCCCCTGGTGGGAACCCTCAGTAGATGCACCTTGCCACCCTAGGACAACTCAACCTCAAATTCAAAAAAATGAAGAAAACATCTTTCTCTATACTTAGCAACTGAACACTGGCTGCATTCCATGGGCTTAGAAAGTCTTCTCTGTGTTTTAAGTAAAAAGAGACCCCTTACTTAAGTTTATTTTCTCATGGAATTTCCCATTTCAGTAGCATTCTTAGATTTTTCTATACCTCTTTAAATGGAATCCAGCTGCTTCCAGGCTTTGCAGGGTTTGACGGTGTTTTCAGTTTTTCTAGAGCATTTTCAATTGCATCACCATAGTTATCCTGAAACCACTTTTCATGAGGTGTTTCTGCAGGGGCCGCCGTGATGCTCCTCACATGCTCCAAAGCAAACACGATGGGCTTCATCAAAGCTGTGTGCTTTTCCCTCATGATTGCAATTTTCTCTTCTCTGACCAGAAAGACATAGAGTTCAATACAAACAAGGAACAATTTAAATTGTCAAATGTAAGTAAACAGCATAAAAGAAGAATAAAAAATAATAATAATAATAATCAAAATGAACTACTAAAATATTTACAAAGTAACTGACCACAACAGCACTGTAAAAAATCGAGCATATAAAAGATGCAGCTTCTCCTTTTAACAAATGGTGCTAGGAAAGCTGGATACCTGTTTACAAAAGAATGAAGCTGGAGTGTTACCTGATACTAATATGCCCAAAAAAAAAAATCAAAATGGATCAAAGACCTTAACATAAAAGCTAAGACTTCATTTAAAACTCTTAGAGGAACACAAAAGAAAAAAACAGATAAACTGGGTTACATCAAAACTAAAAAATTTTGTGCATCAAAAGACATCTTCATGCAAGAGTGAAAAATACACAAAATAGGAAAAAATATCTGCAAATCAATGTATCTCATAAAGGGATTAAAATCCAGAATATTTAGAGAGCTCCTAAAATTCCAACAATAAAACCCAATTCAAAAATGGGCAAAAGATTCAAACAGACAAAGGAGATATACAAATGGTCAATAAGCACATGAAAAGATACCATTTCACACCCATTAGGATGTCACTATCAGTAAGACAGAAAACAATAAATGTTGGTGAGGATATGTAGAAACTGGAACCCTGGTGCACAGTTTACCAGTTCCTCTACAAGTTATACATAGAATTACCATAAGACACAGCAAATTCACTGGCTCATACACAAAATAATTAAAAGCAGGGACTCAGACACTTGTAAACCAATGCTGATAGAAGCACTGGTTACAAGAGCTAAAAGATAGGAGCAACTCAAGTGTCCACTGACAGAAGAGTGCATGAATAAAATGTGATAAAGAAACCCCCTGCCAATGCAGGAGACATAAGAGATGCAGGTTTGATCCTTGGGTCATGAAGATCCCCTGGAGGAGGGCATGGCAAACCATTCCAGTATTTTTGCCTAAAGAATCCCATGGACAGAAGAGCCTGATGGGCTACAGTCCACAGGGTCACAAAGAGTTGATCAGGACTGAAACGACTTGGTGCATGCACACACACACATTCATACGAAGGAATGTGATTCAGCAATAAAAAGGAAGGAAATTCTGATACATGCTGCAATATGGAATGAATCTTCAAAACATGGTAAGTGAAACAAACGACACAAAACGACAAATACTGTTATGTTTCCAGTCACACAAGGTACTCAGAATAGTCAAATTCATAGACAGAAAGTAGACAAGTGGTGAGCAGGAGCTGAGGTTAGGGGAGGATGCAGAAGTACTATTAAATCGGTACAGAGCGGCTATTTGGAAGGATGGATAAGTTCTGGAACTGGACACAACATTGTAAATGTACTTGCTACAACTGAATTGTACACTTAAGCTGGTTAAAAACGGCAAACTTTATATGTATTTTACATTAATAAAAAGGGGCAGCTATGTTTCTGATGTATAAGTTGATAAAAACATACTTGCGTAAGGTGTTGTTGTTCTGGACTCTCTTCACCTCATCTTCCAGCTGTTGAATTCGTCTCAGGACATACATGTGCTGCTGTAACAGAACTCCCAACCAGAGCTCATCCCAGAGAACAGTGACCCTGCGCAGCTCAGCCACAAGCATCTGAACCTGCACACACAGCACATCCAAACATGCTCATCTGTGAGTCTACACACGCGCAGTTCTGCTAACACTGCAAATTTCAAGGGAAATGGGTGCATCTTGTGTTCATTATCCAATTACAGAACCTCAATCAGTGATTCTATCAGTACAGATTTATAAAACCAATTTTGATTATTTTAAAAGCTTTGCTCCTTAACTATAATTTCCCTAACAGCTTTAGGGGTTTTGTTTTTAGGGAGGAGAGGGGAGTGGTTACAAAAAAAATTTATTTTAAAACATATGAGTTGCTCTGTACCTGTAACACCATAGTTGGGTTTGCCGAGGACAGTTTATCTACAATTTTGCTGTAGCAGTCCTGCATCATGGCTTGGTCTTCATTCAGTCCACTTTTAGGTTCATCCTTATTGCTATCTTGAGAAGCAGGAGGACTTCCTCCCTCACATTCAGAAACCAGCAGTTCTTCTCCTTGAATATTGCCAAGTAAAGTTGGAATTGCAGAGGAAAATTTATTTCCTATAATGAAATGGGAGAATAAGGTACACATTGACTGTTTCTCTCATGTGCATATGTTGAGTTAGGGAAAACATCTATAATGTATTTGATTCCAGGGCACTCATTTAACTCATCTTGCACGTGTGCACTAAGTTGACCAAGGATCATGGATATTATGCCTTTTTACAAGTTGAGCTTCTATACTTATTAATATTATAAGCTAATAAAAGATAAATGGGGGAAATGATAATAGATGAGTCTCAACAAATAAAGAGTTTGACTAACCAGAGTTCAGAACTTGGTTTCAATTCTTATCTGCCAGTTAATCCAGCTCAGTGAACTGAGAGTGACTCGGTTTCTCCAAGCCTTGGTGAGTTACTTTGAGACTGAAGACATAGTGTAAAGCACACATCCTACTGCCAGACATGGTAGCTACTCACTCAGTAAATGGTATTACTATTGGTACTATTATTATTGGAAAAAAAATCACAAACTCTTATCAACTATGGAACACAAAGCTCAAAAAATTTTACCTAATAAACAGTGTTTGCAAACTAATTTAAAGTAGCAGTATTTTAACCTTCCTTACCTGAAGCCTGTGACTCACTACTAAGCGATATGGTGCCCACTATTGCAGGATACAGTATGAGATGCGGGGAATCCTGAGCCACACGGCAGAGGAGGTTACAGATACTCTGACGCACATACACTTCAGGGTGGTTTAAGCGTGAGAAAAGCTGTGGAATAATTCCTTCAGGATAAGAAGAAAAATACTTTAAAATTATTTAAAAAAAACAGTCAACATGGTAGAGGCAAAAGGATAAAACTTGATATATGTCAGTCATTAGTTCTACGAGCCTCAAATTTCTCCCTGGGATAACAAAGAACTATATACACAATAGCTCTTGATTTGCAGGTTTAGTAAGGGTACAGAGCTGTAATCAAAATCCTGATTCAAAACAGTATACAGAAATATATTTTCTGTGAATGCCTGTAAAAGAACGCAGACATAGACAATTTTTTCAAAGGGGTATGAAATTTTTTGAAACATTCTTATCACTCTCTCCAAAATTCCTTTTGTATATTAAAAGCTTTTTGCCTCTCAGCCTTCCATTCCTCTGAAAGATGGGAGAGAAGCTGTTAACAAGCAGTCCACAGTGTCCTCTGAACTAATTTAGCTATTTCGTAACACATTCAAACAGTAAACATATAGGAATTTTTTTTTGGCCACACCATGAAGCATGTGGGATCTTAGTTCCCCAACCAGGAATCGGACCCACACCCCCTGCAGTGAAAGTGCAGTCTCAACCAATGGACTGCCAGGGAAATCCAAGGGACTATTATGTTTCAACTGTCTTATTACATTCTACCCAGAAGTACTCTTCCCTGAAACATTTTATTTAGACCATCACCTCTCCATGGCGCAGTAGGTGTTGTTTCCAAGCCATGTTCCAGATACTGCCGAAGCTCCCCAGCATGCTTCACAAGCAATCTGAGCAACCGCAACGTGGCCATCACAATCATGTCATCTGTGCTCTGCTCCACTCTGTGACTTAAATGGAGCCGAGGGTCATCTTCATCTAAAGGAATCTAAGGATGAGAGGCAAGAGGAAAAAATAAAACAATTCCGAATACTGTTTTCATCTACTAGAAAAGTAATTTCAAATAAACTTTCATAACAGAATATTGTGCTACCTACCTGCCCAGCATTGAGTTTAAGGAAAGTAAAATATGCACTGCAAGACAGTTTATACAGGCTGAAGATTCTATCCACAACTTTCCTCCACACTTTAATAACTCCTTCTGTTGCACTTTCATCAAGTTCTGAAAGCCATGGGCAACTTGATATTAACTGACGCCAGATAACATCGACCATGTCATCTTCCTCATTATCTTCACTTTCTGTGATCTGAAGCGTTATATCTTCATCCTAAAGAAAAACAGGGCAAAAAATGCTATTTGGGGACACAAATTTTAGAAAGGAGAAAAGTACGTGCCTTTCCTAATATATGCAAGCATTTTCTCATTTATGAAAGATCAAAATACTCCACATTTAGTGCTATACATGCTAAATCAATGTTACTATGCTTCTCTTTAAGATATATTTACTAATGTAGCTAATGTGGCTAAAGAAGAAATCTTTAGCGAAAATTAAAGATTTTGATTTGGGGAATTTAAATGCTTCCGTTACAATATAATATTCTGCCTGCAAAGAATCACCTTCCCCGCCCTACAGCACCGCACACGTCCCTGACACCAGCTTTGGCAGACACTGATACATGCCAAAGTCGAGAACAAGAACTGCGTCAACAGTTTCAGCTCAGCAAGTAAAATCCACACAGCTAATGTCTACAACTAAATCAGACTGACAACACTCTAGGACTGACAGAATTTTGAGAGAGAGGGGAATAAATCATACAGACTATCTAGTCGGCTGGTTTTCAGCGATGGCTGTATATTTAAGTATCACCTAGTAAACTTACATAAACCCTCCGATGCCCAACACATACACAAACATTCCATTCAGAGTATGTGGGGTAGTGCTTTAGACATGGGCGTATTTTAAAAAGCTTCTAAGCTAGTGATAAGAACCTAATATCTGATCAGAACAGCAATGAAAACAGAAAATCTATTTTACATAAAAAGAACTTCACCTTTTTTAACAGAACCCTAAGGAAATGACTTGATTTTTTCAAGAAAATCACATTCTTCTTAGAAAAATATTTTAACTCCCTTTCATCTTATCAAAATTTCATCTGAAATATTTAATCAGGTATATGCTATTTAGAACACTATTTCCCCCAAAATACTGTATCATGTTTTTCTTGCCTGAATCCCCGCTGGGCGACACACAGCTTGACCAAGAATACCATATATTCTCTCTTTTTCTTCTTCGGTTATGGTGTCTGGGAGCAGATTCTGAACTTCAGATTTCTCTCTAGGCAACAGACGAACACCTTCTCCCTGACTATAAAAATAAAACAAATCATCACTATTTCAGCTACCAAAGCTTTGCCATGTCAGCAGACATTTTAAATCTCTATTTTACAATGCATTAAATAAATTACATGTTTTAACATACACACCTGGCATTGTCAACCACCTTTCTGCCCCACCTGTAAGCCCAACTAGCCAATGCGGCCCAAGATTTGGCTACTTCAGGTGCCTGTACTGAAGACAGGTGATACAGCTGTCCCAAGATGAAGTCAGGTTCCCCAACTCCAATATGTACTGCCATGATGGGAAAAAAAAAATAATGTCACATTCATAAATTTCTAACAGCATTCTCATTTACATTTTAGGAATTTGTTATCAGCCAATAAGTCCTATAACATTATAATGGTACATAATTTGATAAAGCACACATTTGTATTACACTTTTCTGAAAGGCTAATATGTTGAAATGAATCACTCAGTTTCTCAAGTAAGCTTCCTGTAAAACACATCAATGTTTTTCATGACACTGAACTTAACAAACAGTTCAGGTGTCAGATGTGTTGTAGAGTGTCTTGTATTTTGGATATGATTGGCCATTTCCTCACAATTTGATTCAGCTTAAAAATTCTGGCAAAAATAATATGTGATAAGTAGACAATTTCATTCAATGAGAGATTCATGAAGTAATATCTTTTCCCCAATTTAGAAATGAAGAAATCTCCTGCTATAGTGCCACTTGCCAATATGAAGATTTATAATAACAAGCCATATGCCTTATGAATAAAGACACCTATAGTACATAGATTAGAATTATTCAGTAAGACTAATCTAAGTAACTATAGTTCTAGGATTCACAACAAAATGAACAACATGAACAAAATTCTAATGTTTTAGCAAAACCTTTAGTTATCTCAGTCTGTAAAACCTGGACAATGGTGCCTACCATAACAGGCACTCAAACACTGAATGAATTAATTATTCTATTTGTCGAGTACCTTTCTGTAAGTAACACTAGTGTCAGGAGGTGAAACTTGAATCTTTCTGTAGTTTTTGTGCTTCACCAGTCAACAGGATCAGAGGCCACTATTCTATATCTGTGTTAAGTTCTTCCCAGTATGAAGAAGAATTTTAAATATCACAGGTAGGACCTTTCTGCCAGCAAAAACATGTAAGTCCATAAAAGCACCATGAACTGGGGAGTTGGGAAGTATGGTCTGGGAGGCTTGAGTTCAGTGGCTTCCATGTGGTGTCAGATGCTAAAGAAATGTGCTTGAGTCACTTCTGGGCAATATACTATACTAAATTTCCATAGAGACAGTTTTTGTGGCAAACTATAGTCAGCCTATAATCCATCTGCCAATGCAGGAGATACAAGAGACTCAGGTTCAATCCCTGGTTTGGGAAGATCCCCTGGAGTAAGAAATGGCAACCCACTCCAGTATTCGAGCATGAGAAATCCCAAGGACAGATAAGCCAGGTGGGTTACAGTCCATGGGTTCACAAAGAGTCAGACACAACTGACCACACATGCAACATTGTAAACTTTAAAACAGGGGAAATAACTTCTAAAATTAACATTTTAAAGCTATTAAAACAAATTCAACCTGTAGATTCACTCTCTATCCGAGGATACTCTTCCTCCATCGCATTCACAGATGGTAGTTCAATTAGAGTGAGTATGTTTTTAGACAAAGTGGAAAGGCCCGTGGAGTTCTGCTGCTGCTGAGCTCTGTAAACCTGCTTCAGCTGCCCTGAGATCTCCTTCCACTCTGCCTGGACCCATTTAGCCAATGTCAGAATTGACTTGGCAACAGCATGCTCAGCCTTGGCAGACTTGCAGAAAGAGATGGCGCAGGAACTCAGCATCTCCATTGCATGTGTTGACTGGCCTATAAAAAGATCAAAACACCAGCTCTTAGCTGTAAACAAATGATATCCTTTCAGGGTAAAGTAATATTGTAGATTCAGTGACAATCAATGATTTCTGGAAACATTTCTTACTATAATAAACAATAACAAAATCAAAAGCACCAAACTATATAGATAACTCAATTACACAAAACTTATTCAGGATGCAAATGTTCTGCAGAAGTTGAAAAAAAATCAACTTTTCTATTACTACTTTACACCATACACAGTAACATTCATACACGATTTTTAGTATACAGTCACGTATTATTTTACTAACCTGCTGTATACAGCAGTTTCGTTTTTTCAATGTCAAGTTCAGGCCCCCATTTTTCATCCACTTGACCTTGAGTTGATAGTTTTTTAAAGTGCTGGACTAAATCCTGTGCAGTGGTGGTCTTTCCCAGCTGAACCTCACTACACTGTGCCAGCAATCTTGTTGCAAGCGACACATTCCCCCGTTTTCTAGCAAATTTTGCTGCTGTTAGACCTAATTCCATGAGATGGCTTCTAACTGGAACTGTTTGTTCTGGAGAGAAGAAAATGTTTTATTAGTCCCAGATTGGTCTAATCCCAGAGAGCACAAAAACATCGCCAAAAATTCCTTCCCCGATTATTCACTTTCCCACTGCCTCCCTAGATAAAGATAACTCATTTTTCATCATCTTTGAATCCCTAGGAGTTAGCATAGTGTTTGGCATACAATGAACAATAAATGTTTGTTAACATGAATGTATACAATGAAGTATATGAAAGTAAAAATCGTCCAGTCTAAGAAATTAGCTTTTTAGTTTCTGCTCCTAGTGAAGAGCCTAGGCCAACGGGTGGGTGGGGGAGGAGGGTAAGGCTAGACCGTCCCCCCTTCTTGAGTAAGTGTCCTCTGCCCTTCTACCATGCTGTTTTCTCCTGGTTTACTCCTACCTCTCTGAGGAATCAGCTTCTCAGTCTCCTTCTCGTCCACTACCCATCCATTATAATTGGGGCTGCTGGGGTCGATCCTAGGCCCTCTACTCTTCTCACTCTGCATACTCTCCCTGGACAATATCATCTGCTCCGGTGGCTTCAATTACCATACAAATGCTGATGACTCTTGAATCTTATCTCTAGCTCAGACCTGACATCTGAGTCCCACCTGCCTACCAGTCTAGTCACCTATACTCAGGTATTTCAAAGGCACTTTAACCTGTCACAAGGAATCCATTTCCCACCACCCTCCAACAAATCTCTTACTTCCTTCTCTGTTTTCCTTCTCGAGTAAAGGCACATGATTAACCTGGCTACCTGAGAAGGAGTCTGGTAGTCATCTTAGACTTTACTGTCAACCTTCACATCACATCAGCTTTTTTCTGTCCCTGCCGTCACTACTTTGGTTACCTTTCACAGGGGCTTCTGCTGCTCTGCCTTAGCCTCTAATTCATTCTTCAACCTGCAACTGAACTGATCTTATACAAAGGTAAGTCTGAATACTTAATTTTCCTTTCATCCCTTCCCTAACTCCTAAATTTGGCTTGTAAGGCACTGATGCTTGCATTCCACTCTAATCTCAATCTCATCCAGCTCCATCTCTTCCCATTCTCCCTGAGATGAGAATTGAGTCCTCTAAGAATCTTTTATTACTGCTGGTGGCCTTCACACACAGTGTTTTCTCTAACTAAATCAGTCTGCCTTCTTTCTCAGCTTAAATGTTACTTCCTCCCCAAGTCCTTTTCTGATTCCTAGGATTAAATTAGTGGCCCTGCTGCATTATTTTAAGCACCATGTACATGCACCTCCAGTCAGCACACCATGTTGCTGTTCCTAGCTTGATGACAATTGTCCCTGCTAGACTTCAGAATCCCTTTGGTCCTAAGAATGCAGAAAACAGGCTTGTCTTGTTCACCATTTCATCCCAACTTACAGCACAGTACCTGGCACAAAGCACATTATTTTGATGGGGTTTGCTGAATAAAAAAGAAATGTGAGGAAGAGTGAAGTTCTGACTCCAAAAGTAACTGTTAGGTTACTGACATTTCCTTCTCAATTTTAAAACTTATTCAGTATAGGAAGGATGAGAAAGGAGATGATACTTGTAGTCCAACTATATGCCACGCTCTGTGCGCTAAGGCTTTTATATACCTTGTCAATCCTTTCAAGAATCTAAGCGGGGCAATCCCCATAACTGAAAAGCTAAGTGATTCAGAAGTTTATGACTTGCCATGAGGTTCCTCGATTTGCAAGTGTTGGGCAAATGATCCAAAACTAGGTCTACCTGGCACTGAGGGTCCTGGTGAATCAAAGCTCCCAGTAATCACCCTGCAGTACAAGTCCACATCCCAGCACTAGCTGACTTAAAATTGAATAGCAAATTTACTCAGTAACTCTGACAACCACATTTTTGACAAATTTTATAGAATTCTGGCAACTTTTCTGTTTTACAGCAAAAGGAAATTTCTAATATCCATTCAACATGATGTCTCCTTCTTAAAAATGAGACATAAATATTTATACAAATGCTAATTCTGTATTCACTTGAATTATTTAAAGCATTCACAGTATAGTATAGCCAACAAAGAATTTGAATATCCAGAACATATAAGTCTTCATTAAAAATAGGCAAGAGTTGAATACTTATAAGATATACAATGGCCACTATACAAATGAAAAGATGCTCAGTATCATTAATCATCTGGAAAATGTAAATAAAACCACAATGAGATACTATTGCACATTCACTCCAGTGACTAAAACTGAAGACCCACTATGGCAAGCACGCAGATGTCAGAAGGAATGTAAAATATACAACCACTTTATAAGAAACTGCTGAACTATTTCAAAAGTTAAACCATATGACCCAATAACTCCAATCCTAGGTATTTATTTCAGAGAAAGGCAAATGTATACCCAACCAAAGACCTGTACATGAGTATCATAGCAACTTTATACATAATAGCCTGAATTTGAAAACAACTCAAATATCTGTCAAAGGATCAACAGATAAACTATGGTGAATTCATACAATGGATATACTCAACTGTAGGAAGGATGGCAATACTGACACATGCAACATAGGGAACCTTAAAAAATAAAATGCTGAGCAAGAGAAGCCAGACACAGAACATACTGTACAATTTATTAAAAAATTTAGTAAAGACAAGTCTAATCTACAGTGATGGGAAACAAATAAGCAGTTGCCCAAGACAGGACAGACAGGAGAAATACCTGGGAAGAAGCATAAGGAAACCTTTAGGGGTGACATAAATGTTCTGTATCTTGATTGTATTGGTGGCTACACATGTGAAGAAATGTCAAAACTGATGAACTATACATTCAACATGTGTAACTATAACTCAAAAAAGCTATTGAAAATAAAAAACCACCTCGTTACCTTTAATTTTCTCCAACAACTGACTCTGATACATCGTGTACCTTAATGCCTGCATCCATGGCCTGACATCATGCTGTTTGCATGAGCGCAAGGCTTCACTGAAGAGTGGGATAAGACAGTCCTGCCAGAGAAAAGTCAAAACCACTGAATGTAAAGAGAATCCTTATATATGACCCCACAGGTCAGCCACTTCAGATCTATTCTAGATTTATCTATCAAACTTTCCTCTACCTTCACTGTATCTTCTAATCACAAGGGGAAAAGACAAAAACCTTTGTTTTTCGAAAAGCAAAAATATTTTTTCAGAATATTAAGTCCAATTTATCAATGCATTTATAACAAAGTGGTCATATTTTAATTTAAAAAAAGGTTATTTTCTATAAAGCAAAAGCTAAGTTACAGAAAAACACAGAACTACCACTTCATAAAAAGATTCTCAAGGATTATTTCCCTTGGGAAGGGTTCACTTTTGGTTAAACTTTCTCCTGTTTGAAGGAGGAGGCACTGTGTCTTCTTTTCAGTCAAATCTGAAATGTATACAATCTGGTATATATTTTCATAATCAACTCCTCTTGCAAAAAAAGAAAGGTGGGAAGGAGGAAAGGAAGGTAGAAAAATTAAGCGACTAACTAGCCATTCTTAGGTTCCATCTTCCTCACATATTTCTCCAATGAAAATCTGCCTGAAAATGGCATTTTGGATTTCTGGATTTAATATTAATAGCTTGTCCAAAAATGCTACAAATGTTATTTTTAAACTTTTTAAAAAAACTTGAAAAACAGCTTCTGTCCACAATAATGCCTATTAATGGTAAGAAGAATATCCTGGTTAAAAATGTACACATACGCACCTCTGTGGAAAGTCTGTTGGAAACTGTGTTCTCCAAAGCAGAAGAGCAATATAGCTGTAAAGTACTTAGGACTGGCAGAGACTGGGAAACCGTTAAAGTAGAAAGTCTCAGTGGTCCAACAGCTATGCGGGAGGTTTGCTTCAAGTACTTCACCACATTTCTGAAACAAAATATTTGCTGCTAATTAACAAAAAAAATTTTCCAACTTGTAACCACTGAAGGGATAAAGCAGTGTGATAAGATGCTACTATACTGGCATCCGAAGAGGGGAAAGAAAAAGGAACTGCTTGTTTTTAAGTAAAATGACATAAGCAAGTCAAGATACTCGTATTTGGGGATATGAAATTTTTAACGTTCTTTAGTTTCAACCTCTGTATATTTGCAAGCGGCATTTACACAACCTACAACTTCTACAACTAAAATGAAGCTATTATAACTACCACTGCGTGATCTGGTGACTGCCTCACTCCCACCAAACTACAGACATTTACCATATGGTACATGTAATACGTTATTACCTCCTTAGAATTAAACTTACTCAGTAATAGACTGCCACTTCTGATCTTGTTCTATGTGGTTTAAAGCAGTTGCCAAACAAACAGAACTTCTTAACAACTGAACTTCAATGGATTTCTGAAGTTCTCTTGGATCTGGACTTAACATGTTAGGAAGCAGTTTTTTCATATCTACAGAAATCAAACAGGTTCCACTCAGTTAATTCATGTTTAATGTGCAAGGGTGACAAGATACTTTGATAGTATTAAAAAAAACAATCACCAATGAGTACCTCCTTTCATGTTTAAGTTCATATTTAAGTTCAGACACTATGATCAAGCATTTCTGATAACATTTTGGGAGGTCTGAGGTATTACTTTATGTGAGGTATAAAAAAAGTATTTTAAAAAGTGTAAAAATACTTCACATAAAATAATCCCTCAGACCTCCCCAAATGAGTTCATTTTCAAAGACTCAAAAATCAGTAAATCAACCTACTACTTAATGGGGCAAACACTGAATTTATCAGATCAATGTTAACACATAAAATATTCACAATATTTAACTTCAGTACTACATTTTTTAAAATGTTCTAGTTATAATAAACAACTTAATTAGTCAACCATATTAAGATGTGAAGCAAGAAAAATATTTAAACACTACTTGCACTTTTTCAAAGAAAATGGCTAGATAGATCTCTAAGTATTACAATAGCCTTTTTTAGTTTGCTTAATTTGAATTAAACTATTTTATATTTGCCAGATGTAAAGAGAACAGCCCTAATTTATTGCTTCATACTCTGCCCCAATAAATGTACAAAAACTTCCAGATTTTCCACTAAAGTATACTAAACCATTTTAAACAATTTGTTCATTAAAATACTTAATTTAAAAATTATCTCAAATACCTATTTTTTCTTTTGATCCTCCAGCAAGTAGACTGATATTTTCTCCTGGTAACAATTCTAGTTGTTCTGTGCATTCAACAAATTCTCCAGATTCAAAACTGCTTAGTGATCTGTAATTAAAATACTGGTTAGCTTGTATTACACTCTCCCCAGGCTGTGGAGTCATTCAAAAAATAGAACAAATTACAGGAAAAGAGGGCAGTTACACAGAATTCCTGTGATGAAGTTCCTTCCACATAGGCCACCATTTTATTTTTATTTTGAAGATGCAACTACCATCTTAATTAGAGTGCAAACCACAAACTCACAGCTACAGATACTCAGTTTAGCATACTCAACCCTCCACATTTCCTTCCTCTTTCTGCAGCATGTTATCTTTGGGGGCCCGACCAAAACACTAACAGTAGAGCTCTGCAGGGCAGCTTAAACGTCCAATTCTTCCCAAGCTACCACTAAATCCCCTGCCTGACCTCACTGCTCATCTAAAGCATAAGCCCCAGCAGGCCTATCTTACTGCCTCAATCTGATATCCTAGTTCTACCTTCTTTCTTTGCTAGTCTCCCTCCTTTTCTCACTTTTCCACTGTTTTACAGAACCTGTTCCTCTTCTTTCAAAGAATTTTTCCTTCCCTTCTCCTCACCTGACCTGAACGTGGTATATCCCTGGAACTCCTTCTGATTGTCTGTCTATAGCTTCAAGGCCAGGATGAGGGCCTTATCATCCTAGCAATCCACTGCCGCTTTCAGATCTATTTTCACTCTATTCCCATTCCTATTACAGCTGCTATCTAACCAACAAGAGGACTTACAGTTTCTCAATTCCCTCTTCTCCACTGATCTCTTATCTTTTCCTATACCTCTCACTGTATCACGTCCTTCACAACTCAGCCTGAATACAGCACTAGAAATGATTGTGCCTGCTTCTACCTTAACGAATCCCAGCTTCTGAGGTGAGCTACAATCACCTGGCATTAATGAACCATCTTGGTGTGCTGACCAACACACTTATTATTTCTGCCACCACAGGGTCTGAGTCCTCTCCAAAGGCAGGCTTGCTCTGTCCCCACTATGCTCTATCATGTCCTTGCACTTTCAGCTAATAACTGACACCTCAGAAATAATTTCCTTGCCCTCTGTGTGTTACTTCAATTAATAGCATCTTTTTCCTCTCTGTTCCTTGACCCCACAGTTCAATGGCCAAATGCTCAGCTCCCACCCTAGCCCCTCACCTCCTCCCTGCTGATAACCTAGCAGAGTGAGCCAGTAAGTCAGATACTTGTTCAAATCCCACCTAAGATTTTCTATCTTACTGGGAGTCAAAATCTTACTTCTATACCCTTATCACCTATTATTTACTCAGCTCTAACCACAGTGGCCTCCCAGGCATTTCCAGAACACTCCAAGTCTAACATCTTTGCGAGAGGTCTGCTTCCTCAAGTCTGTGCTCAAATGACATCCTGATGGTTTTTCCCAACCTAGTCTGCCTGTGTCTGCTGCTCACTAGCTCAGCTCCTCGAGGGTTAGAATGTGTGTCTGTTGTACACAGCGTTACACCCCACTGGCTGGCACTCAGTACATGTTCAATGGAGAAATTACCCACTAACTCATTTACTCACTAGAAGCTGAGCTCCCTGATGGCAAGGCTCATGACCCTTATCATCCCAGCCTAGGGTCTGGGACACAGCTTGTACTCAAATTTCAAATTAAGATATTAATTAAATGCTCAAATGAATAAAAGAAGAAAACAAGAAAGGAAGGGAGTTTGATTTACAAATGTCATAAACTCTGTCCTCTTTATAAAAAATGTTTTTGATATATTCACACCTAATTTAGAAATAGTGCCTTCACGTATTATCCCTTCTAAAGCAGTGACAAATTTATTTCATTAAGATTTTAGAACAGGTTCTGAGAATCAATCCCAAATGACTGTTTCAACATACAAATATGTTTTCCCGTTGCGTGAATATCTTCTTCACCTCTAATGTTGGTTTCTCATTGTAGTCATTTTAAGAATGGCAGTATTATTATAATTACAAGCATCTTGTCATAATAAATATAAACAATTTTAATATTCTTCTGCCATAAAACAAGACTTTAAATAAAGTTACTGAAAAATTTTTTAATGGGGTTAAGTATAATTTGTAACTGAAAAGAGATCCTTACTTTATGTAGTTGAAATCCGCCTTTAGGTTGAGAGAAGTGCTACTGGTGCTCTTTTTCAAGTCATGAATAGCATTCTGCCACTCCTGTACTGCAGCCCAATCAGCAATTGAAATGTAGCACTCACATGCTTTATTTCCCAAATAATTTATAACCTCAGGAGAAGAATCAGTTGGTTTGGACAGCACAGTTTTTCTGGATTCACCTAAGTGAAAACATTTCATAAAATAGCAAGAGAGATCCAAAGCAGTTATAAATATTTCAAAGCGAAGAGATATCTAAAAATGTACAGTAAGATCATGAGTACAAATTATTTGACTACAACTTTTTGTTTAAACTTGGAATGCTCACCATTCAAAGAATGCTTGGGGCTGGCACTATTACGCCCGGTATTAGCTAATGTGAGAACGGATTTGTCGAAGCTAGAGATGCAGCAATCGACACCTGTCATGGCACACAGGTGCTCCTGGTACTCCACAGAGGCCTTTTCAAACCTTCAACACAAGTTCAAACAGTCTTATTTTTTAATTATCCACATATTTCATTTCTAAAAACACTGGAAAGAATGAGTTATTCAATAAATTGAGTGGAGACAATGAGTTGATTATTTTGTATGGGCCTGAGCAGGCAAAAAACTAGACCTCTTCCTCACAAAAAAATGAAAATAAATCCAAAAATCATTAAGTGTTTAAGAAAAAAGAAAGTATAAACTAACAGAAAATAGTGCTCGCTTCGGCAGCACATATACTAAAATTGGAGCGATACAGAGAGGATTAGCATGGCCCCTGCGCAAGGATGACACGCAGATTCGTGAAGCGTTCCATATTTTTAAAAAAAAAAAAAAAACAAACTAACAGAAAATACCGTTAAGTATCTGATCTCAATGTATGCAGAGACTCAACAGAAAAATAAACACTAAAATAATAAAAGTTAACAGATTTAATGACACCATAATTTGAAACTTTTGGGTATCAAAAAAAAAAAAAACCCACCATGAATATTAAAAACAAATTACTGATCAAGAGGTTAGATAGCATCAATAATCTTGGTGTACAATAAAAGCTCACAGATCAATAACCAAAAAACCAAGAGGACACAAAGACATAACCTATGTTTTTAAGAAATCACATATGGTCAGTAACATATGGGGAAAGCTCTACTATTAATTATTGATAAATTTAAATTAAAACAAGCATTTTCATTAATATGATGGGAGAGTTCTTGTTTCTCAGTGGCCCTCTCTATTCATAAAGGAGAAGGGAAAGGATTATTTTTATTATTAGGGTTACAAGTTGGAACCATCTTTTATGCAGGGTAAATTAGCAATAATATGTATCATAAGCCTAATGGTCTGTAGCCTTTCTTCTATTAATAGTAAATCAACAAGCATGAATGCATTCAAAGAAAACCATCACAAACATGAGCAAAGAATTAAGTGCCGTGGTGCATTAAGATTAGTAAAAAAAAAAAAAAAAAAAAAAAAAGATCACAAATAATTTTGCTGTCTAACAACAAGGAATGTTAAATTACGGTGCACTCAAAAAATAAAATGTGTTGTTAAAAGTCACATTGTAGAAAGTTTAACAGGGCAAAATATATTTTTTTTTAATACTGTTGAGTAGAAAAAGCAAAATCATGTGACCAGCAGAAACATTGCCATTTCTGTGAAAAGAGGTTAGAAAACTAGATATAAAAGAAAAAGAACTAGAAAGGCATGTACAACAAAACAGTTACCACTAAGAGATGGAATTATGAACCCTTCTTTTATTTTCCCTACATTTTCCATATTTGATAAAACTCACTCAAACATATATAGAGGAATCCAAGGTATGCAAAGAGTCTGTCTAAAGGAATCAAGTAAGTTTAGAGCTAATGAGTGAGAACTCTGGCCATAAAGCGGAATTTGTATCAGATTCTGACATGAAAAGTTATCAATTAAGAATCAACATTAAAAGTAATTAACATTTAATTACAGAGTCAGCCAGTAACACAAAAAAACAACATAAAGAACTATCACCCATTTCCTTCCTTCTAACTTACCTCCCTTCAGCCTGCTGGGCCACTGAATTAATCCAGAGAAGATTTTTTCCAACAACCGAAGATGACCAGACAGCAAGTCCCTGTATAGCCTCAGGACAATGAAGTTCGCACAATGCTTCTACCACCATCATGATAGTTACTTCCAATTCATTTCCCTGAAAGTGGCCATTCAGAAAAAAATCAAAGACTTCAATACCTTCAAAATTCAAATCTCTACTAAATTTACAACTACTGATCACAATCTAAAGCCTGTTTAAAGTCAAATTTATTTAACAATTACTTTTACAATAATGAAATTACATTAGAATTTCCTAAAATGTTATGTATACTGTAGATATGAGGGGGAGGGGACGCTGATGGACTATAATAAATAGCACTTGGCTGTTAATCTTTACAAAATAAAAAAAAACTTTACCATTTCAGCTGTGGCATCTTTAGGAGTAACACATGAAGTAAATACAAAGCAAAAAACTGAATAACCATGAATCAAAGAATGCCTAATTTTATGTCTTTGCATATTGTGTATTAACTAGTAAACATTTACAGATTTTGGATTCTACTTATTTAGTAACCCCACCTACAAGCCAGCACTTTTCCCATATGTTATAATGTTATCAATATTGTATTTTTACATATAATTATACTTTCCCGTACACAATCATTACAAGTGATTATAAACATTTTCTTATATACACGAATTTCTTAGAATAACTTTTAAAGTTCCAACCTTTAAGCATAAGTAATGAATATTTTCACATGTTCTAAGTAAAAAATATAAATAGGCAACTTTGGAAGTTACTGCTTGTATAAAAATATTGGATGAAAAGCTTTAAAAACCAACAGAACCTTTAATTTATTTTATCCAGACTGTGTGCTCAGTTGCATCTGACTCTTTGCAGCCCCATGGATTGGAGCCCACCAGACTCCTCTATCCATGGGATTTCCCAGGCAAGAATACTGGAGTGGGTTGCCATTTCCTACTCCAGGGGATCTTCCCAACCCAGGGATCGAACCCCAGTCTCTTACATCTCCTGCACTGGCAGGCAGATTCTTTACCACCAGTACCACCTGGGAAGTTCCTATCCAGAGATTAGATCACAGCAAAGGAATTACCCGCAAGTTTTTCTAATTAACAGATTTAACTAACTCCAGACACACCACTTTACCTGAGATGGATTTGTCTTCATTTCTGTAAGCAAATCAAAGCCATGTCTCACTGTCACAGCAGGCTGGCCTGCCAACAATCCAACCCTCATGATGGAGAGTCGGATCCGAGTCAGCCAGTCTTGACAAGTTTGGCGATTGGTATAGAAAAAAGTCCTAATGACCTTTAGAAGAGAAAGAAGAGCTCAGGACTGGTTCAAATTACAGGCAGAAACGTCTGAAATACACATAAAGCATATATACAAGTCTACTGTGATTTCAGCTCTGCACACACTGCGAGGTTTGACCACAAAACTGCTGTGAATCAACATCCAGCCCACTGAAACCAACCTTGGGAGGCGATGTTAATGCATTGGCGCATCCTTCATATGCATTATACATTAACTTCTCCAGGTTTTCCAGATACTGCAGAAGAAGCACAAGTCTAAGCTGGTTGCTACTGTGGCCTTCGTCATTGTCTGCAGTTGTCCACTGACTAACATCTTGATCGGGGTTTAATGTGTGAGCTGCAAGACTTCTAATGATACCTACAACCAAAGACAACATTCCACATTTAAAAGGAGTCTTCAAAGATTCTAGAAGTTCTTGGAGATAATTTCACAAATTCACATTTATCAAGTATCCTTTGCATATCCATCACTTAAAAACAAAACTCCCAATAAGATCTTCATTTTTAGAAGAAAAAGTTGTCTTCTCCACACAAATTCCCTAAGTTTGTGAACAAACACATATGACACAATTATTTCAGTTCAGTCAGTCGTGTCCAACTCTGCGAACCCATGGACTGCAGCACGCCAGGCCTCCCTGTCCATAATCAACTCTCGGAGTTTACTCAAACTCATATCCATTGAGGCAGTGATGCCATCCAACTATCTCATCCTCTGTCACCCCCTTCTCCTCCTGCCTTCAATCTTTCCCAGCATCAGGATCTTTTCAAATAAGTCAGTTCTTTGCATCAGGTGGCCAGCGTATTGGGAGTTTCAGCTTCAGCATCAGTCTTTCCAATGAATATTCAGGACTGATTTCCTTTAGGATAGACTGGCTGGATCTCCTTGCTGTCCAAGGAGCAAGCATGTTTTAATTTCATGGCTGCAGTCACCATCTGCAGTGATACTGGAGCCCAAAAAATAAGTCTGTCACTGTTTCCACTGCTACCCCATCTATTTGCCACGAAGTGATCGGACCAGATGCCATGATCTTAGTTTTCTGAATGTTGACTTTGAAGCCACCTTTTTCACTCTCCTCTTTCATTTTCATCAAGCGGCTCTTTAGTTCTTTACTTTTTGCCATTACGGTGGTGTCATCTGCGTATCTGAGGTTATTGATATTTCTCCTGGTAATCGTGATTCCAGCTTGTGCTTCATCCAGTCCAGCATTTCTCATGATATATGATGATGTACTCTGCATATAAGTTAAATAAGCAGGATGACAACATACAGCCTTGACGTACTGCTTTCCTGATTTGGAACCAGTCTGTTGTTCCATGTCCAGTTCTAACTGTTGCTTCTTGACCTGCATACAGATTTCTCAGGAGGCAGGTCAGGTGGTCTGGTATTTCAATCTCTTGAAGAATTTTCCACAGTTTGTTGTGATCCACACAGTCAAAGGCTTTGGCATAGTCAATGAAGCAGAAGTAGATGTTTTTCTGGAACTCTCTTGCTTTTTCAATGATCCAATGGATGTTGGCAATTTGATCTCTGGTTCCTCTGCCTTTTCTAAATCCAGTTTGAACATCTGGAAGTTCATGGTTCACATATTGTTGAAGCCTGGCTTGCCGAATTTTGAGCATCACTTTGCTATCGTGTGAGATGAGTGCAATTGTGCGGTAGTATGAGCATTCTCTGGCATTGCCTTTCTTTGGAACTGGAATAAAAACTGACCTTTTCCAGTCCTGTGGCCACTGCTGAGTTTTCCAAATTTGCTGGCAAATTTGTGAACAAACACATACAACACAATTATTTAATAAAAGCTTATTCTAACAAACATATCTAGATTAACTGATAAAGTACTAAAGGAAAAAACTGTGTACTCTCAAAGTTCTGTTTTAATGAAGATAAAAAATCCATTATTTCTTAACGCAAGCTTGAAAGTATTTACACTGCAAAGTCTGAAACAGTGCTGAGTCAATTACCTTCAATTGTTTGGAAGGTATCCTGAGCTCTGCCAAGTGGGGTCCTCAGCTTAGAAAGGACAGTGAACTGTGCTGCTTCCCAAATAGCCCACTGCCAGAGGACAGCATCTGTCTTTAGAAGATTGCGGGGAATCGTTGATTGGTCACGTTTATCCAATCTCTGGCAGCTGTAGAACAATCTTTCTAACCAATTGTCCTTCCTGGAAAAAGCAGTTTCATATTTAAAAACAACTTCATTTGAAGAAAAAAAAGACAATAACAAAAAACAAACGGCAAGGGAAATGGGAATATGGGACTTTTCCCCTACTTCAAAAAGGCAAACCTATAAAACTGGGAGGCATTATATCCCCACCTCTCATTTTAAGGTCTTTTACAGCTGAAATAGAGTTGGGTACAGTGTGGACAGATTATTAGCGTAAAAGGCTCATGACAGTTTGGCTATCAGGATAAAATATTCACTACAAGTAAAAGTCTCCAGAATGTCTACACCCTCAGGCCCCTCCCCAAGGCACTGATGACTAGGTCAGATCAGTTATATGTCAACCACATTTCACCTTTACTATAAATTGTAAAGCTCATTTTTATCTCTTCAGGTGCCATCTTCAAAGCAATTCCTCCTATTAAAAACTTAAAACAACTCATTTGAAAAGAATATTACTTTCTATTCTGCTACCCCTGATGTATTTTCTCCTCTAAACTGGGCACAGGGTTAAGACATTCAAATATATTTAAATTATTTTTCCTAGATGAAAGAGTCAAAGAAAGGTCTTACCCTGTTCTATGAGAGTTTCCATACAAAATAAAACTAATAACATCAGAGAAATCTTGTGGGTGGAATGTGTTACTTGGTGCTTTACTCATGTGACTTCTTAATGCTAAAGAAATTTCTTGAATTTCGGTGTGATTATTATTGCTGCAGACAGAAAATAAAGTCACTGTTATACAAAATCTTCCAGTTAAAAGGTTACCTCCTGCTGTAAATGCAATGCTTCCTTGTTAACTAAATCTGACAGTAAAAATGGATAAAATTAAGACATTAAAAATAAAGGTTACTAAAACTTTGAAATTTAAAGTTCTTAAATCACCAAAATTAACCCAATTAAAAACTATAAAAGAATGCAATTTAGTTTTACAAATAATAACTACTGAGAAACACATTTTGGCACTTTAAGTATTATTCTGTAGCAATCATCATAAGCTTTATAAAAATTACAAGTTTTTGTTATTTTCTTCTAGACCTGCATGATTTGATTCTTTGCCATCTCTTCAATCATTGAGAAGCACCACAAAGGATGTGATGTTAATTCACTGAGAGACAATTTGTCTTTTCCTAAACTAAACATTGTGGGATGTCTTTGTATTGATACAGTTGTTATACCTCAAGACAACATCTAAAGGGATTGACTTCAACAGCTTTCCAAATGCTTGTCGAATACGAGTTCCACTATGGACTAGTTGAACACGGCAAACATCAACACACCTACAAGAAAATGAAACAGATAATACAAGTGTGGCAATATTTATAGGTTATTAGGGCCAAGGTCAAAACAGTGGATCTAATTTAATCCATACCTCTGTAGAAGATCATCTGGTAAGGAAGAAGACAGTGCATGTAGACTGCTGCATGCTTGCAGACAGATATTCACATCTTCAACAAGAGCTGTTAAAAATTTAAAGACACTTTCAGCTTGCCAGAAGAAATTATATGCCAGTACATCATAAATTTCTGAACACATTCACTTCAATAAACATTGAGTGATTACTATGGATGAGGGGTTGTTCCTGCCTGGAACCCTATCTCACTAGCAGTAGTAACATTTGGGAAAATGATATAACACTCCACAAGAATCTACTTAGGGTGACTAGTCTTCACCCAAACCTTTCTCTGAAGTAAATTTTAAAAGTACATAGAATGTATAAACAATCACATAAGCTTAAAAATGTTAACAATCACTTTAAAACAACTTTTTTTCACATACTAAGACTGGCAAAAAAATTAAGACAGATTACACCTTTGTCATTAAAATGGGGATGACACATTTCCACTCCAGAAAGGCACTCAAGTGACTATCTTTCTCTCATCATCAAAGATGTCTTTTAAGCACTGATTAACAAAAATTAAATAATCACAGAATCTTACTGTTGGCTAAAAGGCCTTTGCAAAATTTATGGAAAGATGGAAGAGAGAATAAAGGTGCGTATGTTTCAGACTTCTTCATTAAAACAGCCACTTCCAAAGCCCAGGTCATTAACAGCTTCCTGAAACATAAAATACACAGTTGATTTCACATTAATAAAAACTAAAAATAGAACAACAACTTGAAAAATCTATTCTTTTTACATTAATTTTCTTTTGGTTTTTTAAATACTTCAAGAAATAAGAAACAAATATTAAAAGTATAGAAATTCCTCTGACAAAACTGTCTTTTAAGAAAATCTCCCCCAAACTAGCATAAATTGTAGCAAAGAAAATTCTAAAATCTCTATAAATACATTCATCTATAAAATATTGCAGAAGGGAAAGGTTTCATGTAATTCTTTCAGGAAACAAGAAATTCTAGACTAAATAATAAAACAAAATTTGAAGTGTTTTCATAAAGATGAAGCTGCTCTATATCCCAAATGATAGTCTTCATTTCTTTTTCTCAAATTAACCAAAAGTTAGAACCAACATTATAAAATATTAGTTACCTTGTGTCCTGGTTAAGATTATCTTTCTTAAGCAATATTCCCAGGAGATTTAAGATAATCGAGAAATGTTTTTTTGTAGCTGTAGTTACAGTACTAATAACGGCACCATCAAACAAGGACGGGGATGATGAACTAAGACTACTAGATATAAAGTGGTCATGCCTAGAAGACAAAATTTGGATCATCTTGTCAATTCTCATTAAAAAAAAAAAAAAAAGCAACTCCAAAGTTCAATCTACACATGTTACACTGTATACTCTAAAGGGTCCATCCTCCCTTAAACAACCAATTCTGAAGCAGTATGTGCAGACACATTACCTGGTACAATGCGAGTACAGCGTGTAGAGCACTGCGTACTGAACGGCAGGGAAATGAACAGCCAGCTCGCCGTGCACGACCATCAGATTCTTACTCAGGAGAGCAAACACAGTTGGAGACAGGGCCCACATCTGATGACGTACCAAAGAAATTTAAATGTTTGGCTCCTCCAAGACACACATGACCATACAAAATGCTTATCCTTCAAAATATATCTGCACATTTTTAAAAATTAAAATGACAGATTTAAATTTGGAAACAAGCTAGTACACTAAACCTGGGATCAGCAAATACTTCTTGAGAAGATAAGAGAGTAAATACCTCAGCCTCTGCAGGTTATGTGACACCTCTGTTACAATGTCCAACTCCTCAACTTTGCCACTGCAGTGAGAAAAGTTACAGACAAAAAATAGGAATCAAAGTGGCTATGTTCCAATAAAAAGTCTTTACAAAAAGAGGTGATGTTTGGTGATGGCTGCACAATTCTGTGAACATACTAAAAATCACTGAATTGTACACTTTAAATGGGTACTGTACAGTATGTGAATTATATCTCAATAATTAAAAGAAAAAAAAAGAAAGAAAGAAAAAAAAAAGCAGTGGACAGCTAGATTTGGTCCATGAACTGTAATTTGCTGATCCCTGGTCTAAACAAAAGCCCCTGCACTCTTCAGTGTAGTAGATCATATTACCTCAGTTTTCCATATACCATAAATGGCGAGTTGCCCTCTCCAGTGGAAAAAAAGGGCAAATCCTGCCACTCTAAGCCTTTACCATTCTTCCCTTTCTTTCCATTGCTAAGATACTCCTTTCACCTGACCACCCTGTCCCTACTTCCTCTCACTTTCAGAGTGTGGAATATAAACCTCAAATCTGAACACAATGTGAATTTCTCAACAACCAAATTTTAGAATGTGAAAGAGGAGTCAGCTGCAGCCCAGCAATGAGGGAAAGAGCAGTCACTGGGGGGACACAGGGCACCTGATCTAATATGGCCAGCATACAAATACAAGTATCAAATCTTGAGTTTTCCCTCCCTTCTCTCAGAAACACTAACCCCTTAACTATATTCCATTACTTTTCATTGTAAATAATGCTTTTCAATTCTGCAAAGTACCATAGGAGGGAGAAATATACCCTGACACCTCAGTTGGTAAAGAATCCACCTGCAATGCAGGAGACCCCGGTTCAATTCCTGGGTCGGGAATATCCGCTGGAGAAGGGATAGACTACCCCACTCCAGTATTCTTGGTCTTCCCTTGTGGCTAAGCTGGTGAAGAATCCACCTGCAGTGCGGGAGACCTGGGTTCGATCCCTGAGTTGGGAAGATCCCCTGGGGAAGGGAAAGGCTACCCACCCCAGTATTCCGGCCTGGAGAATTCTATGGACCGTATAGTCCATGGGGTTGCAAAGAGTCAGACACCACTGAGCGACTTTCACTTCACTCACACACAGCAATTATTATAAATCAAAAGCAGTCACTTCAGATTTCTTAAAAGGAATGAAATCTTTCTTCCAAAATAATATGTGAATGTTCCCAAAGAAAAGTGGGTAGTCAAAAAATAAGGGACATACGGAAGCACTAACTAGTGGGAAAAGGAAAAGAGTATCAGGGGAAGAAGGGGTTGCATTTTAGAACTATACAAACTTGTCCTGTGGAAAATGTTGACAAGTTTACTAAAAGCATGCTCGAGTAAATGGGAGACGGCATTAAAATACAATTTCAAAAAATAAAAAGGATATAAAAAACTTATCAAAGAAGGCAAGAGCTAAACATAATAGCACGAAAATATTCTCGTCAATTTTAGTTATCCAAGCATGTCCAAAATATGGCCGTTTGTTCTGTGTGATGCTGTAGACACACCGCCTTGATAGTTAATGAAACATGTTATCATGCAATGAGGAGAGGCTCAAAGGTGGATAAAACAAAGCCATTACAAGTAAATACTCACCCCTATCAGTGAGTTTTTAGCATTTCCAATTGTAGTCAGAGCACTAAGGTCAAATATAACTACAAATTTTGCATTGTCTACATTGAAAACATGATTCTTAAAAGCCTCATGTTTTATTTCAGAACAGGCATCAGGAAGTTGTAGACTATGTAGCAGATTGTTTAGGGCACAAGTCATTTCTCCCAAAATTAATTTATAGGCAGTCTCTAAAACAGGAATATTCTTCAGACTGAGCACTGCTTGATAAACAGCATGGGCTACAGCAACAACCTTAAAAAGAGAATTCAGGAAAGTAATAATTAAATGGAAAGTATATTACTATCTGCAAAATGATGATACAAATCAGCTTAAGATTGATAAATTCACTGTCTAAAACACCAAAGACTTTAATTTTTCAAAAGAAATTTAGGAAACCTACACAGTATCAGTAAGCTATTCAAAAATCTATAAAGTTTTATTATCAAAAAAGTATTCTCTAAAAATGACAATGTTAAATTTCTTAAAAGGCCTTCTGTTTTTTAAGCCAGTATCAGAACAAATACAAGCAGCAATTTATAGAGACAGGTTTTCCTACATCTACTTGGAAAGTCTATATTGGCTTTGACTGGAAGTCAGGAAGCTAACAATAAAGTTTTATTTATGACATACACATGAAATTTTAATAAAACAAATTTAATAGAAACAAATGATGAAAACTATCATTCATCAAGGTATACAGTATGAAAATCAACAAATATTAAGTGAATCATTATAATTTCTAATATTCTAAATCAAACATTTATCATTTTAATTTCATTTATGTACCTACTAAGTAATGAACATGAGTCAAACTTTTCAATGACCTAAGTTATCAAAAGCCTGATCAGTGAATCACTTACCTCTTTTTCTTTATGATAACGCAAAAATAGTAGTTTAGATGATGGTATAAATAGCTTTTCTACAAATGATGATGGCAGTTTTGTATTTATCTGTTCAACAATCTAAAAGAATAAAGTAAGAAATGAGCTATCAATTCACAAAAGAATGTAGAGGAACCTTAAATACATACTCCTAAGGGAGAAAAAACCAATATGAAAAGGCTACATATTATATAATTCTGACACTCTGGAAAAGGCAAAACTATGGAGACAGTAAAAGGATCAGTGGCTGCCAGGTAGTAGAGGGGAGAAAATAGGTGGAACAAGAGGGATTTTCAGGGCAATAAAACCCTCCTCTGTGATACTACGAAGGTGAACACATGACATTACACATTTGTCATAAACCACAGAATGGACAATATGGAGACTGAACTCTATGGACTTTAGTTCATCATAATGTGTCAGTCTGGCTCATCAGTTGTAATAAAAGTACCACACTCAAAGAAGGTATTAATAATAACAAGAGGGAACTATTGGGGAAATAGGCTGTAGGAGAACTCTGTACATTCTGCTTAACTTTTCTGTTAACCTAAAAACTGCTCTGAAAAGTAATCTATAAAAGAAAAAAATAATATATCTAAGCTATATTTTTAGGCCTTAACATTGTGACATTAAATGTTTAGCTATCTAAATAGGATACATGTAATTACATTTAAGGGTAAATTTTTACATTGGCAAAGGGAAGTACCACTATGGCAGCAATGTTCAGCAGAATGTCACCTAGAATTTGTTCTGAAATAATCCAGTTGGGGATGGAGGGATGGCAAGGAGGAGGCAGAGAGTAGGAGGCCTAGATGAAACCAGATGGGCCATGTGTTTCTAATTACAGAAACCAAGTATTAAGTATGCAGAGACTCATTATACTATTCTTTTTAAAAATATGCTTCAAAATTCCATAATAAAAGGTGAAGAAAGGGGGAATATTTATGATTAAGAAAAGAAAAACTATCAAAGAAGCTTTCACATGTTTCAGAAACAAAACATAACAGGGTCTTTCAAATTAAGTATCAACTACCTCCTCTAATCAGGAGTGCTAGATAAGTCTCATGTGAAGAATGCTATGTCAACAAAAACAAGAAAAAAGTGAAACTACACTAAGAAAAAATCTCAAACACTAAAAGTAAACAGATACAAGAGCAAAAGCAAACTAGATTTTAAAAGACTAATGCAAAAAAAAATTTTTAAAGCCCCACAGGCAAACAAGGGCTTAATTTCTTCCACAACAATTTACACTTAACAACCTGAATAAACATATTAAAAAGCAACAAAAAAGAATTCACATACCAATGTGAGCAAATTCAAGACTGAGATGATATAATCTGTACCACAAGTCTGGCAATTCTCCAGCTGATCTAATCCATATGTAATAACCATGTCACAATGTACAGTCATGCTAGGATCCAAGCTGCCGAGCAAAACACCAACACACTCATTAGCAGCTGTCAACACAGCCTCAGAAAAAAACACTTGGTTTGCAGCCGTCACACATCTCATTACTCTGTACAGAACCTGCAAATGGGGAAAACAAGCAGCTTTTTAAAAAAATTCATATTCTTCCACAGAGAGAAAATATTTTCTTTCTAATGCAGTTTCAATGGAAAATTAACTGCCTGCCTTGTCAGCAGTCTAAATATTCCAGTTCTCAATGGCTGAATAATAATAAGGGTATCTCTGGTACAATACACAGAAAGGATCTTGCCTAAGTATCTAAAGTTCTACTGTGACAGGAAGTGGGATTTGCCATCCTCTATTTCCCTTATACCCAATTCCTACCCCCCAACCAAAGTCACTAAATAGCTGAAGGTCAGAATCTTTTTAATAATCATAAAACACACCAGAACTTAGCTCAGTATTAACAACATGGGAATAACCTACCAGGAGAATAACTTTCCATAATCTAGCACTTGGACTTTTAATCAATCTTATAAAACTAAATATCCAAGATAGTTTAGCTTATGAAAGTTCATATACTGACGGCCTCTTTGTAAAGATATTCTCATTCATAACATAAAATACCTATTTAAGTATTATGAAAATCATATCATTTCCAAACAAAAACTCTACTAAACTATAGTAGTCAATATTAATGTATTAAATTTCTAATAAAAATAACTTAGGAAAAAACAGATAAAGAGAAAATTGATATGGAAAAATATTTCTCAAATTTTACTGTAATATTCAACAACTACTACATACAGGGGTTTTTTTTTTTGTTTTTTAAACCAATAATAGGTTTAAAAAGGCCTAAAACACCATTTTTGGCAAAGACCTAAAAGACTTTCATTAAAGAGTACATTAATATAGAACTAGTCTGGAAAATGATATGTGCTCATCCTTTGTTTTATATCTGAGTTAACTGCTTTTATTTCAACACTGACAAAGTCATCAACCACCCTCCTTTTAGACAGTAAAAAAAAAAAAACTACTTTGCTCAGTTTTAAAATATTAACATGCTGCTTGTAATTATCTTCAGGAGCTGACATGTCTGCTCAAATACACAATTAACTTACTAAGAATAATATATGTAATTAACATCCTACTTTATCTAGCAATGTGTTCAACAAAAGTAAATGCTAATAAAAGCTAAAATTTTATACCAACAGTAAAGTTTTAATCATTTAGGTTAGATTTTTTATGACTTTATCACACAAGTTTCTCCGTTCTTGTTCAAGCAGAGTATAATGATAGGGGTTCACTTCTCACATCCATTACACTGAACCACTCACTGGACTGTAACAGTGCAGCTGATGTCTGGGGCTGAAATGTGGCAATCTAGCTACCTTTTATAATTGGTCTCAGGCTATTACATATTCTAGGTTCTATGTCTTTATATCCTTTGATGTCAAGCTATCAAATTGTTTCATTCTGTCATGCTTAGAGAAAATTACTTTTTGAAGCCTTATTTGTAAGTGAGAAGTATGTTGAAAAACTTCTTAGTATGTTGAAAAACTAAAAGGAGACACAATAATTTTAAAGCAAAACTTAAAATTATTAAAAAACTACAGAATAAGTTTTTAAAGTTATATATTAAAAATAAGAATAAATGGACCTACAGAGAATCTCCTAAAAGTTCAGACATTTAAAAATACAGAGTGGACCTTTTATCATGGGGTGAGGGGGAGTGGAATATAGAATTCCCTATCTTTCTGGCTATTTAAGAAAGTAGTCAGACACATACATACATGCTAAACAAATGAGAGGTTAACAACATATTTCACTAGGTAAAGAGAACCATTTAAAACAAAAAGCAATTATTATTGAATGATACTTAAGACTACTAAAACTTACATCTGTTACATATGCCTCAGTAATTGGAGGACCTCGAATTGGGCTGAAACGTTCCCCAATGCTCCTCACCACAGTGCTGAATACCCGGAGAAGTGCTGCCAGCTTTGGTAAGGACACTGATGGAGGAGGAACGTCTTCATCCACTGACTCTCCAGAGGCTACGTGGCTGAGGTCCTAGATGTGAATTCACATCATTCTTATTTAGGAAGGACATTGTTTTAAAAAACAAACAAAAAGCAACTCCCAATTTTTAAATCAGTTAACTTTATAATAGACGTTTACAAATGAAGAGGAATTTTGGCCTATGAGAGAAAAGGAAACATGAATCTAAATATAAAAGTAGACTTTACTTCTCCAATTATTTAAAAAGCAAAGTGTAACCTCAATAGATTCTTTGAGGAACTCCAACAGTAAGATGAGCCAATATCATGCACATGAAGAGGAAGGGGGATGGGGGAGTTTAGAGGAGGCTGGTTCAGAAAATTATAAGAACCTAGTCTACAGATTTAAAAGTCAGTTGAGGAAATTAGATATACTCAAAGGAAAAGATTAGCAAAAAATGGAGTATTATAACCATTATACCTACATATAATTAAGCACCAAAATAACTGAAGAAAACTAGATCTCTAGGGATAGCAAAAGGAAGTCTCTACAAAAAAGAATGGGTGGCTTATGAGAAGCAGATCAGCTCTAAAGCTGTGCTAGGAAGCAAGACATCCTAGGTGTGGGGGTAAAGAAACATATGGAAGCAACATATTCTCTCATTTTTCTCTGAAAGGGAGAAAACATATTGGTACAGTTACAAGTAGTGAGTTAACCATTTGCCAGAAAGAGCAAAGGTATAAAGAAAAGATGAAGCTAAATCTTTATGGAAGCCTTGACCACCAAATAAGAATCATGGTAATTACCAACTGAGCAAGAAAGAAACACTAAGAGATAGATTCAAAGACGGCAGGTTTAAATCGTGACAGTGGCCAGGAAATCCGAGAACCAGTAATGGACACTTGATTTAAAAGTGTCATACTCAACAGGTGACTGAAACCAAGCTTTGTCCTCTGAAGCACAAGCCAAGACTGCCGATACAAGTAAGAGGAAAGCCTTTTTCATCATCAATTCACAATATCAATTAACCTTTTTCATAACAAAAACTAAGAGTAAACTACAACTGAAGAAAATGTTTTTGAAAACTACCAGCCACCAAAATTATTTCAAGCTTTGGGAAATTAGGCCTGCAATGTCTTTCCAGTAATTCTGCTGGCAACCTAAAAGCATCTGAAAAACAATTTAAAAACTGCAATGGTCTCATAATTTTTGCTTAAATGTCTGGTGATCAGAATTATTTTAAAATAAATCTAGCACTGCTTTAGATTTTTGTTTTTGCTTTTTTTCTTAACTGAAATTTTAGGAAATAACTGTTTTTTATATACTCACCTCAGCATATGCCTCCATGTCCTCCAGAAACTGACCAAGAAGAGTGGTAGAAAATGCAAGGTCAGCTACCCAGAATGGCTCCAAACTCTGCAACCACCCTAGGAAGCACATAAGAAAATTTGAAAGAGTAGGAAAAAAATCTAGGTCCAAATTTAAAAATATTTAATAAGAGACTTTTAAAAGGCTTTCAAGTTGCTCACTCTTGAAACAAGCTCTGTATCATAAAATTAGTACTATAAACTGTTTTTTGTTTGTTTTTCGCTGTGCCGCATGGCTTGTGGGGTCTTAGTTCCCACATCAAGGATCAAACCACTCTCCCATCCCCCTTTGCCCCATGGAAGTAGAGTTCTAGTCACTGGACCACCAGAAAATCCCCATGAACTATTAAATATACTAATGATTAACAGCTACCTCTTTTAATGCTGCAGAAATAAAAATTCTACAGAAATTAAAATCTAATCTGTCCTTTTTTTTTTTTAAAGTAGATTTAATATCCATACTGTCACTACACACATGGCTGAGACTATACTGCCCCAATCTAAGACCACACTGGGTTTCTCCTCCAGGGCCACACCTGGCCACTGAAAGTGTACCTTCATCTCCGGGGGAGAAATGGAACCACTTGCCAGTGGAACTGAGAGAACTATTCTCACCTTTGTATCTTAACTTCAGAACTTTATTGTACCAAACAAGCTATGAAAAACTACAGCACCTGGGACAAGTTCAAGTGAGTCCTACTAGTCATTCATTTAACTTGAAAAAGAAAGTGGCTTTTCCCCACAATTTATGACAATCATCCAAATGAATCCATTTGTTTGACTGTTTAATCACTAGAAAAACAAAAAAAAATCATAAATATCCAGGATGTTCCTTCCATTCTACCCTTCAGAATACTGCCACTATGGTATCTCTTCCAACCAACAAATGACTTGAGACAAGTCATAGGTACAACACTACAATCTGCATTTACTCTCCCTACTTATTACAAAAGTACACATTTTTCCTTTGCAAAGATATAGGTAGCTAACAAGTAATCTTCACCAAAATATTCTCTGAAGTAATTATTTTTCTTCTATTATCAAAAAACTAGTATTAACAGCTGGTCTTTGAGGAACCAACACTCCTTCCCACAATATTTAAATGACTGGTATATCCTGAATGACTCACCAGACACCTGTTGTGTAAGTGAAGGTTTCTGAGTATGATCTATATGCCATCCAACTAATATATCAACTGTATCCTGGATGGAGACAAAGAAAAGGGGACTAATCATTTTAAGGTCTTATTGCTATTCCACCTGTGGACCACATAAGAGTAAGAGACTCTAGAACATCTTATGTCCTACCTACCTGACATCATACTAACTTAAAATAGGGGTGGGAGGGACAGGGCAGGAGAATAATGGGCCTTTGTTCATGACATTGATGAAATATTTAAGTATCTTAAGGCACAAGTGTTGGCAAGTACAGATGGTATTTTTCATAAAATTGCATTACTATATCATTCAATCCTGGCCCTTAAAACTGATTATACTCAAAGGAGCAGAAACTTTGTTTTCTATTTAATTTCTCAAGTCCTCCCACACGCAGCCAATCCCTCACCCCATCATCTGAAAAGAAGGGGTCAGGGAACTCACCCTAAAATTGGTGCTGAAAATATGAGGGTAACATCGAGCTACCAAAAGAATGCACTTAACACACTTGCAAAGTAATTCTGGTGTATCCACATTTTCAAGAATGGACTGCAGGCTGGTCATTACAAGCTGAAAAATAAAAGTTACAAACCATGAACATTTAATAAAATAGGGAGAAAACAAGCAAATTAGGTTTATTATTTAATAGTGACATAGCCAAAACTGACTGACATCAGAGAAAATAAACTCTGTAGTTTTAGTTTCCAAAAAATTTGAAAACATTTCAATCCACTAAGATATTAAAGGCTGAAAACAAATACTGTTTTTCCCTTCTTTAATGTCTGTTAACATGTTTCTAAGTAATGTGTTTACTCTGTTCCTAAGTGCTCTCTTCAATATTATGGGTGTGATTAAAATTTCAAGAACAAAAACTATGATGTATGATTTTAAAATTCAAAAGACAGAGCAAATGTTGAACAGTTTATACTTTAAGATATAAACACTTGCTTCAAACTGGAATGACTTAGAGAAGATTAGCACGGCTCTAACACAAGAATGACATATCATGTTACCACTGTACATGTGTATATATATATTTATTAAATAACCATACGGCATGCTACTTATAGAATATTTTGCAGCTGAATTTTTTGTTAAAACCCATTTTTTTCCCCAAAACAAAGGTTCTTCTCTACAAAAGAATGATGTTATAAATATAGAAAAAGTGCTAGAATGAGAAAACCACCATTTTGCAACAGCTAGTACTATAATCTACACAATGCACAGCATATAAATGAATGCTAAAATTGAGTGAAATATTATGAAAAACAGAATATTCAGAAGGTCTCATGGCATTATGTACAGATTACTGACTAATTACAAAGGGAGAAAAACAAGCCTTCACAATGGAAAAATCTGATTGGTCTTCACCTTAACTAAGCAATGAAACTCTTCACGTAAGAGGTATGTGAACCTGAAGCTATGTACCTGCTAGCGTGACACAAAGCTAAGTATGAACCCATGAAGTATTCATGACCAAACTGTTTGAACTGAATTGAACCAGGAACGAATAATCAGACAAGCCCAAGACACAGAACATTCTACAAAAGAAGGGGGACAAAAAAAGTGCAGCGAATTGTTACACCTAAGAAAGATTAAAGAGGCACAACCATCATCTTCAAGAGATTAAAGATTCATCAAAAACATGAATCTTGATGGAATCCTGAGTAAGACAAAAGCTATAAAAGACATCTCAGTGGCAACAGTGCGATTTGAACATGGATTTTATTATGTGACAGAACTAATTTTCTTAGGTATGATTATAATATTGTTATATAGAAGATTAGCTTTAATCTCTGGAGATGTATATGTATGCTCAAGTATCACAGGGTAAACCATCATGATGTAATTTATTTTCAAAGGTTCAATAAAAAATCATGTCTGTGTGTGCATGTGTGTAAAAACAAAACTGGAGCAAAATATTAATCAATGACAAATCTAGGTAAAAGATATATCGGCGTTTACTGTACTAGCCTATCTGTTTTCCTGTGGATTTAAAATTTTTCAAAATAAATAACTGGGGGAACATCCACAATATAAACTGCATGCAGAATAAGTCAAATTTGGTGTTATGCTGTTTAGTTACAAATAATTTTCTAAATCCTTCCCCAAATTCTTTTCATAACCTCTACAATGAAGGGAAAATAAAAATTTTAAGACAGAATAGATTTCTCACTTTTTTTTTTTTAACCAATTGGCCAAAATAAAACAAAATTAGCAACTTTTTAGGAAAAATAAAAATAAAGATATCAAATATTCCAAAACCATCAAATTCTAAATTTCTAAACAACAAAAATTTAATTACTTATAACTTGGCTCAAAATTAAATTGGGAATCATCTTTTAATAATTCAGATAGGCAATTATTTTATATAACTTGGAATAATAATTTTTAACATTATCAAACCTAAAAAAACCCCAAAGTAAGTTGTGATGTTTAATTTTTATTCCCTCAAAAAATGTGAAGCCCCCTTTGACCTGGCTTTCCTCATGCAGCTCCAATGTCCAAATCTGGAAATGATTCTAGTACTAGGCAAATTCAAAAGAAAGTTTCTAAAAAGTGAAGACATAAAATTTTAAGTAACTTATTTTAAATCTACCTATAAAGTGTATTCTTTATATTCTTTACTCAAATTCAGAAAGAGGAATTTTATTTACATTACATGTACTATCAGTAGATAACCCCTACCCTAAGATTCCTTTCTTCAAGCACTCCACCAAAGATGTGTTAAAGACAACGTTCTTACCAAGCACATCATCACTCCCCCACCCTCCATATTCTTACCTGCATTACAGATGAAAAGGCTTTCTTTTCTCCTACAGTCTCTAGTGCTTTGTAGGTGGCACATAAGTAGAGGAGTTTAACTTCATCTTTTGCAGATGAGCTAAATTTGCTAAAAATCCATTTGAAGATCTTCTCAGCCTCATAGCTCAGAGATGCACAAAGAAGGCCAAGACAACAAGCTCCCTCCTGTCTCAACTCCTGAAGCAATTTGCTACTGTGTTTATTTTAATGCAAACAAAACAAAACAAACAAATACACAAGAGGCTTAAGCTTTCACAGATGACAAGAATAACATATCTCACAACAGAATGTCTTAAATGATTTAATTTTTATTCAGACTACACAAAAGGTTTAAGTTTTACCCATTCTAAGTATTCTATCTTCTCTCTCCTGTAGTGCCCAAAGTACCTTTGTTAAAACTTTAAATTTTCTTTTATTTTAGAATCGATTATTTACAAATAGTAAAGAAAGGTTTAAATATACTAAAATTCAGACTTCGAATTTCATCTCAAACTATACTAACTGATTCATAGAAAAAGGCAGCAACAAGTGATCAAACAAAGTGAAGTCACTCAGTCGTGTCCAACTCTTTGGAACCCTGTGGACTGTAGCTTGCCAGGCTCCTCCATCCATGGGGTCTTCCAGGAAAGAATACTGGAGTGGGTTGCCATTTCCTTCTCCAGGGGATCTTCCCAACCCAGGGATCAGATAAAATTACTATACAAATAATTACATACCTTGTAATAGTTAGTATCTGAGGACTATAAAATAGGGAACAGTAATAGTTAAATATAATAAACTTAGAAGATGAACACTGATGTATTATATTAGTGAGTAACTATACAAAATAAAACCATCAAAAAGCAGTAAGATTCATGACCTACTGAGATGAGTTTGGATGCTTTCCAACACTGCAATTCTTTGGGAATCACCATAGGAAGAAATGACTGCAGACCTCTGGGGAACCCCAGCAGCCCTGGAGACTAGATGGCTTGAATCCACTGTTGCCCAAAGGACACTCCCTTTCACCTCTACTCTCTAAGCAGTTTCAAAATGCTCTAGTTTACAAAAGTTAATTGGATTCATTCCTGCTTGCATTCAGAGTTTATGTCATTCTACAAGTCAGTGCTCAATTATTTAGTCATGTTGACACATTAAAAAAAAAAAGGCTCTCCCTTTCAAGTGGGTTCCGTGTGTGCGTGTGTGTGTGTGCGCGCACGCGCACGCGTGCATGCTCATTTGCTAAGTCCTGTCTGACTCTCTGCACCCCCACAAACTATAACCCACCTGGATTCTATTTCAGTGGTAATTAAGGTTTAAATACTTTAACACAAGAAAAAATGGCAAGAGAACCTAGTGCAACATTAAATATGTTATAAATGAAGTCAATAAGTTTGTCTTCCTGTATACTTTTTAAATTTCTCTTAAATTACTTACCTCTCATTAAGCACATCGTGTACAGCAGCCAAGATATTATCCAATTGCTTAACTAGCACCTTAAAAAAAATTAATAAAAACTTCAGATTTCTATACTTTTAAGAATAACATTATGTACTTTTTCTTACTTCTGGTTCCCTCCAAATTGTAACAGGACCACACCTTACTTTTCTTATTATTCCCAGGTCCCAATTATATCAGGAGGGTCATAAAGTTTCCTTTCAGATTCTGAAAGAAACTTACCCATAGGAAATATACAGCTATGATCATCAATGGGGGAAAAACCAACAACTCTTTCATTTACTCTGAAATGCATTTTTAAAACAACAGGTGGACTGATGGATAGAAGAAGAGGTAGAGACATATATGATAAAGTCATAAAGTGTTAAAGTGTTAATGACAGAATTTAGATGCTATGATATTCACTATAAAATTCTTTCAATTCACTGTGTATTTGAAATTTTTCATAATAAAATCAGGCAGGGGGACTTGGAGGAAACAAGCTTTGAACCAAATGTCATTTGACTCACTATACCATTTTCATTAACTTTCTCCTGTTCTGTATCATGTTCTTAATAGTAGGAGACTTAGTTGTAGGGCAAAGAAATTTGTAACTGCTCCTGTACTTCATTCCTTTTTTCTGGCCAGGCCAAGTAGCTTGCAGAATCTCAGTTCCCTAACCAGGGACTAAACCCAGGTCAAGGCAATGAAAGCCCAGAATCCTAATCATCAGGCCACCAGGGAACTCCCTCCTATACTTTTTTTTTTTCCTCCAGTACTTTAAAGAGTTTTTCCATTTATTTAGCCCTGGCCACCAGACCAAACTTACCCATGAGCAAATTATGTACCTCGTACTCCAGTTTCACTTATGAAAACAGAGAGATATTCTGTCCCAGAACACAGTATAAAAAAGTTCCAAGGACAACAGAATAAATATGTAAAAGGTCAAAAGTACTTTACCGCAGAAGGAACCAACAACGATCCAACATTTGTGGCTAAAGTACACATTAGGGGCATTAAGTTCAAGATGATCATAATATAGGCCAAATAATCTGGAATTCCCTATTATTTTTCCTTAGAAGCGAACCTTTTCCCTTCTTAAACTATTTCAGATCACATTATCTAGCGTACTATGGATATGCAAAACTGATCAATATTTCCAAACATACTACACTGACCAGCTTATTTTCTGGTTGCTGAATAAATTCTTTCAACTGCTTTACAGTAGCCAGTCTTCGGTCTCTGTCGTCTTCCCGGGTGATCCTCCGAAGAAGATTCGACAGTCGAGACTCATCAGAATAAGACAACGATCGCTCTGTGAACATAAACATTGAGGATGAATCAGCACAGAAACTTAATAGCCCAAATATTTTAAAGTATATTAAATAATCACAGTCCACCAGACAATTAAAGCTCAATGAATGCAAGTCCTGTGACTTTTTTTTTATAATTATTTATTTTTGGCTGTGCTGGGTCTTTGCTGCCACAGGGGCTTTTTCTCTAGTTTCGGAGGGCAGAGGTGACTCGAGCTTCTCACTACGGGGCCTCTCGGTGGAGCTGGGGCTCTAGGGCTGCAAGTCTCGGTCGCTGCAGCACGTGGGCTCCACGTGGGCTCAGCACTTGCGGCTCCCGGGCTCTAGAGCACAGGCTCAGCAGTTGTGGCGCAAGGGCTTAGCCACTCCGCAGCACATGGAATCTTCCCAGACCAAGGATCAAATCCATGTCTCCTGCATTGGCAGGTGGATTCTTTACCACTGAGCCACCAGGGAAGCCCAGCCATAACACCTGTTCATCACTGTAAACCCAGCCCCAGCAGACTGCCAGGCACACAGCAGACCCTCAAAAAAGATAAACCTACACAGATACCTCATTCCAGAGAGCCAATTGACAGAGAAAAAAGAAAGGCTTAGAAATTATTCTCTTCAGATCTGTTCCAAACTGTCTTCAACACCCAGGTAAAGAGCACAGGTAAGAAACTTCAACAGGTTTGAAGTCACCATCAGGCAAAAAGAGGTTACATGCTTCTCTTTCTCACCTAGGTCTCCCACTGGAGGGGAGCCTCTTGTTACATCATCAGTTTTCAAGAACAAAGTTTTGGTGAACTGCAGTTACACATTCAGTTCAACAAATGTCTAATTACCACCTCCCATGTGCAAGGCATGCCGCCACAAGGAAAGTGGCAAATCAAAACTTTTCTTCCCTTGTTTAATGACAAGAGCAAGCAGGAATGCTCAAACAATGCTGAACACTACTAACCAAGATGGCTTTAAATAAAGTGTTAAATTTTTCTTTTTAAATTTTCAACTGTGCAATTCATCATAATTAATGAATGTACATTAACACAAACCACATTAAACGGTCTGACAGTTCCATTTCTAAGGAAAAGTAATAACAAAAGAAATTATAACATCTGAGAGAAGGAATAAGATTTTTTAAAAAGCCTTAGCCTACAGAGTCAGCAAGGATGACTGCTAAAAATGTCTGTAGGTTACCAGTCAAGAAATCTAGGCTGTATTTACAATGCTGCCACTAGCAAACTGTTTAACTCTGAGCCTGCAAGGGGGAGCTAGACTAAATTAGCTTTAGAGTCACCTCCTGACTCCACCAGACCTAACTCTTAAGACTGCAAATACTCTGAAGAGATGTTTCAGCCTATGACTTAGTCATTCCACTTTAGAAAAATTTATCTAAAAGAAATCACTTTTTTTTTTAAAGCTGCATGCAAAATAAAAAAAGTTCTAATCAAAAATGTTCACCAAGATACACCACACACACACACACACACACACACACACACACACACACACACACACACACACACACACACACACACACACACACACACACACACACACACACACACACACACACACACACACACACACACACACACACACACACACCCCCCCCCCCCCCCCCCCCCCCCCCCACTGGGAAAAAATGGTTATAAAGTAAAGGTCCAAACAGTAATTATATCCAACAAAGTGTGTAAATCAGAAATCTTGACTTCTGAATCAGCTTTACCAAAATAAACTTCTCTTTCAGAAAAAAACCCATTACCTCTAATCCTATGAACGTTCAAGATACTTTACCCATTCAGTGAGTCTTTAACTTTAGAAAAGGGCCCAGTCCCTTTACTAGAGTTAAACAGAACTCTAGAACTCTAGGGGCCTACCCTCACCCTAGAGTTGAAGGACTTGCTGCACAAGAGTCTATTATACACTAAATGTTCAATATAATACTGTAACCAGGAAAATCCTTTCTTAAAAATCTCATCCAGTCTCCTTATTTTAAGAGAATTCTTTTTAAAAGTATTAAAAACCTTTCTGGTAGAAATTTATGTTGGGGAACAGTTGAGAGGTAAAAGAATGCAAACAATTATCACTGACACACGTTTCTCAACTCAGTAAGCTAACCAAGTCACAGATGCGCAAGGCACTGGTATGAAACGAGGCATTTAGGAGGTGTCTCAGTGGAGGCATGTGCGTTGGTCCCAGGTCACCCAGTCTTACCCTGTGATTTCCTCATGTCTTTGATGGCTAACGCACGACTGCCATGCTGAATACTGGTAAACTCAGGGCTGGTCACATTGTTAACCCTCAGCTCTTGCCCCAACGACTTCCGACCATAAGTATTTTCCCCAGATCCTCCATTGACACTGTAGCCACCTAAAAACAGCAACATTTACATTATTTCAATGGGCTCTTTGTTTCACTCCATCAATTCCTGATAGTTCAGGTCCTTCTGACTCAATCTGCAGCTCAACCAGCCTTTGCTTCTACTCTATCCCTGTGATGCATGTCTTGATTTCATTTTGTTATCTTCAGCGGAAGATCAGATTTTACACTATAAAACTTTCTAGAAGTCCAGAGGAGAGACAGTAGTCAGGAAAGACTTTAGCCTCAGTGATAATACTATATTTTGGGGGGAAGAAAATTGCACTTATATATTTTACTGCATGTGTAAAGAGTATATTTAAATTTACAAGTAAGGGATAAACTTTCAAAAAAATGTTTCAAGAACAGCACTGTGTTTAATAATCATATTTTAAACACATTAGAAGAAAAGAAGGGGGGAGAGGGAAAGAAAGGGAAGGAGGAGGAAAAGGAGAAGTAGGTAGGTTAAAAAACACATATATACACAAAAGCATGCCTCTGGCAATAAGGAAATATATAATATATACCCTTTTCGTCATTCTGTATGTCAGCGTGGATTCTGGTATCATCATGCCTTTGCCGAGACACCACAGCTGAATTTGAAGGTTGCAGTCCATAAGAGGAAGACCCACCCCTATCTCTGGATGAAGAGTATTTTAAATTATCTGGGTCGGCTGATGCACTATCAGTTCTGCAAAGAGAGAAGGGTATAAAGTTACAACTTTAAAAAAACATTTTGATAACCCAAACCATAAATCTTTCTTCTATACAAGCCTCTATCTTCTCATTGCTATTATACAAAAGCACTCCAACATCTAATAAGAAGTCTTTCAACTAGGAAGAGGTTGTCACTGGGTGAAACACCAGCTTTTCAGTCTCTTCTACTATCTAAAGATTAATTCAGAAATATGAATAACTTTCAGGAATAGGGTGGCCAACTCAACACCTAAACTGGTTTTAGCACTGAAAGTTCCATGTCCTATGAACTCCCTTAGTCCCAGGCAAACTGAGGTAGCTGGTCACCATGGTCCAGGGTTCTTTTCACGTGCCTTGATAAAAGGAATAGTTGTTTCTAAATTGCCTTCTCTCATAAGAAGGTTAATCAGTGGAAAATTAGTCTTCTCAGTCATAAAAATAAAAAACACTGGCAACATATCAGGCAGGAGCAAAGTGTTACCAAATTATTATTTTTTTTTTTTTTACCAAATTATTTTTAAACTACTGCCTAACGGCAATGTGGCACTCTGTCTCTCTCACCTAAATTCGTAGCTTGATTATTTGGTGGGAAAATAGATTATAGAATGAAATTCGAAAGCATGCTCAGTAGGGTATTAGGAAAGAACACAGCTGAAAAATAAGATTATGGCAATACTGAGGACTTCATTATTAATAGATATTCTTTATACAAGCAATATCTATTAATAATAAAGACTGAGTCAATTAAAAAAATAATATCTATTAAAATTATAAAAAGTGAGGAAAATAAAAGCAAGGTATCCAAGAATCCAATAAAGCTGAAGGTTGCAGTCCATAATCTATTTAAAATTCAAATGCTACCTAGAATAATCCCAGATATCTGGATATTAATAAACAAGTGGCACGGCCCCAAGGTAAAATCAGTATGCTTACCTAAGGATCATCTCTAGGCCCCAGTGGCCCTACCAGTAAAATGGGAAGCTCAACTCTGTAACTTCTCATGAACCTTATATTTTCTTCAATCAACTATCAAGAAATAAGGTATCAAGATATATAAGACAACACTAACTACTCTGTGGTAACACATGAAAAATATGAAGAAAAATGCTCCTCTAATATTGCTATTTCTTCGGACAGGAACGACCTTCTTGGGGGGAAAAAAATCATTCTTACGATACTTACTAAAACGCCTTCTGCACCATAATTTTTTGGTGACATTATCTGGGGACATTAAGGACACTGGCAAGAGCAGAAACTTAGCTGTTTCTCAACCCCGTTCCCCTCCCCATGTATAAAAAAGGACACAGTGTCTGTGTATTTTATTTAGAGTTTATCATCCTTTCCTTGTCCCCATCCACAACAATACTAAATATGAAAAAGTTGCATAGGCTCAGACATCCCGATCTGAACCTACTGCAACCATTGTTAATACAGAATGTAGACAAATACGTTCAATTAAACTTGGATACCTCCATGGCACACAAGTCTAAATTATTCCTAAAGGCTCTGAATCTGAAACTTAATAAAAATTCATAACGCTGGCATACTAACTAAACGTATATAAGGTTCCATAATGAAGTATATTCTTCAAACATTCAGAGTTCACTCAACAAAGCTTAGAATTTCCAACATGTGAAAAAATAAAATCTATGGAATTTTTAAAAAAGGTATGAGGATACTGTCTAAGTGTAGTAAGTCTACAAGCATTTAAATGCCTTTACCACTAAATGAAGCATAAGAACTCCTTAAACTTACAGAATGACCTGCCCCATGTATCTAAAAGTAGCATACTCAAGGAGCACCTATAATAAACCGTAACATACCATTAACTTCTAAAAAGGAATTGAAAAACAAGAGAATCTATAAACTTTAATGATTTGGGCAGACTTTAAACTTGTCTGTATGTATGGCACCTAACAACCTGGAAAAGGAAACTGTTAGCAAATGAATTAATAAAACAATCCTGAAACATCAAGATAATTACAGTCTTATCAATATTTAAATAAATATTAAAATATTCTGGATTTCTAGTGTCCATTATGCTTAATATAGATTACATATACTACTCTTACTATGAAGAGTTAAATATTTGTATCTTTTTCTGATGACATAGCAGTAAACACAAGGCAACAGAGAATATGGGTTAAAAAAAGATCTAGGCTCAAATCTCAGCTCCAGCACTGCAAAGGTACCTGTGACTTTGCACAAGGAAGTTAACTTCCAAGGCTCTGATGTCTGTTGCATAAAATGGGGATAATGCCTATACGTGATGTTTTTATAAGGCTTATGAAAGATAAGTTCTTAAGAAATACTTAGCTTACAAGGTACACTCAAAGTCAGTAGGTCCATAATACTAAATATACTCAAGGTTTCCAGTCTAACAGATAAATATAAATCATTAATGTATATATGAATATGATCAAAACAAGTTTTTATACTCAGTATACAATAAACTGATTTTAACTTCTTCATTGAAAAAATTAAGCAATCCACTACGACCAAGAAAAGAAATTCATTTCTACTTAGGAATCATACAAAACTAAACAAACAAAAAAACAGAACAAATCTCCCAATTTGTTAGGAATAAAATCTCATTAGTATATACACAAATAAACACAGAGACTTTTCTCCCCAGAATTTGAGTTTTCAGAAATAAAATGAAAAATTCACTAGAGTAGAACTACTGTCTTAGAAATGTCTAAAAACTCCCTGGTTGCCAGGTTTTTTTAATACAAACCAATCAAACTACTTCTAACCAGAATTCAATTTATAGATATTCTGAACCCAAAGACACAAAATGGTTCAGCACTTATATGAAATCTTTTTTTTTATAAGATCTAGACAGCTTAGTTCTCAAAAAGTCAGTATCAGGCAGTTAGCATCAACAAGATCATTGCAGTCCAATAAATAGAAAACTGTTAAGAATGGAAATAAGCACTTAAAATGAGGCAATCAAAGGGCACTAAAAAGAAAAGGCAGATTGAACTCAAAGAGGCAGGCATAAATGTTAAGCTAGTTGTAAGGGCTGAAAAAACTATCATCTGCCAGAATTAGTATCTCAATTTAGTGATAAAAGAAAATGTATTTGTTAAGACTAAGTATCCTAGCTAGGACCCAAAAATACCTCCACAGCCCTTTTAATACTATAAAAATATTATGGAGAGAGAGGGAAAAAAAAGAAATGCATAAATTCCCCAAAATGATTAAACTGAAGTTAAAGCCTGATGTACATGCCACATGAGAGGTAAGTTTCTAAAGCTCATACCTCAAAAATCGCATACTGTATAATATGGAGCCTTTGTGATGTTTTTGCATCAAGTCAATCTGTAAGACAGTAGTTACAATATTAGTGAGGACAGTGGGTTAAAACATTTGTTTTCCAAACATGAAGCAAATATCATTCATGGGTTAGGTGCTTTTAGTTGCACTATGGCCTTCTAGGGTTCATATGCTGAAGCAAAAACTGAGATGGAATGCCACTCTCTGCCTTAGAGGACAGAGGCTTGAGGTGGCAGTGAAAAAATTTTTAGCACCAAAGAGAATTTAAATGTTAACTATAACATACAAATCACATGCAAATACAGTTACCACTCATTTTAGTTACCTATTATCAATATACAGAAAATGTAATAAATCAGAGAGATTATTCATTTTCATTGACCGAAGCCCTGAGATCTCACATCAACAACCTACCGAGTGTTAGGGATCATATGTCACCCCTAAATGTGGTTTTATAGTCCAGTTCTTGTAAGCATCATGAAAACAACTAAGGAGGGGGGAAAAAACCAGCCTGGAAAGGTGAAGTCAGGGAATTCTCTTATCAGAAAATATTTCCATAAAGCACCCCAAAATGACTTGATGCAAACACCACACCTAGTGGTGCCCAGAAAAAGCCTGATATTGCTTCAAGCTGTTTTTAACTAGGCTTATCAAGGGATTTCACTCTAATGGTGAGATCTAGTTTGTAATGAGGATCAAGCAGGAAATGAGATCTGCACTAAGGCCAGTGAGGTGGGAATGCGTTAATTCTCTGAAGCAGTGGCACTCAAAGAGAGAGAGCATCACTGTCACAAAGAAGGTGCAGAATATGCTGTTTCTCATACTAACAGTTCATACCCCTAAAAATTTACCTTTTAAAAATAAATTCAAGGTTATCCCTGTGATGTCTCTTACTCACCTGGATTCAGACATACTTTCAAAAAAGTGTTAAAGAGATGGGAGAAGGCGAGGGTGGGATGTTTCGAGAGAACAGCATCGACACATGTATATTATCTAGGGTGAAACAGATCACCAGCCCAGGTTGGATGCATGAGACAAGTGCTCGGGCCTGGTGCATTGGGAAGACCCAGAGGGATCGGGTAGACAGGGAGGTAGGAGAGGGGATAGGGATGGGGAATACATGTAAATCCATGGCTAATTCATGTCAATGTATGACAAAAACCACTACAATACTGTAAAGTAATTAGCCTCCAACTAATAAAAATAAATGGGAAAAAAAAAGTGTAAGAGAAAAGGTGAAACTATGCATAACTCTGAGACTTGAGTACATCACACTTTCACATGAGAGACACTGCTCTAAAATATGAATCTGTGGCTAAAAAATTAAGTTGGGAGGCTCAGGGACTTCATTATATGAAATGCCACAGGAGAAAATAGTAAGTTCAAATTTAATAAAACAGAATTGAACCATCAAGCCAAAATTAAAAATTATAAATGAGTTTACCTCAGTTTTACTATAATGAAATATTAAGTTAATATTTCTTGATGAAACTTCCGTAGGTACTTAATAAGAATTAAGTATTAAATACCAAATTTTAATTACCTATTTATGGGTTCTTTAGTAATCAACTTTTAATATCAATCAAACCTTAACTAATTAGTTTTTGCAGTCTCAAAATACAAAAATATATTTAACTACTGTTGTAAAAGTGTAAAGAATTTCATCTTGCCCAAAGAGAGGCCTGAGTTTACCCCTCAACTTCTGGAAGAAGTCTAAACTCTTAGAATTTAATGCCTAGTTAAGAGTGTCCCTGTCCACCTGGAAACTTTGGGTCACACCAGAAAGTAAAACTATGGGATCTATGGTGAGGCCTCTGAATCATATGGATCAACTCAACCTTTAGTAGGGCTGGAAACCTAAGTTCATGCATGTGGGCAATTGATCATGGACCCCATGAGAACTCTGGACACCAAGGTTGGGCTGGGCTTCCATGTTTGGTAACATTCCATACGTATTATCACAAGTCAATACCAGGAAACAGAGAGAAGCTCAGAGTTTGGAAGTTATCTGAGACTCTGCCCTATGTACCTTTACCCTTGGTTGATTCTAATCTGTATCCTTTAGCCGCAATAAACTGCAATCACGAATATAACAGCTTTCAATGAGTCTTTAAGTCCTTCTAGTGAATTATCCAACCCAAGAGTGGTCTAGAGGACCCCCAAACTTGCAACTGTTATCAGAAATAAGGGTGATCTTATGGACATGTTCCTTCTAACTCTGCACCTATACTTAAAATCATTAAATATGCTCTAATGCAAAATTTAAAAGGTTGTAAATTTTGTTTTTATGTAATATCTTTAGCAAAACATAGTTTTCAACTTCAATATAGTTTATATCCGTTCCAAGGAATCTCAAACACCATCTATTTGACAGACCTCTAAGCCATATTAACCAAAAAGGACAAAGTAAGTAACTACGTGGGTACTCCATTCGATTTCAACCTTTGCTTCAGGTGCATCTACACTTTGTCTTCAGTGTAAACGTTGTTGAATACACCACTCCTATGTAGCTCTCTGCCTACAACTGAGTGTTCATTGCTGCCCATGACTCCCTAGCTGGGGTTCTCTGCTTTTCCAAAACAGCTGTCAAACTTTCTGCACCTTTCTCTTTCCCCCAGTACTACCACCGATAAAAATTCCATAAGTGACCTAAAGCAGCACAGCTAATTAGCTAATTAAAGGCAGAGTAAGAATGTAAACTCAGTTCAAGTTCTTTAACACTCCACCACTGCCTGCCACCTCCTTCCAACAATCCACAAGGTTACCTGGGTCTCACACCAAGCCTTTCTTCCCATCACACTCACACAGTGGAACAAGTAAACCTCCTATCTATAGAACCCTCTGAATCCATACATCCCCCTATCTTCTGAGGTATGCCTTGCATCTCCAACTTTCCTACTGCTCATCATATCATCAACAAATACATACACTCAGGTCTTTCCTCTAAAAAAAAAAAGCAGCTCTCTTTTTTCTAAAGCTAATACATCCTTCTAAAGCTAATTGTATAGATAGACTTTTCATAGCCAAACCTCTGGGAAAAAAATTATCATCCTTGCCTTCACTCACTTTTCAACTTGCTGAAACCAGAGTCAAACCCTGAATGCTCCAAAGTGCTCCACAGAAACCGTTCCTGCCAAAGTAGCAACTGCCACTGGTGGTTACTTGTCTTTCAAATCCCAAAAGTTTTTCAGTTCATCTTGCTCAATGCCCCCTGACGACTTGCATTGCTTTTGACAACTCTCTATTCTCATTTTCTCTGTACCACTATAAAGGTTTTCAGTAACATTAATTCCTGTGACTTTCTCTACTTTTTCCAATCCAAGTACCTTCTTTTGAACTTCCTCCTTTAATCAGTTTAGATTTCACGGTCTTTCACTTTAGTAACTCTTCCCTTAAATTCCCTTAATATTTCCCTCACACCAGCCTGGCAAAATCCTAATCCTGCATAAATCCAATTATCAATTACCCATCATCCATCAGTAAGTATCACATTCCCAGGTTCTTCCAAAGTTCATCTTCCACATGCACTATCTGTTCCCCATTCTCTTCAGATTCCAAAACACTCTCCTAAATTCCCTACCCCCTCTCTCCTCCCTTCTCTAACATTCCCTCTACTCGATCAAGAGGAAAAATAAAGATACGAGAACACACACGCACTCAACTCTAGAATTTTATGGGACTCCACCTTCTTCTTGTAACTTTTCAAATAATCTTTCTCCTGTGGACTCTACCTTTTCCACCAAACTGAATTTTCTTAAACATGTAAAACTTTCTAATATCTCCCACTTAAAAATATAAAAACAAATTAAAAACACATACACACACAAAAAAAAACAGAAAAACTCCATCAATTCCACATCCCTCCAACCAACCAATCTGCCTTTGCTCTTTGCAGTCAAACAAAACTGTCTCTCCTCCCCATTTTATTTCTTTACCTCTATTAGTTCCTCTGTTTACACCAATCCAACTTCTGTTCTATCCCTTTTGGCAAAACCAACTAAGACCTCTAGGTTGCTAAAAGCAAGATATATCTCAGGTTGCTCCTTACTCATCCTCTCACAGGAGGCTTTCACAAGGCTACTGAGCAGGGCTCAGCAGGCTATGGCCTGCACAAAGGTGCCTTACAGAGGAATGAAGTGGGCTGAATGAAAACTTCTTTTTAAAATCCTTATAATAACCCGGGCTCAGATCCTGATAATTCAAAGTAACTAGATTCTTTCCTTCCTGTGGCTTATAGGATGTTGCTGCTGCTGCTGCTGCTAAGTCGCTTCAGTCGTGTCCGACTCTGTGTGACCCCATAGACGGCAGCCACCAGGCTCCACCATCCCTGGGATTCTCCAGGCAAGAACACTGGAGTGGGTTGCCATTTCCTTCTCCAATGCATGAAAGTGAAAAGTGAAAGTGAAGTTGCTCAGTCATGTCCGACTCTTAGCGACCCCATGGACTGCAGCCTACCAGGCTCCTCCGTCCATGGGATTTTCCAGGCAAGTGTACTGGAGTGGGGTGCCATTGCCTTCCCCTATAGGATGTTATACTCTGTATTTCTTCCTACCTCTCCACTTCTGCTTTTTCAGGCACCTTTGAAGACTTACTCAGCCTCTTCTACCAAACCACTAAGCCTTGGAGTTTCTCAAAGCTTGACCATAGGCCTTTTATTCATCTCTTCTGCAAACTATGCTGATGGCAATACTTATCACCTGTATGACATAGACTCCCAAATCTAGGCCTCCATCAAAGACGTGCACTCTGAGATCCAGACCTACATACCCAAGTATTTAACAACAACAACAAAAAGCACTTTTAATGTTCTAATGCCTCAAACACAACAACTGGCTCCTTTCTCCCCAGAACTCCCACTTTAATAACGGTGGGCATTTTCCAACAAATGGCACTATTTGGTCAGACAGACATATTATGCTGGTGCAAAAGAAATTGCAGTTTTATACTGCTGAACGTGGCCATTTGATATTAGAACACTTTCTTAAATGTGGTTATGTTATACATCATTTTAATGCACATTTCTCGCTTTATGTTTTTTTGCTAATGACTTATTACTAGCTGTTTCAGTAAAGTTCAGTTGTTCAGTCGTGTCTGACTCTTTCCGACCCCATGGACTGCAGCACACCAGGCTTCCCAGTCCATCAACAACTCCCGAAGCTTGCTCAAACTCATGTCCATCAAGTCGGTGATGCCATCCACTCATCTCATCCTGTCGTCCCCTTCTCCTCCTGCCTTCAGTCTTTCCCAGCATCAGGGTCTTTTCCAGTGAGTCAGTACTTCGCATCAGGTAGCCAAAGTTTATACTTTCATCAGGTGGCCAATCAGGTGGCCAAAGTAGACTCAAACTAGCTGTTTATATTTATTTTAGACTAGGGAAATAATGTTAGACAAAAAGCAAATCCAAGTGATTTTCTTATTCGAGTTCAAAATGTGCCATAAAGCAGCGGAGGCATCCCAACATCAATAACACATTTGGCCCAGGAACTGCTAATGAATATACAGTGCAGCAGTGGTTCAAGAAGTTTTGCAAAGGAGACTAGAGTCTTGAAGATGAGGAGTGCAGTGGCCAGCCACCAGAAGTTGACAATGACCCATTGAGAAGATCATCAAAACTGATCCTCTTACAACTACACAAGAAGTTGCCAAAGAACTCAACATCAACCATCCTAACGTCATTTGGCATTTGAAGCAAATTGGAAAGGTGAAAAAGCTCGGTAAGTGGGTGTCGCATGAGCTGACCAAAAATAAAAAAAACTGTCAGTTTGAAGTGTCATCTTTTATTCTACGCAACAACAAAGAACCATTTCTCGATCGGGCTGGGACATGTGATGCAAAGTGGATTTTATATGACAACCAGCAATGACTAGCTTAGTGGCTGAACCAAGAGAAAGCTCCAAAGCACTTTCCAAAGCCAAACATACACCAAAAACTGTCATGGTCACTGCTTGGTGGTCTGCTGCCAGTATGATCCACTACAGTTTTCTGAATCCCAGGGAAACCATTACATCTGAGAGTAAGCTCAGCAAACTGATGAGATGCACCAAATACCGCAACGCCTGCAGCCAGCATCGGTCAACAGAAAGGATCCACTTCTTCTCCACAACATCTGACCACGTGTTGCACAACCAACGCTTCAAAAGCTGAACAAATAAGGCTACGAAGTTTTGCCTCATCCACCATCTTCACCTAACCTCTCACCAACCAACTACCACTTTCTTCAAGCATCTCAACAACTTTTTGCAGGGAAAATGTTTCCACAACCAGCAGGAGGCAGAAAATACTTTCCAAGAGTTCATCAAATCCCAAATTTTTACACTACAGGAATAAACAAACTCATTTCTCATTGGCAAAAATGTGTTGATTGCAATGGTTCCTATTTTGGTAAATAAAGATGTGTTTGAGTCTAGTTTAAATGATTTAAAATTCATAATCTGCAACTGTAATTACGTTTACACCTACCTAATAGTATGTTTTCCACCTCCAGTTCTCACCTCTATTCCATTTCTCCGCACACTGCAACAAAAACAATTCTAATAAAACACAAATGTGATGTCCTCCCACTGCCATTATCATCTTCTGGCCCTTACTTCCCTTTTCAGCTAACTCTCCACACTCCTGTAATCCTTTTACATTCTGTGCCCCATCCATCCCATTCTTTCAGTGCCCCAGTCACCTTGCTAAGCCTGTCTGCATGGAACAGCCTTCTCCTTGGCCCTCATTAATCTTTCAATGTCCTTTAAGCTTTAGCTTTCCTTTGCAAAGTTTCTGATTCCCCTGAGACTGACTAGGAATCCCTGTTACATAAGTATTACCCGAAACTTAACAGTTCCTTAACTCTTACACCAACGGAGAAGCTTATTTAACTGTGTACTGCCAGGAGACTGTAAAGTCCAGAAGGGCAGGAGCCTGTCAGTGTTGCTTATCACTGTATTCCCATTGCCCAGAAAGCAAAAAGTTATTTCCTATGACTGCCTCTTCGCACAATCGAGGCCCTTCTCTTTACTCTAGAATGCAGTCCCCTAATTTAACCCAACACTAATTTTTCTTCAAGATTCAACCTAGAACCCATACTCCCTCTCCCATATGTTCTATTAAAAATCAACAATGTTTTCTTGGTTATTTTCTACAAGAGCACTTAACAGTAATAACTCCAAAAGATGAACTAAATAAGATAGTTCCAACTCCCTAAGAATTTACAATCTAGAAAGAAAAGAACTGTTAGTATAAATTCCAATTAGGAATATAAAATGTTCTGTGATTTCAGGGCAAAAAAGAAATCCTATGATTCAGTACCTTCTTTAAACTTTAAACTTACTTTAAACTTTTACTCTCAGAGAGAGTACCACACTAGCTTGCACTTTAGTAGTTCTATACTAGCTTCAATTTGTTCACTAGTTTGAGATGTCAGCATTGAAGGCAGATGTACTATATTATCTAACACCACACACCTTTCACAGGGAAAGGAGAACAGCATGATGCTGCAAGGAGAGTGGAGGGAAACTAGATGACGACCTTGGATCAAAATCCATTATGCTCATTTAAGTAAAAACTTTGTCTTGTAACACAAAAAAGAACCCAGTAATAGAAAAGGGATGGATTCTGTAGTACATTTAAATGAATTCTGAGTTTTTTAAACCTACTTAATATGCATATTACAAGTCTCTTTTTTTTGCAAAGGATACTATCAAGTGAAAAGACCACGCACAAAACCAGAGAAAATACTTGCAAATCATGTATCTCTTAAGAGTCTAGTATATAAAGAACTCCTATAACTAAGCAAGAAAACAATCAAATTTAAAAATGGGCAAAAGATCTGGATACATTTCTCCAAAGATATACATATGGCCAATTAGCACATGAAAAGTTGCTCAACTTCACTGGCAAAAGGGTGCTAAATCACTTCAGTTGTGTCCAACTCTTTGTGACCCTACGGATGGTAGACCACCAGGCTTGAGATTTCCCAGGCAAGAACACTGGAGTGGGTTGCCATTCCCTTCTCCAGGGGATCTTCCTGACCCAGGGATCGAAGCCTCTTATGTCTCCTGCATCGGCAAGTTGGTTCTTTAACACTAGCGCCACCTGGAGGAAAATGCAAATCAAAACCACAAAGAGAAAGCACCCATTAGAAGAGTCAAAAAATTTGTTAATGGTAAATAACTAAAGTTGTGAGAGGTGGAAAATTTGGAGCCCTCATACATTACTTATGAGAATGTAAAATGCTAGAACCCACTTCAGAAACAGTTCAGCATTTCCTCAAAAAGTTAAACAGAGAAATACCACATGATTCAGCAAATCGACTCCAACTGACTCCCAAGTATATGCCCCAAAGAACTGAAAACAAAGTATTCAAACAAAAACTTATACATCAATGTCCACCACAATACTATTTAAAGTAGCAAAAAGGCAGAAACTCAAATACAGATCAAACAATGAATGTATAAACAAAATGTGTAAATCTATACAATGGAAGATTACTCAGCCATACCTACTACAACATGGATGACCCTTGAAAATGTTATACTAAGTCAAAGAGGTCTGACACAATAGGCTACATATTACATGATCCCATTTATATGACATGCCCAGAACAGAAAAATCTATAAAGAAAGTAGATTTATGGTTGCAAGGGGGTGGGAAGAGGGGAAAACTGGGAGTGACTGCTTAATTGGTACTGGATTTCGATCTGGGATGACAAGAAGCTCTGGAACTAGGTGTTGGTCACGGCTGCACACACTGTGAATGTACTTAATACCACTGAATTGTAAAATGGTAAATTTTATGTGTATTTTACTACAATTTTTCCAAAATTTATTTATAACATTCTTGAAAAGACAAAATTATAGGGGAGAAAAAAAAGACCAGTCGTTACCAAGGACTAGGAAAAGCTGACTACAAAAGAGAACAAGGAAACTTGGGGGTGTGGGGTGAAGGGGATGATGGAACTATTGATAGCTTGACTGTGGTGATCATTTTTTTAATTTTCTTTACATATTTCTTTACAGTAAAGATATAAAAATAAGTAAAGACCATCAGGCTTCCCAGGTGGCACAGTGGTAAAGAATCCACCTGCCAATGCAGGAGATTAAAGAGATGTGGGTTTGATCCCTGGGTTGGGAAGATCCCCTGGAGGAGGAAACAGCAACCCACTCCAGTATCCTTGCCTGGAAAATTCCACAGACAGAGGAGCCTGGTAGGCTCCAGTCCATGGGGTCACACAGAGTCGGACACCACTGAGCACACAAAAGGCCATTGATTTTTAATAATTTGATATTTCATATTTTACACTGCCTACCAAATTTAATAGTCCTTTTCAATGGAAAAGCAAAAATGTAACACTGGATACTCTCCAGTGAAATCAAAGACTGTTAGTGTCTGAATTTACCAAACGGTAAAGAATTTACCAGATTCTTTTACCACTGTGTCACCTGGGAAGCCCAATGGTCTTTTACTTATTTTTACACCTTTACTGTAAAGAAATACACTATTTCCTTTATGTTTGACTTATTGAAATATAATTTACATGCCCTAGAGTTCTTTTGAGTTTTGAGGAATGCAGATACTATTTAGCACTAACTAAACTTCACTTAGTGTCTGAACTTTAAGCTTGGGAAGAATTAACCTAGGCAGGGTACAGAAAGAAACCTACTCATATTGCCTACTCATTTTCAAAAAATTTTAAAGAATCAAAGCACTCAGTTCAGTCACTCAGTTGTGCCAGACTCTCTGCGACCCCATGGACTGCAGCATGCCAGGCTTCCCTGTCCATCACCAACTCCCAGAGCTTGCTCAAACTTATCTCCATCAAGTCAGTTACGCCATCCAACCATCTCATCCTCTGTCGTCCCCTTCTCCTCCTTCTTTCAATCTTTCCCAGCATCAGGGTCTTTTCCAATGAGTCAGTTCTTCTCATCAGGTGGCTAAAGTACTGGAGTTTCAGCTTCAGCATCAGTCCTTCCAATGAATATTCAGGACTGATTTCCTTAAGGATTGACTGGTTTGATCTCCTTGCAGTCCAAGAGACTCTCAAGAGTCTTCTCCAACACCACAGTTCAAAGCATCAATTTTTGACACAAGCGTCAAACCACTATGGCTAGCAAAATCAGAAAAATCACTGCTTGAGAGGCAGGCAATCCACTTCTAATCTTTATGTATGTTAAGTATTATGTACTTCATCTGGCATAAATTCATATCTTACTAGGCGTTAAGAATACTGCTATCTATAAAATCTGGTATGCTTTTAATCTTCAATACAAATATGAATTCAATTCTTAGTATTTAACAAAAAAAAATTTGTTAATGCTAAATAATTGTTCACCTGAAGGCTCCCAAATCTAAAGCACCACATTAATTTGACTTACTCTCCTCCGAAGTTTATTTTTAACACAAGTTGGTTTACAGCCTTAAATAAAACTCTGCTTCAGCTACCATTTTTGCATTGCTTATCTTCCTCTTTTGTCAGCAAGTCCTGGAAGTACTTTAGAAATATCCCATTCAGTCTGGGAAATTGCCAAAATTGAAAGGAAATCTCTTACTCCATGACCTCCCTAGTAGAATAGGACAGAAAGACTGAAAGTCTACAAAGAAACATGTCCCACCCCCTCATCCCCACCCAAACTCTCCAACTAAATGCCAAACATAACCCCTGAGGACAGAGAAGATTAAGGATCACTGGAGAAGGAAAAGGCAGCCCACTCCAGTATTCTTGCCTGGAGAATTCCCATGGACAGAGGAGCCTGGCAGGCTACAGTCCATGGGGTCGCAAGAATTGGGACACGACTTAGCGACACCACCACCATCAAGAGATAAACACTAAAGGAATCCTAAAAGGAAAAGTCTTGAAACCAGATTGGGACTCCAATCAATGAAAAGACAGTGTTTTATAAGAAATGTGTGAAACCATCTTTAAAAAGACCTGAAAACTGAGGTTGGGGGAGGGGTGAGCAAAGTATAAACAAATCATTTTTTTTCTTTTTACAGGTCAAGAAAAATGATGTGGTTGCCAAAAATCTCTCATAACACATTAAGAAAACATGGTTCCGTTCAGTCGCTCAGTCGTGTCCAACTCTTTGCAACCCCAGGGACTGCAGCACACCGGTCTTCCCTGTCCATCATCAACTCCCGAAGTCTACCCAAACTCCTGTCCATTGAGTCGGTGATGCCATCCAACCACCTCATCCTCTGTTGTCCCCTTCTCCTCCTGCCTTCAATCTCCCAGCATCAGAGTTTTTTCCAATGAGTCGGTACTTCGCATCAGGTGGCCAAAGTATTGGGGTTTCAGCTCCAGCATCAGTCCTTCCAATGAATATTCAGGACTGATTTCCTTTAGGATGGACTGGTTGGATCTCCTGGCAGTCCAAGGGACTCTCAAGAGTCTTCTCCAACACCACAGTTCAAAAGTATCAATTCTTCTGCACTCAGCTTCCTGTATAGTCCAACTCTCACATCCATACGTGACTACTGGAAAAACTTGACTAGAGGACCTTTGTTGGCAAAGTCATGTCTCTGCTTTTAAGAAAACATAAATATTATGCAATTCAACAAAGATTTTTTTTTTTCAAGAGGGTATTAAATCTTTTGTTGATTACACATGATAATGGATGATACACAAGCTTCATTCCCATCTATAACTTTTATCTGGTACCATAATTCAATTTAGATATATTGCATAGGATGTGCCAACAATCATTAATAACCAAAAAAAAAAAAAAAAAACCTCCATGACTTTGCATGGGTGACCCTTTTAATAGTGAACTCCAGGTCACAACACAGTAACTGTCAGTTCAACTACACCAAGGTTCTGAAGACAACAGCTTCTCCACCAAGCAGGTTGTAAATAAATTTCAAATGGAACCTGGCATCACCCTGAAGGAATTCTAACTTCACACTGTTGGGGTAGTTTACCAAAATGGCTTCAGAGTAGACTAACTTTACACAGCACATTTAAAAAAAAAAGACATTTATTCAGCCTCATGATCAGACTATTACATTTAGCAATCAACAGCATGGGTGCAAAAAAAAAAATCTACAGTAAAACCCTTTTCAACAAAGGTATTTTTAAAGAAAACTATTATCGAGTTAGGCTCTACTGCCATAATGGTATGGTATACTCTACAAGTCCTGGGCATAGTCGATGATTTGGGCAACAAAATAGCAATATTCTAACATGCACCCCTTAACACTTATCACATATCTCAAATATAGTAGCAAGCATGGAAAAAACACTGAATTTCATATTCCACACATGATTTTCAACAAAGACATTACCAGAAATATCTTTAGGGTATTCTCAAATTAGACACATGACCCCCACTTCAACCCTCTTAAAAAATAAATACACCTAAGAGAAACCTTAGGTGTATTAACTTATATGCAGATTATATCACGAGAAACGCTGGGCTGGAAGAAGCACAAGCTGGAATCAAGATTGCCGGGAGAAATATCAATCACCTCAGATATGCAGATAACACCACCCTTATGGCAGATAGTGAAGAGGAAATAAAGAGCCTCTTGATGAAAGTGAAAGAGGAGAGTGAAAAAGTTGGCTTAAAGCTCAACATTCAGAAAACTAAGATCATGGCATCTGGTCCTATCACTTCATGGGAAACAGATGGGGACACAGTGGAAACAGTGTCAGACTTTATTTTTGGGGGCTCCAAAATCACTGCAGATGGTGACTGCATCCATGATATTAAAAGACACTTACTCCTTGGAAGGAAAGGAGTAGACAACCTAGACAGCATATTAAAAAGCAGAAACATTACTTTGCCAACAAAGGTCCGGCTGATCAAGGCTATGGTTTTTCCAGTGGTCACGTATGGATGTGAGAGTTGGACTGTGAAGAAAGCTGATCGCCGAAGAATTGATGATTTTGAACTGTGGTGTTGGAGAAGACTCTTGAGAGTCCCTTGGACTGCAAGGAGATCCAACCAGTCCATCCTAAAGGAGATCAGTCCTGGGTGTTCATTGGAAGGATTGATGCTGAAGCTGAAACTCCAATACTCTGGCCACCTCATGCGAAGAGCTGACTTGGAAAAGACCCTGATGCTGGGACGGATTGGGGGCAGGAGGAAAAGGGGACGACAGAGGATGAGATGGCTAGATGGCATCACCGACTCGATGGACATGAGTTTGAGTAAACTCCGGGAGTTGGTGATGGACAGGGAGGCCTGGCGTGCTGTGATTCATGGGGTCGCAAAGAGTCGGACATGACTGAGTGAACTGAACTGAAGAGAAACCTAAACTCCTTGGTTTTACTTTTAATTTTACCAACACAACTACACTAAGACAGCAGCTGGATTTTTAAATGGATCCTGATTCCTTCCAACATCTCCAGTAACTCCTCTAGGACCTATCGTGTTAGGTATCCTGGGGTAGGAAATACACTATTAACACCAAATTGGTGAAGAAACATACTACCTGTAATCAGTGCTAAAATATGTACGGTAAACCCTCCTAACTAAGCACTGGAACTTCTTTTTCAGAGCTGTTCCTGAAATAGCCACATCCTCTCCTTTGTTGTTCAGTCGCTCAGCTGTGTCCGACTCTTTGTGACCCCATGGACTGCAGCACACCAGGCTTCCCTGTCCTTCACCATCCCCCAGAGCTTGCTCAAACTCATGTCCAGTGAGTCAGTGATGCCATCCAACCATCTCATCCTCTGTCATCCCCTTCTCCTGCCTTCAGTCTTTCCCAGCATCAGGGTCTTTTCCAATGAGTCAGCTCTTTACATCGGGTGGCCAAAGTATTAGCGCTTCAGTATCAGTCCTTCCAATGAATATTCAGGACTGATCTCCTTTAGGATTGACTGGTTTGATCTCCTTGCAGTCCAAGGGACTCTCAAGAGTCTTCTCCAACACCACAGTTTAAAAGCATCAATTCTTCAGCGCTCAGCCTTCTTTACGGTCCAACTTCACATCCACACGTGTCTACTGGAAAAACCACAGCTCTGACTAGACGGACCTTTGTCGGTAAAGTAACGTCTCTGCTTTTTAATATGCTGTCTAGGTTTGTCTTCCAAGCTGTCTAGCTTTTCTTCCAAGGAGCTAGTGTCTTTTAATTTCATGGTTGTAATCACCATCTGCAGTGATTCTGGAGCCCAAGAAAATAAAGTCTGCCACTGTTTCCACTGTTTCCCCATCTACTTGCCATGAAGTGATGGGACCGAATGCCATATTCTTAGCTTTTTGAATGCTGAGTGTTAAGTTTAAGTATCCTCCCCTACTTAAACATAAACAAATAAGGTCTCATAGATATATCTCAAAAAACATGGACTCCTAAATCAAATAATTAGAAAAGGAAGATACTTTTCACAAAAGCCACATTATTCTTTCAAGTGTAGAAACATTTATTAAATGAAGTCAGTTTGGGGTAGTTACTGAAACATACTAGTGAGCAGCAATCCAGAGCCAGGAAACACTGCTCCCCCTGTGCTCAGCAGTGGCCAGAAATACACTGAAGTGTTTAAAGCAGCCATAAATTCATTGAGAAAGCTATGAAACAGTTCAAAATCATCACTTAAGCCACTTTAAACTCAAAAGGCCTATACAAACTCAAAAAACCTATACAAACTCAAAAAGCCTATATAAACCCTATCTTTTTCTTCTAGTACATTTTACACTTAACATACATGTATCCAGTTGATTTAAGTAGTATAAAATAAAAACCTTACAATGAAAGAAAAAAATCAGTTTCTAGATATGAAGTTCCTTAGGAGAGAGCATTGATCCATTTTGAATAAATTTACAGTCCACAATTTAAAACAGTACCCAAATTTGATGATAGCTTAATACAGTATATACATTATATAATGATACAAAATTTCACTAATTTGTATCTGTTTAGATGATATATATGGTTCTTTTTTTTAAAACATACTTCAACCTATTACACAGGCAGAGTCAACCCTTTCCATGATTCCATGATTTCCCCACTCCCTTTAAAACATACATACATACATATTAGAATAGGGGAGAGAAACACAATGCAGCATTCAACTGATGTTCTTATAAGAATTAATTATTAAATTCCAACTGTATAATGAAAGTTAAGCAAGGTACAAACTACCTTCTAACCTACCCCATCTGTATTTAATTCCACTGCACCTTCCCTACAATAAAGGCAGTCATGAAGATTAGATTATTTTTGCTGGTCCACAATTTCAACTGGTATTAAATTCTAAGAGTGTGACTTATAAGATATAGAGAAAAACAACAAATTTAACAATTATATGAGCTTCCAGTCATATATCCTCTGAGAGACTTGACATAAATGCCTTTTATGAAATTTTTATAAGTAACTACACACACATATACACATTGTGGTACTTAAAGAGTATTAGAAGAGAAAAATGAAATTTGAACTTGAGTCTAGGTACATGTACGTAGTCAATTCTGAAACTCTTTGAGGAAGAGATAAAAGAGTGATGTTCTTTAAAATTCCTAATTTGATTCAAATGTGGCAACGTAAGTATCATTTGTATAGCACTTGTTAGTTTTGAAAGTAATTTCCCAAACTTTATCTTTAACCCACACAACCCTATTTTAGGAAAAGCAAGAACTACCTCCTGAGGGACAGCTGGTAACGTCAGTACAAAAGACCTCTATCTTCTCACGCTTAGTACACTGCTGTTTTCATGACACCAATCTCTCAAGACAAATATATGTAAAGAAAAAAGAACTAAAAATGCACACATTCTTAAAAACAAATATATCTCAGAGAAGCATCTAAAACACTCTCGCTCTATTTTTAACTCCTCCAATGTAACTGTACTAAGACAACAAGTGGATTTTTAAATAGACTAAAAGAGGGGGGAGAAGAGCACTGTGATATAAGTTTTATATCTTCAATGAGATTACAATAAAAACACAGGGAATACTAGCATTATAGAAGCTATGCAAGATAGGGCACTTTAACTAAATAAAAGGACACAATCTTTATTAAGCACAAATTTATCTTTAATTCCAGTATTTTCCAAAAAAGAAACAAAATACCACATATTAAAATGATCTCAATATTTCAAATAAGGCCAATTAATCATTTCTAACAGTCAAAAGTCTAACTCAAGTCCTACAAAAACAACACAAACGGTGTCTCAAGGTAGATTTCTCTACAAACCAGACTAATGAAGACACTAAATCCCAAGTTTCATTATCTTACTTTTGGGAAACCATTTTCATTTTTCTTTACATTTATCAAAAGAATATAAGGATAGCAAGAAAATCAATCTGTTTGGAAAATAAAATCCAGGATGTGCTTTCTTTCTGATTAAATACATATTAATTCATCTTTACCATACTGCGTGATACTGACAATCATCTCTGAATCTTTTTAGTCATCTAATCAGAAGGGAGTCCCATTATACAGAGGACAGAAAAAAGTCTGACATCTTTCCTCAAATTAATAGATTTTTCTGCTTAATTTCTGACAAATCTCAGGATGTCAATATACACTCTGTCATTAGGGCAATGAGTCTGAATTTTCAGCATTAGAATCAAAGCAAAGAGACTTAGAGATAAAGTGACATAATTCAGACCAGGATTCCAGGGCTCATGTTATCAGGAATATAAACTACGAAGACCTTCAAGAAACAGAAATAGCAAGAGTCATGAGTTGTTTCAAAGAACTAAATATTCCAAGTTGTAAGTTAAAATTCCAATCACACACATACCATATAGACCACATCTTTTAAAATCAGATTAAAATACTAAAAGGAAAATTTTTCAATTAAATTTAAATAAGAGGGAGGTTTTTTAATTCAAAGAACTTCAGCAGTAAAAAAATAAAATTGTTGTCACTGCTGTCAGAGAAAAAACTAAAATATATCACTATATAGTCCAAGACATGCTTACTATTGAAGCCTCCTGACTAATCAGCAGGAAGGTATTAATATAGATAACATCCAAAAATAAATATCTAGTAAATACTAAGCTTAACATTTTTTTTAAATCTGCATAAATATACATATAATTCAGCCACTGCAGAGCCGGCAATAACTTTCTTGTGGACCTATAAGAGCACTGTCAAGGTTCTTTACTGATTAAAAAGGAAAAAAAAGTAATGCCTTTCCTAATTAAAAAAAAAGATATAGCATAATTTAGGAAACTCCATACCAAAAAGCAAATTACAATTCTGATATCAGAAACTCTTTTTTTTTTTTTTGGCCTCCAGGCTTGTGGGATCTTAGTTCCCCCTACCAGTGATCGAACCCAAGCCCCAACTGTGAAAGAGCTGACCCCTAACCACTGAACTGCCAGGAAATTTCCTGGAAACTCCTCTTCTGAAAAAGATTTTAATAAACACAGAAAGTCTGTAAAAGGTTTTTACATAATAAATATGAGATTCCAGACATACTATGAACAGCAACATTAACTTCCGAGGGAATGATTTCTAACAGGGATACAATCTCCTTTTTTCAAAGGGTATGAAGATTACTATGAAAGAAACTTGTGGATCTTGGAATTTGGGGGTTTCACAGTCATTCCTCAATCAGTAGGCATACAACTGGCAAGAGGTTTGTTTTCTCAGGCATTCTAATGGAAGGCCAAAAGAGGCTCTACCCAGTGCTTAACTTTTTCCTGATTAGACTATTTCAATAATGTATAAACAGATACAACAGATATGGGATAAACTGTCAGTGTGTAAACTAACTTGAAATACGTGCGCAGAGACTTCTCTGGTGGCCCAGTGGCTAAGACTTCCAATGCAGGAGCCCCGTGTTCAACCCCTGACTGGGGTACTAGATTCCACACGCAACAACTAAGATCCAGGACAGCCGAATGAATAAACATGCTTTTTTAATAAATAAATATGCAAAGCATTTCCTCAAGATGGATAAAACTCCATGGCCCTGGTTTGATCTGGCCACCTCAGCCCACTAGAACACTGTCCCTTTGAACTTGTTCCATCAACTTAATGAAGTTGCTGCCTCAGGCTAACCAGGCTATTGTATGAGGAACAGTTTCCCTCAAAATGTCTCCTACTGTAACAGTGTTCTAAGCCCTGAAGTTAACTCTGAACACAAAAATAAACTTGCAGAATTCCATTTTCACATATTTAGATGAGAAAGAACACTCAGATTTAGAGCATTTACTATTTATTGATGCACTAGTAGGGAAGGAGGGATACAGAGGGGAAACTATTATGGAGAAGATACACAAAAAACTCATATAGTGAGTATTATTAGAGAAGTTATTAGAGAAGGCTGCTGCTTCTCACTGAGGGGGTGGCAATTAGGCTGAAACAAGCATGACAACACCCAGGTCAGGCACTCTGAGAAGAACAATCTATGCGGTAGCTACACGCAAGAACAGGACATTCAAAGGCCCTAAATAAGGCAGAAATTAGTCTGGGGAGTGCTTTGGGGCAAGTACACAGAAGCAGCAGAGAAAATAACTCATACTCAGCCCTTGGGGATTTAAACTAGTTGGGGGAACAAAAAAAAAGATTGAAGTGCCTAGCACAGTTAGCTTTCACTGTAGATCTGTAGCAAGATTTGGAAAGGAGTACAGAGGGCAGAGGCAGGGTAAGGATCCCAAGGGAAGCACAATGCTTACATTAGAAAGAGCACGAGAAACAGAGCTACCAACAGCAGGTGCAAGAGGGCACAGAAAGGTTTGTGAACCTGGACCTCACAGGAACAAGTTTAGCCAACAAACTTAGAAGAGTTCCTCTGTGTCCAGGACTCAAATGCCTGAAAAGGTTAATAGTAGATCCATCTGAAACTACTTTCACAAAGCTCTTCAGAGATCCCAAGTTTGTCTATTGCAAAAGAGGAATAACAGAAATATGTTGAAGATGATAAGGTTATCAATCTGCAGAAACCATAAGTTGGTAATAAATTACAAGATAATATTCAAAGATTTCCTTTCTATAATAACTTTAAGGCAAGACCCACGTGTACAGTCTGCCAAGGTTCTGTTTTGGTTTGGTCTGGTGGTGAGGGTGGGACAAGGTGCAGTGGGAAAGGAAGTTATCCAGATGCAAAGTCACTGTGTATCTGTATCTTGATCAGGGTCATGGTTACACAGGTGTATGCATTTGTTAAATTCACCGAATCTACACACGGATAAATTTTTCCTCAAAAAAGTAACAAGTTCAAAAAAGAAGAACTCAAAAAAGAATTCAACTAGGAGAGGAAAAGTACAATCAACTAATACAAGATGGAGCAGAACATAATAAAAACATACATGGTCCAGTGGTTAAGACTCTGCCTTACAATACAGGTGACTAAGACCCCAGGTGCCACAAAGCAACCAAGTCAACGTGCCACAACTAGAGAGCCCCATACCCTGCAACTACTGAGCCCAGGAGCTACAAGTAGACAATCCACGTGCCACAATGGAAGATAACGCATGATGCAAGGAAGATCCTGCATGCCACAACTAAGACCCAATGCAGCCAAATAAATATATTTTTTAAATGTACACAAACCTGAAACTAATATGCTATACGTCAATCACACCTCAATTTTTTTAAAAACCAAGAAAAACAAATATCTCCATAAAAATTTAAAAGGTTATACTCTATATTAAAAAAAATTAATAAGCTGGAGTATTTCATACAGGAGTGAAATCACAAAATGTCTGCAATCTTCCCTGTTAGACCTCTATACAAGAGAGAATATGTTTTACTTCGTAGTCCCCAACATAAAATGGATTTTAAGAAAACTTTAAGACAACCAAAGACAGGTAACCAAAAAAACAAGGTGAAAAGATACCAAACAAAAGACAGCTTGTGTGCATCCATACAGGGAGGTCCACTGGAAACTGTCTCAGGGATTTACTTTAGGTCTCATTATTAGGATGGGCAGAGAAATGCAAATAAGCAAGTACCAAGCAATGAAGGCAAGAAGCCTAAATTTAAAAGCTGTGAGAACTTAATGTTCACGAAAACATCAACCACACTCCATTTTATGTATATGATCATTCCATATAATGTAAGTGCCCTAACCCGAACTGAATTGTGAGCAGGCAAGTATCACTTTAGTGATCATCCTCAATCAACACCAAATAACAAATGAGGGGCTTTTGCTTTTGAAAATTCCATATATTGAGCTGAATACTTTTGTCTGAATTTAAACTATGAATTATAAACAAAGTATTCAGGTCCTTAACAGTCTATCTAGTGTTCAACTGCCTCCTACTGTGGTTACACTTACACACACACACCCCCCAACAATCCTCAATTATGCCACTTCCATGCGGGTAAAACTTCAACGGCTCCCTAAAGTCTTTCCAAACACATTTCCAATATGATTCAAGAACCACAATATAGCCCCACTCCAGCTCTTAAGCTTCATTTCTTATTTGTATCACATTTCGCAAATACCCCATCCTTCTAACCAATCTGGGAATTTTTTTTTTTTTTTAACCAAGGACAGCCTGTATTTTGCCATTACCTACCTTCTTCTATTTTTGAGATCCCCTCCAAATTTACTGACAAAATAGAACAGATGAATTTCATGGCCCCACCATTCCCCACTCAACTGTATAGCTTTCCCTCCTCTGACTCTCCAGGTTTTAAACTGGAAATCACATATAAAAAGAATTATATGAAGAATTATATCACAATTAATATCCATATAATGCTCTACCTTTTACAAAGTGCTTTCTTATCTCCCATACCAACCAACATCCTCCTTAACGACAGTGGCTCTATTAGTTATAAAAATCCCTACAGCATCCCTATTTTCTGAAGCAGAATATTGTCACTGAATTAGAATATTTCAGTCTCTGTCTCTTCATATTTAAAAAACCCTTCAGTTATACTCCCATCTTAAAAAAGAACCAACAAAGAAGAGGGGGAAGGGTTCAGTTTAAAGATACAATTATTTCATAAGGAATATATTTTATTCTATAATGAAAAAATAAACTTTTCCCCTAAATTAAACACCCATACATAATCTCTGAAGCTCCTTAATGTCCTTGAAAAAATGTGGTACTGAACTGGCAATCTTTAAATTCTGTCCAACTAAAGCTCTATTTATAGTTGTAAAATGTACTTCACCATATTATGCATCTATGGATATCTGACAGTACAGGTTCATAAAAGGCTGAAACAGACAACTCTAGTATCAAAAATCCAGCTTCTCACAAAGCCAGACATACTAGTTTTTGGCTTTTCCATCTTCACAGGCCTCTTTCCTATCTTCTGGTCTGTGACAATAGAGAATGAAGGTATTTGTACTGTGAGAACTTCAATCTGTCTACATTTTACCAAAAGTGGAAGCTGTTTTTAATATACAGTTTCATCTTGTTAGAACTGTAGAAAGATCTTAAGTTGGAGCACAGTAAGACACCAATATATATTTGTTAAATAAAGTCTTAAGACTCCCAAGTGTGGAAGTAAAATTATGTGTTTTGGGTTGACCTGAACGCTTCCTCTTATTTGTTGAACTAATCTATATTTGACTCCAATGTCAAATTAATCTTGTCATCTGGAGTATTAAAATGAACAATGTAATTATACACTGAATTTTTCTTTTCCTGGCTGTACCGCAAGGTATGCAGGATCTTAAGTTCCCTGACCAGAGATGGAACCCATGTTCCCTGCAGTGGAAGCCCAGAGTCTTAGCCACTGAACCATGAGAAAAGTCCTATATACACTTAATTTTTAAACAAATCATTCTGATCTCTATCTTGACTGGTATACTTAGAATATTACTTTCCAAAATAAAGTCAAGAAAAGGAGAGACTGGTCAGTGGCAGTAAGACCACTCATTTGCCTAATCCTTCCGAAATGTTAAAGAAGAGTACAGTAAATGAGCCTATAAGCCACAGCTATAAAAATGCTTTCTGCTAAGATGTATGCTTTTAGCAAAGGTGGGCTTGCTCTGTTGCCACATGACACAAGTCTACTCAGCCACCTGGAACACTTCCTGTCAACATGTATGAAGTATCATGTGTGGCCATCACTAACTCAACAGTCAGTTTCCAGACTGACAAACACTGAAAAGAAACCAACCAAAAGTCGCCTTTTTAAAATCCTGCTTTTTAAGAAGCCTAAATTAAAGGAAAGAGAACCAAAAAAATCAGGAGGACTGGCACAGAAAGGCAAATAACTTTTTTAAACCAAAATGATTCTGATGAACCATAAGGAATCTGCTTGCATTTGAAGGTGCTGAGAGAAACGAACCCCCATTTAAACAAGCGGGAAATTGAGCTCCATCCTCTCAGTTAACTGGAGTCTGTCACCTTTCTAAAGTGAAGAGGGAATAGAATAACAACAACCCCAAATTTAACTCATGAAAATTTATGACTTGGCAAACACCTGAGGGTTTTTTTTTTTTTTTTTTTTTGGCTATTTAACGAAACAACTAGGCAATCGTGCAAAGAAATCAAGTTTTGCTATGGTATATTGTCAGTACTTTTCTGTTCTCTCCTCTGAAAAAGTCAAGTATTTCCAACATCCTAATCAATTCATGGGCTCTCAAGGTGTCTCAGAGGTAAAAAAAGAAAACAAAAAAAAGACACGTCCGCCAATACAGGAGACATGGGTTTGTTCCCTGGGTCAGGAAGATCCCTTGGAAAAGGAAATGGCAACCCACCCCAGTATTCTTGCCTGGGAAATCCAATGGACAGAATAACCTGGCATGGATACAGTCCCTGGGGTCGCAAAGGAGTGGGGAACTAAACAAGAATCAACTGTCACCTAGGCAGTAAGTTCTGAGACTTTGTAACAGAGCACAGCTTCAAAGAATACACAGCCTACCCAACATACAGCCAAGAAATAAAGTATTTAAAAGAAGAAAATATGAATAAAATTAATAACCATGTATATATTCCATAACTATATAAGCCACCCTGCTTCATACCAGTCAAATGAAGCCAGGTGATCTCAACCCATAGCTTTAACTATGCTACTGCATTTATTCAGAGCCACAAGCTACAATTTATTCTTTTCCAGAAACTCTAGGGCTATTTGTAAATGGCACTTTATTTAGTCCTCTAAAGGGATACTATGTTCATTCTTTTACATATGCTGACCACAGTACTGAAAAATAATGGAAAACCTGTCAAAGACCTCTCAAATGTCAAATCATGCTCATTTATCATGTAGTCAACAGGTGGGAAAAAAAATTAAATTTACACATTACAACAAGCATATAAACAACTAAGAATGTCAATTACAGATTTAAAAAAAAAAAAAACTAGTTAACTGATTTTATGTGAAGCATGCACAAACCCTAAGTGGCAAAGGAAGAGTAAAACTATGCTTTCCAAACTTGTTTAACTATTTAACATCTCAATTCTAGGCTCAAGTATTAACTTTTAAAGTCACCTGTTCTCAACAGACACAGGATTTGGAAAGGCATATTAAGCAGAATAAGATGTGTACCACTCATTAACCAAAAGATTATTTTTATTTTTCTATCAAGTCTTAAGTGCTACATTCTAACACCTTACTAATTTCCAAACACTGCTGGAATTAAAAGTACCATTAAGAAGCAAAAGTCATCCCAACAACGTGTGTGTCTAACATTTATCTGCCTAGTTCCTGGGTAATCATAACACACGTGTGCTTCAAAATATGAGAGCACAATGAATCAAGGAACCCTAAAATATTACATACGTTTAGGGAGTTCTTCCAGGCACTGGGCGAAGTTCCAATAGTCTATCACAAGCACTTATTCAGTAAGAGAGGTAAGAATAAATCAGTCCTAAATAAGGTACAACTGGCCCATGATTAATCAGAAAGATATGAAAATTACTTTTTTTTTTTTTAAAGTCAATGCTCCTCAAGGAGTTCCCTCGTGGCCTAGTGGTGAGGATTCCCGGCTTTCACTACCCAGGCCCAGGTTCGATGCCTAGGAGAGCAGCTGAGATCCTGCAACCAGCGTGGAGAGGCCAAAAAAAAACAGGGAAAAAAAAACCAAAAAGCAGTCGATTTTCCAAATATTCACTTCCAACTAGGCCCCAAACCTTTCTGAAAACATAACAAATTCTCTACTCCTGTAAACGAGTGTCCGCTCAAGTGTCCAGGAATGAACTGCTCTCCGCCCAAATAACTGCCCCTGCACTTCACTCTTCAGTACCAGGGTCGGTCGGTCCCCATTAACACAGTCACAATCTCGTCTCACGCTCCACAACTACCCTGTTGTCAGAGTAAAGACTCGGGAGTGATGGGTTGTGTGTGTGTGTGTTTTAAGATTAACACGTGGGGAGGGGGGGTGTCACAATAGAGATCGCTGTTAAGGAAAAATCTTTCACGTGAGGGCTGAGCGGGAGAGGGATCAGGGAAGTTAATGGATAAACAGAGAGGACCCAATACTCTCAGGATCCCTCAAACTCAACGCCCAACTTGAGGGGAAGGTGGTAAGTCAACTCACCCCCACAACCTGGTCCCCCTTCCTTCACCCTCCTGAACCCAATTCCTAGGCAAGTGTCTTCTCCCGGGGCCCCGGGTTCTCGACTCCAGCCCCCAGACTGAAGCGCAGGGAAAGGGGAGGCATTTAGGCCTCGCCTCCCAGCGGCCTTCCTCCCCCGACCGGGGCGGGAGGGGACCCAGGAAGCCGCGCCCGGTTTTCGGTGCGGGGGGGGGGGGGGCGGGGGGGTGTGGAGAGCCTAGGCCGCGCCTCCCACCCCGGCGGTCCTAGGCCTCGGCCCGCCCGAGGCGGGGCCCGGGGTCGCGGCGGCGGGCTGGGCGCCGGCTCACCTACCTGGGTTGCCAGTCATTCCAGCTCCGCGGGTATTTGGTGCCGCCGCCGCCGCTGCTCAGCCGAGACCCCGGGGCTCTGCGGCTCATTACCTTCCCCGACACGACATGGCCAAGCGCCGCCGCCCGAAGAAGCGCGAGTCGCCGCCCAAACCGGCCGCCGCCGACACTCCGCTCCGGCCCGGGGCTGAGGAGGAAGCCGAGCAGCAGCAGGAGGAGGAGGCGGCGGAGGGCGGGGGAGGCGGACGGCCGTTCCGGGTTCCGCCTGAGCCCGCAGCGCAGGACGAGGAGGCGGGAGTGCCGCGGCGCGAGGGAGGCGGAGGAAGGGGAGGCGACTTCTCTTCCAGGGCCGTCCGCGGCCCGCGACGCCCGGGCCCAGGAGGAGGAGGACAGTGAGGAGGAGGCGGTGGCGACGGCGCCCCACGCTCACACAGCCACGGCTTCCCCGCCTCCCGGCTCCGCCCGCCGCGCCGCCGCTGCCGCACGGCATCCTGGGAAAGAGGGGCGGTGCCGGCGCCCGCCGGTCCAGGGCAGGGGCGGGGCCAGATCAGAAGGGCGGGGCCTGGGGCGGGGCCTGGGGCGGGGCCGGCGCAGCGAGCGGACTGTCCTCCGGCTGCCTGCGCTAGTCGCTGCTCTCCGCGGACCGCGCCGAAGTCCAGCCCCGCCGCGGGGGATCACGGGAGAGGGGATCTCCGCCACCACCCCCACACGCACACCCTTCCACTTACGCCCGGGGAAGCACCTGACCCCCTGAGGGCCGGGCAGTCAGGTGTAAACCGGCAACCAGTCTAGAGCCTGCGGTGCCCTTGAGGGGGTGGGGGGAGCGAGGGGGCGCTCGTGCATACATACACACACGTGCCTTGAGGGTTCACGTGTGTCCACGTTCCTCACCTTCTACGGTAAAAAGTGGAAATTTTTAAAAAGCGGATTGACCTCCATCTACCCTCCCTCTACCTGAAATGTGCCCATAGAGTTCTGACATCTTGACCGTTTCTTCTCATTGCAAAAAAAAAAAAGTAGAAAAAGCTAATTACTGACAAGCACCAACCCCGATCCCCTGAAAGGTGAAATATGCTCTATCTTCTCACGGTAACACTTGCCCACTTTCCCCAACAAAAAGAGACTGGAGAGTGGGGGTGGGGGGGAGGACACCCTAAGCACTCTCTCCCCCATCGCGACAGTCCTCCCAAAGTCTTCAGTAAATCATTTGATACGTAATGTGAATGCCATGTACAATAAAATTTCAGCAAAGTGCACATCAGACAGGTAACAGGAGTTAAATTTGGGGAGGTTATTCAAATGGATCTTACCCCTGTCTGCACAGAGGGTCTTAACCTATTTTATGTTGCAAGAGAAAAGTGTATATATTGCTTGTGTGATTAAAAATGGTTACCAAACATACTTGAGATTATGAGATATTACTCATCCTCTTTCAACCTTCCACTCCTTCTTTATGCCCACCAACCTCTCAAAAAGTTATGATCCTGCCAGTTTTAGAGGATGGAAAGTTAGATTTTCAAATGCACTTTCTCACCCGCCCCCGCCCCACTTCACCCATCCAGGAAAAAAGAAACTCCTCTGAACTGGGGCTGTTTGACTCAACCCAGAAATTCCCATTAAGTCAGACCTAAGTATGGTCACCCACATGCGTGAAAAAAAAATTTTTTTTAATAAAAAACCTGTGTGAAAAGGAATACATCTGGAAATTTGCCCTGGGTTCCCCCATACTTGCTTGAGGAAGGATCCCACTGTTGTAAAAGGGGCCCTACTCAATCCCTGTCCTCAAGGAATTCTGGAAGTAGGGGGTCAGAGAGATAATCTATTCAATATTATTAGAAATAGCTAAAATTGCTGTATTTGCTCAACCTTGCCTCTCTCTACCATCCTGCAACCCTGTCTCACAATCTGACTAAAAAAGCCCCCTCACCCAAAGCCTTTTCTTAATTCTAAATTTTGAGGATTCCTTGTACCTGTTTTCCTCAGATTGTTTTCTTTTTGTGCTTCAGGTGAGTTCCTGCTCTCCTCTCTGGGACTCTCAGACCCCTGAGCAAATGGCTAATGTAGCCAATTAATCATGTTGATTTCCTTCAACAGTTGATTGCAACAGTGGTGCAGTGACCAAATTATGTCAGTGGTTCAAATTCCAAAATGATTTCCAAAAGACTAATCAGTACCTTAGAACCCTGAGAAAAATTTCAGCAGTCCTCTAACCTTTTCAAATTACAGAACACCAGCAGAGTAATTCAAGGGAGGGCTCTGGGATCAAATTCCAGCTCTGTGTAAAAGCTGGGGGGGGCGGGGGGGAGCGGAGGCTGAGTGCCCCAGGTTCTCATCTGTAAACTATAGATGATAATATTAGCACTGACCTCTTCAGGATGTTGAGAGGGTTAACAGCGATCTTGCGTGTAAAGTGCTTTTCACAGTGCCTGCCACTTGGTAAGCAATCAAAAAATGTTAGCTAAAAATCAGATCCTCCACTTCTCTGAAGCACATGGGCTATTTGGATAATATATGACCAGTGAAGAATGAGAAAAAAAAAAAGTAGCTGGCAGGGGTTGTGCCCAGTTGCTCAAACAATTGCTTTTTATTTATCATTTTTTCCCCTACTGTTTACATAGAAATTATTAACCCTCAAAAACAGTGTTGATACAGAGGAGATGTAAGGACGCAGAAGGTGAATGAGTGTCATTAGCAGCAACTTCCTGGAAAGCAATTTTAAGAGTGTGTATCCAAAGACTTAAAATGAATTCCCTTTCCTCCTAGGAGATTCCTCTCCTAGGACTCTATCCTAAGAAGATATGCGACACTGCAAAGTTATTTTCTTCAAATAAAGATCAGATCATGTGACCATCCTGGTTAAAACACATCAATGGCTTCCCATTCTCTAGATAAAATCTAGACTCATCATTACTAAGAGCCTGTAAAAACTGGCTTATCCTGCATTGCAAACATCCCAGGGCTGCTCATACCTGTGAACAGGATCCTAATAATGGTTCTAGATTTCTTCTTCATAGTAAAATCCTCTCACCTAGGCTGTACCCCAGTTTAAAAAAAATCAGAATCTCTAAATGTAGACTCAGGCATTAATATTTTTAAGACTTCCCCAGAAGATTCTAATATGCACACAAGACTGAGAAACACCATTTTTGAGCACCTAAGAACTAAAAACGGTATGATTCCACCCTCCACCCTTACCTCCCAATATATGTTGGTATAAAAATTCTAAACCACTGGGAAAGAAAGACTTAAAAGCTCAGTTCTCCCATGATGACTATTTGGATAATTAAAAATACATATACATCAAATATGATCAATGTTCAAAACTCTCCAAAATTTTTTCTCACTTCTTTTGGTGGTTCGGCTTCACTGGTTCCATTAGGACTTTTTAATTCCACTCCAAACACAGAGACAATTTCTGTTCCTGAAACACACTGAGCCTCTCCAGTCCCAGAGTTGTGTTTGTTTTTTTGTGTGTTGTTTTTTTTTTTTCTTTTGTACTTGATGTTGCCTCTGCCTGGAATGCCTTTCGTAACTTTGTTCCCATTAGAGTTGGGACTAGGGTAAAGAGTGGAGTGCCTCTGGTGCTGAATTTAAGGAGGTACTAACTCTTGAGACTGTCCAAATGCAATCCTGCACTTGGCACAGGCCTGAAAGTGAGTGCCTCCTTAAATCAGGGCAGCTAGGCACCTCATTTGTCTCACCCTAGTCCTGTTTTCCTTGGGCCATCTCAATTTTCCTGAGAGGTTTTCCCTGACCTCCCTCCTCAAAAAAGCAGGCCAGTACCCTATCCAGGTGTGCTCTATCACACACCCCATTTCTTTCCTTTGTAACACCCATCACCATCTGCAAGTATTGGGTTTCTTTGCATATTTATTATCTGTCTCACCCTTAGGGTACAAACTCTGTGAGATTCAAGCTCATACCTGTCTCACCTCTACCTCCTCCATCCCCAGCCAACAGCACAGCACTTGACTTAGAGTAATTAAATACTCAAAAAATAGTTGTTAGTGGAAGGAATGAAATGGAAATCAACTAAGATATGGACCAAGTTCACTTCAGTCTCACAGTCATGTCTGACTCTTTGCATGTCTGCAGCCATGCAACCTATGGACTGCAGCACGCCAGGCTTCCCTGTCCACCACCAACTCCTGGAGCTTCCTCAAACTCATGTCCATAGAGTTAGTGATGCCATCCAACCATCTCATCCTCTGTCGTCCACTTCTCCTCCTGCCTAAAGGTTGACCTTTCCCAGCGTCAGGGTCTTTCCTCATGACTCAGTTCTTCACATCATGTGGCCAAAGTATTGGAGCTTCAGCTTCAGCATCAGTCCTTCCAATGAGTACTCAGGGTTGATTTACTTAAAGATTGACTGGTTTGATCTCTTTGCAGTCTAAGGGACTCTCAAGAGGCTTCTCCAACACCACAGTTCAGAAGCATCAATTCTTCAGCGCTCAGCTTTCTTTATGGTCCAATTCTCATGACCATACGTGACTACTGGAAAAAACATAGCTTTGACTAAATGGACCTTTGTGGGCAAAGTGATGTCTCTGCTTTTTAGTATGCTGCCTAGATTTGTTATAGCTTTTCTTCCAAGGAGCAAGTGTCTTTTAATTTCATGGATGCAGTCACCATCTGCAGTGATTTTGGAGCCCAAAAAAAATATAGTCTCTCACTGTTTCCATTGTTTCCCCATCTATTTGCCATGATGCTTTGGGACTGATGCTATGATCTTAGTTTTCTGAATGTTGAGCTTTAAGCCAACTTTTTCACTCTCCTCTTTCACTTTCATCAAGAGGCTCTTTAGTTCCTCTTTGCTTCCTGCCATAAGGGTGGTGTCACCTGCATATCTGAAGTTATTGATATTTCTCCCGGCAATCTTGATTCCAGCTTGTGCTTCATTCAGCCTGGCATTTCCCATGATGTGCTCTGCATAGACGTTACATAAACAGGGTGACAATATACAGCCCTGATGTACTCCTTATCCAACTTGGAACCAGTCCATTGTTCCACGTTCGGTTCTAACTGTTGCTTCTTGACCTGCATACAGATTTCTCAGGAGGCAGGTAAGGTGGTCTGGTATTCCCATCTCTTGAAGAATTTCCCACAGTTTGTTGTGATCCACACAGTCAAAGGCTTTGGCATAGTCAATAAAGCAGAAGTAGATGTTTTTCTGGAATTCTCTTGCTTTCTCAATGATCCAACGGATGATGGCAATTTGATCTCTGATTCCTTTGCCTTTTCTAAATCCAGCTTGAACATCTGGAAGTTCTCAGTTAATAAACTGTTGAAGCCTAGCTTGAAGAATTTCGAGCATTACTTTGCTAGTGTGTGAGATGAGTGCAGTTGTGCAATAGTTTGAACATTCTTTGGCATTATCTTTCTTTGGAATTGAAATGAAAACTGACCTTTTCCAGTCCTGTGGCCACTGCTGAATTTTCCAGATTTGCTGGCATATTGAGTGCAGCACTTTAACAGCATCATCTTTTAAGATTTGAATAACTCAACTGGAATTCCATCACCTCTACTAGCTTTGTTCATAGTGCTGCTTCCTAAGGCCCACTTGACTTCACATTCCAGGATGTCTGTGTGAGTGGTGTGAGTGATCACACCATTGTGGTTAATTATTTAATTATGGGTAGCATAGATGCTTTTTTTTTCCTTTGAGGCTAGTGGAGAAATTCAAATTCTTGCCAATTTTTCAAATGGAAGCTTTATTAAATATATGTCATTACACAGATTAAAAAAAAAATCAAGGCATGTGACATAGTATCTGTGATTTTATCATAGTAATATCAGGTTAATTTTTTTCCCCAACATTTTTATTTGGATATTTAATCTTAAAATTCAGTTATAAGTTGCAGTTCTCCCTTTCAGTCCTGAGATAACTTCCCCCTGATATATGGGGGAGAGACTCATTTTGCCTCCTCTTTTCTTCACTCAGTCTCTCATTTAGCATCAGTCAGATTCTCAGGGACTTTCATGGATTAGCAAACATATTGACTAAGGGGTATTTAAACAGTTTTTGCTTGGTGGCTGGTGACCACTTTGATACTTTATCAGGAAGTTAAAATAACCAAGTAGATCAGTGTCAGTGAGGAGAGATCCCCCAAATTACCATCTATCATGCTGACTGGTAATGGCTTGTATATATGTTGCTAATTTGTATACAGTAACTTTTGTACATGGACGAAAGTACATGTGCAGCCAGCCAGTCTTTAGTATATATCATTTCTTTTTTATCCTTTTTTTTTTTTTTTTAAGCTTAAGTAAGAATGATAATTCTTACCCTTATCTGTCAGAGGGCAGACAGAATGAAAACCACAATCACAGAAAACTAACCAAACTGATCACAAGGACCACAGCCCTGTCTAGCTCAATGAAACTATGAGCCATGCTGTGTAGGGCCACCCAGGACGGACGGGTCATGGTGGAGAGTTCTGACAAAATGTGATCCACCAAAGAAAGGAATGGCAAACCACTTCAGTATTCTTGCCTTGAGAACCCTATGAACTGTATGAAAAGGCAAAAAGATAGGACTCTGAAAGATGAAGTCCCCAGGTCGGTAGGTGCCTAATATGCTACTGGAGAAGAGTGGAGAAATAGCTCCTGAAAGAATGAAGAAATGGAGCCAAAGCAAAAATAATGCCCACTTGTGGATATGACTGGTAATGGAAGTAAAGATATGGACCAAAATTGATTTTAAAAAGCATTGGCCTCAGTTTTACTTATAAAAAGCAAAAAAAAAAAAAAAAAAAGAAAAGAAAAATTGAGGCATTATCTCAGTGTTCAACAACAGGAAGCATTAGAAGATAGTCCATTCATACTTGTAATTTTCTTCAGTTTATTAGGAATTATAATTATGAAGCATTTTAATGGAATTGGGAAAATATTATGTTTACATGTTTAAAAAAGAACATGAATTAGAGAAATGGGAATCAAAACTGCAATGAGGTATCATCTCATACCTGTCAGAGTGGCCATCATCAAAAAGTCAACAAACATGGGCTTCCCTGATGGTCCAGTGATTAAGAATCTATGCTTCTACTGCAACAGGCACTAAATCAATGCATGGTAGGGAAACGGTGGTCCCATATGTCCCATGGCACAGCCAAAAAAAGTCTATAAACAATATGTGCTGGAAAGGGTGTGGAGAAAAGGGAAACCACCTACACTTACATGCCCACCTGTAAGTTGGTATAACCATTGTGGAGAATAGTATGGAGTTTCCTTAAAAAACTAAAACTAGTGATCCAGCAGTCCTAGTGCTGGGCATGTATCTGGAGAAAACCGTAATTCAAAAAGACATATACCCCCCAATGTTCACTGTGGCACTGTTTACAATAAGACATGAAAGCAACCCAATGTCAATCAACAGAGGAGTGGATAAAGAAAATGTGGTACATATATACAGTAGAATATTACTCAGCCTTTAAAAAGAATTAGCTAATGCCATTTGCAGCAACATGGATGGCCCTAGAGATTTTCATACTGAGTGCAGTGAGTCAGACCAGAGATAGACAAGTGACATGCTACCACTTATATGTGGAATCTAAAAAAAGGAGGGATACAAATGAACTTATCTACAAAACAGAAACAAATTCACAGACTTAGAGAACAAATTTATGGTTACCAAAGGAGAAAGGATAAATTAGGAATTTGGGATTGACGTGTACACACTGCTATATTTAAAATTGATAATCAACAAGGACCTACTATATAGCACAGGGAACTCTCCTCAATACTATGTAACAACCTAAATGGGAAAAGAATTTGAAAAATAATAGATAAATGTATAAGTAAAATAAATAAAGTGGCAGAACCAAAAAAAAGAAGAGGAAGAACGAGAAGTGGTACATATATATGATGCAATACTACTCAGTCATAAAAACAAATGAAATAATGCCATTTGCAGAAACATGAATGGATGTAGAGATTATCATGGTAAGTGAAGTAAGTCAAACAGAGAAAGAAAATATCATATGATATTGTTTGTATGTGGAATCTTTTAAAAAGTAATACAAATGAACTTATTTACAAAACAGAAACAGACTTATAGACTTTGAAGACAAACTTAGGATCACCAGAAGTGAAAGGTGAGGAGGAAGAATAAATTAGGAGTTTGGGGTTAACATATCCACACTACTATATATAAAATGGGCTTCCCTGGCAGCTCAGCTGGTAAAGAATCCACCTGCAATGCAGGAGATATTGGTTCAATTCCCGGGTTGGGAAGATCCCCTGGAGAAGGGATAGGCTACCCACTCCAGTATTCTTGGGCTTCCCTAGTGTCTCAGACAGTAAAGAATCCACTTGCAATGCAGGAGACCTGGATTCGATCCCTGGGTTGGGAAGATCCCCTGGAGGAGGGCATGGCAACCCACTCTAGTATTCTTACCTGGAGAATCCCATGGACAGAAGAGCCTGGTGGGCTACAGCCCATGGGGTCACAAAGAGTCAGACGCAACTGAACGACTAAGCACAGCACATATGTAAAACAGATAATCAACAAAGATTCTACTGCGTAGCACAGAGAACTCTATTCAATATTCTATAATAACCCATATGAGAAAATAATCCGAAAAAAACATTGAATATGTATATATAGTGAACCACTTTGTTGTACACCTGAAACTAACCCAACATTGTCAATCAACTCTACTCTAATGTAAAACAGAGATCAACTTAAAAAATAAATTTAAAAGAGCATAAGATACAAATGCGAACACGTGCTATGACCTCAAGTCTGTTTAAAAACGGAGGTGACAGTTTTATAGAAAAAACAATTAGAAAAAAAAATGTATTAAATTTACTTAATATTGATGCCCTGGGATAAGTGGAAACATAGGTGATTTTCCTCCTGCTAAATGCTAGTTTCTAATTAAAATACAGAAGTAGCATTTGAAAGCACAATTTTAAAAAATGAAAGGATTTGATAAATACGTGTTAAGTGAATGAACAAAGAAAGAATACTCTACTGTGGCAGTGACCCACATAGACTAATTAAATACACTTTGGCCAAAGCATAGAGTCTTAGCTCTAATAACAGTGACCAACTCTAGCTAATATTTATTGAGCATTTATTAATGTCTAATTTACTAATTTACTTCATGGAATTCTCCAAAACCATGCTCTGCAGTAATTATCTCTGATGCCAAGTGTAACTGAGCAGCCTGCCCAAAATCACCCAGCTGGTAACAGGCGGGGAACTGTCGTAAGAGGGACAGAAGGGACATTTGGTCCTGACTTCACATTCGTCAAGCCCTCAAATTTAGACCCTTGACGCTATTGCCTAGTGAGGTTATACGCAGAGTCCCAGAAACACAGTGATGAGAAAGAAGCCTGGATTTTAAAAATTGTGTCCCTTTACCAGCCACAGACCTGGAGGTAACCCTTTATAATTGTGTTACATTATTCACTGGCAAATAGGTAAATTCTATTGCATTGTCGTTTCTTCCCCTAGTATTAAAAACAGTCATTTGTAAAAAGAAAGCTCTTTAAATGTACCACAAATTGTGTGTCCTGTTTGCTATTTCTTGTTTTTTTTAATACACCCAGAAACTCCAAAGCTGTAAATTGACCTGAACTTTTAATTTCTGAAGTACAGTAGTATAAGAATTTGAACAGAGGCACTAGGATTTTCCTAGATAGATCTTCGAGATTTCCTAGACAGATACTAAAATGTATATCCTGAGTAAACAAAAGATAAAGCACTCTCTTTCGTTTCCTATAATCCCCAGACCTGGTGCAGGATTCACTCCATTTGTCTCCAAAAATCAAGGGACCTCATATTCAAATAGGAGACAGGAGTATAAGAGTGATTTTTAAAATGCAGCCTTAAAAGCAAATCCACATCATAGACATTAAAGCAGGTTTTTTAAAAAGAAAAGCAACAACCCTCTTATTCCTGCTCCCAGCTAGGGAAGCTTTGTCACAGGTCAGGCTCCCTCAGTAAGGTCTATTTTTGTAGCCAGTTTTCAAGTTGGTGCTGAAGGAATTTGGCTGGAAAACCTCTTGACACATTTGAAATCTCCACTCAAGCTGCCTCAGCTTGAGGCAAAGCCAAGCTTCTATGAATCAGGGCACAAGACGTGCTGCCCAGAGACTCGCGCACACTCCAAACAATAAAATAGGAGGACAGTGATGCCCATCTAAAGCTGTTTGTGACTCGCAAAGTGCAGAAAACATGAGGGTGAGGTTCCCCCATGCCTGGCTCTGAGGTGCCCAGGAATTTATGTGATGATTCTGAAGGAGCCAGCTCCTTTGCTTATTAAAATTTAAACAATAATAGGCACATATGTGGGCTTCCCCGGTCGCTCAGCAGTAAAGAATCCGCCTGCAATGCAGGAGTTTCAGAAGAGGCAGGTTCGATCCTTGGGTCAGAAAGATCCCCTGGAGGAGGGCATGGCAACCCACTCTGGTATTCTTGCCTGGAGAATCTCATAGACAGAGGAAATTCAATCCCTGGGTTGGGAAGATACCCCCTGGAGGAAGAGACGGCAACCTTCTCCAGTATTCTTGCCTGAGAAATTCCATGGACAGAAGAGCCTGGTGGGCTACAGTCCATAGGGTCACAAAGAGTTGGACATGACTAAAGCGAGTTAGCATGCACACACGCACACAGGCACAGATGTAAATAAAATGCAGATATGCAGATAAAATATCCCCAGCAAGTCATTTCCATCAATTTTTTGTACAGTTATCTTTTTTTTTTTTTTTACTCTGCTGGGTCTTTGTAGCTGTGTGGGCTTTTCTCTAGATGCAATGAGCGGGCTTTGCGTTGCGGTGGCTTTTCCTGTTGCAGCACACAGGCTCTAGAATGAGTGGGCTTCAGTAGTTGCAGTTTCTGGGCTCTAGAACACGCTGGGCTCAATAGATCCGGTGCACGGGCTTAGCTACTCTGCGACATGTCAGAGTTTCCCAGCCCAAGGATGGATTCTGTATCTCCTGCACTGGCAGGCGGATTCTTTACCACTGAGCTACTAGGGAAACCCTGGACAGTTACCTTTTAACATTTTAAATATATCCTGTGTATATTTCCTTTCTGTACCTCATTCCTCACTGCGTGCATGCTCAATCATGTCTGATTCTTTGTGACCACATGGACTATATATAGTCCACCGGGCTACTTTGTCCATGCGATTTCCCAGGCAAGAACAGTGGAGAGGGTTGCCATTTCCTCCTCCAGGGGATCTTCCTAACCCAGGGATCAAACCTGAGTTTCCTGCAACTCCTGCATTGCAGGCGGATTCTTTACCACTGGACCACCTGGGAAGCCCCTCCTGTATCTAATATATGCCTTTTGGAAGAACTGGATTGTAAGAGAACAAAGCTTTTTACTTCTAATGCTAAATGACAAGTAATGTCTGGCTAGAGATAGTTTATTTTCCTTTCTCTTGGGCCCTTAGTGGGAGCTCCTACCAATGTAGACTTTAAAATTTAAAGTCTACATTTTAAAATTTTAAATTCTAAATTTTAAAGTCATTTATAAATCCATGGCTTCACCTGTCATTTCCTGGTCTCTTACCAGGGCTTCCCTGGTGGCTCAGAGGTTAAAGCGTCTGCCTGCAATGTGGGAGACCCGGGTTCAGTCCCGGGGTCTGGAAGATCCCCTAGAGAAGGAAATGGCAACCCACTCCGGTATTCTTGTCTGGAGAAATCCATGGACGGAGGAGCCTGGTAGGCTACAGTCCACGGGGTCGCAAAGAGTAGGACACGACTGAGCGACTTCACTATCACTACCAACCTTCAGCCTTCCAAACATTTTGCCTAAGGTCAGGACCCACCAGGATTGGGTTGAAGAGAAAATCCTTTCTCTTAACGTGTGGTGGGGGTTGGAAGAGGAAGTATACAGATGGAAGCTAACTCGGGACAAAGAAGCGTGGCACCTTTAGTATGTGTTATTACTGCCTGGAAGTCATCCAAGTCATCCATGATGATGGTGGTGATAAAGATGATACAATTGGTAATAACAATAACTGACATTTATTGATCTCTCGCTTCTCTCCAAGCTACTGCTAAGGCTGTACAATAACTAATTCATTGTTCATGGAATCCTCAAGATGAGGTTGGTTGCTCTTCTTATTCCCATTTTACAGATGATGAAGCAGAGGCTTACAGTGGACATGTATATAGTAGAGCTGAAGCTTAAATTCACATGCAGTTGCCTGTCCCCTTGCTCCCCCTATAATTTACTTTAGCCAACAATCAACTTAATGTATCAATTTGTATGAGTACCCATCTTTCAAAAAGCATACAGATATTGCACATTTAATTCACTATAGTTAAAGAGTTGAGCCAATCAAGTAAGGGAGGGATAAATATTTCCCTGCAGAGCTTCTTGCTGAAGTAGAACTCTTTGACCTCTTTAGTGGACTGCTCTATGTGTCGTAACTGAAACTGAAACGATCCCTTCGTCCCATGCCAAGGAGCAAATGAAAGCTTATTCTGGAAGCTCTTTTGTGTTACAGTGATTTGAAGGTCACTCAACTTGGCCTGGGTGTTTGGACCATCCCCCAGGCATACCACCTCTCAGGGTACCCTCCTGCTGGGCCCCGGAAGAAGCTTCTCAGTAAAAGCATGACTTGAGGTGGTTTTTGGATGCAGGGGAAGCAGATGGCCGAATATGACATCACCTCTGGTAAGGGAAACAGAAACATGAAAATAATAGGATTGTAGGAAAATAATAGCCTAATCTTAAATTATCAGCTAGTGTTTTGGAAGTGTTTATTCCTAGCAAATATCAGGGATGGAAGAGAGTTAATAAAAGACCAAGTCTGGCCCTGAGCTCCCCAGTTGAAACTCAGAAACCACCTTTTCCACTATTTTAGTTAAAATAACAATGATTACTTACAGAGAATTTTAATTATATTTATTTCAAACTGCCACCATTCCTCAAACACTGGGAGGTAAATATTATCAAATTCTGATTTTTACATAGGAGGAAACTGTACTCAGAAAGCTTAGTGAGTAAATTGCCCCATGCCACTCAGCCGGTGAATAGCAGAACCTGGTTTTGAATCCTGGGTTATCTGATGTCAAAGATACCCTCTACCTGAAAACCACTTGAGGGGTGTATAATGGGGGAGTGTTTTTCTGACCATTTCATAAAGTACCAAAATGATGTGCCTCAAAGGACACTATCAACAGAGTGAAAGGGAGAAAATATCTGCAAATCATGTATCTGAAATGGAGTTAAAATCCAGAATATACAAAGATCTCCTACAGCTCAACAACAACACAAACAAGTCAATTAAAAAATGGGCAAAGGGGGCTTCCCTGGTTGCTCAGTGGTAAAGAATCTGCCTGCCAATGCAGGAGACATGGGTTTGATTCCTGGTCCAGGAAGATCCCTCATGCCGTGGTGCAATAAGCCCATGTGCCACAACTATTGAGCCTGTGCTCTCGAGCCCAAGAACCACAACTACTGAAGCCTGGGTACCCTAGAGCCCATGCTCTGCAACAAGAGAAGCCACCACAACAAAAAGCCCGTGCACCGCAGCCAGAGAGTAGCCCCTGCTCGCCACAACTAGAGAAAAGTCCGTGCAGCAGTGAAGACCCAGCACGGCCAAAAATAGATAAGTAAATTTTTTTTTTAATGGGCAAAGGACTTGCATAGACATTTCTCCAAAGAAGATGTAAAAATGGCCAATAAACACATGAAAAGATGCTCAACGTCACTAATTGTTGGGAAAGTTCAAAACAAAACCACAATAAGATACCACTTTACACCCTTTAAGACAGTCATTATAAATGAACAAGCAGAAATCAGCAAGTGTTGGTGAGGATGTGGAGAAAATAGAAGCTTTGTGTGTTGCTGGGGGGCATGTAAAATAGTGCAATCACTGTGAAAAACAGCTTGGAAATTCCTTAGAAAATTAAAAAATAAAATTACCATATGATTCATCCATTCCATTTCTGGGTACATGCCCCAAAGAATTGAAAGCAGGGACTCAAACAGGTTTTTTCACACCCATGCTTATAGCAGCATTACTCACATAGCCAAAGACAGAAGCAATCCAAGTTTCCATCGATGGATGAAAGGATAAATAAAATGTGGTATATCCATACAATGGAATATTATTCACCCTTAAAGAGAAAGTCTGACATATACTACAATATAGAGGTTTGCAGACATTATACTAGGTAAAATAAACTAACACAAAGAAATAAATACTGTATGATTCTACTTATATGAGGAACTCAGAGTAGTGAAACTGGTATGGACAGAGAGCAGAATGGTGGCTGCCAGGACCTGGGAGAAGGGGAGAATAGGGAGTTACTGTCTAAAAGGTGTAGGGTTTCAGTTTGGGAGGATGACAAGTCTCTGGAGATTGATGGTGGTAATGCTAGAACAACAGTGTGAATGTAGTTCATGCCACAGAACTCGACACATAAATGGTGAATTTTATGTTACATTTATTTTATCTCAACCTAAAAATGGTAAAAAAAAAAAATTAGAAAAAGAATAAGACATAGGAACTATTACTCTTCTGTACTTAATAATTCTATCTTCTTAACATTAATAGGAAGCAAAAATAACAATCTCTCACTTTGAAAATTTTTAAATTAATTTTAAAGTAATAAATTAATGAATTTTTCTTATAGAATAATTTTTACATTAAAAAGTATTGTTAGCACCAGTTGTATCAGAATAGAATTTCAGGCGTTTTGGAAGACAGAACACATAAATAAGAGTGGTAGTTTGTACTGACATTGTCCAACATGGTAGCCATTAGCTACTTGGGGCTATTGAGCACTTGAATGTCTGGTTCCCCTTGATATATAATGTAAATAAAATATACACCAGTTTTCAAAGGCTTATTACCAAAAAAAGAGTGCAAACTATCTCATTAATACTTTTTACATTGATTATAAGAAGTGATTGTAGTTTGGATATATTGGGTTTAAATAAACTTTATTATTAAAATTCATTTCACTTATTTCTCTTTACCTCTTCTTTTGGTTTTGTTTCCTTTTTCTGTTTGTTTGTTTGGGATGTGCTGTGCAGCTTTTGGGATCTTAGTTCCCGGCATGTGTACATGCTCAGTCACCTCTGACTCTTTGGAACCCCATGGACTGTAGCCCACCAGGCTCCTCTGTTCATGGGATTTTCCAGGCAAGAATACTGTGGTGGGTTGCCATTTCTTTCTCCAAGGGATCTTTCCAACCCAAAGATAGAACCTGTGTCTCTTGTGCATGCGAATTCTTTATCACCTGGGGAGCAAGGATCAAACCTGGGCCCTGGGCAGTGAAATTGTGGAGTCCTAACCACTACAATTCTCTCTTGACTTTTTAAATGTGGCTACTAGAAAATTTGAAATTATATATGTGGCTCAAATTATATTTCTATTGGACAGAAGTGTGCTAGACAAAGGATAAGAATGTATTTTTATTGTGCATTGTCTAAGGGATGCTGACACTATCCCTGGGGCCTTGGCAGCTCATTTGCAGTCTCTGCTGAGAATTACCTCCCAGGGTCTCCTCACTGGACCTAACCTTTCTAACCTCCATGGTCCAAATCAACTCTTGCATGCAACTTATCTTTACCTTAAGACCTGAAGGAACTCTCTTTTTCTGACCCTACAGAATTATCTTAACCACTCCTGTTGTCACTTAAGTGTATTAAGTCTTAACTCCCCAACCAAGCCAATGTGGGTAGTTTGTAAGAAGCCTCCTATTTTTGGTGAGGAAACACCCAACAAGCATCCTGTGCCTTCTCCTAGGATGTAGACATCCTAGTAGACATCACAACAGATATCAGCAATCAATCACGGCACTATAGCCAAACATTAAGAATCAACCATAGCATATTTTCTCTCCCAGCCCATTCAAGGGCTTCTTCTTATTTTTTAACGCAGAACTCTAGGCAGCTACTACCCACTGATCAAAGCTGTCATGAGAGAAAAAAACCTATTTGCCATCCCTGTAATAGAGTCACTTAGTGAACTGAATTCAGAGTAAATTCAGCAAAGAAGCATATGTTTAAAACTTTTCTCTCTTTGCATAATAGGCTATATAACAATAAACTGAGGCCAATAAGAGGATTTTATTAATAGTGTGTCCAAGCATGTTATTGTTGCCTGATACCAGGTGTTTGGGTAATTCCTATGTGTCTACTGAAGCCCGGGAAAGTTGTAAAGCACATTGTCTATTTTCTTTGAGATAGTTTTTAGCAGGTTCCACCATTCCCTCTCCAAGTACAAACAGAGCAAAAGGTATTGGCATTATATAACAAGTCAGGTTCTCTAAAAGTGAGTTTCATGGAACACTAGTTCTGTAATTCTGTAGGATGCTAATAAATATTCAATGAAGAATTAAATCTCTAGTCAAGTAGGTGAGACGCATTGGGTTTAGAAAATGTTAAAATGATTTACTGTGACTCTCCAAAAGGGAGGATCTAGTACACTCCCCAATTTTTTTGATGTAGAGTCCCATTTTCACATCTTGAGAACTATGTTCTAAGACACATATTTTTAGGAAATACTATCCCAAAGGTTAGTGTTGATGCTGTGTTTTTGAAAATGGTAGGGGCGGGTGGGAGGAAGGAATATTGATGGTAGGAATCACAGTAGTCTCTCCTTTATTTTCAAATTTATTTCTTCAAACCCAAGCATTTGTTGCCATCATTTATCTGGTTAACAGGTGATAGATAAATCATGATGTTTATTTAGCGTGGAAGATCAGTAAGCCTGATTCAACCCCTTGGGTTTGCTGATGAGAAAACTAAGGCTCGGAGAGATTAGGTGCCAATAGCCAAAGTCTCCAAGCACATCAGCGTCTAACAAATTATGAGGCTTTAAAAAAAAAAAAAAGGCAAAATATGAAGCGGCCCAGAACAATCACCTCCATAATCTCCTGTACCTTAGACTACCCTCATCCTTCATTTGTTTACCTGCAAGAGAAAATTGCATTTTGTGGGAGGGTCATGAAGGTAGATATACTCCATTCACCCAACAGAAATAGAGAAGAGATTTATGACAGCAAAGAGCAGGACAGCCTCTTGAGCTCTTTGGTTTCCTGAGGAAACCCAGCAACGTGAGCTTAGAGTTCTTAACACTAATGATGATACCTGTCAAAGAACTTCTCTGATTTGATTTCTAGAGCTCTGGACATAAGTTTCCTGTTCTAAATGCATCGTGTTCTCAAAACGTGGGCCCTGTGACAAGTAAAGGTTAATGGTTGGAGTTGGCCTCTCAGTGGGGACCTTTACAGAATCTGGCAACTCAGTTGACCTCTACTTGGGGCTTAATTTCAAGACTCTCACTAATAAGATCAAAGACCCCATAGCATGTGTCCCCCACACTCAATGGCTTCTACACTTGCACAGCCCAAACGTCTTTGCCTCTGGCAAATGTCGTTGGCACTGACCTTGGCTTGATCAGGTTTTCTCGAAGCTAGCACTGTTAGCATTTGGGGCCAGATAACCATCTGTTGTAGGGGCCGTCCTGGGCACTGTAGGATGTTTAGCAACTTTCCTGGCCTCTACTCACTAGATACCAGTGGTATCCCCTAACTTGTAACAATCAAAAATACGCCCAACAAAAGCCCCTTAAGAAGCAAAATTGCCCCTGGCTGAGAACCATGGTTAGATGAACCCAGTGAGGATGACGAGCACTTTCAACAACAGAGAATCAGTTTCCACTAGATGGTGCTCAGGCAAGGACTCAGGAAACATATGTTAATAATTTTTTAATCTCTCTCCCTGGCACCTAGTAGGTATTCACTCACCAGTTCACTGCACAAATATTTATTAAGCACCTACCATGTGCTAGGCACTCTTACAGGTGATAAGGATACAGCACTGAACATAAGTAATCCCTGGCCTCAAAGAGTTTATATTTCAGAGGGGGCAAGATAGATAATAAAAATACAAATTAAAGTATAAATAAATATACGAAGTAATTTTAGTCACTAAGGGCTTTGAAGAAAAAAAGCAGATAAACATGAAAGAGGGCTGCCTTAAACCAGAGTAGTCTATCAGTTGGAATTAAATTGGTAACAGGATCCAAAATAACTGTGCCTCCAACAAAATAAAAGTTTATTTCTCTCTCAAGTCGAAGTTCAGAGCAAGTAATCCAGAACTCTTATGGCAGTTCTGCTCCATGAAGTCCTCAGTGATCCAGGCTCCATCTATTCTGTTCCTCTGCTGTGCTTGGCCTCCATTTCCAAGGTTACCTCCTGGTCTGAGGTGGCTGCTCCAGCTCCAGCCATCAGGTCATGTTCCAATCAGGAGAATGAATAAGTGGGAAGAAAAAGAAGCTAAAAGTATGTACCAATCATTTTTTAAGGATGGTTCTTAGATATTGCCACATAATATTTCTGCTTATACCTCATTGGACAGAACTTGGTCATATAGCTATAGCCAGGTTTGTTTTTTTTTTTTTCCTTTTTTGGCTATGTTGCCTGTGGGATCTTAGTCCCCCAACCAGTGATCGAACCTGTACCCCCTGCTTTGGAAGAACAGAGTCTTAACCACTGGACCAACAAGGAAGTCCCCCATATTTTTCATAACTACACACAAACACATATATATAGAGATGAGTGTACAGCCACACCTCCCTTTTGAGACGAGGAAAAAGGCTAAATAAGTGGATTAGGTTAATAAAAAAAGATCTTATAGGTTAAAGAAATTGCAAGGCATAAAAGTTCTATTGCCTTTGGTCACAAAAATCAGCCTATTTTAATCTGGACCTCTTTCACTTTAAGAAAATAGTAAATCCAGGTTAATATTTATTCCAATTCTGAGTCATCCTTGGTTTCACTTTCTAAATCATTCAGTCGTGGGTCTGGTGAGATATTGAGAAGTAAGAAACTGGAGGGTGGGGTGGAGAGGGAGAGAGAAACAGCGTGTTTGCGGAGAGGCCTCCTGGGAGGAGCTATTAGACAAGGTGGTAACTAATAATACGATGAACAGAGTATATCCAGAATACATCCAAATGGTAATTAAAATGTTCCTTCCTCCCTTACTCACTCTGTAGGGCCCCCTTGAGGTGCTCCTGGAATTTATTTCCTTTTCTCCAGTCACTATCCCTTCCCTAATTGAAATGGGCGGGGCCGGGGAGAGGGGAGTGTCGCCCGAGAACCAGAAAACAAAATCACCTCTGGACCCGGTTCAGTAAATCATTGATCTAGAAGTCAGAAAGTTTCAGACACACACTTCTGATTGTGTTTTTTTGTACCCCAGGCCAGTGCATGTCACATTTTAATTTGCTTATGAGTCACTTGGGATCTTGTTAAAGCGCAGACTGATTGAGCAAGCAGGTCTGGACTGGGGCCTGAGACCCTGCATTTCTAACAAGCCTCCCCCCCTAGCCCACCGCCCTGTGATGGCAGTGGAAGTTGCTAGTCTAGAGACCACCCTCTTGAGCAGCGAGGCCCCAGATAGAGCAGTGGTTTTCAAACTCGCTTGCCCATCTGAATTACCTGGAGGATCTTTAAGAACTCCTGATGCCTGAGCCTTATGGCCAGCTTCTAACTTAATTAGTGTGGGTGAAGCCTGGGCATGATTGGGGTTTTCAAAGCTTCCCAAGAGGTCCTAGTATGAAACACATTTGGGGACTCACTGCCCTAGGCTAGAGCCGTAGTTCTCATACTTTAGAGCGCATCAGGGTTATCTGGAGGGTTTGTTAAGTCATACAGATTGCTGGACCCCACCCTGCATGGTTTCAGTGGGTCTGGGTGGGGCCCGACAGAGAATCTGCTTTTCTAACGAAATGCTTTTTAATTTTTTTTAAACTTTCAATTTTGTATTGGGGTACTCTTGCCTGGAAAATCCCATGAACGGAGGAGCCTGGTAGGCTGCAGTCCAAGGGGTCGCTAAGAGTCCTGAGCGATTTCACTTTCACTTTTCACTTCCATGCATTGGAGAAGGAAATGGCAACCCACTCCAGTGTTCTTGCCTTGAGAATCCCAGGGACGCGGGGGAGCCTGGTGGGCTGCCGTCTATGGGGTCACACAGAGTTGGACATGACTGATGTGACTTAGCAGCAGCAGCATAGCAGATTAATAAACAATGTTGTCATAGTTTCAGGTGAACAGAGAAGGGACTCAGTCATACATATACATGTATCCATTCTCCCCAAAATTCCCCTCCCATCAGGCTGCCACGTAACATAACGTTGAACAGAGTTCCATGTGCTGTACAGTAGGTCCTTGTTGGTTATTCATTTTAAGTACAGCAGTGTGTACATATCAGTCCCAAACTCCCTAACTCTCCCTTCCCCCTGGCAACAATAAGCTTGTTTTCAAAGTCTGTGAGCCTGTTTTGTAAGTTCATTTGTATCATTTATTTTTAGATTCCACATATAAGGGATGTCATACAATATTTCTCCTCCTTTCTCTGACTTACTTCATTCAGTATGATGGTCACTAGGTCCATTCATGTTTCTGCAAATGGCCTTACTTCATTCTTTTTAATGGCTGAGTAATACTCCATCTAACGAAGTGCTTTTGATGCTGTTGGTCTGAAGATTTCGCTTTAAGAGGCACCATCTGTGGGCTAGGGAAGAGGAGAAGGAACACAGAGCGATGTCCCTAAGGGGAGGCGTTAATCATCACTTAAGCAGGCACCTAAGGAAGCATAGATTACCAGTGCTTGGAAGTTGCCTTGACTGTCCTCTCACTACCTGGAGAGGACTAGCCACCGATTACAGCCAGCCTATGGCCCCTACTTTATGGCACAAGACTAGCCAGCTCTCCCATCCCATGCTGATGACTTCTTTGCCATAGTTCAGACTAGTTGTAGCCCCTCTAGAATAGAGGGTGGTGGCCTTGTCCTCAGAGAAGTGATGCTCTTGGGGAGGATGAATGCTGCACTTGGACAAGCTGCAGGTCGCCCACTGGTCTGGACAGAGGTAGAACATCCTCCCTTGCCTCAGGAAAAGCCCATGATTCCACTTCACAGAGATGGTTTAGTGACCCTGGTTCTTATGCAAACAGTGGAAGACCTCAGTTACACCCACAGGAATGTTGAGATGTGGTAGAACTAGAGAGAATTTTCTTATGGGTAGCAGATAAGAATGTTCAATGACCACGACTGTCTCCTCAGAACACTGAGCTCCTAAATCCAAAGAGTTATTTTCCATATTTAATGTTTTCTCCAGCTTTTTAAATTAAAAAAGAAGGAAGAAAGAAACATGCTATAGATTTATAACAAGCTTCAAGATAGAGCACAGGTAAGACTGAGCTGCTTTTATAAAATATTCACTTTTATCTTCCCCAAAGAGAATTCCTTTACTTACCTATGTATTTTCTTTCAAGGATATTTTCATAATCAGTAGTCGGAGTTAAGTGTGTGTGTGTTGAGTTGCTAAGTTGTGTACAACTCTGTGTGACCCCATGGACTTAGCACCCCAGGCTTCTCTGTCCAGTGGGATTTCCCAGGCAAGAATACCAGAGTGGGTTGCCATTTCCTTCTTTAGGGGATCTTTCCAACCCAGGAATTGAATTCACACTCCTTCATTGGCAGACAGATTCTTAGCAGTTTAAAAAAAAAGAAAAAACTGAAATGTATATGATATATCGGGGAAGGCAATGGCACCCCACTCCAGTACTCTTGCCTGGAAAATCCCATGGATGGAGGAGCCTGGTGGGCTGCAGTCCATGGGGTTGAGAAGAGTAGGACATGGCTGAGCGACTTCACTTTCACTTTTCACTTTTATGCATTGGAGAAGGAAACGGCAACCCACTCCAGTGTTCTTGCCTGGAGAATCCCAGGGATGGGGTCGCACAGAGTCGGACACGGACACGACTGAAGTGACTTAGCAGTAGCAGTAGCATATGATATATAACATTGTATACATTGATTTGATACATTGTTGATATTATGATATATTTGATAATATGTTGATATTGATGCACTGTAATAAGATTGCTATTGTAGCACCTCTTTCACATCACATAATTATCATTTCCTTTTAAGATCTAGTCTCTCAGCTAGTCTGGTGATTATAATACAATGTTGTATATATTCACTATAGTGTGTATAGCTTTATTTACTACTTAATTGCAAGTTTGTTTAATCCTTAGAAGAAAATAACCCTAGAGATGTGGGAAGGAAAGTATCATTTATTAAGCATCTACTATTAGGGATTCCACAAACCTTTTTGTGTTCATTAACCCATGTATTGTAGTAGAAAGCTCTGCTATCACTGGGATTATAATTGTCTGGAGTTGGAATTTCTTTGGAAAAAAATTTTTAAGCAAACTAAAGATAAAGCATTCTTTATCACAGAGAAAATGACATAGACATTAAAGAAGCACGTAGAACTCTGAATCTATGTGGGCCATTAAGCTACAAAAACTTTCTGGATCTTGTATGGTGACCATTAAAATTCCTGCTGAGAGCTCATTTTTGTTTGTTTGTTTGTTTATTTTCCTGCAAGATCTTAGTTCCCCCATCAGGGATGGAACCTGTGCCCCTTTGCAATGGAAACATGGAGTCGTAACCACTGGACTAGGGAAGTCCTGAGAGCTACTTGTTTAATCATATCACAAACAAAGTTTTAGCAGTCGCTTCCAATGGTTTTCCAAGCCTATGGGGTCCCCCAGAATTAGTGGGGGGTATGGCTTATTTTTGCTTGCTGGCAGAAACTTTAAGTACAGTAAGTTCCCTACATACAAACCTTCAAGTTGTAAGCTTTCAAAGATGTGAACGTGAGTCTCTGTACTTTTTTTTTTTTTCAAGAGGGTAGATAGAATTGAATCCAGCAAGGAACCAGAAGCTGTGCCATGGTGGGAGTGAAACTGCAGTTTGCCCTCCGTCTCTTATTGCTGAAAATTCCTCAGCTCCACCATCTCCCCCCTCCTCTCCCTCGTCCAGTCTGTAACTCTTCCTGCCTGTTCTCTTGATGTCAGCCCCTGTATGTCAGCTGTTGTTCTGTACTACTGTACTTTTCAAGGTACTGTACTGTAAGATGAAAAATGTTTATTTTTTGTGTTTGGTTTTTTATGTATTACTTGCATGAAAAGTATTATAAACCTATTATAAGCACCAAAGTATAGTACTATATGGGCTTCCCTGGTGGCTCAGAGGTAAAGCGTCTGCCTGCAATGCAGGAGACCCGGGTTTGATCCCTGGGACAGGATGATCCCCTGGAGAAGGAAATGGCAACCCACTCCAGTTCTCTTGCCTGGAAAATTCCCTGGGCTACAATCCATGGGGTTGCAAAGAGTCAGACATGACTGAGCGACTTCACTTTCTTTCACTTTATAGTACTACATAGCCGATAGTGTTACCTGGGTATCTAGGCTAACTTTGTCGGACTTAACAAAATTGGACTTAAAATGTGCTCTTGGAATGAAACTTGTTTCTGTGTAGGGGACTTACTGTATTGTATACATATTTTTTGTTACTCTGCTATATGTTGACCATTAATTATATAGCAAAATGAAGCCATGTATTAGGCAAAGGATTTTTTTTCCCCTCCAAAATACTGTATTAAACATTGACCTTGAATGGGCAAGTGCAAGTGAAGCAGTCACCATCACTGAAAATACTGTGATCAGAGGCAGTGGATGATAAGATGCAGAGATGCTCGGATGTTCCACTTGACCTTGCTCTCCTCTGCTCTGCCCCAAGCCCTGTACCACCAGATGCTCAGTAGGGGCACGGCACAGAGGCACAGCCTGCCAGAGGGCCTTCCCTTGGCTGTCCTATTTTGGTGCTTGGCTGCCCAGATGGACAGGCTGGTGCCTCCTCTGATCCTATGGCTTCCCTCCTGGACTGGTCCTTTCCCCACTCCTTCTAGAGCTCTGTTAAGAGCTGATTTCTGGGATAAACCTCTCATCCCATCACCCATAGTGTTCTGTGTTGAACTTTGGACCAGACCACAAAGGCCAAGGTGAAGAATAAAGGAAGCTACTGAAGGCCCCTGAGCCAGGGGGTGGCCTGTATCTGTGAGTGGGGCCCTTTTGACTGCAGCTAGGGTTCAAGGCCCTTGGACTTCTCCATGGAGCAGGGTGCTGTGCAGAAAAAATTGCCTTCAGACTATTTCCCAAGTCTGCCCCACAGCTGGTGCCCTGTGCCCCCCTGCCTCACTGACCAGGAGTCACTATGACTTTGCCCCTCAGTCTTGATGCTTTCCTTGTGGCTCAGCTGGTAAAGAATCCACCTGCAATGACAGACATCTGGGTTCGGTCCCTGGGTTGGGAAGATCCCCTGGAGAAAGGAAAGGCTACCCACTCCAGTATTCTGGCCTGGAGAGTTCCATGGACTGTATATAGTCCACAGGGTTGCAGAGAGTCAGACATGACTGAGCAACTTTCACTTGTTTAAATATATAAATATTCTCACTTCGGGGCATCCCTGATGGCTCAGAAGGTAAAGAATCTGCCTGCAATGCGGGAGACCCGGGTTCAATTCCTGAATCGGGAAGATCCCCTTTAGAAGGAAATGGCAACACATTCTAGTACTCTTGCCTGGAAAATCCCATGGACAGAGGAGCCTGGTAGGCTACAGTCCATGGGGTCACAAAAAGTCAGACATGACTGAGCAACTTCACTTTATTTATTCTCACTTCACTTGACAAGAAGAGTTGGTCTTTGCATCCAACAAATAGGACTGACATGCAAGGGAGATTCTGGTTCTTTATGGCAGTGGTGTTTATATGCAGCTGCTTTGTGGCAGGCACAAGAATAGGTTAAATGAGGTGGCTTTTAAAACAAGAAGAGCAGGAAATCTGCCTTCCAGCAGGAGATATATATATATATATATATACACACACACACAGCACTCTGGGAAGGAGCACGTGTAATTGGCTGAAAGAGGTATTAGTGGTTACATTTCAGAATCCACTGGGGGGCTTTAAAAATATCTGGGCTCTCCACTGCAGACCATTTAAATCCAGTTTCTGAGGGTGAGGCCCAGACATCTTGGTGGAGGTTTGTTTTTGTTTTTTTTTTTTTTTCCTTTTTTAGTCTAAAGTGATTCCCAAGAGTAGCCAGGATTGAGAATCCATTCAACCACAGTGAAGAGGTTGCCAAAGGGGACCTATGGGCCATATCTGATCGAAGATAGTATTATCTTTCAGAAATTTGGATTTGCTGTCATATTGAAACAGGGAAATTGCAAATACAAACCTAAATTTCCAGCTTCTTTCCTTTGAGATCCTAGAAGTGGGGCCATAGTCCCCACTAACCCCTAGTGTCTTGCCCAGCCTGTTTCACTCATTCTATCATCTCCCTGTCCACTGCAGGCACTGACTTTGGGGACCTCGCAGGGATTAAGAGCAGGTGTCAGTGAACTATAGCCCTTGGGCCAAATCTGGCCTGCTGCCTGTTTTTGTATGGCCTATAAGCTAAGGATGGTTTCTATGTTTTGAAATTGCTGGGGGGAGTGAAAGAGGAATACTTCACGACACATGAAAAATTAAATAAAATTCAGATGTCAGTGCCATATTAGAACAGGGGTCATGGCCATGCTTATTGGCTCATGTGTTGTCTGTGGCTACTTTTGTGCTGCAGCAGCAGACTGTGTGGTCACAGAGCCTGTGACCTTTACCTACTACCTGTGACTTGTTACAGAACCAGTTTGCTGATTAAGAGAGTAAGATTTAGAATCAAAGAAAGCTAGATTTGGACTCTGTTTCTTTTATCAGCTATCGGAGAGAAATTGGGCAAATTCCATCACCTCTTGGCAAAATGCAGAGAAGAAATCTTACGCTGTGGGCCACCGTGACAATGTTGCTTAGATGACTATGTTCAGCTCCCAGCGTAGCGCTGAGAAAGTGCACAATACATTGTATCCAACAGAAGAGGAAGACTGAAAATCATCCTCTTTGAGAGTGATGGTGTTTTTCACTGACTAACAGAAAAAGATCCAGGGGTCCTTAACTATTTTTTTTTTTTTTTTAAAGTTCATTGCTCATCTCCTAAAGAGATTACATTACTATGTCATTAAAGTCACTTTGCAATTCAAATGGAGCTATTGTTCTACGTTAGATATCTTTTAAGTGTAAAACCTGCAATGTTTATCAAATGCAAAATTACCTTTTTACTTGACACTATTGATTATTGACTTTGTTACCATATGAAAGCCTTGGAAATAATTACCCATTTAGCATGAATAATAATTCAGATTGTTCAGAAACTGAACTGTCCATACTGAGTGAAAGCCGTCTTTTCTGTGATATCACTTTATATGTTACATTGGAAGTTTGCTAATTATTCAGAAGCTGATATTGTTGATTTCCAAAAAAAAAAAAAAGAAGCGAATCTTCCTCTGTTTGATGAAAGTTGACCAAATAAAAGACTTGGTTATAAATATTTATAATTTAATTAAATCATCAGAACTGATCATGCATTTAAAATACTCATAACTTAACATTTACCATTTTAAAGTATACAATCTTATGGCATTAAGTACTATTCACGATGTTGTGCGGCTGTAACCACTATTGAATTCCAGAACTTTCTCATCACCCCCGCAAAGAAACCTCATACCCACTAAGCAGTCACTCCCAGTTCTCCACCTCACCCCAACTCCTAGCAACCACTAACCTCCTCTCTCTCAATGAATTTGCCTATTCTGGATATTTCATTTATGTGACCTGCTGTGCCTGGATTCTTTCACTTAGCATAGCGTTTTCAAGGTTTATTTCTGCTGCTCTATGGCATGTACCAGATATAGCATGTACCTGCTCTATAGCATGTACCTGATAGCTCAGTTGGTAAAAACTCCACCTGCAATGCAGGAGATCCTGGTACGATTCCTGGGTTGGGAAGACCCCTTGGAGAAGGGAAAGGCTATCCACTCCACTATTCTGGCCTGGAGAATTCCATGTATAATCCACGGGGTGGCAAAGAGTCAGACATGGCTGAGCAACTTTCACTTTCATTTTTCATAGCATGTACCAGTACTATGTTTCTTTTTGTGGCCGAATAAAATTTTATTGTATGGGACTTCCCTGGTGGTCCAGTGGTTAAGAATTCCCCTGCCAATCCAGGAGACACAGATTTGATCCCTGGTCCCAGAAGAACCCCATGCTGTGGGACAACTAGGTCCACACGCTGCAGCTACTGAGCCCACGTGCCCTAAAACCTGAGCTCTGCAGCAAGAGAAGCCACTGCAGTGAGAAGCCCGTGCAACTCAGCTAGAGAGTAGCCCCTGCTCCCTGCAATTAGAAAAGCCTGTGCATAGCAACGAAGACCCAGCACAGCCAAAAGTAAAAAAATTAATAAAACTTTAAAAAAATTAAATTTTAAAAAAAAATTAAATTTAAAAATTGTACAGGAGGCAGTGACCTAAAACATCCCAAAGAAAAAGAAATGCAAGAATGCAAAGTGATTGTCTGAGGAGGCTTTACAAATAGCTGAGGAAAGAAGAGAAGTGAAAGGCAAGGGAGAAAGAGAAAGATATACCCAAATGAAAGCAGAATTTCAGAGAACAGCAAGGAGAGATAAGAAGGCCTTCTTAAAAGAACAATGCAAAGAAACAGAGAAAAACAATAGAATGGGAAATACTAGTGATCTCTTCAAGAAAATATGGGCACGATAAAGGACAGAAACAGTAAGGATCTAACAGAAGCAGAAGAGATGAAGAAGAGGTGCCAAGAATACAGAGAAGAACTAAACAAAAAAAGTCTTAATGACTTACATAACCATGATTCTGTGGTCACTTACCTAGAGCCAAACATTGTGGAGTGTGACGTCAAGGAGACCTTAGGAAGCATCAATACAAATGAAGCTAGTGGAGGTGATGAATTCCAGCTGAGCTATTTCAAATCCTAAAAGATGATGCTGTCAAAGTGCTGCACTCAATACACCAGCAAATTTGGAAAACTCAGCAGTGGTCGCAGGATTGGAAAAGGTCAGTTTTCATTCAAATCCCAAAGAAAGGTAATGTCAAAGAATGTTCAGACTACCATACAAAGTATGGCACTACTTTGTATGTACCTACTACACATGCTAGTAAGGTTATGTTGAAGATCCTTCAAGCTAGGCTTCACTAGTATGTGAATCGAGAACTTCCAGTTGTACAACCTGAGTTTAGAAAAGGCCGAGGAACCAGAGATCAGATTGCTAGCATTGACTGGATCATGGAGAAAACAAGGGAGTTCCAGAAAAATATCTACTTCTGTTTCATTGACTACACTAAAGCCTTTGACTGGGTCACTGCAAGCTGAAGCCTTTGACTGTGGATCACAAGCTGTGGAAAACTCTTAAAAAGATGGGAATATCAGACAAACCTCACCTATCTCCTGAGAAACCTGTATGTGGGCCAGGAAGCAACAGCTAGAATTGGACATGTTACAACTGACTAGTTTCAAATTGGGAAAGGAATATGACAAGCTGTGTATTGTCACCCTGCTTATTTAACTTCTGTGCAGAGTACGTCATGCTAAATGCCGGGTTGGATGAATCACAAGCTGGAATCAAGATTGTCAGAAGAAATATCAATAACTTCAGATATGCAGATGACACAACCCTTATGACAGAAAGGAAAGAGGAACTAAAGAGCCTCCTGAAAGTGAAAGAGGAGAGTGAAAAACCTTGCTTAAAACTCAACTTTCAAAAAACTAAGATCATGGCATCCAGTCCCATCACTTCATGGCAAATAGATGGGGCAACAATGGAAACAGTGACAGACTTTATTTTCTTGGGCTCCAAAATCACTGCAGATGGTGGCTGCAGCCATGAAATTAAAAGATGCTTGCTCCTTGGAAGAAAAGCTATGACCAAACTAGACAGCATATTAAAAAGCAGAGACATTACTTTGTCAACAAAGGTCTGTCTAGTCAAAGCTATGGTTTTTGCAGTAGTCATGTATAGATGAGAGAGCTGGGACATAAAGACGGCTGAACACCAAAGAACTGATGCTTTCAAACTGTGGTGCTGGAGAAGATACTTAAGAGTCCCTTGGACTGCAAGGAGATCCAACCAGTCCATCTTAAAGGAAATCAATCCTGTATATTCATTGGAAGGATTGATGCTGAAGCTGAAGGTCCAATACTTTGGCCACCTGATATGAAGAACTGACTCATTGAAAAAGACCCTGATGCTGGGAAAGATTGAAGGCAGGAGGAGAAGGGGATGTCAGAGGATAAGTTGGTTGGATGGCATCACTGACTCGATGGACATGAGTTTGAGCAAACTCCGGGAGTTGGTGATGGACAGGGAAGCCTGGCATGCTGTAGTCCATGGGGTCGCAAAGAGTCAGACATGACTGAATGACTGAACTGAACCAAACTGAACTGAAGATTATAGCATCTGGTCCCATCACTTCATGGTAAATAGAAAGGGCAAAAGTGGAAGCAGTGACAGATTTTCTTTTCTTGGCCTCCATAATCATTGCAGATGGTGACTGCAGCCATGAAATTAAAAGACAGTTGCTCCTTGGAAGGAAAGCTATGATAAACCTAGACAGTGCATTAAATAGCAGAGACATCACTTTACTGACTAAGGTCCATATAGTTAAAGTTAAGGTTTTTCCAAGAGTCATGTACAAATGCGACAGTTGGACTATAAAGAAGGCTGAGTGCCTAAGAATTGATGCTTTTGAATTGTGTTGCTAGAGAAGACTCTTGAGAGTCCCTTGGACTGCAAGGAGATCAAGCTAGTCAATCCTAAAGGAAATCAACCTTGAATATTCATTGGAAGGACTGTTGCTGAAGTTGACATACCAATATTTTGATCACCTGATGGGAAGAGCTGACTCATTGGGAAAAAAATAACCCTGATGCTGAGAAAGACTGAAGGCAAAAGGAGAAGCAGGCAGCAGAGGATGAGATTGTTAGATAGCTTCACTGAATCAATGGACATGAATCTGAGCAAACTCCGGGAGATTGTAGAGGACAGAGGAGCCTGGCATGCTACAATTCATGAGGCTGCAAAGAGTCGGACTTGACTTAGCAACTGAACAACAACAATATCATTTTAAAAAATATTTCAGTGTTTGGACATCTCGTGTTTTGTTTATTCATTCATCCACTGATAGATATTTGGGTTGTTTCCACTTTAGGGCCAGTGTGAATAGTGCTGTGATGAACATTCATGTACATATTTTTGTTGGAAAACCTATCAGAATTCTACTATCAAGACCCTTTCAGACAGTGCTAAGTGTCTGAAAGAAAATGAGTTAGATGAACAGTAAAAGGACTAAGACCTGGATTAAAAAGGGCCTTGATAATGCATTTGTTTGTTTGCATAATGCTGTCTCACCTCCTTGAATGCAAAGGCCATCAGGGCCAAGACTGTAGGTGTGTTCACTGCCACACCTTGAGAGAGTGAATATACAGACTGTGCCCAGACCACATATAAAAATAGAACTCAGACTCACAGTCTGCAGCAACCAGCCAAGAAGCCAGCCCATGATTGCCAGTAACCAGCCCAGGAAACCATTTTGCCATCTCTAAGTCAGACTTGGAGGAAGTCAGACCACTCTCTTCAGCAACCAGCCCAGAAGCCAAATAATAACCCTTGCAACCGTCAGCCCCCCATAACCAGGACTTGATTCGTAACTGACAGCTTCCCTAATTGTTGTTCCCACTTCTAACTAGAGGGACCAACTAGAGAAAGTTAACCATGCAAGCCTAACCATTTACACAAGGACCTGCTTCTAGTTAGCCCGCCCCAACTTTCCTATGCCAACAGCCTCCGATGGGACACACCTGGATCCTTCTACCATCCCCTCTGCTGCTTTTTTCAACTATAAAGGTTTCCCACTCCTCTGCCTGCCTTTGAGTCTCTGCCAAAAGGCAAAAGATGGGGGCTGACTCCCTTGCTCTAGCAGGCTCTGAATACATGGCTTCTTCATGGTTCCTTCAGATGGTCTCTGTTTCCACAGCCTCCTTCCCCGGGACAGGGCCTGGCACAAAGAGGGGCCTGGTCAGTGACTGTGGATGGTGTGAACACACGTTGCTGAGGACACGCCTGTCCTTTCACAGTCCCCGCCAGGGCCCTCAAGCCCACAATACACTCTGTGGTCTTATCCCAGCACCCCTCTCTCTTTGGATCTCCAGACCTGTGTGCGCAGCAGCTGACAGTCTGTCTCTGCCTAGACATCCACAGGTCCCGGGACTCGGTGTATCCCACATCTGTTGGTCCCTCCTCTCTTCCTTCTATACCTCTTCACCTGGGGTCATCACCCAGGTCCCCCCCAGTGCCCCGCCTGGAACCTGGGAGTCAGCCTACCCCCTCTTCTCATTCTCCCCAACCTATTCAGTTCAGTTCAGTTGCTCAGTCATGCCTGACTCTTTGTGACCCCATGGACTGCAGCACGCCAGGCTTCCCTGTCCATCAGCAACTCCCCGAACTTGCTCAGACTCATATCCAATGAATTGGTGATGCCATCCAACCATCTCATCCTCCGTCTTCCTCTTCTCCTTTTGGAATCAATCTTCCCCAGCTTCAGGGTCTTTTCTAAGGAGTCAGTTCTTCACAACAGGTGGCCAAAGTATTGGAGCTTCAGTTTCAGCATCAGTCCTTCCAATGAATACTCAGGGTTGATTTCCTTTAGGATTGACTGGTTATAACCCATCAGTAAGTCCTGCTGGTTCTACTCCAGAATGCCTGGGGAATCCACATGTTCTTCCAGCTCTACTACTGGTCAGGCCCTCATTGCAGCCACAGCCCAAAACTGGTCTAGCTGCCCTCATCCTGGTCTCCTCCAAAACAGCCAGGGGACACTCCCCTGAACAACCTATTTCTGATCAGCAGATGCCCTCACAGAGTCACCCTCAGGTTAGAGTCTAAACCTAAAAGAAGGGAATTCCCTGGCTGTCCGATAGTTAAGGCTCTGCACTCTCAATGCAGGTGGCACCGGTTCGATCCCAAGTCAGGGAACTAAGATCCCGCATGTCCTGTGGCATGGCATAGCCAAAATAAATAAATAAACCTAAGAGAAGAGTTTTTCCGGAGCCTCCCAGACCTGGTCCCTGCCCACCTTTCCAGTTTTAACTCCGGTCTAGCCTATATTCTAACCATGGGCGTGGCGGGTGATGGCACTCTCTGCCCTCCCTGTCCCCCTCTCTCCCCTCACCTACTTGGCAGGTGGCTTCTCTTCTTCAAGAGGAAGCCTTGGTGAAGCCTCGTCTTGACTGCCTTGATACCCTCCTGTTATCTGATAGATTATTCTGGGCTCATTACACTAGGACGAGATTTTCTGGTCAGTCCCCTTCCCCGCCTCCACGTGTAAATTCCTTAAGGGCACAAACTGTAGTTTTAACCTTTGTCATCTCAGAACCAAACACAATGCCTGGCACTTGGCAGATATCAGAATGTCAATATTTGTTGAGCAAATAAATGTTTGAGCAAGAACTGTGTCAAAGCTGGATTACCCAACTGACTTTAGGGCTAGTAGTGAAAGAGGGGGAACTCCCCAAATTATTTGGAAAGACTTTGATATGTGATAGTTGATTAAAAACAATGAAACCATTATTCTGAGAAAATAGAGGAAATGAGAATTTTGTTGGACTTCCTTACATTCCTCTTGCTGTCTAGCTTTTTAACTTTTTTTCCCAACTTTATTTCATTTTCTTCCAGTTTTGTTGAGATATAATTGACACACAGCACTGCATAAGTTTAAGGTATACAGCATCATGAAATGATTATCACTATAAGCTTAATGAACATCCATCATCCCATATAGAGAAAAAAATTAAAGGAATAGGAAAAAAAGGTATCTTTTCCTTGTGATGAGAACTCAGGATTTACTCTCTTAGCTTTCATATATAACATAGCAGCATTAATTATATTTACCATGTTGTCCATTTGTCCATTATTCCCGTAAGACTCATTTATCTTACAACTGTCTAGGGTTGTTTTTTTGTTTTTATTTTTAGGTTTCTATTATTATTAGGCCTACCTGGTGGCTCAGATGGTAAATAATTTGCCTGCAAAGCAGGAGACCCAGTTTCGATCCCTGAGTCAGGAAGATCCCCTGGAGAAGTGAATGGCAACCCACTCAATATTCTAGTCTGGAGAATTCCATGGACACGGCTCCTATGTCCATGGCTTGTTTTTATTATTATCATGTTCTCAATTGTATTTGTAACACTTGACATATGAAACTTGCTTTTGAATAAGTTTTAGGAACACTGAGAATATGAACAATTATGTAATTCATTATTACCTTTTTAAAAATTAGTAGCCACAGGAAAGATTTCTTTCCTAGTTCTTCCCTTCCTTCCAAATACAATCTTAACCCCTACTGAGCAGATGTTTTTTTTTTTTTAATTAATTAATTTTTGGCTGCACTGAGTCTTCGCTCAGGGGCTTTCTCTAGTTGTGGTGAGCAGGGGCCACTCTTTGGTGCAGTGTGTGGGCTTTTCATTGTGGTGGCTTCTCTTGTTGTCGAGCACAGGCTCTAGGGCGTGAAGGTTCAGTAGCTGTGGTGCCTGGGCTAAGTTGCTCCAAGGCATCTGGAATTTTCCTGGAGCAGAGATTGAAACCATGTCCCCTGCATTGGCATGCAGAGTCCTATCCATTGTACCACCAGGGAAGACTCCGCTGTATGTTTTCCAATCTCATTTCTCCCTCTTTGTCCAGCTTCCATGAAGCTCCACACTGTATCTGTGGGCCATATTTTATAACTATGCAATACTTTTCTAACTACTTCCCTGGTGGCTTAGAGGGTAAAGCGTCTGCCTGTGATGCTGCAGACCCGGGTTCGATCCCTGAGTCAGGAAGATCCTCCCCTGGAGAAGGAAATGGCAACCCACTCCAGTACTCTCTCCTGGAAAATCCTATGGACAGAGGAGCCTGGGAGGTTGCAGTCCATGGGGTCACAAAGAGTCGGATACGACTGAGCGACTTCACTTTCACTTCTAACTACTAACTTCTCAGACTATTATTTAACCTTTCTTCTTCTTTTTTTATCTTTTTATTTATTTTTTTTTCTTTTGACTGCACTGGGTCTTCATTGCAGCACTAGGGCTTTATCTGGTTGCGAACTATGGGTGAGTTCTAGAGGGCGCAGGCTCAGTAGATGCAATGTGCTGGCTTAGTTGCCCCTCGGCATGTGGGATCTTAGTTCCCAATCAGGGATCAAACTTGATCTCCCTGCATTGGAAGATGGATTCTCCACCACTGGACCACCACGGAAGGCTGTACCATTACTTTTCAAGCTTACATATTAACATAGTTGTTCCTGGTTTTTTAGTTAACAGACTAATTTTTTAAAATCACAGTTTTAGCAGAATTGAGCAGAGAGAACACAGAGTTCCTATATATTCTCTCTCTCCTTAAGTTTCAGTTATTATTAGCAGCTGGCATTGGTATAATACATTTGTTTTGACTGATGACCCCATTGCTGTGTTGTGCAGTTGCTTGGTCATATCCAACTCTTTTTGACCTCATGGACCGCAGCACGCCAGGCTTCCCTGTCCTTCACTGTCTCCCAGAGTTTGCTCAAACTCATGTCCATTGAGTCAGTGATGCCATCTAACCATCTCATCCTCTGTCATCCCCTTCTCCTCCTGCCTTCAATCTTTCCCAGCATCAAGGTCTTTTCCAGTGAGTCAGCTCTTTGCAACATGTGGCCAAAGTATTGGACCTTCAGCTTCATCATCAGTCCTTCCAATGAATATTCAGGACTGATTTCCTTTAGGATTGACTGGTTGGATCTCCTTGCAGTCCAAGGGACTCTCAACAGTCTTCTCCAGCCCCACAGTTCCAAAGCATGAATTCTCAGGTGCTCAGCCTTCTTTATGGCCCAACTCTCACATCTGTACATGACTACTGGAAAATCATAGCTTTGACTATACAGACCTTTATCAACAAAGTGATGTCTCTGCTGTTTAATATGCTGGCTAGGTTTGTCATAGAACGTCTTCCAAGCAACAAGTGTCTTTTAATTTCATGGTTGCAGTCACCTTCCACAATAGTTTTGGAGCCCAAGAAAATAAAGCCTGTCACTCTTTCCATTTTTTCCTCATCTATTTGCCATGAAGTGATGGGACTGGATGCCATGATCTTAGTTTTATACATTTTGAGTTTTAAGGCAGTTTTTTCCCTTCTCTCTTTCACCTTTATCAAGAGGCTCTTTAGTTCCTCTTTGCTTTCTGACATAAGGGTGGTGTCATTTGCATATCTGAGGTTATTAATATTTCTCCCTGCAATCTTGATTCCAGCTTGTACTTCATCCAGCCTGGCATTTCACATGATGTACTCTGCATCATGTGAATAAGCAGAGTGACAGTATACAGCCTTGACATACTCCTTTCCCAATTTTGAACCAGTCTGTCGTTCCATGTCCAGTTCTAACTGTTGCTTCCTTACCTGCATACAGGTTTCTCAGGAGGTAGGTAAGGTGGTCTTGTATTTCCATCTCTTGAAGAATTTTCCACAGTTTGTTGTGATCCACACAGTCATATGTTTTAGTGTAGTCAATGAAGCAGAAGTAGATGTTTTTCTGGAATTCCCTTGTTTTTTCTATGATCCTACAGATGTTGGCAATTTGATCTCTAGTTCTTCTGCCTTTTCTAAATCTAGCTTGTACAACTGGAAGTTCTTGGTTCACGTACTATTGAAGCCTAGCTTGAACGATTTTTAGCATTATGTTGCTAGCCTGGGAAATGAGTGCAATCACATAGAGTTTGAACATTCTTTGGCATTGCCTCTCTTTGGGATTGGAATGAAAACTAACCTTTTCCAGTCCTGTGGCCACTGCTGAGTTTTCCAAATTTGCTGGCATATTGAGTGCAGCACTTTCTCACCATCATCTTTTAGGATTTGAAATAGCTCAGCTGGAATTCCATCACCTCCACTAGCTTTGCTCGTAGTGATGTTTCCTAAGGCCCACTTGACTTCACTTTCCAGGATGACCCCATATTGATACGTTATTTTTAACTTATTAACCAAGTTCATAGCATGTTTCTTGTTGCTTTAGTCTCTAAGTTGTGTCTGACTCTTTTGCGACCCCTGGACTGTAGCCTGCCAGGCTCCTCTGTCCATGGGATTTCCCAGGCAAGAATACTGGAGTGGGTTGCCATTTCCTTCTCCAGGAGATCTTCCCAACCCAGGGATCAAATCTGCTTATCTTGCATTGGCAGGCAGATTCTTTACCTATGAGCCACCAGAGAAGCCCTCGTAACTTATATTGAGTTCACTCTTTGAAGTATACAGTTCTATCCATTTTGACAAATGTATAACATCATGAATCCATCATTTCAGAATCACAGAGAAGCGTTTCACTGCTCTAAAAACCCGTGGTGCTTCCCTCTGCCCCCACCCCCACCTCTGCACTTTGCTGTTACTTTTGTTTCTATTTTGAATTATATAAGAAAGAGAACAGAGGGGAGTCATAATCACTTTATCCTATCTTCTCATTACAGAAATTTTCAAACATTCCTAAATGTGGAATAAATGAACATCAGTATACCCTCCACCTGGATTCAACAGTGGTTAACATTTTGTCATTTTTCTTCTCTATTATTTATTTATTTTATTTCACACATTTTTTTCTGAACCATTTGCAAGTAAGTTGCAGACAGTGTGGACTGTTGAACTCTAAATACTTCAGGATGCTTCTACAGTAATAAAGACATTCTCCTATACAAGCTTAATGCCATTATCATAGCCAAGGAAATTAACTATAATTCTACATTGTCATCTAATAGTCAGTTCACATTCAAATTCCCCCAGGTGTCTTCAGAATGCCTTTTATGACTGCTTTGTTTTCTCAAAGCAGGATGCCATTAAATTTCACGTTTGGCCTCTAATGCTGTGTCTTTAGTTGTTTTTTAACTCAGAACTGTCAATTCATCTCCCTCCATTTTTTCTTTTTTTTTTTAGACTTTTGCTATGGAAAAATTTATGTAGTATACATATAGCATAAAATTTTCCATCTTAATCATTATTTTATTTTATTTTTTTGGCAGTGTCTTGCAGCATGCAGGATCTTAGTTCCCTGACCTGGTATCCAACACACGCTCCCTGCAGTGAACGCATGGAGTCTTAACCACTGGACTGCCAGGGAAGTGCCTTAACCACTTCTAACTGTACTATTCTTGATTCTATATGAAGAAAACCCTAAAGACTTCACCAAAAAAAACTATTAGAAGTAATAGACAAACTCAGTGAAGTTTCAGGATAGACCATGAAAAAATCAGTAGCATTTCTTCACACTAACAATGAATTTTCTGAAACAAATAACATTGACTTTTAAAAGCCTCAGGCCAGTTGTCTTCGAATATATCCCACCTTCTGAATTTGCTTGTTTCTTCCTAATGGTAATTTCTTCCATCGTCTTTCTGACAAACTGGAAGTTAGTTCTAGAGGCTTGATCGAATTCAGGCTAATTGTTTTGGGACAAGAACACTTCAGAGATGGTATGTCCATCAGAGTGCATCACCTCAGGAGGACACGCAGCTTTACAACAAGCTGTCTTATGTGTGTGTGTTAGTTGCTGTTTGCGATCCCAAGCCAGGTTCCTCTCTGTTCAAGGGATTTTCCAGGCAAGAAATACTGGAGAGTGTCGCCATTCCCTTCTCCACGAGATCCTGATCCAGGGATCAAACCGGTGTCTCCTGCATTGCAGGTGGATTCTTTACCATCTGAGTCACCAGGAAAGCCCATGCTGTAACATAGGAAGGATCAATCCAGCCTCGAGTTGAATGAAATCTCTGCCTCTCTGATCTCACTTAACGGTCTTCAAGTTTATGTCTCTACAGTCTCTATAGCTGTCTCCAGCAAACTTCACACTGAATTTTCTCTCAGCCACTGTGCCCTGCCTTTAAAAATAACTTTAATCTTTAGCAGCCAAGGATGGAAAGGAAATGAGCTGTAAATGCTCTCCTCTACCCCACTCTGCTCTTCCATATTCAGAGGACTGCTTTAATCTCAAGATGCATTTTTATCCTTTACTTTTTGATCACTAAATGGATATGACTTTTTTTGCTTTGATTTTATTATGTTGGTGCATTTTCCTTCTAAAGGTGTCAAAGTAGGCAATTTCAGAAAAGTTCAAAGAGGCTTCTTAAGATCTGGCCCCAGTTTCACTCATTATCTCTGATTCATTAATCAGAAATGTAATAGTCTAAATTGACTTAAAATTGCAGAAGGAAAGACAAATGGAAAACACTCAGATACTTCTGAAGACATTTGCAAAGGTTGGAGTAGGGGGCTGTTAATAAAGATTACAGAAATAGCTGCTGTTTACCCAACACCTGCCACATGCCTGGCTGCCTGGGGTTCTTATCCAACATGTTTTCTGATTCTCTGACACCAGTTGGGGGTCCAACAATTCAATTCCTTTTCTGGAGTTACTGTCTGATCCCACAAGTTCGGTCCCACAAGACTGCCCCCACTTCAAAGAGCAGCCTCAAGACCAGGGCCGCCCATACTTCTGACCAATGGCTACAAATTTGGGGGTTCTCACAACTGCCCCTTCAAGTTCAGTAATTTGCTAGAATGGCTCACAGAACTTGAAACCATGTTACTCAGATTGGACTTGAACCCAGAATCTTTTAACTGAGATCACACACCTGGTTTCAGGACTTAATGAAGCTCAGGTTCTAGATGTCTCATCGCATAAAGTATTCAGTAAGAGACAAAGTGATAGGTAAGAAATGGATTTATTTAGAGAGAAACACACTCCACAGAGACAGTGAGGGCCATCTCAGAAGGCGAGAGTGGTACTTACATGGGTGGGTAATTTCGTAGGCTGCTGAGGGGGAGGATTGTTCCAACCATTTTGGGGAAGGGGTTGGAGGTTTCTAAGAATTGGGTCATCACCCCCTTTTTGAACTTTGATGGTCTACCTCAGAGCTGTCACGGTACTGGTGAGTGTCACTTAGCTTGTGATAATGTGTTACAAAAAGCGTATAATAAGGTTCAAAGTCCACTGGGAATCTTCCACCATCTTGGATCTAGTTAATTCTAACCAGTTCTCATCATGTCCTGTGGCTCTGTCATTCTTTTAAAGCTTGTGCCCTGCCCCCTTCCCTCCTGTTTCAATCTCAGGAATATACTTTATATTTACCAATTTGTTGTAAAAGATAAAACTCAGGGATGCATGGCAGAGAAGCCCAGGCAAGGTGCGATGGGAGGGCAGCCCAGAGCTTCCACACCCTTTTTGGGAAAGTCGCCCTTCCAGCACCAACCCAGGAACTCTTGGAACTCAATCTCATTGGAAAAGTTTTTATACAGCTCATCCCCAGCTCCTCCTTCCCTCCCTGGAGGTCAGTTGTTCAGTCATTAAGTCATATCTGACTCTTTGTGTCCCCATGGACTGCAGCACGCCAGGCTCCCTGTCCTTCACTATCTCCTGAAGTTTGCTCAAACTCATATCCCCTGAGTCAGTGATGCCACCCAACTGTCTCATCCTCTGTCCTCTCCCTTCTCCTCCTGCCCTCAATCTTTCTCAGCATCAGGGTCTTTTCTGATGAGTCGGCTCTTCACATCAGATGGCCAAAGTATTGGACCTTCAGTTTTAGCATCAGTCCTTCCAGTGAATATTCAGGGTTGATTTCCTTTAGGATTGACTGGTTTGATCTGCTTGCAGTTTAAGGGACTTTCAAGAGTCTTCTTCAGCACCACATTCGAAAGCATCAATCCTTTAGCATTCAGCCTTCTTTATGGTCCAATCCTCACATCTGTACATGACTACTGGAAAGACCATAACTTTGACTCTATGGACCTTTTCAGCAAAGTGATGTCTCTGCTTTTTAATATGATGTCTGGAGGTCAGTAGGTGGGGCTAAAAGTTCTTACTCTCTAATCAAAGATAGTCAGCCCTCATACAGTATCTTTGGGTTCAGAACACTTGAATTCAACCAACTGAAAATCAAAATTATTTTTTTAAAACATCTGGAAAGATCCAGGAAGCAAAACTTGAATTTGTTGGGTTCTGGCAACTATTTACATACCATTTACATTGTATTTACAACTATTTATATAGCAGTTACTTTGTATTAGGTATTATAAGTAATCTAGAGACAATTTAAAGTATAAGAGAGGATGTGTATAGGTTATATGCAAACACTACACCGTTTTATATGCGGGACTTGAGTACCTGTGGATTTTGGTATCCGAAGGGGTTCTGGAACCATCCCCCATGGATACTGTGGGTTGACTGTGTTTGGTGTTTTGGGTAACCAGCCCCACCTTGAGGCTATATAAGACCCCATCCTAAATCACCTCATTAGCATACCCCAAGATATGAAGAAAAGACTCCTACCACTAAAGAGATTACAAGGATATTAAGAATCCTGGACAAAGATCCAATATATTTCTTATTATTATGTCACAGTAGTACATATTTTCTGATTATTTGCTCTATGCCAGAGACTGGGTAAAAGGCTGGAGGTACAGTGGACACTGGCAGAGAGGGGAACGAGAAAGGCATGGTTCCTATATTCGCTGACCTTGATGTTTAGTTCAGGAAACAGATAATTAAATAGGCAATTACAATTCAACTTTATAAGTGTTATTGAGACAGCAGGAAAGAGGGCAAGGCACAACAATTCAAAGAATGACCCGGCCATTAAAGATACAATGAAAACTGGTTAGAACCTACAAGGCCCAAGATGGCAGAAGATTTGACTTCCAGTAGACCTTGAGCCTCATTATGTGCTCAGTGTACTACATTAGCATGTAATAAACAGGCGCCGTGACAGTGTCAAGATTGACCATAAGAGACTAAAAAGTGGGCTGTGGCCCAATTTCTGAAAATAGTTGGAATAACTCTCCCACTATGAAATTACCCAGCCTATAAAAACTAATCACTCCAGCACCCTGAGGCCTCTTGCCTCTGAGATGGACCTCATTTCTGCCTATGAACGTGTAGCTCTCTAAATAAGCCTGTTTTCACTTTACCATGGCTTATTCTTGAATTCTTTTGTGTGCGAAGGCTACGACCCTCACTTGGAGGCCTGCCCCAGGGACTCACCTGAGACCTGGGACACGACCATCCTGTTGTGCCCCGTTTTCTTGCAACAATATGAAGAAGATACAAAGAATGTTGGAGTACAGAGGAAAGGGATAAGGGTAAGGACAGGACACTTTATACTACACTGACTCTGAAAACAGAATTTCACATGCAGAAGAATGAAGGTGGATCCTTATTTAATACCATATAAAGATTAACACAAGATGGATTAAAGATCTAAACGTAAAGATTAAAATTATAAAACTCTTAGAAGGAAACATAGAACAAAAGTTTCATGACATCAGATTGGTCTCTTGGATATGACACCAAGAAGCCACAGGTGAAAAAAGAAAACAGACAAATTGGACTTGCTGAAAATTAAAAATTTGTGTGTGTCAAAAGGCACTATCAACAGAGTGAAAAGATAATTCACAGAATGGGAGGAAATATTTGCAAACATATATCTGATAAGGGATTCATATCCAGAATACATAGAGAACTTGTAAAACTTAACAACAAAATAGCTCAATTAAAAAATGGACAAAGGACCTGAACAGATATTTTTCCAAAGATGATATACACATGGCAAATAAGCACATGAAAAGATGTTCAACATTACTAACTGTTAGGGAAACGCAAGTCAAATCTCAATGAGATACTACTTCATTGCAATGGCTATCACCAACAAACAAACAAAAACTGAAAAAAAAAACAAGTATTGGTGGGGATGTAGAGAAGGTGCTATACTTGTGCACTGATGGTGGGAATGCAAAATGGCGCAGTCATTTTGGAACACAGTATGGTGGTTCCTCAAAAAAAATTAAACATAGAATTACTGAAAGAGCCAGAAATTCTGCTTCTGAAATTCTGAATTTCAATTATTTCAAAGAATGGAACGCAAGGTCTCTAAGTGACATTTGTACACCCATGTTTGAGCTAATCACAATAGCTAAAACATGGACTCAATCCAAATGTCTATCCATGGATGAATGGATAAACACAACATGGTAAATGTATGCAATGGAATATCATTCATCCTTAAAAAAGGAAGGAGATTCTGACACATACTACAGCATGGTTGAACCTTGAATTCTGAAATGTCAGACACACACACTAAAACACATACTGTATGATTCCACTAACGAGGTACTTAGAGTAGTCAAAATCATAGAGACAAAATGTAGATTGATGGTTGTCAGGGGTTGGGCGAAGGGAAATGAGGAGCTATGATTAATAGGTATGGAATTTCAGTTTTGCAAGATGAAAACATACAAGGATGGATAGATGGTGGTGGTTGCACAACAATATGAATTTACCACAATTTTTAAAAAGACAACAACAAATATTGGTGAGGATATGGAGAAACTGTAACAGTCAAACACTGCTGTGGGATTCTAAGATAGCACAACTAGTTTAGTTACAGTCTGGCAGTTCAAATAAAGGTTAAATTTAGAGTTACCATGTGACCCAGAAAATCCACTGCTAGATGTATGCTCCAAAAAAGTGGAAACATATGTCTACATAAAAACTTGTACACAACATTATTCATAATAGCCAGAATGTTGGAACAACCCCAATGTCCATCAACTGATGGGTGGATAAAAAATGTGATATATACATGCAAAGGAATATTATTCATCCATGAAAAAATGAAGTATTGATTTATGCTACAACATGGATGAACCTTAAAAATGTTCATCTAACCCTACTAACCCTTCATCTAACCCTTCTGACTCTTTGCAACCCCATGGACTGCAGCCTGCCAGGCTCCTCTGTCCATGGGATTTTCCAGGCAAGAATGCTGGAGTGGGTTGCCGCTTCCTCCTCAAGGGGCCTTGGATCATACTAAGTAGCAAATCGAGGCTCTAGCCTGCTGTTGACTTAGCAGTTCAGCTTACACAAACAGCTCTATCTCTGGAGTTCCTGAAAGGGCAACTGCCCAGGAATAGGACCCTGAAGTGAAATGCACTTCAGCCCCCTCAGTCACCTAGGGTAACACACACAGTGATTGTAACGGACAGTCATGAGGTCAATGTCTCCTGCAGTGAGAATGATCTCTGTGGCTTGGCCTGGGCATTTATAAGCAGCAAGAGACCATTACATAGCACTGGCCTTGTGTTATGGCCCCAGTACACGTGTAAAAAGTATAAACGAAAGAGAAAGTTCACAGGCTTATTTAAGTTATTGCTTCTCATGACTGAGTAAAAAGTCAGTGCTCTGATACTTTCCATAAATCTTCTGGCTACAGTTATTAATCTCATGCCAGAAATCTCAGTTCTTTCCATTTTAGTCCACAGCCCATGTTGCTGAGGACTTGTTTTAATGTCTTTTTTAAAGCCTGAAATAATGTTACATTGGAAAAATAGACTGAATCCCAGATGTAAACCCATTGAAAGAGCCATAGACCCAAACCAAAGGTCAACTAACACTCAAAGAAATTTCTTCCTTTTCCAGAAATGATACTGTGTGGACATTTGGTGTTTATTTAATCATCTGATATTTATTTAATCCAATAGGTACCAGGTACTGTACCTCATGTATTCATGTATTGCCTATTTATATGTACAAGCAAGAGAATACTTGACTAGGATGTAGTCATCAGTTATTGCTGGATAACAAACAATCCCTGAATCTCAGTGGCTTATTATAGCAAACTTTTTTTTTTCGCTTGCTCATATGTCTTTGGACTGGCTGGAGTTGACTGTTCTAGGTTGGGCTTAGCACCAGGTCATGAGTTTGGTTAAATCCTGCTTCACACATCTCTTCTGAGACCAGCAGGTTTCTTGAGGCACATTCTTCCATGGAGATGGCAGAGGTTCAAGAGGGCAAGACCAGCTGCATAAGCATACATTTCATTGGCCAATATCCCAATGGCCTGCTCAAGTCACCTGACCAAGCCCAAAGTTAAGATATGGTGAAGGACACCCTGACCTTCATGAGGCCAAGAGTGTAGATGGATAATTCCACCACAGAACAAGAAATAATTGGGACCAACCTCCCAATATATCTCTGTTGTTGTTGTGGTTCAGTCACTAAGTTGTGTCCAACTCTTTGCGACCCCATGGACTGCAGCACGCCAGGCTTCCCTGTCTTACACCATCTCTTGGAGTTTGCTCAAACTCATGTCTATTGAGTCGGTGATGCCATCCAACCATCTCATCCTCTGTTGTCCTTTTCTCCTGCCCTCAATCTTTCCCAGCATCAGGGTCTTTAGATCTCTCTCTCTCTCTTTGTATATGTGTGTGTGATAGATAGGGTCTATATATCACCATGGCATAGCCAAATAAGGACTTTTTCTCTCCCATAGGAAGTCTAGAAGCAGGCAGCAGGCAGCCCATGGCTGGTGAAGCTGTTCAGTGATGGTGTCATCCCATCCCAGGGATTTGCTCTTTCCTCTTTGCCATCTTCAGCACGTTGGAGTCTGCCTAGATGCATACGTTTCCTGGCTTGGGATATGGCTGCTCCACTTACAGCCCTACTTCTGCAAGAGCAAGCGGGAAGCAAGAAGGGACAGAGCCTGATTCCATTAGACAAAAGCTTTCCCAGAAACCCTCAGCTTATTAGTCATTGACAGAAATTGTCTCACTTCCATGATAAAGATGAGCCTGCTTGCAAAGGCACATTGCTGCCCCAAACAAAATCGGGGTCCTTTCAGGAAGAAGAGGTGGTAGACATGGGTAGGCAGTTGCAGTGTCTGCCATGGTGAGGAAATCTCATGAAAACTCTATGAAATAAGCATTATTGCCATTCCAAAGATGAAGAAATCCTGGCTCAGAAATGTTAACTCATCCAAGTTGCCTCAGCCAGGATATAAGGCTATAATAGGATTGAGATTTGGACATAATACATTTATTTCACAGCAAATCACTCCTTCCCACTAAGCTGGGGCCCAGTACACTTAAGTTCTTGTTTTTCTGTCTGCCACTAATGCAAATGTGTGACTTTGGATGTATCAGCCAATATAAGTGAGTCTCAATTTCTGCATCTTCCCCAAGTCCAGGTAGCAGTAGAAGAACTTTATGAGTTCTTTTTCAAACTTGAGTATTCTGTGCTACTTCTTTTTAAAAAATATTTATTTATTTATTTGACTGCTCCACGTCTTAGTTGCAGCATGTGGGATCTAGTTCGAACCTGGGCCCCCTGCATTGGGAGCGTGGAGTCTTAGCCACTGGATCACCGGAGAAGTCCCTTATGTGTTACTTCTAAAACAAACGATGAAGATACAGACCCTCCCTTCTGGCAGCGTGTTCAGTCATTTATTATACATTTGAGATGGAAGAGCAAGTTGATCCTTTGTGGTCTATTTCATATTTCAAGTTTTTAAGTTTTCAAGTGTTTCTTCCAGCTCAATTCAATTACTTGGCCATCTATCGAAAACTAATACGACAGACAAATTCATGTTTAGATCAATATAGACATCACATTTTCCCCCAGAACATACATACCTAGTAAATCACTTCTCTCTAGTGTTTTGTTTTGTAAGACTGTTTGTTTATTCAGTTACGGCTGCGGGGAAGGCATGCGGGCTTTCTCTAGTTGGGGTGAGTGGGGCTGCTCTCGAGTTGCCGGGGTGGGTGTTTCATTCTGGAGGCTTCTCTTGCTGCAGAGCCCAGGCTCCAGGCGCTGGGGCTTCAGTAGCTGCCACGCAGGGACTTCATTGTTTCACAGCATGTGGGATCTTCCCAGAACAGTGGCTGAACCGGCATCCCCTGCATTGCAAGATGGATTTGTAACCACCAGACCACAAGGGATGCCTTTTTAAGTCTTAAAAACACCCCCCAAATTTAGGGTCTTTTTAGTGACACCAAAAGAAATTAAAATTTACCCATAGTTCCAATCACTCAAAGATAATGAGTATGTCTAGCATATTTTCTATACATGTATAGAAATAATTTATTTTTATACATGTACAGAGGAACCTGGTGGACCACAGTCCCTAGGGTCACAAAAAGTCAGACACGACTGGGAAAGTGAGCATGTATGATTATATGTTATACACATCTATATATGTAAATGGGATAACATTATTTTGGATCTGCTTTGTTTTCAATTCATAAGCGTATTTCCATGACAATAAATATACATTATATCATCACTTGCAATGCCTATTGACTTGCCTTTAATTTATACAAATATACTACTACAATTTAACTGTTGTTGTTTTCAAGTTTTTGATATTAAAAAGCAGTAATTTCCCACATAACTGGAGTAATGCAATGTGACGAACTCTTAAACATTTAAATAGTTATATATTTATTTGTATGTTATATACATTTGTGTGTATATTATGTATTTATTAAAAACACCACAACCAGACTTTTGATAGTCATATAATGCTTGATTTTAAAATAAATTGAATTTAACTAAGTGTCCTGGGTCATTTAGAAAATAGTATGCTGGTATGTAGATATAAAACAGACCACAAACACACAGCTTGAATGAGCCAAGTTTAGAAAACACTTCCACGAACAATGCTACGATCAATATTCCTGGGCATCTGTCTCTGTGTTCTTGTCTGAGGCTTTCCTTAGGATGAATTCTTAGAACTGCTCAAAAAGCAGACACATTTTTAAGGTTTTAAACGTGTTCTGCCAAACTTCTCTGCATAAAGGATGCCCCACCTTACCTTCCCACATTCCACCCCATTGATAGAAGCCCCAGGAAGGTAGACACTTTGTTCAATTCCGTAGACCTGATGTTTACAGTAGTACTTAGAAAATAATAGGTTCTCAATTAAAAAAATACCCTCGGTGGATTTGTCAAGAACTTTGAGGAGCCTGAGATCTTATTCTACTTGCACCCTGGTGCCAAGTCAAATGTTGGAGTCAGAGTTTTGGGTGAAGTAGAAAAGAGTGGTTTTAGTATTTGCCAGGGAAAGGGGGCCACAGTGGGCTGATGCCCTGAAAACCACGTGTCCCAACTTGTGGAAGACAGTGAGAAGTTTTATAATAATTGTCCAAAGAGGGCGTGATCAGCTCATGGACATTCTTCTGATAGGTTGATAGTGAGGTAAGTGGGAATCAACACCATCAACCCTCAAGTCCAGCTGGTCTGGGGTCTGCATGCTTGTGGGCAGCAGCATACCATCGTTAAAGGTTAAATTCTCCCACCTGGAGGGGGTTTCAGTCTCTGCAAAATATCTCAAAGATACTGTTGTGTGTATCCATTGATGGGGAAACAGGACCTTGCCCCAAGGCTGCTCTTGATGGTTTGTTTCTCCCTTGTCTCACACCCGCTGCCTTCCCTAACTAACAACTGCTTGAATCTGCCCATTGGAACTCAGGGAAGGTCACGGAGGCTGAAGGAAGGCTGCTTCCTATAATACAAGAAATGGGGGACAGAGATAGTCTTTATACCTGAAAGCCCTACTGGGCCCTGCATGGTATCTGATGCTGGCAGAGCAAACAAGATTCTCAGCTCTGAGACAAAAGACCTTATCACTCACTGCAATAGCAGTGGCTGGTGTATAGTATTTATGCTGGTTCCCCAAGCCCCAGTTCCCCAAGGGTGATGCAAAAGGAAGACAGGGTGTCGACACACACAGTAGGATGTGTTGCAGAAAAGAAATCTTGAGCTTGGAGACTGCTTATCATTCATAATGGACAATAAGCCTGCCTGACCTTTGCCCAGAGGGAGATGTTAATTTCTTCCTCTCTTCCTCCCCTCCCTTCCCCTCCTCCTCCTCTGTCTTCCTCCTCACCTTTGCCTTCCCCTTTCCCTTCTTCATCTCCTCTTTATCCTCCTCTTCTTCTTCTCCTTCTTTCTTGAGATACTACCTTCTTTGTTCTGTGTGTGTGCTCAGTCATGTCAGACTCTATGTGACTCAAGGTCTGTAGCCCGCCAGGCTCCTCTGTCCCTGGGATTTCCCAAGAAAGAATACTGAGCAGGGTGCCATTTCCTCCTCCAGGGGATCTTCCCAACCCAGGGATTGAACCCGCATCTCCTGCATTGGGCAGGCAGATTCTTTACCACTAAGCCATTTGGGAAGTCCTATGTTCTCATACTGGACAGTAAACTAAATTTGCTCTTGGCTCTGTCTCAATCTTCCAAGGCTGTTACAAACATTCTTAAAAAGACAGTCTGGAGAAGTTCTGTTCAAAAAACATGCAGGAAAACTAGACCCATGGAGAACTGTCTCCCAACAACATCCATCCTTCATTTCTACACTGTCCTGGCTTTTGGCAAATTCTTCCATGAGTATGCCACTCCACTGGCCATGTCAGTTCATCTGGTCAACAAAATCCATTCATTTGTCTCATACAGCACTTAATTAAGCCTAGTGTCGATAGGACTCCAACCAACAGTATTGTCCTTGGCAATTCCCATGGTCCTAGACTCGGCCAGCTGAATAAGTCCCATAAACCATCTGGGTCATCCTTAGAAAGCCAGATGACTTTCTCCTTAAATCGTTGTGTTGGCCTTTCCTCTTGGCCTAGAGCATTGGTCCAGATACAGCAGGAGATTCTAGAGGTTGCACAGATTCCATTGTGACCTGCAGAAAAGAAACTATGACAATCACATTATCCATAACAACCCTGGCCAGTGAGATGAGGCTGACCCAAATGTCTTCTAGGGGTAAGGTGGTATCACTGATCACTTTGGATAAAATCAGGGATTGGTTTCATTCCATCTGTCCCCACTGGATGACTTCCTTCTTGTGGATAACTGAAAAATAACGAGTATGAAAAACAATGGATTACAGCCTCGTTTTGGAGGGATCCCTGCAGCTATGCCAGATATTGTGGCATTTTCTTAAATACTTGAAGATCTCTTCTGACCACCCCAGTGGTGCAAGTCATGGTGTTTTCAGGAAGGAGACAAGTCAATGCCTGATTTGCGCAAAAAGTACTGTCCCAGGGTTGCACGTGGTGCTCCTGAAAAGATCGTTGCTTACAATTGTTGGGGCCTCCAAAGTGGGATGTACATCAGTCAGAGGGTACAAGGTGATGAACTGGCAGGTCTAAAGGTGCCAGTTCGGTTGAGTAATTAAGGAACTGCCTGAGGGCAACCTGTCTTGTGCATCCAGGCTGCCAACTGTGGCATTTGCCCAAATGACTGAGCAATGGCTCTGGGAAGGAGGTGGACAGGAGGTGGACAGGTGCTCTGCACGGGAGGCACAAAAGCTGGGGCCAACTCCTGCTGTTCCCCGAAGACTTTTCTGTCAGGTTAAGGAGCGTGCAAAGTCGCTTCAGTCATGTCCAACTCTGCGATCCCATGGACTGTGGCCCCCCAGTCGCCTCTGTCCATGGGATTCTCCAGAACACTGGAGTGGATTGCCATCTCTCCTCCAGGGGATCTTCCAGACCCAGGGACTGAACCTACCTGTGTCTCTTATGTCTCCTGCATTGGCAGGCGGGTTTCTTTACAATTAGTGATACTTGGGAAGCTCAAGGTTAAGGAGATCCTTGATCAAATCACTGTTAGAGCCACCTGGTGGGGAACGGCAGGCCAGCTGACAGATTTCAGACATTTGCAGCTGCTTGAGATCAGGGCGTTTTCCTTCCTAAGGAAAGCTCTAGAGGTGGCTCTGAAAGACAAAAGATTGCTAATGTCCTTTCCTTCTCCCTACCTTCTGGGGTCCAAGGCGCCTCCTCCATGGTGCCTGTGCCCATGCTATTCCCCCACCTCCATGAATCACTGTCCACCTCCTAGTAGATATAACCTTACCCTTTCTAATCAGCCCCTGCTTGCACCCAGGTCTCTGTCTGAGAGGCCAGTGCAAGGACAAAGATGCTTTTATAAAGCTTGTAGAGAACGACTATAATCCTGCTTTAGGGGGCTACTAGCAGGGTACTCAAAGAAGTGTTCATTATTTTTATGATCTCAGTTCAGTCGCTCAGTCGTGTCTGACTCTTTGCGACCCCATGAACCGCAGCACACCAGGCCTCCCTGTCCATCACCACCTCCCGGAGTCCACCCAAACCCATGTCCATTGAGTCGGTGATGCCATCCAACCTTCTCAACCTCTGTCGTCCCCTTCTCCTGCCCTCAATCTTTCCCAGCATCAGGGTCTTTTTTTATGATCTAGGGCCATATTAATCCAACAGGTGAGTCCAGGCGGCTGAAGCAGAATTAAGTTTGAATCTCCTAGTCCCCTTCAGTCAGGTTTCTACCTTGCAATGATTAATTTCATATGTCAGCTTGACTGGGCCTCTGGGGGACCCAGACAAATATTATTCTGGGTGTGTCTATGCTGGTGTGTCTGGATTAGACTGCCTGTCTGTCTTTCCTTTGGGACATCAGTCTTCTGTCTTTGGACTTGAACCCAGATCGGAGCTCATATCATTATCTCTCCTGGTTCTCAGGCCTCTGGACTCAGACGAGAGAACTATATCATCACTGGCGGCCCTGTTGCATCACCAGCCTCATAACTGCAGATCTAGGACTTCATCCTTCATCATAATGTGAGTCAATTCTTTATCTCAATCTTTCATATATATCATATATCTCCATCTATGTCTGTACGTACTTATCTCCTGCTGTTTCCATTTCTCTGCAGAAGCCCCACTAATACATTCCAGGAGAAGATAACCTTGGTTGCAAAGAGCTCAGAAATGGTTCAGATGAAATTCTGATTTTTTTTAAAAAACAAATCACTCCCTAACCCTTTCATTTTGAGCGTTATTCAAGAAGTGGCCAAGAGCAGATGATCCCTTTCCAGGGACATCTGTATCCAGTGGCCAGATAGCCTAACTAAGGTGCTGGAACCAGGAGGCGGGGAGAGAGGGAGAAAAACTCAGAAACCTCTCCGAGTTGGTTTGTCAGAACTTAATGCTACCAGGTGCTTATGGATGGTAGGGAGGGTCATGAGCTGAACTGCGTCTCTCCAAAGTTCGTATGTCGAAGTCCTACTACCTCACTCACAGTGTGACAGTATTTGGAGATAGGGCCTTGAAAGAGGTAATTATGGTAAAATGGAGTCACAAGGGTGAGCCCTAATTCAGTTTATATATAGTATATTTTTATGTGAGTGTGTTAAGTTGCTTTAGTCTTGTCTGACTCTTTGCAGCCCCATGGACTGTAGCCCACCAGGTTCCTCTGTCCAAGGGATTCTCCAGGCAAGAATCCTGGAGTGGGTTGTATGTCCACATACAGACTATCCTTGTGTCACGACAGCTACAGAATTCTGGCAGGAGCAGCGACTCTCCCATGTCACCCCACCCCCCAGAGTAAACCAGGATGAAAGCTGCAGCAGGATAGGACTTGCATATCTTCTGTGTCGATATTGACTAGGAGGTTGCTCTCCAGAGGGTCCTGCCAGGGTCCTTTATCATTTCTGAGCATCTGCTGTGGCTTGAGATTCACAGTTGAGTCACTCAACACAAAGCCTCCAAGGCCCGTAAAGAAGCAAAAACCAGGAAGGTGAGAATTCTCAGGGGACATCCAAGTGACTTTCCTTTCTGTTTTCTCTCTCTGCATCCTGCAGATAAAAAGGCTCTACTGTTCGGGCAAACTCCAGGAGATAGTGAAGGACAGAGGAACCCGGTGGGCTACAGTCCATGGGGTCGCAAAGAGTCGGACACGACAGAGCAACTGAACGAGAACAACTGTTTTTCACAAACCCCAGAGTCCTCTGACACCCAAAGTGGCATCACTCAACAGAGGTACCAAATTGAGACTGGTTAAAACAGGACTTAGGATTTGGGAGGTGGACAGAGAAGACGGATGCCCCCAGAAAGAACAGAATGATTTTGGAGCTTCCAGTATCTCTAGATTCAAGGTATCTCATGAGTGAATAAATGAATAAACACCTATGATGTGCCCAAGGTCACACGGCCTGTTAGCCAGGGCTGGGACTCAATCCCAGGGTGCTGGCTGAGGCTGCTGGAAACTTCTGCAGAAGAGTATTGTCACCTGGAATTTTGTCTTTCCCCTAGCGTGTGTCTGCCAGGGCACTGCTCACACTAGAATGAAAGGATTTTGTTGTCTCTCTCTCCCACATGACTCCAAGCGCATTGTTTCTTTACCTATTGATTTATTTTTAATCAACTCCCATTAGGATGCAAACTTCACAAGGGCTGGGCTTTTTTCTTTTCTTTTTAATTGAAATGAAATCCACATAGCAAAGTTAAATCTTATGAAGTGTATACAAATCCATAGCATTGAGTACATTCATGGTGTTGTGGAACGGTCACCTCTCTCCAGTTCCAAAGCATTGTGATCATCTTACAGGGAGCTCTGTACCCATTAAGAAGTCCCTCCCCTATCAGTTCCTCTAGCCAGCCCCTGGCAACCACTAATCTATTTATACTTTCTCTCTCTAAGGGTTTGCCTGTTCTGGACATTTCAAATAAGTGAAGTCATACAATATGTGTCTGACCTCTTTCACTTAGCATGATGTTTTTGAGATTTATCCAAGATAGAGCATCCGTCAGTATTTCATTTCTTTTTTTTTTTATTTTTTTTTAATTTTTTTAGTATTTCATTTCTTTTTATGGCTGAATAATATTCCCTTGTATGGATAGATTGCATTTTGTTTATTCATTCATTTGTTAACAGCTTTCCAGGACTTCGAACACTTAAAGAGTTTTTTCTTTTTTTGGTCCACTGCTTTCCCCTAATGTGAGAACTGAGAAATTAAGGAGGGGCCAGGTGTTATTCATTTTATCCTCTCCAGTTGATAATGGGCATTACTAGGTTTGTAGACCTGAGCTCAAAAGAATAAATAACTAGAGAGGCAGTACCAGTGGAAGCCACTGTGAACGAGGGAGGGAGGGGCCCAACTGGACAAAGCTTTCTATTTTCTTCCTTTTGAACTTGAAAAAGTGAATCATGATGGCCACAGAGAGACATCTTAATATGCCCAGTTCTGAGGAAGGAGATTGTTTATCACCACACCGCAAAGGCAAAATGATGCATTTCGATGTTGGCAGGTTCACAGTAAATCACAAGTAGGCGTAGAAGGCAGATTCTACCTACCAGGGGAACTCTAGGGAGAAAGTCATCGAAATCCAATGGTTTCGCCACAAAGGACTTCATTAAATGGCTGAAATTATCAGGAGTCTATTGCAAAAAAAAAAAAAAAAGAAAGAAAGAAAGGGCGAGGGGAATAATTTCCCTTTAATTGTTGGTACAATTTAGAAGAAATTAAATTGTAATTATGTTCGTTTACTTAGGAGGAGACTGAGTGTGAACACCCACTGGGGACTCCATCAGCCTTTTGAAAATAAGATGGCTTTTTGTTCCGGATTGTTCCCAGGGTTCCCCCCGCCCGCCCCGCAACCCCCCAACTGGTTCCTCAGCGAGTTTGGCTACTTCAGCGCGCCCTCTCGTGGCCATGTGTGGCATCGCCCTTCTTTCTCCAGCGCAGTGTGCAAAACAAGGGGGCAGTTTCAGCCACACTTAAATGGTCGCATTTAAACTGGACCCGCAAATTGTTAACTTAAACTGGAGAGTCTATCTCAGCATGTGCCACTTTGGGGGTGGGGACAGAAAGGAATGTCTAGATCAACAGACTTTAAAGAATTGTAATTATAAGGTTAATTGTGATTATAATTTCAAATACTTTCGAAGCTTATAATGTAAAAGATCAGTTTCCCGGGACAGTTTTCTCACATCCCAAATGGTATCAATTGTGTATTTCAGAAACCTCTATAATTTTCTTCTGCATAAACACGTATGTCTACCTTTTCCCCCATAAATGGGATCATATTATATGTACTGTTTAGCATTTTTGCTTCTTTTTCAAGCTCTTCTCTTAATAGTACATGTTGGAGAGAGTCCCATGTGAGCACACACAGATCCACTTTTTTTTTTTAATCATCTTGCATTTCACGGAAGTACCATAATTTTTAAACCGGTCCCCTGTTGATGAACATATAGCTTGTTGCAGCTATTTCTTTTTTAATTGGTGGGAAATTGCTTTACAATTTTCCTTTGGTTTCTGCTGTATGATAACTCAAGTCAGTCATAATTATATATAATCCTTCCCTCCTGAGCCTCTCTCTTCTTCCCCCATCTACCCCTTTAGGTCATCACAGGCTGGGCTCCCCATGTTATGTAGCAGCTCCCCACTACCTATCCTACATGTGATACTGTATTTATGGCAATACTACTTTCTCAGTTTGCCCCACTCTCACCTTCCCCCACTCTGTCCACAAGTCCATTCTCTACTAAGTTCATCAGAAACATTTTTCTAGACTCCATATATTAATATACATGTTAATATATGATACTTGTTTTTCTCTTTCTTACTTCACTCTGAATAAGAGGTTCTAGGTTCACACACCTCACTACAACTGACTCAAATACATTCCTTTTGATGGCTGAGTAATATTCCATTGTATAAATGTACCACAACATCTTTATCTGTAGGTAGACATCAGGGCTGCTTCCATGTCCTGGCTTCTGTAAATATTGCAGCTACTTCTTACCAGCACTAGTGCACATCTTCCTGGAAGTGGGCACATTTCTGCTGAAATGATAAAGCTGAAACGGCCATCAAGGACGGTGTTGGTGCCTCTCTGCTGCCCCTCTGCTGACTTCCTTTCACAAGCATTCACTGAGGACCTCCCAGCTGGACTGGGAGCTGAGGATACATACATAGGATCCATAAGCCATGCTCCTAACCCTAAGGTGCCCAGAGTATTTGGGCAGTTGGACCAGTCAGCAAACAAACCCCTGTAATATAATATGGTCTATGGTCTCCAGGCTACGTAAGAGGTAGAATGGAATGTACTGTGGGACACAAAAAAAGCTGTGATCAAGCCTAGGGGAAGTCAGGAAGGCATCCGAGAGAAAGTGATAAGACTTAGGCGTCATAACAAGTTTCTATGATGGGGCACGAAGAGGCCCTGCAGGATGGAGGGGAAAAGAGAAAGAGGGAAAAAATTCTTTGCGCTTGAGCAGAGGTGAGCTGCCCCTGGAGTTCTACATCAGTATGATAAGTGATGGGAGGAGCTAGTTAGGAAAGGGGAGGGGCCAGGTAATCAGGGGCTTCCTCAATCACTCCAGGGAGCCTGGGTCTCATGGGGTAGGACCAAGTTTCTCAAAGTGAACTCTGGAGACCACCAGTTTCAGAATTCTCTATGGGAGAAGGATGTCTTTATTTAAAAATGGAGATTCCCATTTCCCTCCTGGATCTGTTGACGCGTGCTCTGTGGACACAAATCTTTGCAATCTCTTTTTTTAAATCAACCCTCTGGCCCATTTTTAGATTTACTATAGTCTGAGAACCTTGCAGTTGGCAGTTGTAAATACACAATTGTTCATTAGCAGGTGTCAGTGTTTATTTAAATCACTATCAGTCGGAAAGTCAAAAAAGTTGATTTGAAGAGTATTTGAGGGACAAAGTCTTTGTATCATTCCGGGGGTGTGTGTGTGGGGGGGGAATGCAGGAAATAAGATTGCTAAGTTAGTTACAAAACTAGCTAGTTTTCTAAAAGGCAAAAACTAAAAACCATGTTTGGGGTTGACTCTGTTTCTGAGCTATAAAATTATAGCTGATCATTCTCTTACAGGAGAATACAAGAACTGCATTTGATCAGTTGTGCATTGTTCATCAAAATCCTGTGGCCAAAAAAGCTATATTTTTCAAAGTGTCAGATGAGGGACAAGAAAGCTATTTAATTAGTAAATGCTCTAACTCAAGGATCATCACATCTTTTCTCTAAAGGGCCAGATGGTGAGTAATTTAAGCTTTCTGGGCCAAACATCTGTTTGATTACCCAACTCTGTCCTTTGTAGGAATGCAGTCCTAGGTAATATGTGAATGGACATGGCTGTGTCCCAGTAAAACTTTATTTACAAAAACAGGTAGCAGGCCATATTTGCCTGTTAACCTCTGCTAACACTTCGACTCTAGGAACTCTGCCCACAACCACTGCATGAACTGCCTCACGTGCATACTTCTGGAGCTGTTATGGAAATTTCAGGTGAGAGCGCCACTTTTAAGAGTAAGCACCAAGCAGTCACTGCTATTCAAGAACCTTCTTTTCTCATCAGAAGATGTCAAACTACATAGAACAGTTCTCTGTGGCAGATGATTACAAATTACTTGGGAATAAATTCTGGACTGATTAGGCTTGCATTTTACAATCAGAACTACAGGTATGGCAGAAACCCCAGGTCAATTCGAGTTTGGGGCACTTTCATTTAAGGAAGTCCTGGCTGATGACAGTTGTATCAACTGGAACCCTAAATAATTTGCCAAGATTGGAGATCCTCCCCTGCCCTGAATTCTAGGGACCTAGCACCCTTATGGCAGAAAGTGAAGAAGAACTAAAGAGCCACTTGATGAAAGTAAAAGAGGAGAGTGAACAAGTTGGCTTAAAGCTCAACATTCAGAAAACTAAGACCATAGCATCCGTTCCCATCACCTCATGGCAAATAGATGGGGAAACAGTGGCTGACTTTATTTTTCTGGGCTGCAAAATCACTGCAGATGGTCATTGAAGCCATGAAATTAAAAGACACTTGCTCCTTGGAAGGAAAGTTATGACCAACCTAGACAGCATATTAAAAAGCAGAGATGTTACTTTGCCAACAAAGGTCCGTCTAGTCAAGGCTATAGTTTTTCCAGTGGTCATGTATGGATGTGAGAGTCGGACTATAAAGAAAGCTGAGCACAGAAGAATTGATGCTTTTGAACTGTGGTGTTGGAGAAGACTCTTGAGAGTCCCTTGGACTGCAAGGAGATCCAACCAGTCCATCCTAAAGGAGATCAGTCCTGGGTGTTCATTGGAAGGACTGATGTTGAAGCTGAAACTCCAGTATTTTGGCCACCTGATGCAAAGAGCTGACTCATTTGAAAAGACCCTGATGCTGGGAAAGATTGAGAGCAGGAGGAGAAGGGAACAACAGAGGATGAGATGGTTGGATGGCATTACCGACGTGATGGACATGGGTTTGGGTGGACTCTGGGAGTTGGTGATGGATAGGGAGGCCTGGCGTGCTGCGGTTCATGGGGTCGCAAAGAGTCGGACACAACTGAGTGACTGAACTGAACTGAAGGATGCAAGTGAATGACTATGTCCCAAACACAGACATTGGTGAACAGCCTAGTGCTTCAGCAGACTTATCAGAGTTTGTCACGTGGCTGAGGGGAGTCAGCCTCCCAGGGAGGCTCACCCACCTGGCTGTGGGCTGGAGGCCTCGGTTTCTCACCACAGCGACATTTCCCCGGGGCTCTTTCAGTGCCCTCACAATGTGAGGGCTAACCTTCCTCCAGTGAGATTCAAGACAGAGGAAGGAGGAGGGCATCTGGACTTGGAAGTCACATGCTGCCATCTCGTCATCATTCTCTGGGTTCCACAGCCCTCTCTCTCCTCAATGTGACACCAGGGGATGACACTCACTGGAGTCCTCTTGGAGGCTGGCCTCCAGAGTCCCATTCTTGAGGAGAAGCTGAGTCTCTAGGGCAGATGTGGCAGGCATCGTGGATGGAAAAGCCGCTTGGGGCTAGGGTTCTGAGGCCCATCATAGCCAAGTGTAAGTTTTAACTAGGAACCGAGAACTGTGATTGTCACAGGGATGTGACATGATCACTTCGCATGTACGATGCTGGTGCTGCTGGGAGTGCCTTCAGAAGACGGAGAGGTGAGGGGTTAGAGGCCGCAGATCCACTGGGGAGCTATTGTAATAAAGTAAATGGGGAGAGAGTAAGGTGGTTAGGGGACAGGTAGGCTGCTATAACAAAGAAACCTTCGAATAAGATGGCTGCTTCTCTCACACCTTGCAGTCCGTGTTGGAGGTCCAGGGCTGGAATTGTGGTCTGAGAGGGTTGGGGACCCAGGCTTCTTCCATCCTTTTGTTCTGTATCCTCAATACATGCTTCCACCTTATGATCCAAGATCCTGCCTGCATGCCTACCTCCGGGTCAGAGTGAAGAGAGAAAAGTAACAGTTGAGGACAAGCTCCTCACCTATAGGAGCACAACCCAGAAACTGCGTCCCTTCTGCCCCACACTTCATAGGTCAGAACTGAGTCACATGACCACTCCAGCAGCAAAGGAGGCTGGGAAATGTAGTCTTTATCTTGATCGGCCATGTGTTCAGGGAGGGAGACGGTGAGATTAGTCATGCGGGACAACTAGCCCCCTCTGTTCGGGAGGACTACGGTGAGGGAGATGAGGCGCCAGAATCAAGTGCTCTTTCCAAAGGAGATATAACAGGATTCGGTGATTGAATGAATGAGGGGGTGAGGGGAAGGGAAGCACCTCAGATAACAATGACCTTGCCTGGAGCTCTGGAACATGCACTCCCCCTTCAGCCACTGATAGCGCCTCTCCTTCCTTGGAAAATGTGAGCCCTCTGATGCTGCTTCTCTTCCCCCAGCTCACTCGGGCTGCTCACCACCCCCAAATGTACTGCCAGCTGCTGTTTACTTAGGAAATGAAAACTAATTTTAGTGTTAGCTTTAGCACAACCTAATCTCGAAGCCAATCAGCTGCTGCCATTGAATAAGGGACTTGAGAGTCAAATAGAAATGACTTCTAACTTACAGGCTGTATGCAGTCATCTACGTCATAGCACAACCCTACTATGGAGATAAAAATAACCATGTCCCCACTGAATTCTGAAAATACCATCTTCATTAGATTTGTTTTTTTTTCCTCCACCTGGGATGCTCTTCCTTTAAAGTCTCTGCTCAAATGCCGCCTTATCAGTGACAGGTGGTGACCACACTGTGTAAACCAGTACCCACTCATTCCATTGTGCTCAGAGTTACCACCCCCTTTAACCACTCTAGAGTTCGTTAGAACACCTATCACCATCTGACAAATGGTGCATTTTCTTGCCAAGTAGTTTATTATGTCTTTTTGCCCCTTTAATAGATTACAAGCTCCATGAGGGTAGCAGCATATGCCTGCTGGTCACTGTTCTGTCTCCAGTGCCTAGATCAGTGAAAAATCTTGACATTTATTTGAATATGAAAATTCTTGACATTTATTTGCATAATGGCCATTGCCAGCAAAAGTGGAAGGTATGAGAAATGGACTCTTGCAAATTTCTGGTGGCAATATTATCCAAAAACCAATTTGGCTTGATTCTCTTTGTTTATCTTAAGGACACCATCAGCAGTGTAGACAAATATTTAGAACAGAGATTGGAAAATCTTTCCTGTAAAGAGGCAGATCATAAATACTCGATGCTTGAATCTCTCTTGGAACTAGGAAACTCTGCTAGTGTAGACAATGAATGGGTATGGCTGTGTGCCAATAAAACTTTACTTACAAACATAGGCCAAGTGCTGGATTTGACTCATAAAGCCATAATTTTTTGGTTTAGATTTAGAAGAAAATGTCATTTATAATGGCATATATTGAGGATATTCTGAATATGCAACAATTGGGAATTAAAGTTATACTACATCCATAAGGTGGAAATGATGTAGCTATTAAATATGGTGTTTTCAAAGAAACTGTAATGAACTGAGGATATGTTTAGAGATAATTATGTAAATGAGAATCAGGTTAGCCATTAATTAAAAGCACAACCTCTGGAGTCAAAGAAATCTAAGCTTGACTCCAAATTGGACACCTATGGTATTTGGCCCTGGGCAAATCGCTTAATTTCTGGTAAATCTTAGTTTTTTCATTTGAAAAATGGAGACAAAATCTTACATATCCTGGAAGATTGTTAAGAGCTTATTAACTTAGCTTACTGTTGACTGTTAGTTGTTGACTGTTGTCTTAGTTTACTGTTAATATTGCTCAGTGCATAAGTGCTTAGCAAGTAATTGTTTGCAAGTGGGTAAGTTCAAAATGAATTTATTTTTATAACTTCAGGGTTTGCAAAGCTGGGAGGACACATCTGAGGGGCAAGCCTCTAAAGGAGGTGCTCAGTAAACGTTTCCCGGCCTCAGTTTCCATAAGGCTAGAGAAGGACTGTGATTGGCTCATCTTGAGTCACTTGGCAACATCTTGGACCAATCAGTGTGTCGGAAAGTCAAAGTGATGCCCATTGGCTCAGACTTGCTCACCTGCCTGCCCCTGTAGCAGGGAGCATGGAAGAGCGACCTGGATGCAATGGGTCGTTGCTAGGAGCACCCACGAGTGGCAGATTGTAGACGAAGTGGCAGGTGAGTCTCTGTCATGCTGGAGCTTACAGGCTAGTGTGGTCTTGGGGAACTTGCTAGACTTTGGGGTGTCATGGGGTAGAGAAATTTCCAAGGTGTGTATCTTGGAGCTCACGTCCTGTTATGGCCATATGTTCCAGCAGGTACTGAAGTTATGGTTACCATTTTGATTCTTTGGACTCTTATCATGTATATATGGTGTGGTGATTTACAGTAGTAGGGGCTGAGTAACCTGGTGTGGTTTTCAAGTGAAGGACTGTGTTTTTGACGTTTTAATTATTCTCTTGTTTTTCCTTCCTTTCTCCCTCCACACAAAACTCCATTCTCTGCTTTATACTCTGTTTTACTTCTCTGTCTTTGTCTTTTCAAAATATTCTACAGCTTTCTTCAGTTATAACTGCCCTTCTACTGACAATTTCCACCTGACTTCTTTGCTTAACTCAGGTTTTCACTCTTTGCGCATTTAAAATCGAATTCAATTTTCAAAGCTCCCTTTACACCTAACACTTGCAAGATTAATCTAAGGTGTCCATATTTATTTGTGCATCAGAAATCTTACTGGATGTTAGTAGAAAATACAGATACTCCCTGGGCCCTGCCATAGGCCTATGAACTCACATCTTTGAGAGTGAGTTTTTTGGTAGCATCCAGTCCCATCGCTTCATGGCAAATAGATGGGGAAACAATGGAAACAGTAAGAGACTTTATTTTCTTGGGCTCCAAAATCATTGTGGATGGTGACTGCAGCCATGAAATTAAAAGATGCTTGCTGCTTGGAAGGAAAGCTATGACAAACCTAGACAGCATATTAAAAAGCAGGGACATCACTTTGCCAACAACGGTCCATATAGTCAAAGCGGTAGTTCTTTTTTTCCAGTAGTCATGTATGGATGTGAGAGTTAAATCACAAAGAAGGCTGAGTGCTAAAGAATTGATGCTTTCAAATTGTCGTGCTGGAGAAGACTCTTGAGAGTCCCTTGGACTGCAAGAAGATCAAACCAGTCAATTCTAAAGGAAATCAGTCCTGAATATTCATTGGAAGGACTAATGCTGAAGCTAAAGCTCTAATACTTTGGCCACCTGATGTGAAGAGCTGACATTGGAAAAGATCCTGCTGCTGGGAAAGATGGAAGGAAAAAGGATAAGGGGGTGACAGAGGATGAGATGGTTAGATAGCATCACCAACTCAATGGACATGAATTTGAGCAAACACTGGGAAATGGTGGAGTCTGACGTCCTGCAGTCCATGGTGTTGCAAAGACTCTCACATGGCTTAGTGACTGAACAACAACAACAAATTCTAACAAAAATTTCAGAGGGGATTTAATGAACAGCTAGTTTGGGAAATCACTTGTCACTACTGAATTTATTACACTTGTGCTTTTACATTAATTATATGTGGATGAGTGTCTGTCTCCTCTGCAAGATCCTGAGCCTTAGGAACATGAGACTGTGTCCACACGTTGTGTTGTGCTCACTGAGTCGTGTCCGACTCTGCGACCGCATGGACTGTAGCCCTCCAGGCTCCGCTGTCCATGGAATGTTCCAGACAAGTATACCGGAGAGGGTTACCATCTCCTCCTCCAGGGGATTTTCCCTACCCAGGAATCGAACCCATGTCTCTTGTATCTCCGGCCTTAGCAAGTGAATTCTTTACCACTGAGCCGCCCGGGAAGCCCACACTGTGTTCAGTATGTATCCAGCGCATACTGCATGTTAATACTGCGTGTTTGCGGGAAAAATGAACCTCCTGCTGCAGGATGTGATAGTGAGGTTTTCTCAGTCAACCAGCAGGTGGCGCAAGAGGCTAGGCCACGGTTAAGAATTATAAACCCATTTCAGTTCGTTTAGGTCATGGGTGGGTTTACATTTTTAAAAAATTGTTTTTTACCAACAGTTTCACAAATTTATGGAATACATTAAAATCCTCTTGGAGATCCTTTTAACATTCAGTTAAATATGGAACTGTTATATCAATATCCCTAGAAGAGGAAGGAATTTCTGTTCTCTGACAATCTCCTCTAAGTACTTTGGAAAAGTACATGGTATATTTAAAAAATAAAAATATGATGGTACTGCTTGCACCTTTTTAGGCCTCTTTGCTCCCTTCTATAAAGTGGAGAAGAAAAGATGGTTTCCAAAATCACTTTCTGAGCATATGCAGGAATCTTGGGTGGGCTGAAGGGGCTTAAAAATTTTAGTCTTAATCTGAATGATGGTTATACAGGTATGCTCAGATAGTGGAAAATGTATAAAGCTGTATGCTTATATTATGTACATTTTTATAATATATCTGTTCTTTTCCATATTCTTTTCTATTATAGGTAATTCTATATTGGATGTGCTATGCAGTAGGTCCTTGTGTTTATCTAATTTATATACAGTAGTATGTATTTGTTAGTCCCAAACTCCTAATTTGACCCTCTCCTCCCTTTCCCCTTTGATAACCATAAGTTTGCTTTCTATGTCTGTGAGTCATAATAGGTGTACTTTTATGTGTGTATGTTATACTTCAGAAAAGTTAAAAAGAAAAAGCAAAACCAATAAAGGTCCACTATGAGTTTCCTATTATTACCTTAACAAATTATTACAAATTTAGTGACTTAAAACAACACAAATTTATGGTGCAGTTGCTATGGAAAACAGTATGTAGGTTCCTAAAAAAATTATATATAGAATTACCATATGATCCAGCAATCTCATTTCTGGGTATATATTTAAAATAATTGAAGACATTATCTTGAAGAAATATTTGAACATTCATATTCATCACAGCATTATTCACAATAGCCAAGAGGTAGAAACAACTTGAATGTGCATAAACTGATGAATGGATAAACAAAATATGGCCTTTACATGCAATGGAATATCATTCAGCCTTAAAAAGGGAGGGGGAAATCCTACAGCATGGGTGAACCTTGGGGACGTTATACTTAGTGAGATGAGCCCATCGCAGAAGGACAAAAGTATATGCTTCCATTTATATGACGTATTGAAAGGAGTCCAGTTCTTAGAGAACAGAAAGTAGAATGATGATTGACAGGCCTAGGGGGCGGACATGGAGGGTTGTTCAATGGGTATGCAGTTTTACTCTATGAAAAGAGAGTGCATAGGTTTAACATAGCTTCACTGTGTACCTGAAAATGACTGACATAGTATAGTTTGTATAATGTGTTTTTTGCTGCAATAATAATAGTAATAAGAACCCCACAGGTTTACTGTCTTACAGGTAGGTAGGGCAGAAGTCTGAAATGGATCTTCCAGGGCTCAAATCAAGGTGTCTGAGGACATCCGTTTCTGGAAGTTCTGGGGGAGATTCAGTTTTCTGCTCATGTGAGTTTTGGCAGGATTTGGTTCCTTGCAGTTACAGAGCGGGAGTCCCAGTTTTCCGGCTGGCAGTCAGCTGGGGGTTACTCTTGGCTTCTAGAGCTGTCACATTTCTTGACTCCCTTCCTCTGTCTATAAAGCCAGCAGTGGTGAGTGGAGTCTTTCTCATGTGGAATCTCTCGGACCCACTCTTCAACCTCCCTCTTCCATTTTTCAGGACTTGTGTGATTAAGTTGTGCTTCCAGGTGGCGCTAGCTGTAAAGAACCCGGCTGCCAGTGCAGGGTACACAGGAAGCGAGGGTTCGATCCCTGGGTGGGGAAGATCCCCTGCAGGAGGGCATGGCAACCCGCTCCAGTATTCTTGCCTGGAGAAACCCATGGACAGAGGAGCCTGGAGGGCTATACCCCATGGGGTCACATAGAGTTGAACATGACTGAAGTGATTTTATATGCACACACGTGATTAGATTGGGCCCATCTCCATCATCTTCCCATTTTGAGATCTGTAACTTAAATCTGCAAAGTCCCTTGTGTCATGTTAGGTAACTTATTCACAATTTCTGGAGAATTAGGATATGGGCATCTTTGGGGTGTCCTTTATTCTGCCCACTACAAGCTCCTTCCAGCTCTCACCTGATCATTCTCATCTACCTGCATGTGATGGCAGGAGAGAAGATGATCATGAGAATGGATGCCAATATTGGTCCCCATATGAATATAAGGGTCTGTCTTTATTGAGACTTCATTATATGCCAGACACATTTGAAGGCCTCATATAGGTCTTCTCAGGGGTAAATGTCATTATTTTACAGCCAAGGAAATAGAGGCTTAGAGCAGTTAATTTATCTGTTTAATGTCACAATGACACTAATAACGAATTTGCTGTAAATTTGGGATTTACATTCATACAGTCTGCATGCTTAATCAATTGGCTTTACTGCCTCTTTAATAAATATAATAATATTGATGGCAAAATATTATTTTAAAAGATGATTATACTTGTGCATTTAAAAGAAGTATGAGTAAGAAGCGGATTTTAAAAAGTGGGGAATTAGACAGTATCACATTTATTTTATAATCAAAGACATCGAAGCTAATAGGGAAGGCAGTTACTTTTTCAAGTTCCAACAGCCAGTTGTGGTTTTAGAATCTTTGTCTCTTCAGACTAAGATTGAACTGGTAATCTTTTTTATCTGGGTAGGACCTTCTACAGCCAGCGTACAGAGAAAATCCAGCTTTGAGAGTGTATATGTGTTGATGGGAGCATAATTATTAACTTGATTTTCTAATTGCATGTGAAAGGAAGCATTCTTTAAACTCTTGCTTATGTTCAGGAGACCGCATTTGCCCTCCTGAAACCTGAGTGCTGATTTTTACCCTCCCCATCTAACTCCAGAATAAATCCTGACTGGTCTAAGCCCACAATGATAGCCTGGGCTTAGCAATGGGCATTTGGTCCCGATCTGGCCAATGGGATGAGAGGGGAGTCTGCTGGGGACTCCTGGGAAAGAGTCTCTGTTCTGCAAAAGAGATGTGTAAGAAGAGGCCCTCTTCCTCCTGCTCTGAACACTCTCCTGCCTGCCCGTGAGACTTGAAACTGAGGTCAGCCAGAAAAGGGGACTTGGGGATGGCAGAGCAGAAAGATGGAAGGATTTGATGGCTTTGTTGAGCCCTGAACTAACTGGCTTTGGATTCTCTCTGTCACTTGATTTCCTCTGTTTAAGCCACTGGCAGCTGGCTTTCTGCAAACTTGCAGTTGGACCATCCCAAGTGGCTCACACTTGCCTATTTAGTCTCTGTTTTCCCCATCATTTATAGTTTGTCTCAAGACCAATAGCAATAGCTCTGTTGGGTGGCATCAATAGCTTACTGAGCCCTCTGATTCTTACCATGCAATGCTCCAGGACATTTCTCATGCCACACTTGTTGAATATCCACTTCATGTCCAACACTGCACATACATTTTTAGACTCAGAGAAATGAAATGTTTCCTCAGTATCACAAAACTAGTAAATATCTGAGCTGTACAACACTTTTTTTTTTTTGGCCCCAGGGAACCTGCCTCATCTTTCCCAAATGCAGGAAGGAGTCCATTTAGTAAAGACAGTGATGAGAATGGCTTATCCCGTGCCAGACACAGTTCTCAGCTCTACCCCATTGCTGTTGTTTGGCGGCTAAGTTGTGTCCAACTCTTTGAGACTCCATGAGCTGCAGCACACCAGGCTTCCCTGTCCTTCACCATCTCCCAGAGTTTGTACAAATTCATGTTCATTGGGTCGATGATGCCATCCAACCATCTCATCCTCTGTCACCCCCTTCTCCTCCTGCCTTCAATCTTTCCCAGCATCAGGGTCTTTCCCAGTGAGTTGGCTCTTAGCATCCAGTGGCCAAAGTATTGGAGCTTCAGCATCAGCATCAGTCCTTCCAATGAATATTCAGGGTGGATTTCCTTTGGCATTGACTATCTCATTAAGTCACAGAAAGTCTACGTGTGGTAGTGATCTTCTTAACATCCCCATTTTACAGATAAGAAAACTGAGGCACAATGCATTTAATAACTTGGCAGAGTTAGCATTTAAGACTTCCTCCTCATAAGCTAATTGACAGAAAGGAACTAGCAACTGTTGAGAAAATCTTGATCTGGGGAGTTAGAGGTGGTCGTTAATTAAAAACAAACAAACAAGAAAACAAAACCAACTTTTTCCCAGGTTAATAGAGAGATATTTAAAAGAAAGCAGTCCTATAGTTCCCCAGAGGCAACCACTCATCAGTTCCTTGTATTTCTTTTCTTGGGAATTAAACATTGTTTGAACCAAAGCCATGCCCAAGGTATCGGTCTGAAAAGAAATAGGGAAGCAAGAGGAGAGATGAGATAAATACTTTCCATGAGAAAAGCAATAGGTGCTGGACATTTGGTGGGAGATAATGTTTCCTCTTCTGTTCTGTGAGGTATTTGCCCCACACAAATGAGTTACTTATTTAAAAGTCTGTTTTTTTTTTCAGATAATAAGAGTAAATTCCAAAATAATTAGATTGATTACTAGAACACTGATTTTTTTTTCCTTTTACTTTGGATTTCTAAAACTACTGTATCAAGATATAATCTATGGGGGGCAATATAGGGGTGGGGTAGTGAAAGTTACAAACTCCTGGGCATAAGGTAGGCTACAGGGATGTGGTTTACAACACGGGGAAAGAGCCAATATTTTGTAATAACTGTAAATGGAATGTAACCTTTAAAACTGTAAAAGAAAGATCTGTATACCGTGAAGTTCGCTCATTTAGATGGAATAATTCAATGGTTCTTATATTTTACAGTTGGTTTGTTAAAATCTGACTCTAAACAAGGGTGACAGTTTGCATTCAACTATTATGTTTCTTAAATCCCTCTCCTTTCTCTTTAAACATTTTTTGGCTGTAAATTTTTATTACAAATGAAACAGACACTGGAAGCCACACACAAAAGACTAGCTTAGTGAATCATGATCAAGCAAACTTTTGACATCAGAGAATACCTTCAAACCACTTATGTCACCAGATGGCTTGTTAAGTTTTAATTGTCACGGAGAATTACAATGCTTTCTCCGTCTCCCCCAACTTCTTGATTAATTTTTCTAGTGATTCAAAAAAAGTGTATGAAGTTTCCAAGAAATACTCATGGAAATACTACTGTCCAGTGGGTTTTTGAGTGAAGCCCAGGCACAGGGTTGCCAGCTAAAATACAGGATGCTTGTTTAACCCAAATTTCAGATAGACAGCAATCTTCTAGCACAACTATGTCCCAAATCATCTATGGGGTATACTACAAAGCTATTCATTATATATTTGAAATTCAAACTCACCTGAGTGTCTTGAGGTTTTCTTGCTTAATCTGGCAACCCTACCAGGCAGCCAATCAGGCTAGGATCCTGGAACATAGAAAAACACACCTGGGCAGCTGGTTTCTCAATGAGCTGCAGAATCGATAGCCCTGCTGTCTTTAAGACTTGGATTCACCCTTACTCAATTGACTACCTAATTATATTACCCATTGTCCTGTCTCCATTTAAAACTGGATATTTTCTCTGAATGCCAGCTTACCTTGTTTGGGCCCCTGAGTAACACCTCTTTCCATTTTTTTTCTTTTAAAACATGAACATTTTTTGTAGAATAGTTTTATAGACAAATTGCAAAGATAGTATAGAGAGTTCTTATATATCCCACACCCAAATCCCCCTATTATTAACACCTTACCTTCATAATAAACCAGTATTGATGAATTATTATTAACTGGAGTTCATACTTTATTCAAGTGTTTTTAGTTTTTAACCTAAGGTCATACTTCTGTTCCAGGAGCTCATCCAGAAATACCATGTTATATTGCTGGATGTCATCCAGACATACCATATAAGTTTCTCTTGGCAATGACAATTTCTCATATTTTCCTTGTTTTTGATGACCTTAACAGTTTTGAGGAGTACTAGACAGGTATTTTAGAGAAGGTCACTGAACTTGTTTGTCTTAAGTTTTTCTCATAATTATACTGTGGGTTATGGGTTTCAGGAGGAAGGCCACGTGGGTGGGTTTTTCTCACCACATCACACCATGGGTGCGTAGCATCCCCATGCTTCTCACTGTGCTTCTGGCCTTCATCACCTGGCTGGGTGGTATGTGTTTGGCTTCTCCACTGTAAGGGTGCTCTTTGGAAGGAAGTCACTATAGGTAGCCCACACTTAAAAAGTGTACCTTATACTCTAACTCCTGGAAGTCAGAGCATCTGTATAAATTATTCAGAATTCGCTTGCTTGAGAGAATCTCTTGTCCATGCTCCTTATTTATTTAACCATTTATTCATATCAACATGGACTCTCATGAGTTTTAAATTTTTTAACTTAAGGTTGTAATCCAATACTTTATTTTGGTGCTCAAATTATTCCAGCTTTGGCCACTGCCGCTCTTTCAGTTGGCTCCTGTGTCCCCTTGACATCCTGCTTTGTGGTTTTTCATTGGAGCGCTTCCTCACTTCTTGCATTATAAGATGCTCTGGGCTCATCTTGCATATTTCTTATTCCTGTCCTAGAATCAGCCATCTCTCTAAGGAGCCCTATCTCCTTGTGTTGGAGAATGGTATTAAACATCTAGATCTGAGAGCTCTAAGTGCTTATTGCTACTGAGGCATCCTTGCTTCTCAGCCCTCTCAGCGGACAGTGCAAAGACAAGTATCTGTATATTAACTTGTGTTTTTGCACATAACAGTAAATATTTCTATATGGAACCATCTGAATGTATATTAAGCTAAACACGCATTCCTATTGAGGTCTCCAAGGCAAATGCATCACCACATGGATCAGTCCAGCCTTCTCTGCTGATATCTGTACTCTCCCACTCAACAATGCGAGCCTTGACTTTCACCAAGGCCATCCATTCACTTCATTGTTCAGTTCAGGTTGACACATTGTGGGGTGTCTTTGTTAGGATCAATGATTCTACTCATGGAAGTTTATCCTATTGAGAAATTCCTCCAAGAAGATAAAGATGCATGTAAGAGGAAGTTCATTGGTAGACTGACTCTTTGCCAAAGTTTGGTTCCCCTTCTTTTGTGGGAGAATTATACTTCCCTGTCATTTGAACTCAGGCAAGCTCAGGTGACTTGTTTGAATCAAAAATGTGAACAGGTTACACGTGTCACTTTCAGGCAGAAGGTTTAAGCCTTTGTGTGTCTTGTCACCCTCCCTTTCCTTTATGCCACACTCTCCTCCTAATTGCAGATATTGGCAACTCCAGCAGCCTGGCTCTGGGAGTGGGCATGACAGAGGGCAGAGCCCCAGCTGACCAAGGGTGGAAACGTATCATGTTGGTGTTGTTCAGTTGCTAAGTTGTGTCCAGCTCTTTGTGATCCCACGGACTGTGGCACGCCAGGCTTCCCCGTCCTTCACTATCTCCTGGAGTTTGCTCAAACTCACGTCCACTGGGTCTCAGTGATGCTACCCAACCATCTCATCCTCTGTCACTCCCTTCTCCTCCTGCCCTCAATCTTTCCCAGCATCAGGGCCTTTTCTAATGAGTTGGCTCTTTGCATCAGGTGGCCAAACTATTGGAGCTTCAGCTTCAGCAACAGTCCTTCCAATGAACATTTAGGGTTGATTTCCTTTAGGATTGACTAGTTTGATCTCCTGCTGTCCAAGGGACTTTCAAGAGTCTTCTCCAGCACCACAGTTCGAAAAGTATGCAGTCTTTGGTGCTCAGCCTTCTTTATGGTCCAGCTCTTATACCCATACATGACTACTGTAAAAACCATAGCTTTGACTATATAGCTCTTTGTTGGCAAAATGATGTCTCTGCTTTTTAATATGCTGTCTAGGTTTATCATAGCTTTTCTTCCAAGAAGCAAGTGTCTTTTAATTTCAAGCCTGCAGTTACCATCTGCAGTGATTTTGGAGCCCAAGAAAATAAAGTCTCCTACTGTTTCCATTTTCCCCCCATCTACTAGCCATGAAGTGATGGGACCAGATGCAGGAAATAAAACTTTCTCAGCTACTGAGGCTTGAAATGTTCATTATAGTTTACCTAAACTAGCCCATCCTGACTGAGTTTGTAACACTGAAACTGGAAGTAATGCAAATATCTATCAATAAGGGACTAAGTTAATACATTATGGTGCACTTCAACAATAGGCTATTAGTGCAGCCCTTGTCAAAAAAAGAGAAAAGGCTATTACTAAGGTGGAAAACATCCATATTGTTAAGTGAAAACAATCTGTATAACAGTTTATTCAGTATGATCACATTGTTGTCAAAGAAATAATTTATAGGCATATGTTACTATGTGCATAGGGAAAAAACCGCTGGAGGAATGTGTTCCAAACTGTCAGCAATAGCTCTCTGTACATTTTAGATTTCTGTACTGTTTGAATTTTTACAAGTCCTGAGTCTACATTCCCTCTGCTCTGGGCTGGATCTATTTCATCCGTCATTTGGCAGCTACTAGATTATGCAAATTGGCTTTCCTCTTGGATGGATTTGACAGTCTACAAGGTTAAGTCTGGAGGCAAACACGTGGACTTGTTAAGTGCGGACAGGCTAATAAGTAAGGCAATTTGAGCATCATTCCTGGAATTTTTTCCAAGCCCATCAAAAGCACAGAATGTAATTAGTACTCATCTTAATTCCCAGCATAAACAATGGTGATTACAAGCTGATGAAGACTGAGATGGTTTCTACACCTCCATTTGTCACTTATGATTCTTGGATAATTATTTTCACCGAGCAGTTTTAATAAGGAGACAGGATGGAGGTGAGGGGCTGGTCTTACTCGTCTTTAAGTCCTCAGTATCTGGCTCTGGGTTGGCTCAGAGTAGGTATTCAATTAATGTGACTCAGAAAATATCTGTTTTCAATAATAATTGTTATTTTAAAAATATTTATTTTATTAAAAATCATCATACATTAAAATTGACTTTTTGGTGTGCAGATCTATGAATTTTCACCCATGTATAGATTTCTGTAACCATCATCACAATCAAAATACAGAACTATTTCATCAGCCCAAAAACCCCCACTGTGTTTTTCTTTTATAATTACGTATTTTCCCACCCCAACTCTTGGTAAACACCAACATGCTCTGTGTCAGATACAGATTTATCTTCTCAAAAATGTCATATAGGTGTGATCATCTATATGGAGACCTGGGTTCAGCCCTTGGGTTGGGAAGATCCCCTGGAGAAGGAAATAGCTATCCCCTCCAGTATTCTTGCCTGGAGAATCCCATGGACAGAGGAGCCTGGCGGGCTACAGTCTGTGGGGTCGCAGAGTCAGACACAACTGAGCGATTTTCACTCACACTTCGGAGGTGATCATTGGAGACTGGCCTCTGTCACTCAGTTTTTTGTTACTGAATAGGATTCATTGGACGGCCTCACCGACTCTATGGACATGAGTCTGAGCAAGCTCTGGGAGTTGGTGATGGACAGGGAAGCCTGGAGTACTGCAGTCCATGGGGTCACAGAGAGTCAGACACGACTGAGTGACTGAACTGACTGATTCTTCAATAACACTGTATTTTGAGCACCAACTATGTGCCAGGTGTCATAGGTATTGGGGACAAAAACCAAAGATGGGGCAGATATGGATCCTATAGGTTTAGAGCTTAGAGACATCCACAGTGGGTTCACAGAATGTCATAGCCCTAAGCGGGCTCAGAGATGATGGAATCGCTGGATACTCAAAGTGTGATCTATGCTCCAGGAACACCAACCTTCCCTGAGAACTTGTTAAAAATTACAGGCCCTCAGGCCTCTCTCCAGAACAATTGAGTCACAGCCTGTAGAGAAACAAGATTCTCAGGTGACTCCTCTGCATCATTCACAGAGTGCAGACGTTCCTACATCCCTTAACATGAATATCCTCAGTCACGAGCTTTTAGTTTGTGCTTCAGCAGTCAGCCCCTTCCATGATGAGCAGATCAAATTATTTGCAGTTTTTCTTAGTCTAAATGGAAATTTGCTTTTGTGTAAATTCCACACTGTCATCCGAGTTCTGACTTTTGGGTCAATCCAAAACACACATATTCTTCTTTCATCTAATATCTCTTTGGTTATTTACAGACTTCATGTTATTTTCTCCAGATGAGCCACCTCCAGATGCTGTGATCATTCTTTATATTCATTTATTCATCCATTTAAGATATTTTTATTGGTACCTACTATGTGCAGTTACCAGATCTGACTTACTTCAGAAAATTTTTTACACAGTTAAAGTGGGTTAGCTGGATGTTAAAGTGCTGAGTATTTCTGATAAGATGTAAATGAAGAAAAGTTTTAAAGGAAACATTTAATATGGATAGCTAAAACTGGAAGAACAAGCCCAAGTGCTACTTAGGTAACCACAATATACCGTTTAAAGAAAGCTTGTTTGCTGCTATCCAGCTCTGTTGCCATATAATCTTCTGATTTTTCAAGACAAATCAGTAATGTGGATTTTGATGTGAATTTTCTGATTTTTAGATGTGTGCAGTTATACCATCAGGGTTACCAACTGCTAACTGAATCTTCTAAGGGTGGATTAGCAGAAAAAGGGTTTATGGAAAAGGTTTATCAGGTGGCTCAGAAAATTAACTGTGAGGTGGGGAACTGGACTCAGAAGATGGGGAACATCCACAGGGGTCCAGCAGCTAAGAACTCAGCCAGATCATGTCGAGAGAGCAGGCCGGTAAAAAGCTAACATTGGCACTGCGGCCACAGGACGTTGAACAATGTCCCCCTAATCAATCCCCTTGCCTTTGGCATCTTCCAGTTGCCCCTGTGTTCAGAATGCTGGGTGTGAACTTTAACTGGCAACACCTGGTTTACATGTCCCCCCAAACCCTGGCCTTCAGGGAACTGAGAGAGAATATTTGCCCTTTTCTAATACTTTTGAAAGGGGGTAAGGAGTTATTTAGGGGCTTCCCTGGTAGCTCAGCTGGTATGGAATCTGCCTGCAATGCAGGAGACCGTGGTTCGACTTCTGGGTCAGGAAATGACCCTGGAGAAGGGATAGGCTACCCACTCCAGTATTCTTGGGCTTCCCTGGTGGCTCAGACGCTAAAGAATCTGCCTGCAATGCGGGAAACCTGGGTTTGATCCTTGGGTTGGGGAAATCCCCTGGAGGAGGGCATGGTAACCCACTCCAGTACTCTTGCCTGGAGAATCCCCATGGACAGAGGAACCTGGAGGGGTATAATCTATGGTGTCACAAAGAGTCGGACACGACTGAGTGATTAAGCACAGCACAGCACGAGGACTTATTTGGGAAGTTTAAATAAACAGAGTTGAGCTCAGCAACTGTATTAGGAATGCTTTTGGCTGCAAGTTGCTATACATAGCTTAAAACCAGAGACCATGAGTATTTATACTGACATAACTCATTATTTTCTCAGTGTAGTCAAGGACCAGGCTCTCTCTCTATATCCACACATCCTTCAGATACTGACTTTTTTTTTTTTTTAGACTTTTTATTTTCTATTGGGGTATAGCTGATTAACAATGTTGTGATAGTTTCAGGTGAACAGCCAAGGGACTCAGCCATATGTATACACGTATCCATTCTCCCCCAAATTCTCCTCTTGTCCAGGCTGCCACATAGCATTGAGCAGAGTCTCATGTGCTATGCAGTAGGTCCTTGTTGGTTATTCATTTTAAATACTGCAGTGTGTACATGTCCACCCCAAACTCTCTAACTACCCTTTCTCCTTTTCCTTCCCCCCTGGCAACCATGAATTCATTCTCTAAGTCTGTTTCTATTTTGTAAGTAAGTTCATTTATATCATTTCTTTTTAGATTCCACAAATGAAGGATGTCATATGATATTTTCCTTCTCTGACTTCACTCAGTATGACACTCTCTAGGTCCATTCATGTCGCTACAAATGGCATTATTTTATTATTTTTCATGGCTGAGTTATAGTCCATTGTGTGTATATATATATATATATATATATATACACACACACCACATCTTCTTTATGCATTCCTCTGTTGATGGACATTTAGGCTGCTTCCATGTCTTGGTTATTGTAAACAGTGCTGCAATGAACACGGGGTTGCAAGGATCCTTTTGGATCATGTTTTTCTCCAGATATATGCCCAGGAGTGGGATTGCAGGATCATATCTTAGCTCTATTTTTACTTTTTTAAGAAACCTCCATACTGTTCTCCATAGTGGCTGTATAAACTTACATTCCCACCAACAGTGTAGGAGGGTTCCCTTCTCTCCACACCCTCTCCAGCATCTAGTGTTTGTTGATTTTTGGATGATAGCCATTTTGACTGGTGTGAGGTGATAGCTCATTGTAGTTTTGATTTACATATCTCTGATAATTAGTGATGTTGACCATCTTTTCATGTGCCTCTTGGCCATCTGTATGTCTTTTTGGAGAAATGTGTATTTAGGTCTTCTGCCCATTTTTCGATTGGGTGGTTTGTTTTGATGCCATTAAGCGTCATGAGCTGTTTGTAAATTTTGGAGACTAATCCCTTCTTGGTCACATCATTTGCAAATATTTTCTCTCAGTCTGTGAGTTGTCTTTTCATTTTGTTTATTGTTTCTTTTGCTTACAAAAACTTTAAGTAGATCCCATTTGTTTATTTTTGGTTTTATTTCCATTATTCTGGGAGATAGGTCAAAAAAGATTTTGTGATTTATGTCAGAGAGTGTTCTGTCTGTTTTCCTCTAGGAGTTTTAGTGTCCGGTCTCACATTTAGGTCTTTAATCCATTTTGAGCTTACTTTTGTATATGTTATTAGCTGTCCAGTTTTTCCAGCATCATTGTTGAAGATACTGTCTTTCCAACATCATGTAGTCTTGCCTCCTTTGTCATAGATAAATTGACCGTAGATGTATGGGTTTATTTCTGGGTTTTCTATTCTATCCCATTGATCTATATTTCTATTTTTGTGCCAGTACTGTTTTGATGACTGTAGCTTTGTAGAATAGCCTGAATGAAGCCAGGAAGCCTGATTCTTCCAGGTTCATTTTTCTTTCTCAAGATTGCTTTGGCTATTTGGGGTCTTCTGTGTTTCTATACAAATTTTGAGAGTCTCTTGGTTTAGTTATGTGAAACATGCCATTGGTAATTTGACAGGGATTGCATTAAATCTGTAGATTACCTGGATAGTACAGTCATTTCCACAATGTTGATTCTTCCAATCCAAGATCATGGCTTATCTCGCCATCTATTTGTGCCTTCCTCGCTTTCTTTTCTCAGCGTCTCATAGTTTTCAGAGTCCAGATACTTTGTCTCCTTAGGTATATTTATTTCTAGGTATTTTATACTTCTTGTTGTAATAGTTAATGAAATAAGTTCTCTATCTTTCTGATCTTTCATTGTTAGTGTATAGAAACGCAACAGATTTCTATGTGTTAATTTTGTAACCTGCAACTTCATCGAATTCTTTGATGAGTTTCTAGTAATTTTCTGGTAGCATCTTTAGGATCTTCTATGTATAGTATCATGTCATCTGCAAACACTGACAGTTTAATTTCTTCTTTTCCAATTTGGATTCCCTTTGCTTCTTTTTCTTCTGTGATTGCCATAGCTAGGATTTCTAAAACTATTTGAATAAAAGTGGTGAGAGTAGACATCTTTGTCTTGTTCCTGATCTTAGTGGAAATGCTTTCAGCTTTTCAACATTGAGTATAATGTTGGCTGTAGGTTTGTCATATATGGCATATATTATGTTGAAATGTGTTCCCTTTATGTAGATAGTGGCTTTTTTTACACTTAGTCTTGTTGTCTCATGGTCATTAAATGGCTACCACAGTGCCAGCATCACGTCTGCATTCCAGCTGTAAAGAAGAGGATGGATAGCACCCCTCAGTGCTCTTCATGAGGGTCAAAAAAGCCCAGCAGTTCTTGACTTAGAATTACTGGGCCAAAGTTTGGTCACATGACCACATTTAACTTCAAGGTGGGTTAGGACAGTGAGTATCTCACTTTTCCCCTTTCTTTTTCTTCACACTTTTTTCTTATTTTTGATAACTTTAGTTTGAAATAATTTCAAGCACAGCAAACTTGCAGGAATAATATAAAGAACATCCATACACCCTTCACCCACATTCTCCAATTAACTTTTTACCACATTTGCTTTATAATTCTCTATCTTTCTGTTATATAAAAATAAGGTGCAAACAGAATGCTCTTTATCGCTACATATTTCAGAGTATATTTCACAAGTGCAAGTTTATTCTTATATAAAACCACAGTAGAATAACCCAAATCAGGAAATGACAAAAGTACCTGGATTTTTTTCAGTCTCTATAGTGGATATGGCCAGAGAGAAAGGGACTGGGAATAGCTGTTAGGGTTCCAACCATAGCAACTAATTTTTTTAAAGTTTTCACTGGGACTTCCCTGGTGGTGCAGTGGTTAGGACTTGGTGATTTCACTGCCATGGGCCTGGGTTCAACTAAGATCCCCACAAGCCGTGCAGCACAGACAAAAAGAGTTTCCACTATACAAAAGAAGGAAAGCCAACCAGTCAAGGAGATCCAACCAGTCAATCCTAAAGGAAATCAGTCCTGAATATTCATTGGAAGGACTGATGCTGAAGCTGAAGCTCCAATACTTTGGCCACCTGATGCAAAGAACTGACTCATTGGAAAAGACCCTGATGCTGGGAAAGATTGAAGGCAGGAGGAGAAGGGGATGACGGAGGATGAGATGGCTGGATGGCACCACCGACTCGATGGTCGTGAGTTTGAGTAAACACTGGGAGTTGGTGATGGACAGGGAGGCCTGGCGTGCTGCAGTCCATGGGGTCACAAAGAGTCAGACACGACTGAGTGAACTGAATTGAACGGATACAAAACAAACTGTGTCTATGAACTAAATCTAGCCAGTGTGAAAGTCACTAATTTGCTTTAACCGCTTTAAACTTCTTGCTGAACTATCTTTGTTTTAATTAGAATACTGAGAAAATTTGTACAGTATACATTTCTACTTTTCGTGTTGATATCATTTACTCTCTGAATGGTGTTAGAATCCATTAGAGATAACAGATAAGTCTGGTTAAAGGGTATTATTCTCTCCAAATTTTACCAAAATAGGTAAAAAATGGACATTTTCTTTCAATTAACTTTTAATGTCAATTTCCTGAAAATGTCCCTGAATTATATAATTACATTGCTTTAATTCTCACAATTTATAATGAAATCAGAGGACACAAGAGGGATATTGAGAGTTCTTCCTTTTCTGCCAGCAAAATTAAATTCAAGTTGTGCTGGAGAGATAGGAGGCAGAACACATGGAGTAATATTTTTATATTATCCTTTTTAGTGAAATGGAAAATAGAAAGTGTTATTTAAAAAGTGGATGAAACAAGGGCATGGCCTCTGGTCTGTTTAGGGGTGTGGGAAAAGTTATGTTTGACTTGCTGATGGGAGAATCGGGGTTGGGTGAACAGTGAAGAAGGAGTGAGCTGGGTTGGCAGTGAATTTTCAGATGGGGAGGAGGACAAACATTTGGACCATGTGCAGCCCTTTGCTCACCTAAAACTTCTCCCCCTCCTGCCATTGTTTTCCCAGCTATGCCAGAGCTTCCGAGCTCTGGGCTAAATGTTTAAGCACAGAGCAGGAAAGAATGGAATGAATACAATTGGTTTCTTCACTCTGACAGGGAGGCAGACCTTTAGAAGTGGGGTCTCAGAGTTTGGCGGACCTAAGCAGGCTCTTTGCTCACAGGTGGGTAGGTACTACAATCAGGTTCCCAGAGTGCTGGCCAGAAAAAGTACATCAAGAATTGGGTACATGACAAGGGCTTAATTTCCAAAATATACAAACCGCTCATATAACTCAACAGCCAAAGAACAAACAACCCAATCAAACAGTGGCCAGAAGATCTAAACACACACTTTTTCCAAAGAAGAAATCCAGATGGCCAAGAGGCACATGAAAAGATGCTCAACATCACTAATTAGTAGAGGAATGCAATCAAAACTGTAATGAGGTACCACCTCACACTGGTCAGGATGGCCATCATTAAAAAGTCTACAAATAAGAAAAGATAGAGAAGGTGTGAAATGCACGTTGGGGCAGCCGTGATATAAAACAGTATGGTGGTTCCTCAGAAAACTAAAAGTAGAATTCCCCTATGATCAGCAATCTCATTCCTGGGCATATATTTAGACAAAACTCCAACTTGGAAAGATATATAAACCCCTAAATTCATAGCAGCACTTTTCATGATAGCCAAGATATGCAGACAACCTAAATGTGCACCAACAGATGAACGGATAAAGAAGATGGTACATACAGACAATGGAGTACTACTCAGCCATAGAAAGAATGAAATAACACCATTTGGTGTAATACAGATGGACCCAGAGAATATCATACTAAGTGAAGTGAGTCAGAAAGAGAAAGACAGATACTATATGATATCACTTATTTGTGAAATCCAGAGTATGACACAAATGAACCTATCTACAAAACAGCAGCAGACTCACAGACATAGAAACCAGACTTGTGGTTGCCATGGGGGAGATGCTTTGGGGACAGATAGAATGAGGGGTTGGGGTTAGCAGATGTAAGCCATTAGATACAGAATGGATAAACAACAAGGTCCTACTGTATAGCAGAGGGATGTATATTCAATATCCTATGGTAAACCATAATGGAGAAGAATATTAAAAAAGAATGTATAACTGAATCACTTTTCTGTATAGCAGAAATTAACACATTGTTAAGTCAACCCTCTTGATGAGGGTCAAGGAGGAGAGTGAAAGAGCTGGCTTACGACTATTAAAAAAACTAAGATCATGGCATCCAGCCCCATTACAGCATGGCAAATAAAGGGGAAAAGATGGAAGTAGTGACAGGTTTCCTCTTCTTGGACTCCAAAATCACTGCAGACGGTGACTGCAGTCATGAACTCAGAAGGCAATTGCTTCTTGGTAGGAAAGCAATGACAAACTTAGACAGTGTGTTGAAAAGCAGAGACATTACCCTGCTGACAAAGGTCTGATAGTCAAGGCTATGGTCTTCCCAGTGATCATATACAGTTTTGAGAGCTGGACTGTAAAGAAGGCAGAATGCCAAAGAATTGATGCCTTTGAACTGTGATGCTGGAGGTGACTCCTGAGAGTCCCTTGGACAGCAAGGAGATCAAACCAGTCAATCTTAAGGGAGATTATTAATCTCCCTTAAGGAATTGAGGGAGTGAATAAGTGAATATTCACTGGAAGGACTGATACTGAAGCTGAAGCTCCAGTATTTTGGTCATCTGATGCTAACAGATGACTCATTTGGAAAGTCCCTGATGCTGGGAAAGATTGAGGGCAGAAGGAAAAGAGGGCATCAGAGGATGAGATGGCTGGACGGCATCACTGCTGCAATGAACATGAACTTGGGCAAATTCCGGGAGATGGTGAGGAACAGGGAGGCCTGATGTATTGCTGTCCATTGGGTTGCAAAGAGTCGGACACAACAATAACAAGTCAACTATACTTCAATAGAAAAAAAAGAGCTGGATTCAGGGAGTGATGTGCAGCTGGAGAGAAGAAATATTAGTCTCAGAGCTGGAAGTCAAGAAGGTCCAGAATTTATTCTTTGCGAGTGAAAGGTAAGTTGAAGCAAATGGTACAGGGCCGAGATCGTGTAGGATGTGTGGAGGCCTGTGGATGAGTTGCAGGTTGTGAGGATGGTGGGGTGGAGTGGGGGTTGGGGTTTCTGCCTTTCAACACTTTTTTTTTTTTTTCAACACTTTTCTTATCTGTGATGACATGGGTAGAAACTTCAAGGGGATTATTGGATAAGTTAATCTCTAAAAAAGTCAAGCTGAGCACAGGCATTTGGGACCAGATGATTTAAAAAGAAAAAAAAAAAATCTAATTTAGAAGTTAAAGAAGATGGGATTAGGGGCTCAGGTAGACCCCTGTCCTGGCTCTGCCATTTACTAGCTGTGTGACTATAAATAAGTTACCTAACTTCTCTGTGCCTTAGTCCTCCTTTATAAAATGGGAATAGTAATAAAACGTACCTCATTATTTTCCAGTGAAAATTAGATGAACTCGGGCAAACTCCCGGAGTTGGTGAGGGACAGGGAGGCTGACAAAGACGAGACAACACATGCAAAGTGCCTAGCAGATCCTGGGATTGGAGGTCATCAATATATGGTGTTTTTTGTTTCTGGTGACTTTTTGTTGTTGTTCAGTTGCTTAGTCATGTCCGACTCTTTGTGACCGCCTGGACTGTAGCGCACCAGGCTCCCCTGTCCTTCACCATTTGCCAGAGTTTGCCCAAACTCATGTCCGTTGAGTCGGTGATGCCATCCAACCATCTCACCCTCTGTCACCCCCTTCTCCTCTTGCCTTCAATCTTTCCCAGCATCAGGGTCTTTTCCAGTGAGTTGGCTCTTCACATCAGGTGGCCAGAGTACTGAAGCTTCAGCTTCATCATCAGTTCTTCCAATGAATATTCAGGACTGATTTCCTTTAGGATTGACTGTTTGATCTCCTTGCAGTCCAAGGGACTCTCAAGAGTCTTCTCCAATACCACAGTTCGAAAGCATGAGTTCTTCATCTGTCATCCTTCTTTATGGTCCAACTCTCATATCCGTACATGACTACTGGAAAAACCATAGCTTTGACTATGCGGATTATACCTTTGTCTGCAAAGTGATGTCTCAGGACATTATTTAATCTGCTGCTGCTTCTTGGGGTTGATTGTGTGGTAAGAATAATACAAAGGATGGGAAATTGCCTCGAAAAGTTAAAAATGTACTTATGAATGGAAGAATTTTTTATCAGTTAGGAACATAGAGCTGAAAGATTTTGCTGGTTGAGTTGAAATTGAGGTGAAATTCAGAAAGGGTGTGGAGGCCACCCCAAGAAACAGACATCAATGCCCACATTGATGGGGCATTTAGCTTTTAGAAGCTAAAATTTCATTAATGACCATCTTGGAGCTGCCCAACGGCTTCATTCCTGGAAATTGTGTGGGATATCGTGGCAGATACTGTTGATCCCTTACCTGATAGCTACTTTTCTTTTTTTATTCATCAGTCAATTTCTGGTTTTGTTGGATATCCTGTGGCCATGACCTTTAAGGAATACAGTCCCTCTCCTCCACCTCACTGAATAGGGAGTGTGAACCCTGAATATTTCAAGCCATTCATGGTAATTCTGCTTCCATGGCCAGCAACTGGTTCATAAATGGGCATGTGACATCATTCTGGCTAATGAAGGAAAGTCTGGGGGCAGCAGGGCTCTGTCAAAGTTTTCTCATCTCATAAACAGACACAAGGAAGAACCATGTTTTTTTCTTGCTCTGGTCTTTGGATATTGCTTTGGGGGGATGTGATGTTTGGAGCTGTGTCAGCCATCTTGCAATCATGAAGATCAATGTTATATTTGACAATGTGGAATGCAAAAAAGAACTTGGGTCTTTGATGATATTGTTGAGCCACTGGGACCCCTCCCTTCTTGAGGCATCTTGTTATATGATTATTTTATGTATCTTGGATTCTGCAGCCTTGATAAACTCACTTATTAGTTCTAGCAGTTGTTTTATAGATTCTTTAGGCTTTTCTATGTAAATGATCATGTCATCTGCAAATAGACACAGTTTTACTTCTTACTTTATAATTTGTATGCTTCTATTTCTTTTTCTTGTTTTGTTGCAATGGGTGGGACTGCCAGGACAATGTTGAATAAAAATAGTGAGAATAAGCATTCTTGCCTTGTTTGTGATTTCATGTTTTTATATTAGATTATACACTTAACATTCTTTAGGTCAGTGGAAATGGGGTTTCTGCAAGCTTTAATGCTTCCAGATAAAAGCATTGTAGCTGACACTGGTATTAAAGAGAAGTTTGATCCAGGAAGACTTGGTTATATAGGTTAGAATTATCTGTGATGCACTTAAAATATCAATATCTCAAGCTACTTCTACTTGTAGACATGTTGGGTTCCACATGAGAATATAGCTTCTTTGCTCGTGGGAGGCCCCTGCTGTTCCCAGAGATGCTGAGAACGAGAGTTTGAAGTGAGGTGGCCTGATGAGGCCTAACATTTATATCTCACGGAGAACCAGAAGCCTGGCTACATTCCCCACAGAATCAAGAAAGTATTTTTACTGCTGTGTATTTCTGAGACAGGCTCCCCAACCTCCCAGGAAAAGAGGCTGGAATTTATGGAGCTTGCTGATGCCAATTATCCAAAGAGGATGTGATCCAGAAGCATGAGAAGGATCAATACAGCTCAGCTGGGATTTGGCCTTCTCCATGTGGAAGGAATAAATCCTGTGATTAGCTCTGAAAATAAAAACTAAACAAAATCTCAGACAATCACAGACACAGTTCTTTGCTGTCTATAAGCTTTAAAAAATTTAAATGATTTTAAGATTTGCCTGTGTACACCTCAGAGTCCAGCTTTTGCACTGAAAGCTACTATCGGATTCAAAGCAGCTGCAGGCCATATGCGCTCCAGCAGGGCTTTGGGAATGTCAGGAGGACCACTGGGTATGTTTGGTCCCTTTCTGCTACTGTAGCAGTCTCCAACATTTTTGGCACCAGGAACCGATGTCGTGGAAGACAATTTTTCCACAGACCAGAGTCGGGGGGCGGGGGGTTGGTTTCAAGCTGATTTGAATGCATTATATTTTTTGTGTGCTTTATTTCTATTACTGTTATATCAGCTCCACCTCAGATCATCAGGAATGAGATCTCAGAGGTTGGGGACCCCTGTACTACCACATGAGTGCTGCAGGCTTGTGGACCACTAGTGCTTCCCTGAGCAGAAACCTTGCCAAAATGTAAGGCCAGGTAAGATGAGCAGAGGGCACCTGGCTTTTGCCTGCAGTGGTCAACTTTCAGACCTCTGAGGTTTGGGGTCCTCGGCTCTAAAAGCCATGGGGCAGTTCTTAACCAGAAGAGAAGGCACACGGGACAAGTTGCCTTCTTCCAAAGTTGTTGTTTCAGTCATTTCGGATAACTGGGTTTTAAATAAACTGGATTTCAAACTGGTGCCTGTCATATCTTTTCCAGTCTGATATTTTAGGGGAGGCGTGTTTAACTTTACAAATTGATGGTACAATGTGAACCACAGAGAAGTCCCTTAAAAATGGACTCAAGTGGCTTCTAAAGGGCTACTCCTATGGCTGTGAAACACGGTTGCAATGATGCTTGGAGGGTTCTGTGAACAGTCATGCCTTTTGTGGCTGGCCCTAGATCTGAACAGAGCCACGCTCTCCTGGGCTGCCCTTACTTATGATCCCACTGTCAGTCAGGAAGGCATGTTCACAAGACCTCAGGCTGGGATAACTGCCCTCAAGCAGCGGGAACAGTTCCACTTGTTCAAATACCACTGTATGGTCAGCAGTATTCTCTGAATAAAATAATACTATAACACAGAGAGTGGTGCTTCCCTTATAGCTCAGTCGGTAAAGCATCTACCTGCAATGCAGAAGACCTGAGTTCGATTCCTGGCTCGGGAAGATCCCCTGGAGAAGGAAATGGCAGCCCATTCCAGTATTCTTGCCTGGAGGAACCCATGAACAGAGGAGCCTGGCAGGGTGCAGGCTGCCTAAGAATCGGACACGACTTAGCGACTAAACCACCACATAACTCAGAGATCACTCAACATCTATCCAAAATAGTCCAGACTTTGTGACATTGCTAGGATGAACAAATGAATGGGTAGGATACTTTTTAAAGTTGTGGTAAACACATGTAAATCCATGGCTGATTCATGTCAATGTATGGCAAAAACCCCTACAAGATTGTAAAGTAATTAGCCTCCAACTAATAAAAATAAATGAAAAAAAAAGTTATGGTAAAATATACATCTGGAGTAGGAAATGGCAACCCACTCCAGTCTTCTTGCTTGGAAAATTCCACAGACAGAGGAGCTTGGCAGGCTACAGTCTATGGGGGTCACAGAGTCAGACACGACTGAATGCAGCACAGCAAAATACACATAACATAAATTTTGCCATTTTATACTAAATGCCACTGAATCATGTATAAAATCCACTCTATTACTAATTGTTATGTTGTAATAAGATTTTGGTTAAAATGAATCCATTTGGCAGAATCTTAATATCCATCTGCCAAAGTCAAGTTCAAGGTTGAAATGGACATGGAATCTCTCTGCTGCCATGATTTTAAGTAATATTATGAGCATTTAGTTTGCACTGGTGTCTGAAGCCTTTATATATTTTAAGTAATTAATATGTGGGTATTATTAGCATCTTCACTTTACAGGTGACGTTTTGGCATTTACTAAAGAATGTAGAGGACTAGACAGCTTGAACCCAGATGAGATCTGAAGTCTGTGTACTTAGCCAACAGGATAACTGCAACAATTACTGCTGGGTCACTTCTGCCACTGTCATGGATTGAGGGCTGAACGTGTGCCTTTATCTACACGTTGCTTGCTTGTTTGTTTTAGTCAGTGTCCGACTCTTTGTGACCCCACCGGGCTCCTCTGTCCACGGGATTCTCCAGGCAAGAATACTGGAGTGGGTTGTCATTTCCTTCTCCGGGGGATCTTCCTGACCCAGGGATCGAACCTGTGACTCCTGCATTGCAGGCGGATTCTTTATCACAGAGCTGCCTGGGAAGCTCAGGTGAGGGGACATTTATATCTCTATCATGTTTATCTATCTATCTATTCTGAACAGTCAAACAGTCAGCAAGGTAGTCATCATTACTGTCCTTTTTTCAGGCAAGGAAACTGAAGTTCAGGGAGGTAAGTGCTCAAGGCCAGAGGCAGTGGGAAAGTAGGGATTTGAACTTGTTCCCCTGCTCTGCCTCCTCACCCCATACTGCCTCTGTTGATGGAATTAACTAATGAAAAGTAGCACCTTGAGCCCTGCAGGGGCAGCAGGAAGATGGCTGGGCCTGGGTTGAAACCCAGCATCACTACCCACTTGGGGACCAGTTCAAAGCCAATTCCAGACAGAGAAAGATATTGACAGTCACTGACCGTTTTTTGGAGTGATATATTCATTTATTTTTCTTAGGGAAAAGGGATCTTTAAATCAGGGATTTTTTTTTGGAAAAACCTTTCCATTTTAACCAGTTTTCTTTCCTAGAGAACTTGCCCCTAAAATCTGTATCCCATTTGTGATGCAGAGAGAGTGAAAGCAAATGAAGAAGAAAAAGAGCTGCCACTAAGAATGGATTCGCTCTTCAGGCGGTTGCTCAGTCCCTCCTGACTCACTAGAGAGCTACATTTTAGCTGTCATCTCTATTTAGGAAACTGCTGTGATTCTGAAGCCTCTTTAACCCTAGTCACAGTCTGAAATAGAAAGTCTTTTTGTTGGGTAGCTCTTAAAGGCTTTGGGAAATACCAGGCTGGCTTTTTTTCTCAACTTGGTCATTTTCCTTCTATAGGTGCTATCGTCAGGGCTGGACCCAGACATGTGGACACCTTAGGCTAATGATATCTATTGAGGCAGGTGGTCAGGATTAAAAATCCGGCTCCATCACCTGCCAGGTTTGTGGCTTTGAGCAAGTGACTAGAGCTCCATGCCTCAGTTTCCTCATGTGTAAAATGCTATAATAAATAATGCCTACCTTGTAAATTTGTAATGCAGATTAAATCATCTGTCGGCATGGTAAGAACCCTGTAAATCAGTATAAAAAAATAATGACAATTTTCTCTACCTGGTTAGATTTCTAGGGACATTTTAGCACCATCCCTGTGCTTTGGCACGGAATGTCCCATCGCTTAATCCAGTTCAGGCTAACCCTTTTCAGCCCCAGCCACTTTGCTAATCAGGATTTTATCACATCTCAGTCTGGGCTCTCCCAGACCAGGCAGGGAGCCCCTGGGTCCTGCCAGCCTGCTGTCACCGTCTGCGTGGCTCTTAGCTGGGGAGACAGAAACCAAATCCTCCCAAAGATGCTGGGAAATTAGTTTAGCATCGTCTGCCAGTGTGCAGTGACTCAGAGACTGCCAGCCCGGGGGGGCTCATGGGCTTTGGGGTTGGAACAAGATTGATGTTGTCACGAATGCAAAACAGCAAGAGAGCTGTGGGACTGGGAGGCAGGGAGAGAGAGGGAGAGGCAGGGCCTTCTGTTATCTCTTTCTCCCCTTCTAGGTGAGCAGAGATTTCAGGCAGCGGAAGGGAGGTAGGGAGCAGGGGAAAGCTAGCAGCTGGCTGGGCTGATGTGAGACGGGCATCCTAATCTGGTCACTTACCGTGTAACCCTGGGCAAACAGCTGAAGCTCTCTGAGCCTCCCTTTCCTTGTCAGTCAAATGGATATACTAGCAACTGGGCTTGCTGGGAGGATGACTGCGATGATGCACATAACGTGCTTAGCTTAGCACTGCACCTGGAACACTGTGCGTGCTCAATAATCGGGAGCAAATTAATAAGATCTGGCTTTACAAGCTCCCTAGCCCCTTTCCTAATTAAACATCCTCATCCCTTCACATCCTTCCAAACTACTCTCTGAAAGCAACATTCATCAAAAGGTGGGGGAAGGAAAGGACGGAGGAGAGGGGTTGAGTGTGTGTGTGTGTGTGTGTAAGTGTAAGTGTAAGAAAGAGAATGGGGGGGAGAGACACAGAAAAGGAGACACACATAGACATACACATGAACATAGAGACACAAACACAGAGACACAGAGAGAAATAGGAGAGGCAGATGTCGGGGTCTGAACCCTTGCTCTGCCCGTCACTATCTGTGTGACCACAGTCTCTTAACCTCTTGGTGCCCCGTCTTGCTCATGTATACAATGGGGACAGAAACAGCCCCTCCTTCACGGGACTGATGTGTGGATCAAATGAGTACGATAAAGCAGTTTGTAGAGAGACTGGTATATAGTAAAGTTAAAGTGAAGTTGCTCAGTCGTGTCCGACTCTTTGCCACCCCATGGACTGTAGCCTACGAGGCTCCTCCACCCATGGAATTTTCCAGGCAAGAGTACTGAAATGGGTTGTCATTTCCTTCTCCAGGGGATCTTCCCCACCCAAGGATCGAACCTGGTTCTCCCTCACTGCAAGCAGACACTTTTACCGTCTGAGCCACCAGGGAAGCTCCCAGTATATACTGCGGCTGCTGCTAAGTCACTTCAGTCGTGTCCGACTCTGTGCGACCCCATAGACGGCAGCCCACCAGGCTCCACCATCCCTGGGATTCTCTAGGCAAGAACACTGGAGGGGGTTGCCATTTCCTTCTCCAATGCATGAAAGTGAAAAGTGAAAGTGAAGTCGCTCAGTCGTGTCCGACTCTTCGCTACCCCAAGGACTGCAGCCCACCAGGCTCCTCCGCCCATGGGATTCTCCAGGCAAGAGTACTGGAGTGGGGTGCCATTGCCTTCTCCGCCGGTATAGACCAAAGGCTCAAGAAATTTGGCACTGGCGCCCCCTGGTGTGCACTCCTGGTACAATCCCCTCCCCTTGAGGGTGGGTGTATCTTGTGAGTTCTTGGGCCATCACTGATTCGGTTACTTTGTAATGGCAAAGGTGAAAGGATCTTGCCGATGTATCAATATTTGAGGTCCCTAAATCTGTTGACTTCAAGTTAATCAAAAGGGAGATTATCCTGAGTGGGTCTGAATTAATTACAGGAACCCTTAGAATCTGGGTCTAGAGGTCAGAGACAGGTCACGAAATTCAAGCCTCACTGGTGTTACCCAGTTGACCCTGAAGAAGCCAGCTGCTATGTGTGGGGCGGGCCATGTGTTAGGGAGCTGTAGGAGCCTCCAGGAGCTGAGGGCCTCAGACCTACAGCTACAAGCTCTGTCAACAACCAGTAAAGCTTGGAAGAGGACCCAGGCCTCAGGTGAGACCTTGACTTCAGCCAGGTGAGACTCAGGGCCAGGTGTGGACTTCTGAACCACAGGAGCTGTGAGATAACACGTTTGTTTTGACTTAGGCCACTACATTTGTGGTCATTTGTCATGCAGCATAGGAAATTGGTACTCTTTTTTCAAACTGTGTTTGAAAATACTGTGATAAATATGTAATAATAATAAAAATTTTGTTACATCAAAGATGGCAGGAAAATCATTATCTATGAACAAAAAACAAAGACAAATTAACATCTATTTATTATCTCATGTTTCTCCAGGTCAGAGGAGTCAGGCAGGCTTGGCTGGATTCACCGTTTAGAGTCTCACAAGGTTGAAATCCAGGTGCTGGCTGGGCTGGGTTTTTTCTGGAGGCCTTGGTGAAGCATATTCAGGTGGGTGGGATAATCCAGTCATCTGTGTCTGTACCCTGTGCCCTGGCCTCCTGCTGGCCATTAGCTGGGGCCATGCTCACCTCTGAGCACCCCTCCTTCTCCGAAGCCCGCAATGGTGCTCCAAATATTTCTTGCATTGGGAGAGAGTCTCTCTGATTTCCTACCAGCCAGAGAAAACTCTGCTTTCAAAGAGCTCATGTGATTAGATTAGGCCCACCTGGAAAATCTCCCTTTTTATGAACCCAGAGTACACTGGTTAGTAGCCTTAATTACATCTGCAAAAATCAATTTTGCCAAATAACTAATGTCAGTATAGATGTGCTATCTCATCAAATCCACAGATCCCACCCACATTTAAAAGGTGGTGGGAGATTATAAAAGGATGAGGATCACTGAGGGTCGTCCGTAGAATCCTGTCTGTCTACCTCACTGAGCCTGTCTCTGTCCTTGTCAAATCCTGGCTCTCCCATTTTTCATTCCTTCCTGTGAGATACTCTGTATACTTTCCATAGGTTTTTGCTTCTTTCAGGCAGCGATTGTTGGCCCCAAACCCTAACTAGTCCATCTCCATTTGCCAAGATTTCCATGTGCACACATAGTAAGTCCAAGGCAAGGCCTTGAGTCTTATGACCTCGGAACTGTCTATGTCCATTCATCTGGACTTAGTGTTTTGCAGAAAGTTTTCACTTTCATCTCAGGTTCAAGTATTTGTTAACAAAATAAGCCACTCATTCTATGCAAATAAATAATACCAATATTTACTAGAGAATTATTCAGCTTATTTTCGATATACTAACATTAAAAGAGAAGAGAAATAGAAACAGTAGAGGATACATCCCCAAGTTGGGTTTTGACCAACATCCAGACTCAAACAGCGCTGGGAAGTCCCGTGACACAGCACATCTGGAGTCTCAGTTGGGAAGAGGTCCCAGGCTGCGAATCCATGGGTGAGACTTCAAAAATTGCAGTTCTGGGGTTCTCACTTATAATCCCAGGATGCAAACTGATATCATCAATCAATCTGTCAGCAAACTGAAGCCCCAGTCTCAAGATAATGCTGTTTGTTTTGTCTTATAAAGCTTGGAATTCTGGTAAGCCTGGGGCCTGGTTGACCAGGGGCCCTTCAGGGGCTCAATAATTTCAAGATATGTCCCCTATCTTCTTGCACTCACAGCAGTCACAGTCAGAGCACTCACGGTCAGGGCAGTGGCCAGGCAGGTTAGAAGCGAGGTCTGAGTCCTGCTCTCTTTTGTCTCTGAAGCCTAAAGAAGACCATCTATTTAATTTCCTGAAGAACTGATGCTTTCCAACTGTGGTGCTGGAGAAGACTCTTGAGAGTCCCTTGGACTGCAAGGAGATCAAACCAGTCAGTCCTAAAGGAAATCAGCCCTAATATTCATCAGAAGGACTGATGCTGAAGCTGAAGCTCCAATACCTTGGCCACCTGATGCAAAGAGCTGACTCATTGGATTAGACCCTGATGCTGGGAAAGGTTGAGAACAAGAGAAGGGAGCGACAGAGGATGAGATGGTTGGATGGCACCACTGACTCAATGGACATGAGTCTGAGCAAACTCAGGGAGATAATGAAGGACAGAGAAGCGTGACGTGCTGCAGTTCATGGTGTCCCAAAGAGTCAGACACGACTTAGTGATTGAGCAACAACACCAGCGCGGTGACTGAGAGGACTTGGCTGTCTCGCCCTCCGAGGAAGGGGGTCCCTGGGAGGGATGGAGGCGCTTCCAAACACTTATCTAGGAGACCAGACACAGTGCTTGTGCCTCAGATTCCATCCTTGGCAATTTAGGAATGGCTTGGTGAGAAGCAGGAATTTACTGCCCCAGGAGCTGGCTCCGAGGTGGCTTCTACACAAACTGAGAGGCTATGAGAATCCAGGGGAACAAACTGGGACTGGATCCCACGCACACTGGCGCAGCCTCAGGCTCTGCTTCCCCAAGCAGCAGGTCTCTGCTGAGTGCCAGTTTCTTCCGTAGGTGTCTTATGTGCAAGAGTGTAATCTTGAAGCCCCATGGCAGCACTTCAAAGAAAGACACTTATACACATTTTTCAGATGGGGATCCTGAGGCACAAAGTGGCTTCTTAATCTCGTTGCCTGTGTGAATTCCATCAAACAGATGGCACTGGAAGTTGGAGCAGCCTTTTCTTGCGATTTAGAGGGAGTGATGACCATTTCTGGGTTATACTAGAGCAGGCGTCAGCCAACTTTCTCTGTCAAAGTCCAGATAAACCACTCTTGTAGGCTTTCTGGGGAGGGTGGTCTCTGCCACAGTTACCCAACTCTGCTGTCATGGTGGGGACACAGCCATAGACAACATGTAAACAAATGGGCATGGCCATGTACCAATAAAACTTTATTTACGAAACCAAGTGGTGGGCCAGATTTGGCCTGTGGCTCATTAGTTTGCTCCTTGCACTGGATCATGAGACAGGGGATGGAGTCAGTGACATTTTAAAACCTTTTCAGTCCTAACATTCTCCTCTCTGAAATAATATCAATCTTAATAGTGTTATAATAAAATAAATTGTATTAACTGATCACACAGAGTATAAGAAAATTCACGATAACTTGCATCTTGAGAGGAGGAAGAAGATTCAGGAAGAAGTGGAAGCTAGTCTGCAGACTCACAAAGTGTCCACCCTTCCTGGGTTCTTTCTAGATTGCCTTTTGATGGTTCTCAACCTGGTTGCCCGTAGAAATCCCCTGAGAAGTTGGGGAAAAAAAAAAAACAAACACCGATGCCCAAACCTCACACCAAGGATTCTAGTTTACTTGGTCTGGGTGCAGCACTGGGATTTTATTTCTTTTTTTTCTTGAAACATTGGGATTTCCCCAGTGATTCTAATGCACAAGCAGGGTGGAGAAATACTGGTTATGATGTTGTTTTTCAGTATGCCACAAAGCCAGTGGTTTCTCCTGTTTTGCTGAAAGCTTTTACTTTCGTCTCAGGTTCAAAGGATTTGTTAACAAAATAAACCACTTGTTCTCTATGAATAAATAATACAAATATTTATTATAGAATTATCTGGCTTACTTTCAATATACTAACATTAAAAGAAAAGAGAGAGAGAGAGAGCAGAGCATACATCACCAAATTGGATTTTGACCAACATCCAGACTCAAACAGCACTGGGAAGTCCCGCGTCACAGCACATCTGTAGTCCCAGTTGGGAAAAGGTCCCAGGCAGTGTGTCTGCTCCGTAGGTGAGACGTCAAAGATTGCAGTTTGGGGGTTCCCAATTATAATCCCAGGACACAAAGTGATTTCATCATCAGTCTGTGACCAAATTGCAAGCCTGGTTTCATGGTAATGATGTTTATTTGGTCTTATAAAACTTGTAATGTTGCTAAGCCTGGGGCTTGGTTGGCCAGGCCCCCTCCAGGATCCCAACAATCTCAAGATTCCTCTCGTCTTATCTAAGGTGCTGCAAGTCTTGCTCTCCCAGCAGGCAGTCCCTCCCAGTCACTCCCAGTCACTCCCAGTCCCTCCCAGCCAGGGCAGTGTCCAGGCAGGTCAGAGGCCTGCTCTGCTTTGTCTCTGAAGCCTAAACAAGACTATTTATTTAATTTCCCTAACACCTCCAAGTTAGGCATTTAAAGTCCCTAAAAGCTACTTTGCTTTAGTGTTTCTGGTTCCAGGTAGCTATTTACACAAAGGTTTGCTACACAAAGGAAAGCTAGCTGATGGTGAATGCATTTCCTGCTAGTATGTAAATAGGCACCTATAGAGTATTTTCCAGAGAATACACTTCTTAGAATATTCATAGAGATTATATTTATCATAGAGCTTCCCTGGTGGCTCAGCTGGTAAAGAATCCACCTGCAAAGTGGGAGACTTGGGTTCGATCCCTGGGTTGGGAAGATCCCCTAGAGAAGGGAATGGCTACCCACTCCAGTATTCTGGCCTGGAGAATTCCATGCAGTATATAGTCCATGGAGTTCCAAAGAGTAGGACATGACTGAGTGACTTTCACTTTCACTTTTCATATTCATCATAACACACACAAAAGAGGTCCAGGTTCAAATCAATTAGGGAAACAGCAGGTTAATGAGAGTTTAACAAGGTTTTCAATTATAGGACTTCTCAGAGCCTTTAGCACATTAACGTGCACTCATCTATCCAACCAGCATATGGTCAGTGTACACCGTGTGCCAGACACTGACGGTGTGACCTGGTGGTGAGCAAAATAAAGCATAGACCCTGCCCTTATGGAACTTACACTCTAGTAGGGAAAGTAAGGAATGAATAAACAGATTAAGTACAAATTGTGGCAAATGCTGCAAAGAAAAGGATGCTAGGAGAGTGCATATGTGTGCATGCTAAGTGGCTTCAGGCGTGTCTGACTCTTTGCGACCCTATGGACCGTAACCTGCCAGGCTCCTCTGTCCGTGGGATTCTCCAGGCAAGAACACTGGAGTGGGTTGCCATGCCCTCCTCCAGGGGATCTTTCCGACACAGAGATCAAACCCGCATATCTTACATCTCCTGCATTGGCAGGCAGATTCTTTACCACTAGTGTGCAAGGAGAGAGACTCACAGAAGGGATGAACTTTAGATGAGGCAGAGGTGAAGGAAAACCTTCCTGAAGAAGTGACATTTAAGTTGACCCTGAAGTTTGCAACGGGGCCAGCAATGTGAAGAATAGGACTAGCATATGAGAAGAGGGAACAGCATATGAGAAGAGGGAACAGAATATGAGAAGACTCTGGGGAATGGCTTGGTGTTTTGAAGGAAATGAAAGGTGCTGGGGTGAGGGGGTGGGAAGAGGTTGGCAGGGGCTAGATTGACCTCTGCATCTTGCTCTGGGTGCTGCAGGACACCACCCCTGTGCAGGGTGCATTTCCCCAGGGAAGTGGGGGTGCGTATTTAGGGCTCCCCCATTCTTTAGCAATGGCACCCCATTCCAGTACTCTTGCCTGGAAAATCCCATGAGCGGAGGAGCCTGGTAGGCTACAGTCCATGGGGTCGCTAAGAGTAGGACATGACTGAGCGACTTCACTTTCACTTTTCACTTTCATGCATTGGAGAAGGAAATGGCAACCCACTCCAGTGTTCTTGCCTGGAGGATCCAGGGACGGCGGAGCCTGGTGGGCTGCCGTCTATGGGGTCGCACAGAGTCAGACACGACTGAAGTGACTTAGCAGCAGCAGCAGCATTCTTTAGGGACAGGTATGTGGAACTGGCAGGTGTCGAGGTGATCAATTAGGACAATAAGCCAGACAGAAAGTAACAATTAAGGCTTTATTCACTGAGTACAAAAATGAAAGCAAGAGGCAAAGAAAAAGAAGAGAGCTGACTCCGCAAGGTGTTACTTTTCCCAGCAGGCAAGTGGTCAGGAGATGCAGTTCCCTCCAGAGACTAATGAGCTGATGCATCAAATCTGGTGGGCAGAAGGTAACTTCCCCAACATGCCTGCCAGCCAAAGCCTTGCACTTGCCTATGGTTGGCCTGAAGGATTATTTACACACAGGATTTTGGCCTGGAGCTGGACTGCTCCATATGAGACTTCAATGCTCAAAACCCCTTTGAAGAATTCCAACCAACACCTTTTCATCTTTTTTTCCCCTGCAATGTAAATTTCATTGACCATATAAGTGAAACTTATCTGAGAAAGACAGACAAGTTACATGTATGTGGCTTGATTTTCACCAACTGAACACCACATCTAACTCACACCCGGATCAAAAAGCAGCATTTGACCAACATCCCAGAAGTCCATGGTGACCCTTCCAGTCACTTCCCACTCCAAGGACACCACTGTCTTGGCCCTGACCACCATAGGTCTTGCTTGGTTTTGAAGTTTATGCAAAGAGAACCTTACAGAATGTTCTTTTCTGCGTCTGACTTTTCTTCATTTATGTTTTCAAGATTCACTCATGTTGTTGAGCGCAGTTTCAGTTTGTTCATTCTTATTGCTATATAACAGGAGCTAGCAAACTACATACGGCACAAGGGCCCAATCTGGCCCTCTGTCTGTGTTTATAAATAAAGTTTTATTAGAACACAGCCTTTCCTGTTCATTTTCACATTGTCTGCGGCTGCTGTCGCTTTAGCGGCAGAGTTGAGTCATTGCAACAGAGACCATATGGCCCACAAGGCCTCAACTGTTTACTCTGGCTCTTTACAGAAGATGTTTCTGGACCCTTGATGTAGGGCAGAGCCACTCAAGCTGTGATCTAACCAGTGCCGATGCACAAACGCTTTCTGGTCAAGGAGGAGGTCAGAAGTCGGGAGTAAGTGTTTGAAAACTTCTTTTGTGATTTGACTTCCCATGACATTTAAGCGTACGGTTGGTGGACTCGGTTTATTGAGTGGGGTGCAGACCCGCCTGTGTGTTGCTGAGCTCCCAGCTTTGTCACGAGCCGAGGACGAGTCACACAGAATAGGACTACAACTTGGTGACACGTCAGGGGAATCAGAACTGCTTCTGCAGCTAGCTTGAGCAGCACCACTCTATCGTAATTCCATTGTGTGACTATGAAATTCATTTACCCATTCAACAGTGGGTAGAAATTTGGATTGTTTTCAGTTCCAGTTGACACTTTTAATTTGCTCTGCAAACTTTTTTTTAAAAAATGATGAATATCAACCCTTCTGGGGGAAAAAAAAACCAAAAAAACCCTGCTGACTGAAACAAATTCTGACACACAATGTTTGTCCTTTTTTTCTTTTTTTTTTAGTTCTACCACTTTATTGCTACCAACCCATCTCCCTCCACCCTTGTGCACACATGCTCAGTCATGTAACCCCATGGACTGCAGCCCGCCAGGTTCCTCTGTCCATGGACTTTCCCAGGCAAGGATACTGGAGTGGGTTGCCATTTCCTTCTCCACACAACGTTTGTCTTACGGCTTGGTTGTATTTGTGTAAGAGCTTCAACTGGATCTAGAAGGTAGCCCCTAGGAATGTGGAGGTGGAAGGAGAGATTGCCTAGACCGGCCCCAGCATTCTATTCTATCCAGAGAGGGGACGTCCCTGAGATAACAGAGTAATACATTTACTAAGTTAATGGTTGAGTTGGAACTAGATCCAGGTATCCTAGAAAGAGGATGACCTTTGGAGTTGGGAGGACAATGGCTGTAGCTGCATGATCTGGGGAAAATTCCTCAAAACCCTCCAAGCCTCAGTTTGCTCATCTGTAAAATGGGAGCTATAGTAACACCTTTCAGGAAGGATTAATGAGATGATGCTTGTAGGTGCTCAGGGCAGTGCCCTTAGCCAGCACCCAAGGAAGGGGTTCTGATCCCCAGCCCCCCAAGTCTGGGGTGCTCGTCATGCACTGTGTTGTCTCTGTGATAACGTGGAAGGGCTTCCATGGTCTTAAAGGCTTTCGGCAGAATGTCATGAGAGCCAGGCTCCTCTCAGCCACTTCCCAGAGACAACTATCTATTCATCTGAAAAGACCTATCTTGACTTACCTACAATGAAGAGAATATTATTCTTTTGTAAAATAGTGTAGGCAGGAGATGGTTTCTGGCAGGAGGTAGAAGGAATGTCCCAGAGTGAGGAAAATTGGATCTCTCCCCCTCAACCCCTGCTCACTCTCTCTCTGCCCCCCCTTTCTCTGTGGTCCCTTTCTTCACTGAAATGTCTTTGGCCAAATAATAACACTCTTTAGCATCTGAGAATATGCTCAAAATTTCACATCCCTACAACACATCAAGTTTTAACTTCAGAGCAATTTAACACTTTGTATGGGGCTGTCACGTGGTGACAAATGACAGGATCATGTTTATGATACTTAATACGATGGTATGATAATAATAATAATGGCTAGTATTTGTTGATCGTTTACAAAATGTGTAGTACCATTTTAAGTGCTTTTACCATACTTAATCTTCACACCAACCCTGAGAGGTAGATACCAATACTGTTAGCAATTTACAGATGGGAAACGGAGGCGCAGACGGGTTAAGCAACTGGCCGGGAGACGTGGCTGTGTCTCCCCTCTCCCACCACTGCCCCCCGGGCTGCGGTTCTGGCCGCGGCTGTGTCCCTCTGTGGCCAGAGACGGCTCTGTCCGGTGGCCTCTCTTTCTCCACCTGGGCTCCCCCAGGGCCCTGGGGATGCAGTCACCCCCCACCCCACCCCCATCCCATTCAGGGAGCTTCTGCTAATCCTGCATGCTCCACCACCCCATCAGTAAATTCTTTTCAAATCAACACTTTAGCACGTGCCAGATGTTTTCTGCTGGGACCCTAAGACATCAGGTAATCCAACCTCGCTTCCCAAGGGCCTCAGCATATAAAGAATCCACCTGCTAATGCAAGAGAAGCAGGAGATGAAGGTTTGATGCCTGGGTCGGGAAGATTTCCCTGGAGGAGGAAATGGCAACCCATTCCAGTGTTCTTGCCTGGAGAATCCCACGGACAGAGGAGCCTGGCGGTCTAGAGTCTGTGGGGTCGTGAAAGAGTCAGACATGACTCAGCAACTAAACAACAATCCAACCTTAGCGCCTCCAACTCTGCCACCTCCTCACGTTGCCTCAACTCAGATGGGAAGCTTCCGGATCTCCCTTGGAGGGGGAGAGGAGAGAGTTTTTGGTCTGATGGTCTGCTTTCACAAATGAGAACACCTCTAGGAGGTGCCGAGCAAGGTGATGGGGGTCCTGCCCTGGGCCATATCCCTAGTTTTCACCATTTTGTCCCTTGGACAAAGTATGTGTGATTTTCTGCCTGGGATGTTCTCTGGCCCCAGGAGCCTGCTCAACTAACATCCAGGCCAGGCTGGGAATGCCTGAGAATTTGTGTTCTAGAAGCAGCCTCAAGCAGTGACAGGTGGGGGGCTGGTGGATAAATGCCCCAACTCCCTCACCCCTTAGACATGTTCTCTGCAGTCTCCCAGGTGTGTCCAGCTAGACTGGGACCCAGATGCCCTCAGCAGGAACCTGTTCTTGGATGTACCTGACATGGTCTTCCTTCTCTTCCTTCCCTGTGTTTCCCAAGCCTCTGCTGTCTGGGATCACCTCCCACATGAATTACTTACATCAAGTTCTCACCTCCAGAGTCTGCTTCTAGGGAACCCAAACTGAGTAGTGACCTTCCTTTTTTTTTTTTCCTTCACTCTCAGTCCACGTGATTGGGTGGGATAGATCCCACTCCCAGGCTCCCTGGGTTGGAAGCCTCCTATATCATCTAATCAAAGTACACTGTCTTTCTGATAACAGTGATTGGTTCAAGAATGGGCACGTCACTCAAACCAGGGTAGAGAAATCAAGTGTAAGCCTTCCTTCCATGGGGGTTACTAAACTCCAAGAAGATAGGCAGTGGGTCTGCAGGCAGACCTCTGCCCCCACCATAGGGAAGCCTTGTCTGGGAATGAAACCAGCACCATGGAAAGCAGGGCTTAGAGAGAGAGCCCGCTACCCGCTACACTGTCTGAGTCTATGCTTTAATGGGCTTTATCATTATTTAGGTATGGGAAGCCCACAGACCAGGAGATGACTGCCATTAAAAAGGTAGTTTGTGCCACAACTACTGAGCCCACATGCTCTGGATCCCACGCTCTGCAACTAGAGAGCATTGCTCATGCTGCAATGAAGACCTAGTGCAGCCAAAAAAAAAAGACAGTGTATTATGCTCACACATCCCAAGAGAAGGAGTACATGTCACACGATGGGGGGACACAGGGGGCGCACCAGGGTCAGTCGTTAGGCAGAAGGAGCGGGGAGCTGTGGGTGAGGGCCTGTATTGTGGTTTCTGCAAGAAGGAAGGGAGAGGCTGGGTAAACAGACTTTGGATTGGCTAGTGTGAATAATTTCAGTGAGCTCCGGAGCATGGGATGTCCTCAGTTTCTTGGCACCGGGCTCTGGGGTCATTAGGGCAGGTGTATAGTGGCCCAGTGTGTGAGAGCTCAATAATCGAGGTGGTTAGACGTGTAGACTCTGGATTGGTTGGTTCGTATTTGAAAAGTGTGTCCAAGGAGGAGGACTCTTCCTCAGGAGGGTGGGTGATGCAGGAAGGCAGGAGGTCAAGGCAAGGAGACTTAGGACTTGGGCAGAATATCGAGTCGTCTGGGACAAAGTGTGCCCAGCACAGAGTGCAGGGCAGATGTTAAAGCATCAAGCTGGAGGAGCCGGAAGCAGGGTGAGTAAGGTCCCGGGATCCAGCCACGTCTTGATTTTGGACTTTGTCAGTTACATGAGCCAAAAAATCCCTTGCTCTTTTGCTGAAGCTAATTTTTGTGTTGTCAGTGACAAACAAGAGAATCACACAGCTTAAAGGCTGGTTCAGGACTAAGAAATCAGATGTCTTAATATTCAGGCCAGTGTTTCTTCCAGCATTTCTGAGAGTGCTCAACTGTGTCCGAAATACATGCCACGTGTCCTCTGGGCTGCAAGAAAAAGTGGATGACACGACTCAGTGGAGATTATAATGGCATCTGGGTGATCAATCACAGCTCCTGCCACCGCCTGATGGGAGAACAGAGGCTATGTGCTCAGCCAGCCCATGGGCAGAGCCTCAGCACCTACAGCCTCCTCTCCTTCTCCCCAGGATGATGGTTAAATTTCAGAAATACGCACCTGTTCTGTATTCAGAAGATTGTTTTTATGCATGGGGAGACCACTTGAGGCCCTGGAAGCAAAAACTAGTGGAGCTGAGTCAGAGCCTGGAAATTTGATGAATGAACATCCTCAGATGGAGAGGGTCTGCAGGCGTGGATCGACAGAGCAAACGCCATGAGGCTGTGATGACATTGCATTTAAAAGTGCTTTCCCGTCCTCCAGGGTCTGCTACCAAAACACAGCAGATGCTCGGCCTCTCCAGAGGGTGTTTTCCAGATCTAGTAGTTCTCTGATCTCAGGAAGGGATATCAAACTGAGCTGGTTGTACAAGGGTCTGACAGCTGTAACCAAGACTTGAAATCACTGTGGCTCTAACTCAATGACAGTTTTCTTTCTCTCGCAGACAAAAGTCCCAGCCGGTGTATTGGCTCATTCTGCGGAGTCACCAGGGGGACAGAGTTCTCCCATCTTGGTCTGCCACCCCAGGGGTGCCACCCCCATCTGTAAGTTCCAAGATGGCCATGTCTGAAGTCCAGACATCAAGGAGGCAGGAGAAGAGGAAGGGAAGGGTGCACTGCCCCCTTTTTAAGGGCCCGGGACAGAAGTTGTTCACATCCCGTTGGCCGGAACTTAGTCCCATGTGGTCATTATCCTGGCAGCCCTGTGCCCAGCTGAAAATCCAGGCTCTATTCCTATAGAATTGGGTGTCTCAATCTCAGCACAACTGACATTTCGAGGCAAATAATTCCGTGTTGTGGGGGCTGTCCTGTGTGTTCTTGGGTGGTCAGCAATGTCTCTGAACCCTACCCACTAGAAGCCAGGAGTACCCCTCCTCCAAGTCGTGATGACCCAAAACCTCAGTCCTTGCCTAGTGTCCCCTTGGAGGCAAGATGGCCCCTGCTGGAGAGCTACGGCTGTAGAAAAAAGAGACAGTGGATGTTGGGGGGAAGTTAGTCATCTCTGCCACATACTAGTCAGTAGTTTTCATTTATCTCCTCCTCACAGACAGAAGGTGGTAGTTAAGAGGCAAGTGGACCTGAATTCAAGTTCTACCTGTGAGACGATGGACCTCAGCTTTCTCATGAGGAAAGACTGGCTGGGGGCTGGATGCATTAAAGTAAGATGATAAATAGCAAATGCTCAGCATGAAGCCTGGCACATAATGTATACTCAAAACTACTGGCTGATAATGTACAGGCTGGGTTCGTTTGGGTGATGGTGGAGGAGGCCAGGTGAACTTCTCTGCTGGGAAAAGATGTGAGGGTTGTAGGAAGCTGTAAAAGATGAAGGATGCTGATGGTGATCACTCCTTTCTGGGGAATGAAATGATAGTCAAGAACCCAGTGATGGTCAGAATGGGGACAGCAAGGTCATAAACATTTTCTCATATAAAAGAGAGAACTGGGACCAGGTCCCTGAGTTCCACACTGCTGTTTCCTTCTCTGTCTTTCCAATGTGACTCTGGGTAACGATGGTGCAGATACTGGTTCTAGGCTGAGTAGTCTCCTGCATGTAGCCTTGACTGACCTTCTGTATCAGGGTGAGGTTCAGCTGCACAAAACAGGAAACCCAATTAATGGTGACTTACAAAGATAAGGCTTCCCTGATGGCTCAGCTGGTAAAGAACCTGTCTGCAATGTAGGAGAACTGGGCTGGATCCCTGGGTCGGGAAGATCCCCTGGAAAAGGAAATGGGAACCCACTCCAGTATTCTTGCCTGGGAAATCCCATGGACAGAGAAGCCTGGCGGGCTACAGTCCACGGGGTCCCAAGAGTTGGACACGACTTAGCAACTAAACCACCACCACAAAGATAAAGCCCTGGGGACTTCCCTGGTAGTCCAGTGGTTGAGAATTCGCCTTTCAATGCAGGGGACGGGGGTTCGATCCCTGGCTGGGGATGCCACATGCTGTGGGGCAACTGAGCTGAGGTGCTGCAAGTACTGAGCCCTTGTGCCTCAACTAGAGAGCCCACGTGGTCTAAAACCCGTGCACCACAAGCAGAGAGAAGCCTGTGGGCTGCAACGTAAGATCCTGAGTGCTAGGCTCGACTCGACACAGACTAATTAATTAATTAATTTAAGAAAGGAGAAAGCATTGTCTCTCACATGAAAAATTCTGGAGGCTGGTGTCCAGGGTCAGTCTGACACCTTGGCGATGTCAGCAGAGATTCAGGTTCCTTTGGCTTTCTGCCCCACCATGGTTAGCACGTGCCTTTCAATCTCAAGGTTGTCTCATGGTCACAAGTGATCGCTCCGCTCCTCTCCATGTGCCAATTAGCAGAAAGGAAGAAAGAAATAAGAGCAAAAACATGACCTTCATCTGAGTCAGACTCCCTTTTAGGGAGTTTTACCAGAAATGTTTTCTAACAACTCATTGACCGGCATTCTCTCTAAAAGGGGAGTACAAGAAATATAATTTAGCCAGGCGTGTCACCTCTCCTAACATAATCAGTTTTTTCTTTAGAAGGAACAGGAGGTGAAATGTTATTGGGTAGGCAATCAGAACTTTCTGCTGCAGCTTCCAAGACGGGCGTCTGTGAGTGACTGGAGGAGAGGGCGATGGAAAGGCGGAATGAGAGAAAGAAAAAAAGAAGAGGAGGCAGAAAATAATCGCCGCATCCAATTCTGAAGGGAGCGATCTGTTCTAGGGGCTGTTTGAACTGGGTTTCGGAGACTGAGTAGAATTTAGACAAGTACCATGTCAATTAGGGTTCTTTGTAGGATTCCAGGTAGCACTAGAAAAAAGCGATTTGTTAGAAAGATAGAAGGATGTCTAAAGAATTATTTTTAAAAGCAGAGGGGATGCATGTAGATCCTTAGGTGGAACAATCAAGAGACTTGTCAGTTCAAACCATCTTGCTGTTGGTGGTGGTACGTTACTCTTCTGAAGATCCTGTCTCAGGAGAGAGCATCCGATTGGCTTTACTTGTATCACGTGACTGAGAGGCGGCCCCACAAATGGGGGAAAGGACTTCCCGAGGGCGAGTAGAGGTGGTGTACCAAATGGCCCCAGGGCTAGCATCACCGGTGCCACTGGCAGGAGTGATGGGAAGAGAGACTGTTCCAGATAAGCAAGGCTAGGAATAAAAGCCCAAGAGCTGGATTTTGTGATTGAGTCTTCATTGCTGTTCTTGGGCTTTCTCTAGTTTTGGCAGGTTGGCTACTTGCTAGTTGCGGTGCATGGGCTTCTCATTGTGGTGGCTTCTTTTGTGGCAAAGCATGGGCACTGAGGCGTGCAGGCTTCAGGAATTGTGATACATGGGCTGGGTTGCTCCAAGGCATGTGGTTTCTTCCTGGACCAGGGATCGAACCCATGTTTCCTGCATTGGCAGGTGGATTCTTATCCAGTGTGCTACCAAGGAAGTCCAGGAGACATTCTTAAGGAACATCCAGTTGGCCTGTTGGCCAAGCAAGAAGAGGAGGTAAGGTTAGTGGGGTGGGTTAAGGCCAGATTCTAGAGATCTTGGAATATCAGGCTGAGGCATGCATGTTTTTGTCAGGTGGCTCATGGGGCGCTACTGAGAGTTTTTATACAATAGAGCAGAGCCATTAGGTCTGACCCAGGCTATAAAGACGGGTCTAAATGGTCACATATATATGGGGAAAGGCAAGGGTCTCTCTGGGTCTTGGACATTGGTTTTCAGGGACTCGAATGCTACCAGACCACTCTTTCCCTCCACCCCTCCTTTCCTCCTCACCACCTCTCTCTTGTTGCCTTCATGTTCCCAGATCTTCCTCACATGGATGAGCTCCTCAGCATGGCTCCTGTTACCTCCCTCCTCTCACATCTCATCCCCCTTGCTCTGTAGGGTACTGAGCCTTGATCCTTCCTGTCCTAAGTTGAAATATCCAGAGAAGGCCCCTGATCGGCTTAGGTGATGCCACCAGCCCATCAATGGGGCCCAAAGACGTGGATGTGAGAGGAGAGAGTAGCTCCCGTTCAGTGAGGCAGGGACCACAGACCATGCCAGGCTGCCACCACCTCAGCTTGGTATTTCAGAGGCAAGACAGAGCCTCTCTCTCTTTTGGTAAAATCTTGGAGAACCAACTGATTAGCCTTCCCTTGAACCAACCACACTGACGGGGAAGATGGGACACACCACGAACACCTGCCGGTGTGTCTGCAGGACTCCGCTCCCTGAGTGCAGAAGCCATGTCATCTCCCTGCCTCTGCGGCCTTTTCACGGGGCATGACACAGGGTAAGCACCTGACCTGGTGAGGACCCAGGTGTTAGCTTCCCCCGACCCCACTGGGCTTCCTCCACCCAGGCCCTGAGTCAGAATCCTACAAAGAACCCTACACCAGGGTTCCACAGAGATCTGATCACACCAAGAATATGGAGATGATGGACTTCACCGAGGGGTTGTGGGGTCACAGGGAGGAGGGGTCATGTGAACCAGCCATGTTGCATCCCCCTAGGTGTCCGTAGTGGGTGCTTCTGTTTTCCTGAGTTCTTCATCGGGGAAACCTCCAAACACACACTTTCCCTCCACTTTCCATACCCCACTCCTGGCCTTGTTGTCTGCTCCTCTTGGATTTTTGTTCAAACTCGCCATCTCTTTAGTATGGAGAGCATTTCATTTTCTCCATCCAATGGTACATCCAAACACATATGATGCTACTAAACAAAACAGAGCCTCCCCCATGGATAAGATCCTTCACCTTGGAAGGTGCCTTAGAGAGACAGGTTTTGTTATTTGAGCCTGTCTCTGGCGGCTCAGATGGTAAAGAATCTGCCTGCAATGCAGGAGACCCAGGTTCAATCCCTGGGTTGGGAAGATCCCCTGGAGAAGGGAATGGCTGCCCACTCCAGTATTCTTGCCTGGAGAATCCCATGGACAGAGGAGCCTGGCGGGCTACAGTCCATGGGGTCGCAAAGAGATGGACACAACTGAGCAACTAACACTTTCACTTTTTCACTTTCTGGGGGAAGGGCATAGTGTGGTCTCATTCCAAAACATCATGGCATTTTATCTAAATAAATACAATTTTTAAAAAATAGATATACTTCCCATGTAAACATAAGACAATAAAGATGGATTTTCCAACTGGCTGCTGAGACTTTAACAAATAGCAATCCCCACATGCCAGATATTGTTCACAAATATTAACTCATTTAATTTATTAAAACATCTTATTTGCAGGTGACTGAGACCTGGAGACATTAAGTAACTGGCCCAAGGTCACCCAGCTGGCAAATGTGAGAGCTGAGATTCAGACCTGGGCAGTCCAGTTCCAGAGTCTAATGTCATCTTCTCATCATCTAAAGAGATGACCGGGGACTTCCCTGGTGGTCCCGTGGTTAACCACCTCACGATGCAGGGAACGAGGGTTTGATTCCAAGTTTGGGAAGATGCCACATGCCACAAGGCAACTAATCTCAAAACTACTGAGCCCGCAAGCTCTAGAGCCCAAGTACCACAACTAGAGAGCCCACGTGTCACACTAAAAGATCTCGCATGATGCAGCGACCTTTCCATGTGCAACAACTAAGACTCGACACAGCCAAATAATATAAATATAAATAATATAAATTATAAATATAAATATAAAAACAGAGAGGATTGACACCTAAACTGTTCCATTGGGGGTCTCCTTTACACACAAGCTTGCTCTCTCTCCAGGTGGCTTTGCATTTTGAGATGTGTACAAATTAAGTCAGGAATCCAATTAGAGGTGCCTGTTAAACTTATAAAATTGAGACAGTCCTGTCCCTGGGCAGGGGCTCCTCACGGCCGCTCCCAGGGACTCATCAGAATTTGGGCACCAAGGCTTCCCTGGTTGGTCCAGTGGTAAAGAATCCACCTGCCAATGCAGGCTTCCATCCACACGCCGTGGGACAACTAAGCCTGTGAGCCATGACTACTGAGCCCATGCTCTGGAACCCACGCTTTGTGACAAGAGGAGCCGCCCAGTGAGAAGTCCAAGCAATGCAAGAAAGAGTAGCCCCTGCTTGCCGCAGCTAGAGGAAGATTTTGCACAGCAGTGAAGACCCAGCCCAGCCCAACCCAATAAATAAAATTAAAAAAAAAAATTGGGGCGCCTTAATGAAATAGGCCAGGAAGACAGTGATGTTACAATGTGGAAGGCTCTAGTTTTGGAGTCAGCCAGCCTTGAGCCAGAATCTTCACTCTGCCGATTTACTAGTCATGAGACTTTGGGCTAGCTATGTAAGTTGTCCAGGACTCAGTTTTTAGATCTGTAAAATGGGGGTGATAACACTCAGCCCATTCAGTACTTGCAAGGCTGCTGAGATAATGCAAATCAAGTGCCTGGCACACAGGGGCCTCAATGAGCACCAGCTCCTGGGATGGTCTCTCCCCTGCAGCACTCCGTCTATTGTTTGCGTGTTAACTGGATTGTAAGATCCAAGAGTGGAGGCTGGCTGTAATGAGTCCCGTGTTTTTAGAGCCACAGCAGCCTGTCAGGCACCAGAGCAGGTTGAAAAAACAGTGAACAACATTTCTCTAGTTCTGTCCCATGCCCTGCTGTGGAACTCTAGGCTACCTTAAAATGCAGTTTGATCTCTGGTTCAGGAATAAGCCATGTGCCCTGGGGCCACTAATCTCAAAACTATTGAGCCCGTGAGCTCTGGAGCTGACGTGCCACAACTCGAGAGGCTACCAGTTCCTTCACGATGTAAAACCCAAGTCCCAGGATCACATGTACTCAGAACCCAGACCTCTCACTTTTCATGTCAGTTCTTCTGTTTGCCTCTTTCCTTTGTGCTGGGCTCTTGGAAGCAAATGGCTGAGTCAAGGCCATCCAACACACCACAATTCTTGATTGAAACTGACAAATTACCTCCACAGAAACTTTACAGATGAACCCACACAATTGTATCTGAGGATGTCTATTTCACACATCTCCAGCGCCAAATCTTCCCCATTGTTTACCTTTTTGATTGTGTGAAAGATGAAAACACTGCATTTTGCTGATAGTTTGCTTCCTTCATGGAATCTGGGCATCGTTTCCTGTGGTTACTAGCCATGCGTTTTTTTCTAAGACACACTTTTGAGCAGTGAGGGTCCTTGCAGCTTGGAGGACCACCTTGGGACATCTTTTTCAGGTTTCAAATCTCTGTGCTCCCAGTGCCAACCACAGGGCATGGGACAAGGCTGGCATTCATTTGTGTCTGTTGAAGGGCACTGAATCTCTTTGTAGTCAGCACGGGTCTAACTAAGCCTTTCCCTGGGGTTGGAAACCCTCCAGCTCTAGAAATCATACAAAACAAATGGCTAAGTGTGAGTGGAATAAATATTTGAACATCTCAGAGCCACAGTGACTTGGATTGTCAAGCAGAGTGTCCCGCTGAGGGGCCAGTATCTAGACTGACAGCTCACAGGCTCTGGAGCCCTTTGTGGGCTGGACCCGCTGTGCTGTTTGGCAAGTCTCTGCCCCTAAGGACTCATTCGCTGTAGAGCAAATAGCCCGCCGTTACTGGGGGATGTGCTGCCTTGCAGGGTGTGAGTTGGAGGCAGCCTTCTATGTGAGTCAGAGGCTTCTTAGCTGCAAGGAATACAGAGGGACCAACAGAAACCTACCCTGACCACCAGCCAGTCTGCACCAACCACACCCTCCGTGATTGCCAGGCTGCCGTAACATTCCCCAAGAGTCCTTCATCCTGGCCCCTGCCTTCCCTCCCAGCCCCACCTACTGTTGTTTTCATTCCTGCATCTTGAGCATGATCCACCCCCCACCCCATCCTTCCTCAGCTTTGAGGGTGAGATTTGGAACCAGAAGGCTCTGATTCAAGGATTGGCTTCATTGCCACATGCCAAGTGCAGAGCATGCTGCCTGGCATATCAGGAGAACTCAGTAGTTGAAAAACAAAGGACTTCTTGCTCCTCAAAGTATGGCCCTGGGACCAGAGGCATAGGCATCCCTGGGGTTCTTGTTAGAAATGCAGAGTCTCAGGCCCTCTCCAGACCTCCTGCAGTGGGATATGCATTGTAACAAGATCAGCCAGTAATTCAGAGGCACCTTTGAGTCTGAGAGGCACTGGCCTTATTGACAGACTTGTTCTGAAAATCAGTGACATCAGGTGTATATATGCCTGGCAAAGAGCTTAGTTCATTACAGATGCTGAAATAATATGAGTCATTTCCTACATGTCCATTCTGTCCTAGAATGTGAACTCTCTCAAGCTTGGAGCCTGTCTCATTTCTCTTAAGATCTCCAGGTAAGGTTAGCACCTGTTTTTTTTTTTTAATTTTTATTTTATGGCCTGTGAGATCTTAGTTTCCTGATCAGGGATTGAACCTACGACCCCTGCACTGGAAGCTCAGAGTCTTAACCACTGGACTATCAGGGAAGTCCCTTAGTAAGCTGTTAAATGCTGAAGATGTACCATAGCTTAGTAAAGTGACTTTTCAAACTGCAGTTTGCCACTCACTAGTGGGTGGGAGTGAGAAATAATTTAGTGGGTTATAACTTTTTTCCTTTCCAGGTGGCTCAACAATATATAATCTGCTTGCCATTGCAGGAGGTGAGGGTCGGGAAGGTTCCTGGAGAAGGAAATGGCAACTGACTCCAGTATTCTTGTGTGGGAAACCCCAAAGACAGAGGCGCCTGGTATGCTACAGACCATGGGGTCACAAAAGAGTCGGACGTGACTGAGTGACTAAACAGCAACGGTGAAGATGGATAAGATGTAGGTGGGTGGATGGGATTGTGCAGGATCTTTCTGAAAGCCCATGGGGCTGTGAGCAAAGGCCTGCAGTGTGGGGCTCAAAGGGCTTTCCAGGTGGCACTAGCGGTGAAGAACTCACCTGCCAATGCTGGAGACACAAGAGACATGGGTTTGATACCTGGATCGGGAAGATCCCCTGGAGAAGGAAGTGGCAACCCGCTTCAGTATTCTTGCCTGGAGAATCCCAGGGACAGAGGAGCCTGGTGGGCTACAGTACATGGGGTTGCAAAGAGTTGGGCACGACTAAGCATGTACATGGGGCTCAGAGGGTGATGCCTCCTCGGCTCCCTGGAATCGATGGTAGGAAGTATCACAACGAGCAGGGATATCCCTTTCTTTGGGGCTGGAATCAACCTGCCCAGTTGACAGGAGGCTCTCCAGGCAGGGATATTTTTATTTGATGAGAAGGTTCTGTTGGGACCAGGGTAAAAATGGCCCTCCATCTGCCCAGCTGGATCATTAGCATCCGCGTGTAGGAGGCAGGGTTGGGAAACCCAGCCTGGATGCCTAGCAACTAGTTCTTTTTTCTCTGTGCAAATCCTCTGGATTCGGGCTCCAGTTCAAGTCAGACCCCATGGGAGGGAAAGGTGCTTTCCCAAGAACAAGCAGGTACCAATCATGTACTTCTAAAATTGTGGCAAAATATATATAACATACTATGCAGTGTTAGTGGTGTTTAAGGGTACAGTTCAGTGGTTAGCAATTAGCAATGCTGTGCCACCATCACCACTATCCATTTCCAGATCCTGGTCATCATCCCAAACAGAAATCCTGCACCCATTAAACATGAACTCCCCATCCCCCCTCCCACCCCACCCCCCGGTCTGTGATGCTCTCTAATCCACTTTCTGCCCCTATGAATTTGCCTGTTCTAGGTACCTCATAGAAGAAGAATCATATAGTACTTGTCCTTCTATGTCATGATTTCACTTAGCATAATGTTCTTCAAAAATTTTAAGTCTATACTTCTTATTTAACAAAATTAATTTTATTCTACAACTTTAAACACTAATAAAATGAATCCCACATCTCAGTCAAGCTCAGGAATATTTGCTGATTTTCTGGTTAACTATTCTCTATTGTTTTTTTTTTTTTCCCGAAGACTTCTTTTTTTTGGAGAAGTTTTAGGGGAAGAGGAACTAAAGAGCCTCTTGATGAAAGTGAAAGAGGAGAGTGAAAAAATTGGCTTAAAACTCAACATTCAAAAAACCAAGATCATGGCATCCAGTCCCATCACTCCATGGCAAATAGATGGGGAAACAATGGAAACAGTGACAGACTTTATTTTCTTGGCTCCGAAATCACTGCAGATGGTGACTGTAGCCATGAAATTAAAAGACACTTGCTCCTTGGAAGGAAAGCTATGACCAACCTAGACAGCATATTAAAAGCAAAGACATTACTTTGTCAACAAAGGTCCATCTAGTCAAAGCTATGGTTTTTCCGGTAGTCATGTATGGATGTGAGAGTTGGACGAAAGCTGAGCACCAAAGAACTGATGCTTTTGAACTGTGGTGTTGGAGAAGACCCTTGAGAGTCCCTTGGACTGCAAGAAGGTCCAACCAGTCCATCCTAAAGGAAATCAGTCCTGAATATTCATTGGAAGGACTGATGTTGAAGTTGAAACTCCAATACTTTGGCCACCTGATGTGAAGAGCTGACTCATTGGAAAAGTCCATGATACTGGAAAAGATTGAGGGCAGGAGGAGAAGGAGAGAACAGAGAGGATGAGAGGGTTGGATGGCATCAGTGACTTGATGGACATGAGTTTGAGCAAGCTTCGGGAGTTGGTGATGGATAGGGAAGCCAGGTGTGCTGCAGTCCATGGGGTCACAAAGAGTCAGACACGACTGAGCGACTGAACTGAACTGAACTGAACTGTGGGCTATTTAGTTGTGGCACGTGGGCTCCAGAGCTCTCGGGCTCTGTAGTTTTGAGATTAGTTGCCTCATGGCATGTGACGTTTTCCCAAATCAGGGATGTAATCTTTGTGCCCTGCACTGTAAGATGGATTCTTAACCACTGGACCTCCTGGCTCATTTATTTTCAATGCTGAACTATATTCCATTGTCTTGAAGGACCACAGTTGATTTTTCCATTCACCTATTGAAGGTCATCTTGGTTGTCTCCAAATTTGGACAATTATAAATAAAGTTGCTATAAACATATATGTGCAGGTTTTTGTGTGAACATAAGCTTTTTGCTTTGTTGGGCAAATACCAAGGAGCGCAATTGCTGAATTACCTGGAAAGAGTAAGTTTAGTTTTGTAAGAACCTGCCAAATCACTTTGCAAAGTGTCTGCAACGTTTTGCATTCCCACCAGCAGGGAATGAGAGTTTCTGTTGCTCCACACCCTCACCAGCAGTTAGGGTTCTCAGGACTCCGGATTTTGGCCATTCTATTAAGTATGGCAAGAGTGAACATCGAGATTTTAGGAAACAGTGAACTAAAAAGGAGCGGAATGGGTGAATTTAATTCAGATGACCATTATATCTACTACTATGGGCAAGAATCCCTTAGAAAAAATGGAATAGCCCTCAGAGTCAACCAAAGCATCTGAAATGCAGTACTTGGATGCAATCTCAAAAATGACAGAATGATCCCTGTTCATTTCCAAGGCAACTCACTCTGTATCACAGTAATCCAACTCTGTGCCCCATCACTAATGCTGAAGAAGCTAAAGTTCTATGGTTCTATGAAGACCTACAAGATCTTCTAGAACTAACACTAACAAAAGATGTCCTTTTCCTCATAGGGGATTGGAATGCAAAAGTAGGAAGTCAAGAGATACTTGGAGTAACAGGCAGGTTTGGCCTTGGTGTACAAAATAAAGTAGGGCAAAGGCTAACAGAGTTTTGCCAAGAGAATGCACTGGTCATAGCAAACACCCTCTTCCAACAACACAAAAGAAGGCTCTACACATGGACATCACCAGATGGTCAATACTGAAATCAGATTGATTATATTCTTTACAGTCGAAGATGGAGAAGCTCTAGACAGTCAACAAAAATAAGACCAGGAGCTAACAGCAGCTCAGATCGTGAACTCTTTATTGCAAAATTCAGACTTAAATTGAAGAAAGTAGGGAAAAACACTAGGCCATTCAGGTATTTCCTAAATCAATTCCCATATGATTATTCAATGGAAGTAACAAATAGATTCAAGGGATTAGATGTAATAGAGTGCCTGAAGAACTATGAATGGAGGTTTGTGACATCGTACAGGAGGCGGTGATCAAAACCACCCTCAAGGAAAAGAAACACAAAAAGGCAAAATGGCTGCCTGAGGAGGCCTTACAAATATCTGAGAAAAGAAGACAGGCAAAAGGCAAAGGAGAAAAGGAAAGATATACCCATCTGAACGCAGAGTGCCAAAAAATAGCAAGGAGAGATAAGAAAACCTTCCTAAGTGCAAATGCAAAGAAACAGAGGAAAACAATATAATAGGAAAGACTATAGATCTCTTAAAAAATTAGAGACACCAAGGGAACATTTCATGCAAAGACGGGCAAAATAAGGACAGAAACAGTATGGATCTAACAGAAGCAGAAGAGATTAAGAAGTGGCAATAATTTACAGAAGAACTATACAAAAAAGATCTTAATGACCCAGGTTACCACGATGGTGTGATCACTCACCTAGAGCCAGATATCCTGGAGGGCAAAGTCAAGTAAGCCTAAGGAAGCATCACTGAGCAAAACGAGTGGAGGTGATGGAATTCCAACTGAGCTATTTCAAATCCTAAAAGATGATGCTGTGAAAGTGCTGCACTCAATATGCCAGCAAATTTGGAAAACTCATGGCATCTGGTCCCATTACTCATTGGGAAAGACCCTGTTTCTGGGAAGGATTGAAGGCAAGAGGAGAAAGGGGTGACAGAGGATGAGATGGTTGGATGTCATCACCAACTCGATGGACATGAGTTTGAGCAAGCTCCGAGAGATGGTGAAGAACAGGAAAACCTGGTGTGCTGCAGTCCATGGGGTTGCAAAGAGTCGGACATGACTGAGCGACTTCACTTTCACTTTTCACTTTCATGCATTGGAGAAGGAAATGGCAACCCATTCCAGTGTTCTTACCTGGAGAATCCCAGGGACAGTGGAGCCGGGTGGGCTGCCGTCTATGGGGTGGCACAGAGTCAGACATGACTGAAGTGACTTAGCAGCAACAGCAGCTTGCATTTGCTATGATGCAACGGAGGTTGATAATTTGATCTCTGGTTCTTCTGCCTTTTGAAACTCCATCTTGAACATCTGTAAGTTCTTGGTTCAGGTACTGTTGAAGCTTAGCTTGGAGAATAAGTAAAAGTCACGTGTGTCTAATTTTCAGGATGGTGCTATCACCTCCACCGTACAAAGCTGTTTGGTGGCTCTATGCTTCTGGCTAAATTAACTCTGCTGGGAAGAAGGGTTTTTTCCGCTTTCACTGGGCCAGTAATTTGGAGCTGACAAATTGTGGTGGATGTGTACTGTGACAAGTTATCTGCAATGAGCTGGCCTTTCTCAGAACTCCCTTTCCGGCGGAGACCCTGGTTGGCTGAACCATGGAGACACTTGTGGAAGATGTGGCAGGATGTGGAGTGTCTTCTCCCTATGCGGCGGTGGGGACAGGGGGGTGGGGATGGGGATGGGGTGTGGGTTAGAGTCTGCACGGCTGTCACTCATTTGCTGTTTCCTTTTTCAAATCTCCTCCTCCTCATGTGTGTTAAACTGTGTGATGAAGAATGCTGGCCACTCCTACAGGACTGCGCCCCCCACCTCCAAACGCGGAGGCCAAGAGAGACCTCCGTGATCCTGCCTGTCCTCGGGGCTCCAGCCTCGCAGGTTCCCGTCGGTCCTTGCCCTCTCCCCTTCACATTCACGGTCCTTTCCTGCCCGCTCTGTGGAATCAGGCTCCAGGACAAGACACACAAATAGCATCCTCCCGCAGCTGGACTGTGTGCCCAGCTCTCAGATCCCTGTCTTAATCCCTTACAATACACATCTTCTCTAAAGCCCTGACTGGTGTGCAGATTCCCAGACCTCTGTTAATTCACTTAGTATTTACACTCAAGTCCAGATGTAGGCAGGATGTAGGCAGGGCAATATCATTATCTCCTCATTATTGGAGAACAGATAGAAGCTTGAGCAATAGGCAAAAATATACAGAACTAGTTAAGCGGTGGAACTGGGTAAGAACAGGTTCTTTCTGACTTCCAGCCCAGGCTCCTTCTGCTATGCTCTGGGGCTTTCTCTCACCTTGACAGGCCCACAGTCCCAAAGGCGAGGATATGGAAACCCAGCCCATCTACCTCCTTCTGTGATGAGTGAGGGCCAGCTGCTTTACTTAGTCTATTGATTCAAACGTTAATCTCATCCAGAGACACCCAGGCTAATGTTTGACCAAATGTCTGGGTATCAAATTGACACATAAAGTTAACGATCATGGACAGTGATGTGAATATGCCTTCTCTCTAGTTCACGTGGGATTGGTAAACAGAGCCAGGCTTCTCTCAGGGCCCAGCCATCACTCCTTCTTGGTGGCTCAGATGGTAAAGAGTCTGCCTGCAATGCAGGAGACCTGGGTTTGAGCCCTGGGTAGGGAATATCCCCTGGAGAAGGGAATCGCTACCCACTCCAGTATTCTTGCTTGGAGAATTCCATGGACAGAGGAGCCTGGCGGGCTACAGTCTGTGGGGTCGGTCGCAAAGAGTCGGACACGACTGAGCAAGTAACACTAACACACATCACTCCTTATGCACGCTCACCTCACGTGGCAATCTAAAATATGGTCCCAAGATTGGCACTTCTCTCATCAGGAGAAGGGACGTATGTCATCTTCCCTTGACTCTAGGTTTTGTGACTACCTGATGCAAACTGGCATCAGTTTCCAGTTTCCAGGTCTAAGCCTCAAGAAACCTGAAGCTTTTACTTCCTGTCTTTTAGGAGGCTTGTTCTTGGAATCCAGCCATCATGCTGTGAGAAAGTCCAAACAGCCAGTGGAGACCCTCCCCCCGAGTGGAACTGACATATAGGCTCTTAGTACTGGCTGCGAGCCCAGCCGAGAGCCAGCACCAGCTTTCCAGCTGGGTGAGTGAGCCACCTGAAGGATCCTCCAGCCCTTAGTCAAGCCACTTTTGCTGATGCCTCATGGGGCAGAAACGAACTATGCCCACCTAGAAAACAAATGATCGATGCTTTTTAAATACTAAGATTCAGAGTGTTTTGTTATGCAGCAGTAGTAACAGGAATGCCTAAGAAGGCTGGCTTTGGACCTCAGGAGGGCAGGAAGGCTCCCAGCCCAGTTCCATTAGAGCTCTGCCAGGGGTTATTGGTCCAGGTCATAATCAAGGGGTACTTTGACTTCTGTTCTGCTCTTGTTCTTTCTGTATGCAGCTCCCTTAGGAGCTGAGTGTGTATGGGATAACTAGAAAACTGGTGGAGCAGATGCAGGGCATAGATGCTCCTCAGGCCTCACTACATCCCCTAGGAGCCTTTCCACCTGTTCAGTAGACTCACTATCCAGCCGCTGTAGGTGTTGCTGTTAATGTAGTTCAGTTGTTCAGTCGTGTCTGACTCTTTGTGACCCCATGGACTGCAGCACGCCAGGCTTTCCTGTCCTTCACCATCTCCCGGAGTTTGCTCAAACTCATGTCCATTGAGTCAGTGATGCCATCCAACCATCTCATCCTCTGTCATCCCCTTCTCCTCCTGCCTTCAATTTTCCCCAGCATCAGGGTCATTTCCAATAAGTTGGCTCTTCGCAACAAGTGGCCAAAATATTAGGGCTTCAGCTTCAGTGTTAGTCCTTCCAGTGACTATTCATGGTTGATTTCCTTTAGAATTGACTGGTTTGATCTCCTTGCAGTCCAAGGGACTTTAGCTGCTAATGGCTTTTGCTATTATATTTTTGCTGCTAATGGCTCACATGGAAAACCTTCTCCAAAAACTGCCGTGGGTAACTGGAGCCGCCTTAGCTCCCTGGAGGTGCCTGGGAGTTAGGCTCCCCCTCACCGAGAAGCTATAGCCAATGGCTGACTGGTGTGGGGTTATGGAGGCCCAGTTCCTTACCTCAAAGAAGCTTCTGTCTGGAGCTATCCATGGGGTCAGGCTGGGGCCAGGCTTCAACCTCTTGGTTAATCTCTCCCCAACCCTATCCTGCTTCTCTTCCTCCCATACAAATCTTCCTGTGAGCACTCCGTCCATAGATCACTCTCACAAACATCCTTGTTTTAGGCCCTGCTTTTCGGAATGTAACCTAAGAAAGCATGAATTCTTGGATGCTCAGAAATTGTACCTTCTTGGCGCTGGTCTGGGGTCTTGAGTAGGTGGTAGGTGATCACGACTCTGACCCATCCCTCTGTGAACAGGTGTTGCTGTTTCTCAAGTGCCAAATTCTGACATATTTATGTCAATAGGTCTATGTCTATGTCATAAATCCCCCAAATCTTCATGCCCCATAGATATTTCTATACTAATAGGATACGGGGAGGGGGGGGGCGGGAGTGAGAAAAGTGAGGAGGGTGATGGCACCATACGGTGACTTCATCCTCCTGCCACTCATCTCAGAAAGGTGTCTAGGAGCAAGACTGGGGGTGGTTGGGGGAGTGGAAGCAGGAGAAATATCCTGGATTTGCATGAACATTCCAGTGGAATAAAATTTCAATGTTGGAAACAAGTTGTGAGATCCACGCGTGGGCAGTATCTCTGTGATATTTTGACATGTTTAAGCTTCTGACTCACGTACAATTAAAAAAAAAAAAAAAAACCACCTGGCTTAGAGCTGGAGTGTTGGAGGGTGATGGCTAAGGGGTTTCATTCTGAGGGTAAAAGATATTCTAAAAGTGACTGTGGTGATAGCTGCACAAATCTGCGAATGCTCTAAAAGCCACTGAATTATATACTTTAAACAAATGGTCTGATGTGTTCTATCTACTGAATGTTTGTTGCTGTTGTTTAGTGGCTAAGTTGTGTCCAACTCTTTTGTGACCCATGGACTGTAGCCCACCAGGCTCCTCTGTCCATGGGATTTCACGGGCAAGAATACTGGAGTGGGTTGCTAATTCCTTTTCCAGGGAACCTTCCCCACCCAAGGATTGAACCCACGTCTTCTGCATTGGCAGGCAGATTCATTATCACTGAGCCACCTGCGAAGCCCATATGTTTGTGCTTCCTTGGTGGCTCAGATGGTAAAGTATCTGCCTACAATGTGGGAGACCCGGGTTCAATCCCTGGGTCGGGAAGATCTCCTGGAGAAGGAAATGGCAACCCATTCCAGTATTCTTGCCTGGAAAATCCCATGGGTGGAGGATCCTGGTGGGCTACAGTCCATGGGGTTGCAAAGAGTCAGACACGACTGAGCAACTTCACTTCACTTCAGATTCATACGTTGAAACCTAATCCACCAATATCTCAATGTAATGGTATTTGGAGGTAGAGTCTTCAGCAGGTGATTAGGTCATGAGGATGAAGCCCTCATGAATGGATTAGCATCCTTATAAAAAAGACCACAGAGAGCTTCCTTGCCTTCTCTACCACTTGAGGGCACATCGAGAAAAGTCAGTTATCCAACTAGGATGTGGGCTCTCCCCAGACACTAAATCTGCCAGTGCCTTGATCTTTACAGTCTCCAGAATATTAGGAAATAAATCTCTTTTGTTTATAAGCCACCCAGTCTATGGTGTTCTGTCACAGTAGCCTGAATTAAGACAGTGTATCAATTATATTTCAAATACACATAAATCTTTCAAAAAAAAGAAACCCACCCGGATTTATTTCTGGCACACTCCAGTGGTGCTGGCAGCACTGGCGTGGAGGGTGGGCCACTAAAGGCACGCAGTCTGTGGCTGGGAGTAAATAATGGGGAGAGTGAACTGTCCCCGATCTACTGGAGAGCAGCTACTAAGTCTAGGACAGTCTCTATAATAATCAATATACCTAACCAACAATAATGAAATGCCACCCAATCCCTGGGCTTCCCAGGTGGCTCAGTGGTCAAGAACCTGCCTGCCAGTGCAGGAGCTTCAGGAGACATGGGTGTGATCCCTGGATTGGGAAGATCCCCTGTAGAAGGAAATGGCAACCTACTCCAGTATTCTTGCCTGGAGAATCCCGTGAACAGAGGAACCTGGTGGGCTACAGTCCATAGCATTGCAAAGAGTCAAATATGACTGAACGGCCGAGCACACACCCAATCCCCAACATACTCCAAAGCCATCTTGGTATCATCTGGGGCTTTGTCCCTCTCTGTCACCTCCCCTGCAGCCCTCCCCTGCTCCCCATTCTTCTAGGCTGACATATATCAACCTTCAGAGTAGCTCGGCATGCGAGCCTTTCCCCCAGTCTGTCCTATTTCCAGCAGGTCCGATTGTCCTCTGTCTGCTCAGAGTGAGAAGTCACCTCATTTCATGAGTGGTTTTCAGATATTCAGTTCTGACAACTCTCTAGAAGGAAGTATTGTTGATCATTATAGATCACTGAGTTTGCATTACTTAATGATCTTTGTTTTTTAAGTATTAAGATCAAATACCCAAAAGCTTGAAAGAAAGTAAAAAGATGACTGTATAACATTTCGGAATCAAATTTAAACAGTCTGATTAAAGGTTATCTCACTCTCTAGGAGATTTCCCAGGTGACTCAAGCCAGGTAACTCAGTTGGTAGAGAATGAGACTCTTAATCTCAGGGTCATGGGTTTGAGTCCCACATTGGGCACATGTTTTAGGGCTTCCCAGGTGGCTCAGTGGTAAAGAACCTGCCTGCCAATGCAGGAGATGCAGGTTCGATCCCTGGGTTGGGAAGTTTCCCTGAAGTAGGAAATGGCAACCCACTCCAATATTCTTGCCTGGAGAACTCCATGGACAGAGGAGCCTGGTGGGCTCCAGTCCACGGGGTTGCAGAGAGTTGGACATGACTGAAGTGACTGAATATGACGCTTGCACACGACTCTCCAGGGGCTGTCGCTTTGCTTGACTTTGCTATTGATTAGGTTCAGATTTGATCAAGTTAGATGTTAACGTGTAGAAAATTGATTAAGGTGCAAATAATTTTTGTCCTGTGAAGGTGCAAATGGCTTTTATCCTGCAGAGAACATAATCCCCAAGTATTGACTTATTTTTATCCTGTCGGTAAGCTTTTCTTGTAAAGGCTCAGAGGATAAACATTCTAGACTTTGTGGGCCATATAGTCTCTGTCCCAACTACTGAACTCTGCCATGAACAAGCTTGCCTGAGTCCCAATAAAACTATATTTACAGACATTGAAATTTAAATTTCATGTCATTTTCACATGTTATGAAATATTGTTCTTTTTCCAACTGTTGGAAAATGTAAAAAAAAAAAAATCTTAGCTTGTGGGCATACAAAAACAGGTGGTTGGTCTGATTTGATCAGCAGGTTATGGTTTGCTGATTCTTGGCCTAAAGATTTTATTGGCCTGTAGGTCATTAATTAGTTTCATATTTAACTTGGACCCTGATTCCAGCATTCTCTCTTTGCACTAAATGTGTGTGTGGATGTCGGTGTATATATGGTGGTGTGTGTGTGTTAGTTTCTTTTATCCTCTTGGAACCCATTTTGCCATCCTGCTGATCCTTTCATTAATGAGTTAAATACGTTTGACAGATGCTCACCATACATTTCCAATTCACTTGGAATGTGGAGGAGTTCGAACATCTCTTTTGTTGCCTTGGCTCCCATCCCAAGTGATTTATCAAGATGTTGTCCTAAATAAAGACAGGTCTGTTCCTAAGAGAAATTCTCATGCCTACAGTTTTCCCCACTCTATCATTATGAGGCTCTTTTTGCAACAACATCCTCCTTCACGGGGCCCATGGCTGGGGCTGGCAGTGGGCGGGCCTGCATGGATGAAAGATAATGAGTTAATGACACTGGTGGAGTTGATGCACAGCGGGGCTTGGGTACCAGCAAACATCAAGTTGCCAGGGCCCACGTGGAGAAGAGCAGCGCACCAGGAGCCTCCGAGGACTCCTGCAGGGTTTCTCACCATCTCGCTCCTGCATCCATGATTTCAGTGCAGCTGGAGACTCGCCCCTGCGGATATATGGTATCATTAATATGGACCAGTGCTCCCTAGAAGACTTGGCTCTGACAGGGCAATGTTACTGTTGGAATCTTTCTATTGTAAGAGAAATAGCAATGAGTCCAGTGGGTGTGGGGAAAAGTATAGGTTCCTGCAGAGGGAAAGTTCACTGCGTGCCTGGTTGTTGTTTGGTTCCCTGGGGGCAGGTGTTCATTAAATAGTCCCTGGGCTGTGGGAGCTGGGCTTTTCCCAGGGAGGAAGAGGTGGAAAAAAGGCACCTCTTCCCTTAATTTAAGATGGCCAAGAGCACGGTGAAAGAATGCTCACCCTCAGTGGTTGTCAAAGAACTATTGATTGAAACCAGTAACAGCAATGAATATTATTATTTTTGTCATCTTTCCACTGATTGGGGTGGAAATTGGTTTTACCTTCTTGAAAGCATCTTGGCAATAAGTATATTGAACATACCCATGTTTGTCCCAATCACTGCTGCCAAGTCCAATCTAGTTCTAAAGGTTTCAGAGAGAATGGGCTGAAATTTATTTTATATTAAAAGTAGCTACATATTTTAAACTCATAAGTGATGCACAAATATGTGATCATTGTGAAAAAGAAAACATTATGGATAAAACTAAAACTCATCCTTGGGACCATCACTCCTATCTCTGAAGTCCCCAATTTTGTCAGTTTTGTGTGTTTCCAGACTTTTAATTATGTATTTGCTGATATGTATGTCTGCAGAAATGTGAAGTATAATTCTGTGGGGGATAATCTGGGTATATAAATGACACAATATTTTATGCTTTTTCTTGCAACTTTTATCACTCAATAATACGCCTAAATCATATTTCATATCTGTACATAAAGGCTGCATAGTATTCCACTTAGCGCATATCATAGCTTATTTAACTGATCCTTATTTTATTTAGGGCAATGGTTTTCAACCTTGTTTATCCACCATACTTCTATGCCATCAACGATGGAAGATGTTCACATTTCATTACACATTATCTAGACATGCAGCGTTACATGTAATAGCCAGGACCCTCTGCCCTCACTGGGCTTCCCTTGTGGCTCAGCTGGTAAAGAATCCACCTGCAGTGTGGGAGACCTGGGTTCGATCCCTGGGTTGGGCAGATCCTCTGGAGAAGGGAAAGGCTCCCTGCTCCAGTATTCTGGCCTGGAGGATTCCATGGACTGTAGAGTCCATGGGGTCACAAAGAGTCAGACACGAATGAGCGACTTTCACTCACTCTGTCCTCACTCCATCCCTTCCTTTTCCTCTTGGGAATGCTCATCGGAAGGTAAGCAAAGAGTGACTTTTATTTACATAATAGAGTTATATATTTATATAATATAGTTATATTATTATATAATAGAGTTATATAATAGTTATATAGTTATATAATAGAGTTGCTATTATTGGGGTAAATTTGAACTCAGTCTTAAAAAGAAAAAGTAAGTTACTGACAGACCTTCCAGTTTAATTATTATTATTGTTAAATATTTTGGAACTTAGCTTGTAACTGGTCTCTATATGCTTGTTTTATCCCATCCAATAGGAGAAAGAGAAAAACCTCCCCTCCCACTATGAAATTGAATGCTTCCTTACATGCTAGGCTATCTGGCCATTCTGATTTGGGACTTCAGGCTCCCTCTGTAAAGAAAAAAGTTTCCCAAGTTGCCCATCCCAGCTTATGGAGGTCTATGAGGGTGAGTCTTAGGAATGAGAGAGTGCGAAGGCAGTTCAGCTTGTGGGGTCTGCAAACCGAGGGAGAGGAGGTGCATCCAGGCGCAGAGGGTGGTCAGTGCTGAGGATCGAGCCGCCACCGCAGGGGTCCCTCACTGAAATGTGGAGCTGAGTCTATGCCACTTGTGGTTGAGGTTCAAGGGGAAGAGAACCGGACTGAGTGGGACCCACGGGGGCTGAGAGCTCACAGCCTCTTGCGCTGTGGGAAGCACCTGCCCAGAGGGTTCTGTGGAGACGAGCAGGCAGCTGCCTTGACACCAGGAGTCAGCAGAATCGTGTGCCCAGGCCCCCGCAGGTGGCAGAGGGGAAGGTGGACAGCTCAGGATCCCTGTGTTACAGCAATGATATTGACAAGTGTCAAGAGGACCAGGATTCCAGGGCTGCTCACGGGGGTAGACAGATTTCTTTCTTTGAAGAGATAATAAATTCGATGAACATCCCTGAGGGATCACAGAGTATTAGAGAAGGAAGGGGCTGTGGCAACACAGATATTCTCAAGATGCTGGGGCAAAGTCATCCAGCTTGCAAGCTAAATGCTCTTTCCTTGTCCCCACTGATGAAGCAGGACACCTCAACTACTGTAATAATGAGAGTGAACACTTTTTGCGTGTCTACCGCGTGCAAACACGGAATCTCTCAATCCACACTCACAACCTTATGGGGAGCACCAGCATTCCTAACTGGGAGTGTGGGAGGCTGGAGTCACAAGGTTACACCTTGCAAGTGGTACCACTGGGATTTGAACCATAAGTCTGACTCTGAGCTCACCCTCTCACTTCCCACGACAGGCAGAGAGCCCGTGTGGTGAAGCTGTTGAAAGAAATAAATGGGTTCCCATGGCCAAGGTACCTGACACTCAGGAGATGTTAGGAGGAAGTGCTGCTTGGCTAAAGCTGGGTTGGAAGGGAAAGCGCTGGAATCTTCTGTTAACATGGTGTATTTGTGAGGATCGGGGTGGGAAGATATGGCTTCCTCAAGAAAACCCCCAGCTGGTCGGAGCCTTCTTAAAAAGATGGATGCTGGGCTGTTGGCTCTGAAATTTTCTTCCAAATAACAGAAGGCTGACTTCCTTGGTTTTTAAAATTTTTATTATTATTATTATCTTTCAAATTGGGCAAACCACTTAACCATGCCCCCATGTGTTTATTTTGACAGTTGATAACATCTCCTGATTCTTTTGTAGCTGTACAGATAAACAACTTATAAACTGAGAACAGAAGAAAAATATTCCCTCCAAGGACTCCTGCTGGCAGCAAGAAGCTGGTCCTGCCCTTCTCTGAGAAGACTCCTGCGGTTGCAGTTAGCCCTCCACATTTTCAGCATTCCCTCCAGTGTGAAATTTAGAGCTGGCTCCTCGTTGCCTTTTTGTAATAGTTTTTTTTTGTTGTTGTTTTCAATATGACTTTCAATATTAACTCTCTTTTGATAAAACAGCACCTCCAGTTCCTTTTGGGAAGTCATTTTCCTTCAGCTTGATCACATGGAACCTGATCGGCAATCAGGCTCTTTTCCTGACCAGTTGTTTGTTATTGTTCAGTTGCTAAATCATCTCTGACTCATTGTGACCCAATGGATTGCAGCATGCTAGGCTTCCCTGTTCTTCACTATCTCCTGGAGTCTGCTCAAATTCATGTCCATTGAGTCAGTGATGCTGTCTAACCATCTCATCCATTGCCACCTTCTTCTCCATTTGCCTTCAACCTTTCCCAGCATCAGGGTCTTTTCCAATGAGTCAATCTCCTGGCCAGAGTGATTGGTTAAAAGTTGGCCAAGTAACCTGGTCCAGCCAATGAGACAAGAAGAGGTGACTGCTAGGGCTTCTATAAAATAAACACCCTTCCTTCTCTTGAAGGGTGTAAGATCTAGAGTTACACTGGCCATTTTTGCTTCCCCAAGGGGAGACAGTGCAGCTTCAGGATCAAGCCAACAGTATGGAGGCAGAGCAGGGAGACATCGCCTTTGGTAATATCATTTAAACTCCTGGATCAAGCCAAACCTGAAGGCAGACTCTGGACTTTTCAAGCATATGAGTAAATGAAAGTTCTTTTGTGTTTAAGACAGTTTGGGTTGAGTTTTCTGTCACCAGCCATTTAAACAGTCTCAGTGATGCCCTGGCCAATAGCAGGCCCCTGAGGGCTGTCGAGGGAGTTGGAGTGTCCACCTGCTCACTGGTGGTTCAATTTGAAGGTGGGACCAATGTATTGGCAAAAGTGCAGGGGAAGAGGGGCTCTTACACACCATGGGTGGGGCATAACTTAGTGCAGACTTTTGGGAGGGCCATCTGACTAAACTCTATGTATCACTCTGGGTCCTTTGAGAAGCAGGTGCCAAGATAAATTAAATGTACAAGGATTTTCTTAGAGGAAATGCCTGTGTGGGGAAAAAAAAGCAGGAAGGAAGCCAAGGCTGGTAAAGTCATCAGACTTGGAGGCAAGTCTGACCCCCCATTGACGGAGAGAAGGTGGAGGCGTCCTAGACAGTCTTGCAGTCTAAGGCAAGTTCTCTCTCTCTCCTCCTTCAGATTATTCTCAGGCTTGGTTGCCTGGCTTGCCAGCCCACAGCATCTCAGTGGTAACAACCTAGAAAAGATGAGGGACTCTGTGGGCTGTCAGAGACTAGCACACTGACACCCAGATAGGACGACAGGAGACAAAAATATCTGAAGTTGATGCAGCCCACATGACCCAGAGTCATCAGGAAAAGACTAATCATCTTGAGTATCTTCTGCTTAAAGGAAGCAGGAAAATGTATAACTTGGTTTAGAAAGATTTCTACCCAAAGTGGAATAAGTAGATATAGTTGTTTAAGAATGAGTTTTAGTTTTCTGGAAAAGTCCCCTATGGAGAACTCTTCATTTCTCAAAGCTGCCTGATGAATTAGTCAGAGCTGGAAGGGTCTGCATCTCCATATCACAAAAAGCCACTTCCAAGAGGTCACATCGTAAGTAGCACTGGTGAGATTTGAACCAATGTCTTTTTTTTTTTTTTTAGAAAACCCTCTGATTATTATTTTTTAATTTATTTTAGTTAATTTGCTTATTTGGTTGTGTCAGGCCTTAATTGTGGCATGCAGGATCTAGTTCCCTGACCAGGGACCCCTGCATTGGGAGCATAGGGTCTTAGCCGCTGGACCACCAGGGAAATTGTCGAACCAATCTTGTTTTGAAAATTTGTTCTTATTGTAGTTGATTTACAATGTTGTGTCAGTTTCTGGTGTACCGCGAACTGATTCGGTTACATATATGTAAGAATATGTATTCTTTTTCATATTCTTTTCCATTATAGTTTCTTATAGGATATTGAATACAGTTCCCTGTGCTATATGGTAGGACCTTGTTGTTTATTTATTTTATGTATAGTAACTTGTATCTGCTAATCCCAAACTCCTAATTTATCCTTCCTTCCATCTTTCCTCTTTGGTAGCCATAAATTTGTTTTCTATGTCTACGAGTCTGCTTCTGTGTTGTAAATAAGTTCATTTGTATCACATTTTAGATTCTACACATAAGCAATATCCTATGATACTTATTTTTCTCTGTCTAGTTTACTTCACTTATTATAATAATCTCTAGGCCCATCCCTGTTGCTGCAAATGACATTATTTCATTCTCTTTTATGGCTGAGTAGTATTCCATAATATATATATATATGTGTATATATATATATAAAACACATCTTCTTTATCCATTCAACTATTGATGGCCATTTAGATTATTTCTGTGTGTTGACTATTGTAAATAGTACCACTATGAACACTGGGGTGCATGTATCTTTTTGAATTATAGTTTTGTTTGGATATATGCTCAGGAGTGGGATTGCTGAATCATACACAACTCTTATTTTTAGTTTTTTTGAGGAACCTCCTTAGTGTTTTTCATACTGGCTACACCAATTCACATTCCCACCAACAGTGTAGGAGGGTTCCCTTTTCTCCTCTCCCTATCCAGCACTTATTATTTACAGACTTTTTAATGATGACCATTCTGACCAGCGTGAGGTGATACCCACTGTGATTTTGATTGCATTGCCCTGATAATTAGCAATATTGAGCATCTTTTCATGTGCCTATTGGCCATCTATATGACTTCTTTGGAGAAATATCTATTTAGGTCTTTTGCCCAGTTTTTTATTGTGAACCCATGTCTTTTTGATTCCAGATCTGGTAACGCGGAGGGGTACCACCCAGCTCCGCTGCTTCAAGGAAGTGGGTGGAGGGGCCTCCAGCTGTCAGCTCCCACAGGGTCAGCCCCAGTTGCAGAGACCTGCCTTAATCAAAGGCACATTCTTTCCAGGGAGCCTACATCAGTGATTCTTGCCTCGGAAATCCCATGGACAGTGGAGCCTGGCAGGCTACAGCCTATGGGGTCACAAAGAGTCAGACACAACGACTACACCACCACCACCTTAGTGACTGAGTGGAATATGGGGCTAAAGGTCTGGCCATTTCGGCCTTGTGTGGTCCACTCTGATGGCCGCTATCTGCCCCATGGCTTACCTGCAGGCTCAGTGGTGGTGGGCAGAACGACAGTCCCTGGTGTGAGGTGGTGTCCAACTGTTCAGACTTCCATGGGGTGAACTGGGAGGGTATATGCAGAAGCAGGAGCTCCACACTAGCAGGGGCAAAGTATCAGGTAGCGATGGACAGAGAAGAGTCCTTACAAGCATCACTAGATTGTGGCTATTGCTAAAAGACAGATTTTCTACAGAAAGTAAACAGCTGAGGACAAGTGTCAGGCACTGGGTCAGGAATGAAAGTCAAGAGCCCCTTTGGCTGCAAAGAAGTTCTCATCTCTTGTGGCAGGAGAGAGATGAAGCCTGGGGCTCAGAGTGTCTGAACTTCAAAAGCGGGGGCCTTCTTGGTGGCTCAGCTGGTAAAGAATCTGCCTGCAATGCAGGAGACCCCGGGTTGATTCCTGGGTTGGGAAGTTCCCCCGGAGAAGGGAAAGGCTACTCGCTCCAGTATTCTTGGGCTTCCTTGGTGGCTCAGACAGTAAAGAATCCACCTGCAATGCAGGAGATGTGGGTTTGATTCCTGGGTTGGGAAGATCCTGAAGTCCCAGCCAAGGGAGCGTGTCAAACTACAGTCAACAGCTACCAGCTGTTATGCTACAGCTGGATGGGACCTTGACAGTGGGGATGGGGTCATCTGGGTGCTCGCCTCAATGATGTTTTCACTTTGGGGGCTATTGTGAGTAATGTGTGTATTACTGTGAGTAATACTATGGCCATTCATATTTGAAAAACTGTTTTCTTTCTTTTTTTTTTAAAGAACTCTTTTTTCTTTATTTTCTTCCAGGGAAAAACTTGTCATGAACTTCTTTAATTAATTAAGATTTCAAGGAAACTAATGGAAAATAGCAAAGCTCTGGATAACATGGCTAAGATGATCACTAGACACTCTACAGACTGGCCATCTCTCAAAAACCCAATTTAACATTTGGAAATGTTATTTTTATGTAATATTTCACTCCCCATTGTACCACTGGAGATTTACAGGAAAGGAAAGTGAAGTCACTCAGTCATGTTTGACTCTTTGAGACCCCATGGACTGTATCCCACCAGGCTCCTCCGTCCATGGGATTCTCCAGGCAAGAGTTCTGGAGTGGGTTGCCATTTCCTTCTCCATGTTTTCAATTTTGTTGGGTACATGCTGAGAATTGGAATTGCTGGTCCCATGTGGTAATTCTGTGTTTAACTTTTTTAAGGAAGTGCTGAGCTGTTTTCCACAATGGTTTCTCCTTTACATTCCCAGCAGCAGTGTATGAGTCTGGTGATATTTTCATTTTCCTTCAGGAACCACCTTCCTCTTTGGGCTCATGTGGATTAGACAATATGACCCCTCTGCCTCGGCCATGTGCATCCAAACAGAGTCTAGCCAACCAGCATGTGCCAAAGAGACTGCTTCAAGAATGGGTGTTTGCCCCAAGCCAGGCCAGTGAGATTCAACTCTGAATCTAGAACAACCCCTGGGCTTTTATTATTTGTACCAATAAATCGACCATCCTTCATGTATCAGGCCAGTCTGAGTTGGGTTTCCTGTCACTCCTGACCAACTGATTACATTGTATCTTAAGATGTGCTTGTATAAAATCTCTGTTTGGGATATTTGTTTCCACTGTGTGTTTGACATTTATTGAGCGTCGACTTTACATCAGGTAGAGCTACAAGTCAATGCTAGAGTTGGGCTTGCAACGTGAGGGCGAGAATGCATCAGTGAATGGTCAGAGCTGTGATCTTGCAGACAAAAGGGAACTTCCGGCTGCAGGTGTTATCATTCCATGACCTCAGAGCTGTGGTGGGAAAAAGCAGAGACTCTGTGCGAAGGTACACCTACCACAGTAAAAGTAACCCCACCATCCCACCAAAGTAAAAGTCCTCTCCCATAAGCCTGGTGTCTACACCGGCATCCCTTTCTTGCTGATGCTTGATGCGGCTGCTGTCCAGCCTTACTCTCTCCTAAGACTAGTGTTGACTTGTTATTGTGGAGAGGCAGGACAAGCCTCACTCAGAGGCTTGACCCAGCTCTGACTCCCAGGCGGCTCCCAGAATAGCAATTTGCTCCCCTAATCAGAAGAAGAAAAAGGAGCCGGTCAGTGTTTGGATCTGGAGTAGATATCGAAACCCAGCTCCATAGTTGCTTGCTGTGCAAACTCAAACAAATCACTTAACTTCTCTGAGCCTCAGTTTCTTCATCTATAAAGTGGAAATATTAATTTTTATCTCTCAAGATTTTTATGAGCAGCGATGATGCTCATGGTGATGGTGATGACTGCTGATAGCACATGCAAACCACTGTAGTCACTTTATGTCCCTTATCTTCTTTTTCCTTCCCATCAACCCTGTGAGTTAAGTGTAACTAGCCCCATTTTATGGATGAAGAATCTGAGGCACCAAGAAGTTGGCTACTCGATTTACAAGCGGTGGAGCTGGAGTTTAGATAAGGATAGTCAACTCCAGAGTCCATGCTCTTGCCACTGGGCATATCAGCTGTATCTCCTTCAGGGCTCAGAACAGCCCTGTGGGTGGGACCGATGATTATAGATGAGGAAAGCGCATCTCAGAGAGAATAAGCTATTGCCTCAGGACACAGAGTTAGAACGCAGCAGGACCGGGACTTCAGCCTGGCTGGGTATTCTTTTCACTACTGCGCCTGCGCACTCTTCCTGGCTTCCTTTTGTTCTAATGTACACGAGCGTGAGCCACATTTAGTGTGTTGCTGAGCTGACATAAAAGCACCATCCTTTGGTCTCTATACAAGTTTCTTGCTTTCTTTCTTTTTATGCTTCTGTCTCTAATGTCTTTTCATCCAAATCACAGTTTGCATGTCAACAACACACCATTAGATATTATTTAAAATGCATCCACCACAGAGAATGGCCACGTCCCTAACACCTCCAAGGGACCTCTGGCCACTCTTCAAGATATTGAATAACTCACAGTGCCTCAACCGTCCCTGGTGCCTCCCAGCACCCCTGCAAGAGCCCTGGTCTCAGGGGCACCCACCGCTGGTGGGCCGGTACCATATCTGCACGCAGTCCTCCTCTTCTGGGTCTGCATGGACGCCGTTGTCCGGCTGGCTCCCATCCCAGTAGCTGTAATCATAGGGTGAGCCATCTGTCCATTCAAACTTCCCTTCCTGGGGGGTCACATCCAGAGGCAAGGAAGCAAGCCAAGGAGAGAAAGATCAGGCATTCAAGCCATCTCCAGCTTGGAGTAACATCTAATGCCTTCATACCTAACAGTGCAGAAGCCCTCACTTTTATCTGATATACTATTATTACCACCATAACTGGTAAAGGTGAAATCCTGTGGGCACAGAAGCCCCTCCATGTCCCCTGCCTCTTGCTTGTAGAAAACCTATAGTCTCCCAGGCCTCCCGTGAGCCACAAAAGAGCAGGTTCAAACAGTTAATGATTAGGACACTGGAATCACAGAATCTGTAGTTCCTCCCTGAAGGTATCGATGACAGTGTCCCATGCACATTCCTGAGTTGTTTTGTGACTACTGTGATTGGCACAGAGGGGAAAAGCTGACTGCATGGATGACCAGACTGCATCCCTGACATAAGCTGCTCCATCTTGTGCAGCACTGGATCTATGCTGGCACAGTACCCAGAACTGGCTTCAAGGAAATGAGGACAAACTGATCCTGGAGTTGAAGGATCAAGATGATGCTGATCTGACCACCGCGTGACAAGTTTCATAATGACTGTGGGAGCTGGCTGTGCTGTTCTGCATATATCCCCCTGCCTGTGCACCCCTGAAACTCTCCTTTAAAACCTTTGCCTCCTAACCAGCAACTGGGAGACAGTTTGGGGGACCCATCCGCCATCTCCCCAGGTTTTCAAAATACAGCATCTTTCTTATTCCATCAACCCTGTCTCTTGAACACTGTCTTTTGAGTTTGGTTCCAGCTCTGGCTGGTAATATTACTAGCTGTTGTTTGTTGAGGGCTTATTATATATCATGCCAGGTGGGCATTTTGTCCTCACCATCCTGCAAAGCAGAAATTGTCATCTCTATTTTATAGATGAAACAACTGAGACTTAGATTAGTCTACCCAAATTCACACAGTTAATAAAGCATTAGCCAGGATTTAAACCCAGGTCTATCTGACTCCAGTACTCAAGACCCTAACTATTACATTAAAAAATTTTTTTCTACCAGTGAGTGGAAATCATTCTTCATCTTTTTTCTATCTGTCCAAATAGTGTGTATTTTTCTTGCCTGCTGTGGAACCACTCTGACCAATTACAAGAAAAGTCCTGTTGGGAATTTGATTGGTGTTGCAATAAATGTGCAAATTAACTGTGGAAAGAATGACTTCTTTGCAATGCCCTGGAACAGAAGTCATTTCTCCATGTATTCAACTTTTTAGAAGAGTCTCTCTGGAAGCATCGATGATTATGGAAGCCACGTTGTATAATGGAAATTGCACACACCTTCTGGGAGAGAGACTGGAGCCTGGGATTCCAGCTCCTCTCACTTCCTAGCTCTGGAATCTAGACAACTTACTTAACTTCTCTGAGCCTCAGTTTCCACACCTGTAAAATGGAGTGAATATCTCCCTCAGAGAATTATTGTGAGAATTGAATGAGTTGAAAGCACTAGCAGACTTAGCTAGTGCCTTGCATGTGGTACCTAGTACTGAAAAGAAAAGTATAAAAGCAAGTCCTTTTACTGTATCATTTGTTATCATTATTCTTAAGTCTTATAAGTTCCTTAACTCTAAATGTATTCATAAGCCAATTTAAAAATTACTACTATAATGAGACTTTTTTTTTTTTTTTTAAGTTACAGCTTCTATGTAAGTTCTTGCCAGATGAATTCTGCTGATTGTTGTTAAACTATCTTTATTGAGCCTGGCTACTATTGTTACTTCTGCTTCACTAATAGCAAGTTTGACCACGCTAAATGAGCTTTCAACATGTGCCAAGCACAGGCTAAATCCTTCACATATATTGGCCCATTTACTTTGTACAACCAGGCACTATTATGATCACTCCATTTCACAGCTGAGAAAACTGAAGCCCAGAGAGGTTAAAAAAAGAAAAATTGTCTCAAAGTCACCTGTGTGTGTGTGCTAAGCTGCTTCAGTCATGTCTGACTCTTTGTGATGCTGTGGACTCTAACTCACCAGGCTCTTCTGTCCATGGGATTCTCCAGGCAATAATACTGGAGTGGGTGGCCATGCCCTCCTCCAGGGGATCTTCCCAATCCAGGCATTGAGCCCATGTCTCTTACATCTCCTGCATTGGCAGGTGGGATCTTTACCACTAGCGCCACCTGGGAAGGCCCCAGAGTCAGCTACGGTAAAGTAAATGGTAGAACAGGTGCTGGAAATGGAATCCTATTCCCTGCGATGCTCTGAGGCAGGGTTGGAGGTGTACATACGGGAGAGATGCTCAGGATGCAGCTTGCCTGGGGTAAGTCAGCAGACAAAATCTCCAGGTGGAGTCTGCTGAGATATTGCCAGGTATGAGATCTGGCCCAAGCCAGCCCTCTTTGGCCTTGTTCTCCCACCATCATCCCACCAACTCCTCCCCACTGCCTTCCAGACACACTGGTCTTCAGTGTCCTTGAGTGTGCTGTGACTCTCCCGCCTCAAGGCCTTTGCCCACGCTGTGCTCTCTGCCTGGGATGTTCTTCCTCTGACTGACTCCTCTTTGTCCACTGGACATCAGCTCAAATGTCTCTTACTCAGGGAGGCTGAGGCAGCTGTAGATGTGCCCTGCTCAGAGCTCCTTCAGCAGGACCTGGGGGGGAGCAGGGCTGACTGGCAGCTCGTTGGACCCAGAGCTGCATTCACAGGGAGATCATGCTTCCTTCATGATCACGGGTATTAGTGCTGGCCCGCTCCTGCCCAAGTGGGAGTCCTGGAAATGGGCATCCTCTGCCAGGGGACGTCCCATTGGCTTAGCCAAGACTTTCCAGAGTGTTCTGCAACTGAGGCTCTCCCCATCCCACCCACCCCCATCTCCTTTCTCCGGGCTCATCATGGGCTGAAGGTCTTCCCTCTTGCCATATATACCTGCCTTCTTTTTTTCCTTTGCAGATATTTCCCCTCAAAAGCCTCTTACCCATCTAATCAAGTTTTTGTGTCTGTTTTTTTGAGAATCCAAACCTAAACAGAGCCCATCACTGGCCATCTGATATGTTTCCATCCTTGTCTCTTTAACAACATTTATCATATTCTAACTGGGGTGTCTTGGTGTCTGATTTCTCTGTATGCTGGGCGTGTGGCAGGGACCTGGCACATAGGTTCCATGTGAAAAGCTGGTTAAATCAAAGTGGGACCTTGGCTGGAGCTTTCAAGAGGGCGTGATGGCCAGCACTTGCTCACCTGCCTGTGATCGTGAAGCCCTGTCCAGATGTCAGCTGGAATCCCAGGAACACAGCTGTTCACAAGGTCGTACACAAAGACATTCTCCTCCCAGCTGCAAAGGTAAGAAACCCAGGTGCACGTTACTCCTTGCCTCTTGGCGCAGGATTAAGTTGCAAATCAACAGCAACCTTTGCTAATCCTCCTGGATCAAAGTAAATAGAGAATGTGATGCAATCTGGCTTTCTCCTTTTTCTTTTTTTGCCTAGGGCACCCACATGGCCTGTCCTGTCAGGGGCATTTCTGCATTTTTTCCATGCCAGTGCAAAGCAGGACTCAGCACTGCTATTTATCCTATAAACTTAAGTCTATCTCAGAAACACTAACAAATAAGGTGGATTATATTGAAGAGACAAAAAAAAAAAAGGAAAAAAGAAAAAGGAATTGACATTGTATTGCACACACCAAATAACAAAAATCTCCACTGGATGTTCTTGCTCTTTCTCAAAAGCCCCCCCTTACAGTGCTAGTCCTTACATAGCCTCCTCTCTCCTAATTTTTTTTCTCACAGAACATCTTCAAAATCTTTGGCTTTGCTGGAAAACTCAACTAGAAGCTTGAACTTGCATAGTCAACTCAGCAAAACCAAATCCTGAAATTAACTATCCACCTTCTTCAACAGGTGTCTTAGGCCATTCAGGCTGCTACAACAAAATACCATAGTCTGGGTGGTTTATGAACTATAGGAATCTATTTCTCACAGTTCTGGAGGCTGGGAAATGCAAGATCAGGGTGCCAGCATGGCCGGGTGAGTGCACCTTCTGGGTGCATACTTCTTGCTGTGCCCTCACATGGCAGCAGGGGGCAGGGGAGCTCTGTGGAGCTCCTTTTATAAAGGCGCTAATCCTATTCATGAGGGCATCACCCTCAGAACTTAAGCATCTCCCAAAGGCCCCACTTCCTATCACCATCACATGGGGCATTAGAATTTCAACATATGAATCTTGTGGGGACCAAAACATTCAAAACACAGCAGAAAGCATTAGTGGGATTCTCACCTCCTATTTCAAAGAGCTTATAAAGTAATTTACCTAACAAAAGAAATTGGTGGAGGGCCCTGGAAGTAGTCTGCTGCCTAAAAGAACACCTAATCCATAATTCCTTTCAAAACAAGATTATGCTGAGGTATCCTTTATGTTGCAACAGATTACATCTGCTCCTGATGGCTTCTTCTAAATGACCACTCTATAGACTGCCACCTTGTCTAGAACACCTGCCCATCATTTTCATTTTGCTTAAGGTGTTGGTAGCAAGTCAAAGCGCACATAATGCTGTGCCATGCTGTGTGTGCTAAGTCATGTCCGACTCTTGCAACCCCAGGGACTGTAGCCCGCCAGGCTCCTCTGTCCATGGGATTCTCCAGGCAAGAATACTGGAGTGGGTTGTGCCCTCCTCCAGGGTCTCCTGCATTGCAGGCAGATTCTTTACCGACTGAGCTATAAAGGAAGCCCTAAGCACACATAACTCTCCTTAATTATGTGTTTGTGGAAGATATTGCCAACCCATCCCAGAAGCACTCAGAACTCTGGTTCTCAGAATCTTTCTCAACACAGTGCTCTAGGCAGTCACACACTAGGAGTTGCTAATCAAAACTGTTATCAATTGAATGTTTGTGCCCCTCCCCCAAATTCATATATTGAAATGCTAACTCCCGATGTCACTGTATTAAGAGGTGGGGCCCTTGGGAGGTGATTAGTTCATGAGGGTGAAACCCTCATGAATGGGATTAGTGCCCTTATAAAAGAGGCCCTAGAGAGTGCCCTTGCCCCTTCTGCCTTGTGAGGATACAGCATGAAGATGACCATCTGCAAACTGGGGTGAGCCCTCACCAGGACTTGACAACACAAGGTGCTCTGATCTCGGGCTCCAGAACCGTGAGAAACACATTTCTGTTGTATATCAGCCACCCAGTCTGATATTTTTGTAACAGCAGCCTAAATGGACCAAGATAGATATTATTAGAAGCAGTGGAGAGGAAAGATGGCGGGTGGGGCAAGGCTTACTTAGCCTCAGAAAGAAGATCTGACGTGGGCACACTAAGTGAGTGCTGACCTCTTGAGACACCCAAGATTATAATTAATAAAAATAATTAAGAACTCTCACTATGAAGCATTATGTTACCTGAGTGCTTGTGTAAGAACTTCAGATCCATTATCTCCTCTAAAATCCTCAATCTTAAAAGCTCAGTGTAACTATTGATGTTTCCCAGCTGAGGACTCTGACTCGGAGAGTTATGTGACTTGGGTAAGATCACCATGTGGGAAGTGGTGGAGTGGGGACTAGCCTATGACTGCCTGACTCTAAAGCCCTCTTAATTTCCTCCTTTATAACATCTGCTGTCCCCGTCCCCTAAGCTTCCCAAACCTTCAAGATCCTGACCCAGGACTAGTTCTTCCAGGAAGCATTCTGTGAGCACTCTCTGTATGATCCTGGAACACCTGTAACAGAAAGTTTCTGTGCTCCCCAGGGTGGCTGCTAGGCTTCATTTTCTGCTTCTCAAGGTTATGTGTGCATGCTAAGTCACTTCAGTCCTGTCTAACTCTTTGTGACACTGTGGACTAAAGCCTGCCAGGCTCCTCGGTCCATAGGATTCTCCAGGCAAGAATACTGGAGTGGGTTGCCACGGCTTCCTCCAGGGGATCTTCCCAAAGCAGGCATCAGACCTGTGCCTCTTATGTCTCCTGCATTGGCAGGGAAGTTCTTTATCTCTAGCATCACCTGGGAAGTCATCTCTCAAGGTCTCTTCTCTCCAAATGGGCTGCAAGGACCACATGGACCAACCTCACACCTTATTTCTATGTGGCATCTTATCTCACACCATCACCAGGCTCTGTTCAGTATTGATGTTCCAAGACCATGTGTTTTGTCTAACATTAGAGTGGTATGATTTGGGGGGGGACAAAGTATTCTCCAGTCCAACGTGTCTTTGCTGTTGGTCTTATCCAGCGAAGCACTGGCATTCCCATATGCCCCCTCATGCACAATTCGGAATGTCCTAGATTAACTGCTGAACATGCATGGTGCATGGTCGTCTAGGGGAGTCGCTGCCCTGCCATTAAAATGGCACTAGAGTCACCTTTGTTCAATGGCACCTGCTTGGAAAACCATTTCAATATTTCATTGTGTTTTCCCCATATGTGGTCAAAATAACTGGGAGATAGAAATGCCCGAGGTGCTACTGTAAGTAATAAGGAACGAAAATCAAATGAACTTAATTCAATTCAATTGTCACTTGAAGCAAAGATGGAAATTATTAGGTAAGCGGAAAGGCTGAGAAACTTAAACTTTAATTAGATGCTCCATGAACATAAGTTGATTGTGCGTTTAATTATGAAGGAAAAGAACAAAATTACAAAGCATGAAAAAAATGCCAGAATTAGAGAATTGGATTGTGTCTCAGAGACAAGATGTAATTAGAGATTTTATAATATTGTCTAGCTTTATGGGAACTGAACTTGGTTTATAACAGATGAATGTGTTGTGTAAATTCAACTTTCCTACATGTTTTTGGGAAAGTGTCACATGCCAGAGTGGAAAAATACCTGTATAAGAGAGGAGATACTAGCATAACATTTGGGGAACATTTGTATAAGAGAGAAAAAAGAGGGATGTCAGGAGTTGAGAAGAGAAAGGAGGTAAGTTGAGGCAGAAAAGAACAGAATTTGAGTCAGGGGCTGCTGGAAAGCCCCCAAATCTACCTGGAATCCTTCCTAGTGCCTATTAAACCAAGGGCTCCATGGGGCAGGCTGGGCTGTCCTTCCCATGGACGACCAAAGGGAAATCTTCATGTGGAATCACCTTTAAATTTCCTCTTTATTACATATATTTAATTTTTCTCTATAGGCCGGGAGTTTTTGAGAACTTATTTTATCCATTTTTATATGTGCCAGTCATATGCTGTGTTGAGCTCTGTATCACAGGGGATTTGACTCTGAAGACTGCCTTGCCCAGGCTTCCATGTCAGCTGCCCTCCAGGCAAGGGGAGGCAACTGATGGAGGCTGGGAGGGCGAGAGAAACCAGGGTGTTTCTTTCCCTCTCTGCCTGGGGAGGTGCTGGCAGGGGCTGCCTGGCTTCTGTGGCTCCAGCTCCCATTGGACTGACCTGCCCTCCAGTTAGGGGTGGAGCTGGCTTCCTGCCGGTGTGAATCTCTAGAAAATCTACTGCGTCTTTAAGTTCTCAGAGTCCATCCCTTGCATGTGTATGAAACTCCGTGTTAAACATTTGTAGTGATTCCTGTTTTCCTGGTTAGATGTTGATTGTATCACTATATTCTTCAGCACCACCAAGGATACAGTGGATACATTGCTAGATCAATCAATGTGAGGATTCAAGAGCTGTTGTTGTTGTTGTTGTTTTTAACTAAGATTGAGGACCCCTTCCCCATTTGTAACAAAACTCAGCGCCTCTAAAGCGTAAAGAACCAACCAGCGTCCTAACTTGAAGTCTCTGAGATCCTTGAAAAATCAGGAAAGACTGTAAATTTGTAGCTTAGGGGCAACGGAACACATCACACCTGGCTTCAAAGAACCCACAAATCAGCAAGGAAATCAGATGTGAAAAGAAGTTACTAAAGTGATGAAGAAAGTGCTCCTTGGGAGGTGGATATGTGCAGTCAGGTGCCACCAAGTCTGGAGTGACTTCAATGCAGAGATGGCAGAGCTGGGTCTGGAAGGTTAAGGAAGAGTCTACCTGGAGAAGACGGGATGGGAGTTCCCAGTGGAGGGAACAGAATGTGCAAATATGCAAGAGTAAATGGGCTGGACCACACTGGAGAATGTCAAGATGGTCAGCGTGGCTGGGGCTTGGGAGGCATGGAGGAATGTTGAAGGAGGCTTGGTGGGTGGGCCATGGAAGCCACCTGCTCAGGTTCAAATCCTGGCTCCACCACTTCATAGCAAGATACCTTCTTGGAGCCTTAGGTTCCTGTCTGTGACATGAGGGTACCAACCTAATATGGTTTGCAGGAACTTGATGCTTATACATGCATGCATGCTAAGTCACTTCAGTTGCATCTGACTCTCTGCAACCCCATGGACTGTAGCCTGCCAGGCTCTTCTGTCCATGGGATTCTCCAGGCAAGAATACTAGAGTGGGTTGCCATGCCCTCCTCCAGGGGATCTTCTCCACCCAGGGATCGATTCCACATCTCTTGTGTCTCCTGCATTAGCAGATGGATTCTTTACCACTAGCGCCACCTGGGAAGCCCAACTCTTAGCAAATAAATGTCAGTTATTATGCCTTATGTTATGCGAGTTACATGTATGTTATGAGTTGTTTCATTGGTTCAAACCCCCCTGTGATACTGAACAAGGCATGGCATAAGTTTGGCACTTATAAAAATGAACCTTCCAGCCTGCAGTTTGCAACCCTTGCTAAATGCTTTGTCCTCTACCGCCAAGGCCAGTTTCAATGACAGTAACAGCTGAAATAACCAAAGAGAAACATCAGTGGAAGACACCATTCTCTACATCCCTTTCCACAGGGGTGCTTGACTGGGCTACAAAGGACAGAGGAGTCCACTCACCTGTGGATGGAGGCCAGTTTGGCGGACTTCCTGCCGATGGAGAACTCCGAGCAGTAGAAGTCAGCCTCAGCCCAGGTCTTATTGAGAGGGAAAAATCTGTAGCAGTGGCCTTTGAACTCCATCCAGAAGAGGGGGCATAGGGAAGCCTGGGGCAGCTCTGGCATGGCTGGGGACAGAGAGAAACGGGCTGGGAAGAAGGCTGGCCATGCAAACACTGATGCTATGGCTTAAGACATCTTTTAAAGTATAAAAGAAAAAAGTGATCCCAGTATGATTAACACATGCCTAAAATTTACAAAATAATAAAAGTAATATGTACTCATTATAGAATCCTTGGAAAATATTACTGCCTTAGTGTTTTTCTTCTTGTCATGTTGACGGCAATGATTTTTTAAAATGCAATTGTGGTTATATTGTCCATAAACCCCTATTGGTATTCTGATTTCTAAAAATTAGAGTATAAGCATTTTCCCTCATATTATTATAAATTTTTGTAAACATTGTTTCAAACAGCTATTGAATACTCCCCTGAGTGGCCACCCCCCCCACCAGAGTTTATTTAATCATTCCCCTATTTTGGTCTAATTAGATTGTTTCCTGTTTTTAAAAAAACAATTAGAAAAAGTGCTGAGATGAAGAGCCTTGTACACAAAGCTTTTGCAATATTTCTGATTTTCTGGGGAGAGATTTTTAAGGCTTTGATACAATTTGCTAAATTGCCTCCTGAAAGCAATTTCTACTCCCACGGTGATGTCTGAGAATGCCCATCTCATCGCGCCCTTGCAGGCACTGTTACCACTTTAATGGAAATCTTTGCAAATTTTATAGGCAAAAAAATGGTATCTTATTTCAATCTGCAATTCTGGGCTCTCTGGCGAAAGCGGATATTTCCCTACATGTTTAATGACAAACAACAGCCAAGACTATTTATATCTTTAGTCCATGACTATTGGGGTTCAGGATGTGTTCTTAATTCTGAAAGGGGACAAATGATAGGCTCATGTTTGAGACAGAAAAGTTCGCCAACGTCTCAGCCCCTCTGGGGGGCCTCTTAGTGTGGTCTGGAAAACCACGATTGAAGAAGACCAAGCTGGGGAGAAAGGCGTGCTGAGAACCTGCCTGGAACTTGGATGTGAGACCAGGTACCAGGCGGTGGTGAAATTGTTAGACTGGAGTCCAGAAGCCCGGGTCCCAGTCCCAGCTCTGCGTCTCACATGCTATATAATGCTGGCACCTTCCTTTCCTTCTCAGCGGTCGGGCTAGCCCCTCTTGTGGTATCCGGGGTGTGGATCTTTGCCTTCAAAACCACTCTATTAGCTGGCTGGGCTCATGAATAAGAAGTAGTGGACCACATTAACCGAGCATTTATGATGTGCCAGAGACTTGCTGGGGCTTCCCTGGTGGCTCAGTGGTAAAGAACCCGCCTGTCAATGTAGGAGATGTGGGTTCGATCTCTGGGTGGTGAAGATCCCCCCGAGAAGGAAATGGCAAGCCAGTCCAGTAGTCTTGCCTGGGAAATACCAGGGACAGGGGAGCCTGGTGGGCTACAGTCCATGGGGTCACAAAGAGCTGGACATGACTGAAGCTAATGAGCCCAAGCACGATGTCTGTACACATACAACTCTATGGATTTTTCTGGGGAAGGAAAGGGACAGTTGCTTTAATCAACAGAGCTGAGTTTCCCTGGTGGCTCAGACAGTAAAGAGTATGCCCACAATCCAGGAGACCCAGGTTCAATCCCTGGGTCAGGAAGATCCCCTGGAGAAGGAAATGGCAACCCACTCCAGTATTCTTGCCTGGAAAATCCCATGGATGGATGAGCCTGGTGGGCTATATAGTCCATGGGGTCGCAAAGGGTTGGACACGACTGAGCGACTAACCCACACACGTAAGCAGGGAGCTTCCAGCTGGGGGCTGTCTGTCCCTGATGAAAGCCACTGGGCTTTTCTGTTTGACCAGAACCAGCCCTCTTCCCACCCCAGGCTGCCGTGCTGGTCAATCCTGGCTTGTCCCACCCCTCCCCACCAGTCCTGGCCAATTGTCTTTCAAAGAGTGCCAGTATCCAAACTGGGATCAGCTGATCCAAAATCTGCTCTCTTAACCCTCCCTTATATGCAAAAGGAGTTATGGGTTAGTGAGCTCAGTACCTCTGGCCCTTCCCTGCTCCTCTCTGGACCTCGGTCTCCTCCTTTCTCAGCCAAGAGCACTGGTCTAGAGGACATTGCCTCGATGCTGAGAGGGCTGAGGGACCCCTCGTGAGGCTGGGTGTTGCTGGGCTCCCTGTGGGCACTTTGCCAGTGCCTTCCTAACAGAGAGAGGCAGCGGAATCACTCCCAGGGGTCTCCTTTTGGAGCACTTCCCCCTTTGCATGAATGAGAAGCAGCAAGTCATTTCCATCTGCTTTCCACCCATCACTTATAACCAAGGACACACATTGGTGAGAATTTGGCCATGTCTGTGCAGGAGTTAACTGGAACAACTGACCCAAGACGATGATATTTGCTGGTGCTAAACAACTTTCCCACTCTTACCCATCCTACAATTATTTTACATCTGACTATGCCAAACCCTTTGACTGTGTGGATCACAATAAACTGTGGAAAATTCTGAAAGAGATGGGAATACCAGATCACTTGACCTGCCTCTTGAGAAACCTGTATGCAGGTCAGGAAGCAACAGTTAGAACTGAACATGGAACAACAGACTGGTTCCAAATAGGAAAAGGAGTATGTCAAGGTTGTATATTGTCACCCTGCTTATTTAACTTATATGCAGAGTACAACATGAGAAATACTGGGCTGAAGGAAGCACAAGCTGGAATCAAGATTGCTGGGAGAAATATCAATAACCTCAGATATGCAGATGATACCACCCTTATGGCAGAAAGTGAAGAAGAACTAAAGGGCCTCTTAATGAAAGTGAAAGAGGAGAGTGAAAAGTTGCCTTGAAGCTCAACATTCAGAAAACTAAGATCATGGCATCCAGTCCCATCACTTCGTGGCAAACAGATGGGGAAACAGTGGCTGATTTTATTTTTCTGGGCTCCAAAATCACTGTGGATGGTGATTGCAGCCATGAAATTAAAAGACCCTTACTCCGTGGAAGGAAAGTTATGACCAAGCTAGACAGCATATTAAAAAGCAGAGACATCACTTTTTCAACAAAGGTCCATCTAGTCAAGGCTATGGTTTTTCCAGTGGTCGTGTATGGATGTGAGAGTTGGACTATAAAGAAAGTTGAGTGCCGAAGAAGATGCTTTTGTACTGTGGTGTTGGAGAAGACTTGAGAGTCCCTTGGACTGCAAAGAGATCCAACTAGTCCATTCTAAAGGAGATCAGGCCTGGGTGTTCATTGGAAGGACTGATGTTGAAGCTGAAACTCTAATACTTTGGCCACCTCATGCGAATAGTTGACTTTTGAAAAGACCCTGATGCTGGGAAAGATTGAGGGCAGGAGGAGAAGGGGATGACAGAGGATGAGATGGTTGGATGGCATCACTGACTCAATGGACATGGGTTTGGGTGGACTCTGGGAGTTGGTGATGGACAGGGAGGCCTGGCGTGCTGCAGTTGATGGGGTCGCAAAGAGTCGGACACGACTGAGTGACTGAACTGAAGTATTCATACTAGAGATGGAAGTGGGGGATATAATCATCCCAGTTTGCCCAGGACTGTCCCAGTTCTAAATCTGAAAGTGGCACATCCCATCCCCCACCCCCACCCCTTAGCTGATCTCCTGGAGCAGTGGTTCTCAACCAGGGGTGATTTCGATTCCCAGAGGACAGGAAGCAACGCCCAGAGACGTTCTTGGTGGTGGGCCTATTGGCATCCAATGGGTAGAGGCCAGAAATGCTGCTAAACATCCTACAATGCCCAGGACAGCCCCCATAACAAAGCATTTTCTGACCTGAAATGTCAATAGGGGGACTTCCTGGTGGTCCAGGGGTTAAGACTCCACACCCCCAATGCAGGGAGCCTGGGTTCAATCCCCACATGCCGCAACTAAATATCCTGCATGACGCAAGCAAGAGCCAAGACCTTGCATGCTGCAACTAAAAGCTGGGGCAGTCAAATAAATAAACAAACATTAAAGAAAACCAAAACCAACAACAAAATGTCAATAGAATTCCTGCCCTAGGTGGAAAGCTGAATTCCAAAATGTAAAATAACCCCACAGAGCCACAACACAAAACATCACAGCAAATGTCCACGTTTTTCAACCCATCTGTAGTTTCTTCACAAAAATTGCACCAGAAAACTGATTAGAAGTAGAGTTCGGGTTCTTTCTCTAATTTTAGAGTTAAAATGTAAAACTGTCACAAACCCGTGGCTTTAAAGCCCCGGGGCTAGAACACCGTGGTTAAATTTAACTGTACAGACTTCACGGAAGGATGGTGCAGAGGGCAAGTCTTGCTTTTCATCCCCGAGTCTGAGATAAAGCAGACCAACTTCTTTGTCATCTCTCCCACGAAGGGAGGATTCCCCGCTCCTCATCCGGTGTAATCTTCCCCAGAAGGTGGAACTTTTTACCTTCTCTCTGCTCCATGAGAGGTCTCTGCTCTATGAGGGGATCCCGCTCTTAATGCTCTGCTTCAAATGGCTCAGCCGTCATTCCCCCCCACCCCGGGTGGATGTAAAACCCGAGCCTCCGTATTAGGGAGGCTGACTCCGCATCCAGAGCGCTGCTGCGCATGTGCCCACTGCTTTGGTTTTTTTTCTTTTGTTTCCTACCCCTGGGCGCCCCCAACACTTTCCTGGAAGCCCAGCTTACTTTTCAGTTTTTTTTAAGTTTAAGTGAAGTCGCTCAGTCGTGTCCGACTCTTTGCAACCCCATGGACTGTAGCCTACTGGGCTCCTCCGTCCGTGTTATTTTCCAGGCAAGAATACTGTAGTGGGTTGCCATTCCCTTCTCCAGAGAGAGGATCTTCCCAACCCAGGGATCGAACCTGGGTCTCCCACATTGCAGGCAGACGCTTTACCATCTGAGCCACCAGGGAAGCCGCTACTTTTCAGTGGATGTCTGTAAAAGTTTATCTTCATTTCTAGATGTCTATAGTGGAGCCATTTTCTGCTCTCCAATTTACCAGAAGTTCTGATCTGGAAGTTTCCACGCTCGTTGTCCTCTCTTTTCTTGTCCTTCATTTAAAAAAACCACAACTTTTAATTTTGGAATAAATTTAACTTTATGTGTAAGTTGCAAAAATGGTATACAGAGTCCTTGAATCTACTTCTCTGTTTCCCCTAATGTTACCATCTTAACATTTCCATGGTACATTTGTCACAACTAAGAAATTAGTATAGGCACATACTCTTTGGGGCTTCCCAGGTGGTGCTCGTGGTAAAGAACCTGCCTGCCAATGCAGGAGACATGAGAGACTAGGGTTCGATCCCTGGGTGGAGAGGATCCCCTGGAGGAGGACTCTGGCAACCGGCTCCAGTATTCTTGCCTGGAGAATTCATGGACAGAGGAACCTGGTGGACTACAATCCATAGGGTGAAAAAGAGTCAGATGTGACTGAAGCAACTTAGCATGCATGCTCACTAAACTATGGGTTTTATTCAGATTTCACCAGTTTTTTCCTTACCTGTTCCCAAATCCAGCCTAGGAAACCCCATTATATTCACTCTACCTTAGTGTTTTATTTGATATCAACTATCTTTGATATCAAATACTATCACTCTCTTGATTAAGGCAATTGTTCCTTTCTTTCCCTAGAAAATGCACAGTGATGTGTATACACATACACACAGACACGCATACTCTCCCCCTATTATTTTTGGCCTCACTGTGTGGCATGCAGGATCTTAGTTCCTGACCAGGCATTGAACCCTTGCCTCCTCAGTGAAAGCAAGGAGTCTTAACCACTGGACTCCCAGGCAAGTCCTATACACACACACGTTTGATTAGACAAAACTGACAAGAATTGGCTGGAACTGGCCAGAATTGTCTGGCGTTGTTGGATATTTTCCCCCAATCATCTTTACCTCTTCTCTTTCCCGTTCCTCCTATCCAATCAATTTTTAAGTCTTGTTTATTCTGCCTCCCAGTACCTCTGCAATTCCTTTCTCTCTCTCCTTCTTTTTCTTCCTTCCTTCCTTCCTTCCATCTTTCCTGTCTTCCTCCTCTCTGTGTCTCTCCTTTCCACATTCTTCCATCCCCCATAATCTCTCATAGAAACCTCCTCAATTGCCTCTTGGCTGTTCTTTGTGCCTCATCTCGCCTTGCAGATCCAGAGAGATCTTTCCAATGCCCTGAGCTGGTCCTCACAGACGCCCTCCAGGAATGCCCGTCGCCTTTGGGAACAGCGCTCCCTCCTGCCCCTGCAGCTTATCCCATCGCTCACAACATGTTCCAGATTTGCTTCAGCTCTTGTGTGTTCAGTTCTGCAGATACTTGCCTTGGCCTGTCTTCAGCTGATCTGAGTTTCTTCCTTGAGTCTTGACTGTGCCGTGGCTTCTTTAGGGAAGACGAGGTAGGAGCCTCTCTGAGAGCCCCTACAGCCTGCACACCCACCGTTACGCGTCCCCATGAATTCTTGTTCAGTCTGGCCTCCCACTGCTCAAGGTCTTCTGTGATCACCCCTCTCCCTGGTGCCTGGCACATAGTAGGTGCACAGTAGCTAGTTTTGAATGATTAAATGCATGCCAGGGAATCAAACACTGCTCCTTTGGGTCAACTGCCCCTTTGAGGAGGGGGCAGGACAGTGGTGAGAAGGGTGTGGGCACCACTCATGTGTCCTGATGCCTCCAAACTGGTCTCTCTTGCCTCTAGGATGGCATGCCCGGACTTTTCCAGCTGAGCACTGAGGGCATTGACTGACCTGGGTTTCCATATTGTTTAGTACAATGGCTGCTGGGAGAAACGGTATCAGCATCACTAGAAGCTCGTGAGCAATGGCGAGCCTCAGCCCCCACCTTCCCGCCCTCCTCCCCACTCCTGGTCCCTTTGATTTTCTTCACTGAGCAAGTGGTGGTTATGGATGCCTGGGGTGAAACCTACCAGAAAATGGGGCTGTGACAGGTCACTGCTCAATTAATCCCCTTTCCACCTGGACAGGCAAAGGCCTTTAATTGGGAGGACCTGGGAGGCAAAAAGGAGCCGCTTGCCTGCACTGGGATGGTAATGAACTCCACCCTGCCTGGCATCCCACTCCCCCCACCCCCCTCCACCTCCTTTACCTCTGGGATTTTAGAAACAAGCATTAGAAGGATCTCAGAGGACTTTCATCAACCTGGAGCTCAGAGTAAACTCAGCTAAGCTGTGTCTCTTTTGGGAAGAGATGTCTATAGCTTTATCGTTTGACAGGTAGTGATGGCAGCATAATAACCAGGGCCCACCCTACTGAGCTTCCATCTGAGCCACGCAATGTGTCAGGTGTTTTGTACATAACAATTCATTTAGTCTTCATACATCTTATAAGGTAGGTATCATGATTCCCCAACCCCCACTCCCCCCCACGCCCCGCCTTTATAGATGAAGAAATCAAAGCACAGAGAATTTGAATAACTTGCCTGAGGTCACACAGCACCTAAGTGGCAGACCTGCATGTCTCCAGACCTAATTTAGAGATTCCTGCTATATTGAAGCCTATTTCCCTGTCTCAAACTTGATGCTCTGGTCATTCATACGTTCCCTTATTTGTTCAGAAAGTCTTATTTGAGCACCTGTTTGGTCTTAGGTAATTGGTATGTACTAGAGATACTGTGGCATCTTATACAGAGGTGACCTCTGGCCTGATGGATCTTACATTCTATGGAGACTGACATTAAGAAAAATAAGCACAGAAATAAAATGTCATTAATACACAGTTAATACGGCTTTGTGTCATGCAGGCAAAAACTTGAGGAAGCAGCTCCAAATTATTTCAGAAACTTGTCATTTGTTTGCCCATTTTCTCTCCCTAGTTGAACTGGGGGCCACCCCCACTCTGCCTGCAGGGTGCCCACTGGTGATTATAATGACCCCAAAGTGAGTCCCCTTCCCCGATGGGGAAAATGCAGGGTGTTGTATAACACCTGTTATACAGGACACAGGAGCACATAACCCAGATTCAGGGACCCAGAGAGCTTCCTGGAGGGGGTGATGCGAGACCCCTACTGAGATCTGAAGGATGAGGAAGAGTCAGCAGAAGAGTGTTCCAAGTGGAGGTCATTGCATGTGCAAAGGCCCAGAGGTATGAGAGAGAAGGGAGCATTTGGAGAATTGCAAATGGTTCAGCCTGGCTGGGAATTTGAGAGAGGGATGAAGCTGGAGGTGATGGAGAGGAGGGGTGGGATGTGGGGGAGGGATGCACAAAGAAGCTTGTTGCTCTGGAAACCAAGAGGCCAAACTCCATGGTATTTTACCTCAATTAGCAGCACCAAAGGCCCCCAAGGTCTCCCAGCTGGGGTGGGAGTCAAAGCTTTTGGAAGCTTTGAGCTTGTTAAGGAAAGAGGACGAGCCAACAGTGTTTGGGGCTCATTTTTTTTAATCTCGCTCTCTCTTTTTTTTTTTTTTTAAGAATAAATTGTCACCTTCCCACACGATCTGGCTGTTCGCTCCCCTGGCCCCAATCCAGCCTCCCACAAACACACTACCCTGCTGCCTGCTACCCAGATGAGCCTTGGGAACCAGCCGGGAGAGAAGGGGGTTCCGGGGGCCACATGTGCCCCCTTCCACATCACTACTGGGCCCCAGATGTCCCAGGGGGTCAGAAGTGTCTCCCAGTGTCCAGGAAGGTGGCCTCTGGGAGAGCTCAGTCACCTGCAGCACCTCCCTGGTCCATATACCCCACCCCCAGGGAACTTCCCACTGAGCCCCGGCTGTGGTGTGCAGAACTGGTCCCAGGCCTCTCATGCCTGAGCGTTGCTTTCCCTTCTCCAGGGCTGCTCTTGTGGCCTTATGATACAGAGGAGACAGCACTGGGTGGTTTTTTATTTTGCTCATAACAGTGGCCATTCATTGCATGCTAAGTATACCTGTTGAGACCAAACTGGAGGTGGGTACCTGATTCATCCCCCCTTTACAGATGCAGAAACTGAGGCTCAAAGAGGTTAAGCTCCCACAGCTAAAAAGTGGCAGTGTCAGGATGAGACTCAGGTCTGAGGCACTGGAGTGGTCTTGCTTTCTCATTTGTAAGACAAACATATTAAACAACAAATTTAACAGTGTAATGGACTGAACATTTGCACCCCACCCTCAGGTTCATATGTTGAAATCCTACCCCCAGGGTGATGGTATTTGGAGCTGGGGGCCTCCAAGAAGAAATTAGGGTCATAAGATGTCATAAGGGTGGACCCCCATGATGGGGTTAGTGCCCTTATGAGAAGAGGAGAGACAGAGCTCTCCTCTCTGTGGCTATTTGCAAAACAGGAAAACAGCTCTCACCAGGAAGTGAATTGGTCAATACCTCAATTTCGGAGTTCCCAGGCTTTAGAACTGTGAGAAATAAATCCCAGGGGTTTAAGCCTCCCAGTCTATGGTACTAGGTTGCCAAAAAGTTCTTTTGGGTTTTTCCAAAATGTCTTATGGAAAAACATGAATGAACTTTTTTGGCCAGCCCAATATTTTGTGATAGCAGCCTGAGCTGACTAAGAGTATCATAATTAAGCAAATAATTCAATGTTTCCTGGGTGCTTATTTGGCTTGGGGTCTGTGCCCTCAAGTCACAGGCTGGAGGGAGGAACACATAACACACCTGACCATGAGTCCTTACATGCCAAGGAACATTCTAGAAGTGTGTAGAGGGCTCTGTGACCATACAGGAGGGATAGGGAATAGGCTAGAGTGTCCAGGTCAGGGGGGGATTACTCTAGGATCCAACTCTATGATCCAGACTAGAGGGTGACTCTCTGCTGCTCAAGCCTCTGTGCTCCAGCCTCAGAGCTTAGACTCTGGAGTTAGATTACTCTGGTTAGAAACTCAGCTCTTTGTGCCTCAGTTTTCTTCTCTGTAAAATGGGCATGATGATAGTGCCTACTTCACAGGTAAGCCAGTGCCTGACTCATAGTAGGCGTTCTAGTAAACATGAGATATTATTACAGCAGGAACAGCCTCAGCCCTGGAATATTCCTGGAGCTGGGAATATTCCTGGTGCAGGAGAAGAAGACGAACCAGGCCCACTGTCAATAAGGATGGGTTTTGGCTGTGTGCCCACCTTCATGGTCTGCACAGGCTCACCAAGACCCCAGCTAAGCGCTCTGTAGTCCCACATCAACACACACACACACTCACACTTACAAACCCAAACACTTAGCTCACACATTCTCTTCTGAGATCACTTTGCTCTAGTGGATTTATCCACTCAGGCTTGAATTGGGCTTTCCGCTGGGCTGGATGGATGAGGACCTTGGCCAGATTATTTGCCTTCCATAGGCCTCAGTAAGCACAACTGTAATGTGGAAGGATCAGGTGGAGTGGACTTCTGGGACCCATCCTTCCACCTCCAACTCTGAGGTCTCTAAAGTTGCTGGGTTGGCAGGGATCTCAGTCTCCCCATCTGTAGAGTGGGGTTGAGGCACGGGGCTAGATATCTGGAAGTGCCTTTTTGAAGGCATTTTTGTCACAGCAGAAAATGGTGTCTTCTGGCCAATTCTCTCATAACATCAACAACCACAGTGGCAGAAGTGGTAAGGTAATAAGCCATTTTTCAAGTGCTTATTATGTGCTAAACTCTTCACTTGCATGATCTCATTGAAGAGTCTCCAAAACCATTATTATCCCCACTTTCCAGAGGAGGAAACTTGAAGCTCTGAGAAAGTCCCACGGGCACAAGCTGGTGAGAGAGGAGGACTTCCCTAGTTGTTCCCACTCTCAAACTCAGCTCAGGCCTTTCCACTTAATGCTGGGCAGAAAGGCAAGATCTTGGAACACACAAATATCCTTTGAAGATATTCTGTCCAATTTCTATCCTGTTCACCCATTGCACAGATGAGAAAATTGAGGCACAAGAACAAGGATGCAAAGACACCATTACGGACTGAATGTCTGCATGCCCTCTCAAATTCCCATGTCAAAGCCTTAAACCCCCAGTGTGATGGTGTTTGCAGGTGGAGCCTTTGGAAGATGATAAAGGTTAGATGGAGTCATGCGGTCCCCATGATGGGATTAGTGGCCTTTTAAGAAGAGGAAGAGAGACCAGAGCACTCTCTCTCTCTCTACCATGTGGCCACTTGCAAGCCAGGAAGAAGGCCCTCTCAAGGTAACAGATCAGGTGGCATCTTGATCTTGGACACGAAGCTTCCAGAGTGCTTCTTGTAGTTGAAGCCACCCAGCCTGTGGTATTTTGTTATGGCAGCCTGAACTGACTAATACAAACACTCAGAGAGTTTATGGCAGACCAGAGCCCCTGATGCTTGCCCAAATGAACTGACCACCCTTTACATCCCCCATCACTAGGGGTGCTAGATTTAAAAATGCCCAGTAAAATTTGAATTTCAGATAAACAAGTAATTTTTAGCATAAGGTATGTCCCATGCAATATTTGAGACACACTAAAAAAGGATTTATTGTTTACCTAAAATTCAAGTTTACCTGGACATCTATCTGGTGATCCTATCACCTTTCTATTTAAATTCACCCCAACACTGTAACAGCTCAATAATATGGTCTTATGGGGACCTTACGGATGTTTTATTACAGTATTAGTTCTATTTTAATAGGGACAGAAATAGTATCTATGCCATAGAGTTACTGTGAGGATTAAATAAATCCATATATAAAAAGTGCTTAAAACAGTGCCTGGCATATAGTGAGGGCTACACAAGCATCAGTTGTTGTTATTGGTATTATTAATAGTTTTAAAACAATGTTTGGAAAGCACCCTCCTGGTAGAGGTGACCGGCAAGATCCTCTGCCTTGAAGGGATTAAAGGACTCAGGACACTTCCTACCCCAGAGTCAGCGCCCCGACCTCCCTATTGAGTTGAAGCCCAATGTCCTTCAAGTAGGACACTGGGAGGCCACAGGCCTGTGTCTGATGGGTCCCAATCCCAGGGGATCCAGAAAATTGGCAGAGCTGAGTGTCACTAGGCCAGGCGCCAGGGAGGTCACTAGAGGGACCCCTATGTCCTCCTGCATGCCCAATGCTACGGCACAGCAGCAAGTCTGAAAGCTCCCTGGGAACAACTATCAGAGCCAAGGTGAGGGTGGGGAGCTCAGATGCCAAATCCCTAACAAAAACATTATTTTCAGATCTTCTTTTAGTGCCAGGCATTTTCCTCACGTTGTCTCATCTCCCTTGCATAGTAGCCCCAGAGAGGGCCATTGTGACCACTGTTTTCTAAAGGCAACTGAGGCTCAGAGAGGTCAAGAAACTTGTGCCAGGTCACACAGCTTTCAAGATGCAATGCTGGGCTTTATCACCAGGTCTCTTTGGGTCTGGCCCTAGGACAGTGGCCATCAGCTGGAGGGAGAGGAACTGGCGGGGGGCTGTCAGGAAGCTCGGCTTGGCCCCCCAACATTCCTTGGGTCAGGCAGGCCTGCAGCCTAGTCAGTGGGGCCTCAGTGACAACTCAAGTATTTGCAGATGTCCTCCTCTCCACCTGCTCCCAGCCCTGGCCCCATTGCTCACCTGGGCTGATGTTGATGTCCGTTTGCGGAAAGGCCTGTGCGGAGAGAAGGGTCAGGATGGACGCGGCCCACAGCCCCCACTTCTGCATCCTGGGCCCTGAGAAAGCCACCTCCCGGCCTGAGCAGGGGAAAGAGGCCCTGCCGGGTCGACGGCTCTCCTGCCCGGAACTCAGGAGGACTGGGTAGAGAGACCCCAGTCTCCGCCCTCTCCCCTCCCCTCCTTCTCCCACCTCCCTCCTCCCCGCACACCGCTGTCAGCTCAGAGTGACTGCTCGAAGGCTGCCCCTGGCTGGCCCGCTTTGGAGAACTAAGAGGAAGCACAGTCCTGCTTCCAAGCCACGAGTGACCTTGGGCGTGGGTTTGCATCCCTTGGGACTGTAAGATGGGACAATAGCAACATGCCCATCCCAGCCTGGCACAGTAGACAAAGCATCTTGGTGCCCTCGGACAAAGTGAAAATATAAGCCAGCATCTAGAGCTGAGGTCTCCTGGGGCAACTCACCCGTGGATGTGATTTGTTGGATCCGTGCTGCGTGGGCAGCACTAGTGGTAAAGAACCCGCCTGCCAATGCAGGAGACGTAAGAGACGAGGTTTGATCCCTGGGTCGGGAAGGAAGATCCCCTGGAGGAAGGCATGGCAACCCCCTCCAGTATTCTTGCCTGGAGAATCCCATGGACAGAGGAGCCTGGCAGGCTATAGTCCATGTGGTTGCAAAGGGTGGGACACGACTGAATCGACTTAGCATGCACGCACGTGCGGTGTTTTAAATTTCTAAAAATTTGTTGTCAGGGTATACAATCAGGAGATTTTAAGTGTAAGTCCAGATTTCTGCGCTCTGTTGAGAATCTGAAGATCTGACAAGACTTAAGCCTCATTTGCCCACGGGAACAATTTCGCGGAGCTCAATGGACATGAGTTTGAGTAAACTCCGGGACTTGGTGATGGACAGGGAGGCCTGGCTCCATGGGGTCGCAAAGAGTCGGACATGACTGAGCGACTGAACTGAACTGAACTTAGAGAGGGCGCCTCCTTCAGGCAGGGCCTCAGCACTTGGGCTCAGCCGGTCCCCACCTCGTCTGCGCGGCGCTGAGCCCTGGATTCCCCGCAGCGAGGAGGAAGGGCGGGGCATGGCATTTCCTTCCGGGTCTTTTGGAGGTTAAAGAAGGCACTGGTAGAAGGTTCTTGATGTAGAGGAAGTGTTCAACAAAGAGAAGCAAACTTTGTCGTTAGTGTACGGTTCTGGTGTGGTCAAACTGAAATCATGGTGTTTCATTGGAATCTCATTGCATTTGTGAATGGATACCTCTAAAAATCATAGTCTTCCTGTATCCTCAGGCAAGTCACTCTGCCTCTCTGAGCCTCTCTTTCCTCCTTTATAAAATAGGGGATAATAACAGTACCTGAAAGTGTTAGTTGCTCAGTTGTGTCCGACTCTGCCACCCTATGGTCTGTAGCCCCCAGGCTCCTCTGTCCATGGGATTCTCCAGGCAAGAATACTGGAGCGGGTTGCCATTTTCTTCTCCAGGGGATCTTCCCGACCCAGGGATCTAACCCAGGTCTCCTGCACTGCAGGCAGATAATCTTGACCCTCTGAGCCACCAGGGAAGCCACCAATAACAGTGCCTACCTCACCAAGTTTAAATGTAATCATTTGTCTGTAATACTCAGCATAGAAGCTGGCAAATAGCAGGTGTTGAATGCATGATAGCAAATTTTGCTGTGATTGTCATTGCTCCTGTGCAGGTCTTCATCTGGCCTTCTTTGGACACTTCACCCTTTCTCTCCCGAAATGCTCAGCCAGGTGCCTTGACACTTCGTGTGGCTGGCATTCACGGGGCAAAAACGTGTCCCAATCGCTCACTTTCTCTCTGCAACAGCCGGCTGTGCCTGCAAGGAATAACTTAACTCGTGCCCACATAGCGTGCTTTGCCAGCCCACGCAGGGCTGAAAGCCTGCCAAGGCCTGACTCATGCTCGGAGCACAGCCCAGGCCCATTTTCAGCCACAGCAGAGCTCTACCCCTTGCCTCAAAGCTTTGTGGGGGTGTGCCCCAGAGCATGCACATTTATTCATGTAGAAATGACATGTTTATTATATGTGATATGCACATACAACTTACTGTACTAATATACTGTGTCTGTTATAAAACAGCCCTCCCCCAAATTGACCTATTTAAAAAGTTCATACAAAAAATATAAAAATGGAAGACAGTTGGGATGCTTTCTTCCCACTCTCCATCATCTGGTGCGCTGACTGTCCTTCAGGGGCCCTTGCTGTTGTGTCAAACACCCTCTGTGTGAATGGACCGGGTGGAGAAGGAGGGTCGTCAGACATAGGCCACTGGAAATGCTTTTGAAAAGTGGAGGGTCCTTTGATTTGGCAAATAAACCTCCTAGATGATCCGTGTTGATAATACGTGATGGCTGGAGATTTTGGTAAATGAGATCATGACCCTGCTCTGATGGAAACACGACAAGTATTTGTGACATGCTCAGTCCAGAGTGTGGTTCATGGACGAGCAGCGGCGGCATCTCCTGGGAGCTCATTAAAAGTGCATAATCTCAGGCCCTAGCCCTGACCTGATGAATTGGAATCTGCATTTTGACTAGATCCCCAGGGAATCATATGTACATTCCTGTTACCTTGCTCTAGACAGGGGTAAGCAAACTTTCTTAAAAATTCCATTTTTTAAGAAGAATTAAGAATTCTTTTAAGAAGAATATATTTAAGGTGTACAACATGATGATGTGATATATATATATACACACACACATATATATATAGTGAAATGATATGGCAAACTAATTAACGTATCATCTCCTTTTGTGTGTGCTGAGTGCACCTGAAATCTACCCTTTGCAAATTTCCAGCATTCAATACTGTGTTATTAATTATAACTATCATGCTGTACCTTTGATCTCTAGACTTTTTCATCCTACATAACTGCAACTTAATTTTTTTTCTGTAAAGAGCCAGATAGTAGTGGCTTTGCAGGCCACAACTCTGAATCTTAGGAATGAGCCTGACTGGGTTCCAGTAAAACTGTATTTACAAAAAAGAGCAGTGGGCTGGATTTGACCTGCAGGCTATAGTTTGCACCCCCTGCTCCAGACTTCAAGTTTCCTGTTTAGAACATAGACAATTTATTCACTTAACATATAGGATCTTTGCTGCCATTTGGAGGTTGTAGAGGTCTCTTTGTAACACAATATATATTTTCTGGTTTCTTAGAGACATTACTCTCCCCTCGACCCTATATGTGCACACAGACAGCCATTGTGTTCATGGTGGCCTGTGGCTTCAGCAAAGATCTATTTTTTTCTTCCTATCATCTATCTATCATCTCCTTTAGTTTCTTACCTTTTAAAAATTGTCATTTATTTACTAGTAAGTAAAATAAAGTTCCCTGTCCCTCACCACCATTATAAAAGGGACAGTAGAGGCTAGTTTATTCCATACTTTCCACTTCAGGCATATCTGTATCTGTGTTCAAATTTCAGACCTGCTTCTGTGTGACCACACACTGATTATTTAATCCCTCTTAACTCCAGTTTCCTCATCTGCAAAATGGGAACAAATCAATACCTTCCCTCATACAAGTGCTTAGAACAATGCCTGACACTTAAGTGCACAATATATGTTAAACTACCATGAAATCACTATAGGACCCTCAAAAACACTGAATTGGAAGGTATAAAATTGAGTAGCAAAATGACTTCCCAAGAGATAACCCCTGCGACCTTCAGGGCAATGTCTTCCAGTCTTTTTTCTAGGCATAAGTTTAAAATTTTTGCTTAGTGGTGCTCATTCCTAATTATTTTAAACGGTAGTTTTGACCCTGAAAAAAGTGGGATGCCCCACTTGCAACCCTCAGTCACCCAAGTGCCCATCAGATCCCACTGGCAGTAGAAGACAGGGCACCCAGAAAGGAAAGGAATCAGGAGACGTGGACGGCTGTGACACCTGTGCTTCTGCTGTTCTGTCTATGACCAGCAAACACTGCCCGATGCGTGTCCAGTAGGAACAGCCAGCAAGCGTGGTGTGTTAAGACCTTGACGGCACTATCCTGGCTCATCCTCACACCACCTGCAGCCTTGCAGGGTAGAAACAGTCATCCTATTTTCAGATGAGACAGTCCAGCACAGCGGTCAGCCACACCGGCTCTGAATAAGTGTGTTAGCCTGCTGCAGCAAAGTTCCAGGGATGGGGTGACTCAAATAGCACAGTTTCACTGCCTCACAGATCTGGAGGCCGCAAGTCCCAATTCCGGGTGTTGGCAGAAGCAGTTCCTGGGAAGGCGCTGTCCTCAGCCTGCGTCTCCAGGCCTCTCTCCTTGACTTGTAGATGCCGTCTTCTCCCCACGTCTCTGCACATCATCTTCTCTCAGTGCGTGTCTGTCTTTTTGTCCTCCCCTCCCCTTAATGTAAGGACACCAGTTGTACTGGATCAGGGCCCACCCTGATGACTTCATTTAACCTGAATCACCTTTAAGGAGCCCCATCTCTCAACACAGCCACATGCTGAGGTCGTGGGGGTTAAGGCTTCAGTACACGACCTTGAGGGAGACGCAGTGTAGCTCACACCAGGCTCTAGAGTCAGCCAGGCCTGGGTTGGCATTCTAGCGCCACTGCTTACTCACCACTTAATCTCATGAAGCCTCAGCTTCCTCATTTATAAGAGGGAACTGACAACATCTCCCACGTGGGTTGCTGCAGGAGGATGAAATGAGACATTTAGCACTTGGCACGGTGTTTGGTCAGCCCTCTGGTTGTTGGGAATGAGGGCAGCAGGTGCTGGGGATGCCCCACTTGCAACCCTCAGTCACCCAAGTGCCCACGACTCTGCCGTGGGCTGGACCGCACACGGGGACAGCTCACCTGCTTGAGCACACCCTCCTTCTCTGCCCGGGGAGTTCTCTATGCTATCCAAGTTGGCTCAGCCCAAAAGGACAGTGAGTGCTAAAGTGTCCAATGCTGAATGCCAACGGGGGCACCCCTCAGGCCCTGAGCAATAAGATGCAATAGTTAAAAGTCCAGTTTCCCTGTAGCAGTCACTCTCAAGTGTATTCTATTAATATGTGGGTCCCCAGAATGACTGAGCCCTAGCTGCCCACAATGCCAGTTAAAGCAGGCTTTGATGGTGTTCCTCCTGCCCCTGACTTATCCTTCTGTTTATGATTTCTGGGGTCACCTCCCAAATAAACCATCACACCCAAGTCCTTGCACCCAAGTCAATCCTAAAGGAAATCAGTCCTGAATATTCATTGGAAGGACTGATGCTGAAGCTGAAACTCCAATACTTTGGTCACCTGATGGGAAGAGCTGCCTCGTTTGAAAAGACCCTGATGCTGGGGAGGATTGACGGCAGGAGGAAAAGGGGATGACAGAGGACGAGATGGTTGGATGGCATCATCGACTCAATGGACATGAGTTTGAGTAAGCTCCAGGAATTGGTGATGGACAGGGAAGCCTGGCGTGCTGCAGTCCATGGGATCGCAGAGTCAGACACGACTGAGCGATTGAACTGCACTGAACTGAACCCAAGTCGTTGCCTCAACATCAGTTTCTGAAGTGCCCCACGTAAGATAATGAGGAAACTGGGGCCCAGACCAATCACCATGTAACCTCATCTCTAGTCCTGTCTTCCCTCATTCTGTTTATTCTCTCATATTTCTCTCCTCTTCTGTGCAATCATGGGCAGGAAGCCGTTTTATAAAGTAGGAAAAGCTTTTCCTTTTCTCTCCTTAGAAACATAACCTAAGGCAACCTCCCTATCTTTCGTCCTTGACCTTCACGCCACCTCCACTCCAGAGTGGGAGGCACCAGAGGACTCACGAGGGGACTCTGGAAAGCCCAATGAGGCCAGGAGTGGATCCATCTCAGTCCACAAGGTTTACCTAGGTCAAGCCCCTTTTACTGGGCATGGCCAATAGAAAGCTAAGGAGCCATGGCTCCTGTCCTGAACAGTTTTATAAAAAAAAAAACCTCTTACTTTCCATACCTGGAAAATGGGGATAATAATAGCTCCTTTGTCAAGAGGTTGTTGTGAGAATTAAATAAGGCTATGCCAGCATTGGGCTTAGCATGCAGTAAGGCTTCAATTAGAGGTAGTTGTTGTTATAAAAGTTAAACAGAAATAAAAGCTTCTTGTGGGGAGGACAGGAAGGAGCTGTTATTTCTGTCTTGGCAATTGAAGCTGGGTCTGAATGATGAGTATGAGTTGGAATTATTAAGCTGCTAGTAACCATGATGCTCCCTGAATGGGGAGAGCCTGTCTAGGAGACAGAGTGATAAACAAAGCCCTGATTACTTCATTTGAGCCCCTGGATCCAGCTATGCCTAAAGCCAGGACTTCCTTTGTTGCTTAAACAATTTGGTGTTAATTTCCTGTTGCTTGCAACAGGAGGGACCTAACATAAATCCTTATCTTCTTTTACACAAGTTCTCCTGTCAGTTGTCAGATGAATATACCTTAACATTTTAACTGTTCTTCCTGCCCAGACTACACACGAGTCTTACCAACAATGTCCAGCATGACTGGCTGTCTGGTTATACCCACTGTGGCCCTGAGGTGTTGCAGCTGAGACCCTAGGTATCATGGGGCAGGGACAAGCCGTCCCTGTGCCTGGTCTGAATTCTGGACGCATGAGATCTGTGAGCACGATAAACACCAGTGCTTTGAGTTTTTACACAGAGATAGTAGCTGAAATACTCTCCTACCCTCCATGGCCGTGTTCATGAAGAAAAAGATAACTCAAATACATGGCACAAATAAATAATCTTTAATTTCAATAAATAGCTCCCCATTATACCAGACAATACACTGTGGGAAAAGATACAGAAGCATCCAACAGAGAGAGAGAGAGAGAGAGAGAAAGAGATCTATTCTAACTACACTAATTTCTTAGCACGAGAGAAGTGACTTTGGTTCACACACGAAACACAGCGAGACCCTCAGAGTGTGACAAGGAGGGAGACTCTTGGAGTGGGGCGTGGTGGGCGTGGTGGCCATTTTATTCCACCTAACCGTCCTCTGCAGGTCTTCTGGGAGTCACAGTCACCATGATTCGGTCAAAAAATGTTACTTCTGCTCTATCATATTCTATTAACTTGCTATTCACACACGCTACGGTTACTGAGGGTGGGGTCTTGACACACAAGAGCGCGGTGGGTGAAACTTCACTGATGGGCAAGGCAGACAGAAGGAGTGCTCAGGCCTGAGGTCCCGGCCAGCGCCTTGCTCACCAAGGGGACACAGAGGCACACACACACACACGCTCACGCGAGGGCACACACGCCAGAACATCCACACACACCCCCACGGGGAGTCCCCAGGGAGAAGCTAACACAAGGACGGCTTCAGCGAGGCCAGGAGAGGCTTCTGACACTGGAATATTTTTTGTTGCCATTTGGTTTCTTCAAATAGTCTAATCTATGTATCACACCCACTAAAGAGAAGACAAAGTACTTACACGTTGGGGGAAGGGTAGCAGGTCTGAGGAACCTCTGGGGACAGCAGACGGTTCGGGAGTCACCCAGTGGGTGCGCATTTTGGGTTTGGGGGGGTCAGGCCTCCCAACACTGGCCAAAGTGAAAGTGAAGTGAAAGTGTCAGTCACTCAGTCGTGTCCGACTCTGAGACACTGGCCAGACTCTTGGAAAATTTCATCTCAGTGGAGGCTGGCACCCTCGGGGAGGTCTTTTCTCTGGCCTGAGGGTTCAAAGTGCATTTTGGGGTGGGAGGATCCAGGAGAGCAAGCACTGCCCATAAGTCTCACGGCAGAGCCCGCTCAGCTCGCGGCTGATGGATGGATGGGGCTTCTGGAAAGTTCTCAGGCCTCACTCCTCAAGGGCGGCCAGTATGTGATCAACAGTCCGCGTCCTCTCAGTTCTGAGAGGAGTTGGGTGTGTATGGGGGTGTGTGTGTGTGTGTGTGTGGATGGAACAGTATACACATAGGGCATGTTTCTTTTGTCCTAAGTTTTCTTCCTTTTTTCCACAGACGACAGCTGCCGTCCCGGCGGCCCTCAGGTCACCTCCAGCGAGGCAGGGGACACGCGGTCGCACTCGGCCCGGGACCGCAGGCTGTGCCACTGCTCCACGGCCGTGCGGTGGGCGCTGAGCATCCGCCGCCAGTGGTTCGATTCCGAGGGGCCGGAGGAGTACTGGCCGATGACGACCCTCCCGATGAAGTCGTTGCTGCTCTTCATGTTGTGGCCGAACACTAGAGGGGCGGGGCAGGACAGAGGCGTTAGTCTCCACACGCCTCCACGGCAGGCGCCAGCCCTTGTTTCCAGGCCACTGTTTTCTTTAACCCCTGAGAAGACCCCGATTCCCTCCTCCCCCACCCGCGAGTCCCTCGGCTGCAGCTTTTGACCTCTGACCCTGCAGCCTCACCACGCTTCCCTCAGGGCACGACAGCCGGGTAGTCCCGGCGGAACCGCCAGCCACCGCTGGCGTCCGGCTGAGTGCTTGAACCAGGTTCTGAAGGCCGCACTGCTGACGCGGGGGGCTGGCTAATTTTCTGTGGGGGCAGGCTGTGCGCTGGAGGCCGTCCAGCAGCACCTCAGGCCTCCACCCACCAGCTGCCATTTGCACCCCCAGCCCAGCGGTCACAATCCCCAAATCTCCACACATGACCCAGTATCTCCGGGGGCTCAATTCACCCCAGATAAGGACCACCTGTTTAAGCTGTAGGCCAGGAGAACAGACATCCTAGGTGAATCCTAGGGCTTCCCTCATAGCTCAGTCGGTAAAGAGTCAGCCTGCAATGCAGGAGACCCTGGTTCGATTCCTGGGTTGGGAAGATCCCCTGGAGAAGGGATAGGCTACCCACTCCAGTATTCTTGGGCTTCCCTTGTGGCTCAGCTGGTAAAGAATCGCCTGCAATGTGGGAGATCTGGGTTCGATCCCTGGGTCAGGAAGATCCCCTGGAGAAGGGAAAGGCTACCCACTCTAGTATTCTGGCCTGGAGTATACAGTCCATGGAGTCGCCAAGAGTGAATCCTGGCTCTGTCATTCGACAGCTCTGGGACCCCTGAGACAAGCCCCTCATCCTCTGCCACCCTCTTCTTAGTAAGTGCAGCCTTGGCACTTAATAAGTGCTCAACAAACACTACACTGCTCTTTCAATCCTCAATTTCTACCTGTTGACCTTTACGAAAGAGACAGGCTGCAGAGGCAAGGTTCCTGAGAGAAAGGGCTCTGGCAATTTCTTCTCCCTTTGTTGCACTGTATGTCCCTTCAGAAGGCTGTTAATTCCCATGCAAGCTTAATTCGTGTCTTTCAAGCCTAATGAGATAGCTTGATTTATCTTCCCAGCCGAGTTCTGCCTAATTCCTTATCTGCATGTGGGGAGTCAGGGCATGCCATCTCGCTGACGGGAAAGCAGGCTGTGTTTGTCTGTGTTATAAATGAAGGACTACGGAATGGGGACTATCAAAGATTCACCCAGCGTGAGCAGAGTGCAGGCGGGCAGATCCCAGAAGGGGTGCCCATTATCAAACAAACTAGCTAAAATATGCAACCCAAAACAGAGACTGAATGCTAACAAATCTCTGTTCTCCTCTGTGGGATTCACATCAAGAATTTCAAATGATAAAAATAAGGGGAAAAAAAGAAAAGTGGAAAAACAAAAACTCTATCCATTGTTTTAAGCCCCAAAAGACCAAGAGTGAACTGGGCTAAGTGACCTCTCCATCAACAGTGTCCCATACCTGTCAGCTTCGTGAACAAAAACTGGACCATGTTCATTTTTCGTACATCTGATAAAGTGGTCACTATGCATAGGTAGACCTTATTTATAGGGAAACCCCCTAGAGAAGAGAAAAATTAGGAATAGAATCTTTGCTTAATAAAGGATTGCTGAGAAGCTGATGCATCTGAATAAACAAAGAAGCACAACTTTTTTGAATAGGCAACACGCAGGACTCTTGAACCACACCTCGTGGGGAATGGAAGGTTAAATTTTCACCAAATGAAAACACGTTACCAGTGTCCCTTTCCCTGTAGGTCTCACATCTAAAGCAAGATATCAGGAGACCATTTCAGACCCCATTTGGAATTTCTCCTTGGGGATAAAATGTTCTATCTTTCTCTGCCTCTCCAAAACTTAAGAATGAAAATGGAGAAACAGCCTAGTAAGTGAGTATTGGTTTTGCTTCTTTGGGAAGTGGTTTTAAGAAAAGAAATCTCAAATGTTCTCAGGTACTGTTGCTGAAAGAGGAAGCAGGTTCATCTTTTGGGCAGAGTATCTGCTCAAAATAAGAATGTCATTGCTTAAGACCCAGCAATTCTACCTCCAGAGATCTGTCCTGTAGAATTACCTGCATGAAGGGATAAAGATACACATAAAAGAATTATCCACCGTAGGAGCCCTCAAGCCAAACCTGGTCTGTACCTGTTTTCTGTAAATAAAGTTTTACTGGAACCCAGTCAAATCCGTCTGTTCACACAATGCCTGCAGCTGCTTTTGTGCTATCGAAGCAGAGCTGAGTAGCTGCAAGAGGGACTGTGTGGCCTTCAAAGCTGAAAATACTTACTATCTGGTCCTTTACAAAGATGTTTGCCAACCCCTCTTCTAGAACATCATTTGTGAGCATGAAAAATGGAAACAACAAAAACACTTCATGAGGAAATATGACTGAGGCTGTTGATATCCTGCCCACCCTGGAGGCTACCCGTAGCCTTGGTTGCTGGCATCCTACCATAAGCACCCACTGCTCTCTGCCTGGGACATGCCAGTGTATGCTGACCACGTGACTTTCGTAGGGGCCTTGGGCCACACAAGAGCAACTTGACCTCAGAAAAGGCTGGGGACTAGGGTCAGCCACCCAAACTGTCAGCCATGCTTGCACGACTGAGCCCTAATCCAAATTCTAGACACGGAGGCTTCAGTGAGCTTCCCTGGTTGGTGATCCTCCGAGCATGTTGCCACATGTCATTATTGGGAGGATGAAATGCTGCCCACTGTGACATTTGTAACTCATGCCTGGTCTCTCCTGGACTCTGCCTTTTGCTGATTTGAGTCTGTATCTTTTCACTGCAATGAACTGTAACCATGAGTGTAACAGCCTTTCTGAGTTCTGTGAGTCCTGAAGAATCAGTGAACCTGACGGTTGGTCCTGCCTCCCAAGCTCCAGTTACCCACTCATGGATCATCCTTCACTGGCCTGCCTCCCTTTCTGGTCTCACTTGCCCAATCTCTTACAGTATTTCCTGGGATCACCTTCCTAGTAGCCTGCTTGCATCCAAGTCTTGTCTTAGGATCAGCTTTGGGAGCACCCAGACGAAGAATGGAGAAGACTAATTAAATAGTTTCTGATGTGACAATACCATGGAAACCAGCACCATGGTTAAAAATGAGATAGACCTATATATACAAGATGGAAACGTCTCCAAGACATATTGCTAGGAGACAAAACCTAGTTGCAAAACAGTATATATAAACACAATCTCTTTTTTGCTTTTAAAAAAAAAAGAGGTGATATTGGGTTCGCCAAAAAGTTCTTTCAGTTTTTTCCATAAGATCATATGGAAAAACCCAAATGAACATTTTGGTTAACCCAATATACAGACTAGAAAACAATATCTGGAAGACTATTCACAAAATTATTAACAGTAGCTCTCTCTAGGGAGGGGAAACAGAGAACTTTCTACTTTCTGTATTTATTATATAAGTATGTACAGTTTGAGCTTCTAACAAGAATATATAATTTTGGGGAAAAAAAAATAAAAGAAAAAATAAGCATCTATTAGAGAATCTACAACAAAATCAGCAGAAGGGGCAGAAGTATGAACGGAAATCTGATAGCCTACGCTTCTTATCCCAATGTGCAAAGTAGCTTGGCTTGGTGAATCATTCAGCTCCCGAAGGGTGGTCGTTCCTCAGTGATTCAGCCTTTCTGACGGGAAGCAGTCGTTGCTTCGGCCATCTGAGCTAATTGGCAGACTTCGGGACTTGCAAATCACTTGGAAAAGTTATGGCAATCTTAACAGTCTTTTAAAAGCCAAACATTTAAAATGCAAATTATAATACCCTGAATAAAACTAATGACTTCTATCATAAACGTTGCCTGGGAGAACATCAAGTTTGCCATCTCTGTTAATCTAGGGATTGTGTTGGTGGAGAGCATAGGGAATTACACTGGATACTGACTAAATCCAGAGAGCAGCTCAGAGACAGGAGGCTAGATATCCCTGCCCCCCTCCACCCTGTACATAAGGAAGCCAAGTCACTGAATGAGCTGATGGTAACATGCAGTATTTGCAGTACAAAAACCGAAAAACCAAAAAAAAAACAAAAAAAAAACCCCTGTACGTGAAGTGAATTCCTCATAACTAGATCCCTATATTTCTCCTTTTCAGAAACAATAACATCTAGAAATTTTATTGTGAGGCACCCCAAATATCCCCACTGACTGTTATGGGGGACTCATTTTTACTGCCATCATTAGTATATATCTGCACAATGTATATGCTCTAATTTATCCTCATCATCCGGAGGGATTTTCTGAACAACCTGAATAATCCAGAGAGTGACAGAAAGGCACAGATGTCAACAAGGACCTATTGTATAGCACAGGGAACTATACTCAATATCTTGTAATAACCTATAACAGAAAATAATCGAAAAGAATGTGTATGTGTATAACTGAATCACTTTGCTATACACTTGAAATTAACACAACATTGCAAATTAACTATATTCAATTTTTAAAAAGGTATAGATGTCGCAAAGTCCCTGCACAAAACCTGTGCAGAGGGGGCCTCACGTTTTCTCTTAGATCTTATTTACTATTCATGAATTTAGACATAATTCAAATATACTTGGTCATCTGCTTTCCCCATCTGGAGTAATTTTAATCAATTTAGTGGACTGTGACTATCAGACAGATACCAGAACTTAAAAAAGTACAGAACAGGGCCATTTGGTGAAGGTGCAAACAATCTTTTCAGCCTTCATAGAGCCTGGGGATAGTCACTGTGTGATCATTTATTTATTTATTCGAACTTTTTATTTTGTATTGGGGTATAGCCAATTAACAATGTTGTAACAGTTTCAGGTGAATAAGGAATAGACTTAGTCATACATATACATGTATCCATTCTCCCCCAAACCCACCTCCCATCCAGGCTGCCACATAACACTAAGCAGAGTTCCATGTGCTATATTAATATAATATGTCCTTGTTGGTTATCCATTTTAAATACAGCTGTGTGTACATGTCCATCTCAAACTCAAACTCTCTAACCATCCCTTCCACCTGGAAACTGTAAGTTCATTTTCTAAGTTTGTGAGTCTATTTCTGTTTCATTTTCTATAAGTTCATTTGTATCACTTTTTAGATTCCACAGATAAGGGATGTCCTGTGATATTTCTCCTTCTCTGTTTGACTTACTTCACTCAGTATGACGCTCTCTGATGGTTCGTTGTTATGCGGGGCTGCTCTGAGCCCCTAGGGCCATCCATGTTGCTGCAAATGGCGTTATTTCATTCCTTTTAATGGCTAAGAAATATTCCATCGAAAGCCTTCCTAAGAGAACAATGCAAAGAAATAGAGGGAAACAATAGAATGGGAAGGACTAGAGATCTCGTCAAGGAAATTAGAGATACCAAGGGAACACTTCACACAAAAATGTGCACAATAAAGGACAAACATGGTATGGACCTAACAGAAGCAAAAGATATTAAGAAGAGGTGGCAAGGATACCCAGAAGAACTATACAAAAAAGAGCTTAATGACCCAGATAACCACGATGGTGTGATCACTCACCTAAAGCCAGACACCTGGAGTGTGAAGTCACATTAGGCCTTAGGAAGCATCACTATGAACAAAGCTAATGGAGGTGATGGAATTCCAGCTGAGCTATTCCAGAATCCTAAAAGATGTTTCTTTTAAAGTGCTGCAGTTAATATGTCAGCAAATTTGGAAAACTCAGCAGTAGCCACAGGACTGGAAAAGGTCAGTTTTCAATCCAATCTCAAAGAAAGGCAATGCCAAAGAATGTTCAAACTACTGCACAATTACACTTATTTCACATGCTAGCAAGGTCATGCTCAAAATCCTCCAAGCCAGGCTTCAACAGTACGTGAACAGAGAAATTCCAGATGTACAAGCTGGGTTTAGAAAAGGCGGAGGAACCAGAGATCAAACTGCCAACATCTGTTGGCTCATAGAAAAAGCAAGATATTCCAGAAAAACATCTGCTTCATTGACTGTGCTAAAGCCTTTAATGGTGTGAATCACAACAAACTGTGGAAAATTTTCCAAGAGATGGGAGTACTAGACCACTTTATCTGTCTCCTGAGAAACCTGTATGCAGGTTAAGAAGCAACAGTTAAGAACCGAACATGGAAAAAAAAAAAAAAAAAAAGAACCGAACATGGAACAGCAGACTAGTTCAAAACTGGGAAAGAAGTACGTCAAGGCTGTATATTGTCATCCTGTTTATTTAACTTACATGCATATAGTACATTTTGCAAAATGCTGGGCTGGATGAAGCACAAGCTGGAATCAAGATTTCTGGGAGAAATATCAATAAGCTCAGATATGCAGATGACACCACTCTGTAGCAGAAAGCAAGAGGAACTAAAGAGCCTCTTGATGAAAGTGAAAGAGGAGAGTGAAAAAGTTGGCTTAAAACTCAACATTCAGAAAACTAAGATCATGGCATCTGGTCCCATCACTTCATGGCAAATAGATGGGGAAACAATGGAAACAGTGACAGACTTTATTTTCTTGGGCTCCAAAATCACTGCAGATGGTGACTGCAGCCATGAAATTAAAAGATGCTTGTTCCTTGGAAGAAAAGCTATGACAATCCTAGACAGCATATTAAAAGGCAGAGATGTTACTTTGCCGATAAAAGTCCATATAGTCCAAGCTATGGTTTTTCCAGTAGTCATGTATGGACCATAAAGAAGGCTGAGCACCAAAGAATTGATGCTTTTGAACTGTGGTATTGGAGAAGACTCTTGAGAGTCCCTTGGACTGCAAGATCAAACCAGTCAATCCTAAAGGAGATCAGTCCTGGGTGTTCATTGGAAGGACTGATGCTGAATCTGAAGCTCCAATACTTTGGCCATCTGATGCAAAGAGGTGACTCTTTTAAAAAGACCCTGATGCTGGGAAAGATTGAGGGCAGGAGGAGAAGAGGATGACAGAGGACGAGATGGTTGGATGGCATCGCCGACTCAACGGACAAGAGTTTGAGCAAGCTCCAGGACATGATGAAGGATAGGGAAGCCTGGTGTGCTGTAGTCCATGGGGTCGCAAACAGCTGGACATGACTGAGCAACTGAACAACAACAAGTATTCCACAGTATATATATGTGCTACATCGTCTTTACCTATCCCTCTGTTGATGGACATTTAGGCTGCTTCCATGTCTTGGCTATTGTAAACAGTGCTGCAATAAGCATTGAGATGCATGTATCCCTTCAGATCATGTTTTTCTCTGACATATGCCCAGGAGTATGGTAGCTCTGTTTTTAGTTTTTTAGGAAATCTTCATGCTGTTCTCCATAGTGGCTGTACCAATTTACACACTCACCAACAGTGAAGGAGGGTTTCCTTCTGTCCACACCCTCTCTAGCATTTATAATTTGTGGCTTTTTTAATGTTAGCCACTCACGCTTGAGTGAGGTGATATCTCATTGTAGTTCTGATTTGCATTTCTCTAATAATTAGCGATGTTAACATTTTTTTTATGTGCCTATCGGTCATCTGTATGTCTTCTTTGGAGAAATATCTGTTTATGTCTTCTGCCCACTTTCTGAGTGGGTTATTTGTTTTAATGATGTTAAGCATCATGTGATCATTTATTTTTATAATTTAAGATTCTGAATCTGTAAGAAAGCTCAGAGTCCGGGTTAATGGGTCAAATGAAGTACAAACAGTTTTCTATCAAACAGTTAAAATTTTAAAGCCTTTTTAAAAGTGTAAGTGGAAAGCATTTGGGAAGTAGAAAATTTACTCAAACCCCTTTACTTCTCCTCCCTGCCTGATTACAGGAGAGCACCAGCTGTGCCAGGAACACGCTCTGAGCTGTCACACTTCTCTCCCTCCAACCTCGACAGACCTCCAACACCCTGACAGCCACAGTCTCCGAGCATCGCCCTCTGTGTGGACCAGTGAGTCACTCAAGTCCATCTCTCTCCATCCTCAGATGGGGAGTGGACACAAACGGCACATTACACTTTCTGGAATTTCTCTCTACAGAATCACCAACACATGTGCCTCTGTGGTGCCAGTCACCATGGCCAGAAGTCCCAACTGGCAAAACCAAAGCAGGATGAGAGGCTCAAGGCTTTAAAGGAGCGTGGAGAGCACCACTCCTCTACGAAGCACCTACTATGTATACGGCCCAGGACTAAGCACATCACCTGGATTAACTCACTTAAGCTTCACACCAACCCTCTAGGGTGGCATTTCTCACCCTGTGCACTGCTGACATTTGGGGCCAGATCACTCTCTGTGATGGGGGCTGTTCTGAACACGGCAGGATGCCCTGGCGCGTCCCGGCCTCTGCCCACTGGGCACCACTAGCAGTCCTCTCCCAGGTGTGACAACCCAAAGCAACTCCAGACACGGCCAAACGTAATCAACCCCCTCCCCTTCCACTGAGGACCACTGCTCTAAGGCAGCTGCCGTCATCGGCCCATTTTACAGCTGGGGAGACCGAGGCCCAGAGGTGCAGGGAGATTCCTGCTCCAATCAACAACTAGGTGCCCCGAGTGAGTCAGGGGCAAGATGAGGCTTGCACATGTTGATATTTCCTATAAAAATGATTTTGTTCTTTCCTGAAAGAGCTAAACTCTTGGTTGCTAATTTAGTTTGCCAAGGCAGACGGTTCTGGAAGGGAAGCTGGATGACTTAAGAGTGTGGGTGTGATAAACACTGCAAATGAAAAAAAAAAAACTTTTTTTTTTGATCTTTTACCAGCAGGAGCAGACTTGGCTGCTCCCCACTTCGCATGCTTGGTTCACAAGGTGATGCCCCCATAAGCTGGGAGGGCCCCACTCATGGAACCTCGTGTTCCCTGAAAGCCACCTCTTGGGTGCTGAGTGGAGCTGCTCCCCCGTTTCTGAAAAAACTGCACTAAGCGACCAAAACCCATCCTCGCTGTTCCACAGTCCTCCCAAACTCTTCACTGGAGAGGGATCCCCACGCTTCATTAGGCTGATGTGACTTAGTTCTTGGGGGAACCAATGCAGTCTACATGTCCCTGCTTCCTCTCCTTCCCCCTCCTCACAGGTCAGCACTGACACGCCCCAAATGTGGTACCCATGACACGCCCCAAATGTGGTACCCATTCAACTTCTGCAAAACCTCCTCAAACTTCAGTTGGTCCCCTGCGTTTGTGGACATGGAGGCTGAGTGTACCCCACTATTTGGTATAAGGGGTCTGAGCATCCACACAGTTTGGGATTGGAAGTGAACCTGGAACCAACAGCCTGCAAATACCTCTTTTTTCTTCTCCCTGAGACCTAGAAGCTGTTTTAGGTTTTTCTTTAAAATCAGGTAGATCATATTCTTTTCCAGGGCTTTGGTTTCTCCATTCACACAATAAGTCGGGGTTTAAGGTCCCTTTCAGCTTTGAGATGTCTTTGGTTCGAAGACGTTTCATCCATGACTTAAGGATGATGTTTTTTACCCTTTCTTGGCTCATTCTGTGATTCATGGCAGCTGCTTGGACAGAACTTTTGTTCCATGTTTTCCCTTCTAACATCATCATGACAATTTAGACAACAGTATTACAGTAATTAAAAATCAGCAACGCTGAATCCTGGCTTCTTTTTACTAGGCACTGAGTAAATATCTATACCTTACCGACATTTCTGACTTAACACCACCATTCTGTTAGGGAAGGTGCTATTTATACCCCCATCTTACAGATGGGGAATTAGAGGCTCAGAGGGCTTAGAAGGTTGAGTGTCCAAGCATGGGCACAGAGGGAAGTGAAACTCAAAGCTCATTTCTTCTCCTCCCATCTCAGAAAGAAGAGATGTCTCACCCATTCCTCCCTTCCACGGACCCTGACATAAGACAAACACAAGATGAGGAGTAAAAATATTCACAACAGGTCCTCAAACCAGCATGTCAAGGCCAGAGGTGCTGAGAGTCAGAATGGCCCTAAATCCCCTCATGATGGTGCCTGGTTGGAGACTTTCACACCGCCTCTCTGAGGCCCAGCAGGGCCAGGTTCATCTCCAACATCTGAATGGACGGCTGCTTCTTCAGAGGCACAGAAGCCAAGGAAGTTGTCTCATGTTTAGGGACTACTGAAAAGTATAATAGCAGTTAACGCTTATATAGAGCTTATCATGTGCCAACCCTGTTCTACAGACTATCGATACACTAAATTATTTTGTCCACACAACTCTAGTTACAAGGAGAGGATTATTATTATCTGCTTGGGTCTAGAGGTCACACACTGGCATCATGGCCTGCCTCCCAGAAGATGGACCTGGAGAAAGCCTTAAGCAGGCTCGGGTCATTTGGGTGCAAAATTCGGGGATACCAGTACTCTGAATTGATCTAGAAAGGGAGATGTAGATACCAAGTGGGGACATCTCCTGGACTTCTTAGACTCCTTGCCTTCATACCTGTCACCCCATTTAAAGTACAAGGCCTAGGAGAGAGGCTCCTTTTGCCCAGGTCTGCAGGCGATGCTGGCTTGAAGTGTTAGATTCCTTTAATGCAGCAGTTCTCAGCTGAGGACAATTCTGTCCCCCAAATTTGGCACTGTCAGGAGACATCTGGTTGTCACAATTAGGGGTGAGGGGTAGCCGCTGGCATCTAGAGGGTAGAAGCCAGGGATGCTCCTAACCATCCTACAGTGCACACACAGGACAACCCCCCAACAAAGAATTTTGGGCCAGAAGCTGGCCCCAAATGTCAACAAGTGCAGGGGTTAAGAAACTCTGCCTTAAGGGAAAAGCATGTATTTTGGGTTTCCTTTCTTTAAGACCGAATCCATCGACATCAAAGGAAAGTCACTGAGACCCAAGAAGCTACAGAGATCTGCAGGGAAAAACAGCTGGGAGGGGAGATGGAGGGAGAGAAGCCACCTCACTGAGCTCAAGAGGGTTTGGGAGCTCAGCAGGGAAGAAATTTCAGACAAAATCAGGGAAAAGGAAACTGGGGTGAAGGGGAAGGTGCTGCTGAGAATGTCGCTGTGGCTTATGAATCAGATCATCCTCCTTTCCCAAGAGAAAGAAGTCAAGATTGAGACTTGTTTTACAATTCCTTCCGACCACGGCCGGACCACTTCTTTGTGCCTATGTGGAAATTGAGCCATGTGGAGTCTGCATTTACAAGGACAACATATGGGTTGAAGAATCACATTCAGATCTGTGTGTGAATCACACCGTCTAGGAGGCAGCATTTAAAAGTGTGACTATAATGTAATGTGCTTGTTTTTACATGAACAACCAAAACTTACACATCTGAATGAGGATCATTTTTGTACATTTGTCTCAGAGACGCTGGCCCTGCTTTGGGAGAAAATGTTCTCGGCAAACTGTCTTCTGAGCTAGTTACAAGACACCTGTTAAAGCTTTAGAAGATGCTCCTTGTCTTCTAAAATAATTGAGGAAATAAAAGGAGAAATACCATGAACATGGTAATCACTTGGAAGACTTTTAAAGAGACCAGTGCCTGGGTCTCACCCCAAGAGATTCTGTTGACTGGTTCAGGGGTAGGAGACTGGATGCTAGTGTTCTAGAACTGCTCCCCAGGGGATTCTCATGTGTGGTCAGATCAGACCCTCTGCATTAGAAGCAGATGAAAATATCCATTGGATTAGTAGCTGAACTGGGAAAAAAAAATCCCACATGTTTGGTGTCAGAAATGTTGTAAGTAGGGAAAGACAGATTTTTGTTTTCACTGTGTTCCAATAAAACTTTATTTATAAGAGCAGGAAGTGGGCCAGATTTGACCCAGGGGCTGTGATTTGCCCATCCCTGATCTATATGAAGCAGCAATGCTCAAAGCATGGTCCCCGGACCGGCAGCTTTATCATCACCTGGAGCCTGTTTAAAGTGCAAGTTCTCAGGCCCCATCATGGATCTACTGCATCAGACCCTTGTCCTATATAATTTTTCTTATTTCCCAACGGGCACTCTTCCCTAATGTGCAATGTGGGTCAACGCAGCACGTGTCTTGAATCCTAGAGCAAGACAAGGTATCAAATCCTAGTGACAGGTAGAGGCCCAGGTGGGATCCAGCCAGCATGACCGTGGTAGAGCTGGGGGTGAACTCAGGTCCTGATGACCTCCTGGGTCTCTACTCTTAACTTCTCTTGGTACTTACAACATCCAAATTGTGCTTTGAAAGCCACGACACTAATTTGAATGGGCACATTCCTTTTTTTGCCACACCCTGGTGTGTGGGATCTTAAGTTTTCTGACCGGGGATTGAAGACATGCCCCCTACATTGGAAGCACAGAGTCTTATCCACTGGACCACCAGGGAAGTCCTAAGGGCACATTCTAGGATGTTTAAATATCACTCTACTTTTAGAATAAATACATAAATTGTTGTATAGTTACACACTGAACTACTATATTAAAAATGTGATGAAAAGCTATAAGTACACATAATTATATGAATAAATTTCATAAGGATAACGTTGAGTGAAAGAAGTGGTATGATTCCATTTCCATAAGCATCAAAAAGAAGCAAAATGAATGTATGGCAAGAGAAGTCAGCACAGTGGTTCCCCTGGGGGAGGAAGCAGTAACTGAAAGGGGCCCAAGAAAATTTCTGGGAATGTTCTCTTTCTTGATCTGAGTGCCAGTCACATGGGTGTGTTCATTTTATACAAATTCATGAATTGTATGCTCAAGACTGATGCACTTTTCTATATGCATATTACACTGCAACAAAAAGTCAATTTTAAAAAACAAGAAATGGGACTAATGTCTATAAGTGAACTTGAAATACATGAAAGAAAATGAATCAAGAGACAGAGAGATGGAGATATGTGATGATAAAGCAAGCAGAAATCTAGGTGGCGGGAATATGGATGTTGACTGAAACATTCTTCCAAAATTTTTAAAGCTTCTTAACAAAATGTTGAGATAAAAAAAAAAAGCAGGGACTTTCCTGATGGTCCAGTGGCTGAGACTCCATGCTCCCAAAGCAGGGAGCCTGGGTCTGATCCCTGGTCCGGGAACTAAGATCCCACATGACACAACTAAGACCTGGTACAGCCAAATAAATTCAAAAATTCACAAAATAATTTAAAAAAAAAAGCCCAAACACACAAACAGCTCAATTGTCCTACTTTTATATTTCATAGCCTTTACTTGCTTCCTTATAGCATAGATATATCAACTTCCAGGTCTGTATGGCCATGCGGTTCCCAGGCTGGTCACAGGGCCTCGGATCCTGCAGCAGGAAGGCAGCGTGGTGACTCCCTGGGGACACAGGAGGGAGCAGGACAAGACTCCCCGGGGAGGCAGCGAAGAGCCCCCAGTGGGTCCTGCCAGCTCGTCCCAAAGACCACAGTAACCAGACCACACTCTGCCAGAAACACATCCTGCACCTGAACTGAGGGTCTCGCCCCCTGAGGATCTGTCTGCTCACACCCAAACAAAATTCAGGTCGACTCTGGACCACGGACCACAGGGCACACCCCTGCCTTCAGTGTCCTCCTCCTTCCACATGGAAAGCTGATCCACACCATGCGTCACTGGGGAACTGCAAATTAAAATCACAGCCACTTGTTTCATTCAAAAAAATTACCTACGTAGAATAAAGTCCATCCATTTTAAGTATGTCAAGTTTTCTCCCTAGCACTTAACATCATTTCTACTTGGCATAATTCAGACATTTTGTTTACTGCCTGTTTTGTTTACAACATGCAAGCATTCACCTGGTGAAACTCAGATTATATGTATATATAAATGTATATACGTATGTATAAATGTATTATATGTATGTATAAATGTATACAGACATATATTATATGTATGTATAATATGTATGTGTATATAATACAAACATACAGGAGAGAATAGAATAAAAAATAAAAATCCCTCAGTCCCCCTACTTAAAGGTCACAACTCTTAACAACTTATTGTAGCCTTCTTTCCAGGAATGTGTGCACCTATGTGTGTGTGTATGTGATATGTGTGCACGTGTGTGTGTATAGATCTCCATCCTCTATTGTTAACATCCGAAATATATAAATATATTTCTGTCTGACCCAGTGCTGATGGGCAGAAACAGGAAAGCCGTTTGCAACTGCACAGATGAGCATGAATTCAGCCAACATGCTCTGCCTCGGCACTCTTCACACTCAGATGGCTAAAGCAAAACCTCTAAGAATGATGAGAGGCCACAAGGCTGTGAGGAGAAGAAACACGCCCCAAACAGGTGCATTACAGGAGCGGACTGGCTCCAAGTCCATGCCAACCTGCCCTTCACAGCTCCTGGATGCCACGACCCCACCCACAAACCCCAAGGAGACCCACAGAGTCACTGCCCTTCGCTCAGGGTGTTCCAACCTCAGCATCCCTGATGTCTTCCTCTGTTCTGGGCACTCCAGGATGTTGAGCAGAATCCATGGCCTCTGCCCCCTAGATGCCAACAGCTTCCCCCAAGTTATGACCACCAAAACTGCCTCTGGACAGCGCCACAAGTCCCCTCAGTGACAAAAATTAGCTCAGCTGAGAACCACCGATCTAATTGCTTTTCTATGTCAGCAGATGCCCAGGGCTAGCCAACCAAAATGTATTTGGTGAATTCAGTGCAAGAACTGCTGCTCTTGTTAGGCTGAATTCCCCAAGGCTGGAACTTGGTGGTGTGAGATCTCCTGCTGACACTGACCCTGAACCTAGAAGTAACATGTGCTTAGGGAGGCAGAGGAACAGCTGGTTCAGGGTCTGGCTCGCTCTGTTGTTTGCCTCTTGGGCACCTGTGGCAGAGACAGCCGAGTGATCTCCAAAGCCTTTTCTGCCTGGACAAGCAACTGGACTACATTTCCCAGATTCCTCTGCAGGGAGCTGTAGCCAAAAGAGTCTGAGTGGAAGCGGAAGTGATAGTTGTAACTTCCAGGTCAGCCTCATAAAAACGTCCTACGCAAAGTGCAATCCTCAACTCTCTCTCCCCCAACCACCAGCTGGAGATGAAACCCTCCAAGGCCTAAGAAGATGGCAGAGCCACAAGATGGAAGGGGTCTGGGTTGCTGAATCACTGCATGGAAGGCCACGTGAGAGAAGACCCACAAAGGACTTGCAAGCGAGAAATAAGGATGGCAAAACCTTGGCAGCTGATCTATTGCAGCTGTTACCCTTAAGTAATAACGGTGCCTTTTGAGCAGGTCACTTGAGCTCTCCAAGCTTCAGTTTCCTCCTCTGTAAAATGTGGATAATACCAGTACCTTCCTCATTTGGTTGTTGTGAAGATCAGCTGAGACAGCACTTGGGACAGTGCCTGGAGTACAGTAAGCCTTGATGCGTGTGTGCTCAGTCGTGTCCGATTCTTTGCAACCCCATGGACTGTAGCCCGCCAGGCTCCTCTGTTCATGGGGATTTCCCAGGCAAGAATACCATAATGGGTTGCCATGCCCTCCTCCAGGGGATATTCCCAATCCAGCGATCAAACCCATGTCTCCTGTGGCTCCTGCATTGGCAGGTGAATTCTTTACCACTGAGCCACCTGGGAGGCCCGAGCCTAATGATTAGTGCGGAGAAGAGCCACAACTGAACTCTTGCCCCTTGTATTATCCCTTCCCGGAATTCTTTTCCAAGTCACACTCCAGATCACTGGAGAATGATCTGCCCCATCTTCAAACACCTTAGGGACACTTTGGCATTTTAGGGACAATCCTTGGGCTTCCCTTGTGACCCAGCTGGAAAAGAATCTGCCTGTAATGCAGGAGACCTGGGTTCAATCCTTGGGTTGGGAAGATCCCTGGGAGAAGGGAAAGGCTACCCACTCCAGTATCCTGGCCTGGAGAATTCAATGGACTGTATAGTCCATGGGGTCACAAAGAGTTGGACATGACTAAGCGACTTTCAGTTTCACTTTTCTTGTAACGAGGCGGCTGCTGCTGCTACGTCACGTCAGTCATGTCCAACTCTGTATGACCCCAGAGATGGTAGCCCACCAGGCTCCCCCCTCCCTGGGATTCTCCAGGCAAGAACACTGGAGTTGCTATTTCCTTCTCCAATGCGTGAAAGTGAAGTCGCTCAGTCGTGTCTGACTCTTACCGACCCCATGGCCTGCAGCCCACCAGGCTCCTCCGTCCATGGGATTTTCCAGGCAAGAGTACTGGAGTGGGGTGCCATCGCCGTCTCCATGTAATGAGGCTGGGGCCCTCATTTTATCCCGTGGTTGTCCAGGCATTTCCTAAGCATCTTGGCCCTTCTGTACCAAAGGGGCCACTGAGAAGTCAGCGTGACCCTGAACAAGGATGGAAGAGGACCCCACCCACGAATCATCCACAGGATGTCTCTCCTCTGCTTCTCCAGCCCCAACAAAATGAGGCAGAATAAAGTCTGAAAGCAGACACATAATGGGATCTTTGGCACCAAGCCAACGGACACCCTTCCTGGACGTCTGTAACTCGGGATCCTAAGGGGAGTGGCTGAGAGTTAAGCCCCAAAGACACCCCTCCCCACCCTGCTCCCCTCCTCTCCAGCCAGTGTAGACACCAGCTCCTGGAGACAGAGGGAAGGCTGAGCCCTTCCGCCCACTCTGCCTATTCTTCACCCACTTGTGTGAATTTTTTTCTCCTGGTAAATAATGTCCTTGCCTAAGGCCATCTCTAGACAAAATTGCCATTATAAGTCAACTACATTCTGTCCTGATTTAATGCAGGGGGTGGGGGTCAGGCAGACACCCAGGGCGGCAGTTTTCATGTCAACTTACAAACAGGGAAAGATGATTACACCCACTGTGCATCTGCTGTGGGCTACGTGTCCTGCACTCACATCAGCTCACCCATCCTTCGTCAAGGCAGGAGCCATATCTGCCTTGCTCACCTCTGTCTCCAGTGCTACACAGTCTTGGGCAGGTGGGAGGTGGTCAGTAAGTACTTATCTCCTAAGCCCCCTCCCACGGCCCCTACTTATCACTGACATCACTGCATGAGTTACTCCCCTCATTAATGTGCTCTGGTCACTTTACCTTCCTTCTTTTCCTTGAGCAAGGTCATTGTTACCCCAGGGCCTTTGCATATGTCGTTTCTTCTGCCTAGCATGTCCCTCTCTCCCATCTCTGCAGGGCTGGTCCTCTCTCAGCTTCCCTGGTGGTCTAGTGGCTAAGACTCTGTAGCTCCCAAAACAGGGGGTCCAGGTTCAATTCCTGGTCAGGGAACTAGATCCCACATGTCACAACTAAAGATCCCACTTGCTGCAACTAAGACCCAGCTCAGCCAACTAAGTAAAAAGAAATATTAAAAAAATAATAATAAAGTAATGCTCCCGGTCCCCTCTGTTGCCTTCCTTTACTCTTCTTTAGGTGTTTTTTTCTTGCTTATCTCACCCCAACTAGAATGCCAGCCATGAAAGGATGGACTATTTCTATCCTTCTGTTATTTCTCTAGTAAATAAGTACAGCACCGCAGCACTGTTGGGGCTTGATAAATATTTGAGGCTCTATAAGCCGGCAGTGGAGAGCCCAGATTCTGTTTCCAGACACCCCGAGTCTGCATGCTGGCTCCAGGGTCTTGAACCCGGTGTCCATCCTATCATTCAGTCTCCTCATTAGCATGATGACGACACCCACATCACAGTGTTACCGTGAGGATCAAATAAGTTAACTCATGTGAAAACAGTTGGAGTAGCTCCTGGCATATAGGAGATGCTATATATGCCATTATCCTTGTTAAAAACTGAACGAACAGGGTGGGGGACGGGAGGGAGCAAGGAAGAAGGCAGTCAAAAGGTACAAACTTCCAGCTGTAAGATAAATAAGTACTGGGCATGTAACGGACAACATGATGACTACAGTTAACACAGTATGATACACAGGAAAGTTAAGAGTTCTCTTCACAGGGGGGAACTTTTTGTCTTTTATAAAATTGTATCTGTAGGAGATGATAGATGTTAGAAGCCTATTGTGGTGATCGTTTCACAATTTATATGTAAATCAAACCATCCTGCTGTACGTCTTAAACATGCGCACTGATGTATGTCAATTACTTCCCAATAAAATTGGGAAAAAAAAGAAATTTAAAATAAGAAACCAGAGGGGAAAAACGAACAACTCCAAGATAGTTTCTATATGTGTCTGGAAAATGAAGGATGGAGGCTCAAAGATATTAAAAGTGATACAGCGACCAAACTCTGGAATCTGGTTTTCTGATTTTGAAGACACAGCTATCTCCACTATAGCAAAGGCTTTCCTTGAAATATAGAGAGACAGGGAACACTCCAGCTTGTGCCCTGCAGGCCCTGGCATTTTAAAGGTTAAGCCTTCTCCAGCTGACTGGCAGCTCTGGGTTGGCAGGGCCAGGACGAGGCAATGGACAGAACGGATGTCTGGAAAGGGTACTCTCGATTTCTGCCTTTATTCCACACTCAAGCCCTTTCCCAGTTGCTGGCTTCAGCTGCTGAGCCTGACCGCTTGCAGCCAGCACTGATGTACAGGCAAGGCCGAACCTGGCCTCCACTGGCTCCCTTTTCTCACTCCACGTAGCTTGGGCCCTGAGGGACACGGATGGCTGGATAAATCCCCAGCCCCCTGATGGTGGTCCTCATGGGGACTCGCCTGGAATGAGGTTTCATCCAAAGGCACCAAAATCATTAAACAGCCAGGCAAGTGGAATAAAGGTCCCCAGGAACCCGGGCAGCTGGCCTGGTCTTCAAAGGCTGCCACTGCAACCCAAAACGAATGTTTAAGATCCAGCCAAGTTTTACCCGCTGAGTGGACTCTGGCAGCCTTAAGGAGCTGAAGAGGTGAGGTGGGGGTGCTGCTGGGGGCTCATTATTCTGCCAGGGGAGCCCCACTACGACAGGTCTCCGCCTCCACCTCCTGATGACTTGGCCTCTGCCTGCGTGCAAGGTCAAAGCCACAATCCACAAAACCCCCACCAAACGCCGTGCCAAGCATGTTGCAAACACGATTTCCTTTGGTCCCTGCAACACCCAGTGAGGTGGCCGCTGAGATCTACAAATAAGGAAATCCTAGTTCAGAGTCAAGTAACTTGCCAAGATAGGGAATTGTCCTTTACATCTAATCCACCGGCATGTTTTGCTGTCTCTGCCAACATAATTATATCCCATTGCATCATTTCTCTGAAACCCTTCCGCCACCTCCCTGGCCCAAGCCACCTTCATCTCTTCCCTGGATCATCAGCATACAGCCTCACACATGGACTTTTGACTCCCCTACCAGTTCCCTGACAACTCATTCTCCACTCGACAGCTGCAATGAAACTTTAGAACATTATCCAAATCCCATCACTTCCTGGTCAACACCCCCCGCCCCCCAAAGTGTCGCAAAGCACCTGGAAAAAGTTGCAGGCCTCTGGCCCTACAGGTTCTATTTGATCTGCCCCCTGCTGCTTCTCCAAGTATTGGAGTAACACGGCAGAACAGAGGAGGGTCTTCTTGCTATTCAAACTGTGGTCCTCACACCAGCACTGGTGCCATCCAGCATATTAGAAATATAGATGCTCAAGTGCCATCTCAGACTGATTGGGAATCTGCATTTTAACAAGATTCCCCCAGGTGATTCATACACACATAAGTGTATGCTGAAGAGTCAGTTGGAACCAAACAGACTGAGTGGGAAGCTTGGCTTAGCCACTCACCAGCTGGGTGACTTGGCACAAATGACTAGTTACTTGCTGTGCAATGAAGAATTCACTTACCCAAAGCGAGGTCTGGTGTATACCCTTGGATCCCGGGAGGTGATCTCCAAGACCCTGGAATGTCTGGCAGGCATGCCTTTGTGTGCCTGGGGGCTCTGGCCGTGGGACTAACAATGTGATTACTGATGGGAGCTTTCAGTCACTCAGGTCAGTTCAGAGCCCTGATGATTGAGCACAAGCTGGACCTCCAGGCGGCACTGGAGACGGAAGGTTGGCCATTGGACAGAGTGGGATCAAGCCCCAGTCCTGACTCCAGATATCAAAGGCTCCTTGGTTGGCAATACTCTGTGCACACTGTCACCCCCTTGTGACCAGGAGGAGGTACTGCCACCCATGACTCCACAGGAAGAGGATGACCCGACCCTCTGGACTCTGCCCTGAGCGTCTCTTTCCTGGACGGATTTTAATTTGTATCCTTTCGCTATCCTAAAACTGTAGTCAAAAGTAGAGTTTTCCTGAGTCCTGTGTGTTGTTCCGGCAAATTATTAAACCTGAGTGTGGTCACAGGGCTTGTGAGTTTGTAGCCAACTGGCCTGAAGTGAAGGTGGTTCTGGGGATCCCCGAGCTGGGTGTCTGAATCCAAGACAGCTTTGTGGGGATGCTCTCTCAGTCTTTGCAGTTGACTCAACTCATTGCATTTCCCTTCTCTGAGCTTCAGTTTCCCCAACTGAAAAATAGCCACCAAAGAGATCATACCTTATACGGTGTTGAAAGATAAGTGAGATAATGAGTACATAGGAGGCTCACGGTAACTACAAATATTACTGTTCCCATTGTTCAGACAAGAAAACTGAGGCTCGGAGAGGTAAAGCAACTTGCCTGCAGTCACGTCGAGTGTGAAGCTAGATCTAGCTGACCTTGTCTGCATGCAATGCTGTCTACTCATGATGTGTTGGTGCTTTCTGGGAAGGGAAGGACAGTACTGGTTCTATTGAGCTGGAGTCATTCACCCCCATCCCAATGCTCCCCACTGTTTCTCTTCTCTCCTGAGACTCATGTGACATGAATATCAGACTTTTTAATATTTCTCCATAGGTCTTTTTTCTATTCTTTCCCTCTCCCCTGCCACCACTCAGAGAATTTTTTATTCTGTTATTCAGATTGCCTAATTTCTCCTGATCTTGCTTCAAGTTCACAAACTCTTCCCTCTGTTATTTATATTCTGCTACCGAGTCCATCCAATGAATATTTTATTTCAGTTACTGTACTTTTCAGCTCTAAATTTTCCATTTGGTTCTTTTTTATACCTTCTATTCCTGTATCTGCTGGTCTGTCGATCTTCCCTATCTTATCGTTCTTTTCAAGATGGTTCACCCTTACTTTCTGAAGCATGCTTATAATAGTTGTTTTAATGTCTTTGTCTGATAATTTCAATATCTGGGTCATCTTGTGGTTAATGTTTGTTGATTATATTAACTCTAGGAATCTGTAAAATTTTGCTCAGTCTTCATACATCAGATAATTTGGGATTGCAACCTGGGAATTTCAAATTTTATGACAGTATAGGTCTTGTCTTAATTCTACTGAATATGTTGATCTTTTTTACTTGTAGCAGGTGACTGATCACAGGTTAGGCTCAGAGCACAAGTTCTAACCTGCCTTCATGTGCTGTTACTCCAATGACAGGTCAGTTTTCAAAGTCTCGGCAGTGTTATTACTATCTGCCCATCACATGCGTCCCCCAGGGGCCAGCTCAGGACCTGGGTTGTGGTCTACCCTGCGGTTCTGGTTTCAGTCTCTGATACACCAAGTGGGGTCACCTCCACTCCTGCACAGCCTGAGGATGAGTTTAGGAGTTCACACACAAGCTCACTGGATCCCTTCTGGAGCTGCGTCCTCTCTGCATCTTTCCCACTCTGGTTCCCAGGGATGCACTTTCATGCCCTCTGGCTGGAAAGCCAAGGCTCCAGTTTTCCCACTCTGCTGCTCACTGCCCATGACCAGGTCCGGATGGAGCCCAGTGCCCATTGTCAGCTCCTCACATGCTTCCACCCTCAGGGCACCGCAGGCAGCACAAGCCGGCCTGGTTCTGGTGCTGAGTCCACACAGCTTTAGTGTCCAGCCCTGGCTCCCAGACATTGCAGCAGCTGGCAGATGGGGGATGATGGTTTGTAGATGAGGAGTCAGATGCTGGGCTGAGCGGCTAACCTCAAAAGTGTCAGCGTTTTGATTCTCATGCACTTTGCAATGATTGGAACAGCAGGTATGAATTTCCAAGCGGTCATTTCTGGACGGACAGGTCCACAAGCTGACCTGTGTTGAATTCCTGTAATAGGAATGATTTGCTAGGTTTTGCACAAGAGAAAGCTGGGATTCAAAGAGGTGGAATAATTCTCTGGATTCACACAGCTGGTTCACAGTGGGCCCAAGGTTCAAACCCAAATGGCCTGGGTCATTCCAGGGTCCACTCTCTATGGCGGGTCCATCTATGTCACCATCATCATCATAATCAATCCAGTATTTATTGAGCACCAACTATGTACAAGGCACTGCCCAAAGCTTTTTACCTGAATTGTTGAGACTGGAAGAAACAGGAGGAACCTGAGGCTCAGAAGAGAGATCTCAGTCACCCAAGGTCACGCGTACTTGCTGAGTGGTAAAGGTGACATCTGAACCCAACTGCATACTTCAATCCATACTCTGAGCAACTCTCTCTCTAGGAGGCGAGATGAGCCTGCTGCCCAGTGAGCAGGTCTGGGAGGGGGAAGTCAGAGCATGCAGGAGGATGCAGAGAGGAGGCAGAGCGTAGGTGGGCCAAGGCCAGATGCTGGGGAACATCTGTACCCTGGAACAAATCCACAGCATCTTGATCTCAAGGGAGCTTCTGGCCCTAACAGACTGGTTATGCCCCTCTCAGACTGGCTTGCCCTCCTCTCCTCCGCTGGAAAACCGCTGCCCCACGTCCCAAATCCTGACACTTTTCCAGCATGTCCTCCAGTGCCCATTCAACTCTGAGGTCTTTCCAGGCAAGAGGGCGGCATACTGTGCCCCAGACCTCCCTCCTCATTCTCCTCCACGCCTCTCTCTACCCCTCTCATCTCACCAGCAGATTCAATTAACCAATTTGATGCTACAGCCGCAGAAAGCCAAGCAATTATGGAAAACAGACCAGGTGCCTTGGAACTCACTCTCAGAGAGCGGTCTGGGAGGCCTCCAAGCAGACAGTGGGATGGGGAGGGAGGCAGAACAGGAAGGCAAATGCTTGCCAGTCCAGACTGCACAAGAGATCCACTTGGGGCGCTTTGAAAGATACACCCACCCACTCCAAGATACAGGTGCTCTGGCTGATGTAGTTGCTCCGAGCCTGGGCATCAGGATATTTTTAAGACCCATGTAATACTAACGTACAGATGGGGTTAGGAAATCTAATGATGTGTAGAGGTTAGGATCACTGCTGGAGAGTTTGAATCTTTCGAACACAGGCAGAAAGACTGTCACTCACCCTGGGTGCACTAATCCTGGGTCTCTAGGTATCCGTTCCCCAAAGCATGGTCTGCCGACCTCAGCATCTGCGTCACTTGGGTGTTGTCACAACTGTGGGATCCCAGGCCCCACCCCAGACTGAGTCAGTATCTGCATTTTAACAAACCCCTGGGGGATGCCTATGCATGTGAAAGTTTGAGGCACCAAATTTTCTAGTTCTAACGAGAGATGCTGAGAGTTGGAAAAACCTAGGAGTGTCAGTCATTGCCTGGTTTCCCTTCCCACTGCTCTGCAGCTGCTCAGAGCTGGTTATCACTAAAGGCTCCCTTTCTAAGCCTATGCACAGGACAATTCTTGCAGCAGCTGCCTTGAGAAACTCTAGCAGGTTTGGGGGGTCAGCAGGGCACGGGTCTTCCCTGCTGACCCCTGGCAGCCCTTGAGCACCAGGCTGAGTCTGAAGTCAGGCTCGGTTTCTCCTCCAGCCCTGCCTGACCTCACCTCCCCTCCTACACCCTTCAGTTCCCAGCTCCCATGTCGTTGCCTCCTCTCACTCCCCAGACTGGCTCGGGCTCTCTGCAACAGGCCCTGCTCTCCGCCTCATAACCCTCAGACCAATTCACAGTTAGTTTGTTACTGCTATGGAATTTGATCGGTGTTCCTCTGCTAGAAGTAAGCTCCGTGAGAACATGTTTCATGAACGTCTGGTGGTCTACTGAGTAAGGAGCATCTAGCAGCAGAGGATGAGATGGTTGGATGGCATCACCGACTCAGTGGACATGAATCTGAGCAAACTCCGGGAGATAGTGAAAGGCAGGGAGGCCTGGCATGCTGCAGTCCATGGGGTCACAAAGAGTCGGACGTGACGTACCGACTGAACAACAGTACATAGTATTTGCTCAAAAAAAGTAATTCAGTGGGGACTGATGCCTAGTTGGCTCCTGGCCCAGGGAGCTGGACCCTGCCCACCCCCAGCTCTGCCATCAGAGGCCACCTGTAGGCAGTGGTCCCCACTCCTGTTGCTCCCAGGTGCTGGGAACCTTTTCTAAGCTAACTGCCTCTTGACTATGGTCACCAGATGAGGTCAAGCTTTGAATGCTTTTCAGAAGGCCAGGACGCCCAGGATCCTCAGGTCAGAGGATTAGGACATGAACTTCACTCAGTTCCTTCTAATCTAGCAAGCGCCCTAAAACTTCACCTCCAAGCAGACAGATGGTCTTCTTCTGACACCAGGAAGGAGAGTGACTGAAGAGGAGAAAATACCCCACCCAGGTAAGTCTATAAAATAAGTGCTTCCTTCCCTTTTTGTGCTTTCCACAGAATCTCACACTACAAACTGACAAAGTGGCTAGAACAAAGTATTTACTTACATATAATAACCCATCTTCTTTCAGAAGCTTTAAGATGGCATCTAGCTGCATAAATTTGGTGTCTGTCTAGTAGTAATAACAGTAGCCAATACTTAAGGAGCACTTTCTCTGAGCCAAGAACCATTCTAAGCCTTCATATATATTAATTCATTTTCGGCTTGACCACAATCTACTGAAGTCAGGACCACTGTCCCCATTTTACAGATAAGGAAGCAGAGGCAAAGAGAAGCTGAGAAAAGTGCCAAGATCACGGAGTGAACCCTGGGAATCTTGCTCAAGGATCTGGCCCCTAACCACTGTTCTTAACCCCTCAGAGAGAATAGTCTGTGAGCGTCCGGCCTCAGCCTCCAGGAACTACTCGGAAACCCTGGGGTTCTATGGAGCTTAAGCTGCATTTCTTCTCCTTCTCTTGCTTTTTAAAATTGTGGTAAAATGCATTTGACATAAAATTTACCATTTTAACCATTTTAAGGTATGCATGCATGCACAGTTGTTTCAGTCAAGTCTGACTCTGTGCAACCCTATGGACTGCAGCCCAGCAGCCTCCTCTGTCCATGGGATTCTCCAGGCAAGAATACTGGAGTGGGCTGCCATGCCCTCATATAAGGGGAATGATACAGTATTTGTCCTTTTGTATGTGGCTTATTACTTAGCATAATGTCCTCTAGGCTCATCCATGTATCAGTTTCCTTTCTTTTAAGGCTGAGCATCATGCCATTGTATGTATACACCACATTTTGTTTATCCATTTATGCATCCATCAGTGGACACTTAGGTTGCCCACTCCTCAACTCCCACCCCTCCTCCTCCACTCTTTTTAGCTGTTATGAATAAGGCTCCTATGAATACGAGTGTGTAAATGTCTTGAATTCTGCTTTCAATTCTTTTGGGCATATACCCAGAAGCAGAAATGCTGGATCATATGGCAATTCTATTTTTAATTTTTCAAAGAGCTGTTATCAAGCTACATTTCTTTTTTTCTTTCCTTTCTTTTTAGCGCCTACTTCCAATAACAGCCCAATAACCTAAGTGGCCAACTCTCCTCTACTTTCTAGAAGGTCTCTGGACCGCACGCTGCTGTCTCAGGAATCAAAAAGCCATTTTCCCCCCCTTTTCTTTTAAACTTCAGCTGCAAAAATTACCTGATTGAAAACTGCTGAAGAACCTCATCCCACACAGGAATGAACTGCTCAGAAAGCCCAGCGCACCGGCTAATTACAGGCTTTTACCAGGATTCTCAGCAAACGCTTAAATTGCAGATCAACCTTCTCTTTGTTAGGAAGTGTTTGGAAACATGCTAATGGGCTGGGTTTCAGATCCTTAGCCTGGAGGTGACAGCTCTTTCCCCCAGCTGATAAATAAAGCAAGTTAGAACCTCATGGATTTGAATTCAGGAGAGTCACAGTTTTGCTGAGATAGCTCCCAGCTCAATCCACATTTCTCTATTATTCCAGCCAGTGGTCTTTCTGCAAATGCCACCCCAGCGGGGATTTTCACTCAAACCTGTGGTTCGGAACCCTGACTGAGCATTAGAAATATCTGGGGTGCTTTAAAACACAGATATTTCTAAAGAGCCCAGGACCCTGGCTAACCTAGCTGAACCAGAGTCTCTGTGGTGGGATCTGGCCACTGGCAGCAGGTGAAAACTCCCAGCTGATTCCAAAGTGCAGCCAGACTTGAGACTCCCTCGCTTAGGGGGACACAGAAGTCTGCAATCCTTCCTACTCTACAAAGAACATTTTCAATGGGCTTTTAACCTGAAAAACCTGAGCTAAGGCCTTTCAAGGAGAGAAGCAGGTCTTCCACGAATGGAGAGCACAGGCCTTGTCTGATGGCCACAGCCAACAACTGACCCCTAGAGCTGGGGGTGGGGAGTGTCAAAAGAGGGATGCAGGGTGTGAGCTGGGGTTGGGGATGGGAGTGCCGCTACAGTTTGAGACTTTGGCCATATGGGTTTCACATATGGGATCCAAAGTGGCTCAAAAAATAAATAAATAAACTCAGAACTCTATGCAATATTTTCTGTCCTGTGTATTTTTCTGGGGAAGGTCCTCCAGAGTTCCTATCACAGGCTCTGATGCTCTGTCACACACTTCCACCCCTGCCCCTTGGCTTTTTATCATAGTCTGCCACATGATGGTATATGATGCAGTTACTAAAAATAAGGACTTAGATCCATCCATATCTGCATTGACCTGGAGGGACTGAACACATTCACTGTTCCTGAAACAGGAGCAAGTTTCAGAATGACGTCCACAGAATGGTCCAGAAACCTCCACAAGAGAGCAGGGATTGCTACATACACAGTTTTGGAATTCATGAATAACTCTTTAAAAAGAACTGACTCTTCCATATGTGGATGACATTTGTGTGAACAAGGAGAAAAGTGTGGAGTGGGACACACCAGGGCATTCAAGGTGGCGACTTGAGGGAGAGGGGCCTGGAAGGAGGTGAGGAAGAGAGTGTCATTTCCTGAGGGCGGGGGCTTGCTCTGTGCTTGACACAGCGTTCAGCACCGATTATGAACGGGTCTCTTTTAACCGAGGTAACAGTCCTTAGAGGTCTCCTTGTAGGGCTTCCCCGTTACACAGACCAGAGAACTGAAGCACACAGATCTTGCCCAAGGCCACAAAGTTAGGACCCAGGCTATGCAGTGAACCCCTCTGTTCTTCTGATTCTCCATTCATACACTTCCTTCAGTTGTATCACTCACAAGCATGTGACACTTCGGTCATAAAATTTTAAGTAAAATATAAAAGTGTCAGGACTTTCCGCATGGGCTCTCTCAATGCCCTCCCCCCAATCCCTTCCTGATCTAAACATGCAATAAGTCCTTTATTCTCAGGAGGGAGGTAGGAATCGTATTCCATGCTTGGATCCAGTCTTGGTTCAATAAGGCTCCCACTGCTTGCTGGCCACCTTTACAGAGCCAATGGAATCCCTGTCTTCTATCTTGACCTGAAACACTGTGGTGAGCGGGGTCCCTGTCTGCTGGTAACTCAATCTGGACAGAAGCCATCACATGTTCTATCAGAAATCATTACCTCTGCTAGGGCAGGCGGCCCTGATTGGATGCAGACTCTCAGGGTGACAGGTCTTGAGAAACCCCAGACCAGTCTGCCTGGAGGGGTCTTGGAGCACGGAACATCTGCAGTCTTGTGGATGAGAGGCAATAAGGTGTGCAGTGGAAGCAGTGCATGCAAGGATTTTTCAGTTATGGCCTGCTTTCCTGGGAGACCTGTAAGCCAAGGATTCTAGACTGGATCTAAGCAGATGATGGTTTCCAATTACTCTGGAGCAAGACTCCTCAAAATATGAGGTCAGATCCCTAATGCCATCATGACCTTGGTGCTTGAGAACATGCAGATCCCTTGATCTTAGGAGCTAGCAAGACCAGACCTTGAATCCTCTGTACCAGCTGGAGCCCCAGGGTCAATTGCTCATGGTTTTTTTTTTTTTTTTCCTTCCCTTTTTTTAAAATTAGTTGGAGGCTAATTATTTTACAATATTGTAATGGGTTTTGTCATACATTGACATGAATCAGCCATGGAGTTACATGTATTCCCCATCCTGATCCCCCCTCCCAATTGCTCATGTTTTAAGCCTCAGTCCCTTGCCCTGTAAATTGATGAGGATGATGTTAACTTGACAGGGTGGGCTATGATGAATATTAGCAATAATACAGGTGAAGTCTGTGAAAAGGACACAAGAAATAGTAACCATTACTTCTATTAACTCTATGTTGTGGTGGTGGATGAGGGCAGCTTCAAAAAATGGCTTCAGTGATCCTTACCTCCCAGTATCCACACCCTTGTTTAATCCCCTCCTCTTGAATGTGAGCTGGACCTAGTGAGTTGCTTCTAGTGAGTGGAATATGACAAAAGTGATAGGTTGTCACTTCCAAGACTAGGTTACAAAAGGACTATAGCTTCCCTCTTGCTCACTCTCTCTTCCCCCCTCATTTGCCCACTTTAAGCCAGTTGCCATATTGTAAGATGCCCTATGAAGCAGTCCATGTGATAAGTAATTGGGCAAGGTCACTGGCCAACATCCAGGGAGGACCAGAGGCCCCAAGCAAACATTCTGCAAGGAACTGAATCCTGCCAACAACTATGTGAAGAAGATTGAAAACAGATCCCCACCCGACCTTCAGGTGAGCCTTCAGATGAGTCTGCAGCCCCAGCCAATACCTTAACTGCAGCCAGAAGCACCCAGCAAAGCTATGCCTGAATTCTTGACCCGTAGCAAATATGAGAATAAATACTGATTGTTTTGAACCACTAAAGTTTGGGGTGATTTTGCAGCAACAGATAACCAATACATCCTGGAAACAGTAGATGAAATTATACTTTGGCAACAATAGATTCAGCCAGAGTGTGGCACCTGAAGTCTTTACTTAAATACCATGTCCTCTGGGAAGACTTTCAAAATCCTCCTCTCTGAGTAAGGTGATCATATTTCCTTATGTTTCCCTATTAGACCATAAGCTACTTGAATCATCATATCATCAAAGCTCACATAGTACTTAGGATTATCTCGAAGTCATAAGTCACTTCATTTTCATAACAAACCTATGAAACAAGTACTATTATTGCCCACATTTTGCAGATGACAGAAACTGAAGCTCAGAGAGGCTAAGTAACTTGCCTAAGTCTTTAGTAATTATGTGGAAGTGCCAGGACATCTGGCTTCAAAATTTGCATTTGTAATGATTATACTTTGTGGTTCTATAAATCTTTTCCAAATTCACAAATGGTAAGTCCAAACCCAGGAAGCTAAATACCAGACATGAAGTTCTTAAATATCACCCTCTCGAGATCACCTTCTATCCCTAGGACAATACGTTGAATATGTCTCACCTGTAGTTCTCAATGTCTAGAACACTACCTACCTGTAAACACTAGGCTGGCATTTTCCAGTTCTTCTTGGGGAACTTTGAAGCTGAAGGATTCATTGTAAAAGGGATCGATTGTGCCTCTCAAGAAGGATGTCTTCTTTGTTTTCACAAGCTTGAGTCCATGTACCAGCTGAATTTTCACAAATGGGTCTGAGAATAGAGTGTTGGAGATCATGAAACCCAATCCATCTGTTCATCTAACTTTCCAACCATTTGACCATTCTTTCATCTTTCATCAGTCCATCCATTCCAGGTTTTCACTCCTTTTTCATTCATCCATTTCCCCATCTATTCACATATTTTTTTCTTTTTCCCATCCAGCTTCTTCTCTGCTCACCCTTTCTCTCTTTCTCTAGCCATGCAAGATTTACTGAGCTCCCCACATGTGTCAGGCATTGTGTTAATTTTACAGATGAAGAAACTGAGAACTCAAATAGGAAATGATTTGCTTTAAGATAAGGCTCGTGGAAGAATAGCTAGACCCAGAGCCTGTCCTAGTTTTTCTGCCCTTAGAGGCCCATCATCATGCCAGTGAGCCCAAAGCCCATGTAGGGGGAAATACAGATGGCAGAATTATAACTATTATTCTTAGATCACTTTACAGCTTACAAAGAAATTCATGTACATTATCTAATTTTATGTTCATCTAAACAACTCAATGAGATAAATACTGTTATCTCAATTTTTCAGACAGAGAATTGAGGTTTATAGAGGTTAAGTAACTTCCCCAAGGCCACATCATTTATAAGAAGTAGAACTAGGATTTGGTTCCAGGCAGTTTTACTAAGGAGCCCTTAATCATCCTATCATATTGACTCTCCCACTGCAGTGAATCTGAAACTCTCCAGCTTTAATACCATTCCCTCCACTGGTCCCTTCAAAATCTGTTTTTAATATGTGGTTTTTGAGAATACAAGTTGTCTTCTAAATTCAGCTGTCACTTTATAGCAAAAGTAATTTATTTTAGCTATTGCACTTAGAAAAGACTATATTTCTACCACTGAGCTGAAGAGATCCCAGCAACCACGACTACTTTCATGATAATATCCTTTGCTGTCATGGGAAAGCTACATAAGGAGTGAATGTAATCTGTTCTATTTCATTAAAAGTCACGTTCAAACTGGTGTGTTACAGACACTTGAAATACAGCAGGGTTTTCAGAGCTGGTATTTATAAAGATGTATGCTACAAAAAAATTGATGCTTTTGAACTATTGTGTTGGAGAAGACTCTTGAGAGTCCCTTGGACTGCAAGGAGATCCAACCAGTCCATCCTAAAGGAGATCAGTCCTGGGTGTTCATTGGAAGGACTGATGCTGAAGCTGAAACTCCAATACTTTGGCCACCTCATGCGAAGAGTTGACTCATTGGAAAAGACCTTGATGCTGGGAGGGATTGGGGGCAGGAGGAGAAGGGGACGACAGAGGATGAGATGGCTGGATGGCATCACCGACTTGATGGGCATGAGTTTGAGTAAACTCCGGGAGTTGGTGATGGACAGGGAGACCTGGCATGCTGCGATTCATGGGGTCGCAAAGAGTTGGACACGACTGAGCGACTGAACTGAACTGATGCTACACTTGAAATGAGCTAGAAAAAGAACCTCAGAGGGTGTCCACTGGTCTCACGACTAGAAAGCATCATCAGTGCACACTACCGCCACCTGGAGCATGGTGTCTCCATTGCAGGCATAGCATCTGGAACGTGAAAGTGAAAGTCACTCACTCATGTCCCAGTCTTTGTGACCCCATGGACTATGCAGTCCATGGAATTCTACAGGCAAGAATACTGGAGTGGGTAGCCATTCCCTTCTCCAGGGGATCATCCCAACCCAGGGATCGAACCCAGGTCTCCGCATTATGGGTGGATTCTTTACCAGCTGAGCCACCAGGGAAGCCCACGAATACTGGAGTGGGTAGCCTATCCCTTTTTCAGAGGATCTTCCTGACCCAGGAATTGAACTGGGGTCTGCTGCATCGCAGGCGAATTCTTTACCAGGTAAGTTACCAGGGAAGCATAGCATCCGGATAGGCAAGTAACTTTGTCCAGGCCACATGTGTACAAGGAGGATTTAGATTTCAATAGTTATCACACCTGGTCTCGATCAAACCCCCACTTCAGAGGAATGGTATCATTTACCTGCTTCATCCTAAGAGACATCTGATCATTTATCTCTTGAACTAACAGACTAGATCTGGATACTATTTTATCCTCAAAAGGTCCTATGAGTTAACAGCATCCAGGATGTAGAAAAAGAAAATCAGGTCCCTTGTGTCGAACAAACACAGATGCCTTGCTAAAGCAATGACAGAAGGAGGGGCCACACGGTACCTGAACCTTGGCTCACATCTGTCTGAAGAAGTTGCTTGGCTCGAATGACGTCAACGTTCAGCCTCCCAGCACTCGGGAGATAATTCAGTGACAGAAGCAGCTCCCCGAGTTCTACCTCATTCTGTGGAGAAAGGATATAATCAGGAAGTTGCATTTTTCTTGTATTTCTTTTGCACCTCTCATGCAGGAAATTGATTCCTGCAGCTCACAAACGGACTTCTATGGGTGGATCAGCTGACAGAGGACACCTCTTTTTCTGACTTCTTTTAGCCTCTTTCCCCAGTCATTTTCTTCCTTCCATCTCAGAAAGTTTGTTCTGCTTTTCGAATGTGTAAGAGCAGCAACAACATAGTAGAACAAAAGCATCAATAATGATAAGAAATAAATGCCACATGCCAAATACTGTGCTAAGTACTTTATATGAAATTATTACTTCAATCTTCACATTTAACAGAAGAGGAAACTGAGGCTTGGAGGAGACAGAGGCTGAGAAATATGTCCAAGGCCACACAGCTAGAAAGTGGTAGTGCTGACACGTGGACCTAGGGAGGCTGATTCCAGACTCTCTGACCACTGTGCGATTCTGCCTTCCAGCAGGATACTGGGGAGGCAGCTCACCCTGCAGGGAAACCATCCTGCAGGCTCTCATATTGTTCTGAAGTAATTCCCAGACTTTATACTATTTTATCTGTAATATTTTAGCAGGTTGAGAAATCTGTTCTCAACTTGCAAGCTGAGCCCACAAAAAGCCTGTGCAAAGCCTGTGTTTCTAGCCTCACCACAAAGCTGGGACTGTGACATCCCTTGTTGAAGAGTATCCGTTCCTTTGCTGTTAATACAATCAAATTGTGGGAAGTTCACATACGCACCCAGTGCATGACTCCATCCTTCCAACAGTACCTAGAAACAAGAGGCCCCCACTTCTTTACCTCTGTAAACATTTTTTTAATTGTAGAAAATTTCAAATACAAATTAAATAGTCCAGTTTCATTAATCTCTATATACCCATCACCCAATTATACCAATTATCAACATATTGCAACATGTTTCATCTTGTCTGAGACCATACAGGATGCTATAACAAAAATACCACAGACTGGGGAGTTTAAAATAATAGGAATTTCTCTCTCACAGTTTTGGACACTGGAAGATCAGGGTGCCTGCATGGTTGGGTGAGGGCCCTCTTCAGGGTTGCAGACTCCTTAGCAGAGGGCTGGGAAGCTCTCTGAGTTTTAATAAGGGCACTAATCCCATTCTTGGGGGCCTCCACCTTCATGACAGCCATCTATCCACATATCCACTTCCCAAAGGCTGCACATTCTAACACCGTTACATTGCATGTGAGGATTCCAACATGTGAACTTCCCAGGGGGTGGGGGAGTGAACCACAAACATTCAAACCATAGCACATCTATACCCTGACTTGTAAAAAACTTTAGCTGCATATTTTAAACCAAGTCCCAGACATGATGTTATTTTCCCTATGTATCTTTTAGAGTGCCTTTCTGATAAGGACATTAAAACAAATATTTCAGACTTCCATGGTGATTCATGGTTGAGAATCTGCCTGCTCATGCAGGGGACACGGGTTCCATCCCTAGTCCAGGAAGATTCCACATGACACAGAGCAACTAAGCCCAAGCACCACCAACTGCTGAAGCCTGCGCCCTAGAGTCTGGGCTCCACAACAAAAGACATCGCAATGAAAAGCCCATGCACTGCAATGAAGAGTAGCCCCCGTCTGTCTAAACTAGAGAAAGCCCACGAGCAGCAACGATGACCCCGCACAGCCAGAAATAAATAAATAAAAGCCCAAGCATTTTTAGTATGGGAAATTTCCAATCATATGCAAAAGAAAGCAGAAGCATATAAGGAGCTTCCTCATAGCACCATCACTCAGCTTCAACAATTACCATCACATGGCCAATCTTAATTTACCTAAACCCTCATCCAACTCCTCATCTTATTCTGAAGTAATTCCCAAACATCATATTATTTTATCTGTAATAGTCTAGCACGTATCTCTAAATGATGAGATTGATCTATCTGTCTATCCATCTATCCATCCTTTGTCCACCCACACACTCACCCACCCATAATCTCTATCTCTTCTGGTGTCAGTCATTTGAACGTGTCAATACCAAGTGGCAGCTCTAAGAACAATGCCAGGTACATGTAGATACTCAATAAACATTTGTTGACTGAATGAAGAGTCAAACCAAAATATTTCTGAACCCACTGAGTTAGTCACCAAACATGAAACAACTTTGGAAATCAACTCAGAGGATGCTGACTGGCAGCCTGTAGATACATTTTGTTTGGTTCACATCATGTTTAAACAGATAATTACTTGCTAATATTTACAAAATTCAAGAATCAAGATTTTTCACACACAAAAAAGCCTAGATATCTTGCCTTTCTTGAAAAACAGGAAGGTCTGGCAAGGCTGAGCCCACATCCCCACCTGGCAACATCTGGCTGCAATGCAGTGCCCTCCAGACAGGATCTGTCTCTTCATGTCACTGGCTCCCCACTTGTCCTCCTTCACCCTTTACATTCTTGCTGTCCAGCCCTGGGCACACAAGCTTGCAGATTTGTCAAGAAAGAAATGGCCAACTCAGGATCTTGAGTAATCAGAGAAGTTCAGAGCCCTTTACACATTTGCTAAGGGTTTCCTTCTTGTTCTCGAAGGCCTGGAATACACATTTGTCCTCAGGCAAGGAATGCTGTGTATCATGCTGGTGCCCAGGCCAGGGAGAAGCCATTTGAAAGTCCCATGGGCTTCGTATCTCCCAGGTTTGTAAGTCAGAGTGATGCCTTCCCTGCTTCTAAAATGAACCAGCGTCTCATCTCATAATGCAACTGTATAAACAGGGATCAGGATTTGTAATTCAGTCAGCTGAGCTGCATAAACAGGAAAAAAAAAAAAAAGCCAGATTCAACCAATCTAGTCATCGAGGGTAGTTTGTTTAGAGATGGGCTCAACTGAGGAACAATTTAGGATGGCAAGAAATTAGCCTATATACACAGACTAGTGGTTCTCAACTGGGGACAGTTTTGTCCCCAGGGCACATTTGCCAATGTCTGAAGACATCTTGGGTTGTCACAGCTACGGTGGGGGGTGCTCCTGGTACCCCTCCCTTTGTAGAACACCCAGATCTAGTGGACAGCCACCACCCCAAATAAAGAATGACCCAACCTCAAATGGCAACAGTGCTGAGGTTGAGAAACACTGGATAGACAAGAGAAAGGGAGACAGTAGTCTCCTTTGTGATAACAAAAAGAGAGTAAATATTCTTTAACCCAACAGCTCCATCTCCAGCAGACCCTATAGACATCATCCCACAAAATGTGTCAGGATATGAGCATACAAGGGTAATGAGTGGCTTCCATTGATTGCCTGTGGGCCTACTATGTGCCTGGACTGAAATGAGACATGATGCCTGCGTCATGGAATATACGTTCTGGAAGCAGAGACAGTAAACAGACTAAAAGAAAAGTCATGACTGAGGTGATTTCAGATAATGCTGAGTACAAGGAAGAAAACTCTGGCAGGGCAAGGAAGATGCAGGGCCTTTCTGGGGAAGACAGAAATATTCTATATCTTGATTATGGTAGTTGTTTCACAGGTGCACTTGCCCCCAAATTAATAAACTATATATTTTAAATGTATGTGTTTACAGCATATGGGCTTCCCTGGTGGCTCAGATGGTAAAGAATCTGCCTGCAATGCAGGAGGCCGGGGTTCAGTCCCTGGGTTAGGAAGATCCCCTGGAGAAGGGAATGGCAACCCATTCTAGTATTCTAGCCTGGAGAATTGCAGGGACAGAGGAGCCTGGTGGGCTACAGTCCATGGGGCCACAAAGAATTGGACACAAGTGAGTGACCAACACTTCCACTTTTCATTTACTGCATATAAATTATACCTCAGTAAAGTAGGGGGCGGAAATCTAAAGCAAGCACGCAGAAGAGAATATTAGCCCTTGTCAAGCCTGGGAGATGGGCAGGTGGGTATTGTATTGTTTTCTGTTAGAAATATTTCATTTAAAAACACAAATAAAAATAAATAGTGAAAAAATAAAAAAATAAATAGTAAAAAATAAATAAAAAAAGAAAAGCAGGCAGAGAGTGGTGACTGATGGGGCACACATGGGGGCTGCCACGTCAGCCAGGGTGGCTGGCGGGCAAGGCCTCTCTGTGAGGGGAGATTGTTCAGTTCAGCTCAGTTCAGTTGCTCAGTCATGTCCGGCTCTTTGCGACCCCATGAACCACAGCACGCCAGGCCTCCCTGTCCATCACCAACTCCCGGAGTCCACCCAAACCCATGTCCATTGAGTCGGTGATGCCATCCAGCCATCTCATCCTCTGTCGTCCCCTTCGCTTCCTGCCTTCAGTCTTTCCCAGCATCAGGGTCTTTTCAAAAGAGTCAGTCCTTCGCATTAAGTGGCCAAAGCACTGGAGTTTCAGCTTCAACATCAGTCCTTCCAATGAACACCCAGGACTGAGCTCCTTTAGGATGGACTGGTTGGATCTCCTTGTAGTCCAAGGGACTCTCAAGAGTCTTCTCCAACACCACAGTTCAAAAGCATCAGTTCTTCTGTGCTCAGCTTTCTTTATAGTCCAATTCTCACATCCATACATGACTACTGGAAAAACCATAGCCTTTACTAGACGGACCTTTGTTGACAAAGTAATGTCTCTGCTTTTTAATATGCTGTCTCGGTTGGTCATAACTTTCCTTCCAAGGAGTAAGTGTCTTTTAATTTCATGGCTGCAATCACCATCTGCAGTGATTTTAGAGCCCCCCCAAAATAAAGTCTGACACTGTTTCCACTGAGGGGAGATTGGAAGCATGTTAAGTGCGGAGGGGGACATGCCAGGCAGAGAGAAGAACAAGTGAAAAGAGGGAGAAACAAAGCCAGTGGGTTTGAGAGCAGAGGGAAGGCCAGGGAGGGTGAGAGGAGATGGATTCTGGAAGGGTCCATGGAGCCAGAGAAAGCTGCCCCGTGGCTGACCTAGTGGAAGCCTGCTCACGCCCCAGCTGCCAGTGCAAAGACATGGATGAAGAGAGAGGGACCCGAGGCCAGTTCCCAGCCCTCAGCTCCTAAGAGGCCCTCAAGCCCTCTCTAAGTAGAGTGCTTCCTGGAGAGGGCTGCTCGCCTCCTCCCCGGGGCCATTGACTGAACCCTCAACAAGGCAGCTTCCCGGTGTCATCACCTTTCTGAGAAGGTTGTTTTTCATCTAAAGGGAAAAAAAAGTGAAGCTCTTTCAGCCTTCACTCCATTAGTAGGACACAAGCTGGCAGTCCTCTCCCGGTGCCCCCACCCCCACCCCACACAAGCACATCAAGGTTTTCATGCGCTGTTTTTCCAGGAAAGCAGGTCCATTGATCTAGCCGTGCTTTCTGTCTCAGGAGCGATCAACTTGCAAGACAGTGTCTGGAATTCGGGGAACAGCTGGTAGAAATAAAAAGGGAGACTAACTGAGCAATATCGAAGGCTTGATTTATTTAACAAACATTTATTCAACAGTTACTGGGGCCTGGGCCTGGGAAGTCATGAACATGGTAATTACAGCAAACCTTTACTAAGAAAGCACCCTGGACCAGGCACGGATCCTGGCAAGCTAAGGCTCAATCTCATTTCTTCCCCTAATAGCCTAGAGATTTCCATTTCACAGATGAAGAGATTCTAGCTCAGGGGCACCAATGAGGAAGGACAGGAGGCAAGCTCAGTCCCTGTATTAACTCTCATGTCGTGTTGCTGCTGATTAAAGCATGATCCCAGCCATCAAGTCAGTCGGCTGGGGAAGACTAGGGAAAATATGGGAAAAAAAAGAAAAGAATAAGTGTTGGCACAGATGTGGAGACATTGGAACCCTGTACACTGCTGCTGGGCACGTAAAATGCTATAGCCACTCTTCTACTAAACAGTTTGGCCATTCTATGAAACATACAGATATGGTATGACCCAGCAATTTCGCTCCTAGGTATATACCCAAGAGAACAGAAAAATGTGCACATGAATTTCACAGTTGCACTATTCATAGTAGCCAAAGGGGGAAACAGTTCAAATGTTCATCAATGGATGAATGGATTAACAAAATATGATATATTCATACAACGCTGTTATTCAGTCATGAAAACGAATGAAGTAGTGATACGTGCTTCAGTATTGTGTAGATGAGCCTCAGAAACATGCTAGGTGAAAGAAGCCAGACACAAAATTACACATTGTGTGGTTCCATTTATGAGATACCCAGAATCAGTAAGTCCATAGAGACAAAAATCAGATTAGTGGTTGCCAGGATCTGGGAGGAAGGGAAGATGGGAGTGACTGCTTAGTGGGTACAGGGTCCTCCCTGGAGATAGAAATGTTTTGGAATGAAAGGTGACAGTCTTACAACACCGAGAATGTACTAAGTGCCACTGAAATGTACACTTTCAGATGGTTAAACTGATGTTATGTGAATTTCACCTCAATTAAAAAAATATAATATGGCCTAGGTGTTAATAAGCCATGTGAACCAGACCGAGTAGAAGACTGAAGCACAATCCACTCTGGGAAGGGGTGTGATCAGGGAAGACTTCTTCACTCAGGATGCATTTGAATTAATCCCTAACAGACAGGTAGGATGTGTTGATTCAGCTGATCATGGCAGTCACTTCAAAACACATACAAAATACATACAAAATTCTATATATGTCATCACATTGTATACCTTAAACTTACACAGTGTTAGATGTCAATTATATCTCAATAAAGTTAGAAGAAAGAAAGAGAAGTAGGATTTTGTCCAGCAAATGTTGCAGGAAGGGGCACCTCTTGCAGATAAAACAGAATGAAGGAGTCCTTCACTGCGGCTGTGGCACCCTTTGCTGCTCTGGTCCTGAACAATCTTGATGTTTCAAACATAAAGTCCTGAGGTGTTGCTGTTGTTTCATTGTTAGGAAGTATCCAACTCTTTTGCAACCCCATGGACTGTGGCCCACCAGGCTCCTCTGTCCTTGGATTTCCAAGTAACTTGCTATTAATAACAAAGTAGCCAAAGAGGATTAATAATTTATATTTCTCAAATAAATTAGTGAGGATTCTCTTTACAAATAAGGGCTTCCCAGGTGGCTCAGTGGGTAAAGAATCCCCCTGCAATGCAGGAGACACAGAAGATGCAGGTTTGATCCCTGGGTTGGGAAGATCCTTGGAGAATGAAATAGCAAAACACTCCAGTATTCTTGCCTGGGAAATCTCATGGACAGAGGAGCCTGGCGGGCTACAGCCCTTGGGGTCACAAAGAGTTGAACACGACTAAAGCAAATGAGCATTTGTTAGGGCTCATTACAGGTAATATTATCTTCACTCATTTGCATTCTTGGTTTTTGTCTGTTTCTGTTTTTTAAGTGGGAAAGACAATGCTGGCAGAAGAGGTATACTCTGAGCCCCTACAAGTGGGGAATGCCCCCCATCTCCACTCCAAATAAAAAAGACAGAAATATATTTTTTGGCAAGAATTTGATATTTCAGAAGTTATCCTGAAGTGCCCCTTGTGGGGAATTTAGACCACTGCTGGGATAAACAGTTGAGAATAACCATCTTGAACAACAAATGATGAGAGGCTCTGTCATTATCTCAAGGTCAAGCCTTAACCCAGCCCTGAAAGTGGAGGGTCTTTACTAGCCTGGGGGCCTCTGCCCGTGAATGTGCCCACATATGGACGACACGTACTGGACATCAAGCCCAAGGGCGGAATGTTCTTGGAGGGTTCCTGGAGCCAGTGTCCCCTTAGTCCCTCTTCCCTAGAAGAATAAGTCAGTCAGTTCAGTCACTTAGTTGTGTCCGACTCTTTGCGACCCCATGAACTGCAGCACGCCAGGCCTCCCTGTCCATCACCAACTCCCGGAGTTTACTCAAACTCATGTCCATTGAGTCGGTGATGCCATCTAACCATCTCATCCTCTGTTGTCTCCTTCTCCTCCTGCCCTCAATCTTTCCCAACATCAGAGTCTTTTCAAATGAGTCAGCTCTTCGCATCAGGCGGCCAAAATATTGGAGTTTCAGTTCAGCATCAGTCCTTCCAATGAACACCCAGGACTGATTTCCTTTAGGATGGACTGGTTGTAACTCCTTGCAGCCCAAGGGACTCTCAAGAGTCTTCTCCAACACCATAGTTCAAAAGCATCAATTCTTCTGCACTCAGCTTTCTTTATAGTCCAACTCTCACATCCATACATGACCACTGGAAAAACCATAGCCTTGACTAAGTACCTGTTGCTAAATTTAAAAGCTGACCAGCACAGCTGCTAAGGAGCTCAGAACATGGCCACAGAAAAAGCAGGACCACCTACTTCAGTAGCTCCCCAACCTGACCCCTGCCCCAAAGGGTCACGGAATTTATAGTGATCTTTGTGGACACCCATGACATACTGACTCATTAAACTTTCATCAATCTTGGGCAATTATGCCTTCCCTGCAACCTAATTCTGCCATCCCCACAACTTCCAGAGACATTGGCAGTGTCTGGAGACATTTTTGGTTATCACAATTGGGGAAGGGGTTGCTACTGAAACCTAGTGGGTGGAGGCCAGGAATGCAGCTAAATATCCCATATAACACAAGACACCTCAAAAACAAACAAACAAAAAAAAAGACACCTCCCCCTTCCCCCCACCCCAACAAACACACACACACAACACAGAATGATCTGGCCCAAAATATCAATAGTGCTGAGGCTGAGAAATCGTAATAAAACCTATGAACCTTGTACTGGTTCAGATTCTTCTCTTATACGTGATTCTAGCCTGAACAAATGTTAACAGCAACTAAAGACTTTGAATTTTACTCCAACGACTAGGAGGAAAGTCCATTCACTGTCTCCACTGAACTTGTCTTGGGCAGTCTCTCCAGACTGGAAGACACCACAGCACCAGCTTTAAGTCAAAGATCAAGTTACGATTCCCATCCTTTTCTTCACTGCAAGCAGAAACCCAAGCACCCAGACACAAACTCCTTCTGGGAGATGTGTTCAACCAGCCCAAGGAGAATGGATTGCTCACTGTGAGGGGATCTCCAAGGCTATGGAGTCTTCTTTCTCCAACCCAAATTTCATCTGATGAGGTTGGCATGTCAGAGCTGGAAGAACTGGATTCAGCATTCTAGGTTTATAAAAGAAAAGAGCCAGGCCATTCTCTCACTTCCCTGCTTAATACCCTCCATCACTCTTATAACGAAATTCAAAATCCTTAGCCTAGTCTTCAACATGATTTGTCAACCTTGGCACTACTACTGCCATTTGGGGAAGGCTCATTCTGTGTTGATCTCCAATACTTTGGCCGCCGCATGCAAAAAGCCGACTCATTGGGAAAGACCCTGATGCTGGGAAAGATCGAGAGCAGGAGGAGAAGAGGATGAGATGGATGGATGGCATCATCGACTCAATGGACACGAGTGTGAGCAAACTCCGGGAGATGGTGAAGGACAGGGAATTCTGGCATGCCGCATCCATGGGGTCGCAAAGTGTTGGACGCAACTTAGCGATTCAAGAACAACAACATTCTGTGTTGTGGGGCTGTGCTGGCGACTGTAGGATGTTTATCAGCATCCCTGGTCCCTACCCTCTAGATGCCAGCGGCACCACCCCTAACTGTGACAACCCAGAATGTCTCTAGATGTTGCCAAAGGTTCCCTCGGGGCAAAATCGCCCAGTTGAGGATCACTTGTCTACCAGGACCTAAATAATCCGACCCCTGCTTCCATCTCAGACCTCATCCAGCTGCCATGACTGCCTCTGCTCTATTCCTTGAAAACACAAAGCCATTCCTACCCCAAGGCTTGCTGTTCCCCCAGCCTGGGAATCTCAACTCAAATGTCACCTCTTCCTCTAGGCTTTCCACGACCACCCAGTGGACAAGAGCCCCTGCCTCCACCACTTTCTACCACATCACCTTGCTCTTCATGGCACTCGCCCATGACCATCTCTCTACCACTATCTGCAGAGCACCAGGGAGAACTTCAGGCCGGAGGCCATGAGAACAAGCTATGTGGCCCCAACGGGGAGGCCCCCTGCACCACATCCCGGACAAGAGGGGTCATCGTCACAACGTCTGTCACCGGCCCTACCCAAGAAAATTGAAGCTGAGGTGGGAGAAGGACCAGTGACTGGCACCACAACTGCCTTCTCCTGTTTCAGGGCAACGTCGCAAATAGGTCTCATTTCCTATTTAAAGGGCCTGATGAACTTCATTTGGTTGAACCACGTGGGGTGGGCTTAGGAAAACGGAAATAGTTCATCTGCAAATTACTCAAATGAATCCAGAAGCCACCCTGCCAGCCCCCCAGCAGCCCTGCTTTCCACCCAGAGAAAAACTCTGCCTGCCTGCAACCTCTGAACACAGCTAAGTCTTCATCAATAAAAGGGAAATCAAAGAAAACCATTTGGGACAAAAGACACTTTCTGGGAAAAAAACAGCGGGCTCTCCTCCTGACAGACTTCCTTTGAAGTGCTTTGAGGGCATCCTTGCTCTCACTCACCTAGCAGAGGGTTTCAGATGTGCGCACACACTTTTAATGATGCCCAAACACAGCTGCTGTGTGCCATGTCTTTGTTCCCATGAGTCAGGAGAGACCTTTTGTCTCTTAATTTACTGCACGAACAATATTAAATTAGGAATGGATTTTTTTAAAAAAAAAGCAAAATTCAGCCACAATCCCAGCACATTACACATTTCATCAAAAGCTTTCTTTCCTCCACCGCCACCCTTTCAGATTCTTCTTCCAGTCGCTGTCAATAATCAAAACAATATTTGCATAGTTGCATTGACAACATGGGTGAATTCTGAAATATCGTCCCTGGCCTTTTTAAAACTTAAATAGACACACATGTTTTCCAAGTTACTACCTAGACATCACAAATATCCTTTGTAATGTCTACTTAGAATATTCCATTAGGCTGAAACACTGTAATTTACTTTAACCACTTTCTATTGCTAGGTACTTAGGTTATTTTTAACGACCTAAAATAGGGCACTTTGGCACTTTTCCTCTTTTAGATTACATCTCTCTAATAAAACCCAAGGGTGATATCACTGGGTCAAAGAATATATTAAAACATGAAAAACGTCCAGATATTTGTCTGCTGTTCAGTATGAACCACCAGACCGTTTGTCAAAAGGCCTGAACTAACTTCACAGCCACCGGGAAAGGGGGAGGACAGAAGTGTCTCCACAGCATCACCAGCACCGGGTATTAACATGCGACAGTAGTGTGCGGGATCAGTGTGGGGCTAAAACACTTTTTATTTGCGTTTCTTTGAATGAATATCTAGCCACATACTGAATTACATTTCCTTCTCTGCATGGAAACGCTGACTTTCTTTCTGTGTGAGTTCAATGCTCCTCCTTGACACGTTCATGCCATGATTGACAGCACACATTTTACACTGGATTGCATCTGTTACTGTCAGGCTTCCTAATTATTCCTGTCCACGGGATAGCTTATGATGGATTCGGTCTGTACTTCTCTGCCTGCTAAAAGGACTGAGCATCTTTTCATGTTCATCAGCTAGTCATCTTTTTTTTTTCCTCTTCTATGAAGACTCTGTTCATTTCTTTTGGCCCATTTTTCTATTGGCCACCTACTGATTTATAAGAAGGCCTTCAGATATTTGGAAAACTCAGTAGTGGCCACAGGAATGGAAAAGGTCAGCTTTCATTCCAATCCCAAAGAAAGGCAATGCCAAAGAATGTTCAAACTGCCGCACAATTACACTCATCTCACACGTTAGCAGAGTAATGCTCAAAATTCTCCAAGACAGGCTTCAACAGTATGTGAACCGTAAACTTCCAGATGTTCAAGCTGGATTTAGAAAAGGCAGAGGAACCAGAGATCAAACTGCCAACATCTGTTTGATCATAGAAAAAGCAAGAAAGAGAGTTCCAGAAAAACATCTACACCTGCTTTATAGACTACACCAAAGCCTTTGACTATGTGGATCACAACAAACTGTGGAAAATTCTTCAAGAGAAGGGAATACCAGACCACTTTACCTGCCTCCTGAGAAGTCTGTATGCAGGTCAAGAAGCAACAGTTAGACCCAGACATGGAATAGCGGACTGGTTCTAAATTGGGAAAGGAGTACATCAAGTCTGTATACTGTCAGCCTGCTTATTTAACTTCTATGCAGAGTACATCATGTGAAATGCCGGGCTGGCTGAAGCACAAGCTGGAATCAAGATTCCCGGGAGAAATAACAATAACCTCGGATATGCAGATGACACCACCCTTATGGCAGAAAGCAGAGAGGAACTAAAGAGCCTCTTGATGAAGGTGAAAGAGGAGAGTGAAAAAGCTGGCTTAAAACTCAACATTCAAAAAATGAAGATCATGACATCCAGTCCCATCACTCCATGGCAAATAGATGGGGAAACAATGGAAACAGTGACAGACTTTATTTTCTTGGGCTTCAAAATCACTGCAGATGGTGACTGCAGCCATGAAATTAAAAGACGCTTCCTCCTTGGAAGAAAAGTTATGACCAACCTAGACAGCATATTAAAAAGCAGAAACATTACTTTGCCAACAAAGGTCCATCTAGTCAAAGCTATGGTTGTTCCAGTAATCATGTACGGATGTGAGAGTTGGACCATAAAGAAAGCTGAGTGCCGAAGAATTGATGCTTTTGAACTGTGGTGTTGGAGAAGACTCTTGAAAGTCCCTTGGACTGCAAGGAGATCAAACCAGTCAATCCTAAAGGAAATCAGTCCTGAATACTCACTGGAAGGACTGATGCTGAAACTGAAGCTCCAATACTTTGGCCATCTGATGTGAAGAACTGACTCATTTGAAAAGACCCTGATGCTGGGAAAGATTGAAGGCAGGAGAAGAAGGGGACAACAGAGGATGAGGTGGTTGGATGGCATCAGCGACTTGATGGACATGAGTTTGAACAAGCTCCAGGAATTGGTGACGGACAGGGAAGTCTGGCATGCTGCAGTCCATGGGTTTGCAAAGAGTCAGACATGACTGAGCGACTGAACTTCACATATTATGATTACAAAATTATTCACCAGTTATGGGTTGAACCATATCCCTTCCCAAATTCATATGCTTAAGTTCTACTTCTGAGAGCCTGAGAATGTGACATTATTTGAAAATAAAGTGTGAAAGTGTTAGTCTCTCAGCCATGTCCAACTCTTTGTAACCCTATGACCTGTACCCTGCCATGCTCCTCCCTCCATGGAACTCTCCAGGCAAGAATACTGGAGTGGAGAAGAAGTGGAAGCCATTCCCTTCTCCAGAGGATCCTCCCAACCCAGAAATCGAACCCAGGTCTCTTGTGCTGCAGGTAGATTCTTTACCATGTGAATCACAAGAGGAGAACATGGTCACTGCAGAAGTCATTCGTTAAGATGAGGTCGAACAGGAGTAGGGTGGGCCTTTAACCCAATATGACTGGTGTTGTTACAAGGAGGGTAAAGTCTGGACACTGATATGCACACAGGGAGAATGCCACGATTCTCAAGGAACTACCATGAGCCAGGAGAGAGATCTGGAGGAGATCCTTCCTAGAACCTTCAGAGGGAGTGACCCTGTTGACCTCTGGATCCTGAGAACCGTGCTATGGTAAATTTCTATTGTTTAAGCCAGTGAGTGGCACTTTGTTACAACAGCCTTAGCCAACTAACGCATGTGTCTAGTTCTCCCAGTTTGTGGTTTGTTTTTAAATTTTTTTCTGCCACATTTTCTGATGAGCAGAAGTTCACAGTTCTAAAGTGGCAGAATGCAGTCAGCCTTTCTTCTATGGGTTACACTCTAGGACCTTTTCAGAAATGCTTTGCTCTATGAGGTCATAAAGATACTCTCCTTTTTTTCCTTCTAAAACTTGAAGTTTGGCTTTTCAGAAGTAAGTGCTGGGACCACCTGGACTTGGCTTTGGTGTGTGGTGTGAGGTAAGGCTCTGTTTTCATTTCTGAGGGACTGCCCCTCTTTTCTCCTCTCTCTCTTCCTATGAGGCTGTAAGTTCCTCGAAGGCAGTGATTTTATGTTACCTCTAGTCATCGCCCCAGGTACAGAACAGACCCCTGGTGAATGCGAGCCAAGAGAAACATCTGTTTATATCCTGTGTGTGAAGCTAAACCTTTCAGGGAAGATGAGAGAGAGGCTTAATCTTTTGATGTCTGAAGAATTTAAGGCTCAGTGGCCATCCAGATTAGATCAACCTACTTCAGATCCATTCAGGCATCTTGAAAGAATGAGATGCTGACTCTCTTCTAAATTGGGCCCCCAGTGAGCGTCTTGTAGCAGGGACAGCTATTCTAGCAGAGATGGTTCCAGAACATGTAACACTATCAATCCAAACTTTCATGGCAGGCATGAGGCTACCCAGTGTCTATAATGAAGCACCAACAGTGGACAGTTAGGGAGAATGGCCTGTAGTAGAAGCAGCGGCAGCAGCCAGGATAGGCCAGGACACTTAGAAGGAAGTGGCTCTGCCAGCCAGGGGAGGGCCTCCAAGTCAGCAGGGTCCAGCCCCTAGACCTTTCTTCCATGAGTTCATCCCACTTCTGCATAGAAAGCCCCTCTTCGGCTTCTCTGCATCTTAGTCATCTGATTAGACCACTCCTTACCCAACCATCCAGTCCACAGATATTTATAGTGTCAGGCACAGGGCAAGCATACAGTAGGTGCTCAGTAATGACCTGTTGACTGGGCAGTTGTGCTAGACACAAGGGATACAGCAGTAGGCAAGACATCAAGGTCACTGTAATGTAGTTCCTGATACTAAACATTCTTCAATGAATTATTATGTAGAACTAATTCATTATAAGATGATTTAATTAGCAGTGTGATGTGTGTCATGAAGAATAACAAGGTGCTGTGGGAACCAACCTTCCTAAAACTCTCTGGCAGAAGCAGATAGAGGGCCAAGGGGCAGGCCCACTGAATAGTGGAGAAGGCCAGCATGGACAAGCAAAGGGGGTCCAGGGGAGGACTGGAGCTGGGGCAAAAACAGGTCAGCTCATGCCTTGCAGCCAGGTAACGAGTCTGGACTTATTCCAAGAAATAGGGAGCCACCGAAGGCTTTGGACAGTCACCTAATTAGATGGAAGATTGCCTGGAGAAGGAAATGGCAACCCACTCCAGTATTCTTGCCTGGAAAATTCCATGGACAGAGGAGCCTGGTAGGCTACAGTCCATGGGGTCACAAAGAGTCAGACACGACTGAGCGACTTCACTTTCACTTTTAAAAAGATCTCTCTGGGGAGCTTCCCTGGTGATCCAGTGGTTAAGACTCCGTATTTTCAGTGCAGGGCGTGGGTTTACATGCCTCATGGTATGGTCAAAAAAAAATAATAATAATAAAATAAAATACAAGTTCTTTCTGGCTGCACTTCCTGCCTCCTCCAATAGAAGCTGTTTCTCCTTCTGACTCCCCTTTCCACTCATGCTATAATTAGTTACTTCTCCGCATCTCCGTAACAAACTCTCTTATGAGGCTCTTTTACTTTTCATCTGCTATCATTTCTCCAGTGCAAGACTACACCTTCTATGTTCTCAGTTACTTCTCTTTCCTATTCCAGTATCTGAAGGTAGGAGGATTGTAACACGTTTAACTGTATCCCTCAAAAAGATCACAGAACCAAATCTTCCTCAAGGCCTCCAGAAGCAATCTGACTCTGCCGACACCTTGACTTTGGACTTCCAGCCTCCAGAACCAGGAGAGAGCACATTCCTCTTGTTTTAAGCCACATGATTTGCTGTCATTTGTCACAGCAGCCTCAGGAGACTGATGTCGTGGTGCGTTAAGCGGACTGAGTCACAGCCCTACATCCCAACGCCCGCTCCATCGTGGACTCACTGTGTGACCTTGGATATGCTGCTGAACCCCTCTGAGCCTCATTTCCTTCCCTCCTGGGGAAAATGGCGGGACAAACCACAAAGTTCTAGGGAGACCAGCTCTTCTTTTTTTTCCTTTCCTTATAACTTTCTTTTTTTGTTTGTTTTAGAGAAATCAACCTGATGGAGTTAATCAGTCACTCCAACAAATTCTCATTTGAAATGTATTTTGAGTAACTGACATAAGCTTGTGATCATTAAATTTCAATCTAGCTTTTTTTGGGCTGTCTAAGTTCTTATAAATTGTCCTTATATTTTTAACCTTGATGACTCACATCTTTTATTTTTATTTTTTAAAGTTTCTATTGCAGTATAGAGACCAGTTCTTCTTGCACTTCTGTTGCCATGCATGACAGGGTTCTCGCCCACCTTCCCTCGCAGTCTAGCTTCTGTCTCCTGGTCCTCATCGTTCCTAATCCTTTTCCCCTGCCTGCAAATGCAGTTTTTCCAAGAATTCAACTTGTGGTCCCCTTTTCTTCTCACATTATATATACAGTGTTTCTTATAAAAGAATACTGTTGATGCCTAGGGTTTCAACTATCATACTTTCTGTGTGTCCCAAACATGCTGATTTCTTTAGAGCTCTAGTCCTGCCTAAGCCTTATATGTTTTATTTCCTACTTCTCCTTTTCTTTCTCCCTTACTTGATTCTCTTCTATAAATGCTTTTATTGAACATTTTTTATGTACCAGGCACTGAAGAACCAGCAGTGAACAAGACAGAAAAAAAAAAAATCCCCATTCTCTTGATCTTCACATTGTAGTAGAAGAAAGAGACAGTAAAGAAACCAACTGGTAATGTCTGCTAGTGGCAGGTACTGTGAAGAAAAATAAAGCTGCCTAAGGGGATAGAAAGTGACAGGGCTGCTCCTAAACAGGGAAGTCAACGACGGCCTCTCTGAGATGGTGACACTGAGGTCAGAACTGAATGAAGAAAGGAGGGAGCCATGCAGGTATCTGGAGGGAGCACATTCCAGGCAGAGACAGCAAGTGCAAAGGCCCTGAGGCAGGCTCATGCTTGGTGTGCTTGAGAAACCCAAGCAAGTTGGTATGGCTGGAGCAGAGTGAAGGAGGCCACCAGTGGGGTTAAAAGGCTGGAGGGAGAAGGGGTTGGGTCTTGTTTACATTTTTATCTTCAATGAGATGGGAAACCACGGGAAAGTTAGAAGCAGGAGAAAGACCTAAGCTGATACTCATTTTACTAGCTTCCCCTGGCTGCTGTGTTGTGGATATATTCAGGGAGGCAAAGGGATGAAGCAGAAAAACCCATAAGGAGAGTTATGATAACCCAGTGAGAGGTGACGGTGGCTTGGACCAGGCGGTCGGAGTGGAGGGGACTGGAGTGCTGGGGAGGGCTGGCATGCTGATGGGTAGAAGATAAGACTTCTAGGTTTGACAGTAAATGGTGACATCACTGATGGATATGGAGAACATGTAGGCAGAGCAACTTGGGGAGAAATCAACAGTTCAATCTTGAATGTGTTCTGAGTGAGGCACCAGCCACCATCCAGGCAGGGGACAGGCCTAGGCTTATAAAGTTCCACGTTTCCATAGCCACCCTCCTCAGAAGCATCTCTGAGGATGCTTATAAAACACAGGTATGTGGGGCCTCCTCAACCGTACTTGATCAGATTCTTCAGAGGAGGAGACTGGGAATTCATATTTTAAACAAGTGCTCAAGAAAAGCTGATAACAAGGGTATTTCTGATGGGATCAGACGTAAATCAAATCTCTTATGATTATACAGTGGAGGCGACAAATCGATTCAAGGGATTAGATCTGGTAGACAGAGGACTTGAAGAAATATGGACAGAGGTTCATAACATTGTACAGGAGGCGGTGACCAAAACCATCCCAAAGGAAAAGAAATGCAAGAAGGCAAAGCGGTTGTCTATTGAGGCTTTACAAATAGCTGAGGAAAGAAGAGAAGTGAAAAGCAAGGAAGAAAGGAAAAGATACACCCAACTGAATGCAGAGTTTCAGAGAATAGCAAGGAGAGATAAGAAGGTTTTTTAAATAACAATGCAAAGAAATAGGGGAAAATGATAGAAAGGGAAAGACTAGAGATCTCTTGAAGAAAACTGGAGTATCAAGGGAATATTACATGCAAGAATGGACACAGTAAAGGACAGAAACATTAAGGACCTAACAGTAGCAGAAGAGATTAAAAAGAGGTAGCAAGAATACACAGAAGAACTTTACAAAATAAAGGCCTAATGACCAGAATAACCACGAAGGCATGGTCACTCACCTAGAGTCAGAATTCCTGGAGTGTGAAGTCAACTGGGCCTTAGGAAGCATTACTATGTACAAAGCTAGTGAAGGTGATGGAATTCCAGCTGAGCTATTTAAAATCCTAAAAGATGATTCTCTTAAAGAGCTGAGCTTAATATGTCAGCAAATTTGGAAAACTCAGCAGTAGCCACAGAACTAGAAAAGGTCAGTTTTCATTCCAATCCCAAAGAAGGGCAATGCCAAAGAATTGTTCAATCTACCATACAATCACACTTATTTCACATGTTACTAACATTATGCTCCAAATTCTTCAAGAGAGGCTTTAGTAGTATGTGAACCGAGAACTTCTAGATGTACAAGCTGGGTTTAGAAAAGGTAGAGGGACCAGAAATCAAATTGCCAACACTCGCTGGATCATAGAGAAAGCAAGGGAATTCCAGAAAAACATCTACTTCTGCTTCACTGACTATACTAAAGCCTTTGACTATGTGGATCACAACAAACTGGAAAATTCTTAAAGAGATGGGAATACCTGACCACCTTATCTGTCTCCTGAGAAACCTGTATGCAGGTCAAGAAGCAACAGTTAGAACCGGACATGGAACAACAGACTGGTTCAAAATTGGGAAAGGAATATGTCAAGGCTGTAAATTGTCACCCTGTTTATTTAACTTATATGCAGAGTACATCATGAGAAATGCTGTGCTGGATGAATCACAGGCGGGAATTAAGATCACCAGGAAAAATATCAACAACCTCAGATATGCAGATGATACCACTCTAAAGGCAGAAAGTGAAGAGGAACTAAAGAGCCTCCTGATATGGATGAAAGAGGAGAGTGAAAAAGTTGGCTTAAAACTCAGCATTCAAAAAACCAAGATCATGGCATCCAGCCTCATCATTTCATGGCAAAAAGATGAGGAAAATTCGAAGCAGTGACAGATTTTCCTCTCTTGGGCTTCAAAATCACTGCAGATGGTGCCTGCAGCCATGAAATTAAAAGAGGCTTGCTCCTTGCAAAAAAAGCTATGACAAACTTAGACAGAATATTAAAAAGCACAGGCATTACTTTGCCGACAAAGATCTGTATAGTCTAAGCTATGGTTTTTCCAGTAGTTATGTATGGATGTGACAGTTGGACATTAAAGTAGGCTGAACCCCGAAGAATTCATGTTTTTGAATTGTGGTGCTGGAAAAGACTTTTGAGAGTCCCTTGGACAGCAAGATTAAGCCAGTCAATCCTAAAGGAAATCAACCAGAGTATTCATTGGAAGGACTGATGCTAAAGCTGAAGCTCCAATATTTTGGCCACCTGATGCGAGGAACCAATTCACTGGAAAAGACTCTGATGCTGGGAAAGATTGAGCGCAGCAGGAGAAGGGAGTGACAGAGGATGAGATGGCTGGCATCACTGACTCAATGGACATGAGTTGAACAGACTCTAGGAGACAGTGAAGGACAAGGAAGCCTGGCATGCTGCAGTCCACAGGGTCACAAAAAGCTGGACAGGAATTAGCGGCTGAACAACAGCAATGGAGTACAGAAAACGAATACCGGGTACCAGGCGGTGAGCTGGTGAGTGGTTGTCTAACAATAGGAAGAGTCTGTCTGAGTGATGCAGAAAGTGAGAAAGCGGGCCTGAGACAAGGCTTGAGTCCTTGCATCCAGTTGTGCCTGAAGCTCAGGAGACTCCTGGGGTTCTTAGTTCCCTGAACCAGAATCTCTCCTCTTATCTCCTAGAAAGGACACCTGAGTTGGGATTGTGTCCCTGGCGGTCCAAAGGGTCTCAACACACTCCAACACTGTCACAGCAGGCAAGTCCCAGCCCCCACTCCCACCAGAAGATGACGGGTGGCTGGTCTCTCTGTGCTGCAGATAAGCAGCCTCCGTTAGCACTGTGTTGCCAGCCAGAAACCAATTTCCCGTTTCACGCAAGCTTGAAGTGCAGGTTGTATGGTCACCTGGATCATCCAAGGGTGGTCAGGGCCACGGTGGGCCTGGTGCCGAAGGGGACCTCTGCCATGGGCCTTGAGAACACGGGTGGGGCCAACGAGGGAGGCCTGGATGGTGGGAGTCAGAGCTCTTCTCCAGTGGGTTCCCCCACTGGGATGTGTAGCCTTTCTTCCAGATGTTTGCGAGCTGATCTGACCTTCAGCCTCGACAGACTGACCCATCTGCCAGCCAGTACAGAGCCAAAGGAGCTGGAGTTACCAGCATGGGCAGAAACGCTTCAGGAAGTGAATCATGTGTCCCATCTCTCCTTCCCCCCCAGCACTGGGATGACACACGTCTTGAGGCCAACGCCAGGAGTAACTTTCCAGATCAAACAGGACCATGCCTTCTGGGGGTGGCTGAGCCTCCCCTTATATCAAATGGTGCAGTACAGCCGGCCTTCCGTATCCATGGCTTCTCATCCACAGATTCAACCAAGTGGATCTGGATTCGGAATTCATGTATACGGAGAGTTCACTGTATGGAGTCTTAAAGGCAGGGACCAGGTCTCACTCACATTGGTAGCCCTAGAACCTGACATCCAGATGTATTCAACCAATTGGGACAGTCATGGAAATTTTCAGCCTCTCCCTCTTTGAACAGAGCCCCAGCATCCTCACTCATCCTCTCTGGAGCTCACCACCAGATGCCTGGACCACCCACCCTGCTGGCCACTCAGAGCGAGAGCCTCATCTTCTCAACGCCAGCTGGAGAGGATGGATTGTTTGGTTGGCAACGGTTGCTTTCATTTCCTTGGTCAATCTGAGTTGCAGTCCTTTGGCTGGGAAGGTTTTAGCACAATCCTCATGGTCACAATGGACAGCGACATTCACTCAGTGTTAACCAGGAGTAAATGCCAGTTAACCGAGGCCCTGCTGTGTGTGAGCCTGTGTAGACAGCACAGGCGTTATCACACGCCACAATCTCTGAGCTCGGGGTTGCTGTTCCTGCCATATTCCAAAAAAGGAAGGTGAACCTCAGTGAGACAGGGTGGCGGCCAAGAGCGGATGCTGGCATCAGAACGGAGCCTCCTTTCTTCACTAACTGCATGGCCTTGGGCAAGTTACTCAAATTTTCTGTGTCTTACTTGCTTTAACTGTTAAATGGGGATACTGATAGTCTCTGGTGGTGGTTTTCAAACTTACATGGAAAGCCCTAGAATGGTATCTGGTCTATGGGAAGCACTCAAGAAGAGTCAACAATTTCATTACCAGTGACCCTGAGTAACTGCCCAAGGTAACCCCACTGGAAGTGGCGGGACTGACTCCAACCTGGAGATTTTTGGGACTGCAGGATCGTGCTCTTGACCACAACCTGGCACCACTGTACACATGTGTCAGGCTCTGTGGTTTGAATCTCACATGAACTAGCTTTTTGGCTGTCCATTAAAACATAGAAGTATTACTATGATCAGTGGTATGCTGGTAAATGTTTAATTCTTTGGGGAGGGGAGTGTGAGGGGGGAGGTTCTGATTAAGATGCTACAGTATTTGTCAATTTCATACACAATAGCTGATTTTCAATCTACCAACATGAAGTCAGCTGGCTTGAGAAATTCCTGAAAATTCCTCTACAAGCTAGTGCAGACTAGTTCCAGCATATCACACAATCCCCATTTTATAGACAAAGAGACTGAGGCTTAGAAATGATAAGTTAACTTTCCCAGGCCCCTAGGTGGCAAAGATAGGACTTGAACCCAGGTCTGTATGACTTTATGGCCTATACTCTTAGCTACCATCTCTTCTCTTTTGGGGTAAAACAGTATGTGCCAGTGGTAAGACCTCCTGCCTGGTGATCAGGTGACCTAACCCTAGTCTTCTTTCTGTCACTGAGGGCTGTGTGACCTTGGACAAGTCACTCAATCTCTCTGGGCTGCAGTTTTCTCATCTTAAACTAGGATTGGTTCAAATCATCTCTGGCTCCCCTTCTAGTTCACATTATAACTAGGAATCAAAAGCTTGTGTTAAGGCCTGAAATGTAACCTACATTTCTCTTTTAGGAGGAAGGGACAAGAAGGACCACATAGATAGAAACTTCTAGTTGATGCTACCTTGTAAGGCTCTGGACTGGGCCCAGCCCTGGCTACACAGTGTTGCCAAAATACAGCTGTTCACCAAACCTGGGCAGGAAACCCTTTTAACAAACCCACAGAGGCCAGGATTATGCCAAGAGAATCAAGACTGACAATAGCTCCGGACAAGTTAAAGACGGATTCTCACTAAAAACCTGACATCCGCTTTGTTGAGGGCCTTGCCTGTTAAGATATCAGGCCGTGTGTGTGTGTGTGTGTGTGTGTGTGTGTGTGTGTGTGTGTACGCTCAGTCGTGTCTGACTCTTTGTGACCCCATGGACTGTAGCCTGCCAGGCTCCTCTGTCTATGGGATTCTCCAGGCAAGAATACTGGAGTGGGTTGCCATGCCCTCCTCCAGGGGATCTTTCCAACCCAGGGATCAAACTCTCATCTTTCATGTCTCCCGCATTGGCAGACGGGTTCTTTACCACTCACACCATCTGGGAAGCCCCATCAGGGGGTGAGTGATCACCAAATACAGTATGCGACCAGGGGAGGCAGGGGCATGCATGGCCCCCAAGCAGATTCCAGGCACTAGGCCCAATCAACACATGACTCTGGGTGCTTCAAATCATCACCATTTTTGCTATTAAAAGATGTGCTAAATTGGCTGGAGCATGGTTAAGACCAAAGTAAATTATATACTGAAACACCAGTTGGGTTCTACGGCCAACTCCTCACAGCTCAATCTCAACTGCTTCCCAACTTCTTCTCCCTCTTGTTTGGCCTCCTCCCTCCCCAGTTCCCTCTCCCAGCCTTCTGGTGCCTGAGTTCCTGGTCACTACCATCCAGTGCAATAATATGTGCCAGGTGCTTTGCCGGCCAGATCTTGGTTTATTAAGAGGCAACGTAGTAAAGTAGCTAAGAGCACAGCCTCTGAAGCTGAACCAGCATGGGCCCAAATCCCATTTCTGTGGCCTTGGGCATGTTACTTAATGCATGCCTCAGTTTCCACATCCATAAAATGGGATGACGATAATAGTGACTACAACAGAAGCTTTAGCACTGTGCCTAGCACATGGTGAGTGCTCTGGAAGTCAACTCGAATTACTCTTATCCTCACAATATGCCCCCAACTCCCCTCGCAGTAGAATTATCATCCCTAATTTACTGGTGAGAAGCAGGACCCAGGTTTACGCAGCTGGTAAATGGTGAAGCCAGGACTGTAACCAGGTCAGTCTAACTCAAAAGCTAGTACTCTTTACACAATGATATTTATTCAATTCAAAAAACACCCATCAAGTTCCTTCTAAAAAGTGACAAAGATACAAAAAATAAATCACAAAAGCTGATGTTACAGAGGATCTGGCTAAGCCTTTAGCTGTACATGGACAGAATGCAGTGGGGGGTGGGTGGACTTTGCCTGCTGACCACAGAGCTGGCTGCCTGGGCCCAAAGCTGGGGACCAGAGAGAGGCAATGACGGGGCAGCATCAGCTGGACCCAGTGCCTCCCTTTGGGATTTGTAAGAGGCAGAGACTGGGTCCAGCAGTTTTCAGAACCATCCCTCTTCCCCACCTCTATGAGCAGAGGAGAGACACTGGCCAATTGGGGAGGGCTGGTGAATGTCCCTGCCCACCCACTCAAAATGGAGAGAGATGGCTGCCTGGAGGGTCACTTGCAAAGGTCAGGTGCCTCCTCAAGGAGGATAGACCACAGCGTTTTTCTCCACAGGCATCTGCTTAGCCAGCAGTCTTGCTCACCAGCTTCACACCTTCCTGCCCAGGGCAAAGGAGAATGGAGAGGGAAGGGGGAACGAGGAAGACCCTACACTCGGAGCCCTCAACATGACAAGGTCAAGTGTGGTGATACTGTGGGTGCACCATGGCCTCCAGCCCTGACCAGCCCTCAGACTCTCTGCCTGAAGTCTCAGGATGCCAGGGACCTCTTGAGACTGAGTCCCCTCTAAAACTGAGTTCCTCTGCTGAGTTTATGATTAACCTCTCTATCCAAAACTTTACTTCCTTTCTTTTCCTGAGCCTGCTCCCCTCAAGACTGTGGGGTATCAAAGAAAAGGTACTGAAACCACACAGAAGACCCTGTGTCCTTGTCCTCTGAAGTCAAAGTCTCTTGCTTTAGTCTACCAGGCCTCCCCTGAGTCTCTAAAGACTGGCTCAGAAGTTGATATTAGGAAACTGAAGATGCAGAAACAAAGAATAGCTACTGGACTCAGAAACTGGTAACAATTTAGACTAAAAATCCACAGATCAAAAAACTCCCAATTCCCTGAAAGATATGTAACAGATAAAGACTTGACACATATTCCTAAGTTGTTTTTGTGGGAAGCAGACCTCTCCCCGCAATAGATGGAAAAAGCTGACTGCAAGAACATAGATCCTAGACTGGTTGAAACCAGAAGGCCTGATGATGCTTGAAACTTCACCTTAATGACAACCTATCTGAGAATCGTGCACAAGCTGATTATGTACCCTGAAGCCCCCTCCTTCACAACGCCTTTAAAACTCCTTCCCTGAAAGTCATTGGGAAGTTTGGGTCTATTGAACATGAGCTGCCCCTTCTCCTTGTTTGGTGTCCTGAAGTAAAGGCTGTACTTTCCTTCACCACAACCTGATGTTAGTAGGCTGGCTTTACTGCTTGAGGGCAAGTGGACCCTAGTTTGGTTCAATAACACACTCTGCTTGGGTATATGGGTTGCTGGAAGCATCCTTCAACCTGTGTCTGTTGGGCACTGGTGAACATACGCTCCATCACTCCCACCCCAGGGACAACCTATACCAAGAGCCCAAGGATCATGATCCAGATGCCCACAGTGGTAACTTGCCTGAAAACACTGGTTTTTTCTGACAAGACCCCTCAAATAAAATACTTGCACTTAAGATCTGGTCGCAGGGTCTACTTCTAGGGAACCCAACCTAGCCAACAGATGACTCTCGTAGTGGGTAGTGAGCCCCAGAGAAGGTAGCTGGGATTGGACCATCTGACCAGTGCCCACCTTCCAGGGCTGCCCTTCTAGAGAAGGGACCCCAACAGTAAGAGGCCATGGGAGACACTCCCATGGCTAGGAGTCTATCCACTGCCAGGACCTTCCAAACAGCTGACAAGTGTCTGCCATCAGGGCCAGCCTGCCAAGGTCCTTCAGTGGGGACATCGGTCTGAGAAGAGGCAACAATAACAAAGAGAAAACTGTGGCCATGGTTGCAAAGTAAGGCGACAGTCATGCTCCTCTGAAACCACAGTCCTTCTCACTTCAAGGCCTCCAAGGGCTGTGATGAGCCAGCCTCCACTGTGCATGAGGAGGGTGGGGTGAGGGGAGCCAGGCCCCTGAGAATCCTCCCTGGGACTTCTGGAACTTTGCAAAAGTACTGCCCAGCTGGCAGGAGGTAAAGCCGGGGCAACTCAGGGCCACTTTTGCACCCCCAGGGGAAGCGCCTTCCTGAGAAGAAAGACATCAAAGGGTGGCAGGCTGAGGAACATTCCAGCTGAGGGCTCCCAGGACAACCAGACCCCTCAGACTCAGTGGCAGCTGGAGCTCACACAACCAGACTTTCGTCTTTGGCGGAAGGAAGTTTGAGATGGCGTACTGTCAGTTGTAACCAAGATTTGGGGCCACATGAGAAAGTAAATTTATTTACTCCAGAGTCATGCAATTTTGCTTCTATTGCTCAACTGAAACAGAAGTCCCCACACTAGTATTTCTCTCGGTTACCAAATCAGACTGTCCTTCGGCCATTTCCAAAGATCCAATCAGTTTGGTGCCCCTAAGGACGGCCACCAGCTCACTCCTTAGACTCTGAAGACACTTAAGAGGTTCCAAGCAAACACAGAATTTCTTTAAGAAAGAAGCCAGATACATACTGAGATAAAAATCTGGGTATACTTATGAGGAATACAGTCTTATCACACTCAAGTTACACTTACCAAGTTAAGTCAGTTTTGAAAGTCCTCAGCCAGGATTTTCCCCTTAAATAGATTAATTTGTAGTGGTTATGCAAGTGGGCTTGGAGTCAGTCTCAGGATCAAGTACCTACTAAAGCTGTGTAATTTGGGGTAAGTTTCTCAATCTCCCCGAGGCCCAGGAAATGAAAGTGGAAGTCGCTCGGTCATGTCCGACTCTTGGTGACCCCATGGACTACAGAGTCCATGGAATTCTCCAGGCCAGGATACTGGAGTGGGTAGCCTTTCTCTTCTCCAGGGGATCTTCCCAACCCAGGGAACAAACCCAGGTCTCCTGCATCGCAGGTGGATTCTTTACCAGCTGAGCCATAAGGGAAGCCCTCCCGAGGCTCAGCGCCCCCATCTATAACATGCAGGTGCCAATGGCATCTATCTGGAGGGATAGCATAAGAGTCACACTGAGCCCAGGGTATGGCACATGGTGAGAACCAGAACACACTTATTGCTACCACCTCTGACTTTTCTAAGCTCCAATACTTTGGCCACCTAATGAAACTGATTTATTGGAAAAGATCCTGATGCTGGGAAAGATTGAAGGCAGGAGGAGAAAGGGACGACAGAGGATGAGATGGTTGGATGGCATCACCGACTTGATGGACATGAATTTGAGCAAGCTCTGGGAGTTGGTGATGGACAGAAAAGCCTGGCATGCTGCAGTTCATGGGGTCGCAAAGAGTCAGACACAACTGAGCGACTGAAATGAACTGAACTGAACTGAACGGAACTGACTTTTCTGCAGCAAAGGAAACACACACAGACTTCACTTCCAAGGCCACGGGGCTCTGAGTTATAGGCATCGAAGATCTAAGAGGCGTTCCTTTGGATAAAACAAGTCTCACATTAAAGTAGTTTTCAAAACATAAACACCCAGCGGCCAGGTGTGCAAATATGACTTTTCACTAAGCACATTTTCTTCTGGGCTCAAAGCAAACATTCTTCCTCAGCAGGCAATCTGGCTTCCTAATAAAAGATACCACACCCCACACGAGTCAGAATTATCTCCCAAGAATGTCTAAGAGCACGCCACCCTGAGCCTGCTCGAATGGCTCCATAAAATACAATGGTAACAGCAGCCAGACTGGCTCATTAAACCATCATAGCAGCTGACTAGCAAGACGACTTGTCAGACATGTCAGTCCAGCTCCAACAGCCAAACCCTTTCTGCCTTCCACCGGCCACCCAAGTGCTTCCCAGAATGAGGTCCGCAGTTCACCTGCATCAGAATCTCCCAGCACGTTCACTCAAGAGCAGGTTCACTCAAGTCAGGAAACTGGAATCTGGGAGCCCCAGGGCCACAGCTCCTGACTGATTCTGATTGCTTGTGAAGACAACAGTGGCATCCCCTGTTTGAAAATCCCTCCTCTGCTTGAAAGCCCTCAGTAACAGCACCCCTGAAGCTGGAGTGTAAAGTCTAAGGGCTGGTTCTGGGCATCAAAGACTTTGCCTTCAAACTGTCTCCCAAGTTGGCCACTTGCCTACTCCTCCCTCTGCCCAGGTCCAGCCAGCACCACCTCCCACCTGGAAGCCCGCAGCATATTACTCCTAACTGGTGCTCCCCAACATTTTCTTAGGAACTTTATCAAATACAGAGAAGCTGAAATAACTATACAATGGACCTATTTAAATACATCACCAAGACCCTAAAATGAACAGTTATTAATGTTAATTCTGCAACTAATATTTTAAAAGCATGCTGTAATTGCTTTACTGCATATCTATTGATCTTTTTGAGTTCATTTTAAAGTAAGTTGCAGGCACTAGTGCCCTGAACACTTCAGCAGGCATATCATTAACCAAAATGCAATGTTTATGGCTCTTTCATTTTCCAGATAAAATTTATATGCAATGAAGTGTGCAAACCTTAAGTGACGAGTTTGAAAGTGCATACACCTGTGTATCCAATGCCCTGTCACTCTGAGTCCAGAAATTCCCCTTTGGCTCCTTTCTAGTCAATCCCCTTCTCCAGTCACAACCACGGTTTGAATTTTTCACCATAGATTAATTTTGTGATTCTTGAACTTTCTATATATGCAACTTTATATATATGCAGTTCTTAAACTTTATATATATGCAAGTCATACTCTCTTGGGTCTGGCTTCTATTTTGCATAATGGTTGTCAGCAGGATGTTCTACTTAGCATAATGTTTGTGACATTCATCCGTGCTGTATGTATCAATACCTGTGTGTACCCTTTTTCCTTTATTGCCGAATAATGTTCCATTATACGAATAAACAATAAATTTGTTATCCCTTACTCTGTTGATGAGCACCTGGGCAATTTCTAGTTTGGGGCTATCACATGTAGAGTTTTTCTGAATATGCCTGTACAAGCTTTTGTGTAGATGTAACATTTTTATTTCTCTTTGGAGTGGTACTGCTGGTTCATGGGGTAGATTTCTGTTTAGTTTTACAAGCAACTACTAGAATTTCTTCCTAAGGGGTGATGTCACATGATGCGCCCACAACACTGTCTGGGAGTTCCAGTGGCTCCGCGTGCTCACCGACACTGGATGTTGTCAGTCTTTGTGATTTTCGTCATTCCGATAGGTGTGGTCTCACGAAGGTTTTAACAGGCATTTCTCTAACGGATAATGAAGTTGAGCACTTCTCCATGTGCTTTTAGATCATTTGCATGTGTCTTCTGTGAAACATCTGTTCAAAACTATTGCCCATTTAAAAACTGAATTTTGTCTTCTATTTATGAGTCATTGGAGTACTTTATATATTTTGCAAATAAGTATGGTGTCTCCCCCAGTGACAGTTCTCTCCAGGCAGCCTGGCTGGGTCACCCCTCCTTCTCAAAACACTCCAGGGCTTCTCACATCCACAGGAATAAAATCCAAGTCTTTACCTCAGCCTACAAGGTCGATGTGATGTGGCCTTTTTTCCCAGTTCAACCTCACCTCCTGCTGCTCTCCCCTCACTCACTCTCCAGCCTCACACCCTGCCTTTCTGTACTCGCTGTTTAAACGCGCTTCCCTGAACATCCCCCAGGCTCACTCCCTCAATCCTCCTGGCTTTCCGCTTAAATGCCATCTCCTCACCCACCTGGAACAGCTTCCCCACTCTCACCACCCGGCCACCCCTCTCCAGCCCCTAATCCTGCTTTACTTTCCTCTTGGCAGAGACAATGCCAAGAGGCATGATGTGTTAACTCATTCGCTCACTGCCCACCTCCATGCACTAGAACGTAAGCTCCCTGAGGTCAGCAGCTTTGCTTCACTTTTGCTGCAGAGAACCAGTCTAATGTCTTGGTTATGACACACCCTTTTTTAAGCCAAAGGGCCTCAGTTCTACTACTGAGCATGGACAAATCACTTAACTTTTCCCTGCCCTAAGGGGTTGAGAGAACTTGCTGAGGTCTGGGAGACCCACAGCCCATTTTCCCCTTCTGTAAAATGAACGCTTGTGAGATAAACAAGTGAGCATGTGTGGAACATTGCTTAGCTCATAGCAGACACTCATGAGTGTAGACTGAAATTAGTAGCCCCAGCCCCCAGAAAATGACAAGCAACCAACAAATACTCATTGACTAAATATATGGATGGTTTGTGTATGTACAATATTTTTACTGCATATTTATAATGTACAATCTATTTATAATTTTCCTTAATTTGAGGGGCTTTCACAGTCAGAAGTTGATTTCTCTTGAGAAGAGTTTACATCCCGAGAGATGCACTGCAAGGGAGGGGGGAGTAGGTACTGAGTCTCTACTTGACACGAACAAACCAAGATCCACGAGGTTACATGACGCCAGCCCCAGTGGAACTAGTGAAAGGGCTGGAACAAGAACTCTGGTTCCTCCTAATGCTCTGTGAGTTCCCAGCACGTCCACGGGGCCTCTGTTCTCTCCACCTCCCTCCTCCTTCCTTCCCCAAACAACACGATCTCTACAGAAATGAATATCCTTCATCCTGAATTTTTTTTCTGACTTAAAAAAACATTAAAGAAGTAACTATACATCCATGTTGAGAGGAGCATTAATCACAGTAACCAAAAGGTAGAAACAACCAAGCTTCCATCAATGGATGTATGAGCAAATAATATGTGATCTAGCCACACAGTGGAATACTACTCAGCCTTCAAAAGAAAGGAAATTCTGCCGCAGGTGACAACATGGATGAACCTTGCGAACATTATGCTAAGTGAAATAAACCAGCCTCAAACAGAAAACATTGTGTCATTCCACTTATAAGAAGTACTCAGAGTAGTCAAACAGAAAGTTGAGTGCTGGCTGCCGGGGGCTGGGGCCAGCGAGGTGTGGGGAGCTGCTGCTTAATGAAGACACAGCTTTATTTTGTGAGATGAAGAGAGTCTGGATGTGAATGGGGAGGACGATGTACGTGTATGTACTCAATACCACTGAACTGTACACTTAAAAATGGATAAGACGGTTAATTTCATGTTATGTTCGTTTTGTCACAATTATTAACAATTTTTAAAAAAATAGTTGAGACTACCTGGATTTCACCTCTAAATGGCCAAAGCATCAATTCACTTCAATCCACTCGGATGAGAGAATTTCTCTTGGCATCCAATATAACTTCATACCACATCAATCATCCCACATACTTCATATTCCTATGTCTTCATTTCCACAATCTTTTGAGCCAACCTTCTCAATGAGGCCCAATCTGCAGAAGTTCCATTAGCTGCTGATTTCCTGAATGCCAAGATCAAAGACACACTGATGTCTTGTGTTCAAAGGCACAAAACAGCTGAGACATTCTGCCATGAGCCAGAGGATGCCTACATGCTGGTCCTACAACCAGCAACCTATGTCCTCACGGGGCCTCCACAGTGGAGACTGTAGGACTAACAGATCCTAGGAGTCACTCTGACCCACAAACTGTGAAGTCAGGTTCAAACCGAGAAACTGCTTCCACCCCACACACAGCTGCATCCTCGGAGCACTTTGTTGAAGACAGACGCCCGCCTCCAGTGGAAATCAGCGGTGATGGCCATGTGACCGCCTGGGCGCACTGTGTGTGGATTTTAGTTTCTGTCTCCAATGCAGGCCTATTTTGCCTGATGTGGATTTTTGTTCAAAACCAGTATCTCCTTTTCCACATTTGGAATGAAAAGCAAAGCAGCTCCCTGGAGCTCTGCCCTGTGGCCTGACCCTGACCACTGTCTCTCCCTGGAAAACCCTCCTTCCCCAACAGGGAACAGCCCAGCTCCTGTCTCACCTTCTCATGGCAGACCCTGTTCTGTCCTCCACCCTCCACCCTCCCCTTCACCACATAGCCAGCTTTCTTACCCTCGGCACTATGGACCATCTGGGGCAGATCTTCTGTGTTGTGGGGTCTGTCTTGGGCATTGCAGGCTGTTTAGTAGCATTCCTAATCTCCACCCACCAGAACTATCCCATCCACCAAATCCCAAATTTTTCCCAGCACTGCCAAATGTCCTGGGACCAAAACCATCTCTGTTTAGAACCACTGTTTCAAAGAAACAGAGGTTTCAGGGAGGCCCAGGGCTGCCCAGCTGAAAATCAGATTTCCCAGTCTGGTCCCCGCCAAAGACCTGTGATCAGGGCTCGCTGGCTCCCTTGTCTAAAGGAAGAAATGCTGCAGTGAAGTCCAGGATCCAGAGTCCCCTCCCAACCACACACCAGGCAGAGGCTGAGCCTCGATGGGCGGTCACCCTCACCTAGACCACTTCACAGCCTGCCTTGCAGGGTTTTCTCCTGCATCCCCTTGTGGGTTGAATTCTGTCCCCCAAAGGTGACCTGACATCCCAGCCCCCAGGACCTCAGAATGTGACCTTCTTTCAAAACAGGGTTGCTGCAGATGTGATTAGATGAGGTCATCCTGGAGCAGGGTGGCCCCTAATCCAACATGACTGCTGTCCTTATAAGAAAAGACACAGAAACACACAGAAAGAAGGCCATGGGAGGAGGGAGGCAGAGCTCAGAGTGATGCAACTGTAATCCAAGACGGCCAACAACCACTAGAAGCTGGAAAGAGACAAGGAAGGATCCCCTCCAGGCTTCAGAGGAAGCACGGCCCCGCCAGAACCTTGATCTTGGACTCAGAACCTCCAAATTGTAAGACAATAAACTAAAGCTCTAAGCCACCCAATTTGTGGTGCTTTATCACAGCAACCCTAAGGAAACCAAGCCACCTCGAAATTCTATCTCAAGCTCTGCTTCTAGACACCCCAACAGACAGCTGACGTGCCCACTCAAAGAGCATATACTCCAGGGCAAGCTGGAGATGGGAGTCGAGACTCTCGCCTCGATTTCCACGAGCCTCTCATTACAAGAGAAGGAAGAAGAAGAAGGAAGGAAGGGAGGAAAGAGGGAGGGAGGGAAGAAGGAAATTCGCTCTGGGGATCCTTCCATCCTCAACTCATTCGGTAAATATTACTGAGCACCATCACCTGCTCATCACTGTTCCAGGAGCAGGGGAGAAAGAAGTGAACGAAACAGACAAAAGTCACTGCCCTCACGGGGTTCACCAACCAGCAGGCGAGACAGACCATGAAATACACAGTCTGTGGGATGGTAAGTGCCGCCATGGAGAAAAACAAAGCAGGAGAAGGGGACAGGGAGCACCCAGGCGGGGGTGAAGCGACGGATGCTCCCACAGTCCAGGCTCAGCTCAGGCAGAGAGCAGCACACCTGGGCTCCTTCTCTTTTCTGCCCCAGCCCTTCTGTGAGGTTTGGGCAGCCCACCTGGCCCCTGGGCCAGGATGGAGTCCACGCCCACCCCCGTGCCAGAATGGCAATCTTCAGAACCACCACTGGCTTTGACGTCCCTCCTCTGTCTCCTCCTCAACACTTCCTCTTGCTTCCTGGGATCACCTCCTAAATCAATGACCTGCATCCATACCCCCACCCTGGCCCCAGCTTTCAGGAGAACTGCAGCAGGGCAGGCGCACCAGAACTTTCCATTTCAGCCAAGATAACATTTTCAGCCAAGACCTAGAAGGGCCAACCTGTGGGCACATCCAGATCCTCCACCTCCAGGGCTCTGCCCTGACACAAAGAGTGGAATCTGGAATTTATTGTGTTTGGTGGGTCTTCCTTTGGCATCTGTGGATGTCAAGGGTCTCTGTACCCACCAGTGTCACAAGCCAGAAATACCAGGAAATGAACCTCCCCATCCCCCAGCCCTCGATCAGTGACTGACAGGAGGTGGTGTATTAATACCCCAGCTCCCTCGCCTCTTGGGAGGAAAGGCTCTTGGGCCTATGTCTGATACTGCCTCCTGGTTCCCCTAGCAGGTTTCTGCTCCAGTCACCACAGCAGTGGCTGGCCTGATATCTGCATCTTTTAAGTGACATTCCTACCTGCTCCTGGTATTTCCTCTGGTGTCACCTCCCTATTAAATGACTCCCTTGCCTGAGGGTACTAAGAGAGCGATAGCTTTGAAGATGTGTTTACACACACATACAGTGTAGCAGCCCCTCCAGTCCTCATGTTTAACACGTATATCCCAAATGTGATGCTGGATCATCAAATCCCTGGCCAGCAGAGCTCAGCTTTAGAAGCACCTTGGTGTATTCGATGCAAAGTAATCCCATTTGCATTACAAGGATCACTGTCTGTCACCGATGGTCTTGACCAGCCTCCAACTGGGTCTTCTTCCCCTGGACTCCCCCCCACATCTTTCCACCCACAGTGGGTGCACTGCTGTCCTCCAGCCCACAGAATGCCCCAGGAAGGGACCCTAAAAGCCCACTGGGGAGAGGGCTTGGTCCATGGGTAGCTCCCCAGGCAGCCCACTGCATGTCACTGGGCTGGAAGAGGGAAGGAAGCTAATCTTACAATTCACCTGAAAAACAACCATCCATCATCCCAGTCTTCAGGCCTCATCTTATTTTTCCCAGATCAATTTCTGAAAGTCAAAATGACAGATAGCTTCATACTCTGGACAATAATTCTCCTTAGTAAATAACCCAGCATCAATGACAAAAAGCTCCCAAGGCAGTGCTAGTTACCTGAATCTACATGTGATATAATTTCATAGAACTACACACACACATACACACACACACACACATGCAGGGACATGGACAGAGAGGATGCTGGTGAAGGGACTTCCCTGGTGGTCCAGTGGTTAGGTCTGCACTCCCAATGCAGGGGACCTGGGTTTGACCCTGGCCAGGGAACTAGATCCCACATGCCACAACTAAAGATCCTGCACGATGTAACAAAGATTCAAGATCTTGTATGCTGCAACTAACACCCAGTGCAGCCAAAGAAACATTAAAAAACATTAAGAAACATTAAAAAAAAAAAAAAAAAACTGGTGAAAATTGCATAAGGTCTAGTTTAGCTACCAACAGCAGTTTCTTGGTATCCAAGTGTACATGGATCATATGAGATTTACCATCCAGGAAGCTGGATGAAGAACACACAGGACCCCCTGTACTATTCCTGCAACTTCTTGGGAGTCAAAAAATTCTTTCAAAATCAAAAGTTTTTAAAATGCAAAAAAACACAAACAAAACTTAAATACTGAGATTAAAACTAATAATCATAATCGTTTTTTACAAAGCTCCCCCAGAAAACACTGCCAACCCACCCCTTACCTGAGAACTGGGAATCAGCGCCTTCCACCAGTGTCCGCCCTTCACCAGGTCGACCTCGCACAAAGGCACAGCCACCTTGCCGATGACGCAGTGGCGCGAGAACTTATCGAAGTCCAGCACGGTCAGGAGCAGGGTCCTCCTCTGAGCCTCCAGGAAGGGGATCTCGAAGGTGTAGCGCTCCTCGAACACGGGCTTCTGGGTCTTGCGTTTGACTCCGGTCTGCTTGGAGTTCTTCTGGTCCGGCAGGAGGCAGATCTTGACGTAGGGGTTGGAGTGCGCCATATCCTGGCGCGCGCCGTCGTGGGAGATGGGGGGCGGCAGGTCCCTGGCCTCGATCACCCGCACCGTCAGGTGGTTATGCAGCAGGTCGTATTGCGTGCTGAAGTGCAGCATGCCCAGCTGGTACTTGGACAGGATCTCCGCGTCCGTCAGGAAGTCCACGTCGTCACTGTTGGAATCCAGGGAGTACAGGCGGGGCTCGAACTTCCTGAAGTAGTCATCCGGCGTATAGGTCCGTCTGAGCACGGAGGGCTGGATGGGTTCCTTCTTGGCGCTGAGAACGCCAAACTCGATGGGCTTGATGTCGATCAGTGGGGAGCTGGGCCGTCTGGAGTCGAGACCTGCACGCCCAGCAGGAATAACAATTAACACCACCAAGTACTGGACTGGATCTGGGCCCATGCGTGAGATCAAGGACCATTTGTGGATTCTCACATTGTTTGCTCTGCTTCATAATGCTCTTTCCACATGCTCTCCACTCCTGGAAATCCTCTTATTTACTCTATGAGAGGAAGGGCAGCAGCACAAACATCCCCATCTCCACGGCAGCTAATTGCCAGGCACTGCTCTAAATGCCCCGCATACATGGAGAAGGGAATGGCTACCCACTCCAGTATTCTTGCCTGGAGAATTCCATGGACAGAGAAGCCTGGCAGGCCACAGTGCATGGGCTTGCAAAGAGCTGGACATTTGGGGGGGCTTCCCTGGTAGCTCAGATGGTAAAGAATCCGCCTGCAATGCAGGAGACCCAGGTTTGATCCCTGGGTTGGGAAGATCCCCTGGAGAAGGGAATAGCTACCCACTCCAGTATTCTTGCCCGGAGAATTCCACGGACAGAGAAGCCTGGCGGGCTACAGTCCATGAGATTGCAAAGAGTTGGACATAACTGAGTGACTGACACTTTCACACTCACAAGCTTCACAAGGTATTAGCCAGTGACTATTACCTTCACTTTACAGATGAGGAAACAGAAACTCTAAGTAACTCACCAAAGGGCACAAAACTAGCCGGAGGAGGAGCCAGGATTCGAGCCCCACCTCTCTGGCCCCAGAGTCTAATCATTCCCCCACACTGCCTCTACTTTCAAAGAGTGGGCTCTGGGGTCAGTGTCTGGATCAAATTCCAACCCAGCTACCTCCTCGTGAACCGCGTGAGTCCCTAGTAATGAGCCAAGTGCCTCCAGGCACATTTTATACACTCGGTTTTCCCATCTGTAACATGGAGCCAATCATAGCAACCACATCAAAGACGGTGCTGAAAACTCACTGAGCGATGCATGAAGAGGGCTCAGCACAGAACATGCATGTGGTGAGAGGCGCTGAATGGTAACTGTTACACGTCTTCAAGGATCACATTCACAGCTCATCACTTTCGGGGTGCCTCTCCCCTCCCCATTAAGCAAAAGAGTTCACCACTCCCAGGTTCATTGTTGCCATCTTTGCTCATCTCTCTATTCTAGCAATAACCTCATGGCATTCTTTTCTCTTTTAAAGCACTTAATTGAGGTATGACTGACACACAAAAATTGTCCATATTCAAACTACACAACTTGATGACTTGGGTGATAAGTATGCACCCGTGAATCCATCGCCACAACCTATGCCATCAACTGTCCATCACTTTCAAAAGCTTCCTCCTGCCTTCGTTATTTACCTACTTTTGTGTGTTTGTTAAGAACATAAGATCTACTCTCTTAGCAAATGTTTGAGTACTCCACATAGTACTGTTAATTTTACACACTCTGCTGCAATGGATTTCTAGAACTTACTCATCTGGCATAAGTGAAACCAACACCTGCCTGGTTCGGGCTCCCCCAGTAACCATGTCCTACTCTATAGATGCTCAGGAGTCTGACTATGAGATTCCTCATGTTGGGAAAATTACATAGTATTTGTTCTTTCATGGCATCTTGTTGACTGCCCAAGTACCTGCCTGTTGGCTAAAACCATGAGCCTTTGCAGTGCCTAGCTGCACTCTGATAACTGTGTGCTAAATGCGGTCATCTCTGTATAGAGCTGGAAGTAACATTTAGGAATCATCTAGACCAGCGCTATCCAAGAGAAAATAAAACGTGAACCAGCTACAGACATACAAGCCCACAGTTCAGTTAAGTCACTCAGTTGTGCCTGACTCTTTGTGACCCCAAGGCCTGCAACATGCCAGGCTTCCCTGTCCATCACCAACTCCCCAAGCGTGCTCAAACTCATGTCCATCGAAGCCCACAAAGGTAACTTAAAATTTTCTTGTAGCCACAATTATGTAAAAGTACAAAGAAGCAGATGAAATTAATTTTTATATTTTATTTAAACCAATATATCCAAAATATAATCATTTCAACATGTAATCAATATAAAAACATTTTAGTGAGACATTCTAAACTCTTTTTTCATACTGGCTGCAAAATCCAGTGGGTATGTAACACGTACAGTGCATCTCAATTCAGCTACATGCCTGTGGTGGCCACTGTATTGGACAGCAGTCTGCAAAGGGCAGACAGGCCCTCTTATTCTACAGATGAAAAGACGGAGGCTACAGAAGCCAGACTATTTCACTATTTCAAGCTCTTGAAATCTACTTCTTTCTTCTTCCCCATCCACTCCCAGAAAAGATCAGAGATCTCAATCATTTCCAGCTGAGTGGATTAGTTTCATGAATTTAAGCCTTTTCCCTCTGCTAAGTGAATTTCAGACATCAGCTGCATGAGACAGAGGAGACACACTTGGCTAGTGACAAGAGGCTGGGAGACTCTAGGCTTTACCCCCCTTTCTCTTCCCCACCCAAATCATGCCCTCTGGTCTATACCCAGGCTATAGCATGTGTGTGTGCAGAGCGGCCCACTCTAGAGTGGGCCAAGGGCCAAATTCAACCCAGAGATACATTCTGTTTGGGTTTAAAAGTAAGGAAGTTTCATACAAAAACCCAGACTGCCAGTTTCTCTTTAGAAAGGTCAGGCAATACAATCCCTCATGGCTACCGCTGAGCAGCTGCTCCCCTTCAATAAGACACTGGCTTCCCAATTGGCCCCAGTCCCCACCCTGCCCTAGTGCCAGGCCAAGAGTCGGCTGCCATTTGTCACTCACTAGGGTGATATTTATCTTCCGCCAGCCCTTGGCACTCAGCCACTGACACAATCCACCTGGCCCCTCAAGTCACTTGAATTTGCAGGCCCTGCTGTGTAACATGGTAACTAACACTTGCCTTTCGGGGTCTGAAATGATATATGCTGACAACGTCATCAACTGAGCCAATTCAATGAAACTTGTGATCAGTATAAACAAAAATCAGTCAAAATGATTGCTTCTGCCTGGTCTGTCACACTGCCATTCCCTCTCTGTCATCCTGTCTCCTGGACTGTCACACCATACTCCACTCCCTCACCAGAGGTGACCCTGTCCTTCATGTCTCTCGCTGGGGGTGCTGTTGAGCATCTGGGAATGCCAGCTCTTTCCCTTTGTCCTGGGGACCCAGACAACACGGTTGTACTTCATGGACCCCGAGGGGCAGCTGACTTGAGCCAGGACCCCCGACAGTCAGAGCAGAGAGGCTTACTTGAAATCCTCCGGGTCAGGCTGTATGTAGACTTAGACGTGTCTGAGGACGAGCATCTCCGATCTGGGGAGTTGGTCCGTGGGGTCAGCGGGACGTCACTGGCTGTGTGCACAGAATCCCCGTCCTTGTCACTGCTCCGGCTGGCCAACCTGTAGGAGGGAAGAGGTCTCAGTGACTGTCAGAGAATCCCCAGGGGCTGGCACCTCTGTCCCGTGGGGGCAGATCAAGGACAAAATTGCTCTCAGGCCCAGTCTATGCAACTCGGAATAATGCAAATTTGAAATAAATTCTCGATAGCCCTTAATTCTCAATAATGTCTTGCTTTTTGCACAAAATGTGATGTGAAATAAATGAATATATTTCCCAATTAGAACAATCTGCCAAGAATTTGCATAATTTCAAAACCGAGGCTGGGGTGGGGGAAGGGATATGTAAACTTATTCAGGATATTGCCACACGTGCACCACCTTATTAAACCAAGATCAGTTCAGTTCAGTTGCTCAGTCATGTCTGACTCTTTGCGACCCCGTGGACTGTAGCACACCAGGCCTCCTTGTCCATCACCAACTCCCAGAGTTTACTCAAACCCATGTCCATTGAGTTGGTGATGCCATCAAGATGGGACCTGTCAGTCTTCAGTCTGGAAGGAACCACGTGGGTGTTTAAATGCATTAGAACTTCTGCAAGTAGTTTTGGGTAAGAATTGCCCTGTTATTTCAATAGTCACCATGTCTATAACATCTTTAAAAGATATCCTGTAACAATGTCACTCAAAGGTTCTTGGGACTTTCCTGGTGGTCTAGCAGCTAAGACTCTGTGCTACAAAATGGCTCTGAGAATCAATGATTTAAGAACAACAGTTCAATGCGTAGAAACACCAGTAAAATAGCAGCAACCACAACTCAATATTCTCCCAATAAAGATTAGAAATGCTGAAAAAATAGAAAGCACACTGTTTGTGGGTTGGGGTACAAGGTAGTACTTAAGGGCTGGCTCAAGGCAAGTCCCTCTCTTTCCCTCCATCTCCCCATCTGTAAAATGGGACTAATAATAGTACCTGCCTTACATGGTTACTTTGAAGATCGAGCTAACATATATAAAATGATTAGAACAGTGTTTGGTATGTTCTAGGTAGGTGCTCAATACATTTTAGCTGATGTTAGCAATATTATAGCAGAGGTGGCTTTAAGATCCCCCAAAACTCACACAGCTAGTGAGGATGCTGGGAGTGGGGGTAAGGGGAGGGGAGAGAGCTGGCAAAGTGGCCGTGAGATTGATGCTGCTGATAATAAGCCTCTCAGCCATCACAGCCATAGACCAATACTTTCCAAGACTGCATCCCCCAAGTTGACATTTAAACCTGTGGAGAAACCAATCTTGAAAAATGCAACTTTCAAGTTCTGTGAGGTCAGACGCATCCTGTGCATGACATGAAACGGATCTGATGTTCTTCCAAAACTAGGGTCACAGCTGGGACAAGCAGGCACGTTACGGGGGCAATGCCCCGTGCCTGCCACTCCTGGTCAAGAATAGGAGGACATAGCAGATGAAACGAGAGGCCGGCGGGGGGATGGAAGGGAGACGGGATCACACTAGATCAATCTGTCTCCCCCAAAAAGGAAAGCAGCTGCATCTCCCCAGGAAGGCGGCCCCCACTGGGGCCCTCCACCTGCATGGCCTGTTTCCTGGCTGTCACACCTCGTGGCGGCCGCTGCCTCCAGCTGCGAACTCCCATCAGTCTTCAAGGGTCAGCTTGAATGCCATCGCTTCCTGAAGCCTTGGCTGCCTCCTCTCAGACAGAGTACCGGCGTATACCTGGGCCACCCCTGCCTCCTCTGCCACCACCAAGCCTCCACGCCCCCTGTCCCTTCTACCTGGATGGGGCTCATCCTGCCCCATCACCTGTCTCGTTCCTCCTTATCATTCAGATCTCAGCTGCAGCAGCACCTCCTCAGAGAGGACCCACCCATCCAGTCGCCTCCTCCCAGCCTGTCAGCCCTTACCCCTGCACCCTTTCCCCCCATCCAGCACATGCCTCTTTCCCAGTGTGGCCTGCCTGCTTCTCCTCTGCATCTGACACTAAGCCAGAGGCCCATGCGGGCAGAGGGAGGCAGTGTCTTCTTCATTCACCACTGCCCTCTTTGCACGGCACCTGGCATGTGTTGGGTGCTCTGATTTATTTTTTCAGTGAATGAATGAATACACATTTCTGGTGGCTGTTATCTGACTTATCTTGTGTCACAATCACTTGAGTGCACGACTTGTCACCCCTCCCATAACAGGCTACAAATTTTAATGTTGGCATCTGATTTATTAAGATCAAAGGTAGCAGCTATTGAGGCCCTACTATGTGCCAGGCACTGTGCTAAATGCTCTGTATGAACCATCGTTTCAGACTTGAAGCAATCCAGGAGTTAGTTGTTATGAACCACTCCTACCCCTTTTACAGACAGGGAATCGGAGCCCTGGCCAGGTAGCGGGAAGGAAGGAGAACAGATCTGCAACACCAGATTGCAGAACCCCAGTGGAGTCCAGCAGTACCAGACTCCGGACCACATGCCCCACACTGCCGAGCTGGGCATCCCCTAGGAGGCCTGAAAGAACCTTGCACATAGTAGGTACCCAACACATGCTTCTTGGACAAAGAAATAAGCTAATTCACTCTTCAGTGGGGGTCTTTCTGGCACGGCCACAGAAGGAGCCAATCGGGTGGTACCATGTGGTGAGCTGGTTTTCCTGACTCTCATCAGCCCAGTCCAGCCCAGGAAAGCTGCGAGACAGACCCACGTGACAAAAGCATATGTGACGATTAATGGTGTGTCCTCTCCGATCACACAGGCAAAGACCCAGCTCATCCGCCACATGCCACCCCACAGAGAGGCCCATTCTGTGGCTCCTGGCTCAAACGGCACAGTAGGAATGGTACTGCAAAGCTTGTACACTTGACATTTCTGCTCCCTGCCTGTTTGATAACATGCAACTGCCCGCTTGGTAAATAAATCTGGGGAAAGCACAAGCTGTAAATTCTCTTTCTGGAGGATTTAACCTGCCTCCTCTTTACAGATTTCTCTTAACATTTGGTATGATGTTGACTATCAAAAATGTCCTCAGCGCGATCTAAGATTCAAGGAAGACCTGGGTCATCTTGAGAAGCACACAGGTCATGTACAGCTGTTCAGACGGTACACTGCACAAGTCTAGGTGGTCTTGTTCATAATGACCACCATGTGAAGGGCGCCCCCTGAAGCTATGTGGTGAGTTGGCTGCTGGAAGTTTCCAGCTCACTTCTTTGCTTGTAGCATAACCAAAACAAGTGCCTTCCCTGAGAATGCCAAAGAACCCCCTGCTTGCACAAAGGGTCAGCGACCTGAGCAAAACGCAACTGTCCCCCAGCTTCATGGCCACACATCTCTAACACTCAACATCTGAGGCAAACAGGCTGTGATTTTCAATGTCTACCAGGGGTCTCCTCTGGTTCAGAAGAAAATCCAAGTTCCTTAATCTGGTATTTGAGATCCCACACAACCTGAACTTACAGGCTCATTACTCTTCCAAGACGCAGTGTCCCATTTGTGGTGTTTGTCTACCCTGTATCCAGTCGCAACCTCCAAATTGTTGATTACTCAGGTCAGCAAACTTGAGGCCCACTGCCTGATTTTGTAGAAGTGTTATTGGAGCATAGCCACACCCATTCACTAGTGAATTGCCTACGGTTGCTTTCACACTACAAGAATGGAAGTGAGTGGCTGCAATAAAAACTAGTCCATGAGGCTAAAATATTTACTCTCTGGCCCTTTATAGGAGAAGTCTGCCAACTCCTGTTCGACTAGCTTAGTTCATGTGTTTCAGGTGGAATAACCCTTTCCCTGGTTTCAGGTCAGGAAACCCAGACATTATCCCAGCACTTTTTCCTCCAGGCAAGTGACTGGATCAAGTGATTGACATGTGACCCAAACCAGAGCAATGAGAGCCTTTCCTGATATTTTGCTGCTGTCAAACATAAAGCAAAGAAAAAAGGAGGCTTAAGAATGAGGCCAATACAGAAGAAACAGAAAGAAAGAGAGCAAGCACATACACGCACACCCATGACATCATTTGAGCCCCTGGATCCAGTTATGCCTGAAGCCATTTTCCCAGACTTTTTCCATAACAAAATTCTATGCAGAACTGTCATATGTGTGTGCAGGATGTGAATACACAACTAATTTATTTACCTGCTTTATCTCCTATACTGAAGTGAAAGAAAGTGAAAGTCACTCTGTTGTGTCCGACTCTTTGTGATCCCATGGACTGTACAGTCTGTGGAATTCTCCAGGCCAGCATACTGGAGTGGGTAGCTGTTCCCTTCTCCAGGGGATCTTCCCAACCCAGGGATCCAACACAGGTCTCCCACACTGCATGTGGATTCTTTACCAGCTGAGCCACAAGGGAAGTCCAAGAATACTGGAGTGGGTAACCCATCCCTTCTCCAGCAGATCTTCCTAACCTAGGAATCCAACTGGGATCTCCTGCATTGCAGGTGGATTCTTTACCAGCTGAGCTACCAGGGAAGCGCTTATCTTCTATACCAGATATTAAATCCCCTGAGCATGGGAATAGGACTCCATCTAGTCTTATGCCTCCCACAGTGCCTGCTACATAGGGCAACCTCAAGAAATAACTTGGCAAAAAATAACTTAACAAAAAAACCAAGCTTAACTTTTCAACAGCATAATTGACACTTTCAGGACTCAATTTCTGCCTTCAGGTTAATCAGCTGGTTGATAACTATTTTTTGGAATGAAAAAGAAACCAGATAATAGCCATGCCATCACAGAACTGGAATTCTTCTGAGCATGGCTTTAAAGACATCAGATGGGCTGAGCCAACCTCCATCACTAGAAAATGGGAACAATCCCATCATTAATGAGCTGGTTTCACCAAACATCTCAACTCTATGCGCAACTGCAGGGTTCAGGCTACAATCTGTGAGTCAGGGAAGGTTCCTCCACATAGTCTTTACATCAATTTAAAGAATCTCTCAATAACTAATAATGACAGAAACAAATACTTACTACTGTGCTAAGCATGTTACATGCATATGTCACTATTATTAATAGTAACCTTATAAAATAAGTTCTATTACTTCCCCTACTTTACAGATGAGGAAACCCAGACCAAAATAGGGTAAAAAGAATCACTTATGTTTATGACTGCCAACAAGGTATTTTTCCATAAACTAATTCATGCAATCATCACAACTCTATAAGATAAATACTATTCTTTTTATCATCCCCATTTGACAGATAGGAAATCAAGGCACAGAGAGATGAAGCAACTTGCCTGAGGTCACAGAACCGGAAAAAATTAGGAGAAGTAGGATTTGAACTCACAGATTGTGACCCAGAGCCATTCTGCTATGAAAATATTTGATACTTGCTTCTCAAAAAACAATCAGAGGATTGAGGCATGACCCCCAAGGAAAGATGGGGTACCAGGGGCTTCTGGAATCTTAGCCCAAGGGTTTATCTGAGCCAGCACAGGATCCCCACTGAGGCTCCAGCTGTGGGCCCTCACACTGTCTTCCTACCTCCCTGGGCTTCCTTCTCTACATCATGGGAAGCTGCACTGGACAATTCCCAGGCCCCAGCCCTCTAGATTCAACCCAGACTCTCTGGCCACGCTCTTCTCCCAGCCACAGAGAGGTGGCCCAGACACGTGGCTAAAAAGCTTCAAAACTGCATTCCCAAAATATCTGAGCCACTGGCAGATGGAGATGTTGTATGCAGGCGCGGGAGGAGAACGAATTGGAAATAAAATGAAAGATGCCAGAGAGAGCATAAACAGCGTTGGAGGACACGATGGAGCCTGGAGGTGTGTTCTGCTTCCCTGTTTCTGAAGTTCTTGCTCAGATCAGCAAAGAGGCACTTGCTTGTTCATGTCATCCACACCAAATACTCACTGAGTGTCTAGCATGGGCCAGGCACTAGGATGGTTCATCATACTGACTTGGATGGAAAACCTTTAGGATCTGGACATCCCTTGAAGAATAGAGATGCTCACAGATTTCTTTTTCCACTTGGAACGACACTCAACAGGATTAAAAGTGCCCACATGCTTAGCATCACACAGTTCGTATCTCAGAAGGCCGGTTGTGAAAACCAGCAGCACTGAAGCCCCACCCCCAGCTGGTCTCACCAGCTTGCCAAACGCAATGAGGCACAGAGTGCATCTCATCAGCGACTAAGAGGTCAATGGAAACTCAGCCTTTCCCCTCTCCATACCCCTAAGTTGTCCCAGACCCCTCACAGAAACAGAGGAAAGAAAGGTCTTAAGGTGGCTTTCCAGGAAGTTCAAAGCAGGTTCACTTACAGCCAGGGTGGAGTCTGGGCAGGAAAAGGTCCCAGAATCTCAACTTCATCCTCACTCGACTGGCAACAGCTGGACTCATAGCACTTCTGACAGCAATGCCGGCAAGTCCATCTGCAGAGCAGGAGGTCGGAGATTCTAGAAAGGAAGCCCTGAGCCCATGGGGGGAGGTGGGCAGAGGAGAGATGGGAAGGGGAGGAAGAAGAGGAAAAACACCCACAATTACAAGCAGCCGATCCCTGATGAGAAATAACGACATCCAGGAGGTCTGTCTCCACGGCTGATCTCTTAGAACAAAATGTTTTCCATTCCTATTTACCAACTGCAGGTACAAAGATGGCAAACACCAACCGGCTCGAGCCGTTAATAGCAAGCAAAACGTTTGCAGGTATTTTCCTTTGTATGTGAACGTCTTTCCTGACATGTGGGTGGTTTATTCAATATCATGAGGGCTATGCAATATGTTCGCAAAACACAATGATTATTACTCTGTCTTCTTGAAAGCAAAGCACAAATATTTTTTTAAGATAATTTCATTACATTAAAGTAAACAGAGATAATCAAATGGAATAAGTAGAGGGTGGGAAGGGAAACCTAGTCTCATTAACTAGCATCTTTTCACCGGGATCTCCCTTCCCTAGAATGGCATCGAAACCGAGCTATTATCAACATCTGGTTGTTGTTTAATATTCAGCATCCCCACAGCCCCACAAAAGGCTCGAAAATGAAAAGCAAGCATTTCTTGATTAGAAGCCAGACCAAACAAATCACCGAATTCACTCACCTCATTTAAAGGTTCCAACTGCCCTTTTAGAGATCCACATGAAGCCAAGGGGCACAGGGGGCGAGGGGTGACAGAGAGAGAGAGACAAGACCAGTTTAGCAATACTCCTGCAACTCAAAAAAAGAAAAAAACAAACAAAAACAACCAAGCCCTGCTTCTTTCCACTTACCATCCTGGGAAGGGAGCTGACCTCCTAACAAGGTGCTGCTACCTTCAGGGCTGCTGGTAGCCTCCTGGCTAACCAACACCGAATAAATGGGAAACTTTAGCATTTCGATTTGATTTGCACCGTATGCTGTTATGAATCAGAGCGGGTGGATAGATAGTCATGCTATCCAATGCAGCCACACTTCAGGAGAGGAGCAAACCTTCCTATACAGAAATAGCCATGAAGCCAACCCAGAAGGACATGATTAGCTAACTTGCAAGCAGGCACAGCATAGATGTCTCTTGGCTCCCCCACCCTCCCAGAGGCCCTACCTTCCAATTCTGGTCCAATGGTGGGGAGCTTCATATGACCACCCACAAATAGAGGGAGCGGAAAAGAAAGCCATAGTCTAGTTCCCGGGAAGAAGGGAGGGGCTCCCTTCCATCTTCAGCCCCACCCCCACCCCAGCCTCTTCTAACCAGTTCCCAAGGCACAGGCTCCCCCCACCCCCTTTCTGGGAAGGGTCTTCACAGTTTTCCAAAAGGCCAAGTAAACCAGATAGGTTAGGCGGAGTCTCCCATGGAACTCAGAACTTTGAATCAAGAGGGAGAAAGCTAATCATCTTTCTCAATTCTTTTGCAAGGTGAAGAAGGTCTTAATTTGGTATCACTGTATGTAACATCTTTCTAACAGTTGCAAATCCCACCCCTGCCTTCCTTTTTAAACAGACAGCAGACCCCAGCTCAGAGCCTTGCAGACAGACTAGCTAGCTAGAATCCAAGAATGTGGCATTATTCTCATTGTATTTTTCCTATTGCATTCAGTTTCTATCAGGTGACCCTGGTTTTCTATTATGGTAGTGACATGATGTTTCCTTTTCATGTTAAAGTTAAAATAAAGCACAAGTCCATTTATAGAAAAGAAATTAAGTAAATAACATCACAGGTAGTACATAGCTCGTGAAAAACTCAAAATCCTTGAAGTGATAAGGGATTTACTGCAGTTTGGGGGAAAAAAGTCTTGGACACCAATCACAAGGGACGAGAGAGGCCCTAGTCCTGGCCTCGCCAGTGGCCAGTCACGTGACTCAGGCAAGTTGGGAGTCTGAGCCTCAGTCCTCTTTCCTTTAATGAAAGGGCTAAGCTAGGACACTATGGAAAGGCTCTGTGCTGCCTAGATTCTGCATGCTTTCTGTGGCTTATGAGAACCAGGCGGTTTGTCAAGTCCAGTTGGATCCTTCCAGGCACCGGGGACTGTCCTGGCCGACAGAGTGGTGAGGCGAAGAAAGCAGTAAACAGCTATGCCCTCACGGGGCTTGCATGAGAAAGTACTTTAACATGCTTATGGTAAAGTGCAGGGATAAAGGGGTGCTTTTTTCACAATGATCCAGGCTCACAGGAAGGCATTTCCTGAGTATATAGTGATCAAAAGAGAAGCATTTCTTAAACCATGATGAGCAGAGGCAAGGCTACCTTAGGGGTCCCGCCTAGGAACAACCATGCAGCTTTCACAAGGCCCATGTGCAAGGTGAGTGTTAGGGGGCAGAGAAACCAAGCAAGATGAAGAGGAAAGGGGAGATGCGCTGAGGCTCCCAAGCGTGCTGAGTCTTTGGGACTCCGGCTCAAGTGTTTGACCCAATGGAGGAGAACTGATTCAAGCCAGAAAAAAAAAAAAAAAAAAAAAGAGGAGGAAGGAAAGCCCAGATATTCTAGAACAGGGGGTGCAAGCTATGACTCAAAGACCAAATTCAGCCTGCAGCCTGTTTTTCTATGGCCCTCCAGCTAGGAAGGGTTTGTACATTTTTTAATTGGTTGAAAAAACTTTCGAGATGAATACTTCTTGACTTGCACAAAGTATATGAAATTCAGTTTCAGTGTCCACAAATAAAGTTTTATTTACACATAGCCATGCCCATTCATTTACTGGTGTCTCTGTGTAGTGTCATAATCAAGAGGTGAAGTGTGACATAGACCCCTCAGCCCTCGAAGAAAGAAAATATTTACTATATTTTATAGTAAATATAGTAAAATATTTACTATATAGGCCTTTACAGAAAAAGTTAAACACCTTGTTCTAGGAGAAAAGTCAACATCACCAGGCTATCCTCATACCAGATGCTTAACAAATCCCTCACCAATCCCCATCCCACCCCCCTGTAGGCCTCACCACTACCTCTTAGCCCCTGGGTGGCCTTGGGCAAGGCACTTCATTACTGGGTGCCGAAGACAGGCATTAAGAACCGTAGAAGCCCGTTCTAACATGGTTCATGCCTCAGTGCGCAGTCCCTGATGGGCAGGGACCATGCCGCCTTCTCAGCTGTGTTCCCGGTGCCCACACGTATTACATGTCACCCAAGTGTTCCGGGAATGTGTTCAGTGGCCACTCCCCCCAACAACATCCCCACAGTAGGTGATCAGTAAATGTGACCTTCATTGAACTTGAAAAGATGACCTAATGATTCCATGAAAGGGAAGTCAATGGAGCGAATCTGAGCCAGGAGAGGGATGGGGCGGCTATGGGCAGATGGCAGGGCAGAGTTCCTGGCAGGTGGAAAAGTCTAAGGACAGGATGAGGGGGTGTGTGAGCCAAAGGGGGAGGAGGGACCAGAAGCCCCTCCAGTGGTGGGCGAGGGCAGAAGCCAGCCCAGAGGCACCCTGAATGTAGGAGCCCGTTGGTATCACTGCCAGGGGCAACGGAGCCAGTACCAGAAGCAAGCAGCTCAACGGGTCTGACCGCATGACCTTGGCGCTGCCCAGTCGCCGCTTCCCCCCTCATACTGAGGAGACAGGTCTCTTAGTCAAGCATGCCCTCCCCAAGAAAAGGTGCCTGGAAATTATTTCAGCCTAAGGATTCTTGCGGGGTGTCCCCAAGATGAAGCGGCGGGGTGGGGGGGGGTCCACAACTCCCAAGGCAATGGCCCAAAGTAATCGGCTGCCCCCCAACACGACCAGCGCGCCTCCGGGGTGCCCCCCACCCCTCAGCACCCAGTGCCCGGGAGAGACGATGTCCTTGTCCCTCCCGGCCGGAACAGCTGCCTCCGGCTCGCTCCGCCGGCCAATTAGCCGGAGTCGTCACCAAGGCAACGGCGGCTGGCGGGCCGGGCGGCAGGCGCGCCCCGGGCCGCCCTCCCAGCGGCCCCTCCCCTGGGGTGGGGTGCCCGAGGGACGGGGTGGGGGGAGGGGGGAAGAAAAGTCCGCCCCACCCCCATTCCTTCCCCAGGAGGCGAGGGCGCTCGTGCGGAGTCCACTTGGGGCCCTTCATCCCAGGGTGTGGGGGGGTCCCCAGCCTCTTCTCCTGGGGCGCACCCCCGCTGCTGCACAGGTTGCCTTGCGCTCGGGCACCCTTTTTCTCGAGGCAAGTTTGTGGCAGCCCAGCCGTGTGCCCTCCCTTCCGCGCGCTCACAGTCGGAGGGGGCGCGGCACCCCCCTCACCCCACATCGCGGACCTGGCCCCCCGGCCTCAGCCCTACCTGGATGTACGCCATTTTCGCCCGCACGCACTCACTCCGGCCCGGGCATGGCGCCGCCACGGCCACTTTGCCCTCGCCAACCGGAGAGAGGGGAGAAAGCAAAGGGGGAAAGGAAGAAAAAGGCAGCCGGGTGGCCCCAGACGTGACTGGCGTGGCTGATGAGCGGCGCCCGCCCCTCCGCCGGCCGCCCCGTCCTTGCCTTCCCCTGCGTTCCGGCTCCGGGAGTCGGGGCCGCCTCCCAGGTTGGGAGAGCTCGGGCGCCCAGGGCCCCCGCCTCGGCCTCCCTCGCCGTCCCGCGCTCCCCCCGAGGCGCTCCCCAGGCGGGATTAAGGCCGGGCCGCCTGGGGAGGGAGCCCGGGGCAGCCGCGGGGACTGCAGCGACCCCAGCGCAGGCGGGGCCGGAGACGCTGGGGCCCGGGAGCGCCAGAGGCGGGGGAGGGGACCGGGACGGGCAAGGAGGTGGGAGGGGGCGGTGCGCGGGTCAGCCCATCCGGTCGGCACCGGGGCTGGCACCTACCGAGAGCAGGGCCCCCGGGGCGGCCGTGAAGCTGAAAGGGCACGGTCCAGCCCGCCGCAGAGTCTGGAGCCGGGAGGGTCCTCCCCATCCAGCCCTTTCCTAGACCGGGATGGAAAAACTTTATTCCCGCCCCACCCGACGCGCCTAGAACTGTTGCGGTGAGGAACGCAGAGGCCAAGCGAATGGAAGCCTCAAGTTAAGATGGGGCCTTGGGCGCCCCGAGGGAGATGCACTGGCGAGGACGGCAGGGGCGCGCGGAGAGACCGGAGCGCCCCTTTACCCTAAACCTGCTCGACTTGCGCCCTGGGCGCAACAGGTCTGGCGCGGGGCGGCCCAGCAGCGCCACCCAGCGTCGCGCCCGGCGTCCTGCGCGTCTCAGCCCTCGGGAAGCTCCGCGCCAGCGAGCGTGCGCCCCCGGGCGTGTCCACCAGCCAGCTTGCCTGCCCGCGTGGCTGGAGCGTCCTGGGCCTGGAGGCTTCCCCCAAACCGGTCCTCCCACCCCAAGGCCATAGAGCTGGGGCTGGCTCTCCTGAGGTGGAACATTGCCCTCCGCAGGTTCTCTTTTAAATGTCCAGACATCTTCAGTTGCCAGGTACCAGTTTACCAACCATGTAACCTTGCAGCGACTCTGTCTTTTCATCAATAAAAACAGCATAAAATCTCTGCCCTGCCTATCCTCCAGGACTGTTTTTTTGTTGGAGTAAATGAGGAAATGAACGCGGAAGTTATGAACAAAAGGTGTAATACACATATGTGTAAATATTTCGTGTAAATATCGAGCAGACATATACATTTCTAAGTATGATAATATTTCATTTGTAGCACATGGCATGTAACATATGTCGAGTGCTTATGATTTCGCAGGCATCTCGCTCAAGCATTTCGTCTTGTCCTCCACTGCCTTGCTCACTCCTCTATGTCTGGCAGAGTGCTAGTGAGTGTGGATGCTCAGTCCCCTGTCCATGGGATTCTCCAGGCAAGAATACTGGAGTGGGCTGCGGTTCCCTCCTCCAAGGGATCCTCCAGACCCAGGGATCGAACCAGGTCTCTTGTGTCTCCTGCATTGCAGGTGGAATCTTTACCACTGAACCCACCTAGGAAGCCCAGCAGAGTGCCTGACTCCTCTTAGCTTGCTGAGGGGGGCACAGCAGCTCTCCCCAGTTTACGGATGGGGACATTGAGATGCACAGAGGGACAGTCACTACCAAGACAGGACAGCTGGGAGCTGGTGGCTCTGGCATGTGAAGCCACGTGGTCTGCACTCCCAAAACTTGGTGTGTATCCACGATGTTTCTTTTGCAGTGATGGGAAATGATGTTTGGTGGGGCAAGGGCTTCACAGAAGAGGGGTTCCTCCTGGGATGGGTGCTCCCCCAGGGGACTTGAGGGAAGTGGAGGAGTTTCCCAGGTGTTCCTGTGAGGATTAGCTAAACTTTTCGAGACTGTGTGCCAGGCAGGGCTTTACACCTTTTAAAACCTTTCACAACAAATTCAATCATTTAATTCTCTGATAGGCTTGAGGTGGGTACTGTTACTGTTCCACGCTTTTAGATGAGAAAAAAAAAGGAGGCGCAGAGCCGTGAAGTTTCCCAGGGGCTGTACATATAGCGTCAAGAAGCTGGAATTCAAGTCTAGACTCCCTAAACCCAAATCCTTTCCTAGCCACTGGCGGATATTGGGGGGAGGGGGGGTGAAATCCTTAGGGTTAGTTTGATTCTTTAATCTGTAAAAATTTAAAGCTGTCTAAGAATATCAAACACCCCTCCTCCAATGAAGAAGTTTATTTGAAATGGGGATAAGAGAACATACCCCTGGAATTACATCAATAAAACTCATGTATATCAAGCAGCTGGCAGGCAACGGGTGCACAATAAATGCTTGTTGAATAAATACATGATGGTATTATTAGCTAATGTGGGTGCCTCCAATTCATTCACATATGTTCTTGTATAATCCTCACCAGAGCCCTACAAAGTGGGTACTATCATCACCCCATTTTTCAAGTGAAGAAGTTGAAGTTCCTAGAGGGGAAGGGAGTCACCCAAAGTAAACAGGGAGAAAGTGATGGAGACAGGAGAAAACTGCAGATCTGGTTGACTGGAAAGGTCCAACCGTTTAGGGCTGCACCATCCTGCTTCCAGTGAAAGAAGGAACATGAAATGGGTCCTGCGTCATTCATCAGGGGAGTGCTAGAAGTCACTTCAGGGTCTCCAGCTCTGAGAGCCTCTCCCTGCCCTACAGGGCGTCCGCAGTCCAGCTTTGAGATGTAGCCTGGACTCAGACCAAGGCTGCGCCTGTTTGGACAAGGCAGCTGGCACCTTCACGGATCTCAGGATAGAAGCCCCAGGCCAGGACAAATGTGTGGAATTGCATGTGACCTGTGGTGTGATAAAGGGAGGTCCAGGGGGCTGTCAGGGTACCAAGTAGGGGCCCCAAGCTAGTGTGGTGAGAGTCAGAGAATTCTTCTTGAGGGATGACCTTAAGTGTGAAGTGTTAGTCGCTCAATCATGTCCAACTCTTAGTGACCCCATGGACTGTAGCCCACCAGGCTCCTCTGTCCATGGAATTCTCCAGGCAAGAATACTGGAGTGGGTGCCGTTTCCTTCTCCAGGGGAATCTTTCTGACCCAGGGATCGAACCCGGGTCTCCTGCATTGCAGGCAGACTCTTTACCATCTGAGGGTGATCTTAAGCTGAATCCCAAAGAACCGAAAATGGAGAGATTATTCTAGACCTCAGAGGTGCTTAATTGGGATGGGGGAGTCCATAAACTTATAGAAAGGCATAAAGTTAAATCTTCATGGTCACTTTAAAGTGAAAGTTGCTCAGTCATGCCCAACTCTTTGCGACCCCATGGACTATCCAGTCCATGGAATTTTCCAGGCCAGAATACTGGAGTTGGTAGCCTTTCCCTTCTCCAGGGGATCTTCCCAACCCAGTGATTGAACCAGGTCTGCCACATTGCAGGTGGGTTCTTTACCAGCTGAGCCATAAGGGAAGCCCAAGAATATCGGAGTAGGTAGCCTATCCCTTCTTCAGCGGATCTTCACAACCCAGGAATCGAACTGGGGTTTCCTGAATTGCAGGCGGATTCTTTACCAGCCAAGCTACCAGGGAAGCCCTACCTGGGACTTTGTCACCAACACAAATCATGTATACTCCTATCACATTACAGTTGTTGCAAATAACTTGACATTTCTTTCTTTTTTTTTTTTTTTATAACTTGACATTTCATTGACACTCTTTACTGTTTGAAAATTACACCCATTATTGGGCCTCCATGCTAGATCTTTCTGTTTAATGCATTAATAAAGAAGCTGTGCTTTGTCGCTCAGTTGTGTCTGACTCTTTGTGACCCCCTGGACTGTGCCCTCCAGGCTCCTCTGTCCATGGGATTCTCCAGGCAAGAAAACTGGAGTGGTTTGCCATGCCCTCCTCCAGGGAATCTTCCCAACCCGGGGATCGAACCCAGGTCTCCTGCAATGCAGGCAGATTCCTTACCATCTGAGCCACCAGGGAAGCCCAAGAATACTGGAGTGGCTAGCCTGTCCCTTTTCCAGGGGATCAAACCAGGGTCTCCTGCATTGCAGGTGGCTTCTTTACCAGCTGAGCTACCAGGGAAGCCTGAAGAAGCACACACATTACCATATTTACATTTAAATTTGGTTTTAATATTTTGATAAATGTATATCAGTATAATTTCACTATAATCCTATATATCCTACTCTATGTTGAAAAGACATTATTCCAAGGTGGGGTCTATAGGCTTCAAAAGACTGGCAGGAAGTCCCTGGCAGAGAAAGGATTACAAACCCCTGGAGGTTGCTTAGAGGTCAGAGTGGCAACTCCAGGTAGCTAGAGGTAACTAAAGGTTAAAGTGAGGGGAGGGAGGTGCCAGGTGAGATTTAACAAGTAGGAGGGGCCAGATATCTGGTAGCCTTGTAAGTTCCCCAGTAGAAGATCAGTAGAGTGAGGTTGAGAAAGATTTTGGCATGAATGTGTGTGGGGGTGTGTGTGTGTGCCTGTGGGCACAGAGTAGACAAGCCTGAAGGCAGAGAGACTGATGCAGCAAACCAGGTAAGAAGCAGTGGGAGTCCAAACCAAGGTCATGGCAGTGTATCAATGGCTGAAAGTGAATAAACAATGATAAGGGTGTGGAAGGCAGGAGAGGCTGGAGGAGGGCAGGTTTGCAGGGAGAGGAATTCAGGTTTTGTGTTTGAATATGTTGAACCTCAGATATGTATTGTCTAGGGTTCCTGAAAGAAACCCAGTTCAATTCAACTTGAGCCAAAAAGAACTTATGGGCTCATTAACTTGGAAGGCCAAGGGCAAATCCCAGTCACGGCTGGATTTAGGGCTGCAATGAAATCACTTTCTTTCCATATCTCACCTCTTCACAGGTTCTCTCGGAACACTGGATTTTTTGCCCCCTGACGTAGGTTTGATTCATATGGCAGAAAAATGGCCACTAGTGCCTTGAGTTTATATTTTGACAGTTTATGCTACAAAGGGAAGAGAGACTTTGTACGCAATCATAGGGAAAAACTCTAATTGATCCTGCTTAGGTCACGTGCCTACCTCTGGACCAAGCACCATGTCTAGAGGATCCAGCGCTGTGTCTGAATCAGCCTGGGCCAGGTGACCAGACATGTAGGTATCATGAGCCAGCATGACCTCACAAGGACCCAGAGAGGAGGAGAAGCAGTTCTCTAAGAAAGGTTCTGGGAGACAAAACAACAACCAAAAATGCCCATAATGATATGGCAGTGGAACACTCAGATGGAGATGCCAATGGGCAGGAGATGTCAATGGTTCATGTTTAGCCCCTCCTAACACAGATGGACAGAGTTGAAGATCAGGAGATGAGGCTTCAGTCACCTCCTGGTGGCACTCCTGGGCTCATCTCTATCTACAGGGTCTAAAAAGAACCTGGCCTCTCACCTTCTTCCCTCAGAGACCCAGCCCTGGATGGCAGAGGCAGGCACATAATAATGATTTTCTTTTTATGATCCCTAAGAAGGCAGTGAGAGGTGGCTCTGTAAACCACAGACCTCAGGATACCTATTATAATCAAAAGCACCAGAACAAAAGCAGTTGGTGGCATCCATACGGGCAACCCACATTCTGGTTAGGTGACTTTCTATTTCTGCCCTACGGGCTGACAGCATCGTCTCCCAAGTCAGTTTTAATTATACAGCTTCCAGAGTATGCCATTTAGCGCCAAGCCTGGGCAGTGTTTCTGAACACCGTGGAAATAAGAAGTCTCTGGGATAATTAAACAGCTGGTCTGGAAATAGGAAGGGCGGCCCCAGGGCTGACATCCCAGAGTAACCCTCTGAGGAACCCTGCGTAGGAGTCAGACCTCTTTCGTCCCCAATCCTCACCAGGGGCAGTATGGTCTGAAAGCTTTGAGGCCAACCTCACCCACAAAATAACTGTGTGGCCTCAGGCAAGCCATTTAATCCCTAGGGAACCTTAGTTTTCCTCACCTGCAGAATGGGTATAATGCTTCTCTCCCAGGGAAGGTATGAGATGAGGCCAATGAGAAAAATGCATGTGAAACGCTAGCACGTAATTCAGAACTAGTGGCTTCTTTCCCCCGTAGCATATGCTTAATCTGCAACTATAGTGCCTCTTCCTGTTTTACAATTGGAAGGGAAGAGTGTGTTAGGGAGGAGGAAGGGATAACTTGGAGGTTAAAGTCCTCACCTCTGGGGGCAGTTGGACCTGGGTCTAAGTCATGCCACCTGCTACTTAGCAGCTGTGTGATTTCACACCTTCTGAGCACCTCCACTCCCTCCTCTGTGAATGGGATGCTAAGAGTCACTGTTTCCTGGAGATGAGGATTCTACAGGCCACCATCTATTCATTCCTTAGTACAGTGCCTGCCACCGAGGAAGGTCTCAAGAAATGCTATTACTACTTTTTACTTCCAAAATATATACACACCACCCAAACAAGTCACTTTATTATTACTAATTGCTAGAGTAGATGTTTCGTTTACCCTGAACCATTGTCCTTTCCTGTTCATGGCCAAGAAAGGGAAGAGAGGGAGCCGTATCACACACTAGGATATTCATTCTCAAACCTGACTGCACAGAAGAGTGGGGAGGGGCTGTCTTGTTAATTTCCCCATTCTTAAACTCCGCACCCGAAATTCTGGTGCAGTGGGGTCTGGGGAATGTGCATTTCCTAACAAGCCTCCTAGGGTACACTGATGCAGGTGGTCCAAATGTTGACCTTGACCTCTGCACACTAGAACATCATCTTTATGAAGGTCACACACTCCCACCGAGGAAGATGATCACCACCAGCCAGGCTACCCCGGGAGTATCGTTAACACTGGCTTCAAAGGATCAGATGGGAGGTTGCATGGAGGCCTGATGGTGCCCATAAGCCCTGAAGATGTTTGACTCACCAGTGATGCTTGACCTCCAGCTGATCCCTGCATCCCACTGAACATCTCCTTATCTTGCCTGCTGTCTGCTGACATCACTTCTCAGGCTCTTGCTCAGATGAAGGAGTCTGAAGGTCTAGCCTTTGAAATCCTGTTGAAGCTCCCCGTATCACCTCCAGCCCCTACACAGGTTCAAGAATTTCTACCACATACGCTCCTGACTGAGGCTGGTAGCTATCGTCAGCCCAGCCCTCTCCGCCCTGTGATTCAGAGAAGGGTAGATAATTATTTAGCCTTCAAGAAGGAAAATCTGAGGGCGATTTAATAATGGGCTGCAAACATATGAAGAGTTATTAGCAGGGAGCTGGTGACCACCTGTTCCCTCTCTCCACTGTGACTAGGAGACACAGAGATGGGATTTAACTACAGAAATGAAACAGGACACCAGGGTAAGCAAGAGACCACATCAGTGATGTGATTTCAAGGGGCAGCATATAAAACCTACCTTCTTGGAATTTATGGGAGGGAAGGAGCTTCGGATCTGATGTGTGATCTCCCCCACAGAGGCTGGAGAAAGGTCTGAGGCTGTGAGCCATGTCAAGATAGGGATTTTCTCTTACTTGGCCCTGGGCCCTGGCACGGGGCACATGTAGACCAGTGGTTCTAAAGAAGGGCCCCAGGCCCGGCAGCATCAGCATCATCTGGGCTCTTGCTACAAGTGCAGAATTGCAGACCCCACCCCCATCTACTAAATCAGAAACTCGGGGAGTTAGGGGGACCAGCAAGTTGTAGTTCAACAACCACTCAAGGTGATTCTGGCACCACTTACTATGCATTCCGCTCACCTGGGGCTCTTGTTAAATACAGTTTCTGATGCAGTTGGTCTGGGGTGGGGCCTGAGATTCTGTGTCGCTAGTGAGCTTTAGTGGGCTTCCCTCGTGGCTCAGGGGTAAGGACCCCGCCTGCCAATGCGGGAGACTCAGGTTCCATCCCTGGGTTGGTAAGATCCCCTGGAGAAGGAAATGGCAACCTGATCCAGTATTCCTGCCTGAGAAATCTCATGGACAGAGGAGCCTGGTGGGCTACAGTCCACGGGGTCGGACATGACTGAACGACTAAACAACAACAATGCAATGAGCTTTAAGTGATGCCAATGCTACTAGTCCCTGGACCAAAGTTTTGAGTATTGAGGATCCAGAACAATGCCAGCTCATGTCATTACTCTGCTTTAAATCCTCCAGTGATTCCCTTCTCATTTAAAGTAAAAGTCAAGAGGTCCCACGTAACCTGGCCCCCATTATCTACCCTGCTCTGCTCATCTCTCTTCCCCTACCCTTTTCTCACTATACTTCAGCCACACTAGCCTCCTTGCTGTTCCTTGAACACCCCAGCAAGCTCCCACCCAGGACTTTTGCATTTATTCCTTCTGCCTGTAACACTCCTCCCCCTGGGCTCCGCCATGTCTCACTCTTTCACCTCTATGACAGGGAGCTTCTCGGATGGTCCATTGTTATTCTGCCTCCTGCTATTGACCCCTTCTCCTCATCTCCTAACCATTGAGTGTGAGTGGGATCTATCATAGGCCTGGAGATGTCAACTCTGTGATTGGGTTATATAAAGCAGTAATTTCTACCTTGATAGCAGATGCTTTCCCTTGCTGGCTTTGATGACAAAAGTTCCCATGCGAGGACTGATGCTGAAGCTCCAATAATTTGCCCACCTGATACGAAGAGCAGACTCATTGGAAAAGACCCTGATGCTGGCAAACACTGAGGGCAGGAGAAGGGGGCAACAGAGGATGAGAAGGTTGGATGTGACTACATTGACTCAATGGACATGAGTTTGAGCAAACTCCAGAAGATAGTGAAGGACAGGGAAGCCTGGCATGCTGGAGTCCACGGGGTCGCAAAGAGTCAGACAAAATTGAGCAACTGGACAATGACAACAACCTATGTCAGAGAGACCCACATGACAAGGAAATAATGGGTGATTAAATAGGAATTAAGACCCTCAGTCGAATGCCGAAGAGGAATTGAAATTCTGACAACAACCATGTGAGCTTTGAAGCAGATCCCTCCCCAGCTGAGCTTTTGAGTGAGCCCCCCAACCCCATGAGACATTTTAATTAAAGACTTGTAAGAGACCCTGAAGCAGAGGGTCCAGCTAAGCCATGCTCAGCCCCCTGACACACACAAACTGTGAGATTAAAAATAAATGTTGTTTGAAAGCAGCTTAAGGCTATGGTCATCTGTTAGACTGCATTAGATACCTTCAGGTTTGGCTCAGGTGTCTCCATTTCAGTTGAATCTTCCTGACTTTCCTCTTTAAAATAGCAACCTCCACCTTCTTCCAAGAACACCCTATTTCTTTTCTCCACTTAATTTTCCCCCATAATATATATCACCATGTGATATAGCTTATAGTTTTCATATTTTTATGGCCTGTCTCCCCAACTGGAAGTAAGCTTTCTGATCTCAATGTTGGTTTTTTTGTTTGCTTTTTGTCTTTTTTCCTTCCATGCCTGTATCCCTATATCCATGGCACCTAGAGTAGTGCCAAGCATGTAGAAAGCGTTCAGTAACATTGTTGACTGATTGAATGAATTCAGCTGACCGTCTTCCTCCACACAGTGGGTAAGTAGCCCTTATGGGCACGAGCCTTATAGCAACCTGGTGAAGAAGGAGGTTTTTCCAGACATTTGTACACAGTAGTCCTTCCTTATCTGCAGTTTCAGTTACAGGGGTCAACTGTGTTTCAAACATATTAAGTGAAAAATTCCAGAAATAAACAATCCATCTGTTTTCAATTGCATGCTCTTCCGAGAAGTGTGATGAAATCTTGTGCCGTCACGCTCTGTCCTCCTGGGCCAAGAACCATCCCTTTGTCCAGAATGTCCCACCCACTGGTCACGTAGTGGCAGCTCAGTTATCAGGTGGGCTGTCACTGTGTATCAGTGCTTGTGTTCCAGTAACTCTTCTTTTACTTAATAATAATCCCCAAAGCCCCCTTCAAGCCCCCAAAGACCTGTCGTGGTGAAAGGGCTTGCATAACTCAGTGAAGCTATGAGCCATGCCATGCAGGGTCAGCCAAAAGAGACAGATCATAGTGAAGAGTTCTGACAAAATGTGGTCCACTGGAGGAGGAAGTGGCAACCCACTCCAGTATTCTTGCCCGGAGAACCCCAAGAACAGTATGAAAAAGCAAAAAGATATGACGCCAGAAGATGAGCCCCCCAGGTTGGAAGATGTCCAGTGCTACTGAGAAAGAATGGAGGGCAATTACTAATAACTCCAGAAAGAATGAAGTGGCTGAGCCAAAGTAGAAACAAGGCTCACCTGTGGATGTGTCTGGTGGTGAAAGTAAAGCCTGATGCTATAAAGAACAATATTGCATAGGCACCTGGAATTTTAGGTCCATGAATCAATTTTAGGTCCATGAATCAATTTTAGGTCCATGATATAGTCAAGTAGGAGATGGAAACATTGAATATCAACATTTTAGGAATCAGTGAACTAAAATGGATAGGAATGGGCGAATTTAATTCAGATGACCATTATATCTACTACTATGGGCAAGAATCCCTTAGAAGAAGTGGAGTAGCCCTCATTATCAACAAAGGAGTCTGAAATGTGAAATGTAGTACTTGGGTGCAATCTCAAAAATAACAGAATCATCTCAGTTCCTTTCCAAGGCAAACCAGTCAACATCACAGTAATCCAAGTCTATGCCCCAACCACTAATGACAAAGAACCTGAAGTTGGCCTTGGAGTACAAAATGAAGCAGGGCAAAGGCTAACAGAGTTCTGTCAAGAGAACATGCTGGTCATAGCAAACACCATTTTCAAACAACACACAGGATGACTCTACACATGGACATCACCACATGGTCAATGCCAAAGCAGATTATGTCTTTGCAGCTGAAGACGGAGAATTTCTGTATAGTCAGTAAAATGCAAGACCTGGAGCTGACTATAGCTCAGACCATGAGCTCCTTATCACAAAATATTGGCTTAAATTGAAGAAAGTAGGGAAAACCACAATGTCATTCAGGTATGACCTAAGTCAAATCTCTTATGATTATACAGTGGAGGGGAAGAATAGATTCAAGGGATTAGATCTGGTAGACAGAGTGCCTGAAGAACTATGGACAGAGTTGTGTAACACTGTACAGGAGGCAGTGACCAAAACCATCCCAAAGTAAAAGAAATACAAGAATGCAAAGTGGCTGTCATGAGATGGTTGGATGGCATCACCGACTCGGTGCGCATGAGTTTGAGCAAGCTCTGGGAGTTGTTGATGGACAGGAAAGCCTGGAGTGCAACCATGGGGTTGCAGAGTTGGACGCGACTGAGCGACGGAACTGAACTGATACCCAAATGAATGCACAGTTCCAGAGAATAGCAAGGAGTGACGAGAAGGTCTTCTTAAATGAATAGTGCAAATAAATAGGGGGAAATGATAGAATGGGAACGACTAGAGATCTCCTCAAGAAAATTGGAGATACCAAGGAAACATTTCATGCAAAGATTAACATAATAAAGGATAGAAACAGCATGGACCTAACAGAAGCAGAAGACATTAAGAAGAAGTGACAAGAATATGTAGAAGAACTGTACAAAAAAGGTCTTAATGACCTGAATGACCATGATGGTGTGATCACTCACCTAGAGCCAGACATCCTGGAGTGTGAAGCCAAGTGGGCCTTAGGAAGCATTACTATGAACAAAGATAGTGGAGGCAATGGAATTCCAGCTGAGCAATTTCAAATCCTAAAAAAATGATGCTGTGAAAGTGCTGCAAATTAGGAAAACTCAGCAGTGGCCATAGGACTGGAAAAGGTCAGTTTTCGTTCCAATCCCAAAGAAGGGCAATGCCAAAGAATATTCAATCTACTGTGAAATTTCATTCATTTCACAAGCTAGCAAGGTCATGCTCAACATTCTTTAAGCTAGGCTTCAACAGTGTGTGAACCGAGAACTTTTAGATGTACAAACTGGTTGTACAGTTGACAACATACAAACTGTATGGATCATAGAGAAAGCAAGAGAATTCCAGAAAAAATATCTACTGCTGCTTCATTGACTACACTAAAGCCTTTGACTGTGTGTATCACAACGAACTGTGGAAAATTCTTAAAGAGATGGGAATACCAGACCACATTATCTGTCTCCTGAAAAACCTGTAGGCAGGTCAAGAAGCAACAGTTAGAACTGGATATGGAAAAACAGACTGGTTCCAAATCAGGAAAGGAGTACGTCAAGGCTGTATACTGTCACCCTGCTTATTTAACTTCTATTCAGGGTACATCATGTGAAATGACACCCTGGATGAAGCACAAGCTGGAATCAAGATTGCTAGGAGAAATATCAATAACCTCAGATATGCAGATAACACCACCCTTATGGCAGAAAGCAAAGAAGAACTAAAGAGCCTCTTGATGAAAGTGAAGGAGGAGAGTGAAAGAGCTGGCTTAAAATTCAGCATTCGGTAAACTAAAATCCTCACCAACTCGATGGACATGAGTTTGAGTAAACTCTGGGAGTTGGTGATGGACAGGGAGGCCTGGCGTGCTGTGATTCATGGGGTCGCAAAGAGTCGGACACGACTGAGCGACTGAACTGAATTGAACTGAAACTAAAATCCTGGCATCTGGTCCCATCACTTCATGGCAAATAGATGGGGAAACAATGAAAACAGTGAGAGACTTTATTTTGGGGGGCTCCAAAATCACTATAGATGGTGACTGCAGCCATGAAATTAAAAGATGCTTGCTTCTTGGAAGAAAAGCTATGACCAACCTTGACAGCATATCACAAAGTAGAGACATTACTTTGTCGACAAAGGTCTGTCTAGTCAAAGGTATGGTTTTTCTAATAGTCACGTATGGATGTGACAGTTGGACATTTGAGAAGGCCGAACACCGAAGAATTCATGTTTTTGAATTGTGGTGCTGGAGAAGACTTTTGAGAGTCCCTTGTATCAAGGAGATCAAATCAGTCAATCCTAAGGGAAGTCAGCCCTGAATGTTGGAAGGACTGTTGCTAAAGCTGAAACTGCAATACTTTGGCCACCTAATGTGAAGAGCTGACTCATTGGAAAAGACCCTGATGCTGTGAAAGATTGAAGGCAGGAGGAGAACGGGATGACAGAGGATGAGATGGTTGGATGGCATCACTGACTTGATGGACATGAGCTTGAGTAAGCTCCTGGAGTTGGTGATGGACAGGGAAGCCTGGTGTGCTGCAGTCCATGGGGTCACAAAGAGTCGGACACCACTGAGCAACTGAACTGAACTGATCAGGTCCCATCACTTCATGGCTAATAGAAGTGGGAGCAGTGACAGATTTTCTTTGGTTGGGGTCCCGAATCACTGCGGACAGTGACTGCAGGCATGAAATTCAAAGACACTTGCTCCTTGAAGGGAAAGATATGACAAACCTAGACAGCATATTAAAAAGCAGAGACATCACATTGCTAACAAAGATCTGTATAGTCAGAGCTATGTTTTTCCAGTAGTCATGTATAGATGTGAGAGTTGGACCATAAAGAAGGCTGAGTGCTGAAGAATTCATGCTTTTGAACTGTAGTGCTGGAGAAAACTCTTGAGAGTCCCTTGATCTTGAGAGATCAAATTAGTCAGTCCTAAAGAAAATCAACTCTGATTATTCATTGGAAGGACTGTTGCTGAAGGTGAAGCTCCAACACTTTGGCCATCTGATGCAAAGTGCTGACTCATCGGAAAAGACCCTGATGCTGGCAAAGATTGAGGGCAAAAAGAGAAGGCAGAGGATGAGATGGTTAGATAGCATCACTGACTCAAACAAAATGGATTTGTGCAAACTCTGGGAGATTTGAAGGACAGGGGAGCCTGGAATGCTGCAGTCCACAGGGCTGCAAAGAGTTGGACATGACTTAGCAAGTGGACAACAACCACAAATCCCCAAAGAAAAATTCATGACGTCGGGACTGGGATATGCCAAAGAGCAGATCTAAGTTCTTCTTTTAAGAGGAAAGGTGAAAATCCTTGACTTAACAAGAGAAGAAAAAATAATCGTATGGCTAGATTGCTAAGATTCACAGTGAGAATGAATCTTCTCTTCATGAAATTGTAAAGAAGGAAACAAAAGTCTGCTAGTTTTGCTGTTGCACCCCAAACTAAAAAAGTTATACCACAATGCATAATAAGTGCTTAATTAAGATGAAAAAGGCATTATATTTGTATAATAAGGTATTTTGAGAGAGAGTAACCACATTCATATGACTCATTATACTGTATTGTTAAACTTTTTTGTTTCATTATGACTGTTATTAATCTCTTACTGTACATAATTCATAAATTATTTATCATATGTACCCATAGGAAAAAGAGTATACAAAGGATTTGGTGCTGTGGTTTCAGGCATCCACTCGGGGTCTTGGAATGTACCCCCCATCCTGCTGACAAGAGGGGACTACTGTGTATTGATCCAGGAAAGGACTAATTGGACCCACCTGGCTTTTGTCCCACCTTGTTGAGGGGAAACAGAATCTCCTATACAGTGTCTAAGACCTTCTGACATCTCATGTACCGTGTATCAGTCTGCCTTCTCAGAAGTAGGGGATAATAACACGCTGCCCATCATTGCCGAGCAAGGTTCACCCAGAGGCCTGTGTATGTTCTCTTCCAGAAAAGAGCTTCTTTCTCTGAGGTGAGGCAGGAGAGCTCTCATTGTCTGCAGAGCCCTTGTCCTGCACGAAGACTTGGAGGTGAACATTGAAAGCAGCGCTCTTCATAACTGCCCCAAAGTGGGAACAATCTGAATGTCCCTTAATGGCCGAATGGAGAAGCCAAGTGAGGGTTAGCCATACGATGGCTAACCTTACGGCAATAAAAAGAACAGCAAACTACAACATGGGTCACCTCGAAAGCATTTTGCTAAGTGAAAGAAGCCAGGCAAAAACGACCATGTACTGCCCGACTCCATTTATATGAGATGTCCAGAGAGGCCACACCTGCAGAGACAGGAGGGAGATCAGAGGCTGCCGGGGGCTGGCGGTGGGGATGGAGAATGAATGCAGATGAGGGGGGTGTGCGGGGCAGCCGTGATGGAAATGTTCTCAAACCATATTGTGGTGATAGTTACATGACTCAGTGAATTCCTAGAAATCATTGAACTTATCCTTAAAAATGAATGTCCATCAACAAAGCTTTTTTTTTTTTTTTTTTTTTGGGCTGAACTGCATCTTTGCTATGGCACATGGTCTTAGTTGCTCCTTGGCATGTGGGATCTTCGTTCCCCGAGTGGGGATGGAACTCACGTGCCCTGTATTGAAAAGGTGGATTCTCAACCACTGGGCCTCCAAGGAAGTCCCAACAAAGCCATTTTTAAAAAGAAAATAAAATGAAAAGCCCACGAGAAAAATCTTTTTTTGGTTCAATCTCTAAAGGACCTTCTCTCAAATTCTCTTTGAGAATTATACTTCCCTCACTTTTTAGATGACCGTTTCTATGAAAGGTCAGTGAAAATCCCCCACTGGTGTCGTAAGTCATATAAATGAAAATAATAAATAATCAGGCCTTGTTTCTGCCCTGAGGCAATAAAAAGGTCATAACATTCAGACCCTTTGAAGCGGTTTTCTGTTCGTTTGTGCAGACCATTGTTGGCTGACCCTGTCACTGGGTGAACCGTGCCAGTTCCAGGGATCTGTGCCCATAGAGCAACTAAAGAATCCTCATTCACATAGAAACAGGAGCAGTACAGTAAAGTCTTGCATTGTGATTACAGGAGATTGATGAGAAAGTGAAATACTCTGATTAGTCTGTCTCCGTGACCTGCAATTTCCATCTCAATGCAATCAGAGGACAGAGGTACCTTTGACTTTGGCAGCAAGTGCAGATACAAGGGGGATGTAGCCCTACGTCTGGCCCAGCCTGGGTCCAGTGCCCATGCCTGCCCTGGGGACAGCTCACCATGAATGGCAGCCCACTGGAAACACAAGGAAAAGTGAAGGGACATTCCCACAAAGGAAATAAAGATGGTGAGAAGGTAGAAACACCACATAGCCAATGTGTTCCTCCCATGTGCAGAAAAATTGTAATAGAGCAAGATGTCCTCTGGGCAGGGGAAGCCAGTGTGGACTTCAGAGAGCATAGGTCTAACAGCTGCTCACTGGGAAATGCCCTCCTGGTTATATTCAGATCCACCTCGATCAGGGGCGGCTAGATTTTCCTTTCTTAGAGCCAGTCCCATATGCATCCAGGTCCTCTCTCACCATTCAAGGGACTTACAAGTGTTGAGGATTCTGGGATAGCCTGTGGTCCAGAGGTGGTGGTCACTGGATGATCCACACGGGCAGTGTGAAAACAGAAACCCACGCATATATAAGGAATCTAGCGAAAACAGAATAGGGTGGGACGAACTGAGAAATTAGCACTGATGTATATACACTACCATGTGTAAAAACAGCTAGTGGGAGGCAGCTACAGAACACGGGGAGCGCGGCCCTAGTTATGACTGATTCATGATATTGTAGGGCAGAAACCAGCACAACATTGTAAAGCGATTATCCTCCGATTAAAAATTTAAAAAACAAACAAAGTAAAATCGAGAGGCCAGAAGGGGGCGCTCTCATGCCCTGCTGCTCCATGTCAATTGCTTGCCCCACAGGAAGCAGGCACCTTGCTCTCTGCAACAGGAGACTTCAAGGAAGAATTTCTCCTCGCTCAGCAACAGCCCAGCCAGTGAGAAGTGTTGCGGCTCAGCTAATGAAAAGCATTGCCGCCCCGAACTCCTTAAAGTGAAAGTGTTAGTCGTGTCCACCTCTTTGCAACCCCATAGACTGTGGCCCGCCAGGCTCCTCTGTCCGTGGGATTCTCCAGGCAAGGATACTAGAGTGGGTTGCCAGAGCTCTTACTTTTCCTCCAGTGAATTTTACTTAGAACAGCCCCTTCCAACTCCCCCTGCCCCCCTTTCCCCTTATTTTGTTTTTTGGACATGCTTATGGTTTACCGAAGATTGCACATCCCCAGTCACAATTCTCTGCTGTTCCCAGATAAAGTCACTTTGCTGGTAAAATAACTTGCTGTTTTAATAATTTAATCTCAAAGATTTTCAAGGTCCACAACAGGCAGCTCAGTGTCTACTGAGTTCCTTCCACCTTTACAGTTATGTAGGACTGGCTATGCATACTTTTCAGGGCTCAGTGCGAAATGAAAATGAGGGGCCCCTTGACCAAAAATATTAACAATTTAAGACAATGACCAGCAGAACATGAATGCAAGCACAGTGTCTTTCTGAGCATGGGATCTGTGCCACTGCCACTAAAGCTGGCCCTGTCCTTATGACATAAATGTCTTCTTCCTTGTCCTGCTTTAGAAGACTCCAGTACTGCCCCACCCCACCAGTCCCACTCCTCCTAGTCACTTGTGACCCCCCTCCTCCTCTATCCCAGCCTCACTGTTATCTAGTATTGAAAACAGAGTAAAAAAACAACAAAAACAAAACGAAAAACCCACCTCCCCAGCAAGTTTAAATCCAAGTATCTCTGAGGCTAGAGAGTTCTGCCAAGAGAAAGAGTTTTGCATGCTGAGTACCTCTAAGTGTGTGTGTCTTACAGTGTTTTTCCTCATCCTTGCCCAGAAACAGCCCTAGCATTTTTTGTGGGCCTCAGGTTGAAGAGGAGTAGCTGCCTGAATGGAATCCCAATCAGCAGGGCTATCACCACTTGGTGATGTTTAATAACTACTTCCAGGCTTCCCTGGCGGCTCAGTGGTAAAGAATCCGCTTGCCAATGCAAGAGACATGTGTTTGATCCCTGATCCAGGAAGATCCCACATGTAGCAGAGCAATTAAACCCATGCACCACAACTGTACACTGTCCAGGAGACCACCTTTTGCATTCCTGATCACCAGAGCCACAGACCTCCCTGATGAGATCAGATGCCCCATCACAGTCTCAGAGTGGATGATGTCTGACACACAAGCCTAAGTACCCCTTGTCTGGGGGTATATGATCCGGCCACCCAAGATGGCCACTCCCCTGTTCTCTTTACATCCCCTGCTTGATCAGTCCCTGCTTCACCTACACCCCACTCATAGGACTGACTTTCCCTCTTAACCATGGAGCCTAATCTGAAGATGCCAGCATCCTTGCTCTGACCTCAGCTTGTAATCGTTCTGATCTTCAGATGAGAGCTGTCTCCACTATGATAGTTCATCAAAGAGGCGTGTCCCCTCTGCCGGTTTCCCTGGCAACTGATGAGCCAAGCTGATTCCAATTCCCTCTATAATGGTAACCACCTCCCTCCCCTCCGCCGCCCCCATTGCAAAGGCTGCTGCCACGTCCTGACCACTGTGCACAAAATATGGTGGGCTGTCACTCCAGGCCCTTGCTTCAGACCTGTATGATCCCCCATCCATTAAACCACTGAGGTCTCTGTCACTGACTCTGGGCTCTTTCTTCAGTCTTGAGGCTGGGCAAGAACAGTAATGATCAGTCTGTAACCCTAGGCTTTTCCCTGGATCTGGCAAGACCCAGAGATTGTCCGTGCTGCTGAGGGGCCCTCCCTCTCCAAAGAAAATGCTGCTGACTGAGTGAGTAATCAAGTAGTTCCCGAGAGGGCTGGTCTGCTTAATCCCAGACCTACTCTCACAGTGTTGGTTCAGCCAGTTTCTCAGAGAGGCGCGTGCACCTACCTATCGCCCCACCTTGCTCAGGCATGTCTGAGCCTCCCAGCAAACCCCTTACCCAAGTCTTCTGAGGATCAAACTCTTTCTTGCCTCAAACAAATTTTCATTTGTCAAAACCTGTTTTTGCAATTACGAAACATTTTTTAAATTGAAGTATCGTTGACTTGGGCTTCTCAGCTGGCATTAGTGGTAAAGAACCTGCCTGCCAATGCAGGAGAAGGTAAGAGACTCAGATTCCATCCCTGGGTGGGAAAGATCCCCTGGAAGAGGGCATGGCAACCCACTCCAGTATTCTTTCCTGGAGAATCCCATCGAATGAGGAGGCTGGCGGGCTACAGCCCATACCATCCCAAAGAGTTGGACACGACTAAAGCAACTAAGCATGCATGCACACATAATTGTCTTACAACCCTGCAGTTGTGGGACCTCAGTGTAGAAGGGGTCTCACCTCCCCCTTGTGTTTGTGTGGGGACTGGGGTTACAGTGAGCGCTGACCCTGCACTTGAACTACCCTTGACCTTTGGATGCTGAAGTGCCTCCCTTGCTTGACTCTCGTCTTAGCCCTGCTTTGCTCATCAGCCTCTCTTCTCGCTGCTGTCCGCTGAGGCAAAGCCCATCTACACTGGCCTGGACTGTGTTGTTTCCTAGATTTTGTGCTGGAACCAATGACTGCGAGTTCTGCCTCTGTTTCCATCATCCTGTCCCTGTGATTGCATCTTTACAATTCCAAGCTTTGTCAGCCACAGTGGGCGGGGGAGGGTGTTGTAAACTTTTGGAATGGAGGGAGTTTCTGCAGTGGTCCAGACCCTGGGAGGCCACCCTCAAGTTCACTTTCATCCCTCCTCAATCTTTGTCAATCTACCATTCCCAAGCCACCTTGAATTCGATGCCCTGTGCCAAAGCAGGTTTCTCTTTGGAGACTTACTATCTCTCTAGGCTGTGTCACGGAAAGCTGGTTTCTCTCAGATCCCCCACAGCCTTTCTGGAGACCTCAACAGCTCACTGGCCTTTGCCACTTCCTCCAGGAAGTGAGGAGTGAGAACTCTTTGTTCTCTTACCTCACTTCCTCTCTCTCTGTCCCTCCCTCCTCCCAGCCGATTCTACTTCCCCATTCTGTCTGGTAGGAATCTTCTTTCATCATTACCTCATAGTTGTTTTCTTCCTGTGGCCCCAGACCAGCAGCAGCAGCATCTAGGAACTTGTGAAAAACAAAACAAAACAAAAAAGCAAGTGATTAGGACCCAATCCAAACCTTCTAAATCATAAACTCTGAGAGTGGGACCCAGCAATCTATATTTTAATAAGCCCTCCAGGGAATTCTGCTGCATGCTCAAGTCTGAGAACTACTACGTTAGGGTCTAAATCAATAGTTCTCCATCCTGGTTGCATTAGGATCTCTAAGCCCCATCTGCAGGCCAACTGAATCCCAGGCCTATAAAAAGACCAGATCAAAATCAGCCCAGCCAGGTGTAAATCAACAGAACTGCCCAACTGGCCCACAAACAATAATAACAGGTGTCAGCATTAATAATGGGTCTTGTTTTAGGCAACTAGGTTTGGGAGTCATTTGTTATGCAGCAGTAGCTAACTGACACACAGAACATTGTGATCTTCTGGTGGAAAGGTGATTGAGCTCCTTACTTCCCCCGATCCAGCCCTCATTTTGTTCCTGTTTTCCTAGCTGTCCCAGTCACTGGGATGATACCCTGTCCTAGACCCCAAGTCAGACCTCCCCACACCCTGCCCCAGTCTCAACAAGGCAATCAATCAGGACCAGATGGAGGCTCCAAACCAATAAAAATGTAACAGAAGACACACTTAATTTTATATTTCCTACTAGCCACTTTCCTACTTTTAATTTTTCTTTTTTTTGGCTGTGCTGGGTCTTTGCTGTGGCATGTGGGCTCTTCATCATGGTACACAGGCTTTTTCAGTGTGGCACTTGGGCTTAGTTGCAAGTGGGATCTCAGTTCCCCAACCAGAGACTGAACCTGTGTCCCTTGCATTGGAAGGCAGATTCTTCCCACTGGACCACCAGGGAAGTCCCTAGCCACATTTTCTAAGATGGTAAAAAGAAACAGTGAAATTAATTTTAATAATGTACCTTGTTACATATTTTCTTATGTAGTTCCTTTAACCCAGTGTACCCAAAATGTTGTCATTTCAACATGTGGCACTAGGCACTTTGCAAATGTTGACTAGCCACATACAGCTAGTGTTTTGGACAGAGCAGCTCCATGCTGACCCCTACACATGTCCCTTCCAGAGCAACAGTGACAGTAGGAATGAATAAGAAGCAGAGGGAGTAGAAAGAGCAGAGCCTCCACTAATCCTACAACACTCTGAATCTTGACCAAAGAACAATTGTGCCCAGCACATTACCACGTGTAAAACATCTGCTCATGCCATCCCCCTGCCCTATACTTCTTCCCATTCTGCCCAACAGCTCAAATGTCCCCATCTCTGTGGAGCCTTCTTTGAATGCCTGTAGCTCTAACTTCAGGATTCTAAAACAGTTCTTAAAGATATACAAATGGCCAACAGGCACATGAAAATTACACTCAACATTGCTAATTATTAGAGAAATGCAACTCAAAGCTACAATGAGGTACAACCTCACACTGGTCAGGATGGTTATCATTAAAAAGTCTGGAGCCGGAGCAGAGCCCTCCTATACTGTTTGTGGGAATGCAAATTGATGCAGCCACTATGGAGAACAGTATGGAGGTTCCTCAAAAAAACTGAAAATAGAGTTGCTGTATGATCCAGCAATCCCATTCCTGGGCATATATCCAGTCAAAACTATAATTTAAAAAGATACATGTACCCATATGCTCATAGTAGCCCTGTTCACAATAGCCAAGACCTGGAAACAACCTAAACATCCATCAACAGATGAACAGATAAAGACGTGGCACAAATATATCATGGAATATTACTCAGCCATAAAAAAGAATGGAATAATGCTCTTTGCAGCAACATGTGTGGACCTAGACATTATCATACTAAGTGAAATAAGCCAGACAAAGACAAATATCATATAATGCTATATGTGGAAACTAAAATATGACACAAATTAACTTATCTATGAAACAGAAACAGACTCACAGACACAGAAAACAGATTTGTGGTTGCCAAGGGGAAGAGTGGTACTAGAGGGATGGATTGGGAGTTTGGGGTTAGCAGATGCAAACTGTTACATATGGAATGGATAAATGAAAATGACAAGGTCCTACTGTATAACACAGGGAACTATACTCAGTATTTTGTGATAAACCACAATGAAAAAGATGATATATATATATATGTATGTATAACTGAGTCACTTTGCTCTACAGCAGAAATTAATGCAAAATAATAAATCAACTATATTTCAATAAAATGACTTAAAAATTAAGAATTCCACAAAATGCACAGAAAATTAATTAATTAAAGAACTCCTAATCGCCTTTCCCAATCACAGCTACAATTTAGTGAGTGCTTTTTTGTTGCCGTTCAGTTGCTCAGTCATGTCTGACTCCTTGCGGCCCCATAGACTGCAGCATGCCAGGCTTCCCTGTCTCTCACTATCACCCAGAGTTTGCCCAAACTCGTGTCCATTGAGTCAACGATGCCATCCAACCATCTCGTGCTCTGTCATCCCCTTCTCCTCCAGCCCTCAATCTTCCCCAGCATCAGGGTGTTTTCCAGTGAGTCAGCTCTTTGCATCATGTGGCCAAAATATTGGAGCTTCTGCATCAGTCCTTCCAATGAATATTCAGCACTGATTTCCTTTAGGATTGACTAGTTTGATCTCCTTGCAGTCCAAGGGACTCTCAAGAGTCTTCTCCAACACCACAGTACAAAAACATCAATTCTTCAGCGCTCAGCTTTCTTTATGGCCCAACTCTCACATCCACACACACTGCTGGAAAAACCATAGCTTTGACTAGATGGACCTTTGTTGGCAAAGTAATGTCTCTGCTTTGTAATATGCTCTCTAGGTTTGTCATAGTGTTTCGTCCAAGGAGCAAGTGTCTTTTAATTTCAAGGCTGCAGTCACTGTCCACAGTAATTTTGGAGCCCAAGAAAATAAAATCTGTCACTGTTTCTACTTTTCCCCATCTATTTGCCATGAAGTGATGGAAATGGATGCCATGACTGAAGTTTTTGAGTGCTGAGTTTTAAGCTAGCTTTTTCACTCTCCTCTTTCACCTTCATCAAGAGGCTCTTTTAGTTCCTCTTTGCTTTCTGTGCTCACTGTGTACCAGGTCTGTGCTCTGCACTTAACCTGAATTATATCATTTGACGCTGATACAACACCATGAGTAGGAAGCATCATCTTCATACAGAAGAGGAAACTGAGGTTCAGAGAGCTAAAGGAACATCCCCAAACTCACTCAGCTGGTAAGTGGAGGGGTCAGGATTTGAATCCATTTGAATTAGGCTCCAGACATCATGCTTCAGGCACCTGACCCCTTGCTAATCAAAGTATGGTCTTTAGATTGGCAGAAACAGGAACATCACCTGGGACCATGTGAGAAATTCAGATCTCAGGCTCTTTCCCAAATCTTCTCAGAGTCTGCATTTTCTGAAAAACCCAGGTAGTTCATGTGAATGTTAAATTATGAGAGGCGCTGGCCAAAGCTAGTCAGTGCTTTAGTTACTTGTTTTTATGTCTGTTTCGTCCCTAGGCCACCAGCCCTGGAAGGACAAAACTGCATCTCTTCCACCTCCCTGTTTCCTGAACACCTGTTACAGATCTTGGCACAGTAAACTGCTGGGACCACCTACTTTCTATTAAGTAGATTGTGCATGCTCAGTCATGTCCAGCTCTTTGTGACCTCTTGCATTAGGGGACCCTGCCAGACTCCTCTGTCCATAGAATTTTTCAGGCAAGAATACTGGGAATGGTTCGCCATTTCCTTCTCCAGGGGATCTTTGCCACCCAAGGACTGAACCCACATCTCCTGCCTTTCAGGTGGATTCTTGAGCCTCCTGAGGTGGCTATTTCCTTTTTTTTTTTTTTCTTTAAATCCTGCCCAGGGAGAAAGAAGAAGAATCCACATCACAGGGCCAATTTATAACATCTGCTTGTGTCCCCAACAATAGCCTGTTCCACTTTAAAAAGCATGACAATGCCCTGGGGTCCCTGGTTGCGGAGCTCACCCCTCCCCACGCCCCACCCCCACCAAAGTTGTTGGAAGGCAAGACTCAGCTGTGCCACTTGGATGTTTGCCTTTGAGGAAAATAGTTTTTCAGAATGGAACCCATTCTGCTATTTTCAGAAGTGAAAATCTTTGTAGACTACTCAGCAGAGGTAGCCCCAGAATTTTTATGTAAGGAGAGGAGTTGGGACTCTGGTCGAAAGGAGGTTTGAAGATGAGGGTGTTGAAAAGCACATCAGATTAAGAAAATGTCAACTGCCCATGTTAAAGAGTGGTGAACTGATGAAAACTGAAGAATGGGAAAAACTAAACTCCCCCCCGCCAATACACAGACACACACACACACATATATATATATATGTAACGCTGTCCCCTGGGAACCACCAATGGTACTTGGGTCTTATGAATGGAAACCACAAACCATTGGAAGGATAGCTATTTAGGGCTCAGTGTTGATCTCAAATCAATGTAGTAGAATTTTAGGATCTTGAAACATCAGAGCTGGCTGTGAAATGGCACAAGATAAGTGTTTCAGAAATATTTCTTAAAAGTTCAGCAGTGTTTGTGAAACTCAGCCTCTGTTTACCAATGCTGAATAGAAACACGGAGACAGGGTTTTGGATGAAGTAGAAAAGAACAGCTTTATTGTGTTGCCAGGCAAAGGGGGCCACAGTGGGCTAATGCCCTCAAAACTGTGTGCCCCCTCCTGGAGGGAGTAGTGAAGAGTGTTACAGTGTTCAAGGGGCAGGGAGTGATCAGTTCGTGGACATTCTTCTGACTGGTTAGTGGTGAGGTCATCAGGAGTCAGCATTATCAACCTTCTAGTTCCAACCGGTCATGAGTCTATGTGCCTGTGGGCAACATACAGTTAACTTACCGCACCTGGTGGGGGATTCAGTATCTAGAAAACAGCTCAAAGGACGTGGCTCAGAATATTATCTATTGTTCTTGAGGGAGAGCTAAAGGTCCTTGACTTGGTTTAATGGCTAAAGTATTATTATTTTGTCTTGCTTGACAGTTTTCCTTTCTTTCTGCATTTTCTCGCTTCTCTGATTGAAGTTGTTCTTTGACTAAAGTTTCTCTACAGACAAAACACAGGCAGTGGACATGGGTGGGGGTATATTCTGGGAAGGCCTCATAGGGTCCTACTTGGTCACAGTAAGAATCAGCCCGAGTTGAGATTTTGCTCATCTTTTAGATGCTATCCAGGGATGCAGGAAAGCCTAAATCTTCCCCCCTGTCAATCTCCTTTTACCACGCCTCTTCTCCTCCCCCTCCCTCTCAAAGTTACTTAGGGAGCCACAGTGAAAGTGTTAGCCCCTCAGTCATGTTCGACTCTGCGACCCCATGCACTGTACCCCGCCAGGCCCCCTCTGTCCATGGAATTCTCCAGGCAAGAATACTGGAGTGGGTGGCCATTCCCTTCTCCAGGGGATCTTCCCAACCCAGGGACTGAACCTGGGTCTCCCACATTGCAGGCAGATTATTTAGTGTTTGAGGCACCAGGAAAACCCAGCACTTCTTTACTATAGAGAGTCACAGGCACTTCTTTATTAATAGCAGACCTAGTAATCATCAATGTAAAATTTCCTTTAAATATGGCACAAATAAACCTACCTACAAAAGAGAAACAGACTCACAGACATAGAGAATAGACTTGTGATGGCCAAGGCGGGGGAGAGGGGAGAGGGAGAGGGATGGACTGAGAGTCTGGGGGTGGTAGATGCAACCTATTACATATTTAATGGATACGCAACAAGGTCCTACTGTGTAGCATAGGGAATTATATCCAATCACTTGGGATAAACCGTAATGAAAAAGAATATTAAAAAGAATGTATATCTATATATAACACTTTGTACAGCAGAAATTAGCACAACATTGTAAATCAACGATGTACTTCAATTTTTTAAAAAGGAATAAAAAATTTCTTTCTAACATTTAGATTAGAGCACTCAGTTTAAGCTCTAGAATAAAACGGGCTTCTTAATCGCCTACCCACATTCATGGATGTAAATCTTGGAGCTGGCTCAGCCTCAGGGAGCGGGGGTAGAGCAGAACTGCAGCCGTTGCCCCAAGGTGACCTCTCCCACCAGTGACACGTGGCCCAGGCAGTCCTGGATTCCCGGGGAGCTGGCTAGCACCTTCCCCTCATTGAGGGGCAGAAAGGGTGATGGGCAGTAGGGCCAGGCATGAAGTCTAAAGACTGCTCTCTGAAATGAAGTGAAGTCAACGTTGCTCAGTCGTGTCCGACTCTTTGCGATCCCCCCCGGGCTATACAGTCCATGGAATTCTCCAGGCAGGAACACTGGAGTGGGTAGCCTTTCCCTTCTCCAGGGGATCTTCCCAACCTTAGGATCGAACCCAGGTCTCCTTCATTGCAGGCGAATTCTTTACCAGCTGAGCCACAAGGGAAGCCGGTTCTCTGAAGACTTAAATAAATCAATAACCTCTCAGGCACCACCCAACCCCCTTCACGTTGCATGAAAAAACCGAGATCCCCAGAGGAAAAGTGGCTAGCCCAGGGTCACACAACAGGACCCTGGCACAGCTGGAGTGAGAACGTGGGTTTCTGATTTCTGATTCAGAGCTTGGCAGATGGATTCTCTTCCCAGCTGGCCACAGCCTCCGAGACCTAGCAAGTCTGTGAAAGAATGAAAGGGGCTCAAGTGTCATCGAATCCCCTGGAAATGAACGCTGCCCTCTCCTTGGCCAAAACAGAATCACACAGATTCCCCTGGGTGCAAAGGAGTCTGGGACAGCAGAAAGTAGCATTTCCTGATTGATTTAGTGATCCATAGTCTAAGGTGAGCCCACTCCTACCTGGAACAAAGTCGGAGTAGGCAAAAAAGTCGAGGGATGGATAACTTGTAGGTAACCTAGCCCATATTACAAATGAGTAGCCTAATATTAGAGAAGTTTTCATAAATTGATTTGCCTAAGGTCACAGCTAATTAATGGTCAAATTACGTTTCTCCCTTGATTCCCGAGTCTGAGCTCTTAGTTGCAATGGGATACTGACTTTCAGAAAAAAAAAAAAAAAAAAATAATGAGACTCTTTAAAAATTTGAGATTCTAGTCACCTTTAAATCATGTCAGTTCAAAGATACCTGAAATTTACACACATTTTTTCATTCAGAGCAACAGGAGACAGTTTTTTCCTCACGATGGAAGGATGTAGTACAATGGGACCACACACCTCCAGGAGGCGCTACTCATGGGGTCTGCATCATTAACAGTCTAAGTTGTGCAGTGCACAGCCTGCCCAGCCACAGATATTAAATGCTGCTAAGTTCAATCTGGGCTCCAATTTCCTCATCTGTAAATTAAGCTGGTCATTCTAGAATGATTCTGAGGCCCCTTCTGAGGCCTTACGATACTGTGACAAACCATGTGCCGTCACACGGGAGAATAACAAATAGGCCAACACGGGAAGGGGTTTTATGTTTTCCCTGGAGGCCTCCCTGGTGCTTGGCCAAAGGGTAGTGCAGAAATGTTTTTGACTTCCCCATATTGCCCATAATACAGCCCTTTTGCTTGTAAAACACCCTCATCAACAGCCCGGAACTCTCTGGAGTTTAATTTATCAGAAGCAAAGTCCCTACAGTCACATAAAAGTGATGCTTCTTCCTCATCAGACCAGCAGTGAGTTGGACGCTGATTCCTAAAGGTATGGTGCCTGCTATGAATTGGCATGACCTTTCCCCCTCATTTCTGTCTAGTCCCCAAAGGGACAGGCCCTCTTATTACATTTTCTCAGCCTGGAGTTTAGCTCCACAGGCAACCTCCTGTGATTTGTTTGTTTGATGGGTATTGTCTCTTCTAAAAACCTAGCTAGGATCTTTTTAAAGGGTTCAGCCTGGGTGTGAGAGAATTAAGTATGACTCAGATTGTGTGCCTTCCAAAGCCAGGTGAAAAGTTAGATGATCATTCGCTTGATTTATTCATATTTATTCAGTCCACAAGCCCTGACAATGCACCTTTCATTGTGCCAGGCTCTGCTGGGAGTTCAGGCAAGTGGATAAAAGTGAATAATTTGTCTCCACCTCAAGCACTACTTAGCCACATATGACAAGTATACTCCGCTTAAAGGGAACTGATTTAAACGCATGGCACATACTTCCACGGATCCACCAAGTGTCTCTTTGTTCCCTCTTTTTGGACAGATAAAGGAAGTTAACATTTCACAGCCTCTCTGCAGCTAAGAGAGGCAATGTAATTATTTCTAGCCAAAACACGTAAAAGAAATAACCAGTGTCTTTAAGAAGCAGGGTGCAACCTTCCTTTCTCTCATTCTCTGGCCTGGGGACCAAGAATGCAGAGATGGGATCTGAACATCAGTCGGCCTGAGCCTCTGAGTGACTGAATGGAGCAGAGCCACACCCCTGCCTCCTCTACCCTAATTCAGACACGGAGCAGGAATGAGAAAGAAACACTCATTTTCTTAAGCTACTGAGATTCAGGGATTCACTTATTACCCTGACATAACTTAGCCTCACTTGACTAATTTAAAATCTAAACTTTAAAACCAGCTAAACTGGTGGTGAGGGATTTGGGGAGAACAATGATATACTCCCTTTATTTGGTAAATGTTTACAGCGCACAGAATATATGCCAGATACTGTGTCATGGTCCCAAAAACAAGTAAAGGATTGTCTCTGTCCTCGTGGAGCTCATGATTTGATCATAATCATAACATCACAGTTGTTCAGTCACTCAGTGATGTCCAACTCTTTGCGACCGCATGGACTGCAGCACGCCAGGCCTCCCTGTCTATCACCAACTCTTGGAGCTTGTTCAAACTCTTGTCCATTGAGTCAGTGATGCCATCCAACCATCTTATCCTCTGTCATCCCTTTCTCCTCCTGCCTTCCGTCTTTCCCAGCTTCAGGGTCTTTTCCAATGAGTCAGTTCTTTGCACCAGGTGGCCAAAGTATTGAAGTTTCAGCTTCAGCATCAGTCCTTCCAATGAATATTTGGATTTATTTCCTTTAGGATTGACTGGTTTTATCTCCTTGCTATCCAAGGGACTCTCAAGAGTCTTCTCCAACACCACAGTTGAAAAGTATCAGCTCTTCAGCACTCAGCCTTCTTTATGGTCCAACTCTTATATCTGTACATGACTACTGGAAAAACCATAGCTTGGACTAGACGGATCTTTGTTGGCAAAGTAATATTTCTGCTTTTTAATATTCTGTCTAGGTTTGTCATAGCTTTTCTTCCAAGGAGCACACAGTAATTGCTCAATAAATAATATTCTTACTATTAATATAATTGAAGCTCAGATGTAAAGAGATTCACTCATGCAATGTACTCCCACCAGAATGCCAAGATTGTAACCAAATGAAAATGTATGAGGAAGTAATCTGTGCCTTAGATTATGTTCTTCCTTCAAAGAAAAAAAAAAATTATTTGGCTGAGCCAGGTCTTAGCTGAGGCATGCAGGATCTTTCGTTGTGGCATGTTGGATCTAGTTTCCTGACTGGGGATCAAACCTGGACCCCAGGCATTGGGAGTGGGGAGTCTTAGCCACTGGACCACCAGAGAAGTCCCCTATCCTTCTCTTTGCTGTGCTTCTCCTATACACATTTCGTCAGCCTGTGAAAACTTAACCATTTTTTTAAAATCATAGAAAGTTGCCCTTATAAAAGTAAAGGTAGATACACACATTCAACCTCACTTCCAAAAACATGCAACTTTAAAAGAAAATCAGAGTTATTAAATACGATGTGTTACACTCGATTGGATCCTGGAACAGAAAAGGAACATCAGTGGAAAACTCAGTAAAATCTAAATAAAGTCTGGAGGTTAGTGGATACCACTGTGCCAATGTGGATTTTTCAGTTTTGACAAATGCACTATGGTTTTGAAAAATTTTAATACTGGGGAACTAGGTGAGGGGTATACTGGAACTTTCTATGCTGCCTTTGCAGCTTTCCATAAATATACAATTATTACAAAAGATTTTTTAAAACAAGTGATGTTTCCCCAGGTTTGTATTTTACAGGTGATAAAAGCAAGGTGAGTCTGTGTGTAGGTCAGCCAGAAAAAAAAATGCAGGAAGCTCAGCTAAACTTTAATTTCAGTAAAACACTGATTTTTAGTATAAATACTCCCCAAACATTGCATGGGGCAATAAATACATTTTTAAAGTATCCTTTTCATCTGAAATTCAAATTCACCTAAAATTTTCTTTGCTAAATCTGGCAACAATATCCAGATGTAACATTGATAAAGACATAGAAATAAACCTTATTATTAAAATGTGCATATGTGCTCAGTTGTGTCCAACTCTTTGCAAACCCATCCATGGACTATAGCCTGCCAGGCTTCTCTGTCCATAGGCTTCTCCAGGCAAGAACACTGGAGTGGGTTGCCATTTCCTTCTCCAACTATTTAAAATGATAGCACATAAACTGAAGATTCTAATGCATGATTATTAATATGAAAAAGCATTATTTCTTGTTTCATTGTCTGATATTAATTATAACAGTGAGGCATTCTATGTGAATGGATGATTAAAGGAGTTAGTCAAAGAAAGACTGGAAGGAGGAAGGAAGGAAAGAGGCGAGAAGGAGACAAAAATGGGTGAATAAATAAGTAAATGAGTGAGTGAGTGGATTGAATGGGTAGTATGTGTCAATTTCTAAATTGACAAATTTCTAAAGAAAAAAGTTTATAGATATTAAAAATATGATAGGGCTTTCTAAAATATTTAATAACTGCAATCCATTTTATAAATTGGGAGAGAGTGGGATGAATCGGGAGTCACAGTTCCATTTACAATGGCACCAATGTTCCAACAGTTCACTCAAGAAGGAAAAAGAAGGGCTTCTCTGGTGGTCCAGTGGTTTAGAATCCACCTGTCAATGCAGGGGACACAGGTTCGATTCCTGGTCCAGGAAGATTCCACAGGTCACAGAACAACTAAGCCCGTGCACCACAGCTACTGAGGCCCCGGCACCCTAGAGTCCATGCTTTACAAAAAGAGAAGCCACTGCAGTGAGAAGACTGCACACCAAAACTAGAGAAAGCCCGTGTGCAGCAACCAAGACCCAGGACAGCCGAAAAAAGAAATAATTAAAAATTATTCAGGAAAATAAATCAGGAGCTTGGTGAAAACATCTCTGAAAATGGTACTTCAAGGAACCTGTGTACCCTTCTCCTCGGAAAAGGAGAGAGAGCCTTGCTTATGATTTTTATTCTCCAAAATTTAAAATAAAAATTTCTGAACATACCAAGAAGCCTAAAGAATTTTACAGTGATCGCATAAACTCAACCTTTAGTATTTTATTCCATGTGCTTCATCTTGAATCTGTCCATCTCACTTTCCATCTCTTAATCCATCATGAGTGCTGTTGATGAATTTCAGAGGAGGTTGCAGATATCAGTTCACTTCTTCCTAAAGACTTTTCAGCAAGATTATCATTCCCCAGAATTCAGTATTAATGTATAGGTAAAATTCCAAATGGTAGTTTGCGCAGATCTTAAGTACACCACTTAATGGGTTTTGACAAAGGCACACAGCTGTGCCACCCAACCCCTATTGAGATATAGAACATCTCTATCACCCTAGAAAGTGCCTTTATGTGCCTGCTTTTCTCATCCATGCTGAGCTTCCACCTTTGTAAAAATATCTAAATGGGTAAAATTAAAGGCAAGTGCATATAATTCTAGAAGAGCAGCTCAAAGTGCTGCAAGCCATGGATGGCAAGCCAGGAGGATAAGGGGTGCAACTTATAAACCATCTTCTGTGAACAAGGCACTGAGAATGCAGCAGTGAACCAAACAGATCAAAAAAATCCCTGCCTTCATTATGTTTATATCTAAGTGTGTAGGGGGCGGGTGGTGGCAATAGAAATAAGCAAATACATGAGTTTCCGGATAGTGATAAGTGCTGCAGAGAACAATGAAGCCGAAAAGGGAACTGATGGGTGTGAAGCAAAGGGGAGTGGAACTGTAGTTGTAAAGAGTGTAGTCAGGAAACCTCGCTGAATGACCCCTAAGCAGAGACCTGGAGGGGGCAAGGTGTATAGGAACGTGTGATGAGGGAATATGTGAATGCATTACTCTGCTGGGACCACCACAACAAAATCCCAGAGACTGAGGGGTCTTAAGCAACAAACGTTTTGTTCTGAAAGTTCTGGAAGTCCAAGATCATAGTGTCAGCAGGTTCCTCCTAAGGCCTCTCTCTGGAGCTTGCAGAGGGCCACCTTCCCCCTGTGTCCTTGCATGGTCCCCTCTACATCCGTGTGTTGTCTGCGTCCTCCTTTTCTTTCCCTGTAAGGACACCAGTCATACTTTATTCGCCGCCCCCCCCCCCAGCCCCCCAGCATCTGATCTCACTTCACCTTCATTCTATCTTCAAAGGTCCTCTCTCTAAATGACAGACACATTCTGATGTACTGGGCGTTAGGACTTCAACTCAGTTCAGTCCTAACACTGAGTGAATGAATGGATGAACCAGTGAACCAGTCTACCGCTTTGCTTCTGGGTAAGAGAGTGAAGACACACAAAGACTGCAGGAATGGGGGACAAGGAACAAGCACATTAGGAGGAGAGCCAAGGATTTGACATGTGTTGTTTTTCAAATCCCTCTTGGCCAATTCAAAATGTGCTTTTTTTTTTTTTTTCTGGCTCTGGCTTCTAACTATTTCCAGAAGTGGTTTTATTAACTGTTGGCCTGCAGCAGGAAGTGGTAGAGGAAACCCCTGACCTTGGAACCAGAATAACTGGGTTCTGTATCCACTCTACTGAGTGACCTTGAAGAAGCCACTTAACCTCTCCTTGGCTTCATCTATGCAATGGAGATGAGAACCTGGCCCCTCCACAGAACTACCGGAGAAGTGAAGTGAGGCAGTCAGAGGGCAGATGAGAGTGTGTAGCAATAACGCTTAGTAAACAGGGAAATGTAATACAAATAAAAGCAGAGATATTACTGCGAGGCTTGCAGTGAAAACCACTGCAGACAGCTCAGAGCTGGGGCCTCCTGGTCATTTCAAGGAGAGTTTATTAAACTCTAGTCTTTGTCCTGGTTGCTTCCACCTTGGTCCCCAGGCCAATTAGATGGCTGGGGGAGTACAGGCCAGGGAAAAGAAAGGCTTATAAAATTGAAAAGAGAGGTTGACCCCATCTCAGGCCCAGAACTGGCCATTTCTGCCTCACTGAGGATTCTTTATACATATATATAAAGCTGTAGATGTTTAATGTATACAATGTGATGTGTTTGGAGACAAGTATATACCTGTGAAACCATCATCACTGTCAATGCCATAAATGTATTCATCACCTCCAAAAGTTCCTCCTGCCTCCTTTGTTTTTTTCTCTTTTATGGTTAAGAGCACTTAACATAAGATCTATCCTCTCAGTGAATTTTGAAGTATATTGTACAACTCCGTTAGTCATCAGTCCTATGTTGTACATTAGATCTATAGAACTTTATTTTGTGTAACTGAAGCCCTTGGCCCACCATCCCCCAGGCCCTAGCAACCACTATTCTACTCTCTGCTTCGATGAATTTGACTATGTCCAAGTCCACTTATGAATGAGATCATGCTGTATTTGACTTTCTGTGGTCTGACTTATTTCACTCATTATAATATCCTCAAGTTTCATCCATGTGGTTATATATGATAACCTTTCCTTCTTTTTTATAAGGCTAAATAGTAGTCCATCATATATGTATACCACATTTTCTTTATCATCAAGGACTCTTGGTATCAAAAGTTGATAATAATGAGCACCCTCCTTGCTGCATTTAGTATTAAATCCTCCCCAGGCATCAATTCATGGGATCTGGGCAACACCCCCTGAGGCTGGGGCTATTATTTACCCATTTTTTAGATGAAGAAACTGAGGCTCAATGGAGTTAAATAATTGCCCAGATCATGTGGCTATTTTTTTTTAATGTATTTATTTTTGGTTGCGCCAGATTTTAGTTGCCATGCTAGGGCCCAGCTGCCTGCAAAACGTGGAATCTTAGATGCCCGACCAGAGATTAAACCCATGTCCCCCAACCAGGAGGTGGACTCCCAGCAACTGGACCACCAGGGAAGTCCCTTTTGATGCTGTTAAGAGGCAGAACTGAACTCAAATCAACTTCCACCTACATCCCATTACAATTACACAAAATGTGCTAAAGATATCTAAGGCATCTCAATTCTGCTTGAATTCCAGCTCTGAAACTTCCCAGCCATGTGACTTTGCACAAGTTATTTACCTTCCAGAGGACACCCTGCCCACCTTTCACCTCCAGGGCTGGCCAAATGCGAGTTGAGGGTTGTTCCTTAGCTTCTTGTAGCCTCAGTTCCTTTAGCTGTAAAGTAGGGGTGATAACAGCTCATATCCCCAGGGAAAAGCACCTAGCCCAGTACCTGGCAGTAATCATTTTGTGATAGCAACAATGGTGCATCTACACCAAATTGGGAGAAGGAAGAAGAGCAAAGATAGAAACACGAACAGGAAGAATAAATTTAAAATTTTCACATCCAGCCTGTTTAGAACTTAGGATCAAAAAACGATTATCTCAGCTAAAGATGTGTCATTTTCCTTTGATTCAGTTCAGTTCAATCGGTCAGTTGTGACTGACTCGTTGCATCCCCATGGACTGCAGCATGCCAGGCTTCCCTGTCTGTCATGAAATCCCAGAGCTTGCTCAAACTCACCTACATCTAGTCGGTGATGCCATTCAACCATCTCATCCCGTGTCGTCCCCTTCTCCTCCTGCCTTCAACCTTCCCCAGCCTCAGAGTCTTTTCAAATGAGTCAGTTCTTTGCATCAGGTAGCCAAAGTATTGTAGTTTCAGCTCCAGCATCAGTCCTTACAATGAGTATTCAGAACTGAATTCCTTTAGGATGGACTAGTTTGATTTCCTTGTGGTCCAAGGGACTCTCAAGAGTCTTCTCCAACACCACAGATCAGAAGCATCAACTCTTCGGAGCTCAGCTTTCTTTATGGTCCAACTCTCACATCCATACATGACTACTGGAAAAACTGTAAGTGACTAGATGGAACTGTGTCAGCAAAGTAATGTCTCTGCTTTTTATTGTGCTGTCTGGGTTGGTCATAGCTTTTCTTCCAAGGAGCAAGTGTCTTTTAATTTCATGGCTGCAGTCACCATTTGCAGTGATTTTGGAGTCCAAGAAAATAAGGTCTGTCACTGTTTCCATTGTTTCCCCATCTATTTACCATGAAGTGATGGAACCAGATGCCATGATCTTAGTTTTTTTAATGTTGGGTTTTAAGCCAGCTTTTTCACCCTCCTCTTTCACTTTCATCAAGAGGCTCTTTAGTTCCTCTTGTTTTTTGCCACAATGGTGGTGTCATCTGCATATCTCAGATGATTGATATTTCTCCCAGCAATCTTGATTCCAGCTTGTGCTTCATCCAGGCTGGTATTTCCCATGATGTACTCTGCATAGAAGTTAAATAAGCAGGGTGACAATATATAGACTTGACATACTCCTTTCCCAAATTGGAACCAGTCCATTGTTCCATGTCTGGTTCTAATTGTTGCTTCTTGATCAGCATACAGATTTCTCAGGAGGCAGGTCAGGTGGTCTGGTATTCCCATCTCTTGAAGAATTTTCCACAGTTTGTTGTGATCCACACAGTCAAGGCTTTGGCATAGTCAATAAAGCAGAAGTAGATGTTTTTCTGGAACTCTCTTGCTTTTTCGATGATCCAACGGATGTTGGCAATTTGATCTCTGGTTCCTCTGCCTTTTCTAAATCCAGCTTGAACATCTGGAAGTTCAAGGTTCATGTACTGTTGAAGCCTGGCTTGGAAAATTTTGAGCATTACTTTCCTAGCATATAAGATGAGTGCAATTGTGCGGTACTTTGAATATTCTTTGGCATTACCTTTTTTTGGGGATTGGAATGAAAACTGACCTTTTCCAGTCCTGTGAGTTTTTCAAATTTGTTGGCATATTGAGTGCAGCACTTTCGCAGCATCATCTTTTAGGATTTGAAATAGGTCAATTGGAATTCCATCACTTCCACTAGCTTTGTTTGTAGTGATGCTTCCTAAGGGCCACTTGATTTTGCATTCCAGGATGTCTGGCTCTAAGTGAGTGATCACACCATCATGGTTATCTGGGTCATTAAGATCTTTTTTGTATAGTTTTTGTGTGTATTCTTGCCACCTCTTCTTAATATCTTCTGCTTCTGTTAGGTCTTTACCATTTCTTTCCTTCATTGTGCCCATCTGCATGAAATGTTCCCTTGGTATCTCTAATTCTCCTGAAGAGATCTCTAGTCTTTCCCATTCTATTGTGGGTGTGACTGGTGATGGAAGTAAAATCCGATGCTGTAAAGAACAACATTGCAGAGAAACCTTGAATGTCAGGTCCATGAATCAAGGTAAATAGGAGATGGCAAGAGTGAACATTGACATTTCAGGAATCAGTGAACTAGAATGGACTGGAATGGTGAATTTAACTCAGATGACCATTATATCTACTACTGTGGGCAAGAATCCCTTAGAAGAAATGGAGTAGACCTCATAATCAACAAAACAGTCGAAATGCAGTATCTGGGTGCAGTCTCAAAACAACAGAATGTCTCTGTTTGTTTCCAAGGCAAACCATTCAATATTACAGTAGTCTAAGTCTATGCCCCGACCACTAATGCCAAAGAAGCTGAAGTTGAACAGTTCTATGATGACCTACAATACCTTGTAGAATTAGCACCAAAAAAAGATGTCCTTTTCATCATAGGGGACTGGAATGCAAAAGTAGGAAGTCAATACCTGGAGTAACAGGCAAGTTTGGCCTTGGAGTACAAAATGAAGCAGGGCAAAGGCTAACAAGAGTTTTGCCAAGAGAACCCACTGGTCATAGTAAACACCCTCTTCCAACAACACAAGAGATGACTCTACACATGGACATCACCAGGTGGTCAATACCAAAATCAGATTGGTTATATTCTTTGCAGCCGAAGATGGAGAACCTCTACACAGTCAGCAAAAACAAGACCGGGATCTGACCGTAGCTCAGATCATGAACTCCTTATTGCAAAATTCCCTTGATAAGAAAACAAGAAATTGTGTGATGTGTGTGTTTCCCTTTTTGCTTTGACTACCAGAAAATTCAGAGCTAAAGTCCATTCTTATTAACAGTAACCAGATAGAATAGAATCTAGGCTTAGTCTTCCTTTATGCTACATGCATTTAAAAATTTTTGTTCAATTAACTTTATTGTCCTATAATATTTAATGTCAAAAAATTGTTAATCCAGCTGCTTGAAAAGTAGATAAAAATACTAGACAAGACATTTAGTATAGTTATTATGAAAATGAAATTCGTATTATAAATGAAATCAGACCTGAATATTCATTGGAAGAACTGATGCTGAAGCTGAAACTCCAATACTTTGGCCACCTGATTCAAAGAACTGACTCATTGGAAAAGACCCTGATGCTGGGAAAGATTCTGATGCTGGGAAAGGTTGAGAGCAGGAGGAGAAGGGGACGACAGAGGATGAGATGGTTGGATGGCATCACCGACTCGATGGACATGAGTTTGAGCAAGTTTCAGGAGTTGGTGATGGACAGGGAAGTTTGGCATGCTGCAGTCTGTGGGGTGTCAAAGAGTCGGACACGACTGAGCGACTGAACTGAACTGAATATAGTTACAGGTTAAGGCATTGGAAACCAAAGCATTATCTGTTACTTGAATTTTAGACAAAGATAAAAGGCACTGAGAAGCCAGAGATTAATTTAGAAGTGGAATTAGTTCAGATGAAGCATTTATGGGAAAAACAATTTGTAAACGATTCCCAGAGTAGGTCAATCCTATTTGCAGGCAGAGAGGAGGGTCAGTTCTCAGTCCCTTGGGCCCCCCAGGCTGGCACTCAGCTTCTCCTGCTCCCACTTCTCAGAGGAGCAGAGGCCTGCCCTGTTTCCCACACCATCAGGGGTTTCCTGTTGATCTTTCCAGATTGTGGGTCCACTCACACAAGATGTGAATCCATGGCAGAAGCCAAAATGACCTACATTTCTGTCAGTTCAATGTCAAACATGCTGGAAGGAAAGAAATTTATATTTAAATTAAATTTTGGTTGTGTTCCCATTGTACAGAGTCTCCAGAAAAAGTAAATATGTGTGTGTGAGAAAAAGTGGGTATTTGCATTCAAACATGATATTCTCTCAGATTGACAAAGGGTTGTCATTTCTGGCACTGGTATATTGGCCAAAAGATTGGAAACAATGTAAAGTTAGTCAGTGGGACCTGGTAAAACAATCTGCCCATGGGATGGAAGAGGAAGATGCATGTTTAATAAAGAATGAAGACACAGCCACTTTGGGAACTCGTTTGGCAATGTCCGATTAAGATGAACTCACAGCAACTCAGGATTTCCTCAACTTCAGTCACTATCAGAATAAAATTCAAAGTTCTCAGCCTGGCCTACAACAGGTTTTCTCACCGTGGGCACTGTTGACCCTTTTGGGCGAATATTCTATGTGTGTGGTGGTGGGGGAGCTGTCTGGTGAGTGCTAGGATATTTATGGGCATTCCTGGGCCCCACCCATAAATGCCAGCATCACCCCCAGACCCAAAAGTCGTGACAACCAAAAATATCTCCAGACAAAATATTGCATGGATAAATCTCATACACACACACACACACACACACACACAAAGAGTACATATGGGGAATTCCCTGGTGATTCAGTGATTAGGACTTCACGGTTCCATTGCAGGGTCACGAGTTTAATCTCTGGTCCGGGATCTAAAATCCCGCATGATGGGTGGTGGAGCCAAAAAACAAACAGAGGGAAAGAGAACATATTATTTTAAACCTATTTTGGTTGGGAGATGGAAGATGCACGCAGGCAAGGGGCTTCTGGGATGAGAGTAACAGTCTGTTTTTGGATTGAAGTACTGACTACTTGGGTGTTTCAAACTCTGAAAATTCATCATGTTGTGCACCTTTTCATTATTATAATTCAATAAAAATGGTTTTTAAAAAATGAGGCACGTCTACATGGCTTGATATGGAAAAATCTCCAATATACATGGTAAATGGGGAAAAAAAGTTGACTATGAATATTGTAATTCCATTTATAAAGTATTTCCAGAAGCACAGGAAAGCACACACACTACTGATGGGAGTATACGTCTTTAACCACTTCATAGCGCCCTCACTAAAAATGCTGAAGCTGCCCACACTCCTGGACTCAGCACCTCTGGACCTCAGGATGTGCTCTAGGGAAACTCCTGCCCATTGTCTAAGGAAACTCAGACCGGGAATGTTCACCGTGTGACGACTGAGCCTCAGACAGTTAGGGAACTTGCTGAAGATCACACCAATTGTGAATCAGAAAGCCAGGATCTGATCCCAGGTGGTTGAGGGCCGCCTGGCGCTCTATCTCTCCAGCACTTCCGCTGGCCCTGCATGTGGATGAAGGGTCCTGGCTAAGTGTCCTGGGGCAGAGCTGCAGGTATTCACAGGAGGCAGGCTTCACAGTGAGGAGGTGAGGCCAGCGTCATTAGACAGGCTGCCAGCCCACCCCCATACCCAAGAAGCCTGTTTCCTTCCCAGGCTGGGGTTCCACCACAAAATGCCCCCCTCTTATGGCCCCCTCCTTGGAGATGCCAGCCTCCGGGAAAAGAGGACAGACAGGAAAAGCCCCTCTCTCCTCCATACTATGGGTTAACCTGGACTGGCCCTCCCTCAAGGGGGCCTAGTAGCCCTGCCCGCAGTCCCAGCCAACCCAGGAGTGACGACGGATGGCCCCGGGCTGGCGGATCCCACCGCCTGGTGGCTGGAAGCCAAAGGTGGCTCTTGCCTTTGGGAAGGGAGAAGCTGTGAGCTGATTCAAGAGATCAAAGGCGGCTCCATTCTTTTCAGCTGAAATGAGCTGCTAACACTTTTAAAGAGAAAGTATAAGTAAACATGGGAAAATACCCCTGGGTGAAAAAGTAGTCACAGCGGAGAAACTCTTGCTAGAATCTGAGGTATTCTCCTGCGTTCTCTTCTCCTGATATGTGATCATCCATAAAAATGAGAGGCTTCCCAGGTGGTACGATGGTAAAGAATCTGCCTCCCAATGCAGGAGACGCAAGAGACGCAGGATTGATCCCTGGGTCTGGAAGAATCTCTGGAGGAGGGCATGGCAACCCACTCCAGTATTCTTGCCTGGGAAATCCCATGGACAGAGGAGCCTGGTGGGCTACAGCCCAAAGGGTCGCAAAGAGTCGGGCACAACTGAGTGCACACACAGCACCAGAAAGTCAAATTCTTCCCCATACTGATGGTGGTGATGAAGATGGTAACTCGTGAATGTAAGTGCTTTACACCTAGTAATTCGTCCAATCCTCCCACTTCCCAAAAGCCTAAGAAGGAGGTTCAGTTGTTAGCTCAGATGTGCCGCGGAGGAAACGAAGGCCTTGATCAGAGGCAAGTCCCAGCTCCAGGCCAAACCATTTCCAACTCAGCTGATGTCAGACTTCTAAGTTGGAAGTCTGCTTCCCGCCATTGTCTCCGACACTTTGACCTCGAGGCAGGAGATGATGTCATGGGAACTGCTGTTTTGGTAGAAAGGGGCCGGCAAGGCTGGGGGAAGGGCCCCCTAGGGCAGCCCTTCTCTCCCCTCCTGGTGGCTCATGGGAGTGTTCAAAGATCTTCCTCACATGCTTCTGTGTTATTTGAACTTTTTACAGTGAGCATGTATTATTTCTATGATCAAAAATAAACAAGAATTCTATTTTCATTTTGAAAAAAACAACCCAGCACCAATGCACTTTTTTAGATCCCCAAGGTCTGTTTCCGACCTATGTGGGTCACTTGCTTGTTGGCCTGCCTCTCTGTGAAAATAATCTAACAGACTGGGAGCTGCTCTTGACTTCCTTCAACTGCAGACTGCTCTGAAGTGAGAACACTAGCTGCTTCCGAGACTCGAACGAGTGAGTCACAGACTAAGGACTCTAGCACTGAGCCAAGTACCTAACGAGCACTCAATAAATGGCCCCTCCATTATTATTCATGAGTCTTAACTATGGTCCATGCCAAATACCTTGCTAGCATACTTGGTTGAGAGACAGGTTCCCATTTCACGGATGAGGAAACTGAGGTTCCGAGAGACAAAGGGACTTTCCCAAAGTGCTGAAATCAAACCACATTGCACCTTCTGCCTGGCACATCTTTCCGTCAAGTCTGAATTCAGTCCACTGTCACTTCCCTGAGTGGTCCCTCTATGAGGGACTGATTCTCAATTACCTGGCCAAGGGCTCTTTGCCCCTGGCTTCATATTTGAATCATCTGGGAAACTTTTTAAAAATCCTGTTTCCTAGCTGTTTCTGTATCAATGACATCAGAATTGTAACAGTAACTTGGGGTATGATAGAGTATAACACTGGAGGCCTGGCAGTAATATTTATTAACAGTCCACCCACTCCAGGATTCTGGCCTGGAGAATTCCACGGATGGTCACAAAGAGTTGGACATGAGTGAGCAACTTTTACTTTCAGATGATTTCAACATACAACTAAGGTGACTTCCCTGGTGACTCAGGTGGTAAAGAATCTGCCTACAATGCAGGAGACCTGGTTTCGATCCCTAGGTCGGGAAGATCCCCTGGAGAAGGGAATGGCTACCCACTCCCGTATTCTGGCCTGGAGAATCCCATGGACAGAAGAGCCAGCAGGCTACAGTCCATGGGGTCCCAGAGTTGGACATGACTGAGCAACTAACAAGGAAATTGAGAACTGGCGTTTTAGAGGGATTCATTCACCTGTCTTAACTTTCTTGTAAAAAGGACCAAAGTAGGTTGAATAGCTGTTCTGTTTGCCTGGGACTGAGGGTGTTCCGAGGCCATAGAGCTTTCAGAGCTAAAACTTTGAAAGCCCTGGGCAAACTGAGATGTGTTGATTACTTTGGCCAAAGTCAGGTCCCACTGGTGGTAGAACCAAACGTCTCCAGGTATCAAGGCACCTAAATGTGTGAAGTTGCCTGTGATGGGCAGTAGGAAATGGTGTTTGAGAGCAAACAAATGAAGAGAGTGTGTTTGGCTGAGACCCTACACATACTAAGCGATGCTGCACTATCAGACCAGACCCACTTGTTTTAAACTTCCAACAGGCAACCTTCAGCTTCTACTCTGGAGCCATCAGAGCCGTTGTGTATCTACAATAGAGTCCGGTGTGATCTCAGGTGGCCTTGGCCTGCAGCAGCTTGAAGCAGGGTTTTTGTTCCCAGCCAGACATTGAAGTCTAGGCCGCGGTGAGAGGACTGAATCCTAGCCACTAGACCACCAGGGACAGTGGCCAGTGACAAGGCCCTGGCCGGTCAACTGTGTAGAAATGAATTTCCCCATAGAGACGGAAAGTAGAGAAGAAAGAAGAAAGTGTTAGTTAGTATTAGTCGTGTCCGACTCTTTGCAATCCCATGGACTGCAGCCTGCCAGGCTCCTCTGTCCATGGGAATTTCCCAGGCAAGAATACAGGAGTGGGTTGCCATTCCTTTCTCCAGGGGATTTTCCCAACCCAAGGATGAAACCCAGGTCTCCTAACTTGCAGGCAGATTCTTTACCATCTGAGCTACAGGGAAGTTTACTAGAAGGAAAAAGAGTACACGTGGATAGACACACTGGCAGGCTCAGAGAGTCACGCCCTTGTGGTCGTTTGAATCGCTTACATGGGGCATCTCTTCTGGGTTTCCTTTGGCCAGTCGTCTTGCTTTGCTTGGTTCTGAGTCTGCATTTGGTTTATTTCAAGGACCCCGCCTGTGTGCACATGTATCTCTTAGCCAAGATGGATCTAGCTAAGAAGCTTATCAGTAGTTGACATCACTTACTATGGGGTGGTGTCCCCTCCCTTTTTGACCTTGAAGGAGCCTTTCTGTGCAAGTGTAGCTGGGTAGTTGGGAAGGTCTCCTTGACTTTTCAAACAAGGAATATGAAGTCTTTTATCTCTTATCTTGGCAGGACTGAGCTTCCCCTCCCACCTGCTATTTCGGAGCATCCGTCCACAGGGAATGAACGCCAGCTGCTCAGCCTGGGGCCCATCTACCTCCTACCTCAGGAGGACCTGTAGTTCTCAAGCTTACTTTGCACTTACCTGTGGGGGTGGGGCTTTAATAAAATCCTGATGCTCAGACCCCAGCCCAGAATAATCGAGTTGTAGTCTCAGTGGGTGGGACCCAGACCCTGGTATATTTTTTAATCTCCCAAGGCCGGTGACCAGATGAAGGCGGAAAGTGGAATGTTTCTTCTTTACACCTGATATGTCTCTAAAACATCCTTGGTGTCTGACTCATTAGCTTTGAAGAGCGTTTCTATTCTACCTCAGGACAACCACTAATAAAAATCAATTCTGAGGCAACAAAGATGACCTGCAGTAGGTGAATCAGCTATGGTACATCCAGATGAAATATTTTTCCACACTAAAAGGAAATGAGCTATCAAGTCATGAAAAGACTTGAAGGAAACTTCAGTTCAGTTCAGTTCAGTCAAAGGAAACGTAGGTGCATATTATTAATATAACATGGGAAAAACCAATCAGAAAAGGCTACATACTGTATGATCCCAACTATGTGACATTCTGGAAAAGGCAAAATATGGAGACAGTAAAAAGATCAGGTGTGGGGGAGGGGAGAGTGATGAACAGGAGGACCACAGAGGAACTTCAGGGCAATGGACATACTCTGCATGCCATAGAATGGTGGATACATGTCATTAGGCATTTGTCCAAATCCAAAGGATGTACAACCCAAGAGTGAACCCTGATGTAGACTTTGGGTGATAATGATGTGTCAATGTAGGTTATGAAATGGAGTATTCCCTGCCATATAGATAAATAAGGATGTCAGCCATCCTTGATTCTGGCCCTCCAAATGTGAATTTCTGAGCCCAGGAAGAACAACAGCTGCTATCTGGCAGCCATGGAGCTGACACCACCAGCTGAGCCACTCCCTGCGATGAACAAGGAACTAAGGATGTGAATAATCAAACCGCAGATGCTGGCCCCAGGTAGCCGTTCAGTTCAGTTCAGTTCAGTCTCTCAGTCGTGTCTGACTCTTTGCGACCCCATGGACTGCAGCACGCCAGGCCTCCCTGTCCATCACCAACTCCCGGAGCTTACTCAAACTCATGTCCATTGAGTCGGTGATGCCATCCAACCAACTCATCCTCTGTTGTCCCCTTCTCCTCCCACCTTCAATCTTTCCCAGCATCAGGGTCTTTTCAAATGAGTAGCTGAGACACATATAAAAGAAATGATTTCAATAAACCCAGACCTTTGCATCTTCCCATGCATAGAAAAGTACTAAATTCTTTGAGATATCTGGTTTTCCTTAATTAACAATAATCTTCCGATGTTCAGACTACCTGTCCCTTGCTGCAACTTCTGCACAACCTGAATCCTCTCCCACCTCCTCGGAACAGTTCTCTCAGGGTCACTTGAGATGCTGCCTCCTGGGCTTGAAGTCCTGAAAATCTCCCCCAAAGAAAACATAACTCTCAATCTCTAGGTTGTGACTATTGTTGAAGTTGACAAAGTCCATCAGTTGTAACACATGTACCATCTGGTGAGGGATGTTGATGATGAGGGGGCAGTGGGTACACGGGAATCTCTATGCCATCCAGTCAATTTTGTTGTGTTCTAAAAGAAAAAAGTATTTAAAAAAAAAAAATCAACACTGAACAAGTGCTTCCAATGAACCCCAGTGTCTGACCCAGCTGCATGCTGGGAGGTCAGGGTGTGCTGCAGGGGGAAGGGGGCATGGCTTCTGCTGTGTGCCCCCGGCCTATGTACTTTGCTCTTTCGTTTCTCAGTGATTTCCTCCACGTCAAACATCAGCTTGAGGCACCTGGGTCTCAAGTCCTATGACCACTGCAAGTGGTGCTGGGGACGGAAGGTCCCAGGCCCATAGGCCTTGCTGTGGTAGAGAAAGATTTTGCACAATGGTGGGAAGGCACAGGGCTTTCTGGCATGCGGACAATACCCTGTGCAGAAGTGGGGAGGAAAAGGTCCTCTGAATCACTGAAGGAAGTTCCTATGGTCAGTGGAGAGGGAGGAAACTGTGTGCGTGTGGGTGGGTGTACATGCATGTGGATAGGCGTGATTATGTAAGTGAGAGTGGGGGATGGAATCTATGAGGGGGTGTGTGTGTGCCAGGAGTGTGTGTATATGAATGTTTGGGTGCAAATATGAATGTGTGTATATATGAATTTGCACAAGAATTCGGTGTTGAGAATTAGAATGTTTCCTGCCATATCAATAAACATGGATGTCATAGTTGTCACAGTGGAATCAATGATTCCAGCCCTCTGATGTGAGTTTCTGAGTCCTAAGGGCACCCAGGAAGGGGAAGAATACTTACGATCCACTCCCTACAGTGAGCCCCAAGGGAGCTCAGAAAGTGAAAAACACAGGAGACTGGCCCAGGATGGCTGAGACGTGTACAAAAGGAATGATTTCAGTGAGCCCAGACTCTTACATCTTCCCATATATAGAAAAGCACTAAATTCCTTAACTTGTGATGTCTGGTTTTCTTGATTAACAATAATCTTTTGATGTTCAGACTACCTACCCTTTGTTAGAAAACTTCTATATAACCTGGCTCCTCCCCTTGCCTCCTCAGAGCAGTTCTCTCAGGGTTCTTGACATACTGTCTCCCCGGCTTTAAGTTCTAAAAATTCCCACCGGATAAAACATAACTCTCAACTTATAGGTTGTGATTATTTTTCAAGTCGACAGGGTCTATATGAGGATGCAATTGTGTGCAGGTACATGAATTGCGGATGTATGTGGTGGGTATATGTATAATGTGTGACTATGTGTGCAACTCCATATTTGTGTGAGTGGGCATGTATGAGGGTGTGTTATGAGCTGGGTGTTGGTGGGCAAGTTACCTAAGCTATCTGTGCTTTCCCTATGTCTAAAATGAAGATAAATAATTACTATGGTGGATAGAAGGCAGCCACAAACTCTTTACCACCCCTACCATTGACAGGTGGAGTCCACGTCACTTCCCTTGAATTAGGCTGGACCTGTGGTTTGTTCTGACCTATAGCCGTACAAGACCTGCAGTTCTGCATTTGCACATATGGAATTCTTCCGCTTGGAGTCCAGTGGCCTAGTCATGAGAAGCTAGAGCCAAATGGTGAAGCCACATAGAAAGAATCTGAGGCATGCCTGTCCAGTGGATGGGCCTGGATGGCCCTGTGGTCCCAGTTGACGTTACAAGGAGCAGAACTGAACCTGAGAAGTGATCTCGGTGAGGCATCAGTAAGCAGTGGCCTGAAGCAAGATCTTAATTCCCTGTCCAGGAATTGAACCTCGGTAGGGCTTCCCTGGTGGCTCAGATGGTAAAGCGTCTGCCTGCAATGCGGGAGACCCAGGATTGATCCCTGGGTCAGGAAGATCCCCTGGAGAAGGAAATGGCAACCCACTCCAGTACTCTTGCCTGGAAAAGTCCATGGACTGAGGAACCTAGTAGGCTACAGTCCATGTGGTCGCAAAGAGTCAGACACGACTGAGCGACTTCACTCACAGCCTGGATGAAAATCAGGAATCTAGCTAGCCTCCAGACCAGCAAGGGCCAGAGGCTTTAGAAGCTAACTTTCCCTGGATCTTTGCCCCTGTGAAAAATGCATCTATCACAGAGGCAGAAACTGTAGATGCAGGTACAAAGTTTATTATTAGACGTAGCACAACAAGTGGGAGAGCACACTGAGACACAGTTTAGTTGAGACAGAAGCAAGGCAGGGATGCACACCCGTGGAGAAAAGCTGTGGGTGTCCCTCCCAGTGAGGAGGAGCGCAGTAAAGAGGGATTAAGTCATTTATATAGGTCAGTCCTTCCCAGTCTTCATCTCCTTTCAGGCCAATTATCTGGTTTCTTTTTCCACACTGGACCTAGGGCTCTCTCCTAGGGTGTGCACACACCTCTCAGCCAAGACGGATCTTGAAGTGAAGGCTTCTGGGAGGAGCAAGACTCACTGTGGCCTGGAGTTATCCCCTGACTTGACTCCAAGGAGCCTTTCTGCGCCTGTGTAGTATCTCCCTTATCCGTTACTCAGACAGGGCTTTTACCTCTCTTTGTCCTTGCCATGATTATTCTCTTGAGATCGCTATAAGAGACAAAGACTGGCTATTTACGCTGTTTCTGTTGTTACTTCCAACAGGGGGCTGGTTGTGAATTCCTTAACCGTAGTCCACCTATCTCTTGCCTCAGGAAATGCAAAGAGGAGGCTGACTGTAAATGTCCAACCTGGAGCCCAGTCTATCTCCTACCTCAGAAGGACCCCGCAGGGGCCCTCCTGGGTACAACCCCTTCAACTTCTTGTTTGTAGAAAAAGCTTTAGTCTCTTAGGCTTTCCCTGGGTTCCAAAGAGCGGACTGGAACAGTTAATGATCAGAGAAGGGAGAACAATATGCTCACAGGAGTCCTTGTTCCTCCTGAAGGGGTGTAGATAACAGTCTGATGCATACCTTTGACTTGTTCTACAGAAACTAAGATACCTCCTACCTGCTTGAAGGAGGATGGTGACCGCATGCTGACCACAAGGCACTGACCCAGACTAGTTGGAGCCAGAAGGTCCTAAAACACTTCCCTGTTACCTCACTACCAATCAATCAGAAGAAAGTCCACCAGCTGATCACACACCCTGCAACCTTCACTCCTAGTACTGTCTTTAAAAACCCTCATCTGAAAGCTGTCCAGGATCTTCGGTCTTTGAGCACAAACTGCCCATTCTCTTTGCTTGAGGTCTTGCAATAAATGTTGCACTTTCCTTCACCACAGCCTCTGGTGTGGCTGTGCTGTGCTCTGGACAGCACAGAGCTGCCAGCAGAGCTCACTTAGCAACACTCCTGCGAGGTAATAATGGTAGTGGCTATTTTTAAACCACTTAGTTTTAGGGTGGTTAGTTATGCAGCAATAGATAAATGATACATCATAGAGTTTTCCAACACTTAGAACATGGAATCAGCAAACTTTCCCTGTGAAGGGCCAGGTAGTAAATGTTTTAGATTTGGGGGCCATATAGTCACTGTCAAAACTACTCAGCACTGCTGCTGTGGTGCAAAAGCAATCAAGATAGTGCATTAATGACGAGGGTGGCTGTGTTCTGATAAAACTTTATTTATACAAACAAGCTAGATTTGGCCCGCAGGCAGTTGTTGGCCCAGACCCAGAAAACTGCCTAGATACAGTATATGATATAAAAGTGTCAGCTATGGGTACATGTGTGTAAGGTCAAGTGTGCATGTCTGTGTGTACATGTGAAGCATGATAGAAAGGTATACTTTGTATGTCTGTGTACCCATGTGGCTTCATGTAAAGCATGCATCTGGATGAGTGGAAATATGTGTGGAATCTGTTGAGTCCTTCTGTAAAAGCACATCAATAAGCTGTAACAGCTGATGTTTCAACGACTGCTCCCCACCCCTCCTTCCTGCTTCTATTCCGAGGAGAAAGGGGAGCATGGGAGAAAATCAAGAGAACAGAGAGAGCTGGCCGGTCCCATCATTTGCATCTGGGCTGAGTTTGGAGGGAAGCCATGTGGCTGGGCTACTGTAGGGCGGAGTCCACAGCTTCCTGTTGGCGGAAAGGAAAATGAAGTCAGTCCCCTGGGGGCGGGGGAGGAGGTGCCCTAAAAATGAAAAAGGAACTCTAGAGCTTTAAGGAGGGGCTTGGGGATGGCTGTGGGGAGAAAGCTATCCCCCTCCTGCAGCGGGTGGCTTTTCCAGGCAACTTGTAAACATCTGCCTGCTGGTTTCGTTTTGATCCCCCACTGTGGGACTCCAGAGGGGCTACTTCCTGCATGACTAACCTCCTTGGCTCAGTTTGCGGGTGGCCAGAAATGCATCAAGTGTTAGCTTGGGAGCCAGTAGATGTGGGTTCAGATCCCTGTCTGCATTTACTTACTAAGTGGCATGGGGCATTCAGCCTTCCTTACCCCATATAATGGGGATGCTATTAGCACCACCTCCTAGGACTGTTGCAATGATCAAATGAGGATACTGTGCAGCTAGCCTTTGACAAGGAGCTTCCCACACAGTAAATGCTCTGTAAGGTGACACTCTGAGACAGACCCCATGGTTCCAGTGCTGGGCTCCAAGATTTCCAGTTTGTCTTCCCTAATCCCCACCAGGGCTGCCTTAAACTCCTGATTTACAGAGTCATAGAAACCTGTTTCTTTCCTTCAAAATTCCTACCTCTGTTAGTTACGCAGCACTCACTGGCAGGCTTATTTGATAAGCGTCTGTCTCCTCCAGCAGACTGAAAGCTGCAGCCAAATGAGATGGTGTCCTCTTCGCTAGCCACTGTCCCGAGGGCCAGTATGGGGCCTGGCACACAGCTGGTACTCGATAATTAGTTATTGAATGAGTGAATGGAGATGGAAAACGTCACGATTTGGAATTATCTGGGGCCCTAGGGAAGAACAGCTCCTCATTTTAAATCAACCCATGAATTTGAGAGGCTTTCAATGGGGTCTTCTAAAACAGACAGCCCCTTGTATTAGTTAGGTCAGGCTGGGCTATGCTACTAAAACAATGAACCCTGATGTTTCCTTTCAGAGGCTCAACATCACAAAGGTGGATTTCTCACTCAAAGCATGAATCAGGTGTCTGGCAAGAGCAGTTGTTCTCAGTTCCGTCTTGTGCTTGTGCTGCTGGCATCTTCAAGTGTGGCCTTCACTGCCTCTGCAGGATCACGACCAGTCCCTTCTGCTCCCTGCCCAATGGTCAGGACCAGCCGCTCAGCCCAGTCAGCCTGCCGGGGCACTGGGAGACACTGGGCTCCTCGGGGATGCTCAGCCAGCAGCAGAAGAGTCTCTGCCACCAAGAGGAAAGGCTCAGACTTCCTGGCCGGTCTCACAGGTCTGGGTTTCGTGTGAGGGTGTCTGAATGCATTTTGAAGGCTCGGAAAGTGGAGATTCCTACTGACTAGACTGCTTTTGAAAATCAGGTATTTATCAGAGGAAAAAAAGTAACCAATCATCACAAATCCTTTGCTTAAAATATGGAGTCATGTTTTCAATGCAGTTTCCTGCCACTCAGGACCCTGAGGGTCCCCATCTTCAAATGTCACAACCATTTTTCTCCATTTGGCATTCTCCAGTGCCATTTAAAAATTTGAAATAATTTTTAAAAACGTTTTTATTGGAGTGCAGTTGTTTTACATTGCTGTGTTAGTTCCCCCCACCCCATACAGCAAAGTGAATCCTCTATACGTATACACATATCCCCCGTCTTTTGGATTCCCTTCCCATTTAGGTCACCACAGAGCACTGAGTACAGTTCCCTGTGCTATACTGAGATATGTTTTAATGGTTTCACTTTGATAAGGATCAACAGCCACCCATCAGAGGCTTAGCTCCGAATTTGAGGAGCCCAATAATTAAATAAACCATAAAGATACACATCTTTTGATAAGGCCCTTAAAAGCTTTTAGTTTGAGTCTGGCACACAGTGGGACTCCTAATATATTTTTTTTTCCCCCTGACTTCATTGGAAGATGATTTGATGGACTGCAATTTTTCTCAAGTGCTGGCTCAAAGTCACTGCCTCCAAGATGGCAGTGGGGGAGGGGAGACAGACAAAGTGCAGGCAAAACCTCTGAATATTCAGGAAAAGAGCCAGCATTTTGTGAACGCAGGCTGTGTGTGATGTATGTTCTCTCCAGGCTAGAAGACAAAGAGGATGAGGGAACTATCCCTTCTATTAAAGAGGCTTTTCTTCGCGAGAAGTTTCAGGGTGACTCTGATGCCTTTTGAAAAAATGTTTTCATATCCCTGGGGTTGTAGATAAAGGGAACTGCTAGTGGCATTAAATCCTGTGCCCGGTTAGTGATATTCTGCCTTGTACATTCCAGTCATAGAGTTCTGTCCTTGGGTTTTATTCCCACACCACCACCTCCACCCTTTCAGCTGCCTATCTCTGTCGCAAAGCAAACCTCACAGATACCAGCTGGTGGCTCCACAGTAGCTGGTGGGGAGATCCCAGTTTCTCTACTGAGAAGTTGCGGAGGAGCCATCTGACCTAAGTCAGTGGTTCACAACCCTGGCTGCATTCTAGAATCCTCTGCAGAGCTGTATCCATGCCTGGGCTGCACCTGGGGAGTTTCTGACATCACTGGGCCAGGATGGAGCCCTGAGCGTGGATAATTTTTACAAAGCCCCTTGTGTAGCCAGGGCCAGGCCTGAGAACTACTAGCCAGAGCTTTCCACCAGGACTCAAATCTCATTTAAGGAATGAAGTGGGGAGAAGGCTTAGAAGATGACACAATTCAGAAGAAAGAGATATAGGTAAGGTTGGTTTTCTCACTGGGTGTCTCCCTTTCTGGGAACATGTACAACAAATATTCACAAGTACACTCACTCATAGTCCTGTGTGAAATGAAGCTTGATGATGGGGAGGCAAGAATTCTACCACCGAACCACCAATGCAGAAGTTTGGAATTGGGGAGGCTCTGGGCAGAATGCCTTAGGGTGGCCCCCTCCCTTAAGATATGGATTCACCTTCCTGTTGTTTCAAAGATGTTGGGGTACCACTCCTACGATACAGTAGTAACATTTGGTAGTGCTTCTCAATCCCACGTGCATTACTCTTTGATTCTTCCAAAAAGCCAATAAAAGGAGGGATTATCAACCTCATTTTGCAAATGAGGAAATTGATGTACAGACAAGTTGATGGACTTGCCTAAAAGATTATAGTCAGGGGATGGTAGAGCTGGGACTTCTATCCTAATTGGAGAAGGAAATGGCAACCCACTCCAGTATTCTTGCCTGGAGAATTCCATGGACAAAGGAGCCTGGCAGGCCACAGTCCATAGGGTCGCAAAGAGTCAGACACGACTGAGCAACTCTCATGCACTCACTCAATTCTAATATTTATGACATTTATTATATGCTAGGCCTCCAGATGGGCATAGATTATATAATTATGGAATTATAAGTTCCCCAACTACTTCTCATTTCGTTGACACCATCTTCTGCTATTTGTTTCTAGCATTTCTGTGTCAGAATCTTATTTATTCACTAATACCCATCCTTCTTTCATATTTTGCTCAGGGCTGCTAAATGCCAAGCTCTGTTTCCAGCTTCCCTTGCAGCTAGGAGTGGTCATGTGACACCATTCTGGCCAATGAGATGTCAGGGAAGTCTACTGCATTCCTTAATCCAGGCTCTCTTCTCCATGGCCGAAGTGGCCATTGTGGCAGCTTGACAGAACAGAAATGAGGATAAAAGTGAAAATATCCAGAATGGCAGAGCAAAGAGATGCCTGGGTCCCTGATTCCCTGAAATCCTGGGTGCCTACCTCCAGGCTTCTAGATGATGAGAAAAAATAATTTAAGTCATTATAGGTTAAGTTTTTATAGATTGTGGCCAAATGTCTTCCTAAGTGATAGCTTCCCAAATGCTCTTTATCACTGTTGTTTTTTCCTTTACAATTGAACATACCACCCAAAAGTTCAACACCAGCCAGCACCTGACTGAAGCTGAAGCTTAATCATGAGGGGACACTGAATGAGTGTCAGTTGCATTACTTTTGAGACCTATGGCATGTTGTCACCTGAATCAGCATTTTCATTTTCCAGCTTCCATTAGCTTTTACAAGTTGAGGGCAAATGTGGGAACACAAACAACTGTGTAAACATGCCCCCCAAAAGATGGCGACACTGACACAACTCAGCCCACCCTCACTGGGCTTCAGCAGATGAGGGAACCCTGGATTCACTGTGGGAAGGTGGTTTCTATCAAAGTCTGGCTGCCTTAAGGTCAAACGCGTAGATATCAAGGCTGCCTGTTTACGCCACTGGCAGCCTCTCTTTCCCCCCCTTTTTTTTTTTTTTTGAGCTTCCAAATCATTCATCTATTGCTAAACTACAAACTACCACTAACTCAGCAGCTTAAAACAATGTGTTCAGTTTTGCTTGGTGGCTATAGGCCAGCTGGGCGGTCTTGCTGATCTGGGCTGGTCTTGGCTGGTCTTGGCTGGGCTCGGCTGGTCAAGTGCTTCAGTCATTCTGTTGTCTGCTTGGTTGTGGGCGGGAAGGGAAAAGCTCATCTGGAATGGCCTCTGGCACATCTTGAAGGTGGTGGTCCCTCTGGTGACAGGGCCACATGGTCCCTCATTCCCCAGCAAGCCAGTCGTTCACATGTTCCAAGAGAACAATTGGAATCAGACAGGCCTAGGCTGGGAATTAGCAAAATGCCCCTTCCACCACATTCTACTGACTGAAGTCACAAAGCTGTTCCAGTTTCAAGGGGTGGGTGAAAAGGCTTCCTTCTTGATGGCAGAGAATGCAAAGCCACATCAGGGGCAGAGGTATAGGGAGATTTGGAGAACAGGGGTGACTTTTATAAGCAGGCTACAAAATAATCATGTTGGTTTTAATGGTGTCGATTTTTGTAAAATTAAACTTCAAACACTTTTTACTTTATAAAATATCTTTAGGCAGTACTTCAATATCGGATGGTAACGGGAGTGGCACTCCTCAGTTTTTCTGATCAGTGGTTTATCTACTTGTCATTAAGTATGTATTTTTACTGCTGGAATAGGAAGTGACTACTCACTCCAGTATTCTTGCCTGGGAAGTGCTATGGACAGAGGAGCTTGGCCAGCTACAGTCCACGGGATTGCAACAGAGTCAGACACAACTTCGGAGAAGGCAATGGCACCCCACTCCAGTACTCTTGCCTGGAAAATCCCATGGACGGGGGAGCCTGGTAGGCTGCAGTCCATGGGATCGCGAAGAGTCGGACACAACTGAGCGACTTCTCTTTCACTTTTCACTTTCCTTCATTGGAGAAGGAAATGGCAACCCACTCCAGTATTCTTGCCTGGAGAATCCCAGGGACGGGGGAGCCTGGTGGGTTGCTGTCTATGGGGTCGCACAGTCAGACACGACTGAAGCGACTTAGCATCAGTAGCAGCAACCATGGTATGCAGAGTAAGAGCTTTCCCTAGAGGGGAACACCATGGGCATCAAGGAACAGGAGGAACAAAATCTGGGTAGCAAAAATATGGTCAGGTGGACCCTGCTGAGGAGGAAGAATGAGTCCAAAGGGAGCAGACGAAGAGGTTGGAGACAGACTAAAGGGAAATTCCATTCAATGATTAGTTCCACACTGACACACAATGGATGCTGAATATGTGACAAGTCCTTTACAGACACAATCAAGTTAATCTCACTCACTCCTATGCTGCTGCTGCTAAGCCGCTTCAGTTGTGTCCGACTCTGTGCGACCCCATAGACGGCAGTCCACCAGGCTCCTCCGTCCCTGGGATTCTCCAGGCAAGAACACCGGAGTGGGTTGCCACTTCCTTCTCCGTTCCTATGAGGGAGGTTCTCTTATTAATCCCATTTTACAGATGAGGGAATTGAGGTTCAGACAGGATTGGGTAACTTGTAGACACACAGATCAGAACAGGATACAAGACTTGAAGACAGGCCTCTTGAAGATAAAGCACTGGCCCTAACATGACACTAGTCTGTCTTCAGAGTAACTTGTGTCTCTGTCCCCACCACTCTGCCTGGTCTGGACCACTGCAGCATTGGATGACTTCCAGCCACCATTTTTTGTAAAAGGCCAGAGAGTAATTCTTTTCAGTGCTATGTTGCAATTACTCAGCCCTGCTGATGGAGAATGGAAGCAGCCAGAGACAGTATGTACATGAAAGTATATGGCTGTGTTCCCATAAAACTTTATTTATAAAAATAGATGAATTGTCACCCCCTTCATTGTCCGCCTTGCAATTCAGAGTGGGTCAAATTCAAATGTGACCCTGCCATTCCTTCCTAAGGTGGATTGCCAGTATCTTGGGGGTCAGTCCAGACTTTCAGTGTGGTTTCCAACCTTGCAATCAAAGTACAGTCCCTGCATCAGCAGCATAGCCATCATCTGTTAGGAAGGTGGGCTTTCAGGTCGCACCCAGACCTGTGGAATTAAGAACTTACATTCAAACAAGATGCCCAGGTGGTTTGCACACTGCAGTTTGAGAAACTCAGGCTTCCAGAACCCCGGTGCCCTGGTGCCTTCCTACCTCTCCCACCTCATCCTTTGCCACTGGAGCGCCCTTGCTCCCACTCACCCTCACTTTCCAGCCAAACTGACTGCTTTGGTCACCTCTGTGTCTGAAGCTTTCCTCTCCATCCCAACTCCCTTTAAGCAGGGAATTCCTGTCTATCTTTGGATCTCAACTGCAAATCGCTTCTTTCAAGCAGCCCTCCCTGAAACTACTTCTGTGCATCCAGGTCCTCCTCCCACCTAGCACCCACCACTTTGCATGGAAATGACTTCTTTAACTGACTGCCTCTCACAGCGTCTTGTGAATTCATGAGAGACCATATCTGTTACCTCTGTGTCCTCACCCCCTGGGGATAGGAGCCACCCAAGAACTAACTGCTGAAAACTAATCAAAACACACCCCTTTCCCTTAGGCAAGTGTTCTACACAACCACTGTTTAACTAGCCAACTTCCACCTGGCTCTGAAGACTTTGAAGAGTGCCATGTGGCCTCTGAGATTCCATCTCTCGTGAAGCCTCATGGTTTTTCTTATTAGCTAATGTTTACCATTTGGAGAGGGCCTGGGGGCAGGGGCTAAGAAATTTCTGGGCAAAATTCTTAACCTACAAATTAGCCACAGGCCAAGACTTGAGTTGTGTTTGGTGTGTGAGAGCCGAACTGAGGGTAGAAGCGGGTGGAGGTGGTAGGCAGAGAGGAGGGGCAGGGCCAGAAGCTTCTTGCTAAAAAAATGACTTGAAGGCAAGACCCCAGGCTGCCCACAGAGCCATGAACTGGCATCCTTCCCCACCCGTGCACAATGTCAATTCTGTACCATGATCCCAGCTTTGCTGTGTGGAAAAGCGTCCCATACACCCACTCGCTGAAAGCTCGTGGCCTGCGAAAGGAATCACAAGCCAGTATAGCCACACGCCGCCCTCCCGGAATATGAGAACTCTCTCTAAATCTGATGTTCAGTCCAGAGGTTTCTGTAAGTTCCTTTATTAATAAAGCAAAGTATGAAAGAACAAGGTCCCCAACGACCCATATGATTAAAAGTGCAAATTTACTTCAACCTGAAATAGAAAACAAATGGCTGGCCTTGGCTGTTTGGGCCATGGAAATTTGGTGTGATTAAAGCACCTTTTAATCACACAACTGTAGCAGCTGAACCATATTTGATCACCTCTTTGGTCTCTGTTATTGGAACAAAACATATGCTATGACTGCAGCCGATAGACAGCATCATAATACACAGTTTAGGGTCAAAATCCACACTAAAAATAACAGTAAAATAAGAGGAATGTTTTAAAGTCAAGTGACTGAATCAAGGCACTTTAAAAAAAAAGTAAACGGTGCTCACAATATTCCTGAATATCTGATACTTAAAAAACGAGATTACATGTAATTTAGCTGCATGTTTTAGTCCATTCTCTCTGTATAGATGATCACATATATCTTCATCCTCTCCCAACTTATACTTGCTTTATTCCCACCAAATCGTGTGCTATGAAAGTATAAAAAAAAATAAACAGTAGTGTCTAAGAAACAGACAAGCCATTTTTTCGAAAAAATTAACAAACGCCACAATGATAACACTGAACTTTTTTCCCTCCCAAAGGATATTGGAAATGTCCATGAAGTTTATTTTCCCACCACTGGGGAGGGATAATAATGATCTTCCTCCCTGTGTATATGATAAATTAAATCATCATCAAGGTTAAAAACCACATTTTATAGAAAAAGTGACTTACTTCTTGAGGTTAAAGGAAACACTTTGGAAGGCTTAGTTTAATTCATCCAGCTAGGATGTCAGTTTTGGTGGGAGCCATTGAGTCAGAAAGAGAAACATCTGATCAGAACAGTGCTCTTAATAGTGGGGCTGGTAACAAGCCTAAGAAGCTTGGCAGGGAGGCCCCCGCATATTTTTCTGGTGTTCACGGCCACCACCTATCATCCCAAAGGCTAGGAAACTACTAAAAAACAATACTTAATTTAAAAATAAGAATAACACACAAATAGAGAAGAAACAAGTTATTCTACAATCCTTCCTGATTACTCATCTACAGACTCTGATAGAGCCAAGGAATTCAGGCCCAAATCACCACGAAGGAAATGCTAAGAGCTGGCCCCCAGGGGCCTGATGTCCAGTCTGTCTCTTTCGGCTCTAGGATAGAGAATCCTCCTGGGAATTGTAAGTTAAGTGTTACCTGTGGCCATGTTAATTTGGGGGGTTTGTTTCTACAATAAAGCTTAGTTCTGAGAGAGAAAATAGACTTGAAATATCACACCCCCAACCACGTATTACAACATCATACCCATAACAATAAATATAACCTTATTCATACTTGAGGGGTTAACTGTGTAAGGCAGGGGTCGCAAACTGGTGGCCCCCAGGCTCAACCAAATGTATTTTTGGCCCACATGTGTTTTGGATATTTTTTAATTATGTTGTTTAACAATCAGAAAACTTCCTTTTTAAAAAACAATCCTGACTTTTAATTTCCAGCACCACCCTACCCTCTTCCCTGCATAGAACTGAGCAATGTGCCCCCTGAAGATGGGCAGAGTACCCCCACCACCACCCACCCCTCCCCTATTTACCTCCCTGTCTTGCTTCTGCAGGCTGCTGAGTTTGCGACCCCTGGTTTGAAATAGCACATATCTAAACAACGTGTTTCCTAACCCAAACCTCTCTCACACCCTCATGTGATTTCACCCCATGGAGTGAAATCTTCTGCCCAGCTCTTCCTTTCACATCCATTTTAAGTCTTCCTTCCTGAAATCTTCAGATTTCTCTTTGTTCACTCACGTTTTCCCTTCTTTCAGCTTCAGTTTCATTTTGCAAAAAAAAAATCTCCGTCTCTCAGCCCACAAGCATTTCGACATGGCTCCCAAGACTGGTCAGTGGGAGTTACTGAAGTGTGTCTTACGGCAAAAAGGCTGAGTCATCTCCCCAAAACATTTTCCTCAGACACTGGCTGGACAGTTAATCTTTTTTTTCAGAGCATGAACAATTTTGAGCCTTCTGGAATGAGAATATTTGCATATATGAATCTCCAGTACCAAGTATACACCAAAAATGTATATATTTCAGATCAAGGACATGATGGAGCCCAAATAAAATACAGAATTGAGCTTAATTTAAGTGCCACGGGCAACCATCACACCTGGCTAATATGCCATATTATTTCGTTTGTACACAGTACATGTTTTGGATTACTAAACATTGATCAAAATTGATCGAAATCTCCAAGTTTTTGGTTACCATGTACAGAGAACAATTGCTCAGCATGGCATTTAAATAAAACATTAATAGTTTAAAAATTAACAAACACAATGCCCCATTAATTAAAAAAAATAAAATTTAAAAGTCTTGAGGATGGATGAGGCTTTGGGTAATTAACCTGAAAAAAAAAAAAAAAGGAAACTACAAGAACAGTAAGTATGTTACTAGATTCAAACATCAAAATGCTATTCAGATAAAAAAGGAACCTATCAACTTAACTAAAAATATTTGGAAAATTCAGCTTTTAAAGCTTTATAATCCCCCCCAATAGCCTCGCTTTCCCCTATCCCAACTATAGGGGAAATTGTAGCTGAGTATGGAAACATTATAAATATATATTTATATAAAGATCTACTTACTCTTGGAATTTATTTAAAAAGTATATTTTAAAAAAACACTGTGCAGTTTATATCTTTGCAGGAAGTTGGTAGACTGATTCTTTTGCTAAATGCAGTACCTTCCGACCTAACACTGACCTCAAAAACTAGAAAAGACTTTGTGGTATGGAGGGGAAATGTCCCCAGTGCAACCCCAAAGAACAGCACAACATTTGCAACTGATTCTCTTGCAGTCCAAGACTGCAATGGACTAAGAAATCTCAGCAGCTCTGATGAGAAGGATTCCCTATAAATCATCTATTCACAACAACTTTCCTACAGTGGCCAAGTAGGGCCCCTACAAAGTTTTAAAAGTTCCCTCCAAACAGCTCAGAAATTAAACAATGGCCTAATTCATGTGACTACTTCTGTCTTCCAAGTTTTACCTTTAAAAGTCTCTGTTATAAAAAAAAAAAAAAAAGTTAAAAAAAAAACGACCCCTAAAGTATATCACTGGGACTGACTGTATTTTCTCTTCAGCAGATGATGGCCCATTCTAAACTTCAAGTGAGTTTTATGTTGACTGATGCAATTGAGAGCTATTAGAAAATTGGCAGGACAGAGGGATTTCAGAATGGACGAGCTGCAAAATACACTCAGCCTGGTGATGTTTATGCCCAAAGAAAAGAAAGCGCAAACAGCTGACAAGGGCTGTCTCCCTCCATCTCCCCGTAACTTGCCCTCCTTCACTCTTTCTCCTCTGTCAACGGACTGGGAAATAACTAATCTTTAAGCACAGAGCCCAGAGATGCTGAACTCTAAGCGAAATGCATTGCAAGACCTGTGCTGAACCAACTGCTTCTCAAAGGTGGCCTTTGGGCTGCTAAAAGGCTGCTTGGGCAATCAGAGCAAAAACGTCCCAACCACTAAGGATCACTGAGATTGGCCGAGAGCAGGCATTGCCTCTTCACTATCTCATTAAATTCATAAAGAAAAGGAGTTTGCTAAAAAGACTTTAAAACAAAATGAACAAACAAAAAAGGTTTCTCTCTCTAGCCAGCAGCAAGCCCTGGCGAGACACCTTGCTAGGCAAAGAGTGAGCTTCATCTTTTTCGAGACTCAACATGTTTTCTGCCCTCACCAGTGTTGTCTGAAGCATTGTCCCTCTGCAGTGAGCGTGGCTCAGAGCAGGTGCTGAAGAGTGCTCATCCCGGAGCCTGCCTGAAGGGGTATTGAGCAAGCCTGTTCTTCAAGACTGCACCTCTTTTCATAGCAAATGTAACTGGCCTCCCTTTCAGATGCCACACGTGGCACTAGCAATTACCACAAAATGAAAGAACTGATCAATAAAGTGCTGTTTGCTCTGAAAGTTTCACTAACCAACTCTTGACTGCCGCTCAGCACCTGTGACTTAATTCTTCACAATCCTGTCAAACACCATTGATGGGACCCTTTAAAAATACATTAATATTTATCTGAACAGTGGAAACTCTGTACTTCAGAACATGAGCCCCTGCAATAGAATTACAGTTCCAGTTGTAGAGAAAGATTCAGATTTTTAAAAAGACAATCAGGAAACCAGGACCTACCAAGTAGTTATGTCAAAAAACATTAGCTTCTTTAAATTGGGGGGGGGGGGGTGGGTAAGAGAGATCTTCTAAACAACTGGCAGAGGGAACTTTTTCTGCAGCTAGTTCTTGCTTTACTGAACCTCCCTAAAAGCTAAATCCTTCTACAGAATCATTCCACACAAACCAACATTTGGACCAACTCTCAGTTGCCGATGGTGGCTGTCTTTCCATAGCTCGTCCAGGACACTCTGGTGGGTGTGAAGATGCCATGATTATCTGGATGGTGGAGCCGGGGTGATGTTGAAGCCGCCAGATGCCACGCTCTGAATATTCCCACCCCTTCTGCAGGTCATCTTCCTTGCCATCCCCGCCCCACCCGTGGAGTGGGGCTGCTGGAGCACTGGACCAGGTGGGGTCTCTAACAGGGTTTATGGTTCATCTTCAGGGAACCCTTGGGTGCGCTGACTCCGGGGTGGCGGACATCTGACAAGGTAGCGGGGACCGCCATAGGCGCGGAGAAGCTGGGGCAGCCTTCGCCACGTGGACAGCAACCGCGCCGCTGCGAGTTCCCGAAACTGCCGGTCGAAAGCCGCCAGGAGGTCAACTGGGGCAGCTTCACGCAGTACCTTGGGTAGCGGGCCCACCTCGGTGGCCGCCCCTCCAGGGCCCAGGACGCAGTGGAAGAGCGTCCGGCGTCGCAGCAGGCAGTCCCGGAGGAACAGCACTAGCTCCTCCAGGCGCTCGCCCAGGTGCGCCTCGTCCCAGCCTGGTGCCGGAGCCCCCTCGCGCTGCAGCACCGCCAGCAGCGCCGACTTGAGCACGTACGAGGAGAGGAGGCGTCCCCACTGCGCGGCGGCCGTCGGGTCCAGCCCGCGGGCGCCCAGGTCTCGCAGAGCTTTAAGCAACTGCAGGCACTTGAGGTAGCAGGCACCCGGAGGGGCCCTTTCCTGCAGCCAGCTCAGCAGCTTCTGCTCCTGGCGCGCTGTGTTCACCCCCCACAGGGCATCGCCACGCAGGCCTCCCGGGAGCTCCGACAGGGGCCCGGCAGGCGAGGGCGGCGGCGGTGGCGCCACTAGGAAGACGCTGTCGCCCAAATGGACGGCAGGGATGAGTCGCACGGCCATGGAAAGGCGGCAGCAGCCGTAATCGGTGCGGCAGGGCAAGATGTGTAGGGTGGGCGGCTGCTCCAGACCGCCCGGGGTCAGGCTGACCCGACAACGTCCCTCCAGGCTGTAGCGCACGGTGGCCAGGGAGCGCTGCAGATGCGCCTGGAACCAGCGCAGTACCAGCGTGGCCGAGAGGAGGCGCCGCCCGCGGACATCCACGCAGAAGCCGTCGGAGAAGGGTTTGCAGTCCCGGAGCCAGTGGCCGCCGGAAGCCCCTGGCGGCGCCTTGAGCGCACACACGAAGCATCCGTGGAAGGCTGGGGCCAGCTCGGGCTCCGCGCCCAGGCTCCGCGGCTCCAGCGACACCAGGGGAGGGAGGCGCAGCGGCACGAGCACGTCGAAGCCGTCGGGCCGGCGGATTTTATGCTGCTCGTAGGCGCTCCCTACCTGGATGAAGTCTCCGCGGAAGGCCAAGGCCAGCGCTCCCCCGGGGATGGGGCCTGGGGACCCTCGGGCACGGCCAGCCCGCACCAGCTCGCCCACGATGCGGCTCACGTGGGCCTTGCTGTGGCCCAGCACGTGCGGCGACAGGCGCACCTCATGCTCGTAGTAACTCTCCAGCAAGATGTCTAGGCTGGGCTCGGGGAAGTGTTTAGACGAGAAGGCGGAGTGGCCCCCCAGGCGGGGAGGCCCGGGCAGAAAGCGCTGCCGGACAGCGTGGCGACAGCGCAGGAGGATGTAGCCAAGGAGGAGGAGGACCGCCACCTTGAGCAGCGGGAAGCCGCCGTCCGCGCCGTCGGGGGGCTCGGTTCGGGCGCCCCCGTTTCCCCGCAGGACATGGTAGAGGCACACGAGGGCGGTGCACAGGCCGGTCACCAGGGGCCAGAAGACGCGCAGATTGAGAGTGTAGTGCACCGACATGCCAGGCGCCGGGGGCAGCGGCGGCGGAGCAGCCCAGGGCGCGAGCCCCGGCGGCGCCCCCGGCCCAGCATGCGCGCAGCGCCCGGGCAGCCCCACTGTCCCGGTCTCCTTCGCCTCCGCGGCGGCTCCCCCGTCGCCGGGCCGGGGAAAGCCGCCCTCCAGCTCGGCCTCCTCTCCCAGCTCAAGCGCTCCTTCCAGCAGCGGCCGGCCCCGCCCGCCCCGGCTCCCGGCCGCGCCCTGTGCCGACTGCGCGCGGCGTCCGGCCCGCCGGCCCTCCCCGCCCCGCGCCCTGGCGCGCCGCCCGCGGCCAGCTTCTGGTCCCGCCGCGCTCGCCGCCTACCCGGGGCTGCCCTCCCGGAGCTGCGGGGCACCCCCCCGGAGGTCCCTCGCCGCTCCCCTCCGCGCCTGTTCCCGTTACTCGGCCCCAGGAGTTTCCTCTTCCGAGGGGAGGCGAGACCGCGCCAGCTAGCGGGGAGGAAATGCCGGAGTCTGGAAGCCGCGCGCCGAGCCGGCGGGCGGGGTCGGCCCCCTCCCGGGCCTCCGCCTTCAAGCGACGCGGGGCGGCGGGAGGGACTTCAGGACGCGCTGGCAACTGGCCTCCCGGGGCCTCCCTCCCCGAAGGCAGATAGGAAGGCTCTGATTGCCGGGCGGTGGCCTGTCCAGGGAGCTTTCTGGAGCCGTGTTCACAGAGTTGCACTCGGACGTTGAAAGGAAGGAGGGCGAGAGGGCGCAGAGGAGCCGGTCCACCGCCCGCCCTCCCCCCGAAACCGCCCGCCCTCCCCCCGAAACCGCCCCCCTCACCCCAGCAAGCCGCGGCGGCGGGGTGTTGGCGGCGTGGCAGGTCCTGGAGCGGAAGCGGCCCCTGCCCGGGTGCCGCCGTCCTTTATTCAAACCTACTACGGAGCACCTACTGTGTGCGCGGCAGACCAGGGGCTGGTCAAACAGCAGTTGGCGAAATCGACCAGGCTAATGATGCCCTTCCTAAAGCTTAACGGCCTTTAAAAAAGAGGAAAGCAAAAAAAAAAAAAAAAAAAAGTCCCACAGCAGAAAAATGCTCTGAAAAGGAATAAAACTGTGTGAGGAAGTGACAAGGTGGGGGCTGCCCGGCGGAAGCTGGAGGCTCTCCATGGGGGTGACGGTGGGTCCCCGAGACCCGGAATTGAGGGGGAGCCAGCCTTGGAGGGACAATCACAGCCTTTACACACACTGGCTCCTCACGTCCTCCTGGGAAAGGGGCCCTATTATTTGCCGCACTTTTCAGATGAGGAAACTGGGGCACAGACAAGGCTCAGCCCTTGCCCAGGGTCACACAGCTTTCAGCAGAGCTGGGCTTTGAACATCGGCACCTGGCTCCGGGGAAGCGGGGTCCTTTGTCAGGGCCTACGCTGGGCCCCCAGTCCAGGAATCCTTGTTTTGTTTCATAACAGGGAGCACTCCCTGGTGTTATCAGCGTTTATTTAATTATCTGAATTTGTAATTTCTAAATAATTAACTTACTTACACTCATTGCACCTTCCTTGTTCCCACCACCAGTAAAGGAGAGCAAGGGTAAAGATATTAAAAATGTCAGAACTCAAAAGTCATCTGGGAATCAGGACTCAGGGGACGACAGTTCCTGACATAAGCCTCAAGATTACTCCCAGGAAAGCCTCTCAGAGCTAAGCAGAACTGTACTCAGATACCTGTCTCCACCTCCTACTAACATTAACCAAAGTCTATTAAGTCAGGAGTCTTTGAGTTGCAAGTGACAGACATGCAGCTTCAAAAGCATTTATTGTCTGTTTATTGTCAGGTTAATTGAGACATCCTTTAAGGTCCTAGAATACTTCAGTATGGCTGGATCTAGGTTTGCTCAAACCACTTCTTAGCTCTGCTTTCTTCTAAGTGGGCTGCACTCTGTGCCAATCGGCCTCGAGAGGCCCCTGGCTGCTCTAACCTGACCTTTTCCTCAATGCAAAGGAAAAGAAGGTTTTAGTTGCTTGAAAGTTGCAGCAAATGTCATGCCTAGGGATACCCCTGAGTCCTATGCTAGAAGTGACCAAGTAAGAGAATGCAGTGGTAGAGAATCCGCCTGCCAAGGAGATGCCAGAGATGCAGGTTCGACCTCCTGGACGGGAAGATCCCCTGGAGGAGGAAATGGCAACCCACTCCTGTATTCTTGCCTGGAAACTTCCACGGACAGAGGAGCCTGGCGGGCTACAGTCCTTGAGGTTGCTAGAGTCAGACACCACTGAGCAAGTGTGCAGATACACAGAAGAGAAGGCAATGATTAACCTGGACTGGGGTGCTGCCATAGACTGAAATGTGTCTCCTCAAAATTCACATGTTGAAGCCCTTTTTCCCCTAAATTAAGTTCATATTCACAGGTTTCAGGGTTAGAATGTGGACAAGTCTTTTGGGGGTGCCACTCTCAGTAAATGATGTACTCTATTACCGATTTGTGTGTGTGTGTTAAGTCGCTTCGTCGTGTCTGACTCCTTGTGACCCTATAGACTGTAGCCCGCCAGGCTCCTCGGTCCATGGGATTTAACTGGCAAGAATACTGGAGTGGGTTGCCATTTCCTCCTCCAGGGGATCTTTCCACATACAGAGATCGAACCCATGTCTGCCTCGTCCCCTCCGTTGTAGGATATTACCATTACTATCATCTTTTCTGCCTATAATCAGTTTCCATAGCTCATTTCCTCCAGAGAGTTCAAGGTACAGACTTTGGAACTTTGCCCTTGGAAAAATCTGCCGTATGTTTTAGATCAAGTACAAATTCATTTTTTCCTTAATTTATTACCCAACATACAATGTGCCAGGCAGAGGGGGATGTGCAGTAAAAGAGTAAGGGCTCTCTACTTACAGACTAAAATGCCACATAGTGTGGGTGGATTCAGAAAACTGCCACTGTTTCATTGACTTTTGACCATTATTTCATTAAAAATCTTTAATGTTTAATATTTGACAAAGGCCGCTCTTGGGTTTTTTTTTTAATGCTCAGCAAATATATATACACAGCCCTCCCAACATTTCTGATTCCCCAGAGGTGTGTCCTGTGAAGAAAGAATGTCAGTGATTCACTTCCCAGGGAGGGTCCATGGAAGGCGCCTGGAGGTGGGGAGGAGGGTGACACCCGATCAGGCTTTGGTGGATGGGAAAGGACAGCGTGTTTGATAGTGTGTCTGATGTTTCTGCTGCAGACATTTTTATTGCATAACTAATTGGCCTTCAGGCAATGTTGCTGTAAAAGATAAAATGGTGAAAAATAAAAAAGGGGCATTCAAAAGGAAATAATGAAACATGAGAAATAAATAACAAAATGAAAAAGACTTTATTGCAAAATACAAATGTATTTGAATGCATTTAAAATGTGTGTCAATTTATGGCAATACTTCACAGATAATTGATTCTATTTTGTAGATTGTACCCAAAATCACTGCAGATGGTGACTGCAGCCATGAAATTAAAAGACACTTGCTCCTTGGAAGAAAAGTTATGACCAACATAGATAGCATATTAAAAAGCAGAGACATTACTTTGCCAACAAAGGTCCATCTAGTCAAAGCTATGGTTTTTCCAGTAGTCATGTATGGATGTGAGAGCTGGACTACAAAGAAAGCTGAGCACTGAAAAATTGACGCTTTTGAACTGTGGTGTTGGAGAAGACTCTTGAGAGTCCCCTGGACAGCAAGGAGATCAAGCCAGTCAATCCTAAAGGGAATCAATTCAAATATTCATTGGAAGGACTGATGCTGAAGCTAAAACTTCAATACTCTGGCCACCTGATGTGAAGAACTGACTCATTTGAAAAGACCCTGATGCTGGGAAAGATTGTAGGCGGGAGGAGAAAGGGGTGACAGAGGATGAGATGGTTGGATGGCATCACTGACTCAATGCACATGAGTTTGAGTGAACTCCGGGAGTTGGTGATGGACGGGGAGGCCTGGCGTGCTGCAGTCCATGGGCTCGCAAAGAGTTGGACACGACTGAGCGACTGAACTGAACTGAAGCACTTGTCCTCCAAGTCTTCTCTTCTTAGTATTTTAAAGGTTTCTTTTGCTTTTGTTTCATCTGTCTGTTCAGTTTTACTTTTTCTCTAAAATTTCTTCTGTCTTTAAGAGAGGCATCAGCTTCCCAATACTAGGATGCATATTTGTACCTGAGATTTGTATTGTGTTGGAAAAACTGTTTGTTCTTGGCAGGTTTTCACATGTCCCCTGATAGACGTTCCAAAGTTCTGTGGAAGGTGTGGGTTCAACTCTGTGCCTTCAAATCACCAAAGGATTTGCAGACTGACATGTTATCATGTTCTAGTACAGTATGGTAGTTTAGTTGCTAATTCGTGTCTGACTCTTGAGACCCCAGGGACTGTAGCCCGCCAGGCTCCTCTGTCCCTGGGATTTCCCAGACAAGATTACTAGAGTGGGTTGCCATTTCTTTCTCCAGGGATCTTCCCAACCCAGGGATTGAACCTGGGTCTCCTACATTGCAGGCCAAGTCTTTACCAACTGAGCCATATAGTATGTGCTCTGACTTACTCTCTTACTTCACACTTGCAGTAAATTTTATCACCATATTTTCTATCAAGTCCATATACATAGTTGTCATCATCCTCTGTTTTTTTTTTTCCAGTAGTCAGCTAGTGATGTGATCTTTTTTTTCTTTTTTTCTTTATTAGTTGGAGGCTAATTACTTCACAACATTTCAGTGGGTTTTGTCATACATTGACATGAATCAGCCATGGAGTTACATGTATTCCCCATCCCGATCCCCCCTCCCACCTCCCTCTCCACCCGATCCCTCTGGGTCTTCCCAGTGCACCAGGCCGGAGCACTTGTCTCATGCATCCCACCTGGGCTGGTGGTCTGTTTCTCTATAGATAATATACATGCTGTTCTTTCAAAACATCCCACCCTCACCTTCTCCCACAGAGTTCAAAAGTCTGTTCTGTACTTCTGTGTCTCCACCATGCCTTCTCATCACTGTACAGGTCATCATGAGGGCTGAGATAGATGGGATGGAAGAATGAGAGCCCTATGTCAATGGAGATATGAAACCAAACTGTCAACCAGTTGAAAGCCAACTGTCAAACCCAACTGTCAACCAGTTATTTTATCTTTGACAGCAAAATTGCCTCATGACCAATTAATTTTGCAGTGAAAATGCTTGTGGAAAGGATGTCTATGCAAAGATGCTTGAGGTATGAGTGCCCAGAGCCCTTTGATAAATACCACGTGCCTCCTAGACTCGACTCTTGCCCTGTGGTTTCTGAAGAGAAGCTCAGAACCAGCCCAGCTATCAATGCCATTTCACATATGGGCAGAGCGAGGCAGCGACAGGATGAGAAAGTCACACCACTGGCAAGGCTGAGTCTGGAGCTGGACTCTGAACCCCTCTGCTTCACTCCCTTTCACATTGTAAAAGGTTTTACAGGCACACGCTTTATGGCACTTTGCCTTACTCTGCCTCATGGATATTGTGCGTTTTGTTTTGTTTTTAACAAATTGAGTGTTTGTGGTCACCCTGTGAGCAAGTTTATCAGCGCCATTTTTCTTCAACAGCATTTTCTCACTTGGTATCTCTGTCACATGTTGATAATTATCATAATATCTCAAGCTGTGTTATTACTATGATGTTTGTTATGGTGATCTGTGATCCATTAACTTTGATGTTACTCCTTTGACTCACTGAAGGCTAGGATGATGATCAGCATTTCTTAGCAATAAAGTATTTTTAAGTTACTGTGTGTACATTGTTTATTTAGACATAATGTCCTCACGTACTTAATAGGCTACAGTATAGTGTGAACATAACTTTTATGTGCACTGGGAAAGCAAAAATAGCTTTGTGACTCACTTGATTGTGATATTTGCTTTATTGCAGTGGGCTGGAACTGAACCTGCAACATCTCTCGGGTGTTTCTGTTGGCACAGAAAGGGCACATTCTGGGAAGGCAGGTTAATTTACGTTTGTCTTCAGTTGCCAAGTGATGAGATTCTTGGGGGCAGGGACTTTGCCATATTCGTCTGGTATCCCATCACCCGACATCATGCCTGCTGCTTTCTAGAGCTTTATAGGAGGAAGGAAGGAAGGAAGAAAGGAAGGAAGGAAGGAAGGGGATTTTGAGCAGCAAGAATTCAGAGAGGGCATTCCAGGCAGTGGAAACAAAATGCACAAATGCTCAAGGAGTGTGTGACAGCCGGGGGAACATGACGTCAGATGTTGTCACGAAGTCTGGAGTTTGTGACTCTTGGACATTCCCTGTCTAGCCATTCCAGGCTTCTTCCAACAAGCCTTCCTCAGGCAGCAGTGGGGTCAGCGGCTGCAGCTCCCTGGGTGACCAGGTTCTGCTATGTGGCTTAGAAACCTTTTCTGGAAGTTCAGCTCAGAGCCCTTTCCTGCAACTTTTCCAGTGATTCTCAGAGTATCTGTGATAAATGATCTGTTGCTGTTTTTCAAAAGCTCTCCTGTGGGTTCTCCCGTGTACTCCTACACAGCTCATGGCACGCAGCTCAGAATACCCTCAGGAGTCTGTCATCTCTTCGGAGAGACATACCCATCAATCACTTTGGTGAACATCACAGCAAAGTCGAGTTGATGCAAATGCGTCTGAACACTTACTCTCAAGTGACTGGGCCAGGGCAGCCTGGAACATGGGTGCCTGACACCCAGCTATGCCAACAGTGCCACCCAGTACTTGATGGTGACCCAGGGACCCAAACCTATCTTCTCTCTTGGGGAGTCTGAATGGGACACAGAAGCCATGAGGAAGCAGAGTTCAGAATTAAGATGAAGCCATGTATAAGTGGGTTTCCCTTGTGGCTCAGCTGGTAAAGAATCTGCCTGCAATATGGGAGACCTGGGTTCAATTCCTGGGTTGGGAAGATCCCCTGGAGAAGGGAAAGGCTACCCACTCCAGTATTCTGGCCTGGAGAATTCCATGGACCATATAGTTCATGGGGTAGCAAAAAGTCAGACACGACTGAGTGACATTCATTTCACTTCACTTCATGTATGAGCAGCAGGATGGAACAGGCAGAGGCCTTGAGGAACCAGAAACCATTGCAGTTCAGGGGAGGGTAAGAAGAAGTCAGGAGAGCAAGCAGCTGACCCAAGGATGGTGGGTGTCAGAGTTGATACTGGGGCATTAGAGCTGCCCAGATAAAATTCCAGGGCCCCTTCCTGTTTTAGGAGCAGCTGCCTCAGTTCCCATGAGTCTGATAATACTCCCCACTTGTGAAATACTTGACATCACCGCTGGGCTCTGAGATCATATGAATGTGTCTCTCCCCTGCAACTCAGACTCAGGAGTGGAGAGGAGTTTTAACCTGGTTCCCTGAAAAACAGAATCTAAGAGTATAGCTTGCATATGAATGTGTTACTGGGAGTGCAAAACCTAGGAAGCAAGAGCAAGGGCAGAGGGGGAGTGAAGCAGGGAAAGAAGGGGAACACACAGTACAATGCATACAGATCTAGTCACAGCATTGCTGCAAACACAACAGAGTCTTCAGCCACCAACGAGGCTGCACAGAGCCCCTTCACAACATCTTCAGTTCAGTTCAGTTCAGTCACTCAGTCGTGTCCTACTCTTTGTGACCCCATGGACTGCAGGACGCCAGGCCTCCCTGTCCAACTCCCAGAGCTTACTCAAACTCATGTCCATTGAGTCAGTGATGCCATCCAACCATCTCATCCTCTGTTGTCCCCTTCTCCTCCTGCCCTCAATCTTTCCCAGCATCAGGGTCTTTTCAAATAAGTCAGTTCTTCGCATCACGTGGCCAAAGTATTGGAGTTTCAGCTTCATCATCAGTCCTTCCAATGAATATTCAGGACTGATTTCCTTTAGGATGGACTAGTTGGATCTCCTTGGGAGGAAAAAGGCAGGCAGTTGAAGGGATGGCTCCTTCCCATCACCTGCACCTCATCTGTGAGAGTATGCCCGCGGGTCTTTAGCCACACTTCCCTGCCACGTCATGGGGCTGTTAGAGGAGCCAGGATCTCCGTGGGTCTTGCCTGGTCTGAGCACAGGCACCAGCAAAGAAGTCCCTGGTTGGTGGCAGTGACAGGAACCAGATCTTTCCAACAGTGAGGATGGAGTGAGTCTTGGCAAGGGCTGCTCTGGGCAAGAAGCGAGGCTGAGGCCCAGGTGTGCAGACAGGGCTGAATGAATCTGGGCAGACTGGGTCTAGTAAGAAGTCTCCCTGAGGGAAGCGTCTGCTAAGCTGATTCTGGAGGATGAATTGATCATTGCCTGATAAAGGGATGGAGGAAGCCAATGGTGCAGAAGTCCCTTCATGTATGGAATCCTGCAGAAGTGAAAGCAGGATTTTGATTCCACTAAGTCTGAAGTTTGGGGCTGAGAAGAGAAATATGTTGAGAGATGAGACTGGAGAGCTGGTCACAGCCTTGTGTACCAGGCTATCTGGTTAAAATGTCCTTGGTTACTGGTAACAGAAGACCCTAATTCAGTTGATTTATTCATAAACAGCTAGGGAGAAAAGGGGGCAGGCAGTTGAAGGGATGGCTCCTTCCCATCTCCTGCCCCTCTTCTGTGAGAGTGTGCCCACGGGGCACTAACTGGCCACACTTCCCCACCGGCTGATAGAGTGGCCAGGGTCCCCGCGGGTTGACAAGGACATGTTACAACCTCACAAACTGGAAGTCTGGAGGTGGAATGGCTCTAGGCTTGCTTAATTTACTGACTCTATCATGCCATCGGATTCCTTCCATCTACAGACTAGCTCTCCTCCTGGTTATAAAATAACTGCCACAGATCCAAGCATCACACCCAGACACAATAGCATCCATCAAAAGACGGACCTAACACCCTGCCTGATACTTTATAGAGGTGGCCGTCTCCCTTGGATCTCTATTTTAGAACAAGAAAAGTTTCACAGAAACCCCCCAGCAGAACTTTTGGCAATTTTCATGGTCTAGAATTGCATCTTGTCCAGGCCAAGAATTACATCTTGCCCAGACCCATTGCCCTGATTGGTTTATATTAACAAGGATTTACCTCTGAGTTAGGGGTACAGTCACCTCTGTTAAAAGTTGATACTTGAATAAATTTGGGGCTCTCTTAATAAGGAAGAAGGGGACTGGGTGATAGATTGATGTATTAGGATGTAAGTTCTGCTGTTGTTACAGAAAACCTGAAATGGCAATGCCTGGAGCAAAATAGCAGTCTGTCTCTCCTGAAATAGTCATGGGGTTGGGAGCCGGGCTGCCTCCATCTCACTGACCCACCACACCCAGATGCTGTGTGCATTTCAGCCCACGGGAAGGAGCAGAAGGACAAAGACAGGGCATGCGCTTCCTTTTAAGAGCATGACAGAAAATTGCACATGCTGCTTCTGCACATTACCTTGGCCAGGACTTAGACACATGTGTGATGTTGTGACTTAGAATAAGAAATATATATTTGGGCTTCATCTCTGTTCCTGGCACAGATCTCCTAAAACCCTTGGGATTTCCTAAGTGATGAAGGAAGCAAAGATGTCCTGTGTTGTTAGCGAGACAACTTTTAGAAGCACCCGAGTGTGGGAGCTGGTTGCCAGAACCAACCACCTGATTAGAGCATTGGAACATTCAGCCTCAACCCTCTGACCTCCACGGAGAGGAGGGGGCCAGAGATTGAGCTCAACCACAAGTGGCCAATGATTCAATCAGTTGTGCCTATGTAATAGTTCAGTTCAGTTCAGTCGCTCAGTCGTGTCTGACTTTTTGTGACCCCACGGACTGCAGCATGCCAGGCCTCCCTGTCCATCACCAACTGCTGGAGCTTACTCAAATTCATGTCCATTGAGTCAGAGATGCCATCCAACCATCTCATCCTCTGTCGTCCCCTTCTTCTCCCACCTTCGATCTTTTCCTTCAATCTTTCCCAGCACCAGGGCCTATGTAATCAGGTCTCCATAAAAACTCCAAAGGATGGGGTTTAGAGTTTCCAGCTGAGGAACACAGGAGGTGCAGAGAACGTGGTGTTCTGGGAGAGGACATGGGAGCTCTGGCCCACACACCCTGCCCTGTGCATCCCTTCCATCTGGCTGTCCCAGAGTTACAGCCTTTTAAATAAGGCGCTTCTAATGAGTAAAAGCTTTCTCTGAGTTTCGTGAATTGCTCTAGGAAGCTGACCAAACCCAAAATGGGGGTGGGAGTTGTTGGAACATCCGATCTATAGCCAGTCAGTCAGAAGCACAGGTGATACCCTGGACTTGCAACTGGTATCTGAATGGGGGAGAGGCAGGGGGAAACTGAGTCCTTAACCTGTGGGATCCAACACTCTCTCCAGGCAGATGTCAGAACTGAGTTGAATTGTAGGACATCCAACTGGTGTCTGAAAATTTCTTGCAAGTGTGTGTATGTGTGTGTGGGGGGAAACCCTCCACACATTGAAATTGGTCCCAGGAAATTTGCTGGTGGTTCAGTGGCTAAGACTCTGAGCTCCCAATGCAGGGGACCCAGGTTCAATCCCTGGCCAGGGAACTAGATCCCGCATGCCGTAACTAAGACCTGGTGCAGCCAAATAAATAAATATTTTTTAAAAAAATAAATTAGTCCCAAAATTGTACATAGCCACATGTAGCAGCAGAGGCGGCTGGGAAATGTCATTGTTATTATAGATAGGAAGCATCTTCCTAAAAATAAATGTTTCATTACTATGGAGAAGAAAGAGAATAAATGCTCTGAGATGGTCATCAGACTTTGCCGTAGTAGGCAAGCAACAGTATCTGATCAGTGGGCTCCATCCTAATTGTGATTCATTATTTGTGTGATTACTCATTAAATGTTTATATTTCTAAATATATCCTGAGGTTTTTCTGTGAGCAGGTACTACATCTATCCACTGCACTGCTCAGTACTGACACTGAAAAAAAGTCGATCTATTTCAGAAGTGCAGCAAAGTAATTCCATACTGATAAAGAGCTTTTCACTAGAAAATGTTCTTTCCTGATCTCCATTTTCAAAGCCTCTGTTGATATAAGAGTCATGAATAATGAAACCAACATCCATCAAAGGAAAGCTTCTGTCTTGCAGAGACGAAGGGCCAGGAGAGAGAGCTACTGAGTCTGTAATACAGTTTGGTGCCAATAAAACGGTGCAATATTAAATTCAAGGCCGTGGGATTTACACTATAAATCCAACCCAATTAGAGAGTAAGCAACCGATCCTCTCCTGCTCCAGTTCCTCTAGTTTGAATCATTTTACGGACACAGACTTCCCACGGACATTGGCTGGTGACGTCACAGAGAGAATTTTGATGGTCATTACATTTCTGGCTGGAGGGCCAACGAGGCCAAGGAGACTCGGAGCTGAGTGGAACATAAAATGACTGGGTTCAGAAGGCACAAAGTCAATTGTCTACGAAGGTAATGAGTTGGCTGCAGGCCTCTCATCTCTGCCGCCTGCTCTCAGGGCATTGATGAGGGTCAGCCTGTCCTGAGAGTTCACCCTTCGGCAGGGGATGTTCTCATTAGGACTTTGCATGATTTAACCCCATTCAGCCCCCACCACACAGAACAACCTGACGAGAGACGGTCCATTTTTACCCACAGTCCCTGGGGAAACTGAGGCCTAGCTGTAGGATACATACTTTGCCCAAGGTCATAGAGCTAGAAAGTGGTAGAGATGGGATTCAAACCCACGCTTCCTGTGCTGGTATTTTTGCCCACCCTCCCACCCCCCACATGCAAACTGCCTCTTGTTGTTTTCAAAGGGGCATGTCTACCTGGGTCTGGGGCAACAGAGCAAAATAAGACATAAGAAGGGAATTTTTCATAAAGCTCAATTCACAGTGGAGTCTCGACTCACGGGGTAGGGACATTTGAAAATCAGCACATGGGAAAAGAAAGTCAAATTTAGTTCAAAGTAGATCGAGATGGGGCTCGGATCACACTTGCATCAAAATTCATTAAGTGATCCTCTTCAAGTTTGGGCATTTTGCTGTATCTAAATTTTGCCTTAAAGATCCCCTTTTATACATTATTATACATACACGTCAGATTCTAGTAAGTGATTCATATGCTGAGGTGTGCTGCCCTCAGCAATTGCCTTTGAAATGTAACAAAAATAAGATAGGGACCTCCCTGGCAGTCCAGGGGTTGAGACTCTGAGCCTCCAATGCAGGGGGCATGGCTTTGATTCCTTATTGGGGGACTAAGGTCCCACATGCTGTGTGGTACAGCCAAAAAAATTTTTTTTCAAAATGCCAAAAAAATAAGATGGACTTATAAATAAGATAGATGGAGAGAGGGATGGATGAACAAACAAATGTGAGAAAGCCGTCAAGCTAAACAGCAAAGGTAGAACATAAGAAGTGGGTATACCAGTGCTCTTTGTATGGTTCTTTCAATTTCTCTGTGTATTTGAAGATGTTTTTAATATAATGTTGAGAGAGAAAAGGAATATTTGAAAATCTGTTAGGAGGTTGCTATTGCAGAAACTGATACTCTGTCCCCGTTGGCCATCACAGTCAGAGTTTTCTCCAGTGTTAAAACCAAATTTTAGTGGTTGAGCACCTGATGGAGTTGGTTTGAGTTTATGGGCCAAGTTGTGGTAATCATATGAATCTTTGGGCACTCAGCTTGAAGTAAAGTGATGAACAGGATAGTCCATGCTATTTAAAGAACTTTCTGCCACACCCTGAAGCATTTTTATGTAGCTGTGAACTAAAATTCGTATTGTACTGCAAGACAAGAAAAATTTAAACATAAAAAAAGTTTTCTCTGCCCTTTGTCCTCTCTCTGCCCGCACTGTGCGTTGTATATCTGCGTTATTCATCAACTAAACCTCCCCATTGGCAGAAACACCTACTCAGTTCTAAAGAGCCGTATTCTCCAAGCATCAGCAGGACAACTCCTGAGGAGATAATTTCCCTTCTTGATCCTGTAAGGCACCATGATGACCCAAGACCCACCACTGTACTGCTAAATTGTGAAACCGTTGTTATCATTGAAGGTACATTGAAGGTCTCTCTGTCTCAAAAACTTTTATAACCATGCTTGACCTCTAACCAAGAGAACAATTCTTGGAGGTTTCTGAGAGGCTGTTCCCAGGTTATAATCCTCAGTTCGGCTCAAACAAGACTTTCCATTTCTTTCTTACAGCAACCAATTGATTTTTTTTTCATAGCTGAATCCCAACAACTTAAATTTGCATATGATATGGTTCTAATATAGTCATTTAAAAAGTTTGTCCTTTAAGAGTATGTCCTTCCACTTTGTTGCGGGTTTAAGTAGCCATTTTCTTCTGAGAAGAAATGGATAGCAATGATATTCACAGGAAGGGGTTTCTTTCTTGAAGTGCTAACAGCAAAATGAAAACTACTTGGCGATCCCAGGCCTCTCAAATGTGGGCAGGGCTTTTATCTGCTTCATGCCCCGTTATCTCCCCAGTGCCTGGCACAAGAATCACCTACAGAATAAATATTTGTTGAATTCATTTTACAGGCCTGTGAAATCTGAGGGGCTGGGGAGAATAAAAGCCTGCAGCAAGATGCAAGAAGTCCTTACTGAACCCATGGACTGCTTGGTACCCGGCCCCGAACAGATGTCCTGGGATCATCTACACAGTTGTCAAGGCATTCCAACCGATGGGAGCAGACGGCAACCTGGCCAGGATGCTCCAGGGTCAGCCCCGCTCCGTAAACTTCACTTGGGACATTTTCCCACAAGGAGGGAAAGCATGGCTCTGGGATGCACCTCGAAAGCCAAGAGGACCTGTGTGTTTTGACCCCCAAGGGAGGGTCACTGTGGATTTGCATCTCTGTTGGATGAGGAAAAAAGAGACACCAAAGAGGAACAAAGCAGAGAGGAGCCCAGAACTGCCAAGGCTGCAGGGACTTTCAGAAAGGACACCAAGGGTGCTGTGACTACTAACTTAAAGATGAGCCGGTCTGGTGGAACCTTCTGACCTAGAAAAGATGCCCTGTTTTCAATATTGGTCACTTTTTGGTGATATCTTAACCCCTCCATGGGCATCCAAATCTCTACCATTTAGTTTTCTCATAAGAGTTGAACAGCAAAGCCCCATCCCTAAACTGAACCCCACAAGGCTTAGAATTTGGCCATTTGTACCTCTAAGACGGTTCAGGAGAATGTACTTGGAAGTGAAGTTAGGATATATGGAAATGGGTGGAAATTGTTCAGGTCTGGAATACAGTTGAAGCGCCTTTAATTTATGTGAATTTTGCAGGTAACCTTCCCATCTACACCTGAGTCTGGAGTACACACCCCTGTCTTTGTGTGTATGAGATGGAAGCCGGAAATCTGTTGTCCCCTTCAACATGGTCCCAAGAAACAACTCCTTAGAGTGCTCAGCCAGAGAACACAGTGGTGGGATCCAGCCTTGGAAAAAATAAGTTAGGTGTACAGAGAGACTGTACAGGCTTCCCAGGTGGCTCAGTGGTAAAGAATCTGCCTGCAATGCAGTTCACGCAGGAGATGCATGTTCGATCCCTGGGTGGGAAGATCCCCTGGAGGAGGAAATGGCAACCTACTCCAGTATTCTTCCTGGGAAATCCCATGGACAGAGGAACCCCAGACGGCAACAGTCCATGGGTTTGAAAAGAGTTGGACACAACTCACTGACTCAGCCCATGGAGACAATACAGTGCTGTATATTCCAGGAATTTAAGAAACTAGTCCAAGGGTATCTATGCCAGTACGTGGGTTTCTTCGGCCCTGCTGACGCTGGAACCTGCCCCGTCGCATCCCCACAAGGGAAAGGATGGGGTGAATGAACATGCCACTTTCTGTGAAACCTGCAGCAACTCTCATCCTCTGAGACGTTTCAGTCAATTGCAGCTTGGGATGCTCTCGTTGGAGGGTCTGGCGGTCTTCGTCTGACCCTGTGAACCCACCATAGGTGTACACGTGATTTCTGAGTCTTTGAGAGCTGGTATTGCCAGTGACCTTGGGAGCAGCCTTCCCAAACGCCTCCTCGGCTCAGTCTGCCGGTGCCGGGGGTGGGCATGAAAGGATGCCCCCCTCGCCCCCCGCTGTCAGGCCCTCCCCGACCACACCCGGCTGCCCTGAGCCTGGGCAGCAGCTTGTCTGTGGCAGGGCGCTCTGGCCCTCAGCTGCACAAAATGCCGAGCTGCTTTTGTGCTCCTTTCACAGAAACAGAGGCCCTTCACTTTCCTCCTTTGTTAAAGGCGCCTGGGGAGGAAAGCAGCAGCGAATTGGGCCGTCTTTTTATAGCCTCTCCAAAGGTCAGGTTTTCTTCTGCGGCTGAAAGTGGCCCATGACACACTGCGGGCATCAAAGGGATGGATTATCAGCCCGGCCTTCATGTCAGGGCTGTGCTGAGCACATACCCAACCTCGCTTTTCTTCGACAAAGCCACCCAGGGCTCGATTCGATGTGTTTCATTTCTGCTCCTGTGTGACACAGCCCACCAACACCCCCGGCCCGTGGGAGGCCTTGAACAATACTCACCCCCTTCCTCTGGGGAGAGCCCTCCGGACCATGCCAGATGTGAAGTGGGTGTTTCAGTCCCATGAATAAAGTCCCAAACCCAAACTGGGTCCAGCTTGTCACGGAACAGAGAAGGCCCAAGAGCCCGGCATCCCTGTGTGGCCAGAGTCGTTTTACCGGACAGTCCTCACGCTGCTGTGTGGCTTTTCTTCACTTGCAGTTGGATTACGATGATTCATTTCACATCCATTGACTCCGAATGACTTGCTGACCACCTACTATGTGCCGTGTAGGTGCCTGAGATGCACTCAGTGGACAAAACACAGATCTCAGCCATCCCCGGGCTGACATTGTAGAGAAGATCCTGGAATTTACTGACTCAGACACTCTTGAGGGGAAATGTGGCCACAGATACGTAGGCAGGGCAACAGGCGCTGACCAGGGCATCCTGGCAAACCACAGGGTAGATGTGCGGCGTTAGAAGAGCCTGCCTGTAGTGGACACAAGTCGGGTGCTCCTCTAGCGGGAAGAACAGGCATTCTGGAGGTAAGCTGTGCTGGGCTTCAGTCCCCGCTCAGAGACTTTCTCACTGGGTCTCATCAACTCTGTGTCTCTTGTTTTCTGGTCTTCAGATTCCCTGGGTAGTAGGATTAAGTGAAGAGACACGTGGAGGGTACTTGGCACATGGGTTGGGGTTTAGCAACGACTGGTTTCCCATAACTCAACTCAACGCCATCCACCCCCCAAACACACCCACAACACACCTACACACATTTATAAATCTAGTAAGTTACTCTTGAATATCTAAAGTAGTTTACTTAGATTTGCATGAAGCTTTGTTTCTGCTAGAGGAAAAGGAGGATAAGATCAGTGAGAAAATTATAATAATCACTATATTTATTGAAGGTTTTCTATAAATGCTAAGTCATTTTTATGTTCATTGTCTTTGCATAATATCATAATTTATCATAATCTTTACAATCTCTATGAAGCAAGTCATGGTTTTGTTGACCAATTTTAAAGATAAGGAGAGTAACGTCTACATCAGGGGTCAGCAAATGTTTTCTGTAAAGGGCCAGCCAGAGAATTAAACATTGGGGGTTTTGAGGGTCCAACTATTCATTTTGCATAGTACCAAGAAAGCAGTCATGGTTAACTTATATGAAGAATACATCATGAGAAACACTGGGTTGGATGAAGCATAAACTGGAATCAAGATTGCTGGGAGAAATATCAATAACCTCAGATATGCAGATGACACCACACTTAAGGCAGAGAGTGAAAAAGAACTAAAGAGCCTCTTTTTTTTTTTTTTCTCCCATTTATTTTTATTAGTTGGAAGCTAATTACTTTACAATATTGTAGTGGGTTTTGTCATACATTGACATGAATCAGCCATGGAGTTACATGTATTCCCCATCCCGATCCCCCCTCCCACCTCCCTCTCTACCCGATCCCTCTGGGTCTTCCCAGTGCACCAGCCCCGAGCACTTGTCTCATGCATCCAACCTGGGCTGGTGATCTGTTTCACCCTTGATGATATACATGTTTCGATGCTGTTCTCTCAAAACATCCCACCCTCTCCTTCTCCCACAGAGTCCAAAAGTCTGTTCTGTACATCTGTGTCTCTTTTTCTGTTTTGCATATAGGGTTATCGTTACCATCTTTTTAAATTCCATATATATGCGTTAGTATACTGTATTGGTCTTTATCTTTCTGGCTTACTTCACTCTGTATAATGGGCTCCAGTTTCATCCATCTCATTAGAACTGATTGAAATGAATTCTTTTTAATGGCTGAGTAATATTCCATGGTGTACATGTACCATAGCTTCCTTATCCATTCATCTGCTGATGGGCATCTAGGTTGTTTCCATGTCCTGGCTATTATAAACAGTGCTGCAGTGAATATTGGGGTGCACGTGTCTCTTTCAGATCTGGTTTCCTTGGTGTGTATGCCCAGAAGTGGGATTGCATGGCAATTCTATTTCCAGTTTTTTAAGAAATCTCCACACTGTTCTCCATAGTGGCTGTACTAGTTTGCATTCCCACCAACAGCGTAAGAGGGTTCCCTTTTCTCCACACCCTCTCTAGCATTTATTGCTTGTAGACTTTTGGATAGCAGCCATCCTGACTGGCGTGTAATGGTACCTCATTGTGGTTTTGATTTGCATTTCTCTAAAGAGCCTCTTGATGAGAGTGAAAAAGTTGGCTTAAAACTCAACATTCAGAAAACTAAGATCATGGCATCTGGTTCCATAACTTCATGGCAAATAGATGGAGAAACAATGGAAACAGTGATGGACTTTATTTTTTTGTGCTCCAAAATCACGGCAGACAGTTGACTGCAGCCATGAAATTAAAAGACACTTGCTCCTTGGAAGAAAAGTTATGACCAAACTAGACAGTATATTAAAAAGCAGAGCCATTACTTTGCCAACAAAGGTCCATCTAGTCAAAGCTATGGTTTTTCCAGTGGTCATGTATGGATGTGAGAGTTGGACTATAAAGAAAGCTGAGTGCCAAAGAATTGATGCTTTTGAACTGTGGTTGGAGAAGACTCTTGAGAGTCCCTTGGACTGCAAGGAGATCAAACCAGTCAATCCTAAAGGAAATCAGTCCTGAATATTCATTGGAAGGACTGATGATGAAGCTGAAACTCCAATACTTTGGCCACGTGGTGTGAAGAACGACTCCTTGGAAAAGACCCTGATGCTGGGAAAGATTGAAGGTGGAGGAGAAGGGGACAATAGAGGATGAGATGGTTGGATGGCATCACCGACTCAATGGACATGAGTTTGAGGAGGCTCCGGAAGTTGGTGATGGACAGGGAAGCCTGGCATGCTGCAGTCCATGGGGTCACAAAGAGTCGGACACGACTGATCGACTGAACTGAAGCAAAAGGTATGACTGGACCGTGATCCATCTATAACAACAGCTACTCTGGCTCAAGATGGTGGCATAGAAGGATGCGGGTTCACCTCCTGCAAGAGCACAAAAATTGCAGCTACCTGTTGAACAACCATCGTTAGGAGGATGCTAGAACCCACCAGAAAAAGATACTCCATGTCCAAAGACAAAGGGGAAGCTGCAGCAAGACTGTAGAGGGGCACAGTCATGATAAAATCAAATCCTATAGCTGCCAGGTGGGTGACCTGCAGACTGGACAACAATAATTCCAAACAAGTTCTCACACTGTTGTGAAGGTTCTGAACCCCACGTCAGACTTCCCAGCCTGAGGATCCGACAAAGTGACTGAGAATCTCCAAGGAATCTGGCCTTGAGTGCCAGGGGGATTTGACTGTAGGACCTCCAGAGGGCTGGGGGAAACAGAGACTCTTGTCTTGAAAGGCACAAACAATTTGCACACACCAAGACCCAGAGGAGAAGAGCAGTGACCTCACAGAAGACTGAATCAAAACTACCTGCTAGTGTTGGAGGGCTTCCTGCCGAGGCATGGGTTGGCAGGGGCTCATCACAGAGGCAGGAACTTGGAGTAAACCCTCTTGGAGTTCACCATTAACCCTATCATAGAGCCTGTAGACCCTAGGGCTGGGTCGCCTCAGGCCAATTAACTACCAGGGAGGGAGAGCAACCCCACTCATTAGCAGATAATTGGATTAAAGCTTTACTGAGCAAGACCTGCCCACCAGAGCAAGACCCAGTTTTCCCCAGTCACTCCCATTGGGCTTCCCCAGTGGCTCAGCGGTAAAGAATCCACCTGCAAAGTAGGAGATGCAGTTTGACTCAGGTTCAATCTCTGGGTTGGGAAGATCCCTAGAGAAGGGAATGGCAACCCACTCCAGTATTCTTGCCTGGAGAATCCCATGGACAGAGGAGCCTGGTGGGCTACACAGTCTATACGGTGGCGAAGAGTCAGACACGACGGAAGCGACTTAGCATGCACGCATGCAATCACTCCCATCAAGAAGCTTACACAAACCTCTTAGCCTCAGCCATCAGAGGGCAGACAGAAGGAGCAAGAAAAAGCAGAGTCTCACAGCGGCTAAAACAAAAACCATATTATAGAAAGTTAATCAGGATGAAAGGCAGAAAGTTATGTCCCAGATGAAGGGACAAGATAAAAGCCCAGAAAAACAACTAAATGAAGTGGTGATAGGCAACCTTCCAGAAAAGGAATTCAGAATAATGATAGTGAAGATGATCCAGGATCTCGGGAAAAGAATGGAGGCAAAGATTGAGAAGACACAAGAAATGTTTATCAAAGACCTACAAGAACTAAAGAACAAACAAAGAGAGATGAGTAACACACTAGAAGATATCAATAGCAGAATAACTGAGGCAGAAGAACAGATAAACGACCTGGAGGACAGAATGGTGGGAATCACTGCTGCAGAACAGAATATAGAAAAAAGAATGAAAAGAAATGAAGACAGCCTAAGAGACCTCTGGCTAATCTAAGAGACAACATTAAATGCACCAACATTTGCATTATAGGGGTCCCAGAAGAAGAAGGGCAAGAAAGAACCTGAGAAAATATTCAAAGAGATAATAGCTGAGAACTTCCCTAACATGGGAAAGGAAATAGTCAGCCAAGTCCAGGAAGCACAGAAAATGCCAGGCAGGATAAACCCAGGGAGGAATACACCAAGACACATAGTAATCAAATGACAAAAATTAAAGACAAAGATAAAATATTAAAAGCATCAAGGGAAGAAGGACAAATAACACAACGGAACTCCCATTAGGCTGTTCAGAGGATTTCTCAACAGAAACTCTATAAGGCAGAAGGGAATGGCATGAAATATTTAAAGTGATGAAAGGGAAGAACCTGCAACCAAGAATGCTCTACCCAGCAAGACTCTCCTTCAGATTTGATAGAGAAATCAAAAGCTTTCCAGACAAGCAAAAGTTAAGAGAATTCAGCACCACCAAACTAGTTTTACAGAAAATGCTAAAGGGACTTCTCTAGGTGGAAACACAAGAGAAGGAAAAGATCTACAGAAAATAAACCCAAAACAATTATGAAAATAAACAGTAATAGGATCATACATATCAACCATTACTTTAAATGTAAATGGATTAAATGCACCAATCAAAATACACAGACCGCCTGGGTGGGTGAAAATTTGTGCATGTATGCACTTCCACTTACCACATCACTCTGCCTAAACCCCCAAATTGTATATAATTATTTTATATTGTTAAGTCAATCATGTTCCCATATGGGAACATAATTGTAATTATGCAATTATTATAATTATTGCAATTGTAATTATCTTTTTTAAGTTTATATTTATATATTTATATTTTATTTATATTTTATATTTATATTTTATACTTTTGATTGTGAAAACTGAGAAACATCTTTTACTATTGTGATCATAGACCTATTACTCACTCAATACCATTGTATCATGATTGGTCAATGGAAAAAATAGAATTCTATATCACCAAAACTAGGATCTAATAGAAAAACCTGTAATCATTTTTTAAAATCCAGATGTATATCATAATTATCTTGGAATCTTTTGAAAAATACAAATGCCCAGGTATTGTTTTTTTTTCTCCAGAGCTCCAGATATGTTTCTAATGAGCAGTCATGCTGAAAAACAACTGAACTATATGATGATCTTTCACTTTAATCTAGTTTGTTTCACTTTTTCTATTTCATATTCAGTGCTCCCATTTCATTTACTTTCTGTTCTCCAATTTCTCCATCTCTTCTCTCTTTTTTATTTTTTTTAATGTTCTTTCTCAAGGCTTTATCAAGTGTGGTAGAAAAGCTTCTGTATACATTTATATATATTTTAGGAAACATGAATTTTTGCCTAACTAAAAAATATATGACATTTTGATTCTATTTGTTTGACAGTATAAATAGAATGCTAGATTTCTAATTAAAAATAAATATGCAACAAGCAACAATGGTTTACTGTATAGCATAGGGAACTATATTCAATATCTTGTAATAATTTATGATGGAAAATAATTTCAAAAATAATATATGTGTATTTGTATAACCGAATTACCTTGCTGTGCAGTTGAGACATTGTAAGTCAACTATACTTCAATAAAATACATATATTAAAAAAAAAGTTAGATCTGGCTTTTTGGCTATAGTTTGCGGAACTTTGACCTACAGATATGAGTTCCAGCTCAAGCTCGTCAGGCTGGTGAAGGATGAGCAACATTGATACATACTGTTCTGCGTCTTGGTTTTGCTCCACTATGGTGTTTCTTTGGAGATGTTTCCATATTACAATGAACAGCCATCTCATTCTTTTTAATTGCTGCAGAGAAATCCCTGGCAGTTAAATCATGATTTGTTTAGTTGATCCTCTTCTGATCAACTAAACAATGGATGAAATTCTATCTTCTGGTCTGGAGGTAGGTTACATTCTTTTGGTAACACAAATTTGATGACACGAATCGCCTTTCACAAAGTCATTTTGCTCCAGGGGAACTGTATCTTCAGAGTAGATTTCTAGGAGGGGGATTGGGGCTTCCAGCATCTAAGGAAACTAGACTCTTGTGAAGAAGCCGTGTGAAGACGGGTGATCCAAGAACTATAGAACCTTCCTTCTTCCTGTGCTTAGCTTGCTGATCTCCCCTGCCGGCAAGCACCGAACACCATGATTAGCCTCCAGATAAAGGTGACTCTAGGAGTCAATGAATGACTAAATTGCTATACTGGGACAGGTGAACTTTTATTAATTCTGCCTTCTTGATCTTGAACTAATTTCTTCACATCTATTCCATCTAAAGCAGAAATCTAAACTGTGAGCTTCCTGAGGGCAGAGACTGTCTTAGTCCACAGTGATTGCGTGAATCATCCATTCATTCACAGATACGTATCAAGTACCCACAATGGGTCCTATGCTGTGCTAGAGCTGGGACTACAGTGATAACAGGAGAGACCAGGTCCCTCGTCTTGGGAGGCTAAAGCCTGGTGGGGCTTGGAGACAAGGTTGTGATAAGGGCTTTGACATAGGACAGATAGAGCCTTATAGGAACCCATAGAAGGGAATTCAGGTGGAGTGTTGGCAATCAGAGAAAGCCTCCTGGAAAAGGGGGGTCTACCCTAAGACTTGAAGTCATTCACTAAAAGTGTCAATTAGGGTTGATAACTTTTGGCTGCTATTAGCAGACACCAAAAGTAACAATGGCTTAAACATGATAAGAGTTTCAGGTCAGAGGGTAGGCAGTCCAGAAATGGTGGTGGCAGTATTGTGGTCACCGGGGATCTAGAAGTCTTCTATCTTTTTGGGTTGTCATCCTTAGCCAGGGCTTTCATCCTCAGCAATGCCTCATAGTTCACAGTAACTCCTGGAGTAAGCCATCATATCCATATTTCAGGCTGGAAGCAGGAGTCAGGAGCAGGTAAAAAGGACGAGGTCCAGCTGTCTGCTCCATTCCTAAGGAGCTTTCTGAAAGTCTCACCTAGGCACTTCTGTTTATATTTCACTGACCTCAGCCTAGTCCCTGGGCACATCCAGTTGCACTGCAGAGGGAGACAACATCCTTTGCGTTGAGCCCAACATAGAGACGGTGACATCAGGTGAGATGATGGTGGCCACTCCTTGAGAAGAGGTGATGGCGCTGCAGAGAAAATGGAATGGTTTTGCAATTTTTAAAACCTGATAAAACTTCCAGATAATCTCCAGCTTTGCTCAAGTCTACTGAGGAATCCATACCAAAGGCAGAGTCTCCTTTTTAGAGTGATTAATTCCCTCCCTCATCTCTGATTAGAACTCAAAGAAGGAAATGGAGATGAGGAAGACAAGACTTCCTGCCACTGGAGAATGGACGACCCCCACCCCCTGACCCAGGGTGATTTAACAGTCTGAATGCCCCCCTGGGCTCCTAGGGGTGGGTAAACATGATGCTCTAATGGAACTGCAAGGAGACGACCGTGGCCCATGCTGTCCCTTCTTTGTGTGGCTTTCTTAAAATCCCCTTCCCTCAGGTGGGAATAAAGCGTGAGGTAGGGAGTGACTCTTACGAGGCAGGACTCAGCCTTAGCTGCTCCCAGGATGGGTGTCTTTTTCTCCCTGTCTGAAGAGGCTCTCTCTCCCCTTCCCATCTTTTCTATACTTTAGGCCCTGCTTTGCTTAATGGCATTATATTGCAAAATGCAGATAATTTTCCCTTGAACACGATTTCATCCTCCCCAACAAACACATAACACTGTTAGCATTTAACATCCTTATCACCTTGAGTCACTTGGGACTGCAAAAATACTTTATGTCAGTACACCTTGATCAATACCAATAACTTTCTATTTTTTAATTTCATATACAGTCACTCTTCAAATACCTCAGATATCTCCATGGTTCTCCTGAACCTTAAATGAAATCATTATTAAATGTCGTGGATTTTAAAAAGATGGGTGAAAGTGAAGTTGAAGGTGTTAGTTGCTCAGCCGTGTCCAACTCTTTGTGACCCCATGGACTGTAGCCTGCCAGGCTCCTCTGTCCATATAATCCTCCAGGCAAGAATACTTGAGCAGGGTGCCATGCCCTTCTCCAGGGAACCTCCCTGACCCAGGGATCGAACCTGCGTCTCCTGCGGTTCCCGCATTGGCAGGCAGGTTCTTTACCATTGAAAACCACCAGGGGATGGTGATTCCAACGAGAGGCCTCTCCACCTGCCAAGGAAAGGGAGCCAAGAGCAATTCAAGGAGGTTAAATTATAGATCTTGAGATTCATTCCGTCTTGAGGCTGGTACTGAAGACAGAGGCAAGGACGGATTTAGCCTCTGGTTTTGGCAACTGGTGGAGCTTTTAATCTCCAACAACTGGCACTTTATCTGGCACAGGGCAGACACTGAATTAGTATTTGTGAATGAAAGAAAACTTCACAAACCGGTCACTTCCTTGACTTGATTTCCTTATTTTTGTCCTACATTCTGATTGTTTTCCTAGTCATCCAGCCTGAAAGGCCCCACTGACTCATCTTGCTTTTCGTTTCTGCGTTAGTCAGGGTTCTCCAGAGAAGCAGAACCAAGAGGACACATAGCGAGAGAGGAAGAGACTCATGTGATTGGGGAGGCTGACAAGGGCCAGGATCTGCAGAGAGCAAGTCAGAGACCAGGGAGAGCCAATGGCGTGGTTCTCTGTCAAGTCAGGTGACTCCAGACACAAGAAGGGCCAGTGTTTCCATCTGAGTCTGAAGGCAGGAGAAGGTTGCAGTCCCAGCTCAGCAGCCAGGCAGGAGCAGCTGCCTCCTTCATTCGGGAGGCTCAGCCTGTTGCTCTAATCAGGCCTTCAGCTGACTGGATGAAGCCCACACACAAAGGAGGGGAGCACCTGCTTCACTCATTCAAGGGTTAATCTCAGCCAAAAGCCCCTCATAGACACACCCAGAATCACGTCTGACCAAATGTCTGGGCACCCCGAGACCCAGTCAAGTGGGCACATAAAATTGACCATCATGAATCTTTTCTGAATAGCCAACAAGTCCTGCCCCTCTTTCTATGCCATCAGTATCTGGCCAGGAAACAGGCACAGGCATCGGTGGAGTGATGGAAGGGACTGAAGGATGGGACTGTTCAGAAAAGTGAGGACCAGACGATGGGAATTCAGGATGGTGACGCGCCAGGGACTTGGGACAGTCAGAGTTGCCATGACCTCTGGGTCTGATCGTGCTGGTAGAGCGGGTGTGACCCACACTGCTCAAAACACGTGACACGTATTATCTTTAAAAACCTCCGTGGTTGCTTTTATTCACATAGCATACAATTCACAGATAGAAGATGTACAATTCACCGACTTTTGGTATAGTCACAGTTGTACAACCATCACCACGATCAATTTTAGAATGTTTTCATTACCCCCCAACTCCTCCCAGCCCCAATCAATCACGAATCTACCTTCTGTCTCTTTATTTATTTATTTATTTTCTTCTGTCTCTTTAGATATGTCTATTCTGGACATTTCATGTAAGTGGATCACATTTTCTATGACCTTTGCGATTGGTTCCTTCCACTTGGCATATTGTTTTCATGTTTATCCATGATACCCCCAATGCCATCTTTTACAAGGGGGAAATCAAGGCCCAGAGAGGTTAGGTAACACCTGGTAAGTGGCAGAGCCAGAATTCAGACTCGGGTGGTGTAGACCATCTTTCTAGGCTGCCTGGCACCCCAGAGCCCTGACCCACGTCCTTCTTCACCATCAAGGGGAGGCTATAGTAATGTTCCGTGGGTCTCAGCCTTCCACCGGATCTGGAACCCTCTGCCCCACTTGCATCCACCCAAGTCCTGTCTCCATCACAACTTCCTGGACTCAGGGGACACCAAGCCTTTTTATCTGCCCAATATCTGTTCTCCCTTCTGGTGAGAGGACTCTGGCTTCCTTTGGGGGGCCACTTTACCCACTCTTGACCCACATGGCTTGGGTGGAATTGTCTCAACTCCACTTACTTCAGGAGCAACCGTGTAACCAGGCATGGCCAATGAGATTAGTCACATCCCCCAGGATAGGTTGAGGGCCAGGAATGTGATCTGATTGGAGAGAAATGGAGCTAGAGGTGGGGGAGGGCTATGTTTTGGATTCTGGGAAAACAAACATTTCTCCCTCTAATGCAGAAGCTAGAGGAAGAGACCCTCATCCTTCTTTTGGATCGAAGAGTATTAGGAGGTGATGTATGAAAGTGCTACGTAATAACAATGTGTTCATACTTGAAGAGGCCCCCGGGGGCCACTCGGAGCCTAATGTCAATGCTGTGGAAGCAGAGAGAGGGGAGAGAGAAGATAAGTACTTGGCTTGAGCTCCTGGATCAAACCATACCTGAACACAACATCCTATGGGTTTTTCATTTAGCAGAACTAACAACTTCCTACTAAAGCAAACCTGAGATGTTTTGCATCTCTTCTACATAATATAAGAAAGGAGTATGAATTTCCTATCCTAAATTTCCTTTATTCCATAGCACTTAGAATAATATGCTACCTTAAAGCATCCAGATAACTGAGATAATTATTCTTTTTAATGCCCACATTGTCTTATTTAAACACACCTACAGAGAGCATCAGGAAGTCCATGTAACAGGTGGCATCTCCATGCAATTTTTTCAAACTGTTTCAATAAAGCCAGCTGGAAGTTAGGCATGGAAAATACCACACAAAGGCCACTCACCCAGCAGAACAGGGAGGACGGCTCGTCAGCATTGTTCCCACCTGATGAAGACAGCTTGATCTGGAATATGTTTCCAACTGTCACGGCACTGAATGGGCTGGAGAATACTGCAATTACAAGTCACATCTTAGCTGAAGGTAGTGCAAGAGAAGTGCAACAGAGTGGAAATCCTAAAGCAGCCCAGAAAAGTAGGATGGAAAACAGAGGGAAAGCACCCATTCGGAGGCAGGTTTAAAATAAAGTCCTTGTGGAATCAAACCATTGATCCTTAACCACAGCTGTGTATCAGAGGGTATTAAGTTATATTTATCCCTTAGGCCCTTGGAGTAGAAAGTGGCAACCCACTCTGGTGTTATTGCCTAGAAAATCCCATGGACAGAGGAGCCTGGTGGGGTCTAGTCCATGGGGTCATAGAGAGTCAGACATAACTGAGCACACACATACTTAGCTCCAGCCCAGGAGTTTCTGCTTCAGCAGTACTGGGCAGAGCAGGAACATCCATAGATTTTTTTTTTTAATCTCAAGAGTTTATTCTGATGCACATGCCCAGTTAAAAAATCCAGGATTAAGAAGTAGGAAATTCTATACAACCTTGGAAATATTCAAGTTGAACCAAAAAAAAAAAAAAAGGAAAAATGTATCATGAAAAGAAATCCTCAAAAAAAGAAAAAAGCTAAATAGCAGGAATGAATAAAAAGCATTTCAAAAGAGTAGAGACATGGTCACACATTAAATGTTTGCCAGGTTTTGGGATGCAGAAGGACAAGAATAGTGACTGAAGGGCACTCACTCACAAGGTTGGCCCTCCCTCCCGGTTTCCTACTTTCATCAAGTTTCTAGGTGTGTGCATATTGAGATCAGGAGGCTCATTTGTCATTACTTGTAATTACTTTTGTTCCATTCCATATGTTTTCTAAATTTTAGATTAGGTTATCAAAAACATTGACTGAGGGCAAGCTAACCTCCAGGTGTTGGGGTAGCCCTTGACTTTGGGGAGCTCGTGCCAGCCTGGAGAGATGGTAGGGAAGCATTAACGCTGGGATGCAAGCAGCAGAGGGACGGGGATGGGAGAGGCCCTGAGGGATGACTTCACCACGAGATGCGGGTTTAGAAGGGTAAACAGCCTTCATCAGGGAAAGCGCTGAGCTTTCCAGGGAGGGAGGCTTGCGTCCAGGGAGCAGCACGAAATATTGAATAAAGTCATGAGACCCCCTCGGACACTGCTTGACACTTGAAGCCGGCTTCATCGTGTTTCCCCTAGAGAGAGGATAATCGACCTCTCCTGTGTTTTCCTCTCTCTCTTTCCTGAAAAAGAAATTGCATCCTCCTGGTTAAGGACGCTGGTCAGTGGGCCCGCGCAGATCGCAGCGGCCAGGTGGGTCAGCCCACACCTCGCAGTGTGTGAAAGAGACCTGCTACTCCCGGATATCACCACCCATAGCAATGACCTGGGAAAGACTGAAGGCAGGAGGAGAAGGGGACGACAGAGGATGAGATGGTTGGATGGCATCACCGACTCGATGGACATGAGTTTGAGTAAACTCCGGGAGTTAGTGATGGACAGCGAGGCCTGGTGTGCTGCAGTCCATGGGGTCGCAAAGAGTCGGACACGACCGAGCGACTGAACGGAACCGCAGCTACGACCCGGCCTTGCCCGCCGGGCGTGTGCCCGAGACTTCAGGCAGGGCCCGGCGGGCTGGCGGCGGCCGGCGGCCTCGGATCGCCGGGGCGAGCGCGCCCTCTGGCGGCGGCGGGCGGCGCGCGCCCTTGCTCGTCCTTGGCGCGCCCGGCGGATCTTCCTCCGCGATCCGGATCAAAGGCCCCGCGGCTCAGACACAGGCCTGCGGGGCTGCCATTTCGGGAACCGGAGTGGGAGGGAGCACGGCCTCGAAGGCAAAAGGAGTCTTTTAAACCTTTGGAGACATATTCAGTAGAAAAGGGCTTTGTGTTCCCGTAGAGCCGGAAAGAACCATTTTTGAGGGAAGGTTTCTTTTGTTCCTCGCGGTGGGGAAAGGTCACGTTTTCTTCTCAAATCACCCGGATCGACAGGCCTAAAGGAGGCCCGGGGGTGAAGGTCCAGAGCTTTTATCATATTGGCAAAGAAGTCTGGGGTCTCCAGAAGGGTTAAGGACCCCAAGGGGGTCCCTCCTCTGGAAATTCTATAGAGACTGTGTTCAAGGGTGGTCCCCGAAGCAAGTCCCCCACGTTAATTAATAACCCAGATGCCCCCCGCTGGCGGAAGAGAGGACCTAAGAGGCCTGGGGATAGAAGACAAGAGAGCCAAGTGGTTATGTTCCAGCCTCCCCTGCCGAGCCGGGATGCAGGGCCTAGTGCAGGCTGCGGGGCTCCTGGTGGCGGTGGGTCTGCTGGGAACTAGCAGCCAGCTGGAGGGATGCGGTGGACCCATAGGCTGGATCCACAGATTGGAAAAGTGGCCGATATCCCTCACGAAATCAAAAATGTACACATCAGATCAGGAAGCACAGTTTATCATTCCGTTTGAGGAAAAACACAAACCCCAAGCTGTACAAATATGGATAGAAGATTTTTTTGAGTCTGGAAATAAAGGCAGTGAACTACTAACAGTGGCTACTTTTAGACAATGGGGTGCTTTCTTGGTGGTGCAGACGGTAAAGAATCTGCCTGCAACACAGGACACGTGGGTTTGATCCCTGCCTCAGAAAAATCACCTTCCTGGAGAAGGAGGTGCTACCCACTCCAGGACTCTTGCCTGGAGAACTCCATAGACAGATGAGACTGGTAGGCTATATAGGCCATGGGGTTGCAGAGATTTGGACATGACTGAGCACGTTATTATCCTTAATAGTTGCTGAGAGTCAGGAGTGACTCAGCCCGGTGGTTCTGGCTCTCAGCCTCTCCTGAGGTTGCAGTCAGGATGTTGGCTTGACTGAGGCTGAGGATTCCCTTTAGAGATGTTTCACAACATGACTGTTGGCAGGGGTCCTCAGTTCTTGGCCACGTGACCCACTCCACAGGTTAACTGTTCTCACCACAAGGCAACTGGCTTCCTGGAGAGGGGGAGAGAGATCCTAGAGAGAAATGTGGAGCCTGCAAGGTCTTTTATGACTTAGCAGCCTTGCAGGTCACACTCCACCATTTCTGCCACACTGTTTGTTGTAAACAAGTCACTAAGGACCACCCATACTCAAGACAAGGAGAATTAGGCTCCACCAGAGAAAGGGGCTTCTCTGGTGGCCCAGCTGGTAAAAAAACCCTCCTGCAATGCAGGAGACCCTGGTTTGATTCCTAGGTTGGGACGATCCGCTGGTGAAGGGATACAGGAAGGAAAGTTGCAAGGCTCCAGGTAGCCTGTAGTTAAAACTCCCCTCCAGGTCCTCCCCACCATTCTATGCAAAACAAAGAACTCTCTCACCCAAAGAAAAAATGGACATTAGGTTGATTATGCCCAGCTCCCAGTCGGTCCAGCCTCTGGCCGATCTCCAAAATTCCTCGCCCAGCTGCTTAAGAGATAGTTACCTATCTCTGAACAACCTTGGAGAAGAACAGGCCCCCTTAGGACAGTAACTTTCCACATACATACCTATATATACTTACTCTTTCTTAGGTTAATGCAGCAGCTGGCTAATCTGACTGCTGCCCCTTTTCGCCTCATTAGAGGTGATCTGTTCCTGTAAAGTGCTGGTCTTCTTTTTCTGAACCTCGCCTTCTCTAACTCCCTGACCCTACAGATACCCACTCCAGTATTCTTGGGCTTCCCTGGTGGCTCAGCTGGTAAAGAATCCGTCTGCAATGCAGGAGACCTGGGTTTAATCTCTGGTTTGGGAAGATCTCCTGGAGAAAGGAACAGCTACCCACTCCAGCAGTCTGGCCTGGAGAATTCCACGGACTCTATATAGTCCTTGGGGTCGCAAAGAGTCGGACAGGACTGAGTGACTTTCACTTTCACTTTTCAAATGAACACTTGGACTTCCCAGGTGGCTCAGTGGTAAAGAATCCGCCTGCCAATGGAGGAGCTGAGGGTTTAATCCCTGGGTCAGGAAGATCCCCTGGAGAGGGAAATGGCAACCCACTCCAGGGTTCTTGCCTGGAAAATCCCACGGACAGGAGCCTGGTGGGCTACAGTCCGAGGGGTTGCAAAGAGTTGGATACAACTTAGCAACTAAAACAACCACCAACAACAAAACAGAGAAATATCAAGGAATCTGCAGACATACTTTAAAACCACCAAACCTTGTTAAAATGCAGATTCTGATTAGGTAGGTCCTGGGAGGATTCCCCAAATTCTGCATTTCTAACATGTTCCCAGGTGATACCACTGCTACTGGTCTGTGGACCACTTCTGAGTAGAGAAGGAATCAAAAACATGCAAATAAGTATAGCTCAGATCACATCTTTGGACCTGGACTGCTTGCAAGAATAATATCCTTCGTCATCCTGGCATCATCTTTGGATGGTGTCCAAATCTAAAATCACATTTCCCCTGAAAGGTCAGAGCAGTAAAGTAAGAGAAAGACAAGATTACCTTGTTAATACAGAGGACAAGCTGTAATGGAATTAAAACAATCAAAGGGGGATTCAGAAAAGCTCTCTAGCCTTATATCCAAGCAGCTCTCAGAAAGCACAAAACATCAGCCATCAATTCTGAAGGGGATGCTAAACAAACAGTAGCACATCTGGGCTTCCAATAAGGATTGTACAAAATGCCTTCATAGGACTGAGACTACTGACTGCAATACTTACAGAATTCACTTTGATACAGGAAGGCAAGAAACAGCATCAGCATCTCAGAAGATCAAGACTTCCACATGCTCTGCTGGCCTGAAGGCTTGTACTTTAAATAAATCATTTCCCATTCAATTGCCTGGACTGAAATTTGCTTTCAAATATAGCATAAAATTGCTATGTGACTCAGATGTAAAGAATCTGCCCGCAAAACAGAAGACTTGGGTTCGATCCCTGGGTCAGGAAGATCCCCTGGAGAAGGGAATGGCTACCTACTCCAGTATGTTTGCCTGGAGAATTCCTGGAGAGGAGCCTGGAGGGCTATAGTCCATGGGGACACAAATAGGACACGACTGAGCAACTAACATACACTTATAGCATAAAACTACAAATCCTGTATTTTTTTAAATTGCTATGATTCATACCATAAAATTCACCTTTTTAAAGCCTACATTTCAGTGGTTTTTAGTATGTTCATAGGTTATGCAACCATCACCACCATCTAATTCTAAAACATTCATCACCCCAAAAAGAAACCCTAAATCCATTAGCATTAACTCCCCATTCCCTCTGTCTCTTGCAGTCCTAGGCAACTAGCAGTCTATTCTTTGTCTCTGGATTTGCCTGTTTGGCACATTTCATATAAGTGGGCTCAAAAATTATTGCTGTAAAATATATGTAACCACTTACCATCTTAACCATTTCCATGTGCAGAGTTCAGCGATATTAAACACTTTCATATTGTTGTTCAACTCTTGCTACCATCCCTCTCCAGACCTATTTTCATCTTCCCATACTGAAACTCTGTAACCAAACATCCTGTTTTTAAGGTTCCTCAATGCTACAACATGCATCAGTACTTCCTTCCTTTTTACAGGTGAGTAACATTCCATTGTATAGATACCACATTTAGTTTATCCATTCATCGGCTGATGGACATTTGAGTCGTTTCTAATTTCTGGCTATCACAAACAATGTTATTACTACTATGAATACAAGGTTATTAATACTATGAATATTCATATCCAATTACTTATTTGAATACATTTTCACTTCTTTTAAGTTTATACCTAGGAGAGGAGTTATTGTAGCACAGTAATTCTATGTATAACTATCTGAGGAAATGTCAGACTGTTTTCCGAAGGGGCTGCGCCATTTTACAGTCCCACCAGCAGTGTAAGAGGGTTACGATTTCTCCACACCTTCACCAACACTTGTTATTCTCCATCTTTTGACTGTAGCTATCCTAGTGGGTGTGAAGGGGTATCTCGTTGTGGTTTTCTGTAATGACGAATGATGTGGGGCATTTCTTTTTCCCAAATGCTTATTGGCCATTTGTATATCTTCTTTGGAGACATGTTTGCCTATTTTTAATTAATTTGTCTTACTGTTGAGTTGTAAGAGTTCTTCATATTCTAGATACAAATCCCTTATCAGATACACGATTTGCAAATGTTTTCTCCTATTCTGTTGGTTGTCTTCTCACTTTCATGATAGTGTTCTTCCAAGAACAGGAAGTTTTTATTTTGATGAAGTTCAGTTTATATATTTTTTTCTTTCACTGCTTGTGCTTTTGGTGTCATATCTAGACAACTATTGCCTAATCCAAGGTCACACAGATCTACTCTTATGCTTTCTTCTAAAAGCTTTAGGAATTTAGCAGTGTGTTCTGAGTTAATTTTTTTATGTGCTGTTAAGTAGAGATCTAAATTCATTCTTTTGCACGTGGATTCAGATGCAAAACTCCAGTCTGTATTTTTTTAACTCATCAGCAAGAAACACAGAGAAGGGCCTTCCTTTGGTTTCCTGGTACATCTCCCTACCCGCACCCTCTCCCCATCCGCTGGCTAAAGATTTTGAGTGTTACAGCAAACCAATTTGTACAGGCCAGGGCCAGGGGCCCAGCTCAGCTTGGTAGTATCTTTTCAATAAATCTCCACTGAATTTTGCTGGGATGCAAACAGGAGTAGTTCTGATTTACCAGTTATCTGAAAACGACTTCTAATAAGGGAGAACAATTTCTTCATCCAATCCCATCAACTAGTTATGTCAGTGATTAAAACAAAGATTTCTACCCTATAGAGCTTATATTCTTGCAGGGAGAAAACAGACAAGAAACACAAGAAGTGAGTACCTTATATAATATGCCGGAAGCTAGTAGTGCTCTGGGGGAAAAGTGCAGAACAGAGCAAGGGGCATGAGGTTATGTGGTGGGGTGGGCTTTACAACCTTTTTGAAAAAGGTGTTCAGAGTGGGTGTCCTTTCAAAACTGACATTTGAACAAAACCTTAGGAGTTGGTGAGGAATTTCACCATGGAGATACCCAGGGGAAAGGATTCCGGGCTGAGGGAATGGCCATTGCAAAGGCCACAAGGCAGAAATATGCCTCAGCATTTCAAGGAGTAGGAAAGGGCCAGGGTAACTAGAAATAGAGTGAGGAAGGGGAAGCTGTCACAGAGGCCAGATCATGTAGGTCTCGTAAGCCATCTTAGGGACCATGACCTTTAACTTGTGAAAACTGGGAAAAGCCACAGCGAGGTTCTGAGCTGAGCAGCAGTTTTGTGATCTGACTGGGCGCCTCTGGCAGTGAGATCCAGAGGAAATGAAGAACACCCACCCAGGCCGTTTTCCCAGCAGTTTGGTAGCTACTTGATGTGGGAGACCTGGGTTCGATCCCTGGGTTGGGAAGATCCCCTGGAGAAGGGAAAGGCTACCCACTCCAGTGTTCTGGCCTGGAGAATTCCATGGGCTCTGTAGCCCATGGGGTTGCAAAGAGTCGGACACGACTGAGTGACTTTCACTTCAGTACATTTTGTCCCTCTCTTCCTTTTCTCCTTTCCTCCCCTCCTTTTTATTTTATTTTATTTTTTATTTTTCATTTATTTTTATTAGTTGGAGGCTAATTACTTTACAATATTGTAGTGGGTTTTGTCATACATTGACATGAATCAGCCATGGAGTTACATGTATTCCCCATCCCGATCCCCCCTCCCACCTCCCTCTCCACCCGATTCCTCTGGGTCTTCCCAGTGCACCAGCCCCGAGCACTTGTCTCATGCATCCAACCTGGGCTGGTGATCTGTTTCACTATAGATAATATACATGTTTCAATGCTGTTCTCTCAAAACATCCCACCCTCGCCTTCTCCCACAGAGTCCAAAAGTCTGTTCTGTACATCTGTGTCTCTTTTTCTGTTTTGCGTATAGGGTTATCATTACCATCTTTCTAAATTCCATATATATGTGTTAGTATAATGTATTGGTCTTTATCTTTCTGGCTTACTTCACTCTGTATAATAGACTCCAGTTTCATCCATCTCAATAGAACTGATTCAAATGAACTCTTTTTAATGGCTGAGTAATATTCCATGGTGTATATGTACCACAGCTTCCTTATCCATTCATCTGCTGATGGGCATCTAGGTTGCTTCCATGTCCTGGCTATTATAAACAGTGCTGCGATGAACACTGGGGTGCACGTGTCTCTTTCAGATCTGGTTTCCTCAGTGTGTATGCCCAGAAGTGGGATTGCTGGGTCATATGACAGTTTTAATTCCAGTTTTTTAAGAAATCTCCACACTGTTCTCCATAGTGGCTGTACTAGTTTGCACTCCCACCAACAGTGTAAGAGGGTTCCCTTTTCTCCACACCCTCTCCAGCATTTATTGCTTGTAGACTTTTGGATAGCAGCCATCCTGACTGGCATGTAATGGTACCTCTTTGTGGTTTTGATTTGCATTTCTCTGATAATGAGTGATGTTGAGCATCTTTTCATGTATTTGTTAGCCATCTGTATGTCTTCTTTGGAGAAATGTCTGTTTAGTTCTTTGGCCCATTTTTTGATTGGGTCATTTATTTTTCTGGAATTGAGCTTCAAGAGTTGCTTGTATGCTTTTGAGATTAGCTCTTTGTTGCTTCGTTCGCTATTATTTTCTCCCAATCTGAGGGCTGTCTTTCCACCTTGCTTATAGTTTCCTTTGTAGTGCAAAAGCTTTTAAGTTTCATTAGGTCCCATTTGTTTAGTTTTGCTTTTATTTCCGATATTCTGGGAGGTGGGTCATAGAGGATCCTGCTGTGATTCATGTCGGAGAGTGTTTTGCCTATGTTCTCCTCTAGGAGTTTTACAGTTTCTGGTCTTACATTTAGATCTTTAATCCATTTTGAGTTTATTTTTGTGTATGGTGTTAGAAAGTGTTCTAGTTTCATTCTTTTACAAGTGGTTGACCAGTTTTCCCAGCACCACTTGTTAAAGAGGTTGTCTTTTTTTTTTTTTTAATTAATTAATTTATTTTTTTTAAGAGGTTGTCTTTTTTCCATTGTATATCCTTGCCTCCTTTGTTGAAGATAAGGTGTCCATAGGTTCGTGGATTCATCTCTGGGCTTTCTATTTTGTTCCATTGATCTATATGTCTGTCTTTGTGCCAGTACCATACTGTCTTGATGACTGTGGCTTTGTAGTAGAGCCTGAAGTCAGGCAGGTTGATTCCTCCAGTTCCATTCTTCTTTCTCAAGATTACTTTGGCTATTCGAGGTTTTTTGTATTTCCATACAAATTGAGAAATTATTTGTTCTAGTTCTGTGAAAAATACCATTGGTAGCTTAATAGGGATTGCATTGAATCTATAGATTGCTTTGGGTAGAATAGCCATTTTGAGAATATTGATTCTTCCAATCCATGAACACGGTATGTTTCTCCATCTGTTTGTGTCCTCTTTGATTTCTTTCATCAGTGTTTTATAGTTTTCTATGTATAGGTCTTTTGTTTCTTTAGGTAGATATACTCCTAAGTATTTTATTCTTTTTGTTGCAATGGTGAATGGTATTGTTTCCTTAATTTCTCTTTCTGTTTTCTCATTGTTAGTGTATAGGAATGCAAGGGATTTCTGTGTGTTAATTTTATATCCTGCAACTTTACTATATTTGTTGATTAGCTCTAGTAATTTTCTGGTAGAGTCTTTAGGGTTTTCTATGTAGAGGATCATGTCATCTGCAAACAGCAAGAGTTTCACTTCTTTTCCTATCTGGATTCCTTTTACTTCTTTTTCTGCTCTGATTGCTGTAGCCAAAACTTCCAAAACTATGTTGAATAGTAGTGGTGAGAGTGGGCACCCTTGTCTTGTTCCTGATTTTAGGGGAAATGCTTTTCAATTTTTCACCATTGAGGGAAATGCTTGCTGTGGGTTTGTCATATATAGCTTTTATTATGTTGAGGTATGTTCCTTCTATTCCTGCTTTCTGGAGAGTTTTAATCATAAGTGGGTGTTGAATTTTGTCAAAGGCTTTCTCTGCATCTATTGAGATAATCATATGGTTTTTATCTTTCAATTTGTTAATGTGGTGTATTACATTGATTGGTTTGCGGATATTAAAGAATCCTTGCATTCCTGGGATAAAGCCCACTTGGTCATGGTGTATGATTTTTTTAATATGTTGTTGGATTCTGTTTGCTAGAATTTTGTTAAGGAGTTTTGCATCTATGTTCATCAGTGATATTGGCCTGTAGTTTTCTTTTTTTGTGGCATCTTTGTCTGGTTTTGGAATTAGGGTGATGGTGGCCTCATAGAATGAGTTTGGAAGTTTACCTTCTCCTGCAATTTTCTGGAAGAGTTTGAGTAAGATAGGTGTTAGCTCTTCTCTAAATTTTTGGTAGAATTCAGCTGTGAAGCCGTCTGGTCCTGGGCTTTTGTTTGCTGGAAGATTTCTGATTACAGTTTCGATTTCCTTGCTTGTGATGGGTATGTTAAGATCTTCTATTTCTTCCTGGTTCAGTTTTGGAAAGTTATACTTTTCTAAGAATTTGTCCATTTCTTCCAAGTTGTCCATTTTATTGGCATAGAGCTGCTGGTAGTAGTCTCTTATGATCCTTTGTATTTCAGTGGTTGTCTGTTGTGATCTCTCCATTTTCATTTCTAATTTTGTTAATTTGGTTCTTCTCCCTTTGTTTCTTAATGAGTCTTGCTAATGGTTTGTCAATTTTGTTTATTTTTTAAAAAAAACAGCTTTTAGCTTTGTTGATTTTTGCTATGGTCTCTTTAGTTTCTTTTGCGTTTATTTCTGCCCTAATTTTTAAGATTTCTTTCCTTCTACTAACCCTGGGGTTCTTCATTTCTTCCTTCTTTAGTTGCTTTAGGTGTGGAGTTAGGTTATTTATTTGACTTTTTTCTTATTTCTTGAGGTAAGCCTGTAATCTTATGAACCTTCCCCTTAGCACTGCTTTTACAGTGTCCCATAGGTTTTGGGTTGTTGTGTTTTCATTTTCATTCATTTCTATGCACATTTTGATTTCTTTTTTTATTTCTTCTATGATTTGTTGGTTATTCAGAACTGTGTTATTTAGCCTCCATATGTTTGAATTTTTAGCAATTTTTTTTCCTGTAATTGAGATCTAATCTTACCACACTGTGGTCAGAAAAGATGACTGGAATGATTTCAATTTTTTTGAATTTACCAAGACTAGATTTATGGCCCAGGATGTGATCTATTCTGGAAAAGGTTCTGTGTGCACTTGAGAAAAAGGTGAAGTTGATTGTTTTGGGGTGAAATGTCCTATAGATATCAATTAGGTCTAGCTGGTCCATTGTGTCATTTAAAGTTTGTGTTTCCTTGTTAATTTTCTGTTTAGTTGATCTATCCATAGTTTTGAGTGGGGTATTAAAGTCTCTCACTATTATTGTGTTGCTATTAATTTCCTCTTTCATACTTGTTAGCATTTGCCTTACATATTGCGGTGCTCCTATGTTGGGTGCATATATATTTATAATTGTTATATCTTCTTCTTGGATTGATCCTTTGATCATTATGTAGCGTCCTTCTTTGTCTCTTTTCACAGCCTTTATTTGAAAGTCTATTTTATCTAATATGAGTATTGTGACTCCTGCTTTCTTTTGTTCTCTGTTTGAGTGAAATATTTTTTCCAGCCCTTCACTTTTAGTCTGTATGTGTCTCTTGTTTTGAGATGGGTCTCTTGTAGACAGCATATATAGGGATCTTGTTTTTGTATCCATTCAGCCAGTCTTTGTCTTTTGGTTGGGGCATTCAACCCATTTACATTTAAGGTAATTATTGATAGGTATGGTCCCATTGCCATTTACTTTGTTGTTTTGGGTTCACGTTTATACAACCTTTCTCCATTTCCTGTCTAGAGAAGATCCTTTAGCATTTGCTGAAGAGCTGGTTTGGTGGTGCTGAATTCTCTCAGCTTTTGCTTGTCTTTTGAATTCTCCTTCATATCTGAATGAGATCCTTGCTGGGTACAGTAATCTAGGTTGTAGGTTATTCTCTTTCATTACTTTAAGTCTGTCCTGCCATTCCCTTCTGGACTTCCTCCCCTCCTTTTTAATGGGCACGTACTGTGTACTAGGAACTAGAAAAGATGTTCAGCCCTCAATAAACTCACTGTCTTTATAGGAAAGACATAAAATGCATATTTATAAAACAACAGGGCTGGTGCACTGGGATGACCCAGAGGGATGGGATGGGGAGGGAGGTGGGAGGGGGGTTCAGGATGGGGAATACACGTAAATCCATGACTGATTCATGTCAATGTATGGCAAAAACCACTACAATATTGTAAAGTAATTAGTCTCCAACTAATAAAAATAAATGGAAAATAAATAAATAAAATAAAATAATGGAGACAGGCAACAACTGAGTAGAAACTTGGCCTTTCAACAGACATCTGTTTGTAACCTAGTGCAAGAATTTAGAATTCAGTTGTTTTCAACCCTTCTCTCCCATGTTTAATTTACTGCAATTAGTACCAGAAGACTGATTCACTTGCTCACATAAGATTAAATGCATGTTTGGTTTAGGAAAAAAGAGAGGTTATAGAGGACTAGTCCAAACTTATCCCAGTGTTGCTGTCCTTCAAAACAGGACGCCCTGAAGCAAGGTGGTGATTAAACACAGGGTGCTAGGCAGGAGGCAGAGACCCAAAGACATGATTCTTCACCACAAGAAGCTGACAATCTAGTCTAGGGGTTCCCAGCCCTGACTCAGCCTAGAATCACCTGGGCACTTTCGAAACCATTGTGATCCTGGGCTCCCCCCTTATGAAGTCAGAATTTTTGGTTCACAATCTGAAAAATTCTAAAATGCTCTTCAGGAACCCTAATGTGCAGCCAGAGAAGAGAACCACTGATCTAGGTTTTTTCCCACAAATTATTTAAAATTTGTAAATCATAAAGGATTTCAACAAAGTATGAAAATTATAGTTCATTTTGTTCCATTTTTTAGGGAAATGATTGTAATTCAACTTCACAAATAACCCACAATTTAGTATATTCTCTGATGGGAGTAACCTGCCCTCAACCCACATTTCACAATAAAAACGTCAGTTTTCTGCTTACCTGAAACAGTCTTGCTTTGTTCATTTTAAACATCACTGTCTTAAATTACTTTGTGTTACCAGTAAACTCTTTTTTTTCTCTCAATATGTTACTTTCTTAATGATTCATACTTGTTGCTTTAGAACAAAATTTATAGACCAAATGAGAACCAGCTTCATTTGCTGTAATCTGAACACACCTGGTAAACTGTCAGCCTTATGGCCATGAAGCAGCACAGAGAACAATCAAAACTGGAGAGTTTTATTAACGAAAAAAACTCTCATAATTTATTAACAAACTCACAGAACAATAACTGTACATTTCCTTTTCTGCCACTGTCACCTGTTAAATTACTATTATCCTTATACACAAGGAAAAGTGGACGTACTTTAAAGTCTTTCTGATAAATATATCGCCACTCTGCACCCAGCCTGGATAACACTCTTCAGAACAGCATATGCTGGAGCCTGTTAAAATAAAAACAACAGTAAGCAAACCAAAGAAATCCATTCTATGTTCACCTTCCATTGTAAGGTACAAGTCTAGCATGGCAGGGTTGGGACTTCTCTGGATAAGTAATAAGATCTAAGAAATGATTTATTTTAACAGGGGGAAAAAAAATCCTTTTCAAAAGATTGGAATACATTTGCTACAGCCAAAACATCTGACCCAACCAGCTTCTCACCAGAAAGAGGGAATGTGCTGGGGAATAGGATAAGGAAGCAAGAAATGATTCCCAGTTGGAGCAAGGCATTTACTTGCCTTCTGTCAAGCAGTTCTGTTAACGCCCAATTGTGAATGTGACTGGTGATGGAACTAATGTCCAATGCTGTAAAGAACAATATTTCATAGGAACCTGGAATGTTAGGTCCATGAATCAAGGTAAATTGGAAGTGGTCAAACAGGAGATAGCAAGAGTGAACATTGACATTTTAGGAATCAGTGAACTAAAATGGACTGGAATGGGTGAATTTAACTCAGATGACCATTATATCTACTACTGTGGGCAAGAATCCCTTAGAAGACATGGAGTAGCCCTCATAGTCAATAAAAGAGTCTGAAATGTAGTACGTGGGTGCAATCTCAAAAACAACAGAATGATCTCTCTTCATTTCCAAGGTAAACCATTCAATATCACAGTAATCCAAGCCTATGCTCAATCACTAATGCTGAAAAAGCTGAAGTTGAACGGTTCTATGAAGACCTACAAGACTTTGTAGAACTAAACCAAAAAAGATGTTCTTTTTATCATAGGAGACTGGAATGCAAAAGTAGGAAGTCAAGAGATACCTAGGGTAACAGGCAAATTTGGCCTTGGAGTACAAAATGAAATAGGGCAAAGGCTAACAGAGTTTTGCCAAGAGAATGCACTGGTCATAGCAAACACTCTCTTCCAACAACACAAGAGAAGACTCTACACATGGACATCACCAGATGCTCAATACCAAAATCAGACTGATTATATTTTTTGCAGTTGAGGATGGAGAAGCTCTACACAGTCAGCAAAAACAAGACCAGGAGCTGACTGTGGCTCAGATTATGAACTCCTTATTGCAGATTTCAGACTTAAACTGAAGAAAGTAGGGAAAACCACTACTTTCTTAGACCATTCAGGTATGACCTAAATCAGTGATCAGTGCAAAGAAATAGAAGAAAACAATAGAATGGGAAAGTCTAGAGATCTCTTCAAGAAAATTAGAGATACTAAGGGAACATTTCATGCAAAGATGGACACAATAAAGGACAGAGATGATATGGACCTAACAGAAGCAGAAGAGGTTAAGAAGAGGTGGCAAGAATACACACAAGAACTGTACAAAAAAGATCTTCATGATCCAGATAATCATGATGGTGTGAAGACTCACCTAGAGCCAGACATCCTGGAACGTGAAGTCAAGTGGGCCTTAGGAAGCATCACTATGAACAAAGCTAGTGGAGGTGATGGAATTCCAGTTGAGCTATTTCAAATACTAAAAGATGATGCGGCTAAAGTGCTCTACTCAATATGCCAGCAAATTTGGAAAACTCAGCAGTGGCCACAGAACTGGAAAAGCTCAGTTTTCATTCCAATCTCAAAGGAACACAATGCCAAAGAATGTTCAAACTACCACACAACTGCACTTATCTCACACACTAGCAAAGTAATGCTCAAAATTCACCAAGCCAGGCTTCAATAGTACATGAACCAAGAACTTCCAGATGTTCAAGCTGGATTAAGAAATGGCAGAGGAACCAGAGATAAAATTGCCAACATCTTTTGGAGCATAGAAAAAGCAAGAGAGTTCCAGAAAAACATCTACGTCTGCTTTACTGACTTACGCCAAAGCCTTTGGCTATGTTAATCACAACAAAATGTGGAAGATTTTTCAAGAGATAGGAATACCAGACCACGTTACCTGCCTCCTAAGAAATCTGTATGCAGGTCAGGAAGCAACAGTTAGAACCAGACATGGAACACGGACTGGTTCCAATATGGGAAAGGAGTAGGTCAAGGCTGTATATTGTCACCCTGATTATTTAACTTAAATGCAGAGTACATCATGCGAAATGCAGGACTGGATGAAGCACAAGCTGAAATCAAGACTGCTGGGAGAAACATCAAAAACCTCAGATACAAAGATGACACCACCCTTATGGCAGAAAGTGAAGAAGAACTAAAGAGCCTCTTGATGAAAGTGAAAGAGGAGAGTGAAAAAGTTGGCTTAAAACTCAACATTCAGAAAACTAAGATCACAGCATCTGGTTCCATCACTTCATGGTAAATAGATGGGGAAACAATAACAGACTTTATTTTTGGGGGGCTCCAAAATCACTGCAGATGGCGAGTGCAGCCATGATATTAAAAGATGCTTGCTCCTTGGAAGAAAAGCTATGACCAACCCAGACAGCATATTAAAAAGCAGAGACATTACTTTGTCAACAAAGGTCCGTCTAGTCAAAGCTATGGTTTTTCCAGTAGTCATGTATGGATGTGAGAGTTGGACTATAAAAAACGCTGAGCACCAAAGAATTGATGCTTTTGAACTGTGGTGTTGGAGAAGACTCTCGAGAGTCCCTTGGACTGTAAAGAGATCCAACCAGTCAATGCTAAAGAAATCAGTCCTAAACATTCACTGGAAGGACTGACGCTGAAGCTGAAACTCCCAATGCTTTGGCCAGGTGGTGTGAAGAACGACTCCTTGGAAAAGACCCTCATGTTGGGAAAGACTGAAGGCAGGAGTTGAGAAGGGGAAGACAGAGGATGAGATGGCTGGATGGCATCACCGACTCAACAGACCTGAGTTGAGCAATCTCTGGGAGTTGGTGATGCACAGGGAAGCCTGGTGTGCTGTAGTCCATGGGGTTGCAAAGAATTGGACACAATTGAGCGACTGAACTGAACTGATGGATATGGGTTCTGTTTCTCTGACGGTCGTTTTATAACTTTCTGGAAACAGAAACATTCCTGTCCCTCAACCTTCCAAATAAAGTACCACCACAAGCAAAAAGTAAAGATGGGTCCCCACCAGTTCTGCATCATGTTCGAGGCCTATGTCATGGTGCTCAAGCTCTTCATCTCGAAATTTCCTGATCACCTGGTTAAATAAAAAGAAATTGAAACAAGTCAGCCTTCCAACTCCCCACTGTTCTGACTTACTTTGGTGGCCAAAGCCTCATGTTACCAGCTAAGACACAGGTAGGCAGACTTTTCCTGCAAAGGCCCAGAGGCAGTACTTCAGGTTTCTTGGGCTGTAAGGTCCCTGTCATGATGACTCAACTCTGCCACCCTAGAGGGAACAATAGCCATGGACATGCAGACAAATGAGTGCAGCTGTGTTCCAGAAAAACTTATTTACAGAGACAGGTGGGTGGCCACTGACTTAAAACAAAAAAATTAAACAGTTCTCTTATTTTCTGTACAAAATTTCTGAGGATACTTATTTATTATTCTGAGGATACTCATTTACTTAACATGAAGGATCTGTGCTCATGGTCTTTGCTCAGGATCTAACAATGATCCAGAGGCAGAGAGAATACAGGTGTGGGCTCAGGAACCGCGGGTTTGAGTCCCAGCTGCGCCCGAGCACGTGACATGGCCCACAGCCGCCTCAGTTTGCACGCCTTTCAAACGAGCTGCTGCCCCAGGTTTCCGAGGCAGTGCTAGTCCCCAACACCCCACTTTGGTCCTCTTATCAAACTGCATATCTGCCCTTCCCCCTGCCCCCGGCAGACCCTTCCAGAGCATGGTCAGATACCTGCAGAAGCTCCTCGTATTTTTCAGGCTCCTTCTCCATCAGCGTCCTGATCTGGTTGTTGTAGTGGTGTGCGATGGACTCTTCCACGGCCACCGTGCAGGCCATGGCGCCCTCCTTCCCAAGCAGGGCAGTTCCAGCGCCTGGAATGGTCAGATCCAGGAGGTAAAGGGTGGGGTTGACACCACTGGGGATGGAGACCAGGTCAGGGTTTGTCACCTGGCACCCTGGGGCTGGGTAATTCCTTGTGGGGGAGTGTCCTGAACATGGTAGGATGTTTAGCTGGATCCCTGACCTTTACCCACTAGGTGCCCGTGGCATCCCCAGTTGCAACAACCAAAACTGTCTTTAGATGTTGCCAAGTGTCCTCAGGAGCAACCTGCCATCCTTGAAAACCACGGTACCAGATGACAGTGTGGTGATTCAAACTGAATCACACAGTAAGAATGTTCTTCTCTCAGTGCTTTTTCTAACCTTCTGATTATGGCAGGAGCGAGTCTTCACTGGGGTTCTTTGGTTCTTCTGTATCACTGACTCTCCCTTTTTCTTTTGGCTGTGCCTCAGGGCTTGTGGGATCTTCGTTCCCCACCTAGGCTGGAACCTGGGCCCTCAGCAATGAAAGCGCTGAGTCCCAACCACTGAACTGCCAGGGAATTCCCTGACTCTTTTTAAGAGTGAGCAGATCCCAAGTTTAGAACCTTCATTAGGGAACTTCATCTGGCCACAGTCAAATTACTCTAGCCTTTTTCCTCTCTGTTGTAGTTATTTTCAATGTATCTTCTATTTATAAAAGTACTGATTTTAAGGTTTTATCTTAATTTAAGCAAAAAAAAATCAATTTAACTTTAGAATATGAATTATAAGGTTGTAAGAGGACATAACAAGAACTGTAGAGGGGTTATTTACCGATTCAATCCTCCCAGATCCCTAGGCTCACACAGGCTCTCCCAGATAGACACGTACCCAGTGCAAACCCCACCACGTTCCAAAAGGGCATCAGAATGGTTGGCCGCACCCTGAATGCAACCATCAACTCATTGAACTTTTTCAAGTGGTCCTTTTCTTGATCCCACATTTTCTGTAAGAAACATAAGAACAAAGACATTTCAGAGAGACCACCTGCTACATAGTAAGGAAGCCACATGCCCTGTTCATGTCGGTAAAGGAAGCACAATGGGGAGAATGATGAGAACTGCTACCTCCCCCAGTCCCCTTGAATCATAGAAGGAAAAGCCCTAAATATCAGATTACGGGGAAGAGAGACAGCAAACCAAGAGAAGTGTCTGTTATCTCCATTCCAGACAAGCAGACTGCAAACTGCAGAGCCGGCCGAAGTTGCTCAGATCCACAGTGCACCCCCAAAGACATGAGATGTGTAGCCCATTTCAAACTTAGGAGGGCAGAATATTACCTTTTATATGATTTCCTTTCAGACAGCCAGAAATATATCATTTACATCAAAGGAAAAAGGAAAAATGATCATAAGAGCTAACACTTAAAAGAGTATGTCCCATAGCCAGGTACTGTCAAATAGCTTACATACATATTTGACTTCATCTGCACAACTGCTTTGTGAAAGACAAACTGTTATTATCCTCACTATACAGATGAAGGAAGTGAGGCACAGAGAGGTTAAGTAACTTGCCCAAGTACTCAGAGCAGGGAATTTAACTTGTGCTAAGTGTCTAAAACATGCCAGGCATGGTATTAGCTGCTCTACACCAGCTCATTTATTCTTCACCAAAATGATGTTGTGTCAGCTCCTTTTGCAGACACAGAACACAACACGTGACTTCCTCAAGCTCACACAGGTAGGAGGTGGGAGAGAGCTGGAATGTGAACTTCGGTCTGTGTGACTATGAAGCCCAGGCCTGTCCAATCTGCCTCTCAGCCTATAATATAAAATATCTCCACTGGGGTCTACTAGGGGTGGGAACACAAGGTCTTACAACTGGTGCTTTGAGTGAATGCAATGACTCTTAATCCTTTTTTATTGCCCCCCCCCATGAAATTTTAATATTACAGGTAGACAATATATTTGTTTATGTACTATAAATCTGTTTATGTCTGTCTGCGCTTTATAAAAAAGAATAATATGCTTTTTACTCCTCCACCCCCACCCCATAAGCAATTTTCCCTATCTTGGGGACAACAGTACCTCCTTTGACAATGCATGACCCAGTGTGATTCATTACTGAGAGATCAAGAGGTGCCCACCTGAATGACCGGCCCGACGCTCGTCCGACCCAGGATGGCCATCTGCCCTGCATAGATGCGGTTCGCTCCATATTCACCTGCATGATCCACCCGGATTATTCGATCCACAGCTTCCCTATTGATGTTGTCTAAGGTCATTCTTGAACTGCAAAATCTGACACTGATTCTTCTTCCATAAGCTGCAATGCAAGTGTTTATTCTCCATTACTCTTGGGTAAAATTGAGACGTTTCCTTTCATAGAAGAAAGAGGCATCTTACAGCAGAGGTCACAAATAAGCTCCCCATAGGTTGGGGATGCCTACAAATGTACTCTGTTTAATCTGTAGTGATTTGTGGCTTTGTTTTTTAAATTTCTTATTTTGTGTTGGGGTACAGCCGATTATCAAAAAATGTGATATTTTCAGGCGAACAGGGAAGGGACTCAGTCATACATATACACGCATCCATTCTCCCCCAAATGGCCCTCCCATCCAGGCTGCCACATAACATTGAGCAGAGTTCCATGTGCTATACAGTAGGTCCTTGTTGGTTATCCATTTTAAATACAGCAGTGCGTAGTTTTGTTTTGTAAAGTAAATTAGTTACCAGTATTTAAAGGAGAGAAGATTTAACTGAAGATCTGGAGCCTGACTTCACTTGAAGTGTATGACGATCTAGAAACACCGATGGCGTCTTCTTCCTAGGCAGCTAACACGGCCGCTGTCTCTGGATGGGCATGGTTCCCCAGTTCACACACCTGCTTCTTTTCCAACTCTGGCTGCACACAATCCCTAGGGGGCTCCCAGAATCATGGATGCTCCTCCACAGTTGATCCCTGGGGGATGATGCTTTTAAAAAGTTCTGTGCACAAATGTTCTCTGCAGCCAAGGTTAAGAACTGTAGATTTAATATCTCTTACTAAAAGTATCTGTGCCAATGAGCATCTGACTTTAAGAATTTGGCCTGGCGTTTACGTTTCATCTCATTCTGGTACTTGATTCAACTGAACTCTTCTTGCTTTCAAAACGTAAATTCTTCAGGATAGATTAGATTTTGTCTTTTAAAAAAAATCTCCAAATAGTTAACACCTTGACTATAATCTCTGAGGCTTGTATTAGAGCATTCCCAAAGTCCTCTCCCCTAAGAGAACAGTTTTATAACATGTTTAGATGTATAAGGTGTTAACTTATTTTGCAGATATGGAAGTAAAGACTTAGACCTTTTAGTTGTTAATGTGAACTCTAGCTGTATTGATACCATTTTGAGATGTGCTTCAAGGCTCTTATGTATGACTACCACCTGTCTAGTAGATACCTTCCATTTAGGCTAAGGAACACCCACAAAATGTGTAGAAAAGTTTCATTCTGATACATCTATAGCCTTTTTTTCTTTTTCCATTAAAAAAGGCTTGAGTGCTTTGGACACAAAGTGATGGGGTAGGCCTGATAAAATCTGAGATAGTTCTGCGTTTGAACTTTTCAGGCTGAGGATTTTAAATGCCTCACTCTAGACAAAGGAGCAGTGGATATGGGGGTCTGAAGCATGGTGTCCCAACTTTGATCCATTCTTCCACAGAACCTGCTTCATCTCACTGAGCATGCCTGACTTAACTGGCTGGATTCCACGTTCTGCCAGGTGTAAGGTACCACTCAGATCTATGTCATCAGACAGCAGGTCACTGTGGTCCATGGCCTTTTGTTTTGTTTTGGCCATGCTGCATGCAGGATCTTAGTTCCCCTACTAGGCACTGAACCTGGGCCCCCTGCAGCAGAAGTGCAGTCTTAACTGCAGGATTGCCAGGGAAGTCCCTCCATGACCATGCTTCTATGTGGAGAACAACTGGAGACACTGGACAAAGTCAAGGTAACCTGTGCCAAGTTTTTCCTCCAAGTCCAAGGCCTAGCCTCCTTGTAGAAAGATCAGGTTCAAAAGTTAAAATTAAAAATGATGAGATGGGACTTTCCCTGTTGGTCCAGTGGTTAGGAATCTGTCTGCGAATGCAGGGGACATGGGTTCGATTTCTGGTTCTGAAAAATCCCATACACCACAGGGCAACGAAGCCTGTGTGTCACAACTACTGAACCTGTACTCTAGAGCCAAGTCACAACTACTGAAGCCCACCCGCCTACAGCTTGTGTTCCATAACAAGAGAAGCCACTGCAACGAGAAGCCCTCGAACCGCAACAGAGAGCAGCCCCGACTCGCTGCAGTTAGAGGAAGCCTGTGCAAAGCAAGAAACCCAGGGCAGCCATAAATAAATAAGTAGCGAGATGACTCTATTTCTTAAAATAATCTTGTTTGCTTGTTCTTTCATTTTGTTACTCCCACCACAAAATGTGTTAATAAGAAAGAACTTTTAAAATAAGCAATACTCCTTTCTTTTTTTTGGCCAAGCTGAGTGGCTTGTGGGATCTTAATTCCCAGACCAGGGACTGAACCATTGAACTGGGCCCTTAGCAGTGAAAGTGCCAAGTTCTAACCATTGGATCATCAGGAAATTCCTCAATATTAATTTTTAAGAAATCATTTACTGCGAAATAGCAAAGGATTGAGTGCATAAGATGAGCCTGAGTTCAAACACACAGCTGACTTTTGACGGGTAGAGTTATAATTCTATTAAAAACATATTTGATTTTTCCCTAGCACTGCAACACTTTTCCAGATTCAGGCACCTAATAAACGCTTTTTGAGGTACGTGTGGAGGGTGAGGTAACCTAATATTCGCCATCTCTATCTTGTCACAATCTCTGTGAGGTGGCTTTAAAAAGTATCAGATGGATGCTTGGATGCTTTGTAGATTGCAAAAATATTGTTTAAATGGTCATACTATCCAGAGTAATCTACAGATTTAATGTAACCCCTATCAAATCACACATGACATTTTTCACAGAACTAGAACAAATAATCCTAAAATCTGTATGGAACCATGAAGCTCAGAATTACCAAAGCAAGCTTGGGAAAAAAGAACAAAGCTGGAAGAATAACCCTCCCTGATTTCAGACAATACTCCAAAGCTCCAGTAATCAAAACAGTAGCACTGGCACAAAAACAGACAAATGGATCAATAGAACAGAATAAAGCCCAGAAATAAACCACACACCTAGCCAGTTAATCTTTTATAAAGATGACACGACTATACAATGAGAAAAAAATAGTCTCTTCAGCAAGTGGTGCTGGGAAAGCTGGACAGCCACATGTAAATCAATGAAGTTACGACATGCTCTCATAGCATGCACAAAGATAACTCAAAATGTAAGTTATGACATAAATAAATAAGACATGACACCACAAAACTCCTAAAAGAGAAAATAGGCAAAACATTCTCTGACATAAACAGTACCAATGTTTTCTTAGGTCAGTCTCCCAAGGCAATAGAAAAAAAAGCAAAAATAAAATAGGACCTACCTACTCAAACTTACAAGCTTTTGCACAGCAAAGGAAAATGCCAAGACAACCTGCAGACAGAAAATACTTGCAAACAATGCAGCCAACAAAGGCTTAATTTACAAATTATACCAACAACTCATACAGCTCAAAAAAAAAAAAAACCAATCTACTAAAAAAAACAGGCAGAAGATCTAAACAGACATTTCTCCAAAGAAGCTATACAAATGGCTGACAGACACATGAAAAGATGCTCAACATTTCTTATTAGAAAAATACAAATCAAAACTACAATGAGGTACTAGCTCACACCAGTCAGTCATAATGGCCATCATTAAAAAGTCTACAAATAAAAATAAATAAATAAATAAAAAATAAATTAAAAAAAATAAAAAGTCTACAAATAACAAATGCTGGAGAGGGTGTTGGAGAGAAAATGGAACCCTTGTACACTGTTGGTGGGAATGTAAACTGGTGCAGCCACCATGGAGAACAGTATGCAGGTTCCTCAAAAAACTAAAAACAGAGTTGCCATATGATCCAGTAATACCACTCCTGGGCATATACCTGGACAAAACTATAATTGGAAAAGACATATGCACCCCAATGTTCACAGCAGACTACAACAGCCAAGAGATGGAAGCAACCTAAATATCCACTGACAGATGAATGGACAAAGAAGATGTGGTCTATCTACACATACACACACACACACACACAGAAATAATGCCATTTGTAGCAACATGCATGGATCTAGAGATTATCATACTAAATGAAGGCATTGAAACACAAATACCAGGTGATACCACTTATGTGTGGAATCTAAAATGAGAACTATGAAGTTTACAAAAGAACTTATTTAAGAAACAGATTCACAGACATAGAAAACAAGTTTTTGGTTATCAAAAGGGAAATGAGGTGGGGGAGGGATAAATTAAGAGTTTGGAATTAACAGATACAAACTACTATATGTAAAATAAATAAGGCAGTCCAGTGGTTAAAACTGTGCCTTCAATTGCAGGCAGCATGGGTTTGAACTCTGCTCAGGGAGCTAGGATCCCACTTTCCTCACAGCCAAAAACCAAAACATAAGACAGAAACAATATTGCAACAAATTCAATAAAGACATAAAAAAGGTCCACATCAAAGATGTTTTTTAAAAGACTAGATAAACAAGGTCCTACTATATAGCACAGGAAACTATATTCAATATCTAGTAATAAGCCATAGTGGAAAAGAAAAAAAAGTATGAGATGGACCATAGACAGAACACAGAACTAGAATCATAAAATACCTATCTTGTCTCTAACACAGACTTTTTAACAATTCCGAATTGCCATTTATTACATATAAAATTGGGAACAATCTGGTTATTTCCTTTTTCGGAGAAACACAATAATAAAACCTTTCTTATTATCACGACAATAAAAAGATACAGAGGACGCAGAGTAACTATAAATGAAAAAGAATGAAGGAGCATTAAAATTCATCTTCAACAATCCTGAGTTTTGCCTGTACTGTCACACACTTTAAAACTGAGAAATAATAAAATTGAGGCCCATTGCTAAAAGCTCTCAAGTGCATCATTTTATATTCGTAATTTCCTAAAATGTGAAACATATACCAGTGATGGCACCTAGGATATTTCAAGTCATATATGAAAAGATCTTAAGTGGCTATGATGTTGTTTAGTTAATAATTATTCTCTTCCATACACACATACAGAAACCTGTATGCAAGTCAAGAAGCAACAGTTAGAACTGGACATGGAATAACAGACTGTTTCCAAATTGGGAAAGGAGTATGTCAAGGCTGTATATTGTCACCCTGCTCATTTAACTTAAATGCAGAGTACATCATGTGAAATGCAGGGCTGGATGAAACACAAGCTGGAATCAAGATTGCCAGGAGAAATATCAATAAACTCAGATACGCAGATGACACCACCCTTATGGCAGAAATCGAAGAACTAAAGAGCCTCTTGATGAAAGTCAAAGAAAAGAGTGAAAAAGCTGGCTTAAAACTCAACATTTGGAAAACTAAGATCATGGCATCCGGTCCCATCACTTCATGGCAAACAGAAGAGAAACGTTATTTTCTTGGGCTCCAAAATCACTGCAGATGCTGACTGCAGCCCTGAAATTAAAAGACACTTGCTCCTTGGAAGAAAAGTTATGACCAACCTAGATAGCATATTAAAAAGCAGAGAGGTTATTCTGCCAACAAAGGTCTGTCTAGTCAAAGCTATGGTTTTTCCAGTGGTCATGTATGGATGTGAGAGTTGGACTATAAAGGACGCTGAGCACGGAAGAATCAATGCTTTTGAACTGTGGTGTTGGAGAAGACTCTCGAGAGTCCCTTGGATTTCAAGGAGATCCAACCAGTCAATCCTAAAGGAAATCAGTCCTGAATATTCACTGGAAGGACAGATGCTGAAGCTGAAACTCCAATTCTTTGGCCATGTGATGTGAAGAACTGACTCACTGGAAAAGACCCTGACACTGGGAAAGATTGAAGGCAGGAGGACAAGGGAAAGACAGAGGATGAGATGGTTGGATGGCTTCACTGACTCTACAGACAGGAGTCTGAGCAAGCTCCCAGAATTGGTGATGGACAAGGGAAGCCTGGTGTGCTGCAGTCCATGGGGTCGCAAAGAGTCGCACACACGACTGAGCAACTTGATTCTCTTCCAACTCTTTTGATTTTATCAAGGAGACTGTCTCAGTTTACAGCTGACATATCTTAAAATCTTCCTAACACTTGTTAATTTTCCTTTCTTAAGAGAAAAAAGTTGGTCTTGAGTTCAAACCTTGGTAGACAAGAGTATTTAATACAATAACTTGTTTTCAGCGTACTTTTATGATTTTTTTCTTGGGACAAGAGATACTGGTTTTCCGTTTACCTAGGGATCTAGATTCCAATGTTCTAATTTTAAAAAGGAATACGGTTTAGGGATATTAAAAAAAAAAAAAAAACTCTAGTAATATCAGTGGTAAAATATCAGTGGTATTGTTATAAAGCAAAAATCCTGACGTTGGTACACAAATGGTTTAACTTTGAGAAAATGACCTCAGTTTTCTGAGGCAGTTCGGATAAATGAGGAAAAGACGAGTCAGAATCTAAGCCCAATCCTCCCTACTCCAATTCGATGCTCCTTCCAACATTCCGGTGCTTCTCTAACTTGCAAATGCACACTAGTCATTCCAAGGGCTTGTTAAGATCCGGTAGGTTAGGGGAGCGATCTGAGAATCTGCGTTTCTACCAAGCTCTGGAGTGGGGCGGGCGTATGGGAGGAAGCCCACGCTGCCGGTCGTAGGGCCACCTACAAGGCCATAAGCGAAAGCTACAAGGACCACCCACCCCCGCACCAGTACACTAAACTTTCAAGATTGCCAACTCTTCTCAGCCCGGAACCCCTACCACACCTGCCATGACGTCACAGAACAGGCGTGAAATTACGTCATTGCCCCCAAACGCACGGACGCCCAATGGGCTCGCCAGAACGTCACAGCGGAAAACCCACTCCCTTTCGGCCCGGCGGGCCCCGCGGCCGATTACACGCCTCGCGCCGCTTTTCCAGCCGCTCAGTCGCCCTCCGCCGCAGCCCTGTGACGTGTGAACGTCTACCCGCCCCGTGACCTCTCCGACCTAAGCCTAAGGAGAAAATTCCTGGGCTCCTCAGCCCCGCGCGCGATCGCGTTCAGGCCTCCCCTTTACCTGAGAGGGGCTGCAGGGCGCTTGTGCGCAGTCGCCACAGGCAGCAAGCCGCCGCCGCCCGGACACAACTCATTGCCGCGGAAGCAGCACTACTACTCTTTGAACGGAGCGGGCCAACGGTGCCCTTGGCGCAGGCTGATGACGCACTGCGACGTAAGGCAGATACTAGTGGAAACGCCCCTAATCCCCAGCTTCCACCCGATTGGTTGGAAATGTCAAATGAAAAGACTCTAGTGGATGCGGTCGCTATCAATCACTACGTAAAGAGTTGCCATGGAGATGAGAACGCTAACTTGCTCTTTCAAAAATCCAAACAGGTAAAAGATTACTCACTTCAATTCCTGAGGAAAAGGACCATGAGGGAATTGTTTACCGGCAAAGCCATTGTATTTTGTGCTTTGCCAATACAGGAAATTTCTATCTGTAGGCTCTTTAAAATAGTAGAAATTACAGTCTGAAATTCAGTTCACCACGTGCAAATAGTGTTGACTCTATTGGGGTTGACAAACTAAATTTCTTCCTACTCCTTTTCTCTATTTTTAGATTTTCTACAAAGAACATTTGTTATTGCTCTCCTTATTTCCCCTTTACTGTTAGAGCGTGTGTTAGTCCCTCAGTCGTGCGGGACACTTTGTGACCCCCATGGGCTGTAGTGTGCCAGGCTCCTCTGTCCATAGAATTCTCCAGGCGAGAATAGTGGAGTGGGTAGCGATTCACTTCTCCAGGGGATCTTCCCCACCCAGGGATCCAATGTGAGTCTCCTGCACTGCAGGCAGATTCTTTACCATCGGAGTCCCCAAGAGATTGGTGCAAACTGGTTTCTTGAGGGGAAGGTTGAATGAGTAGATTTAGCAACGTATTTCATACTTTTGAGTCTGTATCCAGTCTGTCAGGGTAGACTCATTAATTGTAATAAATCACTGGTCGGGAGGCTGTGCATGTGTGGCGGCATGTTTAATAATGGTAACTTCAGAGCTGAAATTGTGAGAAGGTGACTTTCATTTTCTACTTTACATTCTTGGATTATATATCTTTTATCCATCCCTATAAAATATTTTAGACAGACTGCTATTGTAATGTTGCTAATTGTTTTAAAATTTAACGCACTTTTTTGCTGAAAGTTTTACTTTCCTTTCAGGTTGGAAGGACTCATTAACACAAGAAATCACATGGTATTACATACATAAACAATTTCAAATTTTTATGGAAGATTGACAGTTTCAACATACAATAATTAAAAGAAGAGAAATAGAAACAGAGAGAATTAACAACACATACACCACCAAATTGGGCCAATCTACATCTAGACTTGAACAGGCTGGAAGTCCCTTGTTAACAGCAATCTGGAGTCCCTACTGGGAAAGGGTCCTGGGCTGTACATCCACCCCAAGGGTGAGACTTCATATTGCAGTTTCAGGGGCTCTTGCTTATAATCCTAGACTGCAGACTGGTATCATTAACAGTTTGCATGCAGAAATGCAGCTCTGTTTTTACTTTCACCTTTTTACAATGCTGTTTCACCTTGTGAGTCATAGGATTTTGTTAGACCCTGAGGGGTTGGCCATACCTGCGGGGGCTCAAGAATTCCAAGACCCACTCCTTTTTTTATCTAAAGTGCTGCCTCACATGCTGTGCTTGCAGGAAGGCACAGAATCTGGGCAGTGTCCAGGCAGATAGGTCAGGTCAGAGGCCTGCTCTTCTGCTTCTGAAGCCTGAACAAAACTTCCTCCATTTTAATTTCCCTAACAACACTGCAATGATTTACAGTTGTAATTGATTGTTACATAACTATTTCTATTTTTGACTGCACTGGGTCTTCCTTGCTGCTCATGTGCTTTCTCTAGTTGCAGCAAGAGGGCGCTGTTCTCCAGCTGTGCTCTGTTGTGGAGCACAGGCTCTAGGACACAGGCTCAGTAATTGCGATGCATGGGCTTAGTTGCTCTGAGCGTGGCATGTGGGATCCTCCCAGACTAGGAATTGAACCTGAATCCCCTGCATTGGCAGGCAAACTCTTAACCACTGGACCACCAGGATAGTCCAACTTTTTAATTACTAATACTTGATGAAAGCGAAGTTGTGTAACATTCCCACGTAAAGCTCCTGAATGTAAATCTTGCTCTCAGAAGCCTTGAAATGTTCTAAACCTTGGCTGTAATCCCATTTCCAGGTGTCTGTCTCAAAAAAAAAAAAAAAAGAGGAAAAGATGTTGACAAAGATTTTTGTGTCTTCATTATCTGTTATCAGGGACATTTGGAAACAGAATGAATGTTGCAAGGGAATGTTAAAAATGTCGTGATCCATCTGTATGATGTTATGTAGCCCACTGAAACGCTTAGAAAGAACTTTGGATAAAATGAAAAATCACTTTTGAAAAAGAAATGAGAATTTTTATTTTTCTTCTTTTTGTTCTTATCATCCTCCCTCCCTCACTCTGTTCTATGTTAAGAGGAATTTTGCCAAGATTAACAGTGGACGTCCATAAATGTTGCTTATACATGATTCACTTCTTTTTTCTCTATAGCTTTCAGAGTTCTCTATATTTTCTATAATAAACAAGTATTTTTGTAATGAAAAAACAAAATTTCATAATGAAAAGGCTTATTATTCCCTAACTCAATCCTCAAAAATAAAAGTGAATTCAGTATTTTTTCATTTTAAAAATGAGGGGGGAAAAATAAAAAATAGAAAAAAACAACAACAAAAAAATGAGGGTACTTTATCTCAGAAAGGTAAAGAAACCTGTAAAAACTTATGCAACTGAGCAAGTTACAGAAGGAAATGGCAACCCACTCCAGTGCTCTTGCCTGGAAAATCCCATGGACAGAGGAGCCTGGTAGGCTACAGTCCATGGGGTTGCAAAGAGTTTGACACAACTGAGCGACTTCGCTTTCACTTTTCACTTTCGTGCATTGGAGAAGGAAATGGCAACCCACTCCAGTGTTCTTGCCTGGAGTATCCCCAGGACGGGGCAGCCTGGTGGGCTGCCGTCTATGGGATCGCACAGAGTTGGACATGACTGAAGCGACTTAGCAGCAGCAGCAAGTTACAAAGCCACTCTATGTCCCAAGCACATCCCTTGTATTGGAAAAGAAAATATACCAAATGGAATTTACTAATAAAGTAACACCCTATATAAAGAAGACACATTAAGAAGTTCTATCTTCCTAGGGATCAGACCTTGCTGTACCATCCGTTTAATTCCTTTCTTCTGCTCTGCTCTGCTTAGTCTTTTTCAGTCGTATCCAAGTCTTCGCAACCCCATGGACTGTAGCCCGCCAGGCTCCTCTGTCTATGGGGATTCTCCAGGCAAGACTACTGGAGTGGGTTGCCATGCCGTCCTCCAGGGGATCTTCCCAACCCAGGTATCGAACCCAGGTCTACTGCATTACAAATAGATTCTTTACTGACTGGGCCACCAGGGAAGCCCTCTCCAATACTTACTCAAGTGAGTATCTGCAATCAGACATGTAGCTGCAGAAATTTACTTTGCTAACTTAAAGAGTTAATACAAATTAAAGACCTGTGTAACTGGATTCTTCTCTGCTGGGATGAGATTATTTTGTGATTGCAAGGAATTGCAAGGCTGTCTTGATAAAGAACAAGAACCTGAAGCTGGGGTGGGGGGTTGGAAGGGAAGTTTTAAGGTGGGGGGATATATGTATACTTATGGCTGATTCACGTTGTTGTGAATGTTTTAAAATGTTTTAAAAGGTTGATTCACCTGCACAACAGTGTAAAGCAACTATCCTCCAATTAAAAATTAAAAAAGAAAATAATAATATTGAACTCTTAGTAAATAAATACATTATATGTAAAAAGAAAAAAAGAAAAAAGAAAAAAAAAGAACCTGAATCCGAATGGGGTAGAACAGAGAAAAGAGAAATGTTTGCATGGACTTTCAAAATTCCAACTCCCAGTGTTTATAATGAGGTGCTGTGGGGTCAGGGAGGGGGCAGTGAATGAGAACTAAGTATCCAGCACTGGTAAATGATTATGAAAGTATACACTGACATAATGGAAGAATGCCATATACTCATAAAAAAGAATGGGTAGCTACTCTTCAAGATATTATTAAGGAGGAATAAAGGAGAAGCTCAAAAATAAATAAATATCATGCATACAACTACAGATACATATCTGCTTGAATATATATTATATAATTTTCTGGGAGGATAAAATTCCTCTGGGAGGTGGGATAGGGAATGCTTGAAATAACTATGTCTTTTAAGTTTAAAACACATGCACACACATCCCTCGTTGGCTTAAAAGAGAGTCTTAAAAGCACTCATTTGATGACTTTCTAAAATTAAATATTTCTTTCTTTTCTCTGATTCTAGGAAAAGGCAAAGAGTAACCTTACAAACTGTTATAGTTTTCTATGGTCACTAGATTGCTGACAAGACCCCTCCAAGAATTCGAATACACACAATCACATTTTAAAACCTTCAAGATGCAGTTTAATCAGTAGTTTTAATGCACATTTGTTAGAGAGAGCTGCACTTTAACAATTATACAGACATCTCCTGCAGTTATTAAAATTTTCAAAATATATAAAAACATTCAAGTAAGAAGTATGCAAATTAGCAGCATTTACCTAAGATGAATATATTAGCATATTTCAGTATAATAACAGGGAAAGAAAACAGAGCTTCCAACACACACACACACACACACACACTACAAAGAATACATGACTGTTCTCAGAAGCATGCTGAAGGCACGAATGGGCTACATATAAATTCTTTAGGCAAAAATGCCGACAATTTAGAATTTTTTAAGTGAGGATGGAATGAACTTTCATTTGTTCAAAATTCCATACTAGTTATTACACTTAAATATTCATACACCTTAAAAAGGTATAAAAAGCTTGAAAAGCTCATCAGTTTCATAGTTTTTAAAAATACCCTGTGTTAATACTAACTATAGAAGAGCAAAAAAAAAAAAAGTCTGGCAAAGGGACAAGTAGATAGACCTGTGTTAACTAGGTGAGCTTGCTTTCTTTCTAAGAGCAAGGAGTCAATCATTTTTAGTAATAGGAGAGTCCTGGGGGTGGGAAATAGTCTTCATAGCAGCAGCTTTTTAAAAGCTGCACCCACCTTTAAATGCCAGGCTATCCCAAGGAAAGGTTTAACGAGCCAGTGAAAGGAAGGAAAACAAGAGAAGGAGGGCACAGACAGTCCATTACAAAATGACAGTACTTTGGAAAAGATTCTGAAGGTATTAGAATGAAAACTGATTAAACTATAATCAAGGCTTATGTGAAAAGGTTTAAAGCTATCAATTTCAGGTAAGCTTATGCTGAGGTATTTATTGCATATGGTTTTTATGGTAACAGGAGTCTTAAGAGATATCTACACGTTTTGTAAAATGAAATTAAAATTTTTAAGCATGAGAAAAACAAGAGCCCTTAAAACTATGAATACGTACATTTAGAAGCTCCAGCATTCGGTCCAGTTGGGTACACCGCCAAAGGCTGGCCTGATGCGGCAGCCCATGTGCCCGCAAACACTCAGACACTCAACAGCCCCTTCCAGCCTGGCTCTGAACCGGGAAGTGCCCTTCAGAGACCTCAGTGCCGGAAGGGACGCGGCCTTTGGAAGAGCGAGACACACTCTGCCTCTTAAATCTTGATGGCACAGGGCCCTCTGCCAAGTCTCCAAACCCAGGACTAGAAGGGGATGGAAGGCTGTGAATATCCAGGCCCTTAAAGCAGCTTCCCCTGAGTAACAAGGCTGTAGCTACATGCCCAGGAAGCTACGAAATCCAGGCTGCCAAGCTGAGGCTGCTCCCCCCATCACGGGCTCAATCCAAGGCCCTCGGGGCCTGCCTTATTCACACGGCAGGAAGGGCTTTTCTCTGCCATATAGGATTACTCTCATATTACATACTACCATGTAGCTGAAATTACATAACCCTCCTCTCCATACTCCTCCATCTGTTTCAAACATCCAGATTGCAGGGTTTCTGCATTTTAAGTCTGCAGAACCATTCACAAGAGTCACTGCTTCTTAAGGGAACAGCTCTCAGCCTAAACCTCCAGAACCTGGTTCAAAAGAACGAACCCAGGCTCATGGACAGATGACCTCCACAGTTAACTTTAAAAGACGATACAAGTAAGCTTGTAAAAACATGAGTGGTCTCTCCTCACTTTTGGTTGGAAAGCTTCAGTGGCTCTCCTCAACTTTGGTTGCAAAGCTTCAAAGTCAGTGTTTTGGTCAAGTCGCCCCTGAGCTGCTGGGTTACAGGCAAAAGACGTGGTTTTGAACCCGCTTTTCTAAGTTCCTAGTGCCCTAAACAGGGACCTGGTAATGTAAACACGGCCACTGGAGCTGCACGTATGGAGACACTTTCAGGAAAGGCCCAAACTCCAGAAAAATATATTTTAAAATTTCTGCTAAAATCCCCAACGGATATCGTAGGCTGGCAGGTCACCAGGCCAGCCTGTAAGCCACAGGTGGCAGCATCTCCCCGTCAGTCTAGCCGGTTCCTCAGATCCCTCTGGGCTTCTGTGAGTTTCTGGATTAGATAACGCTTGTCACGACTTTCCTAAAAACAGAGACAGGTTCAACAGCACAGTCAATATATTTGGAAACAAATATTATTTCAACCCAAGAAATTACCTATCAGATTCGAGGCCAAGGATCCAAACTACTGGACCTCCAATGACCTCCAAACTGTCTCTTTCACTCTTGTCCCCCGGACCCCCAGCAGCCCCCGGTCCACAAAGCAGCCTTGTAAAAATGTTCTTCTAAAAATGAACATCAGTCTTGGACAACACCCTCCAGTGGCTTCTTATCACACTCAGAATTAAACCCAGCCTTCTCACTAGCGCCCTCAGGCGGTGCTGTGACTTAAGCTCGCCTTGCCTTTCCCATCATCTTGCACCCTCCATGCAGACTGCCCTTCCTCCTGGGCCCAGACCTCGCTGTTGTCTCTGCCTGTTACTCTCATACCCAAGACCTCCCATAACTGGCTCCTTCTCATCATTCAAGTCTCGGCTCTATCGTCACTTCCGGCTGAGATGGCTGCTATCTCAGCAGCCGATGGTCCACCAGGCCCCTCTAACTAGCTCGTCTGTACCATCTTTAGAGCAGTTATTGCAATCGGAATGTATCCTTTTCCTTTAGCCATTGAGCAGTCCTGTCTCCCTTCTTCCCCTCTGCATCCCAGCACAGTATGAGGACGCACATGCTGACGGCACGGATGACTCAAGGACCTAAATGGAGCTGCAGGAGGCTGGGCCTGAAGGCAGAGTTCTGGGGTAGTGGTGATGGAAGTGTCCTGCTCTCTCTTCCTGGGAGAAGCTCCCCATTCCTTTCCGTGTCCTGCCATAGATGTCCCCGGCCCTGACCCCCGGGACCGGAGCTTTCTTACCAGGTTCAGCTGCTCTCGGAGCTGGACGACCACCCGCTTGTGCGCTCCGGCTAGGGCGATGAAGTAAAACATAATCAGGCTGCAATGTAAGGCGAGAGGTCACTAGGGAATTTGTACCATCTGAAGGCCACTGGAAAATGACCCAATACACTTGGCCTGGAACAGTTTTACTTTTGTTCAAACAGAAGAAAAAAAGAAAACCCTCATCTCTCCCAAGCAGAGAGCATCAGAAACAGCCAGAAAGGTTTTATTTAGCAGTGGCAGCAAAGACTGATTCCTGCCTCGCTCTCTAAGTTAATACTAACGCTCTTGAATTTCCACTGGCACATATGTGAGAGGGGAGAGAGGAGGAGATGGGACAGAAGCTCAGCTCAACACAGAATAAAGTGACTGTGGATGATCACTGTGGAGCCTCTCTGGCCTCAGCCCCCTCATCTGTAAAATGGGGGTAACAGAGTAAAACCCAGTGATAACAAGCCTAACATAATACAATTCTGAATCAAAGCAACCGGCAATTGCTCCTGTTTTCTGTGCAGCCCCAGACCTCAGTTGTGGGTGGTTGAAGTTATTATCTTTGAGAAGATGGACAAGTGAAGTGAAGGGCAAGTGCCCAGGAAAACAGCAGGCATCCACAAAGAGGAGGTGGCTGCCTGTTCAATCTCCCCAGAGAAGGCTGAGGAAATGAGGGCCACTGGAATCAGGGATGTCAGTCTTCTCTTCTGCAAGTCCTCAGGGCCAAGGTCAAGAGTGACCCCCAAAGATCTGGAAGCCAGGTCAGGTAACCACCACCAGATGGCGGCACCCAAACCACAGCTGGAGTGACCCAACAACGATGGAGCCGCTGGGTCCAGGATCCACGGAATTCCAGGCTGATGGGCTACAACTCCCACATCATCTTATTAATATCAAAGGTATCTTACCTTTAACAAGTAAATTTTTTAACCCTTTTCTTGCATCATGGTGGGATTTTACTGTAGTAATATCTACATCATAGGATAACTGATGACTGCAGGAGTTAGTACAGGTAAGCTACAATCAACTCAGTGATTTGTGGTAGTTTTATGGTTTCCAGGATCACTGAACCAGTGAATTCTGAAACAATGGTCCCAAAGGAAATACAGAGTAGGTTCCTTTGTGCCTCTGGTCACAACATTTTTGTCAGCTGATCAATACTTTCTTTTATGTTTCTTGAGAAAGAAAGTTATTAATACATAATAACTGTTTCTGTTTAAAGACACCTTATTTAATATCACTGAACTCACAGCCAACAGCACCATGATGTGTGCCCGAATGAAGCTTATCTAACAGGCACAGTATCTGCATAAAACACATCCCAGCCTTAGTGCACTTAGAAAACCCTAGACAATACTTCATGTCCGCATGAACAGCGAAATCACCCACCACCAAAAGCACGAAACGCAAGAAACATGGCACTATAAACAGATCATAAAAATTTAGGATACTTAGTTACAGTCTGAGCTATGGTTTGAATACTATGCTCTCCCAAGTTCATATAAGTCCTACTCCCAAGGTGATGGTATTAGAAAGTAGGCCTGTGGGAGGTGATTAGGTCATGAGGATGAAGCCTTCACAAATGGGATTAGTGCCCCTATTAAAGAGATGTCAGAGAGTTCCCTAGCCCCTTCTGCCATTACAGAATATAAGAAGTCTGTAAGCTGGAAGAGGATCTTCACCTGACCATGTTGGCATCTTGATCCCAGACTTCCAGGCTCCAGAACCATGAGAAATATTTAGTGACCCAGACTGTGATATTCCACTACAGCAGTGGAATAATAAATGCACTGAGACACTGTATGTCAAAGCAACTCATTTTTTCTTACTCAACACATGTCCATAAATAACCACAAAGAAGCATCACTAGTATTGATTTTTTGGTTACAAAAATATTTTAGCTAGTAAGCATATTTACAATACAGAAAAAATACGGAATTTATGAATAATGAGAATGGACAGTAATTAGAACAAAGGCCTAGTACAAGGTAAGCCCTCAACACACATTTGTGATTAGAATTACTTCAACACACAAAATGAATCACTGCACAAAAGCCCTCATCACCTCTGCACCCAACCCTTGTCATTTACTGAGCCTTCTTCACTAAAGGCCAGGTCCTCTGCTAAACACTTCATACATGTAACCATGTGTCCTTCTTCTCACAGTCTTACAAGGTATGTGCCATTTTTATTCCCATTTTCCAGGGGAGGAAATCAAGACTCAGAGAGGATATGTGATGACCTGAGGCCACACAGCTTGTAAATGGTAGAGCCAGGGTTCAAGGGCATGCTCCCACACTGGTACTCTTCTCTCAGCCCAGTTATCAATTCCTTTTCTAAAAAGCAACTAATTTTGTGACACTAATAATATGCAGTAATGCTAATAATATGCAGTGTTTATTGGATTATATTTTATAAGTCAGCCATCTAGCTAAGTGCCTTATATTTGGGATCTCCCTGAACCTGTTCAACAATATTCTGAAAGAATTACTATTATTACAGCATTTTAGAGATTAGGTAAAGTACGGCTCAGAGAGGTTCAGTATCACACCAAGTGTCTCAGGTGAGCTCCATTTCCCAGCGGAGAGCAGCCCACCAGTCTCAGTGGAAAATACTCGCAGAGCCGAGGTGGTTCTCACTTACCAGATGATCATGAAAAAAGGCACCGCGAAGGCTTCCGAAGTGATGCCATACACCAGCGTCTGCAGCGAGTTGGGGAAGGTGCTCACTGTCTTGGGGACCACCTCCCAGGTGGTGTTGAAGTTGGTGAACGGCCCACAGGCTTTGGAGGAAGGGATGCTGCCAGGACACAAGGCATGAGGCTCAGGGCCAGGCCTGCAGCACAGGCTGAGCACCCCTCCTCTGCACACCCAGAAAGCTTCACCAACAGGGACCCACGAGGAACTGCCTGACCTCATGGCCTTCTGGAATATTCCAGTCAAAAATGCTTACCCTGAAGTCTCACGTCCCCAGACTTGCTTTCCACTTTACAAGAAATTGAAGACAGAAGGTCAAATTAAAAAAGAGTTACCATATATGATCCTCCAATCTTACTCCTGGGCATATATCCAGAGAAAACTCTAATTTGAAGAGATACATGCACCCCAATGTTCATTGCATGGAAGCAAATTAAGTATCCATTGATAGATGAATGAATAGGAAGATGTGGTACACACACACCCTGGAATATTACTCAGCCAGAAAAAAGAATGAAATAATACCATTTGCTGCAAATGGATGGACCTAAAGATTATCATATTAAGTGAAGAAAGCCAGACAGAAAAATGGTATTTGTAATCTAAAAAAAAAAAAAGAAAGAATAAAATGAGCTTTTTTATAAAACAGAAATAGACTCAGAGACATAGAAAACAAACTTACGGTTACCAAAGATGACGAGTGGGCAGGGATAAATTAGAAGTTTGGGATTAACATATACATCCTGCTGCTGCTGCTGCTAAGTCACTTCAGTCGTGTCTGACTCTGTGCGACCTCATCCCTGGGATTCTCCAGGCAAGAACACTGGAGTGGGTTGCCATTGCCTTCTCCAATGCATGAAAGTGAAAAGTGAAAGTGAAGTCGCTCAGTCGTGTCCGACTCTTCGAGACCCCATGGACTGCAGCCCACCAGGCTCCTCCATCCATGGGATTTTCCAGGCAAGAGTACTGGAGTGGGGTGCCATTGCCTGCTCCAATATACATACCACTTACATATAAAACAGATAATCAACAAGGACCTACTGCACAGCACAGAGAACTATACTCAGTATTTTATAATAACCTATAAAGGAAAAGAATCTGAAAAAGAATATATTTATATAACTAAATCACTTTGCTATACACCTGAAACTAACACAACACTGAACATCAACTATACTTCAGTTAAAAAAAAAAAAACCTGTTACTCGAAGATAGATGCTCTGGTGATATTCTAGAAAAGCAATACATTGAGCACAGAAGTTAAAAAAAAAAACATGAAAGAGCAAGTTAAATGACACTGTGAGAAAACAGCTCTAGAATGTGGGGAGACCACTCTTCAGCCTATTAATTTAGAGATGAGGAGACTGGCCTCGACTTTTTGAAGAATTAAAGGTTAAGAAAGACTAAGGAAACATGGTAAGCAAAAGTAATGAGTGAAACCTGAAAAAGATCCCCATTTAAAAAATAAAGCTCTAAAAGGCTATTTGGGGACAATTGGAGAAAGCTGGCAAAGGCAGGAATATGATATTGGCATTCATTTTCTTAGGTGTGATGATGTTACTGTGGATATATAGGAAGAATGTCCTTACTTTTAGGAAGTGAAGGTTTAGGTATTTAGGAATGAAATGTTATGATGCCTACAACCATTGTGTGGTTCATCATCACACACATAAAAGGTATGCAGAGAGAGAGAAGACAAATATAGCAGGATGCAACAATTGGGACATCCAGGTAAAGCGTATATAAGTTATCATTGTTACTATTTTTTTCAACTTTTCTATAGATTTGAAAATTTTAAAAATAAAATTACAATGGGAAAAAAATAAGACTTGCAAGAATTGTCTATAGTCACACCACAAAGTTCTGTGTAGGAGATTTTCTACTGCAGCCCTATTTTAGGGAAAAAAATAAATTCCTGGAAACAACCTAAATGTTGTTTAAGAAAATGGATGAGCAATTTATGATCCAGTCATACAATGGAATAAAGAACCACTGAGAGGGACACACACATTTGTAGATATGACTGTCTTAGACAGAAAATAAGTAGTAGGAAACAGAACTGGAGGATGAATTTCTACCACATACTCTTCTACACTTTTCCAACTCTGTGCCATGGGAATGCATTTCTTATTTTAAAAATTCAAAGTAAATATTTTAAAAGAACAAGAGTTCTATATGTGCTGGCCTGGAAAAGGACATAATATAACAGTGAAAAAAATTAAGTTGCCAAAACAGTATTATTCCATATGCATTAAAAAATACCCTTTTCATAATAAATCTCTTTAATATATACTCTTTTCTGTACTACTTGAATTTTTCAATGTATAACATACTACCATTACAATAAACATACATAGACTTTGGTCACCTGATGCGAAGAACTGACTCATTGGTAAAGACCCTGATGCTGGGAAAGACTGAAGGCAGGAGGAGAAGGGGATGACAGAGGATGAGATAGTTGGATGGCATCACCAACTCAATGGACATGAGTTTCAGCAAGCTCCAGGAGTTGGTGATGGACAGGGAAGTCTGGGGTGTTGCAGTCCATGGGGTCACAAAGAGTTGGAAACGGCTGAGCGACTGAAGTGAACTGAACTGACACAGACTCAGATTAGTTTAAAAAATGATAAAACCTGAGAGAGGAATTCAAAGTTCTAGGCTTTTCAATTAAAGATGAAGAAATGTGGCGCAGTGGTAAAGAATCCACCTGCCAACGCAGGAGGTGCAAGAGACATGGGTTCGATCCCTGGGTTGGGAAGATCCCCTGGAGTAGGAAATGGCAACCCGCTCCAGTATAAGAAAAAAATATATGAAGAAGTGGAACAAAATAAGATAAATAAAATAAAGAAATGGAATTCCATGAGACTAAGTAAAGGGGTGGTAAACTACAGCCCACAGACCAAATCTGGTCCACAGTCTATTTTTTATAAAGTTTTACTGGATCATAGTCTTGCCTGCTGGCTTATATACATAGATGAAACATAGGCTGCATAGGTTGCAACATCAGTTCAGTTCAGTTCAGTCGCTCAGTCGTGTCCGATTCTTTGCGATCCCATGAATTACAGCACGCCAGGCCTCCCTGTCCATCACCAACTCCCGGAGTTTACTCAAACTCATGCCCATCGAGTCGGTGATGCCATCCAGCCATCTCATCCTCTGTCGTCCCCTTCTCCTCCTGTCCCCAATCCCTCCCAGCATCAGGGTCTTTTCCAATGAGTCAACTCTTCGCATGAGGTGGCCAAAGTACTGGAGTTTCAGCTTCAGCATCAGTCCTTCCAATGAACACCCAGGACTGATCTCCTTCAGGATGGACTGGTTGGATCTCCTTGCAGTGCAAGGGACTCTCAAGAGTCTTCTCCAACACCACAGTTCAAAAGCATCAATTTTTCGGCGCTCAGCTTTCTTCATAGTCCATCTCTCACATCCACATAGATGATATATAATCAGTTGAGCTGAACAAGTGCTATAGAAACCATATAGCTTGTAAAGGCTAAGTTGTTTACTCTCTTTCCAGCATCTGGTATAAATGGTTATAACAGAAGAAGTGGCATCAGTGGGTCTGGAACCCTCAATTTCTCATCCTCAGGACTGAGCATTTCCCCTCTTTCCAAATTCCACACTAGATGACACACTCCCTGTTCCATGTCCGAGTTGTCTTTATACCCCCAGCACCTAGCACAGTGCCTGGAACATAGAAGACACTCCAAGTCTTCTCAGTGACCATGCATTATCTTTACAATCAGAAGCAAACAATCCCAAAGGACACCAGAAGAGAGGTCCTAGGAAAAGGGATCAGGTGGAAGAGACCCAAACAACACTCTCAAAACCAATGGGAAACCTGCAAGTCCAAGTTCAGAAGTGAACCAAGATATCTCAGCATCCAGAGGGTGATGCCCAAACAAAGGTGGACCTGACAGCCAGGAGCGACTTACTGACCTCTGCTGGTGCCAATAAAGAATGCAAAGAAGGCTTTAACACAAAAGACGGACAAGTCAAGGAGGGAATGTTCTAGAAAGAAAGTCATATTTACCGTGCCATGCTGATTGTCAGAGGTATAATTGCCAAGCACAGTCCAATCAGCAACACCAACAGGAAGAAGAAATTAGAATTGGATGCTCTGAACTGCCTCGGAGAGGGTCTGCAGGTATAAAGAAGACTTATCTAAGGAGAGAAAGGAAGAAAGAGGAAAAATGAAGAGCACTGCTTCTTTGAGGATAAATGAGCACAGTCATGCATTACAGTGGGAATATAAATTGGCTATAACCTTTCTAGAGGGTAGTCAGCAATATAGACCAAAATGAAAAAAATGGCCAAAACACATGTATATGGTATTTACTGCTACAGTTGTTGATAACAGGGAATACCTGAAAACAACCAAAGCAGCTATCAATGTAGTTCCTTAAAGGTTAAAGTGATCCATACGATGGAAAACCACCTAGCCCTTAGAAAAAACAAGAGCTTTACATTGTACATGGCACTGTCAAATGAAAAGCCAGGATGTCAAAACTTTGTACTGTATGATCTCATTTTTTAATGTATTTTTAAACATTTTACTGTAAATTTATTTTTTTAGCTTTACTGAGGTATAATTGACAAATAAAATTATAAGGTAGAGTATACAACGTGATATATTTACAGTATACAACATGAAGATTTGAAAGGATTCAAAAAGTATTCTCCTTAGGGGTTTAAATATTTATTAAATATATACATACCAGAATAGGACATACTTTGCTTGCATTTTTACATGCACATGGATTTTTCCTATATATTAAGTCTTTACTGAATTTGTTCCAATACTGTTCCTGTTTTTATGTTTTTGGTTTTTTTGGCCATGAGGTATGTGGGATTTCAGGCTCTCTGACTGGGGACGGAAACAGCACCGTCTGCACTGGACCCCCAGTGCTTAAGTTCCTTTCCTATATATTAAAAATAAATATTTCCAATGAGGGAAAGACTTGAAGGGGAGATCAGGTGGGGAAGGGGAGAGAAAGAGGCATATACTTCCTCCTGAGTATTGCAGAAAGCTACAGTCTCAGGAGCATCAAGCTCCTGTGACCGCAGCAGTCAGACCATCTTGTGAGCGGAGGGACCCTGGCGTCTGGTCAGGGTGTCTGGGGGCAGCTGGCCAGTCAAGCTGGGGTGTCAGAACTCAGTCCAGTGCCTGTGACCCATTCTATTACCCACATGCTGTCTTTACTGAGCTACACGCTGGGAAGCCACTGCCTAACTGATATTTTCTGGAAGAAGAAAAAGTTCCTACGAGCTTTCTGGCATCCATTTCTCCTGTGGTGACTTCAGCCAACTGAAGTTTTCAAATGAAAGCACTGGAACATTCTTCAAAGACCAAAACAGCCGGGTAGAAAGTATGACCCAATGAAAGGCCCTGCCTACTGGATTAAAGGCATAGGCTCTGGAGTGAGGTAAACTTGGGTTCACATCTCAGGAGTCACTGATAAGCTGTGTGATTTTGGATCAGTTACTTAACCTCTCTGAACTTCAGCTTCCTAATTTATAAAATATGGATTACTAACAGTACCTAAAGTATTACATGATCATCTATATAGTGTTCAGCAGAGTGGGAGGACACAGTATTATTATCACCTGTTAGTACTGTTGTTCTTATTAATAATACTATTATTACTTCCATTTTTTAATCCCCAGGGCCTGGTATATTAGGTGCTCAATTATGTTGGGCTTATTAACAGAGGGTACCTCTAGAAGAAGGGATGGAATACATACCTGCACTGCTTAAATGTTTAACAGTGAGCATATATTGCATCTATAATTTTTAAAAGTTCGATTAAAAAGCCAAAATAAATTAGTCATCTGGAGGGCTACTTCACCCACTGAGCCCTTAGTTCAGGTACAACGCCTACAATCTGTGAACTGTTTGAGGAGCTACACAAATAATTGAGAACTGAAAATAAATGCACCAGCTCCAAAAGCTAAGCAGAAAATTATAAAATTTTAATTAATAAACCTTTTCTTAAGTATCATCAAAATGAACCACTGTCAACTTACTGATCAATTGCAACTCAACTCTTAGGTACATACAAAAAACATTTAAACCACAGGAGCAACACCATTCTTCAACTTTCAAAATGATAAAAATGTGAAAATCCATTCAAAGTTTTTTTCCAGAATAAAAAATTAGGTATCAAATAAGGGATGCAATTTTGATACATCTGATGGGATCTGGGTGGGCTCCAGGCATGCGTGTGCTGAATGTCCTGCAAGATCAAGAATGGTCCAGGTTATCGACCCCTCAACCCCACCTCTCCTTACCTCTTTAACGTAAAAGATGATAATGAACTTCAAGGTTGCAATTGCAGGAAGAAGGGGTGAGAAAAAGGCTCCAATCCAACAAATGGTTTGCCCGTAAACAATCCCCAGAACATTATCAGGGATGGCAAACTCCTGCTCTCCCCAGCACTGAAAAAGCTTCCAGGAGGAACAGTAGGTCACCAGGATCCTGCAAACCAACAGGACAGCTTACCACCTGGACTACCAGTGTCGGCCAAGGCAGAGAATCACATCCACACAATTAGGGCTGTTTCCATGCATACTTCTCATGCAAAGTGTGAGTCATATGTCTAGAAGATGCAAAGTACAGTGAACTCTGGAGTCATTAAGACTAGGGTCCAAGTCTCAGATCTATAGTTCACCAGCCAAGTAACATTAGACAAGGCTCATTTTTCTCATCTGAAATGTAGGGGGATTATAACACAGCCTACTGTGCTGCACTGCACTGACAATAAATGACCTGGGCAGTCTCTGTGTGCTGGCGGTCCACTCAATTCAAGAAGTACAGTGCTATTGATCATCCACACAGATAATGGCTTATGAGGGACCTATCACCCTGCATGCCAGTCCTGGAATTCTGGAAGCTTCCTACAGAAATCCTAGGACCAGGGGCCTGAGATACATACACACAGCTATTCACTGTAGCATTACCACATGTTAGCAAAAATACTGCGTAACAACCTAAGCGCCCATCAGCAGGGGCTTCATCATCAAATGAGAAGCCATGTGTACATCAGACTATCACACAGTCTTTAAAACATACTTGTCCTGACATGTAAAATCATGGTATCTTGCTTGTGTGGGGGAAAAAGCAAGCTGTGGACCCATGTAGACGTAACATGATCCCATTTCTGGGCAAGAAAAGGACACTTCCAGCAAGACTGTGTGTTTATTTACATATGTATTTATGCAAATATGCTCTTTTCTTTTTAAGGATGGCTGGATCTACCCCCAGGTGTTAACAACGGCCACCTCCGAGGAGTAGGGTGGGTCTGGGGAATTAGGGGTAAGGTTACAAGAGGGCTCTCACTACTCTCAGAATTTCTATATTTATTTAAATATTAAAAAATTGTAATATAAACATTCACATCATATTTGTGTAATTTTTTTAAAAGTGGTGAAAAATTGAAAGCATTTCCCCTGAAATCAGGAACAAGACAAGGATGCCCACTCTCACCACTACTATTCAACATAGTGCTGGAAGTTTTGGCCACAGCAATCAGAGCAGAAAAAGAAGTAAAAGGAATCCAGATAGGAAAAGAAGAAGTGAAACTCTTGCTGTTTGCAGATGACATGACCCTCTACATAGAAAACCCTAAAGACTCTTCCAGAAAATTACTAGAGCTAATCAATGAATATAGTAAAGTTACAGGATATAAAATTAACACACAAAAATCCCTTGCATTCCTATATACTAACAATGAAAAAACAGAAAGAGAAATTAAGGAAACAATACCATTCACCATTGCAACAAAAAGAATAAAATACTTAGGAGTATATCTACCTAAAGAAACAAAAGACCTATACATAGAAAACTATAAAACACTGATGAAAGAAATCAAAGAGGACACAAACAGATGGAGAAACATACCATGCTCATGGATTGGAAGAATCAATATTGTCAAAATGGCTATTCTACCCAAAGCAATCTATAGATTCAATGCAATCCCTATCAAGCTACCAACGGTATTTTTCACAGAACTAGAACAAATAATTTCACAATTCGTATGGAAATACAAAAAACCTTGAATAGCCAAAGTAATCTTGAGAAAGAAGAATGGAACTGGAGGAATTAACCTGCCTGACTTCAGGCTCTACTACAAAGCCACAGTCATCAAGACAGTATTGTACTGGCACAAAGACAGAAATATAGATCAATGGAACAGAATAGAAAGCCCAGAGATAAATCCACGAACTTATGGACACCTTATCTTTGACAAAGGAGGCAAGGATATACAATGGAAAAAAGACAACCTCTTTAACAAGTGGTGCTGGGAAAGCTGGTCAACCACTTGTAAAAGAATGAAACTAGAACACTTTCTAACACCATACACAAAAATAAACTCAAAATGGATTAAAGATCTAAATGTAAGACCAGAAACTATAAAACTCCTAGAGGAGAACATAGGCAAAACACTCTCTGACATAAACTACAGCAAGATCCTCTATGACCCAGCTCCCAGAATATTGGAAATAAAAGCAAAGCTAAACAAATGGGACCTAATGAAACTTAAAAGCTTTTGCACAATAAAGGAAACTATAAGCAAGGTGAAAAGACAGCCCTCAGATTGGGAGAAAATAATAGCAAATGAAGAAACAGACAAAGGATTAATCTCAAAAATATACAAGCAACTCTTGAAGCTCAATTCCAGAAAAATAAATGACCCAATCAAAAAATGGGCCAAAGAACTAAACAGACATTTCTCCAAAGAAGACATACAGATGGCTAACAAACACATGAAAAGATGCTCAACATCACTCATTATCAGAGAAATGCAAATCAAAACCACAATGAGGTACCATTACACGCCAGTCAGGATGGCTGCTTTCCAAAAGTCTACAAGCAATAAATGCTGGAGAGGGTGTGGAGAAAAGGGAACCCTCTTACACTGTTGGTAGGAATGCAAACTAGTACAGCCACTATGGAAAACAGTGTGGAGATTTCTTAAAAAACTGGAAATAGAACTGCCATATGACCCAGCAATCCCACTTCTGGGCATACACACTGAGGAAACCAGATCTGAAAGAGACACGTGCACCCCAATGTTCATCGCAGCACTGTTTATAATAGCCAGGACATGGAAGCAACCTAGATGCCCATCAGCAGATGAATGGATAAGGAAGCTGTGGTACATATACACCATGGAATATTACTCGGCCGTTAAAAAGAGTTCATTTGAACCAGTTCTAATGAGATGGATGAAACTGGAGCCCATTATACAGAGTGAAGTAAGCCAGAAAGATAAAGAACATTACAGCCTACTAACACATATATATGGAATTTAGAAAGATGGTAACGACAACCCTATATGCAAAACAGAAAAAGAGACACAGAAGTACAGAACAGACTTTTGAACTCTGTGGGAGAAGGTGAGGGTGGGATGTTTCGAAAGAACAGCATGTATATTATCTATGGTGAAACAGATCACCAGCCCAGGTGGGATGCATGAGACAAGTGCTCGGGCCTGGTGCACTGGGAAGACCCAGAGGAATCGGGTGGAGAGGGAGGTGGGAGGGGGGATCGGGATGGGGAATACGTGTAAATCTATGGCTGATTCATATCAATGTATGACAAAACCCACTGAAAAAATAAATAAATAAATAAATAAAAAAGAAGAAAAAAAAAATTAAAAAAAGAAGAAGAAAAAAAAAGGACAGTTTCTTTTTTAATGTTTACTTTTACGGGTTTATTGAACTTCTGGCATATGCCAGGAGACTTTGCACATGTGAGTAAAAAAGAATTTGTACATGTGACTAAGTGAACAGTTTCACTTAAGGCTCAAAAAGATGCTGAGAAAAAAAAAATTTTTTTTAATGACAGCATGGTAACGATAATCCTGATGGTGAGTTAATGTTTTGTTGAGCTTTGTGGCATGGAGTGTTCTTAGTACTTTTATCTGCATTTTGTCATTTAATCTTCACCAAAGGGGTATGAGGTGGGTACTGCCACTATTCCCATTTCACAGGTAGGAAAATAGGCACAGAGCTTCAGTAACGTGCCCAAGGTCACGTGATGAGGAAACGGGCAGTGCTGGGCTTGAACACAGATTAGGAAATGCAGTGTCCACTGCAGCCTGGAGGGCCTCCACTAACAGGGCCCGTGGCTCTGACATGGCAAGAAGTCACCCGAGGGCATCCCCTGGAAAGCAGCATCATTTCTGCTCTTTGTGCTGCCTTTCAACGGGGCGCATAATGGACCCGGGGGTGATGGCCTGGAGCTGTCTGAAAGGCACCAGTGCGTGTCAAGTGGTTTCCAGGATGTGGTTTCCAGGATGTGGAATCATCCAGCACTTTGTGAAGAGCAGCGGTGATGGGAGCCTGTTGGGGGAGGGGGGATGAGGGGTGGGGGGAGATAAGAGGGGTGCCCCTCACACTTACTTTCTAGGAAAATCCACAAAAAGTGTCACAGCCAAGATGATGATGAGGTCAAAGATCATCAGCTTGTACATTTCCTGTCCAACCTGGGTCTCCCAGCACTGAAACCAAGAGAGAAATGTGCCTGACTTGGAGCAGAAAAAGCCAGGTTCTACCAAGGTCACTTCCAGCCCCCGATCCTCTGCCTCTGAAGGCCACCAGCCAACACTCCTCTGAGCTCCAGCACAGACTTGGGTTTTCAAGCCCTTAGGAGTTCCTGATGTGACAGACTCAGCTACAGAGCAAGAAAGAGGATCATCTGGGATTCACACCCTTGGCTCCATGGGCTGTTCTCTCGATCTTAATGCTACCGTCCCCCCCAATGACCCACCTCGTAGGATGCCCTTCCCCCCAGCCTCACCGGGTAGAGTTTCTGGTTGTAGCCACAGAGCTCACACAAGTAGTTGTCACAGGAAGTAATCTTGGAGCCCAGGGTGAACACCAGCACACAGATGGTAGCCAGCCGCATGAACACACACCTGCAGGGAAGAGGGGAGGCGGGGAGCACGGGATGAGAAGGGCTCGGGCCGAGCTGGCCCCTCGGAACAGGGCTGGGTGCAGGGAAGTTGCCTTTCTTAACAGCAAACCCACAGATGGGCACTGAGTTTCAGTTTTGGATGATGAGTAAGTTCTGGAAATGACAGTAGTGATGGTGGTACAATGCTGAGTATGTACTTTGCGCCACTGAATTGCACACTCAAAAGTGGCTAAGATGGTAAATTTCATGTTATATATATTTTATCATGTTAAATATATTTTCATGTTAATATATTTTCATGTTTACATATTTTATATACATTTTTTTAATGCAAAAAAAAAAAAAAGGTCAGAAAGCTGGGAAGTCCTGAGTCCATGATATAGCCAAGCTCAGAACAACTCCTGAAAAGAACTAATTGAAGTTTCTAAGTATCAGCTTTGAGAGGATGGCTTAGGATATATTGAGAAGTGGAAAGGGAACAATCCTATTTTTTTTTTTTTAAACAATCCTATTTTTAAAAGAAAACCGAATGTGTGAATGTTGGCATGAACAACAGGAACCATGTAGATAAGGGCTGCTGGGGGAAAATGGATTCAAGACAGGAGGGCAAAGGGCTTGTTTTCTTTAAAGATGGTTCATCTACTGTTTGGTTTGTAATTTTAAAAAATTAAATGAATTAGAAATATTAAAAAGTGTGTGGGTTGGAGAGCAAACCTATACTATCCACCTGATATTCTGTCCTCCTGGGAGATGTGAGTACCCAGCATTGCCAGGGAGGCTTCCATAACTCAAAACTGAATTGGAATCTAATTAAAAAGTCTGAATCCACAGTCATTATGACGAGTGGATATAGAAAAACAAAAGACACACACAGCAACAATGATCTAAACCCAAAATAAAGAACATTATATAAGACAAATGCCCCAGCTTCTCTGACAAACCAATGGCATAACACAAGGGGAGGGGGCTATTTGAAAGGACAAAAGGGATTTATGAAACAGTAACAACCCAACACAGCAGGTGGCCTTTCTCTGGATCTTTATTTGAACAAACCAAGAGGAGCCAATCATAGAAAGCCCTCTGCAGCTCCATCAGGGACCTGACAACTCTATGAGGCATGATGATGGGTATGTTTAAAAAGAAAAGTCCTTGTCACTTTAGAGATACACTGAAGCTTTTACAGGTGAAACATGTTGCCTGAGATTTGCTTAAAATATTCCAGCCGAGTGGGGGAACCGCAAGAAAGACTAGCAAAATGTTGGTAAATAGTTGAAACTAAGTGATGGACACATGTAGAGGGTCATGATACTGTCCTATTTGAAAATTTCCAAAATAAAACTTTTTTTAAAGATGCAAAAACTATCTGAGGCACTTGAGAAGCAGAAAGAAAATGTTCCTGTTTCACACAGTCCCCACCTGGCCCTCCTTAACTCATGTGTGTTAACTCCCTGGGCCCAGCTTTACCCTTGGCATTTATTTATTTATCTTTTAATGAAACTGAATATTTTTTAGTATGAGAAGAGATATTACAACAAATTATAAAAAGGCAACAGTAGCACACACAGTCGGTGTCTGGGCCACATTTTTCTCAGCATTCACTCCAGCAAAGGTCTCAGGTTCCTACTCGAAGTTTCTAGTGTAACTCTCTTCCCAAGGCCCACGGGTTGGGGCTGTGGGATGGAACTCGTAGGGGAGTTAATGCCTTTGGGACTCAGCCACCCTTAGGCAGGGGAGAGTGAACATTTGTTGAAGAACAAACACTCTCCTGAGTAGGAAAACCCTAAGATATTTTCCATGCAAACTCCCTGAGCTGTCCCGCAGAACAGAGCCCCAGTTACAACTTCCCAAACAGCATACCCTTTATTAGCTGCCTTCCCTTCTATCTCTCACTTCCTCACTCTCCTGCTGGTATACACGTCTTTCTAACATCTTCAGAGCAACATTCCTCCAAGGGCCCACCCTAGGCCCTCAGCTGTCAGTGAGCTAATACATAAACCAAAAATACACTGCAGCTGAGTAGATGCTTAAGTCAAACAGGTTTCCCTGCATGTGAAATATCAGATTCATTTGTGGAGACTATCTGAAGGCTGAAGAAGATTTTTGACCCAGCAGGGAAAGGTACCACAACTGATTAGCAATGTCTGCTGTGGGCAGGGGAGGTGACAAGTGGTGACCTGTTTGGCATGCCTAGGCATTACCTAAGGATTGTCAGCCGGATCTCAAAGCCTGGGGAATAATCCTCATAGTGGATGATCTTGGCAAAGATTATTGGGGTGATAAAATTGGCCAGCGTGATCACAATAGAAGGCAGGTACAGAATCAAGAGGTTCTCTCCAAAAACCATCTTGTCAATTTCCTATGAAGATAATAAAACTGGTCAGGAGCATAATAAATTGCATCACAAATGAACTGACCTTAAGAGAACACAACTATACATGTGTCAAATCATTATGCTCAACACCTTAAACTTACACAGTGTTGAATGTTAATTATATATCATTAAACTGTAAGGGGGAAAATCACCCAAACACATTTAGCAAATGAAACAAAATGTTTTTTCATTCAACATGGCACCTAAAACTAAGCCTTCTTCTTCCTTGGGTGTTCAAACAAAGGCACAGACATCTAGTACCATACCGAATGAAAAACAAGCTCTACTGGATTTATTAAGGTGAAAAATTTAAAAACCCATGCATTCTGGATCAATGGGTAATTTACAGCATTTTCAAGGCTGTAATTTTATTTTTATCCCAGATAGCCACATATGTCACCAAAATTCTATTATTATGAAAGGAGAGAGTGGCTGCTGCTGCGTCGCTTCAGTCATGTCCGACTCTGTGCGACCCCATAGATGGCAGCCCACCAGGCTCCCCCGTCCCTGGGATTCTCCAGGCAAGAACACTGGAGAGCGTTGCCATTGCCTTCTCCAATGCATGAAAGTGAAAAGTGAAAGTGAAGTCGCTCAGTCATGTCTGACTCTTCGCGACCCCGTGGACCGCAGCTCACCAGGCTCCTCTGTCCATGGGATTTTCCAGGCAAGAGTACTGGAGTGGGGTGCCATTGCCTTCTCCCGGAGAGAGTGGCTATTCCAGGTCAATTAGTACGACAGCCTTGAAAATGCTGTAAATTACCCATTGATACAGAATCTATCTCCCGAGGTAAATGGCTATCTATCCGACTAAATTTTGGCCCAAGGGACATAAGTAGAAGTTTTAAGTGCAACCTCCATATTCTGCCCGCCACCTCCTTCACTTCCTCCCCACTGGCTGGAATGTGAACACGGTGGGCTACCCTATGCCATACGGGAGAAGGTCACATCCTAAGGAAGGCAGAGCTACAGATGGAAGGAACCTGGGCCCCTGATGGCTGATTTCATGAAGCGGAGCCACTAGACCAACTAGGATTTTCAAAACCACTGTTATTTTAGGTAAACTGAGGCCCCTTTACCTACTTACTAAAGTAGTACAGTTGGGGCTTAAATCCAGGCAGTCCAGCCTAGACTTGAATACCGTAAATTCCAGGAGGAGTAGGTACCCCAAACACTCTATTTTGGATGCTATTTTTCCTACTGAAAATAAAATCTTGGTCAGTCTGATTTTAGGTTTTTTGGCATTATCAGCCAAATGTATATTCCCATATGTAAAACAAAATGATGATAGTATCTCCCTTGCAGGTTTGCAATACACTTAGCATACATAAGGCCCAACCGGAGTAAAAGCTAAATGGACTTTCATGAAGCACTTACTTTTTTCATGTGTTCTTGAGAGAATATAGTCGCTCTGTAGATTGCATAAAAGCATGCTGCTAAAACGGCCAGCACAATACAGTTCAAAAATAGTCTCAAAGAGTAAATTCGTATCGTTTCTTCCGAGGTCCTTTCTGCTATTTTTTGCCGTATTCTTTCCTCCTCCAGATCTGCCTGAGAACCAAAGAAAACCCATTTGTGAGCACTGGGATGAGGGATATTTAGGGGTGGAAATTGTGACTCATCGCCATACCCTCCCTCTCGATCCTTACAGTTTCCTTAAATACTCATCTCCCCCAGGATACCCTCTCAGACCAAGCCCAACCAGTTTCCAAGTCTACTAATAGCCTAAGTGAAGGCAGAGCCTCCTATTTAAGATTGCAATTAGACTTTGCAATATATGTGAAAACTGAACTATAACCCATTCAGGACATTAGCTAATGTAGTAATTATGTAGTAAGCATCGTGGGGCTTCCCTGGTAGCTCAGATGGTAAAGAATTCACCTGCAATGCAGGAGATCTTGGTTCAACTCCTGGGTCAGGAGGATCCCCTAGAGGAGGGCGTGGCAACTCCCTCCAGTATTCTTGTCTGGAATATCCCCATGGACAGAGAAGCCTGGCGGGCTACAGGTCATGGGGTCCCAAAGAATCGGACACAACTGAACGACTAAACAGCACAGCAGGCTTTATTTCTTTAAACAAATAATACACCTGATTTGATTCCTTCTATCTCATGTTGTTAATCTTTTGATATCACCTGTCTCTCTCCTCCTTTTTGGGCAGGTTTGATAAAGATGATATGTTACTCCTTTTATCCTGATTAATTTGGAAATTCTGCATTTTCATATTCTCCACATTCATCTTATCATCGTAGCATTCTTAGTTCTATTTGTCCTGTTTTATGTTCTATTTCCCCTGCTTTATGACAGGTTGTCATCAAGCAGAAAAATAAAAGTACAAACCAATGAGGGCCTACTGTATAACACATGTAACTCTACACAGTATTCTGTGATCATCTATATTAGAAAAGAATCTAAAAGAGAATGAATATATTTACATGTAATAACTGAATCACATTGCTATACATCTGAAACTACCACAACTTTGTAAAGCAACTATACTCCAACAACATTTAAAAAAAAAGAATCAATTTTCTTCAACTAGGATTAACATAAGTTTCCTAAAAAAAAAAAAAAAGTTCAAGGTGGTAGATGAGAAGGGAAGACACCATCTCTTTACCCAGCTCCAGTTCACCAGTGTTAAGCTTGGAGCTAAAGTGATCAACCTCAGGAAGTGGTTCTTCAAAAAGCTCTTGAAAACTACCCAGGGGAAGGTAACTAAACAGGACAAGCCCGGCCCCCACTAGCTCCTCTGCAGGCTGCAGCCTCAGCTCCCACCAAGAGAAACCCAAGCAGCACTCACCCGGAGCTCATAACGCAGGCTGCTGTGCTTCAGGTCCGCCATGCTGCGGTTGGTGATGCAGAAGTCCCAGCCCGCAAAGATCTTGTTGCAGTAACTCTGGAAGTGCTCCTCACTCCGGATCAGGTTGATTTTGAACCCTTCCACCGACCTGACCCCAAAACATGATTATCCATTTTATAAGAACAACAAGACACAGGCCTGTGGATTGGCTTCGTCTCAAATTAAAAGGATATACACTTGACTGCACCTTCCACCGATTTTGACATGCATGGCCCAGCTTTGGACCATTCTAAATATGTAGCAGACAACCAGGCATCTCATTGTTGAAAATCGGTCCCTTTATCCATTCAATGACCTTTTTCCACAGCTGGAATATAATCCAAACTCAACACACCTAGAGTCCTACATGATCCTTCATGGCACCATCTTTTCTCCCAGAGAGCTACTCTGCTATAATGACAATAGCTTTTTTTCTTTTCCATAAACACCCAAACCTCTCCTGCAGCCTCAGGGCCTTTGCACTTGCAGTTCTCTCTGCCCTCCCCTCTTCCCATGGCTGCCTTCTTCTTATTCCCTGGGGTTTCATTCAAATAACGCTTCCTTCCATAGATTCCCTCGCATTCCCATCTAAAGTTGTGGTTTCCTACTTCAAGTCAATCTCTTTACTTTCCCTGACAGCAATAACCTAACCTACAATCATGTTATTTAATGTGTTCACTGTTTCTAAGTCCTTATCCTGATTAAAATTTAAATTCCTTGATGACAAGTATCCTGGCTGTCTTGCTACCTCTATATCCAGAGGACCTGGATATAAATATAGCCACTATCCATCTGATGAATAAATGCATGAGTAAATGACTTAAACAGTAAAATAACCAAATATTTAGTGAGCACCTGCTTAAGTCAGACACAACTCTGTTGCACAAGTTCATAATCAATACTCATTCAAATGCTTTTCTGGAAAACGTACTCTGGCACTTGACATAGCAATAAAAACATCAAACGCCACACACTCTGTAGACACACACTCTGTAGACAAACCAGGGTATTTTTAGGATTTGCTACCGAACTGTGAACATAAATAGAAGTGGAAGGAATTAAAGCAATCAGTCATTCTGCCAAAGGTTCATAGCAAGGCATTTATGTCAGAACCAGCTGGGCTGCTTTTCCAAAATGTAGATTCCCAGGTGATTCCATATCCTGAGGTTTTTAATTTAGTATGTCTCATGGGGAGGGGGGTGTGTCCAGAAATATGCTATTTATAAAGCTCCATGGTGATTCTGAGGTCCCACTCCAATTGAATGGTCTGATTTAGACCAAACCTACATTTTACAGATGAGAAAACTAAGATCTAGAGAAGGGAAAAATTTATTTCCTAGGTCCAGAGGGCTAGAGGCAGAACTGGGGCTAGTTCAGTGGTAATGATGATGGTGATAATGATTTTAATAAATGTCTACAAGGTGCCAGGCCCAGTGCTAAGTCCTTTACCTGCCCTGTTTCAGTTAATCCTCCCAACAACCCTTCTAGGTGTGTACATTTCACAGATGAAGAAAATGAGGTCCAAAGAGGTGGAGTGACATTTGAACCTTGGTCTCTGGACCCCAAAATCCACCCTCTTTGCTACCCTATAGCACTTCCTCCTACTTGGGGAGGCCGCTCCCCCTTACATCACAGGCACCCTCTCTGCAGGCTTTACCATGAAACAATCAAGGCCATTAGGTGAAAGAGCTCAATCAAGACCCACAGGTGGATTCACTGTTCAGCTAATAAAGCTTCTTCTTCAGGGCCCCTTCCAAGGCCCTGGAAGCGCCTCAAGCAATGTGTTCATGAGGTCTTGTTTTTATTTTTTATAATATGCAAAAGATATTTCCATGCCCTTTGTCTTACAGAGGTCCCCTCCATACTGTCTACACAGAAGGTCCATAAAACTTGGATCTGCCCCTACCACGAGCACAAACAGCAAAGCCAGAGCCCCAATCAACCACTTCTTTACTAAGCATCTTTCTGCCTTCAAGATGAGCAGAATGACTGCTCCTTCTTGTCAATACGCTATCTGTCTGGTGGGGAACAGACACACATCAGTTCACTTTCATCTCATAGATTCTGACCCAGGACACAAGTGCCTAGCTGGGCTCTGGGGTTCTCCCTGTGGTGGTGAACCCTGGTCTCCATGGAGGACAAACGCAGCCTCTAACACCCTGGTCTCTTTTACATCTATAATAAGGAGCTTCACAGCCCCATGGCTTATAGCACTGCCTGGCTCTTATAGGGACAATGAAGTGGGTAACAGAGGTGTTCATCCAAGCTTCCCACTTGGGTGGGAGACAGTAAGCCGTCCCATCAGGAATGTGTGGTTCTCCTTCCACAGTATAGCACAAGTGCTGGGAAGTGGCTGCCAGCCAAGAACAACATTTCTCAGCCTCCCCTGCAGTGAGCTGTGGTCATGTGACTAAGCTATACTGATGGAATGTGAGTGAAGTCCATCACTCTCAGGCTGAGCCCAGAAACACCTTCCGTGTAATTCTCCTCCAAGGTTGTTTTCCCTTCCAGCCCTCAAGAGGAACAGCAAAGCCACACATGCAGATGATGGTTAAGCTTCAGTCAGCCTGAGCTCTGGCAGGACTGAGAAGGAGTCTTCTATACTAACCTGTGCCCACTAAGAACTTCATGTGAAGAAGATCACGTATAACTTTCATCATGTTGGGCCACTGTACTTTCGGGGACAGTTGTTTGTTAAAGTAACTTAAAGTAATTAATATTCCTCATTTTTTCTTGGAATTGACATCTCCCACTAAAATATCTGTCCACCATGGGAAATGCCACATTCTCATATGACCCTAACCCACTAGCCACAACTGAAGGGTCAGGATTGGGTGCCTGAACGAAGCAGAGCCAATGAGTTCCTTCAAAGGATTTTTGAGCTTGTGACCCTGGGACTCCATACAAGGAAGCTGCCACCAGCAGAATCAGAGATGCAGGAGCCCATACTTTGGGTTGTTTTGAATCTATTCTTATATCCTTGTCCTTCCTGTAATCTGGAGTTTCCTCTCTTCCTTGGTTCTCAGCCACTCAATTCCCCTTTATCCCAGTTAGTCAGAGTTGGGATTCTGCCACTTGCAACCCAACAGAGACCTGTTAGCATACACACCAGATCAAAGATAATGCTGGGGGAATGTGTTCAATAGTGATTGACTGAAAACTCCAGGCTGCTACTCCAGGTCCCAAATGCTGCCTCCATTTTCTCCAGGTCTCCACAGCCTCCAGCACACTCACAAATCTTTTTTCCATAAAGCCCACCCTTGGATTCTTCTCATCCTTTGGGCAATGGCTCCCAGAGTCCACAGACCCCCAAGAGACTCCAACCATCAAGAGTAATTCAGAGAGAACACAATGACAAGATAAACTGTACCTTTTCACTATCCAAACAAGGCTCAGAGCCAGGTAGGCAATTGTGCTTAACAGATAAGCCAGAGGCAGATCATAGATGAAATTCTGAAATTTCACCCCATCAATGGTGTAATGTCCATAAAAGAGGTAGGTATCCTCCAGGAAACCCTGAAATAAAGCCAAGGGCATGAGGTCAGATTGGTGGACCGACTGCAGGAAACCAGGAAACCAGTTTCCACCTCAAGGAATTCACATTCCAGTGTCATTGTTCATCCCTGAATTCCCAGAGACTGGAAAAATCCCAGATCTGCAGCAACATGGATACAACTAGAGATTATCAAACTAAGTGAAGTCAGAAAATCAAATACTATATGATATCACTTATATGTGGGAGTCTAAAATATAACACAAATAGAAACAGAATCATGAATACAGAGAACAAACTGGTAGTCAAAGATGAGGATATTGGGAGTCAGCATATGTAAGCTTTTATATAAATAATGGATAAACAAGCTCTGTGCTGTACAGTAGGAGTATATTGTAAAAAAAAAATAATGTACTGGACTTCCCTGGTGGTCCAGTTCTTAAGACTCCGCACTTTCAACACAGGAGGCATGGGTTCAATCCCTGGTCAGGGAACTAAGATCTCACATGCCATACAATGCAATAAAAGAGATATATATACACATATAAACAAATATACATATAACTGAATCACTTTGCTGCACAGCAGTAATTAACAACATTGTAAATCAACTAATACTTTAATTTTTAAAAGTTAATTAAAAAATTTAGACCAATTAAAAAAAAATTCCAGAGGTATATAGATGCTCAATTAGGGTTTGGGAAATAAAGCACAGATAAAGTCTGAGCTTTAAAAATACATAGGGGTACAATCTAAAAATGAAATCAAGGAAACAATCCCATATGCAATAATAGCAAAAATAATAACATACTTAGGAACAGATTTAACAAATCAAGTATAAATCTTATATTCTTTTTTTTTTAAATCTTATATTCTTAAAACCATAAAATATTGTTTTTAAAAATTAAACAAGAACTAAGTAAATGGGAAAACATCCCTTGTTCATGGATCATGAGATCCATGGCAACACTCCCCAAACTGGTCTACAGATCACTATCAAAATCCCAGCTGGCTTCTAAGAGAAACTGCTAAGATAATCCTAAAATTCATATAGAATTGCAAGGGTCTCAGAATAGCGAAAATACTCTTAAATAAGAAGAAGATTTAAGACTAACATATCCCAATTTCAAAACTTACAAGAAAACAACACTAACCAAAACAATGTGATACTAGGGTAAGAATAGATGTATAGGTAAATGGAATAGAATTGAGTCCAAAAATGAAACCCATACACCCATGGTCAACTGATTTTTGAAAAGGGGAAAAAAGAAACAGTGCTGAGACAACTGGACGTGCATGCATGCTTGGTTGCTCAGTCGTGTCCAACTCTTTGCGATCTACCAGGTTCCTCTCTGGATAGCCACAGGCAAAAAATAAAATAAAGCTGAGCCCCTACCTTACCCTATACATAAATTTTAACCTGAAATAGACCAAAGGCCGAAATGTAAAACTAAAGCTATAAAACTCTTAGAAGAGGATAGAGAGTTAAATCCACATGATTTTGAATATGGCAATGGATTATTAGATTTGACACCAAAAGCACAAGCAATAACAGAAAAAAGAAACTGGACTTCATAAAAAATAAAAACTTTTGTGCTTCTAAGGACCCTCTCAAGAAAGTGAGTAGACAATCCAGAGAAGGGGAGAAAATACTTATAAATCATACACATGATAAAGAATTTGTATCTGTAATATTTGGAGAAGGAAATGGCAACCCACTCCAGTATTCTTGCCTGGAAAATTCTATGGACAGAGGAGCCTGGAGGGCTACAGTCCATGGGGTTGCAAAGAGTCGGCCATGATTGAGTGAGCATAGCACATCTAGAATATTGAAAAAAACCTCTTATAACTGAACAATAAAAACAGAGACAATCTAACTAAAACTAAAAAGAGAATCCAAACAGACACTTTTTCTAAGAAGATACACAAAAGACCAATAAGCACATGTGAAAAGATGGTCAACATTATGCATTAGAGAAATGCAAATCAAACCACAGAGAAATTCCACCGCACACAAACTAGGGTGACAATAATCAAAAGGCCAGGTAACAGCCAGTGCTGGCAAGGATGTCGTAGACACATCAGAAGACTTATTCAGTGCTAGTGAGGATGTAAAGCATATAGCCACTGTGGAAAAGTTTGGCAGTCCCTCAAAAAGTTAAACATCTGAGCCGGTGATTTCCACTCCTCAAAGAAGTGAAGAGATATGTCCACACAAAATCTCAAACATCATTATTCATAATAGACAAAAGGTGAAAACCACCCAAATGTCCATCATGACCGTATAAACAAAATGTAGTATTTCTACACAACGTAATCTTACTTGGCCACAACAAGGAATCAAAGACTGACAGATGCTCCAACATGCATGAACCTTAAAAATATGTTAAGAAGCTAGAGACAAAAGATCTTGTATTATATGATTCCACTTATAGGAAATGTCATGAATAAGCATTTCATAGAGACAGAAAGTAGATTAACGGTTGCTTAGCATTGGTTAGCGGAATTGGTAGGTGACAACGGGTACAGGTTTCTTTCTGAGGTGATAAAAATATTCTAAAATTGATTGTGGTAATGGCTGCATAACTCTATGAATATACTAAAACCACTGAATTGTACACTTTAAATGGGTGAATTGTACGATATGTGACTTGTACCTCAATAAAGCTATTATCAGAGAAAAATAAAACATAACAACACCCCCCTCCAAGCCCAAAGGAACCCTATGTGAAAATACAGCAGAGAAAAGTCCATGACTCTTACGGTGGGAATAAATGAGCTCACCTCAGACTCCTCCTTGAATAGCAAGGATAGAACATTCTAGGCGAGTGAAAAAGGAAATATACAGAGAACAGAAATAGTATATGTAGCAACTAGATGTTCACTGCACTATTGTTTAGAAAGGGGACAATGGAAATAATCTGAATGTTCATCAATCGGGAACTGACTAGATCATGAAAAATCCATGTTGTAGAATATTAAGAAGCCCATACAAGTGCCTAAGAAAGGTCGAGAAAGCGATGAACCATGGTGTGAAGGGATTGGTAGTCTCTGGGAAGAAGTGATTTTATTTTTCACTCATTAAGTCTTAAATTTCTCATGAAAACCATGTATTTTTATATTGAATAGTTAAGTAAATTTTTAATAGGAAAATAAAAGATGTAGAAACACAAGACTCCATCTTTTCTCTTAACTCTGGGGCACAAAGGCCATAAAAACTTGCCTAACTACACAAACCCTGTCTTTATTGCCCTGGGTCATTATCAGGGCTGTCATCAATCAAGTAGCATAATAGGACAAAGGTCCACTGGGCCCGGAAAATAACTTCTCTGGTGTGATCATGAGCTTGGCTCAATTGTTTTCAGCAAAGACAAGCCACTTCTTAATCTCTGTGGCCAGCTCCCTCCTGGGCCTATTTAAATTTAAATTTACATGTGACATGATAAAGGTTATTAGCTAAAACTACTGTAGTCATCATATTATAATATATAAGTGTATCATGAGGTTGTACATCCTCAAATGTATACACTATATGCCAATCAGATCTCAATTGAAAAAAAACACACGCAAAAGATATAAGAATGCTACTTACTAGCTATGTTGAAAACTGTGTTTTTTAGTGACTAAATGTGACAGGCATACTCGACTACATTAGTGAAGCTTTTAAAAACACAGGACAAAAGATGGTTGTCAAAGTGCTACATGCTCAATAGGTTCAGAATACTTTTAGTTTAGTCAATGCATGGGAGGTCCATTCTGTAGTGTGTGTAGAAAAGTTTTTAAAAGTCAGTGTGAGAGAAGGTTGTAAGACTGCTACAGCCTTGCAACAGACATGAATGAATCCTGGTATCTCCATGAGTGGATGTGACAGTCATTTTGTAATACATATAGAAATGTTCAAAAACACGTGTAAGAAATATGTTAAAGTAGCATTTGCTTACTACATAGAGAATCCTGTAGCGTGACTGCACGGTCTGCTCATTCCATAAACATGAACAGAAGTGTTTACAAACACAGGAAAACTATGTGTAAGTCTGCTACTTGCTTGCACAGATGAGAACAGTGACATTTCAGGGAATGTACATGATGGCCATTTTTTAATGTGTGCAGAATGGTTTTTAAAACACTATGGAAAACAAATAAGTTGAAATTGAAATGAATAAAATTAAATTAAAATTCAATTTCTTGGTCACAGTAGCCATGTAACTCAAGTACTTAAGAGTTAGTGGCTGTCGAATTTCACAGCATAGATTCAGAACATTCTCATCACTACAGAAACCTCATTCTTTGGGGCAGGGCTATTTTTTATCATGTGCAATTTACTGAACATTTATGATCAAGTGCATCTAAGTCTCCTATAATATCTTTTCTGTAATGAAGATGATCATGGTGTGTGGAGCTCCACAAGGAGAAAAGTCTCATGGGATATGACGAAACAAGATGGGGCTAACCGCAGTTCTGCGATGTGATCTCACCAGCATTTACCTCAGGTGAGTCACTGACTTGCCTCTCTCTTTGTAGAGTTTGTGAGCTTCAGTTTTCCAATTTGCATAGTGGACATTTTAACATCCACCTGACAATTCCTCTCAGTTGTTTTAAGGAGAACATGAAAGCAGAGATGTAAGAACCACTTTTTCAAAACTGAACGCAGTGGGCAAATTCGAAGCTTTCTATTTGTCAATTTGGAAATGTTTGATGATGTGGCATTTTAATCTCAGTAACTTTCCTAAAGATATTTTAATATAGTTGTGTTTTCCATGGGGTCACAAAATGAGTCAGACACGACTTAGTGACTAAACAACAATTTTTAAAAACAGGTAAAGGAGTGGTTCTCAACCTGGGGCAATTCTGTCCCCCAGGAAATATCTGGCAACGTCTGGAGACATGCTTGGTTGTCACAGTTGTGGGGCTGCTACTGGCACGAGTGGAGGGAAGGCAGGATGCTATAAGTGCCCCACAGGGCATAGGAGAGGCCTGTGATGCAGGAATATCAGGTCCAAGGTGGAGAAACCCTAATATAGAAGGCAGAGACAGCCACTTTTCATGGGCACTCTTACCTGCTGAAAAAAAGTGGGATTAAAAAAATGAAAGCACACACAAAAAATCATTTTTTGGAGTAAAGAATAAAAAAAAAAAAGAAAACCTTTGGAACTATCATAGGAAGGATGACATTAATTCCATTTCAGATAATCAGAGTTAACATGGGATTAATAGCCTTTCAGGGCTTCCCTAGTAGTTCAGATGGTAAGGAATCTGCCTGCAATGCAGGAGACCTGGATTTGATCCCTGGGTTGGGAAGATTCCCTGGAGGAGGGCATGGCAACCCACTCCAGGATTCTTGCCTGGAGAATCCCATGGACAGAGGAGCCTGGTGGGCTACAGTTCATGGGGTCACAAAGAGTCAGACACAACTGAGTGACTAAGCACACATCACAATAGTCTTTTAAGAGATTTCATGGATCATATGTGTGTGCACAGTTGTGTGTGTGTGTGCATGTATGGGTGTTGTGCATGTGTGCACCACACATGCTTGTGTGTCTAATTTCTGGGGAGAAGTCATAGCTTTCATCCAGGTCATCTAGGACTACAAAATGTTAAGGTTTTTCAATGTCAGAGAAGTTAAGTACATTCTATCTGGGTTTATATTCACTGAAGCTTCTGTCTATGGGGGATCTCAGATTTTGTCACAGGTCAATAAGAAGGTGGCAGGCATTAGGCAAAAGCCAAGGGCTGAAAGTGACAAAGCACTTTTCCTGTATATCTAAGCAGGGGTGGATGAACATCATCCTTGCCGATAAGGTCACTGCAAATACTGTTTTTTTTATAACCAGTACTTGTGTCAACACTCATGTTTGACTCTCAACTGCAGACATTCAGGAACCTATTTCAGTGCTGAGGATCCAAATCCAGAATTACGTTAAATACTTACAGTGCCAGAAAGTAAGTCTATGACATAACTGTAAAAGTAAATGAGTCCAGAACTACTTATTGGATACACCGTGCACTGAATATCTGCAAAAAACAAAAACAAGAACATCAGTGGAAACAGCTTCAGAGCCTCATCGTAATTTGTGTATCTATGCATGTATATGTAGTCATGTACAGTTATGTATGGCTGTGCTTATGAATCTATTTGCAACTCAAACCCCAGTGCACCAAGTACAGTACCATTTTCCCCTTTCACTATTCTAAGTTATCTAGGGATATACATTTTTCTATACATTTTGTATAAGGGTCTACTAAAGTACAAGTTTTCTGACTATATTGGTATTTTGTTTTGAGTTCATGTTGGCACATGTTTTAGAAGATGTAGCTGATATAATTATTATTGCATTTTAAGTATATCCAATTTTAAAAGATCTCTACATGTGTGTAAATTAACAAGGAGTTTCACTCTTAAAAAACACATATTTGCCTATGTGAAACTGATCAAGAAATTTTTTGAACACCAATTTTAGTGACACTATGTTGTGCTTGATCAATTAATTCACTTGCTTTGTCTCAGTCAGCTATTGCTGTGTAATAAGTAGCCCCAAGTCTCAATGACTTAACCTCCATTTATTTTCTCCTTCATGGTCTGCAGTTTGAGAACATGAAGCTCATTCAGGATAAGCCAGGATGGATACCAGGCTCCCAGTTAGGCAGAGGTCTTCTCTTTATGACTCCACTCAGGGGACAGACTGGAGATGCAAAGGCTCTCTGGGGGATGCTCTCCTCATGACCCTTCTTATAAGGCAGGCCAACCACATAAAGCCATTTCAAGCTAAAATTCCACTGGACAAAACAAGTCACATAGCCAAGTGCAATATCAACAGGGACAGAAAGTATTCTCGGCCCACAGTGGGAGGCTCTGCAAGTCACAATTACAGGGAAATGACAAACTGGGGGAAATAACCCAATCTACTACCCCTTCTCTGGGCCTCAGTTTCCCCTTTGTTAAAATAAGAGAACTGAACCAGTTTCTCCAAGGCCAGTCCCAGCTTTTCTGTTTTATAATTCTAACGTGAATGCTTACTTATTCATTCAACAAACATTTCTTAGTTACTAGGCATCAGGCAGATGTTGGAGATAAACTGATAAGTAAGTAGTAGTTACCGCCTTTGAAAAGCTTACCACCTAGCGGTAGAAAAGACAAGTAGGAGTCAGGTATATGTAAGGTACTCAAATGGTTTATGAACACAGCATTAGAGGTAAAGAGGAGGGAGATAGTCACTCTGTTTGGGAGCAGAGTCAGGAAGATGGAATGAGATGGCTGCTTCTCTGCTCATCACCCTGTCCTCAAGCCTAGACATCAGCAAACTATGGCCCTAGGGCCAAATTTGGCCAGCTGCCTCTTTTTGTCAGTAGCGTGTTATCAGAACACAGCCAAGCTCATTCAGGACATGCGTCCATGGTCACTTTTGTGCCATCATGGCAGCACTGAATAGTTAACAGAGACCGTATGGCCTACCAAGCCTAAAATCCTGACTATCTGGCCCTTCCAGGAAGTGTGCCCACCAGTCACGCCAGGCTTCTCATGTCTCCAATACGCTGAGTTATCCTCATCTCTGAACTTTTGCAGATGCTGTTCATCTGCATGAAGATGCTTCCCCAAGTTCTCCAATGGCAGCCTTCTCCTTGTCCTGCTGGGCTCACCTGTCTTCACAGAGGGCTCAGGGGACCGCTGAGCACCAGTGTCCTGGTGTCCGACCTCTCAGCACCTTATCCCGTCCCCTCCCCACAGGCAATTTGTCCTTCATATACCTCTTCATGCGATCCCTTCCTAACCCCCATCCTTTGCTAGAGGGCACTACCATGGACTCAGGTGCGGTAGCACCTGCCAGGACCTGACTCAGGGGCTGGTATACAGCAGGTACTCAATAAACACCTACTGAAAGCATGAAAAAGGGAAGGAAGGTAAGGAAAGGAAGAGAGGGACTTCTGATCCTTTCCTGAAAGGACAAAGTCTAGTAAGTCTAGTAGGTAAGTTAAAAAAAAAAAAAAGCATGCATGGGAGGAGGATGTAGTCAAAGGAAATAATGAGAAAGCAGAGACTCATGGCGTCCACGCTCAGAGTCCAGCTCCATTTCCTCCAAGAGGGTGGCCTCCCTCTGCCCAAGGCTCTGCTCACAGCTAAAGGGACCCCTGAACAGGCAGTGGTGCCCAGTGAGACAGAATGGTCTTCAGTTCTTCTAGAAAGAAATAATACTAAAAAAAAAAGGCTGCCATTTATTGAGTACTTTCCATGGACAAAGCACTGTATTATCTTACTTAATACTCATTCAAAAATTATGAGTTTTGCTTAAATAATTACTTATGCTTTAAAATTTTTCCATATTAAATAATATACTTTATATTATTGTTTTTAATTATTTATAATCTAAATAGTAAACATTTTTTAATGACCCAAGTATTAAATAGTGTAGTATTATCTGAATAATGAAACAACTGTCTCACTATTTATATCATCACTTTCTACAAATAAGGAAAATGAGGCTCAGACAGTCTAACCAACTAGCAGAGCTGGGCCTTGAAACTGAACCCAGGGTCTTCCCACAGCAGCACGTGATATTTATCTGTGAAATGGACATATTAGGAAGTGAGAATTCAGCATTGGGTATACAGTAGGCACTCAAAGAGTCAGGATTTCCACGTTATTCTCATTTGATTTTTAAGTGTAATAGAATTAAAACAAAAACAAATGTGATGAAGAGGAATGCTGAGGGCCACAGAAGTGTCTATAGAGGGAGTTCTTCTGGGGAAGGAGTCATGTGATAGAAGCAAAAAATGTTGAGCATTCAGTAAGAAAACACAGGCCCGTCACTGCCAAAGAGTCTGGCAAGTCACTAGTGTTTAATGAATGCCAGCCTGAGCATCACCATTATGGGGGAGAAAAGCCTTGAAATAAAAGCCTGAAATAAAGTCACTGGAGTAGATTGTATTCTGTTTACTAAATATTCCACTTTCTACCCTTCACTGCTTCTCCCAAACGCCTTGCTGAATCTAGGAGTGGCGAGTGACTGGCACTGGCTAATAAGATGCGGTAAAAAGGATGTGTGTCATCTCCAGCAGAAGCATTAGGAGCCAGCACATGACTGCCACAGCTCTTTTTTCTCTGGACATCGTGACTGTCAGTGGTCCGGAGAGAGGCTGCTCCATCAGCTTGGGCTCCAGAGAGAAGACGTGGAACAAAGGCACCACCAAACAATGGTGGACACATAGTGTGAATAAGAAAGAAACTTTGTGGTTATTAGACACTGTGCTATGGGGTCATCTGTTTCCGCAAACAGCCTAGCCTATCCTAATACAGTCACCCAAGACTTAGAATATAAAAACCGCTAGAACAAGAAGGTACACGATGAAAAGAACACTTGTCATGGCAAGCCAGGCCTCTTCCACTCACCCACGTCTTTAGATGGAATGAGAATAAAGCTGCTGTTGGTGATCTTGTATCTGGTGAGCAAGACTGGGAGCAAAACCACCATAAAGATGATCAGAAATATCACCAAATTCAGCAATACCAGAAATCGTAAGAAGGAGAAGTAGGACTGAATCCCAGTGCCAAATTTCCCTGGAAAAAAGAAATTCAGAAATCACTGACCAGGAGTATTGACCCAGTACCCACTGCAGGGTTCAGTCAGCCACGGAGGACTGAACTGAGATTGGAGGATCTTGGTGGGGGAAGGAAGAATCACTTTATATTCTCCATTGTTGGCTTCAAAGCTCTATTTTCTAGTGATTTAAACTTTCACATGTAAATCTGCAATTAATTATAAATTAATAATTTGAAATGGTGTGAGGGAGGGGTCAATATTTACATTTTCTCATAGGAATATCTACTTAACTCAGCACCATTTATTGAAAAGGTGATCTTTTCCTTAGTGAACTGCAATAGTACTTTTGTAATTGACTATATACTTATGAAGGTTTCCCAAGTGTCTTAGTGATAAAGAATCCACCTGTCAAGCAGATGACATGGGTTCGATCCCTGGGTCGGGAAGATCCCCTGGAGAAGGAAATAGCAATCCACTCCAGTATTCCTGCCTGGGAAATCCATTGAAAGAGGAGACTGGTGGGCTACAGTAATGGGGTTGCTAAAGAGTCAGACATGAATTAGTGACTAAACAACAACAAATATATTCATGGACCTATTTCTAAATTCTCTCTTCTGTTCGGTTGGTCTGTTTGTCTATCCTAGGACCAACACCAGACTGTCTCATCACTGCAGACTTAAAATAATATTTGATATATGGTGCTCTAAGTCTTAAAGCTCTCTTCTTCCTCAGGCATCCTTGGTTCTCTGCATTTCTACATAAATATTAAAATCAGCATATTTGTTTTCACACATACACACATACATATGTGTGCAAAATGTGCTGGGATTCTGACTGAGATTACATGGAATATATAGGTCAGTTTGAGAACAAGTGACATCTTTACAATATTGAACCTTTGAGCCATGAACATGGTGTGTGTGTGTATATATATATATATATATATATATATATATATATATATATATATAGGTTTAATTCTGTCAACAACATTTTATAGTTTTCTGTGCACAATTATTTCACACAGTTCTTTAGATGTATTCCTAGGTATAATGATACTATTGTGTAACTTATTTTTTAAATGTTTGTTGCTGGTATATAGGGAAGCCCTGGTGGCCCAGTGGTAAAGAATCCACCTGCCAATGCAGGAGATGCACGTTCTATCCCTGGGTTGGGAAGATCCTCTGGAGGAGGAAACAGCAACCCACTCCAGTGTTCTTGCCTGGAGAATCCCATGGACAGAAGAGCCTGGTGGGCTACAGTCCATGGGGTCACGAAGAGTGGGACATGACTTAGTGACCAAGCACACATGCTGGTATATAGAAATACAATTAGTTTTATATACAGCTGTTACAACTAGCAACGTTGCTAAATTCACATCAGTGCTAATAATTTGTCTTTTGTTTTCTACAAATAAATCATGTCATCTGGAAAAAAAAAAAAAAAGAACTTATTTCTCCCTTTCTGGTCATTGTGCCTTTTTTCTTTTTTCCCCAATCATTGTACACTGGCTAGGACTTCTGAGATGATGATGAATAGAATCTGTGATAATTAGCAACCTGTTCCTCATTCTCAATCTTAAGAGAAAAGCTTTCAATATTTCACCATTCATAGCTCAGCTGGTAAAGAATCCACCCACAATGCAGGAGACCCTGGTTCAATTCCTGGGTCAGGAAGATCCTCTGGAGAAGGGATAGGTTACCCATTCTAGTATTCTGGCCTGGAGAATTCCATGGACTGTATAGTCCATGGGGTTGCAAAGAGTTGGATACGACTGAGCGACTTTCACGTTCACTTCATTTCACCATTATATATGATGAAAATCTCCAGAAAGGTGGCCTCTTTAACAGGAGAAGAAGCTGGGCATGGTGGCTAAAATCTTGGGCTCTGAAGCTTCATTGCCTGGGCTCAAATTCTGGGTTTGCCTTACCTTAGAGAATGAACTAGGGCAAGTATTTTAACCTAAGACATACAGATGATAAATGCCGACAGTACTTTTCAATTAAGGTATATACATTATTTTTTAGATACAGTGCTATTGTACCATAACAGACTACAGTATAGTGTAATCACAACTTTTCTATGCACTGGGAAACCGACAAATTGTGTGACTCACTTTATTATGACATTCACTTTATTGAGGTCGTCTGGAACCAAACCCACAGTATCTCCTAGGTCTGCCTCTGCTGGCTGGGCTTAGTCGCTCAGTCATGTCCGATTCTTTGTGACCCTGTGGACTGTAGCCCACCAGGTTTCTCTGTCCATGGGATTCTCCAGGCAAGAATGCTGGAGTGGGTTGCCATTTCCTTCTCCAGGGATCTTCCTGACCCAGGGATCAAACCTGGGTCTCCGGCACTGCAGGCAGATTCTTCACCAACTGAGCTACTGGCAAAGCCTGGTCTGTCTGCACCTCATCCCAATTCTCACCATTATGGGGAAGTAAGTGTGTTCAGGGCCATGGCTGCCTCTGTAGTCGGATAAGTCCTATTGAACCCCACTTGCAATAATACTGTTAAATGCACAAAATACAAACGGTTATTTGTCCATATGATATCACAATATTACAAACTAAATTGGCGACAGATTAATACATGAATATCTTCATTAGTATTCAAAAACGAGACCTAGCGGCAGATGCAATCACTGCTGTAATTTCAAAGTCATGACGAGCACATGTGCTATTCCTGGACAACTACAACATGTGGAAGGGATGGGAAGACAACTTGTGATTTTCCCGGTGATGAAGACACAGGCTCTATTCACCCTAACTGTGGTGTGCTGCTCGCATACACCATGGAAGGAAAGACGACGTTTCAGCTGGAGGTGGGTGAGAACAAAGCTGTACTTTCTCCCAGGGCAGGAGACTTCTGCAGAGGAGCCCGGGCAACGTGGGATGCGGTACCTTCTATGCTGCGAATGTCCTCCCGCCACAGCTCCAGGTGGGTCGTCATCTCGCGAGCCTTCTCTATGAACCTCTTCCAAGACTTGCTGCTATACCGTTTCCACTGGTCCCACTCAGACAGGTACTTCATTTGGGTCTCCTGAATGTCCCTGCATTAATAAACAAGCATGACAATGGCAGGGTCCCCAACCTCACCACCAGAACCCCAACCGAGAGGATGTGGAAAGCCTGGAGCCCTCATACATTGCTGGTGGGAATGCAAAACAGTGCGACCAGAAGGCAAAACTTTGGCAGTTCCTCAAAAAGTTAAACAAAGAATTGCCATATGACCCAGCAATTCCACTTCCAGGTAGATACCCCAGAAAAACTGAAAACAGGTCTCAAACAAAAACTTGTACATAAATACTCAGTGCAGCACTAATCACAGTAGCCAAAAGACGCTAACAACCCACATCTCTATCAAAGGATAAATGAAAAAACAAACTGATAGAGCCACACAATAGAATATTATTCAGCCATAAAAAGGAAGTACCGATACATGCTACAACTTCGATGAACCTTAAAAACATGCAGCTAAGTGAAAGAAGTCAGACACAAAAGGTCATGTATTCTATGATTCCACTTACTTGAAATATCCAGAATGGCAAATCTACAGAGATATAGAGTAGAATAATGGTTGGCAGGGGCCGGGGGTTAGGGGGAACAGAGTGACTGCAGAAAGCAATGCGGCTTTGGAGGTTGTAGAGCCTAAGACAGAAAGAGCCCGGGTCTCTGAGTGACTGTAAAGTCCCCCCTTGACCTCAGCCCAGGACTTTCATGTGAGCAAGAAATAAATTTTTAATACACTGAGATTTTATGTGTGTGGGTATCTTAGTCACGGCAGCTTAGCTTATCCCAAGTAATAAACTTAATTATGTGAACTCATCAGGAAATGCATTCTAAGCCTAAAAAGCCCCTTTATCCCAAAACATACATCATATGCCCTCCAGATGACTACTGGACAAACCTTAGTCTCCGCTTCTCAGAAATGTTCAGTGCATATTTTCGAATGGATTGGTTATCAAGGTCTTCAGTGATTTCTCCCTCCAGTTGGAAATTGTAAGAGTCTGTTGGCTTCAGCAAAGTGCCATTTTGCTTGTCCCGGGAAAGGATGGTTGTCCTCTTACGAGCAATGGACCGGTAACTTGGCAATTCTTGAAGGAAATTCACAGGTGGAGAAGAAAAGCAACTGGAGTCCAAAGAGAGGCTCTCTGGGTAAGAAAGAAGAAAACTATCATTCACCCCAGTGAACGTGGGAGCCAAAAACCAAAACTTACATAGGACACTCGGATCTCAGAGACCCTAACTAAACCTCACAGACAGTCAGGAGCCTAGGGCACTGACCAAAGGACTTCTTAATTATTTTATTTACCAGGATGGTACTCAAGCTCAGGACAATAAGATCATCTGCAAAAGGGTTCACTTTAAGCAAATGTGTTTGCAAACATGCTTTACGTTACATGATATTTGCGTTCTAGTGTTTGGTTGCAGCCACTTGCTAAGTGTGAGGTTTGGAGTAATCCAACCTGCTTTTCATTTGTCAAATGGGATGCATAGTGATAACAACATCATCGTCAAGAGCAACAACAATAACAATAGGGTGTATGGAGCATTTCCTAGGCACCAGGCACTGTGTTAAAGAGATTCACGCGCACTCAGGGGATGTGGGCTAGCCTTATGATCTGCCTGGACCAACCGAACGCAACAGAAGTGATGCTGTGCCAGTTCCAAGTCCAGCCTCAGGAGGCTGCTCTCTGGACCAGCTGCTGCTTTGTGAACAAGCCGGAGCTAACCTGCTGGAGGAGGAGACCAGACAGAGAGGGGATGATTGCCCCAGGCCAGCCTACAGCCTACAGTTGCTCAACTGACCACCGATCCCTCACACGTAGGGAGGCAGGTACTATTATCATCCCCATTTTACAGATGAGAAAATAGTCATTCATGCTTCCCCCAACCCCTTGCTTAAGCCCTCAAAGCCCTGCACGATCTGACTCCTGCCTGCCGGTCCAGCTCCCCAGGCCCTCTGCCCTCCAGACTACATTTCTTAGGATCCTTCATACACTAAAATGGGCCTGATCCCTCCTTCTCAGGCCCTTTGCACAATGCTGTTCCCTCTGCCTGGATGGAATCTGCTCCACCTCTTAGCTCCTACTTGAAAGTCTCTTCCTCGAGGAAACCACCCCTGCCTCACTGTACTACTACTGTTACATATTTTCCCATACACAGTAAGCCCTTGCCAGCACTTACCACAATCTATAACCTTATATTTGTATGGCTATGTGAGCACGTCCATCTTGCCCCGTGGACTCTTAAGATCTTGGAGGGTAGGGACTGTGAGGATTTCCTCACCATTGCAACCCAGGACCCAGCGTAGTAGTTCAATAAAATACTTGGCTCAGAGTAGTTTCACAAACACTCACTGATGGATGGATGAGAGGATGACATCTATGCTTTGCCTATGCTTAGAAAGCGTGTTGGTGGGGAGGGGGGCTGCAAACAGAGCCAGGTCCGCCGACTCAAGACTCTCTATTCACGCTGCTCCATCAGGCCACGGCTGGAGGCCAAGATTCGCTGCGCCCTGTATAGCAGTCCACGGAGGGAGAGCTTTCCTTTTGGAGGTGAGGAAGGAATGCCACCATCAGGGTGGATTTCATGCCTGATCTGATCCTAACTGGGGAAGACCATCCTGCATGGAGACAGGACATGGAAGGAGGAGGTAGGAGGATGCTGTAAGAATAGGCAATTCCCCCGACAGGCAGCAAAGCTTCCTTGGATTTGAATCCAGGCTCTGTCAATTACCAGCTGCGTCTCTGAGAAAGTTACTTAAAGCTCTCTGAGCTTCAGTTGTCTCACCTCAAAAATGAACTCATTCACCAAGTATACCTATCGTGTGTCAGATGTGGAGCCAGGGATACTGAAGTGAACACGGTAAACATCTGACTCACACAGCACTTATATCCTAAGGAGGGGGCAGAGCAAGATCAGACAACACACATGCAATAAATGAGCCAGGAAGTGTGTGTGCGCTCGCTCACTCAGTCGCGTCTGACTCTTTGCAACCCCGTGGACTGTAGCCTGCCAGGCCCCTCTGTCCATGGGATTTCCCAGGCAAGAATACTGGAGTGGGTAGTCATTTCCTCCTCCAGGGGATCTTCCTGACTCAGGGATGGAACCCGCATCTCTTGTGCTTCCTACATTGGCAGGCGGGTTCTTTACCACTAGTGCCAGCTGGGAAGCCCATGCCAGGAAGTAATGAGTGTAAAAAAAAAAAAAAGAGGCAGGTAAGGGCACAGAGGTAACAGGCAGGGTACATTGTTTTTGATAAGATGGAGTCAGGTATGGCTTCTCTACTAAGGGAGCATTTAAGCTGAGGCTAAATGGAGGGGTGGTATGTGTACCCTGTGGATATTGGGTGAAGGGAATTCTGAGAGAGGGAAACAAGTGCAAAGGCCCTGTGGCAGGGGTGTGTGCAGTGTGTTTGAAGAAGAGGACAGGCCTGGGTGGCTGGGGAAGAGTGAATGAATGGGAGCCTCACAGGGTCTCTTGTTGGTGGCCCCCAAAGAGCCCCACCAGCCCTCTGGGGTCCCCTCCCCTTGAATCTGGGCTGGATCTGTGACTTGCTTTCACCAAAAGTTGCAACAGAGATGACACTCTGTCAGTTCCAGACTCAAGCTTTAAAAGGCCTGGAAGCTTCTACCTTTCCCTGCTGGCTCAGATGGTAAAGAATCTGCCTGTAATGCAGGAGACTCTGTTCGATCCTTGGATCAGGAAGATCCCCTGGAGAAGGGAATGGCTCCCCACTCCAGTGTTCTTGCCTGGAGAATCCCAAGGACAGAGGAGCCTGGTGGGCTATAGATCATGGGGTCACAAAGAGTTGGCCATGACTGAGCAGCTAACATTTTCACGTGTGCTGTTGGGAGCCTGGGGCTGCTGAGTGAGAAGTTCACTTGTGCTGCGGGCACAACCACGTGGAGAGAAAGAAGCTGCAAGCCTCCAAGGAGGACGACCAAGGAACTGGGTGACAGCGAGAACCAAGGTCCTGGCTTATGAACCCCGTGAGCCGGGGTCCCCAGCCCTCCGGGTCACCCCCGCCATGGGCAGGCAAAGGCCACTGGATGCTCAGACCCAGCAGACATGACACACAGCTGAGCAAACTGTCTCCTCTGTAGCCTGTTCAGTTCCGGATGCACAGGATCAGCAGAAACATTACAATGGCTTAAGCTATCACGTGTGGAGCAATCTATTAAGCAACAATAGGAAGGCTGGGACAGAAAGAGTAGAAAGCAGGGGTCAGAGGTGGCCGGGCAAGACTAGGTCAGACTCCGTGGGCTGAGCTATGACCTTTCAATGTGGCAGATGGGCAGTCACCCAGGGTTCTGGGCCAAAGCATGTTGTGATCTGACCACATTTCAAGGGGGCACTCTGTAGGCTTTGGGGCTAAGGACGAGACCCATCACAGGTGGGCCAGCTTATGAGAATCAAAGGCGATCACACAGATAGAATCACTGAGCACAGACCAGCACGCAGCAGGCTCCGTAAATGTATTTATAGATAACAGGGCCCTGGGAGGGGGGCACCGGCCAAGGCCTTGATCCAAGCTGGAGTCTGATGGGGCAGAGTTGCAATCGTCACCTCTCTGATGGGCATGTTCACACGGTAGAGCCGCTGACCCACTGATGATGACACACAGACACGGTCTGGAGCCCTGCCAGCCGCCAAGGATAAGCCTGCGCATCCCACTCCACCTTTCACTCCCAGGCCCCCGCACTCCCTGAGGCTATGACAGACTTCCATAAACTTCCATTGGTAATGTGGTCCCTAAGCAAACATGAGGGGTGGGGTGGGAGTGGGCTGAAGGCTATGGAGTCCAAGCCCAGCTGGAGGCTGCCTCTCCCTCTGGCCAGCAACAAAGGGCTGTTATTAACCAGAACAAAGGCCTTTGCATCTGGAGGGGCATATTCACTGAATATTCAGTGACCATGAGGTCAGGGACCCAGGGCTGGAGCTGGAAGCTGGCACCCCAGTGGAGACAAAGACCATCTCTAGGTCACTTGTTTCTCCACTCAGGGACGGGGGATATAATACCATGATCTCATCAACGTGATCATGAGGACAAATTGGCCAACAGTATAAATAATACTGGCTCGGAATATTTGCACTATTTGAAGTATACAATATGCATCACCACACTCAATTCTCTGAGCTACTCTTTGAACAGAACTGTCCCATTTTACAGATGAAGAAACTGAGGCTCAGAAGGCTAGGTGTTTTGCCACTTACACAGCTAGAAGTGCTGAAACTAGGAACCTATCACGTGGCAAAGCTATAGGCTTTACTACAATTTGAAAATACTTCACAGACACTACAATGCCATACAAATTAACTATTGGATTATTCTTGCATCCACACCGCAGGAAGGATACGTCCTGTCCACATTTCCCAACAACAGTCTCTTGTGGAAAATTCTATTTTCAAAACAGCCAGTGGTTCCCTGGTGGTTCTCAGAGTAGGACTCCAAGCTTCTACTGTAGGGGGCACAGGTTTGATCCCTGGATAGGGAACTAAGATCCCACATGCCACAATGTGACCCTCCCCCACAAAAAAATCCAGAATGGCCATCCTTGAAGAGGAATGCTTTTTTCTTTTCAGACATCCCTGGAAGTTCTCCATCTTCAAGTGAAAAAAAAAAAATTCACAATCTTTGGACACAGGCATCATTTTTACAGCTGATCTGCCCCCAATCCTGTGCATCTAGGACCACACACTTTCTACAGCATGATGTCACGGAATTTCTCATGCTAACCTGGGGGAGGTGCCCTGGCTTTCAACAGGGAACCTGAGGCCCAGAGAGATGGCAGCTTGCCCAAGGCTCTGATGCCAAGACAGACTCATGGTCCTACCGCTTCTTAGAAAAGCAGGTGGCATCACCTCTCCAAGCCTTGGTTTTCTCATCCTGGGAGGACAAGAATGTCTCATTAATGTCAGATGTTCTCTTGAGTTGATCGTTTAAGCCTGTGCTGTGTGGGCTCCTTGATGACCATTTGCCTGGGAGGCGGGGGCATGTCTCAGATACCGGGGTGCTCCCATCTAGGAAGGTCTAGAATCTGTTGGCCACTAGAGCCAGATTTCAGCATGTAGGTGGGTTACTTAGGTGAAAGCACGGCCAGATAATTACAGGAGATACGGAGGCAGGGGCAGGTATAACAATGCTGTCCTTCCAGGTTAAGAACAAAGTTAGTCTCTCTGAAGCTTAGAGCAATGTGCTCACAGAAAGCCCTGCATCTGAAGAATGAATGAATGAGCAGAGGCAGGCACAGCTAGAGAGCATCTTAAGGTCCCAACTTCCCTGCCAGCTCTTTCCACAGGACACCAACTCCTACCAAAGGGCACCAACCTTCCCAGAACGTGGGCACAGGCCAAATGGCACTAGTCCACCACCACCTCCTTCACGAGCTTGCCAAAAACCTAGCCCGACTGGATGGGTGCCGGCTTCCCTTCAGGGTTTTTCTCCCCTCCCACAGAATCATGGGAACTCTGGGGGAGAAGGGACCTTCTGGGTCACCTGGTCCAGGCAACCCACCAGTTGCCATGGGAATCAGTTCTGTTTGATACCTTGTATAGGGTCCCTCTCTGGGTGGGACCCTGGGCTGGGGCCCAGGGCTCTGGAGACGATGAAGGTTTGCAGACTTGCTTCCTGCCTTGAAGAGCTTTCCCTCCCTCCTCCAACCAGCACGTGTCTCCTAAGTGCCCAGCCTACTACATCCCTGTCATTATCCCATTCTCCTCCCTAAGGGTTTACCTGCATAGTCTCTGACCCTTTCCCTCCACCATTAGACTGTGACCTCCACGAGGAAAGGGACCTCATCTCTCTCCTTCACCACTGAGTCCACAGGTTCTAGCACAAAGCCTGACTCATAGCAGATGCTTAATGAAAATCTGTTAAATTAATGAATGCAAACATGCAAGCATCAATTGTGAATAAATGAATTTGGTGCTGAGGATACACACAACACTGGCTGACCCACAGACAGATCAAAGTAAATATTTAGCACACCACCAACACAGGGGCACCAAAATTGAGAAAAAGATCTAAGGAATTTAAGCATTTAATATTATTTTCTTTAGAGATGATTTTTTTTCACAACTGAAAAAGCTAGCAAAAAGTATTGAGATGTTGACCACACACCACCGGCTGCTGCTGTTTAGTCACTAAGTCGTGTCTGACTCTGCAATGCCATGGACTGTGTAACCCGCCCGGCTCCTCTGTCCATGAGATTTCCCAGGCAAGAATACTGGAGTGGGTTACCCAGTGATCGAAACTGCGTCTCCTGTACTGGCAGGCAAATTCTTTACCACTGAGCCTCCTGGGGAGCCCCTGACCATATGCTACATCCTTTTCTATTTCAGGTATTTTACATAAGCCAGCCCTATTAGACACGTGCATATACACTCTGTTTGATGTTACCAATAAGACAATGCAGACCATTTCAGGGTTTCTTAGACTTATTTCCACTCATGTCTATGTGTGTGATATTGTTTTTATTTCGGATGCTAACTGGAGCTAGGCATCTGGGTAATCTGCCCAATAACTGGCCAGCTGCCAAAGGTTCTTAACACAGGGGCTCACAGTCCAGAGGGTCTGGTCGAAGCTGCTATGACATCTTCACCAAGTGCTCAGAATCCTCCGAGGCCAGGGACTCATCATGGCCCTACTTCTGGCAAGGCCACCCACCCACCCACCCATCCATCCATCCACTCACTCACTCAAAAAGTTTTACTGAGCAATTGCTGTGTGCCATGCACTGTTGGAGGACTAGGACGCAGCCTTGAAGATGACTTTTTTTAAAAAAACTCTCCCTGCCTCTGGAGGAAAGAGACAATACAATTTATTAAATACATTTCAAATGGTGATAGATGCAAGGAGAAAAATAAAGATGAGCAAGGTAGAGACAGACAGAGAAGAGCAAGTACAAAGGCCCTGGGACTCCCCTGGCGGTTGAGTGGTTAAGACTCTGCCTTTCAATGCAAGTGGACACAGGTTCGATCCTGGTCGGGGAACTAAGATCTCACATGCCATCGGGCAACCAAGTCTGCGTGCAGCAATGAAAGATCTTGCCTGATGCAATGAAGATCCGCACGCTGCAACTAAGACCCAGCACAGCCAAATAAATATATAAATGTTTTTAAAAAAAAGTTTACAAAGGCCCTGGGGTGGGACTGTGGCTAGTAATTTCAAGGAACAAGAAAGGAGGCCAAGGTAGCTAAAGGAGAGTCAGCAAGGAAGAGAGGAATGGGGTAGGAGGTTGGGGAAAAACAAGCTTGGCCACATGGGGCCTGTGGGGAATGGTGTTACCATACTTGGGTTGAGGTGGGAACTGAGGGGGATTCTAAGCAGAAGAATGACATCATCTGACTAAGATTTAACAGGATCTCTCTGGGCAGCCCTGTGGCTATTTTTGTCCTTGAGCTACACAGGTCAGTCTGGCTGTATCCCATGGCAGAACATCATGTATCAGGTCACATTGTCCTGCAGTGATGGAAATGTTCTATAATTGTACTGTTTGATATGGTAACCATGAGTGGCCACTGCGTAACTGAAATATGGCTGGAGAGACTAAAGAAATGAATTTTTAATTTTATCAGACCTTATTCAATTTACACTTTACAGCCACATATAGCTAGTATCTGGGCTTCCCTTATGGCTCAGCTGGTAAAGAATCCGCCCTCAATGTGGGAGACCTGGGTTCGATCCCTGGTTGGGAAGATCCCCTGGAGAAGGGAACAGCTACCCACTCCAGTACTCTGGCCTGGAGAATTTCATGAACTGTATAGTCCATGGGGTTGCAAAGAGTCGGACACGACTGAGCAACTTTCACCACACTTCACAGCTAGTAGCTACTGTATTGGACAGCACAGAGGGGCCTTGTTCATAGGAGCCCAGAGTCTAGCCTGAGAGGGGAGGAGCCAGGGCCTTGAGAGCTTCCTCCGTTTGCCAGACTTGAGAACCGCAGGGCAGGGAGGACCTGCATGAGTCACACCACTGTGCACCTGGGTGGGGCACCTGGGCAATCACTGGGTCCAAGGCTTTATGACCAGACATGCAAAACAGCCTCCAGGAGCAGTGACTAAGTGCTCAGGGAAGTCAGAGTCATGCAGGCCCCAGAACCCAGGTCTCCTGGTTTCCAAACCAGTAGAGCATCCAGTGGGCTGTCCACGGAGCAGTTACTGTGATCCTGTCTAAGGAGGCGACGAGACCACTTGGTGGCTAAGATCACTGGCTCCACAGCCTGCTGCCTGGATTCTAACCCCAGCTCCACCCGCCACCTGTGTGACCTTGCAAGTTTCTTGACCGTTCCGTGCCTCAGTTTCCCCACCTGTAAAACAGGGGCAGCAGTTCCCACCTCACATAGCCATCTTAAGGATTAGAAGGCTATTGTATGTCAAGTGCTTAGAAAAGAGGACAGCAAACCTTCTCTGTAAAGAACCAGATAGTAAGTACTATTCACTACACAGTCCCTGTCTCAACTGTTCAACCTGCCACTGCAGCAGCAAACCAGCCACAATCCATAAATGAACGTGCATGGCTGTTTTCTAGTGAAACTTCACAAAAACAGGTGGTGGTTCAGACTAGGCCCATGGGTGGTAGGAGACTCAGGTTCAATTCCTGGGTCGGGAAGATCCTCTGGAAATGGAAATGGCAACCCACTCCAGTGTTCTTGCCTGGGAAATCCCATGGGCAGAGGACGTCAATGGGTACAGTCCATGGGGTCGCAAAGAGTCAGAAAGGACTGAGCGACTAAGCAACACAACAGTGTAGTTTGCAGACCCCGAGCTGAAAGCAGTGCCCAGCACACGGGGCTATGTACTAGCAGCCAGGACTCTGGCTAGTTTACTGATGAATTTAATGTAATCTGCAGTCGGGGGAGGAGGTCTTCTTGCTAAGGATTCCCTATGTGGAATTTATCTTCCGTGGCTAGGACCTCTCTCCAAAAATGATTTCCAACATTCCTGGAAGTGACAATAACCACATTCGCCTTTACTGAGCATTTACCACGTGCCATGATTATGTCAAACCCTTTACATAGTTCTCTCCTGTGACCCTCAGGATGGGCTTTTCTTACATTTTACTCTCATTTTGCAATACAGAAAGTTCAGAGAAGACAGGAGCTTTGTCCAAGGCCGACTTAAGGTCTGAACCATGAGAGTAAAGACCTCAGCATGTCTTACTCACCCTTAGACCCCTGGGGACTAGCATGGGGTTGGCACATAACAGTTGCTCAGAAAACATGTCACAGATACACATACACAGATCCAGTAGCTCTAGACTCACAACACTAACATCCTTCTGCTTCAGTAGCTTGCTAAGTAACTTCTCAGGGTCTCAGCTTCCAGGGAGGTAAAATGGGCAAGTAATAGCAACTACTCGATGGCATCACCAACTTGATGGTATCATGAGTTTGAGCAAGCTCCGGGAGTTGGTGATGGACAGGGAAGCCTGGCATGCTGCAGTCCATGGGGTTGCCAAGAGTCAGACGACTGAGCGACTCAACTGAAACTGAATACCACCTACATTGAGCAGCTGTAAGGAATTCCAGAAAGTTACACATGCAGGTCCCAAATCCAACTGCTAAGGGAATCTGCCAGACCTTTAGGAACTGGCTCCAGCTTGCTGCCTTCATCCCATCTCCTCTCCAAGCTCCAGCCCGAGGTCTCCTCGGATGCACGCAGGTGCTCCCCACGTCTGCCCTCTGTGCTCCTCACCGCCCCTCTGAACGCTCTTCCCATCTGTTCCTCCCACTCACCTGCACTGACTCCTCCGCATTCTGGACCTCAGCTCAGCGGTCCCTCCTGGAGAGCCAGCAGGCAGGCGCTCTCCTTTCTATACCATCACCTGCTTATCTCCTTTTCAGCAGCTACACTTAGCTCTCCCTGACCCTATTTCCCTCTGTTTAGGGTCTCCTCTCTTAGATTAGAAGCTTCATGAAAGCACGTCCCTCCCCCGCCTCTTTCATCACTGGGCCCACGCCTGGGACACGCTTTGGGCTCAGAGTCAGTTTCTGGCCTCCTCCTGGGAGGAGGGTGGGGGCAGCCCCACAGAAGGACTGGGTGGTCCCACCGCCAAACAATGCTCCTTTTAAAAGCAGCCAGACTGCAACAAAGTTTACAGCACTGAAAAGTCATTTCCCCCTTTTATCCCTTAAATTCTTTACTTTCTGAAAAAAACAAACCAAAAAAAAGCCACTGAGGGCCTTTGGGCCTAATCTGGGTTTGAGCTGCTAGGCAGATGGAGCTCCGCCTCTTCTAGACAGAGGGAGGGAAAATCACTCAGGTCAGATGGCTGGCTCACCAGAGAACCACTGCAGTCTGTGCCAGACCTGATCAAGAGTCCTCCCACCAAGGACACCTTTGAGGAGTAACCTGGATGAACGGACCTAGCAGATAAAGTAAAAACATAAAACCAGAAAAACCACTACAGGTCAAATGGTTACTTGTCTTCAAATTTCATACAGTCTGTCAGACTAAAATAGCCCACAAACAGCTGTTTAACTACATAAGTGTCTATCAGGTAACCGGAACACATGTAGTCATCAAACCTTATAATACTAGGCTGGAAAAGGCCCTAGTAAGCATAATGATAATATGCTAATAATCAAACCAAGAGCTACCATTCAACCCCATTTGACATGCTTATCTCATTAAATCCTTTTAGTGACACTAGCAGACCAGGGTATGAAGATATTCTGGAATTAGAGGTGATGGTTGTTTCATATTTTAAATGCACTACAAGGGGCTAAATTGCACACTTCAAAATGGGTGATTTTGTTATGTGAATTATCTCTTGCTGCTGCTGCTGCTAAGTCACTTCAGTCGTGTCCAACTCTGTGCGACCCCATAGACGGCAGCCCACCAGGCTCCCCCGTCCCTGGGATTCTCCAGGCAAGAACACTGGAGTGGGTTGCCATTTCCTTCTCCAATGCATGAAAGTGAAAAGTGAAAGTGAAGTTGCTCAGTCGAGTCCGACTCTTCCCGACCCCATGGACTGCAGCCTACCAGGCTCCTCCGTCCATGGGATTTTCCAGGCAAGAGTGGGCTGCCATTGCCTTCTCCGGAATTATACCTTGATCCTCCCCTAAAAAAGGCACTGCATGCATGCTAGCTGAAGGACCCCTGACCGGAACAAGCACGTCATTATACTACACATACTGCACACATCATTTACTGACTGATATGAAGTCCTGATGGACTGGAACAGTCTCTCTGGGCACATGTAGAGTAATTCTGAGTCATGAGAGGGAAAGCCTTTATGGGTTATTGTAATTTGAGAGGGTCTAAAATATTTGGGAAAAGCTTTTGAGAAAGACTTTATGGGACACTGTCTAAACTTCATGGAACAGAGGGAATTTCATAACATTGCCTAAGACTCTCCAGGCCAACCATCATTTTTCATTTCGATTATCCCAGAATCAGTGTCCACTAAAGTAAGGGACACCCAAAAAACCACTAAACATAAAACTGACTACCAACAAGGATGAAAAGTGTGAAGACTCTGTGGACGTTTGTCGTCTTGTAGGAACACAAAGGGATGTTCCAGGTGACCCTAGCAGTAAAGAATCCACCTGCAATGCAGGAGATGGGGGTTTGATCCCTGGATGCAGAAGATCCCCTGGAGGAGGAAATGGCAACCCACTCCAGTATTCTTGCCTGGGAAATGCCATAGACAGAGGAGCGTGACGGGCTACAGTCCATGGGGTCGCAAAGAGTCAGACACAACTAAGCGACTGAACACAGGGGAACAGAGACATCACAACAGTTAATGCTTACATGGTCCACAGCAGTCAGTCCTCAAGATGCACTCCCTCCCCCCAGGAGGAGTGCAATATTCTCCTCCCAATATTCATGCCTTTAAACAGGCCCCACTCACAGGGCTGACCCACGGGAACAAAACAAGTAACAGAGTGATTTCAAAGACCAGTTCATATAAGACACCACAGCTTCCGCCTTGCTCTCTCTTGGACCATCTGCCCTGGAAGAAGCTGGCCACTGTGTCTCGAGGACACTTAAGACAGCCCTCTGTGAGGTCCACAGGGAGAGGAACTGAGGCCTGCTGTCAACAGGCAGCGTCAGCCCATCCATGTGAGCAAGTCATCTTGGAAGGGATCCGCCAGCCCCAAGCAAGCATTCAGATGACTGCATGGCTACGCTGGCTGACCCCACAACTGCAACTTCACAAGAGACTCTGGGCCAGGAAAGCTGAGACAGGTCAGTTCCCAATTCCTGACCCACAGAAACTGGGAGATACGTGATTATTATTGTTCTAAGCTTCTAAACGTGGGGATAATTTGTTACACAGCATAGATAACTGATATAAGCACTTGTTTATGTAAATTATCTGAATCCTTGCAATCACCCCGAAGTAGGTTTTATCATTAATCCATAAGGAAACTGAGGCACCAAACACTTAGGTGACTTTCTCAAGGACAAAACCAGAAAATGGGAAAGAGAGGATGGGCATCTGGCAGTCCAGAGTCTAGACTCGAAACCAACTACACTACAGCTCCCAGTGTGGCTGCAGGTATGAGGCAGGAGATGGGCCCGAGGCTAGGCATTTACAACTGGCCTCCTGTTCAACCTCCTGGCGTGAGAAGATGAGCTCCAGCCCTCAGTTTATATCTCCTGAAGCAAGAGATAGTCAGGCTCCAGGACTACCTATTTATGACTGGACTCCTGTCTATATTTCAAGATCTACACCTTGATGTAGAAAGCAGCAACTGGAATAGCATTAATAAACAGACATTAGTCACTTTTATGGCAGGGACAGAGTGGGACTAAACCCTTTAAAGGGTTATATGTTTCCCATCCCTGGGGCAAGGGAGACACTGGGAGTCAAAAAGGAGGAGGCATCACCCCATAATATGTGATGCTAAGGGTGTTACATAGGCCTCTGGGCTGAAATCCATCTTGGAAAAAAGTTGCACGCCTCTGCAGGGGAGGTCTATATAAATGACTTAGCCACCTCTTTTCTGCATTCCTCCTCACTAGGGGGAATGGCCAAACCCTTTCTCTATGGGTGTGCATCTCTGTTTTTCTTCCACCTTAACTAAACCATTTCTCTGTTCTCTCCCTCTTGTGGTTGTGCTATATCTCTAATATTAAACATTATACCTGCATTTACAGTTTTTGCCTCTGTGAGAAAAGAATTTCCCCTGGGGGCAAAGATCCAGGGAAAAACAACTTTTAGCCTCCAGCCCTTGCAGGTCTGGTGGCGGCTAGGATTCCTGGTGTTCATCCAGGCTACCCAGGTTCAATTCCTGGGCAGAGAATTAAGATCTTGCTTCATGCTACCACTCACTGCTACCTCAGAGAAATCAGGTACAGTCCATCATTCATTTATTCAATGAATGTTTAGCAGGCACGATGTGCCAGATGCTATTCTACATCCCAGAGGAACAAGAAAAAGCCTCTGCTTTTCATGGCACCCACAGTCTAGAAGGGAAAAGAGCTAAATAATGAGGAAATGTTCAAACCAGATGACTTCAGATGGCGCTAAGTGCTTTTGAAGGAATAAGCAAGGTAACTGGTCCGCGTAAGAGAGATGGGGCCACTTCTGCAGACAAGACTCCAGAGGTCTGTCTCTCTGATGTGACAAATGAGCAGAGACCGAACAGGAGCAGAAAGAGGCGCCATATGAAGACCAAAGAGAAATGTACTCCAGGCAAAGAGCAGCGGAAGTAAAGGTCCTGAGGCAGAAATGACATTGATATGCTGGAGGAATGACAAGGCAGTCAGTGTAACTGCAGCGAGATGGGCTGAGATAAGGCTGGAGGTGATGAGCGCCTGCAGAGGTGGGCTGGGGTCCTTGTTGGAGGCCATAAGTTTATTCTCAGAGCAGTGGGAAGCCCCTGTAAAGGTTTAATTAAGAAAGGAAGTATTGCTGTTTAGTCACTAAGTCAAAGTGCTAGTTGCTCAGTCATGTCTGACTCTGAGGCCCCATGGACAGAGGAGCCCATCAGGCTCCTCTGTCCATGGAATTCTCCAGACAAGAATACTGGAGTGGGTAGCCATTCCCTTCTCCAGGGGATCTTCCGGACCCAGGGATCAAAACTGTGTCTCCAGCACTGCAGGCAGATTCTTTACTGTCCGAGCCACTAGGGAAACCCTGTTTAGCCACCAAGTCGTATCCAGCTCTTTTGCTACCCCACGGACTGTAGCCCAACAGGCTCCTCCGTCCATGGGATTTCCCGGGCAGGAATACTGGAGTGAGTTGCCATTCCCTTCTCCAGGGGATCTTCAAGACCCAGGGATCAAACCCTGGTCTCGTGCATTGGCAGGCGAATTCTTTACCACCAAGGCGACCAAGTATACTGTTTATTCAACTATAAGAAAGAAAGAAATAATGCCATATGCAGCAACACATGTGGATCTAGAGATTATCATACTAAGTGAGGTAAGTCAGAAAAAGAAAGACAAATACCATACGATATAACTTATATGAAGAATCTAAAATATGACACAAATGAACTTATCTACGCAACAGAAATAGATTCACAGACATTGAGAACAGACTTGGGGCTGCCAAAGGGAAAGAGATTGGGGGAAGGATTGGGAGTTTGATATTAGCAAATGCAAACTATTATATATAGAAAAGATAAACAACAGGATCCTACTGTATAGTGCAGGAAACTATATTCAGTGTAATAAACCATCATGAGGAAAGAAATAAGGCAAGCATTGTGATCTGTTTTATCATTAAGAAGGATACACATTTCCCATTTCTATAAACCAGATGCCCCTTTGTCCCCTGCCTCCCTCCAGCTGTTCTCCCATGGTGCTCATATAGTGCTTCACAGTTTACAAAGTGCAACAAAGTTATAAACACAGTCCCTTCTGAGTCCCCCACTCATGCTGGTGGGTACAAGGTCATAAAATATCATCTGTAGGAGCAAAGGGAAAGTGAAAGTTGCTCAGTTGTGTCCAACTCTTTGCAACCCCATGGACTATACAGTCAGTGGAATTCTCCAGGCCAGAATACTGGAGTGGTTAGCTGTTACCCTCTCCAGGGGATCTTTCTGACCCAGGAATCGAACCCAGGTCTCCCGCATCGCAGGCGGAGGGAGGAACCTTTTAATTTAAGATGCTAGTTATAATACTCATGAAAAGATGCTTAGAGATCCCCGTGAACACCCAGCAAACATCTAAAAAAGATGAATCTCACGCCTTCTGTATGGGAAACCAGTGTTGGCATCTTAAATGTGATGAATTGTGACAAAATAAGAGAAATAAAAAATCAAGTGGAAACTACTTGAGTAGCTATTACTGAAAGGCTGAAATTGAGCTGATGACAACACTATTAATAATGCATTATGTTATATATATATATATGCCTCAGTCACGTCCGACTCTTTGCGACCCCATGGACTGTAGCCCACCAGGCTTCTCTGTCCACGATATTCTCCAGGCAAGAATACTGGAGTGGACTGCAGTTCTCCTCTTTAGAGGATCTTCCTGACGCAGGGATCGAGCCCTGATCTCCTTCATTTCAGGCAGATTCTTAACCTTCTGAGCTACAGCGAGGTCCTTATAATGCATTAGAAAATTATTAACATCAAACCCAGGCTGACTTCTTTATTCTGATTCCCGAGCAAGTTCCCAGAGTTTGGGTCTCTCCGGGTGTTTTTCTCTTTTTTTTTCTTCTAAATGTTGAGATCAATCCAATTAGAAGGGTCTAATACCCAAATCTACAAGTATATTTTACTGTAAATCCTTGTAACAGAATCTCTATTCTCAAACTAAGAGAGAAAAAACACTGCAGATAAAGCTTCACAGTGGGGTCTTGCATTTTGTTAAGGGCCAAAACAAAATACAAATGCTGCAAGGAAGCCTGCTGGGTGCTGAAAACGTCACTATCTTGACTGAGTAGCAGTTCTACACATTTATGTAAAAATTCACAGAGCTATACACGTCTTAACTTTTACTCAAAAAAAAGGGTGGGGGGAGCATATAATACTTGGCTGACTACCACTGATAGTGTCTTTCTTGTATCAAGCACAGCGCAAAGCACTTCACACATTTTTCTCTCAACTAATCCTACCAACAGCTTATTCCCATTTTACTGAAGAAGCTGAGGTTCAGAGAGGGTAAGTCACTTACCAAAGATCACACAGCGATCAACAGCCCAGGCAGAATTCAGTTCTGAGTCCATCTAATGGTAAAGCCTCATGTGTTTGGGAGGCAGTCACCTCGTATTACAATGTGAGGACTAGCTGGGCTCTCATAATCTTTTGATTTAACTTACAGAATGATTTTGAGGCTAGCCGGGGACTCCTCGACCAGCTCTGGGAAGACAAACTCACCGCAATCGGGACTCCCACTCCAGTGCTCCTTTTGGTAGCAAGGTCTCTAAATGGGGTGAGGATGGGTTGAAGGAGCGAGAGCAGGAATAAGAAAGATCCGCTTTCCCCCAAGCCGGGAGGTGGGGAGGGGGCCCGGCCCGCGCGGAGCTCCCAGCACGGCGCGCCCGGGTGCCCGCGTGCCCGCCGGCCGCCTGGAGCCGGGTCGCCGCCGCCCTACCTTGGTGGATGAAGGGCTGCCTGCTGGGCCTGCCGGGCGGGAGCGTACTGATACTGGACTCGCTCATGACTGCGCCCCGCGCCCCCGAGAGGCCGCCGGAGACCCGCTCCGGCCGCCGCCGCCGCCGCCTCCCGGCCTTCCCTCCAGGAGCCGGGATTCCAGGTTCCGGCGCCGACGTCACAGAGGCGGGGGCGGGGCGCCGGCGCCCTTCCCACGCCCGCCGCGCGGGACCCCCCTAGCAGCGCCGGGTACCGGCGAGGATGCGAGGTACCGGCCGGAGTCGGACGGAGGGTGCAGCTCCGCGGCGTCCGGGACCTGGGATGGGAGACGCGGGTGGAGAGCCAGAGGGACCGGGAACGGGCTCCATCCAGCGGCCGCGATAAGGGGCCACCTCCCGGATTTTAAAAAGTGTTATAAAAATAACCAGGACGCAGAACAAGTGTATCTAGTAAGTTACTGTTTGGGTACAAAAAAAAAAAAAACCGAAGAAGAAGAAATATCTTTGTACATATTTATAAACACATTAAGATGACTCTCGAGTGGGGAGCTGGGAGGCTGGTTGAGAAGGGTTCAAGGAAGGATTTTTCAGTTTTTCTCGTTTATCTTTGAACCTTATCCACGTTTCCTCTCTGCCTTTATCCGTGTACAGTTTAAAAGAATGAAAACGAATTACCAAATATAAATGCCAAATAAAGAAATGTAATCGTATATGCAGAGTTCCAAAGAATAGCAAGGAGAGATAAGAAAGCCTTCCTCAGTGATCAATGCAAAGAAATAGAGGAAAACAATAGAATGGGAAAGACTAAAGATCTCTTCAAGAAAATTAGAGATACCAAAAGAATATTTCATGCAAAGACGCACACAATGAAGGACAGAAGTGGTATGGACCTAACAGAAGCAGAAGATATTAAGAAGAGGTGGCAAGAACACACATAAGAACTATACAAAAAAGATCTTCATGACCCAGATAACCACGATGGTGTGATCACTCACCTAGAGCCAGACATTGTGGAATGTGAAGTCAAGTGGGCCTTAGGCAGCATCATTACAAACAAAGCTAGTGGAGGTGATGAAATACCAGTTGATCTATTTCAAATCCTAAAAGATGATGCTGTGAAAGTGCTGCACTCAATATGCCAGCAAATTTGGAACACTCAGCAGTGGTCACAGGACTAGAAAAGGTCAGTTTTCATTCCAATTTCAGAGAAAGGCAATGCCAAAGAATATTCAGACTACCGCACAACTGCACTCATCTCACACGCTAGCAAAGTAATGCTCAAAATTCTCCAAGCCAGGCTTCAACAGCATGCGAACTGAAAACTTCCAGATGTTCAAGCTGGATTTAGAAAAGGCAGAGGAACCAGAGATCAAATTGCAAACTTCTGTTGGATCATGGATAAAGCAAGAGAGTTGCAGAAAAACATCTACTTCTGCTCTATTGACTGTGCCAAAGCCTTTGACTGTGGATCACAACAAACTGTGGAAAATTCTGAAAGAGATGGGAATACCAGACCACCTGACCTGCCTCCTGAGAAGTCTGTATGCAGGTCAAGTAGCAACAATTAGAACTGGACATGGAACAACAGACTGGTTCCATATTGGGAAAGGAGTACATCAAGGCTGTATATTGTCACTCTGCTGCTTTAACTTATATGCAGAGTACATCATGTGAAATGCCAGGATGGTTGTAGCACAAGCTGGAATCAAGATTGCCAGGAGAAATATCAATAACTTCAAATAGGCAGATGACACCACCCTTATGGCAGAAAGTGAGGAAGAACTAAAGAGCCTCTTGATGAAAGTGAAAGAGGAGAGTGAAAAAATTGGCTTAAAACTCAACATCTAGAAAACTAAGATCATGGCATCTGGTCCCATCACTTCATGGCAAATAGATGGGGAAACAATGGAAACAGTGACAGAGTTTATTTTCTTGGGCTCCAAAATCACTGCAAGTGGTAAGTGCAGCCATGAAATTAAAAGATACTTGCTCCTTGAAAGAAAAGCTATGACCAACCCAGACAGCACAATAAAAAGCAGAGACATTACTTTGCTGACACAGTTCCATCTAGTCACTTACAGTTTTTCCAGTAGTCATGTATGGATGTGAGAGTTGGACCATAAAGAAAGCTGAGCTCCGAAGAGTTGATGCTTCTGATCTGTGGTGTTGGAGAAGACTCTTGAGAGTCCCTTGGACCGCAAGGAGATCCAACCAGTCCATCCCAAAGGAAATCAGTCGTGAATATTCTTTGGAAAGACTGATGCTGAAGCTGAAACTCCAATACTTTGGCCACTTGATGCGAAGAACTGACTCCTTGGAAAAGACCCTGATGCTGGGAAAGATTGAAGGCAGGAGGAGAAGGGGATGACAGAGGATGAGATGGTTGGATAGCATCACCGACTCAATGGACACGAGTTTGAGCAAGCTCTGGGAGTTGGTGATGGACAGGGAAGCCTGGTGTGCGGCAGTCCATGGGGTCGCAGAGTCAGACACGACTGAGTGACTGAACTGAACTGAATCATATATACATTTGTATGGGGCTTCCTAGGTGGCGCTACTGGTAAATAACCTACCTGCCAATGCAGGAGACATGAGACTCGAGTTTGATCCGCTTAGCACATAGCACATACGTTTCTGTATAATACAGGTAACTGCCAAATTAAATAAATGAGAAAGTGAAAGTGAAGATCTCTTAGTCTTGTCCGACTCTTTGCGACTCCTTGCACTACACAGTCCATGGACTTCTTCTCCAGGGGAATCTTCCCGACCAAGAGATCAAACCCTGGCCTTCTGCATTGTGGGTGTATTCTTTACCAGCTGAGCCACAAGGGAAGCCCAAGAATACTGGAGTGGGTAGCCTATCCGTTCTCCAGTGGATCTTCCCGACCCAGGAATCAAACCAGGGTCTCCTGCATTGCAGGTGGATTCTTTATCAACTGAGCTATGAGGGAAGCCTAAATGGAAAGTGTAGGTAAACTGCCTATGCAGAAGAATTCTAATAAATTATGCAGATATGTCAAGGAGGTGGAGTGTGACTACCCAGTCTTTAAGTGTGGGCTACACACAGGGGCTCCCTTCCAAGGAGGATTCTGGAAAGGGAGGGCGGGTTACAGCAAGTAACTACCTGCATAATACCTGATAAACACTTTCTCAGAGAGATGATCAAGGTCAACATCAACAGCTGACATCTGCCCTTCCTCCCCAGAGTCCACTTCTCAGCCCCTGATCCCAGCCCACAGATTTAGAAGTAGATGGATGGAGGCTCCCAACTCCAGGCACTGTCTTCCTCCTATGTCTCACCTGGCACATGGTCCTGGCTTGGTCTGTATCCTAAGCCAGGAGAGGCCCTGGGTTCTCTCTGGGGCAGGCAGTGAGCCCCGTATCCTGAAGGAGTGTGCAACTGATTAGTGTCTGACTTATTAGAAAAGACCCTGATGCTGGGAAAGATTGAAGGCAGGAGGAGAAGAGGATGGCAGAGGATGAGCTGGTTGGATGGCATCACAAACTCAATGGACATGAGTTTGAGCAATCTCGGGGAGATGGTGAAGGACAGGGAAGCCTGGTGTGCTGCAGTCCATGGGGTCACAAAGAGTCGGACACGACTGAGCAACTGACCAACGACAACAAAAATCCTGAAGGAGACTCATTCCTTTCAGGCGATCACTGATTTTACAGGAACCAAAATAGGGTAGTTCATTGGAAAAAGGTCACAGAAATCTCCTGTTGGAATGAAGTAGAAGGGGGAGAAAGGCTGGTAGCCGGAAAAATAGAAATGCAGATGGAAGGATGGCAAGTAGGACAGAAAGGAGACTCAAACATGGAATTCTTGATTCCCTTTCAGTTCAGTTCAGTCACTCAGTCGTGTCCAACTCTTTGTGACCCCATGGACTACAAGCGCACCAGGCTTCCCTGTCCATCACCAACTCCTGGAGATTGCTCAAACTCATGTCCATCAAGTCCAAATCGTGAGTCATCCATACATGACTACTGGAAAAACCAGAGCTTTGACTAGACAGACCTTTGTCGGCAAAGTAATGTCTCTGCTTTTTAATATGCTGTCTAGGTTGGTCATACCTTTTCTTCCAAGGAGCAAGCATCTTTTAATTCCCCTTTACCTATTGCTTTATTTCAAGGGGAGGCACACATCTTTCCACAGCGCCCCCTATGGGCTTTATCAGTCCTAGCACTTTATTTTTACTACTTATTTTGTTTCCCACACTGGAAAACAATGTGAGGAAAACTATGGTGAGGTCTCTCTTTTATTATTAAAATAATAGTAATAAGTGCCGCTTATCAGGGACTTAGAGAGGCAGCGTGGAATCGGCCCCCCGCCCTCCTTCCCCCGCAGTGATCACCTAACCCAAAGCACCACCACCTCCACCAAGTCAAGGACCTCCTCCCGAATGTCTCACTATCTTGTCCAAGGCTTGGCCACCCAGCAGTCCGAACCAACTTCTCAGAAAGGAACTTAATCTTGTAATTTTCCTGCTTAAACATCCCCTCCTCCTCCTCCGGTTTCCTCTTGCCTCTTAGAACCCTCACTCTGCTTATCATGTGTGGAGCAGGCTTTGCAGGACCTGTCCAGCCCCACCATCATCCATCATCGCTGTGGCTGACTTCTGTTCTACTCCTGTCTGTTCCTGCCTCCAAGTTTACTTGCTGTTTCCCTCTTCCAGGAGCCTGTACCTCACACTTGCCCCTGATTTTGTCTGATTCTGCCTTCACATGGCAAAAGCTGGCCACATTGCAGCCCCAGGTTGACATAAACTCTGAAAAGATTGGTTAGGGGACTCTGAGTCCCCAAATTCTGGCAAGGACAGTCTGATGTATTTGACTTAAATAAAGAGTAAATCCTGGCCTCGTTGACCATGTTCTTAGTGTAGGCTGTCTTAGTGCATCCTCTTGCCTTTCCCTTTCTTTCCATCCCCAACGACTGTCATTCCACAAATGATCTATTAATACAACAGAACTGCTTTGTAAACTGCAAATCTCTAAATAAATGTTAATATGGTAACTGTGGTTGTGTAAGACCTAACCGTGGAGTAGCAAAAATGGGACCAAAAGGAGGGCATTTTGTATATCATAGATGCAATGGACATGGGTTTGGATGGACTCCAGGAGTTGGTAATGGACAGGGAGGCTTGGCATGCTGCCGTTCATGGGGTCACAAAGAGTCGGACACGACTGAGTGACTGAACTGAACTGAACTGAGATGCATGCAAATAAAGTTTTTAGTTCATTGATAGCAAAAAAATCAGCTGATACCTTTGCTACTCCGAATTTTCATGGAGAATTTGAGTTTGTGTTGCTTTGTTTGCTTTTTTTTTTTTTTTTTACTCATTTGGATGATTTGTCTAAACAAAGCCTTTAGCAAAATATTTTCCTCATCTTCTAATATGTTCCGTGTCTTGCACCAAAGTTCTGGCACATGCTGATTAATGAAAGGTTATTGTAAGGATCACAGCTCCTGTATTTATTTGCCGGTGATGATAACCCAGTCTGTTCTGTTAAGGGATAATGAGAATTTGTTAGAAGAATACTGAGCAGGATGTGATTGAACCTCAGAAGAGGATAGGAACCAAGGACTGAAGGGAACCCAGAGGACAACTCTCTCTCCTCTTTTCTCATTTAACTCCTCTCTGAGGCTGCTTGTTTCTTCTCACATTATGTCCCAGCTTTCCACCAGCAGAAGATGACTAGCAGGAGATGTTGGAGCCAGCAGATCTTCATTGTTGCTCTGTCTCTGTCTACTTTTCTGATTAATTTCCAAATCAGGAATTAAATGTGACACCAGCCTCGTTTTAAATCTAGTTTGGAAGATAGTTTCATGGAGGACTGTAGAATTTTCCCACATGTATCACCGCATGAGGAGAAGACAGCTGTGGGTGCAGGTGCCCATTACCGTGGACAGAAGAGGGAAGCATTTGTTGTAAGCTTGTAGAGCTTGCTAAGCCTACAAGCTTGTTGTTGTTGCTAAGCCTTGCTTCTACCAGGGATCTTCCCCTGAGAGAGGCTGGAACAGAGCAGTAAGTATTGAAGTGTTGTGGCGTAGATTTGAGTCCAGGATTTGTTTTTTCTTCTTTGTAAGAAGAGTGTTCAGTGATTGCAAAACATATAAAAATAAAAATAACAGAAATAGGTATAAATTATTCTAAGGAGCCTGTATTAAGAATGCTTTCATTTGCAAGTAACAGAATGCCCATCTTAACCTTTAAGGGCATTTTTACTTATTTAATAAGATATCTCAAGATGAGTTTGGTAGATAATCAATGCATCAGAACTTAGCTTCTATTTTTCTGCTTTGCCATCCGTAGCATGTTTGCTTTTTGTCTTCATGGTTGCAAGATGGCTGCCACAACTCCAAACATCACATCAATGCTGAAGGTGGTAAAGAGGGATAAAAGACAAAGTCAGCATAGTTTGGCATTATGACCACCGTTAGTTGCTAGGAGGATTGGGGAAGTGAGGATCTGGTTTTTTAGCTTCTAGAATGGGGTTAGGAATGACTATTGGGTGGTACAGCCAACATTGTCTTCTCTAGCTCTACTTTAATAACAAGTACTACAAATGTTCATAAGAGGGGGTGATTGCATTAAACCAGCTCCACCCTGACTCCTCTTTTCAATCCCCTCCCTTCCTGCTCCTAGAGGAGATGGGAAATCTTGGCATGAAGCAGTTTAAAAGGTTTCCTGGGCTGCAGGCCCTCTCACACTGACTGCGTATTCTCTGAGGTCACTCTTTCTGGGATATGCTAGGAACAGCGCTTCCACAATCCCATGCACTTGCATTGCTCCTTCTTTTCCTTCCTGTGGGATCTTAAAGATGTTCTAGGGTGGTGAATGTAGAATTCCAGAGTGAAACAACCTTGGTACCATTCATGAACAACCGTGTCTAGTAGAACAGAAGCCAAGCTAATGTGGAAGAACATGAGCTCAAAAATACATCTCCAGAACACACAGATCACTCACAGGGGTCCTGGCAGGAAAAATCAACTCTCCAGCTTGTAGTAATTACAATAAACCTCAATTGCTGATCATATTACCAGAGAATATAAAAAGTCCTGTTGGCCTGTTCACTTTGTTTTTAGAAATTTACCTTAGGAAAACATAATGCATGTTCACAAAGAGTTACAAGGAGGAGGATGATAGTGGCAATGACAGCAATGAGGCCACATTGAGTGACTCCGTTCTGAAGGCCAGACGTCATTGTATACTTTTTGCGACGAATCCACTTAATCCTGACAATAGTCCAGTGAGGTAGGGACTTCCATAATGCCATTTCCAGATGAGAAAAAGGAGCTCCCAGAAGTTAAATATCCTCTCCAAATTTCTGTAAGGAAGTGATAGAATTGAGCTTGGATCCCAGGAAGTCTGAACCCAGAGTTCACATAGTCAACCACTGAGTTTTTATGATGATCCCATTTAAAACAGATAATTCTCTGGAAGTCCAGTGGCTAGGACTCTGTGCTTTCACTGCTGAGGGTCCAGGTTCAATCCTTTGTTGGAGAACTAAGATCCCAAAGCTATAAGATTCAGCCAATATCAGTTCAGTTCTGTCCCTCAGTCATGTCCGGCTTTTTGCAACCCCATGGACTGTAGCACACCAGGCTTCCCTGTCCATCACCAACTCCCAGAGCTTGTTCAAACTCATGTCCATTGAGTCAGTGATGCTATCCAACCATCTCATCCTCTGTCGTCCCCTTCTCCTCCTGCCTTCAGTCTTTCCCAGCATCAGGGTCTTTTCCAATGAGTCAGTTCTTTGCCTCAGGTGGCCAAAGTACTGGAGCTTCAGCATCAATCCTTCCAATGAATATTCAGGACTGATTTCCTTTAGGATTGACTGGTTGGATCTCCTTGCAGTCCAAGGGATTCTCAAGAGTCGTCTCCAACACCACAATTCAAAAGCATCAATTCTTTGGTGCTCAACTTTCTTTATGATCCAACTCTCACGTCCATACATGACTACTGGAAAAACCATAGCTTTGACTAGACAGACCTCTGTCAGCAAAGTAACATCTCTGCTTTTTATTATGCTTTCTAAGTTTATCATGGCTTTTCTTCCAAGGAGCAAGCTTCTTTTGATTTCATGGCTGCGTTAACCATCTGCAGTGATTTTGGAGCCAAAGAAAATAAAGTCTGTCACGGTTTCCATTGTTTTCCCATCTAAGGCTTCCCAGGTGGCATTAGAACCTGCCTGCCAATGCAAGAGATGTAAGAGACACGGGTTCAATCCCTGGGTTGGCAAGATCCCCTGGAGGAGGGCATGGCAACCCACTCCAGTATTTATGCCTGGGGAATCCCACGGACAAAGGATCATGGCAGGTTACTGTACATAGGGTCACAAAGAGTCAGGACTGAAGCAACTTAGTATGCATACATGCACATACATGTATAACAAAAAAAATGTCCAACAGTAAGAGATCAGTTGGATCAATTATCCTTTGAAAGGGATACTAACCAATCCTTAATAGTGATATTTTAAAAGAATTCACATAATGAGGTGAAAAAATTTTCATGGTATTTAAGTGAAAAAAAGGAAAACAAATATAAAAAGAAATAAAGAATATAAAAGATATAATCTTATTTTAGTAAAAATGTGTGTGTGCACATGTTTGTATATAAATGAGAACAACCACACCAATACATTAACAGTTATTTTTAGTAGAAGTCATTTTTTTCTTATTGTTTTTCTGTATTTTCTAACTTTCCTACAAAATTGCATTCATAGTCAAGAAATGAAAGTTATTTTGAAACGTATTATTGGACACCTGTGCTGTAGCCCGATGTTTCATCTTGGGTCAAACTCAATAGAAAAACATGAAAATACTGAACATATCATTTTTTTCTCCCAGTTTTATTGAGATAAATTGACATACAGCACTGTATAGGTTTAAAGTGTACAACATAAGGGTTTGACTTATATACATCATGAAATGATCACAATAGGTTTAGGGCACATCCATCATCTCATATAGATACAAAATTTTAAAAATAGGACAAAAAATTTTCCTTCTGATGAGAACACTTAGAACTTACTCTCTTAACAGCTTGCATTTAGAGTATGTAATTGTGTGCTTGCTAAGTCGCTCAGTCGTGTCAGACTCTGCGACTCTATGGACGTTAGCTAGCTAGGTTCCTCTGTCCATGGGATTCTCCAGGCAAGAATACTGGAGTGGGTAGCCTCTCCCTTCTCCAGGGGATCTTCCCAACCCAGGGATAGAACCTAGGTCTTCCACATTGCGGGCAGATTCTTTGCCAGCTAAGCTACCAGGGAAGCCCCATACTGACTAAATTATTATTGTTTTGTCCTGCTTTTCTTTGTTTCTGCATTTCTTACTTCTCTGATTAAACTTATTCTTTGGCTAAAGTTTTTCCACAGATAAAATGTAGGCTGAGAACATAGGGGCAAGAACCATGAGGTCCTGTTTCTTTTTGTTGCCATTTGTAAGATAATAATCTTCCAATCTTTTACCTAGGATGCCCCTCAGAATCATCTGGATTTTCAGCTTAATACTACCCTTTAAAATAAAACTGTCTTTTGAATTTATGAAAATAATAATGCTTGTTCATGGACTTCCCTGGTGGTCCAGTGGTTAAGACTCTGTACTTTCAATGCAGAGGACATGGGTTCAATCTCTGGTTGGGGAACTAAGATTCCACATGCAGTGTGGAGCAGCCAAAAAAAAAAAAAGAAAATAATGCTTGTTCAACTGTTCAGAAATATGTTTAAACATACTTGTTTCCAATGACACAGAAACAAGAATAAAAACTAACATCCCTCTTCATACTCTATCCTGTTTCCCCTCTCCAGAAGTAACCACTTTTAAGCTTATGTTCTTCTGACCACTGTATGTTAACTTACAAACATGTTATTGTTGTTGTTGTTTAGTTGCTAAGTCCTGTCCAACTCTTTTGCAACCCCATGGATTGAAGCCCGCCGGGCTCCTCTGTCCATGAGCTTTCCCAGGCAAGAATACTGGAGTGAGTTGCCATTTCCTCCTCCAGGGGATCTCCCAAACCCAGGGATTGAATTCACATCTCCTGCTTGGCAGGCAGATTCTTTACCACCCAGCCACCATGCTGGTTTTGAATAGATGGGATTCTAGTGTATATAAGTCAGTGGTTTAGAAATTGGTGGAGCAGTTTATCTTAGAAATCATGCGTGTTATGTCAGTGCATTAGATATCCATTAGCCTTCTGTCTCATCCTATCCCCCAGTGTCTGAGCACTAGGGGAATTTTTTTCTAGAGGTTGGGGGGATGTTTTCATAATTTGTGATTCCGTGTGGGATGGAATAATGGAATTGTGACAAAGTTTGATGCCCTAACAGATCACTTGGCTTGACTCCATTTCAAGGCGTCAATGTGATATTGGGGAAAATCTGCAAGTTCCAAGGTCAAGACAAGCCTAGATTTGAACACTGGCTCTGATGTTTACTAGTGATGTGTCTTGGGGCAAGTTTCATTTTTCTTTGTATTCCTTTTCTATCACTCAATCTCCATCTATTTAAAGCTACCTCATGGAGATGTTAAATGAGGTCATGAGGTCATGAGTGCTAAGTCACTTCAGTCGTATCCGATTCTTTGTAACGCTATGGACTGTAGCTTGCCAGGCTTCTCGGTCCATGGGAATTCTCCAGGCAAGAATACCGAAGTGGGTTTTCAGCTCCTCCTCCAGGGAATCTTCCCTACCCAGGGATCGAACCTGGGACTCCTGCATTGGCAGGCAGATGCTTTACCTCTATGCCACCTGGGAAGCCCAAATGAAACCACACATGACCTCAGGTGCCCGGTGGGCTCTCAGCCTGAGAAAAGCAGTCTAGACTGGCTCCCTTTCCGCCGCAGCACCTCCTGGACAGACTGCCGGGACTGCCCACAAGGGGGCACAGGTGAGCGAGAGGGAGCGGATGCAGCCTTTCGGCTGAGCGCTGACCTGCTTCTGGAGTCTCCCCCGCTGCCTGTGTATTCACCGCAAACACCCCTGCAGTATGTAAACACCTTCCTCTCTGGAGACGGCAGAATAAAATCATGTCTTGGACATAATGAGTGCTCTGGGGGTGGGGGGAAGGTTGGCAGGCAACAGCTCTGCTTTGACCCCGGGGAGCCTGCCTTCTGGTTCCTGTGGAAGTTTCACAGCCACTCTTCCCAAAGCACTGAATCAAATCCCTTTCTGACCAGGAGGCTTAGTTTCACCACTTTTAAAATAGATGGTGTCATACATTCCAGTCCCTCCCTATCAGATTACCTGAAGAAATCTGGGCACAGTTGGGGGCAACTCAAAAAAGTACTTGAAGGGACACAAAGGAACATGCTTACATTAAAAAAAAAAAAAAAATTAGCATAACATTCCAGATCTCATCCTATTCAACCCACAGAAAAATCTTATGAGGCAGGTACTCTTATTAGCCCATTTGATGATTGAAAAAATGGAAACACAGAGAGGGTTAGCGACTTTCCCAATGTCATACAGCTAGACAGTGTTGGAGGCAAGTTTCAAAGTCTTTTCTGTCCAAACTCCACAGCTTGCAGGTCTGACTCCTGCACACATAGCCTTTCTGCCGAAGATGAAGATGCCTTTATCAGAATTAGAAGACATAGCTGAATCACAGTACTTTTCTACTGAGTAAATTGGTCCTGAGCAAATCCCCTGGTTTTATCTATTTCTCCATCAGAAATTGGAGTGGGGACATTTTCCACTCCTGGATATATATCTGAAAAGCAAAAACACTAATTTGAAAAAATTCATGTGCTCCAGTGTTATAGCAGCATTATCTATAATTGCCAAGATACAGAAGCAAACTAACTGCCCATCAATGGATGAATGGGTAAAGAAGATGTGAAATACACACACACATACACACACACACAAACACACAATGGAATACTACTTAGCCATAAAAAAGAGTGAAATTTTGCCATTTGTAGCAACATGGATGGACCTGGAGGGCATTACGCTAAGTGAAATAAGTCAGACAGAGAAAGACAAATACTGTATGATATCACTTATAGGTGGAACCTAAAAAACACAACCAACCAGTGACTATAAAATGAAAGAAACAGACTCACAGATATAGAGAACAAACTAGTGGTTAGCAGTGGGGAGCAGGAAAGGGGAGGAGCAAGATGGGGGCAAAGGAGTAAGAGGTACAAGCTATTAGGTATAAAATAAGCTACAAGGATATGTTGCATAGCATGGGGAATATAGCCAAATTTTTATAATACAAATGAGGCATAACCTTTAAAAATTGTGAATCACTGTATTGTATAGCAACTATACTTCAATCAAAAATATAAAGAAAAACAAAAGGAAATCGGGGCCTGGGAGTCATGTGACTCTTCAGTCCACTAATGTCCCTCTCATGGGATTGTGTAGGTATCAAATGTGATAAAGGCTGTGAAAGTGCTTTGCAGACTATGAAGTGATGTACACATATGTAAGGGGCATGCTGTCAAAGTTAAAGATGATGATGGTGAGGAAACAATTAATCATGGGCTGCAGGGTCCTTATTGCATTTGGGGGCTGGTTTATTTCCAACTGCAAGACGCAGATGTAACTAGAGGGACAAGGAAGATGGATTTTTGAGTCTGTCGTGAGAGTTGAGGGTGTTGGTTATGTAGATCTTGGCAGAAATGTTGCTCCAGGCAAGGAACAATGAATGCAACAGCCCTGTGGCAGGCTGGTGCTGGAATGATCGAGAGCAAGAAGGTTGCTGGACAGCGCTCTCCAACAGGAAAGGCCAGTGTGATGGGGTTGATGAGCCAGGTGGGGAACAGTAGGGGATGAGGTGAGACGGGTGATGGGTCAGAGCACTGAGGGCCTCTCAGGCCATTGTAGGGACTTTGGCTTTTGCTCTGAGTCAGGTGGGAGCCACTGCAGGAGTGAGCAGAAGGGCAGGAACTAACTGTGCCTTTGCAGCATCACTCTGACTGCTGGCTTGGGAACAGACTGTGGAGGACGAGGACGGTCACATGGAGACCGTGGAGAGGCCAGTGTGGTGATCAAGAGATGCTGGGGGCTGGGCCAAGGAGGCAGCAGTATGGAAACAGTGGGAAGTGGTCAGATTCTGACACAACTTAAAGCTGGGCCACCAGGATTTGCTGACAGAGCAGATGGTTTTGATGCTTTAGCCGCTCAGCCGTCTGTCTTGTGACCCCATGGACTGTAGCCCACCAGGCTCCTCCGTCCATGGGATTTCCAGAGCGAGAATACTGGAGTGGGTTGCCATTTCCTTCTCCAAACAGAGCAGATGTGGAGAGCAAGAACTGGAAAGACAAAGATGGAGGGGTGATTGAGGAAAGAACAGGCTAGAGGAGAGAACTGCAGGGATCAATGTTCGCTTTGTTGAGCTTGGGATGCACCCTACTTTTCTAATTTTTTCAATTAATTTATTTATTTTAATTGGAGGCAAATTACTTTACTATATTGCAGTGGTTTTTGCCATACATTGACATAAATCAGCCACAGATGTACATGTGTCCCCCCTCCTGAACCCCCCTCTCACTCATTTGAATCATTTCTAATGAGGTGGATGAAACTGGAGCCTATTATACAGAGTGAAGTAAGGCAGAAAAACACCAATACAGTATATTAACGCATATATATGGAATTTAGAAATATGGTAATGATGACCCTATATGTGAGACAGCAAAAGAAACACAGATGTAAAGAACAGACTTTTGGACTCTGTGGGAGAAAGCAAGGGTGGGATGATTTGAGAGAATAGCATTGAAACATGCATATTACCATATGTGAAATAGATCACCAGTCCAAGTTCGATGCACCCTACTTTTGATTCTGATTCTGAAAGGTCACATTGCAAAAGACTATGCTTGTAGGGATGGGAGGAGTTAGTGACCATTTTTTTGCAATGTATCACAGCATTTAAATAAATTTTATTTAGCAAGCACTTATATAGCTCTTACTTAGGATACATTGGGCACTGTATATATATCATAACTTATTATCTATGCCAGACCACCTGACCTGCCTCTTGAGAAACCTATATGCAGGTCAGGAAGCAACAGTTAGAACTGGACATGGAACAACAGACTGGTTCCAAATAGGAAAAGAAATAGGTCAAGGCTGTATATTGTCACCCTGCTTGTTTAACTTATATGCAGAGTACATCAAGAGAAACGCTGGGCTGGAAGAAACAAGCTGGAATCAAGATTTCAGGGAGAAATATCAATAACCTCAGACATGCAGATGACACCACCCTTATGGCAGAACGTGAAGAGGAACTAAAAAGCCTCTTGATGAAAGTGAAAGAGGAGAGTGAAAAAGTTGGCTTAAAGCTCAACATTCAGAAAACAAAGATCATGGCTCTGGTCCCATCACCTCATGGCAAATAGACGGGGAAACAGTGGAAACAGTGTCAGACTTTATTTTGGGGGGCTCCAAAATCACTGCAGATGGTGACTGCAGCCATGAAATTAAAAGACGCTTACTCCTTGGAAGGAAAGTTATGACCAACCCAGATAGCATATTAAAAAGCAGAGACATTACTTTACCAACAAAGGTTCATCTAGTCAAAGCTATGGTTTTTCCAGTGGTCATGTATGGATGTGAGAGTTGGACTGTGAAGAAAGCTGAGCACTGAAGAATTGATGCCTTTGAACTGTGGTGTTGGAGAAGACTCTTGAGAGTCCCTTGGACTGCAAGGAGATCCAACCAGTCCATCCTGAAGGAGATCAGTCCTGGGTGTTCATTGGAAGGACTGATGCTGAAGCTGAAACTCCAATACTTTGGCCACCTGATGGGAATAGTTGACTCATTGGAAAAGACCCTGATGCTGGGAGGGATCGTGGGCAGGAGGAGAAGGGGACGACAGAGGATGAGATGCCTGGATGGCATCACCGACTCGATGGACATGAGTTTGAGTAAACTCCGGGAGGTGGTGACGGACAGGGAGGCCCGGCGTGCTGCGGTTCATGGGGTCACAGAGTCGGACACGACTGAGTGACTGAACTGAAATGAACTCCCTCTGCACGTGCTCTCCCCACCCCGTTTAACTGACTCCTAGGTTAACTAAGTGAACCATCACTTTCTTATGGAAGTCTTCCCTGATACCCCCAAATACAAATTCTTACAAATTCCCTCCACATACAAATTCTTACAGCACCCACCTCTTTTGTAATAATCGCACTTGCATTTACATCATCATATAGCTTTTTAAATTGTGGTAAAATACTTACTGGTCTTCTTTGCTGGCTAGTGATAAAGAACTCACCTGCCAATGCAAGAGACAGGTTCAATCCTTGGGTTGGGAAGAAACCATGGAGAAGGAAATGGCAAACCACTTTAGTATTCTTGCCTGGGAAATCCCATGGACAGAAGGAGCCTGGTGGGCTATAGTCATGGGGTGGCAAAAGAGTTGGACATGACTTAGCAGCTAAAACAAGAACAAAAAAACTTACTAAATTAGCCATCTTAACCATTTAAGAGTGTATAGTTCAGCAGAGTTAAGTATATTGATATTGTTTAGCAACAGATTTCTGGAACTTTTTCACCTTGTGAAACTCAAAGTCTATACCTGCCAAACTATAATTTCCCCTCTCCCCTCCTCTATCTTCCCAGCATTTTCTACTTTGTTTCTATGATTTGGACTACTTTAGATACTTCATGTGAGTGGGATGATACACTATCTGTCCTTTTGTAACTGGTTTATTTCAATCAGAATAATGTCCTTGAGGTTTATCAATGTTGTAGCATGTACTAGACTTTCCTTTTTTTTTCTTTTCCTCATATTTTTTAAATCTAGGGAATAACTGATTTATAATGCTCCAGGTATAGAGCAAAATGATTCATTTATATGTATGTGTGTGGGTGCACCTGTATTCGTTTTCAGATTCTTTTTCCATTATAGATTATTAAAGATATTGAATATCATTTCCTCCTTTTTTTAAGGTTGCATAATACTTCATTGTGAGTATATAACACATTTTCTTTATCCATTCATCTCTTGGTGGACATTTGGTTTGCTTCTACCTCTTGGCTATTGTGAATAAGTGAACATGGGTGTGCAAATACATCTTTGAAATCCTGCCTTGGATTCTTTTAGATGTGTATCCAGAAGTGAGATTGCTGGATCATATGGTAGTTCTGCTTTTAATTTTTTAATGAACTTCCATGCATGCGTGCTAAGTCGCTTCAGTCATGTCTGACTCTTTGCGACTCTATGGACTATAGCACGCCAGGCTCTTCTGTCCTTAAGATTATTCAGGCAAGAATACTGAAGTGGGTTGCCATGCCCTCCTTCAGGGGATCTTCTCGACCCAGGGATTGAACGCACATCGCTTATGTCTCCTGCATTGGAAGGCGGGTTCTTTACCACTAGCACCACCTGGGAAGCCAAGGAGCTTCCATACAGGTTTCCAAATGGCTGCACCATTTAACATTCTCAGTAACAGCACACAAGGGCTTTGATTTCTCCATATCTGACTCAATGGACATGAGTTTGAGCAAGCTCCGGGAGATGGTGAAGGAAAGGGAAGCCTGGCATGCTGCAGTCGTACATACATGAGTTGGACGTGACTGAGCAACTGAACAACAACATCCTCACCAACACTTTCAATTTTCATTCTTTTTTTTTTTTTACAGTGACTGTCCTAAGAGATACGAGGTGATATCTCATTGTGGTTTTGATTTGCATTTCTTAATGATTAGGGATGTTGAACATATGACTATTGGCCATCTGTATATCTTCTTGGAACAAATGTCTATTCAAGCTTCTGTCCATTTTTAAATCTGGTTATTTATTTTTTGTGGTGGTGGTGGTGGTAGTAGTGGTTGAGTTGTAGGACTTCTTTATATGTTCTCGATATTAACTCTTTATCAGAGATCTGACTTGCAAATATTTCCTCCACTACTTAGCTTGTCCTTTCCAGTCGCTGTGCATTTTATTTACCAACCCTCTCTCATCTGACCTGGCTGTCAGCTCTATGAGGCCATTGGTAGCATCTGTTTTGTTCACTATGTTCCTCCAGTGTCTGGCTGTTGGAGGAGGCAATGGAGAGGATGTGATGACTAGATGACCAGAAAGCTGGACTGGACAGTTGGAGGCTTCTCACCTCCCCAACCCCTGCCACCCTCACTGCCATCCTTGGAATGGACATTCTGCCTGCCCTTCCCATGGTGGGAGCCGGTTTCAGGAAGGCAGCATTGACAGAGTAAGGTGCTGTTGAGACCATCTGGACAGTGTACCTGACTGAAGCTGGTCGAGGTCTTTCTATAAACCATTAAGATTCTGGCAGGTACCTGTGGGGATCTTGCATCTGCCAAGACAATCGTCTGTCAACTAAAAAAGATAGTCACAACCTAAAAGTTGAGAGTTATGTTCTATTTGGTGGGAAATTTTAGGACTTCAAGCTTAGGAACAGCATCTCAAGTGCCCCTGACAGAACTGTTCTGAGGAGGCTGGGGGTGGGGGGAGGGCGTCAGTTCATATAGAAGTTTGCAACAAAGGGCAGGTAGTCTGAACGTCAAAAGTGTTTTTGTGAATTAAAGAAAACCAGATATCCCAAGTTAAGGAATTTAGCACTTTTCTATGTTTGGAAAGATGCAAGTGTCTGGGCTTACTGAAATCACTCCTTTCATATGCATCTCAGCTATCTGGGCCCAGTACCCTGCTTAGCTGGCATTTTTCCTCAGTGCTCACCATGGGGAGTGGCTGCAGCCCAGTGGCCTCTGGATTACAGATATTCTTCTCCAGCCCTGGAGGGCTGGAATCACTGATGACTGTAACAGCCTTATTTATTGGCATGGCAGGAAATACTCCACGTCTCACCTCCATAGATAGGTTCTCCTGCTTGTTAGACTTGCCACATGCCAGTCTGCAGTGACCTGCCTGTTTCTCTGGCATTCTCTTGCCTGTGTACCAGGACCAGTTTCAGATATCACCCTGGACACTCCTGAGTTTGCGAATCAACACAAGCTTCATGCTTGGTACACACTAGATTTTCCCCCATGTGTTTCCTGGAGGAAATAAAGAAGGGCTGAATAAATTCTAGAAGGGAGAATTGCAACAGGTTATTTGGGAACATGCTGTAGATTCCTGCCCCAGATCAGCCTTATCCAATAGAAGTATAATAGGAGACACAGAATTCTAAATGTTCAAGCAGCTGTAGTTTAGAAAAGGGGAAACAGGTGAGATTAGTAATGATTTCATTAAAAAAAACTATATCCAAAACATTATCATTTTAACATTGACTTTAACACTTGTTAATGAGTTTTTTAAAAAAACTTTTTTTTTTCGGTCCTACGTCTTAAACACGCCTCGGTCTTTGGAGCCACAATTTCAAGTGCTCTATAACCACATGTGGCAAATGGCCAACGTTCTGGAGAGCGTAGCCCTAGCCAGCACACCCTCCGGGTCCCCTGGGTGCCCGAAGCAACCAAGCCGGAGCGCGGCATCTGGTGGGCGCTCCGTAAGGTTTGCTCAATGGAAGCAAAGAATAAATGCAGACTCGGGGCAGTGAATAGAGGTTTCGGATGCCAACAGGTGTGCTACCCCAGAGCTCAGAAGAACCTGGCTCAATTCCAGGAAAAAAAGTAGTCGGCCCTCCAGGAGGAAGTTCGGCGCGGGTACTGGGACGCACACCCTAGCCGCTGCCCGCTGGTCACCCACTCTCCTCGCGGCTGAGCCAACCCGGCGGCGGCGGGAGCGCCGGGCGCAGGGGACGTGAGCGCCGGTGGGAGGTTGAGGCCAGCTCCCCAGGGCGCGGAGCGGACGCTGGGGCGGCCTTCCCAGGTATCCACCAAGTCCGGCGGCGTGGAGGAGCGCTCTCCCCGGCTCCGAGAGGAGGTAGATGGGAAGAACCAGGCGCCCCAGTGGGGCGTGTCCCTAACGCGGGGCTGGGCCCGCCGGTGCAACCGCGGCGGGGAGAGGGGAGAGAGCTGGGGTGGGATACGAGAAATGGGGGAGAACCATCCGGGGGCGGGAACTGCGCAGTAGGGGCTCAAGACAGTGGCTCTAGCTCCAGGCAGCCGCGCGCGGACCTCCGCGGTAGGAAAGTTTCCCAGGGATCACACTGTTCATGCGCTGTGCGGCTTTAGTTAAATCACTTACTGTCTCTGCGCGCCTTTTCCCACCTCCGTTTAAAAAAGAAAGGACGGCCTTCTGCGTGTTGAGAACCCCAGGAACAGTTATCAAAAGGCTTTCTAGATAGACTTCATTATTTCCCCTCGGATAATCTCGCGAGTTAGTGTCTCCTGGTCCCCTTTTTCCCAGAAGGAGATTTGGGCTCTGACAGATTTAGAAGCTTGCCCACAGCAATTAGATGGAAATAGCAGGATTTGAAGCCAGGAAGTCAAACTCCAGAGGCTGGACTTTAACGTCTAATCCAGGTCCCACTATTTCCTAGAAGGATGAAATGGCGGTGGGGATAAACTGCTTCTGAGACCCCTTCTCGCTATGTGTGAAATGGGTATAATAATACCTAACCTGTGGGGTTATTATGAGGACGAACTCAGCTAACATGCAAGTGCCTCCCTGCTAAAGTGTGCGTGCCACGGGGTAGGACTTTCTCCCCCCTGTTTTGTTTGCAGGTACATCCCTAGTGCCTGGCACAGAGTAGATGCTAAATAAATATTTGTCAAATGAGAAAGGAACACATATTACTTTTTATCCTTTACCATAATCCTTGCTGTCCCCATATTCCTGATGAGGAGACCGAGGTGCAGGGAGGTTAGGCAACTTAGGGGATGTCACACCGGAGGCTGGTAGAGGAGTCAACATTTGAACCCAGGCCTGTTTGATCATAAAGTCTGTGTCATTCTGATGCCAGGTTCCATCACTTTCTAATAGGGTGAGTGTGGCAAGTTATTTAATTCTTCTGTGCCTTAGTTTCCTTATTCACAAAATAGGGACAATGATGGTACCTATCCCATATCGTTTTTGTCTAGATTAAATAAGGATAAAACTCTCAGAATAATGCCTGGCACTTAGCAGGGACTCAATAAACATCTGCTATGGTGCATGCTATGTTTGCCCACTAGAGAGTGGAGGGGATGGCACAGCGCGGGCGTCTGTTTAAGGAGAGGAGAAGGGGGTCAGGGGGAAGGAGCTTACCAAGCAGCTTTCCTGCCTTCTGTGTGATCCGCAGAGCCAGGTTCCTGTTTGCCCTCTGGAATATTCCTGAGAAGCCCCCATGCTCAGTGCAGAGAGAAAGGTGTCACCTGGCATCCCGCTCCCCACCTAGGATACAAAGAGGCTGTCATGAGGATCTGTTACCACTTTTGTTATACAAAGGGGATGCTGAGTCCCCTCTGATTCCCAGCTGTGGGACTTTGGCAAATCGCTTTGCAAGCCTCAGTTCCATCATCTGTAGAATGGGCACAATAATAGGACCTCATAGGGTTGTTGAAAGGATACTCCGAACTGTCTCAAAAGCATTTTGTGCAGCATCTGGCACATGATAATGGCAGCTGTTGCCCCTATTATTGGATGTGTGGTGCTCTTTTTTATTCCTAACCTTAGGATCTGTTGATGTGCAGGTAAAACTCTTCAAGGAGGACTAAATAAAGTGCCTTTTCCTTGACCCCTTCTCATCTTGAGAGTCTCCTGGGATCTTCACCCATCAAATCCTTGAAAAGCCTGTTATTGTGATAGATCAAGTGCCTCCCTTAAGTGTTCCAGGACAGTTTCGGAGGACAGGGAAGTGGCATATGATGGGAAGACCACTGTGCTCTCTGCTTGGGGAACTCCATCCTTTGATGTGGGTACTTGGCAGGGGTGGAGTATTCCAGGGCAGTTTCCAGGGACAGGAAAGTTGGCATATGATGGGAAGACCACTGTGCTCTCTGCTTGGGGAACTCCATCCTTTGATGTGGGTACTTGGCAGGGGTGGGGATCCTAGCCTTTTGGTATAATCAGTCATCAGTTTATAATCTGAGTCATTAATTTGTTCTGTGCTAGACACTGGGCTAAGCCCCAGCTCTAGTCATTGATGGAGCTTGGGCTCCAAAGCCAGCCTGTCTGGATTCCAGTCCTGCCTCTGACATTTTCTAGCTCTGTGACCTCTGGCCAAGCTCCTTAAACACTCTACTCTGGCCACCTGATGTGAAGAGTCAACTCATTGGAAAAGACCCTGATACTGGGAAAAATTGAGGGCGGGGAAGAAGGGGGAAACAAGATGAGATGGTTGGATGGTATCATCGACTCAATGGACATGAGTATGAACAAACTCTGGGAGATAGTGAAGGACAGGGAAGCCTGGTCTGCTTCAGTCCATGGAGTTGCAAAGAGTTGGACATGACTGAACAACAATAACTTCAAATGATTCATCTGAAAAATGGGATGATTTTAATATACATAAGTCACAGGGCTGCAATGAGGATTAAATATAATTAACATATGTAGGATAAGACCAATGTGATAATAAATGCTAGTTCCTTATATAGTTATAATTATCTCATTTTATAGCAAAAGAAACTGAGGGAAATTATTAATAAACAACTCATAAACAATAGCACAGAGCTATCCTTTCCTTTCAAAACGATTTTTTCCATTTCCACTGCTATCATCTTAATTCATGCCTCCTTCTTTCCAGGTCCAGTTCTCTCATCTGCCCCTTTCTGGAATCCCTGCTTCCTGTGTCTGGGGTCCCAGTATCTGCTCCTTCCAGAACATTCTCCCTCTCTCTCTTCCAAAACGCTAGGTGTTTTCCAGAGGCTTTGGAAATAGTTCTTTTTCTTTTACTCTTCCTGTTGTTTTATCTGATTACAAAAGTAATTCATAATATGTTATTTTAAAAATATGTGCCTCCTAAAAATATTTGCATGGGAGGTGAGAAACTCTGCGATTTCATCTAGTGATAATCATTATTTAGTTTCATGTATGTTTCTCTGGGCTTCCCAGGTGGCGCTAGTGGTAAAGAACCCGCCTGCCAATGCAGGAAATGTTAACAAAAGAGGGTTCGATCACTGGGTCAGGAAGATCCCCTGGAGGAGGCCATGGCAACCCACTCTAGTATTCTTGCCTGCAAAGTTCTATGGACAGACGAGCCTGGCAGGCTACAGTTCATGGAGTTGCAAAGAGTTGGACACAACTGAAGTGACTTAGCATGCAGCATGTTTCTCTAGGTTTCTTTCCCTCCCCCTGGATATGCTAAATTAATATAGGTCATTTTTATTGGTCTTTAAAAAATGGGATTGTACCTTCTGAACTGTGTGCAATTCACAGCAGAGAATTTTCAAATTTTAATTTATTTTTTGAATGCTGTACTCCCACATGGTATAAAATCCAAAAGACATCTAAGCAAATATTGAAAAATCTCTCCCTCGTATCTATCCCCAGCTATCCAGTTCCTCACTCCAGAAGCAACCACTGTTGCCAGTTTACAGTCTGCCTTCAGACAAAACAAGAAACATATAGTTACAGTTTACAGGGCAGAATGTATGTCTTATGAACCATAGTATGTAAATAGCTGGCATAGTTCCTAGATGTGGGGAAACTGACAGGGTGAAAACTTCACTAGAGGAAGATGATTCCATTACTAGAGGAAGGAGAGATGCTCCTTTCCTTGTCTTATGCAGCAGGGAGTTGGGAGATGCCATCCAGAATCCGTGCAGCCTCACAGCCTTCAGAGCACCCTCTCTCAGCTGGGGGCGACTCTGCCTCCCTGTGGACATTCACTCATTCCAGGAGACAGCTTTGATTGTCTCAGCTTCGGGGTTGGTCATGGGGGGCGTGTCCTCCTGGCATCTGCTGGTGGTTCAGCGGTAAAGAATCCATCTGCAATCCAGGAACTTCAGCAGACGCAGCTTTGATCGATCCCTGGGTCAGGAAGATCCCCTGGAGGAGGGCATGGCAACCCACTCCAGTGTTCTTGTTGGGAAATCTCATGGACAGAGGAACCTGGTGGGCTACAGTCCATAGGGTCACAAAGAGTCGGACAAGGCTGAAGGGACTGAGCTTGACTTATGAAAGAATTACTGATTTGTCCTTCTTTTACTTAGTCCAAACTCACTCTACTTGCCGCACAACAGGCCAATGAATCCGAGAGATGAGATGTTGAGGCAAGGAATATGACTTTATTCAGAAAGCCAGCTGACAGAGAAGATGGCAGACTAATGTTTCATAATAACCATCTTGTTGGGGTCTGGATACCAAGTTCTTTTGTAGAACCAGAGAGAGAACTGGTGAAGAACAAAAGTCAAAAGGCAGAATAGAGAGGGAGAGGCAGTGAGGAAGTCAAAAGGGCCATCAGTCTTGCAGAGCATCTCCAGGAATGGCCAGTCTTTGGAAGGTATGTGTTAATCTCTTCTTTATTTCAGCCTGTGAGCTGAACAAAGGCATTTTAGTCCAATAGTCAGGCAGAGGGGCACGGTCCTCAGAGGCAGGCCATTATGTATGATTATAATAACAACAGCAGGGAGAAGTGAGTCAAAGAAGTGGAGTCAAATTTGGCTCTTCTCTGCAATACTTCTGCCTGGACTCTGATTTGCTTCAGCTCTATACTGCCTGGCAGGAGCCTGCGGTCCAGTTCTTCCTTGAGTCACATGCTACCAGGTACTGTCACTTACCCTAGGAATGAGGGGGAACAAATAAAGCCCTCTTCCTGGAGATCACCACCTAGCTCCTCTCATTTTTAGTCCTTTCCTCAATCAGACAATTTGTAAAGCCTGTCTCTGTCTAAACAGGAGAAAATTCTCCTTGTCTTTGGAGAGCCATTACTTTGTATTTACTGGGGGGGGGGGGGATGTTAATAACATATCAAAAGTTGGAACAAGTAGCTATGGTTCCCCACTTCTCCTTGTGAATTATAAAAACAGGACTTTCTTTTGCTCTTTTAAATGATTCAGATTCAGATGCTATAGGAAACTTGTTATGGCATTTGTAAAAATATGGGGATCTTACCCAGCCCTGAATCATTTACTTCTTTCTTTCCATATGAATAGAGTCTCCCTTCTAGATCTGGGGCTTCCCTTATGGCTCAGCTGGTAAAAAATCTGCCTGCAATGCCGGAGACCTGGGTTCGATCCCTGGGTTGGGAAGATCCCCTGGAGAAGGGATCTCCAGAATTCTGGCCTGGAGTCCATGGGGTCCCTAGAGTCCATGGGGTCCGAAAGAGTTGGATACAACTGAGCGACTTTCCTTTTCACTTTCTCTTTCTAGACCTGACTGTTCCTGAAGGATTAGCATTCCTGTGGTGGGGGTTTCTTTGTGGGAACTTGAACCTTCAGTGGCTGTTGATAACTTGACCATTAAAATGGTCTAGCCTTTCTCGGAGATTAACCCATTAATGAAAGTGAAAGTTTGTCCCTCAGTCGTGTCTGACTCTTTCGTGGATTGTAGCCCACCAGGCTCCAGGCAAGAATACTGGAGCGGGTAGCCGTTCCTTTCTCCAAGGAATCTTCCTGACTCAGGGATTGAACCTGGGTCTCCTGCATTGCAGGCAGATTCTTGACTGTCTGAGCCACCAGAGAAGCCCTTAACACGTTTAGGGGTAGATTATATGGTCCCCATTCTGCAGATAAGATGGAGGAAATTGAATTTCAGAAGGATACACTTGGTTCAGAGGGGGAAGAGTCATAAAGTGCTGGAGTCAAGATTTGATTCAAGTCAGCCTTGAGTGTGAGCTGGTTCCACACTCCATGGAACTATGTCCCTGAAAATCAGGCCATCATAATTACGAAGTTAAACCTGTAAGGTCTGAATATATTGCCCCAGGGGCTGAATCTGCAGGACAGAGTGGGCAGTGCCTAAGGGTGCCTAGTGGAGCAGACTGTTCCAGAATGACCTGCTTGTAAAAATGAAAAGCTAAGCTTTCTGGGAAAAAACAAACAAAAAACTAACTTCCTTATAGTGTCCAAGAAATCAAATAACCTGTAGGAAGAACTTTGATCTTTTATTGCACTGATGCTGAAAGAACTTTGATGAGAGGGTGGGGCTGGCATTCAGGAAGAAATAAATACACAAGGCCCTGAGTTAGGGCACTCCCCACCTTCTCCTCAAACCCAGCACTCAGAGGCCATGGTGCAGCCATGAAGTTGGAAGTCAAGGACTGGTCTGTGTATAATGGGTGAGACCCAGTTATCCATGAGCTGACAAGCGGGGAGAAAATAACCAGGGTGGCATAAAACTGCCATTAGCTGGTAGGACATCCTCTCCCTGGGAGCTCAGAGGCATGACCAAGAGAGCAAGCAGGGCTGTGTTTAAGGCCGAAAAAGATGGGTCTTATGAGTTAGTAAGAAAAGAGGACCCTCACTGTCTCTGCAGATTAGAGAGGAAATGCCTGCCTATTCCTGAAAGATGGGGTGCAGGTCAGAGAGGGCACTTTGAAGAAAGGTTGGGGGTGGGTCACAGAAATGATGTGGAATGCTTGGGAACCAGTCTTGGGAGGGGCGAAAACTAGGACTGTTCTGTTGCTTAGCACCAGATGCTATGTACAGAATCAATACACAATAAATATTTGTTAGAGGAAAGAATGACTATGGGGAAATGGGAGGCAAAGCAGTGTGCTGGCTAAAGAGACAGCTCTAGAGCTGTCTGCCTGCACTGGAATCTCGGCTTCCTGGGTCCTCACTGGGAGACGCTGGAGGAGGTGGGCCTTTCTGGCTTCAGGTTGCTTGTCTGTAGGATGAGTAGTGTGTTAAGAGTTCCCACTCCTATGTGGGGCTGTCAGGGCTAAACAGAACATATGGTGTCCTGTCGGTACTCAGTAAATATTACCTCTGACTCTTCCTTCTCATCCTTCCCTTCTTCCTCTGATGACAACGATGATGATGATGATTAAAGTTCAGGCAGAAAGGAAAGAGTTGGAATTGCATTCTATCTGTAAATGTGTGACCTTGAGCGAATTACTTAACCTCTCTGGGCCTCAATGTAATCATCATAAAATAGAGATAATGGTACCCCTCCATAAGGTTGCTTGAGAATTCAGTTACAAGTGCATAGCATGGTGGCTGGTGCTGAGTTAAGCTCTCAACAAATGGTGCTGTCTTGGTGCTTATTATTAGTTATTGTTGCTATTTTACTAGATACCTTCTGCACAGATCAGCAAACAGACCTCCAATGGAGTTGGATGTCAAAGGTGGGGTTTAGAGTCCTCTTTTGCCAGGAAGGGTTCTCTCCTCAGAGGCAGGGTCAGGCTGAACTTTCTGACAGTTCAGTGAGTCATATGATACATCACGTTTGACAAGAGGTCCCAGAATGGAATAAAAAGAGACTGGACTATATTACTGCTCAGGTTATTTCCAGCCGCCAAAGGTTCAATGTTCCCAGAGACAAACCTACACGACGATGGAATGCTAATTATTAGGGAAGGTCATTTCTAGGAAAGACACTCTTTATTCATAGGGAAAGAAGAGACTGGGTAAGTTCTCTGGATTTTACAAGCCCAAACAAACAAATTCTGCTTTATATGGCATTTGAATCAGGGTGAGTGGTTTTTAAAAGAAGAAAAGAACATCCTATTTCTATAATTCATAAGAAGAACTGAGAACCATAGTTACTGCTTCCATACTTACTGTGTTTGTATCCCCAATAAACTCAAAATAGTGACAGGCAGACTTTTCTCCTGTGGTGGAGGCTTGACTTAGAACTGGAGAGACTTGGTGAGAGAGAATTGGTGGAGACTTGATTAGAAATTGTCTGATCAGGGGAAAGACCTTAAAAAGAGAGGGGCTAGGTGGTGATCTCCAATAAGATGACTTTCTTTGCCCCCAGAACCTCCATTCCTGGGGTGAGATGATGCTATGTGGGAGTATGACTCAGGATCTGTGGGCTCCTGCCTGCCGGGCAGTCCATACTAAGTCAAACAGGAGCCAGAGGACAATTTAGTAATCTTGACCTGTCTTTATTGAAAATGTTGATATTTAGTTCATCATGGATTTTTGCATTTTTCCTACTTTAAAAAATGTTGCATTAAAATGTTATTAATCCTGATTACTGGAATTTTTGGCACCCCTTGAATGTGTAACCCAGGCCAGGATCTTACTCCCTCACCCTGCTCCTGGCCCTGCTGCAAATAGCACTGAATCTAGAAACTTCCCACGCCTAACTTCATACGTACTCAGCATGGGCAAAAAGATGACTGTATTCAAAATGTGAATGCGGGACAAGCAAGTTGAAAAAGAGAGGATTCTCTTCCATAAGAGGAAGGGCCATTTATGATACTGCACTTCACTCTACATTGGCTGTGTTTCTTGGCCAAGGTACTTAGCCTTCTCAGTAGAATAAAGCTAATAATAGCATCTATTATATTACTAAGGCTATGGTAGGGACTTAATGGGTTAACACCTGTGAACTTCTCGTAACATGTCTGGCATATACATATTTGTTGTTTTGTTATCATTGGTTTCAGTTTCTCTTTTCCTGTCTGCAAATCTGGAATAATACTTAGATTGTGTTATATAATGTTTGTTTCAATAGGCCTTATAATAGGACTGTTATATTATACAGATCTGAATTAGTCTAAGAACTAAGCTTCTAGTCCCAGAGGTGGATTTAGAAAGGGGTTGTTTTTCTTCTAAATGAGGGAGGCTTGACACAGACCCAGAATCACAGTGTGGATGAAGCTCAACCTTTCCTGGCCCCTCCTGCCTTTCTGACACCCTCTAGCAGAGAAGAGGAAGATCCCCAGCCCCAGGGTAGGGGAGAGGGAGCGAGTGTTAGTGGAAGGAGACTCTGGAGACCCTTCCTTCTGTGGGCCTCAGTTCTTGGTAAGGGGCAAAGCAGAATGTAAGGTCTTACCCACTCCAAGAAAGTTTGTTAATAATGACAGAAGAAAGAACAGGTCAGAAAGGATCGGACACGACTGAGCGACTGAGCTGCATGCAAGAGAGAACACCTGAAGAGAGGTGGGCTAGGCCAAGGGAGGCAGATAGCCCTGGAGGACTGGGGTACCTAGTTTTTAAGGCAGGGTCGATTGCGTAATCCGAGGGGTCATTGACTGACAACTTTGACTGACAGCTGCAAGTTATGTAACAAGATTCTCTACTGTGCCTGGCCTGGTCATAGGTCAGTCTGTTATAATTAGATGCATGTATTCATGGAATATTTATGAGCAGTTAATGAGTCCAATAGCCACCAAGGGATTCTCTTGTACTGGATTAGAGGGAGGTGTGCGCATGTGCTAGAGTAGGGAAACTCCTCCCAGTCCACTGGTAGGGGGATTTTCCAGCCCCCTATTTTTGGAGTACTGGTAGGGGCATGTGAGGGGCTGGGCTGGTACATTGCTTGGTGGGTTTGGGTGGCTATTGGGCGGTTAGCTGAAGGGGTGGCCTCTTGTTGCTCTTAGCCGGCTTCCTTGCTGTCACTTAGGTTTATCATTTTTCCCTGCTCTGGGCAGGATTCTGAGCACATTGACAGTGGGGGAGGGGAAGAGGCAGGGTCTCCAAGAAGTGGGGTCCTTGCTTGGGCAGCAGAATCACCCACTCCTCCCAGCAGGTCTTTGCAGGTATAGGAGCCATGTTAGCTCCTTGTGTTGGGTCCAGCTCTCCCAGAAAGGGATCCTTGTTCTTCTGGGAAGGGCTGGGGCAGTCCAGCCAGGCAGAAAGGCATAAAACCCTCACATCTCTTCTCTTTCCACTTCTCTGCCTGCTCCTTGCTGATCCGTTCCCTGGCTAATTCGCAGTGATTCTCAAACCTTCATGCACGGAACCTGGTAAAAAGGCAGCTTCTCAGGTCCCAGCCCAGACCCACTGAATCAAAACTTCTGGGGATGGGACTTGAACTAGGGTGGTTTTCTTGGGACTAGCAGGTTTCCAGGACATGGAACTTTCAGTGCTAAAACTGAGAATGTCCTGGGGAAACTGGGACAAGTTGGTCACCTGATGATCCACAGGTCCCCATCTCCCTTAGGCTCCTGGGTGACTCTCCTGGGTTGATGGCCCCCAAAACACACAGATCAGTGATGCTTTAAATGTTTAAGTTCCTTTAGGCTCTATGCTTCACTCTCTTTTCCTTCCCTAGACTTGCAGTGGTAGTCCCATAATCACTCATGGTTATCTACATCAAAGTTAACGAAGTGTTAGTTGCTCAGTCATGTCTCTTTTTGACCCGATGGATGGTAGCCTTCCAGGCTCCTCGGTCCATGGAATTCTCCAGGCAAGAATACTGGAGTGGCTTGCCATTCCCTTCTCCAGAGGATCTTCCCGACCCAGGGATTGAACCCAGGTCTCTTGCATTGCAGGCATATTCTTTACCATCTGAATAAAATTAAAAATTCAGTTCCTCAGTTACAGAGTTGCACTAGCCACATTTTAAGTACTCGCTAGATACATGTGGCCAATGGTTGCTGTATTTGACAGTGTAATATAGAATTATTCCATCATCATAAAAAGTTCTACAGGCACACCTCAATTTATATTGTTTTTTTTTACATATTGAAGGTTTGTGACCACGCAGTACCAAACAAGTCTATTGGTGTTGTTTTTCCAACAGCATTTGCTGACTTTGTGTCTCTGTGTCACATTTTGGTAATTCTTGCATATTTTAAACTTTTTCATTGTTATTTTGTTATGGTGATCTGTGAACGGTGATCATTGATGTTACTATTGCCGAAAGATTGACTTGTTGGAGGCTCAGATAACAGTTTCCATTTTTAGCAATTAAATATTTTTAAATTAAAGTGTACCCATTGTTTTTTAAAGATGTAATACTGTTGCATACTTAATAGACCACAGTATATATAAACAAATTTTATATGCACTGGAAAACAAAAAAATTCACATGACTCACTTTATTGTAATATTCACTTGGTTGCAGTGGTCTGGGACTGAACTCAGAAAGTGTGAGTCCTCAGTCGGGTCTGACTCTTCACGACCCCATGGACTGTAGGCCTCCAGGCTTCTCTGTCCATGGGATTCCCCAGGCATGAATACTGGAGTGGATTGCTATTCCCTTTTCCAGGGCTACCTCTGTGCTAAATTCTTTGGATAGATTTTTGCCATGTCAAGGTGATGTCCTTCATAGGATGAAAATTCATGTTCATTTTCTAGTCTTTGACACTTTCTTATGTGCTTAACAAGCTAAAAATCTTACATTCTTTTGGCATTCCTAAAATACAACTACTGTTCCTGGGGAATTAAGTAAGTCTCTTAAAATGTAGTAAATTCCTTGTTGAAAACTTGAAAAAAGACAAGATATTTTGTTATGTTTTGTTATTTCTCCCCCTTCTATTCATAGCAAACCAAACCTTATTTTCTGAGGGCTCCAATGTGTGGTTTTGAATGTGCCTGAGGCAAAGGCAGAAACAGTTTCTAAAACAATTTAGTTCTGGGGGAAGACTCTCATGGGGTGCGAGCTAACAAATGTTTAGTTTCGGGATGAATTAGTTAAACGGGTGATTGAAGGATTTTCCCTCACATGCTTTAAAGAGATTGATTTCCTTGGTCTTATTTCCTTGTTCTGCACTTTCCCTGCAGATAAAGGATTCTAAGGTATTTGTTTACAGTGGCTTCAATGATGACAGCCAAAGTAATCATTAAGCTAACATGACCAGCCCAGAAGAACAACAAGGCACTTGTGAGGAAATAAAGTCTGATACGTGGATGTGTTTGAGCGTGTGGCCTCATGCCTGGGCAAGCACTCTCAGACAAGTGGTGGTCTTTGTTCTCTGAGTGGGAATTGACTTTCCAAGATCAGGTGCCTGAAAGGAAACGAAGCTTCTAGAACTGCGATTATGAGGATTTGGCTCAGATGAGATGCCTGGGAATGAGCAATGTCTTCTTTTTAAACTCCTTTTCCTTCCCTTTCAGAAATTCTTAGAATTACAGCTGGTATTTCGAATGTGTGTGGAGGGGAAGGGGAGAGTATGTAATTATATTATTGTATAATGTCCTTTGTTTCCCTAAATATTGTCATTTGCATTCCACCTTCATACTTGTTACCCACTTTTTGTACTATGAATGTTATTATTTATCTTTTTTTTTAACCTAATAGATTTATTTTAAAAGGAAACATGTCATTATTGTAAGTGGAAAATTTGTATCACTTTCTTATACATATAGGTGACTATATAGTCATATTTATTTTATAAACATTATTATATTTATTTACCTTTATATGTATTTATAGACATATATGAAAAAAGTGAAAAGTGTTAGTTGCTCAGTCATGTCCAACCCCATGGACTGTAGCCCGCCAGGCTTCTCTGTCCATGGAATTCTCTAGGCAAGAGTGCTAGAGGGGGAAGTCATTCCCTTCTCCAGCGAATCTTTCTTACCCAGGGATCGAACCTGGGTCTCCTGCATTACAAGCAGATTCTTTACTATCTGAGCCACCAGGGAAGCCCATAGACATACATACACACAGGGAAAACCAACCATGTCATTAAATTCTAGCTAGATTGTGGAAGAAGCATCTCAAAGGCTACATTCGGTATGATTTCATTTATATGACATTTTGAAAAATGCAAAAGTATTGGGATGGAGAACAGACCCTTCTTGGGTGAAGGATGGGAGGGTGATTTCAGGGAATGGCAGAGGGGAGTTTAAGGTGATGAAACTGTCTGTATCCTGATTGTAGTGGTGGTTGTGCATGTGCTCACAGAACTAAATATCCCAAATATTTTGCTGCATGTTAATTTAAAAGTGAAATTGTTAGAGTCTAGTCATAAGCTGTGGCCTCATGAAGGTTCTAAACGTGAGTTTTGCTCTCCCCTCATTGAAAAAGAGACTGTGGCCCATTCGGAGAGTTGTTGAAGAACCATTAGCACTAGTGGAGATGATGTAGTCATTAACTTGAATCACTGAACAAGAACTAAAAAGGAAGGAGATAATAAATAATAAAATCTTGTTATTTTCCATGAGGAAATTTCTCCTTTCAAGAATCCCTGTGATGATCTGAAACCCTCAGTTTATAAATGGGATGTGTCTGTGGCCACAGTGGACCCAGGCCTGAGAAGGTCTGAGTGAACCTTTCCCCACTCCCCACTCTCCCAGGATGGTCCAGCAGATCCCAGTTAGATTGGCTTGCCTTCCCACTGGCTGCCAACAAGATAGGCTCTAGGCAATGCATGTGATGAATGAGAACTTTGTGAGACAAGATTCCTTCATTCCTTCAACAAATATTGAGTGTCTCCTTTGTCTCCTATGTGCCAAGCATGGTGCTAGATCCTGGGGAGATACTGAGAAAAATAGAACAACTCCTACCCTCACAGAGCTCTCAGTCAATGGAAGACACATTTTGAACAATAAGTGCACAAAATTAATATATAATTACAAATTGATAAGTCCTGTGGAAAGGGGACAGGATGCTATGAGAGAAACACAAGAATTGTTTGGATGTGGAGGATTAAGGGAGGCCTCTCTGTGAAGGCAGAGATGAAGCCGACTCCTTAAGGATGAGGAGTTAACCTGACCAGGAGTGGAGGGAAAAGCATTCTTGGTGGAGGGAACAGCATGTATGAAGGTCATGACCCAGGAAAACAGGCCAGCGTGTTTATACAAAGTTTGGCAAACTACCCTCCATAAATGCAACCCCTGTAGCTGAGAATGGTTTTAAATTATTTTTTTAAAAAAAAGAAGTTTGCACGCTGAAGAATTGATACTTTTGAGCTGTGGTGCTGGAGAAGACTCTTGAGAGTCCCTTGGACAGCAAGGAGACCAAACCAGTCAATCCTAAAGGGAATCACCCTGAGTGTTCATTGGAAGGACTGATGCTGAAGCTGAAGCTCCAGTACTTTGGTCGCCTGTTGCAAAGAGCTGACTCACTGGAAAAGACCCTGAAGCTGGGAAAGACTGAGGGCAAGAGGAAAAAGGGGGCAACAGAGGATGAGATGGTTGGATGGCATCGTTGACTAATGGACATGAGTTTGAGCAAACTCAGGGAGATAGTGAAGGACAGGAAAGCCTGGTGTGCTGTAGTTCGTGGGGTCGCAAAGAGTCGGACACGACTTAGTGTGAACAACAAGAAAATGAGAGCATGAAGTCCCCCCGCCAAAACGAGTGGAGACTGAGCGAGCGTATGCCCCTGCTGCCTGATTCCGAGGAGGCAGGTGGTAGTATGTCTCAGAAGTATTGATACATCCCTTTTACTTCCTAATCATACAAAATGTCCACTTCTTTCTCTTTGATGAAAAGATCTCAGCTCTGTTTCCCTTTCCTTTCCTTTTTTTCCTGTAAATTTTTCTTTATGTCATAAACTTAGAGAGCTGTAAAAGCCTTTTTTTAGATCTCCTATGTTAATCTCAGTTTAACTCAGCCATTCTCAAAGGTAGGGGTAAGGAGGGGTAGGGGAACAGCCGATTTATTTCCCACTGGACTTTGACAATTCCTGACAAGGTACCACAGACTGGTTGGCTTACCAGAAATGTATTATCTCACAGTTCTGCAGGCTGGAAGTCTGAAATCAAGGTGTTGGGAGGGTAATCATCCCTCCAACGCTTATAGTGGAAGGATCCTTGCTTGCCTCTTCCAACTTCTAGTAATCCTTGGCCTGAGGCAGGAGAATGCCAATCTTCATGGCATCTTCCCAGTGTCTCTTCACACACTCCTCCCTGTGTGCATGGCTGTGTCCAAAGTTCCCCTGCTAACAAGGACAACAGTCATACTGGACCTTAATGACCTCATCCTAGCTTGATTACCTGTTGGAAGATCCTTTGTCCTAATAAGGTCACAAACTGAGATACCAGAGGTTAAGTACTTCTGTATATCTTTTACTAGGGACATAATTCAACCCCTAACAGTGGTCAACATATAAACAATATGAAGTGGAAAATCACCAACCAAATTCAAAATCATGCTGGCTTCTGGACAGAGAAAGGGGGAGGGGGATAGTGGTGGAAAACTGGGTTGAGGGGAAGCTTGAGAGTTTCCATTTTACCAGTCATGTTTTATTTCCTTGAGAAAATAAGGACAAATCTGGAATTAACATGAAAAAGATTAGTATTTGGTAGTATTTATTCTTTTGCTCTCTGTACTTGATTGTTGTCCATTTTTTAAGTCTTGAGAGGAAAGAAACTAAGAAGGCATTGAACTGGCATGACCCTCCTTCATAGGCACCGGTAAGGGGTGTGGTGTGACACCATCTCTTGTAGAAGTCAAAGTCCTCTGTCATCTGATTTTCAGGATGTATGGCCTGCAATCAGCAGCTGGGAATTTTCAGACTTCAGATTCACATTAAGGACTATAACCTTCTGGAAATCGTCCCCGATCCAGCTTCTATCAACAGCCAGTGGGAGAGAAAACACACATCCATCCGACTCTGAAGTTCCAGCAGCATCTGCAGACCACATCAGTTTGTGTGAAGTTTGCATTCATTTGGGACAAAGTGAGAAAAACGAGGATAGAGATGTAAGTTTTTAAGGTTAATCTATTCAATTAAATGGGCCGTTCTTCCTTTTTAGATTGGGAATTTTTCCTTTTAAAAAATGTCTATAAAATGTTTTCTGAAATAACAGTGATAGTAGGTCATGGTAGCTGTTGTTGCTTTTAATGTCTTTAGTTAGCAAAATAAAATGTAGCATTCCCCCCCCCCCCAGAAAAAAGAAAAACCTGAAAAATTTGGTTGGTCTAAATCAAAATGATGGTGGCTCTTTGGAACTAATTGAAAATTTCTACAGACTCACTTTGATTACTTTGACTGTGGATCTTAAATTTGTATGTATTGTATACCATGTATAAGCATGTTGGTTTCATTTAGGTTGAAAGGTTGTCTTGTGTTGGAAAAACAAAGTTCTTCCCATTAGAAGATAAGACATACAGCTGAAATTAGAATTTGTGGCCTCATTTTGGCTCTTACGGAGTGATGTCCTGCCTTTGGTGGTGGCCAGGTTAGCTTTTACAAGGCTCTGCCTTCTCTTCCCTTGTCTTTCAGGTAATAATTGGCCCTGATTAGCAAAATTAACCTTTGTGCAGTTTACGACTGCCTCGTGATTCTAGCGTGGGGTTGGGCAGGAGACGGGAAAAGGAGATTAGAAAGAAGAGCCATACAAAGCTGGCCGTCTTCTGCTGGAACATGGAGATCTAGAGCATTCTTTTTTAGCTCCACGATATTCCATTGTGCAGGTGTGCTGTCACTGATTTGATCCATCCCTTGTTGATGGGTTTTTGGATTGTTTCCATTTTTTCTGAGTACACATAAAGCTTGGTCTTAATGACTCCATGTCACTGTTTTCTGAGGTCATTGGTGACTGCAGAACAAAGATCGTGGGTGGCTTGCTTTGGCTTATGCTGGTTTAATTCTGGGAAACCTAAGAGGCAGTAGAGATAAATAGCCTGTCTGTGACCTTATCGGATTCTAGGATGCAATTTATCCCTTGAACATTATTGGACTAGCTAAATGCAAGGTTGTTATGATCACCCATTCAAACCAGGAGACTTGAAAGATCAGATAAGAAGCTTGCAATTAACGGATTCAAAAGACATATAATTGTGTGGGAATGTGACTGATAACCAATGAAACAGTGAAGTAGGAAACCCTAAATGGATGTCGAAAGGAGGACTCAGAATAGATGATTCAATGGCCCTTATTGGGAAGATACTAGAGCAACAAAATTTAGAGGCAAAAATATGTATAATATACTCTATGAAATCTAAAATCCATATTTTATAATAACTATAAACGCAGTATAACTTTTAAAAATTGTTAATCACTATATTGTACACCTGTAACTTACACAATATTATACCTCAACTATATTTCAATAAAAAGGAAAATATATATGTATTTGAGCTTCTTCCAAGGCACAAAGAGAAATTTTTCCTTGGAAAGGACAGGATATTTGTACCTCTAATAGCTAGTAGGAAACTATGAGTCAATTTCTCAGAAAACCACTCCCACTTAATTTCCCTGTCAGCTCAAGACTATTTCCTTGTAGCTATTTCCTCCTCTCCCTTTTCTGTCAGTCATTTTCTCTGGGCTTGTCTTTTTGCTTACTTAGGAATTTGTCCGACTAGGTGGTAGTGGCTAGAGCACATTTGTGCCTGGTCTGTGAAAAAGATAAGTGCGCTATACAAACTCCTGTCACAAGACGTCAGTAGAACAGAGAACTGTACCGGCAGATTGAAACTCATTATTGGCTGATCACATATAGTATCTATCTATCCATATTTGTGTTCTATGAATATATTCATGAACTTATATATTCATAAATATGTTCATGAATACATATATTAAATGTGTGTGTTGTATGAATAGGTATGTTCATACAATAAACACACAGAGATAAACAGGTAAATAACTAGATGATTGATAGATAAGTAGACAGATGTTATATGTGATCAGCCAACAGTTCATTCATTCATGAATATATTCACAAATATATATATATTCATATAATACACAAAGATATATTTGTCAAAGATTCTAAATGATCTTGTATTGTCAGACTAGGCTAGACTCTGCTGCATTAAGAAACAAACTCAAAATCTCAAGGGCTTAACTCCTGAAAGTTTATTTCATGTTCATGAAGTGCTGTTATGGGTTATTGGGGGTGGGTTGTGCTCCATTTAGTCATGGATCTATGGGTGGAGAATGGGTCTCCATCTGCAATGTCACTGGTTGCCATGGCAGGGGAAAGGTACTAGAAGGTTGTGATTTTGACTCTTAAATTCTTTTGCTTGGCAGTAATACATGCTTACAGCCCACTGGCCAAAAATAGCCCAATGCCACTGCCTATATGGAAGGGGGTTCTCATCTCACAGTGGCCTGCAGGGACTCCAGAGCTCCCCCAACACACCCCACCCCCAGCCCCAACAGCTCGTCTTGGAGTTGCTGGAGGGTCTGAGCTCTTTGCTGGTGACCCTGAGCTGTATTATGTGGTCATCTGACCCCTTTATAAGGTCCTCGTGACACATTTTTTTCAGAAATTCATCCTGGGGAGAAGCATGTACTTCTTGAAAAACTGATATACTTCCTATTTTTCAGAAGAAATGAGTATCACATAACTTGTATGATTCTCTTTCAGTCTGGACTAAGAAGAAGCTCACAGCAAAATTTAGTTCTCATTTACAGTCACTATGTCAACTGAGGAATTTGGTAGAATTTCTTTTCCTTCTACTTTATTATAAAGGATTTCTATCTTTTAAAATTATGTCCTAGTTGAGTGCCTGATTTTTAAAAAATTGATGTATAAGTTGCTTTACAACATTGTATTAGTTTCTATATATGAATTCACATACACACACACTCACATCAGTTCAGTTCAGTTCACTCACTCAGTCGTGTCCAACTCTTTGCAACCCCACGGACTGTAGCACGCCAGGCCTCCCTGTCCACCACCAACTCCCGGGATTTACTCAAACTCATGTCCATTGAGTCAGTGATGCCATCCAACCATCTCATCCTCTGTCAGCCCCTTCTCCTCCTGCCCTCAATTTTTCCCAGCATCAGGGTCTTTTCAAATGAGTCAGTTCTTCGCATCAGGTGGCCAAAGTATTGGAGTTTCAGCTTCCGCATCAGTCCTTCCAATGAATATTCAGGACTGATTTCCTTTAGGATGGACTGGTTGGATCTCCTTGCAGTCCAGGGGATTCTCAAGAGTCTTCTCCAACACCACAGTTCAAAAGCATCAATTCTTTGGCATCAGCTTTCTTTATAGTCCAACTCTCACATCCATACATGACTACTGGAAAAACTATAGCCTTGACTAGATGTACCTTTGCTGGCAAAGTAATGTCTCTGCTTTTTAATATGCTGTCTAGGTTGGTCTCTCTCTCTCTCTCACACACACACACACACACACACACACATATATTCTTTTTCAGATTCTTTTCAACTATATGTAGCCTATACATATAGTGAATAAAGTGGAGTTGCTCAGTCATGTCCGAATCTTTGTGACCCTATGGACTGTAGCCCACCAGGCTCCTCCATCCAAGGGATGTTCCAGGCAAGAATACTGGAGTGGGTCACCATTTTGTTCCCCAGAGGGTCTCCCTGGGTCCAGGGATCGAACTCGGGTCTCCCTCATTGAAGGCAGACTCTTTTACCGTCTGAGCCACCAGGGAATCCCATGTAGCTTATTATGAGATATTAACATAGGTCCCTGTGCTATACAGTAAGACCTTGTCATTTATCTATTTTATACATAGTAGTTTGTGTCTGCTAATCCTAACTCCCAGTTTATCCTTCCCCTATACCTTTCCCCTTTGGTAACCATAAATTTCTCTGTATCTGTGAGTCTATGTATAGACTGTGTATATCTGAGAGTCTGTTCCTGTTTTGCAAATAAGTTCATTTGTACCATTTTATTTTTAGATTCCACATGTAAGTGACATCACATTTGTCTTTCTCTGTGTGACTTACTTCACTTAATATGATAATCTCTAGGTCCATCCATGTTGCTGCAAATGGAATTCCTGACTTTTGTTGTCCACCAAGCCTTCTTTCTTGTGATAGCTGCCAGGGTTTTCATTACACATAAATCAAAATAGTGGTAAATAATATCTTCTATTCAGTGAATGTTTCCTTGATGCCAGTTCTTTATGTGCCCCATGTTGTTCACTCCTTCCAACTCTATGAGGCATTATTAGTCAGTATTGGATAGATGAGCAAACAGGATCAAAGAGATTAAGTGATTTGCCCAAGTCCACACAGCTAGCAGATGGAAACTAAACGCGATGCCAAGGGCTTGATTCCTAACCATTTCATTGCACAGCATTACATAGACAAATCTCTTATGATTATGTAGTAGAAGTGACAAACAGACTCAAGGGGTTAGATCTGATAGAGAGCCTGAAGAACTGTGGTCGGAAGTTCGTGACATTGTACAGGAGGCAATGATCAAGACCATCCCCAAGAAAAAGAAATGCAAGAAGGCCAAATGCTTGAGCAGGCCTTACAAATAGCTGAGAAAAGAGAAGCAAAAGGCAAAGGAGAAAAGGAAAGATATTCCCATTTGAATGCAGAGTTCCAAAGAATAGCAAGGAGAGATAAGAAAGCCTTCCTCAGTGATCAATGCAAAGAAATAGAGGAAAACAATAGAATAGGAAGGACTAGAGATCTCTTCAAGAAAATTAGAGATACCAAGGGAAGATTTTATGCAAAGATGGGCTCAAAAAAGGGCAGAAATAGTTTGGATCTGACAGAAGCAGAAGATATTAAGAAGAGGTGGCAAGAATACACAGAAGAACTGTACAAAAAAGATCTTCACGACCCAGATAACCATGATGGTGTGACCATTCAACTAGAGCCAGACATCCTGAAATGTGAAGTCAAGTGGGCCTTACGAAGCATCACTAATAACAAAGCTAGTGGAGGTGATGGAATTCCAGTTGAGCAATTTCAAATCCTGAAAGATGATGCTGTGAAAATGCTGCACTCAATATATCAGTAAATTTGGAAAACTCAGAGGTGGCCACAGGACTGGAAAAGGTCAGTTTCCACTCCAATCCCAAAGAAAGGCAAGGCCAAATAATGTTCAGACTACTGTACAACTACACTCCTCTCACACGCTAGCAAAGTAATGCTCAAAATACTTCAAGCAAGGCTTCAACAGTACATAAACCAAGACCTTCCAGATATTTCTAAAGCTGAATTTAGAAAAGGCAGAAGAGCCAGAGATCAAATTACCAACCTCCATTGGATCATAGAAAAAGTAAGAGAGTTCCAGCAAAACATCTACTTCTGCTTTATTGACTATGTCAAAGCCTTTGACTGTGTAGATTACAACAAACTGTGGAAAATTCTTCAAGAGATGGGAATACCAGACCACCTGACCTGCCTCCTGAGAAATCTATATGCAGGTCAAGAAGCAATTGTTAGACCTGGACATGAAACAATGAACTGGTCCAAATTGGGAAAGGAGTACATCAAGGCTGTATGTTGTCACCCTGCTTATTTAACTTATATGCAGAGTACATCATGAGAAATGCCCGGCTGGATGAAGCACAAGTTGGAATCAAGATTGCCAGGAGAAATATCAATAAGCTCAGATATGCAGATGACACCACCCTTATGGCAGAAAGAGAAGAAGAACTGAAGAACTTCTTGATGAAAGTGAAAGAAGAGAGTGAAAAAGTTGGCTTAAAACTTGATTTAGAAAACTAAGATCATGGCATCTGGTCCCATCACTTCATGGCAAATAGACAGGGAAACAATGGAAACAGTGAGAGACTTTATTTTCTTGGGCTCCAAATCATTCAGATGGTGACTGCAGCCATGAAATTAGAAGACAGTTGCTCCTTGGAAGAAAAGCTATGACCAACCTAGACAGCGTATTAAAAAGCAGAGACATTACTTTGCCAACAAAGGTCCATCTAGTCAAGGCTATGGTTTTTCCAGTAGTCATGTATGGATGTGAGAATTGGACCATAAAGAAAGCTGAGCACCGAAGAATTGATGCTTTTGAACTGTGGTGTTGGAGGAGACTCTTGAGAGTTGCTTGGACTGCAAGGAGATCAAACCAGTCAATCCTAAAGAAATCAGTCCTGAATATTCATTGGAAGGACTGATGCGGAAGCTGAAACTCCAATACTTTGACCCCCTGATGCAAAGAACTGACTCATTTGAAAAGACCCTGATGCTGGGAAAAACTGAAGGTGGGAGGAGAAGAGGATGACAGAGGATGAGTTGTTTGGATGGCATCACCGACCCGATGGACATGAGTTTGAGCAAGCTCCGGGAGTTGCTGATGGGCAGAGGGGCCTAGCTTGTTGCAGTTCATGGGGTCACGAAGAGTCAGACACTACTAAGAGACTGAGCTGAACTGACATCAACAGATGATTCAATTCAGATAATGTGTCCTGTTCTCACCTAGTTTTTGCTTTCATCCACTCAGATGTTCTGTGATGCATATGTGAGAAAACTGCCAATGTTTGTGAACTAGAGCCATTCATTTATTTTCAACTAGTGTAATTAGAAGGAATTAGAAGGGGAAATAGAAGGTCTCACATTATGGTTTCTGGTTTAGATCTTTCTCATTTCCTTTTTCTTTTTAAGAGTGAGAGGTTGTATATTTATAGAGAAGTACACAGTTCTTACTACAGTCCATGACACAACCAAGCAACTGAGCATGCACGCACCCACACAGTTCTTACGTGTACTTGATGTGCACACACATGCCACCGTGTAACCACCACCCAGATCAAGAGGAGAACATTCCTAGAAACCCAGAGGCTTGCTCACTCATATTGTTTCCCATCTCCCCCCTTCCCCAAGGTGATCGCTATTCTGATTTCTAGCCCCGTTATTTAGTTTGCCTGTTCTTGAACTTTATACAGTCTGTAGTCTTTTGTATCTGAATTTCAATCATCATTGCCTCTGTGAGATGAATCCATGTCATTGCATGTCACAGAAGTTCAGTCTTTGTTACTGCTGTGTAGTATCTCATTGTATGAATATGCCACAATTTATTTACTTATTCTACTGTTAGCTTGTTTCCAATTTCTGGCTCTTATGTAAGAAAAGCATGTATGAGCATTCTCATTGCCTTTTGGTGGACATGTTTTTCTCTTTTAGGCTGGTATTGTAACAGGTTTTATTTTCTTAGATTTAGTTGGCATCATTTAGTTTGTTAGATGTAATAGTCATAGCTAAGGTTTTAGTAGGCCATGGAAATCCTAAACCTTAAATAAATATATATTAATTTCTAGTCTTACAATATAAGTAAATGAATGCATTCATTTTCCATGTTATGAAAAATAAGTTGCCATAAAGCCCAGCATTTAGTCTTTCGAGCACTCAGTTTGTGTGGATGTTTCTATTTGTAAAACTCAGCATATTAGTTGACATTCTCTTTCATTTGTGTATGACAAAAGCCCAACTCAAACAGTTGTAAGTCAAAAGGGGAATGTAATGACTCAAGTATCCAGTGGCTGGCTGCCTTCAGGCATGGCTGGATTCAGGTGCTTAAACAATGTCATAGCATTTGATCCTTCTTTCTGTTTATCTCTTGGTTCTGTTCTCTTTGCTCTTGGCACTAGTCTCAGGCAGGCCTCCTTCCCTGGTGACCTCTGACAGCTTCAGGCTTGTAACTTCCTAAGTCCCAAGTCCAACCAAAAGAGAGAGCTTCTCTTTTTCAACATTTCTGATAAAACTCCCAGAATTGAGTCTCACTGGCTCTGACTCAATCACTGTGGCCAGGAAGCAAATAATTCTGATTGGGTCACACATTTACACCTGGCTGACTTGAAATGAGAGGAAAAATGTTACTACAAAAGAGAGAACTGGATGCTAGACAGGGACACAAATAATGAAAAACTTTCTGCTATGCTGAAAAGGTTGTAGATGACAGCGGCAGAAGGTTAATTCTTTAGCTCTGATTACTCAACAAAAAGTCTAACCCTTTTCACTTTTATATAGAGATAAATCTGTAAACATTGGCTGAACTTTAAAAGTGGTCTACTTGCTTCTTTCAAAAGCATCACCATTTATCCAATCATGATGGCTCAAATTGTGGAGTTAATTTCTGACTTTTCTTTTCCTTAGCTTTCACCCTTCCTGTATCAGGTCAGTCCACAAATTCTAATAATTCTTTGTTTAAATTTTCTCCCTTCTTGTATTCTTCTCTGTTCTGACTGACACTACACCAGAAGTTCCAGGCTTATAGCCTATCACCGCAGCAACCTAGTGAAATAAGAGCATACCCTTCCCAGTTAGTCCCGTTAAGGTCCTGGAAGACTGACCTGGGTTATGTGCCCATTCCTGAACCAAACCCTGGGGCAAGGGGTATGGTGGACACTGATTGGCCAGAGTTGGTCATGTGACCGTCCTTGGAGTCAAGAATGCAATTTGCCTTTCCTTAGACCATGAGTGTGGCAGGGGCAGGGGCTCAGAGGAAAATCAGGGCCTTGATGCCAAAAGAAGGAGAAACAGGTTAAAGGCAAGTAAAAGCAATAGATGGCTCACTTAGAAATTAAGACCCCATCACTTTTGATTTGAAAGTATATTTTATCTATAGATGAAAGTTTATAGGACTCAAAAAACCATATTTTCAAACTGGAAGGGGTGGTGGTGTTTGTCTCCTTACCCAAGCCCTCTCTGCTGAGCCGCGCTTAGTCACTCAGGCATGTCCGACTCTTTTCGACCCCATGGACTGCAGGCTCCTTTGTCCATGGGGATTCTCCAGGCAGAAATACTGGAGTGGGTTGCCATGCCCTCCTCCAGGGGATCCTTCCAACCCAGGGATTGAACCCAGGTCTCCTGCATTACAGGCAGACTTTACTGACTGAGCGACCAGGGGAGCTCCATTGTGCATGCATAGTAATTTATGCCTTGAACTCAAAACAAGTACAGTCCAAGTGCTTAAAAAGTCCTTGTTTCCTCCAGTCTTTTGGTTCATTGCTTCCTCCCCCATAACCAGGAGAAGGTATTTGTCAGGATGTAAGTTTGGTTAAATGTATCAGACCCAGAAACAGTGGTTTATACAAGATAATGGTTTCTTTCTTTCTTTACATAAAAGCCCAAGCTGATATTGAGCACTGATCTGTGAAATCATCAACAAGCCAGGCTGTTGTGCTGCCCTCCTAGGTGGGTGCTGCCTGTGTGTGCATGGCCCAGGTGTTGTTGTTCTGTTGCTAAGTCATGTCCAACTGTTTGCGACCCCAGGGACTGCAGCACGCCAGGCTCCCCGGTCCTCCACTATCTTACAGAATTTGCTCAAAATCATGTCCATTGAGACAGTGATGCTATCTAACCATCTCATCCTCTGCAGCCCTCTTCTCCTTTCACCTTCACTCTTTCCCAACATCAGGGCCTTTTCCAGTGACTCATTTCTTCACATCAGGTGGCCAAAGTATTGGAGCTTCAGCTTCAGCATCAGTCCTTCCAATGAATATTCAGGGTTGATTTCCTTTAGGACTGACTGACTTGACCTCCTTGCAGTCCAAGAGACTCTCAAGTCTTTTCCAACACCACAATTTGAAAGCATCAATTCTTTGGCACTCAGGCTTCACGACCATACATGACTAAAAACCACTGTGGTTTTTTACTGGGAAAAAAACCACAGCTTTGACTAGACGGACCTTTGTCGGCAAAGTGACATCTCTGCTTTTTAATATGCTGTCTAGGTTTGTCATAGCTTTCCTTCCACAGAGCAAGCGTCTTTTGATTTCATGGCTGCAGTCACCATCCACAGATGGCCCAGATGGCACCCCATCATTTCCACACTCCAGTCCACGGAAGTGGGAAGACTGAGAAAGGGAGGAATATCCCTTCTCTTTAACAGCACAGCCTAGAAGTACTATATACCGCTTCTGCCCACATCTCATTGCCCCCTCTCATGGCTGCACGTACAGGCACAGGAGGCTGGGAGATATAGTCTCTATTTTGGACAGTTGTGTACCTAACTAAGAAGGGAAAAAGAACCGATACTGCAAGGTAACCATCAATTATTGCAGGGAAGAAAGGGGAAAAAAATCTGACGTTTTCTTCCTTTTGTTTTTCAGATAAAGAAAGAGATTGCCGAATAACTGCAGATGCATTTTAATGCTCCAGAGTAAATATGTCTGCCTACAGGAATAGCGCTTATGAGGAAGACCCAGATTACCCTGACTATTCTGAGTCTCGAAACCATACTCAGGGGTATTTGAAAACTCCAGGTCCTCTGAACAACTCAGATGACCCCAGGACCAGGAGCAAACCATACCTAGCAGAGTCCAGAACAAGTCCAGACTATCTTGAGTCTCTAGCAGAACCAGATTATCCTGGATCTCGGAGTAATCCAGACTACCCTGGCACCAGGAGCCATCCATACTCTGCAGGGACAGACTATCCCAAACCTTTGGCAGAACCAGAGTATATTCGATCTCAGAGGAATCCATACCAGCCAGGCTCATCTGGAGAGCCAGACTACTCTCAGTCTCAACGAAATCCTGATTTTCCTGGTTCCAAAGGCAGAGGAAACTACACAGGCTCCAGAATAAATCCAGATTATCTTGACTCCTTGGGAGAACCAGACTACCCTGGAGCTCAGGAAAACTTGAACTCTTCTGGCCCCAGAGCCACTTCAAACCATCCAGGCTCCAGAAGGAATCCAGAACATGCTAGCCCCAGAGTCAAGGCATACATAGACTCCCTGGGAGAACCTGATTATCCAGGTGCTGAGAGTCAATCTAACCATCCACACTTTTTTGGAGAACCAGACTACCCAGGTGCTGAGGACTGTCGGAACTCTACAAACTTTTGGGGAAAGCCTGATTACCCAGGTGCTGAGAATGGTCATGATTATGGCTCTTCAGAGGACCCGGAAATGGCCAGGCAGTAAGTGCTAGAATCTCCCTCCAGTGGGGATGGGAGATGAAGGTTAGATCATGAAGTCAATTAGTGTTTAACTTAATTGGGATAAGGACACATATGATGATTCCCATGACCTGGATTTATGGTGAAACTTTCATACCTACCTGTATACCTCACCTGGGCCTTGGATTCTCAGCCTGAGGCTTCATGCTCTTAACTGATCATAATCTTTCATCACTTCTTGCTTGTGTAACATCTTTCCCAGTCTCTTATCTCTTCCTGCCTAGTCCCTGTAAGACATTTAGATCGCACTGTTTTGACCCTGCTACTTTGCCAATGAGATTAAGGTTAAGGTGGTAATTATGAACCCAAACCTTTTAACCAGAACTATATCAACAGGAATGCACTTTAATCAAGAAAATCTTTTGAAAATCTAACACCGTGGAGTCCATTTAACTCAATTATTTTTATACAAGGGGATTAAGCCACTTCTGACTTTTTCCACTTTCATCTTTATTTTGCTGAAATTATCGCCAGAATTGACCACTTTTCATGTTTAGAGCAGATTTGACTCATTGATCTCTCATTGTTGTTGTTTTCATCAAGTTTTATTGATTATAGTTTTTGCCGTTGTTAGGATTCCTCTAAGGAGGTTTTTTTAAGTCTAATTTTTCCTGATTCAGATTCTGTAGATCTAAATTTTGTCAAAAAGATTTTAATCTTCCATCAGTTTTAGTCATTGACAAATTCTATTAGGTACAGTTTGGGTCACTGACAGTGTTCACCTTGGGTGACAGTTCTACCAAATCTAATTTTTCCTGTGTTGAGTTTCTCAACGTTCATGTTGCCAACGGCATGTGATTATTTATTTTTCAGGCTATTTTTAACCTGTAACAAATTTACTATGTGAAATTCTAACCAATGTGAGTTTTATTTTGTATGTACTATTTCTAGTAGTAATATCTATGAATTCAGCATAAATCCTTCAGGGTAGGCTTCAACAGTATGTGAACCGAGAGCTTCCAAATGTACAAGCTGGATTTAGAAAAGGCAGAGGAACCAGAGATCAAATTGCCAACATCCATTGAATCATAGAATAAGCAAGGGAATTCCAGAAAAACATCTAGTTCTGCTTCATTGACTATGCTAAAGCCTTTGACTGTGTGGATGACAGCACACTGTGAAAAATTCTTCAACAGATGGGAATACCAGACCACCTTCTCCTGAGAAACCTGTATGCAGGTCAAGAAGCAACAGCTAGAACCGGACAAGGAACAAGGGACTGGTTCCAAATCAGGAAAGGAGTACGTCAAGGCTGTATATTGTCACCCTGCTTATTTAACTTATATGCAGAGTACATCATATGAAATGCTGGGCTGGATGAAGCACAAGCTGGAATCAAGATTGCCAGGAGGAATATCAATAACCTCAGATAAGCAGATGACACCACCCTTATGGCAGAAAGCAAAGAAGAACTAATGAGCCTCTTGATGAAGAGGCCCAAAAACCAAAACATAAGGAAAAAACAGATGCAATGTTGTAACAAATTCAATAAATACTTTAAAAAGATAGTCAACATTCAAAACACTAAGGTCATGGCATCTGGTCCCATCACTTCCTGGCAAATAGAAGGGGAAAAAGTGAAAATAGTGACAGATTTTATTTTCTTGAACTCCAAAATCACTGCAGATGGTGGCTGCAGCTACGAAATTAAAAGACACTTGCTCCTTGGAAGGAAAGCTATGACAAACCTAGACAGAATATTAAAAAGCAAAGACATTACTTTGCTGACAAAGGTCCATCTAGTCAAAGCTATGTTTTTTCCAGTAGTCATGTATGGATGTGAGAGTTGGACCATGAAGAAGGATGAGTGCCAAAGAATGGATGCTTTTGAACTGTGGTGTTGGAGAAGACTCGTGAGAGTCCCTTGGACTGCAGGGAGATCTAACCAGTCAATCCTAAAGAAAATCAATCCTAAATATTCATTGGAAGAACTGATGCTGAAGCTGAAGCTCCAATACTTTGACCACCTGATGTGAAGAGCTGACTCATTGGAAAAGACCCTTATGCTGGGATAGACTGAGGACAGGAGGGGAAGAGGTGACAGAGGATGATATGATTGGATGGCATCACTGTTTCAATGGATATGAATTTCAGCAAACTCTGGGAGATAATAAAAGATAGGAAAGCCTGGCATGCTGCAGTCCATAGGGTTGCAAACAGTTGGACATGACTTGTTGACTGAACGATAAGAAACAAAAATATGGGATTTGGGTGTGTAGTGGGATCAAATGTCTTCAGAACCTAAATCGGAGGATTAAAAGGACCAGGTCAAAATGTCCTCCTTGGTCTTATCCCCCACTGCCTGATTCATCATTGAAAATATACCTTTGACCTTGTCACTCCCTTGTTTATTATCTTCCATGGTTCTCCATAACCTTTGGGAGAAAGACTCCGCCACTTCATTTATGATACCTTAAGAATGAGGATGTGCTGGGCTAATGTAAGATGCCAGCTGAAGCCCAGCCTGCCTGACCTCCTCCCTCTTCTGTGATCCCCTCCCTGTTGTTGTTGTTCATTTGCTAAGTCATGTCTGACTCTTTTGGGACCCTGTGGACTCTAGCCTGCCAGGCTTCTCTGTCCATGGGAATTCCTAGGCAAGAACACTGGAGTGGGTTGCCATTTTGTGTCCAGGAAATCTCCCCAACCCAGGGATCGAACCCACATCTCCTGCAATGGTAGGCGGGTTCTTTACCACTGAGCCACCTGGGAAGCCCATCTTCTTCCTACCTCAACCCAACACTCTAGGTCAGTGGTTCTTAACCTCGGCTGATGCTTATAATTACCTAATTACCTGGGGGGCCTTAAAAATCATACAAATACGTGGGCCCAACTTTCAGAGCTTCTATTTAGTTGTTTGAGGTGAAGCCTGGGAATTGATATATGCATAAAATTGAGAATCATTGCTCCAGCTTAATTGACTTTCATAGCATTCCTTTTATATATTCAGCACTTTCTGGTCCCACAGGTTTACTTGTGCTGTTCTTCATCTTCAGATGCCCTCCTCCTAACTCTTTATGTATGGATTTATCCTTCCAACCCCAGGTCAGATGTCTCTTTTCCATGTAGATTTCCCTTCAAACTCCCAACCCAAATTTTCTCTTTCCTGTGAACTCATTGGGCCTGTCTTCTTATATTCCCCAGTTACTACTTGTATTATAATTGCTTGTGGTTGTGTTTAAGGAGCTCGACCAGACTGTGTGGAGAGTCCTTGAGGGTCAACAATCCATGTCTTTGTCTTTGTGTTCTATTCCCCTTGCCCATGCCTGGTTGGCATTCAGTGGAATGAATGAATGGATGGGTGGGTGGATGGATAGATGGATGATTGTCCTTACTGTGCTACCAGATGAATACTGATTCATCATTTTGGGATTGCAGAATTCTCAGCAGAACATCTTCAGTCCAGCCCTCATTTCACCATGAGGGTGTCAGCCCCTTGGGCATCCTTGGGAGAGAGGATGTTGATTATCCTGAAAGCATTGAAATGAAATCTGTGGGGATGGCAAATCCGTATCCAGATGCTCCTGGCAATGGCTATGGTAAGCATTTGTTAAGAAGAGGATCATTTCCTGGGAGGAAAATAAAATTCAATGGGCTTGGGACCAGTCATTAGAGATCAGTGAGAGAAGTGGTTTACTCCTGCTCCTTCAAACACCCACTTTACAAAGGTTGAACCCTGAGGGTGTAGAGAAGAGAAACAGTGTCATCATTTATCTGAGCACATTGGGCAGGAGTGGTGTCTGTGTGTGGAGGCTGATGATCAGGTTCACGCCCATGGTGGTTATGTGAAAAAGATGGTCCTGGTGTGGCCAGATCCTCAGATTTTCCTAGAGAAGCCAGAAATCTAGTTTTTTACATGTTCCCAAATAATTCTTTAAATAAATAAATAAAATCCCTGTGCTGAGCAAACAAAACAACTGGTAGACTAGATTCAGTTTGCATGGCTGCCAGTGACCAGCTTTAGTTAAGCACCTCTTAAAGGTGTTCAGATGGTCAGCATTTGTATTTTTGGAACCTGCTGGGGACACAGGGAGTTAGAAGCAGCTCTAACTGGGGACACAGGGAGTTAGGACAGCAGCTCTGTCCTCATGATATTTAAAGCCTAGGTGAGGAGGTGACAAGAGCACATGAAGACTAAAGAAAATGAGCAAACAGATGGATAATATGTGAAAAATCATATCATTCTCAGAATCTGCTGTGTGTAAAGGTTTAGCTCTGGGAGGTAAAGAAGATTCTACCAGTTCTCATCTTCTGAGAGAGAGAAAAAAAGGGGACTTTTCTCATAGAGAAAGCCAGCTCATGGCACAAGTCGATGTTATAGGAATTCAGAGCTGGAGAAGGGAGTGTTCAGCCTTGAACAGAGCGTGGGGTCCAAGTGCTGGTTGGTGCAGATGAAAGATCGCTCAGCCCTGACTGGTAGGGAAGAGATTGAAGAAGACAGGGAGGAGGAGATGGGGATCATTGCCACACACTAAGGAAAAATGCGGGCTGTTATACATTTGCAGAGAAAACATTCAGTTGGGCTATTCCAAACCTTTACGCCAGGCATTCTCAGTGGGGCATATGTATCTCAAGGGGTGAAAATTTATTGAAAGGCCCAGAAAAAACCTTCCTCTTTTTATGTATAAAGAAGATACACAAAAATGTAGTTATACAATATAACTATGGTATTAAAATGTCATGGGGGTACTGCCCTGTTGGTCCAGTGTTTAAGAATTCACCTCCCAGTATAAGAGACATGGGTTCAATCCCTGGTCTGTGAAGATCCCACATTCCACTGGGCACCTAAGCCCAGGTGCCACAGTGCTGAAACACGTGCACCCACAGCCCATGCTCTGCCGCAAAAGAAGCCACTGCAATGAGAAGCCTGTGTATTGCAACTAGAGTAGCCCCCACTTGCCACAACCATAGGAAGCCTGCACACAGCAAGGAAGACCCAGTGCAGCCAAAAATAAATAAGTAAATAAGCTCGAGAGGGAGGGCAGTGAGGAAGAACTATCTTAAAAGACTCCGTAGGTGGTCGGTAATGGAAAAAAAAAAAGGGTTGAGAAACACTGCCCCACTCTGATGCAAGCAGAGCTAATAACTGGTTTGGAGTGTTTCCCACGCTCTGGAGACTCTGCTAAGCACTTTACTTTTACAGTCTTCTTTCCTCTGCAGCAGACACTATTGTTCTCCCTGTTTACAGAAGGGAAAACTGAGGTTCAGAGAGAAACATGCTAAAGGTCACCTAGCTACTAAATCAAAAGAGCCTGTATCAGCCAGTCTCCCTGACTCCACATTACTGTTGGGTAGAAGCAGGGGAAATATGGATTGCTGACCACCAAGTTCCACAGAACACTGGAATTAAAAAGCTATTTTAAAAAGTGGCCACAAAAAGTGTGGCTTCCTTCTCTGGGCTCCTTTTAGGACCAAGGTTGTAGCCCCAGCATTCTCTTATCCTGTGCTATACCATCTTGTTAGACTATGCACTCCTTAAGGAGAACCCGTTTCATCCATGTATCTTCCAAGGCTCCATGTAATTTTCCTAATGCTTGGCACACAGTAGGTGCTTGAGCAATGCTAACTGAATTAAAAGCAACAGCTATAAGGGATGTATCGGTTAGCTGTTGCCACAGGAATGCTGCGTAACAAGCAACTCTAAAACCCAGTGTTGCACAATAAGCATCATTTATTTCTCATCCACACATCTGTGGGTTTGCTTGGAGCTTGACTAAACCAGATTGGGTTTGGTTGTGTCTGATTTGAGTTCACAGATTCTGTTTAGGTATAGTGTACTTCTTGACCCAGTGAACTAACCTGGGCCATTTTCATCCCATGGCATAAGCTGTAAGCACACAAACATATAATGTCTGCGAGCAGAAACATACAATGTCTCTGAGTCCTTGGTTTGGAACTAGCAAACTGTCATTTCTACTATGTTCCACTGGTAAAGGCAAGTCACATGACCAAGTCCAACCTCAATGGAGGTGTCCAAAGTGGAGGAAGTATAATATTTGCTGAAAAACAACTGATTTACCACAATAGTATATATTAAGAATTTGTGGTGTTCTGGGATTTTTTTTCAAGCACTTTTAAACATAGTTACATCAGTTACACGTATTAACTGATTCAGTTTCCCCAACAAAAATTAACTGCTTCAATTTCCCCAACAATCCTATGTGAAGGCCGATTATTATCCTTGATTTACAGACTAAGATATTGAAACTCAGACTATTAAGTAACATGTGCCAGAGAGCACACAGTTAATAAGGCAGCAAAGCTGGGAAGTGATCGTTGGTAAGAAGTTCCAGAACCTCCCACAGTATAATTTCATACATCTCCATCAAAATGTGCTCCAATTTTTTCTGTTGTGGAGTTTAGACTTCATTGTTTATCATGAGTTGAATAAAAATATATTGAAATGTGACACTGTCACGTAGATGTCGAAAGTGGACTCTGTCCCTGAGAAAATCATGCCAAGTTTCTAATTTATTCATGTGTCATCATAAAAGGCTACAACTAGAAGGAAGCTTTGTAATCATCTCAACAACATTTGTTTAATTTTTAGAAGTAGGACTTTTTTTTAACAGAAGTTTTAGGTTCACAGTAACATCGAGGAAAAGTGACAGATTTCTCAGGTACCCTCTGCCCCACACGTGCACGCCTGTGTGCTCAGTCACTCAGTTGTGTCTGACTCCCTGAGACTCCTTGGACCATAGCCCGCCAGGCCCCTCCGTCCATGGAACCCTCCAGGCAAGAACACCGGAATGGGTTGCCATTTCCTACTCCAGGGAACACGTGCATGGCCTCGCTCATTATCAGGGTCCCCCAGCACAGTGGGACATTTGTTACAACTGAACCTACATTGACATATCATTATCACTCAAAATCCTTAGCTTACATTAAGTTTCACCTTGGGTGAATTACATTCTATGGGTTTCAACCCTTGTATCCATCATAAGGGTATCCTACAGAGTATTTTCACTGTCCTAAACCCCTCTGAAGCTTCCCAGGTGGCGCTAGAGGTAAAGAACCTGTCTACTAATGCTGGAGACATAAGAGACGTGGATTTGATATCTGGGTCAGGAAGATTCCTTGGAGAAGGAAATGGCAACCCACTCCAGTATCATTGCCTGGAGAATCCCATGGACAGAGGAGCCTAGTGGGCTACAGTCCATATGGTCACAAAGAGTGGGACATAACTGAAGCAACTTAGCACACAAATCCCTCTGAGCTCCATCTATTCATCCCTTCCCCTCCAGACAAGTATTTCTCAAACTCTGAGTTATGGCCCACTAACAAGGTCCTGCTGACCATCGTGTGCTCAGTAATAACTAGTGTGGGATTAATTGTCTTGTCTCTTCATTCCAGTGAATCCTGCTTATGTGGGTGATGACGGTCTCGGCCCAGCTTATGGAGACCCACCCTTGTCTGGACATGATTGGCTCAGTTCACCCCAAGGTAAGGCTTCAGTGGACAATGACCAAAAGCATCAGTCCTGCAGAAGGAGCCTGTTCAAGGCAATGCAGACATTGCCACTGACTCTTGGCCTCTGGTATAGTAACTGATGTGGCACTTTGTTAATTTATCACAATAAGTTTTATTCTAAACATGCAGAGTTTTTTTCTCCTTTGGATATCAAGGTGTCTTCGCTAGGACTCTTCTGGTTGCAAGTGACAGAAACCCAGCTCACCCAGGCCCAAGGCTTGTTGCTGCGGGAAGGATGTGGGTAAATAAAGAACAGAAGGTAGAATTGCCTTCCAGCACTTTAGTACAGAGCCTGGCATGGCGCATAATAGGTGCTCAGAGGTATTTGTTGGATGAGTTACAGGAACCAGGGCCTCTGGGTCTGAAGCCAGGAGCTCAGGGCCACCTGGACTCTCTTTTTCTCCATCTATTTCGCAGACAGCTTCTCTTTAAGCTTCACCTCATTCATCTCAACTAGTCAGGCCTTCTCTGCTGTCCAGGGAGCTTGACATCAGACACACACACAGCTCAGCAATCTCAAGGGAAATCTTCCTCTCTTTCTAGGCCTATCAGCCATTACTGTGGAACCTCTCTCCAGCCCCATTTGGGACACATGCCTACACATGAACCAGTCATTTTTACATAGGAAAGAAGGCTTGGGTCACATGTCCGTCCCATGGCTAATACATGTGTTGGTGAGATGGCAGTGCCTTGATCAAAATTTTTCTGAAAAATCATAGAATTATTATGATAGTGGAGGGTAGGGGCAATCAGCTTGAAGAAGGCTTTGAAATTAGTTAGGAAGCTCTATAAGGATCACCGTGTGCTGTGAGGAAGTTCTGATCAGAGGCAGAGGCCGAGGAAATAAAAAAGCATCAGAGGAGAGAGGTCAGGGAATGCTGGAAGCTAGAGGCAAACCAGTGAATACCAAGGAATAAGTCAAAGACATCTTCTGTGTAACAACACATATTGTGGGGCCCCATGACTTGAAACTATCTCTCACCTTTTGACACCCGACCCTGTAGCTTCACTCTTTAAGAGGCTTCTTAAGGAGGCCTGTATCTTTCAAGAAATAGGTGTTGCCACTTGGGAGAGAACACCGTGGGGATATAAACAATCATGCTCTCTGTCTGTCTTCCACGAGAGCAGGGAATGGCTTTAACTACTGGGGAAAAGAAATGCCTTCAAACCTCTTAAGATGCTCTGTGGCCAATATGAAGATTAGGGCCTCTAGGTGGGAGAGGAGTCCCCAGAAGGCAGAGAGAAGTAAAGAAATAGAGGACCCAGACATGAACCTGGCTTTCTCTACCATTTTGCTTTACTAGTTCTGATTCTCAAATCATTTACAGTTAACTGATGGACAGTCTTCTGATAGAGTGTCACTTTGGTGAATCATGCTAGCAGCTAGGAAGTGCCTGCCACTAGTAGGTACTCATAAATATTCATTTATGAATGAAGGAAGTAGTGAATGATACATTAGCATCTGCCGACAGGAAAGGACCAGGGTGAAGTAACTAAGGCATCTTGCTTTGAGATCAGACAGACTTCCGTTTGATCCTGAGCTCTTCTACTTGCTGGTTTTGTGGCCTTAAGCAAATTACCTTTTTGGGCCTCAGTTTCCTTAGTTATAAAATGGGGTTTATTACCGCACTTACTTCATAGGGTGATTGTGAAAATCAAACAATATATTCTATTTAAAGTAGTTAGCCTGCAGGTATTGTTACTGATAGTTATCATGTATTGTTTTTTACAAGGAACTTTTTTTTTGGCTGTGCTGGGTCTTTGTTGCTGTGTATAGGCTTTCTCTAGTTGCAGCCACAACTCTCCAGTTTTGGTGCACAGGCTTAGTTGCTCCACGGCACATGGAATCTTCCTGGACTAGGGATTGAACCCATGTCCCCTGCATCAGCAGGCAGATTCCCAATAATAGTAATTATCGTTGGTGTGGGGAGAAGGAAAGAGCTCTATTATTAGTCCAGTCCTGCCATTTAATGAGAGTATGATTAGGAGGGAGTTTAGTTCATTCCTCTGCACCTCAAATTCTCCAACTATTAAATAAACAGCACTGCCAAGGTGATTTCCAGATCAGGTCTGCTGGGCAGGGACTGTGTCCAGGTGCCCAGCACTGACATAGGACAGTGGTTTAGCAATAAAGGGATTTATTTTCCTCTTGTGACAAGAAGTATGCCAGGAACGAGTCCAGAGTTTTTATGGCACCCCTGCCCATGATACTCTCAACGCCCGAGGCTCCTTCTGAAGTGTCTTTTCCCACCACCCTCGGCTGGTGAACGTTTTACCCTCTTTTTTCCAAATGGCTGTATCTGGTCAGGAAGAAGGTGAAATGGTGAAATGCCAAGGGTTAAATCAGGCAAACTTTCACCCATTAAAGAGCGTTAACGGAAGCCACAATCTTGTTGGCTAGAATGGGGTCACAGGCCCATCCTAGGCTGCAAAAGGAGCCACTCTTTGCCACGAAGGAAGCTGGGAGAGTTCTAGCTGAGCGCAGTGGCTGCACAGGAAATGAGGCATCTGTTGATGTGAGAGAAAGAGAGAATGGGTGTGGGAAGCAGACGGACAGCAGTGGGGCCACCCAGGCAGTCAGGAGATAGCAGCTGTTTCCCTGTAAACCCATCTGGATGTATATAGGCACATAAAACTAGAAATAAAATGTAAGTCTTGGACCAGAGGTACCAATTAAAAAGAAGACCTTGCCCTTTGATTATGAGTCATTTAGAAGAATCTCTGCCTTCTGTTTTTAGAATCCTATTGCTTTAATGAAGAATTCTGTTTCTGGCCTTTTACCTAGCTACTGGGACAGAATCTCCACAGGAAAACACTCTTCTTGGGGATCCCCCTCTGGTGTAGATGTGGGGAGCTGTACTGTGATTTGTGGGGGACTGGTTTTGTCCATCTCATCCTGGCATTAATAACTGTGGATGGGGCAGCTCTCTGTGACTGGCATCACTTTTCTGGGTGGTTCCCAACAATGCCAGTGTGACTGCTATATGAGGTCTTGGGAAGCTCACCTTGGTGCGACTTAAGGCTTGGGGGGACGAGAGATGCTTTCTGGTGGTCAAGTGAATGAAATCATTGTCGAGGTTGAGCATGTCCCATTGGGGGTCCAGAGCCGACCATCTTCAAGTCAGATTATTCCGGAAAAGACACCGGTGAACTCAAACTCCATCCTGGTCTCCTCCATTTCTGACAGTGATGTGACAGACTCTCAGATTTTCAGCAATCGGAATGACCAAAAGGGCAAGCAGTTATTACGGTTTGCAACACCTTCGAAGGAATCGTTTTCTCAGACCCTTCATAACTCAGAAAACACAGGCTTAGGTACCCTTCATACTTCACACGAGAACATCCAAGGTGAGACCCTGGGGCAGAGGAGTTAGGATGGGAGCAACCCCTTCTGAGTTGCCCATAGGGTTGTGGTTTTAAAACACTGAATAGAGTGAAGGCTTGGTAGACGACCTGAGGCTGCCTGGGACTCGGAAGGGGTCACTTTGAGAGGGCCTGACGCCTAAGAAGGAGTTTTACCTTGATCAAGCTCATTTCACGTGCCCGGTGTTCTGCCTTTGTGTTATCCATCAAATTTCGTTTTATTTGCCTGCCCCTCTCCGCACGTGTAATACAGGCATGCCTGTCATTTCCATTTGCTGAGGGACTGAGGCTCAAGGAAATTAAATGACATAGCAGATCTGGGATCAAATGCAGGTCTGCCTGATTCCCGAGCCTGACGCCTTAACCACCATCCCGAACTGCTTTGGACCCAATCCCTAGGTTCATGTATCACGCAATGCCTCTATTTGTCAAGTCCTCCGTGAAGCCAGGTCTTAACTGAGACCCTCCCTTGCCTCACAGCTCCTGACATCAAACACTGTTTCCCAGATGTTGTTTCTCTTTCTCCCCGTAATACTCCAGGCATGAAGTCCAGCCATTCTCAGTGACTTCTAAAAGATGGGGGAAATCTATTCACACCAAAGCACTTTATGAGTTTAGCTCCTTTGTTGAAAGATGGGGCATCTCTTGTCACATTGCTGTCTCCCAGTATTTATGGGCTTTTTTTTCCTTCTTCACCTTTATTCCTCTGTCTGTCCCCACGTCTCTCTTAGGAGATGCTCCAATTCCTCATCTTCAGCCAAGTGATTTGGAGGCCCTCTTCTGGGAATTCTCCCTCCGCCTCAGCTATGTCACTGAGAGGAGGGTTCCATGTAGCTCAACAACAGGGTCAGGAGCCAGCCACTCCTGCCATGGGCCCGGTGGCCCCTGCCGCTCCCCACCCCTGTTATGGATGGGGCCAACTGCCATGCTGACACAACCCACCCAGAGGGAGAAGGCACTGCCTTTTCCTTGTTTTTTGAGTCTTGCTTTTTTGAGAAGGAAGAAACCTTTTTCATGCAACCCTTCAGCAGACCACCTCTCAGAATCGCCAATGTTATCACATACCTGGAGCTAAACAGGTCACCTGCTGGGGGCTGGGGCCATCGAGATAGACTCAGACTCACAGGGCCTGCTGGGCCCTGGCGATGAGAACCTGGAGGTGAACCCCACCCTGCAGAAGCCCAAGACCGTGGGAGGGAGGCGGGTAGATGCCTAAACTGAATTGGGATCCTATTAAAAAGGAGAGGTGATTGTGGGGTAGGTGATCACAGCATCTGCCATGTGGACCTAAAGTGTGAATCTGAGTTCTTGGGAAGGAGAGGGGACATCATTCTAGGGGTGGAAGAGCAGAAGACAACAGTCAAGAAAAGTAAAGAAGATGCTTGGGCCTGAAGCTCAGGGGGGTGAGAGAAAGTCGTGCAGGAAATTACAGAGAGAAAAGAACCAGGTTGACCACACATTCTGGCTTTGCTGAATGTGCCATGTCATAGGAGAAAGGAAAACACGGAATTGGAATTGCATACAAACTGTCACATGCTTTGGCTTTGAGATGTCACATGTGTATGCACCATCTTCTTGTTTTTATTTGTGACTTTTCGGCTCACCGAGTCTGCATATTCTTTCCTGTGCACTCATAAAAACATGCTCTAGATCTTTAGCACCATATTTTCAATTGCTATTATTCTGTTAAAATAAAAAAAAATTAATCTCCATTTTTTTTTCCTGCAGGACAAAAGTTAATCGAGTCTCTGATACCCATGACATCTAGAGACAGAATTAAAGCCATTAGGAATCAGCCAAGGACCATGGAAGAAAAAAGGAACCTTAGGTATGGACCAAAAGTTTTTTTCCTCACACAGATTTCATGGAAACCTTAGTCTTCTACCTTTGTCTCATGTCAGAAAGATAGGAAATAAATGCAAAAAAAGAAAAAGAAAGAAACGCAAGGGAAGAGGCAATCTTCCTACCGAAGAATTCCACGTAATGTGTGTTGGTCACCTGGACTGTGGGCTCTGCTTAGTGACCTGCTTCCAGAGAGTGGAGGAGGGAAAGAGGGGGACATCGCTTCCTGGAGTGAAGTCTAGCTAATCCTACCTGGGCCAGGTGCTCAAGACTAACATCCCCAGAGATAAGTCGTGTGATCAAAGAGTCCTCTGTGTGTGTGTGTGCATGCATGCTTAGTCATGTCTGACTGTTTGCAATCCCATGGACTGCAGCCCACCAGGCTCCTCTGTCCATGAAATTCTCCAGGCAAGAATACTGGAGTGGGTTGCATTTCCTTCTCCAGAGGATCTTTCCAACCCAGGGACTGAACCTGTGTCTCTTGCACCTCCTGAATTGGCATGCATGTTCTTTACCAGCTGAGCCACCTGGGAAGCCCCCCATCCCCGTGTACTCTCTTCTAAAACCCATAACACTAGTCTAACCAGAGAAAAAAAAAAGCAGAGAAAGCGTAATCAAGGGACGGTTTTCATAATACCTGAGCAGTATTCTTCAAAACTGTCAAGATCATCAAAAAGAAGGAAAGTTTGAGACATGGTCACAGACTGGAAGGTTCTAAAGAGACATGACTACTAATGTGATGTGGGGTCCTGGACGGGTCCTGGAATAGAAAATGAGCATCTATGGAAAAACTGGTCAAGTCAGGATAGTCTGGAGTTTAGGTAAAAGTTACACACCGACGTTGGTTCCTTAGTTGTAACCAACCTACCTGGTTCCTTAGTTGCAACCAACCTACCCTAGAAATTTAAGATGTTAGCAGAGGAAATGGTGAGTGGGAGATGGGGATTTCCTGTATTGTTTTTGTAACTTCTCTGTAAATTTTAAACTCCTCTTAGAAGAAAGGTGTGTGTAAGGGGAGAGTTCCCTGGTGATGCAGTGGTTAGGGCTTGGCACTGTCCCTGCTGTGACCTGGGCTCAATGCCTGGTAGGGGAACTAAGATCCTGCACGCCATAGCTGTATTAGGCAGGTGCAGGGGTCGGGGCAGAGAACGGGGACACAAAACCCAAACAAACAAAACCTCAGAAGCTTTCTAAGCCCAGGAGTTCAAAAACAAGAGTGAGGGCTGTTTAAGCCTTCAGCCCTTCTTGCATTTTCATTCCTCAGCATTTTTCTTTCTGCAATTTGTAGGAGTGGACAGGGCTTCCCAGGTGGCACAGTAGTAAAGAATTCGCCTGCCAGTGCAGGAAACCCAAGAGATGAAAGTTTCACTCCCTGGATCGGGAAGATCCCTTGGAGAAGGAAATGGCAGCCCACTCCAGTATTCTTGCCTGGGAAATTTCATGGATAGAGGAGCCTGGCAGGATACAGTCCAGGGGGTCACAAAGAGTTGGACATGACTGAGCGGCTAAGCACAAGGATGGTAGTGGAGTCGATGCAATTGCTAATAAATAATTGTATGTGTGTAAATAAATGATGTAATTGTTCTGAGGTTCAGAGTCTGGCAGGGAGAGTAGATTGGTCAACAAGTAACTCATAAATGATAGAATATCAGGCCAAATCAAGGTAGAAGGAGGAGGGAGAGGGGGGAGGACTAGCAGATAACAGGACTAGAGTTAACAGTCCACTTGGGCAAAGTAGGGGACGTCTGGGAACTGAGCTTTGGAAGATGGTGTTGTGGGGATGGGCCTTTGGCTGGGCCAAAGGAAAGAGCCCAGAGCAAAGGAGATGTAATGAGTTCATGGAAAAGTAAAGAGAACAACTGCAGCTGAATCTTTTTGGAAACACTCTTCCGTTTCAAACTCTGCTTGGCTCTGTCTGTCACACAGTGAGGGCCTTGTGATGACCCAAAAGACTTCATAGCAGGATTTTCAATCTGACATTTGAGTCGGGATTATTCTATGTTTGGGGGGCTGTCCTGTTCACTGTAGGGTATATACAGCAGCATCCCTGGCCTCTAGATGTCAGCGGCACTCCCAACCCCCAGTCTGACAACCAAAAAATCTCCAGACGTACCCAAATATCCCTTGAGGTAAAAACTCTTCCTGGTTGAGATCCACTGTCTTCTAAGACCCCAGCCACTTACCCACAGTTATCACTCCCACTCTCCACCCTTCCGCTGCTCATTCCTGCCCATCCTGGCCTCCCTGGGGCTTCGAGTTGGCTGTTTCCTGTGTTCTGACAGTCCCTTATCCACAGACTAACCCCCTCTTCTCCTTCCAGACTTTGTGCAAATAAGGCGCTATTCAAATCATAACAGGGTCTTCATCCCAGTGTTTCCCCTCTCCTTACTCTGCTGTTTTCCCCTCCTCTTTCCCATAGTACCACTCACCTTCTATTATCTTATATTGTTTACCTACTTTATGGTTACATTTCTTATTTGTTTTCTTCCTCTTCCAACTAAGGTGTCTGCTCCAGCAGCTGGGGAGATCCGTCTGTGTCACCACCTGGGACTGTGCCTGGCACGTGGCAGGCACTCAAGAGATGCCAAGGGGATGGATGCATCACCGCATTGGTGTCTCACTTTCTTCTGCCCTTTCCCACAGGAAAATGGTCGACAAAGAGAAAAGTAAGCAGTCCCGTCATATCCTGGAGCTCAATTGCTGTGCCCAGTGTCTGAACTCCATCTCACTGGTAAGTCGGTCTTTACTGAGGTCAGTAAATGGGCACAGAGGAGGGTGAAACCAGGGAGTGGGGAGAGTGGGGATGACAGGGGACTCACAGGAAGGAAAAACCAAAATTCAGGGCTGTTTCCTTGAAAGAACGTAGAAATTGGGTCAGTTCAGGTGTGGGGAAAACATGTGGGCATAGGAAGGTCTAAGGAACTGCAGAGTTATTTAGTTATTTGGGCAGCCTAGCTACTGTGAGTGTCGCCTTCAACAGCAAACCTAGGAAGATAATAAATAATAGTGATACCGACCCAGGTCCTTGGCCTTCCTCAATCAATAGAAATTGATAAGAGGCCAGATAAGAAATTCTGGCAAGTCTTTACTAGGGCCCTTGCAAAACCAAGTAGCAGGTTCTCTAGCTTGCTCCCCAAGGTAGGGGCAGGCTGGTTCCTAATATGGGCTGAGAGTAGGGGTATGTCCAGGGGAGTGGAGGCGATGGTGATGCCATCCAACCATCTCATCCTGTCTCCCCCTTCTCCTCCTGCCCTCAGTCATTCCCAGCATCAGGGTCTTTTCCAATGAGTCAGCTCTTTGCCTCAGGTGGTCAAAGTACTGGAGCTTCAACCTCAGCATCTGTCCTTTCAGTGAATATTCAGGGTTGATTTCCTTTAGGGTTGACTGGCTTGATGTCCAAGGGCCTCAGAAGTGGTGGCCTCTTGCTATTGTCAGGCCTGTTTGGTAGATATTTGTTGAGGGGCCGTCCAGCCCTCCACTTCGTGTCCACCCCCAGGCATACCGAAGGTTCAAGAACAACCTGTCAGAACTGCTCGATTCCATCAGCCTGTGGCAGAAGACGCTCAAGGTCATCGGAGGCAAGTTCGGCACCAGCGTCCTCTCCTATTTCAACTTTCTGAGGTGGCTTTTGAAGTTCAACATTTTCTCGTTCATTGTGACCTTCAGCTTCATCATCATCCCTCAGCTGACTGTGACACAGGAGAACCACCTCCAATTCACTGGACTGGAATTTTTAACCGGGGCGGTAAGTGCTCCCACACCTGGAGTTCATACTTGGAAACCCTGCTGGCGCCCTTCTAGGCCTCTCATTTGCCTGAGAGTCAACTGATGCGAAAACGGGTGTGTAAAATGCTTTCTCTTTTTCTCCAAAGTGACACACACACAATTTCGGGAGAATTTCTATCTCCCGAGGTGACCATGTTAACAGTTCCTGTTGTCCAGAATCCTCTTCTCTGCACACCTATGGGCATGTTATGCACAGACATACACATCGTTTATTTTTAAACAAAAGATGAATTATTCGTGTGGACTTCCTGTGACTTGCTTCCTTCCACCATCTCATATTGGTGTTCATAGATCTACCTTTTTTTAATTTTCCTTCTACAAAATACAGTGCTTCTTTAAAAAAAATTTTTCCTAGTATAGCAGAGAACAAATTAAGAAAAAGTCTAGTTCACATTCACTCTTTTGTCTACCCCTCTAGTTTGGAGTGTATCTTTATCCACCACATTTTTCATCCTATACAGTCATAGATACATAGATACACAAGTCGATAATACTAAAATATTTTTTTAAATAAAAGGAGGGTGAGATAATACAAGTCTTGCTTTGCAACATTTTTTGCTTTACTCTGTATGTTGAGCGTGAATACACGTCCATGTTATCCTCTTTATTAACAACCACAGTGTATCTACCAAGTGCTTTATTGGAGCACATAGCTCCCACCTTGTGAATTTACCTTCTAGAAGAGGTTTCTGCCACTGAGATTCTGTGGATAGACAAATAGCTCCAGAGCCAAATCTGGCTCACCACCTGTTTCTCTATAGCCTGCAAAATAAGGTTGGTTTCCACATTTTTGAATGGTTGGAAAAAAAAAATAAAAGGGATAACCTGTTTAAATTGGAATGTAGTTGCTTTACAATGAGTTGGTTTCTGCTGCACAATGAAGTGAATCAGTCATATGTATACATATCTCCCCTCCCCCGTGGACTTCCCTCTCACCCCCATTGCCATCCTGCTCGTCTAGGTCATCACAGAGCGCTGAGCTGAGCCCCCCGTGCTATAGAGCCGGTCCCCACTAGCGATCTGTTTTATACATTGTAGTGTATACACGTCAGTTGTACTCTCCCAATTCATCTCACCTTCCTCTCCTCCACCCTCATGTCCACATGTCTGTTCTGTATATCTGCCTCTGTATTCCTGTGCTGCTAACAAGTTCATCTGTACCATTTTTTCTAGAGTCCACATATATGCATTAATATACAATATCTGCTTTTCTCTTTCTGACTTACTTCACTCTGTATGACAGACTATATCGATCCACATCTGTACAAATGACCCGATGTTGTTCCTTTTTTCTGGCTGAGTAATATTCCATTGTATATATGTACCACATCTTTATCATTCATCTGTTGATGGACATTCGGGTTATTTCCATGTTCTGTTTATTGTAAATAGTGCTGCAATGAACAATGGGGTATATGTATCTTTTTGAATTATGGTTTTCTCAGGGTATATGCCCAGTAGTGGGACTGCTGGGTAATGTGGTAGTTCTGTTTTTAGTTTTTTAAGGAAATAAGGGGCCTGTATAAATTAGAGGAACAAATTAGAGAGACCTGCAGGAAACAATTAGACAACTGTGGAAGGTAGAAAAGAACATTGGAATGTACATGTAGTTGTTGAATTGTTTCCTCCAGGTCTAATTTGTTCCTCAGATTTACACAGGCACCTGATTTCCTATCAATTGAAGTTTAGACCTAAAGACTTGGTTTGTTTCATTTTAAACACTTGGCCATAAGACTTAATAGATGACAGAGGCACGTAACAACTGGCTGTCCTGCTTTTAGTCATTCTTGGCTTGGTCACTGGGTTCAGGTGGTATCACTGGGCCCCTCCATTGTAAAGTTGTGTTGCTTTGCAATTCCTTTCCACCTTAAGAGCCTTGTGATAAGACGTCTAGGTTCTCAGTGGCCTTGTTTGCCTCTTTCCTGGCAAACAAAATGTCTAAACTGACCAGTACAGGCTTCTTGTATACGGAAAAAGTAAACTCTACTGCCCATAGTCATTCATTGCTTTCTTGAGAGATCCACCTGACCTGGAATTTATTGTCCTTTTCAGGGTTATTTTACTAACACAGTGATGTACTATGGCTTTTACACCAATTCTACGATCCGGCATGGCAACAGCGGGGCCTCCTACAACATGCAGCTGGCCTACATCTTTACAATTGGAGGGTGTTTGGTCGTCTGCTTTTTTAGTTTGCTCTTCAGGTATGGAATGTTTGCATTTTCTGATTCTAAGCTCTTTATAGTTTTAGGAAAAATTTTAGAGACTCAAAAGTTACCGGGGGAACAGTTTCTCTGCAATTTCAACTTTCTACTCCTATCTAATCCTTTGTTGTCTTAGAACATAAAGTGTAAGTTTGGACAGAGGAAGAGAAATTTTCATGTGCTTTTAAAGAAATTGGTCAGTCTGAAAATAAGGATGCAGTGACTCAGGTAGTTTTGATGAATGGTTGTAAATTGACAGTTGTCAATGTTCAATCTGTTAAACCTGTTAGCTTAATAGGTCTTTGTAACAAAGTACCACAGACTGGAGGGCTTAATCAACAACATTCTTTTTCCCCTCAAATTCAGGATGCTAGAAATCCAAGTTCAAGATGTTTCAGCAGGTTTGGTTTCTCCTGAGGATTCTCTCGCCGGCTTGCTGACAGCCACCTTCCCACTCTCTCCTCATATGATCTACCCTCCATGCATATCTGAGTCCTAACATCCCCTTCTTATAAGGACACCAGCCATGTTGGATTGGGCCCACTTAAATGATCTCACTTTAATTTAATTACCTCTGTACAGATCCTATCTCAAAACCCAGTCAATTTCTCAGGTACTAGGGGTTATGTATATGTGTGTGTTAGTCTCTTGGTCATGTCTGACTCTTTGCAACCCCATGGACTTTAGCCCTCCAGGCTCCTCTGTCCATGGGATTCTCCAGGCAAGAATACTGGAGTGGGTAGCCATTCCCTTCTCCAGGGGAATCTTCACAACCTAAAGTTCAAACCCCGGTCTCTTGCATTATAGTCATAGGACTTCAAAATATTAATTTTTAAGGAGTACAGTTCAGCCCATAACAACCTCGCTGCCAGCATGATAATCCAAAATAAAACAAGATTTTGTTTTGTGCTATCGAACTAGGAAATGTTTCTGTTTCTTAAGCTGTTATTACTTGATGGTGGCAAACTTTACAAAGGTAGTGTCATTTCGCTCAGAATTTTTTCACATGTCAGGCTTAGTGCTAAGTGCTTCCTGGACCCAATTTCAATGAATCCTAGACATCTCCATGATAATTACAGCTGCCTTTATTGAGTGCTTACTGTGCTAAGGGCTACATTGACTCTTGATGTGGACTGAATAATGCCCCCTCTTCAAAGGTGTCCATGACCTAATCCCCAGAAACTGTGTCTATGGTAATTTATCTGGCAAAAGGAATTTTCCAGAAGTGATTAAGTTAAATATCTTAAAATGGGCCGATGCAATCACAAGGGTCCTTTAAAGAGGGAAGCAGGAGAGTCAAAGTCAGGGAAAGAGCAGAAGATATTACTCTTCCAGCTTTGAAGATAAAGGAGCCACCAGCCAGGAAATGCAGGCAGTATCTAGAAGCTGGAAAAGGCGGGGAAACAGATTTTCCTCCAAAGTCTCCAGAAGGAATATGATTCTGCCAATACCTTGATTGTTGACCCGTTTTCTGATTTCTGACCTCTAGTAAGAATACATGTTGTTTTAAGCCAGTAAGTTTAGGGCAATTTGTTATAGCAGCAAGAAGAAACTAACACAACTCTCATAGTGAACTAGCATTATCCCCATTATACAGATGTGGAAACTGAGGGTTAGGACCCTTAAAATGACAAAATCCCCCCAGCTGGCAATCAAAGATTACAAAGTCAGATCCCAAAGCCAATGCTCCTGACTATTATGTTTGCTGTTGCCCTGTTCCAGAACTTCAGGCTAACGCTTCCATGTTGCCTTTCACCACTAATGATGGAACTGTTCCTTGTTATAATCCCTGCACCCCCAATGTCTGTCCTAGTAACGCTTGGGTATTTTGGTTTCTGCCTTTCCTAGTATGGCCAGGTATTTCCGGAACAACTTCATTAACCCCCACATTTACTCCAGAGGGATCGCCAAGCTCATTTTTTGCTGGGACTTCACCGTCACTCATGAAAGCGCAGTAAAGCTGAGACAGAAGAATCTGAGCACTGAAGTCAGGGTAAGGAGAGCTAGCTTTACACCCCTTCCCATGGCCAGTCCTCTTTTCTCCTTCAATGTGCCTGTAACTTTTCTTAAAGGAATAATGTTTCATTTTTTACTCTCCATAATATTGGCAAAAAAAACCAAAAACCTAAAACTATTTTAAATGCCCAGTTCTGGTGATGGTGTTGGGAAATGAACATTTTCACACAACGTGGTGACTTTGTTATTGACATAAGCTTGCTGAAGGGCAGTTTAACAATTTGTTACAAGGTGTTAAATACTTATCGACCTCACAGTTCTAGGTTTAAAATTTTATCCAGTGGTTTTTGACTCGGGGCAGACTTGCCCCAGAGATACAGGGCAATGTCTGGAGGCTTTTTTGATTGTTGCTGCAGAGGAGTGTGTATTACCAGCATCTAGTGGGTAGGGGCCAAGATGCTGCTCAACATCCCGCGGTGCACAGGACAAGCCTTCAAAACAGATTTATCAACTCTGAATGTCAATAGAGCTAAGGTTGACAAACCATGATCTATAGAAAATTATTTAAGAGAAAAAAAGAGCAAGCAGAATTTATAAACTAAGGGGCTTTGACAAGAGGGTTGCCGAGGGTTCCTCAGCCTTATTTATTCTTCAAGAAGGCCCTATGGCCTCAGTGTATTCTCTCAAGATCATGGTCCCAATCTCTTTCCCTCTGAGATGGAAAAGGTATTCAATGAAGCGATGGGGGGTTCTTGCCCATTAGAGATTTTCCTACAGGTCTCCTAATCCAAGTTCATGGTGCTTTTTCCCACTCTCACGCCCGTGGGTTTGTGTCCCTGTGAGAGCCCCAAATCCCAGGGGTGGTGATCTTTGCTGACAGTGTAGGGGTTCTGCAAGTAAACTTGACTTCCTTGTGTTTACAGGAGAACCTGTCAGAAATCCGTCAGGAGAACGTCAAGTTAACATTCAATCAGCGGTTTGTCCGCTTCTCTGCCCACGTGGCAGCCTGGGTTGTGTCTTCCGGAGTGGCCATCACCTGCTGTGTAGCCGTTTATTACCTGGCTGAGAACAATTTACAGGTAACCAGAGAGGCAGGAGATCCAGGGTCCAGAGTGCAGAGAAGCAGGTGAAGGGACGGGATGCAGGAGGGGGCAGGTGGGGTCCTGGTCACCACCCTAAACAAGGTTGTGGCCAGCAGCATTGCCACTAGGAGGAAGTTTGTTTAAAAGTGCAAAATCCTGGGTCCCTCTCTTGGTCCATGGACCCAGAATCTGCATCATAAGAACATCCCCAGGGGATGTGTGTGCACATCTCAGGGTGGAGGCTCTGGGCTAGTGGAGAGATGGGAACTTTGGCCACAGACCTGGGATCAGATTCTGGTGTCCTCCTTTGTTATTATATCCCTAATGCCTCTCTGACACCAAGTAGACACTTAATAAATATTATGAACCAATGGAATCTGGCTAGTGATTTACTCTTCCCACAGGCTTCGCTGGTGGCTCAGATGGTAAAGAATCTGCCGGCAACCCAGGAGACTGAGGTTTGATCCGTGGGTCTGGAAGATCCCCTGGAGAAGGGAATGGCAACCCATTCCAGTATTCTTGCCTGGAGATTCCCATGGATAGAGGAGCCTGGCAGGCTACAGTCCATGGGGTCGCAAAGAGTTGGACATGACTGAGTGACTAACACCTTCACTTTAGTCTTCCCAAGCCCCTAATTCCTTACCTATAAATTGCAATACCTGCTTTGTTAGGTGTGTGGTCTGGACTAGAGAAAAGTTATGTGAAGAGTCTACTTAGTACCTGGTACTGTGGGTGATAAAGGAATGTTAACTTTTTTTTTTAATGATATGAACTCTGAGACTAATTAGCTGGGTGGACAAAGTACTGTTTCTCTGTGCATTTCAGCTTCTCTTCTGGAAATGGGGCTAAGTGTAGCTGATTTTGCAGACCCCTAGAATTGTGGTACAGGTTGGTCTGATTGTGTCTCTTTGTTTATTGTCTTCCCAGTACTCTAAATATAAAACCTACCCTCCATGGCATGATTGATAGATCTTTTGTGATGTGGCCCCTGCCCACATCTTTAGTCTCAATACCCCACGACCAGCTATAGACCACACCAGCAACACTAAATGATGTGGCCCTAGTTCCCTGAACGCGCCATGTTTTCCCTTATCTCTAGATGGGAAACACGCAGTTCATTCTACACTGCCGCCCCTCCCCTTCATCTGGCAAACTCCTCCTTTTCTCCCGCTAGACCTCAGCATGAGTGACACGTCCTCCAGGACATCTTTTCTCACCATCACCTCCCTTACTAGATTGAGTCAGGTGCGCCTGACTCTTCAGTCTTTCCCATGCGCTTGTCACATGCAGCCTTGAAAATGCTTGTTGACGCATTTGTTTCTTCAAAAGAATAACCAGGCACCTGACCCAGCTCCTGGTACATAGTAGGTGCTCAACCCAATGGAGGAGGAGCCAGCAAGAAATGGGTGTGAAATGATACAAACCTAAGGGTTGATATTAAGGTTTGCCATGAAAGAGCTGAACCTGAGTCCCAGTCCTCCAGGGCCTGGCACTGTCTGCCTGGGTTGGAAGGTGTGACAGGGCAGCTATAAGTATAAAGAGGACTTCCGAGTTTCTCCTTGACTCCGAAGGTTTTCTTCACACTCACCTGAAGTGATGGAGGAGTGAAGGAGGAGGAGAAGAGTCATTCCCGTTGTTTGAACATCTGTGCCAGGCGGGATCAACCCTCTGCACAGCTCGAGGAGGCACATTCATTGGCAGCTACAATTTCACATGAATGGTGCCCCCAGCCATGTCATCTAGCAGCTCTGCAGCTGGGCCTTTCCTTATTTGAAAGTGAAAGTGACTCAGTTGTGTCCGACTCTTTGCAACCCCACGGATTATGCAGTCTCTGGAATTCTCCAGGCCAGAGTATTGGACTGAGTAGCCTTTCCCTTCTCCAAGGGATCTTCCCAACCCAGGGACTGAACCCAGCTCTCCCACATTGCAGGTGGATTCTTTACCCGCTGAGCCACCAGAGAAGCCAAGAATACTGGAGTGGGTAGCCTATCCCTTCTCCAGCAGATCTTCCCAACCCAGGAATCGAACTTGGGTCTCCTGCATTGCAGGAGGATTCTTTACCAACTGAGCTACCAGGGAAGCCCCTTATGTGGTCTCACTTAATTCTTAGAGTGTCTCTGTGGGTTATATGATAATCTCCCCATCAGGCAGACTAGGAAAGAGGCTCAGAGAAGCTATGCTTGTGGTTCCAAAGCTTCAGCTTATAAGCACAGGGAGGGATGCAGCATTTGACCCTAAGTTACTCTGGCTCCAAAAATACTGCAAAAGTGCAAGTGGTGTTTTCAAAGCTATCCAGAGGTAAGTAGAGGCATTGTCAAGCTTCAGGGTGGGAAATAGGGGAACTTTCAGGCATCAGATAAATCCACTAGAATCTCTTACCCCAAGAGTGCCTGGCAGAGGGGCGGCATAGGCTTCACTCCAGCCAAATGCCAGGGTGGTGTCCACACGAAGGCAGGGGCACCCCTCTGACCCGCATAGAAAAGAGCAGGATGGGCTAGCAGAGGCTCCCCTTGCCCCTGATTCAGCACCCGAGGACAGGTCAAGCTTGGTGAAATGAACAAGTGCACGCAGCAGAGCAGAGGAGAAATTCCCTTGCGTCGTAGCTTTGATAAGCGAGCTTTTCTTCCAGCAGCCTGGAGCACATTCTCATGTTTCCACACCTCTTGGTGAGGAAAGTAAAGTCACAGAATGGCTGTTGGGCCATAGGTCCCTGAGTCTGATAGACCTGGGTTCAAAACTGCCAGTTCCTAGCTGGGGAACCCTGGGCAAGCATCTTTGCCTTTCTCAGCCTCAGATTGTCTATCAGTTAAGTCTATTAACACCCACCTATTGGGCTATAGTGGGAATTAAAGCATCATGTGAGTAATTCTCAGCCGAGGGCAAGTGCTTGGTAAGTGGTACTTTAATAGCTAATCTCAGAGGAGCTACTTCTGGGGTTTTCCCACCTCGGGGGATCTTCTGAGTCAGGCAGAGAGGGGCCCAATGTACAGTCAGCAACTTGATTCTCTCCCTCCATCCCCTGCAGTTCCTGGCGAACCACAGTAACCCTGGGGCGGTGCTTTTACTGCCTTTCGTTGTGTCCTGCATCAACCTGGTTGTGCCTCGCTTCTACTCCATGTTCAGGCTGGTGGAGCGCTACGAGATGCCGAGACACGAAGTCTATACCCTCCTGATCCGGTAGGTGTGGCTGTCACTCCTTACTCCAGCCTCCATTGTCACGGAGGGAAGTGGGATGGAAACTAGAAAGGGTTACACTTAAGTATCAAAGTTCTGTTTTCCAGAAAGAATTTCAAGAATAGATTATGTTTTTATGGTATGAGTTACTAGTCATAAAATCCAAAGAGCCCCAAAGAAATACAATAATTGGGTACACCTGCCCTTTGTTTAAAGTAATGGCTTATCTTTCCCAGATAAGCTTTCCCAGTAATGGCTTATCTTGCTGCCAGCTTGAGGAGCATGGTTCTGTTATGAGATGTATGGGCAAGTAGGTTGTGCATTGCACAAATGTTCTTGGCTAAGACATCATGTGGGAACTGATCATCCAGAGTTCCCATGAGTCCGACTATGAGGCTAAGTACCCACTGAATCAGCCAGGAGGAACAGGTTCATTTCTGTCATTTAACCTTCTAAATGGTTGGTTGGAGGGGGAAGTTGAAGTTGAGGGGATGCTTTTGGCGATTAATTGGCTGGGAAAGGATCCCTTTTTGTGATCCCCAGAAAGGCATTGTATGTGCTAGAGGTGACCCCACAGTCTTGAAAAAGTATAAAGCTACCTAAATTGTTTTCTTTATTGCTTCTTCTTGGCTAGTACCCTGACCATTTCCTGGTTATGGTGGTGTTTATAGTGATGAGGCTGAACTACCAGATTGACTTTTTTGTACTGATCAATTTCAGAGTCCTTACTTTACCATTGCCTCTGAGATCTGGCTCCTGGTCAGTTCTTCAGTTTTATTTTCTACCTCTTTCCCCTTCCTCAGTGACCCCAGCCTCACTCGCCTTCTCATTGTCCACAAACTGTATGCCCAGCTCAGCACCTTTCCACTGGCCATTCCTTCTTCCTGGAATAGCACATCTATACTTATGTTTATGCTTATAGTTTCTTCATACAAATCTTAAACCTTTCTATTACCCTTAAATTTGTAACAAGCATATTTTTAAAACACACACATACACACACACACACACACATACTTGTTATTTTAGATCAGGAGTTAGCAAACAACAGCCTGCAGGCCCAGCCTGCCTCCCGTTTTCATAAATCAAGTCTCATTGGAATGCAACCTTGTCCACTGGTGACATATCGTCTATGACTCCTTTCCTGCTACAACTGCAGAATTGGGACACAAACTGTATGGTTTGCAAGGCCAAAAATATTAACTGTCTGGCCCTTCACAGAAAATGTTGACTGACTTCAAGTTAATGTTTAGAGTTATCTATATATGTATTAGATAGATAGGTCCAGAGTTCATTTTTATTTGAAGAGCTATGAAACGTAAGGAATAGAAGATGACGTGTGCGTGCTAAGTCACCATATTCATGTCTGACTCTTTGCAACCCTATGGATTGTAGCCCATCAGGCTTCTCTGTCCATGGGATTCTCCAGGCAAGGATACTGGAGTGGGTTGCCACGCCTTTCCTCAAGGGCATGTAGGAAATGGCACTCCACTCCAGTATATTCTTGCCTGGAAATTTCCATGGATGGAGGAGCCGGATGGGCTACAGCTCTTAGGGTTGCAGAGTCGGACATGACAGAGCCACTGAGCACATATAGATACAAGTATTATTTTCCTGAAGAAAAAAAATTTTAGAAAGTCTTCCTTTCTACCCACACTACACCTCTGGGTACCTCCTGTCAATGGTTAGAAACAATTGGGATATTTTTTTATTGTGGTTTAAAAAAAATTTAAACCATATTCAGTGTACAGTTCAGCAGTACACTGGCTTCTCTGCTCACCAGGGTCTGTTAAACGTATCCTACTTACAATGTCCTCCTTTTGTGAGAGAAGATAAGATGTTATTTTAGAGTAGATCTTGGGATGTCAGGCCCTTACCTTAGTAGACGTAGGGGCTTCCCAACAGTCACATTAATATAACAAAAGACACCTTGATAGCTCTCCTCAATTAGGAAGTTCCAAAGGTTTTAGGAGCTCAGTGCCAGAAAAGGACAAGAAGACCAAATGCATATTTTTTATCATAAATGATAATATCACTGTACAGTAAGGCATTAATCCAGTAGATATTGAGAGTCTACTAGAGGCTAGGCATGGGTAAGAGATTTGGGATCTAGTGTTGAAAAAGGCAAATCCTGTCCCTTCCTTCACTGTGTTGTTTTGTCTAATGGTTCTCAACATTTAACCTGCACCAGAATTGCCTGGAGGGATTGCTGGGCCCTATACCAGAGTGTCTGATTCAGAAGATCTGGGAGAGGGCCAGAAAATTTGCCTTTCTAACAAGATTCCAGATGATAGTGCTGGTCTGGGGACTATACTTTGAAAACGACTGGTGTAGTGGTACATGGTTCTTGGCACATCAATGCTGAAGACCTCTTAAAACTAGCGGTTATTGATTTAGGCAAAGTGACTAGGTTTAAGAACTCAGGCTGTTAAATCAGGTGGTCCTTGTTTTCAACCTTTGTCATGCCCCTAAGCAATCCGTGTGATCTTGTACAAGTTATTTCATCTCTCTGTGCTTCAGTTTCCTCATCAGTAAGACAGGCATAAAATACTATCTACCTGATGATAGAGCTGGAATGATTAAGAGGGATGATTCGATGAAGTGTGTAGCATGTTTACTGTCCCTGGTGGCACCTGACGAATAGTATGTATGTGTACTACTATTACAGTGAGAAGTGAAATCAGATAGTTTGAATATGCCCAAAAGAGAGTGTATCAGTCAGAATAAACAAGGTTAAACTGTGGTAACAAACATCCGTGCAACCCCCCATCCCCACTCCACACTCACAGTGGTTTAGACCACAAGTATTTATTTCTTGTTCATGTTGCACGCCCTTGTGGATTGGCAGGGAAATTCTTCTTATGTTAGTTACTCAGGGATTCAGGCTGATTGTCATTCTGGAGGGAAGATGGTAAGTCTCACTGGCATTTAAATACTCTAGTCTAGAAGTGACACAGGGTGACACGCATTGTTTATGCTCACAGCTCATTTGCCAGGACTAGCCATATGCACCCCCTCCCCAACCACAGGGGGCTTCCCTGGTGGCTCAGAGAGTAAAGAATCTGCCTGCAACATGGGAGACCTGGGTTCAATCCTTGGGTTGGGAAGATCCCCTGGAGGAGAAAATGGCAACCCACTCCAGTATTCTTGCCTGGAGAATCCCCATGGACAGAGGAACCTGGTGGGCTGCAGTCCACGGGGTCGCAAAGAGTTGGTCACAACTGAGCAACTCAAAGCGCATAACCACAGGGGGCAGGAACTTCCATCCTACCATGTGCCCCAAATGAAATACTAGCAAACATCTCCCATGACGGCCATGCAAGTAATGATAGTTGTTTTCTCTTCATTTTTTAGAAATATCTTTCTGAAAATATCAATCATTGGAATTCTGTGTTACTATTGGCTCAAGATTGTGGCCCTGAATAGTGAAGAGGTAAGATTTCTGTGCCGTTTGGCTTTCAGCCTGGCTTTGACCATCAGGGAGGAAGTGAGTTTCTCCACGGTTTCTGCCTATGATGTTACAGTAGATACCATGTTACTTTTTCCCAACCATCTGTCCGTCTACTTACCCCTCGATTCATCTATCCATCCATCCATCCATTCACCCTTCCATCCTTCATCCATCCTTGGGCTTCCTACAGAAGTAACTAACTCCAAAAACTAACCATTTCAACCTTCCTGTTTGTGCCAATCTGCTACACCTCTAGGCCACTTTCTTAATCAAGAAGATTCAAATTATTTTAAAATTATTGAAAGTCCGAAAACCGTAGAAACAGGAAGCTTAAAGAACCCTGAGCAAGAGAACACCCAAAGAAAGAAGTAAATTAAATTAAAAATTAAAAAAACTCCAACTTGGCACACCAGATAGCATCACAGAAAACTAACAACAAACAGCAAGCCTTAAAAAAACTAGAATATTTTTTTAAAACTTTAACTATAGAGGATAAAGAATAGGAAAATGCAGGGGTTACTTTTCATAGTACTCAAAATTATTTTTTGAGGGTCTAGGACAATTCTTAAGTGTTGAAATAAAAAACACACCAATCAAGATTTCCATATCTGGTTAAATTATCCCTCAAAAGTGAAACAGAAATAAAGACTTTCTCAGAAAAACAAATACTGCGGGAAATCATTTTCAGCAGAACTTCCAAACAAGAAAGGTTTAAAGAAGTCCTTTAGACAGAGAAAAAAAGATATAAATCAGAAGCTTCAATATACATAAAGAAAATAAACATGTCAGAGAAAGTATAAATAAAAGTAAAACTTAAAAAAAATTTAAAAGATATTGATTTTTCACAGGGTTAATAAGCAAAAGGAATGGAGGCATTATTAGCCATTGATACCTCCTGCTCTTCCTGGCTTAAAAAAACAGGATCCAGAGGGCATAGGACAAAGATGAGAAGTGTTAAGGAGGAGAGGTAGTGAGATGGGAAAGTCTGGGTACATGAGGAGGGCAAGCCTTAATAGAGGAAGAAGCCACACAGAAAGATAATAAACATTCAAAAATAAACTCAGCCTAGAGATGCATTTCTGATGGGAGTGGGTCTGATTTTCTGCTCACTCCAAGGCTCGATCAAACTAAGCTGCCAACTCCATTCTTATGAGACGGTGGGGGGGGGTGGGGCAGGAACAGATGGCAACAGCCTCCTCCCACATCCCAACTCTTGTTTGCCTTTGCTTTCCAGTGTTGGGAAACCCTCATTGGCCAAGAAATCTACCGACTCCTTCTGATGGATTTTGTGTTCTCTTTAGCTGATTCCTTCCTGGGGGAGTTTCTGAGAAGGTAAATATTTGTCTGTCTTGAGTAATTAGTACCTGCCGTTGTAACCAGAGCCATAGCATTGGCTGAGCAGGAAGTATGGGTCCCTTCTGTATTCTAAGTGTACACTGTCCTAAGTCTGCCTATTGTCCTTAGGAATATTGTTTTCTTCTGAATTAACTGAAATTTCACCTTGACAGTTCTGTTGTCAAAGTTCATTTAGTTCAACCGGCCCTTTATAAGCTCCTAAGAAAGAAAGTTCTATAAATGAAACACAGAAAGTGAGTCATTTGAAATCGTATCTACCATAGATCATTTTAGCCTTCTAGTGTATGTATATTCTTCCAGATTTTCTGTGCACATCCTGTTTTGTGTGTGTGTGCATGTGTGCATGCTAAGTTGCAAAACTGCTATGGAGTTTGTATAGTGAGAATTCCTTGTCATCTTTCCATGTTTGTACCTATAGATTTATCTCATTGTTTTCACTGAATTTAATTAATGCGTTAATTTTTAATTTAGACCCCAAGTGTGCAGGATTGGGGCAATATCATCATTGGCTCATGTATGGTCCTCATTTATTTATGCATTTATTTTATAATAATATTATGAGCATCTCATTCCTAATAGACATTTATGTATTTCACAAGCTGCCATGGTAATAAGATGGCATGATGTAATGCTGATTCCTTCCTCAGTGGGTTGAATGCCAAATTTCCTCAGTCTCCCCTAACTCACGTTTAGTTCAGCCTCTGTCCAGAGTCTGGACATAAAGGTGAGAAAGTTTTTGTTGTTGTTATTTTGTTTGTTTGTCTTTTATAGCAGGTTTTTTTGGGGCAATTCTTCTGTATGAAAAAAAATCAAAGTGGTCTCAACTGTCTTCAGAATAAATGGCGACCTAGGTTTCCTCCTTGTGGATTTAGAAACAGGGAAACACCATTAACTCAAGAGCAGTAACTGAAAGTTGAGAATTTTTTAGTTTATTTGGGTTGAGAGGCGCAAGTTTAAATATAGATTTAAACTATATTAAAATAAAGGTTTAAAAGAAATAAAGATTTAAAAGCAAACAGTGGTATAAAGAAGATAATAGGTGGGGTAATTTAAATAATCTCATTTAAATAATACCTGCCGGGAGCCACTATGGGAGGTCCCGCCCGTGACGAGGTCATGAAGAAAATACCTGGCAGGCAAGGCTGTCTAGGATAAGGGACCCTCCAGGTTGGCCTCGGCCTCTACCCTACCCTGTATCCTCCCCCCTTTTTCTGCTGTTCTTGTTTGCCCTGTTACAGATTCTTATGTTGCCTGCCGAGAGTTCTCCTCCTCCTCTTTCGTTGAATGAGGACCAACTTAAAACCCTAATTAATAAATCTCCTGGACGCTGGTACCCTATGAAGGGGCCAGGGATGAAGGAAATGCTTCAATTCAAACCCTTTTGCTGGCATTCTGGCTTGTTTGATAAATGTGTGCTCTCATTGCAAAAAATGCTCATGATTGTTCCAAACATCCTAAGCACAGTACGCTAACAAAAGAAACTATTAAGCATGGGTCCCTCCGCGGGGTGAGAAAAGCCCCACAAATATTATAGCCACAAATGTGCCTAATAGAAAATGGTTTAGATAGAGGTTAGCTGGTGACTTCTTGCAGGTAATTAACTTTTAGACTAAGAGCCTGTTTTGTGCCATATCTGCTGTTTTTGCAATCCTTTGCATTTCTGTTCTGTAAAAATGTAATCCTACCTAGTTCCCATGGAGATGACACCTAATAGAAAGAAAATAGATTAACCACAAAAAAGACAGGGTCGGCTACTGAAGTTGCTTAAAGTTGCACCAGGTGCAAGCCATAAAATGTCAACAGGCCTGAAGGCCAAAAGATATTATACATAGAGATTAACCATAAAAAAGGCCCTAATAGGCACAGAGCCCTTTGGGGGGTGAGGAAGCCCTATTAGAGAATACAAAAAATATTGTTTTGTAAGTGGTTATTGGATCAACGTTTGATTGATGTTAATGTGCTGAGGTTGTGCAGTGGAAACTATTGTTAATATAGTTGGAGATCTAGAAAAATAAGAGTTTAGCCCTAGTGTAAAAACAATAAGATAATTGTTAATTTTAACCAGGAGTGCTAAACAGGGGCTGCCTCACCAGAGCCGCAGAGTCTTTGTGTGCTAAATTTTTTAGATAAATTTAGCTGAGAATTTCTGCAAAAAGACTGACTTTTATGTTAACAGGATTGTATTTCTATTATGTTGCAACCTGCTGTATCATGAGACTGCCACTTTTCTGTTTTCTGCTAAGCCCAAGGCCAGAAGATAATGTACAAAGAATCTATGGAAAAGACTCTCATAAACAAAAATATACAGAGCACACCTGGTTTCGTGAAGGACAAGCTGATATAATGTTGTAAACTAAGTCTGTATGCTTATCTGCCCCTTAGAAATGAACCGACTTAGGGTATAAAGGCTACGGTGAAAAATAAAGCAACTGCCAGACTCTGCTGCATATCTTGGTCTGGCCTCTCTCTCTCTCTCTCTCTCTCTCTTTCTCTCTTTCTCTCTCTCTCCCTCGCAGATTTGGCCCTATCAAGGCTGGTCTTTCGTGTCTTCTCTCGCCGACGCCATTCATCCTGGGGGTTCCCCTGGATCCTGCTGGGGCTGGACCCCGGCAAATACCTATTTTAGTAAACCTATTAATAATTAGTTATCTGTTTAAGTAGTAGGTGGGATAATTTAAATAATGTTCTCTAGAACCACTTTAGCAGTATCTCCACTTGAATCCTTTGTGTTAATTTGTGTTAATTCCATTTTCCCTTGATTCCCTCAATTATTTCTTCTAAAACATGCGCATACTTGGAACTTTTCAAAAACTTGCAAGGGTAGTCATAACTTCATTCCAAACTGGTGAAAGTTTGTCCTCCTTTGTTGATTGTGGGGAATTTTTTGAAGGAGGCAGCTGATAGTTCGTGTATTAACTTTATCATATTTTCACAGAATCATTGGGATGCGGCTTATCACAAGTCTTGGCTTACCGGAGTTTGACATTGCCAGAAATGTGTTAGAACTCATCTATGCACAAACTCTGGTGTGGTAAGTTTTGAAATCTTTGGTTTGCTCAGTGGTTCTCACCTGACTGTGAACTTGGAGTTTTGGTGGCAATGCCCAGAATCTGTTGTTTTTCAAAGCTGCACAGGTGATACCAAATCTAGCCAGTCTGAGGACCTTGCATTCATGTCCCAGAATATTCTCTTCCTTTATGAGGATTTCAGCCAAGAATTGACACGGAGCAGGGACCCCAACCTGAAGGGCAATCTGGATAAACTTGGACTGTGGGGCTGGCTTTTCTACTCATTGAGGTCACTGAACTTCTCTGAGCCTCAGTCTCCTCATCTGTCAAACGCACATAATAAGAGCTGCCTTTGACTTAGTTGACGATTAAGCCAGGTGATATGAGAAATCTGCTCTGCAATCTCAAATAGGCCATACAACTGTAAAGCGCCTTATTTTCCAACTCTTTAAAGTTGCCCTGGGTGATTTGGCTCTCTGCAAATAACTCAGTAATGTCAATGAGTTTATTTTCGGAGGTGGTGAAGACTTCTTCTTTATGTCGTTTAGGTGGTGCATTTGCTTACTGCCAGGACGCTACTGGCTGCTGGACAGTTTACAAAGTCCTTTTACCCAGTGAACAGGATGCCACTGGGCAAGTTATACATAAACGCTCTCTAAACCTTAGTTTTCTAATCTGTTAATGGGGGAAATAGTAGCATCTACGTTATAGAATTTTGGTGAGGATTAAGTGAGAAAATGCGTGCATTAAGTGCTTGGCGAGTAACTGACTCAGAAATGTTTATAGGTAGGGATATTATATGACTGTTGTTATCCTTTTAAGGGCTCTTTTTTTAAATTTGTAGTACAAAACACATAATCTAAAATTTACCATCTTAACCAGCCTTCCTATTTTGTTTGGCTTGTCTATCACTGGACTGTTTTTAACTTCATATTCTCTTTTATGTTGAGTGCTTTTTATAAACTTGAATACATTTTCATGAGTCTTTATTTTATCATCATCAATGGGAAATCATATCGTTTGACTTAAATTGCAAGTCATTTGAAAAATAAAATCAAACCCATCATAAAAAGTAAAATTCTAGCTAGATGCTGCTATCAAGGCTCTCAATCTAAAAACTGCCTCTTTTTTTTTTTTTTTTAAGGAGGTTGGCAAGTGTTAGGACTTAAAGACATTAGTACCCAAGCTGAGATTTTCTTTGGGCCTCAGCAGCACTGGGGAGAGTTAAAGAGTGAGGGCCCTTCTCATTTGTAACAATGCAGTTTAATGCCTGTCCTGGCAGGATGTCAGGCCTTCTCGAATGCCAGATGAGGAGGTGGAGTTCACATCCCGCATTTGGGACACCTGGGTGAGGGCTGCCCAAAGGCCATCTGGGGGTTTAACTAATGGCAGTGTGGGTAACGTTCTCTGCAGAATCTCTTTCCCAGAACTGTGGATTCTGGATATGGTAGGGATTTGCCGGGTTGCCGTGTTGGAAGCAGTCCCCTTCTGTATGAGTTTTCTAGGGCTTTGATAATAAAGTACCACAGGTACTTATTTATTAATAACTTTAATAAATGGTGGCTATTTATTAAATAATAAACCGCACAAATTTATTTTCTCACAATTCTGGAGGCTTGAAATCCAAGATCAAGGTATTGGCAGGGTTGACTTTGTCTGAGGCCTCCATCCTTGGCCTGAAGATGGCGCCTTCACCCTGTACCCTCACATGGTCTTCTTCCCTCTGTGTGTCTGTTAGGGCCCACATGAGGTTAGTGACCTCATTTTACCTTGATTATCTCTCTCGAGGCCCTATCTCCAAACACGTTCTCAGGTGTTGGGGTTACAACTTCAACATATGGGTTTGGAGGGGACACACTGCAGCCCGTAACACCCTCGCCCTTTTCCCCACACCCGTCATTAACCCATTCCCTGCACCTTCCCTGATCTCTGATGCTCATCCCCACTCTCTCATAGGATTGGAACCTTCTTCTGTCCTCTGCTGCCCTTTATCCAAATGATTACTCTTTTCATCATGTTTTACGTCAAAAATGTGAGTCAGTCTGAAATTGGAACCGATTGGCTTTGCTGTCCCATATGACCCAGTGGTGGTTGGAATGGGGTGGGGGACCTGGGAAGGGTATCAGGGAACTGGTGTCTAGCTAGGGTCCCCTTGTCCTGCTCCTCTGGCTGCACAAGGGAGGTGACTGCATCTCTTTCTTCAGATCAGCCTGATGATGAATTTCCAGCCTCCGAGCAAAGCATGGCGGGCTTCGCAGATGATGACTTTCTTCATCTTTCTGCTCTTCTTCCCATCCTTCACTGGGGTTCTGTGCACCCTGGCCATCACCATCTGGAGGTAGGAGATGGCAGCCTTGGAGGCGGGGGTGTTTTAAAATGTAGGTTTTATCATTCTTCAGGTATAGTGAGACCAACAGAGCAGAAGACAACTATCACTGAAAAAATAATTGGTCAAGAAGCAACAGTTAAAAAAAAAAAGAAGCAACAGTTAGAACCAGACATGGAACAACGAACTGGTTCAAAATTGGGAAAGGAGTCCATCAAGGCTATATATTGTCACCTTGCTTATTTAAATTATATGCAGAGTACATCATATGAAATGCTGGACTGGATGAATCACAAGCTGGAATCTTAGCCATCTTATGTAAAAGTGTGTAGTTCAGTAGAGTTAAGTATTTCACATCGTTTAGCAACAGGTTTCTGGAACTTCTTCATCTTGTGAAATTGAAAGTCTATACCTGCCATACTCTGTAAATTTCCCTCTCCCCTCCTCTGTCCTCCCAGCACTTTCTACTTTGTTTCTATGATTTGGACTACTTTAGATACTTCATGCAGAGTACATCATGAGAAACACTGGGCTGGATGAAGCACAAGCTGGAATCAAGACTGCCAGGAGAAATATCAATAACTTCAAATAGGCAGATGACATCACTCTTATGGCAGAAAGAGGACTAAAGAGTCTCTTGATGAAAGTGAAAGAGGAGAGTGAAAAAGTTGGCTTAAAACTCAGCATTCAGAAAACTAAGATCATGGCATCTAGTCCCATCACTTCATGGCAAATAGATGGGGAAACAATGGAAACAGTGAGAGACTTTATTTTCTTGGGCTCCAAAATCACTGCAGATGGTGACTGCAGCCATGAAATTAGAAGACAGCTGCTCCTTAGAAGAAAAGCTATGACCAACCTAGAGAGCATATTAAAAAGCAGACAAAAGTCCATATAGTCAAAGCTATGACTTTTCCAGTAGTCATGTATGGATGTGGGAGTTGGACCATAAAGAAGGCTGAACACTGAAGAATTGATGATTTTGAACTGTGGTGCTGGAGAAGACTCTTGAGAGTCTCTTGGACAGCCTCTCTCTTTCTGCCACTAGGGTGGTGTCATCTGCACACCAAGTTCCCTTGGTAACCAACAGATGCTATGACCTAGGGATTAATACATCTGAGTTTGGTCACCACCTGTCAGGTGCCCAGTTTTGACTGGCACAGCCCCCTCACTTCCTCCAGGTCGTGCAGGTTCCCAGCTGGGGAGAAGCCAAGTCACCACAGAGAGAACAGAATGTCCTCTAATGAACTGAAAGGCCCGTCTGGTCAGGCCTCTTCTTACCCCTCCAACCTCACTTTCATTTTCTTGATGAGAGCTATAACCAACCTCAGTTCAGTCCAGTTCAGTCGCTCAGTCGTGTCCGACTCCTTGCGACCCGACAGACTGCAGCACGTGAGGCTTCGCTGTCCATCACCAACTTTCAGAGCTTGCTCAAACTAATGTCCATCAGGTCAGTGATGCCATCCAGGCATTTCATCCGCTGTCATCCCCTTCTCCTCTTGCCTTCAATCTTTCCCAGCATCGAGGTCTTTACCAATGAGTCAGTTCTTCCCATCAGGTGGCCAAAGTATTGGAGTTTCAACTTCAGCATCAGTCCTTCCAATGATTATTCAGGACTGATTTCCTTTAGGATTGACTGGTTTGATCTTGCTGTCCAAGGGACTCTCAAGAGTCTTCTCCAACACCACAGTTCAAAAGCATCAATTTTTCAGTGTTCAGCTTTCTTTATAGTCCAACTCTCACATCCATACGTGACTACTGGAAAACCCATAGCTTTGACTAGACGGACCTTTGTCGGCAAAGTAATGTCTCTGCTTTTTAATATGCTGTCTAGTTTTGTCATAGCTTTTCTTCCAAAGAGCAAGCATCTTTTAATCTCATGGCTGCAGTCACCGTCTGCAGTGATTTTGGAGCCTCTCCCCCCCAAAATAAAGTCTCTCACTGTTTCCATTGTTTAGACAGCAAACAATGAGTCCCTTGGCCTGGAAGGAGATCAAAACAGTCCATCCTAAAGGAGATCAGTCCCCAATATTCATTGGAAGGACTGATGCTGGAGCTGAATCTCCAATACTTTGGCCACCTGATGCGAAGAACTAACTCGTTGGTAAAGACCTTGTTGCTGCGAAAGATTGAAGGCAGGAGGAGAAGGGGCTGACAGAGGATGAGATGGTTGGATGGCATTACTGACTCAATGGACATGAGTTTGAGCAGACTCCAGGAGATAATGAAGGACAGGGAAGCCTGGCGTGCTGCAGTCCATGGGATTGCAAAGAGTTGGACATGACTGAACAACCAAACTGACTGACTGGATGGCAAAGAGTCAAACCAGTCAATCCTAAAGGAAATCAACTCTGAATATTCATTGGAAGGACTGATGCTTAAGCAGAAGCTCCAATATTTTGGCTGCCTGATGTGAAGAGCCAACTCATTGGAAAAGACTCTGATGCTGGGAAAGATTGAAGGCAGGAGAAGGGGGCGACAGAGGATGAGATGGTTGGCTGGCATCACTGACTCAATGGACATGAGTTTGAGCAGACTCCAGGAGATAATGAAGGACAGGGAAGCCTGGTGTGCTGCAGTCCATGGGGTTGCAAAGAATCGGATGTGGCCAAGCCATTGAACAACAGCAACAACAAATACAGACCCCAAAAGGAGGGGACCTGTCTCACCATGGGGGCCACGTGGGGAGGAGACACCGGCGTCTGTCAGAGGCAGAGAGAGAGTAGTAAATGTGGGCAGAAGTCTTTACTGTGGTTTCAGTGGGAGGAGAGGGCAAGGCAGGGTCAACAGGCTTAGGAGGGGCAAATGTGAATAATCTCATCGGGCTCTGGGGTGTAGGGGCCATCTGGGGTTGTCTGGTCCTGGCGCTGGGGTGGTGGGGGCAGAGGAACAATGGCCCAGAGTGTGAGAGCTTGACAGAGGAGGTGGGGTGGGACGTGGGCTCGGGACTCATTGGTTTGCATGTGAAAGACGTGCTTTGTAGGCTAGCCCTGGGAAAGGCAGTCTCTCTAGCATTAGTGAGGCCCCAGATGTTACAGATCGGAATAAAAAGACAAGCTTCATTCAGTGTTTAGCCCAAGTTCCCTTGGTAACCAACAGATGCTTTGACCAAGGGAGGAATACATCTGAGTTTGATCACCACCTGTCAGGTGCCGCGTCTTGACTGGCACAGACCCCTCGCTTCCTCCGGGTCCCACACGTTCCCAGCTGGGGAGAAGCCTGGTCTCCACACAGAGAACAGAACTTCCTCTGATGAACTGAAAGGCCCCGTCTGGTCAGGCTCCCTCTTACCCCTGCAACCTCACTTCCCATGGCTGCATCCTTCCCCAGCCTCCCAGTCTGTTCAGGGTCATCTCTTTGAAGCGGTCTCCCTGCTCTCTTTGCTTGACCTTCTCTCCTCTCTCAGCTCAAAAGTCCTGTTGGAGATCTGACCTTCATGACCATCCCCATCTTCTGTGCATTCCCTTCTCCTCCCTTTCTCTCTCAGGGCGGTTTCCTTTCTTCATTTCCTAGTTCACGCCAGAAATGACTTTGGATCTTTGTTTAATTGTACACTCACTGATCGACCATCTTTCCCATTAGAACCTGGGAGGGCAGGTATCATGTCTGCCCTGTTTACTGTGGGTTCGCGAGAGCTTAGTATCTAGCACAGTGCCTGCTACTGATCTCGAGGAGACAGCAGTGAGTGGTGACTTGAAGCAGGATCTTAGTTCCCTGCCCAGGAATCGAACCTGGGTAGCCTGGGTGAAAAGCAGGAATCCTAGCTGCTAGACCAGCAAGGGCTAGAGGCTAGAAGCAAAGTTCCCCGGCTTTTGTCTTGCTTGAAAGCAAGAATGTTTTAAGGAGGCAAAAACTGTAAAAATACAGTTTTTTTCTACCAAAAAACTGTACAAAGTTTATTATTAGAGATGCAGTACAGTAAGTGGGAGCGCACACAGAGAAACAATTTTTTTAAATTTAAGATAAAGGCAGGCAGAGATACATACATGGAGAGAAAGGGTGTGCGCTTCCTCCGGTAAAGAGGTTAAATCATTTATATAGGGCATTTTTTCTGGGTCTTTGTTTACCTTTGGCCAATTATCTTGTTTCTTTTTCCATACCTCACCTGCCCTGGGACTTTCCCCAACGTGCGTGCGCACCTTTTAGGCAAGATAGATTCCAGCACAGAGGCCTGTGGGAGGCTTGGCATCACCTATTATGGGGTGGTGCCCCCTCCTTTTCAACCCCAAGGAGCCTTCTGTACATGTGTGGTTGGGGAGGTCTCCTTGACCTCAAGAATGAGAAAATGTGGTCTCTTTATCTTTTATCTGGGCAAGACTCAGCTCATCTCTGCCTTTGCCATTGTGTGTGTGCTAAGTCACTTCAGTCGTGTCCTACTCTTTTGGGATCCCGTGGACTGTAGCCCGCCAGGCTCCTCTGTCCATGGGGATTCTCCAGGTGAGAGTACTGGAGTTGGGTTGACATTTTCTTTTCCAACCCTTACCATTATTGTTCTCTTAAAGTATCCACTGGAGACAAAGTCCAGCTATTTACCCTGTTGCTGTTGTTATTTCTATCTGGATGTGTAAACAGAAGGCTGAGTGTAAATGTCTCACCTGGAGCCCATCTGTGTCTTGCCTCAAGAAATATAAACAGGAGGCTAGTTGTAAATGTCTAGCATGGAGCCCATCTATCTTCTGCCTCAGTTACAAGTGCAGTGGGCCTATGTCAAATGAATGAGCAAATGAATGCACAAGGGAGTTGACTTTTATAAAAAGTTTTTTTTCATTTATTTTTATTAGTTGGAGGCTAATTACTTTACAATATTGTAGTGGTTTTTGCCATGCATGACATGAATCAGCCATGGATTTACATGTGTTCCCCATCCCGATCCCCCCTCCCGCCTCCCTCCCCATCCCATCCCTCTGGGTCTTCCCAGGGCACCAGCCCTGAGCACTTGACTTTTTAGAATACTTGTAGAACTGGAACTCGGCATCTTCAGGGCAGGCTCCTCTCTTACGTGATGTTCTCAGCTGTCTCACCGTGTTGCCTTTCTTTTCTCTCTTCCTAACTAGTTCTTCTAGTTTCTGCTTGTTCACAACTGACTTCATGTGGCCATTATTACAGCTCTAGCTTCCCTAGATTACAGCCTCCCCTCTTCGTATTTCTTAGTTCAAGTTCCTAAGGAAGAGAGTCCTATCACCGCAGTTCATTTCTTTGTGCCAGGACATGGCTGAGGTCACAGCCTGGTCTTTGGATGGGTGACAGTTGGATCAAGTGATACTGCTGTCCAAAAGCTGGTCCTCAGAATAAGGTCATAAGGACAAAACACGCTGGCCGGGCCTGTGAGAGAGAGGGCTTGATTTGAAAGGGGATGTAGATGGAGCAGGTAAGGATCACTGGTTCCAGGTTAAGAGCCCAGAAAGGACTGGGCTATTCTAGAAAAACTATACCTGAGTCTGGCACTAGAGATGTTCCCCTGTCCCTTGTTTTATCAGATTGAAACCTTCGGCTGATTGTGGTCCGTTTCGAGGTCTGTCCTCCTTCATTGAGTCCATCTACAGCTGGATCGACACCCTGAAGGAAAGCTCCAGCTACGAGTGGGTTGTTTGGATCTACCAGAACCTCATCGGGAGCGTGCATTTCTTCTTCATCCTCACCCTCATTGTCTTGTAAGTGGGGTTCTTCTGAAAACTAGAGGGGGAAACACCGCATCAACTCAGCATGCGGGCAGCTAGGCTTGGGCGGGGTGGGTGTTTGGTGGGAAGGCGAAGGCTGCAGTGTAGCTCAGTGTTCTGTGCCATCCCAACTCTGCCCTTGAATTTTTCTAGAAGTTATTTAATATCTTGTCCCTTTTTGGGGTCTGTTTATGAAAAAAGGAACACCTGCTCTGCCCCCTCTTAAGAATTAACATGAAAACAAAAAGAAAAAAACTGGGTGTGAGAATGCTTAGGGAAATTACCGTGTGATTCTTTCTGAGGTTGTGACTATCTTAAAGTGGGTTGGGTGTTATGGATATATGGGTTAGCATACTTTCATTTTCAAATTTTAAAATGATTTCTAACTTCTTGTGAAAAAGCGAAAGATCTGCCAAGACTGGACTCCTTTTCCTGCAGGAACAGTTGGTCTGCTGACGGCTGCTCCTCTTTAAAAGCCAAATTCTGATGGCTGAACTTGTCTGTCCTCACGTAGAGACACAACTCAACATCACAGACTAGTGGAGCCAGCCGATGGCAATTGTTGAGTGACCCCTGGATCTTACAGGTGGAAGTGAGAAGCCTTGCAGAGACAGGGATAGTTCCCATGCTGTAGAGTCTATTTATTGTAGAGGAGGCTGGAGCCTGGGTCTCCTAGCTCTTGGTCATGCTGTCCCTCCCAACACTGGTTTGCCTTTAGCCCCCTTACTTAAAATAGGAAGTTCTTCTGTCTTGCTCTTCCAAACTTTTAATTCCCTGGGGAGCTTGTGAGAAATGCAAACTCTCAGACCTTACCCTGACCTATAGCATCTGCATTTTAACAAAATCCCAGGAAGTCTGTACCACAGGGAAGTTTGAATAGCACTGTCCATATTCCCAAACTCTGGTTACACATTAGAATCATATACGTGAAAAAATACTGCTCAGGAGTTCCCTGGTGGCCTGGGGTATGGATTCTGGGCTTTCACTGCTGTGCCCAGGTTCAGTCCCAGGTGTGAGAACTGAAATCCCACAAGTCAAGCGATGCGGCCAATAAATAAATAGATAAAATAAGTTTAAAATACTATTAAGGACTTCCCTGGTGGTCCAGTGGTTGGGAATCTGCCTGCCAATTCAGGAGACACAGGTTTGATCCCTGGTCTGGGAAGATTCCAAATGCCTTGGGGCAACAAAGCCTGTGTGCCACAACTACTGAAATCCCTACTCTGCAACAAGAGAAGCCATTGCAATGAAAAGCTTGTGCACCACAACTAGAGAGAAAGCCTTTGTGCAGCAACCAAGACCTAACGTAGTCAAAAATAAATAAACTTGTTGTTTGTTGTTGTTTAGTCCCTAAGTTGTGTCTGACTCTTTTGTGACCCCCAGGGACGGTAGCCTATCAGGCTTCTCTGTCCATGGGATTTCCCAGGCAAGAATACTGGAGTGGGTTGCAATTTCCTTCTCTAGGGGATTGTCTGGATCCAGGGATTGAACTCAGATCTCCTGCTTGACCAGAAGATTCTTTACCAATGAGCCACCAGGGAAGCCCCCAAATAAATACATAATAATAAAAATACTGTTAAATGTTTTCACCACAGAAAAAGAAATAATAATCATGTGACATGAGGGAGTGTTAGCTAACACTATGGTGGTAATCATATTGCAATATATAGATGTGTCAAATCAACACCTTAATGTTATATGTCAATTCCATCTCAATTAAAAAAATTAAAGGAAAACTAGATTGGGTAAAGTTTGTATAACTATATGAATTAACTAAAACTCATTGAATTACACTCAAAATGAGTACATTTTGTAGTATGTCAACCATGCCTCAATAAAGCAATAAAAAGAAGGAAAGATACTGATGCCTGCCCTTGTGCTCAAAAAAGCTCAGTTAATTGATCTGAGGAGGGGCCACGGCAGGAGTCTCTTCTCCACCTCTTAGGTGATTTATGTGTAGAATCCTGAGAACTATTGCTGTAATGAAGTTAACCTCTAAGTCACTCAGATACAACTTTGCAGGAACACTGGCTGGGCCAACATCCATCTGTAAGCAAATAAATGAGTTCCTAAATGAGTGGCTACCCAGTTGAAATTAGGAGCCTGCAAACCTTGGAGAGGGTGTCTGCCATTCTTTCTTTCCTGCAAAGCATTGGAGAGAGCATCTGCCATTCTTTCTTTTCTTCTCTTCCAGAATCATTACTTACCTTTACTGGCAGATCACAGAGGGAAGGAAGATTATGATAAGACTGCTCCATGAACAGATCATTAACGTAAGTCCCATTGGACCCCTTTGTTACCCTGCCCACCTTTAACATTCTATAATGAAATTTTTCAAACATCATCCAATATAGAAAATAGTAGAATGAACCTTCCCACCACCCCGCCCTGACCACCATCAACATTTGTGTACTCTTATGTCCTCTATACTGTCCCTTTGCTATAAATCTCTGGATTATTTTCAAGCAAATCCTAGCCTTTATATCATTTTATCTGTAGACTCTTCCATACACCTAAGAGATACACACTAAAAAAAAATAACCACAGTACCAATCATCACACCTAAAAAAATTAATAATACCTTACTATCATCTTATAGTCAGTCAAAGGCCAAATTTCCCCAGTTGTCCAGTTAGTGTCTTTTTACAGCAAGATTACTCAAGTAAAAAGTCTGGAAAAGTGTCACATGTTGCATTTGGTTGATGTGTCTTTAATGTTTCTTTCAATCTCTAACTGTTCACACCTCCCTCTTCTCTTGCCACTTATTGTTGAAGAAACCGGTCATTTGTCATGCAGCAGTTCCCTCATTCTGGATATATCTGAGTTTCAACCCTGCAGTGGTGTTTAATAGTTTTTTTTTTTTTTTGTATTTCCTGTAAATGAATGGTGAAATTTAAAGACCTGATTAAGTCCAGATTAAATTTTTTAGTCAGAATAATTCATAGGTGATGCTTTAAGTCAATATTTCTAATGGTATTACCTCATAACATAAAATGTCTGATTGTTTCCTTTTTTGTATGTTAAGAATGATCAGTGGGTCCATGCTTGGTCAGCTAACCTATCCATAAAGCTTCCCAGTAGTCTTTCACCTAATAGATTTAGCAGCCTTTGATGAGTATAGTCCATAGGGTTGCAAAGAGTCAGACACGACTGAAGTGACTCAGCATGCATGCACGCCTTTTTATTCATTGTCCATTTATTTCATTAAGGATTGCAAAATAGTGGTACTCTAATTCTAGAATTTCTTCTGCATTTATTAGCTGGAATTCTTCTATAAAAGAAGAAATTTTACTCATCAACTGTTAGAGCACCTTCAAATACCTTCAGGAGAGGAAAGATGAGGTTAAATACATGACTCCCTTTATTTACCGGTTTTCAAAATGATGATTTGGTCCTTCAGTGTACTCGTTTGCTAGGGCTGCAAAGCAAAGTACCACAAATGTGGCAGCTTAAAACAGCAGAGATGTATTGCCTCACATTTCTGGAGGCCGGAAGTCCAAAGCCAAGTTGTCAGCAGGGTTGTTTCCTTCCAAAGCTCAGAGCAAGAGTCTCCTCCCTACCTCATTTTTTCTGGTGGCTGCTGACTAACCTTTGTGTTTTTTGGCATAACTTCATAACTCCCATCTCTGCCTTCATCTTCACAGGCTCTTTTTCTCTCTTTGTCTGTTTCTCCTTGTTGCCTAAGGACTTCTCATTGAATTTAAGGTTCATCCTCATATACGATGATCTCATAAAAAAAAACAAAAAACCTTTAATTTAATTACATCTGCAAAGACTCTATTTCCAATAAAGTTATATTCACAGGTGTTGGGGTTTGAATAAGAATAACTTAAACATATCTGTTAAAAACGGAGACACTGTGCTTGCTCCGGCAGCACATATACTAAAAACAGAGACACTATTCAACTCACTAAACCTAGAACCTCCAAATGTGGCCAATGAGAAGTTATCATTATGAATTCATAGATTTAAGTATATGTTGGCATCTTTCAATTGTAATCATTTGTTCATGCTTAAAATAGTCTCATCCTTTGCTAGAGGAAATCCTTTTGAATTAGCTCCTCAGTTCTTTTGACATGATCCCAGGAGTCTTTGGTTGCTTCCTTGTTCTCTGGAAAGATAAGATGGTCTGGTCTCATCTTGTTTGTTTCCTGTCCCAGAATAGGAATTAGGCATTTCTTCAAGGAGTCCTGATCAAATGGTATTTAGAGATCAAAGTCTGGACACAGAGAGATGGTCATTGCTACTGGGCTAGTTCCCTTTTCTTCTAAATATCAACATAACTGTGACATGAGCACTTATGTCTGAAAACATGAGGAAGCAGCAGGACACTATAGGAGTCTATCTGCTTGAATCTTTGAGGCTTCAGATCACTTGAGTTGGCACATTTTGTACTGTAAAGAAAGAACATTGGTTAGCTGTTGATGTTGGCCAGTCGCTAAGTTGTGTCCTACTCCTTGCAACCCCATGAACTGCAGCATACTAGGCTTCCCTGTCTTTCATATCTCCTGAAGTTTGCTCAGATTTGTCTATTGACTCACTGATGCTATCTAACCATCTCATCCTCTGCTGCTCTCTTCTTTTATTGTCTTCAACCTTTCCCAGCATCAGGGTCTTTTCCAATGAGTTGGCTCTTCATATCAGGTGGCCAAAGTATTGGAGTTTAAACTTCAGCATCAGTCCTTCCAATGAATATTCAGGGTTGATTTTCCTTTAGGACTGGCTGGTTTGCCAGAAGACCTGTGGTCCAAGGAACGCTCAAGAGTCTTCTCCGGCAGTGCAGTTTGAAAGCATCAATTCTTAGGGGCTCAGCTTCTTCATGGTCTAACTCTCACATCCATACATGACTACTGGAAAAACCATAGCTTTGACTATATGGACCTTTGTTGGCAAAATGATGTCTCTGCTTTTTAATATGCTGTCTATGTTTGTCATGGGGCTTCCCAGGTAGCTCTAGTGGTAAAGCACCTGCCTGCCAATGCAGGAGAGACAAAGAGATCAAGGTTCGATCCCTGGGTCAGGAAGATCCCCTGGAGGAGGGCATGGCAACCCACTCCAGTGATCTTGCCTGGAGAATCCCATGGACAGAGGAGCCTGGTGGGCTATGGTCCATAGGATCACATAGAGTCACTCACAACTGAGCCCGCACACACGTTAGATTTGTCATAGTTTTCCTTCCAAGGAGCAAGCGTCTTTTAATTTCATGGCTGCAGCCAACATCTGCTGTCATTTTGGAGCCCAAGAAAATGTAATCTGTCACTGTTTCCACTTTTTCACCTTCTATTTGCCATGAAGTGATGGGACCAGATGCCATGATTCTTAGTATTTTTGATGGGTTTGCTAGCTAAGCCCTTTTCCCACCTATCCCCAGAAGCATTACCCATAGTTTTCTGATGCAACACTGAATGTTTGGGGCAAGTCTTATGAAGATTTCAGCGTGGGAGGGATTTGATGTCAAAGCTTTCTGTTGTAAGAGTAGTGTCAGGTAAACTCAGGAGTTACTGGGATGACATCATTTCAGGAAGGCACCATAAACATCATGCAGACCTGCCTGCTTGGGAGTCTTGCCTGGAATATGCACCACAAAGACTGGGATGCTGTCTCTAAAAGAACTCAAAGAGACTGGGAATAGGCTCAGGAACAGTCCTTCTCAAAGTATGATATTCTATGTCAAAAACCCCTGGTCCCTTGTTAAAAATGCAAATTCTTATTACCCTTCCCTCCTCCAAGCAATAGTGGCAACAGATAACATTTTGTTGAGCACTTATTGATGCCTGGCATTGTGCTAAGTGATGAGCAAAGATTCTTATTTAATTTTTACTATTCACTCTATAGCACATTGATTTCTTTAACCTCTATTTTAAAATTAAGGAAATGGATGCTTATAGAGTGAAACAACCTGCCAAAAGTCACAGGGCTAGTAATAATGGGATTTGAATCAGGCAGCTCCAAAGTTTATGCTCTACAGCTACAGTGCAGCTTTGCCTCCTGAGTCAAAATTCTGTTGGGCAAAGCCTATGAGTTTGTAGCCTTGCAATCTTTCAGGGTAATTCTAATTCATACTAGAGTATGAAAACAGTTGCTACAGACCAGAGATTTTCAAACAAGTTCGCCACATCCAAGACAGGTGGGGAACTTGTTAAAAGTACCAATTACCACGGACCGCTCTTTCTTACGGAAGAATTTCAGTTACTAAATGTAGAAGGAATGAGGGAAATAGAAGGTCATTATGAACCAAATACCGCAGTAATAATTGTTGCAAGCAAGATCCACTGGTGGATGCTAAAATTAGTGGGTGGAAGTTTAGGAAGAAACAAGGGCATGGAAAATGGGATTGACCTAGACTGGACAGACCATGAGTGGTGCTTGCTAGCCCACCTCAGCACTCTCTTATCTGTAATAGACTCACAGGAAAGTGATTCCCCCTCCTGGGGAAGGCATACCCCATGCGTTTGTTCTCTTTCCCAATTTAGGAATTATTTGTCAGGGTCTACTTCGTTAACACAGATAACTTTTAAAAAAATTTATATATTTATTTATTTCTGGCTGTGCCGGGTCTTCATTGATGTGTGGGGTTTTCTTTAGTTGCAGCGAGCAGGGGCTACCCTCTTGCTTCTCGTTGTGGTGGGTTCTCTTTTTGTGACTCCCAGTGAAAGGCTGTTGCTGAACCATGAAAGACTCTGGGATTCTTGGCCTCCGGAGGAGAATTCAATCCAGGGCCAGAGACAAGGCTTGATCACTCAGAGCTTTTGTGTGATAGAGTTTTATTAAAGTATAAAAGGGATAGAGAAAGCTTCTGACGTAGACATCAGAAGGAGGCAGAAAGAGTGCCCCCTCGCTAGTGTTAGCGATGGAGTTGTGTACTTTTTAATTACTTATTACAGTGAATCAAAAGAATGTCTGGAGGTTGTAAAGACCTTACTAGACCCACTCCCATAACTGATATTTTAAGAAAACAGGATTAGCCAGAAGGTTTTTTGCAGAGACTGTCCTCAAGCAGGATACATTATTGTTATATAATCCTAAGGAAATGTAGAGGAAAAAAAACATTTGTCCTTTATTCCTCCTTGAGAATTCCAGACCCCTCTCTCCTTGGGGACCGCTGGACTTCTTATCAACCTGCCTAGGAATTGACTCTCTCACCAGGCTCTGGAGCACAGGCCCAATAGTCGTGGTGCATGGGCTTAGTTGCTCCGTGGCATGTGGGATATTCCCGGATCGAGGATCGAACCTGCGTCTCCTGCATTGGCAGGTGGGTTCTTTATCACTGAGCCACCAGGGACGCCCTAACACAGATAGCTTTGACAAATGAAATATATTTGGTGTTCTTCAATGCAGAGCTATAAGCTTTGACATTCTCAGTGGAAGGACAGGGCAGACCCAGGCAATGCTGGGCACCCAGAGAGTGCTCCAGGGCAAAGGGCTTGCCACGAGGAGGGATGCTATAAACCATTTGTCCTGGGCCCTCTGACAATGGTGTGTAGGTTGCTTCTCGCAGCAGACTAGAGAAAGCTACTACTCAGCCTGCTAGGATAAAAGCTTTAGAGGAGGATATTACCGTTTAGGAAGGCTGTGGGGGTTAATTTGATTTTGCTGTGAGATGTTTCTTCTTTCTTATCAATAGTAAACGAGGCAGCAGTCTCCAGCCTCCACAGGGTCCAGGACCCTGGGCTGTGCTGTACCCCACGGCCTGTAGCCCGCCAGGCTCCTCTGTCCACGTGGCTTCTCCAGTCAAGAATACTGGAGTGGGTTGCTGTGTCCTCCTCCAGGGGATCTTCCCAACCCAGGGATCGAACCCAGGTCTCCCGCATTGCAGGTGGATTCTTTACCAGCTGAGCCTCCAGGGAAGCCCAAGAACACTAGAGTGGGCAGCCTATCCCTGCTCCAGGGAATCTTCCCAACTCAGGAATCCAACTGGGGTCTCCTGCATTGCAGGCAGATTCTTTACCAGCTGACTTCCCAGGGAAGTCCATCTAGGACCCTACCTGCCTAAAAATCAACCTTTCCACAATTTGCTTCTCAACCCCACACCATCATTCATTCTCCGTATTTTTGTTTTTGTTTTCCTTCTTGGCAGGAGGGCAAAGACAAAATGTTCCTGATAGATAAGTTGATCAAACTGCAAGGTATGGAGAAGAGAGCAAACCCCACCTTATTTACGCTGGAAAGAAGAGATTTGGAGGTGAGGCTGCAGGCTGCCTTGGGATCCCTGTGACACGGATGTGCCCTCCTGTGAAAAGTGCAGCAGGAGCTAGAATCACATCTGGGCCCTTCACTTTCCGTGTTTTGACATTTCTTTCTTTTTATTTTAAAATATAGTATGCATTCACCATATTCTATGCCTGGCCATGTTCTAGGTAATGTGATATCATGGTAATATCATGGTAACACAGTGAGGCCCTTCCCTCCTGGAGCTTGCCTACATCTTTCCATTACCCGACATACAGAAGTGTGTCCCACTGGGATGAAAAATGCCTTGAAATTTCACCCCACTTGGTTAATGCTTCAGTGTATATTCTTCCAGATCTTTCCCCCAGGCATCTGCACACATCCATACATCTACTAACATTCTTGTTTATTTATTTATTACCAAAATGGGCTATATTTTACACATAACTTCCCTTCTCCCTGCCTAATACTGTATCTCAAACATTCTTTCAGTTTGTACATACTTGGACATTTGGGTTGTTCCCAGTTTTTTTTTTTAATACTATAGAATGTGTAATGAAACATTTTTGTTATAGTTCAAAAACTATATGTGAGTGTTTTATCTGCCTCAGGCATATGCATAATGTTAACAGATATTGCCATATCATGCTCTTAAAAAGGTTTCACAAATTTTATTCTTACCAAAAGGGTTTGAGAGATCCCTAGAACCCTGTTCTAGTACCAAAGCCTGCACTGACTTCACTGGTATCCTAGAAAATGTGGATAAACAGTAAACCCATGTTAATTCAAATGCTACTACTTTTAGAAGTTATGATCTTGTCCAAAGAGACTGCTATGTTGTTTATTATCTGTGCAAATTAATACCATCAGCACAATAAGGATAAGGGACTTAGAGGCCCAGCTCAAAATCCTATCAAGGCAGGGACCATGACTGTAACTTTGCAGCTGCAGGCCCTAATATATTACCTGGTGGGTTGTAAATGTTCAGTAAATATCTGTGAAATGAAAGACTAAATGAATGGAATCACTGTCCATAAAAAATAAAACAGAACATGTTTGATATTTATGTGACTGAATCTTGACCTTAATCTGTCACCTCTTAATTTTAAAATGGTGGGGCTCGCAAGTCTTATCACCTATGCAACAGGATCTGAAGTCTACACAATTTTCTAGTGATGAGATTTATTGTTTCCTTCTTTTTTAGCCATGGGGCCCTCTGCATGTCAGGCAACATGATGCTGCTCAAGGTGAGTACCCGACTGGCATTGAAGAAGTTCTGATTCATCCAGATGATAGATCCCAAGACAGAGGGTCAAAACTGCTCCTAGATCCAGTCATTCAGTTCTAAGAACTGGCCCAAACTGGCTTCAGCAAAAACTCGAGAATACTTCTTGCCTTAGGCATAGCCAGAAGCACAGACTCACAGGATGTCACAAGACCTGGTTTCTTTCTGTTCAGTTCTTCTCCGTGTTATCTCCTTTCTCAAATGATCTCTTGATAATTACAAGACAACTTTAATCGCTTCTTGTATCTTCTCAGAGACCCAGAATTCTCTTTATGTTTCATTTGATCTGATTGGGTGATGTACTCATCCATCAATCAGTTGCTGTGACCAAGAGACTGTGATGACTTAATTGGCCAGATCTGAGTCACAGGCCTCATCTTTAGATAGAGGTGGTACAACATAGAGACCACAGGGACTGAGAGAATGGAGAAAGGTAGTTTTCCAAAGAAAACCTGTGACTGATGCCAGAAGGGGAATGAATATTGGGGAAGAAATGAACCCAATAAAACAAATAAACAAATAAACCCACTCATCTTTTTGGGATAGCATTTCTGATATCTCTAATGGTGGGAATTCAAGGGGGAAAGTTGAAACTTAGGAGGAGGAAGCAGGGAGAGCCTGAGAAGCTGTGGGATCTTGAAAGCCACTTTGGTCTTTCCCGTGGAGATATGGGCCAGTATGCATCTGTGCTAACATCTCTTCTCTTGTTTCAAACCCAGACCTGCGATTCAGGCGATCATTTCAAGAAGATAATCCAAAGGCCTGATAATTATCGTGGTACCCAGACGCCAACCAAAGAAGGAAAGAAGATAAAGATGGAGCATCTTCCTCCATGCCACCTGGGCCTTTAGGAGCTTCCCAGATGGGAAATTCAAACCTTTAGCCAGAAGTGGAAATTGACTACAATGTAAATACTGAAGTAAAATTGGGCATTCCCTGTTGGGTTTTTTATACCTGAATCGCTGATTTTTCCAGACAGAATATTTGAGATTTTCCAATAAAGACGGTTGTAGTATATGAACTAGTTCACAAAAACCTGGGAAGAGTTATAGTTTATCTTTAAGAGCTGTGTAATGAATTATTATTGGTCCTTAGAAATCTCCCCTCCCAGTACTCCCAGACCTGGCTTGGAGACTGGTGCTAAGACAAGGGGTCCAGCCTGAATAAAAATGTGATCCTCAGTCAAGGATGTGAAGCCTCTAAATTGTGGAAGCTGCATTTTTTTCATGAACTAAAATTAACCCCATGTTATCCCAAAGTGAAAGACAACCAGAGGTCTCATCTATGAACTTTGTTGCGTATTGAGTACATGAGTCTTTCAGATTGGACTGGGGTGGGGATGTGTGGGCTGGGACTCTGCCCCTGTGAGGTTTTATACACGATCATCAGAGTCTTAGGTTGAACCAAATGAAATCAGTGGTGATGTGTGGAATATATATGTGTATGTATATGTGTTGAACATATGAATGCATATTCATTGGAAGGACTGATGCTGAAGCTGAAACTCCAAAGCTTTGGTAACCTGATGCAAAGAACTGACTCATTGGAAAAGACCCTGATGCTGGGAAAGATTGAAGGCAGGAGGAGACGGGGATGTTAGAGGATGAGACGGTTGGGTGGCATCACTGACCTGATGGACATGAGTTTGAGCAAGCTCTGGGAGTTGGTGATGGACAGGGAAGCCTGGTGTGCTGCAGTCCATGGGGTGGCAAAGAGTTGGACATGACTGAACGACTGATTTGAACTGAATGAATGCATACACATATGAAGTGTTCTTTTGCATATTTGCCAAATGATTCACAAGCCATGTGACTTTACCTAAAACTGAAGGGTCCAGGAGAAAAGAGCAATTACCAAATTACTCCAGAGGAGTGATCTCCTCCTGAGTGATCTCTGTCATGAAATCCATTTGGAACTGAATTTAGAAAACATTTAAGATGAATTTGAAACAAAACATCCAGTGAGTGCTCAATCATTGGTTCACTTCATTGACTTATTTGTTCATGAAGTCATTCATCAGCTTAATTAAGCTCTTTTGGTATCATCTTTGCTAGTGGTTGCTGAAAGTGTTCATTCATTCATTACACAAGGATGTGCCAAGGGGTGGTGAACAAGATGCTGCACAAGGAACAGTCTCCCCCATCACGTGCTTATTGTCTGGCAGATCACTTTAGGCAGGAAGTTAATTAAACAATAATTATAGCAGGTGTCATGAAGGAGAAGCCCAGGGAATTATGGGAGACAACCTGTCTGTGGGGTCAGTGAAGGCAGTCTGTGGAATTGATATTTGAAGGGATTTTCCCTCTATGTGTTATCCTAATTTTGTGCCTCTTTGGCTTCTACAATGAAATGTGAACTCCCTCGGAAGCATCATTTTTGCTCACTTCCCATATGCTCAGGGCTTGTATCAGAACTGCTTCTCCACCCACCTCTTGTCTCCACTTCAGTGTGGCCCCACTTCTCCTGGAGGTACAAGCCCAGGAGTGATGCGTGCAGGTCTCACACATGGAGTTTGTGAGGCTGCCAGGGTTAACACCATGACGGACGGCCTGGACCTAAGTTTTAGCTTCCCCCGAAATGGTAAGATTCCCTACCCCCATCAGGTAACCTGGAGCCAGCCAATCAATATGCGTCCAGTAAGAACAAAGGGAGAGCTGAAAAGCCCGCGAACGCCCAGGTTTGAAAAAAAGCCCGCGAAAGTCTGTACCAATAGAATTGCTTTGCAAACATGTAACCAATCCGCTTAAGCCAGCTACTAACCGCTTTTGCATATCTTATAAATTTGTGTAACAAGCTTGAGTTCAGCGCTTTCTGACCCTGCACCACTGTGATGTTTGTGGCAGAAAGCCCTGGCTCGAGAAAGTAATAAACTTCCCCTTTTTTTGCGAGTTGCATTGTCTTGGAAGCCTTCTCTCTCTTCCCGCTGGGGGATTCGGACATCGGGCATAACAGAGTTGAGTGTGCAACATCCTCACACCCATGATCTCGAGATACATATGGGGGATACATTAGTTTGCTAGGGCTGCCATAACCTGTACCACAGACTGGAGGCTTCAACAACACACATTCATTTTTCCCACAATTCCAGAGGCTGGAAGCCTAAGATCAAGGAGTCCACAGTTTGGGTTTCCCTCTGAGGCCTCTCTCCTCGGCCTGTAGATGGCCGCCGCCTTGCTCTGTCCTCACATGGTCTTACCTCTGGGCACACACACATCCTGGTGTCCCTTTGGGTCCCAATTTCCTTTTCTTATAAGGACACCAGTCAGATGGGATGAGGACCCACCCTGATGGCTTCATTTTAACTAACTCACACGTTTAAAGGACTTCTCTCCCAATGCGGTTCATTCTGAGGCACTGGAGGTTAGGGCTTCACATGTGAATTTTGTATCAACGCAGTTCAGCCCTCATGGGGCAACTCGCCCCTAGGCCAAGCAGGAATTCTCATCAGGCAGCTGGGCTCTCAATGCTGGCTGCGCTCAGGGTCACCCGGGGAGCTGGCTGTTCCGACAGCCGGGCCCAGGCCCTGTGCTAGACCAGCTCAGCCAGGCGTCAGTGTGTGCTCTGCTAAGTCGCTCAGTCACATCTGACTCTGTGTGACCCTATGGTCTATAGCCTGCCAGGCTCCTCTGCCATGGGATTCTCCAGGCAAGAGTACTGGAGAGGGTTGTCATGCCCTCCTCCAGGGGATCGTCCCCATTTCCCCCTTAAAGCTCTCCATATGGTGTCAGTGGGAAGCCAGGGCTGAGAACAACTGAGCTAGGATCTCGAATAGTTCATTCTGAACTTGATTGACCATAGAAGTCACCCGAGGCACACCTATTAAACATTTAAATAGTGAACTCAGAATATTGCATCAAATATTTCTGGGAACATTGCCCATCTTCCTCTTTCAAAACTTGTCTTAATTAGCTCAAAATGATCAAAGTAACATATGCTTTCCAAGAGTTACCTGAAAGCTGGATAATCCCTGAGGTTTTAAGTATTCAGAAAAGATTGTCTGTCTTGTATTTCTGCAGGTTCTGATCCTTCAAATGTCCACAGTGCATCACCCAATTCATTTTTTACAAGGCAATGAGATGACTTTGTGTGAAGTTCAATTATACCGATTAAAAAAATCATGACTGACATGTTTTTATAATCTTTGAATTGAGGACAGGTGGTAAGAATTAAACTCATAAATAGGAATTGTCTCAATAGGCAGCACTTAATGGTACCTCCTTGAATTCCCACAGTGTGAACTTTTTCATAGCATTTATGTATCTGATCAGGTCTTCCCTGGTGTCTCAGATGGTAAAGAATCTGTCTGCAATGCAGGAGATTCTGGTTCGATCCCTGGGTCAGGAAGACCCCCTGGAGTAGGAAATGGGAGCTCACTCCAGTACTCTTGCCTGGAAAATCCCATGGACAGAGGAGCCTGGTGAGCTACAGTCCATGGGATCGCAAAGAGTCGGACACGACTGAGCAACTAACACACATACACGTCTGATCAGTGGTGAGACGGACCACTCGGGGGAGCTCCGGTGTGGAGCAGAGGGGGCCCTCTATTTCCCTCATGACTGCGCCTGCCTGATGCAGGTAACACCTCACACCTGTGTGGTGTTCCGATCCACCTAGTGCTTTCCCCATTTCAATCACCCGGGGACCTTGTTATACAGCAGGTTCTAGGGAAGCCCCTGGTGGTCCCTAGGGACTCAGTCGGGCCTTGGCACTCTCACTGCAGGGCCCTAGGTGCTATCCTTGTTTGGAAAACTAAGATCCCACATGCCTCGCAGTGTGGCAAAAAAAAAGAAAATCAGATTCTAATCTGTGAGTTCAGGGATGAGGCCCAAGAGCCTGCATTTCTATCTAGTACTGTGGGTCTGAGGACTACGCCCTGAGCAGTATGGTTTTATGGCTCCTCCATATTTTAAAACGTTTTTATCTTCGTAACAACAGTATTATACTGTTAACATATTTCTCAAAACACATCAACATTTTTTTCCTCATTCAAATCTCTTAACATTATTGCTATAAGACAATTGGTACAAGTTTTATCATCTCCGTTTGACAGATGGAAACTTAGGTACACACAGGTTCAGTGATTTGTCTGATGTCTCATAGCAAGTTACTGGCAGAATTGAGCACATTGTGTTTTCTTTGGCCCAGTGGTCCTCAGACTTCAGCAAAGATCAGAACCAACTGGAGGGCTTGTTAAAACAGAGATCATGAGCCTGACCCAGAGTTTCAGATTCATTACCTCTGGAATGGGCTCTAAGAATTTGCATTTCTAGCAAGTTTCCCTTTATGGTGATGTTGAATAACTGTCTCCATGATACTGTGATTTATAAGAAATATATAAATATATATCAAATTGTATATAAATATATATCAATATATATACAAATTTTGGTCATCTGAATGACAAAGTATACATATTGGTCATTCAGATGACCAAAATTCGTCTCATGTCCATATAGTCAAAGCTATGGTTTTTCCAGTAGTCTAGTCATGTTTGGATATGAGTTGGACCATAAAGAAGGCTGAGTACTGAAGAATTAAAGCTTTTGAATTGTGGTGCTGGATAAGACTTTTGAGAGTCCCTTGGACAGCAAGGAGATCAAACCAGTCAATCCTAAAGGAAATCAACCCCAAATATTTATTGGAAGGACAGATGCTGAAGCTGAAACTCCAATACTTTGGTCACCTTATTTGAAGAGCTCATTGACAAGTCACTCAGTCGTGTCCAACTCTTTGCGACCCTATGGACTGTAGCCTACCAGACTCCTCTGTCCATGGGATTTTCCAGGCAAGAGTACTGGAGTGGGTTGCCATTTCCTTCTCCAGGGGATCTTCCTGACCCAGGGATCGAAAACCCGGGTCTCCCGCATTGTAGGCAGACGCTTTACCGTCTGAGTCATGAGGGAAGAGCTCACTCATTGGAAAAGACCCTGATGCTGGGAAAGATTGAGGGCAGGAGGAGAAGGGGACGACAGAGGATGAGATGGTTGGATGGCATCACTGACTCAATGGACACGAGTTTGAGCAAACTCTGGGCGATAGTGAAGGACCGGGAAGCCTGGTGTGCTGCAGTTCACAGGGTCACCAACAATCGGACATGACTTAGCGACTGAACAACATTTGGCCTTTGTCTACAGTTTCTGGCTTCAATTTCCTCAAACTCTTGGAATCTCCTGAGCATTGAGTAATAAAGTATCTTTTTGCTCTGTGAATGAGGTGACTTTTGGAAAGCACCTAAGGTTAGGGGTCAGTTGTCAATGGAGCCAACCACATGATTAGAGAGTTGGAATTTTCACTCCTGACCCCCTTGATTTCTGGGGAGGGGAGAGGAGCTTGAGGTTGAATCAGTTGCACTGGCCAGTGATTTAGTCAAACATTGGGCTTCCCAGGTGGCTCAGTGGTAAAGAATCCGCCTGCAGTGCAGGAGACGCGGGTTTGACCCTGGACTGGGAAGATCCCCTGGACAAGGTCATAGCAACCCACTCCGGTATGCTTGTTTGGAGAATCCCATGGACAGAGAAGCCTAGTGGGTACAGTCCATGGGGTTGCAAAGAGTCAAAAACGATTAAGGCAACTGAGCATGTGCACATGCAACTATGTAATGAGCTTGTCTTAGAAACCCAAAAGGACAGCTTTTTGCCCTTCTTTTTGGAGAGCTTCCATGTGAGGGAAACAGAACACTTCTGTGTGCCCCTGTGCCTGGCCCCAAGCTCTGCAAGGACAGAAGCTCTTTTGTGGAGGACCTTGCTGGATGTAGCTCTTCATCTGTATCCTTTAATATCCTTCCATAATAAATCAGTGATCTAATGAGTAAGCAGGTTTTCCTGTCATGTGAACCATTCTAGCAAATTAATCAAACCCAAGGAGGGGATCCTGGGAAGGCCTCACTATAGCCAGTCAGTCAGAAGTGCAGGTAACAACCTATGCTTGCAACTGGTGTCTGAAGTGGAGGGTGGTCTTCTGGGACTGAGCCCTTTACCTGTGGAATCTGATTCTGTCTCTGGGTAGACTGTGTCAGGACTGAGTTGAATTCTGGAGGATTCTGCCTGTGACTGAAAATTGTTGCTGATGTGGGAAACCCTCCACACACATAACACATTGGAGTTGGGTCCAGAAACCCTTTTCAGTCTCAGAGGACAGCATTCTTTGGGAACCCTCTTCCCAGCGGATAACCATCCTCTTAACACCTGGTACCTGCTGTTAGCGTTTGAGAATGAAGTTAGATAAAGGAACATACGGGGTCATTAATCTTCAGTATTTTTGATCAAAGAAATCAAATAACTTTGACCCACAAGTGGGTCAGTGGTAAAGAATCCACCTGCCAACGCAGGAGATACAGGTTCGATCTGTGGGTCAGGAAGATCCCCTGGAGGGGGGCATGGCAGCCCACAGACAGAGGAGCCTGGAGGGCTACAGTCCATGGGGTTGCAAAAGAACCAGACTTGACAACTTAGCGACTCAACAATTCATCACTCTATGCTAAAAGCTTGAGTAAACTTCATTAACTCCCACCCTTCTTTGTCCTCAAAGCTGTGGTTGATTGTCCTATTGAAGCATTAGTCCCACTTTAGGAAACAATGCTATTTAGAAATTCATGTCTAATAAAGAGTATTTATGACTTTGTGAAATTCTTGTCAAGATGACTGAAGACACTGATTTCCAAATAAGAAAATGAGTAGTTTAATGAAATAAGCAGTGTTTCTCAAGTCTTTTGAAGTAACCCTTCTATGTTATCTGTCTCCAGGATCCAAGGCAGTCCAATGAACAGCAGAGGATGTGATTTTTATCCCTGTTGATTTTCTTGGAAAGAATGCTATATTTTGATGGCTCATTGCTGACCCTGATGAATCACTCCCAAATCTCTACCTAACTCTAGGTCTGTATCCAGTTTCCTCAAGGACGTTTCCACTTGGGACATTCCACAAACCATTCAACTTTTATTGTCTATTGCGATAGGCACTGCTGGAATGCTGGGAATGTTTCTCATGATTGAGCTCTTGCTGAGGGCCAGACAGGATGATAAGCCTGGGTTTAGAGTGTGGGCTCTGGAATTATATAATCTGAGCCCGAATCCTTTTCCTAGTACTGTTGCATGACTTTAAGCAAGTTACTTAACTTCTCTGGGTTTCTTCACTGCAAAAGGGGATTGTAATGCTACCGACCTCATGGTGTTCTAGTAGACACACAGAAAGGATCTGAAAGTGTCTAGTAGATGGTAAGTCAATAAATCCTAGTCATCAGCACTTTATCTGCACTCTTTAATTATACCTACTCCCAAAATACTGCCCCTATTTTAGAGATGAATTAAGACACTAGCTATATAACTTGCAGAAGTCATATACCCACTGACCAGGAATTCAGATTTAACTTTACCTGATGCCAAATCCTGTTGTTAACCCCTTTACTAAGCCTTCCAAACTTCTTTCTTCATCTGAATTCTCCATTCTTCAAGGCCCAAGAGCACCTTAATTGGGCCTGGTTGAGTCAAATGCAATATGGATTTGGGACAAAGGTCAAGACAGGAAACTGGCTCTCGAAGGGTCTTCACACCACAGAAGGGATGCTGTGAACTCTGTACTGCCCCAAGCTAATTCCTTCCCTGTCAGTTGCTGTGCGGTCTCTGCAGGTAGGCCAAAGGGGAAATTCAGCCTCTTATCACTCCAGTCATAACGTGGCATGCAGCTCATGCACCTTAGATATATTCTAGTCATTGGATCTTTGTTATTTTAAAATTCAAGAAAATTCATTTGTAAACTTCCCAAGTGTGATTCACTCCCCTCCTGCCAACACCAACTATAGCAATAATCAGCCTGCTTCTCACCACCACCCAGCTGTGTGGGCTGATGGCCTTGCTGCTGCGTGTGTGAGGCTGGGGACCCATTAGGATTCAGGAGGGAAGTCATGACGAAGCTGTGGGCCTGTGATCAAGGCTGATGGAGCTGAACGGGGGGTGGCGGGGAGGGAGGTAGAGAGAGAACTTTGCAATTTTTACTCAACTTCATTTTAAATATTGCTACTTAAGTTCACAATGTGATGCCTGGGAGCTCACGTGGAAAAGTGCAGGCCTGGGAATCAAGGGCTCTATGTTACAAAGGTAGACAGAGTGAGTGGTTCTCTGAACTGACTGACCTGGATTTGAATAGCAATTACATCAAGGAATGTGAGATCCTGGGTAAGTGCCTCAGTTTTTTAACTTCACAGTGCCTCAACTTCCTTATCAGTAAAAAGAGGTTAATATCTCTCAAGATTTTTGTGAAGGCTAATTAAAATAATGCACATTAAACCACTAAAATTACCCATAAATAGTCAACAAGAAATTTTATCATGCGATCAGGCTCTATGTCACCAGCTGACATTTCTGGGACCATTCTCTTCCACAGATTTTACTGTTCTCATCTGTAAAATGAGGCTAAGCCTAGATGTTCCTGAAGTTTCTTCCAGTTCTGTCTGAACAACTGTTGTAGAGGAGCTTGAAAGGGTACAACTCTGCCCCCTAGTGGTTTGAAGCTCTTATTTCTAGATGCTATCAACAATCCCTCAGACTGGTGCCAAGACTTCCCTACCATTTTCATTTTCTTCCCTATCATTTGGCTTCCCTTGGAGCTCAGACAGTAAAGAATTGGCCTGCAATGCAGGAGACCTGTGTTCAATTCCTGGGTTTGGAAGATTCCCTAAAGAAGGAAATGGCAACCCACTCCAGGCTTTTTGCCTGGAGAATCCCATGGACAGAAGAGCCTGGCAGACTACAGTCCATGGGGTTGCAAGAGTCTGACACGACTCAGCAACCGAACAACAATGTCTCATCAGCCTCCCTGGTCACTGGACTGACAAGAGCAGCTCCCCTAAATTTTCCAGGTCAGAATATGATGCTTGGTACACAGTTTTCCCTTAGTGCTCCTTTTAATGATTTTATTAGTATGGTCACAAGTTTGATGTCTACAGTACATTGATAATGTAGCTAGATACAAACATCTTAAATAAGTAAATTACATAAGTGTGTCAAGTTTTAAAATGTCTACTCCGAGTGATCATGCATTTCCCATGCATTTGCATCTGCACCCCCAAATTACACAATACAATCTGTGCTTATCTTCACTGGGTCTTGAAGCGTGCCTCTTCTAAGTCAGGGCAGGAGTGTTGTGCCTTTTTGCAAGCCCAGACTTTGAAGGGCATCAATTTTGAACTCAGGCATTCCATGGAGCACGGTGGCTACACTGGGTTTTGCTTTGGTTCAGGTGAAAACCCAGTTAAGACTGACCATTGCTTGTGTGAGCCACCTGACCCCTCAAGGGCTTGGCTTACTGATGTCCCTGCGTGAGGCCCACAGACAGTTTCTGTAAGTGTTTCCTCCCTGCGGGGGAGTCTAGAATCCAGGTGCGCAGTCTTCCAACATGCTGTCAGTGATATAGCTGGAGCCAAGATGAGACTCGTAATAACTTTTTTCATCAAAAGTATTAACAGTCCAACCAACAACCTGAATGCCTTTAGCTGACCACTTCTTCACGTAGTCCCTGGAGAAAGAGGAAAAATCCACCATTAGAATAATGCCAACTGTCCCAGAAATCTCTAATGGTCTCTGAGTATGATATTCACTGAGGACGAACAGCACCCAGGAGGAGCCTCTTAACCGGCCTCTGCACTGCAGCCAGACTGTTCCAAGCCCAGCATGAGCCTCCCCCACACTGCCGCAGCTTTAAACACTTCAGCCGCCTCCTAAAAACAATCCCTTGCTGCCACGTGCCCCCACTGGAGGCTGCAAGCAGTGGCCTAGCCCCACCTGTTTCTTTGGCCTCATCTTACGCCACATGCCCTTTTTCTTTTCTGTGCTGTATTCTTTTCTGTGTGTGAATGGATTTTTCGTGCAATTCCATGCAAGAAACAGGCTCTTTCTTGCTACAACACTTTGGCACGTGTTTTCCCCTCTGACTTGGATCTCGACCCCTACCCTCCTCAATTCCCTTCAGATCTTAGTTTAGTTGTTTAGCTGTTACTTCCGTGGGGATGTTTTCCCTGATTCCTTTACTAGGAGAAATTAATACACATGCACTCTTCTCTCCTATATAGCATTTATTTTAGCTGTTATTTAATATTTATTGGATCACTTTTTGATTAGCATCGCTCTCTTCCTCTTGACTATAAACTCCATGAAGGCAGGCCATGGCCTCCTTTTTTTCACCATGGCCATCATCAGCTTCTTAATACAGAACCTTGTAATACCATAGGCATATACCAAATATCTACTGAACTGAGTGCATGCATGCCTGAAATAATATAAAACCTAAAAACTATAACCACCTGAAATACATAGCCATAAAATTGCCAAAACAGATTCAGAGAATGCTAACAGTTTAGGGAATGGAAAGTTTCTCAGAAGCAATGGAGTGGAGCCTGCAGGAAAGGTAGGAGAGATGAGGCCGGCGCCCACAAGACGTCTTCCCTGGATCCTGTGTTGGTTTTTAAAGGAAGCCAATCACAAGGAAATAAAATTTCTCTGTTTCTGTTGTCACAGTTTGACACTATTTCTTTAAAATGCACTAAAAAACAAGAATAATTGATCAGTATCTTTTGGAGACTGTGAAATAGGCTTGAACTCTTCCCACCTAAGTAGCATTCTAAATTAATAAAGGCATGGACGGCTCTGTGGGTGGGAACCAATGCAGGTGTCCACTGTTAATCCTCCTTTTCCAAGAAGAACATTCAGGAAATGTGTCAGGAGAAGATAAAATCTTCCAACTTACGGGGATATAAAATCCTTTTGTGCGAGGAAAGCTGAAACTCCACACAGGTACCACAAGATATTATGCATACTCCAATCGAGCAAAATGTCCAATGCCACAAACATGGATTGTTTCCAGAAAGTATCAAAGCGTGGTTTCCCATCTCCTGTGCGGCTAAGGCTCCAAGGTCTATGAATTAAAGCTGTTACTACATTCTGATCTGTTTGTCTCATCTGAAAAGAAATTTGGAAAAAGAAAGCCATAATCACATCTTAACTCTAATACCTCTCATTTGCTCTTTAGATTTAGCCAATGTACTCATTCTGAACGAGAAGGTCATAGGTGGTATGCTGCCCCATGTCTACTAAATACTCTATCATACATCCTTTGAAAAAATAATGTGTTAGATGTAAAGATGTAAATATACAGTATAAACAAGAACACTTCCTCCACAATCCTGAAAGAACTGCAATCCTATCTTTAAAATGAGAACATTATAATTTCAGGGTCAAATTTTAACAAAGTCACAAAGAGTAACTTTTAATTGGATATGGATTTAAATTATGGCTAGAGATAATTAGAATGCAATTAGGATGAAACCATGACCATTTTAAGAGAGGCTGGTTAGCTTTTGATCCTTTTTAGAGAAAATGGCTAAAAAAAGGTGTGGGGGTGGGGAAACGGGCTGAGAGAAGTGAGAAGAGAGAAGTGGGGGCAGGATGAAGACAAAGCGATGGAGAGACGGGATGCGGATGGGATTCTTTCAATCTGTGCTCTATGCTGCTCTGGAAAATGTATTACACATTTTAAAGGTCTGTGGTTAAGGAAGTCTGGGAAACACTGATTCAAATGTCTAAAAGCCCCATTACACTATTCATCTCAATGACACTTTATATCTCAGTAGGCTCCACCCTTACTGTAAAATTTTAAATATATGCTATGTTGGCCATTGCTGAGGAACCAACTCATTGTTTTGGAAACTGGTGAACAAAAGGCAAAATTAAGCATTTATTTGCTACTGAGTAGCTAAATCATAGATGAGAGTTCCTTTCTACAGAAGAATTCTACCTAGCTAATGCGCTTAGTTGCTCAGCCATGTCTGACTCTTTGCAACCCTATGGACTGTATGTAGCCCGCCAGGCTCCTCTGTCCATGGGGATTCTCCAGGCAAGAATACTGAAGTGGGTTACCATGCCCTCTTCCAGGGGATCTTCACAATCCAGGGATTGAACCCAGGTCTTCCGCATTGCAGGCACCACCAGGGAAGCCCATGAATACTGGAGTGGGTAGTCTATCCATTCTCCAGGGGATCTTCCCGACACAGGAATCAAACTGGGGTCTCTTGCATTGCAGGCAGATTCTTTACCAGCTGAGCTAACAGGGAAGCCCCTAATCTAGCTAATACATGAAGAATAAATGACAAACTTAAAATATTGATATTTTACAACTGCTAGTAAATTGCCACAACTGGACACTGGCATCAACAGCAGCTGCTGACAACACAAGTCAGCAAGACATTATGTGCCTCCTGATGGAAAAAGACCCTCACTTAAGAAATTACCTTGCCAAGAATAATTAAACCTAATCTGATTTATAGCTGTCACTACCAACTTATAGGAAATATACAGAGGAGACAATGTGTTCAATTGTATCATGGCATAATTAGCAAAATCCAGACTTTGGTAAATAAACTTTACAAAACAGTTTGGTTTCTTCAATAAATATATCACAAGGTGAGGGGGACAAAATTTACAGGTTTTAAGATTTAAATTCTAACATGAAGTTCTTATTTGGGTCCTGACTCAAATGAATAATTTGTTTAAAAAAAAAAAAAAAACAAAACCCAAAACCAAAAACTATGATATTTGTGAGACAAATGAAAGTTTATACATTGGATATTTGATTGTCTTAAGGACTTCCTGTTAGGTTTTAGATGGGATAATGATATTGTGATTATGTTTTTTAAAGATACTTAATGCAATTTTTATGGATGAAATGTCTGGAATCTGCTTCCAAATAACACTGGGGATAAATGGGATTATGGATGAAATAAGGATTATTGTTAAAGTTAGGAGGGCTGCTCTACTATCTACATATTTCAAATTAAGGCATATTTAAAATTGTCTAAGTAAGACTTATTTTTTAAAAAGGTCTGTTCTGCTGTTACTTAGTAAGATGCAGAGATATATAATTCTTTCTGTTCTGAGAATGCTTATCAAAGTAATCTGAATGAGTTATAAACATAAAAGGAGGAGCTAAAAAGGAATCAAGGTACTTTAAAACGGGGTCCAAGTACCCTCCCCTTCCCAAATTTTTGTTAATTTAAAAGAGTGGTCTCTTTAATTGATTCAGTTCAGTTTGATAGGCATCTATCTTATGCTTATTTAGTCCATTGCTATTATCACCACCAACTAACATAATATTACAGACAACAAAAACCCAGAATTTTACCTTATAGATAACTTCTGGCAAGAAAGAGCAGACGATACTATTATTGTATAGTTTAGGAAATTCCATATATACTTTCTTTAGAGCATCAGTAGCCTGTAAAACAGAGAGATTCATGTATTTAAAATCTATTAAAATGCAGTCCCAGACAGTAACTACTGTATTATTAAGTACAACTCTATTAACTACATCAGAAGTGTACTAATAATATATGGGGATATTCAAAGGAGTACTGGATGCATTTTAAACTCATACCAGCAGACGAGTAAGCAGCTGGGGTACTGCTGCTTTACTATTTTGCTGAGAGGCTCACCTCCTTCTGTCATACTTTGGAAAAATACGGCATATTACAGGCCAGTGGAGGCTGCAAGCAAAAATTTAAAGTCTTCTCCTTATATCCCAGTTTAGCCACTAGAAAAGGTCCTTTTATCCCTACAACTCTTATCACTCTTTGCCTTTCCTAGCTCAAGCAGGAGTCAACCAGTCTGGGAAATAGAAAGGATAGATTTTCGCAGTCTAGAGAGAGAGGAAATGTCACCCATCACCAACATGGAGGGGGAAGCAATGGGACAGGGAGAAACTGGGGAGAGCTGGAAGTCTCCCAACTCTTCCCAGGAAGAGCAGAAGTTTCTTTTTGTAGCAGTCCAGCTACTAAATGAAAAGAAATGACACAATTAAGATACTGGCATTGTGTAACCTTTATTGAATTAAGAGGTCTGGCCATGGAACAACAGTAGCAGCTAACAACAGAGGTGTCCAGATGTTAAGTGGACTGTAACGTTGTTACATCATAATTCTTGAAATACCCCTAATTTTTGGAAAATCACATTTAACCTACAACCAAATATAAGCAATGAAATGCAATACAAAAAATAAGAAAGAAATTATTCATGTCATGCTTCCCTTCACTAATATCACAAAGTATGTGCTAGAAAGTTGAAGTCATTTTCAACCAACACGCACTGTGTGTGATGTTTCATCCAGATTCTTTATCGAATTCTCACAATGACCTTACACGGTCATTTCTTATGTTGTTCCCTCTTTGCCCACAAGGAAACCGAACCTAATCAAGGTTAACATCACACTGTAGTCAGTGACAGTTTAGTCATGACCTCCAGCGCCTGTGATCTTGCTCCTGTACTGCATCTCCAACTTGCCGCTGACACCTGTTTCTTTACATTCCCGCCTTGGTCAATTAGGTCACTATGTTCTATCCAAAGCTGCCCAAACCATCTGTGAATACCCAACCAGAAAGCTCAAATAGCAATACCTGGATTAAAAAACAAATTTTCTCCTCCTCCCTCACCCCTCCTTATTCTAAGAAAATAAGCAAGAAGGTCAGTACATTGTGGGTGAAACGTAGGGCCTATCAGGGATTCCAAACGTGGGCAATATCATCAATAAAACCTAAGGTGCCCATTGAAAATAAATGTCCCCCCCGCCCCCCGCCAAAAAAAAACCCCATATTCCTTGAGCCCACGACTTGAACCACTTTTAGGATTTAATCTCTGAATGGGGTGGCCTAGGAATTTCTATTTTCAATATGTATTCCTGGTGACTCTGATGCAGACTGACCGAAAAGGCTAGATATAGAGAACCATCAGTTTACCAGAATAATAAATTAACCAGAGCGCCCTTCTCCTCTTTACTCAAAAATGGGAGTTTATTGTACTTAAGTTAGAGGTTCATATTTCAGGTTTTAACAATTGTTTTCAATTTTAAATAAAAATTTTTTTCAACACCTTTTATTTTTAATAAAAGTTTGTATCATTAGAACTCTCCAGGATTTCACAGGCAAGGATACTGGAGTGGGTTACCATTTCCTTCTTCAGGGGATCTTCCTGACCCAGGGATCAAACCTGTGTCTCCTGCTTTGGCAGGTGGGTTCTTTACCTCTGAGCCACCTGGGAAGCCCCTAGCTGGTCATCAGTTCAGCTGAGTCGCTCAGTCGTGTCCGGCTCTTTGCGACCCCATGAATCACAGCACGCCAGGCCTCCCTGTCCATCACCAACTCCTGGAGTTTACTCAAACTCATGTCCAACGAGTCGGTGATGCCATCCAGCCATCTCATCCTCTGTCATCCCCTTCTCTTCCTGCCCCCAATCCCTCCCAGCATCAGGGTCTTTTCCAATGAGTCAACTCTTCGCATGAGGTGGCCAAAGTATTGGAGTTTCAGCTTCAGCATCAGTCCTTCCAATGATCATAATTCTGACCGGGGGAAAATACCCCAGTTGTATAAATACAGAAAAATGTATTTGTACTTGAAAAGTTAAGAGAAAAAACATAATATGAACTGTATTTTCCCATTGATTTCCACTGCAATAATGTGTTTTTATGTATAAAAGTATATGTTCTAAAAGTTATGCAAAATCTTATTTGAAATGTAATACCATACTTTTAAAAAATTATAGTAAATAAAAGTATAACTATTCAAGTCATAGAATAAAAAAACTATATGTAAGGGGGACTTGTCTGGTGGTCCAGAGGTTAAGACTGCCTGTCAATGCAGGGGACACAGTCCACCATCTTCCCTGGTCCAGCAAGATCCCACAGGCTACTGAGCAACTAAGCCTGTGCACCTAGAACCTGAGCTCTGCAACAAGAGAAGCCACTGCAGTGAGAAGTCCGAGTATCGCAATGAAGAGCAGCCCCTGGTCGCTACAACTAGAGAAAGCCTGTACACAGTAACGAAGACCCAGCACAGCCCATTAAAAAAAGAAAAAAAAAAAAACTATACATAAGGGACGTAAATCATACAAAAGGGGCAAATCTTTGTAGAAGGTAAATATCCTCTTAGCTATAAGAAGCTTTAAATACAGGAGCTTTCTTTAAATTCAGTCCACAGCTCTCTACCTAAGACTCTTATCAGCTAGATCCAATCGGTCTCATGTTCAACTTCTGAAGTCCTTTTTATGAGGTTACTAGAGTGGTTTATTCAAGAAGTGCCTCTTTACTGTTTATTTAATATCTGTTGTGAATGTTTTATCCAAGTAAGAGAAACCTGACTCTTGTATTTCATGCTAGTTGTTGAATATTAGGAATTAAACAGTTCCATCAAAGTTTAAAAGGTTAAAAGAGTCCATGCTTTACTGCTTCCTTGAAGATGTGGATTTTTGCTTTGTAAACTTCCATTACGCAAATATAATTTGTAAAAATAATTTAAGAAGAAAATATAAATAAGAAAATATACAATTAATTTTGCAATAGCCTTGCAAATAAAGAGGTATTTTCAAAAGAGAAGCCTATGGAATAAATCGTACCTTAGATGCATGGCCCTTGACATCAAAGAAGATTGTGAGGTTATGGTTTAGGCACTCTGCAACGGCTTCTCTTAGGGTAGGGATCTTTTCATTAGGGAAATCATTCCTACAAGAGAGGGGAAAGGAATAGTACAATGTAGGAAAAAAGAAATGATAAAAATTAAATGAAACAGACATCTGACAAATGTCTCCCAACCAAAGGAAGAGTGTTTTCACCAACTTCCTTTCTCCAACCATCCCAAAGTCCAAGGACAATTTACTATATCTTCTTAAACCAAATTAAAGATATTCTAGGCCAAAGATCAGCAACAATAAAAATCATTTACTTTTTAGGCATTCACTGGATTTGTAATTAGTAACTTTAAAGGGCAGAGTATATGCTATCTTTGGAGAACTCAGAGACTTAATTTTAAGATTGTGACTTCCCCAATAGAGTCTTATGTAGGAGAAATCCCTAGCAATACATATACATCTGTTAACTATATTGTTGTACATTTAAGTGCAACTTTAAAAAATAATTTTCTAATACATAAATTTTTTAAAAAGAAAAGGAAAGTTAAGTGCCTGACACACAAGAAACCAGCTTTTCTCACATAATGAAATTTCAGTCTACATGATGTAACGTACGCTAATTGAACCACATTATTCCAGCATTAAGATCTTGGTTTTAAAAAAGATAAAAATAACTTATATAAGCATTTTTGCTTTAAGTGTTGCCTTTGAACTTTACATCTTAATAGCTACATCACTGTAATATGAACACCAGCCTTTCCCTCCCCTTTGGCAGAGCAATGAAGTAACTGTAATAGTAGAGAACCATTTCAGCAGCCTTGACTCAGAAATTTCAAATGTTATCAATATCCTTTCTAAAGTATGACTTCCTTTGGCTGACTATTTCTTTCAGTTCCAAGGAAAAGAAAGTCCAAGTCATCTTGTGGGGAGGACTATAACTTAATCACTGGGTCAAATAAATTGATCAGAGAACTGTTGTAACATGAATTACAGTAAGAACACATTTTTCAGTATTACAAAGACAACAGGAGAGGGATTTAAATAGTCACATTACAAAGTATATTATTCAGTATACCAATACCAAGGTTTTTATATAGCTGTTAATGGTGGGATGGGCATGGGTTCTGTGGTCATACACGTTTCAGAAACACGAAATTAAAGGTAAGAATTGATTGACAGGGATACCCTGACAGATGTATCCTTAAGGGAAACATCTAAAGTATACAGTGTTTGATCTTATTTGATCATAGAACTATTTTCTTCTGGAACACCTTACAGAACTAGCTGTGACATACATACATACATACACACACACACACATATACAAATTTATGACAGTACAAAGTAATTGCCACGTTAGAGTACTGTCTTGAGAATAATTCTGAATCAAATCTGGCCTCAGTGGGAAAAGATGAAAAACATCTTATTTCTGTTGTCCCTGGCATGTGCTTGTTACCTGGGAAACCTGTATACAGTAGAAAACAAAACAGAACAGAACAACTCTCCTGGAGCAGAATTAGAAGGTGAAAGACGCACTTAGGCGACAACACACCACTTACCTTAACCTGTGATTTGCTGCAGCATTAAGCTTCCTAATTTGTTCAAATGTCAAATCGCACAGCCGCCCGGTGCCATCAGTTGTCCTATCTACTGTGTTGTCGTGCATTATGACGGGGATCCCGTCAGAAGTGAACTCCAGGTCCAGTTCCACGCCTGCTGCTCCATTCTTAGCTGCCTTAACAAAAACACGGATGATTTTACTGTCGACTGGCCACAGATGTCATTTTGCAATCTAAGCACTCAAGATGACCATCAGGGCTGGCTGAGCAGACTGTTTCTTTTACTGATTCTATTCCCTTCCTATACCAAATAGCAACCAAATCTGTTTCTTTTTTTCATGGATGTTAAAGGAAAACAACAGAATGGGAAAGACTAGAGATCTCTTCAAGAAAATTAGAGATACCAAGGGAATATTTCATGCAAAGATGGGCTCGATAAAGGACAGAATGGTATGGACCTAACAGAAGCAAAAGATATTAAGAAAAGGTGGCAAGAATATACAGAACTGTACAAAAAAGATCTTCACGACCCAGATAATCACAATGGTGTGGTCACTCACCTAGAGCCAGACATCCTGGAATGTGAAGTCACTACGAAAGAAAGCATCACTACGAATAAAGCTAGTGGAGGTGATAGAATTCCAGTTGAGCTATTTCATATCCTGAAAGATGATGCTGTGAAAGTGCTACACTCAATATGCTAGCAAATTTGGAAAACTCAGCAGTGGCCACAGGACTGGAAAGGGTCAGTTTTCATTCCAATCCCAAAGAAAGGCAATGCCAAAGAATGCTCAAACTACCGCACAATTGCATTCATCTCACATGCTAGTAAAGTAATGCTCAAAATTCTCCAAGCTAGGCTTCAGCAATACGTGAACCATGAACTTCCAGATGTTCAAGCTGGATTAAGAAAAGGCAGAGGAACCAGAGATCAAATTACCAACATCCACTGGATCATAGAAAAAGCAAGAGAGTTCCAGAAAAATGTCTATTTCTGCTTTATTGACTATGCCAAAGCCTTTGACTGTGTGGATCACAATACACTGTGGAAAATTCTGAAAGAGATGGGAGTACCAGACCACCTGACCTGCCTCTTGAAAAACCTATATGCAGGTCAGGAAGAAACAGTTAGAACTGGACATGGAACAGACTGGTTCCAAATAGGAAAAGGAGTATGTCAAGGCTGTATATTGTCACCCTGCTTATTTAACTTATATGTAGAGTACATCATGAGAAACGCCGGGCTGGAAGAAACAAGCTGGAATCAAGATTGCTGGGAGAAACATCAATAACCTCAGATATGCAGACGACACCGCCCTTATGGCAGAACATGAAGAGGAACTAAATAGCCTCTTGATGAAAGGGAAAGAGGAGAGTGAAAAAGTTGGCTTAAAGCTCAACATTCAGAAAACTAAGATCATGGCACCTGGTCCCATCACTTCATGGCAAATAGATGGGGAAACAGTGGAAACAGTGTCAGACTTTATTTTTTTGGGCTCCAAAATCACTGCAGATGGTGATTGCAGCCATGAAATTAAATTAAATGCTTGCCCCTTAGGAGGAAAGTTATGACCAACCTAGACAGCATATTAAAAAGCAGAGACATTACTTTGCCAACAAAGGTCCGTCTAGTCAAGGCTATGGTTTTTCCAGTGGTCATGTATGGATGAGAGTTGGACTGTGAAGAAAGCTGAGCGCCGAAGAATTGATGCTTTTGAACTGTGGTGTTGGCAAAGACTCTTGAGAGTCCCTTGGACTGCAAGGAGATCCAACCAGACCATCCTAAAGGAGCTCAGTCCTGAGTGTTCATTGGAAGGACTGATGCTGAAGCTGAAACTCCAATACTCTGGTCACCTCATGCGAAGAGCTGACTCATTGGAAAAGACCCTGATGTTGGGAGGGATTGGGGGCAGGAGGAGAAGGGGACGACAGAGGATGAGATGGCTGGATGGCATCACCGACTCGATGGGCATGAGTTTGAGTAAACTCCGGGAGTTGGTGATTAACAGGGAGGCCTGGCGTGCTGTGATTCATGGGGTCGCAAAGAGTCGGACACGACTGAGCGACTCAACTGAACTGAACTGAACTGAACCTTACTTCAACTCAAGTAAGGTTAGGTGGTGCTAGTGGTAAAGAACCCGCCTGCCACGGCAGGAGACTTAAAAGACCAGTTCTCTGGGTCAGGAAGATCCCCTGTAGGAGGGCATGGCAACCCACTCCAGTATTCTTGGCTGAAGGCTCTCAAGGACAGAGAAGCCTGGCAGGCTACAGTCCATAGGGTCACAGAGTCGGACACGACTAAATGACTTAGTACGGCACAGCACAAGGTTAAAAACGCCAATGTAAGTAATTCCATAAAAACTTTGACTTCCCCACTTTTCTCATACTCAAGACTGGCAAATGGGGAGACTTTTGGAATTTGTTTTCTCTGGTTGCTTTAAATATATGGGCCATTAATGGCTTACAAATACTTAGTCAAATTTCACTGTCTACCCACACTCTTTGGTATAGACTCTCTGATGATCCCTCTGTGTTTGTTGATTAGTCGGCTACTGCAATAACTGGATGAGTCAGGTTTCTGTTGGTTTAACTCCATCCTCTAGAGCAGAAACACCAAGCTGCCTCAAGGAGACACTACATTCGTAAATGTGAGCAGCACTGGCTGTTGGCCAACAAGTTGGTGAGCCCAATAAGGCACAGAAGGATTTATCTAAAAATAGAACATGAACATAAAGTTTGAAGGGCCATGCTCCTTTGAGACACACTGTCCAACATTTGCTTCCTTAGCTTGAGACAATGAAGATATGAAATGTCCATTATGATAAAGACCTTAAACTTAAAATAAATTTTTGTAATTATGCAAAAACATGAAATAATTTTTTTAATTAGGCAAAAAAGACTTAATGGATATTAACATTTTGCCATATTTGCTTCAACCTCTTGCTGCCCTAAAACAATAATATGTATTATTTTCAGTCATTATTCTAACTGTTTTTAATATTAACTCATTTGATCATCACAACCCTTTAGGAGGTACTATTAATATGTTATTTAACTTATACACAGAGTACATCATGTGCAGTGCTGGGTTGGATGAAGCACAAACAGGAATCAAGATTGCCGGGAGAAATGTCAATAACCTCAGATATGCGGTGGAGAAGGCAATGGCACCCCACTCCAGTACTCTTGCCTGGAAAATCCCATGGACGGAGGAGCCTGGTAGGCTGCAGTCCATGGGGTTGCTAAGAGTCGGACACGACTGAGCGACTTCACTTTCATTTTTCACTTTCGTGCATTGGAGAAGGAAATGGCAACCCACTCCAGTATTCTTGCCTGGAGAATCCCAGGGACAGGGGAGCCTGGTGGGCTGCCATCTATGGGGTCGCACAGAGTTGGACACGACTGAAGTGACTTAGCAGCAGCAGCAGATATGCAGACGATACCACCCTTATGGCGTTAACTGAAGAGGAACTAAAGAACCTCTTCATGAAAGTGAAAGAGGAGAGTGAAAAAGCTGGCTTAAAACTCAACATTGAAGAAATTAAGATCATGGCATCCAGTCCCATCACTTCATGGCAAATAGATGGGGACACAATGGAAACAGTGACAGACTTTATTTTCTTGGGCTTCAAAATCACTGCAGATGGTTACTGCAGCCATGAGATTAAAAGATGCTTGCTCCCTGGAAGAAAAGCTATGACGAACATAGATAGCATATTAAAAAGCAGAGACGTTATTATGCTGACAAAGGTCTATATAGTCAAAGCTATGGTTTTTCCAGTAGTCATGTATGGATATGAGAGTTGGACCATTAAGAAAGGTAAGTGCTGAAAAAGTGATGCTTTTGAACTGTGGTGTTGGAGAAGACTCTTGAGAGTCCCCTGGACTGCAAGGAGATCCAACCAGTCCATCCTAAAGGAGATCAACCCTGCATATTGACTGGAAGGATTGATGCTGAAGCTGAAACTCCAATACTTTAGCCACCTGATGCAAAGAACTGACTCACTGGAAAAGACTCTGATGCTGGGAAAGATTGAAGGCAGGAGGAGAAGGGGACAATAGAGGATTAGATGGTTGGAGAGCATCACTGACTTGGTGGACATGAGTTTGCGCAAGCTCTGGGAATTGCTGATGGGCAAGGAAGTCTGGCATGCTGCAATCCGTGAGGTTGCAAAGAGTTGGACATGACTGAGCGACTGAACTGATTAACAGGCTCATTTTCAGATGAGGAAAACTGACAGAGATTAAGAAACTTGTTCTGGGTTACACAAACAAGGATGTGGTACAGGCTGCACTTTCTTTCTTTTAAAAAAATATTTATTTATTTGACTCCACCAGGTCTTAGGTGTGACACGTGGTATCTTCATCTTCACTGTGGCAATGTTAACTCTTAGCTGTGAGGCATGTGGGATCTAGTTTCCTGACCAAGGATCGAACCTGAGCCCCCTGAATTGGGAGCATGGAGTCTTAACCACTGGACTACCAGCGAAGTCCTGAGGCTACACTCTTAACCACATGACCTTACTATCACATACAGATACAGCTAGATACAGCTAATCCCTACCCTTTTCTTCTCCAAAGGTAACTGCCATGTGGATGTGCATTATTTCCATATCAATCCCTTATAGGTCTTTATATATTTACTACACACTTAAGTATCAATAAAAATATATGACACTGCAGTAGTGCATAGTAGACATTCAATAAATATTCGCTATTGTTATTATGCTCTTTTTAATGACTTTAATTGTAGTACAGTCAAATTTATTATGTCCTTTATAGGTGGAGATTTGTCTATTTTACTTAAATCCTTTCTTAACCTCACTTATAAAGATAAATAACTGTATTTCTTTTTAGCTTGAAAGGTTGATTTTCACATATATTACTAAGATTTCCCACTCTAAAAATTCTAATCCCAACACTAACTGGCTATGTCATCTAATTACTTATATTACTCTGGACTGTTTCATCATTTTTATGATGATGCTTTTCAAAGGATCTTAAGAGTTGTTGTGAGAATTTAGAAATAATGCATGTAAATAACCAAGCTTGGTGCCTGGCTCAGAGACAGCACTCAATATAAGCTATTATGACTAGAAAAACACTTATGCCTTAGCGAAAAAGTCATTATTTAAGATGTAATGCTTACATCTACACTAATTAAAGGTACATCTTTTTATAAGAGTAAAAGTGTACCTTTTCTAAGTTAAAAATATTAATTATGCACTGGTAAAGCAACACTGGTTATATATTTTATAACATAAAACAAGATCACATTTCCAGTATTCACAGTGCAGCTCTCTCACTGTAACACAAATGTTAACCTCATTCTCTAAGGCTAGTAACTAGGTTCAATTATACTTTTATTCATTACGGCCATCTTTATTTGGGTACCACACAAAAAATAATAATGGTGGGAGAATAGGACAGTGTAGGATAGTAATAGATAAATAACCATATAATACAAATTCTTGTATTTTAGCAACAACAATTAGCAATAGAATAGTATAGCACAGTATAGTAATAGAAATCAGATCAATGTTGCCTTAGGGCAGAGGCAGTAGAGGGTGACTCCAAAGAGAACACATAGGAACATTCTAGGGTGACGGAAATGAAGTGGTGGCTAGCCAGGTATATGTTTATCAAAACTCATCAAAGTGTATACCGAAATATACCTTTAATTGTATGTAAATTATACTTCGACAAAACTGATTTTAAAGTATCTGCTTTAATAAAGTCATTGTATCTATTTATTGACCACGCTGTGCGGCTTGTGGGAGCTTAGTTCTCCAACCTCCTGCATCGGAAGCCTGGAGTCTTAACCACTGGACTGTCTGGGAAGTTCCAAAGTCATTGTATTCATATGGCTTTTGAGATACTATTCACACACCACAAAATTAATCCATTTGAAGTATACAATTCAATTTTTTTAAACCGCATTTGCAATTGTGCAATCATCACCACAATGAATTTCCAAACTTCTTCATCACCCCCCTAAAAAAAAACCCATACCCATTAGCAGTCAGTCCCTACTTCCCTCTCTGACCCTCCCAGTCCCTGGCAACTACTAATCTGCTTCTCTCTCTGTGGCTTCGCCTATTCTAGACATTTTCTAAAAACGGAATTATATAATATGCAATCTTCTGTGACTAGGTTCTTTTACTTAGCATACTGTTTTCAAGGTTCATTCATGTTATGCATGTATGAGGACTTCATTCCTTTTCCCTGCTAAATAATATCCCAGTGTGGATATAGCACATTTTATTTACCCTTTCATCAGCAGATGGACAGTTCTGTTGTTTCCATTTTTTTGCTATTATGAGTAATGCTGTGGGGTTGCAAAGAGTTGGACATGACTGAGCGACTGAACTGATTAACAGGCTCATTTTCAGATGAGGAAAACTGAGAGAGATTAAGAAACTTGTTCTGGGTTACACAAACAAGGATGTGGTAGAGGCTGCACTTTCTTTCTTTCTTTTAAAAAAATATTTATTTATTTGACTCCACCAGGTCTTAGGTGTGACACGTGGTATCTTCATCTTCACTGTGGCAATGTTAACTCTTTTTTTGGGGAACATTCTTGTATGATGCACATTTTTACACGGTGCATGTTTTCAATTCCTTTGAATATATAACTAGGAGTGGAACCGCTGGTTCATATGGTAATTCTATACTTAACCTTTTGAGGAACTGCCAGACTAGTTTCCCATCATCAGTGTATGAAGGTTCCAATTTCTCCATAATCTTGTCAATACTACTTCTTGTCTTTTTGCTTATACCTGTCCTAGTGGGTATGACAGGGAAAGGTACACCCAACTAAATGCAGAGTTCCAGAGAATTGCAAGGAGAGACAAGAAGGCATTCTTCCATGAACAATGCAAAGAAATACAGGAAAACAACAGAAGGGGAAAGACCAGAGATTTCTTCAAGAAAACTGGAAAAATCAAAGGAATGTTTCATCCAAAGATGGGCACAATAAAGGACGGAAACAGTAAAGACCTAATAGAAGCAGAAGAGATCAAGAAGAAATGGAAAGACTACACAGAACTATACAAAAAAGATCGAATGACCCAGATAACCACGATGGTGTGGTCACTCACCCAGAGCCAGACATCCTGGAACATGAAGTCAAATGGGCCTGAGGAAGCACTGCTGCCAATAAAGCTCGTGGAGGTGATGGGATTCCAGCAGAGCTATTTAAAATCCTAAAAGATGGGAGCGGCAGCTGCGCAGCCCTGAGCGACTTTAAGATGTCACGGCACCCCCAGGCCCGGAGCTCCAGTTCCGCCACATCTTTGGCAAACCAGCCAGCAAGAACTGCTACGCTTCTGTGCCCATCACCCACAGAGTCCCAGACAATCATTTCTGTGCTGTGAACCCCCACTTCATCGCAGTCGTGACTTAGTGTACTGGTGGGGGTGCCTTCCTCGTCATCCCCTTGCACCGGACAGGAAAGCTGGACCCCCACTACCTGAAGGTCTGCGGGCACAGAGGGAATGTTTTAGATGTCAAATGGAACCCTTTCAATGATTGTGAGCTTGCCTCCTGTTCTGAAGATGCCATGATTAAAATCTGGGACATCCCCAAGCAGCTGCTGACCAAGAACCTCACAGCCTTCAGGAAGGAGCTAGTGGGCCACGCCCACAGAGTGGGCCTGGTGGAGTGGCACCCCACGGCTGCCAACATCCTCTTCTGCTCTGGCTACGACTACAAGGTGATGATCTGGAACCTGGATTCAAAGGAGTCTGTAATCATGAGCCCGTGAAGACAATTAATTGTCACCAAGACGTGATCCTCTCCATGTCCTTCAACACTAACGGCAGCCTGCTGGCCAGTGCCTGTAAAGACTGCAAGATTCGGGTTCTGGACTCCTGAGCAGGGACCATCCTTCAGGAAGCCAATAGAAAGGCACTGGGCCAACAAAGCGCTGTTTCTGGGGAACCTGCAGAAGCTGCTGCCCACAGGCACATCCCGAGGGAGCAACCGGCAGATGGCCCTAGGGGACTAGGACGGCCTCTCTGTGCCTGTCACAGAGGTGGACCTCGACGGCCCCTCGGGCGTGCTGCTTCCCTCCTATGATGCGGACACCAACATGCTCTCCGTGGTGGGGAAGGGAGACAGGAACATCCACTGCTATGAGATCAGTGCCAACAAACTGCGCCTGAACCACCCGACGGAACACCGCTCCTATAATCCACAGCGGGGGGTCGGGGTAATGCCAAAGAGAGGTCTCGACGTGTCCTCCTGAGAGATCTTCCGTTTCTACAAGCTGATCACATCCAAAAGCCTCATCGCGCCCAGATCCATGATTGTACCCCAGCAGTCAGGATCCTACCAAGAGGACATCTACCTGCCCACGGCCAGTGCCCAGCCCTCTCTGACAGCCCAGGTGCCAAGCCACGGAGCCTGCAGCCTCTGCCCTCAAAGAGACCCCTCTCCGTCCCCACGGTTCCCACCTCATTTCTTCAACCAGACAGAAAGGCTGGTTGCAGAGGATGGCCGGAGGCCCTTCTCCCTGCTAGAGGAGAAGGCGCCAAGGTGGGCGGCAGAACACAGACTGGAGAAGAAAACCTGGCTCACAGATTGCTCTGACATCTTCGAATGCCCCCCACCAAAGGCAGAGAACGAGCTGCTGCAGACGTTCTATTGGCTTCAAGATGAGACCCAAAGGCTCTGGAAGCTGGTGACGCAGGATAAGGTCCAGGCCGAACAGCTGGAACTGGAGATCAGACACTTGTGGATGAGCTCACAGAGGCTCTGAGCAGAGTCCTCTGCCCTCCTCACCCTCAGGGACACCTGTCGGCTCCATGGGGAGGTCCAGAACCAAACCACAGGTCCTCTGAGAACACCCACTGTTTCTATATATACGTTTTTTTCACTAGAAATGAAACTCTTGGTCACTGAAAGATTCCAGTGGGATCTGCTGCCGATTTTCCATTTGCCTTCTTGAAACAATGGTGTCTGAACTGACTCTTTTTAGATGATACCTTGCCTTCGGCTGACTTGTTTTGAACGGTCCACGATAATTTCTCAAGGAAAACAATACTGTAGAAAGTTAGAGCTGGAAGGACCTAGGAGGTGAAGCTGCCTCTGGTTTTCAAGCTGTGGTTCATAACAAGGCGGGGTGGGGAAGGTTAAGCCATGAGGGTTGTTTTGTAATATTGGCTTCTATGGTATACATAACTCTGCTATTAAAAATTAGAAGTTTGCAAAGCAAATAAATAAAAAATCCTAAGAGATGATGCTATTAAAGTGCTGCACTCAATATGTCAGCAAATTTGGAAAACCCAGTAGTGGCCACAGGACTGGAAAAGGTCAGTTTTCAATACAATTCCAAAGAAAGGCAATGCCAAAGAATGTTCAAATTACCCTACAATTGCACTCATTTCACATGTTACAAGATTATGCTCAAAATCCTTCAAGCTGGGCTTCAGCAATATGTAAACAGAGAACTTCCAGATATACACCCTGGATTTAGAAAACGCAGAGGAACCAGAGGTCAAGTTGCCGATATCCGTTGGGTCATAGAAAAAGCAAGGGAATTCCAAAACCACATCTACTTCTGCTTCACTGACTACACTCAAGCCTTTGACTATGTGGATCACAACAAACTGGAAAATTCTTGAAGAGACGGGAATACCAGACCACCTTACCTGTCCCCTGAGAAATATGTATGCAGGTCAGGAAGCAACAGTTAGAACTGGACATGGAACAACAGACTGGTTCCAAATAGGAAAAGGAGTACGTCAAGGCTGTATATTGTCACCCTGCTTATTTAACTTATATGCAGAGCATATCATGAGAAATGCTGGGCTGGATGAAGCACAAGCTGGAATCAAGATTGCTGGGAGAAATATCAATAACCTTGGATATGCATATGACACCACCCTTATGGCAGAAAGCGAAGAGGAACTAAAGAGCTTCTTGATGAAAGTGAAAGGGGAGAGTGAAAAATCCGGCTTAAAACTCAGTATTAAAAACACTAAGATCATGGCATCTGGTCCCATCATTTCATGACAAATAGAAGGGGAAAAGGTAGCATCAGTGACACATTTCCTCTTCTTGAGCTCTAAAATCACTGAGGATGGTGACTGCAGACAGGAAGTTAGAAGACAATTGCTTCTTGGCAAGAAAGCTATGACAGACCCAGACAGTGTGTTAAAAAGCAAAGACATCACTTTGCCAACAAAGGTCCGTATAGTCAAGGCTATGGTCTTTCCAGTAGTCATGTACGGATGCGAGAGCTGGGTCATAAAGAAGGCAGAGCACCGAAGAATTGATGCTTTCAAACTGTGGTGTTGGAGAAGACACTTGAGTGTCCCTTGGACAGCAAGGAGATCAAACCAGTTGATCTTAAAGGAAATCAACCCTGAACACTCACTGAAGGAGATACTGAAGCTGAAACTCCAGTATTTTGGTCATTGGATGCAAACAGCTGACTCACTGAAAAAGACCCTGATGCTGGCAAAGATCGAAGGCAGAAGGAAAAAAGGGCAACAGAGGATGAGATGCTTGGATGGCATCACCGATTGAATGGCCATCAACTTGGGCAAACTCCAGATGGTGAGGGACAGAGAAGCCTGGTGTGCTGCAGTCCATAGGGTCACAAAGAGTTGGACACGACTTGGCGACTGAACGACAACAACAAAGGGAGTGTGAAGTAGTATTTCACTGTGGTTTTGATTTGCATTTTTCTGATGGCTGACGGTGATGATTATCTTTTCTGATGGGCTACTTGTACACCATAATTCTTCCAGTAAACGTCAATATTTATCGAGTGCCTGCTATGTATCAGTCACTGTTCTAAGTAGTGAAGAGACTGGTAAGCAATGAAGAAAAGGAACACGGATCTTACATTTTAGTGGGGAGAAAGAGATTATGAACATGTTACGTGTACAATGGTAGTGATAAAAGTTTGAAAAAGAAAATGGAGGGTAATGTGAACGTTAAGGCAGGTAGGAGACAAGGCAATCAGGGAAGGCCTGTTTAAGAATATGGTATCTGAGAACAAGACAGAAAGCCCAGAGATAAACCCACACAACTATAGACATCCCATCTTTGAGAAAGGAGGCGAGAACATACAATGGGGCAGAGAAAGTCTCTTCAGTAAGTGGTGCTGGGAAAACTAGACAGCTACATGCAAAAGAATGAAACTAGATAAATCAAAATGGATTAAAGACCTAAAGGTATGATCAGAAACCATAAAACTCACAGGCAAAAGATCCCATGACATAAATAACAGCACTATCTTCTATGACCCACCTTCTACAGTAATGGAAATAAAAACAAAAATAAACAAGGTGGGACCTAGTTAAACTTAAAAGCTTTACACAGCAAAGGGAACTATAAACAAGGTGAAAAGACAATCCTCAGAATGAGAAAAAAATAAGAGTAAATGAAACAACTGACAAAGGATTAATTTCCAAAATAGACAAGCAGCTCATGCAACTCAATATCGGAAAAACAAACAACCCAATCAAAAATGGGCAAAGGACCTAAACAGACATTTCTCCAGAGAAGACATACTGCTGGCAATTAAACACATGAAAAGATGCTGAACATCACTCATTATTAGAGAAATGCAAATCAAAAGTACAATGAGATATCACCTCCCATCGGTCAGGGACGGCCATCATCAAAAAAATCTACAAACAACAAATGCTGGAGGGGGTGTGGAGATAAGGCAACTAACTCTCTTGCACTATTGGTGGGAAATGTAAACTGATACAGCCAAAATGGAAGACAGTATGGAGATTCCATAAAAAAGTAGGAATAAAGCTATTATACGACCCAATAATCCCACTACTGGGCCTATACCCTGAGAAAACCATAACTGAAAAAAAAAACACATGTACCCCAAAGTTCACTGCAGTACTATTTACTAGGAGTACTAGGACACAGGAGCAACCTAGATGTCCTCTCACAGATGAATGGATAAAGCAGCTGTGGTAGATATATACAACGGACTACTACTCAGCCATAAAAGGAAAGATCTGAGTCAGTGCTAATGAGATGGATGAACCTAAAGCCTATTTTACAGGATGAATCTGCTATAGAAACTGTGGTGGTGGAAAGAGATGAGCGGCACTTGGAGATGCAGAACAGCAGGGTTTATTCAGCACCAATACGGGCTCAGCGGAGTCACCTCCAGACTCCCCCACCCACCCTGCTCTCCCCAACCCCGGGCTCCGCCCCAGGCAGAAGCAATGGGCAAGCAAGATTACAGACGCAGAGGTGGTGAGCAAAAGCTGTTTAAGCAAGATAACAGGCAGAAGGCAGAAAGTTGTTATTCTCGATGGGGGTTGGTATTCCAGTTGAGGGTTCCCGCCTCAAACCAAGTCAGAAAGAGAAAAGCAAATATCATATATTAGTACATGTATGTGGAAACTAGAAAAATGGTACAGATGAACCTATTTGCAGGGCAAAAATGGAGACGCAGACATAGAGAAGAGACTTATGGATACTCTGGGTGGTGGGGGGAAGGAAGAGGGTGGGATGAATGGAGAGAGTAGCATGGAAATATATACACTAGCACATGTAAAATAGATAGCCAACGGGAATTTGCTATATGACTCAGGGAACTCCAACCAGGGCTGTGTGACAACCTAGAGGGGTGGGATGGGATGGGATGGGAGGTGGAAGGGATGTTCAACAGGGAGGGGACATGTGTATACCTACGGTTGATTCATGTTGATGTATGGCAGAAACTCACACAATATTGTAAAGCAATTATCCTTCAATTAAAAATAGATAAATTAAGAAAAAAAAGAATATGACATCTGAGCTGAGACTTTAGTGATAAAAGGGAGTCAACAAAACAAAGATCCAGGAGAAAAGTTTTCTAAGTAAAAGAAATAGCCAGTGTGATACAAACGCCACAAAGTAGAAAGAAGCCATAAAGTACCGACTGCCTACAGGGATCTATTCCTTTTCTTCTTCCCTGCTGGCAGAGAGCTCCTTTTGCCTGTGTTCAGTTCTCTCCTGTGCTGTAAGCGGACTATTACCAATCCCTCCTCGGGTGTGTGCGTGCATGTGGGAGACAGAAAGACTGACAGAGAGTGACTGACTCCTGCCAAGACTTATGGAAGAGGGAGTGGAGTCTTTTCTTGAGGTCAGATGCTGATACATAAGAATATGAGGCCTGGGGTTGAAATGGTCACCTGGCAACTATCAATACAATGAGGGCTATCAATATAGTACAAATATGCTACAGGTGGTAGAGCAGACCGAGCTAGAAACCGAGTCCTCCACAATCACAAATCGCACAGCTCAATAAACCATCCGAGAAGTTACCTCTCCCAGACGTACCTCTTATGGAACAAAGTCCGCTTATTGTTTGAAATATTTGAAGTTAGATTTTCTATTGCTTCATCAATGATGCTTTTAGCTTCATCAATAAACACCCAAGGTAGTTTAACCAAAGAGAGCAGGGGCTTTGAGAAAGGTCCCAAATAGAAAGTTATTTTGATTTTACCTAAGTGCAATAGAAAAACAACTGGAGGGGTTTCAAAATTGGCAGGATTTAATCTGAATTATACTTTTAAAGCTGCACTCTGGTCCCTCTGTGGAGAGTGAACTGCAGGTTTAATTTCATGCTTCAGTCACTGGTTGTAATTGTGAATCTTTCTGGAATGCATTCATCTCACCTCTCAAGTTTCTCCTTCTCTAGCTATTCTATAACCTACCAGAAATTCTACCACTGTCAAAATGTCTTCCCTTAATTTTTACATAATGGAATGTTTAATATAAATTATGAGCTGCAAACAAGCACAGGGAGCAAGAATAAGACAAAAAACAAACTCTGAAGGGAATAAACTACATACTTTTTTTTGAAGTCAAGAGGGATGTCTTCTGCAGCTAAATTCTGTCGCGGCTAAACAGTTCACTGACAATGACCTCAAGCTAAATGACATCTCATTTCCTCTTAAAACCAGGAATCAGCTTGGAACGATGTTATTGAATCATAATTACATAAAGACACGTTCAACCTAAACACATAAGGTATGAATGGAATTTAGCTATAATTCCCTTGCAACACAATAGGATATGACACTCTATCCATGTATGTGTATTTTGCATACACATATCTCCACATTTAATATGGCTTCTATTTAGTTGACATCCTGGCCAAACCACGACATCCATTGGTAAATACTTATGAATACCTTCTGTGCTCAACTAACACTGAGTTATACTTTAAGGCATGGACATGAACTTGGGCAAACTCCGGGAGATGGTGAGGGACAGGGAAGGTAGTCCATGGGGTTGTGAAGAGTCAGCTATGACTTGGCGACTGAACAAAAACATACTTTAAGGCAACTTACATAAAGGTAAGTTGAAATGAAAGCCAGTAACAATGTTTTGTTTTTATAGTAATTATTCCTTTTCATGACAATTTTATCTCCTGTTATGTTTCTTCATCCAACCTTTCAGTTTGTTTAGAACAAGAAATACATTCTTCACTATCTTTAGTCTTATTTTTAAAATTGATTTCAATTGGAGAATAATTACTTTACAATATTGTGATGGTTTTTGCCATACATCAGCATGAACTGGCCACAGGTATACACGTGTCCCCTCCCTGCTGAACGCCCCTCCCACCTCACTCCCCACCTCATCCTTCCAGGTTGTTAGAGCTCTGGCTTTGGGTTCCCTGCATCATACATCAACTTCCCACTGGCTTTTTATTTCACATATGGCAATGTATATGTTTCAATGCTATTTTCTCAAATCATCCACCTTCTCCTTCTCCCACTGTGCCCGAAAGTCTGTCCTTTTTTTTTTTTTGCTTGTTTGTTTTTTTATTGTTTTATTTTGTTCCTCATGTTTTTAGAATTATTTTTAAGCAGAATGCTAGAAGAGCTGCTCTGTCTCCCTTCTGTCACAAAGAACTAAAGGGAAAGAAGCATAAAAGACATAACTTGGTTTATAAAGTTAGATGCCCTTCACCAAATTAAAACTGCCTTCTGACCCTCTTCCTTCTTCAGACTTAAAACTTTTTACCTTTACTTTCTCTTTAGATTCTTGGCCCAAAGAGCTAATATTTGTGGAAGTCTTATCTTGGGCCGAGCACTTTATGTAGACTACTTTACTGAATCACAACTGATTAGGCGGATATTAACATTATTCCCACTTTACCAATGAGGAAACTAAGGTCAGAGCTAGGATCAGAGTGAGGCAAGGTATGCTATGCTTGCTACATCCTACCGGTGACTCTGACTGGGACACAGAGCACTTAAGTAACTCGCTCACCACACAAAATTGTCTGTCCCTTAGCTGGACCAAGAAAGGTCAGTCCAAATTCAACATCCTGGAACATGAATATTCTAATCTACAACAAAGAGCACTGGGGCTTAGAATCAGAAGGTGATACCGCGCAGGGCCCTGCAGAGCTCGTGGGCACAAAGACTTATTTGTGTCCCCCCACTTCTTGTATTATAGGAAACAGCTTTCAGCCAGCCTCCATGACCTTCCCTGAGTTCCAAAGGGCAGAGTCAAGCAGTTGTTAATCAGGGAAGGGAGTGGATGTGAGACCAGGGAGAAATAGTCAAGAACAGTCTTGGGGCAAGGTCCTGTTTCCCTATCAACAGATAAACACAGCAATATCTTTGAGTTATTTTACAGGTACTAAAACCCCCTCCAGGTGGGTGAATTTATGATTAACGATGGTATGCTGCCCAGAAGCATGTAGATCCCAGACCAGTTGGACCTGAAGGTTGAAGATGTTGACTCCCACTTAGCTCACCACCAACCCATCAGAAGAATGTCCGTCCATGAGCTGATCATGCCCTCTTTGAAGAATTACTATAAAACTCGCTGTCTTCCCAAAGTGGGGACACATGGTTTTGAGGGCATTAGCCCACTGTGGCCCCCTTTCCTTGGCAAAGCAATAAAGCTATCTTTTTCTACTTCACCCAAAACTCTTGTCTCCGAGATTTGACTTGGCACCGGTGTACAGAGAAGCTGAGCTTACAGAATCAAACGCTGAATTTGAGAAAGAGCTGTGTGTGTTTGAGCCAGTATTCCTACCGACTCAACATTAAAGTGTTTCAGAGAAATGAGAGGATCAGATATATTTTCACAGATGCAACAGTGCCCAGACAACTGGAAAGCTCTCTTACTAAGTAAGCTATCATTATGATGAAGTCTGGAGACTGCCAAGAGAGCCTTGTGAAAAGGGGAGGCAGAAATCATCAGGAGTCCTGCTGCCAGGGTTGTCTGACCATGGGGATCCTAATAAGGAGAGGATCTGGATACTTTGGAGGGCACATAAAGACAGCCCCTGTGAAAGTGATCCACTTAGAATATGTAAGCTAACCACTGACCAAGACTCTCCTTAACCAGGCCAGATTTCCTGCTTCATTCACACACCAACCTTTGTTTAGCCCCTTAAAGTCAGGCCATATACTATTCTGTTACCTAAGGATCCCAACATCATTCCCACCTCAGAACCTTTGCACTTGCTGTTTCCATTTCCTGGAGCACTCTCCCCCCAGATTAATGGGTGGCTCTTCATAATTACAGTTTCAGTTCAAAGGTCACTTTCCAACAGGATTTCTGTCTACAGTAGCATGACTTCTTCCTCTAGTCATTCCTTATTGCGTTAGCCTATTTCTTCATTGCACTCATTGCTCTCTTAGAAGTACCTCATTTATGTACTTGTTTAAGGCCTGTCTCCCCTACTCCAACGCCAAGCTCTGTGAAAGCAGGGACCCCTTCTGTCTTGGTCATGACTATCCTCAGCACTTGGCATATAGCAAATACACAGGTATTTGCAGTGTTCCATAAATACTTGGAAGTCAGGAGATTTTCCGGAATTCAGACGGATTGATGGTCACTTCAGTGTACTCTTTGTGGACGAATGGGGAATGCCAAGGCCATCACGAAAAGGCTGGGGAACCTTCGGAAAGGCAGGCAAAAGTCCAAGCTCCCAGGAGGGGCACAGGGGCGGGAGGGGTGCGGGACTCACCTGCCGAATGGCCGCCAGCGTGTTCTCGGGAGCGTCGTGGCTGCCTCCGCGGTGGGCGATGGCGGAAACGCGGTCCCGGGGCTTGAGCACCTGCATAGCCCTGCGGGAGGGCACCGGCTCAAAGCTGAAGAGGCGCAACAGGAGGTAGAGGCTGCCAGTGAAGAGGCAGGCATTGAAGGGACTGCGCGTCAGCAGCAGCAGCACCAGGAGCAGGAAGGAGAAGGGGCCCATGAGGCCCCCCTGATCCTCCCACAGCCACATGCCGGCGCCCGCACCGGCACGGATGGGAGGCCCGGACCCGCCGGGCTCCCAGGACAGGACACCGAGAAGCTAGGACGAGAGCCCAAATCGCCGGCTGCAGCCAGCACCCTTTGAGTGGACCAGCGCCGCACAATGGCGGCAGCCGCTACTTCCGGAGAAGGAGTCCGAGGCCCAGCCAATCAGGGCCGAGGATCTCCAGAGCTCGGGGCGGAGCCGCTGCCAAGGCAACGGAGGCGGGCTCAGGCTCCCGGCTGGCATTCCAAAGTGGCTTTGGGTTAATCTGCAGTCCGGACTTTTATCAAGGCTTTCAAACACTACAAAGAAGGGGAGGGATATAAGAGCAGTCTTAAGGTCGTAAGACTAGAAAAGATCTTAATGACTCCATTTTGGCATCAAGAGACCTGCCCAGGGTTCCTCTGAAGGGGCACGACGCTTAGACTAGTTATTAGTTTAAGGTATGCAAACACCGGGTCTTCCCTTGTGACTCGGCTGGTAAAGAATCCGCCTGCAATGCGGGAGACCTGGGTTCCATCCCTGAGTTGGGAAGATCCCCTGGAGAAGGGAAAGGCTACCCACTCTAGCCTTGGAGAATTCCATGGACTGCATAGTCCATGGGGTCGCAAAGAGCCAGACAGGACTGAGTGACTTTCACTTCACTTCATGCAAGCACCAGTCCAGATGCTCAGGGCAACAGCAAGTGAACAGGACCGACAGCGTCCTTGCTGTCATAGTGCTTACATTCTTGTGGGGGAAAATAATAGTGTTAGAGTGTACAGCTAACATTTATAGAGCATATAACCATGTTATGGACTTCCCTGGTGGCTCAGACCGTAAAGCGTCTGTCTACAATGCCGGAGACCCTGGTTTGATTCCTGGGTCGGGAAGATCCCCTGGAGAAGGAAATGGCAACCCACTCCAGTATTCTTGCCTGGAAAATCCCATGGATGGAGGACCCCTGTAGGTTGCAGTCCATGGGGTCGTTATGAGTCAGACAAGACTGAGCGACTTCACTTTCACTTTTTCACTTTAACCATGTTACAGGTTCCCTTCCTGCAAGTGCTTTATGTATTATTTGTTCTCACAACAGCTTCAGTTGCGTATTTTCTCTGGAGACTGAATTCAGTCGACCTTAGAAGGATGTTTCAGATTCAAAGGGAATAAAAGATCATAGCAAAGCAAACTACTGTAAAGTTGCACTCATTTCATATGCTCATAAGGTTATGCTCAAAATCCTTCAAGCTAGGCTTCAGCAGTATGTGAACTGAAAACTTCCAGATATACAAACTGGGCTTAGAAAAGGCAGAGGAACCAAAGAGCAAATTGTCAACATCTGTTGGATCATAGAGAAAGTAAAGCAATTCCAGAAAACCATGTACTTCTGCTTCATTGACTATGCTAAAGCCTTTGACTGTGTGGATCACAACAAGCTGTGGAAAATTCTAAAAGAGTGGGAATACCAGAAAATCTTACCTGACCCGTGAGAAACCTGTATGCAGGACAAAAAGCAATAGCTAAAACTGGACATAGGACAATGGACTGGTTCCAAATTGGGAAAGGAGTACATCAAGGCTGTATATTGTCACCCTTATTTAATTTATATGTAAAGTATATCATGCAAAATGCCAGGCTGGATGAATCACAAGCTGGAATCAAGATTACCAGGAGAAACGTCAACCACCTTAGATATGCAGATAATACCACTCTAATGGCAGAAAGTGAAGAAGAACTAAAGAGTATCTTAAGAGGGTAAAAGTGGAGGGTGAAAAAGTTGACTTAAAACTCAACATTCAAAAAACTAAGATCATGGCACCTGGTCCCCAAAAAGTAGAAACGGCTCCAAAATCACTGCAGATGGTGACTGCAGCCATAAAATTAAGATTCTTGCTCCTTGGAAGGAAAACTATGACAAACCTGGACAGTATATAAAAAAGCAGAGGCATTACTTTGCCGACAAAGGTCTGAATAGTCAAAGCTATGGTTTTTCCATAGTCGTGTACAGAAGTGAGAGTTTCTTCTCACAAAGAAGGTTGAGTGCTAAAGAGTTGATGCTTTCAAGCTGTGGTGCTGGCAAAGACTCTTGAGAGTGTCTTGGACAGCAAGGAGATCAAACCAGTCAATCCAAAAGGAAATCAACCCTGAATATTCATTGGAATGACTGATGCTGAAGCTGAAACTCCGATTTTTGGCCACCTGATGCAAAGAGCTGACTCATTGGAAAAGTCTCTGATGCTGGGAAAGACTAGGCAAAAGGAGAAGGGGGCAGCAGAAGATGAGATGGTTAGATATGCATCACCAATTCAATGACCATGAATTTGAGCATACTCTGGGAGATGGTAAAGGACAGAGGATCCTGGTGTGCTGCAGTTCATGGGGCTGCAAAGAGTTGGGCATGATTCAAGGACTGAACAACAACAAAACAATAAAACAGGCATAATCAGATTGTAAAGCTGGAAGGGATTTCAATAATGCCCTCATTTGATAGACAAGGAAACTGAGGCCAGGAGAAATGAAATGAAATGAGCAGAGTCAGGACTAACATCATGCTGCCCAGTTTTATGCCATGAAATTTCTACTGCTTCTCCTCCTAACCTTACTTCTCCTCCTACTAAGGTCTAATGATGGGGCTTCTGTACAAGGAACTGCAAGAATTAGCTCAAGTAGTCCTTACAACTACTCTTGTGATAGGCACGTTTAAATCTCTTATTTTATACATGAGAAAATTGGCATGGGAAAGAGGGTAAGAGAGGCAGATGGTAAGGCCAATTTAGGAAAGGGGCTAGCTGCTAAATCATATTTTGAAAATGCCAACAAAAATTGGCAGTTGCCATTTGCCTCTGTAAGGATTAAATTATTAGCCACTGCAGCCACTGACCTTCAACACATCCTGAAAGGAGTTCAGGGTGGAGATCAGGAATGAGACACTTTGTGCTCTGGGAAAACTGGGTATTTTCAGAAGATTTTGTGAGCCCAATTCTTACATCGCCTCCTATCTAGAAAAGCACTAAAATCATTAATGGTTACATCAGCTCCTCGTGGCCAGCTGGAAGCCTCTGGCAAAACGTGTGCTTGATTTCACACACTTCGCTAAAATCGTATGCAATACTGACCTCTCTCCCTGCCTCTCTGGGGGCAGTTTCTCTGAACTATCTGAATTGCTGTCTCCTGAGTAATAGTCCTCATTTTTGTCCCAAATAAAACTTAACCTACAACTCTCATGGTATTTTTTTTTTTTTAAGTTGACAGAAAACTGGCAATATGTTTGGACAGAGAACTTTGGCAAAACATTCTGAGCTATTCCTGCCATTCTGAACCTGCTGCCTTCCTTTCATGGAGGTATTTTCCCTGTGATGTGCAAGAGTAGGGAAATGTTGACGCTTAAATTTGTGGCATCTAGGATTCAATCTTTTTTTATTTAGAGAGAAAAAAATTTTGGTGCCTACTGTATGTATTCCAACGATTGTACAGAAAGAAGTTATCTCTTTACAGATAAGTGAAAAATAGTAGCTAAAAGGAACATTTGTCGAAGCTTCAGTTCCTAACGAAATAAAATTTGAGAGCTGTCAGTGAGGACTACGCTTCCCGGCGTGCACCGCGTCTCCCGTAAGACCAACGCCTTCCATCGCTGGGCCGGGACGCGTACCCAGGCGCGCACAGCAACTCGGGGATTGTAGTTTTCTGGAGGCCCAACCGGTCTAACGGACCCGGAAGCAGCCACCAGAAGTTCCGGCCCTAAGAGGTGGAGTCCGGAGGTGGCGGGGGGGGGCGGTGGCGCCGGCGGCGGCGGTTGCCAGGAGCCCGCGTTGCCGCCAGAGTACCGTAATATGGCGGGGAGGAGGCGGAGAAGGCGGCGGCGAACGGAGCTGTTTTTAGTCAGTACCAATTGAGCACTTTGCTTCCTACCAAGGCCAGGAGCGAGGGGAGGAAAGCTGCCAGGGCCGTGGGAGAACAGGTGTGTGCCTGAGACTGGTCTTGACTCAGCGGGTCTCGGCTTTGAGGCCGCAGGGCGGGCGGAATTGGCGCGCTGAGGAGCTGAAAGGAACCCGAGCGCAGGGGCTTCCGGACCTCCAGCCCCTGAAAAGACTCAGGCTGTGTGGAGGCGGGTGCCCCGGGGGCCGGTGGCCGGTCGCGGAGGTGATGTTCAGATGCTGGCACCGCCTGGTGGGTCCTCGGGATGGAGCTTTATCAGAGGAGCTGGGGAAGGTGGGCTTGGGGCGCTGGGGAGACGGCAGAGGGTCCCCAGTAAATAAACTGGGACCAGAACCGGGGAACCACCTCCTGTTGATAGAACTGGTTTGGCGTTTTTTTTTTTTTTTTCCTGGCAAGGGGAGCGTCCCAGGGTGTGCACTGGCCATTTCTGATGCCATTTATCACTAGCTAAAGGCCCTAGGCGCGTTCTTCACTCTGGGGGCATAAGGAGAAGGATAAAAAAGCAAATTATCTTTATTGGCCCTCATGCTACTGGTGGTTTGCACCCTTTGCTTCTACCTGGTTATAACCCCAGTTCCCTACCCTCAATTTAAGCAAATGGCAGGCGCCTAGCGTTTGACTTAATGGGGAGGGGTATGAACGCAGCAAAATGAGGAAGCTGTGGTCCCCCTTTCCACGTTTTTTTATTTTTTATTTTTTTATTTATTTAGTTTTTAATTGAAGGATAATGGCTTTACAGAATTTTGTTGTTTTCTGTCAAACCTCAACATGAATCAGCCATAGGTATCATAGGTATACATACGTCCCCTCCCTCTTCAACCTCCACGTTTTTAAGTTAAATTTCAATCTTACCAGAAACCAAGCATTGTCACTGCCCTCTAGGGATTCATAAACTAGTGAAAAAAATAGTCGTCATCATTCTGTTCCTAATGAAAGTTGCTCCCATTCGTTGCTTTCTGCATGTCCTACTAATGAATCCTCACAGAATCTCGTCAAAGCAGATACTGTGATTATATGTATTTTACAGGAAACTGAGGCATAGAGATGGTAAGTGAATTGCCAAGAACATACAGCTCGTGTGTGCCTGAAAAAGAAAGCTTCCCCTTTTTTTGCCACTTTGAAAAGACTGATGGGTAAACAAGTAGCTGGGATATGTAAACAGGACATGTTCTGTGTTCTTTTAACATTCCCTTCAGTGACATTTCTGATGGATCACTGATGAGCAGGTAGCAGAGTTGTGAGTCTATGGGGTTTGCAAAGAGGCTCATTTGGAGAAGGATCCTAGTTTAAATGGAGAAGACAGGCCATGTCTGAACTTGATGCAGCCAACAAATTATTAATTCAAGTGGACCAGTAATGCCTAATGGTAAAGTATGGGGCAGTAGATTTGTGGTTGCAGTGGCCTTGTAGTCAGTGCTCCCTTAAAATAAAACCCTGTTAACAGAGGTAATTGTGGCATGAGAAATGGAGTTCCCTGTTGCTTAATTATATAGGATACCGGCTCTCGATTTTTAAATGGTTGCCTTTGCAGTTTAGAGGTACCATTTTCTCTGGGAATAGGGTCATCTATGAAATTCCCATTCTCTAAATTCCATTCTTCCTTGCTAGCTTCTTTGCAATCTAGTCCAGTGTCTTCTTTCTTTCATTATTGTTTGAGCTAACTATTCTAATTTCTTTATTCAATATTTTTATGAAGTGCCTCCTGTGTACAGACATTGTCCTACATAATGGGGATTCAGTGGTGAGCAAAACTGAGAAGGTACCTGTGCTTATGGAGATTGCATTTCGGTGGAGGAAGACAGACAAAACCCAAGGAAATAAACAAGATAATTTCAGATAGTGGTAAGTGCTATAAAAGTTGGGAAACAGCAGGATAGTGTGATAGTGAATGACGCAGGGTTCGTCCCACAGGGTCACTTGGTTATTTTCATAATCATGATATTAGACTTGTATTTGGATGTTTAATGCATTATCATAGGCGATAAGTTATGCAGTAATAATAATATATTGCTGTATGTCTTCAGTGTATATGGCAAACATATACTGTTTAAGGGATGTGAATTTAACTTTCTGAAGCAATGAGGCATATTTATATGATGTTGAAAGAAATATAAAGCTATTACCATAAAGATATTTTATTTCCTTAAATTTACCAGACCTTCCATGCTTTGCTTGTATATCCATTGGAAGTATATTACATTAATTGTATGAGTAATCTATTTTTGTTTCTTGTAATGCTGGATGCGTGGGTTGTGTTAAAAATTCTTTTGAAGTATTTTAGTAGAGAGGGGATCATTTGACTTTCTCTTATATCTTAGCTTCTGCCCATTCTAATTTTTAGTATATAATGTGGGTTGAAGCCTAGACTAAATGAGGCCTACTTTGGTTATCATGCAGTAAGCTGTTTTGTATTTTATTTTCTTGTTTTATGAATATAAGTTTGCAAGATAATCTCATTTATACACTAGAGAACCATTTCTTTGAAATTAAGCTCTCAATTTGCATAAATGAATATAGAAATAATTAAAATTGATGGGATGGTAGGAAGAAATTTTGCTATTAATAAGACTACCAGTTTGTCAAAAGTAGCAATAGATCTTATTTTCTCATAATGTAATCATAATTTTATATATGATTTTCCTTCATTTTCATTTGTGCTATTGTTTGTTCCGGATACATTAGAGTACTAAATTTTTAAGTACCTTGACGCTTAGGGCAGTATCGTATTGTATCTTATTTCATCTTTGCATATCCCACGTTATGAAGTGAATTTCTCTTCCCTCTCTCTCTTTTATTTTTGTTAATTAATTGTTTTAAAATGAACACTTAAAGGAATATTATCGTATTAGTTTTTCTGTTTTCACAATTCATATCTTTGTTGGTTATGAGTCCAGTGATAGCTCTCTTTCCCTTTCCCTTGCTTATTTAAAGGAAGCAATGCCAGACATAATACTGTGAAAACAGGCAATCAAATATTTAACACATGTTGGATGAATGAATTGGTAGCTAATCCTTCCTGGTTACCTTATATTTTCATAGCCACCATCACAGTTTTCCAGAAATCGTGAAATTACTGGACTGACTGTTGTAAGTAGTTTGGTGGTGGTTCCATTTTTCAGCTATAAAGTAGAATTAATATGAGGGCCAATAGATTCTGTTTTTCACTTCTGAAATTTGGCCAGTTATTGTGAAGTCAAATTATATTCTTTAAGATACACAAGTGATAGACTGGACTTTGTGGTAGAAGAATTTTTGAAAGTAAATATCTTTCTTATTTATTTAGCCCCCGCCCCCCTTTTTTGTTTTGCTAAGAAGGATTCCTACCTTTGTATTATATAGTTTTTCCTGTGATGTATAGATAAGTCCTGCTGAAGAAAAGATAATATTGTTTTACAATCTGAAGTTAGTTAGGTTGTATAGAACTTTGTTTCTTTTCAGAAGGTTTCATTGCTGAATTTTGTTTGCCTTTCTAAATTAATCACATTTAAAGATTGACTATATACAAATCTTTAGAAATATTTAGTATATGAAGCCAGGCTTAATTGGGCAGGGTCTTGAGGTCTTTTTTGTGCCCAAGAATTAGCTCCTGATCAGGAAAACAATTCTTGAAAGCCCAGTTCTAGAAATTGTGAATTCTAGGAATATTTCAGTGCCCTACAGATTTGCCAAATAAACTAACATCATCACATTAAAAATGGCTTTTTCCTCCTGCTGTAGTGTGATTGTGGGAAGATGGAGGAGTATGAGAAGTTTTGTGAGAAAAGTCTCTCCAGAATCCAAGAAGCATCAGTATCCACAGAGAGCTTTCTACCTGTCCAGTCTGAAAGCATCTCACTTATTCGATTCCATGGAGTGGCTGTGCTTTCTCCACTGGTAAATGTTCTTTGATTTTAAATAATCTTTTTTTTTTTTTAATAGTGAATCAGTAAGGTTGTTCACAGAAAAATAAAAGGAAAGCTTATAAATATCTAAAAGATGCCTAACCCTTGTCAAAAGGAGAGACATGTTCACAGAAAAATAGAAGAAAGGCTTATAAATATGTAAAAGATGCTTAACCCTTTTCAAAAGGAAAGACATAGCTTTTTTTTTTTTGAGTTCTGATATATGGCATCTATTTAGAACTCACACCAATACAGAACATTTTCATCACCACAGAAAGATCTCACATCCTTCATCCCAGTTATCAACCCCAGCCACTGTTCAGATTTCTTTCACTATAGATAGTTTTACCTGTTGCACACATCTTTAATCATTCTGGTTCAGAACTTCCTGATTTTATGGTATTTTTACATTTATGAGAAGTAATTACATATTTATGATGTTTTTCAGCTTAATATTGAGAAAAGAAAGGAAATGCAACAAGAAAAGCAGAAAGCACTTGATGTCGAAGCAAGAAGGCAGGTTAATAGGAAGAAAGCTTTACTGACTCGTGTCCAGGAGATTCTTGAAAATGTTCAGGTGTGTAGTATAAGCTCTTTTAAATTATAATTAAGAAAGCATGAGGTAAGATTGATGATAATTTTTAAGAAATATATTTGCTTTAGTAGTTAATTACCAATATGCAGTTGTGTTTGAGAAGCTTCGTAATTTGTGATATTCCATTTCAGTTACTCCAAAAAAAATTCACTTGCTTGTTAGTGATGCTCAGTACTTGAATCAGAGGGTACTTAGACAGTGGACCCATACACTGAGCATAGTTGCTTATTGTCTGTGTCTTATGACTCTAAAAACATTGAATTCTCAGTGACAAAATGATAGAATTGGCCATTGTAGTTTACCTCTGAACTAATCAGTCTATTGACTCAGTGACCTTATTCTCATTCTCTGCTAAAGTAAATAACTGCTTCCAATGTTTTTTAGTGAAAATTCTGATCTTAGATATACAAATGCAATTTAGATTACATAACAATTTTCTTGATGTATCTTAGATATAAATTGAAACTATTTAAACCACACATCTTTACCTTTTGCAGTTACTGTAGACTTGTATAAACAATTTGTTTTAAGTTCTGGATTGTTTCATACTAAAAAGAAAAACAGTGAGTAAGTTAAATAATTTCTGCCATATGTGGCACTGTTTTGCTGGTTACATATTTTAATTCTTTTATAATCTTAGAGGTTTGTGGTTCATGTAATTCATGCTAGATGATATTTCCCACTAACTGCTACCTTCCTTTCGCTGTGGGTAGTTGATCTTAATTTGTAAAGTATAAATACTTCTCGTATTGAATTTAAAAACTATAATGGGTAGCACAATAAGGGTGGGTTTTTGATTTATTACATATTTCCTATTTTTGGAACAAAACTGGCATGTTATTCTTGGTCCATTGAGGGAATAATTCACATATATTACTAATGGGATTATCGTTGAGTTTAAAAACTTTCTCTGCATGTACAATATATAGTAAGGAATTAATTATGCAGTTGGAGAAATTTATCTTATACAAGTAGCTTTCTAAGGTCTGTTTTACCTGTAAAGTCTGTGATTTTGTGGTAGATTGTTTTTGTTGTTATTTAAGTTGTATAATCAAAGGCTTATTTTAGTGATGTATAAAAAGGATGGGTGCTGAATATCACAGATGTGTAATGTTTAGTTATTTTGAGGAAATAATTTTACTTAAACCTGTGAACATATGTCCTGAGTATGTATCCCTTTTATTATATTTCAGTTATGAAGTTGTAAGTATATCTCATTGTATTGTTTATTGCACAGTACCTGGAAACAATTGCATGTCTTGGGATTTGTAAGCTAAAATAGGAGTGCCATGTTGTCTAAGAAAAAAAAACACAAAACAACTTAAAAATCTTTTAAAATTCAGGATTCTGGAGTCTGTATTCATAAGATAATATGGTGATGATTTTTGCCAGTTTCGTGTATGCTTGTATAATCTTTAGAATTAAGCTCCAGGAGTTGGTGATGGACAGGGAAGCCTGGCGTGGTGCCTTCCATGTGGTCACAAAGAGTTGAACACAACTGAGTGACTGAACTGAACTGAATCTTTAGATAACATCCTAGTTGACTTTTTACTTAAGAACAATAGATCCAAAATGTAATTTTATTTTTTATCTGTTGAATCTTGTGTGTACAATTGTTCTCTTTAAGTTTTTTTTTTTTATTAAGTTTTTAACTTACTTTGCTTGTTCAAAAACTCATTAGCAGGCAGCTGTTTTAAGTAGTCATCAGTTAATCAAATTGAAATTTGCTTTAATGTATTGGGTTTTAAGTTAAAGTTTTTATTTTTCAAGTATTAAACTACATAGCTGAACTATCATTTACCACAAATTTGTCTCATCATACAGAGGGTTTTAGTTAAAATTTGGAGCAAGCTTGTGGGAGGCAAGAGTCTTGGTACTGGATTATGTTGCTTAATCAATATCCTGGACAAGTTAGTCTTTCTTAAAGAGGAATCATTTAAGTAAGAAATTTAATTACTTGCTATTTATCTTACACATTGTTATCCTTAGATGATAGTTCTCATAGGAGAAGCAGTAATGATGTTGGTGATGTTAATAACATATAACCAGAAGAAAGTTATGGAAAATACTTCTATTCTAAGATTAAATTGCACATTGGTATATGAATATATATGTGTGTGTGTATAGACATGTACATATGTTCATAATTGTATTAGATTATTTAGATAAGTTACTTTTTTTCTTTTAATCTTTTAATAAATAGTCCAGCATGGCCAGTAGATGCTTTTTATAGTAATTTGTGCTCCATATGGTACAGAATACCATGGAAAAGGTCATCTGAGTTTTTGTTTGTGTTTTTAAATATTAGAATTCTGAATCTTCAGTTTCAGTTTTGCTTTAGAAAACAATGAAATCAAAGGCTTTTTGTGTAGTGATGAAATGTTAATTTTCATGTTTCCTTTTTCAGGTTAGAAAAGCACCTAATGCCAGTGATTTTCATCAGTGGGAGACTGAGACAGTTTACTCTAATTCAGAAGTCAGAAACTTGAATGTTCCTGCTGTACTTCCAAATATCTTGCCAAGCCCTACTGAACACTCTACTTTAGCAGAGGTTGAAAACATAACTGGAGTTTTGCCATTGAATAATGAGGATCAATTTAATGGGATAGACTTAGCTAGGGACTCGGAAGAATTCAGTTATCTGAAGCAATGTGATAGTTCAGATATTAGCCAGGCAGAAAATGAAGCTTCTTTAAAGACTTCCTCAGCAGCTGCACAGGAGACACTTACTTCTGATGTTCTCTTTCCAACAAATGAAGAACAAGATCCATCACTTTTGGAGGAAGTTACTCCGGATCCCTACATAATGAGTCTTCAGAACCTGATGAAAAAGTCAAAGGAATATATAGAAAGGGAGCAGTCTAGACGCAGCCTGAGAAGTAATGTAAAGAGGAGTGTTAATGAGAGTCATTCAGACAAAGAAAATGATGCTGTTAAAGTGACTGATTATGGAAAGGAGAAGTCCCAGTTGATAGGCAAACACTGTGGTTCAGTTATTCCTGACAAACCAAGCCTTAATAAATCAAATGTTCTTCTCCAAGGTGCTTTCACTCAAGCAAGCAGCATGAATACATCTGTTTTAGGTAACTTTTCTAAAGTGGACATATCTGTACGAACTGGCCATTCCACTGTTTTAGAGACTGATTCTAATTTCAAAGGCATTCCCACTTTTGTTACTGACAATAATGTTATCAAAAGTCTTACTGGTTCATATGCCAAAATACCTAGCCCAGAACCAAGCTTAAGTCCTAAAATGCATCGAAGGCGTTCTAGGCCATCATCAGCATGTCATATACTTATAAATAACCCAATAAATGCTTCAGAATTAAGTCCTAAAGGGAAAGAACAGGCAGTAGAGTTAGTTGTTCAAGAAACTGATGAAAAAACAAATGTACCTGAAACTGTGCCAAAGTTACCAGTTGATTTAGCAGGAGTTTGTTCAAGTAAGGTTTATGTCAGCAAAAATACAGAAGCCATCCAGGAAATGGTTTTAGGTAAATCAAATCAGGTATGTCAACCTTCAGGTAATCAATTAGAAAATAAAGTTATTCATGGACTTGGTATCATGGAAGGTCAGTTAATATCTGATGCGAGAGGACTGCACAGAATGGACAGTACATGTATTGCAGGGGAAAGATTGCATGAGCCATATGCCGCCAGAGAGTGTGTTCTGAGTCAAAACTTTGATACTGTGAGTGGAGTCAAGTCAACCAATGTGTTAGAGAAAAACTCCTGCAACTTGCAGATGGAACTGAATAAGTCTTATGATGTAAAAAACCCATCTCCGTTACTGATGCAGAACCAGAATACCAGACAGCAGATGGATACCCCTACAGTGTCCTGTGGAAAAGAACAATTTTTGGATAACAGTTTTGAGAAAGTTAAACGGAGACTTGATTTAGATATTGATAATTTGCAGAAAGAAAACTACCCTTATGTTGTAACAACTGGAATAGCTGAACAGGAAAGGCAACATTTGCCAGAAAAAAGATACTCTAAAGGATCTGTCTACATCAAGAATAAGATGTTAGAAAGTAGTTCCACAGGTAAGAAGGCTTTGAAGTGTTTAATGCCAAACAGATGGCATCTTTATTTAATACTTTTAATTGACAATTTGCAGAATAATAATAGTTGTCTTCACCTGTTCAGGTTACTTCCATTTATCAGAGAGCATAATTAGCTACAGTGTATTGCTACTTGATAGGCTTTCTTAAAGGATTTTCTTATTTAAATTATGAATCTTTCACAATCCATTTGGTATTAATAGAGAATATTGTTAGTGACTGAAGGAAAAAGTTCTTGCATGAAGCATTTTAATCCATTGTATTGCTGTTAGGTCTTCCTTTATTTTCACCAATGTTCCTCCCAATATTTTCACCAGTTTGCCCTTTGATTTGTAATGAGGTGCTTATGCAGTTGGCTCTTTGAAAAGTGAAAGTGTAGTTGCTCAGTTGTCTCTGACTCTTTGCAACCCCACATGGACTGTATCCCACCAGGCTCCTCTGTTCATGGAATTCTCTAGGCAAGAATACTGGAGTGGATTGTCATTTCCTTCTCCAGGGGATCTTCCTGACCCAGGGATTGAACCAGGGTCTCCCGCCTGGCAGGCAGATTCTTTACTGTCTGAGCCACAAGTTGGCCCTTTAGTAAACACTTTAACATCAAATTATTAGAGAAAATAGCACTGATAAGGCTCTGTGAGTAGTGTTTCAAGAATGGTATATTTAGTAGTGAAAATTATTTCAAAGTTTCTGTTGCATCTAGTGTTATATTAACAGCAACTTGTTAAAACAAGTCTTATTACTCCTTACTTTGTTGTTATGGTTCATAATTCTTCATTACTGATAGTAAAGACATACAAATCAAGTAAATTAAGTTTTTAGGCACAGACATTTTAACTCTAATGTGATATATAGCCTTCTGAAAAAAAACTATATTCTATAAAATTGCATACTAAAAGTAGCAAAATTTATTGGAAAAATAGGGTTGGGTTGGGGCAGATCATTTAATGCAAGTACAGCTTTATCAGAACTCTTAATAAAGAAAACAGCTGATAGCTGAGGAGCCGGCTTGGCTTCTCTAAATAGATGACACAACAGGCTAAGGCTGTCTTGGTGAATACCAAAAGAACAGGAACGAATTAAGTGGCAGTTCTGGCAGTGTTTCCACAAGAGGAAGGCCATGTGTGGGAGATGAGGCTGGTCATGGAGGCAGCTGGGTTGCTGTCATGGTGGGCATGGGAGGCAGCACAGAGTGCTGAGAGCTGCCCACAGCTTGGCTGCCTACCTTGGGCACAGCTCCCAAAGAGGGAGCCCCTGGACAGGCGCTCATTTATAAGGTTTTAAGGTAGAGCTGAATGGACTCCTGCTATTGGCTGAGTGGTTAAGTGGAGAGCCTTTTTCCTTCCTTGCTGAGAGTTACTAGTCTACTGCTTTTCCAGCTCCCCTCCTCAACCTATAAAAAATTGTCTGTGTACAAATGCAAATTGTTGTAGCTGAATAAAATGGATTTAGGAAAGAATTATTGGAATACTATAGGAGGTACGACAAATATAATTATTTTCATTGAATATCACTGTGTATTTGGAAAGAAGGATTCTTTAAATTTAGGGGAGTTACAGTGGATCCCTGAATATCTGCTACGTCCGTCTGTGTAATACCTGGTATTTCAACATTTCAAAGCATCTCACCACTTTCTGTTTAGTAAGTTGCATAATCATACTGATTTAATACATTTTTTAGTAATTAAAATATCTGGAATTTTAGTATTTAATCTTTTTTGGAACTTTGTACTGAGTAGCTTTACACTATCAAAGCATTTATTTAAAAGAAAAATAAAGCACAGGCTAAGTTGTAATACTAGAGGCCCTGGAAAAGGACAAGAGTGAAGAGAATAAATGGAGGTGAGATGCACACGAGAACCACATCTTGAAGTTAACTGGAGTAGGAGAGTCTGGATGGAACATACAGCCTTGTCTCCACCGGTTCAGATCATGAAGGGACCTGTTGAATAATCGGGTGAGGGTGATAAGATACAGACCTTTAGTAGCCTGAAATGAAAGGCGAGCAAAAGAGATTGTGATTCAGAATGGCCATCTGGCTGTATCTTGATTGTACTATGTTGGATCCAGGAATTTTCTCTGGTTAGAAGCGTAATTTAAATTGATGGTATAAATCATCAGATATTACTAAATTTTCTGAATTTGAGGGGACATTTTTTTTTTTCAGAAGGCGAGGAGATACTAAAAAGCAAGATGTTAGCTTTTGAAGAAATGCGGAAGAGACTGGAAGAACAGCACGCCCAGCAGTTATCACTACTCATAGCTGAGCAGGAAAGGGAACAGGAAAGACTGCAAAAGGTGAGGAATTAAAATGTAGGGATATAGGGCTGGTGAGTGGAATTTTGGTCATGTAGAGGATATTTGTTAATTGTTACTTACGTGTATCTTACCCTAAGGGGGTCACTGATTTTGTTACATGGATGGTATTTTTATTGCCAAAGTGTGAGTTACAATATTTAGATACTTATCTAAAAGTAAATGCATAATTTATCAAAAGCATACTTAATTGAATCCTTGATTCAAAATTTTTAATATTTCAAAAGGTGTTTTATAAGTGCTGAAATATGCCTTCTGTAAGAGTATATTAGAAGAGGAAGGGCACCTGTTTTAAGATTAGCACATCTTAGAATCAGTTAAATAAATTGTCAGTTTTATTTGAGGGAGGAAAACCTGAAATCATAATTTGCTGATAATCATACATACTTTTAGCTGAGCCTAAAATGATACTATTTGGAGATGTAATTAAAAGAGCCTACCACATTGTAATCAACTTAATCTGCAGGACATAGAAGAACAGGAGAAAATGTTGAAAGAGAAGAAGGTAATTACAGCAGAAGCCTCTGAATTGGACATTAGCAATGCTGTGGACTTAGAGTGGAGAAAGATAAGTGACTCTGGTTTACTAGACACAATGCTGTCTCAAGTGGACTCACTCCATACTTCGAATTCAAACAGTTCTGGTAAATATTAAAAAATCATTTAACATTTAAAAAAATTATCCTATACTAAGATAATTTGTTTGGCACACTTTAAAATTGTACCTCCTTTCTATTAGTCATTGCATGTCCAGCCTGCTGCTATTTGCCAGCTGCTTACTAACTGATGAAAAATGAAATGATAGCAAAGACCAGTGAGCAGGTGTTTGTGAAGAAAAGCCACCTTAGCAAGGAAAATATCAGGAAATTTGACTCAGAGCCCAGTCATTGTTCACTCATGCAGCAGGTGATATTCTTCAAGGGAAAACTCAGTTTGCTGTCTCCTGGGTGATGTTGAATTACATCTCATTCCCCTGCCCCAATAAGAGCTTATCTTCAATTATCCTGAGATGCTGTTTGTGTTGAAAAGATCCATCTGGTGTATAAGCTTCAAGTCCATAAATATTTTAAGTCTGCATGTGGATCAGTTTCAGAGGAGTTGTTACTCTTAACGAGTGTCATGTTTGTTTGGATGTTCTGTGTATTCTAATTATTTTGACATCAAATACAATACTGTGTGTATATTTCTCAAGGTTTCACAAGTTCTGCCCTACAACATAGCTTTGGTTCTGCAAATGAAGTACCGTTCTACCTCTGGGGATCATCAACCAGTGGCTTGACCAAACTCTCAGTAACAAGGCCTTTTGGAAGGGCCAGAACTAAGTGGTCTCAGGTGGGCAAACTTAATGATATATGCATGCATGTCTGTCTTTCTGTCTTTTTAATTTAATTTTTTTTTTTTGGCTATACCATATGGCATGTGGGATCTGGCATGCAGGATCTTGTTTCCCTGACCAGAGACTGAACCCAGGCCCCCTGCAGTAGAGGCACAGAATATTAACCACTGGACCGCCAGGGAAGTCCCTAAACTGTCTTTTTTAAAGAGCTACATTATCTTAGGTTCTACAAGTGAACCATAAGTATTTTGTGATACATCAGAAGCTTAGCTTTTATTAGATATTAAACAACACAGCAAACACATATAGAAGAATTTCATATGTACAAACTATTCATTGTAATAGATAAGAAAACAATCTTGAGTATAATGTTCAGGTTATTAAAATGTTGTGTTTATGATATTTCTTCTAGGTTTTCAGTCCAGAAGTACAAGCAAAATTTAACAAAGTAACTGCAGTGGCAAAAGGATTCCTTACTCGTAGGCTTATGCAGACAGATAAGCTGAAACAACTTCAACAAACTGTAAAAGTAAGAGGATTGTATAAATTGTATTGCATTTCCATCTCAGTTTCTATCAGTGTTCTGACACAGTTGACAAATTAGTTCAGTACTTAGGCAGATCAAATACTTTTAAATCAAATACTTTTTAAAGGCTTAGATTTTAGAAATTGATTAATCTCATTCAGATAATTTTTAAAAGTAGGTAAATGAAGTAGGTTGTGCATTTTTTTGTCACACTTTAAAGTGAGTGCTGTTTGACTTCTGTTGTAACAGTTTTATTTGTATACTTACATTTGTTTTGACTAAGAAAAAGAACACAAGGAAACTCCAGTGATCATGAAATCTTTCTAGAAAAATGAAGGAGCATTTCTTTTTTCAGGATACTATGGAATTTATAAGAAGTTTTCAGTCAGAAGCACCTTTAAAGAGAGGAGTTGTTTCAGCACAAGATGCTTCTCTTCAGGAAAGAGTGTTAGCTCAGGTAATGCATGTGTCCTCAAGGCTCTTATGAAATGGAAATGTTTTATTTCTGTCCCTTGATTGAACCACTGAAAGTAGGTTTCAATTAAAACTTTAACCTTTTTCTTTAAGAGTACGTAATATGACTGACCTCTAACCTCATCTTTTTAAATGGGTATAATATTTTCTTCTTTTGAACTTAGTTGCGAGCTGCCCTGTATGGCATTCATGACATATTCTTTGTAATGGATGCAGCTGAAAGAATGTCTATTCTACATCATGATCGAGAAGTTCGCAAAGAGAAAATGCTCAGGCAAATGGTATGTTACATGATTTTTAAATTAGTGAATGATGAAAAACACATTTATTTCCTTTACACTCACAAAGTACTTCTCATAGCAAATGTGTGGGTTTTCTCCCACACCAGGTCTCTGACACCAGCTGGGTGTCCTACGATTCAGTTTAGTTCTGATACCATCTACCTGGAGTCAGTGTTGGATGCTGCAGGATAGGGAGGCATTCACATAAGACTGCGCCCCACTTGAGATGCCAATCTCAAGTTCCATGTTGTATTTCTGACCAACTAGCTATAAATTGGGGTTCCCGTGACTCTCTACTCCAGTTTGAAAATTTTTCTAGAATGGCTTACAAAACACAGGGAAATCTTAGCTACATTTAATGGTTTATTATATAATAAAGGATAGAGTAACAGATACAGATGAAGAGCCAGGAGGAGAGATACGCAGGGTGTGGGGTGGAAGGGTCTTGAGAGCAGGAGCTTCCGTCCTGTGGAGGGTGTGCGCCACCTTCTCTGCACAGGGGTGTGTATTTTGGGTTTTTATGGAGGGTTCATCATGTAGGTATGATTGCATGATTGATTATTGACTCAATTTCTAGCCTCAGTCCTGCGCCAGATGATAGCGGGTGAGACTGAAAGTTCTAAGGCTGTAATCATGCTTGGTCTTTCTGGTGACTAGCCCTTATCCAGCGACCCCCAGGTTTGTCTTATTAGAAGAAAAGGTGCTTTGGGAAATTCCCTGGCAATCCAGTGGTTAGGGCTCTGTGCTTTTACTGTCAGAGCCCAGGTTTGAAAAAAAAGAGGATGCTTCTGTCACCCAGGAAATTACAAAAGATTTAGGAGCTCTGTGTCAAGAACAGAAGTCCAAGATCGAACATTAGGAAAAAAGATGATCCTGTCACTCAGGAGATTTGATTACAAGAGTTTTAGGAGCTTTGTGTCAGGAACTGTGTTCAAAGACCAAATATTAATAGGAACGAGGGGCAGATTTATTTATCTGTAATTACTTCACAATGAGGTTCTTCTGGGTTTGGAGTAATTGATACTAAATATCATTCTTTATTGATTTTAGCACCCTTCCTACAATTCTTAAAACAGTTCTCAGGATTACCAAAAATATTTAAATCTGTAGACAAATTGAAAAGAAACTGGTAAAAGGATTACATACTGTTTTGTGATTAGGTTTTTGAATTAAGCATTGAGTGCTGCTTGGATGACTCATTAAAAAACTATTGACTGTTCCTGATTAAATATCCTTGAAACTATCATGTGCATAGTACCTCTTTTATAAATGAGAATTAGAAAACAGGCTCCAAATTAATTTGAAATACAGTTGCTCCTTGAACAGTGGGGGATTAGGGATGGCCCACTGTCAAAAATCTGAGTATAACTTTTGAGTTCCCAACAACTTAACTGCTAATAGCCTACTGTTAACCAGAAGCCTCACCAATAGCATGAACAATTAACACATATTTTGTCTATTATCCTTACAATAAAATAAGCTAAAGAAAATAATAAAGAGAAAATATGTTTACAGTACTGTACTGTATCAATGCAAAGAGTTGACTCACTGGAAAAGACCCTGATGCTGGGAAGGATTGGGGGCAGGAGGAGAAGGGGACGACAGAGGATGAGATGGCTGGATGGCATCACTGACTTGATGGAGATGAGTTTGAGTAAACTGCGGGAGTTGGTGATGGACAGGCAGGCCTGGCGTGCTGTGATTCATGGGGTCGCAAAGAGTCGGACACGACTGAACGACTGAACTGAACTGAACTGAACTGTATCAATACCATAAATTTATGTTGTTTGTTTATAAGATGAATCCTGTCTTACAGTACCTACAGCAGTATTGTCTTTTATGATACAAAACACTGAAGATGCTATATGTATTACTAACACTAGACAGAAAAAATGAAAAGATAACATGAAGAAGAAATCCATGTTTATTTGCAGGTATAATGATTCACGCATTGAAAGTGAAGAGACAGCAGCCTGTTTGACTTGTGGGAGCCTGGTGTAATCTCTGTGGTTACCTCACAGTAGACTAGCCCGTGCACTAAACAATGAGCCGCTGTACTGTGCTCAGGCGCTCAGGCGTGTGCGACTCTGCGACCCCCCGGACTCTAATCCACCGGGCTCCCCTGTCCGTAAGATTCTCCAGGCAGGAGTACTAGAGGGGTTGCCTTTGCTGTCCTCCAGGGGATCTTCTCAACCAGGGATCAAACCCGAGTCTCTCATGTCTCCTGCAATGGCAGGCAGGTTCTTTACCACTAGCGCCACCTGGGAAGCCCACACTAAAGAATAAATCATTATAATTATGACCTACAGTGTTACAGTTATGTTCACAATACAGTATTGGAAACTGTTAGCTTCTTTTTTTTTTTTTTAACACTATTTACCTGTTATGATAGGCTGCAGTTGAAAGAGAAGAGAGTAGGAGGGAGGGAGAAAAAGAGAGAAGCTGGCATATTATATGGTAATGTAACTTTGAAAGCAAAGTTATAAAACAAAATAAACATTAATTTTATGTGAAATATTCACACCTTATGCTTATAAGGATAGACCAGTAGATACATATATTTTATGCATTCATGACATACTTAATGTTTTTTGGATATTTCTAGGTTATACAGTTCATCTGTGAGTTTTTAAAAATTGTCACAAATCTCAAAAAAATTTCCAATATATTTGTTGAAAAAAATCTGCATATTTGTCACCCAGGCAGTTTAAACCTGTGTTGTTCAAGGGTCAGCTGTATATCAGAGTGTTGGAAATCTGTGGTTTTAATCAGTGATCTTAGTGTGGTTGGCAAAAGAAAAACAAGCCAAATTTTATTATTGGGACAAATAATTTTAATTAATTTTGAAAAATCATACTGTTTCGATTGTAAAGACTAAAGTTCAAAATGCTAGTAAGAGAAGTCTTTCCGTACAATTTGAGATCATCCTATACTATAATACAGTGGTATTACTGATACCACTAGAGCTTCGTGTTACTTTTGTCTTAAAGGATAAAATGAGAAGTCCACGAGTGGCTCTTTCAGCTGCAACACAGAAGTCTCTTGATAGAAAGAAGTACATGAAGTAAGTTTTCATGCCTTGTCACATTCTAATTTAATTATTATCAAGCCAATTGATTTTAAGCATCTGTTGGTTTGTATTTTCAAATTAGAAATAAAGTTAACTCTTCTTCAACAAGGGTGATAGAAGTTCCCTTGTATAAAGAGTTTTATTAAAATCAGGTGGTAAAATCTGGTTTTATCTGTAGATAAATTTGTTAATAAGTATGTCAACGTCTGCTTGTGTAATTGATAGCTAATCAAATAATCTTAAAAAATACTTAATCCTTATGTTCAGTGTTAATTTTATCTTTTAAATATATTCTTTTTCAAATATTCTAAAGACTTCATAGTGGGAAAAACTTAATGCAAAGAATATTCTGAAACTATCCTATTAAAATTCTTTCTTGAAATTTGTCTTTAGTATGCTTATTATAGGTCTTCCAGTAGTGTACCAACTTTGAAATGATTTGTTTCTGTCATCCTGTATCACATTTGTAATCATGTGTTTTCTCCCTTCTAAAAACATTATTTGTATGTCCTTATTTTTATATTGTGTTAGGGCTGCAGAAATGGGAATGCCAAGTAAGAAATTTCTGGTTAAGAAAAATCCTTCTGAAACAAGGTGAGAAATATCACAGTCTCACTGAAAGACTATTTTTTAACTTTTAAGGAAAAGAAAATTTTGTAAATCCCTGGCTTTTTATTAGCTTTGTTCTCCTTTACATCAGTAAATCTCTCCCTGTTGAGCTGGAGGCTGAGAGGGTCAGAATCCACAGTAATACCTGGTCATGTACAAGGTCATGTGTCAGACCAGATGTTCCTGGAGCTTTCTATAGGATATAGAAATTTGAGCCCCATATGTCTTTGAGTTCAGTTTGCAGTCTCAGGGGTCTTGGATATTTACTTAAAAACCTTAGGAGGTTAAACTTATGTTTCTGACCTGTTTTGTGCTCTTACAAGAGTGTTTTGTTTCTCAGATGTTTGAAAGGAAAAACTGGCTTTTGTAAAGTACATAAATTATCTAAAAGCACAGGGTTAATGCTTACGTTAGATATCTCCTGATAAAAAACCAAGGTCTGGCCTCTTGGTGAGCATTTAAGCACCATGTTAATATGCTTTAATCACTTCGTTTTCCTTTGTGGTAATGTATAGGCCAAATCATTGCATTGTTGACTTCCTCCTCACTGTTTCTTTCATCTATTGAAAGACAATAGGGGAAAAACTGAATTTATCTTGTTGAATTAATTTTTTATTTACTTTGTCAACAGAGTCCTTCAGCCGAATCAAGGACAGAATGCACCTGTTCATAGGCTACTGAGTAGACAAGGGTAAGATTTCAACACACCTGAGTGTTTAAAAATATTCAAATCAAGGTTAGCTTTGAGAGGGAAAAATAATTTAGTGCTTTTTATGTAAAAGATTATTTTAAAATGTGATATTTTTATAGCATTGGGAAGAGCTTTTAATGTTTTGTTCAAAGATAACCCTTTGGTGTACTGTTGTGTATTATATTTTAATTATCATCTTTTGTTGGTGTGTTTTTACTTTTCATTTCATACCATTTTGCTCATTAAATATTGTAAACATCCATATAGTACGTTCAGCATCACCAAAGTGATTCTCCAACCAAGTACAAGCTATAGTTTAGTGGTTCTAGTCTCCTGCTGAAGCAGAAGTATAGTTTTCTTGCTGTGCGCATGCATGAGACTTAAATTCTCTTCAAGCTTATTTGTGCTTTGAACAGTTGATGCAGTATGGTTGCTTTTTTTAAATGTTGGACATTTAGAATTTAATGCAAGTGACTTATTAATTTTTTTATATTCAATTAGAACCCCTAAGACATCAGTGAAGGGGGTTGTGCAAAGTAGACAGAAGTCTTCACAGAGCAGAGTCCCTCACAGAGCGCCTGTTTCAGGTGTGTAACGAAGTCCTGAAACCTGTTGGATAGAAAGACGTGCACAAGCTGCCCCGTGACGCAGGCCACGCCAGGGGATGCGGTGTCTTTCCTTGCCACCATAATTTTGGCATATTCACAGTCATTCCTACTGGTGATCATTTTATTAGTATCTTACGGCAGTCAGGAGATCTTGGTAAAATTGTGGTTCAGTGTTAATTCCATGGAGATACTATGTATTTTTTAATTTGAAAAATTTGTAGAATTATACACACTTAATTCAGAAGAGTTTTTATAAATGAGTAAAATATAATGAGCTATCCAAATCTGTGCATGTCTATTCAGTTTTGGGGCAGTGCGTCCCCCAGGAATATTTGTATCTGCACATAAGGGGAAGAATTTTTCCCTCTGACTACAGGGTCACATGTGAATATGCCAAGTGCGAGGGGATAAGGGCTTAATCTTTTGCTCAATAAGAAGCTTGAGCTTAATGTCTTTATATTCATTATTTGAGAATTATTTAAGGATTAAACCAAAAAATGTATTTTTAAATCCTATTTATGGTGGCAGAAAGACAAATTCATTGTTGAGCTGATGCAAAACCTTTAAGCTAATGTTTTAATATTTTTAGGTACCTTTGTTGAGACACTATGATAAGCTCACCCAAAATTATGTGATCCATTAAAAATACTTTCAAACTGTTTTGCTTTAACTAGACTGCTTTCTAAACTTTTAAAAGAAATCTAATCACCAGGCAATGAAAATTAAATCTTTAACAGTTCTAATCCTCCTATTAATATATTTTAGAGCTTTTATTACTAAGTGATTTCCTCCAAATTAGGAGGGAACAAGCAACAAATTTTTTCATGTTATTCATATAAGTTCAAAGAAGGAACAAGATATTGATCACAACTTTGAATTGATTGCTCACCTTTTGCATGTATACATAGTTTAATTCATAATGTTGAATATGTAGATAATTTAAAAGGTCATCTTTTGGATTTCACTGTGAATGACAGTCAGTGGAGTTGTTTTAAAGGGATGAGAGAGTTGAAAATCCTGCTTATTCCAGAGGTTGGATCAGCTTGTTTGAAAGATAACCATTTGGACCAAACACCAGATCTGTTGCTTGTGAAGTTATGTGAAATTTTAAGACATTTTCAGTTTTTTTATCATGTTAGCATTATATAATGTGATAAATCCTAGTTAGTTGGCAAGTTATTGAAGAATAAGTTTTGTTTTGCTTAATATTATCTATTCCCACAGTGACTACTTTCCATATTCTTTTCTCATGCATTTCATCTCCACTATTTGTCACTTGTGAACCTATAAGAAAAGTAGCAACTACTGTTTTCTTTTCAGTAATACGCAACAGTATAAGGGATGAATAGAAAGTCATTGTAGTTAATGTGTACAATGAAGTTCATTACTTAGAACTATTGTGGGTTTAAATGCATTGCAACATAATTATTAATAATAATATACTTAACCCTTAATTATACATGTTCATTCAAACATGTATAATTAATATGTATCTAACAAGTATGAAAATTCTTACCTATTTTTTCCTAAAGATTTATTTATACATGAGTGCATATTTAGACAATTGAAAAAGACTATGAAGAATGTTATCCTTTTACATAAACTGAAAATTTCGGTTATGACTGACTAAAATTCTGACTATGAATCTCAACACAGGGATCCATAGTTGCTTTTGAAAAGATTATTCTGTCTTCCTTAAAGTTTTAATGGCCTGGATTATGTTTCAAACAAATTTGAAATTATGCATTGATTTTACCTACACTACATGTTCTAATAAAAGAACATACCTTTTATTAAGCATTTTACAGAAAGTTCAGTTTTGTTATAATAGATTATCAATCTCTCAGCTTGAAGTAGAGTTCTGAGGTGTTTGAACTGCAGAGTTTGCTGCAAAGCAGTTAAAGTTGTTTATAGTTTTTACAAACTAAATTGCAAACTCTGATCTCACATATTTTAAAACATATTTGTTTTAAATCTTGTGCTTTAGAGTTTATAGTGAAATTCAGAAACTACTGATTAGAGTAGGAGACAGTAATGCAAAATGGTTAAATAAAATAACTAATCAAGTGGAATTGGGTTCTCAGAGTTTCTACTTCTTCTTACTCTGTTATTTATACAAGTGACTATTACCCTTAAAATAGTATAACAATTTTGACTTCATGATTATTTTACATAAGGATTAAATATGTTAATGTATTTTGCTTAGTTCAGTGACTGGTACATAGTGAGCAGTCATTAAATGGTATCATTACAGAAAGACCGACACTGAGAAATAATATTAGTTTTGCTCTGTTTCTAGGAGTATATGCAGGAAAAATCCAAAGAAAGCGGCCAAATGTTGCGACAATTTAAGAAGACAACATTCATTAGGATAAAAACGGGGGGAAAGGTTAGGATCCATATTATTTTCCCTGCTCATGACTTTTTATTTAACTCTGGACTCTGTTTACACAGGCCAAGCGATGTCAAAGGGCTGAGAAATCATCTGGATATTTTGGTCTCTTTCTAACCACCCTCCCCCTTCTCAGATTTTCCTCTTAGTATCAGTTTTTTGTTGTTGTTCAGGCACAAAGTTGTGTCTGGCTCTTTGAGACCCTGTGGAATATACCCCCCAGGCTTCCCTGTCCTTCTCTATCTCCTGGAGTTTGCTCAAATTCTTGTCTATTGATGCCATCCAACCATCTTACCCTCTGCCGCCTCCTCCTGCCCTCAGTCTTTTCCCGCATCAGGGTCTTTTCCAATGAGTCTGCTCTTCAATTTTGGGTGAAGACAAATTAGTGCTTAGTAACTGACTCATTTTTGTCCTTAACCTGTATAAGTTTGTTTTATTACTCAGGTGTCTGTTGAGAACCTTTTTGTAAACTTAAAGGACATTTGGGTTTATTTCTATAAAATATTGAAAAGGTGTGATAAATTATAAATAAGTTCTGAAATATAAAGTTCATTCATCTTAGCACACTATTTGATAAATTACTGTTCTGTTTAAGAGGAAATTATTGCAGAAGAATGTTTTTCTTTTGTTTTATTCCTGCAAAAACTGATTAATCTCTCATATTCTTGGATTTATGATGTAATCTCATAGGATAAAACACTATTGTGTTTATTGTGGTCTACCTAAAATGTACCACAGAAGTAGCTGGGTGTCACAAGTGTACATTCTTCTCAAAAACTAGTTGTCTTACAGAAATGTTAGGCTTAATGTACGTTACCCCAGTAATATCAGAAACATTTCTACTAAACTATGAAATCTGTCGAGGGTAACAAATTTGGGGAAGATAGCACAATCTTGAATGTAGTAGTGCTTAGGAATGAATGCATTATTAAATCTATTTCTGTAAAATAGAATAACATGTTGCATGCAGTTACATTTTCTATTTAGTCTGTTTATTTCTTCATACTCTGCTTTTTTTTAGCATGCTTGATTTAGGAGAGGATAAAGGGCTATCTAATATAAATTCAAATTTCCAAATGGGATGATAATACTCGTGTTGAAAGGCTGCATTACATGAGACACTAATATTTAAGGTTTTTCATCACTGACATATTCATTCAAAATATAAACCAAAAATAGTTACCAAGGGAACATGACTTTATAAAAAAGAATGTCATTGTTAATTTATCAAGCCATTTCCAAAAGGGCTTTGTGCTTCTCATGTAAAATTGGGAACATTTATGTGTGCATTTAATCTTTCTAACTTGAATATTAAAAAGATACTGGTATTTTGAAAATGCAGACTGTATGTATTCTTAATATTCTCTTAAGGATATTGAGATAAGGATGGTTTTCTTCGATTTTCCACTCCTTTTAAAATTTAACTTTTCCATCCAACTGTAGACAGAAAATTGTAATCTTCTCTGAGTGTAAACTTGATTTTCTTTATTGAGATGTGTCATTTATTTAAGGGGTAAATCAGAAAATTAGAAATAGAACACAGTCAAAAATGTCTGAATTACCAATTTATATTTTTGGGCAAAGTATATCAAAATGATCTTCTTAATATGATAAATTGTGCTTTATCATTTTGAAAACTCAGGATACAGATTACTTATTATCATTGTGGGTCTTTCCAGTATGAAAGATAGATGCTAAATGTTTTGGGTACAGTAATGCAAATTGGCGATACCAAATAGTGTGTTTCAGAGAAAGTTAAAACTAGTTTTGGATTAAGGATGCAGAACTTGAGTTTTTTTTTTTTTAAGGGTAAAGCTTGCATGTTTTATGAATTTTTTATTAATATTCACAGCTTTTTCTCATAAAAGTGCCAGACTTTGTTTTGTGCTTTTAATGTGCTTTTTATTTATATATATTATTTTATTATTTTTACTTTGAGTGGAATGTCCATTAATGTAAATTATATTTATTTTTATACTTTAATTTTCACTAGTTTTGCTTCTAGGCAAAAGGTAAAATAAATTTTTCATTGTAAAAGAAATTTAGTGTGATTTTTTTAAATTTACCAAAGAAAGGACTTTTGAAAAGAATGTGATCAAGACATTAATACTTTAATATGATCATTTTTTACAAGACCCGTGAAAAATATGTCCCACTGTTTAATATGTAACCTGTAACAGTGCTTGGCCCAGCATCTGATTTTACATGAATTGGACTTCTTAGAGGGCAGAAGTTCACTGGAGCTGGAAATGTCTTCAGCTGGAGCTGAGCAAATGGGAGAGAATGCTAAGGTTGAAGCTCATATCAAGCTGCTAATTTTGCAGTGTTAAGAATCCAACTCTTGATGCTGCCCAACTGTCTAATGTGAGGATAGTCCAGTGGTCCTTGTTTTCGCCTCTGATTGAGGAGATACTGTGTTTGATAATCTGCAGTGTGAGAAGAAGCCCTCCCTTTTCCCATGGCTACCCTTTATTCTTGTTTGTTTCATACGTTGGGAATAATCAGTATGACTGGTAACTCTTTATTATTCATATTGAGCTGAAAACAAGGATCCATTTTGGAGATGAAGATCTTTTTTTTGGTTAGGTGTCACTGTCCCATGGACAACCACACACAACTCCCCTTCTTCCCCTGAAATGAAGAGTAGTAGTTATAAAAAAAAAAAAGTGAAGTTGGAAAGCTATCCCTAACAGACCATAGTGAGCATACATATAGGCTTAAAAATAATTCTGAAAAACAAAGGAGACTTTCAGTCATGGAATGTGGTACAGTGGTGTCACATTGGTTAGGTTTTAGAAACAGGTCTGAGAACAAACACGTCTAATCAAAATTATACTTGACAGTAAAATAATACCTTTTCATTTGTTTAATCTGTATTTGTTTTTGGTCAGTTTCTTGAGGTGGTTGACAGCGTTGCCACCAGAACTATGGTTTTGCTTCTCAGCCTACAGTGGGAAAAACCCCTCATTCATGTTTTACATAACAGCCTGTTTCAGGATTACTTCCATTATTTGTGTAATACACTTGATAAAACAGGGTTCAGATTCAGTGATTGAATATGCTAAGGAGCAAATGATGTTGGTCTGCTCTACTGCCCCCTGAGTTATATGCTGCCCCCTCATCCCCCCCACCCCCCAACTTGCAGTCCCTTCTGTATCCAGAGACCAGCAGCAGTGCCATGTGGGGACTTGCTATAAATGTAGAAGCCCAGGTACTGCCCCAGACCTGAATCAGAACCTGCATTTAACAAGATGCCCAGGTGAATCTGTGCAATTCAAATGGGAGAAGCCCTGCTTTATGATATGCTGCATAGTCTGCTGCCACGAAAAGTAAATCTCTGAAGACTGGAAGGTCACAGAAGGTACAATAAGATTTTTTAGCCTCCAAGTGAGTGATGTACTGCTTAACTGAATGCTGATCATTTATTTGCTGGGCATTTCATAATCATTTCCCTTCACCTCAGTCAGAATTATCCTAATTTCAAAGATGAAGAAACTAGGACTCAGCATGGTAAACAACATATTCCATTAGAGGGTTAGGGTATGTTCTGTTGCCTTTTCCTGAGGAGGTTTTTGAGAATGTCGTTTTCTGACCTCTTTATGTCAGAAAAAGACAAAACAAAAACTCTTGAAAAGGGAAAGTGAAGATCTGTTGCTGCCTTGTGATCAACCAACTGTTAACCAACAGTCTCCCCTATTAGATCTCCGCTAGATGAGAAGTCAGGTTTGGAGTCAGGTCAAATCCCAGTTGGGGCACTTACTAGCCATACTAGGTCATTCAGTTCAGTTCAGTCATTCAGTCATGTCTGACTCTTTGGGAACCCATGGACTGCAGCACTCCAGGATTCCCTGTCCATCACCAACTCCCGGAGCTTGCTCAAACTCATGTCCATTGAGTCTGTGATACCTTCCAACCATCTCATCCTCTGTCGTCCCCTTCTCCTGCTGCCTTCAATCATTCCCAGCATCAGGGTCTTTTCCAGTGAGTCATCTCTTCACATCAGGTGGCCAAAGTATTGGCATTTCAGCTTCAGCATCAGTCCTTCCAATGAATATTCAGGACTGATTTCCTTAGGATGGAGTGGTCGGATCTCCTTGCAGTCCAAAGGACTCTCGAGAGTCTTCTCCAACACTACAGTTCAAAAGCATCAATTCTTCGGCACTCAGCTTTATGGTCCAACTCTCACATCCATACATGACTACTGGAAAAACCATAGCTTTGCCGATATGGACATTTGCTGGCAAAGTAATGTCTCTGTCATATGCTGTCTAGGATTGTCATAGCTTTTCTTCGAAGGAGTGTCTTTTAATTTCATGGCTGCAGTCACTATCTGCAGTGATTTTGGAGCCCAAGAAAATAAAGTCTCACTGTTTCCATTGTTTCCCCATCTATTTGCCGTGAAGTGATGGGACCAGGTGATAATGGTGTTTATTTCAGAGGTTTAGCCAGAAATAAATGAAAATTGAATGCAAACTCCTCAGCATGACACATGTTTACTTACAATGGTGTGAAAGTGAAAGTCGCTTAGCCGTGTCCGACTATTGACGACCCCATGGACTATACAGTCCATAGAATTCTCCAGGCCAGAATACTGGAGTGGGTAGCCTTTCCCTTCTCCAGGGGATCTTCCCAACCCAGGGATCGAACCCAGGTCTCCTGCATCGCAGACGGATTCGTTACCAGCTGAGACACAAGGTAAGCTACAATGGTAAGCATTTGTTAAAATACTCTGAATTCTTTTTTTCTTGCTTAAACCAGAGAAGACACCAGAGCACGCGAAGTTCTAGTGAAAACGAACAACCACCTTCATAGAAACGTACGGCTCTGCTAAGTGGGGTGAAATGCTAACCCCCATTTTTCCAGTTTAGTTCCAGTCGAGAGCTGTCCATTTGGATCTAGGGCAGCCCTTAGAGACGCACGGTATTATTCCTGGGAGCAGAATATCGGAAGTGCCTAACTTTTTCGGTGCACGAAGCGGGGCGTGGTTGACTGGCAGAGGGGGCGTGGCTTAGCCAGCCAAACAGAATTAGCCTCGAAAGCAAGCCTAGGGGCACCTTCTTCCCACCCTCTGCTGGGTTAGTATCTTCCCTCAGTTGTTGGTCAGTCGCTCAGTCGTGCCTGACTCTTGGCGACCCCATGGACTGCAGCACGCCAGGCTCCCCTGTCCTCCACCATCTCCCAGAGTCTGCTCAAACTCCCGTCCATTGACTCCCTGATGCCATCCAACCATCTCTGTCGTCCCTTTCCCTCAGTAGGCGTCTGGATTCTTCACCGCCTCCAGAGGGCGCTGCGGACCAGACGTTTCACCTGCTACAAAAGTCCCCACTGGCGTCAGCGCTACTGCGGCTGCCGCCTTCGTCGCCCCTGACAACCACTGCGGCCCCGACGCGGCCGGAGTGAGCCCGCCCCTCGCAAACATGGCGGCCGGGCGGGGCGGGGTCTGAGAGGGTGAATTGGGAGGGCGGTCCCACACCCAGCGGTCATGTGACTGGGAAGATGGCCGCCTTTCCCTGGTAAGGAAGAAGCGGCGAGTGGGCTTTAGGGAGGTAGTGGCGTTGGTTCTCTTTGGGACTCTGTTTCTGGGGGTGTGTCTCTGCGAGGGAGTGGATGAACTGTTCTCCGTTCGGGTTGGTGAAGTCTCCCACACAGTCTCCGGGTGGAGACACTACCCGGATTCAGAGGACATTCCTGATTCCGGACCGGTGGGATCTTGGTCCTCTCCTCCTATCGCCTTCCCCGCGCCTTCCACGCTCCTATCTCCATTCGTTTTCTCAAAAAAAAAACAAAAACCCTCAAGTTCCCTGGCTTCCGCTTTCCCAGAAGTTGGCGCGGGTTCCGGGGGCGCGGATGCAGAGAATGGTGGACTCAGCTCTGGTCTGGATAACTCGGAGGACCTGGCTGTGTTCTGAATGACTGGCTTCCTGGGGAGGAGACTTGCCATTCATCCTACTCTGCAGAGCTTGAGGATACCGAACCGTTAGACATACTCCTTGGATTCAAGGAGCTGCTGTTTAGCGGAGCAGATACGCAGAATAGAGGAATGACCAAAGAAGGCTTTGGGATGAGGCACACCTGACGGCTTGGGGGAGGCTTGAGAGAGGAAGAGTCTTAAATTGAGTTTTGGAGGATGAATAGGAGTTCATGGAGAAGGAACTGTGGGTGTGTGCCGAGCCTAATGGGTGTGTAGGGTCCCTCCTGCTGGAGTAGCTCGGAGAGTTTGGCGCTTCAGCAGCAGCTGAAGCCTTATGGCTTCTGTCTCCGTAAAGTAAAATATATATATTGTTGTTTAGTCACTAAATCTAAACAACTCTTTGCGGCCCTCTGTCCATGGGATTTCCCAGGACGGTTGTGTGAAGAACCGGAGCAAGTTGTGATAGTAGTGGAATCATATGGACATGTGAGCTTTCCTCTACGTCTCAGAAAGGGAAGTTACTTTCTAATCTTTCTCTGCAAGTGATGTGACGTGGTTTACGTTAAATGAGCGAGTAAGTGAACAAATGAAAAAATACACAGCCCTGGACCTTAGAAATAAGCAGATACATGCTTCTGGTTTGTATTTCCTTCAGCTGGCTAACTCTTTAAAGAGTCTTCCTTCAAAGCCTCCGTACACTAAATTAGGATTAGATGACAGTGAGTTCTTAATATGTCCTGCCCTGAGTTTTCTTTGATCTGGTCACGCAAAAGTCCTTTTAGGGAATTACTAAGACTTAAATGCCAAAAAATATGGCTTCAGTGAACTTAACTGGAATTTTGTAATTAGAAGATCCAGGAAGATGCTGTTTAATTTCAGAGCATTTTTACCTTTGGTATATTTTACTTTGCGGCTTCCCAGGTGGCTCAGAGTGGTCAGAGCATCCGCCTGCCAATGCAAGAGACTCGGGTTTGATCCCTGGGTCACGAAGATCCCTTGGAGAGGGAAATAGCAACCCATTCCAGTATTCTTGCCTGGGAAATTCCATGGACAGAGGGATGCAAAGAGTTGTTTAGAGTTAGTGACTAAACAATGACAATATATATATATTTTACTTTACAAAGAGAGGAGCCATAAGGCTTTTAGCATCAAGGGTTTCCACAGTTCCTAGTCTGACTGTCCTCTAAACATTTCTGTCTGTGGTAGCACGTGTTCATCTTTCAGTTTGCTCTTGAGACTTGATGCTCTTCAAATTAAAGGGACTGAATTTTAACCATCATTGTATTTCCAGTGCTTGGCATGGAGCTTGGCAGATAGTAGGTGTTGAATAATATTATGGAATGAATGAGGAAACTAAGGAGGCCCTCAGAGGAGAAAAGTGTTTGTGACTTTAACTGAGATATTTATTGGCTTTTATTTTGTGCTGGATGCTGTGCTCAGAGCTGAACGTGCAACATCTTATCTCCTAAAAATCCCATTTTTCAGATGAAAAAATGGAGACAGAAAGATGAAGCAGTTCAGTTAGTTTTACAGCCTGCAAGGAGCACTGAGGTTTGGAGCTCAAGGCTGTGATTTTTTAAAAAAATTTAATTGGAGGATAATTACTTTACAATATTGCGATGGTTTTTTTCATACACCGACATGAATCGGCCATAGGCATACACGTGTCCCCTCCCTCCTGAACCCCGCTTCCACCTCCTTCCCCACCCACCCCTTCAGGTTGTCACAGAGCACTGACTTTGGATGCCCTGCGTCATTCATCAAGCTCCCCCTGGCTGTCTGTTTTATATAAATACATATGCTAATGTTTATATTTCAGTGCAATTCTCTCAAATCATCCCACCCTCTTCTCCCATTGAGTCCAAAAGTCTGTTCTTTATGTCCGTGTCTCCTTTGCTGCCCTGAAGATAGGACCATCGGTACCATCTTCCTAGACTCCATATATATGTGTTAACATATGGTGTTTGTCTTTCTCTTTCTGACTTACATCACTCTGTATGGTTCATCTACTTCATTAGAACTGACTCAAATACATTCCTTTTTATACCTGAGTATTATTCCATTGTGTATATGTACCACAACTTCCTTTTCCATTCATTTGCCAGTGGACGTCTGTGTTGCTCCCATGCCCCAGCTACTGTAAATAGTGCTGCAGTGAACATTGGGGTACATGTGTCTTTCTCAGTTTTGGTTTCCTCTGGGTGTATGCCCAGCGGTGGGATTGATGCGTCGTGTGGTATGTTTATCAGTCTTGTGATCTTAATCATTATCATCAGCTGGTCCTTCAGCCTAGGTCGTGGGCTGAGGTTCTTGGATTGCGCGGCTCCTGAGTCCTGCTGTGTTGTCCTGGGTCTCCCCCGAATACCTCTTTTCACCCACACTTTTTGTTATCACTGACTTCACTTGTGAGATGTCCAGTGCACTGTGGATGGCATTTCCTGTTCAATCCCGTGGTCATAGCACTGTTAAAAATAACAGTTCCTTGAAGTCAGAATTTCTATATCATTTTAAGACTATTAGGGAAGGGGAGTACATTGTGATTGGGGGAGAAAAAGCTGTGTGGCCAGATTATGTCATTAGCAATTAAAAAATCACTTGAGAATTAAAAAGCAGTTGGTTGGTGCTTCCGTGGTCTCTCAGTGTTGAAGAATCCACCGGCCAGTGCAGAAGGCACGGGTTCAATCCCTGATCCAGGAAGATCCCGCATAGCTTGGAGCAGCTAAGCCTGTGAGCCACAGCTATTGAGCCTGTGCTCTAGAGCCCGGGAGCTGCAACTCCCCACACCTGCGACCAGAGAAGCCACCACATTGAGAAGCCTGAGCAGCAAAACTATAGCGTAGCCCCCGCTTGCTACAACTCGAGAAAAGCCCGAGCAGCAGCAAAGACACAGCACAGCCAAAAATAAATAATTAAATTATTTTAAAAAAAGGAGTTAGTGGATTTTACTATTTCCAGTATAAGGAGATTCATTTAGTAACTGGTAATAGGATTTATATGCATCCATGTTATTCATTGTAAATAATTTAAAATTAGGGCAGTGTTAACCTTTAATGTGCATTTCAATCACTTGGGAATTTTGGTGAAATACAGACCCTGATTCTCTAAGCCGGGATATTTCAACACTCCCCAGTGAAGCCCGTGCTGATGATCTGTGGGCCATACTTGGAGCAGCCAGAGGTCAGACCAAGCTCAGAGTCGAGGTATGAAATGTTGGCCTTTTTTCTGTGGCAGCTACCAAGGAGCCTGACCAACCTTTTGCATTGCTGGGAGCTGGGATTTGGGAGGATTTTTACCAGTTTATCAGGTGCATTCACAGGAAGAAGAAAAGTAAGACTTTTTGAGAAAATGCCCACTAGAGGTCACTGTTAGCCTTGTCAAAGGCCCAGGTTTTGAAGAAAATGCTTTTATAGGAAATGGCAGCCCACTCCAGTATTCTTGCCTGGAAAATTCCCTGAACAGAGGCGCCTGATGGGCTGCAGCCCATGTGGCACCAAAGAGTCACACACGACTAAGTGCACATGCATGCGTGCGCTCACACACACACATACAAGGAACTGAGAGCAGAGTTGAGGAAATAATGGAAATAATAGAAAATGTGATTGAAAAATCAAAATAGCAACTTGACATGGACTTTCAGGAAGGGTAAATATTTCTTTTCCTTTTTTTTAAAAAAGGTTTTGTTTTTATCAGAAGCAGTATTTTTTTCCTGAAAGAATCCTTCCCTCAAACTTTAAAAAAAAAATCATTTCAAAGCTCAATCCTTAAAATGACAATTGCTTTTTCAAATTCTCAAGGTGACCCGGGGATGATCTATAGAACTGCTGGAATCCTAGAGGCAGGCTGCCTCAGTATGCATGTGTCTTTGTCACATGTTCACCTGTCTCAAGTTAACCAACAGCATCTGCTTCTCCATCTGAGAAATGGGCATAATCATAGTGCCTACCTCATAAAGTTGATTAAATGTGGTTCAGTTCAGTTCAGTTCAGTCACTCAGTCGTGTCCGACTCTTTGCGACCCCATGAACCGCAGCACTCCAGGCCTCCCTGTCCATCACCAACTCCTGGAGTTTACTCAAACCCATGTCCATTGAGTTGGTGATGCTGTCCAACCATCTTATCCTCTATTGTCCCTTTCTCCTCCTGCCCTCATATCGTCCTCAGCATCAGGGTCTTCTCAAATGAGTCAGCTCTTCGCATCAGGTGGCCAAAGTATTAAATGTAATAGAGGGTAAAGGCCTTGGCCTGCATCCTGATGTATAGTGTCAGGGAGGGGAAATCCCCCTCTGCCCCCACTCTCTTGATTTCTTGTGGCTGGACTAATAAAATTGACACAAGATAAATCAATGGGAGAAAAGAAACAAGTTTTAATTTATGTGTCTTGGAGGTCTCATAGGAATGAGACCTAAGAAGTGGTCACAGTAGGCAGCTCTTATACATTTTTAGACAAAGAAACTATAAACTTGTGAGGAATTGACAGAACAAAAAAAGTTAGGCTTTCAGTCAGTTCAGTTCAGTTTAGTTCACTAAGTCTTGTCAGACTTTTTGTGACCTCATGGACTGCAGCACGCCAGGCATCCCTGTCCATCACCAGCTCCTGGAGCCTACTCAAACTCATTTCCATTGCGTCGGTGATGCCATCCAACCATCTCATCCTCTGTTGTCCCCTTCTTTCCCGCCTTCAGTCTTTACCAGCATCAGGGTCTTTTCCAATGAGTTGGTTCTTCTTATCAGGTGGTCAGAGTATTGGACTTTAAACTTCAGCATCAGTCCTTCCAATGACTGTTCAGAACTGATTTCCTTAAGGATTGACTGGTTGGATCTCCTTGCATTCCAAGAGACTCTCAAGGATCTTCTCCAACACTACAGTTCAAAAGCATCAATTCTTCAGCACTCAGCTTTCTTTATAGTCCAACTATTATTTCCATACATGACTACTGGAAAAACCATAGCCTTGACTAGATGGACCTTTCTTGGCAAGGTAATGTCTCTGCTTTTTAATATGCTGTCTAGCTTGGTCACAGCTTTTCTTCCAAGGAGCAAGCATCTTTTAATTTCATAGCTGCAGTCACCATCTGCAGTGATTTTGGAGCCCAAGAAAATAAAGTCTCTCACTGTTTTCATTGTTTCCCCATCTATGCCATGAAGTGATGGGACCAGATGTCACGATCTTAGTTTACTGAATGTTGAGTTTTAAGCCAACTTTTTCACCCTCCTCTTTCACTTTCATCTAGAGGCTCTTTAGTTCTTCTTCACTCTCTGCCAGAAGGATGATGTCATCTGCGCATCTGAGGTTATTGATATTTCTCCTGGTAATCTTGATTCCAACTTGTACTTCATCCAGTCCAGCATTTCACAAGATGTACACTGCATAGAAGTTACCTAAGTAGGGTAACAATATACAGCCTTGACGTACTTCTTTCCCAATTTGGAACCAGTCTATTGTTCCATGTCTAGTTCTAACTGTTGCTTCTTGACCGAATACAGATTTCTCAGGAGGCAGGTAAGGTGGTCTGGTATTCCCATCTCTTTCAGAATTTTCCATAGTTTGTTGTGATCCACACAAAGGCCTTGGTATACTCAGTAAAGCAGAAGTAGATGTTTTTCTGGAACTCTCTTGCTTTTTCAATGATCCAGTGGATGTTGGCAATTTGATCTCTGGTTCCTCTGCCTTCTCTAAATCTAGCTTGAGCATTGGAAGTTCATGGTTCATGTACTGTTGAAGCCTGGCTTGGAGAATTTTGAGCATTACTTTGCTAGCATGCGAGATGAGTACAGTTGTGTGGTAGTTAGAGCATTCTTTGGCATTGCCTTTCTTTGGGATTAGAATGAAAACTAACCTTTTCCAGTCCTGTGGCCACTGCTGAGTTTTCCAAATTTGCTGACATATTGAGTGCAGCACTTTCACAGCATAATCTTTTAGGATTTGAAATAGCTCAACTGGAATTCTGTCACCTCCACTAGCTTTGTTTGTAGTGATGCTTCCTAAGACCCACTTGACTTTTCATTCCAGGATGTCTGGCTCTGGTGAGTGATCACACCATTATGGTTATCTGGATCATGAAGATCTTTTTTGTCTCGTTCTGTGTATTCTTGCCACCTCTTCTCAATATCTTCTGCTTCTGTTAGGTCCACACCATTTCTATTCTTTATTGTGCTCATCTTTGCATAAAATATTCCCTTGGTATCTTTAATTTTCTTGAAGAGATCTCTAGTCTTTCCTAGTTAGGAAGGAAAAAGATTAGTTCTCTAGTCTTTCCAAGTTAGGCTTTGGGTGCTTAATTAGTGAAGAATCTAAACAGCAGACTTGTGGTAGTAAAGAGATAATGTGGTTCGTTTTTATACACTTCTTGTCCCTGAATTCCCTGTCTCTGGTGACAAGGGTGTCCTTGTACCTTCAGATTCAGGGAGAGCACTTCTCACATGGGAGACTTACTTCCTGCTTTCAGGGAGACAGAGAGGAGGGTCAAAGTGTCCCTTTTTACATCAGCTTTTCCTTAAGTAACTTTAAATCAAAATAATCAATATGCCATATTTTGGGATGGCCTACTGTGGACCCCAACAATAATAAGCACGTAATAAATGAGAACAGATATTTGGTTGCATATCAAATCATCTTGTTGTTTTGACTTTGTGCTTTATGCATTCTGCAGCTGTTGATTTGCTAATAATTATTATAGAGGTGAAAAACACATTTGCAGTTCAATTTCGGGTCAGATTATACTTCTACTCATTCAATTAGCTTTTTAGAATTCTATTGATAAAGTTAAGAGTGATCTGAAAGGAGGGAAAGTATAATTTGATTTTTAAAACTCCATTAAGGCTGTTGATGACTAGTGTTCCAATTTATTCTTCAGGGTTTTGTTTTATTAATCAAGAGTTGGTTGGTGACACATTAAAAGGAGCTTGGAAAAATATTTCAGCAGTGAGTTCAGCTGCAATATTTTTGGAAGATGAAGGCAGTATATATTTACTAAGTGTGACCCAAAGGAACTAGGCAGTATATTGTGGTAGGAGTTTTCATTTAAAAACAAAAACAAGCAGAGCCTGGTCCATATTGTTCACTAGCTTTTCTCCTTTCCTACACCCAAAGTGAAATTTATTTGGAAAGGGATAGAAGTGAAATTACATGGGATTTCAGTTCTTTGGTACTGTGTTAGATTTCTGGGTTGATGGGGCTGAGTAAAGCCAATTAAGTGCTGACTAGATTTGGGGTCCATACAAATATTAATAAAGTTAAGAAGCTGTGAGTGGGGGTGGGTGTGGGGGGGGGGGGAGGGATGAATTCAAGGCATTTGGAGGCCAAGGCAACAAAGGGGCCAGCTTCCTGTGCTGTGAGAATTTTGAGTGTTTAAGTAGTACCTCCCCTGCCTTTTCGACTTCCCTGGTGGCTCAGACGGTAAAGTGTCTGCCTACAATGCGCGAGACCTGGGTTCAATACCTGGGTGGGGAAGATCCCCTGGAGAAGGCAATGGCAACCCACTCCAGTACTCTTGCCTGGAAAATTCCATGGACTGAGGAGCCTGGTAGGCTACAGTCCATGGGGTCGCAAAGAGTCGGACACGACTGAGCGACTTCACTTTCACTTTCCCCTGCCTTTTATGTTCTAGTTGTCATGCACTCTTTATGTATATTTTAAACACCATAAGAAGTTATTTTTTGTAGTTGATTTCGTTTGACCTACACCTTTATCTTTTGTGCTCTTTAGTGTACATATTGCATGTATGCATTGTTGTTGTTGTTCAATTGCTCAGTTGTGTCCAACTCTTTGCGACCCCATGGACTGCAGCACGCCAGGCCTCCCTGTCCTTCACCATCTCCCGGAGCTTGCTCAAACTCATGTCCATCAAGTCAGTGATGCCATCCAACCATCTCGTCCTCTGTTGTCCCCTTTCTTCTCCTGCCTTCAGTCTTTCCCAGCATCAGGGTCTTTTCCAATGAGTCTGTTTTTCGCACCAGGTGGCCAAAGTATTGGAGTTTCAGCTTCAGCATCAGTCCTTCCAATGAATATTCAGGACTGAAACATTATATATATAGAGATATATAAGCACATATGCATTGTATATCAAATGTGCAGATAACACCACCCTTATGGCAGAAAGCGAAGAGAAACTAAAGAGTTTCTTGAAGGTGAAAGAGGAGAGAGAAAAAGCTGGCTTAAAACTCAACATTCAGTAAACTAAGATAATGGCATCCGGTCCCATCACTTCATGGCAAATAAATGAGGAAACTGGAAAAAGTGACAGATTTTATTTTCTTGGGCTGCAAAATCACTGCAGATGGTGATTGCAGCTATGAAATTAAAAGATGTGTGCTCCTTGGAAGAAAAGCTATGACCAACCTAGACAGTATATTAAAAAGCGGAGACATTACTTTGCCAACAAAGGTCTGTCTAGTCAAAGCTGTGGTTTTTCCAGTAGTCACATATGGATGCAGTCCGTGGGGTGGCAAAGAGTCGGACATGACTCAGTGACTGAACTGAACTGAAATACATACATACATGCATATTTTTTGCTTTCAGCTGGGATCATTTTCCTTCTACTTTCAGCATTTAAAAGAGTTTAACGTGTGGTTCTGCTACTGCTGCTGTTCTCCCTTTTCTTTGACTGGAAACTTCTTTGTTTTGCTGTAGTGTTTGCAGGATAGTTTAACTAGGTCTAAAATTCTTGGTTAGCCATTATTTTCTTTCAGGACTCTAATACTCCAGTATTCCTTTGTCTTCTGGATCTCATTTTATGCAGAGATAATAATCTTAGTGTTGTCCTTTTGTAATAACATATCTTTATTTCTTTTAAGAAATTCTCGTTTTCGTTTTTAGCCATTTTGCTATGAAGGCCCTAAGTGTGGTTGTTTTTTGTTTTGTTTTTATACTCGTCTTGCTTGGGGCACCAGTGTTTCTTGGATCTGAGAATTGATGTCTTTCTTTAGTTTGGGAAATATTTTAGCTATTATCTCTTCACATACTGCTTCTGCCTGTTCTTTCTCTCTTCTTCAAGATTCAGATATGTGTGTGAGGCATTTCTTCATGTCCTTTTTGCCTTTTCCACTGTTCTGTGCTTTTCATGTTTTCTCCTTTCCATGCCTCAATGTGAATAATCTCTCCCCCTTTATTTTTCTTTTCACTAATCCCTTCACTTGTTATATCTCCACAAGACTGATGAAACTGTCTGCTCTTCATCTGTTTGGCTTCTTCCTCTTGCTCTATACAGGTTAATTGGTGACTACTTTGAAGGGAAACCAGGACCAAATCTGTCACTTCTCAGCATTTCCTTTTCTTCTGAAGCTCTTCTATCAAGCCCTGGCTGTCTCCATAGCCCTGAACCCTAGTTTCTCTCTCCAGCCTTGTGAGTTTTCCTTAAAGCTCCTTTGGCTGCTCTGCTTCGTAGCAGCCATCCTCTGCCTGGCTTCAGCCTCTTGTTCCATGTCAAGAATCAACAGTGCCCAGCCAGAGATAGCCAGCAAGAAGTGGGCTTCACCTCATTGAGCTTCCCTTTGTTCTAGTGTCTGGCCTCACAGGTTTTGTTTCCCTTGGCAGCTCTTTATACCTTCAAACCATTAAAAAGTAAAAAAAAAAAAAAAATTTACCATTACTTACTGGTCTTGGTAAAAATACTGTTCCACTGTCAACTGTCTCATCAAAAACAATTTTTTTTTGGTAACAAAAAGTTTTTAATGTGTATGCATCTCCAGCTAAATTGGTTTCTGGGTTTTGCTGTTTACCAGGCATTCCAGGAATAGGAACTACAAGGCTGAGTTTGCGTCATGCCGATTGGAGGCTGTACCGCTGGAGTTTGGGGACTATCACCCACTGAAACCAATAACTGTAAGTTTTGACAAGGGTCCCTCTATGACATTCCTATTCCATAAAATTATAGACAGTGTTCCTGGGTCTTTCTCATTTTGTCAGTGGTAGCTGATTTTGGATTTTTAAGTCAACCAGTTTGTTCTCTGCCTCATTTTTTGTGATGTTGGCTACACCCACCATCATTTTGATTCCCTTTGTCATATTAGTGAGGTGGTCATGAGTGTGGGATGCCTTTGTTCCTGATTTGGAGGTGTAAAGAAAAATATTTCTTAATTTGCCTATTGGAAGTATTAAGGTTACTCTAATTACTGTTACCTCCGTTGTATGGCTATATCATATTTTGTTTATCCAGTCACCCAGTAACTGATGTTTTTGACTATTTGTAGTTTTTGCTTTTTAAAAAAAGGTTTGTTTATTTAATTTTTGGTTGCACTGAGTCTTCGTTGCTTTGTGCCGGCTTTCTCTAGTTGCGGTGAGTGGGGGCTACTCTCTAGCTTTGGTGCATGGGCTTCTTATTGCAGTGCTTTCTCTTCTTGTGGGGCCTAGGCTCTGCGTGCACGGGCTTCAGTAGTTACAGCATGTCGGCTTCAGAAGTTGTAGCACAGGACTTAGTAGTTTTGGTCCACAGGCTTTGGTGCCCTGCGGCATGTGGAGCCTTCCCGGACCAGGGATTGAACCCACGTCCCGTGCATTGGCAGGCGGATTCTTATCCACTGTACTGCCAGGGAAGTTCCTATCTATAGTTTTTGATTATTATGAGTAATGCTGCTGTAAACATCCATGTATAAGTTTTTGTGTAGATGTATGTCTCAATTTCTCTCAGGCAGGTTTATGGGAGAGGTCACAAAGTTGTAAAAGTTTTGATTCCTCCTGGTCTTAGTTCTCTAGGGATAAGTTGTTAATTTATTTCACTAAATGAACCAAGGGTGACAGTAGGGGTTTTGAGGCAAGGAATATGGTTAGGCTTCATATTCTAAGGGAAATGGCAAAGAGAGCAGACCAAGGGCTTGTAAAAGGAATGTTAAGTGGCATACAGGTGCCTGCTGAAATTGGAGACCATTGGATCTTTATGGTTGTGAGATATTCTTAGATGTACTAGCTGCCTGGTGGAAGAAGTAGAGAAGTCTGAGCTCAGAGAACAGATTTGGTCAGAGAGAGAGTGTGAGGGCTGGAAGCAAAGGAGATTGTGATAAGAATATTATATTGTTGTTAAGATTCTGATAGGGTACAGTTTTGGGGTTGAAAATGTTGTGAATTTGTCATATGGACATTTAACTGAGGCTTCTTTTTGCAAAGAGTCGCAAAGAGTAGGATATAGCGTGGAAAGTTAGATAAATGTCTAGAGCAAAAATAAGGCAGGTAGTAGAGGAAATAACCACATGTCAGTGGCAAGGCAGATCAGTCAGTCAGGGGCCAAGTCAGGCAACAGAAACTATAGAAGATTTTTGAACAGGGAAATTTAAAGAATTGTTAATTAGTAAAAGATAGTTAATTACTATAAAGGATGAAACAGGGCTAAAGCAGGAGTTGGCATTATTATGGCCAGTAGCCCAGTTTTGTAAATAAAGTCTTATTGGAACATAGCCATACTCATTCGTTTATATATTATCTATGTCTGTTTTCATGCAGAGTTGAATTGGGACAGACTGTTTGGCCCACAAAGGCTAAAATATTTGCTGTTGGGCCTTATAACAGTGCCAACCTTGCTCTGAGAGGTCCAAAAGTACCAGGTACAAAGATGCAGACATCAGCTCCAGGTTGAGGAACAGAGGTTAGTGAAGGAACCTTGAGGACTTATGATAGAGCCTCTCCCCCAACCCCAGGCTGAAATTCAGCATCGTTGAAGAGGGTATGGCTGTCACAGGAACACACAGGTTGCCTATGGCAAAGAACCTTGATAGAGCTGTCAGATGGGAAGAGCATGGCCTGAGGGTACAGCTGAAACTGGTCTTTGAGGACCACTGGGCTTCTATACTGAATTTTAAAATGGAGGATTGGAACCCTGATGAGAATATCTTGCTGCTGCTGTTGCCTTTGAGTGCCCTCTATTCTCAAAATCTAACGTTGTGCTAGCTGTGTTCTAGTATCACAACGTACAGCAAAGGGTGGATTTGGAATTGATGCACAATAAACTGATAACTGCCGCATAAAAATGATGGAGAACAGTATAGGAGAATGGCATGAGCGTCAAAGGTTTTTGCATGAAAGTGGAAGAATAAAAGAAAGCAGAAACACAAGTAAGCAAAAAATGGGGAGCTTCAGGATCTGAGGACTACAAGGTAATTGTGTTTGAGAAAATGAGGTGATTTCATTTAAACATGACCATGAAGAGAAAGAACATTTGATATATGGTAGCCAAGCCTCAAAGGTGAAAAATTTTAAACTTTTAAGGGATTGTACGGTACTGAGTTTCAGCCCTTCTTTGCAGTACTTGGCATTTAAGGTTGGTGTAATACTTGATGAATTAATTCATTATATAAAGACTTCCCAGGTGACGCTAGTGGTAAAGAACCCGCCTGCCAATACTGGAGACGTTAGAGGTGTGGGTCAAACCCTGGATCGTGAGATCCCTGGAAGAGGGCATGGCAACCCGCTCCAGTATTCTTGCCTGGAGAATCCCCTGGCAGGCTACCGTCCATAGGGTCACAAAGAGTGGGATGTGACTGAAGTGACTTAGCACAACACTAATTACTATTATGGGGTGCTGTCCTAAATAGCATCTTAGTCTATCTGTGAGTTTATTTAAAAAACAAAACAAAAAGCAGGCAAGAGATATAGATGGTCCCTCTTGGGTTAGCACTTTTTTAATTAGCAGTTAATGGATGCCGTGTGGTTGTCATCTTGGGTGGGATGAAGTTGACAGATGCCAGTGGATACTGAGGACATGATGTTTCTGAATGACAGAGGACCTGAAAACGTAGAGGTGATTCTGTAAAGCAGGCGATCACAAGACCGAGCTTCAACCTCAAAGGGCCCCTCAAATCCCCGTGGGCTTATGTGGCTGCGGCTGACCCACCAGTGAGTAGGTTCCAATCTCAGGAACTCAAACCCAGCAGCAAGGAGAGTCTCTTCTCTGCAGTTTCCGTGTGCTCAGTTGGGTTACATGTCCTTCCCCAAATCAACCCTGGTGACTGGGGTGTAGAACATACTGATTGATTGGGTTGGGGCTCATGCCCACCATGGGAACCGGGAGCAGAGTCCACTCTACCAGGCCGGTTAAGAGCTGAGAGTCAGGGAGGGCCACTTTCATTCCCAAAGAAAATCGGGACTGTTGAGCCTGGGAGATGGAGGAATGGATGCCAGGCAGGCAGGAATATCAAACATGCACCAGTGGAGGCACTTCACCCAACTACCTGCTGTTAGTGTCAAACCCCACAGGTTTAAGGCAGGGCCTTCAGTAAAGCAGCCCTAGCTTTAGACTCCAGCAGCAAATTTGGGGGTCCCTAGGCCACTCACACTTCTGATCAACTGGCTCCAAATCCATGGTTTCTGGAGATCTCCCTTTTTTTTATGAGTCAGCTTTTTATTTCCCTGACCAGTACTTCCAGTTGTATCTCTGATGCTATATTTAAAATCTTCAGAGTCCCCCAAAACAGCATTCGGGCTTCCCGTATCCAGAGACAGGGACCTAGAGGCAAAAATGGTCGGGCTCCAGGCTGCTTTCAGATGGACAGTGGCAGACATTCCTGTGCAAGTTAGTGTCAGCTTTTAACTGAAATGCCTTTAAGCTCTCTGTCCCTAAAGTCTTCTATGGCATGTATGACAGAAATACACTCATCCGCATATGCACTCATCCGCATATGCACACCTCTGTCGGGGTGGGGACGAGGTGGGGGCATTACATCAGTACCGGCCAGACTTCTTATTCAGCCGGAAACTGGACTTCTGGTTCAATTTAATAACAAGAAGATGCACAAAACTGTGGTGAGTGTCCTGGCTCTTCCTCAAGCTAGAGCTCAGTGTGAATGGAAGCACTACCCACGATAAAGGCGAATTAGGGTCTATTAAAAAAAAAAAAAGTTGCTGCTATCTCTGTGAGCTGCTTCTAAGAATCCAGGGATGCACATCTTATTCCTCATCCAGACGTGGCCAGTTCCTCAGGCAAAGCTACATGGGAAGCATAAAAATCTTTTGTTAACTTTTGAGGGATATAGATTTTTTTTTTTTTTTTTGATTTACTTATTTAGTTAGCCATACTGGGTCTTAGTTTTGGCATATGGGATCTTTTTATCTTTAGTTGCAGCATTTGGAATCTAGTTCCCTGACCAAGGATCGAACCCCAGACCCCCTGCATTGGAAGCATGGAGACCTCGCCACTGGACCACCAGGGAAGTCCCTACAGGAAGGATTTTTTATTCCCCCCACCAACAAAAATTATGTATCCACACACACACTCAAACACATACATATCCATGTTCAAGGAAGGTTTTCTTCCATGAGTTCAGGACTCCAGAATTGGGCCTCCCCCAGGCCGAGAGACATTGCCTATTAACTGCACAGATCCGATAAACTAACATACTGTATATGGCTCCTCACAGCTGAGAGGGCAGGGGCAAAGAGAGTGGATGCTTCTGGGGGATTTGCTTTTGCTCTGAAATCCAGTCTGCTCAGCAACACTCCAGGCGCTGGGAGAGGTTCTGTGGGGGTGAGATGGTGGATGACCTGGTGGTCCCAGCCCGCTGTGATTGAGTGGGGACCAAGTAGCATCTCTCACAGAGTCTCTGCGGACTTGGCTTCTAAACACTCTGGAAAGGCCTCAGTCCACAGCGAGTCAGTGATGCTCACTGACAGAGGCTAGGAAGGAGAACCGAGTGGGGAGAACCAGCCCAGGGACACCCTGGGAGTGTGCAGCTAGCTGAGGGCACAGCTCACATTCTGGGTGTCCACAAGGGAGACAGTCCCATTCTCTGCACCGAAGACAGCTTCGTTCTGCTGAGGAGGCCCAGCCAGCGAGGTCGGAAGGTAGCCGGAGGCCCTGCAGTCCTTCTGTGATGCTGGCTTGAGACAGCCGGTGTCCTGCAGTAAAATTCCATTGTCCTCACCACCTGGAAGAATCCTTGTGGGGAGAGGCAGCAGCGCAGGTGACCTGCCCAGAGTGAGCTTGGAATGAATTCAAAACCTTGATGCAGAAGTCTTTTCTTCTGCGGGCTTTTCTGCTGTTTGCTAGAACTCAGGACCCTGACTGTAGACACAGTGTCACCGTGCCCACACTGGCAGAGCTTGCTGACAGTAAGTGTCTCCTTCTCATCCATCTCCTCCAGTTCAACAGCTCCTGAATCGGAAGCCACTAGGATACCTCTGTCCTGTACCCAAGTGAGGCCAGCCTCCTCGGCCTCCGTCTGGGGGTTGGGGGGTGAGGTTTCCTTCCTCATCTCCACAATTCCAACTCCAACCTAGACTCAAACTAGATGCTCGTTGGAGATTCAGCTCTGTGAGCCCCGTGTCCCTCGGGTTTGATAATTTGCTAGAACACCTCACAGAACTGAGACAAGTGCAGTACTTATGCTTATAATTTTGTTATAAAGGATGCACACAAGGACCATCCAAATATAAGGTAAGGTCTGGCAGGGTTGCAAACACAGACCTTCCATGCCTTCTGCCTGTGGAATCAGGGTGCATCACCTCCCAGCACATCATCTGTTTGACTGGGAAGCTCCTCTGAGCTTTGGTGTCCAAACTTTCGTTTGGGGTTTTGTTTATATAGGCATGATTGACCGATTCCTTGGCCACATGATGGAACTTTATCTCCAGCTTCCCCCAACCTCCACTGAAGTGAGGCTCTTATCACCTGGCTGAAAGTCTTGACCCTCTAATCACATGTTTGGTCTTTCTCATGCCCCCATGTAGCATCTTATTAGCATACACTCAGCTGTGATCGAGAGGCTCATGAGTAAATGGTGCTCCAAGGACAAGGAATCTCCTTTTTAGGAACCAGGGACAGAGGCCAGTCAAATTCTCGTTTATCCAACATCCTCTCTTCTTCATTCTGTTGCATCCTGTTCTGTCTTTCTGAAGATTGGTTCTGGGTTTCCATAGCTTCCTTTTGTAAAGGAGTGGAACCTAACTAGCCCTTCTGAATGTTGACTCAGTTTTCAGCAGACAAACTCTGGTTGGATCTTCTTGGCTCAGACCCTGGTCGGTCCTCTGAAGTTGGGGAGGAATGGGGGCCAGTGGAGCAAAAACATGTCCTTCAGCACATACACAGTTCTCCTAAAAGGGAGGAGCTGGGCACTCACTGCTTTGTGATGATGAGATGGCCATGCAGAGGCACTGACCCTGGGATCGCTCATATTCTGGTTCATTACCCTACCGGGACCATTGCTGCAAACGTAAATTCTGATGAGTGGGTCTGGGGTGGGGCCTGGGAGTCTACATGTTTATAAGCCACCGGGTGCAATGGATGCTGCTTGTCCAGAAACCACACTTTGAGTAAGAAGGCCCCATGAAAAATCAGCTATATCATCACCTCCTAACCCACAGAGGCCCTGTCTCTCCCTTCTCAATCCTAGCTTCTCAGCTTCTCTTCCTCAACAGCTGGGATTCTGAGTCACATTAGCTTTTCACGAAAAATAATGGTCCCTGCTACAAAGGAATGGTCATTTCATAATGAAACGAAGGAAAGCCCATTTGAGTGTCTCATTGGGAGAAGTCATAGGAGACTTCCATTTTACCTCTGCAGTTTTTCCCCACAGGTCACAGAGTCAAAGACAAAGAAAGTGAGCCGGAAGGGAAGCACTTCTTCCACGTCGTCTTCATCCTCCAGCTCCGTGGTGGACCCGCTGAGCAGCGTCCTGGATGGGACCGACCCCCTCTCCATGTTCGCAGCCTCTGCTGACCCTGCAACCCTGGCGGCTGCCACGGTAACGCTGTCAGCTGGATCTGTCCTGTGGGTGCCGGGATGGGGGTTTTCATTGAACAAGTAATGCTCAGCGTAGTCTCATGGCACTGCTGCTGAGAGGCCGGAGTAGATCCTGGAAACTACTGCAGCTGCTTTTTTTTTTTTTTTAAGCATTTAAAAATTTTCCATTTCACTCTTTTTATGTTCTTTCCTTTGGATTTTATGTAATTACATAAGTAATTTGCTAATTTTTCATTTAAAAAATCAAATATTATCAATGAAGTCAACCCATCCTCACTCTGTTCTCCACTTTGGAGGTCAGCAGTATAATCAGTGTAAATGCATATCATTTAACTTTTTCTTTGTGTTTTCATAGATATTTATGACAACAATTTCTGAACATTTATATACATACTCATATGTAAATAATAGCAACAACAGTAATAACAGTATTGGCTAACAGCATGGCAGATGTATTACAGTAAATTCCAAGTTTAGTTCCCATGCTGCCTTGTGCAAGAGATATTATAAGCCTCATTTAAAGAGGACCACACAGAGGAATAAATATGTTAAGTCACATCCAAGTTAGAATTCAAGTCCTGGCCTGACTTTAGGATCCACCATCATTCTTTGCTGGCATTGCATACATCTGTTGACTTTCTTTTTCTTTTTTAACATATATACATTTTTTTTTTTAACTTGACCATATGTCTCGGAGAACTTTCTATAATAGTACTTATAGAACAACTTTCTTGTTTTGAATCCTGCATTGTATCGTAAGGAACAGGACATGCTTTAATTTGCCATGATGGACACATGAACTGTGTGTATGTGGTGTTTGGTGGTAAAGGCAGTGGTGCATTGGTCCTTGAAATATATAGATCTTGGTGCCCACGGACAAGGGTTTCTATAGGGTAACTTGTTAGAAGTTCATTACTGGGTTAAGGCAATGTGCGTGTAAGATTTTGATGGCTACTGCCAGATTGTTCTCCAGAAAGGGCTTACCAGTTTACACTTTCATCAGCATAGCAGTACTTTGGAGTGCCTGTCCCCTGCATCCTTACCAACTAGGATAATTATGAGTCATTGAAAACCTTTTTTTTTAATCTTTGGCCACACCTTGTGGCATGCGGAACTTACCTGACTAGGGATCAAACCTGCACCTTCTGCCATGGAAATGTGGAGTCTTAACCCCTGGACCACCTGCAAAGTCCCAAATCTTGCCATTCTGATTGCTGAAAAATAATCTCTTTTACTTTGCCTTTGCTTCATTCTTAATGAGTTTGAGCATCTTTTGATAGGTTTGTTGGACTTTGGTGGTGAATTGGCTTGAAAATTTTTTATCACAGTAAACCTTTAGACATATCTGTTGTCAGTTCAGTTCAGTTGCTCAGTTGCATCTGACTCTTTGCGACCCCATGGACTGCAGCACGCCAGCCTTCCCTGTTCTACACCAATTCCTTGAGGTTGCTCAAACTCATGTCTGTCAAGTCAGTGATGCCATCCAACCATCTCATCCTCTGTCGTCCCCTTCTCCTCCTGCCTTCGATCATTCCCAGCATCAGGGTCTTTTCAAATGAGTCAGTTCTTCCCATCAGATAGTCCAAGGATTGGAGCTTCAGCTTCAGCATCAGTCCTTCCAGTGAATATTCAGGACTGATTTCCTTTAGGATTGACTGGTTGGATCTCCTTGCAGTCCGAGGGATTCTTAAGAGTCTTCTCTAACACCTCAGTTCAAAATCATCAATTCTTCGAGACTCACCTTTCTTTATAGTCCAACTCTCATATCCATACATGACTACTAGAAAAACCATAGCTTTGACTATAGGGACCTTTGTTGACAAAGTAATGTCTCTGCTTTTTAATATGCTGTCTAGCTTGGTCATAGCTTTTCTTCCAAGGAGCAAGCTTTTTTTAATTTGATGACTGCAGTCACCATCTGTAGTGATTTTGGAGCCCCCCCCCCCCCCCAAATAAAATCTCTCACTGTTTCTATTGTTTCCCCATCTATTTGCCATAAAGTGATGGGACCAGATGCCACGATCTTAGTTTTCTGAATGTTAAGTTTTAAGCCAACCTTATGACTCTCCTATTTCACATTGATCAAGAGACTGTTTAGTTCTTCTTTGCTTTCTGCCATCAGGGTGGTATCATTTACGTATCTGAGGTTATTGATATTTCTCCCAGCAGTCTTGATTCCAGCTTGTGCTTTATCCAGCCTGGCATTTCATGTGATGTACTCTGCATATAAGTTACATGAGCAGGGTGACAGTATATGGCCTTGACATACTCCTTTCCCAATTTGAACCAGTCTGTTGTTCCATGTCTGGTTCTAACAATTGCTTCTTGACCTGCATACAGATTTCTCAAGAGGCAGGTCAGGTGGTCTGGTATTCCCATCTCTTGAAGAATTTTCCACAGTTTGTTGTGATCCACACAGTCAGAGGCTTTGGCATAGTCAATAAAGCAGAAATAGATGTTTTTCTGGAACTCTTGCTATTTTGATGATCCAACAGATGTTGGCAATTTGATCTCTGGTTCCTCTGCCTTTTCTAAATCCAGCTTGAGCATTTGGAAATTCACTGTTCACATATTTTTGAAGCCTGACTTGAAGCATTTTGAGCATTACTTTGCTAGTGTGTGAGATGAGTGCAATTGTGTGGTAGTTTGAAGATTCTTTGGCATTGCCTTTCTTTGGGATTGGAATGAAAACTGACCTTTTCCAGTCCTGTGGCCACCTCTGAGTTTTCCAAATTTGCTGGCATATTGAGTGCAGCACTTTCACAGCATCATCTTTTAGGATTTGAAATAGCTCAACTGGAATTCCATCACATCCACTAGCTTTGTTCATTGTGATGCTTCTTAAGGCCCACTTGCCTTTGCATCCCAGGATGTCTGGCTCTAGGTGGCTGATCACACTGTTGTGATTATCTGGGTCATGAAGATCTGTTTTGTCTAGTTCTTCTGTGTATTCTTGCCACCTCTTCTTAATATCTTCTGCTTCTGTTAGGTCCATACCATTCCTGTCCTTTATTATGCCCATCTTTGCATGAAATGTTCCCTTGGTATCTCTAGTTTTCTTGAAGAGATCTCTAGTCTTTCCCATTCTATTGTTTTCCTCTATTTCTTTGCATTGATCACTGAGGAAGGCTTTCTTATCTCTCCTTGCTGCTCTTTGGAACTTTGCATTCAAATGGGTATATCTTTCCTTTTCTCCTTTACCTTTCCCTTCTCTTCTTTTCTCAGCTCTTTGTAAGGCTTCCTCACAAATAAGGAGGAAAGATCTATTATATTCTCCTTGTAAGGATATAGTCTTGTAAGGATTATAGTCTCCTTGTAAGGATCTATTATATTCTCCAGTAAAGGACTATCTGCTTTCTGCTCATGCCTTTTTTTTTTTTTAACCTTGTGGAGATATAATTGACAAATAAAATTGAAATGTATTTAAAATGTCCAGTGTGATGGTTTGATACACATAGACATTGTGAAAATATTCCGTACATTGAGTTAACTTGTCTGTCATCTCACATATTTACCTCCCCTTTTTTTTTTATGAGAACATTTAAGTCCTACTGTCTTAGCAGATTTCAGTTATACAATACTGTTATCAACTATCATCACCATGGTTACTTATACTTTTTAAAACAATTGCTGCTGAAGAGATTGTCTTGCCTTTCCTTAGGACAACTCCAGAAAGAAACGTGACAGGGATGATAACTCCATCGTAGGATCAGATTTTGAGCCTTGGGCCAGCAAACGAGGGGAAATCCTTGCCCGGTACACTACCACGGAAAAGCTCTCTATTGTAAGTACCAGGACACTTTTCTCCCAGTGTCTACTTCAGATGTAGTAGTCATTTCTTTTTGTTATTACGATTCTGCGCCTGATTCCAGCATATAGGTTCTCAGCCCGCTGCCCCCCACCAACAATTCTTCAACACCAGCTTGGTGGCCTGTAAATCAATTCAATTGTGATATTGGAGAAAGCATCAGATCCCACAGGTTAAGGGCTCAACCCCACATCAGATGCCCATCAAAAGTCCATGTTATTACTCTGCTTCTGACCAATCAGCTATAAGCCAGAGGTTCCCAAGACCACCTCTTTGGGTTCAGTTATTATTAATTCCCTAGTGACTCAGATGGTAAAGAATCTGCCTGCAGTGCAGGAGACCCAGCTTCGATCCCTGGGTTGGGAAGATTTCCGTGGAGAAGGGAAACCCACTCCAGTTTTCTTGCCTGGAGAATTCCATGGACAGAGGAGCCTGGTTGGGCTAAAGTCCATGGAGTTGCAAAGAGTTGGACACAACTGAGCAACTGACACTTTGGGCTTCCCTGATGGCTCAGTGGGTAAAGAACCTACCCACAGTGCAGAAGATACAGGAGTGGTGGGTTTGATCCATTGGTTGGGAAGATCCCCTGGAGGAGGGAAATGGCAACCCATTCTAGTATTCTTGCCTGAAAAATCCCATGGACAAGAAGAGCCTGGTGGGCTACCGTCCAAAGGGTCGCAAAGACCCAGACACAACTGAACGACTAAGCACACAGTAATTTGTCAGAATGGCCCACAGAACTGAGAGATCAGTTGACTCACTGGATTACTGGTTTATTACCAAGGATATTAAAGGATATGAACCAATAACCAGACGAGGAGATACCTCGAGTGAGGTCCTGAACAAAGGAGCAAGTGTTCACATGGAGTTTGGGGTGCAGCATCGCAGCAGGTGGATGTGTTCTGGTTCAACAGCCTGGAAGCTCTCTGAACCCCATCTTTCTGGGTTTCTATGCAGGCTTCATTACATAGAAGGATTCGTTAAGTTGTGGGCCACTGGTAATTGCCCCTAGCCCCTCTCTCCTCTTGGGAAATCAGGGACTGAAAGGTTGATTCCCCAGAGGAACAGCCCTCATCCTTTGGTGCTGCAAAAAATCCACCTCATTAACATAACAAGAGACTCCTGGATTGTTCTCATCTAGGAAGTTCCAAGGATTTGGAGTTTTGTGCCAGGTATCTAGACAAAGACTAAGCATGTATTTCTTATTATAAATCACAGTATCGCAATTATGTTGCTTAGTTTCTTTTTCAGTTGGTATGTGAGTATTAGTTGGGATAAAACATGCTGATTGGTTGCTCAAAAAGTGTGTTAAGAATCAGGTATCAGGCACAGTTCAGAAAAAGAACTGGAGTCACACAGTCCCATCTCTGGGAGAGGTGAGAGTTTTGAGGGGAGGATAGAGCCATCCTGAAGAAGGTTAACTTCTTACTGTTGTTCAGAGAGTCCCACTGGTGGATTTTCTGCCAGGGCCAGAGGTTCACTGTTTGTTTAGATGATGGCCACTAGGTCAAGCTGTTGGCTCATGACTGGGGCTTACCCCGTACTCTGCCAGTTGCTCAACTGGGGTAAGCAGGTTAATGCTTATGTACTTGAGGACTAGCTTGTAACTGAAGCCTTCCCTAAGGGTTCATCTCTCTTCACACTGGAAAGATGCCTGGAGGCTGGTGGTCCAGGGCTGTGTGGCTCCTCTGAAGTCATCAGGGACCCGACTCTCTCTGTCTTGCTTCTCTGTCTTGTTCAGTGTCATCTCATGTCCAAATTGTTAGACGGTGGAAGGGGAGAAGTGGGATGCACCCTCCCACATTCAAGAACACTTCCTGGAGTTCACGCAACACGTCCAGTTACATTTGTCTTGAAGGTCGTCATGGACTGTTCACAGTGCATCCATCAGAAATTGGGTCTGTGAGCAGGGAGGAAGGGGTGAACTCAGTAGCAGCTAGGAAGGTCTAGTCCCTTCTTCCAGAGTCTGTGCTTGTTAAAAAGAATGGTGGCAGAATTGCTGGTCTATTTAAAATTTTTTCTTACTGTTTTCTGATTGCCTTGAGTTAATATAGAGCTGTGATTCTCAACTAGGAGTAACTTTACTCCCCAGGTGACATTGGCAATGTCTGGAGACATTTTGGTTGTCTCAGCGGTGGGAGTGCTACTGGTATCTAATGTGGAAAAAACAGAGATCATGCTAAACATCCTGCAATGCACAGGACAGCCCCCCACAACAGTTTTCTACCTCTTAGCATCAGTATTGCCAAGGTTATGAAACCTTGATTTATTAGAGTACGCTGAAGGCTTTCACATGCCACCATCGTTCTCAAAATCTTGCTCTTTGTTGTCTTGCTTTGAGAGTCTTGAATTGACTAGACATTTGAATCTCTAGTAGTTTCTAGTGAGCTGTATTTTCTTCCTTTGAATAAATATTTCTCTTTTTCATTTGGGTAAGTAAATGGCTTTGTCGCAAAATGATGGCTCATGTGGTCTTATTGCTACTTGGATAATTTAGATATAAGTTTTTGACATAGAATCCAGTAAGTTTTAGAAAATATTAATAATTGTTTTTTTTTTGCCTCTGCAGAATCTTTTTATGGGATCTGAAAAAGGTGAGTTTTTGTTGTTGTTACTGTTTTGGTGGAGAATTCTCCCATTACCTTTAAAATAGCTTTCCAAAGAAAAAGTTTGTAGTATCCAATCCTGATGTTTAATTCAGTTGAAGCTATTATTTCCTAGATTATATATAGACTTAGTAGAATTGAAATACGTACTTAGATGATGAATGAAAGAAAAAAAGACCAAAGAGGCTACTACTAGGAGTAAAACGGAAACCTTGATTTTGGGGTTATAGAGTGGTAGTCACTCACCCCTCTTGTATGCCTCCTCACTGGCTGGGGAATGGTTGAAATTCTTCTTTTTAGAGATTCTTTCCTTTGCTTTACATCTTTATCCCTTGTGAAAGCACAGATCCACCAATAAGCGGAATCACACATTCAGTTTTACCAGCCACTGGTCCCTGAACACAACAGTTCTCAATTTATTCTATTCAGCCAGGAGACATGGTCTGGACCAGAGCATCTCATTCTAGCTTTGCAGCAGGGTCATCTGGGGAATATATATATTTATATTTCATACAAATATAGACCACTGGGTCCTACTCTGCTTATCAAAGTAATCTTGCAGAATGGGTCCCAGGAATTCCGTTTTTGAAGCTCGTGGGTGATTCTGAAGCCACTGACTTAGCTCCTGTATCACTGGGGTGCAGAGGAGCACAGGCGTGCTGCATTGCAAATTGCTGGTATGGCAGCTGCAACTCTGTGTTCTCTGCAGATTGAGACAGCACATTAGAAATCAAGAGAGTGGGGGCACCTTTGTTATAGGCGTAACTTTGACCCCAAACCATTAAAAAAGTAAATCATAGCATTGCATGTCTGTCAGTTTGGAGAGATCAAAAAGTGACCATATCACTAGCTGGTGAGAATGTAGAGCAACAGGAAGTGTCATGTGATGCTGATGGGAGAGTATAAAATGACACCACCACTGTATAAAGCACTTTTGTATTATCTGGTAAAATTGAAGATGGCCCAGTCTTTTTCCTTAGCAGTTCCACTATCAGAATATACCCTAGATCAGAAATTGGCAAACTGTATCCTCAAGGCCAAACCTGGTTTAATTTTGTAAGTTATGTTTTACTGGAATGAAGCCTTGCCAGTGTGTGTACAGGTTGTCTGTGGCTGCTTTTGTATTCTAATGTCATAGTTGAGTAGTTGTGGCAGAGATTGTATGGCTCACAAAATCTAAAATACTTATATATGGCCTTCTAGAGAATGCATTTTTTCAACTCTGCCCAAGTCCATGTTTCTTAAAGTGTGGTCAGTGACATCACCTGGGAGCTCATTAGATATGCAGAGTCACAGGCCCTGCTGGACCTACTAAAAATCAAAACCTGCATGCTAACACATTCTTAAGTGATTATTGTCAAAGTCTGAGCAGCACTGCCCTGAGGAAATGCATGCATATAGGAACCAGGAGACATGCACAGAAATGTTCATAGCAGTGTTGTTCACAGTAGCCCCAAACAGGATACAACCCAGACATCCATTGATGGTAAAATAAGAAATAATTTGTGATGTATTCACACCATGGAAAATACCAAGCAGCAATGAAAATGAGTTATCTGCAGTTCTGTGCAACGACATGGGTAAACTTCATGATCTAAAGTTAGCAGTGAGTGAAAGAGGCAAGAAAATATACTGTTTGGGTGGTGGCCGCAAAGGTTTTAGGTTGTTATTGTTCAGTCGCTAAGTTGTGTCCAACTCTTTGTGACCCTATGAACTGCAGCATGCTAGGCTTAACCTGTCCTTCATTATCTCCTGGAGTTCACTCAAACTCATGTCCACTGAGTCAGTGATGCCATGCAACCATCTCATCCTCTGTTGCCCCTTTCTCCTCTTACCCTCAGTCTTTCCCAGTATCAGGATCTTTTCCAATGAGTCTTTGCATCAGGTGGCCATAGTATTGGAGCTTCAACTTAAGCATCAGTCCTCCCAGTGAAGGGTTGATTTTCTTTAGGATTGACTGGTTTGATCTGCTTGCTGTCCAAGGGACTCTCAACAAAGGTTTTATGATGGTCTGCTAAAATGTACATATATGCACGTTCTGTGATATATTTCAAAATGAAGGGGAAAGTAGAAACCAGGTCAAAAAATCAAATTATTTGGAATCTTAGTAGTTGTTAGTAATTGAATAATTGTACCATGCTCTCAGCTGATCCCAGCAAATCTGTGCATTAACACCAGAGCTACGAAACCAGTGCCTTAAAAGAGTAAACTTTAGCTCCTGAGAGTGAATTTGGTCGGCAGGAGCAAGCGGGCCTCTGGTCTAGAACAGAAAGCCCTTAAGATGGAGAAAGGGTTCGGAAATAGAAGGCTCTGGAAGACAACAGGCAGCTCGACAGAGAGCCCTGCCCTGTGACTGGCCCACGGCCTGGGGTCCTTTCCTTCTCTTCCCTCCAGTCCCTGCTGATGAGAATGGTTGTGCTGATGGACGAGGGAAGGCGGCTTACAAGTCCCATTTGCTTGAAGAGAGGGCTTTGAAGCCCTAGTGTTTCCACTTCTGGACAGTGGGACTGTTGTTCTGTTAGTTGTTGATACAACAATTCTACACTGTGAGTAGAGCCTGAGAGGGCCTTTTGTTTGAGGAAAATAACTATGATGGATTCTTGGCATCCTTATCTGGACTGCCTTTCTTTAGGAATAAACAAATGATTTAGTGAAAAGTTTGTAAATATCAAATGTCATGGAACCCTTTTGAGGCTGGCCCGCTGCGTTCCCACGAACAACTCCTAGGCAGAAATGTTTCCAGTGAAACTTGGGTTACATAAGGATGTTGCTTTCAAAATCTCAGGGAGTTGTCTGTAATATCCCCAGCCTCTTTATTTATGATGAAGCGTAGAGTGAACGATGCCTTCCTTTGGGGGTATTGGTGACAGAGGAAAGCCACCCGTGTGACATAAATCCATTCTGTCTAGGCAAAGCTGGGACCGCCACATCTGCAATGTCGGAGAAGGTTCGGACCAGGCTGGAGGAGCTGGATGACTTTGAGGAGGTGAGCGAGTCATTTGCTGAATCCCGGGAGCAGTGATGCTTCCGGTGCTTCTGCCAAGCGAAGTCAATCTCAGTGGCTGCTCCCTGATTAATCCTCGAGCTGCACATTGTGTTCAGGCCTCCTGAGGCACCAGCCGATGGGGGAAAGATGCCAGCGGCGCGGTTGGCCGAGCGTGCAGGAGTCTGCCTCGGGTTGGTTTTCCAAAGGTGTCCTTCTCACTGTGATACTTGAGCAAACCCAGGGCGTCTGGGGACAGAGTTTAACTGGGGAAGCCAACTGGAAGTATCTCCCGGGAAGCTGCCTTGCGTAGTGTGACGTGGTCATGCCTGCTGCAGAGGCTGCTCGCAGCTGCTCTGCTGCTGGAATCTTTCATTAGCCTGCACGTGCTTTTAAAGAACACAACTGCTTTGCCAACTCATACAAATTATGAGTATGAATCTAGATTTCTGGATTCTCTTAAATTCCACCTAACTGTGGGCTCACAGTCTCATGTTTAACGTGGATATGCACCGTCCAGATTGCATAGTTCTCCCTGGCACAGTTCACTCATAAACATTACTAGCCTGGTTCCTGGGGAGGGGTGAGGCTGGTAGGTAAGAGAGCAAACTCTGGAGCCAGACCTTGGGTTTGCATCCTGGCTCTACTATTTGGTAATTCTGTAATTTGGGACAAGGTGCTTAAGAACTTGAGCTCTGTGCCTCGGTTTACTAATCTGTAAAGTGGAGGTGCTACCTAGTATCTGCCTCTTAGGGTGAATGCAGAGGATTACATGAGTTAATGCACGTGAAGTGCTTAGACCAGCACCTAGCACGTTGTACATGCTTTGCAAGTGTTAGCTGATGTCACCACCATTCTGAGTCTAGAGGCCTTAGCTTGACTGCTTATTAACAGGGTAGCCTTGGGCATTCATCTTACTATTCTCATTTCCTCATAATAATACAGTTGTGTGGGCTGAATGGGAATGCCTTGAAATCACAAAGGTCCATCTAATAGTGGTTTCCCTGGTGAGTCAGATGGTAAAGCGTCTGCCTGGGTTCAATCCCTGGGTTGGGAAGATCCCCTGGAGAAGGAAATGGCAACCCACTCCAGTACTCTTGCCTGGAAAATTCCATGGACAGAGGAACCTGATAGGTTATAGTCCATGGGGTCACAAAGAGGTGGACACGACTGAGCAACTTCACTTTCACTTTTTCTTTCCATGTAATAGCAGTTGCCATTGTTCTGTTCTACATTTTGCCTCTGGTTTCCGGGTCCTTGTAGCCCTGAGACTGGAATTGTTAGCTGCTCAGCAGAGTCTAAATAGTCCAATATTTTATTTCTCAATTCAGTAATGACATTTTGAATTAGGGTGCCTGAGAGCCCCAGTCTGCATGTCACCAGCCAACCTTGGCTGGTAGGGAAATGCCAATGGTTCTATCAAAGCTCTGTTGTCTGTTGAGTATCTGAAACTCACTTGAACTGGTTTATGTGGAAAATAAGGACTGTATTGAAGGGTACACGGAACGCAAGGGCACACAGGCCTGGAACCAGAAACTGAAAAACCACTCGGAACCCCAGCAGCTGTCTTCTGTCTCTCTTGGTTCTGTGTAGCCTCCAGACTCTTCCTAGTTCTCCTTTTTTTTTGGGGGGGGGGGTGCGGTTTGTTTTTCTGCAGACTGGTTACCTTGCTTCTCCCTGCTCACAGCAGCAGCTGGCTGCCCCTTGGCTTCCAGGTTAACATAGCATATTTGTCAGGACAAGGCAAGGTTATAAACAAATGACCCCAGTGTCTCAGTGGCTTAATATAACAAAGGTTTATTTCTTCTCGCATTACTCATCCAGTGTCGGTGACAGGTATACCACCATCATGGTGCTGCCGTCTCAGCAGATGGTTCCAGGGTTGTCAGCAGCGGAGCTGGAGATAGGGTCACTTCTCACTGCCTCGGCCCAGAAGGGACACGTGCAGCTCGGTTCACCTCCGTTTGTCCAGACTAGTCATGTGGTTCCTCCTACAGCAGAGGGGCAGGGAGAATCCTACCTCACTGTTCAAGTGACCAGCTGGGATCAGCTCACATTTCCTGAACCTCCTACCTGTATTTCTTTAATAAAGAGTTGTTCCAGCAATCCCACTCCTGGGCATGTATCTGGAGAAAACTCTTAGTTCAAAAAGATACATACACCCTAGCGTTCATAGCAACACTATTTACAATATCAAAGACATGCAAGCAATGTAAATATCCACCAGCAGATGAATGGATAAAGAAAATGAGGTATATATATATATATATATATATATATATATATATACAATGGCATACTACTCAGCCATAAAAAGATTGAGTAAATACCATTTGCAGCAGTGTGGATGGACCAAAAGATTATCATACTAAGTGAAGTAAGTCAGGCAGAAAAAGATAAATATCATATGATACCACCTATATGTGGAATCTAAAATATGAATACAAATGAACTTATTTGCAAAACAAAAACAAGCTCTAGACTTAGAAAACTTTTTTTTCCCCCCACTTACGGTTACCAAAGGGAAAAGGGTGGGGGGATAAATTAGGAGTTTAGGACTAGCAGATACAAACTACTGTATATAACATAGAGAAACAACAAGGACTTACTGTACAGTACAGTAAGCAACTATACTCAGTATCTTAGGATAAACTATGATGGAAAAGAATATGAAGAATATATACACATACGTGATATAACTGAATCACCTCACTGTACACCAGAAATGAACTCGGTGTTGTAAAGCAGACATGATAACCACTACACTATGGAACCCTTGCCAGAAATGAACTCAATGTAAATTAGCTATACTTCAATTAAAAAAAATAAAAGAGTTCTTCCCTTTGGATTCCAGGGAACATTCATATAAAAAGGATTTGGTTCCCGGGCTCTTCATGTGGGTTGTTAGCATGACCTTCACTCCTGTGAGCTGTGTAATCAGCATCTTAACAATAAGCCAGGGATTAATAAGCATGTACTATGTGCCAGTGGTACTGGTCTTCACATATGTTGTTATTTCATCCAAGTGATGACCTCACTCACTTCTGCCCTGGGTTTTTGCTGAGTCTGCTCTCCGTCCTGAATGCGCTCTTCTTGGTCTAGTTAATACCCCTCCATTGCCTAGTTAATACCTGCACCCCACTGAGAATTTGTTTCAAGCGTCACTTGCTCCAGGAAACCATTCTTGACCACCAGTCTAGACGAAAGTGAACCTTTTCCCCAACATTGGTGTATCCCTGAAATTGAGCTGTGTCTGTCAATTGGTGGATGTCCACCATCAGCATTTTGTCTTCCTTAGTGATAAATAGAACAATTGTACTTCTTACAATGGACACCTCAGATTTAGATACACTGTGATATGTATCTTCGTAGAATTGGTTTCCCTGAATATTTGTCTCTGTATTAGGGCCCATCTTGTCCTCTGTACCATTGGTCCTAAAGTAATGTCTTTTTGCACAACTTTGTATCTGGGACATCTAGTATACCATACTTGCCTAGTGCACAACATGCCCCATTAACTGTGTGTTAAATAAAGGTAAGTCCTGTTATCACTGTTCACAGAGGAGACTCAGAGAGGAAAGCAGCTGATCTCGAGTCATATGGCTAGAATGTGACTGAGCTGGGAGTGGGCTTAGGTCTGACTTATGTTCCAGGCCAGTCTCCCAATTATTGTCATCTGCTCACCTTTGCAGAAAACTCAAAGAACTTCTTTGATCACAAGACAGAACTATCGATCTTGCTTGGGATATGAGGACAACCTACAAATCAAAACCCAGCTAATATTCATGGGGGTGGGGAGTCCAAAATGTTTTTCTTCTGTGCGTGTATCTTTCTACTTTCTGCCCACAGGGATCCCAAAAGGAGCTGTTGAATTTGACTCAACAGGATTATGTGAACCGCATAGAGGAGCTCAACCAGTCATTGAAGGACGCCTGGGCCTCGGACCAGAAAGTGAAGGCTCTAAAAATAGTCATCCAGGTCAGGTTGAGTGATTCCGCCGCCCCGCCTCACCCCGAATTTCCTTTGTAAAACTCCTTTGTGGATAATTAAGGTTTTCAGAGGCCTGCCTTCAGGGTCTTACCCTAATTTTTTCACCTGTTCCATTTTCACCTACCTCCTGTGAAAGTCCATGATTATGAATCAGTGTTTTTTATGAGATGGCTAATCCCAGGGCCACCACGTGCAGCTGTATAGATTATGCACTGTGCAATTCCAGGAAATTTCACCCTGGATTACAGAATTACTGATGTCCCCCCAGGGTTGTGCAGTTCGTTGGCCCTGTTACAGCCCCTGACACATTTATGATCTGTATAGACTAAAGATTGAGCAACTGTGTTTTGGGTTTTCTTGACCAGATTTTCTTTGTATCTTTGGGACCAATGGTTGTATGTTCTTGACGTATGCATTTTGGGGTCATGTTCTGTATAATGATGTGGCACAGACAATGTGTTTATAGTGTCAGAGGTACATTTGTTGAGTCCTTTTTGTTGATCCATGACAACTTTTGGATCACAAGAGCAAGTTCCGTAGGGAAAACAGCTTATCCTGTCTCTTGAATCATAAGAACATCCTGTCTTGGCAAAACAAGTCCAGAAGTACACTATACAAGGAATGATGTATGCATTATGACTTTCAGAGCAGAGGTAACAGAATTGCTGAACAGCCATATTTTAGTTCAGAAGTACTAGCTCTCATTCTTGTTTATTGTCATGGGAATGGGACATTTGTTTTCTTATCTTTTTTTTCTGGAGGAGGATTAGAGTCTGAGAGTCTTTACACTGAGTACTTGAAAGCGCTTAGAATGACACTTTGTATGGCAGGTACTATTTATTTTGGTGTTCATGATAGAGGCAAACCCAAGCCCATTTCCCTTCCATCCCAGTTGTTAGTTGACAAAGTAAATATCTGAAGGTTTCTCTCATCCTGAAGGCACATGATGGAGGTTGCTTGCTGAGTGGCTCAAGTGAGAAAATATTATCTACACTATGAAGAGCTTCTTCAAAATATTTTTGTTGGCAACATCTCTCCATAGACTTTGGTAGCACAGAACTGTGACTTCTAAGAGTTTTACATCTGGAGATTTGATTCATGTCTTCCCAAAGAACAGAACCATAAAAGTGTTTAATTAACTCCACATCTGGTTAATAGTAATTATTTGACTTTCAGTACTTTAAAGACTAGCTTCTTAATCCAAAAAAGCTAGTGAAGGCACAGAGTATGGAGAAATGAGCACAGTTGCCCTTATTTGCTCTGTAGTAAGATTTTACTTTGTTTTGTTTTTTCAACTTTATTGAGATAATTTACATGTCCTAAAATTCACCATTGTAAATGTACAATTCAGTAATTTTTAGTAAGTCTATGTAGAGTTGCACAGCTATTCCACAATCCAGTTTTAGAACATTTTCATAGCTACTGCCACTTTGAGCTCCAGAAAAACCACAGATATGCTTTCTGATTCTGTGAATTTACCTTTCCTGGACATTTCATGTATGTGGAGTCATTCAGGATGTAATCTTTTGCCTCTGGCTTCTTTCACTTACCATGTTTTTGATGTTTATCCATGTTGTTATATCAGCACTTTTTTTTTTTTTTTAAACTGCAGAATAGTTTTCCACTGCAGGCATAACCACATTTTTGTTACCTATTAGTAAGTTGGTGGCCATTTAGGTTGTTTCCACTCTGGCCATTATGAATAATGCTGCTGTTCACAGTTGGATACAAGTCTTCCTGTGGACATATATTTTCATTTTTCTTGGATAGATTCCTAGGAATGGAATTGCTAAATACTATGGTAAGTTTATGTTTACCTTTTTGAGGAATGGCCAGTTTGCTTTCCAAAACGGCTGCACCATTTGCATTCCCACCAGCAGTGTACGAGGATTCCAGCTCCTCCATATCTTCTCCATCACTTGTTTCATTATTTTCTGTCTCTTTGATTATAGCCATCTGATTGGGTGTGAAGAGGTAGCCCATGCTGTTTTAATTTGCATATCCCACCTGACTAATGATATTGAGCATCTTTTCATGTTTATTGGTCATTTTTATATCTTCTTTAGTGAACTGTCCATTCAAGACTTGCCCATTTAAAAAGTCATTTCGTTTATCTTCTTTACTGAGTTGTAACAATTTTTTATCTGTGATATAAATTCTTTATCAAATACATCATGTACATGTATTTTTCTCCTAGTCTGTGGCTTGTCTTTTCATTTTAATAATGGTATCTTTTGAAATGTAGAAGTTTTTGAAGTTCATTTTATCAGTTTCTTCTTTTTGGCCCATGCTTTTGGAGTTGTATCCAGGAACTGTTTGCATAACCCAGGGTCATGAGAATTTCTTCCTATTTTCTTCTACAGAGTTTTATAGTTTTAGCTCTTACATCTAGGTTTATGGTCCATTTTGAATTATTATGTTGTATGTATAGTGTGAGTGTCTAAATTTATTTCTTTTTGCTTATGGATATCCAGTTGTCTCAGCAGCATTTGCTGAAAAGACTTTTTCCTGTTGACTTATCTTGGCATCTTTGTCAAGTCAGTTGGCCATAAATGTAAGGGTTTATTTCTGAACTCTCAATTCTAATCCATAGATCTCTAAGTTTGTCCTTAAACCAGTACCACCTGTCTTAATCTATAGCTTTATGATAAGTTTTGGAACTAGGTAGTATAAGTGTTTTAACTTTTTCTTCTTTTTCAAAATTGTTTTGGCTCTTTTGGGTCTTTTGTGTATCCATATGAATTTTTAGGATCAATTTCTACCAAAAAACAAAAAGAAAGAAAAAACCTTCTGAGATTTTAATAGGGATTGTACTGACCCTATAGATCAGATGAAGAGATTTGCCATTTGAACCAGAATTAATCTACTGATGCATAAATTATGTATCATTCTTTCTGTTAATGAGGGTCTAGTTCCTTCCTTTTCTTTTTCCTTTTTCAGTGTTATGAACCGTGTGAACACTAGTCATGTCTGCTGGTGACCATGTAAAGTGTTTCTCTAATGAGGGCCCATACCTAACAGTAGAATCGCTCAGGGGTATGGTGTGTGCCTCATCCACTTTTCCAGATGATGCCAAGTTATGTTCTGCAGTAGCTGTGCCAGCCTGCGCGATAGTGACAGAGTGTGAGAGTCTGTGCTATTCAGCAGCCTACCAACATTTGGTATGAGCAGACTTCCTATTTTAATTTTTCTAATTTAGGAGGTAATAAAATCATATTTTATTGTGATTTTAATTTACAATTCCCTGATTATAATAAGATTGAGCATCTCTTTAAATGTTTATTGGCCTCTGGGGTTTCTTTTTCTGTAAGATGCCTTTTGTTGATTCCTTTTGCTCATTTTTCCATTATGTTGTTTGTATCTTTCTTACTGATTTTTAGGATTTAAAAAATATATGTTCTAGGCAATAACTGTCCTCTGATTATCTGCTTTCTTCCTTCTTTCCTCCCATTCATCCATCCATTCATCCATTTAGTCATACTTTCTCAGTGCTCAATGATAGGTTATCTTTTAGTTTATTCATTTGCTTTGGTTCAAACTTTTGTTTTTTAATTCCAACTTAGGTTTTGAAATTGTTAGTTTCCTTCTAGGATATCACTAACTGGCAACAAATGAAAAACATTCCTTTAGTATTTTTTCTGCAGTGTTGATAAATTCGATAGCAAGTATTTCAGGCAGGTAATTGACCAGTCTCACTTGCTCAGGAAATGTTTATAACAATGGTTCTCAACCTTGGCTGCACATTAGAATCACTTGGGAGCATTAAGAAATCCTGTTTTCCAAGCTGAACACTGGAGCTGCTTGATCAGAATCCCAGGCACTGTTACTGCATGAAGTCCCCCAGGTTATTCTGAAGCTGAGAACCCCTGGTTTGTAGAATGCTTATTCCGCTCAGAGGGTACTGCAGATGGTGGATTTCACGGGCCCAGTGTGTCCTGGGCTTGTGTCCCTGCAGCACCTGGAGCCCTTGTTTGAAATGCTGATTCCCTGGTGCCTCCACAGGTGGTTTTGACCGGTAGGTTTGGAGAGGAGCAGGGACTCTGTTTTTAATACTTACCATGGGGTGTCTGATTTTTATTAGTTTAGGAAACTGCAGCAAAGCTTTAAAAAAATAGCTGTGGAATCTTCAAAATAGTGACTTAAATTTATAGCATTATTATGACTTCAACTTTGGATTAAAAAACCTTATACTCTGTGACACCAGCTTGGGAGACAAAATCAATGCAGTGTTGGGAATCGCCAGCTGTGTTTAATTTGAAATCTTCTGTTTGAATTCTCTCTCCCTCCCTCCTCACCACGGGCAGTAACTCATCTCTGAGGGGCTCTGGTAGAAACTCAGGAGATGTCACATCCCTAGGAACCAAGCGCTGTGTACTATAAACAGTCTCTAAGATTCAGAGCTGTTTGTTGCTTCCAAGACCGGAAGTCTCATGGGGTAATTGTTTAGGTTGGAGCTCTCATAAAGGGCATGTGAGAAACATAAAGCAAGGTGTCAGGAAATGGAGTTCTGTGTATATATAAATGCCACACTTGGTGTCAATGCCATTGTTTTCACAGCTTAACGTTCCCCTCACCTCCAAACCCCAAATAACATTTGGGCTATGAGAGGTTGCTTCACAAATTGGACACATTGTTTACTTTTAATTATATAATGCTAAAGAGAAACTTGATAAATCTAATAATTTAGATATTGGGTAACAAAGCCAAACTGAAAACACATGTCAGTCTACATCTTGATAAGATGAACTTTCTAGCCATTCACTGCACATTGAAAGTGCATGCATATGAAAGGACTCCTTCTAAATGCCCAAATAGTTTTGGTTTTTACAGGACATTTTTTATCTCTGATAAACTATGGCAAGGTTATCTAGTTCCTTATCCAGACTTTTGAATCTATAAAGACTTCAGGGTATTACTTTGTATTCTTCAAAATAGAGATAGATTTTTGTTTTTGATTATGCAAGATGACTTCATCTGGGATGTTCGGGGCCACGTTGTGTGGCTCTAATCTTCTGTTTTAAGTCCTGAACATGTCAGTGGCCTTCTGGCACAGGTGATGGTGGAGGGATTGAGCAATTTCCTGCAAACCCAAAATGTTCCTGGTGTTGCAGAGCACAGTTCCAGAGAAACATGTAACTCTTTGAAACTTGTCAAGTTTCCTTTTAGAAGGAAATTTAAGAGTGAGTATAAATAATAGATGCTACTTTAAGAAGCCCTGGAGGTTTACCTATGGGGTCATTTCTTAGAAAAGAACATTTAAGAATCAAGACTATCATGAAATAAACCAGAGGAGGCCATACTGAAAAGATGGAGTCACCTGCAAGGATGCTGGTTGACTTTCCTGGTCAACTGACTACATGCTGATCCTAGTTCGGAACCTCTGGACAAGATTCCTGAGCTGTGGCTTTTCTGGAGGGAGGTGATGTTGCCTTTCCTTAAGAGGCTCTTTTGTGAGCAGAGTCGATTCCCATTGTCAAAAGCACAGTGGTATTTCTTGTAATTATGCCTCCAGAGACTGGCACCAGGCCTGGCCCATCGTAAAAACCTGCACTTGTCTGTAGAAACCCTTTACTTTGCAGGCTTGGAGTGTTTTAACCCAGCCAGACACGACCGAGTGACTTTTCTCTTCTTTTTTTTAGTGCTCAAAGCTTCTTTCGGACACAAGTGTTATTCAGTTCTACCCAAGCAAATTTGTCCTTATCACTGACATACTTGATACATTTGGTAAGTACTAGTCTTATTCATCTTAAATCTAAGAAGTAGTTTGTTTTGCCGGAAGTTGGACGGTTGAGTTGCTTTAAAATAGGTTCCGTTGTGGTTGCAGTTTTGAGGTGAGACATGAGGGAAATCAAAACCCCCACCCTTACCCTTGCTTATTAATAACAGTGCTGTTTCTGAAAGAATTTTATTTTTTTAACTTAATTTTTATTGGAGTGTAGCTGCTTTGCGACGTTGTGCTTGTTTCTGCTCTGCGGCAAAGCAGATCGGCTACACATTTACATGTATCCACTCTTTCCCAGAGTTCCTTCCTGTTTAAGTCACCACAGAGCAGTGGGTAGAGGCTCCGTGCTACACAGCAGGTTCCCATTAGCTGTCTGTTTTCTATATAGGTGTGTGTGTGTGCATGTGCACATGTGCGTGCTCATGCATGCATTTGCTCAGTTGTGTCTGACTCCTTGTGACCTCCTTGTGGACGGACTGTAGCCCGCCCGGCTTCCCTGCCCAGGTCATTTCCCAGGCAAGAATACTGGAGTGGGCTGCCATTTCCTCCTCCAGAAAGAATCTTAGATTACTTGCTTCTCACCTTCTGATAGGCTAGTAAGGTGAGTGAGCGAAGCGAGGCGGGCTGGGGAGCACACGTCCTGTCCAGGCCTTGATCCACTGCCAGCCAGCTCGTGGCATCTGGAACCCGCTTTGTTCAGAACCGAGCCCGGCACCTCTTCCCAGCCCGTGCCCACCCATGCTGGGTTTCTGTCCTAGGGAATGGCGACACCAGGCACCCTGTTGCCCACTCTGGAAATCTGAGTGTCTTCTCGCCATGCCCCACGTACAGTCCATCACCAAGTTCTTCACTTCGGCCTCCTCAGTTTCTCCCCAGTACTCCACTTTTCTGTCTTCTCTGTTGAAACCTTAGTCTAAGCTGCCCGTCTCTGCCCTGTGGGTGATGGCTGCAGCTCCTGTGAGGTCTTCCTGCATCACTGTGGCTGCCCCTTGTCGCATGCTCCACCCCTCAAGCCAAATGATCTTTGGGAGCCCAGCAGAGAGATCTAGATGGAAGAGATTAACCAGGAGTCCCATGGAGAAACAGGAGGTTTCCATGCTGCTTGTGATGGTCAATGGCCAAGACATCATGCCATTAGCAGTTTGCCCAAACGTGCAGCCTGTGGGCCGTATTTGACGCTCAGCAGTGAGGTGCCCCGCAAGAACTAGGAGACAGTCTCCTTCTGAGAACTGAACGCTGAGTAGGTTGGCATATAACCTTAGCTGTTTTGCCAGTGGGCTCCCAAACTGGTAAGTCTAGATTGTAACCTACTAAAAGGTCAAATGTATTCAGTTCAGTTGCTCAGTTGTGTCCAACTCTTTGCAACCCCATGAATCGCAGCACGTCAGGCCTCCCTGTCCATCACCAACTCCCGGAGTTTACTCAAACCCATGACCATTGAGTCAGTGATGCCATCCAGCAATCTCATCCTCTGTCGTCCTCTTCTCCTCCTGCCCCCAATCCTTCCCAGCATTAAGGTCTTTTCCAGTGAGTCAACTCTTGGCATGACGTGGCCAAAGTATTGGAGTTTCAGCTTCAGCGTCAGTCCTTCCAATGAACACCCAGGACTGATCTCCTTTAGGATGGACTTGTTCGATTCTTGCAGTCCAAGGGATTCTCAAGTCTTCTCCAACACCACAGTTCAAAAGCATCAATTCTTCGGTGCTCAGCTTTCTTCACAGTCCAGCTCTCACATCCATACGTGACTACCGGAAAAACCATAACCTTGACTAGATGGACCTTTGTTGGCAAAGTAATGTCTCTGCTTTTTAAAATGCCATCTAGGTTGGTCATAACTTTCCTTCCAAGGAGTAAGCGTCTTTTAATTTCATTGCTGCAGTCACCATCTGCAGTGATTTTGGAGCCCAAAAAAATAAAGTTTGACACTGTTTCCACTGTTTCCCCATCTATTTCCCATGAAGTGATGGGACCAGATGCCATGATCTTTGTTTTTTGAATGTTGAGCTTTAAGCCAACTTTTTCCACTCTCCTCCTTCACTTTCATCAAGAGGCTTTTTAGTTCCTCTTCACTTTCTGCCATAAGGGTGGTGTCGTCTGCATATCTGAGGTTATTGATATTTCTCCCGGCAATCTTGATTCCAGCTTGTGCTTCTTCCCCCCAAGTGTTTCTCATGATGTACTCTGCATATAAGTTAAACAAGCAGGGTGACAATATACAGCCTTGACATACTCCTTTTCCTATTTGGAACCAGTCTGTTGTTCCATGTCCAGTTCTAACTGTTGCTTCCTGACCTGCATACAGGTTTCTCAAGAGACAGGTCAGATGGTCTGGTATTCCCATCTCTTTTAAAATTTTCCACAGTTTATTGTGATCCACACAGTCAGCGGCTTTGGCATAGTCAATAAAGCAGAAATAGACGTTTTTCTGGAACTCTTGCTTTTTCGATGATCCAGTGGATGTTGGCAATTTGGTCTCTGGTTCCTCTGCCTTTTCTAAATCCAGCTTGAACATCTGGAAGTTCACGGTTCACGTATTGCTGAAGCCTGGCTTGGAGAATTTTGAGCATTACTTTGCTAGTGTGTGAGATGAGTGCAATTGTGCGGTAGTTTGAGCATTCTTTGGCATTGCCTTTCTTTGGGATTGGAATGAAAACTGACCTTTTCCAGTCCTGTGGCCACTGCTGAGTTTTCCAAATTTGCTGGCATATTGAGTGCAGCACTTTCACAGCATCATCTTTTAGGATTTGAAATAGCTCAACTGGAATTCCATCACCTCCACTAGCTTTGTTCATAGTGATGCTTTCTAAGGCCTACTTGAATTCACATTCCAGGATGTCTGGCTCTAGGTGAGTGATCACACCATTGTGATTATCTGGGTCATGAAGATCTTTTTTGTCTAGTTCTTCTGTGTATTCTTGCCACCTCTTCTTAATATCTTCTGCTTCTGTTAGGTCCATACCATTTCTGTCCTTTATCGAGCCAACTTTGCCTGAAATATTCCCTTGGTATCTCTAATTTTCTTGAAGAGATCTCTAGTCTTTCCCGTTCTGTTGTTTTCCTCTATTTCTTTGTATTGATTGCTGAGGAAGGCTTTCTTATCTCTCCTGGCTGTTCTTTGGAACTCTGCATTCAGATGGGAATATCTTTCCTTTTCTCCTTTGCTTTTCACTTCTCTTCTTTTCACAGCTATTTGTAAGGCCTCCTCAGACAACCATTTTGCTTTTTTGCATTTCTTTTCCGTGGGGATGGTCTTAATCCCTGACTCCTGTACAATGTCACGAACCTCCATCCACAGTTCATCAGGCACTCTGTCAGATCTAGTCCCTTAAATCTATTTCTCACTTCCACTGTATAATCATAAAAGGGATTTGATTTAGGTCATACCTGAATGGTCTAGTGGTTTTCCCTACTTTCTTCAATTTAAGTCTGAATTTGGCAATAAGGAGTTCATGATCTGAGCCACAGTCAGCTCCTGGTCTTGTTTTTGCTGACTGTATAGAACTTCTCCATCTTTGGCTGCAAAGAATATAATCAGTTTGAATTCGGTGTTGACCATCAAATGTGTTAGGAAACAAAATGTTGTTCAGAGAGACCGTATATTTCTGTGTAGGAGACCGAGGAACTGAGTGTATTAACTGGAACAAGTGATAGAGAAACTAACTCATACTAGTCTTGGAGACGGGAGGGTATTTATTGGCTTATGTTGAAATGTCCAGGGGTCATTTCTGGCTTCAGGTACAGCTGGATTTAAGAACTCAACCAATATCTTCAGAACTGTGGCTTTTTCTAGTACTTTTTCTTGGATTGACTTCATTCTCAAGCTCCACAAGGTGTCCCCAGCTTCTACCAGCTTTGCTGCGAGTAGTCCCAGGAGAAGGAAGGAAATTCTATCCACACTTTGCAGCAGAAGTCTTGGAATTCATCTCATTGGTCTGGCTTGGATCACTCGTCAGTCCCTGAGCCAGTTATGGGCTCTGGAGGAGGGAATATGCAGATAATCCAGAGCTGGGATACCCCAAAGAAGAAAGGTTGATGCTCTTTCCAGGAGAAAAGGGAATGGGAGCTAACTGAGCCAGGAAGAGATGTCTAGGATCTTAGGGTTCAGATGATCTGGGGAGGTGGTGTTGGGCGCTCTGCTGGGTGCTGAGGATGTCAGCAAATAGGAAACAAAAATCCAGGCATTTGTGGGCTGTGCCACAAAGAGGAGATTCATGGAATACATAAATAAACCCAATTGTATATTAGATGAGGACTGGTGCTATGGAGGGAAAAAAACCCCAAACCAGAGCAGTGGGTGGGGGTGGACTACACTTTTTTTTTCAGGTGGTAAATTTTATTAATACATATAATTTTATAACATACACACACAGACATGACTAAATGGAAATATAACAAAAAGTTAATAGTAAATGGTGCCATCTGAGTCGTATGGACTACACTTTTAAATAGGGTGGTCGGAGGTGGCCTCACTGAGAAGTTGATGTGTGAGCAAGTACTTGAAGTACATGAGAGATGAACCACATGCTGGCAACGTGGGGCCAGTTAGGACCAAGTAACAGCCAGTGCAAAGGCCCTGGGGTAGGAGCAGTCCTGGCAGGTTTGGAGAATTGAGGCCAGGGTGGCTGCAGGTGTTGTGGAGTGGTAGTGAGTGGGGATGGGGACATGGCTAGAAGCCTGGTGGGCTGTGTAGGCCGTTGAAACGACTTGGGCTTTGACCCGGAGGACATGAGGAGCCACTGAGGTGTTATGTAGAGTAAGTGCAAGTTCTGATTTAGATTTTAATGTGCTTCCTCTGACTGCTGTGTTGAGACTAGATTGTCGGGCAAGGGTGGAGCAAGGGGCCCAGTTGTGAGTCCAGTGCAAACTTTCAGGTGAAAAATGAGGGTGGCAGGGACCCGGGGAGGCAGTGGGGATGGGGAGGAAGTGATCCAGGACAGACGAGTGCTTTAGGCTCTCAGAATAGACATCAGTTACACACCTCTTGGGCCTCAGCTTGTCCTCATGCCCAGCTTGCCTTCAGGGAGCGAGCGTGTCAGTCAGCCAGAGAGGCTGGTGGCTGTGTCTGTTTCTCCTGACGGTTCTGTTCTCATGGTGAATTGACACATTGACCTTCTGGTTTCCCTCGCCAGCCTCCTGCAAGTCTCTTTTGCCTGAGTCAGCATCCCTGGGCGAGACAAGTTCCAAGAGGCTGATGAGCCTGCAAGCCTGGCCAGATCCAGACAGTAACTCTGTGAGAATTTGGGGCAGTCATTCTGTCAGCCTCTGTGGTAGCAGCCCAATCCCATACCTCAGCCAGCAGGACTGAGGTATGGTGTAGATGCCTGCTGTCCTTGCTGTGTCCTAGGAATTAGCTGGGCTAGGGGTTGAGAATAACGGTGAGGAACCCTCAGCAAATAAGGGTTTTCTTTGGGCCTGACTGTTTTAGGTTCTTTAGTGATACTCAGTCACACCATCTTTGTAACAGCTCTGTGAGGCAGGGTCTATGATTATCCCCACTTCACAGATGAGGAGGTTGAGGCACAAGGAAGTAAAGCAGCTCGTCCACTTCCCCAAGGTAATGAGTGGCAGCGCTGGGGCTCAAATTGAGTTCTCACTGAGCAGTCAGAGCACCTGCTTTATTTCTCTTATACTTGGTTTATGGGGGAAATTCTCTCTATGAAAACTACAAGTGCGTGTAGCTTTGACCCAGCAACTCACCTCTGGGAATTCATCCCAGCAACCCAAGTGACCATCCAGAGGGGACCAGTTAGACAGAAGGTGACACGTCTGTGCACCGCAGCACTGGGAGCCTCTGAGGCGTGAAGCCGTGCTGTGTTCCCGTGTGGGAAGTACCCTGGTCATGTCATTGGGTGAAAAACTCAAGATGCAGAACAGCTATGAGAGTATGTTCCTTTTTGTGTAAGAGGAGGAAAAGTTAGAACACGTGCTTGTTGTCACTTGTGTTTGCCTAAAGAAACATTAGAAGGATACTCAAGAAACTAGTAAAAGTGTCTCCCCCCCCAGCCCCCCCCAGACAAAGGTGGTCCAGGCAGTGAGCTGGATGGGAAGGGCTAAGACAGAAGCTTCATTCGCTACCTCCTATAGCCTTTTTGAATTTGGAACGGTGGGCATGTTTCAGCTATGCAAAGGGTTCCCGGAGGCACCCTTGTCTGGATCTGTTGTGAGTAGCTTTCCTCAGGCCTGTGAGGCAGCCCACGTGTGCAGGGGCCGGAGGACACTGTTAGGCTTTGGGGCTAGAGAGCAGCTTTCACCTTTGACAAAGGGGGCGGGACTGGCCTTGCTTGAGTGGCTGCTCGGAGTGCTGAGGTCCATTGTGCATGTGTCGCTGCTACCCTCGGCTCCACAGGAACACGTGCTACTGTTGGGGGGCAGGTGGTTTGTGGTGGCGGAGGAGGCTGATGGAGCGCGGGAGCATCTAGCTGGGCAGGGATGCGGGACGCCGCCCTGGGCGTCTGCAGTGCGCAGGCGCGGCGGCAGTGCTTTCGCTGGGACTTCCCTGGAGGCCGTGAGTGCCGAGCTGGGGCCTGGGCTCTGGCGTCTCTCTGCCTGCATTCCTTGCCTCTCCTCCAGGGTGGTGTGAACCCGAGCCTTGGTCTCTTCACTTGTGGAATGGGAAATGTAACTTCCCATTGTGAAGTTCCCACAACTTCACTTGTGGATCCATAGACCTTGCCGCTGGGAACTTCTGGGGAGAATTTTAATTGGGAGAGTGTGCAGGAAACACATGATGTCTGTCTCCCTCCAGGAACTGGCAGGGTCGGTGTCAAAGTAAGGTGCTCAGAAAATATTAACTGTTGTCACTGTTGTTACTGATTTCTTGTATTTCAGTGTCCTTGATTTATAAGACAGTGAATCAAGAAAGGGAAGGAATCTAGGATCAGGTGTTATTTTTCAAAATAGTTATCCACTAACTTAACAGTGATGTTGAAGTTGAAACTCAATAATGATGTTGAAGCTGAAACTCCAATACTCTGGCCACCTGATGCGAAGAACTGACTCATTTGAAAAGATCCTGATGCTGGGAAAGATTGAGGGCAGGAGGAGAAGGGGATGACAGAGGATAAGATGGTTGGATGGCATCACCAACTCAATGGACATGAGTTTGCATGAACTCTGGGAATTGGTGATGGACAGGGAGGCCTGGCATGCTGTGGTTTGTGGGGTTGCAAAGAGTCGGACACGACTGAGCGACTGAACTGAACTGAAGGTAACAAAGGAAAACAAATGTTCACCAAGCTCTTTTGGCCAAAAATGGTTTAGTAGTTAAAGGCCCCTTATAATATGAAGGTGAAATACAAATATGTCTCTCTCTCTCTTTTTTTTTTTTTTTAAAGAAGGCCGGTTTTGGAGAGATGGTAAGCTTTTTGTGGAGGAGTAAAGGCATTGGGTCCTCTGAAGTCAGGTCCACACCCCTGAGGAGGTGTGAGTCACATGGCCGCCCAGTGTGGCCCACTGTGCTCTGAGCATGCAGTCCCAGCGCTCAGAGTTCTGTGCTCACCTCAGGAGGCCTCTCTCGGCATCAGGTGTGGCTGCCTGGCATCAGGAGAGGCTGTGACTGCAGGTAACCAAACGCTTCCTGCCAGGAGGTCAAAGGCAGGTAGCTTTGAGAACCGGGACTCAATCCTTGGGGCTTCCTGGGAACTTCTAAATTGAATCCATGGTTTGGGGCTGTGGTTCTCATCTTAAGTTACATACCTAGAGAGCTTTAAGAACACTTCCAATGGTCAAGTTGTGCCCCAGACCATTTACATTAGAACCTCTGAGGACAGACTCCACACAAGCATATTTTGATCTCTTGTCAACAACAAGAGATCAATGTCAACAATAGTGACCACAGTTAACATATTCTGAGCACCTTACTTTGACACTGACCCTGCCAGTTCCTAGAGGGACACAGACATCATGTGTTTCCTGCACATTCTCCCATTAAAATCCTCCCCAGAAGTTCCCAGAGGCAAGGTCTATGCTCCACAAGTGCCTTAGAGCCTTCCCTGGTGGCTCAGTGGTAAAGAATCCGCCTGCAGTGCAGAAGATTTGGGTTTGATCCCTGGGTTGGGAAGATCCCCTGGAGAAGGAAATGGCAACCCACTCCAGTATTCTTATCTGGAGAATTCCACGGACAGAGGAGCCTGTTGGGCTACAGTCCATGGGGTTGCAAAGAGTTGGACACAACTAAGTGGCTAACACTTTCACTCTCAGCCTATCAGATATGCCTGCTAGTGTTGGAGAGTCTCCTGTGGAGACCTCGGAGAAGGTGGCTCGCCTCGGGGATGGGTACTGGCCGCTGCAGTCCTGGAAGGTGCCCCTTGGCATAAGCCCTCTTGGGGGTTGCCATTGACCCCACCACAGAGCCTGTAGATCCCAGGCTCTGCTTGTTTCTTTTTGAAGTATGACTGACCTGTGTTAGTTCCTGTTATATAACACAGTGATTTCAAAATGATCACCACAGTAAGTCATTAGTATTTGTCATGATATAAAGATAATACGTAGTTATTGACTATATTCCCTGTAACTATATTTCATACCCACGACTCATTTCTCTCTGTTTCTCTCCTTCCCCTCCTCCCTGGCAACCACCTGTTTGTTCTTTGTGTCTATTACTCTCTGTTAGTTTTTTTGTTTGTTTGTTTTTAGATTTCACACATAAGTGAAATCATATAAGTGAAAGACAGTATTTGTCTTTCTCTGTCTGACTTATGTTGCCTGGCGTAAGTGAAGGGTCACTTTTCTGCCTCTTCACAGAAAGTCTGAGTTCCCTGTTTTAATTAAAATCTGAAAGAATCATGGCTTAAAAGTTTGGGCCACCAGATGGCAGCACACTCCCACAAGTTGAAGCTCACCCTGGTGACGTCACCATCTCTGTCCCTAATTAAGAAATGTTAATTTAGTGTTTGCACCTGAAGGCATGATGCTAACACCATCTGTCCTTTTCTCCCCAGGGAAGCTGGTGTACGAGCGTATCTTTTCCATGTGTGTGGATAACCGCAGCGTCTTACCAGGTAACATCATAGCTGTTTCAGCGGTTTTTGTTCTGCCCTCAAGTCAGGATTAGAAGGTTTATATCAAGTCAGGATTTATTGAGACCTGAAGTTTTTTGTGTGTTAAAAGGTAAAGAAACACTGTTACAGTTTTCTGATCATCTCAGTCTTTGAAAAGAAGATTTTTCCAACTGCCCAGCTAGGGATTTGAGCAAGTAATTTGAATCTGCAAGAATGAAAAGGTCCTGTGATTAGATTCAACTGAACTTTAATACCAACTTAAATTTCTCTGCTGCTTGACATTTTAATATTTTCCCAATATATCTTTCCTGAGAAGAAAATTGCTTTGTAGAGCTAATTTTATATTAAAGAACAATGTCAAATAAATCAATAATAACAGATGCTTTGAATCTACAGTATATGCCCAAGTGATGTTTGCATTAAATTTATTGCTGCTCAATTTTGAACTCTCAGGAGGTTTTAATGGGACAATGAGACCACAAATTTATTTTGTCATATAAATGAAAGATGACAATGAGGCTAGCAGTATGGAACTCTAAGCAACAGCATCCATTTTCTCTTACTCCTCCTCCTGAGTTTCTAGCACTGCTGGGAGGAAGCGTGCTCATCTCTTCAAGTTAGAGCAACAGGCTGTCTTCACTTTCATCCCACCTCCTCCTGCTCCTGCTTCCCTGGAGGATGAAGAGATGGTATCAGACAGACCTGTAATTTGACTTTTCTTTTTGTCTGTTAATCTGTCTTGTCTTTCTGGTTTTCTTTTTCTTTTTTTTGTCTTTCTCTCTCTGCATCTCTTTGTCTTTTGCTGTTTCTTTTATTGTCTCTTTTTTTCTCTCTTCTCTTTATGTTTCCTTCTTTTCCTTCCTTCCATCATCTGTGTTGTTAAAACTAGTTAATATGCACATTTCTCAGAAAGCAAGACAGAACCCTACAGACCTTTAGGGCTAGAAAAGCTCTTTGGAATCGCCTCGTCTCATTTTAGGGGGGGCCCACCCAGTGGGAAAGAGCCAGGAACTTGGCCCAACCCTGCCACCAGCAAGTGAGAGCTTGGCTCTCAATGCTGGACTGCACCATCCGGTATGGTGGCCACTTGGTCACATGAGGCTCTTGTGCGCCAGAGATTGACCAGTCCAAACTGAGATATGCTGTGAGTATTAAAAAAAAAAAAAAGTTGGATTTCAGACGCTTAATGCAAATAAGAGACCATGAAGTATCTAATTTTTAAGTTTACATGTTTACATATTGAAATGATATTTAGATGAATTAGATTAAATAAAGTATATTTAAAATTACAAAAAAAAAAAAAGAATCTGAAAAAAAAAAATAAAATTACACGTCTTTGTTTTAGCTCTTTGCATGGGGCTCACATGGCATTTCCATTGGATAGCATTGCACTACACCCTCCCCTCCACCACATTCCCACCTGCAGTGGTTTTTAACAGCTCCTCACACATTCTAGGCTTCTGAGGACTGGGAGGCAGGGGCCAGCCTGATGGAAAGGCCTTCTCTGTCAGCTTAAGGATTTGGCAAATCTGGTGCATTTGTTTTACACTTGCCAGTGTTTCTTCCATGTGCTGTATCAGCAGCAGTAAACTCTCAGCCTGCAGGCAGAATTAAACCCAGTTAGCTGTTTTCTTTGGCTACAAGAGTATTTTTTAAAATGCTATTTGGTATAGTTTCTACTTCTTCCTATTGTTGTATACCTAACTGATTAGAAATGTTTAGATCACCTGTCTGGCCCCTAGGGACATTTATGTTCATACCTACTACAATAGTTTTCCTTCCTGTCCTTCACTAACCATACAAACAACATTTTAGGGCTAGGTAAGGAAAAACTGGGCTTCCCAGGTGGGTCTAGTGGTAAAAACCTGCCTGCCAATACAGGGGATGTAAGAGATGCAGGTTCGATCCCTGGGTTGGGAAGATCCTCTGGCGGAGGGCATGGCAACCCACTCCAGTATTAGTGCCTGGAAAATCTCATGGACAGAGGGCCTGGGGGGTCCATAGGGTCCCAAAGAGTCCAACACCACTAAAGCAACTTAGTACAAATGCACGCAAGAGAGAGTTACTAATAGGTTTCTCCCCACTTGAACTATTAAAGTTCAAAATAAAAGACTATTTTCATATTCACTTTTAGTTCTTGTCTAAATGTGTTAGCATGTTTATTACTAAATTCATGCCTCCCCAAATACTTTTTGTTTTTTAACCTTGAATTGGGCTTTTGTTTTCTTGAAAATAATTTCATTTCTCCCCTTTCAGTTAAAATCTTTTATCTGCATGTATCTTCTGTTTCCTAGAACCTGAAAAGGAGAGGGAAAACTTTTCTCAAAAATGTCTTTAATCTTGGGGATGCCTGTTAACAATAATTATAAAGAAAACTTTTGAAATCTACTATGCAGAATTCTGCCTAAAGAAATTATGTGTAGAGAGAAGTCTGGTGGCGTGTGTACTGATTCTTTCCATTTGAATCAAGTTCAGACTGTGATCTTAGTATTTGAGCCCTTTACCTTCAGGAGCTTTAACTAAAGCATAGCTCCTACTAGTTCAGAAAGATACTGATGTCCTTTGGCTTCAGGGAAAGTACGTGCTGCTAGATATGGTAATTTTTCCCCAACATTTCTTCATTCAGCATATGAGTGAAGAGAGCTTGTACTCCAAGGGTAAAACAATTTCATTTCCATTTTGGGATGAGTAACTTGGGTTTCTTGTGTTGTGGGTCTCCTCATTAGCTGTGGGCATTTCTGTCTTTGGTTTTTCCCTGTGGCTGATACAGCCGCCCCTGGGTAAGGAGTGTCCTTAACTGACCTGGCCTTTCAGGTCATCGTATTAAGATGACATGGCACCCCTATAAGCCCTGTTACGTAAAAAGACATCTCACTGCCAGGGTCGAGACTTGGCAAATGGAAGAGAACCAAACTCACTGGTCTCCTCCCTTCTCCTAAAACATCCACAGAAGTTCAGGGTTGAAAAAAGGAGCCCATAAAGGAAAAGTAAGTGGGAACTAGAAGAAAATATCTCAGCTCTTGTTTACATTGAAGCCTCTTCTGAATTAATTTCCAGATTCTAATTTCATTCTCCATGTAGCAGCCCAGGCGCTGAAGTATAATTGATGTCATGTCATTCCTTTGCTCAGAGCTCTTCAGGGAGCTTCCGTCACACTTAGAAGAACTCCCAGACTCCTCGCCAAGGCTGCAGCCCCTCATGACCTGGCTGCTTCTCCCCTTCCTCTCGCATCTCTTTGGCTCACTTTCTTGTTCTTTGACCAGACCCACTGGAATGTAAGCTTCATGAGGGCAGGGTCTCCTTTATGTGCTGTGCTCTCTTGTCTCCCTGGAGCTTAGAATACCACTTCTAGTTGGTTCCTGAGACGTTCATTGTGAGCAGGTGAAGTAATGAAATGTACTATTGAGCTTGCTATAATACATTTTTTTCTTCCCACTTTATTTATTTACTTTTTTCTGTAAGATTGTAAAGTCCTGCGTAACATAATCCTTTTCCTAAATTATCTCTGGAACTGGAAGGAAAATCTAAAAGCCTTTGTATTGCATATGCGAATTATTGCATAGCTGGCTGTTGGTGTGTACACACAGGGCAACTTGTCTTGGTGTGATGTCCCACTCTCCCTGGCAGCCTGATTCCGTGTTATCCCACCCTTTGCTATGCCTCCGTTCCCTCAACTGGAAAGCAGAAGTTTTTAGTAGATGACCTCAGAGACTTATTTTTGCTTTTGGGTCTCAAGTCACATGATTCAGTCACATTAAGGGAAATTAACCCCACCCCTCCTCTGTTTTCCAAAAGGCAAGATTGACAAATGAATTTAAGAATAGCCCTTACCTTTTCCTATCTAGGTCTCTTGGAACTTGAAAAAAAGTTACTTTTAAGTACATGGATTCAGGCCAGGAAAGGAAAAATGGTAATTTCACTTCTCTTAGAAAATAGCAAGTGAATAATTCTCCAATGAATGAAGCATGCCAGAACATCCAAAAATAGATAAATCCTTGAGATTGCAGTTCTGAAATATCTGCAGTTGTGATTACTGACTGTTCTTTGCTAGTGAAGTACCTAGAATTTTATTTTTTGCTGATTCCATAGATATTTTGATCACTTTAATGGTGTACCACCAAGTAGCAGAAAGTAGAACCAGGGATGAAAAATGACTCATTGAGCAACATGATGAGGGCAACAGGCTAACATTTGTTTCTTATGTTCTGTAGTAATCAGTTTCTCCCGTTTTGGTTGAATCCTAAAAGTGTAAGGCACACCCCGATCCCAGGGGTGGGATCGGGCTCCAGTTTGTGCAGAAATCATTTAAATGTGAGAGTTCAACAGTAGCCTTCTTGGTGTTGAACAGTTTCTAGTTTGTTTTTGTTTTCATTTTTCCGTACTCTCTTCCATTTCTTACTAAGATGTATGTCATTGATTGGACTTGGTCATCAGTGCCAGAAAACTCAAAAATCTCAGTAAAGAGAATCACAGCTGGCAGCCAGCCTGTGGTGCCAGCCGTCCTGACTTCTGTCTTGCTCTTGTGGTTCAAGATGGTTATGGAGGTTCCAGCCTTTGTATCTGCATTCTTGCCAGCAGGAGGGAAGAAGAAATGAAGATCAAGCCCCTTCCCTTGGAGCTAATTCCTTGCACTCCTGTGTATATCCTGGGACCTGAACTTGGTCACATAGCCACCCTGAGCGGCAAGGATGGCCGTATGCCCAGCAGAAAACGAGAGCCCTGTTATTAAAGGGGAAGAGAGCAGAGAGTAGGGGAAAGTGGCATTTTTGTCCCAGGTGACTCAAGTCTTCAGGTGATATTATTGAACTGGCAGCCTGACTCTGACTGATTTCTCACCTCAGGGTCTTGACTTACCACACACGTCAGGTCCATGTGATGTTTACAGCACACACTTCCATTGCATTTCATGTTACAGTTGCAGGTTCCTCAAGCATCTGGAATTCTCAGCAGTATCACCGTAGTTACTGGTAGGTACACCAAGAGCCTCTGGATTAAATTAGAGGCAGTGGCTAAGAATATAGGCTGTGGAGCCAGACTGCCTGAGTTGAATTCTGGGTCTTATGCCTGCTTGCTGTGTGCCCTGGGCGAATCCCTCAACTTCGCAGTGCCTCACTCCCTGTGTCTGTGAGAGAGGACCGTAAGAGTCGGTGACTCGGAGGGCCCTTGTGGGGCCTGAGTGAGCTGATGTCTGTAAAGCTCTCTGAGTGGCGCCTGGCCCTTAGAAAGCCTCTGTGTGTCAGTCATCCTCGTCACCAGGTGTTTCCTAGTAGTAATGATATTTGGAAGGAAGGCCATGGAAGGGCCGGGCGCCCCACCCCTTCTGCCGCGCTGTGACTGTTTTCTGTCCCGGGACTCAGAGCAGCTGTGACAGATCCCAGGAATTAGGAAGGCTGATGGGTATTATTTTTGTTTTACAGATCACTTCTCTCCAGAGAATGTAAATGACACAGCCAAGGAAACATGCTTGAATTGGTTTTTCAAGATTGCTTCCATCAGGGAGCTCATTCCAAGATTGTATCCTTTTTTTCTGTCTGATGCTTTTAAGGATAGGCTGCAGGATTGCACTGCTAATAGAGGCCATGCGATGGGCTGCCCTGAGATTCCTGTTGAAAATGGGGTCCTGTTAGGGTCGCTCGCCTGGAAGCCCAGCGCCAGCCACACTGTCCAAGATGCCCTTGGACTCTGACTGTCTCCAGTTCTCTGTTTTTAAACTTTGACTGTGGCGCTGTGTACCAGGCTTTTATTTCCCTGAAGAACATTCCCACATTAATTTTCTCAATTAAATGCTTTGGGGTTTTTTTGTGTGTGTGTATGTTTTCTCTGGTCCCAAGACCTTGAAAGGAGCAGGGTCCAGCTTATCTGCACAAACACCAGTGTTGAAGGACAGACAGTTCGACTTACATACAAAAGGAATCTTAGTTCTCTTAAGTTTCATCCTTTCCTCATAAAACCTCAGTTGAAGTGCTTAAAACCCAGTTTAAATTTCAGCACGTAATCATAAATCAGCATATAACGTTTTCCAAATTTTATTTTAAATAAGAATAAAACCTTGAAAACCAAATGTAGAAACCACAGGCCACTCACTGATTTCATTCTTTGGATTGTCAAGAGCTGTCGTGGCCCCTCTCCTGAAGACACACCTAGTTCTCTGCATGAACAGTTAGGCTTTTCCCCGTAGGGAACAGGCCGTCTGGAAAATGTCTTCCTTAACAGAATGTTTTTGTAGCTACGTGGAAGCTTCCATCCTGAAGTGTAACAAGTTCCTCTCCAAAACGTAAGGCTCTTTTTAAATGTCCAGAGCCATACATTTCCAAAAAATTTCTCTCTCTCACAGCCCTTGCGAATGATTCTGCAATAGTAGCTATCATTCTGTGATGCTTAGTGTGTAGCTGATCTGGTGTTAAGCACCTTCCATCCATTTTCTCATTTAATCCAAATGAAGTAGAGATCACTTTTTAATCTCCATTTTATGGAGAAGAAAACTCAAGGTGGGAGAGGTTGGAAGATCAACTGGATTTGACATGGAAGATCAACTGAATTTGACATCCTAGCTCTGCTCATGGAAGATCAACTGGATTTGACATCCTAGCTCTGCTGTTACTGGCTGTGTGGTCCAGAGAAAGTTACTTAGCATCTCTGACCCCCAGTCTTCTCGGTGAACAAGCCCCGTGAAGGGGTCTGTGAGCGTTCCTCGGGCTGCAGACACCACACTTGGAGCAGCACCCATGGGCTCTCTCTCAGTGTCTGTGGCTGCCGTCCAAGATGATGAAGAGGTCAGAGATGTCAGAACGAAAGGCCCTTTCCCCTGAGCCCCCTGCTACTCTGGGCCACCTCGGACATTGTTTTGAGAGTAGTTTTGCTGAACCAGGAGAAACCAGATCTGCTTTCTGAGTGGCATTGGACACCATCTAGATAACTCCCCAGAGCCACAGGCTGTCTCGTGCTCCGAGTTGGATTTAAAATGTGTACCAAGCGTTTGATTGAGATCTGGGGATTACTGGGGGAGTTGGGGGGGGGGGGGTGGTCACGTGGTGCTGAAGAAACAGTTATTTTCGTTCACCAGTTGGGGGAGAATAAGGCTTGAGGCAGAGGGAAGTCCCATATGGCCAGAGAAATAAGTAAGTCACAGTTCACTTTGAGGGGGATGCTGGGGTCAGGTGTTGAGAGTGGGCGGAGCATGGGGCAGTAAATCTATGCCAAAGGACTATAGATAACAGCTGAGATATGGAGAAGGGAGAGGAGTGACCTAGTGACCTGTCGATGGATGATAACTGGGGGTGGGAGGGTGGTGGAACAAAAATTGTTAAATTAGTAAAAGTGACCTCAAACAGGAAAAAAGTGAAGATTAGACTCCAGCGCTGAAAAGATGGTAGAGACGAAAGAAACCATTCAAAAAATGAATTATGGAAAGAGAGAAAGACTTGGTACATGGCCTTAGAAAACGTCAACTTTGACCTTGGTTTGTTTCTGAAACCTGATTTTGCCCCCCTACATTTAGGAAGTGTAAACGTAGGCTTTTATTTTTATTCAGAAAATGAAGGGAGAGAGAGTCGTCCTGTGGGGTGTAATGCTGCTGTCTCTCCGTCTCTCGCAGGGGGATTTCAGAGTGTCTGCCCCGGCTGACGTGCATGGTCCGGGGGATCGGGGACCCGCTGGCGTCGGTGTACGCCAGGGCCTACCTGTGCAGGGTGAGCCGACGCGTCCTGCCTCCTCTCACGCTGACGCTTCTCCCTCCCCGCCACCCAGAGTCACTGGATGAAGGACTTTATTAGCCACTAATTTTAGAGCATAGCTCGTCCACGGAAAGCAGGGCTGTAGGATTTCTGTTTAAAATTAATTTCGAAGTAGACCCACTTACCCATAACTCTTAATTAGGGTCATCGTCTCACAAATGAACTGGGTTTCAGAACTAATTGTGTCTCCCTTCTTGCTGGGAAGGAGGCTCCCAAGGCCTTTCGGCTGATAGGTTACTTCTCATTGACTCACAATGTTGCTTTCCCTTTGTCTTTGAATTTGATTGTTTTATCAGATTTGTGGTCTCTGTGTTAAAGATCTGGCTCAGAGCGCGAGTTGATGAGGGCTGTCTGGCAGGGAGAGGCACTCCTGGAGATGGCAGGCATCAGGGTCTGTGTCACCTGGCCTTGGAGGGCTGCTCTGATGGGTTCAGATTGTAGATCACTCAGCCTTTCTCGCCTCAAAGCACCGTGAAGCTCCTGCTTGAAACTATTAACTTTCATTTATGAAAAATGCACCCTGTGGAGAATTTACAGTCATTTTTCTTCAACTCACATGGGGCCGCTGCCTCTGTCAGCTTTTGTGGGAGTCCACCTTACTGGCTCCTTTGGCATCATTTACCTTTAGAGGGGCTATTTCCCATGTTCTGTAGGGTCCTGGTGAACCCCAGACTTCTTGAAGACAAAGCTACTGTTAGAGACCTACCCCTTCCCTAGTGTGAAAGTGAAAGTCATTCAGTCCTGTCGGACTCTTGGCGACCCCATGGACTATACAGGCCATGGAGTTGTCCAGGCCAGAATACTAGAGTGGGTAGCCTTTCCCTTCTCCAGGGGATCTTCCTAATCCAGGGATCAATCCTAGGTTTCCTGCATTGCAGGCGGATTCTTTACCGCCTGAGCCACCAGGGAAGCCCAAGAATGCTGCAGTGGGTAGCCTGTCCCTTCTCCAGGGGATCTTCCTGACCCAGGAATTGAACCAGGGTCTCCTGCAATGCAGGTGGATTCTTTACCAGCTGAGCTTCTAGTGGTCATCAATACTATGACATTAGAAGGTGAGGACTGTAGCCTTTGATCAGCTTCTTTCACGTGACATCTAGCATGTGATAGAAGCCCTGTGGTCTCCAGTGTCTCAGAGAAATCAGTCATTTCCCTCAGAGTGAGAAGCAGATATCCTTGGGGAGAATCCTTTTTATAGGTCCATTCCCTAATAAGGGAGAAAAGAAAAAAGAAAAAGCTTTCCAATTAAGGGCACCTGCTCCCTTGTAGTAACTGAGGCCAAAGTATGCATTGCCATCTGCTTGAGACTGGCATATATTTTTCATACAAGAATATCAGATATATTTTCTCCAGCTTCAACTCTAGTATCATGAAGTTTGAATGCTCCTTCCTTGTCAGAGTTTGCTGAGGGCCTCTTGTGTGCAAAATTGGCCTGGATCCTGTGGGGTGGGGTGGGGGGATGTAAAGATAGCCTTGTTTGTGATTTGTGTTCTGCTGCCCTTCCCCTTGTAGCATACATCACATTCTTTGAATTGACCTTCCCGTCAGTAATAAAGATCTAGAAACTTAGTGTGTCTAATGACACACAGTTATTATGTAGAAATCAGAAAGTGAGGGGAATATTCATTCCCTGCAAACCTGCTCAGTTTTAAAGTTTGAAGGCAGGTACACAAGCTAGTGAAAGATGATATTTGTTGCATATAAAGTACCTCCCCTGGTGGCTCAGATGGTAAAGAATCAGCCTGCAATGGCAGGAGAAACTGGGTTTGATCCCTGGGTTGAGAAGATCCCCAGGAGAAGGGAATGGCAACCCACTCCAGTATTCTTGCCCGGAGAATCCCATGGACAGAGGAGCCTGGCAGGCTACAGTCCATGGGATTGCAAGAGAGTTGGACACGGCTGAGCTAACACTTTCATTCACTTTCATTTTCAAAGTGCCTTTGCATGGCAGATGGAGCTCTAAAACTCAGTGGCAATGAAGAGAGATTACAGACACACCCCAGGAAAGCTGGGTGAGAGGCACTGTTTCTGAAATCAGTTGTGCCAATTCAGGCAGAGCACCCTTTCCCCTGGCTGGGTAGCTACTGAAAATCTTTTGATATAGAAAGAAAAAGAGACAGTGTGCATTAGTAAGGATTCTTTCAATTCTAAGTGGCACAACCCCAGTTCATAGTACTCTGAAGCAAAGGTTGGGGATTTGTTGGCGCTCGCATCTGAAGAGCCTGGGGTAGTCCCAGCATGGCAGACCCAGGGACCCCGAACCCAGACAACCCCAGGAGTTGTCTGCTCCCTCGTGGCTCAGCTCTGCTCTCCCCTGGGTGACTTCAGTTTACAGCTTTCTCTTTCCATATGGTGGAACGGCTTCCATCCTTTTGACTTAGGAACCCCAGCGACAAGATTGTCTTTTCCCCAGTGGTTCTAGCCAGAGTTTCCAGGCAGAATCTCGTGGAACCACCTTGGGTCCTTAGCCCGTAGATATAGCAGTCACTGTGACCGTGGGATGGGATATGCCTGCTGACTGAGCATGGGTCATGTGCCCACGCTGGCAACCCAGGGTTGGCTGGGTCCAGCTGCCACAAACCTCTTTGTCTGAGAGGTAAGTTTGAGTCCTCAAAGACAAGTCTACTTTGCTGATTCCAGAAACAGAGAGAATGAGTGCCAGGCAGGCAGAAACAACAGATGGATATTGTAACTACCCTTGCTACTCTAGGTAGATATTTTTTCGACCTGAGCAGATTTCTAAGTTGCTCATTTGGTTTTATGGAAAGAGATAAACAAAACACAAAGGCAGTGAGTAGGCAGGGCGTGGGGGGTGCTCAGAGCTGTTTATTAAAGGAAAGTATGATTAACTCCTCTTCTAAGTCACAACCCCTTCAGTTCATCTCCACTGCTTGTCCACTGGGCCTTTTCTTTGCTGTCGCCTAACAGGTAATTATTGCTTTTTCTACGAAATGATTAGTAGAAGGAGACAATAGAGTCAGAACACAGTAAAAGTGGATCTGACATTTGTTATTAGTATTTTTTTAAAATCCTTGTACTTGTCCTTGGAAGCATCTCCAACAGCTATAGAGAGCTGCCCCTGGAATTTACCGCCCCAGTAGATCTTGCATAATTTTCCTCAAAGGAATTCCTTACAGACATCTAAAAAACACTGTTATCGTTAATCTTCATGACCTCTGGGTATCTATGGTGGGAGGTGAGTGGTAGAAATCTGTCTTGCTTGGAAGAAACCAGGTCCCAGAAAGCAGCTCCTCTTACAAAGTTGTTTTTGTGCTAAAGCAGCTGTGTGGAATTGAGGTGTATTTGAGGAACTCAGTTTAAGGAAACTTATGATGCTTTGTTTTAAATTCATGTAGTCCCTGCCATATTTGCGACCTTTACTTTTCCATTCGACTGTAGAGCCCTGGCCACCTTCTCTGTGATTTAGCAAATGTTTTTCAACTGAAAATATTACGTATCTTTTTAAAATAATGAGTCGATGGATTATAGTTTTGTTAGGCTTCATGCTTGTGTAATAAAAAATTTGCTTAAAATACATCAAAATTTATGTCTGCTTCCCTGACTGCCCAGCAAAGAATGAATCTGTATATTTTAACAATGCAACAGTGAAGTCCCAGCTGACTCTCTTACATACCAGAATCTTTTTGCTTCATTTAATAAGTACACCCACATGTGTGTTTATCATTTTTTAGAGAGGAAAAGAATGTCGTATACACTGTCTTGAGAGTACATTTCTCCTTAGTGCTGTATTGATTTGTTCCCTTGGTCATCTGTTCAGAAATACTTTCATTACCTTTGGGAAATTGCAAAGATGATTACTGCAAATGTTGCCCTTTTTTTAATTAAAAATAGCTCCTGTGGTTTTTCTTATAAAAGCAAGATATGCTTGTTGAATAAGAAAAGAAATAAACAAAAAGAATGAAAGTTAACTTTCTGGACCTCTTTATGCTTATATCTGCCTATATGTATATTTTTAATTTACAAAAATGCATCACACTGTATATGTTATTTGCAACCTGGTTTTCTGCCGTCAAGGTTACTTCCTTTTGTTTGGCTACAGGTGGGCATGGAAGTGGCTCCACATCTCAAAGAAAGCCTAAATAAGAACTTTTTTGACTTCCTCCTCACATTCAAACAGGTAAGAGAACACTATGAGAAGAGCCAATTGATGTGATAGTTATATGATCACAGATTCATAAAACCCAGTTGGTTTTCCAAGTCGAGATTGCCTTAAAGCTCTTTAGATGTGTAAACCCTAGAAAATCGCACTCGCGTCTGTTACAGACAATTAAAATGTGTTGATTGTACTGAACAAGCAGAGAGCATTAATATGCATGTGTTAATAAGCAACATCTCCGGTTGATCAGACTTTCTTCTTAGCATCTGCTGGGTCCATTTTTATCCGGTTACTTCTCGTCACAGCACACATTCCCAGAACAGCTCAGCCTGGTGACCTGGGAACCTGTGTGTGTTTTTTTCTAGTTTAAAAAAACCTGAGAAACCAGGCTGTTTCTCTCGGGGCCAGACATGTTCTTTGTTATGTGACTTCCCCTCCTTTTCTGAGTGTTTGTTTGGTCTCCTATAGATTCATGGGGACACGGTCCAGAACCAGCTGGTGCTCCAGGGCGTGGAGCTTCCGTCCTACCTCCCCCTGTATTCGCCTGCCATGGACTGGGTCTTCCAGTGTGTTTCCTACCGCGCCCCCGAGGTAACTGCCCGGTGGCTTCAACGTGAAGCTCACTCCTGTCTTCTGTGTCGTAAGGACCCTCACTCCTGAGTGCCCAGTAACGTCATCATCAGGGCCCTTTCACGGTGATTCACTGTTGGGTCTGGTTCTGTGCTCAGCCCTTGTCCTGACTGTGTGTATCCTAAGTGGTGGTTTGGCCTGCTGTTCACGCGTGAGCCCTGGACTCAGGGTGCCCGCGTCTGAACCTCGGCTCTGTTGCTTGCAGCTGTTGTTACTAAAGCAGAGCTCAAGTCACTTGTCCCTAACTGCTCAGCCTCTTTTTATCGGTGAAATGGGAGCAGTAGTAATTCCTCTTTTCTAGTCTATTGCGTGGATCCAACAAGATGGTCCATGTACAGTGCCTGGTGAAGGAGGGCCCCACTCATGGTACTTGAATGTTTGTTGTGTCATTGGGATTGCAAATATAATTTTTATATCTGTATGAGAGAACCAGGAAAGAGATAAGACAAAGTGTCGCTGGAGGGCAGAGTTTGGATTGTTTTAACTTATCTTTCTTGCCCAATTTGTTTTTTAACTTTTCGGCAAGTATAATGCCTTGCTTATATTTTAATTTTTGCAAATCCTAAAGTATGAGGAGAAAAATAGGGACATCTTGTATTCACCTAAATAATAGGTGAATTTTTTATCAAGTAAATTGATTTTATAAATCAGATCAGCTTAATAGAAGTTTTTGAAAACTTGTGGCCATTCTCTCTGATCATAAGGGTAGTCTCAGCCACCACATGCTGGCCCAGGCTCCCAGGAAGAAGAACCATGAAGTTGACTGATTCAGCTGAAGACTGAAACCTGTGAGCAAAACTGATGCATTTGAAAATAAGAACACTTATTCTTTTTCTCCTTAAAGAACAACAAAATTAGATTAAAAACAAAAAGTACACATCATAAGGTGTTCTTCATTTTATTTTAAGTGGCAGTAATCTCAGAGGATGGTAGAAGCTGGGAATAGAGCTTTCCTGGGGAGTAAAACTCTAGGAAGTCATTATTGTACCAGAAGAAGTGATTAAAAAAATTAGGTCACCTGAATAATAACAAACTCTGATTCTTGGGGCATTTAAACAAGGAGCTTGCAGTGTCTTATAAAAAAAAAATCATTTTCAAACTGTGGAAATATTAATGTCAGTGTGGAGGGTGGTGTTGAAAATGTGTGTGATAAAGTGATACCTAAAAAGCTCTTTGACAGTGGCTGGGATGTGTCCCCCAGGGAGTTGGAGCTGTGTGTGTCTTTAAGGGGCCATACCTCCAGAATGTAGGCATTTATCTGTAGCAGTTAGCAACACACAGGACAGGTAAGTGAGAGGGGGAAGGGAAAATCATCTAGATGAGAGAAGGGAGAAATGCCTTGTGCTGCAAATACCTGACTGCTGCAAATACGAAATTTCATATTGAAATCCCCTCCCTCCCAAAATCAGGGAAAGCCTATTCAAAAAGGCTTTTTGTTGTTGTTTAAAGGTAAGATCCCCCGCCCCCCCCCCCACCATTTATACAATTAAGATTAAGCAAAAAAACCTTTATGCCCCCAATTTTAGGAACACTTTGCAGAGAAAAGCAACTGTTCCATAAAACATGCTTTGGGCAGTGAAAACATATCCCTTGGTAAACGTACCATTTTCAGCAGCTTGTTCTCTGGGTCTGGTGTGGGATCCTGTAAGGCCGTGCTCAGCGGTGTGATGCAGGTTGTCACTGTTGAAGGAAAGAAGAGGAAGGTGGTGAGGCTGGGGCAGGTAGTGAGGTAGCACTGAGCTCAGATTGTGACTGTGTTACCTTGGGCTGCTGGACCTCTTTGTGCCTCAGTTTTATCAGCTGTAAAATGGGGCTAATAGATGGAACCTTCCGCAAAGGGCTCTCTTGAGATGACTGTAATAGTGCACGTCAGCACATGACCAAGAGCTGGTGTGAAAGGCACCAGGCAGATGGGGATGGTTGTCATCGTTATCTTTGTTCTTCATAGGAAATGGGGCCTGGACTGATTTGAAGGCCAGGAGAAGAGTCAGGGGGCAGTAAGGAGGGGGTGAGGGAAGGGACCTGTATACACCGACAGGTAAGAGGCATACTAAGGAGACGAGCATTACTGGAGAAGAGTGGGGGACTAGGCTGCCTGGGAGTGGCCCAGGCTGCAGAAGTTGTTGATCATTGTGTCATGGAGACCAGGCAGCTCTTGAAGATTTTTGATCAGGGAGATGATTTGCAAAAAGTGGTGCTTGAAGATCAAACTGGCAGAAGCATACCAGATGGATTAGAAGAGTACCAGTTGGCAGCCATGGAAAAAACAAGAGGCAGAATGGATAGAAGAGGATTTTCATAATCAGAAAACATTCTTTAATAAGTGTATATGCATTGGAAAGACTTTGGAAAAGATAGGTTAAAAGGAGAGAAAAAGAGCCACCTAAAATTCTGTCATGAGTAAACTGGTCATTGTTAACATTCTGGCGCATTTTCTTTTTAATACTTCTCTCTCCGCTTTCACTCTTGCTTTGTTATTACAATTGTGTTTTGCACATGAGAAAAATTTCCCATATGCCTTTATAATGCTTTTCCCTCACTTAACATTATACCAAATGCCCGTTGTTGGGAGAGTTTTGTGACCTTTCAGGAAGAGAGTAGAAGGCAGTGTTGGTTGGCTGTGAAGAAATGGAGCATGGAGTTGGGTCAGAGATGCTGCTGAGCTTGGAGCCCTTAACACAACGGCCTCTTTCTGAGGCTCCCTCTGCGCTGCGCCCCACAGGCAGCCCTGGTTCTGTAGCACTGTGCTGGGCTGCACTTCGCAGGTAGTTCATTTTTTCCAGCTCCGTGTCAAGCAGGTCAGTTGGTATCATTTTTCCAACAGCGTTTGCTCACTTCGTGTCTCTGTGTCATTGTGGTAATTCTCAACATTTCAGACTTTTTCGTTTTGTTTGTTACAGTGATCAATGATCAGTGATCTTTGATGTTACTTACGACTCACTGAAGGTTCAGATGATGGTTATCATTTTTTAGCAATAAAGTGTTTTTTAATTATCGTGTGTGTGTGTGTATACATACACACACACACACTTATTTTTAGACATAATGCCATTGCACATTTAATAGTGTACAGAGTATAAAGCATAATTTTCATATATACTGAGAAACCAAAAAGCTTGTGTGACTTGCTTTATTGCGATGTTTACTTCATTGCAGCGGTCTGGGACAGAACCCGCAATATCTCCAGTGTCTGCCTGTCTTAGTTACCTCACCTGTGTCCGTGCTCGGTTGTTGAGTCGTGTCTGACTCTTTGCGACCCCGTGGACTGTAGCCCTCCAAGCTCCTCTGTCCATGGGATTTTTCAGGCAACAATACTGGGCTGGTGGGTTGCCATTTCCTACTCTAGGTGATTGTCCTGACCCAGGGATTGAACCTGAGTCTCCTGCATCTCTTGGAGTGCAGGTGGATTCTTTACTATTCAGCCATTGGGGAAACCCGGTTACTTTGCTTGGGCTATGTTAATTCACTCTCAGAGCTTCCCCAAGCTAGGTGTTGCTGTTATCCACATTTATAGATGACGCACCTGAGGTTTAGAAACTTGTTACAGTCACACAATTAGAAGTTGTGTAGCCGTTTTGAGAGTGACACTGAAACCAGCAGATTTGTTCCCTTGACTACTTTGCTTTAGACTTTGTTTCTAGGTCTCTCCCGTTAACTGCTATACTGTTAAAGTGAGACTTAAACAAATTGACCCATGGGACTGCTCCTCCAGTGGTCTGACTATTAATATGAGTTCAGTTCAGTCACTCAGTCGTGTCTGACTCTTTGTGAACCCATGGACTGCAGCATGCCAGGCTTCCCTGTCCTTCACCAACTCCCGGAGCTTGCTCAAATTCATGTCCATTGAGTCAGTAATGCCATCCAACCATCTCATCCTCTGTCATCCCCTTCTCCTCCTGCCTTTGATCTTTCCCAGCATCAGGGTCTTTTGCAATGAGTCGGTTCTTCGCATCAGGTTGCCAAAGTATTGCAGTTTCAATGTCAGCATCAGTCCTTCCAATGAATATTTAAGACTGATTTCCTTTAGGATTGACTGGTTTGGTCTCCTTGCAGTCCAAGAGACTCTCAAGAATCGTCAGCAACACCACAGTTCAAAAGCATCACTTCTTCAGCACTCAGCTTTCTTTAAGGTCCAACTCTCACATCCATACGTGGCTACTGGAAAAACCATAGCCTTGACTATATGGACCTTTGTCAGCAAAGTAATGACTCTGCTTTTTAATATGCTGTCTAGGTTTGTCGTAGCTTTTCTTCCAAGGAGCAAGCGTCTTTAATTTCATGGCTGAAGTCACCATCTGCAGTGATTTTGGAGCCCAAGAAAATAAAGTCTATCACTGTTTGCATTGTTTTCCCATCTATTTGCCATGAAGTGATGGTACCGGATGCCAGGATCTTAGTTTTTTGAATGTTGAGTTTTAAGCCAACTTATTGACTCTTCTATTTCACTTTCATCAAGAGGCTCTTTAGTTCCTCTTCTGTTTCTGCCACAAAGATGGTGTCACCTATGTATCTGAGGTTATTGATATTTCTCTTGGCAATCTTGATTCCAGCTTGTGCTTCATCCAGCCCAGCATTTCACATGATGTACTCTGCATATAAATTAAATAAGCAGGGTGACAATATACAGCCTTGTTGTACTCCTTTCCTGATTTGGAACCAGTCTGTTGTTGCCTGTCTGGTTCTGATTGTTGCTCCTTGACCTGCATACAGATTTCTCAGGAGGCAGGTAAGTCGGTCTGGTATTTCCATCTCTTGAAGAATTTTCCACAGTTTGTTGTGATCTACACAGTCAAAGGCTTTGGTGTAGTCAGTAAAGCAGAAGTAGATGTTTTTCTGAAACTCTCTTGCTTTTTCTGTGATCCACCGGATGTTGGCAATTTGAACTCTGGTTCCTCTGCTTTTTCCAAATCCAGCTTGAACATGTGGAAGTTCAGGGTTTACATACTGTTGAAGCCTGGCTTGCAGAATTTTGAGCATTACTTTGCTAGTGTGTGTTTGAGTGCAACTATGCAGTAGTTTGAACATTCTTTGGCATTGCCTTTCTTTTGGTTTGGAATAAAAACTGACCTTTTCCAGTGCTGTGGCCACCGCTGAGTTTTCCACATTTGCTGGCATATTGAGTGTTGCACTTTAACAGCATCATCTTTTAGGATTTGAAATAGCTCAACTGGAATTCTATCACTTCCACTAGCTTTATTCGTAGTGATGCTTCCTAAGGCCCACTTGACTTCGCACTCCAGGATGTCTGGCTCTAAGTGAGTGATCACACTATCATAGTTATCTGGGTCATCAAGATATTTTTTGTATAGTTCTTCTGTGTATTCTTGCCACCTCTTTTGAATATCTTCTGCTTCTGTTAGATCTATACCATTTCTGTCGTTTATTGTGCTTATCTTTGCATGAAATATTCCCTTGGTATCTCTAATTTTCTTGAAGAGATCTCTAGTCTTTCCCATTCTATTGTTTTCCTCTATTTCTCTGCATTGATCGCTGAGGAAGGCTTTCTTATCTCTCCTTGCTATTCTTTGGAACTCTGCATTCAAATGGGTATATCTTTCCTTTTCTCCTTTGCCTTTCACTTCTCTTCTTAGCTATTTGTAAGGCCTTCTCAGACAACCATTTTGCCTTTTTGCATTTCTTTTTCTTGGGGATGGTCTTGATCACTGCCTCCTGTACAGTGTCACAAACCTCCATCCATAGTTCTTCAGGCTCTCTGTCTATCAGATCTAATCCTTTGAATCTATTTGTTACTTCCACTGTATAATCATAAGAGATTTGATTTAGGTCTTACCTGAATGGTCTAGTAGTTTCCCCTACTTTCTTCAATTTAAGTCTGAATTTGGCAATAAGGAGTTCATGATCTGAGACACAGTCAGCTCCCAGTCTTGTTTTTGCTGATTATATAGAGCTTCTCCATCTTTGGCTGCAGAGAATATAATCAACCTGATTTCGGTATTGACCATCTGGTGATGTCCACGTGTAGAGGCTTCTCTTGTGTTGTTGGAAGAGGGTGTTTGCTATGACCAGGGCATTCTCTTGGCAAAACTCTATTAGCCTTTGCCCTGCTTCACTTTGTACTCCAAGGCCAAATTTGCCTGTTACTCTAGGTATCTCTTGACTTCCTACTTTTGCATTACAGTCGCCTATGTTGAAAAGGACATCTTTTTTGCTTGTTAGTTCTAGATGGTGTTGTAGGTCTTCATAGAACCGTTCAACTTCAGCTTTATTGGTTGGGGCATAGACTTGGATTACTGTGATATTGAATGGTTTGCGTTGGAAACAAACAGAGATCATTCAGTCATTTTTGAGTTTGCACCCAATTAATGCATTTCAGGCTGTTTTGTTGACTATTAATGTAAACTGCCCTTTAAACGTTCTAAAATACAATTTGACTAGCAATGCAAATCTAAGACCCGTGTTGGTCATTGATTAATCCCTCTCAAGCATACATGTGTGTTGTTTTCATTCTTTTGAATTAGGGAAGAAACCCAAGAGAAAGGTAAATAATAGGAAAAAGTATAAAAAATTCTCCTTTTAATGCCTGCAGTATAAAAGTTCTTTTTATTCACATTGACATATTTTATTCCTTTGAGACTTAAGCCACATTAACTCTGGATTACAGGAAAGAGGTTTTATCTTTTAAGATTAGTTTATGATTTTGCCTACTGTTTACATGTTTGTTTCATCTAGAAAAACAACGAAAATATGATATATGTATTATTTAGTTTACTTTTTAATGGAGCAATAATTGTAAAGACTGATTATAAGCACATTTACTTATTAAAAGTAGAATTAAACATCTCTAGAGCAGTCTGGGCTGCATATGAGTGAATCTTAGCTTAGAAATATGTTATTTTTTCAAGATTATTTTAATTATTTATTATTATTTTCTTTTTTGCTGAGTTGTGGCATGTGGGATCCTAGTTCCCAGATCAGGGATCAAACTTATAGCCCCTGCAGTTTGAAGTGCAGAGTTCTAACCACAAGTTCCTCCCCTGTTAGAAAACAGAAATGTGTTATTGACCCAACTTTTTTCTTTTCCTGTACTTCTGTAGTGGGTGAACAACCCTAATCTGGAGACAACTTTAGATGTGGTGGCTATGCAAAGCGAAATATGTTAATGAAATATCACAAAGATGTATCCTCTGCTCCCCCCCCCAAAAAGGTACATGAACAATCTGGTGAAACAGTCTAGTTAATCATATTAATATTATACCAATATCAGTTTCTCTGGAGAAGGCAATGGCACCCCACTCCAGTACTCTTGCCTGGAAAATCCAATGGGAGGAGCCTGGTAGGCTGCAGTCCATGGGGTCGCTAAGAGTCAGACACGACTGAGCGGCTTCACTTTCACTTTTCACTTTCATGCATTGGAGAAGGAAATGGCAGCCCACTCCAGTGTTCTTGCCTGGAGAATCCCAGGGATGGGAGAGTCTGGTGGGCTGCCATCTACGGGGTCGCACAGAGTCGGACACGACTAAAGCGACTTAGCAGCAGCAGCAGCAATATCAGTTTCTCAACTTTGTCAGTACACTATAGCTATGTAAGATGTCACCATCAGGGAAGCTTAGTGATGGGTAACCAGCACCTGTACTATTCTTGCAGTTCCTCATGAGTCTATAGTTGATTACAAATAAAGCATTTCAAAAACTTGATCAATTTGGAGCAGTTTGAAAAATAACGTTATAAACATGGTTGTGAATTCCTCGGGCATTATGAGTACTAACATGGGAGGAGGGAGACCCATGCCATTCTTGAGCAAAAAAGGCAAATTGTCTCTCCATATTGATAGTCCATATAGTGAGTATCCATTTTTGTAAAACAGAAGTCTTCTACAACAAAAGCTAAATATTCATAGAATATAGACAAAGGCCTTGAAAGATTAGACACCAAATGTTGACACTGATGATCCTTAGCAAGAGGGAATTGGGAGTGAGGGCATGCTTATTTTGAACTTCTGTCCAAAGGCACTTCTTATTTTTATAATTTTTATAAAAAGCAAATATACAACTAAATAAGTGTAGGGTCCTAATGAAAGTTCAAGTTCTGATGTGTCTGTAAATATATATTCTGAGCTGCAAGTTTTTCAGTGTTTTTATCTCAGCCAACACGAGGCTTGTTTCGATCTCAAACTGGTTTGAACTGTTGTTCCTCTTGTTCTTGCCAAAAGTAGTCAATCCTGTCACTTCTCTGGAAAAAAAAATTAATAACCGCTAATAGATCTTCCTGGGGTCTATAACCATTTGGCTCTTTGGACACTAGGGTAATGACAATGCAGCCTTTTTTAAGTTATATTCTTGGATGCATTTTTAATGTGTTCATCTCCTGTGAAAAGAGAGCTTTTAAGGCGTTTGTCTTAATGGCCAGAACATTTTGTCCATATGTTAGCATTTGTCCTATTTTGTCTTTTCAGAAGTGCTGGACCAAGGTTTTCTCATTCATTTGTGTATGTGTATATGTGTGTGTGTGCGTGTGTGCACACGTGTGTGTATGAGATAATAAGCCTCCCAAGGGCATGGATTTCTGTCTTGATTTCCTCACTGCCCTATTCCCAGTGTCTAGAATAATGGCTTATTGTCAGAGACCCTGATGCTGGAAAAGATTAAGGGCAGGAGGAGAAGGGGACAACAGAGGATGAGATGGTTGGATGGCATCACTGACGTGATGAACATGAATTTGAGCAAACTCTGGGAGATGATGAATAACAGGGAAGCCTGGTGTGCTGCAGTCCACGGGGTAGCAAAGAGTTGGACATAACTTAGTGACTGAACAGTAGCAATAACATTGCTGTTGCTTCACAGGCAGGTGTTGAATGAGTGGTTATTTGTGTGTGTTGAAGAGTATCAATGTGATCGTTATAAGAATATCTCTTTTTCAGCCTTCCCAGGAACCTCTTTGATACTGTTCTTCATGAATGACTTTTCAAATATTGAATCCCCTGTGAATGGGTTAGGGAGGCCTTTTGTGACATTGTCAATCTTATCATCAGTTGGGATGCTTTGGCTGCAAGTAACACTTAACTGGCCCTACAAAGATAACTCAGTATGTTCTCTTGAATAACAAATGAAGGCCCTGGGCCAGGCAAGTTCTGTTCTCTCTGCTCTGCCGTCACCAGATAGCAGCAAAGTGGCTATAGCCATTGCAGGCATCATGCCCAGACATGGCAGAATCCAGAGGCAGGAAGATGGGGAGTCTTCAGTTCCTCCAGTTCCTATTTAAGAACAAGAAAACTGTGCTCGCTTCGGCAGCACATATACTAAAATTGGAACGATACAGAGAAGATTAGCATGGCCCCTGCGCAGGATGATATGCAAATTCGTGAAGCGTTCCATACTTTTAGAAATTGAGTGATTGTTAAGCAAATCTGTACATAAAAATAAAACTATAAAAATAACCTATATCTAATTATGAATTAAAAAAAAAAAAAGAACAAGAAAACTTTCCTCTAAGCCCCCATCTCAGTAGCAGGAAATCGGTCATGGGCCCTGTCTTAGCCTACCACTTGCAAGGGGAATGAGACCACCGTGATTGACTTGGGCCTGTGTTAGTTTGCTTAGTAAGTTCAGGCAGCTGTAACAAAACACCACATAGTGGGTAGATTATAAATAACAGAAATTTATTTCTAATGGTTCTGGAGGCTCGAAATCCAAGATCAAGATGCTCTCAGATACAGTATCTGGTGAGGGCCTACTTCCTGGTTCATAGATTTATCTTCTGGCTGTGTGCTCACATGGCAGAAGGGACAAGAGAGCTTTCTTGGGCTGCTTTTATAAGGGCACTGATTCCATTTATGAGGGCTCCACCCTTAAGACCTAATCACCTCCAAAGGCTCCACCTTCTAACACCATTAACTTGGAGTTAGTGGATTCAGATATCAGCAGGCTTCCATGATAGACTGAGTGTCTTTAAACAACAAAAATTTATCTTCTCAGAGTTTTGGAGGCTGGAAAGTCCAAGATCAAGGTGCCAGCTGGGTTGGTTTGTGGCAAGACTTTTCTCCTTGGCTTGCAGACCCGTCTTCTCACTGTGTCTTCGCCTGATCTTCTCATCTGTGCATGTGTGTCCTTAGCCTCTCTTCCTCTTCTTATAAGGACAGCAGTCCTATTGGATTAGGGCTGCACCCTTATGACCTCACCTGGTATTAACTCCTTTAAAAACCTTATCTCTGAACACAGTCACGTTGCAGGTTAAGGCTTCAGCATATGAATGGCGGGAACATAATTTACTTCAGAACAGGACCCAACCTGATTTTTGTTGGACAAAGACAGAAATATGAATAAAATAAGGGTTCTGGGGTGTTGATAGTATCCCCACAATCAACAATCGCTTTAGTTATTCAGGGACACCAGGACATGGAAGGACACAACTGAAAAGAGTGGAATTGCACTAAAAAAGACTCATTTTATTTTTTGATGTCCAGGCCAGACTTGGGTACAAATCTCATTTCTGCCACTTAGTAGGAAGTGGCTCAACCCAGCTGAGTTTTGGCTTCCTCATCTGTAAAGTAGGGATAACAGACATGGTGTCAAAGGCCATTGGGAAGAGTGAATGGGAAAAGACATAAAAAGCACTCCAGTGAAAGTGAAAGTCGCTCAGTTGTGTCTGACTCTTTGTGACCCCCTGGCCTATACAGTCCATGGAATTCTCCAGGCCAGAATATTGGATTGGGTAGCCTATCCCTTCTCCAGGGGATCTTCCCGACCCAGGAATTGAACCGGGGTCTCCTGCATTGCAGGCGGATTCTTTACCCATTGAGCTACCAGGAAAGCCCAGTGCCTCGTGCTGGGTGCCTGGTGAGTGCTCAGTGTCAAGGCTATTGTTATCAGCTCTTTTGTCTTGGGATTGACCTTGTCTGTGCCGTTTGAAACTTTCCCCAAACCACTGCGCTATGGGATACTTTTTTCTATTGATTTTCTTAACAATAAGAGCTCTTTTAAAGATGCATAATTGTCTTAAGATAGCTCTAAAGCCATTAATAGTATTCCAGTGAGTAAAACATTTATTTTCTTTTGGGGAAAAAAAAATGCTTCAAAATGCACTTGAGAGGAAGTGTAGTGAAGAGCATGGCCTTTGATGCCAGACTTCCCAGGTCACGTCCAACCCACCATAACTAGCCATGTCATCGTGGCCCAGCCACGTCACTGTTCCGTAGCTTGGTTTCTCATCTGTGAAGTGGGAGAATTGAGAGCCTGCCCCATATGGGTTGTGAGAAGTGGGAGCATGACTGTCAACTGCTTCTCCCTGTGACTGGCCAGCACCAAGTACTGGCCCAATGTTTGTTACTCATTTCACTTAGAATTCTACAGACACCTCATGAAAGGGGAGGAACACTGGGGGTCTAGAAGAGGTGGAAAGTGAAAGCGAAAATCGCTCAGTTGTGTCCGACTCTGTGCAACCCCACGGACTATACAGTCCATGGAATTCTCCAGGCCAGAATATTGGAGTGGATAAGCTGTTCCCTTCTCCAGAGGGTCTTAGGAGAGGTAGGGAGCAAAGCAGATTTCATTCTCACTGGTACCCTAGAGCATGGGTGGCACCACTGTCATTGTCCTGTGGGAATCTGCAGGTGGCATGGTACCAGCTGTGTCGTCTGCCTACAGATGAAGAAAAGCAGTTGGTGAGACTGGGTTTGAACCCAGTGGTGTGTGAGACCAGGGCCCTAGCTCTTACCCATTATACTAAATGCCACAAGAATGAACTTGTTTTCTCCTCCATCCTCCCCATCCTACCAAGCACTGAGAATTATAGAAAAGGGTATGTAAATGACCGCATTTATTTTAAAGTATTACTTTGCAAATCTGCTCATGAGAAGTGTTACTTTAGGTCCCCCAACTTGATGGTTTTTATTATTTTTTTTTACTTAGGCTCTGCTAACAGAGATGATGGAGAGATGTAAGAAGCTAGGAAACAAGTAAGTATTTTGAAATTCATAAAGCCTGTGTTTGAAAATAGAGTCAATTGCTTTTTTTTTGAGCTTGGCATGCTTGCATGGGCAAGAGGCCTACAGAGCGGCAGGGTAGCACCTGACCTCACGAATGCTGCAGTCCAGTTGCCTGGCTTCTGATGTTGGCTCCACTCTTTCTTAGCTGTATGACCTGGGGTCACTTGCTTTGACCTTTCTGTGTCTCCATCTCTTCATCTGTAAAATGGGTATAACAGCAGTGCTTTCCCTGTGGGGCTGTGATAAAGTCAGGATAAACTGGAATTCTTGTCTTCTAGGCATAAGAGGTTTCTCCTCCACTCTCCTTTCAGTAGTAGGTGAGGAGCCTGGAGTGGGGTTTGTTCACCACTATGTCCCTAGGTCCTAGAACAGTGCTTTTCATAAGAGACGTGGATATGTATTTGCAGCCTGGATCAGTATTATTACTTAATGTTTAATTTTATTAGTGCACTGAAGGCTCCCTCTGTTTCTTCTGTTTAAATGGATTTGATTACTTTCTTATTTACTATCAATCCATTGATCTGTGCACCCATTCACTCATCCATCCACCCATCTTCCATTCTTCCAGCCAATTGAATATTTATCAAGCTCTGAATATGCACAAAACACTGTTAGTCTCTAGAGGTTGCCTTTTTACAGCAATCTTTTTTTTTTCCCCCAACGCTACCATTAAAGGGCTGTCAATCATCTTTTCTAACAGCATACATCCTAAAATGAAAGCGATTTTCTTAAAGGGAAGCTCTGCTGACGTGGGGCATATGTGTCTTGCAGTGCCTTGCTGTTGAACTCTGTGATGTCGGCTTTCCGGGCCGAGTTCATTGCTACAAGGTCCATGGATTTCATTGGCATGATTAAGGAGTGCGATGAGTCCGGTTTCCCCAAGGTAGGCTCTTGACTTCATGCTTGGTGGAGAGCAGATAGGCAGTGTTTGCCTGACAGCTCTCCAGGGAGAGGGAGTCTGGTGTTGGGGGCAGCTCGGGCCAACAGGAAAACAGGTGAAGGCTGTGTTTCTGAAGAGTGCAGAGGAAGGCAAGTTAGCGACTGGGATTGTGAGACACATGTAATTGCTGAGAGTCAGGCCTCTGTGAGTCCTAAATCTATCCAGTTAGCTCACTATGAAATATTTAGGAAAAACTTTGGTCTTACATCTTTAAAACTATATCATCACCCATTAATTATGAAAAACTTTGTGTAGAAGAATAGTATGGCCCACAGATTGGACCAGTACGCAGAGCTAGCTCTTCATTCCGACCCTCTCAGCCTAACTTGCATAAGTTTGTGGTAGAACTTCAGAAAAGGGTTGTTGGAAGATTAACCTTAAGATAGGCCAACTATGATAGCCTTTTCCTTTATTTTCTTAAGTTACTCTGATTTTGAATCTGAGATCATAATGTTTGCTATATTTCTTAGCATCTCCTTTTTCGCTCCTTGGGGTTAAACTTGGCCTTGGCTGATCCTCCTGAGAGTGATCGACTTCAGATTCTCAATGAAGCTTGGAAAGTTATCACTAAATTGAAGAATCCACAGGTGGGTGACAATTTATACCTTGTATTGACTGCTTTGTGCCCAAGTTATGTAGTATGCTCTTTCTTTAATTTCTCTTTCAACTAATCATCCTTATTTTTTTAAAAAAAGAAATCTTCTTTTAATTGTATTGTTTGTCAACCTATAATGGAGAACTTAAAACTTTAAAGATGTATTTCTTGATTTTTGTGTCCCTATTATGTCTTACTCTTGTGGCCTTAGGTGAGCGAGAAGTATAAAATTATGAATACTTGAAACTTGAAAAGACCCATAGCTCTGCAAAGAGCATTCTAAGTGCAGCAGTCCATAGCATAATTGACCCTTGAACAACATGGGTTTGGACTGCACAGATCCACTTACATGTGGAGTTTTTTTTCAGTGGTAAATACCATGACACTATATAACCTTTGGTTGGTTAAATCCACAGAAGCGACATTTCAAATACAGAGGAATCAGGGATATAGAAGGCTGACTATAAGTTATACATAATTTTTGACTGCATAGAGGGTCAGTGTCCCTAAATCCTGTGTTGTTTAAAGGTCAAGTTGTATTTGGATTTGAAAAAAACAATTTATTGAGATAACTCTAAATTGAAGATCAGCAGTTAAACCGGTAATTAGCAAAAGGGAGTTCCAGTTTCCATCCCTTGAATGGACAGTGGAAGCATCTTTCTTCCCATACTTCTGACATGGGAAGTCTTAGGAAGATGAACCAACTGATTTTAGTTGCTATAATGCATGTAGTGCTGGTCATCATTTTGCAGGTTTGGGTTTTATGCCTCACTTCCTTTTAGGAAGCATGCCAGCAATTTATGTGGCTGCCATCAGGGAATGGTATTGGCTGTCTTTGTGGCCAAACTTCACCATACTCTGCACTCTCTCCTACGTCCTTGTTCATTTAGCTTGTTGGGACAGCATATAATAGACTGTGTGGCTTCTATACAATGGAAATTTATTTCTTACAGATCTGGAGGCTAGAAGTACAAAATCGGGGGCCAGCATGGTTGGTTGGAGAAGGAAATGGCAAGCCACTCCAGGATTGGTCCCTGGGAAATTCTGTGGACAGAGGAGCCTGGTGGGCTACAGTCCTTGTAGTTGCAAAGAGTCAGACATGATGTAGCAAATCAACAACAACAAAGCATGATTGGGTTCTGATGAGGATCCTCTTCCCAGGATGCAGACTGCCAGCTTCTCCTCACATGGCAGAAAGAGGGAGGAAGACCTCTCTAGGATCTCTTTTACAAGGGCACTAATTCCATTCACAGGGTCTCCACCCTCATGACCTAACCACTGCCCAAAACCCTTACCTCCTAATATCATCGCATCAAGGGCTAAGATTTCAACATGTACTTTCAAGGGGGATACAGACATTCAGACTGTAACACAACGAGTAAGTGAATATGGATGTAGCATTTGATTGGATCATTTATTGAGAAGGAAATATTAAAATGAACCCAGTTATAAACCCCTTGCTGGGGACTTCGCTGGTGGTCCAGTGGCTAAGACTGTGTGCTCCCAATGTGGGGGGCCCAGGTTTGATCCTTGGTCAGGGAACTAAATCTCACATTCCGCAATTAAAAGATCCACATGCTGCAACTAAGACCTGGTCAAATAAATACATTTTAAAATAAGCCCTTGTTAATCACCACATTTATGAAAATGTATTAAGAACAGTGGTATAATTTAGGAAAATTAGGAGCTTATTTACAAAATTGTCTACCTATGTTGTGCTCAGTCAGTCATGCCCGACTCTTTGCCCCATGGAGTACAGCCTGCCAGGCTCTTCTGTTCATGGAATTTTCCAGGGGAGAATACTGGAGTGGGTTGCCATTTCCTATACCTATGTTCAGCAGAATCCTTGCTAAACTCCAGCTATTGAAATTCTCTGTTTAACCTAACTGATTAGCTAATGAAAACAGCTTATTTAGGATATTTAAGTTAAAAACCTCTGGGCCTCTGGTTCCTGTACTTCAGGACTTCAAAGCAACCTTGCATCAAAAGCTCATAATAACAATTTTCTCCAGTCTTTAACTTCATACTCTCCTCATTAAGTCCTTCTTAGCATTCCCATTAGACTTTAGAATATTCCTGCCTTTTCTTGTGTGAATGAGAGTGTTTTCTCCCCTCCCCTTTCTTCTTTCTTTTCTGTGGAGTGTCAGAACAGAAGCGGTATCCGTGCAGATTCTATTTTTCCTTTGTTTTTTCTTGGCCATGCCTTGTGACACGTGGGATCTTAGTTGCCTGACCAGAGTTTGAACACATGGCCCCTGCATTGGGAGCATGGAGTCTTAACCACTGGACTGCCAGGGAAGTCCGGATTCTATTTTTCCTTGGCCCTTTTCTCCCATTTGCGTGTTTTCTGGAGCAGACAGCCTTACTAAGTTGGTCATCACCGTTTCCATAGCCATCTCATTATCTTTTCTATTTGAATCTAACACATCCTTTCTTATCTAAAACCTTTGTGCTTTCTTAACCCTATTACAACATATATACATCTCCCCTCTCTAGGACAGATGGTTTCTTTTTAAAGGCAGGAGGCCTGTTTTTTTTCAGGACATTCAAGTGTCATATCTTAAACAATGCTTGAATTTTCAACCAGATCCGTGGTCCTTGAGACGTGATGAGGACTGTTTTCTCTGCTGCCCCGCAGCACTCCCGTTCTCCAGGCGGGGCAGAGCTTCCCAGATTTCTGTTTTGGCCCAAGTAGTGATTCTGGAATGAAAGTCTAAATTAGTTTCAGGCAATTTATATTTTCTCATCTCACGTCTCAGGGGTAGAATTTATTAATGGGCCAGAGTTTTCTGTACATGACTCTTGAAATCGCTATCAGTAGTTTCAGAGCCCTTAAGGAATTTGTGCATTATGAGTTTTTGCCATAAGGTCAACTGTAAAGCCATTTTTGCTTTTTTTTGTAGGACTACATTAATTGTGCTGAAGTGTGGGTGGAGTACACCTGCAAGCATTTCACGGTATGTGTACTGTGGTATTGTCTTTGTGGTATTGTGTGCTGTGTATTTTTTTCATGTTCATAATTGTGATTAAGTCTAGCATAGACCTTTATGAATTTTGTGATGCTAATTATCCTTAATTTATGAAAATTGCACCCTTTATAGTATAATGTAATGAGGCATTAATATGTGAACTATAACAAAAAGGTTCACACTTACATGTAAGTTTGGGAGATACTGCTTTTATAGAGTTAAGCAGATTTTTTTTTTCACCACAATACACCTTAGATGCTTATTGTTAAAGTTCTTTGGGACTTTCCATGGAAGTCTAGTCAGCAGTGTTTCCCAAACATATTTGATTTGCTTGTAATTTAATTTTTTTCTAAGCAAACAAAGATGTTCTTTCCCCAGGCCCAGACTAGAAGCCCAGTTTGGGAGATAGTGGTCTTGTCAATGAGCAGAGACTTTAGAAGCAGGTAGAAGTGGTTTCAAATCCTGTTGCCAGGTGTTTATTTTAATCAACTTTAAAAAATATTGAAGTTTAACCTACATGAAGAAAGCTTACAGAAACAGTTAAGTTTGCTGTTCAGTGAATCTTCACTGATACACCCAGGGAATCATGGTCCAGATAAATAAATAACTTCCCATCCCCACCCCAACCTGAAGCCCCCCATACTTCCCTCTCAGTCATCACCTTGGAAGTTGAACATAAACACCATCTGGCCTCTTAACTCCAGAAATGGGTTTTGCCTCATTTTGAGCATTATTGTAAATGTTAGTCTGTTAATTTTCTTTCTTTCATCCAGTTTTTGTTTTATGGAAACTTCTAGCATATGATGTCTGTTCTACTCATTACCCAGAAGTGACCAACTTATGACAAATGTTGTTTCATTTGTGCCTTACCCCTTCTCCCCACCCCTGGATTATTTTGAAGCACAGCTTAATCATCATGCTATTTCAGTGTATAGCTCTGATGTAGAATTTCCTTTTCTGAAACAAAATTTCAATATATTATCCTAACCGAGAAAATTAATTCTCTTTTAATACCATTGAAACTTGATAAATATTCAGATTTCCCCTAGCTGTCTCATAAGTTTTTCATACTTTGTTTGTTCAGTCAGGATTAAAATGGGCTAGCACATATGTTGTAAAACACTTTAATTCGAGTCCTTTTAACCTTTAAGTTCCCTCTCTTCCCCTCTTTCTTTCCTTCCCTCCCTTTTCCTCTCCTTTTTTACTCTGTTATTTATTTATTGGAGAAATCGGGTCCTTTGTCCTGTAGAGTTTCCCAGTCTGGACTGGCCAGAGGCATCCCTGTGGTGGTGTTACAATGTTCTTCTGCCTCCAGTGTTTCCTGTAAATCGGCTGTTAGTCCTGGAGACAGGAGACTTCATCAGCCTTGTGTTCGACTTTCTGACACCACGGGTGCTGGTGTGGTGCTTCTCCTGGAAGGCTCATGGTATCTGGTTGTTTCTCCATGACATGAGCGGCCACCAAAGTGCATTCATCTCATGGTTTATCATGGGTTACAAATAGTGATTTTCAGCGTTATTATCATTTCTCCTGTATTTGTTAGCTGGAATATTTGTGTTGATATAAAGAGAAACTTTTCATGCCACATATTTGGTTACCCTGAGGTACAGTTTGTACAGAGAGGCAAGATGCTCATTTTTGTCCTTGTTACTTACTAGTTTTTAGAATGAGTCAATCCCCTAGCATCCCCAAAGGTGACCAGTGAGTAGTAGTTGCTGTTGGTATCTTTAGGGACTCTTGGGTTGAAATATATTTGCTGTGTATCAATCCTTGCAGTTGTATTATTCTTACTGATGCTCAGCGGTCCCACCTTTATCCAGTGAGTGCTTTATTCGGTTGGCTTCTGAGTCCTGGCATATTCTCTGTAGTCCTTGATACCTTCCTTGCTTCCTATATAAGGTGTTCCAGCCTCCCTTGTGCTTTCTTATCCCACGTTTGGAATCAGCCCTTTCTCTGAGAAGCTTTGGTTCCTTACAGTGCCACTGGCAGATTTTTTTTAGTGCTGTGACACTGGCTAAGCCACTTAACTTCTCTGAGCCTTAACTTCCTCATCTGTAAAATGGGGATAATGACGTCCATGCTGGGGAGGTTAATGAGCATTAACGAGTACATTCTGGCAGCTATTGAGATGGTGTGCTGTGTGTGCCAGGCGTTTGACCTCTACGCTGCACAGCTTCATGTTGACCTTGTCATAAACTTCACTGTTCCAGTTATACAGACCGGACATCAGCTTGCTTTCTCTGTAGAAGGCCACTGTTCCTGTATTTGAGACTCTGTGGACCATGTGATCTCTGTTAGGATACACGTGTCCATCATTGCCCCTGTACATAAGGCAGCCGTAGACCATATATGAGTGAGCATGACTGTGTTCTAGTAAGTTTTATTTATGCACACTGAAGTTTGAAGCTCATATAATTTTCCTTGTAACCAAATATTATTCTTTTCGTGTGAATGTAAAAACCATTCTTTGCTCCTGGGCTGAATGAACACAGGCACCAGGGTGGATTTAGGCTGTAGTTGGCGGGCCCCTAATGCAGCTGACGGAAGTGCGGTGCAGTGGGCATTGGTCACCCAGCCTGTGAGGGTCCAGCCTGTGCTCTTCTCACAGGGCCTCGCTGCTCCGCGCAGCACCTGTGGAGGGGCCCAGCATGGGCGGGCAGAAAGGGGCACGTTGGGTTTCACCAGCGCTCAGGGAAAGCTGGGACCGTATTACTCCAGAACCTTGAGATCGGTGTTTCAGTCCTGACTTGGTGCAGACATAGCTGTCTTTAGGGCTGTGGTATGGGTGGAATTCTCCCTCTGATGTTACTTGTAGCAGAGTAGTTGAAACTGTTCCCTGGAAGGTGTGTGCTATACTCTGAAATTGTGAGTTCTTTCTTCCAGAAAAATGTCAGCAACTGTCATACGGTGTCTGATACAGGTCTGATTTTTTCCCCTCTTAGAAACGAGAGGTGAACACCGTTTTGGCCGATGTCATCAAGCACATGACTCCAGATCGTGCCTTTGAAGACTCCTATCCTCAGGTGACAGCTTCATATTTCTCATTTCCACATTGTTAGGAATTTCATTCTGTTGCATTAAATAAGTATTTTGCATGGGGGTCAGGCTGTCAAGTCAGGTAATCCTGGGTTTGAGTCCTAACTTTGACATGTCCCAGCCATGTGCCCTTTAATCAGTTACTTTGTCTTGTTGTGCCTGAGTTTGCTTACCTGTAAAATGGGGAAAATAATAGTCCTCTCCGAGTGGCTGTAAGAATTGAGTGAGGTGTGATGTGGGAGGTACAGTTGCTTGGCATGAGTAAGTAAGATGGCTATGTTCTTCAGTTAAGCTAACCTTTTATTTGGAAATAAATTCAAACTTTATTGGGAAGTTAAAAGAATAGCTCAGAAAGCTCCCATTATTTTTTACCCAGATTCACTAACTATGAATATTTTCCATGTTTACTTTATCATTATCATTGTATGTACACATATGCACACATATTCCTACATGTGTATGTAAAATTTTTTAAAACCAGTTGAGGGTAAATTGCATACATCATGTCATTTTTGCCTCTAAAGAGTTCAGTGAGTATTTCATAAGAACAAGGACATCCTCCTTTATAACCACAGTTTAGTTTATCAACTTCAGGAAATTTAACATTAATATCTTACTTTTGCCTCTCCACAGTCCATATTCCAATTTTGTCAGTGGGTTCAGTGTCCTTAATAGCAGATTTTTGTTTCCCCTCTAGTACAGAATCCAGCTCAGGATCACTTACTGTAAAGTAACTTCAAACCTAATTAAGATTTTATTTTTTATTTGATAACATGATGTCTGGCACTTATTGCCTATGATTGGTTGGTGTCCTGACTCACTTAGTATAAGAAAATTAGTTCCATATTCTTGTCTAAATTTTAGAATTCTTACATTTTACTCATTTAAGAATTGTTCACCACTTGCTAATTAAAATGGCTCATTATTACAATTTACTGAGCAGCCACTGGCTATTTCTTGATGGAATGAAAAACGACATAGTTGCGCACAGCAGGCTTTTGGTCAGCACGGTAGAGTCAATAAAATGTGTAGAGAAGATAGGTCATGCTTTTGTGGGTGGTCAGGGTCTCGGGCTCATATGAAGGCTGATGTGCATTAAAATTTTAGTTAAGGAATTCCGATAAGACATTGACTGCCAGTGACCCAATTCACCGAAAACTTGAACATAATAGTTTTAATGCCGTTCATTCCTAAGAGACAAGGAAATTATACTACACTGTGATTCTGCTATATGCAAAAACAACTTATAAAAGATGCCCAGGCATCAGCCTATGTTCCAGACAGCTACCCATATTGGTTGTGAGCCCTTTGTCTTAAGTGGGGGCCACATCAGAAGAATAAAACTGCAAGAGTCTGTGAACAATTAGCTTACTCCAGGTCTAGGATAGGGAAGGTGCAGGGTGAGCCTGAAACATCTTCTTGTGCCAGGAAGTAAGGAATTGCTGCGGGCAGATGAAGTGAGCACAGGAGCAGCTTTAAAGGGGCTGTCATGGGCCCCGATTTGAACATCAAAAGAAATAAATACAATAACGGATTATAATCCATTGAGTAAAATATGAATGCAGGAGTTGGCCTTTATGATGAATAGGTAAATAAATAGATAGATGAGGGGTAAGGTGGGTAGGGGTGCCATCAACGAAATGTGAAAGAGATGGTAGAGTTGAAAAATCTACACAATGTTTGCAGCCATCTCAGTAAAGACAAGAATCATTCTTCATCCTCAGGCAAGAATCATCAATGAATGCTAAATCTGGAGGGGATGTTCATTGAGGAGCAGGATATTTTCATATCTCTTCCCGTAGAATGAGTGTTAGTTGTAAGGGGAAAAATAGTGACTCTCTGTTGGAGAATTTGGACAGCCATTGACAGTAAAAAATCCATATCAGCAAGTGGGATACCGCGTGCCTGCAGATAAGGTATCCTGAGAAAGACACAGCATCATCCATATAGCATTCCAGATGAGAATGCATGGCTCACTCTTATCAAGAGGTAACACTAGTCACGTGCAAATTGAGTTGCATGCTAAAAAGTAATAGCCAAAACATTGCCAAATCATTGCCATCAGTGTTACAAAGGTTAAGGAACTGTTTCAAATCAATTACAGACTATAGAGACGTGAAGACTGAATGCATGATCCTGAACCGAATCCTGAACTGCAGAGTGGAAAAAATAACGCTGTAAAAAACGTACTGAGACAACTGACAAGACTGGAATACAAATGATAGATTAAAGTGTTAAAGTTATATCAGTATTAACTTTTCTGAATTTGATAATGACAAAATGGAAATATCAGAGAATATGTTTATTCTTGGGAAATACAAATGAAGTATTCAGGGATGAGGGACATGTTACATGCAAACTACTTTAACATGGTTCAGGAAAAATATGTCTTACTATATAGAGAGGAAAACTAAGATCATGGCATCCGGTCCTATCACTTCATGGCAGATAGATGGGGAAACAGTGGAAACAGTGGCTGACTTTATTTTTCTGGGCTCCAAAATCACTGCAGATGGTGATTGCGCCATGAAATTAAAAGACACTTACTCCTTGGAAGGAAAGTTATGATCAACCTAGACAGCATATTAAAAAGCAGAGACATTACTTTGTCAACAAAAGGCCGTCTAGTCAAGGCTATGGTTTTTCCAGTGGTCATGTATGGATGTGAGAGTTGGACCATAAAGAAAGCTGAGCGCCGAAGAATTGATGCTTTTGAACTGTGGTGTTGGAGAAGACTCTTGAGAGTCCCTTGGACTGCAAGAAGATCCAACCAGGCCATCCTAAAGGAGATCAGTCCTGGGTGTTCATTAGAAGGGCTGGTGCTGAAGCTGAAACTCCAATACTTTGGCCACCTGATGTGAAGAGCTGACTCATTGGAAAAGACCCTGATGCTGGGAAAGATTGAGGGCAGAGGGGAAGGGGATGACAGAGGATGAGATGGTTGGATGGCATCACCAACTCGACGGACATGGGTTTGGGTGGACTCTGGGAGTTGGTAATGGACAGGGAGGCCTGGTTCAGTTCATGGGGTCTCGGAGAGTCGGACATGACTGAGCGACTGAACTGAACATAGAGAGGATAATAAAACAAAGTTAGCAAAATACTAAAAATTGATGACTTTGGATAAAGAGAGCATGGGAGTTTTTTTAAAGCATTTTTTAAAATTATGAAGGTATAAAAACACATTTACAGGAAACTTGGAGAATGCAGAACAAAGTTACATATGGTTCCACTATATATTACAGTTGTTTTTTTAAGTAGATAAATTAATATTTTTAGTTGGAGTTTTAATATCAAGCTCTCAAAAATTAGTAGAATGAATACACAGAAAAATAGAAGGATATAATAGACCTGAAAAACACTGTGAACCAATTCAACATGATTAAGATGTATACAATTTTCACACAACAGCAGGATACAAATTCAAGTTCCCATAGACTATAAATCAGGAGACACTGGAACATATCCTGGAATGTAAAACAAGGTACAAAAATTTCATAGTCTAAAGGTATTAAAATCATACAGAGTCTGTTCTCTTATCACTGTGGAATTATGTTAGAAGTCAGTATCAAAAAGTATTTGAAAATAACCCACATATTTTCAAGTATAATGTAACATTTACCAAGAGATATCTTTGACTTAGCCACTAAAAGCCTCAAAAAAAAAAAAAAAAAAAAAGACTGAAAAAATACAGAAGGTGATTGTAGAGAAGAAAGCACTTAAATGAGAAATAAACTTCAAAATGAGAAATTAATATCAAACGATACTTAAAAAAAAGCATGAATTTGGAAATTAAATGTCCACTTTTAAATAGTGGATGTACCTAAAAGTTATAACAAGGAAAATTAGAAAATATTTGTAACAGAATAAAAGTGAAAAGAGAATTTATCAGAATTTGTTGCATGCAGCTGGAGTTGCTCAATGCAGCTAAGTACAATGTGGAATCATGAATAAGGTATTATGAAAACAAATAATGGACACTAGCATAAAATTTTGTAAAATTTGAACAAAATCTGTCCTTTAGTTAATAATACTATATTATGTTAGTTTCCTGTTTTTTTTTGTTTGTTTTTTTTTTAACGATGTAGTATTTCTCTGGAGAATTTGTGAGTTTTTTAATACTGTTCTTTCACCATTTCTGTAAGTTTGAAATGATTTCATGGTAAAAAGTTATAAATAAACAGACTACACATATTTTAAAAATTCTACCATTGGGTCAATAGATAGGTGAGAAGATAAAGCAAATAGAGCAGAACATTAGCCCTTGTAGAATCTCAGTGGTAAGTGGGTGTTTTCTATATTTTCATTGGATTTTCTTTATGTTTCAGCATTTCATAATGAAATGTTGAAGGGAAGAAAAAAGTCTTTTAAAACATTATTTGTAAGTGTGTTAGTCGCTTAGTTGTGTCTGACTCTGTGACCCCCATGGGTGATAGCTGGCCAGGCTCCTGTCCATGTAACTCTACAGGCAAGAATACTGAAGTGGGTGGCCATTCCCTTCTCCAGGGGATCTTCTAGACCCAGGAATTGAACCCAGTTTTCCTGCGTTGCAGGCAAATTCTTAACCATCTGAGCCACTAGGGAAGCTCATTTGTAAGTGTACTTAAGTAGTGAAAAAAGTGTAAAGAAAGATACTTAAGTGTAAAAAAAGATTTCATGTTCTAAAGGGTTAGTTGCTGTGGAGAAGGTTTCAGGAGCTGTTTCAACCAGACACATATTGCACTACCTTTGAATGCTCTGTGTCAAAACATTGTTTGTCACGACGTTTTGAAGTCCTTTTGCTTGATGATCTACTCAAGTGCTTAATTATGAAACAGGATGTGTACCATTAGTATTCTATATTTTTGACCATGGGCCGTGTACTTTGCAGATGATTTAAACACCAGTGTTTTTAGTATAAGCAGAGTAGTTTTCGGTAATTTTTCCCTTCTTGATAGCTATCAAGGATAGGGGTTTATATTTCATTTAGAAAAAGTGCCTCCTTGGTTCTTCCATGCCAAGGCTGTGTCAATAGACTCTGCACGTGTCAGGGTGAGGGGTGGTGGATGTCAGTATCTGGGTATCCAGGACAGGCCTCACAGACTGTGCCATCATCTGTGGGTAGTGCCATGGCCTTTGACCCCACTGTCAGACTCAGACCAGTGTCTCTCCACTGAAGTAATCAAAAAACCCAGGACTACCATGGGCTAGAATTGCTGTTGCTCAGTTGCTAAGTCATGTCCAACTTTCTGCGACCCTATAAATTGCAACATCCCAGGTTTCCCTGTCCTTTACTATCTCTCCGAGTTTGCTCAAACTCACGTCCATTGCATCTGTGATGCTGTCCAACCGTCTCATCCTCTGTCGTCCCCCTCTCCTCCTGCCTTCAGTCTTTCCTAGCATCGGGGTCTTTTCTAAGGAGTCAGTTCTTCTCATCAGGTGGCCAGAGTATTGGAGCTTCAGCTTTGGCAGTAGCCCTTCCAGTGAATATTCAGGGTTGATTTCCTTTAAGATTGACTGGTTTGATCTTCTTGTATCCAAGGGACTGTCAAGAGTCTTCTCTAACACCACAGTTCAAAAGCATCAATTCTTTGGCACTCAGCCTTCTTTATTGGCTAGAATAGGGAGGGATCTATAAATCACGGCCCATTTAGCCTAAATAGTTTTATCGGAAGTCACACACACCCATCTGTTTACATATTGTCAATGGCTGCTTTCCAGCTACAGTAGCAGAATTGAGTAGTTATGATGACTTGTATGGCCCTTTATAGAAGAATTCTGCCCACCTCTTGAATTGTCATAGCTGACTTGGTCAGAGAACTTTGAAGGGCAGGCACTGCTCTAAGCACTGTAGCCGAGCCATCCCATTTAATCCTCCCAGTGAACAAGATACTGCTTTGGAGAAGAGGAGGTTGAGGCTGAGAAGTTCTTCTAAGTCTACAGTAAAATGGGCAACCCAGACTGAGACAAGACCTAACCTAACCGAGTAATTCCCCGTTCTTGGGCACTCCAGATTTCCCTTATTGTCATTGTGCTTGCATGTTATGAGACAGGGTTGCCTTTTTAAAAATATCCAAGTTTTATTAAAGGTGTGTTTTTCATTTTGTTTTGCAGCTTCAGTCAATAATTAAGAAAGTAATTGCACACTTTCACGATTTCTCAGTTCTTTTCTCAGTGGTAAGTAACTATCTGGAACTATTTTTGAAAATTTGTATCTGAGTCAGAAGTTCCTTTAATGTCTCAGTAAATTTTTTATGGTGTCCTCAACCAAAAAAAATACTTAACAGTTTCTTTTTTAATCTAAAAAAAAAGTAGGTCTAAGCAATTTAAATATTTATATCATAATGACTTAAGCAGCTTAAGCAATAATATTTCTGTTATTGAGAAAATAATAGGCATAGACTGATAGAAAAATATTGTTTTTATTTCATCTGTGACTTTTTATGGGATGTATGTACCTGCTGGGTATCATACAACTTCTGAAACCTTGGAACTAAACTGGACATTGATTTTTTTTCTTGTTTTTGCATGGTATCTGCTTTTTATCACACAATTTAATGTTGAAACTGGGAAATATATCAAGCTTATGGTTGTCTCAGTGTCTTGACAGAGTTGAGATTTATTATATTTCCTTAGAAATGTAAAATATCCTATGATACCCTTCTCATTTGCTGCAGTGCCCTGGGTATGTATCAATCTAGTGACGTACTTCTCTGCAGGAACACTCTCTGCCCCTTCCCTCAGCTTCCCTCTTCCTTCTTCCTGTTTCCGCTTCTGTTCTCTCACAGGGCTGTAAGCTTTTGTGTATTTAATAATAGAAATTGTTATTTATTGGATTTTTGCCACACTCCAAGCCCTATGCTAGAGTTTTTATAAATTTTTTTTAAATTGAAATGTAGTTGGTTTACAGTGTTCTGTTGGTTTCAGGTATATGGTAAAGTGATTCAGTTATACATAAACACATATTCATTCTTTTTCAGATTTCTTTTCCCATGTAGTTTATTATAGAATATTGAGCAGAGTTCCATGTGCTATACAGTAGATCCTTGTTGGTTATCTATTTTATATATAGTAATGGATATGTTTTAATCCCAAACTCCTAATTTATCCCTCTCACCTCCTCCCCTTTGGTAGCTATAGTTTGTTTTCTCTGTGAGTCTATTTCTGTTTGTAAATAAGTTCATTTTTTATCTTTTTTTAGATTCCAGGTATAAGTGATATCAAGTGATATTCGTCTTTCTCTTTCTGGCTTACTTCACTTTAGTGTGATCATCTCTAGGCCCATCCATGTTGTTGCAGATGGCATTATTTCATTCCTTTTTGTGACTGAGTAATATTCCATTATATATATGTACTGCCTCTTTATCCATTTATCTGTTGATGGGCATTTAGGTTGCCCCCATTTCTTGGGTATTGTAAATAGTGCTGCAATGAACATACTGGGGTACCTGTGTTTTCTGGATTATGGTTTTCTCAGAGTATATGCCCAGTAGTGGGATTGCTGGGTCATATGGTAGTTTTATTTTTAGTTTTTTAAGGAACCTCCATACTGTTCTCTATAGTGGCTGTACTTATTTACATTCCCAACAGTTTAGGAGGGTTCCTTTTTCTCCATACTCTCTCCAGCGTTTATTACTTGTAGGCTTTTTGATGATGGCCATTCTGACCATTGTGAGGTAATGGCTCGCTGTAGTTTGGATTAGCATTTCTCTAATAATTAGCAGTGTTAAACATCTGTATGTCTTTAGAGAAATATCTTTTTAGATTTTCTGCCCATTTTTAAATTGGATTGTTTTTTGATGCTGAGCTGTATGAGCTGTTTTGTATATTTTGGAGATTAATCCCTTACCAGTCACATTGTTTGCAAATATTTCCTCCCATTCTGTAGGTTGTCTTTTCATTTTGTCTATGGTTTTCTTTGCTGTGCAAAAACTTTTTAGTTAGGTCTCATTTGTTTCTTTTTGCTTTTATTTCCATTACTCTGGAAACAGATCCAAAAAGATACTGCTGCAATTTATGTCAAAGAGTGTTCTGCCTGTATTCTCCTCTAGGAATTTTATAGTACTTAGTCTTACATTTAGGTCTTTAATCGATTTGGAGTTTTTTTGTGTGTATAGTGTTTTCATTTCAGTTCAGTAGCTCAGTTGTGTCCGACTCTTTGTGACCCCATGGACTGCAGCTCTCCAGGCTTCCCTGTCCATCACCAACTCCCAGAGCTTGCTCATACTCATGTCCATCGAGTTGATGATGCCATCCAACCATTTCATCCTCTGTCAACCCCTTCTCCTCCTGCCTTTCCCAGTATCAGGGTCTTTTCTAATGAGTCAGCTCTTCGTATCAGGTGACAAAAGTATTGGAGCTTCGGCTTCAGCATCAGTCCTTCCAGTGAATATTCAGGATTGATTTCCTTTAGGATTGACTAGTTTGATCTCTGCAGTCCAAGGGACTCTCAAGAATCTTCTCCAACACCGCAGTTCAAAAGCGTCAATAGTGTTCTAATTTCGTTCTTTTACATGTAGCTGTCCAGTTTTCCCAGCACCGCTTTTTGAAGAGACTGTCTTTTCTCCACTGTATATTGCCTTCTTTGTTGTAGATTAATTGACCACATGTGCTTGGGTTTATTTCTGGGCTTTCTATACTGTTCCACTGATCTGTATTTCTGTCTCTGTGCCAGAACCATACTTTTTTGATGGCTGTAGCTTTGTGCATAGTCTGAAGTCAGGGAGCCTGTTTCCTCCAGCTCTGTTTTTCTTTCTCAAGATTGCTTTGGCTTTTTGGGGTCCGTTTGTGTTTCCATATAAATTTAAAAATTTTTTGATTCTAGTTCTATGAAAAAAGCAGTTGGTAATTTGATAGAAATTGCATTGAGTCTGTAGGTTGCCTTGGGTAGTGTGGTCATTTTGACAATATTGATTCTTCTAGTCCAAGAACATGGCCTATCTTTCCTTTTCTTTTGTGTCATTTTTTATTTCTTTCATTAGCATCTTATAGTTTTTGGAGTACTAGTCCTTGCCTTCTTAGGTAGGTTTATTCCTAGGTATTTTATTCTCTTTGATGGCAGTGGTAAATGAGATTGTTTCCTTAATTTCTCTTTCTGACCTTTCATTGTGTATAGAAATACAACAGATTTCTGTGTATAATTTTTTATCCTGCAACTTTACCAGATTCGTTGATGAGCTCCAGTAGTTTTCTGCAGTGTCTTTAGGATTTTCTTTCTGTAGTATTATGTCATCTACACACAGTGACAGTTTTACTTCTTTTCCAGTTTGGATTCCTTTTTTTTTCTTTTTCCTTTTCTGATTGCTGTGTTAGGACTTCCAAAACCATGTTGAATAGAAGTGACGAGAATGGACATCCTTATTTTGTTCCTGAACTTAGAGGAAATACTTTCAGCTTTTCCCCGTTGAGTATGATGTTAGCTGTGTGTTTGTAATACATAGCCTTTATTAGGTTGAGGTAGGTTCCCTCTGCCCATTTTCTGGAGAGTTTTTTTAATCATAAATGGATGGTGAATTTTATCAAAAGCTTTTCATCTGTTGAAATGATCATATGGATTTTATTTTTCCATTTGTTAATGTGGTGTATCACACTGATTGATTTGTGGATATGGAAAAATCCTGGTATCCTTGGAATAAATCTCACTTGATTCACTGTGTATGATCCTTTTAATGTATTGTTGGATTTGGTTTGCTGGTATTTTGTTAAGGATTTTTGCATCTATGTTAATCAGTGATATTGGCCTGTAATTTTTTTTGTGTGTGTTGTGTCTTTGTCTGGTTTTGGTATCAGGGTGATGGTGACCTCATAGATTGAGTTTGGAAGTGTTCCTTCCTTTGCAATTTTTTGGAATAGCTTCAGAAGGATGAGTGTTAGCTTTGCTCTAAACATTGGATAGAATTCACCTGTGAAGCCATCTGGTCCTGGACTTTTGCTTCTTGGGAGTTTCTTAATCACAGATTCAGTTTCAGTGCTTGTGATTGGTCTGTTCATATTTCCTATTTCTTCCTAGTTCGGTCTTGGGAGATTGCACCTTTCTAAGAATTTCTCCATTTCTTCTAGGTTGTCCATTATGTTGGCATATAATTGCTTAGAGTAGTCTCTTACAATCCTTTGCATTTCTGTGGTGGTGGTTGTAACCTCACTTTTTTCATTTCTACTTTTATTGATTTAGACCCTCCCCCACTTTTTTTTTTTTTAACGAGTCTGAGTAAAGGTTTATCAGTTTTGTTTATCTTTTTCAAAGAACCAGCTTTTGGTTCCATTGATCTTTTCTATTTACTTTTATGCATTGCCTCAGGTCATTTTTAGAAAAGCACTGGGAAGCAAGAGTAGTAATGAGTCCCACTTTACAAATGAGGAATGCAAGAAGGGGTGGAGAACCTTGCTTAAGGTCACAGAGGCACTGAATGTGAAGTCAGGATGCAGAAGCCACTGTTTGAACAACTGACTCTGCTTTCTCTGTTCCTCTATGCAATCCTAAAAAGACTGAAGCCTGCCTTGCCTTTGGGTACCAAGAAGAGCTTCGTTGCTGTTCAGTCATTAAGTTGTGTCCAGCTCTTTGCGACCCCATGGACTGCAGCATGCCAGGCTCCTCTGTCCTTCACTGTCTCCTTGAGTTTGCTCAAACTCATGTCCATTGAGTTGGTGATGTCATCCAACCATCTCATCCTCTGTCGCCCCCTTTTTCTCCTGCCCTTAATCTTTCCCAGCATCAGGGTCTTTTCCAGTGAGTTGGCTCTTCACATCAGGTGACCAAAGTGTTGAAGCTTCAGCTTCAGCATCAATCCTTCCAATGAATATTCAGGGCTGATTTCCTTTAGGACTGATTGACTGATTTGATCTCCTTGTTGTCCAGGGATCTCAAGAGTCTTCTCCAGCATCAGAGTTGAAAGCATCAATTCTTCAGCAGTTAGCATTCTTTATAATCCAACTCTTATATCCATACATGACTACCGGAAAAACCATAGCTTTGACTAGACAGACCTTTGTCAAAAAAGTGATGTCTGTGCTTTTAATACACTGTCTAGGTTTGTTATAGCTTTCCTTCCAAGGAGCAAGTGTCTTTTAATTTCATGGCTACAGTCACCATCTGCAGTGATGTTGGAGCCCAAAGAAAATAAAATCTGTTACTGCCTCCACTTTTTGTCCTTCTATTTGTCATGAAGTGATGGGACTGGGTGCCATGATCTTAGTTTCTTGAATGTTGAGTTTTCAGTCAGTTTTTACCCTCTTTCACCCTCATCTAGAGGCTCTCTGGTTCTCTTTCATGGATCACACCCTTGTCATGGTGAAGGGGCTTGCATAACTCAGTGAAGCTATGAGCCATGCCGAGCAGGGTCACCCAAGATGGACAGGTCATAGTGAAGAGTTCTGACAAAATGTGTTTCACTGGAAGAGGAAATCGCAAACCCACTGCAAGTATTCTTGCTGTGAGAACCCCGTGAACAGTATGAGGTTATTACTTACCTAAAGGTTTTCCAGGACTTCCCTGGTGGTATGGTGGATAAAAATCTGCCTACCAATGCAGGGCACACAAGTTTGATCCCTAGACCACAGCACATGCCACGAAGCCACTGAAGCCTGAGTTGTGTGCCACAACCACTGAGCCCTTGTGCGGTAACTACTGAAGCCTGCACACCTAGAGCCTGTCTCCGCAACAAGAGATGCCACTTTAGTGAGAAGCCTGTACACTGCAACGAAGAGTAGCTCCTGCTCTCTGCCACTAGAGAAAGCCCATGGCAGCAGTGAAAATGCAGCACAACCAAAAATGGATAAGTAAATAATTTTTTTAAATGGTTGCCCAGGTGATTCACCGAAATAGTAACTGGTCCTGGCCCTGATCCCTGGGCACATGTAATTTATTTTAATAGTAATAGTTTTAAAAAACCTCAGAGTCCGGGACTTCCCTGGTGGTACAGTGGTTAAGAATCCACCTGCCAGTGCAGGGAACACAGGTTCAATCCCTGGTCCGGGAAGATCCCACGTGCCGCGGAGCAGCTAAGCCCGTGTGCCACAATTACTGACTAGAGCTCTCTAGCTTCAACTGCTGAGCCCATGTGCCGCAAGTACTGAAGCCTGCATTCTCTAGGGCCCTCGAGCTGCAACTAATGAACGCCCAAGCCCTAGGGCCAGCAAGTTGCAGCCACTGAAGCCTGTGCTCCACAAGAGCAGCCAGCACAGTGGGAAGCCTGCACGCCACAGCCCGATAGTAGCTCCCCACTTTCTGCAACTGGAGAAAGCCCGTGTGCAGCAACGAAGCCCCAGTGTAGCCGAAAATGAATAAATAAACAAAGCAGTGTGTATGTGTAAAAAATAAAAAATGATTTAAATGGCTGGTTCTCTGTGACAGCCTGGAAGGGTGGGATGGGCTGGGAGGTGAGGGAGAGGCCTAAGAGGAAGGGGACACAGGTGCACCTGTGTCTGACTCACGTTGATGTATGGCAGAAACCAACACACTATTGTAAACAGTTATCCTTCACTGAAAATAATTTTTTTTTTTTTTTTAAAAAAAGGCCCATGTTATGTTAGGAAAAAAAAACAGACAAACCACCTCAGAGTCTTCTCCTTGCTTTCACCTGAGTCCTGATCAGACCTGCCTCAGAAAGACAAAAAACTCTTCCTCTGTTTTGACCTTCAAAGAAAAAGTAACCCATAAATCTCTTCTAGTAACTTGTATAAATTGCAGGTAGAATGCTTTTTTTTTTTCTTTTAGGAAAAATTTCTGCCATTTCTGGACATGTTCCAGAAAGAGAGTGTCCGGGTGGAGGTTTGCAAATGCATCATGGAAGTTTTTATCAAGTAAGTGTAACACAAAGTAATCAGAAGCTTCGATTCCCACTGCCCTTGTGAACCCTGTTGATAAGAAATCAGTTTATGCACTCTGAGGCCCTGTGATGTAATGATGTATTTATACCTAAAATAACATTGAGAGGAGAACCACATTAAAAGGAGCAATCATGATAAAGTTTATAATTAGCTCTTAAGAAGACAAAGTAATAAATCTAAATAATAGATGGGCCCACCATCACCCACATCTCACTCCTGTGAGTTTTGGGAAGGAGCAATCTATTGATGTACTATTTATTTAGGGAGTTTTAAGATTTTAAGATAGTCATTCTTATCTTCTCTCATACCAGAGCTTGAAAGATTTCTATCTTCAATGTGTAGATTTATGATAGGTTTTCAATTTAATTCCTTTCCTTTTATTGATTAAATCTGTTTCCCAAAACTGTCTATTGCTGGTGGTATGTGAAATACTTTGATAGTACATGGAAGAGAAATTTTTATTTTAAAAATGTATATTTATTTTAAAGTATATTAGACAATATATAACTAGTTTAATCAGTGACTTCTAATGTATTTTTCTTTAGAACAGGGTTAAAAGTTAAACTGACTTTAAACATTAAGTATGTAGATATGATTAAAAAAATATGTGTGTAATGATTAAAAAAAATATGTGTGTAAAAATGAAGTTCAAATAGCAGAGTTTGGAAAATTCAGTTAGAAGTTAGTTGAGTATATGTTTTAAGCTTTCCTTGTATTTTCTTTCTAAAAGATTAATTCCATATGCTTGAAATGAGTATACCTACTTTACTTTCATAAAAATTTGTTGTAAGAGCTTGTCTTTTGACAATTAAAATTTGTTGTAAGAGCTTGTCTTTTGACAATTAAAATTAATAATTTTGTCTGCACTTAACACAGTTGTAGACAGCTTCAGGGGTTCAGGAAACATGGTAAGAAAACAGATTTGCCCTTTGCCTGGCTTAGGAAATGTGGCAGTTTTACCATGATTTTGCAGTTGGGAGAAGTTATGTTAGAAGAGCAAACTTGTTAGTTAAAGAAAAATTCAGAGAAAACTAGAACATTGCCCATTGCTGGCGAGCCGGGCTATGTTAGATGCCAACCAGATAATTTACTGCTTCTCACATATGTCCCGTAGATGAGAACTAAATCCATGCTTTTAGTGCTCGGTGTAGATGGCTTTCACTCTTATCCCCAAATGTCTCCTAGGCATCAGCAGGAGCCCACCAAGGACCCCGTGATTCTGAACGCCCTTTTGCACGTTTGCAAGACCATGCACGACTCTGTAAAGTAAGCCACGCTTAAGGCTGAAAAGAGCCTGGATTGAGTTTTAATGCCACATAATAGTGCATTAGGGAATTACTGCTTTAAGTGGCCTCTGTGAATAATATTATTTTATGGGGTCTATTAAGATTCTTGTTAACGAGGACATTCCAATCCAGGGGAGGAGGGAGGCTGAGCTGAGGGTAATCTTCCTGAGAAAATGAGATGGCAGATGTTTTTACAAAGGGATTTCTGTTGGGAGGAAAAGACTGGTTTCATCCAAGTGAACTCATACTACGTGTCTCCTGGAGATTTCTGAGAGCAGCAGATAGTATAATAATAAGTTCACTCATCCAGTAACATAGCCTTTAAATTTTTTCTCATTATTAGCCAGTTATTTGAAATTCAAATGAAGTTGCCTATATTCCTTACATGAAGGACCTTATTTGTTCAGTATACTTGAGGCTCAGACCTAGTCACCAGCCTTACCTTTGGGTCAAAAGCCAGATTATCTCCTTTGCTTTCTAATTTGATGTATTTATCTTATTTTTTTTCTTTTTCATTACATGTTTCCATTTGACTGTGCTTGAGGCAATTCCTTCTTCTCTGTGGCTGAAATTTTGATCCCTAAAGAATTTTTAAACACAGCAGCTTGATTCGCTGGAAAATGTTACAAGAACTGAGAAAATTGTTTTGGAACTTAACCATCAACTAAATGAATTGTGTTTCTTTTGTTTTGTTTTTCCCTGATTTGTAGAATCTTTATTTTCATGACCTCTGCTTTCAACTTCATTAGTTATCAAAATCAAAATATCAAGACTTTTCATAATAAATAGAACTGATAGACTTGCATTGCACAAAAATCCATAAAGACCCAAAAGACTTTTAGAAAAGTACTTGTATTAGTAGGACATTAGTTTTTGGCCTAAATAAAATAGCAGATGTATTTCTCTTGTGAGAAGTGGAGCCAGAAGGTCAGGGTAGGGTAGCTCTGCTCTAGAACATCATCCAGGAGCCCAGATTGCTTGTCCTCCAGCTCTCCTGTCCCTCTGGGGTGTTGTCCTTGTCTTCCTGGTAGAGATGGCTTACCTCAACCATGTTCATGTTGCAGCCTGCAGGCATAAGAGGACAGCAGCTTCCTTTTAGGGACACAGTTTGGGAGGCTTTGTACATCACTTGCATTCGCATCCCTTTGGCCAGAAGTGTCATGTGGCTACTCGTAGCCTCAAAAGAGCATTAGGAAATGTAGTCTCAAAGAATGAAGGGGACGCTGCATTTTGGAGGACAGTATGCTGATTTTACCAATATAGCCTTGTTTTGCCTTAGAATGAGAACCTTGGTCTTTGACTCTTAAATTAAAAAAAATAAATAAATTTGGGAAACTATTTATAAACCTTCACATGTATTACCAAAACTATAAGGACTTGACATTTTCTCATTTATATTTATACTAACTTTGCTATTAAACAGAAGCAGCTGAGATCTGTGGTTTACTTTAAGCTGTATATCCATAATAAGGTAGATTGATGAATGGAGGGTGGAATGGAGAGTTATGTGATAAAGCAAATATTATAAAATGATAATAGTAGGGTGTATTGGTGTTGACTGTATAATTTTCAACTTTGCTACATTTAAACCTTTTTATAGTAAAATGTTGAATGAAAGTTTTCTGGAATACAAAATTTGAAGCTGAACTTTGCTATCCAAATTCCAAAGAAGGGAGAGTTACTTTCTCTTTTGCTGTTAATGAATATATCTTGAGAATAGCGTCTCTAAGAGAAATGAGAAACACATTTAAATTATGTTAATTTAGGTTACATATTTTCATCAAAAGAAACACAAATATGGGAGTTTTTAAAATCTAGAAAATGCAAAATGTTCTTACCTGTTAAATTACTTATTTCTCATTTACTTTTTTCCTTTGGAAACTTTCATTTATTACCTCAATGTCAATTATGTACAATTATTGATTTTAGTGCACTCACTCTGGAAGATGAGAAAAGAATGCTGGCATATTTGATTAATGGATTTATAAAAATGGTAAGTATTGGGGAAGAAGTTTCAGTGTACTTAGAAATGTGATGTAATTGTTTATCCTTCCCCTGGTGAAAGCAGTTAACATTATGTTCCCTGGTGCTTTTCATTTTTATGGAGATAAGATGAAATTAGAAAACAACTTATATTAGCCAGCACTCCCCTGGGGGCAAGGAGAGCCAAGACAAACTGGCTTAAGGAAAAAATAAAAAGGGGACGGTGGGAGGGGAACTGGCTGATGTGACACAAAGGCGGGGGGTGGACCTCTCGGAAGGAGCAGCTGGACTTGGGGTCTCCCTAGTGTCATCAAGAACTGCTGTGTGTGTCTTTGGCTCATGGCTCTTCTCTCCTGGCATGCCTCCCAGGCAGGCTTACTCCCCACGAGAGCCCCGGGTTTCCATTCCTTCCAGTGCTGCAGCCCAGCAGGAAGAGCTCCAGCAGAAGTTCTAGGGCTGAGTCTGTGGATTAATTTGGGTCACCGGCTCGTCTCTGAGCAAATTGCTGCTGTTGAGAAGGAAGGAACACACCGGCCAGGCCAGGGAGACAGGCACCCCTGGGCAGCCAAACCACGTGGATCCGGAGTGGGAGAAGAGGCTTCCTTTTTTTCTTTTTTCAATGAAGCCAATTTAAATTCTTCCATTTTTATTTTTTTAATTATTGTTACATTTTTTGACTGTGCCATTGTGGCTTGCAGAATCCTCAGTTCCCTGACCAGGGATTGAACCTGGGCCACAGCAGTGAGAGCCCAGAATTCCAAGCTGTAGGCTGCGGGGGGACCCGTGGAGAAGGGACTTCCTGAAGCACCTGATGTGCTGCTCTTCAGATGCTGCTGAAAACGATTTGGGGGTTGGCGGGGGGTGAAATGTCAGTGTCCACTCTCCATTCATCCTAGTTACTCAGCGCTACAGGACAGCTCACCCCAGACTTAGTGGCTTAACATGGCAGTGTTTTATTCTTTTGAGTCCGTGGGTTGACCGGGTAACCAGGCCACTCCGTGTGATGTCAGAACTGTGGCAGAACTGGGGCTGGAGGATCCAGGACGGTCTTGAGCACGTGTTTGGGGTCCTGGTGCTGGCTGTTGACTGGGGCAGATCATTTCTGTCGTGTGACCTCTTTCTGTCCGCCATTCTCTCATCATTTGCTCATGTCCGCGCTTTTGCCTGATGAGGGCAGAATCAGAAGCTGCTGGGCCTGTGGAGGCTTAGAGATCACACAGTGACCAGTGCTGCCGCCTGCTTCATTCTGTTCATCAAAGCAAGTCCCAGGGCCAGCTGTCTGGAGGGGAGGGAAAGCTGACCCACCCCCAGCTGGGAAGAGTCCACAGGGACACTGGGGAGAGACTAGTGAAGCGGGCGGCGTTGTTGCAGGTTTCATCGGGAACAACCACCTTTCCACCCTAGCCAGAACAACCTTTGCCTTAAATCTCGGTGCACGAAACTAAAATACCCACTTCAGCCAGTATCTCCTGTTAGAAATGTCAAGACAAAAGCTGCCTGAGATGAAAATAACTAGGTCACTTTGAAAATCACCTGGAAAAATGTGACTCACTCAATAACAGAGGCTGATTTAACTATGGTAAAATACTAATTTTGATGAAAATTCAGGATAAGCCTTTTAATTCCCATGTTAGGAAATGTGCCTATGATTGATACTAGGTGCCTCTGTTGTTCCCTTAATTTATATGCTGTTCTCGTGATATTTATCCTTTTATGGGTCTGTCTGAAAACCACTAAGTTTTAATGGGAAAGAATATGAGAAAATAAGATGTGCAACTTGATAGCTATGGTGGAAATTATGACTTTAAACCTCTTCTGGACAAAAATGATTGTTGTAGCAGTAAAATTTGTCCTACCAACCAGCTGTTCATAAATTTGAAGAAATAGGAGAAGAAGAAGTTTTTAGTGGTGGATTAACATCCATCGATGGCTCCAGCAGCCACTAGTGAGCTGCTAAAGGTTGGAATCCCCATCAGGAAGCAGAAATGTGTGGCCCTTGTTAGGGAATCCCTCTGACAAATGACTCCCAATCACCAAATCTATGTGAAAAGGCTGCAGCTGACAGCCAAAATGCCAAAATTTCCTTTCCAGTGGTTTCCTTCTAGCCTAGGAAATCCTCTTTGCATTTTGAGATTTTGTTTTATACCCTTTGGTCTTTTTATGTTATACTCCAATGCCCATGTCATGAAGATGAGGTGATAATAGTAACATTTCTGCTATATGCTGGGTAAAGTAATGTAACATCTAGTTAGAGTGTATTCCACTTCACGGATGTGTGTGTTTGCTTACACACCCTTGAGATACTTACTACCCATCTATATCTGTGGAATTTTTGGTGTCTTATCATTGCAGCACCTCCCCTGTCCCCACAAAACTCAGGAGGAACTTTTCCAATTGTGTGCTTACAGCTGCCTAGAGTTAACATTGTCACTTCTTTCTCCTTGATTCTAGGTGTCCTTTGGCCGTGATTTTGAACAACAGCTGAGTTTTTATGTGGAGACCAGGTCAATGTTTTGCAATCTGGAACCTGTTCTTGTGCAGTTGATTCACGTAAGGATTTTCACTCATTTATTTTCTCAATACATGTTTATTGATCATTGACATGCCACGCACCAGTTTTAATCTGAGATTCTTCTGGCCGCATATTGCTTCTGTTCCCAAGGCATGAAAGATGTTTTCTCAAAGGTTAATAAAATCTACAGCTTTGCTTGAGCCTTTAGAGTGGTTTAATAGTCCTCTTTTTCTCTGAAATTTGCATATTCATTTCTGCATATCAACAGCAAAGAGTTGAGTGAGTTATAGTGATTATTTAGTTATAGAAATTATTAACCTAGTTAGAATTCCATGTTACCTAACCAGAGTCCCAGCTTTCTTGGTTCACAGTGCCTTTCAGTAACTTTTCATGATGCCCTTAGGCAAAAAAGAAGAGATAACAGTTCTGTTTATTAAGAAATTAGGCTCAAGCAACTTAAGAATTTGTGCCCTAACAGCTTGCTTCTCTGAACCAACAATTTATGTAAATTGAAAGAAAAATAGTATATTTTCATTCCATTTAAAATCATCATAATTACTTACTAATGAAGTATATGTACCTCTAGGCATTGCTTGACTTCTCAAACCTTGGAATCAGATGGGACACCACTACCCTATTTTCTGTTCCGGATAGATTTTTTCCCCCACATTAATGTTTGCACAGTACTTTTTGTCACGGCAGTTGCTAAAAACCCAGTTTTGCAAAGACATGCCATCACTGCAAGGAAGGAACCATGTCTGTGAGCTACCTCACACAAGTGCTTCGCATAGTGTTCAACAGTTGAGCCCTTCTGTGGTTGTCCGAAACATGGGATGCCCCTCTGATTTTCCTGTAACACCCTGGGGTGTCATGGTACACATTTTGGGAACCATAGGTCCAAACTTTTAATTTTTGTGAAAAGATTCCCTTAGGCTCTTGAATTGTTTCATGTAAATTTAAGGAAAATGACCTTTTTATATATTTGTTCGCTGATTATCAGATTTTGTAGCATTAGTAAACCTAAGACCTAAATGTAGAGACTTACAAGTCAGGGAAGTTAATAGTACTCAGCCTGTAAAGTCATGAGGAGTAAATGAGCTTAAGAATGCACAGTTCCTAGAAGGGCACCTGGTGTGCTATAAGTGATAATGCGGCTGCTCTTACTGTTCTTACGGTTAGCGTTAGTGTTGCAAAAGTATTTTGTATGGTCTACGTTCAGGTTTGGAGGTTTCTCTTAAGATCTCTAAGATCTTAAGCTTAGTGTGTGGGCTTTCTGGAAATGGAATAAGTGAACCCTGGCTATTCATTAAGCCAGAAAATGGTCATTTATCATGCCAGTTGATAGGCATGACTTAACTCAGTGAGTGCCCCTTGGAGATGTTTCCTCAAGCTGAGATTGAATCTGGCCTGATGACCCTTTTGCCATTTCAGGGTTTGGGGCTCACCAGTCTTGGTTCCAGAACCAGTCTTGGTTCCAATTAGCTTGTTCTCATTGACTTGTGTACAGTCAGTGTCCAAATCTCGTTGGAAGATGTTTAATCTCAATTAACCATCATTTCATTCCCATTTCTGTTTTACTTTTTAATCTAGAGTGTAAACCGGTTGGCAATGGAAACAAGGAAAGTAATGAAGGGAAATCATTCTAGAAAGACCGCTGCATTTGTCCGGGTATGTTTTAAAGATAAGACTTACTTTGAACTCCAGTGGGCTGTTTCTTATACAAGTTTCTGAATTGTTACTCCCAGAAAAAGATTAAGGGTGATTTAATATTGATTTTCCAGATTTTTCCTTACATATTCAGGAACTGACTGATTTTCTTAATGTTTTCAAAAGAAACAATCAAAGGAGTCTGAATTTTGATACATATTAGGGGGGGTAGTTGAGATGGATTTGCCTTTTTGTGTGCCAGCTGAATTATCTCTGGTTCATGCCAGTAACTGGAAGGCCTGGGACCTTTTTTCCTCTTGTCAAGCTCCCAGCTTTGGAAAAAATTTGTTTCTTGAGTAAGCTGCTCAAAATTTTATCAAAGCAATGCATAGCCACACTTTAAAAATAAAATCATACTGAAAAGATTATAGTGAAAATAAGCTTTCCAGCCCTGCCTTTTCTCACCACATACCTCTCTTCTCACAGTCTCTCTTTAGCAATTTCTTCTTCAGATTACCAATTAATTCATTTTTAACTAATTGGTTTTAACAACTGCTCCTTTAAATGATCAATATTAGGTGTTATCTATTCACTCCCTGTGATGACAGGTGAAAATTTATTTTTGTACACCATTACTGGTCCTTGGTTGCCCCTCATGTTCCTCCCCAAAAGGCAAATACAGCAGAGGCAAGGAGGAGAAATTGGGGTCCATAATGGGGAGATTAATTGTTTTAAGTGTTTTTACTTGAAAATATATGATGATGAAAATGAGAATATTAACCCACTGTGATGGCATTGCCGCATAACCTGCCGTTTCTCCCCTTTCTTCTAGGCCTGCGTTGCCTACTGCTTCATTACCATTCCCTCCCTGGTGGGGATCTTCACCCGCCTCAACCTCTACCTGCATTCTGGTCAGGTGGCCCTGGCCAACCAGTGCTTCTCCCAAGGTGAGCCTGTCACTCACTCTCTTCTCCTCTCAGACTCTCCCTGGCTCCTTAGGAAAGCTGACTCAGCAGTGTGTGAATGCCTGCAGAGAGATTCCTTTAAGGAGGAAAGAGAAGAAAAAGTGATCAATAAGTGATGAACTTTTTCTTTAGTAGGAAGCACCTCGGACACATACACATTTATAGAGTCAGACAGATTACAGAGCCTGGGTTATTTCCTGTAAGGACCTTCCTACATCTGTCTCAGGCACATCAGGTCAGGTGGCTCAGACATCCCTAGAGAGTTTTAGAACTTAGGACTGCTCATTCACAGCAGATTCAAGTTTATTTATTGTTGTCAGTGTTTGAAATTCCAGAGATACAGGAGTAGCATCTAAGCAGTATAGAATGAATGCTCTCTACAGTTTGCTGTTAGGGATAAAAATTCTGCCCAAAACCTGTTTCTGTAAGAGGTACAGAGCTGTGCTGGAACCAGGATTGTGCGAGCAGTTGATTTGGGAGGTGATCCCACGGAGTGTGAGAGGTGAGATGAGGTGAGACAGGGAAGGGAAGGATGCTAGTGAAGGGTGTGCTGGTGGAGGGTTGGGTTGTGGGCAGCTGGGTCCTTCCCATCGGACCTTCGGTGTCACTGAAGTCTTCAAACATGATTGCTGTCCAGGGACCTTTTCAGACTCTGCTTGGTTTTGTTCTCAACTCCTGGGTGCTCCAGTAGCCTCTCAGTGCTTTTGGGATCAATGTCTTCTCTCCTCAACTCACACCATGCTTTAGCCACGCCGACTCTTTTCCTGTCCCTGGAACATACTAAGCCATCTACCAGTTCAGAGCCTTTGCCCTTGCTGTTCCCTCTTTCTAGAGTGACCTTCCCCCCAGATATTTGCATTTTCTAAAATCACTAGGCCAGAGATGAGAATCAAGCCTTGCCTCTCTTGGGATCCTTTCCTGTCCACCCTAGCTAAAGTAACCCCCCCTTCCCAATCACACTCTGTACCATCCTCCTCATGTCTTCATTGCATTTGCCGTCATCTGATGCTTTCTTACTGTTTGTGTTTGTTTGCTTATTGTCTGGACACTCCCTTCCCCCATGAGGACTGCAAATCCCACAAGAGCAGGTATGTCCTCATTACTTGTCAGCAGACGTGGAACTTACTCCTAATGCCTGCTTTGGTAAGTATGATGGATTTGCAGGAAACGAAACAAAAATTAACAGCCTCTGCCAATAACCCAATGTGCAAAATGAAGGTTAGATTAAATTAATTAATTAGATTAAATTGATGTTAGGAAGGTTTAAATCTTATGAACTGGTTCCCTCTTAAAAAGGTCAGGAATAGTGTGTGGGGACCCCTGTGTGGGGACCCCTGAGTTTGATGTCACCTGTAGCATCAGGAATGGGTTGTGAGCTGGAGATGCCAGAGCTGTGAGCTGCATGTGGAGGCCCCAGAAGCCTAAATCTTTCTTCTCCCAACTTGAGAAGCTCAGAGCCACATCTTGAATGTTACAGATCTCAAACAAACTCAGCACCCCTATGTTAGAGCTCTGGCCGCCTCCTCTATCCGCCCCCCCCGCCCCGGCCCACTTTAAACTGCTATGAGGGGGCAGGAATGCAGTGTCCACTTCATGCTTAATAATTTATCCGATGATTTTGCTCAAGTCTCTAAATGCTGTGGTGCTAAACCTTAAAAGCTTATTGTTGTTGTTCTGAAAGCCACATGCGGCAGTTGCTGGCCAAAATAAATAATATATTCAATTACTGAGAAGGGGAAGGCTAAATATAAATTAAATGAAGCTTGTGGAAGTGGGCCGATTGGGTTTGTTTGCCTCCTTAAGCATCCCCTCACCAGCTGGTTATAAAACATCCCTTCCCCCCTATTCATTTTCTGGCCTCCCTTGATCCAGCCTCCGCTGTACCTTCTTTATCAGCTGCAGCTTTGCCAGGGCTGGCTCAGCCCAACAAGTAAACTCCAGTTGAACCCTGAGCCAGGCCATGTGGAGTGCTGACAAAGGCTTATTACAGGGAGGCCCGTGCTGGTCCTTTAGACACATTGGTTCAGCATGTAGGCTGGATCATGCAGGGGGTTGGTCTAGGGTCATCCATTGCCCCCAGAACTTTAGGAGAAATGAAGGACTTGCAAATCAGTTGTCAGTCACATCTTCTGACCCAGAGATGCCTGTTCACTGTCACTGGGGATAGCTTCTTGTCCTTGTTAGTCAGTGATTCTTTCTGAAAGGTTATCACCAAGCCACAGCAAGAGTGGGTTCTTTTCTCTTTATCTTGGTTCCTTTATCTTTACAGTTCCTCACCTCAGAAAGGAGGATGTTTTATAATGAAAGTATTATTGTTAAAGGTGGCTTCCCTGGTGGCTAGTGGTAAAGGATCCACCTGCCAGTGCAGGAGCCACAGGTTTGATCCCTGGGTTGGAAAGATCCCCTGGAGAAGGAAATGGCAACCTGTTCCAGTATTCTTGCCTGAAAGATCCCTTGGACAGAGATGCCTGGTGGGCTACAGTCCATGGGGTCTCAAGAATCGGACACAATTTAACGACTAAACAACAATAACAGATGTTAAAAGTGGGTCTTGAAAGAAGAGCATTTGTTTATCAGGGAAGGGCTGTGGGGAAGGGGAGAAGGAATAGTTAGCATTCCAGGTAGAGGAGCCGGCCTGAGCAAAAGAGGGGATGTGTGGGCATCATATGATGCATTAGGGATGAAGCCCCAATGACTGGTGAGTTTCAAACCTCCTGAGTGTGCTGGTCCCAATCCTGATTCTGCTGCTTATGAGTTGTATGCTGTTGGATTGATTGACTGTATGGTGCCTCAGTTTCTTGATGTGTAAAGTGGAGATGATGGCGGTGGTTCCTGTGTTGAATTTTTCTTTTTTTTTTTTAATTCTTGGCTGTACTGTTTTCCTTGCTGCACAGGGGCTTTTCTCTAGCTGCAGCAATCAGGGGCTCCTCTAATTGCGGTGTGCATGCTTCTCATTGCGGTGGCTTCTCTTGTTGCAGATCACAGGCTCTAAGTGCGAGGGCTTCAGTGGTTGTGGTGTATGGGTTTAGTTGCCCTGTGGCATGTGGAATCTTCCTGGACCAGGGATCCAAGCCATGTCCCCTACATAGCAGGCAGACTCTTAATTTTTAAAATAATATTTATTTATTTCATTTATTTGGCTGTGCCAGGTCTTAGTTGTGGCATGCAGGATCTTTTGTCTTCGTTACAGCATCTGGGATCTTTAATTGAGGCATGGGGCCCATGGGGTGGGTGGGGTGTCCATCATTCTCTGCCTAGGGTTTGAATCCAGGCCTCCTGCATTGGGAGCACAAAGTCTTAACCACTGCACCACCACACAGGGAAGGCCCTGTGGTAGATTAAATGAGAGAAAGTACTTGGGCACTCGGTCCACTGGCACATAGTAGCGGGTCAGTAAATATTAACTTAGTACAACCATCTCTCAAAAGATGAAAGTATGCCATGGGTTCTAGGAGCTAACTGCATACTATGCAGCTCTGCAGTTTCAGAATCCTGAAAGCCAATTCTCATACTCAGAAACTTGAGAAATCTGCAGGAAAGCTGTTCATTTCAAGACTTACCTGCTGAATTATCCTGAAAATAACAAATCTGCAGTTCCTCCAAAGATGAAACAATAGTGAGACCAATTAGAGCAAGATAGTGGTGAAAAGAATGATTTTTGTTCTTATTGTTAATAATAATGCTTTTCCCTCCTATAGAATTCTCCCCCCCTCCTTTGTTTGAAAACATTTTTTCCTTCCAGTTTTTTTTTTGAGATATGATTGACATACAGCACTATGTAAGTTTAAAGTGTACAGCATAATGATTTGACTTACATACAGCATGAACTGCTTACCACAGTAAGTTTAGTGAACACCTGTCAGCTCATATGAGTACAAAGTTAAAGAAACTTTTTAAAGTATTTTTTCGTTGTGATGAGAACTCTTACAATTTATTCTCTTAACAACTTTCATATGTAACATACAGCAGTGTTAATTATATTTATCATGTTGTACGTTACATCCGTAGTACTTACCTTATAACTGGACATTTATTCCTTTTGGCTGCCTTCATCCAGTTCCTCCTCCCCCTATCCCTCACTTCTGGTAACCCCAAATCTGACCTACTTTTCTAGGAGTTTTTTTTGTTTTTGTTTTTGTTTTAAACTATAATTGACCTACAACACAGCATGTTGTTCAGTTGCCAAGTCATGTCTGGCTCTCTATGACCCCATAAACTCTAGCACATCGGGTTTTCCTGTCCTTCAGTATCTCCCTGAGTTTGCTCAAACTCATGTCCATTGAGTCAGTGATGCCATCTAACCATCTCATCCTGTCGCCCCCTTCTCCTGCCCTCAGTCTTGTCCAGCATCAGGGTCTTTTCCAATGATTCAGCTCTTCGCATCAGGTGGTCATAGTATTAGAGCTTCAGCTTCAGTCCTTCCAATGAATATTCAGGGTTGATTTCCTTTAGGATAGACTGGATTGATTTCCTTGCTGTCCATGGGTCTCTCAAGAGTCTTCTCCACCACCAGAATTTGAAAGCATCAATTCTTTGGCGCTCAGCCTTCTTTATAGTCCAGCTCTCATATCCGTACAACACAGCATAGTGATTTGATACTTCTATACACTTCAAAATTATCATGGTGATAAATCTAGTTAACTCGCCATACACAGGTACTACATCATTATTTACTATATTCCCTACACTGTGTATTTCTTACCCTTGACTCATTTCATACCCTTGACCTTTGCAACTGAAAGACTGTATCTCTTTATCTCCCTCCCCTAATTTCTCTCCCTCCCCCTCCACACTCCTGTCTGGCAACCACTTGTTTGTTCTTTGTGTCTTACTTTATTTCCATTTCATGTTTGTTCAACATGTTTGTTCCATTTCAGGGTTTGTTTTGTTTTTTAGATTCTACCTATTTCTTTCCTCCTCTCAATGCATCCCCCCTTAAAAAACTAACTTTGTTTTACTAATTTCTTTTACATCTACATCTTGGAGAGCTGTATTCACAAGCCATGTCTTAAGCAAAAGCCCCAAACAAAGTTAAGTCAGGTTCTTCTGTGAGACATACTATCCTCACACTATGCACTTTCCCTCTTTGTAATTATCACCATTGTAATTCAACAAGTAAATACGTAAAGAATTGTCTGCTTCCCTCCCCTGAAGAGTGTCAGCGCCACAAGGTCTCATCTTTCTTATTCCCTGTGCTGTGCCTGGCTCCTGGCACATTGCCTACTACATGGGCACTCAGTAAATGATGAAGGAATGAATGGCACCATGTGATAATACTGATTGATAACTCTTTACAGTACTGATGAATGTAAAATGGTACCAAACCTTTTATGGTATGGACCTAACTCTTAAGCAACCCTGTTGATCAGAAGAGTCTCATCAAAGTCCTCTTGGTAGGTTTTAAATAATTCATTTTCCTATTTATAGAAAAAAGAAAACAAGGTAAGCTCAAACATATGCTGAGGCTCATAGACATGTTGAGTGGAGCCATTGTGCTGGTTGATCCATGAGGAACATGGGGATGCAGAGGAGAGGCTAAAGCCACTGTTATGCAGCCCACTGGCTCTTGTGAATGGTAACTGCTGATGGAGGAAGCCAGGGCAGTAGAATGGAGGAGAAAATAATTTTGCATTTCTGCCTTTTGGAGAGTAAAGAGTGGCTTGTAATGGAGAAAAACAATCTCTATCCACTTAACAAGTCTTTGGAGTTTATGCTTAAGGTCATACTTATTGTTCTGTTGACAAACCATCTTCTGAAGAATGTGTTTGATGTGACTCTTTTCTCAAACTTCAAGGCCTCTCTGGTGATTATGGATGAAGTAGGTTAATTTTGCTGTAATAGTTCACAGGTGGGCAGATGGCATGAAGCTTGTCTGAATGCACATGATCCGTGCACCTTAGGGGAGGTAAGGGCTGGGATGGATGGCAAAGACTGATGGAACCCCCAGAAAAGACAAGGCTGTGCCCCCCCCAAAGTTCACTCAGCTCCTTAGAATTGTAAACGCCTGTGATTTGCTTCCTCCCGCCAGTAGTTCTTGGCCATTCTTCACATGCAAACCACTGGGCCAAGCATTGTGCTGAAACCGGAATGCACTTAAAAGAGACTTCATGCTCGCAGGGGAGAGTGGGTCTGTTTACAGTTATTCAAAACAGCACATGAGAAGTGTCATGCAAGATGTTCATAAAATGTACCAGGGAATTTTAGAGAGGAATAACCGTTGACTTGGAAGAGGAATTAAAAAAAAAAAAGCTTCTTAAAAGAGTTGGCATTGAAAAGTCTGGAAGGTAAGGGGGATCTGTAGATGCTGAAGTGAGGCGGTGAGAGAGGGGGGCATTCTAGCCTAATCAACGGCAAGAGCAGAGGCCTAGAGGCTGGAAAAATGGTGCCTCTGGAAGGAGTGAGTGGGAGATCAAGTTAGGAAGATAGCTTGGGAACTAATTGTTGAGAGAACTGAATTCCAAGCAAAGCAGTTTAGTTTTATTGAGTACATATTATTTGCTGTGCGGCTGATCTTTTTACAGAAGAGGAAACTGAAGCTCAGAGGTGTGACATGATTTGCCCAGGAGCATCTAGCTAATAAGTGACTTCAAGTGCTCTTTCCACCACTGTTTCTCTATAGTTAGGTTAGTTTCTCTAAACATAATCTGGTGGGGTTTTTTCTGTTGGTTTTTTAAAATATTTATTTATTTTTGGCTGCACTAGGTCTTCGCTGCACGCAGGCTTTTTGTTGCAGTGGTTTCTCTTGTGGTGGAACATGGGCTCTAGGGCACGCGGGCTTTAGTGGTTGAGCACATGGGCTCGGTAGTTGTGGCTCTCGGGCTCTAGAGCGCAAGCTCAGTAGTTGTGGTACGTGGGCTGAGCTGCTCCGCAGTATGTGGGATCTTCACGGATCAGGGTTTGAACCGCTGTCCCCTGCATTGCAAGGCAGATTCTCAACCACTGGACTACCAGGTTACCCCTCATCCAGTGTTTTATTTCTAACCCTTGGTGTGTGTGGTTACTAGAGACCAGTGAGTATAGACTGAACATTAGATAACTTATATAGGAGACAGTCAGAATTAAGGAATGCCTAATCCTTTCTGCTTAGGGAAACCCAAGCTGAATATCCATAGAAAAACCTTCCCAGCCTCTTGTGAGCTCCTGCAGAGTCAGCAGTAAGGTGTCTCACCCCAGAGGACCTGGAGATGTGAGTCAGGTGAAGCTTGGACTGCGTGTGCTAGACTCGGAGCGAGACCTTGCCTATCAGAGATAGAAGAGAGAACATACAGGCACCTCCTATGGTGCTGCCGAAACTGAGAAGTCATGTGTATGTCTGAGTGAACTTTTCACAATAAGAGTTGACATTCTGCATAAACCAGGTTGCAAAGTCAAGGTTAAATTAATGCTTGTTATCACTGACAGTTTCATGTATAAGGTATTTAATTGTTCTTCGGCATTCATTATTTCTTTAAATTTTGCTGTTTACACATATCATCAAAATGGTGGTCCTTAAATCCTCAAACTTAATTCTTATAATAAGTTTTGTTATAAAAACATAAATTAGTAATAAATGATATTGAATCTCTATAAATAACTTGCCTATGGATAATAACTTAGCCATTTTGACTGTGAGGCTTTACCCAAAGACACCCCTGTCACTTGGTGATGGCACACCTTCATGGCAGACTGCTTTCGTCTGTTTGGGCTGCTGGAGCAAAAATATGGACCAGGTGGCTTAATCAACAAACATTTGTTGCTCACAGTTCTGGAGACTGGAAGTCCAAGATCGGGCTACTGACTGATTCATTGTCTGGGGAGGACTTCCTAGTTCGTAGACTGTGATCTCACTGTGTCCTCACATGGCAGAAGGGAGGAAGGAGCTCTCTGGGGTCCTTTTATAAGGGCACTAATCCCAATCATGAGGGCAACACCCTCATGAATTAATCACCTCCCAAAGTTCCCACCTCCTGATATCATCACCTTGGGGTTTAGCATTTCAGCATATGAATTGGTGGGAGATAAACATTTAGTCCTATAACAGAGTGTGAGAGAGTAACTATGCCCTATTGTTGCATTTTATACAGTAGTTTCCACTATATAGATATTGTCCAATCCAAACCTAAACTTATCCAGAGATGGAAAATGCTGAAGGCTGGTGAAGATGTTCAGCAGTGGAGTGGATAGGACTTGAGAGAGAGTGAACAGTTCTTGTAGCCTGAACCCTGCTTTAATAAGGTATAATCAAGGCACAGGAGTCTTTCAAACCATTCATGACACTTCTCCTTAAGAAATGTGATGTTTCCTTTCTTGACATTCCCTGGATTAGGACAGCTGTCTTTCTGAGTTGTCCAGGAGGGCATATGATAGCTGAAGAATGGAGTGGGGTGGATTACCCTGAGGTCTTGTTTAGGAGTTTATGACCCTGATAAGCAGTAAAGATTTCCATTAGCACTGATCTACTGCATTGTTTAAAAAATGAAACGCCACTTCTGAAGGTGGCCTGTGTTATCACTTCCTGATTGTCTCTTATGACTCAGGTACTGAGTCGTATTCTGTGTTGACAGTGCCAAGGACACAGAGGATGAACTTACTGTCAGAAATTGCAGTTAAACTTGAGTTTTATCATGTATGACATGTGTTTGAGGAGACTGTCCTGTATCCTGTTGAAAAATAGACAGCCTGTACTTTATTTTAAATCTTAATGATTTTTATTTTAATATTCCATGCTCATTTGAAAAAAATTCTGACAGTACAGAATTGCAGATCTTAAAGAAAGTAAAAAGCCCCCAGATAAAAGTCACCTGTTAATCTACTTTCTCCTTACCTCTGAAAAGTCCGCTATTTACAGTTTGTATATTTCTCTTGGTTTTTTTCTTCTATATATTCATTTAAAAATGCCCTTTTATTCTCATATGCTCGATGCCTCTCTCCCCTCTGCTCTTCTCCCTATATGCTCTTCTCATCTATTTTCTTACATGAACATGCAGTCCCCCCAGCCCCTACCTTAGAAATGGGAATGTGACTTCCCCAGTGTTTTTCAACTTGCTTTTTTTGCTGATCAATAAATTTTGGCCTCTGTCCTCACACCTTCTTCCTGCCCACCATGTTAATAATACATGTAGATCCATCCCATTCTTTGTAATGACTATTCAATATTCTATTTCTTTTCTTTCTTTCTCTTTTTTTTGGCAGGGCAGGGTGGGCTATACATTATTTCCCCAAACCCCGCTTCCGTTTTTCCCCCCCAAACTCCTATTGAAAAACATTTTAACTCTTTCTAGTTTTTTGCTCCTATAGACAGTGAGCAACCTGCATCCTAACTGAACATTTTGAAACTTTCTGACCATTGTCTGATTGACTGATACTTTCCTCTCTCAGAACCTGGACCCTTGTTCAGACAGGCCTATGCAGAGCTTCAGTGCACAGAACAGAGAGCAGTGGGGCTCCTCAGGTGTGTGTGTGTGTGTGTGTGGCTGCTGGCCCCTCAGCTCCTCAGGTGTGTGTGTGTGTGTGTGTGGCTGCTGGCCCCTCAGCTCCTCAGGTGTGTGTGTGTGTGTGTGTGTGTGTGGCTGCTGGCCCCTCAGCTCCTCAGGTGTGTGTGTGTGTGTGTATGTGTGTGTGTGTGGCTGCTGGCCCCTCAGTTTCTGCAGGAGCTGGAAACTGTGGAGTGTGTGTGTGTGGGAGTGTGTTTGGGAGGCTGCTGGCCCCTCAGTTTCTGCAGGAGCTGGAAGATGGATGCCTCAAAGTGTAGGGTGAACAAAGCCTTCTCAAGCCTTGAGAAGGAATGAAGCTGTCTAGTGAGGGAGTCCCTTCGTAGAGCAGAGAATCGTTGACCGTGGAGTGCAGTGCAGCACCCCGAGCCCCGGAAGCCGTGTGTGTCACCCTCAGCTTAGGGCCTGGCCTCATGCAGACGAAGGGGGTGGGCGACCCTCAGGGCAGCAGGAGTGCTGGAGTCCGCAGTGGTCCTTCCCCAGCTCCATCCCCAGCGTGCCCTGCTCTAGTAAAGAATTGAAGGGACTACTCCCCAGAACGCCCTTTGACTGTCTTACCTGTCTACCTCACTACCCCTTCTGTTGTGTACGTTTCTATGATTGAAAATTTTACGATAAACTTGTATTGACTTTGGTAAAGAAAAATTATTTTTGAAAATCTTAAATAAAAATTCCAAAACAGTAACCTAGCAATACATGAAAGATCCTTGTTTTCTTTACTCTCAGCCAACACTCCTGGATAACACTTTGTAGTTTGGTATTATCTTGCCTCCCTTTCTTTATGCTTCCAGCTAAATATATTTATGGGGCTTCCTAGGTAGCTGAGTGGTAAAGAATCCACCTGCCAAGCAGGAGACTTGTGTTTGATCCCTGGGTCGGGGCGATCCCCTGGAGAAGGAAATGGCAACCCACTCCAGTATTCTTGCCTGGGAAATCCCATGGGCCGAGGAGCCCGGCAGGCTATAGTCCATAGGATCGCAAGGAATTGGACATGACTTAGTGACTAAACACAAAAACAACAAAAATATATATGTGTATGTATTTCTTTTCTTGCAAAGATAGTATCACACTATATACAATCGTATAACATTTTGTCCTTAGTGTATGATAGGTTTAATGTATTATACTTCAAAACACACCAGTGTACTGTTCTCTTTACTAGCGATATCATTTCCACAGTGTGGCAGTGCAGTAATTTCTTCAACTAGTCCCTTATGGTTGAATTGTTTTCAGTTTTTCTCCAGTCAAGCTGAATTGATGTAAAAAAACCTTCATGCATGGAGAACCATTGGCTCAGTTATTCTCAGTAGCTAGGCAGCATGGGTAATACAGGCAATCCCAACACACCTCGTTTACTTCGTACCTTCAGCTGCGCCCTTATTTTCAGCTTCTCCCAGGGTTTGCTAGTGGCATGTACTTTAGTGACCATTCTGTAGTTTCAGTGGCTGTGTGTTTGGGTGTGTTTGATTTCTCCTTGTCCTGGTAGAGAGTTCTAGAATATCATCCTCCTTTGGTATTCTGCAGACCCTTTGAAGCTCCCCAGGTTGGGAAACAAAAACTTGTAACTTCAAACAGAAAATTAATCAAAAGTTCAGTGCTAGGCCTCCCTGGGAAATGAGGAGGTAGCCTGCCCTGGATGAATTTCATTGTTGCTTACTACTTTTATTTGCTTCTGGCGGAATGTCTCCGGATTAAACCTTTCAGAATGTGCCATTTGCTGTTAGAAAGTCATATTCTGCATTTAGCTGAAGGATTTAGAAAAATTTTTTTCAAAACTGTTGAATCACAAAATTCACTGGAGAAACTTGTTTCTTTAAAAAAAGATGAATCAAATGAATCAGGATGGTAAATTTGATGTTGTGTGCCTTTTAATCTCTTTTTAAAAAAAAAATGGAGGAAAAAAGAAAATGGACTAAATTCGACTTTGTGGCTGGCTATAAAAGAGAACAAAGATGTGCTTTATATACATGAAGGATTAATCTCCCAAGACTATTGTTAAGTAGTGGGTGAGGAGTTGCAAAATGGTATCTACTGTATGTTAACTGTAAAAGGAGGAAGAAAGAAAGAAAAAATAAAAGGAAAACATATTTGTTTCTGTATACTTGGAAGCATACCCAAGCAACAGATAATGCTCTTTGCCTCTGGGAAGGGCAACTGAATGGCCAGAGACAGGGGTGAGAGGAGAATTACGTGACTCTCTTAGTTATTGAAAGATAAATATTTTTTTAAAAGTTAGATTTCTGAGTCTCTGTCTTGGATAGTCTGGTTTAATATCATACATTCAAGGTGGAGCCTGGGAACCCATATATGTATTTTAAATAATAGCTTTATTGAGAATTGATTCATGTAGCATAAAATCCATCCTCTTAAGGTGTACAATTCAGTGGATTTTAGTATATTTGGAATTTTGTGATCATGGTCATTAATTCCAGAACATTTCCATCTCCCCAAAAGAAAACCCCAAATCCATTAAGCGGTCATTCCCCACTCTGCCAACCACCAGTCTTCTTTTTGTTTTGGTGGATTTGCTCATTCCAGTCATTTCATACAGATAGAGTCATACAATGCAGATCTTTTATGACTAGCTCCATTCATTTAGCATGATGATTTTCAAGAGTCATTCACGTGGTAGTGTGTATGTCCATATATATGCAGCATTCAGGTAGAGCTGGAGGAGCCGCCAAATTACTTTGCAAAGTGGCTTTACCATGTTCCATTCCCCTCAGTTTGCAGATGGATGTTTGGGGGGCCTGGGAGCTGTATTTTTTTTTTTTTTTTTACAAGGATCTTGATGATTCTTATGATCAAGCAATTTTGGAAAACACCACCTCTGAGAGTAGCACGGTCCCTCTTCCCGTGACTGCAGGGACAGTGGCTGTGTTTGTCCTCCACCAGGGCCCCGCGGCGCTTGAAGGACGTGTTGATTACTGTGCAGAGAACTGCAGCAGAGTGCCTGTCTGCAGAGCGGTCAGCACCCCGAGAAAAAGGATCCCAAACAGAATGAACCTGGGGTGAGATCAGCCAGGCCTGAGTCTTTATTTTTTTTCTTCTTTAATTTGTTTTTTGAAGATGAAATATGGAAAAGAAATCTAGCTATCCCTTGAAACCTCAGAAGATTGAGATGGAGGAAGGCATAGCATGGGGGAGCCAGTGCATATATTCGGTTGGCCAAAAAGTTTGTTTGAATTTTTCTGTAAGATCTTATGGAAAAACCCGAATGAATCTTTTGGCCAACCCAACATGCTTTCTTTTCCCTCAGTAGAACAAGGGTTTGGAATCTGATTTCTCCTTTTCCTAGACGTCTTTAAAAAAAAAAATTTAACCCATTTTATCTGTAATTGTCTTCTCTGACTTTTAATAGCTGCAATAAGTCAAGTGTTACTATGTGCTGTAGGTTATATAGAAATAATGTTGTATACATGAAACTTATATAATGTTATAAACAAACTTCAGTTTTTAAAAATGTTATATTATGATTATTCTGAACTCTAGACTATGACGAAAAAGTGTTTTCATATGCAGTAGCATTTGAGTTCTAATTACTAAGACAAAATTAAGAAGTCTCCTAGACAAGACTTTATATATGGGGCAAGTCTTCTGAGGTTCGACATCTGGTTTGGAACATTTCCTGCCTCAGCCCTTAAGTAACTATTTCTTGTAGCTCCCTCCTCTGGATGGGGCTTCAGTGGGGCGACTGTGAGGAGCAGAGCACCCAGCACACGGCGGCTCCCGCTTTAATGAGCCGTAATAACAGGCACTTTTCTCAGGGCTCCTTGGTAACAAGCACATAAATAGAATAAATAGTCTTTCAAGTTGTTCTGAGCAGAATTTTAGTTCCTGCCAAGAGAAGCTCTTCACCTTGTTTTCTGATGGACTTAATGTCCTCACTGGAAAGCAGAGCCTGTGGAGCCAGGAGGAAAATGCCAGACGTGGTGGAGTCCAGGCCTGCCTGTGCTCTTGGGGGGGTAATGTCAAGGGCAGGCTCAGCTCTTTTTTTAAAATTTTTGTATTGTGGTTAAGTTCACACAACATGAAGTTTACCACTATAACCATTTTTGAGTGTACAATTCAGTGGCTTTAAGTACACTGACAACTCTGTGCAACCATCACCACTATCGGTTTCCAGAACTATTTCATCATCCCAAAGAGAATGAAACTCTGTACCTGTTAAGTGATAACTCTGTTCCCTCCTTCCCATTCTTTATCTCTCTGAATTTGACCACTCTGAATACTTCATACAAGTGAAATCAGATACTGTTTGTCCTTTCGTCTGACCTATTTCAGTTCAGTTCAGTTCAGTCACTCAGTTGCATCCAGCTCTTGGCGACCCCATGGACTGCAGCACACCTGTCCATCACCAACTCCTGGAGCTTGCTCAGACTCACCACTGAGTCGGTGATGCCATCCAGCCATCTCATCCTCTGCCGTCCCCTTCTCCTCCCGCCTTCAATCTTTCCCAGCATCAGGGTCTTTTCTAATGAGTCGGTTCTTGGCATCAGGTGGCCTAAGTATTGGAGCTTCAGCATCAGCCCTTCCAATGAATAATCAGGACTGATTTTTTTAGGATTGACTAGTTTGATCTCCTTGCTGCCCAAGGGACTCTCAAGAGTCTTCTCCAACACCACAGTTCAAAAGCATCAATTCTTCGGCACTCAGCTTTCTTTATGGTCCAACTCTCACATCCATACATGACTACTGGAAAAACCATAGCCTTGACTAGATGGACCTTTGTTGACAAAGTAATGTCTCTGCTTTTTAATATGCTGTCTAGGTTTGTCATAGCTTTTCTTCCAAGGAGCAAGTGTCTTTTTAATTTCATGGCTGTAGTCACCATCTGCAGTGATTTTGGAGCCCCCCAAAATAAACTCTGTCACTCTTTCCATTGATTCCCCGTTTATTTGCTATGATGTGATGGGACTGGATGCCATGATCTTAGTTTTCTGAATGTTGAATTTTAAGCCAGCTGTTTCACTCTCCTCTTTCACTTTCATCAAGAAGCTCTTTAGTTCCTCTACATTTTCTGCCATAAGGGTGGTGTCATCTGCATATCTGAGGTTTTTGACATTTCTCCCGGCAATCTTGATTCCAGCTTGTGCTTCATCCAGCCCGGCATTTCTCATGATGTACTCTGCATATAAATTAAATAAGCAGGGTGACAACATACAGCCTTGACATACTCCTTTCCCAATTTGGAACATTTTCAAACTTTGTCCATATTTCTAGCACATGTAAGAATTTCCTTCCTTTTTAAGGCCTTGTAATACCCCTTTGTGTATATGTACCATGTTGTGTTGGGCTTCCCACGTGGCATTAGTGGTAAAGAACCTGCCAGCCAGTGCAGGAAACATTAAGAGACTCGAGTTCTGTACCTGAATCGGAAAGATCCCCTGGAGGAGGACATGGCAACCCACTCCAGTATTCTTGCCTAGAGAATCCCATGGACAGAGGAGCCTGGCGGGCTACATACAGTACGTAGGGTTGCAGAGTCGGACATGACTGAAGTGACTTAGCACGCACACACATGTACTGTGTTTTGTCTGTGTGTTCATTGCATAGTTTCCACCTTTTGACTCTTGTGAATATTGCTGCTGTGACCATTCATGTATAAACATGTCTGAGTCCCTGCTTTCATTTCTTTGGGGTAGACACCTAGAAGTGGCATTGCTAGTAGATGGTAATTCTATGTTTACCTTTTTGAGGAACCACCAGACTATTTTCCACAGCAACTGCACCAGTTCAGATTCCCACCAGCAGTACATAAGAGACTTCAGTTTCTTTGCCAACACTTTTTATTACCTGGCTTTCACTTTTGTTTTTGTTTTTTGTCAGAGAGGGCATGCTCATGGGTGTGAGGTGATATCTCACTGGGTTTTTGATTTGCGCTTCTTGTGATGAATGATTTGAGCATCTTTTCATATGCTTGATGACCATTCGTGTATTTTCTTTGGAAAAAATATCTATTCAGGGTAACCTTCAGTCAGGTTACTTGTTTCTTCATTGTTGTAGACTTTCTTTTTGTGTTCTGGATATAATAAACTCTTTATGACAGCTATCATTTGCAGACTTGTGTTTCTGTTAAAAAACACAAATCTGATTGTGTCGCTCAGAGCCAGTGCTAGTGATGGCCTTTAAATTCTACTCAGCTCAGTCTTTTACCATCCATGGGCTTCTTTCACCTGGCCACTCACTTTCTGAGCTTGGCTTGTCATCTGGGCGTGGAAATAATTGTACCTTCCCCATAGGCCTGCTTGAGGACTGAGAATGTAAGTTGCCTTAAGACACGGCCTAGGAGTTCCTCTGGTTTTCATGAATAGTGCCACTTACTACTGTCTGGAGGCCAAGACAGAAGATCCTGCAGCTTCTGACTCTTTTTGGGAGGTTCGTCTACCAGAACCCCTATATTAAGATGACATCAGCTGCTCCACGACCCCTTAGAGCGGAGCACAGAGCAGGTTCCCAGCGGGTAGGTGTTAATGAGGGTGATCACATTGGGCTCAACACTTCATGTTGTCAACTCTTGACCCCTCTGTATCGGTGAACGTGGTAAGGGTGCCACTGCGGGGTCCCAGAAGCAGCGTGGGAGGCAAGCTTCTGGAGCAGAGGGAACTTCATGTAGTAAACCTGGTGCTTTCCATATTGTGATTTTTTTTTTTTCTTTGGAAGAAGGAAGAGAAGACAAAACCCCACTCTCCAGCTTCAGACGCAGACTCTTCTCATTAAGGGCTGGCCTCTGTCCCTGACCAACCTGGGCGTTTGTCATTGCATCTGCCCCTCTGCTGCACTGGCGGGGCTCCAGTTTGAACTTGGGGTGCTGCCGGCCAGAGAGCTGTTCTGCATCGCTGCAGGCCATTTCAGAGTGGAAGTGTATTTGGACCATGCAAACGTTTGATCTTGTTGGGTAGTTTAAAATTTCATTTGTCGGGTCAGTGTTCTGTCTGTTTTGACCCTGAGGCTCTTTCTCATGGTTAATACTTTGGCAGTTCTAGAAGGAACTCTCTCTCTCCCTCTCACCCACCCCCCACAGCTCCAGTCCTCCCCCTTCACCTCGTTCCTCCCTCTCTGTGTCCTTCTGTCGCTCCCTCTTTCTCAGCACCCCACTTCCTCTTTATCCCTCCTCCTCTCTTCCCGCCTCCCCTTCCTTCCTTCCTCTCACCCTTGGAGGTCTTCTTGGTTTACAGACTGTTACCTATTTCTTAAAATGCCTTCATTTTCCAGATGATTCCCTGGAACTGTCACCTAATCAGAAGTCTTTAAAGCTGTATATGCGTGTGTGCGCATGCATGTGTGCACGCACACATACACTTTGCTTCAAACACTTCCATTGTTGTTTCTTTAACAAATACAATGTGCATTAGAGTAGATTCAGACAAACCAGAGCTTGACCTGGGCTCCACCACCTCGGCTGGACCCTTCTGCACGCACTGGCTCTGTCATAGGACCAGGCACATCTCTTTCGGCAGCTGTGGAGTGGGCCCTTGGACAGCACTTTCCTCCTAGGCTGGACAGGAGGGTTCACCAAGCCAGTTCAGATGGAGCCTTCAATCCCAGCAAGTGACTTCTGTACTCTCTGTGATAATTTACCATGTGCTTTTTTCACTTACTGTCTAAAGCCAGTTTGACTGAGGTTCTTGGAACCAAATTGCTCCAAGAAGGAAGGAGGAGAAGAGACGAGCTGGGAGGCAGCAGCATGTGGGAGCCCACATGTTCCACTGAGTCAATTATGGTGCAGAATCCCTCTTCGAGGACCCGCCAGCTGTCTTGGACCCTCAGTGTGGCCTGACTTCCACACACCTCTCAGGCTTGGCTTCTGGGCCATGTGAAGAAGAAAGTAGACCCTGAATTTTTCGACATTCTCATATGTGGACTTCTCTTCTGTCTTGCAGCTGATGCCTTTTTCAAAGCCGCCATAAGCCTCGTTCCAGAAGTTCCCAAGATGATTAACATTGATGGAAAGATGCGGCCCTCAGAATCATTCCTTCTGGAATTCCTCTGCAATTTCTTTTCTACATTATTAATAGTTCCGGTACGTTTCCCCAGAAGACCTGTAGGTGATGTCTTTGTTTGACCTGTTTTATATACATTCTTTGCCCTAGAAGTGCAGAGATGTTCTGTCTATATTTTTGTTGGTTTTGTAGTCAGATATTTTGAATTTCTCAATGCGTTTCTATTCATCTGTGTCCAGGGTATATAGTCAGGGCTCTCTATATGGCGAAGGAGGTACTACTTATTCAGGGCTCAAGCCACTGGACCAAGACACCTAGGGTAAAATCCCTTCCTTTCCTTCCAACTCTGTAGTTTCAGGTGATTGCATAACATCACCAGGCTGCAGTTTCCTCATTTACAAAATGGGCATAATAATAGTATATACATGTCTAGGTTGTGGTGAGGATTAAGTGAGCAGATATACGTAGGTGGTTAGAACAGTGCCTCGTGCTGTGCTTAATCACTATGTCATGTCCAGCTCTTGGTGACACCATGGACTGTAGCCTGCCAGGCTCCTCTGTCCATGGGGATTCTCCAGGCAGGAATGCTGGAGTGGGTTACCATCTCCCTTCTCCAAACAGTGCCTTAGTACCTAGTAAGCACTTGAAGAGGTAATGGTGATGTTATTTTGATGGCAAATACCAGAATACACAACAAGATAGTGAAAGTCAAAGGGCTATTGTTGGAAGATGCTGGGGTTTCTTGTGTGGAATATAGGGGATGAGTAGTTAGGTTTGGGCTGGAAGGAATCAACGCCACTCCCAGGATCCAGCATTAGGGCCCTCACCCTAGTTGGGTTTCTTAACTTGGGGTCTGCCTAACCCATGGGGATCTGGCAAGGCAACCATGAATTCAGGTGAGAGAAAAAAGAGAAAAAGACCCTTTCTTTTCACAAACCTCAGTGAAATTTAGCCTTTCGCTTCATTATAAACCACAGGCAATGAGCCACAGTACCAGTTCTAGTAACTGGGACTTTGTCATCAACATAATCAGCAGTATGTTTATATCACATTTCAGGTGTGAGAGATACTTCAGAAGACTATCTACATGTTTCCTTCCTTTACAAGTGCAGTAGTTATTAGACCCATTGACTAGGTCTGTTATTTAAATGTATTCACCAAGAAGTAAGATTACAGTATAGCAAATACACTGAAAAAGTATTTTGACAACTGTATTTTAGCATAATTGATTTCCTTTGTGGTCTTATGTATTTTATTTTCTGCGTTAGAAATAGAACTCTGAGTTGTGTGAAGGCTTCACCAGGTCCAGGCACAAAATGGGTTGGCTCGTGGTGAAGCCAAATGTGCATAGGAACCATGGATGCTTTTTAAAATATAGTCTTGCTTTGTCCCGTCCCCACTTCCGTACTGAGAGTCTCACTCAGTAGGTGAGATTGGTCCTGGAATCAGCATTTTTGAAAGCTCCCTTGAGTCAAGTATAGGTGGTCCTAGGACCACACTTTAAGAAACGTCCCTCTGGTCTCAGGTCATGAAGCATTTAGCTCCCACAGGTATGGGGTTATTTTGGGGTGATGAAAATGTTCTAAAATTGTGATGATGATTGTGAATATATGAACTCTGTGAATATACGAACAACCAACGAATTTTGCATTTTAAGTGGCTGAATTGTTGGGTGTGTGAATCATCTCAGTGAAGCTGAGAGAACAGAAACTGAGCTGCTCCCAGCTTTCCAAGTTCAAATCCCAAATTCTTTGAAGAGAGCCTGGGATGTTCGGGAGGCAGTCTTGATGCTCAACTTCAGTGTGTTCCGATATCCTTAGTAGTTTATAATTCGTTTTTTGATATTCTAGTTATTTGTCAGGTGATAAAATCGGGATTTCTAATGAGGAAGTGGATCAGTGTCATTGTTTATTGATTAATCGGGTTACCTTTTCCTTCTGCATATGGGGTTTTCTGTGTTAAAAATCACTGGAGCCTTGTGCTTGGAGTTAAAAACTTGTGTTAGTCCTGACCCAATGACTCAACAGCCTTGTGGCCTTGAGAAAGTTTTGTAACTTTCAGAATCTCCGTTGTCACCTTTCTAAAATACCATCCAGATACACACCTAGCAGGGCCGCTGTGAGGGTCGACTGAAAAGATCACTATGAAAGTGCTTCATGAACCAGAAGCTTGGTCCCTGGGATCACAAACTGATGACCAGTGGGTGGAATCTAGCCTGGAGACACACTTGTTGGCTGCATCGTGATGGAAAACATTTGGAATGAATTACCCCCATTTAAAATTTGTAGATCACAGAGAAACCCAGATTTCCAGTTCCTTGAGAAAAAATCAGGTCCAGCCCTATGAGGCCCGCATTCCCCGCCTGGCCAGTTGTCCTCAGCTGGAGAGCAGCTGCCTGTCCTAGGGGGGCATGTGTATTCTCTCCAGGTCCCTGAGCGCCTCTGGGTCCATTAAATCCTTTTCTATTGCTTACCTGTTCCTTAGGCATTCAGGTAACCCCACCCCTGCCAGACTTCATTGTTCCTGATAGTGCTCTGGCTTTTGCCAGAATTCCTCAAGATGTTTAGATGGTTCTAGCCACAGTTTGGGACTTCTTACTAGGTGCCTCGTGCCATGATAGCTCCCTTTGTCAATATCCAGTCTCTAGGATCCTGCAAGGCAGGACCTGGGAGGCTTGCCTGGGGTTGCACTGCTGCTGAGAAGCAGAGCTGGGAAGTCTGTGCTACCCCAGAGCCTATCCTGCCTGAAACAGTTGCAGGAGGCTTTATTGCTCAAGATAGTTGGGATTTTCCAACCCTACATCCCTCCTATGGGACACAGCATAGTAACTACTGGCTGGCTCTCTGGGTGTCATGAGATATTAAGTCTAAAGAGCCAAGGTTGAGTGCTCACCCAGCTCAGAGGTGGAGGATGGGGCGCGTGCGAGCCCCATTGTGGTCAGTAGGTTCAGCAGGAGACGACTCCCATATCCCTCTTTGACCTGGTTCACATTGTTACCTTTCTTGTCATAACTTTTATTATTGTACTTTTAAAATTTAATTCTTTCATTGTAAGGACACTTACCATGTCTGCCCTCTTAACACATTTTTAAGTGTATGATGTAGCTTTGTTGACTCAAGGCCCAACAGTGTACAGCACATCCCTACAGCTTATTCATCTTCCTTAATTGAACCTTTAAACTCATTGATTAGTGACTCCCTGTTTTCCTCCCCCTCCAGCCCTTGAATTCCACTGTTTGAAAGGACTATTCTAGATGCCTTATATAAGTGGAATCATAGTGTATTTGTCTTTCTGGCCTATTTAACTCAGCATAATATCCTCAAGGTTCATCCATGTTGTCGTATATGATAGCATTTCCTTCTTTTTTATACAGCTGAATAACAGTCCATTGTATGTGTATGCCACATTTTCTTTATCCATTTGTCAATCGATGGACATTTTGTTTGTTTCTACCTCTTGGCTGTTGCGATGGTGCTACAGTGAACATGAAAGCACTAGTATCTCTTTGAGATATTAGTGATTTCAAATGTTTTGAATAAGTACCCAGAGGAGGGAACTGCTGGATTACATCATAGTTCCACTTGTAATTCTTTGAGGTACCTGTGTACTGTTTTCTATGGCGGCTACACCATTTTGCATTCCCACCCCAGAGCACAAGATGTTTTCAAAGACTGTGTTTGAAAAGCTTTGACTCATGTTATTTGTTTAGGAAAAAAAACGGATGCCGTTTTAGACCAAATGAAATGACTGGCCCAGTTTATTCACACCACAGCCCTCCCACCTTAGCAAGCAGCGCCATTTTGGGGCATTCTGAAGCATTCTGCTCTGGTGTTAGCAGCGGTCAGCCTCTTGGTGGGCTGCAGAACAGTTTTCTCCATAATCTTGAACTAACATATTTCTTTTAACAACATTTGGTAGGACAAGGGAAGCTAGAATGAATTGAGCAAGTTTGGTGTTAACTACTGCAGATGCCTAATTTTGATTCAGTTGAAATTTGTAGGCAATGGAAATGTTCCCCCTCAGTTTTCTGGCACTGGTCACCAGGACACAGCAGGGAAATGTCTTTTCTCCTCCTTATCTTAGTGAAAAGGTCCAGCCGTCAGCATAACCTGGTATCCAGATGCTAAGCTTCATTCATTCCGTGTACCCGGCAAATACTTGTTGATCTGGGAGTGGAGGAGTGAATAGAAATGTGTGTCCCACTCAAGGAGACAGACTCCAAGCAAATCAGTACTTAACTGCACTTTAAAGTGTCATAAAGAACTAGAGTCACTTCTGAGAGCCTCAAATTTTGAAGGGAAATGGGTCAGGGAAGTGCCCTGAGAATGTGTGATTTGAGCTGAGCTCAGAGGAAGACTGGGAGTTCTCTAAGTGTGGGGGGTAGGGTGACATTCGGGGTGGAGGGAACAGCATGGGTAAGGCCTTGGGGTGGGAACGGTCACCCAGCAGCACTGGAGGGACTGGAGGAGAGCCGCGGTGATGAGCGAGGTGATGGGAGCTAGAGGGGTGTGAGCTGCAAGACGGGCAGGGGCTGGCAGCAGCGAGGCCAGGGGGCGCCGCAGACTCACCCACGGCCTCTCGTCTCCACGGGGACCTGTCTCCTGCCCTCCACCTGCTCGGGGTCCCCCCGCCCCACCCCACCAATGCCCCGCTTCTCTTTCCCGCACTTCCTCCCAGCCCCTCTGTGTTCTGGCTCCTTTTGTAAAGGACTCGAATATTTACTTTACACAGAGAGAGCCAGCCAGCAGTTCACCAGTATTCACTCCAAACGACCCTGTAATTATCCTCCTGCCACAGAGGTGAAGTGACTCGCCCCGGGTCACCAGCCAGTGAGCGGCCGAGATAGAATTCAAAGCCAGGATGTGTGTGCTCAGCGCTTTCTTCGCTGCCTCTCAGCTCTCCTGGGAAGTTAGTTACTTCCAGGGTATTCTTTCTCCCAAACAGTGACGTTTAATGGGAGGATTCCCGCAGACCAAGGACCCAGAGGGACACTGTGAATGGTGGGAGCCAGGCCCCCTTTCCTCCAGCTAAGAGAGACAGAGGGCTGCATCCCTTCCAGATGCCCCTTGGGAACCACCTCCTGGGCATTTGCTTGCTGCCAGGGAGGCAGCCTTGGCAGAGACCTCAAGAAAACCTTTTCCCGCTCGGATTGCCTGCTGAATCCAGGATCTTTTCTTATTTTCTTTTTTGAATCTGTGATTGCCTTGCTTCAGTTGCTGGCACTGGTACAATTTCTTTTGAAAATGTTAACAACCACTGAAGCATGGTTATCATGTGGAAAATGTTTTCCTTGTAGAGAAGGTTGGAAATAATCTCTTCGTCTCTTTGGTTTAAAGCTCACGGGAACTGCTTCCTACAAACCTTCACGTCTCTGTTACCCTGTCTTCCACCTTTTTGAAGGTGTGTCAAATGCTCTCTCACGATAGTTATGGCAGTTTGTATTGAAAGTTACTGGACCATTCACATTGTTGTCTCTTTCCAGGGCAGATCCTGAAATAAAATATATTTTGAGCATCCACATAGCGGAACAAAATAGCCTAGTTAGAAACAGCTGCTAGCAAAGAAAGGCAGTAGTAAGCTGCCAGCTGAGCCTGACTCTGGCAGTGGAAGGCGGACCACAGCGTGGGCAATTTCACTGTGTATCGTTTGAGGGATTCAGATTTTGGAGCATCATGTGTCTTCTTTGCTGCCGATACCGTAACAGCAATTCCTGTAGATGTTATCAGCTGTACAAATCATCTCACGCCCCTCCACCCTCATTCTTACCCACTGGAAGCATTTCTGCTATGTATCCACACTTTGGATTACGAAGCCATGAACTCCCACCCACCTCGGTTATCACACTAATACCCCAGGCCCGAATTTAAGAGAGCTGATTATGTGTAGGCCTTTCCCCAACTAGCCAGCTCCATAAAGTCTAGTTCGTGCCTAAGTCATCTGTAGAGAGACATTATAGAGTATTAGCACTTAGGAATGTCCGCTTTGGAGCCAGACTCCCAGGGCTCAAATCCTGGTTCCCCCATGTCCCGGCAGTGTGGCTCATTTCCCATCTATGAAGTGGGGTTGCGGAGGGGGACATAAAAGTATCTTTCTGAAACAGAGAAAAGCTATGGTAGCCATGATAGCTACCATAAAAGTTAGCTATTGTTTTTGCAGCCACCTCAGTACCTAGTACATGGAAGGTGCTCGAAAAATGTTATCCTTTCAACCATCACTTACCTACCGAGTGCCAGCTGTGTGCCCAGCACTGCCCCAGCAAGCAAAGACAGGAATAAGGACGCCTTTCACAGTGTGTCCTGGGGCCGTCCTAGAACTGTGTTATCAGCAAACACAGAAGATAAAGCACCTGCCCTCCTAGAGGTTATTAGGCCAGGATGCAAAAAAGATCAAGAGGTATTGTTGGGTAGTTCACTAACAGAGTAGATAAAATCGGATGCTGAGAACTGCTCTGAAAGTACGAGATGGGTGACTTGCCACAGGGACTAGGAGGAGGTTTCAGGGGCTCTGGATTGACGATCACAGGAGGAGCTAACGTGAGGTGAGGTACGGCAGCAGCCAGAGGAGCCCGCGTGGCCCAGTCTCGCAGATAAAGATTCCAGCAGGGAGAGCAGCAGAGCTGGGAGGCCAGAGCCCCCTTGGCCTATGCCTGCCCTCTGGGGCCTCCTCTGCCCTTCCATCTGGTCTGTGTGGGAAACTGGCCTCTGGGCACCGAGCTGTCAGAGCTTCCTTCCTACTGGCTTCCAGCTGACTCAGTCCTTGGGAGGCACCCACAGGGACTGCGAGCAGGAGGAGGCTTGTTGGGCCATGGATCGGCAGGGGCTTCGTTCTTCCACCCAGGGCTGTGTCCTCCAGCCACAGTTCCTTGTTCCCCACCGCGTGCTTTCCACCCGAGGATGGTACTGGCTTCTCTCTGTTGCCAGGCCCCGGCTGCCTCACTTTCCTCACTAATTGCCTTCATCCTGAGGATCCTTCATTAAAAGATCCTCATTTACCCCTTGGGAGTGTGCCCTCTGTGTCCTGCCAGGCCCTGAGCAGTCTAGCTGGTCCCAGGAGCAATAAAGGTGGTGCTGGGCTGAGTGAGGGGCAGGGTGCACCAGCTGGGTCAGTGGGGTGTTGGTGGCAGGAGCTGGGGGAGGGGGAGTCTTTGGAGAGTGTTCAGCAGGGGAGCCACAGCATCACCTGGACCTTTTTGGAACAGAATTGAAGCTGCTGACTATTTTTTTTGCATCCCAGCATTAATTCAGTTTAGCATCTGAGAAACACTGTTAGAAACTCTGTGTGACTATCTCTGAGGTTTTTCCTCTCCCAAGAGATGGGGCTTCCTCGGTAGCTCAGTGGAAAAGAATCCACTTGCAAATGCAGGAGACTCAGGAGATGCGGGTTTGACCCCTGGGTCGGGGAGATCCCCAGGAGGAGGACGTGGCAACCCACTCCAGTATCCTTGCCCGGAAAATCCCGTGGACAGAGTAGCCTGGGGAGCTGCAGTGCATGGGGTCACAGAGGGTTGAACACAGAGAGTTGAGCAATTGAGCACAGGCATGATCCCCCAAGAGAGGATCCTCAATTTAGCTGTTAATGTTGCTGAACGCCCTAAAGAGCAAGGCTGTGTTTAAAGTCGGTGCCTTTGGCGGTGACAGTGATCATTTGGGGCTTTACCCGAGGTAGGTGGCTTCTGTGCCATCTGCTGCGAGGCCTGCAACCCAGCTTTCATAGTTGGAAAAACAGGGCTTTTTACTGTTAGCACATGAGAGCAAGGTTGTAATTTTGGAAACAGGCCATTAAACTGACAGGTAGCTTTGCTTTCTCTTCTCGGATCCTAGGCTCTCAAACCTCGTCTCCCCAGATTCGTGTGCTGATTAGCAAGGTTAGCAGTGTCTTGCCGCCTTTCTCTCTATTGTTTAACCACAGCTGGTGCTTCAATTTCTCTATAGCTGCTAAAGGGAGGGACCTGGGTTTCTGTCTTGAGTTTTTTTTTTTTTTCTCCCTTCTGCTTCACATTTAGGATTATTTATTGTTTTGATTTGGTCCTCCACTAGGACCATCCTGAACACGGAGTCCTGTTTCTTGTTCGAGAGCTGCTCAACGTGGTCCAGGACTACGCCTGGGAGGAGAACAGTGATGAGAAAATCCGCATCTACACCTGCGTCCTGCACCTGCTGTCCGCCATGAGCCAGGAGACCTATCTCTACCACGTAGACAAAGGTAGCCGCGTGCCCTGCCAGACTGCGCTGTGCTTGAACTCCCGAGCGGCAATGCATGGTTTTCATTTTCTCTTGTGTTTTACCCACCAGGAACTTCTGGTCCAGGGTCTTGATAAATTTGTCCAATGTAAGAATTACCTGGGGCAACTCTTAAAAACACAGATTCCTGGGTCCCATCTATCTCTTCTAAATTAGATGGCCCAGGAAGAGACCTGAGAATTTGTGTCTCTCATGAGCATCCAAGGTCATTTTGACACACACATGAGTTTAGAGAAGCGCTCTTTCGGATCGGTGATGCCTTGTGTGTGCCACAGAATTTCTAGAACGGTGGTTACATATGCACATGTGTGACCTTCACCCCAGGCCTATTCCTTTCCAGTCTCACAGGGGTCCTGGCCTTAGAGCAGTTGCTTGGAGGAAGGAGATGGCCTTGTTACCCCCATGTGGAACCAGCCATTTTGAGCTTTCTGCTGCAGGTTTGGGGGCCACCTCTTCATGTCCTGGAGATAACATGGGACAGTCCCAATTCCAGACTGCCACCCATTGAGCCTCAGCATCTCCATACTTGTCAGAGCCTCAGTTCCTATTTTTGGTTTCCAAAAAAATGGCCCTACTGTTAAAAATGCTTTGGCCAATACATGTATACTTTAGGGTTTAAGCAACTATCTCTACACTTGGAAATTTTAGGGAATGGATTTGTGGTGCTGAGGGTGGCCTCCTGTCATAACTCTCAGGGGGTTCCTCTGGCTGGGATTTAGGGGCTGAGGTTTTGTAAGGACGTAACTTGGGGAGGCTGGTTAACGTTGGAGATGATAGTTCCCATGGTCTGAGCTCCTACTGCATGCCAGGTATGGCACCAGACTTGGTGGGCCTCTTTTCTCCTCTGATCCTGACAGTGTTGTGAGAAGAATGAGCATTTGTGTCCCCATTTTACATTTGAGCAAGGGGAGACTCCAAAAGACAACATGATTTTACCAACTGTGTGGTTTCCAGAGCTCAGGGCCAGTTGGTGCTGTGAGTGGAATTCACTGTGGCACATGCGTTATGCTGCGTCCTTGATTATGGAATAACAGTGTTTTAATTAAAGTATATGGTTGTATACGGGGGCTTCCCTGGTGGTTCAGTGGCAGTCTGCCTGCCTATGTAGGAGACGTGGATTTGACCCCTGAGTCAGGAAGATCCCCTGGAGAAGGAAATGGCAACCCACTCCAGTATTCTTGCCTGAGAAATCCCATGGATAGTAGAACCTGGTGGGCTGCAGTTCATGGGGTTGCAAAGAGTCAGACCCAAGTTAGCAACTAAACAACAGCAATGGTTGTATACACATACGGTAAGCCATAAAGCTGTGTAATGAATACACCTGGTAACCACCACCCAGATCAAGAAATCAAACATGACTAGCTCTCCAGAAGTTCCCTATATGCCCCCGTCCAGTCAGCACACCACTTTCCTCTCTACAGGTATACTGCTCTCCTGACTAATATTACAAAGTAGTTTGTTAGTTTTTTACTTTTCCATAAATGGACCCATTTAGCAAGCATTCTAAATGAGTGTCTGGCTTCTTTCACTCAGTGTTATGTCTGTGAGATTCTTCTGTGTTGTGTGTAGCTGTTGGTCATCCTTTTGCTTTGCTGCATAGTATTCCACTGTATGAATATACCAGAATTTATTCCTTCCCCTGTGGATGGAGTTATGGGCTGTTACGAGGAGTGCTGCTGTGATCATTCCTGAATATGTAACTCTCGGGGTTCATGTCTGTTGGGTTTATGCCTGGGGTGAAATTGCTGGCTTGTGGGATTTCCTTGTGTTCAGTTCTGGTAGGTACTGTCTCACAGTTTTCCAAAATATTTACACCAGTTTACACTCTCACCAGGCATGAGTGAGGTTTCCGTTTGTTTCCTTGATGTGGTCCATCTTGTTCATTTTGGTTGTTCCGATGACTGTAATTTTCATTTCTCTCATGGCTCATGAGGTTGAGCTTTTCTTGTATTTCTTGGCACTTTTATTTTCTCTCTTGTGAAAGGTTCCTGGAGGACTCAAAACAGTAGAGAGACTTTTGAGGACCAGATGCTGCCATGGAAGTTCGTCTGGAAATGCTGGGCCCTGTCAGAGGAGCAAGCCCTCTCCTCGATTTTTGCTTCCTTCAGCGGATTCACTGAATCCTCTCTCTGTAGAACACAGCAGGGTGGACTGTGGGAGCTGGAGCGCCAGCACAGGAGGAGTCTAGTTTTCTAGCTTTTAGAGATGAGAACAGAAGGGTGGGTTTTGTCTGCTGCCTTCTAGGCCCAGCTCTGTTCTCTCTGGATGCACAGTTGTGACCTGACAGTTGTCTTAGTAGGAGAGAGCGTCCTGGGGGGCCACACGAGGCCCACAAGATGGGGGCCCCATTTTCCTGTCTCTCTCGTATTGGAGGCAGCCTTTTTAGACAGTGTTAAACAAAGGTTCGAATTTTTGAAAAATTGGGGTCAGATTTTTTTTTTTCTTTTGCGTATGAAGGATGCCTAGGCTGTTTTCTTTCCAGATGAATAAGAAGAGAATGTTCTGAAATTACCTGGAGCCAAAACTCCTGTGCTTTCATGCGAGCGAATGAGAGAGCGTGCTTGCTGTGGAAAGGCAGGACACTCCTGACACTGATGTTTATGTATTTAACACGCAGATAGACATCTAGTTGGAAGAGTATGACCCAGGGGCCTGTGGGAGGTCATCGCAGCCCTTTCACTCCTCCACGTCGCCTGCCAGCCCTTGAAGCATTCAGGGTCGTGACCCCAAGGCCAGACAGATGCAGAGATCCTGGGCTATTTTTAATGGCCGTTTGCCAGGGATTTCATTTCTCCCCATTGCGAGCACCATGTCTGGACTCTCCAAGTGTTAGAACAGAAACAGAGGGAGGGAGAGAAGGGCAGAGTGGAGAGTCAGGAGCTACTCGGCCGGAGTGCAGAGCGGGTCCGAGTTCAGACGTGGCACTCTCAGCACTCCTGACCCCTTTTTTCACTTTCTCTGTGCATTTTCTACCTTCAGGGCTCAGCCTAGATCTCACTGATTCTGTAATTCCATCCCAAGCCTGGATTTTAGGATCTGGGGCCCCCAGGGTTGCTGTCTCCGGACCTGCAGTGCATCTGGTGGCGACCGTCCATTTGCTCACCTGCACCTCGTTATGGGCTGTGTGCTGTGTGAGGGCAGGGCCGGGTTGGCCCACCGCCCCCCACCAGGTCTCCAGCTCCTGGAACCTGGCGCAGAGCGGGTTCTCGCCCAGCCCGTGCTCTGTGTGTGTGAGCGGCCTGCTCCGAGCACACCTCTGGCCCCTCTGGGCAGGGTGCCTGCAGCTTGGGTGGCTGGCCACAGGCAGTCCCAGGCCTTCTGTCTTCTCCGCTGCTGCTGGGCTAACCTGAACGAGAGTAGGTTCCAGCTCCGAGTGAAGACGGGGAGTTTATGCCAGGAACTATCCTAGTCCTCAGCAGCAGGTGTGAGAAATTCCTTCACCAGCTGCAGTCTTGCCATCCCGCAAAATCTGATGGTGGTGAATGGCTGAATCAAATTCTTTCTCTTCTTACAAGAATAACTGCCGTCTTCCACATGATGGACCGTTGAGACACAGCAGCCAGAGCTGACTCTGAAATCCTAGCACGGTTGGTTGTCTGCAGCCCAGGGCAGTTCACTACCAACCTGTGTTTAGGTAATGGCTGCAGAGCCAGCAGCCGGCCCAGGACAGTCCCCACCAATGGGCAGTTCAGAACTGGAGTGGAGCTTTCATGAGGACAGAGAAGTGGGGAGAAAAGGACCAGCTGTTCTCCTTATTTGCAGGCAATATGTCTGCAGCCTGCTTACAAAAGGTTCAGCCAAAGAAATGGTATATATGTCTGTGTGTATGTGGGAGTGTGGAGAAGGGCAAGCGAGAGCTTCACAGCCCGGCAGGATGGCATCAAGTGATGCGGGCTGAGAGAGGCCGCTGTTCAGTGTCCTGTTACCCCACCGTTCTGCAGCCTGGACATTCAAGTAAGAATCTGGGGATACAAGGAGTTATTATTCTCGAAGTAGCAACCAGAAATGTACATGAAGCATCTCTGAAGTTACTTTACCAATTAGTTAATTACTGTATGCCTGTCCCTTTCCCCCAAAAATTCAAGACAGGTTACAGGAAATACATAAAATAATGAAATATAATTGTTTTTAATTGAAAAAATTGGTTCTTAGAAGTTATAAATTGGGAAATACATGGCTTTATATATCTGTGTGATATATATGGGGCTCCACTATGTATACTGTTCTGTCACTTTATTGATAGTGTATTATAAATATCTTTAAGTAGTAGTAGCAATAGTATAGTGCAGTATAGTACATGGTAGTTAACAACTATAGATCATATACTTTTATTGTCTTCATAATATTTTTTTTAATGCTAATACCACAGAACATTGAGTCAAAACTCTTGGTATACATTTCCATTGCTTCTCTTCTCACCTTTTTACACATTTATGATGAACATACATTAAACATATAATGAGCATTGTTCTCTATAAGGTGACAGTGACTATCACATACGTGCATCTTCGTGCACCTGGGGGATTATTTTCTTAGAGTGGGTTTTCCCGAGTCAAAGATCTGGCCTTTTTCTAAGACCTTTTTTTTTTTTTTGGAGTAAAATATATATAACATCAAGTTTACCATTTTGACTATTTTTAAATGGACAATTCCGTTTTATTAAGCATGTTTGCAGTGTTGTGCAACCATCACCATTATCCATTTTCAGAATTTTTTCATCCCCCCCAAACAACTCTGTACCCAGTGAACAGTAACTGCCGATCTCCCCCTCCCCCAGCCTCTGGTGACCTCTGTTCTACTTCCTGTCTTTATGAATCTGCCTCTTCTAGGTACTTCATACAAGTGGAGTCATACAGTAGATGTCCTTTTTTGTCTGGTACATTTCCCTTACCATAATGCTTTCAGAGTTTATCCTTATTGTAATATGTATTAGAATTTCATTCCTTCTTATGATTGGATAATATTCCATTGTACGGATCAACCACATTTTGCTTACCCATCATCCATCTGTGGATACTTGGGTTTCCACCTTTTGGCTCCTGTGAATAAGGTTGCTGTGAACATTCATGTACAAGTTTGTGTTTGAGTCTCTGCTTTCAATTCCTTTGAGCATATCTAGCATCAGGATTGCCGGATCCTGGGCAGTTCACTTTAACTTTCTGAGGAACCACTGAGCTTTTCCACAGCAGCTGTGCCATTTTACATCCCCACCAGCAGTGTACGAGGCTTCTGGTTTCTCCACGCCTTCATCAGTACTTCGTATCTTCCTTTTTGTGGTTGTTGTTGTTTTTAAATAATAGCAATCCTAATAGACGTGAAGTAGTACTAGATATTTGTTAAGGCTTTTCTTACTGATTTCCAAAACTATGCTACTCCCACCAGTGGCTTCCCCAGGCCTACATCAAAGCCGGGTATTCTTTCTCACCTTTGTTAATCTGATAGGTGATTTTTTTTTTTTTTTGAGTTCTTCTGTGGTGTTAGTTTTCTGTTCTTTGATTTCTAATGAAATCAAACTTTTTCCCATAAAATTATAGACCATTTAGATGTATATCTGATACATTGCCTATTAATGTATTTACCAATTTTCCTGTAAGTGACCCTAATAGGGGTCACTTTTTAAAAAGTTTAGAAGCCACCCCTGCACATTGTACCTTGAATTTTCTTCTCTTCATGGCCAGTGCCTGTTGAACGTGATCCCCTGGTTCTGTAGCCTGTTATCAGCAGTCCAGGGAAGAGTTCTGTGCAGACCCTGTCCTGTCGACAGCTGGTGACTTTGACCATGATGGGACTGTCCACTATGGCTCTTGTTCCCAGCCTCACCCATCTGCAAGCTAAACAGAGTGCCCTATGTCACCTCTTATTTGCATCACACAACCTCATGGGCTTTACTGTGATCACATATGTTTCATCCTTTTTGGATTTGTATATGCCTCTGAGATAGGATCCTTCTCACTGGGCCCTTTGATAGGGCCAGTGATGAGTCGGGCCGAGGAGAGCACAGCAGAGTGCATTCCGCCAGATGAGCTAAGCTGAACCGGTTTATTGAAAACATCTGTAAACCATGAACTGGGTTAGCACTGTGTGTACATGGCCATGTAAGCTCAGCCACACACAGCCCTCCCCACCCAGGCACTTGCATGGCTCTCCTTTGTCAGATGTCCCTGTGCCTGGCATGGTGGCCCAGATTTTAGGCCTCCATCAGATCAGAATGGATGGAGCTTCCCCCAGTGACTCAGTCAGTAAAGAATTGCAGGAGACACAGGTTCGATCCCTGGGTCTGGAAGATCCCCTGGAGGAGGGCATGACAACCCACTCTAGTATTCTTGCCTGGGAAATCCAATGGACAGAGAGCCATGCAGGCAGTTACAAAGAGTCAGACACGACTGAAGTGACTTGGCAGGCATGTACACATGGATCAGAAACATCTAAAAGCTGCCACTGCACTTCCCCTGTCCTTGGCTACATAGCACCAAGGGTGCTCCATGTACTAAGCACCAGCACTTGTTCACACGAGGTGGAAATAACCTTGCTCAGCCACATACATTTGGGAATTGGGGTGAAAGCTGTTAAAAGACGATCTGGCAAGAAGAAGGCTTGGGGGGAAAGAATTGACTCTGCAAGGCAGAGGTTGTGGTTTCATTACAGATGGTAAGACTTTGCAGCAGCCTGGCCCCACCCCCACCCCTACCCCCACCACAAAAGAAAGGAAAGAGAACAAATGAAGTGTCTGTAGGAGAGACCAACCAAACATGTCTGGTTGATCACACGATGAACTCCTGCTGAGGTGGAACAAGCAAAACAGCACATCCATTTATCAGTTCAGTTCAGTTGCTCAGTCGTGTCCGACTCTTTGCTACCCCATGGACTGCAGCATGCCAGGCTTCCCTGTCTGTCACCAACTCCCGGAGCCTACTCAAACTCATGTCCATCATGTCGGTGATGCCATCCAACCATCTCATCCTTTGTCCCCTTCTCCCCCACCTTCAGTCTTTCCCGGCATCAGGGTCTTTTCCAGTGAGTTGGTTCTTCACATCAGGTGGCCAAAGTATTGGAGTTTCAGCTTCAGCATCAGTCCTTCCAATGAATATTCAGGACTGATTTCCTGTAGGATTGACTGGTTGGATCTCCTTGTTGCCCAGGGGACTCTCAAGAGTCTTCTCCAACACCACAGTTCAAAAGCATCAATTCTTCAGTGCTCAGCTTTCTTTATAGTCCACCTCTCACATCCATACATGACTACTGGAAAAACCATAGCTTTGACTAGACAGACCTTTGTTGGCAAAGTAATGTCTCTGCTTTTTAATATGCTGCCTAGGTTGGTCATAGCTTTAATTCCAAGGAGCAAGCATCTTTTAATTTCATGGCTGTACACTGTTTATAATAGCCAGGACATGGAAGCAACCTAGATGCCCATCAGCAGATGAATGGATAAGGAAGCTGTGGTACATATACACCATGGAATATTACTCAGCCGTTAAAAAGAATTCATTTGAATCAGTCCTAATGAGATGGATGAAACTGGAGCCCATTATACAGAGTGTAGTAAGCCAGAAAGATAAAGAACATTACAGCATACTAACACATATATATGGAATTTAGAAAGATGGTAACGATAACCCTATTTGCAAAACAGAAAAAGAGACACAGAAATACAGAACAGACTTTTGAACTCTGTGGGAGAAGGTGAGGGTGGGATGTTTCGAAAGAACAGCATGTATACTATCTGTGGTGAAACAGATCACCAGCCCAGGTGGGATGCATGAGACAAGTGCTCGGGCCTGGTGCACTGGGAAGACCCAGAGGAATCGGGTGGAGAGGGAGGTGGGAGGGGGGATCGGGATGGGGAATACGTGTAAAATCTATGGCTGATTCATATCAATGTATGACAAAACCCACTGAAATGTTGTGAAGTAATTAGCCTCCAACTAATAAAAAAAATAATAATAAAATAAAAAAAAAAAGAAAAAAAAAATTTCATGGCTGTAGTCACCATCTGCAGTGATTTTGGAGCCCCCCAAAAATAAAGTCTCTCACTGTTTGTATTGTTTCCCCATCTTTTTGCCATGAAGTGATGGGACTGGATGCCATGATCTTAATTTTCTGAATGTTGAGTTTTAAGCCACCTTTTTCACTCTCCTCTTTGACTTTCAAGAGGCTCTTTAGTTCTTTGCTTTCTGCCATAAGGGTGGTGTCACCTGCGTATCTGAGGTTATTGTTATTTCTCCCGGCAGTCTTGATTCCAACTTGTGCTTCATCCATCCTGGCATTTTGCATGATGTACTCTGCATATAAGTTAAATAAGCAGGGTGACAATATATAGCCTTGACATACTCTTTTCCCGATTTGGAACCTGTTGTTCCATCTCCAGTTCTAACTGTTGGTTCTTGACCTGCGTACAGATTTCAGGAGGCAGGTCAGGTGGTCTGGTATTCCCATCTCTTGAAGAGTTTTCCACAGTTTGTTGTGACATCCATTTGTGCTGATTCGGAAATAGCTCCAAGAATCATTAAATGAAAAAAAACAACAACTGCAAAACAGCACCCTGTGGAGTCTCCCTCTCCTTCCTGACCCAGAGGTCATGCTTTGTGTAAAGGTCAACAGGAAAGAGGGAGAGGGAGGTCAAACAGGCTGTTCTTGCGTCTGGTCTTTCTATAGACAGCAGCTGTCACGGGAGGTGCCCAAGGAGAGAGGGGACTTTGGTGAGAAGATTCAGGTTTGCAGGAAGACATTAGAGGACCTTCCATGCCACCTGCAGGAGTTTTGAGGAGGAGCGACAGGACAGGGGGCTGGGGGCGGTGCTTAGCTTGAAAGGAGCCTCCCCCTTTGGGATCCTGGCCAGGGTGGGCTCTGAGCCTCCATGTGCCCATCCGTGCTCTCTTGCCCGTGCTGGTTATGAGGACCCTGCAGTAATGCCTGCGAAGCCCTGAGCCCAGCGCCTGGCACACGGTGCTCAGTATTGACAGCCATTCTCATGGTCACTGCAATGCTTGCTGTCCCCTCCATGCCAGGCCAGAGGGGACGGGTAGACTTCCATGCTCCTGCTGTTTGGTTCAGCCATCCGGAAGGCCAGGTATTTTCTCTGTGATTCCCAAGGGCCCAGGTCAGCAGGAGATGCTGGCCATTTCCATTTGCTCTCCCGTGCGTCCCTGCCACGTGCTGATACTGGTGCCTCGCGGCTGCCTCTCCCTGGCCTTGGGAATGTCTCACAGCCCTCGTTTCTTCCATCAGTCGACTCCAACGACAGCCTCTATGGGGGAGACGCCAAGTTTCTGGCTGAAAACAACAAGCTGTGCGAGACGGTGATGGCTCAGATCCTGGAGCATCTGAAAACCTTGGCCAAGGATGAGGTGGGTGCTCACTGCCCCCCCTACCCCCGCCACTTGCCCCAAAATCACAGGTTCCCAGGGTGCTTGGACACTGTTTTGTCCTGAGAGTAGTGTGCTTATGTGAAGACTGTTCATCGGGGGCCCCAGGGCCTTTGTTGCTGCCGTTTTCTCTGCCTGCACTGCGCCTCCCCACCCGGGGTTCCCCTGGCCACCCCGCTCATCATTATAGTCACAACTCAAGTACGTCCTCAGAGTGGCCTTCCCTGACCCCTGTCTCAAGCAGCCACGCCCTCCTGCATCCCTCTGAATCTCTGTGTGTGTCCCTGTGGCGCTTGGGCGTGCTCTGAAACACTGTGTGTGCGTGTTCACTTGTTAGTCACCTGCTGCCCCCACCAGAATGTAAGCTCCATGTGGCCAGGCCCTGGAGACCTGGGTCTTGGAGACCTGCCTGTGCCGGAGACGGGGTCCTGGGATCCCTCTGTCCCTCACCTCAGCATCCTCCCCTGAAATCTGGCATGCAGCGGGTGCTCAGCCTGAGCATGCTGAGTGATAATAGCCTGTACTTGCACACCTCAGCTCTTCGGACACCCTCAACAGGCCTATGATGTGTGTGCTGTTTTTATTCTCCTTCAACAGGAAAGAAAACCGAGGCTCAGAGAGGTTTCCAGAGCCCCCGGTTTCCTCTGGTTGTGACAGAACAGGGTTCCTGGCCCAGCCCCCAGGCCTGAATCCTTACCACTGCACTGCCCTCCTCAGTGAGGCCTTTCCGCTTATGGAAGTGGAAAGTGGCATGTGGTGTCACCCAGCCCCGGCAACAGGCTGTGCTTTCCTAGCTTTTCTGTTGTGTTTTTCTCTGCCTTGGCTGCGCATCGCGGCTTGCTAGTTCCCCAACCAGGGATTGAACCCACGCCCTTGACAGTGAAAGCTTGGAGTCCTAACCATTGGACCACCAGGGGATTCCCATTCCAGCCTCTCTTTTAATAAGTGTAGTGTGGAGAGCTTTGTATGCATTGTTTCAGCCGAGTCTCATGACCGTCCAGTGAGTGGGGACGGCTGTTACCCTTTATACCTTAGAGAAACTGATCCTAGAATGGCAGCTATGCAGTGTGGTCAAGACAATGTTCTAGACCCCATGCTCTGATCCCTGAATGTGTTCTTTTATCAGCTGTTGCCTTTTCAGAGTGGTTTTTCCCGTATTTTCCATATAGATAGATGGTTGATTAATTTCAAAATAATTTCCAAGTTATCCTACAGTCTAAATAACTACCTGGTATCCTTCCCCAGTATTCCAGTTTTGCAACTTCAGCTCAAACATGTGGGTGACAGATGGATCCCAGAAGCCCTGTCTTAGGCTTGTTGGGGATGGTTGTTCAGACATTAAGACTGATACCTGTTGTGTATTCAAGGTGGGGAGGTTGGCAGGGTAGCTCAGATGGTAAAGAATCTGCCTGCAATGCAGGAGACCTGGGTTCGATCCCTGGATTGAGAAGATCCCCTGAAGAAGGGAATGGTAACCCACTCCTGTGTTCTTGCTTGGAGAATTCCACGGACAGAGGAACCTGGGGTCACAAAGAGTCAGACACAACTGAGCAACTAACAAACACTTTCACTTCACTTTAGGTCAAAGCCAGTGCCTGACCTTTCCCTGTGTCCTTCCCCGGGACAGTTGTTGCCAGACTTTCTGCTTCTGTGTTCCCCCCTGCCATACCCCCTTCCCACCCCAAATCTTGTTCTTTGTCATTCCAAGCTGTCTGCTTGCATCTCTGAGCATTTCAATTTTTTAAAATCCCATCTAGCATGAGACAACCTGACACCTTGTTCCTGATCCCACCCTAGCAGATTCCTATTTTCTCTCACTGCCACTCACCCCCACCCCACTCCAGTTCCCTTTCCCAGACCCAGGACAGATTTCAGACTGCTTGGTTCCCAGCCCTCCCCTTCCTTCCACACACTTCCCCAGCTCCCTTTTTTCCAACCTGGAGTCTCACTTTCCTAGGATTTGCTTCTGTACCCCCATCCACCAAATCCTTTGAAGACAAAATAAGATCAAACTGGATTTTTAATTTATTTCTTATTCACGTCTAGGACTGTATAGCATGCCACCATTGCCCTTCCCGCCCTTCCCCACCCCAACACAAAGCCACAAGAATATTCTGTAGCTGTGAGTGCACACACACACAACATACATATATGTCCTGGGTTCTTATTCTCTCCAGGGTATTCAAGCAGGTCCGAGAAAGAGTGGAGCATTTTCCAGACTCCATTCCCCAGTGGCCACTACCAAGGTCAGGGGCACAGCGTAAAGGGCCAGCCTTAAGGTTAGCAGTCCAGAGGGCAGATGGAAAACCCAGAACCACTGCCACCCTGGGGGCCCCAAGTGCCTCCTAGAGCCCTCTCCAGGGATGGGAGGGTTGTAGGTGGGTCCCACTGACCTGGGACCCACGGGGTGCAGGGCTGCAGAACTCTGGGGGAATTCATGCATGGAGAGTGTTGGCTGTCAGTGGAGGGAGCAGCATTGGAACCCTAGTTAGAAGAGGTAACTCCCCTCCTCCAATCAGAAGGCCTTTTTTGAATGGTGTCAACTTGGTTTCTGCAGTTGGCGGCTTTCTGAGAGAGCCCTCACCACCCTGCAGAAGAAAGGGGAGTTCTTCACCTTCTGTCTGCACTGACCAAACTGGTCACGTCCCTTCTGCTCCCCTGCTCTGAAGGATCCTTAGCACCTTCCCAATCCCTGCAAACATGGGCCCTGGCTCTTGCTTCCTGCCAGAGCAGGGCTGTGTATTTAATTGAAAATGCCTTTCTTCACTCTGATGCCACAGGCTGGGTCTAATCAGAGGTGGCTGCTGACAGCATAAACGACCACAGTCTAGGACCTCCAGGCTCACAATAAAAATGAGCCCAGAGCCATATAACCTGCAACTATTTTAACTTGTCTCTTTTTCTTTTGGGGGAGGAGGCATTGATGGTGATAACAGCTGAAATACTTCTGAAGGAATAGCAGGGCTGGAATGTTTCCGAAGGACATTTCAACCCATATAAATACCAGGGATGCTCACTGAAAGTGTCTGTCCATATATGCACATTTATTGGGAAAAACATGGGTGGACCAAGCTAAGATGGAACACGTCATCCTTCATTTTAACAATGTGCTGTGAGATTCGGCACAGGCGGCCCTGGGGGGCAGAGGCTTCTAGAGCCTGGAGCAGGAGCGCTCTGAGCTCTCTCTGCTGTGGGGGAGCCAAGCTCGGCGCCGTGAAAGCCCTGCGCTGGCGCCCGAGCTGAGTGCCTCACCTCTCAGCACTGACTGGTGTCAGCCCTGCCTCCGAGCTGCCCTCCACCCGCACGTGAAGGAGCCAGCCGTGCTCTAGTCACGCGCTTCACGAAGCTGTTTGTTTGGGTGTGGTGAAGCTGGGAACCACGCCAGACCCTTACAACTTCCTGGAAGTGACAGTTCCCCTAGGCAAAGAATCAAAAGCAGCCCCTTTCTATTGAAAAGCTCTGTGGAGACTGGAGGGGCTTGAGGCCTGGGTTTGATTCTCTCCCGTGTTCACAGTTTCCTGGGTCTCTCTGCATGTCGGGCAGCCTGCCTGCTCATTCCCAGACCCTTCTCTAATGATTTCATTTTTAATGTTTTCATTTAAAACACATGCAAAACTGGGCTTGTAGGGTAAAATGCTTGAGAAGATACAGAACAGAGAAAAAGCCAGTGAGATGCTGTTTTCCTTGTTTGACTTTTTAAAACTCTGCCCTGCTTCCAGGAAATGTAGTTAAAAGGCACCTCTCAGAAGAATCTTATTTGAGCACTTTCTTTGAGGTTGGTCCTCTGGACCTGAGTAGAAGTCAGGGCCCTCGTTTCCAGGCATCTCCAGTTTAAAGGGAGAGCAGGATAGACTGGAACCCACTGGATGATCTCTGCCCGGTTCCCGGCAGGGGCAAGCTCATTGTCTGATTAAACAAAGGAGCCCAAAGTAGGCAGTGGTCAGCCAGTTAGTGATCTGCTGGCCAGGTGGTTGCCGCCTTCCCTCCACACCTGCAAGGTGGGGACCCGACAGCACGACCCCTCCCTTTGACGGCAGTGTTGTTCAGTTGGGTCAGCTGCTGCTGTGATGGTCACTGGTCCAGGCTGTTGCCAGGGCAGGCTCAATTTTGGGGGGCCTGAGTCTCTTCACTGTCACACGACACCCTCACCCAACTGCATTCTTAGCTGCCCCTTGGCAGTTTTATTGTCTTGCTTTTTTTCTCCACTAGATTTGAAATTCTCACCTGGGAGAGGGCGGCAGGAGGGGATGACTAAGTTGGCTCAGCAGTTAACACAGAGTCTGCTGCTCTGTAGGCGCCACACATGGAAGGATGGACAGTTAATAGGTTGTTTGAAGAAAGCAGGAAAAATATGTATTGTTCTAAACCACCTCAGACCATGCCTACTTCCCTGGATGAATCTGTAGCTGCACTGGGCAAATCTCTTGGCCTCTTCAGAGTTTGATCCCTGATCTGTGCTGTGCGCAGTCCTGTCGACTCTTTGCAACCCTGTGGACTGTAGCCCACCAGGCTCCTCTGTCCATGGAATTTTCCAGGCAAGAATACTGAAGTGGGTTGCCATTCCCTTCTTCAGGGGATCTTCCTTCCCGCCCCAGGGATCAAGCCTGCATCTGTTGCATCTCCTGCATTGACAGGTGGATTCTTCACCACTGCACCACCTGGGAAGCTCTTTGGATCCATAATGTGATGCTAGCCATGGGTCTTGGGGAACATCTTTTAATCTGGGTTGGGTGTGAATTGCACAGGCTCAGAACTGGACAACTGGAGCTCAGAGCCTCACTCTGCATTTGCTAGCTGCGGTCCTTGAAGAAGTTCCTGAAGTTCTGACCTCATCAGCAAGATGGGAATGTAGTGGTTTCCTGTTATGGCTTTGAGTCACCCCAAACTTTAAACCCCGTTTATTATCTCACAGTTTGGGAGGTCAGAAGTCAGTGTTGGCTGGGCCAGTTTCTGTGCTCCTGGTTTCCCAAGGCCGACATCAGGTGTTGACTGGCTGGGCTCTAACCAGGAGGCACTGGGAAGAATCTCCTTCCCAGCTCATTCGAGTTGGCCACCTCAGTTCTCCTAAAGGCCAGCAGTGGTGGGTCATGTCCCTCTCAAGCTTTGAATCTCTTTAGTCTCCCTTTCTGCAGCACCTTTCCTCTGCTTTCCTCTTCCGCTAACTTGTCTCTTCAGCCTGAGAAATGTCTCTGCTTTTTAGGGCTCTAATGATTAGACCGGGCCCACCCAATAATCTAGGATTATCTCCCTAAGGTCCATAACCTTAATTACACCTGCAAAGTCTTTTCACAGTAGCACCTAGATTACTGTTTGAATAACCAGGGGGTGGGATCCTGGAGGACAGCTCTAGAATCCTACCTACCTACAAAGAGTTGTTGTAAAGATGAAGTAAGTTGTGTAAAGCACGGAGCTCATGCCTGGCACAGTGCAGGGCCCTGTACCCCACACTGTGCAAAGCAGACCCTCAAGGCTCCTGACAGCACTGATGTTTGCCAAGAGCACCCAGCAAAGGCCCGGGCGTCAGCTCTCAAGGGCCCACACAGACCTGTGATCTGACTTGGTCCTTGCTCAGGCCCACCTGCTGACTTGGGCCTTCCCAGGTGCCTCTGTTTACCTTTGGGAGCTGGCATCCTTTGTCCTGGGCCTGCTGCGTTTTGGAGATTTAGTTTCCCTTTTTCCTTTCCTATTTAAAGCCGGAGTTCAGGCTTGGTCTCCTCTGATAGTTTGGTTAGATTTTCCTTGTTGGAGTACCTCTCACATCAGATCATTGAGCAAGAGGGGAAGGATCTGGTGTTAAGCATCTCCAGTGGTTCTTGTGGGCTTTCCTGGTGACTTAGACAGTAAAAAATCTGCCTGCAGTGCTAGAGACCCAGGTTTGATCCCTGGGTCGGGAAAATCCCCTGGAAAAGGGAATGGCAACCCACTCTAGTATTCTTGCCTGTTCTTATAAGTGTTCACAGGGAGCTGAGGTCTCTTGTCTTTATTCCTGGCAGCCAGAGAGTAGGAATAATGACAGGAACTTTGGTGGCTTGAGGACACATCTGTGAGAGACCTGTTTCACCTCTGGTACTGGCATTAAAGCAAGAAGGCCGGTCTCTGCTGGCCTATGTCATTATCCCACTGAGCACCGAGTCCCATGAGACCATCACTGCCTTCTGCTTGCACTCCATGAGTAATGCCCCACACAGCATCTCGTTCTTAGTCTCACTTACCCTGCGAGCTGGTATTACCTTAATTCTTCTACAGATGAAGCCAGGAGGTTAAGCAGCTCGCCCTGCAGAAGATCCATGGCAGAGCTGGCCTTGGCACCTCAGGCAGCGTCAATGCTGGGGCGAGTCTGAGCCAGTGCCAGAGAGTAACCTCTTTTTTCCTTTTCAGGCCTTAAAGCGCCAGAGCTCTTTGGGCCTTTCGTTCTTTAACAGCATCTTGGCCCACGGGGACCTGCGCAACAACAGGCTCAACCAGCTGTCCGTCAGCCTGTGGCACCTGGCACAGAGGCACGGCTGTGTGGACACCAGGACCATGGTGAGGCGCGGGGCGGGGCGGGCGGCCCTCAGCAGCCAGCGGGCACGGCTGTCCCGGCCAGTGACGCAAGCCCGCTGGCCCAGCACGGGCGGTCTCGGGGCAGCCCCCGCCTCCCCTTCCAGGAAGGTGCCAGGCCCTACAAAGGACAAACGGCTCTCCATACCTACAGGTTCAGCACCCTCAGATTCAACCAACCACGGCTCAGAAATATCCAGGGGAAAAAGCTCCAGAAAGTTTCCAAAACCTGAATTGGTCGTGTATCTGCAACTACTGACGTAGTATTTATAGTAGGGATTATAAATAACCTGGAGATGATTTCAGTATACTGGAGGGTGTATGAAGGTTACATGGAAATACTACACCAATTTCTATAAAGGATTGTGTACCCTTGGTTTGGTATCAGCTGAGGATCCTAGCACCAAGGGACCACTGAGTTACGGTATTAATTCCCTGTAAATAAGAGCTGCATGTATGAAAACATTAGTAATTCTTGATTTTAAGAGCAAGTTGTAATCTAAGGAGTCTTATTTAAAAGCTGCTGGCTTCTTCGCCTCTCTAAGAAAAAAAGCTTAAGTTCACAATATGGCTGATTTGTCAGAGCCTTGAGAACTATGAACCACAAAGGAAACAAGTCTTTCTCTTTCCTCCTAGGTAAAAACTCTGGAATACATCAAGAAGCAGAGCAAGCAGCCCGACATGGGGCATCTGACTGAGCTGGCCCTCAGGCTCCCTCTGCAGACAAGGACCTGACTCCAGGGTCTCTGATGCCAATCCAGAAAAGACCTGTTTTGTATTTTTGTTTTCATTTTTACACACATACAGATTGGTTTCTCTGCTGTTCTGCCAGTGAAGTGAAGTGGGAGCTGTCAAGAGTATTCGAATCTATTCCTGCTCACTGAGCGCGGCATCTGTTTCTTTGCACAACTGGCCTTCAGATGGGCCTTTAGAGAAAAACAGAGGATGCAAGTAACATCTCTCTTTTCGGGAAGGTTTAATTGAAAGTTAATTGAAAAAATAACCTTGAAAAGCAGTCCACTTTGAAAGTCACTGTGCCCTTTCCCCGATTTGCTTTATGTCAAAACCGGCTCTTGATTGGATTTTAAATATGCTTATAGATTAAAGGAGGAAAACAAGTCAGATTTAAGATTCTTTGGGGCTTCAATGGAAAATATACTGTAACTGAATAAACCTCCCTGAAGGAATATTTATGTTCATGACTGTTCATTTAATTACCACTGACTCTCACTCGTCCAGAAGAGAATGTGTCTAAACATCCTCAGTATGTGTCTAAACATACTGTCTGGTTTTCTTGCAGCCCTAACCCTAAACAGCATGTGATTCAGTCTGCTTTTTTTACTAGTTTGATGGAGTTTGATTCTTGTATTACCGCTAATGAGCTTCCACCGACATTTTATTTTGAATCAGTAAGATCATGAATATTGGTGGTAGTGGTGACTCACAGCCTAGAACCTTTGTGTAGGAAAATGCATCCAAGCTGTGGATTAAAAGTGCCCCCAAACCATTGTATTTTTGGAAGGTATCCACTGAGCAGACTACATTTCACTTCTACTCTGTGAAAAGCCTGATTACAGTTTGCACAGAAGTAGCTAAAATAATTTTTAAAAATTTATATAAACTCATGTTTTAACTGAATAGTTTGGGACCAAGAACATGCTGTGAATTTTCTGCCAGCTTAACAGTGACCCTCACCCCACCCCCAACCCAAGAATTCTGCTGAGAAAATGGCCTCCAGTGAAGAGCGGCGTGTACTGAAGAAAACCCATTGAGAAGGCATGGTGGCAGTGCTCAAATGTTCCCAAGTGGCCTTTATTACACAAGATTATTCCATTAAAATCATCTCCTATACCACTTTTACTATATGATACTGTTCATATGAAAGTCAATTGGCAAATTCAAATTATGCACTTTTAAGTCATTTCTTCTAGTTTGAGTCTATACATAGCAGACGGCATCAGTGCCCAAGCCTGAGTCAGTGAATTCCTACTGCTCGTCCATTAACCTGGACTCGGACTTTCACATTAGGTCAGGGATACGTTACACCAAAGCAGCTTCTGATTGACACGTCACCTTGGCCCAGGTGAAAGCTGAGATTTTGTGTTCTCGTGTGGGTTCCCCAGCCTGTTAACTACATAACCCAGTCTCTGAAGACTGCAGCCTACATGGCATGAGGTCTACAATCGTGAAGAATGATGGAACCAGAAGAAAAAGAAAATTTTTAGGAAATAAGGTAAAAATGAAAACTTCTGAATGACACCTGTATTAATTTTTTTATTGCTGCTTTAAACTGCCACACTTAGGGGTTTAAAATGTCACAGTTTTATCACCTTATAGCTCTACTGGTCAGAAGTCCAGTGGCCTTTCCTTCAAAATGAAGGTGTTGCGTTCTGGAGTCTCTAGGGGAGAATCAGTTTTCCTGCCTTTCCCAGCTTCTAGAGGCCACCCACATGCCTTGGCATGGGGTCCCTTCATCTTCAAACTAGTGACAGCTTGTTGAGTGTTTCTTACAAATCTCTTGACTCTTCTGTCTCTGTCTTCTATTGATACTTTTAATCCTGGATTATCTGGGTAGGCCCAGTCAAACCATACTGCTTAGCAACCTTAATTCCATCTGCTACCTTAAACTCCTGTTGGTTTTGCATCACAACGTATTAACAGGTTCCAGTGATGAGGACTGGGATGGGCGGGGGGTTGCGGGGGTGCATAGAACCTAAACAGTTCTGTTTGTAGAGCTGAACACACAATTTTTAAGGGAAGAACTCTAATCTGGCAGATACTTTTAATGGGCCAATCTAGTTGCAGAAGGGTGGCCTCAGGGAGGAGCTTAGTGGGAAACAGAGGAAATCACCTCAAGGAATAAAGTGGTCAAGAATCCTGAGGTTTGGGAACAGCTGGATAAAGGCAATCGTAAGGAGGGAAGGCCCTGCCATACTGAAGGAGGATCAGTCTGAGAAATCCCCAAGGGAGAAAAGGCCAATGTTTGAGAGCAGGGTTGTTACATATTCAGCTAAGACCTTGGCTGTGCTTACATACCAGACACCCCCACCCACCTCTCCCAGATTCTGAGTGAAAATCCAAAAACTGCCTTGTTCCAGTGGAGACAGGCTGTGTGCTACACAAAATCAACAAATGAACAACATGGGAAATCACACCAAAAAAAAACCTTGAAGACAGCTTGAGGAGGACCCAGGACATGGGGCAAAGCGGAGAGGGGCGACTCAAGACAATGTTGTTCAGTTTACAAAAGGACAGCGAGGCCCAGTTAACCTCAGAGCTGGAGCCGTCACTAGAGCAGCATGGTCTGCACCTAGGCAAGCAGCCGAGACAAGGCCACGTTCAATCTGAGGACACCTGGCATCCTGCCGTCTTGGCTGTCCAACCTTCTCTGCTTAGACCCTGCTTCAGGAACAGACTTTAATAAACCTTCCCAAGCCAAGAGGAACTCTTCAGCCATATGGTGCTAGAAAGTCAAATCTTATCACAGAGAGACTGTACACATTGAACGGCAAGAGGGGAAAGGCCTGACCGTCACACCCCTAACGAGAGGGACCATAATGGGGACAGGTGGGGGACAACTGCTCACCTGCTCTCCAGAATCACACAGTAGATGGGTGGGCACGGTCCTTCCTGACAGCCAAGCAGGCCCAAACTGTGACATGAGCTATTAGCAAGACACAGGGATCAGAGACGTTGGTTCCTTTCACACTGGGCAAATTCCTGGGGTGTGGATCAAGACCACCGCTGTCGGAAGAGGACATGCCCTGAAGAGCTAACTCAATGCAGAACCTCACCTTGTAGGCCTCTTCCATTATGTATCTCAAGATTGAATCCGTGGAGGGCCACATTCAGGTTCTGTGGGAGGTGGCCCACCAGAATCACGGCTAACACAGGTAAGCGGGACTCCAGACCTGGCCAGTGGTTGTTGGTCAGGGCCCAGGCAGACTGGCCTCACCTCTGCCCACTGGGGCAGTAGTGGACCCACGTTCACCTTGCCAGCATCTGAACCTCAGTCTTCCTTCCTGACTGGCCTGAGAATTTCCCTCCACATGCGAGGGGCTGGCTCAAGAATGGGTGGGCAGCACTGGGCACCCAATGCTGGGCAACGAGTTATGACAAAAGGGCTTCTGGAAGTTTCCTTGAACCACAAGAAGCTTTCTCTTCTCCCTCTGTAATGGTCTAGTGTCTTGATTTGCTGTATGCAATTGCTACAGCCATCTTTCCACCAAGCTGATGAAGCCAAGGTAGGATGGTGGAGCAGAGAGGAAACATTTGTTTCCTTCATGGGAAGCGGAATCAACCCCCTACACAGGACTCCTGCCCATGTGAGACTGAATTCCCTGGCTGTCCAGGCCCGCCTGAGATAGCATGTCTGGAGGGGAAGTTCAAGCCAAGTGGTGTGAAAAAGGCCCAAGCAGAAGTTGTATTTTGGGACGCAAGATGCTAGGTGAATGCAGAGAAGGTGGTCACATGTCACTCGGGGTACTGGGAGTTTGTGAGGCTGGCTGCAGCATCAAAGCTTTGGAAACCCTGTTCCCAGACCGATGAGGCAGCGCCCTGTCACCCCCCGTCTGTTGCCTCCTGACATTCGACCTCCTCCATGGAGGTCACCTAGAATTCTCTTCCTTGTGGTTGCAAAGAATCCAATAAACACGTCCCTGGGAAAGAACATGCCATTCGTGCGTGTGGAGGATTAGCCAATTGCTCTCTTAAATGCCTTGCTTAGAATCCAGTTAAAGCAAGTAAGATTAAATCCCAGCACAGCCCTGGGGATGGAAGGAACACAGACTGCAAAAGGCAAGATGGGTTTAGAAACAGTTTCCCAGCAGCAGAGGCAGCTCAGCCACATCTGTTTGGTGGGAATCCAGAGCCTCTCTGCCTGTGGCTACTCCAACAAGGGGGAGGGGAAACAAGCTTGCTTTTTTACATTAATCCCACTTCCTGTTTGAGATGTAGACATGTAATAAGCCTCTGTTTCTTCAATCAAAAGACATTTTAATCCCAATGAGTATTTTGGGTGAAATTCCCTAGAGTGGACATTCATTGTAGTGAATAGTTGACACAGGCCTTGGGGCACAAAAGTACACTTGGCACTTAACTCATTGAGTGACCCCAGGCAATGTTATTACTTTATCCCTGAACCCCAGTTTCCTCATCCCAGAACCCCATTTCCTAAGATGAGGATAATAATAGCACCTGTTTCAGAATCATGATGATTAAATACATGAATGCAGGGGAGACATGTAAGTGCCTGGCACCCAGGACGCCCTCGACAAGTGCACACTCCTGCTGGTTTTACTCACTGTCTTCAACAGGAATGGACGCGTCACACAGAAAACAGGAGCCACTCAACATGTTCTCCTGGCTCTTGAAAGGAGCTGCCCTCACCCCAGTCTGTCCAAGCACATCAACACAGTTGTCCTTAACCTTCGCAGGAGTTTGATTCGAGACAACTGTCCTATGGCTTTCATCTGCCTGACAGAACAATAAAAGCAACGTTGGGTGTTTTGGGGGGACGAGACAGCAGAGTTTAATCTTCAAACTTGATTGACTTGGATGCGTTCCTGTCAATATAAAAGACTTTGGCCGGGGCCGTGGAGAAGCCGAGCCCGGCGCCCCGGTTGTACTTCCAGCTCAGGGCCCGGTCGTAGTCCTGCTGCAGGTTCCGCTGCAGGGTGTCGGCCGCCTTCTTGCTGAGAGCCATGTTGGGCCTGGCCTCCGTGGTGGATGGGCGACTGAAGGAAGGGGGCAGATTTTTAAAGCCACCCATGAGTTTGAGAAATTTCAGTTTCTGCTCCTCGTTTTCAAAACCAGCAGTATCCCATTGGCCAAACTGGGTTCCCTGTGGTAAGAGAAAACAGGTGGTTACTCTCCTGGCTTCCAAAGCCCCGGTCTTTCCCCAGCCCCCAGCCAGGGAGGATCCAGATGATCAAAGGCTTACTGGAATTACTTCTTAATTCCAACCAGAGCCCTGTGAGGAGTGCTGTTGGGTCCCCATCCACGGATGAGGAAATGGAGGTCTGCAGCTGGAGGGGCCTCAGGCCTACTCGGTAATCCTGCAGGACTGGTCTCAGGTCTGGCCCTCACCAGAGCCACCTTTCACACCAAGCTGCCCGTCTGCTTAACTCCTTCTCCCCTGGTTCACGGCAGTCAGCAGACACACCTCGCCAGCCTGAGGCAGAGGTGGAGAGTGCAAGTGGGAGTCTGAAAAGCATTTAGCTTCGCAGAAACACTGCATTTTCTAGCAGCAAAGGCGTGGAGGCCCAGAGAGGTAAAGGGTCACAGGAGTTGCAGGCAGAGTCAGCCTAGGAACTCGGGGTTCCAATTCCTGTCCAGAGCACTCTACCACCCATGCACTAATCACCCATGTTCGAGAAAATGCAAAAGAGCCCCTCAGAGCAGTGGCCCAACAGAAGACTCCCCTCCAAAGTCTGTGGCAGAGGTGAGAAACCCAGCTCCCCACGAAGACTGACTTTGAAGAGTCAGGCTCAAACCCCACCAGTCTTACCATGATCCAGTTACTTAACCTCTCTGAGCCTTAATGTCCTCATCTGCAAAGTGGGGGTGTAACACCCGCCCCCACCCCAAAAGGGCTTCAGTGAGGCTCAGATCAGACTTGATACCAGCAACCCAGAGCAGGATGCCTGGTTGGCTTTAAATCCTCAAGAACTGGCTGTTCTTGGCACTTGGTACCCACTCCTACCCACCCACCCCATCAGGACTGCTGACCTCCGTGCCACCCGGGAACTTTCTGCTTATAAGCCAAACGCTAACTGAGCTCTTAATTCTAGGTCAGCTTTGGGAGAATAATAGGAACCAGTCATCACTACAGCTGTCCTGAGTGAACTGGTGACAAGTTCCCCCAGCTTCCCAGTGGCCCCAATACAGGACCAAAGACAGCTTCCCAGGCCTTCAATTTCTAGACTGAGAGGCCACATTTGACAACCTCGTACTTGGTGTAGAGGAGCGAGCTAGCAGAGGCTGACCAGTCCTGGAAGCCAGCTCCTGGAGGGGACCCGGTCTCACATGCCCACCGTGCGCCTCAGCAGTCAAGAGACCCTGAGCCCTGGGGCAGTGCCACCTAAAGCATGTGCAGAAGACCCCAGCCTGCGAGCAGCCCCCTGATGTCGGGGCCACCAGTAAAGCTGCTGGGCTGCTGCTCTGGGTGGTGCGGGCCTGTTTCTGGCCTTCCTCACTCAATCATGGAATCTTATCAGCTCCGCCCAGCTCAAGCAGATGGAGAGAAAGGAGACCCTAGAGGAAGGACACGTAACAAGCCGCATTCCATTCGCCACTGGCCCAGAGCACCAGTCCCATTTTACAGGTGCGGAAACTGAAGCTCACAGGAGGGAAGTTACTTGCTCAAGTCTCAGCTATAGAGAGTGGCCGAGCTCAGAATGGATCTCAGGTCTTCAGATTCGAATCAACTGTTGTTTTCTGTGTTACACTATGAAAGCTTCAAACAGCACAAGCAGACACGCCTTCCCGTCATCTGGATCCTCTTCCCCCAGATCCACGTCTATTAACAAGTACTCTTCCCTCTCCTCTGCCCCCTCCTCGGCCTCAGGCCTGCAGACTGGGCCTTCTACCCCAGCTCCCCGCTTACCCACACACACACCCCCCAGCAGTGCCCACCGCACCCTCCCATCCCCCCCTTCAGCCAGATCACGCGCCCCATGCTATACGCTCTCCTGTCCCATCTCCTCGGCCCTGCTTTGGAAATTTCCTATTCCAACTGGACCAGACCTGCCACACACGCCCCCACCTCTGCCCCCTCCCCCGTGCCAGCAGCCTTCTGAGGGCTCCGCCCACCGCTGGGAAGGGCTCGTCATCATGTGCCCCGAGAGACCGGTGCCCAGGACACCACGCCCGTCCAGAGGAGGAGGTAAAGATCCAGGCAGCTTATCTCAAGCAGCCAGCTCTCCAGAAGGGAGGCAAGCACCTCTTTCAGAAGGAAGGAAATGAGCTCAGGACGAGCTCTGTGCAGAAGGGAGCCAGCTGGCGGGCTGGGGCTGCCTCTGGGCCAGAGGGACTTGGCCTCCTGCCCCTCCACTCCACAAGGTGAGAAGGGGGTGGGACGCTGAAGACTCCTCAAAGAGCCCAGCGGCAAACTTACTGTCCAGGTCTTGGTGTCAGAAGCTTCCGTCTTACCCGACTCACGATCAATCTCTTCTTGCAAGGCTTTCCGCCTCACCTGAGCAAGGGAAAGGAAAGGGAAGAGGGCAGTGAGACAGTTTCCTTTGAGCTTCAAAGCCAGGACAGAGATGCGGTGGGAGTGGGGGGAAGACTGAAGGGATCTTCACCTGAGGGGTCTGGTGGTATCTCAGGCAGCTTTGTTCTGCTGCAGACTGTGGGAGGCATTTGTCAAAAATACCCTCTGATCATCTAAAGGTGCAGTCCCTTGGCCTAAGATGGGCATGCCTCATTCATCCTTGTTTTCCATTCCTTATGGATGAATCTTCCAGGGAATTCCCCGGTGGTCCAGTGGTCAGGGCTCAGCACTTTCACCGCTGGAGCCTGGGTTCAATCCCTGATGGAGGAACTAAGATCCCAGAAGCCACAAGATGTGGCCAAGGAAAAAAAAGGATGAATCTTTCTAGACTAGAAGCAGCTTATCAACCTTTAGGATTAGAACCTTTTTTGTTTGTGAGAGCCATTTGGGGTTGAAATTTTCCCAAAATATACTGCCCACAGCCCTGGCTATACAAAGGATATTGTGGTTAACTCTCTTGCTGACAGCATCTTCTAGAAAGAACACAGACTGTTGAGACAGGCATTGGCTAGTTTGAATCCTAGCACCGCCTTTAACTAGTTGTGTGCTTTTGGGTAAGTCAGTTAATCTTTCTGTATCATGGTCTATTTATCCTCAAATAGATGAATACATCTACCTCAGAGGATAACTGGGAGACAGAGAACCGTAATATTGTAATCTACAGTAAGAAATATAAAACAAGAAATATTCATATATAGCCTCATCCCCATTCCTGGCATAGAGTTCCAAAAACCCTAGGAATTTCCTGAGAAGAACAATTCAAGTTGTTATTTTAATTAGGCAATTCTGGGAAGCACCTGAGGATGGGAGCTAGTTGCCTGGAGAACCAACCACCAGATTAAAGGGTTGAAACCTGCAGGCCCACCCCCCTGACCTCTGGGAAGAGGCCAGGAGGTGGAGGTTGAGTTCAACCACCAAATGGCCACTGATTCAATTAACTGTTATCAGTAATGAGGTCTCCATAAAACCCAAAGGCTAGGGTTTGGAGAGCTTCCGGGTTGGCGAACCCTGGATATCTGGCGAGACTGGAGCTCTCCAGGAGGGCATGGCAGCTCCAAGCCCCTGCCCCGTGCATCTCATTCTTCCGGCTGCCCCTGAGTTATATCCCTTTAGAATAAACCAGTCATCTATCGAGTAAAGTGCCTCTGTGAGTTCTGTGAGTTGCTCTGGCACATTCATTGAACCCGAGGAGGAAGTCTTTAGAACCTCTGATCTGTAGCTGGTTGGTGTGAGGCACCGCTGACGACCTGGCTTATGACTGACATCTGAATGGGGGGGTGGGGGTGGGGAGCAGTCAGGTGGGACTGAGCCCTGCAGCTGAGGGATCTGACAGTGTCTCCAGGCAGGCAGCGGCAGACCTAGCTCAACTGCGGGACCCTGAGTGTGTCAGGCACTCACTGGTTGGTGTGAGAAAGTCCCCCGCTCTCACAATGAACTGTGCTAAGTCATAAGCTCATAAGACAGGGACCTCACACACTGTGCAGTCAGCGTATTAATGACGCTGCAGTTGGATACAGAAGCTTCCAGGGCCTGACCCTTCCCCCCAAGGGTTCAGTTGTAATTCAGCTGCCCCCAGTTTGTGGCCTCTCCTCCTCTCATCTGCCACAGGCTGAGACGAGGTGACTGTTTATGTAGTTCAAAACTACAGACAACAAAGTCGAATGGCAGCTGCGGGGATGAAAGAGAAAGTGATGGCAGATTCCTACAGGGGAGGCAGCTGCCAGCGGGGAACCACGTGGAGCTTCAGTGGCTGTGCGCTCAGGGAAGCGGAAAGCAGTGCGCCTGCCGAGTGATAGAGAAGAACAGTATAGAGCGTGTGACTGCGTGCTGCTTTGAAATCACAGGTATACTGTTACAAAGGGAAAGTCTGGAAGAATATAACAAAGGGTTAACAGCGATTATTATTAGGTGGTGGGATTTCAGGTTGCTTTCCCCACCCTTTTTTTTTTTTAACATAATGAACTTTTTTACAGGAGAAATAGACGGAGAGGTGAGGCAGAAAGCTTCACTTGCATTGAGGTCATCTGTCACCTAAACGGTTTTCTTAGAAACTGTGAAGTACTTAATAGGCACAAATTCATAGGAAGCAGAGAGGTGGCTGGTGAGCCTCGCGTGGACAAGTGGCGTGAGTGGCCAGGAGCCGGGGAGCGAGGCCCCACCAGCCTCGCAGCCCAGCCCCTCCCCAGTGACTATGCCTGGGGGGTGAGGCCCCACCAGCCTCACAGCCCAGCCCCCCCCCCCCCCCCCCAGTGACTATGCCCTGCAGGAGGCTGGGGAGCTCCCGGTTCTGGGAGGCCCGTGGTCTGTGCCAGGCCTTGAGTCGGGCTCTGGCAGCATCATCTCACTGATCCTCTCAGCCCCTCCTCCAGGGAGAAGGGCCCCAAAGGCAGCAGGCAGGGAATTCTCCATGAACATCTGGTAGGCCTCCCTCCCTGTACACCGCTGGCTTGCACGCTCTCCTCCATTTCTCTCTCCTGGAGCAGCGGGGCCACCCCCGGCCGAGCCCACTTCACACCCTGCGGCTTCTATCCAGCAGTCCCTCCCTGATGCGGCCTGAGGGCACAGGCAGGTGAAGGGCTCCCGCTCACTAAGCGCAGATCTTGGGCAGGCCTTGCTGAGCGCCTCCCCGATGCGGCCTCACCTGGTTGTCACAGCCCCCTACATGGGGTCATGAGGCTGGTGACTGCCAAGGTCACCACATCAGCAATGGCCCAAGGCCACATTTATGTGGTTATTTACTATGCTGTCCTGATAAGCCTTTGGGTCCAGGATCACAAAATATCCCAATTCCGGAAAGTCCGGCTCCCACATAGGATCTGGGCATGACAAAAGCAGAAGCTGGTCCACAATAGAACAACCCCTCCTAAGGCTTCTGTACAACAGTTGTATCTCTACAGACTCACAGTATATGCAACAATGAAAAACTGAACTAAAATACTATTTACAATAGCATAAAAATATAAAATAATTAAGGAAAACTTGACAAAAGATGTGCAAGACCTGTACACTAAAAACTATAAAACATTACTGAGAGGAATGAACGAAGACCTAAATAAATGGACAGAGATGCCATGCTTATGGATCAGAGGGCTTCATACTGTTAAGATATTAATTCTCCCCAAATTGGTCTAGAGATTCAAGGCAATCCTACTCAAAACCCCAGCAGTATTTTTTGGTAGCAGTCAACAAGTTAATTTTAAAATTTATATAGAATCACAAAGGCTGTGAAATAGCCAAAGTAACTTAAAAAAGAATGATGCCAGAGACTTACGCTACCTGATTTAAGACTTATTATATAGTTACAGTAATCTAGACATCGAGGTACTAGGATAAAGACAGATATACAGATCAGTGAAACTCAACGGAGAGCCTAGAAACAGACCCACACCACACATCACACACACACACAGAGTCAACTGATTTTTTTCCAAAGGCAATCTAAGCAATTCAGTTGAGAATTGAAAATGTTTTTAACATCAAAACAAATAATACTAGGAATACTGGACAGCCTATAACAACGAATAAATTATTGATACATGCAACAATATAGATAAATCTCAAAATGATTATGTTAAGTGAAAGAAGCCTGTTTAAAAAAGAGCACTACTGTATGATCCCAACTATACACAAATTCTAGAAAATATAAACTAATTCACAGTGACAGAGTAGAAGCAGTTACCCGGGGATGGGGAAGGATGGGATGGATTGCAAAGGGGCAAAAGGAAACCTCTGGAAATGGTGGGTATGCTCATTAACTGCTTAGCTGGTTTCCTAGATGCATACATATGTTAAAACTCATCAAACTGTACATCTTAAATATGTGTAGTTATTGTATGTCAATTATATTTAAATAAAGTTGAAAAAAACAACAAAAAAGAGCCGCGCTGCTGCAAGGAGCCCAGGAGGTGGCACATGGGCCAGGCAGAGCTCGTCTCTCCTGCCCAGCCTGCGGGTTCGGGGAACTTGTTCCCCCTCCCCCTGCAGCAGTTAGGAGTAGGACAACCTCAGCCCGGGATGCTGCAGGACCCGACAGCCCCTCAGCCAAGGCCGTGGCGGTGAAGGGCTCTCCCAGCAGTAAGTGAGGGCGGCCACAGGCTCCCTGCCCCTGGAGGTGGGGCAGAGGCCGGCCCGGGGGCCTGTGGAGCCCCCGACGCCTCTGGGACCAGGATCCTGTGGCCGGTTAGGAGGCGAGCATGTTTCTTGGGGTGCTGGGGGAGGTGGTGGATGATGAGGACCGGCCGTACCTGGTCTATGTGCGCCTCGTCCATGTTGCCCTTCTTTTCCAGCACCACCTCCAAGTCCGTGTCGGGATCCTGCAAAGAAGGCGGAGGGAGTAAGGCTCAAGTGGACCATGGCCTCCACTGGGGCAGCCCAGCAGGTGAGACTGTGACGAGTCCAGAAAAGACGCAAGACTGCAGCACCCCGCCTCTCCCACCCCCCACCAAAGAACACCTGCCTTCCCCCCTCTTCCACTAGTGCTAAGTCGTAGTAGACTCTTTGTGACCCTATGGGCTGTAGCCCACCAGGCTCCCCTGTCCCTGGAATTTTCCAGATAAGAAGACTACTGTGGGTTGCCATTTCCTACTCCAGGGGATCTTCCCAACCCAGGGATCAAACCCACGTCTCCTGCGTTGGCAGGTGGATTCTTGGCCGCTCAGCTACCTGGGAAGCCCTTCTCTTCCACCATGCTCCCCAATTCTGTCTTTAGAACTGTGGCACTGACCTATTTGGCAGGTGAAGAAACTAAGGCTCAGAGCAGTTAAGGGGCTACACGAGGTCACCGCACAGTTCAGAGACAAGGCTCACATTAACCCAAATCTCCCGACTCAGGCCGAGAGCACGACCTTCCCTGCCAGACGACGCCTAACTTCCCAGGTGACACACCGGCCATGAGCAAGGCCAGGGACCCACTGATGCGGGGAGGGGCGGGCGGGGGCCAGGGAGGGCAGAGGCGGGGGCTGGCCGCCCTGCAGCGAACCTGAAGCCCCCCCAGTTCCCTCCTCCATACCATGCCCCGCACCCCCCAACTCCGAGTTCCAGTCAGTACCTTCTCTCCTGCCTGAACCACTAGGACAGGCTCTACCGCTGCTTCCCCACCCCCAACACCTGCCCTATGTCGGTTCTCTCTCAGTTAAAAAATAGTAAAACCACCACAACTGGACCACACTACCTCATCCCGCAAAACCCTCCGCGGGCTCCTATCTTATTTACATGAAAATCCAGACCCCTGCGGCTGCTACAGTCTCTGCCAGGCCCCAGCGGCCCGCCCCTGCCACTCCCGCCCCTTCGTTCCTCCCAGGTCTCCGCACCTGCTGCCCCCTGGGCACAGATGGCCCCGGCCCCTCACAGGTCTCAGCTCCCACACGGGTGCACAGGCCACGCTCTCTGTGACCTCAGCCCCTTGCAGGACCCTGTGACAGTGAGGTTCGGGGTGGCCACTTTCCCCGAGGTCCTCAGCAGCGACAACTGCCACTTCCGCGCTTCGGGTGTGCTCCGCCTGGCACCCCGAGTCCCATGTGCTGACCCCTGGACAGCTCTGTTCGCTCACATCACCCCCGGGCCCCCATGCTCAGCCCATCTCCTCCCTCCCCGCCCGCATCCCGGAAGCTGTTCTGGATGGACAGCACACCTCTGCTTTCTCCACCAGGCGGCCATCCCTTCCCTTCCTCCTGGTAACAGGACCACCACCTCCCCCCAGCTTCGGACAGTGGGGTTCCAGTGGGACAGACGCCGTCAGCCCCTGCCCACTGGCTTCAGACCAGGGCTTCTGCTTTGTGCGACCCAGTGGAGAGCTGGGAGACCAGTGCCAGGACGCTTCCTGTAATCGTTTTGGAGGGGCTGCCCGTCTCCCTTTGGGGGTGGCTTAGCTACTATGACGAAAGCCTGGAGATGCTGGGACCATCTCACCTCGGGGCTGGGGTGGGGAGGAGCCTGAGACTAAAACCAGCATTGAAAGATACAAAGCACAGAGCTAGGAAAAGCCACATAGGCATCTTCTGTGATCCAAATTTAATTCAATCCCTAGACTGTGTATCTTGAGCTCAGATAGCTCTGGACATCGTATTACCTCAGGAACTGTTTGGGTCCTGAGGTTTAGATAGCAAGTGGAAAGAGGAATTTATCTGAAAGACTTATTGCTATTAATAAGTGTTTAATAATTAAAAATAATTATTAATATTAAGTACTATTAATAATTTAAAAACTTAATCCTATTAATCCAGACCCTGAGTGCAGAAAACTTGGGTAAAGTTTCGATAGCAAGGGATACATACCTGTACTACTGAGGATATTACACTAGTGCCCAGATCCAGCCATACCTGAAGCTAGACAGCTATCAAACTTTCTAGTTATCTGTGTCAATAAATCCTCCTTTTCTGACGGATTGCACACATACCCACACTCCCAGCTTCCACCCTTATTCTCCCCAAGCAGTCGGCTTCTGAAGGAAAGCCTACCTCTTCCCAAGGCTCCTCTGCTACTTTGCTCTCCTGCCTCTTCTTCTTCTTCCTCTTCAGAGCTGACTCCTCGGTGTCTGCCTGCTCCACCCTTTTCTTAGACTTCACTTTCTTCTTCACAGAGGCCCTGGGGCCATCTCCTATGGGGATGTATTCTGGAGCTTCAACTCTGACTGGCTTCTTTTTACTTCCTTTCGCAGGGCTGCTCTCCAGGGACCAGGAGCACTCAGGGTGCGCCAGCGCAGGATCTCCCTCCCAGTGGATTTTCTTCTTCTTCTTCTTCTTCATCTTCACGCTGTGTTCCCTGGGACTCCCTTGCTTCCGCTTCTGTCCCGAGGCTGCCTGCTCCTGGACGCCATCCTTCCCAACTGGGTGAGTATACAATGCATTCCCGGCCTCGCAGAACCAAGGATCCCCGCCTGAGAAGGCTGTAGCTTCCTTGGCCTTTTTCTCCTTCTTGTGTTTTTTGAGCTTCTTGCCAGCTCTGGTCACTTCCTCGTCCAGTCTGGGGTCTGGAGAGGTCTTCACCCTTGAGCTGGGGGACATGGACTTCCTCTTCTTCCTCTCCGCACTGAGGGACTCAGACAGACCAGGTGCCTGCGTCCTGGGGCTGCGTGACCGCTCAGTCTGTCCACCACGTAATGTGATCTCAGGTTCAAGGTGCTCCTCACAGACGGTGCTGTGACCCTTCTTTTTCTTCTTTTTCTTCACAAGAGGCATTTTGGGTGCCTGCTCTTGGATCACATCCTTCAAGGGTGGTGTGACTCTTGGACAAACCTCTGCGAAATAATTGTCACTGTTTAAAACCGAGTATTGAGTCTCTGGTTCTTTAACCACTTTCTTTTTCTTCTTCTTCTTTTTCTCTGGGAGCCCAAGGCCCACCTCTCCTTTGTGAGCCTTAGTGATCATTCCTGAAAAAAGAAATGGTACTAATTATCCCACGCCAAGTGGCTTTGAGTACAACTCCACTGGGTATGACCAAGAGCCACGCTTCTTGGAGTGGATGGTCTGAAAGGTTAGGGGCTTGGAAAATGGGCACGATTCCCGGGGAGCAATGGGAAATATGATGGAAGAAGCAGTGTGTGCTAAGCGGCTTCAGTTGTGTCCGACTCTGTGACCCCATGGACTGTAGCCCACCAGGCTCCTCTGTCCATGGGATTCTCCAGGCAACACTGGGGTGTGTTGCCATGTACTTTTCCAGGGGATCTTCCCAACCCAGGGATCGAATCTGAGTCTCTTAAATCTCCTGCATTGGCAGACAGGTTCTTTACCACTAGGGCCACCTAGGAAACCCCCAGAATGAAGTTTAAATCCTGACAGCTTCAGGTTCAAATAAATCCAAGCTGATCCCTCAAGTCAATCCCCTATCCTCCCCGGGCCTTAACTTCTCCATCTGAAAATGGGGAGAGATAACCGGTCCTTTCTCAGAGAGCTGTTGGAAAGAATAAACAATAATCCATGGAAAGTGCTTGGTAGATTGTTGATTACTTTCCTAACCCCCTTCCTCAAGCCTCTTAAGCCTAATCATTCATTCCACAGAAACGTACCCTGTGCCAGCCACTGAAACAACTGCGCTCAAGCCACAGGCCAGGCACTGCCCCCAGGGGCTTACCTTTTGTTGGATGAAGAGGACAGAAATCTTAGGTTAACTCTTCTTGCTGATTCTCACTAGGCGTAGTAACTGTGATATAATTAACCTGTTACCTTGCTTCATCGGAAGAGCTCTGTTGCTTTGCATCTGGAAATTAACTGCCCCACCCTATTCCTAGGTAACTCTCTTCTAATTACCTACCTAAGAATGGGAGCAAAAGTGACGTATGGCAAGAAGCCCCAGTTGGGGCTGAGAATGGCTGTGTTCAAATGGTGACTCATATAGTCTTGCCACCCAGCAGTGGCTTCTCTGGGCCTCAGTTTCCCCATCCATAAGAGACAATGAACCAGATCAGATCATAGGCTCACAGGTGGTGGTCGGAGCCATATCCAGTCTACAAGCCTGTTTCAATGTTTTTAATTTTTCAAACAAATTGGCAACATTTAATGACCCTGAATGCTCAGCTTTTCTTTTTTTTTGGAGGGAGGCTGTCCTGAAGGTGCCTATGAGAAAGTGCTGGTGGGCCTTCAAGTACATTTCAGCTTCCAGTTGTGGACTAGTCTCTCACTCCGGTCACCAGCCCAGGTCCTGCTCCCTGGACTAGATGACATGCAGACACTCAGGGAATCCAGAAACAAACAGCTCCTCACAGGAGCTTTGGACAGTGGGCAGGAAAGGCCAGGAGCTGCTGCATCCAGCCTCAGAGCCCAGAGGCTGGATGTGCCTCACTCTAAGCTATTTCAAAGAGCCAGGCCAGGCCTGAGCTGTAGCTCAAGTTCACTCCTAAATGGCTCCTATAGCACCTGGAGATCTGACGGATCAACCACAGGCTTCCTCTGGCTGTCTGCTGTATTTCCAGGGCCCAGCTTTCTATCTAGCAGAATGGGTGCTCAATAAACGCTCAGTGAACGAAGGAAGGGATGCTAGAGACACAGAGATGAACAAAAGATGACCCTGCCATCAAGAAGCAACTAGCTGTGGATGGGAAAGAGCTGTGCTAACAGTGATACACGTGATAAAAGCAAGCACAGTGGTAAAGTCAGAGTAAGAGACGTCATCAAATCTGGCCTACCAGTTGTCGGCAAACTTTCTGAAGAGGTTTCCAGCTTGGGCAAGCACAGGATGGAAATGCTAAGCCCTAAGACAAAAAAAATCTGAAGTTGTGAGGTGACTGCGGAGGAGTGACTGAGGCAACAGGCTGGTTGGAATAGCTCAGTTCAGTTCAGTCGCTCAGTCGTGTGTGACTATCTGCGACCCCAGACGCCTCGAGATATCCATGGGGAGATGTTGGTGGACAGCTGGCTGTGTGGGTCTGAGGCTTGGAGGTGACTGGGCTGATATGGGTGACGTAAATTTATAAATATATGGATGGTATGTAAGCTTTGAACAACGGAGCCTGAGACAGAACCTCAGAGAATACTAACGTTTAAATGGGTGGGCAGAGGAAGACGGGCCTGCAAAGGAGGGGGAGAAGGTGCCAAACCAGGGAGGGTGGAGTCAAGGGCGCCTCAAGTGGAGGAGTGGTCTAGAGATCTGATAACAACGAAGTCAAAGGGAGTTTGTCGCCAACTTAATCCCTTTCTCTTCCTAGCTCCACCCTTTAAAACACTGCAGCACTGTCCTCTAGGGCAGTGAAGAAGAGCCTTCCCTTCAAACCCGACATCCCAAGTGTATTCATTCCTTCAAGAAGGGAAGAGTAAATAAACCTTACAGCGTTTCCTGCGAACGCAAAATGCTTTCTCCAAAAGCGCTTTCAAATTCTCGCAGTAGCCTCGTGAGGATCGGTGTAAATAACCCATCTCAGAGACGTCCAAACTGAGACTTGGAGACTTTAATTCACTTGCCCTGGGTTCCAAAGCCAGTAAGGGATAAAACAGGGATTCGAACCCAGCCTGCAGAACTCTGGAGCCTGTGCTCCAAAACCCAATTCCCACCGCAGGCTCACAAACAGGAAGCAAGGGAGCCGCGAAGGGAGACTGCCCCCTCAAACGCCCGACCGCACCAAGGTTTCCGCACAGAGGGAGGGATTACGCCGGGTCCCAGGTCCAGCTCCAAGGCGGGAGAACTTCCTGAAGATGGCGCCTCAGACCGGCGACGAGGGGGACGTGGATCTGAGAGTGCAAGTCATCCTCGTCCGGTCCCTCGGCTCGTCGCGCAAGTCCCCAGACCCAGTCTCCAGTCCCGGTTCCGTCCCGCCCACGACGCGCTCTCCGAACTCACCCAAAGGCCAATGTTCCCCGCCTCCACGTGAGGGCCCGCGCCGCCGTGATCCGGAAGTCAATCTCGACTCGGCGGTCCGTCCCTGCAAGATACGGTTTCTTCCGGGTCGCGGCCTTTTGGGACCCGTGGTTGCCGTGGAAACGGCGGCCATGACCGCTGCCATGGCGGCGCCCGGAGCTGTGGGCCGCAGCTCCCAGCGCTTGGAAGGGACAGTCTCCAACGAGTCGTGCATCACCGCCAGGACGCCAGTGCCCGTAGTGTCTCCCGAGTCCCTCGATCTGCCTGTCTCGCCGGTGCAGGTTTCGGAGCTACCTAGCAAGAACCTGTGGGAGCAGATCTGCGAGGGTAGGCAGCCCGGGCCGGCCGAGAGGGACGGGACTAGGGCGGCCCGGCGGGACCCGCGCTTGGTGGGCGCCTACTGTGCGCCAGGCGGCTGACGTGTGAGGCCTCCAGGCAGCCTTACCGCGGGCCCGCCGGGCTCCCCATGTTACGTGCGGGGAAACTGAGACTCTTGAGAGGCTTGCCCGAGGTTACGCAGCTCAGTCCCCAGCCGAAGTCCATAGTCAGGTTGAAGGCAAGGGAAAGAAAGGGGAATAAAAGGGACCTTGGCGTTACCCAGTGATGCTGCAACCTCCTTTCAGTTTAGTGCTCAGTCGTGTCCGACTCTTGGCGACCCCGTGGACTGCAGCGCGCCAGGCTTCCCTGTCCATCACCAACTCCTGGAGCTTGCTGAAGCACATATCCATCCAGTCGGTAATGCCATCCAACTATCTCATCCTCTGTCGTCCCCTTTTTCTGCTTTCAATCATTCCCAGCATCAGGGTCTTTTCCAGTGAGTCAGTTCTTCGCATCAGGTGGCCAAAGTGTTGGAGTTTCAGCTTCAGCATCAGTTCTCCCAATGAACATTCAGGACTGATTTCCTTTAGGATTGACAGGTTTGATCTCCTTGTAGTCCAAGGGACTCTCAAGAGTCTTTTCCAACACCACAGTTCAAAAGCATCAATTCATCAGTGCTCAGCTTTCTTTATAGTCCAACTCTCACATCCATACATGACTCCTGGAAAAATCATAGCTTTGACTATATGGACCTTTGCTGGCAAAGTGTTGTCTGCTTTTTAGTATGCTGTCTAGGTTGGTCATATCTTTTCTTCCAAGGACCAAGCATCTCCTAACTTCATGGCTGCAGTCACTATCTGCAGTGATTTTGGAGTCCAAGAAAATAAAGGCTCTTACTGTTTCCATTGTTTCCCCATCTATTTGCCATGAAGTGATGGGACCAGATGCCAGGATCTTAGTTTTCTGAATGCTGAGCTTTAAGCCAACTTTTTCACTCTTCTCTTTCACTTTCATCAAGAGGCTCTTTAGTTCTTTTCTTTCTGCCCTAAGGGTGGTGTCATCTGTGTATTTGAGGTTATTGATATTTCTCTCGGCAATCTTGATTCCAGTTTATGCTTCATCCAGCCGGCATTTCACATGATGTGCTCTGCATATAAGTTAAATAAGCAGGGCGACAGTATACAGCCTTGATGTACTCCTTTCCCAATTTGGAACCATCCGGTTTTTCCATTTCCAGTTCTAACTGTTGGTTCTTGACCTGCATACACATTTCTCAGGAGGCAGGTAAGGTGGTCTGGTATTCCCATCTCTTGAAGAATTTCCCAGTTTGTTTGATCCACACAGTCAAAGGCTTTGGTGTAGTCAATAAAACAAAATAAATGTTTTTCTGGAACTCTCTTGCTTTTTCGATGATCCAGCGGATGTTGGCAATTTGATCTCTGGTTCCTCTGCCTTTTCTAAATCCAGCTTGAACATCTGGAAGTTCACGGTTCCCGTGCTGTTGAAGCCTGGCTTGGAGAATTTTGAGCATCACTTGCTAGCATGTGAGCTGAGTGCAACTGTGCGGTAGCTTGACCATTCTTTGGCATTGCGTTTTTTTGGGATTGGAATGAAAACTCACGTTTTCCAGTCCTGTGGCCACTGCTGAGTTTTCCACATTTGCTGGCATATTGAGTGCAGCATTTTCACTAGCATAATCTTTTAGGATTTGAAATAGCTCAACTGGAATTCCATCACCTCCACTAGCTTTGTTTGTAGTGATACTTCCTAAGGCCACTTGACTTCACATTCCAGGATGTCTGGCTCTAGGTGAGTGAACACACCATCATGATTATCTGAAGATCTTTCTTATCTAGTTCTTCTGTGTACTCTTGCCACCTCTTCTTAATATCTTCTGATTCTGTTAGGTCCATACCATTTCTATTCTTTATTGAGCCCATCTTTGCATGAAATATTCCCTTGGCATCTCTAATTTTCTTGAAGAGATCTCTAGTCTTTCCCATTCTGTTATTTTCCTCTATTTCTTTGCACTGATCACCGAGGAAGGCTTTCTTATCTCTCCTTGCTATCCTTTGGAACTCTGCATTCAAATGGGTATATCTTTCCTTTTCTCCTTTGCCTTTCACTTCTCTTTTCTCAGTTATTTGTAAGTCCTGGTTAGACAACCATTTTGCCTTTTTACATTTCTTTTTCTTGGGGATGGTCTTGATCCCTGGCTCCTGTACAATGTCACGAACCTCCCTCCATAGTTCTTCAAGCACACTATCAGATCTAATCCCTTGAATCTATTTATCACATCCACTGTATAATCATAAGGGATTTGATTTAGGTCATTCCTGAATGGTCTAGTGGTTTTTCCTACTTTCTTCAATTTCAGTCTGAATTTGGCAATAAGGAGTTCATGATCTGAGACACAGTCAGCTCCCAGTCTTGCTTTTGCTGACTGTATAGAGCTTCTCCATCTTTGGCTGCAAGTAATAGAATCAATCTGATTTTGGTATTGACCATCTGGTGATGTCCATGTGTAGAGTTGTCTCTTGTGTTGTTGGAAGCGGATGTTTGCTATGACCCGTGCGTTCTGTTGGCAAAACTCTGTTAGCCTTTGCTCTACTTCATTTTGTACTCCAAGGCCAAATTTGCCTGTTACTCCAGGTATCTCTTCACTTCTACTTTTGCATTCCAGTCTTCTATAATGAAAAGGACATCTTTTTTGGGTGTCAGTTCTAAAAGGTCTTGTAGGTCTTCATAGAACCGTTCAACTTCAGCATTACTGGTTGGGGCGTAGACTTGGATTACTGTGATATTGAAGGCTTGTCTTGGAAACAAACAGAGATCATTCTGTCATTTTTGAGATTGCAGCCAAGAATTGCATTTCGAACTCTTTTGTTGACTATGAATGCTACTCCATTTCTTCTAAGGGATTCTTGCCCACAGTAATAGATATAATGGTCATCTGAGTTAAATTTGCCCATTTCAGTCCATTTTATTTCACTGATTCCTAAAATGTCAGTGTTCACTGTTCACTCTTGCCATCTCCTGTTTGACCACTTCGAGTTTACCTTGATTCATGGACCTAACATTCCAGGTTCCTATGCAATATTGTTCTTTACAGCAATATTTTTCTTTACAGCAAGGAAGGAGGTTGCTATTATTCATTACCTCCACCATAGTTTGGTGTCAGATCAAACAACAGGGAGGGAACACAGCCTCGCCCAGCAACAGAAAATTGGATTAAAGATTTACTGAGCATGGCCCAACTCATAAGTATAAGTAAGACCCAGTTTCCTCCACAGTCAGTCTCTCCCATCAGGAAGCTTCCATAAGCCTTGTATCCTTATATCTCAGAGGGAAGACAGAATGAAATCCACAGTCACAGAAAACTAATCAAACTGATCCCATGGACCACAGCCTTGTCTAACTCAATGAAACTATGAGCCATGCCGTGTAGGGCCACCCAAGACAGATGGGTCATGGTGGAGAGTTCTGGCAAAATGTGGTCCACTGGAGAAGGGCATGGCAAACCATTTCAGTATTCTTGCCTTGAGAACCTCATGAACAGTATGAAAAGGCAAAAAGATATGACACCGAAAGAAGAACTCCCCAGGTCAATCGGTCCCCAATATACTACTGGAGAAGAGTGGAGAAAAAACTCCAGAAAGAATAAAACCTCCTTTAGTGAGCAGGAAAGAAGCACTGAGATGGAGACGGGAAGCTTATTTAAAACGTAGATTCCCAGGCCCTGCCCACAGGGCTCCTAATGGGATGGAGGGGTTTGCACTTTTAAGGAACACCCCAGGTAATTCGGATGTAGATGGTCTGTGGCCCACGTGTTGAGCAGCCACGGTCTAGACAGAGTTGGCTTTAGTTCTTCTCTACTTCTGTGGTGGTTTAGTTGCTAAGTCGTGTCCTGCTCTCGCCACCCCATGGGCTGTAGCCCGCCAGGCTCCTCTGTCCATGGGGTTTTCCAGGCAAGAATACTAGAGTGGGTTTCCATTTCCTTCTCTAGGGGATTTTCCCGACCCAGGAATCGAACCCAGATCTCCTGCATTGCAGTCAGATTCTTTACTGACTGAGTTATGAGGGAAGCCCTGTCTGCTTCTAACCTTCCTTAAAATCCCCAAATGGTGTTTAGCTCACCTTCCTTTGTTGGCCTGCAATGTACCCTTGGTCTTGCTGCTCTTCACACACCTTGGACAAGGTAGGTATACCTAGCATACTTCCAAGTTACTGGACTTCAGACCACAGCAATAAACGGACTCACAGATTTTTTGACTACCCATAAAAGTTCGTTTACACAATCCTGTAGTCTATTAAGTGCGTGATAGCATTGTGTCTAAAAAAAACTCTGTATATGCCTTAATTTAAAATAGTTTATTGCTGGGGAATTCCCTGGTGGTCCAGTGGTTAGGACTCCAAGCTTTCACTTCAGAGGGCCTGGGTTCAATCCTGGTAGGGAAACTAAAATCCCACAAGCCAGGGTGGCCAAAAATAAAAATACTTTATTGCTAAAAAAAAGTGCTGTCACTGTCATCTTAGTATTCCATGAGTTATGGTCTTTTTGCAATACTAATGTCAAAGAGCACATATCACCATGACAAATACAAAATAAAGAAAAAGTTAGAAATATTGTGAGACTTCCCAAAATGTGACACAGACCCAAGCTGAGCAAATACTGTTGAGAAATGACTTGCTTGACGTGGGTGGGATTGCCACAAATCTTCAACTTGTAGTAAAGAAAAACTCTATAGCTTCAAAGTGCAATAAAGATTTACTGAGCATGGCCCCACCCATAAGTACAAGACCCAGTTTCCCCCACAGTCTGTTTCTCCCATCAGGAAGCTTCCATGAGCCTCGTATCCTTATCCCTCAGAGCAAAGACAGGATGAAACCCACTATGAAACCCACAATAAAGCGAAGTGTACTTGCATCTCATCCCGTCAGTAAAGTAAGCATAATAACGGCACCTATTTCATGGTGTTAGGAGGATGCAGCTAAAGGGTCACTTCCAAAAGGGCTTAGCAAAGTGCCCATTTTATGGCAAGGGCTTAGTGTGTATTCCTCTTAATAAATAATGCTGGATGTTTTATTTTCCTTCCTAAGATTGTGTACTCCTCAAGGTCAGGAACTCAGATTTTTCATTCTTGTGGCTACCATCACTGCCTCAACTGTCTGAAAGAGTGCTGTCCAGTAGAACTTTCACAGATGGGTATTGAGCACTTGAAATGTGATTAGTGCAACCTTGGAACTGAATTTTTTGTTTTGCTTCTAATAAGTTCTGATAAGCTAACGCAGCTGCATGTGGCTGATGACCACTATATTGGACAGTGCAGGTCAGTAAATGTTGAATGGAGAAAAGACTGAATGTGCCAGTATATTGGACTAGGTAGCAGGAGAGAGTGATGAGAGAGTTGAAAAATTCAAAGAAAAGAGAATAATGGACTCAGAGGTGATAGATATCTATTTGATCATAGAAATAGATGACATAGATGACCATCTATTTCAACTCCTACCCAGTACTTGAATTCCTTCTCCCATATTGCATTATACCTAGAAAAATCTTTTTCATCTTGGTTGTTTTCCTTATAACATCTACCTCTTGGTCCTTACCCTCCTGGTGCTGTGATCCAAGTTGCTAATCACAGTACCATTATGAGAACACTCAAATGTCAATAGAAGGTTGTTATTGTGGCTGTCTTTTCCCGGGAGTGTGCACTTCTCTAGGGCAAACAGCTCTTCACAATGCAGTTGACTAGTGGTGTTTTGTTGGGGAAGCTGCTCAACAACTCAAAGAGGGGATAATCCTTGTGCCTACCTCACAGGGCTGTTGTGAGGATGGCTTAAGATGACATATGCAAAGGTGCTTGGCAGAGTCCTGGCATTTACAAAGTGCTTAATAAATGTTCTGATGTTGGGAAAGAAGCATGCTTTGCGTTTGTTTTAGAATCGTGGAATTTATTTTTGTCAAACAGTCCTGTAGCAAGAAGGTAAAGACAGAAGTGTTTGATTGCTCTGAAGAGCAGCTAAATTGATGTCATTTACAAAGTGGTAGAGTTACAAATATAAGTTAATGAGGTCAAAGATGGTGAGTTTATACACACAGGCCCTGAAATGATTGTTATAACGTGGATGGTAGATCCAGTTTCTTAAAACAAACATTCTCACAAATGTAATTTTCTATAACAAACATAGTAAATTCAGTTTCTCATGGCAAACATGAAAAGCAGGCTTGGTAATGATCCTGTGTTTGAGGTTAAGTATTATATTTTGTTAGGATATCTCCATTTAAAAAGCAAATCATCACAGCTAACAGAACTGTCAGAAACTCAGTTTCAAGAGAATGAGAATAGGTGTTATTCTGTCTGTCTAGTCCTGTGCATGTGTTTGTCTGTAGATGACTTGCTTGTTAATATTCTTCAGTTTTCTCACCTTTCTAGTGACAGCTAATCTGGGGCTTTTTATTCTCAAAAGCACCTGTATTAGTATCAATAAACATCTTTCCTGCTAAGACTTCCAATTAAATCTTGTGATTGCTTATGACTTAATGATTTTTAACTATGGTCTTAACCAAGACTGAGTCAAATTACTTGGAGCTTACAGTCTTCTATTCTGATACTGCTGTTATTATCATTGCCATTGGCATCCTCATTATTGCCGTTAGTTCATCACTCCAAAGCTAGTCTCTGGCCTCAGCTCTCAATGCTGTTGTGAAGCCAGGTCCCTTCATGCCACCTGCTAGGTGACAACACAGACCAGTTCTGAGTCAGTGCTTGCTCCCCAGCATGGCAGCTGAGCAGCCAGAGAAAAACGGCAGCAGGCGGCTTGTCCGCAGTGCCTATCCGGCAGCACCCATCGGCGCCTTCTCACGTTGCCTGCGTGTGCTGGTCCCGAGTTTTCACTCCACTCCTCTGACCCGGTGAAACCATCTGACAGCTGGAGGAGGCATTCACTGAGACTAGGCAGGTGATCAGGAGCAGGGAGAGAATCCTCCAACTTGCAAATACCAGCAAGCAGATTTGTGTGTTCATACATGGAAGAAGTATTTATCGCGCTACCCACACAGCTCAGCCCTGCATCTGTGCTTTGGTGCCATCCTCTTGGTGTCCTCAGATCCTGCTCTATCACTCATCTCTCCCACATCTTTAACTTCTCTGCTGGCTTTTCCCTCCATCATCCTATAGCCAGTTAGCTTGGGGAAAGCCTCTCCTTGGACCCCTGTCGTCTTCTAGCTCTTGTCTGTCCCTCACGCCCTCTCAGCTGAACTTCCAAAAAGAACTATTGTTTGCACTGCAACCAGAAGTGAAGTCTGGCTACTCATCACTCAAAAGCCAATAAAGAGGCAAGTTTGGTGGAAAGGAAAGGATGCTTTTTTTGGGTGCTGGCAACCTGTGGGCGGGGGGTGGGGAGGTGGGGGAGGCAGACTCCTGTCCAAAGGCCAACTCCTTGCCTCTGCCCCCCCCCCACACCCCTGCCCAACCAGTAGTCTGAGGGAGAGGGCTGCATGCAGAAATAGCACAATCAGCTGTGACAGTCCTGAAATTGGTCATCGGTGGTCGGGCCAGGATCATCTTGACTGTTTAGAGTACAGGTGATCTTCAGTTCCAGGGTCGGTTTGTTCCCATTTGCTTGAGGTCAGTTCTTGGAATTGTGGCAGCTTATGTTATGGCTACGATCTGCTCATCATGTAGTTAACTTCTTCCCCGACCTGGTGGGTATTTCAGTACTTGTAAGACAGCTCACAGGATACGGCTCAGAATATTATCTATAGTCCTGCTTGAGATGGAACTAAAAGGTCCCTGACTGTGCTTAATGACTAAACTATTATTATTTAGTTTTGTTGGACTGCTTTCCTGTTTCTGCATTTTCTCACTTCTCTGGTTATTCTTTGGCTAAAGTTTTCCCACAAACAGAAGGCAAGTGGAGGACATGGTGGGCTAGGACCATAGGGTCCGGCTCAATTTCACCACGACTGTCATTCCCATTCCTTTATAAACCCATGAGCTCCTGTCTCACGGCTGTGATGAAATCGTGCTCATACATCAGTCATCATATCTGCCCATGCTGGGCCAGGCATTGACCCAAGGCACTGTTCAAGACACCGACAGTTATTTTCCATCATAGACTGCCAGTCCAGAAATCAGCAGTTCATCTTATATGCATCCTTTTCACTTTTCATGGTCCCTACATTGATTCTCTAATCCCTATAGATCCTACTGGCTCCACATCTCCTGTGAGCCCCAACTCCCCACCCCCTGGTTCTTATGGCCCTTACCACTCCCTGTTTAGATTGCCGCTGTAGCTTTCTAATGGGGAAGGGCTTCCTTCCAGACTGTCTTTCTACAAGAAGCTCTCTCAAATTAAAATCTGATCACATTATCCGATGACCTGGAATGATTTTCACAGCTTTCACGGTGAACATCAACTTTTTAGCTGAACATCTAAGCCCTTTAATAACTTGGTCTCAGACTTCCCTGGTGACTCAGTGGTAAAGAATCCACCAGCCCAGGCAGGAGGCCCCGCTTCGATCCCTGATCTGGGAAGATCCCACATGCTGTGGAGCAACTAAGCCCATGAGCCACAACTACTGAGCCCGTGCTCTAGATCCAGGGAGCCACAACTACTGAGCCCACGAGCCGCAACTACCGAAGCACATGTGCCCGAGAGCCTGAGCTCTACAACAAGAGAAGCCGCCACAATGAGAAGCCAGCGCACCGCAGCTTGAGGGTAGCCCCTGCTCACTGCAACTAGAGAAAAGCCCTCGAAGCAACAAAGTCCCAGCCAAACATAAATAAATAAAATAAAAAAACCAATCATTTGGTCTCTGTCTCTCTTTTTTTTTTTTTAGGCTCATCACCTACCATTTATCCAAATCATCCTAATGGTTAACACTTACAGAGCTGCCCTTTATGTGCCAGGCACTGTGCCAGGTGCTTGATTTTCCTCTTGTCTAAACCTCACAGCAACTTGGTGGTTTAAACAGATAAGGAAATTGAGGCATAGAGAACTTAAACTTGCCCCCAAGTAAGTGGTAGAATCAGACTCCAACTCAGATATGCGCCACACTCAACTTCAAGCCCTTAAGCATCACGCCAGCGTGGTTCAAAGTGTAGAACTGGGGCACCTATGTCACAATCTCCCAGATACTTGCTAGACTGCAAATTCCTTTGGTGTGATGACTTGCTCTATTCCTTGGGGGTGAGTCCCTAAGCTCTGCATTTTAAATAAGCTCTCTTGGCAAGTGACTAAGCCCCAGTACCACTGTCCTGTGCTGTGTACCTTTAGCCATAAGAAACCATGTCTTCCGACACACCATGCTGTTCCATTCCTCTGAGCCTTTGCACAAGCTCTGCCTCTCACTGGACAATCTCTGCCTCTATCTTCATCTTTTAAGACTCAAGCCCAAGTGACCTCTCTTCTGGAAAGCCTTCTATTCTTCACACTGATTTTGAAGCCTCTTCTTGGTGCTTCCCGAGTGCAGCCCTCTATAGCATTGCTTTCACACCTCGTAACCGCTGAGTCTTACCATCCATCCCCTCACCAAACAAGCTCATCTCCCCCTTCGTCTGTCCCTCCAGCGCCTTGCACAGCCCCTCACCACAGTGTATGCTAGCCAAGTGTTCACTGGATTCACTTCCAGCCTCCACCTTCCTGGTTCATCCATTTCCAGTAGGCCACTGTTGGGGAACGTTGCATTTTAATGGCTGTTTCAGTTAGAAACATGTTCAGCTGCAAATCGCAGAAAGCCCCACCAATAGTGGCCTGAGCAGTAAAGACATTTCATTACCTCACGTCCCTGGAGCATGGCGGAGTGGGGAGCAGGTTCCAATTTGAGCGCAAGGGTTCTGCTCCACCAACAGGATTAGAGGCTGTTTCTGCTCTGCCTCTTGGCATAATGTTGCCTTTGTTGTGTAAAATAAACATCTACCTTTACTTGTTCTTGGATTACTGTTTGTTTAACAGACGTGTAACATCAAATTCCCCTAACCAATTTCAGGTTCCCCCTGCTATCTAAAAGTAGAGAGTTCCTATGCAACCTTTCAGAAGCCAAAATGGCATAAAGTGAAGAAGCAGTTGTACTTTAGGACATATCTTGCTAAAGGATGCATAAAATAAATCGAGATAAAGCACAGTGTTCACAGAGAATTCAAAGCTATGGTGGCTTGATGCTGAGTTGTTCAGTGTAGGCCCAGGGAAGGAGCATGGCATCACCGACCCAATGGACGTGAGTTTGGGTAAACTCCCGGAGTTGGTGGTGAACAGGGAGGCCTGGCGTGCTGCAGTTCATGGGGTCACAGAGTTGGACATGACGGAGTGACTGAACTGAACTGAACTGAACTGAACTCTACTGCTTGGGGTACACGCTTCCTCTACAACAGTTCACTGCACAACAAACTGAATGTTCTTTTTCATTTTTCATCTTTTCTCATAAAAACAACAACGCTTTTTGGACTAATTTTGGTTAGTGAACACAGGTAGGTCTTTCGTCAAAGTGAAGTGCTTAAAGCAAACTTTCGAAAACAGAGACCTGGAATCCAGTTTACAAGCTTAAGCAACTAAAAGATTGTTAACATATATACATGTAATGCACCTGATTTTCTTAAGAATTTCTAATGCCAAACCAGCAAATTTTTCTTCAGTTCTCTGTACAAAGTTAATCAAATTCATACAAGCTTTCAATGTAAAAAGCATCAGTCTTTAATCAATTATATGTGTTTTAATTAAAATTGCAAGGTGATGGTGGTGTTAAATTCTCAAATATGCCAAATTCTCTTAAACATTACAGAGGCTTGAAATAACACATCAGATTGTCCTGAAGCTAGTTATTTTCCCATACTTCTGCAGATTCATATGCATAATCATAACTATATCTTACGTGGTTGTATGATGAAAAAGTTTGTATATTTTCCATCAAATTTCTGCTTGGGAAAAATATAAGTGGCAGATAAATAATAATTAAAGAAATAGAGATAAAAGTAAAATTACTTTTAAATATGTGTAAGATAGATTATACCTGAGAGGAACAGACAGACTTAGGAGTATGAATTATTGTAAACCTTTTGGAGGGCAATTTGGCCCAAAATTTAAATCATTTTTTCATTTGAAAGAACAATTTCACATCTAAGAGTTAATCCTACAAAAGCACCTCCTCCCTGGTAGTCCAGTGGTTAAGACTTGGCGCTTCCAATGCAGGGGCGTGTGTTTGATGCCTGGTAGGGGAACTAAGATCCCACATGCTGTGCAGAGTGGCCAACAGTTTTTCTTTAAAAAAAAAAGTATTCATTCAGCTTCATATTCTTTGGGAATATGATGGTGAGCACAAATAGACCAGGTACATCCCTGCCCCCACCCCCACAAAGAAAACCAGTCTATTAGAAGAGATACTCAATAATTTTTATAAATTTCAAATAAGAATAAGACTTGATATGAGCTTTGCAGAATAAAGACAGTATTTATCAGGTTCTATGCTTGGGTGATTTGACCTAGTCTAGGAGATCTAAAGTAAATGAATGTGAAATATGTACAAATGTTATTAAATGCATTGAAAAAGGCTTGGAGGAATCTATGCCAATTCCAACAATAGTTATGAGATGTAATGGGATTAGGTGTGATAAGACATCTCTGTGTTCTTTGGAATTTTTCTCACAATAAGCACGTATTGCTTTTGTAATCAAAGCTATAAATGTATGCTATGCTGTGCCTTGTCACTCAGCTGTATCCATCTCTTTGTGACCCCACGGACTGAAGCCAGCCAGGCTCCTCTGTCCATGGGGATTCTCCAGGCAAGAATACTGGACTGGATTGCCATGCCCTCCTCCAGGTGATCTTCCCAACCCAAGGACTGAACCTAAGTCTCCCGCATTGCAGGTGGATTCTTTGCCAACTGAGCTACCGGGAAGCCCGTAAATGTATGTGTATCTTAAATCCAAATAAACAGTTTTTACACCACATTGGTGATTCTCAACATGTTGGGGGATGACAGTGAATTTACATTTTTTGGTTGAGAGGAAAAAATAAAGTGGTAGAACTAGAGCTACTGTGGTGGGCAGAATTCTCAGATGGTCCCCAAGATTCCTGCCCCTAGTGCACATACTTCCCAGTTGTCCAAGCAGATACTAACCCAGGGATTGGTGTCAAAGGATTTTCTAGATCTGTTTTAAGTGTATAATCTATTGACATTATCTTTTTTTTTTCCTAAATTGAATCTGTAGTTTTGTTTTTGGCTGCACCACGCAGCTTATGGAATCTTAGTTCCCCTGGCCAGGGATTGAACCCAGAGCCCCGGCACTGGAAGCTCAGAGTCCTCACCACTGAGCTACCAGGGAATTCCCTCAATTGACTCTAAATTGGGGAGATTATCATGGGTGGGCCTGGCTTAATCAGGTGAGTCCTTAAAAGAAGTCAGATTCAAGCAGAAGAGACTCCTGCTTGCTTTGAAGAAGCAAATAACCATGAGTGAGCTGTTGTGGCAGGGATCTGAGGGTAGCCAGCCTCTAGAAGCTGAGAGCAGTTTTCATAACAACCCCCCCCAAAAAAAGGGAACTTCAGACCTACATCCACAAGAAACTGAATCCCACCAACCGTCAGTGAACTTGGAAGAGGACTGCAGCTGTCAGATGAGATCACATGGCTCACACCCTGGTTTCAACCTGATGAAACCCTGACCCTCGGGAAGCGTGAGATAAGAAATCTGCGTTGTTTCAAGTTGCTAAGTTTGTGGTAGTTTGTTACACAGCACTAGAAACCTGTTAAGTTGCTAATAACCTGGGTCCTGATGTACTTGTCCCCAATCTGATACCTAAGAGTTAAAAAAAAAAAAAGTTGAGAATTGCTCTACTACCTGATAAGGAACTAGACGATGGGATAAAATTTGCCTCCAGTACAACTGCATCAGTTCCCTCTTACCTAGAAATTTTGTTTTCCCTCATCACTACAAAGCAACTATGCGATTGCTTTGAAACACTGACCTTTCCAGAAATATTTTACCATCTTCCCCTTAGGGGTGTAACTAATATGGCCATGGGCATTTTCTGTTTCTCTCAGCAATAGCTGTCATAGAACTTGTGCGGAATGTTCTTTGCATTGAGCTCCGCAGCAGGTTAACTGTGATCAGTCTTGAAACCTGGCAACCGTTCTCCATCTCACTGCATGTTAGAATCAGCTGACGACTTTAAGAATACTGATTTTCTGATTCATGCCTCAGACCTATTGGAATAAAAATTTCTGGGGTTGGGCCAAAATATTGGCATTTTCAAAGAGCTACCAGGTGATTCTAATGTACAGCAAAGATGGAAACTTACTGGAGCTTAAGTAGGACTGCTCCAACTTTAGTTTCATTACATATATATGTATCCATATTACATATATTATTGTATGTATACATATTATATTTATACATTATATGTATTATATGTATATTATATGTATACATATATGTATATATTATATGTATATCACATGTATTATAATTTTATTGTATATGTATTATGTATGTGTATATATTATATGTATACATATATATAATTATATATATAATTTTTATTTTATAATATATATAATTTTTATTTATTTTTGGCTGTGCTGGGTCTTCGTCGTTACCTGAGGGCTTTCTCTACTTGCAGTGAGCAGGGGCTACTCCCCAGTTGCAGTTGCACGGGCTCTAGGGCACAAACTTAATCATTGTGGCCCAGGGGCTTAGTTGCCTCAAGGTGTGTGGAATCCTCCCAGATCAGGGATGGAACCTCTCTCTCCTGCCCCTGGCAGGCAGATTCTTTACCACTGAGCCTTCAGGGAAGCCCCTTAGCTGCGTTTTTAACTCCCCAGGAATGCTGATGCTGCTGGTCTGTGGGCAGTGTTTTGACTAGCAAAGGTTTATGGGATTGCTTTTCTAGCCATGTGCGCCGATCTGGCAACCAACTTCACACCCATCCCCAGGACTGCCTGAGATGGCTCATCTTGCCTCTGTCTCTTTTATTCTGCCCTCCTACACACAACATTCTCGTCTTCCTTTTCTTCCCTCTCCTTCCTGTGTGCCGTTGGTGTCTTCCCTGAGCCATGCTCTTCATTTTCTTCCTCTTTTATCCCTGTCATTAACATAATTTGGGGGGCAAAATCTAAATCTACCTGCTTAGGAAGAGTCTCAAACTCTTGCATAAAGCCTAGACAGATGCAAGAGAAGAATCATCTCTCACCCATTTAAATAAACACCCTGTTTGTTGTTTTTTTCACTTTTGTAAACCACTAACCAAAATAAAATTTAAGAATATTTTATTCAGAGGAAAGGGAATTACATCAAGCTGTAATGAAGTATGGAATTGAGGGCCTTTTGTTTTTTCCCTCCACTCCCTGCAGAGTATGAAGCTGAGCTTCCTCCCTTTCCTGAAGGATATAAAGTCAAACAAGACGCTGTGGTTACTGTGAGTATCACCCGGGGCCCCAACCTAACTGAAAGGTTCTAACTGGAGAACAGCACTGACAACTGGTGAGCATCAGTGTCATGGATCGGGAAGTGGGGGAAGGAAAGGCCCTGGAACCAGAACCAGAACTGGCCAGTCCCACCCCTGCTGCTTAAAGGACATCACACAACCACTCTGAGTCTCAGTTTCTGTAAATGGAGCAGGTCACCCTTGACTGACTCACAGGGCCTCTGTAGGGTTCAAGTGAGATCCTAGAAGAGGAGGACCTTTCCAGTGAATTCAGTGTCGCTTTCATGTTGGGGACAGTTTTGCAGATGGAGCAGATTTCTTTTTGCATAGCTGGGTGGGCTAAGACTGTACTAAGGAAGAGAGAGGGCCAAGGACAGGGCTTCAGAAAGGGAGGCCCTAAGGCAATATTGATGCTTCCCTTGTAGCTCAGTCGGTAAAGAATCTGCCTGCAGTGCAGGAGACCCAGGTTCGATCCCTGGGTTGGGAAGATCCCCTGGAGAAGGAAATGGCAACCCACTCCAGTATCCTTGCCTGGAAAATCTCATGGACAGAGGAGCTTCGTGGGCTGCAGTCCATGGGGTCGCAAAGAGTCGGGCATGACTGAGCGACTAACACTTACTTACTTAAGGCAATGTACCTGGGAATAAAATAGGTCTTAATGGAGTTTAAAATAAAAAGGTAAGGCTCTGAGGGATGAGCAGTGTCACTGGAATGGGTCCAAAACCTAAGTCTCTAGACTTCTGGTATCTCACTGCAGCTGCCCCTGTTAGAGATTCTGTGTCTAAGAACTTCCATGGCCTATGATTTTTCCTTTTTCCTAGCATCCTGTTCTTGCTTTATGGATGCAGTGCTTTTTCAAGTTTCTCCGCAGATACTAATTGCAGTTCTCTTCCCTGAATTATTTGTGTCTCTTCGGGGTCAGTTACTCTTTTTAGATCTTGATCTTTGTCTTTTATGCTGTTGATGTTCCTCACCTATGTAGAAAGTTCTGATTTTTTTATTCAAAATTTAAAATGCAGGCCTTAGTGGATTTTTCTACAAAGCAGGTGTGGTTTTTTTTCTCCTGCCATACATGTAGGTTTGTTTTCTGGATGGGTCACTTCTATGAATAGAAACACTGGGAGCTCATGGCGGGTGATTGTCCTCTGGAGGACTTTTCTTCAGGGTTGGCAGGCAGGGAGTCCCTATTTGGGTACTGAGCTGGGAGCCTCCAAATCAATGTTGAGGTTTGTGTTTTTGTTTATCTTTTGACTGCCAACCTGGCACCCTGAGTAGTTGTACTCTTTCCCAGGCTGTTTGTTTAATTTGTTTACAAAAGATTCATTGGAAAGGAAGGAGAGCAAGATACATCGGGCTGCTGAGAATGTAGCTTTATGTATGCTGATGGGGGCAGGAGGAGGGGTGACTGGGTAGCCGGCCAAGGAAACCCCAGCTGGATTTTCATGTAACCTCGCCTGTATATTGTTTTCTTTATCATCTACACACTCTGTGGAATTGAATCTCTGAGCACTGAAGCCCTTGTGAATTCCAGTGGGAACCTGGACACTTGCCTTCTGAGGGCAGTTTCCTCCTGTGGATTCTGAGCTGCCACTCCTCTCTATTATCTGACAACAGGCTTTATCCTGCTTCTTTTGGAAATGTTTGAAGATCTCTCACCCACTGACAGCCCTCCTATTCTTTCTTGTTGTTTAGTTGCTAAGTCATGTCCGACTCTCAGCAACCCCATGGACTGCACCACACCAGGCGCCTCTGTCCACCGTCTTCCAGAGTTTGATCAAACTTGTGTCCATCGGGTTAATGATGCCATCCAACCATCTCATTCTCTGTCACCCCTTTCTCCTCCTGCCTTCAATCTTTCCCAGCATCAGGGTCTTTCCCAATGAGTCAATTCTTCGCATCAGATGGCCGAAGTATTGGAGCTTCAGCTTCAGCATCAGTCCTTCCAATGAAGATTTGGATTGATTTCCTTTAGGATTGACTGATTTGATCTCCTTGCAGTCCAAGGGACTCTCAGGAGTCTTCTCCAGCACCACAACTTGAAAGCATCAATTCTTCGTCACTCAGCCTTCTTTATGGTCCATACATGACTACTGGAAAAACCATAGCTTTGACTAGACAGACCTTTGTCAGAAAAGTGATGTTTCTGCTCTTTTGTTCTTTGCTAGGGGTTTATTTCTTGATTGTCATTTATAGGTGTCTTGGGAGAGAAGAGAGAGAAAAATTTGTGCTCAGTATACCCCCTCGAATCTAAAGTCTGACACAGAATTTTATTCTTTGTTAGATTATAAAAGAAACTGCAATTATTTAAACATTATGAACTGATTCTCTCCCGCATCACCACCCCAGGTGTCGCCGTTGGAGGAAACGGTTTTCCACGGCTTCAACGCAGAACACCTTTATCCAGATCCTCGTTTAACCATGGTCTCACAAGCATCCTGTTCTCAAGTGAAACGGGAAACAGTTGACCCAAAAACATGTACGTAAGGAAGTGAGATCTCAGGTCTATGGTTTGGGACTTGTAACTTTGCGAAATCATGGGGTGGGGACCGGGTGGACAGATAGAACTGAGGGAGACCACGTGATAAGAAAGAATGTGTGCTTGTTTTAACTAAAGTGTCCTTTATTCCACTGATGTATCGCTAAGGGTGAAATGTATTAGTAATAAAGATGATCAATAACAAGCACACCTAGGTTCTACATTAAATACAAAGGGGGAAACGTACGGAGTAAAAGAAAATATCACGCTGTCTTGCTTGGTGTCCTCGTCTTCCTCCCCGAGTTCCCATTCCTCGTCACCCCTGATGCCAGGCCCTCTCCTGCTGGCTTGTTCTGTTCCCTCAGCCAGTGTACTTTGGGCGTCGACAACCACCATCACCGTGCCCTGAGGATCCGAACCTCGTACCCCACCCTGTTCCCCTGTGGCCTCAGTTCCCAACACACTCCCCTTGTGTACTTCCCTCCAGCTGAGCTGGGCCCCTGGCTGTGCCTGTGACCTTGACCCCGAGTGGGACCCGGTTTCCAGCCCCACCAGACTCAGGGGGATATTTTAAGTTTCTTCAGTAAGAGAGCCCAACTCAGCAGTCTGGAGTCAAATGTAACATTTATGGTCATGTTGTTTAATGGAGAGTACCTTTTTTTGGTTCAGAAGCAAATGTTCCTCCCAGATTAACTTGGGCCATTTGGGATTTGGGATGGGAATGTTTTGTTTGTTTTAGGTTCCCCCAAAGAGTTTTTGGAAATGTTCATCTTTCCAGTGCTGCTGCCCGGAATGGCTAGCCTGCTTCACCAAGCAAAGAAAGAAAAATGTTTTGAGGTCAGTTGTTTTGTTTATTTCTAAATAATAATTCATTTTTATCAGATGGTAGCTCATTATACTATCAGGTGGTGGTTTTCAAAACAATCCCTTTGGGAGAGAAAGCCCGTGTTTTGGTCACTTACCCGGCTCCAGCCAGGACATCTAGCTGAGCACACACACGCACTGCCATCTGTCTGGCCGCCTGGCTATGGGGAGGTTTTCTGCTTTGCTTGGCCTCCCTGCCTGCCCTTCTCCTGGGCATTTGGCATCTGCCAGGTTTCTTGAGTCGCCTGCTTCTGTTAGGATGAGCCCACGTTATAGCTCTCCTCCCCTCTTATCTGGCTCTGGATTGACCTTCTCAGCTTGGGCCTCTTCCTACTCCATTTCATGCCAAATGCCATGAATGTACTTGCTTCTTGCCTTGCTTCCCCTCCCCGGCACACAGCGAGTTCTCGGTGACCAGTCATCACACTGTAGCTAGCTATCCGTATGAATCAAGTTCCAATTCTGGCGCACCCCCATGTGAATACCCCAAAGTGAATACTTTTTTCTGCAGTGAATACTCTTTTCTGCAGTTGACAGGATACATTGGGTGTGTGTGTTTGCTGCACAGGACTAGAATTTTGGATGACCTGCACGAAGAGAGTAAAAGAACAACATTTAATGTTGATCAAGTGCTTGCTCTATGCTGGGAACTCTGCTAAGGGTTTGATCATCAGTGACTTCATTTACCTCTCTCAATAGTCCTTTGAGGTTCCTCCAATTCATATCATCTGCATATTTGCAGATGAGAAAACAGAGGAATGGAGAGATTCAGAAAGGTGATCAAGGGTGAATAGCAGAGCTAGGATTCAGATCCAGATGAAATGATTCAAAACGATGTTTTAAAATATTGGCCATAACTACAATGCAAACCCCAATCTGCTGGACAGATGTCTTTAAAGCATTCACAGTTAATATTATCGTCTGCTTCGTTGCCCTTCAGCATGAGATCTCTGTGAGAATAGGAGATATACTGTCCTGATGATTTTATATACTGAAGAGATAACATTTTCACATGCTCTAGCAAACACTCAATTTTGCTTTAGCACTGCCCCTCCTTGTCTTCATTCCTTAGCCTAATTCACTATAACCTGATCCATTCAGCATAACATTCCTTCTGACAGGCCTCACCATGACAGTTGTGTCTTTAATAGGAGACGAAATGAATTATGAGACACTGATCTGAAACCAGGCAGCGTACCTGTGAAGGAAGAGTTTAGGGCACTCTGCTGGGCCATGGTACATCATTTGAGAACCATGGATCCACATCAGGAGGCCAAAACCCCTCAGCCTGTCTTTCAGGACCCTCCACAGTTTTCCCCTCTTTCCTTCTAGCCTCATTGCTCTCTGTTCTCCTTCCTGGATGATACCCTCCATTCCAGCAGATAGAACCACTTGGAGGTTCCTGCACCAGTCCCACACTTCTGTGAATATGTTCCTTCTTCTTCTTTTTTTTAGGAAAAAAATCCTTGAGTTCTTATTCTCTGCATATTTAAGTTCTGCTTGTTTTTCCAAACTCAGTACCGTGGCTTCTCTTTCAGGCCTACTATTCCAAAACTGGAAGCAATTGAACCCAGCCCTCAGATTTCACAGTATTTCATCTATTTCTCTTCTTGTGGAAAATTAAGACATCCTTAATTAAGACATTCTTGATCCATAAATGCACTTCATTTTTTAAATGTCTGTTTCCCCAGCATTTTAAGTTCCTTGAGGACAGATATTCTCATTTATTTTTGTATCTCTATTTAGTGCCTAGTATATTCTACCTAGTACGTAGCCCCTGGTAAACATGTAGTTGGCCCTTAGTGAATGAGTGCGTGGTTGGACCTCAGGGGAGCACCTCCAAAACTATGTCCTTGACCAAAACTCAGCTCTCTTCTGCCTAGGAAGGCTATTCTCTTGGGCACATCCCTGGGGGGACAGCGTGAAGTGGGAGTGAGAGAAGACTTCCCTCCACTTTGTGGGTTTAGTCAATCGAAGAAAGCAGTGGGTGGCAAATTGCACTACCTAATCCTCATTATATATTCATTATGCAATTAACAAGTAAATCGGGCTTTGGTTTATAGTGTCGTGGCTCAGGACAGGTCTCTGGAGTCGCGGTTACCTGGTTTTGACATTTACCTCCACCTTAGCTGGCTGTACAGACTTGGGCAAGTCGTTTCCTCTTTCCAAGTCACCATCTTTTCCTGACATGTAAACGGAAGAATAGCACTTGCTCATGGTGTCACTGAACCAGGTTCATCTGCCTGATGTACGGCAAGGCAAACAGTAAGATGCCAATGTTTACAGCAGAGGAGGGGTTTCTTCACAAGGCCGCCAAGCACGGAGATGGGAGGACAAGTCTCCGATTCACCTCCCCAAAGGCAAGGGGCTTGGGATATTTATCTGTGAAGAGTATAGGGTCAGAGATATGGGGCAGGTGACTGGAGGCAGAAAAAGGGAGATTGAATTTTTACTTCTTTGATATTCGACACAGTGTAGACATTTTGCAAATACTGGATTTGATTTTCCATCCCATAATAATATTAATGCTAACATTGGGCACTTACTATGTGCTAGGCAGTGTAAGTGCTTTCCATGCATAATGTCAGTCTTAATTTTCCCTAAAGGGATTAAGAGTATTTACCTCTCTTTCACAAATAAGACTGAAATTCAGAGAGTTTAAGTCCCTTGCCTAAAATCATAGCCAGTAAATTATGGAGCCAATTTTAACCCAGACAGACTACTCACTCCAGTTTAGACTCTTAATATTTTGGCCTACTAACTTTGTTAAATGGTATTTTTAATTTCAGTAAGACCATGCTGGGCTTCCCTGGTGGCTCAGTGATAAAGAATCCACCTGCCAGGCAGGAGACTTGGGTTTGATCCCTGGGTCAGGAAGATCCACTGGAGAAGGAAATAGCAACCTACTCTAGTATTCTTGCCTGAAGAATCCTATGGACAGAGGAGCCTGGTGGGCTTTGTCCATGGGGTTGCAAAAGAATCAGACACAACTTAGTGACTAAACAAGAACAAGACAAAAGACAGTCACTGTTCTACACAGGTATATCTGAGTTATATTCTTCTTCATGGGACACATGTTCAGAAAATAGAGGTGCTAGCCTGATCTGAGGGTAGAGTCTTTGGCTCTCTGACATCACAAGGTCATTCAGTGGACACCTACGTAGGTACAGTTTTAGGGTCGGCTTGAAATGGACAAAAACTGACTCCAAATTTCTGAAAAACAGCTTGCTGCTAAGTCGCTTCAGTCGTGTCCGCCTCTGTACGACCCCATAGACGGCAGCCCACCAGGCTTCCCCGTCCCTGGGATTCTCCAGGCAAGAACACTGGAGTGGGTTGCCATTTCCTTCTCCAATGCATGAAAGTGAAAAGTGAAAGTGAAGTCACTCAGTTGTGTCCGACTCTTCGTGACCCCATGGACTGCAGCCTACCAGGCTACTCCATCCATGGGATTTTCCAGGCAAGCGTACTGGAGTGGGGTGCCATTGCCTTCTCTGAAAAACAGCTTAAGCCACTGTTATAGCAACTTGTGTGTCAGAGGCGTTATCTATAGGGTGTGGTGATGGAGTCTTCTGATATATTATCCAGGCTACATGAAGCTTGGAGGATATGCAATCTACAAAAATGATTAAGACAAGCTTGATCAGTGAAAGCAGGTTCTAAGCAAAGGAGCTTTTCACAAGTAGTTCCCTTATCTGCTCAAGACAAGCTCAAGAATTTCTATTAGTCACCAGTTTCTGTTAACCCCATGGAGCACGGTTTCAATGGGATATCATGCTGATGAAATGAGGTAGCCCATACAAAGTGCTTAGAGCAGTCCCAGGCATGTGGGAAGAACTCAGTACATGTTAACTGACTGATCATTAGTATTACTGGGCTACAGGTGCTTCCCAGGTAGGATGGGTTATACACGTTACCTGTTACCTGAGTGGGCTTGCTTGCTTCATTCCTTGGTTACCCCGAGGCCTTATTTTGCACTTGGTCCCAGCTTCCCCCAAATATCTAATTACACAAGGACTTCAAGAAGAAGGTTTATTTTGCTGGTAATTTCATAGGGAGGTGGGAAGAGGACTTTGTTGGCATCTATTAAGCAATTCTTCTTTAATCCTTTCTAAAGCCATGTCTGTTCTCTCCAGTCACTTCCTCCCACGCAAGCCTCTACAGACCCCTTGGATCCTGAACAATTCAGATCTGGCTGCGTGACCATGTCATGTCAGCCTGCTTGACCCACTCAGCAAAAAAAAGTCTAGCATTCAGCTTACCCTTCCTTCCTCGAAATGCAATTAAACCGATACTTGTAGCCTTTGGTGGGTGGGGTAGTGGAAGGGGGCTTCTCACCTCTCACCCAAACAGAGACAGAATTGTAAGGTTATATTGCTCTGGCAGAAATGCTTAGTTGTGAGACACAGGCCTAGTGAATTCAAATCTGGGAAACCCTGATCCTGCCTCATTCTCCTGGTATGCTGGTACAGACCAGTTGCCCTGACTGAACCAGAAAAAACTGCAGTGATCAGATCCCTATTTTAATTAACTTGAGAAGCTCCTCTGCTGAAGGGTCTATAAACAGAAAAAGCTGGTAAAACGAATGTCAGCAATTCATTACTGACTATCCATATTCATCCAGGTCATGGCACTATTGAATGTCAACTTCCTACCCCACCTTCCTGCAGTCTTTATGTGGAAGCTTGGTATCTCAAATAGGCAAGATGGGTGAATTGTTATTACTTCTTTCATTTGTTAATTCAAGATTTTAGAATTTCTTAATTAAATTTAATTCCCTCCCCTCCCCACCCCCGTGTCACAGAGTCTTTTGTGGGTTATTTTTGCAGGCTTAAAAATTACATTATTGCCATCTCAACATTTGTCAGATCCTAGTGGAGCTCTTCTTATCCAGATGTGCACAACAGATTTGCATTTTCTCCATTCAGCTGTTCCTCACATCCTGTCGTTGGGAATAGACGCTTAAACTGAATGATAACCAGCCTCCGGCCAGAATTACATAACCGGAGCATTCTTATCTGTCACCTACAATTGAACTTGCCTCCAAATGACTCTCAAAGAGCAGCATAATTCACTATTTATTAGGGCCATTCAAATTATATCTTGAAACAGCAGCTTACAAGTAATTGCTGATTTGTGTTTTGCCCTTAAAATGCTGAGGTCTAGTTATTTCTTCTCGCTTTCCTTATTTTCTGTTTTGTTCTATGATATTGTTTCAGCAGTGCCTGGAATATAGTTGTTGTTCAGTCGCTAAGACATGTCTGACTGTTTGCGTCCCCATGGACTGAAGCATGCCAGGCTTCCCTGTCCTTCACTATCTCCTGGAGTTTGCACAAACTCATGTCCATTGAGTCAGTGATGCCATCCAACAACCATCTCATTCTCTGTCACCCCCTTCTCCTCTCCTTAGTCTTTCCCAGTATCAGGATCTTTACCAATGAGTCAGCTCTTTGCCATCAGGCCGAAGTATTAGAGCTTCAGCTTCAGCATCTGTCCTTCCAATGAATATTCAGGGTTGATTTCCTTTAGGATTGACTGGTTTGGTTTCCTCGCTGTCCAAGGGACTCTCAGTCTTCTTCTTCAGCACCACAGTTTGAAAGCATCAATTCTCCAGTGCTCAGCCTTCTTTATGGTCCAATTCTCATATCTGTACACAACTACTGGAAAAACCATAGCTTTGAGCATACAGACCTTTGTCAGCAAAGTGATGTTTCTGCTTTTTAATATGCTTTTCTTCCAAGGAGCAAGCTTTTCTTCCAAGGAGCAAGCATCTTTTAATTTCATGGCTGCAGTCACCATCTGCAGTGATTTTGGAGCCCAGAAAGGTAGGGACTCACTAAATATTTGTGAGATATATATGAATATGTGAGCATGCTAAGTCACTTCAGTCATGTCCGACTCTGCAACTCTTTGGACTGTAGCCCAGTTCAGGCTCCTCTGTCCATGGAATTCTCTGAGCAAGACTCCTGGAGTGGGTTGCCAGGCATTCCTCTAGGGGATCTTCCCAACCTGGAGATCAAACACATATCTCTTATGTCTCCTGCTTCGGCAGGAGTGTTCTTTACCACTGTACCACTGATTCTGCAAAAGTCAGAGTCTACTTTTCAGATCGTAATTAAGTTATAGGAGCACATAGCTGTTACATGCAAGAGGTTGTTTACTAATTGTACCTGCTCTGTCTGGATTTGCCACCCATGGAGGGAGGTAGACCATGGGGAGGCTGCTGCGATCTGTCCAGTGCCCTGGAACCAGAGCTGAGTAAGGAGCAAATCCTCTAAAATTGAAGAAGCCTCATAGCCAGTAGAGAGCCAGAGTTGAAAAAGAGGCTGGAATTCAAGAATAGTAGTTTCTAGCACATTGAGGGCCAGTACTTTGTGCCAGACATTGTTCTAAGCGCTTTAGCCATGGAAGTTCATTTAATCCTCCCAGTAGTCTGCTGAAGTGGGTGCTGTTCTCGCTGTCTTACAGATGAGGGCCATGCAGCACCAGGGTTAATCAACAAACCAAGGGCACAATTAAGTAAGTGGCAGAGCCGAGATTCAAACTGGGCAGCCTGTTTCCTGGGTCTAGGAGTTTGACCCCTGCACCACACTGCCAGCCACTGTAACGGCTTCCAAAAGCAGAGGCCAGGTTCGGATCGGAAAGATGACCTGGAGGCTCTGGAGGAGGAGACTGAGGTACTAGACAGACCTGGGGCAGGCAGCTCGTGGGGCCTGTGATTAGATTTGATTAGATTGTCCTGTGAGCACCAGAACCCTTCATGGGAAACCAGAGAGAGTAAAACAGCGAAAGGGATATGGGGGTGAGAAAGAGATAGCAAGAGGGGACACCTGAAGACTGGGCCACAGAGCGTTTGGCTGATTACACACGCCTGGTGTGTAAGCTTGATAATTTTGATTTTGATTCATAATAACGCAAATTCTTTAATATATGTCATTTTAAATTTTAATTTTTAAAAATATGTACTTATTTTTATTTGGCTGTGTCGGGTCTTAACTGTGGCACGCAGAAACTTTTAACTATGGCATGCAAACTCTTAGTTGTGGCTTGTGGGATCTAGTTTCCTGATTGAACCCGGGCCCCCCTGCCCTGGGAGTGCAGAGTCTTAGCCAATGGGCCTCCAGGAAGTCTCTACAGCATTTTAGATATTATCAGTTAGGCTGACGGATTTCATAACCAAATAGTTTGCTCGTCATTAGATGTTTAAATCTTTCAAATGCTCAGAATAAGATCCAGATTACTTAATAAGCAGATATTTCTCTATTCTTTAACTTTTGGAGAACATAGTTGGGGGGGCTAAACCATAAATTTATGATTTCCATCAATTGTCTCAGCCTTAGAATCAGATGAAGACCCTGCTCATTTCATGATATGAATTTAGCAAGTGAAATAGATATCTTTAATCCTTTCCCAGATAGTTGTTTTCAACGATGTGTGAAAAGATCACACTCTTGTTATTGTTGTTGTTGTTCAGTCGTTAAGTCATGTCCCGCCTGTTGTGACCCCATGGACTGCAGCATGCCAGGCTCCTCTGTCCTTCACTATCTCCCAAAGTTTGCTCAAAGTCATGTCCATTGAGTCGATGATGCCATCTAACCATCTCAGCCTCTGCTGCCTCCTTCTCCTTTTGCCTTCAATCTTTCCCAGCATCAGGGTCTTTTTCAGTGAGTCAACTCTCCGCATCAGGTGGCCAAAGTATTGGAGCTTCAACATCAGTCCTTCTAATGAATATTCAGTGTTGATTTCCTTTAGAATTGACTCATTTAAAATTAAATCATCCATACTTTGCCAAAAGGTCATTCTAAAAGTTTAAAGTAAATATAATATTTATGTTGTTATGATTTTGTTAAAAAAAGAAAAAAAAAAGAACTGACTGGTTTGATCTCCCTGCAGTCCAAGGGACTCTCAGAGTCTTCTCCAGCACCACAGTTCAGAAGCATCAGTTCTTTGGTGCTTATCCTTCTATATGGTTCTACTCTCACATCTGTACATGAGTACTGGAAAAGCATACCTTTGACTAGCGGGACCTTTGTCAGAAAAGTGACATCTCTGCTTTTTAATATGCTGTCTAGGTTGGTCATAGCTTTCCTTCCAAGGAGCAAGCATCTTTTAATTTCATGGCTGCAGTCACCATCTGCAGTGATTTTGGAGCCCAAGAAAATAAAGTCTGTCATTGTTTCCATTGTTTCCCCATCTATTTGCCATGAAGTGATGAGACCAGATGCCATGATCTTAGTTTTTTGAATGTTGAGTTTTAAGCCAACTTTTTCACTCTCCTCTTTCACCTTCATCAAGAGGCTGTTTAGTTCCTCTTCACTTTCTGCCATTAGAGTGTTACCATCTGCATATTTGAGACTGTTTGTATTTTTCCTGGCAGTCTTGATACTAGCTTGCGATTCATCCAGCTGGGCATTTCACATGATGTGCTCTGTGTATTAGTTAAATAAACCTGGTGACAATATACAGCTTAAAAAGATCATAGAGAAAACTTAAGTGGCATCTGTAAATAAAGTCAATGAGTCTTTTAGTTTTGCTATGAAATTGGCTGGGTTCTAGCAATGGTTTTGTTCTTCAGTCACTCAGTGGTGTCTGACTCTTTGTGACTCCATGGACTGCAGCACGCCAGGCTTCCCTGTCCTTCACTATCTCTCGGAGTTTGCTCAAACTCATGTCCATTGAGTCGGCGATGCCATCCAACCATTTCATCCTCTGTATAAATGGGGCTTTATATGTTGTTAGACAAATAAACTGTGAAAGATAATGACTGGAAATGATTAGTTTGTACAAATAGCTGGTGGAAGCATATCTGTGGGCCAACAATAGATATTGTACAGGCACTTTCTGAATTTAGATAATAGTATCCAAATCTGTTAGCCAATAAGTGAAAAATCACATGTAAGTTGGGGGAGAGATGACACCTTTGGAGCCTTTGCTCCCCTATATTCTATTCCAGTGTTGCCATGGCAAGGTTGCTCTGCAGCAGCGTTATCATATAGGCCAGTGAAGAGTGTGGATTTTACTTTAAGGACATGGAAAATCCTCATGGGAAATCAACCTTGTTGGGACCCCCATCCCCTTGTCATCATATTTCATGGTGCCCTCCTTACTATTCTGAAATGAATGCTTAGTAATACTGCTTATTTATCAATTACCTGATTGATGTATTACTGACAGTAAACTACCTGAAAACCCCATAGGTTAAAAAACAAACAAAGTGATTTATTATTTCTGTGGGCTGACTGGGCAGTTCCTCTGTGGGTCTCACCTCAACTCCCTCATTGTGGTTGCTCTGAGCTGGTGTCGGGGCTGCCCTGGGAGGTCCAGGCTGCCCTCACTTACCTATCCAGAGCCTCTCTGCTGGGCCTTGACTGCGGCTTTTCAGCTCCCCTCCACATGGCTCTCATCCTCGAGGAGGCCAGACCAGCTCCTTCACAGCCTGCTGGTTTCAGGGCTGCCTTCCAAGAGGACAAAGGCTAAAGCCTAAGGCCTGGGCTCCGAAACTCCAACAATATCACTTCCACTGCATTCCACTGGGCAAAACAGCTCACAAGGCCAGCAACTCACAAAGCAACTCAGAGGTGGGAGAGAAACGGACTCCATGTAGAAGTAGCAAAGTCACATTGCTAAGGGGCATGTTCCCAGGAGGCACGATCCGTTAGGGGCCACTGTCATCATGATCTGTTCATACAGTAAATTCAAACATGTATATATAGTGGTCATTTAATTATTGGGGACTATAATATAAAGGAGAAATTAAAAAATTCTTTGTAATGTAGGTAATATGTATTTCCTTTTTTAAAGCTCAAATAAAACTACCCTAGAAAAGGGACTTCCCTGGTGGTCCAGTGGCTAAGATTGTGCTTCCAATGCAGGGGGCCTGGGTTTGATCCCTATATCAGGGAACTAGAACTCACATGCCACCATAAAAGATCCTGCACACCATAATGAAAATCAAAGGTCCTGCATGCCACAACTAAGACCTGGCACAGCCAAATAAATAGGTTTGCTGTTGTTTAGTTGCTAAGTCATGACCAACTCTTTTGCGACCCATGGATTGTAGCCTTCCATGTCCATGGGATTACCCAGGCAAGAATACTCAGGTGGGTTGCCATATTCTTCTCCAAGGGATTTTCCCCATGCAGGGATTGAACCTGGTTCTCTTGCACTGACAGGGGGATTCTTTACCACTGAGCCACCAGAGAAGCCCAAACAAATAAATAAAAATTAAAATAAACTACACTACCAACAAAGGTCCATCTAGTTAAAGCTATGGTTTCTCCAGTAGTCATGTATGGATGTGAGAGTTGGACTATAAAGAAAACTGAGCACTGAAGAATTGATGCCTTTGAACTGTGGTGTTGGAGAAGACTCTTGAGAGTCCTTTGGACTGCAAGGAAATCCAACCACTCCATCCTAAGGAAATCAGTCCTGAATATTCATTGGAAGGACTGATGCTGAAGCTGAAACTCCAATACTTTGGCCACCTGATGGGAAGAACTGACACATTGGAAAAGACCCTGATGCTGGGAAAGACTGCAGGCAGGATAAAGGGCTGACAGAGGATGAGATGGTTGGATGGCATCACTAACTCGATGGACATGAGTTTGAGTAAACTCCAGGGGTTGGTGAAGGACAGGGAAGCCTGGCGTGCTGCAATCCATGGGGTCTCAAAGAGTCTGACATGACTGAGCAACTGAACTGAACTGAACTGAACACCAGAAGATACTGTGAGATGGTCATTTGCTTGCGCCTGTGCAGAGAATCACCATGAACACAGTAGCTACAGAAAGCAGAATCACGTGTGTTCTACCAGTCACTCAAATAATGTGATGTTTTCCCTGGTGATACGATTTTCTGAAATGGTGAGAAACTCAGGTTCTGAATTAAAAAAAAAAAAAAAGTACAATTTTCTCTTAATATACATAGTAGGTGCTCTTCTGGAAAAAAAAATCAATGTTTATTGTTAAAACCATGCAGAAAGTCTTGGTGTTTATATATTAAATGGAGCTAAGTTCCAGATTCAGATCACTGTAAACAGTTTTTTACCTGGTAAGCATCCAGTGAGATATCTGAAAATATTTAGGCTTCAGGAGAGGTTTTTTTTTTTTTTTTTTGGTATGCAGGACTCGTAATGACAAGGTATAGAGGGTCTCTGGTTCAGAAATCTAAGCTGGGTCTGCAGGACTGTGTTCCTTCTGGAGGGCCTCAGGGAGGATTTGTTTCTGTGCCTCTTTCAGCTTCTAGAAGCTGCCACATTCCTGGGCTTGTGGCCTTCGTCTATCTTCAAAGCCTGCGATCGTATCATTCTTAATCTCTGCTCTCGTCTTCACGTTTCCTGGTCTGACTCACCCTCTCTCCTCCCTTACAAAAACTCTTGTGATTACGTTGATCCCACCTGGATAAGCTCCCCATCTCAGGAGCCTTAGTTTAATCACATCTGCAAAGTTGTTTTACCATGTAAGGCTTTGGGGGATTAGGACACGGACATCTTTGTGGGGTAGTTATTCAACCTACTGTACCCAGCGCATCAACACAGTTTATCTTAAGGGAAAAACATTCAAAGGGCTGCAGAGCCAGATAGATATTGAAACAGGCATGGAGTAACAATAAGGGGACACCAGGAAGTGGTCGGGACTGTGGTCACCACAGAAGCTCACCCACTGCAGGGGTGGCTGCCCCATTTCTCATTTCCTACTGATTGTTTCCATGCTGAATGTGGGCTCAGTGTGGCCATATCTCCTGAGTTTTCAATAGAAGCCCCCGATTCAGACTTTGCCATGAACTGTCCTGATCAATTTTTAATAAAACTGTTCACAGTTTTCAAAAAGATTAGACACAGCATGCCAAACAGAGCACATTTGTGAGCTGGATCTCACCAACTGGTGATCTCTGGTTTGAACCCTTAACTTCTCCTATGAGTTCCTGGTCTGCATTTCTTCCCTATTTACTATCACCCTGCCCTGGGCCCATCAGGACATGCTGAACCCCACCCTCTGACCGGACTACACCCTTAGGAATATAACTACTTCCCTTTAGGAGATGTCCCCTTTATGCCAGGCTCTGTGATGCTCAATATTTGTTTACAAGGTCTCATTGATTTTTAAGAACAGTCTTCTGCTGTAGGTGGTGTTCTTTATCATTTTATAAATGTGGAAACTGCAGACTGGAAAGAACAAAATTCACTTACACACACAAGGTCGCTGAGCTAGTTAGAGGCAGAGCCAGGATGCCAGTCTGTCCTTCTGACTCTAAGGCTTGGCCCTTAACCACTCCAGAAGTCGACTCTTGACCCAAATGATGGAGGCTCAAGTATACCCTCCCCTACCCCCAGGCTGTTTGCAGTGCCCCTGGGGCTCCTGCCCTCACACCGGACTGGACTGCATCAGCTTGGTCTGGATTCAGGCCCTGAGCTTGCCTCAGCTGCCGTTTGGATTTGGAATTTGTTCTTGAGATCTCTTGCTTTGAAACCCAACTCCTTTAAAAGACTCTAAGCCTTTGCCCTTTTTAAAAAAGAGATGAGAAGGGAATGGTTATTGTACAAGCAATACTTGCTCTGTGTAGAGAAATTAGAAACTACCAACAAGAAAAGCAAACAAACAGAAACCTTGTGTCCAGTCATAATTCTAGCCCTGTTCGTGTTAAATATCTTTGTGGGCTTTTTAAAATTCATATAAACTCATACTTACATATTTAGTACATATTAATGTGGCTAATACCTGGCACAGAGCAAGTGCTCAGTAAATAACTTGATATTGTCATGATTACTTTTGGGCCCTGAGGGAAGCACATGGAGAATAACAGCAATGGGTATCGAAGTGACTCTGATGTCAGGCTATCCACTTCCCATCTTGTATTGATCTCTGCTCTTATTGACTCTTATCTCTTAATGTTTGCTACCTACTTGCAACAGAGACAACAGGTTAGTATCCAGGCTGTAAGGAATTCCTATAAATCAATAAGAAAAAGAGAACAACACACTAGAACTATGAAATAGAAAAATAAACAAGGATAAGATCAGGAAGTTCACAAAAAAGGAGACCCAGAGAGCCAACAGCAAATCAAAAGATGCTTAGTCTCACTAATGTTGAAGGAAATAAAAGTAAAACCACAGCGATATTATTTCTCATCTGACTCTTTGTGACCCCATGGACTGTAGCCTGCTAGGCTGCTCTGTCTATGGGATTTCCCAGGCAAGAATACTGGAGTGGGTGGCCATCTTCTACTCCAGGAGATCTTTCTGACGCAGGGGTCTAGTAGACCCGAGTCTCCTGCATTGGCAGGTGGATTCTTTTTGCCACTGAGTTCCCAGGGAAGCTCATCATGTCTCATAGATTTGCAAAAATATAAACGTTTGACAATATAAGAAATGGATGAGCCTGGAGCAGAGAGAACTTTCATGTACCAATACATAACTGGTATCCCCTGCTTCTGGAAAGAAAGCCGGCAGAACCTAATAAAACAGAAAATAAATGTACTCTTTGGCCTAGACACTTCTCTTCTAAGGTTATATGCTGTTACAAAAACTCTCAGTAATTGTATACAAAGAGCTCTGAGGAAGGATATTAAATGCTACATTGTTTGAAATATAAAGAAATGAAATTGACCTTAAGACGCTTTAACAGGATAATGTATAAAGAAAACTGAGTGCCGAAGAATTGATGCTTTTGAACTGTGGTGTTGGAGAAGACTCTTGAAGTCTTGAAGACTCAAGAAGTCCCTTGGACTGCAAGGAGATCCAGTCCATCCTAAAGGAAGTCAGTCCTGAATATTCATTGGAGGGACTGATGCTGAAGCTGAAACTCCAATACTTTGGCCACCTGATGTGAAAAACTGACTCATTAGAAAAGACCCTGATGCTGGGAAAGCTTGAAGGTAGGAGGAGAGGGGATGAAAGAGGATGAGATGGTTGGATGGCATCACTGACTCGATGAACATGAGTCTGAGCAAGCTCCAGGAGTTGGTGAAGGACAGGGAGGCCTGGTGTGCTGCAGTCCACGGGGTCGCAAAGAGTTGGACACGACTGAGCAACTGAACTGAACTGATAATAAATAAAACTTTTTCGAACAGCTTTATTGAAGTACAGTTTACATACCATAAAATCCACTATTTCCATGGGTGTCCATCATAGATGAATGGATAAACAAAATATTTATCCATACAATGTAATATAGTTCAGTCTTAAATGAAAAGGAAATTCTGTCACATGTTACTCCATGGATGAAACCTGAGGATATCATGCTGAGCGAAATAGTGCAGTGTAATGCTAGTTATGTCCAACCCTTTTCAACCCCAAGGACTGTAGCCCACCCGGCTCCTCTGTCCCTGGAATTTTCCAGGCAAGAATACTGGAACGGGTTGCCATTTCCTACTCCAGAGGATTGTCCTGACCCAGGAATCAAACTCACATCTCTTGCATCTCCTGCATTGGCTGGTAGATTCTTTACCACATCACCATCTGCAAAGTCCTGAGTGAAGGAAGCCAGTCACAGGAAAAGACAAACAGTATGATTCTGCTTATATGAGACACCTAGAGTTGCAAAATGAAAGGAATTCTGGAGATTGGTTACACAATGATGTGAATGTAAACACTAGTGAATTATACACTAAAAAATGGTTCCCATGATAAATTTTGTTGTGCGTTTTACCATACCTTTAAAAAAAGTCCACTCATTTTAAGTGGAGCAAATTTACAGAGCTGTGCAGCCATCACCACCACCTAATTTTAGAACATTCTCATTGTCACAAAAAGACTTCCAAGTGATCATTTGCAGTCACTTCTCATTCCTACTCCTGCCCTCAGGCAACCATAACTCTGTTCTTTATTGCTATAGATTTACCTTTTCGGAGGTTTCACGTAAATAGAATCACACTCGAAAAAGTCTTTTGCATCTGGTCTATTTCACTTAGTAGTGTTTTTTTTAAATTAATTAATTTATTTTAATTGGAGGCTAATTACTTTACAATATTGTAGTGGTTTTTGCCATACATTGACATGAATCAGCCATGGGTGTACATGTGTTCCCCATCCTAAACCTCCCTCCCACCTCCCTCCCCATCCCATCCCTCAGGGTCATCCCAGTGCTCCAGCCCTGAGCACCCTGTCTCATGCATCGAGCCTGGACTGGCGATCTGTTTCACATGTGATAATATACATGTTTCAATGCTATTCAGTAGTGTTTTTTGAGGTCCATTTTTGTTGTAGCAGATAGTAGCATGTCATTCATTTTGTTGTTGTTGTTGAATAATTTTTTATTGCATGGATTTTGTTTTGGTGTTTTTACTTTTTTGGCTATTACGAATAAAGCTGCTATGAACGTGTGCATACAAATCTTTGTGTGGACATATGTTTTCATTTCTCTTTGATAGGTACCTAGGAGTGGAGGAAACTGAGTTTTAAACCTGATTTTATTACATTTGATTGAATGTCATGACATTTAATAGGTTCAGACAGCAGATCTCAATTTCACATTTTGGAATTTAGAACCTAAATAGGAAATTTGGCTCCAAGTTAAGGGCTGTTTCATAATGACCTATTGTTACCAAACAGTGCCCATCTATGTGAGTAATCAATAGTGATTGATGGCAATTACTGATAGTGGGCATGCACATGTGTGTGCTCAGTCATGTCCAACTCTTTGTGACCCCATGGACTATAACCCAACAGGCTACGTCCATGGGATTTCCCAAGCAAGAATACTGGAGTGGGTTGCCATTTCTTTCTCCAGGGGATCTTCCAATCCAGGGACCAAACCTGAGTCTGTCTCCAACATTGGCAGGTGTATTCTTCACCACTGAGCCATCTAGGAAGCTCCCAATCACTGATAGAATACTTCTTAAATGCCAGACATTACTTTACACTGAGATCTCACTTAATCATCACAGTAACACTTTGAGCAGATGCTTTTATTGTTCCATTTTGTTGCTGAGGAAACTTGAGACTGAGAAGCTCATATGACTCCTAAAAGGAAGAGCCCGAATTTGAACAAGGAGCTGGGCTTCGGAGCTTGGCACCCAGTTCTACTATGTCAATAAGACTGCTGGTTCTGAAAAGACTTCCCTTTGCGACTCTTGGAATTGCTGTCAGATCCAGTTTGTAAACCATGCAAGAAAATCTTATAGCTTTATAGTCATGCTTCTTTTCTTTCTTCTTTTTAACAAAAGCGGCATTGATCTCTTCATTCTCCAAGCTTGGCTAGGAGTTGCTTTTGTTTCTAAAGATCAAAGTTATCCTCAAAAGACAAGACTTTAAAAAGAAAGTCAACAGACTCTGACCTGAGGGTAACCCCATGGTTGTCCTACAAAATAAAGGCTGTGGCTTTGTGACAGAATTTTCCTTCTCTGCTCTAAAACTTTGTCCTCTTGCCTGAAAGCATATGGCTCTGTGCCGGGTGGCTGTGGTAGCAGTCTTGACTGGTCGCTTGATAGGGAGAGCATTATCATTTGGCCGTAAGTTGTATATCATTTTTTATACTCTGGCACCAGTTAACTTTTTGCTATATAACAAACTACTCATAAGCTAGTGTCTTGAAACAACAATTTATTTAGCTCATTGTTCTGCAATTCAGCGATTTGGGCTGGGCTCAGCTGGGAGGTTCTTCTGGCTTTGGCTGGGTTTGTTCATTTATCTGGTCCGCTACCAGGTAGGCTGGGTATTGTCTGGTCTAGAATGGCCTCAGCTGGGATGGATCATCTCTGTCCCACTGGGTTTCTCATCTTCCATCAGATTAACCCTGGATTGCTCACATGGCAGCTGGGCAGGGTTGCAAGAATTTGAGTCGCAGTCCTCAAGATCTTGAATCTGAGGCCTGGATTTGGCACAGTGTCACTTTTGTGTCAAATTGGCCAAAGCAAGGCATGAAAAGCAGCCCAGATTCAGGAGTGAGGAAATTGAGTCCATCTCTTGGTGGAAAGACATCTATACCAGGAGAGGTGGGAATGGTGGCCTTTTTTTTTTTCAATTTACCTTTTACACTATATTAGAAATAAAATGGGTTTGGCAGCAGATGGCAGATTTGACTTCTGACTCTAGCCTAGTGTCTTAAACTTCCTCCTCTCCTCATCTGTAAACCACAGGCAGGATGACTGAGGGGATGACAGGAGGTAATAGGTGAAGAAGTTAGCTCTAGAGTCTGGCTGGGTTCAAATTCTTAGACTTCCATTTACTGTCTTTTAAAATTATATTTTTAGAATGCAATACTTTATTTATTTTTTATTTACTATTGTTGGTTGCGGTAGCCTTCGTTGCTGTGCGAGTTTTCTCGAGTTGCAGTGAGCAGAGGATACTCTTCATTTTGGGGCTCGAGCTTCTCATTGCAGTGGCTTCTCTGGTCGTGGAGCAAAGCCTCTAGGCACGTGGGCTTCGGTAGTTGCAGCATGTGGGCTTAGTAACTGTGGGGCATGGGCTCACTTCCTCCTTGGCATGTGGTATCTTCCCAGACCGGGGATCGAACCCAAGTCCCCTACATTGGGAGGCAGATTCTCATCCACTGCGCCACCAGGGGAGTCCCTGTTCCATTTACTCTTAAATGATTTTGAGGACAGTATTTAGCCTTTCTGTGCCTCCATTTCCTAATCTGTAAAGTGGGAATAATAAAAAAGCAAACTTAATAATACATACTTGTTGGAGGATAAATGAGTTAAGTAAAATTTAAAAGGGTGTCTGGCACTTAGAAGGCATTCATTATGTGTTAACTGTTGTTGACACTATTAACATTATCTTGGAAAAAAGCAAGTCTATAAAAGGAATGTCATTCTCCATGGCCCCTTCAGAATCACCAACTGTTGCTTTTGAATGAATGGAGTAGTATCCTTGTTACTACTTTCTGGATATTACTCATGGCAAAGGATGGACTTCCCTCATCCTTAAAATACTAGTGCCTTAGAGGAATGATATTTATATGTAAAAATCTAAACATAACTCTTAGAAATTATGGTGGGCTCAGAACCTGACAATGCAATATAAAGAGACTTCCAAGGATTAAAGAGATGCTAGAATCCCAGTTAGTGAGAAAGAAAGAGAGAGAGAGAGAGAGAAAGGAAGGATGGAAGGAAGGAAAGAAGGGAAGGGAAAGGAAGGAAGGAAGACAACCAGCAAGCATCCCAGACTTCTCTTGAGAACTTATGTCTTAAAGAACTGAAGCCATTTTTTAAAACAAGGGAAAATAAGATTCGGTTGCTTGGTTTTTCACAAGAACATGCCTTAAAATAAGTCATTGACTCTTTCCATTTTATAGAGAGCTGCATTTTTGCTGCCAGTTTTTAGGAACAGAAAACCCAAGTCATAAACTAGTCTTAGACTTAAAATCCGTTTAAACTGTTAGTCCCTTAGAATAAAGGGTTATTCAGGAAATAGAAGAGGTGAAACAGAGCTTTTTTTTTTTTTAGTTGTAATAATAAGTACTTAATAATATGTACTTGTGAGGATAACTAAGTTAGTCAGCCTAATTAACTAATCGCACAGCATGTGAGATCTTAATTCCCAGACCAGGGATCGAAGCCATGCCCCCTGCAGTGGAAGCACAGAGTTTTAACCACGGGACCACCAGGAAAGTCCCAAAGCAAAGCTTTCTTGAAGTCAAACATTGGTGTCAGAAATCAAGTACGATGGATTTTTCCATGCATCCATGTGAAAGAGTATTTACCTGTAACTGATAATGTTCTGAAGCACAGGGCTGAAAACTACAGCCCTTGGGGTCCACTCTCTGTTTCTGTAAGTGAAGTTTGATTGGAACACAGTCTCACCCATTGCTTTCCATACTCTATGGCCAAATTTGTACTATGGCAAAGCTGAAGAGTGTGACAGAAGGCTAAAATATTTTACCATCTGACTCTTTCAGAAAAAGTTTGCTGACCTCTGTTCTGAAATCCTGGAACTAATAAGATTTCTTTTTTCTTTTTACATAATAGCTGCTGTTGTCCCATGGAAGGCAGTCTACAGGAAGCTTAGCATAGAGTTTAGGGCCATGCTCACCTGAATTTAGGGCCCAGCTCTACCTCCTCCCAGATATGTGGCCTGGGACCTTGCTAGCATTGCAGCCTTGTAACCTCAACCTCCTAAGCCTCAGTTTCTCCCCTTGTAAAGTGGAAATAATGATAACAGTAATTGCTTCATGTTGGCAATTTATGAGAATTATAAAGATAATGCATTTAAGCATTTAGCCCAATAACTGGTACAGCTATAGTGAAAAGTAGCAATAAAATAACAAAATTAAATTGGGGAAAAGTTCCTTAGACCTGTAATGGAAGACTGAGGGCAATGTGTAAGGAAAAGGAGGGTCAAATCAGGCTACGTGGGGCTTGCATGGTGGAAGATTAGGCTGAGAAAGGTGGATGCTCTGGCAGGGCAAGGGTGCTGAATCACCCTCTGGGCCCCTAGAGAGATTCCTAATTCTGTGAGCCTCAGTTTTCTTATCTGTTAAATGGGAGGGTGATGATCACAGTGCCCACCTCCCCATGGCTGCTGGAGGATTGCATGAGATGATGTAGGTACTGCAATTGTCTCATAAAGGGTTAGCTGTTGTTACTGAGAATTGTGCTTGAAGGAGGGATTTGTAAGAGAGGCAGATGTCAGCAAGTGAAAAGCCAGAGAGAGGAGAGTTGGGTCCAGGTGGACGGTGAAAGAAAGAATAAATCCAGTTTAAGGCAGGAATAGTGAGACCAGGACAGACATACCATCAGAGCCTCTGCCAGAAGCTTCCTTTTGCACAGGCCCTGACACAACTTCTCCGTCTTCTCTGAGCAGAGGGCATATCTTGAAGAGACTATTCCAGACCCTTTCTCTTGGAGATATGACTGTGAAGCTAGGTTTGCAAATAATTTTGGTTCTAAGATAGGAGTTTTCATGGGAGCAGAGTTTTCATGAAGATCTGCCTGTTCCTCATGGAGTCTCTGTTGACCTTGAACTTCTGATCCTCCATTTATAGTGATAACTGCCTTCCCTAGTTCCCCTGGGCTGCCACAGTCTCTGTGAGTAGGAAGGAGAAAGGTTTTAAGGCAGGAGATCAACTGGGCAATTGTTAAGTTAGACCTTCAGCAGTCTCTTTAGACAGATGGTTGATTAATAGGCTATAATACCATTCCTGTTCTTTCCTGAAGTGGGTTGTATTCTGCTGGAGCAAACTAAGTTTGAGACATGTAAATATCATTATAAAGATTAGACATTACAGTTGATGATGTTCTTAACTGATCCCCTGACATTCAGCCATGCCTTTGGATTAGCATAATTGGAACATGAGAGGTCAGACCTTAATTAGAGCTTAATTGGACTGCTATATTAAACATAACTGGCTTAGTGGCTGTGTTGTAACTACACTTGGAAATTCTTTCCATTGCTTCTCTAAATATATTTTGGGTACTCAGAGTAAAGTTAACGATTTGTTCAGTTCAGTTTGGTTCAGTCGCTCAGTTGTGTCCAACTCTTTACAGTCCAATGGATTGCAGCACACCAGGCATCCCTGTCCTTCACCAACTCCCAGAGCTTGTTCAAACTCATGTCCATCGAGTCAGTGATGCCATCCAACCATCTCATCCTCTGTCCCCTTCTCCTCCTGCCTTCGATCTTTCCCAGCATCAGGGTCTTTTCCAATGAGTCAGTTCTTTGCATCACGTGGCCAAAGTATTGGAGTTGCAGCTTCAGCATCAGTCCTTCCAATGAATATTCAGGACTGATTTCCTTAGGATGGAGTGGTTGGATCTCCTTGCAGTCCAAGGGACTCTCAAGAGTCTTCTCCAACACCATAGTTCAAAAGCATCAATTCTCTGGCACCCAGCTCTATTTATGGTCCAACTCTCACATCCATACATAACTACTGGGAAAACCATAGTGGAAAAAACATAATGGTTTTTACTGTAAGCAATTTTTGATATGAGGTTTTCTGTTAGCAGTAAAAAGTAGTATGAACTCAAGGGTTTATTTCAGCTGGATGTGTGAAGGATACAAATCTAATGTTCCCATATTTGCTGAGGCTGAGCAAGAACAACAAAAACTCCTTGAGGCAGCTCATGCAAGTGAAACAAAGCCCCCATGCAAACTGACAGGTGGAAAAGGATTTCTTTTGTTGTCCATTTATATAGACAAGAGGCCCGTGGGGAGACCTTCCTTTACAACTGGATCTGGGGTCCCAGTGAGGTCTTCATGACTTAGTTCCCCCTCCATCTCTTGATTCTGTTTCCTCTGGCTTCGCTCCACCCTCAAACCTTCCCTCTCCTTGTGGCCCCAACCCACGTTTCATAAGGCTTGAGGGTAGCAGAAGAAGAGAAAGTCTCTCCCAGAGTTTCTCTCATCAAACTGGCTCAGGTCAGTGACCTAGTTTGGAATCAGCCCTTGGAACTAGGGGGATTCAGTGGGATATTAGGCAAATGGAAGGAGACTTATCCAAGGCACACAGCGACAAAGAAGACAGAAGGGATAGCGGGCAGCTATCTTAGCTATGGCTCATTATGTTGTAACTAGCGGGCAAGTGGCTTAAATAATAAAAGGGATTTATTGGCTCAGGAAATTAGAAGCTAGAAGTTTCTGAGATGAACGAAGGCTTCGGGATTGGATTGATTCAGGTGCTTAATGATGTAATCGAAAACTTGGCTCTCTTCTCTGTCTCTCTGCTTGATCTCTTATAGAGTCAGTTTTGTCCATAACTTGGCTTCTCTGAAGATGGTAGCACAGCGGTGGCCACTGGCCTAGGTTTTGCCTCAGCCAGAAGGAGAGAATGCTCAGATTCTTTCAGAAGAGCAAACAAAATGGTTTCCCAGGAGCCCCAACACATCTCTCATCGCTATGAATTGATTACATGCCCATCCTGAGTCAGTGAATCCCTTTGGACAGGATAAATGTGGACCTCATTGGTTTAGGGGTAGGTGGCAGGTGAGGTGGGATTACCTGCACCGCTTTATCAGGGTTCGTACCTGGAGCTGGAGAGGGGTTCATCCTGTATACTCAACTGCAGTCACTGTTCACCTTGGGCAGGGAGGGCGGCTTGCTGGACATTGAATTCATAACCACAGTATGGCTATTGCCTACTCATTTCTTCATCTCTAGGATTTAGCATGGGGCCTAGAACATAGTAAGTGTTAGTGTTAGTAGCTCAGTCATGTCTGACTCTTTGTGACCCTTGGATTGTAGCCCACCAGGCTCCTCTGTCCATGGAATTCTTCAGGGAAGAATACTGGAGTGGGTTGCCATTCCCTTCTCCAGGGGATCTTCCTGACCCAGGGATTGAACCTGGGTCTCCCACATTGCAGGCAGATTTTTTCTTTTTACTATCTGAGCCACCAGGGAAGCACATAGTAGGGCTACATTAAATGTTTACTGAACAGGGCCAAACTGGAACAGCATACCTTGCTTAATTCGGAAAGAAATCAGGAGTTTTATACATGAATAAAATGGTGGCTGAAAATAAATCTTATCTCAGCTTTAAATACAGATTGCACGCAGAGTCTGGATAGAGGTGATAAGACTTTCCGCCTCTTTCCCCATCCTATCCCACACAACATGAAATTTTCCCTTTTGGCTTTTGGTTACTCATCAAATTCCATTACGGTGAAGAGAATTGTAAACAATTGTTGGCATCAGGAAACTATTTCTAACTCCTGATAAGTCCTCTGATGATCTCATGACATTAAAATTTGTTACTATGAATAATTCAGTAAAACAAAACCTTTTTTTTTTCTTTTTATATTCCTTGCTTATGTAATAGTCATTTATTCTAGCATTTTTAAAATAAAATACCTGAATATCTTTTTAAAAAGTGCAAGGACTCTGGTCATTGAAGGAAGAAATTCCATTTCCTGGCCTTGACTAATAAGGGAAATTAGATGTACCATCAGCTTTTGTTTGAAAACAAATTTCTAAGCAGTGGAAAAAATAGATTCTTGCAGGAAAGGTGTGGTAGAATTATTTTAGTGTTACTAAATTTTAAAATCTAAAACACTTTTAGAAATGACCACATGGCCTGTGCTGGAAGCCTTGGTCAATATTTTGTGTTACAAGTATATAATTTTAACTTCTTTTGAGAAGTATTATTTTTTGCTAATGAAATTCTAATGCAATGGGAGAAACATTTGAAGTTTGTTTGAAGTTTGTTGTGATAAGCATTTTGGCAGCTGGTTAGAGTTCACGTGTGTGCATTTTTAGGATTATAGTTCCTGTTCAGTTTTGTCATGTTTGGAGAGGGTCTCAGATATCTGGAAGATTCTTGTGGAGAATATCTATGTGAGACGTTCTAAGTAGGTACCATGCCCACAGCCTCAACTGCAGCCCCTTGCCACTACTTTGTCCACATCCCCATCACTCTGGCCACAAATGAATGAGCCAAGAACAAGTGTCAGGCCATCTGGGCAGCCACTCAGGGATGGCAAGGGGCATTGAAATGACCTGACATTGCTCTGCCCAGCAGGGATGATCCATCCTGGGTAGTGTCTAACCAGTCCAATCAGATTCTCCAGGCTTGGGAGTGAGGATGTCAGACAAAGAGAGAAAGGGCAGCTGACATGTGGGTAGAAGGGGAGAGACACCAGAGAAGAGGAGAAAGCTTGAAAATCCATAAGTCAGCAGACCCTGAAGCAGAGAAAGGAGGAGAAAGACCCAGTTGGGAGAGAGCAGCAGAAAAGGCAGCAGCAAGTTGCAAAAGAAGGCACAGTCAAAAAGGAACTCTTGAGAGTCCCTTGGACAATAAGGAGTTCAAACCTGTCAATCCTAAAGGAAATCAACCCTGAATAGTCACTGGAAGGACTGATGCTAAAACTGAAGCTGCAATGCTTTGGCCACCTGATGCAAAGAGCCGACTCACTGGAAAAGACCCTGATGCTGGGAAAGATTGAAGGCGGGAGGAGAAGGGGATGACAGAGGATGAGATGGTTGGATGGCATCATCAACTCAATGGACATGAGTTTGAGCAAACTCTGGGAGATAATGAAGGAAAGGGAAGCCTGGTGTGCTGCAGTCCATGGGGTCGCAAAGAGTCAGACAAGACCGAGTGACTGAACAACTCCCTTAGGGGATCTTGACATCACTGCTTTGATCAGTGGAATGAATGCTTATGTCATTTCAAACGTGTTTTAAGGGTCAAAACATAGTTCATCATATTTGTTTCATTTGCCATGACAATCAGCAACATCTTAGAGAAAGGCTGCTGTCAGCCTGAAGCCGGGAGCAAAGACCACATGGAGCAGAGAGCCACAGCTGGTGGAAATGTTCCTTGTTTGTGTAACACAAGTGAGAAACCATCAATGTTACAGGCTTCTCAGATTTGAGGGGTGTTTGTTAGAGCCTAAACTGATTTTTTTTTTTTTTAAAGCCTAGGACTTCCCTGGCGGCACAGTAGATTCGTGAAGCGTTCCATTTTAAAAAAAAATAAATAAATAAATAAAAATAAAAAAAAAAAAGAATCCACCTGCCAATGCAGAGGACTCGGGTTCTATCCCTGGTCCGGAAAGATTCCACATACAGAGGAACAACTTAGCTCATGTGCCACAACTATTGAGCCCACGCTCTAGGGCCCACGAGCTTCAACAAGAGAATCCACCACAATGAGAAGCCCGTGCACCCCAGTGAAGAGTAGGCCCCACTCACGGCTACTTTGGGAAGGCCCTCCCAAAGCAATGAAAACCCAGCAAGCCAAAAATAAATAAATAAAAATTTAAAAAGAAATATCAGTATCTAAAATAATAAAATAGGTTTTCTTTCTTTCTTTTTTTTTTTTTAACAAAGCCCAGTAACCAAAGTAACCCAAGCATCTTTCTCTCTCTTGCAAACCCAAAGAGCCTCAACACAATGCTATAGCCAGCTATGCTTCAGTGACCTCACAGACTATTCTTTTGACCTTGGTGGAGTGAAATTGCATTCATTACTGGAAGAGAGTCAGTGACTTTCTAATGCGAGTTGTTCCTCGTCCCCGTCTTCAGTCCTCTAGTCTGTCTCCTATATGTGTATCCAGCATAAAAACTGGTACAAAATAGTCTGATTTCTGCCCTTTTCTCTTTGGGGTTTGAGTCTTTTATGATTTGTTCTCCTCCCCCATTGCCCCTCCCCTCAATTTTGTTACAAACTTTTTTCCAGCATGTAGAAGAATTGGAAGAATTTCAGAGTAAACACCCAGGTGTTTACCACCTAGATTTCATGGTTACCACTTTGCTTTGTTTGCTTCATCACTATCTGCTTCATCACACCAGTCCATCAATTCATCCCATTTTCCATCTCTCTTGTTTTCTTGGATGCACAACAAAGTAACTTGCAGGTTCATGATGGTGTGATGATGTCTTATCCCTTGACACTTAAGTCTTCTTTTTCCTTTTAATTCTGGACTTTTTAAAAAAAAAATTGTTTTTTAACTTTGTATAAGGTTGCCTTAACTGATCACCCTGCTTGCCCAAACTTGGACATCTTTTTACCCTTTAACAATCATGAATTCGGTGTATTGTCTACATTACATTAACCCTGGGTGCCCATACTTTCTTAATCTCACTCTTTAATTTTTCTCTCTATTACTTCCTCTCTTATCTCTTCACTCACCACAACTTTTCATTTGCTTTCCCTTCTCCCTTTCAGCTCCCTGAAGATAATTTTTAAACTAAACAACGGCTGAACAATATCCCCACTGTTTCATGTGTCTGAGTATGCACAGCACGTCCACACTTGCCCAGGACAGAAGGAAAACACAATTTCTTCCATTTTATTTCTTTGCATCAAAATGATTAAATCTGTCTGCATGACCTTCATACATCAGACCATTTGGCTATTTTAAGTCTTTTTAATGGAGTAAGTCAAGCTGCATTCCCTTCATAGAAAGAATCTTTACCACCAAACGGTGCGCTAAATGCCAAGGGAACAAAGAGTCTTTTGTAGGGAGAGAGGGAGAGACACTGCCATCCTACAATTGCTGGATTGTTTAAATTATTAGATGGCAATTCATGCTAGATACATATTTGCATTGTTGTACAAGTATTTTCTTATTTTGATGAAAGATAGCTTTTCAAAGGGAATCCTACTCTTGCAGTGCAAACTTAGAAAACCCTATTACATGGTCTAGTGCATTTAATTTTATTACTGTGGCCTGCAGTGTTTCAATTTTTTAATAAAAGTCTATCAGCAGTGAGGTAAAAGACTGCAGACAATCTCCAGCAACTCAGGCACCTCTATATTTTATTTACTAACAGCTGTAGTAAAGCTTTCAGTGAAAAATCTTAAGTAGCACTTTCCTTTTTGGTGAGAATCAATTACACAGCAATCTTTTAAACCTTATCTAAGCTTATAAAGCTAATTTGGCTATTTCAAAGTAAAGGGTGGTGGGGGGGAGAAAAACAGAAGAAAAATATTTCTCCTAATAAATAAAATATTAGGAGAAGAAAGTGAAGAGGAATTGTCTAGAAGTTATTAGCAGTGCCTACTTATAAATGTCAGAATTTTTGTACAGAAGTTTTTTCTTGATTTTTTGCTTGAATTGAATGGGGAATGCATTCATTCACTTACTCACCAGTCATTGATCACCTGCTCTGTGCCAGATACTCAGTTAAGCACTGGGAAGATAAAGAAAAAGAAGACACATGCCCTGTCCTCAGAGTTTATAGTTTGATAGAGGAGTTGGACATGTGGGCTAGCAGTTATGTTACAGTCACATCTGAGTTGCTATAACAGAGGGTCACACAGAACCAATGGTGGCCGGGAGAGGAGAGCTTACTCTAAATTGAATAGGGTAAGAATGCTCAGAAAGGCTTCCAGGAGGCATCTTGAAAGACAAATGGAGTTAGCCAATGGGAGAAGAAAGGAATTAGTTAAGAAATTAGTTAAAACTCTTTCTGTTGGAAGCTATAGACAAAACAAACTGAGTAAGAAAGGGGGAATATATTGGCATATGAAAGGCTTCAGGCATAGTTGGATCAAGGGTCTGATATGGTGTCATTAGGGATCTGCCATTGGTGGTCTATTCTTCTTCCTTACTAATAAAACTCCAGATTTGTTCACTCTCATTAGACTTGTGCCCTTCAGGAGTGGCAGGGCTTAACTAATTTTATTTGTACTGATCCAGTTTCGAAACAAGGTCATGTTCTGAAGTGTTGGAGGTTAGGACTTCAATATATGAATATGGGGCAGAGGGTGGGGGAGGAGACACAGTTCACCTCATTACCCCCTGCCTTTTTCTGTCTTTCCTATCTTGGATTTCTTGCTGGTATCTCCAGTGACTGGACCCAACAAGAGAGTAAACAAGCCTCGTTGATACGAACCATAAAATCAGCTTCATAAGGCACAGAGTGAGGTGGAGAAGGGTGCACCTGGGAGGGCAAAGAGAGAATTTCCATCAGAGTCTGTCTTGCCTTCACTCTTCGAAAGGATCTCTTCACATGGTAACCAACAATTGGGTCTCAGCCCCTGCTATTTAAAGGAGAAGCAGATGGGCCTTCTATCTCCCAGTTTCCGTAATAAACTTCTAAAAGGGATTAAGCAGTTCTCTTTGGGTTATAGGACATTTTAAATGGGACTAGGAGGCAGGGCAAGCAGTCCAGTTCAGTTCAGTCACTCAGTCGTGTCCGACTCTTTCCAACCCCATGAACCGCAGCACCCCAGGCCTCCCTGTCCATCACCTACTCCCAGAGTCCACCCAAACCCATGTCCATTGTGTTGGCAATGCCATCCAACCATCTCATCCTCTGCCGTCCCCTTCTCCTCCTGCCCTCAATCTTTCCCAGCATCAGGCTCTTTTTCATTGAGTCAGCTCTTCGCATCAGGTGGCCAAAGTATTGGAGTTTCAGCTTCAGCATCAGTCCTTCCAATGAACACCCAGGACGGATCTCCTTTAGGATGGACTGGTTGGATCTCCTTGCAGTCCAAGGGACTCTCAAGAGTCTTCTTCAACATCACAGTTCAAAAGCATCAATTCTTCTGCGCTCAGCTTTCTTTATAGTCCAGCTCTCACATCCATACATGACTACTGTAAAAACCATAGGCAAGCAGTGGGTAAGCAGTGCTCCACCCTGAATCTGTCCCGTGAGCCTTCAGCCCTGTTACTCCAGGACGTTCTTTCCCTTGTGCATTGTTAGCTACCTATCACCTAGGAACCACATTGAGGTGCATGTTATGAAAAATCAAGAACAGTGGCAATAATCCAAATGAGGTTGATTTTTCTTTACTTATCAAGATATCCAGAGTAGGTCAGCTGCAAGCTGGTGCATTGACTTAAGGAAGTCATCAGAAGCCCAGGTTCTTTCTAATCTCCTGTTTTTGGCCTCTTGGCTGGTAAGTGCTGCTTTGCTTCCAGCCCCACATCTGTGTTCCAGATGGAAAGACGTGGAAGGAAACTTTAAGGAGGAGAGCAGTAGAAATTGGGAAAGTAGCATTGTCTCAGAAATCTATGGGGCATGTCACTTTCTGTCTCAAATAGCAGAACTATGTCTTATGGTTGTCCCTCGCTACATGCTGCTGTTGTTCTGTTGTCTGACTCTCTGACCCCATGAACTGCAGCACGCCAGGCTTCCCTGTCCTCCACTGTCTCCCTGAGTTTGCTGAAACTCATGTCCATTGAGTCAGTGATGCCATCCGGTCCTCTCATCCTCTGTCGCTCCTTTCTCCTCTTGCCGTCAATCTTTTCCAGCGTCAAGGTCTTTCCCAGTGAGTCAGCTCTTCACATCAGTTGGCCAAAGTATTGGAGCTTCATGGGAGGCGGGGAAATGTAGTTTTCCCCCTGGACTGATTGTTACTAGGCTTCTGGTAGTAAGGATGAAGTGGAGAGGGCCTATTAGGTGGGCAGCAAGGCAGGGTCAATGTACTGGCCAGTGGCACCCGGACCTGATGTACTGACTTCTGAGGATTTGAGTGGAATGGGGGAAAGCAATAAATATATTTACTCCAAGACAATGTCTAGATTTAAATAAAGCCTTCTGATGCAAGTCCAAAATACATGTAATAAGGCTCCTACTATGTGCCTTGTATTTTATTCGTTCCGGCTAACATAGTCAGAAAAGTTGCTTACCCCAAAATGACTGGAGAAATGTCATCAGTATTCTTTACTTTGCCTGAGTTATTGTTTATTGATGTACTTATAAGCTTCATCAAGGACTTATGCATATTTCATCTAACACAAGCAGTAAATTAACCCCTATTCCTTTGTCCTACTTAAATATGTGGGCAAAGAATATAATTTAATTCTCTCTTCTCTCTTCAGAGGAAAAGAACCAAATTCATTGCCTGTGATTTTCTGACTGAATGGTTATACAAGTAAGTTTTTCAGTCTTTGAATATTCAGTGACCCTAAGAATTCAATAGTGTTAATTTGCCAGCAGAATAGCAATAATTGACTTGAGTTCTTGCTTATTGTTTTCTTGTCAATCAAACATATGGTGTTGTGATCAGTCAAAATCCAAAGAGGACAGGGGAGCCGTTCACAGAATTCTTCTCCATTCCATTTGTGGAAGAGTGGCTGAAACTGCAGTAAGTAATGGCACAAGGCTTTGAATAATTTATTCCTAACTTTAAGATTGTGTTAATGATTGTTTCCTCCAATCTAAGAGAACTAACTTATGTAATCCATCCAGGACCCGGGTCAGTTACACATGTGGGTCTTTTCTCTGGTTAATTTTAGCTAAGGGCATCCTATCCATGCAGTGATTATTCAAGAAGCCCTTCAGAAATAAAATAGAAAACCTAAAACATTTCTTATCCTAAGTAATCAATCTTTCCATTTTGTCTCCCTTTCCACCTAGCCCCAAAGGTCGTTATGTCTTATGACCAAACTTTTCTAAATTTTAACTTTTAGTTATATGCATCAGTTCTTCATTTAAAATATTGGAACATGACACATAAAGTTAACACTCTATTTGACCGTCGTTCTAATCTGAGTCTTATCACAGAATTAATGTTGGTCTATATTTCATCCCTCCATAGTTCTTAAAATTAGTTATTTAACTGTATAAACAGATTATATCATACAAAATTAGTAGTATTATTTTATGGGAACTGTTTATCATCAATGATAAAGCAATAATGACAAAAGTGTGAAGTGAAAGTGTTAGTTGCTCAGTCATGTCCGACTCTGAGACCCCATGGATTGTGACCTGCAAAGTTCCTCTGTCCATGGAATTCTGCAGGCAAAAGTACTGGAGTGGGTTGCCATTCCCTTATCCAGGGGATATTCCCAAGCCAGGGATCGAACCCAGGTCTCTTGCATTGCAGGCAGATTTTTTTTTGCTCTCTGAGCCACCAGGGAAGCCCTAATAATGATGACAACTAACGTTTACTGAGTGTATATCACTGGTCTCAGCATTTAATGCCAATGAACTAACTTGATCTTATAACAATGCTATTACCAGCCCTATTTTGCAGATGAGAAAATTTATGTATTATCCTGCAACTTGCTGTTATTTGACTAAAGTACGTTTTCAGATCTAGCCATGTTTATTTAATTACATCTGATTCATGCCGTTGATATCTTTATCGTGTATGTCATTTCTAGATTTGCATTATTTGCTCATTCATACAATACAGGTATATTGAGTCCTGTTGTGTGCCAAGCATCATTCTAGGTGTTGGAGATAGAGTGGTGAACAAAGCAGCTAAAACTCCTGCCTACTGGAGCTTATATTCTGGTGGTGGATAACAGATGATAAGCAAAGAAATAAGTGCACTATAAATAAGTGCTTATAGGGAAAAATAAAGCAGAGAGGCGGGAGTATAGAGTGCTGAGGGGACCTAATTTTATATCATGTGTTCAGGAAAGACCTTACTTGGAAGATGACATTTAAGTAGTGATCCATAATTTTAAGCCAAAAGTGGAAGAACGACTACTCAATTTAGAGAGAATAATATTTAATCTATTCTTTGGAAATGTTTCACATCAGCCCTTTGCAAGAACAATGGCAGGAAACTGAGGCACCAGGAAATTAAGCAAGGTTTGTGAAATCCCATATCAAACAGAACATGAAACACGAAATTAGACACCTAGCCCTCAAATATCACATCTTTTGCTTAAGTCTGCCCTTCTGGGGAATGCTAAATTGAATAGATTCTTGGCTGACTTTCTCAATTTTGAGAGTTTGAAAGACTCCAGGATTTACTAGTTTTTAAAAATCTGAGACTATCTATTGAAAGGAGGATGATACTAGAAGATCTTGTTTCTTATTAAGCTTCTAAGCTTGTACCTAATTTAGTCCACTATGAAAATGAAAAGCCTTTGTTGACTATAAATGATCAGTAAGTGAAGGATTTGCATATGTTTTTCTAAGACAAGGTTTTTTATATCTTTCTCCAAATTGAAAATGAAACATTTTTTTTACTTGCAATAACCAATGAAAAAGAACCTGAAAAATAAGAGAGTTTCTCCACATGAGTTCTCTCAAATCCCTAGTCATTTACCGTACAAATACCTAAATTAAAAATTGTCGCTAACTTCCGCTGGTAGCTCATATAAATATACTGCAAAGTAGCAATTGCAAGTATATCAGCAGGACTCCACAGGAACAAAAACATAACAGCTCTTGATTTAAATGGTGTGTGTTCTCTGCTTTACAAAGGGGTACTCAGAGCATGATAAAAATTTAAATGATACTAATCTAATTTGATGCAATAAATATTTATTGAACACCTCCCAAATGCAATGCAGAGCTTGGTGCTGTGGAGAAACAGAGATGAATAAAACATGGCTCCGACCCTCGGGGTGAGAGAGATGTGTTTACAACCAGCTATAGATTCTGTAGTGAGTGTTGTAAAACAGATGTTAACAAAGCCTTCAAGGGACATGCAGACGTCCAAAACCATCTATGCTCCACCCACTCCACCCCCTAGCAGGCCTGGCACCAGGCAGGTGGGGCCAGTGGTCAAGCTGGTTGGTGCCCAGATGTGGTCTTGAAGAGGCCAGACCTCAAGGGCTACGTCCTTCTTGAGAATGCTCGTGAGCAGGGAGAGCAGACAGCCAGGTAAGGTAGGAGATGATCTCTAATCCAGGTTTCCCCAGCCTCGGCCCTACTGACATTTGATTGTTGTTGCTGTGGACATTTGTGTGTGTGTGTGTGTGTGTGTGCGCGCGCTCAATCGCTCAGTCCTGTTGGACTCTTTGAGACTCTGTGGGCCACCAGGCTCCTCTCTCTGTGGGATTCTCCAGGCAAGAATACTGGAGTGGGTTGCCATTTCCCTACTCCAAGGGATCTTCCCAACCCAGGGATGGAACCTGCATCTCCTGCATTGCCAGGCAGATTCTTTACCTCTGAGCCACCTGGGCAGCCCTGTTGGCATGTAGCACTGGGTAATTCTTCTTTGGTGAGGGCAGGGATGGCCTGTACACAGTAGCATGTTTCATGGCATAGTAGCGCCCCCTGCAGTCTGTCTCCATATGCTGCCAAGTGTGGGATAGAGGGGCAGACAGAAGGGACCCCCTTGGCTGAGAACTTGTGATTGAATCCAGAGGGAACAGTGAGGGGGGAAGAGAGAAAAGCTGAGAAAGTTCATGGTCGGTGCTGTCCTGGTCGTTCGTGTGGATGTGAAGGCATCTGCTGAGAGGGAGGCCCAGGCAGGTTCCGAGGCTTGTGGGTGTGGAGAGGAGAGGGCAGCAGCTGCTATGGTGAAACTGATAGGGAACCAACTAGGGTAAATAGGGATGGCCCAGCTGATGGCCTGAATTTGTGATGCGTATAGCAGCCTGTTTAGGAGATTATTTCCAGCAACCCTCTGCAATCCTGGAAAGCGGATGGAGGAAACAGATGGTTGGGAAGACTCAGGATTGAAGACTGGCAAAGCTAATATAGCAAAAGGTCTAGACTAGGCCCAGAGGATCGTTGGGGAGGGAGAAATTTCCCCCTACCTTTCTAGGTTCTCATTGGTGTAAGAATTAAATTGACAGGAGACAGATTATCAGAAGGAAATCAGACAAAAATTTCATAACATGTGTTCATGGGAGAGACCGAGGAGAACTGAGTAACTTACTAAAATGGCTGAGAACCTCACCTTAAATACCGTCTTCGGCTAAAGACAAAAGAAGATGTTAAGGGTAGGGATCTGGGACTTTAAAGGGGAGGAAGGCAATTGACACGAAGCTGGAAAAGCGAATGTTTGGTAAATAAATGTTGCAGCGGCCCTACAGAGACAATGGGACAGAGAGTGACCTCTGATCTCTACGTTTCCCTACCACACCTCACCCACATTCTCTGCAGACTTCTCTGGTGATATAACTCTATTCCAGGCACAGGCCCTCTATCTAAATTCTTTCAGCAGTTAGGAGGAAGGTCGAAGTTTCTTCCTGAGTCTTCTGGGCCTTGATTGTTTATGGCAAAAGAGACATTTTGGGGCTGCAAATTTTGTTTGCCTATAGGATCTTAGGGATGGGAAAACATTGTTAACTTCTCTAAAAATAACGTCTTACAGTTTTCTCATGAAGTACCATATTTTCTGAATTGTGTTAATGTTTAACAATCAATTTTCAGAAAGAGGAAGAACACTACATGACGTGTTCACATTGGAAGTAACCAACTTGGAAGCACTAAAATGGGAATGGTAGGGTCCATACAGTTTTAGAAATTTCAGTGAATCTTATTTGAACCCTGATTCAAAGAAACAAATTAGAAAGAAAAATTAGGAGCCAATTGGAAATTTGAACACTTAATAAATAATTGATGACATAGAGAATTGTTACACACAATGATTTCATAGTCATGATTAAAAAGTTTACATTTTAGAGAAACATGCTGAAATACTTATGAAGTTATGAATGAAATATGTAACCTTATGATGTCAATGGATAAAGCTGGGGGAAGTTACATTGAGTGACTGAAATGGAGAAGAATATAATTAAGTCTGAATGGTGACCTGGGTTCATTTTTTTTTCTGCCAACTTTAAACATATTTATTTATTTGGCCTCACTCTGTGGTATGTGAGATCCTAGTTTCTCAACCAGGGATCAAACCCACACTGGGAACAGAGCAGTCCCAACCGCTGGACCACCGAGGAAGTCCCTCTGCCTACTTTTTATATCTGAAATGTTTGAGAATAAAACACTAAAAGGAAGAGAAATAACAAGATGCTTCAAAGCTCCTTGTGAGCAGCTGATTGAATAGCGGATGGGCTGTGTCAAGGAGGCATCTATTGACTGGCCGTGAACCGGGAAGGCTGTGAGCTTTTCTCCACTGGAGATGGCCGGAGTGATGGCGGAGGAGACTGAGTTTTCACATGATTACGACGAGAGGCTCAAGTTACGTGGAAGGAAAATGGCCCTGGGGTCGGGGAGCAGGAGAGTGACAAGTGTGAGCCCGAGTGGGAAGCCTCACGGTGTGAGGAGGCCCGAACAGACACAGCTCACCAGCCAGTTCCCTCACCTCAGCCTCATTCTCCCTCCCTGCGGCCCTCCAGTGCCAAATCCAGTTTTCCCAGTGACAAGGAGGAGGATTAATATAATCAGAGCTGTGGGCTTGCCCTAAAAACATGGCTCCTGGGGAACACGGAAATGACTTTCTAGGTCAGGTCAGCAGAGTAGATCTTTTAGGCTTTGCAGGCCACATCATAGGATCTCTTGCAACAACTCAACTCCAGAGTCGTAGCCTGAAAGTCGCCGTAGACATGTGACCCAGGGGCTTGGCTGTGTCCCAACACAACTCTGTTTACAAAAGCGCCGGGCCACATTTGGCCCCTGGGTTCTAGTTTGCTGAGCCCTGTTTTGATGGACACCAATAACCCAAGTCATAGTCTCATGCAGTGGCGACAAACAATATAAATAGAAGTGAGTAGGTGGGAAAGATGAAAGGACAGAGAAGGTTACGATCAGATCAGGAATTTGGGAAGTTGAGATGTGACGGTCTTCAGGGACGACCCATTCTAAGATGTGACCATTCTGTTGGGTGACTGTCACAAAGGAAGATGGGGGTCATGGAATCACATGGCCTGGAGGCCTTGGTGTCAGAGGTATCATCAGTATGAATAATGAAGTATCTGAGAGACTTGTGGGGTGGGTTGAAGAAGATGATGCATGTGAAATCCAGGAGCTGTCAAGGGTGGAGTAATAATGTTCTGGAAGTCAAAGTGGAGATAGTGCCGTGTAGGGGCTGGGACCCTGGGCTCTGGAATCACAGTTCTGCATACTAAACCGTGCTCTACCATTTCCAGCCATGTGACTCAGCACACATGACTTAAGCTTTCAGAGCCTCGGTTTTCCCATCTGTAAAATGGTCTTTGATCTAAACAAAGCTAGTTCCTTACCTAAGAGAAATTCTGGTGCCAGCTATTAAGGAAATACATCTTTCCCCACTAATGACACATATATGAATGTGTACGTTTCAGTTATTTGAAGGGAGTTATTTTTAATTTATTTGCTTATCTGTTCAGCTAATATTTATCATATGCTTAATTGTGCTCTAAAATCATGAAGCAAGCATATTCATAAATTGGCTGGCTACCATTTACTGGGTGCCTGCTATGTGACATGGAATCATGACACAGACTAACGTGGTCCTTTGTCTTCATGGACAGACAGATTTTATGCACAGTTGGGATTGCAATGTATATGGACTTATTTCTGCTAATTCAATGTGCTCCTGAGGGAAGGAGAGAGAGGGAGAGGGAGAGAAAGAGAGAGAAACAAGATTTTTTTTTAAATGCAGGCAATTTCCCCTGCATTATACTCTGGAGGTGAAGCATAAAATGGGACATGGGACTTAGCTCTGTTCTTAGTTGTCTTCAGTTTTATGTGACACTTACCATAAGAACAGCCTGTAAGGCAACTGCATCCTTCTGTGTCTGTCTGTCTGCCTACATAATCTACCTACCTACCCACCTACCAACCAAGCATCTATATAGTGTTTATGTGTGTGCTTAGTCTTGTCAGACTCTTTGTGCCCCATGGGCTGTAGCCTGTCAGGCTCCTCTGTCCATGGAATTTTCCAAGCAAGAATACTGGAGTGGGTTGCCAGTATATATAGTGTTTTAAATGAAGTGAAAGTGTTAGTCTCTCAGTCATGTGCAGTTCGTTGTGACCCCATGGACTGTAGCCCACCAGGCTCCAATGTCCATGGAATTTTCCAGGCAAGAATACTGGAGTGGGTAGCCATTCCCTTCTCCAGGGCATCTTCCTCACCCGAGGGTCAACCCGAGTCTCTTGCTTTGCAGACAGTTTCTTTACTCTCTGAGCCACCAGGGAAGCCCTGCTGTTGACTCAGGTACTATTCTGAACAGTTTATAAATATTACCTAATTTAACCCCCTTGACAACCCTACAAAGTGGGAACTATTATTTACCTACTGTGTTAACCAAGTTAGCCTAGACTAGGTTGCAGTTACAAATAAAGCAGAAAGAACAGTTTATTTCATACTTATGCAAAGACTGATAACAGGTTGGACAGCCTTTTATAAATTATAGCTATTTGGAACATTTCATTTTTTAAGCCATTAAAACAAAAAGAAGAAAAGAATGGAGGAACGACCCTCGTTCTTAATCTCCTCACCTCTCCTCACAGAGCAAGGCCTCAAAGCAGCTCTAAGGGAGGGTGACATATGTAAGGAAACACTGGATAGCCCATGGGTTCTAACTGTGCCAGCAACAGCTAGAATGTCAGAGAAAAAGCTGAGGCACAGCGATGTGAGTTACTTCCCAAGGTCGCAAGCTAGGAAATAGCAGGGGTAGGATTCGGACCCAGGCGGCCTGGCTCCAGAGTCAGTGCTTGCTGGATCATGACTGATTACTCCGCCTTGCTGCCTCTCACCTGGTACTTAACCATCAGTACTAAGATGGAAAACACAGGCTACCTGAGACCACTGGAACGATGCTATGTCTTTATATGGGTAATTTAAGGTGTGCCAAGGGTAAATTTTGGCTAAGTGTGATTTTCATCTTATGTGATCATTTTAGAGTCAGCTCCTGTGTCAGATGCTGCTCCTTTGTATATGTTATGTGTCCTAGCATTTATTGCCTCAAATAATCTTAATTACCAGCCAAGGGAGCCATCTAAAATATGAGTGGATTTTTTAAAATGTTCTTCTTAAAATAAATTCTCCCAAGTCCAGCTGTCTTTGAGGCTCGACATCGTCATATTGTCAGATCACAGCTGGGAAGTCACGATCATTTGTCACTGGCGGACCGGCGGCTGCCTGTTGCTTATCACATAAATGATGGGTCCTTGTCCCATAGGTCCAGATAATTTAACACACACTTCACTCTGCCCATCTCTTTTCAGCTACTCATTTCTTTTCCATGACTCTTTGCTCTAAGATCTGCACTTTTATGTAGCTGTTTTATAATAAACATTGACCACCCTTTAAAAATTCTTCGGTTTATACAAATAATGAAGTTTTACAATATATAATCTATACATATCTGTTAAACTATACAGTGAAAGGGAACATTTTAAGTCAAGGAGCATCACAGAATTAAAGAACTCTAGATCTAAATTCTTTCAAAGGGATGTTTCTCTCCAAATGGCAAGACTGTGGCTTTTATTTTCCCCTCTACATTATTTTGTAGTTTTCATATTGTCTACAGAGTTACATTAAGAACTAAAAAGAATTGCAAAAGGAAAGGGTATTTATTCTATTTCATTTCATTCCATTTTCTTGCTGTTGTTTTAGACATTTCTGTTTTTTCCAGCCCTGCACTGAATTCCCCCTTCTTTTGGTCACAGTACACCCTGTGTGTTTGGAAGGATCATCCCTCTCCCCTTCTCAGTTCAAGCACAAAGTGAACTGACTCCACCTCTGGCTCTGAGCTGAGTTTGTGACCCAGTATGTGACCAGAGCAGTGAATTCCCCTGACCACCGTGGTTAAATGAGAGACAACCCCAGAGACAGCTCCAAGATTTTTCAAGAAGCAACCAGGAAAACTTTTCTGTCTTTTCCTCTAGACTTAGAACTTTGTTATAAGCCTTGAGCAGCTGAGGGCGATTATCTAAAGAGACTGTGCCAGGGGTAACAGCAGAACTGAGAGGCGGCCAGAGTCTGAGTCCCTACGGCATTGTACTAAACCTCTCTGACCTCATCTAAAGCCACTCTACCCCTATTAGTAAAGTGAATTAATAAATACCTTTTTTCTTTTCCTTTTTGAAGATAAATACTGCCCCCCCCTTTTTTTTTCTGTTTTTGCTTAAGCCATTCTGAATAAGGGTTATGATACTTGCACATGAAAGAGCCCTGATACGTTCTCCTACATGATATTTACCCAGCTACCCTCTTGTATTCCGTATTAGTCAGCTCTCTCTAGATTTTGCTGCAGTAACAAACAACCCTTACATCTCAATACCTTATAACAACAAAGATTTATTCTTCACCCAGGTTTGTTGGCTGTGTGTCCTCTTGGGCCCTGCTCCAAGTCTTGTTTCATTCTAGGGCCCGGGAAGGAGGAACAGCACCTTCCTCAGTCCCACAGCAGACGGAGAAGCGCAACGAGCAACCCAGGCCATTATTACTTCTGCTCACACTTCATCGTTCAGTACAGGGCCCGCGAGAAAGCTCAATATCAGTGTTATGGGGAGTTGACACCACCCACTTCGGGGAAATACCACAGGTGAATGGAAGAGCAGGGATGCACGATTCTCTTATAGGGAAAGGAGTAATAGTTTGGAGAAATGAAACAATCCACGCTTGTTCCAATCAGCCTGAGGAGGGGGGTCTTCATCCCCACTTCTCGGCAGTGGCAGATTACATCCATTTCTCCTGTTTGTGAACCCAGTGCTGTCCTCTTTTGTTGAATGTAGTCCTGACTTAACCAACCTATAAGAAACAGTGAAATTATTTGCTATCATACTAAGAACAGGAAACATTTAGCTTTTTATTTGGACCAAAAAGTATTAGTCCAGTTTGCTTGCACAAATAAATCACTAAATAAATACAAGGAACAAAAAGCACACTGCTGCCTCTCTGGCCCTGTGTCCCTGGGGGAAAAAGGCTCATGAAAAACATCACTAAAACTGAGACCTTCAATGAAACAAAGATTATGTTATAGAAGAGAAAAGAAAAGTTTGCTTTGGGCAAAATGTCTTTTCAGCTAAGTTCTACTGTTGGATAAAAGAAAAGAAAAATCCTCAATACTTTCAGGTCGGTGAAAGGTATCTTATGACCAAAAGCTGAGATGAAAACAGAGAGTCACTGTGCCATTTGAGGACAAGCACCAGCGTGTGTATGATGGTCTGTGCTGAGCGTCAGCGTTTTGCGGGACCCAAAACGCTCACGCCTTCAGGGTGGCACAGGAAATGGCACCCATTCTGCACCAAAGATCATAGTTAGATGGTAGCCTGGCAGAAATTTGTTGTCATGCCCTGTTGAAAGGAAAGCATCCTTTAGATTTATTTTGTCTTATAGAAGATTTCTGTCTCAGTAATTCTAAAGGCCAGAGTATCCTGATAATTAATCTATTTTTTTTGCTCTTTATGTTAACTTTCATCTTCAAACAGGAAGGAAAAAGAGCTGTTTCCTGAATCCAGGACATGCTGAGTGCCTCCCTCTCATGGGAAACGTGTCGCCTGGGTGGCCCTTTCCCTGGGGCACACAGTTGGCTTCCTCTCCTTCTTCCTGTTGTTTCTTTGTGGCTCTTTGGGGACAAGCTCGGGGAGCCCGCATGAGGCAGCATGGCAGACACCTCTGGGTTCCAGTGTGAGCTCTGACATTTAGTAGTTGGAGTATTAGTTTCCTATGACTGTTTAGTAAATTACCACAACCTTGGTGGCTTCAAGCAGCACAGATTTATTTTCTTACAGTTCTGGAGGCTAGAAGCCCAAAACCAGTTTCACAGGACTCAGGTCTGTGTTGACAAGGCTGGTCCCTTCTCAAGACTCTAGGGGAGAATTCTTTTCTTTTCTTTTCTGGTATCTGGAGGCTGCCTGTGTCCTGGAAGGCTCCTGACCCTTTCCTTCTGACCTCTTGTTCCTGTTGTCACAGGGCCTGCTTCTGTAGTAGTGTCTCCATCTGCTTCCCTCTCATAAGGACCTTCTCATAAGGACCCCTGTGATTATATCATTAGGCCCACCTAGATAATCCAGGATAATCTCAAGACCATTCATTTAATCACAGCTACAAAGCCTTTTTTTTGCCATATAAGGGAGTGTATATATGATATATATATTCACAGAGTCTGGGGATTGGAGGTGGGCATCTTGGGACCTTTATGCAGCCAACATAATGTATGTTAGGTGACCTGGAGCTATCCCTTCACATCTCTGGACCTTACTCCTCTCTTCTGTACTATGGGGATGGTAATAGAATGTACAGCATAGGGTTGCTGTGACAGTTAAAGATGGCATCAGAGTTTTTTTGTTGCAAGCAACGGCAAGTTAAAGGCTACTTGAGAAAAAGGGTATGTATTGAAGGTAAAAAGATAACCCACAGACAGGAAAGGAAATGTAAGGACCTGGCCTAAGAAGCAGGTTTAGGGACCCAGGGTGCATAGACCCCTCTAGTCTTTGACATTCCACTCAAGGTTCCTGCTCCAGGGAAAGGGCACCTGCTTGGCGCAGCCTGGGTTTCAGATGCACACCTCGGTCCGGGGAGGGCAAGGCACCGCAACCCATGTTACCCCTGACATGGGGTGGGGAGCAGTCAGAACAAAATCTGAAGGCTGATACCACGAGAGGGGGAGGTTATGAAAGGCAGATAAAAATAAAAGATATTCTTACTGCAAAGGGCTCACGGCAGGTATTCAAAGAATGATAGCTTTTATATTATCCTTGATCTTAAGAGAGTAGTAACCATTGCTTTGGCAAGATGAAACACGGGGAGCAGCATGACCAGGCAAGAGAAAGACAGAGTATCTGCATTTAACCTCAGCTCTGCCACTGATACATTCTGACAGGAAGGGAAGTCCTCTATTTTCTTATCTATAATAATACTTATTCACTCAAAAATGCTTATTGAATGCCTACCGTTTCCAGGCACTTTTTCTAGGAACCATAGCTACAAGGTACCTTAGGTACGAGAGACAGAAAGTCTTGGCTACTGTGGAATTTACCTGGTAAAGACAGAGAGTCACCAAACTCACAAATAAACATATTGTATAAAGTAAAGAAGACCCAAGTGCTTTGAAGAAAAATAAAGCCGAGTAAGTGGATTGAGAGTCACAGGCCTGGGGTAAGAGGTACTGGTGTGTTTAGGGAAGGCAGGGAAGCCCACTTCTCCAAGGAGGAGACACTGGCATCTGAATGACACACGGAGGGAGCCAACTTTATGATAAAGACTGGAAGGAAGAGTGTTCCAGGCAGAGGGAACAGCCTCTGCAAAGTCCCAGAGACAGGAACATGGCCAGTGAGGCACGAAGAGATGAGGGAGGCCGAGCGAGTGGCGGGACATGAAGACAGAGAGGCTAGTGAGGCTGCTTCTTTGGTGGGGCCTTGGATGCCATGATGACGCGTTTGGATTTTTCTTTTTTTCTTTTGAGCGTGATGTGAAACCATTGGAGGGTTCTGAGCAGAAGAGCGAGGTAATCCAATTCATCTTTTAAAAAGACCACCCTGGCAGGTGGATGGGGAGTTGACCAAAGGTCTGAACTACTAGTGCAAACAGGGAGGCCAGTGAGCAGGTACTTGCAGGCAGGAGATGATTGTGGCTTGCAGTGGAGAAGGTGAGAAGAGGTTGGATTTGGGATCTGTTTTGATGTTGGATGCGGGGTGACAGGGAGCTAAGGCAAGAATGACTTGGAGATTTTAGGCCCAAGCAAGTAGCTGAATGGGAAACCATGTACTGAAATGCTTTGGGGAAAATTAGAATTAGATATTGAAAGTTAATGGGTTTACTGAAGAATCACAACTTACTGGAAATAAAAACATGAAACCTTTTTCCTTTTTTTCTCCAGTAACTACATCACCATATTACATTGAATCTCTCTTCCATCTCGGAAGTAGCCCTTTAATAACCTTTTGAACAAATTCCATAACTTCCTAGTCACTGTTTTTAGATAGTCTAATTTCACTGTTTGGATTCATCTTGTTTATTTTTAAATCCTGAGTCTTTAGTCTCATCCTGGATGCAAAACTCATCTTCCCCGGTTCCCAGCTCCCCCAACAATTGTCTATGATTCATGGGTCCTTGACCTTGGAAGATAGGGAAATTACCTCTTTATTTATTTTCACTGGTCTCTAACTGAAATTTAGCCTCTCTTTCACTTATGAAAGTGGGACACAAACTTCAATTGTGTCCACAGTAACTGTAACTTTGTCTCTAGTAGCAACAATCAGATGTTTTCATATCCCACTATGGTTGTTACAGTGATCTTGAAATATCATTTACACTTGTCTCTTTTTTCAGCTTATATTAGTTAATGGAACTGCCATTAGCTCTTTTATTTACAGCATGATTTGGAAGCGAGTACATTAGTATTTTGCCAACAGTTTAGAAAGATATTTTGATACCTGTTGTTGTGTTCAGTTGCTCAGCTGTGTTCAGCTGTCTGCAACCCCATGGAGTGTAGCCCCTAACCCTAACCCTAACCCTAACCCTAACCCTAACCCTAACCCACCAGGCTCCTCTGCCCATGGTTTCTCCAGGCAAGAATACTGGAGTGGGCTGCCATTTCCTCCTCCAGGGGATCTTCCCAACCCAGAGATTGAAACTGTGTCCTCTGTGTCTCCTGCATTGGTAGGCTGATTCTTTACCACTGTACTGTCTGGGAATCCCATTTTGATGACTGTTTTTTAATATAATTGGTTTGCTTAAAAACCTTGTGTATTTACTATTGTATTTTTAAAAATATTATTCAGAGAAGAAATCCAAATTTCCAAAATGTAAAGGGCTTCTGGCACAAAACAAGTTAAGGTCCCCTGTGAGAGGTTTGGAAGAGGTGAGGAAGGAGGCAGTCTGCCCTTCCCAGACACCCCAGGAGCAGGAAGAAGGACAGTGGGGAAGAGGCAGGTCTCCTGAAGGTTCTCCTTAAACCAGTTTAGAGGAAACAGGTACTCAGTTACGAAGAGGCTAAATAACACAGCAATCTGGGCATATTTATCGAGCAGCATAAAATAACCAGCCCTGGTTTTGAAGACGGTTAAACCTTCAGCCCAAGGGTGAGCAGAAGGTCTTGCAGTGTATTGTTTAGGGAGCATTGTTGACTGGACCCTTATGTGGCTTCCGATGGCAGGGTTGGTAAAATGGGACTTGACCCTGTGTTTATGTGGGAGAATGATTCAGCCCGATGCTGGGTAATAACTGTTTTGTTGGTCTCTCAGAGTGGAGTTGGTGGGCGGGTAAGCAAGAGGTTTCTTGGAGCCATTCCTCATGTCGTGGAAGGCTGGATTAAAAGAATCCTAGGAGATTCTGACCTAATGACTAGTCTGGAAGTCCCATTCCGGATAACTTCTACTGCAGGGGTCCCCAGCCTCCAGGATCTAATGCCTAATAATTTATCTAATGCCTGGAGACATTACTAATCACTAATCTGAAGTGGAGCTGATGTAATAATAATGGAAATAAAGTGCACAATAAATGTAATGTGCTTGAATCAAACCACCCCCTCTGGCCCATGGAAATATTGTCATCCACAAAACCAGTCTCTGGTGACAAAAAAGTTGGGGACCACTACTCTGTTGTACTTCGTCCAAATATTTGAGGTTCGTCACTCAAGATGGTGATGCCTCCAACATACAATGTTTGGGAAACCAATTAAGGCTGACGGCAGGGACTGGGTAATCTCTTTTGCTGAATACCATGAGTAGAGGTTTTCAAATGCCAGCCCTATGAGTTGGTGAAAGGTTTTATGAATGATGGCTGACTTTAAGGCCAGTGTCATTTTGTAAATGGCTTTACATCTAGCTTGTTCTTTCATGTTACAAGAAAACAACTTAATCTTTTACCTAATGAAAAGTGGAACAAATTTGGATTTCAAGATTCAGTTTTCAATATAAAGCAAGCCGTTCTCCTTTCTGCTTTCGTCTTCATAAATGCCATTTCAGACTAGATTGGGCGCATTTAGAGTGGTATGGCCATAGACCATAAATGCCATTTCAGATGGTAACTTTCATCTTGCAACTGGATAGAGAAATTAATAAAGACTAACTTCTCAGATTTGCTTATGTATTTTGTGAGTATGCCATAACTTCTCTAGGTCCTGAAATATTTTACTGACCCTCCATATATTGTGGGGAGCGGGGGAAGAATTGTGTGTGTGCGTGCACATGCACATGGGCGTATTTATACATACACATGTATGCAGTCAGAAGAGTAAATTCTTGTTCCTTCTCAAAATTAGAGGACTAATTGTTGTGATTCAAATAGATTTAATTCAGGTTTGAGAAAAAAAAAAAAGAGGACGTTACAAATGCACACTACCAATGAGACAATTCTTGGAAACACTCAAAAACAACTCAGCACTGTTGCGCCGTTGGAATGCTCAAACATATTTGCTCAGGGGTGGGGTGGGGGGTCCAGTTTAAGCCCCTGGGAGCCTCAGCTGCCTTCTCCTGGGATTGACACTCTTGTTTCCCCTTCCCTCCCCAGTTCCCCAAAGATGAGCAGTCACCTCTACTCGATCTTAATTTTTATTTGACCTGAAGCCAGTTGCACTGATTCCAAGAGAGAGAAAAGGGCTTGGCATGGCTACTATCCTTTTGAGCTGGGCTGCCGAAATGACTGATAATTCCTAGGGACTCCTTTCTGAAGATTAAGTTCTCTTCATCTGCCCTAATTCACGCTTATTCTTGGTTTGGGAACTAGACAGTTCAGTTCAGTCACTCAGTTGTGTCTGACTCTTTGCGACCCCATGAACTGCAGCATGCCAGGCTTCCCTGTCCTTCACCAACTCCCGGAGTTTACTCAAACTCATGTCCATCGAGTTGGTGATGCCATCCAACTGTCTCATCCTCTGTCGTCCCCTTCTCCTCTTACCCTCAATCTTTTCCAGCATCAGGGGCTTTTCTAATGAGTCAGTTCTTCGCATCAAGTGGCCAAAGTATTGGCATTTCAGAGTTAGCATCAGTCCTTCCAATGAATATTCAGGACTGATTTCCTTTAGGATGGACTGGTTGGATCTCCTTGCAGTCCAAGGGACTCTCAAGAATCTTCTCCAACACCACAGTTCAAAAGCATCAGTTCTTTGGCGCTCAGCTTTCTTTATAGTCCAACTCTCACATTCATACGCGACTACTGGAAAAACCAAAGCTTTGACTTGACAGACCTTTGTTGGCAAAGTAATGTCTCTGCTTTTAATATCTGTTTATGTTGGTCACAGCTTTTCTTCCAAGGATCAAGCATCTTTTAATTTCATGGCTGCAGTCACCATCTGCAGTGATTTTGGAGCCCCCCAAAATAAAGTCTGTCACTGTTTCCATTGTTTTCCCATCTATTCGCCATGAAGTGATGGGACCGGATGCCATGATCTTAGTTTTCTGCGGGTTGAATTGTAAGCCAACTTTTTCGCTCTCCTCTTTCACTTTCATCAAGAACTAGACAGAGCCCCATTATTTCACCATGAAAGCCAGGGTGTCATTAAAGGTGGCCTCATATTACTGCTTAAAGGCCTAGTAGAAATCTTATTTCGCTTTTTGGAGATGCCATTGTGATGCAGAGTGATTCGGGGTCTCATTACTACCGGAAGCCCTTTGTTGGACTGACCGGGCCTGTCGTGCCCCCAGATTCTCCATCTCCTCTCCTCTCCTACGGCTTTTCCAAAACGGGGATACTGATACTTTGAGGATTTCATGATCTCAGTACAGAGAAATATACTGAAAACAGGAAAATTGCAGCTCCACAGAAAGGCCCCAGCAAGCCTCCTCTCAGATGCTCATGACACAGTCCACTTTGTTCTGCTGTCCTGACACTGGATCTCTCCATGGAGCATCAGGCAAATGAACACCTGCCAAGTTATTGCTGTAAGAATTAATCAAGAGAGCATTTCAATGATTACGACTTCTCCCTGCTCATTTTTTCCTTTCAGGCAAATGGCTGTGCTTTCCTCTGTTGAACACTCACAGCTGCTAGACCCCGAACTCCACGTGAAAGAACTTTTGAGTTGTCCTCCTCTTTTCGTGGACCACTTCCTGTGGCCACTTTCCTGGACAGTTTAAATTCTCAGCAGGAAAGGGCCAGTGACCTTGAACGACCTATGTCACCCCTCTATGCCCGAGTTTCTTCACTCTAAAAGAAGGACAACAACAGCTCATTATTAACATTGTGAGGATTTAATGAAACAACGTGTGGAAAGAGCTTAGCGCACTGGGCCAAGCAGAGGCTCATCCCACCAAGATTTATTGAGTGTCTCCTATGTGCCAGACGTGCTTCCAACTGCTGGAAATGCCAGAGGAGCAAACACAGGCCCAGTTTCTGCTCTTGTGAAGCGTTCAGTCCAGTTGAGGATTTGGGTGTTAATTAGACAATCACACAGATTTATATCTCCAAATTGGGCCAAGGACTAGGAAGGAAAATTATACAGTGGCCCTGATCTAATCAAAGCACATCGTTTCATAATGTTTGAGTGGCGTTCAGAAGAAAGAATTCGAGTAAACTGGGAGAAAGAGGTTTCAGCTCCAATGAACATTTGAGCAAGTTAGAAAAAAGGGCCTCTGCCCTAGAACAGAAGTGGCAGGGCGTGTGCTGGCGTTTCAGTGCCCTGTGGCCCATCTGCGGGGAGCCCTTGAGCAGAGACCAACTTGCACAACTGTATGCAGTGATCTGGCTGGAAGTAAGAGGATATTGGAGACAGAGGAGAGCCCCTCTGCCAAGGCCCTGAGGTGGGAGGGCACATTGGAGGAGATGAAAAGGGCCCCTCTGGTTGGAGCCAAGGAACAAGGCTGGCGGGAGGGGAGTCAGGGTGCTCTGAGCACATGTCAGCTGGCACTGATGCACGGTAGCATTATTCTCATGAAGTCACTGCCAGCACACCAAGGTCTCCTCAGAAACACCGAGGTTTCTCAAGGCGCTGTTGATTTTTAACTACTGAAGGGAAATTCCTTCAGGGATGTGATTTGCTGGTGTCATACAACTGAGATTTACAGAATAAGGGCAATGTACAAGGAGAGACGTTTAACGGGAAAGCAGGGAGACCACATGCCTCTAGCAAAACACAAATGCTCTCTTAAAGCCCAGAAAACTAGATATTAGGCAAAAAGAAGTGGGGGAAAAAAAACAGAACAAACAAACAAAAAAGCAAATAAAAGCACATTAGGGAAAGGTTTCTAGCAGCACTGTCATTTGGAGGTTGTAATTCTCTCTCCAAAGAAGTAGACTCTCCTTTCCTTGGTCTCTTAAAAAAGACCCACCCAGCTGGAGACGCAGACCTGGCAACATTGCACTTGCTAGAAGTGGTCCTGATCACCCCTCAGGTTCTTTCTGGCTTTGATTTCTTTGATTTCAGAGTAATCCAAAAGAGTATTCATTAATTCACACAAATATACTGATTCAAGGGTGGGATTTTTTGTTGTCATTTTTAAGTCTGAGTGTAGTGGGAAATAAAACCCCAGATCCTAGAGAACTGTGCATTGTTGCCTGTTAGCTCTGGAGTCTGTCGGGCTGGACATCTGCAAGAGGTGGCCCAGTGGAGGGCTGGTGTCAGCACAAATTGTGAGGGAAGCCTGGGCTTGGGGAATTGGGTGAGTCTGGATCCAGATGCTGATGAGGCCACTTACAAGCCCTGTGACCCTGGGCAGGTTAGTCGCCCTCTCTCCATACACAGTGAGAGTGGCTGTAAACTCAAGTGATGGCTGTCATTAGGGAGAGCCTTGCAGCCAAGATTCTCGGGGATCCCCCACATGCAAAGTCATTTCTGGGGATCCTGCCCGGAGAGCAGCCTCCATGTCACCCACATTCTTTCAGGGATTTATTTCTTTGCGTTGTATCTGAAAAGTCTTGACTTTTGGTCTTTCAGAGATAGCAGTGCTTTGGGGAAACATAAGGAATCAGAATTAAGTCAGACTTGTAAAATCTTGTCAGCAGTTAGTAATCTCTAAATAGCTTTAAGGAAATAACAAAAAAAGAGCATTTAGTCATTTTAAATGTAGTATCCATGATCAGAAATCCCATCATAATCTTAGAATCCCACAAGAGCAGACACTGTCAATGTACCCAGTACTTGAGATATTTTATTGCTCGTTAAGATGTAACAGAAGAACTTAACTTTAAAATGAGCTTTACTTTAAACCACATTAAACTGGAATATACACCAATCAGAGAAAATTGCAATATTTCAGGAAAGAAATGAGCTACTTAATTTCCCTCCAAAAAAGAGCCTTTTGTTACGTCTCAGTCATGATGCTGTATTTAAAGGTGGCTTCTGCTTTTTCTTTTGCTTTATGGTCACATATGCAGCTTTCCAACCCAAGCCCTTCAAAGCAGAGCAGGCTAATAGTGATTTAAGAGTATGCTGGTTAAAAAAGAAAAAAAGAATTCCATCCAAGATTTTAAAACAAAGAAATGCTAACTCAAGCCTAAACTTTTCTATGAAAAATGACATTGTTGCTTTCTAAGAATGGGACTGGATGAGGCACTTAATCAGAGAGGCCATTATGTTGTCAAAGGCTCTGCTGAGGCTGTGAGATGGATTCTCATGGGCTTATGACCATTTTATTGCCTTTCAGCCCACGGCCGGCAATCCCACTCTCCCTCCTACTGACAGAATCGGAAGCAGCACTCTGTATTCAGTCCTTCTGGAGAGCCTATCTGGTAAGCGTCATGTGCAATTTTGGCATTTCGTCTGATGGGGAATTTGTGTACTGCAAAGGACTCAAGGGAAAACCTGTGGATGAATTTGAAACACAGGTTAGGATAGCTAACATTCAGACCTTGGAAACAGAATTCTCTGTAAAACAGGTCTTAAAAAGAGTGATTTAGAATTTCTACAAAACTTATTTCACAATTGTCATTAAAACTACCCTGCAAACTTTTTTAAAATTTACTTTTTATTGAGGTAACTTTAGTTTATAACACTTTCTAGGTTTCGTGTGTACCACCTATTTCTGCCTTGTATGCACTACAGCATGCTCACCAACAGAAATTTTGTTTCCATCCGTCACCCTACAGCTGATCTCCTTTACCCATTTCACCCTCCCCCTGCCTCTTCCCCTCTGGTAATCTATATCTCCATATTGGTTTGGTTTGGTTCGTCTGGTTTTTTTTTTTATATTCCACATATAAGTGAAATTGTACAGAATTTGTCTGTCTTCATCTTACTTAGCATAATACCCTCAAGGTCTAACCATGTTGTTCCAAGTGGCAGGATTTCTTTTTTTGTGTGACTGAGTAATATTTCATTGTGTGTGTGTGTGTGTGTGTGTGTATTACATCTTTACCCATTCATCCATTGATGGGCACTTATTTTGTTTCCCTATCTTGGCTATTGTGAACAATGCTGTGGTGAAAATAGAGGTGTATATATACATATGTGTGTGTGTGTGTGTGTGTGTATTCAGATTAGTGTTTTCATATTCTTTGGATAATTACCCAGAAGTGGAATAGCTGGATCATACGATGGTTCTATTTTTATGTTTCTGAGGGATCTCCATAATGTTTTCCATAATGGTTTCACCAGTTTACATTCCCACCAACAGTGCACAAGGGTTCCCTTTTCTCTGCATCCTTATGAACACTCATTATTTCTTGACTTTTTGATGATAGCCATTACAATAAGGATGCTGAACATCTTTTCATGAGCCTATTGACCATATTTATGGCTTCCTTGTAACATATCTATTCATCGCTTCTGTCTTTTTAAAAAGAGTTTTGCTGTTGTTGAATTGTATCAGTTCTTTGTGTATTTTGATATTAACCCCTTATCAGATATATGATTTGCAAATGCCATCTCTCATTCAGTAGACTGTCTCTTTGTCTTGTTGATGGTTTCATTGTCTGTGCAAAAGCTTTTTAGTTTGATGTAGTACCATTTTTTTTTTCTTTTGTCTCCCTTGCCTGAGGAGACATATCCAGAAATATATTGCTAAGACCAAAGTCAAAGATCATACTTCCTATATTTTTTCCTAGGAGTTTTATCATTTCAAGTCTTGCATTCACTCAAAGTATTTAGTTAATTTTGAGTTGATTTTTGTGTGTGGTGAATATTGGACTACTTTTAGTTTTTTGCATGTGGCCATTCAGTTTTCCCAACAACGTTTATTGAAGAGACTATTCTTTCTCCACTGGATGTTCTTTGCTCCTTTGTTGTAAGTTAGGTATCCATATATGTGTAGTTTTATTTCTGGGGTCTCATTTGTGTTCCATTGATCTGTTTAACTGTCTTTCTGCCAACACCATGCTGTTTTGATGATTATAACTTTGTAATATAGCTTGAAATCAGCTTTGTTCATTTTTCTCAGGATTGCTTTGGTTATTTGGAGTCTTTTGTGATTCCATATAAATTTTAGAATTTTAAATTTTATTTCTATGAAAAATGTCCTTGGAATTTTGATAAGGATCATAGTGAATCTGTCTGCATAGGTAATATTTAACAATGTTAATGCTTCCAACCCATAAGCATGAAATATCTGTCCATTTATTTGTGTATTATTCAATTTCTTTCAACAATATCTTACAATTTTTAGTGTACAAGTCTTTTGCCTCTTTCGTTAAATTTATTCCAAGATATTTTATCCTTTTTGTTGTGATCTTAAATGGGATTGTTTTCTTAATTTCTCTTCCTGCTACCTAATTGTTTACATGTAGAAATGCAATAGATTTTTGTATATTGATTTTGTACCCTGTAACTTTACAGGTAAAAATTCATTTATTATTTTTAATGATTTTTTGTAGCATCTTAAGGATTTTCTGTATATAAAATTATTCCATCTTTGTATTGTGGTGGTTTTACTTCATTCTTTCCAATTTGAATGTCTTTTATTTCTTTTTCTTGCCTAGCTGCTTGGGTTAGGACTTATAATACTGTGTTGAATAAAAGTGGTGAGAGTGGGCATCCTTGTCTTGTTCTTCATTTTAGAGGGGGAGTGTTACTAATCCAAACTCAGTCCTGCTCACCAGACGCACAGCAAAGCCAATACACTGGCACTGGGTTTTGGTGAAGGAAAGTACAGTATTTATTGCAGGGTTCCAAGCAAGGGGAATGGGCAGCTAATGCTCAACAGACCCGAACTCCCTGGGAAAGATTTATAGAGACGGTGTTAAAGGTGAAAGTCGCAGGGAACCTAATCAGCTCATAGACAATTTTCTGATTGGTAGACAGTGAGGTGACAGGGTAGTATTTCAGGAAGCTCCATCATCAGTTTTCCAACTCCGGCTGGTCTAGGGTCTCTGGGTATAGGGCCAGCGGTTTTGACCTGGTGGGGGTCTAGTTTTTACTACATTTAATACTAATTTTTTCTTAAAATTAACAAAAACCTTTACTTCCTTAAACACTCTGAAGGAAAAATATAGTCTTCCACTGTAGGAAGTAAAAAATTTTTGTGTGTAGTACAGTATACATAAGATTTACCATTTTAACCAATTTTGTATACAGTTCAGTGGCATTAAGTACACTTGCATTGTTTTTCAATCATCACTACCATTCATCTTTCTAAACTGAAATTCTGTATCCATTAACTTCCTATTCTTCCCTCCCCCAGCCTCTGGCAACCATCTTTCTACTTTCTGTCTCTATGACTACTCTGAGAACCTCATGTAAAAGTGGAGTCATACAGAATTTATCCTTTTGGCTTACTTCACTTGGCAAAATGTCCTCAGGTTTCATCTGTATTGTAGCATGTGTCAGAACCTCCTCCCTTTTTTAAGTCCGAATAATATTCTTGCCGGGAAGTTTTAAAATCCAGAAATCTGACACCCTCACTTGTTGTCATAAAACCATCCAGACATTCATGAAATATTTTTAAACTGACCACATGAATAGAAATGTCACATGGTATGAAGAACTATTTGTAGTAAACCATTCTTGAGAGTTGTGATGATATAATCAGCATTATAAATAGGTTCTGATAGTTACTTCTTGACATTAAGCACTTCTGTAGAAGCAGACATTTTCTTCTTTCTTCTTTCAAAATACTACATTAATGGTTAGAAAGCCAGATTGTTTCAACATGCAAAACTGGAGTTTTAAAAAATCCATTTAGATATTGTGGATAAAATCTGGTCCTCTCATAGTCTCCTTTCTGAAGTGTGTTTGATGATAAGCCAAACTACTACATCAGTGGTGCCCTTCTGCTTATGAAATACTGGATGCAGTAGGTACCAACTGGTAGAGAAAATGGTTCTTTTGAGGTGTTCGTATGAGGTTCTCATGGGCCATAATGACTGAAATTTCTTTAATGATTTAGGAGGCAGAGAGCAGATAAATCCACTGAATATTTATTCTGTCTAAATAAGCGCCTGGTCTCATGCCTTCTGCCCATTTGTTTTATTTTATTCTGTCTAACTCAGCCTAGACACCAGCATGGCATGTAGTCTTCCCTTCCTCCCAACATCAATTCCCCCTCCATTGTGACAACTGAGAACCACAGAGGTCATCAATCATTAACATTATTTGATGAACAATACAATGCAGAGTTGCTCCAGCAGCTGCCTTTGTGGCTTTGCAAAGTTAAAAGAATCGGAGATTCTGCAAAGAACAATGAGAATCTGTGCAGTTATCCCTTTGTCAATAGTGAACTGACCTGGGGCAAATGAGGTGCCCCCAAAGAGAAACATCTTGGTGTAAACACAAAATCTAGAGTTGTACAGGGTACCCCTTCCCTTATGGCCTGAGACAGCTTGGATGCAATTCATTCAGGAACATGGACACTTAAGTATTGCATTCCCCTGGCTACAGGGGTTAGTTCATGATAAGCAGGGGAAGGCCAGTCACACCGAGTGAAACTCCATTCTGGGATTCTACTAGGAGTTGTTGCAACAGAGCAGCTCAATAGTCTGCTAAGAGGCTAGGTTATCAACAACTATCTCCCACTGTGTGAAGAGCCTGCAGAAGAAGTGACCACAGAGGCAAGCAGAGCTGAGAGACCAAGGAAGGGAACTGAGTCTGGAGGAGGATGTGGCTGGAGCATCTAGATTCAGCTGTGCCACCGAATCCTCTCCCAGATGGATTTCTGTCACAGCTAAAGTCCTCACAATTACAATTTTCAACATAAAATTTCTAGACTCTTGATAACTTGCACATTAAAGAGGTTATTAGCACAAAATAAAAGTCTGGGTTCACTTGTGCAGAGTAACCATCCCAATTTGTTTCAGGGAAAGACTGGCCTATATCAACTGGAGGCTTGACTGGAGAGGGGACATTAACTCCAAGGAAAACCTATCTATGTTTTATTGTATAAGTAATACTTTGCTATTGTGGAAAAAGATAATTCTTAAACTTTTAAAAATTATGATTCATTCCTTTTAGAATTTTTCCTATCCATATAAAAAGATTAAAAAAAAAAACCCAAAAAGCTGCTGATAAACACTGTTTTGTGCCTGCTCTCTTCCTTTAAAAACATATTGGGAATATCTTTGTCATTGCACTAAGTTCTATTGCACACATTTAAATGACTCTGTGATAGTCCTTTCTGTGAATGCACCAAACCATGATTTAACCATAGTTGTCTGGACATTCTAGTTTTCTCTCATATATAAGATATATTAAGAAAATCATCCTTGCTCATATGTCTTTGCATACATATCTGATTTTCTCTGTAAGAATAATTACTTGAAGTGAAATAGATGGCTCCAAAAGTAAGCACCTTTTTTAGGAGCTTTGATTATTATTGCTAAATTATTCTCTAGAGAGGCTAGAGTTTTATTAGCCTCTAGACCTACTTTCATGCAGCAACAATGTATGCAAGTATGTTCTAAGCATAGATTTTGATGACAGAGTGGAGAGAGGAAGAAGAAAGTTATTGGGAACATGAAACACTCCTGAGAAGGATGGCGTTGCATGGCTACTGTGCTGGAAGAAAATATTTTAAAATCATATATCTGATAAGGAATTAATATTTAGAGTATATAGAGAACTCACAAAACTCAACAACAGTAACAACCAAAAGAACAACCTGATTCAAAAATGGTCAAACAACTTGAAAGGACTTTTCTCCAAAGAAGATATATGAATGGCTAACAGGTACATGAAAAGATTCTCAACATCACTAATCATTAGAGAAATGCAAATCAAAAACCACAGTGAAAAGCAATCTCACACTCATTAGGATGACCATTATTAGAAAAATGGAAAACAATAAATGTTGGCAAGGATATAGAGAAACAGGAATCCTGTGCACTATTGGTGGGAATTTAAGATGGTACAGTCACTATGGAAAAAGAGTATGGAGGGTCCTCAAAAAACTAAAAATAGACATATAATCCAGCAATTCCATCTCCAGGTATGTATCCAAAAGAATTGGAAGCAAGATCTTTTTAATTCATTTATTTATTTTTAATTGGAGGATAATTGCCTTATAATATTGTGTTGGTTTCTGCCATATACCAACATGGATCAGCCATATGTATATATACGTCCCCTCCCTCTGGAGCCTCTCTCCCACCTCCCGTTCCATTCCACCCCTCTAGGCTGTCACAGAGCACTAGGCTTGAGCTCCCTGCATCCTACACAAAATTCCCACTGGCTACCTGTTATACATACGGTAATGTATATGTTTCAGTGTTGAAGGCAAGGTCTTGAAGTCACATTTGTACACCTATGTCTGTAGCATTATTCACAGTTGCTAAAATGTGGAAGCAATGCAAGTGCCCATTGGTGGATAAATGAATAAGCAAAATGTGGTACTATACTTACGATGCAATGTTACTCAGACTTAAAAAGGAAGGAAGTTCGATATATTCTACAACACGGGTGAGCCTTGAGGACGTTATACTGAGTGAAATAAGTCAGTCACAAAAGGACAAATACTGTATGATTTCACTTATATGAGGTGCTTAGAATAGTCAAAATCATAAAGACAGAAAATACAATGGTAACTGCCAAGTCTAGAAGGAGGGGTGAATGGAGAGTTATTTTTCAGTGAGTACAGAGTTTAAGTTTTACAAAATGAAAGGATTATGAGGGTGATGGTGGTAATGGTTGCACAATATTGCTGCTGCTGCTGCTAAGTCGCTTCAGTCGTGTCTGACTCTGTGCAACCCCATAGACGGCAGCCCACAGGCTCCTCCGACCCTGGGATTCTCCAGGCAAGAATACTGGAGTGAGTTGCCATTTCCTTCTCCAATGCATGCATGCATGCTAAGTCGCTTCAGTCATGTCTGACTCTGTGTGACCCCATGGACAGCAGCCCAGCAGGCTCCTCTGTCCACAGGATTCTCCAGGCAAGAATACTGGAGTGGGTTGCCATTTCTTTCTCCAGTTGCACAATATTATGTGGTATTTAATATCACTGCACTGTACACTTAAAAATGGTTAAGATGGTAAATGTTATGTAATGTATATTTTACCATAGTAAAAAAAAAAAAGACATGGGTGTTCCAGGGTGTTTTAATTTGATTTACCTTAACTTTTTCCCCTAAGGGAACACTTCTTTCTGTTTAGAGATGACCTACATAGTTAGATAGAATATGAATGATGAAAACAGCCCAAGATAAAAACCAAGCAACTATGAAAAGGCTTTTCAGAGACTTCAAAGGAATAGTTTTGTAGTTCCTCCTGTATTTTTCTGCAGAAATTCCAACTTGAGTCTCTGTACTTAAAGGAAGAGAAAGTTTTCTCCACCCCGGACAGCTGGCTGGGCTATTAGGCATGGCAAATTTTTTTTTTGAAAGATAGTTCTCATTATTAACCTTAACTTTTTTATTATTGAACATTATGGCTGAATGGAAGAACTTGATTTATCTTTCAGTGTAAAACATGCCCTATGGCAACTTGTTAAAAATGTGGGCTCTCCCGGTATGTCTTGTCAGATTATTAATAACTCTGTGTAGGTTATTTAACTTCTGAGCCACAGTTTCCTATCTGCCAAATGATAATAATAATAATAGCTCCTACTTATGAAGATTGAATCAGATGATTTGTCCACGTGAGGGAGGTTCTCATGGTGCCAGGTACGCAATAAATACACAACCAATATTAGCTGCTGCTGCTGGTGGTGGTGGTGGTTCTGTTTTCCTTGTTAGAGAATCATTCAGAAAAGCCAGCTAGTGGCCTCCTTGCAGCTCCTCGGGGAGCTGCGTGCTCCTGGCTCAGGGCCCTTGCACTTGCTTCATATTCAACAGTTGTCAATCACAGTATCCTCCCTGCCTCATTCAGGGTTCTTCTTGGATGTCTCTCCCCATCACCATTTCCCAGATAGCACCCCATCATCACTCTGCAACCTCTTCCTGTGCTTTATTTCCTGCTGATCACTTACCAACTCTGACACCGGGTTGGGTATTCACTTGTCTACTGCCTGTAACCTTGACTAGAACGTGAGTTCCAGGAGGGTGGAAGTTGCTTGACCTATTCATCCTGTATCCCAAGCCCCTAGAACACTGTCTAGAACACATATTAGGCACTTCATAAATATTTTAGTGACTAACTGAACCCCTTGAATGATCTCTCTAACCAGGATATCTGAAAACAAAGAGGAGGAAACTGGGCTGTTCTATTTTATAAGCCCTTCTCGGGGGCTTAAGCAGGCACTTAAATGTGGACTTTTGGGGGAGTTGCTTGTGTATCAGAATCCTTGAACTCAAAAGCTTGCTTCTTATCAATAATTTCCCAGAGGTTATACTTGAGAAAAATGTATTCATTTTATCACTGACCTTCATGAATTACCCCTTCACCAAGTCTTATAATGTGAAGAAATGAAGTTTGCTATGAGAAATTATTGCAATAAAGAGCTCATGATCTGAGCCACAGTCAGCTCCAGGTCCTGTTTTTGCTAATTGTATAGGGCTTCTCCATCTTTGGCTGCAAAGAATATAATCAATCTGATTTCAGTATTGACTATTTGGTGATGTCTATGTGCAGAGTCGTCTCTTGTGTTTTTGGAAGAGGGTGTTTGCTATGACCAGTGTGTTCTCTTGGCAAAACTCTGTTAGCTTTTGCCCTGATTCATTTTGTACTCTAAGACCAAAACTTGCAAGACAAACAGACAAGACAAAAAACTTGCCTGGTACTCCAGGTATCTTTTGACTTCCTGCTTTTGCATTCTAATCCCCTATGATGAAGAGAACATCTTTTTTTTTTTTGGTGTTAGTTGTAGAAGGTCTTGTAGGTCTTCATAGAACCAGTCAACTTCAGCTTCTTCAGCATTAGTGGTTGGGGCACAGACTTGGATTACTGTGATATCGAATGGTTTGCCTTGGAAATGAATAGAGATCTTTCAGTCATTTTTGAGATTGCACCCAAGTACTGCATTTTGGACCCTTTTGCTGGCTATGAGGGCTATTGTGTTTCTTCTAAGGAATTCTTGCCCACAATAGTAGATAAAAAGATAATCTGAATTAAATTTGCCCATTCCAGTCCATTTTAATTCACTGATTCCTATTCATTCTTGCTGTCTTTTGCTTGACCATGTCCAATTAACCTTGATTCATGGACCTAACATTCCATGTTCCTATGCAATATTGTTCTTTACAGCATCAGATGTACTTTCATCATCAAGAACATCCACAACCAAATATTATTTCCATTTTGGCCCAGCCTCTTCTTTCTTTCTGGAGCATATTGGATACCTACTGACCTGGGGGGCTCATCTTCCGGTGTCATATGTTTTTGCCTTTTCATACTGTCCATGGGGATCTCAAGGCAAGAATACTGGAGTGGTTTGCCGTTTCCTTCTCCAGTGGACCACGTTTTGTCAGAACTCTCCTGTATGACCCATCTGTCTTCAGTGGCCCTGCAAGGCATGGCTCATAGCTTCATTGAGTTACACAAGGCTGTGATCCATGTGATCATTTTGGTTAGCTTTTGGTCATTGTGGTTTTCATTCTGGAGTCTGTGGGATTGTGATTCTTGCTTCTTCTGTCTGCCTTCTGATGGATGAGGATAAGAGGCTTGTGCAAGCTTCCTGATGGGAAGGACTGGCTGTGGGGAAAACTGAGTCTTGTTCTGGTGGGCAGGACCATGCTTAGTAAATCTTTAATTCAATTTTCTGCTGATGGGTGGAGCTTTGATCTCTCCCTGTTAGCCATAGTCAGCAAAAACAAGACCTGGAGCTGACTGTGGTTCAGATCATGAGCTCCTAATTACAAAATTCAGTCTTAAATTGAAGAAAGTAGGTCATTCAGGTATGACCTAAATCAAATCTCTTATGATTATACAGTGGAAGTGAGGAGTAGATTTAAGGAATTAGATCTGGTGGACAGAGTGCCTGAAGGACTATGGACAGAGGCTCGTAACATTGAATAGGAGGCGGTGACCAAAACCATCCCCAAGAAAAAGAAATGCAAGAAGGAAAAGTGGTTGTCTGAGGAGGGCTTCTCAGCTTCTCCAAATAGCTGAGAAAAGAAGAGAGGCCAAAGGCAAAGGAGAAAGAGAAAGATACACTCACCTGAATGCAGAGTTCCAGAGGATAGCAAGGAGATATAAGAAAGTTTCATAAGTGAACAATGCAAAAAAAAAAAAAAAAAGAGGAAAACAATCGAGTGGGAAAGACTAGAGGTCTCTTCAAGAAAATTAGAGATACCAAGGGAACATTTCATGCAAAGATGGGCTCGATAAAGGACAGAAATGGCAAGGACCTAACAGAAGCAGAAGAGATTAAGAAGAGGTGGCAAGAATACATAGAAGAACTATACACGAAAGGTCTTAATGACCCAAATAACCACATGGTGTGGTCACTTACCTAGAGCCAGACACCCTAGAATGTGAAGTCAGGTAGGCCTTAGGAAGCATTACTATGAACAACGCTAGTGGAGGTGATGGAATTTCAGCTGAACTATTTCAAATCCTAAAAGATGATGCTGTTAAAGTGGGCACAGGTCTGGAAAAGGTCAGTTTTCATTCCAATCCCAAAGACAAGCAATGCCAAATAATTTTCAAACTAACATAAACTGTGTTCAAGGAGTATGTCAGGCTATATATTGTCATCCTGCTTGTTTGACTTATATGCAGAGTATATCATGTGAGATGCTGGGCTGGATGAATCACAAGCTGAAATCAAGACCCTGATGCTGGAAAAGATTGAGAGCTGAAAGAAAAGAGGGCAACAGAGAAAGAGATGGTTGGATGGCATCATTGATTCAATGGACATGAGTTTGAATAAACTTCTTGAGATAAGGAAGGACAGAGAAGCCTGTGTGCTGCAGTCCATGGGGTTGCAAAGAGTTGGATACAACAATGAGAAATTATGATCCCTAGGCAGGCTTTTTATCATATTTATTTTAGTTGAAAAATTTTTTTCTGGCTGCTCTAGGTCTTTGTTGCTGCTCATGGGCTTTCTTTAGCTGCATTGAGCGAGGGCCACTCTCTAGTTGCGGTGTGTGAGCTTCTCATTGCAGTGGCTTCTCTTGTTGTGGAACACAGGCTCTAAGAAAACTGGCTCAGTAGTTGTAACACACAAGCTTAGCTTCCCCATGGCAAGTGGAATCTTCCTAGAGCAGGGATTGAACCCATGTATCTTGGATTAGCAGGCAGATCCTTAACTACTGGACCACCAGGGAAGTCCCCCAAGCAGGCTTTTTAAAGGAGAGCATCAGCTGAAGTTATGGGCTTCCCTTGTAGCTCAGTCGGTAAAGAATCTGCCTGCAGTGCAGGAGACCCGGGTTTGATCCCTGGGTTGGGAAGATCCCCTGGAGAAGGAAATGGCAACCCACTCCAGTATCATTGCCTGGAAAATCTCATGGACAGAGGAGCCTGGTGGGCTGCAGTCCATGGGGTCCCAAAGAGTCGGGCAGGACTGAGTGACTAACATGGTTTATCAGCCAAAGTTATGTTCTGTGCTTAGTTGCTAAGACGTGACTGACTCTTTGTGACTCCATGGACTGTAGCCCGCCAAACTCCTCTGTCCATGGAATTTTCCTGCATTGGCAGGCAGATTCTTTACCACTGAGCCCCAGGGAAGCCCAGCTGAAGGCATACTGACAGTGAAAGTTGCTCAATTGTGTCCAACTCTTTGCGACCTCATGGACTATACAGTCCATGGAATTGTTCAGGCCAGAATACTGGAGTAGGTTGCCATTCCCTTCTCCAGGGGATCTTCCCAACCCAGGGATCAAACCTAGGTCTTCCACACTGCAGGCAGACTCTTTACAAACTGAGCCACCAGGAAGCCCGAAGGCACACTGGGCATGTCTCATTCATCTGAGAATTGACAGAAAAGATTTTCTCCATTTGGAATTTCTCTTCCAATTGCCGATATCTGCTGGCAGGTGAGCAGACCTTGCCAGGAAAAGTCAGACATTGTTTTGTACAAAAGGAATGCTAGAAATGGGGCATTGCATCAGATGATCACCAGTTACCCCTCTGGATGGTGCACAGTTGTCCTCAGAGGGGTGGGTCATGCCCTTTGTGATTTGATGAGAGCTCCCAGGGCTCCCCTAGTGGGAGCTTCCATGTGGAAAGATTTGTCTTCTCTTTGGAATCTTTTTGTTGTTTGTTGGCTCATGAATCCAGTTTCAGTCCATTTTTTACTGCCACATTACCAAGCAAAAGACTGAATCCCCCGAGTCTTTTTGTTAGGCCATCCTAGAGTAATTGTGAAGCCTACATATTTGAAATTGATTTTGAGCATTTTCTAACATGTGGAAAATGCTTATAGGCTTTTAGGGAAGCTGAGACCACCTATACAAGTCCCACTGAACAGGTAGAATAAAACTCCTGATCTTCTCAATGATGTAGAAGTCTTGGTTTTGGCTGGGGATTCAGATATTAGACCTAGAACACTTGAAGTGGAATGCTCCCAAGGACGGCTGGTGCCAACTCTTCTGCCATTCCACTCAGATAGAGACTTTATGTCTTCCATTGCATGCAACTTCATTTGTTCATTCTTTCATTGTTGAGGGCTCTCTACTTGCCAAGAACTGGAGACACAAAATTCATCCATTCCTGGAGGAACCCAGAGACAGCTATACCAAGGAGAATGATAATAATAGTAAGAGTAGCCAAATCTAATATTTTTGGTCACTTGCTATATGCCAGGCACTGTGCTAGCTTTTCACAAAAAACATCTCCTTTATGCCTTACGCTGATTCTATAAAATAGGCAGGAATGTACTTCTATTAACCCATATATATATGAACCAACCAAGGCCTAAAATCCTGTAGTGATTTGGCCAACATCATACAGTGATAAGTGACAGAGTCTGACTGTCCTCAGAACCCCATGTCTCCCTTTTTTTTTTCTTTTTAAAAACTATTCCTACCAGCAATGTCTGAGAGTTTCCATTGTTCCATGTCCTGATCTGTTGATCTTGGTATGGTCAGTCTTTTTAATTTTAGCCATTTCAGTGCATGTATAGTGGTATTGCATTGTGTGTGTGTGTGTGTGTGTTTCAGTTAAGCTTACTGAGATATATATATATGTTACATACAATAAAATTTACCCTTTTCAGTGTTGTTGTTCAGTTACTAAGTCATGTCCATCTCTTTGTGACCCCATGGATTGTAGCACACTGGGCTCCTCTGTCCCCTGCTACCTCCCAGAGCTGGCCCATATTCATGTCCACTGAGTCAGTGATGCTATCTAACCATCTCATCTTCTGCCGCCTCAATCTTTCCCAGCAACAGGGTCTTTTCCAGCTCTTCACATCAGGTGGCCAAAATATTGGAGCTTCAGCTTTAGCAACAGTCCTTCCAATGAATATTCAGGGTTGATTTCCTTTAAATTGACTGGTTGTGTATAGTCTCTCAATTTTGCCAAATCCATACAGTCTAATTGCTCCCACAATCAAGATATAAAAATATCATCCCCCAAATTCCTGCATGCTGCCCCTTTGTAGTTAACCTCTGCTTCCATTACCACAGCCTGGCACTCACTGATCTGTTTTCTACTCCTATTGTTCTGCCTTTCCAGAATGGCATACAAATGGAACCATAAAGTATGTAGACCTTGAGTCTGACTTCTGTCACTTGGCCTGATGCATTTGAAGGTCTTCCACGTGGTTGCATGTATCAGCAGCCCCTTCCTTTTTATTACTGTGCAGTATTCCATCATGAGGGAGGCCTTCACATGGTGATGAATAAACACATGTGAATAATATGAAACTGGCTTATTTATACCTATGGGTTGCAGTGGTCTCAAGCTCACTATGCATCAAAGTCATCTGTGGATTCTAATGCTCAGGGGCTCATTCTCTGAGATTCTTGTGCAGTTGGCCATGGTGAGAACAGGAGATGGGCATTTGTTTAAAGCACCCAGGGTTTAGACCCACTGATGAATTGGAATCATCTTTGCTACCTACTAGTTAAATGGTCCAGGACAAGTCACTGAACTCAGAATCTCAATTTCTTTCTCTTTAAGTTGAGAATAATAGTAGCTGCCCAGTCTGTTTCACTAGGTTATCAGAAAGATCAAAATGATTTTTAGTGGCAATGCTTGAGAAAGTGTTCTGTGAACTGTAGATGCATAAATATGGATGTAATTACATATCAGTGTCTTTCCTCTTGGAAAAATACCAGAAGTTCCAGTTCTGAAACAAATGAGAGGTTTTAAAGACCAAAGGGAAAGAGAAGTCTTTCTCTGTCACTTGTGTGTGTCTTAGATGATTGCTTGATGAATGAGAGTAAGTGTAATGCCAACATACAGATGGAGAGAAGAGTGGGAAAAATACACTCCTTCTTGAGACTGTGGTGATGTTGGCAGAACTGGGTACCACTGTAGACCACGAATCCTTGGCTGGATAGGTCAAGTCAGTGTGTTTGCAGAAAGTAAAGCCTGATGTAACTGGAAGGACAGGCAAGCAGATATGTGTTGCCAAGGATACAATTACAGAGCAGCTCATGATCCAGTCCTCACCTCAAGGCAAGTGAGAGGAGGTCTACTTCTCAGAGAAGGGCCCCTTGTCCCTGGCAAACATCATATGAAGCAAGAATCCTTTTACAACCACACCTGACCACCTCTGAAAATATTGTAAGGAGTGGCATGTCACCTCTGGTACAGAAAAAAAAAAATGGCCATCTTTGGATGAAAAATTCTTTTATTGGTATTTTTATTGTAAAAGGGCCAATGCTCCTTGTAAGAAAAAGTGAAGCCATATAGAAATAATGTCTTAGTTCAGGCTGCTCTAACACCACCACAGACGGAGTGGCTTAAACAACAAGCATTTATTTTCCACAGTTCTGGAGGCTGAGAGGTCCAAGATCAAGCTGCTGGCAGATGCGGAGTCTGCTGAGAGCCCTCATCTAGGCTTGCAGATGGCTGGCTCCTCACTGTGTCCCCCCGTGGCAGAGGGAAAAAACAAGCACTTGGTTTCTTCTTATAAGGTCACTAATCACGCCATGAGAACCCCACCCTCGTGACCTCCTCTAACCTTAATCACCTCCGTCATGTTGGGAACTAGGACTTCAACATAGGAATTTTGGAGGGACATAAACATTCAGTCCATAACAAGCAATTTAAAATAAAATGTGATATCTCCTGTCCTGTCCTACTCTAAACCTGTTTCCCAGACAGAACCATTGTTGACAGTTTCGTGTGTGTATTTTCAGTGTTTTTCCACTGTATATGTGAACATTTATGTATATTTATTGCACCTTTTACAAATATGGGATATTTTTATAAATATGGGCTCACACTTCACGGCCTGCATCTTGAACTTTCATTTAGCATCGAGGCTAGTTTTCCACAAGAGCACACATAGATCTATGCAGAGCATTTGTGTTTTAAGGAAAACACACTTCTGATGTAGTTGGCAGGTAGGAATTTGGCCAAACATTTTCTCATTCAAAATACTCCCAATTCAAAGTGTTCTGAGATGGCAGGACTGAAGAAAACTCTTGGGTTAGTGATGGTTTTTTATTTCCTCAGCAAGTCCCGACAGTCTAAGGACCAGCTTCTTTTTTCCTTCTGCTTTCTTGTGAGTGTTGGCTTCCCCAGATTGTTGTCAGCTTTGTAGCTTTTGCTGACTTCCTCTTCCTCCTCTCCAGAAAGGGGTGTCTCCTGGTGCAGCTGTTCTGGGGGTGGGGGGCATTTCCTCCCTTTGTGTGGTTGCTAGCTGTCTCCCTGGCCTCCCTCTGGGGACAGCGGCCCAACCAGGTGAGCAAGTGTCGTTTAAAGCAGCACTTCCGTTCTCAGGCAGGGGTGGGTTGTCGTTTCTGGATGCTTCAGATGTGGCCCAGGTGAAGAGGGATGGCACCTGACGCAGAGACAAGGCTGACACCTCGGGGTGAGTCACGTTCTTCTCATGACGGACGTGCTGCTTAGAGCTCCTATTCAAGACAATCTAAAAAAAATACTTGGCAAAGTTTTGGACTACTCTGAAAGCAATCTCGCATAAAGGTTAAGCAAGCAGGCTCTACATTGAGATCAATTCACTCACTGATATTTGTTCACTCTTGTTTACTGAGTACCTACGATGTAGAAAGCAGGCATTGGTCTAGATGCTGGACATGTTGCAAGGAATAAGACCAAGACCCTATCATCCTGGAGGTTGCACTCCTGCCATTGACTATCAACAGAAATATATGTATATGTGTGTGTGTGTGTGTGTGTGCACACACGTGTGTATGTGCTTGTTGTTGTTTTAAACCACTCAGTTTTGGGGTTCATTTTCATTTATTATGCACAATGGAGACTAACCCAATCATTCAGGTTGCTGTGGAGAAAGCAGATTGTAGGAGGTTGAAAGCAGGAGCAGGAACACTCATCCTTGCTACTCAAAGCGTGGTCCTTGGACCAGTGGTATCATCTTCACGTGACAGCTGGTCAGAAACGCAGAATTTAGGCCCCACTCCCAGACCTCCTGAATCAGAGTCTGTATCTTCACAAAGCTCCCAGGTGAGTCTTACCTGTCAACATTGGTGAAGCAGTGCAGTAAGTGATGGCCCGGGCATATGGAGTGCTGTGATTTGTGTTTGAATCCTGGCTTATCAGCCCTGTGACCTTCAGTCAATTACTTAATTTTGCCAAGCCTCAATTTCCTTTCCTGTAAAATGGGGATAATAATAGTGCTGCCCTCGTAAAGTTGTATGTGAGGTTGTAAATGAGATGGTACATGTCAACCACTTTGCACAGTGCCTGATGAGCTGTTCGGTCTTTATTGACTTGATGAGATCCATGCATTTTCTTCCCTAAGATTATGTTCCTGGTCATGGCCTGACGCTTTTCCTTAATTTTTAAAAAATTCTCTTTCAACGAAAATCCTGTTTTTCAGAATGTCCTTGAGCTCATCAGAAAGGCTTTTGTCTGTGCCCAGTGTGATTCCAGCCACATCCCAGAATGAAGGCGCCTGGTTTCTAGCATCAGTTCCAGGCCCAGTTCTCAGGGCAATTTTCAGGGCCACCCAGCGGGCCAAAATAGGCCACAGTACTATAAATAGGGAGTCTGGGCTGCTCAGAGCCTAGCTTCCCAGGCCAGGCCCTTCCCCTTCCCCCCTGCCTGGCCCTGTAGTTGTTTAAATATACTCTGGATTTTATCAGCAAGGGGATTCTCCTTAATATGCCCCGTAAATGCTTTGCCAACTTGCCAGACCCTTGCAAAGCCCCTCTTTTCATTTGCTCACGGCATATCCCAAATATGTGATGAAAGCTGATAAACCCAATTCTTAGGATTTTTGTGAGGAACAGATGAAAAGGCTGCTTTTCGCAGGACTGGTTACATAATCTGCAGGGCCCTTTGTTCAAAGTTACTATGAATTTCCAGATGGCAACAGCGGAGCCTTAGAACAAGTGTGAAGCCCTTCGAAGCACGATGTGGCTACCATGCAGGGAAATGCCCAGGAGCCAGCCCTGCACCGGGGCACCCGTACCCTGCCGGGCAGTCGGGACCGGCCACATTCCCCGCTTTCCTAGCGACTTTTCCCTTAAAGGGCTGACTGAGTCCCCTTTAAGGCAAAGTTTAGGGGTAAAGTGCACAGCGGCTACTTAGTCCCAGTGACTTAAAATCCTAGCAGCTGATTATCTTTCGTGATTCTGTGGGTCAGCCGTGTGGTTCCTCTGCTGGTTTCACCTTGGCTCATTCACTGCATTCAGTCAGTGTGTTTGATGGTGGACACCGCATTCAGGAGCCTCAGCTGCAGGGTATCCACGCTGGGCTGTGGGTTCAGCTTCCTCTGCACCCCCTTTAGCAGGATGGTGTTCTTCGCTGGAAGGCCTCCCGGCTTCACTAAAAGGTCCAGGTTTGTCTCATGCATGTATTTGGGATGTCAGTGCCGCTCTTGGCTAGGGCACTTTAGTTCTCCTCCACGTGGCCTAAGTCAGCCAGACCAGCTTCCTTGCATCATGAAACATTCTAAGAGGGCAGAAAATGGGAGCTTCAGGCCTTCTTGAGACCGAGACTCTGGAATTGGCACAGTAGCACTTCAGTTCCCTGCTATTGGTCAAAACAAGTCACACGGCTCACCCAGATTCACAAGCAGGGGGGAATAGACTCCCCACTTGATGAGAGTGGCCAAGTTTTCAAAGGGGCAGGGACCCACTGGGGGCACAGTGCAACAATTCTCAAACATTAGCCTGCATCAGAATTACCTGGAAGGCTTGTTAACACATGGCATGCTGGGCCCCAAGCCCAGAGTCCCTGCTTCAGTAAGATTGGAGTGGGACATTGCAAAGCGAAAGTGAAGTTGCTCAGTCATGTCCGACTCTTTGCGACACCATGGACTGTAGCCTACTAGGTTCCTCTATCCATGGGATTTTCCAGGCAAGAATACTGGAGTGGGTTGCCATTTCCTACTCCAGGAGATCTTCCTGACCCAGGGCTTGAACCCAGGTCTCCTGCATTGTAGGCAGACGCTTTACCGTCTAAGCCTCCAGGGACATTGCAAATGAGTCCTCAAATGACACTGATGCTGCTGGTTGGGGATGGCACTTTGAGAGCCACTTGTGGAGGGGAGCAGTGGTCCTCAACCTTGACTGCACGTTAGAGGCATCTGGGCAGCATAAATGTCAGATCTGCGTGTTGATGGTAGGAAAGAGATCAAAGCTTTGTGTAATAATGTGGTCCGTAGCATAGCAAACTATGCTGTAATTTTACCCTATAAATCATTGGAAGGTTCATCAAATACCTTAAATGCTTTTGCAACTTACTCATTCCCTGATTATTTGAGTAAACAAGTACCAAGAAAAGTTGGATGAACTTTATCTCAACTGTCATCGACGAGCTGTTGGGGGAAATTCCATTTTTCCAAGTATGTACTGTGATGTGGCTTTATTATTAAAGGGACTTGATTTAAAAAGATATAGGTGTGGCTTCCTGAGAGAAGGACTTTCTAGAATTGCACTGAAAGGATTATCCTGCAAAAAGCAGCTGCTATTCATGAGTCACACAGATCCTGCCTCCTGACCACACACTGAGAGGCTGAGCTGTCCTTCCTGACTCTCATTTTAAGGACTTGCCATAATCAACGTGGCATTATGTGAGTAAGAACGGGGACTAAGTTGTTCAGTCTTGTAACATTAAGTTCATTCTTCACGTTCTCTTCCATTAGAGTGGGTTTCGCAAACTTTTTGAATCATTAGATCACCTGGGGCTCTTACTAAATATATTCATGTTTTTTTCCACCTCACACGGACTGAATCAGAACCTACAGGGCAACAACCTGGGTAGTTAAAGAAATGATCTCAAAACAATAATATTTATGAACTACACAGAAGAAGTAATTAGGGTGCTACATTAAAACATGCCTACTCAAGGATAAGAGCAGTGATGGACAAACCATATAGCCTGTGGACCAAATCGGCCCATTTTCTATTTTTATAAAGTTTTATTGAAACAGTCATGCCCATGTTTTTAAAACAAGTTGGCTATGGCTGCTTTTGTGTATAATGGCAGAGTTGAGTCATTAGGACAGAGACTATATTGTCCATAAAGCCAAAAAATATTTACTATCTGAACTTTAACCAAAAAAAGTTTACTGATCTCTGAATAAAAGACATGACCTCAGACCTGAGCAAACTTGGAACTGAAACTAGGGCCCTCAGTGATTATGAACTCATATAAAAAAATAAACCAACAAGGAAGGAGATAGTAAATACAACCAACTGGAGAATCCAGGCCCCCATGAGTGGCAATTTGAAACATGAAATAATATGTTTAAGATGATTACAGAGAGCTACAAAATTATTTTTAAAAGAATGTAAACTTTGCTGAAAGAAAAGGGCTATTAGGGGAGAAAAAAAAAGATCAGGTTTGAAAAAGAACTAAGTACCTCCTGTAGAAATGAAAATAATTTAGTGAATGAGCTAAAGCAGTGCCTCTCAAACTTCAGTGAGTGTCAGAATCAGCTGGAGTGATTGTTAAAACACTGATTTCTGGGTCCCAATTGCTAATTCAATTCTGACTTCATAAGTCTCAGGTGGAGCCCATGAATTTACATTTCTAACAAATCCTAGGTGACGCTGATGTTGCTGATCCATGAACCATATTTTGGGTATGAGTTAAGTAGCAGATAAACACAGCTGGAGGAGTAATTAGTAAGCTGGGGGATAGACCTGGGAGACAGAATGTAGCAGAGAGAGAGAGGTGGGAAATGTGGGAAAGCATTGAGACAGAGAGAGAGAGTGAGAAAAGGTTCAACGTAAGTTGAATAGAAGTTTCAGAGGGTGACAACAGAATGAATGGAAAGAGGCAACATTCTGAGTTGAGATACTGAGTGAGAAGATTACAAAGTTGAAGGAAAGTGGACCTTGGACTGGATAGAAAATGACAAAATCACATCGAAATGTTTCATGGTGAAACTAGAATACCAAAAGCAAAGAAGCCTTAAAGCTATGCTGAAGGAAGGATTACCTACGAAGGAAAAACAATGACACGGAGACTTCTAATCAGCAGGAGTATGCGCCAGAAGACAGCGAAGTGTATTATCATCTCATCCTAAAGGAAAGTAACCCTCAACCTAGAATTACATGCCCCATGAAATTATCATTCAAGAGCAAGAGTAAATACATTTTCAAACACATCTCTCACTGAAAGAACTGCTAAATGAGGTTCTTCAGTTAGAAGAAAATTGAACCCATAAGGAAGGAGTGAGAATGGGATGCAAGAAACAATGGTGAATGAAAAAGCTGTTAAATCTGAATAGGCACTGACTGTTATATATGCACATATGTGTAATACAACGTTTATACACAATGTAACATATAAAATATACATGTACACACACATGCACTCACACACACACACAGATCCCAATGGGGGATAAGTGAGAGGAAATGGAAATTCTAGACAACAATCATAGGAAAGTTGAGAGTAGAAAGATTGAAGTTAAAGTGTTTTAAAGTTCTAAAGAGTGTCCTTAATGATAAAGGAAAATTAGTTTTCTATCAGAGTAGACTGATATGTAAAAATGCTATTCAACCCATTAAATTGAATTTACTACTCACTTGCTGAGGCTGAAACTCCAATACTTTGGCCACCTCATGTGAAGAATTGACTCACTGGAAAAGACCCTGATGCTGGGAGGGATTGGGGGCAGGAGGAGAAGGGGACGACAGAGGATGAGATGGCTGGATGGCATCACCAACTCGATGGACATGAGTTTGAGTAAGCTCTGGGAGTTGGTGATGGACAGGGAGGCCTGGCGTGCTGCGATTCATGGGGTCGCAAAGAGTCGGACACGACTGAGTGACTGAACTGAACTGAATGTGCTACTCACCCACCATTTAAAAAAATAATTCTTTGATGAAAACAGTCTGAGGGCCCATCAAAAGGTGTATGAAGAAAATGTGTATATACATATATACAATGTAATACTACTCAGCCATAAAAAAGAATGGAATCTTTCCATGTGCAACAATATGGATGGACCTAGAGAATATTAAGTGAAATAAGTCAGGGAAAGACAAATACCATATAATTTCACTTATATATGGAACCTAAGAAAACAAAATACATGAATAAACAAAATGGAAAGAGAGTCATAGATACAGAGAACAGGCAGGTAGTTGCCAGAAAAGAGGTGGGTGGTCAGAGGAGAGAAATAGCGGAAGGAGATTAGGAGCTTCCAGTTGCAAAGTAAATAAATTAGGGATATGAAGGCACAGTCTGGGGAATGTAATCAATCGTTCTGTTCAGTTCAGTCACTCAGTTGTGTCTGACTCCTGGCAACCCTATGGACTGCAGCACCCCAGGTCTCCCTGTCCATCACCAGCTCCCGGAGTTTGCTCAAACTCATGTCTATCGAGTTGGTGATGCCATCCAATCATCTCACCCTCTGTCATCCCCTTCTCCTTCTGCCTTCAATCGTTCCTAGCATCAGGGTCTTTTCCAGTGAATCAATTCTTCACATCAGGTGGCCAAAGTATTGGAGTTTCAGCTTTAGCATCAGTCCTTCCAATGATTCCTTCAGGACTGATTTCCTATAGAATTGACTGGTTTGATCTCCTTGCTGTCCAAGGGACTCTCAAGAGTCTTCTTGAACACCACAGTTTAAAAGCATCAATTCTTTAGTGCTCAGCTTTCTTTATGGTTCAACTCTCACATCCGTATGTGACTATGGAAAAACCATAACTTCGACAATATGGACCTTTGTCAGTAAGGTAATAATGTCTCTGCTTTTTAATATGCTGTCTAGGTTGGTCATAACTTTTCTTCCAAGGAGCAAGTGTCTTTTAATTTCATGGCTGCAGTCACCATCTGTAGTGATTTTGGAGTCAAGAAAGTAAAGTCTGTCACTGTTTCCATTGTCTCCCCATCTATTTGCCATGAAGTAATGGGACTGGATGCCATGATTTTAGTTTTCTGAATGTTGAGTTTTAAGCCAGCTTTTTAACTGTCCTCTTTCATTTTCTTAGTTCTTCTTTGCTTTCTGCCATAAGGGTGGTGTCATCTGCATATCTGAGGTTATTGATATGTAATAAATAATTATGTAATATCTGTGATGACAGATCATAATATAAACTTATCATGATTAGTTTGAAATGTATAGAAATACTGAATCACTATGTAACAGGAACTAACATAATATTGTAGGTCAATTATACTTCAAAAACCAACTCATAGAAAAACAGATAAGATTTATGGTTACCAGAGATGGGGCTGGGGGGAGGGGGAATTGGACGAAGGCTGTCAAAAGGTTCAAACTCCAGTTATAAGATTAAATAAGCACTAGGGATGTCATGTACAACACAATAAATATAATTAACACTGCTGTATATTCTGTATGAAAGTGAAGAGAGTAAAGCCTGAGTTCTCACCACAAGAAAAAAACATTTTTTTCTGTTTCTTTTATTTTGTGTCTATATGAGATAATGGATACCCACTGAACTTATCATTGTAATCAGTTCATGATGTATGTAAGTCAAACCATTGTGCTATACACCTTAAACTTATACAGTACTATAGGTCAATTATATTTCAACAAAACTGAAAGAGAACAATTTTTAAATAAAAATGCTGCTCCAAACACACTTCTAATTCTCCCTGAAAGCCCAAGTAACTCCTAAGAAGCATACTGTCATACCACTGATGAATATCTGTATTTCTACAATACCAGAAAATATGCAAAATCTGTGGGTTTTTATGACTAGTTCCTAAGGACAATAAGGAACACTCATAACCACCAGAATGAAACCAAATTTGTTTTGTTTTGCCCAATATCTGAGAAGAAATCACACAATTTACCTACATGAGAGAGTTGGGAACTCTGAATATTTCAGTAGGTAATTGAAAGAGATTTCAAAAATCTATGTTTCCTTTATGTTGAAATCTGTCTTTCTGGAGCATAAAACCTTTCAACATAGTCATTAGTATGTCACGTTGTGGCAAAGATGTAGTAAGGACTTGTGAGCACTATGGAAGTGTTGTCCACCGTACTACTTCTACGGCATCTTAGCTGCATTATCTTCCTCCAGAGTAATTAGCAAATCTCCAGGGAATCATCCAGAGAGGATCGTTTTTGCCAAGAAGCAAGGAAAACAACTGAGCTAAGAGGAATTAAGAAGTATAGTTATGAAGGGTAGTGTCCATCTCAGACAGCCTCTCTCTCTCTGCCCGCAATCACCACCTCACAGACCCGTCTACCAGCTGACCAATGCCTAAAGTGATGCAATTATGAAATCCTTTATGTACTCAATATATTGTAAACCCTTGGAGAAGGTCTCACTTTCAATTTTATGAATCATTGATTCTTCAGTCTCTTGGATCCTAAACAGCAATTGTATGATGCAACCTCAGAGCTGAATTCCAGTTATTCTCATTACTTTATTAATTGATTTAAGAAATTGCTAATACCTTGAGAGCTTGCTATGTGCCAGACAATATCTCACCTTGTTTTCATAATGACCCGAAGAGGGAAATACTCTATTTTATAAATGAGGAAATGGAGGCTCAGAGAGTTTAAACAACATGTTCAAAGGTGTCTCAATTTATAATTTGCAGAGCTGAGATTCAACTTCAGGCTTTCTGGTCCAGAGTTGGCTGTCTTCACCCTATATTGGCTTTCATTGGAATAATATATAACTAAGAGAATTTGATTGCTTCATGGGCATTTGGGAGGGGGGGGGTTATTTCTGTTTCTTTTCTTTTTTTCTTCCAGTTTTATTGAGATATCATTGACATACAACATTGAATAAGTTTAACGTGTATAGTATAATGATTTGACTTACATATATTGTGGAATGATGACCACAGTAAGTTTAGTGAATATACATTATCTCATACAGATACAAAATTAAATAGAAAAAAATTTTTTTCCTTGTGATGAGAACTCAGGATTTGCTCTCTTAATGGGCATTAAAAAAAAAAATTCACATCCACATGATGGTGTTTTCTTCCTAGTCTTACCCCAAAGTCAAGTACCCAATAATGTGTATAAAACTCAGTGTGCATATCCTGGAAAAGCAGACGGACTCCACATGGTAATTTAAAGAAGTAAAAGTAGAAAGCCACTTGAAAGGGAGCCTTTGTTTGCAGTGAAATTGTTTATGTGTTAAACATTACTCTGCACTCTGTGGTATTTGCTGATTGGTGCAACCACGGCCATTTAAATTGATTCCCTAATCATGACAATAATGACCAGGATTAGCCCAGTTCAATGGGTGCATACTTTCCCCAGGGCTTACAAAAGCCTTCTCTAGGGATCCAGGCTTTCCTGGTAATAAGTTAACTACAAGGCTGCCATATTCTGCATTGGTAAACAGCAGTCCTCGACTAAAAATGATGGAAATCAAAGAAAAGATGAAGGTCTCAGACCAAACAGGAAAATCACCCTACCCTGGTCAGCAGAACCCTGAGGAAAACTGCAGGCTTCCTGAGTGATGGGCAAATGGGTGTTTCTGTTTGTTGAGTACTTAAGTGATTGAGAATTCAAGGGATTATCGCAAAAATCCATCAATGATTTTTAAGTTAAAGAACTCTTGTTTGCCTCTCAGCAGCCTGTTATTTAAAATTAAAACACGTGTATTCCTAAAACAATATATGGTCATTGTAAACATCCCAAAGAATTCAATCCAGAAAAACATGTAGTGAAAAATGAAAGCCCCTCTCCCCGCCAATTTCACTTTCTCCCTGGAGGAACCCACAACTCCTTCCAAATTTTAAGAATAAACCAACTGTAAAGAAATAATTTGACTATAGTAAAGCAACTTGCTGATTTTGATTAGTATTAACCCATCTTTAGTGATTTAGAAGATTCTCCGAGTTTATTCTCGTTAGGGTATCAGTTGTCACAGGGAAGAAATGTGAGGATATCTGTGTTCTTGGATCCTGATAAACAGAAGCTTGTAGAAACGTTGTGGATAACCCTCTTTTTTGGCCTTCTGGAAGAATTTGGGCTTGCTCAGAGCACAGCTGATAACCTTCCTATCCAGAACAAAGATGTTGAAGGTACCTAACCTTATGAAATAAGACTTTGGGAAACACTATAAAAGTGTTGGTTTGTAACTTAAAAGATTTGGGGGATTATTTCTATGACATAAATATTGGGTCATCTTTATTCTCTGAAATTTGCATCACTTTATAATTTGTAGGTAGATACATATCTAGTACTTCATATAATTTTTAAAATATATGTTTGTAGACAAATTGTATTTGTTTAAGCAAGAGTAGTTTTCATTTTATTATAAATTCAACTGGAAACAGTCAGTATTCTTTATTTTGGAAAAAGAAAATTACTTGAATAGTTGTCTTAAAATAAGTAAGGCACACTATACCCCATGCCCTGGGAGAGGAAGTAACAGGAAGAATTTTATTTTTCTTGAATTTGAGCAAGGCAGTTCTCCAAATTCTCTTGGTGAGTAGAGCTCTGGGGTGCATTGGATTGATCTGCATAAAGAAACTAGAAACTTTCTGGAAGAGAAGGGATAGAGATCATCCCAACCCCAACACTTCTCAAGATTCCTAGTTATAAAAATCCATGAGAGAATCCTTCTGGAAGACAGCAGGACTGTTGGGAAACTAATTCAGGAAGGTAAAAGGTTAAAGGATGTTCATGACAGCAAGTTTGCCATGGCTGGCCTCCCTGCCACTTTAAAGTGGTTGTTCTTGCTTTGAAACTGAAAGAAAAAAAAGAAAAAAGTACAGTTATCCCTCAGTATCTACAGGGGATTTGCTTCAGAACCTGCATAGCTACCAGGATGGGTGGAAACTCAAGTCCCACAGATGCTGCTTGGTATCTGAAGCTCCTCATCTATGGATTCAACCTACTGTGGACTGTGTAGTACTGAACCATGTGAGTGGATACATGCAGTTCAAACCCCAGTTGCTCATGGGTCAACTGTACTTCCATATTTTAGTGGTGGATCTGGATCTGAATAGATTCTGCTGCTTGTTCTTTTGTTTCAACTTCTTCAACTTTTGTTTTGCCAAAATAAAGAAGACTGACTGTTTCCAGTTGAATTTACAAATGAAAACTACTCTTGCTTAAACAAATACAATTTGTCTATAAATATATATTTTAAAAATAATATATACATGCAAAGTACTAGATATGTATCTACTGATAAATTATAAAGTTATGCAAATTTCAGAGAATAAAAATGACCCTATATTTATGTCATAGAACATAATCCCCCAGTTTGCAAGAGGTATGCAAATCTCTTTGGATATCTAGGAGACTTATAATGTGCTATACTCAACTAAACCACATTGCCACATTCAAAAAATAATCTTTCAATCCAGCTGTGATGAGCATTTGGGAAGAAATTCATATGCTAACCTATAAGCAGCATTAAATATGTCAGGATTTATTAAGTGTATACTAAGCTTTATTCACCATCCTTGTACCTTATTTAGGAGGTGAATAAATTTTAACTTAAAGAAAAAAACATTAGGGGAATAGAATTGAGAGGTTAGAAATAAACCCATACAACTGTGGTCAGGTGATTTCTAAGAAGGATACCAAGACTATTCAATGGGGGAAATAGTTGTCTCTTTAACAAATGATGCTGGGAAAACTGGATGTCTACATGGAGAAGAATTAAGCTGGACTCTTAATTTTATGGGCTTCCCTGGTGGCTGAGACACTAAAGAATCCACCTGCAATGCAAGAGACCCAGCTTTGATCCCTGGGTCGGAAAGATCCCCTGGAGAAGGAAATGACAACTCACTCCAGTATTCTTGCCTGGAAAATCCCATGGACGGAGGATCCTGGCAGGCTACCCCATGGCAGTCCATGGGGTCACAAAGAGTTGGATACAACTGAGTGACTTCACTTTCTTTCACTTCCTAATATTATACTGTGTAAAAAATTAACTCAGAATGGATCATAGAACTAAATACAAGGTCTAAAGCTATAGAACTCTTGTAAGAAAACATAGAAGTAAATCTTTAAGGCTTCGAATTCAACAGTGATTTCTTAGATGTGACACCCAAAGCACTAGCAACAAAGGAAAAATATTAAATTGGACTTCATCAAAATTAAAAACTTTGTGCATCAAAGGACACTATCAAGAGAGTGAAAAGACATTTTACAGAATGGGAGAAAATATTAACAAGCATGTATCAAGTAAGAGTCTAATATCCAAAATATATAGAAAATATTTATAATTTGACAATAAAAAGACAACTCTATTTTATAAAGGGCAAAGAACTTCAATAGATATTTCTCTGGAGAAGATATACCAGTGGCCAACAAACACATGAAAAGATGCTCAATGTCATAGTCATTAGGAAAAGCAAATCAAAACCAAAGTGAGATACCATTTTACATCCACTAGGATGGGTATGATAATAAAAATTTTAAAAATGGAAAATAAGTATTGGCAAGGATGTGAAGAAATTAGAACCCTCATACATTGCTGATGAGACTATACAATGATGTAGCTACTGTGAAAAACAACTGATGGCTTCTAAAAAGTTAATCATAAACTTACCACATGACCCAGCAATTCCACATCAATATACTAAAAATAAATTGAAATTAGATGCTCAAGCAAAAACTCATAAACATATGTTTGCAGCAGATCTATTAAGAATAGCCAGAAGGTAGAAACAACTCAAATGTTTATCTGCTAATGAATGGATAAACAAAATGTGGCATGACTATGCCATGGAATATTATTCAGGAAAGAAGTACTGAACATGTTATAAAGTGGATGAACCTTGAAAATATTAAATACTAAGTAAAAGAATCCCCTTCATGGATCATGGCTTTGTCATGGCAAAGGGGCTTATGTAACTCAAATAAGCTATGAGCCAAGCTGGGCAGGGTCACACAAGACAGATGGGTCATAGTGAAGAGTTCTGACAAAATGTGGTCCCCTGGAGGAGGAAATGGCAACCCACTCCCATATTCTTGCCTGGAGAACCCCATGGACAGTATGAAAAGGCAAAAAAGACATGACACTGGAAGAAGAGCCTCCCCAGGTTGGAAGGTGTGCAACATGCTACTGGGGAAGAGTGGAGAGCATATACTAACAGCTCCAGAAAGAAAGAAGTGGCTGGGCCAAAGTGAAAATGATGCTCAGCTGTGGATGTGTCTGCTGGTGAAAGTAAATCTGATGCTGTAAAGAACAATATTGTGTAGGAACATAGAATATTAGGTCCATGAATCAAGGTAAATTGGACATGGTCAAGCAGGAGATGGTGAGACTGACATTGACATCTTTAGGAATCAGTGAGTTAAAATGGATGAATTTAACTCAGGTGACCATTATATCTACTATTGTGGGCAAGAATCCCTTAGAAGAAATGCAGTAGCCCTCAAAGTCAACAAAAGAGTCCAAAATACAGTATTTTGGTACACTCTCAAAAACAACAGAATGATCTTGGTTCATTTCCAAGGCAAACCATTCGACATCACAGTAATCCAAGTCTATGCCCCAACCACTGATGCTGAAGAAAATGAAGCTGAATGGTTCTATGAAGACCAACAAAACCTTCTAGAACTAACACCAAAAAAAAAAAAAAAAGGTGTCCTTTTCCTTTTAGGGGATTGGAATGTAAAAGTAGGAAATGAAGAGATACCAGGAATAACAGGCATGTTTGGTCTTAGAGTGCAAAATGAAGCAGGTCAAAGGCTAACAAAATTTTGTCAAAAGAACACACTGGTCATAACAAACACCCTCTTCCAACAGCACCGGAGATGAGTCTACACAAGTATATCACCAGATAGTCTACACCAAAATCAAATGGATTATGTTCTTTGCCGCCAAAGATAGAGAAGTTCTGTACAGTCAATAAACACAAGACCTGGAGCTGACTGTGGCTCAGATCACAACCTCCTTATTGCAAAATTCAGGTTTAAACTGAAGGAAGTAGGGAAAGCACTAGGCCATTCAGGTATGGCCTAAATCAAATCTCTTATACAGTGATGATGATAAATAAATTCAAGGAATTAAATCTGGTAGACAGAGAGCCTGAAGAACAATGAAAGGAGGTTCATCACATTGTGCAGGAGGCAGTGACCAAAATCATCCCAAAGAAAAAGAAATGCAAGAAGGCAAAATGGTTGTCTGAGGAAAGAAGAGAAGTGAAAGGCAAGGGAGAAAGGGAAGGATATACCCAACTGAATGCAGAATTCCAGAGAACAGCAAGGAGGGATAAGAAGGTCTTCTTAAATGAACAATGCAAAAAAGTAAAATAAAACAATAGAATGGGAAAGACCAGAGATCTCGTCAAGAAAATTGGAGATATCAATGGAACATTTCATGCATGGATGGGAACAATAAAGGACAGAAAAGATAAGGACCTAAGAGAGGTAGAAGAGCTTAAGAAGAGGTGGCAAGAATACATAGAAAAACTATACAAAAATGGTCTTAATGACCTGGATAACCACAATGGTGTGGTCAGTGGTCACTCACCTAGAGCCGGACATCCTGGAATGTGAAGTCAAGTGGGCCTTAAGAAGCTAGTACGAACAAAGCTAGTGGAGGTGATGAAATTTCAGCTGAGCTATTTCAAATCCTAAAAGATGATGCTGTTAAAGTGTTACACTTAATATGCCAGCAAATTTGGAAAACTCAGCAGTAGCCCCAGGACTGGAAAAGGTCAGTTTTCATTCCAATCCCAAAGACAAGCTGTGCCAAAGAATGTTTAAACTATTGCACAGTTGCGCTCATTTCACATGCTAGCAAGGTAATGCTCAAAATCCTTCAAGCTATGCTTCAGCAGTACACGAGCTGAGAGCTTCCAAGTGTACAAGTTGGGTTTCAAAGAGACAGAGGAACCAGAGATCAAATTGCCAGCATTCATTGTATCATGGAGAAAGCAAGGGAGTTCCAGAAAAACCTCTACTTCTGCTTCATCGACCACGCTAAAGCCTTTGAAGTGGGCAAGCAGAGGATGAGATGGTTAGATGGCATCACCGACTCAAAGGACATGAATTTGAGCAAACTCTGGGAGATAGTGGAGGACAGAAGAGCCTGGCGTGCTGCAGTTCATGGGGTTGCAAAGAGTTGGACACGACTTAGTGGCTGAACACCAACAAGAAATGAAAGAATCCAGATGCAAAATGCTATCTACTAATGAGTTTATTTATATGAAATAGCCAGAATAGGAAATCCACAGAGACTGTGGATCTACAGATTAAGATGGGACTTTGGAAACTACGGGCTTCCCTGGTAGCTCAGCTGGTAAAGAATCCGCCTGTAATGCAGGAGACCCTGGGTTGATTCCTGGGTTGGGCAGATCCTCTGGAGAAGGGATAGGCTACCCACTCCAGCATTCTTGGGCTTCCCTTGTGGCTCAGTTGGTACACAATCTGCCTGCAATGTGGGAGACCTGGGTTCAATCCCTGGGTTGGGAAGATCCCCTGGAGGAGGGAATGGTAACCCACTCCAGTATTCTTGCCTGGAGAATCACCATGGACAGAGGAGCCTGGCTGGCTGCAGTCCACGGGGTCACAAAGAGTTGGATACAACTGAGCGACAAAGCATAGCACCGCACATGGAGACTACAGCAGTTTAGTGGATGCCAGGGGCTGGGAGAGGGGAGAATTGCAAGTGACTGCTTAATACATTTGTGATTTCTTTTCTGGATGATGAAGATCTTCTGGAATTAGATAGTGGTGATGTTTGTGCCATATTGTAAATATACTCATGCCGCTGAATTTTACACTTTGGTTAAAATGGTAGATTTTATGTGCATTTTAGCATAACTTATAAGAACTGGAGTTATTGGTGACTCGACTGAAAATCTGGTGGGAGGGAAGGGCAACAGACTCCCAAAGTCAAGTTACTATGAGAGAAGTAAGAGGTAGACTCTCCTGATGGGGGAGAAACAAAGAGTGATTCTGGGACAGTAAGGTGGCTGATACCGTGAGTTGGGACTCAGTGTAGCTCTGTCAAGGACTGTGTTTTTGCCCTGGGAAGGTGGACATGTGAGTGACTTTGAACAGTTCAAATCAAAGAATTGCAGTGATCACAGTAGGAAGCCTGGGTTCCAGAGATCAGAGTAGGAAGTCAGAAGACCCAACAGTGTCCGGGAAAATCAGGAGGTTGGGCCCTGGCTTGGAGGCGTCGCCTGGATCAGCAGAGCTGGGGGCAGTTGCCCCTGTAGAGGAGCCTGTGTTCTCCCACTTGACCCCTTCCTGGGCTTTCTTTACTCATTTTCCTTAAACGCCAGGTCCCCAGGACCCTGTGACACTCCACTCTCCTCTCCACAGTCAACTCCAGGTCATCCTTCCACACTCAGCCCAGAGGCCATCTCCTCCATGAAGGGTTTCCTGATCTCTCCAGGCTGAGTTCACTTCCCGCTCTGTTTCCTTGTACTCACCGATATCCTTACTCTTACCACACCTTATTGATCTTGCTCCTCTGAATCCTGTGTCTCTCAAGGGAAACTGGAACAGCCTGCCTATGTTTGTATCCACCATTTCCTAGCTCTGAGACTAGGCAAGCCACTTAAACTTGGTTTCCTTATCTGTAAGATGGGGACAATCTGCTTTTGATGGTTAAAATGTATAAAAACCTAAACAGTGACTGAGACATAAATGTTTAACAAATGTGAGTTATATTAATGGTTTAATAATAATAATTATTATTATAATTACCACTAATTATTTCTTTATTCCCAATGTCTTATACAAAGCCCAGGATGCAGTAGGCACTCAATCAATTTTAGAATTGTGGTTAATACATTCGTCTAGAACTCTGCTGTCCTGTACAATAGCCACCAGCTACATGCAGCTATTGAACACTTAAATATGTCCAAATTTAAATGTTCTGTAAGTAAAATACATATCAGAGGTTGAAGACTTAGTATAGAAAATAGCAAAATATTTCATAAATAATATTTTATATTGATTGCATGTTGAAATGATATTATTTTGGATCTTTCAAGGTAGATAACATGTATACTTTTAAAAAATATATTTATTTATTTGGCTGCACCAGGTCTTAGTTGCAGCACTCAGGATCTTTGATCTTCATTGCAGCATGCGGGATATTTAGTTGAGCTACGTGGGATTTAGTTTCCTTACCAGGAGTCAAACTCAGGCCCCTTGCATTGGGAGCATAGAGTTTTAGCCACTGGACCACGAGGGAAGTCCAATTAAATGTATTCCTAAAAATAATCTTGCCAGTTTATTTTCACTTTTTGACATGAGATTGCAATAGAAGTATCATGTAATCCAGCAATTTCGCTTCTGGGTATTTACCCTCAGAAAACAAAAACACTAATTCAAAAAGATACAGGAATTCCTGGTGCTCCAGTGGTTAGGACTTGTGTTTTCACTGCCAAGGGCCTGCGTTTGATCCCTGGTTGGGGAACTATGTTCACTGCAGCATTATTTACAATAGCTAAGATTATGGAAGCAACTGAAGTGTCCATGGATGGATTAATGAATAAAGATGTGTTTTATATATATATACACATGTGTATATGTATACATATGTATACATATATTTCAGTTCAGTTCAGTCACTTGGTCGTGTCCAACTCTTTGCGACCCCATGGACTGCGGCATGCCAGGCCTCCCTGTCCATCACCAATTCCCAGAGCTTGCATAAATTCATGTCCATTGAGTCAGTGATGCCATCCAAACATCTCATCCTCTGTCATCCCCTTCTCCTCCGCCTTCAATTTTTCCCAGCATCAGGGTCTTTTTCAATGAGTCAGTTCTTCGAACCCAGTGGCCAAAGTATTGGAGTTTCAGCTTCAACATCAGTCCTTCTAATGAACATTCAGGACTGATTTCCTTTTGGATGGAGTGGTTGGCTCTCCTTGCAGTCCAAGGGACTCTCAAGAGCTCAAGGTTGGGATTCTCCAACACCACAGTTCAAAAGCATCAATTTTTCGGTGCTCAGCTTTCTTTATAGTCCAACTCTCACATTCATACATGACTACTGGAAAAACCATAGCCTTGACTACATGGACCTTTGCTGGCAATGTAATGTCTCTGCTTTTTAATACGCCTGCCTAGGTTGGTCATAACTTTTCTTCCAAAGAGCAAGTGTCTTTCAATTTCATGGCTGCAGTTACCATCTGCAGTGATTTTGGAGCCCCCAAAAATAAAGTCTGCCACTGTTTCCCCATATTTGCCATGAAGTGATGGGATCGGATGCCATGATCTTAGTTTTCTGAACGTAGAGCTTTAAGCCAACTTTTTCCCTCTCCTCTTTCATCAAGAAGCTCTTTAGTTCCTCTTTGCTTTCTGCCATAAGGGTGGTGTCATCTGCATATCTGAGGTTATTGATATTTCTCCCAGCAATCTTGATTCCAGCTTGTGCTTCTTCCAGTGCTGCATTTCTCATGATGTACTCTGCATATAATTTAAATAAGCAGGGAGACAGTATATAGCCTTGACGTACTCCTTTTCCTATTTGGAACCAGTCTGTTGTTCCATGTCCAGTTCTGACTGCTGCTTCCTGACCTGCATATAGATTTCTCAAGAGGTAGGTCAGGTGGTCTGGTATTCCCATCTCTTTCAGAGTATTACTGAGTCATAAGAAAGAATGAAATCTTGCCATTTGTGACAACATGGATAGTTCTAAAGGATACTAGGCTAAGTGAAATAAGTAAAAAAAAAAGACAAATACTGTAAAATTTCACTTATATGTGGAATCTAAAGAAACAAATGAACAAATAAAACAGACTCACAGATAGGGAGAACAAACTGATGGCTGCCAGAGGGGAGGTGAGTGGGGGGATGTGCAAATAGGTGAAGGTGATTGAGAGGTACAAAACTTCCAATTATAATATAAATGTCGGGGGAGGAGCCAAGATGGCGGAGGATAGGACGGGGAGACCACTTTCTCTCCTACAAATGCATCAAAAGAATAACTGAATGCAGAGCAAACTTCACAAAACAACTTCTGATCGCTAGCTGAGGTCATCAGGCGCCCAGAAAAGCAACCCATCGTCTTCGAAAGGAGGTAGGACAAAATATAAAAGATAAAAAGAGAGACAAAAGAGCTAGGGATGGAGATCCGTCCTGGGAAGGGAGTCTTAATAGAGGAAGTTTCCAGACACCAGGAAACCCTCGCACTGGCGGGTCTGGGGGAAGTGTTTGAATCTTGGAGGGCAACCTGACTGGGAGGGAAACAATAAATAAAACCCACAGATTACGAGCCTAAAAGCAACTCCCAGCAGAAAAGTACCCCAGACACCCGCATCCGCCACCAGCAAGTGGGGGCAGAACGGAGAGGAGCAGGCGGCATTGCTTAGGGTAAGGACCGGGCCTGAGTGCCCTGAGGACAATCGGAGGGAGCTTTTGTGAGTTACCAACTTAAACTGTGGGATAGCAAAAGAGAGAGAGAAAATTAACCGGCCGAACACACTGCCGGCCATTCGCAGAACAAAGGGACCGAGAAAGTCCAGAGAAGAGCTCGCAGGCTGCGGACCGGCCCAGCCCCGCCAGAGGCTGGAGGCAGGGGGGAGGGGAAAGGGGCAGGCTTGGCCCCAAGGATTGCATCCCCTACCGCACTGCAAACAGGCCTCCAGTTTCTAATCAAAGACCTCCTGAGATTCTGGATGGTCGACATCAGCCGGGAGGGTCGCGGCGAGACACAGGGCTCAGGCACCCGACAGGCGCGGGCGGGGACTGGAGCTGGGGAGGCGCGGGCGGGGACTGGGGCTGGGGACGCGGAGGGCAGAAGGCGCACGCACCCAACTGGCACCGGCAGAAACTGAGACTGGGATCGCGGAAGGGAGTGGGCGCGCCGCACCCACGGAGAGTGCGCCCATCAAGCCCCTGGCTGCCTGGACCGCTCTGACGGGGAAGGCACAAAGAGCAGGCGCAGCTTTCTGTTCCGCGCTTTTGTGGAACACCCGAGGGCTGGAACCGCGCGCAGCGCGGGGCGCACTCCATATAGAGCAGCCAGGAGCCTTAGCAACGCAGACGGAGAAAGCAGCGCCAGCCCCTCCCGGCAGCGCGACGGAACTAGCTACCTGAATAAGAGTCCACCTCCACCTGCCTGTGTCAGGGCGGAAATGAGGCTCTGAAGAGACCGGCAAACAGAAGCCAAATAAACAAAGGGAACCGCTTCAGAAGGGACTGGTGCAACAGATTAAAATCCCTGTAGAAAACACCGACTACACCGGAAGGGGCCTGTAGATATTGAGAAGTGTAAGCTGGAACGAGGAGCTATCTGAAACTGAGCCGAACCCACACTGACCACAACACCTCCAGAGAAATTCCTAGATATATTTTTACTTTTTTTTTTTTTTTAAGTAAGAAAAAAATTTTTTTAAAATTTTTTCCTTTTTATTTTTTCTCTTTTATTTTCTTTTATAATTCCCTATTACTCCCCCAGTACTCCTTAACTTTCATTTTCATAGATTTTTACGAGTTTTTTAATTAGGAAAAATTTTTTTCTTTTTTTTTCCTCCTTTTTTTTTCTTTTTCTCTTCTATTTTCTATTTTTCTTTTTCTCTTATTTCTTTTTAAAGTCCTCTATTACTCCTCTACTACTCCTTAATTTTCATTTTCATTACACTATAACCTTACCAAAAAAAAAGAAGAGAAGCCCTATTTTTAAACCGAACTTCATATATATTTCTAAAATTTTTTTGTGTGTTTTGGTTTTTGTTTTTAATATAGTATTTTTAAGAGTCTAACCTCTACTCTAGATTTTTAATTTTTGTTTTTCAGTATATCATATAAATTGTGAACATTTAAGAATCCAATATTCAGTTCCCATTTTTATTCAGGAGTGTGTTGATTATTCTCTCCCAATCTTGACTCTCTGTTTTCTACCTCAGAACACCTCTATTTCCTCCTTTCCCCTTCTCTTCCCAATCCAATTCTGTGAATCTTTGTGGGTCTCTGGGCTATGGAGAACACTCTGGGAACAGATAACTGCGTAGATCTGTCTCTCTCCTCTTGAGTCCCCCTTTTTCTCCTCCTGCTCATCTCTATCTCCCTCCTCCCTCTCCTCTTCTTCATGTAACTTTGTGAACCTCTCTGGGTGTCCCTAACGGGGGAGAATCTTTTCGCCATTAACCTAGAAGTTTTATCAGTGCTGTATAGTTGGAGAAGTCCTGAGACTACTGGAAGAATAAAACTGAAATCCAGAGGCAGGAGACTTAAGGCCAAAACCTGAGAACACCAGAAAACTCCTGACTACATGGAACTTTAAGTAATAAGAGACCGTCCAAAAGCCTCCATACCTACACTGAAACCAACCACCATCCAAGAGCCAATAAGTTTTAGAGCAAGACATACCATGCAAATTCTCCAGCAACGCAGGAACATAGCCCTGAACGTCAACATACAGGCTGCCCAAGGTCACACGTAACATATAGACCCATCTCAAAACTCATTACTGGGCACTCCATTGCTCTCCAGAGAGAAGAAATCAAGTTCCATGCACCAGAACACCGACGCAAGCTTCCCTAACCAGGAAACCTTGACAAGACAATCGTCCAACCCCACCCACTGGGTAAAACCTCCACAATAAAAAGGAACCACAGACCTGCAAAATACAGAAAGCCCACTCCAGACACAGCAATCTAAACAAAATGAAAAGGCAGAGAAATACCCAACAGGTAAAGGAACATGAAAAATGCCCACCAAGTCAAACAAAAGAGGAGGAGATAGGGAATCTACCTGAAAAAGAATTTAGAATAATGATAATAAAAATGATCCAAAATCTTGAAAACAAAATGGAGTCACAGATAAATAGCCTGGAGACAAAGACTGAAAAGATGCAAGAAATGTTTAATAAAGACCTAGAAGAAATAAAAAAGAGTCAATTAAAAATGAATAATGCAGTGAATGAGATCAAAAACACTCTGGAGGGAACCAAGAGTAGAATAATGGAGACAGAAGATAGGATAAATGAGGTAGAAGATAAAATGGTGGAAATAAATGAAGCAGAGAGGAAAAAAGAAAAAAGAATCAAAAGAAATGAGGACAACCTCAGGGACCTCTGGGACAATGTGAAACGCCCCAACATTCGAATCATAGGAGTCCCAGAAGAAGAAGACAAAAAGAAAGGCCATGAGAAAATACTCGAGGAGATAATAGCTGAAAACTTCCCTAAAATGGGGAAGGAAATAGCCACCCAAGTCCAAGAAACCCAGAGAGTCCCAAACAGGATAAACCCAAGGCGAAACACCCCAAGACACATATTAATCAAATTAACAAAGATCAAACACAAAGAACAAATATTAAAAGCAGCAAGGGAGAAACATCAAATAACACACAAAGGGATTCCCATAAGGATAACAGCTGATCTATCAATAGAAACCCTCCAGGCCAGAAGGGAATAGCAGGACATACTGAAAGTAATGAAAGAGAATAACCTACAACCTAGATTACTATACCCAGCAAGGATCTCATTCAGATATGAAGGAGAATTCAAAAGCTTTACAGACAAGCAAAAGCTGAGAGAATTCAGCACCACCAAACCAGCTCTTCAACAAATGCTAAAGGATCTTCTCTAGACAGGAAATGCAGAAAGGTTGTATGAACGTGAACCCAAAACAACAAAGTAAATGGCAACGGGACCACACCTATCAATAATTACCCTAAATGTAAATGGGTTGAATGCCCCAACCAAAAGACAAAGATTGGCTGAATGGATACAAAAACAAGACCCCTATATATGCTGTCTACAAGAGACCCACCTCAAAACAAGAGACACATACAGACTAAAAGTGAAGGGCTGGAAAAAAATATTTCACGCAAATGGAGACCAAAAGAAAGCAGGAGTCGCAATACTCATATCAGATAAAATAGACTTTCAAATAAAGGCTGTGAAAAGAGACAAAGAAGGACACTACATAATGATCAAAGGATCAATCCAAGAAGAAGATATAACAATTATAAATATATATGCACCCAACATAGGAGCACCGCAATATGTACGGCAAACACTAACGAGTATGAAAGAGGAAATTAATAGTAACACAATAATAGTGGGAGACTTTAATACCCCACTCACAACTATGGATAGGTCAACTAAACAGAAAATTAACAAGGAAACACAAACCTTAAATGACACAATGGACCAGCTAGACCTAATTGATATCTATAGGACATTTCACCCCAAAACAATCAACTTCACCTTTTTCTCAAGTGCACACGGAACCTTCCCCAGAATAGATCACATCCTGGGCCATAAATCTGGTCTTGGAAAATTCAAAAAAATTGAAATCATTCCAGTCATCTTTTCTGACCACAGTGCAGTAAGATTAGATCTCAATTACAGGAAAAAAAATTGTTAAAAATTCAAACATATGGAGGCTAAATAGCACGCTTCTGAATAACCAACAAGTCATAGAAGAAATCAAAAAAGAAATCAAAATATGTATAGAAATGAATGAAAATGAAAACACAACAACCCAAAACCTATGGGACACTGTAAAAGCAGTGCTAAGGGGAAGGTTCATAGCATTACAGGCTTACATCAAGAAACAAGAAAAAAGCCAAATAAATAACCTAACTCTACACCTAAAGCAATTAGAGAAGGAAGAAATGAAGAACCCCAGGGTTAGCAGAAGGAAAGAAATCTTAAAAATCAGGGCAGAAATAAATGCAATAGAAACTAAAGAGACCATAGCAAAAATCAACAAAGCTAAAAGCTGGTTTTTTGAAAAAATAAACAAAATTGACAGACCATTAGCCAGACTCATTAAGAAACAAAGAGAGAAGAACCAAATTAACAGAATTAGAAATGAAAATGGAGAGATCACAACAGACAACACTGAAATACAAAGGATCATAAGAGACTACTACCAGCAGCTCTATACCAATAAAATGGACAACTTGGATGAAATGGGCAAATTCTTAGAAAAGTATAACTTTCCAAAACTGAACCAGGAAGAAATAGAAGATCTTAACAGACCCATCACAAGCAAGGAAATCGAAACTGTAATAAAAAATCTTCCAGCAAACAAAAGCCCAGGACCAGATGGCTTCACAGCTGAATTCTACCAAAAATTTAGAGAAGAGCTAACACCTATCTTACTCAAACTCTTCCAGAAAATTGCAGATGAAGGTAAGCTTCCAAACTCATTCTATGAGGCCACCATCACCCTCATTCCAAAACCAGACAAAGATGCCACAAAAAAAAAGAAAACTACAGGCCAATATCACTGATGAACATAGATGCAAAAATCCTTAACAAAATTCTAGCAAACAGAATCCAACAACATATTAAAAAAAATCATACACCACGACCAAGTGGACTTTATCCCAGGAATGCAAGGATTCTTTAATATCCGAAAATCAATCAATGTAATACACCACATTAACAAATTGAAAGATAAAAACCATATGATTATCTCAATAGATGCAGAGAAAGCCTTTGACAAAATTCAACACTCATTTATGACTAAAACTCTCCAGAAAGCAGGAATAGAAGGAACATACCTCAACATAATAAAAGCTATATATGACAAACCCACAGCAAGCATCACCCTCAATGGTGAAAAATTGAAAGCATTTCCCCTGAAATCAGGAACAAGGGTGCCCACTCTCACCACTACTATTCAACATAGTGTTGGAAGTTTTGGCCACAGCAATCAGAGCAGAAAAAGAAGTAAAAGGAATCCAGATAGGAAAAGAAGAAGTGAAACTCTTGCTGTTTGCAGATGACATGATCCTCTACATAGAAAACCCTAAAGACTCTTCCAGAAAATTACTAGAGCTAATCAATGAATATAGTAAAGTTGCAGGATATAAAATTAACACACAGAAATCCCTTGCATTCCCATATACTAACAATGAAAAAACAGAAAGAGAAATTAAGGAAACAATACCATTCACCATTGCAACAAAAAGAATAAAATACTTAGGAGTATATCTACCTAAAGAAACAAAAGACCTATACATAGAAAACTATAAAACACTGATGAAAGAAATCAAAGAGGACACAAACAGATGGAGAAACATACCGTGTTCATGGATTGGAAGAATCAATATTGTCAAAATGGCTATTCTACCCAAAGCAATCTATAGATTCAATGCAATCCCTATCAAGCTACCAACGGTATTTTTCACAGAACTAGACCAAAGAATTTCACAATTTGTATGGAAATACAAAAAACCTCGAATAGCCAAAGTAATCTTGAGAAAGAAGAATGGAACTGGAGGAATCAACCTGCCTGACTTCAGACTCTACTACAAAGCCACAGTCATCAAGACAGTATGGTACTGGCACAAAGACAGAAATATAGATCAATGGAACAGAATAGAAATCCCAGAGATAAATCCACGAACCTATGGACACCTTATCTTTGACAAAGGAGGCAAGGATATACAATGGAAAAAAGACAACCTCTTTAACAAGTGGTGCTGGGAAAACTGGTCAACCACTTGCAAAAGAATGAAACTAGAACACTTTCTAACACCATACACAAAAATAAACTCAAAATGGATTAAAGATCTAAATGTAAGACCAGAAACTATAAAACTCCTAGAGGAGAACATAGGCAAAACACTCTCCGACATAAATCACAGCAAGATCCTCTATGACCCACCTCCCAGAATATTGGAAATAAAAGCAAAACTAAACAAATGGGACCTAATGAAACTTAAAAGCTTTTGCACTACAAAGGAAACTATAAGTAAGGTGAAAAGACAGCCCTCAGAATGGGAGAAAATAATAGCAAATGAAGAAACAGACAAAGGATTAATCTCAAAAATATACAAGCAACTCCTGAAGCTCAATTCCAGAAAAATAAATGACCCAATCAAAAAATGGGCCAAAGAACTAAACAGACATTTCTCCAAAGAAGACATACAGATGGCTAACAAACACATGAAAAGATGCTCAACATCACTCATTATTAGAGAAATGCAAATCAAAACCACAATGAGGTACCATTACACACCAGTCAGGATGGCTGCTATGCAAAAGTCTACAAGCAATAAATGCTGGAGAGGGTGTGGAGAAAAGGGAACCCTCTTACACTGTTGGTGGGAATGCAAACTAGTACAGCCGCTATGGAAAACAGTGTGGAGATTTCTTAAAAAACTGGAAATAGAACTGCCATATGACCCAGCAATCCCACTTCTGGGCATACACACTGAGGAAACCAGGTCTGAAAGAGACATGTGCACCCCAATGTTCATCGCAGCACTGTTTATAATAGCCAGGACATGGAAGCAACCTAGATGCCCATCAGCAGATGAATGGATAAGGAAGCTGTGGTACATATACACCATGGAATATTACTCAGCCGTTAAAAAGAATTCACTTGAATCAGTCCTAATGAGATGGATGAAACTGGAGCCCCTTATACAGAGTGAAGTAAGCCAGAAAGATAAAGAACATTACAGCATACTAACACATATATATGGAATTTAGAAAGATGGTAACGATAACCCTATATGCAAAACAGAAAAAGAGACACAGAAATACAGAACAGACTTTTGAACTCTGTGGGAGAAGGTGAGGGTGGGATATTTCAAAAGAACAGCATGTATACTATCTATGGTGAAACAGATCACCAGCCCAGGTTGGATGCATGAGACAAGTACTCGGGCCTGGTGCACTGGGAAGACCCAGAGGAATTGGGTGGAGAGGGAGGTGGGAGGGGGGATCGGGATGGGGAATACATGTAACTGCATGGCTGATTCATGTCAATGTATGACAAAACCCACTGCAATGTTGTGAAGTAATTAGCCTCCAACTAATAAAAAATAAATAAATAAAAATTAAAAAAAAAATAAAGTAAATGTCATGGGGATGTAACTTACAGCCTCAGGAATATAGCCAATAATACTGTAACAATTTTGTGGGTGACAGAGACTAGACTTAGCACGGTGATCATTTCATAAGGTATTCAAATGTCAAATCACCTGGAACTAACATATTGTATGTCAATTATCCTTCAATAAATAAGGAAATATTTTTTAAAAATAAGATGAGACTGCAAGGAAATTTATAATTACACATGTAGTTTCATTATATTTCTGTTAAACAGCACAGATCTAGAAAGTTCTCAGACTGCCATTAGTATAGCAAACCTTCATCCAGCCTCATTTACTCTCGAATGTTGCATAAGCTTTAGGAGTGTAGTTAATTCATTTAGAACAATGATTCATTTGGAATCAAAAGTAATCCAGGTGATTTGTAAAAGATTTTCCTTGCAGGGTTAGCAAATTAACGTGTAGAAGTATGTAGAAAGGGGACTAAAGCTTTGCGGGAATTTTCCAGGTTCGCTGTGATCCTGAGATTCAAGAATTACGTCAGTGGCAGAAGAAGCTGCGTGAGGACAAGCACATTCGCCAGCGAGTCAAAATCTTCTGGGCCAAACAAGAACAAAAAGGTCAGTTGTTTGATTCACAACCCTTGGTTTATTCAGGAAAAGCCTGAGTCTTACTCCAGGCTCAAGAAGGAAGCCCTGGCGCGGTTTCCTAGGGTCCTTGTTCTGCACGGAACTCCACTGGGGTAAGGGAGGTGGAGGCATGTTAAGAGTCGGCTCCGGAATGTCAGCGGTGACGCGGTGTGACTGACCCAGCCGTTCCCCTCACTCAGAGACACATCAGTGTCATCCCATGTTTGCAGCTCTCTCTCTCTCTCTTTTAGCTACAAACAAAAAGAATAACCCATCATTTTGGAAACAGTGCCCATCAGTGTGATGGGCAGTTATTCTTCTAAGCTGTTGATTGTGTGTCTGAACTGAAGTGCTGTTTTATGCCATCCTCGCCCCTTTTCTGAGAAATTAAACACATGTGCAGAGTGAAGCGCTAAGAATAACAGAGCAAGCACCCTTCACCTATCTCGTACGTGTCACAATTTTGTCCTATTTGCTTCCCTTCTTTTTTTTTTTTTAATTTTTAACTTTGTTACTACACATTCATGGTAGAAAAATTAGAAAAAAATAACCAAAAAAGGAGAAAAGTCAGAAATGTCACCACTGTTAAAATTTTGGTGCACATACTGTTATACTTTTTCCAGTACAAAATGATGCAAATCAATATCCATTTGTATATTATTAAATATGGGTTTTTACATTCTACTACCCATGTATCTGTTCATTATATTATGTCATCTACCCTGTCACTGAACATACTCAGAAAGTCATTCTGGTCAGCACTAGAGAGTGGTATTGTGATGTTTGATGGCTGTGTGGTATTGATTTAGCATCATTTATTTAATCAACCATATGGAATGAGACTCATGAAGGATTGTCAAGTGGAAAAAAACTGCAGGACAATAAATTTTCATTAATGTTAAGAATCCCCTTGCAAAGCAGGAGAACAGGGTTCCATCCCTGGGGTGGGAAGATCCCCTGGAGAAGGGAATGGCTACTCACTCCAGTATTTTTGCCTGGAGAATCCTATGGACAGAGGAGCCTGGTGGGCTACAGTCCATGGGGTCGTAGAGTCAGACACGAGTGACTGACTAACACTCACTAACTAAAATACGTACTTGGAAGTAGATGTCTAAAAAGCCTGGAGAATACATTAGTGTTAGTTTCCTTTAGGAATCAGGACTAGGGAAAATCTTGCACTTTTGGAATTTTTTAAATTATGAAAACCAACGAGAAAAAATGATCATACCTCCCTCGACAGGCTGCAGACCACTGTACTCTCACGGTCCATGCTCTGACCTCCCCATCCTCCCCGTTCCTTTTCCCTTTTCACTGGACTGCAGTCCCTCCAGTCTCTCTTGTTCTGCTGTATGCCAGCACCTTCCTCACCTCAGGGACTGCACTTTCAATCCCTTTTCTGCCAAATCATCCACTCCAGGCTACTCTGTGGCCACTCCTTCTCACCCTTCGGCCCAGGGGCATTAATGCCTCAGAGGGGCTGCCCTCACTTGCCTTATATAAGGGGACCAGGAACAGTATGGAGCAATCTCAGCGTGGTGGAATCTAGAAAAAAGTTTTCTGTTTTTGCCCAGAAGCTGTCTTCAATTCTGTTCTCTCAAATCTCTCTTTCCAGTTCCTTCATGTCATATTGGGTGGATTTCATGTCTTTGAAGTATGTTCTGATTTCATGAAGTCCAGCCTACTTAAAAGTCTCAGATCTGATTTAATGCTCTGACTCAGTGTGGTTGAGAGTGGGAGGGAGGGAGATCCAGGGGGCATCTTCCCTTCACTTCCTGTGTGGTCCTCTCTTGGCTGCTGTTGCTTCTCTGGCTGAGACCGTGTGGCCATCCGTGTCCTCTGGGCAGGCATCCCCGTGCTGGCTCTCTGACTCTTAAGTCTCATGTGAGCGCTTCCTCAGAGCTCATATGGCAGGATCCTTGAGGGATATGGTTCTAATTCTCCCTCTTCTACTTCCTCTCAGACCCCACTTCTGCCAGCATTCTCCCAGCCTTTTGCTCCTGGGGTCTCCTTACCCAGTGGCCAGCCCTCTTGAACCCAATGGGATGGTGTTCACTTGACACAACGGAAACCAGCAGTGGACACAGATTTCTCCACTGCCCCCTTTTCTCCACCTCGCATGTCTCCCCAGTTCACACGGAACTTGCTCTCACAGGCACAGTAGATTGAAGTGTGTGTAAATCTACCCTTAAAGGAGATGACCAATCAGAGAATGAGGGGTCCCCAGTCTTTCTGAGTTGTTCTCTTGGATCTTCCCTCCCCTGCCTTGGGCTTCTTGGGTGGGGGAAGCACCCACTCCTGTCTAAGGGAGGATAGAAAAACACAGCATTCTTCTTTAGGCCAGCAAGTCTCAACACTTTTGGACTGTGAACCAGGATGAAGTAGTTTTATGTCACAATCTACTACATATGAATATACTGATGGTTTCATATATACATAGCTAAAACAAAAGTTTTATGAAAAATGACCTTATTATATGGGCTCCCCTGGTAGCTCAGTTGGTAAAGAATCTGCCTGCAATGCAGGAGACCCCAGTTCGATTCTTGGTCGGGAAGATCCCCTGGAGATGGATAGACTACCCACTCGAGGATTCTTGGGCTTTCCAGGTGGCTCAGCTGGTAAAGAATCTGCCTGCAATGTGGGAGACCTGGGTTCGATCCCTCGGTTGGAAAGATCCCCTGGAGCAGGGAATGGCTACCCATTCTAGTATTCTGGCCTGGGAAACTCCATGAACTGTATAGTCCATGGGGTCCCAAAGAGTTCGACATGACTGAGTGACTTTCACACACGTACCTGTTACATGTAATACCCTCTGGTATTTTCTAGTCTCTTGAGTTTTTAACTTAAGCATCAAAATTAACTGACAGTAATGAACTCATTGACTAAAAGAAATACCCAAATGTCCCTAGGGATATAAAATAACCAAATAAATAAGTGTGGGAGAAGAGGAGGCTTTTTTCTACTTTAGAATGACAACTAATACATTTAGAAGGTATAATGGAATTTAAAAGTCACCATCTCGTAACCATATTAACAAATAAATTGACTAAAGCAAGAATCATCAGTGGATGCTAAACCACTGAGTGGAAGTTTGTTGAGGGACATGATAGTTGTAGTCTTAAAATATCTCTCCACAAGGGAAGGGAACCTCCTACACTGTTGGTGGGAATGTAAACTGGTACAGCCTTTATGGAGAATAGTATGGAGGTTCCTTAAAAAACTGAAAACAGAGCTGCCATATGTCCCTGAACCCCCACTCCTGGGCATGTGTCTGGAGAAGAACATGATCTGAAAGGATACGTGCGCCGAGTGTTCACTGCAGCATTGTTTGCAATAGTCAAGACGTGGAAGCCACCTGAATGTCCATTGACAGAGGAATGGGTGAAGGAGATGTGGTGCATATATACAAGGGAATATTACTCAGCCATTAAAAAGAATGAAATCATGCATTTGCAGCAACAGGGATGGACCTAAAGATTGCCCTACTAAGTGAAGCAAGTCAGAGAAAGAGAAATATCATATGACATCCTGTCTATGTAGAATCTGAAAGCAAATGATACAAATGAACTTATGAAACAGTAAGAGACTCACAGACTTCAAGAACAAACTTTTGGTTGCCAAGTAGAAGGATGGGGGAAGGGATAGTCAGTTTAGGATAGACGTGTACACGCTGCTATATTTAAAATGGATAACCAACAAAGACCTACTGTATAGCACATGGAACTCTGCTCAATGTTACGTGGCAGCCTAGATAGGAGGGGAGTTTGGGGGAGAATGGATACGTGTATGTGTATATGGCTGAGTCCCTTTGGCTCTTCACCTGAAAGTATCACAACATTGTTAATCGGCTGTGCCTCAATTCAAAATAAAAACTTTTTTAAAATATCTAAGAAAATAATAACTTTGCACTAGAGAAACCTGGCTTAACCAAGCGATGAAGATTAATGTTACCAATATTGGGACAAACTGACATCATGTGCCTCCTGATGTGATGTACCGAAGAAGACATACATCACACATCCTTAGACACAACTGCCAAAAATGCATAACTTGAACCTATCTAATGTGAGGGAATGTCAGATCAACCCAAATTGAGGACATGCTCCAAAATAACTGATTTGGACTCTTCAAAAATGCCGATGTCAAGAAAAACAAAGATTAAAGGAGACCAAAGGGATGTGACAGCTGAATGCTGTGCATGATCTTAGATTGGATCTTGGTTGGGGGAAATCCTATAAAAGACATGACTGAAACAGCAAACTTTGAGTATGGGCTTTATGTTAGATAATGGTACATAGTATTATTAAGTTTCCTGATGTTGATCAATGTTCTTGACCAATATCAGAAACCTCCTGTTCTCTTTGGGTTTTTTTTTTTGGATGTGGATCATTTTTTTAAAAGTCTTTATTGAATTTGTTACAGTATTACTTTGTTTTATGTTTTGATTTTATCTGTGACAGATGTGGGATCTTAGCTCCTCAACTAGAGATCAAACCCACACCCCCTGCATTGGAAAGTGAAGTCTTAACCACGGGACCATGTCTTAACCACTTAACCACTGAACCAAATATTTGCCTTGCTATTATGGCAAGTAGATGGGGAAACAATGGAAACAGTGAGAGACTATTTCCAAAATCACTGCAGATGGTGACTGCAGCCATGAAATTAAATGACACTTGCTCCTTGGAAGAAAATCTGTGACCAACCTAGACAGCATATTAAAAAGTGGAGACATTACTTTGCCAACAAAGGTCTATCTAGTCAAAGCTATGGTTTTTCCAGTAGCTATGTATGGATATGAGAGTTGGACTATAAAGAAAGCTGAACACCGAAGAATTGATTCTTTTGAAGTATGGTGTTGGAGAAGACTCTTGAGAGTCCCTTGGACTGCAAGGAGATCCAACCACTCCATCCTAAAGGAGATCAGTCTTGAATGTTCATTGGAAGGACAGATGCTGAAGCTGAAGCTCCAATCTTTTGGCCACCTGATGGGAAGAACTGACTCATTGGAAAAGACCCTGATGCTGGGAAAAATTGAAGGTGGGAGGAGAAGGGGACGACAGAGGATGAGACGATTGGATGGCATCACTGATCGATGGACATGAGTTTGAGCAAGCTCCGGGAGTTGGTGAAGGACAGGGAAGCCTGGCGTGCTGCAGTCCATTGGGTCGCAGAGTCGGACATGACTGAGTGACTGAACTGAACCACTGGACCACAAGAAAAGTCCCAGAAGCCTATTCTTAAGATGCATGCTGAAGGTTTTATGCAACTTAAACTCCAATGATCCAGAAAAAAATAATAACACACATGCACAATATACATGCACATAGAAAATGATCAAGTATAAACAATGGTGAATCTGAGAGTTCTTTGGATGATTATTATGATTATGAATGAATGGACAGATGGGTGGAGTTCTGAGCCTTGTGTGAGTCCACATACAGAGCCTGGTGCAGAGCAGGGGCTCATCACATGGGAGTTCTTAGTGTCCCTTGTTAAGAAGTATCTTGAGCTGTAACTGTTTGACAGGCTCATCTCTGTACAACTGCTGGTTCCTTTCATTTCAAAACTAGAAGACAATCAGAACTGTAATCAGATTAAAGATCAAGGAACAACAACAAAAAAATAAAGATCAAGGAACATGCAGCAGTGTGCCTATTTATTTCTGTTTTTACTTATTATTATTATTATTTTTTGAGTTGATTTGCCACTGGCTCACTGATTGGCTTGGCTTGCTAGGTGGCAGTGAGCGCAGGCTGGACTTAATGCAGTGATCCAGCCAGCAGCAGAGAGCAGAATGACAGGTCCTATCTCGGCCACCTGCTGCCCATGTCCCTTGCCGCCTTTCCACCTTCCGAGGGTTCCAAAAGGAGCAGTGCTTTCCAAACAAAATGAGGTTATCAGTAAACGCCCCGTTGTGAACCTGTGGGTAAATTTCTCATTTTAAATGAAACTATAGAAATGGCCCTTGGGAAAGAAAACCATTCTAAACACCGTCCCCAGATCTGTGGTCAGTTCAGAAGTCAGTACAGCACAGTGGAGTTTTGGAGTTGGCAAGACTTGCCCTTGGAATCTTTTTGCTTTTATCTGTGTGACCCTGATCTAGTTAACTTCATTCGACCTCAGTATTCCCACGTGCAAGATGGAACTATTAATAGTCCTGTCTCATACAGCTGTTAAAGGATTGCAAGAGATGATCTTTGGAATAAGTCCTGGCACATAGTTCCCATACATGTTGGTTATTGTCATTTTAAAATATGTCTGTGCTTCAAGCAGTTTTGTATTGATTACCTCTCCTAGACTCTAAGCTCGAAGGGGTTCCATGCAGGGACTGAGGGTCTTATTCATCATTTAGCACAGAGCCTGGCACAGAACTGACAGTCTATACTTATTTGGTGGATGGAGCTCTGGTTTTCATTTTATAGATGTATAAGTAGAGGGCCTGGAAGGTCGAGGGCTTGCCAAGGTCACACAGCCGGGGAGCCCTTTCTTTGTCCTGTGTTCTGACACATCCCAGAGGAGCGATGCAGAGAGACAAGACACTCTCTTGGATTCCACCACCAGACCCAAAGCTCTCAGGAATCCTGAACATGATACACGGCTTGTCTGATTTCTTAATATCCTATGGTTTCTTGCTGTTTGTGTTTGCATTGACTGAAGCCCTTGCATAGGGGCTGAATTGCCAGGAGCAGGGTACAACGTGCTTCCCATCAAGTGAAGTAAAACTTTGTCTCCTTCAAGTATCACTGAGCTGATTTACTTTGTTAAGTTCATGTACAACAGAGTTATTCCTGTTGAAAATCTTATGAATCTGGGTAGTGTGGAGGTTTCGAAAATCAACTCCCTCCAGCCAAGATGACATTGTAATGAGACCCCCAAAGAGCTCTGATGAAGCAGTTTGAAAATGAATGTTAAACACATGTAGTTCTCCTTTAGATTTGTGGTAAAAAAAAAAAAAAAAAGTGGAGTGATTGCAAATAAAAATGGGTTTCATCTTCATGTAAAAAAAAAAAGCACTACAGACTCATCTATGTACAAATCCAGCATACAAGCATAAGATCTTTTTCTTAGTGGATGCCATTTTATCCATATTGTGCTCTGGTATTTATAGTATGAATGAGTTTTGCCAAGTTCATTCCTTGGAGCAACCTTGGTGCAGACAGGAGGTCTGAAGCAGAGGAGCGTCAGCTGTCAGGGTAGAACCGTGGTCATTTATAGCCTGTCTCATGTTACCCTGAGTCAGAGGCCGTCCTGCAGGATTTTCTTCTAGGACAGAAGCGGTGTGAAGTTATCCTTAAGTCTCTATCCATCAGGACAGTTGCAGGAATTATTTTTAAAGCATTTATGACAAGAATTATAGCCAATATAATCCAAAAGAAGATGCCAAAGTCATTTTTGAGATGTGGTAAAAAAAATCTCTTCTTGATTAATAGCATATTTTTAGCTTCATATAATTGGTAATTGTTTTCAAATGTGCTTTGTAACTGAATATTCATATTTTATTTGGAAATCTGGTACGAATAAGGAGAAAGAAACCATAGAAACTGTTCCATAACATCAGATTACATTTTTTATGTATACAACATCAGATTACGTATAGATACAGCATCCGATAACAATTTTCTTATGTGTGTGTGTATTCTGCATATTTGTGTAAATACTCTTTGAATGACTTTTATCACTTCTTGATATTTTTTTGTGATTTTATGTGGTTTTATTTCTATCATTGCAAGATTGACAGTATTTTAATCTTTAAGAATGTGATGAATTGGGAGATTGGGATCGATGTATACACTATATTATGTATAAAATAGAGAACTAATTAGAACCTGCTGTGTAGCACAGGGAACTCTACCCAATGCTCTGTGGTGACCCAGATGGAAAGGGAATCCAAAAAAGAGAGGATATATATATATATACATATAGCTGATTCACTTTGCTGTAGAGCAGAAACTACCAATATTGGAAAGCGACCATACTCCAATTTTAAAAAATAGTCATTTACCTATAACTTTCTTTTTGGAAGTTTTGCTATTTTAAATATCACTTCTTGATATTTTAAAAGAAAGGGGTGGGGGAAGCTGACCTGTCAAAGGAAACAGATTCTTTACTTTGGTTTGCTCACCTTTTTATTCCCTATGTCAGTCCAAGAGTGGTTTATAGTCACTTAACAGAAACACATGACATTTTTAGGTAAATGTGTAATTGGATTAAGGAAAAATTAAAAGTAGAGAAAAAATAAAGCCGTTAAACATAGTAATCAAAATACTTACTCCAAGGTCTGTATTTGCTAGAGATTTCTTAGGGACAAAGTAAAGAGGGAAATAAGGTCTGTTACATAGTTCATAGTATCCGCAAGAAAAAAAAAAGTGAGCCAGTGGTTCAGGAAATACTGGATCCTTCCCTATACATTATGCAATGTGAATGATAACCTCAAAAATGTTCCTACAACAAATAGAAATGTCTGAGCTTCCTAGAAGCCACAGCAATGAATGAAATAGGATCATTACATTGTTCATTGTCCTCAAATTTAAAAAGTTTCTTGGAAGCACGCTTATTCTTGGAGCTAATTTTTCTCTCATAAAGAAGATACTATAATGAGGTGAACATTATCCTTTCCCTAAATATCATGAGTTTCTTAGCAGGGCATGGCTTCTGGAGGAAAAAGATAAAAGCCTGAGGGTAGGGTGGGGTAGAAACCAGAGAAATTTCTTGATTTTAAATCTAGTATTTAAGTTTAGATTGTAATGACAAATTTTAGCTATTAGGATTGGGGTTTTAGGATATTCTTAAAATGCGCATCTTGTCCTGGTCACACCCTGGAACTTGGTTCTTAGAGCAGATAAGGCTGTCTGGAGCTTAGGAACAGCTATGAGTTGGCGAGCATACGCCGTGTGCCAGGCCCTGTACCAGCACCCGTGTTCCCATGTAGCCCCCATACTTCTCTCCCAGAGGGAGGATGTCTCCATCGTACAGGCGAGGAAACCGGGGCTGGAGGTTACACGACTCACACAGGTTACACGGCCAGGAAGGCTAGAGACCAGGGATTTGAGCCCAGATCTGCCTGATGCCAGGGAATCTCTGGTCATCTCCTGCCTTAGTGTCCAGTTATTAATACCTTAAGCTGTGTGTCCAGTAGGGCTCATCGGCCCCCTGCAAATCTTCCCAGCAGGGTACCAGGACCCCCAGGCTGGACAGCGGGCAGCATCTGGCTGTACCTTCCACTTGGCACTAGCTGAAGTGACGGCAGGCCGCTGGAAGAGAGGAGGTCTGAGGGGAGGGCGGGCCTGGTCCCCAGCCCGAAGGATGCAGGATCTATAACCACGTTTCTGGGAGACATTTCCATTAGAGCAGGAAGCCGGGGTGAGAAGATGAGGATGCGGATGCTTTGTCTGCCTCCTTCCATGCTCCCTGCCCATCTGCAGATGAGCAGAGAGGGCCTTGACCACAAAAGAGGGGCCCAGGGGCAGAGGATACTTCAGCCTGAGGCTCAGGAGGTGGGTTCTGGCATTACGTGTGACCTTTTGTGACTGACAAACATGATCTATCATATAACAGAAAGGGGCAAATTTTCAGTGACTTATTTTCCAGAGACAACCACTGCTGAGTGTGTCAGCTCATAGAGTTTCTTCGTCTATTAATATGTAAATATATATACACATATTTATGTTTATAAACATGAGCCATGTTATATATAGTATCCTGTAACTTGCTTTTCTCTTCACTTGACAACATATCATTGACATCTTTTCTTTTTTTTTTTCATTGACATCTTTTCATGTCACATATATAGAGACCTCTCTCATGATTTTTTGTGGTTCTGTAAAAATGATGAATCTATGCTGCATGCTCTGTTGCTTATTCGTGTTTGACTCTTTGTGACTTTATGAACTGTAGTCTGCCAGGATTCTCTGTCCATGGGACTCTCCAGGCAAAAATACTGGAGTAGGGTGCTATGCCCTCCTCCAGGGGATCTTCCCAACCCCGGGATCAAACCTGCATCTCCTGATCTCCTTGCATTGGCAGGCAAATTCTTTACCACTGAGCCACCTGGGAAGCCCATTGATAAATCTGTACCATATTTTTTTTTTAAAAACAATTCTCAATGAATGGATATTTGGCTTGTGTTATGAACAGTGTAGGGGCTTCCCTGGTACCTCAGCTGGTAAAGAATCTGCCTCAATGCAGGAGAGCCTGGTTCGATTCCTGGATCTGGAAGATCCCCTGGAGAAGGGATAGGCTACCCATTCCAGTGTTCTTGGGCTTTCCTTTTGGCTCAGATGGTAAAGAATATGCCTGCATTGCGGGAGACCTGGGTTTGATCCCTGGGTTGGGAAGATCCCCTGGAGGATGACATGGCAACCCACTCCGGTATTCTTGCCTGAAGAATACCCATGGACATAGCAGCCTGATGGGCTACAGTGCATGGGGTCAGAAAGAGTCGGATATGTTGAGCGACTAAGCACAATGCATCACAGCATGACCAATGTATTGATAGGCATTTTGTAGATATATTCCTGCTTATTTATAAAAGTATTTCTGTAGGATAAATTCCTAGAAATGGAGTTGCTGGGTCAAAGGATATAAATATATTAAGTTTAGACATACTGTCATCCAAAAACACTACAACAATTTATGCTTAATGCCACCAAGTCACTTTGGAACTTTTGATGAGTGATGTAATCTTAGTGTTTCATTTTCCCTACTTGTAAAATGAGAATGATTATGCCTCAGGAATAATTCTAAATGAGGTCATTGCTTTGATATCACCATGGGTCTTTAAGAAGAAATACACTATTGGGAAATCTAAGGTGTCATTTTCATTTTAATTTCTTCTCTCATATCTCCTTAAACCTTAGTTCCTTTTCTATTTTAACCAGCCGAAGAAATAAAAATTTGATTAAAAGAAGTCTAGTGACTTCATGCCTTGAGATTACTTTCATCAGTTCTATTTTTAAGACTCACCAGTGGGTGAGGATATTAGAATGACATCAACTTTCATACATATCTTTTCATTTAAAATTTGCAAAAGTCTGCACAACTGGGATGTGCCTTTGCTTAAAATGCTTAACGTTCCCCTACTATTCTACTGAAATGTAAGGTAAAATAAAAGATGACTTCCTTTATTAAATGATCTGCTCCTAAAGTTTTAGTCCCCAGTTTAAACTTTTGTAAATGGATGCTTCCAACCAGTAGCTTCATTCTGTCATCTGACTTTTCAGCATTCTTTGCAGTTATAGTAGATGCAGAATGCTTTTGTAGGATCTAGATGTATCCACAAACATCTGGAAGGCTCAAGGAACCAGACTGGATAAAGTTTCCCATTTATCGGCTGTATAACCTTGTGCTGGTTGCCTAACCTCTCAGTGACTCAATTTGCATGACAATAAAATAGAAACACTAATGTTAGTAACCACTCCATAGGGTTTTTATAAAGATTAAATGAACTGAAATAGTGCCTGGCTCAAAAAAAGAGAAAGTGGTCAATAAATGATAACTATTATTAGTAATATAAGTGTTCAACATATGGCCAATATGTGTTGTTATTAAGAATACTTGCTCTGGGGTCTAAATGAACTGAATCCTGCCTCTAACATCAGTGAGGGCAGGGCAAGGTGCTCACTCTCATGAAGCCCAGTTTCCTCCTCTGTTATGTGGGGACAGTCAGGGCCCATCACACAGAGCTCCTGTGAGAATTAAATAATATTTAATATCATGTATGCTATGAAATAGATCCTTGGTACAAAGGGAATGATCAATAACTGGTGGTTGGTTTCTGAAATATTTTTTGAACTGTTGAGAAAGAGAAACAAAATGTATTCCAGGTAATTTACCTGTAGCAGCAGTTCTCAATCTTGGCTGCAGGTTAGAACCCCCTGGGGGAAATTTACAAGAATGTGTCAGGCCAGAGGCCAGAGAAGGCGATTACATGGGTTTATTCTTAGAAGAGAATGTGTTGTAACCACATCAGCACAATCCTAATACTATGGATTAGCTGGAGGATCCCAGTAATAGCTTTGGATTCAAAATCTTCCTTTGCAGGGCTCTTCTCTCTAATGCAATTTCATTTGGATTAAAATTCAGGGGCTCTGAGTTCCTTCAGTTTACCAACTAGCTGGACTTTGCTTTCCCCTTTGAAAAGTGGAAGAAGTGAGCAAGGAAATCTCTATAAAACAGGAAATCCAATAGGTGTTTGCTGTAGAATCTCCTGTCTCCTGGGTTAAGAGACCTATTGTTGAGCAAATCCGAAGCGTGGAAAACTATTGCTGTTGTCTTGGTGGTGGTTGTTGGTTTGGGGAGTTTGGTCTTAAGATTGAAGCCAGGAAAAATATATGAGGAACATTCTGGGTTTTGCTGCAAAGAGTGAGGTGAGATAGTGAGGGCCAGAGAGTAACTGGGGTGGGGAGGGGTGGGGAGAAGAGCAAAGGGGATTTTGGGTGTTTGGCAGTTTAAGAGAATTTGAGGGGAAAGAGTAGGGATGTTTAAAGGCGCTTTCTGTTTGGTCATAGACTTGAAGAGTAGGAAGCATGTCTCTTAGACCAAGGGATTTCTATTGCACCCAGGGGTGACTTGCTGAGTGAAAACCGGGCTCACAGAGGGAGGGCCATGGGAAACTGCTCCTGCCGTGGTGTCCAGCCCATAGGATAGCCTTGTCTTTACCCTTAGCTGCCGCGCCTTGGTGTCCGCAAAGATCCATGGTCCTTATGAGTGCCTACCACCTGCCTTAAACATATTATTTTTAATCTTCATAACAAATGTAATGAGAGTAACCTATTGTCACCCCATCTCTTGTCTCAGATGTTAAGTCACTTGCTTTTGGTCGACAGCTGCTAAGGAGCAGAACTGAGGACATGTAGACTTCCGCGGCATCATACTGCCTTGCTGTCCTCATACCCTTCCTTTCTGTCAGTCCCTGAACGAGTAGGCTGAGGGAGAGGTCTGGAATTCATGCTCTCAAAAGTGCAACAGATGTTCAATGCAGACATGAAGGCCGCCCCATAAAAAGCAATGAAGGACTGATACATGCTTGAATGTGGATGAACCCTGAAAACTTGCTAAGTACAAGAAGCCAGACACAAAATACCACATGTTATGTGATTCCCTTTATGTGAAATGTCCAGAATAGGAAAGTCTGTAGAGATAGAAAGCAGATCAGTGCTTGCCTGGGCCTGGGAGACTGAGGGAATGGGGGTGATAGCTGAAAGGTAAGGGGATTCTTTAGGGGAATATGAAGATGTTGTGAAGTTGATTGTGGTGATGGTTGCACCTGTCTGTGAATATACGAAAAAATCATTGAATTGTGTACTTTAATGAGTGAATTGTATGGCATGTGAGATATTTTCATAGAGCTGTTATATAAATAGAAATGAAGGTACAGACTACCTTACACTCATTAAGATGGATACTATCAACATAGGCAAAACACTCTCTGACATAAATCACAGCAGGATCCTCTGTGACCCACCTCCCAGAATATTAGAAATAAAAGCAAAAATAAACAAATGGGACCTAATGAAACTTAAAAGCTTTTGCACAACTAAGGAAACTATAAGCAAGGTGAAAAGACAGCCCTCAGATTGGGAGAAAATAATAGCAAACAAAGCAACAGACAAAGGATTAATCTCAAAAATATACAAGCAACTCCTGCAGCTCAATTCCAGAAAAATAAATGACCCAATCAAAAAATGGGCCAAAGAACTAAACAGACATTTCTCCAAAGAAGACATACAGATGGCTAACAAACACATGAAAAGATGCTCAACATCACTAATTATCAGAGAAATGCGAATCAAAACCACAATGAGGTACCATTACACGCCAGTCAGGATGGCTGCTATGCAAAAGTCTACAAGCAATAAATGCTGGAGAGGGTGTGGAAGAAAGGGAACCCTCTTACACTGTTGGTGGGAATGCAAACTAGCACAGCCACTATGGAAAACAGTGTGGAGATTTCTTAAAAAACTGGAAATAGAACTGCCATATGACCCAGCAATCCCACTTCTGGGCATACACACTGAGGAAACCAGATCTGAGAGAGACACGTGCACCCCAATGTTCATCGCAGCACTGTTTATAATAGCCAGGACATGGAAGCAACCTAGATGCCCATCAGCAGACGAATGGATAAGGAAGCTGTGGTACATATACACCATGGAATATTACTCAGCCATTAAAAAGAATTCATTTGAATCAGTTCTAATGAGATGGATGAAACTGGAGCCCATTATACAGAGTGAAGTAAGCCAGAAAGATAAAGAACATTACAGCATACTAACACATATATATGGAATTTAGAAAGATGGTAATGATAACCCTATATGCAAAACAGAAAAAGAGACACAGATGTACAGAACAGACTTTTGGACTCTGTGGGAGAAGGCGAGGGTGGGATGTTTTGAAAGAACAGCATCGAAACATGTATATTATCTATGGTGAAACAGATCACCAGCCCAGGTTGGATGCATGAGACAAATGCTCGGGCCTGGTGCACTGGGAAGACCCAGAGGGAGCAGGTAGAGAGGGAGGTGGGAGGGGGGATCGGGATGGGGAACACATGTAAATCCATGGCTGATTCATGTCAATGTATGGCAAAAACCACTACAATATTGTAAAGTAATTAGCCTCCAACTAATAAAAATAAATGAAAAACAAACAAACAAACAAAAAAAGATGGATACTATCAAAAAATAGAAAATAATAAGTATTGATGAGAATGTGGAAAAATTGGACCATTTTGCATTATTAGCAGGAATGTAAAATGATATAGATAAAGTTGTTCCTTAAAAATTTTTTTAAAGGATTTACCCATGAGCTAGCAATTCCACTTTGAGGCATATGCAAGAAAGAAAGCAGGGACTTGATGAGATGTTTGTACACATGTGTTAATGGCAGCATTAGTCACAATAGCCAAAAGGTAGAAGTAACCCAAGTGTCCCTCAATGGGTAGGAAATCTATGGTGTTGAAACTAGAACACTTTCTAACACCATACACAAAATGAAAAGACAGCCTTCAGAATGAGAGAAAATAATAGCAAATGAAGCAACAGACAAAGAATTATTCTCAAAAATATACAAGCGACTCCTGCAGCTCAATACCAGAAAAATAAATGACCCAATCAAAAAATGGGCCAAAGAACTAAACAGACATTTCTCCAAAGAAGACATACAGATGGCTAACAAACACATGAAAAGATGCTCAACATCACTCATTATCTGAGAAATGCAAATCAAAACCACAATGAGGTACCATTTTACACCAGTCAGAATGGCTGCTATCCAAAAGTCTGTAAGCAATAAATGCTGGAGAGGGTGTGGAGAAAAGGGGACCCTCTTACACTGTTGGTGGGAATGCAAACTAGCACAGCTACTATGGAGAACAGTGTGGAGATTCCTTAAAAAACTGGAAATAGAACTGCCATATGACCCAGCAATCCCACTTCTGGGCATACACACCAAGGAAACCAGATCTGAAAGAGACACATGCACCCCAATGTTCATCGCAGCACTGTTTATAATAGCCAGGACATGGAAGCAACCTAGATGCCCATCAGCAGATGAATGGATAAGGAAGCTGTGGTACATATACACCATGGAATATTACTCAGCCATTAAAAAGAATTCATTTGAATCAGTTCTAATGAGATGGATGAAACTGGAGCCCATTATACAGAGTGAAGTAAGCCAGAAAGATAAAGAACATTACAGCATACTAACACATATATATGGAATTTAGAAAGATGGTAATGATAACCCTATATGCAAAACAGAAAAAGAGACACAGAAGTACAGAACAGACTTTTGAACTCTGTGGGAGAAGGTGAGGGTGGGATGTATCGAAAGAACAGCATGTATATTATCTATAGTGAAACAGATCACCAGCCCAGGTGGGATGCATGAGACAAGTGCTCAGGGCTGGTGCACTGGGAAGACCCAGAGGGATGGGATGGGGAGGGAAGTGGGAGGGGGGATCAGGATGGGGAACACATGTAAATCCATGGCTGATTCATGTCAATGTATGGCAAAAACCACTACAATATTGTAAAGTAATTAGCCTTCAACTAATATAAATACATGAAAAAAAAAAAAAGGAAATATATGGTGTGTCCATACAGTAGAATATTGTTCAGCCTTAAGAAGGACGTCCTGACACATGCCATAACATGGATGAGCCTTGAGGACATTTCACTAAGTGAAATAAGCCAGTCACAAAAAGATAAATACTGAATGATCCTACTTAAATCAGATACTTAGAATAGTAATATCCAGAGAGACAAAAAGTAAGATGGCGATTTCCACAAGCTGGGTGCAGGGGAGAAAGGGATGTTCTTGTTTAATAGTGCCGAGTTTCTGTTTTGCAAGATGAGGAGTTCTAGAGATGTATCGTGGCGGTGGTATGAGTGTACTTAATACCACCAAATGGTACACTTTAAGATGGTTAGGATGGTAGATTTTATCTTATGTGTATTTTATCACAGTAAAAAAATTAGGAGGAAAAAAGTGAAGGCACAGACCCCAGATTCCCTCATGGCTCTCTCCCTCACCTTCATCAGACTCTGCTTAATTGTTACCTTCTCAGCGCGTCCTCCCTGACACCCCCATCCCTCTGCCCTGCTCATCTCCATCTAACATGTTGTCTACAGGGTGATTCAAAAGGAACTGACCACTTCCAGACTTTTATTAAAACACGCATGGACATAGATAAAGAACTTAGTGTTGGTGCCATTTCCTCTTCCACTTTGGAGAAATAAAGTGATTGCCCTTCAACTCTGATTGCAATGAAGGATATAGGACAAAGCCAGCTCCAGGATGGCTGGGTGCCCTGAGTCTTGTGTGTATTCTGGGGGCTGCACCACAGAGGATCGGTCATATTGGAACTACTGTATTCCCTTTACAAACTGTCTTTGACTGGGTGATGTATTTAATATATATTTAGTCACTGGTTAATAATTTTTAAAGTTTTTAATTCTTTTGACTTGCCCAGGATTTTAATAATTTATTTTGTTTATTGCATATTGTTTGCTTATTGTGACTGCACTGGAACATGGAAGCCTCCTGTGGCAGCTTGGAGACTTTTTCCTTTCTGTGGCATTCACCACTCTATCCCAGCTCCTAGCACAGTGCCCAGCATACACGTGATAGATGTTCAAGAAGTATTTGTTGATTCAGTGAATGAATCTGTGTTACACAATCCCCTTCCCAAATCATCCGGCTTGATAAACACCCTATGGACAAGGTCAAGCTAAGGTAATCAGAATTGTTTCCAAGCAACCAACCAAACAAATAAATAAAAGGAAATATATTATCCATCTTTTCTAAAACAATAAAAAGGACTGTTCACATTCCCATGTGTTTCCTGTGAAGCAACCACTGTTCTAAGCACATCCTTAGTAGGAACTCAGGCTTCTCAGCAACCCTTTGACGTAGGTACTGTATGGTCTTCATTTTATAGATGAAGAAACTGAGGAATAGAGAGGTTGAACAATGTACCCCAGGTCACCCAGAAAGGAAGAGGGCTTGGAAGTCCTTCCTCTTCCCCACCTCCTTATGCTGCAATGCACAGATGTTATTTATGGAGTTAAGCTGGGAGAAATCCGCGGGTGTTTGGTTTCTTGCAAAATCCATCAGGACCCACCCTCTGATTACACTGCTGAGGGCCTGAAGCACATGTTCCTTTACGCCCGTTAGCCTGGTTTAAAGGGCGATGGGCCCACCCACCTAATTGTCCCGCCTTCTCTCTGTAAGCACAAGTCCAACCCTGGTTGATGCTATTCACCCTGAGGATCTAAATTTAGGGTCTGAGCAGCTAAAATGTCTTCCCAATTTTTAGATTCAACTCTCATTAGTCCAGGACATGGAAAAATTTAAAGGTATAGAGCTATGGAGGCTAATCTGATACTTTTTAGAACTATAACTTAAAAGCTGTCCCCTTTTAATAATTTAAAAACTGTTCTGTATTCTCATTCTGAAAAATACAGAGAAGTATCAAGAGATCAAACAAACAAAACTAGCCACCATGCTGTCACTGATAATATTTTGGTGTATAGGAAGACTGAGAAAGACTTTTTAGAAAGTGCTTCATTTCATCCCCTCTGAGCAGGTGGGAGGGAGAGGAGACTGAGTCTTTTGCATGTGTTCTATTTTTGCCGTGTGTATTGGAGTTGCCCTCATTTGCTTTTTGTGGCATCTGAAGACTTGTCATTTAAGAGGTTTTGGGATGATATTTGAAGCTGTTCCAGAGTGAGCAGCTTATAACCAGCAGAAAAAGTCCTGGGCCTGGAGTCCCAAGCTTTATTTTCAAACCCTGATTGGAAGTGTCCTAGCTGTGTGTTCTTGAGCAAAGCACCCTAACCCTCCTGATCTTCCATCTTTTAACTATAAAGTGAAACTAACACCCTCCTAAAGGTTCAACTTAGAGACAAGGTTATTTGAGTTAAAAAACACTTGAGCTAATGCTCACCTGTAAATTCTCACTGACTGTGGGATCTTGAGAAAGCTATTTAACCTCTCTGACCTTTAGTTTCTTCATCTGTACAATAGAAATGATAAAAGTACCCCCCTCAATGGATCCTAGAGAAACTCATATGAAATAGTGCATGTAACATGTTTAGTCCAGTGCCTCACAGACAGTAGGGGTTCAATGATGATCAGTGACTATTGTAAATCATACAGTTTTTGACTCCTGTGAGAGCAGTGTCTTTCCCACTATGGATGGTGAAATCAGTTAGTGGGTTACCACATGCATTTTAAAAACTGAAATAATTTTAGGTCTTAAATAAGTCTTTAATCCATTTTGAATTTACTTTTGCATATGGTGTGACAAAGTAGTCCAGTTTTATTCTTTTAAATGTAAGACCTGGAACCATAAAACTACTAGAAGAAAACATAGGCAGTACATTCTTTGACATCAGTCGAAGTGATTTGGGAGGGGGTGGTATGTCTCCTCAGGCAAGGGAAATGAAAGCAAAAGTAAACAAATGAGACCACTTCAAACTAAAAACTTTGGCACAGAGAAGGAAACTATTGAAAAAATGAAAATGCCACCTACTGAATCTGATAAGGGGTTAGTATCTAAAATATACCAATAATTCATATAACTCAACATCAAAAAAAGAAAAACCTCAAACATTTAAAAATGGGCAGAGGATCTGAATAGATATTTCCCCTCAGGTAACCACTAACCAACCAGCTTAGCACCAACATTACCGTTTTTTTGTGAAAGCTTTTCCATGCCCCATCCCAGTCAATCCACCCCACCCACCTTCCTAACCTCTCACCTCCCTGACCCCCCTAGATAATCACTGTTTTGATTTTTATCATCCTCAACTAGTTTTACCTGTGTTTTGATCATCATTTAAATAAAAATCATATAGTATGTTCCCTTTTATATCCCTCACTCCATATTTTGTGTGATTCAGCCATCTTGGATGTATCAGTAATTTATTCTTTTTCACTGGTGGTATGGTATTCTATTGTATAAACATATTACAGTTGTTTATCACTCTACTCTTGAAGGATATTTGAGTTGTTTCCAGCTTTTAGCTATGATGAATATAACTGCTATGAACATTCTTGGTATATATCTAAGAGGATCTCTTGAGTGTATACGTAGAAGTAGTATTTCTGGGTCATGGGCCATAAAATCTTTTTACAAAAATAAATTTCCGCATAAGAAGTGTTATCCAGCAAACAGTACCAAGAAAAATGTAGCTCCCCTTGGGGAAATTGTTCTTTATACCCTAACTTTTCCTTTTTGCCTTGTCTGCCAGGAAGCTCAGAGTTCAACTTAAAGCTCATTTATAGCAACTTATTGACTCTTCCTGGTTAGCATATCTAAGTTCTCCATTTATCTTTAGATCTGCCTTTTTCTTTTCTGTTTTTGTTAACTGTATTTTATTGTACTGGGTTGGCCAAAATTTTCATTCAGATGATATGAAAGAACATTTTGGCCAACGCCCAAAATTATCTGAAATCCTTTTAGGGAGGAAACAGGACATAAATAGCTTCAGGAAGAAAATAGGTCTTTGCCTTGCTTACAACACAGAGAAGTTGTGAATCTCACATGGGATAATGTATATGAGAGAACATTAAACCCTGAGAAGCCTGACCTGGAGGAGTTATCATTAGTGTGCATTCAACTCTTGCAGAGGTGTGAGCTTTATCAGCTTTGTAGAAAAGGAATATGAATACCGCTAGCACTCGTTCTAACAGAATTTTAAAAAATAACTTTCTTCTTAACTTTCTTTCTGGAAAGTTGAACAAAAAGAGTGTTGGGTTGGCCAAAAAGTTCATTCAGCTTTTTCCCGATAAGATAGCTCTTGTAGTGCTTCTGGTTGTTGTTTAGTCTCTAAGTTGTGTCCGACTCTGCGACCCCATGGACAGCAGGCCTCTCTGCCCCTCACCGTCTCCTGGAGTTTGCCCAAGTTCATGTCCATTGAATTGGTGGTGACATCCAACCGTCTCATTCTTTGTCACCCCCTTCTCTTCCTGCCCTCAATCTTTCCCAGTACTAGAGTCTTTTCCAATGAATCAGCTCTTTGCATCTAGTGGCCAAAGTATTGGAGCTTCAGCTTCAGGATCAGTCCTTCTAGATGAGTATTCAGGGTTTATTTCTTTTAAGATGGACTGGTTTGATCTCCTTACTGTCCAAGGGACTCTCAAGAGTCTTCTCCAGCACCACAGTTTGAAAGCATCAGTTCTTTGGCAGTTGGTTGGCCTTCCTTATGGTCCAGCTCTGTCTTTAACTTCATTTGAAGTGATTTCATTATATTTTACTGTGATAGCTGTCATATTAGTGTGCATTTTAAAAAAAAACAACATCAAATTTGGTGAATTTTGTGTAGCCATTTTAATATTGAAGAAGGAATAAAAAACAACATTTTGTCATAATATACTTTTTTATTTCAAGAAAGGTAAAAACACAACTGAAACACAAAAGGAGATTTCTGCAGCTTTTATTTTCTTGGGCTCCAAAATTACTGCAGATGGTGACTGCAGTCATGAAGTTAAAAGGTACTTGCTCTTTGGAAGGAAATCTATGACAAACCTAGACAGCATATTAAAAAGCAAAAACATCACTTTGCCAGCAAAGATCTATAGGTCAAAGGTCAAAGCTATAATTTTTTGAGTAGTCATGTACAGATGTGAGAATTGGACCATAAAGAAAGCTGAGCACTGAAGAATCAATTCTTTCTAATTGTGGTGTTGGAGAAGAATCTTGCGAGTCCCTTGTACAGCAAAGAGATCAAACCAGTCAATCCTAAAAGGGAATCAGCGCTGAATACTTATTGGAAGGACTGATGCTGAAGCTGAAACTCCAATACTTTGGCCACCTGATGTGAAGAGCCAACTTATTGGAAAAGACCCTGATGCTGGGAAAGATTGAAGGCAAAAGGAGAAGGGGGCAGCAGAGGATGAGATGGTTAGATAGCATGACCAACTCAATGGACGTGAATTTGAGCAGACTCCAGGAGATAGTGGAGGACAGAGGAGCCTGGTATGCTGTAGTCTGCGGGGTCCCAAAGAGTCAGACACAGCTTAACGACTGAACAACAACAACAACAGCAAATTGAGAAGGTGCTGTGACTGATAGAACGTGTCAAAAGTGTTTTGCGAAGTTTTGTGCTGGAGATTTCTCGCTGGACGACGCTCCACAGTTGTGTACACAAATTGATGGTGATCAAATTGAGACATTAATTGAAAGCAATCAACATTATACCATGCAGGAGATAGCCGACATACTCAAAATATCCAAATCAACCGTTGAAAATCATTTGCACCAGCTTGGTAATGTTAGTCACTTTGACGTTTGGGAGCCACATAAATGAAGCAAAAAAAGCCTTCTTGACCATATTCCGCATGTGATTTTCTAGTTAAAGGTAATTAAAATGTTTTGTTTTTAAAACTAATTGGGATGGGTGATGAAAAGTGGATACTATACAGTAGTGTGGAATGGAAGAGATTGTGGGGCATGCGAAATGAACCACCACCAACCACACCAAAGGTGGGGGTCTTCATCCAAAGACACTGATGTTGTGTATATGGTGGGATTGAAGGGAGTCCTCTATTGTGAGCTCCTTCTGGAAAACCAAACGGTTAATTCCAACAAGGACTGTTCCCAGTTAGCACTTGATGAAAAGAACCCGGAATTAGTCAACAAAAAATGCATAATCTTCCATCAGGGTAACACAGGACAGTATGTTTCTTTGATGACCAGGCAAAAACTGTTACAGTTTGACTGGGAAGTTCTGATTAATCCACTGTGTTCACTAGACATCACACCTTCAGATTTGCATTCATTTCGGTCTTTACAAAATTGTTTTAATGAAAAAAATTTCGATTCCCTGGAAGACTATACAAGGCAACTGAAACAAGTGAATTCTTTGCTCAAAAAAATAAAAGTTTTGGAGAGATGAAATTATGAAGTTGCCTGAAAAATGGCAGAAGGTAATAGAACAAAACAGTAAATATGTTGTTCAGTAAAGTTCTGGGGAAAATGAGGAACGTGTTTTTTATTTTTTACTTGAAAACCAAGGAAACTTTTTAACCAGCCCAATAGATCATTCTTAGTTAAGTATCACCATCCAGAGATGATTGCTATTAAAATGTCATCTTTCTTTTTTAAAAATTACTTTAGATATAATTCAGGGACTTGCTTGATGACTCAGATGTTAAAGAATCTGCCTGTAATGCGAGAGACCCAGGTTCCATCCCTGAGTCGGGAAGATCCCCTAGAGAAGGGAATGGCTACCCACTCCAGTATTCTTGACTGGAGAATTCTGGCAAGCTCCAGGACACAGGATCCTCGTGGGCTAAAGTCCCTGGGGTTGAAAAGACTTAGCAACTAACACACAACACAGATATAATTCATGTATCATACAATTCAGTGACTTTTAGTATAATTCACAGAATTTGCAACCATTACTGCAATCAATTTCAGCACATCTTCATCACCCCCAAAGGAAACCTTACTCCGCTTAACCACAGTCCCGCAAGACTCCCATTCTTCCCAGCTCCAGACGACTATTAACGGACTTTCTGTCTCTATAGATTTGCCCTTGTGCCCTTGTGGCTTCTTCACTTTGCACAATGTTCTCAAGCTCCATCCATGTTGTAACACATATTAATACATCATTTCTCTTTATGGCTTGATTACATGGCTGTGAAATACTGTAGACAGGGGGACTCAAACAACAGACATCTTTTCCCCCACAGTTCTGGGGCTGGATTTCCAAGATCAAGGTGCCAGCATGATTGGGTCTGGTGAGAGCTCTCCTGGCTTGCAGAAGCTGCCTTCTAGCTATGTACCCACATAGTGTAGGGAGAGTTCTGGTATCTTCTCCTCTTCTTATAAGGGTACCCGTTCTTTCAGGTAACATCTTATGACCTTATTTAACTTTAATCACCTCCTTAAAAGCCCTGTCTTCAATCCAGTCACATGTGGGGGATTAGGGCTTCAACCTGTGAATCTGAGGAGGACACAGCTCATGTTTCCAAATAATATTCCAGTATATGGATGTATCACACCTTTGCATCAATTTATCAGTGGACAGAAATATGAATTGTTTCCATATTTTGGCTGAGTAATGGTGCTATAAACATTCATGTGCAAGATTTTATGTGGATCCATGTTTTCATTTCTCTTGGGTGTATAACTAGGAGTGGAATTGCTGGGTCAGATGGTAACTCTAGATTCAATTGGATGAGGAATTGCCAGATTGTTTTCACAGGGGTTGCACCATTTTATGTTCCCACCAGCAGTGGATCAGGGTTCCAGTTCTTGCACATCCTCACCAACACATGTTATTAACCGTGTGTTGGATTACAGTCATCCTTGTGGATGTGAAGTGGTATCTCAGTGTAGTTTGAATTATGTTTTCCTCATGCCTAATTGTGGAAAATTCTGAAAGAGATGGGAATACCAGACCACCTTACCTGCCTCCTGAGAAATCTGTATGCAGGTCAAAAAGCAACAGTTAGAACTGGACATGGAACAGTGGACTGGTTCCAAATTGGGAAAGGAGTACGTCAAGGCTGTATATTGTCACCCTGCTTATTTAACTTATATGCAGAGTATATCATGTGAAATGCCAGGCTGGATGAAGCACACGCTGGAATCAAGGTTGTTGGGAGAAATATCAACAACCTCAGATATGCAGATGACACCACCCTAATGACAGAAAGCAAAGAGGAAGAGAAGAGCTCTTGATGAAGGTGAAAGAGGAGAGTGAAAAACCTGGCTTAAAACTCAACATTCAGGAAACTAAGATCATGCCATCTGGTCCCATCACTTCATGGCAAATAGATGGGAAACAATGGAAACAGTGACAGATTTCATTTTCTTGGGCTCCAAAATCACTGCAGATGGTGACTACAACCATGAAATTAAAAGATGCTTGCTCCTTGGAAGAAAAGGCTATGACCAACCTAGACAGCATATTAAAAAGCAGAGACATTATATTGCCGACAAAGGTCTGTTTAGTCAAAGCTATGGTTTTTCCAGTAGTCATGTATGGATGTGAGAGTTGGACCATAAGGAAGGCTGAGCATCAAAGAATCGATGCTTTTGAACTGTGGTGTTGGAGAAGACTCTCGAGAGTCCTTGGACTGCTGCTGAGGCTGAAGCTCCTGTACTTTGGCCACATGATGCGAAGAGCCAGCTCTTTAGAAAAGCCCCTGATGCTGAGCAAGATTGAAGGCAGGAGGAGAAGGGGAAAACAGGGGATGAGATGGTTGGATGGCATCCCTGACTCAACGGGCCTGAGTTTGAGCAAGCTCTGGGAGATGATGATGCACAGGGAAGCCTTGCATGCTGCAGTCCATGGGGTTGCAAAGAGCTGGACACGACTGAGGGACTGAACATCAACATGCCTAATGAAATGACTGAGCATCTTTCCGGGTATTCATTGGCTGTTTGTGTAGCTTCTTTGGAGAAATGTCTATTCAGATCCTCCACCTTTTTAAATTAGGTTGTCTTTTACTGAATAGTAAGGATTTTTTATGTATTTTATTTTTTTAATTAAAAATTTTTTCTTGGCTGTGCTGCCTTTTGTTGCAGCCTACACGTTTTCTCTGATTGTGACAGAAGGGCTCCTTATTGCAGTGTGTGGGCTTCTCTAGTTGTACGGCACAGGCTCTAGAGCACAAAGGCTCTGAGTCTATACCAGTGAGATACTTCATAGCCCTTGTTTCATGTATCCCTGCTTTTTTTTCATCTAACTTTCATCTAACTATGTGGTAGACCCATCCCCCTATATTATAAAGTTGTTTTACATGATTAGCTACATAATTAAATTATTTTCTTATTGGACACTTCTTTCTCAGTTTCACCATTATAAATACTGCTGCCATGGATGCCTTCATTCCTAAGAGTTTAATTTCATTTGTGCAGCTTTTGAAGATATTTTTACATATTGAAAACCTGAATCTTTTAATTCACACTTTGAGATGATTTTCTTAAAAGCAGAAGAACAGGAACAGGCAAATGAAGTGTCGAATCCCACACTTGCACCTTAGGGAAGTCACTTACCTTTCAGAGTCTCCGTATTCTCATTGAAAAAATGGAGATAATGATACCTTCAGAGAGTTGTTTTGAAGATTAAAGACAATATAGAGATATATGGAGAAGGCAATGGCACCCCACTCCAGTACTCTTGCCTGGAAAATCCCATGGACGGAGGAGCCTGGTAGGCTACAGTCCATCGGGTCGCTACGAGTCGGACACGACTGAGCAACTTCACTTTCACTTTTCACTTTCACACATTGGAGAAGGAAATGGCAACCCACTCCAGTGTTCTTGCCTTGAGAATTCCAGGGATGGGGGAGCCTGGTGGGCTGCAGTCTATGGGGTCGCACAGGGTCGGACACGACTGAAGTGACTTAGCAGCAGCAGCAGGGATATATGTGCTTGTGTATATTTTAAGAACTCAATAAATAGTACTTGTAATGATTATCATTATTTTCATCATTGTTGTTGTTATTGTTGCTAGCACTATTAAATTTGCAACAGGCCGTGGAAACAGGGCAGAATACCTGTGAGGAGATGGTAGGGGGATGTGCAGGTCTTTCCTACCAGCCTGGGAACTGCAATCAGAATAAGTAGACATTAAATGTTTTCTCACCTCAGCCAAACAGAAGTGTTTTGGTATCACACAGCAGATAAGTGTCCATACTCCTAAATCTTTATATGTATCTAAGATCAGTTTCTTTGGATCATTACTCAGCAACGGCTGTGAGAGGGTTTAACCCAATTCATGTAACTGTTGAAGATATTGTTTGCATGTTGAAAATACTTATCTTTTAGTTGAAACATAGATTAGCTCCAAGAGAGCATAGCTCTGTCTGGTACGTTCGTCATTTTACGTTTTGCATCAACAAACACACAATAGGGGCTGGCAGAGGAAGGTAAGAAGGAAGGCAGCAGGCCCCCGGTTACATTTTGTTATATTTTGCCTAGAAAACTGGAGAAATAGCCATCTGAATCCCGAGAAGAACCGCCATTTATTAAGCATCTATTGGATCTGCTATGTGCCAGGCACTCTTCTGGTGGATTTGTGTATGTAATCTCAGTTAATGTATTTAAATATCAAGATTACCTTGAGCAATTTGATCCACAAAACCCCCAGTTTTTGTGAGGAAACAAGCGTCAAGAGGGTTAGAGACTAGGCCAAGGGCATGCTGGTAGTAAGACCTGGAGCCTGGATGCAAATACTTCAAACACTTGCCTCTGCGATGCTAAAGTCTGGGTGTCCCCACTGAACTGGAGCATCCTTTATGTTGCTGGTAAACATGTGTGTCCTTTCTACAGTCTGGAGGGAGGCTGAGAGAGAAAGGCCTGGGGGCTTCCAATTGACTGAGCGCCTGCTCTGGGTGCAGGACTGGAGCTGCTCGATGCTGGAGGTTCAGTGGCGAACAGAAGCCAACACCTTGCTCTCCTGGAAACTTAAGCCAGTTGGGGAAGCTGGATGCTATTCCAGTAATCACATGAATCCTTGATTACAGACTGTGACCAGTGCTCTGAAGAAGTTCTGAGGCATCAGATGGATGCCTTGAGAGACTTTAGCAGGAGGTTTGAATAGGTTCCCCTAGTAATTAACTAGACATGAGTGGCAGTGAGGGCTTTCAGATGAGGAAAGGATGGAGGCAAAGACCTTGAGCCTGGAAGGGGGACTGAAAGAAGGCTTGAATGATGAAAGCAGGTGCAAGGTGAAGGGGAGCTGGGAGAGAGAGCAGTGGGCTCAGGAGCCTGGTTAAGGACTTTGGACTTGATCCTAGGGGCAGCAGGCAGCATTTAAAGGGCTTTAGCAGGGCAGTGGCATCATCAGATGGGCTTTATAGAAAGATGAGCATGGTTGGAGGTGGGGGCTGGATCAGATGACCTGGTGGCAGTGGAATTGGACAGAAGTGGATGGGTTTAGGAGATGTTTAGAGGGTAAAAATGACATAGGTGATATGAGTGACCCTTTCTAAAAAAGCAGCTTTGTTTAGGAATCAGTATGTTTCTCTCCAAGGTCAGGGTTTGAGAATATTTGATTTTTTTCTTTTCAGTATACCAGAGAGCTTCCTTTTAGAACTCTGTGCTGAAACTCTTGGAATGTTACTTCCCATCTCCTTCTTTTAAGGTTTGATAAAACTGTCTTCCTCGTCCTGAATGTTTCTTGGCTAGAGCTGTGTGAGCCCAGGGTTCTGGACTGAACCCTGGTGCCTAAGTACAGACTGAAATAGTTTCTCAGTTAGTTATTAACTTGTTAAACTTACAGAGGAGCTGTGTAAAAATAAACTGGAGGATCTGTTTCCATTTCACTTAAAGACAGCATTCAATATACAGAGCTTCTGCCAGTCTGAACTGGATGAGAACTGTTTATACCCCAAGCTCATTCAGAATGCCTGGGATATTTCTAAAGGTTCAGTCTTGGCGGCGGCAGCTGAGAATGCAGAGATAAATAAAAAAGTCATGAGACACGGCTGACAGGGTTCGTCTGTATTCATTCACACCCCGGACTCACTAGGCTTTTGAAGATGCAGAATTTCGAAGGACAGCCTACTACATAGTGGCTATTTAAACTGCTGTGCTAAATCTCCAGTCTTGATAACTTCAAAATGAAACTACCTTTGTTAATTCTGATGCAGAAAGAAAATACTAATTGGTATATAAGTACATATGAGTAGCACAAAAGCTCACCTACATAATTTAAAGAAAATTTGTTTAAATATTTATTTTCCGGTTGTTCTAAAGTCACTGCATTGCTGTTGTTCAGTCGGCCAGTTGTGTCCGACTCTCTGTGACCTCACAGACTGTACAGCACGCCAGGCCTCCCTGTTCCTCACCATCTCCCAGAGCTTGCCTGGAGTTTGTGTTACCTGTATAATTAAGAAATAATTTTATTGAGCATCAACCATGTGCCAGGCAGGTTCCATCTCATTTCACCCTTTGCCCTCTATTACTGACCCCATTTTATGAGTGAGGGAGCTGAAGCTTCAAAGAGCTTAAGAGACTTGCTCAGGTGATTCAGTTGGCAAATGATGGTGGGATTCAAAGTCAGGTCCCCTGGCGTCAGAAGCTGTGCCCTAAACAACTAGGCTGTGCTCCAGTGGCCCCATTCCTTCCCCTGTTGGAGCCTCAGTTTCTGTTATTTATGAAAAACAGGTCTTTTATTGATGGTCTCCCTTTCCAGAAGTCAAGGTCCTTTCCCGGGTCAAAACTTGACATTGAGATTCTGTCTCAAGATAACTAATATTGTCCAGCACCAAATATTACCACTTACAAAATGCTGCCTTCCAGGAGACTTCATCCTGAGTTTACATTATTTAGAAGTCAACACCAGTAATTACTGCACATTCAAGACTATCCACCCCAGTCCCTTGGGGCTTCCAAGTTGGCTCAACTTTCCTTAAAAATAACACAACCCAACATCTGGCACCATTAGGAAAGGGAGGGAAATGTACCAGACTACTCACATTACCCTCTGCATGTCAACATCTTCCAGTGGGGACATGTAGAGTAGTCTTTTTCACATTTTTTTCTCTATTTTTCAGACTTTCTATAATGACTGTCAACTGCTTTTATAATCAAAAAGTAACCTTATTTTAAAAATTCAGTCCAGTAAAATAAAAAAAATAGAACCTTGGTAATATGTATTGTACAGTCCCCTGCCTTCCTAACTGGAAAGTCTGGAACATGACTTTAAGCTCTGTTGGATGATTCTGGGTCATGATCAGGGGTTCACTTCTTACTCTGCACTGGTATGAATGGTGGTTAAGGCCATGGATTTTGGACTCAGATAGACCAGGCTTAGAGTCCTGGCAGGGCCATTTGTTTTAGCTCTGTGACCTTGGGCAAGTTGCTTAGTGTCTCTGGGCCTAATTTTCTCATCAGTAAATGGAAATAATGCTAGCTTCTACCTCCCGGAGTGACTAGGAATATTAAGTGAGGTGATAAATTTGTGTAAAGCCTGAACGTAATGTCTAGTATTCAGTAAATGCAAATTTTCTAATTAATTCTGTGATATTGTTAATAATCTGTTGCAAGTGTGGAAACCTCAGGGACTACCGAGGCACCTCAGACCCTGCCCTGGACCTGAATGAAAAAGTCCTCAGATTCTGGTGCCTGTTCTCTTCCTCCCTGTTTTCCTATTTTATTTTATTTTTTGTTGAGGTGAAACTCAGCAGGGTGTACTAATTCTTAGCGTACAGCGCAATGAACTCGTCTGCATGTACATACCGCATAATAGCACCCGGATGGTTGAAGAATGGGCTCCACCTTCCAGGGGCCTCTCTCAGGCCCCCACCCAGGCAGCAGCTGATCCCCAGGCAAACTATTTGGATTTCTATCATTGTGGAAAAGGTTTTGCTTATTCTCGAACTTCATATAAATGGAAACTCAATATGGACTCTGTGTCTGGTTTCTTTTGCTGGACATTACATCTGGGGGACTCAACCAAATTGTTGAGGGCAGCAGTAGTTTGCTGTTTTCCCCTGAACTGTAGTATTCTTTCCTTTGAATATCATCACAGTTTGTATATCACTTATGGCTAGACAGTTGAGTTATATCCAGCTTTTATGAACATTCTGACCCGGGTCTCCTGCATTGTAGGCAGGTTCTTTACCGTCTGAGCCACCAGGGAAGTCATATGTTTTTTGGTGGATGTAAATACTCACTTCAGTTGAGGATTAGCCAGGAGTGGAATTGATGGGCCTGAGAGTGTATAAATAATATTTAATTTGGCAAGATACTTTCAAATAGTTTGCCTAAGTGGTGGGACTGTTTCCCATCCCCACTAGCGATGCCTGAGCATTAAGTGTCCTGCATCCTTGTCAGCACTTAATGTGATGAGACATTTTCATCATAATCATTCTGGTGGGTGTGTAGTGGCTGTCCCACTGTGGACCCTCACGTTTTCATATGCTTATCAGCCACTGGGACACTGTGTATGTGCGTGCGTGCGTGTGTGCGTGTGTGTGTGTGTGTGTGTGTTAATTGCTCAGCCATGTCCAACTCTTTGCAACCCCATGGACTGTGGCCTGCCAGGCTCCTCTGTCCATGGAATTTTCCAGTCAAGAATACTGGAGTGGGTTGCCATTCCCTTCTCCAGGGAATCTTCCCAACCCAGGGATTGAGCCTGGGTCTCCTGCATTGCAGGCAGATTCTTTACTCTCTGAGCCACCGGGGAAGCCCATTGGGAAACTAATTCATTCCTAAATTCAGTTATGCTCTGAGGATAACTCAGCTTGCCAGTATGATGCTTTAGGAATGGGCACACAGCTCTGAGAGAGGTCTCAGAGACTCTCCTGTGACTAATATACCAGTTTGGGGAACACATTCCAAAACATCTACACGGCTTCTTCAGCTTACTTTCAAGTCCTTGACTGTGTTTGATAGCTGAGCTGGAAGATAAATAACTTTCAAATGAGTGACATGAGTTTTAATGATGCTAAGTGAACTCTTTAGCAGCACTTCAGCTTGTATTTCTACAGGCCACTCAGGGGAGAGGAAGTCACATTTGTTGAGTACCTGCTGCTGCTGCTGCTGCTAAGTCACTTCAGTTGTGTCTGACCCTGTGCGACCCCATAGGTGGCAGCCCACCAGGCTCCCCCGTCTCTGGGATTCTCCAGGCAAGAACACTGGAGTGGGTTGCCATTTCCTTCTCCAATGCATGAAAGTGAAAAGTGAAAGTGAAGTCACTCAGTCGTGTCCGAGTCTTCACGACCCCATGGACTGCAGCCCACCAGGCTCCTCCGTCCATGGGATTTTCCAGGCAAGAGTACTGGAGTGGGGTGCCATTGCCTTCTCCTGTTGAGTACCTACTACATATCAATTCCTGCACTGGGCACGTTAGGTACATTATCCCCCTAATCTTCCTAAGGACTCTGTGAGGGCAAGCATTATTTCTCTTATTTCAAATGAGGAAATGAGGCTGGGACTGGGTCACCCAGCTATTAGATGGAAGAGCCAGGATTCGAACACGGAGTCTACTTGTCTCCAAAATCTTCCCTTCTGTGAACAAGCAAACTGTTCCTAGCATACATTTCATTTATATTTTTTGTAATCGTCACTTCTACTAAAGCTTCCAGGAAGGCTCAGTTGGTAAAGAATCTGCCTGCAATGTAGGAGACCTGGGTTCAATCCCTGGGTTGGGAAGATCCCTTGCAGACAGAAATGGCAACCCACTCAAGTAATCTTGCTTGGGAAATCTCATGGACAGAGGAGCCTGGCGGGCTACAGTGCAGGGTCGCAAGAGCTGGACATGACTTAGCAACTAAACCACCACCCCCACTCTGCTAAGGCAACTCCACCCTGGGTAGAGCTCTCCCTGGGGTCTTCCAACATCCTAACACCGGGTCTGCTGATACCAGGAGGCCAGCCCCCCACCCCTCCAGACTCTGCAACCCTGACCTTTCCTCCTCCTTTCCTCTCCCCACCTCTGCCTGATCGCAGTAACACCACGTACCTGTCGATGCTCTGACAGTCTGCTTTTCTTCTGTCTGGTATATTTTCTGATAATTCTTTTAGAAAAATTTTCCCAATGGTATAGCAATGCATGTATATTGTAGACATTTGGGAAAACAACAATTCACCCATTTCTTTTCAGTCATTTTATCTATGTTTAGTTTTTTTTGTTGTTGTTGTTTAGACAGTTAAAAAGCTGGGCTACAACTTAGTTATGAATGTAATTTTTTTTTTTACAGGGCAGTCACATTAAAAGGATGTACTATGAACAGCTCACTCAGGAGCAAACGTAAACTAGGAGTCACTTGTTTTAATTTATTTTCACTTGTATTTTAAAAAAAAATTTTTTTCAGAAAGGCACGAGGGAAAACAGGGGCAGAGATGACTGAGTGGAAAAAACTAAATTCTATTTTACTTTCAGAGGAATCAGCTTGGTTGGCTTTCACCACCACCAGACAGAAGCCACAGTGTCCCCTTTGGAGACACTGTTAACTTTGGGAATGGAGCAAGAAATTTGCATAATGAAAATGTATAGGCATTTTATAAATTCCACTGTATTTTGCCCTTGGCTTGTCTCCCTGTTCCTTTAAACTTTGCAGAAGCACATTCGTAATGGCAGCCTCCTGTTTTATGAAGTTTATAAAATTATCAGATACCTATTCATTCCCCAGGGGTTGGGCATTGTGGTTGTTCCTAAACTGTCTATATGGGAAGTGAATCTTTATTACATCTTTATGACAGAGATCATCTCCCTAGGGGGAAACCAAGACCCTGACGAGGGTAAGGGCATGAATGCATGAGCCAGACAGCCCACAATGTGACCCCAGGCCCCTTGTGGGACATGCGTGCCTCCGTTTCCTCATCCGTATGATCACTGGGAAAAGAACAGCATGTACCTCACTGCTCCTTTGTATGCGCAAAGGGCCCAATGAGCACCATAGAAGTGCTGTTTTATTATTTACCTGGAATCCTAAAAACTGAGGATTTTAAAAAAATATTTTAAGCCTTATATGCATACTGCTGACTTGAAAGTGTGGACCAGTCTCCTCTGTGTAACCTCAGGGCCCAGCTCTGCGATGGATGCACATTTACTGAAGCAGCTTCTCTCTTTGGTTTGTAAGCATCTCTGTGATGTACTGTGTACTCTGCTTAGTCGCTCAGTCTTTGCAGCCCTATGGACTGTATTCCGCCAGGCTCCTCTGTCCACGGGATTCTCCAGGCAAGAATACTGGAGTGGGTTGCCATGCCCTCCTCCAGGAGATCTTCCCCATCCAGGGATCTAACCCTGGTCTCCCGCACTGCAGGCAGATTTTTTTACTGTCTGAGCCACCAGGGAAGCCCATGAATACTGGAGTGGGTAGCCTATCCTGCTCCAGGGGATCTTCCTGACCCAGGAATCGAACTGGGCTCTCCTGCATTGCAGGTGGATTCTTTACCAGCTGAGCTACCAGGGAAGCATCTCTAATTCCCTGTTAATTTTCCTGCCTCTCCCTCTAGACAGTGAGCTCCTTGAAGTCAGAGACTGTGCCCTGAAAATAGTAATGGCTAATGTGCAGTGTGTGCTTCTGTGGATCCGACTCAGTGCTGAGTGACCCCTTTGCGGGTCTTGTCTCGATTGCCCCTCCCAGGCCCTTAGGAGGCAGGGCACCTCTCAAACGTGGGCCCTCAGGAAACAGGTACTGAGTGATGGCTGAGTGATACCATACTCTTTCCCAAACTTGTCACATCCAGAGGGATCACTCAAAGCACAGTGGTGGGAGCGGTCCTGATTCCCAGGCCTCACTCTCTGAGATTCTAATTGTCAAGGTCTGGGACCCTTTGCACTGAGGCCGCATGTGGGCCACAATGAATGAGCAGCTGGGTGACCCCCGTGGTCGCTGAATTTCCTCCTTGCATCTTAGGCAGCTTCTCTAACCACATCTGGGGTTCTCAGCTCTGTGACCGGCTGGAACCGGAGAGTGTTGGGGGGCGATCGAGAGGCGGAGAGTGTAAGCGGGTCTCATTAATATGCGAGGCTTTTCTTGTCACACTTCCTTTGACTGAAGCTGAAGGGCTGGCGCATCACCCCGGGATTTTCCACTCTCTCAAGCCCTTCCGGAACTGGCTGCTCACCAGCCTGCCAAAGGGGGACAAGGACAGCGCAGGGGCACGGAGGTAGCCGTCCCTAAGTGATGGAAGCCAACCTCAACGATGTCTCTAAACTAAGGTGGAAACTGGGGTCTCTCATCTCCCCGCCTGCTCCTCCCCACTGCCTCCTCCCTTGCTCTGTCCTTCTTCTGAATAACCTATCTGTGCAAGGTTCTGTTCTGTCAAGATCCGGACAAGAAAAACCACTAGGGAGAGGTTTTATGTTTCTTAATTTTTTAGCAAAGTCATCCTCGTACATGGTTCCCCTGGTTACGGGTATATAGGATAAAGCAGGAGGCGGAATGAGCATCAACCTCAGCACTGTCACCGTCTTCTTTGGCAGTCACTTTGAGTGCTCAGCTGTCTCTCTGGGTGGTTAAGGGTAAGTTAGGGTCGGGAGGCGTTTAGACACTGTCTCCTGATTTCCTGCTGTGACACATGAGAGTCAGCTCGCTTCCATCCCGTTCCTGCCCTCCCAAAAGACTTAAATTGCTCGTTTACATTTCTTTATTAGTTGACTTTGTAATTTCAAGTAATACACTCCCATCTTCTTACCTTTTATTTGAGGGGGGAGACATATACATATAATAGCTACCATAAAACACATATAACTTATAAAGCAAATACTCACGTAACCATCATCCCCGTTAAGGAAGTGGGACTCTGTGGACACTTTTAAGGCTACCCTCCCCCCACAAAGTCACTCACTCTAACTTTAGTGATGATCATTATCTTGCTTTTCTTCAGAGTTCTTCTCATCTTTATATGTATCCCTTAACATTTATTTTTTTTTCATTTATTTTTATTAGTTGGAGGCTAATTACTTTACAATATTGTAGTGGTTTTTGCCATACATTGACATGAATCAGCCATGGATTTACATGTGTTCCCCATCCCGATCCCCCCTCCCGCCTCCCTCCCCATCCCATCCCTCTGGGTCTTCCCAGTGCACCAGCCCTGAGCACTTGTCTCATGCATCCCACCTGGGCTGGTGATCTGTTTCACTATAGATAATATACATGTTTCGATGCTATTCTCTCAGATCATCCCACCCTCGCCTTCTCCCACAGAGTCCAAAAGTCTGTTCTGTACATCTGTGTCTCTTTTTCTGTCCTGCATATAGGGTTATCGTTACCATCTTTTTAAATTCCATATATATGCGTTAGTATACTGTATTGGTGTTTATCTTTCTGGCTTACTTCATTCTGTATAATGGGCTCCAGTTTCATCCATCTCATTAGAACTGATTCAAATGTATTCTTTTTAATGGCTGAGTAATATTCCATGGTGTATATGTACCACAGCTTTCTTATCATTTGTCTGCCGATGGACATCTAGGTTGGTTCCATGTCCTGGCTATTATAAACAGTGCTGCGATGAACATTGGGGTGCACGTGTCTCTTTCAGATCTGGTATCCTTGGTGTGTATGCCCAGAAGTGGGATTGCTGGGTCATATGGCAGTTCTATTTCCAGTTTTTTAAGAAATCTCCACACTGTTCTCCATAGTGGCTGTACTAGTTTGCATTCCCACCAACAGTGTAAGAGGGTTCCCTTTTCTCCACACCCTCTCCAGCGTTTATTGCTTGTAGACTTTTGGATAGCAGCCATCCTGACTAGTGTGTAATGGTACCTCATTGTGGTTTTGATTTGCATTTCTCTGATAATGAGTGATGTTGAGCATCTTTTCATGTGTTTGTTAGCCATCTGTATGTCTTCTTTGGAGAAATGTCTGTTTAGTTCTTTGGCCCATTTTTTGATTGGGTCATTTATTTTTCTGGAATTGAGCTTCAGGAGTTGCTTGTATATTTTTGAGATTAATCCTTTGTCTGTTTCTTCATTTGCTATTATTTTCTCCCATTCTGAAGGCTGTCTTTTCACCTTGCTTATAGTTTCCTTAGTTGTGCAAAAGCTTTTAAGTTTCATTAGGTCCTATTTGTTTAGTTTTGCTTTTATTTCCAATATTCTGGGAGGTGGGTCACAGAGGATCCTGCTGTGATTTATGTCAGAGAGTGTTTTTCCTATGTTCTCCTCTAGGAGTTTTATAGTTTCTGGTCTTACATTTAGATCTTTAATCCATTTTGAGTTTATTTTTGTGAATGGTGTTAGAAAGTGTTCTAGTTTCATTCTTTTACAAGTGGTTGACCAGTTTTCCCAGCACCACTTGTTAAAGAGGTTGTCTTTTTTCCATTGTATATCCTTGCCTCCTTTGTCAAAGATGAGGTGTCCATAGGTATGTGGATTCATCTCTGGGCTTTCTGTTCTGTTCCATTGATCTATATTTCTGTCTTTGTGCCAGTACCATACTGTCTTGATGACTGTGGCTTTGTAGGAGAGCCTGAAGTCAGGCTCCCTTAACATTTAGATGTGTTAAAATTAGGATCACAGCATGTGTGTTATTTTGTGCCTTGCACCTTTTCCTTCAATACTGGAAGCTAACACAAGCTGACATGAGCAGTTGTGGTTCATTCGGGTTCACTGCTGTACATTCACCATTCCAGGAAATCAGCGTTTGTTGATGCAGTCAGCTGGTGATGGACTTTTGGGCTGTTTCCAGTTTTCCGCTATCATGAACATCCTCATTCATGTGTGCCAGTACACGTGAGCAAGGGCTTCTCCAGGGACTGGATAAAGGAGTGGAATCAGTGCATTGTGGGGAATGTACACACCATTTCACTTTAAAATGTCAGTTTTCCACTGTGTTTGCACCAATGAACAGTCCCTACCTCCAGAGATTCTGACTTGATTGGCCAGCGTGAGGCTGGGCACCAGGAGTGTTCAGAGTTCCAGGTGATTCCATCACGAGTCTTCACAGCACCTTTATTTCCAGCCCATCAACTCCAGTTAGTGTCTTGACACTCCATGTTGGAAGGAGTGTCCCTAGCATCCCTTTCGACTCTTCTCCCTCAAGAATTTTGTATAAAGATCTGAAAGAGAGAGGAGCTTTACCCTGGCAAGGTCAAAATGTAGAGTTGGGGAAGAGTATCTTAAGGCGTGACAGGACTGGTTAAAATCCTGGGACAAAGGAAAGGCATGCAGGTGAATTTTTCCAGCAGGGTTGAGGAATTAAAGAAAACCCACGGGCTGCGAACTCCAACTCTCAGCCAATTCCTCCTTCCTCCCATGCTACCAGTAGCCTGAAGTGTCTGTCTGCCACTTGTAGGCCAGAGAGAATGTCATTCATATGGCTTATATATTGAGACATTGAGACGCCTGTGACCTGCTCTGAGGGTCTTTGTAGTCATGTTTCCTTAAAGAAACCATGGTTTGGGTTTCTTGACCCTGCCTGAATCTTAGAAATAAACAGGAGCTTTGAATGAATACTGATGTCTGGGCTCCAGACTAATTGCATCAATGTCTGGGGAGAGACCTAGGTACCAACAGACTTCAGAAGCTACCCAGGTAATTCTTAAATGCAGCCAGGATAGAGAACCAGTAGTCAGTGGGTCTCAGCTTTATCCAGTGTCCGACAGAATCACCTGGGGGCTTGTTAAGGACACACATGGCTGGGCTCCACTTGCCTGGGGTAGGGGCCTGGATGTGCATTTCTAGTAGGTTCCTGGTGATGCAAACATTGCTCAACTACATGTGGAAAACCATGGTGCACCGAGGGTTTCCCTGCATATCTCTTCATAGGGATCCAGGGCTGCCGTGTTCTGAACTACTCCATCTGGCTGTGTGAGCCCCCTTCTACCTCAGTATTATGTTATCAGGCTGGTAGCTTGAAATCAGCCATGGAAATTGGCAAATGCTTCAAATCAAAACTCCGCCACCCCAGTCTGTTGCTAAGCATTTCATAACGTAGTTCACGTTATGGGCCCACAGGATAATTTTCCCATGCCTATAGGTTCCTAGTATTAAAAATATTTTTCTGGTTGAGTTATTAATACAACTAATAGTAGTTCAGCTTCTTCAGCATTACTGGTCAGGACATGGACTTGGATTACCGTGATATTAAATGGTTTGCCTTGGAAACGAACAGAGATCATTCTGTTGTTTTTGAGATTGCATCCAAGCACTGCATTTTGGACTCTCTTGCTGACTATGATGGCTACTCCATTTCTTCTAAGGAATTCCTGCCCACAGTAGTAGATATAATGGTCATCTGAGGTAAATTCACCCATTCCAGTCCATCTTAGTTTGCTGATTCCTAGAATGTCAACGTTCACTCTTGCCATCTCCTGTTTGACCACTTCCAATTTGCCTTGATTCATGGACCTAACATTCCAGGTTCCTATGCAATATTGCTCTTTACAGCATTGGACTTTACTTCTATCACCAGTCACATCCACAACTGGGTGTTGTTTTTGCTTTGGCTCCATCCCTTCATTCTTTCTGAAGTTATTTCTCCACTGATCTCCAGTAGCATATTGGGCACCTACTGACCCGGGGAGTTCCTCTTTCAGTATTCTATCATTTTGCCTTTTCATACTGTTCGTGGGGTTCTCAAGGCAAGAATACTGAAGTGGTTTGCCATTCCCTTCTCCAGTCGACCACATTCTGTCAGACCTCTCCACCATGACCTGTCCGTCTTGGGTGGCCCCACATGGCATGGCTTAGTTTCATTGAGTTAGACAATCTGTGGTCCATGTGATCAGATTGGCTAGTTGTCTGTGATTTTGGTTTCAGTCTGTCTGCCCTCTGATGCCCTCTCTCAGCGCCTACTGTCTTACTTGGGTTTCTCTTACCTTGGACGTGGGGTAACCTCAGATATAACCTCAGATATGCAGATGACACCACCTTATGGCAGAAAGTGAAGAAGAACTAAAGAGCCTCTTGATGAAAGAGGAGAGTGAAAAGTTGGCTTAAAGCTCAACATTCAGAAAACTAAGATCATGGCATCCGGTCCCATTACTTCATGGCAAATAGATGGGGAAACAGTGGAAACAGTGGCTGACTTTATTTTTTGGGGCTCCAAAATCACTGCAGATGGTGATTGCAGCCATGAAATTAAAAGACGCTTACTCCTTGGAAGGAAAGTTATGACCAACTTAGCATATGAAAAAGCAGAGACATTACTTTGTCAACAAAGGTCCGTCTAGTCAAGGCTATGGTTTTTCCAGTAGTCATGTATGGATGTGAGAGTTGGACCATAAAGAAAGCTGAGCACAGAAGAACTGATGCTTTTGAACTGTGGTGTTGGAGAAGACTCTTGAGAGTCCCTTGGATTGCAAGGAGATCCAACCAGTCCATCCTAAAGGAAATCAGTGTTCATTGGAAGGACTGATGTTGAAGCTGAAACTCCAATGATTTGCCCATTTGATGCGAAGAGCTGACTCATTTGAAAAGACCCTGATGCTGGGAAAGATTGAGGGCAGGAGGAGAAGGGGACGACAGAGGATGAGATGGTTGGATGGCATCACTGACTCAATGGACGTGGGTTTGAGTGGACCCCAGCAATTGGTGATGGACAGGGAGGCCTGGTGTGCTGCGGTTCATGGAGTCGCAAAGAGTCAGACACGACTGAGCGACTGAACTGAATAGTAGTCCACAAAGCCAATTAAATACATTCTAAGATTTGGTAGTTATTAAATATGGAAAGTAAAGAAGGCTCAGGGAACACCAGTATTTCAAACTGCATCCGTTTGGCCCCTGGGGATTTTTGACACCCTGGGCAATGCCAGGATGGGGAAACTAGCACTGTAGGTCCACTCAAGGAAGCCAAGATTTGGCAATTGACTGTCTTTGAATAAAACGTGACCAAGAACTCTTGGGAAGTCTTCGTGTAGCCCCAGTATGAAGACTGCTGGGCTAGCCCACCACACTGCACGTGACAGGGTCCATGGCCAGCATGTGCCCTGTCACTGGGAGGTCAGGCTTGATTGAAATCTCTGCTCTACATGGTACCAACCCCCAAATACCCTTTCTAATTTGAACACTGCTCTCCACAAATGACCAGAGCCTGTGGCCTTGCTCTGAATAACCCTTTAGGCATTAACAACGGGGACAAGCACTTGGATACAAGAAGCAAAGATTTATTAAAAACAGAGGGTCTTTCCAAATGGATCCCCCCACCCACCAGGAGATTGGATTTACGTACATCTTGGGGGAGGGGTTTTCATGTATTGGGACGATTTCCCTTACAAACAGTGCCCTGTTGTGTGTTCACCTAACTTTCCTGTTTGACCAACTCAGGAAATCACCCGGATCACATTCTCGTCCGGTCCATGAAAGACAAGAAAAGTTTCTCTTCTGGCCGCGCATTGACCCCAGTGTTGTCCTGAGTTTTTAATTTTGGGTGTGGGGGGGCGGGGAACAGGGTGAGTGGTGATAGATTCAGTTGAATCGAGAGCTTCGAATCTGTCATCATCTTTAGTGAAACTTCCCTCAGTGCCCCTGACCTGCAAAGCATACTTTTGACCTTCTTCTGAACTGAACTCAGAACAGCTGTGAACATTTTGTGCCGTTCCTTTGAAACTTCAGGTGCTGCCAGTGGAGGACAATGGCCCTGTGTTCTTCCCTGGTGGATGTGTGGGATCAGGACCATTGCTGGCGCTCAATGGGATTTGAAGCAACCGACCTCCGTGTATCAAAGTTTGCGGTGTCCAGGTGCCACTTCTGTCTAGGTGTGTGTTGATAAATCAGCCCTGACTTTCTCTTTTATTTCTTTGCAGTGAAATGCAAAATGGAGGACGAGGAAGAGGCTGCAGCTAAGACTCCACAACCTTAATAGCTGTCCAGCATCTCTCCCACTCTAAGCTCCAATTACCCAACTGGAGGACAGTGTTCTAGCTATGCTTCCTGTATTGTGTTTTCTCTTGAAGGACTAGATCTGGTACATTAGGATAAGGATCTTTTTGTTGCAAATATATTGTAGTGCAAATAGTTTATCAAGTAGTTTTAACTTTCTGCATTATCCCCCAATTTTATTCATCTATTTCTTCAGTGCTCCAGGAATATACTTCTACATCACCCACTGCTAAAATGTACAATGAACTCTAGTTCCAAGGGATGTTGAAATGTTCTAGTTATCAGCTTCCCACTTTTGGTTGCCTTTGCAAAGATCCATGTTTAAAATAAAGTCCCAAACCTCTGCAGTGGGTTTAAGTATATCCGCTGAGCATGCTTAAAAAAAAAAAAAAAAAAAAAAAAAAGACATCATTGCCTGTGATCCTTTCACAAGGAGGTTGACCCTGAACTTTGACTGCAAACTTAGCAAGATGCTTAAACACAGGCAACTATAACAGATAAATAAGTTTTGTTGTCTACGCCCCAAAATATTATAGAAAGTTCCTCATTTCATGGGTAAACTGATTTATTATCTTCAATTGTTCCACAGTTTGCTGTTACCCATTTTTGAATGGATTTTCCCATTCAAAATACCACAGACTTAGCCTCCAGGCAAATCTGAAAGCCAAACAGTTGTACGGGGTTATTTTGACAAGCTACCACACATCTTAAGTAAATAGTAAAGCCTTTATTTTTTGTGTTAAGAACAGCATTTTGAAAATAAAACCTATCTGCCCATGCTTTACAACCTTTTAAATCTGTAATATTTATTATATACAGTCATTTATGATACATGTTGATTGTCTTGAAATTTCTTTAACGATGTTTTTTTAAAGTATGCAACAGTCAGCCAGGGGAGGATAAAGGTACATTATAAAACACATTAATACATTTAATAAATATATATTATCTATCAAAAACGAGCCTTAGCTCTTTATCAATTAATAAAAAGCACCTGCTGGGAACTCCTGTAAGCTGGTATAATCATTGCATCATTGGATTATAAAAGCCACAATGCTCCCTTCTGGTTCAGGGTTCAACTCGGCCTTGCCTAACCAGGAAGACCACCCCCACTTCGCCCATGCTTCCTGGACCCTGACAGAAACTGTGCTAAAACAACGGATTCCCCAGCTTGCAACAACCAAATCTGCAACCCTTGAGACACGCAGAACTTCCCAGTCTGTCATTCCCTCTCCCCCTCCCTGCTTCCATCTCCAGGGGAGGAATCCAGCACAGAATAACCATTTCCTATTAAAGGGGAGAAACAGTGGCTGTTACAGTCCCAAAGTGATTTTGATAACTGGATCTGGAAAGACTTGTGCTTACAATGAGGTGTTTTGATCACAGAAGCTCTCCTTCCTGGTCATTCTCCCCCAGCGTCTTGTTTACAACAGATCTGAAACAGCGGTGCCATTTAATTTTGTATTTAAACTTCATTCAGTGGGGGTGGGGGCTGCCACAGTCTCTTGGCAAAGATGTCTCTTCTACCCTTCAGGTGAAGTCCTTAGAAAGAGAACAGTTTACTGCCCTCCCCCTCACTCCCTGCCTCCCACCTACCTCTGCTTGGGACAGCACTCAGCTCCCTCTTGACCTTAAAGCCAAAATAAAACCCAGAAGCGCAAAAAACTATCAGAAACTTGAAAAGAAAAAGGTCTCATTAAGTGAGGTTTCCTGTGGCTCAAAGCCAGTTCTATTTTTGCGGTGGTGAAACATTGCTTTCCGCTTGCAGCCATCTCTGCTGTGTTCACCATGCACGCTTAGACTACCCAGAACTTAGAGCATGATCGTGTGAGTTCTCCGCTCTGCAAGGGGAGGGGGTGGTGCTCTTGCAGCCTGAGTCCCTGATGGGATCAGAGAGCTCCGAAGGACTCCAGGGAGCGGGGGTGAGCCACTGTTTCCTGGCACGAGAACGTGTAACGCGGCCGCTTTTCACCGGACTGGACCGACGTGTTCGGAGATTTCTGTGATTTTCAGAATTCCAGATCCACATGCATCCGCCCACATCCCCAACCCCAGCCCAGGTCTTAGCTTCCCCCCTCCACCCCAATACTCCCCGTGGTAGTCCCCCCAGGGGCTTTCCTGGCACAGAGGTCCCGGATCTGACTTCCCCAGGTCGGGTATGCCCCCTCTTCCCCATGCTGGCAACAGGTGGAAATGGGCTACCTTGGAGGAGGGCCACAAGGGGGCCAGATCGGCCTCCCTACCCGGGTGTTCTGCAAGGATGGGGACGGGGAGGGCGAGGATGGGACACAGCAGACTAGGGCCTCAAGAAAAATCAGAAGGTTTATTAAAACATACTCAGCTCAGACATATTGGCTTTTGAAGAGGTCAGTTTCCCCCCAAACACTAACCTTTTTCATTTTCTGTAAAGGTTAAAGGCTTATGGGTTGTTTTATAGAGAAAAAAAAAAGCAATACAGTGACTAGAGTATATGCAAAAAGACCCACCCTCATTTATACATTCCATGCCGTCAGGTTAAAACTCTTTGCTTTGAATCATTGCCTGCGATTATGCTGGCCAAACAGTGCAGAGAACATGGGGCTTTTAATGGCCGAGATGTCTGAAATGCCAAATAAAGGAATGACTTGCTTAGGACAGATGGAAACCATGACAGAAACAATGGCTTGGAAGAGAACCATTTTCATGGAACTTGCAGAAAACTGAGACAAAAATGTCCCTCAGGCCCTCCCAAAGCAGCAAGAAACCCTCATGTGCTCCACCCAACCCTGGAGCTTTCACTACATCCGCAGAGAAGTCCCAAGAACTCACTGCTTGCTAGGCAGCCGGCATGGCCTCTCCACCCTGGGGTACCCCTGCGGCGTGACAGCATAGTGGAAAATCCACCCCGGCATCTGTCCCCTGGCCAAGCCACGGGACTCTGAGCTGGTGGCTCCACGTGAGCTTTTGAAATGGACGTGGCGGGAGAAGTGGGGAAGGGCTGGAGGAACACTCACGAGGTGGGAAGATGGAGGGGTGACCAGGGGAGCGACGGCTGCTCCAGTCGGAAACTGCCCCTTGGAGGCAGGCAGGCTTGCTTCCTGGAAGTGACGCCAGAGCACGTGGCCCAGAGAAGGAACAAGGGCTGGGTGCTACTTTCTAAGTGTGACGGTCCCTTCAACTCCCAGACTGCCTTCTCTTCTTTGGCACAGGCCAGGCTTCCTCCATCACTGCTCATAAAGCTCTTCCCCGGATGCACTTGGGCTGGGCCTCGGAATCATACCCACAATCTCCTCCACTGCTCCTGACCCCCCTGAAATGTGAAAACCCACAGGCAGGCCAGTGGGGAAGCCCCTATTCGCCTTCCTCACTGAAATGACCGTCTCCAAGAGGCCACCTGGGGTCCAGCACTTGCTGGCGAGGGGCGATGGTATGGGGCTGTCTGTGCTCAGCCAACACCGGCCTGGCCTGCTGGCTGTGAACGCGGTTCTGCTCTTACCCCCAGAGGATGAAACAGTCTTCCCAGCCACATTTTCGAGTGAGCCTAATCCTATTTGCAATTAGCTTTGCTTTAGTTTGCAGGGTTTGAGGTTGGTTTGGTATTACGTGTGTGTGTGTGTGTGTGTGTGTGTGTGTGGCAGGGGCGGGGAGGGCAGTTGGTGTTAGCTTTTCAGTTCAGCAGTGTTCACATTTACACGAAATCCCCTTGTCTAGGATTTCCAAATCTCCTGGCTGCGAGGCGGCCTTGTTCAGCTACTGTTACTGATTTCTCCCTCAAGAAAGACACGACCAGGGAATAAAATCGGTAAGAGAGACTCTTATTCTCTGGAACTTAAAAGTCTTTCACCAGAGGTGTCTTCCAGTGTAACTTGGCGGAGCGGTTGGGATCTGGAAATAGGAATAACACACTAAGAACTCAGCTTTGCAAAGTCAATGTCAGAAACCCATTTGTTAACAATGTACCAAAGCTAATAAGTTAGCTTGCCTTTTCCTAAAGGGCTGAATAACTCCCAAGAAAAGCAGCAACCACTGTGTGTTAGCTACAGTACTCTGCTCGTGGGAAGGCTGTCTGCCCCTTTTCTATAATCGTGCACCCGAACAAATGTTTCCTTACCCAGAACCCACATCACTTTCTAAGTCCAGGGTGTTTTTATGTACATTGGCCTTGACTGGACACAGAGGGCTTAAGAATGACTGGTGGGGCTAAATTTATTAAAACCCACAGGTCAAATGCTTGAAATTCAGGCTTTTCTTGGTACCCAATGACAAACAGGCCCACGGATGGCTGGTGCTCTTCATGAATGCAACCCGTGAGCCTATTGCTTTGAGTCCCTCCCATACCAGTGCAAACGATGCCTCTCATACCCGTCAAAGGCCAGGAAAACCCAAGTTTCCTCTAGAGATCAAAGACCATCTCTGACTCACACTGAAAATAAAAAAGTTCAGGTTGAGTTATGGAATTGGCACATGATATAGAGAATGTGTTGTTTGTGAAAGAAGCATGTAGCTATGTTTGAAAATTAAATGTGGGAATGAGAGTGCAATTTTGGATTGCTAGAGAAACAAAATGATGTAATTCCACGGAGGCAAAATGTAAATGATGACAATTCTGCTGAAGGTCTGTTTGGCATCAGATAGTATCTATTTTTGTGTTTGTGGGAGAGAAATGATAATCATTTCAATTTCTTAAATCTTTTAAAGAGTGGGGAGGGTGGGGGAACCTGGTACCCAGCTGGGGCATGTGGCAGGAGGCTCATCTAGGTTGGATGCCAGCAAAATCTGCCAGGGTTTTGTAACTCGGGGCTTTTCCTAAAAGTCACTTCCCAAGGAGAATGTGGGTGGGGGCACCTCCTGAACGATGAAAAGAAGAGAATTCACTGGGTACAAGAGCCCCAAGAAACAGGGACTCGTTTAAATGATCCCCAGATGGTCAACTAACTATAGGGAGATGTCTCATGCATGGAGAAAGGGGGCGGAGAGGAAAGAAGAGAAATGGAAACACTGCAAGCATCCTAGCTGCAAGGGGTGTCGACGTGAGCTGCTCTCTTTCCAGCCCCGTGAGCAGCGTCCACAGAGCGGTGTGTCCCTGTCGAAGCTGCCCCCCACTGCTGACCACTCCAAGGCTTCCTGCCAGAACATCACCTCTTGATACTTACAGTCCCCCCGTTGAGCACAACGGCCATCTCAGTTGGCTGATACACGTTGCTTCTGAACGGAGCGCTGGGTCTGTTTCCCAAGCTGCCATTGCGAAATCCTGCAGTTCGGAGAGCTGAGGAAGGGAAAGGCAACACCACAAAAAAAAAAAAAAAAGGACACAGTTTTGAATTTTGTTTTCTTCCCTTGCATCAACACCATGCTCCAGGCACACGCCCCCCCTCCCCGCTCCTCCCCTTTGTCACAAGCCAGATTCAAAACAAGAGTCACAAAGGCGCTTTGTTCTCGGGTTCTCTTGGAGCCTGACCCATCTCAGTGGGGTTGGGGAGTCTGCAGAATCTGGGCGCAGGCAGCTCTCGGGGAGGGCACCCGGGGTGGAGCCTCTGCCCGCACCCCCAGAGGGCCATGGGTGACAAAGGCAGCGCCTGCATCTCTCACAAGGTCTCTTCTGACAAAAGACCTGCTCACGGCTGAGTGCCATCCATGTCAAGTTCAACGCCATACTGTGCAACACGGTCTCTGGACATACACAGAGGTGGGCAAGCCTGAGATGCGGGAGCACAGGTACATGGTAGAGGTTGGAAATCTTCCTGGGAAAGTGACGCGGGAGAGGACGGAAGGGCCCCAGGCGTATGGGTAGGGTCATTTCTAGACAGGAAAAAAGGGAGATCTGAAGCAAAGGCAGAAAAATCTGTCTGCTCTTTTTACCTCTGAAAGGTAAATGATGTTTCTTATTTGCAGTGCATTTTTGCACATCTAAATTTCCTCTTTTCGTGAAGAAAAATCAAATGACACAAAAAGACTTGGATGAACCATGAATGTGTTCAGTGGGCTATAAAATCTCACATTATATGATTCCAACTATAATATTCTGCAAAAGGGTAAACTATAGAGGCAATGAGAAGATTAGTGATTGGCAGGGGTTTGGGGGGAGTACAGGGCATTTTTAGGGCATTGGAATTACTATGGGTGATACTGTAACAGTGGAGACATGACCTCATGGATTTGTCCAAGCCCACAGAACTGTACAGAGTGACCTCTAGAAAGCAAATTATGGACTTGAGTTAACAATAATGTATTAATATTGATTCATCCACTGGGACAAATGTAACACCAATGCAAGTTGTTAATAACAGGGAAAACCAGGGGGGGATGGGCAGGTGGGAACTCCATGTCCTTCCTGTTAAATTTTTCTGTACCTAAAACTGCTCTAAAAATAGTCTATTAAAAGATAGCAGAGAAAGAAGAAGCACTATAAAAAAATCAAAACAAAAGTCTGTCTCAATTGTGAGCTGTTGCCTTCATTATCTTCCTTCTCACTGAAGACACTTATCTTACTTTGCTAAGAAAACCCTCAAATAAAGTCCTCCCTGAAGAGAGTCATTTTTTTTTTTTTTCCTGCCTAAAAAGTGGTAAGAGGACTTGGGATTTTTACCAATTAAATTACTTGGGGAAGGGACCAAAATCACCGTGATAGTACAGTTAACCTTTACAGAGTTACCTTCACACAGTAACCAACCAAGAGCCGGGGCTGGCTATAAAAAATGCTTTATATGTATTATCTCATTTCATTTTCATAGCATAGTAGGTTCTTTTATTATTTCCATTTTACATGGGGCACAGAGTGATTAGGTAACTTGCCCAAGGTCACAAAGCTGCTAAGAACCAGCATTTGAATCCAAGTAGAGAGAATCGGTTTCCTTGACCATCACGCTATTGGGGGTCCAAATACGATGTTTTTAACCACTACACTTAGTGACTTAGGAGCAATTTGAATTTAAGTGACATTTGGGGCAGATCAGCCCAGACTGAACCAAGAAGATATAGGCAGAGTGCAGAACGCATATTCTAAAAGACTTGTGAAAACCTCTTTGCCCTAGCACCTTCCAGCCTTCAGTAGCTCCCACGCGCATTCTGACAAGGAGCTGCCCTTCCTGGGGAGCTGAGAAGAGGCGACAGGGACCAGGGGACAGACAGTCCCCAGACTCTCACTATCACTAGTCCCGATTCCGAGCCGAGACCTCCTCGAAGAGAGGGAAAACCCAACAGCACGCTTTCCTCATAAAGCAGAGGCTGGCCAGCTGCAGTGGGGGAATGTGGCTCTAACATTCTCTTCAAAGAAACAAAGGCTCAACCGGATCAGTGTCTGTGGGGTGACCTGGCCCAGCGACCCCTCTGGGTAGTGGTTATTTGGAGTGGTTCTCCTCTGGCAAACATCCCTCCCATATTCTGGGTCCCTGAGTACTGGCTACAACTGCATCCTCCCCGGGGCCTTGAGGTTGGGCATGTAACTTAGGCCTGGCCAGTCAGGTCCAGTCAGAGCTAACTCTGGGGTTTTATACTCAAGCATCCTGGGAAACATTCCTTTTCTCTAGTAGGACTCTGTGTGAATCCAGAGCTGCTGTGATTCTAACAGAGCCAAGAGATGGAGAGAGACCGAATCTTGGCATCACTTGAGCCTCCTGGATCTATCCATTTCTGAAGTCTGATCCCCAATACATGAGTTTTGTTGTTGTTTTGTTTACTTAAATTGCTTCAGATGAGATTTTTTTTTTATTAACTTGCATCTTCAAGGATCCCAACTGACAGCCCACTCTGACCCAGAGGTGAGCCCTCTGAAAGGCAAGCAGGGCTCACCCGCATGGAGGTCCTAAGAGGAATCTAAGAGCATGGGCTAAATGCCAGCCCTCTCCTGTCGAGACTACAAGTGAGGCAAGACTGGGTCCTGCCCCCAAAGCTGACAGGGCCTTCCACTGGGCAGCGAAGGGGCACAGAGTTTAAATCGCCCTTGGCCTAACGAGATCCGAAAGCCCAAATCCCCTCACGGAGGAAAGAACACTTTTCCTTCCTGCTCCTTTGGAAGGTGAACATTTCATGCGCCTTGTTAGCGCTTTCCAAAATGTGATCTGAAGTGCTATATCCTTTAGAGTATTTTCATCTTCTGTCACATACCTCATGCCTTGTTGATGCTTATTAAGAAACAGCAGGCTGCTGAAGTCCTACATACCTGGGGTCCCACTGGGGGAAGCAAGCAAGGCACCAGGGGCTGAGCCGCAGGCCAGCCTGGGGCATACACCTCCCGTCTCTTGACCTCAGGGCTGGACTCTCAAGGGTAGAGAGCCCGAAAGGCTGGCTGGTTAAAATGCAGGAGAGACAGTGCCCACTGTAGCTCCCGGGTAAGGTCCCGTGTAGGGCCTGGTTCCCTAAAATACAGCTGGCTGAGGTCAGACCAAAGATGACAGCAGCTGTTCTCACCATGGCCAGGAAGGGTGCCCAGGCATTCCCCAGCCAGCAAAGTAGGATTTCTAGAACAAAGGCAATCCTAGCCAGGATGACTATTCATTCTCTCTCTGTGAGCCTTCCGAGGGAATTGACTTTGCCTGGTGCCCACGTGAGTTTTGGTGGACACACATTTGGGAGAATGCAAAAAACAGGGCTATTAAAAAAAAGTCTGACAATATCCAAGGTTGGTGAAGTGGGGATGGGGGCTCTCAAACAATTATTCAGGGAAGACTAAATCAGCCCACCTTTCCGTGGGGTGGCATCTGGCAGTATATATCAGGATTGAAAGGTGCAGATTCTGATGCCTGTCTAGGAACTTTTTTGCAAGGAGGTAATTGATCAAGGACACAAAGATGAATGGATAAGAACGGTCTTTGTAGCCTAACTTGTATGGAAAGCCGGAAACAAGCAGAGTATTCACCACCTAAGATCAAAAATAGCTCAGTACTAAATCATCTGCCTGCAGTGCAGGAGACCCAGGTTCAATTGCTGGGTCAGGAAGATCCCCTGGAGGAAGAAATGGCAACCCATTCCGGTGTGCTTGCCTGGAGAATCCCAGAGACAGAGGAGCCTGACAGGCTACAGTCCACGGGATTGCAAGAGTCGGACACGACTTGGCGAGTAAACCACCACCAAGATCAGGAAAACAAATTTGGTGCCTCCTAGAAAGCTCTGTCTTGTGAAAAGGACAGCTCTGCAGTTGTTGACCTGGAAAGGCCTCCCTCCATGATCCACTGTCAATTTAAGCAAGCGCGTTGCAGACAGCCTCTTAGACAACCAGTGCTTTCAACCTGGTTCCATCTTAGAAGCACTTGGAGAGCCTAAAATACTTGAGCCCAAACAGACTTACTCAATCAGATTGAGGGGGCAGGCGCTGCTAATTTGTTTAAAGCTGCCCAAGAGACTCTAATGTGCAGACAGGTTAAGAGCCGCTCTGCTGGACTGGTGTGTGTGGGGTTGTGTGTGTGTGTGTGTGTGTGTGTGTGTGCGCGCAAGGTCGGGGTACTGTGTCGGGCAAGACAGGAGCAAACAGTCAGCAATAGTTGCCTTTGGGCAATGGGATTCTGAGCAATTTTTATTATTTTCACTTGCTGAACTCCTGATTATTGTTGATCTTCTGTCATCAGAAAGGAATAAAAAGGTTATTTTTGTTTTGGAAAAGAAAGAGGGGAATGAGGGACAATGTCCTTGGATCTGGAACCCAGAGTATGAAACAGATGGGTGGGTGGGCACCTCTGAAGCCCCATCACCCCCTGTGCCAGTCCAGGCACTGCTGGTTCTGACATGGGTCCCAAATCGCTTTGATCTCTGGATCTTACATGGATACGACACAGTGACTGCATTTTCGCAAGAAAGGATGCAGGGCATTCAGAAAACCAAGCTTCCCTCTCTCTGCTCCACTGTGAGCTTGAACAAGTTGCTGGACACTCTGAGACTCAGTTTCCTGCTCTGTAAAATGGGACTGATAATCCCTGTCTTCTCAAGGCACAGAGTTGCTCTGGCACACCTGTGAGATGAGGGATGCTGAAGGGCTTTGAGAAGAGAAGTTCTGTGGCAGAGTGGTCAGAGTGGGCTCTGGAGCCAGGCTGCCTGGGTTCAAACCTTGGCTCTGCCTCTTAGGCGAATTGTTCAGCCCCTCCATGCCTCAGTTTCTTGTCTGCTCAATGGACCTCACTGAGTTATTGCAGGGATTAAATGAGATTAGTTGCTAAAATGCTCAGAACGGTACCTGTCCATCATAAGTACCCAGGAAACGTTAGCCATCCTTCACTTTTGATGCCCCTAATACTTGTAAGTAGTTCTAGCACCCCACTGATTCTTGCACTGCAGATAAACTAGACCATCAGGTTCAACAACACTGATTCTTAACCTTCTAGGGATCACAAATGGCTTTGAGAATTTGACAAAGCAATAGACTAATTGCCCAGTGAATGTATAAAGCTCTACATCCATTTCAGGAGTTCCTGTTACCATTAAGGTCCAAGGGGAGTTTGTGAGTGTCAGATAAAGAGGATCCTATTCCAAGAGAGGCCAGGGAAGAGGTGGCTCCACCAGGACCCCAAGAACTGGTCAGGTGCCTGGCCTCTGCTTATCATATGCCCCGAGGGACCCTCTGGGCTCCCCGTAATGACCCCCATCTCCTGGCTACCAGGGGAGTCAGCCCCACCAGAGCTGTGGCTCATCCCTGTCAAATCTCTCGACAAACATAGGCTTGCTGGTCTGGGGCTTCCAGTAAGAAGGAAACTGCTCTGACAAAGGCCACCCCAGGACTGTGATTCTACCCATGGTGGGGGGAGGGGAAATGGGGGGGTGGGTCTGTCATTCTCCTGGGGGTCTGACCAGGAGCAGGGTGCAGAGGCAGCTGGGCACCTCCTGGTGGGAGGAGGGCTGCAGGTGGCCTTGGAGGACCTGGGGGCTTGATGTGTTTCCCCTGGCCTGTGGGGGTGGGCGGCTATGCTGAACCCAAAAAGGCTGACTCTGCAGACCAGACCACCGCCCAGGCACCTGGGTGAGTATCACAGAAAAGGAGACTCAACCATTCGGAAGGGGCCACCTCCTATGTCACTGGGCAAGACCAAATCTCTTAGAGCCTCTACTTATTCCTCTGTGAGATGGGGATAATAACAGACCCTACCTCGTCAGCTGGAGGGATGGACTAATGAGATAATGCAGGTTAAGGAGTAGGGTCTGGCATGTAGTTAGTGTTCAAAAAATGATGATTATACTAGGTTATTATTACTACTGCTGCTGCTACTGCTACTATTATTATTATAGCGCCTGATAAATCTTTAGGTAACTGGGAAAAGGCACTTTTAATTAATGGCAAGTACTGGGAACCCAGCCGACTTGCTTTAAGCAACAACGGTAAGAGATACTTCTCCAGCATCTCTAGCAGGGGTACCTGGGGCCTGGGCCGTTTCTTCTTGGCTCACCTGGGGATCCCACCACAGTAGTGGCACACAGCCTGGGTTTCACACAAACCTGCCGAACCTCTGCTTTTCTGTTGGCGGAGCTAGTAGAACTTGGCTAGCCCATTTAGGGGAGCCCTGGGGGACATTCATGGCAGCAGGAGATAGGAGTTGATGGGCAGATGCCGCAGCCTCCTGTCCTCCAAGGATCAATTCTGAGGCTCGTTCTACACGTGTCCCTGGCAGGAATGAGCCCCAGCTGCCCAAGGTGGTAACCAGCTCTTGACGCTCTTGTTCTGGCGTTTCTGCCTTCCCAGTCTCATTCTCCCTGGCAGGGGCAACCTTCTAAGTAAACTACCTGCAACAAGTCTCAGGCTCCACTTTCAGGGGAACCCAACCAAGTACACATTCAACAAGCCAGGTGCCGTGGGGGCCCCTCGCTACCTCAGGACTCATAGCAGCTTTATGGGGTACACAAAGTCTACATCTGGGAAGGGGCAGGATCCTAACCCAGACTCTGACTCCAGGGCCCAAGTTCATCCACTTCTGGAGACAGAGCTAGAGGCAAGCAGACGGGCATTGCCTCTCAACATCCCCTGCATCCAGCTAGCACATGGGCTGCAAACTCAAATACTTCCAGGAAGCAGGCAGCTGATGTTGATGTGCTATAGTGGCTGGGACAGGGAGCCACAGGGAGTGTGAAAAGTGAAAGTCACTCAGTCATGTCCGACTCTTTGCAACCCCATATACTATACAGTCCATGGAATTCTCCAGGCCAGAATACTGGAGTGGGTAGCTGTGCTCTCAGATCTCCTGCATTGCGGGCAGCTTCTTTACCAGCTGAGCCACCAGGGAAGCCGAAGGGGAGTGTAGTGAAGAGAAAATGCATGCCCACCTAAAAGGCCACCGCCACCTGGGAGGGTAAGAGACAGGGCCTTCCAGCCAGCTGCAGACAACGGTGCCAGGTGAAAACAGCAGCCCAGCATTGCCAGATCCAACTTTTCAAAAAAGGCCAGCAACCTGACTTTTTACATTAAATTAGTTGAGAGTGCTAATTAAGTCTCTTCCCAGGTGGCTCAGTGGTAAAGAATCCGCCTGCCAGCGTAGGAGACACAGGAGACGCAGGTTTGATCCCTGGCTCGGGAAGATGCCCTGGAGAAGGAAATAGCAACCCACTCCAGTATTCTTGCCTGGAGAATCCCATGGACAGAGGAACTTGGAGGGCTACAGTCCATGAGGTTGCAAAGAGTCAGATACAACTGAACACGCATGCAGGCATGCACGCTAAATAAATTGATAATGCTGAATCTCTGGGGGCCAGTTTCAGCGCAGGGCTCATTGTGGGCTCTGATCTGCCAGGACTACCCCCAGGACCTCCGATCCCCAGTGGAAGAAAAGGAGCTCTTTTGGGAGGAACAGCCTAACCCAGCGGGACAGTGCCCCCTTTACCTGCATTGTGTTCATCCATTGAGAAGGCTTTGTTCTCCATGTAGGTCCGCGGCAGCTGCACATCTTCCTCAAACGCCGTCTCCCGCATCCTTGGCTGTGACGTGTCGAAGTAGTTGGGCGTGTTTTCCTGCGGGGCCGGCAGAATGGTGCAGTGGATCTCCGGGATGGCGTGGAAGATGACAAAGACCCAGCCACTGGCCACCAGCGTGATGGCCAAGGTGGGGTCGCCCCAGGCATCTCCCTGTCGTAGCTCGGCGTTGCCAAAGAGGTACATGGTCATCCAAGCCACCCAGATGAGCACGGACAGGAAGGCCGTGACCAGGATGCAGACTCCGTTCTGCTTCCACTTCTTGAACTTGCCACACAGCGAGAAAAAGGCCAGCCCCAGGGTGGCCACCAGCAGTACCATGTCGTAGATGAGGGCCATCGCGAAGTCCATGGGCTCGTAGGCACAGGCCGGCTTCGCGTCTCGGAGCACGGTCAGCACCAGCCACTCGATGGCGATGATGACCTGCACCAGCATCAGGCACAGGGCCATGCCCAGCAGCTGCCAGCCCGAGGGGCTCTTGCCATGGCGCACCAGCCTTCTCACTCGCCACGCCTGGCTCAGCAGGCAGGAGAAGCAGAGCGCAAAGAGGACGCCCCAGAGGAACCGGCGGACTGAGCAGATGGTCTCGTCCTCCCGGATGATAAAGGCGAAGGTCAGCCCAAAGAGGCCCAGGGTCCCCAGGAGGAAGAGGAAGTGGAGGCCCACGGGGTCCTTTTTCTCCTTGTCCTTGATGAACGGCAGCCGCACCAGCAGGATAAGCATCAGAAGCAGCGTGATCAGGGCGCCCGCCCCGGCCACCGCCTCCACCACGATGCCCCAGATGGTGTCCAGGTCGCACAGGGACACGTACTGAGGGAGAAGGTCCAGCCCGCAGCCCCGGGACGTGCTGGCGTTCTCAGAGGCCCCAGAGGCAATCACGAAGAGCAGGAGGAAGGCGAGCGCCTGGTGGGTTCTCATCTTTCTCTCTGATGCCGCCGCGAAGGTTCCAGAAAAGTTGGGGGGAGAAGACCAATTCATGGTGAGACTTCCACTCTCCTGACTTCTTTAAAAGGAGGCCCTACGTCCCTTCAAACCCACCACCAGCCCCTTTCTCCAGGCAGCACAGCCTGGCACTGGGAGTGGGTGAGGATTTCGGTCCCCATCTGCCCCCTTGGCTGGACTCGGTGAACAACCATGAACCGTCAGCGCTAGTGGCTGGAGGAGAGGGTGGGAGGGAGACTCCCTTTGTCTGAATACCCTGTCCTAGTCGTTGAATGTGAGGCCGTGTCTGACCTCTTTAAAAATAAGGGAGTAAAATGAGACTCGAAGAGATGCTCATGGGCTGAGCGCTCACTGGGAGAAGGACAGGCCTTGTGGTTTCGGTCCTTCACTGCTAACAGCTGACACTCCCCGATGACTCAGCCAGGCACCCGACACAGTGAGTCCTCACGCCGGTGACAACAGTCTTGAGGAGGCTGGGACACTTGCCCAAGGTCACACACTCAGCTCCTAGAAGCACCCCCTCTTAGAAGCTTCCCCGCATTTCAAACACAGTGTCAACTGTCTTCCTGGGTTCCACCCTTTCCCTCTCCCCTCACACATCCTACCCTTCTTGCAAAGATCTCCTGAGAATCCATCCTCTTGCTCCAGGGAGCCCCCCCTCTCCTGGGGAGGCCTGCAGGACGCCCCAGAGACGGGCTTATTCATCCGAATCTCCTCTTTCCTCCCTGCTTCCTCCGCTTAGACCCCTCCCACCCCCGCTTTCATGGAAAACTGCTCCTCCACACCCTGGTCTCAGCTCTCCTGTCATCCACTCAGACCTTGGCCAAGGTCACACCCCCTCCCCCTCCCCAGCACGTCTTGTCTATTTCTTAGGTCTAATCGCATCTGTCATCCTTTCGCCTGCTTACTTTGTTTCTCCGGTCCCTTCCTCCTCTCCTCCCTTCCTGTCGTTCTTCGCCACCAGCTGCAGGAGGACAGGGACACTGTCTTGTTCATCAGCCCAAACCAGGGTTTCTCAGCCCCGGGCTCACGGACAGTCTGGGCCCGAGCCTCCCTTGTTTGGGGGTCTGTGAATTGCAGGAGGTGGGGCAGCACCCCTGGCCTCCACCTCCAACTGAAGCACACCCTCTCTCCTAGCAGTGACAACCCCTCAACATTTTTTAGACACTGCCAACGTTCCCTGGGGGGTGGGAAATCACAGAACGAGCACCACTGGTGAAGAACCAGCACCAAGTAGATGCTTCTTAAATACTGCGGGAATGAGACTTCTCAACAGGGCCCTCCTCTACCCACTGCCACCAGGTCTTTGCTTTTGCAGGGAGCCTGGCCTTGGGAGAGCCCGGCCTGCCCAGCTCTGCTGTGCTGAGCTTCTGGGCATCTTAAGGCAGACTTAGCTCCGCCCACAGTAAGGCTGTAACCAGCCACCTCCCAGGCAGCTCAGCACATCCCTGGGGCTTTCTTAAGTAAATGCAGTATCGACCACTTCTCTCTCTCTCTGTGTCTCAGCTACTTGATGGGATATACTGAGCAGCTCTGATCCTGCCTTGGCCGCAGGATAAATTATTGATGCCACAGAATGAGAAGGAGCCTGGAGCTACAGGGTGATCCTTCCTTTGCCCAGAGATGAGAGAAGGCAGGAACAGAGGGTATCTGACAAGAGATGCTCCTGAAACAAGCACCCAGACAGTGGTAATCAGGCCCCTGGTCCCACCACTCTTCATGCCGTGTCAGTCAGAAAAGTGCCGCCTCAGCTATTTATGCCTTGTCTACACACCCCCTGTAAGTTACTTACTTAACTGACTCACCATGGTCTCTTGAAACTGACTCAGAAGAAAGCTCAACACATTGGAATGCCTGTTGATGGAATTCATGTTGCATCCCCATTGCCATATCCCAATGTATATCACCTTTGGAAAAAAACGCTGTCCTAGTCAGAGCTGTTTTATCACAAGAGCACACTTGGAATCAAAATTTAAGAACCAACAAGCCCAGAAAAAAAAAAAAAACAAAATAAAAACTGGATATGCTGGAACAAAATGCCATTGGCCCCTGACACATTGTAGTGGATTTCCTCTAGACCTCTCATCAATGGCAAATGTGATTAAGAGACTTCTCAGCAAGTGTTCTCAGCAAGTGACAACAGAACACACCCCAGGCAGCCTTTCTAGTTCATACAGAAGCCAACAGTCCCCAGGGCGGCTGGGAGGAGACAGGGAAGAAGGTGCTTCTGGAGTCTTGACCATCAGCCCTCTCCCGAACTCTCCCCACACACCTCCAGGCCAGTGGTTCTCAACCAGGGTGATTGTGATCCCAGGGAACACTGGGCCACGTCTAGGGACAGTTCTGCTTGTCACAACTGGGGAGGGAAGTGCAACTGGCAGCCTCTAGCGGGTAGAGTCCAGGGAAGATGCTAAGCATCATGCTGGAGAAGACTCTTGAGAGTCCCTTGGACAGCAAGGAGATCAAACCAGTCCATCCTAAAGGAAATCAACCCTGCATATTCACTGGAAGGACTGATGCTGAAGCCGAAGCTCCAATACTTTGGCCACCTGATGCGAAGAGCTGACTCATTGGAAAAGACCCTGATGCTGGGAAAGACTGAAGGCAGGAGGAGAAGGGGACGACAGAGGATGAGATGGTTGGGTAGCATCATTGACTCAATGGACATGAGTTTGAGCAAACTCCAGGAGTTGGTGAAGGACAGGGAAGCCTGGTGTGCTGCAGTCCATGTGGTCACAAAGAGTTGGACACGACTGAGTGACTGAACAACATGCCTAAGATGGCCCTCAACACTTGAGTGATCTGGCCCCACATGTCAGCAGTGCTGAGGATGAGAAAGCCTGGTTTATACTGAGAACAGACTTGATATGAAGAAGCCAGGAGACCAGCCAGGCCTCTCAGCCTCGTGCCTGCACCCCAGGTCGTTTCCTTGCAGGATCTAGACTTTCTTTAGCTGCCCCCACTCACTCTCTTGGAGGAATCTCCTCTCTTCAGACCTGCCTACAAGTTGGAACTTGATCCTGCCGGTTCATCCCTCGGTTCTGCCGGCTCGTCTCTCTTCCTGACTGACCTTCCAACAACAACAGGAAAACCAATGTGAAGAAAATAGAAAGATGGCAACCAAGCTTCTGAAATTGTGTGGGTTCTTCTGGCTGTGGTCCCCGTCTCTAGTTCCCACTCCTTTCCGACATGGGAAATAGATGCACTCTTGCTTTCTGCTTTCATTCCTGAGGGTGGAACCCTTTCCTTCATCCAGTTCTGAAAAGAGCTCCTGATTTTCCTCTGGAGAGCCCTCTTCAGCCCCAGCTGTAAGCCCCAGACCCAGCCTGGCCAACTGAAGCATTTATCCCATCCTTTGGCCGCACTGATTGGCCAATCGAAGCATTTATCCCACCCTTTGGCTACACTGATTGGCCAATCGAAGCATTTATCCCACCCTTTGGCCGCACTGATTGGCTCAGGGACAGGCACTTGGCCTCAACCAGACCCATGAGAATCAGTCTTAGGATTTTTGCTAGAATTAACTGGAAAGGGGTTTTCTCCTGTTACTAGGGTTAATAGGCAGAAAGGAAGGCAAAAGGAGAAGAGGGCGGCAGAGGATGAGATGGTTGGATGGCATCACCGACAAAATGGACATGAACTTCAGCGAACTCTAGGAGACAGTGAGGGAGAGGGAGGCCTGGCGTGCTGCAGTCCGTGGGGTCCCAAAGAATCGGACACAACCTAGCAACTGAACAACAACAAGCTAAAAGGATATAAACCTGGAGCTGGAGAGGGCATATTTACCATCACAGGAAAGAACCTGCCTGAGAGGAAAGCTGGCCCACAGGAAATCATCATGTGATGGACAGGAGTCCCAGTACACTGCAAGGCTGGATTCAGTTATGCCTGAAGCCAGATACCCTGGTCTTTGCACCTCCAGCAGCCAATTAAGTTCTCTTTTTTGGATTAAGCCATTTTGAGATGGGTTTATGTAACCTGTTAACAAAGAAGTTCTATGATGTATCCCACATGATGTGGCCCTCTTCTTCCAGGAAGTCCTCGTTAATCAACATCTAGGCACCAGGGGCTTTGGAAGCATTCAGTTGTCCCAAGTAGGTCATTATCACTGAGAGGGATGCCCATGAGGTGACAGTCATTGTTCTGCAGGACTCTATCCAGGATGGGCAGAAGGAGGGCTACACCACCTCACAGAATGAAGCTGAGTCCAGCTCATCTAGGCTTTCTGGGGGATTCAGAATTGCCTTGTGGAGTTCTCTTACTGCCGCAGTGAACACAACAATGACTGTTAACTCTCACAGGCTTTACAATGCTCTAGGCCCTCTGCTATGCACTTCACATATACTAACACCTAATCATCTGGACAATGACACCAGGAGGCAAGTGGTATCACTATCTGCATTTTACAGGAAATAAAACAGAGAGGCCAGTTGGCTTGTCCAAGCTAGGACAAGCTATACAGCTAGAAAGTCGTGGAATCAGGAGACAAACATACTATTGTTACTGGGCTCTTCCGACAAACCAGGGCTCTGGAAATGTCACCGGGTGAGCCCTTCGCTAGCCAGCCTATCTAAATTAGGTTCCTTTTGCCCCTTTATGCTCTATACCAATATTCCTGATCTTTATCTTTGTAGCATATACCACAATTTTCAATTGTTTTTATTTTATTACTCTTTTGGTCTGCCTCCCCCACACCCAGGCTCCTGTTTTGTTCTGCATCAATTCCCCAGCACCTGGCACACAGGCAGTGCTCACGGCCCAGTTGCTGAATGAATGAACTGATTAAATATGGTCTCCAACCCTCATGTCATAGGGCCGGAAGATGCTCTCACGGTCATCTTATAGAGGAGGGGACTGGGGCTTAAGTCCAAGTTTGATCCTCAGGCTGGCAACAGCAGCAGCATTGCCTGGGAGCTTGTAAGAAATGCAGACTCTCCAGAGTGGGCCTGGCCACCTGTGTTTCCACAGCCCTCCAATAAGCTCCAGGTGTGCTCAGATGCTTGTGTGCACTGAGGTTTGAGAAGCACGAACGTATACAGCTGGGGAGCCAGAACCGTGGCCCTACACCTTCTGCTTCACTACCACTGCCCCAGACCCTACTCAGGCTCCATCGCACCGACTGTCAGGTAAGCCCCATCCAGCCCCATCCTCCACCTGAGGCCTCCCCCTGCCAAGAAGGGAGCTCTCCAGGATCCCCAAACTGCACAAAACCTGATTAGAGGTTTGGAGTCGGCCCCAGGGCAAGGCTGACTGGGGCGGGATGAATATATGGCAACAAATCCATGGGATGTAGGCATGCAGCTCCTCAAAAGGAGTAATGAATAAAGTGACGAATGTGCAAGACTCGGCTCACATACTAATTACTTTGCTGCCGGCCAGGCTCCCAGAAATGTGACTCATTCAGATGCTCTTAAATACACTGCGTCGCACACGCACGCGCACACACGCTCTCTCTCCCCACAGAGGGGCCAGAAGCTGCCGGCAGGTGGTGGAGCAGCACGCACCATTTCTCACAAGCTGGGGCCTGCAGAGGCTGGAAAGAATGCAGACAAGATTCCTTGTGCGAGGACAGGGCTGCTGCCTGCCTGCAGGCCACAAGCAGGGCTGGTTCTCCCAGCCTTGATCCTCATCAAGCAGCATGAACTTTGGGTTTCCGATTCCACCTCTGGCATTTGCTAGAACCTTGAGACCTGGGGCAGCAGACTTAACCTTACTTGCCTCGGTTTCTTCATCTACAAAATGGGAGTGATAACACCCGTCTTGCGGGGTTCTTGTGAGGATTAAAATAATAAGTAGGGTTATTATAGTTAACTATATAGTTAACTATAGTTAACATGGGGTAAGCACTTATATATAAAGTGTCTGTTAAATAAATAACAGACTGGCAAATGCCCTGAGGTTATGAACTTTTCTGACTTTCCTTTTCCAGGAGGGGCAGTTGCCATGGAGATGGGACTCAAATAGGCTTACCCAAGTGTTGGTTCACCACTGGTTTCCTGCCTCCACCATCACACACCGAGAAAAGAAGTCCCTGAGGGGGTGTGAAGGGGAGAAGCCTTTGGGGTGGTCTACCTTCAGTCCAGTTCAGTCGCTCAGTCATGTCCGAGTCTTTGCGACGCCATGGACTGCAGCACGCCAGGCCTCCCTGTCCATCACCAACTCCTGGAGCCTGCTCAAACGCACGTGGTCTACCTTGGAAACTCTCAAACTCTCCTCCAGCAGGTGCTCTAAATGGCGGCTTGACTGCAAAGGTGGTTTTCCAGAGGGGAACTAGTGCTGGAGGACCCGAGGCCAGTCTGCATGCCCTAAAACCGGGTGCCCTTGCTGAGGAGTCAGAAGCAGACACCCAGAAACCAGACACCAGCCCTTCTGGGAACTAGTGTCCTCACCTTCCCACCCACCCAGACAACAGGAGATACAAGACGTACAAAACTGCTCTGGAACATGCCATTCTGACCTGCTTCCCCTTGGCTACTGCCAGCAGAGGCACCTTTAACCCACCTTCTCTAAAGAAGTGGGGAGGAGGCGCAGGCGCATGGACGGGAAAGAAAAACCAAGCAGGTCTGGAGGGCCTTCCCTAGCCCTGGGCATGTCTAAAATACCACTGAAACCTGGCACAGAATTTACACTCCCATCCGTGTCCTCAAGGGTGGAAGACCTCAGCTGGAGGAAGTCAGACAGAACTGAGTGACATAGGGCATTACTTAACCTCTCTGACCTCCAGTCTTTTCCTCTGTAAAACAATGATAGTAATAATGCCGCTTTCTCAAAGCTGACGTGAAATGTACTTAGTAAGTACTCAGCCGGGTGCCTGGCAGACAGGGAGCGCTGGGCCCTGATTTGTTACAATAACAATGACAATTCTCAGTGTCCCGTTGGGAATAGGAAGTGGTAATGCGACTTGGCCAGTCTTCCTGGAAGTGACGGGATGAGCTGGGACTAGAACCCGCTGCTCAGGACTCCTGACCTCAAGGCCGCTGCACCCCGGTTGGATTCCCCCATGTTCGGAGGGCCAGGATGAGGCTGCGGAGCCGGTCTCCCCACGCACCCCAACACCACACTCTGTCCCTGCCCACTCCCCTTGGAGCACTGGTGCATTTCCTGCTCCTGAAGGATTAAACTGTTCAAAGTTTCCTGACACTGAAACTGTTTCCCAGATCTGCAGTCTTACCCTTTGATATCTTTTCCAAGTTATACCGTCTCATAATCTTTAGTTCCCAGCACCATCCAGACCAGCAGACTATCTGGGGGCCCTTGAATTTAATAAGCCTCACACGTTAGTAAACAGGGTTGTCAGAACACAGGCTCCGTGATCCATGAATATGCAAAGCAGCTCCAATCCTGTAAATAAAAGCAATCATTTAAATGCAAATTGCATCCTTGGCTGCCCGTTCCAGGGTGGATGGTTCCTCTCAGGCTGTAATTCCAAGAAGAAAATGTGACTAACTCAGAAGCCCCAGGAAGCTCTTGCGTGGAAGTGCTTATGGAGCCGTGGGTGCTGGGTGGGGGCTGCTTAGGGTGGACAGAAACTGGGAGAAGTGGGTTCTAAAACCTGACCCATCCCTGGCGTAGGCTCATTCAAAACAGTCCCCACAGGTCTGCTTCGGAGGCTCCCGGCGCCTCGCCATCCCCAGAGTCAGAATGAAAGGGGAGCTGCTTTCCCTCTCCTTGTGGAGGTCAGGGGAGCTTTTAAAAATCAGATCTCGTGGCTTTCCACTCCAAACCCTCCCTCCAAGGATTCATTTAGGAGAATAAAACCTAAGCTCCTTTCCATGGCCTCCCAAATCATGGTTTGGCTGGTCCCTGCCATCTCCTTTCAGACCCCCACTCTCAACATCTGCCTACGAGCTCCAGCCACAATGGCCTTTGTTCAGTTTCTCTAAGCTCATTCCCACCTCCCAGCCTTTGCACTCGAAGTGCCCTCGGCCTGGTTCAGTCTTTCCCCAACATCTGCCAGTGGCGGGGGAGGCGGGGGGCGGCCCTATCTTGCAAAGCTCCACTAAAATGTCACTGCGCAGAACTCTTGTCACTTTATTTTACATCATCCTGCTTTATTTTCCTGGCAGCACTTATCCCAATTGGAAGTCCTATCCACTTACTATTTATTTACTTGTTTAGTGTTAGCCCAACTCCCCAGTGCTCTGAGAGCAGGGGCTTATCTGCCAGTTGTGTAGCTGGCACATTTACTGAAATAATACATTAACCAATCAAGATTTAAGCTTCTCTCTCTATCAAGGCTGCTTGTCTCGCTGCCTGTGCCCTAAATGGCGACTCCTTCCCACTTCCATTTTTCCTTTCCCAGCTCAGTTCACCACTTTTCAGACAGAGCAGGAACAGATAGGAAAGAGTTCACTCCACAGTCCAGATACAAAATTGGCCGGGTGGAGGGCTCCCAACCAACAGACACCTATTTGCATTCTATTTACATCCCATTTGCATGCAGTTTAACTCAACGTCTTGAGTCCTCCAGAAAGCCTCCATCCCTGGGGAAACTTATGAATCAAGGTTCCTCGGCAGAAGTTCCAAAGCTTTTGTGCCAAGCCCCTCCCCCACTTTTCGCCTCTTTGCGAGGACCCCCAGTTCCTCCTGGGCTCTGCTCAGGTCTCCCCCCACCCCCCATACTGGCGCAGTTGGGCAGCCAATGTGGCGCGTGGCCCGGGGCCCCAGGCGGGGACGCCGCTGCCCGCCACACTCCAGGGGCCTTTGTCCGCGCTCCAAGGAGCCGCCCCCTTAGCGAACTGGGGACAAGTTGCGTTGCGGGGTGGCGGGGGTGGGGGGGGCGATTGGCTAGGCCTGGGAGTGACATAGCCGGGGAATGAACCCATGGGCTGCGCTGGAGCCGTCCTCGGTGGCAACGGTACCCCCTCTCTGGCTAGTTAACCAGCCCTCCGGCCGAGGCGGGTGCGGGCGGTAGGGGTACCGGGATGCTTCGGACTGAAAGCCTGTGTCCCCCAAAGGGTGGGGACGCAACACAGGGCTGATCATCGCCTCTAGTCTGGCCGGAACTGAAACGCTAACCCCCAGCCATTGTATGCAGCCGCCCCTCACTTGTACCCCAGCTCCAGGTCCCAGCTCTGCCTCTTTGCCCCCGCAGTGTCCCCTCCTTGTCGGTAGTGCGTAGCCGCGGCCGGCTGAGAGCTTGACCCCCAGTCCCTACGGCAGGTGCGGCAGCTCACCTCCAAAGCTCGCCCCTTGTGCCCCCGGCTCCGCCTGCCCTGTCTGTGGTCAGGCCCCGCGCCTGCCACGCAGCCCCCAGACCTGCCCGCGGCTGCCCTCACACGAGTCACTCGGGCACGCCTGAAGTCCCTTACAGTTCCAGCGGCCCTTTGCCTGATCTGCGATCGCCTCCAGACCCTCCTCTGAGACTTTGATCTCCGCCTGGTCCGGGAACACCGCCCCCGCCTCATAAAGGTCCTAGCCTTCTCCTCCACCCCCTGCCCCGCGCTCTGCGGGCTCCTTCTCCCGCCAAACTGTGGTCCTCCAGCCCGGAAACCCCAACTCCCCCAGCAGACTAGCCCCTTGGGGAAGAGGGGGGACTCAGAAAAGCCCAAGAAGCAGACCCCATCCCAACGCTCCCAAGTCCACCGCGGGAAAAGTTTCTGGGGTCGCCGCTGCGCCCTCCACCCCGCCGGCGCGGCTGGCACTCACCGACCCCCGCGGCCCCGCAGCGCCGACGCTCCCGCTGGCCCTCGGCCCGAGTCACATCTCTGCAGCGCCGCCGTGGCCCCAGCCCAGCGATCCCGCCCGCCCGCTCGTCCGTCCGGCCTCACTGCATCGCACTCGGGAGCCGCAGCCGCGCGAGGCGCCCCCTGGCCCGGCCCGCGCTGCTGCAGCCGCCGCGGCCCCGCCCCCCGAGGCCCCGCCCCCAGGGCTTTCGAACCCCGCCCCCGTCCCGGCAAGGGCTGATTGTTCCAAGCGGAATCCGGCGCACGCTCCTGGCTCCCCTCTTGCAACGCCAGAGACGAGCCCCCTCCAGTGTCCGCATTTAGAGAACACCACCCTCACATCCACAGAGCGTCCAAAAGCACTCTGGACGCTCCGGACACTTTCCTCCGTTGATCCACTTGCAGAAACACACACATAGAGGGGCTTTCTAAACTGTGGGTTCCTAAACAGCTGCTGTTCTTTCGCCCAGTCGTGGCCGACTCTTTGCGACCCCCCTGGACTGCAGCACGCCAGGCCACCATCTCCTTGAGTTTGCCCAAGTTCATGTCCGTTGCCTCGGTGTTGCCATCCAGCCATCTCATCCTCTGACGCCCTCTTCTCCTTTTGCCTTCTGTCTTCTCCAGCATCAGGGACTTTTCCAATGAGTCCGCTGTTCGCATCAGGTGACCAAACTACTGGAGCTTCTGCTTCAGCATCAGTCTTTCAGGCGAGTACTCAGGGTTGATTTCCCTTAAGATTGACTGGTTTGATCTCCTGGCTGTCCAGGGGACTTTCAGAAGTCTTCTCCAGAACCACATTTCGAAGGCATCAATTCTTTGGCGTTCTGCTTTCTTTCCGGTCCAGCTCTCACAACAGTACCCGACCACTAGGAAGACAATAGCCTTGACTATATAACCTTTGTCGGCAGAGTAGTGTTTCTGCTTTTCAACATACGATCTAAATTTGTGTTGCTTTCCTGCCAAGAAGTAATCATCTTCTGATTTCATGGCTGCAGTCACCATCCACAGTGATTTTAGAGCCCAAGAAGAAGAAATCTGTCACTACTTCCACTTTTTCCCCTTCTATTTGCCATGAAGTAATGGGGCCTGATGCCATGATCTTAGTTTTTTGTAATATTTAGTTTTAAACTGGCCTTTTCACTCTCCCCCTTCACCCTCATCAAGAGGCTCTTTAGTTCCTCTTTGTTTTCTGCCATTAGAGTGGTATCATCCACATATCTGGGGTTGTTGACGTTTCTCCCGCCTATCTTGATTCCAGCTTGTGTCTTATCCAGACTGGCACTTCTCATGATGTGCCCGGTGTATAGGTCAAACAAACAGGGTGACAGCAGACAGCCCTGTTGTACTCCTTTCTCAATCTTGAATTCTAAACAGTTACTTCCCCACAATATACCCGTGCCAGATCCAGGGTGCAGAGAGGATTCTGCTGAGACTGTTCCAGAATCACTAACACCCCAATTTCAGCCAGGCAGCCCCTCCTGCCTGGGCACACTCTAATCCTGCCACCTCCTGTCACGTGTCCCTTTATGCACCCTGAGCCTCACATCCGTGTTCTTGGCCACCCCAAACATACTCACACATCCACCACAAGCATATTCACAAGTCCACTCACCCCCCACATGGGTCCACACGCAGGATCCCACTATCGCTGCTGCCCTCATCACCCACATACATACGCAGCTTTCCACAACTGCCCTGAGCACACACTCGGAGGCCTGGGGGCCTCCGATCTGGAGCTCAGCCGACACCCAGAGCTCAGGCTGCTCACCCACCCACTGTGAGACGCTCCTTAAGGGAAGGGTCTGGGCCACCTCGTACCTCAACAGAGTGTGGCTCCTAGTCCACCTGGGCCGTCTGAGGTCAGCATTGCCTCAACCCTGCCTGGGGCCTGCCCTCCAGCTTCAGGCCGGCTTTTCCCAGTCGTCTCTCCGCAATCCCCCCCTCCTCAGAACTTTGAGGACCCCTCTGTGATGTGGATAAGACCACTCACCCCATCCCAGCCCTATAAGACATGACAGAGAGATGACTCCTGTTCCCGCACTTCTCTGTGTGGGGAAAGGGGGATGAGGAGAAGCAAGCAAGATGGGTTGTGGAATAGCACTTCCTTCTGGGCAAAGCTGCAGGCCCTGATCTTTGGGGATCGTGGAACTTTCAGATATTCTCACACCTTCCTACGAGTCTCCTGCCCGGCCAAAACTATTTTCTCCCAGGCAGGCCACATATCTTTGGGTAGGCCTCTCTCCAAATACCTTATATTAATTAAAAAAAAAAAAATGGAGGAGAGGAAGCACGAAAACTGAAAACGTTCCCCGTTTCATTGGCAGACGTATTCTCAGAGCCTAGAACAGTGCCTGGCCCTCGGTAAGGCCATCTTTAAACGTTTGTGAGACATCCCCCTCCTCGGTGGTCCCCCAGACTGGGGAACTGAAAGTGGGTGGGCACTGCCACCTGGTGGTATGTAGTGGAACTGACACCAAGATGCTTTTCTTTTCCTCTGTGCCTGCGTGCTAAATCCCTTCAGTCCTGTCTCTTTCCCGCCCCCATGGACTGTAGCCCACCAGGCTCCTCTGTCTTGGGATTCTCCAGGCGAGAACACTGGAGTGGGTTGCCATGCCCTCCTCCAAGGAATCTTCCCGATCTAGGGATTGAACCCGTGTCTCTGACATCTCCTGCATTTATCACTAGCACCACCTGGGAAGCCCCTCTTTCCCTCTGTTAAAGGTGGGGAAATTCAGCTTTGTAAGTTTCAATTTCTTCATATGCAAAATGGAGGATAATTTTAGCAATGCATGCCTATTGGTGTTGTTGTGAAGATTAAACACATATTACAGGGAATTCCTTGGTGGCCCAGTGTTTAGGACTTGGCACGACCACTGTCAAAGGCTCAGGTTCCATCACTGGTCAGGGAACTAAAATCCCACAAGACTTGCCCAGTGGCCAAGAAAAAACACCACCACACATAGGAAAAAAGGGCTTCACATTGAGCCTGGCCTGGAAAGCTATGTGAGTTGGTTAATATTACAATTATGGTTATATTCCCCTTCCTGGCTTATTTTACAGAGGGATCTGACTGTGATGATCAATTTAGCTTTGAGTGATGATACTTTGAGAAGTAAAGGGTGAAAACAAAGGCGGCTGTTGAGGGGCAGGTGCATCCGCCCCAAAAGTTCAAAGGTCCCAAGGACCCATCATCACCATGAGCCAGGAACTCTTCTAAGTGCTTTATAATCTTTAGAGTACTAATCCTCCCAGCAACTCTCTATGCCAGATACTGTTATTTACCCGTGTTATAAATGGAGGCACTGAGGCTCAGGGTGTTAATTACCTCCCACAGTCATAAGTTGGCAGAGCTAGGATTCTGCCTAGGTCCTTCTTCTCAACCAGGGGCTAAAATTGTGTCATTTTCTGCAAAGTTATATATCATCCTAGACAAGCCTCATGTCTCTGGAGGGCTTCCCTGGGCTCCAGCCCCAGAGAGAACAGCTCTGGGAGGTGCTGAGAGCTACATCAGGCTCTCAGATGCTCAGTCCACTTTGAGCTAATTGCTTGCCAGGCTCTATTTCTCAACTGAAAAATGGCAAGAGCACTGCCTGACTTTTCTACTGACAAATGTCCTGGTGCGTAATCAGGTGTTTGTGTGGCTCTTTTTTTAGTGTCTGTTTGCCTACTAGACTGTATCTCAGCGCTTTCCAATAAGAACTTTCTACAATGATGGGAGTGTTCTCTACCTGTGCTGCCTGGTATGGTAGCCACCGGTCACATGTGGCCATTGAGCACTTTATATGTGACTGGTATGACTGTAAAACTCAACTTTCAGTTTTACATGTTCTTAATTAATTTAAATTTCAATAACCCCATGTGACCAGAAGCTCTAAGTGCAAAGAAAACAGGAACGATGTCCATTGTTCATCCCTGTATCCCGTGCCCGGTACAGGGCATTGTTCATTAGATATTTGTTGGCTAAATGAATAAATTCCAGCCTTTCTTTCCCCTTGGAGGTATGTCTATTCTGCATCCAAACCCATAACAAACCTCTTTTCTCTGCTAAATAGATCATTCTCCAAAGGAAGGTGCCGCTCAGGATTCTGGAGTCACCGCGTCCACTTCTGTGGATCAACTAGCTCTGACCAAGGATCCTTCTGAGGTAGATATTGCTGTCTTGCTGTGACAGCATTGAGTCTTGGAAAGGTTGAATGACTTCTCCGAGGTCTTATGGCTGGTAAGCGAGCAGAGGCAGGATGTGAACTTAGCGACGCATGCTCTTCCCATCCACTGCACTGCCTCACAGGTGAGAATTCTGGAAACATCAGTAAACTCCATGGAGAAGTGAATTTGAATGATGTGGATGCAGACACCAGGTGACTGCCTGAATATCAGACCTCGATGGATCACTAACACTTCCCTTGGGTGTCTGCTAAGTGCCGGGCTTTGTACCTGATCCTGTTGTGATTCACAGATGGACATGAGGTGGCTCCTACCTCAGGAAGCTCCAGTGAGCAGAGGAGGCAGCCTGTCTCACTAGAATGAGAGGGAGGTGGTTAGTCCAAAGCATGTGGGAGTACCTCAAATTAATGGAGTCCTGGGAGCCCTTGCTTGGGGGCTCAGCTTCCCCAGAGACTTCAGAACTTGACTTTCCCTCCAGAGTGGGAATGAGGGGCTTTGAGGCCATTGTCGTGTCTGGATGCATTTTTTGGAGTGAGCCATTCAGGAGTAAGCGAGTGTGGGATACATCACTCTGTGGGTTTGTGCCTGTGACAGACATCACTAATCGATCATCGCACTCGTTCTTATCTCAGTGTAACTTATACTGCTCATTATGTGTTAGAAGAGTTGGTCACTCTTGCAAAGCGCTCCTCAGTTATTTCTGGAGTCCCTATCAGGGTGCCTCACAGGTGTCCACAAGCCAGGATATCAGCTGCCATCACCGTATGGCAACCACCTGCTCTTTCTTTCCTGCATTGGCTCCCACAGGCCCTTGTCTGTGGTCCACAAATTACTTGGAACAGTCTCATCATGGCCCCTGTGGTTCCCTGTGAGGTCAACATGGGGACATTCTCCAAATGCCCCTAAAGCTATTAGTTAGGCAGTATTCAAGTGTCAATACAGAATAAAAAATGGCCTAAACAATAGAGATTCTTGTTATCACACAGCAGTAAATTAGGATGAGTGATCTCTCAGCTGGTTCAGAGCTCAACAATGTCAACAATGGCCTAGACTCTTCCCAGTCTTCTGTTCTGCCATACTCAGGCTGGCACCTCATGGTCACAAGGTGGTTGCCACAGCCCCTTCAAGTCTTCACTTGATAGTCTCCAAATGTAGGAAAGAGGTGGTCAAGAGAGAGCTCTCCTTATGAGCCTCCTGTTAACCAGGAAAGAAATCATTCCTAGAAGTGCTGCTCTCCCCTTCTCCCAACTATAGACTTGGCCCTTATGTTTCATTGGCCAGAAATGGCCTAAGCTAGGTGGGAGGAGACTTTAGAACTTCGAGTTTCAGAACAGGAGCTCCTAAATCAGAAACGCTGGGCACTGAATATCCAGATCACTGTGCAACCTTGGGAAAGTCACTTAGAATCTCTGTGTCTGGGTTGGTTTCTGATCATAACAGGTCCCGCTGATTGGAGCTGAATGAGCAGTAACTGATCTGATGCCTGTCAAGGGCTTTGTATCATTGCCTTGTCAGAGCTGGTGCCCAGTGAGCCTTCTCAGATTGGGAGGAGACATGGAAATATGCCTGTTTTCTCTGCTTTCTTCCTCTCCTCAGTACACCAACTGGTTCCCAAAATGAATTCCAGGGAACGTCTCAGGGGGTCTGCCAGATCAAAACTGTATTCATAATAGTCAGTTCAGCAGCTCAGTCATGTCCGACTCTTTGTGACCCCGTGGACTGCAGCACGCTAGGCTTCCCTGTCCTTCACCAACTACCGGAGCTTCATAATAGTGCTAAGATCTTATTTGTCCTTTTCATTGTCACTCTCTCACAAGTATATAGCAGAATTTCCTAGCATCTTCAAGACATGTGATATTGCAATAGGCAGAATGCAGTGGCAGATGTGGCATTCAGCTGCCTTCTATTAAGTCAAATCTAACAGATTTTCAAAAATATAATATCACTACGCTTTTCCCTAGTGCTTTTTGTTTGGGGAAGTATAGAAGTACTTTTTTTTGGTAAGATTTTGTGTTAATATGTAATAAATTTATTAGTGTTATTTTTAGATGAATGAGTAAATATTTTAAAAAACTGCTTGGGTTTAATTTAAAATATGATAAATACTGGTAGGTAAAACCCACCTAGACAAAAACTCTTTGAAGTCTTCTATCAATTTTAAGAGTGTAAAGGAGTTCTGAGAAATAAAGTTTGAGAACCACTGATCAAGACACAATTATTTAGAATCCATTTCTCCCCTCTTCCCAAAAGCAAATAGTTCTTTAGTATTTTATGGAGTGCCAGGCAATGTTCTAAATTAGTTACATATATCAGTTCAGTTCAGTTCAGTTCAGTCGTTCAGTCATGTCCAACTCTTTGTGATCCCATGGACTGCAGCACACCAGGCTTCCCTGTCCATCACCAATTCCCAGAGCTCGCAAAAACTCATGTCCATTGAGTCGGTGATGCCATCCAACCATCTCATCCCGCCTGTCGTCCCCTTCTCCTCCTGACTTCAATCTTTCCCAGCATCAGTCTTTTCCAGTGACTCAGTTCTTCCCATCAGGTGGCCAAAGCATTGGAGTTTCAGCTTCAGCATCAGTCCTTCCAATGAATATCCAGGACTGATTTCCTTTAGGATGGACTGGTTGGATATCTTTGCAGTCCAAGGGACTCTCAAGAGTCTTCTCCAACACTACAGTTCAAAAGCATCAATTCTTTGGAGCTCAACTTTCTTTATAGTCCAACTCTTCCATCCGTACTCTTATGGAAAAACCATAGCTTTGACCAGACGGACATTTGTTGGCAAAGTAATGTCTCTGCTTTTTAATATGCCGTCTAGGTTGGTCATAGCTTTTCTTCCAAGGAGCAAGTGTCTTTTGATTTCATGGTTGCAGTCACCATCTGCAATGATTTTTGAAGTCCAAGAAAATAAAGTCTGTCACTGTTTCCATTCTTTCCCCTTCTATTTGCCATGAAGTGATGGGACCAGATGCCATGATCTTAGTTTTCTGAATGTTAAGCTTTAAGCCAACTTTTTCACTCTTCTCTTTCACTTTCATCAAGAGGCTTTTTAGTTCCTCTTCACTTTCTGCCATAAGGGTGGTGTCATCTGCATATCTGAGGTTGTTGATATTTCTCCCGGCAATCTTGATTCCAGCTTGTGTTTCTTCCAGCCCAGCATTTCTCAGGATGTACTCTGCATATAAGTTAAATAAGCAGGATGACAATATACAGCCTTGATGTACTCCTTTCCCGATTTGGAATCAGTCTGTTATTCCATGTCCAGTTCTAACTGTTGCTTCTTGACCTGCATACAGATTTCTCAAGAGGCAGGTCAGGTGGTCTAGTATTCCCATCTTTTTCAGAATTTTCCACAGTTTGTTGTGATTCACACAGTCAAAGGCTTTGGCATAGTCAATAAAGCAGAAATAGATACTTTTCTGGAACTCTCTTGCTTTTTCAATGATCCAGTGGATGTTGGCAATTTGATCTCTGGTTCCTCTGCCTTTTCTAAATCCAGCTTGAACATCTGGAATTTTTTGGTTCACGTACTGTTGAAGCCTCGCTTGGAGAATTTTGAGCACTACTTTGCTAGCATGTGAGATGAGTGCAGTTGTGTGGTAGTTTAAACATTCTTTGTCATTGCCCTTTTTTGGGATTGGAATGAAAACTGTCCTGTGGCCAGTCCTGTGGCCACTGCTGAGCTTTCCACATTTGCTGACATATTGAATGCAGCACTTTAATAGCATCATCTTTTAGGATTTGAAATAGCTTAACTGGAATTCCATCACCTCCACTAGCTTTGTCTGTAGTGATGCTTCCTAAGGCCCACTTGACTTCACATTCCAGGATGTCTGGCTCTAGGTGAGTGATCACACCATTGTGGTTATCTGGATCATTAGATCTTTTTTGTCTAGTTCTTCTGTGTATTCTTGCCACCTCTTCTTAATATCTTCTGCTTCTGTTAGGTCCATACCATTTCCATTCTTTTTTTGTGCCCATCTTTGCATTAAATGTTTCCTTGGTATCTCTGATTTTCTTGAAGAGATCTCTAGTCCTTCGCATTCTATTGTTTTCCTTTATTTCTTTGCATTGATCACCGAGGAAGTCTTTCTTATCTCTCCTTGCTATTCTTTGGAACTCTGCATTCAGATAGATATATCTTCCTTTTCTCCTTTCCTTTCTATTCTCTTCTTTTCTCAGCTATTTGTAAGGCCTCCTCAGACAACCATTTTGTCATTTTGCATTTCCTTTTCTTGGGGATGGTCTTTGTCTCCTGTACAATGTCACAAACCTGCATCCATAGTTCTTCAGGCACCCTGTCTATCAGATCTAATCCTTTGAATCTAATTGTCACTTGTACTGTATAATCGTAAGGGATTTGAGTTAGGTCATACCTGAGTGGTCTAGTGGTTTTCCCTACTTCCAATTTAAGTCTGAATTTTGGAATAAGGAGTTCATGATCTGAGCCACAGTCAGCTCCCAGTCTTATTTTGGCTGACTGTATAGAGCTTCTCCATCTTTGGCTGCAAAGAATATAATCAATCTGATTTTGGTATTGACCATCTGGTGATGTCCATGTGTAGAGTTGTCTCTTGTGTTGTTGGAAGAGGGTGTTTGCTATGACCAGTGAGTTCTTTTGGCAAAACTCTATTAGCCTTTGCCCTGCTTCATTCTGTACTCCAAGGCCAAATTTGCCTGTTACTTCAGGTATCTCTTGACTTCCTACTTTTGCATCCAATCCCCTATGATGAAGAGAACTCTTTTTTTTTGGTGTTAGTTCTAGAAGGTCTTGTAGGTCTTCATAGAACCATTCAACTTCAGCTTTTTCGGCATTAGTGGTTGGGGCATAGACTTGGATTACTGTGATATTGAATGGTTTTGCCTTGGAAATGAACAGAGATCATTTGGTCATTTTTGAGATTGCACCCAAGTGCTGCCTTTCGGACTCTTTTGCTGACTATGATGGCTACTCTATTCCTTCTAATGGATTCTTGCCCACAGTAGTAGATATAATGGTCGTTTGAATTAAATTCACCCCTTCCAGTCCATTTTAGTTCACTGATTCCTAAAATGTTGATGCTCACTCTTGCCATCTCCTGTTTGACCACTTCCAATTTACCTTGATTCATGGACCTAACATTCCAGGTTCCTATGCAATATTGTTCTTTACAGCATCAGACTTTACTTCCATCACCAGTCACATCCACAACTGGGTGTTGTTTTTGCTTTGGCTCCGTCTCTTCATTCTTTCTGGAGTTATTTCTCCACTTTTCTCCAGTAGCATATCGGGCACCTACCGACCTGGGGAGTTCATCTTTCAGTGTCATATGTTTTTGCCTCGTACTGTTCATGGGGTTCTCAAGGATAGAATACTGAAGTGTTTGCTGTTCCCTTCCCCGGTGGACCACGTTTTGTCAGAACTCTCCTCTGTGACCTGTCTGTCTTGGGTGTCAGTCTACACGGCATGGCTCATAGTTTCATTGAGTTAGACAAGGCTGTGGTCCATGTGATCAGTTTGATTAGTTTACTGTGTTTGTGCTTTTCATTCTGCCTGCCCTCTCACAGGTAAGGATAAGAGGCTTATGGAAGCTTCCTGATGGGAGAGATGACTGTGGGGGAAACTGGGTCTTGTTCTGATGGGTGAGGCCATGCTTAGTAAATCCTGAATCCAATTTTCTGTTGATGAACCAGGTTGTGTTCCTTCCCTGTTGTTTGATCTGAGACCAAACTATGATAGGGGTGATGAAGATAATGATGACCTTCTTCAAAAGGACTTGAAGTATTCAGTGCCCCTGATGCTGCAGCAGGCCACTGTCAACCCATGCCTCCACTGTAGACTCCTGGACACTCACAGGCAGGTCTGGGTCCGTCTCTTGGGGGGGTCACTGCTCCTTTCTCCTAGGTCCTAGTGGGCACAGGTTTTGTTTGTGCCCTCCAAGAGTCTGTTTCCGCAGTCCTGTGTAAGTTCTGTAATCAAACTCTTGGAGGGCACAAATCACACACACACACACACACACACATGTGCACGCGCGCGGTTTTCTCAGGTCAAACCACTCAATCCTAAAGGAAATCAGTCCTGAATATTCACTGGAAGGACTGATGCTGAAGCTCCAATACTTTGGTCACCTGATGCAAGGAATTGACTCACTGGAAAAACCCTGATGCTGGGAAAGACTGAAGGCAGGAGGAGAAGGGGACAATGGAAGATGAGATGGTTGAATGGCATCACCGACCTGATGGACATGAGTTTGAGCAAGCTCCAGGAATTGGTGATGGATAGGGAAGCCTGGCATGCTGCAGTTCACGGGGTTGCAAAGAGTCAGACATGACCGAGCGACTGAACTGAACTGATATAGTTGCATACACACAAACACACACACATACAGTTTTCTGATCTTGTAGACATCTTATGAGGCAAACTATATCCACATTTAACTTTGTCAAAAAGTTTTCCCAGCTTTTTTGAGGTATAATTGGCAAAGAAAATTGCATTTGAGGCATATAACATGATGGCTTGATATATGTATCCATTGTGAAATGATTACCATAATGAAGCAAATTAGCACTCTATCACCTTACGTATCACCTTGCAGTTATCATTTCTTCTTGAAGGTGTGTGGTAAAATCACTTGAGATCTATTCTCTTAGTAAAATCATTAACCACATCACTATCCTCGTTTTACAGAGGTGGGAGTTGAGGCACAGAAAGCCAGCTTGAGTCTCCTGACAGCAGGCCATGGGCCAGGGCTTCCCCTGCAGAACCGGCCCCTCCAGAGCTCCTGCCTCCCAGGGAGCATCGTCCAGCCCCTGCTGGGGTGAGGAGTGGCCTCTCCCTCCCTCTCACCCGCTCCCTCTCTCCACATTCCTCTTGAGGGCTTGGCCCAGCCAACTGTGAAGGATTGTACCTGACAGGCGAGGCCGAGGTGGGAGCTGCGAGGTGGGGATGGGAGCCCGAGGTGACTTGGTTACATAAGAGCCCCTGGGACAGGGGATAGTTACATAAGGAGGAGGCAGGCAGGGACGAAAGTGAGTCAGGGCGGAGGAAGACACCAGGAGCAGAGGGAGAAGAAAGAGGACAGAGGAGAGGAGACGTGTCCATCACTGGCTGGGCAGCTGCCTTGCAAGGGGGACACCAGAAACAGCCCAGGGTGGACCCTCCTCTGGCCTGTCCCTTTCCCAGTTCCCCTGCCTGGGGAGACCCCAACTTCTCCTGTCTGGGCCCCATTGGGGGCCAGATGATTCCAAAACCCCCCCAATAACTTTTGACAGAACATCTTTATTACTTAACTAACCAGAGCCAGGTTCTGTTGCTTTGAGCAACACAGAGCCCTTTCCTTTCCGAATACCAGAATCCAAGGGGGTCTAGAAACTTCTAGGCACCTGGTAGTTACTCAATATGCATGTTAAGTGAATAAATGAACAAAGGCTACTTAATACATTCTCTTGTAACAGTTTACCTGTCATATTTTTTTCTACCTGAAGGTCACTTTGGTGGGCAAGTAGCCCAGTGGGTTATTCTCACCTATCTCTTCTCTGCCACCAACAGGACCACAGTCCCGCTCTGACAGGCATTTCGTCCATGGACAAATGTTACCCAGGTACTGCCCCAGGAGCCAAGGAGACAGATGAGAATAGGATGCTAGAGCTGTTGACCCAGTATTTCCAGCTCGCTGCATTCTGCATGCATGGTGGGATTTGCACATCAGTCTCTGTGGGTGGGTGTGTGGGGGTCCTGATCATTCCTGACCAGTGAGTTTGTAGTGGGAATGACTGGTGTCACTTCCAGGAAAAAGATTCCATGGCTGTCATGAGGCCCTCCCAGGCTTTCTTCCCTTTAACACTACAAAATTGTGGCTTCCCTGCCAGCCTTGGGACCTCTGGGGTCTCTGGGTGCCTGGGTGACCACGGTGAGCAGAAACCCATCAGGTACATATGCATGAACAAGAAATAAACTTCACTCTTTCATGCAACTGAATATCAAACATTGTGTGTTTCTGCACACAGCCTGGCCTCATCTGACCGATTAAATGTGCTAGTCTTCCAGGAGTTTCCATTCTGGTAGGCAAAGTGGACACATATGCTGCATCTCTGTCTGTTCCCCCAGATCCACTTTCCACCCCTGTTTTGTTCCAGGAGGCTGAGTTGTGTAGATTCCTCAATGGGCTCCCTGCCATCTGGCTTCTGATTGGGTTTGTTCAAGTGGGAACCCTGGCAGAACATTGGACAGAGATTGGCAACAAAGGCCAGGGTATTTATCCCAGTGCTTTGGGCTGGTGATTCAACCCAAAGGCACTCTTCTTTGTGAGGCAACCATTTCCATGCAAATCCTTTGGATTCTGGTAACCACTCTTTCCCCATGACCACTAACCCTGGGCGACATACTGTCCCATAGGGCACCCCGGCACCTACACTTATGTAACAGCCCCTTTGTGAACAAACATTTGTAGTGGATTAGCAGCCTTGAGGGCGTTGTATTCAGGCAGGGAGGTAGATCAGATGGAGAAAGACAAATACTGCATGATGTCACTTATCTGTGGAATCGAAAAAAAGCAAATTCGTGAGAGCAGAGTCAGTTGGTAGTTACCGGGGCTGGCAACTGGAGGGATAGAAAAGGTGATGTTTAAGGGCACAGACTTGCAGTGAGTAGTAATTAAGTCCTATGGATCTAATGCACAGGACTATGCCACCATGTACGTGCATGTGTGTGTGCTAAGATGCTTTAGTCGTGTCCAACTCTTTGGGACCCCATGGACTGTAGCCCACGAGGCTCCTCTGTCTATGGGATTCTCCAGCAAGAATATTGGAGTGGGTTACCATGCCCTCTTCCAGGGGATCTTCCCCACCCAGGGATCAAACCCGTGTCTCTTACATCTCCTGCAATGGCAGGTGGGTTCTTTACCACTAGCGCCACCTGGGAAGCCTGTGTGACTCCATAGATGACTAAATTGTGTCCTCATTGTTAAACTTGCTGAGAGACTAGAATTTAATTATCCCAACAACTAAAAGGAAATGAGAATTACGTGATGTGATAGAGGTACTAATTATCTCTGCAATGGCAATCATGTTGCTAAATACAAATGTATCAAGTTAATACCTTGTACACCTTAAATATACACAATGCTATATGTCACATGTATTTATTTTTAAAAACTATTTATTTACCAATTTTTGTTGTACTGGGTCTTTATTGCTTTGTGTGGGCTTTCTCTGGCTGCAGTGAGTGGGGGCTACTCTTAGGTTTGGGGCCCTGGCTCTAGGGTGAGTGGGCTTCAGTAGTTTTTGCACACGGGCGTAGTTGCTCCATAGCATGTGGAATCTTCCCAGACCAGGAATCAAACTCGTGTCCCCTGTATTGGCAGGCAGATGCTTAACTACTATATCACCAGGGAAGTCAATATCAAATGCATTTAAATTAAAAAAAAATAGGTAAGCTGTAAATTCCAGTTATTCCCTCTGTCAGGATGTGGAGTCTATTTCCCTTCTCCTTGAATCAGGGCTGGCCTTGTGAATCTCTTTGCCCAGTGGAATGTGTAATAGTGATGCTGTGTATTGTTCAAGGTGGGATCAGTAGAGCCCTGCAGCTTCTGCTTCTACATGCTTGGGAACTTTTTTCTTAGAGCCTAGCTTCCAGGCCGTGAGAACCCAAGTTGCATGGAGAAGCCACAGTTTGGAGAGCTTCAGTGCTCTGATCGGCAGTACCAGTTGAGCTTGCAGCCACCAGCCGTGTGAGCGAGCCACCTGGATATCCGGCCTGAGCACTCAGATGATTGCAGCTCCAGGGGACAACACGTATAACAGAAGAATTGCCAGCTGAGCCCAGTCAACCCCTAGAATCAAAAGAGATACTAAAACTTTATTGTTAAGTCACTAAGTTTTGGGGTCCTTTGCTACTTGGCAGTATTAACCCAAACAATATTTTCTGTTAATACATTGTCCTGTTTCGAGACTATCATCTCTTCTGTTGGGACTGACTCATTTGTCGTTGTTTTTTGGTTGCTCAGTCATGTCCGACTTTTTTTTTTTTTCCATTTATTTTTATTAGTTGGAGGCTAATTACTTTACAACATTGTAGTGGTTTTTGCCATACATTAACATGAATCAGCCATGGATTTACAGGTATTCCCCACATGTCCGACTTGTTGTGACCCCCATGGACTGCAGCACACCAGGCTTCCCTGTCCTTCACTATCTCCTAGCGTTTGTACAAACTCATGTCTATTGAGTCAGTGATGCCATCCAACCTTCTCATCCTCTCTCATCGTGTTCTCCTCATGCCTTTAATCCTTCCCAGCATCAGGGTCTTTTCCAACGAGTCAGCTCTTCGAATCAGGTGACCAAAGTATTGGAGCTTCAGCTTCAGCATCACTGCTTCCAATGAATACTCTGGACTGATTTCCTTTAGGATTGACTGGTTTCATCTCCTTGCAGTCCGAGGGACTCTCAAGAATCCTCTCCAGCGCCAGAGCTCAAAAACGTCAGTTCTTCAGTGTTCAGTCTTTATGGCCCAACTCTCACATCAGTACGTGACTATGGGAAAAACCACAGCTTTGACTATGTGGGCCTTTGTTGGCGAAGTAATGCCTCTGTTTTTTTAATATGCTGTCCAGGTTTGTAATAGCTTTTATTCCAAGGAGCGAGTAACTTTTAATTTCATGGCTGCAGTCCATGGGGTTGCAAAGAGTCAGACATGACTGAGTGACTGAACTGGACTGAATTGGTAACAAACTAGATAAAAGTAAAACAACATCATATAGTACAGTTGTTTTTAAACAAGGCTGCTCATTAGAAACATATCTGGAGCTTTTAGGTAAAAAAAAGCAAGAGCTGAACTTTTGTACTTTTCAAAAAATTCCAAAATAATTCTGATATTTATCTGGATTTTAAAAGGTGATTACAGGTTTTTCTATCAAATGGTAGTTTTGGTGATATAGAATTCTATTATTTTTCTGTTGACTAATCATTATACAATGGTATTGAGTGAGTAATAGTTACATAATCACAATGGCAAAAGATGTTTATAAGTTTTCACAATCAATAGCCAGGCAAAAATAAAACATAATTGCAATTGTAAGCTATAATGGGAACATGATTAACCTAACAATATAAAATGATTACATACAATTCTGGGGAGTCAAGCAGAGTGATATGTAAGAGGAAGTGCATACATGTTCACATGTTTACAAAAGGCATACATGTTTTCATCCACCCAGCCAGCCTATGTCTTTTGGTTGGTGCATTTAAACCATTTACATTTAAGGTAATTATCAATATGTATGATCCTATTACCATTTTCTTAATTGTTTTGGGTTTATTTTTTATAGGTCTTTTCCTTCTCCTGTGTTTCTTGCCTGGAGAAGTTCCTTTAGTATTTGTTGTAAAGATGGTCTGGTGGTGCTGAATTCTCTTAACTTTGCTTTTGACTTCTCCATCAAATCTGAGTGAGAGTCTTGCTGGGTTAAGTATTCTTGGTTGTAGGTTTCCCCCTTTCATTAATTTAAATATATTGTGCCATTCCCTGCTGGCTCGTAGAATTTCTGTTGAGAAATCAGCTGATAGCCTGATGGGAATTCCCTTGTATGCTATTCGTTGTTTTTCCTCTGTTGCTTTTAACATTTTTTCTTTGTCTTTAATTTTTGTCATTTGATTACTATGTGTCTAGGTATGTTCCTCCTTTGCTTTATCCTTCCTGGGGCTCTCTGTGCTTCCTGGACTTTGTTGACTATTTCCTTTCCTAGGTTAGGGAAGTTTTCAGCTATTATCTCTTCAAATATTTTCTCAGGGCCTTTCTCTCTCTCTTCTCCTTTTGGGACTTCTATAATGTGAATGTTGGTGCATTTGATGTTGTCCCAGAGGTCTCTCAGGCTGTCTTCATTTCTTTTAATTCTTTTTCCTATATTCTGTTCTGCAGCAGTGATTCCCATCATTCTGTCCTCCAGGTCATTTATCCCTTCATCTGCCTCAGTTATTCTGCTATTGATTCCTTCTAGTGTATTATCCATCTCTGTTTGTTTGTTCTTCAGTTTTTGGTAAACATTTCTTGCATTTTCTCCATTGTTTTCCTGAGATCCTGGGTCTTCTTCACTATCATTATTCTGAATTCTTTTTCTGGAAGCTGCTTATCTTCAGTTCATTTAGTAGTTTTTCTGGGGTTTTATCTTGTCCCTTTATCTATGACAACTTTATCTGTGACAACTGTGTGTAAACTTTCTGCTTTTTCAACCTGATTAACTTCTGTAAATTCAAATTTGGAAAACTCAGCAGTGGCCACAAGACTGGAAAAGGTCAGTTTTCATTCTAATCCCAAAGAAAGGCAATCCCAAAGAATGCTCAAACTACCGCACAATTGCACTCATCTCACACGCAGTAAAGTAATGCTCAAAATTCTCCAAGCCAGGCTTCAGCAATACGTGAACCGTGAACTTCCAGATGTTCAAGCTGGTTTTAGAAAAGGCAGAGGAACCAGAGATCAAATTGCCAACATCTGCTGGATCATTGAAAAAGCAAGAGAGTTCCAGAAAAGCATCTATTTCTGCTTTATTGACTATGCCAAAGCCTTTGACTGTGTGTATCACAACAAACTGTGGAAAATTCTTCAAGAGATGGGAATACCAGACCACCTGACCTGCCTCTTGAGAAATCTATATGCAGGTCAGGAAGCAACAGTTAGAACTGGACATGGAACAACAGACTGGTTCCAAATAGGAAAAGGAGTAAGTCAAGGCTGCTTATTTAACTTATATGCAGAGTACATCCTGAGAAATGCTGGGCTGGAAGAAGCACAAGCTGGAATCAAGATTGCTGGGAGAAATATCAATAACCTCAGATATGCAGATGACACCACCCTTATGGCAGAAAGTGAAGAGAAACTAAAAAGTCTCTTGATGAACGTGAAAGAGGAAACGTTCAGAAAACTAAGATCATGGCATCTGGTCCCATCACTTCATGGCAAATAGTTGGGGAAACAGTGGAAACAGTGTCAGACTTTATTTTTGGGGGCTCCAAAATCACGGCAGATGGTGACTGCAGCTATGAAATTAAAAGATGCTTACTCCTTGGAAGGAAAGTTATGACCAACCTAGATAGCATATTAAAAAGCAGAGACATTACTTTGCCAACAAAGGTCCATTTTGTCAAGGCTATGGCTTTTCCAGTGTTCATGTATGGATGTGAGAGTTGGACTGTGAAGAAAGCTGAGAGCCAAAGAATTGATGCTTTTGAACCGCGGTGTTGGAGAAGACTCTTGAGAGTCCCTTGGACTGCAAGGAGATCCAACCAGTCCATCCTAAAGGAGATCAGTCCTGGGTGTTCATTGGAAGGACTGATGTTGAAGCTGAAACTCCAGTACTTTGGCCACCTCATGTGAAGAGTTGACTCATTTGAAAAGACCCTGATGCTGGGAGGGATTGGGGGCAGGAGGAGAAGGGGACGACAGAGGATGAGATGGCTGGATGGCATCACTGACTCAATGGACATGAGTTTGAGTAAACTCCAGGAGTTGGTGATGGACAGGGAGGCCTGGCGTGCTGCGATTCATGGGGTCACAAAGAGTTGGACACGACTGAGTGACTGAACTGAACTGAGCTTTTGTAATGTGGCCTTTTTTTTAGCCTCTGTGGGACTATGTCTTCTTGCTTCTTCTGTCTGCTCTGTGATGGAGAAGGCTAAGAGTCTTGTATAAACTTCTTGATGGGAAAAACTGGGTCTTGGTCTGGTGGGTAGGGCCTTGCTCAGTAAAGCTTTAATCCAATTATCTGCTGATGGGTGTGGTTGCACTCCCTCCCTGGTAGTTGTTTGGCCTGAGGTGACCCAGCTTGGAGTCTATGGTAGGGTTAATAGTAGGATTATGGTAGGGTTGTGGTAGGGCTAGCTTTCAAGTGGGCTCACATTGAGGGGGACCTTCCCAGACTGCTACTGCCAGTGCCCCCATCCCTACGGCGAGCCCCTGCTGACCCATGCTTCCACAGGAGTCTCTTCAACACTAGCAGGTAGGCTTTATTCAGTCTCCTTTGGGGTTACTTCTCATTCATTGCATGCAAGATTTTGTTCTTACCCTCCGAGACTGGAGTCTCTGTTTCCCCTAGTCTGTAGAAGTCCTATAATCAAATCCCACTGGCCTTCAAGGCCAGATTTCCTGGGGGCTCCCAGTCCCTTTGTCAGATCCTCAGGCTGGGAAGCCTGATGTGGGGTTCAGAACCTTCACAACAGTGGGAGAACTTCTTTGGTGTTATTGTTCTCCAGTTTGTGGGTCACCCACCTGGCAGGTGTGGGATCTGATTTGATCGTGATTATGCCCCTCCTACCATCTCACTGTGGCTTTTTCTTTGTCTTTGGATGTTGGGTATCTATTTTGGTGGGTTTCAGCCTCCTCCTATCGATTGTTGTTCAACAGATAGTTGCAATTTTGATCCTGTCAAAGGAGGAGATGAGCACATGTCCTTCTACTTTGCCATCTGGAAGCAGAAGCTTGTAAATATTTCTTATCATTGTGCAATCAGATTATTTCTAGATTCCCACTGCTCATCAACAGTCCTACAGGAAATGTACTTATTTGCATTTTTCAAAAAGTTATTTCCTTAACGTTGATTTTCTTTGGCTGCACCTCACAGCATATGGTATCTTTGGTTCCCCGACTAGGGATCAAACCTGCACCTGCTGCAGTGGAAGCATGGAGTCTTAACCATTGGATGGCCAGGGAAGTCTCTAAGCTTGATTTTTAAAAGCAAATTTTTTTTATATTGATATGTATGAAGACTTGTTGGCAACCCACTCCAGTGTTCTTGCCTGGAGAATCCTATGGACAGAGGAGCCTGGTAGGCTATAATCTGTATGGTCACAAAGAGTCAAATGTGACTGAAGCAACTTAGCATGCATGCATGAAGATTTGTAAGATCCAGAAAGTTTGTAATAGTATACATACATGCTAAAAATAAGGTTGTTTTTAAAATTTATTTCTTGTTGGATAATATGTTCAAGTGGTTAACAAACAGCAATGCAAATGTTACCCAGTCTAAGCTTGCTCTGCTTGGCACACGATAGGCCAATAAATCCAGGAGAAGACCAGGTGTTGAGGCAAGGAATACAACTTCATTCAGAAAGCTGGCTGACTGAGAAGATGGCAGACTAACAACTCAAAATGACCACCTTGTTGGAGCCTGAATGCCAGGTTCTTTTATGGATCAGAAATGGAGGAAGGTGAAAAAACAAAGGAAAAAGACCATTTAATTCTTGCAATGATCTCCTAGAATGGCAAGTCTCAGGCAGGGGGAAGTGTTCATTTTGCTTCCTTACAGTAATTTTTCAGGTGATGTGAAATGGAATATCTCCTGCCATATTAATAAACAAGGATGTCACAGCTACCTGTGATTCTGGCCCCCCAAGTGTGAATTTCTGAGCCATGTTGGTAGGCAGCAGACAAGGGGGCACCATTTCCCACACAAAGAACTCAAGAATGTCACAGTCCCTCCCAGGCGGACAGGGTCAGAGTATCTCCCTGTGAGGTAAACACAAAGCACTTTAGTTTAAGGATCAGGTGGAGGAGGGCAAGGGCTCTCTGAGGCAGGCGCTAAGGACGCCTACAATAACAAAAGCGGCAAAATAAGAGTTCAAGTCACAGAAATAGATCCAGCATGGGGTCAGAATTGACCTTTTCTGGTCACACACACACAATGATACCCAGTGTAAAACCCCACCTGCAGGGGCCTGCAGGGAGCTTTCCATGGATGAGGACAGGTGTCACCTCTGGTGGGTGCAGCCAGGGGCTCAGTTAGAGGAAAGTGGCATTTCTTCCTCCTGGGTCAGTGACTCTGGCGTGGTGGGTGCCCTCCAGCCTCCATCTCAGCCCCTCTCTCCCCTCAGCCTGTCCTTCTTCCTCCAGCCATGCACCCAGGTCATCTCCCACACAGGTCACCACTGCTGTTCATGTCTTCTGCAGGCTTCCAGACATTTTAAAAAATTCAAGTCCAAGGCGTGATGTTGTGATTGGTAATAAGAAATACATATTTGGTCCTCAGCTCTGTTCCTGGCACAGAGCTCCTAAAAAACCTTGGCATTTCCTGTGATGATAGTAGAAAGAAGTCTTTGGTTATGTTAGGAACCTTGGGAAGGGGCTGGTGGTCAGGGGAACCAACCACATGATCAGAGGATAGAAACTTTCAATCCCACCTTTCTGAGGAGGGGAGAGGGGCTGCAGGTTGAATCAATCACCAGTGTCCAATGATTTAATCAACCATGCCTGTATAATAAATCCTCCATAGAAACCCCAAAAGGATGGGTTTCAGAGAGCTTCTGGTTAGTGAACACAGGGAGATTGGAGGGAGAGGTGTCCTTGGAGAGGGCATGGAAGCTCCACACCACTTCTTCCATGCCTTGCCCTGTGTATCTTCCATCTGGCTGTTCCTGAGTTGTATGCTTTTGTAATAAACCCAAAATGTTTCTCTGAGCTCTGTGAGCTGCTCTAGCAAATAAATCAAACACGAGGAAGCTCCAATTTCTAGTAGATCAGTCAGAAGCAAGGGGACAGCCTGGATATACGATTGGAATCTTGGCATAGGGTGGGGATGGGGGGGTCTTGTAGGACTGAGCCCACAATCTGTGGGACCTGGTGCTATCTCCAGGTAGGTTGTCAGAATTGAGTTGAATTGTAGGACATGCGGCTGGTGTCAAAAGAATTGCTTGGAGGTGTGAGAAAAAACATCATAATTGGTGCAGAATCACTATAAGCAAATATGGACAGAGTCACACTTTTCACCTAATATACCCTTTCTGCATGATTGCAAGAGATGAAAACTCCCATGCATTGGAATGTTCTTCACTGAAACTGGAGTCTGAGTTGTACTGGGTTCTATGTCAGGGCTGGGATTTTGAGGTGGGGGGTTCTTCTGATCCAGTGAGTGGCTGAAGCTGGGAGCCCCTCTGGACTCAGCTCGCCTGGCTGGTAATGTACCTGGGGGAACAGTGGCTGATCAGGTAGGGGCATGGGTGAAGGGAATGGGGTGAGGAAGGGTCACCCCTCATGTGTGGTAGTGGAGGGTGGGGACAAGAGTCCTTGATGAGTTTTCTCTCTTGAGTCAGAAAACAAAACAGAAGCAAAATTCCTTCCACCTCCTGCATCATCCATAAACTCTGTTCTTGCTTAATCAATCCCACTTCCCTTGGTTGCAGGCTAAAGGAGGGGGCATTAACATCCCCTTTGGTAGAAGGAAGAGCTGTGTGAGGTGAAGGCCTCGCTGACAGCAGCCTGTGTCCCCTGGGAGGGCACTTTGTCCTCTCTTGGGTCTCTTGGGAGTGTTTGAAGCTCAGGGGTGAAGGCAATGGTGTCTGAGCAGACTTCTAGACTTCAGAGCCCATTGAGAAACAGTTCAATTGTATGAAAGCTGTCTTAGTCGGCTTGGGTTGCTAAAATACCACAGACTGGGTGTCTTAAACAACAGACAGTTATTTCTCACAGTTCTGGAGGCTGGGAAGTTTGAGATTAGGATGTCAGTAGACTGGGTTCCTGGAGCGATCTCTTCCTGGCTTTCAGATAGCCACCTGCAGACCGAGAGGAAGAGAGGGCTATGGTCCCTTCAGCTCTTTACAGGGGTACTAATCTCCCATGAGGGGGCCCCACCCTCATGACCTCACTACCTCCCCAAGGCTCCACCTCCAAACACCCTCACATAGGAGGTTAGGACTTAAATGTATGAACCTGGGGGAAGGACATAAACATTTAATCCATGACAGAAGGACCACAGTCCATATGCGGAGGACCCTGGCTGGGCAAGAGGAGAGGGCTGTATACTGGGGAGAGTTAGGTGTAAGAAAGCCAGGCAGCTCTATCTGGACTTGAGGGGCAGAGGTGAGTGTGTTTTCAGGCACACACCCCCAGGTGGCAACTAGCACCTAGGAAGTCAGAGGGGGGTTTCTTGGGGGCACCGCCCAGGGAACAAGGAGGAAGCACCAGGCAGAGGGAGAACGGGGGCCCCAGCCCCCCTCACAGGAGCAGAGCTGTCCCATGCTGTGGCCGGGGACTGGGCCTCTGCACCCCATGTCAGCTGGCTGACTGCAGACTCTGGGTGCATCTGCCTACCTGCTTCCTGAAGGGAAGAGGCTGCGGGGGAGACTCAGCTTCCAGCAGGCAGTCACTGTCTCTGTTCTCTCCTATCCACTCTCCATCTCCTTGTCTGGGCGGTGTCCCTTGCTGGTCTCAAGACTTTACTTGGCGGCCGACCAAGATCTTCATTTTCAAGGTCTCCACTCCCTACCTAGGCTGTGGCTACTGCACTGGACCATTTCCCATGTGCCATGGAAATAGTATTTGTGTCTCCCTAGATTCATATGCTGATATCCCAACTCCCAATGTGATGATATTATGAGGTGATTAAGTCATGAGGATGGAGTCCTCAGGGATAGAATTAGTGCCCTTATAAAACATCCCCAGAGATCCCCCTCTTTCTGCCATGTGAGAATACAATGAAGAGTTGACATCTGCAATCCAGAGAGGCCCTTACTAGACACGACCCTGCTCTCAACCTGATCTTGCTTTTCCAGGCTCCTAAACTGTGAGAAAAAAACTTCTGTTGGTGAAAAGCCATTCTGTAGTACTTTGTTACTGCAGCTGAACTAAGACCCTATCAGAAGCTGGCACGAGGTGCCCAGCTGGAGTCATGGGGACGCTAAACACACTCACCCCTGACCCCCTGGTGGGAAGGCACGCTGCCTCTCCCACTAATCCGAGGTGATTCCTCCTGTGCAGACACAGGCTCCTTCCTTTGCCTGCTCGTCTCTCACCACGAGGAGCTCAAAGGGACCCGATGGCAGCTGTAGATTGAAATTTAATGGGACCTTTGCTGTCCCCTGGTGGAGATGTGCCCTCTGAGATCAAGGCCGTGCCATCCTGCAGAGCCCAGAGCTGGAACTGAGTCCGGGAGCTGCCCTGCCCCCCAGGTTTCATCCAGCCGGCTCCCAGGATCCGTCCCCTCACCTGCCCCCGGGGCACTTGAGTTTGCAACTTGACCATGACTGTTTTCCAGCTTCACTTTCAAGTTCTCACTCAGAAGAATTTGGACAAGGCTCCCTTTCCGCCTTCCTCCCGACGGCACTTCCTGAGACTCCCACTAGGGGGAGACGTCTCTTCATCCTATTACATTAGTCTCTGGCCAGACATGTTTTGATTCTGACAGTGTCTCTGGCGGGCCCCCGTGCTTTGGGCTTTGTTATAAAGTCTGAATACCCTGACAGCTTTCTGGATTGACAGCCCCGCACCTCCCAGGGGCCCCTGTGGCCCTCGGACCCCTGGAATCTAACACACCACATGGGACACATTTTTAAAGGTGTGTGAGAACTTTGTCTTCTGAGGATTAATGATGTTATTTACAACGTGTGTGCATATGTATTTGTTTGTTAATTCATTCAATTATTCATTCATTCTTGGTCCTATTCTTTCAAGAACCAAGGTAAGTCTATTACTTATCCAGAAGCTTTGTAAACAGCATCATAAACACAAGATTCAGCTTGCTTGCAGCTGAATTTGCTTGGGGTCTGAGCTGTCAGAATTGCATAATAAACTGCTATAAAACACAGCGGCTTAAAATACAGCCACTGGTCTGGTCACAGCTGTGTCACAGGACAGGGCTTGTCTGTGCTCTGGGCTGGAGGGTCCCAGGAGGCCTCTGGAGCTCCGGGGCTCTGTTCACAAGGGTTTTCTCCCCAGTAGAGCAGTCGCCCCATTTCTTACCATGAGGCTGAGCTCCCCAAGGAACCAGTGCAAAGTTCCCACAAAGCAGGCATCAAGCTTGCCGACATCCTACTGGCTTAAGCGAGTTCCATGGCCACATCCAGTGAGGCTGGAAGGAATTGCACAAGGGCATCGTGGTGGGGGCCACCAAGGCTGTATCACTTTCTTCTTTCTTGCAGTGATGTCATGTCCCACAGCTCTGGGTGTGAATCCTGCCTTTGCTACATGCTAGATTGTCTGGGTTGACATCCTCCCACACTCCTAAATTCATATGCTGAAGTCCTAACACCCAAGACTGCAGAATGTGGCCCTTTTGAAAATAGGGTCTTTACAGAGGTAATCGGGTTGAAGTGAGGTCATCAGGGGCCCTAATCCAATCTGACAGGTGTCCTAATAAAAGGGGGAAGTTTGGATATGGACACACAAGAGGGAAGAAGTGAAGACACATAGGGAGATGTGGCATTCACAAGCTCAGGAGAGAGGCCAGGGACGCCTGCTTTCTCACAGCCCGCAGGAGGAACCACGCCTGCTGACACTGTGGTCTTGGACTCGTAGCTTCCAGAACTTCCAGAATTTAAACTCAGGTTATGGTACTTTGTTCTGGCAGCTGTAGGAAACTCCTGCATAGCTCTATGACCTTGGACAAGTTACAGAACTTCTCTGTACCTCAGTTTTCTCCTCAGGAAGATATGAGTAGTAATAATACTTGTAGGTATTATTTGAGACTTGTTGATACAACAGGTGATTAACAAGCACTTCTTACTTGCCAAACACAGTAGTCAGCATTGGGGGTCCTGCAGCGAAGAAGGCAGGGGAGGTTCCCAATCTCCCGGAGCTTACCTTTCATACAGATAGAAGGTAAACAAGTAAATAAAATAATTGGGATGATGTCAGATCGTGATCAGTGCTGTGAAGAAAAAACAATAAAATCATGTGATGGAAAATAATGGGCATGATGGGCGCTCCTTTGGATATGGTGGTCGGAGTGTGCCTCTCTGAGCGGAGATCTGCCACATGAGAAGGAGCCATGGGGGGGAGGTGAGAGGGAAGAGCAGTTCATACAGTGGAAACAGCAGGTGCAAAGGGCCTGAGGTGGGAATGACCTTCTGTGTTTGAGGAACAGAAAGAAGGAAAGAATGGTTGGAGCAAAGTTAGCAAGCTGGAGAGTGTTGGGGCCATGATGTCAAGTGAAGTGGCTAACGTCAGATCTATAGAATCTTGTAGTCAGAAGTTTGGATTTTATTCTGAGTGGTGAGAAGATCTGGGAGGTTGATAACAAGGCAGAGGCATAATCTGTTCTGTGAATTGAGGAACTCCTTCTGGCTGCTGGGCCAGAGAGAATGGTTTGGGGGGCCATGGGAAATGTCAGAGGGCTTCTATCTGACCCAGACTGCTTGCTGGTCCTGACCCTCTTTGTCCTTGTACTACTGAGGTCAGCAAAATAATGTACCCCATCTCCAAGGATGCCAACGTCCTAATCTCTAGAACGTTACCTTACATGGCAAAGGAACTTTGCAGACATAATTAAGTTGAAGATCTTGATATGGGAGATGATCCTGCATTATCCAGGTGGACACCATGGACTCACAAGGATCTTTATAAGGGAAAGAGGGAGACAAGAGGGCCAAAGTCAGAGAAGGAGATGTAACAATGGGAGCAGAGGTTGGAGTGGGCAGGCTGCTCCCTGGAAGGGGCCACAAGCCAAGGAATGTGGGCAGCCTCTAGAAGCTGGAAAAGTCAAGGCAACAGGTTGTCCCCTAGAAGCTCCACAAAGATCCAGCTCTGCCAACATGTTGACTTTTAGCCCATTGAAACCTGTTTAAGACTTCTGTTCTCCAGAACTGTGAGATGATAAATAAGTGTGGTTTTATTCATTTTCTTCAGACTATTTTTAATAATTTTATTTGTTTACTAATTTATTTATTTCATGCTCATTATTTTTGGCTGTGCTGGACCTTTGTTGCCACGCGAGCTTTTCTCTGGTTGTGGCAAGTGGCAGCTACTCTCTAGCTGTGGTGTGCAGGCTTCTCATTGCGGTGACTTCTCTTATTGTGGCGCACAGGCTCTAGGGCACGTGGGCTTCAGTAGTTGCCACGTGTGGGCTCAGTAGTTGCGGCACCCGGGTTTCAGAGCACAGGCTTTAGTTGCTCTGTGACATATAGTATCTTCCCAGACCAAGGATCAAACCTGTATCTCCTGCACTGGCAGACGGACTCTTTACCACTTAGCCACCGGGGAAGCCCAAGTGTGATTTCAAGCCATACATTCCTGATAACTTGTCATAGCAGCAGGAGGAAGCTGGCACACCCGTTTCCTTGGAGAACCCTGGAGCTGGTAGAAAACTTTACTTCCCCAGCAGGTCTGGCTTTCTCACCAGTGTGCCTCTGATGCTCCACGACAGGTCAGAATCGTCCACCAAACCCAAGAGAAGCAGGAGAAGGAGAGGTGGATGCAGAGTCAGCCATACCCAGGGGGGAGCCCCCACCTCAGGAGCGGCCCTGGAGCCTCCTCTTTGGAGACCATTTGCAGCAAGAGCTGCTCAAGCACCTTGTTTAAGATCGAGGAGCCCCGCCTGAAGCCCAAGCTCACTGGGCTATGTGCACATTTGTATTCAGCATGGATAAATAACTAATGCAAAGGCATTTATTTTTAAAAGAAAACGTTTCAGAGAAAAATGCATATAAAGAATTCATGCTGGCGGGACTGTAGTGAACAGAGCATGCATGTAGTTCAGCCGCAAGCGTCTGCTTCGCGCCCTCATGTGTTAAATGGAAAGCTGCTGAGTTTCCTGTGGCTGCCACAACAAAGTGCCACAGAACAGGTGGCTTAACATGGCGTTGTTGTCTCACAGTTCTGGAGGCGAGCAGTCCAAAAGCAAGGTGTTGGTGGAGTCATGCTCCTGCTGAAGGGGAGACTGTTCTTGCCTCTTCCAGCTCTTGGTGGGTCCAGGTGGTCCTTGGCTGGAGGCAGCACCACTGCCGTCTCTGCCTCCATCTTCCCTGATGCCATTGGACTTAGGGCTCATTCTAACCCAGGATGACCCCCTGTTAAATAATCACACCCACAAATTTCCAAGTAAGATCATATTCTGAGGTTCTGAGTGGACATGAATTTTTGAGGGACACGTTCAACTCACTAGGTCACTTGCTCAGCTGTGTCCAACTCTTTGCAACCCCATGAACTATAGCACACCCGGCTTCCCTGTCCGTCACCAACTCCTGGACCTTGCTCAAACTCATGTCCATTGACTCGGTGATGCCATCCAACCATCTCATCCCCTGCCATCCCCTTCTCCTCCTGCCTTCAGTCTCTCCCAGAGTCAGGGTCTTTTCTGATGAGTCCGTTCTTCGCATCAGGTGGCCAAAGTATTGCAGACTCAGCTTCAGCATCAGTCCTTCCAATGAATATTCAGGGTTGATTTCCTTTAGGATTGACTGGTTTGATCTCCTTGCAGTCCAGGGGACTCTCAAGAGTCTTCTCCAACACCACAGTTCAAAAGCATTAATTCTTCGGCGCTCAGCCTTCTTTATAGTCCAACTCTCACATCCATACATGACTACTGGAAAAACCATAGCTTTGACTAGATGGACTTTTGTTGACAAAATAATGTCTCTGCTTTTTAGTATGTTGTCTAGGTTGGTCATAACTTTTCTTCCAAGGAGCAAGCGTCTTATAATTTCATGGCTGCAGTCACCATCTACAGTGATTTTGGAGCCCAAGAAAATAAAATCTGTCACTGTTTCCATTATTTCCCCATCTATTTGACATGGAGTGATGGGACTGGATGCCATGATCTTAGTTTTTTGAATGTTGAATTTTAAGTCAACTCTCTATAGAATCCATGGAATAGGAACTCATTTGATCTTCACTGCAATCCTGTGATGCAAATAAAGAAGGGATTGTTTTGTCCTTATTTTACAATTGAGGAAACTGAGGTTCAGAGAGTCTTAGCAGCTTGCCTTAGCCACTGAACCCATTCATTCAATTAAAAAATAAATGTCATAGGGACCAGGCACTGTCCTAGGCGCTGGGAACACAGCCGCCAGCAAGACAGAAAAACTTCCTGTCCTGTTAGAACACACTTTCTAGCTAGGGAGAGACAGTTAGCAAGGCCTGTGGTCTAAGGCACTAAAGCATGTAGCCCCTTAGTTGGAGTGAGTGCTACAGTGAAATATAGAGCCTGGGGCGTGGGGTGTGCTGACGTTGCTATTCTAAATAAGGCGTCGAGAGACACTGCGAGCCGAGGCTTGGAGGAGTGAGAGGAACCCTGTCTTTATATGGGGAAGAGCATTCCAGGGAAGCAGACTTTGCACTTCCCAGCACGCCATGTTGCCGTCTCTCTCCTCTGGGCCAGGTTGAATTTTGCCACCCCTAAGAGTCAAAGCAGCTTCCTCTCCACCATTTGAAATGCAGCCCTTGAGTGTCTGGCGGACCACTTGCAAATCCCTGAAAGTGGCTTGCAGTGGAGCGCAGTGGCCACAGGGTGGCAGAGCTTCCCGCAGATACGGCTCCTCACCCAGCTCAGGGGAGGTTGTAGAATAAGTGGTTAATGTAGATCTGTTTCTCTTTGTCCTTGAAAGGACGGCAACTTTGGGCTCCAATGAGCAGGCTTCTTTGTGTCTTATGGCTCCTTGTGTCTACACCTTCTGAAGGTGAGGGTGAGGAATGGAGGGTCAAGGTGTGAGAGGAGGGTGGGACTCTCCCAGGGGACTGTTGAGATGCCCGCAGATGTAGGGTGAGATGAGGAATTTGGGGCTTTAGAGAGGGGAAGTTAGTGACCCAAGATCACACAGCTGATTGGTGCCAGAACCGCATCTTCCGATCCCTGGACCAGTTCTCCAGTGCGTCACTCCGCTTGCTTCCCTAGGCCTGGGGCTCAGTATTGGCTCCTTTGCTGGGGGGTTTTCAGACTGAGTGGGGAGAGGAGTGGAATGAGAACTGGATGGAGAGTCCAGAGATGTGAGCGTCACACTCAGCTCATGGGATGTGGCATCAGAAAGGAGATCCATCTCTGCTGCTGGGATAGACCGTAGGACTCAGCTTTCTTATTTGCAGAATGGGAATAAAAAATTGTGTGATAACCTGTGTGCAGAGGCCAAACGTGGGTCAGTCTTTGGGATGAGATCTTTATTCTGAACTTTCAATACCTATGGTAGGAGGACTTTTAAAATGACTCCAACTTTGGGGAATCAGGTTCACCTGGTTTCTAAGACCATCTGGTAGGTGTACAACCTTAACTTCTCTGAGCCTCAGTTCCCTCCTCTGTAAAATGGATCTAATAATATCATGGATTAAATGAGATAATCCAGATAAAGAGCCCAGCCCAGTCTTTGACATTGTAAATGTTCACTCTGTATTAATCCTGGGATCGGCTGGGGAGGGCAGGGCAGCTAAGAGCAGAATGGAGGTTCGGATGCTCAGAAATATAGTCAGGATAAAAGCTTGAGAACACCTAGTCATTTTGCTGGGTGCCAAGGGGAGGCTGAGAGTCCAGGTTTTAGACTTAGTAAAGATAAAGTAGCCACAGTATCTACTGTTTGTTAAGCACACACGTAACTTTATTTGTTTCCTACAATCATGTATAATCATGCTGTGAAAGTGCTGCACCCCACATGCCAGCAAATTGGAAAACTCAGCAATGGCCACAGGACTGGAAAAGGTCACTTTTCTTTCCAATCCCAAAGAAGCGCAATGCCAAAGAATTTTCAAACTACCATACAATTGCGCTCATTTCACATGCTAGCAAGGTAATGCTCAAAATCCTTCATGCTGGGCTTCAACAATACATGAACCAAGAGCTTCCAGATGTACAAGCTAGCTTTAGAAAAGGCAGAGATCAAATTGCCAATATTTGTTGGATCATAGAAAAAGCAAGAGAATTCCAGAAAAACATCTGGTTCACTGACTACATTAAAGCCATTGACTATGTGGATCACAACAAACTGTGGAAAATTCTTAAAGAGAAAGGAATACCAGACCACCTTACCTGCCTGCTGAGAAACCTGTATGCAGGTCAAGAAACAAGTTAGAACTGGACATGGAACAACGGATTGGTTCAAAATTGGGAAAGAAGTACAACAAGGCTGTACTTGTCACCCTGCTTATGTAACTTCTATGCAGAGTATGTCATGTAAAATGCAGGGCTGGATGAATCACAAGCTGGTATCAGGATTGCCAGAAGAAATAACAACCTCAGATATGCAGATGACACCACACAAATGGCAGAAAGCGAAGAGGGACTACTAAAGAGCCTGTTGATGAAGGTGAAAGTGGAGAGGAAAAAGCTGGCTTAAAACTCAACATTCAAAAAGCTAAGATCATGGAATCCAGTCCCATCACTTCATGGCAAATAGATGGGGAAAAAATGGGAACAGTGGCAGATTTAATTTTCTTGGACTCAAATAACTGTGGACGGTGGCTGCAGCCATGAAATTAAAAGATGCTTGCTCCTTTGGAGAAAAGCTATGGCAAACCTAGACAGCGTATTAAAAGGCAGAGACATCACTTTGGTGACAAAGGTCCGTCTAGTCAAAGCTATGGTTTTTCCAGTAGTCACGTATGGATGTGAGAGTTGGACCATAAAGAAGGTGAACATTAAAGAATTGATGCTTTTGAACTATGGTGTTAGAGATGACTCTTGAGAGTCCCTTGGACAGCAGGGAGATCAAACCAGTCAATCCTAAAGGAAATCAACCCTGATTATTCACTGGAAGGACTGATGCCAAAGCTGAAGCTCCAATAATTTGGCCACCTGATGCGAAGAGAAAGCTCAATGGAAAAGACTCTGATGCAGGGAAAGATTAAGGGCAGGAGGAGAAGGAGGCAACAGAGGATGAGATGGTTGGATGGCATCATTGACTCAGTGGACATGAGTTTGAGAAAACTATGGGAGATAGTGAAGGACAAGGAAGCCTGGTGTATGGCAGTCCCTGGGGTCAGAAAGAGTCAGACATGACTTAGCAACTGAACATCAATCATACAAGAGGAGGGCACTGTTATTAAACTCATTTATAGAGGTGGTGACTGGGGCTTAGAGAGGTTAGTAACTTGCCTAAGGTCACACATTTGATAAATAGCAGAGCCTGAAGTTTTAGCTGTCAGATCACTGGGCTCAGCCATGGGGCTGTAACGTCTCTTAGCTTCTCTAATATTCCATTACCCTCATCTATACTCTTGGGATGATAAAATCTATGGGAACCTACTTTGTGATGCAGGTTCCAATCCTCCAGGATAGTTTCCAATATTTCTTAAAAACCCAATAAGAATTGTAGCTTAGCTCCAGGAGAGAAGTGAATCTACTTTTTTTTTTTTTTGGCCTTTTAAAAACTTTTATTTTGAAATAATTTTAGCCTTTCTGAAGAGTGACAAAATTAGCAGAGTTCCCATACACTTTTGACTGAAGTTCCTCTGATCTTTTTTTTTTTTTTCCAGTGGGTTTTGTCATACATTGATATGAATCAGCATTAGATTTACACGTATTCCCCATCCCGATCCCCCCTCCCCCCTCCCTCTCCACCCGATTCCTCTGGGTCTTCCCAGTGCACCAGGCCCGAGCACTTGTCTCATGCATCCCACCTGGGCTGGTGACCTGTTTCACCATAGATAATATACATGCTGTTCTTTCGATACATCCCACCCTCACCTTCTCTCACAGAGTTCAAAAGTCTGTTCTGTACTTCTGTGTCTCTTTTTCTGTTTTGCATATAGGGTTGTCATTACCATCTTTCTAAATTCCATATATATGTGTTAGTATGCTGTAATGTTCTTTATCTTTCTGGCTTACTTCACTCTGTATAATGGGCTCCAGCTTCATCCATCTCATTAGGACTGGTTCAAATGAATTCTTTTTAATGGCTGAGTAATATTCCATGGTGTATATGTACCACAGCTTCCTTATCCATTCATCTGCTGATGGGCATCTAGGTTGCTTCCATGTCCTGGCTATTATAAACAGTGCTGTGATGAACACTGGGGTGCACGTGTTCTTTAAAAAATTCTTTAAAATTAAAAAAATTCTTTAAAAAAGAATTACCCTTTAAAAATTTTGCTTAGTTTCACCTTTCTACTATGATAATTTTTACAATGGTATACAAATATTATGTGTAGTGGACTCATTGCCCAGCTTCAGTGGCTATCAACATTTTTCATCTTGTTTCATCTATCCCCACAGCTGAAATTCAATTTTTTTTTTCTCAAGGGGGATTTTTCAAGATTTATCTTAAAAGAAAATCTTGTCAACTCCACCCTATTCCTCCTGTAGCACAATTTCTGGCTCAACCTTATTGTTATATTATTGACATATGACTGTATAAGTGTCAAGTGTAATGTAATGATTTGATATATGTTAATATTGAAAAGTTATTGCCACAATAAGGTTAGTTGACACAGTCATCACTTCACATAGTTACAGGGTTTTTTTGTGTGTGTGTGGGGGGGGAGGAGAACTTTAAAAATCTACTTTCTTAGCAACTTTTAAATATACAGTACAGGATTATACAGTCACAATGCTATGTATTACAGTCTCAAAATTTATTCATCTTATAACTGGAAGTAATTTTGTTTGTTTTTGCTGGGAGTATTTAAAATCTGAGGCGTCATATCATTTTATGGCCTGGATCTTTTATATTTGTTTTATTGACTCATGCTGGCCTGTGGGGGTCTACCTCTACCAGTAAAGGGTGTTTTGTTGCAAAAAAGAGAAGATTCAAATAATTGAGCTTAAACAATAAAGGCGTTTGATTGATTTGTATCATGCGAAGTCTGGAAGTAGGCAGTTAAAGGATTGGGGAAGTGACTCATTGATTATTAGGCCCTAGAGTGTTATCTCTATGAAGTCTCAGTCATTACCTCATGGCCCCAAGATGGCTGCCAAAGCACTAAACATCATGTCCTCACACAATAGCATTCAAAACACAAAGGGTAGGAGGAAGAGATCAAGAGATCAAAATATGTTCTTGTTGGAACCTACAGGAATAGTAATGATCCCACAGAGTCTTTTTGAAAAATGTATGGAAACATTGATGTTGTCACAATGGCCTGAGGGTGCCAAGGGCATTTAGAGCATGGGGCCAGAGATGTTACGTTATCTCACAATGCTTGAGGCAGTCCCCCTAGTGAAGAATGTTCCTACTAGACATTCATTATAATCACCTGAAGCTAGAACCTAACTCTACTTTGCAGGTAAACACAACATGCTTTGAGGGTTTTAATGTTGCCCAATTTTTCCAGAGATGCAGCTACAGACTGTCATGGAGAATAGCCTGGACTTTGTTTTAGTGAGAATGTTAACAAGAATTGCTCCCTGTCTTCTTCAGGAGCTCACATTATTGGTGGCAACCTGCGAAGTGGTGTTTGAGGGGCTCCCCGCAGGCCCATGCCTGTCCCTGTTTGTGGTGTTTGTGGTCATTCCCTTTATGCTGATTTTGAGTCTTGCTATAAGCACATGGTTGCTTCATCCTGATGACTTCCAAGTGGTGGTGTCTGGGTATCAATATATCAAAATGCCTGTTATTTTTTATTATAGATATCCTTTAATTTTTTCTTTGTATTGCAACTGATTTATTGTTCTGATTTAATGAAAAAATTATGTGTGTGGGTATCCTTGAATTTCCCTTCAGGGGAGTAATATGGGGACAACAAACATTTTTATTATAATAAAGGAACTATTGGGTCTGAAAGGCTGTGGACCCTCAGCTTGGAAGTTTCTCCTGGAGTTGAGCCACCTTCCCTGAGAGCTTGGCCGTTCCATTCTGCACAAGACTGGGGCGCTGTTGGCAAGGAAGAAGGGGGGCTGTTGGGAGGAGACCATGGGTGTCTATCCTCCCCTGACCACGGACTGCAGAGTCTCAGCACATTTCCTGGGGTCCAGGGCGGCTCAGAAAGAACAAGGCCCCTAACGACTGAGCAGGCGCAGCAGCGGGGAAGAGAGGTGTGCGTGTTTGCAGGGCAGGGGCGGGAGGTGGTATTCAGGAAGTGTCATGCGTGGGTAAATGTGTAGGTGTACGTGGCATATATATGTATGTGTGCCATGCATCTGTATACATAGCATGGTACACATGTACTGTATGTGCACTTGTGGTAGGTATATGTGTATGTGGTGTATATGTATACGTATGTAGTATGTATATGTGTGTATGGCATGTATAAATGTATGTGGTATGCACCTGTATATGTGGCATGCATATGAGTGTGTGGTATATAAATGTATATATGTTGTATGTATATATTTTAATTTTATTATTTATTAAAATTTTTATTATATGTTGAAGTCTAGTTGATTTACAATGTTGTGTTAGTTTCAGGTGTAGAGCAAAATGATTCAGTCATACATATACATGCATCTATTCTTTTTCAGATTCTTCTCCAAGTAGGTTATTACAGAATATTGAGGAGACTTCCTCGTGCTTTATAGTAGGTTCTTATTGATTATCTATTTTATGTGTATTAGAGTGTATATGTTAACCCCAAACTCCTAATTTATCGCTTTCCCCAACTTTTCCTCTTTGGTAATCATAATTTGCTTTCTATGACTGTGAGTCTGTTTCTGTTTTATAAATAGATGCATTTGTATAATTTTTTAAGATTCTACATATAAATGATACCATATGATATTTGTCTTTCTCTGTCTGGCTTACTTCACCTAGTGTGATAAACTATAGGTCCATCCATGTTATTGCAAATGGCTTTATTTCTTTTTATGACTGGGTAGTATTCCACTGTATGTATGTACCACATCTTTTTGATCCATTCATCTGTCGATGGACATTTAGTTTGTTTCCATGTCTTGGTTATTGTAAACAGTGCTGCAATGAACATTGGGATGCATGTTCTTTTTGAATTATGGTTTTCTCTGGGTATATGCCCAGGAGTGGGGTTGTTGGATCATAATGGCAACTCAATTTTTAGATTTTTTTCTAATTAAAAAATTTATTTATTTGGATGCATTGGGCCTTAGTTGTGGCATGTAGGCTGTTCTTTGTGGCACAGGCTTCCCTCTAGTTGTCGGGAGTGGGCTGTAGAGCTCATGGGCTCTGTAGTTGTGGCTCATGGGCTTAGCTGTGCCACAGCATGTGGGACCTTAGTTCCCTGACCAGGGATGGAACCCATGTCTCCTGCAGTGGAAGGCAGATTCTTAACTACTGGACCACCAGGGAAGTTCTGATTTTTATTTTTTAAATTTTATTTTATTTTTAATTTGTTAGCCTTATGGGGACCACCTAGTATGTTATTTGTTGCTTTTCCCTTGCTACTTTTGATATTTGTTCTTTGTGTTTAATTTTTGTTAGCTTGATTAATACGTGTCTTGGCATGTTTTTCCTTGAATTTATCCTTGTATGGGACTCTCTGGGCTTCCTGGACTTGGGTGGCTATTTCCTTTCCCATTTTAGGGAAGTTCTCAACTATAATCACCTCAAATATTTTCTCCTGCCCAATTCTTTTGTCTCTTCTTCACAGACCCCTATGATTTGAATGCTGGGGCACTTAATAGTGTCCCAGAGGTCTCTGACGTTGTCCTCATTACTTTTTATTCCTTTTTTTTAATTGTGTTCTGCTTCAGTTATTTCCACCATTCTATCTTCCAGCTCACTTATCCCTCTTCTGCTTCAGTTACTCTACCATTGGTTCTCTCCAGTGTATATTTAATATCAGTTATTGCATTGTTCATTGTTGATTGTTTATTCTTTAATTCTTCTAGGTCCTTGTTAAACATTTCTCACATCTTCTCTATCCATGCCTCTAATCTGTTTATCTGTGTGTCCACTTTATTTTCAAGATTTTGGATCATCTTTACGATCATTACTCTGAATTCTTTTTCAGTTAGACTGCCTATTCCCTCTTCATTTGTTTGGTCTTGTGGGCTTTTTTTTTTTTTTTTACCATGTTCCTTCATGTGCTGCATATTTCTCTATTTTTTTTCATTTTGTTTGATTTACTGTGTTTGGGGTCCTTTCTGCAGGCTGGAAGGTCGTAGTTCCTCTTGATTGTGGGGTCTGCCCCTTCTTGGTGGGGTTGGGCCGGTGTCTTGTGAGTTTCCTGGTTGTGGGGGTGGAAGGACTCATGCTTGTATTCTGGCGGATGCTTGGGTCTTGCCTCTCTTGAAGGCAGCGCCATGTGTGTTTGGGGGTGTCTATGGGTTTGGTATGGCTTTGGCCAGCCTGTATGCTAATGTGCAGGGTTGTGCTCCTGTTTTGCTGAGGGATTGGTGTGGGGCATCCGGCACTGAAGCGTCCTGGCTTTTAGGTGGGGCTTGGTCTTAGAGTTGAGATGGAGGCTTTTGGGACGGCTCTCTCCTACTAATGTTCTGTGGGGTTGGGAGTTCTCTGGTGGTACGAAGTCCTGGAGTTGAGTCTCCTGCATCTGGGATTCAAGCCTGACCTCTTACAGTAGCATCAAGACATTAGAGGCCACACAGCACAGAAAACAAAGCCCCTAGACTAATGGTGGAGCAGCTGTCAACAGCCAAGATCACCCAAAGAGATTCACACACTTACACAGGGAAAAGAAGGAAGAAGGAGAACACAGAATACAAAAGGCCAAGAAGAGGGCCAAAAGAGAAGAGAGCAGTCAAGCCAGTAACCAAACCCCTAAGTGAAAACCAATACTAAAAATTAGACTCTCAAAAATATAAAATTAAAAACAAAGGATCAAAAAACGAAATAAAAAACATGGGGGAAAAATCACGCCCTCAAAAATATAAAATCAAAAGCAAAAATAAAAAACATGGGATTCATTTAAAATAGGAATTTTTTAGAAAAGGAAAAAGTAGGTTATAAAAAATAAAAAATTAAAGGAGTAATAAATAACCATGTTACACAACATGAGGGAAAAGGGGGGAAAAGAGAGGGACTATATATAGAGTGGTAGTGAGAGGAATGTCCCATAATTCTTCCATTTCTCCTGCTCCAATTGATTGACAGAAAGTCCTCCAGGATATCTACAAAGGTCTCTGGATCTGTTGTGGCAGCGTGGGGTCAGCTCAGACTCAGATCTTCCCTTGCTCCAGACTGTGTTTGCTCGCAAAGTCTATAATTACCCCTAAAAGCATAGTCTCAGGCTAACTGTGGGAGTGTAAACCTTTGCCCTTGCCACTTCTGGGGCAGTTTGCCCTTTTTTCCTCTGTGTACATAGCCCCTGGCATTCTGCTTTGGTTTTGGGCCTGCCTCTGCCTTTAAGTCTCTCTCCCGGGTCTGTTCTCTACCCAGACATGAGGGGCGGAAACAGTCACTTACTGGGGCTCACTCGCTCCGCTGTGCTGGGCAGGGTGAGTGGTACCGCAGACAATGCCAGGGTGTGGGCAGTGCCCCCGTGCCCGGTCCCTGGGGGAGGTTGCCACCGTCTGAGGAGCCACACGTTTCCCCAGGGAGTTGGTCCTGGGCTGTGGGACCCTTGGTAGAGCCAAGCCACTCAGGCTCCCGGGAAGACCTGGGTTCACAGCTTGGTGGGAGCTGCAATCCCTGGAGTCGGACGTAGTGGCCCCCTGCCTTCCGCCTCTGGTACTTGCATCTGCTTCTCTGTCTCTGGGGCCATAGACCCCAGTCAGCTCACCACCTCCCAACCCTCCTTCAGCGTTCGCTAGAGCGCGATTCTTTGTTCTGTGAGAGATTGGGGTTAGAGCACGATGCTAGAGCCTTCCGGCACGAATGATCTTTTGCTTCTTTGGCAGTCCCAGGGTTTTTCCTGGCCTGTCTCTGCAGCATCACATTAGCCCCCTCAGAGCATTTTCATGGCAGTCAATCTTGGTCCCTTCCCTGAGGACTGACCCCCAAAGGCCTGAGCCTCCATCCTCAGCCCTGGCTTGCTGTGGACGGATGTGAGCGTGTGAGCTGCTTCTTGGCTGGGAGATGCCATTCACTGTGATCTCTGTGGTGAATTTTCGCTGTTTTGCCTTTGGAGCACCTGTCTGGCTGCACTCTCCTCTGAGATTCTGAAGTTCCCCTGACCCAGCCTGTGAGCCGGTTTCCTAGTGTGAGAAAACTTCCTGCTTCAACTCCCTCCCCCCACACAGGTCCCTGTCCCAAACTCCTTTGTCCCCCTTTTTTTCTTTATCTTTTGCCCTACCTCATTTTGAGGAGTTCGGTTTGCCTTTCTGGAAGACTGGGATCCTCTGCCAGTGTTCAGAAGATGTTCTATGGAAATTGTTCCACATGCAGGTGATATTTTGATACATTTGTGGGGGAGGAGGTGGTCTCCCCATCCTGTTCCTCCACCACCTTGAAGGTTCCCCAGTCCTGATTTTTAGTGTTTTAAGGAATCTCCATACTGATCTCTACCATTGTGAGGCTGTGCCATGACAGGCAGCCTAGATTAAGAGTAGGCCTGGTTTTCCAGGGTAACATGATTATCAGGCCACCTGGAGCCAGCCAATCAATATGCGCCCAGTAAGGAAAAGGGAACCTATCAGGGGAAAGCTGAAAAGCCCGCGAACGCCCAAGTTTGAAAAAAGCCCGCGAAGGTTTGAGCCAATAAGATTACTTTGCAAACATGTAACCAATCCGCTTAAGCCAGCTACCAACTGCTTATGCACACCTTATAAATTGGGTAACAGCTTGGGCTCAGCACTCTCTGACCCCGCACCACTGCGCTGGTTGCGGCAGTGAGCCCTGACTCGAGTCAGCAATAAACTTCCCTTTTTTGCGAGTTGCATTGTCTTGGAAGCCTTCTCTCTTCCCGCTCGGGGATTCGCACATCGGGCATAACACCATGGTGGTACCAGTTTACATTTTCACCAACAGTGCAGAAGGGCACACCCTCTTCAGAATTTATTGTTTATAGACTTTATGATGATGTCCATTCTAATTGGTATGAAGTGATACCTCATTGCAGTTTTGATTTGCATTTCTCTAATAATTAGTGGTGTTGAGCATCTTTTCATGTAATTTTTGGCAATCTGTGTGTCTTCTTTGGGGAAATGTCTATTTAGATCTTCTGTCCATTTTTGTGATTGGGTTTTTTGTTTTCTGTTACTGAGTTGTATTAGCTTTTTGTATACTCTGGAAATTAAGCCCTTGTTGGTTGCATCATCTGCAAATATTTTCTCCCATTCTGTAGGTTTTTTTTTCTTTTTTTTATTTTTAAATTTGTTTTATTTTTTTTTTGTCTTTTCTTTTTGTTTATGGTTTCCTTTGCTGTGCAAAAGCTTTTAATCTTAATTAGGTCCCAATTGTTTATTTTTGCTTTTATTTTCATTACTCTGGGAAGGGGATCCCCAGGTATATCAACAACCTCAGATATGCAGATGATACCACCCTAATGGCAGAAAGTGAAGAGGAACTAAAGAGCCTCTTGATGAAGGTGAAAGAAGAGAGTGAAAAAGCTGTCTTGAAACTCAGCATTCAAAAGACCAAGATTGTGGCATTTGGTCTCATCACCTCATGGGAAATAGAAGGGGAAGAAGTGTTAGTAATGACAGATTTTTTTTCTTGGGCTCCAAAATCACTGGGGATGGTTACTGCAGGCATGAAATTAGAAGATGCTTGCTCTTTGGAATGAAAGCGATGACAAAGTTAAACAGCATATTAGAAAGCAGAAATATCACTTTGCTGACAAAGGTCCATAAGTCATGTACAGACCTGACAATTGGACCATAAGGGAGGCTGAGCACTGAAGAACTGATGCTTTTGAACTGGGGTGCTTTTTTCTTGGGGATGGTCTTGATCACTGCCTCCTGTCCAATGTATACACCACCCTTATGGCAGAATGAGGAGAACTAAAGAGCCTCTTGATGAAAGTGAAAAAGTTGGCTTAAAACTTAACATTCGGGAAACTAAGATCATGGCATCTGGTCCCATCACTTCATGGCAAATAGATGGAGAAACAATGAAAACAGTGACAGACTCTATTTTTTGGGGCTCCAAAATCACTGCAGATGGTGACTGCAGCCATGAAATTAAAATATGCTTGCTCCTTGGAAGAAAAGTTGTGACCAACCTAGACAGCATATTAAAAAGCAGAGACATTATTTGCCAACAAAGGTCTGTCTAGTCAAAGCTATGATTTTTCCAGTAGTCATGTATGGGTGTGAGAGTTGGACCATTAAGAAAGCTGAACCCTGAAGTATTGATGCTTTTGACCTGTGGTGTTGGGGAAGACTCTTGAGAGTCCCTTGGGCAGCAAGGAGATCCAACCAGTCCATCCTAAATGTAAATCCAACCAGTCAATCCTGAATATTCATTGGAAGGATTGATGCTGAAGCTGCAACTCCAATACTTTGGCCACCTGATGCGAAGAGCTGACTCATTGGAAAAGACCCTGATGCTGGGAAATATAAGGCCAAAAGAGAAGGAGCTGGCTGAGGATGAGATGTTTGGATAGCATCACTGACTCGGTGGACATGATTATGAGAAAACTCTGGGAGATAGTGGAAGACAGAGGAGCCTGGGATGCTGCAGTCCATAGGGTCACCAAGAATCAGATACAGCTCAGCGACTGAAAAACAACAATGATATGCATGTATCGTATGAATGTATATGTGGTATGCATATGCATGTGTAGTGTGTATAGGCATGTATTGTATGTAAATATATACTTGTGGTATGTATATATATTTTAATATTCTCTGATTTAGGTTATTGTCTAAATAAACAGGTGACAGAGGTAAGGTTAGTTTGGATGTAATTAGTCAGAGAAGCTCTTCAGGGAAACTGTGCCATGTTCTGTGGTTCCTCAAATAGCATCTGGACGGAATAGTAAAAACCAGGATGTGAGAGCCTGGTGGTGGAGGTAGGGGGTGGTTTTTGGTTCTGTATATGGCATTTCTTTTAACCAGTGTTGCCCTGACTTGCCTGAGGCTCAGAAAGGAGTGGGCTGAGGAGAGGAGTTTGGATTTAATTCAAAATTAAATGGGAGTTATTGGCAGTTTGAGCAGGAGAGTAAAGGGTACTTGGTAAAAATGCACGCTCCCAGGCCCCAGTCCAACCTCTGAGAATCAGAATCTGGGTGGGGAGGTGTCTAGGGATGATAAGCACCGCCCCCCTCTCCCCCCCGCAGGGATTCTTATCATCATGAAAGTTAGGGGAGACCGTGCCTCCTAGTGGAGGGTATTACACTTGAATCTGCTTCAGAATCTGCCGGAGGGCTTATTGAACCACCACCATGTGTGGGTCCCACCCCCAGAGTTTCTGACTCGTAGGTTGGGGAAGGACAGACCGAGAATTTGCATTTTTAATGAGTTCCTAGTGATGCTGATGCTGTGGGTCTCTGGACCACGTTGAAAAGCTCTGGCTCATAGCAGGGGTTCTCAACCCTGGCTGCACGTTGTAATTAGCTGGGAGCTTGAAAAAAAATCTTAGTGTCCTGGCCACACGATGGGCCCAAGAAATCAGAATCTCTGAGCGTAGGATCTAGCATTATAAAAAAAGGAAAAACAAAGCAAAACAAAAACCCTAACCTTTTCCAGGTGATTCCAATGTGTAGCCAGGACTGAAAACTGTGTTTTTGAAAGTCTTAAACCCTGAATTGGTTATTGAAAATGCAGCATCATCAATGTCCCTGCTGCACCCAAAGCGCTGGGCCTGGGTCCTTGCTTTAACAAGGGTCCAGGTGCACTGAAGTTTTTTTTTTTTTTGCATTAGTCTTTTTTTACTTAATTTTATATTGGAGTATAACTGATGAACAACTTTGTGATAGTTTCAGGTGGACAACAAAGGGACTCAGCCATACATATACCTGTATCCAATCTCCCACAATGCCCTGAAATTTTAAGACATTTCTCGGGTCCCATGGTCACCACTGGGGAAATGCTATGGAAATGACCCAACTCATCTAAGACAGTTAACAATAGCAGCTGCTACGTGCTGAGCCCCAGGGCAAGCCAGAACATTCAAATTTAGCCTCTCCTAGTTCCCAGGATAACCGTGAAAGAGGGGGAAGTTATTAGCTCCACTTGACAAGTGGGTAAACTGTGGCTCAGAGAAATGAAGTGTCCCCTTGAGGCCACTTGTCATAAGTGGCAGAGCCAGGATATGACCTCAGATTTCTTCAGCTTTAGTGTCTGTGTCCTTTGTGCTAAGCTCGTGCAATGAAGTAAAAATGCATGAGCACCAGCCATCTTGCCTCTTTCTTCTGGAACTGGCTCGGTGGTATTAAAGGATGAGTGGGCCTCACTCAGGCAGTTATGATTAACTCGCTGACTGCTGAGAATGCCATAAAGCATTGTTTAATGTGGCGTGTCTGTCATGCTGCTCTGGGTCTCTGGCTTGGGAAGAGCCAGCCCCAGACTTGGGTGGTCAGCAGAAATGAAGGCCTGTTGGCATGTGCAAACCGTTGGCCGTTAGCGTTTCCTTGCCCGGCCTGGCATCAGCTCCAGAAGCTTGATTAATGGAGACTGAGAGAAGCAAGGCATTTGGGACATGAAGTGGAGTTTGGGTTTGTAACCACATGAGCTGCTTTGAATGTGGTAATTAAGACTTTGGATCAGAGAGCCTGAGGTTAAATCCCTGCTCTGCCCTTCTCTTAAAAAATTGAGATATAATTCACTTAGCATACAATCACCATATTCACACAGTTCAGTGGATTTTAGCATATTCATAGAATCGTACAACCTTGATCAGTATCTATGCTGTGCTGCTTGCCGTGTCCGACTCTTTGTGACCGTTTGGACTGCAGGTGGCCAGGCTGCCAGGCTCTTCTATCCATGGGATTTTTCAGGCAAGTATACTGGAGTGGGTTGCCATTTCCTCCTCCACTATCTATTCCAGAACATTTTTATCACCCCTAGAGAAACCCCATCTCCCCATTCCCTTCTATCCCCCAACCCTTGGCAACCACTGACTGCTTTCTGTCCCGATGGGTTTTCCTGTTTCATATCAATGGACTCATTGTGTGGACACAATGTGTGGCCTTTTTTCGCTGAGCATCATGTTTGCAAGATTCACCCATGTTTCAACCTGCATACGTATCTCATTCATTTTTATGGCTGAATGATATCCCACTGTGCAGATATATAACATTTTGTTTACCCATTTGCCTGGTGATGGCTATTTGGACTTTTCCTCCTTTTTGACTATTGTGACTGGTGCTTCTGTGAACATTCCTGGGCACATTTTTGTGTAGCTGTATGTCTTCATTTACTTTGTGTAGATACCTAGGACTGAAATTGCTGGGTCATACGACAACTACATGTTTAACGTTTTTTTTGAACTACCAGAGTGTTTCCATAGCATCCACTCTGCTCATCACCTCTTTGCACGTTGGTCTCCTCTTCTGTCAAATGGAGATCATTAGAGTGCCAGCCTTATTGGGTTCTTGTGCTGGAATGAAATATTGTAGGCCGAGTCCTCCAGCATCATCCCTGGCCCTACACCAGTCACTTAATGAATGTTAACTCTTAGTATTAGTATTTACCAACATATTTACTTATTTATGAAAGGAACACAGTCCCCAAATATATACAACCCTCACCGGGAAGAGGAATAATAAAAATAGGCTTAGAAAATCGATGGGGATATAAATGGTGATGGTTCCTGGAGTCTAAACAAAGGTTTTATTAAAGTTCAGTGCAGTAAGCATTTATGCAGCAGGGCTGAGCCAATTCACTCTCAAAGCTTGAGCAGAAGGGAGAGACTGAGGCACCTGAGGGTCTATTAGCTCCCTGGGGTGGCAAATTTCAACCCTGGCACCCTCACTTCTGGTTTGCTAGCTGGGTAACCTGAAGACTGGATTGATCTGTGATTGGCTGGCATAGGGGGAAGCGGTCAAGAAAGAGGCTGGAAGGAATTCTGATGAGCTGTCTCCTGTCCTTGGCGGTAGTCACAAGAGGAACAGCTCTCATTTTCTGAGCAGTAACTATGGGCCAGGTGATTGGTTGAAGTCTAGAGATAAAACCTTGACTGTGGACTGTCACAGTTACACAAGTCTTTTTGGTCAAGGATGTAATTAACAAATAATGTGTGCTAAATATGTGTTAGTTACTGTGCTAGCTTCTTTACATGCATTTTCTCATTTAAGTCACATAATAAATCTGTAGATTGTTTCTGTGCAATTCGTGTTTTGCAGATAAGGAAACAGAGGCTCAGACAAGATAAACGACTTACTCAAGGGTTCTCAGTGAGTAATAAGTGAAGTTAGAATAGGAGCATGGGTCTGTTTGACTCCAAGGCTAAGGCTTTGCCCAGAGAGGGAGGTAGGCACCTGGGTTTGCAGATGTGTGTAAGGGGGCTGGGTCCTTCTCCTTCTCCTGGTTCCTCATCTCCTCCCATTCAATGTGCCCCACCCCGGTCTCCTTTTGGTTTTGAGAACACACCAACATCCTTCTCTTCTTAGGGTCTTTGTACTTACTATTCCTTCTACCTGGAACCTGCTCCCCACAAACTCTTACTTAATTGCCTCCTGTTGTTCCTGAGTCTATAGCAGGGGGTGCTCATTGCCTCTCAATAACAATTCCCCCTTTTTAGTAACAACTCTGGGAAACACCTTAGAGACTACATTTTCCAGCCTCTCTTGCAGTATGATATGTTCATATGACCAACTTTTGGCCAATGAGATAGAAATGGAATGTTCTGTAAGACATAGGTCCTTAAGTAGGTGGAGGTGTAGTCCCTTAATTTTTTAATGTTCTTGCCCTGTCCTGTTGTCTAAGACGTAGATTTGGTGGCTGGAGCTCTAGCAATCATTTTGGACGATGAGGCAACCTTGAGAATGAAAGCCACATGTTAAGGGATGTGAAGCAGAAAGACAGAAGGAAGCTGGACTCCTCATAACTGGGAGTTATCAAATCAGTCCCATGTTTATTCTACCTTCTCATGGAATGAGAGAAAAAGGAAACTGTTTTGTTAAGGCTACTAAGTTGTTCCTAGCAACTAAATAAAATTCCTAACTAATATAACTTCTAGTTTAAAAATGACTTTCTCAGAATGACTTACATGAAGTTCAAAATAGCTCCCTCTTTTTGTTTTCTCTCATACACCTAGTTTTTTTCCTTCATTGTCCTGATTCCAATAAAAAGAAATACATGCTGCTTTATTTAACTTATCTTCTCCCCTGGACTGTTGGACACATGGACAGTGCCACTAGGTGTAGATAGGTTGTGTCCTGCACAAATCCAGGGGTTACCAGTTAAGTAGTAGTCTATGTGAATGGCACTTCCTGAAATTGTATAATGCACAGCCTCTGTGGCTGTATATGGTAGCTCTGTCTACAAGGCCAGGAGGGACTTTGACCATGAGTTTATTCAGTGAACTCTTGGCCCTTAACCAGAATGTCTCAACAAATATTGTTTGCAAGATGAATAAAAATGATGGATTCCTTGATCTGGGTACTGAGGGTGCAGAGATGGGCAAAGCATGGAAATGATGGCAACAAGGTGTGGTCAGTGCTTTAACCCAGGGAAGAGCGAAGGATGATTTGAGAGAATAGCACTGAAACATGTATATTACCACATGTGAAATAGATCGCCAGTCCAGGTTCGATGCATGAGACAGGGTGCTCGGGGCTGGTGCACTGGGATGACCCTGAGGGATGGGATGGGGAGGGAGGTGGGAGGGGAGTTCAGGATGGGGAACACATGTACACCCATGGCTGGTTCATGTCAATGTATGGCAAAAAATGCTAAAATATAGTAAAGTAATTAACCTCTAATTAAAATTTTAAAAAAAGAAGACTAAGCCACACCAAAAAAATAGAAATAGCTTCATGAAATAAAACGAATGCATTCCCTTTTTTAAAAAACTGATTACAGTGGTGACCAGTTGTTTTTTAAGAAAAGGCAGGCACAGAGGGTATATAGGGGGCAGATTTGGGGAATTTGGAGTGAAAAGAAATTTACTTTTCTTCCTATGCCTTTTGTACTATTTGCATCTTTTATCATGCAAGCATGGCCTACTTAAAACAAATAAAGATGTAAAATAAAATAAAAGAGAAAATTAAATGTTAAATAAAACCACTTTTCTGCAACAAGGCCTACATTTTACAGATGGAAATCTGAGGCCAAAAGGGAAGGGCCTTCTCTGCCCACAAAGCTTCCAGCCCCTCTCCCGGTCCCCTCTGTCCCTGCCAAGCTCCCTCTGAGCCCACCCTCACCTTCTCCCACAGAGTCCACAAACCTGTTCTTTACATCTGTGTCTCTTTTGCTGTCTCACATATAGGTTCATCATTATCATCTTTCTAAATTCCATATGTATGCGTTAATATACTGTAGTGGTATTTTTCGTTCTCACTTACTTTATAGACTTACTTTATAGACTCCAGTTTCATCCACCTCATTAGAACTGATTCAAATGCATTCTTTTTTGATAGCTGAGTAATATTCCATTGGGTATATGTACCACAGCTTTCTTACCCATTCATCTGTCGCTGGACATCTAGGCTGTCATGAAGCTATTTTTAAAGAGGAGCAGTGTGTGAGGTGAGGATGTAGCTCAGTGGTAAAGCACATGCTCAGCATGCATGAGGTTCGGGGTTCAGTCCCCAGCATCTCCATTCTGTCATGTCCTTCTTTGAGACACATTTTTCTTCTCTGTTGCTATTATATTATAGCCCATTCCTGTAGAATCTGGAAAATTAATCACCTTGCTGCCAAGTACTGATATGTTCCTCTGGTTATGCTTGTTAACTTTCTGTTTTATTTTCAAATTTTAAATTGACTTAAAATTGTATGTCTTCTTTGTAAAAGTGTTTATTCAGATCCTCTGCCCCACAACCAATTATCTTTGTGTTTGTATCTTTCCAGAATTATGTGTATAATGCAAGTATACATATGCTATACATGTATATATTGAATTAGGATATGCTATACATGTATAAACTGAATTAAAGTATCCCCTTCATGGATCGCAGTCTTGTCATGGCAAAAGGGCTTGTGTAACTCAATGAAACTATGAGTCATGCCATACAGGGTCACCCAAGACAGACAGGGCATAGCGAAGGGTTCTGAAAAAATGTGGTCCACTGGTGGAGAGTGAAGCGGCAACCCATTCCAGTATTCTTGCCTGGAGAACCCCATGAACAGTATGAAAAGGCAAAAAGATATGACACTAGAAAATGAGACCTTGCTCCCAGGTCAGAAGGTGTCCAATATGCTACTAGGGAAAAACAGAGGATAATTACTAATAGATCCAGAAAGAAAGAAGTGGCTGGGCCAAAGCAGAAACAATGCTTAGCTGTGGATGGTCTGGTGGTGAAAATAAAGTCCGATGCTGTAAAGAACAATATTGCATAGAAACTTGGAATATTAGGTCCGTGAATCATGGTAAATTGGATGTGGTCAAGCAGAAGGAGGCAAGAGTGAATACTGACATCTTGGAAATCAGTGAACTAAAATGGACAGGAATGGCTGAATTTAATTTGGATGACTGTTATATCTACTACCGTGGGCAAGAATCCCTTAGAAGAAATGGAGTAGCCCTCATAGTCAACAGAAGAGTCTGAAATGCAGTACTCAGGTGTACTCTCAAAAATGACATAATGATCTCATTTCATTTCCAAGGCAAACCATTCAAAATCACCATAATCTAAGTTTATGCCCCAACAACTGATGCTGAGGAAGCTGAAGTTGACCAGTTCTATGAAGACCTAAAACACCTTCTATGTTTTTGTTGTTTAGTCATTAAGTTGTGTCCCAACTCTTTTGCAATCCCATGGACTGTAGCCTGCCAGTTCTTCTATCCATGAGAATTCCCAGGCAAGAATATTGGAGTAGGTTGCAATTATCTTCAGCAGAGAATCTTTACTAACATCAAAAAAATTAAAGATTTCCTTTTCATCATACAGGATTAGAGTGCAAAAGTAAAAAGTCAGGAGATAACTGGAATAACAGGCAAATTTGGCCTTGGAGTACAAAATGAAGCAGGGCAAAGGCTAACAGAATTTTGTCAAGGGAACACACTGGTCACAGCAAACATTCTTTTCCAACAACCCAAGAGATGACTCACATGTGGACTTCACCAGATGGTCAATACCAAAATCAGATTGATTATGTTCTTTGCAGCCAGAGATGGAGAAGCTCTATATAGTCAGCAAAAACAAGACTGAGAGCTGACTGTGGCTTGGATCATGAACTCCTTACTACAAAATTCAGGCTTAAATTGAACGAAGTAGGGAAAACCACTAGGCCATTCAGGTATGACCTAAATGACATCCCTCATGATTATACAGTGAAGGTTATGAATAGTTTAAAGGGAGTAGATCTAGTAGACAGAGTCCCTGAAGAACTATGGACAGAGGTTCATAATATTGTACAGGAGTCTGTGTAAAACCATCCCAAAGAAAAAGAAATGCAAGATGGCAAAGTGGTCATCTGAGAAGGCTTTACAAATAGCTGTGGAAAGAAGAGAAGTGAAAGGCAAGGGAGAAATGGAAAGATATACCCAACTGAATGCAGAATTCCAGAGAACAGCAAGGAGAGATAAGAAGACCTTTTTCAATGAACAAGGCAAAGAAATAAAGGGAAATAATAGAATGGGAAAGACTTAAAGATCTCTTCAAGAAAATTGAAGATTTCAAGGGAAAATTTCATGCAAGGATGCACATGATAAAGGACAGAAATGATAAGAACCAACAGAAGCAGAAGAGATTAAAAAGAGGTGGCAAGAACACACAGAACTTCTTAATATAAGAAAGGTCTTAGTAAACAGGAAAACCACAATGGTGTGGTCATTCATCTAGAGCTAGATATCCTGGAGTGTGGGTCAAGTGGGTCTTAGGAAGCATTACTATGAACAATGCTAGTGAAGGTGATAGAATTCCAGCTGAGCTATTTAAAATCCCCATAGATGATCCTGTTAAGGTGCCGCACTCAATATGTCAGCAAATTGGAAAACTGAACAGTGGCCACAGGACTGGAAAAGGTCAGTTTTCATTCCAATTCCAAATAAGGTAAATGCTAAAGGATGTTTAAACTACCATACAATAGTGCTCATTTCACATACTAGCAAGATTATGCTCAAAATCCTTCAAGCTAGGTTTCAGCAGTACATGAACCAAGAACTTCTGGATGCACAAGTTGGGTTTTGAAAAGGCAGTGAACCAGAGATCAAATTGCCGACATTTGTTGGATCATGGAGAAAGCAAAGGCGTTCCAGAAAAAGATCAACTTCTTCTTCATCAACTGTGTTAAAACCTTTGACTGTGTGGATCACAACTTGCCATGGAAAATTCTTAGAGATGAGAGTACCAGACCACCTTTCCTGTCTCCTGAGTAACCTGTATGTGGGTCAAGAAGCAACAGTTAGAACTGGACATGGAACAATGGACTGGTTCAAAATTGGGAAAGTAGTGTGACAAAGCTGTGTGTTGTCACTTTGCTTACTTAACTTATTATGTACAGAGTACATCAAGCGAAATGCTGGGCTGGATGAAGCACAAGCTGGAATCAAAATTGCTGGGAGAAATACCAACAACCTCAGATATGCAGATGACCCCACTCTAATAACAGTAAAGAGGAACTAAAGAGCCTGTTGATGAAGGTGAAAAAGAGTAAAAAACTTGAAACTCAACATTAAAAATACTATTACTTCATGGCAAATAGAAGGAGAAAATCTGGAAGCAGTGACAGATTTTCTTTCCGTGGGCTCCAAAATCACTGTGGACAGTGACTGCACCCATGAAATTAGAAGATGCTTACTCCTAGGAAGGAAAGCTATAACAAACCTAGAGAGCGTATTGAAAAGCAGAGACATCACTTTGCCACAAAGGTCCGTATAGTCAAAACTATGGTTTACCCAGTAGTCATGTGTATATGTGAAATTGGACTGTGAAGAAGGTTGAGAGCCACAGAATTGATGCTTTTGAATTATGGTACTGGAGGACATTTGAGAGTCCCTCAGACAGCAAGAAGATCAAACGAATCAATTCTAAAGGAAGTCAACCCTGAATATTCATTGGAAGTATTGATTCTGAAGCTGAAGCTCCAATACTTTGGCCGCCTGATACAAAGAGATGACTCATTGGAAAAGACCCCTATGCTGGGAAAGATTGAGGGCAAAAGGAGAAGGGGGCGGCAGAGGATGAGATGGTTAGATGGCGTTGTCGACTCAATGGATATGAATGTGAACAAACTCCGGGAGATGGTGGAGCACAGAGAAGGCTGGTGTGCTGGAGTCCATGCGGTCTCAAAGAGTTGGACTCTACTTAGTGACTGAGCAATAACAAAATTAACAATCTTTAAAATATAAGCATATTATTTTGTAATAATTAAATATCTATTTTAAAATCTAGAGTATAAATTGAGAGAAGTGGTTAGCAGTGAAAATAATTTTGTCATTAATCACACACTATTTTTCACCTTGTAATTTTTTTCATTTAATAAAATGTCTTGGGATTGTTTTATGGACTAGACCTTTCTTTTATTTAAATGGTTTTCTAGTAGAGTATTCTACTATATGGCTCTACTCTGATTTAACTGGTCTTCTGTTGGGAAATGGGCTTCCTGGTGGCTCAGATGGTAAAGAATCTGCCTGCAATGCAGGAGACCTGGGTTCGGTCCCTGGATTGGGAAGATTCCCTGGAGGAGGGCATGGCAAACCTCTCCAGCATTCTTTCCTGGAGAATCCCCATGGACAGAGAAGCCTGGCGGGCTACAGTGCATGGGGTCACAAAGAGTCGGACACGACTGAGTGACTTTCACTTCACTTCACTTCTGTTGGGAAATGGGTTATTTCTGATCTTTTGCTGCTACAGATAGCACTGAAGAAATGAATATTCTTGTAGTGAAATCTTTTCACACATGTGCAATTACATCAGATGGTTAGATTCCTGAGAGAGGCATTGATGGCTCAAAGAATAATTGCACTTGTCATGTTATAGATACTGTCTGCATACGGCCTTATCTGTCTGTCTTCTCACCAGCCTGCTCCTGGATGACCTTATCAGTCTACTACCAAACTATCTGATTAGATTTTTTTGTTACATATGAAAAGATCATCTTGTCATATGCTTAAGAGTCATTTGTATTTCCCTTTGTGTCAGCTATTTGTTTCTTCTGCCCTTTTTCTATTGAATTGGATTATTGGTCTTTTCATTATTTATCTGTAGAAGTACTTTATAATCCAGAGGGATTAGTCCTTTGTCTAAAAGTATCAAACTTTTGGTCTTTGCCAATCTGATAGGTGAAAAATATGATTGCATTGCGGGGTTCCTGTCTCTGGGTGAGATTAGCATCTTGTGTCTGAAATCCTTTGGTCGTCCTCCTGTAAACTCTGCTCACGCTCTATACAACAGTGGGTCTTAACGGTTTCTTTATCACTTAAGTGGTTCTTAACTGCATGAAACTCACTTGGTGGGACATCTTTTAAATACCTGAATGCAGTCCTAGCCTTGGGTATTTTCACACACGTGCGTGTGTGCTATGTTGCTTCAGTTGTCCTACTCGGAGACCCTATGGGCTGTAGCCTGCCAAGCCCCTCTGTCCTTGGGGAACCCCCAGGCAAGGACTCTGGAGTGGGTTGCCATGCCCTCCTCCAGGGAATCTTCCCGACCCAGGGATTGAACCTGCGTCTCTTATGTCTCCTGCATTGGCAGGCGGGTTCTTTACCACAAGCGCCACCTGGGAAGCCCTTTCATCCCATAGGTCAGGGCAATTCTAAAGAGCATCTGAGCTGACCCCGAGGTGCTTCCTTAGTTATGAATCCAGGCGTTGATGACTCAGGGGCCCTTTTCCGCTCCGTATGGCTGTGGAGTTAGTACGCAGCAGTGGCAGGAAGGCGAGTTATACAGGGAGAGAGTCGCTAACCCTCCTCCCTGTGGAGTCCAGCAGGCGTGGCTCAGCTCTCGTTGCCATGGTAGCTGGTCAATACGTGGGACTCTGTTTGGGAATCAGTGCCCCTGTGTGCCCGCCCTGGGGTTCATGGGCTGATAGGCATGTGGTTGACAGACAGTAGGTCTTCAGAAAGATCTTGGAAGACAGACACAGGAGGGGGAAGCCCCAGTCACAGGGACCATGGCTGGAAGCTCTGTGAAGGAAAAGGTCCCCCTACGCTCCTCACCTCTTTCTCTTTGGGGGAATTTAGTGCTTTCATCATTTTATTTTAGAAGAAGCAGTCCAAAAGAGAAGGTTTAAGGAACTTAAATTCCCAGTATTGCTGTTTTGTCTTAAGAGGAAAGCTCAAAATAAAGTCTGCACAGAAAGGTTGAAGGAAATTAAGTTAGGGAGGACACGATTAGGGAAGGGAATTTTGCAACTAAAATTAGACCTAGTCTGTATTTCTTTGTGCTGTTTGACTTAAAATTGCTTTAATATATTGAATAAACAGTAGAATGAGGACAAATCTAATGTTACCATCACAGAGTGTACTTCCCAGTAGCACACCTAGTATTTTATACTCAGGGTATATTATTTTATACTACCTCCCTCTAGTATACAATAAAGCTACTTTGAGTAAGGATCATTTACTAATCAGTAAACAATTTACTGATTCATATTTTGATTTAAGATAAACAATTTAAAAAGAAATATATTTCTATTTTAAATGTATTATTCAAATGAAAAAGTATTTAATATATTTATCAGAAATTGGAAACACTAAAAAAGTTACACTTGGTAAATGTTTTTTTCAAAAATTTTTTTCACTGTTTAAATTGTAAACACAAATAAAAACTCCACGTTGTCAGGTAGAAGGACAGAAATGACAAAACTCAGGGAGATTAGAGATGTGAAATGTACCTGAAACAAACCCAAACTAATTTAAACTGTTACTGATTTACAACTGAAAATGAGAGGATGTCACTGAATCTGCTGTGTGTGTTAAAGACTGACTGTATAACTAGTTTCTCAGATTAACTTCCATGTAAAAGACACATGCACCACAGTGGTCATAGCAGCACTATTTACAATATTCAAGAGGAGGAAGCAATGTAAGTGTCCATCGGCAGATGAATGGATAAATAAAATATGTTTTATGTATATATATATGTGTGTGTGTGTGTATGTATATATATATACATATAAATGCAATACTACTCAGCCATAAAAAAGAATGAAATAATGCCATTTGTAGCAATAAGGATAGACCTAGAGATTATCATCGGAGAAGGCAATGGCACCCCACTCCAGTACTCTTGCCTGGAAAATCCCATCGATGGAGGAGCCTGGTAGGCTGCAGTCCATGGGGTCGCTAAGAGTCGGACACGACTACACTTTCACTTTTCACTTTCACTCATTGGAGAAGGCAATGGCAATCTACTCCAGTGTTCTTGCCTGGAGAATCCCAGGGACGGGGGAGCCTGGTGGGCTGCCGCCTATGGGGTCGCACAGAGTCAGACACGACTGAAGTGACTTAGCAGCAACAGCAGAGATTATCATACTAAGTGAAGTAAGTCAGATAAACACAAACATAATATGATGTAACTTATATATGGAATCTAAAAAAATGATATAAAGGAACATATTTACAAAACAAAAATAGATTTACAGACATAGGAAACAAACTATGGTTATCAAAGGGCCAAAGAGGGAAGGGGAGAGGGGAGGAATAAATTAGGAGTTTGGGATTAACAGATACAAACTACTATTAATATATATAAAATAGATTAACAACAAAATCCTACTGCAGAGCCCAGGGAACTATATTTGCTATCTTGTAATAAACCATAATGGAACAGAATATGAAAAAGAATATATATGTATAACTGATTCACTTTGCTGCACAGCAGAAATTAACCAAACATTTTACATCAATTATACCTTGATAAAAAATAAACAAATTAACTTCCCTGTAGAACACAAAGTTTATTAAAGATTCTGCCCAACGGGGACCACTCAGATGACAAATACCACATCAGTCATTCGTATAGGGAAAATTTTATTAAAAATTATTAACTAGAAGAGGGGATTAATTACAAAGAGAGGTAAAAAAACTAAACAACAGGGGACCAGTAGATGGAAGCAGTTACGATTTCTTGAGAGAGAGAGAATACTCAAATGTATTATTTTTCTATTGCTGAATAACAAATTAGCAAGAAGGAAATGACAACCCACTCCAGTGTTCTTGCCTGGAGAATCCCAGGGATGGGGGAGCCTGGTGGGTTGACATCTATGGGTCGCATAGAGTCGGTCACGACTGAAGTGACTTAGCAGCAGCAGCAGTAGTTTAAAACAATACCTCTTTAGCTGCCATGGAAAACAGTATGGTGACTCTTCAAAAAATTAGACATAGAATTACCATAAGATCCAGCAATTCTCCTTTTGGAATATACCCCAAATAACTGAAAATAGAGACTTAGAGATATTTGTGTACCTATTTTCATAGCAGCATTATTCACAGTAGTCAAAAAGTGAAAGCAACCCCAGTATCCATCAATAGATGAATGGCTAAACAAGATGTGGTATAACGAACTATACTATGGAATATTCTTCAGCCTTTAAAAGGAAGGCTGTTACATCAGACTCATGATACAGCAACCTTGAAAACATGTTAAGTGAAATAACTTCAGTTGCAGAAGGATAAATACTGTATGATCCCACTGATGTGAAGTATCTAGTAGTCAGATTCATAGTGACAGAAAGAATATTGGTTGCCAGAGGCTAGAAGGAGAAGGCATGAGGATTTATTATTTAATAGGTTCAGAGTTTCAGTTTGGGAGGATGAAAAGTTTTGGAGGTGGATGGGGGAGATGGTTGTACAACAATGTGAATGAACTTAATACCACTGGTCTGTACACTTAAAAATGGTTGCAATGGTAAATTTTATCATATGTGTATTTTACCATAATAAAGAATATTTAAAAAAGAAACAGCACTTATTTGTTAGCTCACAATTCTGTAGGTTATCAGTTCTTTGCCTAGGAGATAGCAAGACTGCATCAAGGTGTCTGCAGGACTGAGTTCTCATATGGAGGCTCATTCTGGTTCTTGGCTGAGTTCAGTTCCTCGTAGTTGTTTGTAGGACTGAAGTCTTTATTTCCTGCTGCCTGTCAGTTGGGGGCCACCCTCAGCTCCCAGCTGCCACTCACATTCCTTGCCAAGTGGTTCATCTATCCTCAAGCCAGCAGTAGCAGGTCAGATCCTCTGTGCTTTGAATCTTTACTTTTCCCTGTCTCTAATCTGTAGACCCAGACTTAAAAGGGCTCATGTGATTAGGTCAGGCAATTATGGTTTATGCCATACAACATTATCTAACCGCAGTATTTATCATAAGGATTATACATGGCAGCTACACAAGGGGGAATCCTTAGAATTCCACCTATCACACCAGGAAAGGAACAGATTGGAGGATGCTGCTTTTAGCCTCTGGGGGAGAGGAAGGGGTGAGGTTCACTACACAGTTCACTGATGTACTTGCATGACAGGGCTGGTGGCAGTAAATGAGCAGTTAGGATGCCAGGAGAATTCACAGGGAAGCTTCCTGGGGTCCTCCTGAAACCCCCTGGGGTGCCTCCTGCTGGAACCAGGGAAAGGAAGCAAGCTCCTTCCTTCTGCAGTGTCCCTCTAGCACCTTCTACTGACAGGCAACATGTGTCAGCTGAAAAATGTTTCCAGTCTCAGCTCTGAAATCCCAAAGAAGGTGAGAGAAGAATGAATTTGGAGCTGAGAGACCAAAACGAAAAAAAAAAAAAAAAAGATAACTGGCATACAGTATAAGGGGTAAAATGTGAAAATTTGAAGTTTACATATATATATGTATGTATATAAGTATATACATATATACATCTGTATTTGTATCTATATCTATCTGTCTAGTAATTGCAGCAATTTTTAGAACTTAAACCAACGAAAGCTTTGTTAGGGGAAGTTTATGTTATTGCTGACCTTGTTTACAATCGCTGGAGCTTGGTGAAAGTAAAAAACAGACTGAGTTTTAGCCTGTTTTAATGTTTTAAAGTTCTCCGCAGCCATGCACCCCATGCCTACACCCAGGGGGAGCTGCACTGTTCCTCCCTTACCTCCTTCTCTTCCCTCAGAAGTCACCATTATTGTGAATTTTGTGTTTATCGTTCTGTTGCTTTTTTTTTGTTTTTTGGTTTTACTTAGTATGTTTGCAGCTGTAAACAATATATTGTTTAGCTGTGCTGGTTTTCTTTTTTTTAATTTGAATTTTGTGTAGCTTTTTTTTTTTAAGCAAAAATTTATTTGGCTGACTGAGTCATGTGAAGAGCTGACTTGTTGGAAAAGACCCTGATGCTGGGAGGGATTGGGGGCAGGAGGAGAAGGGGATGACAGAGGATGAGATGGCTGGATGGCATCATCGACTTGAGGGACAGGAGTTTGAGTGAACTCCGGGAGTTGGTGATGGACAGGGAGGCCTGGCGTGCTGCGCGTTCATGGGGTCGCAAAGAGTCGGACACGACTGAGCGACTGAACTGAACTGAGTCTTAGTTACGGCATGTGGGACCTTGAGCTGTGGCTCATGGGATCTAGTTCCCTGACCAGGGGTTGAATCCAGGCCCCCTGCTTTGGGAGCTTGGTGTCTTAGCCACTGGGTCATGAGGGGAGTCCCAGCCGTGCTGATTTCTGAGTTTGTGTCAATGGACTCAAAGTGTATGCATTTATCCCCAACTTGCTTTTCCATTTTACCCTATGGCACATTCATATCTGTGCACTGCTCTGACTTGACCTCCGCACCTGGGGCTCTCCCCTGACTCTTCCCTGTCATTTGCTATCTGAGTCATCCCTGATTGCCCCCTCAGTTAGGAGACACCTGTGATTCTTACCTCTCCACCCTCCTAGCATGGGCATACCTGCCACTGATTGCCTCTGGGGAAACACTTCTCACTAATGTCTAATTCCAAGCAGAGAGAGTTGTTGTTCTAAACCCCTGGGAGGTAGAGAACTTGGCATGCTTGAAATCCAAGTGCTGTGCTAATAGGATAGCTCCTAAGCACACATGGCCATTTAAGTTTAAATGAATGAAAATTACCTAAACTTAAAAACAAATTGGCCTTTCACTTGCTTTTGCATTACTCACATTTGAAGTCTTCAGTAACCATGTGTGGCTGAGAGGACTCCTGTTGCTAGTGTTGATACTGAATATTTTCAGCAGCAGAGAAACTTCTGCTGCGTGGGGCTGGTCTAGGACTGGAGATTAGTGACCCATGTCAGGAGAGGAGGCTGGAGACAGGGGCAGGAATGAGACCATGTTGACCCTCTCGATGTCTTGATGACGAGGAGTTTGGGTTCCAATTCCAGTTGGAAGTCATTGATGGTTTTTAATTCAAGGCACGCAGTGTCTGCTTTGTGTATTAAAAGGATGACTGGTTGTTTGACAGAAAACAACAAAATTCTGTAAAGCAATTATCCTTCAATTAAAAAGAAAAAAAGGGTCACTGGCTGCTGTGTGGAGAAGCATCCAGAGGGGGACAAAAGGAAGTGGGGAGTAGGGTGAGGAGAGAACGGGAGGTTTAATGAGGAGGCTTCCAGAATGGTCAAGGCACATAGGGCTTCATGCTGAGTGGTAGCAATGAAGCTGGACCCAGATGGACAGGTTGTGGGGATGTTTAGAAGGCGGAATGGCAGAACTTGCTATTGGCGATGGTAGGAAGGCAGCTATGGTAGTGTGAGAGTGGCCTTGCTGAGCTTCAGGGAGTGTAACTACTTCAGGGACTGACCTCACTCCAAACCAGTGGTCACAACCATGAATGTACCTCTAGAATCTTCTGTAGGAGCTTTAAAAGTACAAATCAATCTCTTCTCTTCAGGACTCTAATATATATAATTGGCTTGGAGTGAAGTCTGGACATCTGTATTGTTTGGAAAAGCTCCTCAGGTTATTCTAAAGTGCAGTCAAGGCTGAGAATCACCTTTCTAAATCAGAGGACTCCAAGGAGCATGTGCTGGCTTCCAACACAGTAACTGGAGCAGAAGCTGATTAGTTTCATGGTACTGTTCACGGGACAGTCTGTCATGCATCCTGTTTAGAATAATACTTGATTTCTAAGACCAGAAATGAAATAAAATGGCCATAAAAAGGTAAAAATGTAGCCCAAGGCATTGATGAAGAGTTTCAGCTTCAGTGGGAGACTGACCTTGGCAATGACATTGTTGGTACCCACTGTCCTAGCACAGTCATCCATGGGAACTATCAGGGCAGATATCTTTAATAGTAATGGGCTATTTTGACATCAGCAGAAGACATCACTGCAGCTAACAGGAGTGGGAGTTAGATAAGCATTGAAGTCACTGCATTTGACATTGCTTTTGTCTGCCAGTATTATTTTCTTGGGGGAACCTCTCTCCATCTCCTTCCTTTGCAAGTGGAGTTGTCATCATGGTGCCTATTTGGGTTACTGACTGGGCGCATCATGGAATAGCTTTCTCCCGGATTCAGTGATTTGTCCAGAGGCATACACACCTCAGAGAGTACCAATCCCAGTCCTTCCAAAAGATTTTCTATCTAGATGCTGCATGAGATGGCATCATTTAAGTTCTTTCTCTATTAGTTATCAACTGTTGCAACAGAACACAATGCTTCAATAACACTGATTTTTATTATCTCTCACAGTTTCTGTAGGTCAGGACTTTAGACAGCGCACAATGAATGGGATGGATTGTCCTTATTCTATGACGTCTGTGTCTTTGGCTGGAAAACTTGAAGGCTGGAGACCAGAATCATTTGGACTCATCCCCCTATATGTTTGGTATTTGATTCCACCTGTCAGCTGAGCCAAACAGACCACTATTGTTTGCCTCTTGCCTTTGGAGGTGGCTGAGCCACAGATCGAAGTCTAATCACTTTCATGCCACTGGGAAACCAGCCCTCATGGGGCCAGGTTCACCAGACCACTCCTGCAAGGTGACTCTCACAGGGACTCAGAGTCGCTGAACACAAAATAGACTGTGTTTTCTCATCCTGAGAAGGCAGGATGTCATTTAGCCAGCTCAAGAAAAAAAGTTCAGCTCAAAGACAAATGGAAACTAAATTTGTCCACCTTTCATGTAAGTCCCAAGGTTGGGGAAAGATCCGGGGAGGGGAGCTGGTTTAGACATCGAGCAAGTTGTTAATTACCTTGAATGGGTCCCACGTGATGCTTTTAAGCAGGCGGATTTTGCCCAGGGAGGATGGAGTGAGCAGTTTGGTTTGGGCCAGGGGCAGGACGTGAGTGAGGTTTTATAGATCCACATCCCCGGCTGTTCTGAGCTCATCCTTGTGGGGATGAGGCCGGTGTGGTCAGTGGGGCAGAGGGTGTGAGCATGGTCAGACCCAAACAGTGAGTGGGATTTCGTGTTCCTCCCTCTTTCATCATAACCTAGAAGCGCTGAGATGGGGGTGTAGCAGGGACTGTGATTTCTTCCCCTGGGTAGGTTCTCCCCAGATGCCACTTTTTCAACAATTTGCTAAAGGCAGGTGGTTATACGATTAATCTGCCAAACTGGGACGTACTGTTAGTAATCACACTGAGACAACAGGTACAAATTGAAGACTTTTCTGGGCAAACAGAGTTGTATAATCATCCTAGGTAATAGTGGCAACATGCTTGTGAAAAGATGTTAGCAGAAGTGAGATAAAGGTCAGACTGACAGGCAGGTAGAGAGGAGAGTCAGAGGGTGGTGGCCTCTTAACTGAGCTGGCTCCTGCCAGGTCCCTATTGCCTCATGGTGCAATTTGGCCATTTTTCTTCCATAAGCAGCATCCTGCCCTCTTCTAGGCTGCAGACATGTCCGTGGGATATAGGGAGAACTGTTCGAAAAGATATGGTTAGGACATTCACCGTGACTTTTTGACTTTTTAATTGATGTGTAATACAAATGTAGTAAAGAGAATCTTACATATGTTAACATGTATCTACACTACCAGCCAGATCAAGATTTAGAAATTGTTTCTGTCTGGAGCATTTGAAGGTCCTCCATCCTGCTGGGAGCAGGAGTTGTTTGTTGTGTTCACTTCAGCCTCCACATTATGCTACTTTAGTTTCCTGTGGCTGCTATAACAAGTTACCACAAACTGAAGAGGCCAAAACAACACATTTATTAACTTACAGTTACGGAGGTCAGACATCTGAAATGGGTCTCACAGAGCTAAAGCCAAGGTGCTGGCCGGGCTGCGTTCCTTCTGGAAGCTCTGTGAGAGAAACTGCTTTCCTGCCTTTTCCAGATTGGCTGCCCGTTCCTTGGCTTGCGCCCCCTTCCCTCTTCAAACCAGCAATGCTCACGTGACTCTTCCTCTTGTCACATCCTCAGACACTCACTTTCCCTCCTTCCTCTTCCACACTTAAAGACCACTGTGATTCCAGTGGGCCCACCCAGGTAATCCAGATTAATCTCCCATCTCAAGGTCAGCTATTGAGCAAACTTAATGCCATCTGCTCCCCTCATAGCTCGTTGGTAAAGAATCCACCTGCAATGCAGGAGACCCTGGTTTGATTCCTGGGTTGGGAAGATTCCCCTGGAGAAGGGATAGGCTACCCACTCCCGGTATTCTTGGGCTTTCCTTGTGGCTCAGCTGGTAAAGAATCCGCCTACAATGCGGGAGACCTGGGTTCAATTCCTGGGTTGGGAAGATCCCCTGGAGAAGGGAATGGATACCCACTCCAGTATTCTGGCCTGGAGAGTTCCATGGACTGTATAATCCATTGGGTCGCAAAGAGTCAGACATGACTGAGCAACTTAAAAAAAAAATTCCTCTGCAATCTTAATCCTCTCTTGTCATGAGCACATATTTACAAGTTCTAGGGACTCAAATATAGCCATCTTTGTGAGGGGGAACATTATTCTGGCTACTATAAATACCTATGTTACCTATTCACTAATTAGGAGGAAAAATCCACTTCAACCCATCATACTGTTCTCATTGTTAAAGGGTCCAGACTCCTGCAAGGGGACTTGGGAAGACCATACTTACATGCACTGACCACCACATGTGTGTCTGGCACATAGTTTAGTTTTATGATTTCATGCAGATTATCTGTCTCATTCCTCCTAGAAGTCTGTGCTGGTGGGTAGCTAGGGATGTTTTCAGCTGTAAGGAACTTAGAGCCTGCCTCACAGAGGCCCAAGCAAACAGGGAGGTATTTCTCTCACAGAAGTCTGGAGGTAGGCAGCTCCTGAGTTTGGTTTAGCCAAAGCAGTGTGTCAGGGACAGTATTTCTGAGTTCCTTCAACTTTTTCTAATTGCTTGTTGCCTCATGGTCAAAAGAGGGCTGCTGCTGCTCCAGGCATCATATCTGTTTTCAATGTAAGAAGGAGGGAGAGAGAAGGATGTAACCAGCTACAACTGTTTCTTTATTTTTAGCTAGAAATGTAAAGTATCTCTGACATCTATCTATATATTTTGGTATCTGATCATATGACCACTCCCAGCTACGAGGGAGGCTGGGAAAGTGAATATTTGGTTTTCATCCCTCTTCAGTCAGAGTCAGCTTGGGAGAAAGAAATTGGGCAGCTCAGCAATTGTGTTCACTATAGTGATATTGTTCCCAATTCCACAGACCTCTTGCCCCCTTGCCTAAGACCTCTAAGGCTGAAAGTAGAGGAGTCAAGACCCAAATTCCTAAGCTCACACACATTCCACCACCTCACACTGCCTCTTGACAATTTTTTAAGAAAAATTAGTGGTTAAAATTTTTCTTTATTGAAGTAAAATTCCCATAGAGTAAAATGCACAGATCTTAACAGTACAGCTTTATGAATTCTGACAAATGTGTATATCCATGCAACCATAACCAAGTTAAGGCACAGAACATTCACACCACTCCAGAAAGTTCTATCAGGATCCTTTCCAGTCAACATCCTCCTTCCACCACAGAGACAACCACTATTCTAGCTTATTTCACCATATCTTTGTTTTGCATTTTAAAGGCATTTTACAGACACTTCCTCCAGCATGTATGCTTTTGTGTTTGGCTTTTTTTCTCAGCATAAATGAAATTTTTGAGATTCATCTATGTTTTTCATGGATCAGTAGTTTGTCCCCTTTTATTGCTGAGATGTATTCCTTTGAATGGGTGTACCATAATTCGCTTATCCTTTCTTCTGTTGATGGTCATTTAAGTTGCTTCCAGTTTGAGCTATTATGAAAAATGATGTTTTGAGTGTTTTCATACAAATCTTTTTGTGGGCATGTGCATTTGCTTCTGTTGGATGTACATCTAGGAGTGGAATTGCTGGGGCATGTATTGCATGCGTATTTACTTAATTAGAAATTGCTTGGCTGCATCTTGTTAATGGCCTTCCTAAAAGAGGGAGAGATGGGGAAGGTAGGGAGTAGATGAGCTTCAGGGACATCAAGTGTGTAAGTAGGTCAGGCAACACAGGCACGTGGTACCTGGCAGATTGTGAAAACGCATGGCAAGGCGAGGTGAGGTTGGGGAATGCCTCCTCAGCCCTGGTCCCTTTTACCTTCTGGGAACAGGAATTCAGTATTGCTGGACACTCTGATTTAATGTACTGGTTCTTGACCTTGGTCACTCACTGGACTCACCTGGGAGCTTTAAAAATACAGATGCCTAGGTCTGACCACCAGAGATTCTGAATGAAAGGGATGGAGTGTGGCTGAATATCTGGGTTTTTAAAAAATTCTTCAGATGAGTCTGATGTGCAGTCAGGGGTGAAAACCACTGGTTTAGAGCAAGTTTTGTCAAACTTTGACATTAGAATATTAATTCTGGCCCAGAATGTCCGGGGTGGGATCTTAGGTTCTGCATTTCTGATAAGCTTCTACTTGGTGCCATTGCTTCTGTTCCATGGGCCTCACATTGAGTAGCAGTATTTAAAAGTGTGAGTTGCTCAGTCATGTTTAACTCTTTGCGACCCCAAGGACTATAGCCTACCAGCCTCCTCTATCCATGGAATTTTCTAGGCAAAGAATACTGAAGTGGGTTGCCATTGCCTTCTCCAGGGGATCTTCCTGACCCAGGGACTGAACCCAGGTCTCCTGCATTGCAGATAGGCTCTTTTCTGTCTGAGCCACCAGGGAAGCCTAAGAATACTGGAGTGGGCAGCCTATCCCTTCTCCAGGGGATCTTCCTGACCCCGGAATCGAACCGCAGTCTCCTGCATTGCAGGTGGATTCTTTACCAGCAGAGCTACCAGGGGCTTCCCTGTAGCTTCTTTCAGTTCAGTTCAGTTCAGTCGCTCAGTCGTGTCTGACTCTTTGCGACCGCATGAACCGCAGCACGCCAGGCCTCCCTGTCCATAACAAACTCCCGGAGTCCACCCAAACCCATGTCCATCGAGTCGATGATACCATTCAACCATCTCATCCTCTGTCGTCCCCTTCTCCTCCTGCCCTCAATCATTCCCAGCATCAGGGTCTTTTCCAATGAGTCAGCTCTTTGCATCAGGTGGCCAAAGTATTGGAGTTTCAGCTTCAACATCAGTCCTTCCAATGAACACCCAGGACTGATCTCCTTTAGGATGGACTGGTTGGATCTCCTTGCAGTCCAAAGGACTCTCAAGAGTCTTCTCCAACACCACAGTTCAAAAGCATCAATTCTTCGGTGCTCTTTAACATTCTTTATATTAATTATTTATTAATATATTAACTAATTAATATATTATTTAAATAGCAGTATTGAAAGAGAAGGTACAAATAAGGATTTTTAAAATGGGAAATCTCCTAATTAAAATAGCAAACCTGTAGGCTGGGATCTCCCGATGGGCTTCTGGTTTAATCTTTCTCTGTTTCTTAATACCTCTTTTGCAGGGTTCTGTAGTGGCCAAGACACAGGGGTCTTGCGAGGTCTGAGATGAGGTCCCTGACTTGCAGGGGCTCAGAATCAGGTTCATCTGGAGACAGGGGTGGACAGGAAGGTGGGCGGGCTGCCAGTCTGTTTTGGGACATGTAATCTGGTAAATGCCTTGGGAACAGTCTTCCCCACACCACCCCAGGGCAATCTCACCCTTAATTGGCATAACTGGTTTTCCTGCAGATGAGAAGGGGCTAGACGAGGTCCAGACAGCTCCCCGTCACACCCCAGCCTTAGGAGCACGTATTTCTACTCTCCCTTTATCGGATCAAAGTCTTCCATCAAGCTGTCTGGTTCTGTCTTATTCAATTAAATTTTTTAATTCAATTTGACCCATGCATTCATCTTCTTTGAAATCTGAGAGACGACAGCATCCGCTACAAATTGAGAGTAAATGGCTGAATTAGCTTTCAGAGAGGATTCAACAAGACTGCTTCTTCCCAGAGACCAACAGGCTCTTTGGAGGCAGCTGGGGCAGGGAGGAAGGAGCTGGGGGATCCTTGGAGAGACAGCTTGTCACATGTCCCCTGGAGCCAGAGTGTCTGGGGTCAAGTCCAGCTGGACCATGTCAGGCAAATACTTGAAATCTCATGCCTCAGTTTCCCCATCTGTAAGATGAGAATGACAGTAATAGTACCTGCCTCCCGGGGCTGATGGATTGAGTGCATCCACCCGTGTGAAACGCACAGGGTGGTGTCTGACACATGCTAAGAGACAGGTAAGGGTTAGGCAGTGTTGTCATGATGCAGCAAATCCACACACAGAATGGTGGAACCGCATTACGCACCCACTTAATTTAGTGGAATTAAACCGTGCAAGCTTGGCCCAGATAGCACCCAGCCAAACAACCCCCAACCAGGTGCTTTTTCGGTGTTTTGCTAAAGGATCAGCATTCTGTTTCAATGCTGGAGTCTAAACTGGCTGGGTGAGGTTGTACAGTAGTGTTTACAACCATGCCTTAGGGATGATATAAGGGATTGTCAAGGTGAATTTTGGATTAAATATGAGTTTTGCTTGAATACTGATTTTTCCGGTTTTCAGCTGAATGTCCTTGTGCTTTTGGACTTTACTATTTGGTCCTAGCCCAGTCTAATGAGGTGAGCAGGGTGTGTAAACATAATGACTGAGAGTTTGGGAGTCTGACTGCCTGGGTTCAAACCCCAACTCTGTTATGTAACTCTCTGAGATACCACAGAGAAATTAACCTCCTTTCATTTCCATGTTTGTAAATGGGAAAGATTATGATAGTAATAAAAATAAAATAAATTATAATAACACTCATCTCATAGGGTTGTCTGAGGATTAGATGTGTTAATCAAGTACTTAGAATAGTGCTGGCCCACTGTGCTTAATAAATGTTCGTTAAAAGTCATAGCAGTAGTAATAAAATGATGACTAATGCCAAACCTTGGGTGATGCATTTGGTACCTGGTAGTGCATTTGAACTTGGTAGCGATGCAGTGGTCATGGTCCACAGCCATGGAGCCAGCTCTGCAGCCCATTGAGCCTTTAGCTTCAGCTGACACCCTCTGAGAATGTATTAATGATATAAGCCTGTTCCTTCTAAGGATATATACCAGAACTTCAGTTTATTTAACACCTTCTATTTACAGGGCTTTGTGCCAGACCTCGTTTAATCTTTTTTTTATTGTACTCTGTGAAGCAGGTGTTGTCATTAGTCCCACTTCTGTATAGAGAAATTGAAGCACAGAGGCTTGTGTCTTATCCACTTCTGAAGTCCTGTGTCCCTCCTGAGTTTGTTGGGTGTAACTGTTTGCTGAAGGAAAGATGACTTCGGCTTCTGGGACTACTTTGTAGTCTGTTTCATCTAGCATGGGACTTGGGGGGTGGAGAAGACCTGAGTGGGGTTTTGAGGGGAACACACTTAGGAGAGCCCTGGAGAGGCTGGCTGGGGAGGCTGTGGGTTCCGTCTCACAGCCCGTGAGTGCTGGTGGGCAACTGTCTGAAGAAACCCAACCAGATAGCATAGCAGCGATTTGGGAAGCTCATCCTGAGGTGTCTGATCAAGAGCGAGCCCGGTTTGAGGACATTTGGGGTGTCTTTCCCATTCAGAGACGTTTGGCTTCTTAGAGGGCTGGGAGGCAGTGTGTGTGTGTGTGTGTGTGTGTATGTGTGTGTGTGTGTGTGTGTGTATGTGCATGCAGAGAAAGATCTTGGATGGTCCCAAAGGAGTTTGCTTATGACCTTGACATGACATTCACTTTTGCCTTGGAATCCCTTGCAAAGCATTCATAGAGCTTGTATCTCATTCTGTGTGTGAGGATATGGAAAAGGCAGGACCTAAACTGGATTCAAATCTGGCTCAGTAACCTTGGGTGACCTTGAGGTCACTGGTGGTCTTCTTGAAGGGCTGCTTTAGAACTTGTAGTGGGACTGCAGGGGGCTGAGGAGTGGATGAGAGGGGAGAAAAAGGAAAATGTATAGATTGCAAAGGGGTCAAGTACCTTGTGGTTTTAATTTGCCATTCCCTAGTCACTGATGAAGCATAGCCTCTTCTTCATGATTGATAAGACAGTCAGATAGTCCAGATGTTGCAGTTTAAATGTGGGGTGAAGGGAGAGCCTCGAAGGTGATGCCGGGGTACAGATATGAAAGACACGAGGGAGAGGGTTCAGGAGGTCGGGGGTCAGGGTCCGGGCACACAGAGGCTTTGGTCCTACATGGGAGGAGGCGGTGAGCACAAGATGTGCATCAACTTCTTCAATCCTTCTAAACAGTGGGCCGAGAGGAGCATGTAGATCAGAGAGGTTAAGTGACTTGTGCCTGAGGTCATACAGCTAGCAGATGACAGCTGGATTTGAACCCAGATCCATCCCCACAGAGCCTCAGCTCTACTCCATGGAGTGTCAGGGAGACCACTCAGTCTCCTTCAGAGCAACCCACTTCCACCAAGTTAGCTCTCACAAATCTACTCCACTCTGAGGTCTGGGGAGCTCTGAGTTCTAGGTAGAGTGACCGCATGAGCCCAAAGGACTCTTTGTGCCAATAAATTGATTTCTTTATGTCCTCATGCTGCTGGATTATAAGAAATGAGCCCAGTCTGCTGCCACCCCGGGAGTCCCTGGGGAGGTTTTTGGAAGCCCCTGTTGCCATGGCAACCCAGGCCACCTCTGGAAGTGCCTGATCCTGCTCGCGCTCCTGTCTGTCTGGACCCAGCTGTCTGTTTGGACCCTGGCCAACCTTCCTGGCAGGAGTAGCAGGCAGAGTGTAGCAGGAGAATTCAGGGGTTCCCTGTGACAAGGCTTCATCCAGTGCCTGCTTGCTCCTCTACTTAAAACCCTGCCGTGGTTCCCATCTCACCCACAAGACTTGCTTGATCCAGCCTCCCTGAAGTCATCACTTGTCACCTTCTCCGTGCTTCAGTCCAGGCTCCCTCCTTGTCCTCAATACTCCAGTCCTACTCCTGCCTCAGGGCTTTTGCACTTGCTCTTCTCTCTGCTTAGAAGGCTCTGTGTCCAGATTCTAGCCAGGCTTATGCCTTGGACAGAAAAGAGATCAAACCAGTCAGTCCTAAAGGAAATCAACCCTGAATATTCATTGGAAGAACTGATGCTGAAGCTGAAGCTCCAATACTTTGGCCACCTGATGGGAAGAGCTGACTCATTGAAAAAGACCCTGATGCCGGGAAAGACAGAAGGCAGGAGGAGAAGGGGACAACAGAGGATGAGATGGTTGGATGGCATGACCGACTCTATGGGACATGAGTTTGAGCAAACTCTGGGAGATGGTGGGGCACAGGGAAACCTGGCGTGCTGCAGTCCATGGCCGCAAAAAGTCAGACATGACTGAGAGACCGAACAACAAATGCCATCACCTCCTTCTACTCTTTATGAAAAGTAGCCTTCTCAGCAAAGACCTGACTTACTATTTGACATTATATCTCCATGTTTCCCATCCCTATTCCTTACTATGTGTGCATGTGTGCTAAGTTGCTTCAGTCATATCTGATTCTTTGTGACTCCATTGACTGTTGCCAACTAGGCTCCTCTGTCCATGGGATTCTCCAGGCAAGGATACTGGAGTGGGTTGCTATGCCCTCCTCCAGGCGATCTTCCCAACCTGGGGATTGAACCCGCATCTCTTATGTCTCCTGCATTGACAAGTGGGTTCTTTACCACTAGTGCCAACTGGGAAGCCGTTTCTTACTATATTTCCCCCTGTCTATACTATACCTAATTCACTAATTTCGTTTACTTTTTTTTCTTATACAGTCTTGCTCTCTGGGTAGGCAGCCTCCGAGAAGTCCCCCAGGGGTCACCTCCTTCTAGTACTCATGCCCTTGTGCAATCCCCTCCCAGGGAGTAACTTGCTTCTAGCCAATAGATCAGGGCTAGAAGCAAATTGCTTTCTTTGCTGACAAAAGTCCTGTAGTCAAAGCAGTAGTCATGTTTGGGTATGAGAACGGATCATAAAGAAGGCTGAGTGCCAAATCGATGCTTTCAAATTGTGGTGCTGAAGAAGACTCTTGAGAGCCCCTTGGATAGCAAGGAGGTTAAACCAGTCAAACCTAAAGGAAATCGACTCTGAATATTCATTGGAAGGACTGATGCTGAAGCTCCAATACTTTGGTTACTTGATGCGAAGAGCCAACTCAGTGGAAAAGACCCTGATGCTGGGAAAGATTAAGGGCAGGAGGAGAAGGGGGCAACAGAGGATGAGATGGTTCGATGGCATCACTGACACAATGGACATGAGTTTGCACAGACTCCAGGAGATAGTGAAGGACAGGGAAGCTTGGAGTGCTCCAGTCCATGGGGTTGCAAAGAGTCAGACATGACTAGTGACTAAACAACAATAAGCCAATAGATCATGACCACAGATCTAATCACAGGATTGGACTGTGACTTCTATCTTGGTAGCTAACTCTTTCCCTATTGCCTTCTTAGCTAGCATGTTTTGATGAAGCCAGCAGCCATGTGGAGAGGCCCAGTGGCAAGGAATTGAAAGAGACCTGCAGCCAACACTCCACAAGGAGCTGAGACCCTCTGTCCAACAGCATTTCATGGAACTGAATTCTGCCAACAATCATGTGGGGTTGGAATCACATCCTTCCCCAGTCGAGTCTTTAGATGAAACTCCAGTCTGGCCAACACCTCAATATAGCTTGTGAGAGACCCTGAGCAGAGGAGCTAGCTAAACTATGTCCGGACTCCTTGACCCATAGAAACTGAAATGTGTGATGTTTCAAGCTGCTACATTTTATGGTAATTTGTTACATAGCAACAGATAAGGAATACACTCCTTTCCGGGGAGGTAAGCTCCACATTCTTGTTAAGTTTGCTTGTGACCTTAGTGTCTGAAATCCAATAGATGTGTCTCTGCTTGACCTTGCATGAGAGAACTGCTGCCCCCAATACCAGGCCTGGGTCCCTGCCTGGTTGGCCAGCTGCCTCCACAGTGAGCGAAAAAGCCTCTCGACACACATTGAAAACATTTGCTGGGACCTTGTTTTCTAGGGACTGTCTGATCCACCTGGAGAGAGACTTCCAATACATTGCTTGTTTGGAACCTTGGAGAGTGCCCAGGGGAGAGGGTCTGGAGGGGACCAAAGAACATGTTACTTCCTTTAAGAAAACAAATCCCAGACCCCCATTGGAGGGAGGGGCTCTGTGGGGGAAGGATCAGGGTGGCTTCTAGAGGCTGTGGCCACGTGGCTGGATTCAAGGGTGACAATGGTCTCCTTTTAGCCTTTTCTAAAAGCAGTTTTTTATTGAGGCATCATCTATATACTATAAAGTTTACCCATTTAAAGTGTACAACTCAATGATTTTTAACAAATGTATGACACCATTATCAGAGTTCAGTTTTAGATCATTTTTACCATCCCCAAAGATCCTTTACATGCATTTACAGTTAATCTTCATCATTACCTCCAGCCCCAGCCACCACTGGTGTGTATCCATAGTTTTCTGGACATTTCAGATAAATGAAATCACACAGTTATGTGGTTTTTTGTTTTTTTCACTTAGCATAACGTTTTGAGGATTCATCTATGTGGTAGCATGTCTTAGTGTTTTGTATCTTTTCATTGTGAGTAGTTTCCCAGTGTGTGTATGTAGCTTATCTATTTGGGTCTCTATTCACCACTTGATAGGCACTGACATCACCTCCTCTTCTTGATCATTATAAACAGCACTGCTGTAAACATTCATGGGAAATCTGTGGGTGTATATCTTCACTTCTTTTGAGTTTCTACCTTGGAGACCCTATTCCTTATAGCCTCAGTAGTGGGGCTGAGATGAGGCTGGACTCTTTAGGAGAGATTTTACGAAAAGGCTCAGGAACCACCATAAAAGCGGAGAGACACGGAAGGAACTTGCAAACTGACCTTGGTTTCCTTCGCTTCAGAATGATGTTCTCTAACACTTGGCCTGGCACTGCTTCCGCTCCACCAAGGCATCACACTGTAGAGCTAGCAGTGGGCTTGGCAGTCGCTCTGTCTGGGATCCAGTCCCACCTGTGTGACCTTGGGCTTCGTGCCCAAGTGACTTAAATTTTGTGCCTCTGCTTCCTTGTCTGTGAAATGAGATGCCTGATAGTACTGCCTTCAAGGGCTTGGGTAGAATGGACGTCATCATGCACACACAGGGGGCAGATTTAGCACTCACGTACAGGCCTCTCATTTGTATTTGCTTCATCTTCTGCCCCAGGACATGGACCTGGAGATGGTGGAGCTTGGACAATGCCAGCTGGCCCACATTCCACTGGATGCTGGCTGTGGACCTGAAAGTGTAGAGAAGCAGGAATCCAGATGAGAAATGGGACCAAAAGGAGGATGGGTGAAGGTAGGGGCAGGAGGCTGGATGGAGCTGGGTCAAACCCCCATTCCACCTCCTCGTTATTCCCGGGATGATGACCCCTGCCTCACAGGTTATTGTGAGGACAAAGATGCACAGAAAGCATCCAGCTGGTCTGATGTGGCCAATGATCTGGGATGAATCCTCTGGGCTGTGGAGTGAAACAGACCTGGGTTTGAATCAAGCTCTGTTATTCCCAAGGACGGAGGAGTCTGGTGGGCGGCCGTCTATGGGGTCGCACAGAGCCCAACACAACTGAAGTGACTTAGCAGCAGCTGTTATTCCCTAGCTGTGTGGCCCTTCTGAAACCCCCTTTTCTCCCTGCATTTTAGTTTCCCCATCTGTAATATGGGGAAAAGAGTACAGGCTTCACAGATTTGATGTAATGTGAGATGTTAGTTGGTCTCCAGCTTACTTGGTCAGCTGGTCACTTTGCTGTTTTTCAAAATGCAACTTCTTGGCTTTACCTCTGAGTCAATAAAACTGCAATGGGGTCCAAGAATTGTAATTTCAATAAAGAAGTTTGGGAAACACCAAGATAAGTATGCAAAATGCTTAGCTTTCTTTGTATTTATGATCATTTTGTTAATTATAGCGCCATGACACATAGCGTTATTGTAGTTACATTTTTTTTTTTTTTCTTTTTTTGCATGGAACAGAAGCTGGCTGTGGGAGCTGTCCATGCAGCCTCTAAGGATAGCACTCCTTCCCCCGTCTGCCCTCCCTCCTCACTCCCTTCCTGTGTCCTTTCCACGGCAGCCAAATGGTGCAGTTTTCCACGCACACACCATCCATCAGCTCAGGTCAAGCACTGCTGAAAGGGTCACTCTCAAAGCAGAGTGCTTTCTCTGCTAAACTCATTATTTCTTCCAACAGAGCCAGGAAAGGATAGCATCTTTAAAACCTGCTCAGGCCCAGCCAGCAGTGTTTCTCAGCACTCTTTGCTTTTGGAGAGCAAAGGCATAATCATTGATTGCCTCCTGGATCAGCCAGATCCAACTGGGGTGCGGGGTGAGAAATAGAAAAGAAACTACTTCAAGTTTTTTAAACTGAGGGAGTTTATATACACAGAGGTTTGGTAACACAGGGGAAGGAAAAGCTTTGGAAGCCAAGTGGAGGACTGTGCTGAAACCCAAAGCAGGAAGGCTGGAAGGATAAAGGGAGGGACTGGGGTTGGCAGAGCCCAGGGCTGGAGGCTTTTAGAAGAAGCTGGAACTGTGGCACACATGTCTTGTAAGGGCTGAAGCTTCGGAGAAGGCAGAGATGCTGTCTGAGAGCTTGACTGAATCTGGGGACAGGGAGAGGGAAATTTTCTGGCTTTGCTCTTTCTCCTACCATCAAATGTCCTGCTAACCTGTTGGCTGCTGACTGATTCAGGAGCCTGGAAAATGCAGCCTGCCCGGGAAGGGGATGGGTGTCTAATGTTCCCTCAAATGCCCTAGAGCAAAGGCTGGCGCTCGATGGCCCAGGGGCCAAATCCAGCCTGCAGCATGTCTTTGTAAATAAAGTTTTATTGTCACACACCCATGCCCATATGTTCATACATTGTCTTTGACTGCATTTGTGCTATAGCAGCAGAGTTGAACAGGTGTAACATATGGTCTGCAAAGCCTAAAATATTTACTATCTGGCCCTTTACGGAAAAAGTTTGCAGATCTCTACTTTAGGGGAATGTACCTCTATGGTAAAAATGCCTCCTCAGGGAGGGCATCTGCTTGGGCCTGGGGACTTGCAGGGGAAGGCAGAGAGAGGATGAATGGGGGTCCTGGAGAATCCCACCCTCTGTCACTAGCTTTGCCCACAGAAGCTGTGATTTGATTGGAAGAGGTTTGAGTCTTCCAGCTAGACTGAGAGTTCCATGAGGGTAGGGACTCTGGAGCCCCAGAATCCATTAGTACTAGTTGAAATTGGTCAATTCTCATCCCTGGAAAGCAGCAAAATGTTCCCATCATGCGCCATCTGGTAACTGCTCATTTTAACTGCAGGAGGCCCTACTTATCCAAAGATAATTTACGAGGGTCAGCCTGCCCACTCCAGTATTCCTGGGCTTCCCTGGTGGCTCAGCTGGTAAAGAATCTGTCTGCAATGTGGGAGATTGCAGGGAGTCCTGGATTCGATCCCTGGGGTGGAAAGATCCCTTGGAGAAGGGAATGGCTAACCACTCCAGTGTTCTGGCTTGGAGAATTCCATGGACTGTGTTGGGTTGCAGAGAGTTGAATACAACTAAGCAACTTTCACTTCACAGCATGCTAAAAGTCAGTCTCCTTTAAAAAGGGACCAAGATTTCATTGTAGATGAAGGGGAAAAATAAAGGAAAAATATGAAAAGATAGAGTTATAACATTGGAAAAATGAAGTTTTATATTGGGTTTGATGTAATTTCAGTTTTACTAACAACTCTGCACTAAATCTTAGGATAAACAAAAAATAAATCACTTTTTTTTATGTACCCAGTTTTATGGTTTTATTATTATTTAATTGCACAATATAATCTGTTACATAGTTGGCATATTTATTGTCATATTATCAAACGTCATTTATACATGCCCCTATGCGATTGCAGTTATGTAAATGACTAATAGAAAGTTTAGAAGAATAGCACAAAAATAGTTATACATGTAACCCAAAATTTTTGTTTTAGCTTTCTTCCTTTGCATATCTAAATTTATATATATCTGTATCCATATATCTATATTTATCTAGCTCTATCTATTCGACTATGAATGTACCTATTTATCTATCTAACCATCCTGGTTTTTCAGTCTTATAACTATTCAGATATTAAGTTGATAAAGGGTATAATAAGAGGTTGAGAAGCATAACTGACCTCTAACCATTGCTGGCAAGTAGCACCCAACTCTTAGTTGTGACAACCAACGTGACTCTTAGACATTGACAATTGTTCTTTGGTTTAGTAAAATAATTTTCAGTTGAGAACTAATAAATATTTCTGACTCTGTCTCTATCTTTATATGTATTTATATGTAGAATACGGGTTTATTTTTAAATATCCTCTTTTGAAAAGTTAAGATGCATTTTACTTAGACTAGTTTTGCATTTAAAAATCTTCCAGGTGATAATACATGAAATCTGCTTGCTATGCTCATATCTCTACCCAGAATATGTTTCTGATAAACGCGGATGGACAAACACATTACAGCGGTGCGGAGTGAATTCATCCTCATGGGAATCAGACCGCCTGGAGCTGCAGGCTCCATTGTTCAGGTTATTCCTCATCATCTATATGATCTCAGTGGTGGGCAACTTGGGCATGATCATCCTTACCAAGACAGACTTCAGGCTACAAACCCCCATGTACTTTTTCCCTGGATACCTGGCTTTTACTGACCTTGGTTTCTCTACAACTATAGGACCTCAAATGCTAGGAAATTTTGTTTTGGATCAAAATACAATCTCTTATTATTCTTGTGCTCTACAGCTAGCTTTCTTTCTTGTGTTCATTATTAATGAACATTTTATTCTGTCAGCAATGTCCTGTGACTACTATGTGGCCAACTGTAACCCTCTGCTCTACCCAGCTATCATGCCACCAAGCGTATGTCGGTGTTGGTGACAATCCTGTACCTCTATAGTGCATTTGTATCTCTTCTCATCACTGTAAAGACACTTAATTTACCATTCTGTGGCTATAATGTCATCAGACATTTCTATTGTGACAGTTTCCCTTTGCTATCTTTGCTCTGCTCAAATACACGTGAAGTAGAAATAATTATTCTAATTATAGTTGGTTTTGATTTGATTTCATCCCTTCTGATTGTTCTTGTGTCCTATCTGTTTATTCTTTTTTTTTTAAAATAAATGTTTATTTCATATTGTGATATAGTTGATTAACAAGGTGTTAGTTTCAGGTATACAGCACAGCAATTCAGTTATACATATTCAAGTATCTATTCTTTTTCAAATTCTTTCCCTATATTGGTTATTGCACAGAGTTCCCTGTGCTGTGCAGTGGGCCTTTGTCAGTTATCTCTTTTATTTTATTTTTTTCCATTTATTTTTATTAGTTGGAGGCTAATTACTTTACAATATTGTAGTGGTTTTTGTCATACATTGACATGAATCAGCCATGGATTTACATGTATTCCCCATCCCGATCCCCCCTCCCACCTTCCTCTCTACCCGATCCCTCTGGGTCTTCCCAGTGCACCAGGCCCGAGCACTTGTCTCATGCATCCAGCCTGGGCTGGTGATAAATCACCTTTTTTAGCACATATTTTTCAACCAAAATTAAGTGACAGCATGATGTGATGTCCTTTTGTTCATATTTGACTGACAACATGATTATGGACATTATTATTTTATTTTGCAAAGTTTGAGAGCTTCATACAGCTTTTCAAGGCCCTCTCAATCCATTGAAATTCAAATCTAAATTTCAGTGCCTTGGAGCATGTCTCAATCACCTTATTCTAGTTATAACTTGGACTGACACATGCTAGGTACCCTGCAGATAGTTCAGAATGGATTCAAGTCTAGAGGGAACAGGACAAGCCATAATTGGCACTAATTGATGATCTTTTGGAAACCAAGAAACATGAACACCTTGGTTTAGTTGAAAGTGACAGAAACCTAACTAGAAGTTACCTAGGGGAGTAGGGGGTTTTGGCACATGGAATCCAAGCAAGGGTTAAACAACCACAGGAAGGGCTATGAGCAGCTAGGCCTGATGAACTATTGCAAGGAGGACCACTGTTCCTCTGAAAGTGTTCGCTTCCCTCTCTTGTGATGGATGAGTGTACTCCATGTGTCAGGAAATGTGGCAGTCACAGGGGTTGACTTTTTCAAATCATGGCTGTACCAGCTAGAGAGAGGCCACTCTTGGCTTCCGATTGACCCCTCCTTGGGTCAAGTTCCCACCCCGCCAACTGATTGTCGCTTGAGGCCAAAGAATTTGGCAGGTCTTGTGGAAATGTTATGGATAGTGTTGGGAAAGGAACAATGACCAGGAGAGAGAGCTCTGGGGAAGAGGAAATAATAGATCCTCTCTACAATGGGCTTATCCGCCATGCTCAGTGCTGGTCTTCCTACCCAGACTTTGCTGCAAAAATAGTTTCTTGGGCCGTTGTGAGGCTCAGACTTTGGCATGGTTGATCCCAAGTGTTGTCTGTGCTCTACCTAGCATTCACTCTCTCATCTCTCAGGCATGTCTCCTCTGTGAAGCTGTCCCAAGCTCTCCACTCTGGAGAGAGTTGTTAGCTTTCTTCTTTGTGTGTTGACATTTAATTTATACTTATGTGCCTACACATTTAATATACTTCTGTGCCTATGTAGCTGTGAACCCTATGAATATTTGAGGGTGGAGATTATGGGTACCCAGCAATTGGCATGTGCACGGCATTTGGTAAACATTCAGGGCATCTTTGCTGATTGAAGGAGGGCTTCCAGAGAGTTATCATCACATGAAGACAGCCCCTGGCATTTCCATTTGTGTGAGTTTTAGAAAAGGAGGCAGCATAACACAGGGGTTAAAAACCCAAACTTTGGAAACAGTGTGTGAATTCCAGCTCTGGCTGCAAGAACTTGGGCAAATTACTTAATTTCTTTGAGCCTCAGAGGTTAAAACAGGGATGATGATGGTAATAATAGTATCTTCAGGCAACACATAGTAGCACATAGTAAGCACTCAACAAATGGCAGATATTACGATTGCCAGGTAGTTAACCTCTCCTCATTTTTTTCTTTTCTATGAAATAAAGATGCTCCCAAATGGTAAAACTGAGGCAATAAACCAGACAAAAGAATTCTTCAGAGGAAACCTTCCCCATAACTTCACAACTCACTTGTTGGGAATCTTGAATTTCTTTGGGGCAACAGTATGTCAGATAGTGGCTCACTTGGATTTCACATTATCCACTTAAATGATGTTGGTCTACAAAGCAGTGTTTCCAGTGCAGGTTGGATGCATCCAAACAGAGTGAATGAACAGCACATACCCACCAATCAGGCCCTGTGAATAGCAGACCCCAGTTCAAACTTCTTTTTTTTTCCAGTTCAAACTTCTAAAGCCAAAGCTTCCCTTGTGAATAATTTATTCCATCTTCCTTACAAGCCCTGTTTGTGATTTCATTACATTTGAGATAGGACTGATGCTTTACATAAAATATCATATTCATTTTATTAATCAATGATCATGGGAAAAAAAAAATAACCTTTGTTCCCCTTTGGAAGTGAAGGTAGTCAACTGAAGTGAGCCTCCACCTATTGGTGGTGAATGCCCAGGTTAGATGGTGTTCACGCTTCCCACCATCCTTTCCCACCCTGTGACCTTGACCTTTGTGAGGTGTGTGCACAGGTCAGAGGATGGTTGTTACCTCTCTGGCTTGATGCTTGTCTTTCCATGTACACCTGCTCCCTTTAGGCTCTTCATTTTCAGAGAGGAAGAGGCTTTCCTATAGCTGGATGTGCTGTGCTGTACTCAGTCATGTCTGACTCTTTGCAACCCTACATACTGTAGTCTGCCCGCCTCCTCTGTCCATGGGATTTTCCTGGCAGGAATACTGGAGTGGGTTGCCATCTCCTCCTCTAAGGCATCTTCCTGACCCAGGGGTTGAACCTGCAGCTCCTGTATGACAGGCGGATTCTTTAACCATTGAGCCACCCAGCTAGAACTCCCTTAAAGCAGCAGTTCCCAACTTGCCTGGTTTGAGAATTAGCTGGCTCTTACAAAAATGCAGATCCCTAGGCCCTGTCCCAGAGGGCTCTGGTTCAGGAGGTCTGGAGTAGGACTGAAATATGTAAATTTATTCACCATCACAGGTGATTCTTATGATCAGGGGATTTTTTTTTGTTCTTTTTAAAAAAAATTAATTTTAATTGGAGGATATTGCTTTACAATGTTGTATTGGTTTCTGCTATACAACATTGCAAATCAGCCATAGATATACATATGTCGCCTCCCTCTTGAACGTCCCTCTTATCCCCCTACCCCATTCCACCCCTCTAGGTTGTCACAGAGTACCAAGTTGAGCTCCCCACGTAGTACAGTAACTTCCCATTAGCTATCTGTTTTACACATGTTAATGTATAGGTTTCAATGCTACTCTCTCATTGAGAGACAGTGTTTTAGTTCAATGCTTGTCAAGACTCACCTGGGTACCTCGTTACGTGCAGATGCTGACTCTGCAAATCTGGAATGGGGCCTGAGATCCTGTGTTTCTTTTTTTTTTAATTTATTTATTTTAATTGGAGTATAGTTACTTTATAATATTGTGGTAGTTTTTGCTATACATCAGTATGAATTTGCCTTAGGTATTCATGTGTCTTCCTATCCTGAACCCCCCTCTCACCTCCCTCTCTACTCTAACCCTCTAGGTTGTCACAGAGCACCAGTTTTATGTGTCCTGCTTCATGCAGCAAACTTGCATGGGTTATCTATTTTACATATGGCAGTGTAAACGTTTCAATGCTATTCTCTCAAATCATCCCACCCTCTCCTTCTCCCATTGAGTCCAAAAGTCTGTTCTTTACATCTGTGTCTCCTTTGCTGCCTGTATGTAGGATATCGGTATCATCTTTCTAGATTCCATATATATTCATTAATATACAATATTTGACTTTCTGACTTACTTCACTTTCTATTTCTAATGTGCTCCCAGTTGTTGCCCATGCTGCTGGCTCACAGACCACATTTAGGCAGCTGCAGCTGCTAAACTGTTGGGTCTTTATAATAGTTTGCATAAGAGATTTAAGAAGCTGATGATTTGCACAGATTATTTATTGGGGGTTAGGTAGTTCAGAATCCTCTTAAGGTATATTGTTTTACATAGATGACAGTGTCATATTCAACTTTTCTTTAAGCTACCTTCATTTTTTAGGACAATGATTTTCTAAACTGACACATCTCTTGGAGTGTAGGGAGAAAAATTGGACTTCACTTTCTCATTATTTTTCATCTCATCCTTAACTCCCCCCTTCCACCATGGATATTTTATAATCATCCTACACTTTCATATAATAAATATGTATAATCTATGTATACATGTATGTATACTGGGAGCATATGCTCAAAAACCTTTTATTAATGGGGTGGGCAGTAGAAAATTTAGACTTCTTGGCTTTAGGTTCTTGTAAAGGGAATGACTTTCAGATGGAGGTGTGGTTTCTAAAATGATGAGGTCTTTGAGTCTGAAAGAAGAGAAGAGTCTGAGCAGCCAACACTCCGTCCACCAGGCTAACAGGTCACAGCAGTAAAGGTCATTCAAAGGGCAGAAGGTCAAATAGTAGTGTGTTCCCTGGACCTTTCCTGTAGGGTTGGGGGGGGGGGTCTCTTTCTTTCCTGTTCCCTCTTGTCTCTCCACTTCAGTCTCTCCCCTGGAAAAAGTTTGTGCCCAGCTGGCGCAAAGACAAAGCTGGGCAGGATGAACTGGTAAACATTTCCTGGAGCACAGGAGAAAGAACTCTGGACAGGACCTGTAATTTCATCTATCCTTGATTTACTGCTGCCCCTCATCCCCACCATCTAATTTCTTGTCTTCTCTCCTTCCTAACTGAGTGGTGCTGAAAGGTTTGATGCACATCAGTGTGATGAATATACTCAAAAGAGTGGAAGTGGTGGATTCGGGCCACTGATTTATGTCTCTTTAAAGCCAAGGGTAGAGGTGCAGTGATTGAAATTGCCTAGTAACTCAAAGAGAAGGCACCAGGGATTCAGCCAGGTGCATAATCATTGGTTTCCAGATCAGTCTCCATTCCCAAGGACACTGTCTTCCAGTGGGTCTTCCAGGGCCCTTGGGGCAAGGTACTAACTTATTAATACTATGGAGACCATAGGAAATTTTATTAGGCCAACAGTGTGTCTTATAGGAGTCAAGTTATGTCCAGGACCAAGCCTGACTCATGGTCCAATGGTGTGCTGTTTTGCGCAATGTGACGGGTTTCCAGTATCTGCTGATTATATGTTCACTGGATAAATAGGAGATGTTGATTTTGCTACTTTCAGATACTCCTGGTAGCTAAATCACCTTCAACAGATCATTTTCAGGGCCCAGTATTGCTCCAGGGGCTGTATCCAGGGACATGGCATTGAACGAGACAGAAAGGGGACTTGTCCGATGGCTTGCAGGTAAAGAATCTGCCTGCAATGAAAGAGCCACAGGGGACATGGATTCAATCCCTGGGGGAGGAAATGGCAGCCCAATCCAGTATACTTGCCTGAAAAATCCCAGGGACAGAGGAGCCTGGAAGTCTACCATCCAAAGGTTCACCAAGAGTCGGGCACGACTGAGTGAGTGAGTGCAAACAGACAAGACAGAAAAGGAACTTGTCCTCTTGGATTCACATTCTTGGAGTCAAATAATAAATAGCCAAGTAAATAAAGGAGATATTTCCTGATGCTGGTAAGGACTATGAAGAAACCAAAGCATGATAATGGGATAGAGAGGGACTGAAGAAGTGACCATAGACAAGAAGGTCAGGTCACAATTGAGCTCAGACTGAAAGAAGAGATCTGGACAAGAGCCTTCAAGGCAGAGAGAACTCACTTGGCCTCATCAAAGAATGGAGAGAGGGGCAGAGTGGACACAGAGATGAAAAGCACGCACTAATAATAAAGCGTTGACCTTGAGACTGTTCTTCAGGATTGGAGACTCTCATGGATTTCCTGACTAGGGCCACGACTGGACACAGAAAGCTTATAGCCTGAGCCGTTCAGTAAGACAAGATGGTACAGAAGGAGACAGTGGCTGGATGATTCCTGATGCTGACCGCGATGTTCCCTGGTCTCCCAATAAAACTCTGGACAGCAGCCAGGCTGTGTTAGCCCACAGCACCTCCTAGCAGCTGCCCTGGGATTGTCTGATTTTTTTTTTTTTTTTTACAAGCTTCTTTTTTCTTCTGCAAGAGGATTTTGTACAGTCTTGCCCTCTGCCTTTGTACACAGATCTCAGTTCTACTTCAGGAATTCCCTTGCTGTTCACAACACACAAGTGCTCCTTTAACCACCACTCTGTCTTCCATTCTCCCAACTCTTCTGCTTTAGGAAGATTGCTGAGTCTCAAAGAGTCATAAACAGGCTTGCTAAAATGGTAGACTTTTGGGTGATATGTCTGTACTAGGGTGAAAGAAGAACTTTAGTTTTTTTTTTTTTTTGATTGTGAGAATGCTCAAGATTTGCTCTCTTAGCAAACTTCAGACTTCAAGCACTTGGTATTGTTCATGACAGTTACCATGACTGAGATTCCCCAGAGTTTATTTGTCATGGCACTGAAGCCTTGCCCCTTAGATCAGCGTCTCCCATCTCTCCCACCCTCTGTTCCACACTCTGTTTCTCTGAGTTTGAAGAGAAGCTCCAGTGTTTCACTGACAGTAGTGGCATCATGGAGAACCACCTTGTCAACCTCAAAAGCCATTGAAAGGGCCCAGGGTTGAGTCAAGAGCTACATGAATGCCTCCCTTGATTCCTCTGTCATCTTGTGAATTAAACCTGTTTTTCGTCCTCCTCGCTGATGCACATCCTTGTGTTGTCACAAACAGAACGGCAATCATGCAGTTCTTGTCCTCTCGAAGAGAAAGAATTCAGTTGCGAGGCATACACAGTTTTAAGTAGCAAGAGTTTTATTAAGCAGAGAGAAAATGCACTCCTGAGAAAGGATGAGAGGACGTTGGCTGGAAATCAGAAGCAGCCCTGTGATGGGGGTAGGGTTGGGTTTTTAGAGTGGTGGGCCCTCCCTATGTCCTATGTTATTTGACTGACAAGTTGATTGACAGCTTTAGGTTATATGTACTTTTCTCCTAGTGCACGGACACTTAGCCATAAGCACCCAAGTGAAACCCACATGTGTGGGGCAAAAACTGCAAAGTCAATTTATTAAATTAAATATGGCACAGTAAACCCCAGGTTACCTTGAGTCACCTTTTAGGTCTTGGTGTGCCTGCATCTACCTGTGATGTCAATCTTATCTTGCCTGGTCCTGATAAGGTGAAACCTAGCGGAGGTCCTTGACCACAGGAAGGAGGTTCTCTGGGAGTGTTCTGATGACCAATGTCCAGGTGGGGGAGGGAAGAATGAACCCATCCAGGACTAGGCGGGGACCTGCTCATATCTGACTAACTACTTCACACCGTGTACAGGGCATCTGCCTCTAACCTGACATTTTCTTATTTAATATTTTAATTATCGGCACTCACCAGAACTGCTTTATACCATTTTAGAGACTGCAAACACAGAGGACTTCAGCTACTTCACTGTTAAATAAGCTATTGAGAAGGTCTCTGGGAACTCAACCACCACGTATTTCTGCAGAATGTGCTCTATTTAATTCCAAAAATATTTATGGAGCACTTATGATGTGCTGGGGCTGAGCTGAACGACAGCATTGAGTGAGATTTGATCTCTGCCCTCTAGAATCTCACAGTGTGTGTGAGAGAAAGTCAAAGAAACAGATAAGTGTGATACAATATTTGGCAGGATAATATGTGGTATGTTAATCTGTGTTCATTGTACCTTTATGTTTTTCTCTTTTGATGTTTCAAGTGAATTGCTAAGCATGCCTTTCTAACCCTGGGGAGTGTTTACAGGATTAAAAGAAGAATCTGCTCGAAGTCAGTGGTTCTTCTGTCTTTTTGTAAACTGCTTAAACTCACTGAAGAGATGAAGGAAGAAGAGGGGAAGGGAGGGCAAGGTCATAGAAAGGACATGATCTGGTGTCTGGGAAGGCTGAAGGCTGGCAGGTCACTTGATGAGTTGATGTGATGGTGGTGTGTCAGCTTGACTGGATTAGGAGACCCAGTGTGCATGCTAAGTTGATTCAGTCATATCTGACTCTGCAACAATATAGACTGTAGCCTATCAGGCTCCTCTGTCCATGGGATTTCCCAGCCAAGAATACTGGAGTGGGTTGCCATGCCCTTCTCCGGGAGATCTTGCTGACCCAGGGATAGATCCCCAGTCTCTTATGTCTCCTGCATTGGTGGGCAGGTTCTTTACCACTAACACCACCTGGAAAGAAGGCCCAGAGAGCTGGTCAAACATTACTTCTGAGTGTGTCTATGAGGGTGTTTCCAAGAAGAGATTAGCCTTTGACTCTGTGGCTTGAGTTTGGAAGGGGGCCCTCACCTCTGTATATGTGCATCATCCAGTCTACTGAGGGCCTGCGTGGGACGAAGAGGTGGAGGAAGGGTGAATTTGCTCTCTGCTTGGGCTGATACATCCATTTTCTCCTGTCTTTGGATTTCATCAGTCTTGGGTTTCAGGCCTTTTGGTCTGGGCTGGAACTACATACATCACCACCGGCTTTCCTGGGCTTCCAGCTTGCAGACAGCAAATCATGGGCCTTCTCAGCCTCCCATAATTATGCAAGCCTATTTTGCATAATAAATCTCTTTCCATATATCTCTACATATCCTAATGGTTCTATATTTCCGGAGAAACCCACACAGTTGGTATTCCCAGCTCGCTTAGAAGCAACATCTCATGGATAAACAATTCGCTTGGGGATTCTGAACCCTAAGGGTGTGGGATTCCAGCTTTGGCAAAGATTTCCATGCCCCTGTCTTGGGCAGAATCAGAGAAACCCAGGAATTCAAAGGTCTTGTGTTGGTTTAAACCCAGAGTCAGCAAACTCTGGCTTGCTACCTGTTTTATGTAAACAAAATTTAACTGAAGCACAGCCATGACCATACATTTTTACAGCCTATGGCTGCTTTTGTAACGCAGCAGCAGAGCTGAGTATTTGCAATAGAAGCTGTATGGTCTGAAAGGTCAAAGTATTTATTATCCAGCCCTTTGCAAAAGTCCTGGCTGACTGGCTTGAACAATGTGCATGTCAGCAGTGATAGCATGGGCCAAAAATCTCACACTTACTACCTGAAGAATTTGGGCTAAGACTTTGGGATTTTTGTATGACCGTCAGGGATGGTGGGCTATGATGCTCAGGAAAGGTGTTCTGATAATGACTGAGGTCAACTTTCCTACCAGTACAATAGGATGGGGACCCAGAGTTGGGTTTAAGTTGATTTAAGGAAAACAGAGGAATGGGATGATCTTGCATGCTGAAGATTTGCCTCTGCTTTGGTTAAAATGGTATGATAATATTATAAACCACTTTTCAGTGCTTTCCACCACTTCTGAGAATTCCTTGTATCACTGTCTTCCTCATCTCGTTCCATTATCTTTCCATCTTTATCACCCTCAGAGAATGGTCATAATAGCAGGAATGCATGGAGGAAGAAGAAAAAAGACAATGCTTAGCTTTTAAGTTTCCAAACAGGCTTTTGAAACTCCTGGCACTTGACAGTAATTTTGAAAGCAAAGGCTTGGTTTAGAAGAGCCAGGTTTTTTTTTTACAGTTTCAAGAGCCTGAGTCCTGAAGAACTTGAGGTGTAAATTTTATGCCATAATAAAACAATTGGAAAGCATAGATGAAGAGTCAGTTTTATCACTATAGAAGTGATAAAACATCTCCTTGGGAAGAGAGAGAAACAAAGAAAAATAAGAGAAATAGGTCCTGATAAGTATTGAATCAGTTATTTATTGCTGCATAGCAAATCATCCCAAAACTTAGTGGTTTAAAGCAATCGTACTCATCTGTTTTGGCCAGTATTCTATTTGGGCTGAGTGTGATGTAGAAAGCGCCTCAGCTGAAATGGCATGGGTGGATGGGGGGTGGAGTGGTGAGGAGGATCCATTTTCAAGATGGTTTATTCATTTGCCTGGCAGGTTGGTGCTGGTTGTTGATGGGGAACTCAGCTAAGGCAGTTGCCATGGATCTGGCTCCTCTTCAAGAGGCCCTTCTTGGGTGGTTTAAACTTTTCATACAAAGAGGTTTGGGTTCCAAGAGCCAAGTGGAACCCAAGTGGTTCCACCAACTGAAGAAGATAGAAATGTATAGCATTGAGGTGATCTGATCTTGGGAGTCACATAAGGTCTTGTCTACCCTTACTCTGTTGGCTGAGGCAGTCATAAATTTCTGCTCAGGTTCAAGGAAAGGGGATGCAGGTCTACTGCTCAGTAGATGGATTGTCAAGATCACATCGTAAGCAGAGATATGGGATGAGAGACGTTGTTGCCTCCCTTTTGGAAAGTCAAACTATCACAAATGTTTAGAGAAGGGACCTTGTCTCCTGCCTCCTCCACACTGAGCCTCAGGGGGAGGATGTTGAACAAATTCTAGGTAGGTTTAGAGGACCTGAACCTCATCTGTTCAGCCTCATAGAAGCTCCCAGGCAACCCAGCTTGGAATGGTATATAAGGGGTGGCTGTGGGTATTGTCTGAGCTGACAGGTTAGTGGCAGGCTCATTGAGTCCTCAACATCCACAGCCTCTCCCAGGGAGCATAGAACACACTTTCTGTACCCAAGGTCATCCAAGGTCAGCATGGTTAAGGCTCTCAGTGAAAGCCTTGCAGTGGGAGTGAGGGGGAATTATCATCAGTGACTGATACCAGACAATATTAAGCCCCAGTGGATGTCAACAAGGAGTAACAATACTGATTAAACATCAGACAAGACAAGGTGCTCCTTTGTGGATACCAAAGGGATAACCAAGGGTCAGATAATTCTCCCACCAATAAGCCTCCCAGAAATTAGATGCAACTGGAAGGAGAAGGCAGAAGGGAACAGATCATGAAATAACCAATGAAACCTTGAATTTGCTGAGTTCTTCCTGAATTGTCCAAGTTTATCCTCAATTGAACAGGATAAGTTTTACTGCAGCCAGGTAGAGTGGGGACACTGGGAAACAATAAAATCCAGTTATAAGGAAATAAGAAAGATTATATTCTTGTTCACTGGGGCTTGTCACTTTTAAATGTTATACCAGCTACCAAGAGATATACATTGGCTACAAAAGACAGTCCAGACCCACACAGTTTGAAAGCAGGGGTGGGTCAGGGCTTGACGGTGAGTGACTCAGTTGGGGGTCCTGACAAGTGACTCCAGGAGCACCCAGGACGGTAAAGTAGCTGTCTTTTCCTGAATCTTTGTAGAACGGAGGGGTAGTCTGTGACAGATACAGTTTTAATACTCCTCTTTTTGAAATGCAAGACAGAATTGCAAAATTGAACAAAAAAAATGATGGACACTTTTGCATCGCTGTCCAATTTGGCCAAGGCTGTATCAGCTCCACAAGCAAACAAGTACTTGGCATCCCTTGGCAGGTTTTTCCTCGAGTCTCATTAGTTCCCCAAATGGAACAGCTGCTGCCAAAGCAGTTGCTCCACCAGCCCCGCGAGCACCGCCTGCCCGCCCAGCTCCCTCAGCTCTGGAGGAATTAATTTCATCTGTAGCAGAGCTCGGGCACCACGGTGATTTCTACTGGCGGCCAAGGGGCTCAAAACAGCCAAGCTAAACATGGTGGGGAGGTGAGCTCTGTGGTCCCTCCCGATGGCCAGCATGCCAGGACCCCCTTAGTCACAAGCACCCTCCCTGGTGCTGGGCAGGGTGGGGAGGCTGCTGAGCAGCATTGCATTCTGAGGGTGGGACGGGGGGGCCTATGGAGCAGGAAGCAGTGATCGGAGCTCCTCCCACTTATTTTTTGGCTTTTAGGCCGATGTCATCCTTTTCCCTGTTCTCAGCCATCCCTGCAAGGGCTTCTTTGTATCTGGTGGCTGTGCAGTCTGTTGGCTGGGCTTCTCCAACTTTAATGTGCAGGCATGTACCTGAGGAACTTGTTAAAAAGGCAGGGCCCGGGCTAGTCTTCGATGTGGCCCCAAACTGCATTTTGGGGGGGAATAATTAAGTGTTAATATTTTATTGTGGTAAAATATACATAACATAAAATTTACCATTTTTAAGTGTACAGTTCAGTGGCGTTAAGTATCTTCATATTGTTATGCAACCATTATCACCAGTCATCTCCAGAACTTTTTCCTCTTCCCAAATTGAAACTCTGTACTCATAATGGCGTGGGTAGCCTTTCCCTTCTCCAGGGGATCTTCCCAACCCAGGGATTGAACCCAGGTCTCCTGCATTGCAAGTAGATTCTCTACCATCTGAGACACCAGGGATGCTCAACACTCATCAGACAACAACTCTCCCCTTCCGCCACCCCCAGCTTTTGGAAACCACCTGTCTCTGTGAACTGACCACTCTAGGAACCTCATGTAAATGGAATCACACAGTATTTGTGTCCAACTGACATTTCACTTGGCATAATGTTTTAAAGGTTCATTGAGATGGGAGCATGTGTCAAAATTTCCTTCCTATTAAAGGCCAAATAATATTCCCTTGTCTACCACATTTGTTTGTCCATTTATCTGTGGGTGAACTTTTAGGTTCTTTTCATCTTTCTTGGCTCTTATAGATAATGTAGTTATGAATATGGGTCCAGCAGCAGCAGCAGCAGGCAAACGAGACTGCATTTTAAACAAATCCCTAAAAACAAACAAACAAACAAACAAAAAACCAAGTCCCTAGTAGGTGCTATTGCTGCTGGTTCTTGAACCTCACTTTGAGTAGCCACTGGCTAAGGGCCTAGTTCTTGGGTTAAGACCCCCAGGATGAATTGAGAGAGTAGCATTGAAACATGTACATTGTCATATGTAAAATTAAATAGTCAGTGAAAATTTATTGTATGACACAGGGAGCCCAAACTGATGCTCTGTGATAACCTAGAGGGGTGGGATGGGGCGGGAGGCAGGAGGGAGGTTCAGATAGGAGGGGACATACATACACATATGGCTGATTCATGTTGATATATGGCAGAAACCAACACAATATTGTAAAGCAGTTATCCTTCAATTAAAAATAAATAAATTTTTAAAAAGGATGTCAACCCTAAAAAAAAACCAACAACCCTGACTTTATATCTGAGGTTGGCACCTTGGGCAAATAATTTAACTTCATTCATCTTAGTTCCCTCCTTTGTAAAATGGAGATAATAATCGACCTTCTTAGAGAGTTGGAATGAGTATTAAATGAGATGATACATGTTAATTTTTAGTATGATGCCTGGCATATATTAGGTTGAACCATAAGAGACTGCCATTCTGATGGGTTAGAACTGGTTAGATATCAGATATTTCATATGGTTCAACCTAAAAGCAAGCTTTTAATATGGTTTTAATAACTGTTATTTGAATAATATTTATGTTAACTCTCATCTCCAAACTATAGTACTGATCTCCTTACTCATGAAGGCATGAGTTGTCTTCAGAGGGCTCCCTTGGGTGAAAGTCATCATCCCCTTCTTTCTCTCCCCACCTCATCTGACTCCAGCCAGCAGCTGTAGCTGCCGCCTTGGCCCACCTCTGGCAGTGTGCCCCCTTCCTCAAGCCTGCCAAGGTGAGGAAAAGCCTGTGAGTGTCAGGTGATGATTTCTGCATTTTTCTGTGTAGAGATTTTTTTCATTTGTGTATATCTGTCCTTACCTATGTATAGTTTTCCTGTGAAGTGAAGTGTAAGTTGCTCAGTCATTTCCGACTGTATGCAACCCCATGGACTGTAGCCTGACAGTCTTCTCTGTCCATGGAATTCTCCAGGCCAGAATACTGGAGTGGGTAGCTGTTCCCTTCTGTAGGGGATTTTCCCAACCCAGAAATTGAACTGGGATCTACTGCATTGCAGGCAGATTCGTTACTCACTGAGCTACCTGATTTTACAGGGCTCAGCAGACTTTGGGGGTCAATGGGGCCTTATTTTCTGAGACAGTGTTGCTTTTGCTGACTCATGGCTTTACCTGCATAGCTCAGAATTCCCCTGGGTCTTTCCCTGAGTCTCCCAGCATTCCTGCAGTCCTGGGGCATCTCACATGACCCTGACCAGTCCTCTTGGTTGCCTCTCTGTGTCCTCTGACTTACCTTGGCTGTCTGACAGGGCACGAGAGGAGGGGACGTTCGCTGTGGCTGCTGAGCTTGTATCTTTAATAATGCCAGCCCCCCGTCATGAAGGTGTTGCCCATCCTCCCCCCAAAGACGAATCCTTGAGATGCTGAAGTAGCACAACATCTGAGTCCATTCTTGCTGAATCCTGGTCACAATGCAGAGAGAGGCTCTTTCTCAGTGCTCGGGAACATATTTAATTTTGTGGACCTAAAACTGTGCTTGGGTCTCTGTATTTAAGACCCCATTTGAAACTGGCTTCTGTGGTTGCTGCCTCCAGCCCTGATCTCCAGGTGGTCTGGTGGGGACAGACCCCAAACTATCCTCACCATCCTTCTCTGTATCTTGGCCCCTAAGAGTCCAGCTTCTCCTTGCTGTCCCCTTCTGCTGTGTCTGAAAATCTTAATGGCTAGCTTTTACTGAAGGCTGTATTAGAATTTACATATATATATATTTTCTGATTATTTGCTTCTTCCACTGGAATGATATTCCTGCCCCACTGATTTTGGGCTTGGCCGTGTGACTTTCTTTGACTAATGGCATGTGGGTGGAGGTGGCGCTTTAAAGCTGTTGCCTGTTTCTACCAGCTCTCTTGTTCTTTTCCTTCTGCCCGAGGAATGGCTCATCTCAGGGCTTATCCCAGATAGTGTTGCCCTTCATCATGAGACTGGGAAGTAAACTTCTGTGGTTGTAAGCCACTGAAATTTGGGGGTTATTTGCTATCTCACAAAGCTGACTAATACAAAGCCTTACCAAGTTCTACGCCACCCACCCTGTGCTCTCCTCCACCCCTCCACCATGCGTGCTCAGTCACATCCGACTCTTTGAGACCCTGTGGACCGTAGCCCACCAGCATCCTCTGTCCGTGGGATTTCCCAGGCAAGAATACTGGAGTGAGTTGCCATTCCCTTCTCCAGGGAATCTTCCTGACCCGGGGATCAAACCCGTCTTCTCTATTGGCAGGCTGACTCTTTACTACCATGCCATCTGGGAAGCCCACTGTTCTACATGTATTTTTTAATTAGTTTGACTCTTACAATGGCTTTATGAAATACATACCAGTCAGGATAAGGTAGGTTTTGCTACAGTAACAAAAACCCCCAAATACTCAATGGCTCCCCAAGAACTTACAATTTTTTTTTTCCAGTTAAGAAATTATTTTTGACTCACGCCATGTGTCTGCTAACGTTCATCACGGGGAACTGTTCCTTAAAGTTACTGAGGGTCCCAGAATGATGGAGGTTCCAATTTTGGCATGTAGCCATAGTACAGGAAAGAGCATACAGCAAATGGTGCCTTGGCTCTTAAAGCTTCTGCCTCGAGGCTTTACATGTCACTGTGCTCACGTTTCATTAGTCAAAGCAAGTTAAATGTTGTATCTTGCATTGAACTCAGGGCTGTCTGACTTCAAAGCCTGTATTCTTAACTAATAAGTCCACTGCCTTGCAAAAGTGCTTGTGGTTCCACCAGACAGATTCAGACTCTCAGCTTCTCCTTGCTTAAAAATTGCAAGCTGGTGGCCCAAGAGCTGTATTTGACCTCTAGGTGTAACTTGTTTGGCTTTCACGGTGTTAAAAACATTCTTAAAGATTAATTGCAGATGTTTAAAGTTGAGACTTCTCATACATGCACACACAGACACACACACACAAACCCCTTTTCTGCATTCCTGGAACACTGAAGATCTGATCACACTGGGGTCCCATTTGCAAATGGCAACAAGGGGTGGGGGCTGAGTTGGGTCATCCCCTTTGATGGCGCTTCCTTATCTCCTCCTGTGCTCCGCCCACCAGCCCAATACCCTCATCTGCCACACCCACAGGTCCTGACAGCAAATGAATTTAGACTCTGCCCTAACTCTCCCATACTCAGAGAGCTGCTAATCAGAAAACCCTCCAGTGCCTAACCAACAGAGATAGGTGTTGGTTGGGGTGTGTGTGTGTGTGTGTGTGTGTGTGTGTGACTTCTTGTCCAAAGAAATGAGCAAATAGACTGCCCATCAATAAAACTCTAACACAGTAATCCAGGGTGGTCCCAGCCACCAGGACAGGCATGCAGGAGCAGCCTCAGGGACAATTAAATTCAATACATATGAATTTTATATCAGCAAGTTTTTGCCACCAGCTTATTAAACTGGAGTAATAAGTATGGGGCTGAGTACCCACTTAACATACTGCAGCCAGAAGGAGGGTTGATGAGGAACCAGGCAAGGGCCTCACTGGGGGAATCGATACAGGCAATGAGAGGACATTGATCACAGCTGCGAGGAGGCCCGAGAACACTCCACCCGGCACCGGAGGAGGAGGAGGGGAGGCAGAATACAGAAGACCAAGTGTTCAAGCCAGGCCAGCTTACCAATGGTCCTGGTGAAATTAAGGGGCTCCTAGCCATCACCTTGCTTCCTGTTCCTTCCTGTAGGAAGGCTTCTTCTCCTTATCCTAGCACAGGTTGCTGCATACAGTTGTGTAACTGCATAACCAGAGTGGATGACATTTCCACCATGTCTACGTGGAAGGTATCCCCAGGACGTGTGTGCTGTGTACGGTCTACACAGATGCCCATGCAGCCTGGTTCTTGTACCACCAAGTCCTACTCATCCATCCAAGTGGAGTTCAAGTATCATGGCCTTTCAGAAACCTCCCCTAACCCCTCCTCTGAACTGCCTCTACTTTTTGCTGTCTCAGTTTTGGTACATGTCCCATTTCTCCAGAGAGTTCTTCACTGATCATCCCCTGCCCCTCAACCTCAATGTGTTTTCTCTTGTTATTCTCTCTTACAGCATCATGTTCTTTCCCTTCATGGCATTTATCCCAGTTTGTAATTAAATATTTATCTGTGTAATTATTATTTCATGGTCTCTTCTGCAGCTCAGCTGTAACCTGCCTAAAAGCAGGGGACCAAACCTTGATTTTGTCCACTGCTATTGTCTCACTCCCAGCACATAGTAGGTGCTTGATGTTTAATGACCAAAGGAAAGTGCATACATATCACTTCATTTACTACTTGGCAGGTGAAGTGAGGCCAAGGACCAGCCTTATCCATGCATAGGTCCCCTGGGTACTTAGCAAAACCCTAGCACATAATCAGTGCCCAGTGAGGACCTACTTGAGGAAACAAATCACATGAGCATCCATCATCAGATTTGCTCAATTTGCTCCGGCCTTTTCCAAAGCAAACACCTCTTCCTGGACCGTCATCATTTCTACTACTCCTCTTTCTCCAACTTTTTGTCTGGAAGATTTGGGTATGTAATGGACAAAGCTTCCATAGATCAATACCTAACTCAGGGGTTTACAACTTCTGCCTACCGCCTGGTATGTGAATAAAATTTTGCTGGGACCCAGTCAAGGCTGTTTGTTTCCATGCTGTAGATTTTGTGCTGTCACGGTGGAGTGGAATAGCTGCCACAGAGACCATAGGTCCCATGGACATAAAATAGCTGTGAACTGAGACTTTAAAGAAAGACTTTGGTGATCCCTGCTTTGGCTTAATAGCCTTTAACAAATAATTTAAAACTTTCTGAAACTCAGATTTCTTATTTGTAAAAGGATTTATAATACCCGCTTCATAAGATGGTTGTGAAGGTTCACATATGGTAGTTCATTTATTTATTTATATTAGTTCAATAAATGTTTGCTTTTTTCTTCTCTCTTTTTTTGTAAGGAGAATTCCGGTCCCTCTGCTGGATTCTCAACAGAACCCCCGTTTGTAGTCACTTATTCAACAAACAGGTATTAAGAACCAACTAGTACATCATGAGAAACGCTGGGCTGGAAGAAGCACAAGCTGGAATCAAGATTGCTGGAAGAAATATCAATAACCTCAGATATTCAGATGACACCATCCTTATGGCCGAAAGTGAAGAGGAACTAAAAGGCCTCTTGATGAAAGTGAAAGAGGAGAGTGAAAAAGTTGGCTTAAAGCTTAACATTCAGAAAACTAAGATCATGGCATCTGGTCCCATCACCTCATGGGAAATAGATGGGGAGACAGTGGAAACAGTGTCAGACTTTATTTTTTTGGGCTCCAAAATCACTGTGGATGGTGACTGCAGCCATGAAATTAAAAGATGCTTACTCCTTGGAAGGAAAGTTATGACCAACCTAGATAGCATATTAAAAAGCAGAGACATTACTTTGCCAACAAAGGTCCATCTGGTCAAGGCTATGGTTTTTCCAGTGGTCATGTATGGATGTGAGAGTTGGACTGTGAAGAAAACTGAGTGCCAAAAAATCGATACTTTTGAACTGTGGTGTTGGAGAAGACTCTTGAGAGTCCCTTGGACTGCAAAGAGATCCAACCAGTCCATCCTAAAGGAGATCAGTTCTGGGTGTTCACTGGAAGGACTGATGCTGAAGCTGAAACTCCAATACTTTGGCCACCTGATGTGAAGGGCTGACTCATTGGAAAAGACCCTGATGCTGGGAGGGATTGGGGGCAGGAGGAGAAGGGGACGACAGAGGATGAGATGGCTGGATGGCATCACTGACTCGATGGGCATGAGTTTGAGTAAACTCCGGGAGTTGGTGATGGACAGGGAGGCCTGGCGTGCTGTGATTCATGGGGTCGCAAAGAGTTGGACACGACTCAGCGACTGAACTGAACTGAACTGATGTGCTAAGTATTTTGTTAGAGGATTCAGTGGTGAACAAGACACAGACTCTGGCCCCAGGGATCTCCTGGTTGATGAGGGGAGAAAATAAACAGGTAGCCCAACCCCAACGTGGTAACTGCTGGAGAGCAGGAACCTGGGGAAGTGGGAGCAGCTTCTGCAGGCCTAGGAGGCATCCCAGAGGAAGTGATCCTTAGGTTGAAGCCTGAAGAAGAGAAGGTGAGTTAGACAGGGAAAGAGACCTGAGAAGAACCAGTCCCAGAATTATCACTATGCTTGTACTTCCATGATGGTGTGACGGCTGGGTGACCACCCCACCCCCCCTGGAGATGAAGCTACAGACGGAGAGCAGTGAGCCAGGAGACTGGGCAGGGAGGCGGGAATTTGTCCTGAAGAAGTCCCCTGCTCTAGGTCCCTCCCCAGGAATGTGGGTGCTGAGTCATGGGGTGGCCCCTGGCCAGGTGTGGCTTGGGCTGGTGTTATGGGATGAGGAGTTTGGAGCCCTGACTCCTGGGGGTGGGGTAAGCAATAATGGACATGTGTTTTCCATTAAGATTTCAGTGTCACCAATGCAAGAGCCTTCAGGGACAGCTGAAGAATCCTCATGAGGGATGACCAGGTGACTAAGCCCTGTTTGGGGTGACTTCACCCTCCCCCCAAGTCCACCACCTGGATCCAGCTATATGTTACCATGGGTAAATCAAGAAAACCTAGACCACCTTATCTGATATTGACAGCTAACCTTCACTGAGTACTTACTCTCTGCTAGACACTCTTCTATAAGATTTCTATTGGTGAGTACATTTAATACCCTCACATACCTGTGAGGAATGAGCTATTATTACTATCCCATTTGGCATGTGAGGAAACTGAGATCCAGAGTATGTAAGAGGTACAGATGGAGCCAGTATTTGAATCCAGGAGCCCTGACTGGGTTCTTTACAAAACCCTAGGTGAGGAGTGGGGTGGGGAGACTAAACAGCTGGCAAAAGAAAGACTAGGCTGCCAGATTTAGACCTCTGATTAAGGGCATGAAAATGAACTTCATAAATGTGAAATGATGATGGATTAAAAAATTTGAAACATTGCTCTTTCAAAAGCTGCCTTGTCCTTTCTTGGATCAAGATGTACCAGGCATTAGGCAAGGATGCCTGTGACATGGTTCTCAAGCTTCAGTGTGCCTAAGACCTTTCCTAGGGTGCTTATTTAAAATGCAGATTCCTGATCTTGTGGTGAGAGCATTTGATTCAAAGACTGGGACAGAGCCCAGGAATATGCATTTTAGCATGCACTCTAGTTTGATTCCACTGTGAGTGAATCCAGCACCACCTTTCAAAATGCAGTGCAATGTAGTCGATCAGGAAAGGTCTGATCCAGCCTCCACGTGGGTGATTAAGAAGGTGAGATTCTGCTTCTGTCTCTGAGCACCAAATCAAGGAAAGAACTCTGCATCTGAGATCAGAAATAATGACCACACCACTTCCCAGCCACATGCCCTTCCCTGGAGAAGCCACTTAATCTCTCAGGCTTGGACTCATCAGTCTCTTCATCTGTAAAGTGGACATAATAATGTGACAAGGACCAAATTTATTAGCTTCTTAGCCATGTAGTATTGAGAACATCATAGAATCTCTTTGAACCTCAGTTTTCTCATCAATAAAATGGTCAATAATAATAGTGAAGACATTATGAGGCTGCATAATAAAATTATTTTATTATATGATAAATAATAATATATTTTATTAAATAATAAAAAATAATTTACAAAAAGACTATTGGGGAAATTAAATGGGAGGGAAGGGGAAATAGGTGATTAAGAGACTGTTGATAAATGTGTCTGCTCTGCTCCCTCCTACCTTTATTGGTCGAGTTAATTGCTTCCTCTGGGTGAATTTATCGCTTTGAAAGGAGATGTTCATTCACAGTATGCATTTAGCTCAGTCGGTTAAGATGTGGAGTTAGTGAGATCCCAATTGTGGTTTGATCCCTAAGGTGTTGGGGGAGTTAGTTGTTTCTATTCAGAAGTTCCCCTCACCCATAGTGGGTTTCCTCATTCCGGCCAGCAGCCCCTGCCAACCTGGAGAGCTGGCAGATGAGGGTAGATGAGGGAGGGTAGGCAAGGGAGGAGGTCATCCATCACTAGCACTGGCCAACCCCCTTCATAGGACACAGGTTTCCCTCAGCAGCAATCAGCAGAGCATCCTTAAATGGGAAGACAGTTCCTTATCATGAGTTTATTAATGGAAGGTTTATTGGGGCTGGAAGAGCTCACTGGGCATTCAGGAAGGCCAGCCAGATCAGGTTGGCAAGTGGCCCCAGCCATCCCACTGGATACCTGGGGAATTTTGGAAGCAGCCCCTGGGCCCGTTGCCTAGTCTCTCAGGAGGATCTTCCTCTATTGGGCAGGGGGAGTCTGGGAAAGTATCCCAGTCTTCAGGAAAAAACTGACAGAGGAAAACTTGTTTATGGAGAAAATGTCAATGGAAGGGATGATCCAGAGTATGCCATGTGCTCCATGCAGCCTGCCTTGATATCATCCCCACCTTCAGGGGGCACAGACTACTTCCTGCTGTGGGCCTGTCCTACTTCACTGTACCTAGTCTACTACTCATGGGGATGGTTGGTTACATGATACTTGAAATGCTATCCTTGAAAAAAGAAAATTACAGATAGGTCTCAGGACCACTTTGTCCTCCATTCTCAATCCAGTACCCTTCTGAGGTAGTCGTTGTTTTTACTCTTGTGTATATCTTTCCAGATGAATCATAGTAATAATAATTATTATTGCATTAATATTGATACTAGCAAACATCCATTGAACACTTACTATGTACCAGTCTTATATCAGCTCACTTAATCTTCACAACAACTCCATTTTATAGATGAGGAAACTGAGGCTCAAAGGATCTCAGAAATGTTCCCAAGATTGTACAACCAGTAAATGGGATAATTAGAAGGTGAGTCCTGGAAGTATGAGTCTAGAATCTTGCCCTTTGCCATTGTGCTGCACTGTCTTCTACATACTTATTTACATGTTCATTGAAGATAAATGCTGTGTGTGTGTTCATGTGAATGTGTGGGCAGAGAGGATTATATTTAAATCATAAGTGGTATCATCCCCAAGTTCAACTAGCAATGTGTTTTGGAATTTTTGCCATGTCAGTAGAAATAGACTTACCTCAGTATCTTTGATGTCTGTTAAGCTCTTCATGGACTTTATGGATTGCAAAAATATAATCATGGATCTTTTTTTATTACCCCGCTGATAGAACACATTTAGGTTTTTCCTTTTCTTCTTTATTTTAGTCTAAATTTTATCTTTATGTTGTAATTACAAATTTACATTTTTAAAGACAGGATTTACATTTCGACAAAGGACGCATGTTGACTGTGCATTCTTTCTTGGGTCTGTGTATCTTGCCTCACGTAGAAGCACATCTGATCCTGTTCTAGGCTGAGCAGCATCAGGATGCAGACCATGACCTAGTTCCTTCTGTATCACCTGCTACAACTGTGCCTGGTGTGTGGTGGGGGCTCAGTGACTGAATGAATCAATGACTGAATGATGTATTAGTTCTGTTACTGCTGGATAAACTACCATGAGGCTTAGTGACTAGAAGAGAACATGTTTATTATCACACAGTTCTGGTGGATCAGGAATTCAAGCAGAGCTCAGGTCTTGGGTTTTAGAGTCTCTCCTGGCTTGCAATCATGGTGTCAATGGGGGCTCACAGGTCTCAAGTCTCAACTGGTGAAGCGTCTGCTTTCAAACTGGTGTTGCTGTTGGTAGAATTAAATTCCTCATGACTGGTGGAACAAGAGCTTCAGTTCCTCTTGTCTATTGACAAATAGGCCTCTCCAACATGGCCATTTGCCTGATTAAAGTGTGCAAGCTGAGAGGATAACAGAGTCTTCTGGCAAAAGAGGAGTTATAATCTTCTGTAATCTAATCACAGGAGTGACTTTCCCATCACTTTTTTTGTGTTCTATTGATCAGAGGCAAGTCACAGTCCTATGTACACTCAAAGGGAGGAATTTACATATGGGATGAATACCAGGAAGTGTGAATCACTCAGAGAAGTTAAGTGATTTGCTTAAAATCACACAGCCAGCAAGAGGAAGAGCCAGGATTTGAATCTAGGAATTATCCTGAGTTTAAGCATTAAAACAGGCCATTAGGATCTAAGGTTTGCTCGACATATTCTCAAATACAAGGGGCCATGACGGCAGTGTTACAAAGAAGCATCCTGGTGTGGTGGAAAGAGAAGAGGATGTTAGCAGCAAGAGACCTAAGTTTGAATCCTAGCCATGCAACTTCTTGCTCTATGACTCTAGGCACTGCCTCCGGTGACCCTTACTGAGTCTCAGTTTTCTAATGTGCAAATGGGATTGTTGTGAAGGTTAAACATGATAATAAATGGATGTAAAGTCCTGCTCAGAATGCTTAGCAAGCAGTCTGCACCCCATGGATGCAGCTGCTATTTTCATGGAAGCTGGCTGGGCAATGGCATTGTTTATAAATACATATTACACGCTTTTGAGAGGTTCTTCAAAACCCAGTTATTAACTGTTAATGGTCTCAGTCTGGGGTACTCCTTCTGAGGTGTCATTTATGATGGCTGTTTTCTGTTTGTTGATTTTGCATGCACAAACCCACTTGATTAAGAACTGATGAAAAAAATAGTAATTCAAGCAAATGAAAGGATGTTCCATGAGAGGAAATCTTGACAACCGTGAAATTAGTGCATGAGTATGGTTGTCATGGTTAATCATGACTGAATAACTGGCCTCGGTGGGAAACTGCCACATTAGACAACGAATATCAAGAGAACTTACCCACTGTGCTCTGAGGACAGTACCCAGAATGTGCACTCAAGGGGGTGGGGTTTTAGGCAGATGGGCACCCCTTGGTACGATGGGTTTCAGACCAACTGAGAAATTCATAGACATAGGAGTGAGACAGGGATAAAAATATCAAACTTGTTGCTGGCTCATCTAGATTGAAGAATAGAGCTTGGACTTGTGACTCTAATCAATTTTCTTAATACTCCTCCTCTGGTCTAGAACTTGAAACCTTCTTCAAGGGAGAGCTAGGAATGAAGCGGGGGCAGGGTGGGGTGTAACGAAAGCGTAGGGGGATGATGAAACGGTAAGAGAAAGGGAAACGGAGGCAAAGAGAAGAGGAGAGAGGAGGAAGTGAAGGAGGAGGGAGATACTAAATGTCAAAAGGTAACAGTGGATCAGTGGAGCGCAGATGCTTGTCAACCAACCAATAAGATCACTGTTCCGCCTCTCAGGAGGAGGAGTCAGTGAGAGACAGAAGGGAAAGTAAAGACTTGTTCACCCAGTGGTGATGGTACAACTCTCTATTTTATGAATCAGTCTAGACACTTTAGTGAAGGAGGCTCTGGTTTCCCCCCCCTTTCATCAGAGAATGATCATTGTAATTATACCAAATATTTACTGAGTTTATACTATGTGTCAGGCATTGTGCCAAGTCTTTTAAATGAATTATCTCTTTTAGTCCTCACAGCAATCCTTTGAAAGGGAGAATAAAATTAGACCCATTTTATAAGTGAGGGTGTCACTGGGACTGTGACACTTTGTCAACTAGCCAAGGTCCCACAGTGAGGAAATGTCAGACTGAGAACCAAATCCAGGTCTATCCGTTCTGAAATCTGTTTTTAAAATGGCACTTTCTAGAAAGATGATCCATGTGCTTCCTGACTCAGAATCATCAGGATGTGTTTAAAGTGTGCAGATTTCCAGCCTGCCTGACTCAGGAGGTCTTGAGGACTAGCGCAGGGATGTGCACTTTAAGCAAGGGCACTTGGTGATTCTAATGCACACCAAAATTTGACTATGATTGCACTGGAAGGATGGATTTCCAATTCAGCTTTTGCTAATTTACCTTTGGGACAAGAAAATGGGTACTTGTTTGCAAAGAGGATCTTTCCTTACTGATTTTTACTAATTTATCGAATCTGGCAGCTCACTGGGAGCTGGATAAGCTCAGCCTCCCTCCTCTTAGATATCTGAACTCCAAAGGTCTGACCGTCACTCCTCATATATTTTTTCTTTACAATATTCAATATAGAGGTTTTTTCCTTTTGCATAGTGGTGATCTTTATACCAACAGAGGATAAGAAAAGGGGCACTGTCTTCTGAAAAACTGACCCCCCACCCCCTTTTGCTTCTCAGTACATGACTATTTACATAGACCGGCATAGTTGAATACATTCATTTGCGTAGATTTGCATTCACTGGGGATGTTCTGGGATTCTTTTTATTCATTTGGATCTATGCTTGAGTGTGTTCTGTATACTACAACTTCCTACCCTCCCATTGGACCTAATTAAACTCTGATTTCAATGGTTTTACTTATTTACTTTTTTCAGTTAAAATCTTTTTCCCCATGGTGGATAGTTAGCTTTGGGAATCTAACTTGATAACTGGGACAGATGCAGTTTCTTTTATTGGCCAATGAGAGACAGTGTAGAGCAGTGATGAACAGCATGGATTCTGCCGTTAGATCTGGGTCCAAATCCTGGTTTATACAGTTGCTAGCTATATAACATTGAGTAGTTTTCTCAATGATATTAGGGAATAATAATAGTACTTACCTATAATGCTGTGGGGGTTAAATGCATGTAAAGCATTTGCCTGGCTCATGGTTCATACTACCTGGCACATGACTTAAAAAATGGGAGCTCCTGAAAAGTATGATTTAATCTGGCTGGATACCCATCTCATTTTCTCTTCCTGCGAATATAGGAAGAAGGTGTTCCAGCCTTCTATACAATGAGATTGGGGCCATATGACTGGATTCTGTCCAGTGGAAATGGATTAAAGTGACATGACCCTCTTCTAGTTGTTGTCGTTCAGTTGCTCAGTGGTGTCTGACTCTTTGTGACCCCATGGACTGCAGCACGCCAGGCTTCCCTGTCTTTCACTATCTCCTGGAGTTTGCTCAAACTCAAGTCCATTGAGTCGATGATGCCATCCAACCATCTCATCCTCTGTCGTCCTCTTCTCCTCCTGCCCTCACTCTTTCCCAGCATCAGGGTCTTTTCCAATGAGTCAGCTCTTCACATCAGGTGGCTGAAATACTGGAGCTTCAGTTTCAGCATCATTCCTTCCAATGAATATTCAGGACTGATTTCCTTTAGGATTGACTGGTTTGATTTCCCTGCTTTCCAAGTTACTCTCAAGAGTCTTCTCCAGCACTGAAGTTAGAAAGCATCAATTCTTTGGTGCTCAACCTTCTTTATGGTCCAACTCTCACATCTGTACATAAGTACTGGAAAAACCCGGAAAAGGCAATGGCACCCCACTCTAGTACTCTTGCCTGGAAAATCCCATGGACGGAGGAGCCTGGTAGGCTGCAGTCCATGGGGTCACTAAGAGTTGGACACGACTGAACAACTTCACTTTCACTTTTCACTTTCATGCATTGGAGAAGGAAATGGCAACTCACTGCTGTGTTCTTGCCTGGAGAATCCCAGGGATGGGGGAGCCTGGTGGGCTGCCGTCTATGGGGTTGCATAGAGTCGGACACTACTGAAGTGACTTAGCAGCAGCAGCAGCACTGGAAAAACCATAGCTTTGATTATTTGGATGTTCGTCAGCAAAGCGATGTCTCTGCTTTTTAATATGCTGTCTAGCTTTGTCAACAAAGGTCTGTCTGGTTCAGGATATGGTTTTTCCAGTGGCCATGTATGGATGTGAGAGTTGGACTGTGAGGAAAGCTGAGTGCCGAAAAATTGATGCTTTTGAACTACGGTGTTGGAGAAGACTCTTGAGAGTCCCTTGGACTGCAATGAGATCCAACCAGTCCATCCTAAAGGAGAGCAGTCCTGGGTGTTCATTGGAAGGACTGATGCTGGAGCTGAAACTCCAGTACTTTGCCACCTCATGCGAAGAGTTGATTCATTGGAAAAGACCCTGATACTGGGAGGGATTGGGGGCAGGAGGAGAAGGGGACAACAGAGGATGAGATGGCTGGATGGCGTCACCCACTCGATGGGCATGAGTTTGAGTAAACTCCAGGAGTTGGTGATGGACAGGGAGGCCTGGCGTGCTGCGATTCATGGGGTTGCAGAGTCGGACACGACTGAGTGACTGAACTGAACTGAACTAGCTTTGTCATAGCTTTTCTTCCAAGGAGCAAGCGTCTCTTAATTTCATGGCTGCAGTCACCATCCAGAGTGATTTTGGAGCCACCAAAAATAAAGTCTTTCACTGTTTCCATTGTCTCCCCTTCTATTTGCTATGAAGTGATGGGACCGGATGTCATGATCTTAGTTTTTTATATGTTGAGTTTTAAGTCAGCTTTTTCGCTCTCCTCTTTCACATTCATTAAGAGGCTCTTTAGTTTCTTTTCACTTTCTGCCATTACAGTGGTGTCATCTGCATATCTGAGGTTATTGATATTTCTCCTGGCAATCTTGATTCCAGCTTGTGCTTCATCCAGCCTGGCATTTCTCATGATGCACTCTTTCTGCATATAAGTTAAATAAGTAGGGTGACAATATACAGCCTTGACATATTCCTTTCCCAATTTTGAACTAGTTTGTTGTTCCATGTCTGGTTCTGTTGTTTCTTGACCAGCAGACAGGGTTTCTCAGGAGGCAGGTAAGCTGGTCTGGTGTTCCCATCTTTTTAAGAGTTTTCCACAGTTTGTTGTAATCCATACAGTCAAAGGCTTTAGTGTAGGCAATGAAACAGATGTTTTTCTGGCATTCTCTTGCTTTTTCTCTGATCCAGCAGATGCTGGCAATTTGATCTCTGTTTCTTCTGCCTTTTCTTAATCCAGCTTCTATGTCTGGAAATTCTCAGTTCATGTACTATTGAAGGAATTTGATCATTACCTTGCTAGCATGTGAAATGAGTAAAATTGTGTGGTAGTTTGAACATTCTTTGGCATCGCCCTTTCTTGGGATTGGAATGAAAACTGACCTTTTCCAGTCCTGTGGCCACTGCTGAGTTTTCCAAATTTGCTGGCATATTGAGTGCAGCCCTTTAACAGCATCACATTTTAGGATTTGAAATAGCTCAGCTGGAATTCCGTCACCTCCACTAGCTTTGTTCATCATGATGCTTCCGAAGGCCCACTTGGCTTCACACTCCAGGATGTCTGGCTCTAGGTGAATGATCACACCATCGTGGTTATCCGGGTCACTGAGGCCTTTTTTATACAGTTCTTCTGCATATACTTGTCACCTCCTCTTAGTGTTTTTTGCTTCTGTTAGGTCTATACAATTTCTTTCCTTTATTGTGCCCATCTTTGCATGAAATATTCCCTTGGTATCTCTAATTTTCTCAAAGAGATCTCTAGTCTTTCGCATTCTATGAATTTCCTCTTTTTCTTTGCACTGTTCACTTAGGAAGGCTTTTTTCTCTCTCCTTGCTGTTCTTTGGAACTCTGCATTCATATGGGCTTGGCCACAAACTCCCCTATAAATTGTTCATGATCTCTCTTTGACTTTTGTAGTGACTATTCAGGCCACATTTTGAAGTTTATACACTATACTATGCAATGAACCATGACCTGTGGAAAGGAGCTTCCTAGGAGAATTTCTCAACCTTCATTGGACTGTGATGTGTATAAGACATGAACCTTTGTTAAGGCACTGGGATTTTGGAGATATTTGTTACAGCAACTATTGTCAACTACCCTGACTGATACAGCTAGGTATTCTCTGTCCCCCAGGAGGATGAGGGCAGGAGAAAGAGGGACCAAGTAAGCAGGAATTATGGTGTTTAGGAGAAGATGTGGACTTTGGGTCAGACATGGTTACTGGCTGCATATCCAGTATATACAACAGTATACACAAAAATCAGCTTTGAATTTATAAAAGATTATTTTCTCAAATGTACAGCACTATGTCTAAAACTTAACTTTCAGGGTTAATTTGAGAATTAGGAATAATGTATGTGAAAGCCTACCAAATATATAGTAGATGCTCAATAAATTGTAAGTGTTATTGTAGTTATTTTCCAACAGCCTTAAACCTTTTGCCCAAGTGTTAGCAATTCTGATGTCCTAGGGTAAGGATGTGTCAGGGAGTGAAGGGTTGGCCAAGCTGCTGGCATCTAGCTAGTGCTACAGTAGAACATTCTACTTTTGAAGGGCCGGAGCCAGAGGGATGGGTCCACACTGGAATCCCTTAGGACAAACCAACAGGCAAATCCAGAGACTAAGTGGATACCCTTAGTCCTAAGACAGCATTTCTCAAAGCATGATCTATAGGCTGCCCTTTTGTATAGTACTGGGGTACTGTTAAAAAATGACTATTCATGGGCCCAACCCCAATCAACTAAATCAGACTCTAGAGTTGTAGGTCCCATTAGCTGTGTTTTTAGTGAGATCCTCCAGGTGGTTTTGAATACCCTAAAGTTAGAATCACTGATATAGGACAGTCACTAATCAAAGACTGTCTAAGATAAGACTAGAAGGAGAGCTGGTTAACAGTAGTAATGGTTGCCATTTCTTGTCAACCATGAAAGTAAGTGCACCTTACAGGTGTCCCCCACTATTCAAACCTATTTATTTCCTTACTTTCCATAGCAAGAGTTCTGCTAGAGAAGGTTGCCTATATTAACTCATTCAGTCACCACTCAGCGAGGGCTCTATATTAGTTTCCTGGAGTTGCCACAACAAATGACCACAAAGTGGTGGCTTAAAACAACAGAAATTTATTCTCTCAAAGTCTTAGAGATCAGAAGTCTGAAATCAAGGTATTGCCAGGACCCTGCTCCCTCCAAAGACTCCAGGGAAAAATCCTTCCTTGCCTCTCTTAGCTTCAGGTTGTTGCCAGCAGTCCTTGATACTTCTTGACTTGTGGCAGCATAACTCCAATCTCTGTCTCTGCCTTCACGTGGCCATCTTCCTTCTGTCTGTCTGTGTCTTTGTGTCTATATGTCCCTCTTCTCATAAGGACACCAATCATTTTAGACTTGGGACCCAACTCAATTCAGTATAATTTCATCTTAGCTTGATTACATCTGCAAAGACTGTTTCCAATCAGGAAATTAAGGAGAATAGTATTCAACACAATATAGACTATTATTAACCCACTTCACATAGTGGTAAATGCAGGCTCAGAGAGATCACTCTGCTTGTAGGCAGGAGTGCATGCATGCATGCTCAGTCTCTCCAGTCGTATCTGACTCTTTGTAACCCTATGGACGGTAGCCCGCCAGGCTCCTCTGTCCTTGGGATTTTCCAGGCAAGAATACTGGAGGGGCTGCCCTGCCCTCCTCCAGGGGACCTTCCCGACCCAGGGGTTGAACCTGCATCTTTTATGTCTCCTGCACTGGCAGGTGGGTTCTTTACCACTAGTGCCACCTGAGAAGCCCGAAGGTAGGGGTACTGGGGTTCAAACCAAGGCAGGCTCAGTCCAGAGCTCATGTTCTCTGCTGCCTTTCTGGGACACAGAAAGAGACCTCAAGGATGTTGTTCTGAATATCCTTGAGGTATCCTTGTCTGAATATGTGTCAGTGGCTCTGTGTCTGGTGGGCAGATTGAACTGGTTTGAAAGCAGACACTGAGCATATGATTCATAGCATAGGACAGACTGTGGCAAGCTGGGGTGATTGGACTTATCTAATGACCTCTTTTTCAGCTCAGCCCTGTTGTTTCACTTTTCTATTGCTATTAAGTCCAAACTTAGTGGCTTAAAGCAATAACAATCTCTTATGTCTTGTGATTCTGTGAATTGACTAGGCTAAGCTGTTTACATAGTGTTGATTGGGTCACTCACGCTGGTGTGTTCAGTTGGGAGCACTTTTGTACCTGGACTCTCTCGGCACATTTCTCACCTTTTAGGCCCTCTCCATGTGGAGGACAGCCTGGACTTCCTTACAGCATGGTGGCTAGGTTCCAAGAGGAGTGTTCCAAGAAGGTAAGCCCATTGTGTAAATGCTTATTAAACCTCCTTGCATTACACTTGCTTTGGTCTCATTGGTCAATTTCAGAGCCAAGGATACAGACCAAAAGGCATTGGTGGCCACAGTGGAATAGTTTATGAGCCCTGCATTTTGGGGTGAGTCAGTAGCTGCTACATGCTTCCCTAAGGCCACATAATCAGTCAGTCTCTTGGCCAAAGTCCTTCCCACTCATTGGTCAGCTTTCTGTAGCTTTCTGTGTTTGGAGACCTACCAATTAATTTGTGTGTAGTATTTGAACTATTATTCACACTCAAGCAATCCCAGAAGGCCAAGTTCCTGTCTGATGTGGGCATGATCCACCACTTTGGCCTTGTTTACTTCTAATGCCATAGACAGACTTGCCTCTGGCCTTGATGTGATTGAGGATTGATGACTTCTTTTCTTCTGGTAGCTTTTCCCCTCGCTGCACAAGTGATATAGATTAATCATAACCCACATAGACAAACAAAAGGAAGAGAATTAAAATCACCTGTAGGGGCATATGCTGCACCCACTCCTTAGATTCTCCTAAAGAAGCATGTCCAGATGCTGGGTATGCTCCTGGTGGCCAGCCTTCCAGTATTGTCCAGTGACAGATGAATGCAGAGGCATAAAGGTCTCAGCCAAACTTGGAACCCTCTGAAGGACTGTTCTAGATGTATAGCTCCCTGTAGCAAAGTCCAAGCTCTCCCTCTTCCTGCTTCCTGCTTCCTCTTTCTCCCAAAGGTGTTGGTCCTAAGAGTCCTTCTCAATAAGCATGCTTTGTACTAAACCCCATTCCAGAGGCTGCTTCCTAGAGAACCCACAGCAACATTGCACTTCATCAATCACATTCTCAGGAGATAACCACTGTGACCATTCTGGCCATATCAACGTGGTGCTTTAAGACTCTCCATCTTTCTTGTGTATATTTTTGCTTTGTTTTTTATAAAACCAGGGTCACAAATGCTTCTGTTTAATACAGCGCTATATGATGGTTAAGAATGTAGACCCTAAAGACCAATGGCTTGGGTTCAAATTCCAGCTCTGCCAAGGCCTGGGCTTGTCATCTTGGACACATTATATAATCTCTCTGAGCCTTAGGCTCCTCATCTGTAAAATGGTAGATAATAATTTACCCTGTTTCAAAGGTTGTTTTGAGGAATCAATGAGTTAATATATGTAAAGTGCTAAGAACTATAGAATAGAGTAATTTGTCAGTACAGGTTAGTTGCTAATGATTTTCATAACTGGGTTTTTTCAACATATTGTGTCATTTTCCATGGCACCTAGTATTTTTCTCTATCATTGTTGTTAATGGCTTCATGACGCACTGTTGTAAGAGTGTACCACGGTTTACTGAACTGATCACCTATCATGCAAGGACATTCTTGGTATAGAGATTAGCATATGCAAAGGCCAGGAGACTAAAGAGCATGTGGATCTGAAACTGATTCGGTGTGGGGGAAATTGATGGAGGAGAGCAGAATCAGACCCTGTAAGCCTTTGGCTGAGGTTTGGGCTTTACCCTGTGGTTGGTGGTCCTAGTGGACAAAGCCTCTCTCTGATAGATCTGCAGACAGTAGACTACTGGGTCTAGGGCAGATTTTTATCAAAAAGAGGAGTCTTCTTGGGGACACATTAGGGTCAGGCTGGTCTTGATTCTTGAGGCTTTTATGCTGGAGACAGAAGGCAGGGCAAGAGGATGATGTGCTGTTTGCCCAGTTGCCTCCGGAGAAGAAGCTTTTGTCTGACCCTTTCATAAAGCCCTCACATCCTGAGCGGTCAGGATGCTGCAAACTCCCTTATTTGGAGCATACAATAGACTCCTCAAATTGGATTCCTGGAGCAAGCAAACAAACCATCAGCTCATTGTTAGCTATTGTGGGCAGAGTCAATTCACTTGTGGTGAGGGATCATTAGCAAGGGCGAGGAACTCAAGTGCTGGGCCAGAGGGAAGTGAGCTCATGGGGAGGAGACCTCGCTTGCTCCTTCTTCACTTTTTAAAACCAATAAGCAAACAACATCCACAAACGCCTTCTTGGATGAAAGAAAAGGGGTTCTTGGTGGAGACTGTTTTGGATTTTGAATTTGATGAAACCTTTATACCTTAGAGCATGCTAGGCTGTGGGAGTAGGAGAGTGTCACCATATAAGGTTGTGTAGGCTGGGCACTGAACAACTCATTCACATTATAACTGATGGGGTTGGCAGCCCCTAGGGCTGTGCAGTGTTCAACTGGAATGGTTTCATGCAGCAGCCCTTGTATAGGTGCCCAGGAGATGACTGAATCCTCAACTAATTACTTCCGGGGCTGGGAAGGAAGCAAGCACTGGCCTTCTGATTCCTGGAAGGAGAGAAAATAGAATTTCTCAAGTGTTTGCAAGGGAAGGAATATATTTATGACTGGAGATCCTCTTCCCTAGTAGTTATTAAGCTGGCCAACTTTTTAAAAAAATGTATATTTTTATATTTGAATAGGCAACATTTCCACATTGTTCAAAATTCAAAAGGTTTGAAAAGGTTTTCAATGACAAGCCTCCCTTCTATTGTGTCCTCTAGATGTTATCTAGTATGGGCTCAGGGTACAAGCATCACAAAAAGCCAAACTCTTGACAGTAGGTGTTTGCAGCAAAGCAAGGGCTTATTTGCAGGACAGCAGGCAAGGAGAATGGGCAGCTCATGCTCTCCAGGCAAACTCCTTTCAGGCAGGAGTTTTTAAAGACTGTTAGGGGAGAGGGCTGTAGGCTGGTGATCGGCTGTTAACATTCTGATTGGCTGGTGGTGAGGTCATAGGGTGATGTTTCAGGAATCTCAAACTCCAGGCAGGTTAATTATAAAGGCAGGGAAACTTGGTTTTAGGGGCCTCGGTTTCATAGACACTGAGGCCCCGATGTATCTCAGTGAGGCCTCGAGATCCTTTGAGGCAGCTGACAGTGCTGGCTTGCCTTTCTCCTTGGCCAACTCTTGATCTTACATCAAGACTTCAAGAGACTTTCTCAGCCCACCTTATCCCTGCAGCCAGTCATCATTCTTGGTAGATAGAATTTGTCATTCATTTAACAGCTATCTGACAGCCATCCAGCCTCCCTCTTTCTTTTCTTTCCCTCTTTTCTCCCGCCCCCTCTTTTTTTTTTTTTAATCCCAGGGGACAATGTTGAATTTTTTATCCTCTTTTCCTGGAGATTTCATGGATGTGGGGAATGTGATTCATGTTGCACTCCATTCTGCAGAAACCCAACTAGATTCTGCCTTAAACATCTGTAGTTTTACCCATCAAGTTTTCTTCCCAATAGGGGGTCTTATCTCTCTCTGCCTGTATTCTCTTCTTTCCCCTTTCTCTCCCCCCTTTTCCTCTCCCATTCTGCAGCCTCCAAAAGCCCCTCAAGTGTGTTAAGGAATTCTACTCCCACACTCAGCATCCCTTTTAAAGCAGGAGAGAAGTTGGAGATTAGCTACAAAGGCAGGGGTAAGGGTGAGGATAGGGCTAAAGTTGAAGCTGACTTATCAAAGGGAGGGGTGATGGGAGCAGTTTGCCCCAGTAGCACTGCCAAAATCTTGGCTCTCTGTGCACCAATGCCAAGTAGAAATAGGGAGACAGAGTTATGGAGGAGAAAGAAAGAGTGGCTTTATTTCTTTGCCAGGAAAGAGGAAGCACAGTAGGCTAGCACCTCAAGAACTAAGCCCTACTCGCTGGTGAATAGAGAGAGATGATATAGTCGGGCAGGGTCATATGATAAGGGTCAAGGCAGTAACAGTCTTGTATTCTTTCTTCTTGCAGAGTTTCAAAGTGGTGGGGTTGCTGACAAGATTTTCCAACACAAGAGACAACTCTACACATGGACATCACCAAATAGCCAATAGGGGAATCAGATTGATTATATTCTTTGCAGTCAAAGATGGAGAAGCTCTATATAGTCAGCAAAATTAAGACCTGGAGCTGATTATGGCTCAGATCATCAGCTCCTTATTGCAAAATTCAGGCTTAAATGGAAGAAAGTAGGGGAAACCACTAGGCCATTCAGGTATGACCTAAGTCAAATCCCTTATGATTATACAGTGAAGGTATTGAATAGATTCAAGGGATTAGATCTGGTGGACAGAGTGCCTAAACAACTATGGCCAGGGGTTCATAACATTGTACAGGAGGCAGTAACCGAGACTATCCCCAAGAAAAAGAAATGCAAGTAGGCAAAGTGGTTTTCTGAGGAGGCCTTATAAATAGGTGAAGAAAGAAGAGAAGTGAAAAGCAAGGGAGAAAAGGAAAGATATACACAACTGAATGCAGAGTTCCAAAGAACAGTAAGGAGAGATAAGAAGGCTTTCTTCAATGAACAATGCAAAGTAATAGAAGAAAACAGTTGAATGGGCAAGATGAGAGATTTCTTCAAGAAGACTGGGAAGATCAAGGGAACATTTTATGCAAGGACAGGCAAGATAAAGAACAAACAGTAATGACATAACAGACGCAGAAGAGATTAAGAAGAGGTGGCAAGAATACACAGAAGAACTATACGAAAAAGATCTTCCTGACCCAGATAACCACAATGGTGTGGCCACTCAGCTAGAGCCAGACATCCTGGAGTGTGAAGTTAGTGGGTTTGAGGAAACATTACTACAAAAAAAGCTAGTGGAAATGATGGAATTCCAGCTGATCTATTTCAAATCCTAAAAGACAATGCTGTTAAAGGGCTGCACTCAATATATCAGAAAATTTGGAAAACTCAGCAGTGGCCATGGGACTGGAAAGGGTCAGATTTCATTCCAATCCCAAAGTAGGGCAATGCCAAAGAATGTTTAAACTACCATATGATTGCGCTTGTTTTGCATGCTAGTAAGGTTATGCTCTACACATGGACATCATCAGATGGTCAACACCGAAATCAGATTGATTATATTCTTTGCAGCCAAAGATGGAGAAGCTTTACACACTCAGCTAAAACAAGACTGGGAGCTGACTGTGGCTCAGATCATGAACTCCTTATTGCCAAATTCAGACTGAAATTGAAAAAAGTAGGGAAAACCACTAGACCATTCAGGTATGACCTAAATCAAATCCCTTATGATTATACAGTGGAAGTAAGAAATAGATTTAAGGGACTAGATCTGATAGAGAGAGTGCCTGAAGAACTATGGATGGAGGTTCATGACATTGTACAGGAGATAGGGAGCAAGACCATCCCCAAGAAAAAGAAATGTAAAAAAGCAAAATGGCTGTCTGAGGAGGCCTTACAAATAGCTGTGAAAAGAAGAGAAGTGAAAAGCAAAGGAGAAAAGGAAAGATATACCTATTTGAATGCAGAGTTCCAAAGAATAGCAAGGAGAGATAAAAAAGCCTTCCTCAGTCATCAATGCAAAGAAATAGAGGAAAACAATAGAACAGGAAAGACTAGAGATCTCTTCAAGAAAATTAGAGATACCAAGGGAACATTTCATGCAAAGATGGGCTGAATAAGGGGATGATAAGAGCGTAAGATGGTTGGATGGCATCACTGACTCAATGGACAAGAGTTTGGGTAAGCTCTGGGAGTTGGTGATGGACAGGGAGGCCTGATGTGCTGCAGTTCATGGGGTCGCAAAGAGTCAGACACAACTGAGTGACTGGACTGAACTGAATTGAAGGTTATGCTCAAAATCCTTCAAGCTAAGATTTAGCAGTACATGAACATGAATTGAGAACTTCCAAACGTACAAGCTGGATTTAGAAAAGGCAGAGGAACCAGAGCTCAAATTGTCAACATCTGTTGGATTATAGAGAAAGCAAGGGAATTCCGGAAAAAAAATCTACTACTGCTTCTGTGCCAAACCTTTTACTGTGTGGATCACAATAAGCTGTGGAACATTCTTAAAGAGATGGGATTACCAGATCACCTTATCTGTCTCTTGAGAAACCTATAATGGGTCAAGAAACGACAATTTGAACCTTACGTGGGACAACAAACTGGTTCAAAATTGGGAACGGAGTGAGACAAGGGTGCATACAGTCACCCTGTTTATTTAACTTATATGCAGAGCACATCATGTGACATGCCAGGCTGGATGAATCACAGGCTGAAATCAAAGTTGTGGAAACAAATAGCAACAATCTCAAATATGCAGATGACACCACTCTAAAGGCTGGAAGTGAAGAGGAACTAATGAGCCTCTTGATGAGGGTGAAAGAGGAGAGTGAACAAGCTGGTTTAAAACTCAACATTAAAAAAACTAGGATCATGGCATCTGGTCCCATCACTTCATGGCAAATAGATGGGGAATCAATGGAACCAGTGACAGATTTTCTCTTTTTGGGCTTCAAAATCACTGCAGATGGTGACTGTAGCTATGAAATTAAAAGATGCTTGTTTTTAAAAGGGAAGCTATGACAAACAAAGATAGCATATTAAAAAGCAAAGACATCACTTTGCTGACAAAGGTCTATATATTCAAAGCTATGGTCTTTCCAGTAGTCATGTACAGATGTGGGAGTTGGACCATAAAGAAGCTGAGCGCCGAAGAATTGTTGCTTTCAAATTGTGGCCCTGAAGAAGATTCTTGAGAGTCACTTAGACAACAAGAAGGTCAAACCAGTTGATCCTAAAGGAAATCAACCCTGAATATTTACTGGAAGGACTGATGTTGAAGCTGAAACTCCAATACTTTTGGCCACCTGATGCAAAGATCTGATTCATTGGAAAAGACCTTGATACTGGGAAAGATCGAAGGCAAAAGGAGAAGAGGGCAGCAGTGTATGAGATGGTTAGATAGCATCGCTGATTCAGTGGACATGGATTTGAGCAAGCTCCAGGAGTAATGAAGGACAAGGAAGCCTGGTGTGTTGCAGTCCATGGGGTTGCAAAGAGTCAGACGTGACTCAGTGACTGAATAACAACAGGACCTTAGTTGGTCCAGCCTCCTAATCTTGAGGAGCCTCTCCGGTCCCTTTAATTTTGCCTCAGGGGGCTGCTCCTCCATTGATCAGCAAGTGTTCTGCCCTTTGGATCTCAGAGAAGGTCAGGGAGGTTGGGGTCTTGCCAGTGAAAGTGAAAGTGAAAGTGAAAAGGGAAAAGTGATAGTGGCTCAGTCATGTCCATCTCTTTGCGACTCCGTGGACTGTAGCCTATCAGGCTCCTCTGTCCATGGGATTCTCCAGGCAGGAATACTGGAGTGGGTTGCCTAGAACATGTATGCCCACGGCTGATTCATGTTGATGTATGGCAAAAGCCACGACATATTGTAAAGTAATTAGTCTCCAATTAAAAAATAAATTAATTTTTTAAAAAAAGAAAAAAAAAAAAAGAAATGAAAGACAAAAAGGCCTCCATGTCCAGGTGCCCCACAGGGTCTTGCTCAGCATCAGTAGGAAATGGGAGTGGGTATCATTGTCAGCAGAGAATTCAAATCAATACTGAAACTATGATGGGCATCCTTTTTCCTTTTTTATTATTGACAAGCATTGGCCAGAAATTTTAAACAATGTCTGTGATAAAATAGTTTCCCTTCCCCACATGCAACTACTACTACAAAGTAGATTGAGAGCTAGAGAATACAAGAGGGAAAATTTTACAATCTAGGGTGGGACAGCCAGGCTTGAATCCCAGCTTCAGTGTTTACAGGCTGTTGTGACCTTGGGTGAGTTACACCACTTCACGAAACTTGTGAACTGAGTACTGTACAGCTTCAGACTTTGTTGTTAGCTTTATACAAGTTATGCCTGCCATTTGCTTGGAGCTGATATTGATAGTGAGCACTTAACAAATGTTGTTAAGTTACGACTTGGTCTCCTCGCTAGTGCACTTTTCTGGGTTATCTTGACCTTTCATAGGCTTCCCAGATGGCTCAAGTGGTAAAGAATTCACCTGCCAATGCAGGAGACTCAGGAGATGTGGTTTTGATCCCTGAGAAGGGAAGATCCCTGGAGGAGGAAATGGCAATCCACTTCAGTATTCTTGCCTGGAAAATCCCATGGACAGAGAAGCCTGGAGGGCTATAGTCCATGGTGTCTCAAAGAGTTGGACACGACTGAGCACACACTCACTCATGATGCCCAACTTTCATTGTCTTTGAGCTACTTTACAACTTTGCAACTTGCAGAAAACTGATAATAATGCAAATGATTTTTGTTCATAGAAATGCAAATAAGCTGTGTCTAGTAGAATACAATTGATTATGATTTTGTGAGTATTGACCAGTTCTGCATTTATTAAGCAAATTTTATTTCTGGAATCCTGATTATGCCTAAGTGTCTGTTCTTTGGTTTCCCCTTTGAACCAGTACTAACATATTTCTGACTTTCTCATTCATGAATGAGTTAAATAAAATCTTTGACATGTGTTTATATTTGTATGAGTCAATATTTCACTTATTTTAAAAACATTATCTTTTAACATTTATGCTATTTTTGTTCCATTTCATAAAGAGAGAAACCACAGCTCAGCTCCCCTCCTCACGTCCTAGATCCCCAAACAGAAGAAAGTTCTTATAGGCTGTGTGTGTGTGCATGCGTGCTCACTGGTGCCCAGTTCAAGGAGGCAGAGCTGGCCAGTGGTGGAAAGAGGTCTGTGTGGCCTCGAGGGCCTCATGCTTCCCTGGTTTCTCTCTGATCTCCTTGTGTTGTCACCACTAGCTGGGTGGGCTGTCTGCCTTTTCTCTATTGGCTTCTCTGCTCTCTGCCCTAGTCTCTTTCTTTTCTGGATTCCCTTTGCTTTCTTTACTTTTACTGTTTCGGCTACAAAAACAAGAGATGTTTAACTGTAATGATTATGTTGACTGACTGAATGATTTAAATCTGTTGTTGATTTAAAAATCAAGGGACTTAAGAAAAAATTGATAAACAAAGTTAAGTGCTTTTAAGTGGGAGCGTGGCTCATGGTTGTGATTTTTGCCCCTAATGTTTTCAGTTAAGGCATAGTTCTGCATCCCACTGGAGCTCTTCTGCACCGAGATGCTCAAGCTCTGTTTTAGGTGTGTCTGAGCCTTGGATTCGTATGGCCTGGATTTCCACTGCAACATGACCAGGAATCAATTCTCCCCTCTCTGACTTTCTAGCTTTCAGTCCACTTTTCCCCATGTTATTGACCAATCCCTTTCATTTGAGCAAGTTGATTCAGCATGGTGAGATTTCCTTATCAGTAAAATGAGGCTGACAGTTTCTGACTAGGATATAATAAAAATTTATACACTCATGCATTCATTTGCTCATTTTACATTTATTGAGCATTTCCTATATGCTAAGAACTCCTCTAGGCCTTGGGGAATATAGAAGTGGAACACATACTTACAAGACACACCCTGTGTGCCCACCTGGAGCTTATATTCTAGGGCAGGAGTTGGCATACATTTTCATTAAAGGACCAGATAATAAATTTTTAGACTTTGAGGGGCACAAAATATGTTTCCATTATGTATTTTTTATTGTTTTATCTAAAACCCTTTAAAAATGTAAAAACCGTCTTATTAGTTCGTAAGCCATAAAAAGACAGGTCACAAGCTGGATTTGGCTGACTCCTGTTGTAGTGGATTCAGTGAGATAATAGCTATAAAGTATTTTAGCAGACATGATGATGATGTAAAGTGCTTAGCACAGCTCCTGGACCAGAGTCTGGGCTCAGTAAATAGTTAGCTGTATTACTTGCCAACCTCAACCCCCTACACAACTCCTTCGCATTCCTTTGGTGTTGTGTCTCAGATCCAGAGCTTCTGGCTGCTCTGCCTGCCTTGTGGAAGTGAGCAAGGCCCTTGCAGTGGCTCTCCTCCTCCCCACAAGGTCAGCGGGGGGCTGTAGGCATCCATCCTGCCCTCGGGCCACAGCCACGCCTGGCAGCCCCTGGCAGGCTGGCCATTGGTCTCCTGCCTGGCCTCGCCAGCACATGCTTCCGCTGCCCCCCTGGCATCCCAGGGAAAAGAGCCAGAACCTGCTGGGATGACTCATGATGCTGCAGCCTCCTGGCTCAGCTCTCTGCAGGCCTACAGCTGTGAGGTACCACTGGGGTGTGGTGGAAGTGGACTGGTCATTGCTCAAGACGTCCTCCTCTCACCAGGACTGCATGACCCGAGGACGTCTCTCAGCTGCTGGAAGCTTTCTGAACATGAAATGAAATGGTGCAGATCTAGGTTAAATTCCCCCACTGGGCAGTCAGCCGTCAGCTTTCACATCCTGGGCAGAAGCAGGGACTGGGAACCTCTCTGGGGGTCCAGTGGTTAAGAATCTGCCTTCCAGTGTAGGGGGCACTGGTTTGATCCCTGGTCGGGGAACTAAGATCCTACACGTGTGAAGCAACTTAGCCCCACGTGCCACAACTACTGAACCCGCATGCCACAGCTAGAGAGCCAGCTACTGAGCCTGTGTACTCTGGAGCCTGCCCACTGCAACTAGAGAGAAACCCACCACAACCAAGAGTTCACATGCCACAATTAAAGATCTCTCCTGCAGCAGCTAAAGAACCCACATGCTGCAAAGATCAAAGATCCTGTGTGCCACAAGCAAGACCTGATGCAGCCAAATAAGAAATAGGTAGATAAATGTTAAAGAAAATATCAGGGACTGAGTCTGCTTTAACACTATCAGGAGCCTCTGAACTCCTGCTCTCCCTGGATTGGCATGTCCTGCCCTTGATGCCACCCTGCTGCCTTGTTACTGGCAAAAGCTGACCCCAAGAAGACAAACTCTCCATGTCTGGCTTGAATGATGGCAGCAGCCTCTTAATCAGTCTCCTTGTTCCCCCCCTCCTCCTTCCTCTCTACAATCTATCCTCCACGCTGCAACCAGTAGCAACTTTGATCTTGGATTTCCCACTTAAAAGCCCTTCAATGGCTCCTCATCACTTTTAGGATAGAGTTTAGAGTCTCAGCTAGGATGAGGAACTGTCGTGATCCTGCCATGCCCCTCTCCAGTCTCATCTGCCTCATTTTGCACCTAAATGATGCAGAGTTACATACACTGGTTCCCAGAAATTTCATATCGTCATAGCCCAGTGGCTTGGTCCATACTAATCTCCTTGGTTGGAATTCCCTCTTCCTCCTTGTCCACTGAAATTGTTCATTCTTTTTGATGCCACTCAGTTTTCCCTTCCTTGTGGAGTCTTTCCTGAGCTCCTCAATTGAATCCTTTGCTCCTTCCTCAAAGATACCATTTGCACTAATTTTAATCCTGTCTCCTGGACTGAGGAGCCTGGCGGGCTATAGAACATAGGGTCACAAAGAATTGGGCCCAACTAAGAGACTGAGCACACACACATGCCCTCCTGAGTGTAGGCTGAATGCTGAAGAGCCTGCTTTTGAATTCCAGCTCAAGCTATTGTTAGCTGTGTGAAGTCAGATGAGTTGCTTAACCTCTCTGAGCCTCAAGCTCGACTGTAAAGTGGGGCTCATAGTTGTGCTTGCCTCATAAAGTGCTTTTTGTGAAGGTTGGCTCAGGTAAGGCATGCCAATATCATTACACTGAATGGCCCATAGTAGATGCTCATTAAATTTATCAACATTATCATTGGAAGACACTGTGGGCTCTTTCAAGACAGGGACCATGACTTATTCACTTCTGCAGCCCAGCACCTAAGGCAGTGCATGGCTCATTTCAGGCGTTAGATCCACTGTTGTCTGAATGATGTTCAGTGAAGGCCATGGAATAAACCAGCCCATCTGGTATATCATTTTAGAGAGTAAAATACTGAATGTCACTGAAAGTTTAGCAATAAATTATGGTACCTCCTCTGGAGGAGGGCATGGTCACACATCCCAGTATTCCTTGCCTGGAAAATTCCATGGACAGAGGAGCCTGGGTTTGCAAAGAGTTGGACATGACTGAAGTGACTAAGCACAGCACAGCATGCTATCTTCTTACTACGGAATACTTTGTTTGCCCTGTACATGCTGGCATAGAAAGATATCCAGGATATACTCCGTGAAAAAAAGCAAGTTTATGCCAGCAGGTACAGTATGATACCATTGTGTGTGCATGTGTGTGTTTAAAGGATATTTGTGTGTAGAAAATGATTTGAGGGCCATGTGAGAAGCTGTACATCCCAGATGGGAGAGAGGAAAAAGGACCTTCTTGTTTATTTATTTTTATTTTTAAATTTATATACAGTTGGTGTGTAATACTGTGTAAGTTTAAAGTGTGCAACATACATCTGCACATTTATATATTGCAATATGATTATTACAGGGTGTTAGCCAACACCTCGATCATACCACATAATTATCCTTTCTATTTTGTGGTGAGAACAGTTAAGACCTTGTCTCCAAGGAACTTTGAAGTTTATAATACAGTATTGTTGAATGTAGTCATTCTGCTGTGCATTTAAATTAGAGCTCCAGAACTTATTTATCTGCTAGTTACAAGTTTGTGCCTTTAAACTATATCTCCCCTGGCTGTGTGCCAATAAAGCTTTATTTACAGAAACAGGCAGCCTGCTGATTTGGCTGTTGTTCGCCAGCCCCTGACTCTTACTGGTAGCAACTGTTGCCGTATATCCTGCCGTGGACATCTGAGACAGAGTGATGTCTAATAAGAGGTATTTTCTCTCCCTCACTTTCTTTGTATTTAAAGTAGTCAAAAAGTCGGGGAGGGGGGTATCTTACTGAGCTCCGGAGTGTGTTGGAAGAGGTCATAGAGAGGACGTGATCACCAGTTGACCCTTGAGATGGACCCAGGCAATGAGAGGCTCCTCAGTCCTTCCCTGTCCTTGGAATGTATACTCCACCTACTGTTCCCACAGTGGGAGCTGTTTTCAAGGATGCAGCCTTGAGAGAGTAATGTGTTGATGAGACCATCTGGACTGTATATGTGACTGAACTACATTAAGGCCTCTATAAGCCATTAAGATTCTGATGGGCACATGTGGAGATCTGCTCATCTTGTGGTGCCTAGGACAAGCCTTAGATTATTGTAAGTTCCCCTTGCTTGTTAAACCTGCCTCCTGCCAATCTGGAGTGGCTGTCTCTTTTTTTGGTCTTTCCTTGTCCTCTGTATACAGAGGCCAGTTTGCAAACCAACAAAGGGTGATGAAGAGGTCTCCTCTGGCTTGAAATCCTTCATGTTCCTCGGTTTGTAAATACATCTGTACTCCTATAATCACATGACATTCTTCTTATGTGTCTCTTCTTAGGTCACCAGTGAATAGACTTTGGGCCCACCCTATCCAGTATAATTTTGTCTTAATTCACATCTTGATGACATCTGTAAAGATCCTATTTCCCAACAAGGTCACATTCATAGGTACTAGGGTGTAGGACTTGGGCTTCCCAGGTGGTAAAGAATCTGCCTACCAATGCAGAAGACACTGGTTAAATCCCTGGATTGGGAAGATCCCCTGGAGGAGGAAATGGGAGCACACTCCAGTGTTCTTGCCTGGAAAATCCATGGACAGAGGATGCAATCTCTGGCGGGCTGCAGTCCATAGAGTTGCAGTCCAAAAAAGTGAAAGTGATAGTCACTCAGTGGTGTCTGACTCTTTGGGACCCCATGGCCTTCTCCAGTCCATGGTGTTCTCCAGGCCAGAATACTGGAGTGGGTAGCCTATCCCTTCTCCAGCGGATCTTCCCAACCCAGGAATTGAACCAGGGTCTCCCACATTGCAGGTGGATTCTTCACCAACTGAGCAAACAGGGAAGCAAATAGCTCGACACAATTGAGCAACTGAGTACACGCACACACAGAGTTTAGGGCATATGTTTTCAGGAGACAAAATTCAGCCCATCAAAGGAGCAGAGGAAGATCAATGTGTTAGGAAATGGTTTTATTTCCCACAAGAAAGCTGAGTTACAGGGGAATGTGAGCCATGATTAATTCCCCTTGAGTGGAGAGCCATTTCTCAAGAAAAAGGTAACCTAAGGTCCCAGTTTAAGAAACTGGGCGGATGCTAAGGTCTTCCTTTCAAAGTGATGGCCATCATCCAAAAGTCTACAAACAACAAATGCTGGAGAGGGTATGGCTAAAAGGGAGCCCTCTTACACTGTTAGTGGGAATGCAAACTGATGTAACTACTATGGAGAACAGTATGAAGACTCCTTAAAAAACTAGGAATGAAACTACTATACAACCCAGCAATCCCACTACTGGGCGTATAGTAGTGGGAAACCAGAATTCAAAAAGACTCAATGTTCATTGCAGCACTGTTTACAATAGCTAGGACATGGAAGCAACCTAGATGTCCATCCCCAGATGAATGGATAAGGAAGTTGTGGTACATATACACAATGAAATATTGCTCAGTTATAAGAAGGAACACATTTGAGTCAGTTCTAATGAGGTGGATGAACCTAGAGTCTATTATACAGAGTGAAGCAAGTCAGAAAGAGAAAGACAGATATCATATATTAATGCATGTATATGGAATCTAGAAAAATAGTACCGACGAGCCTATGTACAGGGCAGCGAAGGAGACATAGATGCGAAGGACAGACTTCCAGATACAGAGGGAGAATGAGAAGACGGGATGATTTGAGAGAGTAGCACTGAAACATACATTACCGTATGAAAGACACATAGCCAGTGGGAGTTTGATGTATGATGCAGGAAACCCAAAGCTGGTGCACTGCGACAGCCTGGAAGGCTAGGATGGGGAGGGGGTTCAGGAGGGAGGGGTCATATGTATGCCTACGGCTGATTCATGTTGATGTATGACAGAGGCCATCACAATTTTGTAATTATCCTCCAATTAAGATAAATAAAGATAGAAAGACCATAAAGAAAGCAGAGCACCAAAACATTGATGCTTTTGAACTGTGGTGCTGGAGAAGACGCTTGAGAGTCCCTTGGACTGCAAGGAGATCAAACCAGTCAATCCTAAAGGAAATCAGTCCTGAATATTCTTTGGAAGGACTGATGCTAAAGCTGAAGCTCCAATACTTTGGCCACCTGATATGAAGAACTGACTCATTAGAAGAGACCCTGATGCTGGGAAAGATTGAAGGAGGAGGAGAAGGGGATGAAAGAGGATGAGATGGTTGGATGGCATCACCGACTTGATGGACTTGAGTTTGAGCAAGCTCCAGGAGTTGGTGATGGAGAGGGAAGCCTGGCAGGCTGCAGTCCAGGGTCACAAAGAGTTGGACATGACTGAGCAACTGAGTTGACTAAAATAAAGATAGAGTTAGAGTCTACCTTCCTCTAAAGAACTCTCCACTGCACCCAGATGTCTGTGTTTACACTCACCAGCCTGGTTCAACCTGCATCATCTCTTGCCTGGACCCCTATAGTTGCCTCTTCATCTGCATTCCTGCAGCCACTTTTGCTCATCTTCAATTTGTTCTGCATCTAACAGTCAGAGAGATCTTTGTAAAATGTGAACTTGACACTTTATTCTTCTAGCCAAATCATCCAGTGACTTTTCCCTTTGCATTTAGAATGAAATCCAAACTCACTGCCCTTAATGATTTGGCTTCTGCCCCCTCTCTCCAGCTCCTCTTGTGTTTCTCACCAGTTCGTTCACTTTGCTTCAACTCCATATGTCTTCTTGAAGTTTCTAGCCAAGCAAGTCCTTTTTCTACCTCAGGGCCTTTGCACACACAGCTTCCTCTCCCGAGAATGCTCACTTGCCTGACTGTTAGCTGGCTAACTGCTGACCATTGTTGGGGCCAGGAAGGATGTTCCTTATTTCTTAGTTTAAACCAGAACTAGTCTCTCCTTTGGTACTTTATTGGTATCAGTTTACTTCATGGTTTCTGACTATTTAGAATTCGTCAGTTGTCTTTGATAGTTTGTTAATAGTACCTGTGTCCCCACTAGACTAAGAGTGACAGGAGGGTGGAATCTGTGTGGTTAGCTGCAAATCCTCAGTGCCCTTGACTGGTACAGTGCCTAGCAAAGAGCCGGCTCTGTTCATTAAATGACTGTCTGAGTCAAGTTGGGGACAGCTGGTGTTGGTGAACGATGCTGTCCTTCAAATACAGAGAGGAGGCAACAAACTGGAGCAAACTGTATGATATCAGGTGGGATTATGGAGCTCCTCCCCATGATTCCAGAGTCCTTGTTTCTAAATATTTCCTTTGCCTTTGGGTCACTACTGAAGGTTTTGACTCCTATTCAAGAGTGATGGAGGCATCATTTAATTCCTTCTCTAATCTCAGAATGACCACTTCTCAGTCAAGCCCACCACTATGAGAAATAGCCTCAGAGCCCTCCAGGTCCTCCGCCACAAACTGCCCCAGGTGGTCCTTCTAAAATGCAAATCTATGTCCTGCTCTGACCTCAAATCCTTTATGGCCCCTTATTGACTGTAGGATAAATCTGAGCTTCAGGCTTCCAAGTTCTGAGTTGATGGTTATTCCCTTACTCTTTGCTCTTACATTTTCTGTCTTTAAACATTTTTTTACTTCAGTAAACTCTACTGGTTTGAGTTTCCCTCCAACACCATTTCACTGACTTTCCTTCTCTGCCCACAAAGTCATCTGTATCTTATCCAACAGGAAAAATTTGTATTCATCCTTCAACATCCATCTTGGACATCCTTTCCTCCAGGAGTCTCATATGAAAATTCCCTTCTCTCCAGAAAGAGTCTAGGCCCCTTCTCTTTGCTAGTCCGTAGGTGTGCATGCATTTATAGTTCCACTTAGCTCACCATGTTGAAATTTACCGTATTTCATGGCAATATATCTTGTTAGAAAGTCAGTACTGGGTAGAGTGATCATCTGTCCTGGTTTGCCCAGGTCTAAGGGACTTTCCAAAGACCCGAGGCTTCCAACACTAAATCAAGGACTGTTCCAGGCAAATCAGGGTGGGTGGGCATGCTGTCGTCAGTTAAGAGCATGAATTGCAGGATCAGGCTGTCAAGGTTTGAATCCTGTGAGTGAGTGAAAGTTGCTCAGTTGTGTCCGACACTTTGCGACCCCATGGACTATACGGTGCATGGAATTCTCCACATCAGAATAGTGGAATGGGTAGCCTTTCCCTTCTCCAGGGGATCTTCCTGACCCAGGGATCAAACTAGGGTCTCCTGCATTGCAGGTGGATTCTTTACCATCTGAGTGATCAGGGAAGCCCAGCCTGGCTCTGCTACTTACTAGCTGTGTGATCAAGTTACTTGATCACTCTGATATCTTCACTTTCCCTTTCTGTAAAATGGGGGTAATAATAGTATAAATACTATTACATGAGTTAATATGTTAATGGTGTAGAAAGCTGAATAAGAACTTAACAAATGTCATGGTTCTTGTTGCTTCTGTCAACAGATATTTGCTGATTACGTTCTACCTTCCAGACCCTGGGCTTGGAGCTTGGGATACAGGGAGGTCCCAGGCATAGACGGCAACAGCCATCTCATTTTGCCTTTTGTGTTTCCCAGTATCCAGCCTACTTCCTGCTGCATGGAGATGCTCAGGAAATATTGGTAGAGTGGATGAAGCAGTCTTAGACTACCTTTTATGGAAAATTAATCTGCTCCCTCTGCATCAGAACCTTGAACCATTTGAAGATCTTCAAGATCGATCCCAGTTCTTGTGAACCTGAATGAGTGGTGGTAGCGGTGGTTTATAGGATGCTCTCTGCCGCCTCTCCACCGGATGACTGAGAGACTGCCTCAGGGCCTTTGTACTTGCTGTTCCCTCTGCTTGCAACACACTACAGTCTGTCTTCTCAGAGTTGCCAAAAATGTTCTCCTGCAGGTGCCCCAGAGAACACTTTCATGAACATCCTGTGTTATTTCCTTCAGAGAACTTATCCTAGGCTAAATTTATCTAGTTGGTTTGCATGCTTATTTTCCTCTGTCCTACAAGAATATAAGCTCTGCCAGAGCAGAGACTTGGTCTCTGGAACTGATACTTGGTAAAAGCTGTATCTGACACATGGCAAAAGCTGAACAAATGTTTGCCCAATAAATGAATGAATTGTTCTGATTATAATGGCTACAGTTAATCGGGCACCTACTACATGTCAGGTATTGGCTGAGCACCTTAGATACATCACCCCACACAGGCCTGCAAATGTTACCATCTCAGGTCTTACAGCTGAGGAAAGAGTGTTTCACTCCTGCTTATGTTGCACTGCTAGTGATGTCAGAGCTTGATTTGGAGTTTGCTTCCTTCTTTTTAAATCCTTCTGCTCTCTGCAGCCAGAGAAGGCAATGACACCCCACTCCAGTACTCTTGCCTGGAAAATCCCATGGATGGAGGAGCCTAGTGGGCTGCAGTCCATGGGGTCGCGAAGAGTTGGACACCACGGGGCGACTTCACTTTCACTTTTCACTTTCATGCATTGGAGAAGGAAATGGCAACCCCCTCCAGTGTTCTTGCCTGGAGAATCCCAGGGACGGCGGAACCTGGTGGGCTGCCGTCTATGGGGTCGCACAGAGTCAGACACGACTGAAGCGACTCAGCAGCAGCAGCTCTCTGCAGCTCGCTTGTATTCTGCCTCCCAGGGTGCTGGGAAAATGTTTGCACTCCCTTCCCCCGCTCCCCACCCCACCCCGCCTTCAGCCCCTGGGGCCCTTGAAAAGGGGATTCGTTGCAAAATTCCAGACTGCCCCAAGCCTCGCGCAGGAAGCCGTGTTTCCGCTGTGGGGACAGCAGATGGGAGGGCATCCAGGGGTCTGGTTACATCTCGGGTCCCAGAGCCCCCGGATCTGCAGGCTGCCTGTGCCACTGCTGCCTGAGCGACAGCCTTGGTGTCACGTAGCGCTGGACCGCAGGTGTTCTGCACCAGACCCTCTTTCAGGAAGGAAATGCAATTAGGGCTGCACAGTTGGCAGACTCCATCTCCATTCCTGCCTTGGGAGGCGAATCATAGGGCAGTGCGGGGGGCTGCGTGTGTCTGTGCTTGTGACCATGTGCATGCGTGCATGTCTTGGGCTAACCCCTGCAGGACTCACAGGGCATTGTTGGGAGGCGGAAATTCAGGCTTTTCATCCCTGCCAATGATTCTGGCCTCCTCCTTCAGTAACAATAGTTACATTTCTTGAGAGCTTACCCTGTACTGGGTGCAAAGTCAAGTAGTTTATGTGTAAAGTACCATTTAAAACTTGTAACCACTCTATGAGGTTAGTGTTACTGTCAATCCCATGTTGCTGATGAGAAAAAGGACTCAGAGAGGCTGGGTCTACCCAGTTGGTGAGTGTCCAAGACCAGAATTAATCCCAGGGTGGTCAGACAACACTCTTCTACCACCTTGTGTCATCCTTTCAAAAGGCTTGATACTGCTGCTCTTTTTTAAGCAGACTGAAAAATGCTCTCTTTGATTTAACATCCATGAATAGATTTTTCGATGCAAACATTGTTTCCTACATTTCAGTTTTTACAAGTACCACTGTTCTGTAACACTTTCATAGCTATCGTTCTATTATACAGGGTAGGGAAAACCATGCTGCAGTAACAAACAGCCTCAAAAGTATAGTTGCTTAACACAAATTAATTTCTTATTCATTCAAAATTTACTGTGGGTTTGGGTGCCTGACCTCCATGTATTAGCTTGGCCCAGATTTTTCCAACAATGACTTGGCAGGGAGAGAGAGTGCAGAAAACTACTGAATAGCTCTAAAATATTGAAAAGTGGTATACGTAACTTGTGCTCACATTCTACTGGCCAAAGAAAGTCGTATGTCTATGCCAAGATTTGGGGCAGAGAGCCCCAAATCTTGGTGAGTCCTAGTAATATCCCCCACAATGTCTCTTCTCTCTTTCCCTCTTTCTACTTTCTGTGTCTGATTATTTTCAAGCACCTCTCAATTCTACTCAGCCTTCTCAGTATTATTTATTATATATTACTAATCACAATCATATAAGAGATGAGATGGTTGGACGGCATCACTGACTCAATGGGCATCAGTTTGAGCAAACTCTGGAAGATAGTGGGGCTTCCCTGGTAGATCAGCTGGTAAATAATCCGCCTGCAATGTGGGAGACCTGGGTTCGATCCCTGAGTTGGGAAGATCCTCTGGAGAAGGGAAAGGCCACCCACTCCAGTATTCTGGCTTGGAGAATTCCATGGACTGTATAGTCCATGGGGTCCCAAAGAGTCAGACATGACTGAGTGACTTTCACTTTTACTGGAAGATAGTGAAGGACAGGGAAACCTGGAAAGCTGCAGTCCATGGGGTTGCAGAGAGTTGGACATGACTTAGCAACTGAACAGTAGCAACATGTAAGGAACAGACCTCAGATTTTGGGGACAAATAGGTTTGAACAAGGGTCTTGGCTCCATAATTCTCTTTATTAGAGTAGTGATTCTGAGTAAGATATTTGGCCTCTCTAGGTTTTAGTTATCTTATCTGTAAAGTGGGATTGATAAGAGGTCCTGCCTTGAGGCATACTGAGGATTACATGGGATAACCCATGTAAAGCTCCTAGCATTGTGCCTGGTGTTCAGTAAAACTAGTGATAGTAGCAACAGTTAAATCATTAATATCCCCTGAGTGCTTATAGTAAGTTCTTAATAAATGCTGTATAATAGAGTGCTTTTGACTATTCCTACTTTTAAATCATAGCATTGTTATTTATGAATACTTCTTATCGCTCTTCCATTCATTCATTTCTTTAAAAGATATCCAAGGAGAGTCATCCCTGTGCCATGTACTATCTTACCAGTTGTGGAAATATTGGGAAAGATGTTAGAAACAGTCCCTGCCCGCACGGAAATTACAGCCTCCACTTTCTCACTTCTTCTCCCCTTTGCGTTTCTTCCTCTCCTCTCTCCCTCCCCTTTCCTTTCTTTCTTGCTCAAGGCTCACTTTCATTAGACATTTAGCAGATTTTCATTGAGTGTCTACTACCTGCTAAGACATAGGGATATAGTAAAGAACAAAATAAGAACCACTCATGCCCAACAGCACATCAGCGATTTTCATTTAAGCTGTGGGCAGTGGGCTTTTTCCTTGAGTTCTGAGTGGGCCTGACCCCTTGGTCTCCAGAAACCCCTACTACCTGGATCAAGTTTCACTGCCCCTTCCAGACCCTTAGCATTCCCTTCAAATCTCCCTTACATTTTCTCATCAGCAGCAGTGGCTGCCGGAGCATCTTGATTCTTCCTGAGACTCTGGGATAAAGCAGCATGCAGCTCCCTGTCTGGCCCCTGACTTGCTGCTTCCTCATGAGTATCAAGGTGCAGCTCCACTTTCCTGCATGAAAAGCCAGAGTGGATGGACAGGAATGTTTTTGTCCATGATGTTAACTGGTGACTGCTTCCTAGTAAGGTGTGCCTCTGAGAAGAGAGAGCGAAAGTGTTACTGATGGGGTTTCAGCTTTGGGCTGTACAGTACAAGTAATGGAAGCTGTTCCATGAGGCTGGGGCCTGGTGAACCAGAAAGACTAAGAAACTGGGCATGGAGAAGTCTGGTGTTTGATTTCAACTCAGCCTGTAGCATGCTGTGTGATCTGGGGGAAATTCCTTTTCTTCTCTGGCGGGGTGTGGGTGGGGGGGGGCCCTATCTGTGATGTCTGATTCTTTCAACAACTTCACTGTTTTTCCCTATCTGTGTACTACCTCAAGATTTAGTTATTTGATTTTTTTGATTAAAAGGACTCACCATAAGTTTACTTTACAAGGAAAAATTGCATAATATTTATATCATGGATGAAAAGCCAATCAGTAGCTGTAAGTAGAAGATAACCATGAAAATAAATAGGAGGAAAACAAACCCACTATTAAATTCTATTCAGGTGCTGTTACCCAGGGCAAGCTCTGAATCAGATGATTCAAATCATGATTTGTTAAGTAGGAAAATAGCACGTGTTAAGAGAGGTGTTATAGACATGCCAGTACAGATGGGGACTTTTTATGTGAGGTGATTAGGAAAGCAGGAAAAGAAGAGAGAAAGAAAGCACTGCCCCACTATATGAATTGGTATTATTTATTGTCTTGGTTGGGCACTAGGAAAAACCAATCTCTACCCTCATCACTGGGTAAAGTCATCGGGCAGCTTCTCCTTTCTAACTGAGCTTTTTCTCCTTCTCCTTAGGGTCCAAGAGGTGTCTCACCTGTGCTCTGGAATCCCCCCTTTTGGGTTCTCAGGGTCTTTGCTCCATCAATTACCCTCAATCTTTCCAGGAGTTTCAACTTCTGTCCTGTATTGATTCCTTTCCACTAACATCTGTTAGAGTATCTCAAAAGTTGTTTCCCATAAATGTACAATTTGTTGGGCAACAAATAAGACTCCAAGGAAACAAGATTACTTGGCAAAATATTTCCCATGTTTTAAAAAATATTTTTAAAACCTTTTTATTTTGTTTTGGAGTATAGTCAGTTAACAATGTTGTGATAGTTTCAGATGAACAACAAAGGGACTCAGCCATGCATACATATGTATCCATTCTCCCCCAAACCCCACTCCCATCCAGGCTGCCACGTAACACAGAACACTGAACAGAGTTCCATATGCTATACAGTAGGTCCTTGTTGATTATCCAATTTAAATATGTGCTGTGCGGTGCTTAGACCTGTCTGACTCTTTATGACCCCGTGGACTGTAGCCCACCAGGCTCCTCTGTCCGTGGGGGTTCTCCAGGCAAGAATAGTGGAGTGGGTTGCCATGCCTTCCTCCAGGGGATCATCCCAACCCAGGGATCGACCCCAGGTCTCCCGCATTGCAGGCAGATTCTTTACCATCTGAGCCACCATATAGCAGTGTATAAATGTCCATCCCAAACTCCCTAATTTCCCTTCCCCTCAGTAACCATAAATTCAATCTCTTAAGTCTATACATCTATTTCTGTTTTGTCAGTTCGTTTGTATAATTTCTTTCTAAATTCCAGTATAAAGGATGTCATAAGATATCTCTGCTTCTCTATCTGACTTACTTCACTCAGTATGACAGTCTCTAGGTCCGTCCATGTTGCATATTTGTTTATTTATTTGGCTGAGCTGGGTCTTAGTTGTGGCACATGGGATCCTCAGTCTTCGTTGCAGCACGTGGGTTCTATATTTGCAGCATATGAACTTTTAGTTGTGGCATGTGGGATCAGGTCCCCTGACCAGGGATGGAACCTAGGCCCCCTACACTAGACTACCAGGGAAGTCCCCCCCGCCATGTTTTTTTCATCACTGATTACCTATCTTTTGATAAATAGTTCAATCTGCTGAAACAGGGCTTTGGTAAACTACAGCCCATGACCCAAGTCTAGCTTCTGTCTGTATTTTGTAAATAAAGGCTTATTGGCACACAGCCATACTCACTGATTCATGTACTGTCTATGGCTGCTTTCATGCTACTATGGCAGAGCTGAGAAACTGTGATGAAAGTGGTATGATCCTCAAAGTCAAAAGTATCCTCTGGCCCTTTACAGAAAAAGCTTGTTGACTCTTATGCTAGAGAAGAACCAATGTGTATTTCAAGGTGAATAACTGATATGAGCTGCATGATAACTGACATGATAACATGTCAAATTTGTCACATGTTTGGAACTATCACCTGTATAGAAACGAGGCCATGGGCCAGAACAACCATAGCTTGGTGGCTTAAGGTTTGGATCATGCACTGGATGTGGAGTTTGGCTCATCCAATTCTTAGACTTTTGCTTGTGTTAGTGAGCTGGGGCAGTGTGCAGTTTGGAATGAGAAAAGCTGGGTGAGGTTGATGATATTTCATAACAGCCCACAACCACTAAGCTTGATAATCACAGCACAGCCATCTGAATGATGTCCTGGCTAAAACCCAATGCCTTAACACCTTGAACATGCCTTTCCCTTTAATGTAACACTTCCTTTTACTTGTGCCTTTACCTAGAAGTAACACACACCCTCAAAGCACAACTGGGTCATTACACATCCTGGTTGCTTCAGACAGCCAACAAAGATGAAATAATAGATGGTTCATATGGTTCAGTCATCTCATCTCAGATTTTTGGATGAGTGCCCAAAGCTGAAATAAAGGGGAGCCAAGGATCCTTATATTTGGCGGATTCATGTCAATGTATGGCAAAACCAATACAATATTATAATTAGCCTCCAATTAAAATAAATAAATTTATATTAAAAAAATAAAATAAAATAACAAGGGGGAAAAAAAGTGAGGTGCTAGACTCTTTTGAGAGGACCTTAGTAGGCTCCCAGATAGAGTTTTCTAGCATTATCTCATCCCCAGCCTCCAGGTGAAGAGGCTAAAGTTTCATTCAGAAGTTAAAGACAGGAGAGGGTGAAGAAACCAAAGAGTTAAGATGTTTTTGGAGAGAATTTTTATTTATTTATTTATTTTTGGAGAGAATTTTTAGACTGTTGATAAATTTACCCCTTCTCTTCCAGCCATGGGGCAGCAGGGGATGGTAGTAGAATTAACAATATCTGCTTGAATAGGTTAAATTAAATCCCCTGAAACTTGAGGAATAGAGTAACTCTTACCTGTTGCATTCTTAACAATCCAGAGCCAAGATGCTGGTTCAAAGCAGAGTATGAGATGAGATTTCCTTTGTATTCCCTCAGTCTCTCAGCCAAGGTGGCCTCACCTTATTCATGGAAGAGAGTTGGCTGTGAGTCATCCTCAAAGGCATGTCACATGTGAGGATCATCCAGAGAGAGGAAGTTGCCCCAGTAGAAGGATAGACTCCCAGGAGCCAGGACCTGGGGACAAATGAGATGAAACAGTTTCTTTAATGGAACAGTGGTGAGAAAAAAGAAGTTTACGGCTGATATCCTCTTCCACTTTCAGTCTTAGGTAACCATTAGTCTACTTTCAGTCTCTATAAAACTGCCTTTTTGAGTATGACATTTTAAATAAATAAGATCAAACTGTATGTGGTCTTTTGGGTCTGGTTTCCTTCATGTTGTAGCATATATTCATATTTTATTATTAATAGTATTTTATAGCATGGGTATACACTAGATATGGGCAGATTTTGGAGACATTGTAGCTTTGGTTCCAGATCATTTTACTAAAGCCAATATTTCCATAAAATGATTTACATGAATCTTTTGTTTCACAGTGCAGATATAAGTTACGCTTATATTATATTAAAGTGTGTAGTGGCAATTATGTCTAAAAATGTACATAGCTTGGATAAAAAGTACTTTATTGCTAAGAAAAATGCTAACCGTCCTCTGAGCCTTCCATGAGTGGTAGTAGTAACATCAACGATCACTGATCACAGGTCACCATGACAAATATAGTGATGAAAAAGTTTGAAGTATTTTGAGAATTACCAAAATGTGACTCAGAGATACAAAGTGAGCAGATGCACAAAGTGAGGAAAATAGCATGGATAGATTTACTCAGTGCAGGGTTGCCACAAACCTTCAGTTTACAAAAATGAAACTGCAACGTGTAATAAGGCAAAGTGAAATAAAATGAGATATACCTGTATACACCATCCCATTATAAATTAGAAACTTTTCCTGGTCTATTAAAAAAAGAAACTAAACCCAGCAAACTCCCTTCAACCTCACTCCTCCCTGCAGCAAGAGGCTCCCTCCCTCTCAGCCTTCTTTCCTAACACACTTCTTTGTTAGCTGTCTCTAACTCCTCACCTCCTAGTCACTTCTCAACCCACTGGCACTCAGCCTCTGACCCACCCATTGCTTTGAAACTAAAGCCAAGGAAGTGTCTTGGTCATCCCCTACTTTAGCCTGACAGCATTTGTTTAGCTAATCACTTACCTTCTTCTTGAGACCTGAACCGTTGTGATGTAACAGTTTTATGGTTTTCCGCTAAACTCCTTGCTGTTTCTTTTCATGAATATTTTATTTCTATTAGCTTTTTACCACTGTGTAACAAGTTATTGCAAATCTAGTAGTTTAGTAATTAGGTTTAAAACAACACAGCCTTAAGGTCGCTGTTTCTGTGGGTCAGGCGGGCAGGTATAGCTCTCCTGGGTCCTCTGCTTGGATCCCAGAATGCTGGAATCAAAAGACTGGCTGGGTGTGTTCTCATCTGGAGTCCTGACTGGGAAAAATTCAGAACTGCAGTCAGTCAAGCCACTGCCGTTTCCTTGTGACTGTATCCCTGAAGGCCCATGCTTTTTGCAGGGTACCGTTGTAGGCAGCTCTTAGGTCCTAGAGGGCCACTCACAGGTCCTTATCATGTGGCTTTCCCACGGCATGGCAGCTTATTTGTCAAAGCCAGCAAGAGTCTCTCACGCTCATCTTCTAAGGCAGAGTCTTATATAATGTAATGAAATTATAACAGGGACGTCCTATCACCTTTGCCATAAGACATAACCCAACCATGAGAATGGCAATCCGTCCTCTTTACTGTATTCTATAGGTTATAATTAAGTCACAGGTTCTGCTTGAACTCATAGGGAGGGTATCAAATGACTTGACTCACTGAAGTTTACTTTAGGATGTATCTGCCACATTATTATAAAATATGATAAATGCACAGAAAATCAAAGGAAGTAACAGAAAGGATACTCGTCTATATATTATCTTGATAGCTTGCCTTGTTTGTTTCGGAATTTTTTAAAGTAATGAAACAGAGTTTCAGCCCCTGGAAATGTTTGTCCCCTTCTTAATTTCTTTCTTTTATCCAAGTAGTATTCAGTCTCAGAAATTGGTTATTTCCCATCTCGGTTCATGATTTTTTATATAGTTTCTACAATAGTATGTATGTATGCAGAGAAACTTTATATAAATGGAATCATATGGTACATAGGTGTCAACTTTCAACATTCCCTTTTTGAGGCCTATCCTTATTAACACATGTAGCCTTAGTACATCCATTCACTTTGCGGTATAGTATTCTGTTTATCTGTTCTCCTCTTCATGGGCATATAGATTGCCTCTAGTTTGTTGCTAATGCAATAAGGGGAAATAAACATTGCTGTATCCATCTCTTCAAGCTTATATGAGGTTTTTTTCTTTCAGCATACACGTGGAAATAGAATCACTCGGTTGCAAGGTAATGCATCATTTATTTTTCTAAATGGTGCCCAGTTTCTCTTCAAAGTGGCTGTATCCATTTTCACTCTCACCAAAAGCCCTTGTCTTTTCTATATCCACCCAATACTTAAGGTTGTCTATTTCTTTTAATTATTATCAATCTGATAGGTGTGAACATTGTTGATGTCTTAATAGTCATGTTTCTGATTTTTTAAACTGATAAGAACAGATACTACACTTGATCTTAGCCAAAAGGCTGAGAAGCGATGTGTTTCTGATTTTTAGTGAACTAGGGCTTGCTTTTATTATTAGCCATCTGAGTTTCTCCTTTATTAACTGCCTATTCATAGTCAGAACTTTCATATATTTTTTCCCCCAAATATGTGCCTATGTGACTTTTCCAGTAAGAGGGACCATGTCCCACCTCTACTGGGAAGGGGCCCTGTTCCAGCTCCTTGGCGGCCTTTTCACGTGGCCTCTGTCAACAGTGGCTGCAATGAGGTCCCTGAAGTTCTTTATTATTGGGAGACATCAGCATGGAGGACCTGAGGCAAGAGAAGAGGAATGGGTGTGTCGGAGGCTGGGTGGCAGTGGGTTGAGAATGAGGAGGAGGTGAGGAGCTAGAGAGAATTAGCCAGGACCCCACATGGACCTGATCACTGACAGATTGAGAATATGTGAAGTGACTACAGAGGCTCCCAGGATAGTGAAGGAGGCATCTGTGTGAACACAGGCAAGATATAAACATTTTGGAACATTATGATTAGTGCAGCATCTCAGTAGTTTTCTGTGTGTCTGGAAGATGATGAAGCAGGAACATATTTAGATTATTAAACATGTTAGCCTTTTCTGGGCTGTGGATAATATGGCACCCATTAAATCCTTTTATACCCCTAAGAGCATGTGTGTAAACCAAAGGGAGAAGTTAATCTCTCAAAAATACTGCTGCTTCCCCAGGCAGGGAATCTCTTATCATAAAGATCTGATTCTGCTCACTTTCTCTTTGGGAGGGATGGAGGAAGTCTATGGCTGTGTTGGCCTTGTTTGGGAGTATATTCTTGTTTGACATTTCAGTTCAACTGAGACAAGATGGAATATTTAAACAGGGCTTTGCTAAAATCCTGGGATTATAGCAGGAAACTAACCAAGAGAACCACAAGGAGCTGGTCAAGCTTTAAGTAGAGCTGCTGCTCCAAGTATACCTTTTTCATCAATAGGGCCTCAGGATAAATGGCCCATCCCAGTCCTTTTCCTTCTGGCTTCACACCTTATCTTTAACATCTCTGCCCCAGGAAAACTACTGCTGATATCTAAACTGTCCAAGTGAAGACAAAGAGAATCTAAGCCCTTTCTCCTACCTTCCCAGGCACATTTCCTTTCTCCCTGTGTGATGACTTGCTTATTCCCCAGATGACTGATGCTATGATGACCCTGTCCTTTCCCCTCATGGTTGTGGCCTTTCCCTTGCAGATCTCACTGGCACAGCAATGTCAGAACACATCAACATGCCCCAGCAATCAGATACACTAAGAGGCACACACGTATGGCAGTAGGGAGTCATTTCCTTACAAATTTTTAGAAATCAGATATTTACAAGATTAATTTACAATAACAAGAAGCCCTTGTCTCCAGCTGAGGAATATTTGTATCCTCACTCAGAGCCCTAGAGACGTACTTGACATAGTGGGGACATACAGGTCATCTGAACCAACCTCCACCCACCAACAGGAAGGACTATTTCCACTTTTCTCATCATTAGAACCAAGTGATAGCAATTCTAATAAGATGGGCAAGTGGCCTTTATGTAACTGCCATCATATTGTCCCTAAAGGCTGAAGTTCTGCTCTAGAGATTAGCAGTGGATGCAAACTGTCTGAGAGAAGGAATTAAGGTAAAACTAGAGGCTACATTTCATTGAAAATTGGAACTGAGTATGGAATGAGTATGGGCTTCCCTGTTGGCTGAGTTGGTAAAGAATCCACCTGCAGTGCAGGAGAATGCCTACAATGCACCCGGGTTCAATCCCTGGGTCAGGAAGTTCCCCTGGGGAAGGAAATGATAACCCATTCTAGTATTCTTGCCTGGAAAATCCCATGGACAGAGGAACTTGGCAGGTGAAAGTCCATAGGGTCTCAAAGAATCAGACATGATTCTAAACCACCATGGATTAATTGGGGGTTTCCCTGGTGGCTCAGTGGCAAAGAATCCACCTGCGATGCAGAAGACGCAGGAGATGCAGGTTCAATCGCTGAGTCAGGAAGATCCCCTGGAGGAGGGCATGGCACCCCACTCCAGGATTCTTGCCTGGAGAATCCCATGGACAGAGGAGCCTGGTGGGCTGCAGTCCACAGGGTCACAAAGAGTCGGACATGACTGAGTGAGGATGAGCGTGCATGGAGTGATTGATGGCCTGCTTCTAGTCTTCCATATCTTTGATGGTGTATCTTTTTCAGGAACTGTCACTGGATGACTGCAATGAATGATATTCTTGTTCTACATTGGAAAAGAGAGAGAGCTGGAAAATAACACAGCTAAACCCCTTTTTCCTGGGAGAATCCTCATCATTGTAAAGGTAACCAAGCTTCCCAGAGAAGTCCTGGAATATGCCATGTTCTTCTTGTCCTTTTCAAAGGGAACTAAATAATAATGATAATGATACAGTTTATTAATAATACAAATATGTTCTAGACACTTAATAATATTATAAATATTTCAATATTTCTCACTATTGTTATTTCATTTGACACACTATCCAACAGTAGCTCAGAGACTGGGAGTAACTCGTCCGATGTCACTCATCTAGAAAGTGATGGAATCAGGATTTGAATCCAGATCTGCACAATCCATATCCTTGCAAACCAGAAATCTGGCTGTTTGGGGGTTGCAATGTTATGAAGATGTCTGGTATTGACACCATTTTTTCACTCCTAAAAGTGCTATTTGGCATCCTTATTTTAATTAAAGTCAATCAAAATTATTTTTGATTTCAGAGCTTTTAGGTACCTGTGTGCCAGCTCTGAAAGATGGATATACCAGGGTCTGGAATCTCAGACCCTGAAGATTGAATCATGCCTTTGGAAGCACCCAATAGCCCTAATTTGAAGACAGTGAAGCCCTAGGTAGATCAGAAGAATCTTTTCTTGCCTTTTCTCAAAGTATTTTAACAGTACAGCACACCTGATTGTCTGTCTCCTTGAGGGTTGTGAAATTCCCTGAGTCACAGTTGTGAAATTCCCTAGGTCATGAGGAAGTGAGTATAGGGGGAACTGTTTTTTCTAATAGTTCTAGTTGAGCCCACAATTTAGGAATTCTTAATCTTACAGTCAGAAGTATTTGGAATATAACTTCTCTCAACCCTTCTCTTTCCTTCCATCCTTGATGGGGAAGGAAAGCCTTGAATGATTTGTAGGACTGGAAGAAGGAACACAACATACACGAGAAAACCTCCTCCCCTCTATTTCTCAGGTCTCTAGAACGGAGAAATTCTTCCTATGCCATCTCCCATATTGGAACCCTAACTGCATTGTGATCTACGCTTGGCTTCTAGAGGAGGGTGTGGATGTCCATCTTGAATTGTCCCCACTAGTAGGGTTGTACTTGGGGGACAGAAACTCTGCCTGCAATCATCTGGGTAACTGTCTTTTGCACAATTCCAGATTCCCTCAGGGATGTTTGAACCAAGATCTAAACTGGTTGGGTAGGAAATTCATTGACCCTGAATTCAACTGAGGTTTTCCAACCTATGTTCCAGTAATAGAGCTGATAATTGATCTTCACTAGTATATTTCTTTTTTTGTGTGTGTGTGTGTGTGTAATAAAGTTTTATTAAAGTATAAAGGAGATAGAGAAAGCTTCTGACATAGGCATCAGAAGGGGGCAAAGAGTACCCCTTTGCTAGTATTAGCAATGGAGTTATATACTCTCCAATGAATCCAAAGAATGTCTGGAGGTTGTAAAGACCACACCAGACCTACTCCCATAATTTACATTTTAAGATAACAGAGTTGGCCAGAAGGTTTAATCCAAAGATTGTCCTCAGGCAGGATACATCCTTGTAAAGACCAGAGCTACTCCCATAATTTATGTTTTAAGATAACAGAATTAGCCAGAGGGTTTAATCCAAAGACTGTCCTCAGGCAGGATACATTATTGTTATATCTGAGTAAGTAGGTTGGGCCATTTGGCAGAACCAACTTGAAGATAGAGTCATAGCTGAAGACAACATTTCCATAAGAAAAAGAAATGTATTGGTTAACTCAAGGTTTGAGAGTAGTTAGCTTCAGGTGAAACCAGGTGTCATGGCAACACAGCACTTTAAGAGAAACCTCCTTTTAAACTTGTATAGAGAAAAAATATCGCTGGTTTGTTTCCTCCTGCTGCTTAAAAGAGATAAAAATGTCTGGCACTTGCAGCCTCTTTCCTCCGTTTGGAGACCCCTGGCCTTCTTGCCTGTTACCCTCTCATTCCCCCCTTTTCTTTTAGGAGAATTATGTTGCCTAGGGAAAAGGGGCATTGTTCTCATTCCCTAACTGCTTCCGAGCTGACAAGGGGCATTGTCCCTAAATTGGTGAGGCAACATATTCTCCTAATCCTCATAGTGAGGATGTCTGATCCAGGGGCCCCAAATAGTAGTCGGAAGAAGCTGCATTGATAGCAGGAGTTTGAGCAACCATTTGTAACTTAAAAGCTTTCATGCGACTAGAAACAAATCCAGTTACACAGTCACAGATGCAGGGAGCAAACAGCAAAAACAAAACAATCAGAATTATTGTAATTAAGATAGATTTCCACCATGGGGAACTAGTTAATGTCTCCCAAAGTGAGACAATAGAGGCTTCAGGAGTATCCATGGCCCCAATCATCTTGTTCATGTGTTTAGTAAAATGAGTAACATTAGTGCTCGTATCAGGTATATATGTGCAGCACTGAGTATGAATGATGGCACAAGTTCCTCCTTGGGCAGCTGTCAGAATATCTAAAGCCAATCTGTTTTGTAAAACCACCTTTCTAATTTGTGCTTGTTCAGCATTAAGAGCTGAAATAGCTTTTTGAGAATCTTGTAATGCCTGTTGAGTAAAATTAGTCAAAGCATCTACTCATAGCATAACATCTGTAGTCCCCAAAGAGGGGACAAACACTGCAGCCAAATAATCATACCAGTGAAATACAGAACTTGTCCACCAACTTTTAAGGTGGGGTAAATAAGCAGGCTTTTCTGGAAGCTCTGAAAATATAAAGCCGTGGGTAAAGGCTAGACCCCCCCTATCCAGCCAGGGGGAAGCCAAGCCCACAGGTAAGAGCCACATATCCAATAAGTCCCATTTGGAGCAAGCCAGCGTGACTGAGATATCCAGTCCCAATTAGTGCCTGGCCAGACAAAGGGAGATCCTGAACTGGGGTTGGAAAACACGGGAATGATTACGTTACATATTTCCTGAGGCAAAAATCCCAATTGTTTTCAATCATTGTAATTAAGTTGTTGGCTAACTTTGGGGGATGGCTCTGTTTGTTCCCAGCATATAGGGGCAGTAGATATTAGACGTCCTTTTTCAGGAGTTAGCCATATAACCTTATCCCATATTTGATAAACGTCAGGTAAAAAACCATCAGATCTAGACCTATTTGTCTTATGTGCAGCAAAATAGTCATTAAACTGAGACAGTGTATAATCAAAATTAAAAGTTACGTTATGTCCAAAGTTAAGGTACAAAGTATTGCACCAGTCCATTCTAGGGTTGTTAGATGTCATCAGACGAAGAAAAGGCATCACATGTGATTGTTGTCGAAGGTATTCGCAGACCTGGAGAAAGTCTTTTCCTTGAAGTGGAGATGTCCACCATGGGAAGCCTTCCACTGATGAAGAGGGGAGTGCTCCGCAGACCCAGCAGTTAGACCGACTGTGGAATGCAGCATAGGAGTAAGCCCAGAACAGGAAGGCATTGTCTTGAGGATCAAACGGCAGACTCAGGATTTCTGGAGTCAGCAGAAGTAGGCTCACATAGATTATCAGGCCCATCTTGTCCTGAAGGATCCCGGACGAGGCCCCAAGATGAAAGGTTGTTGCTGAACGATGAGATGCGGGATTCTTGGCCTCCGGAGGAGATGAATTCAATCCAGGGCCAGAGACCAGGCTGGATCGCTCAGAGCTTTTGTGTAATAAAGTTTTATTAAAGTATAAAGGAGATAGAGAAAGCTTCTGACATAGGCATCAGAAGGGGGCAAAAAAGTACCCCTAGTATATTTCTTAAATCAATTTCTCAGTTGGTTCCACAATGACAGTGAGGAGGATAGATGGATATGACTTGTCAGCCCCTCATTCTTCAACAGTGAGAAGTGCAAATGCCATGAAACATCAACAAACTGTGGAGAGTTTGAATGAGGGAATTGGCCTGATGACAGATTATTTGGGAATGCTATGTTGTAATTTCTCAGTTCTTACAGTTCTTCAAGTGTTACCAAGTAGACAAGCAGGTTCTCAATTCTGGATGTACATCAGAAGCACCTGGAAGTGTTTTAGAACATTTTGATGCCTTGGGCCCATTCCCAGAGGTTCTGATTTAATGCATATGGGAGTAGAGTCAGGACATAGGCATAAAAAACTCTAGGTGAGTCTAAAGTTCACCTGATATTGGGAATCACTAAAATAAAGAAGCTGCTGCAGACTCCTGTGTTTCTCAAAGTTTAGTGTTCATAAAACAAAGGGTGTGTGAGTGGACTGAGATGGCCATCACACTGAAGCACACTCTGAAAAAAATTCTACCTTTCTATTTCGCTATTAATTCTTCTGCTTAGATTAAAGAAAATTCTCAATATGGTGGTAGTAGGCCCTTAACATCTACCTTTTTTTTTTTTTTAAACAGAGAGTAGATATCAGTTTCTGATAATTATGTAAGGTAAGAATTACTGACAGTCTTTGATCTTTTTATTTAATGGTGGTTATCTATTTACGGCAGGTGATACCAGTTTTAATTTATGATAGTGACATAAAGTTTTCTTTGGAAAGAATCTTCCACTGAGAAAAGGAAACCCTCATACACTGTTGGTGGGAATGTAAATTTGTGCAGCATCTGTTGAAAACAGTATAGAAATTTCTCAAAGAAAAAACAAAACAAAAACAAAAAACTAAAAATATAATGACCATATGATCCAGCAATTCTACTCCTGGGGATATATCCAAAAAACTAACTTAAAAAGATACACACACCTTAATTTTCACAGCAGCATTATTTACAACTGCTAAGATATGGAAGTGTTCATGATGAATGGATAAAGAAGATGTGCCATATATGTATATGCACATACATACACATAGTGGAACATTACTCAGTCTTAAAAAGAATGAAAACATACCATTTGCAGCAATATGGATGACCTTGGAGGATATTGCGCTAAGTGAAATACGTCAGACAGAGAAAGACAAATAATTATGATATCACTCATATGAAAAATCTAAAATATAAAACAAACTAATAAATGTAACAAAAAAGAAATAGACTCACAGGTATAGAGAACGAATTAGTGGCTACCAGTGGAGAGAGGGAAGTGGGTAGGGGTAAGATAGGGGTAGGAGAATAAGAGGTATAACCTATTATGTATAAAATAAACTGCAAGAATACAATACCATATGAGTACAACACAGGGAATATAGCCAATACTTTATAAGTGGAGTGTAAACTTAAAAAATTGTGAATCACTATATTGTATACCTGTAACTTATATAATAATTGTACATCAACTATACTTCAGTAAAGGAAAAAAAAAAAAACAACTCCTTCTTGGCTGAACACTAGAATCATCTGAAGAACTTTAAAAAATACTGCTCTCTGGATTTCATCTTGGGATTGGGATTTTCAAAAGCTTCCCAATAGTGTGAAACCACTGTTTAAAAGTGCAACAGTGCAGTGTTCCCCAAACTTTAATATGTGTGTGAATCACCTGGGGATTGTATTGAAATTCAGATTCTGGTTCAGCAGGCCCATTGAGGTCTGAGATTCTACATTTTTTTTTACATATTCAGCCCATGCAATGCTCCTGTGAAGTAGAAGAGCAAGACCACAGTGGATTTTGTTTCTGTAAGAAATCCGATTTAAAATTGCTTCATAAAGTAAACAATGCTGTCCCAATACCTTTTTTATGAAGGGGGGGCACAAAATCTGAATCTTCATACATAAAATCTTCTTAACATATATTACCTTTAATGCTTAAACCAAATTTGTGGCCCAATAGTGTCAGCACCTTGGACAGAAGCATCGACTTTTTTTTTTTTTTTTTTGGAAAGACCAGTACTTAAACTGGATAAAGATTAAGAGTTGAAATCTGCACACAAAACCACTTACAAAACACTGACATCAAAAATATTACCGAGGGTGGTGCAAGAAAGTTTTAAAAAGTATATACTTAATGCCTTGCTCACTGGTAGTCTGTATCATTTTATCCATAATCTTATTTGGCTGATACTCTGTCAGATTTCATGAGGCAAATGATTCGGATCATAAAATAGAACCACATGATAATATGTGGTTTCTGAATCCTGGTGGTTTCTGAATCCTCATTACTGGAATTAGAGGATGACTTTAGCTGAAATAGCAACCTTGGATGGTGAAAAGGCTGATGGGAACAAACTGCTAATTCAGGAGAGTGTTGGGATGTCAAGAAAAACGTGTCACAGTGGTCTGATGAAGTGTTTCATGGAACCAGACAGGACTGGGCTTAAATAACAATTCATAAGTTACTCACTGTGACCTTGTATTAAAACAAGCTTAATTTAATCCTCATGAGATTTAGCTTTCTCATCTGAAAAATGGAGGTAACAACATTTTCAGAGTTATACTGATTAAATGAAATAAGATCATATCAACTTCTTGATTAAAATTCTCCCTTGTCTTCCCACAAATTCCTCACCAGGGTCCACAAAGCTCTATGTGATTTTGCTCCTGCCCACCCCTCCTTGTCTTGTTCAACACCATTCTCTACTGGATCACTATGCTTCAGCAATACTAGTCTTCTGCTTATTCCTTGGGTATTCAAAGTTATTCCCATTTTAAGGACTCTGTCCTTTCCACCTTAGCCTGGAATGCTCTTTATATGGCTGTTTCCTTTTAATTTGGATTCCAGTTCTGTTACCTTCTCAAAAAGATCTGCCCTGATTAACTTGTCTGCTGTTCTTTCTGTGTGACCCGTCACTTACTTTTATTTATTTCTTAGACTATATCACCATCCCAAATAATTTTATTGGCTTCATTGTGTATTGTCTCCCCTGCTAGGGCAGGGACCCTATCTGTCTTGTTCACTGAATCTGTCTTGAATCACCATGCCTAGAATAGATCTTGGCACACAGTGTATTTCAATAAATATTAGTCAAATAAATCAATGACCATGGGAGTGCCTGGGACACATGGATATTGAATAAATGCTCACTCTCTTGATACTCTTCATTTGCATTCCTAGACATATTCAAGTTGATAGTCTAGTCATTGGAGATGCTGAAGATTAATGAAAGAAATTTCTAATGATGAAGTTTAGAAAGCAAGCTTGTATAGGTCTATAATATATGTTTCTGGGAATGTGCTAGGAAATCATTGGATACTGGGCCTGCCAAACATGTAGGTCATGTAATCTTGAACAAAGGGATATCTTAGCTTTCTTTGTTTTTGATATTTGAATGAAGTAATCTCTAAGATCTCATCCAGCATCCAATGATAGTAAAATAAGAATTTAACATTTGCTGGTTATTCTGTAATTGTTTCCTATCTCACTTTACCTTTGATTGTTCACTGCCTTGTGCCTTGGGATCTGGCCACTATGGACTATATCACCTGCACTTTTCCTGGATGACTTATCTTTGAGTTCAGCCAGTGGAGTCATCTGTATGATATCAGTGGGAAGGAAGAAAGAGGTGGGGGTGTCACTTACTTCCTCTCTGGCATTATATCTCTGGCAGGAGCATGGCACCTGCTTGCTGGAGGTGCCCCTTCTACAAAGCACAGCCTACTTTGAGCTGCAGTAACAACTATTTCCTCTCGTTACCCCATCAGGCCTAGGAAGGTAAGGCTTCCTATTATCTCTAGTTCCTGGGTTCCACAATAGCTCTTTTTAGAGTTCCCAGGATCTTGCTCAGACCATTATTTAATAGTCTCTTTGTTAAAATCTTTTTATTGAAATCATCTGAGTGAGATTTGCTTCTCTCCAAGACTCTAATTATTATACAATTCATTTGGAAATACATCCAGAGAAGCAGATTCTAAGAATCCCCATGGAAAACCATTTGTGGAGTTAATAGACATCACTGCAAAAATTTCTTCTTTGGTTTGATCTGGGTCCCTTGTACTGCAGTTTAGGTCTCATTCCCTCTTGTTCTATCTCCAGTGGAGAAAAATATTACATTTCTGCCATTCACTAGGTAACAAAGCCCCACAGACATGGTAACGCCTCATGCAGAGTTCGTCAGGTGGCATCTTTCTTTCCTGTAGACTTGTTGTGTTCCTTTTTAATCAGAAAAGTTTTCTTTCTCTTTTTCTGGCATGATGGTGACATATTCTCTCAATAAACCCAGGAAATTCACAGTGTCTATTTATCCCATAGACATGAAACTCTTATCCCCCTTGTTGTGTCTGGCAAGTACTCAGATTAATTGCACACCCTCACAGAGGTTGAGCCAGCACAGTTAGCCAAGTGTACTACTAAAAGGATTATTATTTAGCAGTTCAACCTCCTTCAACTCACTTTTATCCTGCCTTCCTGAGTTGGTGAACAAAATTAATGAGAATAATGTGGCCATGCCTACCAGCTTCTGTTTGCAACCTTCTTGGCCAAATCTTTGCTTTTCTGTAGTTCCCTTTCAATTTGTAAGTTACTTTCATTCTCCAAGTTGATGCAAAGATAGGTTATGACAATAGTTTGTTGGTGGCTGTCAGAATTGATAGTGGTATGTGTGGGAAATGCATAGCTAGTTTTAGAGCTGTGGTTAGGATTCCTGATAGAGTCAAAAAAATCCTACCTCACAGGGAAAGGTCAAATCAAGTGTTTTAATTATGATGTTGTTATAATATATCTCATGCTTGGATGACCTGTATCTGAAGAGTTGGAAAACTAGGAAATATACTCTAAAAAGGGTACAAAAATAATGTGAACTTTGGAAGGGAAGAGTCAGAATCTTGCAGAGATGCAGTGAGGTAGAGTGGAAAGGATGTAGTGTTGGGTGACTGGGGTTCTACTCTGGACAAATCATTAACGTCTTTGGGCCTAGCATCCTCACCTGTAAGAGAATGTACAATGGAGGCTCTTTTTAACTGTACTATTAATAATCACCACCCCATGAAGTACGTACTAGAATTACTATTAGCCCTGTTTTATGGAGAGGAAACTGAGACTCCAAAAGATTGCAAACATTGCCCAAGGCTACACAGCTAGAAAGTGGTAGAGCCTGCAAAGTTATAGCCGACCATAACTCACTCCAAACCTTGGTTTCCTGACCTTGAGAGTGTCTGCTTACCTTGCAGTTACCTGGGAAAAGTTAACTTTTACACCACTTTCTACATGAGGATGATATTTCAGAGGTCTTCAAGGACTTGTTCAAGGCCACCCAACTAGTACGTGGTGAAACTAGGACTTGAACTTGTGACCATCTGACTTCAAAGCCTAAATTCTTAGCTGTTATACTAGATTTCCACTATGGTTACAGCCCTCACTATCTCAAAGATGCCTAGAGAATGTAGTCAGAGAGAATTTAGATTTATTCCCTGTAAGCTACGTAATTTAGAATTTTTAAAAAAAAGCTTATTTATTTGGCTGCATCTGGCCTTAGTTGCGACATGGAGAATCTTTCATTGGGTCACACACTGGGTCAGTAGTTGTAGCTCAGTAGTTGCAGGGCTCAGGTTCTGGAGTGTGCAGGCTCAGTATTTGCAGCTTGTGGGCTTATTTGCTTCATGGCACGTGGGGTCTTAGTTCTCTGAACCTGTGTTCCCTGCATTAGAGGTGGATTCTCAACCACTGGACTACCGGGGAAATCCCTAATTTAGGATTCGCGAAAGCAAAGTTCAATAGTCTTCAATTCTGGAATATACCTGGATAACCAGGGGCATGTGGGATGCAGATTTCATTCTAGCACCAGCACAAAGTAGAAGGAAGATACTTATTTAAAAATTTTAATTGGAGTTCTGCCATTTCTTGAGCATATATGCATATACGAAACCCCAATTGTGCACCATGTTAGAATTTATTATAATACAAACAAGTCCAAACACAATATAATATCTAATTAAGAAAATATGAACATTTACTATTTTTTTATGGTAACATTTTCCCCATTCTTTGAACTGGAATAACCAATATTAGAGTCTCTTATTCACTTCAGATAGGCCCCTCAGGTGGGACCAGTAGGCACCAACTGTGCAAAGTAACATTTTCCACTTGCAGAGTGTTTGCAAAATGAAACTTCATGCCTTCTCATGGAATGTCTTTTATGGTTTGCTTGTCATCCTCTTTATTTCCTTCCCATTAGGCAGTTCAGTCCTTGAGTTGTTCAATAGAAAGACACAGTGTGTACGTGTGTAGCATCACTGCACATCCAACCAAGGACACAGATGATACAGGAGGGATGCTAGCTAACAGTCTTTGAAAGGGGCATCACAAAAACCTGATATAAGGCAATTGCTAATGTGCCATCAACAGCAGCTGTTTATGTGACAGGCTTCAAAATTCAAAGCTATATTTTCAAAACTGGCCTGAAAGAAAAGGCTTAAAAGTTTGTTTTCTCTTTAAAAAGCTTTTAAATTTTGTCCACAATTATTACTATAAATAAGAATAAATTAAAAGTCCTTATATTATTTGACATAAATTTTAGGAGATATGTATCAACCTAAGCCAACAGGCATTTGTATGCATTATAACCAGAAGACAACACCTCATGGACTGCCTTCAAAAATCAGAACTCTTTTAAACTTTATTGTATCAAAATATAAAATACAGTCAGAAGGACAAGAGAACAAATACTAATTGGTATAGCCTCTATTATTAAGAGAAGTAATAAACAAGTGTATGAGGAAAACATTCCAAATACACATTCAGCTTTTACTTTTTAAACATCAATAATTAATTTTTACACACTCCTAAAAATGTGGAGCAGAGAGCATTGAGATCCACATACATATTTTTCATCTCACATTCATTCTCAAAAAGGAATTGCTTAACCATTCTAGATATTGCACGGTGACTCATTCATGTATAGCTCAAACTAGCATTTTTCAGACCTATTGTTTAAAAATAAATAATCAAATAAATATTTATATATATTAGGTGTAGGTAGCCTTTGGTTCATTCACAAAGGGGTGTGATGGAGTCATATCATACACACAGTTAATGAACAGGTACCCGACTGCACATGCTTGGCAAAAAAGAAACAGAAATGCAACTTAAGGGGAAATCTGCCCATCCTCCCACACAATGCACATTGACCTGGGAAAAGTGTGACCTGGGAGATGTGAATCTGCTCTTCTCTCATTCGAACTCCCATGAACATCTTTTAGTGGGAGCACCTTTCTGCACCAGTGTGATCCTAATGTTCTAGAATACAATGGAGTCACACAATACAGTCTCTAAATGTAAGTCAATTCTGTCTTGTCTTCAGTGGAAGAAACAGCAAACTGTTCCAATGCTGGGAAAAAAACTTATCTGAGTTAGGAATTTTAAGGGGTAGAACATGGTCTCCAACATGGATCCTTCCTGAGAACTTTGCAGAGGTAACTTTGGCTCTGCCAGATTTTTTCCATTTGCACTGACTTCAGAACTAATCTTTGGATGAGACGAGACTCTTCTGCAATCATTTAAACAGAGTAGGAATTAGGATCTTCAGGGTGAATGTAACCTAAAGTTGTACTGATTTAATGCTGAGGGCATTGACTGAAGTTTTGGAGCCTTTTCTACCCTGCTTGTTTATTGCAAGTTCCCTTTAAAAGGGTAGATGTGTCTTCTAATTTAGGGACAAAAGTGCAGTAAAAATCCAGCCCGAGGAGCCAAGTGTTTCAAGTGGACTCTGCTTTTTGTTGGGTCACCAAACATACCATACAATTTCAAAATCATGTTGTAATACTTCTTTCAGAATAGGGATAACTTCAAATACTGGGAATCTGGGAGAAGGTTAAAAAAAAAAAAAAAAAAACTGAGAAAAACTCCAGCATAGATTTTTCTTTCAAAACACATCATGGGGTACACAGGAGCCTAATGTATTCAAGTCTGTGTGTATGCACACATGAGTGGTAATTCCCAGGGAAACCTCCATTAATTATACCCTAGAACTATTCTTGCCTTCTCCAGGCAAGGGCAGAATAAATAAATTCATATTTTATTATTTTGCAAAGGATCTGGGTTAAATAGCATCATTGAAAACTGGCACCACCCTTTTGAGCCATATGCATCAAAGGGCAGACATGCAGACAACATGGGCACCTTCCCATCACCATTTGTGGCCAAATGGCAAAGCCAGCTGGACTGTGGGGTGGAGCTGAGATTGCCTCCCTTCACACCTGGAGAGCTACAGTTCCTGACCCTCGAAAATTAAATCCAGTTCAAAAGTCACTTCAAATAAAACAGTTTGGTGAGGGCTTCAGCAAGCAGGGTGGCAGGGTTGGCAACTCTACACATAAAGGCTTCTCCAGGAAGCTTGAGTGCCACGGCAACAAGAAGCTATTTCAGTAAAGAGATCATACACAGCTGACTCAAGGGTGGATTGAAACAATGGCAAGAGTGGGCTTATTTTTTGTTTTCTGGGCTCAAGAATTCCTCCTATGGCCCTGCACACCAGGGTTGTTTTGGAGGTGTTAGATAAAACCTATACATCATGGCAAATAGAAAGACTGCATCTTAGACCCTTGAGGGTCCGAGGGTCATGGTTTTGTTGGTTTGGAGCATTTTCACAGAAACTCTGGCCAGATTCAATCATGGGCAGGATTCAATCCTCCCCTGCCCCCTCAGTGTCATTCTGCAGATAAGTATTTCAGGGCCACTTCAAGACCAAAACCCTCCCTAGGACAAAGGGAGCCCTTGGAAAATTCCCGAATTTGTCTGCATTGTTAGCTGCTGGTAACAACACAGGGAAATGATGGATGACCTCAGTTCTTGGAAGAAGAGTGTGGGCTCAGCTATGTGCTACTGTGGCGTGATGTGTCACGTAAAGGAGCAGTTCCCAATGACTGTGGATGATGCTAAGCCTAAGTCCATAGACTATTTCTTTCTGGTGTGTCCTTACAGGCCACAGGAGAACGACACAACCTCCAATGACATCTTCCAACTGGTAGAGACTTTTGCCGTCTACATGACTTGGTGGAAACAAATGCATAAATGAAAACAAGATTCAAGCTTTTGTTGTTTTTCTCCTCCATCTCTTCTCATCTACCAGTCTGAAAGTTGCTCAGTCTGTGGAGACAGGAAATCAGGTTAGCACTCTTAAGGAGAGCTCTTCAGCCACAGGATGGGCCACATTCCCATCTGGAAATGGATTATGCAGAGGCACTAGGTGCCGAACCTACGGGGTCATGGGGATACTTTTATAGGTTTTCCATTTTTGTCATACTGGTATACCAGCATCTTGATACAGTGTGAGTTGGCCGGTGAGATCCAGGGGCTACTTGTTATGGAAAAGTTATGGTTGGTGTAGAACTGGACGGGCTGCTTCTGGCACTTGAAGAAGGCCTTGAGAGTAGCGGCCGCCATGGTGCGGAACCGCTTGCTGATGAAGCAGTAGAGGAAGAAGTTGATGGCCGTGTTCAGAAGGGCCAGCATGTTGGCCACATCGGACATGATGTGCACCAGCCAGGGGTTCTGGATGGGCGCCCCATAAAGGTGGTAGAGGATCATGATGATGCGTGGGGCCCAGAGCGTGGCAAAGATGGAGGTGATGGTAAACAAGATGGCCGTGGTCTTGCCCGTGGAGTAGCCACGGAGGCGAAAATTGCTCTTCCTCCTGAGCTTGTACACAATGATTGAGTTCAAGATGAAGAAGATGGAACAGGGTACCAAGTACACAGTGAAGCAGTGAATCCAGATAAGGACATGATGCACAGAGGTGCTGACGTAGTCTTCAGTCCAGAGGTTGGGCCACCAGTAATAGGGGATGCTGGTCAGGAAGCAGGTGACGTAAACACTTACGATGACTTTCCGGGTGCGGGCTGGGTAGGAGACTGTGTGGTACTTGAGCGGGTGGCATACTGCGATATACCGGTCAATAGTTAATGGAACAGTAATCCAAATGGAAGTGTGGATGGATGAGAATTCCAGCACTTCTATGATCTTGTCGGGTACCTGAGGCATCTGCATGTTCAAGATGAAATCTTCCAATAGGAAGTCCACGAACACAATGAAAAAGAGGACCAAGATGTCAGCAGCAGCAAGTGCCAAAAGATAGTTGTACGAAGACTTCTGTCTCCTAGCCACCAGCTGAGAGAGGATGATCACGGTTAGGATATTTGCTGTGGAGAGAAGAGAATCTGGTTTACATCTGAAGCAAGATGTCTTCATTGGTTACTAGGGGCCCCTTAGGAATAGTGTATTGGGCACTCCCATGGAAATCAAAGGGACTGAACCCATGTTCTTGAGGGAAACTTCTGTACTGCAGTTGCATCTCACACAAACATCTTGATACTATTTTGACAAAATTTCAAGTTCACATTGTGCTTTATCTGTCCTCACACAATCATGACAGTGGTGCTGCTGTTGTCCTCACTTCAGAAATGAAACTGAGGCTCAGAGAACTTAAGGAACTCACTTAGAGTCAAGAGTTAGTAATTCATGGTGACAGGATCCAAACTCATATCCCCTAATCCTTAATTCTGTGCTCTTTCTTTTGTCTGGCTTCAAGGAGGATATGGGGCTGGAATGGCGTTTTCTGTGCTCAGGCAGGAGATTGGACTATATGTCCTCTTAAGAATCTTTAGAACTTAGATTTTAAGACCTTTCCTTTGTAAGTGGGTTTAGAATGGAGAAGGTTATGACCTTTAGATTATTTTTAAAATAAATTATATATATTTTAGAATAAGTAGTCTACACACAGGGTACATAATTAAAGTTAAAAGCAGAGAAATGTAAAATTTCCTTCCACTCTTATTCTCCAACCCAATTACCCTTCCCTCGGGGCAATCATAGTTAAATAATTAGTGCTTTACATGTCTGTGTAATACATATGTATATAGTTTTGCAAAAAGAGTAGCAATACATTTTTCTGGGGATCAGAATTGTTTTGAAACGCATCCACATAATTTCTGATCAATTTTAAGAAGCAAATGTCTCTCTGAATAAGATACATCTGGCAAGTCATTAGGGACTCATTCTAAAAGGATATCCCAATGGATAACATCTGAAAGTCATTCTACACTTTCATTAACTCATAACCAACTCTGAAATTTGAACATGGTTAATCATATTTTGCAAACAAGGGTCTCAGAGAATTTATGTCCCTTGTTTGAAGTGCAGTGGCAAGGCTGGTATCCAGGGCTGCCTTTCTTGCATGCATCTTTAAAGTTATTTCACAATAGTTCACAAGTGAAAATGTCTTTGATATACATACCCTGGCGTATTCATCACTCAGATTAAACAAATGTTAACATCCTGCCACATATGCTTTAGTTTTTTTTTTAAAGAAGAAATGACGCTATAGATGTAGTTGAAGTCTTTGAAATTGTTCCAGCTCATCCTTTCCTTCTCCTGTTCCCTCCCTAGAGACAGCCACAGTGCTGTCGTCTCTAGGGCCACGTTTGCACAATCTTAACTTTCTTTTATGCAGAAGCTGCCACTCTACATGGGGATGTTTTTCACTCAACAAGATGCTTTGAGATCTATTTTTATTGATACATGGAGATCTGTTTCACTCATCTTAATGACTATAGAGCAATTCCATTAATAAATTTGCCACAATTTATTTATTCACTTATACATAGACATATTTATGCATATACAAACATGTCTATACATGTCTCTATGTACATATACACATACTACATAGACATATACATCTAGCTGTCTATAGTGTATATGTATACTGCCATATTATATAGACATTTATATATGTGTATATATATACACACACACACATTTAAACTGGTTTCAGGATTTTGCTCTTTCAATCTGCTATAGTTAATACCTTGACACGACTCTCTGTGAGAGGTAGCTACGTGTGAGAGTTTCTCTCAGGTAGTATACATATTAGAAGTGTGTTTACTACGTTTCAGAGTACTTGCATCAACGTCTTTACCAGATATTGCTACACTGCTCTGTAGAGTGATTTTACTAATCTGTACTCCCAGCAGTAGCGTATGAGAGTTCCGGTGGCTCCATAACCTCTGTACTTGGAACTGTCAGGCTTTTGATTGTTTGTTTAAGTCTGTGCTGTCCTTGTTCTTGTTCAAAACACCTTGAAATAACATTCGGAAGTGGTGGAGAGTTAAGGTACCAGTTATATTAATTATCCAATATTCAAACCCAGGACTAATACCCAAGCTCGAAACCATGTGATAATATCAATACTTCTAAGCAGGGGTGGGAGTAGCATGCAGGTATGTTACACCCTGTATAATAAAGAAAAATTATAAGTAAACTTTAAGTCAACACCTAAGAAAAGAAGCCCATTGCAAAATTCTTTGCATTGTTAATCCTGAAATTTCAAATATTTACTTATCCAGCTTTGTCTGACTTTATGGCATCTCAAGTTCCACTTTGTTTCAAGCCAGAGAAAAGTGATTCCTGTTCTCTAGGCTGCCTCTGACTTAGAAAAGTGCCAATGTTTCTCAGAACCTCTTTTTTCCATTCATTAAATAATGCCCACACACTCTCTCATATCCCTGCTCTGCTCCCGACTTATAAGGGGGGACAGAATGAATAAATGCTGAGGTCTCTCCAGAAAAAAATGTTATACAGTCATCCTTTAGTATCCACAGGGTATTGGTTCCAGAACCCTCCTGTGACACCAAAATCTGTCAGTGCTCAAGTCCTGTATATAAAATTGTAGAGTACAGATGGCTCTCTGACTCTGTGGGTTCCCATTTACAAATACAGAGAGCTGACTGTATATATTCTGCAGAGAGTGACTCTTCACCACCATCTCTTACTTCTTCATCGAAACCTATTTGTTGTGTAGTGCTAAAAATTTTCCATAACCAAACTCTTTAAAATTATTCAAGCTCCATCTAATTAATGCTTTAAGCCAGGCAAGTCATCAGCTCCAAACGAAATTGCCAGCCATTCATATTTGACATTTCCTTAAGTTCCTAGTAATTGCGTCTCTCAAGAAACTAACCCACAGCCATTGAGTTTCCCATTTCTTTCATGCAGGTAGATTTGCCCCTAAGGCAACATCAAGAACACTTAAGACATCCTTGGGATGAGAGAGATGTGTGAGCCACAGAGACCCAGAGGGGAATGGAACAGTGCCTGTGTATTGATTTTCTGAAAAAGAAATGAGGAGGTAGAATTTTCAACTCTTAAGGTTTGACATTTGCTATAATTCCTCACATTGAAAAATCCTTTCATTTCCACTGTGACAGTTTTTTTTCCCCAAAGAAAAGGAGTGGTGTTGACAGGGCCTGTGTGTATTTATAAAGGTTGAATAAGCGAAGGAACCCGAGTCATCACTGCCTGAAATTCCATTTCTCAGTTTTTTTTCTCAAACTAACTGGCCCAAGAATCTGTTGTGTGGAAACCCAACCAAATCCCACCCAAGCAAGTCCCCATGGACTTCATGATCAAAATGTCAATGCTTCTAAAAAACAAATCCTTTCTGTCAATGTTGTCTTTGGACAGGTTTAAGCTCCTGGGTAATATAAAGCCCACGTCTTGTGATTGCAAAGCTTCTTGGTTATATTATTGGGGGAATTCATTTCCTATACTTCGCAGCTTACCATACTCAAATTTGAGAGGATTTGGGGAACAGCTAAAAGAACAACACAGGTCAGACTGTCAGACCCCACCACTGGATGGTTGACTGGAGCAGAGGGGAAGGGTGAAGGTCTTCCTGAGGTATTTTCTATGTCTATGAGGACCAAGAGTACCTTCAGATTCCTCAGAAGAGCCCTGACTGGGAGTTCTGAGTTTACATCTCTGAATTCTGCTACATGTCTCTCTCTTTTTTTTTTTTTTTGGTCTTTGAAAATTATTTTTTTCAGTTATAAAAGCAAAATATACTTGTAAAAATTAAACAAATCAGTGTATAATAATATTATTATCTCACTTTTATTGAGCATTTATTTTTAAGCATCTTACACACAATACTTCAATTTAATCTTTACAACCAGGCTGAGGTCATAACAGTTATCTGAAAGCTTTGAGGCTCAGAGAGGCTATAAGTAACTTGTTTGAGGTCACACAGAAAGTGAGTGGTGAGCCAGGACAGCCAGGCTCTTTGTCTCCTGCGTTTGTACATTTAACTATTACATCAGACACTGGAAAGTGAAAGTCTGTTCAAATCCCATTTTCTAGAAACATTACAATATCTAATTGCTTAGATGACCCTCAGTGAACCACCTCCTGGTATTCATGCCTTTGTGTAGTCTCTTCCTTTTGATTCCGAGTTGGTCCCGTGACTCACTTTTAACCAGTAGACTATTGTGGGAGTGACACTGTACAACCGGACTGCAAGTTTTTCAAAAGAAAACTGGCTTTGGGATGCTCTATCTTGGAGTCCAACTGTGAGAAGTCCATGTCACTTGCAGAGGCCGTGTGAAGGGACTCTGATTGAAAACCCCAGGTGAGCTCATAGCTGACATCCAACATCAGTTGTCACGTGAGTGAGCACTCTTGGATGTCCAGCTCAATGGAACCCCCAATAACTGCAGTCCCAGTTAACTGCCCCTCTGCTGCAACTGCAAGAGACCCCAAGCAAGAGCCTTCCAGCTGAGCCCAGTCAGCCTAAGAACCAGGATAAGTAATCCGAAACTGTTGTGTTAAGGCTCTAAGTACTGGTTTACAATAGTTTACGATGCTGCAACCAGAACAGAGGTTAACCATTTGGCATTTGTTTCTCCAGGATATTTATATGCCTATAATGATAAATATAATTAGTAATATGATCATCACCACAAAATGAGATCATACACTAATACTGTTGTGCAAGCTGGTTTTTTTTTTTTTAAATTAGAAATTAGAATTTTCCTATGTCAACAATATTAATGAAATACTCACCTATGACTCGACAGTCCTTATTTTATTATTTTGGCCACTACAGAGCTTCATTAAACATCTTTGCATATTTCTGTAGAATATGTTCTCCAAAGTAGAAATGCTGGTTTAAAGGATAACACATTTTTTTTCTTCCCCTCTCTTTCCTTCCCTTCCATTCTCCCTTTTCCCTTCCTTCCACCCTCCTTCCCTCCCTGTCTGCCTCCTCTTTTCCTAAAGACAGCTAATAGAATTTGTAAGAAGGAAAGGAGCTCAAGCTGAAGCTACAAAAAGATTTAGGTTAGACATCAAAGAGCACTTTCTGACTGCAGTGGCAGTTATGTGAACTAGAGCAGGCCACTGATACCACAGCTGTTTGGTCCATGCAGGTCTTCCAAAAAGAATAGAGAGTTGTGTATTTGGGCTGATTAAATTCCTGGGATTACCTTCTGCAAATCCTCTCTCTCTGCATCCTAAATCATGTTCTTGCGAATATCCAAAAAGAGAACCATTCAACCCTTTCAGCCACCATCCCCTGTGACTTAAATGAACCCCCCCTTCAGATGTCCATCTTTTGCACTAGAAGAGGCAGTCCTCATGTCCTACAGATACAGAAGGACCCCCTGACATTCTGAGCAATTCCAGTGGTGTTATTTATGTGGCTGCTGGAAGGTACCTCAAGGACAGATTTTTAGGAAAAGCAATTTCCAAGTCCTGCAAGCAAGAAATCAGCACTGTCCTTGTTTAGATCAGCTGTGGGGGCTGAATTGTGTGAATGGACATCGCCTCTTTTGGGCTGTCACTTCCCTTGCTGTTATCTTTTCAATTACAGATCTTGGAGTGGAGAAAGGGGAAACAAAATGATGCTAGCTCTGGAAGCCTGAACCAAGTTGCTGCTACTGCCCCGGATCCCCTGTGGTGGGGACGGCACCAGGTTGCTGCGTCTAGAGGAGCCAGAAGTGGAAGGAGGCATTGTTTCCATTGCAGCTGCCCCACCCACGGTGCAGAGCATCCGGTGTGTAGTGGCGGGTGATGGGGCTCAGAGCTACACAACTGATGCCTCCTCCGAGGAGTACAGCTCCGCAGTGTTTGATGATTACAGTGCTCTGAGGGCATGGTGGGCCCAAACCTGTGGGATGCAGGGCCAGGAGAAGTACGACCCTCTTGCACACTCTCCCACCCTTAGACCAATGTCTTTGTCATCTGTGCCCCCACTGCAGAGAATGTGTGGCATCAGTTGCATCCAGAAGTGTGTTACCACTACCCGGAGGTGCCCAGCCTCCTGGTGGATATCAGGGAAGACCCGAGAGCCCAGCCTGTTACCTGTGGCTCCTCAAGGAGCAGAGCAGACCCACACTGTGTGCTATGAGGAGGGCTCAACTTGGTGGCAGGACAGCACTCAGCTTGGGACACCCCCCGCCTCTAATTAGTTGTGCCTTGAGTGCCCCAGCTGAGCCTAAAGGGCAATTCTGAAACCCCTGGGGGTGTTCCCTGAATGCCTTTAAAAGAGGCCCACAGGGCTTTGGGCTCTGCCCCACTCTGCTTGGGAACACCAGGTATTCTTGAGAGCTCAAGCCCAAGAAGCAGCCCAATGCCCCTCCCCATTTTCCTACACAGACATTGCTTCCTAGGTGCTGTGTCTTCTCAGGTTAAGAGCTCTCAGCTGTCTTATCCTTAACTGCTCCCTCACTGCTCTTCAAACCGTTCCCCACTCAAGATGCTCTCTCCTTTCCCCAAAGAAGGGGCCACAAAACCCAAGGAAAACAAATGCACCCTAACCTACCCCCACATGCCCAGACTGCTTCTGCATCTGCTGACTGACTCTGCCCCCACCCCCTCTGGACCTTTCCTACCCCATCAGTATCAAGAGAATCTCCTGTCTCCAGTGGAGGCGGGGTGGTGGGGAAGATGATGCTGACAAGACTTGGTATTCAGTTTTTTTGACCTCTGTGGATGGTGTCAGGAGGTCTTCAGGAGGTTGTGCCCTCCTGAGGGCTCCTAGGAGAGGAGCAGGGAAGGGTTTCCCAACCCCAGGCACTGCCTGCTGGCCAGTGGCCATCCTTGTTTCCTGTCGTTCCACTTGCTCCAGGGCAGAAGCCAGGGAATGTGGAATGTCCTTCCTGAAGTTGGTTGTTAGAGGCATGAACCTGACTGTGGCTGGTGGAGTGGAGATCAGGCAGTGGGGCCCCACCTCGCAGGAAGGTAATCCCTGAGAGATGCCTTCAAGGTTCCTGGAAGGGCCGTTTGTTCCTTTTGCTCTTTGCAGGCTAAACGTTGCAAATCATAGTGGAAGAAGTTATGAAGTAGAGTGACTAATCTCCCTGAGCCTCAGTTCCTACATCTGTGAATTTGGCATCAATATAAATGGTACCATCATAGACTTGTTAGGTAGTTAGAATAGGAAACAGGAGTCCAGAATGGCAGTGGCTAAAAGACAAGGAAGGGAAAAGCCTGCAAAAATAGAACAAAGGAAGGTCCAAGGACCAGAGTGAGGACCTCAGGTAAAACAAAAAACACTCCTGGCTAGCCCAATTTACGTAGAGCAGGCCCGGGGCAGGGCGGGGGGAAAACATATAAAAAAAGAAGCCAAAGGGCTGGGTGGTCTCTCCCTCTCTCTCCCTCTCTTTCCTGCACACTGGGGCACTCTTCTCTTGGCGTCTTTGGGTCAACATGCCCTCACGCCCCGAGGATGGATTTTCCTGCTATTATCTAAATAAAATAGAGCTGTAACATGGAGCTGTAACACTGATTTGTCTAAGAGCTATAACATGGTCCGTTCGAGACCTGAGAGCTATAACATGGTCTGTCCAAGACCTGAGATCTGTGACACGCCGAGGGCTTTAAGGTCCGTCACTCCAAATCTTGGTTGTGATGAGACAGAACCGAGGAGCATACACTCGCCTGACAGACTGATAGAAAGATAGAGGAAATAAAGTGTGTAAAATGTTCCCAGAACATGGTGAGCACTCTGTAAACATTAGTTGTTACTTTTCATACCTGGCCTGAACACATAGTTCAGTTCAGCAGACAATATTGAACTAGAGGCCAGACCCCATGCTGGAAGTAGAGCTGAATAGGAGAGAATCTGAGCTCTCAGTGAATCCATAGCAGAGTCCCATTTACCTCTATGGATCATTCCAGGCATTACAGTCCTGTCACCTTATCTGAAAATTCTTCATTCCCAATCCCTCTAGCTGCATCTGTATTTCACCTTCAGCCTCCTCTTTGTTTCTCTGTTTGGTGGAGAAAAAACATTGTGCTTTACTACTTGATTCAGTTGTCTCTTCCATTCTCTGAAATAGCCTTTGTTCTTTTTAAATTCTAGTTATTATTTTGATAGCCCTTTAATTTTCTTTGTAACTTTACTATCATGCCCTTCACTGTTATACTATTTGTCGCCACATTTAGCATTTAAATATTCTTTTCAAAGTTGAATCAGTGTTTCCCGCTTTCTTTGAATCCCTCTAGGATCTCATGCCTAGAGTGAGAGCACAGCTTGAGGCAGGGATGACAGAAATATTAAATCTTCAATTGATTGATCGGGGCTGCTGGGCATCATATTGAAAATTTTCCCAAAACCACACCTGTGTTTGGTAGTGCTGTGATGGATTGGTGATGTCTGCCGTCATGGGGGGAAAAAAAACCTGTTGTGCAGATTTGCCGTGAGGAAGTCTTAGGACCTGGATCCATGGTGCAGCTTTCCTTTCCCTCAGAACTTAAGGAAATAGTAGTTCCCGGTGTTGATCAGGACTAGTTGAGACCTAGCAAGACAACCTACTCCAATATTCTTGCCTGGAGAATCTCATGGACAGAGGAGCCTGGCGGACAACAGTCCATGGGGTCACAAGAGTCGGACACAACTTAGCGGCGACTAAGCCACCATCAACCAAGCCTGCCTTTGCGGTTGCCTAGTCAGCAAGAGCTAAGATGGCTGCCGCCCCAGGCCAGCCTGACTCAGGGCAGTGGGGAGAAGGGAGTCAGCATCTAGGCCAAAGGCCAATCAGTTGGCCTTCTCTTGACAGTAACATTGATTCTGGCTTTTTGACCAGAGGCAGCTTCTTTGGGTAACCATGACAACTACTAGATTCTCAACTGGGAAACCACGTTCAAGTTGGCCAAAGACTCAAATGTTTTCAAACCACACTTCTCAGTGCCAAGCTTCATTTTCTTATGACTGCCATATATTGAGCATCTACTATATGCTGGGTGGCTTTGTATAGATGAGATGATTTTATGAGATTTGCTGATGAACATTTTTACTTTCAAAGTTATGCATTTAATTTAAATGGTATTAGAGGACTTCACTTTCACTTTTCACTTTTATGCATTAGAGAAGAAAATGGCAACCCACTCCAGTGTTCTTGCCTGGAGAATCCCAGGGATGGGGTCACACAGAGTCGGACACGACTGAAGTGACTTAGCAGTAGCAGCAGCAGAGGAATGTTATTTTTCCATTTAGGGCAGTGATAAAAGCCTGTGCATAAAATAACTTTATTTAAAAAGTGAGTTGGTTTAGAGAAGTATATAAAATGGCAGTGTGAGCATTCTCTGATCTCCATTTTACAAATGAGGAGAAACTCATATAAAGAAAGGGTGAGCCACCTGCCCAAGTTGGCATAGCTGGGAAGTCTAAGAAGCATTTCGAGAGCACTTGATGGTGCCATTCTGGGTCAAGTTTTGTACCGAGGGAAGGATGCAGCTGTGTTTTCTCAGCTCTGGGGCTTTTGTCACAGAGACACATGTGGGCAGGGCTTGAGGTGACTGGCCAGAAAACACAGAGCAGAAGAGTTATCAGAAAGGATGGGCTTGGGTTAAAGTGAGAGGCATGAATTTTGGAGTCTGGAGGAGCTGGGTTAGCGCTCCAGATCCTCACATTTCTCACTGGCACTCTTGGGCAAGTAAATTAAGGGGGAAATTGATAAATGAGGGTAACAGTGGTGTCTGGTTCAGAGGGCTATTTTGAGGGTTGGAGGGAAGCACACACAGATAAAGCTCTTGGCATGGTGCCTCGAACAGGGAGAGCGTGTGGTAAGTGGTCTCCGTTAGTGTCTTTGAGTGTGATGACCAGTCCTGTGATGGCGACAAACTGAACCAGGCAAAAGCCTGATGCAGAGGCAATAGCACAAACCTAGGTGGGGCTTCTCCCAGCATAGTTCTTGAGGTTTGGAGAACTGGCTCTGGAAGAGACCTCTGACTCACTTTTCATATTCGGTCAGTGAAAATGTCCTTCAGCTGCTGTATGTTACATATGAAAGTTAAGAGGGTAAATCCTAAGAGTTCTCATCACAAGGAAAACTATTTTTGTTTCTTTTTCTGCTTTCTTTTCTTCTTGTATTGCATCTGTATGAGATGACGGATGTCAACTAAACTTATTGGAGTAATCATTTCATAATATACGTAAGTCAGTCATCGTACTGTACACCTTACACTTATGCAGTGATGTATGCCAATGATATCTTGATAAAACTGAAAAAAGAAAGCATCCTTAGCCTTTCCAATTTTGTTAGGAGACCCCTTGGGATTAGACTGAGTTCTCACATAGATGCTTCTATGCTCCTGGACAAGTCACTTCCCTTCTCAGAGCCTCAATTTCCAGATCTGCAAAGTGAGCCAATTAGTAAAGCAAAAATTAGAAAAATAGTATCATAGCTCTCATTTGGTAAAGATGGGCAGAGGTTTCACAGGTACACAGGGAAGGGCTCCCAGAGAGTGTGACCAGTATGTGCCAAGGCAAAGAGAAGGAAAGAGGAAGATCCCTCACCATCCTCTCAGGGCAGCTAACAGTTATTGAGTGTTTACTGTGTGTCGGGCCCTGAACTCAGCTCTTCGTATACATGAAGGATATTTCATGTCTATAACATCAAACATTATCTAATATTAAATATCCAAGAAGGCTTCCTGAGTGGGCTCAGATAGTAAAGAATCTGCCCACAGTGTAGGAAACCTGGGTTCAATTCCTGGGTTGGGAAGATACCCTGGAGAACAGAATGGCAACCCACTCCAGAATTCTTGCCTGGAAAATTTTATGAACAGAGGATCCTGGCAGGCTACAGTCCATGGGATTGCAAAGAGTCAGACATGACTGAGTGACTAACACTTTCACTTTCAAATATCCAATATTTGCTAATAAAGTAGGTACTCTTTTCATCCCTTTATTATAGATGAGAGAGACTGAGGCTCAGAGGGTGAAGAAGTTGACTGAAGTTGGATGCAAAAGGGTCAAATGCCTCTTCCAGTTCTTCCACTCACACAGATCTGTAATACAAGGACTGAGCATGTGCAGTAATAATTGGGACATTTATTAATAGTGATTCCCTTTACCAGGCACTTGCTATTGTGGCTCACTTGTTAGAGTTTTTACTGGAATCAAATTTAATCCTCACACAACATTAGGAGATAGATACTATTTATTGATAGGCCCATTATAGAGTTGAGAACATGGAGGCTCAGTGGGTTAAGAGTCTGGCCCAGATTAGATATCAAATGTGTGCTGGACCTAGAACTCAAAAACAACTTATTAGACTTTAGAGTCCATTTGATGGACCTGTTCATTCAGTTCCTTCCATCATTAGCTCGAGGGAACTGACCATTAAGTAGAAATGGGTCAATTCTTTCTCTGTTTCTTTCTTTCTTTATTTTTTTAACAGTGAGTATCAGCTGGCATGTATATGGCATGAGGTAGCTGAGGGAAAAATTCCCTACAGAGGATTTGTAAGTCCTTCAAGAATACTCACCAACTGGTATAGCCACTATGGGGAATGGTATGGAGGTTCCTTATAAAACTAAAAATTGAGCAGTGCCACTTCTGGGCATATATCCTGAGAAAAACATGATCCAAAAAGGGTACATGCACCCCAATGTTCATTGCAGCACTGTTTACAGTAGCCAAGACATGGAAGCAACCTAAATGTCCATCGACAGAGGGATGGATAAAGAAGATGTAGTACATATATACAATGAGCTATTACTCTGCCATTAGAAAGAATGAAATAGAGCCAACGTGGATGGCCCTAGAGATTAGAGATGGTCATACTAAGTGCTGAGTCACTTCAACCATGTCTGACTCTTTGTGACCCCATGGACTGTAGCCCATGAGGCTCCTCTGCCCATGGGATTTTTCAGGCAACAATACTGGAGTGAGTTGCCATTTCCTCCTCCAGAAGATCTTCCCAACCCAGAGATCGAACCCGGGTCTCTTACATCTCCTGCATTGGCAGGTGGGTTCTTTACACTTAGCGCACCTGGGAAGCCCTGGGATTGTCATACTGAGTGAAGTAAATCAGACAGAGAAGGCAAACTATCATATGACATTCCTTATATGTGGAATCTAAAAAGGAATGATGCAAATGAACTTACAAAATAGAAAGGGACTCATAGACTTAAGGAACAAACATGGCTGCCAGGGGGAAAGATGGGGAGGGAGGGATAGGGAGTTTGGGATGGACATGTACACACTGCTGTATTGAAAATGGATAACCAACAAGGACATACTATACTGCATAGCACATGGAACTCTGCTCAATGATATGTAGTAGCCTGGATGGGACGGGAGCTTGGGGGAGAATGGAAACAGGTATACATATAGCTGAATCCTTTCACTGTTCACCGAACCTATCACAACATTGTTAACTGGCTATATCCCAATACAAAGCAAGAAGTTCTTTTTTTTTTTTTTTAAAGAACACCTACCACTCCCAACCCCTGGGAATAAGCAAGGATAAAGAGACAGGGGGTTCATCTCTGCCTCTGAGGGTCTAATTTCTTCCTCTAAGTATAAGGCATATGACTGGGGCCCTCTCCATGGCTCCTCCAGATATGGAATGGTGCTCACATCAGCTAGTCCTCCCTGGGATTCACCCCAGGTGCTTGCCACTGGTGGCTGCTGTGTGCACAGGATGCTCATTTGCTTGACAGTTTTGTGGACCCAGAGTGATGGTCACTGGGTGTCAGGGGACCAACAGGAAATCAGAGGCTTCTGGGCTCTTCATCTGGAGTTCACTCGGGTGTCAGAGGCTAATTGTGGCTCCGCTCAGGTTGTCACTGCTTGATTAAACATCTTGCGCTAAGCACCATCCATCTGTGTCCCAGTGGCTGCTGGGGGTAGGTATTTGCAGCTATGGGCAAATTTCTTATCAATCATGCATATAAAACACAGCCAGTATGAAAGCTTCATTCCTGTTGCCTGTCTTCTTCCATGCAGTCAAGGACAATGGGACAATTAAAGCAGGCTGGCACTCATTTACTCATTTCACAAACATTTATCTTGCACCAGGCAGTGGGTCACGCATTGCACATGCAATGGTGTGCAAACACACAGGTGGAATGAGTCCACAAGGGGCTTACGATCTATTTTAACCAAGTAGAGGTCTGTTCTGCTACCTACTAGTTCTGAGGCCTTGGGTGAATCACATGTTTCTCTGGATCTTTTCTCATTCAAAAAGCATGTGCTGGGCAGGTGTTATGTGGCATTCTGAGGCTGCTGGAACAGGGAGGCAAGTCTCTCTCCACTGGCAAGGGAGGCAGAAAGGGAAAGAGGTTGCATGACTGAGAAGCGAGTGTGACCCAGGGGGCCCAGGCATTTTCTTGGGCCCACAGGGAGAAAGTGGGAATGAATTCTGACTTTGGGGCCTGGGAAAGCTGCATGAAAGTGTGAAGAGCACTGCATGATCAAAGGAAATGGGGCCATAGGTGACCCAGTCAAGAACGAGGAACATAATAGATAAATTAAACAAATAATTCTTCAGCTAATAACCCAAGCTGTCTTTCTAGCCTGAAGGCTCTCTTCCCAGGGGCCATTTCCTAGGGGCAGCTGGTTGCCTTGCAGCCAAAGCCAAGTATAACCTGCAGCAATCAGCTGTCTACTTCGCACCTCCAGCTGCTTTCTAGTATAAGGTCTGCATCAAATGTCTCCAAGTTAAGAGAAGGAAAAGCAATACCATGCGATGCCAAGAAACAAATCCCACTCACTAGGATAACCAAAGTCCCAGGACATGGTGTAAAGGTTAATCTACTTACCCAGGGTTCCATTGCTATAGATACCACCAACACTGACCACAACTCCTACGACCACTTCTTTGATGATTTGGGAGGCACTTCAGGGACTCTCAGTGTCATCCCAGAATGAAAAGAGGCAAAGAGTAAAGATTCTGGAGCCTTGCTGCTAGGGTGCAAACCTGCTTCTGCCACTTTCTAGCTGTGTGACCTTGGACAATTTACTTAACCTCTCTGAGCTTCGGTTGGCACATCTATGTAAAAGATAATGATGCAGTACAGGCTTTTGTGAGCATTAAATGAATTAATACATGGAGAGTGCATGGTACCATATAGGCCACATAATTTTAACACCATAACTATTAAGTTAGAAGTCCAGAAGGGCAGGAAGTGTATTTGCTTATTACCATTAACATATTGCCAACCTCTTACACAGTCCCAGGTATATGATTGTTGTTTAGTCACTAAGTTGTGTCTGACTCTTTTGATCCCATGTACTGTAACTCAGGCTTCCCAGGTGGCTCAGTGGGTAAAGAACCCGCCTGCCAATGCAGGAGACACAAGAGACCCGGGTTCAGTCCCTCGGTAGGGAAGATGCCCTTGAGGAGGGCATGGCAACCCACTCCAGTATTCTTGCCTAGAGAATCCCCATGGACAGAGGAGCCTGGTGGGCTACAGGCCATTGGGTCACATAGAGTTGGACTCAACGGCAGCGACATAGCACGCATGTACTGTAACCCACTAGGCTCCTCTGTCAATGGGATTTCCCAGGCAAGAATACACAAGTGGGTTACCATTTCCTTTTCCAGGGGATCTTCCCAACCCGGAGATCTAACCTGCATCTCCTGCATTGGCAGGTGGATTCTTTACCACTGATCCATGAAAGAAGCCCTAGGCATGTGGTAGGTGCTCTAAATATCTGTTGAATGAATGCATGAATGAATGATTATGAATGTAGATTAATGTGGCATTGTAGACATGCAGGAAAGGGCTTTGTCATAGTTTTGAACAGACTGGAATGTTGCTAAGTGTTTACTGTGGAAAATAAGTCAGGTTATGTGATCAAGGGTAATTGGAAATTAATTTAGTGTTCAGTGGGAGAGAGATCTTTTAAAGACTATCAGCCTCTCCATGTTTTGTGCCAGAATCTTCCATGTGAATCCAATTTCAGTTCAGTATAAATTTAGTGATGCCTAACTATGTGCCAAGCCTGGATCAGTCTCTCAAGGAGTACAAGACCCTGGGCTCAGGGTGCTGAGATCTTACTGAATAAGTCATCCCAAGGCAGCATGAGGAGTCATTCAAACTCCTTGCTCCCTTCAATGACTATGCCATGGTGTATAAACTCAGATGGCACAAGACACCAGGCAGATGACATCAATGTGTGAGGTGAGCCTGCAGGGGCCTTTAGTCAGCTCCCTGGCTTATATCCCCTTTCAAGAGAGCAGCCACTGTTCAGTTCCACCTAGTGGTTTTCCTGATGCTGGGAAAGATTGCAGGCAGGAGAGTGGGGAGACAGAAGATGAGAGGGTTGGGTGGCATCGTTGACTCGATGGACATTAGTTCGAATAAACTCCAGGAGATAGTAAAGGACAGGGAAGCCTGGCGTGCTGCAGTCCATGGGGTTGCAAAGAGTCAGACACGACTGAGAAACTGAACACCAACAAGTGGTTTCCCGAAGGGAATGCCAGCCAACTGCGGCTGTGCCAGTTGGGATCCTCTGTCCATGGGATTTTCTAGGCAAGAATACTGGAGTGGGCTGCCATTTCTGTTTCCAGGGGATCCTCCTGACCCAGGGATCGAACTGCAGGTGGATTCTTTACCATTCTTTCCCACAGGGAAGCCAACTGTGGCTGAGTCATCCAATATTTCAAGATAGACTTGCAAGTAACACACACATACACAAATACACAGAGTGCCCCATGGGTCTCGGATTTGAGGCCTCTGCTCTATAGCAAAATACCGTGTCTTTGCACAAACAACCAGATATCATTAGCACCCTTCTGCATCCCATGCAAATGCTCTTCACTTTATGAGCTGTTGCCCCAGTGTGCAGTGCTTTTTCCTAGCTTTGTAGCACATGATGGGCTATTTCTTCTGGCTGGAATCCTTTCCCTGCCTATACCACTTTGCCTGGCAGACTTTTTATTTTTAAAGCCTTTCCTGTTCTCAATGCACTGAGGTAAGCACCTTATTGGATAGAGTATTTAGAACCTTTTTATCATGATCTCCTTCAAAGTCTTTATCATCCATTAACTGGGAGTCCCTGGGAGGCAGAGACTGTATTTTTTTTCTGTGAACCTCTGGGGCCTATCACCGGGCAGAAAAGAGTATGCACTCTGTCAATGTTAGAGAAATAAAAGGGTGACAGATGGATGGATGGATGGGTGGATGAATGGGTTCCCCAAGGCACTCTCTGTGGAGCATTCATCAGCTGGCTGTCACTCCTCAGGTACTCCATTCTGTCCAGGATGACATGATCTTATCCCGGTCCTCTGTCTTCTCTCTAAACTCAGTCTCTCTAGGTAGCCTCTTGGAAAAGTTTTCCTGTTTCCTCCTAAGATGGTTGATGGATCTGGGTTCAAATTAGCCATTTAGTTGTCCAGGCATGATCTTAACTCGGTTTCCTCATCTGTGCAATGGGCACAATACTGTTTCCCAAAGGGCTTATTAAGAAGGCTGAGTGGGACTTCCCTGGTGATCCAGTAGATAGGAACCTGGCTGCCAAGGCATGCAACATGGATTTTATTTCTGTTCCAGGAAGATTTCACATGCCATTGGGCAACTGAGCCCATGAGCCACAGTTACTAAGCCTGCACTCTACAGCCCGTGCTCCTAACAAGAGAAGCTACCACAATGAGAAGCCTGTGCACTGCAACTAGAGAGTAGTCCCCACTTGCTGCAACTAGAGAAAACCCATGTGCAGCAACGAAGGCCCAATGCAGCCAAAAATAAATAAATAAAATTTAAAAAAAGAAGACTGAGTAACCTCATACAGTAGAGCATTACTACTATGCCTAGCATTTAGTAGGTGCTCAAAAGTATTCATCCCAGGTGGCACAGTGGTAAAGAATCTGCCTATCAAGGCAGGAGACGCAAGAGACATAGGTTCGATCCCTGGGTGGGAAAGATACCAGGGACGAGGAAATGGCAACCCACTGCAGTATTCTTGCCTAAAAAATTCTGTGGACAGAGGAGCCTGGTGGGGTATAGTCCATGGGTCACAACTGAGCATGCACACACATTTGTACACTGGATGTGACAGCTTCTTAGAGCATCAACTCTTTCCCTTGTTGGAAAGCGGGGAGCACCAATTCGGAAACCAGACTTTGTGGACTTAAATCCCAAGTTTGTCAATTCTAGCTTTGTGATCTTGGCTAAGTTACTTAAATACTCTGTGCCTTAAAGTTCCTCATTTGTAAAATGGGGATAATAATTCCTGTCTCCTGGGGTTCTTGTGGGAATTAAATCAAGGGCTGAGAATCGTGTTTGGCACAGAGTGAGTGCTCAGTAAGTGGTCATTTTGTTGCTCGCCAGCTCAACCCAAAAGACTCAGGGGTGAAGAGGACTTTGTGTGTTCACCAGGACTCCTTACTCAGTCCAACTTCCTGCCCCTTCCTACCTCTGGGTTGGCCAAAAATTTCCTTTAGTTTTTTACGTAAAAATAAAAGACACATTTTCCATTTTCACCAAGAACTTTACTGAACAATATATTTACCATTTTGTTCCACTACCTTCTGCCATTTTTCAGGCAACTTCATAATTCCATCTTCCCAATACTTTTATTTTTTTGAGCAAAGAACTGTTCTAAGTGCCTTTTACAGTCTTCTAGGGAATTGAAATTTTTTCCATTAAGAGAATTTTGTAAAGGCCAAAATAAATGAAAAGCTGAAGATGTAATGTCTGGTGAATACAGCAGATGAATCAGAACTTCCCAGCCAAGCTGTAACAGTTTTTGCCTGGTCATCAAAGAAACATGTGGTCTTGTGTTATCCTGTTGGGAGATTATGTATTTTCTGTTGATTAATTCTGAATGGTGTTCATCAAGTGCTGCCTACAGTTGGTCTAATTGGGAGCAGTACTGTTGGAAGTAATTGTTTGGTTTTCGAGAAGGAGCTCATAATAGACGACTCACTTCCAATCCCACCATATACACAACATCACCTTCATTGAATAAAGACCTGTCTTTGGTGTGGTTGGTGGTGGTTCATTTCACTTGCCCCGTGTTCCATTCCACATTATTGTACAGTACAGTATCCATTTCTCATTGCCTATTACAATTTGCTTTAAAAATAGAACATTTTTGTTATGTTTAAGCAGAGAATTACATGTGGAAATACAGTCAAGGAGGTTTTTTTTTTTTTTCATTTAACTTATGTGGAACCCAAACATCAAAGTGATTAATATAACCAAACTGGTGCAAATGGTTTTCATTTCAATATGAATTTCATATTTTGAGTATATTAGCTATCTCCTGTGAAGTATAATGTTGATCGTTCTCAATTAATATCTCAATTTGATCACTATCAACTTCAACTTTTCTATCAAGGTCTTCAGCAAGAAAGTTCATATACCATTTTTGACACATTCAATCAGTCATAACCCCTTTTCCATACACTGCACAATTTTTTTTTTGTATTTCAGTTGTGTTTTTACCTTTCTCGAAATAATAAAGCATAATATGCTAAAAATGTTGCTTTTTTCCCTTCCATCTTCAGTATTAAAATGGCTACATAAAAATTCACCAATTTTGATACTTGAAAAAAAAGTGCATGCTGATATGACAGCCGTCATGATACTATCTAAGAAAATTGTTCTGAATGAAGTTGAAGACAACTAAGGAAATGGCAACCCACTCCAGTATTCTTGCCTGGAGAATCCCATGGATGGTGGAGCCTGGTAGGCTACAGTCCAAGGGGTTGCAAAGAGTCGGACACGACTGAGCGACTTATTCTATTCTTCTATTCTAAGTTCTGTTAGAGCTATCTTACAGAAAAAAGTGGGCTTTCCTGGTGGCTCAGTGGAAAGAATCCATCTGGAATGCAGGAGCCACAGGAGATGTGGGTTTGATCCCTGGGTGGGGAAGATCCCCTGGAGAAGGAAACGGCAACCCACTCCAGTATTCTTGCCTGGAGACTCCCACGAACAGAGGAGTGTGGTGGGCTACGGTCCATAGCGTCGCAAAGAGTCAGACACGACTGAAGTGACTTTGCATGCAGGCACACATGGGAAAAAACCGAACGAACCTTTTGGCCAACCCTTAGAGATATTGACTTCCTGCTGGATACAGGCACCTTGCTACAGCCATGGACGTCCTAGTAAATCAGAGGAAATGGCTTTTTCCTTCCTGGAGCTCCTAGCCTGGCAGAAGCCAGATCGATCCCCAGAGACAAGCTCCACAACAGCAGGAGGAAGCATGCTTTGGCTGTGCTTAGGAAGGGGTGATGAATTTGACCTAGAGAATCACAGACGGGGGCCCCGAGGGGCCGATTTCAGGCTGCAGGTATGTCTTTGATGTTTTTGAATCAGTCGCCATCTTTACAAATTGGAGTATTTCATGTCCAATCAAGGATTTGAGCTCTTTTTGAAAACTGGAAGGGGAGGCCACACTGGGCCCACAATTCTGCTTGGGGCTAGCCTCCAGCTCAGCAAGTCCCCATGGGCCTCACTCATGTCTGCCATCTGCCTGCCCCAGCCCAGAGCTGGAGTGGGAGCTGGAGGGAGCCCTGGTGGGAGAAGAGGTGGAGAAGTAACAGCACTTGATTCTAATGATTTAAACTGGGTTTGAGTTGAATTTGTCCTGAGGCAATGGAGATGCACTGAAGGGCTTTAAGCACTAAAGGGTTTTACTAAGGAAGATGCCTGTTATTTCTGTACCTAACCACAGACATCCCTGAAGGTAGATGAGGGGGTGGTGTAGAACAGAGTTTCCTTTACATACCTTGTTGAAACTTTCAAACACGGGTTGGCACTGTAGCTTCCTCCTATATACAAGTTCTTTTTTCTTCCCATGTCCCCCTCCCTCCTGAACCTCTCTTCCATCTCCCTCCCCACCCCACCCCTCTAGACTGTCACAGAGCCCCCGTTTGAGTTCCCTGAGTCATATAGCAAATTTCCACTGGCTATCTATTTTACATATGGTGTTGTAAGTTTCCATGTTACTCTCTTCATATATGCAATAACTCTCCTCCTATATACAATTTGACAGCAGCAGCAGAAATGCTTAGAGGTACCACCTTCCTGCATAATGTGTCCCCTTCTCCTCTTAGGCTGGCAGGGGAAACTTCCACAGGATCTGGATGTTCAAGAACATCGGAAATTCTCTGATGCACACCCCCTGCATGCTGCACGCTCTTCAAGGCCACTGTCCTGGTGGATGTTCTGTTCCACGATGGGACCTGCATCCCCCCAGCAGATGCGGGGTGGAAGAGGCAGCACCTGTGCCAGGGGACGTGGACGGACAGGGAACAGGCCATGCCCGGAAGACAATGTCTAATTACCCGGGGGCCTCAGGAAGCAATTTTCTCTGCTTGGAGAAATTGGTTTTTGTGCCTCCAGCCCATGCACACAGCTGAATGACATGTAGGTCAAGGAGCTATAATTATATGGAAATGGATTTATGTTTGGGAACTTCTAAAGACCCACCTCTGCACACTGGGAGGCGGCAGAGAGAGATTAGCTACCATTCTGCCCAAGCTGGGTTCAGCAGGTGAAGGACAGTTTGCTTCTTTGTGATTTTGAGGAGGCCTGTATCTTTTTTGGTTTGGGGACACCTGCCTGAACATCACAGGAGAAAAGAAACCAGCAGTGCCCTTACTAGTGCTGTGATGATGAGCTTGGGCACGGGATCCAGATCTGACTCCTACTTGCTGTGTGACCCTGGGCAGGTTACTTAACTTCTCTGTGCCTCCACGTGCGCATCTTGAAATGGAGACAATTGTGAGGACTAAATAAGTTAATGCATTGAAAGTGCTTAGAAAAGTTAGGATTGCATAGTAGACATCATTGGAATTACGACCTCAGCTCCCTTGTCCATCCCATTTCACTCACCACTCCTTCCTTCCCTGTTTTCCGGTTTAGAGGAAACTTGGCACCTGCAGCACCCCAAACAAGCCCACTGTCTCCAGCTTTGAGCCTTTGCCTGTGGAGTTCTCCCTTCCTGTAATACTCCTCATCCATTTCAATAGGATGACCCTTGTCCTTGACCCTTCAGAGCCGGCTGGTTTAGTCCACCCCTCCCCCCATTGATGCCCCTATGGTCTTCCTATGACAAAATAATCTGCCTCTGCCTCTCTTTCTTTTCTTAGCAGAAATACCATTTCCAAGAGAGGATAGGGAAAATGTCAGTAAAAAAAGCAAGTGTTTTTTTTTCCCTTTTAGAAACAAGAGAAAATGTAAGTAATAATAGCAGTAGTAGTAGTAATAGTGATGATGATGATGACAATGAGTGATTCTATACATTTTTCTGTCATGAAGGAAGTGGTCTTTTTAAAAAATATTACTTTATTTCTCCAGGTTTCCACACTGTTTCCGTTTTTTTTTTTCTTTCTTTTTTCTTTTTGGTTGGCCACATCACATGGCTTGTGGGATCTTAGTTCTCTGACCAGGGATTGAACCCAGGTCCTTGGTGGTGAAAGTGCAGAGTCTTAACCACTGGACTGCCAGGGAATGCCTAGAATGGGCATGGGATAATAAAAAGGATAACTTCTACTTAGCAATCTTATGGTAAGGGTTTTACACTCAATTTTCATTGCTAGTTCCCTCACTTTATAGGTGGGTGTTATCAGATCTATCCTATAGAGGAGGGTATTTGGACTGGATTTAGAGACTTGCCCAAGTTTACACAGCTAGTAAGTCACAAAGCCAGGATTTGAACTCAGGTCTGTCCAACTGCAAAGTGTTAACTGATATACTCTTTAAGAAGTCAGAGGGCCTTGGGACCATTGCTTCTACTGACACCAAATTAGCTGCAGGACAGACTCTGTGCTCACTAGTCTGCTGGTCTGCCACTGACATGGGCACCATCCTGGGGTGCTCCCAACACCAAGGTACTGGACCTTCCTTGCTGCCCCAGGGTAAAAGGTCTTTCCCTACCTGCCCAGGGTTTCCCAGAATGTAGAGAACCCTCCTTGGTTGGACAGAGAAGGGATGGGCTTCTTTCTTGGCAGAGGGAACCACAAGTACAAAATCAAGCAAGTGTGAAACCATGCTGTGTTTGCAGAACTGTAAAATGACAGGCTTGGCTAGCATATGGACCATGGGGAAATGAGGTTTGAGAATTCAAGACTGCAGAGTGATAACCTCAGTGAAATTGCTTTGCAAACTCCCAAGGTTGTTGTGGGGATTGAAGGAGACAATGCATGGGAAGCAGCTTTGCAAACTGGAAAAGCACTAGGCAAATGTTAATTATCACAAGATATTTCAGAGGAGCCTCATTGGTATCAGGAATGAGATAGCAGAAAATTAAAATACCTGTTAATTTCTTTTGAATCCACATTTTCAAAAGCATTCATAAATGAAAAATTCCCATTTCCCTGTTCTCAAATCCTTTTTTTTTTTTTCAGGTGAATAGATTGTAATAGATTTTGGAAGCTAATAAAAATATCAGTTGATTTCCTAGTGATTATCAATTGTACTACCAGGTTTTGAGACTTGAAATAATTTTTGTTGCTCACCCATAAGACCACATCCAGCTACTACTTTATCTAAATACTTCCTAGAAGCACCCTGTCTTTTCTCTTTCCTCAGGCAGCCTGACACTGGGAGCTCTGGGGTAGGGGACAAGTGTGTGTCTGCCTCATTTTGTGTCTCTAGCACAATTTCTGGCAGATAGTAGACACTTGACAAATATTCGTTTAGTGCAGCATCCACGTCTAGATGGCATCATATTATACCTGAGTTACTGCAGGACTTCTCAGTTCCACCCTGGCTCCTGCCCCTCTGTTCCTGAAGCCATTTGTCTACATTTGCTCAAAACCTTAATCCATTTTCCTCTGTCTAATGAAATTGGTAAAACTAACTTAACTAATGTTACATACTAATACTACTACTATAGAATCCAAATCTACAGTTTAAACAAAATGCTAAGGTAGGAAACTAAACAAAGAGGTGAAACTATTCAAGAAAGCATAACTGTTCCTATTCTTATTTGCAGATGATATAATAGTATGCTTAGAGATCTCAACAAAGTAGTCAGAACATTATTGGGACCAGCAGCTGAGACCTCAAGAGGACCAAAGTCAAATGTAATAACAATAGTTGATTAGAAAATGGAACAGAAAGAAGATTCTATCCACAGCATTCTAAGCTCCCAAAGGTGGGGAGAATGGTCTCCTTTCCAACTCTTGTTTGTACTTTGTCTTTTGGGTCCCCAAGCAGCCCTGCTTGTGTCTGAAATCTCCTTAAATCTCTCACAAAACTGATGGAAAGTACCATGGAAATCTCCATTCTTGCTGCAACTGACAGATGGGCAAACAGGCTCTGGCTTGTGGTGTCTGGGTCAGAGGTCTGTCTTTGCAGTAGCAGTAACTGCGTGACCCTGAGCCATTTAATCACTTACCTCGGGCCTCAGTTTCCTTATCTGTACAATGAAGGGTAATAACAGTGCCTACTTTACTAGGATTAAATTAATTAATTCATGGAAAGTGCTGGAAACAGTGTCCAACAGGTAGCAGGCACTCAAAGTTCGTTATGATTCTACCATCAAGGTTTCAGTGGTCCTGCTTTCCAAGCTGCAGCTGTGGATTCTGCCACAGGGGGATGGTGGAGGAAGAAGTGTGCTGAGGGTTTGGGATTTTCACGTCACCCTGAGCTTTTCTTTAGTACAGCAAGTTATTACATTATTGGGTAATCGATTGAACCATACAGAATGGACTTTTTAAAAAGTAAGAAGTTGCCAAATATTGACAATTTCACATGATACAACCTAATCATTTTCAATTTACTTGTTTTGTGTACTGGACAGTGTAGTTTACATCTTGAAAGCATGGGAAAAGTTCATTTTCCTTTCTTATCCCCAGTCCTTGGCAGTGGTTCTGATGCTGAAGGAGATGCTCAGTGTGTTTGTGATGAAGAAACAGACTAGTGATCAGAACACACATAGCGTGTCAGGTCCCAGAGGGAAAGAGGGGGTTTCCAGATAGTAGTGGTAAATTTCTGCCCTGACAGCCCCACCCCATCCTCACCATGGCCATCCCCCATCCCAGGACTGCAGTTGATACCTTCCTCTGTGTCCCGTGGTATACCACACCCCACAGATGTATACCATAGAGATGTACCTGCTTTTTCATCTCTTCAACTAGACTCTGCTCTCCCCAAGGACAGGAGCCCAGATCTATTTGTGGCACCAGTAGGGAGCACTCTGTTTTCAAATGAATGAATACTGGACAGTCCTAGCAAGATTCAGAGGGGTGGCTCCACCTTGGGTAGGGGTCATTCCTGTCTTTCATAGCTTTGTGCATTTAGTGGAACACAGAGCCCTGGGTTTGAGGTCCAGGATGTAGTTTTATTTTTTCAAACCTGCCTATTGGGAGTAACTTGGGAAAGCTGTTTGACTCCTCCTAACTCCAGTTTCATAATGGATGAGCAAGCCCTTTGTAAATTTTAATTCACTTTGTATATTGGCCAACACTATATTAACATTAATGGCTATTACTGATGACTTTTTTTAAGCATTAGGAACAGAGCCTGGCACATAATAGGTGGTCAATAAACATTCACCACATGAACTGGGTTTGGAATTCTGAGCACTTGACTGAAGTGAGTTTGCTTCTGGCTGATAAAGGACACCTTGGAAGTCTCTGAAAGGTGGCAGAGTTTTTCAGGGAGTCGTTTCATCACAATATGCTACTTAAAAAAAAGCAGCTCAATTTCCATTTTGTAGGTTAGGTGTGGGGTGGAGAGGGAATTCACCTTCCCGTCCTTGCTTAAAAATAATTTCAAGTAATTAAAGCATCTGCTTGGGGAAAGGGCAATAGGGACACCAGGAAGTGTCCTCAATCAGAAAGGAAGACTTAGTCCCTCAAAATGCCTGCAAAGACCAGGCTGGGAGGGTGAACCAAGGCAGAGGTCTGTAGACACAGCGTTTTTCCTCTTATTCTCTGAATACCAATGTCCACGGCAGGCCCAGTGGCGGCTCAGGCACAAGCAGGGGTGCACAGGATTGTCACAGCTCAGATCTGCTGCTCAGTGGCTGAATTCTCTTGGGTGGCTCACTGTATTTCTCAGAGCCTCAGTTTCCCCACCTGCCACAGAAGTTCCAACCTCAGAGCCATTGCTGTGAGGATTAAATGAGGCATTGTGGAGCAAAGTGTTTGATCTGGTGTTTGTCTCAGAGTAAGTGCTCAGTAATGGCAGTGGTGGTTATGACGATGTTACGGTCAAGATGTATTTTCAGTCTCTTCAAGATTATTAAGGAAGTTACACTTATGGAATTGAGAAGGCAGTCATCTGTTTATTCATCCATCCATCTGTCTATCCATCCACCCATCCAATACTTACCAAACCCATTGGCATGTGCCAATACCAGAGGGCACTGGAATCAAAGAGAGGATTCAGACTCTGTGCCTGCTGTCAAGGGCACATTGCCTAACTCAGTATCTTTTTGCTGCTTCCAGGCAGAGGTAAGTTTGGGTTCCTACATGAATTTCAATGCCTCGCCCTCACTTCTGTTAAAGAATGTGTCACATTGTATTATGATTATTAATTTGCTTTTTTACCTAACTAGAGTGTGAGTGCTTTAAGGAACCATTTCACCTTTTCTTTCCCTCCATCGTTATCCCCTATAACCTTCGGCACAAATTAGGGCCTCATGAAATGGAGCGGGATACTTTATGCAGCCTAAGAGCCCAAGTGGGGATCAGATAGGAAATCCTTGTCAGCCTTATTCATTAAGCACCCGCTACACCCTTGATGTACGATGTCATGTATTCTCAGCAAGGTGGGTACTCTTAACCTTACGTAGTAGATCTGGAAATAGAGGCTCAGAGAAGTTAACTGCATACACCTAGAAAGTCCAGTGGGTCTCAAATCCAGGTCTTAGCAACTTCTTTTCTTGCAATAAAGCATTTAGAATGGTTGGAAAGTGGCTATGAGGTAAAAAGTGTGAGGGCGTAAATGGATATGGGGTGTGTGTGTAGCATGTACATAGCTACATTTGAGGAAAGGCATTAACACAGAAAATTCAAAATCCTAGAGGGGCCAGACAGAGGACATAAGTGAGGGACGCAGGCCAGGTAAAAGAAAAAAATCTTTGCATTGGGCGTGAGTAAGGAGAGGTGGGGCTGAGGTGAACTGACAGCACCAGCTCCCTGCAAAGGTGGTCGCGGCTTCCTGGTTCTGGCCGCTTGACGACAGTCAGAGAGAGCTCAGTTTGGGCAGACTTTAAAATTTCTCAAGAGTCCTGAGAAATGTGAATTGTTATGAGCTTCTCTCTGAAAGTTACTAGGGAAGGTGTTGCTTTTTAAGAAAACCTCGAATAGGCTTCTCTCCTATTCTGAAAGGTCTGAGTTTCCAGTCGGCCGCCGGAAGCTGTGACCCCCGGTCTAGACCTCTTCCGGAAGTGAAACGAGGAAGTGAAACGAGGGCTTTGAGAAGGGTGTTGTTAATCAGCAAGCATCTGACCAGCATTCAGTGCTGGCAGTGATTAAGAAAAAAAAAGTCATTTCATTTCTCAGAGTCCACCTCTTCTGGCCAGAAGCTCTCCCCTGAGAAGATCCAAGAGCCCTTTCTTCCCTCTTCCACACACCTCTCCGTCCATGGTCAAGATGTCTTCAGCGTCTCCACCACAGTCTTGGGGACACTATTCCCTTCCTCCTACTGGACCCTAGTCCTCAGAGCTGAGTGCAGTCACGGTGATGACGTCCTGCTGCAGCGCCGGCCACAACTCGCTCCCGTTCCTTTTTGTCAAGCGACAGAGCTGAAGGTGACTTAACTGCTCTCGCCCAGGCACTCGCCTCCTCTCTGATCAGAACTCTCCGCAACTGACAGCTGGGTCATCAGTGGGACTTGCCAGGGGCCACGACCCCGATCAGGGCTCTTCCAGCGCAGGGTCTCCCATCGCCCCGGAGCAGGCACATGTCTGAGGACATCCTCAGTTGGCTCACTTCTCTTGGCTGCCTGTTTTACTTGGAGACGGAGGACATGGTGGATGGGGCAGGAGTGGGGAGTGGGGTGGGCTGTACACGTGACCTTCGACCCACACTCCCACCGCGTGCCCTGCCCTGTGCCAGCCCCCGGAGGCCCTTCACACCCCTTTCCACGGCAGCCACCTCCTCAGCCTCTCCCCTCCCACCACCTTCCCTCGATTCTTCTCACGGCAGCCAGACAGGTCTTTGAAAAACTCAAATTAGGTCGTGTCACCTGCTTAATGTGTCTTGCGACACTTAAGAGTAAAACCCAAGCTCCTCATTGGCCCCAAAGGCCCACACCTTCCAGCCTGCAACTCCCTGGTCCCACCTCTCCGCGTCACATCCCAGCCCCCAGCCCTGCCTTCCTGCTCCAGCAGCGCACCCTCTCCCCCGCTTTCACACTCTGCCCGCCCCTTCCTTCCCCGCCGCCATGCCCCTCCTTCTTGTCATTCCAGCCTCCGCCCAGACATCACATCAGTTCTCCAGGGAACCCTGTCCTGCCCCCTTCCCTCCCCCACGTCTTCTTACCCTCTCAGACTGTATCAGCATCGAACGTGACTTTGCGGCTGCACTGTTTTCTCGCTCACTGCTGTCTGCCTCCTGGAGGGCCTGCTGCCTCCCTCAGTGCCCACAGGGGTGCCTGGCACCTGATAGGGTGTCCACAGACACATGCGCAGTGGGAGACTGAGGCTTGAAGATGGGGAGAGACCTCATGGCTGGCAAAATGGCACTTAATTCCGAAACCATTGTTACTTCCGTGATCCCTCCGCCCATGAGTAGTGCAGTTCTGGAAGGATCCTGGGTGTGGAGGGCGGACATGTGTGGGAACCGTGCTCTGTGAAGGTCAAGAGCTCGTGCGGCCTGTGATTCCTTTGAGACACATCCATCCCCTCTTTGGAGAAGGCAATGGCACCCCACTCCAGTACTCTTGCTTGGGAAATCCCATGAATGGAGGAACCTGGTAGGCTGCAGTCCATGGGGTTGCGAAGAGTCAGACACGACTGAGCAACTTCACTTTCACTTTTCACTTTCATGCATTGGAGAAAGAAATGGCAACCCACTACAATGTTCTTGCCTGGGGAATCCGGGTGACAGAGGAGCCTGGTGGGCTGCCATCTATGGGGTTGCACAGAGTCGGACACGACTGAAGCGACTTAGCAGCAGCAGCAGCACCCCCTCCTCACAGCACTGGCCCCTGCAATCACCGATCTGTTCTATCACCTTCCAGGGACGCCGCTGCTTTTCTTCCAAGAGGCAGATGATGGCCCTTGTCAGCAGGTTCTGTGGAGCTGAACCATGGGGTGAGGCCAGGAATGCTAACAGCAAGGGTTGCAGTCAGAAGAGAATAACGGGCCATTCTCTTCCTTTGACTATGGAGTATGTGTCTGTGTGGGGGTGTGTGTATGTGTGCATGTCTGTATGTGTGTGTCTATGTGTCTGTTTGTGAGTGTCTGTGTGTGTGCGTACAGGCCCTCAGTTGAAGAGATATGGCTGATAGCTTGCTCTGCATGTAGCTGAAAATGATAAGAAATGTCTGTGGCAGAAAAGCAACTCCCTGGGCTCTAGCAAGAGCAAACGATGGGGAAGGATATAAGTTACTGGTGGACACATTAGTGCTCACACTGCAGAGTGTGTTGTCCCAGCTCAGGATCGGTGTGCATGGTTTTAATGAAACTCTGGCTTTCTGTTCCCTTCTGCTTGCATCTCATGCTGTGCTCTCCCCCTGCCCCAGCTACCTTACTCCCAGACTTGGGTGTGTTTTCTGTTCAGCTGTGTGGGCACCGGGTCCCCTTCTGAAGGGTGGCTTCACAGCCCGCTCCCATTGCCCTCATCCTTCCAGCCTTTCTTTCCTCAGCATCAGGTTTTGGCTGTTCCCCTTGAGGCTCCCTATATGTGCAGGTCTCCATGTGCCCTTCTCTGCTTCATGATCTTTTCACAGGTGACTGCTTACATTTATTAGGGTTTCTGATCATGCTGGTTTCCCCCATCTCTCTCTCTCTCTCTCTCTCTGTCTGTGTGTGTGGTTGTGTGTACATGTGCACAAAGGCAAGGCAGGGATCTCTTTTGGTTTACTGCATGCCAGTACAGTGCCTGGCACTTGGCACTGCCAGTTACATGGACAGGTGGATGGATGGAGGGATGGGTGGATTAGTGAATCAATGAGTGCAGATGCTCTCTGAATGGAACTGTGTTCTCTGGTTTCTCATCTCATTCTTCTTTGTCATGGGGCAATTTGAATACATATCTATGGGATAAAAGCCTACCTTCCCCTAAATGTAGTTCAGCTGGTCATGCCTTTCCTCAAGAGGAGTCCCAGTTATTCTGCTTTCACTTGGTAGGAAGGCCAAGTTCCTAAGTCATCCATACAGAGAGGTTCCTTCCCTTTGAATTCCACTGGGACCCAGGGTAGCCACCTCCTCCCCACATGGTGCTCCTACTTTCCTTATGTTTCCTTTGGTGGAGGTGGACATGGCAGGGTTATTCTCCTTGCTGTGGCCAGAGCTTAATTTGGAATCTGGAAAGTTTGGGGTCAAGTCACCCCTAATTAGCTATGAAACTTTGGGGGAACTTGCCCTTTCTGGGTTTCAGTTTCTTCATCAAGAGCATTCTATTAGATCAGTGTTCCCCAGATTTTAGTAACTGACCCATTAATGTTGTGACTTTTGCCATATTCTGTGTCCTGTGTACTATTATTTATTTAACATCTTGTTTTAAAGTGATATGCCTTTTTTCTTGAATTTATACTTTATACAATACTACTCTCCAATATAAATGTAATGTGAACCACATATGCACTCTCGTTTCTAGAAGCCACATTAGAAAAAAATAAGAAACAGGTGACATTAATTTTAACAATATATTTTATTTAACCTTGTTCATCCAAAATGTAATCAATAGAAATTATCCAGATATTTAACTCTTTTTTCATACTAAATGTCCAAAGTCTGCTATATTTTTTAATACTTCCTGCACATGGAATGCTATGGATGCTAAATTTTCACTGAAAAACCTTGATCTCTGTTTAGATGTCATGAAATGTACAGTTGAAAGAACAGACTCACATACTCATGTTGTTCCAAACAAACAGTTATTTTCTAATAACTGAGTCGAGTATCAGATTTTAATTGTAAATTAATTGAAATGAAATGAAATAAAAAAACTCAGTTCTGCAAGTTGTACTAGCTAAATGTCAAGTGCTCAATAGCCACATGTGGCTGGCGGTGACTATACTCGAGAGCATGGACATGTGACAATCGTACATGTCACAAACAAACCCACCTCCCTGTTGTAAACAGAAGGTAGCCTTAAAAATAAATACAATGACAATACAAGAGTGACATTAAATTCTCGCTAGATACCACTTCCTGCCGAGGTGCTGAGCTCTAGATCTGCTCTGTGTCTGCTAGAAAGGGAGATTTTTAGCACATGTGAAAAGGTGTTAAAGACACACTGGCACCTAGCTGACACTCTCCACTCTCCCTTTGATGGAATTAGAAGGATTAAGAAAACTGAAAAGGGATTTTGATGCTGCAGCCTTGTACCACCTAAAATAATCCTACGTAAAACAACAACAAGACCTCCCCCCCTCCCCCCCACCGCATCTAGATGATCACTCTTCACTCTAAAAGTAGCCTTTTGCTCCTTTACTTTTACCACTTTGTTTCCTCTTCAGAGACCACTAGCATGCGATCTTGTAAAAAGTGAACTAAGCAAGACTTGGAAAAACTAAGTTCTGGTTCAGACTCGGCCATTTCCAGCTCTGTGATTTTGGGTGAGGTCTCAGCTTCCTCATTTTGGGAAATGGGAGTGTTTAGAGTCACCAAAACCCAGCAACCGTGGAGTGGCAGGCTCTGGGCCCTGGCTAATCTCCAATTATCTCATTTTGTCCATACCATCAACCCTGTGAGAAAGGAACTGTTCCCCTCTCTCTGCAGAGAGGAATGTGGAGGTTCAGAGGGCTTTGAGCAACCTGTTAGAGCCCCACCAATAGAAGCCACAAATTTAGAACCTGAATCCATGTCTGGGGGCCACTGAATGATCATTGTCAGATTTGCAGGGCAATTCCCTTCCCCCTAAATGGTAGGCTTTCAAGACACTGTCAGCATAAAGTTTGTGGATTTCTTGGAACATTTCCTTCCAGTTTATGCCAAGTCCCTGGTTTTCTGAGTTGGTATGCTTTTCTGTGGGTATGATTTACCCACACTTTCTTTTGGTCTCCTTCTCTATTATTTTTTGCTCCTCCCTTCAGCTTGTTTTTATTCTCGACTCACTGCGACCTGCTTGACGTTTCTTGGGCCTTCTTGAAGTTCTGCCCACTTTGGAGTTTGTGAATTGGCAGCCTGGTGGGCTGCATCAAACTTGCAGACATGTTTGATTTGGCTCAGGTGGGGCTGGCTCACATAGTGATTTAAAAATTTTTGAATTTCAGTGCCAACATTGAAACACTGGGCATTTCATGTAAATATCTGGATTTCTAGAGTTTTTAGAACAATTTATAACACTGGGCAATTGGCTGGAAAGCTGAGTGGTGGTAGCACTTTCTAATCCCCCAGATCCTCCTGCTCCCTATGGTCTATCACCCCCATCTCTCAGTCCAGACTGAATGTCAGTTGTCAGCTGTCATTGCCCACGTGCTTCCATTTTCTTATAATAAAGCTGGACAGCAGTTCCAAATACTTCTCTGTCATTTTCTACTTGTGTGACCTTGGGTAAGTTACTCATTGTTCTCATCTGAAAATGGGCATAATAATTGTCCATGCCTCAAAGGGTTGTCATGAGAATTAAATAAGCTAGACTGGCTCCAAATCAGGAAAGGAGTACGTCAAGGCTGTATATTGTCACCCTGCTTATTTAACTTCTATGCAGAGTACATCACGAGAGATGCTGGACTGGATGAAGCACAAGCTGGAATCAAGATTGGCAGGAGAAATATCAATAACCTCAGATGACACCACCCTTATGGGAGAAAGTGAAGAAGAACAAAGAGCCTCTTGATGAAAGTGCAAAAGGAGAGTGAAAAAGTTGGCTTAAAACTCAACATTCAGAAAACTTAAGATCATGGCATGTGGTCCCATCACTTCATGGCAAATAGATGGGGAAACAATGAAAACAGTGACAGACTTTATTTCTGGGGGGCTCCAAAATCACTGCGGATGGTGACTGCACCCATGAAATTAAAAGATGCTTGCTCCTTGGAAAAAAATTAAGACCAACCTAGACAGTATATTAAAAAGCAGAGACATTACTTTGACAACAAAGGTCCATCTAGTCAAAGCTTTAGTTTTTCCAGTAGTCATGTATGAATGTGAGAGTTGGACTATAAAGAAAGCTGAGCACCAAAGACTTGATGCTTTTGAACTGTGTGTTGGAGAAGATACTTGAGAGTCCCTTGGACAGCAAGGAGATCCAACTAGTCCATCCTAAAGGAAGTCAGTCCTGAATATTCATTGGAAGGACTGATGCTGAAGCTGAAACTCCAATACTTGGCCACCTGATGTGAAGAACTGACTCATTTGAAAAGACTCTGATGCTGGGAAAGATTTAAGGCGGGAAGAGAAGGGGATGACAGAGGATGAGATGGTTGGATGGCATCACTGACTCAATGGGCATGAGTTTGAGTAAGCTCTGGGAGCTGGTGATGGAGAGGGAGGCCGGGTGTGCTGCAGTCCATGGAGTTGCAAAGAGTCGGATACGACTGAGCAACTGAACTGAACTGAATGTATGTAAAGTGCTTTGGAGAATCTCCAGCACATAGTAAGTGCTACATAAGTGTTAGCAATCATTAAGAGGAAAGGGCAATGTTTTTGGTACATGTGTCTCTATCATTGAGGAAAAATGAAATAGACTGAAAGAGTCACGTGTTTTCAGCAAAACAGCAGGGAAGCACAATTCTTTGGATAAGCGAAACAGTTCTTAAAATGGGCCCATTTTGTTTATTTACACTGTCGGGCTGCCCCATGCAGGTATCTGAATTCAAGACTGCCCCACCCCTAGCACTGCAGAGCCGCATCTCCTATAAACATCATCCACGTATTTCAGATCCACATAGAGGCTCAGTGGCAGGATCTGTGTTCACCTCCCTTCCCTCTTCTGTTCACCATCCTAGCTGCAGCACGCAGTGTGAACTTGCTGGTGGCGCTTGTCATTCTCTTCACTAGTTTTAGCTGAAGACCATTTCATGACCTGGACTGATATTATTTCTGGAGGCTTCACTGAGCCACAGGCAACTCTCTTAGGGGTACAAATTCCCTAGGCTTATGATGGTACTGATTGCTTAATCCATTGGATCATTCTCTCCTAGTTTGCCAGGACACGGAGCTTCATGTTTGGTGGGTACACTTGGAGTGGAATTGTGCATTTATGGAAAAGACCTATGTACAAAGCAGTCTGTGGCTTAGGGGATTTACAATGCTTGAACACGCTGACATGTTTGGCAATAAAAACAATGGGAGCTACTATTTATTGAGCTTCTACAATGTGTGAGGGATCATGCAAAGCCTTTTCATGTTTTACTTCAAATTGCTACGAAACATGCAGGGAATAGAAGGTTAATAACATTTATTGAACTCTTAGTCAGAGGCAAGGATTACAAAGCTACTGCTCTGGACTCCAGCCCAAGGCCAGCCCAGCATAGCTACCTCATTGGCCTGTACTAAAATCCCATCAATGGGCTGTGTCTCCAACTGGCAACACAAGCTGAGTTCAGCTCTCCTGGGCCTTTAACAAACTCATTAAGAATGATTTGTCCAAGGTCACACAGTGGGTTATTACCAGAACCAAGCCTGGAATTCAGGACTCCTCATGCAATGCTCTTTCTCCCACCGTTATAACAAGGATTCCAAGGCCAAACGAGAATTAAGAGGGACCAGACAGGTTACAGAGAATTAGGTGCACCACATAGGGACTCTCTCAAACTGGGGTGCATGTGTTCTTTTGAAGGGGTAACCATTAAATAGATTGGACAAATATACAATGGAATCCTATCGCTTCATTAAAGAAGGAAAAAACATTATATATACTGTTTTGGGTTATTGATATATGAAGTGAGAAAACAGCAAGATATAGGATGGTGTGTATTATGTGCTCAAGAGAATAAAAAAAAAAAGGGAGACTTGAAATCCCCTATTCATATTTGCTTGTATATATACACTAAAAAACCCCGAAATGAATTGGAAACTAGACACTTTTTTTTTTAAATTAAAAAAGCAGACACATCACTTTGCTGACAAAGGTCCGTAGAGTCAAAGCTACGGTTTTTCCAGCAGTCATGTACAGATATAAGAGTTGGACCATAAAGTAGGCTGAGCACTGCAGAATTGATGCTTTTGAATCATGGTGCTAGAGAAGACTCTTGAGAGTTCCTTGGACAGCAAGATCAAACCAGTCACTCCTAAAGGAAATCAATCCTGAATATTCATTGGAAGGACTGAGGCTGAAGCTGAAGCTCCAATACTTTGGCCACCTGATGTGAAGAGCCAACTCACTGAGAAAGACCCTGAGGCTGGAAAAGATTGAGGGCAAGAGGAGAAGGGAGTGACAGAGGATGAGATGGTTGGATGGCATCGCGGACTCAGTGGACATGAGTTTGAGAAAGCTCCAGGAGACAGCGAAACACAGGGAGGCCTGGTGTGCTGCAGTTCATGGGGTCGCAAAGAGTCAGGACGTAGTGACTGAATGACAACAAAGAGATTACTTTGTGTGGTGATGATGTGGCGATGATGATGGGATGGTTTTGGGTGTTGATCAGCAGGGGAAAGGAATGGGAGGGAGACTCTGCAATGTGTGCCTTTTCTATACTATTAGGTTTTCAAGTACTATGAATGTTATTACCTGTTAATGTGCGTGTATACACACACACACACAGTTACATAGGAAAGGCAAAGCAGCCTATTCCTCAGCTCTAGCTGACTGCTACTTTCTGGGAACGTGAGTCTAATGTTTTCAGTTTTGTTTTTTTAAGGGAAACTGGAAATATATTTTTTTAATCCACCCTTCCCACTGCTTTTTTTTTTTTTACAACGTGAGAGTCGAAATTAAGTGGGCTTTTTTTTTTTTTTTCCAGTTTTATTTATTTTTTATTTTTGGCTGTACTAGGTCTCCGCTGCTGTGAGAGAGCTTTCCCCAGTTGCGGTGAGCCGGGGCTCCTCTCTAGTTGCAGTTCATGGGCTTCTCACTGCGGTGGCTTCTCTTGTTGCAGAGCACAGGCTCTAGGCGTGTGGGCTTCAGCAGCTGCAGCGCGGGCTCAGTAGCTGCGGCTCCTGCACTCCACAGCACAGGCTCCATAGTTGTGGTGCGCAGGCTGAGTTGCTCTGCCAGATGTGGGATCTTCCTGGACCAGGGATTGGACCCGTGTCTCCTGCATTGGCCTGTGGATTCTTTACCACTGAGCCACCAAGGAAGCCCTGAATTCTGATTTTTAATTTAAAATTGTCCATTGCTAATATGTAGAAATACAGTTGGGTTTTTGCATATTAACAGCGTGCAAACATTTTGAACTCATTAATTTTTGTCCTTAGGAGCTTCTATTGTGGAGTCTTTGTAACTTTCTCTGAAGGCAATTATATCATCTGTGAATAGAAACAATTTAATTTCTTCCTCCATGTACACCTTTTTCTCCATTTTTCTTGCCTTATTGCACTGGCTAGAACATCCAGTATTATGCTGAATAGGAGTGATGAGAACATCCTTTCCTTGTTCTAGATCTTAAGGGGAAGGCATTCCATCTTTCTTCATTAAATGTGATGCTAGCTGTAGGTAATAGATGCTCTTTATCAGATTAAAGAAGTTTTCTCTCTGTTCGTAGTTCAATAAGTTTTTTATCAAATGGATGGATACTGAATTTTGTCAAATATTTCCTGCATCTATTAAAATGATAATATAGAATTTCTTTTTTAGTTTGTCAGTATGGTAAATCACATTGTTAACATGGTGAATGGTTTTCAATTATTGAACCATATTATAACTATATTATATTCCTGGGATAAGTCCAATTTAGTCTTGTGTATTATGTTGGCTAATATGTTCATTTGGGTTTCTATAAGGTGTAATGGAAAAACCTGGACAAACTTTTTGGCCAACTCAATATTATATTATATATATAATAATATATATTATATTATTATATATTTCTGGATTAGAGTTGCTAATATTTTGTTAAGGATTTTTATGTCTATGTTCATGAGGACTATTGCTTGCTAGTTTTTTTATAATGTTTTTGTCTGGTTTTGGTATTAGGGTAAAGTTGATGTCATAAAAGAAGTCAGGAATTTTCCCTTGATTTCCCTAATTTTTAAATGATGAAAAAATGACTTATAGAGTGCTTGCTGTGTGCCAGGCATTGTATAAAGTGCTTAACTTATTTAATCCTTACAGGAACCCTATGACTCCATTATTGTCATCATCCTCACATTACAAATGGGGAAACTGAGGCACAGAGGAGTTAAAGTCACTTGCCTAAAGTCACACAGCTTCTAAGTACCAAAGCCAAGACTCAAACTCCAGAAGTCCAGCTTCAGACTGGGTACTCTTTAATCTGTTTACTACACTTTCTCCAAAGATGTTTACAGGCAAAAAAGAACACATCTAGAGGGCTCAGACCAGTTTAGCAGCCACTATTCTTCTACCTATGGTTTAATAACAGTAACTAGCACATGTCAAAGCACTTACTACCTGATAAGCTACAGCCTCATCTCCTCCGTTTCACCCTGCACCAACCCTCAGAGGCAGACAGACAACTGGGCAAATGCTCCCTTCTGCTGGGTGGCACGTGGTTTCAGGCTTCATCTCCCTCACTTTGTCTCCCTTAACATTCATTGTGCCTTTTAGAAGGAAAAGTTTTAATAATATCTCTTTCAAATCTCAGTATAATTTTGCGCTGCTCCTTCCTTATCAGGCAGGCTCACCGGTCTTCTCTCCTGCTCTCTTTCCTCAAGCATTCAGGCTCTTTTCCTCCTGCACTGCCTTCTGCTTTGCACTGTCTTGTCCCAGCTGGCCCAATCAGGGTCCCCAACTCGATTTTGTTGGCTTATTGTATGTGTTTTGAAAAGTTGGAAACATCTTGCTTATTTTAAAAGGAGGAGGAAAGAGACGGAGTTTTAGGAACAGCTGGGACACCAATTTTCTCCACTGAGCACACAGCAAGAAGGACTGAAGTTAGTTAAGTAACGTCTCAACAGTAATGAAGGTACTGGATGCAATGGAAAGGACAGGTGTTTGCATGCTGGTTGGACTGCTCAACTATAGACAAGATGCTCCACTTCTCAGAATCTCAGTTTGCTCCTCCGTAAAATGTGTTCAGGATATGTACACATCATGGGGGGACTCAGTGCCACAATATAAGCATTTAATACAGGAAAAAAAAATCCAATGTGGAGAAGGCATTGAGTAACAGAGCTTTCCACAGTCTGGGCACTGTGGTAAGCCATTTTAACATAGGTTATCTTACTTAACCTAAACTGCCTGGGTGCTCCACCCATTTTATGGGTGAGGAAAACTGTGGTGCAGAGAGTAAGAATTCTCAAGTGACAGAGCTTTGCCTATACACCATGTGAGAAACCCCTGTATTTCCCACCAGACCAGTTAAATTAGACTGTCTGGGGCAATTCCTAGAGGCAGGGGATTGGACCAAATGGCCTTTCCCAAGCTCTTCCTCTCAATCTAGAGGCTGAAGGGGCTAAGAAACAGCCTTGCTTTCCCCTAGTTACTGGCTCGCCTCTTGCCAACACTCAGCCACTCCCTAGCCCTCTACCACCACAGTGAGAATTTGAAATTGGGGTGAGTCCACTGCCAGGAAAAGTGATTCAATTAAAATCTCAGTTTTCAACAATATTACCAAGCTCTTCGGTCTGTTACTTCACACCCAGCATAGCTGAGCCTCGGAAGCAGGGTAGTGAGGGTTTGCTAATTGTTGGGGGCTGGGGGCAGGGCGGGGAATACTGAACTGAGCTCTGCCTGAGAAGCCGGCACTGAGCCCAGTGCTCTTCTCAGCATGCTTCCAAGTCCTTCCCCTGGCTCAGGCAGGGCTAAGCAGCCCCCGTCCTCCCTACAATTGAATCAGCTTCATGATAACCACAACTGCAGCAGCACACACAGCAATCAATGTGTGGTGTGTTGGGCGCTGAGCTGAGCGCTTGACTTGCACCCTCATCTCCATCAACATCTTTACTTCTCATTACAATTTCAAGGGTAGCTACTCTCATTATGCCCATTTCACAGAAGGGGAAACTGAGGCACAGAGACATTAAAAAGTTCATAGATTAACAGCCAACTCTGCTTCATTCTACAGTCTGCCCTCTTAGTCACTAGGACGTATTTTTTGTCCTTATGGTTTTAAGAGAATGACTTAAGGATGTCACCCTTCAACTACCTTGCAAGCCATTAACCAAGCTGTTACCAGCCCATGATCTTCCTGCAAGCCTGGCCTCTCCAGTGGTCCTTCTCCAGGATGTTTGGTCCCTCTGCATCCATCCCTGAGCTCCCTGATCTCAGAGACTGTGTCTTAAGGGTCTCTGAGTCACCTCTTCATACCTCCTCAGCTCTTGGCACAACAGTAGGTGGTCATAACTCTGAATGTATGAACACATCAATGTCCTCCAAGTTCTAATCAAAATTCCTCACTCTTAAATCTCCAAGCCCTGGGCTCAGCCCTGAAGAGTCTGTGGCTGGCATAAGACAGGTGCCAATGCCAATGGGCCAGGAAGGTCCTAGCAGGCATGGGGGTTAATCTGTAAATGTGTGCAGCATCTTGACTCCCACCCTGAGGGGTGTGAAGATATGAGCTGTCCCTCCTTCTCCCCATCCTCATTTCCCTGCTCTGGACCCTTAGAGCCTTTCCTTGTCTCTATGGTTCTGCGCCTCAAGGGGTTTTCAGAAGAAAAGCCTGAGAGAGTGGTAACTTCAGTCTAAAGAGGAAATGGAAGGGTGACTGGTGGGAGTCAGATATACTCTGATATGAGGGCTAAAAGGAAAGGGGGCTCTGCCATTTCTGTGGTTCAGCAAATAAGCAACTGTCTCAAAAATACTCCCCAAAGGAGAGTTCTGGAGAGGTTCAGGAGGGCCATGGGGTGGGGGCGGGGAGGTGGGAGCTGGGCCCAAATCGATCCCAGCTTGGGGTAATTATAGGACGCGTGCCAGCCACCCCAGCAGGCGAATAAGGCTAGCTCTCTGCCAGGGCAGCCAGAACAATTAGTTAGTAATAAAAGCCTCATCACTCATCGGCAGAGAGGCTCAGTCTTAGCAAACTTAACGCTTTCTCCTACCTGCCAGATTTGGAAGAGGAGGGATTTATTTAAATAAGGCAGAGGCCGTGGCTACCAAGTTGAATGTTTTGGAAAGGAAATCTCAGCCAGGCTCTCAGAAATCCAGCTCCCAAGTTCCCAGGATCCTGAAGGCAGCAGGGTGGATGATGCTATGATACTAGCCTTTAGGTAGGACTGGATTTTTTTTTTTTTTTTCTATTTCTTTCTGTCCCTCTCTCCCATCTGCCCGCAAGTGATCTTCAGGAATATATCTGCCACAGAGATTCAGGGGACTGTCGCAGGGACTATCTCCAGCTGGAGCCCCCCCAAACCCTTCCTTGCCTCAGGGGCCCTGGCAAACACCAACTCCCCACTTCCTCGCGTCGGCAACACCCCCAGCCACCCCACCCCCCCCACCCCCCCACCAAGCTCTCTTCAGGAATTCAGTATAGGTCTCAGCTACACTTCGGACAGCAGGCTAAGATGTGGGACCAGACAGACATCTGCAGCGGCAGTGAGCTGCCCAGGGTGGGTGAACTGGGAGGCAAAGCCAAGGGGTGAGGCAGGTCCTCAAGGAGACCGTGACCCCCTGCGGTGGCGGCCTCGGTAGCCCGCGTGTCCCTCCGCACCCTTGCCCTGTCCAGGGCATGGTCCTGGAGCCACCCTGACTCTTCCTAGCCGGCCTCGCCTTCCTCAGGGTGGCAGCGGGGGGCTCATCCCTTGCTCCATCCCAGCAACCCCCGGAACAAAAGAGTGCCCAGGATCAGGGTTTCCAGCGTCCTCTGGGGTCAGGCGGCGCGGGGGCAGAGATGCCCCTAGTCTGGGTGGACGTCGGGGGCGACGGGAGAGAGGAGGCCCCCATGACACCATCTGTCCCGACTTGCAGTCGAGTCACACACACACACAGCCCTCCCCGGAGCCCCTCGCGGACGCCCGGCCGAGCCCTTCAGTCGCGCACACAAATACACACCGAGGAGCTCGAACCCCACTCGCTCGCACCGACCCCACACACACCCTGGCCCTTTGCCCGCCGCGCACACTCTTGAGACGCACACACACTCTTGCACCGTCCCCGCCAGGCCACCGCAACTTCCTCTCAGCCCCCAGAGTCTGGAAATGTCCGCAGTTGCCCGGAAAGGCGTAAACTTTTTGCAGAGGGGGCGCCAGGGATCTCACTCAGAAGGTGGCCAGGCCCGGCGGCCCCGGGCAGGGCTCGCCCCGCACTCTCCGGGCTCCCGGCTTCCCTCCCTCTCCCCCACGCCCCTCACCTGGTAAACCGAGGCACAGCAAGAGGCTGTAGTAGACCACGGGCACGAAGCCCAAGCCGCAGGCCGAGCCGGGGGACCAGGACTGCGAGCTGTTGGCTGCGAGGTGGGCGTGCGTGTGCTCCATGAGCGCGCCCCTCGCTCCCCGCAGCTCGGCGCCCGGCCTGCCAGCCCCACTCCGGACGCCGGCTCGGTGGTGGCGACCGCCTAGGCAGCAGCCGGAGCAGCAGCGCCTCTCTCCCCGCAGGACTTGCTTCTACCCTTGGCCGCGGTCCCCTCCGCTCCCTCCGCACCTGCCCGCCTGGAATCCCGGCTCAGCCCTCCCGCAGGGCGCAGGGCGCTGGGCGCTGGGACTCGGGAGGGGCTCCCGGAGCCCATTAGTGCGCCTCCCACCTCGGGCTCGCTCGGCTCCCGCCTCGGAGCCGGGGGGCTGGGACGCCGGTCCCCGCAGCCAATCAGCAACTGCCTGGACCCGGTGGAAGGAAGGGGTGGAGGGGTGGGGTGAGATGCTCTGGAGGAAGGGGGTCCCAGCTGCCCCTCTCTGCCCCAGATTCTGGACGAGACGTGAACTTAGACCTGAGAACCCCAAAGGAAGACTGGGTGGAAACAGGCTACCTTCATCTCCAACCCTCCGTCCCCCGCCCTGAGTGGGAGGGGCGTGGTGTGGGTGGGACCTTCTTCTCCAGCAAAGGTTCTGTACTTGGCGGCGTGTCCTCGGTTAGCCTTTCTCGACCTTCCCCGCATCCAGCTCTCTTCTCCCCCTTTACCTCCCGCTCCCCTCCCCCTTCCGCCAGTGCTTCAAGTCCATCTCCTACAGAAGACTCGCCGCTCAGGGCAGGGGGTGAGAAGAGGAGGCTGTAAGAGCAAGGATGCTCACAGTTCAGTTCAGTTCAGTCGCCCAGTCGTGTCCGACTCTTTGCGACCCCATGAACTGCAGCACGCCAGACTTCCCTGTCCATAACCAACTCCCGGAGTTTGCTCCAACTCATGTCCATTGACTCGGTGATGCCATCCAATCTTATCCTCTGTCATCCACTTCTCCTCCTGCCTTCAATCTTTCCCAGCATCAGGGTCTTTTCCAATGAGTCAGTTCTTCCCATCAGGTGGCCAAAGCATTGGAGCTTCAGCTCCAGCATCAGTCCTTCCAATGAATATTCAGGACTGATTTCCTTTAGGATGGATTGGTTTGATCTCCTTGCAGTCCAAAGGATTCTCAAGAGTCTTCTCCAACACCGCAGTTCAAAAGCATCAATTGTTTGGTGTTCAACTTTCTTTATAGTCCAACTCTCACATCCATACATGAGGATGCTCTAGGGTTCTCTGTTTTCCTGGTCCAGAGGGCCCGAGTTTAAAAGGAAGCATGTGTGCAGTTGAGTGTGTGTGCTGACTCTGGGGGAGGCCGGAGGTGGGCTGTACCTTAGCTGAGTGCCTTTGAATGGGATGTGGGCAGGGTAGCAAAAGCCCTCCACACAGGAGCCCTCCTGCCAGTGATAGGATGGCAGCCACACAGGCAGAATCATCTACACTCACAAACGTAGTACCCCATCATGGGGGTGCACTCATACACTCAGGCCAGCACGTGGAAGCCCTTTCATCCCACATCTAGAACGTGAAAACGGAGGGGCACCCTCATCAACATGCACACTCACAGGGCACACACACAGATGCACGTGGGAACTATCTGGGGGGAGGACTAATGTTTGAAGGTTGAGTGAAGGATAAAAGAAATGAAGCTGATGGGGATATCCACAATCTTGGAGAGTTGGGGTGAACGGGCACTCCCTTCTCACAGTAGGCAGAGGGAGAATTCTCCATGTGGCTCTTCTGTGGGCCACAACAGAGTTGATAAAGGAGATATCAACTGCCTGTCCCTGGCTCAAGACAGTGTGTATGAGAGAGTTAGAGATTCTATAGAAATCCCGAGGAGATGGGGAGGGAGGTGGGGGGTGGGTTCAGGATGGGGAACACATGTACACCCATGGCTGATTCATGTCAATGTATGGCAAAAACCACTACAATATTGTAAAGTAATTAGCCTCCAATTAAAAAAAAAAAAAAAAGAAATCCCAAGGAGAGGTGGGGATGAGCAGCTGCCATGGCGGGAGCATATGATGAGCTGAGAGAAGTCTTAGTCTCCCCTCTGTGTCCTACCCTCCTTTAACATTCATTGCAAGGGGGAAGGGAATTGGGTGGGTTCCAGGTCGCCCAAGATAGAGAGGCCCCTGGCCCCTCTATCTTGCCCTTCTCCTGCCCAACAAGGGACCTATGTCCAGTTCCCATTATTAGAATTGTTAGATCATTACATGTCATTGTTAGATTATTACAGTCATGTGGGACCGGTGAGGCCAGATCTGATAACTCAAGCCAACTTGGATAGTGAAACTTTTCTGTGAACTCTCCCATTTAAATATGATTACCCCAAATAAAAACAAAACAACCCCCCCCCAGGTTGTTAATAAATAAAACAGTGCCATCATAGAGGTTTGGCAAATAATTGTTCAAGAATCTATAGATTAGATTTGTCTGCAGGCGACCAGACTGAGATGAGAACCTGGGGTTGGGGAAGGGCAGGTGTGTGTGATTTGACAAAGCTTCCAGGCTACTTAGAGATTTCCTTACCTTGTGACCCGTAGATAATGCCTCAGGGCTTTTGCACTGGCTCTTTCCTCAGCTTGTAGTGCTCTTTTTCCAGAAAACAGCGTTAACCTGCTTCTTTACCTTCTTTAGGTCTGCTTATATGTGTCCTTCTCACAGAAGCCTTCCCTAACAATCCTATTTAAAATTGAGATCTTCACCCAACTCCTGGCCAAAATGCTTACTTCCTCTGTCCCTCCCCTGCTTGATTCTCTCTATAAGCTTGGCACCATGGACATACTGGATACAATTTGTTTTTTAGTTTGCTTCTTATCTGTTCTTCTACACCTGCTTGCGTTTTGCAGGTTCTCAACAAACACTGAAAGAATGGAGGGCGGGGACAGCACTGACCTGGGACTTGCGGGTTATAGGGAAATGGGTTTGTCTTTGTGGAATAGAGGGTCAGAAAATTGGATGTCGGTAGGGTTGGGGGAGGGCACAAGCTCAGGTTTAGCATGTGATTATCATATATGATTGCTACTTTAAAAATAACTTATGTGGTTTGATTCTGGGGCTCTATTTCAGTTCAGTTCAGTCGCTTAGTCGTGTCCAACTCTTTGCAACCCCATGAACCGCAGCACGCCAGGCCTCCCTGTCCATCACAAACTCCCGGAGTCCACCCAAACCCATGTCCATCGAGTCGGTGATGCCATCCAGCCATCTCATCCTCTGTTATCCCCTTCTCCTCCTGCCCCCAATCCCTCCCAGCATCAGGGTCTTTTCAAATGAGTCAGCTCTTTGCATCAGGTGGCCCAAGTATTGGAGTTTCAGCTTCAACATCAGTCCTTCCAATGAACACCCAGGATTGATCTCCTTTAGGATGGACTGGTTGGATCTCCTTGCAGTTCAAGGGACTCTCAAGAGTCTTCTCCAACACCACAGTTCAAAAGCATCAGTTCTTTGGCTATCAGCTTTCTTTATAGTTCAACTCTTACATCCATACATGGCCACTGGGAAAACTGAAGTCTTGACTAGAAGGACTAGGACTCTAGTTCGAGACTCTTTATAAAACTAGAAACTTGACTGGGCGGAGGAACTGGGCTATGTGGGGAATTTTAATGGGCTTTGTTTCTGAGCCTGCATCTCTTATCTATAAAATGGGGATGAAGGAACCCAGGTATGCCTCACTCTAAGGATGCTGAGGAGGGAGAGAGGGTGTGGAACAGCAGAGACAGTGCAGTCCACAATTTAGGAGAACAGAGAATTGGACTGGGTTCTCTGCACCTCTATCAAGAGCCTTGGCAGCTTTTCAAGATCCAAATTTCCTGGGAAATGGGTGGGTTGGATGAAAAAACCTTTAAGTCCCAGGTCAAGCCTTGGGTATTCTTGGTTCTGGGAGAGGGACGTGATGAGTCAACAACAAAGTCTGACCCACTTTGTTCAAGTGCTGACCCACTTGACTGCTTCTCTAAGACAGTGGTGTATGTGAGCTGACAACTGTGGTTGGTGAAAATCATATACTTATTCACTTTTCAACAGACTTTTGCTGGACATTTGATGTATGTCGACCAGGACTGGCCACATAATTGCACAGCCTGATGCAAAAATGAATATGTAGGGCCCTTGTTCAAAAATTAAGAATTTTAGGGTTATTAAAAGGTTTTAATTTTAATTGAAGACTGCAGAACATTAAACCAAATAAGGAGCTCTTCTAAGCAAGGGGCCTATGTGACGACGCGCCTGTGAGGCTGATGCTGCTTAGGATACAGAGGTGAGTAATGAAAATTAACATTGCCTGGGGGTTTATGAAACAGCTATGTCAATTCATTTTATCCTCATGATAACACTGGAAGGAAGGTACAACTATTAGCCCCATTTCACAGGTGAGAAAACCAAGGCACAGAGAAGTTAGTAATTTGCCAAGGCCACCTGGCTGGGATTAGGTTTAAGGTAGTCTGGCTTCAGAGCCTGTGCTGTAACCACTGGGAGGAGCTTAGTTTAGTGGAAGGAAAAGTATCTAACAGAAAACTGTCACACGATGTAATGTGGGCTCCACGTGACACCAGGGCAGTGATTTCATCTGTCTTGTCCTCTGCTATATCACAGCGCACAGTGCCAGGGAGGTGTCCAGCAGCAAATCTTAAATGATAGAACAGAAATATATGGAGACTGTTAGGGGAGAGAGTTGTAAACTCAAATGCCTATAAGTCTGGGCAGGTAATAAACATGAGTGGTGCAGAGCTATGGTTTATTCTTCACTTCCATAAGGAAATGTGCTATTTCCCATTTTCCTGGTGACGTCTGGCCCTCTTGGTCTAGCTTTCATTTCTCCTCCCTTTTACAGGGACAGGAGTATGAAGTAATGATTCTTTACTCTGAGAAAAACAGTTGCAAAAATATAATACAAATTGTAGCTAACACTTTTTCAGTGTTGGGAATGCAATAAGAAGAGGTGGGCACTGTAAAAAACTAAAGGTATGATGCTGGGAGGGATTGGGGGCAGGAGGAGAAGGGGATGACAGAGGATGAGATGGATGGATGGCATCACCGACTCAATGGACATGAGTTTGAGTAAACTCCGGGAGTTGGTGATGGACTGGGAGGCCTGGTGTGCTGCGATTCATGGGGTCGCAAAGAGTCGGACACGACTGAGTGACTGAACTGAACTGAACAGATGGGCCAGCCACTGTACTGAGTTCAGGGTATACAGTTGTTTTAAAAAGTTGGTCTCTGCTTTCCTGGTTCTTAAGTGCAAAAGATAGGCATGAATTAATCTATCTGGTACCATAAAGAAACAGATACATGCGCACTCACACACATAATAATAAACTTGGATAAATGCTTTAAAGAAAAAGTCAGAGGAGTGAGAGAACATATAACAGTGGTATCTGATGTGGCTTGGCAATCAGGGAAGGCTTCTCTGAGGAAGTGATGTTTGGACCTGAAAGAAGATGTAAAGGATGAATAATAGCTAATTAGGGAAGAGATGGTGGGTTGGGAGTGAGGAGAGCATTTCAAGGGAGAAAGAAGAACAAGAGCAAACATCCTGGGGTGGGAGTGAGACGGACCCTTTGAGAAGAGGTGGGAGCCTGGGGTGCAGTGAGCCAGGGTGCATGGACCTGGCTGCGCTTGGAGAGTGGGAAGGGCCTTGTAGCCTGTGCTGAGAAGTTCCGGTCTTTATCCCTGGTTGTAAGCAGGGGAGTGCCAGAGTTAGCTTTGCACTTTAAAACATTTGCTTTGTCAGGGAGGTGGAGGATTGATGGAAGGGAGGCAAGAATGAGGGCCGGAAGACAAGTTATGAGGCTGTCGAGTTGGACACGTGAGAAATGATGCTCGGTTGGACTCCAGTGGTGTTAGTGATGGTTCCCACTGCCTCCCAGAAGTGAGGAGAGAGTGGGTGAAGGAGAGGGAGGAGGAGGAAGGGGAGGGAGAGGGGGCCACACCAGACAGCGAGGGAGAGGGAGGGAGAGGCTGCAAGGAAAAGAAGGAAGAGACGGCGAGGGAGAGACAAAGATGCAGAGAGAGACATTGAGAGGCAAGGAATGGATGTATAGAAAGACAGACAGACAGAGAGAGAGACCCACAGTGATTATGGCAGAGATTGTTCGGGCTGGGAGGGTTGGTGAAAGGGGGCTTGGGGCGCCTGAGACCCCACCTGCTCTCCCCCACTGCCCATAAGAGTGTAACTTGTCCGCTGGTCCCTCCTGACTTTTCTAGACTCTTCATCCCCAAAGTCTTTCCTGCTCAGCACACCCCCTGCAGCTCCCTGACCAACACGCCTCTGCAACATCTGCCATGTTGTTCTGCCGCTCAGGCATTATCTGTCACCTGCAGTTCTGGACTTGGATTACCTCATGGGCAGGGTCAGTTTTCTTCCTCACAGAGGAAGAGGAAGGAAGTCTTAATCTTTCATTAAGACCTCACTGCAGGCTGTGTAGTGGGTCCTTGAACCCAGACCTGGATGCATATCACAGATCAGCTCACTACTGTGTATTCATCAGGAATCTTTTTATTGAAATCAATATAAAAAAGCTCAAACTAGCTTAATTTTTAAAATTTTATTTATTTTTAATTGAATGATAATTGCTTTTCAATATTATGTTGGTTTCGGCCGTACGTCAACATGAATCAATCATAGGCACACAGATGTCCCCTCAGTCTTGAGCCTCCCTCCCACCTTCCACCCCTTCCTACCCCTCTAAGTTGTTACAGAGCCCTGTCAAACCAGCTTAATTTTTTTTTGAAGGAATGTATTGAGTCATAAGTGGAAAGTATGGGAGTTTGCTGAACTTTAGGCCTGGCTGGATCCAGGAGCAAAAAGTACCCATCCCTTTCCACCAATGGACTCTGCTTTGCTTTGGATTAGCTGCATTCTCTTACAGGATTTTACAGCATCATAAAAAGATGGGCATCCTTGGATGTATCCTAACAGGTTATTAACTTGAGCTAAAAAAGAAGTTTGGCTCTTGTTGGACCAGCCCTTCTTGTGTACCCATCTCAACCAAACTCACCAGTTTGCACTGGATTTTTGAAGTCAGCCAAAAATGTACCCATTGGTCAACTGAGGCTCAGGGTCCAGCGATGGAGCCAAGAGGAGGAGTCAATTCCTCCCTAACCACTTGGACTGTGAAATAAGGTAGACCATTTACCTAAAGGAAAGCTGAGATTCTGTAGCAGGAGGAACGGGAATAGATGCTGGGCAGGTAAAGCCAGCACATCTGGAAGCTGAATTCAGCCCATGGGATGCCAGTCTGTTAGTCCTCTCTTAGAGCTAAGTCATATGTTTTGTTTCATTTTAAAATTGTTTATGTAATTTAAAAACCAGACTTAATTTTTTTTAGAGCAGTTTTTGATTCACAGAAAAATTGTGCATAAAGTAGGGAGATTTCCCATATCTTTTCTGCCCTTACCTGAGTAGATCCTCCCCCATTCCTCACCAGAGTGGTACATTTGTTACAACTGATGAACATGCACACACATTATCATCATCCAAAGTTCATATTTTTCATTAGCCTTCGCTCTTGGTGGTGTACATTCTATGGGTTTATACAAATATTTAAGGACATTATCTATCACTATAGCATCATAAAGAGTATTTTCTTTGCCCTAAAAATTCTCTGTGCTTCACCTATTCATCCTTTCCTTTTCCTAGCCCCACTTTTTAAAGATTTTATTTATTTTTAATTGGAGGATAATTGCTTTACACTATTTTGTTGGTTTCTGCCATATAGCAGCATGAATCAGCCATAGGTACATGCATGTCCCCTTCCTCTTAAACCTCACTCCCACCTGCCACCCTGTCCACCCCTGTAGGTCATCACAGAGCACTGGATTTGAGGTCCCTGTGTGATACAGCAAATTTCCACCAGCTATCAAGTATTAAATATGGTTATGTATATGTTTTAATGCGACTCTCGCAATTCATCCCTCCTCTCCTTCCCCCCATGCCCACAAGTCCGTTCTCTGTTGCTGCTCTGTAGACAGGTTTGTCAGTATTCTCTTTCTAGAGTCCATGTATGTAAATGTGTTAATATAAAATATTTGTCTTTCTCTGACTTATCTCACTCTGCAGAATAGGCTCTCGGCTCAGCCACCTCATTAGAACTGAGTCAAACGAATTCCTTTTTATGGCTGAGTAATATTCCTTTGTATTATAATGTAGGACAACTTCTTTATCCATTCATTTGTCAATGGACATCTAGGTTGCTTCCATGTCCCAGATATTGTAAACAGTGATGCAATGAACATGGGACCATACGTGTCTTTTTCAATTTTGCTTAACCACCCCCCTTTTAATGTCAAAAGCACCTTGTGTATGAACCATGAACAAACACTGAACTCTAGTTAGCGACATGCCCGCTGAAGTTCTGGAGTGAGTGACGCTGAGAATGTCACTGTGACATGCATCAAAAATTGAAATGCGTTGATGACTAGAGAGAAGGATGGATAGATATGTGTTTAAGCAAGGAGATATAAATAGTGGAGTCTAGGTCATGGGTATATGAGTTTTCACTGTGCAACTCTTTCAATTTTATGTATCCTTGAAAATTCTTGTAGTGATCCATAGGAAAAAATACCTTGTGTAAAGTCTCTTGGCCAGGCAGGTTATTACAAGCTATTGTTGAAATCAACACCTCCTGGTGGTGTTGCAGCACTTTAGACATCCAGCCTTCAGACAAGGTACAGAAGACCATTCCTTCCCTGCTATTAGGCTGTCAGAGTGGTACCTGAGTTTCCCCCTGGTTATCCTGGTTCTCTGCTGCCCTTGGCCAGCTCTGATAGGTCCCTTACCAGTCTGTCTTTGTCTGAAGCCTCTTGTTTGCTTTCCTTGAGGTTCTAAGCAGTGGTGGTTTTACTCCACAGGCACGGCTTACGGTTGAGGACATCTTGGTGAGCTGCTGAGGATTCATTAAGGCACTGCTTATAATAGCCATGCGCTCAGTTCCTTGAGGGGCATGTCAATTCTCATGGAATTTGGATAAAGTCTTTTATTTCTTGCCATTGACCTGTCAAGTGGTCAGGGGCTGCCAAAGAGCAGGGAGAGAATATTTCTACAATTGTGTGCCTTTCTCTCCCCTATGGCTCTGTGGGGGAAAAAGGTAAATTTCATCAACAGGAGACGAGTGGCTGTGGATGAGGGAAAGGAAATGGGACTTTGTCTGAGAGGAAGGGAGGTGAGAGTTAGGGGTATGTGTGCGTGTGTGTGTGTATTTGTCCTTGTGTGCATGAACATGGATATATAAGCACAAGCATTTGTATGTGCGTGCATGTGTGTGCATGCCTATGTGATGTACCTGCACATGTGTATTTGTGTATTTCTTCATATATGTGTGTGTTCACGGGTGTATGTGTGCACACATAGGTGTACATTAGATTGTGCTTGTTAGATTGAGGGAGGGCATGTGCATGTGTGTTTGTGGTAGAATGAGGGAGGTTGTAATTGATCAGGATGTTGAAACAGGAGAACAGTCTTTTCTGTTGTTCAGAGAGACCTACACGACTACTAAATAGCCTTTACGGCTCATTTTGCTTCTGACACCTTATCTGACAGAAGTGAGGTGAGGGAGAGAGAGAAAAGAGGAGGGGAAGGACAGGAAGCGAGGGGAGGAGTGAGGAGAGGAGAAAAGAGAGAGGAGATGGAGGTAAGAAACAACCAATCTGTCTCATCAAATGACCTCTTTCTTATCAGGTGGGGAAACAGCGACAGCAAAAGGTAAAATAAGAAATCGTATTGGAGGGTGACATGTTGTGATTGTCAACACTTAAGCATTTAGGTGATCTCTGGGGAGTGGCTGTTTCATACTCAGAGGCTGCACAGGATCTTATTCCCCTTCCTAACAGATCCTGATTCCTTTCGAAGAGCGATCCTCCCCACCTGATGTGTTCTCAGAAGGAGAGTGAATTCAGGAACTGGTCACCCCTTTACAGAAGCAGAAGGGGCCAAATCCTTTGAATTGGGACAGTGGGGGCCGGTCAGCTCCCCTAAAGTTGGTCAGTTAGATTCTGTCTGCTGCGGCTTAGAATCTTGAATGAGTGGAACATGGGCAGGAGAGATGGATTTTACTCATCTCTGTGGGGCCAGCCCAGCAGGACTCATCTGCTCTGGGGACATTTCTGTGATTCATGTTTCCTGCCCATTCCAGATCTATGACTTCTTGCTTCCCCGTGAACACTTTAGTATCTCCTCACTCTCATCTTGTGGCAGCATTATTTACAATCTCCAAGATGTGGCCACAACCTAATGTTCATTGATGGATAAATGGACAAGGAAAATGTTATATATATATATATGTACATACATATATAATAATGGAATGTTATTCAGCTTTTAAAAAAGAAGAAATTCCTGTCATTGTGATAACATGGATGAATCTGGAGGACATTAGGCTGAATGAAATAAGCCAGTCACGGACAGACAAACTGCACGGTTCTCCTTACATAAACAGAGCAAACTCATTAAAGCAGAAGTAGAATGGTTGTTGCCAGGGGCTGGGGAGTGGATGGGAAGGGAGAGTTGCTACTGAAAGGGCATAAACTTTTAGTAATGCCAGACAAATAAATCCTGGAGGTCTTCTCTTTAACATCGTGCCTATAGTTAACAATATTGTATTATACACTTAAAATTTGTTAAAGGGCAGATCTTATGTTAAATGTTCTCATGTGCGAAGTCACTTCTGTTTCCGACTCTTTGAGACCCTATGGACTGTCGCTTGCCAGGCTGCTCTGTCCACAGGATTCTCCAGGCAAAAATATTGGAGTGGGTTGCCATGCCCTCCTCCAAGGGATCTTCCCAACCCAGGGATCAAACCCGTGTCTCTTATGTCTCCTGCATTGGTAGAGGGGTTCTTTACCACTAGTGCCACCTGGGAAGCCCAAATGTTCTTCCTACAATTTAAAAATAATCTCCTAGAGATAAAGATGGTCTAGATGAAGCTCTGTAATGATGTGAGGGGTACTTCTCAAAAACACCCCTAAGACTCTCCCTTTCATTTAAAAGATACACATTGATCAGCCAAAGATCTTTGTTCTCATTACAGTAACACTTCACAATTGATAGGACTTTTAACAAAGTACAAGCATATCTTGTTTTATCTGCTTTGCAGATACTGCATTTTTAACAAATTGAAAATTCGTGGCAACTCTGCATTAAGCAAGTCCATCAGGGCACTATCTTTCCAAATGCATTTTGTCACTTTATGTCTCTGTGTCGCATTGTGGTAATTCTCAAAATATTTCAAATTCTCCACCAAGCAAAAAGATTATGACTAGTTGAAGGCTCAGGCAATGGCTGGCATCTTTTAGCTAAAGTATCTTTTACTTAATGTGTTTTTTTAGACATAATGCTATTGCACACCTGATGGATTGCAGTATATTGTAAACATAACTTTCATGTACACTGGGAAATAAAAACATTCGAGTGACTCACTTTATTGTGATATTTACTTTATTGCTATAGTCTGAAACCAAATCCACAATATCTTCAAGGTATGCCTGTATAGCCACATAAATCATTCTATTTTAATCATCATTATTCTGTGAAGTGACCAGGGCTTAATTAGCTCATTTTGCATATGGGAAATCTGTGGCTCAGAGAGAGGAAGCAATGTGCCCACAATGACCTAGTGTTTGAGAGCTGTGGGGCCCACAGAGAGAATTCTGTCCAATTGCCCCACTTTACAGATGAGAGAATTGAGATCCAGAGAAGTTAAGTCCATGATCACACTCTGCATTAGTGTCAGAGCTGGAACATAAACACAGCTTGTACAACTCAAAGCTGAAGCCATCCTCAGCACAATTGAGAATTGGCTCCAAAAGAGACAGTAACAGTAGAGTTACCATCATGTCTGTGTGCTGTATGAACAAAAAGTTACCAGATGTCATTTTCCTTTGATCTGTGAAGTTTCAGAGACAAAGAATTCTCACACACTGTGTAACACCTAGAACATTCTAGGTACTTAAGCTGTGAAACTAAAAGAGGAGAGATGGTTTGAATATTCTTTCCAGCCAGCTAATCATGAGACCACCACCCCCCCACCCCCCAATCCTTGAGCTTTTTCCATTCCCAATCATTGCCAAAAAGTTCAATTTTCTTTAAGAGCCTTAGAAATAGTCCTAAGAGGGAGACATGGGGTATTAAGAGCAGTGAGAGTGAAGATACTTACCAGAATCTTCCCCGCAGGGATAAAACATTGAAATGTACAGAAGCATGACTCATCAATGTCTAGATAAGGCCAGTACCGCTAGGCAGCAATGGGGACAGAAGAAGAACAGCTAGAAAGGACAGCAGGCGGGCCATCTAATGGCTGGACCAGGCTAGGACCAGAAGAATGATCTGTCCTGTTTAGGAAAATTTCATAGTGTCCTGAATACCTGAGCACTGAAGGCTGCTTTCTCCGGAACAAGGTTGTCATCCCAGGGACTCTGCATTACTGAAATAAGAGGTCAATTCATAATGTAACATCTGGTTCTAGTGTTGCTCTGCCTTTCTGTTTAGTGGTGCTATGGGAGGAGAAGCTGCTGGAGACTTGAAGAGAGAATCAAGTGCTTTGCCCAGGCTTCCCAGGTGAGAGTTACCCAGACACCTGGCTGCTAATTTCTAAAGACAGCAGGTCCCTTAACTTCCTTAAGAGATACATATGAGGCTTTCCCAAATTGATAACTTCTGATTCTGGAAACAAACACCATAATCTATCAGTGTGGTGAGATTTCAAACTCTGAAGTCAGATGGAACTGGGTTGCAGAGGCTTATGTGACCTTGGCTGAATCATTTCCCCTTTTTGTGTCCCAGTTTCCTATAGGTAAAGCAGAGATCAATACGGCGTCTGCCTCATGAGGATGCCATTGAGATAAAGGAAAGAATCTAGTATTTCCTGTGCGTGTATACCATGTGCATGACTCTTGCTGCTTGTACTATTATTAACATAGAATTTCTTTTTAAGCAGATTCAATTAGAAATACTTCTATTTAAAAATTAGATATTTAAAATTAATTTTTATCACATGTAGTCATACTAGTCTTTCTTGCTTTGTAAAGAAGGAAATCATTTAAGAAATCAAGGGGAAACACCAATAGCATTAGAATTCTAGCTAGTATTTTAGCCTGCCGAGGATCTGAGTCCTCTTTGTTGAAAGGGGAGGTTAGCGTTAGAGAGACATTGAAGGAATGCTAGTGCCCACTTGGGACTTTTTCTTGCTGCAGTTGGAATGATGGGAAAGGGATTGATTCTCCCTTCAGGTGATTCAATGTCGTTTAATATTGGGTCTAGGGATCTCTAAAATTATCTTTTCCATTGTGCCTTGGTTTGTAAGGCTGCTATAATAGAACACAACAGAGTGGGTGGCTTATAAACCACAGAAATTTATTTCTCATAGTTCTGGAGGCTGAGAAGCCTAAGATCATGGTGCCAGCAGATTTGGTGTGGTGGCTGATGAGACCTCACTTCTGGTTCATGACAGAGCCCTCTCATTGTGTCTTTATCCAATGGAAAGCGGCTAGGAAGCTCTGTGGGGCCTTTTTTATAAGGGCACTAATTTCATTCATGAGGTTTCCACCCTTGACCTAATCAATGTCAAAGCTTCTACCTTCTAACTCCTTCATCTTTTAAGGTTAGTATTTCAGCACAAGGTTTGAAGTATGGGTACAATGGTCAGACCATAGCATCTTTTCTGACTGTATTTGGGGAAACATTGTGATGATGGACATCTTACACAGTGCTTGACCTCGCCTATAACATACACTCAACAAATGTTTATTCTCTTTCCCTTGCCTTTTTATTCTCACTACTTAAAAAAAATTATTTATTTTAATTGGAGGCTAATTACTTTACAATATTGTGGTGGTTTTTGCCATACACTGACATGAATCAGTCATGGGGGCACATGTGTCCTCCATCCTGAAATCCCCCTCCCACTTCCCTCCCCATCCCATCCCTCTGGGTTGTACCAATGCACTGGCTTTGAGTGCCCTGTTTCATGCATCAAACTTGGACTGGTCATCTATTTCACATATGGTAATATACTTGTCTCAATGCTATTCTCTCAAATCATCCCACCCTCTTTTTAAGTAACTGTCAGAGGTTCGAATATGGTGGCAATAACTAATAATGAATACATTAAAAAAATCATGTGTCAGGGCTGATTTGGTATGTGGAAGGTGAAACTTTGTTATCAGTTTAAAATGCTGGTCAGAACCCATCTGCTATAGGGTATTTTCTGGTCTAAATACATCATTAGAGGTCAAAATGTGTTGTAGCAGGAGAGGGAAAGAAATAAAAAATTTTGAGTGCTTCCTATGTGTTAGGTTCTTTGCATACATTGTATAATAATTGCTCACAATTTTTCAAAATGGGAGGCATTGCCCTCATCTCTATTAGATAATACTAATGGATATCAATTATGAAAAACTTATTATATGATAATGTATTGGATATATCTTCCTTATTTTCTGTATTCTTGATGTTCTGACATCTAGGGCCTTGATGCTAGAGAGATGGCCCTTCTCAGGGCTAGCTAATTCCTAGAAATGGCCAACAGCTCTCTTTGAGTGTGCTTTTGATATACAAACCAACTAGTAAAGATCCCACACTCTCCAATCATTTCCTTTATCAAACTCCCACACACGGAACCAATGTTTCCCCTGCCTTAAATCACCCCAGGGCCAGGAACTAGACAGCTAGGGACTGCCGCTAGAGTCCAGAGCCCATCAAAACTATTCAAACCATCCAGCTTTAAAGTTACTCAACGCATACCCTGCCTCATCCTTTCTTTCCTGCTAGCACCCCAGTAGAGGCTCTGGGCCACACTCTGCCCACCTCTACCTCCTGGCTGAACCTGGTACTTCACTGTGTTGGCCTGGCTCCTGTGAAGGACCCCTCCTTCTAGGGATCTGTGAGTATGAACTTCTTCCCTCATGATAGTTGCTTCCATGTCTGTGTGTCTAACCATACCTCATTCAAACAAATCCTGGGAATGAACTTTAGAATAGATGGCACTCTGCTAAGGATTGTTTTGTTTTAAAACCTCCACCAATGTCTTCCTTTTTCAAGTAAACCCCAAAATAAGAGCAACAAGGTTTCCCAGGGTCCAACCCTTGGCCACCTCTTGCCCCCCACCTTCCCTTTGCTCCATCCAGACACTCTGGTCCTTACTTTCTTCCATGATTGTGCCAAACTGCTTTGTCTCTGGGCCTTTGTACCTGCTGTTGCCCCTGATCAACCAATATTCAACTTTGGTTCAGGCCTCCCTTTCTGTGTCCAGAGCAGCTCTACTTTGATCGCTGCTTAATGTTATTTTCTTATTTCAATTATCTCTGTATCATCTCTTCATTCTCACTCCAATGCACTGGCTTTGTTTCCAAAGCTCCAGTGTGAGCTCCACAAAAACAGGGATCTTGCCTATCTTGTCACCACCAGACCCTGACAGGTGTTTAGAAGGTTCTCAGCAACAACTCATTGAATATATGACTTACATAATTTCATCTAAACCTCTCTAACAGGTAGGTAAAATTATCTTACCCATTTTACAGATGAGGAAACAGCTTGAGAGAGCTTATCAATAATTTATTTGAGGTTACACAGCCAGTAGGTGGCAACCCAAGATTTGAATGCAGATAGTCTGACTCTCGAACCATTATACTGAGGGTCCAAGAGGTGAGCATTGTGCTTAAGATCAGTAAGAAGGATTCCAGACAAGCTCTGCCTGGCCCCAAACTTCCTACTGTAGCTACTTGATCATGTTTTTTTGTTTTATCTTTTTAGAATAAGATAGTTTGAGACATAAAACACCCTCTTCCAACAACACAAGAGATAACTCTACACTTGGACATCACTAGATGGTCAATATCAAAATCAGATTGATTATATTCTTTGTACCTGAAGATGGAGAAACTCTATACAGTCAGCAAAAAGAAGACCAGGAGCTGACTGTGGCTCAGATCATGAACCGTTTATTGCCAAATTCAGACTTAAATTGAATAAAGTAGGGAAAACCACTAGACCATTCAGGTATGAAATAAATCAAATTCCTTATGATTATACAGTAGAAGTGACAAATAGATTCAAAGGATTAGATTTGATAGACAGAATTCCTGAAGAACCATGGATGGAGTTCCATAACATCATATAGGAGGCAGAGATCAAAACCATCTCTAAGAAAAAGAAATGCAAAAAGGCAAAATGGTTGTCTGAGGGGGACTTACAAGCAGCTGAGAAAACAACAAGTGAAAGGCAAAGGAAAAATATACCCATCTGAATGCAGAGCTCCAGAGACCAGCAAGGAGAGATAAGAAAGCCTTCCTAAGTGAACAATGCAAAGAAATAGAGAAAAACAATAGAATGAGGAAGACTAGAGATCTCTTCAAGAAAATTAGAGTTACCAAGGGAACTTTTAATGCAAAGATGGGCATGACAAAGGACAGAACTGGTATGGACCTAACAGAAGCAGAAGATACTAAGAAGAGGTGGCAAGGATTCACAGAAGAACCGTATGAAAATGATCTTACTAACCCAGATAACCATAATGGTGTGATCACTCACTTAGAGCCAGACATCCTGGAGTGAAGCCAAGTGGGCCTTAGGAAGCATCACTAAAAACAAAGCTAGTAGAGGTGATGGAACTCCAGCTGAGCTACTTCTAATCCTAAAAGATGATGTGAAAGTGCTGCATTCACTATGCCAGCAAGTTTGGAAAACTCAGCAGTGGCCACTGGAAAAGGTCAGTTTTCATTCCAATCCCAAAGAAAGGCAATGCCAAAGAATGTGCAAATTACTGCACAATTGTACTCATTTTACATGCTAGCAAGATCATGCTCAAAATCCTCCAAGCTAGGCTTCAACAGTACATGAACCAAAAACTTCCAGATGTACAAGCTGGATTCAGAAAAGGCAGAAGAATCAAAGATAAAATTGCCAACATCTGTTGGATCATAGAAAAACCAAGCGAATTTCAGAAAAACATCTACTTCTTCTTGATTGCCTATGCTAAAGCCTTTGACAATGTGGATCACAACAAACTGTGGAAAATTCTTCAAGAGATGGGAATACCAGACCACCTGATCTGCCTCCTGAGAAATCTGTATGCAGGTCAGGAAGCAACAGTTAGAAGCAGACATGAAACAATGGACTGATTAAAATTGGGAAAGGAGGGTGTCAAGGCTGTATGTTGTCACCCTGCTTATTTAACTTGTATGCAGAGTACATCATGTGAAATGCCTGGCTGGATGAAGCACAAGCTGGAGTCAAGATTTCTGGGAGAAATATCAATAACCTCAGATATACAGATGACAACACCCTTATGGCAAAACAGAAGAACTAAAGAGCCTCTTGATGAAAGTGAAAGAGGAGAATGAAAAAGCTTGCTTAAAACTCAGCATTCAAGAGACTAAGATAATGGCATATGGTTCCATCACTTCATGGCAAATAAATGGGGAAACAGTGACAGACTTTATTTTCTTGGGCTCCAAGATCACTGCAGATAGTGGCTGCAGCCATGAAATTAAAAGACCCTTGTTCCTTGAAAGGAAAGCTATGACCCGCCTAGACAGCATATTAAAACGCAGAGACATTACTTTGCCAACAAAGGTCTGTATAGTCAAAGCTATGGTTTTTCCAGTAGTCATGGAAAAATGTGATGTGAGAGGTAGACCATAAAGAAGGCTGAGTGCTGAAGAACTGATGCTTTAGAGAATTGATGCTTTCAAACTGATGCTTTCCTCCAACTGGTGTTGGAGGAGACTTTTTGAGAGTCCCTTGGACTGCAAGGAGATCAAACCAGTCAGTCCTAAAGGAGATCAACTCCAAATATTCTTTGGAAGGACTGATGTTGAAGCTGAAACTCCAATACTTTGGCCACCTGATGTGGAGAACTGACTCATTGGAAAAGACCCTGATGCTGGGAAAGATTGAAGGCAGGAGCAGAAGGGGACGACAGAGAATGAGATGGCTGAATGGCATCACCGACTGAATGGACATGAGTCTGAGCAAGCTGTGGGAGAAGGGAAGCCTGGCGTGCTGCAGTCCATGGGGTCACAAAGAGTCAGACAGGACTGAGCAACTGAACAACAAGTCTGAGACTTCATAGCCCTGATTGCCCAAATGCTTGAGGTGAGTCTGTGTCCATGTTGGCTGATGCAGAGGTGACTGAACTGTAACCGTCGGCAACATCTCAAGGATTTTTGGCAACAAAAGTGCATAATATTCTGACACTGTTCCAATATGTGAGTTTTTTTCTCCACACCAAGCAATTCTATAATACCAGTTGAGTGTCCTACAATTCAACTCAATTCTGATACCATCTACTTGGAGACAATGTCAGGTCCCACAGGTTGTGGGCTCAGTCCCACAAGGATGTCCCCCACTCCTATTCTGTCCTACCTCAGATGTCTGTTGCTCATCCAGGTTGTTACCAGTGCTTCTGACCAACTGACTATAGATCAGAGGTTCCGACAACCCCCTCTTCAGACTCAATTAATTTGCTAGGGTGACTCACAAAAATAAGAGAAACATTTTACTTACTAGATTATCAGTTTATTATAAAAGAATATAACTCAGGAATATCCAGGTAGAAGAAATACAAAGAGCAAGGTATTGGGAGAGGGGAGATGGAGCTCAGTACCTCCACATGTTTGTGAACATGGCAGCACTCTGGACACTGTTCTTTTGGGTTTTTATTGGAGGCTTCATTACATAATCATGATTAGTTAAGCCATTGGCCATTGGCTATTGATTCAGTCTCTAGCACCTCTCTCCTCCTACTGTGGGACTGAAAGTTCCAGCCCTCTAATCATGGGGTTGGTTCCTTGGACAACCAGCCCTCATCTGGGTGTGGTCCCAAACTCACCTCATTTACATAACAGAAGTCACTGAAATCACTCCCAACTCTTAGGAAATTCTAAGCATTTTAGGAGCTTTGTGCCAGAAATAGGACAGAAACAAATATGTAAGTCTTATTAAAATTCACAATATCATAATGCACAAGGCAAATCTAATAATGAATGAAGTGATCCCATAGCCATCCTTGGAGAGTGTATCCCCAGAGACTGGCTGCACATTTGTAGATGGGGGGGTCACCCATCTGGCAGTGCTTACCTTCTCCTGCTCTGCACTGCCAGATCTAGACCTTGCTGCCTCCTTCTTCTCACAGTCCCACAGCCTCAGTTCACCAATGTGTTCCCCACTTTCCTCGAAAAAGCACAAAGAGTTCTTCACAACCTGTGTTTAGTTCATCCCCCCTCTCTCTGTCCAAACCTTGGACACAAACAACCTTTGTCATGTAACTATACCCATTTCTTTGAAACTAAAAGAAACCTAATTGGATTTGGATCCCAGCACCCTGCTTATTAACAGTATAGAGTTTGACAAATAATTTTACCTCTTTAAACCTGTTTCCTCATTTACATAAATGGAGGTAGTATTTTCCCACCTTGCAAAATTAAGAGAAATATTAAATCATACACACAGTATTTGTTGATTCAATGAACTTCATTTCATCCAACAACACTTTCAGATGGATGCAATTATCATGTACATTTTAAGGATGAGAAAACAGGCTCAAAGAGAATATTTTGTAAGTACATGCCCAAGATCACAGGGCTGCTAAGAGATTAAAAACTGTATTTGAACATATATGGTATGACTCAGGGGTCTGCACTCTGAGCCATCTTCCCAATGTCCCAAGAGGTTCTGTAGGTATGTTTGTAACCTACAAATGTTAGTTTTTTTTCTTCTATGTTATTACATATCTGCAAAATGGAACTAATAATAGTATCTACTTTGTGAATTTGTTTTAAGAATGAAACATGAAATATTTCAAAGGAAATACCTAAAACATTTACTACAGTATCTGAAATGTAGTAAGTGTACAATAAATCATATTAGTAGTAATAAGACATCAGTTATCATAATAAGATATAAATATCATTATGGCTAATTTTATTAGGCATTTCACTGCAAATAACAGAAAATCTGATTCAAATGGTTAAAACAAAATAGTAATTAATTTTCTCTCATGAAAACAAAGCTGATATAGAGCTCCCAGCTGTGTTAAGTCAGTGCTTACTTGAGTGATATCATCAATGGCCCAGATGTCTTTGTCATCTGCTCTGCTGTCTTTGATGTTTCATCTTTCCTCTCTGATTTGTTCTTCTCATGCTTGCAAGATGGTGGCAGCTATTCATTCTGCGCATATCACACAAAAAAGGGCCATTTCTTCCTCTATGCATCTTTATTCTTTTTTATGAAGAAAGCTTTCTTAAAAGGTCCCCTAGTCTCTGAGACTTTTCAGATTTTCATGGGAGGGATTGTGTTGCCATTCCACACTTCAATCAGTCACTAGAACTGCAAAAGAATGAGTGGTAGTGCTTCACACTGTTAGGGAAAAAGAAAGTTCAGTCGCTTAGTTGTGTCTGACTCTTTGCGACCCCATGGACTGCAGCACGCCAGGCTTCCCTGTCTATCACCAACTCCTGGAGCTTAACCAAACTCATGTCTATCGAGTTGGTGATGGCATCCAATCGTCTCATCCTCTGTCATCCCCTTCTCCTCCTGCCTTCAATCTTTCCCAGCATCAGGGTCTTTCCCAATGAGTCAGTTCTTCACATCAGTTAGCCAAGTATTGGAGTTTCAGCTTCAGCATCAGTCCTCTCAATGAATATTCAGGACTGATTTCCTTTAGGATTGGCTGGTTTGATCTCCTTGCTGTCCAAGGGACTGTTAGGGAACTGTTGATCAAAACCACCCACCTTGACCAAGCCCGCTTGCTTGAGTTGCCTGAGTTATAAGGAGCATAGTGCTGCCACCAAAAGCTAACTGGGAGAATTCGGGAGGGATCAAAAGAGAGAGGAAATGACCAACCTCCCAGAGTCCTTCTTGCTGGATATCAAATTCTAATTCTGTTTTTTGGTGTCTCTATTTACTGACTCACTTCCCAGGTAGTTCTTTGTTGTTAGGTTACATTGTTGTAAAGTTTAATAGAATTATTAAAAGGGCACTCTAAATTTGTTTCTGAAGTTTAACTCAGTAATCTGTTTTTGGATGAAGATCAGATGCTTCATGATCTGCAACCAGGAGATTAACATTAGGCTATGGTCATTTATTGGCCACTTCACGCGAAGAGTTGACTCATTGGAAAAGACCCTGATGCTGGGAGGGATTGGGGGCAGGAGGAGAAGGGGACGACAGAGGATGAGAAGGCTGGATGGCATCACCAACTCGATGGGCATGAGTTTGAGTAAACTCCGGGAGTTTGTGATGGACAGGGAGGCCTGGCGTGCTGCGATTCATGGGGTCGCAAAGAGTCGGTCACGACTGAGCGACTGAACTGAACTGAATGGTCATTTAACGGAGAAGGCAATGGCAACCCACTCCAGTACTCTTGTCTGGAAAATCCCGTGGACAGAGGAGCCTGGTAGGCTGCAGTCCATGGGATCGCGAAGAGTCTGACATGACTGAAGCGATTTAGCAGCAGCATGGTCATTTAAATTTAAAGGCTCCCTTATGTTGGGAACAATCAAACTGTACTAGGAATAGCCAGGCTAGTAGCACTAGGAAATTGGGCTGGGTGCTTTATGGACAATACCAATATGTAATTTTCCTTAAATACAAAAATTGGTACGAAACAGACTGTCAGATGACTTGGAATATAGTGGGCTATAGCCATGAAGTTCCTGACCTAAATTCTTGCTTATGACCTTACTAACACTCCTAACTGTGCTGTTTTTTAGATTGCCTGTTTTACAAAATTGTTGTTTCTTGCATTACCAAGTGTGTGACTGAGACTCCAAAAAACTGATGACATACAGTTCTATATGAGATCAATAACTGTAATAGTGTAACTCTAGATACAGGAATAAGCAACAAGAGGGAATCTTTCCTAGACTCATAAGACAGATGAGTTTCTGGACAGTGGTCCAGAAACTTCTGGCCTCTTGAATTCTCCCAGTCAATTTTCAGTGTCAGCACCATGTTCCTTACAGGAACCTCCTGTTGTGAGCCAACTCAGGTAAACCAGCCTGGCCAAGGCAAATAGTTTTGGTCAACAGTTCCCTAAGAACTGCCCTCCTCCCCCCAACCCCGAGAGACTTCACTCAAGACACATCTTGGGAATTGTGGTAGACATCTCTTTCTTCTGTAACTACTTTCTTCTCGGAGTGGGTGCTGTCCTGTCTAATAGAGTAGAAGACTCTCCCCACCTGATCTAAATCAAGGTATTAGATTTACGTTCTGAAAGGTAAGCACTGAAAGGAAAGTACTTCTTGCAACAGTACTACAAAACTGATAATCCAACCCTACTCTCAACCTGGGTGACAGGGGCAAGTTATTTCTCTAAATCTCAAATTTTGTTTCCTGTGAAATGCAGATACCATTGACTGATTCTCTAACACAGTGAGTTACATAAGGTAATGTAAATAGTGAATAATCAGTCTTTATCCCCTTACTCAATCTCAGTTATCACAGAATATTAAAATGATACCAGACATTCAAAAGTTGATTTTAAGGACATGACCTATCCTTTACAGGCTGTGAGACTCTGGTTATATTGCTAAATTTTAATTTTTCTTGAAATTTCAGTGAGGATATTGATAACTATGATAATAATACCTACTATCTTTTATTATGTGCTTACTAGGTGTCAGGTACCATAGTAGGTACTTTATCTGCATTAATCAACCTAGTTCTCATGACAACCTGTATTACCTAGGCATTGACTATATTTTACAGATGAAGTATTAAGTAACATGACAAGATCAAATAACTAGTAAGTTGTGGAACCAAGAATTGAAGTCTGATTTGCCTGTATTAAAAGTCTCTATTTCCTATATAATAGATATCAGTTTTCTCATATGAAAATGGGCGTAACAAGATATTACCTTGCCCACTTCAAGGGTTTAGAGGAGAATCAAAGAAGACTGGGTCTGAAAAGCCCAATGAAAACTCTGAATTAAAAGTGATCTCTTTTGTTAGTATGGGTAACAATTGGTAGTAGACACAAGAAAAAAATCCAGTACCTTCGCAAGAAACACAGTCCAGGACCCTCAGGTTGTGGTCACTGATGCTGAATTATCACCATGTACTTAATTAAGGAGTCTGAATCCTTAGTCCATTCTTTCCCCTCATACCCCCAGGTTGAAGTATTTATATGCTTCATTCTGTTTCATAAGCCCTGGGATCCTAGCTCTTCTTCCAAGGTGACAGCTAGATGACATGATAAATTAATTGGTTCCCAGGGGCTAATGGGAAAATGGAAAATGAAATGGAAGGTGTTGGAAGCACTGCCATCTCAATCCTTCCTCCTTGCCTTCTTCCATGTTATTCTCCTTATCTTCCCCTCACCCCTCAAGAGGCACATTTTGGTAATAGCTTCTGGGAAAAGGCCCTGTGTTCTCCCATGTCACAGTCCTTTACCACAGTGAATGTGCTGGGAGCAGTTTTGTTTCCCAGGGTACACAATATCTGGAGATATTTTTGGTTGTTGCAAATGGGAGATGGAGCACTGTTCCTGGCATCTAGTGGGTAGAGAGACCAGGGATGCTGTCTGACATCCTACCGTGCACAGGAGAGTCCCCTACAACAAAGGCTTATTTGGCAACTAACATCAGTAGAGCTGAGGCATAGAAACCCTGCCTTGCTATGATCAGATTCCTTAAGGATTCCTAACTAGGGAAGATACATTTAGAGGGAGGAGAATAGTCAAGCCTTGCTTTGATTCAATGTTTTTTCAGTGTTTCACAAGCATCAAAACTCTCTTTTGGTAAAAGATCCCACCCTCTAGGCATAGGTTTAAGAAATTGGTCAAAAGGGAAGAAAATTCTCAGGAATCACAAGAGTTCTTCCCTAAGACTTTGCTTTTTCACTTTTTGGCCATGCTGGGCAGCTTGGAAGATCTTAGTTCCTTGACCATCGATCGAATCTGGGCCCTGACAGTGAAAGCATTGAGTCCTTCCTAATCACTGGGCTGCAAGAGATTTCCCAAGATATTTTTTCTCAAATGAGAGGCAGAGGAAAAAATATTTTTCGACTCTGGTCCAGGGCTCTTAGGATGTAAACTCAGAGAAAGCTCAGAGAGGAGATCATGAAATTGGTATGCAGGAAGAAATGCAAGAGACAGAGATGGCAGGTAAGTTGATGGCATTGGAGACACCTATTCTAGTTATTTTTTAGCACCAGGCCTGACCTTCTTATTGTTTGATTTAAAAAAGTTCAAACTGAGTTTGTTTGTTATTTGCAATCAAAGAGTTCTAGTTTAGCCATGCTTAAGGAAAGATTTTAGAGAGACAAAGGAGAATTTTCTGGGTGCTAGGCACACTGTGCTTTACCTGGGTGGTATTTGATTAGGGTGAAGTGAAGTATGATGGATCTTCTTTGCATTTGGAGTTTTTAGAGGGAAAATGCAAAATGAAGTTTTGGGATATTCTAAATAATGCACATATTAAGAAGATATTATATTTAAAAATTTCCAAAATTTTTATTAGTTCCAAGTATTTTTTTCTCTTCTTATAATGATGATTTGTCTATTTTTCTCCAACCATTAAACATTGTTTAGAAAACACAATAGGAAAAGGAAAAACTATTCTATTTATTTATATTTTATTTATTGTGTTCTTTCTTCCTTCTTGATGGTCCAAGGTAATGATTTAAAAATTAAAAAAAAAAAAAAGTATTTCTTTTCTGTTCAGAGAGCCTTCTTTAGCCACTCTTTAGGCTTCTGGTGACAAATTCTTTTATATTTTTCACCTGAGGATATGCTGATTTCCTCTTTGTTCCTAAAGGATGTTTTCACTGAGTATAGGATTCTGGATTGACAGTTCTTTCTTTCAGCACAATATATTGTGCCGTTTCCTTTCAACTTCCATGGTTTCTGGTAGTAAACCTGATGCTATCTGAACTTTTTCTTCCCTATTGGTAAGGTGTCATTTTTCTTTTACTGGCTGTTTTCAAAATTTTTTATTTGTTTTTCTTTAGTTTCCAGAAGGTTGTTCATTGATGTGTGATTCTCTTTGGGTTTGGGAGTAGTTTAACTTCTTGAATCTGAAGGTCTCTTTCTTTTGCCAAATTTGGGAAGTTTTGGCCATCATTTCTGTGAGTATTTTTTCAGACTCAACCTTTCTCTTCTTTTTGGACTCGAATGACTTGAGTCTTAGACATTTTAGAGTCCCATAGGTCCATGAGGATTTTTTCACTTTTCTCTTCTTCAGCATATTTTCTCTATTATTTAGATTGAGTAATTGCTATTATTCTATCTTTCAGTCCACTGATTATTTCCTCTCTCCCATCCATTATGTTACTGATCACATTGACTGACTTTTAAAATTTCTGTTATTGTATTTTTCATTTTTTAAAATATCATTTGGTTCTTTTTCATACCTTCTACCTGTTTCTGACAGTTTCTATCATATTTCTATAAACAGTTTCTACTTATTAATGGAGATTTTCAATCTTTTCATTTGTCTCATGTATTTGTAGTTGCTCATTAAAGCAATTTTACAGTGGTTGCTTTAAATATATTGTCAGATCATTTTAGCATCTCTGATGTCTTGATGTTGGCATCTATTAATTGCATTTTTCATTTAAGATATTCTCAGTTGTATTTTTCCCTAATTTTAATTTTTAAAATTTTTGATTGGAAGATAATTGCTTTACAGTGTTTTAGTTTTTGCTGAACAACATGAATCAGCTATAAGTGTGTGTGTATATATATATATATACACACATACATATATATATATCTCCCTTCCCTCTGGCACTTCCCTCGCACCCCCTCATCCCATTCCTCTATGCTATCACAGAGTACCAAGCTGAGCTCCCTGTGTTATATAGCAGCTTCCCACTAGCTATCTACTTTACACATGGTGGTGTATATATGTCAATACTACTCTCTCAATTTGTCCCACTATCTCCTGTAAATATGTTCACTACATCTGTGTCTCTATTCTTGCCCTGCAAATAAGTTCACCAGTACCATTTTCTAGATTCCATATATATGCATTACTATACAATATTTATTTTTCTTTTTCTGAATTACTTCACTCTGTGTGATAGACTCTAGATTTATCCAACTCACTACAACTGAATCCATTTCATTCCTTTTTATGGCTAATATTTCATTGTATATATGTACCAAAACTTCTTTATTTGTTCATCTGTTGATGAATGAATGTCCCTTTCCCAACTGGGACTCCAGATGTGCTGTGACACGGGACTTCCCAGCGCTGTTTATGTCTGGATGTTGGTCAAAACCCAATTTGGTGATGTACTCTCTGTTCTATTTCTCTTTTCTTTTAATATTAGTATATTGAAAGTGAAATAGGAAATTCTTTAATAAATATTTGTATTATTTATTTGTTTATAACAAATGCCTTATTTTGTTAACAAATCCTTTGAACCTGAGACGAAAGTGAAAACTTTAGACAAAACGGTTACTTCCATGTTCTGACTATTGTAAATAGTGCTGCTATGAACATTAGGGTACATGTGTTGTTTTGCATTATGGTTTCCGCGGTGTGTATGCCCCAGTAGTGGGATTGCTGGGTCATAGGTAGTTTTATTCCTAGTCCCTTAAGGAATCTCCATACCATTCTGCATAGTGACTGTATCAATTTACATTCCCGCCAACAGTGCAAGAGGGTTCACCTTTCTCCATATCCTCTCCAGCATTTATTGTTTCTAGATTTTTTGATAATGGCCATTCTGACTGGTGTGAGGTGATAACTCATTCTAGTTTTGATTTGCATTTCTGTAATAATCTGGTCCCATCACTTCATGGGAAATGGATGGGGAAAAAGTGGAAACAGTGTCAGACTTTATTTTTTGGGACTCCAAAATCACTGCAGATGGTGACTGCAGCCATGAAATTAAAAGACGTTTACTCCTTGGAAGGAAAGTTATGACCAACCTAGATAGCATATTAAAAAGCAGAGACATTACTTTGCCAACAAAGGTCTGTCTAGTGAAAGCTATGGTTTTTCCAGTGGTCATGTATGGATGTGAGAGTTGGACTGTGAAGAAAGCTGAGCGCCAAAGAATTGATGCTTTTGAACTGTGGTGTTGGAGAAGACTCTTGAAAGTCCCTTGGACTGCAAGGAGATCCAACCAGTCCATCCTAAAGGAGATCAGTCCTGGGTGTTCATTGGAAGGACTGATGCTGGAGCTGAAACTCCAGTACTTTGGCTACCTGATGTGAAGAGTTGACTCATTGGAAAAGACCCTGATGCTGGGAGGGATTGGGGGCAGGAGGAGAAGGGGATGACAGAGGATGAGATGGCTGGATGGCATCACTGACTTGATGGACATGAGTCTGAGTAAACTCCAGGAGTTTGTGATGGACAGGGAGGCCTGACATGCTGTGATTCATGGGGTCGCAAAGAGTTGGACACAACTGAGTGAATGAATTGACCGACTGAATAATGAGCAATGCTGAATATCTTTTCATGTGTTTGTTTGCCATCTGTATGTCATCTTCTTTGGAGAAATGTCTGGTCTGCTCTTTTTTTTGGATTGCGTTGCTTGTTTTTTTGATATTGAGTTGAATGAGCTGCTTGTATATTTTGGAGATTAATCTTTTGTCAGTTGCTTTGTTTGCAATTATTTTCTCCCATTCTGAGAGTTATCTTTTCATCTTGTTTATAGTTTCCTTTGCTGTATAAAAGCCTTTAAGTTTGATTAGGGCCCATTTGCTTATTTTTGCTTTTATTTCCATTCTCTAGAAGGTGAGTCAAAGAGGATCTTGTTGGATATATGTCAAAGAGCGTTCTGCCTATGTTTTCCTCTAAAACTGCAGATGGTGACTGCAGCCATGAAATTAAAAGACGTTTGCTCCTTGGAAGAAAAGTTATGACCAACCTAGACAGCATATTAAAAAGCAGAGGCAACAAGGTCTGTCTAGGCAAAGCTGTGGTTTTTCTAGCAGTCATGTATGGATGTGAGAGTTGGACTATAAAGAAAGCTGAGCACCGAAGAATTGATGCTTTTGAACTGTGGTGTTAGAGAAGACCCTTGGACAGCAAGGAGATCCAACCAGTCCATCCTAAAGGAAATGAGTCCTGAATATTCATTGGAAGGACTGATGCTGAAGCTGAAACTCCAATACTTTGGCCACCTGATGTGAAGAACTGACTCATTTGAAAAGACCCTGATGCTGGGAAAGAATGAAGGCAGGAGAAGGGGACGACAGAGAATGAGATGATTGGATGACATCACTGACTCAATGGACATGAGTTTAAGTAAACTCCATGAGTTGGTGATGGACAGGGAGGCCTGGCGTGCTGCAGTCCATGGGGTCACAAAGAGTCAGACATGACTGAGTGACTGAACTGAACTAACTGAATCATTAGTACAGAGCTTAAGGAAAAACATACCCTTTAGCCATTAGCTCTGGGCTTACAGAAAGTTAGTCTTAAAGATTGTTGTCATAACAACTCAGAGGTTAAGAAAAAATGCCTTATGTGACTAAAACAAAGGAATGTAGAAAAAAACGATTGTCCCTTTCTCCTCCTCGAGAGCTCTGGACCCCTTAGTCCTTGAGAGCCCTGGACTCCTTATCAACCTACCTAAGAATTAACTCTCTCTCTATCCCCATGTTCTTCCCAATCCCCACATGCACCAGCGGACACAAATCCCAGTCTGGAGCACTTAGGGCCATGGCTTGGATTGTCTGTGTTTCTCACTCTATCCAAACTGTCACAGGTCAGCCGCTTCACCCTTCTCTGATACCTTCAAATGCTTCCCTTCTGTCTCAACCAATTTCCTCAGATGCAGGAATCTCTCCCTTGGTTAAGCTCCCTCACCCCAGGGTGTGGATTGGTCCTGCTTGCTCCCCTCCTTCCTTCTTTCTTTCATCATAACCAGTTATGCATGGATCCATATGGTCCTTTCTGGTGATCAGGACTCCTGCTAGTATTCAGTCAATGTGCTGTGAGAACTGTAGATGTATTCCTGATGCATCAGTGGGGAGAGCAGAACTCTATATCCACCCACTCCTCCGCCATCTTGAAAAAACCCTGGTTTTTGGTTTTATGAGTGATTTTTAATTTAAGTGTGTACATTTTTGTATTATGTTGTGAGACCCTGGATCTTCCTGAAGCCTTTGGGTTGAGCTTTTATTATTATTATTTTTTTTTTTCTGACACTGTTCTGGCAGGGGAGAGGAGTGGTGCTGCCTTGCTACTTTCAGGTAGAAGTAGAAGTTGTACTTGCATTTGTTTTATATATAATGTCCAGGGATTTTAGTTGGACTTATCAGGAGGACTAGAGAAAAGTACATCTACTTGACCTTCTTGGAAGATAATTTATTTGTTAATCATCCACTGAGTGTCAGAAATGTAGTGCAAAGCACATATACATTGCCATCAGATCCAGCTAAGTCTGAGTCCTGATTCTACCACTTATAGACTGTCCTGAAAATCAAAGGCAATGTATAGCATTTCTTGAAGTACTTTCGCTTAAATTCTCTCTTTTGGTCTTTACATCAAATCCATGAAGTTGGCTTTTTCAAGATAATTTACAGTTGGGTAAACAGACTCAGTGAAGCAAGGCAAAGTAGTTTTCTCAAATAATTTGGCCCTCAACTTGCCAACCCACGATGGGTGAGGAAGAGATAAAGTAACACACAGAAAGAGAACTAAAGTGTGGCAGTTTGGTGTTAGGTGGCTTAAGAAATTACAGGAGTAGGTGTCATGGTAGGCTGGAGGTAAGCTTGGAGTAGACTTTGCAATACCTTGGGTTAGATCTCAGTTGAGGCACAAGGCTAGTTGTGTGATCTCAGACAACTCACTTAACCTCTCTGGGCCTTTTCTTCTAGTGAGTGTAGAAGTGTAGGGTAGATGGTACCTAAGGTACTTTTCACTGCTGTAATTTTATGATGTATCTAAGCTATATTAAGATCCAAGTATGTTCTAAATGCAGTATATGGAAGAATGAAGCTCTGTTAAGCTCAAAAACAGACACAGGATATAAGCACAGAACCAGGGTGTTGAAAATACTTTGGCAGAGACCGTGGTCAAGGGGAGGAGAGAGGTGATTACTCGTAAAGTCATTTTAAATGCCTCAAGGTCATCAAGTAATTCAGGATGTATCTTCTCTTGGAAGAGGTGCCTTTTTATTAGAAAAAAAGCTGGGATCTTTCTCTTTCTTGATGCCTTAATGCCTCAGGCTGACTTTATTTACTTCCCGCCACTTGGTCTCTTATCACAAGTCTTAACTTATTTACCAGTGTGCCTTCCTGTGAGTTCCTCTAGGGCAGGAACTGGCTTTATAATAACAGTGCCAGCTGAGGGTGTTTGTGCACTCACTGTGTGCTTCATCTTGTCTTCTCCTCACAAATAACTTTAGGTATCATGAACTACCTCCCCCCATTTTATTTAAGTGGAAGCTGAGATTCAGAGAGGCTCAGACAATTGTAACTGTCACTTACAAGTCAGATTGTAAGTGACAGAGCCCAGATGCTAACTCAGTTCTCTCTCTTTGCTGACCCCTTTCTTGACTACCATACTAGGTCACGTGTGTGTCTTATCTTTGTAAACCTAGAGCCCAGTACAATGTTGGGAACACAGTAGTGGGCCAATTACGTGTGGGTGAAAAATGTTACCTGCCACATCAGTAATCAAAGGATGTTGTGGTCATCAAGCTGTCAGCCGCTGCACCTGCCCCGTACTGCACCCTGAAGAGGTTTAGGATGGGCAACAGCAGGATACTGGTCCTAGATAGTTAAGGTATATATCAATCCAATGAGCCCAGATTCTTGTATTTTCCCATACACAGAAAAATGCTAAATTCATTAACTTAAGATATCTGGTTTTATTTAATTAACAGCAATGTTTCGATGTTTTGACTACCTGGACGTATTTTTTTTTGCCAAGCTTCTTATATATACTAGCTCTTCTCTTACCTCTTCAGAAAAGTCCCTCAGAGGTATCTGAGAGGCTTCCCCCAGGCTTTAGTCTTCAGTCTGTTTGCTGAGTAAGAGATAGTTCTCAACTTTTAGGTTGTGCACTTTTGTTTTCAGTTGACAATTGTTCATTGAGTAGATGGATTGAAGGAAGAAAGGAAGCAATGAATGAAGGAAGAAGGAAAGATGATGGAATGGTACATTGTTAAAAGGATGGATAAAAGAAAGTAAAGGATACAAGCTTGATGGATTGATTGATAGATTTAAAAAGGAATGGGTGCATAAATGAATGGATGGATGGATGGAGCACCTTGAAATATGCAGTCAGGATATAAGATGTGTTAAGGATCCCAGACCACACTAAATAGAGAAATAACAGCCTGTAATAAGTTCTTTCTTTCTTCTAACTACTTATGCCGCTAGAAAGCAGCAGAGCATAGGAACGTGGTCTGCCTGGTACAGAAGCTCATGCTACTGGCCCCTATGGTATATTTCTGAGAAGTGTTTTTCTTATCTAAGGGGCTTCCTTTGGAGGTGGAGATCCATCTCAGCTCCATCTGAGCAGTAGGGTTCTTATAGTCAACTGTGGGGAGTCATGGTTTGGAAGGATTCAATCAGCTTGGAACAATTACAGAGACTGGGTCCAACTCTCAGAAAAGTAAGGTGTGAAGTGTTAAGTCACCCAGATATGACAAACTAAGTCCTTGATTTTAGTTAGCTGGGTGATCTTGGGCAAGTTATTTAATCTCATTGAGCCTCTCTTTCAAAATGAGGGTATTCCGAGAGCCAATAAGTTTTAGAGCAAGACATACCACGCAAATTCTCCAGCAACGCAGGAACATAGCCCTGAACGTCAACATACAGGCTGCTCAAGGTCACACCTAACACATAGACCCATCTCAAAACTCATTACTGGGCACTCCATTGCACTGCAGAGAGAAGAAATCTAGTTCCACACACCAGAACACCGACACAAGCGTCCCTAAACAGGAAACCTTGACAAACCAACCATCCAACCCAACCCACTGGGTAAAACCTCCACAATAAAAAGGAACCACAGACCTCCAAAATACAGAAAGCCCACTCCAGACACAGCAATCTAAACAAGATGAAAAGGCAGAGAAATACCCAACAGGTAAAGGAACATGAAAAATGCCCACCAAGTCAAACAAAAGAGGAGGAGATAGGGAATCTACCTGAAAAAGAATTTAGAATAATGATAATAAAAATGATCCAAAATCTTGAAAACAAAATGGAGTTACAGATAAATAGCCTGGAGACAAAGATTGAGAAGATGCAAGAAATGTTTAATAAAGACCTAGAAGAAATAAAAAAGAGTCAATTAAAAATGAATAATGCAACAAATGAGATCAAAAACACTCTGGAGGGAACCAAGAGTAGAATAACGGAGGCAGAAGATAGGATAAGTGAGGTAGAAGATAAAATGGTGGAAATAAATGAAGCAGAGAGGAAAAAAGAAAAAAGGATCAAAAGAAATGAGGACAACCTCAGGGACCTCTGGGACAATGTGAAACGCCCCAACATTCGAATCATAGGAGTCCCAGAAGAAGAAGACAAAAAGAAAGGCCATGAGAAAATACTCGAGGAGATAATAGCTGAAAACTTCCCTAAAATGGGGAAGGAAATAGCCACCCAAGTCCAAGAAACCCAGAGAGTCCCAAACAGGATAAACCCAAGGCAAAACACCCCAAGACACATATTAATCAAATTAACAAAGATCAAACACAAAGAACAAATATTAAAAGCAGCAAGGGAGAAACATCAAATAACACACAAAGGGATTCCCATAAGGATAACAGCTGATCTATCAATAGAAACCCTCCAGGCCAGAAGGGAATGGCAGGACATACTGAAAGTAATGAAAGAGAATAACCTACAACCTAGATTACTGTACCCAGCAAGGATCTCATTCAGATATGAAGGAGAATTCAAAAGCTTTACAGACAAGCAAAAGCTGAGAGAATTCAGCACCACCAAACCAGCTCTTCAACAAATGCTAAAGGATCTTCTCTAGACAGGAAATGCAGAAAGGTTGTATAAACGTGAACCCAAAACAACAAAGTAAATGGCAACAGGACCACACCTACCAATAATTACCTTAAATGTAAATGGGTTGAATGCCCCAACCAAAAGACAAAGATTGGCTGAATGGATACAAAAACAAGACCCCTATATATGCTGTCTACAAGAGACCCACCTCAAAACAAGAGACACATACAGACTAAAAGTGAAGGGCTGGAAAAAAATATTTCATGCAAATGGAGACCAAAAGAAAGCAGGAGTCTCAATACTCACATCAGATAAAATAGACTTTCAAATAAAGGCTGTGAAAAGAGACAAAGAAGGACACTACATAATGATCAAAGGATCAATCCAAGAAGAAGATATAACAATTATAAATATATATGCACCCAACATAGGAGCACCGCAATATGTACAGCAAATGCTAACGAGTATGAAAGAGGAAATTAATAGTAACACAATAATAGTGGGAGACTTTAATACCCCACTCACAACTATGGATAGATCAACTAAACAGAAAATTAACAAGGAAACACAAACCTTAAATGACACAATGGACCAGCTAGACCTAACTGATATCTACAGAGTACATTTCACCCCAAAACAATCAACTTCACCTTTTTCTCAAGTGCACATGGAACCTTCTCCAGAATAGATCACATCCTGGGCCATAAATCTGGTCTTGGACAATTCAAAAAAACTGAAATCATTCCAGTCATATTTTCTGACTACAGTGCAGTAAGATTAGATCTCAACTACAGGAAAAAAAATTGTTAAAAATTCAAACATATGGAGGCTAAATAACACGCTTCTGAATAACCAACAAGTCATAGAAGAAATCAAAAAAGAAATCAAAATATGCATAGAAATGAATGAAAATGAAAACACAACAACCCAAAACCTATGGGACACTGTAAAAGCAGTGCTAAGGGGAAGGTTCATAGCATTACAGGCTTACATCAAGAAACAAGAAAAAAGCCAAATAAATAACCTAACTCTACACCTAAAGCAATTAGAGAAGGAAGAAATGAAGAACCCCAGGGTTAGTAGAAGGAAACAAATCTTAAAAATTAGGGCAGAAATAAATGCAAAAGAAACTAAAGAGACCATAGCAAAAATCAACAAAGCTAAAAGCTGGTTTTTTGAAAAAATAAACAAAATTGACAAACCATTAGCAAGACTCATTAAGAAACAAAGAGAGAAGAAGCAAATTAACAAAATTAGAAATGAAAATGGAGAGATCACAACAGACAACACTGAAATACAAAGGATCATAAGAGACTACTACCAGCAGCTGTATGCCAATAAAATGGACAACTTGGATGAAACGGACAAATTCTTAGAAAAGTATAACTTTCCAAAACTGAACCAGGAAGAAATAGAAGATCTTAACAGACCCATCACAAGCAAGGAAATCAAAACTGTAATCAGAAATCTTCCAGCAAACAAAAGCCCAGGACCAGATGGCTTCACAGCTGAATTCTACCAAAAATTTAGAGAAGAGCTAACACCTATCTTACTCAAACTCTTCCAGAAAATTGCAGAAGGTAAACTTCCAAACTCATTCCATGAGACCACCATCACCCTAATTCCACAACCAGACAAAGATGCCACAAAAAAAGAAAACTACAGGCCAATATTACTGATGAACATAGATGCCAAAATCCTTAACAAAATTCTAGCAAACAGAATCCAACAACATATTAAAAAGATCATACACCATGACCAAGTGGGCTTTATCCCAGGAATGCAAGGATTCTTTAATATCTGCAAATCAATCAATGTAATACACCACATTAACAAATTGAAAGATAAAAACCATATGATTATCTCAATAGATGCAGAGAAAGCCTTTGACAAAACTCAACACCCATTTATGATTAAAACTCTCCAGAAAGCAGGAATAGAAGGAACATACCTCAACATAATAAAAGCCATATATGACAAACCCACAGCAAGCATTACCCTCAATGGTGAAAAATTGAAAGCATTTCCCCTGAAATCAGGAACAAGACAAGGGTGCCCACTCTCACCACTACTATTCAACATAGTTTTGGAAGTTTTGGCCACAGCAATCAGAGCAGAAAAAGAAGTAAAAGGAATCCAGATAGGAAAAGAAGAAGTGAAACTCTCACTGTTTGCAGATGACATGATCCTCTACATAGAAAACCCTAAAGACTCTAACAGAAAATTACTAGAGCTAATCAACAAATATAGTAAAGTTGCAGGATATAAAATTAACACACAGAAATCCCTTGCATTCCTATACACTAACAATGAGAAAACAGAAAGAGAAATTAAGGAAACAATACCATTCACCATTGCAACAAAAAGAATAAAATACTTAGGAGTATATCTACCTAAAGAAACAAAAGACCTATACATAGAAAACTATAAAACACTGATGAAAGAAATCAAAGAGGACACAAACAGATGGAGAAACATACCGTGTTCATGGATTGGAAGAATCAATATTGTCAAAATGGCTATACTACCCAAAGCAATCTATAGATTCAATGCAATCCCTATCAAGCTACCAACGGTATTTTTCACAGAACTAGAACAAATAATTTCTCAATTTGTATGGAAATACAAAAGACCTCGAATAGCCCAAGCAATCTTGAGAAAGAAGAATGGAACTGGAGGAATCAATCTGCCTGACTTCAGACTCTACTACAAAGCCACAGTCATCAAGACAGTATGGCACTGGCCAAAGACAGAAATATAGATCAATGGAACAGAATAGAAAGCCCAGAGATAAATCCACAAACCTATGGACACCTTATCTTCTACAAAGGAAGCAAGGATATACAGTGGGAAAAAGACAACCTCTTTAACAAGTGGTGCTGGGAAAACTGGTCAACCACTTGCAAAAGAATGAAACTAGAACACTTTCTAACACCATACACAAAAATAAACTCAAAATGGATTAAAGATCTAAATGTAAGACCAGAAACGATAAAACTCCTAGAGGAGAACATAGGCAAAACACTCTCCGACATGAATCACAGCAGGATCCTCTATGACCCACCTCCCAGAATATTGGAAATAAAAGCAAAAATAAACAAATGGGACCTAATGAAACTTAAAAGCTTTTGCACAACAAAGGAAACTATAAGTAAGGTGAAAAGACAGCCCTCAGATTGGGAGAAAATAATTGCAAATGAAGCAACAGACAAAGGATTAATCTCAAAAATATACAAGCAACTCCTGCAGCTCAATTCCAGAAAAATAAATGACCCAATCAAAAAATGGGCCAAAGAACTAAACAGACATTTCTCCAAAGAAGACATACAGATAGCTAACAAACACATGAAAAGATGCTCAACATCACTCATTATCAGAGAAATGTAAATCAAAACCACAATGAGGTACCATTACACTCCAGTCAGGATGGCTGCTATCCAAAAGTCTACAAGCAATAAATGCTGGAGAGGGTGTGGAGAAAAGGGAACCCTCTTACACTGTTGGTGGGAATGCAAACTAGTACAACCACTATGGAGAACAGTGTGGAGATTTCTTAGAAAACTGGAAATAGAACTGCCATATGACCCAGCAATCCCACTTCTGGGCATATACACTGAGGAAACCAGATCTGAAAGAGACACGTGCACCCCAATGTTCATCGCAGCACTGTTTATAATAGCCAGGACATGGAAGCAACCTAGATGCCCATCAGCAGACGAATGGATAAGGAAGCTGTGGTACATATACACCATGGAATATTACTCAGCCGTTAAAAAGAATTCATTTGAATCAGTTCTAATGAGATGGATGAAACTGGAGCCCATTATACAGAGTGAAGTAAGCCAGAAAAATAAAGAACATTATAGCATACTAACACATATATATGGAATTTAGAAAGATGGTAATGATAACCCTATATGCAAAACAGAAAAAGAGACACAGATGTACAGAACAGACGTTTGGACTCTGTGGGAGAAGGCGAGGGTGGGATGTTTCGAGAGAACAGCATGAACATTATCTATAGTGAAACAGATCACCAGCCCAGGTGGGATGCATGAGACAAGTGCCCGGGCCTGGTGCACTGGGAAGACCCAGAGGAATTGGGTGGAGAAGGAGGTGGGAGGGGGGATCGGGATGGGGAATACATGTAACTCCATGGCTGATTCAAGTCAATGTATGAGAAAACCCACTGCAATGTTGTGAAATGGTTGGCCTCCAACTAATAAAAATAAATGAAAAAAAAAACAAAAACAAAAACAAAATGAGGGTATTATTACACCCATTTCACAAGGCTATTTCAATAATTAAATGAAACAGTGTAGGCATAAAAATGCTTGATGTGAGTTCTCAATAAACGACAGCTGTTATTATTGTTATTCCTATTACTATTATTGAAAAGTTTTGGGATTCAAAACTCTGAATCTCAAGTCAGGGAGCTACTGGGTCTGTGACTGTGGACAGTCATTTAAAGTCTCATTCACTCTTCCTTTTGGGTGTGTTATCCATCACATATGTTGGAAGTGTCAGGCATGGTGCTTGCTGGGAAAAGTGTTATTGCTCGGTCTTTGCCTAAAGGAGCTCATAATCTAGTAGAGAAGATAGACATATGCATAACAAAAATAACTCAATTACTGCTCAAGTTCTACTAAGCTTAGGGATATATAGCACCTTAGAGTCAGACAGACAGGGGTTCAATTTGTGGCTTTAAGTCTTACTATCTTATGGGTCAGAGCAAGTCACTTCATCTTTTTAGGCCTCAGAGTCCTCAGTAGTAAAATAGACACAATGGTAATAGAAAATGCCTCAGAGTTGTTTTGATCTTTGAGTGAAATAATGCATACAAAGTTCATAGCATAGTGCCTGGCATAAATAAAGCGAAGATTTGAAAACTGTTTACATCTGTGTAATGCATTTACCCCTATCTAGCCTGCATATTATCACATGGGTATTTCAATATCAAATGGGATTTTCAAGCTGTGATCTAAAATACGAGTTGTTGACATTCACAGTTCCTGGACAAGAAGGCATACACAGAAATTGCTCAGCATCCACTATTATCTAAGCTGGTCACGTAATAAATATTTGGTGATGCATGATTTTGAAGGTAGATTTTGTTCTGTTCTTCCTCTTGCCAATGGAACTCTGTTTCCAGGGCATTCTGCAACCAAGAAAAGGAAGCAGAAGCAGGGACTACAAGAGCAGTTTCCAGGTGATATTTGAGTAGGAGTAGCAGTTGGTTCCATGTAGTTTATTTTCCAAGCAGCTTCTTCAACTGTGTGCCTATCTCTTTCTGACAATTCCACATGTCACTTTCTACTGTCCTTTGCACAGGTATGGGCCATGAGAGCACGGGAGATAAGAGAGGTCTGAGAGCAACTGGAGAGGGTATTGTAGGAGAAAGCTGGACTGCAAGGCTAGGAATTGGTGATAGGTAGGGCTGGTGCTGCCATTAAGAGTGTGGTGGGGTAGAGCTGGTCTGTCTCAGCTCTGCTTGCAGTTTACATGGATTTTTTTCTATTCCTGTAATTCATTCATGAGCAAACATGCTCAAAACATGTTTTGAGCATCCACCATGGGCCCAGCACTATGGTAGGCCCTGCAGGTAAAGGAGTGAGCAAGATATCATCTCTGTTTTCCAAAAGCTTATGCACAGATGTGTATGCATATGTGTGTGTTAGTCACTCAGTTGTGTCCAACTCTGGGATCCCATGGACTGTAGCCCACCAGGCTCCCCTGACTATGGAATTCTCCAGGCAAGAGTACTGGAGTCAGTATTCGTTCTCTTCTCCAGGGGATCTTCCTGACTCAGGGATTGAACCTGGGTCTCCAGCAATGCAGGTGGATTCTTTATCATCTGAGCTACCAGGGAAGCCCTATGCAGGGATACCAAATTCAAATGCCTTATGGAGGCTGTGTTAGAGTAACATTAACTGCTGTGAAAAATAAAACCCAACATTTCAGTGGCTTTCACACAATAAGAATGTTTTACTCTCTCATGAAACAGTCCCAAACGGATGTTCCTGGTGGGCAGCAGTTAGGTGGGGAAGTTTCTACCCAATCTTCAGGAAGCTAGGCTGATGAGGTTTTTCTGTCTTTAACATGTGCCTTCCAGAATTTCCTTGAATATCAATATTCAGCTGATAGATGAGGGAAGAGAGAGAAAACCTTGCATGGGAGTTTTTATTTTTATTTTTAGTTATTTTATTTTTTTTTCACTTTATTTATTTTTTTTTTTTATGGGCTGGGACCAGAGTGATCCTCATCACATGTTATCAGAATTCATTGGCTAGTACTCAGTCACGTGGTCACACCTACCTGCAAAGTAGGCAGCAAAATGTAATACAGCTCTGAGCTCAGGGAGAAGAGGAGAAACGTTTGGTGATGGAATGTTACTCTCAGCCACAGGCATGTAATGGAAGGAGTGAGATAGAGTAGATCAGGATGGTGGCGGGCAGAACAACTGAGCACTCTCTAGGAGCAGATGCATCTCAGCGCAGAGGAGCATTGTCATGTGAACATGTTATCAGATCTTTAGTTTTTTCAGGACAAGACAAAAACCTGGATTTTTAAAGTGTAATTTCCCAGTTTGTAAACATTGGCAGTTAATTCAAAAATTTAAAGACATGGTGTTGGCAGTATTTTGCAGGACAAATGAATCAAACTGCAGGCCACTTGTAGCCCAGGGTTTGCCAGTTTTTGGCTTCAGGCTTATGATATGACTGGAAAGACCTAAATGAGAAATTCCAATTCAGTTTGATTGGAGCTGGCGCTCTGTTCAGTTATTGGTTTAGTCACATGACATTTACTGAGAATCTGATGTATACTGTGTTCTCTTCCAGGTGCTAGAGAGAAAGGTGTGAACGAGACAAACCCAGTCTCTACCTTCAAGGAGCTACTGGGGAAGGCAGATTTTGAACCAAAACATACAAAAGAGAAGAAGAGGTGATGGGTATACACGGTAAGGGAAAACAGCCAGGGGGCCCAAGGAGGCTTCTTAGAGAGTGAGAAGTTTAAGGTGACATATAAAGTGTGAGGGGCTTCCCTCGTGGCTCAGATGGTAAGGAGTCTGCCTGAAATGGAGCAGACCCGGGTTCAGTCCCTGAGTCAGAAAGATCCCCTGGAGAAGGGAATGCCTAACCACTCCAGTATTTTTGCCTGCAGAATTCCATGGACAGAGAAGCCTGCAGGGTTACAGTCCATGGGGTCACAAAGAGTGGGACATGACTGAGCGACTTTCACCCACTCGCTCATAAACTGTGAGAGGAGTTGTCCAGACTCACTCACTCATAAATCATGAGAGGAGTTGTCCAGAAGCGTACTGAGGGGGAATATGACCCAAGTGAGGGAAGCTACATGTGCAAAGGCCCTGAGGTAAGAAAGAGGACATGGCATTTGAAGAACTCAAGGAATTCTACTGAGATTGATACTATATGAATATCAAAATACAAATCAAAATGATTTAAATAAAGCAAATCAAGGCTTTAAGAGCTTAAATAGAAAGGCTTCCCTGGTGGCTGAGCAGTAAAGAATTTGCCTGCCAATGCAGGAGACAAGGGTTCAGTCCCTGGTCTGGGAAGATCCCACATGCTGTGGAGTAAGTAAGCCCATGCACCACAACTATTGACTGTGCTCTAGAGCCCAGGAACTGCAACTCCTGAGCAGTTTCACACCTACTGAAGCCCATGTGCCCTGGAGCCCGTGCTCCACAGCAAGAGAAGCCACCACAATGAGTAGCCTGCACACCATAATAAAAAGTTGTCCCCATTAGACACCCCTAGAGAAAGGCCTGTGCAGCAATGAAGATACAGCACAGCTAAGAAAGTAAAATAAATAAGATTGTTTAAAAAGAACTTAAATTCAAACTCACGAACTAATTTTAGCATTCAAGGTTCAGCTAGTTATCGATGAAAAGATTAGATATCACGCTTTATGCTTGCCTTGAGTAGAATCTAGACCTACATATAAACTTCAAGGTGATATAAATCATTTAATATTGCAAAATATTTCTGAGCTATCATGTCCAACCATTACAAATACCGTGCTAATCTGTGAGTACCTCTGGATTCATGAATTGAAACATGAAGGGAAGCAAGAAAATGCTGCTTGACATTATTAGGAAACACTGCTTCATTTTGTAAGAATGTATTGCATTTGTGTTATCTGAGAGGAAGGATGTGACGAGTCAGTTAATTCGTATTTTCTCTTACCTAAGTGTAATGCTGAAAGCTCTGACTTCCAAGCAGTGTTTGTTTCCAAAATCAGCAGGGGCATCAGAGACAATCCTTCAAGGCATTTGGAAGCAGTTGCCTCTTTAAAGATACAGAGCAAAAGATGAAGGGAGCATTTCCTTGGGGCTTGAATGGTGTTAGTCATAAGAGCGCATCTTTAGGGGTATAGTGCTGAAATTGAATGACAGATCTCAAGTGGTTTTAAGAGTTGTCCTAGTGTCCTTTAAAATTTTATTTTGTGTTTGTGGGCTGTGTACTTTGTGAGGAACTAGGATGAGGGCTCCTCTTTTTCCAGATCTAAGGGTGATACTTACAAAGAAGCATCAGAGAATATGTAAGAAGTAGGCAGGGACCCAATCATGTGGAACTTCACAGGCCATGTTAACAAGTTTGGAATTAATCATAATGCAATGGGAGGTCATTGAAAGCTTTAAGCAGAATAATGAGATAATCCAATTTGGATTTTTTAAAAACATCACTCTAAAGGATGTGTGGAAGATCAGTTTGAATGAGTAGAGAGTAGATGTGAATTCTCAATCAATAGAGAATTGAATGAGCAGTTAGGAGGCCATCACCACAGTTTCTTGCATTCAAGATTCTGCTTTTCTGTAGATGCATCAACTTTGATTGGGGTTCTATACATGAGAGGACATGTTAACATTCATTCTGTATTTGTTTTCTGTTGGGAAATAGGCTTAGCAGTTTTACATGAGAGAAAAGCCCCTCCTTAAAATTCAAATGTTTGGTTCAAAGGGTCTCCTGCTTTAGAGGAGAGAGGGAGTTGAGGTGGGAGGAATTGTGTTATGCCCTAAGGAGAATGGTCAATTTCATGAGATGAAATGGAAGTAAAGATGGTGAGATGAAAAGAGAGTGTGTGTGGATGTCAGGTGAGTCATAGCTTTCAGGGAATGGGCTGGGAGTGGGGTGTGTTTCCCAGGCCTCTCCAGTGGGTAAAAGATGTTGCAGGCTCTTTTGGCCAAGTCTTCCCATGGACATGGGATATTTTATTTGGAGGTGGTTGCCTCTGATCTCACTTATATTCCTTCTGAAAATTATTGTAAGCATCAGGGAGAAGGACATGGAGGATGAGGATGCTCTGTAATTGAACAGGATCCCCTGTGATTGAAAGTGTTCTTTCTTGAACCCTTGGAAATTCAATGCTAAACAATTAACTTTGACAAAGATGATGAGTCACTTGACCATGTTTAACAGTGGTCAACTTTAAATTTCAGAATGACCTTTAATATTGCCTTTGCTGAAGAAAGACCCAGACTGGCAGATTCTCCTTCTGTGAAGTCTCCTCTATTTATCTCCTTTCTCGTTTCTTTTGCTGTTCTCATAGTTCAGGACATTATCATCTTTTGTGTCATATTGTAAGATGGGCTTGGGTTCTGCTGTTGTACCAGAGGGGATCTGAGTCTCAGCTGTCATTGGGGAATTGATATCACCTCGATCCCCCGGAGAAGGGAAGGGCTACCCAGTCCAGTATTCTGGCCTGCAGAATTCCATGGACTGTATAGTCTATGGGGTCGTAAAGAGTCAGACACGACTGAGTGACTTTCATTTTCACTTTACAAACCACACTTTACTCATGTGTATAGTGAAAACAATGACAGGACCTATCGGAGGAAGAAGTGAGATCACGTGGTTCAAGCACCGAGCAAAGTCAGTTCCCTTCCTTCCTGTGCTATCATGAGGACAGACAATAGATCAGAACTAGCACTTGGGTGCCCAGGCACTAGCAAAGGAATCACTTCCTGCTTTAGACGCTCCCTTCTTTGAGGCCACGACTGCTCTTTCTTGAGACACATGGCCCTCATTTCACAAGCGTCAGGGCTTTGTGAATAAAGTCTACCCTTCCAGTGCACATGTGGCTGACACTGATGGTGTCCTATCCAAGAACCATTTCCATCTTCCTTGATGATAAAGCCTATGGCCATGTGCTCTGGGAAAGTGAGCCATATCCCCTGGTCTGGGGATAAACCAGAATTGGCCCCACTATGTCACTTACCAGACGGATAACCTTGTGTAAGTTGCATTACCTCTCTGAGTCTCAGGGCTGAATCTGAACAGTGGGAGAAGAGAAGTGGAAGGTGTTTGGCCTGCCAGGGGCCCTTGATAAATGGTTGCTGTCCTGATTCTTTCATAAATGTATGACTGCTTTGCCTTTAGTTAAATTTAGAGTGATGTGTTTCCAGCTATGCACGTGAGTTCAGAGGCTGTGATTCACTCCAAACCATGCCTCTCACATTGCGATGTGCCCAAGAATCACCTGGGATCTTGTTATAATACAGATTTTGATTCAGCAAGGCTGGGAGAAAGCCTAAGATTCTGCATTTCTAACAGGTTCCTAGATGATGCTACCACTGCTTGTTCATGGACCATGATTTGAACAACCAAGGTCTATAACAACTGCAATAAGTGGAAATCCCATTGACAGAAGAGGGAGGAGGAAGCATGAGACTCAATGTGTCTTCTCCTGGCTTTTTGATTCTTATGCTGGCTTCTCTGGTTCCTAGCCCCAGTGGATGGGGTCTTTGTTAACAAAAATGTTATTAGACCCTGAATCTTGGAAGCCCTATGTCTCAAGGTCATCCAATCTAAGTAGAGCAACACAGGAGCCACGGGTGATGGCCTTGATTCTTCAAACCCGGTCAGTGCATTTCTGAGTGATAGCTCCTTATGAGTGGCAAATTGTTCTCTGAATTTGGGTCTCTGCTCAACTGCTTCAGGTAAACCTAACACTTCAACCACAATCGGTGTCTGTCTGCATGTACTGAGGCACTCAAGGTCCTGGGAGGATGTTACTTCAATCAAGGGAGTTGCATTTAAGATGACACTTCTGATTGGTCCCTGCAAATAGCACCAATGCCAAAATGGATGTGGAGGATGTGGCTGGAAATTCAGTTTTGTCGTGTGTGCCATTCAATGTCCCTGAGTAAAGTCATCTGGGCTGTAATAACAGACTTGCTGAAAAATGGCTGTAGGCTGTAGGGGCTAAGCTGCTGGGCCTTGGGTTGGCAGGGGCTGCCTCTTCATCTGCCTGTCTGGTGCTCTCCTCTCCCTGGTATCTAACACATGCTTGGCAAAGAGTGGATTCCAAAGTTAATGTCTGTGTCTTTTGGAGTACTATCCTCCCTGCTGCCCCTGCCCAATTTGGGGAATAATCTCTTCTCTGACCTTGTATCCCTCTCTATCTCCAAAACCCATCTTAGAAGTCCCTTCTTCCTAGAAGGGACTCCTCTTCCCCACCTCCACCCCCTCCTCCTCCTCCTTCCTCGTCACTGGTATCATCAACATCATTATCATAACTGCCTTTCTAGTTACTGCTTTTATTATTATGATTAACACCATTTATTGCCATTACACCAGGTCCTATGAAACAGCAGAGGTTGTAACATTTGTCTCTCTCCACAATTGATTGTCACCTCTATCTTACTGGGTCCCAGAAGAACAAAGTCACTTGACTGAGATCACAGAGTTAGAAAGTGTTGGAGCTGGGATTTGGGGTTAAATTTTTCTCTCCCCAGAGCTCTTGCTCTTAACCTTCATGTTACCTGTTTCTCAGTCTTAGAAAGAAAAAGTGAGGTCCTATTGTACCAATTCCTAGGATTGTTCCTTCACTCTCTATCCCATCCACACACCAGGTAATAACACTACCTAAACACTTGGCCTGTGGAGCCAGACATACTGAGTTTAAATGCTGACTTTGCCACTTCCTAGGCAAGTAACAGAGCAAATGTCTGAACTTTTCTGGCTTTGGCTTTTTCATCTGTAAAACAGAGAGAATATATCTCTTAGGGTTGTTTGGGGATTAGATGTGTCTAGTCCTAAAATAATTTTGGCACATGCCAGCTATTATTGTTAACCAGTTTTATTTCAATTGGATTTTACTGAGAAGTTACCTATTTTGTTCATTCAGTCATCAGTTCAACACATATGTATTAACCACCTACCCTATGTCAAATATATAGTTGGTGCAATAAATATTCTTTAACCATTTCTCACTGTGATCTAAAACAATTTGTTGTAATCTTGTAGCCTCAGTTTCTTTCTCTGTTAGGTGGAAGTATTGAAGCCTGTCTCATAGGGTGATTTGGACAATTCGGTGCCTGATTAACGTTTGCTAGACAGAATATGAGTGAATATGTTTAGCAAAGCCTTACCTATAAATGGCATTCAGATTCAAGAAATATATAATTATTATTATTGCCACAAATCAAATTGATCCTCAAGGCTCATCTATTTGGTTGGTGGAGTTCAGTCTGTCTTCCCACTGGGATTTTAAAAGAACCCCACAGGCTAAAGAAAATTGGAGAAAGGCTCATCCTTGGTCCTCAGAGATCTCCATCTGAGGTTGCTGTTGTGGGTACCCTAGCTGAGAGTTGGTCCTCTGATCGCTGGAGGCACTCGGGAATTGGCTGTGCTCACCTAGCCTGCCCAGGCTCAAAGGAGGAGACTCCGGAAGTTGTTTTTTTCTGGGTGGGGTCTTGATTCCTTAGGGTGGAGTGACTTGATTCCTTAGGGTCCAGGACTCTTCTCTTGAGGATAGCCTCCCCGCCCCTCACCGGGTGCTCCCAGTCTTAGGATACTTCCCTCTGCTTTTAGTGCTCCCTTCACTCTCATTAAACCTCTCTAAAATCACTTCAGCTTGATTCCTTGATGGGGCTGCATTTTTTTTCCCCAACAAAGTCCTTTTATTTCAGCATGGGTGGAGGCAGGGAAAGTACCTTTTTTTTCTTTTTTTGCTATAACAATAACAACGTGAAGAACACGATAAATCAGTATGCAAATTCCAGTCCATTGTAAACATAATACAAATGGCTTCTCTGTGTATCTTATTTTCTCTCCTAGAAAATCAGCTCCCACCTGTGGGCAGAGGAGTTCTAACATTGTTCTTAACTAAATTCTAGATATTTTCAGACGTTATCTCATTGAATCTTCAAAATCATACTGTTAGATAGGGACAATTTTCATTTTCTTGATGAGATTAGATAACCTGCCCAAAGTCACACATTCAAAAAGTAGTAGAGCTGGGGGGAAAAAAAGTCATAGAGCTGGGCTTTGAATTCACACTGATCACTACATTTCCTCATCTTCTGTCTCTTCTATTTCTTTTGTGATCTGTACAGCACCTAGTGTAATAGATTATAATAAATGCTGACAGAAAGAAGCATTTCACAACAAAAGAAGTTTAAAACTCACCTACTTGAAGTCTTGCATTCTTTAAAGCAAACAGGCTATGAGACAGCCTCTTTTATAGACCCCCTTAGACACAGCTTATGTGTTTATCAACCTCCTCTTCAGTGACTTAACACCTAAGTCATGGGGGGCATTTTCAATAAAGGAATAATATTGAGATTTTAAAATTATTTATTACTACTTGGGAGCCTGTCAAATGGTAGCCCCAGTGCTAAAATTCTTTGTATTTTCTCAAACCATTATTCTCTGGGAAGAAGGGCTGTTATTATTCCCAGCACATAGATTATGAAACTTAAGTTCAGAGATGTTAAAAGAGATATGCTCAGAGCCACTCAGCTAGAAAGTGATAGTGATGGGATGTATACCCCGGTCTATCCGAACCCAAGGACTGCAAGGAGATTAAACCAGTCAATCCTAAAGGAAATCAGTCCTAAATATTCATTGGAAGGTTTTAGTCTGGGTTCTGTCCATCTGAAGCCGAAGCTCCAATACTTTGGTTACCTGATGCGAAGAGGGGACTCATGGGAAAAGACCCTGATGCTGGGGAAGATTGAAGGCAGGAGGAGAAGGGGATGAGAGAGGATGAGATAGTTGGATGGCATCACTGACTTGATGGACATGTTTGAGCAGACTCCAGGAGTCGGTGATGGACAGGGAAGCCTGGTGTTCTGCAGTCCATGGGGTTGCAAAGAGCTGGACACGACTGAGCGACTGAACTGACCTGAACTGATCCAAACCCCAAAGCTGAGTTCTTATTTTATTATGCTAACCCTCTGGATGAAGACATCCAGCATGAAAACATCAAATTTTCGATATTCAGTGGTGCAACCTAAGAATCACTCCACTCATTTGGAATCCAAACATGAGGAAGTGAGGAGGATTGAACTTGTGGGATATGTCTCTACAGAAACTTCATTATGAAATGTATAATATAAGGTCTCAGACTAATATACTGTTGCTGGACACTTGGAATATAGGGGAAATAGCTTCTATGATACTTAATTTTATGTGTCAACTTGACTGAGCCATGGGGGTGCCCAGACACTAGGTTAAACATTTCTGGGTGAGTCTGTGAAGGTGTTTTTTATGAGATTAGCATTTGAATAATAAGACAGTAGAGCAGAATGCCCTCCCCAAAGTAGGTGGGCCTCATTCAATCTGCTGAAAGCCGGAATAAATAGTTGAGTAAGAAAGAAACCATCCTTTCTACTGGGCTGTCTTTGAGCTGGGACACCAGTCTTCTGCCTCTGGATTCAGATTAAAAATTATACCATCAACCCTCAGACTTGGACTGGAACTTAAATCACTGAGTCTTATGGATCTCCAGTTTGCCAGTGACTTATCTTAAAATTTTTATCTTTCATAATCATGTGAGCCAGTTCTTTATCATAAATATCTATATCCATATCTATCTCCTATTGATTCTATTTCTCTGAGAACCCAGACCAATACAGCTACCTCTACATTTGCAATATGCATTGCACTTCCTGTCACTCACAGTTGTTATGGTGAGTTCTCATCTGCCTGTCCATTTAAGGAAACATCCCAGTTTGTTAAATGTTATTTAGAAGAACTTGGCCATGGTGTCTCTTTGCAGTTAATATTGGGCAAGATGGAAAATGGCTTGGGTCTGAGTGGTTTCTAATCAGTGCCAACAGATGTTCACAGAAAGCTGAATTTTCTTTGAATTGGTGTTTTGATAATAACATTAAACCCAAACCCTAAGGTAGAAAGAGGAGCTTTAGTTTGGGCAATAAGTGTTGTTATGGAGAGATTCTGCACAAATGGATGGTGGAGCTTCTGACAGTATCTGAAGAATTAGAGCTGGTTACCCTGAGGTCACTGGAGCTATCTGCTTCTACCTGAGCCCTAGGCATTAGAGGAAGGAAGGGTTCTCCTCTTCTTCCTTTGGAGGATCTAGTGGTATGATGAAGTCAGCTCTGACTTGCTTAAGAGAACACACTATTAAATATTAGGGGATTTTAGAAGGAGTTGTTAAACTGTTGGTAGCTTAAAATTAGCCACAGTGAGATTATTTACATCAATGACATCTTCAAATGTTATAAATCAGGGTCTGTTTGTTTTCCTGAGAGCCAGTTTACCTGCATACTGGTCATAACGCCTACAGTTGCTGTTTGTGGGTTTTGTCTGTTCCTTTGCCTCCCCTGGTAACAGCAGATTTCCTTTGAGGAATTACTCCTCCCTCAACTCAGGCCAGTGGTTTGAGAGGGACTGATCATATTCCCCAGGTCCAAGAGTGAAAATGTGTTCTAATCTGGCCAGTCAGAGCATTTCATTCTGCTTGCCACAAAGATTGGTTCCTAAATGAGCACATGACTCATAACCAATCAGAGCTAATTATGAAGCTCTTGGCAGCATCTCTAGGGAAGGGAGGTCTTCCAGGTGGTGCAGCGGTAAAAAATCCACCTGTGTTGTAGAAGACCCAAGAGACACGCGTTTGATTCCTGGGTTGGGAAGATTTCTTGGAGTAGGAAATGGCAACCTCTCCAGTACTCTTGTCTGGAAAATCCTGTGGACAGAGGAACCTGGAGGTCACAGAGTCAGACACTACTGAGCACACACCCGGCAACAGCTAGGGAAGGGAAATCTTCCTGCTATGAAGGATAGAAGCTGTAGGATCTTAGAGCATAGGGGAGAGAATCCGTAGAACAAGATGCCAAGAAATGGATAGATAACCAGGGCCTGATGACATGGGTTGAACTACTACAAGCTATGCTGGAAGCCAAATATCCATAAACTTTGTAATTGCTGAGCCAATAATTCTGACTCTGTCTCCATCTTTGTTTGGCTTAAATCAGAGTTTGTTGGATTTTCCATCCCTTGTAAGTTACAAGTTGTAAGGGAAAAGGTCCCCAAAGTCAGGATTCTTACAGATTTCATGCTCTGTATCAAATTCCAACAGAGAGGGCAAGAAAATCTAATGGAGTGTCCAATAGAGGGAAAGGAAGAAGAGTTTTTTTATCCAATTCTACCTTGGTTTAATGACATGTGCTGCAGTTTTTATCCCCCCTCTCCTCCAGACCTGTACAGACCTTTCTTCAAGAACCAGTTTTAGTATTTTATAGCTGTGTGAACTTGGACAATTGCTAAACTTCTTTGAACGTCAGTTCCTTTATCTGAAAAGCCAATACATTAATGATGAACTCTTATGGTTGATTTGAAAATTAAATGAGACAACTCCTAAAAATGTACAGTGTTTACAGAATAATAATATATTACTGTAATTATCAAATAAATAAATAAATATATGAATAGTCCAGGGCTTTATATTTCAAGTTTTATAATGGAGCCTCTATGGAGAAACATCTCTCAAGTTCCAAGACTCTGACTTCTTCACGTTTGGACCACAAGTGGAGGAATCCTAGATTGTGCAACTGAAAATTGAAGATTTGAGGTGACATGAATATTTCAGAAATGGAAGAGATCATAAAGTTCCTCTTGATCCAACCCTGAGGGTGGGTGGGTTCTATGTCATTTCATTCATCCGTATATCCCTAGTACCAGCTGTATTGTGAAGTTCCAGAACTGTTTGTCAAATGAACAACCCCCTCTTACTTTATCACTGGGAAAATAAACCACAAGAAGATGAACTTTTGTGTTATATTGTCTTCACTGTATAGTGTATGAAGGGAAGAAAGATATTAAACATCATTTTAAAACCTGGCACTGGAATTTCTCCTGAGAAAACAGCTGCCATTGGTGAGCCCAGTGGTTTAGATAAGTGTTGTCTAATAGAAATACAACTTAAATTACATACAAAGTTTTAAATTTTCTAGTAACCACATCAAAAGTTAAAAAGACACAAGTGAAATAATTTAATTTAATATATCTAAATATTATCATATTAAAATTATCAATGATATTTTTGCATTCTTTTTGTATATGAAGTTTTTGAAATTTAGTGTGTATTCTACATTTATGGCAAATCTTCATTTGGACCAGCTACATTTCAAGTGTTCAGTAGTTGTATGCGGCTACTGGCTACCATATTGGATGAGGGATTTGTTAGGCAGTTTTGCAAGATATAAGGAGGGGGAGTGTGAAGGGCATCTAAATGGAGAATATTCCAGAAAAGTGGCAGAAGGCTATGTGCTTCTACACAGCATCTTGAAATATCTTTCTTAGTATGTGTGTTAGTTACTCAGTTGTGTCTGACTCTTTGTGAACCCATGGACTGTAGCCTGCAAGGCTCCTCAGTCCATGGAATTATCCAGGCAAGAATAATGGTGTGAGTTGTCATTTTCTTCTCCAGAGGATCTTCCTGACCTAGGGATCGAACCCGGGTCTCCTGCACTGCAGGCAGATTCTTTACCATCTGAACCACACCATTCCCTCTCTGGGAATCTCCAAATATTAAAAGACAGTCAAAAAATCCCTTTTGTATCAGTGAGACTGGTTTTCTAATGTGACAACTGGAGAAAAGCTTGAGTTTCCCAGTGGGCACAATGTCGTCTGTCAGAGGAACCTATGAAATTCTATTGCCCTGGAATTCACAGGGTGTTTGGAAGTGCTTTGGGAAGGAGTAAAATTCACTGGGAAATAGTGGCTCAATGCAACCTTATTAGCTCTCACAGCTGGTGATGGAACATGTAAATAATAACAAATGTTGAACGCATGAATAAGGGGATTGCAAGAACAAGGGAGAGTTACTTGAGTCTGAGATATTTGTGATGAGTCTTGGATAATAAGATGATATAGAAGGGAGGCAGGTCTTGGGGAACAGAAGGATATGGAGAGGAGGAGAAAATGTGTGTGAAGGCTCAGAGGTAAGAGAGGACAGGGAGCACTCTAAAAATTTCAAGGACTTCTCCGTGGTGGGAATGTAAGTATGAGAGGCTGGTAGTCAGAGAGGAAGTCAGGAGGACAGAGGGCAGATCTTGAAGGGCCAGTGGGTCATGTGAAGAGTTTGGATTCTCTCCAAGGCTATGAGAAAAGTTTGTATTCTATCTCAAGGTGATTAAACAGATAATATATATTTAAAAGAACAATGAGAACATGGGGAATTGTCAGAGTGACTAGGATGGAAGAAAAGTGATCAGTCAGAAAATTGAAGTCATCCAGATAGGAAGTGATTGTGGTCTCATCTACTGCAGGAATGGTTGAGATGGACAAAAAGGTTCTAGAGATGACCTAGAGGAAGAATGGGCAATATTTGGTGACTGGTTTGTGAATGCACATGCCAGAGTGGAATAGTGTGTGGGGTATGGACTGGAGGGGCATAAGACACAAGGAGGAACCCAGGATAACTTCCAGATTTCTAGATTGGACAATGGTGTAGAAGATGATGCCATTTACTTACCTCTTAAAGTAGAGCAAATATCCAATGGAATGAACACTGAGGAACACTGACAATGATGGCATTTTGCCAGATCTCTAAATCAAGATACCATATTTCTGTGGAAGGGAAAGAATAACTGAAATAAAGTTTCTTCTAGAAATTCCAGATAGGCCATTGGCTTGCAGAATTGGAAAAATTGAATTTCCTTTCTCAGCCTCAATTTTTTTCCATTTGCAAAATGAAAATAATAACTCTTTGTTTTATAAGGGTGCTGACAGAATAAAATGCAATGATAAATGTTAAGGCCTTTTCAAAGTAAAGCATTCAATTATTATTATTGTTATGTTTATTGGAAAGTGTTGGAAGGTCCTCATCATCGTTATCGAAAACCAAGCTAGTGGCCCTGGGCCAGTGGATTATACAGATAATTATTCCAAAAGAAATTTGCATCAGAGACAAAAACCCTGAGTTCTGGAAACTTAAAATAGTCCCAGACATGCAACCCATTCATTCATACATTTGTTCATTCATTCGGTTGTTCAGCATTTATTGAGTACCTACTATGTGCCAGTCATTGTGTTGGGTACTGGGGGACTACTAACAAAGCAAACTCTGTTTCCTGTTAATAAGAAGAATAGAGACATGTCCCCAAATAACTCTAATTACATACATTTTAAAAGTTTATTGCCATCTGTAGAGTATTTTTATACATTATTCTGTGCTTTTAGAAAAATCCTCTGCAGAGACCGCCATTATCCCCATGTTGTTGACTAAGGCATAGTTTAGCTGCCCTGGCTGAGGCTGCTACCCAGGAGATCCAGAACTCAAACTAGGAACTTCTTCATCCCTGTTCAATGCCGATGGTGGGTGACTTGAAATAATAATAACAGCTAAGATTATTTGAAAGTTTTCTTTGTGCAAGGTACTATCCTGACTGGAAGTATGTTATTTTAGTCAATTCTCTTGGTACTGAAGGAGTTAATATTATCTCTATTTTAGGTAGGCACACAGCATATTTGTGCACGCATATACATACATGCATATACTGAACTGATTGAGCATATGCCAAGGCAAGCACTTTACATGTATCACATTGTTTAATCTTTACAAGATTAAAGGGAGTTGGCACTATTATTATCTTTATACTTTGGATGGGAGCACTGATGCTAGGAGAGGTTAAACAACTTGCCTGAGTTCACACAGTGAGAGATAAAAATGAAGTGCAGTAAAAGGTCAAAAGGCAGTCATTTAGTGGTTGACTTAAAAAAGTAGAGGAAGGCTTTCAAACCCACAGATGAGAATATGCATCAGGTGGATATGGATAATAAATAAATAAAATATCTCAGTCAAGCATGAGACACTGGGCAGGGCTGACCTGTAGTATTTCAAAGTCTGAACATTGGTTTTCCCCTGCCATCTGGAAAGGATAGCACTCTCTCCTTTCTGTACTCAGAAAGGAGTACAGGGACTCCTGTCCCCTGTCAGCTCCCAGAGGACCCTAGGGCATACTTATTTCTCCCCCATCTCTGGACAAAATGGAGCCATCAGTGTCTCATGACATAGAGTCAGTTCTCTGCTGTGAAAATGAGAAAATGTTCCTTAATTTCACTGATCTCAGTTCCCTTCATGGTAAGATGGGTTTACTAATATTTATTGTGTATGGCTATTATGAGGGGTATCTGAGATAAGGCATGAGCAAAGCTTAGCACAGTATGTGGCACAAGAAAGCTCTCAGAAATGGTGAATATTATAATGGACAGTACCTCCTAGGTTAATTCCCCACAAGCTTTTCCTTTATGGCAATTTTGAAGTCATGGTAATTCATTTGCAGGTGGAATATCTCTCTCTCAAATCCCTGGAGCAGCCAAGTTCATTTTATTCATTTGGTCCACTTTATCATAGGAATTGGATTCTTCAGATGCTGAAACAAATCCTCAAATCCAGTAGATTAATACTACAAAAGTATATTTCTTGCTCATATATTGGTCCAACATAGGTATTCCTGGTCACCGGGATGATTGTTCATGGGATGATTCCTGGCCCATGTTCTTTTCATCTTTAGGCTCTTTTCTCTCATCTAGGGCCTTGGACTCTCCTGTATCCACTCAGAGGATGGGGGAGAGAGTATGAAGCAGAAGTGGATATTTTTCTGGAACTCTCTTTGTCTATGATCCAATGCATGTTGGCAATTTGATTTCTGGTTCCCCTACTTTTCCTAAATCCAACTTGTGCATCTGGAAGTTCTCAATTCACATACTGCTGAAGCCTCGCTTGGAGGATTTTGGGCATTACCTTGCTAGCATGTGAAATAAGTGCAATTGTACAGTAGTTTGAACATTCTTTGGCATTGCCCTTCTTTGGGATTGGAATGGCTGACATTTTCCCGTCCTGTGACCACTGCTGAGTTTTCCAAATTTGCTGACAAATGTAGCACTGTAACAGCATCATCATTTAGGATTTTAAATAGCTCAGCTTGAATTCCTCTGTCCATGGAATTCGTTAGGCAAGAAAACTGGAGTGGTTAGTCACTCCTTTCTCCAGGAGATCTTCCTGACCCAGGGATCGAACCCAGGTCTCCTGCATTGCAGGTGGATTCTTTATCATCTGAGCTACCAGAGGAGCCTGATAAATATCTAGCAGCTGTTTATTGAGGGCCTACTGTGTGCTATGTACCTTGCTTTACATGCTGATTTTGTTTTAGCCTCACAAAATCCTGCCAGGTAGGCATCAGTTTGCACCATTTTATGTTGAGAAAATTAAGGCCTAGATGTGTAAGGTGACTTTCCCAAGGGCACACAGCTGGCCTGTGGCTGAACTGGGGCTTGGGATTTACTTCTGTTTTTGACCCCAGGGTTCTAGTTCTTTGCACTGGTGTTTGGGAAGAAGCCCTTATCTAAGATTCCTTTAAACACAGGACAGATTTCATCTTGGACACCCTAGCCCCAACTGCCTTCCCCTGAAGAGGGGACAGTTCTGGAGCAAGTGGGGATTTCTAGCAACCAGGGAAAGATGGAATAGTTGGGGTTTTTTTTTTCGGACCAGGCTCTGCTTCTGGGTTCAGTTTCTCTCCTAATCTAACCTCTGTTGCATGCCAAACAGTGACTAAGCCATTGACTCATTTCTATTATGGCCTGAGGAGTCAGGCTCTGATGAAATCTGCAGTGCCTGGAAGTCAGCCACCTGCTCACATCTGGGCCCAATGTTCTGGTCCACCTTTGGGTGTGTGAGGTGGAGATACCTGGGAGTATCATTTGGAGTGATTTTCCATGCCTTGCACAGTCAACATTCAATGATACCCTTTGCAGGTCATTGTATTGGCAGGTTTTTGTTTTTGTTTTAAATCTTATTTCAAATCTCTGTTTAGTCTTTAAACAGTTTATGTCTCCTGCATTGGCAGGTGGGTTCTTTGCCACCCCTGCCACCTGGTAATCCCCAACAGTTTACTTTAGGTAACAGAAATGTTTACAGCTTTTTTTTTTTTTCCCAGTTAGCCTTATACTACTAATTCTAACAATAACACTAATACTGCAACAGTCAATGTTTATTATGTACTTATTATGTACCAGGCTCTTAAGCTAGTCATTATTCTGTTTCATCTGTACAACTCTCTGAGGGGAGTTCTAATATTATCCCTGTTTTGAAGAAGTGGAGACTGAGTCTCAGAAGGTTTAAATAATATATTCGAGGTCATGGGATTTGAGTTGGTTTACAGACCTGAACAGACTGGCTCCAGATACTATTCTTGACTGAAAGGTCTAAACTGAGGAACATTTTGGATTTTAATAATGTATCCTTTTATTGTCTGCTTCTTGAAAAAAAAAAAATCATGAGGAAGCTGAGGGTCAGAGAGCCTCAGAGATGGACTTGACTTGAACTCTAAGAATAGTTACTAGATGTATTGGTTATCTATTGCTGTGTAACAAGTTACCCCAAAACTTGGCAACTTAAAACAACAGCCTCACAGTTTTGATGTGTCAGGAATTGGGGGTCAGCTAGTCAGTCAGTGGTTCTGGCTCAGGGTCTCCTGTGTGCCTGGGGCTGCACTCAGCTGAAGGCTTAAGTAGAGAGGCTCTGCTTCCCTGCTCAGTCCTGTGGCTGTTGGCAGCCTCAGTTCCCGGCTGGCTATTGAATGGGAATCTCACTCCTTTGCCACATGGACCTCTCTATAGGGTACCTGAGTGTCCTCATAGTACAGCACCCAGACTCTTCAGAGCGGGCGACCCAAGAGAAAGAGCAAGCCCAGACAAAAGTCAAGGTATCTTCTATAATCTAATCTGGGAAGTGATCAGGTTACCATCACTTACCGTCAATCACTCTGTCATTATTCTGTCATTATATGGGCCACACAAAACCAACACTGGTACATTATCAGAGGGGACCATAGAGGGTGTGAATACCTGGAGGTGAGGATCATTGAATGCCATCTTGGAAGTTAGCTATCACCCCAGGGATTGAACTTCTATCATGTACCAGACACGTTGTGCCAGATACTTTATCAGATGTACTTTTCTTGGAGGTCAGAAGAAAATGATTTAGGTTCTGAGTCCTTCACTCTGGGTGAGTCATGGCTCATTCTGGCTCTCTGTTTTTCTCCTTGAGCCCTACCTGGGCAGCATGGTGAAGAGACTATGACCACAGGCATTGGTGTTCACCTGTATGCAAATCCTGGTTCTACCCTCATTATTTCTGTGACCCTCTAAGTATTAGGTATTAAAGTAGGTATTTAACCCTGTAAGTGTCAATTTCCCCTTCCTTAAAACCGAGATAATCAGAGTAGCTCCCAGGGGTGTTGTGAGGATTAAATGAGGTAATAATAGAAAAGATAATGTATGAAAAGAATGTGCTTTTTCTTAACATAGGTGTCCATAACAAGTTTGAGCTGTTACATTTTAAATGAGAGTGTCAAACTCAGATCTCTCTGGCCATAATCTGAGCCTCATGATCACCCAGAATTGTTCTATCACTAAAATCATAAATGTGAACACCACCTCGCACTCAGGTCACACCCTCTTGTCCTTCAATTTTTTACTCAGTTACTCCTACTAAAGCTGGCTGTTGGCTCTTGGATATTTTTAGGCTTATCAACTTCCACTTGTCTTCACTTCCTCCCCTGTCAAGTCTAGGAAGCATAGTCCATGATTTGAGCTACTTTCTTAAAGATTAATTTATTTAACTGTGTTGGGTCTTAGTCGTGGCATGAGGGATCTTCTTTGTGACCTGTGGGCTTCTCTCTAGCTGTGGTATGCAGGCTTAGTCACCCCACAGCATGTGAGAGCTTAGTTCCCTGACCAGGGATCAAACCTGCATCCTCTGCATTAGAAGGCATATTCTTAACCACTGGATCACCCGGGAAGTCCCTGAGCTACTTTCTTAGCAATATCTTCAACTTCTTGCTTCATTTTCTCTCTCGTACCATTGGTGAATTCCCCATCTTTCTGACTACCTGCATTTACATCTGTTCTGGTGAGCTGTCTTCGATTAAATCCTATAAAGCTTTTTGTTGGCATCACTATAATTCAAGAGATCCACTTTCAGCATAGCCTAGAATTCCTTTTCTGTTACTATAGTCAACACTCTTATTTCCAACTTTTTAAACTTGCCTTAAACCTCCTTCCCCACCACCATTTTCCCACTTCTTTTTCCTTTTGTCCTTTCTGTCACCAAATACTTACTGAGCATCTAGTATGTGGCAGATATAGTTACAGAGAATTCCATGGACAGAGGCGTTTCTAGAGCTACAGTGCATGGGGTTGCAAAGAAGTGGACACTACTGAAGCAACTTAGCATGCACGGAGAATCAGCAGTGACTAAAACAAGAGGGGTATGGCTTCTGCATTCGAGAATTTTCACAGAGAAAATACAAGCCATCAGATGGGCACTACATATCTTTACTTCCTGTTTTAACAGGAAGTTGTGATTATAGCCACCTTTAGATTTATATGGTTATAGACACCATCCTCTTCATCTTCTTCCTTCTCTTCTTCTTCATCCTCAATATCATCATCACAATCTCGTTTATTAATGCCAAATATGTGCCAGAGACTGTTTTAAATAATTTACATTCATTAACCCATTTAATACATTACATATATTAACTCACAGCAGGTGCTCATATCATCTCCTTTTTACACATGAGGAAATAAAGCCCAGACAGAGATTAAGTAACTTGCACAAGGCACACTGCATTTAGTATGAAAAAAACCACCACAAAATTGTAAAGTAATTAGCCTCCAATTAAAATTAATTAATTAATTAAAAAAAAAAAGAAAACTCATCCTCTACTCTTACAATGGGAAGACATGTTATATCCCCCGTTGAAGGTTAATCTATTCATACTTGTGGATCAAGGGTTGCCAGATTTAGCAAGTAAAAATATAGAATGTCCATTTAAATTTCAATTTCGTATGTCCCATGTAAAATTTGGGGCAGACTTATATTAAAAATGATGTATTGCTTATCTGAAATTCAAAGTTACCTGGGCTATATTTTATCTGGAAACCCTATCTGGACCCCAGGACCTCTCCTCAAGGGATTTCACTACATCAGTTACTTACCACTCCCATCCCCCTGAGAGTGTCTTGGTTGTTTTGCACCTCTGTGTAGGGTGGGTGATAGTTCTCTGGGAGTGATGTGATGGAACATAAACAAAACACTTTGAGGCTGCCCTTTGGGAGAGTGTGCCTGAGGAGGGAAGAGTTTGGACGCAAAGAGATCAGGTATGGTAATGATTCGTGTACCTGACAATCCTATTATACAGAATCAAGGTTTGTCTACCCCAGGACCCCAGAAGCTGTAGGAGAGAGGAACCTGAAGTCTTCCTTATCAACTAGGTGCAAACAGGGGTTTCCATCTCCTCTTTAGTGCTTCTGGGCAGAGAGAGAGCAGTGTCTTCAATGAGAAACGAGGTCAGCAGGGTGGAGGGAAACTCTCCCTGGCTCTTTATTGAATCCAATCATTTACATCTCATTGAATCCAATCAAATTAGCCACTTATGACATTAAAATGGCAAAAGAGGGATTGTGTCAAGTAGTGCTAATTCAATAGGAAAGGGGCTGACTGAGAGCACTGTGTCATAAGACTCTGACACCCACTTTCAAGAGGTAGAAGTCTGATGGCCTCCCATGCCCACAGGGATCATGATGACCTTCCTCAGACGGTTTTGCTGGATGCCAGGCATTGGTAAAGAGGAGGAAAATGGAAGTCCTGAGCCCTACAGAAATACAGGCTGGGGAGCCCTGCAGAGATACAGGATGGGGAGATACAAAAGGGGAATGGTGAGATGGTGCCTTCAGGGAGAAATAATTTCAAGATAGAGTGTTGGCTGGGACTTGGAGTGAGACTCTAGAGCTTACCAACTCTGTGACTTTGGGCAAGTTACTTGACTTTTCTGATGCTTAGTTTCCTTATTTGTTAAGTGGAGGTTGGTAATTTTTGCCAGGGCAATGGTTCCCACATTTAATCCTTTTCCTTACATTGAAGAGAACTACTTCATTTGGCTGTCTTTAACACCTCCTTAATACTTGCAAGAACTCTCTTATTCTTTCTTGGGAGGTAGAGTGTTAAGGTATGGTTGAAAGTTGGAATCACCCAGGCTTGCATTCGAATCTCCCTGCCATCCTTCATAGCTGTGTGATCTTGAATAAAGAGGCTTAACCATTTTGTGCATCAGTTTCCTCAAATGTAAAACAGCAATAACCATACCCACCTAATAAGTTTGTTATTGAACATAAACAATTTCATGAATGTAAAATGCTTAGTACAGAGCCTGGCTCATGTGAAACTTTACATACTAGTGATTCCCCTCCTCCTTCTCCTTTTCCTCTTCCCTCCTCCTCCTCCTTCTCTTCTTCATTTCACTCTTTTCTCTGCCACTTCCTCTCCCAGAACTTAATGCCCTCTGCACTCTGACAATTTGTCCACCCCAAATATACCATGTTTTCTCTTGCCTCAGGGCCTTTGCACATGTTTTCTCTTTGATTGGAATATTCTTCATCCAGGCTCTTTGCTGAACAACTCTTAATCAGCTGATATTTTTCTTCTTCCAAGAAGCCTGCATTGACTTGTATTCTCCCTTCCCATGGTTCTTTCCTATTGTAATATTTTAGAATTTGTTTCTTTTCTCTCCTGGGAAGCCTAAAAGTCTCATACAAGCAGGATTCAAGACCCCATCTGTCTTATGTTCTCTTGTACTCCCAGTACCTAGCACAGAACCTGACACCTACCAATGGTTGCCTGAGAGCTTGCTGGGGGCCTAATATGGTTCTATGTACTTCACATGTATCAACTTGTTTAATTCTCACAACTTTCTGAGATAATTTTTCTTTATTTTTAATGGCTTTATTGAACTATGTTTGACATACAATAAAGTACACCTATTTACAGTGTACACTTTGATAAATTTTGACATGTATACACCTGTGAGAACAAAACCACAATCAAGATAATGAATATTGCCATCAACCCTGAACTTCCCTTGTTCCCCTTTATAATCCTTCCATTCCAGCCCTCTTGGCAATGCCCCCTCACTAGACAAATGTTGTATGCTCTCTGCCCCTATAGATATGTCTGCATTTTAAAAAATTTTATGTAAGTGAAATCATATAATATCAATTCCTGGCTAATTTAAAGACTGTAATTATTTTGAGATTCATTCATTTTGTTACATGTATCAATGTCCATTCCTCTTTATTACTGAGTAGTATTCCATTGTGGCACTTCCCTGGTGGTTCAGTGGTAAAGAATTGCCTGCCAATATAGGAGACACAGGTCCAATCCCTGGGTCGGGAAGATCCCCTGGAGAAGGAAATGGCAACCCACTCTAGCATTCTTGCCTGGGAAATCCCATGGACAGAGGAGCCTGGCAGGCTATGGAGTCCATGGAGTCACAAAGAGTTGGATATGACTTAGCGACTAAACAAAAACACAAGTATTCCATTATATAGGTGCATCACAATTTATTTATTTATTTACCTGTTGATGGGCATATGATTGTCTCTGGTTTTGAGCTATTAAAAGAAAGATGGTATGGACAAATTTTATTTTATCCTATTTTTTACAGATGAGGAAACTGAGGAAGGGGGTATGTCAATTGCTTAAGGCCACAGAGCTAATAAATGGCAAAGCCACATGCAGACAAAAGTACTATCAGTCCAGAGTCCAAGCTCTTCCTCCCACCTCTGTATTAAGGAGAATTCCAAACATAAACAAAATAGGAAGAGTAGAATAGAATAACATACAACCATGGCTCCATCGGTTAACTCCAGAAATTGTCATGGCCATATCATTTAATCTTTCCTCTATTTTATATCTTTTTCCTTGAAAGTTTTAAAGTGAATCCCAGACATAAAGTTATTTCACATTTATGTTAGTTTGTATCCCTAACTTATGCAAGCATAAGAAAACCCTATTGTGGGACATTTCAAACCCAGGCAAAAGTAGAGGTCATAATACACTAACTTCCCTCATGTACATCACAGGTTTTGACAGTTATCAAATATTGGTTGGTCTTGTTGCATTACATCCTCATTCATATTTTGCTTTCTCTCTCCTGTCAATTATTTTGAAGCAAGTCTTGGATATTTTATCATTTCATCTGTAAATATTTCAGCATGTGTCTATAAAAGATAAGGTCTCTTAAAAATAGCCATAATATGATTATCACACCTAAGCATTTTACAATCATTTTATTTATATCATCAAACATTCAGTCAATACTCACATATCTCTGATTCTCTCATACTATTTTATTGTTTTTCTTCTCTCTACCTCTCTTTCTGCATCCTTGTCTCCCTCTTTCTTCGCCTTTTCTCTTTTTACAGTCTGTCTGAGTCAGTGTAGCAGCAAGGACCATATGTTGCAGTTGATCTGTTTTAACCAATGGCGTCTCTCTTTCTCTTTCTTTTTCTCCCTTGCAGTTTATTTGTTGGAGAAACCAGGCCATCAAAGCCACATTTTACATACCAGGATCACTCTCACTAAATTAACACTAATCCTCAGTATCATCTATACCCTCCTGCATTCACATTCCCCATTGTCTTGAACAAGTCTTTGAGATTTTTCAAATCAGGATCCATTTGCATCTCCCATTGCATTTGGTGGGGATGGTTCTGAGATCTCCTCTGCCCCAAGAACCCCTCTTCTGTTCATCAGGCTGTTGCTGTCTCCTGCAGACTGCTCCCTGGGGTGTACTCCCATCCGACCCTGTGGAAATTGTTGAATGAGTGAATGAATGAACAACTGAATGAGTATCTAGGAAGAAGCAGCTGAGAGAGCAAGGGATCCTAATACTTCTTGAACATTGTCTGAAGTAGTTTCTTCTCTTATAGACTAGATCCATGATTTCCATGTGTGTTTATGTTGAGTACACGCATGCCTGTGTGTATGTGTGCCTTCGAGTGTGTGCACACAGATGTCAATAAAATGGAATGTCACACAGAAATCTGCACAAATAAAGATAAAACCTGAGTGTTTAAGAGCCCACACTGGGTGTGGTGGAGTCCTGGACTTGCTGCTTACAAGCTGGGTGACCTTGGACTCAGCTTGCTACCTAACCTCTCTGAGCCTTGGTTCCCTTTTCTTTGAAAAGGGATTTATGATAGCACCCACCCCTGGGAGCTCTTGTAGGGATGCAACGCCTCAGTCTGTGCAAAGTGCTTAGAATTATGTTCGGCACAGTGTGAGTCCTCAGTAAACTGGCCCTGATCGTGATGATAACTGATGCTATTAAAAGGGAGGGGGAGCTGACAGGGCCCATGGACCTCCTTCCAGAGCGCTGTGGAGCAGTTTGATAACCTCTGCCCCTAATGACACCCGAGGCTTCTCCCTTTGCTCTCACTTTATTTGGGGCTCTTTGTAGCCACCAGAGCCCTTCCTCTTCCATTCTGCGGTCTGTGTCTAGGTCACTAGGTGGGTAGGACACCAAGGGATCACTCCCCTAGGCATGTTCTAATTAATCCAGAAAATGCCATAACCGTCTCCCACCTCTCATCCCCAACCCTGCTCCTATTGCTCCCAGAGACCGTCTTGTAAACACGAAACAACTCTGTGCCAATGTTGTGTTTTGAAACCTAAAACCTGAAACCAATCTCCTGCAACTTGGCTGGCAAACCAAGTACATCTGCTTTAGAGCAATTAAGAAATTGCAGCCCAAGAAAGGAAAACATGCTGTTGGAACAGGCGTCTGTGTTCCATTAAATATTCACAGCCCACTGATGGGATGTGACAACAGACCAGGAGGGAAGCTTGGTGGTGAGTCTGGGGACAGAGCCATCTATACCCCCAGGACTTCTTATAAGTAGTGACAGGGCTGTAACCAACCTCTATTGAGGTCCTACTCTATGCCCAGCATTGTGCTAAGCTGAAGTTGGCTTTCCATTATTTGATTTCCACAGCTCCTTTATGCGTTAGAGTAGAATTGTGCCCATTTTACAGATAATGAGGCTTAGATAGGTTAGTCCTTTTTAAGATTTCCACAGGGACAGTGTTGGGATTTCAGCTCAGTTCTGTTTAGAGTTTTCAACCACACCACTAAGCTTCCTCTTAGCCAGGAAGTACATCAGATGATAGAACATCTTATGCATCAAGCTCAGAATCTTTGGTCAACTGTGGTTAGAAGACATTATTTTTCTTTCTGTGATAGGACTTGCCTATGTCTATCAAAATGCATTGCTTCCAAAGATAAATTCAATATACTGTGAAACAACATTGCACATCTATAGGGGGAGAAATCTATTCCAGATTGATGGTTAATGGGCTAACATCTAAAGATGTTTTCCTAGAGACAAGTGTTTAAGGTGTGTGTTTGTGTATTAGCAGATTTGAGATAGATGTTTTTGTTTTAAATTCCTCTTTCTCAGTACCCAACTACTTGTTAATTTGCTGTCTTAAATCCATAGGTCTAACCACTTTCATCCTAGCTCTGCTTTTCTTTCTATTCCACAGTTTTCTCCTAATTTCAGCATACTCTGAGAACTGTACAATATACACAGACATACATCCACATACAATCCTAGCCTGTAGTACCTGTGTGCATTTACAAACCTTTAACTAATGGACTGACAGTATTTAAGCAGTATATTGGAATTTTGCCTGGGACAGTGAGCCAGAAATTTTTATTTTTATTTGAAATTGGCTCTCAGGAAAATAACACCTTTGTGTGCCTGGGACAGGGGCTGGGCAGGCAGTGAGGGATCTTATTAGTGATCTGAAAATCCAGCAGGCATCTTTTAGGGAGGAGATGCACTATTTTGACTTGCAAAGATCCTTTGGGGTTTTAAAGTTATAAACAAATTGACTTCAAGCTGGCCTTGTTAAAGAAAAAAGAAAATATATAATGGGAAAGAACAACTTCTCTTCAGGTTGGCGGACTGGCCAGCTTCAAGGTGACTTGAGCTGCACTGTCTCACTTGGAAGTTTTAAAGTTCAGAGGGTGTGAACTTCAGGCCATGCCTGGGAGCTGCCTGGACACTTCTCTCTCTCTTACATGCCACATCAATTTCGTTGCTTCTACTTTTAGGAGGAAGGAAGAGAAATATATCCATCTCCTCTGCCACCATCCAGGTTCAAACCACAGCAGCTGCTACTGGATTATTGCAGCAGCCTACTAGCTCTTTCCGGGCTTCCTTGCTGGGAGTCTCTTTGCTGCACCATAGCCAGAATGTTGCTGTGAAGACGTATTCAGATCATGTCACTCTTCTACTGCCTTCAGCCTCACCCAGCGTAAAGGCCAAAAGTCTTCACCTTGGCGATCAAGGCCTTACAGGACTGACTCAGGGCTCTCCTACCTCCACTGTTCTTCCTCTCCTCCACTCACCTTCCTGGCAATGGTCTTCTCATTGGGACCTCAGCATCCTGTAGTCAGGCTCCTACCTTAGTTTCTTTCCTTGTGCTGTTCCTTCTGCCTGGAATGTTGTTCCTCAAGGAGGGACATACTACTTCACTTCCTTTTGTACTTTATTCAAATGACTCTTATATGGATCTCCTCCTACCCAGTCTAAAATTTTGACTCCTTGCCATCAACATTTTGAAGAATTGATGCTTTAGAATTATGGTTCTGAAGAAGACTTTTGAGAGTCCCTTGGACAGCAAGGAGATCAAGTCAGTCCTAAAGGAAATCAACACTGAATGTTTACTGGAAAGACTGATGCTGAAGCTGAAGCTCGAATACTTTGGCCACCTGATACAAAGAGCTGACTCATTGGAAAGGACCCTGATGCTGGGAAAGATTGAGGGTAGGAGGAGAAGGGGGTAGCAGAGGATGAGACGGTTGTGTAGTATCACCAACCCAGTGGACACAAGTTGGAGCAAACTTCAGGAGATAGTGAAGCACAGGGAAGCCTGCATGCTGTAGTCCATGGGAAAACGAAGCGTCAGACATGACTTAGCAACTGAACAATGATAACAACTTTTACATTCATCATCTCTTTTAATTTTTTTCCCCAAAGAACTTTACTTGTCTTTCTTGTTTCCTGCCTGTCTCACTTCCCCGTTCTGCCTCCAGAATTTTATTTGATTCTCTGTTCTGTTAACCACGTCACCCCTATGGCCTAAAACCCAGTTCTCAGCTCAGTTGCTCAGTCGTGTCCTACTCTTTGCCTAAAATATTTCTGATGTTTTTGCCTGAAACAGTTCTTAGCAAATATTTCTCACATGATCAGATGAGTACCTTGGCCAATTTTGGTTTCTATAACAGAACGCTATTAACAGCATAGCTTATAAACATCAGAACTTTATTTCTTACATTTCTGAAGGCTAGGAAGTCCAAGATCTAGGCGCTGGCAGTTTCAGTGTCTGGTGAGGACCCTCTTCTTTGTTCATAGATTTCTTTCTTGCTGTACCTCACATGGAAGAGTGGATGAAAGAGTTCTCTGGGGTCTCCTTTATAAGGCACTAATCCCATTCATGAGAAGTCCACCCTCCTGACCTAATCGCCTCCCAAAGGGCTCACCACCTAACAATATCACACTGGGGATTAGGTTTCAGCATGTAAGTTTGTACTTTTTTGATAGTCTGTAAAAATCCACATTATCTATACCAATGGATACAAGTTTTACTATGAGGCTTTCTTTGTTTGTTATGATAACTAGACTCTTACATGGGACCACAATAGACAGTTTGGCTCTTGAATTCTATTTTGTGGTTGGTGCGTGGGTGCTGATTTTAAAATCAGGCAGCTCACTAAGAGATAACTGCAGATGGGAGATACATAGATGAAACTAAAGAGATAGTCACCTTCATGAGACTCTATGGCTACAGGACAGGGGAAGACTCAAATGCCTGCAGATGCTGATGAGGCAAGATGGTGTCCAATTGAAGAGCATAGGCTCCTGCTTTAAACCTTCTGCATTCAAATCTTGGCTCCACCTCTAACTAGTGGTGTGTTGAAATTAATGTCTCCAAATCATAGTTTCTCCATTGTTCTCCATCAGAACAATGAAGTCAATGACAGTAGTGCCCACCACAAGAAGCTTCAAAGATTCAGAGAAACGAGGCATATATGATGGGTAGCAGGCTGACAGGCCTGCAATGACAATTCTGTAAGTGTGCGCTGTGATTGTTAGCTGAAGAAAGAGGGATCACTAACTGGTGTTAGTGAGACAAGAGGTGAGGTAGGCTTATAGAGGACTTAGTGTGTGATCCTTGGAGCCTCACATACAGAACTGTAGAAAGGGCTAAAAAGATCTTAATGACCCACATGACCACAATGGTGTGATCACTCATCTAGAGCCAGACATGCTGGAGTCCAAAGTCACGTGGGCCTTAGAAAGCCTCACTATGAACAAAGCTAGTGGATGTGATGGAATTTCAGCTTAGCTATTTCAAGTCCTAAAAGCTAATGCTGTTAAAGTTCTGCATTCAATTTGTCAACAAATTTGGAAAACTCAGCAGTGGCCACAGGACTGGAAAATTTCAGTTTTGATTCCAATCCCAAAGAAAGGCAATGCCAAAGAATGTTCAAACTAGAGCACAATTGCACTCATCTCACATGCTAACAAAGTAATACTCAAAATTCTCCAAGCAAGGCTTCAACAGTACATGAACCAAGAACTTCCAGATGTTCAAATTGGATTTAGAAAAGGCAGAGGAACCAGAGATCAAATTGCCAACATCTGTTGGATCATAGAAAAAGAGAGAGTTCCAGGAAAACATCTACTTCTACTTCATTGACTACACCAAAGCCTTTGAGTGTGTGGATCACAACGGACTGTGGAAAATTCTTAAAGAGATGGGAATACCAGACCACCTTAGCTGTCCCCTGGGAAATCTGTATGCAGGTCAAGAAGCAACAGTTAGAACTGGACATGGAACAACAGACTGGTTCCAAATAGGAAAAGAATACGCCAAGACTATATACTGTCACCTTGCTTATTTAACCCCTATGCAGAGTACATCATGTGAAATGCCGGGCTGGATGAATCACCGGTTGAAATCAAGATTGCTGGGAGAAATATCAATAACCTCGGATATGCAGATGACACCACCCTTATGGCAGAAGGTGAAGAAGAACTGAAGGGCCTCTTGATGAAAGTGAAAGAAGGGAGTGAAAAAGTTGGCTTAAAACTCAGCATTCAAAAAATGAAGATCATGGCATCCAGTCCCATCACTTCATGGGAATTAGATGAGAAAACAATGGAAACAGTGACAGACTTTATTTTCTTGGGTTCCAAAATCACTGCAGATGGTGACTGCAGCCATGAAATTAAAAGACGCTTGCTCCTTGGAAGAAAAACTATGACCAACCTAGACAGCATATTAAAAAGCAGAGACATTACTTTGCCAACAAAGGTCCATCTAATCAAAGCTATGGTTTTTCCAGTAGTCATGCATGGATGTGAGAGTTGGACCATAAAGAAAGCTGAGCCCCGAAAAATTGATGCTTTTGAACTGTGGTGTTGGAGAAGACTCTTGAGAGTCCCTTAGACTTCAGGGAAATCAAACCAGTCAGTCCTAAAGGAAATCAGTCCTGAATATTCATTAGAAGGGCTGGTGCTGAAGCTGAAGCTCCAATATTTTGGCCCCCTGATGTGAAGAACTGACTCACTGGGAAAGACCCTGATGCTGGGAAAGATTGAAGGCAGGAGGAGAAGGGATGAGATGGTTGAATGGCATCACCAACTTGATGGACTTGAGTTTGGGTAAACTCTGGGAGTTGGTGATGGACAGGGAGGCCTGGCATGCTGCAGTCCATGGGGTCACAAAGAGTCGGACACGACTGAGCCACTGAATTGAATTGATGATTCCAGAACGCAGAACCTCCAAAGTCTGAATCATTATCAAGTTCTCAACTCTGGTTCTAGGCAGGGATATGTTTTTGGGGTGCTGGCTCAGGCAACTCTCCCTTTCTTGAGACTTATTTTCTCTCTTCAGTGGGGAGGCCCTATGGACAGGTGTGAATTGCCTGATCCTGCCCTTCGGCTAAAGCTGATTATACTTGACCCTGATTGAAGCAATCAGATGAAAGCTTCTGGCAATTTAGAATCAATATCTACTTCTCTTGAGCTGGGAGGATGTGTGAAATCAGGGGCTGTTGGACAACCATATTGGGCTTTGTATAACGAGAAAGTCTAGAGAAGGAGAGAGATGGGGTGCTTGTGGCATTTGGGGGCTGTCTATTGTCTCACCATCTTCCCCATGTCTGGGGAGCCTCCCTTCCTGTCAACTTGGTGGGAGCAAAGAAACACATTACAGAAGTTCTCAAGGCCACATCATTGGCTCCATGACTTCCTGGCTGCTGGTGCACAGGCAAGTGGTGCTCGGCCAGATGGGATCAGCAGCTCCAGTCTGGGCTGGAGTCTGGAGCCAGGGTTGTCATGAAGTGGGGACACATTAGAAGGAACTAAGGATCTGTTGAGAAATGACTGATTCCTGGTCAGGGGCAGGAAATGTACACGATGAATCTGCAAGTTTTGTTGTTTTTTTTTTTTTCATATCAAGATCAAGGGAGCTGCCCAGGACTGGAGTCTGCCAAAGGACTTGGGAGCCAACGGGGCTCCCATTGGCCAGAGTTGGAACAATTGAGCATCAAAAGGAATATAACTGCAAGGGACTGAAAACATTTCTATTTTGTTATATCTCATGAATTCAAGATTGTATCAACAACAAAGCTCACAGTTTTCCTTCGGAGGATGCTGATTTCCAAATGAATTATTTTGAAAACTGATAAATAAAGGAAACAAACCAAGCATTCTGCTTTCCCTTTAGAAAGTGCCAAGGTAACCCTACAATTGAAAGGCAAGTTTATCTTTTTAGTATGCCAGCTAATAAATGAAGAAGGAATGATAGAAGTTCACTGCTGTTAATACCTAATGAAATAAAGGATTTAGGAAGGGATTGCCTACTGCTACTGGTATCTAGCAAAAGGGGCAAGTGGTCATCAGGGCTTTCAAATAGAAGTGTGCTCCATGACCTTGAGGCAGGGAATGATAGAGCCTGCATCAGATCAAGCCTCTAGATCTAACAACTGATTTGCAGGATGTACAGGAAACAGAGGAACATGGTAAGTTAAACCATGGGGGAAGAATCAGTAAAATTCAGTCTGAGGGAAATTCTGTAGGAACTGATGTCTTAACAAACAGGTTGAAAAGGGAAAAAAAGAGAAAAGGGAAATAGAAACTTATAGTTGAAAGAGGCTTGTGAGACTCTTTTATTATATATTATAATATTATTAATATATTATATATTAATCAACTGCAAGATATCATCCTTATTTCAACCCTGCATTTAACAAATAAATATTGTAAAAATATTTACGAGACTATCAGACAACTTTGAAATCTGACTTGATACTTAATGATATTGAGGAATTGTTTTCACACTTTGAAGTGTGATAATAGTTTTGTGGATGTATGTATACATTTCTCAATCAAGGGCAGTTTTGCTCTCTAGGAGACATTTGTCAGTGTCTGGGGGGTGATAGAGGATGAGATGATTGGATGGCATCATTGACTCAATGGACATAAGTTTGGGTAAATTTTGGGTGATAGTGAAGGACAGGGAAGCCTGGTGTGCTACAGTCCATGGCGTCACAAAGAGTTGGATACAACTGAGCAACTAAACAACAAGAGACATATTTAGGGGTGAGGAGGGTACTGACACTCGGTGTGGAGAGACCAGGGATGCTGCTAAACATCCTTTTACACACAAGACAGTGGCAACAAAGAATGATCTGGTTGAGAACGTTGATAATGCTGATGTTGTAAAAGCTTCTTCTGGAGATACACGTTAACATAGTTATACCTTGATCCTGTAGTTTTATAAGATCGAGGTGTTTGCTTCAAGATATCATTGGCAGAAGAGGGCAGAAAGAGGTATATAGGGTGCAGATAAAACAAGATGGGCCACAAGTTGAGAATTGTTTAAGTTGTTAAGGAGAATTCATTATACTAGTCTCTCTACTTGCGAGTATGTCTATATCTACCTATCATCTATCTATGCACATGTGTATACCACATATATAGCGTGTATATATTTTCATAACAAAAGCTTACACACATGATCCAAGCGTAGTGACTGTGTTCCGGCAGCAGTGCTCCGGCAGCAGGTAATGCCCAGGCCAGTGGGGGAGGGATGCCCGCCGAGAATTTGGTTTTTCTCCAAAGCCTCAGCAGTGAGGACGTACATCCTCACCCTGCATGGGCTGTAGCATGATCTTGGCTGGGTCTGGCTGTCTAACCCTTCCTTGTTTTTTCTTTTCTTTTTTCTTGTTCTTTGGGCTTCCTAGAGATTCTGAGTCTTCTGATATCCTTTCAATATATTCTCTTTCTGTTTAGATTAACCAGAGTCAGTTACTGTGCAGCAAATATTTCTGACTGATACAAGAAAAGAATGAAGCTGATGTACAGAGAGAAGCTGGGATGACAGGATGACAGACTATGGGTGCAAAGAGACAGAGAGCAGGAAAGAGAGAAACATACCACACACGCGCACGCGTGCACGCACATACACACACGGAGTATTTCTATCCCCCTCTGGAGACCAAAGTTTAATTCCTGCCCTTGGATTCCATGAGACACTCCTATATTTGGGGGGAGGAGGGGAATTAACTGCTCCTTCCGTTTAAGCAAATGTAAGTGGCCTTCTCTTACCTACAGCCCAAAGAATCTGTGTCAGTTTGCTGATTACATGTGCACCAACCAAACCTTCTTTTTGCTATGTCTGATTCTGCTCACCCCAGTGCATCTGTTTCATAAATATTTGTTTAATGAATAAATGATTACAATTTGGCTCCAGTCGAGGAATGAATGTTCTGTTAATGCCAGCAGATGCATTCTGGTCCTCTTGGCAATTCTAATAATCATTATAAATGAAGACATTTACTATATGTTCATTTTAGTATATATATCTGTCTCTTGTGAGTTTTGCCAGCATGTTTCAGTCTCCCTGAATGTCACTGACTCTAGGGTGCTGAGTCCTTGTGCCTTGCCAAGAATAAATGACCAAGATAAGGTCATCCCATGCGGCCCCTTGAGAGACAGCTCTATATCCTCTCCCAGTGATAGTCTTATATTGATAGACACAGTCCATTCAAGCTTCATCGTTTAATATTGCCTGTAGGAAGCCTGCAAGGGCAGGGTAGCCTAGGTTTACAGAGAACAAAGTTTGAGTCAAGCAGATTAACTCTGTCACTTGCTATTGTGTTATCTCAGCTAGCTTGTTTAACCTCTCTGTGCCTCAGTTTCCTCATCTCTAAAATGGACCGTTTTAAGGATTAACTTTAAAAAATGTAGCCATTCTTTTCTCCAGGGGATTTTCCCTACCTAGGGACTGAACCCAGGTCTCCTGCATTTCAGGCAGATTCTTTACCGTCTGAGCCACCAGGGAAACCCCATACACACACACACACACACACACACACAAACAGAAGATGGTACATAAGGAGCACTCCATAAACAGTACCTTTATTATTATCAGTTTTATTACCATAAGGAAGTTCTACTGGAATAGAGACCATCACCCAGGAATTATAAGTATAGGATGGTAAAGCTTGGGCCACTTCAAGAGCCCATGGTTCCCATTATGCCTTTTACGCAGTGACCTCAGATTTGGTTGAGCCAGTTTGGGTCACCACACTAATTATGCAGCCCTGGCAATGCCAAGGGCCTGGTCTGGTGGGGAGGGTTGTGTGTGTGGGCTCTGGGGTCCTGCCTACTTGGACTCCACCATCTCCTGCCTGTGTGAAATCAGGCACAGCATCTAACTGCTCTGAGGAGCAGTATATTCGCTTGTGAAGGGAAGGCAATACTGATCATGCCATGGAGTTGCTGGTGAGAATTAGATGCAATAAAACATGTAAAACGCCTGGCTCATGATGAGAGGTGTGTCGATGAATGTTTCCCTTAATTCCACTTATTTTTTTCCCAGCTCTCACAACTGGTGACTAATCATTTCTACCAAAGAGGTCTTTAATCTGGTACTCGTTGTTTCCTGTTCTCAGGAGGGGAGCTCAAAAGTTCCTTCAAGGTCACCCAGTCTGAAGGAATGAGGGGCAGACTTCTTGCTCTGTTATCACAAAGCACTTCACATTAATTTATCAAAAGTCAATGCATGAAAAAAATCCACAGGTCTTTCCCATTTTTGTTCATACAGTGTTTTTAAAATTGGGCAACTGCTAAAAATTCTACATTTCACTTGAGCTAAATTATGGATGGTCCTTTCAGACAGAGAAAAGGCTCTATTGCCCTATGGTTCCCATCACTCCAGTTAAGCACTCACTCACATCTGCCTCACTTATTTCTTAGACTTGGCTAGTCGCTACCACCATCTGAGATTATGTCTGTGGAAGCTTTAAAACATGGTCTCAAATTCTTTAATGCTCCTCCCTTCAAGAGACAAGATCCATGTCTCCCCTTGTACCTGGGTGGGCAGGTGACTACTTCGACTAACAGAGTATGGCAGAAGTGACCCTGTGTGACTTTACATCAATAAAAGGCAAAGCTTCTGCCTTGTCACCTTGGGACCCTTGCTTTGGGGGAAGCCAACTGCCATGTAAGAGATCTGACTACCCTTGAGACTGCCATGCTGGAGAGGTCACGGTAGTTATGCCTGGGGTCAGCCCCAGCTGAGCTCCTAGCTGAAGCCAGCATCAGCTGTCAGCCATGTGTGTGAGTCATCTTGGAACTGGATCTCCAGCCCTAGTTGAGCCTTCAGATGATTGCAGCGCAGCCAACATCTGATGGTAACTGCTTGTGACACCAGAATTTCTGTCTGGAAAAGTCATGAGAAAAACAAGATGGGGTTTTCCTGGTCGCTCAGGTGGTAGAGAATCTGTCTGCAATGCAGGAAACCCAGGTTTGATCCCTGGGTTGGGAATATTCCCTGGAGAAGGGAATGGCTACCCATTCCAGTATTCTTGCCTGGAAAATCCCATTGACAGCAGAGCCTGGCAGACTACAGCCCACAAGGTCACAAACAGTCGGACATGACTGAGCAACTAATATTGCATCCTTCAAGCTTAGGGTCATTAAATTTGAGATGGTTTATTTCACAGCAAAAACACATCTATAATCAATATTCTGGTTTAGCCTACTTTGACAGTCATTGAGTTTGCAGAGGGTACACAAGAAGATGTGATTCTTCCTTTTCTGATGGCTAGAGTGAGAACTAGAGATCAGAGTATAACATGGACTCATTTATTTATCCATCCAGAAAATATTTATTGAGTATCTGCTCTGTGCCATGCATTTGATAAGCGCTGGAATTTTGGCGATGAGACAAAGTAGACCTAGATTTTTGCCCCCAGGAGTTTACATTCCCCATGAGGAAAGGTGACAACTACAAATACAGAAAATTTTTTTACATCACGTCCTGATAAGGGCTACAGAGAAAAACCAAGCAAGAGAGGGAAATGACAGGGCTGAGGCACAGACAGGGGTTTAGGACTCTTACTGGTGGCTACTGGAGTATTTCAAGTATGTTCAAGTGTAATAACAGCAGCAGCAACAGTATCAGCCATTGGTTGCGTGCCTACCACACATTCCCTTGTCATACGTATGCCTCCATTTAAATTTCCCAACAATCCTGAGTGGTAGGCAGATTATAACCATTTTACAAATGAGGAGGCTGTGGCTTGGAAAGGTTAATATCTTGCCAGAGAACACATCGCTGGAGACTTGGTTGGAGTGGGAATGGGCACTGGCTGCTTCTCCTATCTCTGCTTTCCTTGAATCTCTTTGTCCCTCTTCTCCATTATCAGGGTGTTGAATCAGAAATCAAACTGGTGATCTCTGACTCTTCCATGCAGTGTTACACAGGAAAGAAAAGAGAAAATGGTTCCCTTCAGAGAAGAAACAGTCAGGAAATGAAGGGACACACTTGAATGATTATGAATTTAATGTTCACACCTCTTCCTCTTGTCTCTCAAGTTCAGTTTAACATTCAACTGTTGAAGCCGACGATTTATGAGAATCTTGGGCTGGTAACTGCTCAAAACCTCCCTGTGGCTCTAGCCATGGCAGACAATTCATCCAGATGACTGCAGGGCTTCTAGGGTAAAATACTTCTGTAATATTTTTTTCCCTTCTGCTCGTGCTTTTCCCAAAGGGTGACAAATACTAGTAGTTTGCCAAGAAAGTGCAGTCTATGGTCTTGAATGAGACTGTCCTTATGCCTCAAGTCACTCTCAAAGAGAAAGCGATGTGATCAGTCTCCTGTCACCCATCCTCCAGCTTGAGCCTGAGTCTCTAGCATTCCAGGGACCAGCCCCAAATTCTCTCCTCCTGGGCTCTCTGTCCCTCCCCCTCCCTTCTCCCTTGTCCACAGAGAGAAAAAATGTACCATTTTACTTTGTTCCCTATAAATCATCAGGGTTAGCTTTTCTGGGGGGAAAAGCCCTCAGTAGAGGTAACAATGATGTGAGAAGCTTCCTTGGAGAAGTATATAATTTTCTAGGAGATATTGGCAAGGAGGATTTTGACCAAGAAACAGACTCCTCCCATCATAGCTAGATGGGATGCTAATGGCTGTCAGGTCCTTTTTGGGGCATTCACCCATCTTGCTTTCCTGAATGGTCTAACCACTTGTGAGGGAGGCATGACTATTAGCTCACCATAGTGAGGTGTCAGTTGAATTTCAGAGAAGGGAGGTGACTTGCTGAAAACCACACTGCTAAGTTGGTATGTTGAGGAGAGTATCATCCAGGAAACAGCATAAGTAAAAGCGAGGAAGTGAGGAACAACATGTGATTGCTGCAAGTAACTGGATGTGGCTGGAGAGTGGCTGTGGGTGAAGGAGGGGAGGAGATGAGTTGGGAAAGAGTTTAGATGCTCTGACCCAGAAGACAGTGGGAGACCCTGAGGGACAGTTAAGCTGAGTGATATCACTTAAATTTCCAAAATTCTCCAAGCCAGGCTTCAACAGTACATGAACCGTGAATTTCCAGATGTTCAAGCAGGATTTAGAAAGGCAGAGGAACCAGAGATCAAATTGCCAATATCCACTGGATTATTGAAAAAGCAAGAGAGTTCCAGAAAAACATCTACTTCTGCTTTATTGACTATGCCAAAGCGTTTGACTGTGTGGACCACAACAAACTCTGGAAAATTCCTCAAGAGATGGGAATACCAGACCACCTGACTTGCCTGTTGAGAAATCTGTATGCAGGTCAGGAAGCAACAGTTAGAACTGGACATGGAACAACAGACTGGTTCCAAATAGGAAAAGAAGTATGTCAAGGCTGTATATTGTTACCCTGTTTATTTAACTTATATGCAGAGTACATCATAAGAAATGTTGGGCTGGATGAAGCACAAGCTGGAATCAAGATTGCTGGGAGAAATATCAATAACCTCAGATATGCAGATGACACCACCCTTTTGGGAGAAGGCGAAGAACTAAGGAGTCTCTTGATAAAAGTGAAAGAGGAGAGTGAAAAAGTTGGCTTAAAACTCAACATTCAGAAAACTAAGATCATGGCATCCAGTCCCATCACTTCATGGCAAGTAGATGGGGAAACGGTGGAAACAGTGACAGACTTTATTTTTTGGGGCTCCAAAATCACTGCAGATGGTGATTGCAGCCATGAAATTAAAAGATGCTTGCTCCTTGGAAGAAAAGTTATGACCAACCTAGATAGCACATTAAAAAGCAGAGACATTACTTTGCCAACAAAGGTCCATCTAGTCAAGGCTATGGTTTTTTCCAGTGGTCATGTATGTATGTGAGAGTTGGACTATAAAGAAAGCTGAGCACTTAAGAGTTGATGCTTTTGAACTGTGGTGTTGGAGAAGACTCTTGAGAGTCCATTGGAGTGCAAGGAGATCCAATCAGTCCATCCTAAAGGAAATCAGTCCTGAATATTCCTTGGAAGGACTGATGCTGAACCTGAAACTCCAAGACTTTGGCCACCTGCTGTGAAGAACTGACTCACTGGAAAAGACCCTGATGCTGGGAAAGATTGAAGGCAGGAGGGGAAGGGGATGACAGAGGATGAGATGGTTGGATGGCATCACCGACTCAATGGACATGAGTTTAAGTAAACTCTGTGAGTTGGTGATGGATAGGGAGGCCTGGCATGCTGCAGTCCATGGGGTTGCAAAGAGTCAGACGTGACTGAGCGACTGAACTGAACTGATTGTACTAATTAATCAATTGCATAAATTAATTTCAGAGGTCATTGCAGTGGGTAGGCTGAAGGAGTCCAGTGCAGAGTGACCACAGAGAGAGGATCTTGTTTCATGGACTCTGAGGAGGTCTGGGTCCTCAAGGAAGACACCACCCAGTGGGGAAGAGGAACCCACACAGGAGGGAAGATGGTACCAAGCCTCATCTGTATAGAGCATCCAGCTGGAGCACCTGGTCATCAAGTATCCGGTGCAAGCATCACATGCATGGAGCAGTGATTAAGATTAGATCCACAATTCCCTCCAATTCTGCCTTGGTCAATAGCTCACACGAGTCAGCTTCCTAAATTCCTGCTTCTTTCATACTGCTCTCACTTTCCCAAGATGTGTGTGCATATGAATGTGTGTGTTTGAACTGAACCATGGAAGAAAGCTTGTTTAATTGTGAGATGATATCCTCCTCTGACCCCGGTCAGACTCTGTCAAGTCTTAAAATTCATTTCAGCACAGTCTTTGTCATTAAGCAGATCTGAATTCAAGTTGGAGCCTTACTACTTGACTGTGTGACCTTCAGCAGACACCTGATCTCTGTGTACCTCAGTTTCTTTATCTGTAAAGTAAGGATAATTATGCCACCTTTTTCCAAGGGCTATTGTAAGGATGAGATAACGCACATTTATACATTTATCTTAGAACATAGCATGGAGCAAGTGCATAATGAGCATTAACCATTGTTTCTTACCTTGTTATCTATAGCATTATTTCCAGGTATGACAGCTTTGGTTCACGTCTTGACATAATCCCAAAGTCTTTAGAGCCATTTTTTTCCTACACAGGTCTCAATGAACACAAGAAAGTCCAAGAATATGACCAAACAGATTTGAATTGTCCTCAGTAGTCAAGAGCATTTGATTCCCAAGCATGGTCGAAGGACTGCCCCCCTCCCCCAATGTGGGGGCCAGCCCAAGTAGAACCAGCTCAGAAACCTTCTGGGACTCAGTGCTTCATGACTCTTCTTATTGTCTGAAGCCCTCAGTAGAGTTTCCCAGCTGCTGCTGCTAAGTCGCTTCAGTCGTGTCTGACTCATAGACGCAGCCTACCAGGCTCCTCCTTCCATGGGATTTTCCAGGCAAGAGTACTGGAGTGGGTTGCCATTGCTTTCTCCAGAATTTCCCAGCAAGAGTCATCAATCATGCCAGCCACTGACACTACAAACCGTGTGACTGCTGCTACATGCCAGGCATCTGATACAAATATGGTTCTTGATTCTATACTTGGTTCTAACCCACTGGGGGAGAAGGAGAAGCAAAGTCCTAACTTTCTATGGAGCAGAAAGAGGCAGACCATGAGCTAGCTTCAAACCTCAATTAACTCAGAAGCTCAGTCCTTCCTTGCTTCCATCTAGCCGATGCTTACACTAAATGGCAGAAAATGCTGACCTTGCACGGGAGTGTTTGATGAGGCTGAGAAGGAGGCATATTTCCCATGACTTCTCACATAATCATCATCAGTTAACTCCAGGTTTATTTCACCGAATGTTCACACTCTACAACATAGGTATTAGCATTCCCACTCCCACTGTAATTTTAAGTGAAGAAACTAAAGCTCAGTGATGGGAAGTGTCTTAAGACATACAGCTAGTGAGAGACTCAAAGAGACTCAAATGCTGCTATATTGTACTTCTTGCTATTGGTTGTCACAATTGTCCCATGATTCCATTTTAACAGATGGGAAAGCTGAGGCTAGAGGGTGTTAGATAGTTTACTCGAGGACCTACAAAAAAGTGATAGAAAAGGGTTTTGAATTTAGGTATGCTACTCCACTGTATAATCTACATCCTTGCTACCCAAACTGTGATCCATGAATCAGCAACCTCCTGAAAATGTGGCCTCTTAGGACTCACTTAGATTTACTGAATCAGAATCTGCAGGGAATTATGGGAACCCTGAGGTTTGAGAAGCACAGGTCTGCATAGCCCATCTTTGCTGTGGAAAGACACTCTTGCAGAGGCACTATGGCAGCTACCCCCCAAAGAGGTGTCCAAGAATCCATCCCCTCCCTTAATGCATACACCACTCCTTCCATTCAGGGGTGAAACTTGTTTTCCTTGAAACTGTGTGGTTCTTATGACTGGCTTTAACCACTAAAATGCACCAGAAATGATGTTCTGGGATTTCCAAGCAGCTTCTACTACTTCTTGCCTCTTGGAATCCAGCGGCCCTGCTTGAGCTACACAAAGAAGACACATGGGTAAGAATTGAGGTCTGGTCGATAGCCTCATCTGAGCATATAGAAGACCCCAACTGCCAGTCAAATAAGTAAACCAGCTTGGATGTCACATCCTCATTGAGACAAGTGTATCCCCAGCCAACACCACATTGAGCAGAAGAGTCACCCAGCTGAACCCTGTCAACCCACAAAATTAGGAAGGAGAGTAAAACAGGTGTTGATTTAAGTCACTCAGGTAGTTAGTTATGCAGCAGTACATAACTCAAAGAGAACTCAGTAGCCAGAAGTAGGGTGCTGCTGAAACATAAATCTAAAATGCATGGCGATGACCTTGGAACCAGGCAGCTGGTAGAGGCCTGAAGCACCTTTAGGAGACTGTTAATGGAGCCTGGAAGGGTGAGTTTGGAGGATATTGGAGGCCGGAGAAAATGAGACTTAAATAATGAACTGCCAGAACAATTAGCAAAATGTCACCTGCAGTAACATGGAAACAGAAATAGTACTGAATGAACCTGTCAATCTGGTTAAGGAAATTTCCAGGCAGAATGTTGAGCGTGCCAGCTGACTTTTATTAGTTCAGAGCTAATTATCTTTATTAATTAAAACTCAATAAATTAAAAATCCAGTTCGTCAGTGCACTTGGTGCATTTCAAGGGCTTGTAAGCCACATGTAGCTACCCCATTGGAGAGTGAAGAATATTATAGAGCATTTTCGCCATCGGAAAAACTTCTGTTGAACTGCCCTCATCAAGTATTGGTAGGAGTTTTCAGGAAGTAAAAGATTTACCCAAAGGGTTAACCAAGAGACTTCCTCTTAAAATGTGGTCTCTGTACTGGCAACATAAGCAACCCCTGAGACCTGAGAGCTTGTTAGAAATGAAACTTCTCAGGCTCCACCCCAGACCTACTGAATCAGACTCTAGGAGTGGGAGTGGGGGTGCAGGGGTGGGCAGAAACCTGTGTTTTAACTAGCTCTGCAGGGGACTCTTGTGCCCATTAAACTTTGACTAGTACTAAAAAGAGTTTAAAAAAGAGACTTGTACTATAGAGCTGAGGGCAGGGTTAAGAGAAGCAGCAAAGGACTGCAAAACAGCAGGAACTAGCAGAGGGGAACTGAACAGCATAAATGGGACCCAAGTGCCTGGGGCCCTGGAAGAGAACCTGTCTGACAGACCCTCAGGCACTGGGGGACACAGCTTTTCCCGGGTTGGGGCGAGGCCAGAAGCGTTAGGGGGAGGGCAGCAAATACTGTCACCCCTCTCTCCTCTGCCCTCTATATTTTAACTGAAGTCCCTGTTGGCCCCAACCAACCCAAAGCCAGAGGACAAAGGAGCCTTCTCTGAACAGAGCAGGGCAGAGGCAGTGGGCGAATGGATCAGGGCAAATGAAATTGAACCAGCACATATAGTTTTAATACATTAGTTATATTTTAAAAAATACACATTTGAACTATGAATGCATAGCTGTTAACACTAAATGCCTTTGAAAACAATCTTATTTACAGCATCTTGGGGAAAATTTTGCTGTTAGCAATGAGATCTCTCCGTACAGTTTTGAGAAGGGGAATAACTATTGCTAACACTTCCTTCCACTTTATTTTTCCCTCCTGTCCCCTCTTGTCCCCTATTTTGTCTCCTTCTCTCTCAATCTCTCTCTTCCTTCTCCCCTTCCCCATCCATCTTTATATTATGCAACGATATTATAGTAAATAAAGTGTCTTGTCTGGTCTTTTTCATTTAAAGTTACATTTTGAGAATTTCCTTGTGCCATTAAGAATTCTCTGAAAACATGATTGTTTTGTGGCTGTGTAGATGGTTTAAAGATGATTGTTATTGTAAAACTGTCTCAAATCCTTTTGGGAAGTACGTGGTGTATAACGCATAAATTTTAGATGAAAAGCAAGTTGTTCTTAATTTTACCCTGACCTCTAAAGTGCAGTAGCTCTTTGTGGATCTACTTCTCCAAAACCACAGACTGAAGGGATAATGACAATAACTTCCAAATTTTATACCACGTGCAAAAAAGTAAAATTATTTTTTGGCAAAAAAGTAAATTTTACACATATATATTTATATACTTTTCCACCTCATGGCTCCTTTATATATATATAAAGTGTTGAACTGGGGGTTCATACCAGGATCTGTTCAGTTTCTACCTTTGCAGCCTTGGAGAAATCTCATCTTGGAACCAGAGTGCTTGGACCAGCTATGATGTCACTCTCTCTGTCACTCATCTTTCCATTCCCTTAAGTCACCTCCTAAAGACTCCTCCCTGTATCTCCTCCAACGCTTTGCCTAAGTTCTTATTTTCCTCTTGCTCATCCCTGTCCCACCCAGTGGTCTCAGATTCCCTCTGCATCTCACAGACTGTGGCAATACTATCTTTCCTGTTTTCACAGCATTTAATGGCTTATAATGCATTCTACTGCATGCAATCTCCTTAATTCCACAATAGTTCCTGGAGGTAGGCGCTAATGTCTTCATTTAGTCATTTGCTCACGCCACGCAATTTATTGAGCACCCACCCTGGTGGGGACTTGGGGAGAGTGATGAACAGGCAGAGATAGTTCCTACTGTCATCCGTCTCAAAATCCAGCAGGGGAGACAGACAGGAGACACAAAATAGGATAAATATATCCTAAAATTACAATTATCCTAAGTGCTATGAAGGGGAAACAGGTATCACATCTTGAGTATCTCCACATCTTAGGAGAGTTAGTCTTGCTTTATCTTGACATCAGTCCCCCTGATGTGAGGGGTATAAATGTCTATACATGCATATACATAATATATAGACATATGGCTTTATGCACATTGTATATATGTGTACAGATATATAGACATGTATGGTTGTCCCTCAGTGTCCGTGAGGGATTGGTTCCAGGACCCCTGTGGATACCAAAAATCTACAGATATTGAAGTCCTTTAGTCAGCCCTCCATACCCACAGATTCTGCATAAGCAGCCACAAAGGGCCAACTGTATACATACACAATTACATATACACTTTATATGTAATATAAATATTATACATAGTATAATATATAGTATATAATATATATGTCATATAAAATAGTTATTATTTCTATACAGATGAGAGTGCAAAGGCTATGGCCCAGGATAATGGGGTGATTTGTCCAAGGTCTTGCAGCTTGTGTATGAATGCATTTGGGATTAGAGCCCAGGTTTCTGGCTCCAGAGCTGGTGCTGCTTCCAGCCCTGACATCTCCAGCCCCTGCCCTCACGTCCAGAAGAGGAGAAAATCCTTCTCAGGATTAATGGGGGAAGAGCTGCCTTGTTCTGTCACAAGGCACCGCAGTGCACACGTTGTCCCTGCGTTACAAGCATTAATTCGTTAATTGAAACAAACTCGACCCCAGAGCACCTGGCGGTCTGGTCGGCATTATTGCACCCATCACTCAACACTCCGTACAGAGCTTGCCTCCTCCCAGATCCCCGCCTGAACGCTGGGCAGGAGGAGGAAGCTCTAGCTTCCCGTTCTGTGACAACCCCTGCTATTATCCGTGCCTAGTCGGGTCCACCTTCAGCTCTGTTATTCACCGTCCACACTCTGGGCTGAGCCTGGCCTCTCTCCCTCAGATCGATCTGATTGGAATTGCCAGCAGAGTTGATCATCCAGAACTCCGTGGAGCCTCCATCAGAGGCTGTGCTATCCTGAGGGTGGAATTCAGAACCTGACTGCTAGGCTGGGAGCCAGAGAGGAAGGGTCTAGTGTCTTGAGAGTCCACTGTGAATCAGAAAGTGAGGAGCGTTGAGCCCAATGAGCCAAGGTGGTAGATAACGCACTTTGATTTTCACACAATCCTCCAGACTCGTAGACAGTGGATGGCATATTTTATTATTTTATCTTATAATACCATGCATACTATATTTTCATATATATACATATATAATATAGTTTTTATACACACACATATACAGATATAACCATATAGATTTTTTCTAGGGTGATTATGGTATTAAAGTAATATGCAATGAATGTGCATAAAAGGCGTGATGAACTGGCAAGAGGATTTAGCATTTGAAGACTAGTCATAGAATCCTGGCTCTGCTTTGTACCTCTATATTTAAGATGTGTAAGTCTTCTGGACATCTGTTTTCCCTTCTACAAAGTGGGAATTATACAAGCAATATAATACAGCAATACAATATAATATTACAATACAATATAATGCAATACAAGCTGTTGCTCTTTGGGTATGTATCATTAGATACAAGGGCTTCCCAGATGGCTCAGTGGTAAAGAATCCACCTGTCCTTGCAGGAGATGCAAGTTCAATCCCTGGGTCAAGAAGATGCTGGAGGAAGCACTGGCAACCCACTCCACTATTCTTGCCTGGAGAATCTCACGGTCTATAGGGTCATGGAGAGTAGGACACAAGTGAGCATGAACACAAGAATTAAATGCAAATAACTGGATCCATACTCTTATCTCTGCTTTCCTGCATATGGTCATCATACAATGTACCTTTACACACACTGAACAGAAGTCAGTTGGGAGGAAGAGAGTTGGGTAGAAGTGAGTCACAGAACACTGCATGGAAGGGAATGGTGAGCCTACCTTCCACACTGGGTGCAGGAAGGCTAACTTTGACTTGGCCTGTTGGCTGTCTATATGGAGGCACAGGGAAAAAGAAAATGAGAAAAGAATAGGGAATGCCTCTGCTTTGCTATTTGTTGAGGCTAGCATATAGTTCAGCCTACCCTGAGAAGTAACACCCTTCATCTGCCTTGCAGAGTGAGCTGAAGAAAATGCAAAGGTAGAGCTACTAGGACCAGCCATACTGAATCTGTCACATACAGTGGAAGAAAACGGTTTTCCTTTCAGCGTTGTGATCTGCAGCAAAACTTGGCTCAGAGATTGTTAGACTGGTGATTTCTCCCCCTGTGGGACTGGATGACAGGCAGATAATAGGATGCAGGACAAGAATTCTCTGTTCCTTTGAAGAAGAGTCTAGAAATGTGAGCAGAGAGGAAGAAATACACCTCTGAAATGTTGTCTAGTTTTGAAAGGCTTCTCTACTCTTGGTTTAAAAAGCTTAGTCAATGGACAACTGGAGTAGAGTTTTCCTCCTTGGGGGAGGACTGGAAACATAAGTAGGCAATTCTGCTTCTACTGCTAGAGAATTCCCTCCTAACAGAACCTGGGGTGTTTTCCTGGAAACTGAGGAATAGATGGTTCAACTCTAGCCCAGCAGAATTCTTTGATGTAAATTCTGACAATTCATTCATTAAGTGAAGCCTCTTTACACCACAGAGGATAAAGATTAATTCTCTTTTTCAATGACCATCTCAAATTATACCCAGTGATGTTTCTAGCATAGCTTCCTAGTGATCATGCCTGTCCCTTTCTCCTTCCAAATTAGAGCTCAAAGAAGTTAAAGTCTGCAGTTCTCCCCCTTCCCAATTTTAACTCTGATTTGTCTTAGTCTGAGTAGTTTCATTCAACTGTGTTAATATTAATAATGAAAGTGGTAGTAGTAGTCAAAGGAATAGTGATCATTGCTACCAATGTGCTGATCACTTACTATGAGTCAAGAACTCTTCTAAGCACTTTCAATATTAATTTGATATTCACAACCACCCTTTGAGGGTTACGTGATTTAGCCAGGATCACATGACAGGCATTTCCTGATCATTAAATTACATATCTCTGTATCTTTGGGGGGTCAATTAAAGTCTTATCTGGGGAAGGTGGAGACAGAAAATAGGAGGAAAGTGAAGACAACTTCCATAGCTTATGCTTCACTTGGGTGCTGGACTCTTTATACCAGTTGTGTGGAATTTAAGAACCATGAATTTAAGTTCAGTTGGGAAAAACCTCCCATGTAGAGGTTGTGAACCTCTGCTTTCCTTATTCTGGGGGAGAATCTGCCTCTGTGTTGTAGCCCACCTCCTCTTTCAGAGTGTGGGACTTATCTAATTCACACTGGTTTTCCTGTCACATTCGGATGGTTTCTGAGATGGCGTCCAGTCTCCAGCTTTTGCTTGAGGATTTCTTCCTCCCTTAAGAATTATTCTTAAATATTTAAAGCCTGTGATAGCCAGTTCCCTTTGGGCCTATTGAGGACAAATCCCCCCCTCCACTGCCTCTCAATCACAGGTACCTCTTATTGAACAACTCTCTAAGCAATACTTGATGGCTCATGGTCTCCAAGGGCCCCATTGCCTGCACTTGTCTCTATCTTTCTTATCTTCAGCTATACCTCAAAGATTTCAGTAAATTCAAGGAAAGTCAATTGCTGAGTGGGAAATTTCAAAAATTAGCATTCAGGGAATTGGCTGTTGTGGAATTGGTATTTGGTGTACCAATTTGTCTGTATGTTGACTTGAGCTGTATCTTATGGTTCATTAACCCTTGGTCTTTCTTTCATGAAAAGAAGGAAAGAAGTAGAGAATGAAGGAAAGAAACGAGGGAGAGAGGAAAAGGGGGATGAGGTAGAAAGGAAGGATGGAAAGACATCAATCCCGAAGCAAAACTAATTAACTGACATTGACTAACTCCTAGCTCCAATTAAAAATTAAAGAGTGTAGTATGAACACATCTCATCCCCCAAACACATCAAAAAGTTCAGCTTTGTGCTCGGGATGACCTCCTCTCAGTTCATTCTTTCTGCTTTGCTTGGCCATCCTCCATAACCAACTGCAAGACCAAAATCTTTTAAAAGTGGTGTCTGAGATTCTGAGGAAAATTGGTGCCTGACACATCCCTTAGATCTTTGAATTTTTCCCTTCACCATAACCCAAGACACTCAAGTGTCTGTAAACTGCTTTGCAAAGAACTGGACACTGTAAAGGCTCAGCAATGTTGTTGCTGATGATGATGAAGACAATGCCGATGATGTCAAATTCTAGTAAACAACTATTTATTGAATTCCAGTCATGTCCTGGGCTATATACTCAGCTCATTGGATGCAGAAGTGAATAATACTAACTACAATTAATTTTTATGGAGTACTTAGTACATGCTAATCCCTACTCCACATGCTCTCCATGACTTAACTCACTCGATGTCACAAGCAACCTGTGAGAAGTCCCTGTGAGTGTCACTCCATCTGCCTGTGGTCACATGCCTAGCAGGTGGAAGAATGACTTTCCCCATGGTCCCTGTCACCCTTTCTCAGCTCCACCAAAGCCTGTGGTCTAGCCCAGGGTAGCAGTAGAGGGCAGTAGGGCTGAGTAGAAAGGGGTGTGGGGATCCACAGCAAAGGGGAACTATTCACATCTTCTTCTCTAAATCACTGTGGCTGAGAAAGTTCTTGAGACATCACTAAAGTGAATTGTGCCTCCCCAGGTTCCACTTACTCAGCCTCCATCAATAATTTACCATCCAAACAGCCAAGCTGGGAAGAGGGTGGCTTGTTGCTACTGCTGCACCATCTGTGTTTCTCCATTAGTCTTAATGTGTCTTCCTGGGATACTCAAAAAGGACCTGTCCTCCCATTCACTCTCTGGGCAGGGCTGAAAGCTGGACACTGGAAACCTCATCTGATGGTCGTTGGGGACACTGACAGTCCCACTCACATGTCAAAGCCATGCCTCACTCTGCACCTTTAACCACCCATTTGCCATGATGCTATCTCTGCTTCCCTGTTCCTTCCCCATCCTTCAGTACAGAATGCCAAATGTCCAATACCCTACCTCTTTAAATAACTCTAGATGAAATACCCTTGCAGGCACTTTGGCCCAAGGATTCTTACAGATCACTGCTTCCTCATCCTTTCTTACTAATCCTAATCCCTTGTTCTTTATCTAGCTCTGTTTACAGCCTTGACCTGATATGACTCAGTTCATGTATGTCCATCAGGTGAGAAGACTCATTCATTCTCTTTCCTTTACACTCTAGGCCCCTCCCCAAATGTCAGGAGGGAGACTTCACTCTCCTGCAGTTTTCTCTCTCTCTCTCTTTCTTTCTCCCCCTTGCTTGAAGGCAGCTCGGTCCTTATGGATGTTTAAATCAAACACCTCAGTGCTCTCCTCTTAACTCACGTTCAATCTGTCAGCAAGTCCTATTGGCGTCCCCTTCAAATACATCCAGAATCTGACTGCTTCTCATCTTCCCTGTCATCATCTCCTGGTTCAAGCCATTATGAATCCCTGGACTGTTACAACAGCTTTCTAAATGTTCTCTCTGCTCCCATCCTCACTTCTTAAAGGCAGAGTGAGGCTTTTTAAAAACATGGCACATTCCATCACTCTTCTGCTTACTGCCCCTGGGGCTCCTCATCTATGCAAAGGGCCATCTCATGTCTCCACCTTTATTTACAAGGCTGTGCCTCATCTGCCTCCTGAAACCTTCAAACCAAAGTTTCCACCACATCCTCTCACTCCTCCAAGGTCAATACCTTCTTGGAAGGGCCTTGAATTTAGTAGGAACTTTCCTACCTTAAAGCCTGAATGCAGGCACTGCTTCCTGGGATAATATCTGATCTGCTCACAATAATTCTTTACATCGCTGCTCAAGATTAGCTTATCCAAGAGCCTCCATCAGATTCTACCCTCTTCCATGATCTATTTCTCTGTATGACCTTCATAACCTTCTGACACATATATTTTGTTGTTGTTCAGTCACTCAGCCATGTCTGACTCTTTGCAAACCCATGGACTGCAGCATGCCAGGCTTCCCTGTCCTTCACAGTCTCCTGGAGCTTGCTCAAACTCATGTCCATTAAGTAGGTGATGTTTGTCATTGTTTCTCTCCACCAGGGAAGCTCCACAAGAGTAGGGATTTTGTTTCTGTCTCTGCTTTATCCCAGGACCAAGAACAGTGCTTCACACATGATGGATCCTCAGTAAAGATGTAGTATAAGCATTTTGATTTAAGAGGTAGGATGGCAAGGTGGTTAGGAGGTGAAGCTCTGCAGCAAATATCCTAGAGTTTTGATCCCAGCTCTGCTGGTTAATAGTTATTGATCTTGGACAAGTTATTTAACCTTTTTGTACTTCAATTTCTTCATTGTAGAAAGGGTATGATAATACTCCAGAGAGTTTTTGGCAGGATTAAATGAATTACTATTTGTGGAACATTTAGACCAGGGTCAAGTACATTCTTACTGGGTTTTATCAGTGATTGCTGTTGTTGTTCAGTTGTGTCCAACTCTTTGCAACCTCATGAACTGCCACACGTCAGGATTCCCTGTTTTTTACTATCTCCTGGAGTTTGCTCAAACTCATGCCTCTTGAGTTGGTGATGCCATCCAACCACCTCATCCTCTGTTGCCCCCTTCTCCTCCTGCCCTCAATCTTTCCCAGCATTGGGGTCTTTTCCAGTGAGTCAGCTCCTCACATCAGGTGGTCAAAGTATTGGAGCTTCAGCTTCAGCATCAGTCCTCCCAATGAATAGTCAGAGTTTATTTCCCTTTAGGATGGATTGGTTGCATCTCCTTGCTGTCTAAGGGACTCTCAAGAGTCTTCTCCAGCAGCACAGTTTGAAAGCATCAATTATTCCGTGCTCAGCTTTCTTTATGGTCCAACTCTCAATGTTAACTTTTATTATTTTTGAATTCTAGTCTCACCATGGGTGAGTGAGTTGGGGAAATCACTTTAACCTCTTGGGTTGCAGTTTCCTTCCTTCCTCACTTCAGACCCAAGTACTTGAAATGGCTAAAACCTTCTTGTGTGGCCTACCCCTGCTTCATCTCACACTGATCTCTCCTTCAAGTATGAAGTTCCAGTTACATCAGACTTTCAGTTTCTAGGCTGCATCTTTCACATCAGGAACTCTGCACATACAAATTTCTCTGCCTCTGGCCCCTACTAATCACTGAGATTTCTTCAAGGAGACTTTCCTGGTTCCTAAACTATGTGGAGTCTCTCTGCTAAAGCCCCCCTCTATTGTCCGAATAATTGACATGATGAATCCCAAATCTCCAATGAGATGGTGTTAGGAGGTGGTGCATTTGGGAGGTGATTAGGTCATGAGGTTGGAGCACTCTTAAATGAGATTACTGCCCTTATAAAAGAGACTTCTTGACTCTGTATGCAGGTCAAAAGCAACAGTTAGAACTGGACATGAAACAACAGACTGGCTCCAAATTGGGAAAGGAGTATATCAAGGCTGTATATTGTCACCCTGCTTATTTAACTTATATGCAGAGTACATCATGAGAAATGCTGGACTGGATGAAGCACAAGCTGAAATCAAGATTGCTGGGAGAAATATCAATAACCTCAGATATGTAGATGACACCATACTTATGAAAGAAAGCGAAGAAGAACTAAAGAGCCTCTTGATGAAAGTGAAAGAGGAGAGTGAAAAAGTTGGCTTAAAGCTCAACATTCAGAAAAGAAAGATCATGGCATCTGGTCCCATCATTTCATGGCAAATAGATGGGAAAACAGTGGAAACAGTCACAGACTTTATTTTTTCAGGCTCCAAAATCACTGCAGATGGTGACTACAGCCATGAATTTAAAAGACACTTGCTCCTTGGAAGAAAAGTTATGACCAACCTAGATGGCATATTAAAAAGCAGAGACATTACTTTGCCAACAAAGGTCCGTCTCGTCAAGGCTATGGTTTTTCCAGTAGTCATGTATGAATGTGAGAGTTGGACTGTAAAGAATGCTGAGTGCCAAAAAACTGATGCTTTTGAACTATGGGGTGGGAGAAGACTCTTGCGAGTTCCTTGGACAGCAAGGAGATCTAACCAGTTCATCTTAAAGGAAATCAGTCCTGAATATTCATTGGAAGGTATTAGTCTGGGTTCTGTTCAGCTTCAGCTGAAGCTGAAGCTCCAATAATTTGTCCACCTGATGCAAAGAACTGACTCACTGGAAAAGACCCTGATGCTGGGAAAGATTGAAGGCAGGGGGAGAAGGGGACAACAGAGGATGAGATGGTTGGATGGCATCGCCAACTCAATGGACACGAGTTTGAGTAAACTCCGTGAGTTGGTGATGGATAGGGAAGCCTGGCATGCTGCAGTCCATGGGGTCACAAAGAGTCGGACACAACTGAGCGACTGAACTGAACTGAACTGAAAAGAGATTTCACACAGCTCCCTAGTCTCTTCCAGTGTGTGTGAATATGACGTAGAAGATAGCCCTCCCTCAACCTTGGTGGCACCCTGGTCTTGGATATTCAGTCTCTAGAACTATGAGACATACACTTCTTTTTTTTTTTTTCATTTATTTTTATTAGTTGGAGGCTAATTACTTTACAATATTCTTTTTTTTTTTTTGTCATACATTGATATGAATCAGCCATAGATTTACACATATTCCCCATCCCGATCCCCCCTCCCATCTCCCTCTCCACCCAATTCCTCTGGGTCTTCCCAGTGCACCAGGCCCGAGCACTTGTCTCATGCATTCCACCTGGGCTGGTGATCTGTTTCACCATAGATAGTATACACGCTGTTCTTTTGAAATATCCCACCCTCACATTCTCCCACAGAGTTCAAAAGTCTGTTCTGTATTTCTGTGTCTCTTTTTCTGTTCTGCATATAGGGTTATCGTTACCATCTTTCTAAATTCTAACTAACATATGTGTTAGTATGCTGTAATGTTCTTTATCTTTCTGGCTTACTTCACTCTGTATAAGGGGCTCCAGTTTCATCCATCTCATTAGGACTGATTCAAATGAATTCTTTTTAACGGCTGAGTAATATTCCATGGTGTATATGTACCACAGCTTCCTTATCCATTCATCTGCTGATGGGCATCTAGGTTGCTTCCATGTCCTGGCTATTATAAACAGTGCTGCGATGAACATTGGGGTGCACGTGTCTCTTTCAGATCTGGTTTCCTCAGTGTGTATGCCCAGAAGTGGGATTGCTGGGTCATATGGCACTTCTATTTCCAGTTTTTTAAGAAATCTCCACACTGTTTTCTATAACGGCTGTACTAGTTTGCATTCCCACCAACAGTGTAAGAGGGTTCCCTTTTCTCCACACCCTCTCCAGCATTTATTGCTTGTAGACTTTTGGATAGCAGCCATCCTGACTGGCGTGTAATGGTACCTCATTGTGGTTTTGATTTGCATTTCTCTAATAATGAGTGATGTTGAGCATCTTTTCATGTGTTTGTTAGCCATCTGTAGAGACATACACTTCTATTGATAAGTCACCCATCTGTGGCCCAAAAAGGATTAAGATACCCTCTGTGAGTTTTGCATTTCTCCCTCATAGCACTTATTATGCTGTATCATACTGGACAGTACTTATGACTATATTGTGGACTTTGTTGTTGAGGATTTCTGAGTGCTCAGCTGGGCTACAAGTCTCATAAGGACAGTGACCATCTCTGGGTTACCCACCACCATATTACCTCTTATGGCGGCACAGTGCTTGCCATTGAGTAGATACTGAATAAACATGTAGTAAGTGAATGTTGAAGGCATGTAAGTTCTAGCTAAATTATTTAAAACTCTCCTTCATAGCTAAAATGTGCTGTTTAGGAATAATTGGGAAAGAATTCAAACCATCTTCTCACTTAAATGGTGCCAGATTGTTGAGAGCAGTGAAAACAAGCCACTGGCATCACTGGTTTTTGGAGAGTTTTGCTTTCCACTTGGGAATTCTGCATCATTCCTGGGGATAGGTGACTTTCCTTAAGTGGGTCACGTTTGAAACCACCCAGTACTGCTTGAAGCCCACTGCCACCTCTTCCTTCAGTCTGGCCCTAACAAACATCTCTCTAGGCTCAGGCAGCAGTTAATTTAAGGTAGCAATTAAATGAAACCAAATTGCTCTTTGAATACCATAAATCATTTAACAGAATAGCTTTTTGTCTGCCAAACAGAATTAATCCTCAAAGCTGGAAAAATACACCAACTGCATATATGTGTGTGTGCATTTTTTTCCCTTCTGCAAATAAATAGAAAGGTTTTATTTTAACCTTTTGCTTTTCAATGAAAACTTTCCATCTTACTTAATATGGAACTCCCATGCACCCAACACCCAGCCCCAACAACTATAAGCAGGTTGCCCAGCTTGTGTCATCTAAATCCCCAAATTCCTTTTATATTTTCCTGGTTGAAGTTTTACAAAGTAACTCCTAGATGTGATATCATTCTGTTGCAAACATCAAAGACAGAGACCTTTATTTACTGGGACACAGAGCTCTTAGCATACCCAGGAGACCAACAACACTTCTCCAATAACTTTTGGTACCTAATCTATACTCATCCTGGTGCAGCGGGAAGTTATGAAAGCCCAGTGTGGGTTTTATGTGGTTACACTCTGAAGAGAGGAGCAGCCTCTTCCAATCACCCCTAGGGATGGAGATGATTTGGCAAGGATGCCTGTGGACCAGCATGAGCCAGATGTGCAAGATCAGCAGTCAATTATTCCAGCAGCAGATGCTATTGTCAGAGCATTCAAGATGCCATTTGTGACAATCCGTTTAGGTCTGTCTGTCTGCCCGACTCTAATTCATCCATCTGTCACTCTACTGGTCTACCCATCATATTGATCTATCCAGGCATCCAGGCATCTAGCTAGTGTTCACACTCTCTTAAATCTATTTAAGTGATTGCTCTAAGCTGTCCATTGGTGCATGTAATTCATTCCATTGCCAATAGTAACTCAAAGTCATTTGGTTCTTGCCCCACCTGTTCATGCAGAATCTCAACCTCCTGAAATTCTCCTTGTCTTCAAACATAGTCCACAATGTATTTCCTTAATTTATTGCCTCTTATTCTCTCTTGAATGAGAGCAGGAATTTTGATCTGTTTTGTTCACTGTTGTATCCCAGAGCTTTGCCCAAGGCCTGGAATAGTGAAGGTACTCAATTCATATTTGATGAATGAATGAATAATTCATTATCATTCCCATTTTACAGATGAGTTACTGAACTCAAGGAGGTTAAAGAATTTGCTCAAAGTCACACATCCAAAAAAAGGGAAAAGCTGAGCTTTGAAAACAGGTTTGTCCATGGCCTTCATCCTTTAGCAGATTGTCATACAGTCTCCAGCAAATTACATATTCCATAGCAGAAGATATACTTGGGCTGCATTCTGTCATCTTTTCTGGAAGTTAATGTTGTTGTCAAACCTAAAATCCTCTGAGCTGGGTTTTATTCTATCCCATAGAGGGCATGATTTTAAAAACTTGGATTATTGATAGCCCCACTTTTTTCCTTTTGATTTGTGCATTTGTATATCTTAGTTAGGGGACTTCCCTGGTGGCTCAGAGAGTGAAGAATCTAACCTCAATGCAGGATTGGGTTCGATCCCTAGGTCAGGGAGATCCCCTGGAGAAGGGAATGACAACCTACTCCAGTATTCTTGCCTGAAGAATTCCATGGATAGAGGACCCTGGTGGGCTGCAGTCCATGGGGTCACAAAGAGTTGGGCACGACTGAGCAATTAATACACACATGTCTTGGTTAGATGCAGGACAGTTGATTTGAGTGTGATATAAACTTGGAAAAATGCAACAAAATAATCTGGAAATTTCTTTTACAAACAAAAGAATTCAGGGATATATATTTTGGGAATGGAGTGATCTATTTGCCAAAATTCCTGATCATTTGCTTATTTTAGCAGATATTTCTTGAGCACTTACTATATTTCTAGCAGTCTACTCGCTATTGGAAATGTACCCATGAAGGACATAAAGGCTCACCTCTGGTTGTGAGATGATCTTCAGGAAAATATTGGGCCACCTTGAAAATGTATGTACCCAAACTATTAGTTAAAATATTTTGCATACTTGATATTTAAAACAATTATATAGCTAATTTTAATGTATTTAATTAAATTAATCATTTAATTATTTAATTAATGATTTGTGATTGTCTATTAAATTTTTTGGAGTTTTCAAAAGAAACAGTCATTTTACTCTAGTAACTGTATAGAATGTTAAGGGAAGTGTGAAATGATCCAATTTTCCTTTCTGAGCTATATATAATTACCATTTTGTTGGTAAAAGATAAACAAACATTGGCAACTTCATATAGTTCAGTTTAATGAGTTTATCTAACTATAAACTAAAATGCTGGACTGTCCTGTTTAATCCTGGGAATCATATACTGGAAATAATATCATAGTCTAATATTGAAGCTGTTAGTGAAGCATGTCCTTATAACTTGATCATTGTGGTATGGTTGCTTTTTGGAGGCCATTGTGAGAGAGATGGGCAACCTCATAGAGGGTCAGAGAAGTGATGTGAAAAATCACCTTAAAAAGACCAAATAGGTATTAGGCCTGTAGAATGTTAATGTAACTTGACTGAATGTGTTAACAAGTCAAATAAAGAAAGCGTCAGTCAAAAAGAGACAGCAAGTGATTGCTCGGCCATGGAGACAAAAGAAGGAAGAGAAACTACTGTCGCACTTAGCCCAGAACTGTCCAGCTAGAAGGAAATTTAGCAAACTGAATTTTTCTTTTTTTTTTTGTGGTACAATTTACATATGCTAAAATGTTCAGTGTTCAATTAAATGACTTTTGACAGTTATACATAACCACCAAAAACAAGATATAATACATTTCCTTCATTCAGTTTTGGTGCCTTTAGCAAACCACAGTATTGATTTAGTTTTTAATGATATTTCTTATTTTTACTTTATTTATTTTGCTTTCCACTTTTGGCAAGTAATACAGATGTTCTACCACTATTTTATGTCTGTAAAATAATCACAGAGATATAAAGCTTTATTTTAAAAATAAGTGTATTCAGATAATATAAAAGAGAGTTGACCTTTAAAAAGTTGTATAAATGTATCAGTTTGATTAAGGACTAACTTTCTGGTACTAAACAAGGTGTTAGAAGAGGAGTTGGTTCTTTTTCCTCCAAATGAATGAATCTTGGCATGGGGCATGCTGATATTCAAGTTGTAAATTTAATAGATGTGAACTTCAGTAATGCTACAACTTCCCTAAACCCAGTGAGGAAGAAAGTGTGGGAGTCCTTAGTCAAAGAGGGAAGTAAAGAGCTACAATTTTTTAATCTTCAGATTGATCACTCTAACAGTTTGTGAGTTCCTTAGGAAGCTTTTGTTTTATCTATACGCTGTCAGTTAAAATCAGAATTTCTATCAGGGGCTGTCAGCAAAGCAATAGCAGCGGAATGGACTGGGTGGGAATCCCATTGTCTCTGGCTGCTCTGGAGTGCTGGCCATCTGAGCATTGCTGTTGTTCAGTTGCTAAGTTGTGTCCAACTCTTTATTAATGGTGGCAAGGTTTCCAGAGCAGGACTACCCAGGCATATTAAAACCACCAATCCTTAACATTTCATAATTCTGAAAAGGAAGCACTTTCTTACATTTCAACATACAACTGAAATCTCCTCTCAATGTGTTGTTCATTGTTTAGTCGCTAAGTTATGTTCAACTCTTTGCGATCCCATGGACTGCTGCACACCAGGCTTCCCTGTTCTTCACTATCTCCCTGAGTTTTCTCAAACTCATGTCCATTGAGGAGGTGATGCCATTCAACTATTTCATCCTCTGTCACACCCTTCTCTTCTTGCCCTCAATCTTTCCCAGCATCAGGGTCTTTTCCAGTGAGTCAGTTCTTCAATCCGATGGCCAAAGTATTAAAGCTTCAGCTTCAGCATCAGTCCTTCCAATGAATATTCAGGGTTTATTTTCTTTAGGATTGGCTGGTTTGATTTCCTTGCTGTCCAAGGGACTCTCAAGAGTCTTCTTCAGCATCACAATTAGAAAGCATCAATTCTTCACCACTCAGCCTTCTTTATGGTTCAACTCTCACATCCATACATGACTACTGGAAATACCATAGCTTTGACTAGATGGATCTTTGGCAGCAAAGTGATGTCTCTGTTTTTCAATATGCTATTTAGGTTTGTCATAGCTATTCTTCCAAGGAGCAAGGTCTTTTAATTCCATGACTGCAGTCACTATCTGCAGTGATTTTGGAGCCCAAGAAAATAAAGTCTGCCACTGTTTCCATTTTTTCCCATCTATTTGACATAAAGTGTTGGGACCGGATGCCATGATCTTAGTTTTTTGAATGTTCAGTTTTAAGCCAGCTTTTTCACCCTCCTCTTTGACTTTCATCAAGAGGCTCTTTCTGCCATTAGGGTAGTATCATCCACACATCTGAGGTTGTTGATATTTCTCCTGGAAATCTTGATTCCAGTTTGTGAGTCATCCAGCCTGGCATTTTCCATGATGCAGTCTGCGTATAAGTTAAATACGTAGAATGAAAATGCATAGCCTTGATGTACTCCTTTCCCAATTTTGAACCAGTCCATTGTTCCATGTCTGGATGTAAATGTTTCTTCTTGATCTGCATACAGGTTTCTCATGAGTCAGGTAAGGTGGTCTGGTATTCTCATCTCTTTAAAAATTTTCCACAGTTTGTTGTGATCGCACAGTCAAAGGCTTTAGGGTAGTCAATGAAGCAGAAGTGGATGTTTTTCTGGAATTCTCTTGATTTTCAACGATCCAATAGATTGGCAACTTGATCTCTGGTTCCTCTGCCTTTTCTAAATCCAGCTTGTACATCTGGATATTCTCAGTTCATATACTGTTGAAGCCTAGCTTGAAGGATTTTGAGAATTACTTTGTTGGCATGTGGAATGAGCACAATTGTATGGTAATTTGAGCATTGTTTGGCATTGGCCTTCTTTGGGATTGGAACAAAAACTGACCTTTTTCAGTCCTGTGGCCATTGCTAAATTTTCCTCTCAATTATCGTTTGATTAAAAAAAAAAAAGATTGCAAAAGCAGTTTCACATTTAAGAAAAACCTGTAATCTTTAGCTCTATTAGGAACTATCTGGTGGCAAAAGAGAAAGACTCTTGATATAAAAAAGTGTTTTCTTGAGGATTCCTAGCCCCACCCAACAAGGGGATTGTCTAGGAGCCCCTTATCAAGGTAGTAGATAATAGTACCGGTAGATATAGTGAAAAGTCATATAGGTGGTACCAGAATGCCTGAAGCTTAAGAGCTGTCAGGCAAGGTCTTCTGTTACTGTGAGATGAATTCATCAGTCCATCTTATCCTGACGCTGCTGAACTTTTGATTCGTTTAACTCCTCTAGTTCTGAGTGTCTAATCATCAGATGACCTTTGAATATTACTTGGCTGTTGACAAGGAGAGAAAATACTGGTCACATGGAGTTAGAAGAATCCAATCTGTGTGATGATGAATTTGTATTAAAAGCTATTCAATTAAGTTTTAGATTTTAAACATTAATCTTGGGAACTTGGATAATATGAATGTGCAACTGAAAACAGAATCATTGTTGGTTTGTTGGCAAAATCAGGATTCAATCTGCAAGCCTGAGGTTTACATGTGGGACTACAGGATGAACATTGAGGTGACAACTGGCTTTCCCTGGGCTGAGGGGAACTGGCTGCCTCTGAAGGACCAGCTGGATCCAGGTCCATTGTAGGCAGTCATTCTGTGCTAGTCAATGCACATTTCAAATAACAGCTAATGTGTCCTTGTCCACCTTTCCAAATAGCAAGTAGTGAACTCAACATAAGGAATTATGAACTATTTGATGGTTGAGAATAGTTACTGTGGCACAACAGTAAAGCATCTACCTGCCAATGCAGAAGACACAAGAGACATGGGTTTGATCCCTGGTCAGGAAGATCTCCTGGAGTAGGAAATGGCAACCCACTCCAGTATTCTTACCTGGAAAATTCCATGGACAGAGGAGCCTGGTGGGCTATAGCCCATGGAGTTGCAAAAAGTCAGACACAACTGAGCATGCTAGAACACACACACAGATGATTTTGGCAAACTAAAAAAGCGTGACTCGGTCCCACTTGCATGGATATGGATTTATGTGGTTTTCTTTAATTCTAGATAATTTTCTACTTACAACATTATATGTTACATGCTATCTATGGTGAAACAGATCACCAGCCCAGGTGGGATGCATGAGACAAGTGCTCGGGCCTGGTGCACTGGGAAGACCCAGAGGAATCGGGTGGAGAGGGAGGTGGGAGGGGGGATTGGGATGGGGAATACGTGTAAATCTATGGCTGATTCATATCAATGTATGACAAAACCCACTGAAATGTTGTGAAGTAATTAGCCTCCAACTAATAAAAAAAAAAAATTATATGTTACAAATAAACGACTTTCAAGGCTCTCCTCCTCTTCCCTCTCCTCTTCTCTCCTCCCCTCCTCACTCCTTTCCTCCCTCTCTTCCCTTTCTTCCTCCCACACTTATTTACAGAGGACCTGCTTTGGGTTATATCCTGTGCTGAGGGCAAAGGATAAACAGTACAGGTAACCACTATTCTCTTGCATTTTAAAACCCAGAGGAGTGGGGAGGGAGATTCAGATTAGTAGTCATACTAACCAAAAGAGTTGGACATGACTGAGCGACTGAACTGAATTGAACTGAACCTTGGTTAGTGCTTATTGAAAAGTTCTGTGTACCAGGCACTATTCCCAGAGCAGTACCAGTGCTGATTCATTTAGCCTCATAACAACAGTATGAGAAAAACATTAGCATTATCCATTGCACAGACAGGAGAAACTGAAGTACAAAGAGACTGAGTAAGTTGGCTGGCATCACACAACTAGTAAATGCAAAATGTGGACTTGAGCTTAAGTAGTCTGGTTCTTGAATCCATATGCTTTAGTACTAACCATGTGCAACCTGAGAAGGACCAGAAGAGGGGAAATACAAGGATGACACAGTACTTAGAAGAGAGAGGCTCCATGTGCTGTAATGGAGGTGACAGTGATGTGCTTGGAGGAAAGAATGCCAAATGTCACAGGAAAAGGATGCAAGATCTTACTGGACAAGAGAAAAACTGCGCAGGACATATAGATTCCAAATCCCCATGGAGATACTCAGCTACCAATAATACTGCCTGGGAGGGGAGAATCTTCTGATTCTCAGAAGAACTTCTTTTGGCCATCATCGTGGGTACCCTGTTCCCTCCTGACAGTCTGGGAGATGCTGACACACTGCCTGCCTGCCCACCAAGGGTGAGTCTCAAGTGACAGTCAGCACATTCTTGTGTGTGTACAGTCAGGGCGAGGGGAATTGAAGGGCAGTTTCCCAGGAGTGTCATCCCCTGCAGGGCTGAGCCTCACGCCTGTGTGGAGACTTCCTCCTGCAGCCTCTAATCCAGTCTTCCCTGCCTGATGGAGGAGGTAGGAGAGGGTTCTGGAGAGGGTGACCTCTGGAGGGTGAGTGAGAATTTGTATGTGACAGCAGTGATGGGGAAGGGGAAAGGGAGGGGGGACACCTGGGAAACTTCAGGCAGTTGAACAGGGATGGGAAGCCTATGGGGCCTAAAGCAAGAGGCAAGGCTGGAGAAATAATCAGAAGTCAGAGTATGCAGGGGCTTGCAAGTACGATTATAAGCTGTGTTCTGTGAGCAATGGAATATTCTGGACACCTTTGGAAAGGCCCCATATAATAGTTCTGATTTCAATTACTAAGCATTTTTTATACACCAGGGGCTGCACTAACTACATGCTATTTATTCCTCACGACAGCTAATAGTATGGATTCTATCATTCACCCTATTTTACAGATGAGAAAACTAAGGAACAGTGAAATAAAGAAACTTGCTCAAAGATACTCATCTAGCAAGTGGGTGAGCTGAGTTTGAAATTCTAACTTCAGAGTCTGAGCGTCTACCCCCTATGTCAGATCCCTGAATGGATGGGTTGGAGTGGCCCCAGGCTGTTGGCAGTTAGAAGCCCCTATCATGGGTAGATTTCTGCATGTTTGTCCAGGTCTCCCTCACCTTTGTCTTGAATCAGCTGAGAAGCTGAAAATTCCATTCCCTGCAATTCGGTTTCAGGGCGCGTCTGACTGAGACGAGATGAATTTGAGTTTAATCTTGCATGCCTAACGAAGTCGCCGAGGTATCTCAAAAATTCTCCTGCTTCTATTAGTGAGATAGTGTGTGAGGCTTATTTCCACTGACAGGCAGTTTTATCATTATTTTTTAAAGCAGGGACTTGTCTTGAATAGTTCAGGCGGTGTCAAAAGGAGAGATAACAAACCTCCTAGAATAAAATGTCAGTGCTGGAAAGGAGCTAAACATCAGCTGGTCCAACCCCCTCAATATACAGAGAGGACAGGGGTTGTCCCCTGGCCCCTTCTACTACACCCACCGCTGGCTATGGCAGTTGCCCTTCTGGCTGCCCAGGAAGCAGTGTGAGAAGACAAAGGGATCTGGTTGGGGGCTGTGGGTGGCAGGCTGAGCTTGAATTCTGGTTCTGCCAAAGTTTTTTTTGCTAGTTGTGGGACGTCACTTCACCTTTCTGAAATTCAAAGTTCTCACTTCTCAAATGAGATAAGAGAAATGCTTTCCCAGGGTGGTTGTGAAGATTAAGTGCTTATTGCAATGCTTGGGGGAGAGTAGTGTTAGTCGTCGCTCAGTCGTGTCTGACTCTTTGTGAACCCACGAACTGTAGCTCGCCAGGCTCCTCTGTCCATGGAATTCTCCAGGCCAGAATGCTGGAGTGGGCAGCTATTTTGTTCTCCAGGGGATCTTCCCCATCCAGGGATCAAAGCCAGGTCTTCTGCATTGCAGACAGATTCTTTACTGTCTGAGCCACCAGGGGCAGAGAAGGCACCCAATAAATAAAGTTTCCTGCCCCCAAGGTAGCCGAAAGATAGGAAGGAGAACAAGACCTGACCTTGAGGAAATGACTATTCAGCAAGGGAGACATCTCTCTCTGCAAAACAAATGTGCTCTTCGCAGGGACAGAGGAACATAGAAAATGTTGGGAGAGCAGAGAGGAGGAAGGACCTAGGGAGTGAGGGAATGTTCTGAATAGGTAATATTTATCTGGGGCTTTGAAGGATGGGAAGGAGTTCACCATGTCGGTGTCAGAGAAAAGATTCCAAGAGGAAGAGGCAAGGTGATGACCACAACAATGATGATGACAATAAAAAAGGAGGAAAGGAAGAGTTGCAAACTCCTCAGCAGGTTGAATCCTGTCCACAGATGAGCTTTCTTTGTCTAGTTTAAGAGGTTTAAGAATGCATAGCTTCTCCAGTTCCCCACAAGCCCCACCACTGCCCCAGTTCCTTCCTCCTTCCGTCCTTCGGTCTAACATCTCAGGCATTTGCATTTGGAATCCCTAAGAATATAGTGGTGAAGAGCATAGACTTTGGGACAAAAGAGACCTAGGTCTGAGTTCCAACTCCTCCATGTGATGATTTAAGATCCATAAAATGATAAGTATGTTTGTACCTACTTATTTGGATGGCATATCCAAACCAACCTGGACAGCATATTAAAAAGCAGAGACATTACTTTGTCAACAAAGGTCTGTCTAGTCAAGGCTATGGTTTTTCCAGTGGTCATGTATGGATGTGAGAGTTGGATTATAAAGAAAGCTGAGTACCGAAGACTTGATGCTTTCGAACTGTGGTGTTGGAGAAGACTCTTGAGAGTCCCTTGGACTGCAAGGAGATCTAACCAGTCCATCCTAAAGGAGATCAATCCTGGGTGTTCATTGGAAGGACTGATGTTGAAGCTGAAACTCCAATACTTTGGCAACCTCATGCAAAGAGCTGACTCATTGGAAAAGATCCTGATGATGGGAAAGATTGAGGGCAGGAGGAGAAGGGGATGACAGAGGATGAGATGGTTAGATGGCATCACCAACTCGATGGACATGGGTTTGGGTGAACTCTGGGAGTTGGTGATGGACAGGGAGGCCTGGCGTGCTGAGGTTCATGGAGTCACAAGGAGTCGGACACGACTGAGCGACTGAACTGAACTGATTTGGATGGCTGTGAGAGTGAAGTGACACCATGGCACCTGGCCAGGAGGGAAGCCCCTTGGATTTTGTACCAAATGATTTTATGTTTTAGGGTGATTTTGGTGAATCCCAGGTTTGTAGGACAATTTTGTGTTTCATTCCAAGTTCTTGTCATGGCATATGTTTCAGTTTGGATCGTCTGAGAACTAGATACCAAGATGGAATAAGAGACACAAGATTTATTTGGGGAAATGCTTGTGAAGGAGAAAGGGTGGGAGCAGCTGTCCAGAGGGAGAGACTTCAGTCTGACGCGGGCCTGACATCTGTGAAAGGAGAGAGGAAAGGACGAACCTCAGGTCATAGTGTGGTCCTAGGGAGCCTTGGTCAGGCTGCTGGGGAGATTTAGAGCCAAAGCTGACTGTTAGAGGTGCCTAATCATAGCAATAGCTGGGTTTTTGTGCCCCTGCACTTCCCCCATTCCCTCAGTGCTCAGCCACTGACAGAGCAGCCCAGGGAACATGGCCTGGCAGGGATGCTGAGGTATGTACACGGGTGCTAAGTTTGGAGGATGTCAGCAAAGTCCTCTTGAAGGAAGATCTGAGCAGAGCACCTCCATGATTGCTACAGGAAGCCTCAGTAGTAAGTCCTTGTTCAGTAAATAGAATTATCTCTGTAAGTTGAAGGTCAAGGCTCTGATGCTTCAGTAAAATAAGCATTTATCCACATTGTTATGGGTGGTATTGTGTCCCTTCAAAATCTATATGTTGAAGTCTTAACCCCCAGTATGTCAGAGTGGGATTGTGTTTAGAGATAGGTCCTTAAGTGAGATAAAATATGTTAAAATGGGCCACAGGAAATGGGCCCTAATCCAATATGATGGATATCTTTATAAGAAGAAGAAATTTGGGCACAAACACATACAAAGGATAACATGAAGACACAGGGAGAATCCAGCCATCTACAGAGTAAGGTGAGACAGAAGAAATCAACCCTACCAATACCTTGACCTTGGACTTCTAGTTCCCATAACAGTGAGAAAATAAACGTCTGTTGTTTAGGCCACCCGGTCTGTGGTACTCTGTTATAGCAGCCCCAGGAAACCAATACAAACATCTAGTTAGATGCTACCTGGGATCCCCAGGAATAAAAGGCAGGGGCCTTGCTCTTTATTAACAGGGAGAACAGTTTACTGATTTTAAAAAATCCATTTATTGAGCATGGGCCCTTACTATATATATGTTTTCCCTATGGCTTCCATAACATTACCGCAAACTAGGTGGCTTAAAACCACAGAAATTTATCCTCTCACTGTTAGGAAGCCAGGAGTCTGAAATCAAAGTGTGTGTAGGGTTGATTCCTTCTGGAGGTTCTGAGAGACCAACTATGCCACGACTGTTCCCCAGTTTGTGGAGGCTGCTGGCCGTCCTTGGTGTTTCTTGGCTTGTGTCCACACCACTCCAGTGTCTGCCTTCATCATCACATCACTTCTTTGTGTCTCTATGTATCCTTTTCTGTCTCTTTTAAGGACATTCTCGTTGGATTTAGGGCCCATGCTAACCCAGTATAATCTCATCTTGACCCTTGTCCTAATTATACCTGCAAAGACCCTATTTCCAAATAAGGACATATTCCAAGGTCTGAGTGGATATGAAATTTTGAGGAGACACTGTTCCCCCTATTACACCATATTTTATTTAATTATCTTATTTTTAAAAAATTTACCTTATTTTTTAAAATGGTATTTAGTTTTTGAACATTCCTATATGGCAAGCAAAGTCAATATAGGTGAAGAAATGGAAGTTTGGAGAGGTGGTTATTTGTCCAAGGTCACACCTCTGGTATGTCATGGATAGGATTTGAACTGTGCATTCCAGTTTCAATGCTTATGCTATTACTCTGCTGTTTTCTGCCATTGTGCTGTTATATGCCGTGTATCTGTTACACTTCTTCAGGAAGAAAGGAATCCTAATAGGATCATCCTATACTCTTGCCCAAGCACCCATTGATTGAATTTATACCACCATAGCTTAATTTTGCCTGCATTAGAACTTCACATAACGGAATCAGACAACATGGAGTCTTTTGTGTCTAGGCTTCCTTCAGTCAACATAATGTTTTTGAGATCTATGTTTGTTAATGTATGTATTAGTTCTTTGCTCTTTTTTATGGATGAATATTATTATCCTATAAAATATATTATGATTTGTTTTTGATGAACATTTGGATAATTTCCAGGTTTTGGTTGTTATTAACAGAGCAGCTATGAACATTCTTATGAAAGCCCTTTTGTGGGTACAGGTTTTTGTTTCTCTTTCATACCTAGGAGTGAAATTGTTGGATCATTTCAAGTGTGTGTTTAACTAACTGCTAAACTGTTTTCCAGAGAGGTTGCTAACATTTTACCAATAATGTAAGAGAGTTCCAGTGGTTTATTATACTCACCAGTATTTGAGGTTACCAGTCTTCAATTCTAGACTTCCCAGTAGGTATGAAGTGGTATTTCATTGTAAATTTAACTTGCATTTCCAAGAAGATTCATAATCCAGAGCATCTTTTCACATAGCTTGCTGGCTATTTGAGTATCTTTTCTGTGGAATATATGGTTAAGCCTATTGCCATTAACAATTTTTTTTTTTATTATGGGTGGTATAACTTGTTCATGGATTCTGGATATAAGTTCCTTGTCAAATATATGTACTGTGAATATTTTCTCCCAGCCTGTGACTTGCCTTTTCATATTCTTAATGATGCCTTTTGAAGAATAGAAGTTTTTAGTTTCCATAAAGTTTAATCTGTCATTTAAAACATTTTATGGTTATTGCTTTTTTGTCTTGTCTGTGGCATCTCTGTCTAAATCAAGTTTCAAATATATTGTCCTATGAGAAGTTTTTATATTTTTAGCTTTTAGGTTTGGTTAGGTCTGTGATCCATCTGGAATTAAGTTTTGTGTTTGGTATAGGGTAAAGTTTGAGGGCCCTCTAAATCCACAATTAAATCATTTATTCATGTGCTGTGAATAATGATGTTAATAATAAAGAGAAAAATAACAACAGCAATATAAAGCTAATAGGTGCTCAGGATTCTTGCAGATACAAATGACAGAAAAATCCAACTCATAGTTTAATAAGAAAAGGAAGATATATTGGCTCATGTAAGTGCAGAAGTTCAGGAGAAAATTTAACAGCTCATAGTTGATTTTTATAAGTACTAGGACATGGAAGAATTGGACAGCAATTGATTCAAGAAATTTCTAATGAGTGGTGAACATACAGGTATGGTTAGATCTGGGGGCTTGAATGGTGAGATCATTTAGTTTCTCTCTCTCCCCTCATCTCAGCTCTTCTCTCTTCAATGTGGTCTACAGTTTCTTCCCTCGTGGTGGTAAGATGATAATGAGCCAAGTCCAGGTTTACATCTCATCCTATCAGCAACTGCAACTCCTCAATAGTTTGATGGATTACATTTTAATGATTTTTAAAAACTGAGCTTCTAAAATGCTTTGGTCTAGAGTAATGCCATCTTTCAGCTTGCAGCAGATGCCCCAGAAGGCTTGGAAGACCTTGCTGTCAAGTTATCCAGGTGTGAGTTTGTATTCTCTCCATCTCTCCATCCTCTCCATTAAAAAGCCCTGAGTTTTTGGTAGGTCCCTGGAAAGAAGTGATTCCGAGCTCTGCAGTCAGATATATTCAGTTTCTACTTTCACATTGTACTGGTTGTGTGACTTTGGGCAAACTGTTTGACCTCTCTGAGATGCAATTTCCTTACCTGAAAAAAGGGAATAATAATAGTATAGCTTTCAGGATTGTAGAAAGAAAATGGGATTTCCACGTGGGAGATAAACATACAAGTTCAACCTTCAGTACTTGAGACTAATCATGACAAAGATAATTTGGAAATATCTAAATTATAGACTTCAAGACAGGTTCAGGGGGCCACTCTTCTACTAGCTCTTGCATGCTTTGTCCAGGAGACCCTGTACACGAGCATCACCAGCCAAATGAGAAATGATGCTTTGATTATATAAAAGCACTCTACTCATCCCCTCCCCCAAATTCAGGGTTCTCAGATAAAAATTGGAATGAGAACACAAACTGGGGATTCCTAGTTCCTTAATCCTTAACTTGAAGGCAGCTAGTCGGTCAAGGGAAAGTCAGTCAGACTTACCACCCAGGCTGGAGCATGCAGGCAAGGAGCACAAACAAAAATTCTGGCTGGTAGGGAAGGGTGCTTCCACTTGTAGATAGAAGAGGAAGGATGGGTCTGCAGTGCTGAAGGGCTGATATTTGGAAAAACAAATAAAGAGGGAAAGAGGCAGAGAGGGTGGGCTGTGCATCGCACGTTGGCAGCAGCTGTTAACACCATTACCTGCTCACTAGGAAAATTTGATCTCATTCATCATTGGAGTAGCAAGTGCGGCAACTGAGGTATGACCAAAAGCTCTCTACTCAGAACCTCCTTGCAATAGGTGAAGGAGAAAAGGGGAAACAACCGTCTCTTAAAAAAGAAGAAGAAAAAAACAAACAAACAAAATAAAAAACCCTTTTAATTCAAAGCAGTTTTATGACCTTTGAAAGCCAAACTCAAATTAACATAGTGTTGCTAAGTAGAGAGAATTTCCTGCTGGGTCTTCTATAATGAATAAACACCATTCATTTGTAATTAGCAGCACCCAGCTGCATAAAGGCAATTAATATGCTAACATGAATTAAAACAGTAGGTCTCCTTAAGAAGGCAAAACATCAAGGCTTTCTTGGTTTACTCCTGTTATGTGATGCTGAAATAGCAGGAGCTTTTTCCTCAGCTTTTCTGTGATATTACTGCACCCGTGTGCGGAATATCAAGGTTTCCATAATGCAAGGGCATTGCCAGGGAATGCATTGCCCCGGCCACGGCCACTGTCCCTTCTGCACCCTTGGGTTTTTATTCTCTATCTAGAGGCGTTATTGGCTCATGTAATTGGAAAGTCCAGGAGATTTATCTCACTGCACATTTTACTTTGGTTTCATTAACAATCTGTGCTTTGTTCTTGCCTCTTTGAAGAAAGCGTTCTAAGTACTCTATTATGTGGGAAAGTTCGGATTCCCAAAAGTCTTTGATAGCCCTATCTGGGAGAAGCTAGCCTCAGGCTGTGAGTTAGCTTTGCCATCCTTCCAAGGAGACCCAGGGATTTGGGGTTGGCAGTATCTTTTATCTCTGGGATGGACTCAACTAGCCTCACCAGCTTCTGATGTTAGCATTTTATAGGTCATTAATCATCTACTGAAACTGGGCCCCCGAAGTCCTTTCCCAATTGTTCTGGAGGACTGTTTCTTTAAAAAGATGCAGTTTTCAGATGTATGGGCTTTTGTAAGAATACATGTCTTGCATATGCCAACAAGAGCCTATAATCTTATTTTCATCCTTCATTTGCTGAACCAATCCTTTTTTATCACCTGCAAGGAAACTTCAATTTTAGTCAAAGTATTAAGAATTCTGAATTACAGTAAAAGCATCCAAATCAGTGACCCACCAAGGCACAGCCACCAGGTGACCAGGGAGGAGGCTGCGATAATTTCATCATTGCAGGAGGCCTGCAGCCTCTGCAGCTCGATGTCATCGGGACAGGACAAACACTGTGGAGACTGCAGATCTGAGTTCCAGTCCTGCCTCTACCACTCAGGAGCTGCACATTTAGCTCCTCAAGCCTCAGTTTCCTGAGGATGACATGCCCTGCACAAAGGATGCTAGGACAGTTGTACTTTGCCCAGGACATAAAAGAAAGCTCAACAAATAACTTTAATTATTACAAGAGGTAGTGAGGCACAGTGAAGTGAGCTTCTGAAGTCAAACTGACCTGGGTTTAAAGACCAATTGCTCTTATTACCACCATGACATTCAGTGCTTGATTTAACCTCTCTGAGAGTCAATTTCTTCATGTGCTAGTTGAGGATGATGTATCAGACTTTAGAGGACTGTTGGGAGATAATTGAAACTGTATATTCATAAGCATCAAGCTTGGTTCCTGAAACATTAATAGGTGTTTAATAAACCTTGGTTTTCTTTGATTACTAGTTTCAGAGAAGCAAAGTAGTAGAGTAGGGCAGAAAGATAAGGCTTGGATCTTGGCCACATCCCTGAACTGTTTAATCCATGGCCTTCATCCTTCAAGCCTCTTTTCCCCCGAAACCTCAGAGCCCAGTCTTAAAAGCCCAGGCCCTTAAAAGATGCCCTGATCACACCAGGAAGGCCATGCCTACATCCAGTCCATGACACAGTGATTCAACATGGCCAGAGAGCTCTTTTTGTCAACTCTCTCCCAAACCCATTTACAAATCTTTAAAAGTTCCAAGATGAGAACACACTCATATATAACCCAAAAGTCAAGAATTTGGGATCTGGAGCCAGATTGCCTATCTAAGGTCACACAGGGTGCAGAATCTATAGGTTCAGCAGACAGGTAAATGGCAGGGAGGCCAGGTTTAGGGAGTAAGTCCCAGAGATCAGACTAGGATGAAAGTTGGGATAGTGGGGATGAGAATTCAGAGTCGTGTTGCCCAGACCTTCAAAGAACAGAACCCAGGTTCCGTCAGAGGTTCCAGGAAGCAGGAACTACTGGGCAGTCTCTTCAGGGAAAGTTGGCTGGATGAATTAGAACCAAGGCTTTTCTATTTCTTTCTATCCTGAGAGAGTTCCATTGGTTTGAGTCAAATGGGAGCAGCAGTCTGCTTTGATTGACACTTGCACTGTAATAATCAGGAAAGGCTAGTTGTGCTATAGTAACAACCCCTCAACACCACACCACCCCCGAATCTCAGTTTCTTAAACAATCAGGCTTATTTCTTACTCATATCATGGTCTGGGTACAAACTGGGCAGCTCTCCTGGTGGTTCTCTTCTAAGCAGCAATTCAGGGATCCTGCCCACCTCTGTCACGTGACCCTGCCACCTTCAACATGGCACCTATTAATGGTTGCTATCGAAGGGGGAAAGAGAATGTGGGCGCAACTTAGGTCTATACTTGAAGGTGGCATTCATCAGTGCCCTTACCTTCCACTGACAGAACATAGTAATATGGGTTCAACTTCATAGCAAAGGAGACTAGAAAATGTAGTCACCCCTTATATCAAGGAAGAGGAAATATATAGGGCAAATATCTAGCTATTTTCTGCCACACTCACCAACAGTGCGTGCAATGGGGTAGAGTAATTCCTCAAAGAAAAATCATGGCTGTGCATAACCAAAGCATAGGAATGCTGTAGGCAGAAACAAGGAGATCTAAGAGGGCTTCCTGGTGGAGAAGGTGCTTAAAGTTCAACAATAAGAAGTAGCTCAGTGAAGAGGGAGGGGCAGAGGAAGCAATCTCAGATGGAATGAATAGCAAGCAGGAAGGCCTGAACAAGGGAGAAAACATTTCCCTTCCCTTTGAGGAGCATGTTTGGTTCATTGTGGCTGGTACTAGAGTGGGGACGGGTTAGGGAGAGATGACCAGAGGGCGGATTGTGAACGGCTGACTACGTTCCTCTAAGGAGATAGGGCATTGCTGCATGAGAAATAGGGGGTATAGGAAAATTCAGGAATGAGGGAGCATGATCAGATGATCAGTTCAGAGCTCTTTGGCTCTGGTGAGTTGCATAGGGGCAGGGTGGGAGGAAGCTGACAAGGCTCTCACCCTTCCTTGTCCTAGCTGAGTGATGGTGGACGAGCACAGGTGACCTAAAGTGGGATATGAATCCTCCTTCGAACGCATGACTTCTAGCGAGCCTGACATCATAACCTAGAGGCACATGTCCAGTCTCTGGCTTATAGACATGCCCTACAGAAAAATGTTTTAAGTTTATTTTAAAAATTTGAATCTGTGGACAGCATTTATGAATTAGGAGGCCTCACATAAAAAAAGCCAGGTGTCCAGATGTATTAGTTTGCTTGGGCTGGCATAACAAAATGCCATACAATGGGTGGTTTAAACAAGAGCAGTTTATTGTCTGGCAGTTCTAGAGGCTGGGAGTCCAAGATCAAGGTGTCAGCAGGGTTGGTTTCTGATGTAGCCGCTCTTCTTTGCTTGCAGAAGGCTGCCTTCTTGCTGTGTCCTCACATGACCTCTTCTCTGCACATGGTATCTGTTCCTCTTCTTACAGGGACATCAGTCTGGTTGGATTAGGGTCACCCTTATGACCTCATTAAACCTTAGTCACTGCCTTAAATAGCTCTGTCTCCAAATACGGTCACATTAGGGGTTAGGGCTTCAATGTATGGGTTTCACCATAATTTTAGTTCAGAACAGCAGAATTCAGTTATCCATTGAACAGATGTTTTTTGAGCACTCATTACATGCCAGGCATGGCTCCAGGTGATTAGGGTATAGCAGTAAATAAAATAAAACCTGCATTTGTGGGCAATATAAATAAGAGGTGATATATGCTATAAGAAAGAATATGAAGCAGAGTAAAGAAGAAGGTCCTGGAGGGCTGGGGTATGAGGAGGGCAGATAGGAAGAGGGTAGTTAGTTGGAGTGAACCTCATTAAGAGAGTGTAGATTAGAGCAAACTCCAGAAGGTGGTGAGGGAATGAGCCATGGGGATGTCTGGGACAAGAGCTTGCCAGGGATCACGTGCAAAGGCCCAGAGATGAGGGCTTTGCTGCTGTGTTTCAGAATCAGCAGGATGACAGGGTGCCTGGGACAGAGCAAGTGGGGTGGGAGTGATAGGAAAATGGACACAAAAATGGTGGCAACAGGGGAAGAGAAGCAGATCATGAGAGTCTTTAAAGCTTTTGCCAGGACTTTAGCTTTTACTCTGAGTGAAATGGGCTCCTAAAAAAATCAGAAGACTAGGCTACACTGGGCCCAACTCCTCCAGGGCAGCAGGTGACTGGAGCTCAGTGTCAGATTTCTCCTTGGCATTTCCCCTCCTGTCTGCCACAGTCTCTGCTACTCCCTATTGCACCCACCCTGGCATGCTTCATTCGTGGATGATTCTCATATGCCCCTCAAGGCATTTAAAGATGTAGTTCCTGTTTTGCAGATTAATGTGTCCCAGGCAATGGCATTCTTAGGAATTCCTTTGAGTGAAAACTTAGCTCTGTTTGCAGAGAAAACACATGCATCACGGGGGCCCCTTCTAGTCTGGATTGATGCTGGCTGGATCACAAGTCGTTAGAGGCAAATTGAATCTGGTGTGGAAAGATCCATCACGACCCCCACCTTGTCAACTTGTCCCACACTTCACAGACTCCTCCCACACGATGTTTTGGAAGCACTTGGCACCAATGTGGGGCTTAATTAAAAGACTCTGCTTCCCTCCACTGAGGATGGATGGGCTGGGCTGGGCTGGGAAGACGACACGGGATTCCCCTGTCTCCTCAGCAAGGCTGGTTGAATTAGAATGTTACTAGGACTAGGGCTGCATTGGGTACTTGGAAAACTCCATGTCTTAGGAGGAAAAGCTTAAAAGTGGATGTGTCTTCACATGGGGAAGCTTTGACACGATCTTGGTGGAGGCAGAAGATCTTGCAGGAGTTTTCAGAGCTATGATCCTGGGCCTGAGTCCAGCCCTGGCGTTGGAATGAAGGTTGTGGATGGGGCATGATCATAGAAGAGCTGAACCTGAACTACAAATATTGGTCAAATTTCTGGTCCTCAGCAATGGTGTGAGGTAGGGACTTTTGCCTCCATCCTCAGAGTAATGACTCATAGGTGATGATTTAAATAAGATAATGGGATATTTTCAAGACTTTGGCCAGTGGTTCTCAGCTCTGGCTTCTTTTTAGAATCACTTCAAGAGTTTAAAAAAATTTGATCCTTCGGCCCCATCAAACCAAATTCTGTGGTGGAGCAGTCTGGACGTTAGGGTTTTTAAACTCCCAGATGATTCTAAAGTGCAGCCAGGGTGCAAAACTGGGCACCAGTTTTGTGGGTTTAGAGAAGGAAATGGCAATCCACTCCAGTGTTCTTGCCTGGAAAATCCCATGGACAGAGGAGTCTGGTGGACTGCTGTCCATGGGGTTGCAGAGTTGGACACGACTGAAGTGACTTAGCATGAGTGCATGCATTGGAGAAGGAAATGGCAACCTACTCCAGTATTCTTGCCTGGAGAATCCCAGGGACAGAGGAGCCTGGTGGGCTGCCATTTATGGGGTCTCACAGAGTTGGGCACAACTGAAGCGACTTAGCAGCAGCAGCAGTTTGTGGGTTTTGTCATATCTGACTCCAACACAAAAACAAAAGCAAGGTAATGTTCTTGATGTAGCAATTTACCATTGCCCACCAAAGGCTATGGGCCCAAGGCCACTGTTAGAGGAAAAGGTTAGCAAGCATCAGAGGGCACCAAACTGATGCTGTCTTTCAATGTAATCAGATATGAACACATTTAAAGGGTGCATCCTTCTTACTAGCAGCTCTGATGTTACATAATCCCACGGCCAGGAGCCCCTCTTGTCATCTCTGTGTGTGCCTCTCACCAGACGCGTGATCCTCATACTCAGGGGAAAGGCTGAGAGATGCATGTGTCTTGGGTCCTGGCCAGAGTTGTGTCTTTCCTTTCCCCTCTTCTTTCTTGTTCTCCTTGCTTTTCTCTACCTCACTCTCTTTTACTTTTCCTTGGGTTTCATCTTTCTCCTCCCTTTTCCCCTTTCTTCCTCAAATTCTACAGACTCATCTTGAAGTGCCTGCACCCTCCTCTCCAGCCCTCTTCCTGGGGCTCAGCCCCTGCCTTGCTCCTCTGTGCATGTTACCACCGGAGCCCCCAAAACACAGATCTGAGCAGGCCTCTCTCCTGCTCTAAAACCCCAGTGGCCTCAAAACTGCTCTTGTCCTCATGCTTGCGCTCAGTCGTTCAGTTGTGTCTGACTCTTTGCAACTCCAAGGACTGTAGCCCTTGAGGCTCCTCTGTCCATGGAATTTTCTAGGCAAGAATAGTGGAGTATGTTGCAATTTCCTTCCCCACTGGTGCTTGAGCCCCTTCCTACCAACCTTCTCCTCCAGGACCTTCCCACTGGCCCATGAGGTGGGGCTGCAGCTTGTTCACCTGCTGAGTCCATGGTGTGTCCCCTGTGTGTTTACTCATGCTATTTCTTCTGCCCAAATGCCCACCCTCCTGTATCCCTATCAGTCCAAACAATATGGGGTCTAGGAAGTCTGCCCGGGCTCCCTTTGTGCACTGCCTTGAGCACTTTATCCCAAAGGCTGCATTCAGTTCAGTTCAGTCGCTCAGTGATGTCCGACTCTTTGCGACCCCATGGACTGCAGCATGCCAGGCCTCCCTGTCCATCACCAACTCCCAGAGTTTACTTAAACTCATGTCCATTGAGTTGGTGATGCCATTCAATCATCTCATCCTCTGTTGTCCCTTTCTCTTCCCACCTACAATCTTTCCCAGCATCAGGGTCTTTTCCAATGAGTCAGTTCTTCACATCAGGTGGCCAAAGTACTGGAGTTTCAGCTTCAGCATCAGTCCTTCCAATGAATATTCAGGACTGACTTCCTTTAGGATGGACTGGTTGGATCTCCTTGCAGTCCAAGGGACTCTCAAGAGTCTTCTCCAACACCACAGTTCAAAAGCATCAATTCTTCAGTAGTCAGCTTTCTTTCTAGTCCAACTCTCACATCCATACATGACTACTGGAAAAACCATAGCTTTCACTAGACAGACCTTTGTTGGCAAAGTAATGTCTCTGTTTTTTAATATGTTGTCTAGGTTGGTCATAGCTTTTATTCCAAGGAGTAAGCATTTTTAATTTCATGGCTGCAGTCACCATCTGCAGTGATTTTGGAGCCCAAGAAAATATATCTGTCACTGTTTCCACTGTTTCCCCAACTATTTGCCATGAAGTGATGGGACCGGATGCCATGATCTTAGTTTTCTGAATGTTACGTTTTAAGCCAACTTTTTCACTCTCCTCTTTCACTTTCATCAAGAGGTACTTTACTTCCTCTTCACTTTCTGCCATAAGGGTAGTGTCATCTGCATATCTGAGGTTATCGATATTTCTCCCAGTAATATTGATTCCAGCTTGTGCTTCATCCAGCCCGGCATTTCAGATGATGCACTCTGCATATAAGTTGAATAAGCAGGGTGAGAATACACAGCCTTGAAGTATTCCTTTCCCAAGTTGGAACCAGTCCGTTGCTCCATGTCTTGTTTTAACCATTGCTTCTTGACCTGCATACGGATTTCTCAGGAGATAGGTGAGATGGCCTGGTAGCCCCGTCTCTTAAAGAGTTTTCCACTGTTTGCTGTGCTCCACAAGCTAAAGTCAAAGGTTTTAGCAAAGTCAATGAAGCAGGAGTAGATGTTTTTCTGGAACTCTCTTGCTGTTTCAATGATCCAATTGATGTTGGCAATTTGATCTCTGGTTCCTCTGCCTTTTCTAAAACCAGCTGTACATCTGGAAGTTCTCGGTTCATGTACTGTTGAAGCCTTGCTTGGAGAATTTTGAACATTGCTTTGCTAGCGTGTGAGATGAGTGCAATTGTGTGGTAGTTAGAGCATTCTTTGGCATTGCCTTTCTTTGGGACTGAAATGAAAACTGACCTTTTCCAGTCCTGTGGCCACTGTTGAGTTTTCCAAATTTGCTGGCATATTGAGTGCAGCACTTTCACAGCATCATCTTTTAGGATTTGAAATAGCTCAGGTAGAATTCCATCACCTCCACTAGCTTTGTTCATAGTGATGCTTCCTAAGGCCCAGTTGACTTCTCATTCTAGGCTGTCTGGCTCTAGGTCAGTGATCACACCATTGTGGTTATCTGGGTCATTAAGATCTTTTTTGTATAGTTCTTCTGTGTATTCTTGCCACCTCTTCTTAATATCTTCTGCTTCTGTTAGGTCCATACTGTTTCTGTCCTTTTATGTGCCCATCTTTGCATGAAATGTTCCCTTGGTATTCTCTAATTTTCTTGACGAGATCTCTCATCTTTCCCATTCTATTGTTTTCTCAGAGGAAAACAAGAGAATATTAAGCCTGTGTGGCCCTATCAGTTTTTCGATGGGGAGTCTCAGAACTACACTGCCTGGTTTCTGTTTTTGCCTCTGCTATGTGCCGATGTTAATCTTGGGCAAGTCACTGAACCTCTGTATCTCACTTTCCGTGTTAGTGAAATGGGGATCATAATTGCACTGACTGCAGGGCAGTGGTCTAGATGAGGTGAATTAACACTCAGCACTCAGCACAGTGATTATTATATCCGACAGTTTGCACACATGTCTACCGCCTCTGAGCACTCTTCTTAGGCAGCTAGGCAGGATCCTGATCGATTCAGCTCCATGCCACCCATGCTCGGTGCCAGGCCCAGCACAGACATACACCCTGGAGTGAAAAACCCGAGGAGGAGAAGAGACTCAAACCTTGTGGTTGTGGCAAAGGCCAATGTGATAGCTAACTCCTCTCGCCATTGTGGATCTGGCTGGCTGCCCCTCTGGGAGCCTGACATTTGGGCATTGTTTAGATGGCATGGCCAACTAAATTGTCTCACTGGCCCCCCAAAGCCTCCTCTCACATGTAATTTTTTCAGGAATCCCAGTGATGCCAACTGATAATTGAGTGTGGAGCTCCCCACTTCTCTGGGGCCGAGATTATTCATGTAGGGCCCCAAATCTTTCTTCATCTGTGCTGCCTAGAGGAGTGATTTCTCTATCTGAGGATAGTCTGCTTATGGCAGGAGGTGGCCTGCTCTTTCTCCCTTGCTGTTTGGAGATAAATAACCAGGAGGAAGTTATCCCACAGCAGAGGAGCTGAAGCCAGCAGGTCTTGGAGCCTGGTGGGAAGGAGAGAACTGTAAGCCCTTGGGGGAAGAATGGTTAGGAAAACTTCGTCCTAATGAGGCATCTGTAGATTTCATGGGGGTTGTGGGCTGTCAACTCTTATTGCAAAACCCTAACGCCCCTGGAAATAAGAAAGGAAGAAATATGTTTATGTATTCCTTCCTGTGTGCCATGCTTCATTTACTTTGACTTTTGCAAAATAAGTTAAGAAATATTCTCCACATTTAAGTAAGTAGTAATGGAAGCTCAGAGAGGTTAAATGACTTGCCCAAGGTCACTCAGTTATTATAGTTAATAGCATAGTTGGCACTCTAATCCAAATCTATCTAATTCCTTTTCTTATCATTTTACTCTGTCAGAAGAGACAGAGAAAAGGAGTTGCCACCCAATGGAGCCAGAAAATTAGGATCTTCTGAGGCTTCTTCCTTCTTCTGGGGGCTTCCCAGGTGTCTCAGTGGTAAAGAATCTGCCTTCCAATGCAGGAGCCATGGGAGAACTGTGTCAGAAAGATCCCCCAGAGGAGGGAATGGCAATCCACTCCAGTATTCTTGATGGAAAATCACATGGAAAGAGGAGATTGGTGGGCTACAGTCCATGCGGTTGCAAAGAGTTGAATATGTTTGAGTGATTGAGCATGCACTCATAAGTCTTCCTCCACTGTTACACCACCATCTGACATTTATTATATGCTCTATGGGCACTTGGAGTTTCCCTGGTAGCTCAGTTGGTAAAGAATCTGCCTGCAATGCAGGAGACCCTGGTTCAACTCCTGGGTTGGAAAGATCCACTGGAGAAGGGATAAGTTACCCATACCAGTATTCTTGAGCTTCCCTTGTGGCTCAGCTGGTAAAGAATCCGCCTGCAATGCGGGAGATCTGGGTTCGATCCCTGGTTTGGGAAGAACCCTTGGAGAAGGGAAAAGCTATCCACTCCAGTATTCTGGCCTGGAGAATTCCATGGACTATATAGTCCATGGGGTCACAAAGAGTCAGACATGACTGAGCAACTTGCACTGTGGGCACATATTATATGCACTATGTGCAGAGCATGCATCATTTCATTTCACCCACATGCCACCCTGTGAAGGTGACAACATTATGCCCACTTCACATCCGAGGAAATGAAGCTCATGATGGGTGAGGCAGCAAAGCTCAAGGTCATCAGGATTTTTTCCTATTATGTCACACCCTTTACTGCTTTTCTCCCTATTGGTTGGAAGTTTTGTGGGATGTAATTTTATCTCTACTTGTGGTAGCCTGGGAGGCCTCTTAGCACAGGACCAGGAAGAGCACTGGAATGTCCCACGGAACAGCAGTTTCACACCACACCTTATGGGGCTTCAGTGGTCCATACAGGTGTCCTAGGCAGCAAGGAGAGCTCTGGAATCCTGAGTCAAAACAGCCAGAACTGCCTCTCCCTCATCTGTTATGTAAACTAGGCTTCCACACCCCAGTACAGCTGGGGAAATCTTTCTACGCTACAGCATGGTTGCATGGTTGCAAGCAAGAGTCAGACAGCCCTGGTTCAAATGCTTGCTCTCCATTCACTAACTTGAGCAAGTGACCTTGGGCAAAGTACTTAATCTCTCTATGTCTCAGGTTTATCAACTGTAAAATGGAGAAGATAATAATAGAACCTGCCTTACAGGCTTCTTTTGAGAATTAAATGGGACGACACGTGCAACTGTTCTGTCTGGAACATAGTGCTGCATTGTGCTTAGTTGCTCAGTCGTGTCTGACTGTCTCCTCCAGGGGAATCTTCCCAACCCAGGGATCGAACCCAGGCCTCCTGCATTGCAGGTGGATTCTTTACCATCTGAGCCACCAAGGAAGCCCCTGGAACATAGTAAGTACCAGTAAGTGCTAGCTCCTCTCCTCCCCATGTCTCACTTTCCTCAATCCAAAATGCCAGTTTGGGTAAACATTTATTTTCCCAAAAGGGTGGAAAAGATTCTGAATCACTTATTCCTCCATCCAATCTGTCATCCAACTGACTTAACTGTTGTTTGAGCACCTATTATGTGCCTACTACTGTGTCAGGGAATTGAATTATAAGACCGAAGTGGGGGCAGGGTGCAGAATGTTCTAGGCTATCTGCCCAGGCATCTGCTCAGCCACTTATCCATCTGTCCACTTGTTTGTCCATCCATCCACCCAAGTATTCACTAAGTACTTACTATATGTCAGATAATGTGTGGTGACATGCTTAAGTATTTCACCATATCTCACACTTGCTTCTAAATCTGCATCACTCCCCATACCACTTGGTCTTAGAGATAGTCTTAATCTTGGCTCTAGTGCCTTATCTGTCCTCCTAGTCAGGTGCGTAGCCCCAAACATGTGGTAGGAAGGCTGTCAATAGAGAGGGTGAGATGTCAGTTACCCTAGTGGTTACAGGTATGGAGGGTGGGGTAGACCTCTTTACAGGCATTTTCATTACATTTTATTTTGTTTTTCATTGTGCTGTATTGCACAACCCCTGATCTTGTTCTAAACGTCTTTCTGAATATAGGGAAAAAGAATGTGTACTAAATGTAGAACAAGGGGCATCTCCAATGAGAAGGGACACATGAGGATTGGGATGTGATTCCCACTACATTGAACAGCAGGATGATGGAGTGACAGATTTTGCAGTCTCTTCTCTCCCTCCGTCTCTCTCTCTTCTCTCTCTCCATGGGTACATGTACGTTCATGAGTACGTTAGTGACATAGCCACATTGACATGCATATTTTGTATGGAGTCTTACGAACTAACATGTTAATGGAGATGCAAGTGTTCATAGGGTTGGTGCAAATGCATATCTGAGTGTGTGTGAATATCTAGTATGGGTATCATGTGCATTCATTGACATGTAAGTATATGTTTCTATTTGAACTAGCATGTCAATGTGTAAGTATGGGTACATGGGCAGCTATGGAAAGTAAAAAGGGATGCCTCTAGTTAGATATCCGATCACTGCCTCTATGACCTCAAGCAAATTCTCCCTTCCTCCCATCCTGGCTATGGCTTCTTTCCACTCAAAAGGAGTTGGACTATGTCTATGGATTCTTTCCAACTTAGAGGTTTCATGATGGCACCTTTGATATTATTAGAAATTCTCTTTCCTTCTGGTTCCCAATTCAATTGACGTTCAGTCGTCAAGTGGTGTCTGACTCTTTGTGACCCCATGACACACAGCATGCCAGACTTCCCTGTCCTTCACTATCTCCTAGAGTTTGCTCAAACTCATGTCCACTGAGTTGGTGATACTATTCAACCATCTCACCCTCTGGTGCCCTCTTCTCCTACTGCCTTCAATATTTCCCAGCATCAGGGTCTTTTCCAAAGAGTTGGCTCTTCACATCAGGTGGCCAAAGTATTGGAACTTCAGCTTCAGCGTCAGTCCTTCCAATGAATATTCAAGGTTGATTTCCTTTAGGATTTATTGATTTGGTCTTGCTATCCAAGGGGCTCTCAACAATCTTCTCCAGCACCACAGTTTGAAAGCATCAATTCCTCAGCGCTCAGCCTTCTTTATGGTCCACCTTTCAAATCTGTACATGACTACTGGAATCAACATTGCCAGGAGAAGTATTAACGACCTCAGATATGCAGATAATACCATTTTAACAGCAGAAAGCTAAGAGGAACTAAAGAGCATCTTGATGAAGGTGAAAGAGGAGAGCGAAAAGCTGGCTTAAAGCTCAATATTCAAAAAACAAAGATCATGGCATCCAGTCCCATCACTTCATGGCAAATAGGTGGGGAAAAAGTGGAAACAGTGACAGATATTTTTTGGGCTCCAAAATCACTGGAGATGATGATTGCAGCCACAAAATTAAAAGATGCTTACTCCTTGAAAGAAAACCTATGACAAACCCAGACATCATATTAAAAAGCAGAGACATCACTTTGCCGACAAAGGTTGCATTTAAAAAGCTATGGTTTTTCCAGTAGTCATGTATGGATGTGAGAGTCTGTAATAAGACTTTACCCTTTTCTCTCAGGGGTTAGCTTTCTCCGTTTTCCACCTCAGGGAGCAGGCTGACTGGCCCCATGGCCCTGAATTTACACACTTCACGACTCCAGTGTTTGTGGACTCCTCCTGACCCAGCCTCTTCATGAGTGCAAATTCCAAATTTGTGAGAGGAATTTGATTGGCTCATCTCAGCCAATGACTTGGCTTCCCGTGGTCAGAGTTTTCCCTTATTCAATTGGCTGTGTCCAGGGAGGGGTGGAGTCACTCACAAAAGAGCTGCAGCAGTCCAAACAAAGGATGAGGAGGCGATCGTTAGAGAACATGGATCAGTTCAGTTCAGTTCAGTCGCTCAGTTTTGTTGGACTGTTTGCGACCCCGTGAATCGCAGCACGCCAGGCCTCCCTGTCCATCACCAACTCCCGGAGTTTACTCAAACTCATGTCCATCGAGTCGGTGACACCATCAAGCCATCTCATCCTCTGTTGTCCCCTTCTCCTCCTGCCCCCAATCCCTCCCAGCATCAGGGTCTTTTCCAATGAGTCAATTCTTCGCATGAAGTGGCCAAAGTATTGGAATTTCAGCTTCAGCATCAGTCCTTCCAATGAACACCCAGGACTGATCTCCTTTAGGATGGACTGGTTGGATTTCATTGCAGTCCAAGGGACTCTCAAGAGTCTTCTCCAACACTATAGTTCAAAAGCATCAATTTTTCACTGCTCAGCTTTCTTCACAGTCCAACTCTCACATCCATACATGACCACTGGAAAAACCATAGCCTTGACTAGACGAACCTTTGTTGGCAAAGTAATGTTTCTGCTTTTTAATATGCTATCTAGGTTGGTCATAACTTTCCTTCCAAGGAGTAAGCATCTTTTAATTTCATGGCTGCAATCACCATCTGCAGTGATTTTGGATCCCCCCCAAATAAAGTCTGACACTGTTTCCACTGTTTCCCCATCTATCTCCCATGAGGTGATGGGACCAGATGCCATGATCTTAGTTTTCTGAATGTTAAGTTTTAAGCCAACTTTTTCACTCTCCTCTTTCACTTTCATCAAGAGGCTTTTTAGTTCCTCTTCACTTTCTGCCATAAGGGTGGTATCATCTGCATATCTGAGGTTATTGATATTTCTCCTGGCAATCTTGATTCCAGCTTGTGCTTCTTCCAACCCAGCGTTTCTCATGATGTACTCTGCATATAGGAGAACAGGGATATGGGTTGGCAAATGTTCACAAAACATCTACTTCAATGATGAGTAAGGAGTTGAAGCACTAAATGTTCAAGGCTGCTAATTTTCTACCCAGTAAAAATCCTGCAGAAACAAAACAGCCTCCAGGCTTTTGTAATGGATAAAAATGGCATCTGGAATACATTCCTATTCATAGTAGCATTATTCTCAATACCAAAAGGTGGAAGCAACCAAAATGTCTACCAGTGGATGAAAGGATAAACAAGTCTGGTAAATATATGCAGTGGAATATTTGAGGACAGTATGCTATGTGAGCTAAGCCAACCACAAAAAGACAAAAATTATATGATTTCACTTATGAGTTAGCTAGAGTAGTCAGTCACAGAGGGAGAAAGTAGAAGCTGATTGCCAGGGGCTGAGTGCTGGGAGGGGAAAACGGGGAGTTGCCTAACATCAGTAGTTTAAGAAGATGAAAAATTTCTGGAGATGGATAGAAAGTGATGATGGTCATACAACATCAATGTACTTAATGCCATTTAACTGTACACTTAAAAATGGTAAATTTTATGTTATATTTATTTTTTCGGAGAAGGAAATGGCAACCCACTCCAGTATTCTTGCCTGGAGAATCCCATGGAGGGAGGAGCCTGGTATGCTACAGTACATGGGGGTCACAAAGAGTCGGACACGACTGAGCGACTAGTAAAAAGCTATTGTCTTGACTGCTAGACAAGTGGCCATTGGTTAAGGGAATTAGGAAAAAATCAGGTCCATTTTCTCTGGGATTTTCTCCACTCTTACAAAGAAGTAGTTGTCCCTGAATCACATCTGAGGTAATTAAATCTTTGGTCACATTAAATTATACACAGTCCTTTTCTTCTCTGGCCATTTCTAAGGATTTTTTTTTTTAAAATAAACAAACAGGAAGTCGAGGTGATAACATAATGTTTTATACTCTGCTGCTGCTAAGTCACTTCAGTCGTGTCCGACTCTGCGACCTGGTAGACGGCAGCCCACTAGGCTCCCCACTCCCTGGGATTCTCCAGGCAAGAACACTGGAGTGGGTTGCCATTTCCTTCTCCAATGCATGAAAGTGAAAAGTGAAAGTAAAGTCTCTCAGTCCTGTCCGACTCTTAGCGACCTCATGGACTGAAGCCTACCAGGCTCCTCTGTCCGTGGGATTTTCCAGGCAAGGGTAATGGAGTGGGGTGCCATTGCCTTCTCCGGTTTTATACTCTAGGTTTAACTAAAACACAACTGTGCTCAGAATGAGCACTCCTTGAAGGGAGAATCTAGGATAGGTTATAAAAGAAAATATATTAAGCTATAAACCTTTGTAATCTGGGCCCACCTTACTTGCTTTCTTTCCTTGTATAGTACCTAGGTGAGGGTAAAAAAGAAAAAGTGGCAGAAACCAGAGAGTTGAGCCTAAAGAGGCGAAGGAGGTAAAGTGGAAAGGCTGCCAGGGATTGATTTATGAGGGAGTTTTAGGAAGGTGGAAAGAGAGAAGAGAGACAGGCTGGAGAAGGATTTTTGAGTTTTGCTGTGCCCTATGAAGGCTTTTTCCTTTGGTGTTTATAGAAAAACTGCACCAAATACGTAAATTGCCTTTCAATTACTATCTATATGAATGTCTTAAGGAGATGAGGTAAGGTGCAAGGTAGGCTGCATCTGGGCCATGTTTATATTCCCAGGACCTAGGAAACTGTCTACAGTCATGCCTGGGTCCGCTGGATATGACAGAGGAGTGAATCCTGTGCCCTGTCATTAGGATAATGTCCTTATCAGCTCCCTTCATCCCCTTATACCACCCAGCATCTTGTGAAAGCCCTTTCTGAAGTGATTGACGAAAAGAAGCAGAATCAGTCTCCTCTATGTGGGAAATACTGCAGCAATTATCACTTCTTGTCATCCTGAAGCTCTGTGAAAGAGCTGAAGCGAGGAAGGATAATGGTGGTGACAGAAATTATGTCAAGAATAGCTGTATATCACTTCATTTAGTACAGGGGGGAGTCAAAATGTTCATAAAAGTCCATTTGATCTGAAAGCAAATAACTTAAGTCATTCAAACTCAGTCTTGTTGGACCGTAAAGCCTCTGGCAATATTTCGGGTAAAGGACTCTATAGAAAAATAAATTATATTTATTGAATTGAACTTCAAGTAATAACCCTGCTACCTACTCTTTTTTTTTTTTCTGGCCTTCCATGTCCTGTGAATTTTGATGAATTACAAAAAGTTCTATGGAAACATAATCATTTAAACAAAAAGCTATCCAGGTAATAATACAAGCACCTTTAAGCTGGAGAAAAAACTCATTCGCCTTTTAGATTTGATCATGACTTATTTTTCACTGCTTCTTCAAAATCACGTTCAGAATAATACTGTCTTGTTTAAGGCTCCAGGTGTTCCTGGGAACTTACCATTTGATTCTACAGGAAGCTCACTCTTGGTTGCTTTTGGCTAGATTTCTTCCACCACTAAGCTCTGACTCTTGGGTTCTTGTGGTCAAGTCTGATGCTAAACCTGTCCAACTCATCACCTACTTCACACAGAAATGATGCAGGGAGCTTCCCAGAATCATGCCAAAACTAAAAGAATACACTCTTGGAATCCCATATAATTGATTATCTTGCTTTCTTGATCCTGATTTCTCTGCATTGCCTCTTATGATGACTCAGCTCATGTTTCACTTCTTACAGGAAACTCTTATCCCCAGGCCAGGTTATGTTATGTGCTTTTCCCAGAAGATCCAAACAGTTAGTGCTTGTTGAAATTTGGATCCTTGGAATCATTTGATCACTCAGTGTTTGAAGAATTCATTCATTCATTTGCTCAACAATGTTTATTGAAAGTCTACTATGCTTCAGACACTGTTCTTGGCACTGGGGACCCAGTAGTGAATGAACTGGACACAGATTCCTGTCAAATGGAGCTTACATCTGAGGAGGGAGATACAGGCAAGTATATATATTAAAATAGACATAGAGTAGATGAGATAATAATAAGAGCTGTGAGGGAAATATAACATGGAAGTTCAGTTTAGTTCAATCATTCAGTCACATCCAACTATTTGAAACCCCATGGACTGTAGCATGCCAGGCTTCCCTGTCCATCCCCAACTCCCAGAGCTTGCTCAAACTCATGTCCATTGAGTTGGTGATGCCATCCAACCATCTCATCCTCTGTTGTCCCCTTCTCCTCCTGCCTTCAACCTTTCCCAGCATCAGGGTCTTTTCTAACGAGTCCATTCTTCACACCAGGTGGCCAGAGTATTGAAGCATCAGCTTCAGCATCAGTCCTTCCAATGAACACCCAGGACTGATCTCCTTTAGGATGGACTGGCTTGATCTCCTTGCAGTCCAAGGGACTCTCAAGAGTCTTCTCCAAAGCCACAATTCAAAAGCATCAATTCTTCGGTGCTCAGTTTTCCTTATGGTTCAACTCTGACATCCATACATGACTACTGGAAAAGCCATAGCTTTGACTAGATGGACCTTTCTTGGCAAAGTAACATCTCTGCTTTTTAATATGCTGTCTAGACCTCCTAGAACTAACACCAAAATAAAAGATGTTCTATTTATCATAGGGGAATGGAATGCAAAAGTAGGAAGTCAAGAGATACCTGGAGTAACAGACAAGTTTGGCCTTGGAGTACAAAGTGAATCAGGGTGAAAGCTAACAGAATCCTGCCAAGAGAATACACTGGTCATAGCAAACACCCTTTTCCAAAACACAAGAGACGACTTTATACATGAACATCATCAGTCAATACCAAAATTAGACTGATTATATTCTTTGTAGCTGAAAATGAAGAAGCCGTATACAGTCAGCAAAAACAAGACCTGGAGCTGACTGTGGCTCAGATCATCAGCTTCTCATAGCAAAATTCAGGCTTAAACTAAAGAAAGTGGGGGAAACCACTAGGCCAGCCAGGTATGACTTAAATCAAATCCCCTATGAATATACAGAAGTGGTGAAGAATAAATTCATGGTTTAAATCTAGTAAACAGAGTGCCTGAAGAACTATGGATGGAGGTCCATAATATTGTATAAGGGGCAGCAAACAAAACCTTCCCAAAGGAAAAGGAAAGCAAGAAGGCAAAGTGGTTGTCTGAGGAGGCTTTACAAATAGCTAAAGAAAGTTGAAAAACAAGGGAGAAAGGGAAAAATACACCCAACAAAATGCAGAGTTCAGAGGCTAGCAAGGAGAGACAAGAAGCCTTCCTCAATGAACAATGCAAAGAAATAGAGGAAAGAAACAGAAGGGGAAACACTAGAGATCTCTTCAAGAAAATTGGGAATATCAAAGAAACATTTCATCCAAAGATGAGAACAACAAAGCACAGAAGTCTTTTTGCTTCTCTTCTCTCTTCAACTTATTTAACTTAGAGCACATCATGAGAAATGCCAGGCTGGATGTGTTATAGGCTGGAGTCAAGATTGCCAGGAGAAATAACAACAATTTCAGATATGTGGATGATACCACTCCAATGGGAGAAAGCAAAGAGGAACTAAAGAACTTCTTGAGGAGGGTGAAGAAGAAGAGTGAAAAGGCTGGCTTAAAACTAAATATTATAAAAACATTAAGATCATGGCATCTGGTCCCATCACTTCAGGGCAAATAGAAGGGCAAAAATTGGAAGCAGTGACAGACTTAATCTTCTTGGGCTCTAAAATCACTGTGGATGATGACTGCAGCCATGAAATTAGAAGACGATTGCTTCTTGGCAGGAAAGCTGTGACAAACCTAGAAAGTGTGTTAAAAAGCAAAGACATCAGTTTGCCGACAAAGTCAAGTATAGTCTATAGAGTCTGTATAGTCTGTATAGTCAAGGCTATGGTCTTTCCAGTAGTCACATATGGTTGTGAGAGCTGGACCATAAAAAAGGTAGAGTGCTGAAGAATTGATGCTTTCAAACTGTGGTGCTGGAGAAGATTCTTGAGAGTCCCTTGAACAGCAAGGAGATCAAACCAGTCAATCATTTTTTTTTTTAATTGGAGGGTAATTACTTTACAATATTATAGTGGTTTTTGCCATACATTGACATGAATCAGCCATGGGTTTACATGTGTCCCCCATCCTGAAACACCCACCCACCTCCCTCCCTATCTCATCCCTCAGGGTCATCCCAGTGCATGAAGTGGCCCTGAGTACCCTGTCTCATGCACAACCAAGGAAATCAATCCTGAATACTCCTTGGAAGGACTGATGCTGAAGCCGAAGCTCCAATACTTTGGCCACCTAATGTGAACAGCTGACTCATTGGAAAAGAACCTGATGCTGGAAAAGCTTAAATGCAGAAGGAGAAGAGGGCAACAGAGGATGAGATGGTTGGATGGTATTACCAAGGCAATGCATATAACTTGGGCAAAGTCTGGGAGATGCTGGGGGACAGGGAGGCCTGGTGTGCTGCAGTCCATGTGGTCACGAAGAGTCAGAAATGACTTGGCGACTGAACCACAATTGGTGGTGGGAGACAGAGATGGCCTCTATCTGCAGAAGCTCAACAGGTGAGATGCTCACTTTTCCAACATGCCTTGCAACTAGAGTGAGCCAAAGATTTTGCTTTAGGATCTGGAAAGTTAAAAAAAGCTGGGACAGTGGGGAAGCCATCCTGTCACAGCTGTGCCAGCAAAATGCTGCCTCCAGGGGCATTGGGCAGAGTCTAGTACTAATTTACAGCATCCCGTGCTGGAGTAGTGCTGTTACTAACAGCCCGTGTTCATGACTTACAGTTGTGGTCCTCATCATAGTGGTTTTGAGACTGAGGTACTAGCTACAGCTGAGCCTCCCTTTTCCTGCCTATTTTCTGAGTGTTGTTCTTTAGGCTCTCTGGCACTCCTGTGGGCCCCCTGATATTTTTCCAGTAACTTTTTCTGCTGAAATAAGCCAAAATTGGTTTCTGTTGCTTGCAACCAATAACTCTGACCAACTGGAATATCTTATTTCATCCTGTGCTTGCCTCCACCAGTATTTCTGTCTCAATGCATTATAATGTCTTGTTCATCTATGTGTCTATTGTTTACCAAAAGCTCTTGAACTGAACTGAACTTGAAAAAAGGGGCCACATATTTATTATTCATTGCCTTCCCTCTGGTTTCTAGCCTGTGCTTGGCATATAGTAGTGGCTCAGTATTTTTTTGTTATTGTTGAATACAGGAATGAATAAGACAAAGAAAGAATGCATAAATGAAAATTCCGAGTCCATGCTTTTCTTCCCAGTATCCTTACTTTCAAAGTACAGAAGCCATAACCAAGGCAGCTCTGTTATTCAAGTTGAGTCTGTCTCCTGCAGCAATCATGTATATCAAAGGTGATTGCTTCTCCACTTCCGGATAATACAGCCCTCCATCAGGGTGCCATTGCAGAGCCCATTGCTTTTAGGAAAGGAATAATACATGTCAGAATGAGTCCTTAATATTAGTTCAAGAAAGAGAGGGTGGAAATTTATTGAACGCAGAACAGAACCAGGATATCTGGACTCCACTTCTATAGAGCCAATGATCTTGGGTGCATTATTACATCTGCCTCAGTTTATTCTTCTGTAAAATAAGGAGTTTGAGTTTCTCACTAGGTGTGTTGTTGACATTATGGGCTGGATAATTCGTTGTTTGGGCGATGGTCTTGTACATTTTAGAATGTTTAGCTGCATCCCTGGCCTCTACTCAATAGATGCTATAGCATTCCCTTGGTTGTGACAAAGTCCCCAGACATTGTCAAATCTCCTCCAGGATGTAAAATTGCACCCAGCTGAGAACCACTGAATTAGATAATGTCTAGACGGATTACAAGTTCTAGGGTTGAAGCAAGAGTTGGAGCTTGTTCTCTGCCATATCTTAGCACATTGCCCAGTATGTAGCATCATAGAAAGCAATCAATACAAGCTGAACAAATGAGAATAAAGGTGTAGTTTCTTTTAGCTGGAAGACTTCTTTAGCATGAAAAAAACCATGTAGATGACAATGATACTGATAATTCATGTGATCACTCCTAGTTGGGTACTATTTATCATTCCTGGTTAGAAATGGGCTAAGGCACTACTACAAAATGGGTCCAGCTTCCCTCTTTGGCAACAAAATAGTGACCATAATTATCAGGGATGGTTCTCTCACTCCTGATAGTTATCTCAACTATATTCCCCCAAAATTAGTTCTGAATTTTATGAATATGATAAAAAGCTTAGTTGAGAAGAATGAGTTTAAATTTTGGAATGAGATCCTGTACACAATTTACTGTTCATTTAGCATAAAATATGTAGGATTATGAATACTAATTTTCAATTCCTAAATTGTTCACTATCTTTTGCTATGTGTGACTAAGAACGTGGTTTCTATCCAACACATCTAGGACTTTCCCTCTCTTATTTTTCATTTTATGTGTATCTACTTTTGGAATTCTACATCATCTTATGGGAATTGGATTAACTATGTAGATCAGTTTGGGGTCTGTTATCATCTTAACAATATTAGGTCTTGTAATTCAGGAACATGAGATTATTTATTTAGGTCTTTAATTTTTTTCAACAATGTTTTGCAAAATTTTTCACTTATCTTGTTGAATTTTATTCCTAGTTGTTTTATTGATTGTATCATAAATGGAATTATTTTCTTAATTTCATCTTTAGATTGTTTATTGTTAGTATATAGAAATGCAATAGATTTTTGTATATTGATCTTATATCCTGCAACCTTGTTGAACTCATTTATTCATTCTAACAGTTTCTTATACACAAACAATTTGTAAGTGGACTTATATACAAGAGTTTCTATATATAAGATCATGACATCTGCAATAGAGACAGTTTTACCTCTTTGTTTCAATGCCTTTTATTTCATTTACTTGTCTAAATGGCCTGGATACAGCCTCAGTACAATGTTGAAAAGAAAAGGTAAGAGTAGATGTCCTTATCTTATTCCCAATCTGAGAGGGAAAAGATTCACCTTTAAGGATAATGTGAGTTGTGATTTTTTCATAGCTGCCCTTTATCAACTTAAGGAAGTTTCCTTCCATGTCTAATTTGTTGAATGTTCATATGTTAAAGGTGTATTGAATTTTGTCAAATGCTTTTCTGTGTCTATTCAGCTAATCAAGAAGTTCTGTGCATTGTTCTGTTTATGTGATGTATTCCATAACCTGATTTTCGGTTGTTAAACCTACGTTGCATTCCTGGGATAAATTCTATTTGGTCATGATGTTCCTTTTTATATATATGTGGATTCAATTTTCAGTATTTTTTGGTATTTTTCCATCTGTATTCTCAAGAAATACTGGTATGTAATTTCTTATTTTAATGTCTGTTTTTTGTATCAAGGTAATACTGGCCCCAGAGAAAGAATTAGAAAATATTCTTTCCTCTTTTATTTTCTGGAAGTGTTTGTGAGGAGATGGTACTAATTCTTCATTAAATGTTTAGTAGAATTCACCAGTGTATCCATCTGGTCCTATGTTTTTCTTTGTGGGAAGTTTCTTGATTGATTATTCAATCTTTTTACTTCCTATAGGGCTACACAAATTTTCTGTTTCTTTGTGAGTCCATCTTGTGAATAAATAAATAAAAGGGGGTGTTTTACTGGAACACAATAACACTTACTCATTTACATTGTCTACAACTGCTGTGATAAACCAATGACAAAGTTGAATAGTTGGCACAGAGACTTAAATGGCACACAAAGTTTAAAATATTTACTATGTGAAATCTCCAGTACTTTGGCCATCTGATGTGAAGAGCCGACTCATTGGAGTCGGAAAACCCTGATGCCAGAAAAGATTGGAGGCAAGAGGAGAAGAGGATGACAGAGGATGAGCGGGTTGGATGGCATCACTGACTCAGATAAGCGTTTGAGCGAATTTCGGAGATGGTGAAGTCCATGGGGCCGCAAAGAGTCGGACATAACTTAGGGACGGAATGACAGCAACAAATATAGAGGCATAAACTAAGTATCTCCTTAGCTTCACAGAGAAGTGTTGTATGAGTTAGTCTCACCAGCAGTGATGAGAGGAAAAGGCTGAGAGTTGGAGCCATCTCTAGAAGTGGCTGTATTTCTGTCTGCTGTGTATTTGAGCTGCACCTCAGAAGACGTGTAGGATTTCATCAGAGAAGAGGCATTTTCTAGAGTTTTCTTCAGGGGTAGGGGTGGAATTGATATTGAGCCCAAAGAAACAAGCTGCATTTCTTTTCTTCAAACAGAATTGCTGTAGATATTTCAATACTAGAAAATAGTTGCTTAGAATTACAAGATACCAAGGAGCAAGTGAGTATAACCCCCTAATTTTGGGGTGGTGTGCTGCGCTTAGCTGCTCAGTCATGTCTGACTCTTTGTGACCCCATGGACTGTAGCCCCATCCCTAATTTTGGGGTGGGAGGGTGTAGTTGCTTACAATGTTGTGTTAGTCCCTGCTGTACAATGAAGTGAATCAGCTATATGTAGACATATATCCCCTTCTTGGACCTCCCTCCTCACTGACCACCTCCCATCCCACCCACTAGGTCATCACAGAACACCAAGCTGAGCTCCCCGCACCAGCTATCTGTTTTACCATGGCAGTGCCCATAGTCAATCCCAGTCTCTCAATCCCTGCCTCCCTCCACAATGGGTGCCCGCATCTGTTCCCTACATCTGTGTCTCTATTCCTGCCCTGCAAATAGGACCATTGTACCATTTTTCTAGATTCCACATGCATGCGTGTGTAAATATATATTTGGTTTTTCTCTTTCTGGCTTACTTCACTCTGTATTGATAGATGTTAGGCCCATCCATATCTCTACAAATGACCCAGTTTCATTCATTGTTATAACTGAGGAATTGTCCGTTGTGTATATGTACCACATCTTCTTTATCGATTCATCTGTTGATGGAAACTTAGGTTGCTTCCATATCCTGGCTAGTAAGAATAGTGCTGCAATGAACATTGTGGTACATGTGTTTTCTGGGATTATGGTTTTCTCAGGGCATATGCTGAATAGTGGGATTGCTTGGTCATACGGTAGTTTTATTTTTAATTTTTTAAAGGAATTACCATACTGTTCTCCATAGTGGCTGTATCAGTCTACACTCCCAACAACAGTGCAGGAAGGTTCTCTTTCCTCCACACTCTTTCCAGCATTTATTGTCTCTAAATTTTTTGATAATGCTCATTCTGACTGAGGTGATTCTGACTGAGGTGATACCTCATTGTAGTTTGATTCTGAATTTCTCTAATAATTAGGGATGTTAAACATCTTTTCACGTGTTTTTTTTTTTTTTTTTTTTTTTTTTGTCCATCTATGTGTCTTTTTTGGAGAAATGTCAATTTAGGTCTTCCATCTATTTTTTGATTGGATTGTTTTTTTTACACTGAGCTTCCTGAGTTGTTTTCATATTTTGGAGATTAATTCTTTGTCAGTTGCTTCATTCACAAATATTTTCTCCCATTCTGGGGTTGTTTTTACATCTCATTCATGGTTTTCTTTGCTGTGCAAAAGCTTTTAAATTTAATTAGGTTCTATTTGCTTATTTTTGTTTTTATTTGCATTATTCTAGGAAGTGGGCCAAAAAAATTCTTGCTTTGATTTATGTCAAAGTGTGTTCTTTCTATATTTTCCTCTAAGAGTTCTATAGTATTTGGCCTTATATTTAGTCTTTACTTGATTTTGAGTTTATTTTTGCGTATGGTATAAGAGAGGCTTTCCCCGTAGCTCAGCCTTGATGTAAAGATGTAAAGAATACATCTCCAATGCAGGAGATGCAGGTTTGATCTCTGGGTAGGGAAGATCCCTTGGAGAAGGAAATGGCAACCCACTCCAGTATTCTTGTCTGGTAAATCCCGTAGACAGAGGAGCCTGGACTGGGGAGGGGTGGTGCTACAATCCATGGGGTTGTGACTTACAATAACAGTGATGTAAGATAATGTTCTAATTTCATTCTTTTACATGTAGCTCTCCAGTGTTCTCAGCACCACTTATTGAAAAAGCTCTCTTTTCTCCATCATATATTTTTGCCTCCTTTGTCATAGATTAGGTGACCATAGGTATGTGTGTTTATCTCTGGGCTTTTTATCCTGTTACATTGATTTTTATTTCTGTTTTTGTGCCAGTATCATATTGTCTTGATTACGATAGCTTTGTAACATAGTCTGAATTCTGGGAGCCTGTTTCTTCCAGCTCTGTTTTTCTTTCTCAAGATTGCTTTGGCTATTTGGGGGTCTTTTGTGTTTCCATACATATTGTAAACATTTTTGTTCTAGTTCTTGAAAAATGCCATTGGTAATTTGATAGGGATTGTATAAAACTGTAGATTACTTTGGGTAGTATAGTCATTTTCACAATATTGATTCTTCCAATCCAAGAACAGGGTATATCTCTCCATCTGTTTGAATCGCCTTTGATTTCTTTCATAAGTGTCTTGTAGTTTTCTGCATACAGATATTTCGTCTGTGTGGGTAGGTCTATTCCTAGGTGGTTTTTGTTGTTGTTGTTGTTGCAATGGTGAATGGGATTGTTTTCTTAATTTCTTTCTGATCTATCATTGTTAGTGTATAGGAATATAAGGTATGTCTGTGTGTTAATTTTATATCCTATGACTTTACCAAATTCATTGATTAGCTCTAGTATTTTTCTGGTGTCATCTTCAGAATTTTCTAAGAATATTATCATGTCATCTGCAAACAGTGAGGGTTTTACTTATTCTTTTCCAATTTGGATTCATTTTATATCTTTTTCTTTTCTGATTGCCATGGCTAGGACTTACAAAGTTTTGTTGAATAATAGTGGTGTAAGTGGACATCTTTTTCTTGTTCCTGGTCTTAGAGAAAATCCTTTCAGTTTTTCACCATTGAGAATGATGTTTGCCATGGGTTTGTTGTAATGGCCTTTTTATGTTGAGGTATTTCCCTCTATGCCCACTTTCTGGAAGGTTCTTTTTTTTTTTTTTTTAATTGTAAATGATATTGAATTTTGTCAAAAGCTTTTTCTGCATCTATTGAAATGATCATATGGTTTTTATTCTTTAATTTATTATTATGGTGTGTCACATGGATTGATTTGTGTATATTGAAGAATCTTTGCATACCTGTGATGCTGCTGCTAAGTTGCTTCAGTCGTGTCTGACTCTGTGTGACCCCATAGATGGCAGCCCACCAGGCTCCCGGGTCCCTGGGATTCTCCAGGCAAGAACACTGGAGTGGGTTGCCATTTCCTTCTCCAGTGCATGAAAGTGAAAAGTGAAAGTGAAGTCGCTCAGTTGTGTCTGACTCTCAGCAACCCCATGGACTGCAGCCTACCAGGTTCCTCCATCCATGGGATTTTCCAGGCAAGAGTACTGGAGTGGGTTATACCTGGGATAAATTCCACTTAATCATGGTATATGATCTTTTAATGTGTTGTTGAATTCTGTTTGCTCATATTTTGTTGAGAATTTTTGGGTGTGTGTTCATCAGTAATATTGGTCTATAGTTTTCATTTTTTGTGGTATGAGTATCAGGGTGATGGTGGCCTCATAGAGTAAGCTTAGGAGTCTTCCTTTCTCTGCAGTTTTTTGGATGAGTTTGAGAAACATTGGTGTTACCTCTTCTCTAAACGTTTGATAGAATTTGTCTGTGAAACAGTCTGGTCCTGGACTTTTGTTTGTTGGAAGATTTTTTTGGCTGCATCAGGTCTTAGTTGCGGCAGGCAGGATCTTTGCTGCATCATGCATATCTTTTGTTGTGGTGCATGGACTCTCTAGTTGTGGCACACAGTCTCCAGAGCATGTGGGTCTCAGTAGTTGTAGCACCGGGGCTCTCTAATTGTGGTACACAGGCTCCAGAACTTGTGGGCTCTGTAGCTGCTGCATGCGGATTCTCTATTTGTGGCACAGGGGCTCCAGAGTGTGTGGACTTCAGTAGTTGCAGCATGAGGCTCTCTAACTGTGGCACACAGGCTTTGATGCTCTGTGGTATGTGGGATCTTAATTCCCAGGAGTCAAATCTGTGTCCCTTGAATTGTAAGGCAAGTTCTTAACCACTGAAACACCAGGGAAGTGCGTGTTAGATGATTTTTAACTGCAGTTTCAATTTCATTATTTGTGATTGGTCTATTTATATTTTCTGTTTCTTCCTGGTTCAATCTTGGAAGGTTGTGCCTTTCCAAGAATTTGTCTATTTCTTCCAGGTTGTCCATTTTATTGGCATATAGCTGCTAATAGTAGTCTCTAATGATCCTTTGTATTTCTGTGGTGTCAATTTTAACTTTTCCTTCTTCCCTTCTAATTTTATTGATTTGAATCCTCCCACTTTTTACTGATGAGCTTGGCTAAAGATTTGTCAATTTTGTTTATTTTCTCAAAGAACCAGCTTTTAGTTTCGTTGAATTTTGCTATTTTTTTTTTTTTTGCTTCTATTTCATTTATTTCTGCTCTCATTTTTATTTATTTCTACTCACTTTGGGTTCTATTGGTTCTTCTTTCTCTAGTTGCTTTAGGTATCAGGTTAGGTTGTTTGAGTTTTTTTTTTGTTTGTTTGTTTCTGGAGGTAAGATTGAATTGCTATAAACATTCCTCTTAGGACTGATTTTGCTGCATCCAGTAGGTTTTGGGTCCTTGTGTTTTTGTTGTAATTTATTTCTATGTATTTTTTAATTTCTCCTTTGATTTCTTGGTTATTTAGTAGTGTATTGTTTAGCCTTTATAAAGCCTTTATAAAAAGCTTGTGCTTTTTATAGCTTTTTTTTTCCTTTAATTGATTTCTAATCTCATAGTGCTGTGGTGAAAAAATTTGCTTGATCCAATTTCAACTTTCTTAACTTTTCCAAGGCTTGATTTGTTACTCAAGATGTGACCTATCCTGCAGAATGTTCCATGCACCCTTGAGAAGAAAACGTATTCTGCTACTATCAGATGGAATTTCATATAAATATCAATAAAGTCTATCTGGTGTATTGTGCCATTTAAAGCTTGTGTTTCCTTATTAATTTTCTGTCTGGGTGATCTGTCCATTAGCATAAGTGGGGTTTTAAAGTCCCCCAATATGATTGTGCTACTGTCAATTTCCCCTTTTATGGCTATTAGCATTTGTCTTATGTATTAAGGAGCTCATATGTTGGGTGCATAAATATTTATAATTGTTATGTCTTCTTGGATTGATCCCTTGATCATTATGTAGTGTTCTTCTCTGCCTCTTATAACAGTCTTTATTTTAAGTAAAGAATAGGGAGGCCTGGCATGCTGTAATCCATGGAGTGGCAAAGAGTCAGACATGACTGGATGACTAAACAATAACAACAGTGTTTTAAAATTTAGCCCGTCTTATGTAAGTATTGCTACTCCAGTTTTCTTTTGATTTCTATTTGTATGGTATATCCTTTTCCATCCCCTCACTTTCAGTTTGTATGTGTTCAGAATCTGAAGTGAGTCTCTTGTAGATGGCATATATATGGGTCTTGTTTTTGTATCCATGTAGCCAGTCTGTGTCTTTTGGTTGGAACAGTTAATACATTTACATTGAAGGTATTTATCTATATGTATGTTCTTATTACCATTTTCTTTATTGTTTGGGGTTTGTTTTTGTAGGTCATTTCCTTCTTCTCTTGTGTTTCCTGCTTAGAGAAATTCCCTTAGCATTTCTTGTAAAGCTGATTTGATGGTGCTGAATTCTCTAAGCTTTTGCTTGTCTGTAAAGCTTTTGATTTTTCTGTTGAATCTCAATGAGATCCTTGCTGGGTAGAATAATCTTGGTTGTAGTTTTTTCCCTTTCATTATTCTAATTACATGCTGCCACTCTCTTCTGGCCTGTGGAGTTTCTGCTGAAATATCAGCTGACTACCTTATGGGGGTGGGGGTGGTCTCTTGTATGTTATTTATTGCTTTCTCCTCGATGTTTTTAGTGTTTTTTTTAATTTTTGATAGTTTGATTAATATATGCTTCTCCTTGAGCTTGTGGGACTCTCTGTACTTCCTGAATTTGGGTGGCCATTTCCTTTCCCATGTCAGGGAAGTTTTAACTTCCCTTTCAGGCAGGTTGCCTATTTCCTTTCATTTATTTGGTCTTGTAGGTTTCTACCTTGCTCTTTCATCTGTAACATACTTTTTTGTCATCTCACTGCTTTTGATGGGTGGGGCTGCCTTGCAGGTTTTTTGGCCTGAGGTGTCCAGTACTGGAGTTTGCAGGCAGTTGGTTGGAGCCAGGTCTTGATGCTGAGTTAAGGACCTCTGTGAAACCTCACACTAATTAATATTCCCTGGGACCTGAAGTTCTCTGTTACTCCAGTGCCTAGTACTCAGTAACACCGCCCCCACCCCTACCCCCACCCCCCTCCTCCCCGCCACAGGAGTTCAGGTCCAATGCCTGGCCTGAGAACCACAACCCTGCAACCCATGTGGTACAGAAAAAAACAGCAACAACAGCAAAGAAAAAGCAACAGCAAGGATCGAAACAAAAAGAATTTTAAAAAATAAAAATATATATTAGAACAAATATCAATAAAAATGAAACAGCAATAACAAAAGAGAACCACAACAGTGAAAAAATTTATAATTTATATGGAAACAAAAGAGACCTGGAATAGCCAAGGCAAACTTAAGAAAGAAGAAAAGAGCTGGAGGGATCAATCAGTCTCCACAACTTCAGACTATACTACAAAGCTACATTAATCAAGACAGTATGGTACTGGCACAAAAACAGAAATATAGATCAATGAAACAGGATAAAAGCCCAGAGATAAACCCACATATCTATGGCCACCTAATCTTTGGCAAAGGAGGCAAGAATATATGATGGAGAAAAGACAGCTTCGTCAATAAGTGGCACTGGGAAAACTTGACAGCTACATGTACAAGAATGAAATTAGAACACTCTCTTATACCATACACAAAAATAAACTCAAAGTGGATTAAACACAAAATTTAAGGCCAGACACTATAAAACTCTTAGAGGAAAACATAGGAAGAACACTCTTTGACATAAATCACAGCAAGAATTTTTTTTACCTACCTCCTAGAATAATGAAAATAAAAACAAACAAATGAAAATTAAACTAATTAAACTTAAAAACTTTTGCTCTGCAAAGGACACCATAAATAAGAGAAAAGACAACCCTCAGTATGGGAGAAAATATTTGTAAATTAAGCAACTGACAAAGGATTAATATGCAAAATTTAGAAGCAGCTTATACAACTCAACATCAAAAAACAAAAAAACAAACAACAACAACAACAACAAAAAACAAAAAACAAACAACCCAATCAAAAAATAAGTAGAAGACCTAAATAGATGTTTCTCTAAAGAAGACACACAGATGGTCAGAAGACACATGAAAAGATGTTCAGTATTACTAATTATTAGAGAAATGCAGATCAAAACTACAGTGAGGTATTACCTCACACCAGTCAGAATGATCATCATTAAAAAAAATCTACAAACGATAAACGCCAGAGAGGATGTGGAGAAAAGGGAACCTTCTTGCACTGTTGGTGGGAATGTAGATTGATATAGCCACTATGGACAACAGTATGGAGGTTCCTTACAAAACTAAAAATAGAGCTACCACAAGACCCTGAAATGCCACTCCTGGGCATACATTCAGAGAAAAATATGATCCAAAAGGACACATGCACCCTAATGTTCATTGTAACACTGTTTACAATAGCCAAGACGTGGAAGCAACCTAAATGTCCATCGACAGAGGAATGTATGAAGCTGTAATGCGTGCATGTGAAGTCATTTCAGTTGTGTTCAACTCTTTGCGACCCTATGGACTGTAACCTTCCAGGCATCTCTGTCCATGGGATTCTCCAGCAAGAATACTGGAGTTAGTTGCCATTTCCTTCTCCAGGGGATCTTCCTGACCCATAGCTTGAACCCAAATCTCTTACATCTCCTGTACTGTATATATATTCTTTATACATTGGAATATATATATATTCCATACAATGGAATATTACTAAACCATTAAAAAGAATGGAATGATGCAATTTTCAGCACCATGGATAGACCTAGAAATTGTCATACTGAGTGAAGTAAGTCAGAGAAAGAAAAATATTGTATGACATTCCTTATATGTGGAATCTAAAAAGAAATGATACAAATGAACTTACTTACAAAACAGAAACAGACTCACTGACTTAGAGAATGAACTTATGGTTGCCAGGGGAAAGGATGGGGGAAGGGATAGTTAGGGAATTTGAGATGGACATGTACACACTGCTATATTTAAAATAGATAAGCAACAAGGATCTACTGTATAGCACATGGAACTCTGCTTAATGTTATGTGAGATAGCTTGGATGGGAGGGTTATTTGAGGAAGAATGGATACATGTGTATATTTGGCTGAGTCCTTTTGCTTTCAACTGGAACTATCATAATATTGTTAATCAGCTATACCTCAACACACACACACAAAAGATTTTTTTTAAATGAATGAAATTCAGTCATTGGTAGTGATGTGGATGGACCTGAAGTCTGTCATTCAGAGTGAAGTAAGTCAGGAAAAGAAAAACAAACATGGTTATTAAAACATATGTTGGCCTTACCAGGTGGCACTAGTGGTAAAGAGCCCGCCTACCAACTCCTTAGAGGTGCTCATCCATTGTCCCCACTTTTCTTCCCTCCCTCCCACATCCTACCTGGTCTCATGGGTGTTCCTCTTGTCTCCTCAGTCGTCCGAGAACAGTGCTTAATAGGTGCCAAGTTGTGAGGAGACGTGAACTCTGTATTCTCCTACTCCAACATCTTGACTCCGTCCCGACTCCCTTATGCTTTAAATCAGACATAGAGGCAAAGGGATTTGTCCAAGGCCACTCAGCTGTTGACCAATTATTTCATTGGCAGGACTAGAACCTGTGTTTCCAGACTGTCAACTCAAGGCTGTTTCCCTTAGGCCACTTGGATGTGCAGGTAGCAGGGTCAGAAAACTCACTACTGGGGACACTAGAAACAGCTAGCCCTGGGTTTGAGTTCTGGCTTTGTCACTTACTGACTGTTACTCATCATAGGGTTTAAGAGCTTGAATTGCCTCATATTTGGACCCCAAGCCTCCCCCCACCCCCCGCCAGAGTAGAGGTTCAGAGCTCAGAGTTTGAAACCAGACTCTGAGCTTCATTCCAGCTCCACTAACTGTGTGACCTCGGGCACATTACTTCACCCCTCTGAGTCAGTGATGTGGATAATTATAGTATTAATACTTAACTTCACAGAGCTGTAGAACTAAGTCAGTTTAGGACTAAATGCATGACACACAGAATAATGCCTTGGACACATAAAGTACCATATGTTAACATTATTATAATCAAAACAGTGGATTGTATGACCGTTATAAGGACCAATGAGCATGATTAAGGTGAAAACATTTTCTAAACTTGTATAATAATACAAGTAGAATTTATTATTATTCTCTATCTGAACTAAAGGACTAGCAGCTTGGAGAATGAAATTGATGACTGTCATTTATTAAAGCCTCACTCTTTGCCAGGGAATCTATTTCTATTATTTAAGCACCCCAATAACCCAGAGATGGTTATTGGTTTTTATTTTTTGCTGACAAGAGTGTCAGTGTAGCAGAGTGTAGGAAGGAAGTCCCCAGAATATGAGTCTGAATCCTCACTCAGCCACTTACTGGCTGTGTGGGCACAGGTGAGTTTATTAAATCCCTCATGCTGAAATATCCCAGTCTGTAAATAAGAATGGTGAAAATAGTAGTTTCTGCTTTACAGATTGTTCCGAGAATTAAATGACTTTGTTTTGCGAAGTGCTTAGGATAGTGTTTGACACATAGTATTTGTTTAAGAAAGAAGGGAGGAAGGGAGAGAGAAAAGGAAGAAAGGAAAGCAGGGAGGGACAGAGCCCCAACAAGATTAAGTGATTTGTCCACAACACATGACTAATACATCCGAAAGCTGGGATGTGAAAGCAGATCTGTTTGGGTCCTTTCTGAAGTCTGTGCCTCTTATGCTTGTAAGGCTTAGGGGAAAGGCAGATACAAGAGATGTTTCAGGATGTCAGGCACCAATCATGCAGGTTCCAAATGGATGCATGATCAGGGAAGGCATGAGCCATTAAGTGGTGTTCAGAAAGGATAACCATCACCTTGAGAGCTAGTCCACTTGACATCTTTCCAGGGTTTCTGAGGCCACTTAATGGATAGGTCCTTGCATCCCTTGCCAAGGACTTGCCATGTTGGAGCTCACAGCCCTGTCTTTGCTCTTCATAAGCAATACTTTGGGAGCTCAGGGAGGGGCTCTGGGGCTTAGAATCCAGAAATTGCAGACTACAGTCTGCTGTGTCTCAGTTGGTGTGCAGTGTGTTGCTGAATCATCCAATGAAGTCTTCATTTGTGTTTTCTTCTCCTGGTACCTTATCTCCAGGAATTTAAGATGCAATTGATTTTAAGATGTAGCACTGTTTTTCATTTCACTAAGGAAAAAAACATCACATTACTAATTAAGCTACGACACATGCCTGTCATTAGAATTTTACTTTTATATTTGTGAGGAAAAAAAAGGCTGTTAGTCTTTATGAGACAACAATTTGAACATGTATCACTCTAACGGAATTCTAATGGATATATCGAAAATAAAATTTTGACAGAAAATGGTTTAGGATGGTCTTAAAACCTCTTCACATACAATGCACAATCCTTGTGAATCATTTTTCAACTCAGAGCCCTCTGTGATCAACAGTGTCTATGTTTTTCCACATAGAGTCAGCCTCTGTGTTGTTCAGAGTGTTGATGATATAGCATTTCCTAGAAGACAGCTCCAACATTGTCTCTGAGATTTTCTTCCAAACCTATGACATTCATTCTACAAGTTTCAATGCCGACATTTTCTTGATCTTATCAGGTCACTGCAATGAAAGTTTTCAGATAACAATCAAGACTCACATCCCTTTCTTAGGTGGTCCTCAATCATTTGTGATTGATAGGTCAAAGGGTTGCAGGTGTCCAGACCTGCTATCTGGAGCCACAATCAATTTGGACATGCACAGGAAATGTTACCTGTGTCTTGACTGCCAATGACCAATGGTAAGATGGCATCAATAGCGATGCCTCAGACTTTCAGAGATGTTCAGAGGCAGGAAAAGATTTACATCTTAGAACAGATAAAATAACGTGTTTTCCACCCCTTTGTCTTTGCCTGGAAGGAGAACCCCCTTCTAGCTTTACTGCAAAGTTTATTGGGGGAGATAATACTAGATGGGCCCTGAAAAGTGAGGATGGGGAGGTAAGTTCTTTTTGGGGGTAGGGCAGAAGTGAGAAGGGCAGAGAGAAGAATAAATTCTAAGTAGAGGAAATTGGGGAGCTTCTGTGAGGCTAGAAGCTAATCCCTTAATGAGGCCTTGGGGAGTCAAGACCTCAGGGTGATGGTCAAGATTCACCCATGGAGATGTGTTTAGACCTTGGGCTTCCAGCATCCTTTGGGGTCCCATGGCCAAGCAAGACCCATCATAGTAGAGCTGCCTGACTCTGAGAAGTGAAGTGGCTCCCAGAGTACTCTGCTCTTTCTAAGAACTTTGAGGACCTTTCCTAGTCCTGGAGAGTGAGAAGAAACTCTGATAATGACTGGAATTGAATTTCCCACCTGGCCAATGGGCTGAGGCTGGGATTCAAATTTGACTTAGAGAAAATAAAGTACTGTGACAGTTTTTGTCTACTTAATTCATAGAATAAGAGCTAAATTCATATCTGTTACATGTCTGTTAAATATATTAAAGACCTTCTTTAAATTGAAAAGCTGCTCTGGATGGAAATAATCCTAGTGTCTAGCCTCAGTTCCCCCAGAATTTCTCTGTGTGGCCTCATTGGGCTTTATATGGTATTTCTCAATGGGTCACTATCACAGGCATTTGGGGCTGGACAAATCCTGCGCATTGCAGATTGTTTTGCAAACAGCTCCTTTTGCTGTCAATGGTGTCTGCTTGATTACTATGACAACCCCAAATGCTCCCCACATTTCCAAATGGCTTTTGCCAGGGAAGTGCCACCTCTGGTGGAGAATCACTAGAATAATGGGCTACAGTCATGGCGTTACTGAGTGATGTTTAAACTCTTTGTGCTTAGATTCCATTCATCATTGCCATTGTGATAATTTAAAGATAAATTCTGGGCAGAATGAAAGTATGCAAAACAAAGAAACAAGGAAATGGCAAAACAACTGATTACATTTAAACACCAAACTCTCTGAGAGCAAGCTTGGGAGAAATCAAATATGCATTATTCTTTGTGCTGCAATGGTTATTCTTAGAAAAGCTAAAAATGCAAGAAACTCTAAACAAGTGCTACTTATCTGCTTTCTCAACATAATTTGGGGAAGTGAAAAAAGAAAACATGATCATAATGATTACCTAATTTCAGACTGCTGGCCATGAGAAAACACTCCTTTTGCCGAGGGGAAAGAAAACAAACACTTTACTTTTCTAGCATTTTTATATGCCAGATACTGCAGTAAAGGTATTGTAGGGATTCCCAGTTGATCTTCACTGCAACGCTGATGCAGCCATTGTTGGTCCCATTTAACAGGTGAGGAAATCAAGGCTCAGGGAGGTTATCACTCTCTCGAGGTCGTACAGCTCGGAAGGGATCCAAGACACATCATGTTTTCATCACAAAACACTCTCCAGATTAAACTGGAAGAGGGTCTATCGAAGCAGCTTTTAATTAAGACTGCCTAGCTGGAAGAAGGAAATGGCAACCCACTCCAGTGTTCTTGCCTGGAGAATCCCAGGGACAGGGGAGCCTGGTGGGCTGCCGTCTATGGGGTCGCACAGAGTGACTTAGCAGCAGTAGCAGCAGCAACTGGAAGAAAAAATCAAATCATGATAAGAGAGGGAGTGGTCAAGGCATAACTGGGGAGGTTGGTGCTGAATGTGGATGGTCAGGTGAGCTGAAAGAAAGGGGAACCAGAAGTCAGGAGGGCTGAGCACAGGGCTCAGTGGGAGGAATAAATGAGAACAAAACATTTATAATTGAGCTTCTAGGCATTTACATGTGTGCGTATGTCTATCTGTGTGTATGGGTCTCCAGTGTCCTTTTTGCCTGGATCAGAGGCAAGAAAGGGAAAGGAGACTGAAAGGAATCATACAGTGTTGATGGGCTAGACGATCAGTTGTGTTACCAATGTGCTTGGTTTAAGGACATGATCTGTGCTGCGGGCTCCTAAATACAAACCCCTGCAGTAAGAATTGTGCTCAGGCTCCTCTAGCAAAGCCACTGAAAGCTTTTGCTTCTTAGATGCTCCTTTGGCGTGAAGCTGGGATAGTGATTTCATTGCAGCCCTATTGGATTCACCGTTTACTCCTGCCGGTTCAGCTCAATCATAGCCAGTTAGCTGAGGCTGCTTGCCAGTTCTGGGCACTGGATGGTCGCTGCTCTGTCCCTGGACAGTCTGTGCCAGGTCTCTCTGCTCTTCCAAGGTTTTGGCTGATGTTGCTTCCCTCTCTCTCCTTTTGTACGGGGCCACCACTTTCAGAATCAGTCATTTCGTTTTCTGTGCTCCAGCCATGCTGAATACTGTTCAGTTCTTCAAACGTGTCTGACTTTTTCAGGGCTCTAGGCCTTGGCACATATGTGTCCCTCCACCTGAAGCACGCTTGCATCTTCCTGGCCTCTGTGCCTGGCCAACCTCAGCTGAGACAACACTTTCCTTAAGAGGGCATGCCTCATGCTGGGCAGGGATCCATGCCGACATTTCCTTCTCACTGTGTCCACACAACTCCTCCCCAGCCCCAAATCAGAACATCGACTTGCACCCCTAACTAGTTATTATGACTGTCTGGTTACCTGTTAGTCTAGTCTGTGAGGTGGTTAGCATTATAAGTGCTAGGGGGAGCTCACTAACTGAAACCACCCACCCTGGCCAGGCACCATAGTGACCATTTACATGAGTTGTTTTACGACAGGAGGTCCTAGTAAGGAACACAGAACTAATAAGCCACCACCAACCAGGAGAGTTCAGGAAAGATCAAAAGGAGACACCTCATGTCTGACCACCTCCCAGAATCCTTCTCTCTGGCATCCATCTTGGCTGAACAAGGTGTGCATGACCAGGAAGGACTCTGAGTCAGAATGATTGGCTAAAGACAACCCGGAAACGAATCCCATCACCATAAAACCCGACACTGCAAGCCACGTGGCAGAGCAGTTCTCCTGGATTCCCTTACCCTCCTGCTCTCCACCTGGGCGCCCTTTCCCAATAAAATCTCTTGCTTTGTCAGCACGTGTGTCTCCTCAGAAACACTAACATTTCTGAGTGTTAGACAAGAGCCCGCTTTCGGGCCCTGGGAGGGGTCCCCCTTCCTGCAACATGAGGACAGAGACTTTATTTCATGTGTGTCTGATTTCAGTTCTTGAGATGAAACTTTGCAACTATTTATTGTTAGTTACTGATAGTATTGGCATTCTTTGTTTAAATGCAGGGGGAAGTTCCAAAAACCCCCTTAGAGAGAAGATTTGACATATGTGAAATGAGTGGTGCCCACTTGGTTCATTTGTTGGAAATAGAAAGCTGTCTTCCTTTAACAGTCTTACTCTGACATTAGATAATCTATTCTTCCGAGGAAACTGTCTTCTGTTGAGATGTACATATAACTGGAAGAATTAATCATTTTTTATGAATTAGCTATTCTCAGAGGCCTCAAATCAGGCTGATTGGAGGGATTACTAAATAATTTTAAAAAACACAGATTCCTTGTCCCTATCCACAAAACTTCTGATTCAGCTGGACTCCGGAATGAATGGATCATTAGGATACCTTTATTCAGCCAACCTTTAAAGGGGAAGCTTTTAACACCAGTAGAACAGTATATTCTGATGGTAATTTAGAGGGTTAGATTTCATTTCAGCACCTATTTTATCACTGATTTACAACTAATGTCCTATATGAGGAAGGCTGTGGATTGGTTCGATCCACTCTCACTACAGCTTCCTTCCTTCTTTTGTTCCTGGAAAGAGAGAAACTACATCTCCCAAAGAAGGCTTCTGAAAATCATACACTCTTGTTTGAAACTCAGATTCAGAACTGAGTTAAGTAGGGGGCAAGTTAAGAAGCACCCTTGCTGGTGCAGCACATAGTAGAGATGGCTAAGATCTCCAGCTGTAGATTAGTATGGTGGGAATGGAGGTTCCTTTGGGGCTCAATTTTGCTGTGTGGCTTTAGGAGTCATTCCAAGAAGCTCAGTCTAGAAGCTGTTTCGTCAGTTTTCCCAAGAATTCTGAAATTCATCCTCCACAAAGCAATTAACAGAGTCCCAAATCCAAGAGATGCTTTAAACGCTGAAGTTCTCTGCAACCAAGTATTAGAAAATCACCTAACAGTCCTAGTTCAGACCTCAGACTTTGTCATCCACATTCACACCATTGACACCTTGGGGTTTTGGGAAGATGAGCTTCTGCCTATTAGCTTCTCTGGAGAGTCTTCTCTCCACAAAGTGTTGACCACTAAGCAGGTTGCATCATGATTCCATAAAGCTCAGAATTTTTTGCTTCCCTTGTGGTTTCCCCATCCTAGATGAAAGTCCTTTCTCTCCCCTTTCTAGAGCTTTCAATCTTTCATCAGTAGTTAACCAAGTGTCTGGGATAGCACAGATTCTTATAAACAACTGTTGAAAGAATTTATTAAATAAGGAATTAATGAGGAAGTGAGTGAACAAGTAGGGGAGGGGCAATGCATGTGAAATGGTAACACAATACCTGTGACCAAGTAGGCACTCAATGAATAACTACAGAATAAATAAAGATATGAACTTTCTTACTGTCAATGCAAGAGGGTTTCCTTTCTCGACATCCTCTCCAGCATTAATTGTAGATTTCTTGATGATGGCCATTCTGACCATAGGTGATTCTTCACTGTAGTTTTGATTTGCATTTCTCTAATAATGAGCTATGTTGAGCATTTTTTCATGTGTTTATTAGCCATCTATACATCTTCTTTAGAGAAATGTCTGTTTAGGTCTTCTGCCCAATTTTTGATTTGGTTATTTGTTTTTCTGGTATTGAGCTACAGGGCTTCTCTGGTGATTTAGTGGTAAAAAATCCATTGATAATGCAGGAGATGTAGGTTCGATCCCTAGGTTGGGAAGATCCCCTGGAGGAGATTATGGCAACCCACTCCAGTATTCTTGCCTGGAGAATCCCATAGACTGAGAAGCCTGGTAGGCTACAGTCAGCAGGGTTGCAAAAAGTCAGACATGACTGAAATGACAGAGAATGCGCACACTTGTACATTGAGCTACATGAGCTGCTTGTATATTTTGGAGATTAATCTTTGGTCAGTTGTTTCATTTGCTGTTATTTTCTCCAGTTCTGAGGGTTGTCTTTTCACCTTGTTTGTAGTTTCCTTTGCTGTGCAAAATTTTTTAAGTTTAATTAGATCCCATTTGTTTATTTTTATTTCCACTACTAGAGGAAGTGGATCATAGAGGTTCTTGCTGTATTTTACATCAAGGAGTGTACTGCCTATGTTTTCTTCTAAAAGTTTTATAGTTTCTGGACTTACATTTAAGTCTTTAATCCATTTTGAGTTTATTTTTTGGAGATTCCTTAAAAAACTAGGAATAAAACTACCATATGACCCAATAATCTATACTACTGGCCATATACCCTGAGGAAACTGTAATTGAAAGAGACAGATGTACCCCAATGTTCATTGCAGCACTATTTATGGTATCTAGGACATGGAAGTAACCTAGATGTCTACTGATAGATGAATGGATAAAGAAGTTGTGGTGCATATATACAATGGAATGTTACTCAGCTGTAAAAAGGAACATATTTGAGTCAGTTCTAATGAAGTGGATGAACCTAGAGCCTATTATATAGACTGAAGTAAGTCAGAAAGAGAAAAACAAATGCTGCATATTAACACACATATCACCAAATCAATGGACATGAGTTTGAGCAAACTCTGGGAGATAGTGAAGGATAGGGAAGACTGGCATGCCATGGCATCGCAAATAGTTGGACACAGCTTAGCAACTGGACAACAACAATGCATAAATATGGAATCTAGAAAGTCTGTACCAATGAACCTATTTGGAAGGCAACAATGGAGATGCAGACATAGAGAACAGCCTGGTGGACACAGTGGGGGAAGGAGAGGGTGGGATGAATAGAAAGAATAGCATTGAAACACATATTACCATGTATAAAATAGATAGCCAGTGGGAATGTTCTGTATGATGCAGGGAACCCAAACCTGGCGCTCTGTGACAACCTAGAGAGGTGAGAAGGGGTAGGAGGTGGGAGGAAGGTTCAGGAGGGGGTGGACATTCATATACCTATGGCTGATTCATGTTGATGTATGGCAGAGATCAACACAATGTTGTAAAACAATGATCTTACAATTAAAAATAAGTAAATTTTAAAACAAGATGTGAACAAATGGATAGTATGTTAATACGGTGGGCTCTATTACTGTAGAGATGTACCTAAGAGTACCTAGTAGGTGCTCATTAAACTTTTATTGAATGAATGAATGGATATCTATGACTCTAGCATACATCTTGGCCTATAACATTTTAAAATAAATGAATGAATGATAATTTCCAACACATGCATGGATTCTTTCCCGCATCATTTCTGCCTCCATTCCTCCTATTCACCTTGGCTAGGTTCCCATCTCCTGCTTTGGAGCCTTCCTTGGCTCTAAGTGATCCATCAGTTCAGTTCAGTTGCTCAGTCATGTCCGACTCTTTGAGACCCCATGGACTACAGCATAACTCAAAGCTTCCTTGTCCATCACCAACTCCCAGAGCTTGCTCAAACTCATGTCCATTGTGTCAGTAATGTCATCCAGCCATCTTATCCTCTGACATCCCCTTTTCCTCCTGCCTTCAAACTTTCCCAGCATCAGGGTCTTTTCAAATGAGTCAGTTCTTTGCATCAGGTGGCCAAAATATTGGAGCATCAGCCCTTCCAATGAATATTCAGGGTTGATTTCTTTAGGATTGACAGGTTTGATCTCCTTACAGTCCAAGGGGCTCTCAAGAGTCTTCTCCAACACCACAGTTCAAAAACATCAATTCTTTGGCACTCAGCTTTCTCTACAGTTCAACTCTCACATCCATACATGACGACTGGAAAAACCATAGCTTTGACTGAACAGACCTTTGTTGGCTAAGTGATATCTCTGCTTTTTAATATGCTGTCTAGGTTGGTCAAAGTTTTTTTTTCCAGTGAGCAAGTGTCTTTTAATTTCATGGCTGCAGTCACCATCTGCAGTGATTTGGAGCCCAAGAAAATAAAGTCTGTCACTGTTTTCATGTTTCCCCATCTATTTGCCATGAAGTGATGGAAACAGATGCCATAATCTCAGTTTTTTGAATGTTGAGTTTTAAGGCAGCTTTTTCACTCTCCTCTTTCACTTTCATCAAGAGGCTTTTTAGTTCCTTTCATTTTCTGCCATAAGGGTGGTGTCATCTGCATATCTGTGGTTATTGATATTTCTCCTGGCAATCTTGATTCAGCTTGTGCTTCATCCAGCCTGGCATTTCACATGATGTGCTCTGCATAGGAGTTAAATAAACAGGTTGACAATATACAGCCTTGATGTACTCTTTTCCCAATTTGGAATCAGTCCATTGTTCCATGTCTGGCTCTAACTATTGCTTCTTGACCTGCAGACAGTTTTCTCAGGAGGCAGGTCAGGTGGTCTGGTATTCCCATCTCTTGAAGAATTTTCCACAGTTTGTTGTGATCCATACAGTCAAAGGCTTTGGCATAGTCAATAAAGCAGAAATAGAGTTTTTCTTGAACTCTCTCTTTTTCTATGATTCAACGGGTGTTGGCAATTTGATCTCTGGTTCCTCTGTCTTTTTGAAATCCAGCTTGAACATCTGGAAGTTCTTGGTTCACATACTGTTGAAGCCACACTTGAAGAATTTTGAGCATTACATTGCTAGCATGTGAAATGATTGCAATTGTGTGGTAGTTTGAACATTCTTTGGCATTGCCTTTCTTCGGGATTGGGATGAAAACGGACCTTTTCCAGTCCTGTGGCCACTGCTGAGTTTTCCAAATTTGCTGGCATATTGAGTGCAGCACTTTCACCGCATCATCTTTTAGGATTTGAAATAGCTCAGCTGGAATTCCATCACCTCCACTAGCTTTGTTCATAGTGATGCTTCCTAAGGCCCACTTGATTTCACATTCCAGGATGTCTGGCTCTAGGTGAGTGATCACAGCATTCCTTTTATGTGAGTCATGAAGATCTTTTTTTGTACAGTTCTTCTGTGTATTCTTGCCACCTTTTCTTAATATCTTCTGTTTCTGTTAGGTTCATATCATTTCTGTCCTTTATTGTGCCCATCTTTGCATGAAATGTTCCCCTGCTATCTCTAATTTTCTTAAAGAGATCTCTAGTTTATCCCATTCTATTCTTTTCCTCCATTTCTTTGCACTGTTCACTTCAGAAGGCCTTCTTTTCTCTCCATGTTATTCTTTGGAACTCTGCATTCAGATGAGTATATCTTTCTTTTTCTTCTTTGCTTTTTGCTTCTCTTGTTTTCTCCGCCATTCGTAAGGTCTCCTCAGACAAGCATTTTGCCTTTTTGAGTTTCTTTTTCTTGGGGATGGTCTTGATGACCGCCTCCTGTACAATGTCATGAACCTCTGTCCCTAGTTATTCAGGCACTCTTTCTATCAGATATAATCCCTTGAATCTATTGGTCACTTCCACCGTATAATCCTAAGGGATTTGATTTAGGTCATACCTGAATGGTCTAGTGGTTTTCCTTACTTTCTTCAATTGAAGTCTGAATTTTAGTTCATGGTCTAAGCCACAGTCAGCTCCTGGTCTTGTTTTTGCTGACTATGGAGCTTCTCCAACTTGCCTGCAAAGAATATAATCAATATGATTTTGGTATTGACCATCTGGTGATGTCCACGTGTAGAGTAATCTCTTGTGTTGTTGAAAAGGGTGTTGAAGAGAATGACCAGTGCTTTCTCTTGGCTAAGCTCTGTTAGCCTTTACCCTGGTACATTTTGTACTTCAAGGCCAAACTTGCTTGTTACTTCAGGTATCTTTGCATTCCAGTCCCCTAGGATGAAAAGGACATCTTTTTTGGATGTTAATTCTAGATGTCTTGTATGTCATCATAGAACCGTCCAATTTCAGCTTCTTTGGCATTAGAGGTTGAGGCATAGACTTGGATTACTGTGATATTGAATGGTTTATCTTGGAAACAAACAGAGATCATTCTGTCATTTTCGAGGTTGCACCCAAGTACTGCATTTTGGACTCTTTGTTGACTATGAGGACTACTGCATTTCTTCTAAGGGATTCCTGCCCACCATAGTAGATATAATGTCCATCTGAATTAAATTCACCCATTCCAGTCTATTTTATTTCTCTGATTCCAAAAATGTAGATGTTTACTCTTGCCATCTCCTGTTTGACCACTTCCAGTTTACTTTGATTCATGGAGCTAACACTTCAGGTTCCTATACAATATTGTTCTGTATAGCATCGGAGTTTACTTCCATCACCAGTCACATCCACTACTGGGTGTTGTTTTTGCTTTGGCTCTGTCTCTCCATTGTTTCTGGAGTTATTTTTCCACTCTTCTCTGGTAGCATATTGGGCACATACTGATCTGGGGAGTTTCTCTTTTAGTGTCATATCTTTTTGCCTTTTCTACTGTTCACGGGGTTTTCAAGGCCAGAATACTGAAGTGGTTTGCCATTCCCTTCTCCAGTGGACCACATTTTGTCAGAACTCTCCACCATGACCTATCTGTCTTGGGTGGCCCTACACAACACATCTCATAGTTTTATTGAGTTAAACAAGGCTGTGGTCCATGTGGTTAGTTTGGTTAATTTTCTGTGATTGTGGTTTTCATTATGTCTACTCTCTGATGAATAAGGATAAGAGGCTTATGGAAGCTTCCTGATGGGAGAAACTGCCTGTTGGGGAAAGTGGGTCTTGTTCTGCTGGGTGGGGCCATGCTCAGTAAATCTTTAATCCAATTCTCTGTTGATGGGTGGGGTTGTGTTCCCTCGCTGTTGTTTGGCCTGAGGCCAAACTGTTGACCCAAGCCTCCACCAGAGACTCCTAGACATTCACAAGTCTGACTCAGTGTCTTGTGAGGACACTGCTCCTTTCTCCTAGCTCCTGGTGCACACAAGGTTTTGTTTGTGCCCTGTTGGTTCACGAGAATGCCATGTGAATTCCATACCACATGTGAATTCAGGAAGTAGTTAGTGATAAGGAGCTTCTGGAAGCAGTGAGATGTAATGGGGACAGTGATAAACTGGGAAGAACACAGGGCTCTTCTTCAGACTTACACTACTTCATTATATGCCTTTGGGCCCATCTCAATCATCTTGTAACAGTACTAATATTTACTAATTGTTATTATGTGCCAGACACTGTCTTAATGCTTCATGTGTATTTACTCATTTAATCCCTATGAAAATCCAATAGCTATTCCATTTTTGTGGGTAAAGACACATGGGATGGAGTTGACATTGACATGACATTGAAGTCGCTCAGTCGTGTCTGACTCTTTGCGACCCCATGGACTGTAGCCTACCAGGCTCCTCCGTCCATGGAATTTTCCAGGCAAGAATACTGCAGTGGGTTGCCATGTCCTTCTCTAGGAGATCTTCCCAACCCAGGGATTGAACCCGGGTCTCCATTTCTTCCCTGTGTAAAATGTGCTATGCTTAGTCACTCAGTCATGTCTGACTCTTTGTGACCTCATGGATTGAGTCCATCAGGCTCCTCTGTCCTTGGGGATTCTCCAGGCAAGAATACTGGAATGGATTGCCATGCGCCCCCTCCAGGGGATCTTCGCAACCCAGGAATAGAATCCAGGCCTCCCACATTGCAGGCAGATTCTTTACCAACTGAGCCACCAGAGAAGCCCAATGAGGGTTTGGGGTAGCTTATTTCTTAGGTATCTCCTAGTCTAAAAATTCTGGGATTCTCGGCAGTCACTAATGTACCATACATTTATTGAGCAAAAATATATGCTAGACAGTATAGGGCATAAATCCTCTCCAGAAGCCTATGGTTCTAGAGCAGGGGAGGAAAGACAAGCACATTTTTATTTAAGAAATTAATTCTAATCCACTGTTACCTAAGTACCTTTTAGATGTCAATCATGGTTAACTGTTTGACCTACATACGTCACAAAATAAACCTCTGGGGCCATTATCACCTTTTCTTAGATGAACAACTGAGGCTCAGAGAGGTGAAATGACCTGCTGGTGACTAGCAGAGCAGTGAAATGAGAGAGGCTTAGAAAATGTTCTATTATGTGCAGGTGGTGAGAGGTGAATGTCTTATGCCAGGCTCAGAGGGGCCACCCCACCCCTCTGTCATTTGAGGGAGGTTGCGAAGGAGGTCAATGCAGACCCCAGACTCTGAAGGCTTGGTTTCTTTGGCTCAAGACTGTTGGCAACTTCAAGTGCCTTTCCCTTCCTCCTGAGGATGTCCATGGAGGGAGAGAGATTCTAGGTGGATGCCCTGAGGAGCTGGTGGCCCCATGAGTACCACACAAAGCAGTTTTATCATCTCAGCTTGTTCCAAGAACAGCTCAAAGGCCCAGGTGTGACTGGGGCCACCATTTCTCAGAATACCAGATGATGCTTTCCACACTCAGTATCCCTATGTTATCTCTGTAACTGCTCCATGTTGCACCTACAAGCCTGGGAAGGTCCTTTCCCCATATCTTGTCCCTGCTCTATCCTATTGGCCTTGTCTCTCTAGTTCCCCTCTCCTTCTAACGCCACTTGGCAAGCTCCTACTAATCCTTTGTGACACTCAAAATCACCTCCTCCCAGGAGCTGTCCATAATTCTCCCAGTTTAAATGGCAACTCCTTTTGTTCTTCCTTAGCCCATGGTTTATATCTTTATTTCTATAATCAGTACCCATGTAATGTTTGTCATAATCACTTGGAGGTTCCTAAAGGATAGAGACTTATGCTTTCTTTGTATCCTATTGCGCCCAGTTAAAACATGCATTCATTCATTTATTCCACAAATAGTTTTGAGTATCAGGCAAGCACTGTGCTAGACTTTGGGATAGATAAGGTGAATTTTCTCTAACAACCTAGAATCCAGAGTCTGCTTCAAAAGAAAAGCAATCTAACAAAAATTGTGACTGAGCATTCTAAGGGTATTTAAAGAAGTACATCCAGTTTGAAACAAAAGAGAGAGGATGAATCTACAGGAAGTCAGAAAAGATTTTCCAAAGGGAATGCTTCAGATGGGCTCTGAAATACAAATATAAGTGGGAGTTTGTCAGGTAGACAAAGAGGGTGGAGAAGGAAGGCTGGTTAGATGGAGGGAACAGCCTGAGCAAAGGCCTGAAGGCAGGAAAACAGTGAGGTGAGGTCATGGCATTGTTCATTTAGCAGAGATGAAGGGCAGAATTTGTGCAGGGGTCACAGAGTATGTGGCAGAGAGGTAGCAATGAAAAGGGTAGGGAGTGAAGGATTCTATATGCTTTTACTGAGTTTATTCTGATAGGTAATATGGAATATCTGTCAAGGCCACAGGCTAACAACTTGCTGCCATCATCCATAGGCAGAGTCTTGAAAGCCATGTTTGTTCTGAATGAGCCCACATCCTTGGGCTTAGCCAGTTGGACCAGCAATGGACATCTACCCCAAAGTGGACTAACCCCAAACTTTCCCCAAATTTGTAATTAGAGGTGAAGAGTTTAGTCCGTCTTTCCTTGTGGCTTTGACATGTGAAACTACAGAGTAAGCTCCCTTTATGGGTGATTACAGGTGATGTTATGAGCTGAAGTGTCCCTCCAAAATTCATATGTTGAAGACCTTAACTCCCCAGTCCTAAATTTGGGATGTGACCATCTGGCGATAGTCTTTAAAGAGGTAATTGAAATTAAATAAGGTCATTGTAGCAGGCCCTAATCCAATGTGACAGATGTCCTTATAAGAAGAAGATATTAGGACACAGATACACAGAACAAAGACCATGTGAAAACACAGGGAGAAGATGACCATCTACAAGCCAAGGAGAGAGGTCTCAGAAGAAACCAACTTGACTGACACCTTGATCATGGTCCTTTAGCCTTTAGAACTGTGAGCAGATAAATGTCTGTTGTCTAGTTACCCAGCCTAAGGTGCTTCATCAATGGCAACCTTAGCAAGCTCATACAGTGGGTCTCTAGCTAACTTAACCATTTGGGTATCTGGCTTCTACATCCCGTCTGGTTTGGGTACCCCATATCTGCTCAGTAGCCCCCAGTGGTGCACCCCACCCTCCACCTCAGAGTCTAGAGCAGGAATGTTCTGATGCCTGGTGCTCAGGAGGGTGCCATTTCCTTCCTTATTCTGGAGACAAACTTGCCTGCTGTGTCCAAACTGAATAATTGTACACTAGACTCTGATGGAAATTTGAGCAGCTGTTTGCTCAAGGATTCAGGTTCAGGAGCTAAGTACCAAAATATTAGTGTCTGGGGCAGCTGGACCTTAGTCTTTGCATCTTGACCATGGGCACCACTCAGAATGCCCCAGGGCCTCGACTTTGAAGTATATACTGTATGGATGTTCCCCCATGCCCCCAATCCTAATGTTTTCCTTTCTCTCCCATCCTTCCTTAGCCCAGCCGCTTTATCCCCCCAACCCCTTTGGAGTATCCCAACCCCCGTATCTTCTCTCCCGTTCTTGAATCCAGCCCTCACTCCACTCAAATATTCAAGTCGCCGCACTCATCAGTTTCTTCTGATGTCTGGCAGATTTCCAGTCTTAGGCTCTGCCTGTCAAGGGCTCTTCTCTTCTGCCTTGGTTACTGAGGTCTGTAGAGAGCAGTTCCAACTCAGGGCCAGCCAGCTGAGTTCTGGGGACTGCTTTTTTTCCTGTAGATAGATTGGAACATTTCCTTCTACTCTGCATTTCTACAGCTGGTTGTTCCCTAGAGTATTTAAAGTGAAACTAATCTCATCACCCCAAGAATTAATTTATCTCCAAAAAACACCCCTGCCACATATACCTCCTTCTGATCTGCATGAGGATTTAATATTCCCTTTGTTAACATAACTTTATATTTATTTCTCATAGCTAATAGCCTGACCTCATTATGTTCTTATTTGCCCCTTTCTGGCCCAGAGTTAAATCATAAATTCATTTAACTTGGCAGTGAATGCTCATCCCAAGTTCCATTTGTGTTGGAGCCTGGCTGGTCTTATTTTTCTTCACTGGATGCAGAAGGCTAGAAATGGTGAGGTGGCCATAGTGTTCACATCCCTGGGCATGAACGGGCTGAAGCTGCAGGGTGAGAGGGAGAGGGCAATGAATCAGACATCCAAGAGAAGCAGAGAAGGGTGATGGGGAGGGGGATATATTCTTAGTTCCAGGTCATATTCTGGTTTCTGTTTCCAGAATCTTCCTGCCTTTGGGTGACTGGCAGAAATGGGAGTCATCCTGGATGTATAACCTCCCTTTTATAGTAAGGACAGAACCTCTAGTTTTGGGTATGGAACATGGCTGCCCAGATAGAAGACTACATTTCTCAGCTTCCTTGCAGCTACATGGGGCTATGTGGCTATGTTCTGGCCAATAAAATGTCAGTGGAACTGACATATATAACTTCTGAGTTATGCTCTTCACACCAACTATTGCTTCTTTCACTTACCTTTTCCTTCTTTCTGCTGGCTGGATTGTAGATGTGGTGGTGAGCATTCTTAGACCATGCAGCTGAGAATGATACCAAGGCATGGCAGAGCAAAAAGATGCAAGGCACCTGGGTCTTGGACAAAAGACAGTCACTTCACAGACCCTGGTTGGCTTATATCTGAACTACTGCATTGGAGAAAAAGAGCTAACTTTATTAAACCACTGTCATATTGGGGTTCTATTCTATAACTATCTTGATTGTTGCAGATGGCTTTTTTTTATTTTTAAATCTGGTCACTATCTGTTTTTTCCTGCAAAATTTCTAAGTCAACATGAAGTAAGAGAGCCCACCTTTCCTTCCTCGGTTACTTAAAGAAGCAGTAAAGGTCTAGTTGTCACAGCTGTACTCCCTCAGGGTGAAGGCCTCTGTGAATGGGAACAAGGAGTCCAAATTTCAGAGAGAAATGGAAGTGATAGCTAGAGAGGCCTGACTGCATTTGAGGCCCTGGTTCCAGGGTTGCCCATCATTACCATGTTTCCTGCTGTTTCCTCATGTGACCCACAACATTGCTCTTTTGAGACCAGGTTCATTGAAGTTGGGTTTTCTTCTTTTCCTGAGCTATCTGTTCCTACTAATTTCCATGTCATCATACATTCTTTCTGCTCTCTTCCTGCCTCAAGTTTGCTGGCTTGCTTTTTTACGGCTGGCTACCCATGAGTTCTGCAATCGAAAGGGAGTCAGTGGTGGAGTATTTAACCAGATGACAAATGGGTTAGATACACCTTTTAGGATTTTTACCTGGAGAGTGGTGTAGGTTTTTATTTAATGCAGAATTGAATTCCCTGCTGCCAGACATGGGCAGAGAGGATTCTGCAGGACCCTGTATTTTTGCCTAAGCATCAAACTTTCATCATTTGCAGAGTGGGACAGTTCCTTGCACTCTCCTAGGGTTCCTGTAGGGCCAGACCTCAATTGCTGCCCCATCCCGGAGAATGGTCTGTGAGCCACCCTGAGGCTGGGTAGGAGACCTGGGGGTAAGGGTGGAGGCTGTACTCAGAGAGACTTTTGTATGTCTCTCCATTCAGGGAAGTCACTGGGGCAGAAAGGTTAAGCAAGTAACTTGTTCAGCATCACACAGCCTTTAACTGGGAGTCCAGGGCTTGAAGGGTTTCCCACATGGCTCGGTAGTAAAGAATCCACCTGCCAATTCAGGGGACGTGGGTTTGATTCCTGGGTCAGGAAGATTCCCTGGAGGAGGAAATGGCAACTCACATCAGTATTCTTGCCTGGAGTATCCCATGGACAGAGGAGCCTGGCAGGCTACAGTCCATAGGATCTCAAAGAGTTGGACACGACTGAGCAATTGAGCATACACACACCAGGACTTGAAAGTAGATGTAAGCCTTAGTTCCCTTATCTGTCAGATGGTGACAATAATCTCTGTTTTATCAGATTATTAATCTCATCAGATTACTGTGTATGTTAAGCAGATTGCTTTGATGAATTCTTGATAAATGGTAGCTGCAATTATTTTTGATAATTATGATTCTTACCAGACGACTCTCTGGGCCCATTAGTCCCAGCCTGGAGAGGTTGGATGCAAGAGGTGGGAAGTGGGGCTGCCATGTTGCACAGCCCCATGGCTCTTTGGCAGAGTGCTCTGTCAAAGAGCTGCTGACTGCAGGCTTCAGTCCTGAAAGGAAATCAGAGAGAAGGGATCCTAAGGGTGATTTCATTTTAGAGGCTTTTCTCAAGGAAACAACCGTTTCCCTCTTCGATGGGAAGTGGAAGCATTTCCCTTTCAGTTCAGAGATACCTCTCACCAAGGCCACTCCAGCTCTGCTTCCAGCAGGAAGACCCCTGGGGCAGGGCAGGCCTGCTGAGCTGAAAGCTGCCTACCCAGCTGCTCCCTGTCTGGGCTGGACCCCATGGGCTCCTCTGCATCTGCGCCCTGGGCAAAGCTTTAATTAATGCCAGAAGAAGGACACCCACAGCGACATCTGGATTCTTCCTGGCAGCTGAGGCAAAGTCTCAGGTGCTGTGGCCGGGGGCACGGAGGTCTGCCCAGGGTCACTCCCCTACTGAAGACTTTCTATGCCCCACATGGCCCTCTGGACAGAGGCTGAAGTCCTTAGTGTGAGGAGCAAGGCCCCATGTGTGACATCCTGTGGGCTGTGGTACAATGGTGAATTCCATAGGTGGGCCACCAATTTCAAACAGTGTTTGTATGGGAGCATAAACCGAGGAGCACATTTGAAGGAAGGTAATGGTCACTATGAGAGAAATTTGCAAGCTGAAAATGAAGGCTGAATTGCTCAGAGCAGAAGGAATTTTGAGAGGCAGCGTGGGAGGAAGAGACAAGAGATGAACTGCTTGGTAGGGGTGAGGGTCTTGAGTGTGTAAGGGGGGAAACAATCCTATTGTGTGCAACTTAGTCTACATGCCCCAAGTGTCCACCCAATCCAGAAGCCACTCACTTCTTAACAACAGGTTGTGGAGTGGGTTTATTTTAGGGATGTGTTGAAGTGCTTAATTGGCCTTCCTGTGAATGAGACTCCCACCCCCACACCACGCCACAGTTCTGGAGGTTGCCTGTGGAAGGTTTTTTACACCTGGTTATGTGTGCAATTTATTCTTTCCACAACCTAGAATAATGCTACAAGTGGGGACACTTCCAAGATCAATGTTGCAACACAAGTGAGTATCCCGCAACACAGAAGAGGAATGACCTGAAACATAAAGTTCATAAAGGTAGAGCGTGCTATATGTTTTACTCACTGCTGTATCCCCTGGCATACAGTAGGTGCTGAATAATGATTATTCTGGGATCTGCTCCATTTACCTCTCTTGCCTCTTCTCCTACCTTGCTCTACATGCTCTCAGTTTTATCTCCACTTCCAGATTCCAGCTCTTGGAATGTGCCCTACTTTATAACCCATTTACCCCTACATTTATTTAGCAAATATCTACGGAGTTCTTGCTCTGTACCAGGCATTGCATTAGAAACTGGTGATACTTGGTGAACAGAACATGGAGTTATTTACCAGTGGGTAGACAGGACATCAACCTAATTGTTAGATACAGAAATATAAGATAATAAAAATCATTAGATAAGGAAATATAAAATTGCAATGAAGGGCAAGTGTGAGGGGTTATAAGACTATATTAAAGCAGGATTTATTCCAGAGTGAGTAGGTGATATTTGATCTGAAGGCCCCCTAAGCCACTGAAAGAATGAAAGTCTTTCTAAGTGACTGGAGTGCAACCACTCCAGAGTGGGAAAGCACAGGCATGAATAAAAGGCTAGACAGGTCAGCAGAGGCCAGACCCTGCAGAGCCTTGGGAATGATAGTAAATGCTTTGGTCTTTATCCCAGAAGCAACAGGGAACCACTGAAGAGTTTGATATGAGGTGGAGATGCTTTACATGATCAAATTTGATTTATGGAAAGATCATTCTGGCTGCAGAGCTCCCTTGAGCCCCCTGTCACCCATCTTCACCCCACAAACCAGGTTGAGAACTTGCAATTACTTTGTTGATGGTGAAGACAGCCATCAAGTGACTGAAATCTCAGCCTTGTTTTTATTGACTTTTGGCTAGTGTTCATAATGAACTCTCCACTCCCCTGGGTGGGGTGGGGGGGTGCTGCTGAGTAGATTTGCTGAGAAGAGGAGGAGGAAGGGGTGGTTGTGAAGGATGGATATGGGGCTCCACATTCTGTTCACACGTCCATCTTTATTGATGCCCATGCTGCCATGATGATGTATTAGAATTCAATAAGCCTCACTACTCTTTCCCTAGAAATGGAAGGACTAGCATGGGGGGAGAAGTGGGCCCCTCACCATCTATGAAGAGGGAAGCAGTTCATAGCAGTTCAAATGAATCATTCTATTAACTGACGGGGGAACCCATGGTTGGTGCAAAGCCATTGCTGTGTTATTAATTCCAGTTCTCATGCAGAAAGTTTAACCTTGTCAATTCTGGTGGCAGTGAGACCAGCAAACCATAACTTGAATGAGAGGACTGCACATCACGCTGTCTCTGCTCTGGGAACCAGCATGGAAAGCCTTTTGCTCTGTAAGCCTGGGATATTGAAACCAGGAACGGGAGCATCTTCCCAGAAAAATGAGGGGCAGCAAATAACCATCTTATCTCCTGCCCAGGAACTGCTATGATAATGTCTTCTGTTGATGGAGGGCTTACTTGGTACTTGACTTAGGAAGAGAGACAGAGGATGTTTGGTTCAACCAGAATTGCTTTTTGGAAGCAATAGCTACCTTTGTTGGGAAAACATTTTGGTGGTGTTTGGAGCCAAAGTTTAATCTTGGCAGTACCTGGGTGGATTTCCATGGTTGTTCTGGGGAGGCAGGGAGCAACAAGAGAGGAAAGTGACCATACTGTGGAAAGCCACTTGCTTTGTGATGCGATCCTTTCCCATGACCTGCCCAGCAAATTTATAAGTCCTTGAAAGTCATTAAAAAATCCACAGGACTTGACTTCTCATAGACACTGGAGGACCAGTTGAGCTCTGTGTCTCGGTGTGGCTGGGTACAACTAGGCGTCTGGGAGTGGGCTAACTTTAATCGATGCTCTCGTCTGGACCAATCACAATGGCCAGGAGAATGTGAGGCTCTGATTGGCTTGGGCCTGTGTCACATGCTTAATGGCAGAAAAAGGGTTGGAATCCCACCAGGACTAGTGGGCTGAGAGCTCCCCATAAGGGTACTTCACCCCATACAAGCATTATGTGATTTGCCTTCCCTGTGTATGTTCTGCTTTTGCCTTCTGTCTCTCTCTCCCTCTCCCTCTCTCTCTCTCTCTCTCCTATTTGTTTATCTGCTGCCATCAGTGGTAACCTCTGCTACCAACTACCTGTAACTGGGGGCTAATATATGTCACCCCCCCATGCTATGTAGTTGATGTAAGTTATCAAATGAGATAAAGAAAGGAATTATTATCCTTGTAAAGATCATGAAACAGGCTCAGAGAGGGTATACAACATAGCTGCTACATGGCAGGAAGGTGCCAGTAGGATTTTATACCCAGGTTTGTCTGGCTGGTGTCCATGGTGTTTCTCCTTCACTCTGCTTGAGCAGGGGAACAGATAAGCTGCCCCTGAAGAGGGAATCTGGCTAGCTCTGTCCGGATCCACCCAGGGTAGAGAATTCTGAGCCAAGGCACCTCACTGGCCCTCTTAGTTAGGTTTCCAGTGCTACTTGGAATCAGGACTCCAATCTGTAGTTCAGTCTCTTGTGATTAGGGGCAGCCTATATCACTCAAAGCCCAGTGACTTGAGTGGAAAAATTTCTTGTGGCCCTTTTCTCAGGATGGTGGAGGGAGGCAAGTGTCTGGGGAGGCAGATGGTGCTGTAACTTTGTCCTGTCAGGCTCAAGGATACAAGGATTTGACAACTTAATGTTCTCAAACTATAGACTATTAAATCTAGTCTCGAATCTTCATTTGCAGATAGAAAAACTAAGACTCTAAGAGGGGATATAATTAGCTGAAGTCTAGATCCCAAACAGGAAGTTTGGGACAAGAAATCTCTGGACACAGATCCTAGGTTTCTTTCTGCTACAAAGGATTGGCCTCCAGCCCCAGATCAGAAGAGAGAATTAGAAATGCCACCATCACACACTTGAAGAGGGAGGTTGTTAACTTTCTTCTTTCCTACGTGGGCTCATTCTATCCCCCTTTCAACGTTTTTAAGAAAATCTTGTTAAAAAAAAAAAACACTGTCTCATTCTGATGTTTTATTAACATTAGAGACTGCTGGTGTCTCAACAATTTTAATTAGGGCTGAATTTTACTGTATGCAAACCTCAGGGAGCATCAGGGGAAGGGAGCCACTGAGCAAACCAGAAGATCAGATGAATAGATTAATTAAATATCACCACGTGGGCAGCTCGAGGCAGGAGGACCTGTAGCCTCTCCCTCCTGCCACCGATGGAAGCAGGGAGGAAAAGGCAGGAACCGTGGGCACATGTGTTGCCTAGCTGCTCAAGGTAGAAGAGTAAGTTTCAAACTTGTGAGTCACGGCCCGAGGGCTGCATTTAATTTGTATCCTTAAACCTCAAGCTCCAGGGGGTCCTTCATCTCATCAGGCCAGCAGTTAGCTCTCAGCAGGACCAGAGTCTTAACTCAAGATTCACTGCTTAAGTCCTGTGGTTGAGTCAATCTGTGGCTCCTGGCCATTTGGCTTAGAATCCAGATTCTGCCACTTGCTACCTGTGTGACTTTGGGCAAGTTACTTACCTTCTCTGCCTTAATTTCTCTACCTGTAAAATGGGGGCTAATGATAATAGTAATGTGGGATAAGTGATTTAATATGTGAAAACCTTTGAGTTAGTATCTAACATGTAGAAGGCACTATCTAAGAGTTTGATTCATTATTACTGTTATTTTTATATTATTATTGTTTTCTTCCCCAAAGGCTTCAGATTCTCTCAATTCCTGACCCTGAGGTTGTTTTCTGCTTTTAGCCCCTATTTGTCCCTCAGACTTCAAACCTGTACTGTTCCTCTGGCTCTGAACTTTGCCTTCTCAGCCTCATCTTGGTGTTAACTTGCCCCGGTGTCTCACTGTTTCTGGAGAAGCACCTTCCTCAGTCCAGCCCAGGCCCTGGTGCTGAACACCTGTTCCCTCACCCTCAGAATCATTACAATATGTGGTCTGGTTGCTCTTAAGTGGACAGAGCTTTCTGGGCTCCAAAAGGGCTCTGTTTAGCATAATCACAAGAGTGATGATAACAGAAACGAAGCAAGCTCCATTTCTAAGACCCACTAGCAATCAGTCAACCGATCACAAAATGTTTGCCAAGAATTTTTACATTCTAGTTGTTGTGGGGATATGAAAGATAGAAGACCACTCTACACTTACAGATTAAAGAAAATTTTTAAGAGGTAAAATTTCCATAACATAAAATTGACCATTTTAATGGTGTTAATGTTGTGCAAGCATCATTATTACTATCTAGTTCCAGAACTTTTATATGTTCCCAAATGGAAACTCCATACCCATTAGTGATCCCTTCTCACTCCCCTTCTTCCTAGCCCCTGTCATCACTAATCTGCTTCCTCTCTCTACAGAGTTTAAGGATATTCTAATCTACTTACTGAAACAAAGGGAAATGGTCACTAATAGAAATAAGCACCATGAACCAGATGATGCAGCAGCCTGTGGTTAGCTGTGTGGACCCTGGAGCCAAATTGCCAACTCTGCTGTTATTTCCGTGTGACTTTTGACAGGTTAATCCACCTCTCTGGATCTCAGTCTATCTGTCTATCTACGTGAAATATAAAAAGAGGGTTGGATAAGTTCCTCCTCCAAATACAAATTGTGAGGACTAAGTATGTCAGTGCAGGTAAGGATCTGAGAATATCCGACTGTGCTGTATAAAGATTTGTCATGGTCATTAACATGGATGGTTAGTCCTGTGGCTTAACCATTTTGAAGGCAGAAACCTTTTCTATCTTGCTTACCTGGACTTCACAGTAGCTAGTATGATGCGTCATTCAGCAGGTGCTTGGTAACTATTTGTTGGATGACTGGATAGGAATTTAGGAAAGAAGGGAGACCATTGTGGGACACATAGACTCTTTGGGAATCCCATGCTTACTGTCAAAACAGTCCCCAGCTTCTTGCAAAATTTTACCAAGAACCACCTTAGTGCTCAATATTGTGTGACCTGTTACAGGCAGAACAAAACACCAGGCCTGTCCGCAAGATGAATATGGTAATAATGACTATGACTAAAATTAATCAAAATACTGGCTATTCGTCCAGCACTTAACATGTGCTTGGCACTGTGCTAAAAGTCTTACATGCATCAATCTGTTTAATTTTATTATGACTCAACCTGTCAGACAAAACTCACTAGTACAATATAATAATAGCAATGAAAAGCCTTTTTTTTTTTTTTTTAACAGAGCAAAATGTCAACATGTGCAAATGAATCTTGTGATAATTGAGTCTGTATGGAAGGTGGGGTTGGTGAAAAAAGTCAGGTGAGAACAACATGGAATTTGGATGGAACATCTCTATCTCTGATGCCGCCAGCCTGTTAATCATCTGGATATTTGCCACCTGAGCTGTTAGTAGCTTTTGGTTTGCAGTTTTTCTTTTCTCATTCTTTTAGAAGTCATCTTTGACTCTTGTGTAGGACAGATCTTGTTGCCTTGCTGCCTCTTCCAGGCATGAATGGCTAGATGGCAAAAAAAAAAGCTTGCAGATGCCTCAATAAATCAGTTCCTGGAGAGGAGAGGAGGTACTCATGTCTTGTCTCCGTCTCCAGGGCAGTACTCAAAGTCAGCTAATTGGATCCAGGAAGGGGTTACAGAGGGAGGCATCAAGGAGCAATGGCCTGAATCAAACCCTAGATTAATTAAAAAGTGTCCAAGTGGATTGAATATTTCATGCCCTAAGGGCTGAAGTCAAGGTCCCTTTGGAATAGAAATCAGATGTGCTAGTGTGTGTGTGTGGTGGGGATGGCGGTGAATGGGAAAGAGAAGGACAGTGGGGTGGGGGGTGAGGGAGGGAGGAACGAGAATGAACATGAGTTAACCAGACTTCCCACCTTTATTACTGGATTATCTCAGAGGGTGATATACTTTTTGGAGGGCGTTCATGGTGTCATTTGAGCTGATCCTGTTAGAATTCCATGAGGGTAGACAGAGTGAGTTCCTGGTCACAACTTAACTACCTCGAGGAGCCTGGAGCCCAGAAGGGTCAGTCCTGACCTAGGCCCAGGCCTCCAGCACCACCTTAGAACTGGCAGCAAGTCTGGAGATGAAGGACATTTCTTACCTACCAAGTAATGGGTTTTCAGAATCTTCTTCCATTTCTCTATCATGGAATTAGTTCAGTAAAAAGATAAAACTAGAGGTGTGCAGATTCCTTTGGGCAACCCAGAAAGTCCTTGGTCCTGCCCTGTCTCTCTGTCCCTCCTCAGGCCTTGGCTGTACTCTTTCCATCTCTGTGCTCTGTTCCTATCTGTGGGGTCTGAGCATCTCTGTGCCTCTCTTACTTTCCATGGGTTTGTCCCACGTGTCCTTGCTTGCTTGTCTCACTGCCCCCACCTCCCTCTTCTCTCTGTCTGCCCAGCTCCCTGCTCCATCTGCTCACCTCATATTCTGCTCACCTTAGCCTCCTCTGCCTTCTGTCTCTGCTCTGTCGGTCTCCTCCTCTCCCTGTCTGCATCTCTCTGCTCGTCTATTGCCTCAATCTGCTCAATTCACATTCCAGCATCTTCACCACTTTCTCTGCCCTCCTCCTTCATGTCTTCCTTCTCCTCTCTTCCCCTCACTCCTTCCTTTCTCTTCTTTCCTTCTTCTCTTTCCTATCCCACCAAGGTTATTTTGTGGGTGGCTTTAGTCAATTCTAATCAATAAGCATTTCTAGACTCCCTACCATAGCCAAGGATTGAGCTGGAGGCCCCCTGGGGAATCCAGACCCAACTGGTCCCTGTTTGCAAGTGGTTCTTAGTGGATAAGGTTTTAAGAACTTAATACAACTTTCATTTTGGACTTAGCCTCAGCCAGGAGAAGTGGTTGGGGTAACTGAGAAGGACGTAGGAAGTTGGGATCTCAGTGGACAGAGTGGGTAGGGAGCCTGGCACTGTCCTGAGCAAGGCTGTGCCACCAATGGGGCAGTCCTGGCTTTTCCACACCTGGGAAGGTGGCTCTTACCTGTGCAGTGTGGCAGGCCTGGCTCTGCCTCCACCCTCAGTGGACAGTACCATCCCCTGTCCATCATCTGGAGGCTCTTTTCAAGGACTGATATATTACATAATTGGTCTGGTCTGGACCTCTGATTGTACATTTGGTGACTTTTGAAATAAACCACAAGACTAAGGGAGCCTCACAGCTCTAATTATTTTGCCAACTCCTGTTCTGCATATCAATTTCCCTCCCCACACAATTCATATTCTATACATCTGTCTGGCAGGGAGGGTGCCTGGGAAAATGACATGGTTTTGCACATGACATTTGTTAGAAGCTGGAGGAGAGACTATCTAATTTCACTTGATAATCTCTTATTTATGGATTTGTTCTTTTCTTAATAGTAATGAGACTTACTATTTCCATCTTGTTGTGACAGCTTTATCAACACCTCTGTGGCTGCATTTGCATCCAGGTAATAGAACTATGATCAAATTGAATTGGCATAAATAGCAGGAAAATTCACTGGTTGGGTATGTCAGCAAGCCCAAAGGGATGGGTCTCACAGAAGCTGCCTTCTCTGGTGGGTGGTATATTTGCTGGACTCTCTAAGAGTCAAAGTCCACTATGTCTGACACTGACATAGTAGGACTTTATAAAAGCCTTTACCCCTCTGAATTCAGTCTCTCTGCAAAAGATCCTACCTTTTGAGGCACTAGATGCTGTGGGAAAGGCATACATTTTGGAGTCAGACTTACCTGGCTTGTGTCTTGCCTCTGTGAATTATTACCTGTGAATTTCCTCTTCAGTAAAAAAAATAAAAGTTTTAAAATAGCTGTAGCGTTTGCCAAGCACTTATAAATGCTTTACCTGTAGCATTGCATTAATTCTCACAAAGACTGTAACATAGATTTACTTTCTTGGTGAAGAAACTGAGTCATACACATATCTCAGGTGTTGGCTCTATCTGGCTCTTTATAGAAAATTTTGCTGACTCCTCACCCAGATGACAGTTTGAACCCCCTTGAGTTGTTCAATATAGTAGCCCTGGAGCCAGGATTTGAACATGTGTCTCACTGAGATCTGAGTAACTAAGGTTTTCCTACAATATAGGGTAACTAGGAAAACTCATGAGATAGGAATCCCTCTGTTTAAAAAAATTTTTTTTATTACAAAGATTTAGGGACAAGGATGGTCAGGGCAACACTGTTTTCTACCAGGAGGATTTGGAAATAATCTGAAAGCCCATCTACAAGGGATATGGCCAAATAAAACAGGTACATACCTGCTTCTCAGCAGATTCTTCTCAGAGAAGAATGGCTTCTCAGGTGTCTCAGTGGTAAAAGAATCTGAGCGCCAATGCAGGAGGCATAAGAGATGTGCATGTAATCCCTAGGTTGGGAAGATCCTCTGGAGGAGGAAATGGCAACCCATTCCAGTACTCTTGCCTTGGAAATCCCATGGACAGAGGAGCCTGGTGGGCTGAGCATGCACACATGCACACACATACATACAATGGTAGCTCACACACACATTAAAATGAATGAGGCTGACCCATGTGTACTGAAAGCTGTACATAGCAATTCACACAATCATACATCTATTAATATATAATTGTATAAGCACTATATAGTATATATAGCAAAATACAGTAGGTATTATGTTACTCCCAAATGCCACTTATTTCAAGATGCACCTTTATTGTAAGTGCCAGTAAGAAAGAGAGAAATTGGCCACCACACAATGCTTTTAATTGTAAGATGCATTCTTATCTCAGAGATTTTCAACTTGAAAAAAGTACATTCTAGAATACATGAAATATGGTTTGTTTATTTATTCATGTAAGAATATGTGCATTGCAAAGAGAATAAAATACCTATGAATAAACTTAACCTAAGGAGACAAAAGAGCTGTATGCAGAAAACTATGACACTGCTGAAAAAAAAAAATCAAAGACAACATAAACAGATGGAGAGATGTTCCATGTTCCTGGGTTAGAAGAATCAATATTGTGAAAATGACTGTACTACCAAATGCAATCTATAGATTCAGTGTGAGCCCTATCAAATTACCAGTGGCATTTTTTTCACAAAACTAGAACAAGAAACATCTCACAATTTGTGTGGAAACACAAAAGACATCAAATAGCCAAAGTCATCTTGAGAAAGAAGAATGGAGCAGGTTCAGTCTATGCTAGAAAGCTACAATCATCAAGACAGTATGGTACTGACACAAAATAGAAATATAGACCAATGAGACAAGATAGAAAACCCAGAGATAAACCCATGCACCTATGGGAACTTATCTTTGACAAAGGAGGCAAGGATATACAATGGGGCAAAGATAGTCTCCTCAATAAGTGCTGCTGGGAAAACTGGGCAGCTACACGTAGAAAAATGAAACTAGAACACTTCCTAACATCATACACAAAGATAAACTCAAAATGGAGTATAGACCTAAATGTAAGACCAGAAACTATAAAACTCTTAGAGAAAACATAGGCAGAACATTCTATGACATAAATCACAGCAAGGTCCTTTATGACCCACCCCCTAGATTAATTGGAAACAATAACAAAAAAACAAAACTAAACAAGCAGGACCTAATTAAACTTAAAAGCTTTTGCAGAGCAAAGCAAACTATAAACAAAGTGAAAGGACAACCAACCCTCAGAATGGGAGAAAATAATAGCAATGAAGCAACTGACAAAGGATTAATTTCCAAAATATGCAAGCAGTTTTTGCAACTTAATACCAGAAAAACAAAAACCCAATCAAAAAGTGGGAAAAATATCTAAACAGACATTTCTCTAAGAAGACATAAAGATGGGTAATAAACACATGAAAAGATGCTCAACATCACTCATTGTTGCTGCTGCTGCTGCTGCTAAGTCACTTCAGTTGTGTCCGACTCTGTGCGACCCCATAGACGGCAGCCCACCAGGCTCCCCCGTCCCTGGGATTCTCCAGGCAAGAACACTGAGTGGGTTGCCATTTCCTTCTCCAATGCATGAAAGTGAAAAGTGAAAGTGAAGTCGCTCAGTCGTGTCCAACTCTTAGCGACCCCATGGACTGCAGCCCACCAGGCTCCTCCATCCATGGGATTTTCCAGGCAAGATTGTTAAAGAGATGCAAATCAAAACCACAATGAGATATCATCTCATACCAGTCAGAATGGTCCTCACAAAAAAATCTCTATAAACAACAAATGCTGGAGAGGGTGTGGAGAAAAGGGAACCCTCTTGCACTTACAGTGGGAATGTAAATTGATACAGCCACTATGGAAGACAGTATGGAGATTCCTTTAAAAACTAGGAATAAAACTACCATATGACCCAACAATCCCACTACTAGCCATATACGCTGAGGAAATCATAATTGAAAAAGACACATGTACCCCAATGTTCATTGCAGCACTATTTGCAGTGGCTAGGACATGGAAACAACCTATATGTCTGTCACTAGATGAATGGATAAAGAAACTATGGTACATATATACAATGGAATATTACTCAGCCATAAAAGGGATGATTTGAGTCAGTGCTAATGAAATGGATGAACCTAGAGCCTATTATACAGAATGAAGTAAGTCAGAAAGAGGACAACAAATGTCATATATTAACATATATGTATGGAATCTAGAAAGATGGTATTGATGAACCTATTTACAGGGTAGCAGTGGAGACATAGACATAAAGAGCAGACTTATGGACACAGAGAGTGAGTAGGAAGGAGAGGGTGGGATGAATCAAGAGAGTAGCATGGACACATATACACTAGCATGTAAAATAGATAGCCAGTGGGAATTTACTATATGGCTCAGGGAACTCAAACTGGGGTCCTGAGACAACCTAGAGGGGTGGGATAGGGTGGGAGGTGGGAGGGAGGCCCAAGAGGGAGGGGATATATGTATACCTATGGGTGATCCATGTCAATGTATGGCAGAAACCAATACAATATTGTAATTATCCTTCAATTAAATAAAATTTTTAAAAAGAATATGTGCATTTATGAAAACACACAGAAAAGTCTGGATGGATATGTATCAAAGTGTGTGGTGATTATTTCCAGGAATGTTAAGGGAATTGAGGGGTAAAAGAAGGAGAACTTACACTTTTTCATCTTTATGACCCTGAATTGCTGAAAAAATTTACAACTGTGTACTACTTATGTAATTGTAAAAAAGCACTTTTTAAATGGAAAAAAAAAAGCATTTAATTAGATAATACCTATAAAGTGACTCGTTGAGTACCTGGCATAGAGTTGGAAGATAGCCAGTGTCATTCTCTGCCCTGCTTTCTGGTCGACCACCAAGAAATCACTCAGTGAAGAGAGACAAAATATTGGAAACATTTTCTAAACATTTACAAAGTTAAAATGTCCTTGTTCCTTATAAAATATTTCTGTTTGCAGGTAAATATTTGGCCAGTTATTTAATCTTCAATTTTCTGTTCTTCGCTAAAGGCCATTCCTCTGTTAATCATAGACTATAATGAACTCTATAAATACTACACTATAGGAAGAGATTTGAGGTTCTAAGTTTCCCTGAAGAGCATATCAATACAGAAAAATTAGGAAACAAGTGACTTATTAGCCATAGCCACAGGAAATACTTTATTAATAACATTTCAAAAGAAAGAAGTGTTTACACACAGTTTTTCATATCCATTCTCCATACTGCTGAAGGAAAATGGGGACAGGCCTGCTCAGAATAACAAGTAATCCCCAAATCATCTGCAAAGTGGAATTTAGTTTGATAGTTCTCCACATTGCAAACAGAATAGGAACATTTTTCCAAGTCATATTTTTGTGTTGCTTTCTCCCATTTTGAAATACAAACTAACAATTTGGCATGACATAAATCGAACTAAAAACGATTTTTATACCTGGAAAAGGGACATTTATATGAAAGGAATTGGGGTCACAGATTTCAAAGGTGTAAGAGACTATGGGAGCTACTTAGTCCAGCCCACTGACCTGTGTAGGAATCCTGTGTTACACTCTCTGTGACTGCGGCTCAGCGTTTGCATGCAGAATTTAGATAACTCATAGGAATCTCTATTTAACTGAACAATGAAAGGGCACAGCAGTAATAGCCATGATAGCAGTAATCTTGGCTATCAAGGGAAAGGGGTAGCTAATACACTCTGTGGGGTCCAGGGGAAGTTTCTAGAAATGCCTGATTTATCAGTTAGAATGGCTTCTAACTGCATGTAACATAATACTTATGTAATAATGGTTAAATAAGAAAGACAATTATCTGATATAACTAAAAAAAAAATCCAGAGGAAAGCAATCCCAGAGCAGTTTTAGTGGCTCAAGGGTGTATTAAAGTTCTTTCTGTCATTGTACTCCACCTTTAAGAGTTTCTTAGTCTTTCAGGCTTAGGCTTATTGCCCCATGGTGGCAAGATGGCTTCCAGAGCTCTCGGAATCGTATCTTCATATGGTCAAGTCTAAAGAAATGAACCAGAGAGGTGACCAAAGGGGGAGCAAGAGAGAAAGAAAAAGTTTTTCTCAAGTCATTATACTTTTATCAAGGAGGACCTAGAAGAAATACCCTACAAAACTTCTTTTTACATACAAATGTCTAAAAATAGGTAACATGGCTCCCTAGCTGCAAAGGAAGCTGGAGAGTCAATATGCTGCTTGTTTAGCCTGTACAGTGGGAGGTGGGCAACGGTGAAGAAACATTGAAAATGGCTTTTGGGTCAGTTAATAAGTGTTTGACATAATTACCACGGTGCCCACAGCTATTCATCTCTTTTTCATGGGAGCATGACCTAGGGGAGGATGCGTCCTCTTCAATACCAAGGGATGAATCATGATTGAACTAAGAAATTCAGTTCCTCATGCCAGTTAAGAATGGGAATGGGATGTAGTTCTGGCAATGAGATGTGAGATGATATCTCCCAGAAGTCTGGGGAGTTTCTAGGAGGCTTAACTCCCATCCAGAAAAGAAGATCTATGCTCTCTTCCCCTCTTTCAGAATTTGTATATTTTTGTTTGAGGTTCTGGTACTTGGAGTAGGTTCTACTACTTGGAGCTCTATTAAACCGTGAGAGGATATATGCGAGGACAAAACCCGATGCACTGAAAAAGAGACGGGAGAGATAAAAAGGGCACCTATCCTTCTGAACTCTGGAACTTCCTACTTCCATACTTCTTGTTATCTTTGGTTTGCTCAAAAAAGCAGATCGTGGGACAAAGGGCTAATATGCACCTCGTTAGGTGATACAATATCAGGAAACATGTGTGCAGAACAGAGAGAATGAAGCCAGGAAGGAGGAAGTGTCAGTATGAGAACGCATTATCAAGTTGGCTGCCATTGAGCATGATGGTCCTCTAAGAAACCATGTAAACTGCATCTCAGGACAGTGCATCAGAGCGGGAGGATGGATAGTTTCTCCACCAACTCTCACCTCTTGTCAATCAAGGATTTTCCTGTGGTGTGTTAATTGCCCCAGGCTTCTAAGTTTTGCATGCATGGGTACCAGCCAGGTTCTACAGTGTCCAACAGCTTAGCATTAACATGGAAACCTTGGGAAGGAGATGAGAAATGTGTGGTGTAGGTGCAGGGATGAGTTGAGGTGTAGTCAGGTTGCACCTAATATTGATGGAGTCTCAGTGGTGGATATAAGGACTCCGGTGATATGGTATCTAATATATTCTACAGCTTGCATCAATCAGATCTTCTCTTGACCTCCACTTTTGAAAACAAGATACTCTTACTTCTTCCCTGAGAGAAAAGATATGTCTGATTAATCACAGAGTTCTTTTCAAGGTGGGTAGCTGCAAAGACTCAAGACAAGAGAGTTTTTGAAACTAACTATGATCCTTGCTGTTGCAGCTGGTTGAGCTCTTGATTCATATCCATCATCTTCAACCATGACTACCATGCTGGATTACGCTGAACCTTTGTTGCCTTGCCTTTGTTGGGCCATGTTTCCTGAAACTGCCAATTCTCTATAATCTCAGGGCATGGAAGTGTGAAAAGAAGCTCCAATGAATTCTCCCTGCCCCCATTGTGTAGTTGTGCCCCTAGTTCTTTATGTAATAATCAAGTGGCCTCACTGACACTCACTCCTTTCTTTGTTTTCTGACCCATGGGCAAGAAGAACTCAATGCACTGATAGCTTCAGAATGATACATAGGAGGTATCTAATGTAATTTAATAGTAAATATCCTGTTGTTTAAGTCATTTTGAGTTAAATTTTGTTTTTCTCCTGGCAGTCTAAAACATCCTCACTAATGTAACACAGGAAGTGACAGCTAAGGTTGAGATCCAAAAGAATAGCAGAAATTAAAAATAGGCAAAGATTATGGGCAAACATATTTCAGGAAGATGGACAAACATAAAAATCTGTACAGGAGTGAAAATGTAAACTGTTTGTAGAGATTTAACTGGTTCAATATGGCCAGAATCAAGATTATTTTTAAAAGTTGCTTGTTGAGGTTTCTTATATAATGTTGGCAATTTGCAAAGGAGAGTTTAGTGCTTTTGAGGAATCCAACCTGAAGAAGAACCTTGTGTCACAAAATAATAGCAGAAGTTGCCTTGTCTTTTGAGAACTAAATAACACTGACTCATATTTCTAACTGCATCTCTCACTATTGGATTAGTTTTCCCCATGAATTTCCTAAACTTTATGTCTTATGCTCCAATTTCCACTTCTAATTTCCATCAAGTTTAGGTGCATTTGTCTTTTGCTTTCTGTGGCTGTGCTCTTCTCTTCATCATCCCATGTTCAACAAAACTCTTTCCCCCACCTCTGCAAAATGCCAATCAACTATGAGAAAAGTCAAGATTCGCTTAATATATTTCGGAGGGTGGATGAGTGGGTGGAGAGAGACAATAAAAGGGGTTCAATTATAGCACAACTGATGGCTTAAGAGGACATCGTTATTGTAAGACCTCTCTGCCAGACCTAGCAAAGTATGAGGGGAATTCTCATGGGCCAACATCATTCTTCAAGTTTCCTGTCCTGCAGTCATAATACGGTCCTTCATCTCCAAGAATTTCCCCACTTTTTTACTATTCATTTTGCCCAGCAGTTTCCAAATGCCTCCCTCATAGTTATACAGAGATATTCAGTTTGAACATCCTAATCCTTCCCTGATTAACAGTCAAAGGACTATCTTTCCACAACCAAGATTGTTCATCAAGGTGGTTTTGTTAAACAAATGCATCCCTCTCCCTGAATCTCAGCTCTTAATCTGGGAACTGTGGAAAATTCTTCTGAGAACAGTGGAAAATTCCAGCAAACTGTGGAAAATTCTTAAAGAGATGGGAATACCAGATCACTTGACCTGCCTCCTGAGAAATCTGTGTGCAGGTCAAGAAGCAATAGTTAGAAGCAGACGTGGAAAAATGGATTGGTTTCAAATTGGGAAAGGAGTACATCAAGGCTGTATATTGTCACCCTGCTTATTTAACTTATATGCAGAGTGCATTAGGTGAAATGCTAGCCTGGGAGAAATATCAATAACCTCAGATACGCATATGACACCACCCATATGGCAGAAAACAAAGAAGAGTAAAGAGTCTCTTGATGAAAGTGAAAGAGGAGAGTGAAAAGCTGGCTTAAAACTCAACATTCAGAAAACTAAGATCATGGCATCTGGTCCCATCACTTCATGGCAAATAGATGGGGAAACAATGGAAACAGTGACAGACTTTATTTTCTTGGGCTCCAAAATCACTGCAGATGGTGACTGCAGCCATGAAATTAAAAGATGCTTGCTCCTTGGAAGAAAAGCTGTGACTAACCTAGACAGCATATTAAAAAGCAGAGACATTACATTGCCAACAAAGGTCTGGCTAGTCAAAACTATCGTTTTTCCAATAGTCATGTGTCAATGTTGGACTATAGAGAAAGCTGAGTGCCGAAGAATTGATGCTTTTGAACTGTGGTATTGGGTGATACTCTTGAGAGTCCCTTGGACTACAAGGAAATCCAGCCAGTCCATCCTGAAGGAAATCAGTCCTGAATGTTCATTGGAAGGACTGATGTTGAAGCTGAAACTCCAATACTTTGGCCACCTGATGCGAAGAATTGACTCATTTGAAAAGACCCTGATGCTGGGAAAGATTGAAGGTGGGAGGAGAAGGGGCTGACAGAGGATGAGATGGTTGGATGGCATCACTGACTCGATAGACATGAGTTTGAGCAAGCTCCGGGAGTTGGTGATGGACAGGGAAGCCTGGTGTGCTGCAGTCCATGGGGTCACAAAAAGTCAGACACGACTGAGCGACTAAACTGAACTGAACTGAATCTGAGAACTGGTTTCTCTACACTTCATTTGAAAGAGAATGAAAACCTTGGAGTGAGGAGTTGACTGGGAGACGTTTCTCCAAGGGGATACTAATCTTGAGCTGAGTCTTGAAGGCAAAGTTAGAGTCAATAGGGAAAGAGGTGCAGAGACAACATTCTCCTTGAGCAAAGACATAGAGGATGAGAGTGGTGGACACCCATCCCCTGTTTTATGCCTCCTTCCCCTGCAGCATCTTTTAACCTTCAACTATTATTCGAGCAAGTGAATAAAAGAGGAAACCCTGTGGACCTGATCTGAAGGGCCAGCAGTCCAGAGGCCTAATGAGAACACAGGGGAGAGTCCCTTCAAGCTGTGCATGTGCTCACTAGGGTCACATACAGTAAAGACACTGAACATTCCTTTTAAGTTCCAGACAATTTCCCTATAATGTAGAGCTTAAGAGTATTTTCCTTGGATCCAGGCTGCTTAGATTCAAATGTTGGCCCAACCTCTTGGTATCCATGGGATCTTGGTTCAGCCACTCAATCTCTCTGTGTCTGGGTTTCCTTATCTGTAAAATTGGGATAATGATAGCACAGGGTTTTCTGAAGATTAAATAAGTCATGTCTATGTCAACTTCTTAGAACAGTGTCTGTCACAAACTAAGCCCTTATTAAATATTAGCTCAGTGCAAATCATTGACTTGACTCACTGACAATGCTGGCTTGTGATATGTCATGTGTGAGCCATGAAAATAGTTTGGGTCCCAGCTGCTTCTGCCACACAAGTTTTTATAGTGGGAAATGGATCTGATATCACCAATTAAGTTAATTGGCACAACTTATTTAATTTGGACCTCTAGTGCACATAGTGGGAACAAAATTTGGAACCCAAAAGCATGGATATAAGAAGAAAAAATCACCACATATATTGCAAAGGAATGCCCAGCTGCTTTAAGAGCTGTTATCTGCTTGCTGGGGACATGTTACTTATGTTCCTTTTGTGTGAGTGCTCAGTTACTAAGTGGTGTCTGACTCTTTGTGACTCCATAGACTACAGCCCTCCAGGCTCCTCTGTTCATGGGATTTCCCAGGCAAGAATACTGCAGTGGGTTGCCATATCCTCCTCCAGGGGCTCTTGGTTGCTACCAAAAATGATGCTCATGGAAGCTTCAATGTATACTGTCTGGGTCTTACCTTCATAAATTTTGATGTATCAATAATTGGTTTGGGTTTTAGCTTCAACTTTGGGGTTTAAGGGCTTCCCTGGTCGCTCAGATGGTAAAGAATCTGCCTGAAATACAGGAGACCTGGGTTTGATCCCTGGGTCGGGATTCCTGACCTGGGTTGGGAAGATCCTCTGGAGAAGGGAGTGATACCCACTCCAGTATTCTTGCCTGGAGAATTCCATGGACAAAGGAGACTGGAGAGCTACAGTCCATGGGTTGCAAAGAGTTGGACACAAATGGAGTTTAAAAAACTCTCCAGGTCTCACAATTGAGAACTACTGTCTAAAAAATACTCACCAGCAAACCACACCCGAGACAAATTAAATCAGAATCAGTGTGGGTGAGGCTTGGGCAACAGCATTTTAAAGGCTCTCCTGGTGATTTGATGTTCAGCCACCACTCCTGTGGTTCCAGAATGACCATTCTGGAAGTTCATTGATTTAGATCTGATCTTAAGTGCTGCCAAGGCTATACTCAATGATGTCTCATCAGTTTTATAGCTTCCAATGACAAAATAACACATCTATCTTAAAAAAGACAACCTCATTATTGAAATTTCTGCCAAAGCCCCCCAGAAATTTGGCCGTGCAAGTGAGATGTACTTATAATGTGATTTTTGATAATGTGAGATTTCTTAAGATCACAAACCTCACGCTGATAATAGTGCACTGCTATACTTTTTTTTTAAAAAAATCTTTTTGGCCACCCCCAAAGCAGATTCTTAGTTCCCTGACCAGGTATTGAGGCCCTTGCAGTGGAAACGTGGACTTTTAACCCCTGGACCACCAGGGAGGTCCCTGCTATGCTTTTGATTCCCAGAATGTACCATTTTTCTGGTAAAATTATCTCCAGGATTTTCTTTGTAAAGTCACTTTTCTCTAACTCTTATCCTCTGTATTTTGTTTCATTGGTGGAGAAGAAGGCCCCAATTAGTGTAAGCTAATTAGCATATCCCATCCCCACCGGCATGGTGATTGGTTCCAAGATGATCAAGTGATCACTTTCTGGCCAATGAGAGCTGAACTCAGGTTCAGCTATGGAGAAAGAGAAGCTTCAACTTAGTGGGATGTGAAACTGAGGTATGAGGTCAGGAGCTGTTGAGAGGAGCCAGGCTGTCTGAGAATGAAGCCCCACACAGAGGAGAGCTGAGCAGAGAGTCATGGTGAAGTTGTCTGCTTTTTGGATAAAGCCCCTGGCACCAGCAGAGTCAGATTACTCTCCAGCTTCCCTCTTGCCCATGTCAATGACTTCTCTTTCTGGGAAAGCCAGTTTGAACTGAGTTTTGACTTAATCGCCCTGAAGCATCTAACTGACATAGCAGAACAGAGGAGAGAATTTACATAGCAAAGTTTGGCTCCTCCAAGTAATTTCTTGCCTGCTTCTTCATTTGGTCCTTGCCACAGTGCTGTGGAGTCAGTATTGCCAAGTGCTAGACTGTCAGCTCTGTGGGTACAAGAAGTCACGGTATGTGTCTCCCTCTCCTCAGCATGGTGCCACCCAGGAGGCAGGCACTCACTAAATAACTGTTGAGAGGAAGAGTGAATTCAGAGATCTCACAATGTGGTTTCAGCCTCACTCAGGATTCCCCTTTATCTAAAATGAGCACCCACCATTCCTTGAATGGACCTGATATTTTTAGGCTTTTGGCCAAGTTGTTCCTTCCACCTAGAGTATGTTTTCTGTTTCCTCTGGGTTTCAGATCCTCATTTACCATTCAAGACCAGAACAAATGCCTCTCTTTATGAGGTTTGCTTTGGCTCCCACCAGTTTGCTATAATGATGTTCTTACTCTAAGATCCTGTGGGGAAGAAGATGAAAATTCAGAAAAATCCAGATTGAAATCTCCATAGTGTCACTTCCTAGCTCCATGACCTTGAGCAAGTCATTTAGCTGCTGTAAGCCTGTGTTTCCTTAGTACAAGTTTGAGATGAAAATCCTGCTGATCTAATATGTCTGTTGTGGAAAGCAGATGAAACACACAGTGTATAAATTTTCTGTGTGTTCTAGCACAGAGAAGACAGTGATTCTAAAAGGCACTATTTTTCTCCCTGTTTCATATTATTGAGTAACCTGTGCAATTAAGTAACCCATGCCCAAGGTCAAACAACTATTCATTCACTTATTTTTAAGTCATTATTTATTCAGGCCCTACTATGTGTCAAGCTCTGTGGGTCCTAAAGACATAGTACTAAACAAGACAGATAAAAATCCCCATTCCCATATTCATAAGAGAAAGTAGATCTAATATAAACAGATAACCACATGCATAACAAATGTCACAAAGGGGAAGTTTAGGGATATTGTGTGGAGGGAATATCAAGATACTGGAACTTGAACATAAGACTGCTCTGAGTTATGACAGTTAAACAGAAGTGGGAAGAACATGCATGTCCTCTTCCCCTGTCACACAAGAGGGATTGACCTCTTTCTGTCCCTACTGGTCCTGGGGGGCTCTGACTCGGGCAGCCAGGCACCGCTTCTTGGCCAGCCCCAGGGACATGTGGAGACCTTGGAGAAGGACTTCGTGCCTCTGACTCGTCTGTTTCTGGCTCTTCTTATCAGTGCTGCCAGCTATTATATCCATCCCCTTCACGCGCCTCTCCACTCTGACCAGGCTTCTGATATTTCATTGTTCTCTGAAATTACCTCCATAAGATTTTAAATAAAAGTGAGAAATGGCCTCTTAGAGCCTCCAGATTGGCCCGGTGCAGTTTTCCCCTCCCTTCTTTCATGCCACAGTCAACAGAGTTGATACAGCCCCTGCTCAAAGCCTAGTCTTGCCCAGAAACTTCTCATGGAAAATGCCTGAGGCTGAGGGATTATGAATGGGCAGCACACAGACTGTGGGCACACACAGTAGTTTAAAAATCTGGGAAATTTCACATGAAAATCCACGTTTCTGGCTTCTCCTGAAAGGTCAGAAGAATTGGCAGCACCATTCCCACATCTCCAAAGGCAATGCTCAGCTGAAGCTGAGTGATGGCTGTCTCCTTTAGAGCAAGCACGCTGCGGTTCATCACAGACCCCACTGCTCCCTGTCGATCCCCAACCCAGCCTTCTGCAGTCATTTACTGTAATTTCCTGGTCTTTGAAAGCACAAAAGTTTGCATTGAATTTTAATCTGTATTTAAAGTGGTTTGGACACATTGTAAACACTGAATTAAGAGTAACTATTATTAATAGTAATTGTGGTAACAGTCAAAGAGTACAGCCCTAGAGCTGGCTTTTAAAAAGTATATATAGGGCCTTTCTCATAGCAATTGGGTAGGAATAATGATAGCTCAACAAATATTCAAAATGACACCATCCCTTCTTCCTAATCAGTATTCCTACCTTAGAAAATTTCTTAGTAAACTGCATAAAATCCTCACCCATAATAGAAGCAGAGCATGTTGCAACTAGGTGATTATTATTTACTGTCATTATATAATTAGACATAATTTCAATAATTGCCTAAACAGAAACTACGTGAATAAATATTCCTTAGGAAAACACAAATTACTGAAAAGGGAATCCAAGTCGGGGATGACACCTGCAAGATCCAGAGGGCCAGGTGAGGGTGATATGCACAGAGGATAGTCATCAGGGATATGGACCAGTCAGGCAACTGGGTCTTTTTGAGAGTGGATTCAGAGCAGTGAGTTTTCTTTGGCTCAGTCTCTAGCAAGATGGCTTTGTCCATCAGTGAGGGGAAATAACAATTTAACTGAACTTCAATCTGCTTACTACTAAATGTGCAAGTGTCCTGCTGCCGCTGACCGCTCTCCCTCCTTCCTTCCCTCCCTCTATTTCTCATCCCTTTCTTCCTCTTCCTTCTATTTCTTCTTCCTCTTCCTGCCCCCCTTCTCCTTCTCTTTTTCCTTCTTCCCCTTCTCTCTCTCCTTCCTCCCTCCCTCCTTTATTCAGTGGTCCTTGAGTAGCTGCCTTCTGCTGTGGGCACTGTCCTAGGTGCTGGTGATACAGTGGGGCACCAGGCAGGAATGAAGAGTACCTTGTTGGAGTTTGCTATGGAGCACCTCCTCCCCTTGGCTCCTGGGAAATGTGATGCAATCTGTCATTCTATACATACTTGTTGATCACCTACTATGTGCCAGTCAGGGAACTAGGTACTAATCTGCAGTAATCAAGCCAGTTATGGCCTTCTTCTTTTGAAATTCACATTTGAGAGAGGAGTAGACTGATAAAGCAAACAATCAAAGCAGGAAAATAGTAGGTACTGAAAATGCTATGCTAAAATTAAGATGGTGTTACAGGTGTCTGAGGAGACACATTTGTCACAGAACCTGGCTTGTGGATACCTAAAAGTTCTGTTCCAGCTTTCTTCACTGTCCAGACAACCTGTATGATCTCTCTCTTTGCTTTTCTCTCATTTTTGTCTTGGAGTCTGGAGTCAGAGAAACTTGGGTTTGAATCCCAGCTCTGACTCTGTCTCTGAACAGTGCGTTTGCCATTCTAGAACCAAGTAATGTATTGTTGATTTATTTTACCTGCTAATTGTCTGTCTCACCAAACCTAAGCTCCTCAGTCTCCCTTGCAACCCTGACTCCTATATACCTAACACCCTTCTAAGCCCTTGATAGGCAGATACATGTTTATTGATTGACAACATGCACGTGAGTTAATTTGCTTTGTTCTGATGCCTAATCATTTTGAGTGGACCAGGTAAAAGGGAGACCTGTATGTCCCAGTGTTAGCATCACATTTGGAACCCACCCACTCCCCCTCCCCCCACTTCTTATAATGATGCTGACACTCACATGTGTAAGGCTGTTAGGACTATAGTCCTCAGATTTACGAAGATTGAATGCAGTGGATAACTCCCACCTTTCTTGTGTGAAGGAGAAATAAAGGATAGTCGTATGGCTTTCTTCAGCTCCATCTGTGTGTGTGAGGAGCGTTACACTGGCAGTAATTACAGAAAGGAGAGGAAATGGAATAAGTAGCGAAGGAAGAATTAGTTGTACTCGACCTAATTAAAATCCTGTAGAAAGAATTCTTCTCCTATTTGCAAAGGTGATCTAGCATGACCTTGAAGCCATTGTATTAACCACTGTACTTTTCATTTTAAGGGGAATAAATGGCAGAAAAATCATTTGGGAAAGGCAACCCTCTATTTGCCTTTCAGAAATTAAATGACCTTGATTTCTGAACCACTTCCTCCCAATGAAATTAAATTGCATTGAACCCTGTCAGTAACAAGGGAAAGCTAATCAAGCTGGAGGAGGGAGGAACTCCCCCAGCTGATACTCTGCCAAGAGCTGGGGACTTTGGAGCAGAGAAAAGTAGCAACAAGGTGGGAGTCTGGGGCCTTTGGTCAAAGTTGATTGAGTTGTTTTCACTTTGTTTAAAAAACACAGGCACATGGAAGATACAAAATCTTCTTTCCTAAGTAGTATTTATACTGTTTTATATGTCTTAATGGTAAAGGGATATTTTTCTACAATCTAGCACAGGTTAGAAAGTTTCCAGGCAGATTATCTGCCCAGAAGGAAGTTGCTATAGTCGGAATAGGACAACCACTAACATGAGAGCTATCATCAGTATATTTTTTATCAAGTCAAGCTCTTTGTACACATTATCTTATTTAATTCTTGCAACTATTTATATTAGCTGCTATTATTTCCCCTGTTTTGCAGATAAGAAAACCAATGCTTGGAAATGTAATTTGCCCAAGGTCACACAGTGTAACTGAATGGCAGATAGGGGCCAGAATCCAGGCTGGTCAGATTCTTTGACCATAAGAATCTTTTGTCCCAACTTGGCCATCCCACCTACAGGAGTGTTTTTCTCAGGCAGGATGTCAGAGGCCCTTTAATCCCAAGTGGGAGGTATCTTTGGCCCAGATTGCTCTGGTTTGGTAATGGCAATGTTTTCTATATGTGCATGCTAAGGCACTTCACTCATGTCCAACTTTTTGAAACCCTATATAGCCTTCAGGCTCCTCTGTCCTTGGGTTTCTCCAGGCAAGAATACTAGGAGTGGGTTGCCATGCCCTCCTTCAGGTGATCATCCTGACCCAAGGGTAGAACCCAAATCTCTTATGTCTCCTGCATTGGCAGGTAGGTTCTTTACCATTAGCACCCCCTGGGAAGCCCTGTACTCAATAGATGTTTATGACTGTATAAATTGGCAGGTGCCTGAGAAATGTCCTAGGTAAGGTCAGAAGAGATAATGTGAATCTCACTCTCATGGGTTGATAAGAGCTTATTTATCCAAACATGAAGAATGGAGCTAACAGCTGATGTAGCTAAGGAGACATAGCAGCATAATGCATTCACCAAGAGCATGGGCCCTGGGGTCTAACTGTCTGAGTTTAATCCTGGATCCAATGATTTACAGTTGTGCAACTTTAGGCAAATTATTTAAGGTCTCTGTGATTCTGTTTCTTAATCTTCATAAATGGAGAAAACAATAATACCTACCTTGTAAGGGTGTCATGAAAATTAAATGAGATAGTTATATATCTAGCATACATTAAGTATCTAGTATATATTAACTATTAAGATAAGTTTGGTCAGAAGCTCAGGAAAGCCTGAGCTTCTGGAAGAAGGCAGAAGGGATCAGTTCACTGGAAGCTGATCACCAAGGGAGACTTGTTTAGGGACAAAGTGAGCTGGCAGGAGGAAAAGGGAACAAGGAGCTAAGAAATGGAAGAGCTCACAGGACTTGCTACTTTCCCAGTAGATGTCCCAGGTAGATATCCATGGAGAGGATGCCTTGCTAGGAAAGACCAGGCCGAAAGGAAGGATAGAAAGCAGTTTAGGAGGATCCCTACATCTATACATCCTTCAGTCCATTCATCCTTCTATGTTTATCCTTCCATTCTCTACCCCTCCTTCCATCCTTTCATTCCAGAATCTGCCAACCTGTCTAGGCTTCCATCCAACCCTCAATATTTCTCTCTTTTTCTTACTCCATATGTTCATCCATTCATTCCTCCTCCCCATCTATCCTTTGATTCTTAGGATAGTATAGTGGTTAAGAGGGCCGAATGTGGAGATTCAGAGCCTGGATTCCAGACTCATGTTATTCATGGCTTATATGACCTTGAAAAAATTTCTTAACCTCTCTAGGCTCCAAGTTTCCCACGTGTTAATTGGGGCTGTCTCCTGAAGGCAAAGGAGAGTGACTGGAAGATTTTGATCATATTTATGTTTTTGCAAATTTACTGTGTCTGCTTTGGGGAGAATGGAGTGAAAGAGGGCAAGACCAACAAGTAAGAAGTCAGTTGGAAGGCATTGCAAATAACCAATGCCAAAAATAGTGTGAACGTGAACCAAGTAGTGAGAGCTGTCATTTCTTCTGTGTTTGTTGTTTTTCAGTCACTAAGTTGTGTCCGACTCTTTACGGCCTAATGAACTATAGCACGCCATGTTTCCCTATCCTTCACTATCTCCCAGAGTTTGCTCAAACTCATGTCCATTGAGTCAGTGATGCCATCCAACCATCTCATCCTCCGTCAACTCCTTTCTCCTCTTGCTCTCAATCTTTCCCAGCATCACTTTTTCAGTGAGTTGGCTCTTCACGTCAGGTGGCCAAAGTACTGGAGCTTCAGCTAAAGTATCAATCCTTCTAATGAATATTCAGGGTTGATATTCTTTAGGATTGACTGATTTGATCTCCTTGATGTCCAAGGAACTCTCAAGAATCTTCTCCAGCAGCACAATTTAAAAGCATCTATTCTTCAGTTCTCAGCCTTCTTTATACTTACATGTTTAGGAGGTGTCAGATGCACTGCCGCCTGCTAAGTCTGGATTGTCTCTTTGACCCTTTCTTATAACTCTAATAGTTAAATGCTGTTTAATTATTTCCATTTTACACATGTGGAGAAGGAAGATTAGAATATTTTAAGAACTAACTAGGATCAAACAACTGGCAAGTAGCCGGGATTTGAACATAGATCATTTGACTCTGACATTTGATCTGCAGCTCCAGGCAGCCCTGAGCAAGGACAGTGGCATCAAGAATGAGGAGAAAAAGACTACTTCCAAGAGACTCTGTTGCTGCTAAAGAAGCAAGATGACTTGATTGGCAGATTGCTGGAGGCGTGGGTATGCTAAACTGGCTCTCTGGGGGTAAAACCTGGGTTTTGTAGCTTTCATCAATTTGTATGGTATAAATAATCCCATCATTACTAATGTGATGTTACTGAACTTGGAACTGGGAAAAGACAGTGGAAATTAAAGAGAAGAGTCAAGAAGGCCTTGGGAGTTTACAGCTTGTGGTTGAGTACAGAGAGATGTGGTTAATTGTTTCAAGGGGCTTCTAATTTCCCTTGAGTCAGACACAGTTATCAGAATCCCCTGAAATCTGGGAAACTGTTTCCCAGAAAATTGCTTGTTGTCACAAAATTCTCAAAGCATTTCAAGGTTTTCATTGTTCCGATGCCCTTATACTCCATTAAAAAAACCAAAATCCCAGTGGCACTTAATATATAAATCAACAATAAATATTTATTTAAATCTCATATTTGAGACTTTTCTGGGGTCTGGCTGGGCTTGACTCAATGCCTCTGCTCCACGTGTCTCTGCTTCTCCACCTGGGCCCAGCAGGTTCATCCAAACATGGTCACATGGCAATGGCAGAAACACAAGATGGTAAATGGAAACATTCAAGGTCTCTTTAGCCCTAGGCTTGTAGCTGGCAGCCTGTCACTTACACATCATTCTGTTATCCAAAGCAAGTCACATGTTCGAACTCAAAGTGAAGGGGTGGGGAAATATGTTTCATCCTTTTAATGGAAAGCAGTGAAAGTCACATGTCAAAGACCTGGATATGGGAGGTGTTGAGGCATTGGGGCCGACGATTCATCTACCCCTGGGGCATCTCTCCAGGTGAGCAGAACAGACTCAAGGCTGGAGGGCTGTATACCTCCCTTAGAGTATGCATCTAGCCTCTACTCACCTCTGTTTTTCCTTTATCTTCATGAAGAGAAGATAGGGGCCCTAGAGTCCCCTAGAAGATAGAGGCCTCCTCGGTTTCCTCCTCTGCTGCTGGGAAAGCTGGTTTTGTCCCATAGTTTAGAGACTTGAGCATTACATCATCCCTCCTTTGCTACTTTGACAAACCAAGTGACTTTCTCCCCACTCAGGGTTTCCAGCGAGCCCTTCAGAAAAAGGTGCTGCAGATGCAACTTTTCCTATTGCATCTTAAAATTAGTGCCTTTTCTTTTTTTAACAAATAGGCCTTATTTATACCATGCACACACAACAAAAAAAGGAAGATAATTAGGCATACACACTGCAATCAAGCTTATTGGGTTCGTTGGAATCATTAAACTTAATTACTTTCACTTGTTATTCCTGGGGGCTATAATATCAGTATTAAATGCCAATGGAATCTTGCAGTATGTTTGATTTAGCTGAAACAAGGATTCAGTAATTTACTGCCTCTCTGAGAAAATTTACCAAAGCAAGGAACATGCTGCATGCCTCCTCTTGTTTTTCATGGGGTCTGCTGGGAAACACCCTTGCTGAAAGTCTGGGAGGTTGTCTTTTAACCTTTCTCAATGCCCTGAGAGATTCTCTTTGAAATTCCTGTCCACCTCTAGGAGGAATTAACCACAAGTAATAACCAATGGGCACATCTTATTTAATCCTCGTAATTTCCCCATTTTGCAGAATAGGAAACTGAGGTTCCAAAAGATTAAGTAATTTGCCTGAACTCACACAGTTTATAAGAGGCAGGTCCAGGACACTGCCTAATGGGGAAAGTTCCTGAGCCTGAAATCAGTGTAATCACTTCTGTGGTTCCCAAATCTTGGTTATTGGTTACTTTTCCAACTTCTTGATAAGTCTTATTAAAGACTTCTTGATAAGTCTTATAAACCCTCTCAACTTCAAGTTCTAATAAAATCCAAGGTATGTGAATGTTTGCCATGTTCCTGTCATTGTACTAAGAGTTCTAACTACTTTAACTCATGCAATCTTCCTGGCAATGCTGTCTATAGCATATGCTCATTGTATTTTGTTATTATTGCTACTATCACTACTATAAATTGATTCATCTATGTGTTAGGCTAATGTCAACATCTGTATCAGTAAGGAGTTTTTTTTCAAATGCAGGTGATAGCTGCTCACAACAGATTACCAAAAAGGGCTTTATTTTTTCACATAGCAACAAATCCTGAGAGGCAGTCCTGGCTGCTATGGCTGTTCACAGCGCCATTAGAAACCCAGACTCCCTCCATTTTTCATCTCAGTCATCCTTAGAGGTTGGCATTTTTCTTCATGGTTGCAAAATCATCGCTCCACCTTCAGGCATTGCATCTATCATCAAGAAAGCAAAAAGGAGGTGAAGCGCTGGAGGCAAAAGCTCCCTCCTCTATGTCCCCCTTTATTATTGGTGCGGGGTCACCCTTTCTGAGGTCTACTCCCAACATCTCACTGTCCTGGGGCATTCCTCACTCAAGAAAGCCTGGGAAAGACACTTTATTTTGGTTTCACATGTGGACGCCATAAGCAAAAGCAGGTTCCTATGTAAAGAGGAGGATAACAGATATGGGCAGGAGAGGAAGAACCAGGTGTCTGGCACAACAATCTCTGAGGACTAGGTCAACAGGCTTTGCTTATTGAAGCAGGTTGAGGTTTTTCCCCTTGAAAAGCTCCTTTTCACTCTGCCGTTTCCTATAATCCTCGCACAACGTTTTAAGGAAGTTGGTCCACTTTCATTCCTGAGTGCTCTCAAAGACATTTTCCTAGTCCATTTTTTCAGCCTCAGAAATGAGGGGCAGGAGGAGGGGAAGGGACCGCCTCTGCCACAGACAGATCTGAGCAGGGCTCATATCTCCCCGGCAACAAACAGGGGTGGCAGGCCGGGATGGCCTTTTGAATTGGGAACTGGGATGGAGGATGGGTAGAGAATTAATTATGCAATTAGCTAGGCTTGGAGTCAAACCTCTCACCACGCTCTTAATTAATTGATCAGATGCACCACCTGCTGACCTTCTCCCTTCTGAAGGCTCCCAGAATGCACTGTGGGTGCGGGAGGGGGTAGAGTCTGCTCACTCTTTGGGGGACTGGGGAGTTCCGCCTGAGGTCTGTGTGCGGTCAATTAACATAAGAGCCCAGGGACCCCTGAGCATGCCTTATAATGATCAATTAGGGTGAATAAGCCAGGGCTACTAGAAAGAGGAAGCTTGATTCATTGGTTACATGTGTAGTGGAGGGGGGGACATGGTATACAGCGGTGATTTCCAACAACCATTTTCAGCACAGATAAATTCTTTATTCCAAGGAGGAAGGAGGCAGGAGAATAAGAGTAGCAACAGAGTTCAGTGACTACTGACATATGACATGAGGGTTTTTGTTTTGGCTAAGAGTTTGTAATTATAAAAATCACATACGCTAACAATAATGGACATGAGTTTGAGTAAACTCCGGGATTTGGAGATGGACAGGGAGGCCTGGCGTGTTGCAGTCCATGGGGTCACAGAGTCAGACACGACTGAACAACTGAACTGACTGAACAATAATGTAGAAGAATATTTTTGAGTGATTATTATTAATGAGACACTCAATGCTTTAGCTTTGCTGTATCATTTAATGCTTACAAGAGCTTATGAGAGGGTTACCACTCCACCTACTTTCCAAAGGAGGAAAGAAGGGCTCAGAGAGGTGAAGGAACTTGCTCAGTCACATGGCTAGGAGGTGGAAACCCAAGAATTTGAACCCAGTTTTGTCTAACTTCAGAGCTTGTCCCTTTAAACTCTAGTCATTATAACGCATGCATTTTAGGAAAGCTGGATCCTGCTAACAATTATAAAGAAAGTAATCACCCATAATCTCAGCACCGAGGGACAGTCTTGCACAAGTTATACTAATCTTTTCCTCCCACTATCTCAGCTTCCAGGCCCATTTTAATTTCCCTTCCATGCTCCCCACTCCCCTTCACTATCACCAGCACCATTTAGACCAGGGGTAAGTAGCTGACTCAAGCTGGGCCAGTCACATCTGCCCATCCTGATTTAGAATAGAGCCACAGAGACCATGAGCCGGGGAAAGTGAGAGTTGCTGAATTGCAGAGGCACATGGGCCACTGAGGCCTCCACAATGGGTCCTGTGGGGGCTGATGACTGAACAGAGCTGGTCTGCCGGGAGTGAAGCAGGAGGATAGGATAAGAGGCAGATTCGAGGGAACATGTGGCTCTGATAAAGGGCTAGGTGAAAGAATAACCAAGATTACAGTTCTTTGAGGCCAGCCTGGATTGTCAACAGGTGTGTCCATAAGACCAGTCTCCTTTTAATTTAGCTTCCTTGCATGAGTTTCTCTTCCTGGTAGCCAAACACTCCCTGACTATACAACAACTGCTAATATTTCGGAGTGTTTCCCCCTAGTTTCCTTCCTCCTTCTGTTCCTGTCTATAATCTCAGATGCAAAGAGCTGAGATACTCCTACTTCCAGAATCATCATTGCAATACTCCTCTCATTTTACTGATTGCCCCACCCTGTTCATTCCCATTCTCTATTCCCCTCCCTCTCCCTCACAAGCACTTGCTCTAATGCTTTTTGATATGTCTATAATGCATGTGATTTTAATATATTTAAATGGTGGCCTGTGATAAATCTCCATCAGTTCTCTTTTCTTTTTTTGTAGTTAGCAGTATGTTTTAAACCCATTTCCCCACCCCCACCCCATGTATCTGCTCATGGTTTAATCATCCTTCACAGAAAATTTCATATCCACTTTTATTTATTTAGTGCTATAATGGGAGGACATTTTATTTATTATGAGATCAGCTGTCCACCATCCACTTTTCTGCTAAAAACTCACATAGGAGAATAAATTTTTAAATGCCCAATTTAGTTTTTTCCTCAAGCCATACAAGGAGACAGCTCTCAATTTTTTCTTCCAGGTTCACAGAGGACAATGAAGGAGTGAATTGACAGAGAATTCTGGATATGAGACCAACTGAATTCTTTACTCTGTGGCTTGGATGGAGAGCTGGAGGGCTGGGGGTAGAAGGGAGGCTTATGGGAGTCTCAGCTCCAGCCTCTAGGAGATCAGAGATAAGACACGTGGGATGTACTAATTAGGACTCTTTTGACTGAAATAACAGAAATCTAATTCAAGTTAGCCTAAGCTAAAATGGGCATTTACTGCCTCATGAACCTGGATAGTCTGTGGTAGTGAGGTTTGGGGCATGGCTATATCCAGTACTGAAAATGAACTAAAAAGGGAATCAAGACCAGGCTCTTTCCATTTCTTGGTTCAGTCTTCTCTTTGTTGACTTAATTCTACAGCAAGTTCTCCCCTCAGAAAGGCAGAAATGGCCAAGGACAGCTTGAGGCTTACACTCCTATCCTTGGCAACCCAAGTCAACAGTACTTCCTTCCTAGCAATTCCAGCAATAGCCCCCAAATTCATTCCATCTGGGCTGGGCAGGATTGCATACTCACTCCTGAATCAGTCACCATGGCTGTGCTTGCCTGGGGTTGGGTCATATGGGTGGGATCAGCTCCATCTGAGCCGAGGGATAGAGAGAGGGGAAGGGATACTAGGGTTACACTAAAAGAAGAAAGGGGAATGGATGGTGGGCAGGTGGTAACCAATAGATTTTCATCAGCACGGACCAAGGGCAATACCAACCGCCCTTAAATGTGATCTAGGGAAGGGGCGGAGTAGGAACAAGGAGTTGAAGCAGCAAGTGGGGGCACCTTGGAGTACATCAGCTCTTACCTGGTGCTGACCCTGCACAAAGTCCTCACCCATCTTGAGGGTTACAGTGAAAAAGAACCAGAGAATAAAGCACAGCATTTAGATTTAGACAGACCTGGATTCAAATATCTCCTTGTTTGATGGCCAAGAGGCATATGAAGATTCGCCACATCACTAATTATTAGAGAAATGTGAATCAAAACTACAATGAGGTTATCACCTCACACCAGTCAGAATGGTCATCATTTAAAAGTCTACAAATAGCAAATGTTGGAGAAAGAAGGAGTAGAGAAAAGGGAACCCTCCTCAACTGATGTTGGAAATGTAAGTTGGTACAGCCACTCTGGAAAACAGTATGGAGGTTCCTCAAAAGAACTAAAAATAGAATTACCATTGTTGTTGTTATATCCAGACAAAACTATAATTCAAAATGAAGCATGCACTCCTTTGTTCATAGTAGCACTATTTATAACAGCCAAGGCATAGAAGTAATCTAAATGTCCATCAACAGATGAATGGATAAAGAGGACATGGAACATGTGTACAATGGGATACCACTCAGCCATAAAAAAAGAATAAAATAATGCCATTTGTAGCAACATGGATAGAACTAGAGATTATCATGCTAAATGAAATATCAGAATAAGAAAGAAAAATATCATATGGTATCACTTATATGTGGAATCTAAAATATGACACAATTGAAACTCTCAGTGAAACAGAAACAAGCTCACAGACATAGAGAACAGACTTGTGGTTGTCAAGGGGTGGGTGTTAGGGGAAGGAAGGGTTGGGAGTTTGGGGTTAGCAGATGCAAATGACATATAGAATGAATAAACCACAAGGTCCTACTGTATAGCACAGGGCACTATATTCAATACCCTGTGATAAACCATAATGGCAAAGAATATGAAAAAGAATACACATATATATGTTTATATATATATATGTATACAACCTATCACATTACTGTACAGCAGAAATTAACACATTGTAAATCAACTCTACTCAAATTAAAAAAAAAAAATCTCTCACTCTTTGACTCAGGCAAGTCCCTTCCATCTGTGAGTTTCATTTTCTATAATCCTAAAGTGAAGATTCTTATGTAAATACAGGACTGTGGCATACAAACTGCACAGTGCCTGGCCCACCGCAGACTCTCAACTGTTATGGTTATTTGCCTCTTCAATCACTTACACCACTTATCACAATATGTTAAAACTATGCATTTGTACATTTGGTTCCTTCATACTAGTCTGAGTACTTACAAGCCAAGGGCTGTGGCCTATTCATTCTGTACTGGCATACTCAGGACAGAGCACATGTTTATTAAATATTAATTAGATAAGTAAACTTTGCTGATTTGGGATCTGGCTCAAGATTGATTAGATGAGTGGCTAGTGGTGGGAATTACTCAGAGACCACGATTCTTGCAGCTAGAATTTAACTCTCATTCTAACCTTGACCAGAGTTTCATATCTTCACTTTAATCCAACTCCACAGCCTACCCTGAACACACATAAATGACGAATCCCTGGTGAACTCTAGCTAGGCCTTGAGGTTTACATAGGAAAAGGTCAGCTAATAGTGAAATCGAGGAGGGTTTGAACATAAGCAATAGCAACAAGCAGTATTTTATGAGAACCCATACAGACAAGAGTCCTCTTTGTAAATTTAGCATGGCAAGATTTTAATAAATGAAGCCACTGGGATGTGTGGGGCTTTATATATCATGCCCCATATTTATATTCCTGTCAACTTTCCTTGCTTAAGCAATGTATTTATTATAGTCCATCTCACCATTTCTCATATGATAGTCACTGTATCTTGTCAGACAGAAAAAAGTGAGGTGGGCATGAGACTCAAATAATGAAAAGCCCAGAAGCAAAATTTGGAGCAGAGGGCCTAGGAGTAGTTTGTGCTTTGTAAAAACATTCTCTTTTTCTTTTGCTCACACAAGTGGCAAATGGTGAGCCTTTTTGTGTGGTTCCCTCACCCCCATCTCCTAGTTTGAGCCTCAGTAATTGAGAGGTTGGTGGAATCCTTTGATAGCCTAGGAAAAGTCAAAGACTGTTTGGTCCCCCTAAAATGCATACAACATTTTACACCCAACTTTAGAATGTTCTTGAAGCCTGGTTGGTATGGCTTGAATCAGGTAATCTTCCTCCAAACTGATCAACTGTGAGATCAAGTAGTAATCAGTGTCAAGGACTATGGCATGACAAGATGGCGGGTACAAGACGGAGGATTGATAGGGCTCTGTAGTGAGAAGAAGGGACTTTTCTAGGAGGATAATGCTCCAGGCATCATACCTAAAGTGTTTTTTATCATAATTCTCCTCCGTCTCTCACTTTCCCTCTTAGCCTTTGAAAACACTGCCTTACCATGGTTTCCAAGGTGTGTAGTGGTTTGACCCTCACCCACCAATACAGACATGTCTATCTCCACTGCTTGTTTTGCTATAATTACGGAATTGCTGAACTGCCTGGCTGTGGGTCCCTGGTCCTCACATTGTCCTTCATGTCTCTAGGCCTTTGTATATGCTAGTCCCCAGCCAGAAATACCTTTCTTCCTACTTTCACATAATGAGCCTAGTTCAGAAAGCTTTCTCTGACCCTTGTTCCCCACCTCAATTCCCTCCATCAAGCTGAGAACTGTTAGGTTTTTCCAAAACAGAGTTTTCATTTATTCTCTCTCTTTCCCTCCCTCCCTCTCTACCTGCAGCCCCTTACATGCACACACATATATCGTTGGAATTCCAATCACCTGTCTACTTCTCTGTCCCGTCTATTAGACTGTGAGCTTCCTGAGGTCAGGGACTCTCTCTTACCTCTGTTATGTTCAACACCTAGATTACTAAATATGTAGGAGCTCGGTAAAAGTTGATTAAATGAAAGAAATCCCTCTAGAACTGAGCCATTCACAGATCACAGGGGAAGGTTTGCAATTAGAATTCAGAACTAGACACCTAATGATGCAGGAATTATGGCCCTGTAATATTTAGTGGAAAATTTTCAACAAGAGCTTCTTTGATTCCTAATTAGGGGAATTATGTTAATAAGCCATCTTGCAAAATCCATGATAATCATGTTCCAAACTTACCCCACTGGGTCTCATTTAGATGTAAAGGATCACAGAAACATTCTGGTAATGAACACGATTTCTGGCCTCAATTAGCACGTGCTGCCCTTATTGTACCCTGAAGACCTCCTATCAGCTGGACACAAAGCGCAAACTCAGCAACCACAGCCTTGGGGCTTTTCCAAGCGCACCATTAGCTTTTCCATTGCACAGTTGCTAAGTTTTCCCACTCTTGCACCTCACTATGTATTTAGTCCACTGATCATTTTTATGGTACTGCCTGACTTTAATGTCAAGTATTGATTCTTTGACTCTGCTTCAACAAGTGTTCACTGAATGATCTCAGCATCTGGGGAAATAGGAATGGGATCACAAGGAGGCTTTAGCCTTCAAGGTATTGACATATGAATATTAGCCAGAAATACCAGATGATAGGTAAGGATGTGCAAATTCACTTATCGTTCCCTTCATCTGTCTTTATGTCTTGTTAAGGCATCTGTGTTTACCCACTTAGTTTTAGGACAATGTTCTTGCAGCACCCAATCTCTTTGACCACAATTGCTTAATTCAAAGTGGGCACTGGACTTTCCCAGGAGCCGATATAGAGATCCAGTCGCTTTCTGACTGTGAACATTGTAAGATGTATAATTCAGGAACTGTCGCATTAAGAAAGAAGTGATAGGCAACGAGAGCTGAATTGAAGAGAAAAGGAGAATCTGTTCTAGTTCTCCTTGTTCTGAAGCCCAGAGTGTACCCATCCTTCATGAGGTTTGGTTATTAACCAAGTTTTAGGGATTATGTGAGGTAATAAATTGCCAACCCTTGCTTGAGGTAGTGATAATTTTCTACTAATATCCATTCTGCCCTTCCTCTTTATGACCTCTGATTTTGGGTTGTCCATGTGGCTGCCCAAATTAAAGACCATATTTCTGCCTGCCTCCTTACAATAAAGTGATGACATGACCACACTCTGGTCAATGGATGTAAGCAGAAAACTTGTAACTTCTGGGTGGTATCCCTGAACAAAAGGAATAAATCTTCCCCTGCCCCTTTACTTTTCTCTCTTCCTGCTTACAGGAATATTGATGAGGCCATAAGCTCCCTCACATCAGAAAGATAGGGGCAGCATTCAAGGGGGTGGTAGAGCAAAGACCTAAAGAGCCTGGGTGTGTAACATCATGGAGTTGCCACGTCAGCCCATGGATGTTTACACCAAGACATGTGAGAGAAAGAAGTTTTTGTTTTATTGAGACTCTGGGACTCTGGCTATCTAGTATAACAGCTGAGGTTATAATCTAAATAATGCAGTGAGTTTCTATTGCTTGCCACCTCAAGAGTCCTAAATAATTCCATTATTTATTGAGCATCTTCTGCATGCCAGATTCTGGAGGATACAGCAAAGAAGGAAACAAACCTGTCCCTGCCTTCATAATGGTTACAATGGGTTTCCCTAGTGACTCAGACAGTAAAGAATCTGCCTGCAATGTGGGAGACCCAGGTTCAACCCCTGGGTCTGAAAGGTTCCCTGGAGAAGGGAATGGCAACCCACTCCAGTATTCTTGCCTAGAGAATCCCATGGACAGAGGAGCCTGGCGGGCTATAGTTCATGGGATCACAAAGAGTCAGACACAACTGAACAACTGACACTTTCAATTTCTAAAGTCAATCAATAATTGCACAAAAATCTTTGTAATTACAATTGTGATCAATGAGACAAAGGAACAAATACTCCAAGAACAAATACCAGAAGAAACTGACTCTGGACATAAAGCATTACATTCAGTGAGAGTTTGTAAAGCAAAGATAGCAGACTGGAAGGAGAAACAGCTTATGAAAGGGCTCAAGAAGGAAAGGAGTTCCCTCAAGGTTGAAGGTAGTTGAGAGAACAGATTTCAAGGCATAAAGATACAGCAAGTGAGGGAGGGAAGAAAGTGACCAAAGCTGATGTTGGCAGTGGGCAGAAGCCAGATCCTTTAGGTCCATTTAAGTCAGTGTAGGTTTGGGTTTTGTCTTAGGAGCAATGGAAAACCATGCAGGGCTTTTGGGCAAGATTCAGTGTACATTTTTAAAATGTGACTTGATGTCAGTAAAGAATGGATTGGAGGGGGGAGCGTAAAGAGAGAATGTGGGGAAAACAGAAGAGCTATTGCAATGGCTAGGTCAAGAGAAGGTGGTGCCTTAGACTGGCATGGATGTGGCTGAGATGGGGCAGCTTCTCAAAGATGTAAAACAAGGCTCTGCCTTTAATTCTTCTGTAATGAGTGCCATTAATTGCCCATTGGGTCATAGAAAAAGCAATAGAGTTCCAGGGAAACATCTACTTTTGCTTTATTGACTATGACAAAGCCTTTTACTGTGTGGATCACAACAAACTGTGGAAAATTCTTCAAAAGATGGGAATACCAGACCACTTGACCTGCCTCCCGAGAAATCTGTATTCAGGTCAAGAAGCAACAATTAGAACCAGACATGGAACAACAAACTGGATCCAAATTAGAAAAGGAGTACATCACAGCTATATATTGTCACCCTGCATATTTAACTTATATGCAGAGTGCATCATGTGAAATGCCCAGCTGGATGAAGCACAAGCTGGAATCAAGATTGCCGGGAGAAATATCAATAACTTTAGATACACAGATGACATCACCCTTATGGCAGAAAGCAAGAAGAACTGAAGAACCTCTTAATGAAAGTGAAAGAGGAGAGTGAAAAAGCTGGCTTAAAACTCAACATTCAATGCTGTTCTCTTGAAACATCCTACCCTTGCCTTCTCCCAGAGGGATCGGGTGGAGAGGGAGGTCGGAGGGGGGATCGGGATGGGGAATACATGTAGATCCATGGCGGATTCATGTCAATGTATGGCAAAAACCACTACAATATTGTAAAGTAATTAGCCTCCAACTAATAAAAATAAATGGAAAAAAAACCTCAACATTCAGAAAACTAAAATCATGGCATCTGGTCGCATCACTTCATGGCAAATAGATGGGGAAACAATGGAAACAGCGACAGATTTTATTTTCTTGGGCTCCAAAAATCACTGCAGATGGTGACTGCAGCCATGAAATTCAAAGACACTTGCTCCATGGAAGAAAAGCTATGACCAACCTAGACAGCATATTAAAAAGCAGACATTACTTTGCTGACAAATGTCAGTCTAGTCAAAGCTATGGCTTATCCAGTAATCATGTATGGATGTCAGAGTTGGACCATAAAAAAAGCTGAGTGCCAAAGAGTTGATTCTTTTGAGCTGTGGTGTTGGAAAAGACTCTTGAGAGTCTCTTGGACTGCAAGAAAATCACACCAGTCCACCCTAAAGGAAATTGCTCCTGAATATTCAATGGAAGGGCTGATGCTGAAGCTGCATCTCCAAAACTTTGGCCACCTGATGGGAAGAACTGACTCATTGGAAAAGACCCTGATGCTGGGAAAGATTGAAGGCAGGAGCAGAAGGGGACAGAAGAGGATGAGATGGTTGGATGGCTCACCGACTCAATGGGCATGAGTTCTAGCAAGCTCCAAGAGTTGGTGATGGACAGGGAAGCCTGGTGTGCTGCAGTGCGTGGAGTCACAAACAGTCAGACACAACTGAGCAACTGAACTGAACTGAATGAGTACCACTGGCTGCCGCCTACCCTGAACTCCCACCTCAACCTTCACCAGCATTCATGTGCATCTTCCTAACAGACCCCTGCTTTTGACTACCTTCCCTTCCCCAACCCAGGCATCAACCTGAAGGGAAGCTGAACATGGCCTCACCATAAGGAGTGAATCTGACTGGTCCAGGGGTAATCCCGCTCCCAGATCAGAGAATGGTTTGTGACACCAAAGTAGCCAAGAGGAGGTGAAAGAAAATTTGCTATGGACTTCTGGTTAAAGCTTACAGATCCTAAATTAGAGTAATGAGAAGAAATGACCTCTCTTCTTGTTCTGAATGTTTGTCATCTGAAAATAAAGTAACACCAACCTGGGGACACCAGCCCTGACAGTGACTGAAAGGAGAATTGACAAGAACCTGGGTCCTTGATAACATTTCTGAGTGGCTGAATCAAGCACTCCTGAAGTCCACTTTCTTCAGACAATCTGCAGGGAGATGGTACTTTTCTCAGTCTTGGAAGCCAGTTGGAGTCCTGAATTCTCTCTCTCAGCTGACATCTTCATAGTTGGTACTTTCTCAAACACACACCAGGAAAAACTATACTGGGCATCTTGGGGTCATTCCTTGTCAAATACCTGGACTCTTTCACCCAAGTCATTCATCTTGTCAGCTCAGCTTGTCTGAAGTAGAGGTGAACTAGGATAAAGGGAGAATGAAGGTATTTAATAACAAGTGGAAAGGTTTAGGTTTTATACTGAAGGCAGTGAGTAGGCTGTAAAGAGTTTGTGAGCAAAGTAACAGCAGGATGGTGGTATTTCACACAAGCAGCAGCAGCCTTGTGTGGGAGAAGCTGCAGGGGAAGAAGGGAAAACCCTGGGAGGAGGAGGCCTGGCTGGGCTGATGCCATGGTGAGGGTGTGGATGATGATGATGGGCTGAGATGATGACTGTAGGGACGGTGAGGAAAGAAAGGAATTGATCTGAGAAATGCACTGGTCTCTTCCCCATCCCCTGCCCCCACCAGAAACCGTGGGGCAGGAAGAGACCTGAGCTTCTAATCTCTGGTGGAGCTTCCCAGGGTCACTGAAAGACTGGAGATGAGCCTCTGGCAATCTCAATACTCTATCTCAGGAGGAGTCTGTTTGCAGAAGTCTTGTTTGTTTTTTAATTTAATAGTTTTTTAGTGTGCATTCTTATAGGAAATATAAATACATAGTATTCATGTTAACAGGCCTTTTTTTGTTACCTATGGCAGCCCTTATTTCCTTCAGTTCAGTTCAGTCGCTCAGTCATGTCTGACTCTTTGCGAGCCCATGGACTGCAGCATGCCAGGCTTTCCTGTCCATCAACAACTCCTGGAGCTTACTCAAACCTATGTCCATTGAGTCGGTGATGCCATCCAACTGTCTCACCCTTCTCCCACCTTCAATCTTTCCCGGCATCAGAGTCTCTTCCAATGAGTCATTTCTTTGCATCAGGTGGCCAAAGTATTAGAGTTTCAGCTTCAGCATCAGTCCTTCCAATGAACACCCAGGACTGATCTCCTTTAGGATGGACTGGTTGGATCTCTTGCAGTCCAAGGAACTCTCAAGAGTCTTCTCCAACACCACAGTTCAAAAGCACCAGTTCTGTGCTCAGCTTTCTTTATAGTCCAACTCTCACATCCACACATGGCTACTGGAAAAACCATAGCTTTAACTAGACGGACCTTTGACAGCAAAGTAATATCTCTCCTTTTTAATATGCTGTCTAGTTTGGTCATAGCTTTTCTTCCATGGAGCAAGCGTCTTTTAATTTCATGGCTGCAGTCACCATCTGCAGTGACTTTGGAGCTCAAGAAAATAAAGTCTGTCACTGTTTCCATTGTTTCCCCATCTATTTGCCATGAAGTGATGGGACCAGATGCCATGATTTTAGTTTTCTGAATGTTGAGTTTTGAGCCAACTTTTTCACTCTCCTCTTTCACTTTGATCACTTATTTCTTTACTTGTGACACAATCAGCTATGCTTTTCTTTCCCAAGGAGCCTAGACTCAGTACTTTCAGGTGTTACCAATTGATCTGAATTGGTCTGGTGTGGTGAGATTTAATGGCCTTCTCTACTACATGCCAGATTATGCGTGAAACCCTTGTGTTAGTTTCATGTGGCTGCTATAACAAATTGCAAGCTTGGGTGACTTGAAACAATGGAAAGGTATTCTCTCACAGTGCTGGATCTTCTACCTTTTGTGCCTCAGCATCCTACTTTGTAAAGTGGAGATTACAGTCCTTCCTCACAGGGTTATTATGGTATTAAATGGTGAGTGCTCACTAAGTCCATGCTGTTAGATGGTACTGCCCTCCTGGAGGTGCCCCTGGGAAGTTGTTCAGGGAAGTCAGCCTTTAATAGCACATCTGATTTTCTCTCACCTTGACAGTTCCAGAGAAGGGTGGGAGATGGACCCTGCAGGCAGATTAGAGTCTTTTTGTCATGTGCAGAACTTCCATTATTAAAACACTCTGTGGAAACAATTTGCTCTGGGAGTCTGAGAACTCTATCTCCAGGTTCTAAAAGGCTCTTTGTTGAACTTGGAGGTGGGACCACTTGACTCTGAGGAAGTCAGGGGGGTGATTGTTGTGGTTCACTCACAAAGTCGCATCCAACTCTGCAACCCCAGGGATTGCAGTGCACCAGGCTTCCCGGTCCCTCACTATCTCCCAGAGTCTCAGATTCACGCTCAGATTCACGTCCATTGACTCGGTGATGCTATCCACCCATCTCATCTTCTGTCGTCCCCTTCTCCTTTTGTCTTCAATCTTTACCAGAATCAGGGGCTTTTCCAGTGTGTCGGCTCTTCACATCAGGTGGCCAAAGAATTGGAGCTTTGGGTTTCAGTAACAGTCTTTCCAATGACGATTCAGGATTTATTTCCTTTAGGGTTGACTAGTTTTATCTCCTTGGGTCCAAGGGACTCTCAAGAGTCTTTTCCAGCACCACAATTCAAAATCATTCATTCTTCAACCTTCCTTATGGTCCAATTCTCATATCCATACATGACTACTGGAAAAGCTGTGACTTTGACTATATGGACCTTTGTTGGAAAATGATGACTCTGCTTTTTAATATGCTGTCTAGGTTTGTCAGGGCTTCCCCAGTGGCTCAGAGTTAAAGAATCTACCTGCAATATAAGAGACGTGAATTTGATCCCTGGATGGAAAAAATCCCCTGGAAGAGAATGTGGCAACCCACTCTTGTATTGTCGCCTGGAGAATCTCATGGACAGAGGAGCCTGGAGGGCTACAGTCCATGGGGTTGCAAAGACTTCCAAGGAGCAAGTGTCTTTTAATTTCATGGATGCAGTCACTGTCCACAATGATTTTGGAGCCCCCTCAAAATAAATTCTATCACTACTTCTACTGTTTCCCCTTCTATTTGCCATAACATGATGGGAGTGGCTGCCATGATCTCAGTTTTTTTAATGTTGAGTTTTAAGCCAGCCTTTTCATTTTCCTCTTTCACCCTCATCAAGAGGCTCTTTAGTTCCTCTTAATTTTCTGCCATTAGAGTGGTATCGCTGCATATGAGGTTGTTGATATTTCTCCCTGCAATCTCGATTCTAGCTTGTGATTCATCCAGCCTGGCATTTCTCATGATGTACTCTGCATGTAAGTTAAATAAGCAGGGTGACAACATACAGCCTTATCATACTCCTTTCCCAATTTGGAACCAGTCCATTGTTCCATGTCCAGTTCTAACTGTTGCTTTTTGAACTGCATACAGATTTCTCAAGAGACAGGTAAGGTAGCCTGGTACTCTCATCTCTTTAAGAGTTTTCCACTGTTTGTTGTGATCCACACAGTCAATGGTTTTAGCATAGCCAATGAAGCAGAAGTAGATGTTTTCTTGGAATTTCCTTGCTTTTTCCATGATCCAGTGAATGTTGGCAGTTTGATCTCTGATTCCTCTGCCTTTTTCAACCCAACCTGTACATCTGCAAGTTCTCAGTTCATGTATTGATGAAGTCTTTCTTGAAGGATTCTGAGCATAAACTTACTAGCATGTGAAATGAGCACAATTGTATGGTAGTTTGCACATTCTTTGGTATCACCTTCTTTGAGATTGGAGTGAAAACTGACATTTTCCAATCCTGTGGCCATTCTGAGTTTTCCAAATTTCCTGGCATATTGAGTTAAGCACTTAAAGGATTTGAAATGGCATCATCTTTTAGGACTTGAAATAGCTCAGCTGGAATTCTATCACTTCCCCTAGCTTTGTTCAAAGTAATGCTTCCTAAGGCCCCCTTGATGTCTCACTCCAGGATGTCTGGCTCTAGATGAGTGATCACACCATCAGGGTTATCTGGGTCATTAAGATCTTTTTTGTATAGTTATTCCATGTATTCTTGCCACCTCTTCTTAATTTCTTCTGCTTCTGTTAGGTCCTTACTGTTTCTGTCTTTTATCATGCCCATCCTTGCATAAAATGTTTTCTTGATATCTCCAATTTTCTTGAAGACGTCTCTAGTCTTCCCCATTCTATTGTTTTCCTCTATTTGTTTGCCTTGTTCACTTAAGAATGTCTTCTTGTCTCTTCTTGTTGTTCTCTGGAACTCTGCATTTCAGTTGGGTATATCTTTCCCTTTCTCCCTTGTCTTTTGCTTCTCCTCTTTCCTTAGCTATTTGTAAAGCCTCCTTAGACAACCATTTTGTCTTCTTACATTTCGTTTTCTTTGAGATGCTTTTGGTCACTGCCTCCTGTACAATGTTATGAACTTCCATCTTTATTTCTTCAGGCACCCTGTCAACCAGATCTAACCCCTTGAATCTATTTGTCACTTCCTGTGTATAATAATAAGGGATTTGATAGTGATAGAAGCCTCCTCCTTGGAAGGAAAACTATGACAAACCTAGACAGCATTTTAAAAGGCAGAGACATCACTTTGCCAACAAAGGTCCATATAGTCAAACTACGGTTTTTCCAGTAGTTATATACTGAATGTGAGCATTTGACCTTAAAAAAGTTTGAAGAATTGATTTTGAATTGTGGTGCTAGAGAAGACTCTTGAGAGTCCCTTGAACTGAAAGGAGATCAAACCAGTCAATCCTAAAGGAAATAAACCCCTGAATATTCATTAGAAGGACTGATGCTGAAGCTGAAGCTCCAATATTTTTGCCATCTGATGTGAAGAGTTGACTCATTGGAAAAGACCCTGATGCTGGGAATGGTTGAAGGCAAAAGGGGAAGGGGTCAGCAGAGGATGAGATGGTTGGATGGCATCACCAACTCAATGGATATGATTTTGAACAAACTCTGGGAGATAGTGAAGGACAGGACACTGCAGTCCATGGGGTTGCAAAGAGTCAGACATAACTTTGTGACTGAAAAACAGCAAAGAGGCCCCCAGTTTTCAGAAGAGGCATTGAGTCTTAGCTCCATTTCATTCCCTCACTCTTCCTCCTCCCCCTCCCCCTCTTCCCTCACCTTGTCCCCCCTCTCTTTCCCTCCTCAGTCTCCTTCTCCCCCTCCTCCTTGCCCACTAGGGAGGCAGCTGGCTATGCTGGAGAGCCAAGCATTCTCTCTGTATCTGCTAAGCTGAAGCAGCATATTGATGATCACCTGCAAATGTGAAATAGATGGGAAATGCTTTGCACTTTAGAGGCATAACAAGTGTTATTTCTCCATGGATGATGGAGGATGGAGCTGACAATTCTTTGGGGATGAAGGAGAGGTGATAGAGTCTCCCACTTCACCTGAGACAGAGATGGTTTCTCTGTTCTGTGGTATTTCATACAATGGCCTTCATACACAGAAATGCCCCACCTCCTGCCTCTACCCCAGGAAAGAAACAGTCATCCTTAAGTTTATAAATCAACTCAAGGTGCTGTGAGACAATATATCAGCTAGAGGATTTCAGCGCAGATGTAATTGATGCTGAGGCTTGAGGGTTTGCCTCCACCCACTTGGGTTTTGGAAAAACATGCTGATGGAGGTGGCATTCGGCTTTTTTAGAGAATGCCACAGCCCTCCTTTTCCAGGGCTAGACCAGGGGTCAGCAAACTTTCTGTAAAGGGCCAGATGGTAAGTATTTAGGTTTTGCAGACCAATAATCTCTGCTTCAACTACTCAACTCTGCTATTATAACAGGAAAGCAGCCACAGACAGTAAGAAAACAAATGGGCATGGCTGTGTTCCAGTCAACTTTATTTACACAAACAGGCAATCAGCCAGGGTGCAATGATTAGTCAATTCCAGAAGTCAATAACCTGAGTATGACTCATTCCTTTTCCAGTTACCAGCTGTAGGACCTTATTTAACCCACCTGGGCCTCAGTTTCCTCATCAGTAAATTGGGACTAGCAATAATTCATACTAATCATCATAATTGTAATATCCAATGAAGTAGTTGTGATGATTAAGTGAGTTCAAGTAGGAAGAACTTGTACAACAGTGTCTGCTGTAGAGTCAGAGGTCAGTGTCGAGTGGCTTTGTAATTAGCATCATCATCCTTATTCTTCAGCATCATTGAAAGGACTTGGAGCCAGAAAACGGGGATAATACTTCCTTCACAGGTTTGCTATGGGGATGAAGTGAGACAATGTATGCAAAATGCCGTAAGCTGCGCTAGCACATAGCAGATGCTCAATGACCCCGCAGGTGAATCAGCAAACTCTGTTCAACTCTTCTCCAGCTAGTTCTACAAGCCTCTTCTGGTACTAAAATAAATAAATAAATAAATAAAAAACCCAGCCATACACTCTTAAGCTGCTCTAGTCTTAGTTGGGAAAGACAAAAGTGTGAGAAAGATTAAAAGAAGCTTCAGTCAGTAGGTAGAAATTCAGGGCTGCCGAAAAGAGAAACCTCAAGCTCAAGTCCAAGGGGCATGGATATCCCAGTGGGCTGGGGGATCCCCACCGGAGTTGGGCTTATGAGGGTTGGGAAAGGAGCATGGTGAGTGACCTTCTCCTATGAAGACGACCACCACGAGCTGCTTCTATGATGAAACACAGAGAAAGCCCTGACCAGCCCCATGAGGACCCATCATTGCTGGTTCCTGCAAAGCCTTTCCTGGTTCTGCAAATTTCAAGGACTTAGTGTCCTTGAAAGTTAGAAATACTCTCTGCACGCTCAGCCTTATGACTTCCCATTTAGCTGGCCTACACTCATCTTGAGGGAAGAAGGCTGATTTGAGAATGAATTTAGTGTTCCTCTGCGATTCTGAGCTGCTGATTGCACAGGAGCCGGTGCTATAATGGAGGAGGAAGGAGCCTGCCAGAGGTTGAGCTGGGGCTCTAGAGTCAAGTGTTTGGAGTCTTCTGGGCGACCTTGGGCAGCTTGTGTTGATAGCACATCAGTGTCCCCGTCTGTGAAACAGGGATCCTAAGAGGACTCAGAAAGTAGAAGTGGAGACCCTGGCAAGGTGCCTGCCATATTCTAAGCTGTCCTCATGATAAGGAAGATTGCTGTGCTGAAAGGCAGGTGGAGAGATGAACCTGGATTTGAATTCCATTCAGTCTTGGGCAGGGCATTTAACTCATCAGAACCTCAAGTTCTTCATCTGTAAAATGGGTACAGCAATTAAGGGTTAGGTGTATTAAAAGGTCTAAAGTACTTAGTTCAAATTCTGGCACACTTTAAGTAAAAGTAAAAATTTTTATTATTGTTATGGGCCTGGCTGCTATTATTGTTATTATTACTGCGGTTATTATTGTTATGGACCTGGCTAGGGCAGGCCTCAGATGTGACTAGAGCAGATGGTAGGATGTGGTTGAGCTCAGAGGAAGGAAAGGTCCCTGCTCTTGACCCGGCTCCCATGGAAGGAACGACGATGCAGAAGCAGGAGTTCGGGGCTGTGATTGGTGACTGCCCCCTGGCCTGTTTTAAGTATGACTGTGTGATTTTATTCTGACCTTTGGCTCTTGGAACCTCCTCAAGCTCCTGCTGGAGTTTAGGGTTCTGAGACTTGAACTCAATTAAGAGCATTAGACTTTTGTATTGCATGGACCTCCCTGAGACTTGGTTTCTTCTCCATTTAAAAATAATAGTGTTGATACTTACCTGGTAAAGGCTGTTATAGCACTTTAATGTGTCAGGTACTGTTACAAACTCTGTAGACATACTGAATCATTTAATTCTTACAATAGCCCTTAGGGGTAGCAAATAGAATCCCCACGTATTAATTTCCTGAGGCTGCTTTAAGAAATCACCGAAGCTTGGTGGCTTAAAACAACAGAAATGTATTCTCTCACAGTTCTGGAAGTCAGAGTCTGAAATCAAGGTTTTGGAGGGCTGTGTTCCTGCTAAGACTTCAGATGAGGGTATTTTCCTTTTCTGTTCCAACCTTGGAGGTTTCCAGCTGCCGGCATCCCTTGGCTTATAGCCATACATTCTAGCCTCTGCTTCTGTGGTCACATCACCTTCTCCTCTTCCGTTTGTGTCTGAGTCAAATAAAAGCTCCCTATGAGTACACTTATGATGGCCCTTAGAGCTCACCAGGACAATCCAGGATAAGCTCCTCATCTCAAGGTCCTTAATTTAATCACATCTGCGAAAGCTTCACCAAATGAGGCAACAGTCAGAGGTTCTAGGGATGAAGACCTGACATTGTTGGAAGCTACTATTCAACTCACTGCACCCCACTTTACTGGAGAAGGCAATGACACCCCACTCCAGTACTCTTGCCTGGGAAATCCCATGGATGGAGGAGCCTGGTAGGCTGCAGTCCATGGGGTTGTTAAGAGTTGGATACAACTGAGCGACTTCACTTTCACTTTTCACTTTCGTGTATTGGAGAAGGAAATGGCAACCCACTCCAGTGTTCTTGCCTGGAGAATCCCAGGGATGGGGGAGCCTGGTGGGCTGTTGTCTATGGGGTCACAGAGTCGGACATGACTGAAGCGACTTAGCAGCAGCAGCAGCAGCAACCCCACCTTATAGATGAGATGGGAAGTCGGTGGCAGAGTAACCTGGCTCAGTCTGCACCCCTGTGCCCTGTTACTCCAACCAGGCTATGCACCACGTGATGGCTTCCCTGTCGCCCAGCCCTGCAGGCATCCCCAGACATCCCTTTCTTTTGGACACTATCAGAACACATGGATTTTTGCTTATCAGCAAGCAACCAGAGAAAATCATGAGATGTAATTTGCCCCTTCTCCCGAAGTCTTGCCCTGGTCCCTGCTCTGGTCTTCAAGTTCCTCAGCCAAAACTGAGAGGAAATGACTTCAGTCATGGGTACAAATCCATGTAAAATGAGGCCAATGTCTTGGCACAGGAAATTTTTCACACCCTCTTAATCTGTTTTACCATATGCTCTGCAGGCTCTATGACCTGGTGTTCTTAGAAGAGAACCGTGTCCTTTTGGATGTGATTTCGGTGACAATGTCTGTGATGAGTAAGCCTCACCCAGCCCAGGCAGCCCTGGGTTCCTGAGGTCACACACCAATCAAAGGCTTTGAGTCCTTGGCTTCCGGGCTAGATGCTGCTCTCACATTAATGCATAACATTTCAGAAGAGAGATTTTTTTGTTCCTGCTCACTCTCAAGTACCACTTCTGCTGCCTCCCATGGAGGACCATGTACGGTAGACATGTAGGGGCAGCCAACTCAGGCCTGGGAAGTGACACTCTGTGGGGCTGGCATTTGGAAATATATGGACTCTGACAGCTCTTCTGACCTCAGCACCTCCCACCGACAATGGTTATGAGTGGTCAAACTGAGGCAGCACTGAGCTTGCTGGTGAGAGGTGTTCCTCTAGTGAAAGGCCCCAGGAGAACACCAGAGAGCTCCCGAAATACCAAGGAGGAACACTCAGTTTTAGATTGCTTGCCAACATATTTCTGCACAGTTATGTCTTTCCCTTGTTGGCCAGTATTGAATGTGCATCCTCTCTCATCTTATATTCTAGGGGTTGTGCGGGTGTGGGAGCATTTCATCTACAGAACCCACTGGACATTGTTAGATGTCTCCTTAAAGCAATGTCAGCTCTTATGTATTGGGGTGGCATTGCTCTGAGGTCAAGGCATGGTTTACATACCCAGGGCATCATGGAACATTCCATGAGACCTCAGCAGCCACGCTGACACGCAGGAGAGCAACTGACAGTAACAGGTAAAATATAAAACATGTTGCAACGTGAAGTCTAAAACTACTGATCATACCACCTGCATGGCTATGAATGTTCACTAGTGACTCATTATTGGGTCAATAAGATCAACAAATAACCAATTAGGACATATCAATGCCAGAATATGAGTGGGCACAGAGAACATCAAAAGAAAGACAATAGAACAAAGTGGTTTAAAAGCCAGGCAAGCTTAGGCTCAAATCCTGTCTCTGCCACTTCTGAGACATACAACCTGAGTTAGACTCTGTTCTCTGAATCCCAGCTTCCTAATGTGTAAAATGGAGATGATGACTGTATCTTCCTCACAGGGCTGCTGTGGGGTTTGTGTGAATTTGTGATTATGAATTCTTTACCGTAGTCTCAATGGAAAGTATGCTCTAAAGCAAGTAGTAAATGTAGTAAGGTAAGCTCTAAAGTAAGTAGTAAATGCATATAAAGAAGCAGAACCTTTAGTGTACATTTCATTTCACAAGAGCTGAGGTGAGGCTGTGAGTCCTTGGAGTGGCTCCTCTATCAGAGGGCCATTTAAATCCAGGCTACCTCTCTTGCTGTCGTCTTCCTGCTTGTTCAAGTTGCTGCGGGTGTGTCTCATGATTCATTGAGCGTATACAGCATGTCTTGACCTCAGAGTAGCTCCATTCAATCAATAAAATTCCAACTTACCAGGACGCTCTATTAATGAAAGTGGTAGGCTTTAGTTAGTAGAAAGAGGCCTCTGTCTTTTCTCCTTTTCTTCTGTATCTTAGACTCTAGTCTTAGACTTGGATGATGGTGTCGAGGACTCAGAATTGTGACTAGACCCTGAAAGACCCTTACACAACACAGCAAGAAGAAATATAATGTAATTAAGTGGCAGAAGCCTGGGTCTGGCTTCCAACTCATAGGGGTTTGAACCCCAGTTCAGCCACCAACTGCCTGGGAGAATTTCAGTGAATCGTTCCATGTCCAAATGACTTCTTATGAAGAGAATTTGAGTACTGGAGGAGTGAGTGATTTGTCTAAGGTCACACTGTGAGCAAGCCAGGGAGTTTATTTCAGCCCTAGGACTGTGTGACTCTAAAATCTAGCATTTTGCTCTGGTATCAGGCTTCCTGATACTCTATTATTTTAAAATGTAATTTTTTTTCTTATTACTCAAGTCTGGTGATGCCAACAGATCAGGAGACTGAAACATTTTGAATAGACCAAAAAGATAGTTTGTTACTTACAGTTCCCAAGAGCAAGGGGTCTGCCACTCCAGGCAGGTCCCCCCCTGGAGATGCACTAGGGTTGGTCAAGAGGCAGAGGAGCAGGAGCAATTCATGACCTGAGTTGTCTAGTACCTGGCTGTGGGGTGGTTAGAACAGGAGGATATAGGCAAGAGTATAAGAACTCAGTAAAGGAGGTGGTTGGAGGGTGGGTTGTTTGCCTATGAGAAGCAGGCTTGTAAGAGAGTAGTTTGCTGTCTCTAGAAATTAGCTAGCTCTGGGAGGGACAGTCTTTCCCAAGTCAACAAGTCCTCAAAATATCAAAGCACAATAATAATACAGAAAATGAAAAAAATGTGATTAATACATCTATTCTTGGTGGACTTTCTAAGCCATGCAATTGTTATTCTATCAGTGAGATTTCCAGATGAGTTTGCCTGATTTATGTCTATTTGTTACGTAACTGCAATTACGAAGTACCGTAAGATGGCTTTTGTTGTTCAGTCACTCAGTTGTGTCCGACTTTTTGTGACCCCATGGACTGCAACATGCCAGGCCTCCTTGTCCTTCATCATTTCTCAGAGCTTTCTCAAACTCATGTCCATTTGGTTGGTGATGCCATCCAATCATCTTGCCCTCTGTTATCCCCTTATCCTCCTGCCTTCAATCTTTCCCAGCACTAGGGTCTTTTCTAATGAGTTGGCTCTTCATATCAGGTGGCCACACCTGATATGGAGTTGGAGTTTCAGCTTCAGCATCAGTCCTTCAAATGAATATTCAGGGTTTATTTCCTTTAGGATTGATTGGTTTGATCTCCTTACAGTCTAAGGGACTCTCAAGACTCTTCTCTAACACCACAGGTCAAAAGCTTCAATTCTTCAGTGCTCAGCCTTCTTTATGAGATGGCTTTAACCACCAAATAATTATCTTCATAAACAATAGTAGATATAAAATATACACAAAAAAATCCCAGTAGCTTTCTTATAGATCATAAAAATTAATAATAAGATAAAATCATAATAAAATTCTGAGCACAAATGCAGGATATCTAGATAAAAATTTAGTAAGAAACATACACTGTATTGTAACAGCATATTAACACATATATATGAAATTTAGAAAGATGGTAACAATGACCCTATATATGAGACAGCAAAAGAGACACAGATGTAAAGAACAGTCTTTTGGACTCTGTGGGAGAAGGCGAGGGTGGGATGATTTTGAGAGAATAGCATTGAAACATGTATATTACCATATGTGAAACAGATCACCAGTCCAGGTTCGATGCATGAGACAGGGTGCTCGGGGCTGGTACACTGGGATGACCCTGAGAGATGGGATGGGGAGGGAGGTGGGAGGGGGGTTCATGATGGGGAACACATGTACACCCGTGGCTGATTCATGTGAATGTATGGTAAAAACCACCACAATATTGTAAAGTAATTAGCCTCCAATTAAAATAAAAAAAGAAACATATGTTGTATTGTATGAAATTGAAAATCTTTATTGAAGGGTGTAAGAGATAAATAAATGGAATCTTATGTTTTCAGTATCAAATACTTCCCAGTTTACCCCAAATGATGTAAATATTATGTGATATTAATTAAATATTAGCAGAATTTTTATCACTTGACAAAATAATAAACTCATCTGGAACAATAAATAGCTGAAAAATATTCAAGGATTTTCTGAAAAAAGAAGAGCAATGAATGGATTTCTTCTAAGAAAATGTCTATGTATCGTAAAAGTATTTCAGATCAGAGGGAAGGGTTAATTGTAAAATGAATTAACTTTATTGGAAACAATAAAGTTAGACCCCCTACCTCATACTTTGTATCAAAATAAATTTCACATTGTTTAAATATTTATATAAAAATAAGCAAATAAACACAAAATTCTTATGGAAAAATATAGGTGGAAGTTCTTTTCTCTTGAGAGAGGGGAAAGCCTTTTAATATTTGAAATCAAAGTCAGAAACCATCAAGAAGAAACATTGATGTATCCATCAACAGATGAATGAATAAAGAAAATGTGGTGCTTGTATACAATGGAATACTACTCAGCCATAGAAAAGAATGAAACAATGCCATTTGCAGCCATGTGGATGGGCCTAGAGATTATTATACTAAATGAAGTAAGTCAGAAAGAGAAAGATAAATGCCATATGGTATCACTTATATATGGAGTCTAAAAATAAGTCTAAAACTTATCTACAAAACAGACTCAGACACAGAGAACAGGCTTGTGGTTGCCAAGTGAGGAAGGGAGGGCAAGGGATAGATGGGGAGTTTAGGATTAGCAGATGCAAAGTGTTACATAGAGGATGGATAAACAACAGGATCCTATTGTATAGCACTCTGTATCCTGTGATAAACCATAATGGAAAAGAATATGTAAAAGAATGTGTATTTATGTATAGCTGAATCACTCTGCTATACAGCAAAAATCAACACAACATTTACAGCTGTTCAGAGGTAAATCAACTATATATGACCAGAATAAACTTTTCAAAAAGAAAAAACATCAATGCCTTTATTACACACAATTGAAAATCCGCACCACAAAGGAGAACAAAGTTAAAGGACAAAAGGCACATTAAGAAGAGTATTTACAGCATATCTATCTTTAACATTTAAAATGGCAGTATACTAAGTTACTCCAATGGGAAAAAAATGAACAAGATGCCTAATATACAAATTCACAAAAATGTGTTTAACAAACTTAATATTAATGAAATGTGTTAATGTATTAAAAAGGAAACAGTAAGGTTATTACCATTTTTTTCTGCCATCAGATTGTCAAAAATATAAAGATGGCTCATACACAGAACTGATGTGATGTTTGCTAGGAAATAGCAGGGTCATGCACTGTTTGTGAAAGCAAACTGAGCATTTATTTTCTGTGTTTTTTCTTTTTGTATGTAATGGGAGTCAAAGTCTTTAAATGACCCATATCCTCTGAAAAAACAGTTTCACATCAAAAAATATATATGAAGGAAATAGTAAGAGAAAGGCGCTCATCTGTCTGTAGATACTCACTACATCTTTAAGTTATTTTTTTACATAATAATGAACAATTGGAAACAATCTAAGTGTCCAGTGATAGGGGATTGATTAGTTATCTCTTGGACTTTTATACAGTGGAATAACATACAGCCATTAAAAGTTATGTGCATTAGAATGGAGAAATAGACATAGAGAATAGATTTATGGACATGGGGAGAGGGGAGGAGAGGGTGAGATGTGTGGAAAGAGTAACATGGAAACTTACATTGCCATATGTAAAATAGATAGCTGTATTTGCTATCTATTTTGGGAATTTGCTGTATGTCTCAGGAAACTCAAATGGGCTGTGTATAAACCTAGAGGGGTGGGATGGGGAGGAAGATGGGAGGGAGGTTCAAAAGGGAGGGGATATATGTATACCTATGGCTGATTCATGTTGAGGTTTGACAGAAAACAACAAAATTCTGTAAAGCAATTATCCTTCAATTAAAAAAATTTTTTTAAGTTATGTGCATTAGAAAAACACACTTCCATGCAAGAAAGATCTCCATACTGTAATTATAATTAGAAAAAAGACATTTGCAAAATAGTTTGCATAATACAATCCCATTTTAGTAATAAATAATATAATCCTTTTCAGGAAGAAGATCTAAAAGATTAGATATCACATTGTTAATAATCATTATTTCTGTGTGCTGGATTAAAGGCAGCCTTTATTTTCTTCTATATAATTTTATCTATGCGTGCGTGCATAATAAGTCACTTTGGTAGTGTCCAACTCTGTGTGACTCTATGCACTGTAGCCCTCCAGGCTCCTCTGTCCATGGGATTCTCCAGGCAAGAATACTGAATTGGGTAGCTATGCCTTCCTCCATGGCATCTTCCCAACCCAGGGATCGAAAACGAGTCTCTTCTGTCTCCTGCACTGGCAGGCAGGTTCATTACCACTGGTACCCCCTGGGAAGCCCTCAATTTTTCCTATATCCTGAAATTATTGACAGGGATATACATTTTTACAATCCAAAGTGGAGTGAAGTGGCTCAGTCTTATCCAACTTTGCGACCCTGTGGACCATAGCCTACCTGGCTTCTCCGTCCATGGGATTCTCCAGGCAAGAATACTGGAGTGGGTTACCATTTCCTTCTCCAGGGGATCTTCCCAACCCAGGGATCGAACCCGGGTTTTCTGCATTGGAGGCAGACGCTTTAACCTCTGAGCCACCAGGGAAGCCCAAAAAATACTATAAATCTATGAAAAGGTGATTTCTCAGCTGTTTTCCCCTTAATAGGGGACTTCAGATCTTTGGTAGTGAAGAGCATGGAGAATGGAACTAGGTAAAATAATTCTCAATTTCCTGCTCTCCATTCTACTTGCCATAGATTGACAATCGAGAGAGAAATTCCTTTGCAGAGCATTCATTGCTCTGACCTCCACTGTTAAATGAAATTAGAAGGCCTGTTGAAAAGAGAATGTGTTCTCTTCAAGTTTTCTATAAATATTTAAAATGGAAAATATGGATTATGTTGCATGTGGTTGAGGAAACTAACACGGAAAGCCCAGGCTCTGTGTTGACACAAGCATGAGGAGAGGGTAACTGTAGGATGAGGGGGTGGCTGTCTGAAGGCTCAGCTGACTCAGGGTTACGTCCACAGATCAATAGCGCTGGTGTTGTTGCAGAAATGACAGGCCTTGCCGCACAGCCTAAGTCTCATTATATTCTGCCATTGGGATCCAAACTTGGACTCAGGAGGGTGGTTCATGACTTATTACGTTTGAAATATAAGCAGAGAGGGAGAACATCCCCACTGGCATAATTATTTTCCAGGGCCTCTGAGAGAGTGATTCCTGCTCATTAAGTGGCATTTACACCCCTAAGCAAGCCAGTCTCAAAGTGCCTTCTATCAAGCAGACGTCTTAGCTCAGCATTGGAGTCTCTCTCTGCTGCTTCTTGTCCAGGTAGGTGCAAAGATATTAAATTGTTCCTCATCCTCACTAACTTACCTGGTGTGTTTATAAATCAGACACTCCCAGATTTCCAGCTCAACCATATTTCTGGGACTCTGGGTGCCATTTTACCCCTTGGAGAGCTAAGATGCTGCTGGGATGTTGAAAGCAGAAACAGAATAGTGACACTGAATCACCGTCCATCCCTCCATCCATTAGATATTTATTGAGCATAGACTATGAGTCAGGCATTAGAGCTCAAGAGGACTCCAGTATGATCCCTACCTTCAAAGAGTTCACTGTCTAGTGAGAGAGATAAATATATGAAACAGTATTTGTAGTACCGTAAGCACAATAGGTAAAAGAAAGACCTACAAAATGTTGTCAACACCCAGAGAAAGAAGAGGCTAAATGTGCTTTGGAAAAAAGTGGTGTTAGACAAGCCTTCCTAGTGGAAAGGATTTTGATCTGAATCTTGAAACATGAATAAAGAAATACAAGCAACAGTTTGAGACACGGAAGCCCACAGCATGTTTTGAACATACCAGAAACCCAGTAGGCATTTTTTGAATAAATGACTGTGCAAACAAAGAATTAATAAATCTGTGCAAGGAAAGAGGTTAATGACATGGAAGCAGTGTCTCGCTAGGGGTAGGGGAGTGGTGGAGAGTTGACACTGGAAAGGAAGCTTAGGGTCAAGTTGTGAAGGGATCTGAATATTTTCCTAGTGAACTGGACCTTTCATTGCTTGATGGGCTTGAGCTCATTCAGGGATGCAGGTAGATAGACACTACCATCTTGACATTCTGGATGGCTTCCACCTGAAGCGACATAGCTCACTTCCACTCACATTATATTGGCCCCTGCAAATCTCATGGCCTTGTCGGGTCAAAGAAAGGGAACCCTATTTTGTGCTCAGAGAGAGGAGAACCAAAATATTGGTGAAGACCTCCAATGATGGTCCCAGAAGCAGAACAATGTTTCCCACTTATTATTCACTACTAATAGGGATTCTTTTAGGTAAATCACTAAACTTTACTGAGCTGCTTTTTTTTTTTTTAGTAAAAAGAATATAGAATTCTATTCTTCTAGAATTCTATTCTATTCTAGAATTCTAATCTATTTCTCTTTCGTCTCTCCCTCCCTGTCTGGTGATAAGAATGGGTTGCAACAAAAGTGGGTAAGAAAGGGGTCAGGTTCTCTCATAGAGCACAAGCAGACATGCCGATGAGCCTGAGAGCAAAGGACAAAACTTAACCTCAGAGTCCATAAAAAATTTACAGAATTGCAAAGCACCAAGCAAAAATATAAAAGAGTTCTCTGCACTCCGGGAAATTATTGAAGCCATAAAGATTCCTGCTCTTGCAGATGAGGCAGTTGGTGCGTGGAGCAGAGCAAATCAATAATGTCATACTTCTCGCCTGGATCAAAATACTAAGGAAATAGCTGCAAAACAAGTGGAGGACAAAGTCTGTCTCAGTCAATCACTGCGCTGGGTAATGCCATAGCAGAACACAGCATAATAGTCTGGCCTGGCATCTTAAAAGCCAGGAAAACGCTTAATCAAAATTTAGAGCCATTGTAACTCCTAAAAGATAATTACTCAGCACTTTGGCAGAGGATAATCTTGAAGAAAGAATCTGATGGGGGCTATGCATATTTAAATGAATGTTAGTTTCAAAACTATTAAGGATTCTCAGGTAAGATAGGGGAAGGAATAGTTTTCTTTTGGAGGACTGAGAAACTAGACATCACAAGGTGATGACTATAACAAATTACGTGTGCCCTGCTCATGGGTGTGTCCTCTGCCTTAGTAAACGGCCAGGCCCATCCTTTCATTCTTTCCTCTGGCTGATTCATTAAACATCTATTATATTACAGGCACAGTTTTAAGAGCTAGAGTATAGCAATGAACTAAATAAAGTAGGTGTCTGCTCTCCTGGAGCTTACGTTATATAGAGGAAAACAGATAATAAACAAGAAAATAAATTTGATCTTTAGATCATAGTAATGTTAAGAAGACACCAGAGTTGAGTTGTGAGCAGGGGGTCTAGGATGCTGAGGACTTTTCTGAGAGGAGATATTCAAACTGAGACTGGGAGGATAGAAAGTGTCAGTCATGACATACAGAAGGAAGAGGAAAGAGCAGGCCCTGAAATGGGAACAAACTTGCCGTGTTTGAGAAACTTCGAGAAGGCCAGTGTTGGGAGGCTGGTGGTAGGAGCAGAGCACAGTGACGGTAGGGCCTAGAGGATGTAGAAACTTGGAGGCTATGGGAGGACACATCGTAGATGCTCAATAAGTGTTTGCTGAATGACTGACTAACCAAGATCAAAGGGACTGAATGTAGTGGTTTATCCTAGACTTTATAGGTTGAGTGACTACACTTTCACTTTTTCTTTCTTTCACATGAGGTATTGGATGGTTTTGTTGAGACTAAAACCTGAGACGCAGCCTCAGGGTTTTTACGTAAGATCACAATAAGTTTTTAGGTGTTAGTTGCTCAGTTGTGTTTGACTCTGCGAACCCATGGACTGCAGCCCTCCAGGCTCCTCTGTCCATGGGATTCTCCAGGCAAGAATACTGAAGTGGATTGCCATTTCCTTCTCCGAGGATTCTTCCCAACTCAAGGATTGAACCCCAGGTCTCCTGCATTGCTAGGCAGATTCTTCACTGTCTGAGCCACCAGGGAAACCCCAAGATCACAATAATCCCTGGTAAATGGGGGTAGTAGGGAGTAGTAGTTTTTGGTGTGATAAATACACTCTCTTACATTTATTGAACCCTTGTTTTCATTCATGTTTAACCTCCTCACATCTCTGTAGATAACTGTTATTATTCTTTCTTGATAGATGAGAAAATGGAGGCCCAGAGTTTGACCTCAGTGGTCACCAGCAGAGACTCATCAATGGATTGGTGATTTCCTGATGGACAATCTTTATTTTGTTCACTGTTATATCCCCAACTCTTATAGCACCTGAAAAATAGCAACCACTCAATACATCTTATTGAATGAACAAATGAATCTGATTGTAACAGAAATGAAATCATATTATACAATTTGCTTCTGAACCTACTTTTTCTCACTGTGAATATTTTTCAACACCAGCAAAAGTCTGCATATTTCATTCTAATGACATATATGCACATTTTAATGTATATCATTGTATAGATGTCTCTCCATTTATTTTACTGATCCCCTATTATTGGATATTTGGTTGTTTCCATATTTCTACTGTTGCAAATATTGCTGCCAATAAAAAATCCCTGATCTGACATCTTTACACATCTGTCTGATTAAGTTCTTGAGATAAACCCCCTGAAGCAGAAATGCTGGGTGAAGTAGATGCAGATTTTAGAAGGTTTGCAGACACAAGTCCAAACTGTGCTTTGCAAAGACCAGGTCTACTTAGGCATCTGTTTGGTTTGCTACCCTTAAAGCAGCATAGATGTGTTCAGAACACAGGACTCCAAAGCATGAAAGAAAGAACAAGAAATCCAGCTAGGCTGGGAGAAAGGTAGTTCAGGGAAGTGACAATAGCAGCCTTCAAAGATATAGAAAGCTGAGAGTCTGTTGGCAGAAGCCAAAGGGCATACCTGGAACCAAATGTCACAAAAAGTAGTAAGTGTCAAGCTTAAATAGCAGAGGTCTGGGAGTAGGCTAGGAGTATTCAACCACAGAAACATTCATGCAGAAGAAAAGGCCTCCTGGAGCAGCCGTGAGCTGGAAAGAGTTGACACTTGAGTTGTTTCAGTGAGTTGACTTTGTAGTTTTTTCCCATTTCCTTTTGTTTTTCTGGGGAACAAACTGGATGGGTAGCATGCGGGTGATCTTTGGAGATGACAGGAGTCTGAACCCAGACTTCACTTACCTACTGTAGGTCACTGAGTGGTTTTCAAACATTTCTGGATCTCAGTTTTCACATCTGTTAATTGGAGACAAAAACACCTTTCCCGCTTAAAGGATGCTTAAAGAATTAGATGAGATCATTTCCATGTGTAGAATCCAGATGAAGAGAACATAAGAGCCTGCCAGGTTAAGCCCCTGATGCCCCAGTGTGTCTCCTCAAGTATTTCTGAGAAGCTCTTAGGGGACCTTCTGAACTGGCTGTGTTTCTGTCCCCGTCTTCCCTTCATGCCACCATGGCAAAGTCCCTTGAGGGCCAGTACTCTGGTGGTCAAAACTGTGCTCTGCTGATGAGCCCAAGTACTCTGGCCTCTGTGATGGGACACCATTCTCAGCATTCGTTCCACACATATCTACTGAGTACCTACTACGTGCCAGGAACTGTCGTAGATGCTGGAAATTGAAGAGTGAGAAAAATTGAATATACTTCCTCTCCTTGTGGTACTTAGTCTAGTAGGAGAGACAGAGGGCTTCCATGGTGGCTTAGATGGTGAAGAATCTGCCTACAATGAGGGATCCCTGGATTGGAAAGATTCCCTGGAGGAGGGCATGGCAACCCTCTCCAGCATTTTTGCCAGGAAAATCCCCAGGACAGAGGAGCCTGGCAGGCTGCAGTCCACGGGGTTGTAAAGAATCGGACATGACTAAGCAACTAAGCACAGCACAGGGAAGAAGGATGCTGATCAAATCCCATGAATAAATATGTAATTGAAAATCATGAATGTGATAATTAGGGGATTATGAGAGAACATAGGAAGCATCTACCTGGTCTGAGGGTGACAATTAGGAGGGTTTTCTTGAAGAAGTGACATTTTCAACGATAGGTCAGACTGAGCAGGAGTGTGCAGGCAAAGCGGGTGGAGGCCAGCCTTCCAGGCAGAGAGAAGGTGTGCAAAGGCCCTGAGGCAGGAAGGGATGTGGCATATTTGAGGTCTGAAGGAAGGCTAGAGTAACACACCTCCTTCCCCCTAAGTGTGGTGTAGGCACTTTGCCTTCATTCCCCCATTAGAGCAGAGACCAAAAATATTAGCTATTAACAAGCATTTATTGGCAACCTGGGGCTAGTTGAGAAGGAAATAATATAGAGAATAATTATGACTGAACTGGGGCTTCCCAGGTGATGCAGTGGTAGAGAATCTACCTGCCAATGCAAGAGATGCAAGAGATGCAGTTTCGACCCCTGGGTCGGGAAGATCCCCTAGAGTAGGAAATGGCAACCCACTCCAGTATTCTTGCCTGGAACATTCCATGGACAGAGGAACCTGGAGGCCTAGTCTATGGGGTCACAAAGAGTTGGACACGACTGAGCGACTGAACACACACTTACACACATGCGCGCGTGCGCGCGCACACACACACACACTGTGTGACTGAACTGGTCCAGATGCATCTTCAGCTTTTTTGGATGCCTAGCTCTGTATGTCTCTCTTAGCCTGCTTCACCATGACTGGGCTAGAGTCCCCTCCTTCCCTCACCAGAAATACTCCAGGCATCTCTGCACTGAGTCCAGGCCCAGTTGACCCCCAGTTCACAGAGGAGACCACTTTCCATCCTTCTCATTTAAGATCTGTTTCCAGAATTCTCATTTCCTGCTCCAGGACTGACCACCCTCCAGGAGGTCTGACTGCAGAAGCCTCCTTTTTCAGGGAAAGCCCCACCCCCACCCACAGGGCTGTGATCTGAGCCTGCTCACAGACAGAACAATCCCACATCCCATCTTTGAGGTTATTTTATATTAAGTAAAGTTGGAAATGAGGCATGGACACTCCAGTCCAGGCGAAGCTGTACTTCTATCAGAGAATTTTCTTTTCAGCCTTTTCTTATCATAAGTTCAAAAATCTTGTGGCCTGATCTCCTTTAGAAACATTTGATGTGGCATGTATTAACATATTGTTATCTTTGTGTATGGAATTGGGTTTCCCTGGTGGCTCAGATGGTAAAGAATCTGCCTGCAGTGCAGGAGACCTATATCAATGGAATTAGAACCTCTGATTTCTCCTTGGGTCTATGCCACCCAAGGAGATTAACGATTACAATTTTCAGCCACCCTTGCAGCTGGCTAATGGGAAATGTACAACTATGCTATTCATAAGTTCACATCCTTAAAGGAAATGAGAGTTCTTTTTCTCCATCTCTCTTCCCAACTGGCTGGAATATAGCAATGCACCATCTTGGACAAGGTTAATGAGGGCAATATGTAAAGATGGCAGAGCAATAAGATAAAAGGAACCTGGGATTATTGGTATCCTGGAGACCCCATACCAGCCCTGGACATCTTACTCCTTGACTAGTAAATGAGAGAGAAATAAAATTTAATATCATTTAACCATTGCAATTTGGGGATTTCAGTTTTAGTAACCAAAATTATAACTTAAATTATATAATCTATCATTGTGTAAAAGGGATGGCGCATAGTAAGTGCTCACAAAATTGTAGCTTTAGAATTCTCCAGCTGACAATGGGGGTGAAACTTCAGCCACTTAAGGAGCATTCTTATAGGGATAGCCTTTAAAGGAGGTGCCTTAATGGAGATGGAGCAATATTGGATTAAGATAGATCTTTATGAAAAAAAAAATAAATGCAAAAGACATTTGGTAAATCTGTGGGAATGCACAAGACATTTTATGTGGTAATGGGGATTTAAATATTAATTTCAGTTAAAGTACGGTGAAAACATTGATTCTCTTAAAGAGGATTAGGGCTAGGAGGGAGAAACTTGTGGAGTCTCTGGAGGCTGTTTAACTTGAAGGTGACCCACATCCTTTGTACTGTGTCTAATACCATTGCTCAGAGCATTCCCTGCTCTCTCCCATTAGTTGCAAATTATGAAGCTACATTTATACTTGACCTCTGTTTTCAGTTTGGGAAATTGGCATGGTGAGAGTGAAGACTTTTCTTCAGGCTCAATGCCCCCCAGGGAAGGAAAAAGGGAGAGAATTAAGGAGGGATAGAGATTTTAGCTGGTTTACCGAAATAGCCAAGCACATCAAGAGGACATTGAACCTCCTGAATAGCTGAGCCATCACCCCATACTATAGCCTTCTATCCTAGAGGCCTTTCTTAGTGGGGCAGGCAGAACCCCAGACTTCCAGTAGAACCCTTGAGCCCAGGCAAAGTTCCTTAACTATACCTGGAATTTGCTCTCAGTAGGTAAGTGCCTGGGCTTTGGCTTCAGAGAGATCTGAGTTGAATGTGCACTCTGCAACTTCCCAACCAGGTGTGAGAACCTAGACAAGTCAGTTCAGCTTTCTTGAGGCTGACTGTCCTCATTTGTAACATAGGATTCATACTATTTCTTCATACCACTGTTTTAACTGCATATTATTAATCCCTAACTTTGTTTCAAAGAATAGTTTCAGGATGAATTGATCAGCTCACTGAAAATAAATATGCAAGCTAGATAGAGGCTATGAAGTTCAACTACACAGCAAAATCTGCCATTGATCTGCCCTGTGAGAAATCAAGTGGGAATGGGCACTAGACTTAGCAGAGCCAGTGGCTTCCAGGCCCGACTCTATTGCTATTTCAGTGTCTACATTAACTGTGTACTTGCTGTCCTCTGGGCCTTCATTTCCTCATCTCTAAAATTCCTTCCAGGAGAAAAGAAGAGCCTCACCTAACTTCTTGGGAGTTAACATTCAATGCTTTGTGCTCATGCTATGCGCTCAGTCGTGTCAGACTCCTTTGTAACCCCGTGAACTGTAGCCCACCAGGCTGCTCTGTCCTTGGAATTTCCCAGGCGAGAATACTGGAATGGGTTGCTATGTCCTACTCCAGGGGATCTTCCTGACTCCAGGACCAAACCTGAGTCTCTTCCATCTCCTGCACTGGCAGGCAGATTCTTTACCACTGTGCCACCTGGGGAAGCATCTTTTATTTGGCAGCAAGTGTTGATAAAATAAATAATAGACAGTTTTTGGATGATAAAAAAATATAGAAAATAAAATCCTTTCTATGATCTCTGTTGGCCCAGCAAAACCTGGACATCAATGGTATGATGTGGCCATAGGCCCAAAGAAAATCAGTAAAGGCCAAGGTGGACCAGAATCCTGGTCTGGAGCTTTCTCCAGTGCTTTTTAACATCTTGAAAATGCCAACTTAGCACTCACTTCTGCTGGGTGTGGTGGTAGATGCTCTGAGAACAAAGAAGAGAAATCAAGTTTGCCGCTGTCAAAGGCTTACGGTTCAGATGGTGACACACACACGCACACAGGGTCATTGACTGATCCCCCAGAAATTCCTCTCTTGCTCATCATGACTTTACTTGTGACGAGGAGCCTTGTGAGCCTAGAACGGCCTCAGACCTTGCCTCCTGCACCTCTGGGCCTTTGCACATGGGAATTTCGCCCTTCTTATCTGCTAGCTTGACTCACTAAGGTTTACTGGGCACTATACCATGGAGAAGGCAATGGCAACCCACTCCAGTACTCTTGCCTGGGAAATCCCATGGACAGAGGAGCCTGGTAGGCCACAATCCATGGGGTCGCGAAGAGTCGGACACGACTGAGCGACTTCACTTTCACTTTTCACTTTCATGCACTGGAGAAGGAAATGGCAACCCACTCCAGTATTCTTGCCTGGAGAATCCCAGGGACGGGAGCCTGGTGGGCTGGCATCTATGGGGTTGCACAGGGTTGGACACGACTGACATGACTTAGCAGCAGCATACCACGTCAAGTGTTTTATTTTAATGATCTCTTTGAAGCCTAACAAATAACTTATGAACTATGGACTATCAGTTTTATTCCCACTTTGCAGTTGAGGAAACTGAGGCACAAAGAAATTAAACTTGCTCAGAACACATAGATAGGAAGTGACAGATCTAGAATTTGAGTCCAGGGAATGTGGACGGCTATGCTCTCAGCTGTTAACTATTCAGCAGTTATTTCCTCTATGGTTGTACCTGTCTCTTTTGGGGGTAACCTGGATAGTCTCGTGACCCCGAAGCTGAGAATCTCACAGGTCATTACTGACAGTGGGTCACCATTATTTCACTGTTTGACAGCACTTTGGGTTCTCCCCTTCCAGGTGAGGTCTCACCCAGATTTTGCTGCGAGTCCCAGAGGGGTTTCGCACTAGCTCTAAAATAATTTGTTGAAGGTGTGTTTGCCCCAGGCCCCTCTCCAGTGGCTACCTCTCACCAGCTCCTCCTGGAACCACCTTGACAGCATTGATATACACATTAGGGTGGTGTCACCCAGTGCTTCTCAAAGCTGGAATTCCTTAACAAGAGCAACATCAAAAAACTATCCAGCATTTAGCAAACACTCTCTGTATTCCCAGATAAGCACTCTCCATGTGGGAACTTACATATTCCTCACATCAGACTTAGGAGGCTGTCATTATTAATTCATATACCCATTTTACAGATGAGAAAAACAAGGCTCAAACAGGAGAAGCAACTTGCCCAAAGTTAGTTAGAAAGAAACAGAGCCAGAGTTTGAACCCAGGTGGTCTGTCCAGAGCCTGAAGTCTGCCCCACTGGGGAAGACCAAATTCCCAGTCTTTCCTGAGTGGAAGCCACGCTGTATTGATGTGAGTCAAGTGCCACCCTGCCCTGCACCTACCCCCCACCTGGTCCCCTGGTCTCCAAAACTGTCTGAGCTTGAGGCTCAGAGGTGTTCCTTCAGCATCTCTCTCTTCGGGGCTCGGACACCATCCCTGCGGCCAGTGAGATCCCCACATTTTTATTCCATGTCCATCAACACCTGCACATGGATTGTCTTGGGGATGCTGACCCCCCAACTTGTCTGACCTGCAAAATAGCTTGAATTCCCATTTTCTCAGACAGAACCCCTGTTACATCAGGCAACAAAAATTCCTATGACATCCTCTCCCCTGACTCATCATTTTGTCAGTGTCTTCTCTTCAGGGAGGCCGAAACCCATCAGAAAGGATATTTATTTACCCAAGGCTCTGAGAACTTCTGCTTTTAGTCCACCTTTTTCATCTTCTTTTGAATGGGCATTGTTCAATCATGTTCAACCATTTTTCAATCATGAACATCAGAAGTTGACTTTGAAGCCAAAATTCTATCCTAGGACCAACTCTGATTTTATGCTCCAAAAGATCACTAATGAGAGGTAAGTGGGCTTTTCGTTTTTCTCAGTGGGACAGGAAGCAACAGGATCCAGCCCCTGAAGTGTCTACCTGGAGGTCAACTCCTTCACTGGGTGAAGTCTTTGAAGTACAGTAGAGCGAAGTGCGGTATCAGTGGCAAGGTGGGAGATGAAAACCTCAAAGCTTTGTGTAAATGCTACCTGCAGCCTCATTATCATAGTAGATATAGTTTAAAACCCAAAGCAAGGATGTACCTGGCAGGACTTGAGATCTCGGTGCTAGGGACATCTACAGTTGGAATCTACAGTTGGAAATGGTGACAGGGATTCCAGGACACTTGGAAGGGGCCAAAATCTAATAGGGGCCAGAGAAGCTTCCACACGTCTGTGTTCACCTGTGTTCACTTCACCTCTTATTTGTGCCTTTCAGTGATAAAAGAATGTGTGACTTCTTCCCACATCATTGTGCCACAATCAATTTCATCAACTGTTTCTCTCTCAAACCTCTGCCAAGAAGAGACTTCTTTAGAATCACTGGGTGAAAAATAAGGCTCTGTTGTTAGTCTTGAGGCTGGCAAATTTCACCAGCTCCCAACAGACAATACATCAAATGCAGTTACAAATGGGCCTCAAACACAGGCGTAATGAATTGGCCATGCACTTAGAACAGCAATTGAGGGCTTGGAGCTGAGCTGGCGGCTCAAACTGAGTTTTACATGCATTTTTCTCTACCATGTTTGGGTCATTTTCTTACAAGCCTAGGTGGAGACTCCAAAAGTAAGCTGTGTTTTAGGGCATCAGAAATCTTCTGGACTCACAAGCTTTCTGTGTGGCCCAGCAATTTTACTCCTAGGTGTCATTCATCTCAGACATTTGGAAGTATATGTCCATTCCAAAACCCGTTCACGAAAATCATGACCACATCCTTCATAACAGCCTAAAAATGGGAGCCCTACAAACATCCATCAACTGACAAGTGTGTGTGTGTGTGTGTGTGTGGGTGGGTGGGTGGGGGTGGGTGTGCGTCTGCGCGCGTGCGTGCTGAGTCACGTCTGACTCTCTGCAGCCCCATGGACTGTAGCCCACCAGGCTCATCTCTCCATGTAATTTTCTAGTCAAGAATACGGGAGCTGTTTGCTGTTTCTTACTCCAGGGGATCGTCCCAACCCAGGGGTTGAACCCACGTCTCTTGCTTGGCAGGTGGCTTCTTTACCGCTAGTGCCACTATAAAATGTGGCATATCCATGGACTAGAATGCTACTCCAGAATAAAAAGGAACAAACTACTGATGCATGCCTGACATGGCCGAACCTAAAAATAATTATGAAACTTTGTGGGGAAAGCCAGACAGAAAAGACTACATAATGTATGATTCCATTTATATGAAATTTCTAGAACAGGAAAAATTAGAGAGTGAGGGAGTTGATCAGTGGTCGCTTGGGACTGGAGTTCTGAGTAGGGACTGGCAGCAAATGAGCAAGGAGAGTGGTAAAAGAATTCTAAAATGGGATTGTGGGGATGGTTTCCTAACTGTGGAAATTTACTAAGACTTACTGAACTGTACACTTACAATGGATAATTTTTATGGGATGCAAAGTATACCTCACTAAGGAGACAGGGCAACTAAAAAGAATCCTCTGGACTTCTTTCTCTCCTTCCTTTATTCCTTGCTTTCTTTTCTCTCTCCCTCTCTCTGTTCCTCTCTAAACATTTGCTCACAAAATGTGCCTGGCCCAGTACTAGGCACTGAAGTCATTCATTCATCCACTCATTCTGCAGATATTTATTGAGTGTCTATTATGTGCCAGGCACTGGCATGGGGAGTGGGGAGACAGCAGTGAATAATTTAAATGTCAGATTTGGAAGCTGTGATGCTTTGAACAGAGGACTGGAGAGGAGTGGTGATGGTCATTTGGGGTAGGGTCTGAGAAGATCTGGAAACAGCAGTTGAGCAGCAACCTGAATGAAATGACAGATCCAGCTGTGCAGTGCAGCTTCCCGTGGAGACAGCAGACCACGGGACCGACCAGCCAGTGCAAAGCTCTTGCTCCAAGAGACAGAGGAACAGGAGGCCGGCGTGGCTGGAGAAGGGGGTGCAAGGAAGGAGGAGGCAGGGCCAGGTCCCATGGGCCACTTTTGCCACAGTAGGCACTTTGGATTTTACCTTAGCAGTGATGAGAAGCCACTAGATGGTTCAGAGCAGGATAAGGCCCAATCTGACTTCTATGTTGAAGGATCCCTCTGGCTGTTGTAAAGCACAGTCTGAGGGAGTGAGCACAGTACACAGAGTCTGGTAGGAGGCTAATATCCAGGTGGGAGAGGATGGTTGTTTGGCAGGCGCTGTGGATGAGCTATGGTGTGCTGAGAAATGAGATCTGTTTTGAAGATAAACCTGACAGGATTGCAAATAGAAAGTTCAGAAGCTCAAAAGAGCTAGTGATGCAGTGGGGGAAACAGCTGTAAAGGCAATAGCTATAGTGAACACCTTATCTGCTAAACACATCTTTTTAATCCTCACTGTAACAAGGAGGTAGATGTTATGATTATCACCATCTTACATATGGGAGAACAGGTCTCCCATTCCCTGGTGGGGCTTTCCAGGTGGCATTAGTGGTAAAGAATCTGCCTGCCAATTCGGGTAGACATAACAGACGCTGCTTTGATCCCTGGGTTGGGAAGAGCCCCTGGAGGAGGGCATGGCAACGCACTCCAATATTCTTGCCTGGAGAATCCTATGGACAGAGGAGCCTGGTGGGCTACAGTTCATAGGGTTGCAAAGAGTGGGACACAACTGAAGCGACTTAGCACGCAAGCACACACATTCCTTGGTGGCTCAGATGGTAAAGAGTTTGTCTTCAATGCAAGAGACCTGGATTCATTCCCTGAGTCAGGAGGAACCCCTGGAGAAGGGATTGGCTACTCACTCCAATATTCTTGCCTGGGGAATTCCATGGACAAAGGAGCCTGGTGGGCTTCAGTTCATGGGGTTGCAAAGAGTCAGACATGACTGAGTGACTAACCCTTTCACATTTTTTCACTTTCATTTCACAACAGATAATAAATGGTAGATCTGGGATTTGAACCTCAGTTCAGTTCAGTTCAATCGCTCAGTCGTGTCCGACTCTTTGCGACCCCATGAATCGAAGCACGCCAGGCCTCCCTGTCCATCACCAACTCCTGGAGTTTACTCAAACTCATGTCAATTGAGTCGGCGATGCCATCCAGCCATCTCATCCTCTGTTATCCCCTTCTCCTCCCGCCCCCAATCCCTCCCAGCATCAGGGTCTGTTCCAATGAGTCAACTCTTCGAATGAGGTGGCCAAAGTACTGGAGTTTCAGCTTTAGCATCAGTGCTTCCAATGAACACCCAGGACTGATCTCCTTTAGGATGGACTGGTTGGATCTCGTTGAAGTCCAGGGGACTCTCAAGAATCTTCTCCAACACCACAGTTCAAAAGTATCAATTCTTCGGCGCTCAGCTTTCTTCACAGTCCAACTCTCACATCCATACATGACCACTGCAAAAACCGTAGCCTTGACTAGATAGACCTTTGTTGGCAAAGTAATGTCTCTGCTTTTTAATATGCTATCTAGGTTGGTCATAACTTTCCTCCCAAGGAGTAAGCGTCTTTGAATTTCATGCTGCAGTCACCATCTTCAGTGATTTGAACCTACAGCTACCCAGTTCAGGCCCTACTGTCTTAATCACTTAGTTATTATAGTTCTAGACACTGAGCGCTAGTGAAAGCATGCACAAAATGTGTGAATGCAGGTTTGGGGTGAAGAAGGCCTCCTGGAGTAGGAGGGCTTGGACTGTGACTTGAATGAGGAATGGGAGTTCTCCAGGGAACAGGGTACAGATGCTCTTCTTGGCTGGGGCAGCATGTGCAGTCACTGGACATGATCAAGCTAGGCACAAGCCTAAAAGAACACATGAGCCCAGAAGGCTGGAGCATAGCATATCTGAGAAATGAGTTTGGAGGAGGCAGTGTTTGGATCATGGCCAAGAAATTTGTAATGTCTGGGGGATCAGTGTTTCCCTAAATAGTGAATGCATGGTACAAGCAAATTATACGTAGCACATAGGCAAGCACTCTCATTTAAACGATTATGGACTTCCTATCTATTTATATTAATAGATATAATATATCTATTATTATTAGAAGGAGTACGTCAAGGCTGTATATTGTCAACCTGCTTAGTTAACTTATATGCAGAGTATATCATGAGAAATGCCACGCTGAAGGAAGCTCAAGCTGGAGTCAGGATTGCTGGGAGAAATATCAGTAACATCAGATAGGCAGATGACACCACCCTTATGGCAGAAAGTAAAGAGAAACTAAACAGCCTCTTGATGAGGGTGAAAGAGGAGAGTGAAAAACCTGCCTTAAAATTCAGCATTCAAAAAACGAAGATCATGGCATCTGGTCCTATCACTTCATGGCAAATAGATGGGGAAACAATGGAAACAGTGACAAACTTTATTTTCTTGGGCTCCAAAATCACTGCAGATGGTGACTGCGGTCATGATAATAAAAGACTCTTGCTGCTTGGAAGAAAAGCTAAGGCAAATCTAGACAGCATATTAAAAAGTAGAGACATTACTTTGCCAACAAAAGTGCATATAGTCAAAGCTATGGTTTTTCGAATTGTCATGTATGGATGTGAGAGTTGGACCATAAAGAAGACTGAGCACCGAAGAATTGATGCTTTTGAACTGTGATGTTGGAGAAGTCTCTTGAGAGTCCCTTGGACTGCAAGATCAAACCAGTCAATCCTAAAGGAAATCAATCCTGAATATTCTTTGGAAAGACTGATACTGAAGCTGAAGCTCCAGTACTTTGGCCACCTGATGTGAAGAACTGACTCATAAGAAAAGACCCAAATGCTGGGAAAGATTGAAGGCAGGAGGAGAAGGGAATGACAGAGGACAAGATGGTTGGATGGCATCACTGACGGACATGAGTTTGAGCAAGCTCTGGGAGATGGTGAAGGATAGGGAGGCCTGGTGTGCTGCAATCCATGGGGTCGCAAATAGTCGGACATGGCTGAGTGACTGAACAACAACCAGCCCATCAAACCTATGATTTCATAGATACTGCTTAGTATGGGAGCAAAGTTTAAAAAAATAGTTCATTGAGAGAAAGATGTTATATCACTAATAATATAATTGGAGGATTATTCATGTTGCATTGTTTGCAATATGAAAATATTAGGGATCACCTAAATGCTCATCAGTTGGTCAAAGAATGGGGCAAGTGAATACAAAATAGCCTTTAAAAATGAAGAAGATTTTTGTATTCTGATCTAGAACAAGCTCTAAGGTGCAGTGTTAAATCATAAAAGCAATTGGCAGAACATTATGTCTGATATGATTTTTTTGTGTTAAAAGGCGTCTGTGTGTGTTTGTGTGTGTTTATTTGCTTATGTATTAGTGGATTTTCTCCAGAAGGACACAAGCAACTAATAACAGTTGTCTTAGTCTGCTCAGGCTGCTATAACAAAATATCATACTCTGGGTGGCTTAAGGGTTTCCCTGGTAGCTCAGCTGGTAAAGAATCTGCTTGCAATGCAGGAAACCCCAGTTTGACTCCTGGGTTGGGAAGATCTGCTGGAGAAGGGATAGGCTACCCACTCCAGTGTTCTTGGGCTTCCCTGTTGGCTCAGCTGGTAAGGAATCTGCTTACAATGCCGGAGACCTGGATTCAATCCCTGGGTAGAAGGGAACAGCTTAAAAACAACAGGAATTTATTTCTCACAGTCCTGGAGTTTGAGAAGTCTTGAGAACTCAAGTTCAGTATTTTCAGGCAAAGCAGAAAATGTTTATAGTTCTGGTTAATTGATTTGATTGGTTTATCAGTCTTTATTTTTCCTAAGAGTTATTTTCTGAAAAATGGAATTTGAAGCAAACGCTTAAACTCCATGCTCTCTCCCCTTTGCAAACATTGGCATATCGTTGAGTACAAAATGGATTGCATATCAAACAATCTGAGGAATATTTCTTGTAGAGGATTAGACAGGATAGTGAAACTAGTGTGGAGATGAAGCTTCGAGAGTCTTTTTCTCTCTGGTTTAGGTGTTGATTCCTCATGTGGATTAAGCTGGCCAATGTTAGCACCTCCGTTCAGTCTGCTGCAGATAGGTTACCACAGGTAACTGTGTGGTTATGTTTCTTTTTTGGAGGAGTGGGGGATACTGAGAAAGGGGAAAGGATCTACATGATGCCAAACAGCAAGATGTTTTAAAATATTATTTAAATGTGACTAGTACCAATAAAGCTCTGTGATTCCAGCACCATAATTCTTGAAATGCAGGGAAATTTCGAATATGGGAAAAATATGACTTCAATACCAATTAAGTTTTTTTTTTTTTAGTTTCATTTATTTTTATTAGTTGGAGGCTAATTACTCTACAATACTGTAGTGGGTTTTGTCATACATTGACATGAATCAGCCATGGATTTACATGTATTCCCCATCCCGCTCCCCCCAGACTTTTGGACTCTGTGGGAGAAGGCGAGGGTGGGATGTTTCAAGAGAACAGCATCGAAACATGTATATTATCTATAGTGAAACAGATCACCAGTTAAGTTTTTGAAAGGCAACTTTGGCTAAATCCAAACCACATCAAAACATCTACATGGAAAAATGAAAAGTTCCTTCCATTATCTAGTTATTTCATTCAAACTATCAAACGTTTAGGGATTTCAGCACAAGCAAGATATATAGCTGATTAATGAAAATTTAAACTTAAATATTAAATATTTTGATAACCTGTGGAAAGTTTAAAAATTTAGGATTGAAGATCCAGTAGGTGTTATTTACTTCCAATAAAGTATTTGTTCACTAACCCAAGATATTCCTGGGGCCATTTAAAATAACTTTCACGTTTGACTCCAAACAAATGTATGTAAAATTTACAGTGAGATTCATTTCCTCACATTACATTGATCAAGTTTTTAAAAATAATTTTAATTTGTCGAGAATTATGCACACTGATTTGTTTCGGATGCATGTTAGCCTTTCTGTGGGGCAATTTGACTCTGATGGCAAAAGAATTGACATCGATCAATTGACTAGGAGATTTTACTCCCAGAGTTTCATCCTAAGAAAATAATCATGGATATGAATAAAGTTTTTGTGCCAGCCTGTTTGTGGTCATGCTAAAAATGCAAAAAGAAGGGGGCAGAACCTAGAAATCTGTGAAAATGGCAGGAAGCATTAATAAGAATATCTAGACATCTACTCAATGCCATGGAAAGATGTTCATGACAAATTATGCAATAGTCTATAATAGGATATTCTGTTTGGTTTCATTACAAAATATGTGGACAGTTATAGGAAAACATGTCTGATAAATGTCTAATCCTCCAAGGTGTTAACATTAGTTATATCTGTCTGTATTATATTTTGGTCTTTCCACAGTGAATGCATATTGATTCGTAATTTTAAAAATTGTTTTACATTAAATGTGTGTAAAAAGTTAAAAAATAAAAAAACAAATTTATTTTTCACAGTTCTGGAGATTGAGAAGTCCAAGGTCACAAAATCAGCATGGCCACTTTCTGGAGGATACCCTCTTCATGGTTCACAGCTGAAGTCTTTTCCTTGTGTCCTCACAGGAGGGAAGGTGGACAAGAACTCTCTGGGGTCTGTTTCATAAGGGCACTAATCCATTCACGGGGGCTCCAACCTCATGATCTAATCCCCTTCTGAAGGCCACACCTTCTAACACCATGACATAGGAGTTGGCATTCCAACATACAAATTTTGGGAAGATGCACATTCAGACCATAGCAATGGTGGCCGTCTTTGGAAAAGGAACCTAACTGACATGGTGGGTAGGAGAATTTTTGCTGTATACTTTTTGATGATTTCTGCATTTTGAACCACATAAATGCATTCTAAGCTCAATTACTTAATATTAAGGAGTGCAAGTCATCTCTATGGTAAAGATCATCATGGCAGTAAAAGAAAGGCATGTGTTTGAGACCCATGTGTAGGCAATGGGAAGGCAGAGAAGAGCAGGGCGGTTGAGGAGAGTTAGCCAGTTGTCTGTAGTACTTGGCATCATGTATTTCCTTTCACCCTCTTACATGTCTGTGTTCCCATTGTATTTTCATAAGGATCCGAGGGGAAGGGGCCCCTCCCCCAAAGTGAGACTGTTCATCAGAACATATGCCTGTGAGTCAGGCTTGAATGACCCTGTTGGGTCTACATGCTCTAGCTCACTGCCATGGCCAGGAACACTTAAGGCCAGGCCTGGTTCCAGACTGAGCTCTGCCTTTTCCTAGATGAACACAGTTAAGTCATTTCCTTCTGTCTCTTGAACCTCTTGGAGAAGGCAACGGCAACCCACTCCAGTGTTCTTGCCTGGAGAATCCCAGGGACGGGGGAGCCTGGTAGGCTGTTGTCTATGGGGTCACACAGAGTGGGACATGACTGAAGCAACTTAGCAGCAGCAGCAGCAGAGAATATCATGAAGGTGGGATCTGAATGACAAAAAAAATGAGAGTAGATGCTGGAAAAATGGGGCATAGAGATTCAGAGCATGGTCAAAATGATCAGAGTTGGTCCAGGTCAGGCCATGTTTCCTGGAGGGGGCTGGGCTTGATCTAGCGGTTAAATTGATGCAGGAGAAAGACAGTTTCAGATGGGGAAACCAAAGATTTGGCATGCTGTTTCCAGACCTCCTGGAACAGGCTTCCCACACTTGACTCTAGGGCTGGGGTTCAGTGTTACTTTCTGGGAGAAGTCTTTCCTGACCTCCCTGTCACTTTGCTCTCTTATCACATGCTCCCTTTCCTTTTTTCTCCCTTTCCCCTCCTCAAAACATTTATCACAGATTGTAATTACCTATTTGTGTGATAATTGGATTAATGTTGGTGTGTGTCCACCCCTCCCACCCTCATTACATGTAAGTTTTTGCAAGACAGAAACTCTGCCTATTTTTACTACTGGTAATTCTCTGGTGTCTAGCAGAGAGCTTGGGACAAGGTAGGGGCTCAGTCATTTGTATAATCAGTCAATCCATTAATTCATTCATTAATGGCTGTCTTCTACTGCAGTTGTCCAAAGGGCAAGGAAAAGAGAACTGACCTCCTGGGGCCTGAGACTGGGGTCTGAAGCTCCTGAACATAAGCGCAATGTGTTTTGGGGGCTTTTCTTTTATCTTAGAAGTGTATTCTGTGCCATAATATATCTGTTTGCTTTAATCTAATAGTCTTGTTTTCAGTTACTCATTGATGAAATAATTTAACTTTCCCCCCCCCAAAACATCTTCTGGTAAATTGACTTTCCAGGAGGAAGATGGTTATCTTCCTCTGCTGGCTTCCACCACCTACACTGCACATGCTGTTTTCAGAAACATGTCCTTGGAGGCTTTTAAATTTTTTAGCAGATTCCATAGCTGCGATGCCAACACACCCAGGGACAAGGCTGAGGTCACCTCTTGATTCTCTGGGTCTCTTCTCCCATCTCTCTTTGTTTTTCTGATCTCACCCATGCTTTCTCCTACTCTTACCCTTCATTTTGCTCCTCTGATGCACACAACCTGAAAAGTGGAGGATCTTAGGGCTGGATCCTGTAGCCCAGAGACCCTCAGACTTGGTTTTATAAAAACAGATTGCTGGGCGCCACCTCTGAAGTTTCTGATGCAGTGGGTCCCTGTAGGGCTAAGATTTTGCATTTCTAGCAAGTTTCCCAGGGATGTTGCTGGTTCAGGACTACATTTGAGAAGCACCATTGTCATCTCAATCCTGGTTATATAGCCACAGCACTGGGTATGTCGGCGTCCAGACCAACTGAATCAGAATCTCTAGAGGACAGGCTAAATGCTTGTGTGTTTAAAGTTTCCCTGGTAACCCTAATGTCCGGAGAGAGTGGGATTTGCCCAAGGTCACACAGCAAGAGGCAGAGGCAAGACTAGAGCCCAGGACTCCTGGTCCTCAGAACAGTCTTCCCAACGCATCTTCATTCACCTGAAATTGCTGGGCTCTTTTAATACATTATCAGAGATAACCCTCACTTTACAGATGAGGAAACTGAGGCTCAGTGAGACAAAGGCCTCTGCCTACAGTGGCAGAGGTGAAGCTGGCACCCAGGGCTTCCTGCCACCAATGCTGCCCTCTCAGGGGACAGGATGAGAAAGGCTTGGGCTTGCCTTCTGTTCTACCACTTGGTGGAACTTGGTGACCAGGTCAACTTTCTCAGCCCCATATCTGTAAAATGGGGTTGATGGTGTCCCACCCAGTGAAGATCAAACGTTCTGCTCCTGCGGGACCCCACGTCAGCCCTGTGACCTCACACACCTGCTTCCTCACACCCTTGGCGATGTGTCCGCTTCAGGACCTCAGAGTTCATTCCAGCCCTTGCCCTGGACCCTGAATTCCCAGGAGAAATCCCACTTAGTCCCTTTGCACATCTGAAGTTAGAAGACAGGGGCCCTTTAAGTTCCATTCACACATCAGCTCATTTAATCCCTACAGCCAGCCTCCAGGCTAGACATCACCAAATACACTGGTCCTTGGAGGTTGTACAGTTCATCACGGGATGGACAGGAGCAGAACCCAGGACTGCCTAACAGCAGAGACCATGTTGTTAATAAGCAAATTGATCACTGTGTGCAGAAAAATCTGTTCACTTTCCAAGTAAGAGCAAAACTTACTCCTTAAAAAAAAAAAAAAAAAGCCAGTATCCAAACCAAAACAGATAGCAGAAAGTTGGCATCTGTACGCAGTTGCTAGTTAACAGAGCTCACTGCCCTCTTCTCAGCTGCTGCTTCCACCTAAGCCCCCCACCCCATCCCTCCCTGCAGGGCTGACTCTCACCCACAGCCTCCCAGCCACTGACTCTGGTCTGACTGCTGGAGAGCCGGACTGGCATTTGTTGCCTGGGGGTTTCTTGAAATCTCCTGACTGTGCAGGACACCTGTGGTCCTGCCACCCTCCCCTCTCCTCTCTTGGAAAGCCATGTTCTCCATGTCAATTGCTTGCTTTACTATGAAATGCTCCCCTTCTCTTTGTTGTTGTTCAGTCAGCCATGTCCAGCTCTTTGTGACCCCACGGACCTCAGCACACCAGGCTTCCCTGTCCTTCATTATCTCCCAGAGTTTGCTCAAACTCATGTCCTGGGAGATGCAGTATGCTGGCATAAGTCCTTTGGGAGGAGGTCCCCATTTCCACCATTACCCTGACCATAGTTTGGCCTCAGGACAAACTATAGGGAGGCAACACCCATCAGCAGGAAATTGGATTAAAGATTTACTAAACATGGCACCCATTCCAGTCCATTTTAGTTTGCTGATTCCTAGAATGTCGACATTCACTCTTGCCATCTCCTGTTTGACCGCTTCCAATTTGCCTTGATTCATGGACCTAATATTCCAGGTTCCTATGTGATATTGCTCTTTACAGCATCAGACCGTGCTTCTATCACCAGTCACATCCACAACTGGGTGTTGTTTTGCTTTGGCTCCATCCCTTCATTCTTTCTGGAGTTATTTCTCCACTGATCTCCAGTAGCATACTGGGCACCTACTGACCTGGGGAGTTCCTCTTTCAGTATCCTATTATTTTGCCTTTTCATACTGTTCATGGGGTTCTCAAGGCAAGAATACTGAAGTGGTTTGCCATTCCCTTCTCCAGTGGACCACATTCTGTCAGACCTCTCCACCATGACCCGACCATCTTGGCCCCACACGGCATGGCTTAGTTTCATTGAGTTAGACAAGGCTGTGGTCCTGTGATCAGACTGGCTAGTTTTCTGTGATTATGGTTTTAGTGTGTCTGCCCTTTGATGTCCTGTCACAACACCTACCGTCTCACTTGGGTTTCTCTTACCTCAGACGTGGGGTATCTCTTCACGGCTGCTCCAGCAAAGTATACCCGCTGCTCCTTACCTTGGACGAGGGGTATCTTCTCACGGCCGCCCCTCCTGACCTTGAACGTGGAGTAGCTCCTCTCAGCCCTCCTGCGCCCCCGCAGCAGCTGCTCCTTGGAGGTGGGGTTGCTCCTCTCGGCCTCCACCCCTGACCTCGGAGGTGGGGTAGATCCTATCAGATGACCATTATATCTACTACTGTGGGCAGGAATCCCTTAGAAGAAATGGAGTAGCCATCATGGTCAACAAAAGAGTCCGAAATGCAGTACTTGGATGCAATCTCAAAAATAACAGAATGATCTCTATTCGTTCCCAAGGCAAACCATTCAATATCACAGTAATCCAAGCCTATGCCCCAACCAGTAACCCCGAAGAAGCTGAAGTTGAACAGTTCTATGAAGACCTACAAGACCTTTTAGAACTAACACCCAAAAAAGACGTCCTTTTCATTATAGGGGACTGGAATGCAAAAGTAGGAAGTCAAGAAACACCTGGAGTAACAGGCAAATTTGGCCTTGGAGTATGGAATGAAGCAAGGCAAAGGTTAATAGAGTTTTGCCAAGAGAACGCACTGGTCATAGCAAACACCCTCTTCCAACAACACAGGAGAAGACTCTACACATGGACATCACCAGATGGTCAACACCGAAATCAAATTGATCATATTCTTTGTGGCCAAAGATGGAGAAGCTCTATACAGTCAGCAAAAACAAGACCGGGAGCTGACTGTGGCTCAGATCATGAACTCCTTATTGCCAAATTCAGACTTAAACTGAAGAAAGTAGGGAAAACCACTAGACCATTCAGGTATGACCTAAATCAAATCCCTTATGACTATACAGTGGAAGTGAGAAATAGATTTAAGGGACTAGATCTGATAGACAGAGAGCCTGGTGAACTATGGATGGAGGTTCGTGACATTGTATAGGAGACAGGGATCAAGACCATCCCCATGGAAAAGAAATGCAAAAAGGCAAAATGGTTGTCTGAGGAGGCCTTACAAATTGCTATGAAATGAAGAGAAGCAAAAAGCAAAGGAGGAAAGGAAAGATATTCCCATTTGAATGCAGAGTTCCAAAGAATAGCCAGGAGAGATAAGAAAACTTTCCTCAGTGATCAATGCAAAGAAATAGAGGAAAACAACAGAATGGGAAAGACTAGAGATCTCTTCAAGAGAATTGGAGATATCAAGGGAACATTTCAGGCAAAGATAGGTTCGATAAAGGACAGAAATGGTAAAAAAGCAAAAATATATGGCAAAAATGATAACCAGTTGTGGAGGTGTCTGGTGGTGAAAGTAAAGTCTGATGCTGTAAAGAACAATATTGTATAGGAACCTGGAATGTTAGGTCCATGAATCAAGGTAAATTGGAAGTGGTCAAACAGGGATGGCATGAGTGAACATCAACAATTTAGGAGCCAGTGAACTAAAATGGACTGGAATAGGTGAATTTAATTCAGATGACCTCTATATATACTACTGTGAGCAAGATTCCCTTAGAGGAAATGGAGTAGCCCCTATAGTCAATAAAAGAGTCCGAAATGCAATTCTTGGGTGCAATCTCAAAAATGACAGTATGATCTCGGTTCATTTCCAAGGCAAACCTTCAACATCACATTAATCCAAGTCTATGCCCCAAACACTAATGCTGAAGAAGTTGAGGTTGAACAGTTCTATGAAGACCTACAAGACCTTCTATAACTAACACCAAAAAAAAAAAAAAGTCCTTTTTCATCAAAGGGGACTGGAACGCAAAAGTAGGAATTCAAGAAATACCTGGAGTAACAGGCAAGTTTGGCCTTGGAGTACAAAATGAAGCAGGGCAAAAGCTAACAGAGTCAAGAGAATATGCTGGTCATAGTAAACACCCTTTTCACTGGAATCAGTGACAAACTGCTTTTGTTGATTATATTCTTTGCTGCTGAAGATGGAGAAGTTCTGTACAGTCAGCACAATCCAGACCTGAAGCTGTGGCTCAGATCATGAACTCCTTATTGCAAAATTCAGACTTCAATTGAATAAAGTAGGGAAAATTCAGGTATAGGCCATTCAGGTATGACCTAAATCAAACCCCTTATAATTATACAGTGGAAGTGACAAGTAGATTTAAGGGATTAGATCTGATAAGAGTGCCTGAAGAATTATGGACAGAAGTTTGTACCATTGTACAGGAGGCGGTGATCAAAATCATCTCCAAGAAAAAGAAATGCAAAAAAGCAAAACTGTTGTCTGAGGAGGCCTTACAAATAGCTGAGAAAGGAAGAGAAGTGAAAAGCAAAGGAGAAAAGGAAAGATATACCCATCTGAATGCAGACTTCCAAAGAAGAAGGAACAATAAGAAGGCCTTCTTCAGGAAACAATGCAAAGAGATAGAGGAAAACAATAGAATGGGAAAGACCAGAGATCTCTTCAAGAAAATTAGAGATACCAAGGGAAGATTTCATGTAAAGATGGGCACAATAAAGGACAGAAATGGTATGGACCTAACAGAACCAGAAGATATTAAGAAGAGGTGGCAAGAATACACAGAACTATACAGAAAACGTCTTAATGATTCAGACAACCGTGATGGTGTGATCACTCACCTAGAGCCAGACATCCTGGAATGTGAAGTCAAATGGGCCTTAGAGAGCATTAGTATGAACTAAGCTAGTGGAGGTGATGAAATTCCAGCTAAGCTATTTCAAATCTTCAAATGGTGCTATGAAAGTGCTGCACTCAACATGCCAGCAAATTTGGAAAACTCAGCAGTGGCCACAGGACTGGAAAAGCTCAGTTTTCATTCCAATCCCAAAGAAGGGAAATGCCAAAGAATGTTCAGACTACCGCACAACTGCACTCCTCTTCCTTGCTCCCCACAAACCCAGGAGGCCAGACTTTGGCAAAGTTGGAAGTGCCTGGGTGGGGCTTGTCTGGACTGTCTAGGTGGGACCTTTATGAAATCCTGTCACCCTGGGACTAGAGAAAGGAGAACTTCATTACTTTGGAGTCAGGCTTTCTTGCTCCCCATTCCTTCCTCCCCTCCCTTCTTCCTTCTCTTCTCCTCCCCCTTTTTCCCTCCTTGGTTTCTATCTCCCTTCCTGAGTTGATATCAAAGACAAACTGCTCAGCCCTGAGGCATCCTCTGAACTTGAACTCATTCAGAAATTCTTCTGGGACCCCACAGAGGGGGTGGGTAGATGCGATCTTCAGTCCCTTACCAACTGCATTGCCTTTCTTGCCAAAATCTCTCATGTCTTTACAAGATAGCTCCTAAGCCTGGCCCTTCTTGGACAAGAGACTCAGCTCAACAGCTATCCTTCCTGAGGATAGCTGAGGACTTTGGAATCAGAGAGTCCTGAGATCAAATCCCAGAATGGTCTCTGACCTTTAATGTGACCTTGGTGATATATTTAACCTCTCTGAGACTCAGTTTCTTTAACTGAAAAATGGGAATAAGAGGCCCACCAGCGTTGTTGAGATCAAATGGTATAGAAGAGTACCTGGCACTGCACAAAGCTTATTCCCGGGTCCCCATGCTCACGAAAACCTCTTTCTATCAGGCTGACTCACTCAGGTATGACTGATGATAATTTAAAATAGTTACATAATGATTTCTACTTTTAAATATATTTTAATTTCTATCATCTCACTTATACCCATGCCCACCATACCCCTTTGTATTATTATTTTCACAAACAGTATTTTTTGGAGGAGGAACTGCTTTCAGAGAAGTTGTGTCGTTTGCCAGGATCAAACAGCCAGTGCATGGAGGGCTCAGCATTTTACCTAAGGTCTGGGAGCAGCCCAGGTCTGGACCTGAGCCTGGTAAGAAGCTAACACATGACCCTGCCGTGGAGAACTCACACTTTTATAGCAGTTCAAAGAAGTAGACCTTCTAATGACCTTTCAGACCTTCTTGACCGGCCAAGGGAAAAGCCTGTATTGCGGTGGGAGGGGGTTCCACCGGGTTCTGCAGTCATGCCAGGTGACCCCACCTCGGAAAGCTAACAAGGAAAAAAGTCGTGGCTTTTAGGACGGAAAGGAGTCTCAGAAAAAATCTACTGCCATTTTCCACGTTTTGAACAGGAAGGCTAGAAAGGAATTTGAACCCATGGCCTTGTGATACCCTCTGCAGGTCTCTCTGCAAGATGGAGGGGAGGAGCTATCGCTTGGCTTCTGTGAGCCTTAGTGACAGCAGCCAGGAGGCTCCCCAGATCTCAGGGAACCCTGTGTTCCCTCCTCACCCCAACATCAAAGGAGCTGGGAGGGAGGAAGAAGCACCCCTTTTATCGCCCACTTGGCCCGTTCTCTGGGACAGGATGTGCAGTGATCCGGTCGAGGGGCTCTGGCGACCCCGGTCATTGCTCTGGAAGGCTCTGAGGAGTGAGAAATGATCCCCCACTCCCGCCACCTCCCCACTTCAGGGGTGAGAGAGAGAGACGGAGGGAGCTGGCAGTGACTGAGAGCTCCATCCAGCGCCAAGCATCGATCTGGCTCTCAGCGTTGTCATGGCAACGGCTCTTCTACTCGGAAGAGATCAGCTCGCCACCACAGAGGAGACCTTCTTCAGTCTCCCCCCCTCCTCTTCCCAGGCCATGTCTCCCTCTCCTCAGCCCCCGTACCACCCCGTTCCCAGCACACCGTCCTAGTCCCCTTTCCATCTGCTCCTGACAGTCGTCCTGGGCCGCCACCACCCCGCTCCCTCCGTCATGCTCCCCCATCCTGCCCCTTCCTCTCGTCCCGGCCTCCCCATCCTTCCTCTCCCGCACTTGGTCCCTCCTCATTGGCCTCCCCCTGCTCTCTGCCCACCGGCCATCACCCCCGCAGGCCTTGGGGCTGCCTCTCTCCTGGGCTCACACTGAGACGCGGGGACAGGAGGAATCTCTGAGCTGGGATGCTTCAGACAGCCTCTTCCCCGCTCTGCTCCCCGCCTACAACCTCCTTCAGGGCAGAGCTCAAGGCCACTAGACCATTTTGTCTGCCTGAGTGAGCCTAGAAGGCAGCTCAGACTTACTCTCAGGCCAAACTGTGTTCTAGTCCCTTCTCTGCCCCTTAAAGTAGGTGTGACTTTTGGCAGTAGCAACTTCTCTGAGACTCAACTTCCTCCGCTAAAAAAAAAAAAAAAAAAAGCGTGGTAACACCATCCGTCTAAACCAGTTATTATGGGGATTAAAGGGGATGCCAATAGCCGCTCATACTGATGAGCCCTGGCTGAGTATCAGGTACCAGGCTAGGAATGTCACGTGGGTAACTCAACCCCACGAAGCGGCCACATTCACCGTCCCCACTCACAGACAAGGAGCTAGTTCTGTGAGAGATGACGTGACTTGCCAAGGTCACCATCACAGTGGAGTCCTGTAGGCAGCCAGTCTTCGAGCCCAGTGAGACCACCACCACAGTTCTTGTGTTCAAACTCTGTACTTTTTGTCCCCAGTATTGGGAAAGCGGCAAGCAGACTGTCTGGCTCACAGTAGGTGGCAGATATATATCACATCCTACCTTGACAGCTAATTAATTAAATCATTTATTATGTGCCCAACATATCTCAGGTGTTAGAAATACAATGATAAATTTCACACGATCCCTGCCCTTGAAAAGTTTAAGAAGCTGTAGCAGGAGACAGACATGCAGATGCAGGCAGTGTGGTGCAGGGGTTTGAGCCCAGGCCCTGGGGCCGCTAAGCCTGAGTGCAAACACCACCTGTCGAAGGGATCAGCAGGCACTTCTAGGCTTGTGAATGCACCCTTCTGGATCCTTGTCTCCTCACTCACACGATGGGGCTTTCAACGGAACCTTCCTAGATTTGTGAGACATGAAAGAGAAGGTACACATGACCCGGCACAACACCCAGGATAAATTCATACCCCATAAAAGGGTTAAGTCAGTAAGTTTATTATCAACTCAGTTACACCAGAGCCAGGGGGAGGAGGTGATCCATACTCTTTGGAGGAATCAGGAAAGGCTTCCTGAAGGTGCTGAGATTTGCAGAATCTTAGAGAAACAGCTGTGTGCCAGGTAGTTCTGGAGGGGCAGGTCATTTGAGGCAAAGGAGTAAGCTTTGCGATGATGACAGTCTGGGGGTGTGTGAGGAAGGGCGATCGGTGTGAATAACAACAGCCACATTTGTGGAGTATCTACTCTGTGCCTGCTGATGCTTTACATCTGTGATTCTTTCTCCTGGCTGCACATTAGAAAGACCTATGAAAGCTTGTTCTTGATCTATTTTAATATGAATGCTGGGCCCTTTTTTCTGAAGACTTTTATTTAAATGGTCTTAGGTGCCCAGCCATCAGCATGCTTTAAAAGCTCCTCAGGCGATCCAGGATTGTGAAGCTCTGGTCTAGGTGTTTTAGAAATTTAATCTCCACGACAGCTCCATCAAGTTGGTACCAAGACCCAGAGATATGAAACAGCTCAAAGTTGTAAAGTTAAATCAAGGCAGATCTGACTCTAGGATTCTCATAAATATTAGGCTGAGGATGGAGAGGAAGCATTAGGGGAATGTTAGGGGGAAGTGGAGACAGCAAGATGAAGGGGCTGGTGGGTGGGTGGGTGGTAATAAGTGCCATGTGGCCACTATGCTAATTGTCAGCTTTGTGTCCCTGTCTCCTTTGGCATCAGGTGGGGTGCCATCTTCCCACAAACATCTGCATGTATTTCTAGGGATCAGGGCCTGGGCCACCCCATTCCCATCTCCAGCCCTTGCTGAGTGAGTGAGTTGGGCACTCAAATTTTAACCTCTGTATGCACCACCATGGGGGAATATTATTAAAATGTGGGTTTTCATTCACTAGGTCTGGTGAGGCCTGAGATTCTGCAATTCCAACAAAGTCCCTGGTAAAGCAAGTGCTGCTGATCTGCAGACCAAACTCTGCATAGCAAGTGGATAAAAAAGCAAGTAAAACTGCCTATTCTGTCTGTGAGAGCCCATGTACCCCTGAACTTGGAGAAAGCTCTCTCCTTTCCGTGCTAGGAGTGACTTCTGCACCCTGCTCCCATCCCACAGAAGCCTCCCCAGGCTGAGAAATGATTTGCTTTACTTGTACTTCCCGTAAGATATACACATTATTACCCTAGTAGTGGTTCCCAATCTTTAGAACGCTATAGACTCATTTGGAAGACCTGTGAAAATACAGCTCAATGGGCCTCATCCCAGAGTTTCTGATTCAGTAGATCTGGGGTGGGGTCTGAGAATTTGCAGTTTCAGTCAAGCTCCCAGGTGATGTTGATACTGCTTGTCTAGGGGCCAGTTGGGAATGGCTATATCACAGTAATATCTCTAGGATGGCATTTGCTTATTATGTGCATGTGGTTAGGTGCACTGCACTGTCCCTATGTACGTGGCATCTGGTATGGAATTAGGGTCCCTGGCTTAAAATCCTGGCTGTGCCCCTAGCTCTGTCAGTGACCATATCCATTACAGATTAAGTTAGCTGTGTATAATAGAAAACCCAAATAACAAAGGCTTGTACAAAATGGGGGTCTATTTTTGCCTCAAGTGACATAAAATGCAGAGGTAAGTGATCCAGGGCTAGGTTCTAGATGTGGTCAATACTTTTGGTTTCTGTCAATAAGATTGCCTCTTGGGCACAAAATAGTCCCCTCAGCTCTGGCCTTCATCTTTGTGTTACAGAAGAAGAAAGGGGGAAAAGACAAAGCAGATATCTGTTGTTAGACCCTCTTTTAAGAAGATGTTCTAGAAGCCACATCAACCATGTCCACTTACATCGCATTGGTCAGAACCATTACATGACCATCTCCCCCTGAAAATGAGGCTGATAAATATAGTATTTATTCGCTTATTTATTCAGTTCTGGGCTTATCACCATTGCCACCAAAATCTGGGTTCTGCTTATAAGGACAAAGAAGAGAATGATATTGCTCAGGTGATTAGCAATTCCAACTACAGTAACCCCTGGCAAGTGACTTTCACTTTTGGGCTCCACCTCTGTAAATTGAAAATGAGATTGATATTTCATTTATCATCTTAATGATTCAAAATGATCAAAGATATTCATTTCAACTCCAACGTTATTGGATTTCATGATTCTGAACCTAAACTTATTAATACTTATCAGTGATGTTCAGGGGAAAGGAAAGAGGCCCGTGTATTGCCCTCATGAAGTCCTCCAAGTGTCCTCAGTCTGATGAAATGTCAGAACATATCCTGTGCCTGTCCATCCATTCACCTACAATACCTATTAAAAATATTTTCGGGTACCTACTGTTTGCTTAGTACTAAGGATACAAGGTCGCAAAGAGTCGGACACGACTGAGCGACTGAACTGAACTGAAGGATAAAACAGTGAATAAGACAGGGTGGTCCCTGCCCTCCTTGTCCTCTTAGAGTTTACAGCTTAGCTAAGAAGATGTCTATGAAAGTGTTAGTCACTCAGTTGTGTCCAACTCTTTGCAACCCCATGGACTGTAGCCTGCCAGACTGCTCTGTCCATAGAATTCTTCAAGCAAGAATACTAGAGTGGGTTGCCATTTCCTTCTCCAGGGGATCTTCCTGACACAGTGATCAAATCCAGGTCTCCTGTGTTGCAGGCAGATTCTTTATAGTCTGAGCCACCAGGGAAGCCCCCAGCTAAGAAGACAGATATTAACAAATAATGCTGAAAATGTTCATCAAAGTACTACAATGAAAGTGGATGTAACACATGAGTGCCTTAAAGAAAATGCAGGCAGTGCAACTTCAATGGGGGAGACAAAGAAAATTTCCCGAAGAGTTTATTTTGAAAGTGAAACCTATATGCAAAACAGAAAAAGAGACACAGATGTACAGAACAGACTTTTGGACTCTGTGGGAGAAGGCGAGGGTGGAATGTTTCGAGAGAACAGCATCGAAACATGTATATTATCTAGGGTGAAACAGATCACCAGCCCAGGTGGGATGCATGAGACAAGTGCTCGGGCCTGGTGCACTGGGAAGACCCAGAGGGATCGGATAGAGAGGGAGGTGGGAGGGGGGATCGGGATGGGGAATACATGTAAATCCATGGCTGATTCATGTCAATGTATGACAAAAACCACTACAATATTGTAAAGTAATTAGCCTCCAGCTAATAAAAATAAATCAAAAAAAAAAAAGAAAGAAAGAAAGTGAAACCTTAAAGAGAAGGAGCCAGCAATGCAAAAAGTCAGAAGAAGGGCACGGAGAACAGCAAGTTCAGACACAACCCCTGAGGCAGGAAAGAGCTGGGCTCATTCTAGGAAATGAAAGATGGTCAGGGTTTCCAAACGTCATCAGTGAGGAAGAGGCTGACACAGAATGAGGATGGAGTGGTCAGCAGATACCACAGCTTGTAGGTCCACATAGGCCCTGGGAAGGAATTTGGATTTTATTCTAAGGGCAATGGGAAGTCATTCGCATATTTTAGATAGAGGTTGAGTCAAGGCTGATCGGATCTGCATCTTTACAGCGTTCCTTTGGCTGTTGTATCAATAATGGATTTTAGGGGCGGGGGACAAAGTGGAGATGAAGAGACTTCTAGGAAGCTATTATATCTATCTGAATAGGAACTGATGGGGGTAGTGATGAAAAGTGGTCTCACTGAGAGTAATCTGGTATATTCATCCATCCATCCATCTTTCCATCCATCCGTCCTTCCATCCATCCATCTTCCGTCCATCCATCCACCGACCCATCCACCCACCTATGTATTCAACCAATATTTATAAAGTTTCTTTAAGTGTTAGGTTCTACACTAAGGGTGTGGAAGATGGTTCTGGTGGATAAGATGGTTCATTCTCTGTAGGAGTTCACAAGTTAGACGGGTAGAGACAGTCACATAAGCAACCCATCACAGCTTGGAACAGGCCGTGACAGCAGCGAGTTCCAAGAGGTGTAGGAAGAGACTCTTATCAGTGATGATCTGTTTGCCTACTGCCGACGGGAGGTGAAAAGCCACAGTATGATTCACCCCTCTGGCTGCTGAGAGTGAGGGCTTTTCCAGGCCGGAGTAAAATAAACATATACGGGGGCAACAGCAAGACAAGGGGAGGTTTAGGGGAGAGACAAAAACCCCAGAGGCTACTTGGAAGTATGGAGCCATCCCAAGAATCTATCCTATGGGTCTTTCTGCATGAGTTTGAGGCCTTCTTGTTGACAGCCCATTGGTAATTTATTGGCTGGACTCCAGCGGCTGTCAGTGAGAGCAAGACTGGCTGTCTCTGCTCCAGGCACAAAACAAATCCTTCAAACCAGGATGCCAAGGCTCTGGTTGCAGAGAAGCCATGGGGCTGAAAGCAGATGGGTTCAGACAGGCATAATGGTTGAATGACGCAGGCTTTACCACCCAACTGCCTGGATTCAAATCTTACCACTGCAGTCTGCTAGCTATGTGACTTGGCAGTTGTTTAATGTCTGTGACTTAGTTTCCCATCTCACAGGAGAATACAATTATACTTTCCTTGCTAGGATTAAAAGACTTAATATTATTATGGTGCTTGGGGCAGTGCCTGCAACACGATAAACACTATGTGTGTGTTAAGGAGATTGTTCCTGTCTTAGTTTTTCAGTTTAGGGTTAGACTATGGGGCTGAGACCTAGGAACTGCATACCAGGATGTAACCATAGAATGCGCTGATATCAAGTGCTGTATTGTGTCTGGGGGGAATCTACTTCCTTCGAAATGGTTGTCCCAATGACCTTATTTCTTGTTTCTAATAGCTTGTCACTCATGCCCACGACTGTCCATCTGCCTGCCTCCAGTGGGCAGAAAGTATATGTAGTGGAACAAACTTGGGTCTGGGAGTCAGACTTGTTTCAAACTACTCAGCCCTGTGCAAGTAATTTAACGTCTCTGAGCTTGAGAAATCCTGGAATAAGGTAGTTGAAGTTTAGTGACTGGCCCATAGTTAGTGGAGCAGAGAGACTGAGAGGACAGAATCAATGAGGATCAGAAAGGCAAATAACATAATGATTGATAGGGTGAACCCTGGAATATTGCCTCCTTGGATTCAAATCTTCTAATTTTCTTTTCTGTTCCATTTGGGTCTGGAAATCCATGTGCCCAAAGTTTTGGCTCCCCAGCTGGGTCAATGCTGACACCTTCTCCTTTGATCATTGCTCCTGAACTTTCAGAGTGTCTTTTTAGGCTCTTGTCCCACAACAAAGTAAGGGTTATCACCCTCCCTTAGATGTGGTTATTGGGGCCTAAAGGAGTAACATGAAACTTGGGCCAAGCTGGTGCATTCTGCTACAAAGTCCACCCAAAAAAGAAACCTAGTCTTGGAAGAGTGAGAAGTAGATGGATGCTTATATATGGGGGTTTTCATCCCTTTGTCTAATTTTTCTTGAATACAGGGTACATGTTGCAAAGGTAACACAGTCAGAATTTGGGGATCCCTGTGATCCAAGAAACAGGATGAGTGTTGGGCCATTCAAGGTTTATAACTAGCAGTTTCAACCAATTTCCTTGCTGTTCTGTGCCCAAGTAACCCTGGACTCCAGTCCATGCTCTGCCACTTTCTAGTTGTATGATCTTAGACAAGTCTCTTAACCCTATATGTAAATGAGCTTAATTAATAACACCTACCTCACAGGGTTGTGGTGAGGAGCTGATTCGTTTGCCTTTGTCAAAATGCAAAGCCCAATGCCTTGAACTCAGTAGAAACTCAATAAATGTCATGTCCTTTCAAGCAACCACAGGTGCAATCTCCAGACTTATCTATTGACAATAGCAGATGATGGACATCTTTGTTTAATTCAGCCCCAGATTCTCCTTGCCCCAGACACATAAGCATAGCATTTTAATATGACCCTTAACAGTTTTAAGTTTTTATTTGCCTTGACTACGAATGGGGCTGGGGCTGCAGAGGAGCCAGTGGTTATGAGAGTCTTATTCAGACAGACCTACATGGTAAAATATTTCCAAATTCATATATCAGCTGAGCAGTGGGGGCATTCTGGACAGCTGGGCTCAGATTAACCTTAGTTGGAACACACTTCTACTGTCTATTTTCTTCCCAACCCTGTCCTCCATTACCTGACTCTTCTTCCCAGAAACAGACCTTGGGAGTCAGGCAAACCTGAATTTGAATATTGTCTCTGGAACCTACTATCAGATATCAATGAATTTAAGATTACTTTGACTATAGAAGACACTATATATATATATATATATATATATATAAGAATAATACCTAGACACTAGGTCATGCCATCAATTATAGAAACTTCACTTATCATAAGATGTGCTTTTTATTTTTATTTTTTAAATTTTTTTCCCATTTATTTTTATTAGTTGGAGGCTAATTACTTTACAATATTGTAGTGGTTTTTGCCATACATTAACATGAATCTGGAGCCCATTATACAGAGTGAAGTAAGCCAGAAAGATAAACACCAATACAGTATACTAACGCATATATATGGAGTTTAAAAAGATGTGCTTTTTAGAGTCATTTCCCCCTATCTAAGTAACAAGGTGAGGAAACTAACATTTAGTTAGCACCTGCCAGATGCCATCCCCTTGTACACAATACACAGTCTCACTGCATCCTCATAGCAACCCTGGGAAATGGGTATTATCATCAGCATCTCCACCTTACAGAATAAGAAATTGAGGCTCAGAAAAGTTTTCTGACTTTCCCAAAGCTACATAGCTATGAATGACCTTGGAACGCCCAGATATGCCTATCTGGGCTGCCTTTTAAAGCGTTCTCCATCACCAAGGTAATCAAATACAGGGTGAGCGCTGCACACTCAGCCACTCAGTCATGTCTGACTCTTTGCAACCGCATAGACTGTAGCCCACCAGGCTCTTCTTTCTATGGAATTTTCCAGGCAGGAATACTGGAGTAGGTTGCTATCTCCTACTCCAGGGGATCTTCCGGATACAGGGATTGAAGGGCCTCAGTTTAAATGACTAATGCAAGGTTGTCATAATGCTTGTAAATTAATGAGTTGGAACTTGAACTCAGCCCTGTCTAGCTCCAGATTTCTTCTTTCACTAAGTTCACAGTCTACTGGGAGGAGGAGAGGAGTTGATACAGACAATAAATAAGTAGACAAGTAAATAACCAGAATTGTTATAAACATAATTGTTAGAACTGTATAGGAATAAACTAGGCACTGTGATGGGGAGGAAATGGATGCGGGGAGAGATCTCTTTCAGTGGGGTGATGATCAGGAAAGGACTCCCAGAAGAGACGGAAAAATTGAACCCGCAAAGCATTCCTGGATTTAGGGTGAAATCTGTAATGCATAGTATTTGGCACCCAGGAAATTCCCAGCAATTGGTAGCTATTATTAAGAAAAGTAGAATACTTCCTCAGAGATCATTGTGGAATCAAAAGGGCTTTATGTGCTTTGCCCTGCTTCCAAAATCTAGATCTTTTCTCTGATGCAACGGGAGCAAGGAAGGGGCTTGTGAGGGGCTTGGCAAATGGGGTCTCGGCAGCTGAAGGCTGCAGCGCCCACCGGTGGCCGGCTGATTCGGTGCTGGCAGCTCCAGAGCAGAGCGGAGAACGCCAACCGGTGAAGAGTCACCTCTGCTCGCCGAGCAGAAGCAGGGTGACCTTGGGTCAGTCACGTCTCCTGTCTAGGCGTCTGTTTGCTCAGCTGTAAAATCATGGTTTGGGTCTGCAGAATGAAGATCCCTTCCGGCTCTGACTCTGACCGCTCCCTGCTTCCTTGGACATGTTCCCACAGTGCCCTCTGCTGGCCGTTCCGTAGAGAACAGGAAGCTCAGCTTCCCTGAACGGGAAGCGCAGCTCCCGGAAGATAGGAGGCCTGCGGAGATCTCCCCCTGCTAATGCTCCCCCAACCCCCCACTGTCCCCCCCCCCCAACCCCCAAAGGATTTAGGACACTTAGGGGGTACATATGGATCAGCACATCAGAATAAGAGTCAGGAAATCTGACTTCCTGGAATCATAATTTCGGAGAGAGAAACGTGGTCGTTTTTTCCTTTTTGCAAAGAGACTATTTATTGCAACAACAGCAGTATTAACTAACATTTGCTTACTGCTGGCTATTTACCAGGCCGGGCTGGTTGCAGTGCATGAAGTGGTGAGCGTAACAGTCACAGGCTTGAAAGGGGCGCATCAGTAATGAGACCTACAGGGTGAGCACTTGTCTATCCTTCACCTGGAAAGATTATGACAGGCCACGAGGATAGCATGTGCAAAGGCCCTGAAGGAGGCAAGGGTCTTGGTGTGCTCAAGGAATGGAAGAAAATAGAGTCAATAATCACTAGATACTGGCGGATAAAGAATCTTGGGATGTTTAAAAATAATTAAAAAGAAGCAGGTAGGATATAAGTACAATCACCTTGAAAAATGGCCCTAGTTGTTAATACTGTAGTTGAATATACACACTTCATCAGAAATGGGTACCTGTGCTCACCAAAAGTGATGAACAAGAGGCAGCACACTTCAGAACAGCTGAAAACTGGAAACAACTGACAAGCTTGTCAATAGTAGAAGTGATGCCTAATTTAGGTTGCATTCTTTGAATAGAATAATGTCGGTTAAACTATAATTAACACAACAACATGGATCAAGTTCACAAAGATAGCACTGACTATAAGAAGCCAGGCTCAAAAGAGACATTGTAGGATTCCTCTTAGATAAAGTTAAAAATCAGACAGAGCTACTCTGTGGTGCTGGAAGCTGGTACAGGTGCTGCATTTGGGAGATGCAATAACCAGGGGGACAGGAAGGGGGCTTCTATTTTTGAACTGGGTAGTGTTTGCATTGGAGTGCTCACTTTGTTAAAATTCATCAAACCGTATACATGAGATATGCACTTGACATGTGTATTGTTGTTCAGTCACTCAATCGTGTCCGACCCTTTGGGACCCCGTGGACTACAGCATGCCAGACCTCCCTGTCCTTCACCATCTCTCGGAACTTGCTCAAACTCATGTCCGTTGAGTCAGTAATGCTATCCAACCATCTCGTCCTCTGTCATCCCCTTCTCCTCCTGCCTTCAGTCTTTCCCAGCATCAGGGTCTTTTCTAATGTGTCAGATCTTCATATCAGGTGGCCAAAGTATTGGAGGTTCAGTTTCAGCATCAGTCCTTCCAATGAATATTTGGGACAGATTTCCTTTAGGATTGACTGGTTTGATCTCTTTGCAGTTCAAGGGACTCTCCAAAATCTTCTCCAACACCACAGTTCAAAAGCATCAGTTCTTCATAACTCAGCCTTCTTTATGGTTCAACTCTCACATCCATACATGACTACTGGAAAAACCATAGCTTTGACTATATGGACCTTTGTTGGCAAAATGATGTCTCTGCTTTTTAATATACTGTCTAGGTTTGTCATAACTTTTCTTCCAATGTAAGTGTTAGTTGCTCAGTCATGTCTGACTCTGTGCAACCCCAAGGACTGCAGCCCACCAGGCTCCCCCGTTCATGGAATTCTCCAGGCAAGAATACTGGAATGGGTTGCCTTTCCCTTCTCCATTTCCTCTAAAGAGCAAGAGTCTTTTAATTTCATGGCTGCAGTCACCGTCTGCAGTGATTTTGGAGCCCGAGAAAATAAAGTCTGTCACTATTTCCATTGTTTCCCCATCTATTTGCCATGAAGTGATGGGACCGGATGCCATGATCTCAGATATGTGTATTATACACCAGTAAAAGCATTCTGTGGCTACAAAGTGACATCACCTTTTCAATCACAGTTGCATTACTGTCGTTCACAATGTAACACAGCCACAACTATTTTGAGGACAAAAAAGGCTTTATGTGCCATTTTTCCACCTGAGAAGTTTCAGCTGGAAGGGACACTTGGCAAAGTAAACCAGTTCCAGGGAGTCCCCGAAGAGCAAAGAAAGACTAACACAAGAACTGGCCTACTGGACTCTTCAGAAAGAGCTTGAAGGAATCAAGGTAGGGAGCAGTCTCTGAGTACTGAACCGCCTTCCCGCCTAGCATTTCAGGACCAGAGAAGTCTTCTCCCAGGTTCTGAGGCGAATAGAGGGTTCTGAGGCCAAGTTTACCATGGAGAATGTATCTTGAGATAGCCCCAGGCTAGACAGAGACGACTGTGCTGGGACTAGAACGTGTGACAGCCACCGCCTGTCAATGGCAGAGTCAAAGATCATTAAGTGCAGTAGAGGAGATAGCATTATTTTCATTTACTGATGGCCTGAGGGAAGTTGAGTGGCATTCTTGAACTCACATCAGCAGATATCAGTCTAAAATCTGAATTTCTTGATTTTTGCCCCAGTGCATTTTGGGTGTTACTTTAGTTGTGGACACACGAGTGGATAGGATTAGATCGTCTGTAAATCTCCTCAGGTCTCCCAGGTCCAAAGAGCCTTCGGAATTCCTACTGAGTGGGAAAGGGTTTCAAGGATGTCTCAGGAAAAGTGGTTTTTATATCATTCAGCTTACAGTTAGTTATCTAGAGGCTGCCAAAACGCACATGCACATACACATGCGTGCATACACATACAAATACACGAAAAAGTGTGTGCATGTGTGTGTCTGTGCTCAGCCACTTCAGTCATGTCTGACTCTTTGCGACCCTCTGGACTGTAACCCGCCAGGCTCCTCTGTCTTTGGGCTTCTCCAGTGGGTTGCCATGCCCTTTGCCAAGGGATCTTCCCAACCCAGGGATCGAACCCACGTCTCTGTGTCTCCTGCATTGCAGGCAGATTCTTTACCCACCGAACCACCTGGGAAGCCCGTGTGCTTGCATACACACACACACATATGCATGTGCACATTTTGCCATAGTTCTGAGGTAGGCTTTTCACTGTCTTTGCAGAGCATCAAGGTTCATGCGGGGAGGCCAGTGTGATATGGAGGCAAGAGCACATATTTTAAATTTCTGCAACTCTGAGTTCCAGCCTCGGAGTCTGTCACTCCCTCACCGTGCAACCTTGAGCAAGTTACTAGTGTTTCAGGATCTCAGCTTCCTCCTCTGTAATATGTGAAATCTGAACTGCGGACCCATCGAGCACAGTACATAAATGACGGGTGTGTGCTATGCATGTGATGATGAGTCCCTTACATCTCCCAATACCTCAGTTTCTTCCTCTGTTAAGTGGGCATAATAGCACGTATCTCAAAGGATTATTGTGAGGATTAAGTTAGGTACTAAATGTAAAATGTGCAGCACACTGGTTTGTATGGAGTCCCGCCCCAAGGCCACAGGTGTGGGGCCTTGTACCAAGGCCACAGAAGCGGAGCCCAGAATCAAGGTCACTTTCGAAGCTGACTGAGCCCCACTGTAACCATTGTCAAAAGCCCCCCGATCATCACCAGCAAGCTTCTTGACCCCAAATTAGGCAAAAATGCCCACCCCGGTACTCTCTGTAGTGTTCTAACCATTCACCTAATACCAGCCTACCAGCAGGAATGTTCTTTACCTTGAGGCTATAAAAATTAGCTACTAACCCATGAAAAGCATCAGCTCTCCCTGGTCTGTCAGGAGGTCGGCCCACTGCATTTGCTGTGACTTCATTATGTCTGCTCCTGCCCTTAATAAACTCACTCCCTTCTGAAATTCTCTGTGTCAGGGAATTCTTTTTCCAACCTGTGCTCAGACAACACAAACAACAGTTTGTATGTACTAAGTTCTCATAAAGCATTACTCCATGTCTGAGGGAGGGAGTATACCCTTCCACATGCTGGCAAACACAAAGACTGTGGAAAACAATCTCTTTTGGTCCCATCTAGAAGCTAGGAGGACAAAGAGAGATGTGAGAAGGAGCTTACTACACTACAATGGGGAAATAGCCACGATATAGATGATTGGTCATGTTGGTGGTACTGCAGTCATCATCTGAATGTTTGCAAAGTGACTTCATGTCTTATATCTTCTTTACTTCGCTGGCAACCTTGCAACTCCCATTTTTACATTTAAGGAATGGGGGCACTTGCATGGGTTGTTTGGGACCCAGAGTCCGAGTGTGCTGCCCTTAAAAATCGTAGCTCTTCTCAATGAGTTTAGAACCAGGTTTAGGCACTGAAATAAGCTATGTACAAACCAGGCCCCTCTGCCTCCTTGCCAACCCAATTCACATGCAAAGTATTCTATGAAACAAAGCTAATTTTTCTCGAAGACAAGGGCTCCCAGATTCCGGTATTGTGGCTGGAGTGCACAACAGACTTTCTCTAATACTTGTCTGTTTGAAAGTTCCTCTCTGTGATTTTCTAAGACTTGTTTGCTGATTGGCTGCCAAGGGGGACAGAATTCACCACTACAAAATATGATACATGGGCATAAGGATCATTCTGAACTGTTATTTTTAAGAAATAGCAGACACAGGAGACTCTCTGAAACCTGAGTAGAAGTTATCTTTTGTAAGAGACATTCACATTTATGAGGGGAAACTCCATCTGTAAGGGTGTCTCCTCTGTACCAGAAAGAGAAAGATGACTCAAATCTTCTAGAAACCTCTATCAAAGGAGAAGCAAAGACTTAAATCTGTATAACAACTTAATTCCGCAAAACAACTTAACCCTTGTTTACCAGGTGACTGCCCGTAACTGACCTCCTCCCCACTCAGCTCCCCCAAATCTTCCTTCACCTTTAGCTGGAGATGATATTTAAGATGATGGCTTGGGCCATTTCAGGGAGTTACACAGTTTTCCTGGGCATCTCTCTTGTATACAGGAGGTATACATGTTATTAAGGTAGACATGTTATTAAGTTTGTTTGCTCTTCTCCTGTTAATCTGTCTTTTATTACTGTGTGTGTATGCGTGTGTGCGTGGGGGATGTGTCTCAACCTCCACTTGTAAGGGTAGTGGTGGTGGATTAGTCGCTAAGTTGTGCCGGACTCCTGTGACCCCACGGACTGTAACCTGCCAGGCTCCTCTGTCCATGGGATTCTCCAGGCCAGAATACTGGAGTGAGTTGCCATTTTCTTCTCCAGGGAAATCTTCCCGACCCAGGAATAGAACCCAGGTCTTCTAAATTGCAGGCAGATTCTTTACTGGCTGAGCTGCAAGGGAAGCCCTCTAAGGGTAGAAGGAATGCTATTTTTCCACCCAGTTGCTGTGTGCATTCAGTTCTGGGCTTAGTCTCCCTAGCACTTATGGGCTTGGTTTTTGTGGGCTTTTGTGTGTGTTTACCCCACTGCTGCTAAGTAGTAATCACTCTTCAGCCCTCTCAATTTGCTCTCCACCAATAACCACTTCATCAGTTTCATTATAACCCCTCTCAGTGAGAAAAAGAGGAAGAAAATACTCAGATTTCCAATCAACTTCCCCTGAAGCCAGAGAAGATGGAAACTAAAGGGAGAGAAAATTGATCCTCGGTGAGACTGGCTGACCCTGGGATGTGAGTGCACATTTGGGGTTGAACCCAGAGCTCCTATTCACATTCTGAGTTGGTTCTTTTATCATAATTATCCAAGTGAGAAGTTCTTCTTTATTTTTGAGTTAAGCTGTTTCTTCCCCTCCTGGAAGATGACAGCATGATGCAGCCTATGTCTTCATTTATCCAGTCAGTAATGTATGGATATGGCAAAGCCTCTGCCTTCAAAAAACCCAGCAGTCCAGGGTGGGGGATGTGGGGGATGAGTGTAAATAGATCACTTTAGAGGCAGATAACACACATGAACATGAGGTTCTGTAGAGGAGGGCTCACAGGGTGGAATGTGGTCAGCTCTAGACTGGGAAGCAGGGTCAGGAAGGCTTCTCAGAAGAAATGACCCTAAAGCTGATTAGGATCACAGGGTCACATCCCCAGCATGGGAAGGGTCTTCCAGGCAGTGAGACCAGCACATGTGAAGGCAGCACAGGTGAGGTAGAACAGGTCAGAGATCCAGGAAATTCAAAGCAGCCAGAACAAGGATATAAAACAGATGCATATAAGATCTAAGGCTGAAGAGACAGGCAGGGTTCAGACCGTGGAGGACTTTTCCAGCTAGGAGGCCAATCCCATCCCATAGAAGGTAAAGAGCTGGTGAAGGGGTTTCAAGAGAGAAGTAAAGTTGCTTTAAATGCTGGCTCACTGAAGAGTAGAGAGTGGATCAGGAGGGGTGAGACTGGAGACAGGCCACTTGAGGAACTACTATAGAGGTGAGAGAGGGCAGTAACTCAGAGAAGATCTGGGTCAGAGGAGTGGAAGAAAAGTGACTGAATGTACTAGTGTTTTAGAAGGGAGAATCTACTGTGATGAGGAAGGAAAAGAAAAGGGTGACTTCCAGTCCTTTGTAAGAGAAAGAGGTGGAAGTAGAAGGAGAGGATGAGAAGAGATTATGAAATGACTTAGGTGGATGGAATTTATCCTTTAGGGTCCTCATTCCAATTTCCTTCAGGTGACCCTTTGCAGGGGACCACTTTCTCCCTGCCCCACCCAGCTGGTTACAATATATCTTCTAGGATCCCTTATAGGATTAAGAATGGATGTGCTTGTTTCTCTTTTGGGGACCTCAGTTTCCACCCAGAAAATAAAGGAACTAAAAGTTCTCTGAGATGGGATCCTTGCCTCTTCTCCCAGGGTAAATCGAGTTTTCCTTTCTATGTTGCAGCAGTGTCTTTGTCACTCTCACACTGCTTGGCTTGGGCTGTCTGGAGTTTGCACGCTTGGCTTCCCCAGGTTGCCTCCAAGGTCCTAGAGGGCAGGGCTGCCCTGTTCTCTGCATCCTCAATCGCTGCTATGAGGAGATGCTCACACCCTCAAGGATGGAGACACCGGTGTTCCTGATACAGGTCAAGTTCCTTCTCACTGTCTCTCTCATCCTTCTACTCCAGGACTTCCAGATGCTGAGTCTAGAGTCTATTTTCACTGTGTCTTGGGATGGACTTCTTATCTCAGTGCTCAGCTGGGCAGGACTGGGGATGGAGGAGAGGAAAATGAATGAGAGAGGAGACATGGTTGGAATCCTGGCTCCTGGGGAGCTGGATTCAGGTCCTGTGTGTTGTAGGTATGTGTGCATATGCTTGTGTACCTGTAAGTATTTGTATGGGTGTGTATATATCATAAGATGTGTTTCTGGCTTTATTTTTCTGTACTAAGTTGTATGTGTCTGCATCTACATGGCCACACATAAGTCAGCGTGCACCTTAGCATCTGTGTGTCCATTAATATTCATGCCTGTCTATGTGTGAGGGTCTCTGTGTAAGCAAATGTATATGTCTGTCCACATGTGAGTGTCACTGTGTATGTATGTATTCCCACGTGTCTTATGTGAGTGGGTGCATGTTATATATATGGTGATACACGTGTGGGTATATGAGTATGTCTGTGTATGCGTGTGTGTGTGTGTGTGTGTGTGTGTGTGTGTGTGAGTGCTCTGTGTATAGAGGAAGCATAGAGTGTCTAGTTAACAGCAAATGCTCCAAATTCAGGCTACTTGTGTTCAAGCCCTGAATACAGCATTTAAAAGCTATAAGCTCTTGAGTGAGTAATTCCTTACTCCTTGGTTTACTCATCTCTAACTAGGGGTAATAAAAGTATGTATCTTCAGTATCTAATGTGAGGGTGGAATGATACAATGTCCAGAGTGCATCTAGAATGATGCACAGGGTAAAATGTTGGCTGTTACTAAGTTATTCATGGCAATAAATATGTAAGTGACTGAGCTTGAGGGCCCAGGTCAGGATCTCTGTGTATGAGATGCATCTTTGAGCACAAAAAGTTGACGTGTATATCAGTTGCAAGTGTATGTTGGCATGGGTGTGAGGACTAGGCCTGAGGGTCAGTGGTAAGTGAGTGTGTGTGAGTGTGATATGCATGCATGTGCCTCTGTGAATGTCTGCATTCCACCAGTTTTGAATGTCTTAGGGACAGGGACTGTGTTTCTTCATTATTTTACCCAGGCCCTTAGACTTGGAGTATAGCAATTGCTCAGCAGATTAGTGTTGATTGAATGAATGACACAGACTGAATATTCAGCGGCTGTTACTCATTCAGCATGCCCTTCATAGAAAACAAAAGGTTGTAAGTACATCAGTGATAGGCAGACAGACAGAGGGGGAAAGAGAGAGTAGGACTAGATGGATAGATAGATAGATAAATAGATAGATAGATAGATAGACAGATAGGAGACAGACAGATAGGATTGAGTCTAGTTAAGTAGAATACTGTGTAATTTATACTGGAAGAGATATTAGAGGTTGTATGTTCCAGGCAATTCCAAAAGTTTGCCCCTGGTAACCCTGTGGGTTATGGAGTTTCTCTGAGGGATCGAGGAGGGAAGCACAGAATGGAAGAGGTAAACCCTGGCATCAACAAGAGTCTGTTAACTTCTATATATTGGATGCTCAGGCAGACTTGTATTTATGAAAAAAAAGGCTCCTCTATAAATGTGAATCTTGTAATAGCCAAGCCCCTTTTCCCTACAAAAGGGAGAAGATGAGCCTCAGAGAGGGGAAAAATTTGGACCTCTGACCGCCTTTGAGATCCCTTCCTAGCACACCACCTTCCTTGGAATGTGGCAGTTGTGAATCCTCCCACTTACTGGGAAACAGAAAGCAATTCCTCCCAGGAACCCGCCTTTCAAAGAAGCCACTATCATAGTGGTCTTCTGAGAGATCTGTCCAAGGAGCACCCCCATTTATCTGAGACTTGCCCCCTCAGGTCATCCCTACTGGCTCTGTCTGTGCTAGACGATCCCACTCACATGGCCTCAACAGCTGGACCAGGGGAAGCACTCAGACCCATGCAGGGAGCTCATACTCCCTAGGTACAATTTGGATGTGGGATACCAAAATGCCAGTTGGTCTCTGTAGTCCCTGAAGTGATGTGAAGCTGCAATATCCATATTTAGTCAATAATGATGAATGAATGGGAAAAGTTAATTTCACAGAGAGAAGGGGAAATGAAGGGGACACACAAAAATAAGCAGGTATAAAGGCGGTGTGATTTCAGGAAGACTGACAGGAGGAAGAAGACAATCTGTTTCTCGTGGTTCTCCTTGTGCAGTCAGGCTGTATCTTTTGTCCTTGGACCTTGTGCTCCTTTATCCTTACAGTTAATCCCCCTTTGGTCTGAGTCCATTGAAGTGGGTTTTTTTTTTCTTGCAAACACATCATCTCTGACCAATGCAGCATTTTGCAAAGTCTCCTCCTGGCAGACGAATAGGCTCTGCCCCTGGTCACTTATGGGCTTCCCAGGCGGCGCAGTGGTAAAGAATCCACCTGCCAATGCAGGCGATGCAAGAGATGCAGGTTTAGTCCCTGGGTTGGGAAGATCCTCTGGGCTAGGAAATGGCAACTCACTCCAGTATTCTTGCCTGGAAAATTCCATGGACAGAGAAACCTGGCGGCTACAATCCATGGGGTCTCAAAGAGTCGGACAGGACCATGCATGCACTCCTGCTGATCTCCTAGCCTTAATCCTGTCCTGAAGCCCTTTCCCTGAAGCTGGCTTGGAGGGGCCTCAAGCATAGCATTCTCTATCTGAGGCATCTTTGTGGAATCTTTGTGAAGGTTCATTCAAGGTTTCCAGAAAGGGATTTTGCTCACCCTCCAGGCTCTGCTGCTATATCCTCAGGGCAGAATTGGTGCATTATTTTATACTGGGATTCCCTGCTGAACCCTTCAGAGCAAGGGCATCACTATTTATCACTAGAGGTGTGCTCTTGGGAGACAACATCTCTGCACCCAAACTGAGCAGTTCTTCTAGCATCCAGGTCCCAGGGGTAGGAGTTTGTATAGTTCCAGGTATGTCAAAGCAGGTCTGCAGTGTGGCGGGGTCAGCAGAGCAATGGGGACTAGTCCTCTCTGGTGCAAGTTCTCCAAAACTGGCCATGTTACAACATGTTTCCATAGAAATTGTTGAAACCATGATGGAAATACACCAGAGGAAGTGAGGTGAAAGCAAACATCAGTCTGTTCAATTTATTGGCAGTCAGAATGGAGGTACTTCAGCAGATCGTGGAGGGTACCTCATTTACAAGCTCTGCCCCTGCTCCTTCCCCTCATTGACATAGCCCCTCTTCCCTGAAGCTGTGAACATATGTTATACTTGTAGACACACAAGCACCTAGCAAGTTTGCTTTCAAGAGCCTGCTAATGAATGAGAAAAGTCAGTCCAGGCCAGGTATCAGAGCCCCCACCATGAGAAAAAGAGGAATATAAAGGCATTGAGAGTGTTAAATGAGGGGAAGCTCTTCTTTTTCTCCAAAACTAGTCAGGCCTGGAGACTACGTGATTTGTTTGAAGACAGAACCAGCAGAGTGGCAGGGTGACTGGAAGCCATCGCCAGAGGGAAGAACACAAGCTTCAAGGCCAGATGCCCAGCTGAGCTCTCAGAGCAGCCCAGCCAGGAGGACAGGCAGGAGAACCACGGACCAGGCCACCAGGAACCCTGAAACACAAGAGAGGACTGTCGGGTGCTGGGCTCTGGAACTCAGCAGCCAACATGAGGCATCCCTATCGTCTGCTGGACAAGGATGACAAAGCCAGAGTATCCTTAATATCCGTTTTAGATTTCCGCCCCTGGGAGGTGGCAAAGGGCCATGTTGTAGAGGCAAAGCTGACTCACCACCACCAAACACGTCATTTCCCTGTGGGCACGCAGGAAGGTACTTTTTCCCACATGCATTGCAGTAGGTAGGACCGTATGACTAGATCTGACCAGTAGAATGTGGGTAGAAGTCACATGTGCCGCTTTTAGACCTGGTTCTTAAAGCCTCCTACATAATTTTCCATGCTCCCTCATCCAGCATCTAGGGACCAGATGCAGAGGCTCCAAGAGGGGACTTTCAAGGGACAGCAGAGTTCCCAGAATTTACCAGAAGGTAAGAACTCCAGTTCCTAATGACTGTAAAGGGCACTGAGCTGCATCTTCCAGTGATTTCATGGGAAATAAACTGTTGCATAAAAGCACAGAAAGCTGTGGCTCGCTTGTCACAGTAGCTAGCATTACTCACTCTAATACTGAAGAGGCAGAAAGACACTGAGGGCAGAGAGAGAGGTTAAAAAAGCATTACCTCTGACGCCTGACTACTTAGTTTAGAATCCCAGCTCTGCAACTAGCTATGCAGGCCCAGGCGAGTTATTGAACCTCTCTGTGCCTGAAAGTCCTTGTGTGCAAAATAAGATCATTACTAACAGCTATTGCTACATGAGATTTTTGTAAGGTGAATGAGTGAACTCATAGCAAACATTTAGAACAGTGCCTGACGCATGGTAAACACCAGGTAAGTATTGGTTTTGAAAATCAGACTCTAAGATCTGGGAGGTTGGAATCATATCTCTTCTGAACATTACTGTATACTAAGGGTTAAAGAAGGGCTTGTCTCCTGGATCATAGCTGTCTCATATTAGAGGACCTAGGAAAGGCATGTGCAAGCCCCTTCCACCCAATACCAGATTACAGTGGCTCCCTAAGCCCTAAATTTCAAAATAACTTGCTGATATCCTTAGGAGGGAGAGGGAGAAGAATATCACAATTTTCAGAAATATATCATTATATGACAACCAGTTTATAATTACGAAACATAGGTTGATGTTCAATTAATTCTAAAATGTCATAAATGGCTGTGGGAAATAGCAAACTATGAAAACCATGAGTGTACTCTTGCGGTAATCTGCTACCACATCAGGTTGGAGTGATTCCCTCCATTTTCAAAAGTCTCCAGAAACCAGTACCCACCAAGAAATTAGTCAATTTAGCAAAGTCCATTGTGAAGCCAGGCTGTTCCAGGGACTATGCTAACCCAAAGGCCTGGAAGAAATGAATGAGATTGAGGTCCCTGACCTCAAGCTGCTTGCAGTCTGAGCTCTAACCATCTTCGATGAGTACTGCTTTTCTGAGCATTGTCTGAATGTTAGCACTGAGGTTACTTGGAAACATTTAGACTGTTACCTAGTTGGAGATTTGAGGATGGGCAGAACTTTTTAATGTCTGGGTTGACCAGTATAGGCCATTTTGGGGGATAGTGAAATCTTAATAGCATTGCTTTCCCTTTGGACCAAAATATATTTCTTAGATTTGTCTCCCTACTGAACTCCAATTCATTCATCAAAACCACATTCAGATGTTAACATCAGCTGAAATTCTCTTCTAATCTTATCCGATACAATTAATTACTCTTCTGCACTATCTACTTGCTTGTGATTTATTTGCTTATATGAGTATCTCATTTTTGCAACAGTTGTGCATTTTTCCTACAGGGCTTGTTCTGCTAATATTTGCATACCTGGCTCCTTTTTCTCATTTAGTTCAAATATTACCTCCTTCAAAACATTTTCTGACTATTTATCCATTTTGATATTCACTCTTCCTTCCTTATCTTGTTAACAGATCCATCAAACATTGGTTGGGTGTGTGACCATCCAGGATAAAGACTATTTCCCAACTTCCTTTGCAGCCAGATGTGGCCATGTGACTCAGCACTGATCAATGAGACGTAAGTGAAGATATAAGGTGTCAGCTTCCAGGATTGTTTCTTAAAAGTCATTGACTTCTTCCAAGTTCCCTCCATCCTGGCCTAGATACAAAGATTGGTGTTCTGTCTGCCATCTTGGACCATGAGTATGATGGCCACATCCTAAACATAGTAGAGGGGTGAAATGGAAGGAGCCTGGATTCTTTTGTTTTTTTTTAGAACCCAATCCCAACTAGTATGTGTGGCATGAGTAGTCCCCATCATAAGGTAGCAAAATCATTGCTAAAAAATTTCATCAGTTAGTGACTCAAGAGAACGTTCCTATTGAGGAGGGGAATTCTCTGTCCAGTGCAATGATTCCCCTTTAAGTACAGGGGAAATGGACTTAGTTAATTACTACTGCTTTATAGTAATGCCCTATTGCAGAAAGATGAGAAATGGAGGGGTTTTAATAGTTAGGGCCAAGTGAGAGAGCCAGAGTGTCTCTTTGGTAGGTAACTTTGTAAGAGGCCCTTATCTCCAGCATTAGGAGAGTGGATACCCCTGAGGAGCAAATTTGGACTCATTGTAGTTGCCAGGCTTAAAAGATGGTTGAATGGTCTGTCTCGGCAGCTTTGCAACAATGTCAGAGCCCTGGTTGGAAAAACCTGGGGGCTGAGGAACATGGGGTGGGATCATCTGGATAGAGGCTCCTATGGATTGTGATCCCTGAACCAATGCCTTCAGAGCCTCGCTCTCTTGATTAGGAGCTAGCCTTCCCTAACCCAAGAAGAGAGTCTGGATTCTTGATGACCTCATGATGCTGGCCTGCTAGTCCTGGATTGCTTGCCTTATTGACTTCATTTATGTGTGAGAGAAATCAACTTCTGTGTTGTTGAAGGCAGTATTACCCATGCTGGTAACTTTCTATCACATCATCATTCTCTTTTATTTCTAAACTGCCTTCTTAACTTTTTTTTAATCTATTTTGAAACTGGAACACAATCTCCATTAAGGCAGGCAACTGACCTGTACCATTCACCACTATAGCTTTAGCGCCAATAACAATGCCTAACACAGTTGGTGCTCAATAAACATTTTTTGGTCTAATGATGGCGCTCCTGCTGCACTGTGAGCATCTCTAGAGCCAGTCTAGGATTTGATTCATTTCAGGGTTCATAGTTCTTAGCACAGTTCTTGGGGCCTGGCACATAGAAGAAGCTAAATAAATATGCCTTGATTTAAAAAGAAGGAGAGTTGGGAGGGAGGGCTGTGGGAAAGGCGAGAGAAAATAATGTACCTGCAGTGCTGGGTGTTCCACTCATGACACCAAGAGCCTGGGCACCTGGAGACAAGATCAGAAGGTGAGGGTTTCCACAGTCATGCTCCGCTGGCTATGGCTCTGTAGCCATAGTTGCTCCAAGACCTCCTGGACCTGGTCATCACAGTCACTGGCAGTCCACATTGTGGAAACATCTATTATTTAGCAAGTACCTTTCAAAACACATTTCAGGCATTTGAAACTTAATCCCCCTGAGAGATTTGTGAAGAGTGTTCTCATTCCCATTTGACAGATGAGAAGACTGAGGCTCAGCAATGTCTGCCAATAAGTGGAAGAGTTTGGATTCGAACCCCAGTCTACCTGCTTACAAAGTGGAAGTTCTCAATCCCTCCTCCCTCCTCCCTGATCCACCCTGTGACAACACATGAGCTTCTAGTGGAAGATTCAATAAAAGAACAAGATAACTAGAGGCAGAGGCTTCTTCATGAGACAGCCTCAGTTTACTTATCTGGAGAATGGTAGTGGTAATAGTGCTTATGTCCCTAGACTGTTGTGAACATTCCATGTGATGATGCATATCAATATGGTGCCAGGCAGGAGGTATTATTATTAATGTTACTACTATTAATATTATTAATGTTGCATGCGTGCTAAGTCGCTTTAGTCGTTTCCGACTCTTTGCGACCCTATGGACTGTAGCCCACCAGGCTCCTCTGTCCATGGGATTCTCCAGGCAAGAATACTGGAGTGGGTTGCCATGCCCTCCTCCAGGGGATCTTCCTGTTCTAGGAATTGAGCCAGGGTCTTTTATGTCTCCGTATTGGCAGGTGGGTTCTTTCCCACTAGGGCCACCTGGGAAACCCATTATTAATGTTATTGCTCCTTAATTTCTCTAGGACAGAAAAAATGCTTTCAGTTTTTTGGATTTCTTGATTCTGTCAATTCAGTGCAAGTAAAAGCCATGAGAGTGCTGCTAACCTGCGGGATAGACAGATGAAAATTTAAGGAGCGTTTGGAAAGCTTCTCCTACGTCATGCCCCAGAACGCCATAACTGGATTTTGAGAAACATGGTCATTCTTCAGAAACCTAAGTTGGTTTAGCACTTAGACCTCAAAGGGATTGAGTTATAGGCACCTGGCTGGAGGAAAACGACAAAAGACACATGCTTGGGAATCAGCCTGAGCGGTGTTCAACGCTAACTCCAGCTGCTCATGAGTGGGTGATCTTAGGTGAGTCACTTAATCTCTCTGAGCTTCAGTTTCTCACCTGTAAAATGGATGCAGTCGGGGAGGATTGAGTCAGTGCATTCTGAGAGCTTAGCCTGATCTCTAGCACACAGGAAGCCCAGCACAAGTGGCAAATGCTATTATCATTACCCAGAACATCTCCTGGAAAGATGCATTCACCACTGGGTTTCCTGAGCAGGCAGAAAAGGACCTGGGCTGTTAAGTTGGTGACCCCCAGGCACCTGAGGTTAATGGTCAGCACTTGGCCAGCTGGAGCCATCAGCAGGACTTGGCTACTTCTTACCTTTGCGAGTGATGGGTCCCAGATCTAGAACCCGGGCTGGGTCAATAGCCACTCCTTCACTGCGGAGTTGACTTCTTGAGCAAGACTGTGGGGATGGAGAATTCTCATTATATCAAAATGTAAAGGCACGTTCCTATCCAAAGTGCTCCTGCCATGAACAGCTCTGGCCCAGGAATGGGCCCCCACCCACGATATGATCCTGACTCTGGTGCTGTGGTTTTCTCAGTCTAGAGAATTCTCAGTCATGTCAAATGAACCTGGGTTTGAATCTCCTCTCTTTTTTTCCAGTTGTCTAACTTGGGATAAATGACAATACCTCTCTACTATTATTAAATCATATCTTGGCTGTGAAGTTTAATAGGAAATATGTGTGCAACATACTGGCACACAGCAAGCACTCAAGAAATGCCAACTGTTAGTAGGCAGTGTTGAATCTGGGTTAAGAAAATGGGCATGTAAGTCACACCTCAGCCAGAGCATACTCAGCCCTGGTACTTTCTAGCTCTGAGACCCTTAGGCAAGTAACCTCTCTGAGCTCAGTTCCTTCACCTGTAAGATGTGGTTGATAAAAGAATCTACTTAAAAGTGTGCTGTGAGAATTAAATTGGATAAGGCATATAAAAGTTTTAGAATGGTGCTTGACACAGGCTTAAAACTCAACATTCAAAAAACCAAGATCATGGCATCCTGTCCCATCACTTCATGGCAAATAGATGGGGAAACAATGGAAACAGTGACAGACTTTATTTTCTTGGCCTCCAAAATCACTGCAGATGGTGATTGCAGCCATGAAATTAAAAAATGCTTGCTCCTTAGAAGAAAAGTTATGACCAACCTAGACAGCATATTAAAAAGAAGAGACATTAGTTTGTCAACAAAGGTCCATCTAGTCAAATCTATGATTTTTCCAGTGGTCATGTATGGATGTGAGAGTTGGACTATAAAGAAAGCTGAGAACCAAAGAACTGATGCTTTTGAAATGTGGTGTTGGAGAAGACTCTTGAGAGTCCCTTGGACAGCAAGGAGATCCAACCAGTCCATCCTAAAGGAGATCTGTCCTGAATATTCTTTGGAAGGACTGATGCTGAAGCCGAAACTCCAAAACTTTGGCCACCTGATGCGAAAAACTGACTCATTTGAAAAGACCCTGATGCTGGGAAAGATTGAAGGCAGGAGGAGAAGGGGACGACAGAGGATGAGGTGGTTGGATGGCACCACCGACTTGATGAACATGAGTTTGAGCAAGCTCTGGGAGTTGGTGATGGACACGGAAGCCCGATGTGCTACAGTCTATGGGGTCACAAAGAGTCGGACACGACTGAGCAACTGAACTGAACTGATCTGACACAGAGTAAGCACTAAAAGAAGTCAGCTATTATTAAAATCATTTAAAATGTTCTGTACCAAGGAAACGTAGTAGACACGCTCTTTCATCTAATATGATTCCTGGGGATACTCTAATTACTTACACATGAGCTTTTAGAGACTTAAGTTATATCCATTCATCCTTTCTTCCCTCTCTTTCTCTGTTTCTTCTTCCCTCCCTTCCATTAATTCATCCATCCATCCATCTTTCCCTTTCATCATCTATCTGATTTTCTTTCTCTCCCTTCCTCCCTTCCTTTCTCCTTCCCACCCTTTCTTCTTTCAATCCATCCATAATTCCAATAAACATATATGGAGGTACCAGGCCCCATCTCAGGCACTGGATAGTTTAGTCCGAAGAGATACTCACCGGTTGGCACTCTTCTTTAATGAAGTCGCAGAGAGAAACCTCGCAATGCAGGAAAACTAGGTCATAATTTCCAGCAAACCTGAACATCTGAACTGAGAACCGGCTTTCCGCTGACACCCCATTCTCTTCCACGGAGATAGTGGAATCATGTTGATTTGGGCAACTGGGAGGGTGACAGAGATAAGGATCTAGCTTCTAGGAAAACTCAGGGGGTCTGAGCTCTAATTGCATTTCTAATCTGCATCCAATGTAAAAACAACATTGGAGAGAAATAAAGAGCCTCCCCACCCCCCAACCAAGGTTTATTCCAACCTATAGCACAGACTTCTATTCGTCCTGGTTTTCTCCACAATGTGACCAATAAACTCACATGATTTAAATTTGGGGGCCTACAGTCCCCAGAATGAGACAGACTGATTTCAAATTTCAACCCAACCCACTTTCTAACTAAATGATCGTGAGCTGATTACTTAATTTTACTGAACCTCAGTTTTCTTCTCTGAAAAGTAGGGACAGGAATATGTACTTCCTAGGGTTGATGTGAGCATTTAATGAGATAATCCTTGTATTCTGCTTGGCACAATGCTTGGCACACAGCTAAACTCTATGCTAAATACTCACTAGTATTTTTACTACAGTTTGAAGCATGATCTATAGATAGGCATTTTCCTTTGTGTTTGCCAGTTAACAATATCCAATAATATTTTGTCCCATAACACACTGTTTTCATGTTGTTTAGTCAGTGTTAACCTCAGTATAAAAGTCCCCTTTGATCTATGACCCTACTGCCAAAATGATAAAAGATACTGAAATGAAAAATAACTGGCACTTCTTTACCTTGCCCATCTATTGTGCATTAATCTTTTAAGGCTACAATTTCAGGAGAGATATTTCTGAGTCAAAGGGTCTGCTCATGTCATACCGAATTGTTTTCCAAAAGAGGCAAGCCGATTTACACATCTGCCAGGCAGGGATGAGCTGATCACTGTTCTCTACCCCAAACCTCATTGAAGTCGAAAGATAACCCCGGATTGTCCAGTTACCTGTTCCTGATGATGAAGTATTTCACAGGGTCAGTCTTGTCTCCAGTGGGCGTGGCATAGCAGTTCTTCAACACCAGGTTAAATCGGGACGTGTCCCCTCTCTCCAAGATGGCGCCCACATAGAGCATGGATTCAACAGACAGAACGACTGTGGTCCCTTCATAGGGAGACCTGTAGTCCTGGTCTTGAAAGAGGGCCATCCGGACAGTGAACTCTCCCTCCCCATCCATAGTGATGTTCAGGGAACTGTGAACACAAAAACCACAAGAGTGAGGTTTTGAACAGTGAGAATAAAATCAAGTCCCACACTTGCGTAAGATTATGAAGCCAGAGGCACACCTTTGATTCCTAAATGCACTATTCATTTACTTATATCAAACATTTACTATCTTCTAGGCATTAAACTCAACAAACGGATGTCTGACTTCAGGTTTCCTACCAGTCTTTCCTGCATACCTCCTTCACTCAAAGAACACCTCCATCTTCTCACCTGTAGAACTGGGCTAATTTTCAGTGCAACATAATTTTCAGTGAAACATCAATTTTAACAAGATAAATAAAATAGCTTTAATATTTATTTTTTTATGAACCTTGGGCCCCAACATATTACAGACTGAAAACTAGAAATTGAACTAACAAAATTTCTAATCCTGATTCTGCCATTCTGTGAGCCCAGGAGACAAAAAGGTAATGGGGACAGGCACTCTGGGTTTCTAATACCCCAGAAAGTCTCCTAGCACATCTAGGAATGCCGAGGAATTCCTTCAACAGGGACCATTCCAGGCACAGTTAGATAGCAGTGAACAAACGACGAGACCCCCTACCCAAATTGAATTTCACCCAAATTGCTATTTGGTTCTATATTTGATGAGTTTATCCATTCAAAGCTGGTCTGGCTTAAATCCCACATGTGCAGGGAAGCTTCCTGCCCCCAGCTTTCCTCCCCAACCAAGATGAGGTCAGGGACCCTTGTTTCCTGCTCCCACAGCACCCTGTGCCTCCTCTACATTGCCTGCATCTCACTTGTAAATGATTTTTGATATAATGAGTTGTTTAATGCCTTTCTACCTCAAGATAAATGAAATCATCATGCTCTTCTGTTCCTCAGCTTATTTAATTAACACTGTTTCATGTCGTTGCATTGCTTCATAGTAATAATCTTCAATATCCATAAAATATTCTATGCCTGATTTGTTCATGCCAAACATCCTAATACATAATCAACAAATATTTGTGGAATGAATGGAAGTTCCTGAGGGAGGTGGGCAGCATCCTGTGGACATGATAAAATGTGCGTGAAGTCAGTCAGGGGTATAGGTCAAAGGGGAAAGATCAGTGCCATACCTTACAATGGGCTGCAGGGCAGTTTGAAGGCTCACTTTCATGTCCAGTGGGTAGGCACACTGGAAGCTGATGCTGAGGATGGTGTCTCTGATGATGAAATCATTGACCAAGGAGAGGGTGTTTTTGTAGATGGCATGGGTCTGGTTACTCTTTGGCATAAAAACAAGACCACATATATGTCGACATGGATGCAGGTACAAGTGTGTCTGGGATTCAGGTGTGTGTGACTCCAGAGCTGATGCTGTCAATCAAGCGGACAACCCTGTCCTCTGATCTCATGGGGGCAGTGAGCCTCCTCCCCCAGGGGCACTGGCACTTTATTGGAAGGGGAATGAGGACCCCAGATCGAAAACTAGAAGAATAAACTGCTGACTTTCAGGAACAGTCAGGAACTGCCACGCTTGCTCCTTTGTGAACCCCTCCCACATCATCCCTAAGTGAAAGAATCATAATCATAGCTTTCATTTACTGAGCTTAAGCATCAAGCCTATTCTAAGCTGCCTCCTGGACCAACATGTGTAATCTCACATGCCCCTAGAGGTCCGTGTAGGCTAAGTGACTTGTCCAGGGACTCACAGTTACTGAGACAGACCTCCCCTGCCGAGCTCCTGCACTCTGGCAGCAGGGATATAAACATCACTCACCTCCAGAATGTTTCCGCAGGCACCAGCCTGGGTGGGATTGGTCACGGATATCCAGTTCTCCTCTTCACTCTGCCCGAGGCTGCTGCAGTTCCAGTTCCCGTCTCGCAGGTAGGCATGGACCTCATCTCCAAAACCCAGGCTTCCCAGCAGACACTTGTCCAGTGACACTTTGATCTCCTTGTCCCCACAGTCCAGCTGAGGCTGCAAACTGTGCACATCTGGAAAGTCAAGGGGAAGGTAGGTAGAGTGGATAGGGGTCTGGAAGGAGTGGGCAGAGCTCGCACACTGTGCCCTTTGGCAAACCACCTTGCCCACAAGGAGGCTGGGGAGACTAGAGGGGCCTGAGGCCCACGTGGGGTTTACACTCAGGCTTGCAGTAGGTGAGGCTGGCCAAGATGCCCCGGGCCAAGATTTCCAAGCATGCTGTGTGCAGGCTTGGTGAAGGCTCTCACATCTGGTCCCCGTTGGGACCCAGAGTAGATGATCTCAAAATATGCCAAATGGTGTATTGATTATTTTGAATTAAAGTTACTTAAGTTGCAACTAATGCAAGAGCCACACTCTGACACACCTCTCTGTTTCCCTGAAAACAGAAAATGATTCTCCCATATGAAAGGTGATCTCTCTGCATGTGGAGTAGAAGGACACACTTGCCACCACGGATAGGTGACAGGCTCCTTCTTGTCCCTCAACATAGAACACTCTCTCCTCCTCAGGGGTGAGGAGTATGCACAGAGGAAAGCAGGCTTGTGCCCAAAGCAAGACTCAGAGGCCCTCATTCGAGTCTAGCAGGGAAGGAGATTGTCTCACTGGGAAGCTCCCCCAACTCCCACCCAGGGCTTACGGCTCATCTGTAGCCGTGGGTCACCTGCCTATGCTTGCTTACCTGCTGGGATGACAAGAACATCACCTCCAGAGCCTGCCCATTTGGACTGTTCTTACCAAATTCTCATAAAAGCCCTGCATGGTGGTTCTTTTTTTTTTTTAATTATTATCTCACTGCATTTTACAGATAAGGACATTAAGTTTCAGAGAGGGTAGTGGCTGGTCCCAGGTCCCAGACCCCACCCGACAAATCCAAGACTGACAGGAGACTGCCCCTGTTCCTCACGTGGAGACCATGCCGACACCTGAACACAACTTCCAACACCGGCAGAGTCCTCATCCTCAGTATCTTTGTCCCTCGTGAGTCAAGCCCACCCATTCCTGAGGCCGCAGTCCAGTGGCTGACCTGGAAATGTGCCCCACCCTTGCCCGCATCCTTGCAAACTCACTGGCTGGGCACGTCTCCTCCGCGGACCCCGGTTCCACCACCGCTGACTGTGATCCACACCTAGTCCTGACCCTTGGGAGCTCCCTCCCTCCTGCCCTGCCCGCTGGGTCAGCACAGTCCCAGCGCTCACCGGAGACGTTGAGGTCCTCTCTGCAGAAGCAGCCCCAGGTGCCACTGACCAGGCGACACTCTTCCTCGGGGCGGCAGGTCCTATCACACTTGTCCTCCGAGGTGGTAGGGTCTGGGATGAGGCATGGAGGAAGAAGATCAGGGTGCATAGCAGGGTGGACTTGAGGCCACCAAGGCCTACCTTATCATTCTACAGAAGATTTGCCATGTTTGGCAAGGGTTGCACCAACTTTGGTGGAAGCGATAAGCCTCAAACTTGAATTTCCCAACTCCCGGTCAGGTGGGGTGAGAACCTTGGAGCTGCCATCCTGGTGCTTTGACTACAGGGCAGGTGCTGTTCCCAGAACTTTCCACGCATGAACTCTTTCAGTTCACGTGTAGACCTCGTGGGGGTGGGGGTAGCGTGTGGATCGTGGAGCTGGGGTGCTAGGTTCAAATCTGGTTCTGCCACATTTCCAGCTCTGTGATGTTGGGAGAATGGCTTAACCTGTCTGTGCCCACTGCAGGCGCTGAATCGAGGCTGTTCTGTTCAGTCTCCTCCTGCCCCGCTGCGCCCACTTTACTGACCCTGGGCACTTCACCAGGCTGCCCCGCCCCACTCACCTGTGCAGTATCTCAGGTTGCATTGAGGGGTGCCCTCCAACTGATAGACGTGGTATGGGCCCGGACAGGCCTTCACCAGCACCTCTGTCTTCCAGAGGCAGCAGTTGGCACTCCAGTGGGCACAGGCGGTGCGGCTGACGATGCCCTCCCCAAGGCTGGGGTGGGTGCCATTCAGCCACAGGGGCGCAGACGTCTGGCATCGGAATGCGGGGACACAGGACTCCGGCATCCTGACCCCTCCGTCCCCCACAAATCGGTACCAGCCGTGTTTGTCACTGTCACAGCCCTGGAGGTCTTCTGTGTTCTCCGTGCTTCGAAAGGGTTCATTCAGGAGGGTGTAATTCTGGCAGGGGTCAAAACAGAACTGGGCGTCTGGGGTGCCAGGGGCTCCGCAATCCAGGTCCTCTTCATAGGAACCGGTGTCAGTGGAGTTGCTGTAACCTGGAGAATGAGGGTATGCTTGGGTTTACGGAGCAGACCCTGGGGCCGACAGGGTTTTTGTGCCCTACACGCTCTGTTTTGGGAATGCTAGGGAATGCAGTGAGGGCAAGAGGCACCCGATCCGTCAGTTGCCCATCAGCCTTCATCGCCTTGGGGTCAGAATAACAGTGAGGGCTTTGTGTGGTATATTATAGGCATTAAGGACATCAGAGTCCCCACCCTCTCTGCATAGCCCCGGAGGGTGTCACCCATACTGAGCCTCAGTGTTGATCCGGGCTCTGGACCTGCGCAGGGCTCCCCTCTGCCACCACACTCTGTGGTTCTGCCTGCCAGTATTTGTTTTCCCCATTGGAAATGCAGTACAGGCTCATGGGAGAAAACTCAAAGGTCATTAAACTGAATAAAGTAGAAACGACACCTGTCATAGTGCATTCCATTCCCAGACGTAACCATAAATTTGTCATACAGTTTTCGGACCCTTCCTATGCATATGTTTAAAACACAGTTTTTGTTTTTTTTTTAATAAAAATGGGTTTAATACTGTACAGCTTTCTTTCCACTTGCATTTATTATTTAGTATATCATAGAGGTTTTTCCTTTATCAGTAGATGGTGATCTCTCAGCCTCAGCTCTACTGATATTCAGGCTGGATAATTCTATGAGGGGATGGGCGCTGTCCCGTGCTCTGTAGGATGTTTGGCAGCTTCCTTGAGTTTTCTTCCTAGATGCCAAGAGTACTCCTCCCTGAAGTTGTTTCCAGATACTGCCAATTGTCCCCTGAAAAGCAAAATCACCCCCAACTGAGAACCACTGGGTCTAATAGGGCCATTCCCCATTGCTGGTCTCATGGTTTTTAACAGATTCAAGGACTGTGATATGTGAAGATCTGGAGAAGTAAAGCAGGGGTGGACACAGGGAGGAAGTCATAGGCCAGACAGTCTGGGTTTAAATCCAGCTCTGCACCTGCTGGCTGGCTGACCTTGGCAGATGGTTTAATTCCCCTGAGACTCTTCTGCAAAACACCACCTGTAAGCTAATACAAATATCATCCATTCCTATACTTTAGGTCATGGTTGTCCTTGTATTTGTCTCATGTGTTTTTTTCTCTTTATTTATACACTTAAATTTTGTACATTTATTGTGTTTAAGTTTATCTCAAAAAAGAAAAAAAACAACTGAAAGTAATATTGAACTCAGACTAATCATTTGCATGCTGAAATATTTACAGATAAAATGCACTGATGCCTGTAGTTTACTTTTTAAATTTTTTAAAAACCTTTTATTTTGTATTGAGTGATTAACAAGGTCATTATATATTTCATATGTTTCTTTCAGTGATTCTCTTTATAGATTCATTTCATCCTAAGGAATAGTATCCATAGGTATGATGTATTAGTTATATGATTTAATACCCATGAAGAAAAGTACATATAGCTTAGCTACCAAAAATTCTCTCTCTCTCTCTCTCTCTTTTTTTTTTGGCTATACCCTGAAGCATGTGGGATCTTAGTTTCCCAATCAAGAAGTGAACTCTTGCCCCTGCAGTTAAGAGTTTGCCATGCAACCTCATTTCGGGATATGCACGCCCCATTTGGGAGAATAAACCTTTAAAAAGCTGTTAGAAGGTTAAATGAGGTACTAGGTGTAAAATGGCATGCACAGCCCTGGAGCCTAGTAGTTCAAGCTAGTTCTCTCCTCTAGTTCTGAGATGCTGAATAGTACAAATGCCCTCATGATGAATTAAGTATATTCTACCAGGGTCACATTCCTTTTTTTCTTTTGATGCATTAAACTATTTAATGGGTGATCGTGTGCCCAGCACTGATGCATTGATTACTGGGGCTCAGTCCATCCCCACAAAGCTGGGATCACATTAGAGGAACTTTTAAGGAAAGAGCTTTTCAAGCCTTGCTTGTGTACATGCTTGTTTTAAGGAAAGAAGTCACTGCACTTATTATTCTTGGATTGGTTACTGCACACACTATTTTCCCAACGGAGGCCATGAGCTCAGTGCCTCCAGCCCCCTCCACAGGACACAGGCAGAAATTTTCACCCTTGTGCAAAGCCTGAGAACCCTTTCTACAAGCGTCTAAGATGCCCAATCCATGGATCTTTGGAGGGACCACAGAGAGATCACTAAGCCTGGTCTCTTCATCTTACAGATAAGAAAACTGATCTGGAGGAAAGAGAGATGCTTGCCAAAACAAGGCACAGAGGGACTGGGTGCTTCATGTCCTCATGAACCCCAGCACTCTGATTGCCACCATATCGGCATAGGAGCTTTTAGCTGGCTCTCACTGCCCTTGAGGGGGAATTTCTGATTTGGCTCTTTGAGAGACTGTGACTAGATCCCGGTTTCTCTCATCTTGTTTCCCTCAGGTTTTTATCATGCCCCTGTCTCCTCACTGACCCTGAACCACATTTTCTGCTCTCCCCTGCTGCCTCTCCAGGTATCACGGGTCATCTGAGATGCCAGGTGAACAGAGTACTCACCTTGCTGCTCTGTAGATGACAGGGTCAGAATGTAGGAGGCCAGGGCCAGCCACAGGATAGAAGTCATCCTTTCCAGGAGCTGAGACATGCGGGTCACTCAGCAACCTGCAGACTCTCCATGCAGTGGTCGTGGGGAGACCCAGATACGATCAGGGAGACGGAGGTTGTTCCCCTGACTGCAGGGGTAAGAAGGGAACTAGGGAACTCACATCAGATAGCACATGACTTGTACCAAGCCCCTTGCACACCTTAGCTCATTTAAGACACCAAACCACCCTCCAGGAAGGTATATTTATCATTCCCATTTTACAGATGAAATAGCTGTGACGCAGAGTAAATTAATCCCAGAAATATTTATTGAATTCCTCCTATGTGCAAGTACTATGCTGGAAGTGAAATAGGTTGCTTAGGCCCATTTTCTCAGAAATGTTCTGATGGTTTCTTTCATAAAGCCTGTATTGTTTTCAAGTCCTTTCTGTGACTTACAGAAAAGAGATGTTATAACAGGAGCAGGAGATTTGTCAAGTGGGTGAGGTTGACAACAAGAGAACCAGAGGTTGACAGCAAGAGAACCAAAGGCAAGCACAGAGCCAGCCAAGACTACTGAATGTCCTAAAAGGTCTCAGGGCAGTTCCTACTCGGATCAAGGTAGAGGCTCTTGGAGACTGGATGGAGGGGAGGGTGACCGTGCTATGAATGTCTGCAGACAAAAGTAGCCACTCCCCTTTCTCGGTTCTGTGCATCACGCACCATGCTGAGAGAGCCTGAAGCGTCCTCTGTGTATGTAGATGTCTGTGAGGGTGAGACCATGTCAGACTGAGCCCATCATAGGCTCCTCACACGGTGCCCAGAGCACAAGAGGTGCTCAGGAGACATTTGAGGGATGTGTGAATAAGAAGCAAGGAGGGAGTGGATAGAAACAAGGAACTGTGAAGAGCCTGCCAACACTCAAACAAATAACATCTCCTCTTCTGGGAAATTCGTTTCTCAAATGGGAAACTCTTTGGATAATGCCCTACAGCCTCTGAAAGACTTCAATTGAAGATAGAAGTTTGTTTCTGGAAGGGATATCGTGGCTATGTTATGAGAGAGTGCCCGGGACTGGTAATTCTTGGAGGTGAAATCCTAAGTAGACGCCTGTCTTCCTGGGGAGTAGGGGGCAGGCAGTGTCCAGAGACAAGGGAAGGGGGCACTTTTTGCCCTGGAGCAGCCAGCATATAGCTGGAGGCACAGTTGAACTGGAAATACAGTGCTATCTGGAGTCTTCAATAAAGGCCAGGGTCCAAACTCCTTGCTGGGTTCTGAAAGGGTCAAGTATCAGAGGAGGCCCCCAGGCTGGGGAGAAAGCCTTCCGGGGCTCGAAGCAGGACTTACCTGGTGGTGAGAACGCGGAATGTTCTTCCTTCTCTGACTGTGGAAATGCACATCTGCTGTGGACCGTCCTTTTATTGCCGTTTCCCACCCATGTGGCTCTCTAGGATTGGTGCAGAGATGTTAGCCTCCCAGGCATACACTGGGCTGGTTGGGTGCAGGTAAGATAAACAATTTACCAGAAAGGGTGGAGAAGGGAAGGCCCCTTTGTTCCCACAGCCCCTGCCCACCGCGCCCCCCCCCCCCCCCCCCCCCCCCCCCCGGCCCGCCGCAGGTAACCCTTCCAGCAGTCTCTCCTCCATGCAAATGCTTCTCTATAAACAAGAGCAGCATGTACTAAATGCTGAACACACCTGAGCACTGCTTTGCACCCATTATTTCTCACATTTAATCTTCACAATGAAACCATAAAGTAGTACCATGTTTATTACTGGAAACCAAACATTAATCAAAAGGAAGCTTAATATCCAAAGGGAAGTGGAGAGAAATCAAACAGGCACTTGTTTGCACAATAGATTTCCAATTGTTTCTTGCATTCCTAGCTAATCACCTTAAAACACTTCTGTTTCTGTCTGGAACCACTCAACTTGAAGTCAGTTAGGACCAGGGACTAAATAAAGAAGGGCGGATGGGTGTTTCTCGTTTTTGGCCCATAGAATCTACCCAACTGCAGATGCTCCATGCTGAGAAGTCTGGGAAAGGCCAATCTGGAGACATGTGAATCACAGACTAGCAAAGGCTAGCCTAGACCCTTGGACAAAATAAGCATCTGAAAAGCCTGTCCATATGTGGGCCACCCCAGAGACTGGGAGGTAGAGAACTGAGAGGAAGCTGAAGATCTTGGACTTTTAAATTTCAAGCTTGAACCTGGCTTTGTAGGAAAGTGGATATTATGGAATTAACAAAAGAGTCAAAGCTTCAGCAGAATCAATGGCCATTGCCTTTCTGTGTTACTCTGGGACTCTTCAAGGAGCCAAGGCTACAGGGTCAGGGAGCTGGGGGTCCTGGGAGCTGGGGGTCCTGCCTTGGTAACACCTTCCAGCAAAAACTCAACATGGACAAAGAAGAGATGGACAAGCCACCTTCTTAAACATAGTGCATTTGGAGAAGAAACCCCTAAATGTGGAACTTACAACAACTACAAATGCTGGATTCAGAAATCCATCTGAGCCCACAAAATAGCCCACGTGTCCATTCCTTTAAACCAGGTACCCACCCTAGTCTCCCCAGTGGCCGCTCTCAACCTTCTTTCTTTTAAACAGTCTCTGCGGCCATTCCTACTCACTTCACTCTCCCACTTTCTCTGTTCTCAGCAGGTGTCTTACGTTCCACTTCAAGAAAATGTAGGCCATCACACTTGACCTCGCTCAACTTTGTGTCCCCTTCCTCTAGAAACATAAACACCTACCTCCACTTTCCACCTCCTCCCCAGCTTCTGATAAGGTGATCTTTCCTCTTTTCAAAATCAGTTCCTCCACCTGTCTCTGACTTCTCCATTCCAATCTGAAAGTGAAAGTGAAGTTGCTCAGTCATGATTGACTCTTTGCGACCCCGTGGACTGTTTGAGGCATATGGCTAAGACTGCCTTGCAAACGTCCCCTCTTATGCAAGTCCACTGGGCATTTTCCCTGGCCTCTTGTCAATGGATTTTTTTGCTGCTTCCTTTAGGCACTCTGCGTTTCCCTGACTCCCCTGCACCAATTGCTTTCTTTATTCTCCTCTATCTGGATACTTGTGCTCTAAAATTATCATGATCATTGTCATGATAATTACCTTCTTCCTCCAGTTGTCCTTGAGAGGGCTGCTGGGTCTTATCTCTGTTACTCCAGGGAATCTCCCTGGGAGGTGTCAAGTTATCTCATGGTTTCAAGTACCATCCACAGGCTGATGAGTTCCAAATCTGTACCTCCATCCCTGACTACTTCCTTAATTTCAGATCCACCTTCCCAGGTGCCTGCTGGACTGCTTTACTTGGACTGAGATGCTCAAGGCACCTTGAACCTTAGCAGGTCCACATCCTAACTCATCATTTCCCCTATATCCTGCTCTCCTCATTGCATCATCTATCTTAATAATCGGCACCACTGCTCACCTGGTCACCTGAACTAGAAACCTGGTTCCTGCCTTTACCCCTCAGTCTAACATTTTCAGTAATTGCTAATATCTCAAATATTTGTGAACCTGTCTTTCCTTCTTCATGCCCATTTCATCAACCTTAAGTCAGGCCACCATCATCTCTTAGAAGAGTGATTTTAACAGCTGCCTACTGGGTCTCTTTTGTTCTTGTCCCCTTTGATTCTGTTATCTCCCTGCAGCCAGATGTCACGGCATCACCTCTCTGCATTATTCCCCACCAATTGCATGTGAAGTATCCTGGGATCTGACCCCTGTTCACAGCTCCCACCTCATCTACAGCTTCTCCCAGCATACCATATGCTTGCTTGGATCACTCTGTGCCCAGCCTCTTGCTACCGCTTACCTTCAGGCTTGCCTCTCCCAGGAAGTCTTTCCTAAATTCCACAGGTTGGCTGGAGCTGCTCATCTGTGCTCCTGTGCCTCTCTGGGCTGATTGCAGTTGCACTCAATTACCCACTAATGTATCTGTCTCCCTCTGAAGGTTGTAAGGTCTTTGCAGATTTCAATCTTATCTTTGCAGTTCTAATGAGCACCTAGTAAGTACTAGTTGAGTTAGCAAATGGACAAAAATGACAGTATGTATGTTTAAGACCCTTTCCTGTGAGTGATGCCTCAAACTTTAGGTGTCCAAGTCTCAGTGAAAGCTTGGTAGAAAGACACAAGGCCTCAAGGCATTTGCACTTGCTGGCCCACCACTGGTAGTCTTCCTCAGATATTCATTTTCTTCTCTCAGTTTCTGCATCTCAGTGAGACCTTTCCCCAGTCATCCTGTATAAACTAACACCTTCTTTGCCTTATTACTGCTGTTTCCCCCTGCCCCCCTGTCAGTTGCTTCAGTCATGTCTGACTCTTTGCGACCCTATGGACTGTGACCCACCAGGCTCCTCTGCGCATGGGGATTCTCCAGGCAAGAATACTGGAGTGGGTTGCCATGCTCTCTTCCAGGGGACCTTCCTGACCCAGGGATCGAAGCTACGTCTCTTTATGTCTCCTGCACTGGCAGGCAGGTTCTTTACCACTAGCGCCAACTGGGAAGCCCCAGGTGGCTTATCACATAGCTATTGTTTAAACTTATCCCCCCTTTAAACATAAGGTCCTTATCAGCAAGGGCTCTGTTCTGATCACTGGTAATTTCCCTGCTACCTATAAAAGTGTCAAGTCTTGAATCTATGCTCAAAATACTTGTCAAATATTGAGTTGAACAACTATTAGATAGCAAACAAGAGTGAAACATAAAGGGAAGGGGAAAAAAGGAACAGAGGGATAAAGGGATAAATTCTGATATATTTTTTCCTCCTGGCTGTTGACCCTTGTTTTCATTTTTTTATGTTATCTTGTACCGGAATCAAAGTATAGATTGTGCACACATCTAGCTGGCCCATCTGACCCTGGACGTCCTCCCATAGCTCTGACATAAAGGCAGCGGGCGTGGGGATTCAGTGCATGTCTGTGTGTGATAAGAGGTTCCTTAACTTGAGATGTGCTGACCTCACAGCTCCCTGTTTGCTGATACACACGTGTGGCTTTCCCTGGGATCAGAGGTTCTAAAAATGGGTCAGGGCCTTGGTCTCTTCTGAAAGCCACAGCTGGGGTCCAGGGAAGCAGCTGGCATCAAGGTGGACATTTCCCACGAGCATCAGCTTCCTTTGGTCCACTTGTTAAAGAAGTCCAGAGCCCCTTGAGATATCTGGGTCTCCTGGGCGGTCTCCAGCTGTGCCTCCAAGGAACCTCATAGAGGTCTCCCTTGCAAAACATCCTCTCTCAATGGAGTTAATGGTCTGTTTTCTGTTTTTGCTGCCAAGTCCTTGTAAACAGGTCTACCTCTCCTGCATTGGGCAGGGAGAGAAGTGCAAAGGATGGCGGAACATGCCATCTAAGTCCCTTATATAAGGATTGTGACACTCCAGAAAGCCTGGGACTGTGTCTATTCTATTCAGGACTATCCTTTCCTAGCACCTAGCATAGTTCCTGGCACATACTGGGTGCTCAAATAAATGTTTCTGGAATCCTGAATGAACCCTGGGAGGGTATCACAATTATCCCCATAATATAGAAGCAGCAGCCTCCTGTTATACCCTCCATTTCTGCAATGCCTGACAGACTTATGATTACTTGTTCAAGTTCTTTTCCCCTGGCAGGCCTTAAGCTCCGGGAAGGCAGAGATTGTTTACAGCTGTATCCCCAGTACATTGCTTCGATCATAGTAGGTGACCAGCAAATATTTCTTGACTGAGTGAAAGGATAGATGGATGGATAAAGTTCAGAGACAGTGTGCATTTTATTTAAGCTCATAAAATCAGAGCTGAACCCAGTCTGTGACCAGACCAAGAAGTCCATGAGGGCAGGAATGGAGTCTGGTTTTTCTCACCATCAGATCCTTAGCACCACGGACAGTGCCGACATGGAGCAGGAGCATAATAAATACTTGTTGAATGAATGAATGACTCACGGACTGAGCTTGTTTTAATTATTATTTTGCAACACCCTTCAAGGAGATAGGGACCTTATGAACAGACATATCACAAGTCCCATTTTGAGAGAAAGCATTTAAAGACAGGCTGTTTTTCTGTAGCAAAGATTAAAGGGGAGAAAAATAGGAGCAGAGTGACTGAAGTGTTGGCTCCTTTATCTGTGGGTGGAGTGCTAGCGTGCATCGCCTCGCCAGTCAGTAGGAAGTGAGTTGGTAGCCACAGAGTACTGGATTTCTGGCCACTGATCACGGAGACGTCAGGGTCAAAGTGGCCGACAGAAGCAGAGGCAGCCAGACCTGCAGGAGCCCTGAAAAGAAAGAGATTACAGGGTTGCTCCTAGCACTGGCGTGCACATTTAATGTGCAAAACTAACAAAAAATGCCTCCTCTAAACTGACGAGTTAGGAAAGGACATGTTCTCTGAGCGGGTCAGTTAGAAAAAGGAAGTTTTTAATCGCTTCTCGGCCTTTTGGCTAAGATCAAGTGTAGAAAAAGGAAGTTTTTTCTTTATCTGCCCTGAAAACCAGTTAGAAAAAGGTGCCCTCCCAGATGGGCCAATCTGAAAAAGGTAGCCTTTCTGCAGGCACTAGCTGGTATCCACTCAAAAGGGTACTCCTGTGCAGTGACCAAACTACTCAACCTTGGTGACCTTGAGGGATAGTCACAAAGGGCAAGCCTTTTGGGGTACCTTGCCTCTCCAGGACTGGGCTCACTGATACTGGGATGAACTAGCTCATGTCAAACACTAGGCTGGTGTAACAACCCACTCAGATCTAGGTGCCAAGAGCCAAGCAGAGCAACAGTTACACAGATTCACTTTTTATCCAGATTTTCAGACCATTCAGTGGCCATAAAAGTCAAGGGCCATTAAAATGCTGCCAGTCTCCGGTCTTTGTGGTCAGAGGAGCAGAGAAGCAGAAAACAGAGTGTTTTGTTTGTCTGCCGTGTTCATCCTGGCACCAAACATCCTGACAAAGGCATTAGAGATACATCTTGAAGCTTCAGGAAACGCCCAAGATGCAGATCACAATGCAGCGTGCTTGTCCACTACGTCCAGGTGTGTAACAAGCATGCGTATGTCTGCATTTGCAGATTCACACACAAGCAGCTGCAGCTGTCATGACGTTTGTGTGCGAGTGTGACTATATGCATGTGACCTCGTGGGCGTGTCTGAAAAAGCCTAGGTGATGTCTGCTCTTGTGCACCCATCTGTGTGTGCCTGTGTCCTTGTGCACTGTCGTGGGACAGCACAGGTGTGTGTGCACATGCGCAGCCCCAGGTCCAAGACTTCCCCAAACGCAGTCACCCCTTCAGAGCTTAGGCCAAGCAGGCCGGGAGCTCCAGGGCACCCTAGGCCAACAGATAAAAGCCCCAGACAGAGGTTTTGGTCAAATCCCTGTGCAAAGAGGATCTGAACTTACCCAAGCTACTGGGAGCAGCCCTTGACACTGCAGCCTGGCCCCCTGTGGGAGGAAACAGAAGGATCAGCACACGGGAAGCCTGGAAGAAGCCCCTTCCATCTGCTCTTCCTTGCAGCTAGAGTGTGGTCTTTTTGAAACCCCAATCTGATCATCTCACTCCGCTGCTTGGATCCCTCGGGAGCTGCCGTCTACTTTCAGGAGAAAGGGCCCAAAACCTTAGCAAGAACTACATGTCATCTATAGTTCAAGTAGAAGAAGGAGAAAGGGAAGGGGAAGGAGAAGAAGAAAAAAGAGAAGTACTATCATTGGAAGGACTGATGTTGAAGCTGAAACTCCAATGCTTTGGCCACCTCATGTGAAGAGCTGACTCATTTGAAAAGACCCTGATGCTGGGAAAGATTGAGGGCAGGAGGAGAAGGGGACAACAGAGGATGAGATGATTGGATGGCATCACCAACTCAACGGACATGAGTCTGGGTAAGCTCCGGGAGTTGGTGATGGACAGGGAGGCCTGGTGTGCTGTGGTTCATGAGGTTGCAAAGAGTCGGACACAACTGAGCGACTGAACTGAACTGATAAGGCCTCACGTGGTCTGGTCCCCCACCTCCATCAGCTCGCCCACACCAACCTCTCCTCCTCCTCTAGCATCCTGGGTTCCCTCCTGCTCAGGCCTTTTGCTCATTCTCTACTCTCTCCCTGGGATGCCTCCCTCTTTTCCGCTTCTCCTGACCCCTGTTACTTAATCCTTTCTCAGTTTCCAAACCTTACTTCCTTTTTCCCCCAATCCTCCAGACTAGGTCTGCTTCCCCTGCAGCAAGAGCTCAGAGTTCCTGATCCATCTTCACGCCTGCACTTATCACAACTCCAGAGACACATGATTATTTAAATGATGTCTTCTCTACCAGTCCATAAGTGGCACATGAGCCAGGCTTGTACCCACCGCTGCTCATCCTGAGACCCCAGCCACTAACACAAGGCCTGGCACAAGGCAGGCATGAGAAGACAGCTGTGCAATGAATGAGAACTGCAGGAGGAAGGCAGCTTATAGACTACCTCGCCTCACAGGATTTACTTGCTCCAGTTCTTCAGATCCCGGTAAGATCCCAAGTGCCAGGTTCTCTCAGCTCTCCTCATCTCCAGAGAACATTTCTCACTGGGAACATGGAGAGGGGAGTGGCCTTCTTACCCTTCCGTGTGATGGGACCCAAGTTCAGGACCCGGGTTTGGTCTATGATGCTCCCACTGCGGAATCTGGTCTCAGGGCAGGTCTGCAGAGAGAGGGTGACAAAGAAACCTTTCCACAAGAGAGACTGAATGAGGCCCTGCCATGGAAACCTGGGTGCCCCCTTTGTAAGAGCAACCTCTTGCCTTAGGCTGGGACTTGAGGATGGTAGAGGCAGGGGTTGTTAGGAGAACTGAATACATGGGTTCCTGTCCCAGCTCTGCCATCTGTTAGATGTATGATCTTAGGAAAGTCACTTACATTTTCCAAGCCTCTCTCCCCATATGGAAAAGGGGCTGGTAAAATACCTCCCTTATAGAGTTGCCATGAAGTATCAAAAAGTTAACACACGCAAGTCGTACACAGTGCTTAAAAATGTCAGTTTCTGCTATTAGCACACAAGCTTGCAGATAAGTGAGAGGTTTACCAGCCTACTGCAGCGCCCTGATCTCACCCAGCTTCCCCACAGCCTAGTCTCCTGTCTGGCCAGGCCAGCCTCATCTTATAGCTCTGTCTACCCCTGCACTAAAATGAAAATACGGCAGAGATGTTTGTTTTCTTTTAACTTGTGGCCAAGCGTCTTCAGTGGGGTGTGAGGTGTGGCAAGCAGACTGAGGGAAGAGGGGTCTGACTCACAGGTCGGCACTTTTCATTCACGGTGTCACAGAGATACACTTCACAATGCAGGTACACCAGATCGTAGTTTCCAGCAAAACGGAACATCTGAACAGAAAAGCGGCCCTGAGGAGACTCCCCATTCTCCTCCACTTGGATGGTTGAGTCCGCAGTGCGTGGACATCTGGGAAGCATACATCATATAACATGGTTGGTTGTGCAAACACTCTGGGGCCAGGCTTCCTGGGTTCCGATATCACTCTATCACTTATCAGCTGTGTGACTATGGGCAATTTACTCAGTCTCCCTGAGCCTGTTGCCCTATCTATGTGTGAAGAATAATAATTTTAGCTTGCATCACAAAGATAGCTGCGACAATTAAATGAGTTAAATTGTCAGCATGGGCCGTACAATAGGTGCTACGTGTATGTGACTCCAAAATACAAATGTAATCAGTTCAGAGCTTAAACTATCCTCAAGTAAGCACTTTCTGATTTCCCAGGAAATGGCATTCAGGAGTCATTACCTACCATTTATTGGCTACCTCCTAGTGCCTGGTGTTAATTCTCACATTGGAAACATCTCAGCACTGAAGGCCGCTGGCCAAACTGGGCTGTGTGTTTGCTCATCAGCATACATTATTACCCAGCGCACCCAAACACACAGATAGAAACTCAAAACTGCATGTGCAGAGACTCACGTGTACTGGGCTGGATCAGGGCATGCAGGCACCCTGAGCAGGCAAATCAGGCACCCCGTCTGCTCTTTGACACAACCCGCTCAAAATGGACTTTAAAAAGGGGCTGAAGGCGTCAGACCAAGAAGGGAACTCCTCGGGATGGTGTTCACTTTGTTCTGTGTCCCCCACAATTCAAATCTGACTCCATTTGGCAAAAGAAAAGCCCTGTAGTTAAGGGAACCCACCTTCCAAAAAGCAGAGAGAGTGGCAGCCAGCACTGCCCTTGGCAGCCCCAGGCAGTCAACCCAAGAAAGGCGCCTACTTGTCTCCCCCAGCCCCTAAGCACCTCCCCAATTCATCCCCTCCTTACACCCCTGTGATATTCTGAGTGTCTCACAGACTGGCAGTCCTCAGCCCGGCTCCCACCCATGACACGGCAGACACACAGGGCCACAGCCAGCATTTCTTCATGCTTCGTTTTCAAGACTTTGTAAGCTTTTCACAATGCACATGCTCTACCTTTATACTCAGAAGAAAAAAAACAAAGCTTAAAAATCCCTGCACAGTAGGTTTTCTTCATGCCTGTTTCACATATGAGAACATAAATAGACAGATGAGCTGACTTGTGTCTTGAACTAAGAAACAGCAAACCCATGCTATGAACCCAAGTCTCTGTGATGTCCCAGTCAAGGTCACGTCAGCATTTTTCAAATTTTAGTTCTTTTAGCTTTATACAGAAACCACCGCCCTGAATGTTTTCCAGTTTACCAATATTTGTACTATTATTTTACATTATTATATTATTATTACTACTTTCTTCAAATCTACATACGTTTTTGTTGAACTACATTTATTTTTTAAAAAGATCATGACCACAAATAGCAAACCAAGGGCTTCCCAGGTGGCAAAAAAAAAAAAAGAACCTCCACCTGCCAATGCAGGAGATGCAAGAGATGAGGGTTCCATCCTGAGGTCAGGAAGATCCCCTGGAGTAGGAAATGGCAACCCACTTCAGTACTCCTGCCTGCAGACTTAACGTGGACAGAGGAGCCTGGCAGGCTACAGTCCGTGGGGTCACAAAGAAGTGAACGACTGAGAACACAGCACATTACTTGCCATAAATAAAACACAACCATACAAACACAGTCAGATACTGCTATTACATTTTACTTCAACACTGTTGATTGTAAAAGACCCCCAAAAGATTTCTGTTCTTCTTTCCTTTTGTTGTAAAGGGAGATTAGCAAATAACAAAAGTGTGAACACCAGATGAGCACCCAACTGAGCCTTTTCCCCTTAATGCGACCAGGCGGATTCTAAAAAAACTGAGACAGAAATAGGTCAGGGTCTCCTGGGAATGCTTTCTCTGACTGCACTATTAAAAACAGCAAATCCCCTCCCTTTTCCCTACTTCATTTTTTTCTCTAAAGCCCCGTCATCATTAACATGCCATGGATGGTACTTTCGTTTAATTGTTGATCTCCCCACTTAGAATATCAGCTATAAGGGTGCAGAGACTTTTGTCTCTTCTATTCACTGTTATCCACATAGCCTGGCACCCAGTGAGCTTCCAAAAATATCTGTTCGATTTATGAATGAAAATGTGAACTACTTTCTCGCAGTGTGGTTCCTGTTTCCCTAATGTGCTTGAGTCAAAAGTAGTCCATCTGTGTCCTCCCTGTTTCAACTGACTCTTGTCTAACCATGCCTCTGCTGTACTCCCAGCCAAGTGCCAGCCTGCTCCTGTCCAGGGCCTGCCTTTCCATCAGGTTCCTTATCCTTCTCTGAATCCTAGACCCCCTCCGCCATCTGGTGAAGCCCATGCATTCCTCCTCAAAAGTAATGCTTTAAATGCATACAGTAAATTACATTAGATAATAAAGAAAACCAATTAAATATAATTCTTAAAATATTAAACTTAATGCATTATATATTTACATATCTAGATATAGATATCTACATATTTACAAATACCTATATTTGATATATATAAAATAATAAGATCTAGTAGAAATTCTAATACTATAATATAGTAACTAAAAATACTGACTTGTATGCTGCTGCTGCTAAGTCATGTCAGTCGTGTCCAACTCTGTGAGACCCCATGGACTGTAACCTACCAGGCTCCTCCGTCCATGGGGTTCTCCAGGCAAGAGTACTGGAGTGGGTTGCCATTGCCTTCTCCGACTGACTTGTATAAATGTCTTCAAATGTCCTGCTAATACTTTTCTGGCTTGTTGCCTATATCATACTGAATGCCAGTGCTAAATTTCAGCTAGAGGTGAATGAATGTGAAGATGTACTTTGTACCCATCCAAGTCTAAAGACCCTCCACAGCCCCAAATTCCATCCGACGGGCCTTACCTGTCCTGGATGATAAAGTATTTCAAGGGGTCTGTGGCATTGCTGCTGGGCGTGGCATAGCAGTTGGTCATGAGCAGTACAAACCGGGACAAGTCGCCCCCGTCCAGCATGGTACCGACGTAGAGAAACGCCTCGGTGGACAGGGTCACGGAGGAGCCTTGGTAGGGCTGTGTGTAGGCAGGGCTCTGGAAAAGTGCCATCCGCACGGTGAATGTGCCGGTCCCGCCCATGCTGATATTGAGGGCGCTGCAGGGGGAGAGAGGCTGGTGAGAGAACCAGAACCAAAAACAGCAACAGATAGGCCACTCTCTCTGATCTGCATTCCTGGGCAGTCCCTGGCAGTTATTTGGATTTTTATCCAGCAACAGGACTGGAATCCACCAACCATTGCTCTGCAAAACACAATAATCACACACAGGTCTCTTAGGGATCTTGTTGAAATGCAGATTCTGGATCTGTAGCTTTGGGATAGGGCTCAAGGTTCTGCATTTCTAATAAGCTCCCAGGTGATGCCGCTGCTTCTGATCCAGAGATCATATTTTTCCGTAACATGTCCACCCCCTCACATGGTGGTCTTTGCATCCAAGAAGTGCAGCAAACGCATTCTCAAGGGAATCATCTAGATTCCTTTTTTTTTTAATCTTAATATAGAACAGTTTTAAAAGATGGGCTATGAGTCCTATAGGCCTTAGAGTTCTGGCTCCACCTACAGCAGAAGATTAGGTTAAACAGCCACACTGATGGCAAATCCATGGGGATTATTCTACAAAGGACACTGAAAGACTGATGCCCCAGGAAAGGGGGTACTTGAGAACAGTAATGCGGAAGTCCATTTTAGAGGTGAGTACTGGGTTATTTATTTGGACTTGGTGTTCAACTGGGGTGAGATTTCTAGCTTAAGCCAGAGAGAGATCTGCATACAGATGTTTTGTTCCCTGGAACCTATCAGGTCTGGGACATGGCCACATTGCTCCAGAGCACTTCTTGGCCAGGTGATATTCCACACAGAGGCAGACAAGGAGCAGCTGTCTTCCTTCAAGTCAGCCGAGCACCTTCATCAGCATCAGGTGCCCTTCCCCAAGTCTGGCTGGCCCAGAAAACACGTGCCCATGGACAAGCTTCAAAGAAGAGGTCATGGTAGAGTGGAGGCTCTATGCCTGACGGCCTGGGTTTGAATCCCAGCTCTGTAACTTACTATCGTCTACCACTTTGGACAAGTTACCAAACTTTCTTCGAACTTCAATTTCAATAACAATACTAACACCTTCTAGGCCATGCTAAGATTTCAATGAGGTGTTCCATGTAGAGCACTTAGCACAATGCCTGACATATGGTCAGCTCTTGATAAACACTTGCTATTATCACAACATTATTTTTTCCCCAGTATCTGCATCACTGGCTTGTGATTCATCCTATTCAGAAACTTTCAAGTTTATTTAGCAACAAGATCCTTTTATTTTTTTAAGTAATAAAATTGATAGAGAAGATGTGGTACATATACACAATGGAATACTACTCAGCTATAAAAAAGGATGGGATAATGCCATTTGCAGCACATGGAAGAAACTAGAGATTGTCATACTAAGTAAAGTCAGAAAGAGAAAGATAAATATTATATGATATCACTTACATGTAGAATCTAAAATATGGCACAAATGAAGCAATCTATGAAACAGAAATAGACCCACAGATATATAGAACAGACTTGTGGCTGTCAGGGGAAGGGGGGATGGAGTGGGGGGGGTTGGGGTTAGCAAATTTAAGCTATTATACACAGAATGGATAAATAGTAAGGTCCTACTGTATAGCACTGGAAACTAGAATCAATAACCTATGATAAACCATAATGGAAAAGAATATAAAAAAAAAGAATGTATAAAAATTAACACAACACTGTAAATCAACTATACTTCAATTAAAAAACTAAAATTAAAAAAGTTCTCTGGTTCACATCCCCAAATCACCTCCTTAAAGACCTTCACACTCTAAGAAGCATAATTTGTAAACCCCTCTTTATTCAAAGTTCTCCTATTTACAGAGAAAGAAACTGAGGTCCAAATATGGGGTACGATTTGCCCAGTCCCACAGCAGGTCTGAACTGAGACGCCTCCCTTCTTTCCTCTGGTCCAACCACCCTACCCCTCAGATAAACCAGGGACCTTAATATTGGTTTCACCTCTGCAGAGCACTTTTGTGCTTCTAAGAAAGACAGTACATTACTGCTAAATCCATTTCACATACAAGAAGACTGATGCCTAGAATAGGGCTATCAATTTCCCAAAGCCATTTGTGTGATAGAGCCAGGATTTGAAAGTGGGCTCCAGATTTCCTAGCTGGGCTCCTCATGGACTCTTTTTGGAGTCCAACACTGCCTCCCAGCTGACCGCCTCCAATCAACTCCTTATTGGTGGCAGCTGACAGAGAAGCTGAGGTCCTGGTGGCCAAGGGTTTGTGGGGTGGAGTTGGCCAGGGACACTGGGGACCCTCTCTGGCCGCACCTGACCATTGGCTGCAGCGAGGTCTTCAGGCTGACTTTCATGTCCAGGGGATAGGAGCACGCAAAGTTGATTCTGATGTTGAGGTCACGGATGATGATCTCATCTGCCAGGTAGAGAGTGTTGCTGTATGTGGCGTGGGTCTCATTCCTCTGTATTGGGGTAGGAAGGTGGGGGGAGGAAGGGTGGAAAAGGCATATAATCTGAGTAGGTTTCAAAACCAAAGGCATTGTAATTGCTGAAAGTGCCTTCCCAGTTTCCATGAGCACAAGTCATGAGCTAGGCACCCCCCGCCCAAGCTGAACGTCCTGACTGCACCTTTGCATGGATCCTTCAATGACCCTGAAAGGCAGGATGACCACCTCCCTAATATAGATGGGAGTTCATGGGAACTGGGTAACTTATCCATGGTACAGGGGGTCTAAGAAGCCTGGACTCTTCCCATCACCTCATGCCTCCTCTCGCACATGCCAAAAGACTAAAAATCACATTCTGAGTCATCATTAATGGTAGATTGTCAAAAAGTCATATTTGGCAAATGACAATTATTTCCTTGTTTCTTGTGTCTTTTTTTTTTTTCCTCTGTGCAGGATGAGGGAGATGCGAGGAAGCAGAACCCACTCACACAGATATTTACCTCTGGGTCTTTTTGGAGGAGGCTTCTGTAGCTGAGGCCCTGGCTCTCTGAACACTGAAGGTGCAGACCCTGCCTCCCAGGAACCATCAGAGACAAACAGATCTGCTTCTGAACTCAGTGCTTGTACCTACTGGCTTAGAATTGCCCTGTTGCGGCATTACCTTTCCCATCTGTCAAACAGGGAACTATCACTATAGATTGTCCTCTTTATTTGAAACTGACATTTATTGAGCACTTACTTTGTGCCAGTCACTGTCCTAATCACTTTGCACATAGTAACTCCTTTAACTCTCCTAACCCTGTGAAGGAGTTACTATCAGTCCATTTTCAGCAGAGGAAGCTGAGCCACATCCAGGTTAAATAACTCACCCAGTTCACACAACTAGTAAGTGGTGGGGCTGGGCTTGACCCAGGCAGTGCTCCGACCCTGCCCCACACCGGCCAGAACATACCGTCATCACTGTCCCACAGGGGCCAGCCCTGGCTGGGGTCACCACAGACATCCAGTCCCGGTCACCCCTCTCAGGGAAGCCTGAGCACTGGCTGTCATGCAGGTACATGAAGACCTTCTCAAAGCCCAGACTCTTCAGCTGGCACTTGCTCAGGGACAACTTAATGTCATCAACCCCACATTCCAGCCTGCGCTCCAGGAGGGAGAGATCTGAAACGGTCAGGGAAGGCAGGATTGGAGGCCTGTGACCACAGTTCAGGGTTCAGCACATCCCCAGGGCCCGGGTCCAGCTAGCCGGGTTGGCCACCAGCTGGGGGTACTCAGAGCCATGCTGTGGTCTCCCCTCTCAGAGAGGTGAAGACATGAGACTGGGTTCCCAGCATCACTGGATGGATCCGTGTAACTAACCACCCAGCTCATGTTACCCTAAGCATAGGCTGTATGCAAAGAAAAGTAACACATTTGGGTCATTCACTACTCTCTGTGTATTCAGACATGTCCAACTCTTTGCAACTCTATGGACAGACTGTAGCCTGCCAGACTCCACAGCCCCAGCATTAAATAACATTGAATCCTAGTAAAACAAAACAAATAACAAGCAAACAAAGCTAATAAGTTAATGGCAATTTCTTTCCATCCTTCTGCATCAAGGGGACGGTCCCCAAGATTTGCTAATATTTTTATTATTAACACCATACACTTGCTAATTTTCCTTGAAACCACAGAGAGCAGACCTCTGGTTAAGTATTTGCAGCATATAAAGAGATCCAGTTAGATTTTTAAAATTAAAGTATTACATAGTTTATGTAGTTTATGTAGTAAATGAAGTTTAACAACTTTCATTGTATTCATTATTAGCTACTGCCTATCTAAGGTGTTACTTGCCACAGATAAGTCACAGTAGTGAACTTCAACAGCCCAAGTTTACTTAAAAGAAGGTTGTGACTAAGACCAAGACTGAAATTTGGGAAACACTAGCCTGCTTCAATCATTATGTATACAGGGAAACAGGTTTAGAGATGGCCAAGGCTCTGCTCAGGGTCCTCAGCTGGTCAGTGGAGGGTCCAGTCCAAGAAACCCCAGACTGCTGGCCAGGCCTGTGTTCTTGTGCTGTGGGAATACAGCTCAGGTTAGCCTTTGGCCAACAGGTGGCAACCTCCTGCTTATCCATCCCGGTGTTGGGGGCCTCAGAAGCAAGCCTGGGGGTGGGGTTGTTCCTCAAGCTCTGGGAACTTATGGGTCAACCAAGGGGAGACTCCAGGAACCCAGAGAGCTTCTTGCTGATTTTAATGGGTATTACTGGCCTGACTTTCCACTCAGATTGGATAAGATGCAGTCCTTGGGTCATCCCCACAGGCCCCCAATTTACACACAGGAATAGCTGTCCCTGGCATTTCTGAGCACCACCCCGCCTCCCCACCGGCCTCACCAGTGACGTTGGAGTCCTGTTGGCACTGGCAGTGCCATTCGCCATTATCCGATTTGCAGTCCTCGTCCACACGGCACTCCTCACACGTCCCCTCCACAGAGCTGGGGTCTGCAGGGGCCACAGATACAGGCAACAAGGATGAGCCCCAGGCTCTCGGGGCGCCCACAGGGCCCAGGGTGGGGCTGCTGGGAGACACCCGCTCACCTGTGCAGTAAGCCAGATGGCACTCAGGGGGCGCCGTCAGATTGTACACGTAGTAGCCGCCGGCACAGGCCTTCACTTGGACGGGCGCGTCCCACAGACAGCAGTCGCCGCTCCAGTGCGCGCAGGCCACGCGGTTCACGACGCCGTCGTCACTCGACGGGTGCGTGCCGTTGAGCCACATAGGCGCGGCCGTGTTGCAGTGCAGGGTGGGCACGCAGGTCTCGGGCAGGCGCACGCCGCCCTGGCCCACGAAGCGGTACCAGCCGCCCAGACTGACATCACAGACGTAGCCGGGGCCGTACTCTGCGCTGCGCCAGTATTCGTCCAGAATGCGATGCGCCTGGCACGGGTCAGCACACACGAGCTCGCCGCCCTCCCGCACGCAGTCTAGCCCGGGCCCGCAGGAGCCCGGGGAACACTCACAGTGCCGTCCGTCCCCCCGGTAGCCCGCGGGACACACGCACGAGTAGTTGCCCTCGCCATTGACACAGGTGGCCAGGGCGTGGCAGCGGCTGAGCCCTGGTTCTGCACACTCGTCCACGTCCACGCAGCCGAGCTCCGGGCTCAGGAGGAAACCTTCGGGGCAGACGCACGTGTAGGAGCCCAGCGTGTTCACGCAGCTGCTGCTGGTGGAGCAGTTGTGTGCCCCCGGAATGGCGCATTCGTCCAGATCCGCGCACTCGAGGCCGTCGCCAGAGAAGCCCTCCTGGCAGGCGCAGGTCGTGGCAGCCCCGTCCACCGTACAAGTGGCGTTGGCGTGACATTCAGAGCAGCTTTCTGCAGACAGAAAAGCCCAGATTGAAAGTGGGGGCCGCTAGGCCACTGTTCACCAAGAGACTCTTTCCATGGTCCTTAGGGGTCTTTAAGATATAGCAGACCCCCTTCAAAAGAAACAAATCAACCTTCCCTGATGTCTAAACACCCGCCTGCATTCTTGTGTTAAGCACTGCATTCAAGCTGTATCGTCTTTTCAAACATCCACCTTTCCACCCCCAGAGGAATAAGGCAGAGTTCTTGACACTTCGGTAAGGATTTAGGGAACCCTGTCACCCCTTCCCCAACTTGATATATTCTATGCCTCTTGCTCAGATCTCCTTCCCTTGGACCCCCTCTCTACCTAGCAATAGTACCCACACTTTGTGTGTTCCTCTGTGACAATAATAACAGTAAAGATGTCATCTATCAAGCACTTAGGATATGCCAGACACTGGGATAGGCATTTTCTACCCATTGTCTCACAGAATCCTCTCCAGTGGCCCTGGAAAATGATTTTTGTATTTAGCCATATTTTAAAGGTGAGGAAACTTGAGATTCAGAAGGTTTAAGCTACTTGCTTCATTGGTAAGCAGCAGAGCCAGGACACAAATCGAGGTTGCAGGACCACAGTGTGTGTGCTCCATGATGACACAATGGTATTTACTCTGCTCCAGAGAACTCCAGTTGGGGTTTGTGTAGAGGTGTCTAGCTCCCTTCTCCAAGAAAAAGCTAACAGCAATATGCAACCCAATGGAAGGGTCACTTATGTATGAAAGGGGATGTCTTTGGGTACCACCTGGGTATGTTCACATCTCTCGTGTGGTTGAGTATGTTGACCTTCCAGTAAAGTGCCAGGGGGGCTTAGTGATGTTCTAAACTCTGGTTTCTCAATATGTGATCCAAGGATCACACCATCAGCATCATCTGGGAGCTTGTTAGAACGCAGAGTCTCAGGCCCCACCCCAGGTCTACTGAATCAGAATCTGCATTTTAGTAAAATTCCTGGGTGAGTCCTATGTACATTAAAGTATAAGAAATGAATTTAGAATAAAGACTATGCAAATCCCAAGTATAAAAGGAGAGGGACTGAGACTTCTCTGCTAACGGTAACACTGCTCTCTACACACACAACACTCACTTGCTGATGAGGCGTCAGTTGCTGCAGGTATGATGACCCAAGAGGTCACCACCACTGCCATCCACATCAAGGTGGGAGAGAAAAGACACTTCATCCTTTCTGCTCCTCACAGCTTCTTCTGTTCTGGGAAGACTTTCCCAAAGGCAAGGAAAGGCTGGCCTCTTGAGATTTCCTCCCCACCCCTGATCCCTGAAGTCCTGTGAACAGAGACAAATGAGATAAATACATGATGGAACTCCCTTCCCCGCAGCTGGGAAAATGCTTTGGTTGTGCACTGTGCAAGTTCAGGAGATGCCATTTATGTGAACCACAAAAAGTGCGTAGTGCTGTGGTCCTTGCTTTGGTAAAGATTTCCCCTCTGTGGCCTTACTCTTAATTCCCACCACATCCCAGCCTCAGCTCCCCAAGTCTCAGTGCATTTGAAAGAGCTGAGTCTCTCATCTGGAGCAGGAACCTGCAAGATGGGGCGGGGTTGGGGGGGGGATGTTCTGGACTCACCATTTTATTGGACGCACCCTTGGGTTTTAACAGTCAACTCCTGATCCCCTCATGGAAAACTTTAAACTTTCCTAGATGCAGTTATTCATTCAACAGATATTTATTGAGTAGTGCCAAACAGGAAGCTATGAACCAAATGACAGACAAGATCCCTGACTTCATGCAATTCACGTATTGTAAAGAAGTGGCTTGAGATAAGCAGCTTGAGAGGTGATTAACCTTCATAATGTATTTTAATGTTTCCAGAGTGCTCACATATTATTTCACTCACCCGGCAAAATAATCTACTAATACCCCCAATTTTTATAGCAGCAAAATAAGGTAGCATAGTGGTTAAAGGTATAGGACCTGGAGGCTGCAACAAGGATTTGAACCCCTATTTTACCAATCACTATGATTGGTAAACTCACATGTGACATTGGGCAGTGTATTTCAATTCACTAAGACTCAGTTTCCTCATCTATGAAATAGATTATTGCTTGCACAGACTGAGTGGCTACAATGCATCAGGCTCAGTGTGAAGTCTCCTGTTAGTTAAAGAACCTGCTTCCTAGGAAAGTGTTTTACAAACCTTTGTGACCACGATCTGCTATAAGGAAAATATTTTATTCCATGATCCAGTACAGTTGCATGTACACATACACACACATGCACACATGAAATAAATGTTTTATAAAACAATTCTTACCATTACTATGTGCATTCCTTGCTGATATATCCTATCACATCTAATTAAAAGAAAATTCTGTATGTAACCCACAAATCATTCTGTAATCCACTAACGGGTTGTGAACTATAGTTTGGCTAATAATGGACTGCATATTGTCTTCCCGGTATTAACAAAGATGATATATGCAAAGCAGGTTCAGAGCAGATGCTCTTGTTTACTGCTCTATCCATCCCCAATGCCTGGTATATAACAGGAACTTCACTCATGTACATTGAACAAATGGAAAAATTGTAGTCATTGTTACTAGGGAAGTGCAAGATCAAAGAGAGGGAAGTTGATTTGCCAAAGCCCTTAAAGTCAATAGTCAGCCGAATAATGACTTATCCTAGGTTTGATTCAAGTGTCCAATCTCTTCATTTCCAGACCCCCATCCCTCAAACAGAATGGGAGTCAGCAAAGACTAGATGGGAGAAGTGGCTAGGAGAAGTGAGAGCTGCAGACAGCCTTACCTGAAACCAGAAAGGTAGAATTAATCCTTTAACAAGTAGGTGACTTTCATATCTATATATATATACATCTGTCCCCCACTGGCAATCTCTCCTCCAATTATCCTCTGCTGTTTCTTAATTATTTTAATGGGGGTGGAATATTTTTCCCTTTGACACAGTGTTTTCCTTTTTTAGGCTGTGAGGTGGTTGTTGTTCTTTTCCCTAATAGGTAGAGACCCCAAATGATTGACATTGGGGGTCACAGTTGTGCCCACAATTACAAGGGCTCTGTTTTATACCTTTTGGCAACAAGAGGTTCTTTAGTTAGGAATTAACTGGGTAAACAATTCCAAGGGCCTGGGCTTTTCTTGGTCATTGAAAAGCACAAGGTGGAGCCAAGCAAAGGCAAGAATCTGAAGCCAGGCTGCTCCAGGAGCAAAGGGGAGTTCATCGTTCCCACTGGGGTGTGTACTTGTGGCCACTCAGTTCCAAAGCAAATTCCATCCTCACGGGTTCAGCCAGCTCCCCTGGGGTCCAGATGTGAGCAGGAAAGGAGCTGAGAATGGCTGAAGGTCAGAGACAGAAGACGATTCAGACATCATTGGACCAGATGCTCTGTGAATCAAGAAATTTGAATTCCCATGAAGGAAGGTCCTTGAGAAGTAGATAATTTTGTAAATGAACAGACTGACTTTGGAGTCAGTCTATCTGAATCCTGGTCAGCATTTTCTTGTGTGTGTGCCAGTGAGCTCACTTCTTTCCTTCCTGAGGTAATTTTCATCATCTTTAAAACAAGAATACCTGTGTCCTAGGATTGTTATGTCCATTAAAGGAGATGATGCAAGTTAAGGCATATAGCGATGGTACCATCTGTGGGAGTCACTGCCAATGCTGCTTTGGTGATGTGCAGTCATGGGGTAGAGGATGACAGGGCTTGGTTCAACCTTATGTCTCCTGACCTAATTCCACATTAATGACAATGCCATATTGAGAAAAATCAGGTGCGTGTGAACTCAGGCTGAGCAGGAAATATGACAGTGATCCATAGCATCTACTCTTTGAGGGCTTTCTCCTTCTGTCTGGCTTAGTAGTTGGGTGACTATCAGCAGTGGCTCACTCACCTCCTCAGGGGAATTTCATAGGAAAAGAGGAAGCACAGTTTTCGTTGATATTTCTTCCCAAATAGCACCCCAGAGAGATCTATAACAATTAGTTTACAATCCCAGTGCTGTACTCAGCCACCCTGGGCATTAACTTTCCTCTTTGTGGAAAAGTGAGAAATATCTCATTGTTATTTACTTTTGCAGTTCTTTGATGCAAAAGGAAGTTATCTTTTCATTTTCTTCCTATTTATTCTTTTCTGAACTGCTTGTATCCTTTGCCCGTTTCCTCCCCCCCCCCCATATGAATGTTTTTTTCCCTTTGCTATAACTTAAGAAGAAAATAAAGGTTCTTAATATTTTTTTCTCAATCCTAGATGGTGAATGTCATTTCTGGTTGGTGAACATGAGGCTCTGTCAAAACCTAAGTCTGGGTGTCTTTAATGGATTAAAGATGGAGCTCCAGGTAGCTCCTGAAGCTGTCTGAGCAGAGATCTCGGGTAGGAAAATAGGGAGTTTGGGCTGAGACTATTCTTAAGTCTAATAGCCAACCACATTATTTAAGCTTTTGTGTTTGATGCTTTTACATCTTGAACCTTTGGTGATTCTGGAGGGATTGCCCCACTGAGGGTGAACTAGAGGTAGCATTGGAGATACACCTCGCTACCTCTAGGAACATCATATTCCTGAAAGCATGCCTTTCATATGCAAAACAGTCTAGATCCTTCACCCAAGCTCTCCTCTGTCAAGCTCACACTCAGGACCAGATACCAGATAACTAGGGACAATTTTCCAAGTCCCAGAGCCTACTGACATTATTCCAGCTAGCCAATCCTAAATCTGCTTACCTTGCCTCTTCTGTTCCTTCCTATGGAAACCACAATAAAGGCTACATTTTCAGATTATAGTCAGGTTTCCCCCTTGCTTCCTCTGCCCTCTGACCAACCCTAACACTTTCCTATGTGCCCCCCTCATGGCATGACATATACCCTCCTCTTAGAATCTGAGAGTATAATAAACTATCTTTTGATGACAGTTATCTCCTGATCTGTTGCCCTTGTCATACCTGAATTATAATAAAATCTGTATTTTAAAACAGTAAACATCAACTTCATTTAACACAACTGGATCATCTTGTGGTATTTCTCTAATCAGCTTTTTCCACTCTTTGTTCTTCCCACCCTCCCCCCTCCCACCCACCCCACACACTCAATGATGACATGGCATACTTCATTGGAATCATTAAGCCATGCCTCCCACATCTTCTCCATCTACCTGCCTCTGGACTCATCTTCCTCATCCCCTTCTCCTTTCATAGAGACAATATCCTTCTGTAAAAGGTCTTTCTCTCCCTGTATGCTCTAATGACCTCCCAGCAGAGAGTCATCACCTGCCCTATCTACCCACACTGTATTTACCCATCTGAGCCCCCACTTCCTAAGGCCCCACTGCATCTGGGGGACAGGCAAGTAGCACATCCATTTTCTGGCTCACGGCCAGTCAGGAGCTCTGTTCCATGTGATTTAGTTCCACGTGATTTCCTAGCAGCACCCGGGGACCCCTCCTTCAACTGGCAGCCACATGGCTTTAAGGTTGAAGCAGGTGAGCTTGGAATCGTGTCTTGAATACTAACACCTGCTCCTGCCAGGGCAACTGGTTCAGGTGAGTTCCAGGGCCCCAGGCTGTTCCCTGCTTGGTCTGGATGACAAGGCCCAGTTTGGGGAAGGAGAGACTGGGGCACTGGCTATTGAGGCCTGATAAAATACAATCAGCCTTTGTGTTACATAATGGGAAGGCTGTGGAGAGGCCCGGGTGGTTTGTGTAGACCTTAGTCCCTAAAATATTATGCCCTCCTTTTACCAAGAGGAGGTCTGTTATACATGAATTAAGTGAATGTCACAAACCAGCAGCGTGAATATGAATGACCTCGTAATATGTTTATGTCCTAATCCCCAGAACCTGTAAATGTTACCTTACATGGCAAAAGGGACTTTGTGGGTATAATTAAGATCGGCATCTTGAGACCAGATTATCTGGGCAGGCCCAGTGCAATTACAGTGATGCTTATGAGAGAGATACATGAAGAATTAGAGGAAGCAAGAAGAGTGAGGATGGAAGCAAATGGTCAGAGTTCTTTGAGGAAGAAATCATGAAAGGCAGGTCGCCACTAGAAGCTAGAAAAATGGGATAGTACCATGAGCTCTCATGATACGGCTTTTTAAAAGATCACTTTAACAGCTTTAGAGAATGTGGATTGTGTGTATGTGTGTTGGGGGGGCTTCGAGGTACAAAGCAGCAGTAGAGGGACCAATTGGAAGACTTCTGTGGCTGAGACTGGTGGTTGGAGATGGGGAATAGTGGATGGAATCACTTGGAAGGAAATAGGAGTCATGTGGTTTGGTGGAGTTACTTTTATGGTAATAAAAGGAAAGAAGGGACTTGAGGGTTAGCCTAGCATGTGGTTGCTTACGAGAATGGGTCATTTTGAGATGTGAAAGACTAGGGAGAGATTTTGGATCGAATCTCTTTCCTACTGTGCTACAATGAAGCATAAAAAGATCATTCCACCTCTTTGAAAGCATCAGCTACCATCTCTGGGGATCCCAATGTGGTAGTGGTGATGGTGATGTATGCACCACCTGTGGAGTGAGATTGCCCAGAATCATTTTTCAAGGACTTTCTAGCCTTGTGATCCTGCCTGGTTGTTCAACCTCTCTTTGCCTCAGTTTCCTCATCTGAAAAATGGGGATGATGAAACCTAGCTCTCAGTGAGGCTGTGAGAACTAAGCGAATGCCCAGCATGTTGTAAACACTCATTAAATGCTACTATTATGGCTTCCCTTGCAGCCCTATCTGAATTCGAGGCCAAACAGCTCTTCTAAGGCAACACCAAGCAGAGAAAAAGAGATAATGAGTGACACGGGGCCAAAGACATTCAAGGGCTTTTATTATCCAGCCTCCACCCACCTACCACAATGATATAGAATTTTATTTGGAGTAGATCCACTCAGAAAATGATGCCAGGGTCTGGAAAATGGGCACCCTCTCTTCCTGGCTCTGGAGAGCCTTACAGTTCTTCCTTCACTCTTGGTTCCTTCCCCTGTGTTGGAGGTTCCTTTGGCTCAGCTGCCTTCTCCTCCTCAGCCTTTTCTTTCTGCTCAGCTGCCCCTTCGAATTTGGTCACATTCTCCAACTCAGGCAAATTCCTTTCTGGTAGCTCTTTCTTCATAAAAGCTTCCTCCTTTTCCCCCGCTAACACCTCCTTTTCTGTCTCTTCACTTTCCTCAATAGAGAGTAGCTATTTAAGAAAAGAAGAGTGAGAGGGAGAAAGGGTTGGAGGAGGAAAAATAGAGGCAAGAATTATGCAGTAATTGTCATTGTACTGCCAAGCAGCCTTTCGCTGCTCTAAGCCCAGAGATGCCGTTGCCCCAGGCCTGGCTACTGAGATTCTTCCCAGGACATGTGCTAGGACTACTAAAGACCTGGTATTATTAATAATACTTTCTTTGCAAGCTGAGAAGGTGTTAGCTGAGAGCTGTGGAGCAGTCACTGCCCCTCCGTGGGGAAATGCCTGCTTGGGAATGAAGCAAACAGGAAAAGAGAGATGGGGAGACAGAAAATGACTCTGAGCTTCAGAATCCACCCACATTTGATGTTCTCCCAGTTATAGAGGATAAATTCCCATTGCTGCTTAAGCCAAACAGTGCTATAGTTTCTGACATTTGCAACTGAAAGGGTCCTAACTAACACAGATGACCCCTTCCAGCAGACGGCCTTACTGAGGCATGGCCAGAATTAGGAGGGAATGAAGATTGTAGAACGATGTCAGGGCACCGGAGCCCATCAGGACACGTGGTTAAGCTCTCGAGAATAGTGGACCTAGGGGAGCAGCTTAGGAGCTGTGTGAGACCTTGTCCTTCTCTGTGTCTCATTTCTGCCTTTCTAGTAGCATGTGTCCTTGAAATAAAGTCATCCAACCTGGATCCAGCCTCCATTCTCTCCCATAAGATTATAGAACCCTTGGCACCCTCTTTCCTAATCTACTGAGCTCTTGATGGTTCTGTGTGGGACAGAATGGTCTAGGGTACTGCTGCTTCACCTTACCTCATCTTCATCCTCAATCTGGATCTTGATTTGACTTTCCAGGAAGTCAGAAAAGCCTTTCAGGGTATATTCACCGTTATACTGTACATCCTAGGAAGAAAATGGAGCAGAGTTGAAATGGTAGCCCCTTCCCGCAGGATACTCAGGGATTGCTCCACAGGCAAATCCGGAGTCAAATTCTTAACAACCTGAGCGCAGTGAGCAAGTTCCTTAACTTCTCTGAGCTTTCATTACCATAAGAATAAGGAAATATCCTCCATCATAAGGCTGTGATGTAGTTGTTCAGAGCAAGAACTACGGGGCCACAGTGTTGGGGCTCAAACCCTGGCTTCATCACTTTGCAGTGTTGTCTGGAAGCTTAAATACTCTGTGACTCAGTTTCCTTAACTGTAACATGAAGTCCCTCTCTCACGGTGTTGTTATGTGGATTTAACGAGTTACTATGTGAAAAGGAGGCTTCCCTGGTGGCTCAGAGGTAAATCTGCCTTCAATGCAGGAGACCTGTGTTCTATTCCTGGGCTGGGAAGAGCCCCTGGAGAAAAAAAAAAAGGCAATCCACTCCAGTACTCTTGTTTGGGAAATCTCATGGACAGAGAAGCCTGGTGGGCTTACAGTCCATGGGGTCGCAAACAACATGCAAAAGGCACTTAAAATAATGCCTGACTCATAGGAGCACTATATATATCTATATGCTATTTTATTATTAAAGATTAAGAATATTTGTTTTACAAAGTGTCTGGCATATGTTCTTGCTCAGCTATCACTAGCTTCCTTTCCTTTTTCAGTCTTTAAGAAGATTAGGAAACTGCTTATTGCCCTCTGGCTGTCTAAACTCCTTTTCAGACAACTGAAGATCTGAACCAGTTCCATCCACCTTTCAATCTAGCCTCATTTTCCGTGTGCATCTTCTATACCAGGACGATGACATCTCTTTCAAAGTTCTGTGGTGAGCCTTCTGCCTGCCCCCTTGTTTATATATGCTCCCTACTTATAATTCACACACTTCTGATTTAAATCCCTACCATTCTTTAAAGTGTCATATTTTCATGAAGACTTCCAGCCATACCTGCCCTCCCGAATCTGCCCTATTTAATGCCAGTTGCATTTGGAGATGAGGCTATACCATGACTTTCAGTTCAGTTCAGTTCAGTCGCTCAGTCGCGTCCAACTCTTTGCGACTCCATGAACCGCAGCATGCCAGGCCTCCCTGTCCATCACCAACTCCCGGAGTTTACCCAAACTCATGTCCATTGAGTCGGTGATGCCATCTAACCATCACATCCTCTGTCGTCCCCTTCTCCTCCCGCCTTCAATCTTTCCCAGCATCAGGGTCTTTTCAAATGAGTCAGCTCTTCGCATCAGGTGACCAAAATATTGGAGTTTCAGCTTCAACATCAGTCCTTCCAATGAACACCCAGGACTGATTTCCTCCAGGATGGATTGGTTGGATCTCTTTGCAGTCCAAGGGACTCTCAAGAGTCTTCTCCAACACCACAGTTCAAAAGCATCAATTCTACACTCAGCTTTCTTTATAGTCCAACTCTCACATCCATACATGACCACAGGAAAAACCATAGCCTTGACTAGATGGATCTTTGTTGACAAAGTAATGTCTCTACTTTTTAATATGCTATCTATATTGGTCATAACTGTCCTTCCAAGGAGTAAACTGTCTTTTAATTTCATGGCTGCAATCACCATCTGCAGTGATTTTGGAGCCCCCAAAAATAAAGTCAGCCATTGTTTACACTGTTTCCCCATCTATTTGCCATGAAGTGATGCCATGATCTTTGTTTTCTGAATGTTGAGCTTTAAGCCAACTTTTTCACTCTCCTCTTTCACTTTCATCAAGAGGCTCTTTAGTTCTTCTTCACTTTCTGCCATAAGGGTGGTGTCATCTGTATATCTGAGGTTATTGATATTTCTCCTGGTGGTCTTGATTCCAGCTTGTGCTTCTTCCAGCCCAGCATTTCTCATGATGTACTCTGCATATAAGTTAAATAATCAGGGTGACAATATGCAGCCTTGACATACTCCTTTTTCTATTTGGAACCAGTCTGTTGTTCCATGTCCAGTTCTAACTGTTGCTTCCTGACCTGCATACAGGTTTCTCAAGAAGCAAGTCAGGTGGTCTGGTATTCCCATCTCTTTAAGAATTTTCCACAGTTTATTGTGATCCACTCAGTCAGAGGTTTTGGCATAGTCAATAAAGCAGAAATAGATGTTTTTCTGGAACTCTTTTGCTTTTATGATGATCCAGCGAATGTTGGCAATTTGATCTCTGGTTCCTCTGCCTTTTCTAAAACCAGCTTGAACATCTGGAAGTTCATAGTTCACGTATTGCTGAAGCCTGGCTTGGAGAATTTTGAGCATTACTTAGCTAGCGTGTGAGATGAGTGCAATTGTGCGGTAGTTTGAGCATTCTTTGGGATTGCCTTTCTTTGGGATTGGAATGAAAACTGACCTTTTCCAGTCCTGTGGCCACTGCTGAGTTTTCCAAGTTTGCTGACATATTGTGTGCAGCACTTTCCCAGCATTGTCTTTTAGGATTTGAAATAGCTCAACTGGAATTCCATCACCGCCACTGTGAAGTATCATTCACAGTGATACTTCCTAAGGCCCACTTGACTTCACATTCCATGACTTTACCCAACACTTAATCATACTCTTCTTGGGACCAAAGACCTTGGCTTGTGATTCTTTGACGTTCTTCCCCACATACCAAAGTAGCATGAAGTATGTGTTCCATGAACACTGGTGATGTTCAATGGCTCTAAAGCCAAAGTGTAAAGTACTTAATTGTCTCCATCATGCAGTCTTCCTTCTTCTGGTACCACCCCACCCCCAATATTCACATGGTGACTCCTCCTGCCTTATTCCATATAGTCTGAGTCAAGCTCAGCTCTAATACCAGAGGGAACCATTTGACCTAGGCCTGACCATCAAAACACCCACATCCTCTTTGCCCCAATGATTGGGTTAGGAGGACCCAATCAGACTGAGTTGGGAATTTTCTGAAAGCTAGTGGAAATTATTCTCTAACTTGAATATGAAAAGTTAATAGGAGTTGGAGCTAAGAATGAAGTTGATTTGGTAAAAGGTAGAGATGGAGACTGAGAGACACTGAGTCCTTGACAATAATATAACATTTCCAGTTATGTGAATCCCAAGAGCCCCTCACTTTTTGAGAGTCAGCGGGGAAGAGTCTGAAGAAGGGGTACCGGTCCTGGTATGTCAGCTGAATATCATTTGCCGTGATGTCGATCTTGGCGATGGTGACTGTGGAGTGGTTTTGATACTTTCTGCCCAACTCTTCCAACACTGGGAATAGCACCATGCACTTCTGGGACCAGGGTGCATCTGAAAAAGAAGGGCCATCACTCAAGCTCACACTCATAAAGACCCTGAAAGCCACACTCCCCCATAGACACCATCACTGTGCTCCACTAATGGTCTGCTGCCATGCAAATTGCACTCCCTGTCTCTTTTAAAGTATGTTAGGTTATCTTGGGCTTCCCTGGTAGCTCAGTTGATAAAGAAACCACCTGCAATGCAGAAGACCCTGATTTGATTCCTGGGTTGGGAAGATCCCCTGGAGAAGGGATAGGCTACCCACGCCAGTATTCTTGGACTTCCCTTGTGGCTCAGCTGGTAAAGAATCCACCTGCAATGTGGGATACCAGGGTTCGATCCCTGGGTTGGGACAATCCCCTGGAGAAGGGAATGGCTACCCACTCCAGTATGCTGGCCTGGAGAATGGGGTCACAAAGAGTCAGACACAACTGAGCAACATTCACTTTCACTTACTTCATTTAGGTTATCTTACATTTCAGCTATAGTATCTGGTCATCACTATATAAACTAGAAAAAAAATAATAACCTAGTCCCCTTCCACTCAGGCATTAACATGTTGGGACATTTTCTTCCATTCTCTAATTTCCCTTTAACATTTCCTTCCATCCAGCTGAACAGGAAAACCAAACCAAGAAAAAAATATTTGTGTTCTGCCAAAAAGTGTGTGTATTTGTGTATGTGAGAGAGAGCACAAGAGTTTTCCAACAGCAGTTAAGCTTAGAGCTCAAGGTCACTTAATGATTTAAGCAGAGAAAGTGGGATTAGCAGGCAGGCTGCTTTGACTTGTGACCACTGTATCACACCCCTTTCAGTCCCATGGAGAGTACACCCAGGAAGTGAAGACTTCCTGCAGACTATAAACACCTGACTCTGTGGATGAATGTCCATTTCAATGAGAGTTTTAAAGGCCTGCATAATGTAACCTGATCCTTGTTTCACCCTCTAGGAAATGATGGCATCAGACCTGGATTTGAATTTTTTGTCTTGCAGCTTACTTGCTATGTGATCTGGGGTAAAGTAATTCATTTCTCTGAGGCTAGGTTCTCTGATCTGTATCATGGGGAAATCCACTGTACCTTCCCAAGAGGCTTGGTTAGAGGAGGAATGAGAACAGGTATATAAACAGCAAACTCATCAGTGCTCAATAAATATTAACTCCTCCTGTTAAGTAAAAGAGGGATCCGAAGTCACTGCATTACCACCCTTCTCTGTGTCTCAGGATGAAAGAGAAGATCCCTTGGCTTTGGCTTTCACATGCAAATCAGAAACAATGGAGGAAGAGCAACAGTCCTCTTGACTATGAAAATAATCAAAATTATGATTATGATTATTATGAAAATAATCAATAATATGATTATGGAAATAATTGTAACAGGGAAAATAATGGCAATAGTACCTGACTTTTTTTTTTTTTTTTTTAGTACCTGACTTTTATCATGTGCTTACAAGATGCCAGACACTGTTCCAGGTCTTTTACATGCATGACGTGAGTCTTCATTTTGGTTGCTCCAACTCAGGTGTGTTAAATATGGGCTATTTGATGTTACTTAACTTATACTGGTACAGTAGTTACCCATGTAGCCACTGGATTCAGACTGACTAGGTTTCAATCCCTTACTTACTTAAGGTTACCCACTAGCTGCATAACTTTAGTAAAGTTTCACTTCCCTGGGACTCTGTTTACTCACCTGTTAGGTGAGAGCAATAAAGTAGCTACTTTCAAAAGCAAGGTGTGAGGATTGAGTGAGATAGCATAGAGACTGACAGTGCAGTCTAGCATTCAGCGTCAGCCATCAGTGTTACTGTTGTTACAAATAGCCACAGGCTTCGATTGTGTGAAAGCTATTCCACACACTTCAAGAATTTGATCTGGGGGGAGCGTTGCTTTGTAGCTGATAGCATCTTGATGGATGTCTGAAGACCATTCTTGGCATGATGCTTTGATAGGATTTGGAGATTTGGGCACCCAAGAATTCAGGAACCTACACTTGAAAAAGTAACGTTGGAGCCAGTGCCTCGTGGCCTCTGCAGAGATACTCACAGAACATCACAAACACGTCCCTTTCCTTGTCAAACACCACAACGTTGAAGTTCTTCCCAACAAGCTGCTTAACCAGCCCCTGGTCCCAGTAATTTGGAATTTCTTCACTGGATAGATGTTTCTAGGAAATAGACGAGACATTTTAACAGTCTCCAGAAACAGGTTGGCAATTGGGGTCCCCTGGCTGGAAACAATAGAAAATTCTCTCTTGTTTTTACAGCAGCCTTGGGAAAGCGTTTGAAATGCTAAGAAAGGTCATGAGCTAAATGTGCAACCTGGATTGTCCAGGGCACTGGAGTCAGAGGGCTGAGGAGGCAGCAGAGTCCCAAACCAGGGTGGATTCCAGAATTCCGAATACATGATTCTTAGAATTCTTAGATGAGAGTGGATTTCACATCATTAACATTTAACCTAGTCTATGTCCCTTCTCCCAAAAATATAGCTGTCCTCAATTATCCCAAGAATCAAACTAAGATCATTTATGTCACCTATAAAATATATATTATACTTTGCATCCTGCCCCCTTCTCCATGCTCATCATTCTTCCCTTGCTTTCTTCAGCCACACTGGTCTATTCACTCAAAGGGCTAGCCTTCTTCCCACTTTCTTATTCCCATGCTCCCTTCTCTATCAGAATTATCCCTAACTCAGATTTGTCTTTCAGAATGACGTCAAAGGAAGATTTCCCTGACTCTCTCCCAGGCTAGGTCACAGCCCTGCTTTCATAAATTCTCATAATACTTGGTACTTTTCCTGTATCACTTATTTACCATTTATATTTATTTTATGGTTATGTGATTAATGTGTCCCTATCTCAGTGGATGGAATGTCCCAAAGGACTTTTCTTCCCTTATCACTGAGTACCACTGAGTACTGGACATCATGAGACCTCAGTCAATATTGTGAACAAATGAAAAAATGAACTCAGTTCTTGCTTCTCTTTGAAGGAGGTGATGAAAAATTCCAGAACATATATTTTTCTTTGCAACCATTGTTTTCTGAACAGCTCTTGAATTCACACCTTTCTGTCTGCACTGCTACTGCTGTGGCCAGGTAGCTTTCATCTCTCCTCTAGGTCACTGTTATTACAGTGTCCTCTCTTTATCTCCTCCTAATCCTCTTCACACCTTTGTTCTCCTAAAAGCAGGTTCTACTTTCACCAGGCGCATGTGGCTTCCCGTTGCTCTTAGAATACCAAATCCTTAATATGCTTACAAGTCCTTGCTGGGTGGTCTTTGCCCAACTCACCAGCCTTGTCACCTACAATAGCTTCCCTCATCCCTACCCCCACCTCTGGAAAGCACCTGAAGATTCCTTGTGAGGGAGCATAAAAAGAATGGGGACTGGATGTGCTTCCCTCATCCCTACCCCCACCTCTGGAAAGGACCTGAAGATTCCTTGTGAGGGAGCATAAAAAGAATTGGGACTGGATGTGAGGGATGGGAAATAGAGAAAATGATGGAGAATTAGCAATGGGCCAGATCAGACTCATGACATCTTATAGGTCAGATGAAAGATGCTACTCTTTGTTCCAAGAACACAAGAGGATGTGCTGGTCCTTGAGAGGAAGACAAACACCTCCTGAGATATAACCAGCATGAGAAAAAGAGGACAGGCAGAGCTCCAAGTAGATCTGCAGATGTGGTGATAGAAAATGAGAGGCCCCTGTCTGAAAACTTCTATTTTCTTAATGATATATTAGAACACTCAGCTCAGACTGAAAGGAGGAATGAGGTTGAGGAGAAATAGACTCCAAGATTAAGAGAATGAACACATTAAGTGAAATTTCTATAAATGTCAGAACATTTCTAAGAGCCCACAGGAGGTTTGGTTTGTGACTCCATGAAGCCAGCCTGCCTCAGGGTGATGTTCTTTTTCTCCAGGATTGGCCGGGAAACAGTAGGAAAGTTAAGTGGGTTCAACTGGAGTTGTGATTTTGCCTGGGAAATGCTACAGGATGTAGAGGAGGTAGAAGGTGGAAGGGATGGAGGAGTTAAGGGAATCATCATCAGAGCGATGGACATGGAATCCAAGTTAACAAAGAAGGGCACTAAAGCGATTAAGAAATGAGATCAGGAGACTGGAACCATGAAAAGGGTAAGGGGTTGTAGCCATGTGGCTACTAGAGATGGGAACCGAGAGGACAGGAAGGGTGAAATCAGGCTTTCAGAGGGGCTGCCATCTCTAGAGTATGGCCATAAGAGCAGGTGGCTGAGAGGGTATGGACACACCATAACTGGAGAAGAGATGAGGGTTTTGGATATTGACAGCTCTGTAAATGAAGACAGAATAGGGGTGGAGGGCATGCCTGCATCCTCAGAAAGTGAAAGGGAAGTGATCAGAACAGCCACGGGAGGCAGGAGCTGGTGGTCTAAAGTCCAAAGGCATGGAATCTAAAGAATTTGGAGTTTTTAAACGCAGGAGGAGGAGAAATGGTTTAGAAGTGGCATGGAGGACACCAGTCTTACCAACTGGTGTGTGACAATGCTGTACATAAAAGTCAGCTTTCATTTGAGGCTACAGAGGAAGCAGTGTTTGTGGGGGATGGACATTAGTAGAGGGAGCCTTCCAAAATATGGTTATCATACGTTCCTGTTTGCCTGCAGTGTCCCAATTTATTCCTGCCATTTAGAATACTTCCAAAGAATGCTCCCGTTACTCTCAAAAGTGTCCGCATTTGGAAAAATAAATAATATGATCACCTAACTCAGCAGAAAGTAACTCAGAAGGGCGGTTGAGGATATAGCAAGAGCTAAATAAATAGCAGGTGGTTATGTAATGGGGCAACATAGTGTTTGTAGCCCTCTTTTTGAAGCCTCTCCTCCTGAGTCCCTGAAGCTCTTTGAGGTTAAGTCCTGTTTGCTCCATATATGCCACCCCATCTTCTCCCCCAAGCAAGCATCTACCCTGTGCCCAAGTAAATCTTTCACTTTAGAGTCTGAAAGAAGAATAAGAACCTACTTTGAGAGGATGCCAGGCTGGGAGTGCTTATTTCAACTGGAGATTCCTATAGAGAAAATGTCTTGATTTTAAGAATAACAAATTAATGGTGGAATTATAAGGTCAGGACACATGAAAATTTGAATAGATTTGAGATGGGGAGATGCAGGTATTTCATCACAGGAACCGTAAGATTGACCTTTCCATTCAGATGACCAAAGCCAGCAGACTGACAGAAAAATGATTATTTTGAGGACCTCCCTGGTGGCACAGTGGATAAGAATCTGCCTGCCAATGCAGGGGACATGGGTTCGATCACTGGTCAAGGAAGATTCCACATGCTTCAGGGCAACTAAGATTGTGCACCACAACTACTGAAGCCAAGCTTGCCTAAGAACCTTTATCGGGAAATAAGAGAAGCCAACACAATGAGAAGCCTGAGCATCACAATGAAGAGTCGGCACCGCTTACTGACAACTAGAGAAAGCCTAAGTGAAACAATGAAGACCCAGCACAGCCAAAAAAGAATTATTGTGAGGTTCTGAATAAATGTTATCCAAGGACAGGCTTACCTTAGCCTTTCTACTCAGGAAGCTCTGGCCGAAACGCTGGAGGTTTTCGTAGGTTATTTCCTCGAAAGGCATTTTGTACCTCGCATCGGAGCTTAAGTTTAGGATTTGGATACATGGGACATCGACATCTGAGATCTGGAAGTATTTGAAGACACGTCTATTTCTGGGCACATCTGTATCCACAAGGATGAAAAGGATCTGCCAAATCAAATGAAACCCATGTCTGTCTGGACTGGAGGTATGAAAAGGGTGAGGGGGAGAAACTGTGGGGAGCTACGGGAGGGCACTTGTAGTAGCAGTAGTTTGAGTTGAGTTGCTCAGTCATATCCGACTCTTTGTAACCCCATGGACTATAGCCCGTCAGGTTCCTCTGTCCATGGAATTCTCCAGGCAAGAATACTGGAGTGGGTAGCCATTCCCTTCTCCGGGGGGTCTTCCTGACCCAGAGACAGAATCCGAGTCCCCTGCATTGCAGGCAGATTCTTGACTGTCTGGGCCACCAGGGAAGCCTGGAAAGGCACTTAATGAAATGCAGAGAGCAGTGTCTATGGAGCACCTCTGTAAAGGCTCCTTTCCATCAGGTGCAGTCCTGAACATCGCTGCATAGACAGGCATGAGCTGTCATCCTGGTTTCACCATCCTTGTGCAAGACAGCATTCATGCAACTGCAGGAAGTCAGGAGGTCCTGAGCTTTCATCTCAGTTCCTTGGGCAAAACAGTAACTTCCCCTCCATGTGCTACAGTTTTTCTAATCTGTAAATGATCATTATAATAGTATCCGCATTACAGGGTTGCTGTGAGAATGAAATAGGACACTGTATATAAAAGGCTTAGTTCAGTGACTGGGAGGTAGAAATTGCTCAGTACATGTCAACTCATTATTATTGTAAATTATTCTTCCATCTAGGAAATTCATAACTCATTCAACGATGCATTCTACACCTATTTGCGGAGTGGCTACTAGGAATTTTACTAAGTACTGGGGAAACAAGGTAGACAAAACTCATGCCTTCATGGAGCTCACGTTCTAGTGGAGAAGACAGGCAAGAAATGAGTAAAGAAATTAGTCGATTAGATAGCAATGAGTGAGTGCCAACTGGATAATGAGACAGGGCATGGTGAGAGAGTGACTGCACAGATAGGGTGACATGGGGCTCAATATTTTGTAAGAAGGTCAGGAAGCGTATCTGAGGGGGTGACATCTGAGCTTGGATCTGAGTGATGAGTAACTAGTCAGGGGAGCACTTATTTAAGCAGTGAAAACTGTCACTGAAAAGGCCTGGGTGGGGGGATGGGGAATGCTTAGAGTGTTCTAGAACAGATAGGCAGCCCAGTGTGGCTACAGCACCATGAGGGAGAGAGTCATGGGAGATGGTGAGAGATGAGGTCAGATCTACAGTGAGGAGCTGGGGGTTGATATGAAAGAGATGAGAAGTTGCTGAGGATAATAAGCCAGAGTGTGACATGGTGATAATTTTAAAAGACCACTCTGGTTGTAGATAAGAAGGAAGTGTGGAAGAAGGAGACCATTTAGAGGCTCTTGAAGACCCTGGATTTGGACATTCTCAGGTCATTCATGATTCAAAATATTAACAGTCCTACTGTGTGTCAGACAGTCTTCCAGGTGCTGGGGAGAGAGTGAAAAACAAAGTGGACATATTAAAACCACGTATATTTTCAATAGACATTTGTTAGAGGAGAACAAGATAAGGGGCATGACCTGTTGGAATAATATGTATGCAACTGCATCTCTTTGCCTCAAAAATGGAGCACAATCAATGAATGACATTCAGCAAGCTTGCTAAATGGGATAAAGGCAATCAACAACCTCAATCTTTTGATACATGCCAAAATAAATTCCATCTAGATTAAAGAGATAAATTAAAAAATTAATCTAGAAGAATTATGGCTAAGCAATTATGCTTCCCTGGTGGCTCAGTGGTAAAGAATCTGCCTGATGATTCAGGAGATGTGCATTCAATCCCTGGGTCAGGAAGATTCCCCTGGAGAAGAAAATGGCAACCTACTTCAGTATTCTTGCTGGGAGAGTTCAAGGGCAGAAAAGCCTGGGGGGCTACAGTCCATGGGGTCAAAAGAGAGTCGGATATGACTTAGCGACTTGTTGTACACTAGCTCAGTCATGCACAACTCTTTGCCACCCCCATGGACTACAGCACACCAGACTTTCCTGTCCTTCACCATCTCCTGGAGTTTGCTCAAACTTATATCCATTTAATCAGTCATGCCATTGAACCATCTCATCCTCTGTCATTGCCTTCTCCTCCTGCCTTCAATCTTTCCCAGCATCAGGGTCTTTTCAATGAATCTATGAATCAGCTCTTCACATCAGATGGCCAGAGTATTGGAGCTTCAGTTTCAGCATCAGTCCTTCCAATGAATATTTAGGGTTGAGTTCCTTTAGAAATGACTGGTTTGATCTCCTTGCTGTTCAAGGGCCTCTCAAGAGTCTTCTCCAACACCACAGGTCAAAAGTATCAATTCATCGGTGCTCAGCTTTTTTTATTGTCCAGCTCTCACATCCATACATGACTACAGGAAAAACCATAGCTTTGACTATACAGACCTTTGTCAGCAAAGTGATGTCTCTACTTTTTTAATACACTGTCTAGGTCTGTCATTGCTTTTTTTCCAAGGAGCAAGCGTCTTTTAGTTTCATGGCTGCAGTTACTATCCACAGTGATTTTGGAGCCCAGAAAATAAAGTCTTTCACTGTTTCCATTGTTTCCCCATCTATTTGCCATGAAGTGATGGGACCGGATGCCATGATTTTAGTTTTCTGAATGTTGAGTTGTAAGCTAGCTTTTCCACTCTCCTCTTTCACCTTCATCAAGAGGCTTTTTATTTCCTGTTCACTTTCTTCCATAAGGGTGGTGTCATCTTTGTATCTGAGGTTGTTGATATTTATCCTGGCAATCTTGATTCTGGCTTGTGCTTCATCTAGCCTGGCATTTCTCATGATGCACTCTCTCTGCATATAAGTTAAATAAGCAGGATGACAATATATAGCCTTGAAGTACTCCTTTCTCAATTTTGAACTAGTCAGTTGTTCCATGTACAGGTCTAACTGTTGCTCCTTGACCTACGTACAAGTATCTCACGAGGTAGGTCAGGTGGTCTGGTATTCCCATCTTTTTAAGAATTTTCCACTGTTTGTTGAGATCTACACAGTCAAAAGATTTAGCACAGTTAATTAAACAGGAATAGATGTTTTTCTAGAACTCTCTTGCTTTTTCTATGATCCAGAGGATGTTGGAAGTTCGATCTCTGGTAAATCTGCCTTTTCTAAATCCAGCTTGAACATCTAGAAGTTCTCAGTTCACATATTGTTGAAGCCTACCTTGAAGGATTTTGAGCATTACTTTGCTAGTATGTGAAATGAGTGCCATTGTGCAACAGTTTGAATATTCTTTGGTATTGCCCTTTTTGGGATTGGAATGAAAACTGCCATTTTCCAGTCCTGTGGCCACTGCTGAGTCTTCCAAATTTGCTGGCATGTTGAGTGCAGCACTTTCCCAGCATCATCTTTTAGGATTTGAAATAGCTCAACTGGAATTCCATCACCTCCTCTAGCTTTGTTCGCAGTGATGCTTCCTAAGGCCCACTTGACTTCACACTCCAGCATGTCTGGCTCTAGGTGAGTGATCACACCATCGTGGTTATCTGGGTCATTAAGATCTTTTTTGCATAGATCTTGTGTATTCTTGCCACTTCTTCTTACTGTCTTCTGTTTCTGTTAGGTCCATATCATTTCTGTCCTTTATTGTGTCTATCTTTGCATGAAATGTTCCTTTGGTATCTATAATTTTCTTGAAGAGATCTCTAGTCTTTCCCATTCTATTGTTTTCTTCTATTTTTTTTTTTTTTGCATTGTTCACTTAAGAAAGCTTTCTTCTCTCTCCTTGCTATTCTCTGAAACTCTGCAATCAGATGGGTATGTTTTCTTTTTCTGCTTTGTCTTTCATTTCTCTTAGTGACTAAGCAACAACAAATTGACCATTATAACAAAAATAGTGGAAAAGCAATCAGATTGTAATCAATTTAATTACATAAAAAATCTAAGTTAAAATTGAATAAACCAGGAATGTACTGCTTCTCAGGTTGTGCTAGGGATAAAGAACCCACCTGCCAATGCAGGAGACATAAGACAGGCAGGTTGGATCCCTGGGTTGGAAAGATTCCCTGGAGAAGGAACTGGCAAGCCACTCCAGCATTCTTGCCTGTGAAATCCCATGGACAGAGGAGCCTGGAGGTCTGCAGTCCATGGGTCGCAATGAGTAGGACACGACTAAGCACATGTGTATGTGTGCATGCATACACACACACACATATACACACACACAGAGGAATGTATTTACAACAGATGTTTCTGTAATTAGAACAACTTTCCTGGAGAATAATGAGGTGGGGTGTAGCATGGACTTTAAATATGTGCGTGCATAGTGGCTTTATTATGTGTTCATTTGAGTCTTCAAAGTTTTTAATTGTTTTGTTTAAATTTCAGAATAATTTTCTTACCTTACTTCTTTATAAAAATAAAGAGGAAAAGGAAGTAAATAGCCTCCATAATCCAGATGGAGGTAACTACATAAATATGGATATAATACTTAGGAAACACTGATGTGTTTCTAATGATAATAAAAGTAAGCACTGTTTATTGTACATTTGCTCACTGCTTTACATAAAACACTTCTAATTCTTGTTCTAATTCCCCGTTTTTCACTGAAAGTGACTGAGCCTGAGACATTAAACTCATCTAAGACAAAATCACTTGTAAGAGGAAGAGAATTTGCACCGAAGCCTGTTGATGCTGAATCCTAGAACCCCAGCAACTGCTGTCTGTACTGTTTCACATCTTCAGGCTTTTCACAGCCCCTGACCTCAGGTCTTGACTTCCCCTCTCCTCCAGGCCAAATTCTAGCCGTAGTGCAGTCACCCACTCTTAGCAGAGCTTGGTCCATCAAAAAAAAAAGCCGAAACAATCATGTTACCATAGTAGACTTCTTAAGAAAAAGCAAAGCTTTGGTGAGAAAGAGACACTGGGCCAGAAGAAGACTGCAAATCAGGAAAGTGGTATGCAAACGAATATGCCAATTCTTCTTAGATTCATTTACAATCAGCAAAGCAGATGGATGGCATCAGGGTCTACAGGACTTTGATTCCTATACGAAGAACCCTAAAAAGCAGTGGCAACTTCCACAAACCTTATTTTGGAATATCTTCGATGCCAACTTGTAATGCTGCATTATCATACGAAATGACTCGGAGCTTTTGGAGACAAAGAGCAACATGTGATTCAGGATGTTCAATTCGTAAATCAGATCCCTATTCTGAAATTAAAAAGAAAACAAGTCATTCTGTGCACACAGCTACCGAAGCTACCCTCCTCCTGAGACCCTTTGCTCACGGACCTCAGTGTTGTATTCAATGACAAAATCTGTGAGTTGTTCTTTTATGAGTTTATTGAGGATTTGTTTGTTGACATTGTCATTAATAAGCTCCTGGCGGTTCACAATTCTTCCCTTGGACAAAAGAAGAAAAACATTAGAGGGCAGTAGCATCCATGACATAACCACTTAGTAAATGTAAATAGCACAATTTTCACCTTGGATAAAAGGGAAACACCATGGTAACAGGTGTGACATATAATCTAGATACTTAATAAATATAGACATCCAAGCAGACTAACCTGAGGGTGGAATATGGGTATGGGGAAGCCATGAAAACCTCTGGTCTACAGAGCAGGGAGTATAGATGACTGATAGCCCCATCTGCCTTTCTCTGAAATCTTGTCAATGTATTTGTGCTGATGCTGAGGAGTTTTTCACACACTGCTCCTAACCAATGAATTTTTCAAGGATACCAAGGCAAGCCCATTTCTGGGAGATGCAGGACTTTTCTTATGGAGGACTTTGATGAACTTTCTTAGGATTACACTGCAATCAAAGACTTCCATTTCACCTTCCTTCCTTCCAAGGGTCAGATCTGCATCATGGTCTGATAAGTTTCCCCAGCTCCCTCTCTGTTTTCCTTCACAGGCATTTCCCCTAATTTTTGCATGACTAATCCTGCTTAATGACTGCTTCTCAGAAGGACCTGGATTAACACAGGAAATTATATAAATTCTCTGTAGCACAGGATCAAAGTCTGTGGAGGAAGGAGAAAAAAGTAGCCATCTCCTAATTTCTCTCTACTCCATCTCCTTCTCTACATCTGTACCAATTCCAACCTCTAGTCCATACATATTCCCTGGGTTCCTACAATAGTTTCCTAATAGTCTTCCCACTTATTCCCCTGCTTCCCTTCAATCTGTCCCCTAAAGTTCAGCCAGAGTGATGTTGCAACTCTTTCTTTTTTTTTTCCCCATTTATTATTAGTTGGAGGCTAATTACTTTACAATATTGTAGTGGTTTTTGCCATACATTGACATGAATCAGCCATGGATTTACACGTATTCCCCATCCCGATCCCCCCCCCACCTCCCTCCCCACCCCATCCCTCTGGGTCTTCCTAGTGCACCAGCCCCGAGCACTTGTCTCATGCATCCAACCTGGGCTGGTGATCTGTTTCACCCTGGATAGTATACTTGTTTCAGTGCTGTTCTCTCAGAACATCCCACCCTCGCCTTCTCCCACAGAGTCCAAAAGTCTGTTCTGTACATCTGTGTCTCTTTTTCTGTTTTGCATATAGGGTTATCGTTACCATCTTTCTAAATTCCATATATATGTGTTGGTATACTGTATTGGTCTTTATCTTTCTGGCTTACAGAAGGAGCATACCTCAACATATTAAAAGCTATATATGACAAACCCACAGCAAGCATTACTCTCAATGGTGAAAAATTGAAAGCATTTCCCCTAAAATCAGGAACAAGACAAGGGTACCCACTCTCACCACTACTATTCAACATAGTTTTGGAAGTTTTGGCCACAGCAATCAGAGAAGAAAAAGAAGTAAAAGGAATCCAGATAGGAAAAGAAGAAGTGAAACTCTCCCTGTTTGCAGATGACATGATCCTCTACATAGAAAACCCTAAAGACTCTACCAGAAAATTACTAGAGCTAATAAATGAATATAGTAAAGTTGCAGGATATAAAATTAACATGACTCTTTCTTAAACATAAGCCCTGTTGTCCTCTAGATACAGCCTACTCTCCTGTCTGGTTGTAATAGTAGTTTAATAATACTAATTAAACTTACGGAGAGCTCAAGTTGTACCAGCCACAGTTCTAAACATGTTGTATGTATTAACTCATTTAATCCTCATAACATCTCATTGAGCCATATACTATTATTTTGCCCATTTTATAGTTGAGAAAATTGAGGCACAGAGGAGTGAAGTGACTTGCCCGGGGTTGTTAAGCTAGATGTGGAGCTAAGTAAGACGTGGAGCCAAAATTCCAGTTCAGGCAATCTGACTCTAGTGCCCATGTTCTTAACCATTAACATAGACCAAATCTCTCTTAAATGCAATGCCAAGTTTGCTGTTTTGTTTTTTATTTTGTGACTGGGTTTGTTCTGCAGAGGGCTTCCCTGGTAGCTCAGCTTGTAAAGAATCTACTTGCACTGTGGGAGACCTGGGTTTGATCCCTGGGTTGGGAAGATCCCCTGGAGAAGGGAACAGCTACCCACTCCAGTATTCTAGCCTGGAGAATTCCATGGACTGTGTAGTCCACGGGGTTGCAAAGAGTTGGACATGACTGAGTGACCTTCACTTATTCTTCAGAATTTAACATTTTTTTGTATGGTCCAAATTTATCAGTGGTTTCTTTTCCTATTTTCTAGGGTTTCTGTCATGCTTCATAAAGGGACTCTTCCCCTCCCTCCAAGGTTACAAAGCAAATTCTCCTATGGCATTTCTAGTCTTTCAACTAGTTTCATTGTTATATTTTTAAATTAAGGGTCAATCTGAAATTTAATTTGGTGGCAGGAATGACATGGATTTAGCTTTAGCTTTCTTTTTTCAAATGGCTACCCAATTCTCTCAATGCTAGTCTGAATAACATAGTCTGCCTACTAGTCTAAAGTATCATCTTTTTTAAATACTAAATTTCAGTATGCATTTGGATCTACTTCTGGACTCTATGTTGGAAGAGTCTGGACTCTCCATTCAAAAACACAAATCAGGTTATTTTATTCTCTAGCTTGGAATCTTTCAGTGACTTCCATGGGCCTAAGTCAAACACAGTGGCTCACAGTCTTCCCTATGAGAAGTCAACCAGCATCTGGATCTTTTCATCTACTTCCTGTGTGGCCTTGAGCAAGTAACCTAACCTCTCTGAGCCATGTCTTTAAGTTATATGGTTATTGTAAGGATTTAGTGTTGTGTAGGGAGGGAATAATGCATATTCCAGGAACCAAACTACAGAGTCTAAAGTGACACTTCAGTAGAATTTTCTGAGATGATGGATTTGCTCTGTAAATCAATGATATTAAATATAGTAGCCACTATCTACTAATAGCTAGTTTGATTGAAGAACTAAAATTTTAATGTTAAATAGTCACATGTGATTAGTGGTTGCTGCATTGAACAGCTCAGATTTAGATCCCAGAGAGGGAGAGGAGGAAAGTTTGTAATAGAGGTTAGACTGTGGAAAGCCTTGTGGGCCGCATCAAAGACTCATATTTATCCTAACAATTATAGGAAGCTGTTAAAGGGCTTTCAATTAGAAGGAGAAAAATAACAATCAGATTTTAATTTTGAAAAGATATCTCTTTAGAGGATGAGATAAAATGTGGTAGACCAGTTGAATGTATGTGGCACTAGGCTGTGGGATATGAATGGTCACTTGATCTATGATGGTAGCAGTAGAAAGAAGTGGACAGATTCATGGAATATTTTAAATTTAAAAATCAGTGGGATTGAGCTGATGGATTGGTTAGGAGGGATGGAAAAGAGGGAGGTGTTAGAATGATGCCTAGGTGTTCTGATTTTGTTTACAGAGGAGTTGGGAGTGATGGTGACATCTCACTATGAGATGATCACATTTCCCTAGGATTCATGATGTTGAACATTTGTATTGTGTTCATGTGCCATGTGTATGTCTTCTTTGATAAAAATGCCTATTTTTATTTATAACTGAGAAGATAATAAAAGAAATTTTTTTGAACTTCACTTTTCTTCAGTGACTGCTGGGTGGAATAAATGTTTATGCTATTCACAAAAAGAGAGAGAGAATACCAGAAGAGGATTTGGAAGGGAGATCATGACTTTAGGCTTGACCATGTTGAGACATCTGGTGATGGATTTAAAGGCCTGGAGATTAGAGAAGTCTGGCTGGAGATGGAGATTTGTAAATCATGGGTATATCGATTGATGGGGAAGCTTGGATGTACCAGAAGAAAATGCAGGGCAGAAGACCGAGCCTTAATTAATGGCATTTACTGGTTAAGGAAAGGAGGAGCTCCCAATGGGAAATGGCTGGAAAGGTCAGAGAAACGTCTAGAGACTGATTTCCCAGAAACCAACTGGTCAATGCCACTTAGTTCACAAGTGCAGAACCAGAATTTACACCCAAAGCCCATGCATGGTTCATTATTTTGAACTAGAGACCCCTCACTAGCAATAAAACTCAAGTCTTACCTTTTTGAACACTATAACACTGTCAAGGGTGACATGGTAACGCCCAATGGCATGTCTAATCAATATCGCTCCAAACGTTAGCTCTGGAAAGTCTTTGATCATATCATAGAACAACTCCGCTACTTCTTCCTCTAAGTCCTATTTGGGAAGAGATGTTTGATGAGGCTTCAACAGAAAGCAGAACGTCTGGCAATTTTAAGGACAGGGTGAAAATGGTGACTAACTCATCTCTTCACCTTTCCAAGTTCTGTGGTTTTGGTAGGCTACCTAAATCCACCTTCATGGATGTTTCATACCCAGAATACTTCTATGGCTACACTGCTGCTGCTGCTGCTGCTAAGTCACATCAGTCGTGTCCGACTCTGTGCGACCCCATAGGCTGCAGCCTACCAGGCTCCTCCATCCATGGGATTCTCCAGGCAAGAGTACTGGAGTGGGTTGTCATTGCCTTCTCCTCTATGGCTATGACTAAGGCCAAAATAGTCAAATCCACAGAGATAAACAGAGAGAATTGATAAACTTGACCTTTTCCAAGTATGAGGGTGAAGGCTGTACTAACACAGTTGTTGAGACTCTTTATTAATAACATTTAGTCCTTAAATGGGCTTCCCTGGTGGCTCAGATGGTAAAGAATCTGCCTGCAAGGTGGGAGACCTGGTTTCAATCCCTGGGTTGGGAAGATCCCCTGGAGGAGGGTATGGCAACCTACTCCAATATTCTTGCCTGGAGAATCCCCATGGACAGAGGAGCCTGGCAGACTATAGTCAGTGGGGTTGCAAAGAGTTGGACACAACTGAGTGACTAAGCACACATGCACACACAGTCCTTAATTGCCTTCAGAAGAAGCCATTGATTTAATCACGTGTAGTAGCAAATATGAACTTCATATTAAGATATGACTGTAGTTTCAGCCTTCATTCTTTAGCTTGAAAGAAAATTGCAGCCAAAAACAATGTCAAAATGTAAAATGGAAGAGAAAAAAGTACAAATTCTTCCCGTGTATAAATAAATATAACCCCAAAGTTCTGATTTCTACTCAGAAAAAGGGAGGAGTCATCAAAGTTATAGGAAATGAACAAAGATGTATAAGAAACTCATTCTCCAAAAGCAAGGGCAATTTGAAAATCATTTATTATTCGTTGATGTTCTAAGTGGACCTCAAAAAGATAAGTTATACTATCAAAACTAGTTCAAAATATATTAATCGCCTCTTCTCTCTTCCCATTACTGTCTGCCTTTGTAGTTAGCTCCTCCTGCCTTTCACTTGTTCAGCTTCCACTTTTTCTTTATTTTTTATCCTTCCAGTTTTCCCAGAAAACCACTCATTGAAAAAGGAAGAATGGGCATGGATTTAACCTAAATGGAAGACCTCTCTTCACCCCACCCACCCTCCCAGACACAGAATCCTTAGCAACTGAGAAGCCCCCTCCCACCTCTTGAATGCAGTACCTGGAAGAAACCGACGATGACCAAGGGCCTGGAATTCACAAATTCTGCTATCTCACTGCTGTCAGAGAACAGAAATGCTTTCTGGCTAATTTGTCTTCTCAACCAAACAACCAAGGCAGTAGATTCAACCACTCCTGGAGAGAGAGGTACAATTAAATGGATCCCACAGAAGTTTCCCCTTGAACTGGAGCAAGGCCTATCTTCCCCAAGTTAAATGAGTAGCAACTGCTTGCCTTAGATTCCCACCCCTTGAAAGCCAAGGTCAATTCTTCCTCTCTTCCTCAACCTGAGGCCCAAGGATGTAAACTTTAATAACAACTAAACTTTACTGAACACTTACCAAGGACCAGGCACTATGCTGAGCATTTTGCATGTATTACATCTCCATGGTAACCCTATGGGATACATATTGAGGTTTCAACTTGCTGTTGGCTACCCCACTAGTGAACCTGGGAATCAAACCCAGGAGGAAGCATGCCCAGCCGTGTTTTTTTATTCACCATTCAAAGTGAGATGGATTTATTTTTTAAAACATAAAAATTTTAAAGGTAAATAAAAAGACCAGCTAGTTCTGCACCCTCAGGAAAATTCCATTATCTCCCTGTGTCTCCCATTCCTTTGCTGAGACATGGATGTCCTCTAAGGTCATCGATCCTGACTTCCATTTCTCAGCTATCATATAGGAAATGCCAAGCATACAGAAAGCTTCTAAAATTGAGACACATCTACCATATCTGGGAGACATAATAGTCTGCCAAAATGTACACAAGGCTACAAATGGACTGTGCTTGCTAGGATCATGGATGTTATATAATGGCAGGTAATTAAAATATTTTCTGTCAAAGACTAATAGAATAGAACGGATCATTTAAAATGAATTTATGAGCTAGAGCAATGTTAGTTGTGATTTGCTTTGTATGACATAAAAAGGCCTTTATTCCCTCATGATTCATTCCCTCACTCATTCATTCATTTGATAAATATGCATTGGAGTGCTGTGTTAGAGTGCTGTGTTTGGTCCTGGGGATAAAATGGTGAACAGAAATAAGACCTTGCCTCTGCTATGCAGCTCTCATTCTGTTGAGGAAGATAATTGTCAAATAACTGCATAAAAAAGTATGTAATCACAGCCAAAGTTAGCATTGAAAAGCAAAATTCTGTGGCCCAGTAGAAAAGATACATGACCTACACTGTGAAGTTGAGGAGGAAATCCTGGAGGAAATCCCTTATGAGCTGAAAACTGAAGGATACATAGGAGTTAACAGGAAGCAGCTAGAGAAGGAAAGGCAGAGAAAACAGGCTGTGCAAAGGCCCTGTGGCAGGAGGAATTGCAGCCTGGGGCTTGAGGAATGCACACTGAGTTGCTAAATTGTCTGAAAAAGACATTATTGTTAAATTGACTGAAAAGGGCACTGAGGGTCTTTACTTACCTTTCCTAAGAACATCAGGCCTTTAAAAAATTTCTAATGAAGTATGTTTACGTGGAGAAAGGTACACAAATTATAATATACAGTTTGACTGTTCATAAAATGAACAGACATGTGCAAATACCACCCAGATAAAGAAATAGAAAATTATCAGCCCCTTAGAAGTCCCCATGTGCCCCCTCCAAGCCTCTACCCTACTGTCACCTAGAGGTAACTATAAGTGACAATTATCCTAGCTTCTAACAGCTTGTTCTTGAACTGCATATAAACAGAGTCACACAGTATATGTTTGAGGATCTGGCTTCAGTGCACATGTGAGATTCCTCCATGTTGTACTTTGAGATTCATTCCCACTGCTGTGTAGCACTCTGTTGTGTGAATGACTTATTTATCCATTCCTTATTAATGGGCATTTGGTTTGTTTACAGGTTGGGGCTGTTAAGAATTAATTCTTGGGCATGTCTCTAGGGGCACATTATATGCACTTCTGTTGGGTACATGCCCAAGAGAAGAATTTCTGGTCATGGGGACACAATGTCCAGCTTCAGTAGATACAGATTAGGCCATTAAAAAAGTCACGGTGAGTCAGGCCTCTGAAAGTTCATAAGAGGATGATGTGGTGGTTTCAAGGAACAGAGTGGGTGGGGAGGCATTATGTCGTCCTCAGACCATGGTTAGACTCACAGCAGTCATCCCCCCCCAACGCAGATACCAGCCCAAGGTTAAGATTCTATTTTCACAGTGGTCCAAGCCATCTTTTAGGAAGATAGAGCCTCACATCATGAAAAAAAAAAAAAAAAAACAACTTTCTCCTAAAGGCTTTGCCTGAAAAAGTTATTTTTTTTAAGTGACCTGAAAGAAATTAGCTTAGAAATTCTGAAAATACCAAAAAAGGTGAATAAAATCCCTCCAAATGAGTTTGCATTTCAGGTCATCAGAACCCTTGCTCTGATTTCCCTCTGTGCTACCCTCTCTCTGAGTCCACACTCCAGTCATACCCTTGTCTTCCAGCACACCGGGCTTGGGATCCACCAGTCCCTCTGCCTGGACTGTCCTTTCCTCTCAGCTCTCAAGTGCATCTCATCCTGCCTATTTAATCCTCAGTTTGGTCTTTTCCTACTCTCCTTTCAATCATTCTCTGTATTATGACCTGTTGTATTTTCTTCACTGAATCTGTTTCTGAGGTTATGAGTTTTTGCTAACTTTCTCAGTAGCTCCTGAGGGATAACAGAATATGCCACCTCAAATTCTACTACTTGGGCATATTATTTTGAATTAAAGGTACTTGAGAAACAGCCTGTGCAAAAAAGATGTTCTGACTCTTCTTTATCCCTCTGAAAGCAGGAAATAAATCTCCCATGTGGCGGTACCATCCCAATACTAGCAGGATAGATGACATCCTTATTACCACTCATAGGGATTTAAGGTCAAGAAGGCTATATAAACAAACCTGGTTACTTCCTCACTAATTTTCTACCCCAAGCTCCAACCCCTTTTTTCTTGTCAATTGTTCACAACTTTATTGTTTCTTTGTCTAAAAGATATAAAATCTAGCTACTTTGATCACTTCTTTTTAGCCTCAAATCTTTGGGACTCCTGTACATATGAAATTAATTTTTCTTTCGTTAATCTCTCTTATGTAAATTTAATTATTAGACCACCCAAAGAACCTCGAAGGGAAGAAAGGAAAAGTTTTCCTCCCCCTACATCTTGTGATGTCTGGTTCATAGTAGGTGCTCAGGAAATCATGGAATGAATGAACGAGGTGAATGAATCATTAGACAACTCTGTTTGAGGGAACTTGATCTTGAACCCTCTTCTCTAGGATGGATGAACTCCACTTGGCCCCCTGGGCCCCATGGGACTGAGATAGCTCTGAACCTGGCAAACAGTTTGTTTTTGAGTGTCGGGCACTGTCCCTGCTATGCGGGTGCCTCTCCTGTTGCTCGGCTCTGAGCCAGAGGACACAGTGACAACTGAGGTGTGAATGTTGTGTCAATAATTAACTGGGGCCGTCACTCTGCTGCATATTTCCAGGCACAAGCTGTGAATGCATCATTAATTGAGGGCCTGGAGGCAGCCTGAATCTCCCTCCCTCAAAGGAGATGGTCAAAGCCAAGTCTCCCACCATCAGTCCTTGGAGACCAGAGGAGAACCTGAATTTGACTCAACAAGGACTAAACCCAACCTACATCTGAGGGAAGTTTTCATAGAAGTCACAGTGTAGGAGGCCGGTAAAGTACCATCACCCGCTTGGCTCAGGAAGGCCTGTCAAGTGGCAGAATTGGCACAAATCATTCTTTTTAGGAAGTGACAGATCAAGGCTGCCTCAAGTTTTCACAGCTAGTACTCATCCTAAAATCTGGGCCCTGACTGCATCCCAGTATCCCACTGCCTCTTTCCATGGCTGAGGGTCATACTGAGAAAGAAGGAGATGGTTAAGCCTAGTACAAATGAGAGCTGGCTTCTTTACTCCAAGCCTGCTGCGGTGGGGACCTTCTAATACCACCCCATTCAAACACAAAATATGCATTAAAAACCTAAGCATTCCAGGCCCTGGACTAGGGTCAGAAAAGTAACAGTCTGAGGATAATAATAACCACATTCTTTAAACTGTGGTTTTGGAGAAGACTCTTGAGAGTCCGTTGGACTGCAAGGAGATCAAACCAGTCAATCCTAAAAGAAATCAACCCCGAATATTCATTGGGAGGACTGATGCTGAAGTTGAAGCTCCATTACCTTGGCCACCTGATGCGAAGAGCGAAGTCATTAGAAAAGACCCTGATGCGGGTAAAGATTGAAGGCAGGAGGAGAAGGAGATGACCAAGGATGAAGTGATTGGATGGCATCGCTGACTCAATGGACATGAGTTTGAGCAAGCTCCGGGAGTTGGTGATGGACAGGGAAGCCTGGTGTAGTGCAGTCCATGGGGTCACAGAGTTGGACACGACTGAGTGATTGAACAATAATAACCACACCTGCCATTTACTTAGAGGACAGAACAATGTGCAGGAAGGATCCGTCAACTATAGCCCATGGGCCAAATCTGACCAGCCATCTAATTTTATAAGTTATTTTTATTGGGACAGAGCCACATCTGTTTGTGTATGGCTCCTTTTTCAGAGCATCAGCAGAGTTAAATTGTTGCAACAGAGACTGGCCTGTAAAGCCTGAAATATTTACTTTCTGGTCCTTTAGAGAAAATGTTTGCGAATCTCACTGCTTATTAGCTGGGGAGCCTTGAGGGTTATTCCACTCTCTGCACCTTATTTTCCCCACCTGTAAAAGCACCTCCTACACTGTGTCATGACATCTGAGAGGGGCCTAGAACAGTATCTGTAACACAGCAAATGCTTCAGACATGTGCACTTATCTTTCTTCCCAGGAACCCTCTGAGGTAGATATCTTTGCTATCCACACTTCACAGATGAAGAAATCAGAATTCGATGGGAGGGAGTGGCTGCTCCTCAGGTACATAGTTAGGATTTGAAGTCACAGTGTCAACCAGTTCTGGTAGCCTTTTCAGAGACCCCAGGAAAGGAAGTGAGATTGGATTCTGTCCTGTGCTCTCAGGTGAGAGGTAAGATCTTTGAGAAGGAAGGACAGTTACTGTGGGACCACAGGAACAGGGCAGGCACCATGACCCAGGCAATCAGGGGAGACTTCCTGGAGGAGGTGATGGTGACACTTCCTGAATGACGAGGAGGTTCCAGGCACTGGCTCCCAGCACAAAGAGGGCTCAGACAGTCTGGAAGTGGCTATGCTATAACCTTTTTACCCTTAAGTGGAGTGGACCTCACCTGTCCTTTAGGATGTGAGGGCATCCCAAGAGGCTGCGTAACTCCATGAGCAGATATGTACTTTGACAAAGTAACTTCGGGCTTTTATTTTTTTCACAGCCCTCCTCTGAACCAACACATCACAAAGGGCTCCTCACTTAGGTCAGTGGGTAGCCATGGAGGGTTATCAATGCATAGGAAGCAGCAGTCTTTACCCTTTCTCTCACTCCTTTCCTCTCTCCTCATCTCTTTCTCTTACTCCCTCACACACCACCCTCCTACAAACCAGCTGGGAGGAGGCTCCAAGTCTTTTATGCAATCTGCCCTGAGGCATCTCATACTCTGTGTCTGTTCTGAGAACCGCAAGGCAGCCTGCAGCCCCTGCACATGGTGGCCCTCTCCACTCCTCCCCTTTGGTTCTTGCAACCACTCTCAAATAGGATTTTTTCAAACATGCTGAATGCTGGGCCCTGCAAAAGACAGACTCAGTTTTCTGTGATTCAATCATTCAACATACACAATGGGAACATTCTACTAATATAGGAAGGGTTGTGTTGGGCATTTCTGTGTTCATCAGTTTTATTCCATCCATCTATCAATTTATCTACACATTCAGTTCAGTTCACTTGCTCAGTCATGTCCGACTCTTTGCGACCCCATAAACAACAGCACACGAGGTCTCCCTGTCCATCACCAACTCCCAGAATCTACCCAAACTCATGTCCATCGAGTTGGTGATGCCATTCAGCCATCTCATCTTCTGTCATCCCCTTCTCCTCCTGCCCTCAATCTTTCCCAGCATCAGGGTCTTTTCAAATGAATTAGCCCTTCGCATCAGGTGACCAAGGTATTGGAGTTTCAGCTTCAACATCAGTCCTTCCAATGAACACCCAGGACCAATTTCCCTTAGGAAGACTCTCAAGAGTCTTCTCCAACACCACAGTTCAAAAGCATCAATTCTTCTGCACTCAGCTTTCTTTATAGTCCAACTCTCACATCCGTATATGACCACTGGAAAAACCATAGCCTTGACTAGATGAACCTTTATTGACAAAGTAATGTCTGCTTTTTAATACGCTGTCTGGTTTGGTCATAACTTTCCTTCCAAGGAGCAAGAATCTTTTAATTTCACGGCTGCAGTCACCATCTGCTGTGATTTTAGAGCCCAACAAAATAAAGTCTGTCATTATTTCCGTTGTTTCCCTCCCATCTATTTGCCATGAAGTGATGGGACTGGATGCCATGATCTTAGTTTGTTGAATGTTGAATTTTAAGCCAACTATTTCACTCTCTTCTTTCACTTTGATCAAGAGGCTCTTTAGTTCTTCTTCACTTTCTGCCATTATGGTGGTGTTATCTGCGTATCTGAGGTTATTGATATTTCTCCTGGCAATATTGATTCCAGCTTGTGCCTCATCCAGCCTGGCATTTCGCATGATGTACTCTGCATATAAGTTGAGTAAGCAAGATGACTATATACAGCCTTGATGTACTCTTCCTCCAATTTGGAACCAGTCTGTTGTTCCATGTCCAGTTCTAAGTGTTGCTTCTTGACCTGCATACAGATTTCTAAGCAGGCAAGTAAGGTGGTCTGCTACTCCCATCTCTAAGAATTTTCCACAGTTTGTTGTGATCCACACAAAGTAGATGTTTTTCTGGAACTCTCTTGCTTTTTTGATGATCCAACAGATGTTGGCAATTTGATCTCTGGTTCCTCTGCCTTTTCTAAATCCAACTTGAACATCTGGAAGTTCACGGTTCACGTACTGTTGAAACCTGGCTTGGAGAATTTTGAGCATTACTTTGCTAGCGTGTGAGATGAGTGCAATTGTGTGGTAGTTTGAGCATTCTTTGGCATTGCCTTTCTTTGGGATTGGGATTAAAACTGACCTTTTCCAGTCCTGAGGCCACTGCTGAGTTTTCCAAATTTGTTGGCATGTTGAGTGCAGCACTTTCACAGCATCATCTTTTAGGATTTGAAATAGCTCAACTGGAATTCCATCACTTCTACTTGCTTTGTTCGTAGTGATGCTTCTTAAAGCCCACTTGACTTCACACTCCAGGATGTCTGGCTCTAGGTGAGTGATCACTCCATAGTGGTTTTCCGGGTCATGAAGATCTTTTTTGTATAGTTCTTCTGTGTATTTTTGCCACTTCTTACTATCTTCTGCTTCTGTTAGATCCATATAGTTTCTCTCCTTTATTGTGCCCATCTTTGCATGAAATATTCCCTTGGTGTCTCTAATTTTCTTGAAGAGATTTCTAGTCTTTCCCATTCTATTTTTTTCCCTCTGTTTCTTTGCTTTGTTCATTTAGGAAGGCTTTCTTGTTTCTCCTAGCTATTCTTGGGAACTCTGCATTCAAATGGATATATCTTTCCTTTCTCCCCTTTACCTTTAGCTTCTCCATATATTTAACACTTTTTAAAAATTAAGACCTACTATGTGTCACACTGAGACACAAAATTCTTCAAAATTCCCCGACATTAAGATAGGGCTTGAGGGATTTCCCAGATGGTCCAGGGGCTAAGACTCTATGCTCCTAATGCAGGGAGCCTGGGTTCAATCCCTGGTCAGGGAACTAGATTCCACATGCCACAACTAAAATCCTGTGCAGCCAAATAAATAAAAATAAATGAATATTTTTAAAAGGTGGGGCTTGGTACATGTTAGGTTCTTAATAAAAAGGGTATGGAATAAGTGGGTGGATGAGTTAATGAAATGGATGGTGACAGAAGCTTTAGCTTCTAGTTTAGTAGTCACCCTGTCCCATACTCATCTTTGTCTAGCACCTCCCAGTCTCCCTTTTGATCAGTCAGTGCTTCCTTGGCTGAGACTGCATCAAGATCATTCTAAAGTGGAAGAGTGCAGTGGGAGTGGGGAGTTAGTTAAGCTGGGAACTCACTCTGGTCTTTTTAGTTTAGAAACCATGTACCTCACTGCACCATCTCATGTGCCTCCAGGGCCCACCAGCTCAGATATGGTGGAAGTAAGTACATGTCCACCAAAATCTATTTTTTTCCTTATGGTCATAGAGCGGGGCCTTAATTCCCAGTCTTTCAGTTGGATGGAGCCACATAACTGAATTCAGGTCAATGGGATGAGAATAGAAGTGATATTCACCACCTCCAGGTCTGGGCTATGGACCCCACTGGTGGCACTCCTCTGCCTCCCAGCACCAACTTCTGGCCAGACACAGAGGAAACAGTCAGAGAATCGGAGGTCCTAGGGGAGGATAGTGCCACAGGCTGAAAGGGACTTGGGTCCTTGAAAGATTGTGTAGACCAGAAGCCCCACAGCCAACCTTGCTACAACTGGGTTCGGTGCAAGCAAGACATAAACTTGTAATTCTGTTAAACCACTGAAATATAGATTTTTGTGTTTCCATAGTTAGCATTCCTTTGATTGACACACAAATACCATTACCTTGGCAGCTGATGGGCTGTGATCTGTTGCCCTCAAAAAACAGCTTCAACTCTGGGGCCTTCTTGACATCAAACTCCTTCCGAAGTTCCTTCTCAACTGTGATGTCCACTTTGCCAAAGCCAATCCCATTCTTGCCTTTGCCCATGATCTCCACGGCTTTGCCCAGCTCCTCAGCTAAGCTCCTGGATTGCTTTGAGGATGGGTTATCTGAAAGAGCCAATAAGAAGACAGAACTCACTAGAACCTCTCCTCCATCCCATCTCCCAAGGAGGAGGCTTTGTTAAGTTTAAGCCTTTGTTAAGACTTTTTTTTAAAGTTAAGCCCTGCTTAACTCCTGGGTTTTTCTCATGCTCCACTGCTAATGGGTAGATTCAGAAATGTGACAGGATATCACAGTTCATGAAACTGATCAGTTTGGGAGATATGAATCAGGTTTTTTTTGGGGTTCAGCAACACTGGAAACAATACAACTTTGGGCAATTTAATTTCTTAAAGACCCACATGCCTCATCAATAAAGTGGGGAAATAGTGGTTGCTTTGTGAAGCTGAGTCAAAAGATTTAACAATCAATTATATAGTGCTTATTACTTTCTAAGAGGTTTATGGGGATTAAGCCACTGAATCCTCCTAGTACCCCTATGGGGTGTGTGTGTGTGTGTGTGTGTGTGTGTTAGATGCACTCAGTCATGTCTGACTCTTTGAAACCCCATGGACTGTAGCCCACCCCCGTCCACATAATTCTCCAGGCAAGAATACTGGGGTGGGTTGCCATTTCCTTCTCCAAGGGATCTTCCCAACCCAGGGATCGAACCTGGGTCTCTCACATTCCAGGCAGATTCTTTACATCTGAGCCACCAGAGAAGCTTCTATGGTGGTAGGTATGGCTATTATTATCTCACTGTGATAGAGGAGGAAACTGTTGCATAATTGAAATGACTTATTTGCCCAAAGCTGCATGGCAATAGGAGTAGCAGCAGGATGGGACTCACTCGCTCTGGCTTGGGGGCTTGCTCTCTAACCTCCACTGGGCCTGTCCTTAGCATCAGGCCTGGCACTTGGTCAGTATATAAGGCCTTCTTATTAATACTGTTATTAGGGTAAAAATTCTGTCAGAAATCATAGTAGAGGGAGAGAGAGAGTGAGGAGGAGGGAGGTGAGAGGAGAGAAAAAGAGAGAGAAGGGGGTGGGTGGGGCATGGAGAGAGAGGGAGAATGAGCACCACCTGGTGGAAGTTCCTGGATCTAACAGAACAGGTTCTGCCCCTTCATTTGCCCTGTATCTACATGTAATACGGCAGGGGACATGCTTGTGAAAACGAGACCAGATGTGAGAAGGGTAAGGGGATGGGGGGAGGTTATGATGGCCCCCTACCCACCCAGCTCATCTCCTTGGTCCGGCGTGTTGAAGAGATCTGACACTATTGATCAGGATTCCTTGGCCTCTCACATTGCCAGGCGGTGGGCTGGAAGTAGACGTGAGGGGCCCTTTTCTGGAAAGAGCCCTGGGGGCCTAGCATGCTATCCCAGCAGCAGTAGACTTCCTGGCCTAAGTGGGAGGGGCTGAAAGGCAATCACGTTTGTCTCCCTTCCTCCTGACAATGTCATGAGACTGTGGGCCCCTCACTGGCTCTCACAGCCCAGTGTCTGCAGCAGGTGGGTTGAGCCAGGGCAGGGGGTCATTGATTCCCTTTTAAGCCAGAATGCTTTATGTTCCTCAAACTCCTTTGTCCATCTGGAGCACTTAAAACCAGTGCAAGTCACTTCCACTGCCATGGGCAAGTTCCAAGTACAAGAGAGAGTGCTTTTGTAAAGCAAAACCCAGAAAGCCAGGCCTGGGACAACTGGCACATGCCCCATTGCCAGTCAGCACACTGCTCCGGTGATGGAACCCAAATGAGAATGGTCACTTTCATTAAACTCTCAATCAATGGACAGGAAGTGTGACTTTTCTTCTCCCTTGTAGAGTGCCTGTCCACTGCCTGCTTTGTCACCCGCATTGCCTTCAACACCCCATCCCTCACCACCAGCAGGGGTTGGGCCTGTTGCCAGCAGCTCTGGCCTGCAGGCCTCTCCTCTGGCTTCCTCACGGATTTGGCCATGCCTGGCTCAGGGCTGCTGATTGACATAACATCCAAATCTGAGTTTCTAAGCTTGGGACAAGAGAAACACTTGGAATGATTGCCCAAACAGTGGAGTTTTTGAGGTTCCACCCATAGCCCAGTGCTTTTTGGTGTCTAGCATGGAAGTGAGAGAAAGAGACTGTAACCACTGGGGCGTGAGAGTTGGATGGATGGGACCTACTCGTTACAGTAATGGGATTCATTCATTCACTCATCTAACAAATCTTTTTTAGAATCTCCCATGTGCCAGGAAGTATTTTAGGTATTGGGGACTTAACAATGAACAGACTGGTAAAAATCACTGCTCTCATTGGAAAAGGTAGACAGTAAAGAAACAGGCTGTATTCTATGTTAGAAGCTAAGTGCTATGGAGAAAAAACAAACAGATATGGAAGTTGGGAGTGTCTGGGAATGGAGTTTAAGTTGGGAGGTAAAAGGAGGTGTCACTGAGAAGAGGATGGAACATTTTAATAAAGATTGAAGAAGATGAGGGAGCAAGCTGTGTGCTCACTCACAGGAGAGAGAGAGAGTTCCAGGCAAAGGAGCCATATGAACAAAGGCCTTGAAGTAAGAGAACATCAACATGTCTGAGGGATGACAAGAAGTCCACTGGGTCTGGCGCAGAATGAACTGGGATGAGGTCAGTTGACACAGGCCTTGTAGATCACTGAATAGACTTTGGTCTTTCCTCTGAAGCTTGTGGAAATGTACTAGAGGGTTTGGAGCCGTGTTAGATGTGATGACTTACATTTTTACTGGATTGTTTTGAATGTTACCTGGAGATTGGACCACAGAGAAAAAAGGAGGCCAGCTGGAGACCACTGTAATAATACAGATGAGAAAGTTTAATGGCTTGAATCAGGGGAGTAGCAATGGAAGGGGTGAGAAGTGGTCAGAGCCTTGAGGGGTCTTGAAGGAGGAATTGACAAGGTTTATTTATTGATGGATTGGAGGTGGAATATTGTAAATGAAAGAAATCAAGGATGACTCTGACATTTTGACCCGAGCAACCAGAAGGATGATGACAGTGATGATGATGGTAATCATTGTGATGATGATGGTAGTATTGATAACAAGATAACAGCATTTATTGGTCACTTACTATGCCAAGTACGTTGCTAAATGTTATGTGCATTATCTTGATTAGTCCTCAGAATAAGCCTAGGAGTCATCTACTATTACAGGTGAGGAATGTTAGATGAGGAAACAGAAACCCAGAAGTCTCACAGCTAGTAAGCATTAGGCCAAGACTCAGCTCCAAGCCTGGCTGACTCCAAACTCCATGCTCTAACTGACCTTGTAGGCAAGCCAGACTAGAAAAAATACTCTTTTTCCCTGGAGGGGTGAGTTTCCAATCTCCCCTGCTCTGGGTGGTTCATATCAGAGCAGATAGACTCTGGAGAAACAAATCTACTTTTTAAGTCCAGTCCTGTTTACTAGTTTCTATCTTTTTAAAATTTGCAAATCAATGTTTACCTCTGGATCCTTGAATGCCAAGCGTGTAAAGCTGAAATGAGTGCATACATCCTCAGGTCTTGGTGACTATGTCTCATGGGGCATGGAGTCAATTCAGCTGTACATTGGAACCTGGGCAAAGCAGTGCCCAGTGGACTGTGGATGGGCAGGGAGCCCTTTGCTGGGAGCTCCTTCAGTTTTAGCCCTCTTCAGGTTCTAACTAGGGTCCATTGTCTGGCACATACCAGATATTCAATGAACATGATTTCCTTAGGTTTCATAAATGAGAGACAGTTATGGTGGCTTACAGCACCTGTGGTCCAGGAAAGGTGTTTTTTAAACATCTCTGAACCTTAGCTTCTTCACCTAGAGAATGGGGATAGTGATAGTTTCCATACCTTAGAATAAGCCTACATAGTAAGCCAAGGTATGCAAAGCTCTGATACAGAAGTGCCCAATAAACATTAAGCATTATGATAACATGGGGGAAATTCATGGTCTCGCTCTGACCAGATGTTCTCTGGGGAGGAAGGATCCTATGTAGTTATCAGGGTTTTCAGCAAATCTGGTTCCTGGGGAAAGGAAGACAAGGGTGACAAGCCATCCAAACAAGGCTGAGGCCTATTCTGTGGCTCTCTCGTGGGTTTTGGGGTTGAGCAAATTGTACCCAGGGTCCCATTAGAGTCGGCAGTGGCTCTTGACAGTGGGCCTAGTGTGTGAATGTGTTAATGGCTAATGGACCTAGAATCAATGTTTGCCTGGGTCTTTACTAGGTAACCCCATGCTCCCTTTTTGGAGCAGTGGATGTGGGTCAGGAGAGGGGCTGATGGATGGGGAAGGTGTGAGTGTAGGGACTGGAGATTAGCTCCCAGCACAGGGAGCTGGAGTCTGCCTTTCTTTAGACTGTGGTTCTCAACAGGGCACATTGGGCGCTATCTGGAGACATTATTGGTTGTCACATCTGGAATGCTACCAGCACTGAGTTGGTAAAAGCAAGGGATGCTACTAAATATCCCACAGTGCACAAGACACCCTCCTCCCCCATCTCACACACACATACATAGAGAGACAGCGCTAAGAATTAGCCAGCAGAAATGTCAACAGTGCTAAGGATGAGAAACCCCACTTTAGACCGAGTTCAAGATCAAGCATGGAAAAGGATCATGAGTACAATACTCTCCCCATTCCATAGGATGCTTTACAGTGCTCACAGGTGATAAGGACTTCAGGATGGTCTCCAACTCCCAGCTCCTCAGGGTCCAGCCAGCAAGTTTCTTTGACCATTGAAAAGGCCTACAAAACTCTACTGATCTGCTCCTTACCCTTCTGATCTTATTTCCCACTACTTTTCTCTTCAGCAACTCAGCTTAGCCACTCTGCCCATTCCCACCTCAGGGCCTTTGCACTTGCTGTTCCTTCTGCCTGAAATTTTCTCAGGTTGTTGTTTTACTGCCTTCACGTCTTTGTTCAATTTCCATCTTCACAGGAAAGCCTTCTCTGGCTACCCTGTACATAACCACAGCCCCACTTGCACCACTCTTTGTACTTCCTAAGGGCTCTGCTCTGTTTTTCTCCATAGTACGTCTACCCTTAAGATATGCTACATTTTTCATTTCTGCATCATTTTATCTTGAGTCTCCTCTCTCTGAGCTTCTCTTGTGGCTCACCTGGTAAAGAATCCACCTGCAATGCAGGAGACCTTGGTTTGATTCCTAGGTTGGGAAGATCTGCTGGTGAAGGGATAGGCTACCCGCTCCAGTGTTCTTGGGCTTCCCTTGTGGCTCAGCTGGTAAAGAATCCACTTGCAATGCGGGAGACCTGGGTCCGAACCCTGGGTTGGAAGGATCCCCTGGAGAAGGGAAAGGCTACCCACTCCAGTGTTCTGGCCTGGAGAATTCCATGAACCGTATAGTCCACGGAGAGTCGGACACAACTGAGCAACTTTCACTTTCATTTTCACTCCCCTCTCCAGGATAAAAGATCCGTAAAGCAAGGGTGTCTGTTTGGCTTACCATTCAGTGCCTAGAATAGATCTGGCATATAATAAATATTCAATAAATGTTTAATGAATGAATGTTTCAATTATCAGCACTGTTTAAGAAGAATTGAGTGTTAGACCTGGTCTGCAATCCAGGCCTCATCACTTACCAGTTGTATAATTTTGGGCAAATCCTAAACCTTTCTGAGACTTTATTTACTTCATAATATAAGACAGGGACAATGAGAACAAGCCCAGTGCCTGGAATACAGGTCTGAGTAAATGGTCTTCCTCATTTTCATCATGATGATTGCCCCATTATCGCCATCATTGCCATCCTCTTCACCATCCTCATTTCTATACCATCTACATCATCTAATCTGCTCCCAAGGCAGACCCTTGCCACCTCTGCCTTAGGGAAGACTAATCAATGAACCTACAGACAGCTCCTATTAAGTTTCATTTTGGCCTCCTCCACTAAATGTAGCTTTTCCTTTTCTCTTGTCTCCTTTATGGAGAACACTGTGGGCCAAAGGAAAGCTCATTTATTTATCAACATCTCCAAACGCCTACTGTGCTCCAGGCACAATCCTAGATGTTAGCAATCAAGAGATGAATCAGTTTTGACCCTTGTCCCCTGTGGAACTCACAAGTTTAAAAGCAGTTTCAAAGCAGTGTGGCAAATGTTATGAATAGCAGGGTTTTCATAACCCTGAGTGAGCATGCCAGAGCCTAGGTGGGAGGGAGGTGAACACAGCCTCTTGACAAGGCAACTTCATGAACTTAAACCTCATAATCTAGCTGAAGAAGGTCAGGAAGGACACTATAAGTAGAGGGAACCTCAAGTGTAAAGGCCAGGAGGCCAGGGCCAGTGTGACCAACCTGGTAGCCACACTCAGGGTGTAGAGCACAGACTTCAAGTGGAATGGAAAAGTAGGCCTGGGTTAAATCAAGCAAAGGACACTGTAGCTATGTTAAGGAGTTTGGAGACTTTGGGATTTTCAATTAGGGAGTGATCCAATCAGATGTGCATTTTAGCCTCTAAGAACGATGTTGTCAGTGCAGACATGTTTGAAGGCGCAGTGGCCTTCAATAATCACTTCTGTTCTTCCTGTTCACATTTTTTCTTTTGAAAGGCTCCAAAGGCTTGTCTTTTAATGCAGCGTGCTAAGTCTCCGTGTGGCAAAGCAGTTTTGAAGATTTCATGGCTTTGTTGGATAGCTGGTCACCATATAAAGTGAGCTTAGAGAATATAAATCACCTGTTGCAATGAGCCTGTAACATAAGTCTCTTGATATTTTCTTGTAAATGCGGCTTTCTTTTTGTTGGCAGTCTTAGAATATTCTGCTATCTCATAATTCAGTCTTTCCCTCTTTTCAAAGAAGCTCCCCAGTGACACTCATTTTTTTACTCATTTTGGCTAGAATTAGCTTGTGAGTTTGCCAAAACTGTGACTGAGATAAACTCACAGTGTGGAAAAGAGGCAGAGACAGAAGTGGTAAATAAAATGGGCAGGCCATGCATGGACTAAAATAAGTGTCAGATTCTGACTTAAAACCTGCCACCAAGGTGCAATTGTACAATTGAAGAAATTCACCTCACTTGCCACTATAAAGTCTGCCCCCAGATGCAGCTTAATTGTCTCTTGCCACTCACTGATAGGGTTTTGATGAGTCTGCAAGCAATTGATTTATTAGGATCTCTGCCTCAGCTCATCAGGCATTAGATTCTCAGAACACACAACCTAGACCCCTTGCACGTGCAATTCACAGTAGGGTTTGTGCTCCTATGAGAATCTAATGCCGTCAGTGACATGACAGAAGGTAGAGCTCAGGCAGTAACGTGAATAATGAGGAATGGCTGTAAATACAGATGAAGCTTTGCTTGCTCACCCACCACTCACCTCCTGCTGTGTGGCCCAGTTCCTACCCCTGATCTAGAAGATGCCACAGTGGTTCAGGGAGAGAATGATGAGGTCATAACTATAGCAGTTATAGCGGGGGGAATGGGGAGGACTGGAAATTGCAGAGGGCTTCGGGAGGTAGTTTCAATAGGACTCAGTGAGAGATTAGAGATGAGACTAGAAAGGAGTCAAGAATGATCTAGGATTTCTGACTTTGACATTATAAAGATAGTCATGCTGTCAATCAAGCCAGGATGTGAGAAAAAGCAAATCAAGTAAAGATGTTGAGGTCTATTTTGGACACATGTGACATTGAGATGTGTGAGATATCCAAGAGAAAAGATGCCTCTGAGTGTTGGTTCTTGAACCTGAAGTCCTTGGAGAAATGAGAAACTGGGCAGCAGCTAAGGATTTGATAGTTACCAGGACAGTATTTCCCTGGGACAATATTGGAAAGACCTTTTTGTAAAGAGCCATTTACTCCTGGAAAAAAACAAAACAAACAAAACAAAAAACCACTTTTATAATGCTCGTCCTAAGAGATTCGTTTTTCCAAAGGTCATTTTAAAGGGTCTGCCAGCTTTTGAGAATTCATTTTTATTTAAACTGCGTATTTGAAGGAATCAAATTTTCAAATGAAATGAGTTTGAGTGTCTTTTAGATAGCATCTCTGCCGGTGTTCACCGAATTGAAATATCTGCTGGTGGGAAGACTTTAAAGTATTCAAATTGGTTGTTATTAGGTAAAATTAAAGAATATAAAATGGATTGGCTCCCTTCATAGCCCCAGGCACAATGTCAATCCCTAAGTTATAAAACGTCAACATCCCAAAGAACCATGAACTTGCCCTTCTGCCCTGATTAAAGCAGAGTGGTCATGTACAGAGTCCTGCCTTCTCACACAGATAGGATAGGTTACCCAGGCTTGTCCACCTGCTGTGTCATTTTGGAAGCATAAATGAGTGTTGTGGTGTGTGCATGCAAAGTGTGTGGCTCTAAATCCTTCAATATCTCCACTGGTGGTCCAGGATTCAGGGATTAAGTTTGCAGCAAAAAAGAGAAGACGCCTTAGACGGCTGACCTGTGCAAACCATTAACTCACAAGCCACAGCAGGTAGAGCAGCTGTAGAGTTCTCAATTCTTCCCTGAGAAAAGAACCATGAACCAAATGTCCAAGTGGTGACCCAAGTCTTGATGTGGATGAGGGAGGTAGGGAACCAGCTGGAGGAGTAGTTCAGTAAGATGGAAATTATGTCCTGCTCATAGGCTCCTATAAAGAAAATGGTCCAAACTGGATCTCACCTAGGTCTTGCTCCATGGGCTGGAAGCAAAATCAGGTGTGCATTCTGACACTTTGAAGGAAACAAACCATTAACAGCCTGAACTGGATGGAGGTCAGAGGCTTGGAATTATTTTGATAGAACTTTACACAATAGGCACACTTCATGTTCAGTTCAGTTCAGTTGCTCAGCCGTGTCCGATTCTTTGCGACCCCATGAACCGCAGCACACCAGGCCTCCCTGTCCATCACCAACTCCCGGAGTTTACCCAAACTCATGTCCATTTAGTCAGTGATGCCATCCAACCATCTCATCCGCTGTCATCCCCTTCTCCTCCTGCCTTCAATCTTTCCCAACATCAGGGTCTTTTCAAATGAGTCAGCCCTTCGCATCAGGTGGCCAAAATACTGGAGTTTCAGCTTCAACATCAGTCTTTCCAATGAACACCCCCAGGACTGATCTCCTTTAGGATGGACTGGTTGGATCTCCTTGCAGTCCAAGGGACTTTCAAGAGTCTTCTCCAACACCACAGTTCAAAAGCATCAATTCTTCTGTGCTCAGCTTTCTTTATGGTCCAGCTCTCACATCCATACATGACCACTGGAAAAACCATAGCCTTGACTAGATGGACCTTTGTTGACAAACTAATGTCTCTGCTTTTTAATGTGCTGTCTAGGTTGGTCATAACTTTCCTTCCAAGGAGTAAGTGTCTTTTAATTTCATGGCTGCAATCACCATCTGCAGTGATTTTGGAGCCCAGAAAAATAAAGTCAGCCACTGTTTCCACTGTTTCCCCATCTATTTGCCATGAAGTGATGGGACCTGATGCCATGATCTTCGTTTTCTGAATGTTGAGCTTTAAGCCAACTTTTTCACTCTCCTCTTTCACTTTCATCAAGAGGCTCTTTAGTTCTTCTTCACTTTCTGCCATAAGGGTGAAAGTTGGAAGGAGGCAAAATGACCCAATTCTATTTTCTCTCCTGGGAACTACGAAGGTTAAGGGCACAAAAAGAATGTTTTTGTTGTATGTTGCTATGAAGTGGCTGCACACGTCAGTTGAGGAAGCAATGGGATCCATGGTAACTGAGCTACTGATACTGTCACTGGCACAAAATGCCTGCTGATGCAAAGACCACCCCACTGAAGTGGTGTAACTCAGAGAGAATGTATCAAATGAGAAGAGACAGTAGTTGAGGAAGGGGCTGGGAGGCCTGAATTTCAGGCAGAAGACAGAAACTCAGATGCTAGAGGGGTGAGGCAGGGGTGTGACTATGTGGGGCTGGCTGACTAGGAATGTGGCAAACAGACAAGTGTGTTTTTTCTGATCACAAGGGGGAAATTGTCACTCAGCTCCAGCCAACTGTCACATTATAGGAATGTAAGCCAGGGCTTCCAGATCTTTTGGTTTTTCAAGAGCAGATGTAAATTGAATTTCAATTATGAAATGTCCCCAAATAGGGAGGCAAATAGTGGCAGTACACCGGGTGATTATGAAGAGTATGTGAGAACATTTAGTGGGGCTCTAAGGACAGTTCCTGCCACACTCTAAGTGCTTGCTATGTGAAAGTTGTTATGAACATCCCTTCCATCCTATCTCAGAGCACAGACATGGGTCTGTGTCAATGTCTCAGGAAAAATAAGTCTGTTTCCTCCATCAAAATGCCTGCTGATGCAAAATCTGAAGAATAAAAGTAGGCATGCAAAATTCAGATGAAAAAGCTGATGATCTAAAAATCTCCACAGTGCCCATAACTGTGTCCCAGCAACTTACAATATTATTTAGCAACTTAACAACTTATTTTGTCTTTACAATAATCCAATGTGGCGCTTGTGTTTATACCTATTTTACAGAGGAGAAAACTAAGGTTCGGAATGGTAAAGACACCTGAAGGTAAATCCTGGCTTCTTGCCTTCAGTGGAACAGAGGAGCCAGATACAAATCAAGACCGAAGAGGCAAAATAGTGTCTTGCAAATGACTTAATTTCTCTGGACCTCAGTACTCTCATCTGGAAATTAAGGATGATGCTATTTTTAAAATTATTATTGAAATGTGTTCTCATGTATTTGTGCTAAGTTGCTTCTGTTGTGTCCACCTCTTTGTGGACCCCATGGACGGTAGCCTGCCAGGCTCCTCTGCCCATGGGATTTTTCAGGCAAGAATACTGGAGTGGGTTGCCATTTCCTTCTCCAGGGGATCTTCCCAACCCAGGGATTGAACCCACGTCACTTATGTCTCCTGCACAGGCAGGCAGGTTCTTTTCCACCAGCGCCACCTGTTTAGCAATACTTAAAATTCCTCTGGCTGCCAGAAGAAAGGGAGGCAGGTCTCAGCCCACCCACCACCCATTGCCCAGGAGTGGGGGACACTCACGGAAGAGCACCATCAGGAAGCGCGTCTCGTTCAGCATCTGAGTCAGGCCAGGAGGTGTTAGCACCATCAAGTTTTCCTCCACAAGGATATGCAAGGGCTGGGACATGTCAATGCTCTCATTCTTGCCATTCATCTTTGGTGAGCCCTGGACAGTGCCGACACAAGAGGCTACCAGCAGGAGAGACATCCAGCGCAGCTCCATGGCTGTCCTTCAAGGGCAGGAGAAAGAACAAGGACTCTTATCACCATGGGTGGTGGGGACCCACGTCATCACTCCCTCCCCATCTCCTTTCCTAAAAGGTCAGTCCTGATGTGGAGAACATGGCCTGGGCATGCCCCACTGGCTTCCTAGCAGTGCCCAGAGCTCAGCAAAGCAAGCTGGAAAAGGAGATGCAAACTTTGCCAGTGAGGTTAACCTTGGGGCCCATTGAAACTGCATGAGATTAGCTCAGAGCAGCAGGGTCCCACTCGGAGCAACAGAAAGCCAAATCACAAACCAACACTCAAGCCCACTGGCTCCCCAGACACTAGGTAAGAATATTTTTAGATGTGAAACTCAGTCCGGAATCCCAAGGTGAGCCTCTGGGTCTCAGAGATGACTAATCCAATCCCTATCACAGCCTCTGCTTCAGGCTCCCCCGACTCCTGCTTGAATACCTCTTTTGATGGGAAGCTTACTACTGGCAGTGTACCCCATTTGACTTTTGAGCAAATTTTCTCAAATGTAAATGTTTCTTTCAAAAGTAATCACCATAACGTACACATGTAAAAATTCCAAGCAACACAATAAAAAAATGTCAAGTAGAAAACAAAAATTTCTCCCATAACCCCACCCCTGAGAAAGTGGCTCAGTTTGGAATGAATCTTTACCTATGTTGAAAATGCCAGTGTGAATGTATATTTAAATGTACATATGTAAACATATTAATAAATGGAATTAGATAGGCAATACTGTTCATTGTCCAACTGTCTTACTCAATGATGTAAAATATATCCAGATACCTTTCTGATAAGAGTACATATTAGGTCTATAACATGATTTCCTTTCCTCTTTTTTTTTTTCCCTCATTTTTTTTTCTTTTCCTTTTTATCTTTTCTTTTACTGTTCTTATCTGTTCAGATGGTTTGGGTCAGCAGTTGTCTCTCTTTAAATGCCACTCTCCCCAGTAACGTTTTCCCTGATAATTTAGAGGATAGGATCACTGTCACAGATCTTTGCATGTTGTGCTTAAGCACAGAACCATTTTCCTATGTGGCGTACAGACTACTCAAGTGTTTTGAACACGGCAAATAGCTAGTCCAGATTAAATTTATAAGGACCTCAATTTCTTTGAGAGCTGTATTCCTAGCACCTGGTATTTATGATAGGCAAATAAACATGAATGAATGAGTGGATATTTGATACATACCTGGTAAATATGTTTGGCACAGTATCTGAGGATTTTTTAAAAGTAAATATTCTAATGTAATTTTTTTGGTCTAATACTAAAATAACTGGTATTAGATAATTGGTCACAGTGTTAAATTTTATAAATACCTGTAGCTAAATATACTTGTCATGTATGGCTGTTCTATGCATTCCCCGCCATCATCTCTCCTATGACAATTCTATAAGATAGTAATATTATAACCCCCATTTAGTGAGTATAAAATGAGGCACATAGAGGTTAAGTGATTTGTCCAAGGCCATACAGCTAACATGTGACAGAGACAGGATTTCAAACAAGGCAATCTAGCAACAGAATCCGTGTCCTTAACCAGAATGATGTACTGTCTCTCTAGTGCCCCCTGTAAAACTGGTGCAGTGAACAGTGTCTTTAGACAGTAACTGAGACTTCCTAACTCCAACCGCCATCTCTGGTATCCACCATCTAATCGTGCTCTGTCTCAGAAGTGGAGGACTGAGGCTGGCAACAGAACAGAATCAAATTTTTGGTTTGGAGTGATAAAACAGGCCTTTAAAACTCAGGAGGGGCTTGCAAATCAGGGTTCTAATTGCAAGAACTAGGCCTTTCAGGAAAATAAAAAAGGGTTTTTGACTACTCAAAGGTTTATGTTATAAACTCTAGGTAAGGAAGAACACGTTGACAGAAGGAACATTTACCTTCCCCAAAGGAGATAAAAGTGTGCCTTTTTATCAAGAGGGAGGAGAGCAGGAAGGAATGGCAGGAGCTTTGATGCTTCTAGGGCCCTGAGAAAGGGTTCTGACCTCTGTCCCTTCTCTTTTGGCTCACCACTGCAGTCCCTATCCCAGTCGCACTCTGGTCATAGTAATAAATCAATCACTGTGTATTAAACTAGCGTTTGAGCTTTACACACATCATCTCATTAACCCTCACAGCACGTCTGTGAGGTAGGTGCAATTATGATGCCCAACTTACAAAGGTGGAGACCCACCCTAGAAGAAGGAGCAAGACTTGAGCTCAGGTATATCTAAGCTTAGTGCATATGGGTCTAAACCAGGGCTCACAATCTACAGCCCACTGACTTCCTTGTAAATACCGTGTTAGAGGATTCACAGCTACATCCATTCCATCACTATTGCCTATGGTTGCCTTTACCACAACTATTCAGTTAAGTAGTTGTAACTGTGGCCAGCCCTATGTGGCCAGCAAAGCCAAAAATATTTATTATCTGGCCCTCTTCAGGAAAAGTTTGCTAACCTCGGGTCTAAATCACCATACCACCCTGCCCTCATGGCCACACCTCAGATTTTGTACTTGGGAAGTGGTCACAGATTCTCAGATTTGCAAAGTCCACTATCAGAGCACAACACCTCCCTCTGCAGAATGGGTGAGTGGCCTTTCATCCCAGAGTAGTTGTGAAGATTCATAAAGAACTTGTGCTTGATTAGCACATGCAGGAGACCCGGTTTCAATCCCTGGGCTGAGAAAATTCCTTGGAGGAGGAAATGGCATCCCTACTCCAGTATTCTTGCCTGGAGAATCCCAGGGAAGAATTCCAGAGAATCCCAGAGGAACCTGGCAGGCTACAGTCCATAGGACCGCAACAAGTTGGACAGGACTGAACAACTAACATGAACTAAGAACCTGGATTCACATTAAAATTCTCTAGGGAATTTTTAAGGTGATACTGATGCTCCTCTGACCCTTTATTATTCAAAATTGCTCAAGGTGGGGTCCAGATATCTGTATGTTTAAAAAGCTCTCCAGGTGATTATTTTAACTTTCTATTTGGAAAATTTTGAACATAAAAACAGAATGGTATGGTACAACATACCCCCACGGTAACTCACCACTCAACCTCAGTTGTCACCCCCAATCATATCGTTTATACTCCTGTCAGCTCCCTGCCCTGGATTATTTTGAAGCCAGTCCCATGCATCGTACTATTCCATCCATATATATTTCATCATGAATCTCTAAAAGATGAAAACCTGATAATAAAACATGACTACAACACCATTATCACACTTAACAAAATTCACTCTAATCCCGCATATCATCAAATATCTAGGCAATAAACTACTCTGATTATTCCCTAAGTTTTAGGTTTGTTTGAATCAGAATCCAATTGAGATCCATGTATTGTCATTTACTGTTGGGTCTCTTAAGCCTTCCAGGTAATTCTACCGTGCAGCCTGTAGGTTGAGAACTAAAATAAAAATAAAATAAAATCAATAAGGGAGAGTTGAGATAAGGATGAAGGCAGAGTGGAGAGCCTGGTTTTCTGGAAAGCTGAGTGATGCATATTATTCAAATCTACACTTCAGCCAAAGGGCTCATTACTGCCACCCAGCCTGAAGGGTGCTTAATGACCCCCAGAATCCCAGGACCCACAGATAACATGCCACTTGTTAGTCCTGGGGAAGGCTGGTACAGGGTGATGACTATCAGATGGGGCTTTTGTTCTTAGTATTAATTCACCTTTGTCGAAAACACACAACATAAGAGCTGTGGGTTGAACTTAGTATCTTTTTGAAGACTATAGCCTGGGGAGACAGTCTCTCAGACGGCTCTGAGAAACTGCTCAAAAGATGTAAGGGAGGAGGTCAGAATATATATAATTTTGGTGAAGGAGTACATGTAAGCAAACACACAACTTGGTAGAAGGTTGCTATTGGTCACAAGGAACCAATGTCTTAGTTATCGGTTTTAGTGCTTTTCTAAGTATGAGAAAACGCAAGAAATTGGGTTTATAAAAATTTCTCCTAAAAATATTTAACTATTTTGAAGACCTAGTCTGCTGGTTTTCCTAGAGCACAGAGTACTTCATTCTTCATATTTGCCCTGAACTCCTTTCAGAATGTATTGAAGGTCAGCGACTGCAATGACTAATGACTTAATTCTTATAGAACCAGATGGTGAGCTCTATTCTTTCATTGGCACCTGTTTGCTTATTTGTTTGTTCATTGATTAATTTACTTGCAAGAGAAACTCTCATCTAAATTTCTCTGTCTAGATGAAGACATTAAAGTGCTAGAGAGTTAACTTTTATTTTACAGGCAATCACAAGAATAACCCCTTATCTATTATGTAAACAGAAGACAGTGAGAGCCACCCAGAGCCTTTCTGTGACTGCCCATTGGTGACCCCTTCCAAACCTCTTGGCACCCAAAATCTCTTGTTTGGCAGGGGTGGGAGGGATTTGCCAAAGTACCAGGGGGTCTTCAGGAAAGAAATCTCAAGATTGGAGGTTGCTAGACTCTCTCTGAGATATCCAGATGGCTCTTGTCAGAGGGAAGGGAAGCCTGGGCCAGCGGTCCACCTCAGCTCCAGGACTTGGGAGAACTGTGCTGGCCCTTCTCAAGCCCGTGGGTGACCCAGCAGCCAAGACAGTGGGGGCTGTAGGGTCTGCCCTGTGCTTTCTCCCCTCACAGGGCTTGGACACAGGATTCCCGGGGACTCCTGAACAATTCATGGGGAAGGAGAAGTGGGAGGCCCCGAGAGGGAGGAGTCAGGTTTCCTGCTAACCTGGACAGGTTGAAACAGGAGCCCCCGAAGGCTTCCAGTGCACCAGGTCTCACAGGATGGAGCTCAAGCCCCTTGAGCTGTGTGGAAAGCCTTTCACAGTCAGACTTTGCCCACTTCAGTCTTCCTTCCCTCCGGCCTTGCAGAACCAGCCACAACCCCTGTTCATTCGTTCATCTACCCACTCACTCATTCATTTGTTTTGTTCACATGGAAAGCATCACTCAGAAGTTGACATTTTACTGAAAGAGGCAAAGAAGTGAACTATTTGCATCTCTGGGAGCAGGCTGTGGGGTGGCAGGGAGAGGAGTCTCTCTCTCTCTGTCTCCCTCTTGTGTTCTCTCTTGAGACTCACTGTGGCCGTGGCTCTGTCCTACCTCATCACAGGGCTCCCCTCAAACTCTGGACCCCATTCTGGTTCAACCCCAGGCACTAGTCCCCCCGCTGTGTGCTGAGGTCCCTCTGTTCGCTGGGCCTGTGGACCTCAGTTCTCCCAGCACCTGCCCTTCTGATCAGGCATCCCTGTTGCCTGCTCTGTATCCCCTCAGGCACCATCTGCCCAAGCCCCACAGATTCCAGCATCCCTCCCCCGTACCCAACTCGAGGAGAGTGCTGTGATAGGAAATTTTTATTAATAAGAACAAGAATAGCTACCACGGAGGGGCTTGCTACCCCGCGGCTGGTGCGCTGAGCGCTGTGTGTGTGTGTGTGTTGTCTCCACCAGCATTCCCAGAGAGGCCCCTCTTCCCCGTACTGTCGGCCCTCGTCCAGTTGGAGCAGTATCCTCCTGTCTGATCCTTCTACTTATTCTCTTTACTTCCCCTCATCCAGTTCCCTCACAGCAGTTATCGATTTTCTTTTTAAATATAATGTGGATCACATTGCTCTCTTACTGAAAGGTCCTCGGCTGGCTGTCCTGGACAATCCCACCACACGTCTGTCCCCTCAGGCCCCTCAGGCCAACTCCGGCCTCCGTAGCTCTTTTTCCCTCTGACATCAGCCCTCCATTCTCCACTCCCATTCACAGGGCACCAGCCACGTTGCTTTCCTTTTCTCTCCTCAAACACACCCTGCTTCTGGGCCTTTGCCTTGGCCTGAAATCCCTCAACCTGATCTTCATTCAGCCTTTTCTGAAGGGTCCGGTGCAAGCACCAGCAACTCAGAAGGGTCTCCACAGGCCACTCTGTCTCCCCAAACCCCAACTTTGTTCACTCTTGGTCACATCACAACAGTTTGCTTCAAATGTTCTATTTTTACATCCCACTGCATCTTGTTTATATTTCTAACTTTTTAATGTAAGTGCCATTGTTCACGGCTGTGGCTGTTTCCCCTCCTCCTAGAATGGTGTCCGGCCAAGATTTGGAGCTCAAGGAATTTGAATTAATGAATGGATAAATAAGCTAATTTAATTCTCACGCAAACCCCACAAGTCTGTTTCAGTGGTTCTCAGCCATGACTGTGCATTTCAATCTCCCAGAGCGCTTAAAAAGAATACTGATGCTTTAACGCAAACACATTGGATTCAATTTCATTGATCTGGGGTGGGGTGAGTCTGGGCATCTTTTCTTTTTAAGCCCTCTTGGTCATCTTAGTGTGTAACCATTTATGTTAAAACTCACACTTAAAATTATAACCACCTTGGCAGAAGGAAGGCTGTCAGGGCAGGGCCCTTCAGTCAGAACTGCCATTTTCACTTAAGTTCATACCTGAAAGATGCCTGGTTTCTCTCAGGCCCCCTGGGGCTGAGCCAGGGCTGGGGCAACGAACTCTTCTGCCCTTGAGGAGGGCAGTCGTGGGCTGAAGAGTAGGCTCCTGACTTTTCTTTGTGACCAGAGCAGGACCCAAAAGCAGCTGAGTGCTCTAAAGAAATCCAGAGGCAAAAAAGGAGTCCCTTCCTGGACACACTGAGGCCACAGCAGCCATAGCCGCAGTGTTCTGAGTTCTGGGGTTCTGGAGGACCAGGGGTGGCCTGGGAGAAGAATAGGCCATTGTTGAGTAAGAGGGGGCCCTCCTCTACCCATGCTGATCTGGAGGAGGGGGGCTGAAGGTCACAAGAAGGGCCAGAAACAAAACACACTGTGGGGTACTGGGTGTCCCCATCAAAGGTGCCTACAGATTGGAATTTGGATCCCAGCTCCGTTCCTAAGCATCTGTGTGATCTCAGGAGTGTCACTTAGGCTTTCTGAGGCTCAGTTTTATCACCAGTAAAATTGAAACCATTTACCTTAGATTGGGACTTGAACTCACGTGACCAGCACTCGAACCCAGCCAAAGCCCACAGTAATGAAGCTCAGGTTCTTGATATCTCATCACAGAAAGAATTCAGTGAGAGACAAAGTGATAGTTAAGAAGTGGTTTTATTCAGAGAGAAACATGCTCCATAGACAAAGTGCGGGGGCATTGCAGAGGGTGAAAACAGGGGCCCCCAAATGTGGTGTGGTTAGCTTTTATGGGCTGGGCAATTTCATAGGCTAATGAGTGGGAAGATTATTCTAACTACTTTGGGGAGGGGGTGGAGATTTCCAGGAATTGGGCCACTGACCACTTTTTGGTTTTGATGGTGCCTTGGAACTGTCATGCCACCTCTGGGTGTGTCATTTAGCTTGCTGATTGAGGATCAAAGTCTAGTCGAAGTTGACTTGCCTGCCATCGTGGGCCCATTTGATTCTAATTGGTTTACGTTATATCCATGGGCTATGCCATTCTTTCAAAAGTTGTGCCCTGCCCCCTTTCTTCTTGTTTTTAAAATGACATACAACACCTAGAAAGGTTGTAAGTGTTAGACGAGATGATACCTACAGATAGTACCTGGAAGGCTAGAAACCCTGCCCTGGTAATCACGTACATGTGTATCAAGTCATCACATTGTGTGCCTAAGTATATACACTTTCATTTGTCAGTCATACTGAAAGCTCCAGGCTGGACATTTACAGTCAGTCAGTCTCCTGAGATAAGAGACAGGTGGGGTCCACCTGAGGAATTTATAACCAGCCCCCTGTTGACTGGTAAATAGCCAGTCATAGTCTCTTGTAACAAGAGACTTCCCTGTAGCTCAAATGCTAAAGAATCTGCCTGCAATGCAGGAGACCAGGGTTTCATCCCTGGGTCAGGAAGATCCTCTGGCGAAGGGAATGGCAATCCACTCCAATATTCTTGCTGGGAGAATCCCACAGACAGAGGAGTCTGGTGGGCTACAGTCCGTGGCATTTTGCAAAAAGTTGACACAACTGAGCAACTAACATACAGGGAGCTAACATCCAACATGCCTTGTAGAGCTATATTAAAAAGCAGAGATATTATTTGCCAACTAAGTTCCATCTAGTCAAAGCTATGGTTTTTCCAGTGTATGGATATGAGAGTTGGATGATAAAGAAAGCTGAGCACTGAAGAATTGATGCTTTTGAACTGTGGTGTTGAAGAAGACTCTTAAGAATTCCTTGGACTTCAAGGAGATCCAACCAGTCTATCCTTAAAGGAAATCAGTCCTGAATATTCATTGGAAGGGCTGAGGCTGAAGCTGAAACTCCAATACTTTGCCCACCTGTTGCAAAGAACTGACTCATTTGAAAAGACCCTGATGCTGGGAAAGATTGAAGGCAGGAGAAGGGGATGACAGAGGATGAGATGGTTGGATGGCATCACGGACTCAGTGGACATGAGTTTGAGCCAGCTCCAGGAGTTGATGATGGACAGGGAAGCCTGGAGTGCTACAGTCCATGGGGTCGCAAAGAGTTGGACACAACTGAGCAACTGTACTGAACTGAACTGATACAGGTACAGAAAGACTCCTTGGAGTCAAAAGTTGGAGGGTGATTCCAGGCCATAATGAGTCTTGCTCCTCCCAGAAGACTTCACTTTGAGATTCAAATGGTGTGCATGAGATTAGCCACACATTAATAGCTAAAGTGTACATGTGCACCTCAGGGGAGGGTCCTGAGACAAATTAGCCAGTGTGGAGCAAAGCAAGGTGATTGACCTGAGGGAAGACAGACCTGGAGAAATGCCCCTTATAAAGGATTTAAACTTCCAGAGGCTTGACTATCTCTCTGAGCTCGCCCATGCGCCTTTCCGCCTGTACTTTTCCTTTCAATAAACTTTTTACTTTACTCTTTACCTTCTGCCTCCTCACCTGAATTCATTCTTGACTAGGCAGGCAGGACTAGGGAACTTAGCCCTAACTGCTGGCCCCTGTGGTCCAGTGGTTAGGACTCCAGTCTGGGAAACTAAGACCCTGCTTCCAGCTGCCACTTACTATTGCACATGTCCGGAATCAATACCTCAGTGAAGTTGGAGAAAAATAAAAATAAAAACATATTTTAACATATATCAACTGTTAGAAAGTGATTAATCCTGGGAAGGAAGGTCGAGCAGAGAACCATGGGTAGGAAGCATCAGATGGGAGAGGATTCCACTTTCGATGAGGGAGTGGGTTGAAGGCGCCATGAACTGAGCCATGTGGATGGAGCTTCCTGGCAGAGGATCTGCAAGAAGACCTGAAGCAGCACTGGCCGGAGCCAGCCTGAGAGCTTGCTAATATTTAGAAGTTTTGCAACTCTGGTCGGTTGAAACTTGGAATCGAAACTGGCCACGGTGGGAATTTTTAACTGCAGGTACTGGCAAACACTGTAAGTCAATTGTGCGGTTTTTGTTCTCAGAGAACCAGTTTACCAGCAGCCCCACCCCAAGCCAGAACTTCAATCCCACAAGGAGACCACAGTGGCTGCAGCCCAATAAGCCCAGTGAGAACTGTTTTTGAGACTTTGCCTTTGACGCTAAGAGACACAAGGCAACAGAGGAGGTTTAGTTATTTTTAGTAGCTTTATTTAGGTATAATTCACACACCAAAAAATTCACTCATTTCAAGTGTACAATTATTTGTATTACTGTTAATTTCCTTTGGTAAGTTTATAGAGCCCATGGGGTCGCAAAGTCCATGGGGTCACAAAGAGTCGGACACGACTGAGCGACAACTGAACTGAACTGAAGTTTATAGAGATGTGCAGTCATGGCCATGCTCCCAGTTTAGAACATTTCCAACAAAGAGATCCCTTGTGTCCTGTTGCTCTAGGCAACTGCCCATCTACTTCTTGTCTGTTTCCTGTCTCTGGAGGGTTTTGCACAGAAAAGGGACATGATTTGATTTATATTATTATCACTATTGCCTCCTTTCTGCCAGAATATAATAAAGTTCCTGTTCCCTTTCTGGATTAGATGGTGACCTGAATTTTCAGGGAAAATATCCCCTAAAGGAGTCCAGGACCCTCCAGGCCCTGGGGTTGGAATTGCATCTCCCAGCTGTGAAAAAAGGTTGCAGGGCAACTCTCGCTGGCTCAAGTGTGCTGACCAGCTGACGCCATGTGTCCTCTGCTGGCTTCAGGCTCTGCCCTCTCTTGGCTGCATTTGGGGCCCAGGTTCCCACGGGAGGCTGAGTTAGCAGATTGCCTTTGCCAGCGTTCCTGGGAGCCTGAATGTTTACAGGCACAAAGGCCTGCATTCCACTGAAGCAAAACCTGGAAGTCTTTGCATTTCCTGGGTTCAAGAACAAGGTACAGTGAAGAGAAATGCTCGGCAGGAGGTGTCAGCTGCCCCAAGCCTTTACTGATTAAGCCTAAAGGGGGTAGGGCCGGGAATGGGACTTTGTACACTTAGGAAGGAAGCCTGAGATTCTAACGATCTGCTGTCAAGGGACCCCAGGAATAGAGGAGAGAAAGGCAGAGGAAAGGGTTTTGGGCAGAGCTCTGGAGAGGTAAGGAGTAAGGGAGGGAGGTGAAGGAAAGGGAGTCCTGAAGCTGCAGCCACCACCCCCAGCCCAGCCCACAGAGGGGCTGGTGGCCACACAGGGGCTGAGGTCTAGCTTTCTGGGAGGTGAGACCTGGAAGTCACTTTTTCTCTCCAAGCCTTGCTTTCTTTATCTGTAAAATAGAGAACATAACACATTACACAGTTATGAAGATTTAAGGAAGTAACATTTATAAAGCCCTTTTCAAATGCTTGAGATGAGAGCTGTTATTGCTTTTCTTGTTATCCTGGCATGTTATTATTGTTGTCTTAGTCGTTCTGGCTGCTATACAAAAATACCACATACTAGGTGGTTTAAACAAGTTTGTCATAGTTCCAGAGGCTGGAAAGTGCAAGATCAAGGCACCATGGGCAGATTGGTGTCTGGTGAGGGCCTGTTTCCTGGTTCATAGTTCTAGCCTCAACAAGCAGAAGGAAGGTGGGAGTTCTCTGGGGTCTCTTTTATAAGGGTTCCACCCTCATGACTTTATCACCAATCAGCAGCCTCACCTCCTCACACCATTACATTGGAGGTTAGGAATAAATTACATATGGATTGGGGGAGAGCACAAACATTTAGTCTATGGCAGTTATTATTACTGCATTCTATTATTATTATTACTAAGAGGAACTTGGCAGAAAGGAAATGAATCTGGGGATATAGTCCTGTGGCCACTGCTTCACTTCTTAAACTTTAATGTGCTCAGCTGGCCTGGGGTTCATGTTGAAATGCAGATTCTAATTCCACAGGTCTTGGGTGAGGTCTAAGGTTCTGCATTTGTAACCTGTTCCCAAGTAATGCTGATGTTGCTGGTCCATAGACCACACTCTGAATATCCAGATACTAAAACTATTCTGGTCCAATACAGTAGAGACTAGCCACGTGTAGCTTTTGGAGCATTTGAATGTGGCTGGTCGAAACCGAAGTGTGCCTGTAAATGGAAAATGCACATTGGACTTCAAAGACTTAAGAACAACAAAATATAAAATATCTCTCTAATAATGCCTTCTGATATTGATTACATGTTTGAGATTATAGGATACAGCTAGTGTCAACTGAAAAATTAGTCACAACTTGAAAGTAGAGAATTATTTTATTTGGTGGGGATGTTAAGGACTCCCAGCCCAGGAGGCAGCATCTCAGGAGCCCTGAGAAAATTGCTTTGAGGAGGCAGAAAAGGGAGTCAGGCGATATACAAGTTTGGAACAAAGAGGGCAGGCAGTATGAACATCAAAGATTATTAAGTATGGAAAACCAGATATTAAGGAATTTAGCTTCAATCTGTAGGAGGATGCTAGCCTCTGGGCTCACTGAATTCATTCCTTTCATATGTCCCTCTGGAGAAGGAAATGACAACCCACTCCAGTAATCTTGCCTGAAGAATTCCATGGACAGAGGGACCTGGCAGGTTACAGTTCATACAGAGTCAGGCATGACTGAGCAACACTCACTCACTCATATGCCCCTCAGCTATCTGGGGCCAAACCCTGTTTCTTGATTGTTTACATCCTTAATTCTTTGTTCACCACAAGGCATGCAGAAGTAGTGGATGGTTGCTTCTTGCATTTCCCACCCCTTCCCCAGCTCTTCAGCAATCACCATAGGGGGCATCGCATCAGATGGATAGCAGGCGTTGCATTCCCTTTGGGGAGCCTGCATTCACATTTGGAGGCCCAAAATCACTGATGGCTGTGGCATTTCTTGCCCACTGATATGGCAGGAAGTATTCCATTTCACAAGGGCTTCCCTTGTGGCTCAGGCGGTAAAGAATCCACCTGCAATGCGAAAGACCTGGGTTCAATCCCTGGGTTGGGAAGATCCTTTGGAAAAGGGAATGAACGGCTACCCACTCCAGTATTCTGGCCTGGAGAATTCCATGAACTGTATAATCCATGGGGTCACAAAGAGTCAGACACAACTGAGCGACTCACTTCACTTCATTCCATTCCATTCCACAATAGTTAAATAAAATGTATTCACCTGTTTCTTTTTAATTTTTTTGAATGAAACTACCAGAGAATTGTGCATTACAGGAGAAGGTGTGGTTCATATCACATATCTTTTGGAAGGTGCTGCCCTGGAGCTTTCTTCAGACTTGTCAGGGCAGTTCAGGATTTGCCAAAGGCTTTTTGAGGGATTCAGTTTGAAGGACTGAGCCTTGGGAGGTGGGCTGTGAGTTCCTGCCCTCCACAGAGATCCAACAGGCCGTGAAAGGTGGAAGAAATGAACCCCAGGCCCAGGGAGGAGAAATGATCAAAATCACACCATGGAACTCAGATTAAAGCCCAAGACTCTGCTCTACAAGCTGATATGTGCTGTGGTCACCCTAGGGCTGACCACAGGTTTCTCTCCAACCTCAGTCTCCCTAAGGCCCCAAATTCGTGATGACATTCTCTCTTTTCTTTGATGACAGGCAGGAGGCAACATGAGGCTATGGCTAAGAGAACTGGTCCTCCATGCACTGAGAAACGCTCGGGGTATCTGTGGGTCTCATGGGCAGCCACCGCCTCTTCCTGTCCCGGAGAAGATTGTGGCCACATGGGAAGCCATCAGCCTGGGCAGGCAGCCAGTGCCTGAGTATTTCAACTTTGCCCATGATGTGCTGGACGTGTGGAGTCAGCTGGAAAAGGTGAAGCTCACAGTGTCCTAGGGTCCAACTTGGGCATCAGATTCCTCCTTCGCAAAACCCCAGTGAGTCTCGAGGCTGTAAGACACGTGTACATCGTGGCTTGAGAGTTTTGCAAGTCTTAAAATTTAAACTGTGAGCATTTAAGCCTTAAAAAAGCTATTATGACTAAGTCTTGGAGCCTTAGACACCCCTACCTAATCCCTAGTATTCTCACATTCCTAAACCCAAATTACCCAGGGGGAGAGTTATGCCCCAATCAAATCAACGATTTTATTTTCTTTGAATCATTCTGAGCAAGTGAAGGAGAAAGTTTTGTACTACTACTAATCTGGTTTTAGTATCTTCCTCACATTGGCTCCATCCCTTTTTAAATACGGGGAGAGCTTGGCTCAGGCTCAAACTTTTCACAGATCACAGCAAATACATAGGATTGAGTTCAGATGATCTTGATTTCCTTGTATGTCTCAGTGCATTTGCTCCCTTCTTTATCTTCCCTTCCTTGTCTGTCTGTTGTGCCTCTCTTTGTACTGTATGTTAAAGATACCTTTTGTTTATAGTAGAAGAATATAAACTTTATCTCAAAGAAATTTATTTATGTTAATTTTAAGAAGAGCTTGTTTAAAGAAAAAAGATGAGCTAAGTAATATTGTAAGTAGACGTAGTAATAGTCTACTGTTAGTGGGTATGGTTAAATGTATGAGGTGGTACGAGAATGACTGAGATGTAAAAGTAAGTTTTGCTGTCAGTTGTGCTTTATCTGCTTGAAACATGACCTTGAGCAAATCGCTAGGCTCCTTGTATCGCAGTTACCTCATCTATAAAAATGGAGTCATACAGTATGCCAACTGGAGCTGTGAGAATTCAATGAGAGGTAAGAGACTGGGGACAGGGTGCTCCTTTACTATCTATAAAGTGTAAGATTTAAAAAAAAAAACAAAACCACATTAAGCTTATCCAGTGCTTCCCTGAAATGACCTTCCTGCCAGGCTCTGTAGTCCCCTGGATTTCATAAGCCCACAGGCTATGTGGGCCTGAAGTGGCCCCAGCTCCTTGCCTGTAGAGTGGGGATGACAGCAGCTCCCTCCTGCCTTGGAGAAGGCAATGGCACCCCACTCCAGTATTCTTGCTTGGAAAATCCCATGGACAGAGGAGCCTGGCAGGCTATAGTCCATGGGGTCACAAAGAGTCAGATGGGACTAAAGCGACTTAGCATGCATACACACAAGCTCATTCTTAGAAGACTTCTCCTCATGAAAAAAATCAAACAAAGAGGGTTAAGTCAGCAAAAATAATGGAATAAGAACTTTTTGAAATTTTATTCTCCGTCAAAGCAAAACAAAAAACTTAGTCATAATCAACTTTTCAGAACTCTAGAAACTAATTAAAGATTAGAGTAATCCAGGGAACGTATACTAAAGACACTCTGGTTAACATCTGGGTGTACCTCAATGAAAATGCCCCAGAGATATTATCTCATTATGCAAAAATTACATATCCTTCATGACTATTTTGAAAATGTTAAAACACATCTGATGAAATTTAACTTTCAGCAGCCAGGAACTAACAGAAAATAATTATGTGTTATGTTATGCATACTTTTAAAAGCTTACCTGAAGTCTCTTCTATAAAGGAATAGTATGAATAAGTTGATCTGTATGTTTTAAAAACTGAATTGTTATTAAGGCAGAAATTATGAAGTTGCAAAAAAATGACAATATATACCAAATTGATTTACATACTCAATGTAAGCTTTATCAAAATTCCAGTAGACTTCTTTGCAAAAATATACAATCTTGTCCAAACAGTCATGCAGAAATGCAAGGGACCCATAATAACCAAAACAATCTTGAAAAAGAAGCACAACCTGGTGGACACACACTTTCTTATTTCAATGCCTACTACAAAGTTACAGTAATCAAGACTGTGTGGGAAAAAAAGAAGAAGACAATTTGGTGCTGGCATAAGGATAGGCACAGATGAATGGGATAAACCTAAGAATCAGAAATATACCCATAAATCTATGGGTATATTTTACCTTTCAACAAAGGTGCCAAGAAAATTAAATGAGGAAAGAATTGCCCTTCCAATTAATGGTGCTGGCATAACTGGATATTCACATGCAAAAAAAGAATGTGATCCCAACCTCACACCACATACAAGAATTAACTCAAAAATGGATCAAAGACCTAAATAAAGGAGAAAACAACTATAAAATTCTTAGAAGAAAATATAGGTGCATATCCTGGATTAGGTAATGGTTTCTAAAGTATAAGCAATGAAAGAAAGTAGATAAATTGAATTTCATGAAAATTTCTAGCATTTGTAGGTCAAAATGAAAAGACAACCCACAAAATCACATATCTGAGATATATAATTTATGTATATATGTGTGTGTGTGTGCATATACATATATATATATATATATATATATATATATATATAGCACATATCTGCAATGTATGAAGAACCCAATTAAAATATTGGCTAAGTATTCAAATAGGCATTTCTCTAAAGAATATAAACAAATTGCCAACAGACACATGGCAAAATGCTCAACATCTTTATTCATTAGGGGAATGCAATCCCAACCACAAAGAGGTACAATTTCATACAGAGTGACATGGCTAAAAGCAAAAACAGACAAACAAAAAAGTGTTGGGCAAGAAGAAATAAACAGAAAAAATAGGGAAAGAAAACCAAAGTGTTTGCTAAGAAGTGTTAACAAAGATATAGAGAAATTAGAAACCTCATACATTACTGGTGGAAACGTAAAATGGTACAGATGCTGTGGAAAACAGTTTGGCAATTCCTCATAGAGTTATCATATGACCTAGCACTACTCTCATAGGTGTGTATCCCAGAGAAGAGAAAGCACATGTTCATACAAAAACTTATGCATAAATGTTCATAACAACTTTATGGAAGTGGAAGCAACCCTAATGTCCATCAGCTGATGAATGGATAAACAAAATATGGTCTATCCATGCAGTAGAATACTATTCGGCCATTAAAAGGAACGTAACAGCAGTACATGCTACAACATGGATAAACCTTGAAAACATGCTAAGTGAAAGAAACCAGACACAAAAGACCACATATTGCATAATTTCATTCATGTCAAATAACCAGAATAGACAAATCCATACAGAAAATAGTTTAGTGGTTGTCAGGGGCTGGATAAGGAAAGAATAAAGTGTGACTACTAATGTGTAAAACATTTTTTTAGGATAATGAAAATTTTCTGGAGTTAGATAGTAGTGATGGTTACATAACTTTGTGAATATACCAAAAACCCTTGAATTGTGTGCTTCAAAATGGTAAATTTTATGGTAGGAGAATTGCATCTCAATTTTTAAAAAAAGGGAGGACACAGAATAGTGTGAATCTTAGGCTATCTTTTGCGTTAAAAAGATGGGATGGAAAAAAAGAATATACTTATGTTTGCCTAAAGATGCACTGGAAGGATTTGCAGGAAACTAATAATATTGGTTGCTCATTGAGACAGGTGAAGTGGGGAGCAGGATAGGCACAGTGTGGAAGAAGCCTTCTCAATGCATGTTTTTTCATATCATTTTGATTTTTTAACCCTGTGACTTTAATAACTATTGTAAAAAAAAGTTAAAAAAAAAGAAGAGCAAGCAAACAAAAATCCTCACCCATGTCTTCCATTTCTTTTTTGCCTATACAATTCTCTAGGCTGGCCACCGGCCCCCAATCCCTGCCTTCTGGTGGGTTGATGGTACAGGAGCAGAGGTCAAGTGGAGCTTTGAAGAGCTGGGGGAGCAGTCCAGGAAGGCGGCTAATGTGCTGGAGCGTGCCTGTGGCCTGCAGCCTGGAGACAGAATGATGCTGGTGCTCCCACGGCTCCCGGAGTGGTGGCTGGTCAGCGTGGCTTGTATGCGGACAGGTCAGTGAGCCGGGTTGAGACTCCCAGGTGGGGCTGACACAACCTGCCCGAGTTTGGGCAGCATCCACAAGGTCTGGGAGATGGAGCAAGTTGAACCTCCTGTGGAGTTTTGTTTACTTTCCAATCACAGCATGATTGTGTGCAGGGGCCAGAGAGCACTGTAATTGATCAAAGCAGGTCAGTATGTGTTTCGTCAAACATTTCCACTTTCGTCTCAGGTTCAAAGGATTTGTTAACAAAGTAAACCACTCGTTTTATGCAAGTAGAGAATACAGATATTAGAGAATTATTAGAGAGAATTAGGTATTAGGTATTAATTAAAATTAGAGAATTAAGTATTAGAGAATTATCTAGCTTACTTTCAACATACCAACATTAAAAGAAAAGAGAAATAGAAAAAGCAGAGACTACATCACCAAATTGGGTTTTGACCAACATCCAGACTTAAACAGCACGGGGAAGCCCCATGTCACAGCACATTTGGAGTCCCGATTGGGAAAGGGTCCCAGGCAGTGTCGACTCCATGGGTGAGACTTCAAAGATTGCAGTTCAGTGTTCTGTTTATAATCCCGGGACTACAAAAACTGATCTCATCATCAATCTGTGACCAAATCGCAAGCCTGGTTTCATGTTAATGCTGTTTGTTTTGTCTTGTAAAACTTAGAATGTTGCTAAGCCTGGGGCTTGGTTGGCCAGGCCCCCTCTAGGGGCTCAACAATCTCAAGATTTCTCCCTCATCTTATCTTTGGTGCTGCAAGTCTTGCATTCACAACAGGCAGTCACTCCCAGTCAGGGCTGTGTCCCTGAAGGTTAGAGGCAAGGTCAGAGGACTGCTCAGCTTTGTCTCTGAAGCCTAAACAAGACTATTCGTTTAATTTCCCTAACAATGTGAGGCAGCAGGGAGTGCTGAGGACTGGTGAGCTAGAGCTCACATGCCTCACCCATCAAGGGATGACTGCTGTCTTGAGCATATTGATCTTCAGACGGTTCCTTCCTCGAAGGATGGGAGGCCAAAGGATACAGCCCTCGGTGCCCCAAGAGCCTCTGCTGGCTCTGTCCTATGCACATGTTGAAAGGGCTGGAGTTTTTAGGCAGATTTTTCAAAAGCAAGACATCGACTTTTGGTGGAAGGCTAGTTTCTCCATCGCCTAGGAACTTTCTACCACTTAGAATGTCGTCCACTCCCTTCCAGTCATATCTGTAGAACAATCTACCTGAAATCTGTTGTCACAAATGTTTGCAAATCAGTACAAACTCATATCAGAAAATTAACCTTTCTGTATGATCAAGCTTAATCCAACCATTTTGTGAATAGGTTGTTCTCCCCAAAATTTTGTTTTTACCTATTTTTGGACAACAAATAAAAGTGAGCACCATTACAGTGTATCCAGCTCTGAAGAAAAGAAACAGGCACACAGGTTTGGGGACTTCTCCATATTCTGCCATGAACATAAAATCCATTTAAATGAGGACTGAGGTAAGGGAGCTCCTGAGGATCTGCTCTGCTCCAAGCACTGTGTTAGGCACCTTGCATGATCAAAACTTCTCTTTGCAGTATTATTATCATTTGTCTCCAGTTTCCCCAATTATACACATACCCTATTTCTTTGCTGTCCAAGTAGCTCAAGACCATGTTCTCCATCGCCACATCAAGTCTAGCATCCTGTTCATTCCCAAGGCGACACAACCTGAATGACCTCACATTCTCACATCCCCATGTTCTCCTGATAAGCACTTGTCACTTTTCTTCCGGTCTATGGTGTTCACCTCATTTCTCTTGCTGACAGCTCTGGCTGTCCACCATCTCTGGGCCACCAAAGCTCTGGATAGAACAGACTTGCATTAGAAACAGCTAACACAGAGAGGTGGAGTGAAGAACCAAACTGCTCAGCTCCCAAAGTGTTCATGCTGGGCTTTAAATCCTGTAAAGTTTGGGAGATGGAGAGAAGGGAAATGAGGGTTTTGCTTGGACTCCACCCTATTTGGGATTGGCCCTTTCCTCTGTCTTCTGTCCTCATTCACTGGGTGGCCGATTGTTTTAGGATCTCTTTCTCCTCCTCTGTGAAATGAGAATGTTGGACTCAGTGGAGTGTGGAGTTGTTTACAGCCTGCATTTTGAGATGTTCAAGTGGTTTTTCAAGTGTCTGATTAAAATTTTCCCCTGCTTTCTGCCTCCTTATCACTTCCCCTTAAGAGTAGATGAACTCAACTACTAGAGTGGTTTTTTCTGAAGTAATATGGGGCCATGGAGCCCCCACTGCTATACCCTTGCCCCTGCCCCTAGTGACCCACACCCAATGCTAAGATTCACTATAGCCTTTTGTTTGAAAGGCCTGAAAAAGCATTGAATTAGGTAATCTCTGCGTGTGTGCTTGCTAAGTTGCTTCAGTCTGTCCAACTCTTTGAGACCCTATAGACTGTAGCCTGCCAGGCTCCTCTTTCCATGGGATTCTCCAGGCAAGTATAATGGAGTGGATTGCCATTTCTTTCTCCAGGTAATTTCTAGGACAATGTAATACAGTGTTCAAGATCATGGAGTCTTAAGGTTACCACTGCCTGGGTTCACAGTCACAGCTCTACAACATTTTAGCTGTATGATCCTGGGATAGTTAATTTATTTAAGGCAGAAAGGTCTAGGTCTTAGTGTTTTGAATCTGCCAAATGGGTTTAATGATAACGTCTACTTTCCAGGGTTGTAAGAATTAAATGAAATAATGCATGTAAAGTTCTTAGCATGTGTAAATATTCTGTAAATATTCTCTGAATTTCAATATTTTATCATTAATAGTGCCTTTTCCAGTTCAGGCATTTTAAGTATCTCTGGCCCTTTCCTGCTTCTATCTGGGAATATCTGGCCTGGACCTGTTCACAGGGGTCTTCCCTGTCACCCAGGCAACATCCCCTCTCTGTGTGGTATCAGGGGCCATCATGATTCCCGGCATCTCTCAGCTGACAGAAAAAGACCTCAAATTTCGGCTGCAGGCATCCAGAGCCAAGTCCATTATCACCAGTGACTCCTTGGCTCCACGGGTGGATGCCATTAGCTCCGACTGCCCTTCCCTTCAGACCAAGCTGCTTGTGTCAGACAGCTATCGGCCAGGCTGGATGAACTTCAGGGAACTCCTCCGGTAAGTTGGAACTCTCCAGAGGCGAGCTTAAAAATGAGGCCAAGGCATTTCCCCCTGCGTAAAAAGAATGGATTTCTCATTGCACATGGAGAGAGTGAATCAGAAAGGCGAATCACTTTGGAAGCCAGACAGACCTGAGACCTAATCCTCCTGGGGACTACCTGAAGTTCCTTCAGTGGTATTCATTTAGTCAGTACTAGAATTGTTCTTAGATTTTTTTGTGCATTTGTCTCTATGATGTGGTAATAAATACAGATTATCAGATGGAGTAAATGAGATGATTTACATGATGCACTTAGTACATTATAGTGCTTAATGTATTCTGAACTGTGGTGTTGGAGAAGACTCTTGAGAGTCCCGTGGACTGCAGGGAGATCCAACCAGTCCAACCTAAAGGAAATCAGTTCTGAATATTCATTGGAAGGAATATGAATATTCATTCATGTTGAAGCTGAAACTCCAATACTTTGGCCACCTGATGCAAAGAACTGACTCATTAGAAAAGACCCTGATGCTGGGAAAGATCGACGGCAGGAGGAGAAGGGGACGACAGAGGATGAGATGGTTGGATGGCATCACCGACTCAGTGGACCTGAGTTTGAGTAAACTCCAGGAGTTGGTGATGGACAGGGAGGCCTGGCGTGCTGCAGTCCATGGGGTCGCAAAGAGTCAGACACAACTGAGCAGCTGAACTGAACTGCATGTATTCCAGGTGTTGTGCTGAGTTAGCATTCACCTGCATTCAATCTTGCAACAAAAATTTAGCTAACATCTGTTTTGTGACAAGCATGGTATTTGATACTCAGACAATAATGAATCAGCATTGTCTTATTTAATCCTTGAAAAACCCTATAAAGTGCACTTTACCCTAATTTTCCAGATGATGAAACTGAGACCTGGAAAGATAAAGTGATGTGTTTGAGATGATGTTAAGTAATGACGTCAAGGTTGGGACTGAACCAAAGCCATTTGCCTTTCAGTAAGGACTCGTAGAAATCAAACTGGGCATTTGAGATTTTGTCTTGACTGGAGGCCAGAACTAAAATGGGTCCCTCACACGGGCCTGCACTGTTAAGTCACAAATGCTTGTCTTCATAGATCAGGGGCATCAGATTCACCTGCTATTTTACTTTCTTTTTTTTTTTTTTTGACTAATCTCAGCATTTGTCTCTTGTCCCTAGCTTAAAAGAAAACTTTGTGTCACTTGCATTTAATTGTATTATAATTTTTAGGACTATAAGACTCACAAGCACAGGTTATAAATAATGTGTCCTGTATTTTACAAAATATTATATTTCCAACATATGGCCTTGTCTGTACTTTCCTTATATTCCAGTATAATTATAAGCAGCTGAAACTTGAACAGAAAATAATCAATATATGTAAGAAATACAGTTAAATACAAAGATATATTTAAAAGTTTGAGGACATGGTAAATGCTTTTTTGAATGTCCTTTCCTACAATAGAATATAAACTTTCTACCATAAAATTATGGAAATTATTTATTTATTTATTTATTTATTTGAGTGTGTGCTTAGTCACTTCCATTGTGTCTGACTCTTTGTGACCCTATGGACTGTAGCCCACCAGGCTCTTCTGTCCATGGGATTCTCCAGGCAAGAATACTGGAGGGAGTTGCCGTGCCCTCTTCCAGGGGATCTTCCTGACCCGGGAATTGAACTCTCATCTCTCATGTCTCCTGCATTGGCAGGCAGGTTCTTTACCACTAGCACCACCTGGGAAGCCCCATTTTATTTCTTGATTTTGGGGTGAGGTTTGAAATACAGATTTTAAGTTCCCACATCTGACCTACTTGCTGCTGCTGCTAAGTCGCTTCAGTTGTGTCCGACTCTGTTGCGACCCCATAGACGGCAGCCCACCAGGCTCCCCCGTCCCTAGGATTCTCCAGGCAAGAACACTGGAGTGGGTTGACATTTCCTTCTCCAATGCAGGAAAGTGAAAAGTGAAAGTGAAATCGCTCAGTCGTGTCCGACTCTTAGCGACCCCATGGACTGCAGCCCACCAGGCTCCTCTGTCCATGGGATTTTCCAGGCAAGAGCACTGGAGTGGGGTGCCATTGCCTTCTCCGCTGACCTACTTAACCAGGCATATATGAACAAGGGCCCAAATCCTTATATTCAGTGATCTGCCCACGTGATTTTGATGAGTGTCAGGCTGGTCTGAATCAGCAGGCTCTCAATTTTGGCTGTCATTAGAATTACATAAGGAACTTAGGGAAAAAAAAAAAAAAAAACAGCGCCCAGGCCCACCAACAAAGATTCTGATTCCATTTTCTTCAGCTTGGAGCCCACGGAATGGTATTTATTTCAAAAAACCTATCAGGTGATCCTAAGATGCAGCCAGGATTGAGAAATAGTGAGTTAGAACATTCTCCAGATCACAAAACTTTTAGGAATTACCCACATCTCAAAAATCCAAATTTAGGGAACACTTAAGAAAACAACTCTGAATTACCAGGAACTGAGGTAGAACTCATAAATGCTGGTTCCACCAGAAGGTCTCATGCCTTGATAAAAGCACAGGTTTTTTTGAGTGAGTCATTTAATTATTCTGAGCCTCAGTTTCCTTATGTGCAAATGGTTATAACCCCATGAGGTGATTGTAGGGGTCAGAGATAACAAGCTGGAGCTTCCAGCAGGTACCTTACACATGGTATTTATCATATGTAGCCTGTCTTGTTGTTATAGATATTACTGTGACTGTTGGCACTCCTAGCAGTACCCCTGTAATATTTTTATATTTTACAGGGAGGCATCCACGGAACACAACTGCACAAGGACCAGGAGTCAAGACCCAGTGGCTGTCTACTTCACAAGCGGGACGACTGGGGCCCCCAAGATGGTTGAGCACACCCAGGCCAGCTACGGACTGGGCTTTGTGGCGAGTGGGAGGTACCAGGGGTTGGCTTGTCTGGTGGGTCCAAGAAGAGAAAAGTAGGTAGGTGAGCTGGAGGAGTGTGGGTGAGGGGGAAAGTGGCAGGAGTCAAAGTTAGGAGCTAACAAGGGGGCAAATCAGGTAAAATCAGAAGGCTTTAGGCTTTGCTTTGAGTGAGGTGAGAAGCAACTGGAGGTGTTTCGGTTTTTTTTTTTTTTTAAGTGTGGTAAACTACATGTGCCGTTAAATCTACCATTTTAAACATTTTAAGTATACAGTTCAGTGTCATTAAGTAAATTCACATTTTTGTGCAATCATCCCCACCATTCAACTGCAAAACTTTTTCATCTTGCAAATCTGAAACCCTGTGCTCATTGTACAAAATCTCCCTAATGCCTCCTACCCCCCAGCTCTGAAACAACCATTCTACTTTCTGTCTTAATGAATTTGACTACTCTGGGAACCTCATAAAAGTAGAAAAATACAATATTTTTCCTTTTGTGTCTTACTTATTTTACTAAGCATAATGCCTTCAAGGTTCATTCATGTTGTAGCCTATGTAAGAATCTCCTCCTTTTTTTGAAAGAAATCTCCTTCTTATTCTTTGAACTGAATAATGTTCCATTGTGTCTATACTAATACTGCTTATTCATTGCTTATCCACTGATGGACACTTGGACTGCTCCCACCTTTTACCTGTTGTCCATTGTGCTGCTATGAACATGGGTGGACAAATATCTGTTCAATTCTTCTGGATATATGATCAGAAGTAGAATTGCTGGAGAACATGGTGATCCTATGTAATTTTTTGAGGAACACTGGAGTATTCTGAGCAGAGGAGTGACAAGATATGATTTGCTTTTTTTTTTTAAAGGATAACTCAGAATATTGGGTTAAGAATAAACTATAGGAGGCAAAGGTGAAGCAGAGGGCCACTTAAGAGGCCAGTGCATTGAGAGGCAAAGGTAAAGTCTTGCCTGGGGGAATAGCAGAGGAAGGAGCTAGAGGAAGTGTGATCCTGAAAGTATTTTGAATGCAGACCTAATAAGATTTGATGAGAGGTGAGAGACAAACCTCAAGGATGATGCCAAGTTTATGCTTATACTTACTAAACTATAAGCCCCTCCAAGCAAGACTAATCATTCATTTCTCTATCCCTAATGGTAAGGGCAAGATAAATACTGAACAAATATTGACTGAATAAATAAAGTGCCCTTCCATATTATACTGAGATTACTTGTTCCCTTAAGTATCACTCTAGACTTTGAAGTCTTTGGAAGCAGCACATTTGTCTTTTTGATTCTGGCCTAGGAGATAAGAATATAGAAGATGCTCAATAAATGCTTTGGAGGCAGTTTGGCTCTATGGTTCTTATACATATATGACAAGTGTAAGTGAGTGAGTAAGGCTCCAAAGAGGAGAACAGACTGATGTAATTCTTTTTAAAGGTAGAAATATTGCTGAGGGTTCTCATTTTCTCCCATTTCTGGCAGGAGGTGGGTGGCCTTGACCAAATCAGACATCTTCTGGAACACAACCGACACTGGCTGGGTGAAGGCAGCCTGGACTCTCTTCTCTGCCTGGCCTAATGGATCTTGCATTTTTGTGCACGAGTTGCCCCGGGTTGATGCCAAATTTATCCTAAATGTAAGAGATAAAAACACCTCTTCTGTGTTGGGCATAAATTAGATGAGTGGGATATAGGTTTTGAGTTTGCAGGATAAAAAGCATGAATCAGTGACTATAAAGTTTCTTTGATGTTGATATTAACCCAAAAGTCTCCCAGGACCTTCCATAATCTGGTTCATGCCCTCCTGGTTGTCTTGAGTTATTGCCCATCCTCTAACTATATTCCTAGACATAAGACCACTTAATATCTCCAAACCTTTGCAGGTTCTATTTGTTTTTTTGTGGGGTGCCTTTTCTGGTACTACTTTCTTCCTCGTGCTCTTGTCAAAACCAGAGTTATTTCTCAACACCTTGGGGGAAAATTATAACCTCCTCCTCAACATTGTGTGCTGCTGTCCATGGTGCAAAGCATGGATAATTCACCCAACCCTGGGCTCTCCAGCCCATCCTTCCAGGATTTTCTCATAATCCATGTCCCCAGTGAAGATATAGGGCATCTTTCTTCTGCCCTCCACATCCTAACCACAGTTTTTTAAAATATCAGAGGAACCATCTGCCCATGTTCTTTGCATTGAGGCAAGCTGTATAACATGGTGGCTAATAGAATAGGCTGGGCCATTAGTCAAACCCGGCCTTTGATCCTACATCTGCCATTTGCTCACTGTTTTCTTGGGAGAGTCGTGTAATCTCCTTGAGCCTCATGTTTCTCATTGGCAGGGAAGAAAGGGATAATAAGGTTCTAGAGAGCTGTTATGAGAATTAAATAATATTAGACATATGGCCTGGCACATAGTAGGTTCTTAACACATATTAATTATTTTATCATCATTATCAAACTCACCATCATTATTACTCGTCCAGGGCTTGATAGACCAACGTGTGCCTTCTCCCTCCACCTCCCCCAACTCTGAAGTAGTGTGTTAGTCATCTACTGCCATGTAGTAAATCACTCCAAAATATATTAATTAAAAAGGGGTTTCCCTGGTGGCTCAGTGGTAAAGAATCCACCTTCCAATGCAGGAGACACAGGTTCAATCCCTGAGTTGGGAAGATCACCTGGAGAAGGAAATGGTAACCCACTCCAGTATTCTTGCCTCAAAAGAGTCAGACATGACTTAGTAACCAAAACAACATAGAAATTTAAAGCATAATTATTTATTATCTCACAGTTTCTGATGATCAGGAATCTGGGATCAGCTTCCAGGTGGATCTGGATCTGGGTTTCTCAAAGGGTTGCCGTCAAGATGTCAGAAAGCTATGCTCATGTCGATAGTGGCATTATTCATAATTGTCAAAAGGTGGAAGCAATCCAAGTTCTATCAACCCAGATAAAATGTGACACATACTTGCAATGGATTATTATTCTGCCTTTAAAAAGAAGGAAATTCTGCTACATACTACCTCATCTTGAAAACATTATGTTAAGTGAAACAATATATAGGACAGAAGAACAGATAATATATAAATACCTAGGGTAATCAAATTCATGGAAACAAAGTAGATGGTCAGAGGATGGGGGGAGGGGAAATAAGGAGTTATCATGTAACAGATGGAGAGTTTTAGTTTGGGAAGATTACAAAAGGTTCTAGAGGTGAATGGTGGTGATGATTGCAAAAGAGCATGAATTTACTTAATACTGCTGGACTGTACTTAAAAATAGTTAAAATGGTAACTTTTCTCTTATGTTTATCACAATAATAAGAAAAAAGATGTCAGCCAGGGCCGCAGCTATCTTGAGATTTGAGACTGGGATTGGAGATTATGTTTTAAACTGCACTTATGTAGGTTTTAGAAAATTTCAATTCCTCACTGGTTCTTAGCCAGAAGCTTCAGTTGCTCACTACATGAACTTGTCCATTGGACGACTGGAGTATATTCACAACACAGCAGCTTGTTTTTCCCAGAGTGAGTGAGCCAAGAGACAGAGAGCCAGCGACAGTGCCCAAGGGGAAGCTGTAGTCCAAACGCCACATCTGTGTTATGCTATTCGTCACATAGACCAAATTTGGTACACTGTGGGAGGGGACCGAGTTTGAATACTGGTAGGTGGAAATCATTCCAGGCCACCTTGGAGGCTGGGTACCACATGGCATTTTCAACTTTTCTCCTCTGGTAATGGGAATATAAAGACCTGATTCACCCACTCCCCCTCCGTGAAATCCCACCCTCGTAACTCTAAGAAGCTCTCCACACTTTGTTTTTGTTTAGGCTCTGTCCAGGTTCCCGATCACCACCTTCTGTTGTGTCCCCACCATGTTCCGTCTACTTGTGCAGGAGGATCTAACCAGGTATGGCTCATCCTCTTGGTGCTTTGGTGCTTTTAGATACCCAAGTATCTAAATATATAGCACAGGAATCCCTTATAACACGTGTCCCCTCTTATTCCAATTTTTTTTCTCTCAGTGTCTCTCTTTCTCTCTCTCACACACACATGTATACACATACTCACAAGCATATATACCCATATCCTTTGTAGACACCTCTTAGGAATGAACTTCTGGCCCCCAAGAATTTGCAACCAAATGGAACTGAACTGAGCAGAACTTAGCAGTCTGAAATTTCCGTGCTTACACCCATATACCCATAGGCCATTCCCTCAGCAATGAGATTAGAAAAATTGATGGATAATTGCTAATCACCTGTGGAATAGGTTTGTGGCCAGAGCCTTAGGTCTGCTGGGACTAACAAATCCACCACAATGGAAGCTCCATCCCTAGTCCCATACTAACTCCCGCCAGCCATTCTCAAGTGAATGCCACTGGACACCCAACAGAAGGTAACAAGATACTGCAGATGGCTCCCATCTTGGGTGAATCCAAAGCAACATCTTCTGGTAGGGCGAGTTTCACTGCTGGGGTGGGTAGAGAGAGGCCCATGCCCATTGGTAACCTACTGACCCTCATCTCTGTCTCCCTTGTCTATTCTCTCCCAAATAAAGGGAGTTGCCCCAACCACCCTCATCTTCCCTAATCCCATATATCTGTTCATAAAGTGCCTAAGAGAGTGAGTTCTTCCATGATTCTCAAGGTTAATTCTCCTATGATGTAAGAATTCTTCATAACCATTGATCTATTGTGAATATTTACACAGCATGATTTGATCAAAAGCAGACTTAGAATGATTTGTTCAAGCAGAAAGTGATTGAAAGATACTTGGTAATATTAGGTAATAGCCAAACCAATTTAATCCAAAGGGGAAAATGATCACAAATTTATTTACAGTCTCTTATCTTTCACATTTTGAATAATTTGTTGAATACTTTTGCAACATATTTAATATCTGTCAGAATTTGGGGGTTTCTAAAGGGCTACTTTTCTATCTTCTTAGTTGTTAATTGATTTCTCTTTTTCACAGGTGGTTGTCCTAACCAACTTATTATCAATCAGTTTGTTTGCAACTAAATCATTTTGACCAATTCATGTGGAATTCACCAGTGTTATGCCAAAGCCTACTGTATGAGGTTCTGATTTTATTTCAAACTCAGATAAGATTTTTTAAAAAATTCTCTGTCCATGCCTGCAAGGTCAGGGCACTTGGGGCAGATTTATAATCTTTATTAGTATGGGAGCCTATGCTTTAGTGCCTCGAGGTATCTGCCAACAGTGCTAGAGTATTGGATTGGGCATGGGGATTCTAACATATGTGGCCTTGTTTTTTTGGCTGAGAAAGGTACCAGTTTCAGAGCTTGAGACACTGTGTGACCGGAGGGGAGGCTCTGACTCCTGATGTGAGGGAAAAGTGGAAGAGCCAGACGGGCCTGGAGCTGCACGAAGGCTATGGCCAGTCTGAAACCGTGAGTACTGCCAGGCCAGTCCCTGCCAAGGCCACCTCCATCTGGGCCCTCAGACAGTCTGTAGGGATAGCTGGTCTGCAGAGCCTCCTGCGTTTCTGGCTGTCGTCTCTGTGACACCTTCAGGGACTGCCCTGTCCACAAGGAGGAGAAGTGAAGTTGCTTAGTCATGTCCGATTCTTTGCGACCCCACAGACTGTAGCCCACCAGGCTCCTCCGTCCATGGGATTTTCCAGGCAAGAGTACTGGAGTGGGTTGCCATTTCCTGCTCCAGGGGATCTTCCCCACCCAGGGATCGAACCCAGCTCTCCCGCATTGCAGGCAGACGCTTTACCATCTGAGCCACCAGGGAAATCCATTCCCCGTTCACAAGGAGAAGCTAGTGACAAAACACTAGCTTTTGTTAGAAACACAATCAGCCTTTCTTCTCCTTTGTTTTAAAGGTAATTTAATTTCACAATGACACCATAGCCAGCAAACCAACGCTTGTGGCTGAGGTGTTTGTCTCCACCAGGACGGCCCAGTCTGTCTCTGGTCAGAGCCCAATCTTAAACAGCATTCTCTGCAGCCACCTGGGCACAGACTTGGTCATCAATTGAGTCTTTTAGCTTCGTGATAGCTTAAGTTCTTTATGTGTGAGTGTCCGATTGAATGTTCCATAAGTGTTTGTTCTCTGTGGAAAGAACTGAAGGAAGAAAGGAAGGAAAGGGAGGGAAGGAAGAAAGGAAAGATGAAAGGAAGGGGAGAGGAAGAAGAAAGAAGGAGACAGAGTTTGAAGTCAGAGTGAAAGGAAAGGCATGGGCCAGGAAGGAGACTGAGATAAGCCGCCTCCTTATTGGTTCTGGTTTCTCTTCAGGTTCTAATCTGTGCCAATCCAAAAGGGATGAAAATCAAGTCAGGATCCATGGGGAAAGCATCCCCACCATATGATGTACAGGTAGGCAGCCTCCCCCAACTGTTGATAAGACTTGAAGAAGAGAGCAAACACACATATCTGGATTAGCAATAGCAGACAGCCGGCAGGCTGGCCTGGCTGTACAGACATCAAGACACCATCCTGTGATCTCTCTGCCAGGTTGTAGATGAGGAGGGGAACATCTTACCTCCCGGAGAAGAAGGGAATGTTGCTATCCGTGTCAGACCCACCAGGCCCTTCTGTTTCTTCACGTGCTATTTGGTAAGTAACAGGGAATGGCCATTTTCATAGCAATTGCACTGTGCCAAGCATGGTGCTCTATGCTTTATGAGTATTTATTTGTTTAACTTTTGCAATAACTGCATGAGTTGGCACTAACATTGATAAGATGTTATTACCAATAAGGAGGCTGCTATAGAAAGATGAAGTGACTTATCCAATATTGATCACTTAGTATTAATATGTACAGGACATGGGATTTAAATGTGGTGTGTCCAAGGGCACATTCCATCATTTTAATGATGAGATAAGGGCAACTCAATCATTTTAATAATGATAAAATCAAGGTTCAGAGAAGGGAAGGGACTTATCAAAGGTCAAATTAAAATTTCTTAGAAGAGCCAAGTTTTCAGGGTTCTTTGCCTTGAATCTTGTGTGGGTAAGGGTTTGCTGTCAGGGCTTGTGTCCTGGGTTTCCAGTCCAAGTTTCTGTGATAATCCAGTAATTAATTCTCCCTTATACCCACCTTGGGTGGTGTTTATGACAGATTCTGTTTTCTCCAAACTCTTCTCTACAAAACTCTGCTGACCTGGTTCTCAATCCTGGATGCTCATTAGTAGCAGCTTGGAAGCTTCACACATTACTGATACTCAAGTTTCAAGTCAGTGAGAGGCAACTTTCTGAGAATGGGCATCAGCTCCCCAGGTGATCCATATGTGTGGCCCAACTTTATAGGAACTCCATCTGCTGTGTATACAGCCATCAGTCAGCAGCAATATTGGAAGAAGCAGATGAAAAACAGTCCATTTGTTTTTGAAATGCTGCACATGTATTTTGTGACTTTTCTGTGATTACAAGCAGAAAATCTTTCATGACATTCCATTTAAAGTCATAGAAAGCTACCTACAAAACAACAACAATAATAAGATAGTAATTCCATCAAGCAGAGATGATGTGAAAATTTAAATGCATTTCCTTCTAATCACTTTTGTAAACAAAAGTAAATCCTTGACTTTCCTGAAGAATTTATTCCTGTATTCACTGAGTACCTACTTCATGCCACTAAGTATACAGTACTGGACAGGAAAGATAAGACCCTTGTCCTCATAGGGCTTCCATACAGGACCTTTGTGAGTCTGTGATCATGCTATTGAGAGTCAATGTAACATTTTTTCCTAACAAGAACATTTCCTTTCTTCAACTTTTTCATTTCATCCTAGCACTAGCTGTTAGTTTTGTTTCTGGGTGATTTTTAGCAAAGAAAATTCTTAAAGCATTTAATCTCTTCATGAGAATCATGGAACATTGAAAATTAATAGACATTGTCAGGCCAGAGTTGCTCTGTGAATGCTGAGTTGTCAGTAGGACTGACCAGGTAAGCTCATCCCCCTACATTAATGTGTACATTCCAAATAGCTGAGATTGTCCTTGTCAATTAAACTCACGTGCCTACGTCAATTTTATGCCCAGTGTAAGAAATTTATTTATCTTCCTATGGAAACAAACTGTCAAATGCCAGATGTTCATTAGAATGTTGTTTATAACAGACAAAAAATTGTGGACATACTATCTGAATTTCTAACAGTGGGAAATTAGTTACATAAATGATATTACAGCACTGCATATTTAAAAAAAGGAGAAGAAGAGAGAGAAAGATAGAAAAAGAAGAAAAAGGAAAGGGAAAGAACTAAAAAGAAAATTAATCCAATTTCTAATAACATGAAATTGTTTAAATAAATAATATTGCAGTCACACAGGGGAATATTATGCAACTATCTTATATTTCATTAGACTTTTTATTATTCTGAGGAGATGTTCATGATATATTGTTAACTAAAGTAAAATTGGATTTTAGAAACACATAGAACAGAATATTTTGCATTCACACAAATGTGTATATGCATAGAATCACAGATAAGCCATGAAAAGGTCCCATATACAAGATTAAATTTTTAGCCTTAGTTATCTGAATAGTGAGACTGATCTTTGGTCATCCTTCATCTTTATTTTGTATTTATTCGATAAGAAATATATGATTATATAATACAGAAATGATACATTTTTTTTAAATGAAAGGCTCCTCAAGTATAGTTTCACATATAATGGGCAACATACCATACCACAGCTTTGTACTAGGTACTTATTAACATCATGTCATGAGTCTTTTTTGTGGCACTCAGTATTTTGGGAAAAATTCATTTTTTATGACTACTTAGAGGTCCTCCACTCTGGGAGTAATATGATAATTAAGCTTTGTATAGGACATTCCCTCCTGAGGGCCTTGGTCTGCTGGCAGCACATTGAGGACATCCCCGTGCCCAGCCTGACAACAAGCATCATTACCCTGAGAAAGTTAGAGACGCATTCACAAAAACATTATCATAAGTCTCAGTATCTAATAGAACAAGTTTCTCCTTCTTACTTAACTTCTTTAGAAATGTTTTACCTACTTACTCTTATTTCTCTTCTCTTTCATAGTCAGTTTAGAATCAACTTGTCAGGTTCTCTGGAAACTGTTAGCATTTTAGTTGAAGTTGCATTGTTCATAGATCAATGTGTGGATAATTAACATATTTATGATATTAAGTGTATCTTTCCAGTTATGCATATCTTCTTTGATGTTCTAGAGAGTTTTATATTTTCTGTATATGCTTCTTACAGATTTTGTGTTAGATTTACTTTTAGGTATTGATAGCTTAGCCTTTTCTTTATTTTTCAGAATGCATTTTTAAAATTAAAGTATAATTTACATACAGTGAAATGGCCCTGTGTTACATGTACAGATCAATAACCTTTGACATGTGTATTCACCTGTGTAACCACCATGGCAATTAAGATATAGAACATTTTTTATTTCCCCCAAAAGTTCTGTTGTGCCCTTTGGCAGTCAACTCCCAGACTCCAGGCAATTGCTAAATTGCTTGTCATCATTGAAGAATAATTTTCCCCTTTATTAAAAAAAAAGAACTTTATATAAATAGAATCAAAGTAGTAACTTGTGTGTGTCTGCTTTCTTTTTTTCAGCACACATTTTTGAGATTCATCTGTATGTGCCGATAACTTGTTCTTTTTTCCTGTTGAGTGGTAGCTTTTACTTTAAAGCTTTGAGAATCAGAATTTGATGTTTTATTTCTTTCCTGTACCCTTGCTTTTGCCAACCATCCCCTTTCTATTTTCAGTGATTGCTGAGCACAAAGAGTATCAGTGTGCTCTTTTATCCTGAAAAAACAGCTCAAACCGGGGCTTTGAAACAACCTAGGGGAGTGGGATGGGGAGGGAGGTGGGAGGGAGACTCAAGAGGGAGGGGACATACGTATACCTATGGCTGATTCATGTCAATGTTTGATAGAAGTTAACACAATTCTGTAAAGCAGTTATCCTTCAATTAAAAAATAAATTAATTAAAAAAAAAAAAGACAGAGCTAACAGCCCTGTGCCCACCTCCCTGCCCACAAGTATGCTGCCTAGACACGTCTAAGCATGGTAGTGAGTGTCTGTCCCTGGCAGCTTCCTTTTAGTTAAAAAAGGGAAAACCCACAGATTCACAGCTTCCTTTTAGTTAAAAAAGGGAAAACCCACAGATTCACAGCTTCCTGTCCAGTGGGGACTTCTGGCCACTGGATTTCCTGTTGAGGGGTCCTCAGACATCTGCAAGGGACTGCTCAGGCCATATGTACTGGGTGACTGTGTTCAGATGGCCCTTAATGGGCTCACTGTGTCTTTCAGGACAACCCTGAGAAGACAGCAGCATCAGAACGAGGGGACTTTTACATCACGGGGGACCGAGCCTACATGGACAAGGATGGCTACTTTTGGTTCATGGGAAGAAATGATGACGTGATCAATTCCTCAAGGTCAAGTTGTCTACACTTTCCTTCTTCCTTGAAGTTTCATAGGAGAGAGGAGGACCCTTGAAAGAGTTTGTTTTTCTCTTCCAGCTACCGGATCGGGCCTGTTGAGGTGGAGAGTGCACTCGCTGAGCACCCAGCTGTCCTGGAGTCTGCTGTGGTCAGCAGCCCAGACCCCATCAGAGGGGAGGTAACTAGTCCAACCAAGAGCATTACCTCCTGGTTCTGTACTTACTAGCACCCAGCAGAGTAACCTGGAAGGCCCAGGTTCACCCATATCTCACTCCATCCAGGTACCGCAAAGCCTGAAAAGCCACCATCAGGCAAACACACATGTCTTTTGGTTAAGCATTGCCTTCATGTCTTTAAGGATACAAATACTCTCCAGAGGGACACCATGGGAAGATATAAGCACTTTGGTGTCAAATGGACATGGAACTGGATCCAAAAGGGGCTATTAGATGGAGATGTTGGTGGCAGGTGCAGACTTTGTCATTCATCCTGTCCAATAAAAGGTCTTTTCCATCTGCAGATGAGAGTATAGTGAGCACACCAAACATGGTCACTGTTGGCTGTGACCTGGTAGGGATAGCCAACATGAGGGATGACATAATAAATACCCCAAGTGATCTTGAAATGTCAGATGTGCTCAGTCACTCAGTCATGTCCGACTCTTTGCAGCCCCATAGACTGTAGCCTGTCAGATTCCTCTGCCCATGGAATCTTCCAGGCAAGAATACTGGAGTGGGGCAGCCTTTCCTACTTTAAGAGATCTTCCCAACCCAGGGACCAAACCTGCATCTCTTGTGTCTCCTGCATTGGCAAGCAGATTCTTTACCACGAGTACCATCTGGGAAGTCCATGATGTATCAGAAAGATGAGCCAATTTCAATAAGCTGGCCTTTCTCAGGAAATATGTAAATACCTTCCAATGGGTCGCAGAAGAAGGGACAGTATGAGAGAAATAAACTCATAGGCAGACCTATGAACTTTTCAGTGGCTGTAAATCCAACATAATCCTGATGTATAATGTAGTTACTTTATGAAAGTTAGTACAAGAACAAGCTACATCCTCAGAAGCCTCAGGAGAGAGGAGTGACTTGCAAAGTCTGGACCCTGGACTGCTCACAGCTGCATCTTCTGGGAGCTTTGTTTAAAATACAGATTTCTAGACTTAAAGTGAGACTTGTTGAATCAAAGTGATTGGGGATGCAGCCTTAAGGAATCTTCATTTTTGACCAGAAGCCCCTAGCCAAGTGATTCTGATACCCACTAAAATTTGAGACCACTAATATACAGTGAAGGCGATGAGAGTTCCATCTTTGAGGTACAGAAATTGTGCCTGGAAAAGTATGCCTAGTCCTGCATGCCCCAGATTAACTGGGGCTGTGACAAATGCCTGTGTGTTCAAAGTTAAGTCAAGTATAGTGCTCAGAATAGAACCTGGCACATAGAAACTGTTTGATAAATGCTGGATAGTTTTAACAGTAAGAGAAGGCCCTTCCTAAAAGCCAGATCTATCTGCACCTAAAATGGTATGAGATGCCCACCACTGGCATATATGTAAAGACAATGAACCACTGCTTCGGGTATTGTTGGCAGAGTTGTATGCTGGCCTTTTGAACTCTTCCATGAACTCTTCCATGGTTTCCATCAGAAACCATGTTCTGTTGTGCCTGAGTTTTGGACTGTTTCTTATCCTTAGCAAGAGGCAACCTGCAAGAAAGATACAGGCAGAGAGAGCTAAGGTGCAGAATGTCCAGGATGTTTCAGGATGCCTGAAACAGCTGTGCAGAAAAATGCTTGCTGATTGCAAATACTCATACAGGCAGTCTCAGAAAGACCCACCACCCCTTGAAAATGGTATAAATTGCGCCCCCTCCCCCAGTCCTGCCTCTCCAACCCTATTCCTAGCTGCCTTCGTAGATAGGAAAACCTGTAAGTAATGAGCCCTAAAAGACTTCCCTGGTGGCTCAGATGGTAAAAAAAAAAAAAAAAATCTACCTGCAATGCAAGAGACCTGGGTTCGATCCCTGAGTTGGAAAGATTCCTTGAAAAGGGAATGACTATCCACTCCAGTATCCTTGCCTGGAAAATCCCATGGACAGAGGAGCCTGGTGGACTACAGTCCATGGAGTCACAAAGAGTCAGCCACAACTGAGTAACTAAGCAGACTCAAGCACGCTAGGAGCCCGAAGGAGGCTGTGAATGTCCTCTCTCCAAAGTATTGGCATCTTAAGAGAAGCATGTTGGTTTCTAACAGTGTCATTTCATGTATGGGGAAGAGTTTGGTAAATAGGATCCTAAATCACTCCATAAAAGCCATAATTCCCAATAATTACTCCCAATGATTGATCCTAAAAAGGCAGACAACAGAAAAAAATTGGTGTCCAATTTGCTGGCCGAGTCCAAGGCACTGGTAAAAGTTTCATGTTGAGCTGGTAAATGTAAGCACTTATTCACAAGGCTTGGTTAAAGAGAAAAGAGTTGTTATATGGGGACTGATTCTTTGTTTTTTCCTTTGTTTGGTTTTGGTTCTCTCAACAGGTGGTAAAGGCATTTATAGTTCTTTCTCCAGCCTATTCCTCGCATGACCCAGAGAAACTAACCCAAGAACTCCAGGAGCATGTGAAAAGGGTGACTGCACCATACAAGTACCCCAGGAAGGTAAACATCTGGAAGTCCTAGGACTTGAAAAGCTGGGAAATCAAGTGGGTATGTGCTCCCTGCACTCCTACTCAGGGCCAGGCACTAGGAGTGTGAAGACTGTGTAACTCTGGCTGCTGCTTCATCCATGTCTCCCTGTTTCTTCACTGGGCCTTCCTTAGAGTACACTGTGTGCCCACCCTAAGAATTGGCATAAACAGGATTCAGTGGGTGGTACTGAAATGCTTCTGGAAAGTGCATGTATTTCAGGCCAGCTGTTTTTATTGTTGCCATTTGGGGAAAACCAGGAATCATGGATGCTTTCCAATGACATGTCAGAGGGTAATGATTCTTTCAGGACAGAAGTCTTGCTGTGAAATGATCATTGTAAAGAGTTTTCTTGTTTTTTGTTTTTATGGTCCCTAGATGGCCTTTGTTTCAGAACTTCCAAAGACGGTTTCTGGAAAGATTCAAAGGAGTAAATTGAGAAATCAAGAGTGGGGAAATGAGAAGCAACCCCAGAAAGGTCCCATAAGTCTCTGAAACTTCTAAGAGGAACTGGTGGGATCACTGGTTATTCCCCACTTGGAGCATCATCCTTTCAACCCTACTGAAATCGAAGGCTTGCCGTCTCCAAATGGGCATCTTTAGAATCACTGGATGACCCTGGAAGAAAACAGAGAACATCATTAACCACCAGTTCAGAGCCACTGACAGTCTAGCAACTGTTCGGTGGCTTGACTTCCTCATCTGTCTGGAGGTATCCTCAGTAGCTGCCCATGGGTCTTACTTCTTAATAAGCTTTTAGCTAGCCCTCCAAAGGACAGGTCACCAGAGTGTTGGGGGCACTTGTGATCTTACTGCCAGGGGCAGTATAACCACTTGACCCTTTTGATAAAGCTATTTGGTAATCATATCCAGGGCCAAAAAAAAATTAGTCATACTCTTTAGTTCAGAAACTCCACCTTTGGAAATCACTACAAAACAAAATATTCGAGAGATAGTTACTATAGAATTGTTTAAAACAGTGACAAATTGGGGGGGGGGGGGGGGAAATTAACGCCTAAGTAATAGTTCAATGATTATCTAAATTGTGGTAGATTAACTCAATAACATGTTTTGTAGCTGGCCATTAAAAATGTGTGTTGGGAAAAATGGGCTAAATTCATTTTGTCTGAATAAAAATAATATATGTATAGTGGGGAACCACAACTATTTATATGACAAAGGAAAATCTACAGAAGAAAAAAGACCGGAGGGAGATACACTAAATGTTAATAGCAATTTTCTTGAGTATTGAAAATAATGGGTGATAGATTTTTTCCTTTCCCCACATTTCTCTATTTTCCAAGTTTTTCAGTGAGTATATTTAACTCTTTTAATGAAAAAAAATTATTTTAGAGAAATGATCACTGAATATCACACTCTGCCCCATATCTTGTTCTTCCTCCATATACAAACACATCAACTCCAAATGCTAGCATGTTGTCTCACCCAGGAAAAATACAGAGACCTGAAGTCATGTCTCAGAAGCCCAGAAATGGAAAGGGTTGCTCTGAGCAGCTGAAACCAACCATGCAGAGAAGAAGCAGGTGGAAACTGACCCTAGAGCTGCTATTGGACTCTCAGCACTTTCATTCACTCATTGATCAATGTTTATTGAGTGCCTACTCAGTCCTGGACTGGGGACACACAAGGATAAGCAAAGCCAACTGGTTGTTATCTGTATTAGTCTGCTTGGGCTTTTATAACAAAGTACCATGAGCTGGGCAGCTTTAATAAAAGAGATGTATTCCCTCCGTTCTTCATCCTGTAAATCCCAGATCAAGGTGTTGGCAGGGTTGGTTTCAGTCTGAGGCCTCTCTCCTTGGTTTGTAGATGCTACTTTCTCACGGGTCTTCACATAGCCCCTTTTTTGTGCATGTCTGTATCCCAATCTCTTCTTATAAGAACAATAGTTATAATGGATTAAGGACCCAAATTCATTTTAGCTTAATCACCTTTTTAGGCCCCCATCTGTAAGTACAACTACATTCAGAGGTCTGGCAGTTAGGACTTCAACATATAAACTGTAAGGGGACATAATTTGGCCCATGACACTGTTGTAGCCATGCATTCTGGGAAACAAACTCACTCAGAAGGATAATGCAGATAGTGTAGTGCAGTTTATTACACCAGTGGGCCCAAGGCAGAGTCTCCTCTTAGCCAAGGACCCCGACCAGTTTTTGTGAAAACCTTACATACCCTTAGTGTACATGCCCAAACCCACCTCCCCAAATTCCATGAAACTAGTCTGAACAAAGGAAAAGTAATATACAATCAAAGATAACCCATGATTCATATGCCTTAGGCCTAGGTAGTTAACAGTGGACAATTATCAATAGGCCTGTGATCATACCCCGAAAAGCATAATAGAGTTTATGATTCTATTCGGTTACACAAATAATTAGGGCATTCTTTTAGGCGATGGAGAGTCTAGGTATGAGCCCTGGGCTCTTCCGTCCGGGGGTCTGGTTTTCCAGTTGGTATGTCCTTGCCACAGATACTGGACATATAGCTCAAAGTCCACAGTCTGGCCCAAGATGGAGTCCTGCTTTCAAGATGGAGCCTGTTCTGTCTATTTCCTCCTTCATTCCCCACTCTTGATGCTCTTAACTCATAGTATGAGCGTCATTCATAGGGATATATTGTACCCTGGCTCTCTGACCGCCAATTTGAGAGAATGACACCAACTTTTGGGCTACAAAGTTCATAATACATTGTAAAATGAAGGGTCTACAAAACAGAACTATCAAGGCAACTATAACAATGGTAAATATAGTTTTCCACTATATTAGGAAAGATAGGACCAAAGTCCAAAAAGGAAGATTATCATCCGACAGTTTTACCTGACGTTTCATATCATCTAGGGTGACTGATATATTGTGAGATAAATCAGGAATATATACAAAACATTCAACTTTTAATTATAGCACAGGTCCCTCCTTGTGCTGAGACTATGATTAGTCTCAAGATGATACCGGCAAGTCCTTGTAGCAACAGTTGATTGTAGAGCTTCATCTCTTTTTCTTCTTTAAGACAGTCTTGGTTTCATAGGGATCAGTGGGGTCCTTTTGTGTAGTCCACTCGGCATCCTCCAGGTCTGCATGGTATGACCTCTACACCCTCACGTGGTAGATCCAGGGAGTGACACCTGCAACTTTAACAGCTTTAGGGGTGGTTAGAACAACAGTATATGGACCCTTTCAATGTGGGGTCAAGGAGTCGTGTTTCCAGTCCTTGACCACACCTGATCACCGGGCACAAATTCAGAAATCTGTTCCCCAAGGGGGAACGGCACCCTTTCTTGTACAAATTTAGTTCCGTGATTTATTACCTTGCCCAGTTGTTCCATCTTCTGTGAAATCTCATCCCCCCTTACCTGAGGCAAATTTGTTGACACCTCTTTTATTATGGGAGGGGACCTCCCATACACAATTTCATATGGAGAATAGCCATGGGACCACGGGGTAATCCTGAGTCTGAACAGAGCCATCGGAAGCAAGTCCACCCAGGAGCAGCCAGTCTCTATGATCCATTTGGAAAACGTCTCTGTAAGAGTCCAGTTGGTTCGTTCCACCATCCCAGAACTCTGGGGCCTATATGCAGTGTGCAGTTTTCACTTGATATTTAGAGCTTTACATACCTGTTGAATTAAGTTGGCTACTAAGGCAGGGCCGTTGTCTGATCCTATACTGGTTGGGAACCCGAATCTGGGGATTATTTCTTGAAGCAGACAGTGAGCCACTTCATTTGCTTTTTCAGTTTGGGTGGGGAAGGCTTCCACCCATCCTGAGAAGGTACATACCATGACCAGTAAATAACAGTAGTGTCTGCACAGTTTCATCTCAGTAAAGTCCACTTCTAACTGTTCAAAGGGTAGAGTGACTTTTAACTGTTTTCCTGAAGGTTTTTGTTTATGTCCAGGGGCAGCATCGACCTGTGAGGAAGCAGAACAGTTTCAGGACTCCATTCTACATGAGGAGGAAAGTCGTGGAATTAAGAAATATTTTTGAATTAATTTTTCCATTCTCTCATGTCCCAAGTGAGCTGCCTGGTGAACCTGAGATACCAGTGTGGGGGCTAATGCCTCGGGTACCAGTGCCCTGCCATCCGGCAGTTCCCACCAACATTTTTCATTTTGGGTGGTCCTTTCTGCTTCAGCCAGCTGGTCTTGGGCCGGGGTATACTGTAGGAGAGTCAAAGTTAACTCAGGTATTTTTGAGAGTGCAAAGGTTCTGATAGATCCTCCACCTGCAGCCCCAAATTTTTCAGCCGCATGTTTTGCAGCTTTATCTGCTAGTCAGTTTCCCCATGTTTGTGGAGTGTCTTCTTTTTGGTGACCCCAACAATGCATCACTGCTACTTTTTAAGGTTCCCATACAACATCTAATGGAGTCAAGATTTCTTCTTTGCCTTTAATATCTTTTTCACTAACTGTCAAAAGGCTTTTCTCCTTATACAGAGCCCCATGTACACGTGGTGTGGCAAAAGCATACCTGGAGTCTGTGTAAATGTTTGTCTTCTTACCTTTTGCCGGCTGGAGGGCCCAGATTAGAGCATATAGTTTGGTCCATTGAGCAGACCAGTGTGATGACAAAGAGCTAGCCTCAACGATGGTTTCTTCCATGACTACTGCATATCCTGATAGTCGTTGTCCTTGTTTCACCAGTCTGGTGCCATTGGTATACAGGACCCAATCTGGGTCTGGGATTGGCTGGTCTTTCAAGTCAGGTCTGCTGGCATAAACTTCTTCTAGGATTTCCTTGTAATCATGTGAGGGCCCACCTTCTCCCACAGGAAGGAGAGTGGCCAGCTTCAGGGCCTGACAAGCCTCAATAGCAACGTGGGGGTTCTCACATAACAGTCTCTGGTATTGAGTAATCTGGGATGTCGACAGCCATTTATGGGGGTCCCCTCGCAAGAGAATGTTGACCTCATGCAGGACTTTTACAATCAAATCTTGGCCCAAAGTCAGCTTGGTTGCCTCCCGGACCAGTAGGGCAACCACAGCAACTGCCCGTAAGCATCCTGGCCACCCAGTGACAACATTGTCCAGCCGATTCGAAAGATAAGCCACAGGTCTGTCCCAGGTCCCCACAGTCTGGGACAACACTGCCATAGACACCTTGTACTTTTCAGTCGTGTAAAGAGTAAATGGCTTAGCAAGGTCTGGCAGGCCCAAGGCGAGTGTTGATGTAATTGTACTGGCTTTGAATTCTAGTACCACTGGGACTTGTTGTTTTCCACCCAGACCTCAGGGAATTGTTGAGTTAACACACTTGTGCGCGCTCTCTCTCTCGACTGTTTAGCCCATCCGGTTTCCCTTCCAGGAGATTGTGCAACCTCCATTCATCTCGAGGGGTTACTAAGAGGGACAGTAAATAGGTGGTTGAGCCCATTCAAAGAGTGGGTGTTTCACTGGGGGCATGGGTAAGGTCTAAATTGTGCCCCCAATTTAGACAGCGAGTACCTCTTCCCAACAAAGGTACTGGGCATTCAGGGGTGTATAAAGTTCATGAGTCACTTGATGTCCCCACATCTGACGTTTTGGGGTAAGCTTGAGACACAAAGGCTGCATTTATCATCATCTGAGACCCAGCGGGCACTGGATCTATTGGCGTATAAAGTCTATAGGCCTTGCACAGTCTTTCATAGAACTCAGAGGGTGATTCTGCTTCCCTTTGAATCACTTCAGAGGGTTTTGCCATATTCATAGGTTTTCGGGCCCCTCTCTTGAGGCCTTGTAAAATAACTGCACGTTATCTCTCCAGGTGACCCTCCCTTCCTCGGTTTTACAATCCCATTCAGGCCTCTCATCGGGGGCGGCTGGTTCTGCCTACGGCTGCAGGTTTGCAATACCCCAGATGCCATTTCTCTTAACCGTTTTCTGGCCTCAGTTAGGATCCTGTATCTTTCCTCAGTGCTGAAAAGGGAGACTAGTAGTTGAATTATGTCATCCCATGTAGGGCGGTGGGTTTTAAAAATAGTCTCCATTAGCCTAATCATGGCTTGTGGCTCCCCCAAGTTCTGTGGAGTGTGTGTCTGCCAGTTTAATATATCCGTGGAGGAAAATGGCCGGTAATAATAGGCTACAGGGGGCTGATGGTAGTGCCCACATGCGTCCTCAACCGGAGCTGTTGTAGCTCTCTGAGGGGCATCTGCAGTGGGGTTCTTTTCCCCCTGTTCCTTGGCTGAGCACAGCCTCTGTCTAATTCCTGTATTTTCTTCCCCCTTGCCATCAGTACTCACTGGGAGAGGTGGATACAATCTAGGAGGTTCGGCTGAGGTGGAATCTTGGGGGTGTTGACCGGACCCATTTGCTGGGATTGCAGCCTGCTGAAATGGCTGCTCTGCCATCTCTGGGAGAGCTGGCGGAGGAGCAGAAGCTGCTGCAGTAACTTCACCGGGCCCTGGATCGGGCATTAAGGCAGCCTCTGGTCCTGAGGGAGCACTGGGCGGCGGGGGCGTCATTATCCAGTACGGGGGAGGGGGCAGGTCATCTCCATCCATATCCTGTAGAAATTCCTTTTTTACCATCAGTCAATTCTTGTGCCATTAACATTTTTCCCTTTCCCTTCTGGATACAAAACCTTGTCCAAGTAAGAGGGTCTTGAGCTAACCCTAGCCATGAGTCGATATATGGATATTGATCCAGGTGTCCTTGCTCTCCTGTGACTACTGTATAGACTGCTTCCACTATTTTTAAGTTCATGGTGTTCTCTGGTGGCCATCCTACTCCCATTGGGTCCCATTCGACCTCACAGAGTATGTGGAGGCGGTTAGGCATCATCTTCACCGCATCAGTTCAGTTCAGTTCAGTCGCTCAGTCGTGTCCGACTCTTCGCGACCCCATGAATTGCAGCACGCCAGGCCTCCCTGTCCAACACCAACTCCTGGAGTTGACTCAAACTGATGCCCATCGAGTCAGTGATGCCATCCAGCCATCTCATCCTCTGTCGTCCCTTCCTCCTCCTGCCCCCAATCCCTCCCACTTTCTGTCTACAAAGTTCTTGGTACCCTATGTACTTCTGATATTTCCACTCAATGAAACACTTATATTGCCATTCTGCCTCCTTCCTAATTGGGGTGAGAAGAGCCTTACCTGCCAGATCCCAGAGGGAGAAGGGGGATCGGCCAGTTGGCATGGCCGAACCAGAACACCACATGGTCCAAGACTGTTTCTCCCTTAACTTTTAAAGTCCGTTCTGCCTTGGTGGGTTTGATCAGTTGCGGATGAAAACACAGATGGGTTAAATACCCCATGTCCCAGGCCATCTCCGGAAAATCCAATTCGTACTCACTTATGTATCCCCCACCTTCTAGCCTGACAATTCCAAGGAGGTCAAGAGTTTCACAGCAGAGGGGACACCTCCTCGGGGAGGGCAGAATACGAGCACACAAAGACCAAGTTTCTTCTCCTAACAATCCCCTGGCGATGGCTTGGTAATAATTTTCCTTAAGACGGCATGGACACCACCTCCTAAATGACATTCACAAATTTCCTTCCTAAGCCCTAACACACTCGTCAACCTGTGTACCAAGCAATCACTGCTGCCTGCCTATTCCAGGCTCCTGTGGGTCTGTGTCCCTTCTGATCCCTCCCAGGGGGGTGATCAGGCCTCCTCTTCCACCCTGATGGATGGGTTCCTCCTCACCTGAGCACTCAGTTCCCCTGCTGCCATCCACTAGCTGCTAACATGAAAGGTCTGGGCATTGAGAAGCAGAATCCGTCCAGAAGGGAGAGGCACCATCCCCTTCTAGAAGATTCGAGCCGCAAGGCCTCGGAGTAGTCCCAAATGGGAGTTGTCTCCAAAGTGAGGAGTTTCCTGGCCAATGCATGAAATGTTGTAGCCACGCCTTCTGGGAAACAAACTCACTCAGAAGGACAATGCAGATAGTGGAGTGGAGTGTATTACACCAGCAGGCCCAAGGCAGAGTCTCCTCTTAGCCAAGGATCGCAAGCAGTTTTTGTGAAAACCTTATATACCTTAAGTGTATGTGCCCAAACCCACTTCCCCAAATTCCCTGAAACTAGTCTGAACAAAGGAAAAGAAAGATACAATCAAAGATAAACGATGATTCATATGCCTTAGGCCTAGGTAGTTAACAGTGGACAATTATCAATAGGCCTGTGGTCATACCCCGAAAAGCCTTTTTTTTTTTTTTTTTCTTTTTTTTTTTATTAGTTGGAGGCTAATTACTTTACAACATTTCAGTGGGTTTTGTCATACATTGACATGAATCAGCCATAGAGTTACATGTATTCCCCATCCCGATCCCCCCTCCCACCTCCCTCTGCACCCGAAGCCTAATAGAATTTATTATTCTTTTCAGTTGTACAGACAATTAGGGTATTCTTTAAGGTGATGGAGAGTCTAGGTATGAGCCCTGGGGCTCTTCTATCCGGGGGGTCTGGTTTTCCAGCTGGTATGTCCTTTCCATAGATACTGGACATATAGCTCAAAGTCCACTGTCTGGCCCAAGATGGAGTCCTGCTTTCAAGATGAAGCCTGTTCTGTCTGTTTCCCCCTTCAACACTACCCTTATGTCTAATGGTGATGTTGATATCATCCATCAAAGAATAATGCAAATAAGACATGGATGTGAAAAATGTCATGAAGCAAAGAGTACTGTTAAAACACAGATTGGGATACTGATCAAGAATACAGAGGACTCAGGGTTTCGAGATCAGTTTCCATAAGGAAGTTCCCAGTGAGCTGGTATCAAAGGAAAAGTGGAAGTAAACTAAGAAAATTAGGAACGAGCTTTCTGAACACAGGATACAGCTTGTGCAAAGAGTTTGGTTTGGAAAAGACAGGTTTTGTGTTTCTAATAACAGCTCACACTCAGCTCAATTCTTAATTTTTAAATTCTCAACCATCCTGTCAGGCAGGTATTGATAATACTTTCATTTTATAGATATGTCAATTGGAATAAAAATGCATGTAAAAACTGTAAATTTCAGTTTTATTTGGAGACTTACTGAGGACTATAGTCCAGGGGCAGTCTCTCAGATTGTTCTGAGGAACTGCTCAGAAGAGGTAGTGGGGAGGTAAAAGGATATGTGCACGCAAGTGCACATCTCAGCATAAGATTGCTGCTAGTCATAAGGAAAAAATATCTCAGTTACTAAGTCACGATTGATTCAGGATAGCCTGATTTAGGAATTTTGTTCTTCTGTGAGTCCTAGGGAGACACTGAAGGTTTATGGCAGAGAAACATACCTCCTAAAATTTCAGTAGTCCTTAAAAAAGAAAAAAAATTTTTTTTTTATATCTTGTCTTTACAACATTCCTGGACTGGGCAAATTTGCTTTATTATTGTATGAAGGTGTAATTTCAGAGGACTTTGGCAATTTGCACAACAGCTAACAGGAGGGGTCACCAGAGGCAAAGAAAACATGCATGTCCAACTCAGATCACCAATGCTCTAGTACTGAGGCTTGTAGTCTTGGTTGGGTGCTCCTGGAATTCTTAATGAGCTCCAAAATGTCAGTTCCCTGAAAGCCTGGAAATCACACCTGGGGAGGCAGCACCTATCATTTCTGTCATTGTGGTTACACTGCTTTCTTCTCTAAGCCTCAGCTGCCTTGCAAGCCGGGCTGATCTCTGGGTTTCACTTCCCTACATCCTGGGCTGAAGCAGTCTGTTCTCCACTTGTATTCAAAGCTCTCCACCCAGGGCCCTTTTTCAGACTTCAGTCTGAACTAGACAAAGATAATAAAGGGTGGAGGAAACCCAGTTCCCTTCCCTTCCCCTTAGGACCACTCGCCCTCCCCCTCCTCCAACACAACGAATCCCTCGGTCAGTTCTCTCACAGTAATCTCAGCCTAGTTCTGCTCCAAAAAATAAGAAGCAAAGCTCTCAACTGCCTTACCATAGGGAGCCACCAGCACACCGACTCAGAAATCATTGGTAGTGACAGCAATAGCAAATGTTATCACTTTATCAGCAATTTATTTCATGCTGAGCATTGTGCTAGAGGCTCTGCTGAAATCTTCACCTCAATCTTTACTCATTCCTATTCTACCATCAGGATTGTAGCTTTAGCCACACACCATCTGTGCTGGAAATCAACTCACCTTTCCAATGCACACATCTAAACACTAAGCAACATACTATGCATTAAAAGAGGAGTCTGTAGCTCTCCTTCACCAAAATCACATAAATATCAACCTTTCCCTGCCTACCTCTTTGGAGCAGTTTCTCAGAGCTGTTTGAGGTGCTATCTCGTGAGACAGCTCTGAGAAACTGTTCCAAATGTTGCAGAGAAGAAGCCAATTCTGACTTCATGTTGGAACCTGTTTCTTTGGGTTGCTTTTTGTTGCTTTTTATTTTATAATCATACATAGAGGTTTGCTTAGAAGGACCTTACCCTATTTGTGTGCCTATTTGTAAACTAAAGTGCCTATGTACAGCTTATAGGGAGATAAACTGACCCTGCCAAACTTTGAATAGAGGAGATTAACACACCCCTTCCAAAGACTGGCCAGTCCCATGGAGATGTTTTGCAAGACTGAAGACCCTTTCACTTAACTTCCCCACTGCCTCTCCCTCTCTCTTCTGCCTTTGGACTTTAGTTCCATATTGCTTCTTTCTCTCTGACTCTGAAGAAGGAATTCATAGGGCCTGGACTCCATCTCAGGCCTGTCTGTGCTGATCGTGCGCGGCCACCTCTCCAGTGGACTCTGAACTCTGTGCTTAGCGCCTGTGGGAATGACAATGGAAGGATAAGACCCCCCTCTGGGCAGGGGAAGCTTGAAGAACAGACACTAATCACCCCTGCCTCTGGATACTATCTATCAGAATGTAAGCACAGGCTTATCAGTTATTAACTATTTGGAATGTAACTGCGGGCTTATTGATTATTGACTGTTTGAACACATAACACGTGAATGATGGGGTTATTGTAGTTGTATTTACCCTTCCTTTGTTTATGTAAGTCTCAAGGGAATTGGGGTAGTGGGTTTGGACACATGGGGTATAAAAGATTTTCACAAATGCTGGTCGGGGTCCTTGGCTAAGAGGAGACTCTGCCTTGCGCCCGCCGGTGTAATAAACTGCACTCCACTATCTGCACTGTCCTTCTGAGTGAGTTTGTTTCCCGGGAAGTGTGGCTATAACATTTGGTGCATTGGCCGGGAAACTCCTCACTTTGAGGAGACAGGTCTCATTTGAGGCCACCCCGAGGCTTTGTGGCTTGAATCTCCTAGAGGGGGGAAGGCGCCTCGCCCCTCTGGAAGGATTCTGCTTCTCAACGCCCGGGCCTTTCCCGTCAGCAGGTAGTGGACGGCAGCAGGGGAACTGAGCGCTCAGGTGTGGAGGAACCCACCTGGCAGGGTGGAAGAGGGGGCCTGATCACCCCCCTGGGAGGGACTAGAAGGAGCAAGGACCCATAGGAGCCTGGAATAGGCAGGCGGCGATTGCTTGGTACACAGGTCGACGAGCGTGCTAGGGTTTAGGAAGGAAATTTGTGAAGGTCATTTAGGAGGTGTTTCCACGCCGTCTCGGGGAAAATTATTACCAAGCGATCGCCAGGGGATTTTTAGGATAGGAAACTGGTCCTTGTATGCTCGTATTCTGCCCTCCCCCAGGAGGTGTCCTGTCTGCTGTGAAATTCTTGACCCCCTCGGAATTGTTAGGCTAGAAGGAGGGGGATACAGAAGTGAGTATGAATTGGCTTTTCCGGAGATGGCCTGGGACATGGGATATTTAACCCATCTGTGTTTCTGATCAAGCCCACCAAGGCAGAATGGACTTGAAGGGAGAAACAGTCTTGGACCTTGTGATGTTCTGGTTCAGCTATGCTGACTGGCAGGTGAAGACACGCCGATCCCCCTTCTCCCTCTGGGGTCTGGCAGGTAAGGCTCTTCTCACCCCAATTAGGAAGGAGGCAGAATGGCAATTTAAGTGTCACTGAGTGGAAATATCAGAAGTACATAGGGTACTGAGAACTTCGTAGACAGAACGAAAAGGAAAAGTAGAAGAAGGTCCGAGAAGGTAAGCAAGATGGGGGAAAGTGAATCTAAGGCAACTGTATTGGAGTGCATGATTAAAAATTTAAAGAAGGGATTAGGAGGAGACTATGGGGTGAAGATGAAGCCTAACTGCCTCCACATACTCTGTGAGGTCGAATGGCCCCCTATGGGAGCAGGATGGCCACCAGAGAACACCGTGAACTTAAAGTCACAGGAGAGCCAGGACACCTGGATCAATATCCATCTATTGACTCATGGCTAGGGTTAGCTCGAGACCCTCCTACTTGGACAAGTTTCTGTATCCAGAAGGGAAAGGGAAAAATATTAATGGCACAAAAATTGACTGATGATAAAAAAGGAAATTCTACAGGATTTGGACGGGGATGACCTGACCCCTCCCGCATACTGGATAATGACACGCCTGCCTCCCAGTGCTTCACCAGGACCGGAGGCTGCCTTAATGCCCGATCCAGGGCCGGGTGAAGTTTCTGCAACAGCCAGCTTTCCCGGAGTTCGTAGAGCCGCCGTTTGGGCAGGCTCCGATCCCGGTGACAGAAGCCTCTGGCCAACACTTCCAGAATCCGGCTCCAACAGAACCGCCCAAGCTATACCCGCCTCTCCCAGTGAGTACTGACAAGAGGGGGAGGGAGACGTTGGAATTAAGCAGAGGCCGCGCTCTGCCAGAGAGCTGGAGGGAACGAAAGAGAACAGACAAGAGACTTATAGTGCAAGCTGCTGCTCTGGGAAAGTCTATCTCGGGCCCTCCAGAAAACCTCATCTGCCCCAAGGACAGGACAGTCCTTCAGCAGGTCCCAAGGGAGGCCCTGGGCCCATTACAGCCAAACCAGTGTGCCTGGCGCCGAGCTTTTGGCCACTGGAAGAATGAATGCCCTAAGGCAAGGAAGGAAGAGGAAGCTCCTGCAGTTGTGGGGCTTGCTGACCTGGAAATTAACTAGGGCTGCCAGGGCTCAGAGATATCAGGTCCCTGAGAGCCCATGGTAACCGTAAAAGTGGGGGACCAAAACATTGACTTCATGGTGGATACAGGAGCAGAACTGTCGGTAGTAACAAAACCTGTGGCACCTCTGTCCACAAAGACTACCGCTGTAACTGGAGTATCGGGAGAAGAGATGACTAAATCGTTTTGCCAGCCCAGAAAATGTCGGGGGGGTGGGGGGTGGCACCAAGTGATTCATGAATTCCTCTACATTCCTGAGTGCCCAGTACCCCTGTTGGGAAGAGACTTGCTCTCCAAACTAGGAGCACAAGTGACTTTCTCCCCTGAGAGAGGCCCACCTTCTGGACGGACTCTATGACTTATTTGCCCTCTCTCTCAGTACCAACCCAAGATGAGTGGAGGTTGCATGAGCCTCTGAAGGCAGAACCGGGTGGGCCGGAAGAGCATGAGGGAGCTAACTCAATTATTCCCTGAGGTCTGGGTGGAAGACAACCCCTCCTCCCCCCAGGCTGGCTAAACATCACGCCCCAGTGATAATGGAACTCAAACCAGGCACCATCCCGGTTAGAGGGCGCCAGTACCCACTATGGATGGAGGCCTGAACCGGCATATTGCCCCACATCAATAGATTGAAACAAGCAGGCATTCTAGTAGAGTGACAGTCGGCTTGGAATACGCCAATCCTGCCAGTCAAAAGTGAAGGAGACTATAGGCCTGTACAAGATCTCAGGCTAGTCAGCCAGGCTACTGTGACTTTACACGCCACTGTTCCAAACCCCTATACCTTACTTAGCCTCCTCCCACCGAGGACTAAAGTTTACACTTACCTAGATCTCAAGGATGCCTTCTTCTGCATATGCCTCGCCCCAGCGTCACAGCCCATCTTTGCCTTTGAATGGGAAGATCCAGTGGGGAGCACCAAACAACAGCTCATCTGGACTCCCCCACAAGGGTTTAAAAACTTCCCAGCCATCTTTGGGGAAGCCTTGGCTTCTGATCTGGACTCATTCCATCCGGAAGAGTATGGATGTCTGCCGGGCCAGCCGGAAGATTTCAGCGAGCAACACGACGCGTTCCTTTAGGCTAAGAAAAAAGGAGACAGAACAGATGGGGTCGAGAGGATCGCTGCAGTCAACGATGATTCTTTATTTCTCAGGGTTACATATATACTAAACCAAGAAGAGAGGCATCCCAAAGAAAATTCTTCCCCATGTACATCATCTTTAAGATAACAATCACCAGAGCTCTCTCCTGGCGCCAAAGGCATCCTACTTATCTTAAGGGCAGTCGTGCAAAGCCATCTATCTGCACCTTGTGTGCATTCAAGGCTCACTAATGGTCTGTTAGGAGTTAACTTGGATAGTAAATTTCAGAGGGGTGGCGGGACAGAGAGCTATGTCTGCGAACAGACCCTCGACAATCAATCAAGGCAGCTCCCAGAGTCAGCTCTTTCAAGCCGCTCCCCGCAGCTCCCCCTCTTTTATTTAATAAAATGGCACGCCTGATTCTTTTGGCGTAAATAATTACTGTGTAGGACAGCCTTGATGTCCCACAGCTCTTTGACAAATTTCTTTATGATACAAGGAGTAATGCACACAAAAAGCGCTAATACCAGAAGCATGGCCACGACCCCTGAAAAAAGATGCCAAAGTGAGGTTATTGAAGGAAAATTGGAAAACAAACTGTTAACAAACTCTTCAGCATTTTCTGCCAAATCCATACTAGCCCGAGGAGCATTTTCTATATCAAGAATTTCCTGATGAAGTTGTAATAGATCTAAGGAAATGTTTTCATTACGCCAAATACCATCTAAATGTGATTTCACTCTGTCCCAAGGAGTTTCAGTATCATTATAAATTTTTGGTGTAACACAAATCCAACGATAGTTAGCATGACATCTAATTTTTGTTCTTAGCTTTAACCCTTGCACTTCTTCTCCCAAAAATCTTACTGCATCATAAAGCGCATTTAGTCTATCCTCTAATTTTCTATCTATATCTTCTTGAATCCCTAAAGCCTTTGAAGTGTTTTTTGCCAAATCGTCTACAATGCCAGCAGTATGCACAGATTGAGCTAAAGATACAGAAGCAGTAACAGCAGAAGCAGTTAAAGTTATAAGCGTTACTACTCCTAGAATTATTAATCCTATCCCCCTTCGTGGCCTAGCAAGGGCTGTACGCACCTTATTCCACAGCTCAAGCCCTGACTCTTCATACCAAGGCTCAGTAAGATTTACAGGCAACATAACAAAAGGTGGTTGTTTAACTATCAAGACTCCAGAATTATTTCTTATTCCTCGAATGCAATTGGTTAGGGTACAATTAAAACAATGAATATAATATTGACTATTATTCTTAGTAAGATTTACAGAACCAGCAATAATCATAAATGGATAAGGTACACAAGCCCGAGGATATCTCCAGGTTGCATTCCAAAAAAGTCCACCTTTAACCTTTTCTCCAGTCTACATGAAGGATCCGCTTGTTTCAAAAGCGGCCAGCAACTTCCAGACCTCAGTTTGATAAACAAGGGTGCCGCCAAGATTCCAAATTCTCGCTGCAAACTGTCTGTTACTTTCCTTTCCGGGGTTTCTCTCTGAGTCTGGCGACCAGTCCCACAGTGAGTGCGTGTCATTAGTAATAGAATATACAGTAGCAGTCTCATCTCTACAAAGTTTCCATGGCACAGCTATATATCGTCCTTTTACCCCCAGGCCACAAAATGGAATGTCTTTAGGTCCGGTTCCATTGACTCGTCGTGCATATCCTGTGGATTTCGTAATGCTAGGAATATCCACTATCCAATTACGGCGGTCATGGTCATAATCATAACCAAAGTATTCTGCATCTGTAACAGTAAGACATCCTGAAACATTATGATTTCGGAAAAAGCACATTGGTAATTGTGAAGAGGATCCCGTATAAGAAATACTGGCATTCTGTGGAAAAATATGCTTATCAGAAAACCCCCCCAAAAGTATTGTGTCATTCACATACACAGGAACAGAACTCATTTCCCATCCAACGGGCTGTAAAAGAGGGGGATCAGGAACATACGCCCAGAAGATACTGGCTTTCATGGAACTTATCTGGTTTAAAAGAAGTAATAATGAAATTAATATACTAGTAGGAGAGGCAGGGGAAGGGTTGGAAGCATTCTCACACGCCATCTGTAACAGTGCCTGTATCTGCTGAGTTGTCGGCAGCAGGACCGTCTCCTGGATTGTGAGCTGTCTCATTCGCTCCTCCAGTGCTCTCCTCTGCCGTGCGTACCAACCTTTCTGGGAGCCAGCGCGGCGTTTCGGCATTCTGCGGGAAAACACAAACATGACCTCTCCCCCATATTAGAACTGGATCCGGCCCATGCCATCTGCCTTCTAGCGGGTCTTTCCACCTGACTAATGGCCGTGCCTTTTTATTATCATAGTGCCAAAAACGTTGAGCTGCTGATTTTCCATTTTTATCAAGGCTCAGAAAATTTAAAACAAACAAAGCATGACTAAGAAGATTGTTAGGCGTAATAGCATACAAACTCCCCCTTTTTAATTTTTTCAGTTGGTGCTGAAGGGTTTGATGTGCCCGCTCAACAATTCCTTGGCCCTGTGGGTTATATGGGATTCCAGTCTTGTGTACGATGCGCAGCTGGGCACAAAAGGTTTGAAAATTGCGGCCAACATATCCAGGGCCATTGTCTGTTTTGATGCATTTAGGTAGGCCCATAGCAGAAAAACTCCGTAAGCAATGCTGCTGCAACAAACTTCTGGCACAAGGTGGGGCTATTGGCCATACCCTGTGGCAAAACTTTCTAATGATACCTGCGCATTGGTTGGGAAAAATTAACAGATGGAACACTAAAAGCAAATCGAGGGCAATCTTGAGGTGCTAGAGGAATAGTATAAAAGCAGTCTTTTAAATCTAGGATTATTATGTGGGCATTCCTAGGAATAGCCATGGGAGAAGGCAATCCTGGTTGTAATGCTCCCATGACTTCCATAGTTTCATTAACCTTTCGCAGATCCTGCAAAAGCCTCCATTTCCCAGATTTTTTCTTAATAACAAAAATGGGCGAATTCCAAGGTGAATTAGACTGTTCAATATGTCCCAATTCTAACTGTTCCTGCACCAGTTGTTGGGCAGCGTCAATTTTCTCTTTGGAAAGGGGCCACTGATCAACCCACACAGGCTCCTCAGACTTCCAAGTAATAGGATCTGCGTGAATTACAGGAGGATCAGAGGTCCCTTCTAAAAATACCCAAGTCCACTTCTTTTTGGTAACCTTTTTGTCTGAACAGGCGCAACAGTTCCCTGATTATTTCTTCCAAGTCCCGAGGTGGGAAGAAGCCCTTGATCTAAAAGCTGATTGCTAACCTGATCACTGGGGCTGTATAAATATACTCCCATATGAGTCATAACATCTCGTCCCCACAAATTTACAGGGAGGTTTGGGAGGACATAAGGTCTAATGTCTCCTTCGTGACCCTCATGGTCAGTCCAATGTAACAGCTCTGTACTTTGTTCAGGGTTATTAGTTTGACCAATTCCTTGCAATGTTGATATAGCTATCTGTTTAGGCCATTCTCGGGGCCAGTGTCTCTCAGCAATAACAGAAACATCAGCTCCTGTGTCCAGAATGCCTGTAAAGAACTTTCCATTTATTCTTAATGTGAACTCAGGACGATTATTAGTTATTGCCTGGACCCAGTAGGCGTCAGAGGATCCAAAGGCACCTTCCCCTCTCCTGGAAGCCAATGCTTCTCCTGTTTGCACTGCAGGGACCAATATCAATTGAGCTATACGCTGTCCACTAGCTATGGTGGTAATGCATTGTGGGGAATGGGCCATAATTTTGATTTCTCCTGTATAATCAGCATCAATTACTCCAGGAGCTATGAGCAGTCCTTTTATGGTGGAGCTACTACGTCCGAGCAAAAGTCCAACGGTTCCATCAGGCAAAGGGCCGTATACCCCAGTGGGCAGAGCCTGCATTCCCATTTCGGGAGTCAGTACTGTGTAGGAGGAGGAACAGAGGTCCAAGCCTGCACTCCCTGAGGTGGCTCTGAACAAATCTGTAACTCGCCTTCTACCATCTGATTTCCCTGCATTGCCCCATAACATTGTTTCGGGGCCAGGGGCTGGCCCCTCACCCAGTTTCCCGACTGCGAGGGAAGTGGGTGGCCCTGGACATCAATTTTAGATTTACAATCTTTTGCCCAATGTCTTCCTTTTTTACACCTAGGGCATAAATTAGGAGTTTTTATATTCCCTGAATTGGCTCGTTGGGGGCAAAAGGCAGCACGATGTCCAGGCTGGCCACAAACAAAACAGCCAGCATTTCCTCTATTAGGTAATCCTCGTTTATTTTTCATTTGCTGTTGATTTACTTCTTTTATACTTTTACCTTGTAAAGCTGCAGCCAGGGTAATACCCTGCATATAGGAAGGTCCGATATCAGCACATATACGAATGTAATCTGATAGACCTCCCCTTTTTCTGTACGGTCTAAGTGCAGCCTGACAGGCAGAATTTGCATTTTCATAGGCTAATTGTTTAGTAAGCACTATTCCAGCCTGCTCATCAGCTATAATCTTACCTACTGCTTCAAGAAGACGAGCCACAAAATCTTGATATGGTTCATCAGGCCCCTGACGAATTTTTGAAAGATCCTCAGTCTTATTACTAGAGCAAGGGAGCTTTTTCCAAGCCTGCCGAGCAGCATTAGAAATTTGAGCATATGCTCCAGGCAAATAGTTCAATTGAGCATTGGTATTCTGGTAGGCCCCTTCCCCTACCAACATTTCATATGTAGTATTGATCCCTTGTCGCTGGTTTAGTTCAGCTATATGGCCACATTGTTCTGTAAATTCTGATTTCCATAATAAATAGTCCCCTCCTGATAAGCAAGCTCTTGCAATTTGTTTCCAATCACTAGGTGGCAAATTTTGACCTCCTAGACTCTCTATCATGGTCTGGGTAAAAGGAGCCGTAGGTCCATATTGACCACAGGCAATTTTTAATTCCTTTAGTTGTTTGAAAGGTAAAGCTTCATAATACCTTTGGTTTTCATGCTCGAATACCGGGAAAGTAGCGGAGAATCCCTGAACAGTTTCTCCAGCTCTTTGGGCCTGTTGCATAGCCTTTTGCAAGGGGGACAAACTGTGTGATTCACGAGTTATATTCAACAAATTTTCAGGTTTGGAAATAGGTGGAGGATCTAATCCAGCAATAGTTGAGGGTGCATAAGCAGGAGGCGCAGTAGAGATTGCACCAGCGCCTTCATCCCTACCTTCCCTTTTTATTTCTTCCTTTATTGTTATTAATAATTTCTGCATGAGTGCCTCCAGACCCTTTGTCGGAGGGGCAGCTGCTGCCTGCTCATTCGAATTGTCAGTTACAAGTAATTCCCAATGATCATCCTTATGATAAGCAGCTGCCTGTTCCTCTAAACTTTCCTCATCCTCTGGAGTCAGCGTTCCCTCATTTTCCTTCAAAGGTTTTGCAGATTCTAATTCAAAGGTTGTGGGTCCTTTCCCTTCAGGAGTAGCATAAACTTTAGGAGTAGCATAAATTGGTTCTTTGGGTTGGAGCATGTGTTTTAATTTACTCCCTTCCTCATGTTCAAAATCAAGGCAGTCTCTTATTAAAGACCATAATGAAAATGTTTCCACAGGAACCTTATTAGGTCCATGGAGAGTATAATATGTTTGAATCTGTTTCCCTATCTTTTTCCATATCTCTAAACTCATAGTCCCTTCCTGTGGAAACCAGGGACATACTTCCTCAACAAAACTAAGAAAAGTCTGCAATTTTGTTTTAGTAACCTGCATTCCCCGATCCTTCAACATTATCTGTAACATATGCACAAACAACTGACGACTATTATCTTGTCCCATGGTTTATACTCTCGACAATATTCCTTCCTGCCCCTCAATATACAAATACACACACTCTTACTTACCTTAATAGTTTCAACGGGCAGCGGCCGCAAGGAACTTTCGTCGAGCCCCACGCTGTTGGGCGCCACTTGCCGGGCCAGCCGGAAGATTTCAGCGAGCAACACGACGCGTTCCTTTAGGCTAAGAAAAAAGGAGACAGAACAGATGGGGTCGAGAGGATCGCTGCAGTCAACGATGATTCTTTATTTCTCAGGGTTACATATATACTAAACCAAGAAGAGAGGCATCCCAAAGAAAATTCTTCCCCATGTACATCATCTTTAAGATAACAATCACCAGAGCTCTCTCCTGGCGCCAAAGGCATCCTACTTATCTTAAGGGCAGTCGTGCAAAGCCATCTATCTGCACCTTGTGTGCATTCAAGGCTCACTAATGGTCTGTTAGGAGTTAACTTGGATAGTAAATTTCAGAGGGGTGGCGGGACAGAGAGCTATGTCTGCGAACAGACCCTCGACAATCAATCAAGGCAGCTCCCAGAGTCAGCTCTTTCAAGCCGCTCCCCGCAGATGTCAGCTCCTACAATAGGGGGATGACCTGCTGCTGGCTGCCTGAGACCAAGGAAAAATGCTGGAAAGGGACAAATGCACTGCTCCAGCTGTTGATGGAAGCAGGTTACCAGGTGTCAAAGAAGAAGGCACAGATCTACAAAGAGGAGGCCCAGAGATCTGAGATGGTGGAATGAACCAACCGGACACTTAAAGAGACTCTCCAAGTGGATCAGAGAGACTGACTGCTCCTGAGTGGACTTGCTCCCAATGGCTCTGCTCAGACTCAGGATGACCCCACAGTCCCAAGGCTATTCTCTACACGAAATTGCGTATGGGAGGCCTTCTCCCATAAGAAAACAGGTGTCAACAAATTTGCCTCAGGTAAGGGGGGATAGGATTTCACAGCAAATGGAACTGGGTAAGGTAATAAATCGGGTAACTAAGTTTGTACAAGAAAGGGTGCCGTTCCCCCTTGGGGAACAGATTCATGAGTTTACACTTGGTGACCAAGTATGGGTCAAAGATTGGAAACATGATTTGCTAGCCCTTTGGTGAAAGGGCCCTTATGTTATTCTAACTACCCCTACTGCAGTTAAAGTTGCAGGTATTGTCCCTTGATCCTTCACACCAGAGCAAAGAAGACATACCACGCTGACCCGGAGGATGCCGAGTGGACCACCCAGAAGGACCCCACCGACCCACGGGAAACCAAGATCATTCTGAGGAGGAAGAAGAAAACTAGGTCCCAGACGAGCCCTCTACAGGATGGAGCTGGGTAAACGACTCCTGCTGCTCGGCCTCACCAATGCAATTTTGAACTTGGGTATGTGGGGCTATGCCCCTGTCAGTAATAGACAGACTCCCCTGGTGGGTATCGTCACTCCGTTATGGGGACTTTAACAACAGAAAGGAACTTTCCTCTCTCTCACCAACCATAACCTTTCTTTGCCCTCTGGTGTTAGAAGAAGCCATCAATGGGCCAGGGACATAGGGTTACATTTAACATGAACACCAGCCTTACGGAGATAACAAAGGCTTATACCTCATATATGAGAATTAAAGAGGAAAAGGGCTGCCTTACAAAAGGGGGACAGGACTCCCGGTGCCTTGAACAATACTACCAGGTCTGGGATGAATATTTCTGGATGACTCCTGAGAAAGGACAGTTGAGTGCCCCTGCTACTATTTGCTGGGAACAAAAAGAACAGAAAGTTGGATTTGGAGACCATCCCCTAGACCCAAAAGAATTGTTATTTGTCTCCTGAACAAAGTAAACAAATCTTGGAAGTTACCTATCACCCCAATCAGTCTGCTCAGTGGCCCGGTTCTGACTGGAAATATAATCCTGGAATCCGCTGGGTAACCCCCAATAGGACCCAGTGGCTCTGTGGGCTTAACTTATGGCCATGGTTACCAGTTGGCTGGGTGGGGCGTTGCACATTAGGATTTGCTTTCGCCCATGGCAGAATTAAGCCTAGCCTACACCAGCCTCCAGTAAACCTGCCTTATCTGCATGCAAGATGGACACGATCTGTGTTCCAATGGTATGACTATCTTGCTGCCTTGTTTATACCCTCTGTAGGGACAATGGATATCATGGTTAAGGTAGAGGCCTTAACTAATTTCATTAAACAGGCCTTCTTAGACAGTACTAAAGCCATTCAAGCTTTGAACGAAGAACAGATTCAGATGAGGAAGGCAGTAATTCAAAATAGGATAGCATTAGACATGCTCACAGCAGCCCAAGGAGGGACTTTGGCGAATGGTGTGTACATCCCTGACCTGTCTGAAGATGTATCTGCTGCCTTGGAGGATATGCAAAATCAAGTGAAAGCAATGTCTAATGAACTGTTGTTATAGTAATCTTGATCATACTGCTTTGTGGACCCTGCTTCCTACATTGCCTTGTGAATTTTGTAACCCAGAGGTTGATAGCATTCTCTCATGTGGGTGGCAGGAGGGCTAAGGTACAATATATCTCAATAAATGATGCTCGTTATGGAAACTAAGAGCATCAAGAGGGGGGAATGAAGAAGGAATTCATAGGGCCTGGACTCCATCTCAGGCCTGTCTGTGCTGATCGTGCGCGGCCACCTCTCCAGTGGACTCTGAACTCTGTGCTTAGCGCCTATGGGAATGACAATGGAAGGATAAGACCCCCCTCTGGGCAGGGGAAGCTTGAAGAACAGACACTAATCACCCCTGCCTCCGGATACTATCTATCAGAATATAAGCACAGGCTTATCAGTTATTAACTATTTGGAATGTAACTGCGGGCTTATTGATTATTGACTGTTTGAACACATAACACGTGAATGATGGGGTTATTGTAGTTGTATTTACCCTTCCTTTGTTTATGTAAGTCTCAAGGGAATTGGGGTAGTGGGTTTGGACACATGGGGTATAAAAGATTTTCACAAATGCTGGTCGGGGTCCTTGGCTAAGAGGAGACTCTGCCTTGCGCCCGCCGGTGTAATAAACTGCACTCCACTATCTGCATTGTCCTTCTGAGTGAGTTTGTTTCCCGGAAAGCGTGGCTATAACAACTCTACTTGGCATCCAGATCCCAACAAGATGGCTATTTTGAGGCACTAGCCTGCTATTTTCTTAGTCAGTGACTCCCTGAATAAAGTCTCTTCCTTGCCTCAACGCCTCATCTCTCAGATTTATTGGCCTATTATATGGTGAACAGAGTGAGCTTGGACTTGGTAACACAAAGAGGCGAGGGAGTTCTATGCAATCAAATGTTTGTTTTACAAAAACTTTTCTGTTAGTCAAGAGGAGCTGGTGTCACCACGAAATGATTTAGCGCTTTTCTGAAGAGGAAAAGTTAAAATTTTACATAACCTCCTGTTCTTTCTGCCTCTGTAACTCAGCTTGCTCCTTGCAAAGTCTGGATCACATAGGTCACATAGTCTCAGAAAGTGGGGACTTACAATACTAGGAACTGAAGCTTATCTTATTCACCCTTGTCCTGCTCTTTGTAATTGCCCAGCCCCTGCAAACATGCTTAATCATCCCTGTCCATGTAAATGTCAGGCATCCCCCTCCCCATCTTGACTGCTGCTCCTGCACATGAAACCCCTTAGTTTAAACTAGCCTATTAACAGCTAGTGTTGCCCACAATGGTCTGTCTCTATAAACTCTGTAACTGCTTGGTTCCGGGCTCAGAGCTTGGAGTATTAACTCCTCTGGGCCCACCAGCGTAAGAAACCTGTGTTCTCCAGTTTTCTGAGTGTGGTGCTTGGTTTCTTGATTACTGGTTTCTGCAACATTTCTGGAGACGGCAATGGCACCTCACTCCAGTACTCTTGCCTGGAAAATCCCATGGAGCGAGGAGCCTGGTGTGAGGCTGCCAGGGCTAACACCATGACAGGCGGCCCGGACCTAAGTTTAGATTTCCCCCAGAATTGTAAGATTCCCTACCCCCATCAGGCCACCTGGAGCCAGCCAATCAATATGCGCCCAGTAAGAAAAAGGGAACCTATCAGGGGAAAGCTGAAAAGCCTGCGAACGCCCAAGTTTGAAAAAAGCCCACGAAGGTTTGAGCCAATAAGATTACTTTGCAAACATGTAACCAATCCACTTAAGCCAGCTACCAACTGCTTATGCTCACCCTATAAATTTGTGTAACAGCTTGGGGTCAGCGCTCTCTGACCCCGCACCACTGCGTTGGACGCGGCAGGAGCCCTGACTCAAGTCAGCAATAAACTTCCCTTTTTTTGCGAGTTGCATTGTCTTGGAAGCCTTCTCTCTTCCCGCTCAGGGACTCGGACATCGGGCGTAGCACCTGGTAGACTGCGGTCCATGGGGTCACTAGGAGTCTGGCATGACTAAGAGACTTCACTTTCATTTTTCACTTTCATGCATTGGAGAAGGAAATGGCAACCCACTCCAGTGTTCTTGCCTGGAGAATCCCAGGGACGGGGGAGCCTGGTGGGCTGCTGTCTTATAGGGTCGCACAAAGCCGGACACGACTGAAGTGACTTAGCAGCAGCAGCAGCAACATTTCTGGAGGCCCCAGTGAGATTCCAACCATGCCAGCCCCTTGAGCGGCCAGATTGGTGGCTCGGCCAGGCTGGAGCAAAGGAACCCCGAGACAAAAAAGGAGGCCCACCACCTGACAGTATTCTGGGTTCTCTTTCAGAACGGTGTTCTGACTCTTTAGAAGGCTGAGCCCTGACTGCACTCATTGGAGGGACAGACCAACTCACCAGGAATGGCCACTGGAGCAGGTAAGGCCCCGGGGCCAGTCCCCAGTTAGGTCCTACCCCAACGGGTAGAAGAGGAGACTGATACCTCCCAGGAGGTACCTCCCAGGGAGACTGAGCTCCCAGGAAAGGAGCATCAGATAGGGAGAACTGAAGACTCAGGAGAAGAGAGGCCTTGTGACTGATAACCTCCTTGGAGCTCCCAGGAAGGCAGCAACAGTTAAGGAAACCTGGGTGGGGACTTGGGAGAAGGGAGGCATTGTGATAGCCACTGAATGACTGTGAGTGCGCTGATTGAACAGAGTGAGAGAAATTTTTCCTTTTGGAAACTGCAAAACCAATTCTTTTGCATATGCAATTAAAAACAACTAGTTTGTTAAAAGGCCTGCCTAGGAAAAAGCTTGAAGTTAACCCTTTCCATGTCCTTGAAATACACAGCCCACTTTGCCTGAGACCTCAGCCTTGGGAAAATTAGAACTTCAAGCAAAGAAAAAAAAAAAAAAAAAAGGAGTCAAAGAGATATTTTAAATCTCAAGCAGAAAACTATAAGATCTCTGTCTGTCTGGATTTATGTATGTCTCAATGTATGTCTTTTTTTTTCTGATAATATTGTTGAAGTTGTAAATGAGTTCTAATTTAATTGGCCTAAGGAAAAATAAGTGCTTACAAATCAAACAATTCTAAATACAAGAAAAATTAACCTAAATAAATTTCAGGTTAACATAAACTGGGTAATATTCAATATTAAATATCTAGTATTAATGTTTATTTGCTAATCTAATAAGGAAGTAAGATGCATGTTTCTAATAAAGAAGATATAAAAAACAAAATTACATTTTCTATAGGGAAAAGAAACTAGGTCTGACTTACAGGTGGCTGTTACAGAAAGTAATTAAAAGGTTTGTGGAAAATGGACCCTAAAACAGTTTTGTGCGTGGTTAGGACTAAGTTTATTATTTTTTTTTTTTTCAGTGGGTTTTGTCATACATTGATATGAATCAGCCATAGAGTTACATGTATTCCCCATCTGGATCCCCCCTCCCACCTCCCTCTCCACCCGATTCCTCTGGGTCTTCCCAGTGCACCAGGCCCGAGCACTTGTTTCATGCATCCCACCTGGGCTGGTGATCTGTTTCACCCTAGATAATATACATGGTGTTCTTTCGAAACATCCCACCCTCACCTTCTCTCACAGAGTTCAAAAGTCTGTTCTGTACTTCTGTGTCTCTTTTTCTGTTTTGCATATAGGGTTATCATTACCATCTTTCTAAATTCCATATATATGTGTTAGTATGCTGTAATGTTCTTTATCTTTCTGGCTTACTTCACTCTGTATAATGGGCTCCAGTTTCATCCATCTCATTAGAACTGATTCAAATGAATTCTTTTTAATGGCTGAGTAATATTCCATGGTGTATATGTACCACAGCTTCCTTATCCATTCATCTGCTGATGGGCATCTAGGTTGCTTCCATGTCCTGGCTATTATAAACATGTACACACACTGCCCACACCTACAGCAGAGACGACGCCAACCGTGCTTGAAAGGACAGTTAAAATGTAGCTTTTGCCAATTCCACAGGAGAAGGAGTCACAACCAAAAGAGCAGAACAGGAGTCCCATGTCACATGGGTTCACAGCTCAGAATACTGGGAAAGGAATGAGATCAGTCACTTTTCACACCCCTTCACCACACCCCGAAAGCAAGCTGTGTCCCTGGCAGGGCTTGCTGAGAGCCAGGGAAGGGTGGACAGGGCCCCCAGGCTCTGGGCACCCACCCACTCACTGAAGGTCTCACACCAGGTGCCAGGGAGGCTGCCCATCTCCCCTGGAACAGGTCCTCTGCCCCACCCGGAGCAGGAGCACCATGTCCATGTTCCCTAGTGGGTTCCTCGTGGTGCTGGCTGCTCGACTGATCAGAGAAGCAGGAAGGCTCATGCATGAGCGGTAACGTCTGAAGCAGTTTGAAAACAGAATAACACCCAAGGAAGACAAGAGACCACGTCACCAAGCGGAAATAGAAATCTACAGGCCACCAGCCTCTGACCACCCCTCAGCCACTCCCATGCCCCTGCAGGACCTCAGGGTACCCCACACTAGCCACAGCACTTCTGCTTTACCACCACAGCAGGCAGAGGGTCGTCCCCTCTGAACACACGAACAGGGGATGCTCCAGACACAACACCCTGCTCACCAGGGAAATACGGGCCACAGGAAACAGGGAAACACAGCCAGGGGCCTAGGTCTCCAGTCAGGGGGGGGGCATCTGAAGGTGCCGAGAAGACTTTTTCTGCTTCCAGATCAACAAAGTGGACACACAGGAGGGTCTGAGTCAGGGTCAGGTGAGGGGGCATGGTCTAGACCCAGCAGGTGCTGACTCCTTGGGGACCTGGGCCTCATGCAATCGTTACCATCACCAGGAGAATTGTTGTCATTGTCATCATGATTTATTAGGTTTTTGCAATTCTGTGGGAGACTGGGTTCAACAAACTTGCAGACCTGCCCCTTTTCCACGGCACCCTGGTCTCCAGGGGATCATCACGTTTCTAGCAGATGAGCAGTAAGATTCCGGAACTGAGACACACATGACAAGGGGCTCACCCTGACATGTGTGGGGTGGGTCTTGGAACTTTCCACCCACAAAGCAACAATACAGCCACTGCAGAAGGGGTGGCTGCCTGCCTGCTGGAGTCCAAGCTTTGAACTCGTTTTTTGGTCATTCTGGAGAAAAACAACTCATTTCCTAAGCTATTTCCAGAAACAGGATGGCTGACTAGGGCCTGCTCTTAAGCTGAATTCTTTCTGTCTGCCTGGGACTGGCACCAACGACCAGCCGCCTCCCTGGTCCAGGACAGGTCAAATAACAAAGAGAGAAGAACCAAATTAACAAAATTAGAAATGAAAATGGAGAGATCACAACAGACAACACTGAAATACAAAGGATCATAAGAGACTACTACCAGAAGCTCTATGCCAATAAAATGGACAACTTGGATGAAATGGGCAAATTCTTAGAAAAGTATAACTTTCCAAAACTGAACCAGGAAGAAATAGAAGATCTTAACAGACCCATCACAAGCAAGGAAATCGAAACTGTAATCAGAAATCTTCCAGCAAACAAAAGCCCAGGACCAGATGGCTTCACAGTTGAATTCTCCCAAAAATTTAGAGAAGAGCTAACACCTATCTTACTCAAACTCTTCCAGAAAATTGCAGATGAAGGTAAACTTCCAAACTCATTCTATGAGGCCACCATCACCCTAATTCCAAAACCAGACAAAGATGCCACAAAAAAAGAAAACTACAGGCCAATATTACTGATGAACATAGATACAAAAATCCTTAACAAAATTCTAGCAAACAGAATCCAAAAACATATTAAAAAAATCATACACCATGACCAAGTGGGCTTTATCCCAGGAATGCAAGGATTCTTTAATATCCGTAAATCAATCAATGTAATACACCACATTAACAAATTGAAAGATAAAAACCATATGATTATCTCAATAGATGCAGAGAAAGCCTTTGACAAAATTCAACACTCATTTATGATTAAAACTCTCCAAAAAGCAGGAATAGAAGGAACATACCTCAACATAATAAAAGCTATATATGACAAACCCACAGCAAGCATCACCCTCAATGGTGAAAAATTGAAAGCATTTCCCCTGAAATCAGGAACAAGACAAGGGCGCCCATTCTCACCACTACTATTCAACATAGTGTTGGAAGTTTTGGCCACAGCAATCAGAGCAGAAAAAGAAGCAAAAGGAATCCAGATAGGAAAAGAAGAAGTGAAACTCTCGCTGTTTGCAGATGACATGATCCTCTACATAGAAAACCCTAAAGACTCTTCCAGGAAATTACTAGAGCTAATCAATGAATATAGTAAAGTTGCAGGATATAAAATTAACACACAGAAATCCCTTGCATTCCTATATACTAACGATGAAAAAACAGAAAGAGAAATTAAGGAAACAATACCATTCACCATTGCAACAAAAAGAATAAAATACTTAGGAGTATATCTACCTAAAGAAACAAAAGACCTATACATAGAAAACTATAAAACACTGATGAAAGAAATCAAAGAGGACACAAACAGATGGAGAAATATACCGTGTTCATGGATTGGAAGAATCAATATTGTCAAAATGGCTATTCTACCCAAAGCAATCTATAGATTCAATGCAATCCCTATCAAGCTACCAGAAACTATAAAACTCCTAGAGGAGAACATAGGCAAAACACTCTCCAACATAAATCACAGCAAGATCCTCTATGACCCACCTCCCAGAATATTGGAAATAAAAGCAAAACTAAACAAATGGGACCTAATGAAACTTAAAAGCTTTTGCACTACAAAGGAAACTATAAGTAAGGTGAAAAGACAGCCCTCAGATTGGGAGAAAATAATAGGAAATGAAGAAACAAAGGATTAATCTCAAAAATATACAAGCAACTCCTGAAGCTCAATTCCAGAAAAATAAATGACCCAATCAAAAAATGGGCCAAAGAACTAAACAGACATTTCTCCAAAGAAGGACTGACTAAGTTTAAAATAAATTTAATTAAGTTTACCTAAATGAGTTTAAAGTAAGCAGGTGCAAAACTTGAATTTGGCCTTTCTCTCTGTAAAAAGGATATACTTTCTTCAGATGTTGAACAGCTTTTAATAAAAGATTTAAGTTTCTTTACCTCAAAATTGATCTGTTCTATATTTACCTTTAAAATCTTTTGTTAATTTTGGATAAGTAAATAACTATTATTTCACAGTAACGTATATGACCCTACCTGACTGAGTGTTATAAACCCTTTTGACATTTAGTGACAAAACTTCCTAAATAACTTGACTTCTAGCTAACTTTGGGATGCTTCAGAGGGCCCCTGCATCCCAAAGAGCTATTAAGCTAGCTTGGTTCATTGGACATGTTAAATTACATGGTAAGTATTGTTAAATGGGTGATAAATCTTTTCCTGTTATACTGTATGGTTGATGTTACTAATATAGATATCCTAAAATTATGTGAAATTCATATAGATCTGATATGCACTGATAAAATATGGTCAGTTATAATTCTAGTTATCACGTTAAAGTGTTAAGACCAGGTTTCTTTGTCAATTGCAATAGAATCAGATTTTAAACATGCCTTCTATGGTTTTACTCTCATGCCTTTAGAAAACTACTGCTAGTTCTTCAAGATTTATGAAAAAGATTTTCTAAGATTAAGCAGATAAAGAAATTTCGTTATTAACAGTAAGCTGGTACCAAACTGAAATTTGGTCTTCTCTCTGTTTAGAGAACAAAGCTTTCTTAAAATACAGCTTTCAATAACAGATTATGAATTTCTTTGCCTTTAAGTGATTTATTTGTTTTTAAAATCTTTTTATTACTTTGGCAAAGTAAATAAACATTATTTAAGATTATGGTACATGTAGACAAAGCTCATTCTGCTTCAACAACAAAAATAATAACCCCTCACAGTTAGACTTTTACTATCCTGATGTCCTTAAAACATGGCGATAGTCTGCTCCTATATCAGGAAATTAAAAATGGATGAACAACAGCTGAAAATCAAAGATCCAGGGCTATGGGAAATCCAAGACAACCGCTTGGCTTTTCCTGGTTCCCCAACAGACTGCATTTTTATTTGATGGGTTAAAGCCTTACCTGGCTACAGTGTTAATGCCCTCACAATGAATTCTCCAAAAAAGAAAAAATTATGTTTCAGTGAATATTAAATTCTAGTTTTGTTCATTAAGGTCTGTGCTTACTAAGACTCACTTCTGAGATAGTTCCTTGTTATGTTATATTGCCAAAAAGCTTAATTAAGTTATTAAAAAGGACACTCTAATATTTTTTCTAAAGTTTATCTCAGTCACCAATCGTTGGATAAAGGTCAGATGCTCCATGATGTACAACCAGGAGATTAACACTTGTCTATAATCAATTAAGTGAATCAGATGACCTGGGGTATACTGGGCAATATCCAATGAAAGTTCTTGACTTAAATTCTTGCTTGTGACTTTACTATAACTGCTAGCTATATTATTTTCTTTGTAGCTTGCTTCAGAAGATTATTTCTTATGTTACCAAATGTGTGACTGAGCCTGTGATAAAATGCTGATATGCAGTTCCATATGAGATCAATAATTGTAATAATGTATCTCTAGATATGGGAAGAAACAATAAGAGGAAATATATACCTGGACCAAGAGGCTAGTTTAAGACAGAGACTTTTGCTGCTTACACGACCTGGTCTAGTGACAATACATTGAGTGGCCTGTCAATGAAATCTTTGTTAGACCTGGGAATGAGCCTTCCCAGCACTGTGGGACACAATGACTATGAAATGCCCCCAAAACATGGTCAAATGTGTGGCTATGAAGGGGCCCTGCTGACTGGAAGTTGGCCCCTGCCAGCTGCCTCTACAAAGATTAAATATGACTACTATAAGATGCTGACCTTCAACACCCCCTTGAAAGGAGTTCAGGGTGGAGACAAAAAAATAAGGCACTCTGTGCTCTGGGAAAACCCTGGAAAAACAGGCTTTCAGATAGTCAGATGTTTTCAGGTAAAGATTTTTGTGAGTCCAAATTCTTGCACTTCCCATACATAGAGAAACACTAATGTCACAAACCAATGTCTGGACCTGGTTCTCCTGGCTAGGCCCCCAGCAGCTTTCCTACTTCTATTAATCTTAACTTTCTTAAGTTTGTTTTTCCAAGTAGTAGTACAACAAGAATACCCGCCAGCCAACCCCAGACAGTGCTAGAACAAACTGCCTTATCATTCTGTGGACTCTCATCTCCCTCTGTAAATGCACCCCAAGGTCCTCAGGCTACTCTCCCTTTGAGATCTTATATGGGAGACCACCCCTAATAATAAAAATGCTCAAGGGAGACCACCAACAACTAGCTGAACTGGAGATGCCCCAACATCTCCAGGCCCTGTAAAAGTCTTCTGCCATATCACCCACAAAACCTTAGAAAGGACACCCAGTCCTTTGGGCAATTGGGTTCACCCCTATCAGCCAGGAGATGAGGTCTGGGTTAAAGATTAGGGGGGAAAAAAACACTTCAGCCAGTTTGGACAGGCCCTCACATGGTCATCCTGGCAACCCTTACTGCTGTTAAAGTTATAGATGTCATCCCTTGGATCCACCATGCCAGAGTCAAGAAGGCAGCTACTTCCTGTGATGAGGACACCTGGAAAGTCACTCCAGAAGTTGACTAGTCAACGCACGGCAGAAGCTTGAGGATTCTTCAGCCTTGCTCCACCCACACTCTGGCAGCTGGCTGGTTAATGCACAGCGGAAGCTTGAGGATCTGGCTACCAAAATATCGATGGATTTTCATTGTCAACTCTGGTCTCTATCCCTAATCAGTATTATTGCTGTGCATTTCATTATAGGACCAACTAGACTCCCCGGCTGAGGTAGTTTTACAGAATAGGAGAGGGGTAGACCTACTGACAGCTGAAAAGAGAGGATTGCCTCTTCTTGAATGAAGAATGCTGCTTTTATGTAAACCAATCAGAAGTAGTCAGGGACATGGTCCAACAGCTAAGGGAACAAATCATAAAAAAGACAGAGAAACTAGCTAATTCCTGGGGTGACTAGAACAATGTCGAGCTGGGCATTGTGACTTCTCCCTTTAACAGGTTCTCTCTTCACGCTCTTTGTGGCGCTCTTGTTTTACCCTTGTATTCTCAGTGCTATTACCCAGTTCATAACCTCTCGGATTGAATCCATAAAGTTACAAATGGTAATAGCTCAATAGCCCCCTAAATAATGGGGAGCTCTGAATGTCCTACCAAAACACGAGATGATGTTTTCTACGAGTGACAGAAGCATCAAGAGGGGGGAATGAAGAGGAAAAGATAATTTTACATAACCTTCTGCTCATTCTGCCTCTGTAACTCAGCCTGCTCCTTGCAAAGTCTGGATCACATAGGTCACGTAGTCTCAGAAAGTGGGGACTTACAATACTAGGAACTGGAGCTTATTTCACTTACCCTTGTCCTGCTCTTTGCAATTGCCCAGTCCCTGCAAACATGCTTAATCATCCCTGTCCTTGTAAAGTTCAAGCACCCCCCTCCCCATCTTGACAGCTGCTCCTGCATGCACAAAACCCCTTAGTTTAAACCAGCCTATTAGCAGACTGTGTGGCCCACTAGAGTCTGTCTATAAAAACTCTGTAACCCGTTTGTTCGGGGCTCAGAGCTTAGAATGTTAACTCCTCTGGGTCCACCGGCATAATAAACCTGAGTTCTCCAACTCTCCGAGTGTGGTGCTTGGTTTCTGGGTACTGGTTTCTGCAACCTTTCTAGATGTAAGAAGATAAAAGGATTAGTTGCCTCATTCTCCACTTTGAACGCTCTCTAGGTCTTGTTGAAGGTCAATAGCTTCAAGAGCACAGGGTTCAATCTCCACAGGGGCAGATGGCAAATGCCCCTGGCAAGTGCCAATTTGTAGTTGTTAGGAAACGCCGCGGGAGGAAAAAAGCCGCCTCTAAGGACCGGTGGTAAAGGCCTTTATTAAGCGTCGCTCTGGGGCAGAACTCCCGGGGGCTGGTGAGTGAGGAGACAAAGGGAGTCTGCAAGGTATGAGGGGTGGGGAGGGGTTTTATAGTCCGGGCCAGCGTCCAGGCCAGGTCTTTTCTTATAAGGAAGAAAGCGCGGGCTACAGCGGTGGTCAGTGTCCAAGGGCTCTATGTTGGTACCTGATTGGACCAGGCTGCAGGGGGCCAGCCCCTGGAAGTTTAGCCAGCCTCCGGAATTTGCCTTGCAGCACTTTTCCTGGGGGCATGCCCCGACCTTTCAGTAGTTAGCTGACAACAACAATAAAATAATCATGGCCATGAAAATTGCTCATCTAAAATCCCATTGTGAAACCCACTTTTGGGAAAACTGATCCAATCCAATTTGAACTATTATAAGAAGAAAGAAAGAAAAGTATTATAATCTCCTAAGAAGAAAGTATTATAATCTCCATTTAACAGGTAAAGAGACTGAAAAGTGAAAGTTGCTCAGTTGTGTCTGACTCTGTGACCCCATGGGCTATACAGTGCATGAAATTCTCCAGGCCCGAATACTGGAGTGGGTAGCCTTCCCCTTCTCCACAGGATCTTCCAAACCCAGGGATCCAACACAGATCTCCTGCACTGTGGGGGGGTGGGGGGTGGGGGGGTGGGAGGGATTCTTTACCAGCTGAGCCACTAGAGCCCAGTTGTTGTTCAGTCACTACATAGTGTCCAAGTCTTTGCCACCCCATGGACTTCAGCATGCCAGGCTTCCCTGTCCTTCACTATCTCCCAGAGTTTGCTCAAACTCACGTCCGTTGAGTTGGTGATGCCATCCAACCATTTCATCCTGTTTCACCCTCTCTTCCTCTTGCCCTCAATCTTTCCCAACATCAGGGATAGCAACCTGTATAGTTGCATAGCAGCCTCTCACTGTTCTCACCCCTTTTCTTCTCAGGAATTGGGAAACCCTGCCAAGGTCCCTTTAAACCTTTCCAGCGGGAAAATAAGACTTTCTAAATTCTTGTTTTTTGGTCCTTTAATGGACAGGAACCTGGTGGTCCAGAGTTGACGATAAGAAAGTAAGAGAGAAAAAGAGGCTGTATCCCCTGGTTTAGGCGGAAAGCCAATAGAGCCCTGTTCTTAGGGCTCGCGCTGCTGCACGTAGGCACCAGGCGCCCTCTCGAGTGGGTGAAGGTGCAGTGTGCCTTCTCGAGAGGGTCTTAGAAGCCCGGGCAAGAAAGTGAGCTCAGCGGGCCTCTGTGCTCTAAGGAATTAGCCAGAAATAGAGAGAGAGAGAAAGACAGGAAGAATAGAAAGAAAGACAGGAAGAAAAGAAAGAGAGAAAGACAGGAAGAAAGAAAGAAAGAAAGAGAGAAAGACAGACACGGGGACCAAAGCTCTGATGGAGCAAAGGTGTTTTAATCAACATGGCTTGGGCATATATACTGTAGTTATTCTCAGCAAAGATAAAGATTAAAATTCCAGACTTACAAAACATAAGACAATCCCTATTAAAGAGAGAGTTGCAAACAATCACCTTTTACCATATGGCTCATAAAAAGGAAGAGGGTACTTATCACCATAATGAGAAATGGATTCCTTAGCCCCGGGAAAGGCGTGCCTCTCCTCTTAATTCCTGAATATGCAGAAATCAATAAGGGCCAGAGGGTTCCTGACAGATCTAAAACAGCACACAGGAAGCCTCTTGTTAAATGCTTCCTGACACTTGTTAAAACACAAAGTTTAACCAGGTATATTTGAAGATCTAATTGGCTTTATTCAATGATTCATGAACAGGGCACAATCTCATCTTGCAATCTGGAAGGTGCTCCCAGGGTAGCATGGAACAGAAGGTTTTTATAGGAAAAGTGGAGGAGCAAGGGAGCTATCAGCAAAAGAAAAGAAAGGATTATTTTTAGACCAGGACATCTTTTAGTGGAGAGGAAAAGGCAAGAGCAAGGGCTTTGAGAGTGTTAATAGCCTCAGTAGGGAGGCCAGACAGAGGTCCCCAAGTGACAGGAGGAAATAAACTGCAAGTGGCAGACTTTTTTTTTCTCTCTCTCTCTCTTCTAATCCTGTGTTGTCATGGTGACACCTGGTCGACCTAACCTTAACTTTATCTCAAACCTTGAGCTAACCAATGCACTTTTTCTCATGGAAATGTCTTCCTTAAGCTATGTTAATGAACTATGTATTTGCTTGGAAATATGCCTTTCTTTAAGATTCCTGTCAATAGCTTTTTGGCTCCCGGATGGATGACTCACCTTGTACCAATGCTATCTCAAAATGCCTGTTGGAGGTGAGGGGCCTGGTGCCACTCTCTCAGTTTTGAGGCATTTCTTTTCTCTAAGTAGCAGCTTGCTTATAGGCACTCTTTCTGCCCCCTTCTGATGTCTATGTCAGAAGTTTTCACTATCTCTTTTATACTTTAATAAAACTTTATTACACAAAAAGTTTTGAGTAACCAAGTCTTGTCTCTGGCCCCAGATTGAATCCCTCTCCTCCTGAGGCCACGAATCCGAGTGTTCATGGCTTGTGGCAGCAGACTTTCAGTTTTATCTGCAGATGCCTCTTCTTCCTCTGACAGGTATAGAAGGCCCATCAAATTACCTCATTGGTGCTGATTTTAAAAATTCCAAACTCATTGTTTAAGATTACATTTCTGGTAAAGGTTGAAGCTATAATTAGACCAGGTATTAAATCTAGGTTTGGCATCATGGCTTTAAAACAAATGATGCCATTTGGGGCCTGTGGTTTTCCACTTTAACAGCCTCTTCCTCCCTCTCAGAGTCTGCCCCTGCCCTTTTCCTACTAAAATTCCTTTTGTTCTTCACTTTTCCTCTTCCTATACTGAGGGCTCAACTGAACATGTGGTTCAGCTTTTAAAGTCATTCCTTTTGTAAAGCTTCCCTGGACCAGCCCCTGTAGGAACCTTCTGGGGATTCCAGAGTACCCTACCTAACCTAATGGTGGTGTTGCAGGAAGGGGGACCCCTTCCAGGGCCTGGAACTGGGCTCTTGTCTAACACTCGGAAATGAATTGTCTGAGGAGACACACAAAAAAATCTCTGACAAAGCAAGAGATTTTATTGGGAAGGGCACCTGGGTGGAGAGCAGGAGGGTAAGGAAACCCAAGAGAACTGCTCTGCTGTCTTGGCTCGCAGTCTTGGGTTTTATGGTGATGGGATTAGTTTCTGGGTGGTCTTTGGCCAATCATTCTAATTCAGAGTCTTTCCTGGTGGCGCACGCATCACTCAGCCAAGATGGATGCTAGCGAGAGGGATTCTGGGAAGTGGACGGACACGCGGTGTCTCCTTTTGACCTTTCCCGAACTCTTCCGGTTGGTGGTGGCTTATTAGTTCCATATTCCTTATCAGGATCTCCTGTCATAAAACAACTCATGCAAATGGTTACTATGGTGCCTGGCCAGGGTGGGCGGTTTCAATCAGTGTGCTTCCCCTAACAGTGGCAGAAATTATTATCAAGTCCAAGCTTGCTCTGCTTGCCACACAACAGGCCAATAAATTTGGAGGTGAGGTGTTGAGGCGAGAAATAACTGAAACAGGAGGGAAGAGGGCAGGGCACACGCTTTAAAAGAATGACAGAGCCTGAGGACATGACATAAACTGACTAGAACCAAATATGTCAAAGATGACAGTTAGTCTACTTCCACTACACTTTGAGCCGCAGTATACTCTCATCATAAACATCAGCAAGCTAAATGACGCAGCCACATGCACCATGACACTTCCAAGGCTATCAAAGACCAAAAAGCAGGCAGTGGGTGGCCCAATTCCTGGAAATCTCCATCCTCTCCCCAAAATAACTGGAATAATTATCTCACACATTAGCCTATGAAATTACCCAGCCCATAACAGTTGATCATACCATATTTCAGGGCCACTCTTACCTTCTGAGATGGCTCACAATCTGTCTGTGGAGTGTCTGAATTCTTTCAGCGATGAGACATCAAGAACCTGAGCTTCATTAAGTCCTTAAACCAAGTGTGTGATCTCAGTTGAAAGACGGTTTTAGCTGAGTTTGAGTCCCTATCAAATGGGTTCAAGTTCCGATCTGAGGTGAACAGTTTCAGCTGATGACCACAAAGGGACTGTGATAAGGTTAGAAAAGGTTTAGAGTTAGGTCTCGGTCCTTAACAGGCCTGTGGGATGCCATGAACCAGGTATACTGGGGAGGACACTCTGCCAGTGTCTGCTCATTTTTGACCAGCCGGTCAACTGCATATGCTTATGTATATCCAACAGCATGTCCAGGACAGAACTGTTACTTTCTATACTCCTCTACTTGACTCTCAGGTTTTTCTCTTACATTCTTGCATTGTTGTTCATTCCTGCTCACTTTCTTTCTTTCCTTTCTTCTTTCTTTTCCTTCCTTCCTTCCTTCCTTCCTTTCTTTCTTTTGTTAACCCTAGAAAATCTGTGTGACAACCAAGATTTACTTTTTGATTGCTTTTATTCCCCTCCCTCTGACCCTTACAAATGCTGACTCTTTATTTCCAACTTAGAGCTAGACCAACTCCTGCTCATCATCAGCCTCACTGGAAACGTCTTCTGTGCCATTTCTTTGTGACAATATTTCAGGCACTGACACCTGGTTGGGAGACTACTTTGAGAAGGATAACATTTAAAATTAAAAGTACAAATTTTGACTGAATTGCATGGTGGATTTTGACTTAATAGTGAAATTTTAGATAGCACCGAAGTTAGAGACATTACCTCAGGCTCGGGTCTAAAATGGGTCAGGCTGCATCAATCCTGGCCAATACCTCTCTGGACCATATACTCCAGGGTAAGAAAAGAGTCAAACAACAGGAATTAAAAAACAAAAAATAAATATTAGGTTATGCAATCAGATTTCACCACAATCAGTTAGGAAATTTAAATAGAGTGAGGTACTATATGTCCAAATTATCATGACCTTGCAAGTAATGTTGCCAATGGAATCCAAGGGAAATTTGAGGCATGTAGAGCTTGGAGGGATAATTCCAGAAATACATTACACTGGGTGGAAAGAAAGTGTTAGTCACTCACTGAAGTCTAGCTCTTTGTAACCTCATGGACTGTAGCCCACTAGGCTCCTCTGTCCATGCAATTCTCTAGGCAAGAATACTGAAGTGAGTTGTCATTCCTTTCTCCAAGGGACCTTTCTGATTGAACGCAATTCTCCTGCATGGCGGATTCTTTACTAACTGAGCTATCAGGGAAGAGGGCAGACCTTCCTGCAAATAAAGTTCCACTTTTATTAGAAAGAAACAGATGAGAATGGTTAACAGTAGTTAGGTTCACATAATAGCCTCAGAATCTGTTTTTCTGTTTCTTTTCCTCTTTATCACTGCTGCTTCTGTTTAGTTATGTCCGACTCTTTGCGACTCCATGGAATGTAGCCTACCAGACTCCTCTGCTCATGGGATTTCATAGCCACGGTCACTGTATTGTCCTTCTCCCAGAGGCATATCTACATTAACAGGGATGCCATTTTGAAGATTATTTAAAGCAAAAGTAGTACAATGATCTCTATATCCTTGTAATCATAAGGAGTATCGAGCAGTAGGTAGTCATTTTTCCAAGTGCCTTCCAATCCCAGCACGTTATTTGATATCCACCACCTATATTTTCTATAATCCCTTTAGTAAATGAACTAGAGATGCCATTGTCATGAATACTGCGTTTCAGTTCCTTAAAAAGAGTAAAGGGAAGAGATTGATGAGGAGGAGGAGGTTGCCTTGTCCTGAAAAGGACAGGGAAAGCATCAATAGTCCCTTACGTCTCTACACCTTCTCTAACCATGTTTTCTACCAGAGAACATTGAGAAACGTTAGGAAGTGATCAAGCAAGTCCTTGAGTAAATTCATGAGCTGGTAAGGTAGTCTTTGTTGATTCTATACAGTTGGATTTACACATAATAGGAGGAGGTGCCTCTGGCGGTGGAATAAGATCAGCCCAAGGAGTTTCTCGCTCTTCTATGGCAGAAATAGCATAAATTCCAAGTGTTTACATGCAGTACGTTAAGAATACCTACACCATTTCTTAACCAATGGTCTACTCATTCCCAATCAGACATTTTCAAAAAACCTTCTTGTGGATACCAAGGACAACAAGTATAAATCACCTTAAGAAGTTTAGTTAAGTCTGAGTCAGAAAACTTACACCCAGCGACAGTAAGCAGAAAGGAAAGCTGATACTTACGTGCAAGCTGTTGAGAAAGAGAATTACCCATAACAGAAAGAAAAAGTGAAAGTACTGTACCATCTAGAAGACTTCCTTCTGTCGCTAGCCTTAAAGACCATAGTTCCTACCTGGGTGAGCGGATGTCCTTTTCCCTTGCTCAGGCTTGAGGAACAGGTGCGAAGCAGACCTTCAGATGGTCCCTGTTCAGGTCCCTGTTTGGGCACCAATTGTGCCCATTTGACACTGAATAATTCTCATAAACTCACAGGATTATGACGGACAGCGCAGGGAGAGCTCCCGGAGAAGCAACTCGCCGAGAACTCGCTAAGCACATATTTTATTGGTAATTTATCTTGAAAGAGCAGTAAAGCAAGACAGAGACCCAAATTTAGGGATTAAGGAGACTTCCTTCTGGAGGTCCAGAGGTAATCACACGAGAGTTGTAAAGGAAAGTCTTTGAAGATACGGGGGTTTGTTCTGCGTGCAGAATAGCATCTAACTAATGCTGACGTGTCAGCCAGAACATCTAACTTAAGGGTAGAGGAGAGAAATCAAGGAAGAGGGAATGAGTATGATTAAATTCCAGGAGACATTTCTGAGAAAACAGTAAAACATGGTTCCCACAGGGTTATATTAATAGATGTATGTTGTTGCCAAAATTATTATTAATTCATAAAAGTACTCTATTCGGTTGGCTGAAATGAACTCAAATGTTTGTATAAATACTCAGAAATATAATACTAGCCAGAATAAATTTACAGTTCACCAGATCTAGGAAATATCCAACATAAAACTAATACCTGTTGTTGAAGGTGGCTTAAACTTGCTGGTTTGATTAATATAGATTCACTAATGTTAAGTTACTCCCATAGTACCAATGTTTATTAGAGGTCAAATAAGACTTTATGATGTCCATTGAAAAACTGTTGGCAAGAAAGGTAATTTGAAATGAAAAAAAAAAAAAAAAAAAGCTTTTTAGAAAAGTGATGAAACTGGAATCTGAGTTTTTGTTTACAGAGCTGAAGAATAAACTTCGCAAATACACAAACACTCATGGTAGCCAGCAAACATGGTTTATTTCAGACAGAGAAAAGTACAAAACTCTCAGCATAGACAATGGGGAGGGAGGGGTGAAGTGCCCAAAAAGGTGAGAGTTGCAGCAGTTTATATCCTTAGTAGTATTGATTAGTATACTTTTGATTCGTTCTTACTTTCAACATATGTCATTTGTAACCAATCAGCTTAAAGGTCACAGTATTTAACTAGACATTTTTACAACTTCTTCTGATCCTTAGATTCTTAGTTTTCCTGGGCACTAAGTCACCATTCTGTGACCTTTTCTCATGGCCCGCAGCCATTTTACAACGGACCAGATGTACGGGGTAAAGATTAAAGATCACTAGTTGTTTTTCCCTCAGGCATATGAAACAGAAGTTAAGTACTACCCATTCCGGGATTTGAGTGCTGTTGATTTATCAAACCACCGACACATTCCTCTGAGAGACAGAAATTTGGGACAAAGGGTATAATTTTAGGTTAATGGAGTAGGATTTTTATTGAAACAGGCCAAGGTCTCAGAGTTCCTACAGTAACTGCCTGATAATGTCTACCTCAGTAAGATGTATGTTTTCAATAAATGAAGGTAGGAGGAATTTTTAAAAATACAAAAAAAAAGTTGTGAATGATCAGGATTTTCTAAGATTGGGTTGAATTTATTTGGGTAAAGGGATTTTGTTGGGACTGGGCTGAGATAAGACTGGGTTTGCTTTCTTCCAGAGTTTTATTGAAAGATTACTTTTAATAACAGATAAGTATTGTCTCATAGTGACCCACGATTTTATTTGACCAAGTTTTAAAACCTTTTGGCAAATTTCCCACATACCAAATTTTAATTAAGTTTCTTTTGATTTCCAGCTAATTTGGGGATGCTTTAGATGGCTCTTGCAGTAACTCAAAGAGAAATGTTTAACTCTGTTATTTGGTATGTTATGTTATACATCAGTTCAGTTCAGTTACTCAATTGTGTCCAATTCTTTGTGACCCCATGAACTACAGCATGCCAGGCTTCCTTCTCCATCACCAACTCCCAGAGATTGCTCAAACTCATGTCCATCAGTCGGTGGATGCCATCCAACCATCTCATCATCTGTTGTCCCCTTCTCCTCCTGCCTTCAATCTTTCCCAGCATCAGGGCCTTTTCCAATGAGTCAGTTCTTCACAACAGGTGGCCAAAGTATTGGAGTTTCAGCTTCAACATCAGTTCTTCCAATGAATATTCAGAACTGATTTCCTTTAGGATGGACTGGTTGGATCTCCTTGTAGTCCAAGGGACTCTCAAGAGTCTTCTCCAACACCACAGTTCAAAAGCATCAGTTCTTTGGTTCTCAGCTTTCTTTATAGTCCAACTCTCACATCCATATATGACTACTGGAAAAACCATAGCTTTGACTAGATGGACCTTTGTTGGCAAAGTAATGTCTCTGCTTTTTAATATGTTGTCTAGGTTGGTCATAGCTTTGCTTCCAAGGAGCAAGCATCTTATAATTTCATGGCTGCAGTCACCATCTTCAGTGATTTTGGATGATTAAGATCACATTATACATAATCATTTATAATTTTGGTTGTTGTAACCAAGTTTCATTATCAATTACACTATAATAGATGCTTAACCATGTCTTTTAAGTCTGTTATCATTTATAGATATTTTTGTACTCTGGTGCAGTTACAAAAAAAGTGCTTTCTCATCAAAGAGATTCATAGAAAGGCTATGGAAGCAATTGTCATAGTTCCACATCAAGATGACGGCCCTGTGAGGATTCCAGCCCATTGTTGTTGTTTAGTCACTAAGTCATGTACAAATTTTTGGGGACCCCATGGACTACAGCCTGGCAGGCTCCACTGTCCATGAGATTTATCAGGCAAGAATACTAAAGTGGGTTGTTGTTTCCTTCTCCAGGGGATATTCCTGACACTGGGATCTAACCTACATCTTCTGCTTTGGTAGGCAGATTATTTACCACTGAGCCACAAGGGAAGACCCTTCCAGACCATACTGACTTAAAAAACAAAAAGACCTGTCCCTAGATCAGGGTCCCTAGATCAGGAATTCAGAGATTTTTACTCCCTGACAAGTAAGAGAGCTAATTCTTAGGTAGGTTGATAAGGAGTCTAGGGCCCTTGAGGAAGAGGAAGGGACAAATGTTTTTTTCTACATTCCTCATCTTAGTCATATAAGACATTTTTTCTTAAGCTCTAAGTTGTTACAGTAAAGATCTATTTCACCTAAGACAAACTTTCTTTAAGCCCAGCACTAAATTGCCAACATCCGCTGGATCATTGAAAAAGCAAGAGAGTTCCAGTAAAACATCTATTTCTGCTTTATTGACTATGCCAAAACCTTCAACTGTGTGGATCACAATAAACTGTGGAAAATTCTGAAAGAGATGGGAATACCAGACCACCTGACCTGCCTCTTGAGAAACCTGTATGCAGGTCAGGAAGCAACAGTTAGAACTGGACATGGAACAACAGACTGGTTCCAAATAGGAAAAGGAGTACGTCAAGGCTGTATATTGTCACCCTGTTTATTTAACTTATATGCAGAGTACATCATGAGAAACACTGGGCTGGAGGAAGCACAAGCTGGAATCAAGATTGCCAGGAGAAATATCAATAACCTCAGATATGCAGATGACACCACCCTTATGGCAGAAAGTAAAGAAGAACTAAAGAGCCTCTTGATGAAAGTGAAAGAGGAGAGTGAAAAAGTTGGCTTAAAGTTCAACATGCAGAAAACTAAGATCATGGCATCCAGTCCCATCACTTCATGGCAAATAGATGGGGAAACAGTGGAAACAGTGGCTGACTTTATTTTTCTGGGCTCCAAAATCACTGCGGATGGTGATTACAACCATAAAATTAAAAGACGCTTGCTCCTTGGAAAGAAAGTTATGACCAACCTGGACAGCATATTAGAAAGCAGAGACATTACTTTACCAACAAATTCTAGTCAAGGCTATGGTTTTTCCAGTAGTCATGTATGGATGTGAGAGTTGGACCATAAAGAAAACTGAGCGCAGAAGAATTGATGCTTTTGAACTGTGGTGTTGGAGAAGACTCTTGAGAGTCCCTTGGACTACAAGGAGAGCCAACCAGTCCATCCTAAAGGAGATCAGTCCTGGGTGTTCATTGGAGGGACTGATGTTGAAGCTGAAGCTCCAATACTTTGGCCACCTGATGTGGAGAGCTGACTCATTGGAAAAGGCCCTGATGCTGGGAAAGATTGAAGGCAGGAGGAGAAGGGGACAACAGAAGATGAGATGGTTGGATGGCATCACGGACACAATGGACATGGGTTTGGGTGGACTCCAAGAGTTGGTAATGAACAGGGAGGCCTGGCATGCTGCAGTTCATGGGGCCACAGAGAGTCATACACGACTGAGCGACTGAACTGAACTACAAAACTACAAACTACACAGCAAAACTACATCTTGTTCAAGAGTATGTTTTTCCTTAAGCTATCTACTAACAATCGTTTAACAACAGTGCATCTTGCTCAAGGACATGTTTCTCCTTCTTAACAGGAACCCTGTCCTTTTGGCTAATCTTGTTAGCTTAAGATGTATGTTGTGGAAGTGGGTCTGGTAAGACCTTTAAGACTTTGAGACACTTTTTTTATCTATTGTTAGTAACCAATTGAAAAGGAATATAAGGCCTTGCTAAGACTAGCAAGGAGGGCACTCTTTCTACCCCCTTCTGATGTCTGTCAGAAGCTTTCTCTATCCCTTCTCACTTCAATAAAACTTTTGCCACACAAATCTCTGAGTGACTGAAGCTGTGTCTTTGATCCCAAAGTGAAATTTTCTCCTTCTGAGAGCACAAATTCGACATTGTTCAATGTAACCTATCACAAGCAAGGTCAATGCCCCTATTCAACCTTGAAACAGATGGACCATCACCCTTCTGCTTGCCATAAGAATATGAGAGTAAGATATCTGAGGTGGAAATGAAACAGGAGAGAAAGGAGCAGGGCAGAAACTTTAAAAGAATGATGTAGCTTGAGGATAGGAAATAAAACAATTAGGACCAAATGGGTCCAAAATAGCAGACAAAGAACTTGAGCCTCAGTACACACTCACTGACCCTGAGCCCCGGAATACAAGCTCATTGTAACACATCAGAAAGCTAAATGACACACCCACAGGCACAGTGACACTTCCAAAACTGACTATCAAAAACCAAAAAATGAGTGGTGGGTGGCCAAATTCCTGGAAATTTCTGTCCCTTCCCTGAAATAGTTGGAATAATCCTCTTACTCTTTAGTTTATGAAATTACCCAGCCCATAAAAGTTAACTATACCATATTTCTAGGCCACTCTTGCCCTTTGAGATGGCCCGTACTCTGTCTATGGTGTATGGAAGTGGAAGTGATAGTCACTCATTCGTATTCAACTCTTTGCGACCACATGAACTATAGCTCTCCAGGCTCCTATGTCCATGGACTTCTCCAGGCAAGAATACTGGAGTGGGTTGCCATTCCCTTCTCCAGGGGACTCTTCCTGACCCAGGGATCAAACCCAGGTCTATAGAGTGTTTCTCTCTAAATAAATCCTCTTCTAACTTATCACTTTGTCTCTCACTGAATTCCTTCTGCAATGAGACATCAAGAACCTATGCTTTGTTAAGTCCTGAAATCAGGTGAGTAAGCTCAGTTGGAAGACTTTAACAGGAGGCTTCCTGTGTGCTGTTTTGGATCTGTCAGGAAACCTTTGTCCCTTATTAATTCCTGAATATTCAGGAATTTAGAGGAGAGGCACACCATTCCCGGGGGTGAGGAATCCAGGCATTTCCTTTGTTAGTTTCTCATTATGGTGATAAGTACCCTCTTCTCTCTTTAATAGGGATCACCTTGTGTTTTTTAAGTCTGGAATTTTAATCTTTATCTTTGCTGAGAATATCTACCTTGCAAGACAATATATATGCCCACACCATGTTGATTAAAACACCTTTGCTCCATCAGAGCTTTGGTCCCCGTGTCTTTCTTTCTTTCTCTTCCTCTCTTTCTCTTTATCTCTCTATTTCTGGCTGATTCCCTGGAGCGTGAAAGCCAGCTGTGTAACCCAGGGAATATTAGCCTCTTTCCTTCTTTCACTTTCTCATCGTCGACTCTGGACCACCAGGTTCCGGTCCATTAAAGGACCAATAGAAGACCGTGGGTTTTGGCTGGGTTCAAGACCAGCAACATGGGTTAGAGTCCCAAGCTGGGTTTTGGCCAGGTTTGCATCCTGGTATATGGGTTAAAGTACCAGTCTGAGGTGAATTGCTTCGTACCAACTATTCAGAAAGCTGGCTGACTGAGAAGATGGCAAACTAGTGTCTCAAAATAACCATTTCATTGGGGTGTGGCTGTCAATTTCTTTCATAGAATCAGAGAGGGAGAAGCAATGAGAAAATGAGAAGGCAATTTATCTTGCAAAATATCTCATTGCTTAGTTAGCACTGGGGAGGGGATGTGTTAATTTCTTCTTTTCTGCAATCATTTACAAGTGGGCAGGGTCAGATTGCCTCCTTGTGAGCTGAGCAAAGGCACTTTAGTTTAATCATCAGGCAGAGGGGCATGGTTTCCTGATGGATGGTATAGTAAACACTGACATTTCTTCTGCATGAAATTGGAAATCACTGGTAGGTGCTGAGTAGAGGTGTGACCTATGAGACCTATGACCTACCTTTAACAGTATTTAAAATGAACCTAATCATTTTACATGTTATTAATTGTTTCACATCCACACTGGGAGGGATCTGTTTAGATTACTCTGTGTCCATCTGAGAGCAGCAGTTAATAAATATTTGTTGATTAATTGACAGGGACAGATATTTCCAAGGAACACAGGGTTCAAATGGCTTATTTTGGGTAATTTAGTCTCACAAATGTCAGAACCAGATGATCCTGTAGGCCCTTTTGCCTCCATTTCTGGGAAGACAAATGACTTTTCTTACATTTCTTGAGAAATCTGTATGCAGGTCAAGAGGCAGCAGTTAGAACCAGGCATGGAACAAAGGACTGGTTCAAAATAGGAAAAGAAGTACATCAAGGCTCTATATTATCCCCCTGTTTATTTTAACTTATAGGCAGAGTACATCATGCGAACTGCCAGGCTGGAAGAAGCTCAAGCTGGAATCAGGATTGCCACCAGAAATATCAATAACATCAAACACGCCAATGACACCACTCTAATGGCAAAAAGTGAAGAGGAAATAAAGAGCCACTTGATGAGGGTGAAAGAAGAGAGTGAAAAGGCTGGCTTAAAACTCAACTTTCAAAAAACTAAAATCATGGCATCCAGTCCCATCACTTCATGGCAAATAAAAGGGGGAAAAGTGGAAATAGTGACAGATTTTATTTTCTTAGCCTCCAAAATCACTGCAGATGGTGACTACAGCCATGAAATTAAAAGATGCTTGTTCCTTAGAAGAAAAGTTATGACAAAATTAGACAGCATATTAAAAAGCAGAGACATTACTTTGCTGATAAAAGTTCATATAGTCAAAGCAATGATTTTTCCGGTCGTCATGTACAGATATGAGCGTTGGACCATAAAAGAAGGCTGAGCATCAAAAAAATTGATACTTTTGAACTGTGGTTCTGGAGAAGACTTTTGAGAGTCCCTTGGACTGCAAGGAGATCAAACCAGTCAATTCTAAAGGAGATAAACCCCAAATATTCATTGGAAGGACTGGTGCTGAAGCTGAAACTCCAATACTTTGGCCACCTGATGTGAAGAGCTGACTCATTGGAAAAGGCCCTCATTCTGGGAAAGATTGAAGGCAAGAAGAGAAGTGGATGACAGAGGATGAGTTGGTTGGATGGCATCACCAATTCAATGGGCATGAGTTTGAGCAAACTTTGGGAGATAGTGAAGGACAGAGAAGCCTGGCATGCTGCAGTCCAAGAGATCACAAAGAGGCAGATATGACTCAGGGACTGAACAACAACAACAATCACTGTTCCCAGGATCAAGACTCTCATTCTTCAATTGTGCTGCATCCATGTGTTCAGTAGGAAAGTTAATGCACCCAGGTGCCCTGCCCAGGCTGCTGTGTGAATTTAAAGACCCCTTCAAATCACTCCCATTGTGATTTACTAAGTGCATACTATGTGCTATGCATTTGGTTCATTTTTTAGCTATTGGAACTTTTTAATAAAAACTCAAATTTGAATATTTTTTTTTAAGGCCTACTTAGACTTGTTTCAAATAAGACTAACTCTCCTCTCCAGAAGCAGCTCAGGCTAGCAATTTCTGGTACTAGAAGTTTTGTAAACATGTTCTAGGTACCTGATGTGCATTATCAAGTTCAATCCTTAGAGGGACTTTAGGCTTATCCCCAGTTTTCAGATGAGAAGACTGAGTCTTGTGGTGAGGAAGGGTAACATAACTTCTTTAAGAGCACACAGTTCAGGAATGGAGGAGCCCAAATTCAAATCTAGGCATACTTTAGGCCCCTGATCCCTAATCTTGAATCTTACTGTATAGTCATGAATGAAGAGATTGCCAACCACTGGAGATGAAGAGCCAGAGGGTATCTGTACACAGAAGAAAGGTTGACTGGTACAGAAGAAAGCACGAATCTGGTCTCAGGAAGAGAGGCATTTAAGGCACTGAAAGCAGCAGTGAGCAGGAATGGACTGGGGCTACGGTGAAGTCTGCATCCGCTTCCCAGTCCTCGGAAGTAAATGAGGCAGAGGTGAGAGGCCTCCATGTCTCTGATAGACATGCAAGACAGTGAGGAGCCTTTAAAAGGAGAGAAGACAACAGGAGAAATAGCTGATCATTTTGAGACTCTGGGTGGCTAGAGAGAGCCTGACATTCTCAGCAGACTTCCAGCAGTGATGACAAGGTAATTCTTATGTCTGGTCATCAAATTCCTTCAGAAAGCCTTATCTCCCTTTCTAAGAAGATTCACCTATTTCTTCACAGAGCCAGCTGAGAGGTTAAAGCGTCTGCCTGCAATGCGGGAGACCTGGGTTCAATCCCTGGGTCGAGAAGATCCCCTGGAGAAGGAAATGGCAACCCACTCCAGTATTCTTGCCTGGAGAATCATATGGACGGAGGAACCTGGTGGGCTACAGTCCACGGGGTGGAAAAGAGTCAGACACGACTGAGCGACTTCACTTTCATTTTCACTTTTCAGTAGGGACAGCAACCCAGGTGTCTTACTCTGCAAGATCTAGGTCTCCACTCCAAGTATTTTCCTACTCTTTATAGCAAATAAGTCAAAATAAAGGGAGTGACTGGAAAGAAGGGAAGAACTTGCCCAGCTGTCCTCATGGTCTTGGTGCTCTGAAACGTCTCTGTTGGTAGGTCGTGAGAGGACACACAGCAGCGACAGTAAGAGGGATTTAGGGCATACAGTGAGCAGAACTCCTGGAAGAGAACTGAGTCTCATGACTGTGATGCTGAGACCTTCAGAAATACTTTTTGCAGGGTATTTAAGAAAGGGTTGACATTTTCAGGACTGGGGTTGGGGGCTAGGTGGTGCAATTCAATGAATTTTTCCAGAAAGGGTATTTCTTCCCAGGATACAGCTGCTTCTCTACATCAGCAGGGTTTTGTACGTGAATTATTTCTAGGCTTTCTGAGAGAAAAGCAAATTGCTTTGGGTATCCTCTCAAGGTATACCTCCTCTTCTCTCCCTGTTTTGCTGAAAGTTTTCACATTCATCTCAGGTTCAAAGAATTTGTTAACAAAATAAGCCATTTGTTATAGACAAATAAACAATACCAATATTTATTAGAGACTTATCTAGCTTACTTGCAATATACTAGCATTAAAAGGAAAGAGAAACAGAAACAGCAGGGGACACATCACCAAATTGGGTTTTGACAACATTCAGACTGAAACAGTACTGGGAAATCCCGTGTCACAGCACGTCTAGAATCCCAGTTGAGCAAAGGTCCCAGGCAGCGTGTCTGGTCCCTGGGTGAGATCTCAAAGATTGTAGTTCTGTTTTCCCATGTATAATCTCAGGATGCAAACTGGTAACATCATCAATCTGTGAGCAAATTTCAGCTCTAGTTTCATGTTAATGCTATTTGTTTTGTTCTATAAATCTTGGAATGTTGCTAAATCCAGGGAATGGTTGGCCAGACCTCCTCCAGGAACTTAACAAATTGCATGATCCACTTCCTATCTATCTATTGTGCCTCTCTTCTGACACTCACAGCAGATGTGGCTGACACCCACAGCAGTAGTCAGGGCCGTGGCCAGGTAAGTCAGAAACAAGGTCAGAGGCCTGCTCAGCTCTTTTGCCTCTGAAGCCTGAACAAGACTACTTCTATTTGATTTCCCTAACACTCCCCTGGTGGCCCAGAGAGTAAAGAATCTGCCCTCAATGTGGGAGACCTGGGTTCGACCTTCCCTATGTTGGGAAGATCCCCTGGAAAAGGGCATGACAACCCACTCCAGCATTCTTGCCTGGAGAATCCCTATGGACAGAGGAGCCTGGTGGGCTATAGTCCATAAGGTGGTAAAGAGTTGGACATGACAGCAACTAAACACAGCACACAATGCTCCCCAGACTCTATACCTTAGCTTCGAAGGTATTTAAGCCCCTCTGGCTCTCCTAGTTGTCCCCTGATTTGGATCTCTGTCACTTGTGCCCTCAACATTGCCAGGTAACTGGCACCCTAGTCTTGCCCCTGGCCTGTTAGCCTCCAACAGAGACATCTGTATTTAGGGAACTCCCATCCCTGCCTGTCACAGGGTTCTTTTAGTAGATGAGTGGCTGGTGGCCAGCACATTGGAGGAATAACTCAGAGTGGGCATAGGATACAGGGAGCAATTGAGAAAGCTCTGTGGCATCAGGGAAGATCTGAGAAGATTCAGAAACCAAGGTGGCTGGAGATACTTTTCCTTTGGTGGGTATTCCTGGAAAACAGTCTGTCTCAGCATCTCAGAGCCCCCTGATTTCCAGGTCTAATCTCAGGGCCTGAGGATTCACTGTGAGTCAGCAGCCTGTGTGTGTCTGAGTTTAAGTTTCCAGACCTGTGCCTGAGACTGATTTTCGGCATAGCTTTAAGCAAGCTACTGTTCCACTCTGAGTTTTTATATTATCTATTCAATGATCTGGGAAGGTCTTTGCTTTTCTGACCCTCTGACTCAAACAGAGCTGCATAAGCACTAACATTCACTGAGACGAACAAGGTAGCAGGCAGAGTGGGATACTTCACTGAGACAGAGAAGATGAGGTGCTCAGCTCTGAACAAAGCATGTTTGACAGGCCTGTTACACAGCTGAGGAGACAGGTCAAGCTGATTAGTGTGCAGGAGAGAGATCTAGGCTGGAGACACATGAATGGTCATCAGCAAGGCAATTGGGTTTCAAGCTATGATAGCAGATGGAATCATGTACCAAGTGTGAATAAAGGAGATGAGGAGGAATCATTAATAGAGACCAAAAATAAGAGGAAAGTCAGGTGAAGGAAAGGACTAGAAGAAATGAGAGCACGGGATGTACATCAACTCTGTGTGAATTCTGCTCCTGCCTTCCTGTCGGGAGCTCCTGTTCATGTTGGAGCATGAACCTGCTGCCAGTCTTGTGCATAAATCTCTTTTTGATCTCCTGGAATGAAAGACTAGTTTCTGGCTGGCTCCAAGGCTGTAGAACTGTGAAATCCGTACACATAACTAGGAGGACTGGTGTTATCCCAAGTTAGCCTCAGTTAATGTTTAGCTGTGCCCTCTTTGAAGGCTGTAGGGATTCTTGTGCCATCTGCCTGATTAGCTGTGCCATCCTCCAAGGTGACAGGGGTTCTGGTGCTGTCTATTCAGGAGGGAGTAGACCAAGAGATCTCCAGAGAGACTTCCTTGAAAGGACTCGGCAGGTGAGCACGTTGTGAGGAATGAACAGATGGGGTCATGCTTCATGATGGCACTAGCCAATCTTTAGAAGTCACGACTGGTGAGGAGAATAACAATCCACAGGGAAAAATAGTCTGCAATCTCTAGCGACCAAGAAAGGTCTGCCAGGTCTTAGTGAGGAGGCAGCAGTGGGCAAAGGAAAAGGGAGTGTTTAGCACAGCAAAGGGAAGGACTGGGGTGGCTGGGAGAAGGATGGTCAACATGGGATGGGAGTTGGGTGGTAGTCAGGGAAGGAGACCTCTAAGAGAAGGTGAGGCCGGAAGAATGAGAATGAGTCAGATATGGAAAGAAAGAGGAATCAGCAGGTAGAAAGGCAAAAAAATTTCCTGCCTAGGAGCTGGTAAGGAAATCTGCACTTTTTTTTTCTTTTAGAAAATAAGAGAGGACGGTCTCTTAAGAGACCTTAACATTCTGACTGCTACTGCCCAAACAACAGGAAGTGGGAATCTGGCCAGCTGGAGGAAATACTGGCTAGATTCCTTGCATCAAAGTTCATTACACTTAAATTCTGCAATCCTCATCAAGGTGCACATGTTGGAAATCAGAGGCCAGTAGCTTTTGAACTACTTTGCCTGGAGCCAATGCAGAGACAGAAATGAAAATCACAACAGTTATAATTTCTAAAGTGATTCTGTTTGTCAGGTCCTGTGTGCTGAATACATAGTACTCAAGATATCTCAGTCAAGAATCAGTTAAAGAAAACAAATGCTGCTTGTGTTAGTCAGTTTTTGCCATGATAGCAATCATCCTGAACATCTCAGATGCTCATATCCATACATACTTTCCTGTGAGTCTGGGAATTATCTGTGACTCTTTTAGGCTCAGCTCAAGTCCATATGCGTTCTGGAACCCAGGCTGGAGGTAGGCTCACTTGGGGTATGCTGTTCTCGTGGCATTGGCAGGAGGATTCTTTACTGTCTGAGCTACCAGGGAAGCCATTTTCATGGCAGGGGGCAGAAATGCAAGAGTCTCTGACCAAGTACACAAGCACATCCACTCATATCTCATTCTCCAAAGCATACCCTGTGAACAAGCCAAGAGGTGCATACACACTCTTCTCCAGAATGCACCTGGAGTTGCTGGTAACAACAATCCAATCTACCACACTGCTGTGTTTTAAGCACAAAAGGATTTATTATGTGGAATTGGGTGTTCACAAAACTGTCAGAGGTGCTGGAGAAACAGGATTTAATCAGGTGCTGTGTTTTCGGAGAATGGTACATCAGAAGGTGACTGAGCTAGATGCTGACTTCCCGTTCACTCATAACCATAGCAATTTAATTTCTGGAAGAACCCTGTAAGGTTGAAATGGGGCTCCTTAAGCAACTGCTGGCTGTACAGAAAGACTCACCTCTGTCTTTTCTTTCCTTCATAGGTTTGAACATGCATTGGCGGCGGCAACTCCAGGCACTTTGCATCCTATGGAGGTCTCAGATGTCCAATCACACCATCCGCATTCATACCAGGCAACTGGCATCCCTGCAATGGGGACACCAGGAAGTTCCTGCCAAATTTAACTTTGCTACTGATGTGATAGATCACTGGGCTGGTATGGAGAAGGTAATGAGGTGGAGAAGAGGCACAGAGTTGGAAAACTTGGCTGAGTTCACTAGTTCATCCATTCATTCAATAAGTATTTGTTGAGTACTTATTATGTGTAAGGCATTATGATGAGCTGTGAACAAGATGTCCATCTTCCATGAAGGTGTATAGGGTAGGAACAAGAGAACGTGAGCTTGGCAGAAAGAAGGGTTCAGGAATCTGATGCAGGGTGGAGCAGTCTGGGAACCGCCACACCTTAGGCAGCTGATACTCACAGTAGACATGAACATACTGCACATTCTCTCTTGTGACCTCCCAGGGTGAAACAAGGACTAGTGAGTTGGAGTCATAGAGGAAGTAAATTTGTATTTGATAAATGAAAAATCAGCATTCTCTTGTTAAACCAGCATCAACCAAAGACTGAGTCGGTCTTCTCAGAAAGCTATGTGTCCTTGTCATTATGGATACACAAGTAGAATGATTATTAGGCAGGGAGTGTCAAAAGGATTCCAACATGAGACATCAGAGAAGAGGGTGATGCGAAAATTCCTAAATTTTCTTTCCTAGCCTGGACTTCCAGAATTCTGTTCCATTCATTGATGACACTGTGATGACTTTACCTGAGTTCAGTGTACTTTTATGGGAGATGAAAGGATTCATCCTGGTCAGGGTAGCAGAAGACGTGGATCTGTTAGCATGGGCTTAAAAGAATGATGATCAAAGAGAATCATAGCTGTGATGTTGGATTGTTTCAACACCATGACATAACTTTAGTACAGAAATGGCAAATGCCAGGCCTCTAGGCTAAACATGGCCCATGGTGCAGGGCTTTCTTAAAAAAAAAAAATTTGGTAAACATTTTAAAGTTGAAAATTTTCAAATAAAAATTTAGATTTCTGGCTTTTCTTTTAAAGTTATACTTCTTTAGAATAATGAAGGAGGCCTTTACTACCATGACTCAAAATCCTGAATTCATAAAATAAGTGATTTACTAAATATACAAACATTTCAGAAAAACAAATTTCCATTGACAAACAACACTGTCAGCAACATTTTAAAATAATGACAATCAGAGTAAAGATATGCAATTCATAAAACAGCCAGGAGTTAATATCTCTAATGCAAAAAGAACTCCTAGAAATCAAGAATAAAAAGACGCAATCAAAAATAGATATGGGCAAATATATAAACAGTTCACATAAAAGTGAACTCACAAGGCCCTTAAATATACGAAAAAATGCTCAACCTCACTCATAGTAATAGTTACACAAAAGAAAACTTCACTGAAATAATATATCTTATCTACTAGTTATGTAAAAATTTTGTCAACATACTCTGTTGACAAAGCTATGAGGAAATAGACACAGGTACTGATCAAAGTGTAAAATGAGTCAACTCTTACAAAAAGGAATTTTGAAATATCTAATACAATTACAAATAAATTTTCTCTTTGACTTGACATTAGTGCTTTCAAACTATGATATGCAGACCCTGAGGATGCCTGAGACTTTTCCCAGGGGAATATGTAAAACAAAAACAATTCAAAACAAAACTAAGACAAATCAGAACTCTTGTGCAACACTGGTGGGAATGTAAAATGGTCCAGCCTTTGTGAAAAACAATATATTTCCTCAAAAAATTAAAAATACAGTTACTGTATCATCCAGTTTTCCCATTGTTGTGTATGTACCCCCAAAGAATCAGAAGCAGAGTTTTGAAGAGATATTTATATACCCATGTTCATAGTAGTATTATTTACAGTAGCCAAAATGTAGGAACAATCCAATGTCTATCAATGGACTAGTAGATAAATAAAATTGGCATATCTACACAACATTTTTTAAAAAGAAAGAAATTCTGATATATGATACACCATAGATGAACATTATAGAAATCACATTAAGTGAAATAAGCCAGATACAAAAGGAAAAATATTGTGTGATTCCATTTATATGAGGTACCTACAGTAGTCAAATTCAGAGACAAAAAGTAGAATAGTAGCTACCAGGGACTTGGGAGATGAGGGACTGGGGAGTCATTGTATAATGAATACACAGATTCAGTTTTAGACGATGAAAAAGTTCTACAGACAAATGATGGTTGTGATTACACAGCAGTATAAAAGCATGCCACCAAATTGTGTACTTTAAAAATGGTAAATTTTATGTTATGTATATTTTACCATGGGCTTCCCTGGTAGCTCAGTTGGTAAAGAATCCACCTGCAATGTAGAAGACCCCAGTTGGATTCCTGGGTCGGGAAGATCCCCTGGAGGAGGGCATAGCAACTCACTCCAGTATTCTTGCCTAGAGAGCCCCATGGACAGAAGAGCCTGGCAGGCTACAGTCTATGCGGTTGCAAGGGTTGGACATGACTGAGCAACTCAGCACAGCACATTTTACCACAATAAAAAATAAACAAGTACACAAAGATAGATAAATAAATATAAGATAATGTTTGCCTTTTTAATTCTCATTCTGTCATAAGTATACTGAGTCATTTTCCAGAGGCTACAATGAAGTAAATACAGAAAAATTAAGGAATCCAAATGTCTTCTATTAGGGAAGATATTACAAAGATTTGAAAAAATATAAAATGATGCCACTCTTCTCATTATATTTTGTTTGTTTCAGAAAGTATACTTACTTCTTCAATAAAACATATCTGATTTGTGTTAATATATGATGGACTTATTGCTGTTACATTTAAAACTGAAGCTCCAATACTTTGGCCACCAAATGTGAAGAGCCAATTCATTGGAAAAGATCTTGGTACAGGAAAAGATTGAGGGCAGAAGGAGAAGGGGATGACAGCAGGTGAGATGGTTGGATGGCATCACCAACTCTGCACATGACTTTGAGCAAACTCCAGGAGATAATGAAGGACAGGGAAGCCGGGCTTGCTGCAGTCCATGGGGTCGCAAAGAGTTGGACATGACTTAGCGACTGAGCAACAACAACAACAATAATGGATTTATTCACACACATATATAATTTCTCAGTTTAATTTCTAACATAATAAACATTGAGAGATATTAATAAAGTGCTTCTAAATAAAGCTCTTTAGGATTGTAATACTTTGTAAGAGTGTATAGGAGTCCTGGGATCAAAAAGCCTATTAAGCACCGCTGTGGCAGTTCCAAGATGGGAATTTATTCTACATGCTTGTGTACCAGCCCACCTTAGTCATTAGGCTTTCTCTTTCTTCAGGCTGGCAAGCGACCTCCTGACCCAGCCCTGTGGTGGGTGAGTGGCACTGGGGATGAGGTAAAGTGGAACTTTGGCCAACTGAGTGAACTCAGTCAACGAACAGCCAACGTCTTCTCAGGGCCATGTGGGCTGCAGCGTGGGGACCGTGTGACAGTGGTGCTGCCCCGAGTGCCTGAGTGGTGGCTGGTGATCCTTGGCTGCATGCGGGCAGGTTGGTGATTGACCACCCGAGCTGGGCAACGGCTCCTTGTGAAAGAAACTGGCGGCCAAGAAATGCAACCACTCCTCCCAAAAGATGCCCCCTTCACCTATCACGTGGTCCCTCCTCATAAAGAGACACCACGCTTCTTCCATTTATTGAAGCAAACTATGCCCTAAGCACTATGCTAAGAGGTTGCTAGTACAGGGTAAATGAAACTGAGTCTATGTATGGGACTCACAGGTCTCTGGAGAAAGACAGCTGCTTTAAATTATTAATCACATATATAATTATTGAATCATAGTTTTGATAAGTGGCATGAGGTTCTATAAGAACCTATACAAAATATTTGTCAAACTATGACCTATTGGGTGAATCCAGCCCACAGCTTGTTTTTATAAATAAGAAGTTTTATTGGAACCCAGTCATGCCCTGTTTGTATATTATCTGTGATTGTTTTGGCACTATAATAACAGACTAATATAGTTTGGCAAGAGAGCCTCTGGCACATAAAGCCTAAGATATTTGATATTTGCTTGGCCTTTTGTAGAAAAAAATTGCTGATCTTTGCTATAAAAGGAGACCCAAACAGACTAATCTGAGGGGTTTACAGGAGTCTTAGTAAAAGTAGTATTTAGTCTGAGAGCTGAAGGACAAGTAGGATTTGACCAGGAAAGGAGGAAGAGAGGAGTGCTCCAAGCAGAGGGAACAGTAGAGGGGAGGGAAGCCTTAAAATTATGAAAGAACCTAGAATGATGATTTGTGTGCCTATAGACCAGGCAGCAAAGAGAAAGTAATGGCAAATGGGTCTGGAGAGATGGACAGGTGCTAAACTGGCAGAACCTTGTAAGCCATGGCAAGGGAAGGCTACCAGGTCCTTATGCAGCGAGGAATGGAAATCATAAACTGATTGCATGAAATGATTGTTTTCTGTGTATAGATGGTGACTCTGGATGGTACATGGAGAATGGGATGAAGGAGGGATAGAATGGGGTTGGGAAATTCAAATAAGAGACAAAGAATGATAATGATTTCAATTTGGATGGGGACGTAGAAATGGAGTTAAGTGGTTGGATTTGAGAAAACTGGTCACAAGTTTTTTTGATGAATGACATAAGGTAGAGGAAGAAGTCCTGGGAGATGGAGAAATCAGAGTCACTCAGGCAACTGGGTGGATGCAGTGGTCTTTTTCACAGTGAGAAGCAACTATGGGGTATCAGGGAAAGATGACAAGTTCAATTTGTGAGCTGTTGAGTTAGGGGTACCCAAGTAATGTTCAAGAAGGGGGGAGAAGTTCTAGTTATAAGATAAACATGTCCTAGGTATATAATGTAAAACATGATCACTGTAGTTAATAATATGTATTGTAGAGAGTAGATTCTAAACATTCTCATCACAAGATAAAAAATAAGTATAATCATGTATAGTGATAGATGACATAAGGTCATATTTATTGATTATTTGTTTTTATTTATTATTATTTATTTATTGTGGTATTCATTTCTAGTATATAGGTATATCAAATCATCAAGTTGTATACTTCAAATAAATTATTGTATGTCAGTTATATCTCAATTTTTTAAAAATATGGATAAAAAGAAGGGATGAGAAGTGACTAGCTGGGATTTAAGGGCATAACATCTGAGATGCAGATAGAAATTTAAGAATCATCAATTTTTAGATATAAGAGATGAGAAGTGAAAGAGCCTCAAGAAACACCAGTATCCCTCATTTACAACTTACCTTTCCTGGCCTTCTTCATACACACAAGCATTCTCATCAGTAAGGAGGAAAATGTGATTGCGGTAAAGAAGTAAGAGTTATCAGAGGAATCTGAACGCAACTGTAGAAGCAGGTAGCCCATGGGAGGAGTGAGCAGGCCATGAGAGAAAAGTGACACGAAGTGACATGCTGAGAGATAATGGTCTGAAGGGAAGGTGAACTCAGAGCGGGAGATGGAGGGACAGTTGAGGTGGTCACAGGTCTGCAGTGTGGATCCTGAAGTGTTGAGAGTGGGAGAGAGTAAGCCAGAGGTGGAAACTAATGACCAGGAAGAGCATGTGAGAGCAGCTTTACGAAAGGTGAGAAATCATCTACTTATTCTCCAGAAGAATAAAGCAAAGTCATAAAAGTATCATCAAGACAGAAAACAAAAACCTAAGAGTGCTCTTCCCAAAGAAAATTCAGTGTCCCATGCTTGAGATAGTCAGGACCTTGAGCACCATGGTATCGCATGGACAATTCCAAGTTCTTTTAAGGCCCTATTATTTTAGTTACTATATATGAGTGTTTGGATGTAGCAAACTTCTATAGTGCAGTGTGTGTGTGTGTGTGTGTGTGTGTGTTAGTGGCCTTAGACTACCAATGGTGTAGCATCAGGCAGTTCGGTTTCTCTCAGTCTCAGTAGACTCCTTACAACTCTGACAACCCCAGGGACATCTGTGTTTAAATCACTCTCTGGCCCCCAGTTCCTTTATTACTGATACTCCCCATTGGTCATCACCACCCCAACCACCCCTAACCTAGCTGCTCCCCACTGACTGTTCATATCAGGATTCTCTAGGGGAGAAATCAACCATCCCTTCCAGTTCTCTCTCTAAGCCATTTGACATTTTCCAGGCCTTGTCTTCATGCCCGGGACCATCCAGATGAAAGCCAAAGACATTCTCTATAGGCTGCAGGTGTCTAAGGCCAGGGCCATTGTGGCTGGGGATGAGGTGGCCGAGATAGTGGACTCTGTGGCACCTGAGTGCCCTTCTCTGAAAACGAAGCTACTGGTGTCTGAGGAAAGCCGGGATGGGTGGCTGGACTTCAAGACACTACTGTGGTGAGTATCTACATGTCTTATTGTTTAGTCACTAAGTTGTGTCCAATTCTTTTGTGACCCCATGGACTGTAGCTTACCAGGTTCCTCTGTCCACTGGATTTCCCAGGCAAGAACACAGGAGTGGGTTGCCATTTCCTTCTCCAGGGAATCTTCCCAGCCCAGGGATCGAACCCACATCTCCTGCATTGGCAGGTGGATTCTGTACCACTGAGTCACAAAGGAAGGCCATCAACATGTCTTAGCCTGAGCTTTTACCAAAGATGGAAACTGAACCAAGCACTTATGTGCAGGTTCTTTATTTGGGAAGTCTGAGGAGCAGTGTGTAAGATGTGGGAGAGTTAAGCAGGAAAGAAGTAAGAGTTAATACAGAGTTCGTTATCTTTATTATTGAGTCATTGTACAGCATAAGTGGGCCTTGATCTGCAGGGACCTTTTGAGGAACACACAGAATGTCTCCCAGGATTGTCTACTAACAGACTGACAAACATTGACCCATCAGCCCTTAACCTCCATGTACAGAGGGCTGCCCAGGGATGTTATTTACCCCACACTCCGGGCTGTACATACATGCATGCAGGATAGGCTCACAGTCCCATGCCATGGTGGTGTCAGAGAATGAAGGCCAGAGTCACAGGGTGCCTCACCTGTGGCTCACAGTAGAAGCAACAGCAAGTGGGTTGGAACTCACCCAGAGCTTTTGGCTGTGTGGAATAAGAGGTAAAGCTGAGAGGGTATGTGGTAAAACACAGGAGATGGCTAATACACAGGGTTTCCAGACTCCTTTTCCCATCTTCTGCCTCCCTAAGTGAGGCTGCCAGAAGTCTATAACATGATTGGCCAGGAGAATGGGTCTCCCTTTCGTATGTCTGAAATCTCCACACTAAAGGCAATACCTTAGGAAATTCCTAGGGAGAGTGTAAGCTTTTTCTTTCTAATGTTATAGTCTTTAATATAACTGTCAGGGAAATAGACAACGTAACAGCAGCTTTGAGAGACTCCAAGGAGGAGTAAATGCTTCTAGGGAATAGAAGAGGGTAGATTGGGAAAATTCACCCTAATTGAGCATCTCTTGTGTACTTGCTGTCATGCTGTGGCTTCCAACAACAAGCAAATTAACATTCACTGAGTTCTCAAAGCAAGTTGCCATTTCCTTTGTGTTAAAGTTAACTTTCTCAATAACTCTGAGATGGGTGTTATGTTGATCCTGTATCTCAGATATGAGAAATGAGACTCAGAGAAGTTAAATAAATCACCTAGAGTGACATGGTTAACAAAGTATCAAACTTGAGTGGTGTTCAAACCTAAGTCTGACTGACTCAAAGTCTCACAATCTTATCCACTCATAAGCCTCCCTTCTAGAGTGGGTCAGCTGACTTGCCTCTCCAGTATGAGGGAAGATGGGAAGACATGAGTCACCAGGACATCTGGGGTCCAGGGAAGATCTTATTAGGTGACAATCTGTGTCACTGTTGTCAGGAAAGCATCTACTACCCATTGCTCTGTGGAGACTGGGAGCCAAGAAGCAGCTGCCATCTACTTCACCAGTGGAACTAGTGGCCTTCCTAAGATGGCGGAACACTCCCACTCAAGCCTGGGAATAAAGGCCAAGATGGATGCTGGGTAAGAAGAGTCCTTTCTCTCTGGAAACTACATGACCAGGCCTTGAGATTTTTCTGATCTCAAGTTCAGTTCTCTTGGAATAAATAGGTTACCATGTGGCACTTCTGAGAAACAGAGTTGGGAAGGGGGGCAAGAGGGAACATGGCTTAGCAAGCTGGGTATTCAGTGACCTGTGATAGAACATTTCTGTCATAGATAACAAGGGATCACAAAACCTCTTCAGTGCTTTGAGCAGTGTATCTACTAGCTTGAGTGCTTAGCACAAGGTTTATATGCATTTTCCCCGAGACAGATCTTTATCTTGTCCTTTGGAATGTTAGTAATTTTCTTTGATGCTGTCCACATTCTAAGAGGTTGTTTTTGTCAGTAGCAAATTACTTTTCAAATTCATTACATAAGGATCTGTAATTGGATTGATAAGATGAACTGAGATCTCAGAATTTCTGTATCTCAGATCTCATAATTTAGGCTTTTCTTTCACTCTACATCAATCCCATCAGTGAAGTCAGAAAATTGTGTGCTAAGATTGTCATGCAATGATAACAAGAGATCTGGGTTTTTTCAGTAGATCCTGTTTGCCATGTTAATCTTATTATTAGAACTAGAAAAATGCTTTAATGCAAAAAACCTCAAAAACTTATATGTCCTATCTATGAGCCTATGGCATCAGAAAATTAAATTTCATGGAAATTATTTAATAGAAGAGCTATGGTAAGTAAAACATAGTTTCAAAAGATGGAAAGATAAATAAATGTAGTCAATATATTAAATTCCCACTTACCCTCCAAAATTTGATTCCATTTGGCTAAGACCTAATTTCTCTACATAGCTGGCTATGGGTGAAAGTAGCAATCAACTTTAGGATGGGACATATTCTATGATAATTCTCAGACACAAGGAAGTTCTTTCTATGCAGCTTAAATTATTTTTGCTTTAAGACAAGCTTAATACTTTAAATTCTGGCCTAAAAAGAGAAAGGGTACAAGTGTCACTCTATGTGAGACCCTCAGCTGTGCTCAGGTAATTCATGATGCTCAAAAAAAAAAGAACCAACCAAGGTCTATGCAGCCAAAGTTCAACTTGCAGGCAAGGCCACTTTTTAGAATACCCACTTAGGTGTCTTTTCTTAGTAAACATTTCCTAAGTGGTTACCACAGGCCAAAAGCTGTACTCAATACTGGAGTTAAAATGGAAAAGAGACCCAATTTGCTGTTCAGTCATGGGAGCTGGAGTCACAGCTTCTGAATAGGCACCTGCTCTTGAGATAGAACAACTCTCCTTTCCCCTGCTTGCTTCTACCTTAACATACCTTCACACATACACAAGCATTCAGGTACACACACTCCTCTGCACACATACCTACCTCTACCAATGTATACACATACTCATGCTCCATTCACACCCACGTGCACTCACATATGTTTTTCCTCTATGTTCTCAGAAAATGGACAGACCTGCAAGCCTCTGACATAATATGGCCTATATCGGACACAGCTTGGATAGTGAACATTTTGGGCTCACTTCTGGAACCCTGGACATCAGGAGCATGCACATTTATCCATCTCTTGCCAAAGTTTGATCCAGTGATCATTCTAAAGGTAAAAGAAGATCCAATTTGCACCGGATGGTCAGAGTGAGCCCATTCTGAAGTTTATTTCAATTCATCTAATTTTTACTAAGCTTGGCCATGCGGATACAAAGTGTTCAGTAAGCAAGATGGAAATGGTTCCTGCCCGCATGCAATTCATGGTCTGGGAAAGGAGACAGACACATACACAATTAAAAGGACTATATTCAGGAGACAAGCATCATGGGTCACTCCTTCATTTAACACATATTTAATGGGCCCTTGCTCTGGTATCAAGTATCAGATAGACGACCGTGAACTGAGTGTAAAACAGAGGGATGGACTACTAGAGATGATGCCATCTTTGTGCATGTGTATATGTGTGTGCCTAGAGTGTAACCATTTTAAGTGTGTAGCTTGAAAATTATTTATCTGTGTTAGACATTTTATTAGTCACTCATGCTGCTATACAGAATTCCATTAAAAGCACTTTCTACCTGAATTATGTCCCAAAAATATTTTGGGGAAAATAAGGCTTGGATTCAGTTCAGTTCAGTTCAGTCGCTCAGTCGTGTCCGACTGTTTGCGACCTCATGGACTGCAGCACGCCAGATGGACAGCTTCCCTGCCCATCACCAACTCCTGGAGTTTACTCAAAATTATGTCCAATGAGCCAGTGATGACATCCAACCACCTCATTTTCTGTCATCCCCTTCTCCTCCTGCCTTCAATCTTTCCCAGTATCAGGGTCTTTTCAAATGAGTCAACTCTTCGCATCAGGTGGCCAAAGTACTGGAGTCTCAGCTTCAACATCAGTCCTTCCAGTGAATATTCAGGACTGATTTCCTTTAGGATGGACTGGTTGGATCTCCTTGCTGTCCAAGGGACTCTCAACAGTGTTCTCCAACACCACAGTTCAACGCATCAATTCTTCAGTGCTCAGCTTTCTTTATAGTCCAACTCTCACATCCATACATGACCACTGGAAAAACCATAGCCTTGACTAGATGGACCTTTGTTGGCAAAGTAATATCTCTGCTTTTGACTATGCTGTTTAGGTTGGTCATAACTTTTCTTTGAAGGAGTAAGCCTCTTTTTATTTCATGGCTGCAATCACCATCTGCAGTAATTTTAGAGCCCCCCAAAATTAAGTCTGCCACTGTTTCTACTGTTTCCCCATCTATTTGCCATGAAGTGATGGGACTGGATGCCATGATCTTAGTTTTCTGCATGTTGAGCTTTAAGCCAACTTTTTCACTCTCCTCCTTCACTTTCATCAAGAGGCTCTCTAGTTCTTCTTCACTTTCTGCCATAAGGGTGGTGTCATTTGCATATCTGAGGTTATTGATATTTCTCCCGGCAATCTTGATTCCAGCTTGTACTTCATCCAGCCCAGCATTTCTCATGATGTATTCTGTATATAAGTTAAATAAACAGGGTGACAATATATAGCCTTGATGTACCCCTTTTCCTATTTGGAATTAGTCTGTTGTTCCATGTCCAGTTCTAACTGTTGCTTTCTGACCTGCATACAGATTTCTCAAGAGGCAGGTCAGGTGGTCTGGTATTCCCATCCCCTTCAGAATTTTCCAGTTTATTGTGATCCACAGAGTCAAAGGTTTTGGCATAGTCAATAAAGTAGAAATAGATGTTTTTCTGGAACTCTCTTGCTTTTTTGATGATACAGCAGATGTTGGCAACTTGATCTCTGCCTTTTCTAAAACCAGCTTGAACATCTGGAAGTTCACAGTTCATGTAATGCTGAAGCCTGGCTTGGAGAATTTTGAGTATTACTTAGCTAGCGTGTGAGATGAGTGCAACTGTGCGGTAGTTTGAGCATTCTTTGGCATTGCCTTTCTTAGGGATTGGAATGAAAACTGACCTTTTCCAGTCCTGTGACCACTGCTGAGTTTCCCAAATGTGTTGGCATATTGAGTGCAGCACTTTCACAGCATCATCTTTTAGGATTTGAAATAGCTCAACTGGAATTCCATCACCTCCACTAGCTTTGTTCGTAGTGATGCTTCCTAAGGCCCACTTGACTTCACATTCCAGGATGTCTGGCTCTAGGTGAGTGATCACACCATCGTGATTATCTGGGTCGTGAAAATCTTTTTTGTACAGTTCTTCTGTGTATTCTTGCCACCTCTTCTTAACATCTTCTGCTTCTGTTAGGTCCATACCATTTCTGTCCTTTATTGTGCCCATCTTAGCATGAAATGCTCTCTTGGTATCCCTGATTTTATTGAAGAGATCTTTAGTCTTTCCCATTCTATTGTTTTCCTCTATTTCTTTGCACTGATCACTGAGGAAGGCTTTCTTATCGCTCCTGGCTATCCTTTGGAACTCTGCATTCAAATGGGAATATCTTTCCTTTTCTCCTTTGCTTTTGGCTTCTCTTCTTTTCACAATTATTCATAAGGCCTCCTCAGACAGCCATTTTGCTTTTTTTACATTTCTTTTTCTTGGGGATAGTCTTGCTCCCTGTCTCCTGTACAATGTCACGAAACTCCTTCCATAGTTCATCAGACACTCTGTCTATCAGATCTAGTCCCTTAAATCTATTTCTCACTTCCACTGTATAATTGTAAGGGATTTGATTTAGGTCATACTGAATGGCCTAGTGGTTTTCCCTACTTCCTTCAATTTAAGTCTGAATTTGGCAATAGGAGTTCATGATCTGAGCCACAGTCGCTCCCAGTTTTGTTTTCATTGACTGTATAGAGCTTCTCCATCTTTGGCTGCAAAGAATATAATCAATCTGATTTTGGAGTTGACCATCTGGTGATGTCCATGTGTAGAGTCTTCTCTTGTGTTGTTGGAAGAGAGTGTTTGCTATGACCAGTGCATCTCTTGGCAGCACTCTATTTGCCTTTGCCCTGCTTCATTCTGTACGCCAAGGCCAAATTTGCCTGTTACTCCAGGTGTTTCTTGACTTCCTACTTTTGCATTCCAGTCCCCTATAACCAAAAGGGCATGTTTTTCTGGATGTTAATTCTAGAAGGTCTTGTGGATCTTCATAGAATCATTCAACTTCAGCTTCTTCTGCATGACTGGTTGGGGCATAGACTTGGATTACTGTGATATTTAATGGTTTACCTTGGAAACAAACAGAGATCATTAACCTATTGTAAAACTGGTCTAAGCAGGTTAAAGACTTAAGCTCCACCAGTTAAAACCACACAGTTGGTTTACAATACCAGCTGATCTCTCATTGGTGACTGGAGGTTTATATAAATCAAAAGGTGAATTCATAGGGACAAGTCAGTCAATTGGCAGGAAGAAACAGCCTGACGTGACAAAAAAAAAAAAAAGAAACAACTGTCCTCGACCTTTTTTCTGTAATAAAAACTGCAATCATTTATCTGTCATTTTTGGTTTGAGGGTTCATGAAAATTGGGATCATTTGGCCTGAAGTAGACCCAGTAAAGAAGCTAAGGTTTAAGTCTGCAGCTTCATACCCATACCCATAATCACTGTGCTATTGATTAATTTCAACTCTCTTCTTCCAGGTTCTGTCCAGCTATCCAATTAACTACATGGTAGGCGCACCCATTGTTTACCGGATGTTGCTACTACAGGACTTTTCCAGGTGATGGGGATTTGGGGGTTAAGAGCCTCTGGTCTATTGGCCATGCCTTGCCTCTGTGACATACACGTGTGCTTATTTATGTGACCCTCTGAGCATGCATAACCCCCATAAAGTCAATCTCATTGTCGAAGCACCTAGAATCCAACTCTAGGCTTAGGCAGAGTCTGGTTCAAGGGAGGCTCAGGAGAACACTGATCTCTCTTCTCTTCCTCAGTTACAAGTTCCCACATCTAAAGTGTTGCTTCAGTGGTGGGGAGTCCCTCCTTCCAGACACTCTGGAAAAATGGAAGGCTCAAACAGGACTGGACATCCTGGAATTTTATGGCCAGACAGAAACGGTAGGAAACTTACTCTAGGAAAGCATGGGCTGGTGAAACTCGTGGGTTTCAAAGGCTCTTTGATAGTAAAGATATGAGCCACCATTTATCATATACTTATTCAATAAATATAAATATTTATTAAGCACCTACTATGGGGGAGATATTGGCAATTCAGCAGAAATAAAACAAACAAAGCTCCTGCTCTCATGGAGATCACATTCTAGTGGTCATGGGGGAGAAAGATATAAACAAATAAATGACATACCAGAAGAGGAAAAGTTCTACAGAGACAAGTGAAGCAGGTACGGTGAAGAGAGGTGGGATAATGGCCTAGTGTTTCAGGTGGTGTCATCAGGAGAGTCCTCTGTAGTGGGGGAATGTTTTGGCAGAGACCTGAGTTTACTACATGTGTCAGGCACATGTCAAACTGCTCAGACTGAAGTAAGGGATGGAGAAGAGAACCCACTAAGCCCCCCACCCCACCTCATCTGCTGAGATATCTTCTTGGAACTTTTGGGGTTCCTTGACCACAATGTGGACTCATATTGCTCCATACTATGCCACTTATCAAATAAACAGGGAAATACTTCCCCCAACTCTTTTCCCCAATGTTTTTACTTTGACTCTCAGTACTTATTGCCTTCTCCTCTATACTCTTCTATCCACATCCTTTTATGGTTAGTGGGTCCCCTGACCCAACAGAGCTCCTGAGAGGGCTCATGGCAGCACTGTGATGTGGAAGAACATTGCAAGGGTGGGTGAGGACAAAGGAGTTATGGCTGGGCTTCTAGCCATTCACAGGAGACCATGTCTAGGGATGCTCCTTTGGACACCAAGATCTCCATAGGAGAATTCATCTCAGGATTCAAGCAGAGCTCTCCTTCTTATGGGAGAGAATTCAATTCCACACTGTATTAAAGGACTTTTGGCATCCATAGTTCCTTGTTAAAGTATGGCCCCTCTAAAGAGATTGCAATGCATTAATTAATAGTTGTTAGTTCCTCTTCCCTGGGGCAAGGTCAATCAGAAGCTTTTCAAACACTTTAGTGAAACCTCTAGGATGGAGGTTCCAGGAAAAGGGAACAAGCCAGGGAAAAGGGAGAGAGGGAGCTACCAAACATGAACCAACTACAGTACTGTGTCAGGACCTGCTCTGCTGAATCTTTTTTACCAATCTGTCTACTACTTTCCACAGGGACTTACTTGCAGAGTTTCCAAGACAATGAAAATCAAACCTGGCTACCTGGGAACTGCAATTCCCCATTATGATGTGCAGGTTTGTTAGGGGTATTAAGGAGGGAGGGTAAATAAATAAATATATATATATATATATATATTTCCAGCAATTTATTTATTACATTGTCCAAAAATAATAGAGTATAAAGATATTAAAATAATATTTTAAAAGGAGGGTGGGAGGAGGGAGGAAGGGAGGGATGGGGGAGAAAGGAACTTACTCATATTCAAAGTGGAAAAACCACTTTGAATAGCTGGAAAATTAGTTAGCTAGTTAGTTAGTTATATAAATATACACATTTTAAAACAAAAATAGGGGTGAATTTTGACATACCATTTTGTAACTTAATTTTATCACTGAGTAATCTTGGGTGGCCATCTTTTCAGGTCAATTAATACCTACCCACAGCATAATTTTTAATTACTACATTGCAATAGATAGTATGGTTCCACCACTCTTTATGCCTTTTGTTAGTTAATAGATGATTTCTAAAATTTTCACCAGTAAAATCAACACTACAATGAATATGCCATAGCTAAAATTTTGCTCCTGTCCTTTTATTATTTCTTTGGGCTAAGTTCCAAGATATAGAACTTACCTGTATGTGTCTATGTATATATATATATATATATATACACACATATATATATATACATATATATGTATTTAAAGTATAGTGATTTACATTCTAGTCAGTGCTATGTGTAATTACCTGATCCCTGATATCTATGATAATCATTTATGAAGACTGCTTTTTAGTATACTAATTAATTCTCACACAATTTGGTGAAATAAGCTATTATTAACTCTGTTTCACAGATGAAGACACTGAGACATAGAACTTAGGTAACCTAAAGTCAACTAATAAAGTATCAGAGTCATAATTTGAACTTTAATCTATCTGATGTCCAAGTCTGTGAGCCTAAGAAATAATGGGGTGCTATTATACTTCATGAAGTCCTAAAACTACAAGAATCTTCCCAAGATCATCTGATCCAGTCTCACTAAGGGGTTGCACCTAAACCATTTCAGACAAATGGATTAAAGATTTGGGCTTAAAGCTCTTGGCTTCTCTTGGTTTCCAATTCTTTTCAGTCACCCCTAGAATAAGAGGATCTTGTATTTGATCAGCTCTTTCATGTTGCCATTCAAGCTGTCTACTGTTATGCAGACCAGTCTTCCAATCTGCTTCTTCCTCCAGGTAATAGATGAGAAGGGCAATGTCCTGCCACCTGGCACAGAAGGAGACATGGGCGTCAGAGTCAAACCCATCAGACCTATAGGCGTCTTTTCTGGCTATGTGGTGAGGACAGCTTGCTCATCCCCCTCTGTCTCCTAGTGGAAATAGTGGGTACTGAGGGGCATAAGGCAAGTTCCCACCTCCCAAGAGGCATTGGTAAGAAATTGGGACAAAGGGACAAAGGACAGAAAGTGTCTAGGAATGGGCACTTTGCCTAGCAAAAAGCCTGGTCATTCACTCCTGCTTTTCTTAGCCTATGGTTAAGATTCCACTTGATGAACTGTCTTTCTCACAGTAACCCTTTTCCACTCCCAAGAGCTGTTTTATGACAGAAAGTTTATTGCCCCTGAATTATACAGAGCAGCATTCTTCCAAGGGCAATACTGCTCCCTCTCTCAAGTACCATGCCCCTGCTCTATGCCACTGATCTCCTCTAGAGCCATGCAAGATGCTTTACACTAAGACTTCACCATAAGGTAGAAGCATTCCTATCTTCAGATCTTGGAATACTAAAAATAGGTGACCCTCAAATCCAACTGCCCCACTATATGGGTGAGAATGGTAAAGTCAGAGTTTACAAGATTCATTTAAGTCCACCACAGTGAACAATGGGCAGGGAAGACCTCAAACACATACCTTCTGACACCAAGATGATTAAATAATAAAGTAAATAATAAACCCAATAGTGATAGGTGCTGCCATTTATTGCAAGCTTACCACATGGCAAGAACTTTCCTAAAGCAGTTTGTATACTTTAAACTTGTCTAATCCTTTCAATTACCGCTTGAAGTCCTTGGGCCCAAATTACTTGAGTTTAAAGCCCTGCTCTACTAATTGTTGTGTGATCTTGGGCTAGTTACTGATCTCTCATATCTCAGTTTCCTCTCTCACACCTCAGTTTCTCAGATTCCTCTTGCTTTTTCAGATCTTCAAGACTCATAACTTCCAAATGAAAGAGCTAGGCTACGAATTCCCTATACCACCTTTTAACCCAGAGATGTAACATCTACTCTAAAGCTCACACTCCTACCCTTGAACAAAATATAGAGATGCTCTGACAAGGGGCAAACCTCAATCCTTCTCTCTGCTCATAAACAAGTACTTCAACTGAACAGAGGGGTTCAGCCATTACAGAAATATGCACATTGACCCAAGCCCAGGCAGCTTGCTGGTGTATCTCTAGAACTTTCATATCTAACAATCTGGACCCAAGAAAAATGTCTAATAAATCTTGGTGCCTTTGAACAGTGTCATGGGGTGGAGCAGAAGTTAGGTTGACCAGTAAAGGAAAGGTTGAATCCATTGGGGCAAAGGCCCTAGAGAATGGGTGAATGAATTCATTGATATTATCCATCAAACTTGACCCCAGAGGAGTAAGTGAGAGACTCTGGGTAGAATAAATAAAAGGGGAAGTGCCAATTCCACCTCTTCAGGGAAGTCTTACCATGAGTAGTAATTCAAGCTATAAAATGAACAATCTGCACATCTGGAGATGGCAAGCCTAGGGGAGAGGATTTAGGCTTTGCAGGTATAATGACTGTCTTTCTGTGATCACCAGGACAATCTTGAGAAGACAGAAGCCAACATCAGAGGGGATTTTTGGGTCCTGGGAGACCGGGCAATCAAGGATCAAGATGGATATTTCCAATTCATGGGAAGAACAGATGATATCATTAACTCCAGTGGGTAAGCTTGGTTTCTGGGCAGGAAAAAGGTAATCCAGTTCTTTATTCTGTCTGATTCTAGACTTCTGAGCTGAGCTAGACGTGGAGTGTCCAGTCTTCTCTGAAAGACAGGTTTTTCTACAGGTACCGGATTGGGCCCTCAGAAGTGGAGAACGCACTGATGGAGCACCCTGCTGTGGTTGAGACAGCTGTAGTAAGCAGCCCGGATCCCATTCGAGGAGAGGTGATGGCGGAACTGTAGCCTGGGGGGTGTACAGATGGTAGTTAAGAGCATGAACTCTGGGGCTAGACAGTCTGGCCCCAAACCTTAGCCCTGCTGCTTACTAGCTGTGTGTCCCTGCACAAGTTATTTAGCCTTTCTGTCTTAGTTTAACCATATGCAAGATGCAAAGCTGTTGTGAGGATTAAATGTATTAATATTTGTAAAGTGCTTGAAACAAAGTCTGACCTGTAATAAGTACTACACAAAGTCTATCACTTGGGGCTGCAGATATTCTAACCTGTTTGGCATTTGAATCAGAATCTATTCCCTGACTAGAACAGAGGAGGAATTTAAGCCAAGATAAAGCCTTTGAGGCATGCGGTTTTTAGTGAGAGGAAGAGAGGAAGAAAGACCCCTATAATGTCAAGGTTAATGAAATAAGCCCAGATGAAATCTAGAAGAGCTTGTGTATGTGAAGGAAAATTTAAGGTGGAAAGACGTGGGTTGATGTCTAGGGTGAAAATTAATAATATCATACACATGGCAGGTGTGGGAAATATCATAGGCTCAAAACCCTGGGTGCCAAGCACTGAGCTAAGCCATACTGTATATGATTTCTTTTTATTTCCCATGAACTAAATATGGAAGTTGGATCTCTCTTTTATAGGTTGGCAAACTAGTTTGGAGAGGTTAAGCAAATCTTTTAGGTTCACTGTTCCCAGCCTTTATTTTCCTCTCTTCTAACTAGTTTTTTCCCATCACACTCTATGGTCCCTGGGATATGAGGTAATCCTGGTCTCAATCTATAGTCCTATACACTCATCAATAAACAACTTGAGAGAAAGTTGGAATCTTGGCAATAATTGTCCCCAGGTCCTACTTTTTCCTTGCCTCAGATATCTGAAGGTGCAAATGAGGGGATTTAAAGGTGGTGGCTATGGTAGAAGTCTTGACACTGATTATCCCAGGGGATGACGATGCACTCTGATCATTCTCTCTGGGCCCTCCTCCTTGCTGTAGGTAGTGAAGGCATTTGTGGTCTTGGCCCCACACTTTCTGTCCCATGACCCAGATGAGCTTACCAAGGAGCTGCAGCAGCATGTGAAGTCAGTGACAGCCCCATACAAGTATCCAAGGAAGGTAAGACCTCTGAATTCCCATATCCTTCCCCCTCTACTTAGGGATGGAGATATGGTTTTCCTCTTGCAGTTCTCTTTTTCATGGTGAAGACCAAGCCTTTACTCTAAAGTTCTGCCTGATTATGACCAAGAAAATCCAAAAAGACAATCCAGTAACTGCCTAGGTGCCTGAAGACTGGCCTTTAATTCACCCTGAATTGAAACTCAGATTCTCCCATGGGAACAAGTTCTAGACAATATCTGGCCCATATCCCCACTCTTGGCATTCAGGTATTGCTATTACTCAAGATTCTCTCATTTGCAAGTGACAGATATTCAATCTGAGGTGTATTGCTCACACAGTTGAAAAGTCCAAGGTTGGGGAAGCTTTGTTGTGGCTGATACCAATCATTCAGATGGTGTGGTCAGGGATGTCTTTTTTCATCCCTTAACTCTCCTTCTTTCTGTATTGGCTTCATTTCTTGAATTGTGCTCCCTGTGAGATAGTCCCCAGGAGCTCCAAACAAACAGTTTTAGCAGCTTAGATAATCTCAGTAGAAAAAAAAAAAAGCATCTTTTCCCTCAAAGGCACCAGCAAAAGTCTTCAAGTTCATTCTCCTCGGACCAGTTTAGGTCATGTGCCCATGATTAAACCAATCTTTGTAACCAGGGGAATGGGCACTCTGATTTGCCAGGTCTGAGTCATGTAATCAGCCCTGAGCAAGGACAGGAAGGATGGGAGAGAGGGCTGCCCTACACCCCTGACATGGACTCAGTGAGCTCACCACAATAAAAAGGAACTGCTCTTACCAGAAAAGGTAAAAGACATAGAATATACTCTCCCTGTTTTCAGCTATTTTTAGACTGGGGCAAGAAACTAAGGCATGGAGATTAATGTAGAAGTAGGTATCCCAGGTTTTGGAGCTGAGTACAAGATAGAAGCTTGCTGGAGGGAATGAAAAAAGCATTTTTGTGTCTGGGGTAGACACACTCACACACACACACACACACAAAGACACTATACTTTTTAAGTGGTAAGCCTTACACACCTCAGATTCTTAGGTAACCCAGATTTTCACTGATGCTTTGTCAACACAGGCTAATTATCATGGGTGGGTTGTCTGAGAGGCAAACTCTGGGAAGGAAATTAGCATGCAGAGGTTTATTAGGGAGTGCTTTGGGATCAACAAGGGGAAGGAAACAGAAGGGAAGAGAGAGTTTGCTGTGTTCAGTCGCTCAGTCATGTCCGACTCTTTATGACCCCATGGACTACAGCACACCTGGCTTCCCTGTCCTTCACCATCTCCCAGAGTTTGCTCAAACTCACGTCCATTGAGTCGGTGATGCCATCCAACCATCTCATCCTCTGATATCCCCTTCTCCTCTTGCTTTCAATCTTTCCCACAATCAGGGTATTTTCCAATGAGTCAGTTCTTCGCATCAGGTGGCCAAAGTGTTGGAGCTTCAGCTTCAGCATCAGTCCTTCCAATGAATATTCAGGAATGATCTACTTTAGGGTTGACTGGTTTGATCTTCTTGCAGTCCAAGGGACTCTAAAGAGTTTTCTCCATCACCACAGTTCAAAAGCAACAATTCTTCAGTGCTCAGCTTTCTTTATGGTTCAACTCTTATAGCCATACATGACTATTGGAAAAACCATAGCTTTGACTAGATGGACCTTCGTTGGCAAAGTAATGGCTCTGGTTTTAATATGCTGTCTAGGTTGGTCATAACTTTCTTCCAAGGAGCAAGCATCTTTTAATTTCATAGCTGCAGTCACCAGCTGCAGTGATTTTGGAGCCCAAGAAAATAAAGTCTCTCACTGTTTCCATTGTTTCCCCATCTGTTTGCCATGAAGTAATGGGACCAGATGACATGATCTTAGTTTTCTGAATGTTGAACTTTAAGCCAACTTTTTCACTCTCCTCTTTCACTTTTATCAAGAGGCTCTTTTGTTCTTATTTGCTTTCTGCCAATATGGTATTGTCACCTATATATCTGAGGTTATTTATATTTCTCCTGGCAATCATGATTTCAGCTTGTTCTTCATCCAACCTGGCATTTCACATGATGTACTATGCATATAAGTTAAATAAGCAGGGTGACAATATATAGCCTTGACCTACTCCTTTCCCAATTTGGAATCAGTCCATTGTTCCATGTCCAGTTCTAACTGTTGCTTCTTGACCTGCATACAGATTTCTCAGGAGGCATGTCAAGTGGTCTGGTATTCCCATCTCTTTTAGAATTTTCCAGAGTTTGTTGTGGTCCATACAGTCAAAGACTTTGGCATAGTCAATAAAACAGAAGTAGATGTTTTCTGGAACTCTCTTGCTTTTTTGATGATCCAATGGATGTTGGCAATTTGATCTCTGGCTCCTCTGCCTTTTCTAAATCCAGCTTGAACATCTGGAAGTTCTGTTGAACATCTGTTGAAGTTGAACATCTGTTGAAGTCTGGTTTGGAGAATTTTGAGCATTACTTTACTAGCATTATCTGGGTTGTGAAGATCTTTTTTGTACAGTCCTTCTGTGTATTCTTGCTACCTCTTAATATCTTCTGCTTCTGTTAGATCCATATCATTTCTGTCCTTTATTGCATCCATCTTTGCATGAAATATTCCTTTGGTATCTCTAATTTTTTGAAGAGATCTCTAGACTTTCCCATTCTATTGTTTTCCTCTATTTCTTTGCATTGATCACTGAGGAAGGCTTTCTTATCTCTCCTTGCTATTCTTTGTAACTCTGCATTCAAATGGGAATATCTTTCCTTTCCTCCTTTGCCTTTTGCATCTCTTCTATTCACAGCTATCTGTAAGGCCTCCTCAGACAACCATTTTGCCTTTTCCAGGGACAGACAAATAGGAAATGACTGAGATGGAATTCAAAACCAGACCTTGTAACTCTTAGATACCTGTTCTCTCTGATCTACACAATGCTGCTGCTGCTGCTGCTAAGTAGATTCAGTCATGTCTGACTCTGTGCGACCCCATAGACAGCAGCCCACCAGGCTCTACCATCCCTGGGATTCTCCAGGCAAGAACACTGGAATGGGTTGCCATTTCCTTCTCCAATGCATGAAAGTGAAAAGTGAAAGTGAAGTCGCTCATGTCTGACTCTTCCCGACCCCATGAACTGCAGCCTACCAGGCTCCTCCGTCCATGGGATTTTCCAGGCAAGAGTACTGGAGTGGGTTGCCATTGCCTTCTACACAATAGACATACCTAATATTTTTGAGTGTTTACCCAGTTAGAGAGGAAGAAATTTTCCTCTACCTTTCCAGGTTCTTCCTGCTGGTCTAAGTATTAAATCAGTATGAGACAAATTAATAGGAGAAATCAAACACAAGTTTAGTCATGTCTTCTTGGGAGAGACTCAGGAAAACTCAATAACTCACCAAGAGAGTCAGAACCTTCACCTTAAATACCATGTGCAGCAAACATGCTGTTGGGGGTAGTGGTTTTGGGACCTCAAAAGGGTATTAGGCAATTCTAATGGAAATGGAAAAGCAAATATTTGGTAAATAAATATTTTCTCAGCTGTTCAGATACAATGGGTCACAGATGGACATTGATGTCTAGGCCCTGCTGAATCTTCCCCACACCCTAGACCATATTCTTTGTAGACATATCTGGGGAACAAACTATTTAAAAAACTTAAGCAGTGAAGGGGTAAGTAACAAGAAAAGCATCCTGAGTCTCCTATTTCTTAAAAATAATCAGCCTAAATTAACCCTCACACCCAAGAGGCACATTTTGAGTTGGCAAATTTTCTTCCTCTACAACCTCTTGCAAGAATTTAGTCTGTGTAATTGCACTTTTTTTTATTATTATTATTACAACAAAGAAGTTGTTATCGTTCAGTCTACTCAGTGGGAATACTGAGTCTCAGAAAAACTAAGTGACCTGACCAAAGCCAGGCACGTGGTAAAGGAAAGGCTGGAGCCCAGAGTCTGAGGTAAAAACTCAGACAGCTGTTTCCTGTGTCGTGTTACGTTCATCATGCTGCGTCTTCACTCTTCCAGAGAATGTCAGAGACCAGCTGACTAGTCTTTATGTTTAATCTCTTGTCCTTGTCTCAGAACACGTTCTGAAGATTTTTATCACACAAGGGATTTCCCAAGGGACTTAGGATCTGTCCTCACTCACCTGGAGCCTTCAGCCTCAAGAGTTTCCTCTCACTCTACAGCAATTCCTCTGAAAAATCCAACCCATTGGGGTCACAAATAACCCACTTTGGACCGATTTTTTCTCAACAGATAGAGTTCGTCTTAGATCTGCCCAAGACTGACACAGGGAAAATTCAGCGGGCAAAGCTTCGAGACAAGGAGTGGAAAAAGTCTGAGCAGGCCGGAGTCTAGTGATACCTGCAAGGTGCTTTACTTCGGATCCTGCCCTTCTTCCCCTTTAATTCCATTTGGGTCATCTGCCTTCCTCTGGGGATATAAGATTCTTTATGACAAAACATGATCTGATTTTTGTCTTTCCTTGGTTATTATTTCAAAATCTTGCCATGTTAGATATTGAAAAAAGAAAAAGAAAGGAGGAATGAGAAAGAGAGGAAAGGAGAGGAGAACAGAGGAAAAGGTGGGGAAAGAAGAAAGAGAAATTAAAATAGCAATAAAAAGAAACTGAGAAATAAGAAAAGGAGGGAGGGATCGTAAGATGGAGGCCAGGAGGAAAGATGGAAATAATTAGAGGGAAGAAGAAAAAAAGAAAGAGAAGGAAGAAATGAAGGAAAGAAATAAGGTGGAAAGGTAGAAAGGGGAAAAAAGAAAAGACACAACTCAAGAAAATATTAATAGTAGGAGAAAATGATAAAGAAAAATGATGAGAGACAAGAAGAATGGGAGAAAGGGAGGAGAGAAGGAAACTTTTAGTTTTCTCCCACAAATAGATAGTGACAAGAATCATGAAGAAAACTGGATCTTAGCTAAGAAACAAAAGGCTATGACACCCCCATTGCACTCCCAGGACAAAATCTCCATACAGAGAGGCTTGTGAGTGTGGTTGGAAAATTAGAATCACCCACAAGTAACTTCAAATTTGGGAGCAATCATGACCAGATGAGGGGAAACACAATTTATTGAGCATTTGCCACATGCAAAGCACTGTCCATGCAAGCCATTTCATAAATACTATCATGTCTTATCTCTACATGGCATCTACAGATTTCAGATCACGGCTATGAGAATAGTGCAGGCACCTCAAAAAGGTGGCCCTTCTCCCATGGCTTTTGTCTCTCTTTTTTTGTTATCTACTCTTCTTAGAATCAATAATAAAATCATTTTAAAGTTAAGACCCCAAAGATTATCTTTGGGGAAAACAAAGAAGTGTTGTTGAAGAATAAACCACAGAGTCAGTTCCTGAGACTTCTGGATCCCAGAGCCAGGGATCCAGGAGAGGGGTAAGGACTGTGAGGGCTTTACCTACAACCAAGAGATAGAAGGTGAATCTTCCTAGCAGATTTAAAGTTTAAAGTGAGTTTAAGAAGAAAACAAAGGGTCTCTGAAAGTCTATGACTCTTCTTCTTAAGAATACTTAGTAATAATAACAACAACAGTAATAATAATATCAATTATTTATAAAGTACTTGCTAAGTGTCAGGTCCTGTGGCAAGATACACATATTAATCTCACTTTTCAATTCAAGTTCAATTATTTTTTCCCATTTTACAGTGGAAAAAGCCTAAGACTTGGAGAGATTCAGTGATATTCTCCAAAGTCACATAGCTAGTAAATGACAGCATCAGGTTGAAACACGGGCCTGTCTGCTTACAATGTCTGTGCATCCCTTTGCTTGCCTTCTTCTCTAACCCTTACTTCTCTAATCTTTTAAATATTCCCTAGATAGAGGGGGTAGCAGTGTAGGAAGATCTTGAGCTCACATCCTCCCTGGGACACACCAAATATATACCTACATATATAACAATTCCTCTTGAAGAATACTTCAGGACTGATTGAATAACTACTGCACATAGGCGGACCACAAAAAATAGATAAGAGAGATGGAGACATGGTATACACGAAAATCCCACCCCTATCACAGCAAGCTTCAGTAGGAAGCAATATTGCTGAAGGGTCTGAGTACAAACTTATCCACCCTGGGACACAGCGAAAATAGTTTAAAGGACCCCTAGATCATACAAGAAGAAAACCCATTTGCTAACCCTAGTGAAAAGTGAAAGTGTTAGTATCTCAGTCATGTCTGACTCTTAGTGACCCCATGAAATGTAGCCCACCAGGCTCCTCTGTTCATGGAATTCTCCAGGCAAGAATACTGGAGTGGGTAGCCGTTCCCTTCTCCAGGGGATCTTCCTGATCCAGGGATTAAACCTGAGTCTCCTTTATTGCAGGTGGATTCTTTAACCATCTGAGCCACCAGCCAAAATGACAGGAAACAGCTGGAGCCCTCTCCAGGGTCAGAGGTGCTGATAAGCACCACTGCTCTTATGACCCCCTGTGACCCATGCCTGCTCCAGCTCCAGCCACTTGCCAAGGCAGCCTTGACTCAGGAACTATACTTAACCAGACTCTGCCACAGCTCTAGTCACCCTACCAAGGTGACCTTGGGTTTAGCATTCCCCAGTGACTTTTCTGGCATAGGTCTAATATAGCTCCAGCTGGCCTGTGAAAGGTGCCAGGTGAAAGTAGTCTACATAAGGGGTATTCCCACATGAGGCCACTCCTTAAAGAACAAGAGAGGTATGTCTTTTGTTTAACTCACAGAAGCAAAAGTCAAACAAAATGAGGAGACAGAGGAATATGTCCCAAATGAAAGAACAAAATAAAACCCCAGAAAAACTTAAATAAAACAGAGACGAAAAAAAAAAAAAAAACAGAGACGAGTTATTTACCTGATAAAGTGTTCAAAGAAATCATCATGAGGATGCTCACTGAACTTAGGAAAGATTGCAGAACCTCAGTGAGAACTTCAACAAAGACTTAGAAAATATAAGAAAGAATCAATCAGAAACAAAGAATACAATAATTTAAATTTAAAATACACTAGAGGTAATCAATAGCAAAGTAGATGATACAAAAGAATGAATAAAAAATCAGGAAGATGGAATAGTGGAAATTCCTCAATTAGAACATGAAAAAGAAGAAAGAAAAATTTTAAATGATGAGAGTTTAAGGGATCTCTGAGATAGCTTCAAGCATTCTAACATTTGTTTTATAGGGGCCCCAGAAGAAAAGAAAGAGAAAGGGACAGAAAACTTACGTGAAAAGATAATGACTGAAAGCTTTCATAACCTGGGGAAGGAAATATACATCCAGATATAGGAAGAACAGAGAGTCCCAAACAAAATGAATCCAAAAAGATCCATAGCAAGACATAATAAAATGACAAAAATCAAGCATAAAGAAAGAATAAAGTGAAAGAAAAATGACTAATCACGTACAAGGAAACCCCATGACTATCGTTGGATTTTTTCAGAAGAAACTTTACAGACAAGATATATTTAAAGTACTGAAAGGGAAAAACTCAACCTAGCATACTCTATCTGGCAAGGTTGGCACTAAAGTTTAAAGGAGAGTTAAACAGTTTTCCAGAGAAGCAAAAACTAAAGAAGCTTATTACCACTAAACTGGCCTTATAAAAGTGTTAAAAGGTTTTCTATAAACAGAAAAGAAAGATCACAACTAGAAATAAGAAAATATGTAAAAGGAAAAGATTTACTGGTAAAGGCAAATATATAGTAAAAGCAATGGATCAGCCACTTAAAAATCTAGTACAAAGTTTAAAAGACAAAAATGTAGTATAATCAACTATAACTACAGTAAGTAATTCAGGGATACACAAAATAAAAAGATGTAAAATATGACATCAAAAACATAAAGTATGGGAGGGGGATAAAAATGTAGTGCTTTTAGAATCCTTTTGAATTTAACCAACTGTCAGCTTAAAACAGATGGTTAAATATGCAGGTTGATATAGATGAATCTTATGGTAACCACAAACCAAAAAAAACCTACAATGGATATACAAAAATAAACAGAAAGGAATCCAAACAGAAGACTAAAGGAATCCATCAAACCACAAGGAAGAGACCAAAAGAGAGAAACAGGAACTACAAAACAACTGAGAGACAATTAGCAAAATGGCAATAAGTACGTATCTATCAATATTTACTTTAAATGTAAATAGACTAAATGCTCTAATCAAAAGACATAGGACAGCTGGAAGGATATTAAAAACAAACAAAAACAAAAAATGAGAGCCGTGTATATACTGCCTATGAGAACCTCACCTCTCAGATATAAAGATACACATAGAATGAAAGTGAAGGTATGGAAAAAGATATTCTATGTACATGGAAAATAAAAGGAAACTGGGATAGCAATACTCAGGTTAAATGAAATAGACTTTAAAACAAGACTGTAATAAGGAACAAGAAAGGGCATCACATGATGATAAAGAGATCAGTCCAACAAAAGGATGTAACCTTTAGAAATCTTCAGGCACCTAACATGGGAACACTGAGACGTAATGAACAGGCTTCTGGACTCAGTGGGACAAGGAGAGGGTGGGATGATTTGAGAGAATAGCACTGAAGCATATACACTTCTGTATGTAAAATAGATAGCCAGTGGGAGTTTGATGTATGACACAGGGTACCCAAAACTGGTGCCCTGTGGCAACCTAGAGGGATGAGGTGGGGGGAAGAAGGGGGAGGGACATTCAGAAGGGAGGGGACACATGTATGCTTATGACAATTTATGTTGATGTATGGCAAAAACCATCACAATATTGTGATTAATAAATAAAAAATATTAATAGCAATAAGGGAGAAATAGATAACAATGCAATAATAGTGGGGATTTTAATATCCAACATACCTCAATTGATAGATCATTCTGAAAGAAAATAAGTAAGTAAATACTGGTTTTAAATGACACATTAGACCTTGATATGTGTGTATATATATATACACACACACACACATATATTTATATAAAACATTCCTTCTAAAGCCAGAAAAATACATATTCAAGTGCACATGGAACATTCTCAAGGACATGACAGACCACACACACACACACACACAATATCGCACTACTTTTAAGAAGATTTAGATCATATCAAGCATATTTTTTGGCTATAAATGTATGAAACTAGATACCAACTACAGAAAATATTGGAAAAAAAAAACATAACCACACAGACAATAAATGACATGCTTATAAACAATCAATGTGTTAATGAAGAGATCTAAAGGAACTAAAAACACCTGGAGATAAATGAAAATAGAAAGAGTAAAAGAAGTTCATAGTGATACTGGACTTTTTCAAGAAATAAAAATGCTGACTAAGGAATGTAAATATACTTTCGAAGGAATAGAAAGATAAGAAACAAAGACCAAAGTCAATAGAAGGAAAGAATTAAGAAAGATTAGACTAGCAATAAATCCAACAGAGACTAAAAACACAATAGAAATGGTCAATGAAACTACAAGTTGATTCTTGGATAAGATAAACAAACTAAAAAAATATTTAGCCAGACTTATTAAGAAAAAAAGAAAGAGAGCCCAAATAAATAATATTAGAAATGAAAGAGGAGAAATTACACCTGACACCACAGAAATACAAAGGATCATAAAAGAATGCTAAAATAATTATATGCCAATCTAGACAGATTAGACAGTCTAGAAGAAATGGATAAATTCCTAGAAACACTCAGTTTTCCAGGATTAAATCATGATGAAATAGAAAAAACTGACTAGGCTGGTTATTAATAACAAAATTGAATTAGTAATTTTTTAAAAATCCAGAAACAAAAGTTCAGATGTAGATGACTTCAAGGGGAATTCTATAAACTCTTTAAAGAAGGGTTAAAGCCTACCTTTCTCATATTATTGCAAAAAATTGAAGAGGAAGGCATAATTCCAAGCTCATTTTATGAAGCCAACATTACCCTAAAACAAAAACCTGGCAAAGAGGACTTCCCCCGTTTACTCAATGGTAAGGAATCCATCTGCCAATGCAGAAAACACAGGTTCAACCCCTGGTCTGGGAAGATCCCACTTGCTTGAGCAACTAAGTCTGCATGCAACTATATAACTATTGAACCTGTGCTCTAAGAGCCTGGGAGCTGCAACTACTGAACCACCATGCCACAACTACTGAAGCCTGTGCACACTACAGCCCATGCTGCACAAGAAGGGAAGCCATCGCAACAAGAAACCCATGCATTGTAACTAGCGAGTAGCCCCCGCTCTTGCCCCAACTAGAAAAAAGCCCATGCAGCAATGAAGACCCAGCACAGCCAAAAAATAAAAGTAAAATTCTTTTGAAATATATATATATATATATATACATATATATATATATATATATCTGAAAGAAAAAGAAAATTACAGGCCCAAATCCCTGATAAACAGAAACACAAAATCCTCAACAAAATATTAGTGAGTAAAATTCAATAGCCCATTATAAGGATCACATGCCATGATCAAGCAAGGGTCATTCCACATGCAAAGGTAGGTTAACATGCATAAGTCCATCCATGTGATAAAACATGTTAATGAATTGAGAATAAAAAATATATAATTATCTCAATAGATGCAAAAAAGGCATCCACAAAATTCAACATTCATTTATAATTTTTAAAAAAAAAAACTTTTCAGAAAGTGGATATAGAAGTCCCAGGTTGGTTTACTTCTCTTCCTCAGTTCTTGTCTCATCACAATAAAAATTTGGAGTGATGGAATAAAGGGTTTAAAACAACAGATAAGATACAGCTCAGCTCAGCTCAAGCAAACATCTTTTATTAGACTGATACCCCCAAGACATGGGAGCAGGCTGACCCCAAAGAAGTCCTCCCTCTCTCTCTTGGTTTTCCCCTTTTTATATTTCCAGTATCCTCCTTTTGGTTATGTCCTGTGCAAAATAGGGCTTGTACCCACCACCAATCAATAAAAAAGAAAGTAAACGGGCATAGGCTCAAGGCTGATTGACAAGCCATATAACAGCAGGCTGTGTTGTTTATGTCTTCCCATAATTTGGTCTGTTATAATCAGATGTAGAATATTTGTGAACCCTTAATGGGCTCCTGTGACTGTGGTTTTTCAGTCTGTCTGCCCCCTGATGAAGAAGGATAAGAGGCTTATGGAAGCTTCCAGATGGGAAATGCTGACTGAGGAGGAAACTGGGTCTTGTTCTGATGGGTGGATCCATGCTCAGTAAATCTCTAATTCAATTTTCTGTTGATGGGTGGGGCTGGAAAAGGTCAGTTTTCATTCCAGTCCCTAAGAAAGGCAATGCAAAGAATGCTTACACTACCACACAATTGCACACATCTCACAGGCTAGCAAAGTAATGCTCAAAATTCTCCAAGCCAGGCTTCAACAGTATGTGAACCGTGAACTTCCAGATGTTTGAGCTGGATTTAGAAAAGGCAGTGGACCAGAGATCAAATTGCCAACATCCACTGGATCATCAAAAAAGCAAAAGAGTTCCAGAAAAACATCTACTTTTGCTTTATTGACTATGCCAAAGCCTTTGACTGTGTGGATCACAGCAAACTGTGGAAAATTCTTAAAGAGATGGGAATACCAGAACACCTGACTTGCCTCCTGAGAAATCTGTGTGCAGGTCAGGAAGCAACAGATAGAACTGGACATGGAACAACAGACTGCTTCCAAATAAGGAAAGGAGTACTTTAAGTCTGTATATTGTCATCCTGCTTATTTAACTTAAATGCAGAGTGTGTCATGAGAAATGCTGGACTGGATGAAGCACAAGCTGGAGTCAAGATTGCCAGGAGAAATTATATCAATAACCTCAGATATGCAGATGACACCACCCTTATGGAAGAAAGTGAAGAACTAAAGAGCTTCTTGAAGAAAGTGAAAAAGGAGAGTGAAAAATTGGCTCAAAGCTCAACATTCAGAAAACTAAGATCATGGCATCAGGTCCCATCACTTCATGGCAAATAGATGGGGAAACAGTGGAAACAGTGACAGACTTTATTATTTGGCGCTCCAAAATCACTTTGAATGGTGAATGCAGCCATGAAATTAAAGGTCCTTGCTCCTTGGGAAAAAGCTATGACCAACCTAGACAGCATCTTAAAAAGCAGGGACATTACAACAAAGGTCCCTCTAGTCAAAGCTATGGTTTTTCCAGTAGTCATACATGGATAAGAGAGTTGGACTGTAAGGAAAGCTGAGTGCTGTAGAATTGATGCCTTTGAACTGTGGTGTTGGAGAAGACTCTTGAGAGTCCTTGGACAGCAAGGAGATCCAACCAGTCCATCCTAAAGGAGATCAGTCCTGAAAATTCATTGGAAGGGCTGATGCTGAAGCTGAAACTCCAGTACTTTGGTCACCTGTTGCAAAGAACTGACTGACTGGAAAAGACCCTGATTCTGGGAAAGGTTGAAGGCAGGAGAAGGGGAAAACAGAAGATGAGATGATTGGATGGCATCACCAACCCATATGGACATGAGTTTGAGTAAATCCTGGGAGTTGGTGATGGACAGGGAGGCATGGCGTGCTGCAGTCCATGGAGTCACAGAATCGGACACAGCTGAACGACTGGACTGAACTGAACTGAACTGAACTGAACTGAAATGGGCTCCTAGATGCCTAAAGTTGCTTGGAGAAGGACCTGTGGTTATTTTGTATCTACTGTGTGCCTAGGTGCATGTGCAGGATTTGGAAAAGTCTCTGGTTACTTTGTAGCATATCTGTGATCTCTCCCAGGTGTGTCTGGAATGGGTTTTAGAGATCAGTTTGCATTCCTTTCAGCTAGGGTACCCCTCATTGCTCATACCTAACTTTCTACCACACTTTATTTTTTTGGACTCCAAAATCACTGCAGATGGTGATTGCAGCCATGAAATTAAAAGATGCTTACTCCTTGGAAGGAAAGTTATGACCAACCTAGATAACATACTAAAAGCAGAGAAATTACTTTGCCAACAAAGGTCCATCTAGTCAAGGCTATATAGTTTTTCCAGTGGTCATGTATGGATGTGAGAGTTGGACTGTGAAGAAAGCTGAGCACCGAAAAATTGGTGCTTTTGAGCTGGGGTGTTGGAGAAGACTCTTGAGAATCCCTTGGACTGCAAGGAGATCCAACCAGTCCATCCTAAAGAACATCAGTCCTGGGTGTTCATTGCAAGGACTGATGCTGAAGCTGAAACTCCAGTACTTTGGCCACCTCATGTGAAGAGTTGCCTCAATGGAAAAGACCCTGATGCTGGGACAGATTGGGGGCAGGAGGAGAAGGGGACGACAGAAGATGAGATGGTTGGGTGGCATCACCGACTTGATGGACATGAGTTTGAGTAAACTCCGGGAATTGGTGATGGACAGGGAGGCCTGGCGTGCTGCGATTCATGGGGTCACAAAGAGTTGAACACGACTGAGCAACTGAATTGAAGTGAACTGAACTTCCTACCTATCAGAAGGAGCATACCTTAACATAATAAAGGCCATATGAGGTTCACAGCTAATATACGATGCAATGGTGAAAATCTGAAAGCGTTTCCTTTAAAGGAAAAACAAGATCAGGAACAAGCCAAACATACATATACCCACCACTTGTATTCAACATAGTATTGGAAATCCTAGCTGCAACAATTAGGAAAATAAAAGGAATAAAAATATCCAAACTGGAAAGGAACAGATAAAATTTAACCAGTTGTGGATGATGAAACTGAATGTAGAAAACTTCAAAGATGCCATCAAAAAACTATTAGAACTAATCAATGAATTCAGTAAAGTTACAACATACAAACAATACACCAAAATCTCTTGATTTTCTATACACTAGTAACAAAGTTTCAGCAAAAAAAAGAGCACTCTTTCTTATAATTTCATGAATTTATATTATAATATTTATTATATGTATTTATAAATATAACAAATTCATTAAATTCTATTAAATTTACTTAATAAATTTAATAAAGGAAGTGAAAGACCTGTTTTCTGAAAACTATATTTGACAAAGAAATTAAAGATGTCTGAAAAAAATAGAAAGATATGCCATGTTCATTGATTGAAAGTATTAGTGTTGTTAAAAACTCTATACTATCCAGAGCAATCTACAGATTCAATACAATCCTTAACAAAATACCAATGGCATTTTTCACAGAACTAGAATAAATAAGTTAAAATGTTTATGGAAACACAAAAGACCCCAACTAGCCAGAGCAATCTTGAGGAAAAAAAGTTGCTACAGACATTATATTCCAAGACTTGAAACTTTATTGCAAAGCTACAGTAATTAAGATAGTATGATACTGGCACAAAAAAAGAGGTCAATGGAAGAGCATAGAGTCAAGAAATAAAGTCACTGTCATGTGGTCAATTAATCTATGACAAAGGAGGCAAGAATATACAATACAGGAAAAGACAATCTTCAATAAATGACATTGGGAAAGCTGAACAGAACAAAAGAATAAACTCAATAGCTTTCCTACACCATAATAGAAAAATATACTCAAAATATATTAAAGACTCAAATGTAAGATCAGAAACCATAAAACTCTTAGAAGAAAACAGAGGCAGTAGCCTGACTTTGGCCTTAGCAATGTTTTTAGAACCTCTCTCCTCAGGCAAGTGCAATAGAAGCAAAAACAAACAATTGGGACTACATCAAACTATAAAACTTTTGCACAGGAAAGGGAACCACCAGCAAAATTAGAAAGGCAATTTACTGAATGGGAGAAAATATTTGCAAATGATATATGCAGTAAAGGGTTAACAAGCAAAATATATAAAGAACTCATAAAACTCAGCATAAAAAAGTTTAAACCTGATTTAATAATGGGATGAAGACTTTAATATACATCTAACCTTCTTTTCAAAGAAGACTTAAAGATGTTCAACGGTACTCAATATCACTAATCATCAGGGAAATAAAAACGAATTCTCCAATGAAACATCACCTAACACCTGTTAGAAAGGCTGTTTTCAAATAAACAAGAAACAGGCAAAAAAAAACGTGGAGAGAAGGGTACATTCAGGAACTGTTGGTGGGAATGTAAATTGATAGAGCCACTATGGAGAAACAACATGGTGGTTCCCCAACGAGCTAAAAATAGAAAGACCACTGTTGTTGATTTTGTTCAGTCGCTCAGTTATGTCTGACTCTTTGGGACCCCGTGGACTGAAGCACTCTAGGTTTCCCTGAGCTTCACTGTCTCCCAGAGCTCGCTCAAACTCATGTCCATTGAGTTGGTGATGCCATCCAACCACCTCATCTGCTGTCATCCCCTTTTTCTCCTGCTTCAATCTTTTCCAGCTTCAGGGTTTTTTCTAATGAGTCAGCTCTTTGAATGAGGTGGCCAAGTACTGGAGCTTCAGCTTCAGCATCAATCCTTTCAATGAATATTCAGGGCTGATTTCCTTTAGGATGGACTGGTAGGATCTCCTTGCAGTCCAAGGGACTCTTAAAGGTCTCCTCCAACACCGCAGTTTGAAACCATCAGTTCTCTAGCACTCAGCCTTCTTTATGGCCCGATTCTCACATCCATAACTGACTACTGGAAAAACCATAGCTTTGACTAGACAGACCTTTGTTAGCAAAGTAATGTCTCTGCTTTTTAAGATGCTGTCTAGGTTTGTCATAGCTTTTCCCAAAGGAGCAAGGACCTTTCATTTCATGGCTGCATCCACCATTCACAGTGATTTTGGAGCCCAAGAAAATAAAGTTTGTCACTGTTTCTATTGTTTTCCTGTCTATTCGCCAGTAAGTGATGAGACAAGAGGCCATGACCTTCGTCTTTTGAATGTTGAATTTTAAGCCAGCTTTTTAACTCTTCTCTTTCACCCTCATGAAGAGGCTGTTAATAGTTCCTGTTCACTTTCTGCCATAAGGGTGGTATCATCTACATATCTGAGATTATTGATATTTCTCCTGGCAATTTTGATTCTAGCTTGTGATTCATCCAGCCTGGCATCCAACATTCGTTGGGTCATAGAAAAAGCAAGGGAATTCCAGGAAAACATTTACTTCTGCTACATTGACTATGCTAAGGCCTTTGGCTGTGTGAATCACAACAAACTGTAGAAAATTCTTAAAGAGATGGGAATACCAGACCACCTTACCTGCTTCTTGAGAAAGCTGTATGCAGGTCAAAAAGCAACAGTCAGAACTCACCGTAGAACAAATAAATGACTTGTTCAAAATTGGGAAAGGAGTACATCAAGGCTGTATATTGTCACCCTACTTATTTAACTTATATTCAGAGTACATCATGCAAAATTCTGGGCTGGGTGAATCACAAGCTGGAATCAAGATTTCCAGGAGAACAACCATGCAACCCAACAATTCCACTTCTGGGTATTTATCTGAAGAAAACAACACTGATTCAAGAAGACAGATACAAAAATCCTCAACAAAATTCTAGCAAACAGAATCCAGCAACATATTAAAAAGATTATACATCATGATCAAGTATGTTTTATTCCAGGGATGCCAGGATTCCTCAATATTTGCAAATCAGTCAATGTGATACACCATATTAACAAATTGAAAGATAAAAACCATATGATTATTTCAATAGATGCCGAGAAAGCCATTGACAAATTTCAACACCCAGTTATGATAAAAACTCCAGAAAGTAGGCATAGAAGGAACATGCCTCAACGTAATAAAAGCCATATACAACAAACCCACAGCAAACATTATCCTCAATGGTGAAAAATTGAAAGCATTTCCTCTAAAATAAAGAACAAAACAAGGATGCCCACTCCCACCACTACTATTCAACATAGTTTTGGAAGTCCTAGCCACAGCAGTCAGAGAAGAAAAATAAAAGGAATCCAGATTGGAAAAGAAGTAACTCTCTCACTGCAGATGACATGATCCTCTATATAGAAAACCCTAAAGATGCCACCAGAAAATTACTGGAACTAATCAGTGAATAGTCATCAATCAATAAATATAGTAAAGTTGCAGGATATAAAAATTAATACATAGAAATCCCTTGCATTCCTATACATTAACAATAAAAAATCAGAAAGCAAAATTAAAGAAACAATCCCATTCACCATGGCAATGAAAAGAATAAAATACTTACGAATAAACTTGCCTAAAGGAAATAGAAGAACTATATACACAAAACTATAAAACACTGATGAAAGAAATCAAAGATGACACAGATAGAGAAATGATGGAGAACACAAATATTATGCTCTTGGATTGGAAGAATCAATAGAGTGAAAATGAGTATACTAAACAAAGCAATTCCTTCCAAACAACAAACAGTATTTTCCACACAACTACAACAAATAATTTCACAATCTGTATGGAAACACAAAAGACCCCAAATAGCCAAAGCAATCTTGAGAAAGAATGGAACTGGAGAATCAAGCTACCTGATTTCCAACTATACTACAAAGCTACAGTCATCAAGAGTAGAGTGCTGGTACAAAGACAGAAATATAGATCAGTGGAACAAAACATAATGTCCAGAGATAAATCTATGGACACCTTATCTTTGGAGAAAAGATAGTGTCTTCAACATATGGTTCTGGGAAAACTGGTCAACTACATGTAAAAGAATGAAACCAGAACATTTTCTAACACCATACACAAAAATAAACTCAAAATGGATTAAAGATCTACACATAAGACCAGAAACTATAAAACTCTCAGAGCAAAACACAGGTAGAACAATCTCTGACATAAATCACAGCAAGATCCTCTATGACCCAACTCCCAGAGGATTGGAAATAAAAACAAAAATAAACAAATGGGACCTAGTTAAACTTAAAAACTTTTGCACAATGAAGGAAACTAGAAGCAAGGTGAAAAGACAGCTTTCAGAATGGAAAAAAATACTAGCAAACAAAACAACTGACAAAGATTTAATCTCCAAAATATACAAGCAGCTCATGCAACTCAATATCAAAAAACAAACCCAATCAAAAAGTGGGTAAAAGACCTAAACAGACGTTTCTCCAAAGAAGACATACAGATGGCTAATAAACTCATAAAAAGATTCTTACCATCACTCATTACTAGGGAAATGCAAATCAAAACCATGATGAGATATCATCTCACACCAGTCAGAATGGCCAGCATCAAAAAATCTACAAACAATAAATGCTGGAGAGGTTGTGGAGAAAAGGGAACCCTGTTTTACAATGTTGGTTGGAATGCAAACTAGTACAGCCACTATAGAGAGCAGTGCGGAGATTCCTTAAGAAATGGAATAGAACTGCCATATGACCCGGCAACTCTACTGTTGGGCATACACCCAGAAGAAACCAGAATTGAAAAGACACATGTACCCCAATGTTCATTGCAGCACTATTTACAATAGCTAGGACAGGGAAGCAACCTAGATGTCCACCAGCAGATAAATAGATAAGGATGTTGACACAATGGAATATTACTCAGCTATAAAAAGGAACACATTTGAGTCAGTTCTAATGAGGTGGATGAACCTGGAGCCTCTTATACAGACTGAAATAAGTCAGAAAGAGAAAGACAAATACTGTATATTAACTCCATATATATGGAATTTAGAAAGATGGTACCGATGATACTACATACAGGGCAGCAAAGGAGACACAGATGTAAAAAATAGACTTTTGGACTCATCAGGAGAATGCAAGGGTGGGATGATTTGATAGAATAGCATTGAGACATGTGCATTACCACATATAAAATAGATGACCAGTGCAAGTTCAATGCATGAAGCAGGGCACCCAAAGTTCATGCTCTGGGACAACCCAGAGGGATAGGGTCTGGAGGGATTGCTGCAATTATCTTTTCTGTGGATAGAAGGAAGAACTTACCTGAAAAAAGATAGGGTCACCTCACTTAAATTCAATATTATTTCAACATCAGGTTCAGGTTGCAAAATATCAAAAGGGGTGGTCATTATATCACACGGTAAAAAGTTTGGACTTTATCTTGCCAGTAATGAACTCAGTCAGCAGGTTATTTCTAAATGATTACCTTGGTAGCTGAATGGTAAATGTATCAAAGGAGAATTTGAGAAATGCTTAGAAGAAAAGTTCCTTCTGTGTGGAACTTGGTAACTTAGTGACTAAATAAGGCAGATAGGGTTAAGGGTAAGGGAGCACAGAAGGATGATGTCTAAGCTTTTGATTAAGTAAACTGGAGTAGGTGCTTGTAAGGTTTTCTGAGAGGAATGGTTTGGAGGTGGGGACCCAGAATGCAGTTGTGGTCATATTAATTTATCCATGCTATCTATGAAATACTGAGGTTAGGACATATTTTAGTAGTCAGCTGGATATGTAAATTTGAACTAGGGGGAAGTAAACATTTTTAATGTGTTTAGGAAATTATTGAGAGACAGCGAGAGAGAGAGAACAAATAAAATGAGAAGAACAATTAGCTGTGGATGAGTCCTTGGAGAACAATAATATATTAAGAGAAGAAAAGGTAGAGAATCCTGTAATCAATATTGAGAAAGAAGACTCAGAAAAGGTAGGATGTGATAACAGAAAGGTAGAAGAGAGTAACGCAAGATCTGATTAGCATTAGTGTTTAATTTTAACTATCTTTAACTAAATCTTTGGACTTCCCAGGTGGCTCAGTGGTAAAGAATCCACCTGCAATGCAGGAGACATGAGTTTGATCTCTGGGTCAGAAAGATGCCCTAGAGAAATTGTCAGTGCACTCCAGTATTCTTGCCAGGACAATCCCATGGACAGAGGAGCCTAGTGACCCCTTGGGGTCACAGATTCAGACATGATTCCACAACTAAACAGCAACTTAATCTTCAGTCCACCAAAAGAACCAGTCTGCCTACAGAAGAAGAGATAGAGGGAAGAAGAGAGCAGAGAAAGGACATTTGCTCAGAAGAGCAAGACTATTTTCAGAATGTAAGATCTAGCTTTTTGATGAAGTCATGACTTTTTTCAGTCATTCATCTCTACACTCTCATGAGTACTAGTCTACTGTCCATGTCCCTCCAGGGCCCAGGTTCTCTGAAAGTAAGAGGGTCCTGAAAGACGAGAAATAGGCACGTAAGTAAGAGGGTAAGTGGCGGACCCTGAGGCTGTGAGCTGGATCTAGAGCCTGCCCCACAATTGATTTGGGAAGTCCAGATATCCCAGAAAAAGCCCCACAGAAGGTATGAGAGAATGTAATATCTGAAACCTGTAATGCAGAAGGAACCTTACAGAGAGCTAGGCTGATAGAATTTCTGCCATATTTTGATGCTGTTAATACTATCTACCACATGGTTCCCAGGACTAGTGAGTCAGGAGAAGCTTACAGAGAACTCAAACCATTTCTTAAATGCCCTAGACCATAAGTGACTTTTGTCACTTCCACTTGGAGTTCATTGTCCTAAAGTGGAATTCAATCGCCTCACCCTAACTACAGAAGAAACTTGAGAAGGAGAAATGTGCACACAGAATCTTTTGAGAATTCTACTGTCTCTGCCATTCACCCATTGTTAGGATGAGAAAACTGAGGCAAAAATGGATTAATAAACCCACTCAGTGTCCCAGAGCTGGTAACTGATAAAAGCTAGACTCAAACTGAGACTGCCTGGCCCCAGAACCTGTCTTTTTGAGCACAACACTGGTGTTATAGTTCCACAGGGGAGATATACTGAGATCCAGAGATTGCCTTGTGCACTGATCCTCCTGTCCCCATTCTATCCTCAAAAGTGACTGCCTCTTCTGTTTGAGTAATAGGGTATTTTTTACTTCATAATATTTAGCTTACTATGGCCAGTCTTATTTGCTCCTCTCTATAAAATAAGAGTTTATCCTGAGCAAGGATTCATCATCAATGCATCGGCCAGAAAGAGCGAGACCCACCTCACAGAAGCCAGGCTTTCCCCTCAGGCCTATCAGGGTGTTCTAGCTGTCTCTGGCAGTCTTTGGTGGTGGCTTTGAGCAGAGGTATTTTCCCCCCTGGTTCAATGGAGGTTGGGAGGGGAAAAGTGCTGGTAAATTTGGGCCAGGATACTAGACATCCCTCATTCCCTAATGACACCCCAAAATGGCTCTAGAGGAAAACTAATAGAGCAAGACACTACCTGTGACAATCCGTGCTTATCCAGTGCAACATCAGTATCAACCCAGGGTCTATATCCCTGGACCAGGCACTCTACACACTTTACATTGTGCAAAACTTTCAAAGATTTCATGGGATATACCTTACTGACAACCACTGACTCCTCTACCTTTGAGATCTTAGAAGAGATAAATTGCTGCCACGGGCCATCTTATAAGTGGCTGTGCCAGAATTTAAGCTCAAGACTTTGGGGTTCCAAAGACCTTATGTCTTGCTACCACACTAACCAAGCAGTTTCTCTCAGAATCCTAAGTTAATAAAAGCAGTCAACATTGATTATGCCAAGCACTGTGCTATGTATATTTCAAGAATTATTTAATCTAATACTAACAATGATAACCACAAAGAGAAACCATAGGAGAGAGGTGTCACTGTTAGCACTCCCGTTTCACAGAAAAGGAAACTGAAGTGTAGGAAAAGGATGTCCAAAAAGGTCAGAGAAAGGGTAAGAGGCAGACATGACCCTTAACCCCAAATCTCTCTGCCTCTAAGCACAGGCTTTCTTAAAATGTATATATCTTTTATTGGAGGATAATTGCTTTACAATGTTGTGGTGGTTTCTGCCATACATCAACACGAATCAGTCACAATTATATATATCCCTTCCATCTTGAGTCTTACTCCCCCTGCCCCTAACCAAGCACAGGTTTAACTACTAGGTGATGCTGCCACCTGTCTCTCACTTAAATGAGAACTCTGGAGACATAAGACTGGGAAAGGGGAACAGGTTATCCACAGAGAACTTGTGAAAGCGCTCCATTTGGCTTTATTTGCTCATTCAAACCACAAGGCAGGCTGACAATAATTGGAAATTACGTGATATAGTTTGTTTTTCTAACTGGCTTTCTCTCCATGAGGGATTGTGATTGCTTTCTGCCCTGTTACATGTGCAAATCTCCTCCCCCTTTTAAATCATTCCATTCCTGCCAAGTTCTCCACCCCAGCTGTAGTCAGGAACCAAGTTCTGTTGTATAAACACAGAGAGAACTGAACTTCTAATCAGAAGAGAACTGAACTTGCAAAGTCCCCATCCAAGACGTAACCCAAGCATCTCCTAGACAGTACCAGGTAAGGGACCGCTTCTTTGGGTGTGTGTGTCTGTGTGTGTTTGTCTGCCACAGAGCAGCAAAGTATATATAGAGCCCTGAACATGAAATCTGAAGCCCCAATTTCAAATTCTAGCAATGCCCCTTACCGACCTGGGGCAAGTCTATTCTCTGACACTTCATTTCCTTTGTTGCAAAGTGAGGATGGTGAAACTGAGAGAGGGATCAGAGGGAATACATAGTATGCCCAGCACCATGACTGGTATACAGGTGATTGATTTAATGTTAGATATTTGAATGTGGTAGGGTGTGGGAGGAGGGTGCTGAGGGGAGTAAAAAAGACCTAGAAGTTAAAACATTGAGAAGAAAGCTCCATTATGTGAAAATTTGTTCAAATCACTTAAGGTGAATGCCTTTTATTAACAGCCTATTTTTTAAATATCTAAGTTGGTAGGGATTGGCTTCAGTATTTTCTGGGAGTTAGAAGACACCTCAACACTTATTAAGCCCTTATTCTGTATCAGACATAGCACTGGGAAATTGATTATATAGATTATCTCACTAATCTTTATGAAAGCATAATGAGTATTTTTACTCACTGTACACAGTGAGAATTATTACTATGCCCTCCAAGTCTGGAGACATAAATGATGGTCGAGATCACTCACCTGGTACCAAGTGGAGCCAAACCTGGGATCCTCTATAATGCACTAAAAATGTTGCCTCATGAAATAGCTTTTTCAGTCCAAATGCTTGTGAAATCAAAGTTCTATTGTAAGAACTCATCAAGGCACTCTGAACAAGTCATATGAGGTTAAGGTTCGTTTTAACTGAATTACCTCTTTAAAGACCTCATTTTAACTGAACTACCTCTTTAAAGATTCTGTCTTAAATATAGTCACATGTTGAGGCACTGAGTGTTAGGACTTGAACATATAAATTTTGATGGGGCACAATTCAGCTTATATTAAAGAGTTAATTTCCTCATTATTTCTCTTTCTGTTGTCTTAGTTTTAGCCACTTATTAAAGGGTTGTATGGAATGTCCTTGAGTATTTTAAGGACAATCCTGTGGTCATGTAAACACCTGTGTATAAAATTAGCAACTGAGTCTGGTGTTCTTGCTCCAATGGGTTCACACATGTGAAGAGAGGTATGTGTTGGGAAAAAAAATGGAAGGAAGAGCAGGATTTTAGAACTATCTCTGCTACTAAATTTGCCTTGCAACTTCGCGGAAATCTTGGAATCTGGCCCTATGGCAGAGATTTTAAGCTCAAGTGTCAACAAATATTAGATAGGTAGAGTCAGTGGAGAAGCAGGTAGCTGTGGAAAATAGAGAGTGATGGACGCTATGCTGAATTGGAGAACATTTCATTTAATGAAGCAGGCAATTTTCAGGCTTCCCAGGTGGCTCAGTGGGTATAATCCACCTGCAGTGCAGGCAGCACAGAAGATCCCCTGGAGGAGGGTATGGCAATGCACTCCAGTATTCTTGCCTGAAGAATCCCATGGACAGTGGAGCCTGGCAGGCTACAGTCCATAGGATCTCAAAGAGTTGAATATGACTGAAATGACTTAGCATGCACACAGGCAATTTTCAGCTCCTACCAGTTGATGCCAGATTGAAATAAAAGCTTTCCAGGCCTTCTAAGTTTTCAAGAGAAATCTTCAATTCATGTTTTAAAGGAAATCTCTCTGTGTTTACATATTGGCAATTCAAATTATTTTTCTCCAAAGGGTGAGAGTCAAACATCTTTGGGTCTTTCTTCGCTTAAGTGTTCTGATAAAGCAAAAGACAGTGCTGTTTAAAAAAGAAGGGGAAAAAAAAAAAAAGGCAGTGCTGTTGAGGCAGTACAAGTGCGGACTGGAAAAGAATTTCTAGACACAGAGTATTGCACACAGGCATGAGTTTATTAAGAATAAAGATAAAGTGGGCACTGCAGGCACATCGGGCCAACAACTCCTAACAGACTAGGGAGAGTCAACAGTTTCTGTGGGTTATTAGCCAATTTTTATGCCTCAAAACAACAACAACAAAAATTCCTGCTGGAAGGTTGGTATTAAATGATTGGTTAGGGCACTGTAAAATGAGCACTGGGGTGGGTATTTTTGCCTAATATAAGTCAAGAAGCCTGCTGGTGATGATTGGGGGGCTTTGGCAAAGTTACAAAGGGGCTCAGTCAGCTTTGGAGATGACCTTGGTTCTGGGCTCCACTTCCGTGGCCTTGGTACACAGCCTCACACCTGTGGCCTGGGGACAGGACTCAACATTCCCTGCTCTTCTTATCAGTAAGACACATCTTCAGCCCCTTAACACTCTGCTCATGTCTAACTAGCTGCCTATCCAGCTCTCAGGTTATGAGGATACAGGTCATTGGGAAAGAGATGGAGACCATCTCTGGCTTCTTTCTGCTGGACAGGGGCTTCATGGGGTCCTGGGTCCCAATGCCTGCTCTCTGTCAAGGTTTACCTGCTGAGGGAGATGAGAGTCCATGGAATGACAAGGCAACTGTTTCCAGTGTAGTCCATGTGCCAACCAGCTGATATCATTGTAGCATCATCTGGAGATTTATTTGTATTCTAGAAGAAAACAAACTTAACAAGAAGATTAGGGATACATGTCCCAAAGATTACATGTCCCAAGGGATCTAGAAGAAGGGATAGTAAGGAGCACCAGGACAAGACATTAGTCTGTGATGTTAGTGTTTCTCTAGGTATGAGATGATGCAAGAATTGGGGTTCATGAGCATATTTTCTTGAAAATATCTATCTGAGGCCTGTGCTGTCAGTTTTTCCCAGAGTATAGAATGCCTTATTTTTAATTTCTACCCTGAACTTTCAGACGGTGGTGAATATCCGCAGCTCCAATGGCTCCTGATTTAATCTTTGTAGAGGCAGATGGCAAGTGCCAGTTTCCAGTCAGCAGGGCCCTTCATGGCTATAAATTTGATCATTGGTTTGGGGGCTTTTTAAGAGCATTTCATCCCACAGTGATAGGAATGCTTATTCCCAGGTCTAGCGAAGATTTTTCTAACAGGTCACTTAATATGCTATTGTTGGACTTGATCGTGAAAATAGTAAAAGTTCTGGCCAATACCTGCCTTACTAGTAGTCTCTTATAGTCCAGGAAAGCATTCCCTCTTGTTGATTCTTCCCATATCTAGAGTTACATTGTTATAATCATTGATCTCATATGGAACTATATATCATTTTATTAGAGACTCAGTCACACATTTGGTAATGTAAGAGATAACAATTTTGTGTAAGAGACAGCAATTTTCTGAAACAGGCAGTATAACAAACAATATAGGTAGCAGTAATAGTAAGTTTACAAGTAAAAATTTAAGAACTTTTATCAGATGCAGTCCAGTATATCCCAGGTTGCCTGATTTAGTGTGTTAAATGACTGTAGCCTGGTGTTAATCTCCTGGTTGTAGATCATGGAGCATCTGATCTTTATCCAAAGATTGACTGTAAAGTTAGTCTTCAGAAGCAAACTTAGAGCATCTTCCTATTAATTCAGTTAAATCTTGTAGCAGAATAACATCTTGTAGCAAAGGACTAACTGGAAAATGAGTCTTAGTAAATACAGACCTTAATTAACAGAACTAGTATTTACCATTTACTGAAACATAATTTTTTGAAATTACCCCGATTTTTATTAAACACAGCCAAGACTAATTTGTTTTTAAAATAAATTTGGTCCATTGACTATAGATGCCATTGGCCTGTCATCAGATTTTGCTACAGTGGGTTATTTTCTCTTTTGGAGGTCCCCAAAATACTTTGAGGTTTCTGTACGTTCAAGACACAGTCTTTTTATTTACCTAGTAAGGCTGTTCAGAACCCAAGTGTCTCCAATTTCTGGAGGGACAAGGCGGAGAGAAAGGAAAAATGTTTTAATTTTACCCACAAGTATAAATGACCAAATTATTTTGAACCATAAGTAGCTTGAGGAGAACAGCTTCTTTATATCTGAAAACAAGGATTAGAAGCCAAGTAGTATGTCAGACAAAAGGTCATGAAACTTATAATTATATTTATTTATTTGATCCTATGTAATTAATTTCTGTTCTTCTGTCCTTGCCTGATGATTGAGGATGATAGTGACAGTGATAGTTTTAAGAAGTTTGTGAAGCCTTTATTCAGACTTGCATGATTTGTTCAGTGAAGTGGGTGCCTTGATCACTGGAGATTGTAAAACATATACCTAAGTGGAAGACACATTTTAAACATTTTTTTTCTCCATTGTGAGAACATCAACCTTGCAGCCAGGAAAGGCTTTATCCCATTAAATGAAAAAATGAGGTTTATCAAGGAGCCAGGAAAAGTCAGGCAGCCATTTTGGATTTCCCATGACTCTGACTATTTGACTTACAGTCATTGTTTATCCATTTTAAATTCCCTGATTTAGGAGTAGATGAGGGGTTAATTTTTGAAGAAGCAGAATGAGCTTTGTCTATGTGTGCCATAACCTTCATAGATCACTGTGAAATAATATTTATTTTATCACAGTAACAATGTTTTAAAAAATAAATCACTTAAAGGCAAAGAAATTCACACAGTCCATTATCAAAAGCAGCATTCCAAGAAAAGTTTGTTCTTTTAACAAGGAGAGAAAGTCAAATTCCAGTTTGGTACCAGCTTATATTCACTGTGAAACAAAAGTTATTCATTTAGCTAAAGTAATAATAAAAGATTTCAAAGGCAATTCAATGTCTTAAGAAACTTGTACCATGCACAAAACTCTCTTCTTGGGGTCCATATCTCACAAATCTTCTTTTCACTATTTTCATCACTTTATTTGCCCATTCAGAGACCCTATAAATCAAAGCGTATAAGTTTGCCACCTATAAATCAAACTTATTTCCTTTCCCTTAATAATGTAATTCCATTCCTTATACCTTTTTTTTTAATTAAAAACACGCATCCTACTTTCCTTCAGCAACCATGAACTGTCCTTTATAACAGCATTCTGTAGATTGGAAAACATAAATCACCCAAAGCTCTTATCTTATTTGCATTTTCTTAAAAGTTTCTTCACAGTGTGTTCTTAAGATGTTGCTGTTGTTCAGTTGCCCAGTCATGTCTGACTCTTTGCAACCCCATCGCCCGCAGCACACCAGGCCTCCCTGTCCTTCACCATCTCCTGGAGTTTGCCCAAGTTCATGTTCACTGAATCGGTGATGCCGTTCTTAAGATATGCCTATGTTAATTAGGTTAATAAATATTAATACCAGTTAATAGTGAACTTTTCCCCAGTTCATGTGAACCATTTCTCTTTTATTTAGAGCTGTTTGATTTATAAGTGGTTACTTTTCTTTAGTCCAATTGAATTAGAGCTCATTTACAAATTAACCTTAGCAATATTACCCAAAGACAGAGACACACACTGAGATATACATATATATCCAAACAGACACAGATCTCACAGTTTTCTGCTTATGATTTAAAATGTCTCTTTGCCTCTTTTTTCCTTGGCTTGAAGCTCTACTAATTAACATAAGGCTGACATCTCAGGCAGAGTGGGCTTTGTATCTCAAGGACATGGTAAGAGTTAACTTCAGAATTTTTCCTAGGCATATTTTTGCTTCTCTCAAGACTGGAGCTCCAAAAAGAAACATGTTTCAACAAGCCAGTTTTGTCTAATTGCATGTGCAAGAAGAACAAATCTTGACATTTCAAAAAGATTTCATTTTAACCAGTTTTATCCAGAATCTAAAGAATATCATGGCCATCTTGTGTCAAAAATGTCATCCTCCTTTTTGTAGTCAGAATTTCAGAGCTAAAATATAGACCAAACAGTGCTCAAATTGGTTCTGATGACAGGAGCAAACTGACTGATAAAATATCGTCCTAGTAGGGATTGTTCCTTCGGGGAGATGGGGTGTTTGTTCAGTCAGAAGAATCTGAAGGAGTAAGGGAACCTGAAGGAATGGGGGAAATTTCTTCCCTCCCCCCTGCCACCTCCTGCAAGAGATAGGAGAAGTTAGAGGGGGATTCTTTACAATTTTTTGGAGTTGTTGTTGTTTTTTTTCCCTTTTCAGGTTTATGATTATGGGAGAAAGTCATGGGCTAGGACATCTAATGGAGGGAGAACCATAGGAGGACAGGGGATAAGGTGACAACAGAAAGGTACATGTAGCATAAGCCCCTTAGATCCAAATTCTGACTGAGTGCCATAGGGAACAGCAAAAGAGATCATGTAATTTACTGTGCCATTAAGAGGCCATTTTTCTTGGTTCCCCAATATGTAGGTTGGCATTAGGTAATTGGGTAGGGCAGTATAGGGTGAGCACTAGGGTAGGCATTTTTGGCTAATATGGGTCAGGAATCCTGATGGTGATGATGGGGGGGGCGGGGCTTTGGCAACATTACAAAGGGGCTCATTTAGCCTCTGAGGTGACCTGTTGCTTCTCGCACCTGTGGCCTGGGGACAGGACTCAGCAAGTATTATTGACTGACAGACACCAAAAAGGAAGGGGACATACTTTAGTTCATATGGCCCAAGGATCCACACTGACAAACTCTACAAGACGAAGCTTTCATATATCTATCCTCTTGTTGACTTAAAAAATATTCACAACCTAAAAGTTGAGTGTTACGTTTTATCTGGTGGAGAATTTTAGCACTTCAGTCCATGAGACAGCATCTCAAGTGACCCTGAGAGAACTGCTCCTGGAATCAAAGTCTTAAATTTTCCCACCAAATAAAACATACCTGTTGACTTTTAGGTTGTGAATATTTTTTATGTTGATGGTTATGGTGACTGCAAAGAAGGGACCCTGACCAAATTCTTCTTCTCCACCTGAACCCAGTGAGTATCCAGAGCCTTGGTAGCATCAGAGGCCCCTTGTGCCCACTCACTTTCCTGAGGAGTCCAGACAAATTTGAATGAGTGCCTCCTGGTTCTAGGATTTCCTGTTTATTGGTTGATGATCCTAAGTTTTATTTGGTGGGAGAAGAGGTTATCCTTGGTTTCAAGAAGAGGTACCTGGGTTGCTCAGTCTAGACATTGAGTGGGTTATCCTCAGTCAAAAGACTGGGAAGATTTTACTCAGTTTAGGTGCTTAGTGGGTTATCTTTGATGTAAAATGCACTGGGAAGATTTTGTTTGGGAAGGTTATCCTCAGTGTAAAAGGTACTGGGAAGACTCAATTTGGATACTGAGTGGTTGGCTATCCTCAGTTAGAGACTGGAGGAAGACTTAGTAAATTCTCCAAATTTGGGCTTCCCTGATAGCTCAGTTGCTAAAGAATCCACCTGCGATGCAGGAGACCCCATTCAATTCCTTGTTGGGAAGATCCTCTGGAAAGGGGATAGGCTATCCACTCCAGTATTCTTGGGCTTCCCTTGTGGCTCAGCTGATAAAGAATCTGCCTGCAGTGCAGGAGAGCTGGGTTCAATCCCTAGGTTGGGAAGATCCCCTGGAGAAGTGAAAGGCTATCCACTCCAGTGTTCTGGCCTCTAGAATTCCATGGACTGTATAGTCCATAGGGTTTCAAAGAGTCGGACACAACTGAGCAACTTTCACTTTCTCCAAATTTAGGTTACATCTTTCCCCACTCTCTTATGGGGAAGGCTCTTGCATATTTATGATTTGAATCACTATTAATATACCAGCTGAGCCACAAGGGAACCCCAAATAAGGAAAGAAGTAGGGGAACTAGACAACAAGTGAAATTGAAAGTCACTGAGTCGTGTCCAACTCTTTGTGACCCCATGGACCCATGGAATTCTCCAGGCCAGAATACTAGAGTGGGTAGCCTTTCCCTTCTCCAGGGGATTGTTCCAATCCAGGGATCGAACCCAGGTCTCCTGCATTGCAGGCAGATTCACAGATTTGGGCTTTCCTACTACCTCAGTTTGTAAGGAATCTTCCTGCAATGCAGGAGACCTCAGTTAGATTCCTGGATCAGGAAGATCCCCTGGAGAATGAACTGGCAACCCACTCCAGTATTCTGGCCTGGAGAATCACACGGACAGAGGAGCCTGCTTGGCTACATACAGTCCATGGGGTTGCAAGAGTTGGACACGACTGAGCAACTAAACCACCACCATTGATTTACATTTTATTGATACAATGAAACTTTAAAATAAATGTTACTGAGATAAGAGCTTAGAGGTAAACTCTTTTCTATTTTAGAAAAATCTATTTAAAATAATCTTTCCAGATAACTTAAAATTCTAAAGTTGGGCTAATTTAAGTTAAATGATAAAAGTTTATTGAATAAAACTAGATAATTTCACTAATGATATACTGAGATATAAATTACTAAATAGAAAAACTAAAAGTATTTAGGAATATTAATGAAAATGCTTGATGTCACCCCAAAATGTTTTCTATAAGAAAACAAGTGCTTTCAGAAATTATCACTGCTGTTTATGCTCACCAATCTATAGAATGCCAATGTAAAAAGCAGCTCATAATTACTTACTTCTTACCTTTTACTAAGAGTAAACTCCGGGAGTTAATGATGGACAGGGAGGCCTGGCATGCTGCGATTCATGGGGTCACAGAGTCGGACACGACTGAGTGACTGAACTGAACTGAAGATTTTAAGAGTTGAAATTTCTAATTTAAGTATGTAGTTAAAGCTATTAGAAATAATACAGTAACATTTTAGTATACAGTAGGAAATAAAATGTGTGTTTTCAGTAAAGAAGGTATAAGGAATAAAATTGCACTTTATTGAGAAAAAAGAAGGAATGAGCTTGTTGATTTTATTTGGATAAAAAATGAGACTAGGTACAGAATGTGATGAGAGACTATGAAAAGGAACCCTGAGGAGGAAAAAGTTTTGTGCATAATCAAGGTTCACTAAATTTAGATTGACGTTAACTAAATGGATTTGGCTAAGTAAGCTAATACGAAACTGGAATTTGATTTCTCTTTTACTTTGGTTAAGTAAATAAGCATTGTTTCAGTAACCTATGATCCTGTTGTGTTTTAAATCTTTGTTAATTTTTCTAACAAACTTCTCAAATATCAAAATCTAACTAAAACTCTTTTAGCTTCCTGCTGACTTTGGGTTGCTTTGAAGAAAAACCTCTGAGACATCTCAGAGAGGAATGTTAAACCAAGTTTATTTGGCATTCAGATTTGGCAAGTGATTGAAGGTGAACTTTACCTTGCTTCCTTTAATTAACAATAATCTTCTGATGTTCAATCTATCTATCCTTTGTTGCAAAACTTTAACCTGGTTCCTCCTCTCACTTCTTCAGAGCAATTCTCTCAGAGTCACTTGAGATGCTGTCTCCTGAGATTGAAGTCCTAAAAATTCCCACTGAATAACACATAACTCTCAACTTTTAGTTTGTGATTATTTTTTAAGTCAATACTCTTCTCTGCAGACAGTAGCAGGGTTCGGAGGGCAGCACCAAAATTAATTGGGGTTAGGTTACTACAAGTCTAAACAGATTGAAAATAGAGTCAAAATATTGAAAATAAAGTTTTATTGATTTCTTTCATGGGTCTATCATCTAACAGTATTATCTTGTTGCTGTAACTGAGGGGGAGAAGGCTTAATTATTTGTAGGGATAAACTGCTTAAACCTCAAAACTATTTGTGAAGTGGGTTTCTGCTCATAGAACAGAAGTTCTTGCTTAAGCCAATTTCCACCATCAAACTTCAAAAAGCATCCTAGTAAATGAGCATTCTATCCCCATGTCAGAAGCATTTGTTGGATCTGGAGTGGCAAAAAATTTTTATTTCATAGGTCAAATGATGGCTTGGTAATAGGTACCTGAATGCTGCCCTGGGGAAGACCTTGAGGCCAGATACCTGTGTAGTAGGGAGAATGCTGTGATATTAGCCTCCTCTGTCTGAGTGTGGTGGTGCATATTTGTCAATATTCTTATAATACCAAGTGACAGAAATGCAATCTCAGACAGGAAAAATTGTTGATCCATAGAATTCAGGACAGGATATTAAGAAGAGAGGGGTAGAGGTGCAGATATGCCTCAGGAGCAATAGTTATGAACCAGAGACTTGCATGCCTCTAAGATTCTCTCTACCCCTTGTTTCCATGTCTCTGAAAATTTCCAAGTTTTCCTCTCTTATGCAGAGCAGTTATCTCCACTTTATAGGAATTATAGCCACTGACAGTTTCCAAAGTGTATATTTCATGGCTTCCACTAAGGCTTTGGTAACACACACACACACACACACACACACACAGAATTTTGGAGAGGGATTATGATTAGCCCAGTTTGTGTTTATATATATATATATATATATATATATATATATATATATATATATATATCATGGGAAATGATAGACCAATCAAATTTGGATGTGGTGGGATCATCTGAAACTATGACAGTTTTCATAAGAACCACATATTTGGGTTCAATAGGAAGAGATGTTTCCAGAGCAAGGATAGCATGACATACAGGACTTTGAAAATACTGTTTCTACCAAAAAAGGGTGGCCACATGGCCTCCATCCCTGGGGGTTAAAAGAAAAGGAAAAGACCCTCAGGAATATGTGCCTACCTCATCTAGTAGCTATAGCCCCTCTTCATAATTTTTGCCTTGTGATTCTTCACTTGGGAAAAGAAATTCCCAGCTAAGTCAGTTTAGCTGTGCCTTTAAATTTCAGTGAGCTGTTAGATGTGCCTTCCAAATTCCAGTGGACTGAAACAAAGCTATTACTCTAGTAAGTAGCCAGCAATGTGCCTTCATTTTGTGGAAGGAATTTCTGCTCCAATGACCAACATATTAGTCATCTCTTCTCAAGGCAGGTAGTGACCTGAGAATTCTGTCTGTTTCCTAAGGACTGCTCCACTATGCAAAGGCTGATAAAGTTTCGGGTCCTCTGGGGCATCCACATGTCCTGCCCTGGCTTCCACCATGTCCCTCAGCACCTGCGCTGCCAATCTTTATCAGGAGCTGGAGCCCTAAGATTGAATGACTACGACAGACCTGAGGAATTTAACTTTGCAAGTGATGTACTGGACCACTGGACTCAAATGGAGAAGGTAAGGAGGTCTCTGTGTTGGGTGCAAAAACAGGATTCACCTCCTTCTCCCAAAGGAAGAGGGGCACAGAATTTTAAGGGCTTCTGACTAAGCTTACAGTTTTCATGGGGAAAGCTTATGTTTTGGGGTTAAGTTCTCAGCCTGGACACTTCCTCTATTCTCTAAGCCCCAGTGGCTTTACCTGTGAAATGGGGATAATCTCATTTAAGAAAGAAGATAGTAGGTGAAAGTATCTGGTACTCAGTCAGGTAATCATGACCAAGTGTCAAATTCTAATCACAGGTCAGCAAGTTGATGTTGGTCTGAATTCTCATCTTCAACTAATGAGACTGTGAGTCTAACTAGAATTCATCTCATAAAATGTGGGCTTGACTTTAGGTTACACCCAGACGGAGGGTGTAACCTTGATTGTGCACATGAACATCTGACACATGTAACAATCATATCATCTATCTTCCTATGAGGATGGCAGGTATAGCTGGAGTCCTCCCTATCAACTACCTACTTAAACGTGGCTTTAGGGTATATCCAGAGAAACCCATCCCAGTTTTCTCTGCAAAAAAATGCATTCTTGGTTTCTCTTTTCCCAAGAGAGGCACAGTGGTGACACTAGGAGTTGGAAAGACAATGGGGGGTGTTTCATCTACAAAGTTCCAGCTGGCATTTTCCACATTGTGAAAGCCCACTCAACACTGTATTTGTTCAGAAGAAAGAATTCACCTGATATGGAGTCAAGGAGTTGATGTATTTTTAATTTACCATGGGCATACATTCATACTGAAAGCTTAAGGCTGCAAAGGTTAAGGCTACTGTGAGTGATGCCGGGATTTGTGATCTCCAGAGGAGAGGATTTTGATCCGGGGCTGGAGATGAGGCTTGATCACTCAGAACTTTCTGTGTAGCAAAGTTTTATTAAAGTATAAAAGAGATAGAGAAAGCTTCTGGCATCGACATCAGAAGGGGGCAGAAAAGATACCCCCTTGCTAGTTTTTAGCAAGGCATTATATACCTGTTAGCAAGCTGCTAATCTGATAAAAGAAATGCCTCAAGACTGAGGGAGTTATGGTTACTGAGAGAGTTACTGAGAGAGTTAAGTCCCCTCTCCCACAACATGCATTTTGAGATAGAATGGCAAAAGGGGAGTGATCTCCAGCCATAAAACAATTGACATGAATCTTGAAGAAAGGCAGATTTCCAAGCAAATACATGGTTTCATTAACATAGCTTAAGCAAACTGTTTATATAAGAAAAATGCACTGGTTTGCTGAGCCATTAGCAGCTTAATGTTACCTTCAGACAGAACCAAGTGTCCTCATGACAACACAGGATTAGAAGAGAAAAAAAGTCTGCCACTTGTGGTTTATTTCCTCCTGTTGCTTGGAGAGCTCTGGCCTTCCTACCTGACTGTTAACCCTCTCAATATGTTAGTATTCAGAACTTATATGCCTTTTATGGGGACTTTTATCCTACCTCCATCTTTTTCCTTTTTCTGAATTTCCAAAAAACTCCAAGGAAAATAGAGCCCTCACTTTTGGAGAGCCCTTTTTGTTTATGTGCCTTGCCAAGCACTTTGTGCTTATTATTCTGATAAGATGGACACTTTAATCATCCCCATTTTTGAGATCAGGAAACTGAAGTTACAATCGTTCAAAAATCTACGGAATTTGCTTATCTAATAAGTGGAGGAGCAGGATTTGGGTTCAGGCTGTCTGATTCTGTAAGTCAATCTTTAACCTGGCCTCATGAGATGATGATGTCAAAACATCTCTGCTTTCAGACTACAAACTGACTTTCATCACTGCCCAGATCAAAAATCTGGTTAAGATCTTTTGAATCACAAGATGGGCTGGAATTGTCATAGTTTTTATTCTGCATTTATCTTCATAAGTTCCTTGTTAGTTCACACATCAACTCATGGAGATTATCACCATGTAAATATTTGCCCAGGGAATGCCACATCTTTGTTGGGTTTTATATTGTCAACTAAAAAAATACACACACCTAAAAGTTTTAGGTTTTATTTGGTGGGAATTTTAGGACTCGAGTCCAGGAGACAGTATCTCAGGTGACCCTGAAAGAGCTTACTTCAAGGAGGCAGGGGAGGAGCCAGGCTCTATACAAGACATATGCATATGTCTGAATAAATTTGCATAAGTTTTAATATGAAAAAATTAATGTTAATTCAGAAAAAACTAAGTCTCTCACATAAAGAGATTTAGCAATCTTCTATGTGTCCAGACTTGCTGAAATCACTTCTTTCATACACATCTAACTCTCTGGGGCCAATCCTGTTTTCTTTATTGTTAACATACAAATTTCTTGTTTACCACAAGAGATGGTGAACGTGGCAGATGGCTTCCTCTCACATCCCCCAGCTCCTCGGCACTTACCAGGAAGAAAGTATCTGATGGCTTCCAAATAGATGGCTTTGTTTCACTGTGGCTCATAAATTTGCATTTGGAAAAGGCTTGTTTACTAGAAGACCACAGAGAAGGAAATATTTCATTTTACACTCCCTCCCTGTGGTCAGAAGTTAAACCTTATTGGGAGACATTTCATGGCCATTGTTTCTTTTTGTCCCATGGTGCCTGGATGCTCATCTCAGATCAGGTGAAAGTTCTTTATTGATATGTCACTGGAGGTGTTAATTTCCAGAGTAGGCCCATTGATGGATAATAAATGGATCTGGATCTTCTATCTTCTAACCTAATAGGATCCAGGAGATATTTCCCTTGTTGCTTCTTCTCATACCTAAAATCATACTATTACAATTAGTCTAAGTTATAAATGTGATCTATTTCTTCAAGATATTTATCTGTCTTTAATTTGTCCAGGGGCCTGGTTATACATCATGTAACACAAGAGACAACAATCTTATAAAATAAACAAGTTACAAGCAATACAGCTAATAATGTTAAAGTTACCAATAGAGACTTAAGCCATGAGCTTCCAGAACTGAAAGGTTGCTGCTGAGCCATAAAAGACACCGGGATTCTTGGCCTCCAAAGAAGAGTAATTCAATCCGGGGCCAATGACGAGGCTTGATCACTCAGAGCTTTTGTGTAATAAAGTTTTATTAACTTTATTAATTATATAAATATTATTTATATATTTATAAATATAGTTAATATAGTTATAAATATAGTTAATAATTTATATAATAATTTAAGTTTATAATAATTTATAATTATTATATAATAATAATATAATAAATTATTATATAGATTTAATATATAAATTTATATAATATAAATTAAAAATTATTAAATAAACAATATAAATAATAATAATAATAATAATTTATAATGATTTATAATTTATAATAATTATAAATTTATAATTTATATTTATTAACTATATAAATATAGTTAATAATTTATATAGTTAACTATATAAATATAGTTAATAAAACTATAAATAATATAAGAGATAGAGAAAGCTTCCGGCATAGACATCAGAAGGGGGCAGAAAGGGTGCCCCCCTGCTAGTCTTTAGCCAGATGTTATATAGCTACTAGCAGTCTGCTAAGTAAAGAAAGGAAATGTCTCAAAACTCAAAGACTGGCACCAGGCTCCTCACCCACAACATGCTTTTTGAGATAACATTGGCACAAGATGAGTTGTCCTGGGCCAAAAAATGATTGACATGAATCTTGAAGAAAGGCAAGTTTCTAAGCAAAGACATAGTCTCATTAACATAGCTTAAGAGATTATTTGCATGAGTAAAACATACACATTTGTTTGAGTCTTAGGTGGAACCAACTTGAAGAAAGACAGAGTATAGGGTAAATACATAGTTCATTAACATAGCTTAAGAGAAACGTTTCCATAAGAAAAACACATTGGTTAGCTAAAGGTTTGAGAAAACTTTGAGAAAAGTTAAGTTCAGGTGGAACCAGGTGTCATCAAGGCAACACAGAATTTTAAAAGAAACCTCCTTTTAAATTTGTATAGAGAAGGGGAAAAAATCTGACACTTGTAGTTTGTTTCCTCCTGCCGCTTAAGAGAGAGATAAAAAATATCTGACACTTGCAGCCTATTTCTTCTATTTGGGACCTCTAGACTTCCTGCCTGTTACCCTCTCCGAACCAAATCATCTTTCTAAAAGATCACCAAATCTAGGAAGTGGATCATCTAAGGCAGAAATCTGGTTTTTCATATGAGTCGTTAAATGCATAACATTAGATGATTGTTGTATATAAACACAACATTTAGTTTGAATTATAGCACAGTTGCCCCCCTGAGATGCTGTAAGGATATCAAGGGCCATATGATTTTGCAATTCAGCTTTTCATATCATAGAGACCTCAGAATTCGCCTGGTTGCTATCACTTAAGGGCTTTTGAGTGAATTTTGTCAAAGCTTTAATGTGAGAAATAATATTTTCCAATCTTATTGAAGGCCCCAAAATAGCTGCTAAGTTATCATATCAGTGAAGTACAGATCTCTTGGTCCATCAGGCTTATATTGATGGTAAATTTGCTGGAGTCAGATCTAAGTTTGTTTGTACAAAAGTAGCCTTGAGCCCAAGGGAATCCTGAAGTTCACTTTCCTAGCCATCTCAGCAGAAGCCAAGGCCATAGACTGGACCCACAAAGCCATTGAGTCCCATTAGGTGCCAGCCAGTATATTTCTGGTCATCCGACCCAATCTGTTCCATACTAACCACTGTCTTTATGAGAAATGGTATATTGGCAGTTTTCATAAGACACTTAGCCTAATTTTTTAGTGTTATTAGGTTGATTATCTTTGATGTAATTTAATTGTTCCCAGCATGGTGGGGTTGGGGTTGGGGGGCTTAGGCTGAGATGACCATAGCCTGGTATTAGCCGGATAAATCCATCCCATAACTGAGGAAACATTCTTCCTAATAGTCTGGAGTTTACTTTTTTTTTTTAAACAAGAATTTAGCCTGTTGTTCCATTAGAGTAACCTTAAGGGAAAATTCACATTTATGGCCAGGTTTAGAATAAATATATTTGATTGACCAGGTAGGTGGGTCCCATCTAGTGACATCAGTACTAGCCCAGACTGAACTATAATTCCTTTCTTCTAAAATACATAAACTTTCTAAGAGCCATTAAGCCAGAGCCTTGGAGGGGAGAAACCCACAAAGGTAAACTAGAGGTACTGTTGCTGCCTCTGCTGCTGCTAAGTCGCTTCAGTCATGTGCAACCCCATAGACGGTAGCCCATCAGACTCCTCCGTCCATGGGAGTTTCCAGGCAAGAGTACTGGAGTGGGTTGCCATTTCCTTCTCCAACCAGAGGTACTGGGTGCAGGTAATTGACCACAAACCCAACAATTTGACTGATTTCTAAAATTTGCATAAGATCCTGCCCATGATAGAAAAATATTTGATTCATGTGCAAGAGTCTAAGACACCAAGAAGAAAATGTTATGAACAATCATATGGGTTCAGGTCTAGTATCTTAGGTCAGACTTCTGATGGTGTCTTCTCATCCTGGTGTTGGTGTTTCCTTATTATCAGAGCATTGCTTTAACGTGAGTTTGAGGTCAGCAGAGAACTGCTCCAGCCTGGTGTAGGAGCCGCTTTTAATTGGAAATATGAATCCAAGAGGCAATTCCCTTCAGTTTTGCCACACATGAGCTTGCTAGAAGTACCTGATAAGGGCCCTTCCATCTAGCTTGGAGGGAGTCCTTTAAGTGATGCATTTTTCTATATACCTAATATCCTTGTTTCTCAAGAGGCAGGTCAGATGGTCTGGTATTCCCATCCCCTTCAGAATTTTCCAGTTTATTGTGATCCACACAGTCGAAGGCTTTGGCGTAGTCAATAAGGCAGAAATAGATGTCTTTCTGGAACTCTCTTGCTTTTTCAATGATCCAGCGCATGTTGGCAATTTGATCTCTGGTTCCTCTGCCTTTTCTAAAACCAGCTTAAACATCTGGAAGTTCACAGTTCATGTATTGCTGAAGCCTGGCTAGGAGAATTTTGAGCATTATTTCACTAGCATGTGAGATGAGTGCAACTGTGCGGTAGCTTGAACATTCTTTGGGATTGCCTTTCTTAGGGATTGGAATGAAAACAGGCATTTTCCAGTCCTGTGGCCACTGCTGAGTTTTCCAAATGTGTTGGCATATTGAGTGCAGCACTTTCACAGCATCATCTTTCAGGATTTGAAATAGCTCAACTGGAATTCCATCACCTCCACTAGCTTTGTTCATAGTGATGCTCTCTAAGGCCCACTTGACTTCACATTCCAGGATGTCTGGCTCTAGGAGAGTGATCACACCATCCTGATTATCTGGGTCATGAATATCTTTTTTGTACAGTTCTTCTGTGTATTCTTGCCACTCTTCTTAGTATCTTCTGCTTCTGTCAGGTCCATACCATTTCTGTCCTTTATCGAGCCCATCTTTGCATGAAATGTTCCCTTGGTATCTCTAATTTTCTTGAAGAGATCTCTAGTCTTTCCCATTCTGTTGTTTTCCTCTATTTCTTTGCATTGATCACTGAGGAAGTCTTTTTTATCTCTCCTGGCTATTCTTTGGAACTCTGCATTCAAATGGGAATATCTTTCCTTTTCTCCTTTGCTTTTGGCTTCTCTTCTTTTCACAGCTATTTGTAAGGCCTCCTCAGACAACCATTTTGCCTTTTTGCATTTCTTTTCCATGGAGATGGTCTTGATCCCTGTCTCCTGTACAATGTCACAAACCTCTGTCCATAGGTCATCAGGTTCTCTGTCTATCAGATCTAGTCCCTTAAATCTATTTCTCACTTCCACTGTATAGTCATAAGGGATTTGATTTAGGTCATACCTGAATGGTCTAGCGGTTTCCCCTACTTTCTTCAGTTTAAGTCTGAATTTGGCAATAAGGAGTTCATGATCTGAGCCACAGTCAGCTCCCAGTCTTGTTTTTGCTGATTATATAGAGCTTCTCCATCTTTGGGTGCAAAGAATATAATCAATCTGATTTTGGTATTGACCATCTGGTGATGTCCATGTATAGAGTCTTCTCTTGTGTTGTTGGAAGAGGGTGTTTGCTATGACCAGTGTGTTCTCTTGGCAAAACTCTATTAGCCTTTGCCTTGCTTCATTCCATACTCCAAGGTCAGGAAGCAACAGTTAGAACTGGACATGGAACAACAGACTGGTTCCAAATAGGAAAAGGAGTATGTCAAGGCTATATATTGTCACCCTGCTTATTTAACTTATGTGCAGAGTACATCATGAGAAACCTGGGCTGGAAGAAGCACAAGCTGGAATCAAGGTTGCCGGGAGAAATATCAATAACCTCAGATATGCAGATGACACCACCCTTATGGCAGAAAGTGAAGAAGAACTAAAAAGCCTCTTGATGAAAGTGAAAGAGGAGAGTGAAAAAGTTGGCTTAAAGCTTAACATACAGAAAACTAATATCATGGCATCTGGTCCCATCACGTCATGGGAAATAGATGGGGAGACAGTGGAAACAGTGTCAGACTTTATTTTTTTGGGCTCCAAAATCACTGCAGATGGTGACTGCAGCCATGAAATTAAAAGATGCTTACTGCTTGGAAGGAAAGTTATGACCAACCTAGATAGTATATTAAAAAGCAGAGACATTACTTTGCCAACAAAGGTCCATCTGGTCAAGGTTATGGTTTTTCCAGTGGTCAGGTATGGACATGAGAGTTGGACTGTGAAGAAAGCTGAGCACCGAAAAATTGATGCTTTTGAACTATGGTGTTGGAGAAGACTCTTGAGAGTCCCTTGGACTGCAAGGAGATCCAGCCAGTCCATCCTAAAGGAGATTAGTCCTGGGTGTTCATTGGAAGGACTGATGCTGAAGCTGAAATTCCAATACTTTGACCACCTCATGTGAAGAGTTGGCTCATTGGAAAAGACCCTGATGCTGGGAGGGATTGGGGGCAGGAGGAGAAGGGGACGACACAGGATGAGATGGCTGGATGGCATCACCGACTCGATGGGCATGAGTTTGAGTAAACTCCAGGAGTTGGTGATGGACCGGGAGGCCTGGTGTGCTGTGATTCATGGGGTCGCAAAGAGTCGGACATGACTGAGTGACTGAACTGAACTGAACTGAATATCCTTGTTGTAAGTCATGGGACATCTGATCTTCATCTGAGGATAGTTTACTGTGTTATGTTTCAGAAACAAGTTTAGAATGCCTTGTCAATACTTTGGTTAAACACTTGCAATAATATGACTCCTTTAAATAATACAGGATCATATAGATATTTATCCAGTCTCATTGGTCTCCGTGTAAGGGAGACAATGATGTTTGCCAAAAGAAGTGGATCTGATGCTGAGGAGAACCAATGGAAGAACCTTAGGCCAAGGAAGAAGCATCTGTTATTTTAGCCAATTGAGTTTTAATTGTTCCATTTGTTTTTTCCACTAACTCAGAAGACTAGGGGTGATAGGCACAATGGAATGTTGCATAATCAGCCAAATTTCCTTAACAATTTTTCCAGTAAAATTGGTCCTTCTGTCACTCTGCAGTTTAAAAGGGATTATCTAGAAGGGAATCACTCATTCTAAAATCACTGTTTCTAAATTTCCCTACTGATTGTGCCATGGCCCTTCTGCATGGTTAAAGATTTGAGTACAATGTAATTAGGAAACTTGGGAATTTCTGTAACATATAACATTTCAGTATAATCACTAGAATTACGACTGATAACATTATATCAGGACATATCAGATGTAAGGGATTCCATAAAAATTTTGGAATATCTGTATTAGTGATATTTATCTATACATTGTAGCCTAAAGTTCATTTTTAATCACTTGACAATGTTTTTCACTCAAAAATACCAAGTAAGCTAGCTTAGCATTCATCTCTGAGGTTCCTCAGAGAAGTTCCTTTGAAGAATCCATCCCAGAGTCAGCTAGAGGCTAAGAAGCATGGTTATATTTTGATTTGGGGAAATTTGTTAGAAATATAAAAAAGATATTAAAACACAGGATCACAGATCACTGAAACAATACCTATTCATTTAATGAAGGTCACAAAGAAAATAAATATAGAACATTTAAGGGCACAGAAACTCACACAACCTGTTATCAAAAGGAACATTTATAATAGGAATAAAATTTCCAGTCTTGCATTAGCTCACTTAACAAAGCAATTTACTTTTGTCAGGGGAATGGGTAATTTCTTCGGTTCTGTCTTGTCACAACAAAAATTTGAAACAACAGATGCTAAATCCCTTGGCACATCACAGCTCTTGGACAGTCCATGTGACAGCTCTCGGCTCTCAGACGGACCGTGTTATACCTCTTGGTTCTCAGACAGACAGTGTTATATCTCTCAGACAGATCAGTGTTACAGCTCCGTGTTACAGCTCAGTTTTATTTAGAAAATAAGAGGAAAATACATCCTCGAGGTGTGAGGGCATGCTGACCCAAAAGACGCAAAGAGAAGAGCAAGAGAGAGAGAGTGAGGGAGAAAGACCTCCGGCCCTTTGGCTCCTCTTTTTAAATGCCCCCCCCCCCCCCGCCCCGCGGGCCTGACCTATGTAAACTGGGCTAGCAGGAGTGCTGTTTGTTCTACCTGAGGTCATTACTCTGGTCCTTGTACCTTCCTTTGTTCTATTTTCATGGACTTTTCCCTTCCTTGTCTTTTAGCCACCACCATTCTGGACTCCTTTTTCCTATTCTAACTACCTAACATTTCCTCCTCAAGAGAAGGGAGGCCCAATTCTCTGGGAATAGAGTCTTCCAGGTCTTTCTGGCTACTTCTTACTGAACTGGGATGGCGAGGGGCATTGGGCCTCCCCCTCTTGCTAGTCTCAGACCACAGAGTCCCTATAGTGGTGTCCATCTAAGGGTGAGTGTTATTTTCTGTGGTCAGCTGTAGTTTTATATATCCTTGCTTGAACTGGCACTGCATGTTGTAGTTTGTTGACCTGGGCAGAGACAAAATGGGCTAGACAATTGATAATACATGGAGCAATCATAAGCAGCATCAATATGGCATAACAAGGACTAGTAGGGGCATTAGCCAACTCCAAATTCCCTTTGCCAGGATGGCTCAAGTCCTTCCTTGTTCAGGGATCAGAAGATCTATCTCCTGTCTGTTTTGGAGTACAACCCCTGCCAAGCTGTGTTGGCTGTTTAGAGCTATCCTGAGAAATATCCCCAGAAACTATATTTTGGGGGTGTTCATTGGAATGGCACTCATTTGTTTTTCTGAATAGGTATCTGAGAGCTCCCAGGGGCTCACAGGTGTATTGAGTGTCCTCTTCTGTTTTCTTCCATGGCTTGACTCATGAGTAGTGAATCCAGGAGTCATGTCCTGGTACCATGACCAGTGTGGGGATAGAAAGTATTAACAGGGTAGGGGCCCTTCCATGTGGACTGGAGTTGAGCCTTTGGGGATCCATCTTTCCAGACTTTAATTAGGGCTTGAGTCCCTGGATCATACAGTGGTGACCCCTTAGAATCTTTTGGGTCCTGGTTCATACCCTACAGGCATATATCTTGTTGGAACTGCCCAATGACCACGGTATAAAACTGGAGGGTCTGAGCCTCTGAATCTAGGAAGAGGTCATTGACATAAACAAAAGGTCTCCCATATAGCATCTCATAAGGACTAAGACCAACCTGTTCCTTAGGGGAAATACAGGTGCAGAGGAGAGCTATTGGTAAAGCCTCCTTCCATCCCAGGGAGGTCTCCTGGGTTATCTGTTTTATCCATGATTTTAAGAATTGGGTGGCTCTTTCTACTTTTCCTGAAGACTGAGGCCTCCAGGCACAATGGAGATAATAAGTAATGCCCAATGCTTTAGAGACCCCTTGGGTGACCTTAGAAGTAAATGACATACCATTGTCACTTTGTAATGACCTGAGCAGACCAAATCTCAGAATGATTTCATGAAGCAGGTTTTTGTTTTGTTTTGTTTTACCACCTCCTCAGCCTTCTTGGTCTGGATGGGAAAGCCTTCAATCCATCCTGTGAATGTATCTATCATGACTAATAGGTATTTATACCCTTGAGAAACTGGTATCTTGGTGAAGTCCATCTACCAGTCCTCTCCTAGGTAAGTCCCACATCGTTGGACAGGCTGGGCCAGCTGAGGTCTTTGAGCTCCTTGGGGGTTGTTTAAATGGCAAGTGGGACAAGAGGAGACCACTTGCCTTATAGTCGTTTGGAGGCCTGTTCCTCTGAAGGACCTTTCTAGTAATCTTTGGAGGGCCTTTTCCCCTAAATGAGTGATGGCATGTAAGGAGTTAACCAACTTCCATTGGAGGTTCCCAGGCAGAAAAAGGAGTTCCCTTCTTTTGGAACCACCCCATATGATCTTCTTGAAAGCCCTCACTCTTAGCTTTAAGAGTCTCGCCTTCAGTATATGAAGGCGTTTCTGACAAATTAGCCTGTAGAACTAAGGTGGCAACCCCATTAGGTCACTGTTCTGTAACACTGCTCTCTTAGCTGCCTGCTCGGCTGCTTGGTTCCCTCGTGCCACTTCTGTGCTCCCTTTCTGGTGTCCTTTACAGTGGGAGACTGAAACCTCAGTGGGCAGATGGACTGCCTCCTAGAGTCTAAGGATTTGATCACCATATTTGATTGGGGACCCTTGGGTGGTCAAGTGGCTCCTTTCTTTCCAAATAGCATCATGTGCATGTAGCACCAGTAAGGCAGACTTGGAGTCAGTATAAATGGATACTCTCTTTCCTTTTCCCAGCTCTTAAAGCTCAAGTCAGGGCTATGAGCTCAGCTAATTGGGCTGAAGTACCTGGTGGCAAAGGCTTAGCCTCTATGGTCTCAAAATTGGAGGCTACTGCATATCTGGCTCTTCTTTTTCCATCCGAGACAAAGCTGCTTCCATCAGTGTACTGGATTTCCTCAGGGTTGGTCAGAGGATATTCCAACAATCACTCTCGGGAATTTGTCCAGTGGTCCAAGGTTTCTAGGCAAGAATGAAAGGGGAGAGAGCCCTCGCGGGTAGGCAGGAGGGTGGCTGGGTTAAGAACCTCACAAGGGGATATAGTGAGGCCTGGATTTTTCCATCAACACTACTTGATACCTGAGAATTCTTTGATCAGACATCCATAAATGGCCTCTCCCATTTAGGAGTTGTTTCACTTGGAGGCTGGTAAAAAATTAGTTAGTTTGCGCCCAAAAAAGAGCTTTAAAGATCTTCTATCAGGATTGCAATAGCTGCAAGATTTCGAAGGCAGGGAGGCCAGCCTCAGGTGGTTGGGTCGAGCCTCTTGGATAAGTGAGCTACAGGGTGGGGCTCAGATCCCAACCTTTGAGTTAACACTCCCAAGGCTATTCCCTCTCTTTCGTGGACATAAAGTTGGAATGCTCTTTCTGGGTCTGGCAACATCAAGGCAGGTGCTTGAGTTAAGGCTTGTTTCAGTGTAGCCTCTTCTTTCTTTTGAGGAGTTCCCCACAACAGTGGGGTTGAATCATCCCGTCCCTTTAAGCTTTCATATATTGCTGCTACTGCTAAGTCACTTCAGTCATGTCCGACTCTGTGCAACCCCATCCCTGGGATTCTCCAGGCTAGAACACTGGAGTGGGTTGCCATTTCCTTCTCCAATGCATAAAAGTGAAAAGTGAAAGTGAAGTCGCTCAGTCATGTCTGACTCTTTGCGACCCCATGGACTGCAGCCTACCAGGCTCCTCCGCCCATGGGATTTTCCAGGCAAGAGTACTGGAGCGGGGTGCCATTGCCTTCTCTGAACCTTTCATATAAGGGCTGGGCAATTAGACCATACGTTGGGTGTCCAGATTCTACAATACCCAGTTAGCCCCAGGAAAGCTCCCAATTGTTTTTGAGTCGTGGGGGAGGGCAACTGGAGGATTCCTTGTACCCGATCAGAGGACAGCCCCCTGGACCCATGTGTAATCTGAACTCCCAGGTAAGTGACCTTTGTCTCAACCATCTGTGCCTTAGCATGGGAGACTTTATATCCCTTCTCTGCCAAAAAGTTTAGAACCTGAATTGCATGTTGTTGGGCATTTTTCTCATCTGGAGATCAGATTAGTAGGTCATCTACATATTGAGAAGGGGACAACAGAGGATGAGCTGGTTAGATGGCATCAGCAACTCAATGGACATGGGCTTGGGTAGGCTCCGGCAGTTGGTGATGGACAGGGAGGCCTGCAGTGCTGCAATTCATGGGGTCGCAAAGAGTTGGACAATACTGAGCGACTGAACTGAACTGAACTGAACTGAACTACGTATTGTACTATTTTCCCATTAGGTCCCAGGTCCAGATCTAGGAGATCCCGCCTAAGGGCCTGTCCAAACAGGTGGGGGTTATCTCTGAACGCCTGAGGTAATACTGTCCAAGTCATCTGTTGGTGTCTTTCTTCTGGGGCCTCCCACTCGAAGGCAAAAAGATATTATGATTCTTTAGCCAGTGGTATGCAAAAGAATGCATCTTTGAGATCCAAGACTGTAAACCACTTGGCACTGGGTGGGATTTTTCCCAAGATTACATAGGGATTGGGTACTGTGGGATGGAGGGGGTCTACGGTTTCACTTATGATCCAGAGATCCTGAACCATTTGCCAGATTCTGTCCTTTTTCTTTACTGAGAGGATTGGGGTGTTACACAGTGAATTGGTGGGGACCAATAGCCCACAGCAAGAAATTTATTTATTAAAGGCTGTCGTCCCTCCTAGGAGAAGGCAATGGCACCCCACTCCAGTACTCTTACCTGGAAAATCCCATGGATGGAGGAGCCTGGTAGGCTGCAGTCCATGGGGTCGCTAAGAGTCGGACACGACAGAACGACTTCACTTTCACTTTTCACTTTCATGCATTGGATAAGGAAATGGCAACCCACTCCAGTGTTCTTGCCTGGAGAATCCCAGGGACGGGGGAGCCTGGTGGGCTGCCGTCTATGGGGTCTCACAGAGTCAGACAAGACTGAAGCGACTTAGCAGCAGCAGTCCCTCCTGAGCCTCTCTTCTAAGGGGATATTGTTTCCGGTTAGGAAACTGAGTGGGATCTCGGGGGACAATGATGACTGATTCAGCTTGGTGGGCTCGTCCAGGAGTCCCCTGGTCCCACACCTGGAGGTTAATTTTGTCCTCCCATAGTTTTTGGCCCCTCTCTATTGGAGAGGGTATAATGGATTTTTCAGTAGTAACCAGAAGCTGTAGGACTCTAGGGGCTGAAAAGCTCCCCATCACAAGGGTGGTCCCCAGTTTAGTGAGTATATCTCTTCCCAATAAGGAAGTAGGACACTTGAGGACCACCAGAAACTGATGGGAAAATAGTTGTCCATCCCAGCAACAAAGAAGCGCTCAGGTGAATCTTTTAGTAGTTGTTTTTCCTGTAGCACCCAAAATGGTACAGGTTTGGGAGGAGAAGGCTCTGGAGTAGGCGATCAAGACAGAGTAGGTAGCCCCCGTGTCAACCAAGAAATTTTCAGACCTACCTGCCACATCCGGTTGCACCCTTGGCTCCAGCCCTGTGATGGTTATGTGCGACAGGCGGTCTAGCTGGAGCGGGTTGCTTCAGTCCTGTTGAACCATCATGAGGGAAGGTTTGGCTCTTGACCTTGAGGCTTTTGGGTCCCCAGGGCAGAGTGCCACCCGATGTCCCAGTTGATGGCATTTATAGCAAGCCATTTTAGGAGACTTGTCACGGTTTGGACACTCTTTGGCCCAATGTCCACCTGTCTACAGATTAGGCATTTGCTCGTGCCTTGACCTTCAAGGACTCAGGGTTTGCCATATGGCTTCCCTGGAGGGTGGCCAGCATCTGGTCATGCCTTGTCTCTTTCCTTTTTTCCCTTTCCTGGGCCTTGGCCTCCTTCTCATGTTCTCTGTTATAAAAGGTATTGGGGGCTGTCTGGACCATCTCATCTAAAGAGGAAGCAGGGTCCCGTTGCTGTAGCTGTTGTAACTTTATTCTGATATCTGATGCACATTGGGACAGGAATTTGTCCTTTAAAACCACCTGTCCCTCCTAAGAGTCTAAGTCCAGATTGGTAAAATTTTGGAGGGACTCTTTTGGCCTTTCCAGAAAGGCAAAGGGGTTCTCACTGGGCTCCTGAGTTACTGCTGAGACTGGACACAGTCCCACAACTAATAGGCTTCCTTCTATTTGCATGGGTGGACTTCCTCAAGGGTGAGTCTTTCTGGAGCTTATCCTACCCAGTACTGTTGCCACCTGAGAGTCAGGCGTCCCAGGGTCAGGGTGCAGATCCCCAGGCAGGCTGAGGCGTGACAGCCTCCTGGAGATCGAATCGTCAGGCAGGCCGAGGCAGGTTGTCCTCCCGAGAATTGGGTCCCTGGGCAGGTCGAGGCGTGACGACCTTCTGGGACCCCTGGACTGGTGGATCCCAGAGCAGGTTGAGGCATGACAAACGCTAGAGGACCAGATCCCTAGGCAGGTCAAGGCAGCCCATGACTGGAGTTGGGTGTCCCCAAGGTCTCCAGCATGACCAGTGCTGGGTAAGATTAAGGGGTTGTAATTTCAACTCATTGCCAGTTTGTTCACCACAGATGGGAACAGATATCATGATGTAAAGCAATCCAAGCCTGTGCCCTGAGACTGGGAACCTGGTGAAGCAGTCATAAGCCTTATCCTCTTACTGCTCTAAGGGATTGTAAGTTACTGATATCCTCCCCTAGTCCTCCATAAGAGCAGGTTAGGGTGTCTCCAATGGTAAACAATTCATTGTCATAGGCCCACTTTAGGTAATAACAGAATCAATGGCAAAGGAGTGGGTTATCTGGCCCTGTTAGGGGCATTAAAGTGTTTTACTAATAGGCTGGGTGGAGCAATGTTGCCTACAAGGGGGCAGGGTCCTGGTTGTAGGAGTTAGTAAGTGTCTCAAGAACAAATTGGTAAGAGACAACAGATAAGATGTTCTATAAAAGTGGAGTGAGATTTGATCCTGGGGTATGTTTGTAACCTTCAGAGAAGAGTGCTAAAGGTTTTGGCCCAAGCGGCCTGCAGGGCCAACTCCCAAAGTGGCAAATATTATCCCCAGAAACCAATTGCCTTTGAAGGGGTGCCAACTTATGGACTTCTAGCAGACACTGTGTGCCTGTCCCTAGCGGGTTCACTGAGAGATGCTGATGTTGCACATGTTGTAGGAAACATGGAAGATGAAGGCCTGAATATCTAAAGGGATTGGATATTACACAGTATTTCCCTCCCAGGGGCCAGCTATTTTCTGATTGTCCCTCCAGAAGATTGTAGAGGCAATACTGGGGACCTGGACGGGGCTCAGGAAAAGAGCATGAAACAGGAGGGAAGGGGGCAGGGCACAACTTTTGAAAGAATGACACAGCACAAAGGCATAACATAAACCAATTAAAATCAGTTGGGTCCAAGATGACAAGTCAGATTCGAGGAAACCTTGATCTCTGATCTGTAAGCTAAATGACACACCCAGAGGTGGCAGGACTGCTCCAAGGCACTGTCAAAAAGACGAGGAGTAGGTGGTTCCCCAATGGTTGAAATGATCCTCCCACTCCTTAGCAATTGAATTCACCTCCCCACTCGCAAAACCTAGCCAGACCACATTCCATGGCCTAAGTCCATGGCCTAAGCCCTTGCCCTCTGCAATGGCCCACACCCTGCAGAGTGTGCTTCTCTCTGAATCCTAGCAAATCCACCTCTTACCTATCGCTGTGTCTCGCACTGAATTTTTGCAATGAGACATCAGAGCCTGAGCTTCACTAGGTCCTGAAGCCAGGCATCATGGGTTTTGGCCGGGCTCAAGTCCCAGGAGAGAGGAGCTGAAGGACGGGAGGAAAAAGCAGTGGGCAAAACGTGCCAAGGAATCCCCTTCATAGCCTTCCAGAAAATTTGCTAAATACCTGACCTGTGCTCACAGTTTTCATTGGCCTGGTCCTTGGCACAAAGATTAAGGACAGAAGAACCCCCACCAGCTTGGGCAACAGCTACTGGGGCTCAGCAGATAGTGCTTTGGGGACATACCGAGGAGTAACCTTTCCAGAGTCCCTCAGTTGTGCCCACTGCCACTAGCCTTTTCGCCGAGTGTTCAAGGAAACAAGAAATGAGAGATTGTAAAGGAATTAAAATTTCATGAGGCATATGTCCCTCCAGCCATAAGAGTGAGGACCTCCTACCTAGACCGGAGGTCATCTCAAATCTGAGACTGAGCCCCATGAGCTTTCTACTGAGTTAGTTTTTCACTGTCCCAATTTCCAGCGTGATGGGCTTCTTGTCACTTCCCCTGTGCTGGGTTTTCTTCGCGTTCCGCTTCCACCATGGGAGCTTTTGCCAAGTCGGGCTCCTGCTGTGCTTGGCCTCCTCCTTGCGGGGGCCACACCGAGGTTGTTTCAGCCAGGTTAAATCGGAGTCAAGGCAACATAAATGTGTGGGGAGCATGTAATTTCCTCAGTTCTGTCTCGTCACAACAAAAATTTGAAGCGACCGATGTTAAAGCCCTCGGCAAGTCACAGCTCTCAGACAGTTCATGTTACAGCTCTCAGCTCTCAGCTCTCAGACAGACCATGTTATAGCTCTCAGACAGATCAGTGCTACAGCTCCGTGTTACAGCTCAGTTTTATTTAGAAAATACATCCTCAAGGTGTGAGGGTGTGCTGACCCAAAAAATGCGAAGAGAAGAGAGAGAGAGAGAGGGAGAAAGAGAGACAGAGAGCACGTGCGAGCGTGGGAGAGAGACCCCCTGCCTTTTGACTCCTCTTTTTATATGTTTTTTCCTCCCCACCCTGGGTCTGCCCTATGTAAATTGGGCTAGCCAGGAGTGCTTTTTGTTCTACCTGAGGTCATCACTCTGGTCCTTGGACCTTCCTTTGTTCTATTTTCACAGGCTTTCCTCTTCCTTGCCTTTTAGCCACTGCCATTCTGGACTCTTTTATCCTATTATAACTACCTAACACTTAGTTAATGTCAATCTAAACGTCATTAATTCTTGACTGTGTGTAAAGCTTTTTCCTCAGGGCTCTCTTCATAATCTCTCATCCCTTTTTGGATCCAACTTGTTTCTCCTTTTTCATCCAAATAAAATTAACCAGCCCAATTTTTCTTTTTCCTCACTAAATTGTAATTCCATCTTTCATATCTTCTTTATTGAAAACTTATCTTTCCTACTGTATCCTGAAAAGTTATGGTATTATTTCTAATAGCCTTAATTTCAAATTTAAATTAGAGTGCTCAACTCTTAAAACCTTAATTTTAGTAAAACTAAGAAGTAAGCAATTATGCACTGTCTTTACATTGGCATTTTATAAATTGGTGAGCTTAAACATCAGTAATAATTTTTAAAACATTTCTTTTTTATAGAAAACATCTTAGGTAATACCATTTTCATAATATTTTCAAATACCTTTAATTTTTCTATCTAGTAATTAATGTCTCAGTATTTTTTAAATAAACTTTCATCACATGGCTTAAATCAGCACAGCTTTAGAAACTGGAAAGATCATTTTAAGTAAACATTTCTAAAATATGATTACTTCAAAACTTTTGTCCCAAAGTTTTTAATCTCATTTATATTTACCTTGAATCTTCATCATGTCCAGTTATTTTCTTGCAAGAGATTAGTAAGGTCTTTATTAAACCTAGGTAACATAGAGTATTATACTTAATTTTGATGACTCTTGGTGATTGAGTCACTGAATCATGCCTGACTCTTGTGACCTCGTGGACTGTAGCCTGCCAGGCTCCTCTGTCCCTGGAATTCTCCAGGCAAGAATACTGGAATGGGTTGCAGATTCTTTACTGACTGAGCTACAAGGGAAGCCCATGACATATATTAATTTAGATCCACAAACTTAAACATTAATATCAGGTATCAGCTTAACAGTGAATATTTTCCAATTCACCTGAACCTGAAAGTTATCTTGGCCAGTTTTCTTTAAATGTAGTGATTTTTATTAAAATTAAGTAGAGTTCTTTATAAATTCAATTCTAATGATACCTTTTAGAAGTAGAGATATCTCATATGTATAATGTGTATACAAACATAAGCAAATTGGAGATCTCATGGCTTTGTTGCAGGAAGGGGGACATCTTCCAGGGCCCAAAATTGGCTCTTGTCTAACACTCAGAATTGAATTGTCCAAGGAGACACATGTGCTAACAAAGCAAGAGATTTTATTGGGAAAGGGCACCCGAGTGGAGAGCAGTAGGTTAAGGGAACCCAGGAGAACAGCTCTGTCACATGGTTCGCAGTCTTGGGTTTTATGGTGATGGGATTAGTTTCCCGGTTATCTTTAGCCAATCATTCTGACTCAGAGTCCTTCCTGGTGGTGCACGCCTTGTTCAGCCAAGATGGATGTCAGAGAGAAGGATTCTGGGAGCTGGTCAGACAAGTGGTGTCTCCTTTTGACCTTTTCCAAACTCTTCCTGTTGGTGGAGACTTACTAATTCCGTGTTCCTTACTAGGACCTCCTGTCATAAAACAACTCATGCAAATGGTTACTATAGTGCCTGGCTAGGGTGGGTGGTTTCAATCAGTGTGCTTCCCCTAACAGCTTTACTAAAAGTTTAAATATGAACCTGAGAACCCGTTTTGATTCCTGGGTCCTGAAGATCTGCTGGAGAAGAGATAGGCTACCCACTACAGTATTCTTGGGCTTCCCTCATGGCTCAGCTGGTAAAGAGTCTACCTGCAAGGCGGGAGTCCCGGGTTCTATCCCTGGGTTGGGAAGATTCCCTGGCGAAAGGAAGGGCTACCCACTCCAGTATTCTGGCCTGGAGAATTCCGTGGACTGTGTAGTCCATGGGGTCGCAAAGAGTCGGACAAGACTGAGCAACTTTCACTCACTAGATATGAACCAGGAAGTACAATATTGATATAAAGTTACTGATGCTAGTTAACAAACAGTTGGAATACCATAAAGTTGCTTGTTCAGATGATTATGGCTTACTGTCTGTAAAGTTTGGCTGAGGGAACATTCTCAGCAGTTTTGATTTAAAACTGCCACTTTCCCCCCTCCTCATTTTTAGGTTTCCCAGGTCTTGCCTGTTTAATTGGGCTTAGTCTCAGCTCCTAAAGGCCTGTATTCATATTCTGGTATAGACATTTGTGAGACAAAGGCAGTTGCTCAGTTTTTAAAAGAATAGTTTTTTCACCTAAAGTTACTAAAATCAGTGGCAAGATTTTTAATCAAACTGAAATTTAATTTACAAAGTTCTATGTTTTGTAACTTTAAAGTTTGAATCTATCATGTCTTCAAAGATTTGTACAAGGCACTTAGCAAAGACTTTTCTGAGTTTATAAGTTAAACCAAAGCAAAATCACTATTTTTCTTTAATTAACTTTTGTATGTTAGTTCCCTGTTCACTTATTTTGTATGACTCGGGTAATTATTGGTTTCCTCAGTACATTTAGTTAATATTTCCTTAGTGGCAATCTCTATGCCTTGTTTATCCCACAGTATAATTAAATAAGAATTGTAACCACCTTAAAGAAAATCCATTTAAAAATATCAATTGATATACCTTTATCTAAATTCCACCAACCTCTTTACCTTTAACTTTAGTTTTCCTAAGGACCAATCAACAAGCTTTGATCTTATGGGAGAATTGTAAGGTATAGTTCAGGCCGAGGCAGAAAAAGAGAGATGACCTCAGCGGAACTCAGTTCAGTTCAGTCGCTCAGTCTTTGCGACCCCATGAATCGCGGCACGCCAGGCCTCCCTGCCCGTCACCAACTCCCGCAGTTTACTCAAACTCATGCCCATCGAGTCGGTGATGCCATCCAGCCATCTCTCCTCTGTCGTCCCCTTCTCCTCCTGCCCCCAATCCCTCCCAGCATCAGGGTCTTTTCCAATGAGCCAACTCTTCACATGAGGTGGCCAAAGTATTGGAATTTCAGCTTCAGCATCAGTCCTTCCAATGAACACCCAGGACTGATCTCCTTTAGGATGGACTGGTTGGATCTCCTTGGAGTCCAAGGGACTCTCAAGAGTCTTCTCCAACACCACAGTTCAAAAGCATCAATTTTTTGGCGCTCAGCTTTCTTCACAGTCCAACTCTCACATCCATACACGACCACTAGAAAAACCATAGCCTTGACCAGACGGACCTTTGTTGGCAAAGTAATGTCTCTGCTTTTTAATATACTATCTAGGTTGGTCATAACTTTCCTTCCAAGCAGTAAGCATCTTTTAATTTCATGGCTGCAGTCACCATCTGCAGTGATTTTGGAGCCCAAAAAAATAAAGTCTGACACTGTTTCCACTGTCTCCCCATCTATTTCCCATGACGTGATGGGACCAGATGCCATGATATTAGTTTTCTGAATGTTAAGCTTTAAGCTAACTTTTTCACTCTCCTCTTTCACTTTCATCAAGAGGCTTTTTAGTTCCTCTTCACTTTCTGCCATAAGGGTGGTGTCACCTGCATATCTGAGGTTATTGATATTTCTCCTGGCAACCTTGATTCCAGCTTGTGCTTCTTCCAGCCCATCGTTTCTCATGATGTACTCTGCATATAAGTTAAATAAGCAGGGTGACAATATACAGCCTTGACATACTCCTTTTCCTATTTGGAACCAGTCTGTTGTCCCATGTCCAGTTCTAACTGTTGCTTCCTGACCTGCATACAGATTTCTCAAGAGGAAGGTCAGGTGGTCTGGTATTCCAGTCTCCTTCAGAATTTTCCACAGTTTATTGTGATCCACACAGTCGAAGGATTTGGCATAGTCAATAAAGCAGAAAGAGATGTTTTTCTGGAACTCTTGCTTTTTCGATGATCCAGCAGATATTGGCAATTTGATCTCTGGTTCCTCTGACTTTTCTAAAACCAGATTGAGCATCTGGAAGTTCTCAGCTCACGTACTGCTGAAGCCTGGCTGGGAGAATTTTGAGCATTACTTACTAGCGTGTGAGATGAGTGCAACCATGTGGTAGTTTGAGCATTCTTTGGGATTGCCTTTCTTAGGGATTGGAATGAAAACTGACCTTTTCCAGTCCTGTGGCCACTGCTGAGTTTTCCAAATTTGCTGGTATATTGAGTGCAGCACTTTCACAGGATCATCTTTCAGGATTTGAATTAGCTCAAATAACTTCCAAGAGGGCATCAGAGGGCAGACACACTAAAACCATAATCACAGAAAACTAGTCAATCTGATCACAGGTCCACAGTCTTATCTAACTCAATGAAACTAAGCCATGCTGTGTGGGGCCACCCAAGACGGTTGGGTCATGGTGGAGAGGTCTGACAGAATGTGGTCCACTGGAGAAGGGAATGGCAAACCACTTCAGTATTCTTCCCTTGAGAACCCCATGAACAGTATGAGAAGGCAGAATGATAGGATACTGAAAGAGGAACTCCCCAAGTCGGTAGGTGCCCAATATGCTGCTGGAGATCAGTGGAGAAATAACTCCAGAAAGAATGAAAGGATGGAGACAAAGCAAAAAAAAAAAAAAAATACCCAGTTGTGGATGGGATTGGTGATAGCATCGGATTGATCCGATGCTGTAAAGAGCAATATTGCATAGGAACCTGGAATGTTAGGTCCATGAATCAAGGCAAATGGGAAGTGTTCAAACAGGAGATGGCAAGAGTGAATGTTGACATTCTAGGAATCAGCGAACTAAAATGGACTGGAATGGGTGAATTTAACTCAGATGACCATTATATCTACTATTGTAGGCAGGAATCCCTTAGAAGAAATGGAGTAGCCATCATAGTCAAGAAAAGAGTCCAAAATGCAGTACTTGGATGCAATCTCAAAAACGACAGAATTATCTCTGTTCATTTCCAAGGCAAACCATTCAATATCATGGTAATCCAAGCCTATGCCCCAACCAGTAACACTGAAGAAGCTGAAGTTGAACAGTTCTATGAAGACCTACAACATCTTTTAGAACTAACACCCAAAAAAGATGTCCTTTTCATTATAGGGGACTGGAATGCAAAAGTAGGAAGTCAAGAAAAACCTGGAGTAACAGGCAAATTTGGCCTTGGAATATGGAATGAAGCAGGGCAAAGGCTAATAGAGTTTTGCCAAGAGAACGCACTGCTCATAGCAAACACCCTCTTCCAACAACACAAGAGAAGACTCTACACATGGACATCACCAGATAGTCAACTCCAAAATCAGATTGATTATATTCTTTGCAGCCAAAGATGGAGACGCTCTATACAATCAGCAAAAACAAGACCGGGAGCTGACTGTGGCTCAGATCATGAACTCCTTATTGCCAAATTCAGACTTAAACTGAAGAAAGTAGGGAAAACCGCTAGACCATTCAGGTATGACCTAAATCAAATCCCTTATGACTATACAGTGGAAGTGAGAAATAGATTTAAGGGACTAGATCTGATAGACAGAGAGCCTGGTGAACTATGGACGGAGGTTTGTGACATTGTACAGGAGACAGGGATCAAGACCATCTCCATGGAAAAGAAATGCAAAAAGGCAAAATGGTTGTCTGAGGAGGCCTTACAAATAGCTGTGAAAAGAAGAGAAGCCAAAAGCAAAGGAGAAAAGGAAAGATATTCCCATTTGAATGCAGAGTTCCAAAGAATAGCCAGGAGAGATAAGAAAGACTTCCTCAGTGATCAATGCAATGAAATAGAGGAAAACAACAGAATGGGAAAGACTAGAGATCTCTTCAAGAAAATTAGAGATACCAAGGGAACATTTCATGCAAAGATGGGCTCGATAAAGGACAGAAATGGTATGGACCTGACAGAAGCAGAAGATACTAAGAAGAGTGGCAAGAATACACAGAAGAACTGTACAAAAAAGATATTCATGACCCAGATAATCACAATGGTGTGATCACTCACCTAGTCAGACATCCTGGAATGTGAAGTCAAGTGGGCCTTAGAAAGCATCAAGGGAAGTAGGTCACCTTTATTTAGGCAAGGAGGGGTGACAGTCAGTCTAATGACCAGGCTGAGGGCAAGAGGGATCAGGGAGGCTTCATATTTAAAGGGAGGTTTGTGGAAGGGAAACATTAGTCAGGTGGGATGTTTTGGGGATTCTTGAGATGGCATTTGTAGTTGGGCAGGGGGTGATAAGCCTTCTGGGCAGGGAGTGATAAGTCCCAGATAGATACAACTGGCCTGGAGCATCAGGGTGAGACCTAAAGTTCGGTTTTGTTTTCTCTGATGATTCAGCAAGGGCCTTTGAGACTGTTGTTTTCTTTTCTAGGCCCAAAGACTCCTTCAAGAGTTTAGAAAGCTTTTTCTCTTTTTTCCCTGTTTGTTTTACCTACTTTTATATAAAAGACTCTGAGATCCCCAGATTTGGGTAGAGTTGAGGAAGTCAGTCCCTTTGACCTAACTGTCCAAATATAACTGTTGGTCAGCTATCCCAGGTTAAATTTTCCTAACCCTTAAATATATAACTTTGAACTTTAAACAGAACAGACTTGTTTGGCTTTTAATGTTGGGGATCAGTAGGAGGTTACTCTTGGCTCAATTAGGTAGTGTAGTAATATCAAATATTGTTTAATCACATTAAGATCTATTTTATTTATCCCATTTAAAATAACCATCGAAAGAATTTTTTTATTCATTTGAGGTAACTGCTTTAAAAAAATTTTTTTTTACCTCACTTAAATAATATTTAGATATTTTTCAAGTTTTTTGTTGATATTCTTCAGTTCAGTTCAGTCGCTTAGTCATGCCTGATTCTTTGTGACCCCCTGGACTGCAGCATGATAGGCTTCCATGTCCATCACCAACTTCCAGAACTTGCTCAAACTCATGTCCATCGAGTGGGTGATGTCATCCAACCATCTCATCCTCTATCATTCCCTTCTCCTCCTTCCTTCAATTTTTCCCCAAATCAGGGTCTTTTCTAAGGAGTCAGTTCTTCACATCAGGTGGCCAAAGTATTGGAGCTTCAGCTTCAGCATCAGTCCTTCCAATGAATATTCAGGACTTACTTCCTTTAGGATTGACTGGTTGGATCTCCTTGCAGTCCAAGGGACTCACAAGAGTCTTCTCCAACACCACAGGTCAAAAGCATCAATTCTTCGGCGCTCAGCTTTCTTTATAGTCCAACTCTCACATCCATATATAACTACTGAGAAAACTGCAGTTTTAACTAGACGAACCTTTGTTGGCAAAGTAAAGTCTCTGCTTTTTAATATACTGTCTAGGTTGGTCATAGTTTTTCTT